>NC_090935.1:288006676-293006676 GCF_040938575.1 Ambystoma mexicanum
TGGGGCCCTGGTGGAGGCTTCCCCTGGATGCTGGGGGGTGGGGGTGGTGGGAGACATGAGTGGGGGCCTGGTGGAGGCTGCCCTGCACTGCTGGGGGTTGGGGGTGATGGGAGACATGAGTGGGGGCCTGGTGGAGGGTGCCCTGCACTTCTGGGGGGTGGGGTGGTGGGAATCATGAGTGGGGGCCTGGTGGAGGCTGCCCCTGGATGCTGGGGGGTGGGGGTGCTGGGGGACATGAGTGGGGGCCTGGTGGAGGGTGCCCCTGGATGCTGGGGGGTTGGAGTGCAGGGAGACATGAGTTGGACATGAGTGGGGGCCTGGTGAAGGCTGCCCTGCACTGCTGGGGGGCAGGGGTGCAGGGAGACATGAGTGGGGGCCTGGTGGAGTCTGCCCCTGGATGTTGGGGGGTGGTGGGAGACATGAGTGGGGGGCCTCGTGGAGGCTGCCCTGCACTGCTGGGGGGTGGGGGTGATGGGAGACATGAGTGGGGGCCTGGTGGAGGGTGCCCTGCACTGCTGGGGGGTGGAGTGGTGGGAGACATGAATGGGGGCCTGGTGGAGGGTGCTCTGCACTGCTGGGGAGTGGGGGTGCCGGGAGACATGAGTGGGGGCCTGCTGGAGGGTGCCCCTTGATGCTGGGGGTGGGGGTGCAGGGAGACATGAGTGGGGGCCTGGTGGAGGGTGCCTTGACTCATGAGGGGTGGGGGTGGTGGGAGACATGAGTGGGGGCCTGGTGGAGGGTGCCCCTGCACTGCTGGGGGTGGGGGTGCAGGGAGACATGAGTGGGGGACTGGTGGAGGCTGCCCCTGCACTGCTGGGGGGTGGGGTGATGGGAGACATGAGTGGGGGCCTGGTGGAGGCTGCCCTGGATGCTGGGGGGTGGGGGTGGTGGGAGACATGAGTGGGGGCCTGGTGGAGGCTGCCCTGCACTGCCGGGGGAGTGTGGGGTGATGGGAGACATGAGTGGGGGCCTGGTGGAGGCTGCCCCTGCACTGCTGGGGGGTGGGGGTGGTGGGAGACATGAGTGGGGGCCTGGTGGAGGCTGCCCCTGGATGCTGGGGGGTGGGGGTGCAGGGAGACATGAGTGGGGGCCTGGTGGATGCTGCCCCTGCACTGCTGGGGGGTGGGGTGGTGAGAGACATGAGTGGGGGCCTGGTGGAGGGTGCCCTGCACTGCTGGGTGGTGGGGGTGCAGGGAGACATGAGTGGGGGCTTTGTGGAGGCTGCCCCTGCACTGCTGGGGGGTGGGGGTAATGGGAGACATGAGTGGGGGCCTGGTGGAGGCTGCCCCTGGATGCTGGGGGGTGGGGGTGGTGGGAGACATGCATGGGGGCCTGGTGGAGGGTTCCCTGCACTGCTGGGGGGTGGGGGTGCAGGGAGACATGGGTGGGGGCCCGGTGGAGGGTGCCCCTGCACTGCTGGGGGGTGGGGGTGCAGGGAGACATGAGTGGGGGCCTGGTGGAGGCTGCCCTGCACTGCTGGGGGGTGGGGGTGATGGGAGACATGAGTGGGGGCCTGGTGGAGGGTGCCCTGCACTGCTGGGGGGTGGGCGTGGTAGGAGACATGACTGGGGGCCTGGGGAAGGCTGCCCCTGGATGCTTGGGGGTGGGGGTGCTGGGGGACATGAGTGGGGGCCTGGTGGAGGGTGCCCCTGGATGCTGGAGGGTGGGGGTGCAGGGAGACATGTGTTGGACATGAGTGGGGGCCTGGTGGAGGCTGCCCTGCACTGCTGGGGGGTGGGGGTGCAGGGAGACATGAGTGGGGGCCTCGTGGAGGCTGCCCTGCACTGCTGGGGGGTGGGGTGATGGAGACATGAGTGGGGCCATGGAGGAGGGTGCCCTGCACTGCTGGGGGGTGGAGTGGTGGGAGAAATGAGTGGGGGCCTGGTGGAGGGTGCCCCTGGATGCTGGGGGGTGGGGGTGCAGGAAGACATGAGTTGAACATGAGTGGGGGCCTGGTGGAAGCTGCTCCTGGATGCTGGGGGGTGGGGTGGTGGGAGACATGAGTGGGGGGCTGGTGGAGGCTGCCCTGCACTGCTGGGGGGTGGGGGTGATGGGAGACATGAGTGGGGGCCTGGTGGAGGCTGCCCCTGGATGCTGGGGGGTGGGGGTGGTGGGAGACATGAGTGGGGGACGTGTGGAGGCTGCCCCGCACTGCCGGGGGAGTGTGGGGTGATGGGAGACATGAGTGGGGGCCTGGTGGAGGCTGCCCCTGTACTGCTGGGGGGTGGGGGTGGTGGGAGACATTAGTGGGGGCCTGGTGGAGGCTGCCCCTGGATGCTGGGGGGTGGGGGTGCAGGGAGACATGAGTGGGGGCCTGGTGGATGCTGCCCCTGCACTGCTGGGGGGTGGGGGTGGTGAGAGACATGAGTGGGAGCCTGGTGGAGGGTGCCCTGCACTGCTGGGTGGTGGGGGTGCAGGGAGAGATGAGTGGGGGCTTTGTGGAGGCTGCCCCTGCACTGCTGGGGGGTGGGGCTGATGGGAGACATGAGTGGGGGCCTGGTGGAGGCTGCCCTTGGATGCTGGGGGGTGGGGATGGTGGGAGACATGAGTGGGGGACTGGTGGAGGGTGCCCTGCACTGCTGGGGGGTGGGGGTGCAGGAAGACATGGGTGGGGGCCTGGTGGAGGCTGCCCTGCACTGCTGGGGGGTGGGGGTGCAGGGAGACATGAGTGGGGGCCTGGTGGAGGCTGCCCTGCACTGCTGGGACGTGGGCGTGGAAGGAGACATGAGTGGGGGCCTGGGGAAGGCTGCCCCTGGATGCTTGGGGGTGGGGGTGCTGGGGGACATGAGTGGGGGCCTGGTGGAGGGTGCCCCTGGATGCTGGAGGGTGGGGGTGCAGGGAGACATGAGTTGGACATGAGTGGGGGCCTGGTGGAGGCTGACCTGCACTGCTGGGGGGTGGGGGTGCAGGGAGACATGAGTGGGGGCCTCGTGGAGGCTGCCCTGCACTGCTGGGGGGTGGGGGTGATGGGAGACATGAGTGGGGGCATGGTGGAGGGTACCCTGCACTGCTGGGGGGTGGAGTGGTGGAAGACATGAGTGGGGGCCTGGTGGAGGGTGCCCCTGGATGCTGGGGGGTGGGGGTGCAGGGAGACATGAGTTGGACATGAGTGGGGGCCTGGTGGAGGCTGCCCCTGGATGCTGGGGGGTGGGGGAGGTGGGAGACATGAGTGGGGGCCTGGTGGAGGCTGCCCTGCACTGCTGGGGGGTGGGGTGCAGGGAGACATGAGTGGGGGCCTGGTGGAGGCTGCCCTGCACTGCTGGGGGGTGGGGGCTGATGGGAGACATGAGTGGGGGCCTGGTGGAGGCTGCCCCTGCACTGCTGGGGGGTGGGGGTGATGGGAGACATGAGTGGGGGCCTGGTGGAGGCTGCCCCTGGATGCTGGGGTGTGGGGGTGGTGGGAGACATGAGTGGGGGCCTGGTGGAGGCTGCCCTGCACTGCTGGGGGGTGGGGGTGATGGGAGACATGAGTGGGGGCCTGGTGGAGGGTGCCCTGCACTGCTGGGGGGTGGGGGTGGTGGGAGACATGAGTGGGGGCCTGGTGGAGGCTGCCCCTGGATGCTGGGGGGTGCGGGTGCTGGGGGACATGAGTGTGGGCCTGGTGGAGGGTGCCCCTGGATGCTGGGGGGTGGGGGTGCAGGGAGACATGAGTTGGACATGTGTGGGGGCCTGGTGGAGGCTGCCCATGGATGCTGGGGGGTGGGGGTGGTGGGAGACATGTGTGGGGGCCTGGTGGAGGCTCCCCTGTACTGCTGGGGGGGTGGGGGTGCAGGGAGACATGAGTGGGGGCCTGGTGGAGGCTGCCCCTGCACTGCTGGGGGATGGGGGTGATGGGACACATGAGTGGGGGCCTGGTGGAGGGTGCCCTGCACTGCTGGGGGGTGGGGGTGGTGGGAGACATGAGTGGGGGCCTGGTGGAGGCTGCCCCTGGATGCTGGGGGGTGGGGGTGCTGGGAGACATGAGTTGGACATGAGTGGGGGCCTGGTGGAGGCTGCCCATGGATGCTGGGGGGTGGGGGTGCAGGGAGACATGAGTTGGACATGAGTGGGGGCCTGGTGGAGGCTGCCCATGGATGCTGGGGGGTGGGGGTGGTGGGAGACATGAGTGGGGGCCTGGTGGAGGCTGCCCTGCACTGCTGGGGGGTGGGGGTGTAGGGAGACATGAGTGGGGGCCTGGTGGAGTCTGCCCCTGGATGTTGGGGGGTGGGGGTGGTGGGAGACATGAGTGGGGGCCTCGCGGAGGCTGCCATGCACTGCTGGGGGGTTGGGGTGAAGGGAGACATGAGTTGGGGTCTGGTGGAGAGTGCCCTGCACTGCTGGTGGGGGTGGGTGGTGGGAGACATGAGTGGGGGCCTGGTGGAGGGTGCCCCTGGATGCTGGGTGGTGGGGGTGCAGGGAGACATGAGTTGGACATGAGTGGGGGCTTGGTGGAGGCTGCCCCTGGGTGCTGGGGGGTGGGGGTGGTGGGAGACATGAGTGGGGGCCTGGTGGAGGCTGCCCTGCACTGCTGGGGGGTGGGGTGCAGGGAGACATGAGTGGGGGCCTGGTGGATGCGGCCCCTGCATTGCTGGGGGGTGGGGTGATGGGAGGCATGAGTGGGGGCCTGGTGGAGGCTGCCCATGCACTTCTGGGGGTGGGGTGATGGGAGACATGAGTGAGGGCCTGGTGGAGGCTGCCCCTGGATGCTGGTCGGTGGGGTTGGTGGGAGACATGAGTGGGGGCCTGGTGGAGGCTGCCCTGCACTGCTGGGGGGTGGGGGTGATGGGGGACATTAGTGGGGGCCTGGTGAAGGGTGCCCTGCACTTCTGGGCGGTGGGGGTGGTGGGAATCATGGGTGGGGGCCTGGTGGAGGCTGCCCCTGGATGCTGGGGGGTGGGGGTGCTGGGGGACATGAGTGGGGGCCTGGTGGAGGGTGCCCCTGGATGCTGGGGGGTGGGGGTGCAGGGAGACATGAGTTGGACATGAGTGGGGGCCTGGTGGAGGCTGCCCATGGATGCTGGGGGGTGGGGGTGGTGGGAGACATGAGTGGGGGCCTGGTGGAGGCTGCCCTGCACTGCTGGGGGGTGGGGGTGCAGGGAGACATGAGTGGGGGCCTGGTGGAGTCTGCCCCTGGATGTTGGGGGGTGGGGGTCGTGGGAGACATGAGTGGGGACCTGGTGGAGGCTGCCCCTGCACTGCTGGGGGGTGGGGGTGATGGGAGACATGAGTGGGGGCCTGGTGGAGGCTGCCCTGCACTGCTGGGGGGTGGGGGTGATGGGAGACATTAGTGGGGGCCTGGTGGAGGCTGCCCTACACTGCTGGGGGGTGGGGGTGATGGGAGACATGAGTGGGGGCCTGGTGGAGGGTGCCCTGCACTGCTGGGGGGTGGGGGTGATGGGAGACATTAGTGGGGGCCTGGTGGAGGCTGCCCTACACTGCTGGGGGGTGGGGGTGATGGGAGACATGAGTGGGGGCCTGGTGGAGGCTGCCCCTGCACTGCTGGGGGGTGGGGGTGATGGGAGACATGAGTGGGGGCCTGGTGGAGGCTGCCCCTGGATGCTGGGGGGTGGGGGTGGTGGGAGACATGAGTGGGGGCCTGGTGGAGGCTGCCCTACACTGCTGGGGGGTGGGGGTGATGGGGGACATTAGTGGGGGCCTGGTGGAGGGTGCCCCGCACTGCTGGGGGGTGGGTGTGGTGGGAGACATGAGTGGGGCCTGGTGGAGGCTGCCCCTGGATGCTGTGGGTGGGTGTGCTGGGGGACATGAGTGGGGGCCTGGTGGAGGGTGCCCCTGGATGCTGGGGGGTGGGGGTGCTGGGGGACATGAGTGGGGGACTGGTGGAGGCTTCCCCTGCATTGCTGGGGGGTGGGGGTGCAGGGAGACATGAGTGGGGGCCTGGTGGAGGGTGCCCTGCACTGCTGGGGGGTGGGGGTGCAGGGAGACATGAGTGGGGGCCTGGTGGAGGCTGCCCCTGCACTGCTGGGGGGTGGGGGTGCAGGGAGACATGGGTGGGGGCCTTGTGGAGGCTGCCCTGCACTGCTGGGGGGTGGGGGTGATGGGAGACATTAGTGGGGGCCTGGTGGTGGCTGCCCCTGGATGCTGGGGGTGGGGGTGGTGGGAGACATGAGTGGGGGCCTGGTGGAGGGTGCCCTGCACTGCTGGGGGGTGGGGGTGCAGGGAGACATGAGTGGGGGTCTGGTGGAGGCTGCCCCTGCACTGCTGGGGAGTGGGGGTGCAGGGAGACATGAGTGGGGGCCTGGTGGAGGGTGACCTGCACTGCTGGGGGTGGGGGTGCAGGGAGACATGAGTGGGGGCCTGGTGGAGGCTGCCCCTGCACTGCTGGGGGGTGGGGGTGCAGGGAGACATGAGTGGGGGCCCGGTGGAGGGTGCCCCGCACTGCTGGGTGGTGGGGGTGCAGAGAGACATGAGTGGGGGCCTGGTGGAGGCTGCCCCTGCACTGCTGGGGGGTGGGGGTGCAGGAAGACATGAGTGGGGGCCTGGTGGAGGCCCCCCCCTGCACTGCTGGGGGGTGGGGGTGATGGGAGACATGAGTGGGGGCCTGGTGGAGGCTGCCCCTGGATGCTGGGGGGTGGGGGTGGTGGGAGACATGAGTGGGGGCCTGGTGGAGGCTGCCCTGCACTGCTGGGGGGTGGGGGTGATGGGAGACATGAGTGGGGGCCTGGTGGAGGGTGCCCTGCACTGCTGGGGGGTGGGGGTGGTGGGAGACATGATTGGGGGCCTGGAGGAGGCTGCCCCTGGATGCTGGGGGGTGGGGGTGTTGGGGGACATGAGTGGGGGCCTGGTGGAGGCTGCCCCTGGATGCTGGGGGGTGGGGGTGCAGGGAGACATGAGTTGGACATGAGTGGGGGCCTGGTGAAGGCTGCCCCTGGATGCTGGGGGGTGGGGTGGTGGGAGACATGACTGGGGGCCTGGTGGAGGCTGCCCTGCACTGCTGGGGGGTGGGGTTGCAGGGAGACATGAGTGGGGGCCTGGTGGAGGCTGCCCCTGGATGCTGGGGGGTGGGGGTGGTGGGAGACATGAGTGGGGGCCTGGTGGAGGCTGCCCTGCACTGCTGGGGGGTGGGGGTGATGGGAGACATGAGTGGGGGCCTGGTGGTGGGTGCCCTGCACTGCTGGGGGTGGGGGTGGTGGGAGACATGAGTGGGGGCCTGGTGGAGGCTGCCCCTGGATGCTGGGGGGTGGGGGTGAAGGGAGACGTGAGTGGGGGCCTGGTGGAGGCTGCCCTGCACTGCTGGGGGGTGGGGGTGATGGGAGACATGAGTGGGGGCCTGGTGGTGGGTGCCCTGCACTGCTGGTGGGTGGGGGTGGTGGGAGACATGAGTGGTGGCCCGGTGGAGGCTGCCCCTGGATGCTGGGGGGTGGGGTGGTGGGAGACATGAATGGGGGCCTGGTGGAGGGTGCCCTGCACTGCTGGGGGGTGGGGGTACAGGGAGACATGAGTGGGGCCTGATGGAGGCTGCCCCTGCACTGCTGAGGGGTGGGAGTGATGGGAGACATGAGTGGGGGCCTGGTGGAGGCTGCCCCTGCACTGCTGGGGGGTGGGGGTGATGGGAGACATGAGTGGGGGCCTTGCAGAGTGTGCCCTTCCCTGCTGGGGGTGGGGGTGCAGGGAGACATGAGTGGGGGCCTGGTGGATGCGGCCCCTGCACTGCTGGGGGGTGGGGGTGATGGGACACATGAGTGGGGGCCTGGCGGAGGCTGCCCCTGCACATCTGGGGGGTGGGGTGCTGGGGGACATGAGTGGGGGCCTGGTGGAGGGTGCCCCTGGATGCTGGGGGGTGGGGGTGCAGGGAGACATGAGTTGGACATGAGTGGGGGCCTGGTGGAGGCTGCCCCTGGATGCTGGGGGAGGGGGTGGTGGGAGACATGACTGGGGGCCTGGTGGAGGCTGCCCTGCACTGCTGGGGGGTGAGGGTGCAGGGAGACATGAGTGGGGGCCGGTGGAGGCTGCCCTGCACTGCAGGGGGGTGGGGGTGATGGGAGACATGAGTGGGGGCCTGGTGGAGGGTGTCCTGCACTGCTGAGGGGTGGGGGTGGTGGGAGACATGAGTGGGGGCCTGGTGGAGGCTGCCCCTGGATGCTGGGGGGTGGGGGTGGTGGGAGACATGAGTGGGGGCCTGGTGGAGGCTACCCCTGCACTGCTGGGGGGTGGGGGTGGTGGGAGACATGAGTGGTGGCCTGGTGGAGGCTGCCCCTGGATGCTGGGGGTTGGGGCTGCAGGGAGACATGAGTGGGGGCCTGGTGGATGCTGCCCCTGCACTGCTGGGGGGAGACATGAATGGGGGCCTGGTGGAGGGTGCCCTGCACTGCTAGGGGGTGGGGGTGCAGGGAGACATGAGTGGGGGCCTGGTGGAGGCTGCCCCTGCACTGCTGGGGGGTGGGAGTGATGGGAGACATGAGTGGGGGCCTGGTGGAGGCTGCCCCTGCGCTGCTGGGGGGTGGGGGTGGTGGGAGACATGGTTGGGGGCCTGGTGGAGGCTGCCCCTGGATGCTGGGGGGTGGGGGTGCTGGGGAACATGAGTGGGGGCCTGGTGGAGGGTGCCCTTGGATGCTGGGGGGTGGGGGTGCAGGGAGACATGAGTTGGACATGAGTGGGGGCCTGGTGGAGGCTGGCCATGGATGCTGGGGGGTGGGGGTGGTGGGAGACATGAGTGGGGGCCTGGTGGAGGCTGCCCTGCACTGCTGGGGGGTGGGGGTGCAGGGAGACATGAGTGGGGGCCTGGTGGAGTCTGCCCCTTGATGTTGGGGGGTGGGGGTGGTGGGAGACATGAGTGGGGGCCTCGTGGAAGCTGCCCTGCACTGCTGGGGGGTGGAGCGGATGGGAGACATGAGTGGGGGCCTGGTGGAGGGTGCCTTGCACTGCTGGGGTGTGGAGTGGTGGGAGACATGAGTGGGGGCCTGGTGGAGGGTGCCCCTGGATGCTGGGGTTGGGGGTGCAGGGAGACATGAGTTGGACATGAGTGGGGGCCTGGGGGAGGCTGCCCCTGGATGCTGGGGGGTGGGGGTGGTGGGAGACATGAGTGGGGGCCTGGTGGAGGCTGCCCTGCACTGCTGGGGGGTGTGGTCCAGGGAGACATGAGTGGGGGCCTGGTGGAGGCTGCCCTGCACTGCTGGGGGGTGTGGTCCAGGGAGACATGAGTGGGGGCCTGGTGGAGGCTGCCCTGCACTGCTGGGGGTGGGGATGATGGGAGACATGAGTGGCGGCCTGGTGGAGGCTGCCCCTGCACTGCTGGGGCGTGGGGGCGATGGGAGACATGAGTGGGGGCCTGGTGGAGGCTGCCCCTGGATGCTGGGGGGTGGGGGTGGTGGGAGACATGAGTGGGGGCCTGGTGGAGGCTGCACTGCACTGCTGGGGGGTGGGGGTGATGGGAGACATGAGTGGGGGCCATGCTTACGCATCCAACTTCGTCCTACCCTTTGCAAAGAAAGCAAAGAATTTGTACACAAGTGGGAGGCCATTCTGAACAAGTGTTCCCTAGACTTGATTCTTTTAACTATCCAGGAACTATCTAAAAATTTAATTTCTCTTAACTCCGAGATTCAAGAAATAGAGAAAGAGCTTGTGACGTCACTGGGGAAAGAAGAATATGATATTATCTTAACAGAAATTAATACAAAACTTGAAGATTATAAAACTGAGTTAGAACAGAAAAAGGTGAAAAAATTCAAACGAGATACCTACGACTATATTAACGAAGAAGTATATACGTGGATGGAAAAATACGGACCAGTAGCCTCAAAGAAACCATATAAATATCCAACAGACACCACATCCAGTTCTGATTCAGAAACACAAAGGGATACTGACGCACACACGGAACGACCATCGGGTGACGACAATCGCCCAGCTAGTTCTTCAATCCAAACACCCGCAAGCTCGGCTTTTTTAGGAGCGCGCCCAAAAGAACCCGCAGGGGGAGGAGGAAACCTCAGAAACAAGCCACAAACACGACTACAACTGAGGAAAACCTAGTTATCAACATATCTCAGAAAGCATTGAGTAAAACTGAAGTTAATACACTTCAGAAAGGGTTAAGCTTTGTGCCCACTTATAGTACAACCTTGTTTAACTCCAAGATCGAACTCTATAAGTTTATCAGAAAATTGAAACTCAAGGTATTCTTCGAGGAACTTGAACCATATGAGAGTACCACCGATATTCCAGATTTTCAAGAGTTTCGAACTAAGAGTAGCTTTATACCACCTATCTCAGTTCCATCGATTGATATCTTTCAGAAAATGGTTACTAAGGATTTGGAACGTATTAGTTACAAAATCCCACCATACAAGAATATGAAACCACATGAAATGAAATCAATTCGGGACCTATATTGCGACAAAGAGATAACTATCCGCCCAGCGGACAAAGGGGGAGCGTTGGTAATCATGAATACCACAGATTATGATGCTGAGTGTATGAGACAACTACAAGATCGCACTGTCTATGCACCCTTGGACCATGACCCCACTGTATCCATTAAACAAAACTTGGAAACTCTGCTGGATAAAGCGTACGAACTTGACTGGATAAATGAACATACCCGCAAATTTCTTATTACTACTCACCCAAGGATTCCAAACTTTTACACATTACCTAAAATTCACAAAGATCAAGTCAGACCTCCAGGAAGACCCATTGTCGCTGGTATGGACAGCATTAACCAACCACTCGGAGTTTATATCGATTTTTTTCTTCAACCTCTGATACAAAAAACCTCCACTTACATCAGAGATACTTCGCATTTTCTACAGAAGCTCAATGACATAATATTCAATCAAGAGCATTTTATGTTTACAATCGATGTTAAGAGTTTGTACACATCCATTCCGCATGATCTAGGCATCGAATCTGTTGAATGGCTCTTACTAGAATCGCCACCAATCCGTGCACAGAAAGAATTTATTTTGACTCTTCTTCAATTCATTGCCGAAAATTCATATTTTCAGTATCGCAATAAGTTCTTTTTACAAACTTCAGGGACATCGATGGGTGCCACAATGGCACCGTCATATGCTAACTGCTTCATGCACAAATTTGAATCCGAGCATGTACTTAAAAAACAAGAGTGGAATCAGAACATTTACCTATGGTTACGATATATCGATGATATATTTGGAATTTGGACGGGCACTCACGACATGTTCATGGTCTTTTTTGAATATTTGAACAGTATCGATCCACGCATTCAATTCACGAGTGAGATATCTAGAGAACATATCACATTTCTTGATGTTAGCATTACCAAGAAAGATACTGGTTACAACACTACTCTATATCGCAAAACCACCGATCGCAATAATCTTTTACATCGTCTAAGTTTTCATCAACCAAGCCTTCTGAGGAATTTACCATACAGCCAACTTTTACGAGTGAAAAAAATAGTGAGCGATCCTGCAGAATGCTTAACTCAACAGCAAGCTATGAAAGACAAATTCCTAGCTCGTGGCTACACAGAGGAAGAACTGAACTCAGCGTCCCAAAGAGTACAAACTGTTGAGCGTGATACACTTCTTACCGGTACCACTAAACCCAAAAGGGAGCTACAAACACCAGTATATGTTTCAAGATTCTCCATTCAGAGCAACAAGATAAAGAATTCCATTAAGAAACATTGGAATATCCTTAAGAATGATGTTAGAGTACAGAAACTGTTTGAACAATTACCAGTATTCGCCTATCAAAGAAGCAAGAATTTACGCGATGAATTAGTACGCACACGACCTCCCTTAAAAGAACCCAGTACTCAACGCACAGGGACATATCCTTGTCTACATTGTACTAATTGCAACCTGGTCATCAAAGGTAATACCATATACCATCCCAGCACAGGCAACAAGATTCTGCTGAGGACATTTGGCACTTGTGATAGTGAGAATATCATTTATGGAATAAAGTGTCCCTGTGGGAAATATTATGTTGGTCAATCCATGAGAGCAGCTAAAGTACGTTGGAACGAACACCGCTCTTGTATACGTAATGTTAATCCCAACTCGGCAGTGGCTCGCCATTGGAACGAGAAACGCCACAACCTGATTCAAATCAGATTTTTGATTCTTGAAGTGCTAAGCAAAGTCAATCCACATGAAGATCTGAGCCTTCGGCTTAACCAAAGAGAGACATATTGGATTGACAGATTGGGGAGCCTGTATCCCAATGGCCTAAATGAAGAAATCAATTATCATTGTTATCTTTGAATGTGATGTATCTATGTTGATTTCATGTGACATTACATAATGTTCCTTGAACTAGTTATTGATGGTTTTGCACGTCATACGTAATGGTTTGACTGTTAATAGACATTTAATGCGGTCCTCAACATATTGTGAGGTCTAGGCCAGTATCCTTAGGCACTGATAACACTTACGGAGTGCTCCAAATCTTCAGAGTTGTTTTGTCAAAACTTGCTAATTTCCTTAATTGACACATGGATTGCACGCATTGTGCCCATGCATCTTTGCAGCCTTTCCCGGACACCCGTCTGGGACCCAAGGTGACACCTCTAGTGCCACCTACTACGGCTGTGATGCTAGTTCACTATCCTTCACTTTCACATGGGCTACCAGATTTGGTGCCTGTGTAGTTACATGTTTCTATTACCTTCCCTTTTGTTTACTTTTCTACAGTATTTTTTCCATGTTTATCATTTTTGTATATTCGTTTTTCTTTTATTCATTTTTCCTTTCTATCTCACCCGAGGGTTGATAATTGTATTTTTAGCTCCAAATATGCCCACAAATCTCATACACAGTCTCCTAATAGTACGTGCCGCATCGCGCTACTCTCCTGACGCGATGCGATCACGTGGGTATTTATAGCAGCGTTACCATTAGCAACGCTTGCTTACAGCGATGCAGAACGGCGTTCTGGCCGGCATTGACCCTGTATGTCTTCTAGGTAACCATTGAAGACGCCTCTTTCTAATCACAGCGCCACGGCGCTTCATTGACTCCACCTAAAACACACTTTTGCTTTTTACAGCTTTTTCGAATTGGCTGCATTCTGTACGCTGCTGTTACCGACAACAGTTCACATTTCTGCCTGTGACTGTAGTTTTTGTTTCTACGAGGCCAAACACTTCTCGTGAGTCCATTTACATTGTTTTTCTCTCCATTCACATGGTCTAATTCCCTCGCTACTTGCACTTATTAACTCTCGGTTTTGTCTACTTTATTTTATTACATGTTTTACTTTGACCTGAACCCTCATCTACTTTCTGGTATGTGATTTCTAATTTATTACCTTTTCTATTGTGATTTATGATTGCATATTGCGCTATTTTTTACGTTATTTCATATGTTATGCGATATACATTCTTATTCTATGTTATTAGATTAGACTCACCCTGATGAAGGAGCTATTTGCTCCGAAATACATTGGTACACAAAGTCTATTTAAAATATGAGAAGTGGCAGCTGTATCCTCACTAAGACAGAATTAGTGACTTTTTCCTTTTCTTCAGTGTTCGAAATATATGTTTTTGATAAACATATTACTCTCACCACTACTTTCAATCAAGTGTCTCTTCTTTGAACTTATGCATAAGAAGAAAAGTACTTACATTTCAATCTAAGTTTAAACTATATCACCCGTACAGGGTATGTACGGAGAGCGGCTGTTTGACTAGATATGTTATCTAGCCTTTTTTGGTTCTTGGACTGGTGGAGGCTTGCCCTGCATTGCTGGGGGGTGGGGGTGCAGGGAGACATGAGTGGGGGGCTGGTGGAGGGTGCCCTGCACTGCTGGGGGGTGGGGGTGCAGGGAGACATGAGTGGGGGCCTGGTGGAGGCTGCCCCTGCACTGCTGCTGGGGGGGTGGGGGTGCAGGGAGAGATGAGTGGGGCCTGGTGGAGGCTGCCCTGCTGGGGGGTGGGGGTGATGGGAGACATGAGTGGGGGCCTGGTGGAGGCTGCCCCTGCACTGCTGGTGGGTGTGGGTGATGGGAGACATGAGTGGGGGACTGGTGGATGCTGCCCCTGGATGCTGGGGGGTGGGGGTGGTGGGAGACATGAGGGGGGGCCTGGTGGAGGGTGCCCTGCACTGCTGGGGGGTGGGGGTGGTGGGAGACATGAGTTGGGGCCTGGTGGAGGCTGCCCCTGGATGCTGGGGGGGTGGGGTTGCTGGGGGACATGAGTGGGGGACTGGTGGAGGGTGCCCCTGGATGCTGGGGGGTGGGGGTGCAGGGAGACATGAGTGGGGGCCTGGTGGAGGCTGCCCCTGCACTGCTGGGGGGTGGGGGTGATGGGAGACATTAGTGGGGGCCTGGTGGAGGCTGCCCCTGGATGCTGGGGGGTGGGTGTGGTGGGAGACATGAGTGGGGGCCTGGTGGAGGGTGCCCTGCACTGCTGGGGGGGGGTGATGGGAGACATGAGTGGGGGCCTGGAGGAGGCTGCCCCTGCACTGCTGGGGGGTGGGGGTGGTGGGAGACATGAGTGGGGGCCTAGTGGAGGCTGCCCCTAGATGCTGGGGGGTGGGGGTGGTGGGAGACATGAGTGGGGGCCTGGTGGATGCTGCCCCTGCACTGCTGGGGGGTGGGGGTGGTGGGAGACATGAGTGGTGGCCTGGTGGAGGGTGCCCTGCACTGCTGGGTGGTGGGGGTGACAGGAGACATGAGTGGGGGCCTGGTGGAGGCTGCCCCTGGATGATGGGTGGTGGGGGTGGTGGGAGGCATGAGTGGGGGCCTGGTGGAGGGTGCCCTGTACTGCTGGGAGGTGGGGGTGCAGGGAGACATGAGTTTGGGCCTGGTGGAGGCTGCCCCTGCACTGCTGGGGGGTGGGGGTGCAGGGAGACATGAGTGGGGGCCTGGTGGAGGCTGCCCCTGCACTGCCGGGGGGTGGGGGTGCAGGGAGACATGAGTGGGGGCCTGGTGGAGGGTGCCCTGCACTGCTGGGGGGTGGGGGTGGTGGGAGACATGAGTGGGGGCCTGGTGGAGGCTGCCCCTGGATGCTGGGGGTGGGGGTGCTGGGGGACATGTGTGGGGGCCTGGTGGAGGGTGCCCCTGGATGCTGGGGGATGGGGGTGCAGGGAGACATGAGTTGGACATGAGTGGGGGCCTGGTGGAGGCTGCCCCTGGATGCTGGGGGGTGGGGGTGGTGGGAGACATGACTGGGTGCCTGGTGGAGGCTGCCCGGCACTGCTGGGGGGTGGGGGTGCAGGGAGACATGAGTGGGGGCCTGGTGGAGGCTGCTCCTGGATGCTGGGGGGTGGGGGTGGTGGGAGACATGAGTGGGGGCCTGGTGGAGGCTGCCCTGCACTGCTGGGGGTGGGGGTGATGGGAGACATGAGTGGGGGCCTGGTGGAGGGTGCCCTGCACTGCTGGGGGGTGGGGGTGGTGAGAGACATGAGTGGGGGCCTGGTGGAGGCTGCCCCTGGAATCTGGGGGGTGGGGGTGCAGGGAGACACGAGCGGGGGCCTGGTGGAGGCTGCCCCTGCACTGCTGGGGGGTGGGGGTGGTGGGAGACTTGAGTGGGGGCCTGGTGGAGGCTGCCCCTGGATGCTGGGGGGTGGGGGTGCAGGGAAATATAGGTGGGGGCCTGGTGGATGCTGCCCCTGCACTGCTGGGGGGTGGGGTGGTGGGAGACATGAATGGGGGCCTGGTGGAGGGTGCCCTGCACTGCTGGGGGGTGGGGGTGCAGGGAGACATGAGTGGGGGCCTGGTGGAGGCTGCCCCTGCACTGCTGCGGGGTGGGAGTGATGGGAGACATGAGTGGGGGCCTGGTGGAGGCTGCCCCTGCACTGCTGGGGGGTGGGGGTGATGGGAGACATGAGTGGGGGCCTGGTGGAGGCTGCCCCTGCACTACTGGGGGGTGGGAGTGGTGGGAGACATGAGTGGGGGCCTGGTGGAGGGTGCCCTGCACTGCTGGGGGGTGGGGGTGGTGGGAGACATGAGTGGGGGCCTGGTGGAGGCTGCCCCTGGATGCTGGGGGTGGGGGTGCTGGGGGACATGAGTGGGGGCCTGGTGGAGGGTGCCCCTGGATGTTGGGGGGTGGGGGTGCTGGGGGACATGTGTGGGGGACTGGTGGAGGCTTCCCCTGCATTGCTGGGGGGTGGGGGTGCAGGGAGACATGAGTGGGGGCCTGGTGGTGGGTGTCCTGCACTGCTGGGGGGTGGGGGTGCAGGGAGAAATGAGTGGGGCCCTGGTGGAGGCTGCCCCTGCATTGCTGGGGGGTGGGGGTGCAGGGAGACACGAGTGGGGGCCTGGTGGAGGCTGCCCTGCACTGCTGGGGGGTGGGGGTGGTGGGAGACATGAGTGGGGGCCTGGCGGAGGGTGCCCTGCACTGCTGGGGGTGGGGGTGCTGGGGGACATGAGTGGGGGCCCGGTGGAGGGTGCCCCTGGATGCTGGGGGGTGGGGGTGCTGGGGGACATGTGTGGGGGACTGGTGGAGGCTTCCCCTGCATTGCTGGGGGTGGGGGTGGTGGGAGACATGAGTGGGGGCCTGGTGGAGGCTGCCCCTGCACTACTGGGGGGTGGGGGTGGTGGGAGACATGAGTGGGGGCCTGGTGGAGGGTGCCCTGCACTGTTGGGGGGTGGGGGTGGTGGGAGACATGAGTGGGGGCCTGGTGGAGGCTGCCCCTGGATGCTGGGGGTGGGGGTGCTGGGGGACATGAGTGGGGGCCTGGTGGAGGGTGCCCCTGGATGTTGGGGGGTGGGGGTGCTGGGGGACATGTGTGGGGGACTGGTGGAGGCTTCCCCTGCATTGCTGGGGGGTGGGGGTGCAGGGAGACATGAGTGGGGGCCTGGTGGTGGGTGTCCTGCACTGCTGGGGGGTGGGGGTGCAGGGAGAAATGAGTGGGGCCCTGGTGGAGGCTGCCCCTGCATTGCTGGGGGGTGGGGGTGCAGGGAGACACGAGTGGGGGCCTGGTGGAGGTTGCCCTGCACTGCTGGGGGGTGGGGGTGGTGGGAGACATGAGTGGGGGCCTGGCGGAGGGTGCCCTGCACTGCTGGGGGTGGGGGTGCTGGGGGACATGAGTGGGGGCCCGGTGGAGGGTGCCCCTGGATGCTGGGGGGTGGGGGTGCTGGGGGACATGTGTGGGGGACTGGTGGAGGCTTCCCCTGCATTGCTAGGGGTGGGGGTGGTGGGAGACATGAGTGGGGGCCTGGTGGAGGGTATCTTGCACTGCAGGGGGGTGGGGATTATGGGGGACATGAGTGGGGACCTGGTGGAGGCTGTCTCTGGATGCTGGGTGGTGGGGGTGCAGGGAGACATGAGTGGGGGCCTGGTGTAGGCTTCCCCTGCACTGTCGGGGGGTGGGGGTGGTGGGAGACATGAGTGGGGGCCTGGTGGAGGCTGCCCCTGGATGCTGGGGGGTGGGGCTGTAGGGAGACATGAGTGGGGGCCTGGTGGATGCTGCCCCTGCACTGCTGGGGGTGAGGTGGGGGCAGACATGAATGGGGGTCTGGTGGAGGGTGCCCTGCACTGCTGGGGGGTGGGGGTGCAGGGAGACATGAGTGGGGGCCTGGTGGAGGCTGCCCCTGCACTGCTGGGGGGTGGGAGTGATGGGAGACATGAGTGGGGGCCTGGTGGAGGCTGCCCCTGCACTGCTGGGGGGTGGGGGTGATGGGAGACATGAGTGGGGGCCTGGTGGAGGCTGCCCTGCAATGCTGTGGGGTGGGAGTGATGGGAGACATGAGTGGGGCCTGGTGGAGGCTGCCCCTGCGCTGCTGGGGGGTGGGGGTGGTGGGAGACATGGTTGGGGTCCTGGTGGAGGCTGCCCGTTGGATGCTGGGGGATGGGGGTGCAGGGAGACATGAGTGGGGGCCTGGTGGATGCTGCCCCTGTACTGCTGGGGGGTGGGGGTGGTGGGAGACATGAGTGGGGGCCTGGCGGAGGGTGCCCTGCACTGCTGGGGGGTGGGGGTGCAGGGAGACATGAGTGGGGGCCTGGTGGATGCGGCCCCTGCACTGCTGGGGGGTGGGGGTGATGGGAGACATGAATGGGGGCCTGGCGGAGGCTGCCCCTGCACTTCTGGGGGGTGGGGTGATGGGAGACATGAGTGGGGCCCTGGTGGAGGCTTCCCCTGGATGCTGGGGGGTGGGGGTGGTGGGAGACATGAGTGGGGGCCTGGTGGAGGCTGCCCTGCACTGCTGGGGGTTGGGGGTGATGGGAGACATGAGTGGGGGCCTGGTGGAGGGTGCCCTGCACTTCTGGGGGGTGGGGTGGTGGGAATCATGAGTGGGGGCCTGGGGAAGGCTGCCCCTGGATGCTTGGGGGTGGGGGTGCTGGGGGACATGAGTGGGGGCCTGGTGGAGGGTGCCCCTGGATGCTGGAGGGTGGGGGTGCAGGGAGACATGTGTTGGACATGAGTGGGGGCCTGGTGGAGGCTGCCCTGCACTGCTGGGGGGTGGGGGTGCAGGGAGACATGAGTGGGGGCCTCGTGGAGGCTGCCCTGCACTGCTGGGGGGTGGGGTGATGGGAGACATGAGTGGGGCCATGGTGGAGGGTGCCCTGCACTGCTGGGGGGTGGAGTGGTGGGAGAAATGAGTGGGGGCCTGGTGGAGGGTGCCCCTGGATGCTGGGGGGTGGGGGTGCAGGAAGACAAGAGTTGAACATGAGTGGGGGCCTGGTGGAAGCTGCTCCTGGATGCTGGGGGGTGGGGTGGTGGGAGACATGAGTGGGGGCCTGGTGGAGGCTGCCCTGCACTGCTGAGGGGTGGGGTGCAGGGAGACATGAGTGGGGGGCTGGTGGAGGCTGCCCTGCACTGCTGGGGGGTGGGGGTGATGGGAGACATGAGTGGGGGCCTGGTGGAGGCTGCCCCTGGATGCTGGGGGGTGGGGGTGGTGGGAGACATGAGTGGGGGCCTGGTGGAGGCTGCCCCGCACTGCCGGGGGAGTGTGGGGTGATGGGAGACATGAGTGGGGGCCTGGTGGAGGCTGCCCCTGTACTGCTGGGGGGTGGGGGTGGTGGGAGACATTAGTGGGGGCCTGGTGGAGGCTGCCCCTGGATGCTGGGGGGTGGGGGTGCAGGGAGACATGAGTGGGGGCCTGGTGGATGCTGCCCCTGCACTGCTGGGGGGTGGGGGTGGTGAGAGACATGAGTGGGGGCCTGGTGGAGGGTGCCCTGCACTGCTGGGTGGTGGGGGTGCAGGGAGAGATGAGTGGGGGCTTTGTGGAGGCTGCCCCTGCACTGCTGGGGGGTGGCGCTGATGGGAGACATGAGTGGGGGCCTGGTGGAGGCTGCCCTTGGATGCTGGGGGGTGGGGATGGTGGGAGACATGAGTGGGGGCCTGGTGGAGGGTGCCCTGCACTGCTGGGGGGTGGGGGTGCAGGAAGACATGGGTGGGGGCCTGGTGGAGGCTGCCCTGCACTGCTGGGGGGTGGGGGTGCAGGGAGACATGAGTGGGGGCCTGGTGGAGGCTGCCCTGCACTGCTGGGACGTGGGCGTGGAAGGAGACATGAGTGGGGGCCTGGGGAAGGCTGCCCCTGGATGCTTGGGGGTGGGGGTGCTGGGGGACATGAGTGGGGGCCTGGTGGAGGGTGCCCCTGGATGCTGGAGGGTGGGGGTGCAGGGAGACATGAGTTGGACATGAGTGGGGGCCTGGTGGAGGCTGACCTGCACTGCTGGGGGGTGGGGGTGCAGGGAGACATGAGTGGGGGCCTCGTGGAGGCTGCCCTGCACTGCTGGGGGGTGGGGTGATGGGAGACATGAGTGGGGGCATGGTGGAGGGTACCCTGCACTGCTGGGGGGTGGAGTGGTGGAAGACATGAGTGGGGGCCTGGTGGAGGGTGCCCCTGGATGCTGGGGGGTGGGGGTGCAGGGAGACATGAGTTGGACATGAGTGGGGGCCTGGTGGAGGCTGCCCCTGGATGCTGGGGGGTGGGGGTGGTGGGAGACATGAGTGGGGGCCTGGTGGAGGCTGCCCTGCACTGCTGGGGGGTGGGGTGCATGGAGACATGAGTGGGGGCCTGGTGGAGGCTGCCCTGCACTGCTGGGGGGTGGGGGTGATGGGAGACATGAGTGGGGGCCTGGTGGAGGCTGCCCCTGCACTGCTGGGGGGTGGGGGTGATGGGAGACATGAGTGGGGGCCTGGTGGAGGCTGCCCCTGGATGCTGGGGTGTGGGGGTGGTGGGAGACATGAGTGGGGGCCTGGTGGAGGCTGCCCTGCACTGCTGGGGGGTGGGGGTGATGGGAGACATGAGTGGGGGCCTGGTGGAGGGTGCCCTGCACTGCTGGGGGGTGGGGGTGGTGGGAGACATGAGTGGGGGCCTGGTGGAGGCTGCCCCTGGATGCTGGGGGGTGCGGGTGCTGGGGGACATGAGTGTGGGCCTGGTGGAGGGTGCCCCTGGATGCTGGGGGGTGGGGGTGCAGGGAGACATGAGTTGGACATGAGTGGGGGCCTGGTGAAGGCTGCCCTGCACTGCTGGGGGGCAGGGGTGCAGGGAGACATGAGTGGGGGCCTGGTGGAGTCTGCCCCTGGATGTTGGGGGGTGGTGGGAGACATGAGTGGGGGCCTCGTGGAGGCTGCCCTGCACTGCTGGGGGGTGGGGGTGATGGGAGACATGAGTGGGGGCCTGGTGGAGGGTGCCCTGCACTGCTGGGGGGTGGAGTGGTGGGAGACATGAATGGGGGCCTGGTGGAGGGTGCTCTGCACTGCTGGGGAGTGGGGGTGCCGGGAGACATGAGTGGGGGCCTGCTGGAGGGTGCCCCTTGATGCTGGGGGTGGGGGTGCAGGGAGACATGAGTGGGGGCCTGGTGGAGGGTGCCTTGACTCATGAGGGGTGGGGGTGGTGGGAGACATGAGTGGGGGCCTGGTGGAGGGTGCCCCTGCACTGCTGGGGGTGGGGGTGCAGGGAGACATGAGTGGGGGACTGGTGGAGGCTGCCCCTGCACTGCTGGGGGGTGGGGGTGATGGGAGACATGAGTGGGGGCCTGGTGGAGGCTGCCCCTGGATGCTGGGGGGTGGGGGTGGTGGGAGACATGAGTGGGGGCCTGGTGGAGGCTGCCCTGCACTGCCGGGGGAGTGTGGGGTGATGGGAGACATGAGTGGGGGCCTGGTGGAGGCTGCCCCTGCACTGCTGGGGGGTGGGGGTGGTGGGAGACATGAGTGGGGGCCTGGTGGAGGCTGCCCCTGGATGCTGGGGGGTGGGGGTGCAGGGAGACATGAGTGGGGGCCTGGTGGATGCTGCCCCTGCACTGCTGGGGGGTGGGGGTGGTGAGAGACATGATTGGGGGCCTGGTGGAGGGTGCCCTGCACTGCTGGGTGGTGGGGGTGCAGGGAGACATGAGTGGGGGCTTTGTGGAGGCTGCCCCTGCACTGCTGGGGGGTGGGGGTGATGGGAGACATGAGTGGGGGCCTGGTGGAGGCTGCCCCTGGATGCTGGGGGGTGGGGGTGGTGGGAGACATGCATGGGGGCCTGGTGGAGGGTTCCCTGCACTGCTGGGGGGTGGGGGTGCAGGGAGACATGGGTGGGGGCCTGGTGGAGGCTGCCCCTGCACTGCTGGGGGGTGGGGGTGCAGGGAGACATGAGTGGGGGCCTGGTGGAGGCTGCCCTGCACTGCTGGGGGGTGGGGGTGATGGGAGACATGAGTGGGGGCCTGGTGGAGGGTGCCCTGCACTGCTGGGGGGTGGGCGTGGTAGGAGACATGAGTGGGGGCCTGGGGAAGGCTGCCCCTGGATGCTTGGGGGTGGGGGTGCTGGGGGACATGAGTGGGGGCCTGGTGGAGGGTGCCCCTGGATGCTGGAGGGTGGGGGTGCAGGGAGACATGAGTTGGACATGAGTGGGGGCCTGGTGGAGGCTGCCCTGCACTGCTGGGGGGTGGGGGTGCAGGGAGACATGAGTGGGGGCCTCGTGGAGGCTGCCCTGCACTGCTGGGGGGTGGGGTGATGGGAGACATGAGTGGGGCCATGGTGGAGGGTGCCCTGCACTGCTGGGGGGTGGAGTGGTGGGAGAAATGAGTGGGGGCCTGGTGGAGGGTGCCCCTGGATGCTGGGGGGTGGGGGTGCAGGAAGACATGAGTTGAACATGAGTGGGGGCCTGGTGGAAGCTGCTCCTGGATGCTGGGGGGTGGGGTGGTGGGAGACATGAGTGGGGGCCTGGTGGAGGCTGCCCTGCACTGCTGAGGGGTGGGGTGCAGGGAGACATGAGTGGGGGGCTGGTGGAGGCTGCCCTGCACTGCTGGGGGGTGGGGGTGATGGGAGACATGAGTGGGGGCCTGGTGGAGGCTGCCCCTGGATGCTGGGGGGTGGGGGTGGTGGGAGACATGAGTGGGGGCCTGGTGGAGGCTGCCCCGCACTGCCGGGGGAGTGTGGGGTGATGGGAGACATGGGTGGGGGCCTGGTGGAGGCTGCCCCTGTACTGCTGGGGGGTGGGGGTGGTGGGAGACATTAGTGGGGGCCTGGTGGAGGCTGCCCCTGGATGCTGGGGGGTGGGGGTGCAGGGAGACATGAGTGGGGGCCTGGTGGATGCTGCCCCTGCACTGCTGGGGGGTGGGGGTGGTGAGAGACATGAGTGGGGGCCTGGTGGAGGGTGCCCTGCACTGCTGGGTGGTGGGGGTGCAGGGAGAGATGAGTGGGGGCTTTGTGGAGGCTGCCCCTGCACTGCTGGGGGGTGGCGCTGATGGGAGACATGAGTGGGGGCCTGGTGGAGGCTGCCCTTGGATGCTGGGGGGTGGGGATGGTGGGAGACATGAGTGGGGGCCTGGTGGAGGGTGCCCTGCACTGCTGGGGGGTGGGGGTGCAGGAAGACATGGGTGGGGGCCTGGTGGAGGCTGCCCTGCACTGCTGGGGGGTGGGGGTGCAGGGAGACATGAGTGGTGGCCTGGTGGAGGCTGCCCTGCACTGCTGGGACGTGGGCGTGGAAGGAGACATGAGTGGGGGCCTGGTGGATGCTGCCCCTGCACTGCTGGGGGTGAGGTGGGGGCAGACATGAATGGGGGCCTGGTGGAGGGTGCCCTGCACTGCTGGGGGGTGGGGGTGCAGGGAGACATGAGTGGGGGCCTGGTGGAGGCTGCCCCTGCACTGCTGGGGGGTGGGAGTGATGGGAGACATGAGTGGGGGCCTGGTGGAGGCTGCCCCTGCACTGCTGGGGGGTGGGGGTGATGGGAGACATGAGTGGGGGCCTGGTGGAGGCTGCCCTGCAATGCTGTGGGGTGGGAGTGATGGGAGACATGAGTGGGGGCCTGGTGGAGGCTGCCCCTGCGCTGCTGGGGGGTGGGGGTGGTGGGAGACATGGTTGGGGTCCTGGTGGAGGCTGCCCGTTGGATGCTGGGGGATGGGGGTGCAGGGAGACATGAGTGGGGGCCTGGTGGATGCTGCCCCTGTACTGCTGGGGGGTGGGGGTGGTGGGAGACATGAGTGGGGGCCTGGCGGAGGGTGCCCTGCACTGCTGGGGGGTGGGGGTGCAGGGAGACATGAGTGGGGGCCTGGTGGATGCGGCCCCTGCACTGCTGGGGGGTGGGGGTGATGGGAGACATGAGTGGGGGCCTGGCGGAGGCTGCCCCTGCACTTCTGGGGGGTGGGGTGATGGGAGACATGAGTGGGGCCCTGGTGGAGGCTTCCCCTGGATGCTGGGGGGTGGGGGTGGTGGGAGACATGAGTGGGGGCCTGGTGGAGGCTGCCCTGCACTGCTGGGGGTTGGGGGTGATGGGAGACATGAGTGGGGGCCTGGTGGAGGGTGCCCTGCACTTCTGGGGGGTGGGGTGGTGGGAATCATGAGTGGGGGCCTGGTGGAGGCTGCCCCTGGATGCTGGGGGGTGGGGGTGCTGGGGGACATGAGTGGGGGCCTGGTGGAGGGTGCCCCTGGATGCTGGGGGGTTGGAGTGCAGGGAGACATGAGTTGGACATGAGTGGGGGCCTGGTGAAGGCTGCCCTGCACTGCTGGGGGGCAGGGGTGCAGGGAGACATGAGTGGGGGCCTGGTGGAGTCTGCCCCTGGATGTTGGGGGGTGGTGGGAGACATGAGTGGGGGCCTCGTGGAGGCTGCCCTGCACTGCTGGGGGGTGGGGGTGATGGGAGACATGAGTGGGGGCCTGGTGGAGGGTGCCCTGCACTGCTGGGGGGTGGAGTGGTGGGAGACATGAATGGGGGCCTGGTGGAGGGTGCTCTGCACTGCTGGGGAGTGGGGGTGCCGGGAGACATGAGTGGGGGCCTGCTGGAGGGTGCCCCTTGATGCTGGGGGTGGGGGTGCAGGGAGACATGAGTGGGGGCCTGGTGGAGGGTGCCTTGACTCATGAGGGGTGGGGGTGGTGGGAGACATGAGTGGGGGCCTGGTGGAGGGTGCCCCTGCACTGCTGGGGGTGGGGGTGCAGGGAGACATGAGTGGGGGACTGGTGGAGGCTGCCCCTGCACTGCTGGGGGGTGGGGGTGATGGGAGACATGAGTGGGGGCCTGGTGGAGGCTGCCCCTGGATGCTGGGGGGTGGGGGTGGTGGGAGACATGAGTGGGGGCCTGGTGGAGGCTGCCCTGCACTGCCGGGGGAGTGTGGGGTGATGGGAGACATGAGTGGGGGCCTGGTGGAGGCTGCCCCTGCACTGCTGGGGGGTGGGGGTGGTGGGAGACATGAGTGGGGGCCTGGTGGAGGCTGCCCCTGGATGCTGGGGGGTGGGGGTGCAGGGAGACATGAGTGGGGGCCTGGTGGATGCTGCCCCTGCACTGCTGGGGGGTGGGGGTGGTGAGAGACATGATTGGGGGCCTGGTGGAGGGTGCCCTGCACTGCTGGGTGGTGGGGGTGCAGGGAGACATGAGTGGGGGCTTTGTGGAGGCTGCCCCTGCACTGCTGGGGGGTGGGGGTGATGGGAGACATGAGTGGGGGCCTGGTGGAGGCTGCCCCTGGATGCTGGGGGGTGGGGGTGGTGGGAGACATGCATGGGGGCCTGGTGGAGGGTTCCCTGCACTGCTGGGGGGTGGGGGTGCAGGGAGACATGGGTGGGGGCCTGGTGGAGGCTGCCCCTGCACTGCTGGGGGGTGGGGGTGCAGGGAGACATGAGTGGGGGCCTGGTGGAGGCTGCCCTGCACTGCTGGGGGGTGGGGGTGATGGGAGACATGAGTGGGGGCCTGGTGGAGGGTGCCCTGCACTGCTGGGGGGTGGGCGTGGTAGGAGACATGAGTGGGGGCCTGTGGAAGGCTGCCCCTGGATGCTTGGGGGTGGGGGTGCTGGGGGACATGAGTGGGGGCCTGGTGGAGGGTGCCCCTGGATGCTGGAGGGTGGGGGTGCAGGGAGACATGAGTTGGACATGAGTGGGGGCCTGGTGGAGGCTGCCCTGCACTGCTGGGGGGTGGGGGTGCAGGGAGACATGAGTGGGGGCCTCGTGGAGGCTGCCCTGCACTGCTGGGGGGTGGGGTGATGGGAGACATGAGTGGGGCCATGGTGGAGGGTGCCCTGCACTGCTGGGGGGTGGAGTGGTGGGAGAAATGAGTGGGGGCCTGGTGGAGGGTGCCCCTGGATGCTGGGGGGTGGGGGTGCAGGAAGACAAGAGTTGAACATGAGTGGGGGCCTGGTGGAAGCTGCTCCTGGATGCTGGGGGGTGGGGTGGTGGGAGACATGAGTGGGGGCCTGGTGGAGGCTGCCCTGCACTGCTGAGGGGTGGGGTGCAGGGAGACATGAGTGGGGGGCTGGTGGAGGCTGCCCTGCACTGCTGGGGGGTGGGGGTGATGGGAGACATGAGTGGGGGCCTGGTGGAGGCTGCCCCTGGATGCTGGGGGGTGGGGGTGGTGGGAGACATGAGTGGGGGCCTGGTGGAGGCTGCCCCGCACTGCCGGGGGAGTGTGGGGTGATGGGAGACATGAGTGGGGGCCTGGTGGAGGCTGCCCCTGTACTGATGGGGGGTGGGGGTGGTGGGAGACATTAGTGGGGGCCTGGTGGAGGCTGCCCCTGGATGCTGGGGGGTGGGGGTGCAGGGAGACATGAGTGGGGGCCTGGTGGATGCTGCCCCTGCACTGCTGGGGGGTGGGGGTGGTGAGAGACATGAGTGGGGGCCTGGTGGAGGGTGCCCTGCACTGCTGGGTGGTGGGGGTGCAGGGAGAGATGAGTGGGGGCTTTGTGGAGGCTGCCCCTGCACTGCTGGGGGGTGGCGCTGATGGGAGACATGAGTGGGGGCCTGGTGGAGGCTGCCCTTGGATGCTGGGGGGTGGGGATGGTGGGAGACATGAGTGGGGGCCTGGTGGAGGGTGCCCTGCACTGCTGGGGGGTGGGGGTGCAGGAAGATATGGGTGGGGGCCTGGTGGAGGCTGCCCTGCACTGCTGGGGGGTGGGGGTGCAGGGAGACATGAGTGGGGGCCTGGTGGAGGCTGCCCTGCACTGCTGGGACGTGGGCGTGGAAGGAGACATGAGTGGGGGCCTGGGGAAGGCAGCCCCTGGATGCTTGGGGGTGGGGGTGCTGGGGGACATGAGTGGGGGCCTGGTGGAGGGTGCCCCTGGATGCTGGAGGGTGGGGGTGCAGGGAGACATGAGTTGGACATGAGTGGGGGCCTGGTGGAGGCTGACCTGCACTGCTGGGGGGTGGGGGTGCAGGGAGACATGAGTGGGGGCCTCGTGGAGGCTGCCCTGCACTGCTGGGGGGTGGGGTGATGGGAGACATGAGTGGGGGCATGGTGGAGGGTACCCTGCACTGCTGGGGGGTGGAGTGGTGGAAGACATGAGTGGGGGCCTGGTGGAGGGTGCCCCTGGATGCTGGGGGGTGGGGGTGCAGGGAGACATGAGTTGGACATGAGTGGGGGCCTGGTGGAGGCTGCCCCTGGATGCTGGGGGGTGGGGGTGGTGGGAGACATGAGTGGGGGCCTGGTGGAGGCTGCCCTGCACTGCTGGGGGGTGGGGTGCATGGAGACATGAGTGGGGGCCTGGTGGAGGCTGCCCTGCACTGCTGGGGGGTGGGGGTGATGGGAGACATGAGTGGGGGCCTGGTGGAGGCTGCCCCTGCACTGCTGGGGGGTGGGGGTGATGGGAGACATGAGTGGGGGCCTGGTGGAGGCTGCCCCTGGATGCTGGGGTGTGGGGGTGGTGGGAGACATGAGTGGGGGCCTGGTGGAGGCTGCCCTGCACTGCTGGGGGGTGGGGGTGATGGGAGACATGAGTGGGGGCCTGGTGGAGGGTGCCCTGCACTGCTGGGGGGTGGGGGTGGTGGGAGACATGAGTGGGGGCCTGGTGGAGGCTGCCCCTGGATGCTGGGGGGTGCGGGTGCTGGGGGACATGAGTGTGGGCCTGGTGGAGGGTGCCCCTGGATGCTGGGGGGTGGGGGTGCAGGGAGACATGAGTTGGACATGTGTGGGGGCCTGGTGGAGGCTGCCCATGGATGCTGGGGGGTGGGGGTGGTGGGAGACATGTGTGGGGGCCTGGTGGAGGCTCCCCTGTACTGCTGGGGGGGTGGGGGTGCAGGGAGACATGAGTGGGGGCCTGGTGGAGGCTGCCCCTGCACTGCTGGGGGATGGGGGTGATGGGACACATGAGTGGGGGCCTGGTGGAGGGTGCCCTGCACTGCTGGGGGGTGGGGGTGGTGGGAGACATGAGTGGGGCCTGGTGGAGGCTGCCCCTGGATGCTGGGGGGTGGGGGTGCTGGGAGACATGAGTTGGACATGAGTGGGGGCCTGGTGGAGGCTGCCCATGGATGCTGGGGGGTGGGGGTGCAGGGAGACATGAGTTGGACATGAGTGGGGGCCTGGTGGAGGCTGCCCATGGATGCTGGGGGGTGGGGGTGGTGGGAGACATGAGTGGGGGCCTGGTGGAGGCTGCCCTGCACTGCTGGGGGGTGGGGGTGTAGGGAGACATGAGTGGGGGCCTGGTGGAGTCTGCCCCTGGATGTTGGGGGGTGGGGGTGGTGGGAGACATGAGTGGGGGCCTCGCGGAGGCTGCCATGCACTGCTGGGGGGTTGGGGTGAAGGGAGACATGAGTTGGGGTCTGGTGGAGAGTGCCCTGCACTGCTGGTGGGGGTGGGTGGTGGGAGACATGAGTGGGGGCCTGGTGGAGGGTGCCCCTGGATGCTGGGTGGTGGGGGTGCAGGGAGACATGAGTTGGACATGAGTGGGGGCTTGGTGGAGGCTGCCCCTGGGTGCTGGGGGGTGGGGGTGGTGGGAGACATGAGTGGGGGCCTGGTGGAGGCTGCCCTGCACTGCTGGGGGGTGGGGTGCAGGGAGACATGAGTGGGGCCTGGAGGAGGCTCCCCTGCACTGCTGGGGGGTGGGGGTGATGGGAGACATGAGTGGGGGCCTGGTGGAGGCTGCCCCTGGATGCTGGGTGGTGGGGGTGGTGGGAGACATGAGTGGGGGCCTGGTGGAGGTTGCCCTGCACTGCTGGGGGGTGGGGGGGTGGGAGACATGAGTGGGGGCCTGATGGAGGCTGCCCCTGGATGCTGGGGGGTGGGGGTGATGGGAGACATGAGTGGGGGCCTGGTGGAGGCTGCCCTGCACTGCTGGGGGGTAGGGGTGATGGGAGACATGAGTGGGGGCCTGGTGGAGGCTGCCCCTGGATGCTGGGGGGTGGGGGTGGTGGGAGACATGAGTGGGGGCCTGGTTGAGGCTGCCCTGCACTGCCGGGGGAGTGTGGGGTGATGGGAGACATGAGTGGGGGCCTGGTGGAGGCTGCCCCTGCACTGCTGGGGGGTGGGGGTGGTGGGAAACATGAGTGGGGGCCTGGTGGAGGCTGCCCCTGGATGCTGGGGGTGGGGGTGCAGGGAGACATGAGTGGGGGCCTGGTGGATGCTGCCCCTGCACTGCTGGGGGGTGGGGGTTGTGAGAGACATGAGTGGGGGCCTGGTGGAGGGTGCCCTGCACTGCTGGGTGGTGGGGGTGCAGGGAGACATGAGTGGGGACTTTGTGGAGGCTGCCCCTGCACTGCTGGGGGGTGGGGGTGATGGGAGACATGAGTGGGGGCCTGGTGGAGGCTGCCCCTGGATGCTGGGTGGTGGGGGTGGTGGGAGACATGAGTGGGGGCCTGGTGGAGGGTGCCCTGCACTGCTGGGGGGTGGGGGGTGGAGACATGAGTGGGGGCCTGGTGGAGGCTGCCCCTGGATGCTGGGTGGTGGGGGTGCTGGGGGACATGAGTGTGGGCCTGGTGGAGGGTGCCCCTGGATGCTGGGGGTGGGGGTGCAGGGAGACATGAGTTGGACATGTGTGGGGGCCTGGTGGAGGCTGCCCATGGATGCTGGGGGGTGGGGGTGGTGGGACACATTTGTGGGGGCCTGGTGGAGGCTGCCCTTAACTGCTGGGGGGGTGGGGGTGCAGGGAGACATGAGTGGGGGCCTGGTGGAGGGTGCCCTGCACTGCTGGGGGGTGGGGGTGGTGGGAGACATGAGTGGGGGCCTGGTGGAGGCTGCCCCTGGATGCTGGGGGGTGGGGGTGCTGGGAGACATGAGTTGGACATGAGTGGGGGCCTGGTGGAGGCTGCCCATGGATGCTGGGGGGTGGGGGTGCAGGGAGACATGAGTTGGACATGAGTGGGGGCCTGGTGGAGCCTGCCCATGGATGCTGGGGGGTGGGGGTGGTGGGAGACATGAGTGGGGGCCTGGTGGAGGCTGCCCTGCACTGCTGGGGGTGTAGGGAGACATGAGTGGGGGCCTGGTGGAGTCTGCCCCTGGATGTTGGGGGGTGGGGGTGGTGGGAGACATGAGTGGGGGCCTCGCGGAGGCTGCCCTGCACTGCTGGGGGGTGGGGGTGAAGGGAGACATGAGTTGGGGTCTGGTGGAGGGTGCCCTGCACTGCTGGGGGGTGTGGGTGGTGGGAGACATGAGTGGGGGCCTGGTGGAGGGTGACCCTGGATGCTGGGTGGTGGGAGTGCAGGGAGAAATGAGCTGGACATGAGTGGGGGCCTGGTGGAGGCTTCCCCTGGATGCTGGGGGGTGGGGGTGGTGGGAGACATGAGTGGGGGCCTGGTGGAGGCTGCCCTGCACTGCTGGGGGGTGGGGTGCAGGGAGACATGAGTGGGGCCTGGTGGAGGCTGCCCTGCACTGCTGGGGGGTGGGGGTGATGGGAGACATGAGTGGGGGCCTGGTGGAGGCTGCCCCTGGATGCTGGGTGGTGGGGGTGGTGGGAGACATGAGTGGGGGCCTGGTGGAGGTTGCCCTGCACTGCTGGGGGGTGGGGTGGTGGGAGACATGAGTGGGGGCCTGGTGGAGGCTGCCCCTGCATGCTGGGGTGTGGGGGTGGTGGGAGACATGAGTGGGGGCCTGGTGGAGGCTGCCCTGCACTGCTGGGGGGTGGGGGTGATGGGAGACATGAGTGGGGGCCTGGTGGAGGCTGCCCCTGGATGCTGGGTGGTGGGGGTGGTGGGAGACATGAGTGGGGGCCTGGTGGAGGGTGCCCCTGGATGCTGGGGGGTGGGGGTGCAGGGAGACATGAGTTGGACATGAGTGGGGGCCTGGTGGAGGCTGCCCCTGGAGGCTGGGGGGTGGGGGTGGTGGGAGACATGAGTGGGGGCCTGGTGGAGTCTGCCCTGAACTGCTGGGGGTGGGGTGCAGGGAGACATGAATGGGGGCCTGATGGAGGCTGCCCTGTACTGCTGGGGCTTGGGGTGATGGGAGACATGAGTGGGGGCCTGGTGGAGGCTGCCCCTGCACTGCTGGGGGGTGGTAGTGAGGGGAGACATGAGTGGGGGCCTGGTGGAGGCTGCCCCTGGATGCTGGGTGGTGGGGGTGGTGGGAGACATGAGTGGGGGCCTGGTGGAGGGTGCCCTGCACTGCTGGGGGTGGGGGTGCAGGGAGACATGAGTGGGGGCCTGGTGGAGGCTGCCCCTGCACTGCTGGGGGGTGGGGGTGCAGGGAGACATGAGTGGGGGCTGCCCCTGGATGCTGGGGGGTGGGGGTGGTGGGAGACATGAGTCGGGGCCTGGTGGAGGCTGCCCTGCACTGCTGGGGGGTGGGGTGCAGGGAGACATGAGTGGGGGCCTGGTGGATGCTGCCCTGCACTGCTGGGGGGTGGGGGTGATGGGAGACATGAGTGGGGGCCTGGTGGAGGCTGCCCTGCACTGCTGGGGGGTGGGGGTGATGAGAGACATGAGTGGGGGCCTGGTGGAGGCTGCCCCTGGATGCTGGGTGGTGGGGGTGGTGGGAGAAATGAGTGGGGGCCTGGTGGAGGGTGCCCTGCACTGCTGGGGGGTGGGGGTGCAGGGAGACATGAGTGGGGGCCTGGTGGAGGCTGCCCCTGCACTGCTGGGGGGTGGGGGTGCAGGGAGACATGAGTGGGAGCCTGGTGGAGGCTGCACCTGCACTGCTGGGGGGTGGGGGTGATGGGAGACATGAGAGGGGCCTGGTGGAGGCTGCCCCTGGATGCTGGGGGGTGGGGGTAGTGGGAGACATGAGTTGGGGCCTGGTGGAGGCTGCCCTGCACTGCTGGGGGTGGGGGTGATGGGAGACATGAGGGGGGGCCTGGTGGAGGGTGCCCTGCACTGCTGGGGGGTGGGGGTGGTAGGAGACATGAGTGGGGTCCTGGTGGAGGCTGCCCCTGGATGCTGGGGGGTGGGGGTGCTGGGGGACATGAGTGGGGGCCTGGTGGAGGGTGCCCCTGGATGCTGGGGGGTGGGGGTGCAGGGAGACATGAGTTGGACATGAGTGGGGGCCTGGTGGAAGCTGCCCCTGGATGCGGGTGGTGGGAGACATGACTGGGGGCCTGGTGGAGGCTGCCCTGCACTGCTGGGGGGTGGGGGTGCAGGGAGACATGAGTGTGGGCCTGGTGGAGGCTGCCCCTGGATGCTGGGGGGTGGGGGTGGTGGGAGACATGAGTGAGGGCCTGGTGGAGGCTGCCCTGCACTGCTGGGGGGTGGGGGTGATGGGAGACATGAGTGGGGGCCTGGTGGAGGGTGCCCCTGGATGCTGGGGGGTGGGGGTGCTGGGAGACATGAGTTGGACATGAGTGGGGGCCTGGTGGAGGCTGCCCCTGGATGCTGGGGGGTGGGGGTGGTGGGAGACATGAGTGGGGGCCTGGTGGAGGCTGCCCTGCACTGCTGGGCGGTGGGGGTGATGGGAGACATGAGTGGGGGCCTTGTGGAGGCTGCCCCTGCACTGCTGGGGGGTGGGGGTGATGGGAGACATGAGTGGGGGCCTGGTGGAGGCTGCCCCTGCACTGCTGGGGGGTGGGGGTGATGGGAGACATGAGTGGGGGCCTTGTGGAGGCTGCCCCTGCACTGCTGGGGGGTGGGGGTGATGGGAGACATGAGTGGGGGCCTGGTGGAGGCTGCCCCTGGATGTTGGGTGGTGGGGGTGGTGGGAGACATCAGTGGGGGCCTGGTGGAGGGTGCCCTGCACTGCTGGGGGGTGGGGGTGCAGGGAGACATGAGTGGGGGCCTGGTGGAGGCTGCCCGTGCACTGCTGGGGGGTGGGAGTGCAGGAAGAAATGAGTGGGGGCCTGGTGGAGGCTGCCCCTGCACTGCTGGCGGGTGGGGGTGATGGGAGACATGAGTGGGGGCCTGGTGGAGGGTGCCCCTGGATGCTGGGGGTTGGGGGTGCAGGGAGACATGAGTTGGACATGAGTGGGGGCCTGGTGGAGGCTGCCCCTGGATGCTGGGGGGTGGGGGTGGTGGGAGACATGAGTGGGGGCCTGGTGGAGTCTGCCCTGCACTGCTGGGGGTGGGGTGCAGGGAGACATGAGTGGGGGCCTGATGGAGGCTGCCCTGCACTGCTGGGGGTTGGGGGTGAATGGAGACATGAGTGGGGGCCTGGTGGAGGCTCCCCCTGCACTGCTGGGGGGTGGGGGTGATGGGAGACATGAGTGGGGGCCTGGTGGAGGCTGCCCCTGATGCTGGGTGGTGGGAGACATAAGTGGGGGCCTGGTGGAGGCTGCCCTGCACTGCTGGGGGTGGGGGTGATGGGAGACATGAGTGGGGGCCTGGTGGAGGGTGCCCTGCACTGCTGGGTGGTGGGGGTGGTGGGAGACATGAGTGGGGTCCTGGTGGAGGCTGCCCCTGGATGCTGGGGGGTGGGGGATGCTGGGGGACATGAGTTGGGGCCTGGTGGAGGGTGCCCCTGGATGCTGGGGGGTGGGGGTGCAGGGAGACATGAGTTGGACATGAGTGGGGGCCTGGTGGAGGCTGCCCCTGGATGCGGGTGGTGGGAGACATGACTGGGGGCCTGGTGGAGGCTGCCCTGCACTGCTGGGGGGTGGGGGTGCAGGGAGACATGAGTGTGGGCCTGGTGGAGGCTGCCCCTGGATGCTGGGGGGTGGGGGTGGTGGGAGACATGAGTGGGGGCCTGGTGGAGGCTGCCCTGCACTGCTGGGGGGTGGGGGTGATGGGAAACATGAGTGGGGGCCTGGTGGAGGGTGCCCCTGGATGCTGGGGGGTGGGGGTGCTGGGAGACATGAGTTGGACATGAGTGGGGGCCTGGTGGAGGCTTCCCCTGGATGCTGGGGGGTGGGGGTGGTGGGAGACATGAGTGGGGGCCTGGTAAGGCTGCCCTGCACTGCTGGGGGGTGGGGTGCAGGGAGACATGAGTGGGGGCCTGGTGGAGGCTGCCGTGCACTGCTGGGGGGTGGGGGTGATGGGAGACATGAGTGGGGGCCTTGTGGAGGCTGCCCCTGCACTGCTGGGGGGTGGGGGTGATGAGAGACATGAGTGGGGTCCTGGTGGAGGCTGCCCCTGGATGCTGGGTGGTGGGGGTGGGGGGAGACATGAGTGGGGGCCTGGTGGAGGGTGCCCTGCACTGCTGGGGGTGGGGGTGCAGGGAGACATGAGTGGGGGCCTGGTGGAGGCTGCCCGTGCACTGCTGGGGGGTGGGGGTGCAGGAAGAAATGAGTGGGGGCCTGGTGGAGGCTGCCCCTGCACTGCTGGCGGGTGGAGGTGATGGGAGACATGAGTGGGGGCCTGGTGGAGGGTGCCCCTGGATGCTGGGGGGTGGGGGTGCAGGGAGACATGAGTTAGACATGAGTGGGGGCCTGGTGGAGGCTGCCCCTGGATGCTGGGGGGTGGGGGTGGTGGGAGACATGAGTGGGGGCCTGGTGGAGTCTTCCCTGCACTGCTGGTGGCGGGGTGCAGGGAGACATGAGTGGGGGCCTGATGGAGGCTGCCCTGCACTGCTGGGGGTTGGGGGTGATGGGAGACATGAGTGGGGGCCTGGTGGAGGCTCCCCCTGCACTGCTGGGGGGTGGGGGTGATGGGAGACATGAGTGGGGGCCTGGTGGAGGCTGCCCCTGGATTCTGGGTGGTGGGGGTGGTGGGAGACATAAGTGGGGGCCTGGTGGGGGTGCCCTGCACTGCTGGGGGGTGGGGGTGCAGGGAGACATGAGTGGGGGCCTGGTGGAGGCTGCCCCTGCACTGCTGGGGGGTGGGTGTGCAGGGAGACATGAGTGGGGGCCTGGTGGAGGCTGCCCCTGCACTGCTGGGGGGTGGGGGTGATGGGAGACATGAGTTGGGGCCTGGTGGAGGCTGCCCCTGGATGCTGGGGGCTGGGGGTGATGGGAGACATGAGTGGGGGCCTGGTGGAGGCTGCCCTGCACTGCTGGGGGGTGGGGTGATTGGAGACATGAGTGGGGGCCTGGTGGAGGGTGCCCTGCACTGCTGGGGGGTGGGGTGGTGGGAGACATGAGTGGGGGCCTGGTGGAGGCTGCCACTGGATGCTGGGGGGTGGGGGTGCTGGGGGACATGAGTGGGGGCCTGGTGGAGGGTGCCCCTGGATGCTGGGGGGTGGGGGTGCAGGGAGACATGAGTTGGACATGAGTGGGGGCCTGGTGGAGGCTGCCCCTGGATGCGGGTGGTGGGAGACATGACTGGGGGCCTGGTGAAGGCTGCCCTGCACTGCTGGGGGTTGGGGGTGCAGGGAGACATGAGTGTGGGCCTGGTGGAGGCTGCCCCTGGATGCTGGGGGGTGGGGTGGTGGGAGACATGAGTGGGGGCCTGGTGGAGGCTGCCCTGCACTGCTGGGGGGTGGGGGTGATGGGAGACATGAGTGAGGGCCTGGTGGAGGGTGCTCTGCACTGCTGGGGGGTGGGGGTGGTGGGAGACATGAGTGGGGGCCTGGTGGAGGATGCCCCTGGATGCTGGGGTGTGGGGGTGCAGGGAGATATGAGTGGGGGCCTGGTGGATGCTGCCCCTGCACTGATGGGGGGTGGGGTGGTGGGAGACATGAGTGGGGGCCTGGTGGAGGGTGCCCTGCACTGCTGGGGGGTGAGGGTGCAGGGAGACATGAGTGGGGCCTGGTGGAGGCTGCCCCTGCACTGCTGGGGGGTGGGAGTGATGGGAGACATGAGTGGGGGCCTGGTGAAGGCTGCCCCTGCACTGCTGGGGGGTGGGGGTGATGGGAGACATGAGTGGGGGCCTGGTGGAGGCTGCCCTGCGCTGCTGGGGGGTGGGGGTTGTGGGAGAAATGAGTGGGGCCCTGGTGGAGGCTGCCCCTGGATGCTGGGGGGTGGGGGTGCAGGGAGACATGAGTGGGGGCCTGGTGGAGTCTGCCCCTGCACTGCTGGGGGGTGGGGGTGGTGGGAGACATGAGTGGGGGCCTGGTGGAGGCTGCCCCTGGATGCTGGGGGGTGGGGGTGCTGGGAGACATGAGTTGGACATGAGTGGGGGCCTGGTGGAGGCTGCCCATGGATGCTGGGGGGTGGGGGTGCAGGGAGACATGAGTTGGACACGAGTGGGGGCCTGGTGGAGGCTGCCCATGGATGCTGGGGGGTGGGGGTGGTGGGAGACATGAGTGGTGGCCTGGTGGAGGCTGCCCTGCACTGCTGGGGGGTGGGGGTGTAGGGAGACATGAGTGGGGGCCTGGTGGAGTCTGCCCCTGGATGTTGGGGGGTGGGGGTGGTGGGAGACATGAGTGGGGGCCTCGCGGAGGCTGCCCTGCACTGCTGGGGGGTGGGGGTGAAGGGAGACATGAGTTGGGGTCTGGTGGAGGGTGCCCTGCACTGCTGGGGGGTGTGGGTGGTGGGAGACATGAGTGGGGGCCTGGTGGAGGGTGCCCCTGGATGCTGGGTGGTGGGGGTGCAGGGAGACATGAGCTGGACATGAGCGGGGGCCTGGTGGAGGCTGCCCCTGGATGCTGGGGTGTGGGGGTGGTGGGAGACATGAGTGGGGGCCTGGTGGAGGCTGCCCTGCACTGCTGGGGGGTGGGGTGCAGGGAGACATGAGTGGGGCCTGGTGGAGGCTGCCCTGCACTGCTGGGGGGTGGGGGTGATGGGAGACATGAGTGGGGGCCTGGTGGAGGCTGCCCCTGGATGCTGGGTGGTGGGGGTGGTGGGAGACATGAGTGGGGGCCTGGTGGAGGTTGCCCTGCACTGCTGGGGGGTGGGGTGGTGGGAGACATGAGTGGGGGCCTGGTGGAGGCTGCCCCTGCATGCTGGGGTGTGGGGGTGGTGGGAGACATGAGTGGGGGCCTGGTGGAGGCTGCCCTGCACTGCTGGGGGGTGGGGTGATGGGAGACATGAGTGGGGGCCTGGTGGAGGCTGCCCCTGGATGCTGGGTGGTGGGGGTGGTGGGAGACATGAGTGGGGGCCTGGTGGAGGGTGCCCTGCGCTGCTGGGGGGTGGGGGTGGAGGGAGACATGAGTGGGGGCCTGGTGGAGGCTGCCCCTGCACTGCTGGCGGGTGGGGGTGATGGGAGACATGAGTGGGGGCCTGGTGGAGGGTGCCCCTGGATGCTGGGGGGTGGGGGTGCAGGGAGACATGAGTTGGACATGAGTGGGGGCCTGGTGGAGGCTGCCCCTGGATGCTGGGGGGTGGGGGTGGTGGGAGACATGAGTGGGGGCCAGGTGGAGTCTGCCCTGCACTGCTGGGGGTGGGGTGCAGGGAGACATGAATGGGGGCCTGATGGAGGCTGCCCTGCACTGCTGGGGCTTGGGGTGATGGGAGACATGAGTGGGGGCCTGGTGGAGGCTGCCCCTGCACTGCTAGGGGGTGGTAGTGAGGGGAGACATGAGTGGGGGCCTGGTGGAGGCTGCCCCTGGATGCTGGGTAGTGGGGGTGGTGGGAGACATGAGTGGGGGCCTGGTGGAGGGTGCCCTGCACTGCTGGGGGTGGGGGTGCAGGGAGACATGAGTGGGGGCCTGGTGGAGGCTGCCCCTGCACTGCTGGGGGGTGGGGGTGCAGGGAGACATGAGTGGGGGCCTGGTGGAGGCTGCCCCTGGATGCTGGGGGGTGAGGGTGGTGGGAGACATGAGTCGGGGCCTGGTGGAGGCTGCCCTGCACTGCTGGGGGGTGGGGTGCAGGGAGACATGAGTGGGGGCCTGGTGGATGCTGCCCTGCACTGCTGGGGGGTGGGGGTGATGGGAGACATGAGTGGGGGCCTGGTGGAGGCTGCCCTGCACTGCTGTGGGGTGGGGGTGATGAGAGACATGAGTGGGGGCCTGGTGGAGGCTGCCCCTGGATGCTGGGTGGTGGGGGTGGTGGGAGACATGAGTGGGGGCCTGGTGGAGGGTGCCCTGCACTGCTGGGGGGTGGGGGTGCAGGGAGACATGAGTGGGGGCCTGGTGGAGGCTGCCCCTGCACTGCTGGGGGGTGGGGGTGCAGGGAGACATGAGTGGGAGCCTGGTGGAGGCTGCACCTGCACTGCTGGGGGGTGGGGGTGATGGGAGACATGAGAGGGGGCTTGGTGGAGGCTGCCCCTGGATGCTGGGGGGTGGGGGTAGTGGGAGACATGAGTGGGGGCCTGGTGGAGGCTTCCCTGCACTGCTGGGGGTGGGGGTGATGGGAGACATGAGTGGGGGCCTGGTGGAGGGTGCCCTGCACTGCTGGGGGGTGGGGGTGGTGGGAGGCATGAGTGGGGTCCTGGTGGAGGCTGCCCCTGGATGCTGGGGGGTGGGGGTGCTGGGGGACATGAGTGGGGGCCTGGTGGAGGGTGCCCCTGGATGCTGGGGGGTGGGGGTGCAGGGAGACATGAGTTGGACATGAGTGGGGGCCTGGTGGAGGCTGCCCCTGGATGCGGGTGGTGGGAGACATGACTGGGGGCCTGGTGGAGGCTGCCCTGCACTGCTGGGGGGTGGGGGTGCAGGGAGACATGAGTGTGGGCCTTGTGGAGGCTGCCCCTGGATGCTGGGGGGTGGGGGTGGTGGGAGACATGAGTGGGGGCCTGGTGGAGGCTGCCCTGCACTGCTGGGGGGTGGGGGTGATGGGAGACATGAGTGGGGGCCTGGTGGAGGGTGCCCCCGGATGCTGGGGGGTGGGGGTGCTGGGAGACATGAGTTGGACATGAGTGGGGGCCTGGTGGAGGCTGCCCCTGGATGCTGGGGGGTGGGGGTGGTGGGAGACATGAGTGGGGGCCTGGTGGAGGCTGCCCTGCACTGCTGGGCGGTGGGGGTGATGGGAGACATGAGTGGGGGCCTTGTGGAGGCTGCCCCTGCACTGCTGGGGGGTGGGGGTGATGGGAGACATGAGTGGGGGCCTGGTGGAGGCTGCCCCTGCACTGCTGGGCGGTGGGGGTGATGGGAGACATGTGGGGGGGCCTTGTGGAGGCTGCCCCTGCACTGCTGGGGGGTGGGGGTGATGGGAGACATGAGTGGGGGCCTTGTGGAGGCTGCCCCTGCACTGCTGGGGGGTGGGGGTGATGGGAGACATGAGTGGGGGCCTGGTGGAGGCTGCCCCTGGATGTTGGGTGGTGGGGGTGGTGGGAGACATGAGTGGGGGCCTGGTGGAGGGTGCCCTGCACTGCTGGGGGATGGGGGTGCAGGGAGACATGAGTGGGGGCCTGGTGGAGGCTGCCCGTGCACTGCTGGGGGGTGGGGGTGCAGGAAGAAATGAGTGGGGGCCTGGTGGAGGCTGCCCCTGCACTGCTGGCGGGTGGGGGTGATGGGAGACATGAGTGGGGGCCTGGTGGAGGGTGCCCCTGGATGCTGGGGGTTGGGGGTGCAGGGAGACATGAGTTGGACATGAGTGGGGGCCTGGTGGAGGCTGCCCCTGGATGCTGGGGGGTGGGGGTGGTGGGAGACATGAGTGGGGGCCTGGTGGAGTCTGCCCTGCACTGCTGGGGGTGGGGTGCAGGGAGACATGAGTGGGGGCCTGATGGAGGCTGCCCTGCACTGCTGGGGGTTGGGGGTGATGGGAGACATGAGTGGGGGCCTGGTGGAGGCTCCCCCTGCACTGCTGGGGGGTGGGGGTGATGGGAGACATGAATGGGGGCCTGGTGGAGGCTGCCCCTGGATGCTGGGTGGTGGGGGTGGTGGGAGACATAAGTGGGGGCCTGGTGGAGGCTGCCCTGCACTGCTGGGGGTGGGGTGATGGGAGACATGAGTGGGGGCCTGGTGGAGGGTGCCCTGCACTGCTGGGGGGTGGGGGTGGTGGGAGACATGAGTGGGGTCCTGGTGGAGGCTGCCCCTGGATGCTGGGGGGTGGGGTGCTGGGGGACATGAGTGGGGGCCTGGTGGAGGGTGCCCCTGGATGCTGGGGGGTGGGGGTGCAGGGAGACATGAGTTGGACATGAGTGGGGGCCTGGTGGAGGCTGCCCCTGGATGTGGGTGGTGGGAGACATGACTGGGGGCCTGGTGGAGGCTGCCCTGCACTGCTGGGGCGTGGGGGTGCAGGGAGACATGAGTGTGGGCCTGGTGGAGGCTGCCCCTGGATGCTGGGGGGTGGGGGTGGTGGGAGACATGAGTGGGGGCCTGGTGGAGGCTGCCCTGCACTGCTGGGGTGTGGGGGTGATGGGAGACATGAGTGGGGGCCTGGTGGAGGGTGCCCCTGGATGCTGGGGGGTGGGGGTGCTGGGAGACATGAGTTGGACATGAGTGGGGGCCTGGTGGAGGCTTCCCCTGGATGCTGGGGGGTGGGGGTGGTGGGAGACATGAGTGGGGGCCTGGTGGAGGCTGCCCTGCACTGCTGGGGGGTGGGGTGCAGGGAGACATGAGTGGGGGCCTGGTGGAGGCTGCCGTGCACTGCTGGGGGGTGGGGGTGATGGGAGACATGAGTGGGGGCCTTGTGGAGGCTGCCCCTGCACTGCTGGGGGGTGGGGGTGATGGGAGACATGAGTGGGGTCCTGGTGGAGGCTGCCCCTGGATTCTGGGTGGTGGGGGTGGGGGGAGACATGAGTGGGGGCCTGATGGAGGCTGCCCTGCACTGCTGGGGGTTGGGGTGAATGGAGACATGAGTGGGGGCCTGGTGGAGGCTCCCCCTGCACTGCTGGGGGGTGGGGGTGATGGGAGACAAGAGTGGGGGCCTGGTGGAGGCTGCCCCTGATGCTGGGTGGTGGGGGTGGTGGGAGACATAAGTGGGGGCCTGGTGGAGGCTGCCCTGCACTGCTGGGGGTGGGGGTGATGGGAGACATGAGTGGGGGCCTGGTGGAGGGTGCCCTGCACTGCTGGGTGGTGGGGGTGGTGGGAGACATGAGTGGGGTCCTGGTGGAGGCTGCCCCTGGATGCTGGGGGGTGGGGGTGCTGGGGGACATGAGTGGGGTCCTGTTGGAGGGTGCCCCTGGATGCTGGGGGGTGGGGGTGCAGGGAGACATGAGTTGGACATGAGTGGGGGCCTGGTGGAGGCTGCCCCTGGATGCGGGTGGTGGGAGACATGACTGGGGGCCTGGTGGAGGCTGCCCTGCACTGCTGGGGGGTGGGGGTGCAGGGAGACATGAGTGTGGGCCTGGTGGAGGCTGCCCCTGGATGCTGGGGGGTGGGGGTGGTGGGAGACATGAGTGGGGGCCTGGTGGAGGCTGCCCTGCACTGCTGGGGGGTGGGGGTGATGGGAGACATGAGTGGGGGCCTGGTGGAGTGTGCCCCTGGATGCTGGGGGGTGGGGGTGGGGGTGCTGGGAGACATGAGTTGGACATGAGTGGGGGCCTGGTGGAGGCTTCCCCTGGATGCTGGGGGGTGGGGGTGGTGGGAGACATGAGTGGGGGCCTGGTGGAGGCTGCCCTGCACTGCTGGGGGGTGGGGTGCAGGGAGACATGAGTGGGGGCCTGGTGGAGGCTGCCGTGCACTGCTGGGGGGTGGGGGTGATGGGAGACATGAGTGGGGGCCTTGTGGAGGCTGCCCCTGCACTGCTGGGGGTGGGGGTGATGAGAGACATGAGTGGGGTCCTGGTGGAGGCTGCCCCTGGATGCTGGGTGGTGGGGGTGGGGGGAGACATGAGTGGGGGCCTGGTGGAGGGTGCCCTGCACTGCTGGGGGTGGGGGTGCAGGGAGACATGAGTGGGGGCCTGGTGGAGGCTGCCTGTGCACTGCTGGGGGGTGGGGGTGCAGGAAGAAATGAGTGGGGGCCTGGTGGAGGCTGCCCCTGCACTGCTGGCGGGTGGAGGTGATGGGAGACATGGATGGGGGCCTGGTGGAGGGTGCCCCTGGATGCTGGAGGGTGGGGGTGCAGGGAGACATGAGTTAGACATGAGTGGGGGCCTGGTGGAGGCTGCCCCTGGATGCTGGGGGGTGGGGGTGGTGGGAGACATGAGTGGGGGCCTGGTGGAGTCTTCCCTGCACTGCTGGGGGCGGGGTGCAGGGAGACATGAGTGGGGGCCTGATGGAGTCTGCCCTGCACTGCTGGGGGTTGGGGGTGATGGGAGACATGAGTGGGGGCCTGGTGGAGGCTCCCCCTGCACTGCTGGGGGGTGGGGGTGATGGGAGACATGAGTGGGGGCCTGGTGGAGGCTGCCCCTGGATTCTGGGTGGTGGGGGTGGTGGGAGACATAAGTGAGGGCCTGGTGTAGGGTGCCCTGCACTGCTGGGGGGTGGGGGTGCAGGGAGACATGAGTGGGGGCCTGGTGGAGGCTGCCCCTGCACTGCTGGGGGGTCGGGGTGCAGGGAGACATGAGTGGGGGCCTGGTGGAGGCTGCCCCTGCACTGCTGGGGGGTGGGGTGATGGGAGACATGAGTGGGGGCCTGGTGGAGGCTGCCCCTGGATGCTGGGGGCTGGGGGTGATGGGAGACATGAGTGGGGGCCTGGTGGAGGCTGCCCTGCACTGCTGGGGGGTGGGGATGATGGGAGACATGAGTGGGGGCCTGGTGGAGGGTGCCGCTGGATGCTGGGGGGTGGGGGTGCAGGGAGACATGAGTTGGACATGAGTGGGGGCCTGGTGGAGGCTGCCCCTGGATGCGGGTGGTGGGAGACATGACTGGGGGCCTGGTGAAGGCTGCCCTGCACTGCTGGGGGTTGGGGGTGCAGGGAGACATGAGTGTGGGCCTGGTGGAGGCTGCCCCTGGATGCTGGGGGGTGGGGTGGTGGGAGACATGAGTGGGGGCCTGGTGGAGGCTGCCCTGCACTGCTGGGGGGTGGGGGTGATGGGAGACATGAGTGAGGGCCTGGTGGAGGGTGCTCTGCACTGCTGGGGGGTGGGGGTGGTGGGAGACATGAGTGGGGGCCTGGTGGAGGATGCCCCTGGATGCTGGGGTGTGGGGGTGCAGGGAGATATGAGTGGGGGCCTGGTGGATGCTGCCCCTGCACTGATGGGGGGTGGGGTGGTGGGAGACATGGGGGCCTGGTGGAGGGTGCCCTGCACTGCTGGGGGGTGAGGGTGCAGGGAGACATGAGTTGCGCCTGGTGGAGGCTGCCCCTGCACTGCTGGGGGGTGGGAGTGATGGGAGACATGAGTGGGGGCCTGGTGAAGGCTGCCCCTGCACTGCTGGGGGGTGGGGGTGATGGGAGACATGAGTGGGGGCCTGGTGGAGGCTGCCCTGCACTGCTGGGGGGTGGGTGTGATGGGAGACATGAGTGGGGGCCTGGTGGAGGCTGCCCCTGCGCTGCTGGGGGGTGGGGGTTGTGGGAGAAATGAGTGGGGCCCTGGTGGAGGCTGCCCCTGGATGCTGGGGGGTGGGGGTGCAGGGAGACATGAGTGGGGGCCTGGTGGAGTCTGCCCCTGCACTGCTGGGGGGTGGGGGTGCTGGGAGACATGAGTTGGACATGAGTGGGGGCCTGGTGGAGGCTGCCCATGGATGCTGGGGGGTGGGAGTGCAGGGAGACATGAGTTGGACATGAGTGGGGGCCTGGTGGAGGCTGCCCATGGATGCTGGGGGGTGGGGGTGGTGGGAGACATAAGTGGGGGCCTGGTGGAGGCTGCCCTGCACTGCTGGGGGGTGGGTGTGTAGGGAGACATGAGTGGGGGCCTGGTGGAGTCTGCCCCTGGATGTTGGGGGGTGGGGGTGGTGGGAGACATGAGTGGGGGCCTCGCGGAGGCTGCCCTGCACTGCTGGGGGGTGGGGGTGAAGGGAGACATGAGTTGGGGTCTGGTGGAGGGTGCCCTGCACTGCTGGGGGGTGTGGGTGGTGGGAGACATGAGTGGGGGCCTGGTGGAGGGTGCCCCTTGATGCTGGGTGGTGGGGGTGCAGGGAGACATGAGCTGGACATGAGCGGGGGCCTGGTGGAGGCTGCCCCTGGATCCTGGGGGGTGGGGGTGGTAGGAGACATGAGTGGGGGCCTGGTAGAGGCTGCCCTGCACTGCTGGGGGGTGGGGTGCAGGGAGACATGAGTGGGGCCTGGTGGAGGCTGCCCTGCACTGCTGGGGGGTGGGGGTGATGGGAGACATGAGTGGGGGCCTGGTGGAGGCTGCCCCTGGATGCTGGGTGGTGGGGGTGGTGGGAGACATGAGTGGGGGCCTGGTGGAGGTTGCCCTGCACTGCTGGGGGGTGGGGTGGTGGGAGACATGAGTGGGGGCCTGGTGGAGGCTGCCCCTACATGCTGGGGTGTGGGGGTGGTGGGAGACATGAGTGGGGGCCTGGTGGAGGCTGCCCTGCACTGCTGGGGGGTTGGGGTGATGGGAGACATGAGTGGGGGCCTGGTGGAGGCTGCCCCTGGATGCTGGGTGGTGGGGGTGGTGGGAGACATGAGTGGGGGCCTGGTGGAGGGTGCCCTGCACTGCTGGGGGGTGGGGGTGGAGGGAGACATGAGTGGGGGCCTGGTGGAGGCTGCCCCTGCACTGCTGGCGGGTGGGGGTGATGGGAGACATGAGTGGGGGCCTGGTGGAGGGTGCCCCTGGATGCTGGGGGGTGGGGGTGCAGGGAGACATGAGTTGGACATGAGTGGGGGCCTGGTGGAGGCTGCCCCTGGATGCTGGGGGGTGGGGGTGGTGGGAGACATGAGTGGGGGCCTGGTGGAGTCTGCCCTGCACTGCTGGGGGTGGGGTGCAGGGAGACATGAATGGGGGCCTGATGGAGGCTTCCCCTGGATGCTGGGGGGTGGGGGTGGTGGGAGACATGAGTGGGGGCCTGGTGGAGGCTGCCCTGCACTGCTGGGGGGTGGGGTGCAGGGAGACATGAGTGGGGGCCTGGTGGAGGCTGCCGTGCACTGCTGGGGGGTGGGGGTGATGGGAGACATGAGTGGGGGCCTTGTGGAGGCTGCCCCTGCACTGCTGGGGGTGGGGGTGATGAGAGACATGAGTGGGGTCCTGGTGGAGGCTGCCCCTGGATGCTGGGTGGTGGGGGTGGGGGGAGACATGAGTGGGGGCCTGGTGGAGGGTGCCCTGCACTGCTGGGGGTGGGGGTGCAGGGAGACATGAGTGGGGGCCTGGTGGAGGCTGCCCGTGCACTGCTGGGGGGTGGGGGTGCAGGAAGAAATGAGTGGGGGCCTGGTGGAGGCTGCCCCTGCACTGCTGGCGGGTGGAGGTGATGGGAGACATGGATGGGGGCCTGGTGGAGGGTGCCCCTGGATGCTGGAGGGTGGGGGTGCAGGGAGACATGAGTTAGACATGAGTGGGGGCCTGGTGGAGGCTGCCCCTGGATGCTGGGGGGTGGGGGTGGTGGGAGACATGAGTGGGGGCCTGGTGGAGTCTTCCCTGCACTGCTGGGGGCGGGGTGCAGGGAGACATGAGTGGGGGCCTGATGGAGTCTGCCCTGCACTGCTGGGGGTTGGGGGTGATGGGAGACATGAGTGGGGGCCTGGTGGAGGCTCCCCCTGCACTGCTGGGGGGTGGGGGTGATGGGAGACATGAGTGGGGGCCTGGTGGAGGCTGCCCCTGGATTCTGGGTGGTGGGGGTGGTGGGAGACATAAGTGGGGGCCTGGTGGAGGGTGCCCTGCACTGCTGGGGGGTGGGGGTGCAGGGAGACATGAGTGGGGGCCTGGTGGAGGCTGCCCCTGCACTGCTGGGGGGTCGGGGTGCAGGGAGACATGAGTGGGGGCCTGGTGGAGGCTGCCCCTGCACTGCTGGGGGGTGGGGTGATGGGAGACATGAGTGGGGGCCTGGTGGAGGCTGCCCCTGGATGCTGGGGGCTGGGGGTGATGGGAGACATGAGTGGGGGCCTGGTGGAGGCTGCCCTGCACTGCTGGGGGGTGGGGATGATGGGAGACATGAGTGGGGGCCTGGTGGAGGGTGCCGCTGGATGCTGGGGGGTGGGGGTGCTGGGGGACATGAGTGGGGGCCTGGTGGAGGGTGCCCCTGGATGCTGGGGGGTGGGGGTGCAGGGAGACATGAGTTGGACATGAGTGGGGGCCTGGTGGAGGCTGCCCCTGGATGCGGGTGGTGGGAGACATGACTGGGGGCCTGGTGAAGGCTGCCCTGCACTGCTGGGGGTTGGGGGTGCAGGGAGACATGAGTGTGGGCCTGGTGGAGGCTGCCCCTGGATGCTGGGGGGTGGGGTGGTGGGAGACATGAGTGGGGGCCTGGTGGAGGCTGCCCTGCACTGCTGGGGGGTGGGGGTGATGGGAGACATGAGTGAGGGCCTGGTGGAGGGTGCTCTGCACTGCTGGGGTGTGGGGGTGGTGGGAGACATGAGTGGGGGCCTGGTGGAGGATGCCCCTGGATGCTGGGGTGTGGGGGTGCAGGGAGATATGAGTGGGGGCCTGGTGGATGCTGCCCCTGCACTGATGGGGGGTGGGGTGGTGGGAGACATGGGGGCCTGGTGGAGGGTGCCCTGCACTGCTGGGGGGTGAGGGTGCAGGGAGACATGAGTGGGGCCTGGTGGAGGCTGCCCCTGCACTGCTGGGGGGTGGGAGTGATGGGAGACATGAGTGGGGGCCTGGTGAAGGCTGCCCCTGCACTGCTGGGGGGTGGGGGTGATGGGAGACATGAGTGGGGGCCTGGTGGAGGCTGCCCTGCACTGCTGGGGGGTGGGTGTGATGGGAGACATGAGTGGGGGCCTGGTGGAGGCTGCCCCTGCGCTGCTGGGGGGTGGGGGTTGTGGGAGAAATGAGTGGGGCCCTGGTGGAGGCTGCCCCTGGATGCTGGGGGGTGGGGGTGCAGGGAGACATGAGTGGGGGCCTGGTGGAGTCTGCCCCTGCACTGCTGGGGGGTGGGGGTGCTGGGAGACATGAGTTGGACATGAGTGGGGGCCTGGTGGAGGCTGCCCATGGATGCTGGGGGGTGGGGGTGCAGGGAGACATGAGTTGGACATGAGTGGGGGCCTGGTGGAGGCTGCCCATGGATGCTGGGGGGTGGGGGTGGTGGGAGACATGAGTGGGGGCCTGGTGGAGGCTGCCCTGCACTGCTGGGGGGTGGGGGTGTAGGGAGACATGAGTGGGGGCCTGGTGGAGTCTGCCCCTGGATGTTGGGGGGTGGGGGTGGTGGGAGACATGAGTGGGGGCCTCGCGGAGGCTGCCCTGCACTGCTGGGGGGTGGGGGTGAAGGGAGACATGAGTTGGGGTCTGGTGGAGGGTGCCCTGCACTGCTGGGGGGTGTGGGTGGTGGGAGACATGAGTGGGGGCCTGGTGGAGGGTGCCCCTGGATGCTGGGTGGTGGGGGTGCAGGGAGACATGAGCTGGACATGAGCGGGGGCCTGGTGGAGGCTGCCCCTGGATGCTGGGGGTGGGGGTGGTGGGAGACATGAGTGGGGGCCTGGTGGAGGCTGCCCTGCACTGCTGGGGGGTGGGGTGCTGGGAGACATGAGTGGGGCCTGGTGGAGGCTGCCCTGCACTGCTGGGGGGTGGGGGTGATGGGAGACATGAGTGGGGGCCTGGTGGAGGCTGCCCCTGGATGCTGGGTGGTGGGGGTGGTGGGAGACATGAGTGGGGGCCTGGTGGAGGTTGCCCTGCACTGCTGGGGGGTGGGGTGGTGGGAGACATGAGTGGGGGCCTGGTGGAGGCTGCCCCTACATGCTGGGGTGTGGGGGTGGTGGGAGACATGAGTGGGGGCCTGGTGGAGGCTGCCCTGCACTGCTGGGGGGTTGGGGTGATGGGAGACATGAGTGGGGGCCTGGTGGAGGCTGCCCCTGGATGCTGGGTGGTGGGGGTGGTGGGAGACATGAGTGGGGGCCTGGTGGAGGGTGCCCTGCACTGCTGGGGGGTGGGGGTGGAGGGAGACATGAGTGGGGGCCTGGTGGAGGCTGCCCCTGCACTGCTGGCGGGTGGGGGTGATGGGAGACATGAGTGGGGGCCTGGTGGAGGGTGCCCCTGGATGCTGGGGGGTGGGGGTGCAGGGAGACATGAGTTGGACATGAGTGGGGGCCTGGTGGAGGCTGCCCCTGGATGCTGGGGGGTGGGGGTGGTGGGAGACATGAGTGGGGGCCTGGTGGAGTCTGCCCTGCACTGCTGGGGGTGGGGTGCAGGGAGACATGAATGGGGGCCTGATGGAGGCGGCCCTGCACTGCTGGGCTTGGGGTGATGGGAGACATGAGTGGGGGCCTGGTGGAGGCTGCCCCTGCACTGCTGGGGGGTGGTAGTGAGGGGAGACATGAGTGGGGGCCTGGTGGAGGCTGCCCCTGGATGCTGGGTGGTGGGGTGGTGGGAGACATGAGTGGGGGCCTGGTGGAGGGTGCCCTGCACTGCTGGGGGTGGGGGTGCAGGGAGACATGAGTGGGGGCCTGGTGGAGGCTGCCCCTGCACTGCTGGGGGGGTGGGGGTGCAGGGAGACATGAGTGGGGGGCCTGGTGGAGGCTGCCCCTGGATGCTGGGGGGTGGGGGTGGTGGGAGACATGAGTCGGGGCCTGGTGGAGGCTGCCCTGCACTGCTGGGGGTGGGGTGCAGGGAGACATGAATGGGGGCCTGATGGAGGCGGCCCTGCACTGCTGGGGCTTGGGGTGATGGGAGACATGAGTGGGGGCCTGGTGGAGGCTGCCCCTGCACTGCTGGGGGGTGGTAGTGAGGGGAGACATGAGTGGGGGCCTGGTGGAGGCTGCCCCTGGATGCTGGGTGGTGGGGGTGGTGGGAGACATGAGTGGGGGCCTGGTGGAGGGTGCCCTGCACTGCTGGGGGTGGGGGTGCAGGGAGACATGAGTGGGGGCCTGGTGGAGGCTGCCCTGCACTGCTGGGGGGTGGGGGTGATGAGAGACATGAGTCGGGGCCTGGTGGAGGCTGCCCTGCACTGCTGGGGGGTGGGGTGCAGGGAGACATGAGTGGGGGCCTGGTGGATGCTGCCCTGCACTGCTGGGGGGTGGGGGTGATGGGAGACATGAGTGGGGGCCTGGTGGAGGCTGCCCTGCACTGCTGGGGGGTGGGGGTGATGAGAGACATGAGTGGGGGCCTGGTGGAGGCTGCCCCTGGATGCTGGGTGGTGGGGGTGGTGGGAGACATGAGTTGGGGCCTGGTGGAGGGTGCCCTGCACTGCTGGGGGGTGGGGGTGCATGGAGACATGAGTGGGGGCCTGGTGGAGGCTGCCCCTGCACTGCTGGGGGTGGGGGTGCAGGGAGACATGAGTGGGAGCCTGGTGGAGGCTGCACCTGCACTGCTGGGGGGTGGGGGTGATGGGAGACATGAGAGGGGGCCTGGTGGAGGCTGCCCCTGGATGCTGGGGGTGGGGGTGATGGGAGACATGAGTGGGGGCCTGGTGGAGGGTGCCCTGCACTGCTGGGGGGTGGGGGTGGTGGGAGGCATGAGTGGGGTCCTGGTGGAGGCTGCCCCTGGATGCTGGGGGGTGGGGGTGCTGGGGGACATGAGTGGGGGCCTGGTGGAGGGTGCCCCTTGATGCTGGGTGGTGGGGGTGCAGGGAGACATGAGCTGGACATGAGCGGGGGCCTGGTGGAGGCTGCCCCTGGATCCTGGGGGGTGGGGGTGGTAGGAGACATGAGTGGGGGCCTGGTAGAGGCTGCCCTGCACTGCTGGGGGGTGGGGTGCAGGGAGACATGAGTGGGGCCTGGTGGAGGCTGCCCTGCACTGCTGGGGGGTGGGGGTGATGGGAGACATGAGTGGGGGCCTGGTGGAGGCTGCCCCTGGATGCTGGGTGGTGGGGGTGGTGGGAGACATGAGTGGGGGCCTGGTGGAGGTTGCCCTGCACTGCTGGGGGTGGGGTGGTGGGAGACATGAGTGGGGGCCTGGTGGAGGCTGCCCCTACATGCTGGGGTGTGGGGGTGGTGGGAGACATGAGTGGGGGCCTGGTGGAGGCTGCCCTGCACTGCTGGGGGGTTGGGGTGATGGGAGACATGAGTGGGGGCCTGGTGGAGGCTGCCCCTGGATGCTGGGTGGTGGGGGTGGTGGGAGACATGAGTGGGGGCCTGGTGGAGGGTGCCCTGCACTGCTGGGGGGTGGGGGTGGAGGGAGACATGAGTGGGGGCCTGGTGGAGGCTGCCCCTGCACTGCTGGCGGGTGGGGGTGATGGGAGACATGAGTGGGGGCCTGGTGGAGGGTGCCCCTGGATGCTGGGGGGTGGGGGTGCAGGGAGACATGAGTTGGACATGAGTGGGGGCCTGGTGGAGGCTGCCCCTGGATGCTGGGGGGTGGGGGTGGTGGGAGACATGAGTGGGGGCCTGGTGGAGTCTGCCCTGCACTGCTGGGGGTGGGGTGCAGGGAGACATGAATGGGGGCCTGATGGAGGCTTCCCCTGGATGCTGGGGGGTGGGGGTGGTGGGAGACATGAGTGGGGGCCTGGTGGAGGCTGCCCTGCACTGCTGGGGGGTGGGGTGCAGGGAGACATGAGTGGGGGCCTGGTGGAGGCTGCCGTGCACTGCTGGGGGGTGGGGGTGATGGGAGACATGAGTGGGGGCCTTGTGGAGGCTGCCCCTGCACTGCTGGGGGTGGGGGTGATGAGAGACATGAGTGGGGTCCTGGTGGAGGCTGCCCCTGGATGCTGGGTGGTGGGGGTGGGGGGAGACATGAGTGGGGGCCTGGTGGAGGGTGCCCTGCACTGCTGGGGGTGGGGGTGCAGGGAGACATGAGTGGGGGCCTGGTGGAGGCTGCCCGTGCACTGCTGGGGGGTGGGGGTGCAGGAAGAAATGAGTGGGGGCCTGGTGGAGGCTGCCCCTGCACTGCTGGCGGGTGGAGGTGATGGGAGACATGGATGGGGGCCTGGTGGAGGGTGCCCCTGGATGCTGGAGGGTGGGGGTGCAGGGAGACATGAGTTAGACATGAGTGGGGGCCTGGTGGAGGCTGCCCCTGGATGCTGGGGGGTGGGGGTGGTGGGAGACATGAGTGGGGGCCTGGTGGAGTCTTCCCTGCACTGCTGGGGGCGGGGTGCAGGGAGACATGAGTGGGGGCCTGATGGAGTCTGCCCTGCACTGCTGGGGGTTGGGGGTGATGGGAGACATGAGTGGGGGCCTGGTGGAGGCTCCCCCTGCACTGCTGGGGGGTGGGGGTGATGGGAGACATGAGTGGGGGCCTGGTGGAGGCTGCCCCTGGATTCTGGGTGGTGGGGGTGGTGGGAGACATAAGTGGGGGCCTGGTGGAGGGTGCCCTGCACTGCTGGGGGGTGGGGGTGCAGGGAGACATGAGTGGGGGCCTGGTGGAGGCTGCCCCTGCACTGCTGGGGGGTCGGGGTGCAGGGAGACATGAGTGGGGGCCTGGTGGAGGCTGCCCCTGCACTGCTGGGGGGTGGGGTGATGGGAGACATGAGTGGGGGCCTGGTGGAGGCTGCCCCTGGATGCTGGGGGCTGGGGGTGATGGGAGACATGAGTGGGGGCCTGGTGGAGGCTGCCCTGCACTGCTGGGGGGTGGGGATGATGGGAGACATGAGTGGGGGCCTGGTGGAGGGTGCCGCTGGATGCTGGGGGGTGGGGGTGCTGGGGGACATGAGTGGGGGCCTGGTGGAGGGTGCCCCTGGATGCTGGGGGGTGGGGGTGCAGGGAGACATGAGTTGGACATGAGTGGGGGCCTGGTGGAGGCTGCCCCTGGATGCGGGTGGTGGGAGACATGACTGGGGGCCTGGTGAAGGCTGCCCTGCACTGCTGGGGGTTGGGGGTGCAGGGAGACATGAGTGTGGGCCTGGTGGAGGCTGCCCCTGGATGCTGGGGGGTGGGGTGGTGGGAGACATGAGTGGGGGCCTGGTGGAGGCTGCCCTGCACTGCTGGGGGGTGGGGGTGATGGGAGACATGAGTGAGGGCCTGGTGGAGGGTGCTCTGCACTGCTGGGGTGTGGGGGTGGTGGGAGACATGAGTGGGGGCCTGGTGGAGGATGCCCCTGGATGCTGGGGTGTGGGGGTGCAGGGAGATATGAGTGGGGGCCTGGTGGATGCTGCCCCTGCACTGATGGGGGGTGGGGTGGTGGGAGACATGGGGGCCTGGTGGAGGGTGCCCTGCACTGCTGGGGGGTGAGGGTGCAGGGAGACATGAATGGGGCCTGGTGGAGGCTGCCCCTGCACTGCTGGGGGGTGGGAGTGATGGGAGACATGAGTGGGGGCCTGGTGAAGGCTGCCCCTGCACTGCTGGGGGGTGGGGGTGATGGGAGACATGAGTGGGGGCCTGGTGGAGGCTGCCCTGCACTGCTGGGGGGTGGGTGTGATGGGAGACATGAGTGGGGGCCTGGTGGAGGCTGCCCCTGCGCTGCTGGGGGGTGGGGGTTGTGGGAGAAATGAGTGGGGCCCTGGTGGAGGCTGCCCCTGGATGCTGGGGGGTGGGGGTGCAGGGAGACATGAGTGGGGGCCTGGTGGAGTCTGCCCCTGCACTGCTGGGGGGTGGGGGTGCTGGGAGACATGAGTTGGACATGAGTGGGGGCCTGGTGGAGGCTGCCCATGGATGCTGGGGGGTGGGGGTGCAGGGAGACATGAGTTGGACATGAGTGGGGGCCTGGTGGAGGCTGCCCATGGATGCTGGGGGGTGGGGGTGGTGGGAGACATGAGTGGGGGCCTGGTGGAGGCTGCCCTGCACTGCTGGGGGGTGGGGGTGTAGGGAGACATGAGTGGGGGCCTGGTGGAGTCTGCCCCTGGATGTTGGGGGGTGGGGGTGGTGGGAGACATGAGTGGGGGCCTCGCGGAGGCTGCCCTGCACTGCTGGGGGGTGGGGGTGAAGGGAGACATGAGTTGGGGTCTGGTGGAGGGTGCCCTGCACTGCTGGGGGGTGTGGGTGGTGGGAGACATGAGTGGGGGCCTGGTGGAGGGTGCCCCTGGATGCTGGGTGGTGGGGGTGCAGGGAGACATGAGCTGGACATGAGCGGGGGCCTGGTGGAGGCTGCCCCTGGATGCTGGGGGGTGGGGGTGGTGGGAGACATGAGTGGGGGCCTGGTGGAGGCTGCCCTGCACTGCTGGGGGGTGGGGTGCTGGGAGACATGAGTGGGGCCTGGTGGAGGCTGCCCTGCACTGCTGGGGGGTGGGGGTGATGGGAGACATGAGTGGGGGCCTGGTGGAGGCTGCCCCTGGATGCTGGGTGGTGGGGGTGGTGGGAGACATGAGTGGGGGCCTGGTGGAGGTTGCCCTGCACTGCTGGGGGGTGGGGTGGTGGGAGACATGAGTGGGGGCCTGGTGGAGGCTGCCCCTACATGCTGGGGTGTGGGGGTGGTGGGAGACATGAGTGGGGGCCTGGTGGAGGCTGCCCTGCACTGCTGGGGGGTTGGGGTGATGGGAGACATGAGTGGGGGCCTGGTGGAGGCTGCCCCTGGATGCTGGGTGGTGGGGGTGGTGGGAGACATGAGTGGGGGCCTGGTGGAGGGTGCCCTGCACTGCTGGGGGTGGGGTGCAGGGAGACATGAATGGGGGCCTGATGGAGGCGGCCCTGCACTGCTGGGGCTTGGGGTGATGGGAGACATGAGTGGGGGCCTGGTGGAGGCTGCCCCTGCACTGCTGGGGGGTGGTAGTGAGGGGAGACATGAGTGGGGGCCTGGTGGAGGCTGCCCCTGGATGCTGGGTGGTGGGGGTGGTGGGAGACATGAGTGGGGGCCTGGTGGAGGGTGCCCTGCACTGCTGGGGGTGGGGGTGCAGGGAGACATGAGTGGGGGCCTGGTGGAGGCTGCCCCTGCACTGCTGGGGGGTGGGGGTGCAGGGAGACATGAGTGGGGGCCTGGTGGAGGCTGCCCCTGGATGCTGGGGGGTGGGGGTGGTGGGAGACATGAGTCGGGGCCTGGTGGAGGCTGCCCTGCACTGCTGGGGGTGGGGTGCAGGGAGACATGAATGGGGGCCTGATGGAGGCGGCCCTGCACTGCTGGGGCTTGGGGTGATGGGAGACATGAGTGGGGGCCTGGTGGAGGCTGCCCCTGCACTGCTGGGGGGTGGTAGTGAGGGGAGACATGAGTGGGGGCCTGGTGGAGGCTGCCCCTGGATGCTGGGTGGTGGGGGTGGTGGGAGACATGAGTGGGGGCCTGGTGGAGGGTGCCCTGCACTGCTGGGGGTGGGGGTGCAGGGAGACATGAGTGGGGGCCTGGTGGAGGCTGCCCTGCACTGCTGGGGGGTGGGGGTGATGAGAGACATGAGTCGGGGCCTGGTGGAGGCTGCCCTGCACTGCTGGGGGGTGGGGTGCAGGGAGACATGAGTGGGGGCCTGGTGGATGCTGCCCTGCACTGCTGGGGGGTGGGGGTGATGGGAGACATGAGTGGGGGCCTGGTGGAGGCTGCCCTGCACTGCTGGGGGGTGGGGGTGATGAGAGACATGAGTGGGGGCCTGGTGGAGGCTGCCCCTGGATGCTGGGTGGTGGGGGTGGTGGGAGACATGAGTTGGGGCCTGGTGGAGGGTGCCCTGCACTGCTGGGGGGTGGGGGTGCATGGAGACATGAGTGGGGGCCTGGTGGAGGCTGCCCCTGCACTGCTGGGGGTGGGGGTGCAGGGAGACATGAGTGGGAGCCTGGTGGAGGCTGCACCTGCACTGCTGGGGGGTGGGGGTGATGGGAGACATGAGAGGGGGCCTGGTGGAGGCTGCCCCTGGATGCTGGGGGTGGGGGTGATGGGAGACATGAGTGGGGGCCTGGTGGAGGGTGCCCTGCACTGCTGGGGGGTGGGGGTGGTGGGAGGCATGAGTGGGGTCCTGGTGGAGGCTGCCCCTGGATGCTGGGGGGTGGGGGTGCTGGGGGACATGAGTGGGGGCCTGGTGGAGGGTGCCCCTGGATGCTGGGGGGTGGGGGTGCAGGGAGACATGAGTTGGACATGAGTGGGGGCCTGGTGGAGGCTGCCCCTGGATGCGGGTGGTGAGAGACATGACTGGGGGCCTGGTGGAGGCTGCCCTGCACTGCTGGGGGGTGGGGGCGCAGGGAGACATGAGTGTGGGCCTGGTGGAGGCTGCCCCTGGATGCTGGGGGGTGGGGGTGGTGGGAGACATGAGTGGGGGCCTGGTGGAGGCTGCCCTGCACGGCTGGGGGTTGGGGGTGATGGGAGACATGAGTGGGGGCCTGGTGGAGGGTGCCCCTGGATGCTGGGGGGTGGGGGTGCTGGGAGACATGAGTTGGACATGAGTGGGGGCCTGGTGGAGGCTGCCCCTGGATGCTGGGGGGTGGGGGTGGTGGGAGACATGAGTGGGGGCCTGGTGGAGGCTGCCCTGCACTGCTGGGTGGTGGGGGTGATGGGAGACATGAGTGGGGGCCTGGTGGAGGCTGCCCCTGCACTGCTGGGCGGTGGGGGTGATGGGAGACATGAGGGGGGGCCTTGTGGAGGCTGCCCCTGCATTGCTGGGGGGTGGGGGTGATGGGAGACATGAGTGGGGGCCTTGTGGAGGCTGCCCCTGCACTGCTGGGGGGTGGGGGTGATGGGAGACATGAGTGGGGGCCTGGTGGAGGCTGCCCCTGGATGTTGGGGGGTGGGGGTGGTGGGAGACATGAGTGGGGGCCTGGTTGAGGGTGCCCTGCACTGCTGGGGGGTGGGGGTGCAGGGAGACATGAGTGGGGGCCTGGTGGAGGCTGCCCGTGCACTGCTGGGGGGTGGGGGTGCAGGAAGAAATGAGTGGGGGCCTGGTGGAGGCTGCCCCTGCACTGCTGGCGGGTGGGGGTGATGGGAGACATGAGTGGGGGCCTGGTGGAGGGTGCCCCTGGATGCTGGGGGTTGGGGGTGCAGGGAGACATGAGTTGGACATGAGTGGGGGCCTGGTGGAGGCTGACCCTGGATGCTGGGGGGTGGGGGTGGTGGGAGACATGAGTGGGGGCCTGGTGGAGTCTGCCCTGCACTGCTGGGGGTGGGGTGCAGGGAGACATGAGTGGGGGCCTGATGGAGGCTGCCCTGCACTGCTGGGGGTTGGGGGTGATGGGAGACATGAGTGGGGGTCTGCTGGAGGCTCCCCCTGCACTGCTGGGGGGTGGGGGTGATGGGAGACATGAGTGGGGGCCTGGTGGAGGCTGCCCCTGGATGCTGGGTGGTGGGGGTGGTGGGAGACATAAGTGGGGGCCTGGTGGAGGCTGCCCTGCACTGCTGGGGGTGGGGTGATGGGAGACATGAGTGGGGGCCTGGTGGAGGGTGCCCTGCACTGCTGGGGGGTGGGGGTGGTGGGAGACATGAGTGGGGTCCTGGTGGAGGCTGCCCCTGGATGCTGGGGGGTGGGGTGCTGGGGGACATGAGTGGGGGCCTGGTGGAGGGTGCCCCTGGATGCTGGGGGGTGGGGGTGCAGGGAGACATGAGTTGGACATGAGTGGGGGCCTGGTGGAGGCTGCCCCTGGATGCGGGTGGTGGGAGACATGACTGGGGGCCTGGTGGAGGCTGCCCTGCACTGCTGGGGGGTGGGGGTGCAGGGAGACATGAGTGTGGGCCTGGTGGAGGCTGCCCCTGGATGCTGGGGGGTGGGGGTGGTGGGAGACATGAGTGGGGGCCTGGTGGAGGCTGCCCTGCACTGCTGGGATGTGGGGGTGATGGGAGACATGAGTGGGGGCCTGGTGGAGGGTGCCCCTGGATGCTGGGGGGTGGGGGTGCTGGGAGACATGAGTTGGACATGAGTGGGGGCCTGGTGGAGGCTTCCCCTGGATGCTGGGGGGTGGGGGTGGTGGGAGACATGAGTGGGGGCCTGGTGGAGGCTGCCCTGCACTGCTGGGGGGTGGGGTGCAGGGAGACATGAGTGGGGGCCTGGTGGAGGCTGCCGTGCACTGCTGGGGGGTGGGGGTGATGGGAGACATGAGTGGGGGCCTTGTGGAGGCTGCCCCTGCACTGCTGGGGGGTGGGGGTGATGGGAGACATGAGTGGGGTCCTGGTGGAGGCTGCCCCTGGATGCTGGGTGGTGGGGGTGGGGGGAGACATGAGTGGGGGCCTGGTGGAGGGTGCCCTGCACTGCTGGGGGTGGGGGTGCAGGGAGACATGAGTGGGGGCCTGGTGGAGGCTGCCCGTGCACTGCTGGGGGGTGCGGGTGCAGGAAGAAATGAGTGGGGGCCTGGTGGAGGCTGCCCCTGCACTGCTGGCGGGTGGAGGTGATGGGAGACATGAGTGGGGGCCTGGTGGAGGGTGCCCCTGGATGCTGGGGGGTGGGGGTGCAGGGAGACATGAGTTGGACATGAGTGGGGGCCTGGTGGAGGCTGCCCCTGGATGCTGGGGGGTGGGGGTGGTGGGAGACATGAGTGGGGGCCTGGTGGAGTCTTCCCTGCACTGCTGGGGGCGGGGTGCAGGGAGACATGAGTGGGGGCCTGATGGAGGCTGCCCTGCACTGCTGGGGGTTGGGGGTGATGGGAGACATGAGTGGGGGCCTGATGGAGGCTCCCCCTGCACTGCTGTGGGGTGGGGGTGATGGGAGACATGAGTGGGGGCCTGGTGGAGGCTGCCCCTGGATTCTGGGTGGTGGGGGTGGTGGGAGACATAAGTGGGGGCCTGGTGGAGGGTGCCCTGCACTGCTGGGGGGTGGGGGTGCAGGGAGACATGAGTGGGGGCCTGGTGGAGGCTGCCCCTGCACTGCTGGGGGGTGGGGGTGCAGGGAGACATGAGTGGGGGCCTGGTGGAGGCTGCCCCTGCACTGCTGGGGGGTGGGGGTGATGGGAGACATGAGTGGGGGCCTGGTGGAGGCTGCCCCTGGATGCTGGGGGCTGGGGGTGATGGGAGACATGAGTGGGGGCCTGGTGGAGGCTGCCCTGCACTGCTGGGGGGTGGGGGTGATGGGAGACATGAGTGGGGGCCTGGTGGAGGGTGCCCTGCACTGCTGGGGGGTGGGGTGGTGGGAGACATGAGTGGGGGCCTGGTGGAGGCTGCCGCTGGATGCTGGGGGGTGGGGGTGCTGGGGGACATGAGTGGGGGCCTGGTGGAGGGTGCCCCTGGATGCTGGGGGGTGGGGGTGCAGGGAGACATGAGTTGGACATGAGTGGGGGCCTGGTGGAGGCTGCCCCTGGATGCGGGGGGTGGGAGACATGACTGGGGGCCTGGTGGAGGCTGCCCTGCACTGCTGGGGGTTGGGGGTGCAGGGAGACATGAGTGTGGGCCTAGTGGAGGCTGCCCCTGGATGCTGGGGGGTGGGGTGGTGGGAGACATGAGTGGGGGCCTGGTGGAGGCTGCCCTGCACTGCTGGGGGGTGGGGGTGATGGGAGACATGAGTGAGGGCCTGGAGGAGGGTGCTCTGCACTGCTGGGGGGTGGGGGTGGTGGGAGACATGAGTGGGGGCCTGGTGGAGGATGCCCCTGGATGCTGGGGTTTGGGGGTGCAGGGAGATATGAGTGGGGGCCTGGTGGATGCTGCCCCTGCACTGATGGGGGGTGGGGTGGTGGGAGACATGAGTGGGGGCCTGGTGGAGGGTGCCCTGCACTGCTGGGGGGTGAGGGTGCAGGGAGACATGAGTGGGGCCTGGTGGAGGCTGCCCCTGCACTGCTGGGGGGTGGGAGTGATGGAAGACATGAGTGGGGGCCTTGTGAAGGCTGCCCCTGCACTGCTGGGGGGTGGGGGTGATGGGAGACATGAGTGGGGGCCTGGTGGAGGCTGCCCTGCACTGCTGGGGGGTGGGTGTGATGGGAGACATGAGTGGGGGCCTGGTGGAGGCTGCCCCTGCGCTGCTGGGGGGTGGGGGTGGTGGGAGAAATGAGAGGGGCCCTGGTGGAGGCTGCCCCTGGATGCTGGGGGGTGGGGGTGCAGGGAGACATGAGTGAGGGCCTGGTGGAGGCTGCCCTGCACTGCTGGGGGGTGGGTGTGATGGGAGACATGAGTGGGGGCCTGGTGGAGGCTGCCCCTGCGCTGCTGGGGGGTGGGGGTGGTGGGAGAAATGAGAGGGGCCCTGGTGGAGGCTGCCCCTGGATGCTGGGGGGTGGGGGTGCAGGGAGACATGAGTGAGGGCCTGGTGGAGTCTGCCCCTGCACTGCTGGGGGGTGGGGGTGGTGGGAGACATGAGTGGGGGCCTGGTGGAGGCTGCCCTGCACTGCTGGGGGGTGGGGGTGATGGGACACATGAATGGGGGCCTGGTGGAGGGTGCTCTGCACTGCTGGGGGGTGAGGGTGCAGGGAGACATGAGTGGGGCCTGGTGGAGGCTGCCCCTGCACTGCTGGGGGGTGGGAGTGATGGAAGACATGAGTGGGGGCCTTGTGAAGGCTGCCCCTGCACTGCTGGGGGGTGGGGGTGATGGGAGACATGAGTGGGGGCCTGGTGGAGGCTGCCCTGCACTGCTGGGGGGTGGGTGTGATGGGAGACATGAGTGGGGGCCTGGTGGAGGCTGCCCCTGCACTGCTGGGGGGTGGGGGTGGTGGGAGAAATGAGAGGGGCCCTGGTGGAGGCTGCCCCTGGATGCTGGGGGGTGGGGGTGCAGGGAGACATGAGTGAGGGCCTGGTGGAGTCTGCCCCTGCACTGCTGGGGGGTGGGGGTGGTGGGAGACATGAGTGGGGGCCTGGTGGAGGCTGCCCTGCACTGCTGGGGGGTGGGGGTGATGGGACACATGAATGGGGGCCTGGTGGAGGGTGCCCTGCACTGCTGGGGGGTGGGGGTGGTGGGAGACATGAGTGGGGGCCTGGTGGAGGCTGCCCCTGGATGCTGGGGGGTGGGGGTGCTGGGGGACATGAGTGGGAGCCTGGTGGAGGGTGCCACTGGATGCTGGTGGGTGGGGGTGCAGGGAGACATGAGTTGGACATGAGTGGGGGCCTGGTGGAGGCTGCCCATGGATGCTGGGGGTGGGGGTGGTGGGAGACATGAGTGGGGGTCTGGTGGAGGCTGCCCTGCACTGCTGGGGGGTGGGGGTACAGGGAGACATGAGTGTGGGCCTGGTGGAGGCTGCCCCTGGATGCTGGGGGGTGGGGTGGTGGGAGACATGAGTGGGGGCCTGGTGGAGGCTGCCCTGCACTGCTGGGGGGTGGGGGTGATGGGAGACATGAGTGAGGGCCTGGAGGAGGGTGCTCTGCACTGCTGGGGGGTGGGGGTGGTGGGAGACATGAGTGGGGGCCTGGTGGAGGATGCCCCTGGATGCTGGGGTTTGGGGGTGCAGGGAGATATGAGTGGGGGCCTGGTGGAAGCTGCCCCTGCACTGATGGGGGGTGGGGTGGTGGGAGACATGAGTGGGGGCCTGGTGGAGGGTGCCCTGCACTGCTGGGGGGTGAGGGTGCAGGGAGACATGAGTGGGGCCTGGTGGAGTCTGCCCCTGCACTGCTGGGGGGTGGGAGTGATGGAAGACATGAGTGGGGGCCTTGTGAAGGCTGCCCCTGCACTGCTGGGGGGTGGGGGTGATGGGAGACATGAGTGGGGGCCTGGTGGAGGCTGCCCTGCACTGCTGGGGGGTGGGTGTGATGGGAGACATGAGTGGGGGCCTGGTGGAGGCTGCCCCTGCGCTGCTGGGGGGTGGGGGTGGTGGGAGAAATGAGAGGGGCCCTGGTGGAGGCTGCCCCTGGATGCTGGGGGGTGGGGGTGCAGGGAGACATGAGTGAGGGCCTGGTGGAGTCTGCCCCTGCACTGCTGGGGGGTGGGGGTGGTGGGAGACATGAGTGGGGGCCTGGTGGAGGCTGCCCTGCACTGCTGGGGGGTGGGGGTGATGGGTCACATGAGTGGGGGCCTGGTGGAGGGTGCCCTGCACTGCTGGGGGGTGGGGGTGGTGGGAGACATGAGTGGGGGCCTGGTGGAGGCTGCCCCTGGATGCTGGGGGGTGGGGGTGCTGGGGGACATGAGTGGGAGCCTGGTGGAGGGTGCCACTGGATGCTGGGGGGTGGGGGTGCAGGGAGACATGAGTTGGACATGAGTGGGGGCCTGGTGGAGGCTGCCCATGGATGCTGGGGGTGGGGGTGGTGGGAGACATGAGTGGGGGTCTGGTGGAGGCTGCCCTGCACTGCTGGGGGGTGGGGGTGGTGGGAGACATGAGTAGTGGCCTGTTGGAGTCTGCCCCTGGATATTGGGGGGTGGTGGGAGACATGAGTGTGGGCCTCGTGGAGGCTGCCCTGCACTGCTGGGGGGTGGGGGTGAAGGGAGACATGAGTGGGGGCCTGGTGGAGGGTGCCCTCCACTGCTGGGGGTTGGGGGTGGTGGGAGACATGAGTGCTGGCCTGGTGGAGGGTGCCCCCGGATGCTGGGGGGTGGGGGTGCAGGGAGACATGAGTTGGACATGAGTGGGGGCCTGGTGGAGGCTGCCCCTGGATGCGGGGGGGTGGGGGTGGTGGGAGACATGAGTGGGGGCCTGGTGGAGGCTGCCCTGCACTGCTGGGGGGTGGGGTGCAGAGAGACATGAGTGGGGGCCTGGTGGAGGCTGCCCTGCACTGCTGGGGGGTGGGGGTGATGGGAGACATGAGTGTTGGCCTGGTGGAGGCTGCCCTGCACTGCTGGGGGGTGGGGGTGATGGGAGAAATGAGTGGGGGCCTGGTGGAGGCTGCTCCTGGATGCTGGGTGGTGGGGGTGGCTGGAGACATGAGTGGGGGCCTGGTGGAGGGTGCCCTGCACTGCTGGGGGGTGGGGGTGCAGGGAGACATGAGTGGGGGCCTGGTGGAGGCTGCCCCTGCACTGCTGGGGGGTGGGGGTGCAGGGACACATGAGTGGGGGCCTGGTGGAGGCTGCCCCTGCACTGCTGGGGGGTGGGGTGATGGGAGACATGAGAGGGGGCCTGGTGGAGGCTGCGCCTGGATACTGGGGGGTGGGGGTGGTGGGAGACATGAGTGGGGGCCTGGTGGAGGCTGCCCTGCACTGCTGGGGGGTGGGGGTGATGGGAGACATGAGTGGGGGCCTGGTGGAGGGTGCCCTGCACTGCTGGGGGTGGGGGTGGTGGGAGACATGAGTGGGGGCATGGTGGAGGCTGCCCCTGGATGCTGCGGGGTGGGGGTGCTGGGGGACATGAGTGGGGGCCTGGTGGAGGGTGCCCCTGGATGCTGGGGGGTGGGGGTGCAGGGAGACATGAGTTGGACATGAGTGGGGGCCTGGTGGAGGCTGCCCTTGGATGCGGGTGGTGGGAGACATGAGTGGGGGCCTGGTGGAGGCTGCCCTGCACTGCTGGGGGTTGGGGGTGCTGGGAGACATGAGTGTGGGCCTGGTGGAGGCTGCCCTGCACTGCTGGGGGTTGGGGGTGCTGGGAGACATGAGTGGGGGCCTGGTGGAGGCTGCCCTGCACTGCTGGGGGGTGGGGGTGATGGGAGACATGAGTGAGGGCCTGTTGGAGGGTGCTCTGCACTGCTGGGGGGTGGGGGTGGTGGGAGACATGAGTGGGGGCCTGGTGGAGGATGCCCCTGGATGCTGGGGTGTGGGGGTGCAGGGAGATATGAGTGGGGGCCTGGTGGATGCTGCCCCTGCACTGATGGGGGGTGGGGTGGTGGGAGACATGAGTGGGGGCCTGGTGGAGGGTGCCCTGCACTGCTGGGGGGTGAGGGTGCAGGGAGACATGAGTGGGGCCTGGTGGAGGCTGCCCCTGCACTGCTGGGGGGTGGGAGTGATGGGAGACATGAGTGGGGGCCTGGTGAAGGCTGCCCCTGCACTGCTGGGGGGTGGGAGTGATGGGAGACATGAGTGGGGGCATGGTGGAGGCTGCCCTGCACTGCTGGGGGGTGGGTGTGATGGGAGACATGAGTGGGGTCCTGTTGGAGGCTGCCCCTGCGCTGCTGGGGGGTGGGGGTGGTGGGAGAAATGAGTGGGGCCCTGGTGGAGGCTGCCCCTGGATGCTGGGGGGTGGGGGTGCAGGGAGACATGAGTGGGGGCCTGGTGGAGTCTGCCCCTGCACTGCTGGGGGGTGGGGGTGGTGGGAGACATGAGTGGGGGCCTGGTGGAGGCTGCCCTGCACTGCTGGGGGGTGGGGGTGATGGGACACATGAGTGGGGGCCTGGTGGAGGGTGCCCTGCACTGCTGGGGGGTGGGGGTGGTGGGAGACATGAGTGGGGGCCTGGTGGAGGCTGCCCCTGGATGCTGGGGGGTGGGGGTGCTGGGGGACATGAGTGGGAGCCTGGTGGAGGGTGCCACTGGATGCTGGGGGGTGGGGGTGCAGGGAGACATGAGTTGGACATGAGTGGGGGCCTGGTGGAGGCTGCCCATGGATGCTGGGGGGTGGGGGTGGTGGGAGACATGAGTGGGGGCCTGGTGGAGGCTGCCCTGCACTGCTGGGGGGTGGGGGTCCAGGGAGACATGAGTAGGGGCCTGGTGGAGTCTGCCCCTGGATATTGGGGGGTGGGGGTGGTGGGAGACATGAGTGGGGGCCTCGTGGAGGCTGCCCTGCACTGCTGGGGGGTGGGGGTGAAGGGAGACATGAGTGGGGGCCTGGTGGAGGGTGCCCTCCACTGCTGGGGGGTGGGGGTGGTGGGAGCCATGAGTGGGGGCCTGGTGGAGGGTGCCCCTGGATGCTGGGGGGTGGGGGTGCAGGGAGACATGAGTTGGACATGAGTGAGGGCCTGGTGGAGGCTGCCCCTGGATGCTGGGGGGTGGGGGTGGTGGGAGACATGAGTGGGGGCCTGGTGGAGGCTGCCCTGCACTGCTGGGGGGTGGGGTGCAGGGAGACATGAGTGGGGGCCTGGTGGAGGCTGCCCTGCACTGCTGGGGGGTGGGGGTGATGGGAGACATGAGTGGGGGCCTGGTGGAGGCTGCCCTCACTGCTGGGGGGTGGGGGTGATGGGAGACATGAGTGGGGGCCTGGTGGAGGCTGCTCCTGGATGCTGGGTGGTGGGGGTGGCTGGAGACATGAGTGGGGGCCTGGTGGAGGGTGCCCTGCACTGCTGGGGGGTGGGGGTGAAGGGAGACATGAGTGGGGGCCTGGTGGAGGCTGCCCCTGCACTGCTGGGGGGTGGGGGTGCAGGGACACATGAGTGGGGGCCTGGTGGAGGCTGCCCCTGCACTGCTGGGGGGTGGGGGTGATGGGAGACATGAGAGGGGGCCTGGTGGAGGCTGCCCCTGGATACTGGGGGGTGGGGGTGGTGGGGGACATGAGTGGGGGCCTGGTGGAGGCTGCCCTGCACTGCTGGGGGGTGGGGGTGATGGGAGACATGAGTGGGGGCCTGGTGGAGGGTGCCCTGCACTGCTGGGGGTGGGGGTGGTGGGAGACATGAGTGGGGGCCTGGTGGAGGCTGCCCCTGGATGCTGCGGGGTGGGGGTGCTGGTGGACATGAGTGGGGGCCTGGTGGAGGGTGCCCCTGGATGCTGGGGGGTGGGTGTGGAGGGAGACATGAGTTGGACATGAGTGGGGGCCTGGTGGAGGCTTCCCCTGGATGCGGGAGGTGGGAGACATGACTGGGGGCCTGGTGGAGGCTGCCCTGCACTGCTGGGGGGTGGGGGTGCAGGGAGACATGAGTGTGGGCCTGGTGGAGGCTGCCCCTGGATGCTGGGGGGTGGGGGTGGTGGGGGCCTGGTGGAGACTGCCCTGCACTGCTGGGGGGTGGGGGTGATGGGAGACATGAGTGGGGGCCTGGTGGAGGGTGCTCTGCACTGCTGGGGGGTGGGGGTGGTGGGAGACATGAGTGGGGGCCTGGTGGAGGCTGCCCCTGGATGCTGGTGGTGGGGGTGCAGGGAGACATGAGTGGGGGCCTGGTGGAGGCTGCCCCTGCACTGCTGGGGGATGGGGGTGGTGGGAGACATGAGTGGGGGCCTGGTGGAGGCTGCCCCTGCGCTGCTGGGGGGTGGGGGTGGTGGGAGACATGAGTGGGGGCCTGGTGGAGGCTGCCCCTGGATGCTGGGGGTGGGGGTGCAGGGAGACATGAGTGGGGGCCTGGTGGAGGCTGCCCTGCACTGCTGGGGGGTGGGGGTGATGGGAGACATGAGTGGGGGTCTGGTGGAAGCTGCCCCTGCGCTGCTGGGGGGTGGGGGTGGTGGGAGACATGAGTGGGGGCCTGGTGGAGGCTGCCCCCGGATGCTGGGGGGTGGGGGTGCAGGGAGACATGAGTGGGGCCCTGGTGGAGTCTGCCCCTGCACTGCTGGGGGGTGGGGGTGGTGGGAGACATGAGTGGGGGCCTGGTGGAGGCTGCCCCTGGATGCTGGGGGGTGGGGGTGCAGGGAGACATGAGTGGGGGCCTGGTGGATGCTGCCCCTGCACTGCTGGGGGGTGGGGGTAGTGGGAGACATGAGTGGGGGCCTGGCGGAGGGTGCCCTGCACTGCTGGGGGGTGGGGGTGCAGGGAGACATGAGTGGGGGCCTGGTGGAGGTTGCACCTGCACTGCTGGGTGGTGGGGGTGATGGGCGACATGAGTGGGGGCCTGGTAGAGGCTGCCCCTGCACTGCTGGGGGGTGGGGGTGATGGGAGACATGAGTGGGGGCCTGTTGGAGGCTGCCCCTGGATGCTGGGGGGTGGGGGTGGTGGGAGACATGAGTGGGGGCCTGGTGGAGGCTGCTCTGCACTGCTGGGGGGTGGGGGTGATGGGAGACATGAGTGAGGGCCTGGTGGAGGATGCCCTGCACTGCTGGGGGGTGGGGGTGGTGGGAGACATGAGTGGGGTCCTGATGGAGGCTGCCCCTGGATGCTGGAGGGTGGGGGTGCTGGGGGACATGAGTGGGGGCCTGGTGGAGGGTGCCCCTGGATGCGGGGGGGTGGGGGTGCAGGGAGACATGAGTTGGACATGAGTGGGGGCCTGCTGGAGGCTGCCCATGGATGCTGGGTGGTGGGGGTGGGGGGAGACATGAGTGGGGGCCTGGTGGAGGCTGCCCTGCACTGCTGGGGGGTGGGGGTGATGGGAGACATGAGTGGGGGCCTGGTGGAGGCTGCCCCTGCGCTGCTGGGGCGTGGGGGTGGTGGGAGACATGAGTGGGGGCATGGTGGAGGCTGCCCCTGGATGCTGGGGGGTGGGGGTGCAGGGAGACATGAGTGGGGGCCTGGTGGAGTCTGCCCCTGCACTGCTGGGGGGTGGGGGTGGTGGGAGACATGAGTGGGGGCCTGGTGGAGGCTGCCCCTGGATGCTGGGGGGTGGGGGTGCAGGGAGACATGAATGGGGGCCTGGTGGATGCTGCCCCTGCACTGCTGGGGGGTGGGGGTAGTGGGAGACATGAGTGGGGGCCTGGCGGAGGGTGCCCTGCACTGCTGGGGGGTGGGGGTGCAGGGAGACATGAGTGGGGGCCTGGTGGAGGCTGCCCCTGCACTGCTGGGGGGTGGGGTGATGGGAGACATGAGTGGGGGCCTGGTGGAGGCTACCCCTGCACTGCTGGGGGGTGGGGGTGATGGGAGACATGAGTAGGGGCCTGGTGGAGGCTGTCCCTGGATGCTGGGGGGTGGGGGTGGTGGGAGACATGAGAGGGGGCCTGGTGGAGGCTGCCCTGCACTGCTGAGGGGTGGGGATGATGGGAGACATGAGTGGGGGCCTGGTGGAGGGTGCCCTGCACCGCTGGGGGGTGGGGGTGGTGGGAGACATGAGTGGGGGCCTGGTGGAGGCTGCCCCTGGATGCTGGGGGGTGGGGGTGCAGGGAGACATGAGTTGGACATGAGTGGGGGCCTGGTGGGGGCTGCCCATGGATGCTGGGGGGTGGGGGTGGTGGGAGACATGAGTGGGGGCCTGGTGGAGGCTGCCCTGCACTGCTGGGGGTTGGGGGTGCAGGGAGACATGAGTGGCGGCCTGGTGGAGTCTGCCCCTGGATGTTGGGGGTGGGGGTGGTGGGAGACATGAGTGGGGGCCTCGTGGAGGCTGCCCTGCACTGCTGGGGGGTGGGGGTGATGGGAGACATGAGTGGGGGCCTGGTGGAGGGTGTCCTGCACTGCTGGGGGGTGGGGGTGGTGGGAGACATGAGTGGGTGCCTGGTGGAGGATGCCCCTGGATGCTGGGGGGTGGAGGTGCAGGGAGACATGAGTTGGACATGAGTGGGGGCCTGGTGGAGGCTGCCCCTGGATGCTGGGAGGTGGGGGTGCAGGGAGACATGAGTGGGGGCCTGGTGGAGGGTGCCCTGCACTTCTGGGATATGGGGGTGAAGGGAGACCTGAGTGGGGGCCTGGTGGAGGGTGCTCTGCACTGCTGGGGGGTTGGGGTGATGGGAGACATGAGTGGGGGCCTGGTGGAGGCTGCCCCTGGATGCTGGGGGGTGGGGGTGTTGGGAGACATGAGTGGGGGCCTGGTGGAGGGTGCCCTGCACTGCTGGGGGGTGGGGGAGCAGGGAGACATGAGTGGAGGCCTGGTGGAGGGTGCCCCTGGATGCTGGGGGGTGGGGGTGCAGGGAGACATGAGTGGGGGCCTGGTGGAGGCTGCCCCTGGATGCTGAGGGGTGGGGGTGCTGGGGACATGAGTGGGGGGCTGGTGGAGGGTGCCCCTGCACTGCTGGTGGGTGGGGGTGCAGGGAGACATGAGTGGGGGCCTGGTGGAGGCTGCCCCTGCACTGCTGGGGGGTGGGGGTGATCGGAGACATGAGTGGGGGCCTGGTGGAGGCTGCCCCTGGATGCTGGGGGGTGGGGTTGGTGGGAGACATGAGTGGGGGCCTGGTGGAGGCTGCCCTGCACTGCTGGGGGATGGGGGTGATGGGAGACATGAGAGGGGGCCTGGTGGAGGCTGCACCCGCACTGCTGGGGGGTGGGGGTGGTGGGAGACATGAGTGGGGGCCTGGTGGAGGCTGTCCCTGGATGCTGGGGGGTGGGGGTGCTGGGGGACATGAGTGGGGGCCAGGTGGAGGGTGCCCCTGGATGCTGGGGGGTGGGGGTGCAGGGAGACATGAGTGGGGGCCTGGTGGAGGCTGCCCTGCACTGCTGGGGGGTGGGGGTGATGGGAGACATGAGTGGGGGCCTGGTGGAGGCTGCACCTGGATGCTGGGTGTTGGGGGTGGTGGGAGACATGAGTGGGGGCCTGGTGGAGGGTGCCCTGCACTGCTGGGGGGTGGGGGTGCAGGGAGACATGAGTGGGGGCCTGGTGGAGGCCGCCCCTGCACTGCTGGGGGGTGGGGGTGCAGGGAGACATGAGTGGGGGCCTGGTGGAGGCTGCCCTGCGCTGCTGGGGGGTGGGGGTGATGGGAGACATGAGTGGGGGCCTGGTGGACGCTGCCCCTGGATGCTGGGGGGTGGGGTGCTGGGAAACATGTGTTGGTGATCAGTAGTGCAAGATGACATGTGGGTTGCCTGGGGGGCATGGCCATGGTGGATGGGTTGCCTGTGGGACATGAGCAGGGGTGCACAGTAGTCCCCTGTGGTGTGGGCTGCCTGCAGGGGCCGTGGAGGGTGTAGAGGGAACACCTGGGAGGACCCACACGGCCAAATCACATGTAGCATTCCCCGGCACCACCGAAATACCCTGCTGAAATCGCGTGTGAATCTTCCCGCGCACCTCGGAATACACTATCCAGGCCAATCGCGTGTGGAACTTCCCACACATCCCGAAGTACACGTACCCAGGCCAATCGCGTGTGGAACTTCCCGCGCACCCCGAAACACACGTACCCAAGCTAATCGCGTGGGGAATTTCCCGCGCACCACGAAGTACACGTACCCAGGCTAATCGTGTGTGGAACTTCCCGCGCACCCCGGAGTACACATACCCAGGCCAATCGCGTGTGGAACTTCCCACGCACCCCGAAACACACGTACCCAGGCTAATCGCGTGTGGAACTTCCCACGCACCACAAAGTACACGTACCCAGGCTAATCGCGTGTGGAACTTGCCACGCACCCCGGAGTCCACGTACCCAGGCCAATCGCATGTGGAACTTCCCGCGCACCCCGAAACACACGTACCCAGGCTAATCGCGTGTGGAACTTCCCGCGCACCCAGAAACACACGCACAGGCTATTTTTCACACAGCGGGTGTCCGTGTTTGTCGGTACCCCTTTGCACCTCATTTGTCCTAGAGGGCCACTGTATGGTCCATTCATCATGGCTGTATATGGGTGCTTTTTGTTAGCACACATTTTGGCGCACATTTATTTCAGGCGCAGGGACGCTACCGCCTGCTTTCTTGTGGCGTACTTGTTTGGCCCTGTGCGCGTCTTTCACTGTGCGCTGGTTTGCCCTATTCGATTCCATGAATACGGGTTGTAGGCGAGCGTGTGGGCATTCCGCGCACTTGTCTCCTGTACTTCCCCCGTGACGCCCATATTTTCATGCGTTGTTCCCCATTCCGAGTGTTACACCCCGTGTTCCGCCTACTTTTGTGTTGTGCGCCGCGCTATGTGCGATTTCGCAGTGGCCGTGGCTCAGGCTGTTGGATGACCTGTGCGCCGGCGTGCGCGGCGGCGCACTTTTTCAGCGCACATCCAATGTTTTTCTCGCGCACGGACTTCCATGAATCAATGTGCGCTGGTTTCCCTGCGATTTTCGCACTTGCACTGCGATTTTCGCAGTTTTACTGCGAATCGCACGTTTTGGCACATCTGCGTGGGAAAGTTCGCCGCACATTAATTCCATGAATCGACCCCTAAATGTATAGCATAGAAATAGAAAATAGATCAAACATTACATTGGTAGAGTGCATGATTAAATTCGAGGCATTTAAAAAGAGATGGTCAGACGTTACAGCCATTACAATTCATAGCTGGATGCAGTTTCCTAGTGCTAAGGGCCTGCCTGAGATTTCACCATAATCCCAACTGACTCATTTTGATTCTGCTCTCAGTAAATAGCAGTGTGCAGTAGGGCATTAATAAAAACCTGCATCCCGTAAAATTAGGGTTAGTTCCTGTTTCGTAAATTGCCTGTGAGCCGGACAGAAAAACACAACATGCAACAGTTTTTTCTGGTCAGCAAAACAGCATTGATAGTTGGATTCCTACACTGTACCACTCCACACCGCAGTTATGGTATTTGTGGGATGCAGTTAAGTCTGGGCCTAGTGATTACATTTTGTGTGCATAACTACTTCATATAAGGTATTCCTGCATTATGGTGGTAGAAATCACCACGTGCTTACGATAAGATGGTGCCATAATTTCTGTGCATTCACGGTCTTCCCGAATGCATCTACTTAGACTTTTTTTTTAAAATAAAGTGCTGTAGGGCAATCTAGAATGTATGGTTGAATGAGACTGATTAGCAGTCTAGGAAGATCTGCTTTCGGTTTGGACAAATACCCGGCCGGTGAAACACTGGTTTGAGAGACAGCTCATCCTCTGGAAAGGGCAAACCTAATTCTGTATGAACTGCATAGTTGGCAGCAGATCTCGGAAGGCCAAGAATATTTTTGATTAAAAAATTCTAAATTATTTGTAGTGACATCAGATTCAAAAAGCCCTAGATTGTTGGTCCATATTTTGCTTTTGATTTTATTTTTCCAGTATAAACCTTTAGAATCCTATCAATGGGCTGTGCCTTGCACATTTTAGTGAAATGAATGACACCCCCCCAGAGACTGCTTCACTCTGGTGGATTGATTGTTTATAGGTTCACCAAAAACAGATACCTAGGTAATCAGAGGTTGTTATCATTACTGTACATACTGTACATTTGGGTATTTTAACCTTTTTTGCGCGCGCGCACACGCACGCACGCACACACTAGATTTCATGGTATTAACGCCTAGGTCGCGATGTTTCATAAAGTCTCTGTATTCTGTTTTGCAGTGCCCATGGGGTGCTTGCCAATAGGATGGTATCCGCGTATTCACGAACAGGTATTGACATGTTTCCTATTTTTGGCACATCAGCTCCTTTGCAGACGAAACAGTCATAAAGGTTGTTAATGTATAAGGAGAATAAGAGGGGTGCCAGAACGCATCCCTCTCATACTCCTGTATTAAACAGCAAGTAGGATGATCATCTACCCTTATACTGTGTCACATTTAGACAGAATTGTCAATATTAGCTTGCGTCACATCCAGACAGAATCGTGACTATTACATTGCGCCTCATCTAGACAATACTGTGAAGATTAGCTTGTGTCACATCTAGACAGAATTGTGAATATTATTTATTTATTTTATTTATTTATATTTATAAAGCGCACTGCAGCCCTCAGGCATTGAGGCGCTGTGAAGGACATGGATGAAGGCATGATTCAGGGTTACAGTAAAGCAGCCCCACAAAAAAACTTAGTGCAGAATGATAAAATACATAGTGAACAGTTACACTGGACATTACAAGGAGGCATACGGTGAGTGCTTCCGCTTATGGCTTTGCCAGGCAGATCTGTTATACAAAGAACCTAGTCTTGATGGCTTTCCTGAAGGCTGCATGAGAGTGCTTATTGTATTAGCTTGCATCACATCCAGAAAGAACTGTGAAGATGATCCTGTGTCACATCTAGACTGATTTGTGAATATTACCTTGCATCACATCTAGATGGAATTGTTGATATCATGATGTGTCCCACCTAGATAGTGATGGCACTAACCAACTCTACTAATAACAAAACTCACCCCCCTGCGTACACCTCTCAAACTCTGAACTAAACACAATGATACCTCTAAAGCACAACCGCATTTACGTCACTACAGCACAACAACAAAACAAACCACACATATCCCTACACATGTGAGAAACCTGAGTGTGTTCTCACTGTTGAACCCTGGAGATCCTTTGCTCAGGTGGCCAGGGTAGGGCTATCGGTTTTGGATCCCAAATCTGGGGGCAGACAAGTGAAGGAGGATCACCTGGGGGGATCCTTGGGGGCTGTAGGGGGGATGCCTTTGAGCAAGACATGGTACCACCCCCTTTTTCTGGGTTTGGGTCTATTTGAACTAAAACATTTGACCTAATCACATTTGATCGAATTTATTTGACCTTTTTTCGGTCTAAAATGTGGGGGAGACCCTCAGCAAATCCCCTACCCTCAACCTAATCTATACCCTTACCCACCCCCATATATATATATTTAATTAAATTTAACCGGAAGAAAGGTCAAAAGAATTCTTTCAAATGTTTTAGGTCAAATGTTATAGGTCAATTAATACCTTTTTCTGCACCTCTGGATGAGAATCCCTCGATATTCATGGGGCAATATTATCCCAGGCCTCCTCTGTTCCATTACGACCCTTTTAAAAGGGGAAAACCTCATAGGCGGGCAGAGTTTATGTTGATCCGGAAAACTCATTTTGTCCCACCTCCCTTAAAAATAAGAGGTAATTATAATCAAAGGGAGACATGACAGAGAAAATCAGCTTCCCCTCACCAAAATATAGGTCCCCCATATTTCCTTTGAGACTCAGTATAACTAGCCACCATTTCCCAAGGACACTTCAACTCCCATGATCTGTATCCCCTCTATGCTGACTGAAATACTGAGACTATGAGGCTGAGGACTGAGGCTAGAAAGGCCAGCTCTAGCACTTTACAATGGACCTGTCCCACTATCGAGGCCTGGCAGGGTCAGGCACTTAGGCTTAATCACATACACCTGCCATACTTTAACCATCTTGCTGATGATAAAAGATGGAGCGCACAGACAAACTTTGAGCAAGGTGAGGTACAGGGTTGTGGGGAACCAGCCTACAGAGAACAGAAGGCCAAGTGGCTGTTCGACTGCAAGAGAGAGAGTAAGAGGAAGCCAGGCGGGAGATTTGTGTTTCCAAAGGGCCTGAGAAGATCATCGTAAGAAGCTGAAGAGCTGAAGAGAATATTACTTTGATGTGCTTGAAGGTTTCCAGCTTTCCTTCCGTGACAACAGGAGTGTTGGGGAGGAACCAAAGGGCTGATGACGGGGGCCGGGCCTTTAAAAGACAAGAAGAAAAATACGCTAAAGCAGAACACAGCCAGTGATTTCTTCAATGTAGCTAGAGCCCGGTTTATGAAAGGCGTGTGTGATAACAGAAACAAACAAGGTTATTCATCTGAAGTAAAAGCAAGAAGAGAAAGAGACAATTGTTCTGAAGTGATACAAGATAGCTGAGTGGTCCTGCGAAATGAAGGGCAATGCAGAAAGTCCCAGTGAATCATGAAAAGTATCTCCTGGTGAAGAGAAGTGTTTATGAACTTTAAAGTGAACAAGTTGAAAGTAAATCGAAGCGGGAGGTTGCAAGAAAGTGAACTGTGGTCCCGAAAAGCTTGTTAAGTGTTTCTGAACTTTAATTTGCTTGTAAGCGGGAGGTTGCAAGAAAGTGAAACTACAATACCCGGAAGGAATTTCACAAGACAGGCTTGAGCCCAGCAGAGGGAAGCCTACAGTGGAACTGGGATGGTCAAAGTGGTCATGCAGATGTCTAGTAAAATCCTCCGACGTTTCGTAAGTCTTCGACTGATGTGTTGAACTGAACAGACTCAAGCCTGACTGAGGGTAGTCTGACGGTGAATAGACTCAAGCCCAACTGAGGGATATCTGATGGTGTGCTTCGTGTAAAAGCATGGGGAAGGGAACCCCCATGAGAAAGGACAGGTTTGTGCCTGGCAGAGAGAAGCCTATAATTGAACTGTGATACTTGAGACAAGTTCGAGCCTGGCAGAGGGATGCCTGTTATTCAACTGTTTAACTGATTTGTGTAAAACCTTGGGGAAGGGAACCTGTTGGGATGAAGATGAGCCTATCCCACCACCCTAGGCGCTTCCAAATAAGTTGAACCCCATATGAGGCAATGTAACCTATAAGGAGGGAGCAGCATGCATTACCAGGCATCAAATGTGGAACTTGCAGTGCATAAAATTAGGTGCGTAGCACTAGAAATGCCCACCACCCACAATGCCATTTTATGTTAGGCCCAAACAGGACAGGCTACAGACTCACGCTGCTCACACTCCTAGGTCACACGCCCAATTTCTACACAACATGCTGGCTCCGCTTGAGCCCTGTTCCCACAGAAGTCCATTTTCTTCTCGTCCCTTCAGTTTTGCGAATATTTAGTATCGCCTCAAGGAGTGTGCCCGGCAAAGAGTGTCAGATAGCACCAGGCTCCACGCTGTGTCTATTCATCTCTACTAACCTGCCATCAGGTTTCTAACCCTCATCCAGCCAGGCCGGAGCCAGCCGTACTACACCAACTCGACCTGCACACCTTTAAATTCTTGATAAGAACTCGACCCCTAGGTTCTAACCTCCATAAAATGTCCACCACAGATCTAAAGCCAACACGGCTGTATTTCTCTCTAGCAGCAATACACGTCTACTGTAAAATGAGGTACTGGGAAGGGTAAATCAAAGATCATTCCCCAGAGGGGAGACATTGGGTGTGGGAACTGCGGTATCAATGAAGCCCTGAGTGTATGGGTCAGTACGACTGTTTTTTATCCTCCCCGCTCCCTGACACCCCTTTCCTGTGCAATCCAGGTGCCTGCCATAATGAATGGTCTGTCTTAGTTGTTTAGTTTAGCCAGAAACATTGTGTTTTATGCATGCTGTCACCTTTGCCGCGAGGATGAGCCCAGCTGACCCACGTGCATCAAGATCGACGGAGAAGAACCAGCCAATTACTGCCTGGAATCCCCTATGGAGCAGGCCCATGTGTAAGGTGCCTCCAATCAGTGGCACCAACTCATCCTATATGTGAATGACGATTTCTGTGTTTATAAACCCATGTTTGCGAATGTAAGACCAAAGTGCTCTCAAGCAGCAGAGTTCTTTGCTGGCATTTGTATTCTGTACAGGTAAACCTTGTTATCCTTGCAAAGCTATCTCCTGGCTTATTTCCCTAGTGGGTTGTATTTACTCTGAAGTGTGCGTATAGAGAGACTTGCCTTCAATCCTAAGAAAGAGGGGGCTCGAGCTGACAGAGAGAAGCCTTCATTGTGAAATCTGATACATGAGAAAGATCTACAGCCAGTGCTATTTAAAAAAAAAGGACAGACTCAAGCACGACTGAGGGAAGTCTGATTGTGGAACAAGGAGGAGACCAAGACTTGGGTGAGAAAAACCTGAGGGATCTAATTGAACTGTAAGCTGTTGAAAGACTTGACACATGCTCCTAAGACATACCTGCAAGCCAAAGTGTGGCACCCTGAAAGAACTGTGCCGCTCACCTATCCTTACCACACATATGAGACCCCGTGCTTTGAACCTGGGGAAGGGATATCTAGCCAGTATAGAAGCCATTCTGACATTCATTATTTTAACACAATTTTCCCTTGCAAATCTCCCTTTTCACATTGTATATTGAGAGTGAAGGCAAGGTTAGGTTTCTTTAATATAGGCTCCTTTTTGTTTTGAGTAGACTGACTAGGACTGTTTTCCTTTAGTTCATGGTCAAGAATACTCCGATTTTAGCTATAGGGCCAGGCAGGAAGACTCCAACCCTTTCTGCATATATATATATTTTTATTCAAGTAAAAAAGAATAAAATACTTTGCAAAGACAAAAAAATCCAATTCCAATTCATCAGCAATATTATTAAAAAAAAAACACAATGCAGAGAGAAGACAAAGAAAAATATGCAGTCATTAGTACAACCAAGATTAACAGATAATCATTCAAAGTAAAAAAAAAAGAGATAATAATAAATCCTACCTAAAGGAGAATACTAATATGCATTAAATAAAAACAAATATTCTATTCTTATAACCTAAACCATCCGCCTGACACAATAAATCTTTAAAAGTAAGAAGTGGAAGAGATTTGGCTCTGTGTTATAACTTTAAACTTTTAATAAATACAGATAACGCCAATCCCTCATGGATGGTTTGAATGTTCAGGCACTGTTTCCATGCCAATTCCTCTTCGTATGGGATGGAATTACATTGAGAGGCTCCAAAAATTCAGCCTTAAGCGGTTTTAATGGCACACATTCCATGACCAGAAATTTTAAAGATTCCCCCTTTGTCGAACAGAAGCTGCATCCGGCTTGGTCCAAAGGAATCAGCGATCTTCTAACTAAGATGTCTCTGGTAGGAAGGATATTCCATCTAGCCCTAAGAACAATACCTCGGAAAGATCTATCCGGAAATTGTAGGATGACCTTACTGGGTGAGCCTCGGCTTATATGTTCATGGTTCAAATGGAAAAAGGAGGGGTATGAATGAAATTTATTGACAGTTTGACACCAACCAAAATGAAATAAGGCATGTTTTACAGACGTGGGATTAGAAATCAAGGTCTCTATAGACATTCCGATATCCTTGAGGATGGCTTCCGACCGATCCCTCAAAGAGATCAGTGTGTAAGAGAGATCCAGGTTTCTACCCATCAGATGGTAAAATGTATTTGGAAATCCAGTTTTAATTTTGGAATACAAGGATATACAGGCCCACTGTACCCGTGCCCACATCGAAACAATACCCAATTCAAACCTGATTGCAGAAACAGGGATAGCATTAGGCATGCCCAACAATCTTCTCCAAATGGGACCCTCAATCGCTCACTCTCTCGGATAACAATTCCAGGCCATATATAAATTTAGGTATGATTTTGCTCTCATAAAAATTTAGAGCAGGTTTCAGTGAGAACATTCCAAACTTTCGGTCAATCCTGACCACCTCAGATTCGAGCAATTTGTCCTTATGTAAAATGGGCTCCATTAATACCTTGAGGCCTGGATAGGCTGTGAAATTAAAACCCAGATATCACACTGCCCCAGCCAATTTCAGGGGAGTCTCTCCCAATTTACCAATAAAGCCTGAAGTCTTTACCCTCGCTTTCCTGAAGGATACAATTTTGGCTTTCGAAGGATTAATTGTTAACCCATTGGCTTTAGCATATGCTTCGAAGTTGGTAAGAGACCGCTGCAGCCCCACCCTAGTGTTGTCAAATATTATTAGGTCATCTGCATATGCAAGCCAAATAATGTTATCCTTGACGATCTTAAGGGCCAGGATTCCTTCTTTAATTAGCGAATTGGCTACATCGAAAAAGTATTGGTTGAATAGCCTCGGGCTATATGTTCATGGTTCAAATGGAAAAAGGAGGGGTATGAATGAAATTTATTGACAGTTTGACACCAACCAAAATGAAATAAGGCATGTTTTACAGACGTGGGATTAGAAATCAAGGTCTCTAGACATTCCGATATCCTTGAGGATATCCTTGAGGATGGCTTCCGACCGATCCCTCAAAGAGATCAGTGTGTAAGAGAGATCCAGGTTTCTACCCATCAGATGTTTCTACCCATCAGTATAACCCTGCCTGACCCCCTGAAATGATCTGATTCTCCTCGAAAGATCACCCCCTTGATTTAGACAAACGCGGACCCCACAGTTTCCATAAGCCCCACTAATTAGCCTCAAAATCCCTAAGGGTAGGCCCCAGCTGGCCAATTTTTGCCATAATCTGCCTTGATCTACTCGATCGAAAGCAGCAGTCAGGTCGATTGAGGCCATTTACGTGCAGCCCCCTGATGACAACCACGCCGCCTCTTGCATGCACTTCAGGGCCTGTCCATTGATGTTGGTTCAGTGGCCGCTTCTGAAGCCTGTCTGAAATTGATCCAGCGGGTGGCAGCTATTTGCCCACTCCTCCAAGTGTGAGAGCAGGAAGAAAGATTTTACAATCTGCATCGATTAAAGAAATCTGTCTATAATTAAACTGATCTGTCCTGCTACCACACGTGAAGGGTGGGACTACATGAGCCGTGTTCCAGGATACAGGGGTCACCCCTGAGGAAAGGATGTCGATGACCTCCAGGCGCAAGAGATGGGCCTAAAAGTTCGGATTGTCCTTAAAGGTATTATTTGTCAGGCCGTTTGGTCCAGGGGCCCTTGATCGCTTGCACCTAGAGATCAATTTATGGATGGTTTCTAATTCCACATGGGGATTCCACTCTCCCTATTTAGTTAAGTCCAAGACCAGTGGACCAGGGTTGAAGTGGGAGAATGGAAGAACAGGCTCCCGCCCTTCCCCTCTCGCGCTTGGCCTAGAGGATCATGGCCCAGACACCCGCCACGAGAGGAGTTTGCCCATCTACCAGACGACCAAATACCCTGGTACAGGAACATACGGATGTGCCCACCAGCCTGCCCTGCACATGCCGACACCTGCGGCATGGATGGACTCGACTGAACCATCCAGCACTAAATCAACACGTCGTTAGAGATGCCATGACGACCTAGCCAACGGTTAGCACACCTGTGCACACATGCACACCGGACACTCCCACACCAATCCACACAAAGAATATACTCAGTGCTATGACGTAGGCGACAGACATACTCACGGACGTGCATCTTTATTATTTTCCACATAGGCTCTCAAAATGCAGAAACGCAAGACGCATCATGAACTTATCTAAAAAGGCTTGCTCACGCTTCTTCTAAGAACCATGTACCATAATGAAGAATATAACGGAGACACGATACTGAGGATAGGGCAATATGATACCGTAACTTAAAGCGCTCTGCATCAAACGGTTCCACCTATGCACCAGGCCCAAGTAGGCCGCAAGCAAAAGCTTCCATGAACATTGAATGAGCAAGAGCTCGGTTGCTGACCCTGGAGAATGAGCCCGGCGAAAGCACACCGCCAAGGGCGCGATGTTGCAATCTCGCACGCCGCAAGCCAACGCCAAGGTCGCACCTGCAAGATAAACCAGGCACACAGTGGGAAAAACAATATTAATTGTGCTAAATTTTGCCTCAAACACGGTCCCACCTCACGTGACAAAGCCAAACCTGACAGGATGCCAAGCCCAGGAGGAAGGAGACGCCTGAATCCCACGTTTTAAGACACAGGCAGACACAATTAAAAGACTCATTGGACATCTGCAGCAGTGGGAGTAGTCGACCTCCCAACATATGAATAAATCCTCACATTGTTTACACCTACCCATAGTAAAACATTGTTGCAAATGACAGGTGCACCGCGAGCTGAGAACAGCGATAGTCTCAGACTGGGGGGCTCGCGTCCGGACCAATCAGAACATGGGGCTCTTATCACTGACGCCATTAACATTGACCAATCCTCAGAGGTCTTCATGTAACAATTTTCATGTATCCAATTGAAGGGACAGCCCAAGTATATCACCTGACTAACCCTCAACCACTAACATCGTTCTCTATATGTATGCCATACTAACCCTACCACTCGAGTAACCAATCCAGAGTGGAAATAGGTTTTTTGCTAAACTTTGTAAGGTGACGCAAGTAGCGCGTAATACTAAGGTAAAAAGGGCCTGCGAGCCCCACGATTGTGTGTGTGTCAGGACGGACGCGTACGCTCCTTGACCCATCCCTGCCGTTTTGTCTAATAAACAGCAGAGTAACCTTGCTTCTTGCGTGTGTCTCATACTCTATCTCTTTTGGGATATACGGGAGGAGTTGGGGCCTCCCTGCCCGGAGGTCTGCGGACGGCCCGGCCGACCCCGGCAGAATTTCCCCCCGACAAGTTGGAGGCACTGCTGAGATCTGTTTAAGATCTGCTTTTTTATTTTTACTTTTTTCCAGGTAATCCCGTTGCGAGGAGGCAGGCGGCGCGGCCCCCTCTGCCGTTGCCCCCTTCTGAGGACTACAGGACAATCGCGGAACTGCGAGAAGACCGGACAGCGCAATCCGGATATTGGCCTTCGGGAGCCGGTTGAGAAGTATCCCGCCCGCGGCTGGCGAGTGTCCAGATGTGGTCCAGACGAGGGGAGGTGGTGAGCCGCTTGGAGGGGTGCACGCAGTCGAGCGGCCCCACATCAAGAGAACTTGGTGAGCATGCCAAGCACAACAAGCAATGTGAAATTGTGAGGGAGGGGGGAGGAATTAAATACGGGAGGTGGGAGGTGTTGCACAGGTGCGCGGCGAAGGTTTGACAATTTAGTGTAGGTAATGAAATGAATGGTAGCCGAACGAGTGCGAGAGCAGTCAGCTACATTACGCGAGAAAGGGAGGTGGAGCACGAAAACATCACGTGCGGCCGCTCGTAGACACTGATTGGCCTAGGTCGCGACTACGTGTAAGGGTGTGTGCATGTGTGGTTTCCTACGATTTGGCATTTATTGATCAATGAGTAGATGAGGATCCCTATTGTTCGAGCAAGAAACTCGATAGGTAGATGACGTTTCCCTGTAGACGGTAGCTAGTTAGTTGCCCAATACGGAAGATAATTGGCTGGTTAAGCCCTCCTGTCGAGGGGCGTATCACACGCGAGGCGACGCAGCGTGCGCAGTCCGATTATATTATTGATTACCTTGTTCCAGGAGTGACAGGAAGACAGCTGTGAGGATTAACGGGGGTAGATTGCAAGTGTATTTTGGACTTAAAGAATATATGAAGAACTTACCAGTAGTTCGAAGAGATCAGTGACGTCACCAGTAGGGCTTTCATAGGATATCCCGAGCACAAGGCATCTTTCTTTCTGAGAGTGGTGGGGAAGAGAACTGTGGTAAGGGAGTGGAAACGGAGATAAACAGTAATTAATTGATCGAGGAAAGGCAAAACGGGGGACGTGACGGCGCACGGAGAACGCCGGCCACGGCAAGTGTAGAAGAAGGAGGAGGAGCAAGTGAAAATAGGACGACTGTATAAGAACATCACAAGGGGTACGCAGCCGCAGGGGGCTACGTGCGCCTCGGCCGCAGGGGGCTGAAAGGGTGTCGTGTAAAGGAAGAAAGACAGAAGAAAATATACAAATGTAAATACTATATTTTAATAATTTTCCTTAGCGGACTATCGCAAGTCCCCAAACTTACGGGGCCAGGTAACGATATAAGGCTGTATATTGTAAACTGCTAGTGAGATAACCGCTACCAAATAGGGGAATGGTAACAAGTGGAGCGCTACTATGTCACACGGGACAGGATCGGGAGGGTGGGGGAACACCCTCACTACCCCACTACAACACATATGTACAACACTGTCACCCCATAGGGAGAAACTGATCAAGTATAGCATAGAATGGACACAGGGGACGGACAACAAAATGATAACAACATGGCCGCCTAATGGTAGCTTCGATCCATATACCCAACATTCACTATTAAACCATTTGCATAATACATACAAAGGGAAGAAGTTGACAAACCACGTGGAGGTGTTTAACTTATGGAGGATGTTCCAGGGGTCCCGACCAGGACCAAATGGAATGTTCACTGTGGGGGAAATACCGGAAGAAAAAGAGATTAAGGAGGAAAGAGAGAATGGGAAAAAGGGGAGTGAAGACCCAAAGAACACGGGGAATGGACAAGAGGGAGGAGAAAAGAATAATAACTCAAAAGTAAATGAAATAAAAAAGGAACAGAGCGACGATATACCCCTAGCAAAGGTAGTGAAAACAGAGGGAGGGGGGTTGTACCCTTTAAGAGAATTAGGAGAAATAGAAAGAGGACAGTTAAGGGCGGCTGAGGGGTACTCGAACCCGGCATACAGCCCGCCACCATATGTGGCTCATAGGAAGATGCCAGCAGGGGAGGAAAGGACTGGAGAAGAACAAACTGTGGAAATAGGACATGAGGAGTGGGTAGCCGCGCAGATATTATTAAAATTACGAGGTTCATTAACAGGAGAAGAGAAGGAGGTCGTAAGGAAAATAGACGAGGATAATACTAGGGAGAGTGGAATGACAGGGGAAGAGCTGTTACGTCAAAAGGAAGAGATTTTGGAGGAACGACTAGCAGAGTTAAGGGATGAGCAGAATGAACTGATCAAACAGCTCGAGAGGGAGGAAAGAGAGAGAGCGAGGGAAAGGAAAGAAGGTAAGAACAAATTGTAAAAAATAAGGGAACGAACTGAGGAGCAAAGGAAAGAAGCTGACAGGGTAAAAGCAGCAGCAGAAAGGGTATCAAGAGCAGTGCTCCGAGAGAGGAAAAGGGAAGAAGAAGAGAAAGAAAAAGAAATGGCAATGTGGAAGAAGAGATTACTATCAGAAACGACTAAGAAATATGAAGAAGGGAGGGTGATAGAGAGTATATTAGAAAGGGAGAGGGTGAGAGGGGAAAGGAAGAAAGAGGATGAAAGGATATTGGAAAAGATGAGTAGTGAAGTAATGGAGGAATTAAAAAGGAAAAGGGAGGAAATTGGTAGAGAGATGGAGGAGAGAAATGAAGGGGAAAGAGAAGATAGGAGATGGGAGAGTGAAGTAAGGGGGGATGTATATAGAGACACAGAAGTAGCAACAACATCAGCGCAAAGGGGAGCGGTTGATAAAGGAGAAAAGGGAGAACTGGACCTAATAGACTTAAAAACAGTAACAATCAAGGGGAAAAAGACCGAGTGGGGGGTGCCGTTTATGACTGACTTTTGTAGTGAGGAAGAAGAAGGAATGGAGAAGGAAGGAAGAAACAGTGAAAGGGAAAGCCTAGATAAACTATACACCACCCGGACCAATACAGACTCACCATGGATCTGTAGGAGAAAGGATGAACTGGAGAGAAGTGAGGAGGAAGAGCAAGGAATAGTGGAAAGACAGACACATGAAACCACACCGTCACCATCACACCCTCTCCCATCCCACCCTACATGCTCAACCACCTCACGCTCATTACGTACAATAAAACTTGCGCCCTTCACAAACGAACTGACACCCTATGCATGTCGGCTTAGAGACCTCCCTAGACGCAGGCAGGAAGGACGAATACACACGCCCACATTAAATACAGGAAATGATGGAAGAAGGGGAAAGGATGGAGAAGAAAGAGTTACGAGCAGGGGAAATACGGACGAAATTGACAATGTAGAAGAGAGGGAAGAAGAGGAGGGGTGTGAGGACTCGATTATATGGAACCCAAGGGGTAAAATGAGACATAACTTAATGCCACTTCTGGAGAGGGGAGGAGTTAGACCACAGTACGTCCCTTGGAAGCATACAGACAAAGAGAATATAAAATGCAGGCTCCCATCCTTAAGTGGAGGTGCGGGTAAATGGATATATGAAATGGAAAAACACACCGCAGGACAGAAACTGGCAGTGGGAGATGTAAAGGGCCTTCTAATAGCGATATTAGGGGATGCAGCGGATGACATTTGGAAGAGAGCGGGATTCCCTGGGGTAACAATAGCAAACACATCGCATGATGGGGCACCATTCGCAAACTGCAGACATGCACTATGGCAGGCATTGAGGGTACAGTACACAGACACATCAGACATAGGAGCAATTACCTCACGCAAGATGCGTGAGAACGAAGATCCTGTTGATTATATCCAGGAAATCCAAGAGAAGTGGCGCATGGAAACTAGAGAACAATGGGACAAAACACCAGCAATATTTTATCATATACTAGTACAAGGGCTCCCAGAAGGAGTTCAGAAACAACTGAAGAAAGTAGTGGGAATGGAAGCAAAAGCATGGCCAGAAATACAACTGACAATAGTGCATCATTGTAGGGCATGGCAAGGAAAAATGAAACAAAAGGAAGAGGACAGGAAAACGGAAGAGGCTAAGCTAGTACAGAAAAAACCTACTAAATACACAATGGAAGGGGCACTAATAACTGCACCTACAATAATGACCCAAAGCCCCACACAAGTATTGGCTGCACAAGATCCCTCCCAAATACTACCCTCGCAGACAATAACACAACAGGTGCCGCCACGCCAACCATACACGACCAACATGGGAGGAGGATACTCAATGCCAGGAGCTGGGTATTATAATTACAACAGGGGAAGAGGAGGAATTATGAGGGGGAGAGGATACGGATATAACACACAACAGCAGGTGGGAGGACTTAGAAACTCCTACCCCACCGGGCAACCAGTATACCAGGACAACACAGGAAGCTTTCCATGGCAGAGTAGGGAACCACCGGTGTGTTGGAGTTGTGGATTAGTAGGGCACATGTCACGCACGTGTAGAGTAAGACCAGGTACGCCATCATGGAGCGAACAGGGACAACCAAGGCCCACACAGGAACAGCAGGGCATACAGCAACAGCAGACGTTGCAACAGGGAAATGAACAGCAACAACTAATAACACACAACAGCCACATACATATTCACTGCCACAACAACAGGTAGCGATAACACAACAACCCCAAGCACAACAAACACAACTGGGTAGGGTGACGGTCCTGGGACACAACCCTTACACAGGAAATGGTCAATCATTGTACCCTCAATAGGACAGCCCACAGACGGCCTTGGTGTGTCCCATCCTGTCGGTAACACCTAATAGTGCGGAGGAACCACGCATAGAGGTAACGATAGGCGACAAAAAATTATCATTCCTTGTTGACACCGGGGCGACCCGGTCTTGCATAAGGGAAGGTAAATTTAAGATGTCGGGCGAAGCCATGAACACCCAAGGATTCTCTGGGGCTAGAGGGTTGGTTCCTTTTACTGATAACATTCCCTTATCTATAGGAGATTATGACATGTCAGTTCCACTTTTATATTATAGTGCCTCACCAGTAAATATACTGGGGAGAGACATAATGAACAGATTGAATATGACGATCTCCTTTACGGAGGACGGCATAATTTGCTCTACTCCAGGAATTAACATGCTCACAGCACGACAGATTATGCAAGCATACTGCGGACAGACAGCGATTAGGGCCGAGCCAGTAGATGGCGAACTCTTCCAGTACGGGACAGACATGGCATTTGCATGGATGCCAGGGATAGAGGGAAAGATCTGGAGGAGGCCAGCAGCCTATTTGTTCAGACCAGAAACACCAGTCAACGAACTAGAAGGAAAGGTGGTTCCAGTGGACATTGAGAGCATTATAGCAACAGCTGATTACATTGCTGTACATGCCCAAGACAGAGAAGGAAGAGCATGGAGGGCAGTGATAGCACTAGCAGAAGGATGTAGACTCACCCAGGTGTCAGATGAGGAGCTGTTCTCAGAAGAAAAGGAGGAAGGTGAAATGGTGTTTATGATGAGTGTGGAAATATGGCTAAGAGTGGCGTACAAACAAGTGGCACAGAAAATGGCAATGGCACTTGAGGCACCCACATCCACCCCAGTTCCCTTCTTTAAGGAGGATATGACAAAAGTACCCACATCATTATGGACTACTAGCCCCTATGACGTGGGGTGCATTAAAAGTATAGGGGGGGTAAGGATAAAATTGAAAAAAGGTGCAATACTCCCCAGAGTGAAACAGTACCCACTATCAAAAGAGGCAGATGAGGGCATATATGAAACCATAACGGCCCTTATAGATAATGGCATATTGGTCCCCTCAGAATCACCATGTAACACGGCTGTATACCCAGTGCGCAAGGCTAGAGGGGGGTCTTGGATCTTCATACAGGATCTCAGGCCCTTGTACAACATAGTAGAAGCAGAATAACCCAATGCCGCAAACCCGGCCACGATATTGTGTGGAATTCCAGCGGAAGCATCACGATTTACAGTGATCGACCTTAAAAATGTTTTTTTCTCAATACCATTGCACCCAGACTCACAAGATCTGACAAGCTTCACTTACAGAAACACAAAGTGGAAACACACCAGATTGCCACAAGAGTACTGCGAATCACCCTCAATATTCAACAGAGTAATACAGATGGATTTGGGTAACATTGAAGTGGAAAGCACAGTGTTGCAGTATGTCGACGACATAATAATTTGCAGTACAAACGAAAGAACATGCAGAGAGGACTCATTAAAGATGCTGACAATATTGGCTGAAAAAGGTTGCAAGGTAGACATGGAAAAGTTACAGTACTGTCAAGAACAGGTACTTTACATTGGTCCGCTCATATCCCAACATGGAAGAAAGATTGCACCACAAAGGGCACAGGCCATTTCAAAAACGCCAATCCCACAAACAGTGAGGGAACTGCAGCAGTTCCTGGGTCTGTGCAACTACTGTAGAGCATGGGTATTTGATTACAGCTCATACATAGGACCCCTGCTTGAGGCGTTAAAGGAAGCTAATAAAGGGGAGAAAAAGTTGGGGTGGACAATGGAAATGAAAGAGGCTTTTGATGAACTGAAGGATGCGATATCAACTGCTCCGGTACTGGCAACCCCAGACTAGGAGCGACAATTCTTTATATTTTCACATTGCGACTCAGCAGTAATGAAAGCAGTGTTGGCTCAAAAAACAAGCATGGGCTACAAACCAGTAGCATTTTACAGTGGCCACTTAGATCCTGTGATGTTAGGTCATTTCCCTTGCGAACAAGGTCTCGCCGCAGCTGCTTTTACGGTAGAAAAAGCATCAGCAATCACCATGGGGTGCCCAACTACACTGTTTGTGGAACATGCACTATTTGCAATATTGAATAAACCTAAGTCCACCCTAACCACGCAAAGGGCATCAGGTTATGAGATCATCTTATCCAGAGCTGAACTATCAATTGTTAGATTTAGCACGGTCAACCCTGCAAGGTTCTTAGCAGAAGTACTTGAGGAAGGAGATGATGCCCACGATTGTACGCAAATAACTGAAATGTAGTCATGTACTAGAAAGATTGAAGAAAACGCACTAGAGGGAGGTGAGCTCCTGTTCATTGATGGGTCATCAACTATCGACCAAAGGGATGGTATAAGGAGGACTGGGGCAGCAGTGGTAAAAATGATGGAGGTACCGGTGTGTGTGGCAATGAAATGTGTACAACTACCACAGCATTACTCCGCTCAAGCAGCAGAATTAATTGCACTAATTTTGGCGTTGAAGGAAAGCTTTGACAAACGAGTGACCATATATTCCGACAGCGCATATGTTACGTCCACTGTCCACTCAGGGCTGTCAAAATGGAGAAGAAGAGGGTTTAGGAGAGCTGATGGCACTCCAGTGCAACATGCCCTCCTATTGGCTGAACTAATTGAAGCAATAAATGACCCCCAAGAATTAGCTTTGGTCAAATGCACCGCACACACCAATGGTGAAGACCACATTTCAAAAGGGAATGCAGCAGCAGAGGCACATGCGAAGTATGCTGCATATTTTGGTGAGATATGGAACCCCCCAGAGTCAGAGAGAGGGAGAGGGAGGGGAATGGCTAAGGAGATGTTGATAAGAGAAGGGTACACCCATCTCCCTGCCACACAGATTATGGAGCTACAAGCGGCTGCACCAATGGCCGAAAAAGAAATATGGCTAAAAAGAGGATGCACAATGTCACCAACCGACGCACTATGGCGCCAGAGTGACACTGGGAAGATTGTAATACCACTGGCACTATTGAACACCTCCCTGAGCCAACTACACCACCCAGCCCACACAGGCAAGGAAGTAATTGCAGCACGAATTAGGGAAGACTGGTTCTGCCCAGAGTTAAATTCTCATGTGTCAAATTTTATCAGCAATTGTCTCACATGTCAACAGTTTACGGCCGGTCACACTCTGAAGGTGATAAGAGGTACTATACCCCGGCCAGAGGGACCCTTCCGACATCTCCATACTGACTATGTTGATATGATCAACGTATGTCAAGGAAATAGGTATATGATTGTAGTAGTATGCCCATTCTCGAGGTGGATTGAAGCAGGGCCCTGTTCACACCCAGATGCATTTAGAGCAGCTAAATTCCTAGTGAGGGAGGTCTTCCCCAGGTGGGGAGTGTGCGAAGTACTGCGGTCAGATAATGGCCCACATTTCTCAAACAAAATGTTCCAGCACATCACATCCTTACTGAACATCAAGCATAAATTTGCATGTGCATACCACCCACAGGCCAACGGTGTATGTGAACGCCTGAATGGCCTATTAAAGGAGGCAATTGCAAAAATACAGCAAACAACAAAGAAGAGTTGGTTGTATTGCCTTCCATTAGCCCTATTTGAGCTAAGGAATAGACCAGGTTCCGACCACCACCTCACCCCTCACGAGGTGGTTACCGGACGTCAAATGCGCCTTCCCCTAACGCCAACATCAAGAGCATTTACCGACCACGAGAGTACTGCAAATGTCCTTGGTGATGAAATGTACCAATATGTGTCTTCTCTGATTACTAGTGTAGTGTTTGTGTCTCAACAGCTCGAGCGCACGCGGGGCGGGTCTAACAGCGATCAACAAGAAGACGCGGATAAAGAATTGGAAAAGGAAAGACTGTGCAAAGTTGCTAAAGGTGACCACGTACTACTTCGCAATTTCAACAGAAAGTGGAACAGACCACGCTTCACTGGCCCCCATCTGGTAGAGGAGGTATCAACGAGAGTAGTAAAGCTACAGGACAAACGTGCCTGGAACCACCTACATGACGTAAAGATCTACAAACTCCAGACCCGCCCCAGCGCCACCGACAGGGCCACTGAAAGAACAACAACAGCCTCACCAACGGAGGAAGAGACTTCTACCGCAACTAATGGCCTAAGTGTCCCCATACCCTGCCACCCCCCAGATTCCCCAGAGACAACTACTAGAAAAGAAAGGGGTGATCCCCATACCGCCCACCCCATGGTTACACGATCAAAGAGTAAAGAGACTTCCGCCAGTTGAGCCCCAAACCCTCTGCCCATTGACCCCCTACCCACTGTAGTAATAACTGAACTGAAGGACATTGTTTTGCACATATACACATGTAAACACCTGAATGTTCTCTTTCTTTTCTCTCGCACATGCAGGTACAGCGTATTATTGTACTGTTAAGAAAGTAGATAACTAACCAATTCACTGCCCAGGAGTAGATGGTACCCTCAGATGGTAATTACCTGGAAGAATTGTCACACCAATTTGTATATGAAATAAAACGGCCAACGTACCTGAAAAGAAGGAGGGTACGTGTCTACTACACAGCATTCCTCTTGGCCATAGAACACTCAATGCCCCACCTCCAACCATACTTGCCTGCCCTAAGAGATAGATCGCTTAGATTGGCGTGGGAACAGCTCTTCGCCTGGGCACTGAATGACTACTTGATAGGGAGAGCTTAAAAAACGACAACTAACACTAATAACAAGCATATTAAGAATTTTTAGGCGGGAAACTGTAACGTCGCAAGAATAAGCTGCCGGACTGCAGCAAGGTAAGAGCAAAATGCCGGTGAAATTAGCATCTGTAATAAAATTGATAGGGATTTTAATGATCACCGGGTTCTTGGCTGCCTCTGTATGGCAGTACAGCTATGCTATTGATATTATTGCTGTACCCAAACCTAATGCACCCCCACCCCCAGCTGCAACAGGTGTTACGTCAGGTGGTACTAGTAAAATCCCACACAAGAAAAATAGAGTTAAACGCAGCACATACTCAGATAATAAAGGTATTGACAACTACATACAAGATTCAGCACACATCTCAAACAACATATGGTACCAACACATGACCCACATAGGTAAACAGACAACAGAAGACAGCTGCTACGTTTGCTCATTAATTCCATACGCCATGAGCGCTTCTCGAACATTTGTTGCCACGGAGATAGATGAAAAAATAGCACGATGTATCATATACCTGGCACTGTTCCAGACGAAAGGAAGATTTCAAGGGACAGTGGTGCATCTGGTGTGGAAAACACGAGATACATATCCATATGAAAACAACTTCCTCAAGACTTATTTGAGTTACCACAAGAGCAGTTTACATGCTGAAGGATTCAAATACATAACAAGTGGTCCTGAAAAAGGAGAAACAAAGAAAGTAACACTGCAGTACCTACCACATGATTGGTACGCCACTGAAGTCCCTGGTAAAAACGAATGTTGGGAAAGACCACTGGTGATAATAACAGGGAAGGTGTACATGAACAACAAATGGGACATAGGAGTGGTTGGCAGCAACATGGTAACAAGAGAAAATATTTCAACTATTGATGGACACAACCATAGATGTTGGATGACTTGGGTCAAGTACGTATCCATGCTCACGTGGATGGAAAAGGATGAAGACCCAATAACAATACTGCCGCTAACTGCGCCTAAGGTATGCTACCAACATAAAGGAGAAGTGGACGTAGGACACAACACCAGCTGTGAAAGCGTGATGGAGTTACCTGAGGGGGGAGCAGGAACAGCAGTAGTAATGGACCATTACTGGTCCTGTGGAGACATGGCAAACCACACACTGCCCCCTCTGTGGAATGGTGTATGCACAATAGTACACGTTAATGTACTATCACTAGTGGTGCCCCAGAAACATGTGAATATGGCGAATTTCCCCAAAATGGATGAAGGAAACCAGAGGAAGAAGAGATCTGCACAGCTTCAGAAGGGGCAAAAGAACAGGAACAACGGCAACAACACCGTCCTGAATAGGAAGAAAAGACAAGGAGAACCTCTGACAGGAAATTACCTGTGGGGAAGGTTGGAAACAGCACTCACTTCAATTCTGCCAGAACACAGACTATTCAGCAGAGCAGCAATGTTCTTCTCCTCAATAATACATCCGGGACTACAGGCTTACGCAAACGCAAAATGGCGCCAGATAACTAGGTGGGAACTAATGATGACAATTAACTCTACAGTGAATGGATTCAACGCAATAAAAGAGGAACTGCGAGCTATGAGGATGGTAGCGCTTCAGAACAGATATGTACTGGACCTCCTCACAGCAATGGAAGGAGGAGTTTGCGCTAAGATAGGACAATCATGCTGCACATTCACCCCTGCCAACGATGCTGACAATGGTACACTGACAGAAGCAGTTTTACAATTGACCCAGATGCACTCAAAAATGATGGATGAAAGTAAAGGTGTGAAAAAGGATGAGAGCTGGTTTTCAATATTATGGTCATGGATGCCATCTTGGCTGTCAGATGGACTGAAGATTATAGTTGGATGTACTATTTTGTCTGGAGCTACACTGATCATAATAAGAATTTGGAAGGCCCGGAAGGCACGCACCACAGACGAGATGATCGAAATGGTTGGTATGCACCTCTTGATGCCAACAGATGACGGCAAACACACAGGCACAATAATAAAAGAGAGAGAGAAGTTGCGCAACCAGATCATCACCAACCACCTGGACCCACCATCTGTAAAGCTCGAAAACCCAAGAACCCCGAAGAGCTCCATAGGGAAATGGGTATTCTGCACTCCTGGAGGAACCTGTGAATATATGTATTGGTCATTTGAAGACCATGTTAACCACTATGGACATTTGGGAGGAATAACTAAAATATTGAGAGTAAGAGGAGATAAAGAAAAGGATATGTTTGTGGTCAACAAGTCGACCAGAGGGGGGACTGAAGTGGGAGAATGGAAGAACAGGCTCCCGCCCTTCCCCTCTCGCGCTTGGCCTAGAGGATCACGGCCCAGACACCCGCCACGAGAGGAGTTTGCCCATCTACCAGACGACCAAATACCCTGGTACAGGAACATACGGATGTGCCCACCAGCCTGCCCTGCACATGCCGACACCTGCGGCATGGATGGACTCGACTGAACCATCCAGCACTAAATCAACACGTCGTTAGAGATGCCATGACGACCTAGCCAACGGTTAGCACACCTGTGCACACATGCACACCGGACACTCCCACACCAATCCACACGAAGAATATACTCAGTGCTATGACGTAGGCGACAGACATACTCACGGACGTGCATCTTTATTATTTTCCACATAGGCTCTCAAAATGCAGAAACGCAAGACGCATCATGAACTTATCTAAAAAGGCTTGCTCACGCTTCTTCTAAGAACCATGTACCATAATGAAGAATATAACGGAGACACGATACTGAGGATAGGGCAATATGATACCGTAACCTAAAGCGCTCTGCATCAAACGGTTCCACCTATGCACCAGGCCCAAGTAGGCCGCAAGCAAAAGCTTCCATGAACATTGAATGAGCAAGAGCTCGGTTGCTGACCCTGCAGAATGAGCCCGGCGAAAGCACACCGCCAAGGGCACGATGTTGCAATCTCGCACGCCGCAAGCCAACGCCAAGGTCGCACCTGCAAGATAAACCAGGCACACAGTGGGAAAAACAATATTAATTGTGCCAAATTTTGCCTCAAACACGGTCCCACCTCACGTGACAAAGCCAAACCTGACAGGATGCCAAGCCCAGGAGGAAGGAGACGCCTGAATCCCACGTTTTAAGACACAGGCAGATACAATTAAAAGACTCATTGTACATCTGCAGCAGTGGGAGTAGTCGACCTCCCAACATATGAATAAATCCTCACATTGTTTGCACCTACCCATAGTAAAACATTGTTGCAAATGACAGGTGCACCGCGAGCTGAGAACAGCGATAGTCTCAGACTGGGGGGCTCGCGAGCGGACCAATCAGAACATGGGGCTCTTATCACTGACGCCATTAACATTGACGAATCCTCAGAGGTCTTCATGTAACAATTTTCATGTATCCAATTGAAGGGACAGCCCAAGTATATCACCTGACTAACCCTCAACCACTAACATCGTTCTCTATATGTATGCTATACTAACCCTACCACTCGAGTAACCAATCCAGAGTGGAAATAGGTTTTTTGCTAAACTTTGTAAGGTGACGCAAGTAGCGCGTCATACTAAGGTAAAAAGGGCCTGCGAGCCCCACGATTGTGTGTGTGTCAGGACGGACGCGTACGCTCCTTGACCCATCCCTGCCGTTTTGTCTAATAAACAGCAGAGTCACCTTGCTTCTTGCGTGTGTCTCATACTCTATCTCTTTTGGGATATACGGGAGGAGTTTGGGCCTCCCTGCCTGGAGGTCTGCGGACAGCTCGGCCGACCCCGGCAGAATTTCCCCCCGACAAGTTGGAGGCACTGCTGAGATCTGTTTAAGATCTGCTTTTTTATTTTTACTTTTTTCCAGGTAATCCCGTTGCGAGGAGGCCCGGCGGCGCGGCCCCCTCTGCCATTGCCCCCTTCTGAGGACTACAGGACAATCGCGGAACTGCGAGAAGACCGGACAGCGCAATCCGGATATTGGCCTTCGGGAGCCGGTTGAGAAGTATCCCGCCAGCGGTTGGCGAGTGTCCAGATGTGGTCCAGACGAGGGGAGGTGGCGAGCCGCTTGGAGGGGTGCACGCAGTCGAGCGGCCCCGCATCAAGAGAACTTGGTGAGCATGCCACGCACAACAAGCAACGTGAAATTGTGAGGGGGGGGGAGGAATTAAATACAGGAAGTGGGAGGTGTTGCACAGGTGGGATATACGGGAGGAGTTGGGGCCTCCCTGCCCGGAGGTCTGCGGACGGCCCGGCCGACCCCGGCAGAATTTCCCCCCGACAGGGTCTATTTGGGTCTTCCCAAATCTTTCTTCTAAGAACTCAATCCAATCTAGTTTGGATATCGAGTTCGATTGGCAGGTGGTAAAATTGGGGTCCTGCCCATTCACCAAAAACCAGAATGCACTTACGTCGGCAGCAATTAGGGTCCCAAGTATCTTTTCTGCATCGTTCTGAAGCATTGCAGACTTAATTGATTTACAGTAGTTTTTATACATTTGTTTGAGCTTCCCAATTAACTTCTTATGGGTAACCACATCATGATCAGTACACTGAATCTCTTTTACAGATCTCCATAGGTTCTATTTTGCAAGTGCCACATTGGCATTATAGCTTTGAACATGCCTAACTTGAGCATGAAATGTGGCTCCACTCCTTGGAACCAACTCATCAATCATCTGACCAACAAATGATTGGAACTCAAATGGATTGACATTTTTGAGTTTCCACTCATAAGTCGAACAATTCAGTACATGATATATGTTGGAATTCAGACGTCGAATATTTGGTTCAGTACATCTAACAGCATTACACCCTACCTTAGCAGTCAATTGTAATTTTTGCTGACATTTCATTGAAGTGGGAAAATGGAAAAACAGACTCCCCTCTTTCCCCTCTCGCGCCTGGCATAAAGGTTCACGGCCCAAGCACCCGCCACGAGAAGAGTTTGCCCATCTACCAGACGACCAGAAACCCTGGTACAGGAACATATGGATGTGTCCGTCTGCCTGCCCAGCAGCCCGCCCTGCCCATGCCGATGCCTGCGGCATGGATCAACTGGACTAAAACTATACGTCGTTAGAGATGCCATGACGACCTAGCCAACAGATAGCACACCTGTGCCAACATACACACTGGACACTCCCGCACCAATCTACATGAAGAATATACTCAGTGCTATGACGTAGGCGACAGACATACTCACGGACGTGCATCTTTATTGTTTTCCATATAGGCTTTCAGAAATGCAGAAACGCAAGACGCATCATGAACTCATCTAAAGAGCTTGCTTACGCTTCTCCTACACTTAGGTGCCGTAATGAGAATTATAACAAAGACACGATACTGGCCATAAGACAATATGAGACTATAACCTAAAGTGCCTGTGCATGAGACGGTTCCACCTATATACTAGGCCTGAGTAGGCCGCAAGCAAGAGCTCTCGTGGACGATTAGCAGAACAAGAGTCAGGTTGCTGATCCTGCAGAATGAGTCTGGGGAAAGCAGACAGCCAAGGTCGTAATGTTGCAAACCCACATTCCAAAAGCAGACCATCAAGGGCACGATGTTGCAACCTCGCACGCCGCGCACCAACATCAAAGTCGCACCTGCAATTAAACCAGGCACCCAGTGGAAAAACAATATTAATTGTGCAGAATTCTGCCTCAAACACGGTCCCATCCCACGTGACCAAGCCGAACCTGACGAGATGCCAAACCCAGGAGGAAGGAGGCGTCTGGATCCCTCGTTACGAGACACAGGCAGATACACTTGAAAGGATCAATGGACATCTGCAACGATGGGAGTAGTCGGCCGTCTAGCTCATGAATAAGTCTTCACATTGTCTGCATGTACCAATAGTGAAACATTGTTGCAAATTGCAGGTACACCGAGAGCTGGGAACAGCGATGGTCCCAGGCTGGGAAGCTGATGGGCGCACCAATCAGAACATGGGGCTCTTATCACTGACGCCATTAACTTCAACCAACCATTAGGAGTCTTCATGTAACAATTCTCATGTATCTAATTGTAGGGACAACCCAGATATATCACCTGACTAACCCTCAGCCACTCATATTATTCTCTATACGTATGCTATACTAACCCTACCACTCGAGCAACCAATTAAGAGTGGCGATAGGTTTTTTTGTTAATTTTCTAAAGTGACGCAGGTAGCGCGTCATACTACAGTAAAAAGGGCCTGCGAGCCCCACGATTGTGTGTGTGTCAGGTCAGACGCGTATGATCCTTGACCCATCCCTGCCGTTTGTGTTTAATAAACTGCAGAGTCACATTGCTTCTTGTGTGTGTTTCATACTCTATCTCTTTTGGGATAAACGGGAGGAGTTGGGGCCTCCCTGCCCGAGGTCTGCGGACGGCCCGGCCGACCCCGGCAGAATTTCCCCCCGACAAGTTGGAGGCACTGCTGAGATCTGTTTAAGATCGGCATTTTTTACTTTTACTTTTTCCAGGCACTCCAGTTGCGAGAAGGCCCGGTGGCGCGGCCCCCTCTGCCGTTGCCCCCTTCTAAGGACTACAGGACCATCGCGGAACTGCAAGAAGACCGGACAGCGCAATCCGAATATTGGCCTTCGGGAGCCGGTTGAGAAGTATCCCGCCCGCAGTTGGCAGGTGTCCAGACGTGGTCCAGACGAGGGGAGGTGGCGAGCCGCTTGGAGGGGTGCACGCAGTCGAGCGGCCCCGCATCAGGAGAACTTGGTGAGCATGCCACGTACAACAAACAATGTGAAATTGTGAGGGAGGGGGGAAGAATTAAATACGGGAGGCGGGAGGTGTTGAACAGGTGAACGGCGAAGGTTTGGTAGTTTAGTGTTAGATATAGAATGAATGATGGTTGAACAAGCGCGAGAGCAGTTGGCAACGTAACGCGAGAGAAGGGGGCGGAGCACGAAAACATCACGTGCGGCCGCTCGTAGAAACTGATTGGCCTAGGCCGTGACTACGTGTAAGGGTCTGTGTGTGTGTGGTTTCCTACGATTTGGCATTTATTGATCAATGAGTAGATGAGGATCCCTATTGTTCGAGCAAGACACTCGATAGGTAGATGACGTTTCCCTGTAGGCGGTAGCTAGTTAAGTTGCCTAAATACGGAAGATAATTGGCTGGTTAAGCCCTCCTGTCGAGGGGCGTATCACATGCGAGGCGACGCAGCGTGCGCAGTCCGATTATAGTGTTGATTTGGTTACCTTGTTCCAGGAGTGACAGGAAGACAGCTGTGGGGTTAACGGGGGTAGTATGCAGGTGTATTTTGGATTTAAGAAGTATATGAAGAACTTACCAGTAGCTCTACGTGATCGCTGACGTCACCAATAGGGTTTTCATAGGATATCGCAAAACACGAGGCATCCTCGTTGTGAGAGTGTTGAGGAAGAGAACGGCGGTAAGGGAGTAGACACGGAGATAAACGGTAAAACGAGTTGATCGGGAAAAGGCGAAGCGGGGAATGTGGCTGCGCACGGAGAACGCCGGCCACGGCAAGTGTAGAAGGGGGAGGAGCCTGTGAAAACAGGACGACTGTATAAGCACGTAATAAGGGGTACGCAGCCGCAGGGGGCTACGTGCGCCTCGGCCGCAGGGGGCCGTAAGGGTGTTGTATAAAGGAAGAAGGGCAGAGGAAAATGTACAAATGTGACATACTATATTTTTATAATTTCCCTTAAGCAGACTATCGTAAGTCCCCAAACTTACGGGGCCAGGTAACGATATAAGTTTGTATATTGTAAACTACTAGTGGGATAAACTGACACCAGATTAAGGGAGGGTAGCGAGTGGAGCGCTACTATGTCATACGGAACGGGATCAGGAGGGTGGGGGAACACCCTCACTACGCCACTACAATACATATGCACAACACTGCCACCCCATAGGGAGAAACTGATTAAGTATAGCATAGAATGGACCCAGGGGACGGATAACAAAATGCTAACACCGTGGCCGCCTAACGGTAGCTTCAATCCATATGCCCAACATTCACTATTAAATCATCTGCACAATACATATAAAGGGAAGAAGTTGGCAAACCACATGGAGGTGTTTAACTTATGGAGGATGTTCCAGGGGTCCCGACCAGGACCAAATGGAATATTCACTATGGGAGAAATACCAAAAGGAACAGAGATTAAGGTGGAAGAAGAGAATGGGAAACAGGGGTATGAGGACACAAAGAACACGGGGAACAGAGGTGAGGGAGGAGAAAAGAATAATAAAGCAGATGAAATAAAAAAGGAACCGAGCAATGATATACCCATAGGAGCGGGAGTAAAAACAGAGGGAGGGGGGTTGTACCCTTTAAGAGAATTGGGAGAAATAGAAAGAGGACAGTTAAGGGCGGCTGAGGGATACTTGAACCCGGCATACAGCCCTCCACCATATGTGGCTCATAGGAAGATGCCAGCAGGGGAAGGGAGGACTGGGGAAGACCAGTCTGTGGAGATAGGAAATGATGAATGGGTAGCTGCACAGATATTATTAAAATTACGAGGTTCATTAACGGGAGAAGAGAGGGAGGTAGTGAAGAAAACAGATGAGGATAATACCAGGGAGAGTGAATTGAGGGAGGAAGAGCTGTTAAGACAAACAGAAGAGATTTTGGAGGAACGATTAGCAAAACTAAGGGATGAACAGAATGAATTGACCAAGCAGCTTGAGAGGGAAGAGAGAGAGAGAGCGAGGAAAAGGAAAGAAGGTAAGAACGAAGTGGAAAAAATAAGGGAACGAACTGAGGAGCAAAGGAGAGAAGCTGACAGGGTAAAAGCAGCAGCAGAAAGGGTATCAAGAGTAGTACTGCAGGAAAAGAAAAGGGAAGAAGAAGAAAAAGAAAAAGAAATGGCAATATGGAGGAGGAGGTTACTATCAGAATCAACTAAGAAATACGAAGAAGAGAGGGTGATGGAGAGTATAGTAGAAAAAGAAAGGGCGAAATGGGAGAGGGAGAAAGAGGATGAGAGAATATTAGAAAAGATGAGAAGTGAAGTGATGGAGGAATTGAAAAGGAAGAGGGAGGAGAATAATAAGGAGATGGAGGAAAGGTATGAAGGAGAAAAAGAGATTGGAAGATGGGGGAATATATATGATGACACAGAAGTAGCAACAACATCAGCACAAAGGGGAGCGGTTGACAAAAGAGAAAGAGGAGAACTGGACCTAATAGATTTACAAACAGTAACGATCAAGGGGAAAAAGACCAAGTGGGGGGTGCCGTTTATAAATAGCTTTTGTAGTGAGGAAGAGAGAGTGGAAAGTGAAGGGAGGAAGGGTGAAAGGGAAAGCTTAGATAAACTATACATCACCCGGACCAATATGGACTCACCATGGATCAGTAGGAGAAAGGATGAGATGGAGAGAAGTGAGGGGGGAAAGACAGGAGTAGAGGAAAGACGGGCAAATGAGGACGCAACATCCCCATCCCCATCATCTCCATCACGCCCTCCCCTATCGCACCCTACAGGATCAACCACCTCACGTTCATTACGCAAAATAAAACTAGCTCCCTTCACAGACGAACTGACACCCTATACATGGCGGCTTAGAGACCTCCCTAGTCGCAGGCAGGAAAGAGGTGTACACATGCCCACATTAAATACAGAGGAAGATGGAAGAAGGGGAAAAGATGGAGAAGAAAGGGGTATGAGCAGGGGAAATACAAACGAAAGTGAAAATGCGGAAGAAAGAGAAGTGGAGGATGGGTGTGAGGACTCAATATTATGGAACACAAAGGGTGAAACGGAACATAATTTAATGCCACTGTTGGAGAGAGGTGGGGTTAGACCACAGTATGTTCCTTGGAAGCATACCGATAAAGAAAATATCAAATGTAGGCTCCCATCATTAAGTGGAGGGGCGGGTAAATGGATATATGAAATGGAAAAACACACCGCAGGACAGAAGCTAGCAGTAGGAGATGTAAAGGGCCTTTTAATATCAATATTAGGGGATAGAGCGGATGACATATGGAAAAGAGCGGGATTTCATGGGGTAACAATAACAAATACATCGCACGACGGGGCACCGTTCGCAAACTGCAGACATGCACTATGGCAGGCATTGAGGGTACAGTACCCAGACACCGCAGATATAGGAGCAATTACATCTCGCAAAATGCATGAGAACGAAGATCCTGTTGATTACATTCAGGAAATCCAAGAGAAGTGGCGCATGGAAACTAGAGAACAATGGGATAAAACACCAGCAATATTTTACCATATACTGGTACAAGGGCTCCCGGAAGGAGTTCAGAAACAACTAAAGAAAGTAGTGGGAATGGAGGCAAAACCATGGCCCGAAATACAACTGACTATAGTGCATCATTGTAGGACGTGGCAAGGAAAAATGAAACAAAAGGAAGAGGACAGGAAAACGGAAGAGGCTAAACTAGTACAGAAAAAGCTTACTAAGTACACAATGGAAGGGGCACTAATAACTACACCTCCAACAATGACCCAAAGCCCCACACAAGTAGTGGCTGCACAAGATTCCTCACAAATACCACCTCCACAGATTACGACACAACAGGTGCCGCCACTCCAACCATACACGCCCAACTTGGGAGGAGGATACCCAATGCAAGGAGCTGGATATTACAATTATAACAGGGGGAGAGGAGGACTTATGAGGGGGAGAGGGTACGGGTATGGTACCCAACCGCAGGTGGGAGGATTTAGAAATTCCTATCCCACAGGGCAACCAGTATACCAGGACAACACCGGGAGCTTTCCATGGCAGAATAGGGAACCACCGGTGTGTTGGAGCTGTGGACTATTGGGGCACATGTCACGCACGTGTAGAGTTAGACCAGGAACACCATCATGGAATAGTGAGGGACAACCACGGCCCGCACAAGTACAGCAAGGCATACCACAACAGCAAATGTTGCCACAAGGAAATGAACAACAACAACAATTAACACAACAACAGCCCCAACCATTGCCACAACAACAGGTAGCGATCACACAACAACCACAAATACCACAAACACAATTGGGTAGGGTGACGGTTTTGGGACACAACCCTTATACCGGGAATGGCCAGTCGTTGTACCCCCAATAGGACAGCCCACAGACGGCCTTGGTGTGTCCCATCCTGTCAGTAACACCTAATAGTGCGGAGGAACCACGCATAGAGGTAACGATAGGTGACAAAAAATTATCATTCCTTGTTGACACCGGGGCGACCCGGTCTTGCATAAGGGAAGGTAGATTTAAAATGTCAGGTGAGACCATGAACACCCAAGGATTTTCTGGGGCTAGAGGGTTGGTTCCCTTTACTGATAACATTCCCTTATCTATTGGAGATTACGATCTGTCAGTTCCACTTTTATATTATAGTGCTTCACCAGTAAATATACTGGGGAGAGATATAATGAACAGGTTGAATATGACGATCTCCTTTACTGAGGACGGCATAATTTGCTCTACTCCAGGGATTAACATGCTCACAGTACGGCAAATTATGCAGGCATACTGTGGTCAGACAGCGATTAGGGCGGAGCCAGTAGATGGTGAACTGTTCCAGTATGGAACAGACATGGCAATTGCATGGATGCCAGGGATAGAAGGGAAAATATGGAGAAGGCCAGCAGCCTATCTGTTTAGACCAGAAACACCTGTTAACGAACCAGAAGGGAAGGTGGTTTCAATGGATATTGAGAGCATTATTGCAACAGCTAATTATATTGCTGTACATGCCCAAGACAAAGAAGGAAGAGCATGGAGGGCAGTGATAGCATTAGCAGAAGGATGTAGGCTCACCCAGGTGTCAGATGAAGAGCTGTTTTCTGATGAAAAAGAGGAAGGTGAAATGGTGTTTATGATGAGTGTGGAAATATGGCTAAGAGTGGCCTACAAACAAGTAGCACAGAAAATTGCAATGGCACTTGAGGCACCCACATGCACCCCGGTCCCTTTCTTTAAGGACGACATGTCAAAGGTACCCAAATCATTGTGGACTACTGGCCCCTATGACGTGGGCTGCATAAAAAGTATAGGGGGAGTAAACATAAAATTAAAAAAAGGTGCAATACTCCCCAGAGTAAAACAGTACCCACTATCAAGGGAGGCAGATGAGGGCATATATGAAACCATAACGGCCCTTATAAATAATGGTTTATTGGTCCCCTCAGAATCACCATGTAATACGGCTGTGTACCCAGTGCGCAAGGCTAAAGGAGGGTCTTGGCGCTTTATACAGGACCTCAGGCCCTTGAACAACATAGTAGAAGCAGAATATCCCGTAGCTGCAAACCCGGCCACAATATTGTGTGGCATTCCAGCAGAAGCATCACGATTTACAGTGATCGATCTTAAAAATGCTTTTTTCTCAATACCATTACACCCAGACTCACAAGATCTGACGAGCTTCACTTACAGAAACGCTAAGTGGAAGCACACCAGATTACCACAAGGGTATTGTGAATCACCTTCAATTTTCAACAGAGTGATACAGATGGATTTGGGTAACATTGAAGTGGAAAGCACAGTGTTGCAGTACGTGGATGACATAATAATTTGCAGTAAAAACGAAAAAACATGCAGAGAGGACTCATTAAAGATGTTGACAATATTGGCTGACAAAGGTTACAAGGTAGACATGGAAAAGATACAGTACTGTCAGGAACAGGTACTTTACATTGGTCAGCTTATATCCCAACATGGAAGAAAGATCGCACCACAAAGAGCACAAGCTATTTCGGCCACTCCAATGCCACAAACTGTAAGGGAACTGCAGCAGTTCCTGGGGCTCTGCAACTACTGTAGAGCTTGGGTATTTGATTACAGTTCATATATAGGGCCCCTACTTGAGGCGTTACGGGAAGCAAATAAACGGGAGAACAAATTGGGGTGGACGAGGGAAATGAAAGAAGCTTTTGATGAATTAAAAGATGCGATATCAACTGCTCCGGTGCTGGCATCCCCAGACTATGAGCGGCGATTTTTTATATTTTCACATTGCGACTCAGCAGTAATGAAAGCCGTGTTGGCTCAAAAAACAAGCATGGGCTACAAACCAGTAGCATTTTACAGTGGCCACTTAGATCCTGTAATGTTAGGACACTTCCCCTGCGAACAAGGTCTCGCCGCAGCCGCTTTTGCGGTGGAGAAAGCATCAACAATAACCATGGGGTGCCCGACTACACTATTTGTGGAACATGCACTTTTTGCAATATTGAATAAACCTAAATCCACCCTAACCACGCAAAGAGCATCAGGTTATGAGATCATTCTATCCAGAGCTGAACTATCAATTGTTAGATGTAGCACGGTCAACCCTGCAAGGTTCCTAGCAGAAGTAATTGAGGAGGGAGACTATGCCCATGACTGTACTGAAACAACTGATATGTACTCATGTACTAGAAAAGTTGAGGAAAACGCACTAGAGGGGGGTGAGCTGTTATTTATTGATGGGTCATCAACCATCGACCAGGGGGATGGTGTGAGGAGGACTGGGGCAGCAGTGGTGAAAATGATGGAGGTACCGGTGTGTGTGGCAGTGAAATGTGTACAATTACCACAGCATTACTCCGCTCAAGCAGCTGAACTGGTCGCACTGATCTTGGCGTTGAAGGAAAGCTTTGACAAACGAGTGACTATATATTCCGACAGCGCATATGTTACATCAACTGTCCACTCAGGGTTGTCGAAATGGAGAAGAAGAGGGTTTAGGAGAGCTGATGGCACCCCAGTGCAACATGCTCTCTTATTGGCTGAACTGATTGAAGTAATAAATGACCCCCAGGAACTAGCTTTAGTAAAATGCACCGCACACACCAATGGTGAAGACCACATCTCAAAAAGGAATGCAGCAGCAGACGCACATGCGAAGTATGCTGCATACTTTGGTGAGGTATGGAACCCCCCAGAGTCACAGAGAGGGAGAGGGAGGGGAATAGCAAAAGAGATGCTGTTAAAAGAAGGGTATACCCATCTCCCAGCCACACAGATTATGGAGCTACAAGCGGCTGCACCAATAGCCGAAAAGGAAATATGGGTAAAAAGAGGATGTACAATGTCCCCAACTGACGCACTATGGCGCCAGGGTGGCACTGGAAAGGTTGTAATACCATTGGCACTTTTGAACACTGCCCTGAGCCAACTACATCATCCAGCCCACACAGGCAAGGAAGTAATTGCAGCACGAATTAGGGAAGACTGGTCCTGCCCCGAGTTAAATTCCCATGTGTCGAATTTTATCAGTAACTGTATCACATGTCAACAGTTTACGGCCGGCCACACTCTAAAGGTGATAAGAGGTACTATACCCCGGCCAGAGGGACCTTTTCGGCATCTCCACATTGACTATGTTGATATGATCAATATATGTCAAGGAAATAGGTATATGATTGTAGTAGTATGCCCATTCTCTAGGTGGATTGAGGCAGGGCCCTGTTCACACCCAGATGCATTTAGAGCAGCCAAGTTCTTAGTGAGGGAGGTCTTCCCCAGGTGGGGAGTGTGCGAGGTGTTAAGGTCAGACAACGGCCCACATTTTGCAAACGAGATGTTTCAGCACATCACATCGCTGCTGAACATTAAACATAAATTTGCATGTGCATACCACCCACAGGCCAACGGTATACGTGAACGCCTAAATGGCCTATTAAAGGAGGCAATTGCAAGGATACAGCAAACAACAAAGAAGAGTTGGTTATATTGTCTTCCCTTAGCATTATTTGAACTGAGGAATAGGCCAGGGTCCGACCACCACCTCACTCCCCATGAGGTGGTTACCGGACGTCAAATGCGCCTTCCCCTAACGCCAACGTCAAGAGCATTTAGCGACCATGAAAGTACTGCAAGTGTTCTGGGTGATGAAATGTACCAATATGTGTCTTCTTTGATTACTAGTGTAGTGTTTGTGTCTCAACAGCTCGAGCGCACACGGGGCGGGTCTAATAGAAGCCAACAAGAAGACGCGGATAAAGAACTAGAAAAGGAAGGACTGTGTAAGATTGCTAAAGGTGACCACGTACTACTTCGCAACTTCAATAGGAGATGGAATGACCCACGCTTTACGGGTCCCCATCTGGTAGAGGAGGTATCAACAAGAGCAGTAAAGTTACCGGACAAGTGTGCCTGGAACCACCTACACGACGTAAAGATCTACGGACAACAGACCCGCCCCAGCGCCACCGACAGGTCCATTGAGAGAGCAGCAACAACATCGACAACAGGAGAAGGAGGTTCTACCACAGCCAGCGGCTCATTTATTCCCATACCCTGTCACTCCCCAGACTCCCCAGAGACAATAACTGAAGAAGAAAGGGGTGATCCCCATCCAGCCCACCCCATGATCACACGCTCAAGAAGTAAAACAACGCCCACCGGTTGAACACAAATACCCCCTGCCCACCATCCACTGACCCCTGTACCCATTACAGTAGTAACTGTACTAAAGGACATTGTCTCGCACAAATACACATGTAAACACGTGAATGCTCTTTTCTTTTCTCTCGCACACGCAGGAACCGCGTATTATTGTATTGCTAAGAAGTAGATAATTAACAAATTCACTGCCCAGGAGTAGATGGTACCCTCAGACGATAATTACCCAGAAGAATTGTCACACTAATTTGTATATGAAATAAAAAGGCCAACGTACCTGAAAAGGAAAAGGGTACGAGTTTACTACACAGCGTTCCTGTTGGCCATAGAATATTCAATGCCCCACCTCCACCCGTACTTACCTGCCCGAAGAGATAGATCGCTCAGAGTAGCGTGGGAACAGCTCTTCGCCTGGGCACTGAATGACTATTTGATAGGGAGAGCTTAACAACTAACATTAACCAGCATATTAAGAATTTTCAGGCGGGCAACTCTAACATCGCAAGAATTAGCTGCCGGACTGCAGCAAGGTAAGAGCAAAATGCCGGTGAAATTAGCATATGTAATAAAAGTAATAGCGATTTTGATAATCACCGGGTGCGTAGCTGCCTCTGTATGGCAGTACAGCTATGCAGTATTATTGCTGTACCCAAACCTAATGCACCCCACCCCCAGCTGCAACAGGTGTTACGTCAGGTGATATTAGCAAAATTGCGCACAAGCAGAATAGAATACAACGCAGCACATACTCAGATAATAAAGGTATTGACAATTATATACAAGATTCAGCACACGTCTCAAACAACATATGGTATCAACACATGACCCACATTGGTAAGCAGACAACAGAAGACAGCTGCTACGTTTGCTCATTAATACCATACGCCATGAGCGCTTCTCGAACATTTGTTGCCACAGAAATGGACGAAAAAACGGCACGGTGCATAATATACTTGGCACTGTTCCAAACGAAAGGAAGATTTCAAGGAACAGTGGTGCATATGACGTGGAAAACACGAGACTCATACCCATACGAAAACAACTTCCTCAAGACTTATTTGAGTTACCACAAGAGCAGTTTACATGCTGAAGCCTTTAGATACATAACAAGTGGTCCTGCAAAAGGAGAAACAAAGAAAGTAACACTGCAGTACTTATCATGTGATTGGTACGCCACTGAAGTTCCTGGCAAATTAGGATGCTGGGAGAGGCCACTGGTGACGATAACGGGGAAAGTATACTTGGACAACAAATGGGAGATAGGAGTGGTTGGCAGCAACATGGTAACAAAAGAAACTATTTCAACTATTGATGCGCACAATCACAGATGTTGGACAACTTGGATCAAATACGTGCCAATGCTCACATGGATAGAAACGGATGAAGACCCGATAACAATACTGCCGTTGACTGCGCCTAAAGTATGCTACCAACATAAAGGAGAGGTGGACGTAGGATATAACACCAATTGTGGAAGCGTGATGGAGTTACCTGAGGGGGGAGCAGGAACAGCAGTGATAATGGACCATTACTGGGCCTGTGGAGAAAAGGCGTATCACACGCTGCCCCCTCTGTGGAATGGTGTATGCACGATGGTGCACGTCAATGTACCATCGCTAGTGGTACCCCAGAAGCATCTGAATGTGGCAAACTTCCCCAAAATGGATGAAGGGGACAAGAGGAATAAGAGATCTGCACCGCCTCAGGGGGAGCCAGGGAACAGGACCAACGGCAATGAAACTGTCCTAAACAGACGATAAAGACAAGGGGAACCTCTGACAGGAAATTACCTATGGGGAAGGTCGGAAACGGCACTCACTTCGATTCCGCCACAACACAGACTATTCAGCAGAGCAGCAATGTTCTTCTCCTCAATAATACATCCAGGATTGCAGGCTTACGCGAATGCAAAATGGCTCCAGATAACTAGATGGGAACTCATGATGACCATCAATTCTACAGTAAACGGATTCAACGCAATAAAAGAAGAGCTGCGAGCAATAAGAATGGTAGCACTGCAGAACAGATATGTATTGGACCTCCTCACTGCCATGGAAGGAGGAGTTTGCGCAAAGATAGGACAATCATGCTGCACATTCATTCCTGCCAATGATGCTGACAACGGTACAGTGACAGAAGCAGTTTCACAACTGGCCCAGTTACACTCCAAAATGGTGGATGAAAGTAAGGGTGTGAAAAAGGATGAGAGCTGGTTTTCGCTATTATGGTCATGGATGCCATCTTGGCTGTCAGATGGACTGAAAATTATAGTTGGCTGTATTATTTTGGCTGGAGCTACCCTGATCATAATAAGATTTTGGAAAGCCCGGAAGGCACGCACCACTGACGAGTTGCTTGAAATGGTCGGTATGCACCCACTGATGCCAGCAGATGACGGCCAACACACAGGCATAATAATACAAGAAAGAGAGAAATTGCGCAACCAGATCATCACCAACCATCTGGACCCACCATCGGTGAAGGTCGAGAACCCAAGAAACCCCAGGAGTTACATAGGGAAATGGGTATACTGCACTCCTGGAGGAGCCTGTGAGTATATGTATTGGTCGTTTGAAGATCATGTTAACCATTATGGACATTTAGGAGGAATAACTAAAGTGTGGAGAGTAAGAGGAGATAACGAAAAGGATATGTTTGTGGTCGACAAGTCGACCAGAGGGAGGACTGAAGTGGGAAAATGGAAAAACAGACTCCCCTCTTTCCCCTCTCGCGCCTGGCCTAAAGGTTCACGGCCCAAGCACCCGCCACAAGAAGAGTTTGCCCATCTACCAGACGACCAGATACCCTGGTACAGGAACATATGGATGTGTCCATCTGCCTGCCCAGCAGCCCGGCCTGCCCATGCCGATGCCTGCGGCATGGATCAACTGGACTAAAAATATACGTCGTTAGAGATGCCATGACGACCTAGCCAACGGATAGCACACCTGTGCCAACATACACACTGGACACTCCCGCACCAATCTACATGAAGAATATACTCAGTGCTATGACGTAGGCGACAGACATACTCACGGACGTGCATCTTTATTGTTTTCCATATAGGCTTTCAGAAATGCAGAAACGCAAGACGCATCATGAACTCATCTAAAGAGCTTGCTTACGCTTCTCCTACACTTAGGTGCCGTAATGAGAATTATAACAAAGACACGATACTGGCCATAAGACAATATGAGACTATAACCTAAAGTGCCTGTGCATGAGACGGTTCCACCTATATACTAGGCCTGAGTAGGCCGCAAGCAAGAGCTCTCGTGGACGATTAGCAGAACAAGAGTCAGGTTGCTGATCCTGCAGAATGAGTCTGGGGAAAGCAGACAGCCAAGGTCGTAATGTTGCAAACCCACATTCCAAAAGCAGACCATCAAGGGCACGATGTTGCAACCTCGCACGCCGCGCACCAACATCAAAGTCGCACCTGCAATTAAACCAGGCACCCAGTGGAAAAACAATATTAATTGTGCAGAATTCTGCCTCAAACACGGTCCCATCCCACGTGACCAAGCCGAACCTGACGAGATGCCAAACCCAGGAGGAAGGAGGCGTCTGGATCCCTCGTTACGAGACAAAGGCAGATACACTTGAAAGGATCAATGGACATCTGCAACGATGGGAGTAGTCGGCGTCTAGCTCATGAATAAGTCTTCACATTGTCTGCATGTACCAATAGTGAAACATTGTTGCAAATTGCAGGTACACCGAGAGCTGGGAACAGCGATGGTCCCAGGCTGGGAAGCTGACGGGCGCACCAATCAGAACATGGGGCTCTTATCACTGACGCCATTAACTTCAACCAACCATTAGGAGTCTTCATGTAACAATTCTCATGTATCTAATTGTAGGGACAACCCAGATATATCACCTGACTAACCCTCAGCCACTCATATTATTCTCTATACGTATGCTATACTAACCCTACCACTCGAGCAACCAATTAAGAGTGGCGATAGGTTTTTTTGTTAATTTTCTAAAGTGACGCAGGTAGCGCGTCATACTACAGTAAAAAGGGCCTGCGAGCCCCACGATTGTGTGTGTGTCAGGTCAGACGCGTATGATCCTTGACCCATCCCTGCCGTTTGTGTTTAATAAACTGCAGAGTCACATTGCTTCTTGTGTGTGTTTCATACTCTATCTCTTTTGGGATAAACGGGAGGAGTTGGGGCCTCCCTGCCCGGAGGTCTGCGGACGGCCCGGCCGACCCCGGCAGAATTTCCCCCCGACATCATGATATTAACTACCCAATTAAATTGTACATTGAAGATACAGTGGTCACTCCAATAGTTCTTAAAAATGTGAAATGCCAGACAAGAGTTCATTAGAAGAGTATCAACAAATATATAATCAATCAAGGATGAGCTATCCACCCTGTGCCACGTGTGCCATTCACTGATGTTCTGTAAATTATTGGTTTTTCCTATCAAAGGGACTAGCCCCCTGCTGCCAAAACCTATCCTCCATTTCTGACCCACCAGTTGCTTCTCTGAGTTACCCACATAAATCTCTGCCAGTTCCCACAATTAATGGGAGTGAGCACAATCTGCATTCAAATCACCCATGACAGTGACCCTTCCTTCAGGATGAATTCCCATCCACTCATCTACTACCCAGCAGATCCCATCTATGAACGGATCAACTGTTTCGATTCCCTTATGCCAATAGATGTTAAGCAATAAGAGATTGATCGATCTGTTCACGTACCTACAGTCAACCCACCCAACTGAGGCCCAAAGAAATGTCCGCTGCAGTCAAAAGGCCACCTGAGGTCTCCCTGTCCCATCCCTAGTGGGCTGGATGAACACACTGTAACCATCAAGAGTGGGTACTGATGTTAACCATGTCTCCTGCAGGCAGATGCAATTAGCCATTCTCAACATATTCATACAAACAGTATTAGAAAAAAAATGGACATTGCCTCAGGTGTTCCAAGATTTTAAACATAGTGGTACACTATTCCAAAGATCTCCTAGGGAGTTGTCCTTCTCATGGGACCAATTTTTGCCATAGGGAGGAGATGATTGATGCCAAATCCATATCGTTTGGCACTCCACTCTGTGCCAATTTGTCAGGGATAGCTATAACCTTAGGTTGATTAACAATCGGTTGAACCGCCCCATTCTGATGGATAACAATTCTTGGTTCATTGATCTGAGAGATTTCACAACCCAACCCTGCCAACGCTTCCGTTTGGGTAAGAATAAGTTATCTTACCAGGGGAGAGGACAGAAACATAATACTAATACTCAAATCCTCTCTCACGGGAAGGAAACCATCCCAATATCTGCCGATGACACCAGGGCCAAACTTGGGATGGCAGCGAAAATGGCTAGAATATTTGGCCGATTCATACAGATCCGATAGTCTGGGCCCAGGTTACAATAGATCTTAACTTGGTGAATTTTACGACCACCACCCTTCTCAATCTGCCATGTATCGGCTTTTCCTTTTAGGGCATCAGAGTAAGAATAACGACTCAATTGGGCACTTACAGGACCATGCAGTGCAACATTATTCCAAACAGTTGCTTTGGTGTGTTCTCTCTCGCCAGCACTTGTGGGGTAGTGAAGACGCTGCAACAGGTCCTTCATCCCTGCTGATACTCTGGGATAATTGGATTCAGGGGGGAGGTTGGCCTCCTCTTTAAGGAATGTTGATTTTCCCATTTTGAAGCCCGCCTCCACCCAGTCCAGATTCAATTTAGGGTTAGGACAAGAGGGTAGGGGTTGTGATTTAGGGGTACCTTCTTTCACCACCGTAGGTAGGTGTGAATCACTTACACCTCTAAAGCCCTCTGTGTGTAGCTTATCCGAATAGACCAAATGGCTTTCTGTTATACCTGCAGCCTCAATAATACCTGACACACTCTTCGCTGACGGCGACACAGAGGTAGTCACTCCTTCGGGTGGACCCCAGATAGACTGGAAGTGATTGGAAAATGGGCCCAATCTATGGATGCTACGTCCCTGCTTACCCCACGTCACAGAAGGATAAGGGATGGAGAAGGGAGTAGCAGGAAAACCTTTCCCCTTCATACCATAACTCATATCTGGAACCGCCCTACCCTCTGAGGATTCCACATTCTTTGCAAATAGAACAATACTAGGTATTGGGGGAATAGGTGCGCCCTCCTGCCCATCAGAAACAATTGGTACATTCTCAGGAATGATCTGCGCATTTAGCGCTGGTTCAGAAATAGGAATCACATGTTCCGGATACAGGAGACAAACTAGCATGGAATAATGTCCGGTGGTCCATTCTCAGAGATAGAATTCTGTTATTCCTAGCCCCCATTCTCCACTTCAACGCTTTCCCTTTCAGTGATGTGGTGGATTTTTTTGAGAGCGGGGAACTAGCTTGCACTTTGGGTAGACCCCCTTCTCCTTTCATGTCCTCGTTAACCTCTTCTCCCACAATAGGTTGGTCATTAATGAGGTCAATGGTAGTAGCAGCAATGCCAGTACTGCCATGGTCCTGATGGACAGTTTGCGGGTCAATTTCTCTCATAGAAGTGCTCGCTTCCAGAGGAGTCAACTGATCGTTCGAACCTAGGTCGTCAGCGATTTCAATGACAGACCCCAGGCCATTATCCAAATTTGCCATCAACTGCTGCTCCTTCCTCGATGCCACCTCCTCCCTCAAAATGGCTAAAACGAATCTGAGACCCTATTTCTTCAAGCTTCAAAGTAACATCGCCCTAAGTCGGGTTAGTAGATTTCAATTCCGCCCATATGTTGTCATATAGGGCAACAAAATATTTAGGACTGATACAGTGGGGTGAGAGAGGCGGATACGCTCGTCCACCTCTCTCAAAGTATGGTGTAACGCTGAGGAGCCATCTTGTACTTCCACGTCATCTCCTGTTTGGGAGGGTGGCTGTAGATCTTCTTGGTAATGATTTGTTTATTATATCAACCAAGGGAGTTGGAGAGTCAAACGTGGGGGCATCACAAGGATTCGGGGGCTGGAGTTTAGAGAGTTCTAGGTTCAGAGCTTCCAATTCCCCTTCCGCTTGATCAGCCAGTTCAGTTATCCTGACATTTGTCAAATCTTTGAGCCCCCAAAGTTAGGCTGTGAAACCATCACCAAATGATCAATCATTGCTGTCCCCTTCAATGCTGGCAAGGCTTTAATCTCTGTGCTGATTGTTGCAGGTTTGACTAAATAATGCTCTATAACCCTTTGGCCAGAAATTGGCCTCGAGGACAAAGTGAATTTGGATGTCCGAGATGCTAATGAGTTAATGGGTACGCCTTGGTTCCCTTTCTTCCGTGCATTCAATTGGGGAGTAGTGGTCGTGTTTAAATTATTTTCTACCCTGACCACCGACCCCTTCTCCCCATTGCAGATGGTCACAGCTAGTTCTAGGGGGGGAGGTGGGTTCCCTGGCATAGTGTCCAATTTAACACCCGGGTTTTGAACCCCACTTGCTCTTGCCTCTCGTCTGTAGAGAATGTGACCCCTGTTTCGGGTGGGAGAGATATATTCAACAAAAAGGATGGGCTTCGCATATTCAGTGTTGACGTTTTGAGGTCACCCAGCTGAGGTCCCCCTGCTCCGCTGGAGGCCACCATGTGCTCCTGTGCGGGCATCAGCGTGCTGGCCCCACCACGTAGGCCTGATCTCATTGGGATAGCTCGAGATGGAATAGCTTGAGTTCCAGCCCAAAGGGTAGTTCCCGTGTCAAAGGGTGAAACCAACGATCACACCCCGCAGTCCCCGGGCCCGAGGGTACGATTACAGCAAGCGTGGAGAATGTGTTACTGGACTAATCCAAGTATCATCCAATAGGCCAATTGAGAGGGAAATTCCTGCATCTCAGAGTTCCTCCGCCCAGGAGTGCGAAGATGTATAAGATCAATCAATAGAATGAGAATGATGCCGCTTAAATAGCACTACTTCACACGCTTGGGCTAAACTAAATTGTTGACCAATGATAATCAATGTACAGTTTTTGCTGCCAGCCACAGAGTAGGGGAGAGTAGGGGAGAATCTTACACCTTTACTATTAGCAAGGTCTGTAGTGGCAAATGGGAACTGGTAAATGGCAGCAGTGGGCCCAGCACCCAGTGCACCGGCCCAAAATGCCCAGTGTGCCCTAAATGCTCCTCCTCCTCCTCCTGATGAGCTACTTAATTGCCTCTTACCCCCTGTTGTGTGGCCGCCTTCCGAAGCGCATTCTCGCGTTTACACTTACCGCTACTGTGTGTTACCTGCAGGCTCCTTGGTTCACTTCTTAGTTAACTGACTCCACACACCACAGCAGAGCCACAGCAGAGGGCACAGCGGAGGACAGCCACTTAGGAGCCACTTAGGAACCAAGGAAACAAGTAAAGGGAAGCCTAGAGTCAGCCGAGAGTCAGCCAAACAGAGTCAGCAGCCAAACAGCGTCCCGAACGCCACTAAGATTCGAGGAAAGGACCCTGAGTCAAGCCGCACTGCGAGAACAGGACACAGGAAATAACATGAGCAGCCGCTACCGACTCAATTCCCTTGTCTGCATATATTAATAAAGCTTTTTGAAACATACATCACTTGTATTTGTCTAACTGTTGATGCCATGCCTTCCTCACACACAACAGCACATGACGGCTACCAACTGAAAAACATATCTAAGCTTGGAGCACGGTGTAAACTGAACTGTAGCTGCCAACAGCACATCACAGCTCTCTTGCTCGTTCTCCCGCTCATTCCTATTAACTTAGCCTACCCTCTTGCTTTTCAGATCAGCCAGAGCGCCAGGAGACCACTCCTGTAGTGACAGTGCACAGTATAAATATCTTTTAACATGGCATAAATCATCACCGCTTCTTACACAGACCTTAGTATCCCAATAGACGTCAACCAAGATATTTAGTAAGTCCTCTGGACAAACAAGGGGCCCAAGCATGGCCCTAGGGTTTGGTCCTATTGACCTTTTCTTACCGCTACTGTGTGTTACCTGCAGGCTCCTTGGTTCACTTCTTAGTTAACTGACTCCACACACCACAGCAGAGCCACAGCAGAGGGCACAGCGGAGGACAGCCACTTAGGAGCCACTTAGGAACCAAGGAAACAAGTAAAGGGAAGCCTAGAGTCAGCCGAGAGTCAGCCAAACAGAGTCAGCAGCCAAACAGCGTCCCGAACGCCACTAAGATTCGAGGAAAGGACCCTGAGTCAAGCCGCACTGCGAGAACAGGACACAGGAAATAACATGAGCAGCCGCTACCGACTCAATTCCCTTGTCTGCATATATTAATAAAGCTTTTTGAAACATACATCACTTGTATTTGTCTAACTGTTGATGCCATGCCTTCCTCACACACAACAGCACATGACGGCTACCAACTGAAAAACATATCTAAGCTTGGAGCACGGTGTAAACTGAACTGTAGCTGCCAACAGCACATCACAGCTCTCTTGCTCGTTCTCCCGCTCATTCCTATTAACTTAGCCTACCCTCTTGCTTTTCAGATCAGCCAGAGCGCCAGGAGACCACTCCTGTAGTGACAGTGCACAGTATAAATATCTTTTAACATGGCATAAATCATCACCGCTTCTTACACAGACCTTAGTATCCCAATAGACGTCAACCAAGATATTTAGTAAGTCCTCTGGACAAACAAGGGGCCCAAGCATGGCCCTAGGGTTTGGTCCTATTGACCTTTTCAAAGGCCGTGCTCAGGTCCATAAAAGCCAGGTAGATGGTTTTATTTTTTGATTGTGGAGTATGCCACAATCAAGTAGAGGTTTAATTCTTTGTTGCTTGTCCCACGTCCTGAACAGAAGCCTAGCTGTATTGTAGTTCTTATTATTGACCCATTTTTCCAATGTATTTAATAATGCTCTGCCAAATATTTAAAAATTTGAATCCAAAAGGGAAATATGCTGTTGTGCTGGTCCTATTAGCTTTTTTGGATATCTGGTTAATGAATGCCTGTTTCCAACTATCTGCTGTTTTAGATAATCTTAACGTAACATTAAAAGCTCTCTTGAGATCAGGAGCCCACAGGGTGACCAGTTCCAAGAATAGGTCAGCAGGTATAGTATTCAGTCCAGGACGACAACCAGATTCCTGCACTAAAATGGTTTCAGTGATCCCTTGAAGGAAGACAATGGTGGATTCTACAGGGTCATTTGTGCTGTTGACCACAGCAGGTCTGGTTTCGGTTGGCGCCAATAAGGTATGGCCTGGAGACATAGTGCAGTTACAATATTGGGATGAGAAGTGCTTCATCCTAGCCTCATATTCCGCTGAGGGGTCAGGGCCTGTATATTTACAAAAACACCAGTGATCGTTTGCGACCAGGTCCCAACATTTCTTTGCATCAATATTTGCAAATGCCTTCATCCATTCCATCTATGCCTCATTATCCGATTCAAGCTTTCATTTTCTGATAGCAGCATTGTAGATGGCACGGGCATGAGCAACATCTTTTTGTGATGATTTATTATTTTTCAAAGCAGAAAGATTAGTTTTAGCTTTGCTGCATTCCCTATTAAACTATCCAGAAAGGTTCCTCATTAGGGCGTCACATGCTGTAAGGATCGCAGGGTTGCAAACCTCTATTTCTAATAATATAGTCATGTGATGTAAGTTAGAGTTGCATATTTTATAACGCTTAATGCTTTTGTCAATGGTCTCCTATTGTATTATCCTATAAGAAGATGTTAATTGTCCTGAAACTATATGTTGTCATTCATTAAAGACGGCTAAAGGCATCTTGCAGTAAATGTAAATGTATAACACAATCCGATGATGGCCACTATTATAAAGTTTCCAATACTTGACCAATCTGAAGTGGGGGTACACAAATAGTCAATGGTGGAACTACATTGGTGTCCCTTAAAGGTGCGTTTATCTGGATTATCATGTTGTACTTGATAGAGAGAAAATGTTTGCTGGCATATAAAATACAAAACCATAGTGTTTCAGCATTGCCACTCAGTTGTCAATTAACTTTATATACTAATAAATGAAATATACATTTCATTTCAAAAGAAACAATACAGAAGGGACAGCTTTGTTTGATAGATTGTTCTTATGTCACATATAGGTAAATGAATGTATTGGTAAACTATTAAACCTCGGTCTAATAATAAAAATATGATTCTGAAGGTAAGGTTAATATAATAAAAATGGTTGCACATCACGTTTATGTAAAATACTGTTCAAAAGAAAATGTGTTACATTATTTAATTCCAATAAATCTCTTGAAGACATTACATATGCTTTGAAGGACTTGATTAATGTACGACCCAAGTATATGTATAAATGCCACAAATCATCCCATTTAATGTTTAGTAGTTTTTCTATGGTCAAAAAAAGATTTTTGAAACTTATAATTGATGAAGAACTCAGAGGCTCCGCATATATTTTTAAGTGATGCGAGTGAGATTAACCTTTTCATTTGATATGGTTTTCAGGAAAAAACAAATGTGAGTTACCCTTATAGATCCGTAACATACAAAACACCCAACTGTTTATGTTTTGCAAAAGTCGGGCTGAGATGGAAAGGCCCAGTCATTTCTTTAAATATGTATTTTCTAAAATATATAATCCTGGCCCATTTAAGACCGACTCCTGTACTATAGGTTTATAAACCTTTCGGCATTCTGTGTACACAGAGCAACTGCACAGTGATACAGTGACTGTTTTGACATAGGTCCTTTAAAAATCATCACAGTGTAGAAATAGGTACTCTGCAATCCCTTTAAACCTAACCTATTTATGAAGTCAACCAGTATCAATGAAAAAACTTTGTTAAGGGGACGTTATGGTTAAGTTGCACTAATAAAAACCTATCAAATTCAGTGAAAACATTTTGTTAAAGGGAAGTTATGGTTAAGTTGCACTAATAAAAACCTATGAAATTCAATGAAAAGACTTTGTTAAGGGGACGTTATGGTTAAGTTGCGCTACTAAAAACCTATCAAATTCAGTTAAAAAACTTTGTTAACGGGACGTTATGGTTAGAGCTAAAACCAAAAAAAACCTGAAATTCGCCAGTTATGGTAAGCTAAGCAACCATAACTCACGCCACCACCGTGCACTGCTAAGAATAACAACCATGACATCAAAGATGATATCACAAATATGATTGATGACATCACTTTTTTCATTGAATTTCATAGATTTTTATTAGTGCAACTTAACCATGATGTCGTCTTGACAAAGTTGTTTCATTGAATTTCATAGGTTTTTATTAGTGCAACTTAACCATAATGTCTACGAACATCTGACTTCACTGCGGACATTCCGGACAGTGCCACATGACCATAGGCTGGCGCGCGGCATGATGACATGTCCGAGAACCCGTCTGCACTTCACGATAAGATCTGTGCTTCGCGGACAGTTCGGAACTGCATTTTCTATTGATCTAGGAACTTTTAACTTCAAAATGTCCCTTGCACAGCTCCAACAACTGCTATTTATCTTAGAATTGAATCAGCTAATGCCATCCCTCCTCCCTAAGAGACACCACTACTGCCGTAATCAAGGAGATTGAGAAACACTGCCCCTTACCTTAGAAATAATACATGCGCAACATTTTCCCCTGTCCACCTGACCCTCCATATTAGTGTTTGGTGCCTCTTCCGTCATTTCCCTCCCCACGTTTCATTCTAAGCTCTCCTGCCAAAAAAAATGCATCCTAAAACAATAAAATAAATGTTCCTTTAGGAACCACCTTTCACAGTTAAAAAATAGAACAAAACAAAAAACTTATAGACTCCATCTACTTTATATTTCTCAGTAAAGTGATAGACTCAATAAGATTTTCCACCATTTCCATTTGCATTTTGTGTTATGCTAATGGCAATATTGTGGCGTTTATCCTCCGTTCCAGGGATGGAATGGTGGATACCGGCCTGGCAGCCCAAGTTATCAGCCCAAGCAAAGCGATGGTGGATAGAGAGTTCTCTGGACCATTATCCCCCCATTCCAGCCCCTGTAATGTGGGATGAAGCTCATTAGCACCCTAGGTTCCGAAAGCGGGAACCCAGCGTGCTGGATTTTTCTTCCTATACCGGAACACCTCCGGCATCCCGGTGTAGGAAGGAAAATCCTTTTTCAAGATGTCCACCATGGAAAGGGAAGGCGGGATTCCATACAGGGCCCCTCTTCCCTTTCCATGGCAGCCTGCAGAAGCCAAAAAGAGAACTCTATGACCATATTACCACAAGCACATTTTTCTTCCTTTTCAAATCTATCCCAATTTCGAATAACTTTACCACAAAGCCAGTCCCAGGTGGACATGGCCATTTTAACCACAAGTTTTGTCCCTCGTGGTCATGGCCAGTAGCCAGATTGTCCTGATCATGGCCTTATTCCATGACCCGGACAATCTGGCCACTGCCCGTGGCCACAGGCTACACTTCAGTCACCAAAGGTATATTGCTATTTTTGTACCTACATTATGACAGTTGTCAAAAAATGAAACACGGCACATTTGCAAAACCATGCTTTCATGTCCTTCTCAATGCTCGCTACACAAGTTTGCTGGAAATCCACCCATGTTTTATTTTTTCAAAATTGTCAAATGATGCACATACAACCGTCATATAATCTAGCCCCCACTTGACAAAATCCATTGAAACTTTACAAAAACATGTATATCTAGATCTATAATCTTGTTGCAAATCTTTGTGTAGATTTGTCAGATGGCACCAGATTTATAAGACTTTACAATATTTTGGGACCCCCCTCTAATTATGCCCTCTCTTGACAAAATCCCACCGAACTTCGCAACAACATCTGTATCTAGATCTATTATCAGTTTGCCAATTTAAGTGTAGATTTGTGAAATGGCACCTCATTTATAAGGCTTTACATTATTTTGGGACCCCCCTCTAATTTTGCCCCCTCTTGAAAAAATCCCACCAATCTTCCGAAAAACATTTATATCTATTTGTATTATCAGTTCACCAAATTAAGTGTATATTCGTCAAATGGCACCTCATTTATAAGCCTTTACATTATTTTGGGACCCCCCCTCTAATTTTGCCCCCACTTGACAGAATCCCACCAATCTTCCGAAAAACATTTATATCTATTTGTATTATCAGTTCGCCAAATTAAGTGTATATTCGTCAAATGGCACCTCATTTATAAGCCTTTACATTATTTTGGGACCCCCCTCTAATTTTGCCCCCTATTGACAGAATCCCACCGAACTTAGCAAAAACATTTGTATCTAGATCTATTATCAGATTGCCAAATTAAGTGTAGATTCGTCAAATGGCACCTCATTTATAAGCCTTTACATTATTTTGGGACCCCCCCTCTAATTTGGCGCCCTCTTGACAAAATCCCACCAATCTTCCGAAAAACATTTATATCTATTTGTATTATCAGTTTGAGAAATTAAGTGCATATTCGTCAAATGGCACCTCATTTATAAGCCTTTACATTATTTTGGGACCCCTCCTCTAATTTTGCCCCCTCTTGACAGAATCACACCAAACTTTGCAAACTCATCTGGGATCAGGTTAGGAATATAATTGCAAAATTACATGCAGTTCCATTAAGTGGCGCCAAAGTTATAAGCCATCAAAGAACTGCTTTTCACCAAACCAGTAACGCAGAGGTGTCTGCGAACTTTCACAGGACTGTTTGCGAACATCCGGACTGTACGCAGACTTTCGTGGTGAAAAACACCAGTTTTTTTGCTTCTTCCAGCCATATTCCATCTCATCCTCATCAACCCTCACCTCCCAAGAGATTATTTGATAAATTTGTCAAGTGCAATATTGTGTTTTTGTATATGTTTTTACCGCGATGTCCGCGGATACCGGCCGATGACCGCCAATATCAAGATGGCGGGCGTTTCCAAAAATCTGACGCACCTCACGCTTCACGCCAACTAATCAGCGAACACGTTGGGTGTCTGCAGACATGATGCAAGTCAATTAGCCAATCGGTGTCCAGTCCGCGGAGCGAACAGGGAAGTGTGTTCGCTGAGCGGATGTAGATATCACTAATTTGTTTGCTTTCCATTTTGGTCATTTAAAAAAAAAACTACTGGACGGATTTACACCAAATTAACAAAAGCACACTTTCGGGACCAAGCCGTCACTCCTGCCGCAAATTTGGTGAAAATCCGTCCAGCGGTTTGGGCTGTAGGTATGAGCAAAGGTTTTTTTCCCATTATGTCTATGGCAAAAAAAGAAATTTTGGGACCCCCCCTATAACCAAACCTCACCAAACTTTGCAAAAACATTCAGAGTGGGCCATATACCTTTTGCAAAGTTTGGTGAGGATTCCTCCAGGGGGAGCGAAGTTATAAGCCGCCCAAAAGTGCTCTTCCTATGGGATTAGCAATTTAACCATGACTACACGGCCACTACCGGATTAAAAAAAAATGTTCTTGTTTTGGTACAGTACATTTATTTCTGTGTTTTCAGTGTTTACTTGTTGTTTCTGGCTAATGTTCTATCTGTTGGCTTGTTGCAGATTGTTAGATGCTTGCTGTTGAATTGTAACTGGTTATAGTTTTTTATTTATATTCTCAAATTGTTAATCTATCTGTTGGGTTGTTGCAGATTCCTGAGGCAGTTAGATACAAGTTGACGTATTCTTACTGTTTATTTCTTGTTATTTCTCAGTGGTATTGATTTATCTGTTTGGTTGTTGCAGAATCTTGGGGCAGTTAGATACCTGTTGGGGTATTCTAACTGTTTATAGATTTCTAATTGAATTTTTATTAATGTTTATGTACAGATTAGTTATGAAATTTGGGTTTTAAGAATATTAAATAAGCGTTTGTAAGATTTGCTGGTAATCTGTGCTTTAAAGTAATGGTACTATCATTACATTCAAACCATCCACAAATCTTTTTTATATATGCAGTGTAGTGACCTGCATTGGTTGTGGTTCCTGCATGGTAGATTATACCTATGGTTGTGAAGGTTTTCTTCCCAAGTGATACTTAACCATGTGTGAATCCAGTCAGCTTGCAGTTGTTTTTGGTACCATTTGCATTGTAATGTAGAAGCATTAGTATTACATATTTACTATGTGTTTGTATTTGTAAGGTGGAGCGATTATCTGAATTGCAGGTACTACATAATCTGCCATGGTTTGCATTTTGTACAAGTTGCTGAAATGGAATGGATTCACAGTTAGGTATGGATACATACACAAAACGTTCATTAGGGATTTGTTTGTGTTGCATATTGTTGCACAGAGTGCATGCATGTTTCCCCATGTATGAAATCTGGAAAAATTCATTTATTGGTATGTTTTTGTTTTCCAGTACTTGTAGTAAGTACATTAGAAATTCTTGTGGATCTTCTTGTGAGTTTATAGTGAATTGCACCATTCCAGCACAGTAGTCCAATTATTGTCTTATTCCATGAACACTATATGTGTTGTCAGGATTATTGATTGCATTTCTATGAAGGACTAACATTTGCAAACACAATTGGTCTGTACTGTGTAAGTAAATTTTGTTAACAATTGGTGGCAATTGAAATTGAATATTTAGTGCTACATTTGCATAGCAATTTACACCAGTTATATTTGAAAATTTGAATGGAACTAGATAGTTCTGTGTCCAAGTAATTTCTTCGGAGTGTGTGTTGCTTCTTTGAAGAAGTACCTGAGTTACTTTGAGTAATAGATTCTTCTTTGGTTGTAGTAATTGATGAAGTATTAGCTTCTTTTACTCTCTTTGGAGGATTTGCAGTGAGATCCTGTGGCATTTCTGTTTGAAGTAGTTTTCTTTTACAATGTTTTGCTTTTTGTGGAACAGGATAGGTTTTTAGATGGGGGTGCATAGTGAACATAGTCTATTGTATTCTAAAATGCAAGGAATATCAGCGTTTACTTTACTTGCATCAAAGTTGATTAGAAATAGACTGTCAAGTGTATGTAAGCGTGATAGTGCTACGTAGCTCCTGCCTTCGTTAAAGACTGTGTTCCCAATATCTATCAATGCTTTATCTAGGGTAAAACCTTGTGATTTGTGAATGGTGACTGTGTATGCTAGAGTTAGAGGAAATTGTTCTCTGCATACATACATGTCTTTGAAAAGAAGGAATCGAGCTATGTTTTGTGCGCCCCATCCTTTTTAATTCTGAAAGTTTGTCAAAGAGAATATTGACAAACGGAATGTTGTTGTCACGTGGGTATGTTTGAAAGCCAACAACTGTACCCAGTGCTCCATTAACTAGTCCTTGCTCCACGTCAAGGTTACGTTTAAGCATTACTCTACAGTTTAAAGATAATTTTAATATTTTCTCCAAACCAGCTGTGTTGGAGATAGAATTTTCTAAGGTATATTGGGCCTGATCACGATAGTGCCGATGCTATCTGCCCTACCGCTGAACTCCCCAGCGCCGGATCACGAGTTCGGCGGTAATGTAAATCCCCATTCCACATTGAGCCCATTCGGGAATGCCCCATTCCCCATTGGTCTCAATGGGGAAATTTCACGCTAATACCGCTGGCGGATTTCCCGCCGGCGGTATGAGCACGAGTTTTTGGCGGATTTCCCCCCAGCTAAGAGCTGGGGCGAAATCCGCCAAAGTCCTGATTTAGCGGACCCTTAAATCCGGCCATAATAGCACTACCGCCGGATTTAAGAGTTACCGCCAAAGTCACAATCAGGCCCTTAGTCTTGTTGTGGCTTGTTGACACATGGGCAGTGTCATACCATGTACGTCCAGTTTATCTGTGGAGCAAATTTCAATTATTGGTTGCATTTCTTTTTTCAACATTGTTTCATTGAATTTGGAACAGCTTGCAAGAGTTGGCATCAAGGACATACTATTGACATTTGTGTGTGCTAATTGTTCCATGACATCAGTAGCACATGAGTTATGGCCATAAAGTGCATGGATGGATGTGCCGGGTTTTTAATATTGCTTGTGCTTCTTGAGATAGTACACCAACTTTAATACTTATTAAAATGTTGGTGTAGGTGAGGTCTGCAGACTGGGGCATGTTTTCTGTTAATTTTCTGTATTGGAAATGTTGCCAAAGGTTGACATTTCCTATGCTGCCAACAGTTTTACGGCAGAGTTTGTGTCCTAACGTTTTAGAAATAAGTTCATCTTTCACTGGTGTCAATTGAAGAAGATCTCCGAAAACAATGTGTTTTCCTCCAAAGAGTACTTTGTTTTAAGAACGTCTTGTAATCTGAGGTGAATCAAAGCCAACATTAGGTTGGAGACCATGCTCACTTCATCTATTAGTAGCATTTTGAATTTGTTTTAACACTTGGCGTAGTTCCATTGCAGCTTCTGTAGAAAGTTTGTAATATTCTAATTTGTTTTGGTGTTCTAATGGAAGGAGTAGTAATCGGTGTAAAGTGACACCGCCTATGTTGTAGACAGCTAAACCTGTGGGGGCAGTTACAACAGCTGACAGTTTGTTGTTTGTCAATTGTTGAAGGAATTTACTGATGATTTTTATTAAGAATGTTTTTCCTGAACCAGCTTCACCACTGACGTATAGTAGTATAGGTTTGTAATTTTGGCAGGTACATTCTTTATTTTCATGTTGTACACCATGTGCAATTTCTTTTGTTACTTCTTGAAAATTGGTACGCTGCTCTTTGCTCAGTTTTGATTGTAGTACAGTTAAGTCTTCTGTATCTTCTTCATAGTGACACATGGTGTTTTCTACTTCTGTCATAGCTAATTCTGCCTCATTTTTTATTAGTGGCTGTCCCAGTAGTTCTTGGCTTCCTGTTACAGAAGGTTGACTACTGTCGGGAGTGTCCTTATCTAGTTGGGCCTCGAGTTCTTCTTCGTGTTGCTGTTCATTGTGCAACATTGTTTTGTACTGTGTAAAGTTTTCATCGGCTATAGTGCTTTCATTTGCTTTGAAAGCGTCTTCATAGGAGTCATAGATATCTAGTATCTCTTCTTCTTTTATCCATGGTTTAAAAAGTTGTAGCAGGGACATGTAATATAGTTCTTTATGTTGAGGAGTTTTTAATGACAATTTAATATGATTAATTAAGCTTGGTTTGGTAAATTTCAGTAAGCTGCCTATACAATTTGTCACTCTGTATCTACCTTTTTTTTCATCAGGTTTTATATTATTTTTGCATGTGAAGTTTTGGACTACGTGGTATAGACATATGGTTTCCAAAGTGGTACTCCTGTTTGGATAGTATTTGTCCAATAAATTGTTTTTCAAAATGTCTTGGCTGTTGGGATCATTTTTGGATATTGTTTCTATGTCATTGTATGATTTGAGAACTCTTTTTCTAGATTTAGCAGGACCAAGACTTAGCCATACTATATGTTCAGATTGTCCATACAAAGCAGTACTGGTTAAACGATCTGCAGCTTCATAGCAGCCACATTCTCTATGAGAGAGTATTTTTATGCCTAAGCTGTACAATTTCTGAGACAGTGTTTTGTCCGATGATAAGTCATTCCAGAGGTCTTGAAGCTCTGTTTTTCTGCTTTGGTTAAGTAGGCTGTAACATATTGTGCAACTGCAGTGGAATTGTCAGCAATTTACTGCTCATCTATGTTTGCATTCCATAAGAGGGCAATGATTGCATTGTAATCATTGATATATTTTGCTTCTTCTGTTCTTTATATGTAATATGTGTTCTTAGGTGATTTACCTTCAACACTATGTCTAACTGAAGACATGAAGTTGTTCACTTCACCTGTTTATGTAACTGGTCTAGGTAAACCAAAGCAGCATTTGGTGCAGTATTTCCCTTTGTTTTTGTATTTGCAACAACAATATTTCCCACATTTGTGTCTTTGAAATTGTACAATTTGTGCATGAAATCACTATTTATTGCTTCTGATTTCACAAGTGACATATTTTTCTATAAACTGTAAAACAGTGGTATCACTGTGTTGACCAAATTTAGGAGCATCTTTAATCCATAAAAGCATATGGATATGTGGTGCTCCTCTGGCTTGGTATTCTTTTCTACAAAAGAAGTGTTGCACTTCTCCGATGGGAGGAACAGTTTTATTACATGTGTGTAGTAAAAGGTTGCCATCTGTACAATTGTTGCTAGTTTGTTGCAAAGCTATTGCATTTTGTAAGTGGCTTTCACTTCCAAAATATTTTCTCTGGATATGCTCTATTTCTTCGAGTAGATCTTTGGCTGTACCATGTAGAAGATTGTTATTTAAATTGGCTAGTGCCAAAGCAGGACTTTTAGCATAGTAAAGTTTATAGACTACATTTCTTATAGTTGAATGATGTGTTGATATCATTTTGATATGATGGAAGGTGCTTTTGCAAATAGGTCATGAAATGCAGGCTAATGAATGTCCTTGTAGTCCTGTGTATTTGCACACTGGACAGGTATCCATATTTTGTCGCAGTTTCATTTTGATTTTGTCTTTGCCTTTCACATACTGATTGAGGAACTGGCGTAAAGATTTGAAAGATGTTTTGGCAATGTTACACATTGACGTGCATGGCCATTTGTATACTGGACGTTCTGGTTCAGTCGAATGGAGAGGTGATACTGAGTTTTCTGGGGATATTTTTGTAAGCAGTATTTCTTGTTGCATTATGGTATTATTACGTTTTTCATAACCTCGTCCACTGCTATGTATGGCAATTGTGTTTGTTTGCTTTTGTTTGTATGCTTCTTCATTGAAATATGGTTCTGTGCTCGTGGTGTGACTCCATTCACCTCCACAGATATTTAAGTTATTTTTGTTTACATTCCGTTTATTGAGAAGTCTTTTTTGTAGTTTAGTAGTTAGTTTTGTTAGTGGTTTCATTCTGTTTAACACTAAAATAAATAACTTCCTTTTGAGAAGGATTGCACTATCAAAGCTTCTAAGATTAATTTTCTACGGTAGGTTTTAAAGGTTGTTCATGATTTGTCTCCTGTTTTTATAAGATTCTGAAGGATTCTTTGGTGGAACATTTCTGCCAAAATACTTTTTTTGCTATGGTTACTTGCCACTACATCAAGATTTATAGGATCAGTTTTAGCAGTAGTGGTAGCTGAATTCTTGCTCATCTATTTCTGTTTCGTTTTGCATTTTTATAGAGGAAGCAAAGTTTCTGTACTGGAAGCTTGTTTTGTTTCGCTTAATGACTGTATTAGCTGTTTTGTTTGAACTTTTTGTACAAATTCTGCTAGAGATGGATGCTTATTTTGGACACTTTTATTGTCATTTGCTCTATTTCTGCGTTTCTATCTACGGACTTGCTTTTTGGTAGGTATCTTTTGAGGACTGTTGAAAAAAAAGAAGGTATGGGTCGGGCTGTTGTGCAATGTATGTGTGCTGTGTGCATGAGTGTCTGAGTATGATGGTAAGGATGTATGTGGTGGTGTGTGATTGGGCAGCTACAATTAGTTGGGAAGGCTATTCTTCTATTTGTGTGTTACTATATTGCGGTTCAGATGACAGTAGAAAGTGAGCTAGTGGTGAGGAGAAGCACTAATTAAAACAGTTCTTTGTTTTGTAATACTAACATTCTAGGGGCTGAGTTATGTTATTTGTTTTCCTAAAAACAGGGATTTGTGTGCCATTCAGCCTGCTAATCCCTGTTTAATAAATGGGGATTTGTGGGTAGAATGGTGCACAAATCTTTATTCTTTTGGTGCACAAATTACATGTATCAACCACACAGTGTGTTTGAGTAACAGTAAGAATATTATGGCAGTATTGTACTTATTATTTGTTTGTGGATTGAGCTGGTTTCTTCTGAGTTGTTGTTTGTAGTTCAGATGCTGCTGCTTTTAAGGGGAATGGTCTTCACTAAAATTGTAAAAGAAAGAAGCTAGTAATTTTGTGTGTTTATAGCACTGATGTTAATTTAGACGCTGATTTTTATGCTTTTTTTGTAGTAGTATTCTTGTTTGATATCTGAACATAGTGTATGCATGCAGCCTTTATATTTTATTTACAATATATTAGTTCAACATGCTTTGAAAATTAGTAGAATATTAAGTGTATGAAACTCACTTGGTTTTTTAAAACTGTGTTATAGAATGTTAGGAGAAAGAAGCAATAATTATGTATTTATTTTGCAATTTTTATAAGGTAAACGACAGAAACTGTATTGAAAAGCATGGAATGTATGCATTTGTGAAGGTGTGAGTAATCAAGTAGAAGAATGTGATCTACAGACAGTGGTGATATTGCAACTGGGAGCTTTTCAATGATAGTGTTTATCTGTGTGAGTGTATGAAGATGCATGATCTTTTCCTGGCTGTGTGTAATTTTATAATACACTACTGAGTGTTTATCCACAATGATACTGTTATTTCTCCCATCTTCTAATATTATAATTTTTTAGATCGGTGTGTGTGTAAAAGAAAAATGCAGATAGCAGACAGGTTTGGAAGTGACAGTTGATTATAGCAGATGGGAAAAATGACAGTAAATTCATTTTATAGGTTATACAGGTTAAGTGGCATTACTCTGTTTATATGCATTCATAAGAGTTGTACATTTACTCTGAATAAAATATGCATACCTGTAGTTTGTATTCATGCATGTGGATATGCCTGCAGCTGTAAGTAGAAATCTTGGAGACTTGTACAGTAGTTTTGTAGTAGGTGCTTTCCAATGATATGAGACTTGTACTCAGAGTGATCAACAGTACATTTGAAGTGCTGAACTCTGATGATGGAGTTAGATGTAGAGGTCTTGGATGTGATTGGTGGATGGTTGTGTAACTGCTTAGCTGTATCCAATGAGGGAATGGCAGAAAGAGTGAAGTGGAAAGGGCAGAAGGGCTGTCCAAGAGTTACGAGTTCTGCAGACACCGCGGATGTCCGCGGACAAGGCTTGCCACATCTGGGCATTTCCAGCAAATCCAACATGGAAAGGGGACTCTATGGATCAGCCAATCAGATGTTGAGGTTGTGGATTTGTGTTGAAAGAAACTGAGTGTAGTGAAGATGGCACAGGTGGAGAAAGTCAGGATGTTGGTGCTTGGAGATATGTTTGTGCATGGTTTACAGCAGTATGCTCAATGCAGGCATGTGGCAAACAATTTTGATGTTAAAGGAGTGGAGGTGGTGTGGAACACTGTGCCTAATTGCAATGTACAGGGAATTGTACAAGTTTGTGAAGATATGGGCAGGATGAACAGTCCCCATGTGGTAGTTTTGCATTATCGTGCTTTCCATTTGGGCTATGTCAGTGCCCCTACTTTGTTGGCAGATTTGGAACAGTTGGTTCAAGCAGTAATGAACATCCTTCCAAATGCCAAAGTAATTTTTTCTGGATTAGTACCTAGGGCAATATGGGACAATACCTTTGTTTTTTGTCCTCAGCGCAAAACATTGCTAGGTGTGCAATCAACCGAGGCATGTGTGCTTTCATGCTCAGGGCTGGTATGTTCTTCTGTAATAATGAGAATATTGATTCCAGTAATGCTATTTATTTTAAAGAAGATGGTAATTCCCTATCTTTTATGGGAAATGCCATGCTGTTTTGGAATGTAAGGGTTGCTTTGGAGAATGTTATGTGAAGATTTTAGGAGTAAAGTAAGAAAGAACCCCCCCTCCCAAAAAAAATACAAAATAACAGGTGTCTGTCAAGCATCTGCAAAAAAACAAAAAAAAAGGCTCTTTTCAGAGCCGACCTCAAAGGGGAAATGGGGCACACTATTTAAATTTACATTCACCACGCTCAGATTTTCGGTATGTCCGCGGACATGGCGGTAGTCCGCAGACATCGCATATTACATACGGGATTTTGGGGTGGAGAGGCATGCAAATGAAAATGAGCAGAGCAAGGGATTGGTCAGTAAAGTTTACTGGGTGTGTTGTGTAAGGAGAGAGTTTGTGAGAATATCAATAAGGCTGTTTGTGCCTTTCTAAGAGATGTTGGCAGGTCCTCTTTTCACAATGAAAATATTATGTTTCGTAGCACATACATTTTTCACAGAGATGGAGTCCATCTTACTTATGCTGGCAATCAGATTTTTCTGAAAAATGTACAAAATGCATTGCGACCTTTTTTGGAATTGCATTCATCCATTTTGCAGGAGGTGTTGACCATTTCATGTTTTTCAAACACAAATAAAACACCAAAAGTCTCTTTTCAGAGCCACCACTTCCTCCCAGACAAAAGTGCAATGGTTTTGCTAGGGCAGCACCCCAAAATTTTAGATGTCTGTAAACTGTCCGCAGACTTCTAAAAAATGCACAGGGCCCAGCTCCATTTACTTGCCACTTCTATTTTTAAACTTTGAAAGGCAGCTCTGAAAAGAGCCTTTTTCGGGGGGTTTTTGTTGTTTTATACATATTTTTTTTTTACACACGACACACTAGGAGAGGAGGGGAAAGGAGAGTAAGGAAGGGACACCAACCACGGGGATAAGAAAGGGCAAGTGGAGCGAGGAAGATGTATGGTGGGCCTTACTTAAGTAGATAGCAGGTCTTCTGGTGCTCTGTGACCACAGTCTCGAAAGCACTTCGAAGACTCTTCCCCCTGCAGAGTACTGAGTCACAGTACATACACAAAATTGTGACCCTCGAAAGGTAAGGGTCAACAGCATCGCGAATGGGCTGTGAGGCAGCTGGAGGGATGCGCTCTCCCATAGGAGTGTCTCTTGTGGTGAGAGGAGCGGAAACAGAGGATGTGGTAGAGGAACTCAACCTACTACGTTGATCACAAGGTACAACCTTGCGAATGGCCCCACCGTGGAACGACCTTAGGTATCGCTTCATAGATGTCGTACCAAAGCTGTACGAACCAGGCCTGCTACGACTCAGCACCATTTTGCACTGGTTGCAGGTGACCTTGTTCGCATGTGCTTTTGGTACGTCATCATGAATGGTAAATAACCGCCAAACCCAAGACTCACGGCGAGTGCTGGTAATAGGGACTTCCACTACCTCATCCTCTTCATCCTCTTCATCCTCCTCTACATCCTCACGCCTGTTCCTGTCTTCAGGCCCTTGGGGAGGTGGTGGTGGTGGAGGAGGTGGGGGTGGTGCTGAGGCGAACAGCAGCCATGGATGCCATTAGGTTTCAGCAAAGGGAGCACAGGAAAAGCAGGTTATCTTCAATAGTAGGAAGACAAATAAAGATTAGCTCTGGGGTGTGGCCTTTTATAGGGTGGCTGGTGCGCGCTTCGCGGACAGCACGGCTGTCCGCGGACAGATCGAACACCCCAAAAAGGCTCAAAAAGTTCCAAAAAGTATGTAGAAAGTCAGGCTCATTGTCTGGGACATGGGCAATGGTGCGTTTATACTGTCATTTTTACTGTAAAATACATTGGATTGTCTGAAAAAGTACTTTTAAAATGTTCGGGGACCCGGACAGTGTCCGCAATTCAGGACACATGCTCAGCATGGGTGCGTTCACATGATGACGTTGCGAACAAGTCCGCGAAGGGAACGGGTGTCCGCAGGACACCAAATGCACAGGAACGGTTGTGCACGTGCGCGCGGGTGTTCTACCGATAGTGTTCGGGTCCTGTACTAATTAATAGTGCGACACAAGTGAGGCGGGCAGTTACGGACAGGCGCGATGTTCGTAGAACTTATGGGTGTGGGGAACATGTGCGTAGATGTTCTACAGACAGTACGGACAGGGATAGTGTCCTTAGGACACCTCCATTTTGTTTAAATGCTGACATCCCGGACACCAAGTGTGTTCTAAGAATAGTTTCATTTTGCTTGCGTACAGCATGGACAGGTATAGTGTCCTTAGGACACCTCCATTTTGTTTAATTTCGGACATCCCGGACACCGAGTGTGTTCTAAGAACAGTTCCATTTTGCTTGCGTACAGTAGGGACAGGCATAGTGTCCTCAGGACACCCCCATTTTGGTTAATTATGGACATCCCGGACACCGCGTGTGTTCTAAGAACAGTTTCATTTTGCTTGCGTACAGTACGGACAGGCATAATGTCCTAAGGACTCCCCGATTTTGGTTAATTACGGACATCCCGGATACTGCACGTATTCTAAGAACAGTTTCCCTTTGCTTGCGTACAGTACGGACAGGCAAAGTGTCCTTAGGACAACCCCATTTTGGTTAATTACGGACATCCCGGACACCGCGCGTGTTCTAAGAACAGTTTCATCTTGCCTGCGGACAGTACGGACAGGTATAGTGTCCTTAGGACACCTCCATTTTGGTTAATTGCGGACATTCAGGACACCTAGTGTGTTCTAAGAACAGTTTAATCTTGCCTGCGGACTGTACGGACAGGTATAATGTCCTTAGGACACCCCCATTTTGGCTATTTACGGATATCCCAGAAAGACGCAGTGTTCGGGGACAACCCAAATGCCTTTTTAAAAGAAATAAGACACATAGGGGCCGATTCATGGAACAAACGTGCGCCGAAAATCTTTGCGCAAGCAGGCGCACGCAGGCGCAAGCAGGCGCAAGCGGAAAAAAACAGTCGCACGCGCACGCGTGCGATTCATGGAAGTCCCTGCGCGTGTTCACCTCGGGATGTGCGCCAAACCCGTGCATGGCGCACAAGTCACTGCAACATCCCGAAAGGCGTGCGCGACGCGCACAGTGAAAGCGCACAACCTCGGCACATACACCAGAAAGTGGGCGGGACACGGGGCGTAACGCGCGGAATGGGGAACAACGCGCGGAAATAAGGGCGTAACTGGGGATGTACTGCAGGGAAGCAGACGGAACGCCCACACGCACTCGAACCACACGTATTCATGGAATCGAATAGGGCAAAGCCACGCACAGCCAAAGACACGCACAAGCTGAAACACGTCCGCCACACGAAGGCAGGCAGTAGAGTCCCAGCGCATCACAAAAGTGGCAACATACAGCAATTGGGGCACGTGTATTGCGGGGGTGCGCGGGAAGCAACACACGCGATTGAGCGGGGTACGTGTATTTCGGGAGTGCGCGGGAAGTTACACACGCGAATGAGCGTGGTACGTGTATTTCGCGGTTGCGCGGGAAGTTACACACGCGATTGAGCGGGGTACGTGTATTTCGGGGGCGCGCGGGAAGTTACACACGCGATTGAGTGGGGTACGTGTATTTCGGGGGTGCGCGGGAAGTTACACACGCGATTGAGCGGGGTACGTGTATTTCGGGGGTGCGCGGGAAGTTAAATACGCGATTGAGCGGGGTACGTGTATTTCGGGGGTGCGCGGGAAGTTACACACGCGATTGAGCGAGGTATGTGTATTTCGGGGGTGCGCGGGAAGTTAAATACATGATTGAGCGAGGTACGTGTATTTCGGGGGTGCGCGGGAAGTTACACACGCGATTGAGCGTGGTACGTGTATTTCGGGGGTGCGCGGGAAGTTACACACGCGATTGAGCGGGGTACGTGTATTTCGGGGGTGCGCGGGAAGTTACACACGCGATTGAGCGAGGTACGTGTATTTCGGGGGTGCGCGGGAAGTTACACACGCGATTGAGCGGGGTACGTGTATTTCGGGGGTGGGCGGGAAGTCACACACGCAATCTCATCAGGGTACGTGTATTTTGGGGTGCGGGGGAAGTATCCCACGCAACATCAGCAGGGTACATGTATTCCAGGGGTGCGCGGGAAGTTCCACACGCAATTCCATCAGGGTACGTGTATTACAGGGGTGCGCGGGAAGTTCCACACGCGATCTCATCAGGGTACGTGTATTACAGGGGTGCGCGGGAAGTTACACACGCGATTGAGCGAGGTACGTGTATTTCGGGGGTGCGCGGGAAGTTACACACGCGATTGAGCGGGGTACGTGTATTTCGGGGGTGCGCGGGAAGTTAGATAGGCGATTGAGCGGGGTACGTGTATTTCGGGGGTGCGCGGGAAGTTAGATACGCGATTGAGCGGGGTACGTGTATTTCGGGGGTGCGCGGGAAGTTACACACGTGATTGAGCGAGGTACGTGTATTTCAGTGGTGCGCGGGAAGTTACACACGCGATTGAGCGGGGTACGTGTATTTCGGGGGTGCGCGGGAAGTCACACACGCGATCTCATCAGGGTACGTGTATTTCAGGGTACGGGGAAGTATCCCACGCAACATCAGCTGGGTACGTGTATTCCAGGGGTGCGCGGGAAGTTCCACACGCAATTCCATCAGGGTACGTGTATTACAGGGGTGCGCGGGAAGTTCCACACGCGATCTCATCAGGGTACGTGTATTACAGGGGTGCGCGGGGAGCAGCACACGTGAATTGCACGTGTGGGTCCTCCCAGGTGTTCCCTCTACATCCTCCACGGCCCCTGCAGGTGGCTCACACCACAGGGGCCTACCCAGCACATGTCCTGCAGGCACCCCATCCACCATGGCCATGCCCACCAGCCAACCCACATGTCAACTTGCACTACTGCCCACCAACGCATGTCCCCCTGCACCCCCAGCCACCAGGGGCAGCCTCCACCAGGCCCCCACCCATGTCTCCCACCACCCCCACCCCCCAGCCACCAGGGGCAGCCTCCACCAGGCCCCCACCCATGTCTCCCACCACCCCCACCCCCAGCCACCAGGGGCAGCCTCCACCAGGCCCCCACCCATGTCTCCCGCCACCCCCACCCCCCAGCACTGTGGGGCACCTGCCAGCAGGCCCCCACCCATGTCCAACTCATGTTCCCCACCACCCCCACCCCCCCAGCCACCAGGGGCAGCCTCTGTCATGATGCCTACCTCCAAGGAGCCAGGTCCGACCCAGCAACCCCAGAGGCAGGCATCATTCCCCCCAGGGAAGTTCCAGCGGGCCCAAGCTGGGGCCCTTTGAACGCAGTCCTGGCGCCTTAGGCGCCAGGCTCATGTCGGACCCCAGTCCTGGCGCCTTAGGCGCCAGGCTCATGAAGCTGGACATGTGTTCAAGTGTTTTAGTGTGCACTTACCTGATGCAGACCATGCTGCTACATCCAGGCCCTCTTGAGGCCTGAATGGGACTACTTTACCTGTGGGACTACTTTCCACCCGGGTGTGGTCGGGGAAGGATACATACCTGATCGGTGGAAGGATACATACCTGGAACTTCTTCCAAAGCTATTTAAACCCCACCCGAACAGCCACACGTGCTTCGCGTTGTTCTGCACCTAGCAGCTGGACGCTCACCGTGTCTGCTCCTGCTTTTGGGCTTCAGCCACGCCTGTCAGCATCCTGGGACACTTGCTAAGGGTAATAAGAAGAGAATTGGGGAGGAAGAAGGCTTACCTGCTAAACCTGCATAACGGAGGCATTTCACCGACGATCCTGAAAAGGAAGACATCATTTTTTAAAGCATTTCGCTCCGATCGCTGCAGCGCTGCATTTCACTCACCTTTCTTGGGCGCCTCCATCTTCAGCAGCGATCATCCGGATCGGCAGCCACTTCCCAGAGCCTAGAGAGAAAAAGACAAGAACACAAGGTGAGAGAAGGAAGGGAATAGGAAAAGCTCAGTTTCCCTCTAAGACTTACCTGTTGGGTCATTCCCATTTCATTTCGGTCTTGCTGCTTCCAAGCATTTTCCGGACCCCGGCCCCTATGGGGAAAAAAGACAAAGACATTAGATGAGCGAATGCAAAAACATTACCTGAGCGCTCATCTAGGACTTACCAGATCTTTACTGGAACTGCACGTTTCACTTCAGGTCGGCACCATATCTCCGGCATTCCGAACCCCGGCCCCTATGGGGAAAAGACATCAACATTAGCGCTTTGTTGCAAGAAGTCTCCAAAGGAATCTTCATTCATCATCTGAAAAAAGACAATGAACATTATTATTTAAAGCTTGAACTTTTGAACTTGCAACAGAACTTTTACAGCGCCTTACCAGTATAATCAAGCTTACCTGAACTCCCATCCAACCTCAATCCAGTGAAGTAACTGGGTTCAACGCGCCCCTGCGTCAGAAGCAGGATGGAGAGCTCGTCCTTTCAGACCCTAAGGTGAGACTTCACGGGGAATCGTGGAAGGGTATCGAGGAGGGTTGGAAGGAAGTGGGAGGCTCGAGCATTATTCCGCCAGATTGTAATACTCCCTTTTCACGTACAGGAGGATATTCCTGCGAGCCAGATTAGCCAGAGTTGAGGGGCCCGTCCTATCCATCTTCAGAGCCCTGCGCTTCACCATTGAAGAGGCATCAGCACTCGAAACCAGGCCAGCGCCCCCGTGGGAATCAGGTGAGCGTGACAGAACGCGAAGCCTACCCACAATTTCCCACCCGGGCGCTATGGAGACTTCCGAGACTGACCAGCTGGCCCAGCTTTTGGGGGAATTACGGGCAGAGGTGCACTCAGCCCGCCAGGAGACTAACGCTCTCAAAAGAGAACTGATCCTATCCAAGGAAAGAACAGATGACCTTGCCAAAAGGTTATTGCAGGCCCAGGCAGGGCACACTCCTTTACCGAATTCCGGTGGTACTTCCACATCAATGGGATTGAATAACCCGGTACAAATCAATCTACCTGGACACATGCTTTGGCCCCGCCTGAACGTTTTGCGGGGGATCCCAAGAAGTATGCCGTCTTTATGAACCAATGTCGTTTACACTTTCTATGCAGACCCGAGGCCTTCCCTAACGACCAAACCATGGTAGCCTTTATACTATCTTACCTCAGTGGCAGTGATTGGTCTATTCCATTGGTAAATCAGGATGATCCCATTCTCCAGGATTTTGAGAGCTTTCAGGCCAGCATGGAAAGATTGTTTACTCGACACTCTCAAGGACAGGCCCTTGATAACGAACTGCTATCCTTACGACAAGGTAATCAGGATCTCCTGTCCTACATTGCCACCTTTAATAGACTGGTTGTGGAAACTGGATGGCCAGAAAATAAAAGGATCACATTGTTTCATTGAGGCCTGCGCGGAGAGCTTAAAGATGTTCTAGCTCAGATAGTAAATCCACCCCAGGTCTGCGTAGACTACATAGACTTTGTGGTTCAACTTGATCACAGACTTCAAAATAGAAAAGCAGATCGGTTCAAGTATGAAACCCGAGTACCGATCAAAACCCACGCTAACTCCAAGAGTGCCGATGTATCCGAACCTATGCAAATCGGCGGTGTTAAAGGACCATTTACGCAGAAGGAACGGGAGAGAAGGCGGCAAATGCAACTTTGTGGGGCTTCCGGTCACTTTCTTCGAAATTGTCTGGTTAAACCACCTAAGAAGGTGGTTGGAGCCACTGATAACGATTTATTGACACCTGATTCGGGAAACGACCTAGCCCGACAAGCGTAGGGGTCCGCTTGCCGAGCTTGAAAACAAACTCTTTGACCTCGCATTTTGTCATGCCAATGGTGCTCGTGGACCCAAAACAGCCTCAGCAGTTGCATGCTATAAAAGCATACATCGACAGTGGAGCTATTGGAAATTACGTAGACCGTGATTTGGCTTCCAGGATTAAGCTCCCTCTCCGCCCGAAAGTAAACCCAAGATGTCATTACTACAGTAGATGGAACCGAAATAGCCTCAGGGCCTGTAACGCATTCCACTGTTGAATTGACACTGGTGGGTCAGGATGGACATCGGGAAGCAATTGTGTTTGATGTGATCAAGGCCCCACAATTTCAAGTAATTCTTGGAATTCCTTGGTTAGAAACACATAATCCAAGAATAGACTGGCGAGCAAAGAAGATAAGTTTTCCTGATTGTGAACCAACTTGTTATCCAAGAAATTCAGCTATGGGTTTAGCCTCAGCAACTTCCACCTCTGTACAGATACCGTCTGAATACCAAGAATTCCAAGACGTTTTTCAGAAAGAACAGGCTAACACGTTACCTCCCCATCGATCTTATGATTGCCAAATCGATCTGGTACCCAATGCTCAACTACCTTGTAGTAGGATTTTTGCTCTTACTGAACCTGAGAACCTGCATTTGCGTCAGTATTTAGATCAGTACCTAGCCAATGGTTTTATTCGCCCGTCCAAGTCTCCTGTCTCTTCAGCTTTGTTCTTCATGCCGAAAAAAGAGGGCGACCTTAGAACATGTATAGACTATCGCGCCCTAAACCAAATAATGATTAAGAATTGTTAACCTCTGCCCCTGATCCCTGAGCTTATCGGCCAGGTGAAAGACTCTAGTGTGTACACCAAGTTAGATCTCCGAGGAGCTTATCACCTGGTGCGTATAAAAGAAGGCGACGAATGGAAGACTGCATTCCGCACCAAATTTGGGCTCTTCGAATATCAGGTGATGCCCTTCGGTTTGTGCAATGCACCTGCCGCCTTTCAGTACTTTATGAATGATATTTTTCGGGAACTTATTGATGTCTGTGTCATTGTTTACATTGACGACATCCTGGTGTACTCTTCTTCAGAATCCGATCACAGAAAACATGTTAGGGCAGTTCTTGAGAAATTGCGCCAGCACAAACTATTTGCCAAGCTCGAAAAATGCATTTTCATACCACAGAAGTTGAGTTTCTCGGATTCATCCTGACACCTCAAAGAGTCCGAATGGACTCGCGAAAGGTGGACGCCATCCTCAAATGGCCATCTCCTAGCTCGGTGAAGGGAGTTCAGAGCATGCTTGGCTTTGCCAATTTCTATCGAAGATTCATCCCGGAATTTTCCCGAACAGTCCAACCCATCACAGCTCTCCTAAAGAAAAATAAACGCTTCGAATGGACTCTTGAGGCCGAACAAGCCTTTCAGGACCTGAAAACCAAATTCACCTCTGCACCTGTATTGAGGCACCCGCACCCAGATCTCCCTTACATTGTGGAAACCGATGCATTCAGTTCGGCCATGGGAGTTGTCCTGTCGCAAAGAGACCCAGAAACCAACCAACTACACCCTGTGGCCTTTTGGTCCAGAAAATTCAATCCTCCTGAAATCAACTACGCAATTACCGACAAAGAGTTACTGGCTATTAAATCTGCTTTCAAGGCTTGGCGTCACTACCTTCTCGGGGCCAGACACACCATCACCGTAATTACGGACCACAGAAATTTTCAGTATTTAAAGACGGCCAGAGCTCAATCTTCACGACAACTCTGATGGGCTCTATTCTTTGCGGAATTTGATTTTGTAATTACCTATCGCCCTGGCTGCAAGAATGGTAAAGCAGACGCCTTATCCCAGATTGGCATGAAGAACCCAATTCGAGTTTAGAACCTGTGCCAATCATACCTGAACAAAGAATCTTAGTCTTAACTTCATTGCAAACTATTGAGGATGTCCAAACGCAAGTAAAACAACTTCTAGACTCTTCAGCCTTACTGGAATGGAGTCAAAAGGGTCCTCATTACACCGTTAAGGATGATTTACCCTACTTCCAGGAGCGGTTGTTTCTGCCAAGTAAAGAATTGCAGGAACTTGTTATTGCCCATCATCATGAATCATTAATGGAAGGACACCCTGGTATCGCTAAAACGGAGGAAAAAATCAAACGCCACTTCTGGTGGCCTTCTTGGAGAAAAGACATAAAGTCTTTTGTGTTGTCTTGCGGAATTTGCGCCCAAAACAAGGGTCAAAAGAAAAGGCCAGCCGGCCTACTTCAACCCTTGGATATTCCACCGGCACCATGGCACACCTTGTCAATGGACTTTATAACTGACCTGCCTCCTTGTGGTGGTTACAACACTATCCTTGTAATTGTGGATCTATTCTCCAAAATGGCCCACTTTATCCCTTTAAAAGGGTTGCCTTCAGCTTCCACCTTGGCCAAGGAATTTATGGAGAATATAGTTCGCATACATGGTTTCCCTTCCATATTAGTCTCGGATCGTGGAAGTCAATTTATCTCCCATTTTTGGAAGAAGTGTTGTCAACTAGCACAAATAGATGTGCGGTTATCCACCAGCCACCACCCCCAGACCGACGGACAAACCGAGAGAACCAATCAGACTCTCGAGCAATATCTTCGGTGCATGTTACACCAATCCGAGTTGAATTGGAAAGACATCCTTTTGATCGCAGAATATGCATACAACAATTCAGTGCATTCTGGAACCGGACAAACTCCTTTTTATACTTTGTATAGTCACCATCCTCTGACCTCTGACCTAGATCCACCTCTGACCCTGGAAAAGCCCGCAGTAAATCATCTGCATTCCACAATAACCCGAGCCTTCAAAGAAGCTGCAACTCATTTACAGCAAGCCAAGAAAAAGTATAAAGAAAACGCTGATTTGCACCGAAGTAAAACCCCTCCTTACCAAGTAGGAGACCAGGTATGGCTAGCAACTAAACATTTACCCCTCAAGGGCCCGCGAACCTTCAATCCCAGATTCATAGGACCTTATCCCATCAAAGCTATAATCAACCCAGTGGCCTTTAAACTGGATTTACCGTCCAACATGCGTATTCATCCAGTTTTTCATGCGTCACTTTTGAAGCCAGTACAACCAGGAACCCGACTGTCCAAGCCTCCAGACCCAGTTCAAATTGAAGGGGAATTAGAATTCAAAGTTAAAGACATTTTAGACTCAAAGGTGTTAAAGTCGAAACTCTTCTTTTTTTTTTTTTTTTTTTTTTTTTTATTTGTTTTGGCTTAAGCCTTTACAAAAGGAAAAACAATACAAAACAATTTGCATTAAATACAAAAAAAGACAAAACTTGTGTTAAAATTTCTTACTGTCTACCAACCCTGCCAAATTTTTCTAGTCCTGTGAATTCCATGCTGAGGTACATTTATCCTTTGGATCGTTGTGTTAGATTATCAGACCACTTTCTATTAGCACCTGGGTTGCTGCAAACGTAAGTGCAGCATTTTTCCCTGAGATAATTCTATCCCAGAGGAAGTCTGTGAGTATGTCTTCCTCCCTCCGTACCAGACCTCTGAAGAATCTTAGTCGCTGAGGCCAAGTGCCTTCACAATCCATCAGGATATGCTTTAACGTTTGTTTGGCAGGGTTTGAGCAGATTGAGCACAATTTTATTGCCATCTGTCCTTGATTACGTTTTACCAAAACAGCCCCACAGTGGACGAGGTTCAATCTCATTCTGAGGAAGTCTGAACGCAATTTTCTATTTGGAGATTTCAGTAGATAGCATGAGAGAGAACCAAGTTTCTTTTCTCCCTTCAAAAATATGTTTTGATTTGGGTCCTCTCTTACTTTCTCCACTGTTTCGATCCAGTCCCGTTCTTCTAGTCTGCATTTTACTTTAAGTGGATTTAGAGCCAGAGTTTCTTCATTTAGATTTAGTTTCTTTAGTATTTCCAACGTTTTCCTTTCCAGCGTAATGAGAGTAGTGGATTTTTTCAATAGTACTTCGTGTTTGAGGTCTCCATACAACGTCGAGTCCTTGCTTAGTGTTATTTCCCTGAACAGTGAAATGAGCTTCCAGTCGGCCATACAGTTTAGAGATTTTAGGCCTAGTTCAAATCTTAGGCTTTTTAAGGATGCACAATTTGGGAGACCCAAAACTCTTTTCCAGAGGCGACCCTCATAGCTGTCCCAGTTTATGAACCAAAGATCCGGTTTTGCTTCTAGTCCGTATAGAACCACTGGAACCACTGGAACAACTTTGGCGAGATAGAACTTTACCAGAGGCAGAATGGAGAACTTACAAAATTTGTAATTTAGCTTAATCATCTGTGATGTGAATTGTGTTATTTTAGCTGACACTTCTTTTTCTACTTTGTATGTTGCTGGATGGGCATAGATGTTATATCCCAAATATTTTATGGTTTCTACTGTTTTGATCCGTTCTCCTCCCAAAAACTCTTCTATCTTGTTGACTGGAAGGGATATGGACCTCAGGAGAGATCGTGGGAGCCTAGTAACCATGTTCACGCACCTCGATTAATACAAAGGTTCCACCGGAGATTTCCGAACAAGCCAAAACCCCTGGAGGGAACAACCTTGGGAGGGGCCTTGAGGGGGGGTACTGTCATGATGCCTACCTCCAAGGAGCCAGGTCCGACCCAGCAACCCCAGAGGCAGGCATCATTCCCCCAAGGGAAGTTCCAGCGGGCCCAAGCTGGGGCCCTTTGGACGCAGTCCTGGCGCCTTAGGCGCCAGGCTCATGTTGGACCCCAGTCCTGGCGCCTTAGGCGCCAGGCTCATAAAGCTGGACATGTGTTCAAGTGTTTTAGTGTGCACTTACCTGATGCAGACCATGCTGCTACATCCAGGCCCTCTTGAGGCCTGAATGGGACTACTTTACCTGTGGGACTACTTTCCACCCGGGTGTGGTCGGGTAAGGATACATACCTGATCGGTGGAAGGATACATACCTGGAACTTCTTCCAAAGCTATTTAAACCCCACCCAAACAGCCACACGTGCTTCGCGTTGTTCTGCACCTAGCAGCTGGACGCTCACCGTGTCTGCTCCTGCTTCTGGACTTCAACCACGCCTGTCAGCATCCTGGGACACCTGCTAAGGGTAATAAGAAGAGAATTGGGGAGGAAGAAGGCTTACCTTCTAAACCTGCATCACGGAGACATTTCACCGACGATCCTGAAAAGGAAGACATCATTTTTTAAAGCATTTCGCTCAGATCGCTGCAGCGCTGCATTTCACTCACCTTTCTTGGGCGCCTCCATCTTCAGCAGCGATCATCCGGATCCAAAGCCTCTTCCCAGAGCCTAGAGAGAAAAAGACAAGAACACAAGGTGAGAGAAGGAAGGGAATAGGAAAAGCGCAGTTTCCTTCTAAGACTTACCTGTTGGGTCATTCCCATTTCATTTCGGGTCTTGCTGCTTCCAAGCATTTTCCGGACCCCGGCCCCTATGGGGAAAAAAGACAAAGACATTAGATGAACGAATGCAAAAACATTACCTGAGCGCTCATCTAGGACTTACCAGATCTTTACTGGAACTGCACGTTTCACTTCGGGTCGGCGCAATATCTCCGGCATGCCGAACCCCAACCCCTATGGGGAAAAGACATCAACATTAGCGCTTTGTTGCAAGAGGTCTCCAAAGGAATCTTCATTCATCATCTGAAAAAAGACAATGAACATTATTATTTAAAGCTTGAACTTTTGAACTTGCAACAGAACTTTTACAGCGCCTTACCAGTATAATCAAGCTTACCTGAACTCCCATCCAACCTCAATCCAGTGAAGTAACTGGGTTCAACGCGTACCTGCGTCAGAAGCAGGATGGAGAGCTCGTCCTTTCAGACCCTAAGGTGAGACTTCAAGGGGAATCGTGGAAGGGTATCGAGGAGGGTTGGAAGGAAGTGCGAGGCTCGAGCATTATTCCGCCAGATTGTAATACTCCCTTTTCACGTACAGGAGGATATTCCTGCGAGCCAGATTAGCCAGAGTTGAGGGGCCCGTCCTATCCATCTTCAGAGCCCTGCGCTTCACCATTGAAGAGGCATCAGCACTCGAAACCAGGACAGCACCCCTGTGGGAATCAGGTCAGCCTGACACCTCCACCAGGCCCCCACCCATGTCTCCCACCACCCCCACCCCCTAGCCACCAGGGGCAGCCTCTACCAGGCCCCCACCCATGTCTCCCACCACCCCCACCCCCCAGCACTGTGGGGCAACTGCCAGCAGGCCCCCACTCATGTCCAACTCATGTTCCCCACCACCCCCACCCCCCAGCCACCAGGGGCAGCCTCCACCAGGCCACCACCTATGTCTCCCACCACCCCACCCCCCAGCACTGTGGGCCACCTGCCAGCAGGCCCCCACCCATGTCCAACTCATGTTCCCCACCACCCCCACCCCCCAGCCACCAGGGGCAGCCTCCACCAGGCCCCCACCCATGTCTCCCACCACCCCCACCCACCAGCACTGTGGGGCACCCGCCAGCAGGCCCCCACCCATGTCCAACTCATGTTCCCCAGCACCCCCACCCACCAGCACTGTGGGGCACCTGCCAGCAGGCCCCACCCATGTCCAACTCATGTTCCCCACCACCCCCACCCCCCAGCACTGTGGGCCACCTGCCAGCAGGCCCCCACCCATGTCCAACTCATGTTCCCCACCACCCCCACCCCCCAGCAGTGTGGGGCACCTGCCAGCAGGCCCCCACCCATGTCCAACTCATGTTCCCCACCACCCCCACCCCCCAGCACTGTGGGGCACCCTCCACCAGGCCACCACCCATGTCTCCCACCACCCCCACCCCCCAGCAGTGCAGGGGCACCCACCACCAGGCCCCCACCCATGTCTCCCACCACCCCCACCCCCCAGCCACCAGGGGCATACTCCACCAGGCCCCCACCCATGTCTCCCACCACCCCCACCCCCCCCAGCAGTGCAGGGGCAGCCTCCACCAGGCCCCCACCCATGTCTCCCAGCAGCCCCACCCCCCAGCACTGTGGGGGCACCCACCACCAGGCCCCCACCCATGTCTCCCACCACCCCCACCCCCAGCCACCAGGGGCAGCCTCCACCAGGCCCCCACCCATGTCTCCCACCACCCCCACCCCCCCAGCAGTGCAGGGGCAGCCTCCACCAGGCCCCCACCCATGTCTACCACCACCCCCCACCCCCCAGCACTGTGGAGCACCTGCCAGCAGGCCCCACCCATGTGCAACTCATGTTCCCCAGCCAACATGTCATCACAATCTAGATCCCTGGTCCCTATGGTCAGCCTCCAAATGCAAAACACCCACCCGAGTATTGCATCCACCCACTCATAATTTGCAATTACATCACAGAACACCAATTGCAAGTTCCAAAACAAACACATCTCCCTCACATACACCCAATGGGTGTCAGTGAATCTCAAAACACATATCATGAAATGCATGAAACCAATGAGATACCACACATTGAAGTTCACCAAAAAAAATATGTATTAAAGGAAACATAAATAGAATAAAAAATGAATAAACAGAAATGTGAATGTACAAAAATTAAAAGAAGCATGTCCGTGAAAAAAAGCAAAACCAAAAATAAAATTCCAAAGTAATGTTCTCCAAAGTCAAGGTCCACAAAACAAAATCCAATGGGAAATAAAAAATAAAGCCATTGCTCCATGGTTAAAAAGTGAAAAAAAAATACAATCCAACAGTGAACTATGTACATGGGAACAAGCCAGGGTCCATTATCCCAAAAAAAGAAAGGAAACCTATCTAACTACACTAACTAATAAAATAAACTATATACAAAAATGTGGCCAATGTCCGAAAGGTCCAAATAAAATCAAAACAAAAATGAAACCTAACACTACCTACACAACTATGTACAAGGGCAGCGGGCTAGTTTCACGGCTCACTTGTGGATGTCCCGGGCCAGGGCATCATCGAACTCCTCCTCAAAGTCCCGGAGGCGATCCTCCTCCATGTCCCCGAGGGTCCGCAGGGCCGTCGACGTCTCCACCTCCAAACCCCTGCGGATTGCCTCGAGGCACTCGGCCCGCCTCAGGGCCCTCCGCATGGAGTTCTCCTCCCTGACCATTGTGAGCCATGCCTCTTCCGCCCGCTGCTGCTCCGCATCTATGGCGTTGCCCAACCGCTGCCACACGGAAGACACTCTCTGTCCTGGGTCCTCCTGCCCTCCGGCCGATGCCTGACCCTCCGATGTTGAAGGCCCCGAGCCCTCATGGCTCCCACCACTTTGCTGCTGCTGCTGTGCCTCTGCCCGTGCACTGCCTCCTGCTGCCTGCACATCCTCCGCCGGCTGGGGTGCAGTCGTAGATGTGGCCACCCCTGCTGGACGTCCGACTCCCGACTGTGGCAGGGATGCCTCCTCCACCAGCCTGGCCGCACCGTCAGAGGCAGCTCCACAGGGCACCCAGGTGACTGATGGGTGGGAAGATGGCACGGAGGACGACTGGCACGTAGGGGGTCCAGTTGAGGAGGGGGTCGTAGCAAGCCCCATCAGACGGAGGAATCCGGCCTGGGTGACCTGTCCCAGCAGGCTGACGTGGTCAACGAGCCATTCGAGATGACGTGCAGTCTCTTCATGAAAAGACTGCAGGTCACCTCGCATGGCCCGTTGACGCAACGCCACACCAGCCAGGACAGGCTCAACCCGGACCTGGAAAGCCACGTCCGCAGGCAGAGGAAGGCCAGTTGACGTGAGCTCATCCCCTGCCTGAAAGCGGGTCTGGACGTAGGCATCCCTGCTGGTGCAAGATGATGCAGGGACAGGATCAGGGACAGGATTACACACAGGCACCTCCGCGGCGGCCTGTGCTGCCTCCTGTCCCTGGTCCTGCACTGCACCACTAGCACCAGTGGGATCCCCACCTCCAGACCCCGTCTCTGGTGCTTGCACGGCCTCCTCCTCCACCAAACCCCCCACCAACCTGGATGACTCCGTGCCATCTTCCCCTGTTGGGCCCTGTGGGGTCCCAGCTGCCCCTTCTGCTGCCGAGGAGTCCAACTCCAACCTCCGCCTCTTGGACCTCCCCCCGGCAGCTGCGGCCTGCGACGCGGCACCGGACTCCTCCCTCCCCGACGAGATCACAACATGAGAGGGGAGCCGGGCCTTGCGTCTCCGGCTGGCGGTGGGATCTCCGCCGCTGTGCTCCACAGCACCTTCTCCGCCCTCTTCATCAGTTGACGCTGCAGACAGGGAGAAACAAAACACAGGCATCAGGGCACTGTACAATGGACACATACACACATGACAGTTGTACATGAGTGGCATTGGCAAACCTCAGACATGTCATCACAATCCCCAACACACATGTCATTACAACTCGCACACATGAGCCATACCACAGCCATATCGCAACTGCCACCACCATCCATACACATACAACAGCATGAGCAGCCAAAGGTGAGCCAGACATCACATGCAACACAGGAAGTGCACCACACATGTACACACACCACCACACTTGCATGCATGTGTACACCTCTGCCAAGTGTCGCAGTGTTCAGACCGGCATCCATGTCACATCTGCCAATCAGGCTTCCACATACCGCTGTCACATGCATCCATGTTGCATCACTGTTGCACCCTTGTCAAATACACACACACATGCACATGTACACAGTGCTGATACATGCAGCCGAAAACAACATACATGCGTGACATCACGGACATGTCTACTTACATACACATTCATCCAAACATGTGTGCCCACACAACTGCATTTGGCATGCAAGCCTACACACACAAGCACCATCCATGTCTCACACATTCCAGCCCTCGCATGTGTCAGCCCCACGGCCCTGTACACCCCCATCCATACTCGACCCCATACAAACAGATGTGCAACCTGCACACTACTGAATAATCACCACACGCACTGCTCACAATCAGGATGCATGTACACTCACCGCTCGACTCCAGACGGTCTGCCTCTCAAGGACCTGGACGTAGAGCGCTGGGGATATGCGTTCCAGGACGCTCATCTGTTCTTCCGACAAGTGGCCCCGGCGCCCCTTGGCATCCGCTGCCTTCAAGAGGCACCGGGCCTTGTTCAGGGTCCTGGACCTGAAGACCTCCCAGCGCTTCTTGACATGTTGTAAGTCGCGGACTGCCACCCCCTTCGCGTTGATGGCAGTCACGATGTCAGTCCAGATCCGAGTCCGTCCTTCTTGTCGGCGCGGGAACTTCCGAGGAGGGCATCATACTGCCCCAGGACTTGCTCCACCAGGACACCAACTTTGGTGGCACTGAAGCAGGTGCCCCTCTGCCTCTCTGGCCGGGGGTTGTCAGTGGTCTCAGATGGTGTTTGCCCCGACATGACAACCCCAGAGGCAGGAGTGGGTGGGCAACTGGGTCCTGGGGCTGGGCTGTGGAGCGATGGCATCCCAGTCGGGAGTCTTTGGTTCCAGCAGGGGTGGTCACAGCAACAGCACCCCTGGCTGATGTGCAGGCAGCAAATGGCAGGGCACGTGGGCAGCAGGTAGTCAGGCAGCAGCAGATGGCAGGTGGGAGCGTGCTCGGGGCTCTGGGGGGCAGTAGTTCGGCCTTCTAGGCAGGAGCGTGGTCTTACGTGTGCTTACGCGTGGCCAGCTTGATACGGAGTGATTTGGCACGTGAAAAATCTGCACGTCAGCGTGTAATTCGAGGAAAGGCCCTTAGCGCGTAAGCGCGTCTGCACGCATACGCATTTTCATTGGACAGAAGGCCCCTCAAGCGCCCCTGTGACGTGACGCATACAGACGTGCATGGGCATTTCACCGCGCGTGCAAAACTGCACGTCCGCGTGCAATGTGAGGAAAGGGCCCATGCGCGTAAGCGCACGTGAAAAACTGCACGTCTGCGTGCAATACGAGGAAAGGGCCCATGCGCGTAAGCGCATGTGAAAAACTGCACATCCGCGTGTAATACGAGGAAAGGGCCCATGCTCGTAAGTGACGTGACGCACGCGTGCGTTTCCCTCAGCACGGGTTAAAGGTGAGCGGGCCCAGCAGTTTGCTGTACGTGCCTTTCGTGGAGACCGACGTGTGTTGCTGCTTCCTGTTGTTTCGTGCGGCATCACAACTTCACAGCTATCAAGGACGTATCTCTTCTTTTGGCGGGGGTATTGGCTACGCGTGTTTTTCTGCATCGCGCTAGTCAGACGGTGAGTCGCACACGCTCTTTTTCCCACTTTGGGTGCCCCTGTGTATCGCACCCATTTTCGATGTCATAGTAGCCTGCGTGTCCCACACGTACGCGTTATTCGTGTTACTGGGTGCCACCGCGTACTGCGGGAGGTTGAATCCACGCACGTAGGCTGCAGGGTTGCGTGCACGGTTTTACTGCAGTTTTGGGGTGCCTGAGCGTTGCGTGACCCGTCACCACATCACCAGGGTCACATACAGCCTTGCAGGTGCAGGGGGGCTGTTAACATCTTGCTTCCCACCCCCTTCACCCCAATTGCCCAGGTCAATTGTGGTGTACACCTCCCATTGGCACCACTCCATCTGTGCCAGCACTCCTACATCTGTGCCATGGTTGGGAGGCCACCAAAGGTGAGGGGCGCCTCAGCTGGGCGTACTCCTCGCGGCGGGCGTGGTCGGGGACGTGGCCGTGGTGACCAGGGAGTAGGTGGACTCCAGGGTGTCCAGGGAAGCCACAGAGGGGGAAGAGGCAGGGGTGCGCCACTTGAGCACAATGTTGTGCCATGTGTCGGTGCAGCCATGCCACCACCCCCTGTGGTTCCGGGGGATGCAGCTCCTGCATCTGGCACTGGCACCCGTATGACCCGGCAGTCCGTTCCATCGACTGCCACGGGCCCAAGGGTAGTGGTAGCTGCAGGTGCAGCTGTGGACACCGCCACCCAGGCTCAGGGTCTGCCAGCGCAGGCTGCATTGGCACTTGAAGAGCCCTTGGTAGATCTCCAACAGGCCAGGGGGGAAACCATAGGGGCATGCCGGGCTGCTCAGACCAAGACACGTGTCCCTGGGGCAGTCATGTCATCTGCTGCCCCGAACAGCCGGGTGTTGGCAAGTGCAGGGGCAGATGCACCCAACAGCACCCCGGTTGTGAGTCTGCCAACCAGGACCGTTGCGGTCAATGACCCTGCCACAGCTGATGTTGCTGCGCAGGGTCCATTAGTGGGCACCCAGCTGCCACTGACACAAGTCAGGCCTTTGGTCATCCCTCCACCTGCCACTCCCTTGGCTCAATCCACCGAACCCACTGGCCATACTGGTCAGGGCGGCATTAGCCAGCCAGGGTCTGCGCCACAGTCCAAGAGGAGGAAGGTTACACCTGCAGCACAGGCTGGGACCCCACACACAGCCACGACCTCCTGCACGTCGAGGAAGAAGCCTTTCTGTAAGCAGGAACTGGACTTCCTCATGGACTACGTGCGGGGCCACAGCCGTGACATGCTAGTGGGTGCCAATAGTCAGACTACGGCTGCCCAACGTGACACCCACTGGAAGCATGTTGCGGAACATGTCAGTTCATTCGGCCATGAGGTGCGCACGGCGCAGGAGTGCAAAAAGCGTTGGAATGACATCAAGCGCAGCACTAAGGCCAAGCGTGCCTCAAATTACAACTTGACTCTGGTGACTGGCGGTGGGCCTGCACCAGAGGAGTAAGAACTCACTCCGCATAAGGCTCTCGTTGCGGAGTTCATACCACCTGAATTGGTCGAAGGACTGGGAGAGATGCTGGACTTTGATGCCCAGTCCAGTGAGTGTTGATGCGTGTTTGTTGAGGACCTGTGTGTTTCACTTGTGGGATGTGTTGTGCATGATTGCTGCTACATGTGACGTGTACATGGTTCTGATGTGTAAGTAATGCAATGCTACCGTCATGCATGTCTCCTCTGCCTGCATGCGGAATCTCCATGTGGGCATGCTCCCTTGCCCCTCCTCCGCCACTCTGCCTTCCAGTTCCACCTTTGCACTGGTCTGCTTCAATCTTGCCAATGTGTAGTTTCTTGTTCATGTGTCCTGTGTAGATGCTAACTTCCAGCGTAGAAACTGCCAGACATATGCCGTGTGGTACAGCCTTAGTGCTCGATGCAAGGTATCTCACTTGTACTGTGCATGGGTCAGATTTCCCGCAGGGACATGAGTGCCCATTCATGCTCCATGTGCATTGCACGCATGCCCCTATGTGCCCTTGACTGGATGATCACTGTAATATGAGTCCTTGGTCACATACATGGCCTGCCATCTCATCGGCCTTCCCATGTCAACTGTGGCTCAGTCCTGCGTTGCACACATGTTTAGGCCCTGACAATCTGTGTGGCTCACAGGCCTCAGCCTGTTCAATGGCCAATGACTCTGTCCAACTCTTGTGTCTTCTTCACACGTGGGCGTCCTCCGGAGTTTTCATCATGTGTCCTGCCCACTGTCCCAGCATCATTTGCAGTGTTGTAATTTGTATCACATTAAGCTGTTGATGCCAGTCAACACTGCCTGTCAATACACAGGTGTATGGTCAGCCTTTTGATACCATGCTAGGCATCCCTGCTTTGGTACTGGGGTGGAGGGGTGCTTGGCTTCTAGACATGGTACACATTGAATGCACAATGCATGTGATGTCTGAATTTGACATTGCACTGCCTTCACATTTCCTGGCACACACCATGGAGTGCTTGTACATGTAGGCAGTGAGTGGCGTACACATTTTCTGCACTGCATAGACCCACTTCCATGGAAACTGCCACCTTTCACCAGGTCTGATCACCGAAGCTATTCAAAGTAGACCCAGCATGCATGCCAGGTCATATGTTGTGTGTCACATGTCTGCCGGATGCCTTTGCTGTCGGTGTGTGTGTGTGTCGTGTGCTTCTGACATGTGTAGTGACCTTTTTCTCTCTATTTTACAGGTGATGACGCAATGGAGGCGGAGGATGGTGTTGTCATGCCAGACACAGGGTTGGTAACACCACATCAACCCGGCACTAGTGGGGGTCGTGGGGTGGTAGGCCACGAAAACCCCCAAGTGCTGCAGTCCATCTTGTCTCTGGCTGCCTATGAGTCCAGCCTTGATGACGACTCTGACGTCCATGTTGAGTTGGATGAGCATCAAGTCCATGTGTCAGGGGTGAGTGATTCTGATGTGGACACTCCTCTGTCTGCGACACCTGCACTGAGGGATCAGACAGTCTTGGTTCCTCCGCCCGTGGTGGATCGGGACGCAGGGTCACCCTCCACACCAGTCACTGATGTGCCTGGGACATCACGTCGACGGGGGAATGTAGTTTTGCAGCCGCAGGCGGTGCCAACACAGCGAGGACCCCCGGTCCTTGGGTCCCGCAGGGGTCAAGCCAGGCAACGCGGCCGCTGCGCGCAACCGCTGTATACTGAGTGGGAGCAAGACATGACTTCCAATTCCGAACGGCAGGGGGCAGCAATGGAGAACATCGCTGAGAGCATGGAGCGTGTGGCCCGATCTGTGCTCCCCCCTGCTAGGCAGGTGCTTCTCCAGCAGCAGGCGGCACGGTCCACGGCCCGCTCGCTCAGGCCTGGCATGGCGGCTTCAGCAGGGCACGCCAGGCTGAAATGTTGTCTCTGCGTCAAGCAATTGCTGCTCACGCAGAGGTGCACATGGATGCCCTGAGGGAGGAGCATGTTCCCTCAGATCCAGTCTGGGTGTCCTTATGATGTCCCAGAGGCAGCAGGCAGAGGAGAGGTTTGCACAGCTTGAGCGTATCATCTCGGCTGAGCTACAGGCTTGCCGGGAGGTGCAGCGGTTGTCCAGCCCGGCCTTGCAGGAGGAACTCCGTGTTACACGTGCTACCTTGCAAGAGGAAGCACATGTATCATGTGAGGTTCTGCATGCAGACCTATGTAACATCGCCACACAGAACCAGGCTCACCCGTCCGGCAGACTTGCTGCCGACGAGGGGCAAGCTGCGGCTAGGCGTGGCCAGGCTACTGTGCCACGTCCTCCTTTACAGGATGAGCCAGACTCGGACGACCATCTATCTCCCACATAGGTCGTACTGTGCAGGCGTTGAGCCTATGGAGGATTTTTTTTTGGGCTCAGCATCATCGCATGTGGATGTTGAGCAGCACCCTGTACCTCCCCCCTCCTGGGTGCCTCCCCCCCGGGTCGTATGTGGCCATTTTTGATTTTTCGTTTAGTTTAGTTAGTTAAGTTTCTGTTTGATAGTTAGTTTAAATAGGTAATGTAGGTTTTCCATAGTTAGTGTAATTAGTTAATAGTTGAGTTAGTTTAAAATTGCTAGTCTATTGTGCTTTCATGTGACGGTGCGGTGCTTTGTGGCTTTTGAAGGCATCCACTGTCTGTTCCAGCTGGGCCCTTCATGGTTGTCTTGTGTATGTGTTTGCTGCTTGGGGTCCTTGACTCACATATGCCACTCCTGCCTCCCTTATCCATGGGCTCGCAAGGATGGTTCGGTGTTACAGAATATTACACAAGGGCTTTGGACTGTCATATCTGTGGCATGTCTGGTGCTGTGTGACTTGTGTTGACACCCCTAGTGGGGATGATTTAGGTGTCATTGTCCACTGTTCAGCTTTTGCTAGATGGGGTGTGTCATGATTAATGTGGACATTGATTGCTATGCATTGTGTAGTATGTTTCATATCTTTCCTGTACAGGTGCTTGTTGCAATTCATGCTGTAGATAGTGTTCCACACTTTGGAGGTGAAAGACGGACTTATGGTGTGATTTTTGATGTGACTCTCTGACATGGTCAAGTAATGAGATGCCTAATGAGACACACACAGATGACTTTGAAGCATTAATCATGTGTTTCATGCCCTTTCTGCAGGGGGATGAGCCTCCAGAGCACCTTTGCCAGCAGACATGGCCCATTGGACGACGGAATTCTGGACCCGTTTGTTGGTGCCCACATGCACATGTGTGCACAAGCAGAGGCACAGTGATTGCAGACCCACATCCTAGAACTGCTGACATGTTCCAAGGAACTCCAGGCAAGGTGAGCATCACAGGGGGGCCACGACACAGCAAAGCTTGCACCAGGCGAGTTGCACATGCAGGCTTAGTCACAGCACTGAGGGTGAGCTTAGACGAATATTGGTGTTGAAGCACACAATGCAGCTCAGATGTGTTTGTGGACTGATGGCTGTTGATAGTAGGGTTGTCTGGGACACATGCAGGGGCAGTGGCACATACCCTCCGGTACACCAAGGTCCATTGAGGCACTTGTATCAACCATGTAGCCTTCCGAGACATGGAAAGGGGCAGCTCACAGGGACATACAGCAAGGGACATACTCGGGTGCAGTGCATGTCTTTTCCACATACTTCATGATAAATGCACTGCCAACTTTGTTTCGGTCATGGTGGTACGCAACTTGCTCTGTAGTCATGGCTTGCTATATGGGTCTGTCTGCTTACCCAGGGAACATTGCATGTTGTGTGAATTGTGACACATTGGTGTTCCATTTGCCACGCACCCACCAGCGGCTGACTTACTGCATTGACTGTGTATGACCCGTTACAGGGGTGATGTTATATATGGGTACGAAGCATCGAGCACAGATTGTCTGTTTGTAGAGTAGTTTGTTGCTATGGGGCATGTTTGGTGTTGTGTTTTTGTGTAATTGGCACATACAGGTTGTTGACTGTGGCTCTCTTTGCAGCATTGCAGTGCAGTGTAACCGGACCTGAGAGTGCGCAGGCAGGAGGCCAGCACTCAAAACCAGAGCTAAGTGTCTTGTTGTTTTTCTTTCGAACTGCTCTGCATAGGCTTGCTGGGGAGTGTACTGATGCATGGATGTATGTGTGGTTCAATTTGGTATGTTTTTTCTCCCTAATCACCCGTGATCCTATGCAATTTTGAAACCTGTACCCTCTACCCGGTGTTCCTGCTTCCCGTGCCTAGCCAAGCAACGTTCCCTGACCCTCTTTCCCCACTGGGGTTGCGGATGCCTGTGTAAGCCCCGTACTTGCAGGCGCCAAAACCCTAGAGGGGGTGGTTGGTTCGTACCACTCCTGAGCCTGGCCTACAGAAGGCCATGACAATGTCAAGTTTGTTTGGATTGTGTATGTGTTCATGCAGGTTGTACATTTTCGTGCATTCCCTAGTTTCATGTGTCATTCCTCCTCCCCTCTCCTGCCACTCATTCCAGTCATCCAGTGTGTCAACACCTGTCCCGACTGCATATCCCTGAACCTCATTCCCCACCAGGGTCTCAGGGGCCTGTGTGAGTTTGACCTTGCAGGCACCCGGGACATGGTGGGGGTGGTTGTTTCGTGACACTCCCGCGCCTGTACAGGGGACCTGTGACAGTACACATCCATTCATGGTGCATCATCCTATGTCATGTACCACACATGTCTCACATCCTGTCGTGACATTGTTTTGCTGTGCTACCTTGGTTGTTACATCATTGTGGTAGTACTTGGCCTTTGTGAGGTACTGCTACGTCAAGTCATCTACTGGAGGGTGTTCGGGTTCGTTTTTATGCCTTGGATTTTGTGATTTTGGAAATGAGTGTGGATTCTGAGGGTTCAGGCATCTGTTTACACACAATGTGGGAGATGGTGACGAAGGGTAAAGGTCATCCTGTGGCCAGGTGGAATTGAGGTTTGGAGGCTCCATGACCCAGGTGCAGTTGTTCAGTGGGTCATGGTCATTTGTGAGGGAGGGGGGGTTGTTGTTGATAGTTGCCTTACCCTGCAGTGTGATGGGAACTCTGACATAGTAATGGTGGTATCCTATGTACATGTTGTGTTCTGCTGATCAATGCCTGTTCATGTGTTGTGTTTTCCTTTCAGGTGCGAGGGGATAGTTGTGGTTTGACATGCTGGGGTGTACACATGGTGGATGTTCACATGTGATGTGTAGGGAACACTGATGGTCACTTGAGTGCACATGCATATGTGGAGTGCATGTCCTTGCAGAACCACACACTTGCACTCGGAGGCACTACATGTACTCCCACCCTTGCATATCCACGTGTACACTTTTTGCCTTCTGGTGCCCACTGTGTCCCGGCAGCACATGTTCTGTGACCGATTATGGATCCAGTACATGCCTAATTTGATGTTTGACGTGGTCTGTCACTTAGATGTGATGCTCAGGGTGTGCATCACACACAATGGCTGTTCACTGTGCTGTGCGCTGAGCAGTGTGATGCAGGAGTAGGACACTGCACACATGAGCTGCAGTGTTGATTTTGCAATGCATAATGTGCATGTAGACAGGCATTCATTGTGATGTTACCTCTACGACTGTTGTAATGCATTTGGAAATGACTTATTTTGGGTGGGAGATTTTGTTGGTCTGTCATTTCATCTGATTCCGGGTCAGGCATCATTGTCCGATGCCACTGTACATTTAGGACATGGCAATGTGTACCTTATCGTTACTGCGTTGGTGTATGTGTATTGCTTGCCATGTCATGTTGATGTTTGGGAGGGTTCGAGTGACATGACAGTGATGGCCATGGCCTGTTTTGCAGGTGTGTGTGATGCACACCTTGCATGTCCGGGTCATCCGCTTCTCAGAGCAACTAGCTGGGGGTAGATTTCTCTCCGCAGCAGGGCCCTCCCCCTGGAACAGACTTCCGGCCTGACTTGAACTTGAGGGGAACCATCTCCAGTTCTGGAAGCACCTCAAGACCTTCCTCTTTGCTTCTGCTTACTCTCTGCCTCTCCCTTGCATAATTCTTCACTGGAACTGCACAGGAGCTGCAACTGGGCCACTCTCACCCACCTCGGTCCCTGGCCCAGCCACTCTCCACTTGCACTGCCTCCCTGGCAACCCCTGCACTGCAGTACTGTCTCTCTATCCCTACAGCCCTCCCTTCCCAGCACTTGTCTGCACTTACCTTTGTAGTTGCCACCAGGTGACCTATGTATTATTTTTTTGGGCTACTTCCCCTGTACTGGACTCCCGCCCACCCTTCCCCTTGGACTTTTCCCATTCCCCCTACCCCTGCACTTGCATGATCTCAATGACACCTGGCCTTTTAGTACCGTTCTCTGTGTTCCCTTGTTCCCCCCTCCCTGCCTCATTGCGCCTTGGAATACTTGTGTATGGCCCATATCATGTCATATGTCATATGTGTGCCTTTTGGTCACACAGGATAGCTTGTGTTTAAGTAGCTAGGGATGCAGACGATGTGGCACTTCCATGGCAACTATCTCAGTGTGGTAGGGTTGTGACACTTGACTGTCTCTTTGTCATCATCGATTGTCACCTGGTATGTGCCAGGCCTGTGTGCACTTAGCAGGGGTGGGAGTTTAGGTGAAAAATGTGGCCACAAGCTGGGTCCGGGCTTCCTCGCCACGTGCCCTGTCCCCTCCCATGTGCAGCGCCTGTGCCTGTGGTTGGGGATGTGGGGGCACCACCATGTCCACCGGGACACCCTGCCGTGTTGCAACATTGTGCAGGACACATGCTGCCACAATGATCCTGCACACTACTGGTGGTGCACAGAGTAGTTGCCCACCAGAGCGGTCAAGGGAGCGGAAACGTGACTTGAGCACTCCAAATGTGCGCTCCACTATGCCCCTGGTTGCAATATGAGCAGCGTTGTATCTTACCTGGGGTGCTGTGGTGGGGTTCCGGATTGGCGTCATCATGTGGTTGCTCAGAGGGTAGGCACTGTCCCCTGGGGAGGTGATAATAGTTGAGATTATTAGGGTTTGGATATTTGTCTGTGTGTGACTTGCATGCATGTGCAAGGGCATTTGTACTGACCTAGGAGCCATGTGTCGCCATGCTGCCCAGCTTCCAGGGCCCGGCTCAGGGCGGACATTCTGTATATGAAACTGTCATGGGTGGAGCCAGGGTAGTTTGCATAGACAGAGGTGATGATTCCCTTTGCATCACATACAACCTGTACATTGATGGAATGCCAGTGCTTGCGGTTTCGGTAGATGTGCTCAATGGCCCTAGGTGGACGTAGGACCACATGGGTACAATCTATGGCACCGAGCACTTTGGGGAAGTGTGCCAACATGAAAAAATCCAGGACAACGGCCTGCCTTTCTGCGGGTGTTCTGGGCATGTATATGTGCCTGCGGACTGAGGGGTGCGCTGTCATGATTGCCAGTACCTGGTGTAGGCAGCGTGACTGCGTGGCCTGTGAGACCCCCCCACTATGGCAGTGGTCCGCTGAAATGACCCAGTGGCCAAAAAATGCAGGACATTGAGCAGCTTCTCCAAGGGGCTCAATGCTTGGGAGCAAAGGGTGGGGGATGTGAGGTCATCTTCCCACTCCCTGACCAGATCTAGGATGATATGGGGTGGAAACCTATACCTGCCGTAGACCTGGTTGTCAGGCATCCCAAAAAGGCTTGTCCGTGGTGCGAAAATGCGTGCCCTGGCTATTCTCCTCCTCCTGCGGTGTCCCACGATCAGTGCAGCGACAAATGGGGCATTCATCGTAGCTGTATATACGCGTTTGTTGTTTGCGCGCACTTTTATGCTGTGCGCGGGGACGCCTCCGCCTGCCTTCGTGTGTGCGGACGCGTTGACGCTTGTGCACGTCTTTTGCCGTGCACGGGTTTCCCGTATTCGGATACGTGGTAAGACTGTAGGTCCGAGTGTCATCGCGTGTGATCTGAGGGGAGTGAGCGTACACGTGATTGGCCTGGGTACGTGTGTTTCAGGGTGCGCGGGAAGTTCCACACGCGATTAGCCTGGGTACGTGTATTCCGGGGTGCCGGGAACTTTCACACACGATTGGTGGAAATCCACGTGTGTTCTGTCATCACGTGCAATGAGGGAAACACCTGCGCGCGTCACGTCACAGACGCACTCATGCGCTAAGGGCCTTTGGTCCAATGAAATCGCATATGCGTGCAGCCGTGCATACGCGTTAAGGGCCTTTCCTCGTATTACACGCGGACGTGCAGTTTTCCACGCGCGCTTACGCGCATGGGCCCTTTCCTCGTATTACACGCGGACGTGCAGTTTTCCATGCGCGGTGAAATGCCCATGCACGTCTGTACGCGTCACGTCACAGGGGCGCTTGAGGGGCCTTCTGTCCAATGAAAATGCGTGTGCGTGCAGACGCGCTTACGCGCTGAGGGCCTTTCCTTGAATTACACGCTGATGTGCAGATTTTTCACGTGCCAAATCACTCCGTATCAAGCTGGCCACGCGTAAGCACACGGAAGACCACGCTCCTGCCCAGAAGGCCGAACTACTGCCCCCAGAGCCCCGAGCACGCTCCCACCTGCCATCTGCTGCTGCCTGACTGCCTGCTGCCCACGTGCCCTGCCATTTGCTGCTTGCACATCAGCCAGAGGTTCTGTTGCTGTGACCACTCCTGCTGGAACCAAAGACTCCCGACTGGGATTCCATCACTCTACAGCCCAGCCCCAGGACCCAGTTGCCCACCCACTCCTGCCTCTGGGGTTGTCATGTCGGGGCAAACACCATATGAGACCACTGACAACCCCCGGCCAGAGAGGCAGAGGGGCACCAGCTTCAGTGCCACCGAAGTTGGTGTCCTGGTGGAGCAAGTCCTGGGGCAGTATGATGCCCTCTTCGGAAGTTCCCACGCCGACAAGGAAGGACAGACTCGGATCTGGACTGACATCGTGACTGCCATCAACGTGGAGGGGGTGGCAGTCCGCGACTTACAACATGTCAAGAAGCGCTGGGAGGACTTCAGGTCCAGGACCCTGAACAAGGCCCGGCGCCTCTTGAAGGCAGCGGATGCCAAGGGGCGCCGGGGCCACTTGTCGGAAGAACAGATGAGGGTCCTGGAACGCATATCCCCAGCACTCCACGTCCAGGTCCTTGAGAGGCAGACCCGTCTGGAGTCGAGCGGTGAGTGTACATGCATCCTGATTGTGAGCAGTGCGTGTGGTGATTATTCAGTATGTGCAGGTTGCACATCTGTTTGTATGGGGTCGAGTATGGGTGGGGGAGTACAGGGCCGTGGGGCTGACACATGCGAGGGCTGGAATGTGTGAGACATGGATGGTGCTTGTGTGTGTAGGCTTGCATGCCAAATGCAGTTGTGTGGGCACACATGTTTGGATGAATGTGTATGTAAGTAGACATGTCCGTGATGTCACGCATGTATGTTGTTTTCGGCTGCATGTATCAGCACTGTGTACATGTGCATGTGTGTGTATTTGATAAGGGTCCAACAGTGATGCATCATGGATGCATGTGACAGCGGTATGTGGAAGCCTGATTGGCAGATGTGACATGGATGCCCGTCTGAACACTGCGACACTTGGCAGAGGTGTACACATGCATGCAAGTGTGGTGGTGTGTGTACATGTGTGGTGCACTTCCTGTGTTGCATGTGATGTCTGGCTCACCTTTGGCTGCTCATGCTGTAGTATGTGTATGGATGGTGGTGGCAGTTGCGATATGGCTGTGGTATGGCTCATGTGTGCGAGTTGTAATGACATGTGTGTTGGGGATTGTGATGACATGTCTGAGGTTTGCCAATGCCACTCATGTACAACTGTCATGTGTGTATGTGTCCATTGTACAGTGCCCTGATGCCTGTGTTTTGTTTCTCCCTGTCTGCAGCGTCAACTGATGAAGAGGGCGGAGAAGGTGCTGTGGAGCACAGTGGCGGGGATCCCACCGCCAGCCGGAGATGCAAGGCCCGGCTCCCCTCCCATGTTGTGATCTTGTCGGGGAGTGAGGAGTCCGGTGCCACGTCCCAGGCCGCAGCTGCCGGGGGGAGGTCCAAGAGGTGGAGGTTGGAGTTGGACTCCTCGGCAGCAGAAGGGGCAGCTGGGACCCCACAGGGCCCAACAGGGGAAGATGGCACGGAGTCATCCAGGTTGGTGGGGGGTTTGGTGGAGGAGGAGGCCGTGCAAGCACCAGAGACGGGGTCTGGAGGTGGGGATCCCACTGGTGCTAGTGGTGCAGTGCAGGACCAGGGACAGGAGGCAGCACAGGCCGCCACGGAGGTGCCTGTGTGCAATCCTGTCCCTGATCCTGTCCCTGCATCATCTTGCACCAGCAGGGATGCCTACGTCCAGACCCGTTTTCAGGCAGGGGATGAGCTCACGTGAACTGGCCTTCCTCTGCCTGCGGACGTGGCTATCCAGGTCTGGGTTGCGCCTGTCCTGGCTGGTGTGGCGTTGCGTCAACGGGCCATGCGAGGTGACCTGCAGTCTTTTCATGAAGAGACTGCACGTCATCTCGAATGGCTCGTTAACCACGTCAGCCTGCTGGGACAGGTCACCCAGGCCGGATTCCTCCGTCTGATGGGGCTTGCTACGACCCCCTCCTCAACTGGACCCCCTACGCGCCAGTCGTCCTCCGTGCCATCTTCCCACCCATCAGTCACCTGGGTGCCCTGTGGAGCTGTCTCTGACGGTGCGGCCAGGCTGGTGGAGGAGGCATCCCTGCCACAGTCGGGAGTCGGACGTCCAGCAGGGGTGGCCACATCTACGACTGCACCCCAGCCAGCAGAGGATGTGCAGGCAGCAGGAGGCAGTGCACGGGCAGAGGCACAGCAGCAGCAGCAACGTGGTGGGAGCCATGAAGGCTCGGGGCCTTCAACATCGGAGGGGCAGGCATCGGCCGGAGGGCAGGAGGACCCAGGACAGAGAGTGTCTTCCATGTGGCAGCGGTTGGGCCACGCCATAGATGCGGAGCGGCAGCGGGCGGAAGAGGCACGGCTCACAATGGTCAGCGCGGAGAACTCCATGCGGAGGGCCCTGAGGCGGGCCGAGTGCCTCGAGTCAATCCGCAGGGGTTTGGAGGTGGAGATGTCGACGGCCCTGCGGACCCTCGGGGACTTGGAGGAAGACCGCCTACGGGACATTGAGGAGGAGTTCAATGATGCCCTGGCCCGGGACATCCACAAGTGAGCCGTGAAACTAGCCCGCTGCCCTTGTACATAGTTGTGTAGGTAGTGTTAGGTTTCATTTTTGTTTTGATTTTACTTGGACCTTTCGGACATTGGCCACATTTTTGTATATAGTTTATTTTATTAGTTAGTGTAGTGAGATAGGTTTCCTTTCTTTTGTTGGGATAATGGACCCTGGCTTGTTCCCATGTACATAGTTCACTGTTGGATTGTATTTTTTTTTCACTTTTTAACCATGGAGCAATGGCTTTATTTTTTATTTCCTGTTGGATTTTGTTTTGTGGACATTGACTTTGGAGAACATTACTTTGGAATTTTATTTTTGGTTTTGCTTTTTTTCACGGACATGGTTCTTTTAATTTTTGTACATTCACATTTCTGTTTATTCATTTTTTATTCTATTTATGGTTCCTTTAATATTGGTGAACTTCAATGTGTGGTATCTCATTGGTTTCATGCATTTCATGATATGTGTTTTGAGATTCACTGACACCCATTGGGTGTATGTGAGGGAGATGTGTTTGTTTCGGAACTTGCAATTGGTGTTCTGTGATGTAATTGCAAATTATGAGTGGGTGGATGCAATACTCGGGTGGGTGTTTTGCATTTGGAGGCTGACCATAGGGACCAGGGATCTAGATTGTGATGACATGTTGGCTGGGGAACATGAGTTGCACATGGGTGGGGGCCTGCTGGCAGGTGCCCCACAGTGGTGGGGGTGGGGGGGTGGGAAACATGAGTTGGACATGGGTGGGGGCGTGCTGGCAGGTGCCCCACAGTGCTGGCGGGTGGGGGTGGTGGTAGACATGGGTGGGGGCCTGGTGGAGGCTGCCCCTGCACTGCTGGGGGGGTGGGGGTGGTGGGAGACATGGGTGGGGGCCTGGTGGAGGATGCCCTTGGTGGATGGGGGGTGGGGGTGGTGGGAGACATGGGTGGGGGTGGTGGGAGACATGGGTGGGGGCCTGGTGGTGGGTGCCCCTGCACTGCTGGGGGGTGGGGGTGGTGGGAGACATGGGTGGGGGCCTGGTGGAGGGTGCCCCACAGTGCTGGGGGGTGGGGGTGCTGGGAGACATGGTGGGGGCCTGGTGGAAGCTGCCCCTGCACTGCTGGGGGGTGGGGGTGGTGGGAGACATGGGTGGGGGCCTGGTGGAGGCTGCCTCTGGTGGCTGGGGGGTGGGGGTGGTGGGGAACATGAGTTGGACATGGGTGTGGGCCTGCTGGCAGGTGCCCCACAGTGCTGGGGGGTGGGGGTGGTGGGGAACATGAGTTGGACATGGGTGGGGGCCTGCTGGCAGGTGCCCCACAGTGCTGGGGGGTGGGGGTGGTGGGAGACATGGGTGGGGGCCTGGTGGTGGGTGCCCCTGCACTGCTGGCGGGTGGGGGTGCTGGGGAACATGAGTTGGACATGGGTGGGGGCCTGCTGGCAGGTGCCCCACAGTGCTGGGGGGTGGGGGTGGTGGGGAACATGAGTTGGACATGGGTGGGGGCCTGCTGGCAGGTGCCCCACAGTGCTGGGGGGTGGGGGGGGTGGGAGACATGGGTGGGGGCCTGGTGGAGGATGCCCCTGCACTGCTGGGGGGGTGGGGGTGGTGGGAGACATGGGTGGGGGCCTGGTGGAGGCTGCCCCTGGGGGGTGGGGGTGGGGGTGCTGGGAGACATGAGTGGGGGCATGGTGGAGGCTGCCCCTGGTGGCTGGGGGGTGGGGGTGCTGGGAGACATGGGTGGGGGCCTGGTGGAGGCTGCCCCTGGTGACTGGGGGGGTGGGGGTGCTGGGAGACATGGGTGGGGGCCTGGTGGTGGGTGCCACTGCACTGCTGGGGGGTGGGGGTGCTGGGGAACATGAGTTGGACATGGGTGGGGGCCTGCTGGCAGGTGCCCCACAGTGCTGGGGGGTGGGGGTGGTGGGGAACATGAGTTGGACATGGGTGGGGGCCTGCTGGCAGGTGCCCCACAGTGCTGGGGGTGGGGGTGCTGGGGAACATGAGTTGGACATGGGTGGGGGCCTGCTGGCGGGTGCCCCACAGTGCTGGGGGGTGGGGGTGGTGGGAGACATGGGTGGGGGCCTGGTGGAGGCTGCCCCTGGTGGCTGGGGGTTGGGGGTGGTGGGGAACATGAGTTGGACATTCATTGTGATGTTACCTCTACGACTGTTGTAATGCATTTGGAAATGACTTATTTTGGGTGGGAGATTTTGTTGGTCTGTCATTTCATCTGATTCCGGGTCAGGCATCATTGTCCGATGCCACTGTACATTTAGGACATGGCAATGTGTACCTTATCGTTACTGCGTTGGTGTATGTGTATTGCTTGCCATGTCATGTTGATGTTTGGGAGGGTTCGAGTGACATGACAGTGATGGCCATGGCCTGTTTTGCAGGTGTGTGTGATGCACACCTTGCATGTCCGGGTCATCCGCTTCTCAAAGCAACTAGCTGGGGGTAGATTTCTCTCCGCAGCAGGGCCCTCCCCCTGGAACAGACTTCCGGCCTGACTTGAACTTGAGGGGAACCATCTCCAGTTCTGGAAGCACCTCAAGACCTTCCTCTTTGCTTCTGCTTACTCTCTGCCTCTCCCTTGCACAATTCTTCACTGGAACTGCACAGGAGCTGCAACTGGGCCACTCTCACCCACCTCGGTCCCTGGCCCAGCCACTCTCCACTTGCACTGCCTCCCTGGCAACCCCTGCACTGCAGTACTGTCTCTCTATCCCTACAGCCCTCCCTTCCCAGCACTTGTCTGCACTTACCTTTGTAGTTGCCACCAGGTGACCTATGTATTATTTTTTTGGGCTACTTCCCCTGTACTGGACTCCCGCCCACCCTTCCCCTTGGACTTTTCCCATTCCCCCTACCCCTGCACTTGCATGATCTCAATGACACCTGGCCTTTTAGTACCGTTCTCTGTGTTCCCTTGTTCCCCCCTCCCTGCCTCATTGCGCCTTGGAATACTTGTGTATGGCCCATATCATGTCATATGTCATATGTGTGCCTTTTGGTCACACAGGATAGCTTGTGTTTAAGTAGCTAGGGATGCAGACGATGTGGCACTTCCATGGCAACTATCTCAGTGTGGTAGGGTTGTGACACTTGACTGTCTCTTTGTCATCATCGATTGTCACCTGGTATGTGCCAGGCCTGTGTGCACTTAGCAGGGGTGGGAGTTTAGGTGAAAAATGTGGCCACAAGCTGGGTCCGGGCTTCCTCGCCACGTGCCCTGTCCCCTCCCATGTGCAGCGCCTGTGCCTGTGGTTGGGGATGTGGGGGCACCACCATGTCCACCGGGACACCCTGCCGTGTTGCAACATTGTGCAGGACACATGCTGCCACAATGATCCTGCACACTACTGGTGGTGCACAGAGTAGTTGCCCACCAGAGCGGTCAAGGGAGCGGAAACGTGACTTGAGCACTCCAAATGTGCGCTCCACTATGCCCCTGGTTGCAATATGAGCGGCGTTGTATCTTACCTGGGGTGCTGTGGTGGGGTTCCGGATTGGCGTCATCATGTGGTTGCTCAGAGGGTAGGCACTGTCCCCTGGGGAGGTGATAATAGTTGAGATTATTAGGGTTTGGATATTTGTCTGTGTGTGACTTGCATGCATGTGCAAGGGCATTTGTACTGACCTAGGAGCCATGTGTCGCCATGCTGCCCAGCTTCCAGGGCCCGGCTCAGGGCGGACATTCTGTATATGAAACTGTCATGGGTGGAGCCAGGGTAGTTTGCATAGACAGAGGTGATGATTCCCTTTGCATCACATACAACCTGTACATTGATGGAATGCCAGTGCTTGCGGTTTCGGTAGATGTGCTCAATGGCCCTAGGTGGACGTAGGACCACATGGGTACAATCTATGGCACCGAGCACTTTGGGGAAGTGTGCCAACATGAAAAAATCCAGGACAACGGCCTGCCTTTCTGCGGGTGTTCTGGGCATGTATATGTGCCTGCGGACTGAGGGGTGCGCTGTCATGATTGCCAGTACCTGGTGTAGGCAGCGTGACTGCGTGGCCTGTGAGACCCCCCCACTATGGCAGTGGTCCGCTGAAATGACCCAGTGGCCAAAAAATGCAGGACATTGAGCAGCTTCTCCAAGGGGCTCAATGCTTGGGAGCAAAGGGTGGGGGATGTGAGGTCATCTTCCCACTCCCTGACCAGGTCTAGGATGATATGGGGTGGAAACCTATACCTGCCGTAGACCTGGTTGTCAGGCATCCCAAAAAGGCTTGTCCGTGGTGCGAAAATGCGTGCCCTGGCTATTCTCCTCCTCCTGCGGTGTCCCACGATCAGTGCAGCGACAAATGGGGCATTCATCGTAGCTGTATATACGCGTTTGTTGTTTGCGCGCACTTTTATGCTGTGCGCGGGGACGCCTCCGCCTGCCTTCGTGTGTGCGGACGCGTTGACGCTTGTGCACGTCTTTTGCCGTGCACGGGTTTCCCGTATTCGGATACGTGGTAAGACTGTAGGTCCGAGTGTCATCGCGTGTGATCTGAGGGGAGTGAGCGTACACGTGATTGGCCTGGGTACGTGTGTTTCAGGGTGCGCGGGAAGTTCCACACGCGATTAGCCTGGGTACGTGTATTCCGGGGTGCCGGGAACTTTCACACACGATTGGTGGAAATCCACGTGTGTTCTGTCATCACGTGCAATGAGGGAAACACCTGCGTGCGTCACGTCACAGACGCACTCACGCGCTAAGGGCCTTTGGTCCAATGAAATCGCATATGCGTGCAGCCGTGCATACGCGTTAAGGGCCTTTCCTCGTATTACACGCGGACGTGCAGTTTTCCACGCGCGCTTACGCGCATGGGCCCTTTCCTCGTATTACACGCGGACGTGCAGTTTTCCATGCGCGGTGAAATGCCCATGCACGTCTGTACGCGTCACGTCACAGGGGCGCTTGAGGGGCCTTCTGTCCAATGAAAATGCGTGTGCGTGCAGACGCGCTTACGCGCTAAGGGCCTTTCCTTGAATTACACGCTGATGTGCAGATTTTTCACGTGCCAAATCACTCCGTATCAAGCTGGCCACGCGTAAGCACACGGAAGACCACGCTCCTGCCCAGAAGGCCGAACTACTGCCCCCAGAGCCCCGAGCACGCTCCCACCTGCCATTTGCTGCTGCCTGACTGCCTGCTGCCCACGTGCCCTGCCATTTGCTGCTTGCACATCAGCCAGAGGTTCTGTTGCTGTGACCACTCCTGCTGGAACCAAAGACTCCCGACTGGGATTCCATCACTCTACAGCCCAGCCCCAGGACCCAGTTGCCCACCCACTCCTGCCTCTGGGGTTGTCATGTCGGGGCAAACACCATATGAGACCACTGACAACCCCCGGCCAGAGAGGCAGAGGGGCACCAGCTTCAGTGCCACCGAAGTTGGTGTCCTGGTGGAGCAAGTCCTGGGGCAGTATGATGCCCTCTTCGGAAGTTCCCACGCCGACAAGGAAGGACAGACTCGGATCTGGACTGACATCGTGACTGCCATCAACGTGGAGGGGGTGGCAGTCCGCGACTTACAACATGTCAAGAAGCGCTGGGAGGACTTCAGGTCCAGGACCCTGAACAAGGCCCGGCGCCTCTTGAAGGCAGCGGATGCCAAGGGGCGCCGGGGCCACTTGTCGGAAGAACAGATGAGGGTCCTGGAACGCATATCCCCAGCACTCCACGTCCAGGTCCTTGAGAGGCAGACCCGTCTGGAGTCGAGCGGTGAGTGTACATGCATCCTGATTGTGAGCAGTGCGTGTGGTGATTATTCAGTAGTGTGCAGGTTGCACATCTGTTTGTATGGGGTCGAGTATGGGTGGGGGAGTACAGGGCCGTGGGGCTGACACATGCGAGGGCTGGAATGTGTGAGACATGGATGGTGCTTGTGTGTGTAGGCTTGCATGCCAAATGCAGTTGTGTGGGCACACATGTTTGGATGAATGTGTATGTAAGTAGACATGTCCGTGATGTCACGCATGTAAGTTGTTTTCGGCTGCATGTATCAGCACTGTGTACATGTGCATGTGTGTGTATTTGATAAGGGTCCAACAGTGATGCATCATGGATGCATGTGACAGCGGTATGTGGAAGCCTGATTGGCAGATGTGACATGGATGCCCGTCTGAACACTGCGACACTTGGCAGAGGTGTACACATGCATGCAAGTGTGGTGGTGTGTGTACATGTGTGGTGCACTTCCTGTGTTGCATGTGATGTCTGGCTCACCTTTGGCTGCTCATGCTGTAGTATGTGTATGGATGGTGGTGGCAGTTGCGATATGGCTGTGGTATGGCTCATGTGTGCGAGTTGTAATGACATGTGTGTTGGGGATTGTGATGACATGTCTGAGGTTTGCCAATGCTACTCATGTACAACTGTCATGTGTGTATGTGTCCATTGTACAGTGCCCTGATGCCTGTGTTTTGTTTCTCCCTGTCTGCAGCGTCAACTGATGAAGAGGGCGGAGAAGGTGCTGTGGAGCACAGTGGCGGGGATCCCACCGCCAGCCGGAGATGCAAGGCCCGGCTCCCCTCCCATGTTGTGATCTTGTCGGGGAGTGAGGAGTCCGGTGCCACGTCCCAGGCTGCAGCTGCCGGGGGGAGGTCCAAGAGGTGGAGGTTGGAGTTGGACTCCTCGGCAGCAGAAGGGGCAGCTGGGACCCCACAGGGCCCAACAGGGGAAGATGGCACGGAGTCATCCAGGTTGGTGGGGGGTTTGGTGGAGGAGGAGGCCGTGCAAGCACCAGAGACGGGGTCTGGAGGTGGGGATCCCACTGGTGCTAGTGGTGCAGTGCAGGACCAGGGACAGGAGGCAGCACAGGCCGCCACGGAGGTGCCTGTGTGCAATCCTGTCCCTGATCCTGTCCCTGCATCATCTTGCACCAGCAGGGATGCCTACGTCCAGACCCATTTTCAGGCAGGGGATGAGCTCACGTGAACTGGCCTTCCTCTGCCTGCGGACGTGGCTATCCAGGTCTGGGTTGCGCCTGTCCTGGCTGGTGTGGCGTTGCGTCAACGGGCCATGCGAGGTGACCTGCAGTCTTTTCATGAAGAGACTGCACGTCATCTCGAATGGCTCGTTAACCACGTCAGCCTGCTGGGACAGGTCACCCAGGCCGGATTCCTCCGTCTGATGGGGCTTGCTACGACCCCTCCTCAACTGGACCCCCTACGCGCCAGTCGTCCTCCGTGCCATCTTCCCACCCATCAGTCACCTGGGTGCCCTGTGGAGCTGTCTCTGACGGTGCGGCCAGGCTGGTGGAGGAGGCATCCCTGCCACAGTCGGGAGTCGGACGTCCAGCAGGGGTGGCCACATCTACGACTGCACCCCAGCCAGCAGAGGATGTGCAGGCAGCAGGAGGCAGTGCACGGGCAGAGGCACAGCAGCAGCAGCAACGTGGTGGGAGCCATGAAGGCTCGGGGCCTTCAACATCGGAGGGGCAGGCATCGGCCGGAGGGCAGGAGGACCCAGGACAGAGAGTGTCTTCCATGTGGCAGCGGTTGGGCCACGCCATAGATGCGGAGCGGCAGCGGGCGGAAGAGGCACGGCTCACAATGGTCAGCGCGGAGAACTCCATGCGGAGGGCCCTGAGGCGGGCCGAGTGCCTCGAGTCAATCCGCAGGGGTTTGGAGGTGGAGATGTCGACGGCCCTGCGGACCCTCGGGTTCTTGGAGGAAGACTGCCTACGGGACATTGAGGAGGAGTTCAATGATGCCCTGGCCCGGGACATCCACAAGTGAGCCGTGAAACTAGCCCGCTGCCCTTGTACATAGTTGTGTAGGTATTGTTAGGTTTCATTTTTGTTTTGATTTTACTTGGACCTTTCGGACATTGGCCACATTTTTGTATATAGTTTATTTTATTAGTTAGTGTAGTGAGATAGGTTTCCTTTCTTTTGTTGGGATAATGGACCCTGGCTTGTTCCCATGTACATAGTTCACTGTTGGATTGTATTTTTTTTTCACTTTTTAACCATGGAGCAATGGCTTTATTTTTTATTTCCTGTTGGATTTTGTTTTGTGGACATTGACTTTGGAGAACATTACTTTGGAATTTTATTTTTGGTTTTGCTTTTTTTCACGGACATGGTTCTTTTAATTTTTGTACATTCACATTTCTGTTTATTCATTTTTTATTCTATTTATGTTTCCTTTAATACATATTTTTTTTGGTGAACTTCAATGTGTGGTATCTCATTGGTTTCATGCATTTCATGATATGTGTTTTGAGATTCACTGACACCCATTGGGTGTATGTGAGGGAGATGTGTTTGTTTCGGAACTTGCAATTGGTGTTCTGTGATGTAATTGCAAATTATGAGTGGGTGGATGCAATACTCGGGTGGGTGTTTTGCATTTGGAGGCTGACCATAGGGACCAGGGATCTAGATTGTGATGACATGTTGGCTGGGGAACATGAGTTGCACATGGGTGGGGGCCTGCTGGCAGGTGCCCCACAGTGGTGGGGGTGGGGGGGTGGGGAACATGAGTTGGACATGGGTGGGGGCGTGCTGGCAGGTGCCCCACAGTGCTGGCGGGTGGGGGTGGTGGTAGACATGGGTGGGGGCCTGGTGGAGGCTGCCCCTGCACTGCTGGGGGGGTGGGGGTGGTGGGAGACATGGGTGGGGGCCTGGTGGAGGATGCCCTTGGTGGATGGGGGGTGGGGGTGGTGGGAGACATGGGTGGGGGTGGTGGGAGACATGGGTGGGGGCCTGGTGGTGGGTGCCCCTGCACTGCTGGGGGGTGGGGGTGGTGGGAGACATGGGTGGGGGCCTGGTGGAGGGTGCCCCACAGTGCTGGGGGGTGGGGGTGCTGGGAGACATGGTGGGGGCCTGGTGGAAGCTGCCCCTGCACTGCTGGGGGGGTGGGGGTGGTGGGAGACATGGGTGGGGGCCTGGTGGAGGCTGCCTCTGGTGGCTGGGGGGTGGGGGTGGTGGGGAACATGAGTTGGACATGGGTGTGGGCCTGCTGGCAGGTGCCCCACAGTGCTGGGGGGTGGGGGTGGTGGGGAACATGAGTTGGACATGGGTGGGGGCCTGCTGGCAGGTGCCCCACAGTGCTGGGGGGTGGGGGTGGTGGGAGACATGGGTGGGGGCCTGGTGGTGGGTGCCCCTGCACTGCTGGCGGGTGGGGGTGCTGGGGAACATGAGTTGGACATGGGTGGGGGCCTGCTGGCAGGTGCCCCACAGTGCTGGGGGGTGGGGGTGGTGGGGAACATGAGTTGGACATGGGTGGGGGCCTGCTGGCAGGTGCCCCACAGTGCTGGGGGGTGGGGGGGTGGGAGACATGGGTGGGGGCCTGGTGGAGGATGCCCCTGGGGGGTGGGGGTGGGGGTGCTGGGAGACATGAGTGGGGGCATGGTGGAGGCTGCCCCTGGTGGCTGGGGGGTGGGGGTGCTGGGAGACATGGGTGGGGGCCTGGTGGAGGCTGCCCCTGGTGACTGGGGGGGTGGGGGTGCTGGGAGACATGGGTGGGGGCCTGGTGGTGGGTGCCACTGCACTGCTGGGGGGTGGGGGTGCTGGGGAACATGAGTTGGACATGGGTGGGGGCCTGCTGGCAGGTGCCCCACAGTGCTGGGGGGTGGGGGTGGTGGGGAACATGAGTTGGACATGGGTGGGGGCCTGCTGGCAGGTGCCCCACAGTGCTGGGGGTGGGGGTGCTGGGGAACATGAGTTGGACATGGGCGGGGGCCTGCTGGCGGGTGCCCCACAGTGCTGGGGGGTGGGGGTGGTGGGAGACATGGGTGGGGGCCTGGTGGAGGCTGCCCCTGCACAGCTGGGGGTGTGGGGGTGGTGGGAGACATGGGTGGGGGCCTGGTGGAGGCTGCCCCTGGGGGTGGGGGGTGGGGGTGGTGGGAGACATGGGTGGGGGCCTGGTGGAGGCTGCCCCTGGTGGCTGGGGGGGTGGGGGTGGTGGGAGACATGGGTGGGGGCCTGGTGGAGGCTGCCCCTGGTGGATGGGGGGTGGGGGTGGTGGGAGACATGGGTGGGGGCCTGGTGGTGGGTGCCCCTGCACTGCTGGGGGGTGGGGGTGGTGGGAGACATGGGTGGGGGCCTGGTGGAGACTGCCCCTGGTGGCTGGGGGTTGGGGGTGGTGGGGAACATGAGTTGGACATGGGTGGGGGCCTGCTGGCAGGTGGCCCACAGTGCTGGGGGGTGTGGGTGGTGGGAGACATGGGTGGGGGCCTGGTGAGGCTGCCCCTGGTGGCTGGGGGTGGGGGTGGTGGGAGACATGGGTGGGGGCCTGGTGGTGGGTGCCCCTGCACTGCTGGGGGGTGGGAGTGGTGGGAGACATGGGTGGGGGCCTGGTGGAGGGTGCCCCACAGTGCTGGGGGGTGGGGGTGCTGGGAGACATGGGTGGGGGCCTGGTGGAGGCTGCCCCTGCACTGCTGGGGGGGTGGGGTGGTGGGAGACATGGGTGGGGGCCTGGTGGAGGCTGCCCCTGGTGGCTGGGGGGTGGGGGTGGTGGGGAACATGAGTTGGACATGGGTGGGGGCCTGCTGGCAGGTGCCCCACAGTGCTGGGGGGTGGGGGTGGTGGGGAACATGAGTTGGACATGGGTGGGGGCCTGCTGGCAGGTGCCCCACAGTGCTGGGGGGTGGGGGTGGTGGGAGACATGGGTGGGGGCCTGGTGGTGGGTGCCCCTGCACTGCTGGTGGGTGGGGGTGCTGGGGAACATGAGTTGGACATGGGTGGGGGCCTGCTGGCAGGTGCCCCACAGTGCTGGGGGGTGGGGGTGGTGGGGAACATGAGTTGGACATGGGTGGGGGCCTGCTGGCAGGTGCCCCACAGTGCTGGGGGGTGGGGGTGGTGGGAGACATGGGTGGGGGCCTGGTGGTGGGTTCCCCTGCACTGCTGGCGGGTGGGGGTGCTGGGGAACATGAGTTGGACATGGGTGGGGGCCTGCTGGCAGGTGCCCCTCAGTGCTGGGGGGTGGGGGTGGTGGGGAACATGAGTTGGACATGGGTGGGGGCCTCCTGGCAGGTGCCTCACAGTGCTGGGGGGTGGGGGTGGAGGGAGACATGGGTGGGGGCCTGGTGGAGGATGCCCCTGCACTGCTGGGGGGGTGGGGGTGGTGGGAGACATGGGTGGGGGCCTGGTGGAGGCTGCCCCTGGGGGGTGGGGGTGGGGGTGCTGGGAGACATGGGTGGGGGCCTGGTGGAGGCTGCCCCTGGTGGCTGTGGGGTGGGGGTGCTGGGAGACATGGGTGGGGGCCTGGTGGAGGCTGCCCCTGGTGACTGGGGGGGTGGGGGTGCTGGGAGAAATGGGTGGGGGCCTGGTGGTGGGTGCCACTGCACTGCTGGGTGGTGGGGGTGCTGGGGAACATGAGTTGGACATGGGTGGGGGCCTGCTGGCAGGTGCTCCACAGTGCTGGGGGTGGGGGTGGTGGGGAACATGAGTTGGACATGGGTGGGGGCCTGCTGGCAGGTGCCCCACAGTGCTGGGGGTGGCGGTCCTGGGGAACATGAGTTGGACATGGGTGAGGGCCTGCTGGCGGGTGCCCCACAGTGCTGGGGGGTGGGGGTGGTGGGAGACATGGGTGGGGGCCTGGTGGAGGCTGCCCCTGGTGGCTGGGGGGTGGGGGTGGTGGGGAACATGAGTTGGACATGGGTGGGGGCCTGCTGGCAGGTGGCCCACAGTGCTGGGGGGTGGGGGTGGTGGGAGACATGGGTGGGGGCCTGGTGGAGGCTGCCCCTGGTGGCTGGGGGGTGGGGGTGGTAGGGAACGTGAGTTGGACATGGGTGGGGGCCTGCTGGCAGGTGCCCCACAGTGCTGGGGGGTGGGGGTGGTGGGAGACATGGGTGGGGCCTGGTGGAGGCTGCCCCTGCACTGCTGGGGGGTGGGGGTGGTGGGAGACATGGGTGGGGGCCTGGTGGAGGCTGCCCCTGGTGACTGGGGGGTGGGGGTGCTGGGAGACATGGGTGGGGGCCTGGTGGTGGGTGCCCCTGGTGGCTGGGGGTGGTGGTGGTGGGAGACATGGGTGGGGGCCTAGTGGTGGGTGCCCCTGAACTGCTGGGGCGTGGGGGTGCTGGGGAACATGAGTTGGACAAGGGTGGAACCTGCTGGCAGGTGCCCCACCGTGCTGGGGGGTGGGGGTGGTGGGGAACATGAGTTGGACATGGGTGGGGGCCTGCTGGCAGGTGCCCCACAGTGCTGGGGGGTGGGGGTGGTGGGAGACATGGGTGGGGGCCTGGTGGAGGCTGCCCCTGCACAGCTGGGGGTGTGGGGGTGGTGGGAGACATGGGTGGGGGCCTGGTGGAGGCTGCCCCTGGGGGTGGGGGGTGGGGGTGGTGGGAGACATGGGTGGGGGCCTGGTGGAGGCTGCCCCTGGTGGCTGGGGGGGTGGGGGTGGTGGGAGACATGGGTGGGGGCCTGGTGGAGGCTGCCCCTGGTGGATGGGGGGTGGGGGTGGTGGGAGACATGGGTGGGGGCCTGGTGGTGGGTGCCCCTGCACTGCTGGGGGGTGGGGGTGGTGGGAGACATGGGTGGGGGCCTGGTGGAGGGTGCCCCACAGTGCTGGGGGGTGGGGGTGCTGGGAGACATGGTGGGGGCCTGGTGGAAGCTGCCCCTGCACTGCTGGGGGGCTGGGGGTGGTGGGAGACATGGGTGGGGGCCTGGTGGAGGCTGCCTCTGGTGGCTGGGGGGTGGGGGTGGTGTGAAACATGAGTTGGACATGGGTGTGGGCCTGCTGGCAGGCGCCCCACAGTGCTGGTGGGTGGGGGTGGTGGGGAACATGAGTTGGACATGGGTGGGGGCCTGCTGGCAGGTGCCCACAGTGCTGGGGGGTGGGGGTGGTGGGAGACATGGGTGGGGGCCTGGTGGTGGGTGCCCCTGCACTGCTGGCAGGTGGGGGTGCTGGGGAACATGAGTTGGACATGGGTGGGGGCCTGCTGGCAGGTGCCCCACAGTGCTGGGGGGTGGGGGTGGTGGGGAACATGAGTTGGACCTGGGTGGGGGCCTGCTGGCAGGTGCCCCACAGTGCTGGGGGGTGTGGGGGGTATTAGACATGGGTGGGGGCCTGGTGGAGGATGCCCCTGCACTGCTGGGGGGGTGGGGGTGGTGGGAGACATGGGTGGGGGCCTGGTGGAGGCTGCCCCTGGGGGGTGGGGGGTGGGGGTGCTGGGAGACATGAGTGGGGGCATGGTGGAGGCTGCCCCTGTTGGCTGGGGGGTGGGGGTGCTGGGAGACATGGGTGGGGGCCTGGTGGAGGCTGCCCCTGGTGACTGGGGGGGTGGGGGTGCTGGGAGACATGGGTGGGGGCCTGGTGGTGGGTTCCACTGCACTGCTGGGGGGTGGGGGTGCTGGGGGACATGAGTTGGACATGGGTGGGGGCCTGCTGGCAGGTGCCCCACAGTGCTGGGGGTGGGGGTGATGGGGAACATGAGTTGGACATGGGTGGGGGCCTGCTGGCGGGTGCCCCACAGTGCTGGGGGGTGGGGGTGGTGGGAGACATGGGTGGGGGCCTGGTGGAGGCTGCCCCTGGTGGCTGGGGGTTGGGGGTGGTGGGGAACATGAGTTGGACATGGGTGGGGGCCTGCTGGCAGGTGGCCCACAGTGCTGGGGGGTGGGGGTGGTGGGAGACATGGGTGGGGGCCTGGTGAGGCTGCCCCTGGTGGCTGGGGGTGGGGGTGGTGGGAGACATGGGTGGGGGCCTGGTGGTGGGTGCCCCTGCACTGCTGGGGGGTGGGAGTGGTGGGAGACATGGGTGGGGGCCTGGTGGAGGGTGCCCCACAGTTCTGGGGGGTGGGGGTGCTGGGAGACATGGGTGGGGGCCTGGTGGAGGCTGCCCCTGCACTGCTGGGGGGTGGGGGTGGTGGGAGACATGGGTGGGGGCCTGGTGGAGGCTGCCCCTGGTGGCTGGGGGGTGGGGGTGGTGGGGAACATGAGTTGGACATGGGTGGGGGCCTGCTGGCAGGTGCCCCACAGTGCTGGGGGGTGGGGGTGGTGGGGAACATGAGTTGGACATGGGTGGGGGCCTGCTGGCAGGTGCCCCACAGTGCTGGGGGGTGGGGGTGGTGGGAGACATGGGTGGGGGCCTGGTGGTGGGTGCCCCTGCACTGCTGGCGGGTGGGGGTGCTGGGGAACATGAGTTGGACATGGGTGGGGGCCTGCTGGCAGGTGCCCCACAGTGCTGGGGGGTGGGGGTGGTGGGGAACATGAGTTGGACATGGGTGGGGGCCTGCTGGCAGGTGCCCCACAGTGCTGGGGGGTGGGGGTGGTGGGAGACATGGGTGGGGGCCTGGTGGTGGGTTCCCCTGCACTGCTAGCGGGTGGGGGTGCTGGGGAACATGAGTTGGACATGGGTGGGGGCCTGCTGGCAGGTGCCCCTCAGTGCTGGGGGGTGGGGGTGGTGGGGAACATGAGTTGGACATGGGTGTGGGCCTCCTGGCAGGTGCCCCACAGTGCTGGGGGGTGGGGGTGGAGGGAGACATGGGTGGGGGCCTGGTGGAGGATGCCCCTGCACTGCTGGTGGGGTGGGGGTGGTGGGAGACATGGGTGGGGGCCTGGTGGAGGCTGCCCCTGGGGGGTGGGGGTGCTGGGAGACATGGGTGGGATCCTGGTGGAGGCTGCCCCTGATGGCTGGGGGGTGGGGGTGCTGGGAGACATGGGTGGGGGCCTGGTGGAGGCTGCCCCTGGTGACTGGGGGGTGGGGGTGCTGGGAGAAATGGGTGGGGGCCTGGTGGTGGGTGCCACTGCACTGCTGGGGGGTGGGGGTGCTGGGGAACATGAGTTGGACATTGGTGGGGGCCTGCTGGCAGGTGCTCCACAGTGCTGGGGGTGGGGGTGGTGGGGAACATGAGTTGGACATGGGTGGGGGCCTGCTGGCAGGTGCCCCACAGTGCTGGGGGTGGCGGTGCTGGGGAACATGAGTTGGACATGGGTGAGGGCCTGCTGGCGGGTGCCCCACAGTGCTGAGGGGTGGGGGTGGTGGGAGACATGGGTGGGGGCCTGGTGGAGGCTGCCCCTGGTGGCTGGGGGGTGGGGGTGGTGGGGAACATGAGTTGGACATGGGTGGGGGCCTGCTGGCAGGTGGCCCACAGTGCTGGGGAGTGGGGGTGGTGGGAGACATGGGTGGGGGTCTGGTGGAGGCTGCCCCTGGTGGCTGGGGGGTGGGGGTGGTGGGGAACGTGAGTTGGACATGGGTGGGGGCCTGCTGGCAGGTGCCCCACAGTGCTGGGGGGTGGGGGTGGTGGGAGACATGGGTGGGGCCTGGTGGAGGCTGCCCCTGCACTGCTGGGGGGTGGGGGTGGTGGGAGACATGGGTGGGGGCCTGGTGGAGGCTGCCCCTGGTGACTGGGGGGGTGGGGGTGCTGGGAGACATGGGTGGGGGCCTGGTGGTGGGTGCCCCTGGTGGCTGGGGGGTGGTGGTGGTTTGAGACATGGGTGGGGGCCTAGTGGTGGGTGCCCCTGAACTGCTGGGGGGTGGGGGTGCTGGGGAACATGAGTTGGACAAGGGTGGGGACCTGCTGGCAGGTGCCCCACAGTGCTGGGGGGTGTGGGTGGTGGGGAACATGAGTTGGACATGGGTGGGGGCCTGCTGGCAGGTGCACCACAGTGCTGGGGGGTGGGGGTGGTGGGAGACATGGGTGGGGGCCTGGTGGTGGGTGCCCCTGCACTGCTGGGGGGTGGGGGTGCTGGGGAACATGAGTTGGACATGGGTGGGGGCCTGCTGGCAGGTGCCCCACAGTGCTGGGGGGTGGGGGTGGTGGGGAACATGAGTTGGACATGGGTGGGGGCCTGCTGGCAGGTGCCCCACAGTGCTGTGGGGTGGGGGTGGTGGGAGACATGGGTGGGGGCCTGGTGGAGGCTGCCCCTGGGGGTGGGGGGTGGGGGTGGTGGGAGACATGGGTGGGGGCCTGGTGGAGGCTGCCCCTGGTGGCTGGGGGGTGGGGGTGCTGGGAGACATGGGTGAGGGCCTGGTGGTGGCTGCCCCTGGTGACTGGGGGGGGTGGGGGTGCTGGGAGACATGGGTGGTCTGGTGGTGGGTGCCCCTGGTGGCTGGGGGGTGGGGGTATTGGGAGACATGGGTGGGGGCCTGGTGGTGGGTGCCCCTGCACTGCTGGGGGGTGGGGGTGCTGGGGAACATGAGTTGGACATGGGTGGGGGCCTGCTGGCAGGTGCCCCACAGTGCTGGGGGGTGGGGGTGGTGGGGAACATGAGTTGGACATGGGTGGGGGCCTGCTGGCAGGTGCCCCACAGTGCTGGGGAGTGGGGGTGGTGGGAGACATGGGTGGGGGTCCGGTGGAGGCTGCCCCTGCACTGCTGGGGGGGTGGGGGTGGTGGGAGACATGGGTGGGGGCCTGGTGGAGGCTGCCCTTGGGGGGTGGGGGGTGGGGGTGCTGGGAGACATGGGTGGGGGCCTGGTGGAGGCTGCCCCTGGTGGCTGGGGGGTGGGGGTGCTGGGAGACATGGGTGGGGGCCTGGTGGAGGCTGCCCCTGGTGACTGGGGGGGTGGGGGTGCTGGTAGACATGGGTGGGGGCCTGGTGGTGCGTGCCCCTGGTGGCTGGGGGTGGGGGTGGTGGGAGACATGGGTGGGGGCCTGGTGGTGGGGGCCCCTGCACTGCTGGGGGGTGCGGGTGCTGGGGAACATGAGTTGGACATGGGTGGGGGCCTGCTGGCAGGTGCCCCACAGTGCTGGGGGGTGGGGGTGGTGGGGAACATGAGTTGGACATGGTTGGGGGCCTGCTGGCAGGTGCCCCACAGTGCTGGGGGGTGGGGGTGCTGGGGAACATGAGTTGGACATGGGTGGGGGCCTGCTGGCGGATGCCCCACAGTGCTGTGGGGTGGTGGTGGTGGGAGACATGGGTGGGGGCCTGGTGGAGGCTGCCCCTGGTGGCTGGGGGGTGGGGGTGGTGGGGAACATGAGTTGGACATGGGTGGGGGCCTGCTGGCAGGTGGCCCACAGTGCTGGGGGGTGGGGGTGGTGGAAGACATGGATGGGGACCTGGTGGAGGCTGCCCCTGGTGGCTGGGGGGTGGGGATGGTGGGGAACATGAGTTGGACATGGGCGGGGGCCTGCTGGCAGGTGCCCCACAGTGCTGGGGGGTGGGGGTGGTGGGAGACATGGGTGGGGGCCTGGTGGAGGCTGCCCCTGCACTGCTGGGGGGTGGGGGTGGTGGGAGACATGGGTGGGGGCCTGGTGGAGGCTGCCCCTGGTGACTGGGGGGAGGGTGGGGGTGCTGGGAGACATGGGTGACATGGGTGGTGGCCTATTGGTGGGTGCCCCTGGTGGCTGGGGGGTGGGGGTGGTGGGAGACATGGGTGGGGGCCTGGTGGTGGGTGCCCCTGCACTGCTGGGGGGGTGGGGGTGCTGGGGAACATGAGTTGGACATGGGTGGGGGCCTGCTGGCAGGTGCCTCACAGTGCTGGGGGGTGGGGGTGGTGGGAGACATGGGTGGGGGCCTGGTGGTGTGTGCCCCTGCACTGCTGGGGGATGGGGGTGCTGGGGAACATGAGTTGGACATGGGTGGGGGCCTGCTGGCAGGTGCCCCACAGTGCTGGGGGGTGGGGGTGGTGGGGAACATGAGTTGGACATGGGTGGGGGCCTGCTGGCAGGTGCCCCACAGTGCTGGGGGGTGGGGGTGGTGGGAGACATGGGTGGGGGCCTGGTGGAGGCTGCCCCTGCACTGCTGGGGGGGTGGGGGTGGTGGGAGACATGGGTGGGGGCCTGGTGGAGGCTGCCCCTGGGGGTGGGGGGTGGGGGTGGTGGGAGATATGGGTGGGGGCCTGGTGGAGGCTGCCCCTGGTGGCTGGGGGGTGGGGGTGCTGGGAGACATGGGTGAGGGCCTGGTGGAGGCTGCCCATGGTGACTGGGGGGGTGGGGGTGCTGGGAGACATGGGGGGGGCTGGTGGTGGGTGCCCCTGGTGGCTGGGGTGTGGGGGTATTGGGAGACATGGGTGGGGGCCTGGTGGTGGGTGCCCCTGCACTGCTGGGGGGTGGGGGTGCTGGGGAACATGAGTTGGACATGGGTGGGGGCCTGCTGGCAGGTGCCCCACAGTGCTGGGGGGTGGGGGTGGTGGGGAACATGAGTTGGACATGGGTGGGGGCCTGCTGGCAGGTGCCCCACAGTGCTGGGGGGTTGGGGTGGTGGGAGACATGGGTGGGGGCCTGGTGGAGGCTGCCCCTGGGGGGTGGGGGGTGGGGGTGCTGGGAGACATGGGTGGGGGCCTGGTGGAGGCTGCCCCTGGTGGCTGGGGGGTGGGGGTGCTGGGAGACATGGGTGGGGGCCTGGTGGAGGCTGCCCCTGGTGACTGGGGGGGTGGGGGTGCTGGGAGACATGGGTGGGGGCCTGGTGGTGGGTGCCCCTGGTGGCTGGGGGGTGGGGGTGGTGGGAGACATGGGTGGGGGCCTGGTGGCTGGGGCCCCTGCACTGCTGGGGGGTGCGGGTGCTGGGGATCATGAGTTGGACATGGGTGGGGGCCTGCTGGCAGGTGCCCCACAGTGCTGGGGGGTGGGGGTGGTGGGGAACATGAGTTGGACATGGTTGGGGGCCTGCTGACAGGTGCCCCACAGTGCTGGGGGGTGGGGGTGCTGGGGAACATGAGTTGGACATGGGTGGGGGCCTGCTGGCGGGTGCCCCACAGTGCTGTGGGGTGGGGGTGGTGGGAGACATGGGTGGGGGCCTGGTGGAAGCTGCCCCTGGTGGCTGGGGGGTGGGGGTGGTGGGGAACATGAGTTGGACATGGGTGGGGGCCTGCTGGCAGGTGGCCCACAGCGCTGGGGGGTGGGGGTGGTGGGAGACATGGATGGGGACCTGGTGGAGGCTGCCCCTGGTGGCTGGGGGGTGGGGATGGTGGGGAACATGAGTTGGACATGGGCGGGGGCCTGCTGGCAGGTGCCCCACAGTGCTGGGGGGTGGGGGTGGTGGGAGACATGGGTGGGGGCCTGGTGGAGGCTGCCCCTGCACTGCTGGGGGGGTGGGGGTGGTGGGAGACATGGGTGGGGGCCTGGTGGAGGCTGCCCCTGGTGACTGGGGGGGTGGGGGTGCTGGGAGACATGGGTGACATGGGTGGTGGCCTATTGGTGGGTGCCCCTGGTGTCTGGGGGGTGGGTTTGGTGGGAGACATGGGTGGGCGCCTGGTGGTGGGTGCCCCTGCACTGCTGGGGGGGTGGGGGTGCTGGGGAACATGAGTTGGACATGGGTGGGGGCCTGCTGGCAGGTGCCTCACAGTGCTGGGGTGTGGGGGTGGTGGGGAACATGAGTTGGACATGGGTGGGGGCCTGCTGGCAGGTGCCCCACAGTGCTGGGGGGTGGGGGTGGTGGGAGACATGGGTGGGGGCCTGGTGGAGGCTGCCCCTGCACTGCTGGGGGGGTGGGGGTGGTGGGAGACATGGGTGGGGGCCTGGTGGAGGCTGCCCCTGGGGGGTGGGGGGTGGGGGTGCTGGGAGACATGGGTGGGGGCCTGGTGAAGGCTGCCCCTGGTGGCTGGGGGGTGGGGGTGCTGGGAGACATGGGTGGGGGCCTGGTGGAGGCTGCCCCTGGTGACTGGGGCGTTGGGGGTGCTGGGAGACATGGGTGGGGGCCTGGTGGTGGGTGCCACTGGTGGCTGGGGGGTGGGGGTGGTGGGAGACATGGGTGGGGGCCTGGTGGTGGGTGCCCCTGCACTGCTGGAGGGTGGGGTGCTGGGGAACATGAGTTGGACATGGGTGGGGGCCTGCTGGCAGGTGCCCCACAGTGCTGGGGGGTGGGGGTGGTGGGGAACATGAGTTGGACATGGGTGGGGGCCTGCTGGCAGGTGCCCCACAGTGCTGGGGTGTGGGGGTGGTGGGGAACATGAGTTGGACATGGGTGGGGGCCTGCTGGCAGGTGCCCCACAGTGCTGGGGGGTGGCGGTGGTGGGAGACATGGGTGGGGGCCTGGTGGTGGGTGCCCCTGCACTGCTGGGGGATGGGGGTGCTGGGGAACATGAGTTGGACATGGGTGGGGGCCTGCTGGCAGGTGCCCCACAGTGCTGGGGGGTGGGGGTGGTGGGGAACATGAGTTGGACATGGGTGGGGGCCTGCTGGCAGGTGCCCCACAGTGCTGGGGGGGTGGTGGTGGTGGGAGACATGGGTGGGGGCCTGGTGGAGGCTGCCCCTGGGGGGTGGGGGGTGGGGGTGCTGGGAGACATGGGTGGGGGCCTGGTGGAGGATGCCCCTGGTGGCTGGGGGGTGGGGGTGGTGGGAGACATGGGTGGGGGCCACGTGGAGGCAGCCCCTGGTGACTGGGGTGTAGGGGGTGCTGGGAGAAATGGGTGGGGGCCTGGTGGTCGGTGCCCCTGGTGGCTGGGGGGTGGGGGTGGTGGGAGACATGGGTGGGGGCCTGGTGGAGGCTGCCCCTGCACTGCTGGGGGGGGTGGGGGTGGTGGGAGACATGGGTGGGGGCCTGGTGGAGGCTGCCCCTGGGGGGTGGGGGGTGGAGGTGCTGGGAGACATGGGTGGGGGCCTGGTGGAGGCTGCCCCTGGTGGCTGGGGGGTGGGGGTGCTGGGAGACATGGGTGGGGGCCTGGTGGAGGCTGCCCCTGGTGACTGGGGAGGTGGGGGTGCTGGGAGACATGGGTGGGGGCCTGGTGGTGGGTGCCCCTGCACTGCTGGGGGGTGGGGGTGGTGGGAGACATGGGTGGGGGCCTGGTGGTGGGTGCCCCACAGTGCTGGCGGTGGGGGTGCTGGGAGACATGGGTTGGGGCCTGGTTGAGGCTGCCCCTGGTGGCTGGGGGGTGTGGGTGCTGGGAGACATGGGTGGGGGCCTGGTGGAGGCTGCCCCTGGTGGCTGGGAGGTGGGGGTGCTGGGAGACATGGGTGGAGGCCTGGTGGAGGGTGCCCCTGGTGACTGGGGGGGTGGGGGTGGTGGGAGACATGGGTGGGGGCCTGGTGGTGGGTGCCCCTAGTGGCTGGGGGGTGGGGGTGCTGGGAGACATGGGTGGGGGCCTGGTGGTGGGTGCCCCAGTACTGCTGGTGGGTGGGGGTGGTGGGGATAATGAGTTGGACATGGGTGGGGGCCTGCTGGCAGGTGCCCCACAGTGCTGGGGGGAGGGGGTGGTGGGGGACATGAGTTGGACATGGGTGCGGGCCTGCTGGCAGGTGCCCCACAGTGCTGGGGGGTGGGGGTGGTGGGAGACATGAGTTGGACATGGGTGGGGGCCTGGTAGAGGCTGCCCCTGCACTGCTGGGGGGTGGGGGTGCTGGGAGACATGGGTGGGGGCCTGGTGGTGGGTGCCCCACAGTGCTGTGGGGGTGGGGGTGGTGGGAGACATGGGTGGGGGCCTGGTGGAGGCTGCCCCTGGTGGCTTCGGGGGTGGGGGTGCTGGGAGACATGGGTGGGGGCCTGGTGGAGGCTGCCCCTGGTGCCTGGGGGGTGGGGGTGGTGGGAGACATTGGTGGGGACCTGGTGGAGGCTGCCCCTGGTGGCTGGGGGGTGGGGGTGGTGGGAGACATGGGCGGGGGCCTGGTGGAGGCTGCACCTGCACTGCTGGGGGGTGAGGGGTGGGAGAAATGGGTGGGGGCCTGCTGGCAGGTGCCCGACAGTGCTGGGGGGTGGGGGTGGTGGGGAACATGAGTTGGACATGGGTGGGGACCTGCTGGCAGGTGTCCCATAGTGCTGTTTAGACATGAGTTGGACATGGGTGGGGGCCTGGTGGAGGCTGCCCCTGCACTGCTGGGGGGTGGGGGGTGGGAGAAATGGGTGGGGGCCTGCTGGCAGGTGCCCAACAGTGCTGGGGGGTGGGTGTGGTGGGGAACATGAGTTGGACATGGGTGGGGGCCTGCTGGCAGGTGCCCCACAGTGGTGGGGGGTGGGGGTGGTGGGAGACATGAGTTGGACATGGGTGGGGGCCTGGTGGAGGCTGCCCCTGCACTGCTGGGGGGTGGGGTGGTGGGAGACATGGGTGGGGGCCTGGTGGTGGGTGCCCCACAGTGCTGGGGTGGTAGGGGTGGTGGGAGAAATGCGTGGGGGCCTGGTGGAGGCTGCCCCTGGTGGCTGGTCGGTGGTGGTGCTGGGAGACATGGGTGGGGGCCTGGTGTAGGCTACCCCCGGATGACTGGGGGGGTGGGGGTGGTGGGAGACATGGGTGGGGGCCTGGTGGAGGCTGCCCCTGGTGGCTGGGGGGTGGGGGTGGTGGGAGACATGGGAGGGGGCCTGGTGGAGGCTGCCCCTGCACTGCTGGGGGGTGGGGGTGGGAGACATGGGTGGGGGCCTGCTGGCAGGTGCCCGACAGTGCTGGGGGGTGGGGGTGGTGGGGAACATGAGTTGGACATGGGTGGGGACCTGCTGGCAGGTGTCCCATAGTGCTGGGGGGTGGGGATGGTGGGAGACATGAGTTGGACATGGGTGGGGGCCTGGTGGAGGCTGCCCCTGCACTGCTGGGGGGTGGGGGTGGGAGACATGGGTGGGGGCCTGCTGGCAGGTGCCCGACAGTGCTGGGGGGTGGGGGTGGTGGGGAACATGAGTTGGACATGGGGGGGGGCTGCTGGCAGGTGCCCCACAGTGCTGGGGGGTGGGGGTGGTGGGAGACATAGGTGGGGGCCTGGTGGAGGCTGCCCCTGCACTGCTGGGGGGGTGGGGGTGCTGGGAGACATGGGTTGGGGCCTGGTTGAGGCTGCCCCTGGTGGCTGGGGGGTGTGGGTGCTGGGAGACATGGGTGGGGGCCTGGTGGAGGCTGCCCCTGGTGGCTGGGGGGTGGGGGTGCTGGGAGACATGGGTGGAGGCCTGGTGGAGGCTGCCCCTGGTGACTAGGGGGGTGGGGGTGGTGGGAGACATGGGTGGGGGCCTGGTGGTGGGTGCCCCTAGTGGCTGGGGGGTGGGGGTGCTCGGAGACATGGGTGGGGGCCTGGTGGTGGGTGCCCCAGTACTGCTGGTGGGTGGGGGTGGTGGGGATAATGAGTTGGACATGGGTGGGGGCCTGCTGGCAGGTGCCCCACAGTGCTGGGGGGTGGGGGTGGTGGGAGACATGAGTTGGACATGGGTGGGGGCCTGGTAGAGGCTGCCCCTGCACTGCTGGGGGGTGGGGGTGCTGGGAGACATGGGTGGGGGCCTGGTGGTGGGTGCCCCACAGTGCTGTGGGGGTGGGGGTGGTGGGAGACATGGGTGGGGGCCTGGTGGAGGCTGCCCCTGGTGGCTTCGGGGGTGGGGGTGCTGGGAGACATGGGTGGGGGCCTGGTGGAGGCTGCCCCTGGTGCCTGGGGGGTGGGGGTGGTGGGAGACATTGGTGGGGACCTGGTGGAGGCTGCCCCTGGTGGCTGGGGGGTGGGGGTGGTGGGAGACATGGGTGGGGGCCTGGTGGAGGCTGCACCTGCACTGCTGGGGGGTGAGGGGTGGGAGAAATGGGTGGGGGCCTGCTGGCAGGTGCCCGACAGTGCTGGGGGGTGGGGGTGGTGGGGAACATGAGTTGGACATGGGTGGGGACCTGCTGGCAGGTGTCCCATAGTGCTGGGGGGTGGGGGTGGTGGGAGACATGAGTTGGACATGGGTGGGGGCCTGGTGGAGGCTGCCCCTGCACTGCTGGGGGGTGGGGGGTGGGAGAAATGGGTGGGGGCCTGCTGGCAGGTGCCCAACAGTGCTGGGGGGTGGGTGTGGTGGGGAACATGAGTTGGACATGGGTGGGGGCCTGCTGGCAGGTGCCCCACAGTGGTGGGGGGTGGGGGTGGTGGGAGACATGAGTTGGACATGGGTGGGGGCCTGGTGGAGGCTGCCCCTGCACTGCTGGGGGGTGGGGTGGTGGGAGACATGGGTGGGGGCCTGGTGGTGGGTGCCCCACAGTGCTGGGGTGGTAGGGGTGGTGGGAGACATGGGTGGGGGCCTGGTGGAGGCTGCCCCTGGTGGCTGGTCGGTGGTGGTGCTGGGAGACATGGGTGGGGGCCTGGTGGAGGCTACCCCTGGTGACTGGGGGGGGTGGGGGTGGTGGGAGACATGGGTGGGGGCCTGGTGGAGGCTGCCCCTGGTGGCTGGGGGGTGGGGGTGGTGGGAGACATGGGAGGGGGCCTGGTGGAGGCTGCCCCTGCACTGCTGGGGGGTGGGGGTGGGAGACATGGGTGGGGGCCTGCTGGCAGGTGCCCGACAGTGCTGGGGGGTGGGGGTGGTGGGGAACATGAGTTGGACATGGGGGGGGCTGCTGGCAGGTGCCCCACAGTGCTGGGGGGTGGGGGTGGTGGGAGACATAGGTGGGGGCCTGGTGGAGGCTGCCCCTGCACTGCTGGGGGGGTGGGGGTGGTGGGAGACATGGGTGGGGCCTAGTGGAGGCTCCCCCTGGGGGGTGGGGGTGGGGGTGCTGGGAGACATGGGTGGGGGCCTGGTGGAGGCTGCCCCTGGTGGCTGGGGGGGGTGGGGGTGCTGGGAGACATGGGTGGGGGCCTGGAGGAGGCTGCCCCTGGTGACTGGGGGGTGGGGGTGCTGGGAGACATGGGTGGGGGCCTGGTGGTGGGTGCCCCTGGTGGCTGGGGGGTTGGGGTGGTGGGAGACATGGGTGGGGGCCTGGTGGTGGGTGCCGCTGTACTGCTGGGGGGTGGGGTGCTGGGGAACATGAGTTGGACATGGGTGGGGGCCTGCTGGCAGGTGCCCCACGGTGCTGGGGGGTGTGGGTGCTGGGGAACATGAGTTGGACATGGGTGGGGGCCTGCTGGCGGGTGCCCCACAGTGCTGGAGGGTGGGGGTGGTGGGAGACATGGGTGGGGGCCTGGTGGAGGCTGCCCCTGGTGGCTGGGGGGTGGTGGTGGTGGGGAACATGAGTTGGACATGGGTGGGGGCCTGCTGGCAGGTGGCCCACAGTGCTGGGGGGTGGGGGTGGTGGGAGACATGGGTGGGGGCCTGGTGGAGGCTGCCCCTGGTGGCTGGGGGGTGGGGGTGGTGGGGAACATGAGTTGGACATGGGTGGGGGCCTGCTGGCAGGTGCCCCACAGTGCTGGGGGGTGGGGGTGGTGGGAGACATGGGTGGGGGCCTGGTGGAGGCTGCCCCTGCACTGCTGGGGGGTGGGGGTGGTGGGAGACATGGGTGGGGGCCTGGTGGAGGCTGCCCCTGGTGACTGGGGGGGTGGGGGTGCTGGGAGACATGGGTGGGGGGCTGGTGGTGGGTGCCCCTGGTGGCTGGGGGGTGGGGGTGGTGGGAGACATGGGTGGGGGCCTGGTGGAGGCTGCCCCTGCACTGCTGGGGGGGTGGGGGTGGTGGGAGACATGGGTGGGGGCCTGGTGGAAGCTCCCCCTGGGGGTGGGGGTGCTGGGAGACATGGGTGGGGGCCTGGTGGAGGCTGCCCCTGGTGGCTGGGGGGGTGGGGGTGCTGGGAGACATGGGTGGGGGCCTGGTGGAGGCTGCCCCTGGTGACTGGGGGGGTGGGGGTGCTGGGAGACATGGGTGGGGGCCTGGTGGTGGGTGCCCCTGGTGGCTGGGGGGTGGGTGTGGTGGGAGACATGGGTGGGGGGCCTGCTGGCAGGTGCCCCACAGTGCTGGGGGGTGGGGGTGCTGGGGAACATGAGTTGGACATGGGTGGGGGCCTGCTGGCGGGTGCCCCACAGTGCTGGGGGGTGGGGGCGGTGGGAGACATGGGTGGGTGCCTGGTGGAGGCTGCCCCTGGTGGCTGGGGGGTGGGCGTGGTGGGGAACATGAGTTGTACATGGGTGGGGGCCTGCTGGCAGGTGCCCCACAGTGCTGGGGGGTGGGGGTGGTGGGAGACGTGGGTGGGGGCCTGGTGGAGGCTGCCCCTGCACTGCTGGGGGTGTGGGGGTGGTGGGAGACATGGGTGGGGTCCTGGTGGAGGCTGCCCCTGCACTGCTGGGGGGGTGGGGGTGGTGGGAGACATGGGTGGGGGCCTGGTGGAGGCTGCCCCTGGTGACTGGGGGGGTGGGGGTGCTGGGAGACATGGGTGGGGGCCTGGTGGTGGGTGCCCCTGGTGGCTGGGGGTGGGGGTGGTGGGAGACATGGGTGGGGGCCTGGTGGTGGGTGCCCCTGCACTGCTGGGGGGTGGGGGTGCTGGGTAACATGAGTTGGACATGGGTGGGGGCCTGCTGGCAGGTGCCCCACAGTGCTGGGGGGTGGGGGTGGTGGGGAACATGAGTTGGACATGGGTGGGGGCCTGCTGGCAGGTGCCCCACAGTGCTGGGGGGTGGGGGTGCTGGGGAACATGAGTTGGACATGGGTGGGGGCCTGCTGGCGGGTGCCCCACAGTGCTGGGGGGTGGGGGCGGTTCGAGACATGGATGGGGGCCTGGTGGAGGCTGCCCCTGGTGGCTGGGGGGTGGGCGTGGTGGGGAACATGAGTTGGACATGGGTGGGGGCCTGCTGGCAGGTGGCCCACAGTGCTGGGGGGTGGGGGTGGTGGGAGACATGGGTGGGGGCCTGGTGGAGGCTGCCCCTGGTGGATGGGGGGTGGGGGTGGTGGGGAACATGAGTTGGACATGGGTGGGGGCCTGCAGGCAGGTGCCCCACAGTGCTGGGGGGTGGGGGTGGTGGGAGACGTGGGTGGGGGCCTGGTGGAGGCTGCCCCTGCACTGCTGGGGGGGTGGGGGTGGAGGGAGACATGGGTGGGGCCTGGTGGAGGCTGCCCCTGCACTGCTGGGGGGGTGGGGGTGGTGGGAGACATGGGTGGGGGCCTGGTGGAGGCTGCCCATGGTGACTGGGGGGGTGGGGGTGCTGGGAGACATGGGTGGGGGCCTGGTGGTGGGTGCCCCTGGTGGCTGGGGGGTGGGGGTGGTGGGAGACATGGGTGGGGGCCTGGTGGTGGGTGCCCCTGCACTGCTGGGGGGTGGGGGTGCTGGGGAACATGAGTTGGACATGGGTAGGGGCCTGCTGGCAGGTGCCCCACAGTGCTGGGGGTGGTGGGGAACATGAGTTGGACATGGGTGGGGGCCTGCTGGTAGGTGCCCAACCGTGCTGGGGGGTGGGGGTGGTGAGAGACATGGGTGGGGGCCTGGTGGTGGGTGCCCCTGCACTGCTGGGGGGTGGGGTGCTGGGGAACATGAGTTGGACATGGGTGGGGGCCTGCTGGCAGGTGCCCCACAGTGCTGGGGGGTGGGGGTGGTGGGGAACATGAGTTGGACATGGGTGGGGGCCTGCTGGCAGGTGCCCCACAGTGCTGGGGGGTGAGGGTGGTGGGAGACATGGGTGGGGGCCTGGTGGAGGCTGCCCCTGCACTGCTGGGGGGGTGGGGTGGTGGGAGACATGGGTGGGGGCCTGGTGGAGGCTGCCCCTGGGGGGTGGGGGGTGGGGGTGGTGGGAGACATGGGTGGGGGCCTGGTGGAGGCTGCCCCTGGTGGCTGGGGGGTGGGGGTGCTGGGAGACATGGGTGGGGGTCTGGTGGAGGCTGCCCCTGGTGACTGGGGGGGTGGGGGTGCTGGGAGACATGGGTGGGGGCCTGGTGGAGGCTGCCCCTGGGGGGTGGGGGGTGGGGGTGGTGGGAGACATGGGTGGGGGCCTGGTGGTGGGTGCCCCTGGTGGCTGGGGGGTGGGGGTGGTGGGAGACATAGGTGGGGGCCTGGTGGTGGGTGCCCCTGCACTGCTGGGGGGTGGGGGTGCTGGGGAACATGGTTTGGACATGGGTGGGGGCCTGCTGGAAGGTGCCCCACAGTGCTGGGGGGTGGGGGTGGTGGGGAACATGAGTTGGACATGGGTGGGGGCCTGCTGGCAGGTGCCCCACAGTGCTGGGGGGTGGGGGTGGTGGGAGACATGGGTGGGGGCCTGGTGGAGGCTGCCCCTGCACTGCTGGGGGGTGGGGGTGGTGGGAGACAATGGTTGGGGCCTGGTGGAGGCTGCCCCTGGGGGGTTGGGGGGTGGGGGTGCTGGGAGACATGAGTGGGGGCCTGGTGGAGGCTGCCCCTGGTGGCTGGGGGTGGGGGTGCTGGGAGACATGGGTGGGGGCCTGGTGGAGGCTGCCCCTGGTGACTAGGGGGGTGGGGGTGCTGGGAGACATGGGTGGGGGCCTGGTCTTGGGTGCCCCTGGTGGCTGGGGGGTGTGGGTGCTGGGAGACATGGGTGGGGGCCTGGTGGAGGCTGCCCCTGGTGGCTGGGGGGAGGGGGTGCTGGGAGACATGGTTGGGGGCCTGGTGGAGGCTGCCCCTGGTGACTGGGGGGGATGGGGGTGGTGGGAGACATGGGTGGGGGCCTGGTGGTGGGTGCCCCTGGTGGCTGGGGGGTGGGGGTGCTGGGAGACATGGGTGGGGCCTGGTGGTGGGTGCCCCTGCACTGCTGGGGGGGGTGGGGGTGGTGGGGAACATGAGTTCGACATGGGTGTGGGCCTGCTGGCAGGTGCCCCACAGTGCTGGGGGGTTGGGGTGGTGGGGAACATCCGTTGGACATGGGTGGGGGCCTGCTGGCAGGTGCCCCACAGTGCTGGGGGGTGGGGGTGGTGGGAGACATGAGTTGGACATGGGTGGGGGCCTGGTGGAGGCTGCCCCTGCACTGCTGGGGGGTGGGGGTGCTGGGAGACATGGGTGGGGGCCTGGTGGTGGGTGCCCCACAGTGCTTGGGGGGGTGGGGTGGTGGGAGACATGGGTGGGGGCCTGGTGGAGGCTGCCCCTGGTGGCTGGTCGGTGGTGGTGCTGGGAGACATGGGTGGGGGCCTGGTGGAGGCTACCCCTGGTGACTGGGGGCGTGGGGGTGGTGGGAGACATGGGTGGGGGCCTGGTGGAGGCTGCTCCTGGTGGCTGGGGGTGGGGGTGGTGGGAGACATGGGTGGGGGCCTGGTGGAGGCTGCCCCTGCACTGCTGGGGGGTGGGGGGTGGGAGACATGGGTGGGGGCATGCTGGCAGGTGCCCGACAGTGCTGGGGGGTGGGGGTGGTGGGGAACATGAGTTGGACATGGGTGGGGGCCTGCTGGCAGGTGCCCCACAGTGCTGGGGGGTGGGGGTGGTGGGAAACATGAGTTGGACATGGGTGGGTGCCTGCTGGCAGGTGCCCCACAGTGCTGGGGGGTGGGGGTGGTGGGGAACATGAGTTGGACATGGGTGGGGGCCTGCTGGCAGGTGCCCCACAGTGCTGGGGGGTGGGGGTGGTGAGGAACATGAGTTGGACATGGGTGGGGGCCTGCTGGCAGGTGCCCCACAGTGCTGGGGGGTGGGGGTGGTGGGAGACATGATTGGACATGGGTGGGGGCCTGGTGGAGGCTGCCCCTGCACTGCTGATGGGTGGGGGTGCTGGGAGACATGGGTGGGGGCCTGGTGGTGGGTGCCCCTGCACTGCTGGGGGGTGGGGGTGGTGGGAGACATGGGTGGGGGCCTGGTGGAGGGTGCCTCTGGTGACTGGGGGTGCAGGGGGACATGCCTTGGTGGGCAGTAGTGCTAGTTGACATGTGGGTTGGCTGGGGGTCATGGCCATGGTGGATGGTGTGCCTGCAGGACATGTGCAGGGTAGGCCCCTGTGGTGTGAGCCACCTGCAGGGGCCGTGGAGGGTGTAGAGGGAACACCTGGGAGGACCCACACCTGCAATTCACGTGTGGTGCTCCCCGCGCACCCCTGTAATACACGTACCCTGATGGAATCACGTGTGGAACTTCCCGCGCACCCCTGAAATGCGCGTACCCTGCTCGCACGGGCCCAATCGCGTGTGGAACTTCCCGCGCACCCCTGGAATACACGTACCCTGCTGATGTCACGTGTGAAACTTCCCCCGCACCACGGAATACACGTACCCTGATGAGATCGCGTGTGGAACTTCCCGCGCACCCCTGAAATACACGTGCCATGCTGATGTCGCGTGTGAAACTTTCCCCGCACCCCAAAATACACGTACCATGATGAAATCGTGTGTGGAATTTCCTGCGCACCCCTGAAATACACGTACCGTGCTGAAATCGCGTGTGGCACTTCCCGCGCACCCCTGAGATACGCGTACCCCCAATCGCGTGTGGAAATTCACGCGCACCCCTGAAATACACGTACCCTGCTGAAATCGCATGTGGCACTTCCCGCGCACCCCTGAAATACGCGTACCCTGCTCGCACGGGCCCAATCGCGTGTGGAAATTCCCGTGCACCCCTGAAATACACGTACCCTGCTGAAATCGCGTGTGGCACTTCCCACGCACCCCTGAGATACGCGTACCCTGCGGAAATCGCGTGTGGAACTTCCCGCGCACCCCTGTAATACGCGTACCCTGCTCGCACGGGGCCAATCGCGTGAGGTACTTCCCGCGCACCCCAGTGATACACGTAGCCCGCTTGCCGTGCTGGTACAGGGTTAGCGCAGCCCTTTGCGCTGGATTGGGTATATTGATGGCTTTTCCCTGCGCTTAACTGGCGCTGCTGCAGGGTCGCTGCGCCACTGTGCACCACGGCTGGTTTTGGTGGCTGGAATCCATGAATACGCTGTGCGCGGAAATGGATTTTAGCGCACGCGGCTGGCGCAGGGATTCGCACGCGCACACTGTGCGCCAGCCGCGTGCGCCACTTGTGCGCTGAATTCTATGAATTACCCCCATAATATTTTTTTTTTATTATATACAGATATAAAATTTAGGAAAGAGAGGAGGGAGCAGAAACTGACACAAACACAGGGGAATTGGGGGTTTTGAGAGGATGGGTGGGAGGGGATGAAGGTATGGAAGTCTCATCATTACGTTTTTCTTGGTGTTGAGGGTTTGGAGATAGTTGACTGGGACATGGAGAGGAGGAACAGGTACATGTGGGACAATGACATTTAATTTTTTCTTTTATGTGGTCCTCCACAAAATGTTTCAAAAGATTGAAATTTTCCATGAGCATGTCCATTTTTTGTTCCATTCTCGGCAGAGTATTTTCTAATGTCTCTTTTGGTGAATTATTTTCAATGTTTGTATGGTCTGTTAAAAAAAAATATATGTTAACTGCACATAAAGTAATAATTATTAATTTGGTTATATAGAGTGTCTACCATTAGTATCAATGTCTTAAGACATTTCCTCATGTGGGAAATTTTCCTCAAGCCATTCCAAAGTACTGGACATTTCTGTGTAAAAATATCTATATATATATATATTACTTTCAGTGTACCTAATACAGAAAGTTTAGAAATATATAAGAAAAATGAAGTTTACTTACTAGTTTCTGGTAAGTTGTGTTCTTATGGTTCTGTAGGTCTGCTGTTCCTCCTAGTTGTGCAGTTTTTTTGAGGTCATTATGTTGGAAACATATCTTTTTTGTTTTGGTATATTCCATTTTAGTACATATGGTATTTAAATGAATGGTTTATGTGTTACATATATAGGTTCCACTTCTTATTTATTATTACATATATTGTGTTTATGTGCTGCTTTTTGAACTTGTGCAGTGTTTATATGGCATGATAGAACAATTTAAGATACCCCCTGAGTTTTGGGTAGTGTTGATGGTGTCCGCATCCATCCGCGGACATAGGCGCAGTCCGCGGACATCAAACTCACTAGCTGGGGGTTCAGTATGTTGCATGTTACATGTATATAAAGTAAGGGGATCCTAGTAAACATCTATCAAATTCACACTATGAATATGTATATTCAGTAAAACAATATTTGATAAAGGGAGGTTATGGTTAAGTTGCGCTATTAAAAACCTATAAAATTCAGTAAAAAAACTTTGTTAAAGGGACATTATGATTAAGTTACGCTACTAAAAACCTATGAAATTCAGTAAAACAACTTTGTTAAAAGGACGTTATGGTTCAAAGTAAAACCGAAAAACCCTTGAAATTCCCTAGTTATGGTAAACTAAGCAACCATAACTCGCGTCACCACCGTGCATTGCTAAGACTAACACCCAGGACATCAAAGATGACATCACGGAGGAGCGCAAAACGCGTCGTTCAGGACACTGCTCTGGCGTCCTGCTATGCCTTGTTGTGTGTTTTTTGCCTTTCATATATTTTTTGATGCCACCTATTAAAACTCGCCTTGATTTGGTTTTGAGTTTGTGTTATTTTTTTATGGGACCTGCCGACCTCGCCTGGAGTGCGGTTTTCTTCCTCCGTGTCTTTGTGATATATATATCACTAACTTTAATTTGCACTAGCCCTGATGATGATCCCAGCTTTGCTCAAGCGATTGACGCATGTTGCTTACATGTTTGCACTAGCCCTGATGATGATCCCAGCTTTGCTCAAGCGATTGACGCATGTTGCTTACATATTACACTTTCAGTAAAAATTGATTAAGTGAGTCGATGTCAGAAATATTAGTGACTACAAAAACACTGGTACTTAAACAAACCTTTCATGTATAATTATTATTTTGGTGATGTAATGAAGTTGGTTTTATGCAAATCATTGTTATGTACCCTTTTGTTTTATCAAGTACAGTAATTGTTATTTCAAATAAAATCATTGCTATGGTGATGGTTTGAACTACGTTTGTGAAACTATTGTACTTGCTGTGTTGTTTATGTGATTTCACCCACATTATCTGTATATATTGTATATGAATTAACTTTGTTCAATTGTTCTATTACAATTATAAACTATCGTGTCATGAATATGGCATGTTTGTGGAAGGTTATATCATTAGAATTTATAATCATGCAAAATCATGCAAAAAACTATGTTTTTCTATGCGTTTTATTGATTTTTTTTTCATGTTTTTCATTTTTTGTATTTATTGTTATTTATTTATTTAAAAACCTTTTTAGATGGATAGATGTATCTATTACGTGGGTAAGGTGCAGTTATAACATCCCCTTCATCCAAACAACTAACACACTCAGGGTAAAGGTTTCTTTGTGTTTCTGTGTCATAAACCCTGTGTCATAAACCTTTCAGACCATGTCTACAGGTTGGACTTTATAATAAGTGCAAAAACAGAACTTAGCTCCCATAGGTTGGGTCATATTTGTGACTGTCTGATCTATGTGTTTCTTTCCTTTTACATTTTCAGTCATTAGTTCAACTCAGGTACTGTTGGATTATTATCAACACTGCCCTTCAATACAAATGAGTGGCATCACTTAGCACCGGGAAAAAAAATCATTTTTGCTAATTTTCTCGCATTTACTTTCAAGTCAAGGATCAACATAAAGTCAGTAAATCTATAATACATTTCAGTAATGGATGCATTGTTAAGGCAGTTAACTCTCAGTGGCATAGAAGAGAATTGGCAATGTCACCTTATTAATAAAAGTAACATTAAAGTTTAGATTCTCAAAGAATTAATATAGGCCATTTGTGTACAAATTAAATATTAATGGAGCCAGCACACATCCCTGCCTGTCTCTTTTCAAATTGCCCTCTTTGGAATATCTCACCACCACGCAATTTTAAACATTTTAAGTCCACAGGCTCGAAAGTAAATCATTTTGAATTCCCTACTGGTTCAAACCGACCACCTTTTGGACATATTAACCAAATCAAATGTCGAACTGAGGTCCAATAATGCTGCATGAAGTAGTGCATTCTTAAACAAAACAAATGTTGCTGTAATTAAATTGAAATTCAGATGTTGGTGTTCGGTTCTTAAGTCTGCTTTAGAACCGTATTGCTTAGGAGCTAAAGTACCTGCATTTGAAACCCAGTTCTCCAACGTATTTATTATGATTTGCCCAAACAACTTCAGGGATGAGTCCAACAAAGATATTGGATGATCATTTCCTGGCGGAATTATTTCTCCTTTCCTATATATTGGCACTATATTTTCCATATAACACAAGGCAAATGTGGTTTGCAGTTAATAACAAAAATTGAAACCATTGGTGGCTTCATCATACAAAGTCTTCTCTCCATCAATTAGGGATCTTTACAGTCCTTATGCATCCCGATTTAAAGGTGGAATGACAAGCCTTTCTTATTCACACCTGCCATAGTTAATACAGTGATTAGAATCTATTCCTACACAAACACATGGAACTGGGGAGTTTTAAGGGTGAACCTGCTTCCTGGAGAATAGTGAGAGAATTAGGCGCTACTTACCCCACATTAAAAAAGAGCCAAAATGACTCAGCATAAACCTTTAAAATAATTGCATCCAATTCAATACCTCAAGGGTATCCAACTGCATCTAAGCCCAAGCTATGAACCAATAGTTTGCCACAGATAGTATCCAACATTTTAGATTAGATTTAGCCCAAAAATCAGAGAACCATATTTTTGAGAAAATATTTTTCTCTGAAGCCAATACATTTAAAGGATTTAGAAAAATATGAGGATAATTCTTGTGTTTTAGTAATTGTATTTGAAGGGCTCTTTCACCTTTTATGAATCAAACAATCTATGTCAATTTGTGGGTCTGCAGAGTATATCGTGTCAGTATCTGAAATAGTCATTCTGACTGTATTCATTTGACACACTATGGTTAACTTCATCTGCATTGAACTTTAGGAGACCACATTTAATTCCTTGATTTTTTTTTAATCAAAGGATTTATAGTTCCCGGTTGTACTTGATTGTGCGTTTGAATTGTTGCCTTGGGAAAGTATTGCGCCATTTCCATAAAAATAATCATTAGACAAATAAACATCTTCCATAGATAGATGTCATAACATCCTATTGACAGTTTGAAATACTAATGAATGCTCCCAATTGTAATGATCTCAATAATGAGTGCCAAAAACTAACTGTAGTGCATACCTTCCCCAGTCCCTGAGGTACACTGTGAAATACTACTGTACTGGGAGGCTCTTATGAATGGTGACGTCCAACTCTGTATGTTACAACGTAGCTATCCCCTAATCCTGCCCTGCCAGCATCAATGAAACGGGTATAGGTATGTTGCCTCACTGTCTAGTTGAGCTACAGCATTGTGCAATCACGCTAACCAGAATACATTGCATTTATTGTCCTTATAGGCCATTGGTTTGACAAAGTGACTGTGGTGTGTTGTACTCATTCTTAATTCTTCTTGCAAAGGCAGCTCTTTTTCATTCATTCATCCATTCAAAAATGTTTGTGTGGTAGCTCCAAGGGTTAAGCACTCCCTGCTGAGATCTTGGTATGATTTTCAGGTCCTACTTTATAAATCCTGCAAGGCTGATTTTGTTGACCTTGCCCAGATGATAGGCTAAGTACCACTTTCAGTTGGGAAATGAAAAATGTACATAGAAATGCTGTATGTGAAGCACTATAACAATAGCAAATGTGTATAAACCACTTCACTATGCTGATTTCCAACGCCTCAGACTCTCAGATTGGTGAGGAGAGGTCGCCTCTGCAGAATTGCCTTATTCAGATCTCAGCAGGGATGACTCCGGCGCCTTTCCATTTTTGCAATTGTAGTGTTATGTTATGTTCTGTTACTATACTTTTGCGTTGGGATGAACTACCACTGTGGTACATTCATGGTGTCTGCTCAGCCTCCAAGAGCTTTCTTAAATGGTCATTGAGATCTGAAGCTCATGCTGGCTCTCTTACTTCATTTGCTGTGCGGAGTACAATAATCATGGCCCTCGATAAATTGCAGCCACACTGCCCCTGCAGCCCTTTTTTAGGATTTTCCCACAGAATCAAAGTACAGGTGGAGGTTTTGGGCATGCAAATATTCATTATGTTAATCTGGGAGACCTGCAGTCCAATAAGAAAACATTGAAACATGTTATGAATTATAAGAAACAAAACATAATTTTAGAAGAATTCTACCTATTCCTTAGAATATATTGGTTGTGCTTGATCAGTCAAGTGCCCAGAGGATTCAGACGGTCATCAGGGACAATACAATTCCCTTACTGTTCACCCTACATATGAGTGCATGCTTCTATTCTGTATTGTCCGTGGGTTTTTACTTGTAGTGGTAGGTTGTTAGTATGATTTTATTATTGTTTATGTTTGGAGTAGAGACTGTAGTTGTATAGCACCGTCCGTGCTTGGGCATTACTTTACTTCTTCTTCTAACCATGGAAGCTTTTGCTCTTGATCCACATCTCAGGGTGGTATCGCCTGGCTCAGCTCATGCTAGCAACAACGCGGCTAAGTAGTTATACTATCTTTGTTAACTTGTTTAACCTGTGTGGCTGAGACGCCCCACGCCAAGTTGTGGCCCAGGTTTGGCCATAGCATATTAAAGCGTCTGGCCCCAGCACCACTTCTTGCAGTTTGCTTCACGCACTGTTAAACATACAGTTTTGTTGCGAATAACATATATTACAGGGCATTGTAGTGCACAGTGTCACTCCTTGGGTGTGCGTTTCCCACTTAGTTCAGTGATTCGTTTGTAAGAAAAAAGGTGCCAAGGCCCAAGTACTGTCTAGCATGCCTGTGACACGCCGATCTGGATACCACCCATGTCTGCTCCATACAGTGTCAACATATTTGGGGTTAAAGCTGCAACTCCCACCAGTTCATTGAAGGCGATGAAAGATCTGACTCTGGCAGTGGCAACATAACGTATTAGTTGTGGCTCGAAAAAACAAATGCTTAAGTGTTTCTTTAAAACACATCATTGTTAACATGTTGCTCTAATTCTATCCGCGGCAAGTGGAACATGTTGATCATTTAACCACAGACAAAAGAGCAAACATGCTTTCCTTCCATGGGGATTTGATGGACAAATGCAGGCAAAATAAATTCTGAACTCATGTAATTTCCTGTCAAACATTGCAGTACGGTCTTCTTGTATAGGTTGTCACCCAAGACAGGCTCTCCACTTCGACATTGGCATTTTTACTGACCTTGTCCCTGTGTTGGGGCTGCTCACTGGTGACAGCCCTGCTGCCAACCCACTCTGATGTGGCACTGATGCTTGTTATTAAGGTAGAGAGGTTGCACCAATGTGATGCAGGCTGAGCGGAGCCGTGTGCAGGCATGGCTAGCATGAGTGACCAGCATTGTCACCGTCCCACTCATTGTTATTCACGAAATGGATGATTAGTCATGACCTGCCAACCTAGGCCACACTTATGTTGCGGGTTGTGTTACAACAAACTATAATAAAATAATAAAGTTGCCAAAATACCACAACTTAAAAAAACTGGGCTCAGAAATAAGTGCCAAGGCTCAGAAATAAGGTCTGGGGCTGAGCCCAGGCAAATACCCGCACAAATTAAGCACTGCTGTAGTTGTAAGCCTCACACTAAAAACAACATGAAATATATCGATGTGAGTCTAATACCTGACAGAATAATCACAGAAAAGGGTTTATTGTAAGCAAGCGACTTGCTTTTGTTATTAGCATTCTTCCTGAGACATTGGAGCTCATTTTGGGGGCTCTGCGCACCTTCATATAGCAGCGATTATCCGCTGGCGTTCCTGGCCATCTGCGGCATATGTCTTCATACCTGTGCCCTAGTATAAGCAACCGTAGTGTGTTCCTTCGGAACAGACTCTGCCAGTGTGCAGGATCTGGACACATCCCTCGATTCACGAGTTGCATTGCTTTTGGCAGGAGTCCCGCGATTTTATGAGATTTCTGAAATTCCAAAGTCGAGACCCGATCACCTCCGTTATGGACCCTCCCTCTGGCTATTTACTTTGGTCGAAAAAAATGCCAGCGCGAGATAGATGTCTGAACGATTCACGAAAATGCACGTGCAAAAATGCAGCTCTTGTTCAGACCTAAGGCTGTGCAGGTCTCTTGCAGGTATTCCTGCAATGCTGCCCCGCCACTTCAAAGGGAGTGATTGCCCGGGACATTACAAGTGAAACTGACTGCTGATCAAACTTGTAATTGCGGGGATTTGTGAAGGTGGTGCAGGTCAGGCGGGACAGGAGGGATCTGTAAACACAATCATTGAGGTTACAATAAAGGCATTTTCTTTCTGTACTGTAAAAATATACCTGTGCCAGTGAGTCATTGCATTGACTGGGCACCGACCTCTGTGATGTGCAGTAAAATCCTTTTTTCAAATACTACACATTCTTAGCTCTACTACACCTTAAGATAATAATGTACCCAAAGGTGTGTGTTTCTGATGCTTCTCTCTTTCCCATGTCTCCCCTCCATTCTATTCCCACACCCTGAACTCAACACTAATTTCCCATTTCCTTCTTCCCTTGTGTCTGGAGTGACTTTGTCAAAATCAAAAATAAATACCTTCAAACAAAAACGTGTTTCTTTGTGCTATTGTAAAGGCATCCTTCTGTGAAAAATCCAGATCCAGTTTCCCTAGTCCAATCGTCGCCAGTGTCCTGCATGCCGTGTGCTGCGCCGCCCACTGCATACCCGGTCCACATTGTGTGCAGCACTGCCCGAAAGATAGTAAAACGCTGTAAGAAAGCAGAAGGAGGCCCTGCCTGCCTGCACTGTGATCAAAGACGTTCATTACACTTTCACACGTGCGATCCTTCTGCAGCGTTTTCCATCTGATTAATGAGGCATCTGTTTAAAGGAAGAAAAAAAAACCCTAAAAACTACACAAATTGTACTGCACACTGCCAAAGGGCGGACTGAATGACACAATGCAAAGCAATTAACTGGCATAACTTCATGAATGGCGACAGAAAAGCAAATGGAGTGCACGCCTGGGTTGGCTGCTAGAGTGAGTAAAGGCCTCGCATCTTTCTGCGTAGAATATGCGAGCGGGAGAATGGGAGGCAGGCCGCAGCTCTTTGCTGTGATGTGTATCTGAGCAGCCCCAGGATATCTCATGGCCCCCGCTGCCCCACGGCTGCTTCATGGGGATCGCTGTTAGGGCAGTTGCACCCTCTACTGACCTTTTTATTATTATTAATATTATAATGATGGTATTTATTCAGCTCGGATTATCTTTGGGAAGCAATGGAGAGCTTTACAATCATAGGTGGAAGAACAAAGTGAGGGAAGCAGAGAACAAGGAGCCAGAAGCTAACAGGGGAACACGAGGGGGGCAACAAACAGCAATGGAGGAGACTGTGGGGACCAGATCACTGAGTCTCAGGTAGGGTGTGGAGTGCAAGGTCCGAGGACCTAGGTGTTAGGGAGGAGCAATTCCTTGAAGAGGAAGGTATTGAGCTCTTTGCTGAACTGTAGAAGCGATGGGGCAAGTCTGACGTTGATGGGGAGTATGAGATCCAGGGAGGGCTGAAGATGCGCGGCTGCCATTTCAAAATGATGTCTGGGATCCGCCCTAACTTCAAAGGGGAAACATCGCCCCCCTATATCAATACTAATTGGTGCACTTATGTATCCTCCTGGGCACTTAACTGATCACGCACAATCATTATATAATGAGGAATAGGTAGAATTCTTGGACAATTATTTTTTGTTTCTTATAATTCATGACATGTTTCAGTTTTTTCTTTCTGGATTGCAACTCCTAATTTAACCTAATGACACAGACTTGGCTTTCTTAGTGGATATTTGCATGCATGCCCAAAACCTCCACTTCTGCCTTGATTCTGTGGCAAAATCCCAGAAAGGGAAGCAGGGGCAGTGAGGCCAGCAGATTATCGAGGGCCATGTTTATTCTTCTACACACCGAAAATGAAGTAAGACAGCCAGCTGGAGCTGGAGATCAAAATGACAGCAGGCACTATGAACCTACCACAGTGGTAATTCAGCACAATACTAACGCATAGTAACAGAACTTAACATAACACTGTAATTGCAAAAGTTGAAAGGCCCTGTCGCCACCACTGCTGAAATCTGAATAAGGCAATTTTGCAGAGGGAGTCTCTCATCACCAATCTGGGAGTCTGATGCATTGGAAATCAGCATAGTGAAGCGATTTATGCAAATGTGATATTTATATAGTGCTTCACATATAACTTTTGTATATACATTGTCCATTTCCCAACTGAATGTGGTACTTAGCCTATCATCCGGGCAAGGTCAATAAAATGAGTTAGCCTTGTCAGGATGTATGAAGTGGGATCTGAACATCATACACAGATCTCAGCAGGGAGTGCTTAATTCTGACAGCTCAGCGGCAACACTTTTGTTTTGGAAGCAAGACAATTCAGCTTTAGAAAGCAATCTCTGGTATTTAGTGCGTCATAAAAGAACACTTATAATTATAATTAACCCTTTCAGCTACCGTACAAGCTTTTCTGAATGAATGAATGAATCAATGAATGAATGAAAGTGAGGTGCCTTTGCAACAACAATTAAGAACGATTACAACAAAGCACAGCCACTTTGTCAAACCAATGTACTGTGTGCAATACATTCTGGTTGGCATGATTGCACAATGCTATAGTTCAACTAGACAGTGAGGCAACATACTTATATCTACTTCGTTGACAATGGCAGGGCAGGATGAGGGGATAGCTATGTTCTGACATACAGAGTTGGACGCCACCATTCATACGAGCATCCCAGCCCAGTAGCATTTCACAGTGTACCTCAGGGATTGGGGAAGATATGCACTATAGTTAGTTTGTGGCACTCATTATTGGGATCATTGCACTACATTGCAATTGGGAGCATTCATTAGTGCTTCGAAATGGTAATAGGCTGTCACAACATCTATGGAAGATATTTATTCGTCCAATGATTCTTTTTATGGAAATGGCACAACTTTAATACTTCTCCCAATGCATCCTACACTTCCGTTAGAACCAGAAAACCCTATTCTGCAAAGAACATCTCGCCAATCTATGATCACTCCACTCTACCATAATTTCCCCCTTTGAAGCCCCACCATTCCTCTTACCCTTGTCCATCCCTGCGCCCCTGCTACTGAGCATTATATTATTATTTGTATTATTAGTATTAAGGTATTTATTGAGTACAGACCTAGCTTACAGGAAGCAACGGACAGGGTTGGACTGGGACAAGAAATAGTCCCGGCCACCCAAAAAAAAGTGGCCCACCCCGCGCCTCACGACCCTTGACCTCTAATGACATCACCAGAAGTGATGTCATTTGACCCGACCCCAAAGTGACATCCCAGGAAGCGATGAAACACGACCTTTCACCCCTTGACAAAACAGGAAGTGGCATCAAATAGCACTGTCCCTAAGTACACTAAATTACTGTGAATCCAAGTAGGCGTCCAAGGCCAAATGATCATGTTATTGTATAGCACTTATGCTTAAGTTCTTTTTTATAGAACACATATGCATTCAATATCACCCAACCTGTGTTGGTATGCATGTATCGACCTAAAAAGGATAAAAGGCTTTTTGAAAAAAAAAGAAAAAAAAAATTGAAAAAAAATATCTTTTTTTTCCACTTTTTATTTCTTCCAAACCGGCCCAGGCATGGCCAGAAATCGGCCCCACTCCCCAGGGATGATTTCGGCCCGGCCACAGGCCGAAAGGCCGAGGGGCCAATCCATGCCTGGCAACGGACCACTTTACAATCATTGGGGGAAGAACAAGGTTTGTAAGCAGAGAAACAAGGGAGTGAGGATCTAACAACAGGGTAGAGAGGGCGATTGTCAGCAATCAACATACAATTAACCTGGGGAAGAAACAGTGGGGATCAGATCACCCCGTCTCAGGTATGGTTTGGATTGAACAGTGTATGGACCTAGAGGTTAGGGAGGAGACAGTCCTTGAAGAGGGGGGTCTTGAGCTCCTTTGCAATTTGTAGAAACATAGGGGCGAGTTGGATGTTGATGGGGAGGAGGTACCAGAGTCTTGGGGCATACAAAGAAGGCCTGTCTTTGTTTTTTTCCTTCCTGCACAGGCAGAGTTCAAGTCTGCACATGTCCTTACCTCTGGTGAATCGAGACTGCCAGAGATGCAGAGTTTCTCAGTGAAGTAGCTTGGCAACTTCAGGGTGACAGCCTTGTAGATGATACAGCAGGATTTAAAGATGATTCGGACTTGCAGCAGGAAGCAGTGCAGTTTGATGGGGGTAGGGGTGATGTGGCCAAATTTGCGTAGTCCTTTGATGAGTGGTGTTGCAGCATTCTGGACACATCACAGGAGATGCAGGGTAGGCACCGGGCGGCCTTAAAAAATGGTATTGCAACCGTCCAAGGGGGGAAAGAGACCCAGTGCTTGGACAGCGGATCTGAAGTTGTTTTCTAGGATTAAGGGCTTGATTTTCAGCAGGCGAGAACATTGGTACCAATGCATTTGTGTTTGCCATGCTATGTTCTGTTTAAAGAAGAGTTGTCTGTCAATGTCATACCTAAGGGACTTAGCACTGGTGGCCATCTGGGGTGTGAACCCCTCGAGGTGCATAGTAGAAAGGCATGTCTGGGTGTCTGGATGTTCAGTGTTATTGGTCAGCAGTAGGAATTCAGTCTTGGAGGGGTTGAGCTTCAGGTAAGCACTGAACATCCACAGATGGCTCAGTGAGAGGCAGGTCTTGAGCCTCTGGCTCTCTTCAATGGAGGATAAACTGAGGTAGAGCTGTGTGTCATCTGCGTATTGATGGATGTGGAATTTGTGTGGAGCAAGGAGGAGGGTTCTAAGCAGTTCCATGCAAAGAGTGAAGATCAGAGGAGATCTGATGGATCTTTGCAGGACTCCACATTATATGGGCATATTTAGTATTTGGAGGAATCCATTGGTACACACTGGTGTCGATTAGCAAGGTACGATTCAAACCTGCTGAGGACGATCTCAATGATATCCATGAAGCAATGTAGATTGTCGGTGATCGACTGTTGGTCTACTGTGTCAAATGCTTCTGAGAGGTCAGGAGAGACAGGAGGCAAGGATGACCATCATCAAGGATTTTAAGGGCATCATCAATCAACTTGATGGTAGCCGTTTCTGTGCTGCATATTGGTCTGAAGCCAGTTTGGCAGAACTGACGGAGGTTGTTGATTTAGATGAATTGGAGGAGTTGCGTGGCCACTGCTTTCACAAGGATTTTACTTAGGAAGCGAAGATTGGTGATGAGGCAGTAGTTGCTGAGCTCATCAGGGTTCAGTGTTGGTTTATTGAGAAGCGGAAGGATTTGTCCAGTCTTTCGGGTCGAGGAGCTGTTGATGATTGTCAAATAAGGGAGGAGAGTTTTTTATTCAGAGGCGTCTTGAGTATGTAGGCAGGTAGAATGTCGTCTGCATAATATGGGGCCTTGAGGGAGACAGGAATGGCAGTGAGGTCTTCCATAATGAGTGTCCTGAAATTTGTCATGGTAATTGTGGTTTTGCAAGATGAGATATGTAGTGTGCTGTCAGTTGTAGTGTTGATTTCTATGTGTTGGCGGTTCATGCTGATCTTATTGATGAAGAAAGAGTTCATGGTGGTGGATTTATCGATAGTGTGGTATGGGTTGGGAAGAGGGTTGATACAGTTCTTGATGGCTTTCAAGAGGGCTCTGCATGCATTGTTTTTTCTTTTTTAAATGATACAGTTTAATAGAAACTTTTCATTTATCAGTCATTCTCAAATTAATTTGTTTCATTAGTTAATTCTATTACAATTCATTAAGTTAGATTTAATACATTTTGTAGGAACTGTATGATTGTGAAGATTAATTTCTTCTCGTGTCCATTCATGATTTTTCTCCATCCCTCTTCTGTAACCATTTCAGTTGCTGAAATTTAAAAAAAAGTCTCCAAATCTCTTTTTTTATTTAGTTCTGGAAAGATCATTGTCAAATGGTGGATTGTTTCACGTTCATTTGCAAAACCTAAAATACGCTTCTTTTGAGTTTAGTTTTCTTGTCTGAACTAGGTATTATCTAGTGTGGAGAATATTGAGTTTCCTTCTCATATATGTTGCTCTTAGTCCTGGATCTGGAAAATATGTCAGATACGTCGGTATCGTGTTTATGGCTCGAATATCAGTCGGACAAGTGATGTTTCTGGAATACCTTGTAATCTCACTGCACGTCCTTATCCAGTCATTCCTCATTATTTGTTTTTTTTGCATTTTGAGGTCGTTCTATAAGTGTTTCTATTGAGATGTCTTCAGCTTCTATTATATTGAATAGACCTTTTTTCCATGATTTTAAGACAGAGTTATTCAATGCTGTTTCTTGTTCTCTTAGAATATCTATTGCAGGTATTCTGTCTTTTTCTAAAGCATTTTGCGTAGAATGTCTAGTTGTTTCCATTTTACTACGGATGCCATGGACTGAGTTGCGATTTCATGGCGTATTCTGACCATCGGATATGAAGCTGGAAAGCGCAGTATCTTTCGCCAGAAAGCACCTTCTAGTCTTACCCACGTAATTTCTTGTATGTGTAACATTGCCTCGCTTCCATATGTGATCGAGAGTAAGACTTTTTGTTTATAGTATGCAAGTATAGGTGTCATTGACAACGTTCCATATTTTCGCTGTATTATACAACCTTGTCTTGCTAATGTTTACGTCTTTGCCTCCAGATTTATTATCCATTGTTTCTCCGTTAATGACTAGTTTATGGTTATTCACAGATATTTATATGTGGTGACTTCATCAAGTTTATTTCCATTGATTGATATATTCAGAGGTTTTGCATTCTGGAATGGAAGTTTTGTCAAAGGCATCACTTTGGTCTTTTCACTATTTATCATCAGTTCATTTTTTTCCATAATACACTCAGTATTTGTACAGCTTTCTGTAATCCCGCAGGTGTTTTATCCATGAATATTATGTCATCCGCATACATCATTATTGGAATTGGGATTTAATTTATTTTTGGCGGATTCAGTGTTTCATTTTTGGTTCCTTCTTCTATATCTGCAATGTATAAATTGTATAATGTGGCTGCTAGTGGGAATTCCTGTTTCAAGATGTTGCTAGTTTCAAATGTTTGAAGTGGTATTGCCATTTTTTGTCATTCTTACTGTTATCATGGTATTTGCATACAGTTGCTTGATTGGTTCCACTAATTCCACCGGGCACTGCCATGTTCTTAGTTTCCACCATAGCTTTTGTCTGGGTATTGAGTCAAACGCCATATGGAGGTCTACAAATTCTGCATATACATTGGTTTTCTTTTTTAATGCTTCTTGTTTAATTTATGTTTGCAGTAAATCCTGTTTGCCTAATCGCAAATCGGTTCTTTTCTGTAGCCCCATTTTTTAGCCTTTTTTGCAAGAGCGATGCAAGTAATTTGCCTAAGGGATCCAATAGCGCTATTGGTCTAAAGTTCCATGGATCCTCTCTTGGGCCTTGTTTGTACACTGGTATTATTGTTGCTTGTTTGCAGGACTGTGGAATTTGATTTGTTGTATTTATTGCTTTGAGAATGGAGTCCATTATACTCGCTCAGAGTTCTGGCTCTCTTCTGATTATTCCTTTTGATAGACCGTCAGGCCCTGGTGCACGTGAGGTGTTCAATTTCATTATCAACTCTAATATCTCTTGTTTTTCATATTCTATTTGCCATTGGTTTGAGACTTGCTGTTTTTCTTCCTCTGTGTCCTTATTACACTTAGCATATATCGTAGAGAAGTGCTTGAACCATTGATCTTCGTTAACGTTAGTTGTCATGTCATGTTGTTTCCCAGCAGTGTTATTTAGTAAATTCCAAAGCTCCCGTGGGTTATGTGTTTTATAGGTATCCATTATTGCCTCAGCATCTTTTTGTAACATAATATGAATGTGTGATTTTTTCCAATTCACATATGTTTGTCTAAGTTTTTTTTATACCAATTGTGGTCTTTCTTTGCTCGTAGTTTTCTGATGCCTTTTCACATCTCCTTTCTTTTTCCTACTAACTCAGCATTATAAACAAGTGAATGCAGTTTTATTTCATTGTTTTTTTTTCCCTTTAAGATGTGATTTTAACAAAAAACTGTAGTTCAATATATCTTCATTCATTGTTAATGGATGTTGAAGATTGTTTTCAAGTGATTGTATTTCCTTTTTGTCTATTCGTATCCTAAGGTTTTTACCTGAGGTTTCCAAAGATATGCATGAACTTGGCTTTCTCACCTCCGATATACCATCACCTTCTGCTGACAATTGATAATGGTCGCTGGAAGATGACCAGACAATCTTTATATCTTTTATTGAGTTCTTCAATTCTTCTGATAGGTAAATATAGTCAATCACTGCCGAAGAATTTCCTCTCCCCCATGTTGGTATGATTTTTCCTTCACAATCTTGTGGTTGTTTTAATAGCGATAACTTTCTGATATTTATTTCTTTTTGCCACCTCTTTGCTCTCATATTTAGATCATCGTCTTTGCTAACACATCTTTCTCTGTATATAGGTGTATGTTCAACTCTCGGCATATGATAAATTCTACATTTGCATGTTTCGATCTTGTTTCATCCATGTTTACGAAAATTCCATCCAAAAAAAGTGTTGTCATTTATTGTCGCCGGATTCCAATATACGTTCATTAATGAGATGACTCATTCCCAGTTTAGCTTGCCTGGAATTGTTTGACCTTCATCTTGCACAGTTAATATTTTGTTCTGAGTGCAATAGTTGATGTTGGTGTAAGACACTATTCTCCAGTGTGGGACTATTTTTATTAATGTTAACACACCTGAAGAGGGTCTTTCTTGAATTCCTTTGGAGGCTGGATTTAATATTGTAATATAACCGTCACATGCTGGTGTTTCTCTGAGCCACGTTTCTTGTAGACATATGTTTGCTTCCTCTTGTATCCCATGTAACAATCGACCATTTTGTGTCGATTTTCTTTGGTTGTTATGGTTCCCTTATTTAATCACATGATACTTCAAATTGGAAGCTATCGTAAATTCGTTGAAATGGGTAAATTTCATCATCCCTTTGTTTTTTAAGTTTCAAATTTGTTGTTTGATTTCTCAGTTGATAGAGTGATTTCATCAATTTCTATTTCTTCTCCTCTGCTGTGTGCATTTTCATAAATTGTTCCCTGAAGTCTACTTTGTGCTGTATGTGTACATTCAAATCCCATTTTTCTTAACGTTTCTTTCCTCAAATGTATCCTTGTCTCGTAATTCTATTTGGACACTGTCTAGGCATTCGTGATCCATAAAAGTTACCAACTTTATGTCATTCGTTGTAATGCTCTTTAGCTTCAGAATCGCTCTTAATAATATTAAGATATTTGTTCTGTTTGGAATCAAGCATTCCTTTCCTTGGATGTAGTTTTTTATTTGCACATTGTAATGTATTTGGTTATTCATTGGATTCACAAACTGAGGGAAAACAATGTCATTTCGTGGTATCTGTTTTTCTTTTCTTTCTTTTCCTTCTTTTCCGATTTTAAGGTGGCTCTTTTGATTACTTTTCTTTTTTTATATCTTTCGTCAATCTCAGACTCATGCATTGAAGGTTCTAAGGTTATCATTGATATTTCTTCATATTGATCACATTCAACAGATGTTCCACTTGATATATCTAGAGAGTCTTCAGATATTTGTTCACAGGATATTTCATAACAGTCACTTTGCTTTTCTGTATATTCATCCATTATTATCATTGTTGAGTTGTTTGTTTGATTCATTCTTTCCTCCATGTTTTCTTCATACTCCACCAGATGTTCAGTTATATCCAGTAAATCAACAATACTTTGATCTCTCGATTCCCCCATTTCTGATTTTTGGTCTCCTATTATTTGCTTCATTGGCTGAGTATTGGCAGTATTTTTGTGGGTTTTTCCGACTAGTCTTTTTGCAGGACTTAGTATTTGAGCAATTTCTGGGGATGACTTTATATTTCTTAGAAATGCTCGTGAACCCCTCTGCTTCATTGCTCCCTTCTTTTTCATTTGTTGTTTTGTTGCCTTCTGTTGTGGTAATTTGTTTGTTTGGGTGAATATCTGAAAGATATCTGTTGTTTCTTTATTTACTGTCACTAGTGGATTTTCAGTTGCTGGTTGCAAAATTGAGAAGTCTACAATTTTCCCATCCCTGTAGTTTGGGTCTTTACTTCCTGATGGAATTAGAATTGTTTTTTTACTTCCATCATATTTTCTTTCATTTGGCTTACTTTTGTCTTCTGTTGATTCATGGCAGCCATCCAGTTCATGACATTTGCTGTCATTTTCATTTTTTCTTCTCTATCTCCTCTTGCAATTTCGAATAGTTTTTCATGCCATTTATATGTTTGTTCAGCCTCTGATATCAACCTTTTTTCTATTGTCTGTGTGAAGTTTTCCATATATATCTGTTTTGTGTGTATCATTGCCAACAGAGTCGCTTGATCGCATAGGCTCTCTTTCATGTCTTCTTGTAGCTTCATAAAAGGTATCATTGACTGAGAAATTAATGTAATTAGCATATTTTGAAGATCTATCATTGTGGTTTGGAATTCTTCTTCTTCCTGCTGTTGGATTCTGATAGCAGGAATGGAGTATAAAATGATTCTTCCAAGTCATAGTTACATTTTTGTGGAGATTTAACGGTCCCTTCTATTTTATTTTCTTATAATCTTTCAATCTCTTTTGTTTTACTTAATGCTCTCCGGGTTCTCTTGGAGTTGATGACGATGCTGGTTGTTTGGGGATTGTTAATTCTCCAAACACTTCTCTTCTTTTTTCTACATTGCTCATCAAGGACTCTATCTCTGTGATGTCAAGAGATAGTCGCCCAACTGTGAACTTATGTGGGTTCATCTGCTGATTTTGCAACTCATTTTTGTGATTAGACATTGTTCTAGATTGCAGCCATTTTAATTTTGCCTGCTTCGCTTTTTCCTTTTTGACATCTCCTTCGGTTGCTGCTTTGACATTCTCAAGGACTCTGAATTTGTTGTGCATTCTTTTAAGTGAATGTTATCGCTTTCTTAATTCTGTCTATCTATTCCTGTTTGTTGTAGTGGCAGTAGAGACTTTTCTTGATACTGTTCGTGTTGGACGTTTAAAAGTTTTATTTCTGTCTCTTACGTGCCATTTTCACTTTTGTCAGGGTTAATTGATTCATTACTCTTAATTTCAATGTTTGTCATTACTTTTTTGTTCTTGAACTATCTTCTTTGTATTTTACAACAATATCTTGTTTATCTCCTGTTTTCTCAGTATCCTCTGTAGTTGTTTGAAGTTGTTGTATTTTGTCTGCTTCATCCTAAATTGAGTTTTGCAATTCTTCTAATTGGACTATGATTGATCTTTGTAGCAGACTCGCCTGTGCCTTATCAATCTCATCTTTATCTTGGTTTATTTTTTCTTTTTGATTATGTTTGCTCTATGGTTTGTTGATTGGCGTCTTTTACACTTCTTCTTGGTGATGCAGCTTCCAGCTTTCCTCTCTGTCTTGTTTTTGGACCAACCAGAGTGATTGGTTTCTCTATTTTATTTGTTATACCTTTGATGTGGCACTTTGGCAGGGCACTGGTATTTCACACTCACAACAATTATCCACTGGTACTGTACTGTGATCTTCACCACTGACTGTTATGGCACATATAAAAGGTCTGTTTCTCGCTGGTATTTCACAATCACGACAACTCTCCACTATTTCTGTAATCTTCACCACTGTTACAGACCGTCTCAAAGGTCTGCTTCATGAAGGTTCCGGTGTCCTTTCTAATTTTGCTAGATAATCCAGCAGTTCTCAAATCAAAGAGTGTTCCCTAGTATGCTTGGATCAAAGGGCTAGTCCCTGCAGTCTCCGGTGTATTGTCTCGATTTGGTAATAGTTCGTGAAGAGGGGCCAACCCACTAACTATTTCGAACCGGCTCCAGAGGTGTCTCCCAACAATTCCAGTATGTTTTATGGGTCCAGGACTCTCCAGATCAAAGGGATTTCTCCCTGCAGTCTCTGGTGTTTTCTCGTATGTCCTGTGAATTTTTCGGTATCCTCAGTAAGACGGATCAAAGGGCTATGCCCCCCAATTTCCAGAGAGATTTCTCAGTCCAGGACTCACCAGATCAAAGGGATTTCTCCCCGCAGTCTCTGGTGTTTTCTCATATATACCCCTCAGTTTCCAAAGAGTTTTCTCAATTCAGTAATCATTTGTAATTTGCAAATATGGACCGGCACGAACAGTCCCACAACTTCGACTTGTTAGCAATTAGCCTGCAAGTTTTGAGTTTCTCATGTCGTCCCCATTTCAATTTTTGCTCACAAATCTTCAATACTGCTTCTTGTTATTCTAATCTGTTTTTATATGGTATGATTTTCTTACCGTATTTCCTGACCGTCTACTCAGAAATGTCAATAGTGCTGATTTATTTTCACTTCCCTCCTACTTCCTCCCCCCAGTCGCTGTGTTCTGTTCAGAGGTGTGTGTGATTAATGTAACACTCAGTGCCTCTGTTGTTTCATTCACCTGCTCACCTTTTATATTCGATCTTCGATCGGGTCCTTTAGCGAATGTCACTGATCCTCCTGCTTCCGTTTTCACTCGCCCACTTGTACTTGATGTGTAATGGGCAGCCGCGGAGTCCAGAGTCAAGAGACCGCTGAACGCAGCCCTCAGACCAAAGACAAAAGACTCTGTGTTGACTCTGCGGCCACTCCGCGGGAAGGGGCAGGTTTTAACTGCAGGCACAGAAAGAGGACTTGCTTCACACAGCACGGCAAAACCAGCACTCCAGGTAAGAATGATGCAGCGAGGCAAGGCGGACAAAATTCTTGAGGTGACTCTGCGACCGCTCCGCAGGCCAGGGCAGGTTTTAACTGAAGGCACAGAAAGAGGACTTGCTTCACACAGCATGGCAAAACCACGGCAAACCAGCACTCCAGGTAAGAATGATGCAGCAAGGCAGATAAAAGACTCTGCGTTGACTCTGCATGCTTTGTTGGCTTTGGCTATAGTGTTTTGGTAGTAGTTGACCTTGGCAGTGGTGATCAGTTATATGTGTGTAACACAGAGTTCCTTGAGCAGGGCAAGGTTGGATGCACTGCAGAGTTTTCACCAAGTTTTCATTTGTTGAAGTTGAGTTCTTGAGTGTACCAGGGTGCAGAAGGTTTAGGCTTGAGGGGGAGTTGTTTCAATAGGACATGGAAGTTGATGTTGATTGTGAGTCTAGTGTTAAGTACTTGGAGGAGTGACTCCTAGTTCATCATAGGTAAATCAGCCCATGTGAAGTGGAGTTTGGCAAGGTCTTCTGTGACAGCCCCCACTGGGAAATTATTGAATGATCTGAAGGCATTCCATTGGATTTGCTGGAATGGTGTAGTGTGACTAACTTCAAATGGGTTTTTCAGATTGTCTGACCAGTCGAGCAGGATTGGAGAGCTGTGATGGAGGGTGAGCAGGGCAGTAATGATGAGGTTGAGGATTTTACTTTCCTGTGGTTTGGGTCTTTCATTTGCTACGTGAGGTTCAGAGTTTTGAGTAGGCAGTGGAGATCTTCTTTGATTGACTTGGTGGCTGGGTTGCCAGGGATGTTTAAGCTGCTGCCGAAGATGTTGCCTTGCATGAAAGACATGGTGATGATCAAGTCTGTGAAGTATTCTATGAAGGAAGTGTTGGGCTTGGGTGGTCTGTAGATGCATTGAAACTTGACTGTGTCCATTGAGGAGAGCAGGAAGTGCAGGGAAGGTTTTTGAAAGCGCCAATTGTGGCGACGTCCAGTTGGTTACATGGCCATGATGCCTTGTAAATGATCTAGGTCTCAGTAATGAAGATGGCATCCAAGTCTAGTGTGGTGACGAGGTCAGTGATGTCTGCTGCATGGTTGGTTGCTGAGAGGATATTGGCAAGTATCAATTTTCTTGCAATTGTGGATGATGGAGTGCTGGTGTGATATATGGTGATGCGAGTGAAACTGCTTCAATGCGGTGTCCATGATGTTGCTGGTAAGTGGCATGGTTGGTGATGAGTGGCAATGGTAGGTTGGGCTGTTGGGAGAGAGGGGTGAAATACATATTTGAGGGCTTTTACTTGATGTTAGAGGAGCAGGGGTTCTGGACCCTTCTGATCCAAACAGGAAATGTAATTTTCTTCATCTGTCTTTTGCTTCAGACACCGGGGTGAGAGAAACCATTGATCTAAGAGTTAAAAAAGGAAAGGTATGGGCGGGATAAGGCAGGTTGGTGGTGCTTAGGTCTTGTGACCAGCAACCTCCTCAAAGCTGTCTCCCGGAGTCTGGCCTGAAGTCCTTAAGTAGCTGCCTGTCAGGTGTGAAAACAGGTGGTGGGTGGAGCAACTGAGTAGCAGGGCCTGGTCATGTGACCTGCAGCCTCCTCAAAGCTGCTACAGTGCTAGCAGCTAAATGTATGCATTATAAATTCCATATATACATACATACACAGGAGGTGAAAAAATACAGAAAATGTTTACAAATATAACAACACAAGAAAGCCTACTTAAATGTATTGGAGTAAGGCAGGAAAATATGATCAAAACTGTATTTAGGGCCCAAAGTAAGGCTATGGGGTTGGGTGCCTATAATGTCTGGGAAAGGACACGTAGCCCACAAGGTTTCTATCATAGTCTTCTTTAGATGGCTGGACAGTAACAATCTGGCCTTCCTACTGGTTAAAGCTGTGGCTCAACAGCAACTAGTTTTCTAATCATTATGCTGGTGTGTATCTACAGATGGGCAGATTGATGGCTCAATGGCATGTGGGTACTGCAGCAACGTCTTTTAGTCGAAACTGCGAGGCCATTTCAATGGGTGGATGAGTAGGTTCTGCCCAGATGCCTCAAAGTACTTCCTTGGGTTTTTTGAAAAAGTAAATGCCAGACACACTGTGATTTATTTTGTATGTGATGAACCTTGTAGGTTGGGATTCTACTCAAGATATCCAATCACATCCAGAGTTCTCTTCTGACATTCGTTTCCATGCTGATGAACTTTTAAGCACTGTGCCTGCATTTGGGTACCAAGGTGTCCACAGTTGCAGGCAAGTTCTGAAGTTGTTCTTCCCTTAGGTGTCCATTTTGTTCCCCCTGGACTTTAGGGAAAGTGTATTTCTAATTGAATCACATGACTTCACCCCTACGGGTGAGGGGTTGTCAACAGCTCCAACCAGAAAATCAACAGAATCGGGATATCCCAATCCATTTATTGCTGAATCCAAGCAGGGGATTGGTGGCTTTTAAGCCTCAATGAAAGATCTAATGGGAACATTGCCTTAGCAAAAGCACCACCTCTTTTCAGCAATTCTAAGAGTGCCTTGTTCCTAGTGGAGTCACTGTGGGGCAGGGCTAGGCAGATGCAGCGATTTTAAAATGGCTGAAATGTTCTTTGCTGAGCTAAGCACCCATGCTGCCTTATCTCCATCCATGTCTTGCCTCTGCCCTTGCCCAGATGATCCACTGCTAAGCAGGCATTATGGTTTCAGGCACACCTTTAGAATCCTTCACCCACCTATGCTGGTGAGGTGTGAACTTGTCACTGAGGCTTCACAGAGAACTTTCAGGCCGATTCATGGAATTATTGTGCGCCGCACAAGTGTGCGAAAGCGTGCGAATCGCAGCGCCAGTGCGAAAATTGCAGCGCAAGCGTGCAAAACCCGCCACATCAATTCATGGAAGTCCGTGCACGTGTAAATCCTGGAATGCGCGCTAAAATCCTGCGTGGCACACGCGGGCGCACACGTCATCATACAGCGTGCGCTATGCGCACAGCGAAAGTGCACATAGCGCGGTGCACACAACAAAAGTAGGCAGAACACGGGGCGTAACATGCAGAATGGGGAACAACGCGTGAAAATGTGGGCATTACGGGGGAAGTACAGGAGGCAAATGCGCGGAACGCCCACACGCACGCCTACAACACGTATTCATGGAACCGGACAGGGGAAACGTGTGCGCCAAAAAAGACGCGCTAATCCGGAAACACGTACGCCAGCAGGAAGCAGGCGTACGTGGCCCCATGCAGCATAAAAGTGCACACAAACAACAAACAAGCTCAGACGCTACGATGAATATACCATTCCTCGCAGCAGTGGTCATGGGACACCGCAGGAGGAGGAGGATAGCCAGGCCCAGAATTTGTACACCCAGGACCAGCCTTTTTGGGATGCCTGATGACCAGGTGTATGGGAAGTACAGGTTCCCACCACACATAATACTCGACCTGGTCAGTGAGTGGGAGGATTACCTCACATCACCCACCCTGTGCACCCAAGCACTGAGCCCCTTGGAAAAGGTGCTCAATGTACTGCACTTCTTGGCCACTGGTTCATTTCAGCGGACAAGTGCCATAGTGGGGGGGGTCACAGGCCACGCAGTCACGCTGCCTACACCAGGTGTTGGCCATCATGACTGCACGCTCTTGAGTCGGCAGGCACATATACATGCCCAGAACACCTGCAGAAAGGCAGGCTGCCGTCCAGGACTTTTACGGAGTGGCACACTTCCCCAAAGTGCTAGGTGCCATTGATTGCACCCATGTGGCTCTACGTCCTCCCAGGGCAACTGAGCACATCTATAGAAACCGCAAGCACTGGCATTCCATCAACGTGCATTTAGTATGTGATGCCAAGGGAATCATCACCTCAGTATATGCCAAATATCAAGGGTCCACCCATGACAGTTTCATTTTCAGAATGTCACCCCTAAACCGGGACCTAGAAGCTGGGCGGCATAGCGATACATGGCTGCTTGGTGAATATAAATGCCTCTGCACATGCATGCATGTCAGATACTGAGTAATGTCACAACCCCACTAATGATACCCATCATCACCTACCCAGGGGACAGTGCCTACCCTCCGAGCACCCACATGATGACACCAATTCGGAACCCCACCACACCACCCGAGGTAAGATACAACACAGCCCATATTGCAAACCGGGACACAGTGGAGTGCCCATTCGGAGTGCTGAAGTCACGCTTTCGCTCCCTTGACCGCTCTGGTGGGCAGCTGCTATACACGCACCCAGTAGTGTGCAGGATCATAGTGGCAGCATGTGTCCTGCACAACGTTGCAACACGCCGGGGCCTGCGGGTGGACATGGTGGTGCCCCCACATCACCAACCACATGCACGGCTGCTGCGCATGGGAGGGGAAAGGGCACCTGCTGAGGCAGCCCGTACGCAGCTGGTGGCTAATTACTTCACCTAAAATCGCACCCGTGTGGAATGCACACAGCCCTGGCACATACCAGTTGTCAATCAATGATGATGACATAAGGGACAGTCAACTGCCACAACCATACCAGCCTGAGATTGGTCACCTGGAAGTGTTACATTTTGTGCATCCCTACCTACTGAAAGACAACCAATGCTGTGTCACAAAAAGGCACACATTTATGCTGTATGAATGACTACCCCCTTGCAAAATACAACATGAAAGTAGTGCCATGTCACCCAACCCCTCCCCATCACAGCTACCCAACACACCATGGCATGTCATGCAATGTGAAACCAAACAAATGAATGCACAACACATGACACAAGTGTCACAAAGTGCACTGTCCCAAATGGAAACAGGCTACAGACAATGTGCTCCCAGTAATCAATAACAAACAGCACACATGAACAAATACTTACCAGCAACACAATACAGCAACACAGGATGAAACAGGGCCAAAATATGACAGTACAAAATAAAATTAGTGCAAGTCTTACAACCTGAATAAGACAGCACATCGACCCCTTCCAACTGCAGAGAGTTGCTGTCAGGCAAATGTGTCAGCGTACTGCATACAACATGAACTGCATCTGCAAAGGAGACGGCCTTGTGAAGACATGAAGAAGGTACCTGTGAATAAGGAGGAAGACATGGATGCACAAGCACATATCAATACACCATGCAGTGTTCAATACAACAACAATCCCCACTAGGGATGTCCGCACAGTTTTGACCACAGACTGCCCGCACAGCTCATGGGAGCCCTATGTCACTGTGTAAGTCACTGTCACTTGGTCACACCCTTTGCAAGCCCATGGAAAGGGGAAGCAGGAGAGATGTATGTGTCAGGAACCCAAGCATCTAACCCAAACACAGGGCAAGCCTGCATGTGCCCAGCTGGAATACACAGTGGATGCCCACGGGAGCCACACAAGGCAACACACTGTAAAAAAAAAATGGCCATGTGTGGGCCGGGGGGAGGGAGGCTACCCAGGAGGTTCGAGGACAGGGTGCACACCAACACCCACCTGCGTGGATGTTGCGAAAAAAGAAATACCTCCATGGGCTCATGGCCTGCACGGCTACGCCAATGTGGGAGAACTGCTGTTGCTCTCTTCACCCTCTGCTGCTACATCAGGAAGTTGCGGTGCTATGAGAGGCAGCCCACGCAAAGCCCTGGTATGGTCCTCCATGGCAGCAAGCATGCGGGTGTGGAAGGTCTCCTTCTGCAGGATGATAGTACAGAGATCCCCATGCAGCACCTCACAGGTTGTCTGCATTTCTGCACGCATGGCCTCGCGTGATGCCCGGATCTCCTCACGAGTTGCCTGCAGCTCAGCTGAGAGCGAACATGTGAGCTGCTCCAGCTGCTGTTCTGCCATAAAATTTCGGGAAGCCTCAAGTTCTACCAGATTCTCCCTGAGGAAATGAGTTCTAACCTCAGGGCTTCCCTGTGGCCCTGGGACTCTACAGATATGGCTTCGCGCAGAGTTTCTAGTGCCGCCCGTCGGTCCCTGTTGGATGCCAACATGTCCTCCCTGTGTGATTGGCAAATGGACTCTGTTGCCTGCTGTTGGAGCTCCATCTGCCTTTCTGGGGGGAGAATGGAAGTGGCCACCCTCTCCATTGCCTGAGCCATCATTTCACCCGATGCTCCCTGTTGTGCTGCTATACCGTACATGGAGTGTTCCCATACAGTATTGCCTGGTGGCGCATGGCTACTGCGTCGGCGGGCACCACACCTGTTTGGGGCAAGGCAATATGCACCTTGCTGTGCTGGCACTGCCTGAGGCTGCAGGACTGCATTCCCCCTCTGATCTGCTGGCCCAGGAACAGGATCAGATATTCTGGAGTGTGACCCTTCATCCGTAACCGCCAAAGGCGGAGTTATCAACACTGACATCGCCATAGAGGGGTCTACCCCTGGTGAAGGTGGGTTGGACAGAACAGCATCCCTTCCAGAAACACTCACCTGCGACAGCACATAAGTCTCATCATCCGATTCAGCACCTGAATCATAGAGGTCTGGGAGGTGCAGCCAGAGACACCCCTGGACAGTATGGTCTGCAGGAGGATTGGGTTTTCACCCACCACCACACCACGTCCTCCACTGGTGCCCGGTCGTGCCTGAGATTCCTCCTGGGTCTGTACCATCTCCTCCACCTCTACAGCATCAAGTGCGTCATCACCTGCAAAAACATGAAAGACAACAAATGGAAACAGGCATGAGCACCATAGCACACACATAGGCCTGACAAGCCAGAGATCCAGTACATGAACAACACATGTCCCACATGACCATAACCTTGGCATGCATGCACTGTCAATGATTTGGAAGGGGAGGCAAAAAGCAGACACTGTGGACTTCAAGATGTTAAATGAACACATGTGCTGCATGCTGGATAGCACTGTCATCACATATTAGCCTGTGAGTGGCATGGTCAATCCACATACATGGCACATGCCAGCACACAGATGGCACGTAGCATAGCCATGGTACATTTGACAAGTACAGCCATATGTCAGTGAATGAGTACTGTCACCCATCCATGTGAGATGGACATGATGAGAAGAAAAAGGCAAAATATTGTGCCAAAATATGCATGTGCCACACACTGAAACACATCCAGTGTGCAATAATACATTGATGGCAGGCAGATGGATACATCAATGGTTGGTCACTTCAACATAACAGAACACAACAGTCATGTTCAACATTCAAACAGGGACCAAAAATTAATGTGAGCAGGCCCTTACTCAATCAGCCTGAATGGTCAAATGATTCCCATAACAAGGTAATACATGTGGGCCAATGTGGGTTGCAATCTATGACAGAAGCATGTCACATATGTGGCATTAGGGCAGAAAAATGTGTTTCAAAAATGGGAGGATTGAAACAATCAAGATGAATGAACACTGAAAAATCAGTACAATGTTGTTGCAAGATGACAGTTCAAGGGCAACTGCAGTAATGTGCCGCTAATTGGCTACTGTGGTCAGAAGGGATACTGTCATACCCAAACCCAAGACTGGTGAATGGTTTGAAGGAAGCACATGTGTGACCCATACCACTCAGGAGTATACACCCTCACCTGGCACTCAATCATTACACATCACCCAAGAAGCATACACATGGTTTACACACACTTGCATGGGCACTCACCGGACAATGCATCATAATCTGGTAGGCCTCCCACGCCTTGGATCTGTTCCTCTGTGACGAAGGTTCCAGCAACAGACTCATGTTCAGTGAGTTGGTCGTCCTCTGTTGGAGACCCACCACCAGTCACCAGAGTAGAGGCATGATTTGAAGCCAGCTTGGTCTTTGCTCTGCGTTTCAGGTCATTCCACTGCTTGTAGCAATCATCAGCTGTGCGCCTCACAAATCCAAGGGCACTAATGTGGTCCACGATGGTCTGTCAGTGGGCCCTACGTTGAGCAAGCGTAGTCTTACAGCCTGCAGTCACCAACATTTCGCGGCTATGTGCCGACACATAGTCCACAAGTACATCAAGTTCGGCGTCATTGAAGCTAGGCTTCCTTGATGTGCCGGAGTGTGTAGCCGTGTCTGGGGTCTCAGCCTGTAGTGCAAGAGCACCCTTCTCCTTCCTCTTGTAAGGTGGTGTGGATCCTGAGTGGCTTACACTGCTCTGGTCAGTAGGGGCAGAAGCGCAGGTGGACTGGGTACTAGAAGCCTGTAAAGGCACAATGACCCAGGTCTTGGTGCAGGCATTGGCTGCAGGGTGATGTCAGCAGGGCCAACGTCGGTGTGATGGACCCGGACTGACACTGTCCCGGCTGGGAGACTCGGAGCTGGGGTGGATTGAGCTGCAGCTGCCCCTGCAGCCTCCCCACCCTGCCTACTTGGTGCAGCAGATGACATTGCTGCCCCAGATCCACGTGGCCTGGTGACAGCAACTTTCACTGGCACACGTGGATTAGACTTGCTGACCTGGAAGTCAGCCTGGGAGTCATCCTGTGCCGGTTCAGGTGACAAAATGGCCCGGTCCAACAAGGGTTGAGCTGGGATGGTGTCAGCTACGTTTCCCACAACCATTGGGGGGGAACATAGGTGTCCCCGATTGGTCCTCCACTCACGGGGCTCTAGGGGCACCTTGCAAATCCTGGCCACGTCCCCTACCACGCCCACCACACCCACCTTTTGGAGGTCGGCCACCTTTGCCTCCCTTACTGCTTGGTTGCCTCCCAACCATGGCACTGATGTTGTTGTGCGTATGGGAGTTGCAGTAAACAATTTTCCTGGGCAATTGGGGTGAAAGGGGTAGGGTACTAAATGGAATTCATACCCTAGTGCTCTAGCAAGGCTGGATGTGACCCCTGGGGGAAGATGATGGGTCACGCAACACACAGGCACCCCAAAAACAAAAGTACACGTGCATGCAACCCTTGGTAAACCACGTGCATGGAAAAATGAACCTGCATTACTCTGTGGCACCCAGAAACACAAAAATAAGCGTACGCGTATTACACGCAGCCTGGGGTACACGACACACGCGGGCAACCACAGTTGGAAAATACGTGCACGACTCACCGTCTGCCTTGAAAAAGAACGTGAAAAAGACGCGCCTGTGCACGTTGGCAACACCCCCGCCAAAAGAAGAAAAGAACGCAGTCTGAGGAAACAGGGAGTACGAACTGGAAACGTTGTGAAGTAATCGTGTGTGAATCGACAAGAAGTACAAGAAACACCTGCTCGCTCTCCACAAAAAGCATGTACAAGAAAATAGCGTGATACTTGTATCTTTGAAGCCAGCCCACACGTGCAACGTCACTTACGTGCTTACGCGCTAAGGCCCTTTCCTCCAATAGCACAGGTGACTTGCAGTTTTCTCACGTGCTGAATCACAATGCACCCCTGTCGTGGGGAATGCCCGCGCGTGTTACGTCACTTACCCGCTTACGCGCTAAGGGTCTTTTCTCGGATTTCACGCTGACGTGCACTTTTTTACCGTGTCAAGCTGGCCACGCGAAAACACACGGAAGACCACGGCCCTGCCCAAAAGGCCATTTTCCTGCCCCCAAGAGCCCCAAGCACGCTCCCACCAGCCATCTGCTGCTGCCTGCCTGCTGGCCACGTGCCCTGCTATTTGGTGCCTGCATGTCAGCCATCTGCAGGGGTCCAGTTGCTGTGTCCACCCCTGCTGGAACAGAAGACTCCCGACTGGGATACCATCACTCCACAGCCCAGCCCCAGGACCCAGTTGCCCACCCACGCCTGCCTCGGGGGTCCCATGTCGGGGCAAACACCATCTGAGACCACTGGCGACCCCCCAGCCAGAGAGGCAGAAGGCCACCAGCTTCAGTGAGAAGGACATTGGTGTCCTGGTGGAGCATGTCCTGGGGCATTATGATGCCCTCTTCAGGACATCACGCGCCAACAAGGAAGGACGGGAGATGATCTGGGAGGATGCAGTGGTTGCCATCAATGCGGAGGGGGTGGCAACCCTCGACATCAAGCACGTCCGGAACGCTGGGAGGACTTCAGCTCCAGGACCTCACAGAGGGGGGCCGGGTCAGCATGAGCAACATCCAGATGAGGGTCCTGGAATGTGTAGGCCCTGCGCTCCATGCCCAGATCCTTCGGAGGCAAACCCGTCTGGAGCTGAGCGATAAGTGGCCAAGAATTGCTGTGCGAGATAGGGCATGTTGAAGTGTGCTTGTAGTCTGATACTTGCCTGTATGTGTGACATAGGCCATGTATGGATGTGGGTGTGCAGGGACATCATGGACATGCATGTGAGACCAGTAATGTATGAACCACATGGATGGTGCATGTGTTCCAATGCAACATGGGGAGCTGTATGAGGAATGCACACATGAATGCATGCCAGTCTCTGTTCTTGGACATGGAGGGGGGGGTGAGGATGGGTGCTGCTCTCATGTACATGTATGGTGCACATGTGTGTGTGACTTTGAAACGCCATGGATGCATGACAAATGTCCATGATGATGTGTAGATTCACTCATGCAGTGTGGTCACCGTTGTATCCACTGTGTCTATCCACTGTGTCTGTGGTGTACACGCCATGATGCATGACCCTCCAGTGATGTGTGTGCATGGTATCAGTGTGAGCCATGATGCATGTGAGTTTGAAGGCAACATTTTGGTTAAAAGAGTCCCTTGTACATGGATGCTGATGTTGATTGCAGGCGCCGTGCCTGTTTCTGCATGTGTGTTGTGTGCATTCACCCATGTATTGTGGAGGTACAGGATGGAAGTGACATTTGACAGAGCCACTCATGTGTTATTGCTTCCTGTCTAGGGGAATATTGTACTGTACCCTGATGTTTGTGTTCTATGTCTCCCTCTACGCAGCGTCAAGTGAAGAAGAGGGCGGAGACGGCGCTGTGGAGCCAAGCGGTGGGGATGCCTCCACCGGGCGGCGTCGCAAGGCCCAGCCACCCTCCCAGGAATTGCCATCATCCAGGAGCGAGGGGCCTGGTGCCACGTCTGCCACTACGGCTGTAGCGGAAGGGCTGGGTGAGCCCCCACAGGGGCTTTCAATGGCAGAAGACAGTGTGGAGACATCCAGGTTGGTGGTCTCCACAGAGAAGGAAGAGCCCGCTACTGAGCCGCACATGGGGCTTGGTGGGGGTAGTACCACTGGTACAAGTGGTGCAGTCCAGGGCCAGGGTCAGGAGGCAGCACAGGTCACTGCGGAGGGGCCTGTGCATGTCGCTTTCCTTGACCCTGTGACTGCACCACCATGCACCAGCAGGGATGCCCCGACCCAGGCCCGTCCGCAGGTAGGGGGGAGTGCCACGTCATCTGCCTATCCACTACCTGTGGATGAGGGGTCCCACGACCGTATGGGCTCCGTCCTGGTTGGTGTCGCGTTGCGCACGTGTGACATTCGTGATGACGTTCCTGCTTCCTGGACGGAGCATGCACGTCATCACGAACAGCAGCGTTGCGACGTGGCACTGTTGGGAGGAGCCCTGGTCGGTGGGTTCCTACATGTGTCGCGCACTGTGGCGGACCTCTCCTCCTCTGTGGAGACTATGCGCCAGTCGTTCTCCCTGTCGTCTTCCAGCCCAGATTCCACCAGGGCCCCCTGTGGACCTGGCCTGACCAACACAGCCAGCTTGGTGGAGATCCCATCGCTGCCACAGTCGGGAGTCGGCGGTCCAGCAGGGGTGGACACCACAACAACTGGAGACCAGCTGATGGAGGATGTGCAGGCATCATCAGACAGGGCACATGGACAGCAGCAGCAGCAGCAGGCTCTAGGTGGGAGCAATGATGGCTCAGGGCCATCGACATCAGAGGGGCAGGCATCGGCCAGAGGGCAGGAGAACCCTGGAATGGGTGTGTCTTCCGTGTGGCTGCGATTGGGCCGGCGTATAGATGCGGAGCGGCGGCGGGCAGAAGAGGCACAACTCACGATGGTCAGGGCGGAGAACTCCATGCGGAGGGCACTGAGGTGGGCCGAGTGCCTCGAGGCCATTCGCAGGGAGTTGGAGTCCAACATGGCATCGTCCCTGCGAACCCTCGGGACCATGGAAGTGGACTGCCTCCAGGACATCGAGCAGGTTTTCGATGATGCCCTGGCCCGGACATCGGAAAGTGAGCCGTGGGACTAGCCTGCCGCCATTGTAAATAGTTTTTAGTGTTAGGTTTCATTTTCGTTTTCATTTCTTTTGGGGTGATTGGACTATGCCCCACACTTTTGTATATAGTGCTTTTCTTAGGTAGTTTTTTAGATAGGTTACATTTCTTTCTTTGGGCTCATGGACCCTTTCAAAATTGATTGTACATAGTTGGACTTTGGATTTATGTGTGCATTTTATTTGCATTTCACCATGGGGCAATGGATTTTTTATTTTACGTTTCCTTTGGATTTCTTTTTGTGGACAATGATTTTGGGCCATTTTTCTTCAGTTTTTTTTTGGATTTCATCTACATTTCATTTTTCATATTTTTTTACATGCATTTCATTTCATGTTTGTTTGATTTTTTGGCCTTTCATTTCATTACATTGATTTTGTTAATAATACATTGTGATATTTTAATTCCATGTGTGGGATTCGCTCAATGGGTTCATGCATGTGAAATTGTGGTTTTGCACGATCTATGGCAAACAGTGTGTATGTGTGACGGACATGTGTTGATGTACATGGTTGACCTTTGATTTGTGTCCTGACATAGGCATCTCGGTGTGGGGTGGATTGGTGAAATCATTAAATGTCAAGACTGGGGTGGCGTGCAGTGGTGTTTTGGTGCACATGAGGGCCATGATTGTGCATCTTCCTTTCGTGTTGCAAGGGGACATGAGTCGGGCCCTGCTGGCGGTTGACCCTCACTGATGGGGGCTGGGGGTGCTGGGGGACATGAGTCGGGCCCTGACCCTCACTGATGGGGGGTGGGGGTGGTGGGGGACATGAGTCGGGCCTGCTGGCAGGTGCCCGTCAATGCTGGGTGGGTGGGGGTGCTGGGGGGACATGAGTCGGGCCCTGCTGGCAGGTGCCCGTCAATGCTGGGTGGGAGGGGGGCCTGGGGGGACATGAGTCAGGCCCTGCTGGCAGGTGACCCTCACTGATGGTGGGTGGGGGTGCTGGGGGACATGAGTCGGGCCCTGCTGGCAGGTGCCCGTCAATGCTGGGTGGGTGGGGGTGCTGGGGGGACATGAGTCAGGCCCTGCTGGCAGGTGACCCTCACTGATGGGGGTGGGGGTGCTGGGGGACATGAGTCGGGCCCTGCTGGCAGGTGACCCTCACTGATGGGGGTTGGGGGTGCTGGGGGACATGATTCGGGCCCTGCTGGCAGGTGCCCGTCAATGCTGGGTGGGTGGGGGTGCTGGGGGGACATGAGTCGGGCCCTGCTGGCAGGTGCCCGTCAATGCTGGGTGGGTGGGGGTGCTGGGGGGACATGAGTCAGCCATGCTGGCAGGTGACCCTCACTGATGGGGGTTGGGGGTGCTGGGGGGACACGAGTCGGGCCCTGCTGGCAGGTGCCTGTCAATGCTGGGTGGGTGGGGGTGCTGGGGGGACATGAGTCGGGCCCTGCTGGCAGGTGACCCTCACTGATGGGTGGTGGGGGTGCTGGGGGACATGAGTCGGGCCCTGACCCTCACTGATGGGTTGCGGTGCTGGGGGGACATGAGTCGGGCCCTGCTGGCTGATGCCCATCAATGCTGGGTGTGTGGGGGTGCTGGGGGGCCATGAGTCGGGCCCTGCTGGCAGGTGACCCTCACTGATGAGGGGTGGGGGTGCTGGGGGGATATGAGTCGGGCCCTGCTGGCAGGTGACCCTCACTGATGGAGGTTGGGGGTGCTGGGGGGACATGAGTCAGGCTCTGTTGGCAGGTGCCCATCAATGCTGGGTGGGTGGGGGTGCTGGGGGGACATGAGTCGGGTGCTGCTGGCAGGTGACCCTCACTGATGGGGGGTGGGGGTGCTGGGGGACATGATTCGGGCCCTGACCCTCACTGATGGGTGGATGGGGGTGCCTGGGGGGACATGAGTCGGGCCCTGCTGGCAGGTGCCTGTCAATGCTGGGTGGGTGGGGGTGCTGGGGGGACATGAGTCAGCCATGCTGGCAGGTGACCCTCACTGATGGGGGTTTGGGGTGCTGGGGGGACATGAGTCGGGCCCTGCTGGCAGGTGTCTGTCAATGCTGGGTGGGTGGGGGTGCTGGGGGGACATGAGTCGGGCCCTGCTGGCAGGTGACCCTCACTGATGGGTGGTGGGGGTGCTGGGGGACATGAGTCGGGCCCTGACCCTCACCGATGGGTGGCGGTGCTGGGGGGACATGAGTCGGGCCCTGCTGGCTGATGCCCGTCAATGCTGGGTGTGTGGGGGTGCTGGGGGGCCATGAGTCGGGCCCTGCTGGCAGGTGACCCTCACTGATGAGGGGTGGTGGTGCTGGGGGGACATGAGTCAGGCCCTGCTGGCAGATGACCCTCACTGATGGAGGTTGGGGGTGCTGGGGGGATATGAGTCAGGCCCTGTTGGCAGGTGCCCATCAATGCTGGGTGGGTGGGGGTGCTGGGGGGACATGAGTCGGGTGCTGCTGGCAGGTGACCCTCACTGATGGGGGGTGGGGGTGCTGGGGGACATGAGTCGGGCCCTGACCCTCACTGATGGGTGGATGGGGGTGCCTGGGGGACATGAGTCGGGCCCTGCTGGCAGGTGACCCTCACTGATGGGGGTGCTGGGGGACATGAGTCGGGCCCTGCTGGCAGGTGACCCTCACTGATAGGGGGTGGGGGTGCTGGGGGACATGAGTCAGCTCCTGACCCTCACTGATGGGGGGTGGGGGTGCTGGGGGATATGAGTCGTGCCCTGACCCTCACTAATGGGGGGTGGAGGTGCTGGGGGACATGAGTCGGGCCCTGCTGGCATGTGCCTGTCAATGCTGGGTGGGTGTGGGTGCTGGGGGGACATGAGTCGGGCCCTGCTGGCAGGTGACCTTCACTGATGGGGGTTGGGGGTGCTGGGGGGACATGAGTCGGGCCCTGCTGGCAGGTGACCCTCACTGATGGGGGTTGGGGGTGCTGGGGGACATGAGTTGGTGATCACTAGTGCAAGGTGACATGTGGGCCAGCTGGGGGCATGCCCATGGTGGATGGGCTGCCTGCAGGACATGACCAGGGGTGCAGGGTAGTCCCTTGTGCTGTGGGCTGCCTGCAGGGGCCGTGGAGGGGTATAGGGCACACCTGGGAGGACCCACACTGCCAATTCATGTGTAAAACTTGCCGCGCACCCCCGAAATACACGTACCCTGCTCGCACAGGGACAATCGTGTGTGAAACTTCCCGCGCACCCCCGAAATCCACGTACCCTGCTCACACAGGGCCAATCGCGTGTGAAACTTCCCACGCACCCCCAAAATACACGTACCACGCTCGCACAGGGCCAATCGCGTGTGAAACTTCCCGCGCACCCCCGGAATCCACGTACCCCGCTTGCACAGGGCCAATCACGTGTGAAACTTCCCGCGCAACCCGGAAATCCACGTACCCCGCTCGCACAGGGCCAATCACATGTGAAACTTCCCACGCACCCCCGAAATCCACGTACCCCGCTCGCACAGGGCCAATCACGTGTGAAACTATCCTTGCACCCCCGAAATCTACGTACCCCGCTCGCACAGGGCCAATCGCGTGTGAAACTTCCTGCGCACCCCAGTAATAAACGTACCCCGCTCGCACAGGGCCAATTGCGTGTGAATCTTCCCGCGCACCCCAGAAATCCACGTACCCCACTCGCACAGGTCCAATTGCGTGTGAAACTTCCTGCGCACCTTACGAAATCCACGTACCCCGCTCGCACAGGGCAATCGCGTGTGAAATGTCCCGCGCACCCCCAAAATACACGTACCCCCCTCGCACAGGGCCAATCGCGTGTGAAACTTCCTGTGCAGCCCCAAAATCCACATACCCCGCTCGCACAGGGTCAATCACGTGTGAAACTTCCCATGCACCCCCGAAATCCACACACCCCGCTCGCACAGGGCCAATCGCATGTAAAACTTCCTGCGCACCCCCAAAATACACGTACCACGCTCGCACAGGGCCAATCGCGTGTGAAACTTCCCGCGCACCCCAGTAATACACGTACCCCGCTCGCACAGGGCTAATCACATGTGAAACTTCCCACGCACCCCAGTAATACACGTACCCCACTCGCAAAGGACCAATCGCATGTCAAACTTCCCGCACACCCCCGAAATACACGTACCCCGCTCACAGGGCCAATTGCGTGTGAAACTTCCCGCGCATCCCATTAATACACGTACCCCACTCGCACAGGGACAATCACGTGTGAAACTTCCTGCGCACCCCCGAAACACACATACCCCGCTCGCACAGGGACAATCGCGTGTGAAACTCCACGCGCAGGGCTGTACGTGTATTCGGAGGGGTGTGCAGGGAGTTTTACAGGCGTTTTCGTGGTTGGGGGCCTGTATGCTGGTCAACTGGCCTGTGCGCCGTGTACGGGATTTGTGCGCTGTGCATGGCGCACAGGGAGGGGTTGGGGCGTAACTGGCGCTGCTGCAGGGTCGCTGCGCCACTCTGCGCCACGGCTGCTAATGGATGTTAAAATCCATGAATACGCTGTGCGCGGAAATGGATTTTGGCGCACGCAGCTGGGGCAGACTGTCGCACGCGCACACTGTGCTCCAGCCGCGTGCGCTACTTGTGCGCTGAATTCTATGAATTACCCCCTTTGTTGGAGGGGCTGGAACCTTATGTTAGTTCTGGAGGGAGAAAGCTTTACCAGCAAGTGCGTCTTTCACTTTGAGTGCCAATACAATGCAAGTTTACTAACTTTCTTAAGCAACAACATTTACACCTTTCCATAATTGTGTATAATATGTGCATGTACCTAGCATCCAATTTATAGATTGCTGAGGCACTGAAAGCAAGTATTAGTGCACATTTGAAGTGGTAAAGAGTTTTTAGCCTGGAACCTAGTGAAGTGATACAGAACCAACGAACAGATTACTGAAGGAAAATGGAAATGAAGATCAAATTCAAAAGCATGAAAAAGAACATCTAAATAAAATAAAAATAACCATAAGAAGAAATCAAAAAATGGCTGAATTAACCAACTCACTACAAATAGCAAAAGAGGATCCGAAGTACTGGAATTGGCTAGCTGGTACTCTTGATATTAAACCAAAACTGTAGCCATCCAAAAAAGTCCAGATCGACCAATGGAAAATAGGAAGCTGGAACACCAGAGGATTTCACCACCTTTTCAATGACTTCAATCCCTCCTTAAACGAGCTGGACATAATATGCATACAAGAATCTTGGTTAAAAATCGCTCCATTCAAGGAAGGATACATCGTGCTATGCAATCCGGCCAAAGGAGGTTCGCTTGGAAGACCATCTGCAGGTCTTTTAACCCTAATCAAAAACGGGTCTGGAATAATGGTGCTTGAATCTACAAATATTAATCCGTATATACAGGCAACAGTTGTACAATTTCAGTTGGAAGCTCCAAAAGTCAAACAAACGATGTTAATACTGAATGTCCATTGGAATCCCTTAAAAAATGAAAGCAAACGCTTCATAGATCAAATAATGGAATGCCTGGATGAAAAAAGAGAAGCGTTCCAAGATCTAAATATCATCATCTGTGGTGATCTCAATGCAAATTGCTTCGAAGAAAATAAACTAACACAAAGTGACATAAATCAAAAAAATTGTCAAAAATACAAACGTGGGAAATCATGGAATGATGAAATGGAAGCAAGGAGATTGCACAGATTAAACGGAAACACGAAGGGAAATATACCGCCAGCAAAGACCTGGTCAAATGGCAATGTGATCAATACACTCGACTACATGTTTGTCTGTGAACAACTGCTAGCGAAAACTCAAAGCTTCAGGATGTCACCTTCAATTTACAGCGAACATGAACCAATTATCGCTGTATTCTCACATTGGGAGAATAGAACAAATCAAACATGGGATGCAAAAATAGAGCTAGAACACGGACTAAACCGCTTAAGGTTGAAAAAAAGTGACTTTGATACTGTATTGGAAAATCTACATGTATATGATCCAGAAGTGGCGACACAAAAGAAACAACTAAGAAAGGATCTATGCGCATTAAAAAATGAAAAGAATAAAGGAATGATAGAACTGATCCAAAAAAGAAAACAAAAATACAAAAATTGGCAGAAAGCCCACAAATCACAATTGCTACAACAGGATGCAGAAGCCATGCAAAAAGCCATGAATAACACAAACAGTAGGACATTATGGGACCTGCTAAATGATAAACAATCATCAAAAGCGGCTCTCACGAATCCAATATCAGAAATTGTTTGGATGGAGCACTTCGCAAAATTGTTCAACGAGATAGAAAAATCGGATACTGAAAATAACACTAATGAAGAAAAAGCAGGACCATGGGATATTTCATTCGATACGGAGGTCATAAAGTTGCTAATTCTGAGAGCAAGCTCCTCAAGAGCCCAGGGCCAGATGGTCTATCGAATGCAGTGTTAAAAGAAGACCCAGAGAAATGGGCAATCTTTTGTGAAAGACTGTTCAAGAGAATTGTTAAGCAGGGACATTTGTTATTTTATCAAAATCGTGGAAGCTGGCGATTGTCGTCCCAATTTTCAAAAAAGGCAATAGGATGGACCCCAAAAATTATCGCCCAATTGCCCTACTAGATTGTGTTGGGAAAATCTTTGCCACTCTTTTGATAAAATAACTGAAAACATGGATCAAAGATTCAAACACATATGACAAAAGACAATCGGGCTTTGTTGATAATGTGGGGTGTAATTTAAATCTCCTGATACTAGGATTGATGAAAAAAAGAGCCTACACAAATAAACAAAAACTGTATACACCCAGCATTGATCTGCGCCAACCCTTTGATAGTGTAAACAGAAGTCGGCTTTGGGAAAAATTGGCCTCCAACGGTTGCCCTACAGATCTCCTGAAAGCCATCAAGGAACTGTACGCCAAAACTTCGATAAGAGTCAAATTAGATCAAGGCGGCAACCTTTCAAAGGATATAAAAACAACAAAAGGCCTCAAACAAGGATGCCCGTTAGCAGCCACTTTGTTCTGCTTCTACATTGAAGACTTGCAATACTGCCTGGAAAACAGCAGGACCTTTCCACCTAGACTAAATGGCAGACCTGTCAACCATCTGCTTTATGCTGATGATCTGATAATATTAGATCACACACAAATTGGTCTACAAAGAGCCTTAAATCAGGTTGAAAAATACATAGAAAAAAATGATCTAGAAATAAATGCAGCTAAAACCGAAATACTAATATTCGGTGACAAAAGATGGAAAAAAAGCAAAAACGAAGAATGGAAAGTTAACAAAACGTGGATAAAACCATGCGACGAAATGAGATATCTGGGCATCCAAGTAAGTGGAATAAAAAATGAAGAGCCCTGGAAAAGGATGCTAAAGACAAAAACAAAACAACTAACAGCCCAAGCTAACATCATCAACAAAAGAAACGGAAAATTCTCCCTCCAACCGGTGATAACATTCTACAGGCTCAAAGTAATACCAACACTAACATACGGAGCAGAGACTTGTATGAATACCTCAGAGAAGTTCTGGAACACTTTAGAAGGACTCTTTTGGAAAAACATCTTACCGATACCGAAAGCAACACCAATGACGGTAATTAGACATGAACTTGGTTTGACAGCTCTATACGTACACATCCGCTACAATGTACAGAAAAACAATGAGCAACCTGACGCCTCCCCAATTTGAAATATTTTGTAAAAATAATAACTTCGAGGAAAAAGTAGTAGAAGACTGGAAAAGAGAAAATGAACATATTCTGACAGAATCTGCCCTCAAAACCCAAACATTAGCAGAAAATCCAATAGCTGTAGAAAGAGTGCTTTGGTCCGAGGACTGGTCGAACACCGAAATGAAAAGAGCTCTGTCAAAAACTCATACACTCTTGAAAACCAATTGTGGTGTGATGTCCATCATACCGGACTATCTGAGAAAATTTCCAAATTGCAAACAAAGAAATCTGCTACTTCGCTTCAGATTGAATATCCTTCAAAACAAAACAACAAAGGCAAGATACACCAAAGAAAAGATATGCACAAAGTGCAGACTGTGTAAAAGAAGTGAAGAATCACTAAATCACAGTGTTATTCTGCACAAAACTTAGAGATCTTCGAAATTTGTATTTAACCAGCAACATTGCTGACCTATGTGACCTAGACGCGGAGAAATGGTAGAGTCTAATTTATGCTTGCCAAACTCCAAAAATAAATTTTGTAACGGTCAAATTTCTAGAAAAAACCCTTAAAAGGCCTGACCATATTGATGAAGAAAATGCATTGTAAATAGTGAATTGATATGGTTAAAAAGATGCGTTGTTTTAGTGCTTAGTGTTTATTTTTCACTGTCTAGTTTGGTCTAAACTTATTATTATTGTTTAAAAACAAAAACTTATTTTAAGTATTCCCTTTCTAATTCGAACGGTTTTTAAATTAGATTTAGCCTATTAAGGATTTTCTGGTTTTCCCTGCATCTGACCTCTGTTTTTGTACTTGCCTGATGTTGATTTCGTTATGATAGATCTCTTTGTGAAACTAAATTCTTTTTGCTGATTGTGAAAGGTTTGTAATAAACCAAATACACTTAATAAAAAAAAAATTTAAAAAAAAGATACATGATTTTTAGGCCTTAACAGGTTTTCATAATTAATATCATATTTGTCTGGATCTTATAGTATTGATAAATTCAAAGCTGATAGTAGAACTCTGTATGGTTTGAGTCTATCTCCCTAGGGTCAAATGGGCTTTTGCACTGTTTATTATGTGCCCATTAGAAGCTGCATCGGTGACCATTTCACATTTCAGATGTTAATGTGTCTGTGGACTGTGCACAGCTAAAGTGAACATGCTACTACTATATGTATGGCAGTGATTATGCTACGCGCTCCAAGCCTAAGCCAGGCGCAGGTGTAAACATTGTCAATACCTTTTAACCACTGAACATATGTAGCATGTGTGTCTGATTAGCAGAGCATACTTTCATATATAAATAACACTCTCAAATGTGGTAGAAGAAAATTACAACAACTCAGCAGAGTGCTGAGTCGCTGAAGGCATTCAGTCAGAAGCTCAGAATGAGTAAGAATTTACTGGACAGCATGCCATACACACATACAGCGTTCCCATGTCCTCCGGAGCTTGAGACATGGAAAGATTGAGTTAGATTGTTCAGCATTGTGTGAGATTCATAATTAATGAGTGGGGTTGTGCAAAGAGGTATGCGGTTGCCACACAGTGATTGAGATTGTGCGGGACAGTGGGATATAGACACCCAATGTATGTGATTGTTCACCATGGCATGAGGCTGTGGTTGAAGGCACGTAATTCAGTCCCAATGAGTGGTAATGTGCCCACAGTTGTGAAAATTCCACCCCGTGAGTGAGACTATCCTATGATGTGTGAAACCCCTTCTAAATGTGCAGCATTATACCGGGAGGTGTGGCATGTGTACAACGGCTTATTGGTGTGATCGTCACACTGGTGTGATTGTCACAATAAATTAAGCATATTGTTTTCAGTCATGTGACATCCTCACTCGTGTTAGACATTGCTTGAAGGTGATAAGCTCAAAGGCACTGTGAAATACTATGCTCCAAGGTTTGGGGCTTAAATACAATGGCCTCATAATGACTATGGCAGTAGCCATGACGGTAAATGCCAACCTGGCTGCAGCAAGAGTAATTATTTTCCGGCACCTGGCAATGGGGACTTACGAGGGCATTACAGCCCCGGTGGTCCCGGTAATTCCCCATTGCCGGGTGCTGGAAAATATTACTCCCCATTCCCATTTGAGTCCCATGGGATGGATGCACCGGCACCATTCATGAATGATATGATATGATATGGCATTTATAACGCGCCTATACACAAGTGTTTCAAGGCGCGACGAGGCAAGGGAGGGGGAACGAAGGGATGACAGACAACGATCCTACTAGGCCAAGTGTCATTCAGATCATGTAAGTGCATGGAATGGGGGAAGGGGAAACTGCGGGGGGAAGGGAGAGTGCAGTATAGAATAGAATAATAACAATAAGTAAAAGTAACGGCCAGCAGGTGACAAGTGCAAAGGTAAGTGCAGAAATCAGGTGTCAAGTGATGTTAGTGGGACTGTAGGTATACAGAAGCAATCCCCAAGTGCGGGGGTTGCCAGGCAGGCAGTGCAGGTGTGTGAGACTGGTGAGGGAGAGACCTGGGCCCGAGATCAGATGGTGATCAGGTAACCTGTGCAGTTTCAGTTTCAGCCAGGAGGTTAGCAGGGGAGAGGAGGAGAAAAAGCAGAAGCAAAGAGAAAGGTTTGAGGTGCTTCCAGAACCAGAGATGGTTCTCTTCAAGTTTCAGGGAGGCCAGGGAGGCTGTTCCAGATGGGGGCACCAGCCGAAGAAAGCGACTGAATCTGGGGGAGTTGGAGGCAGATGAGCGGAGAGTTTGAGAAGGAGATACTTAGGAAGAGAGAGTTGAAGGTATTGAGGCCCCAGGCCCCAGAAGGCCTTGTGGACAATGCAGAGAGCGTTGAACTTAATCCTCGCAGCCACTGGGAGCCAGTGCATAGATTTCGGTCCTGGAGAGATACGATCCCTGGGCTTGAGGCCAAGGACAAGTCTCACAGTCCTGTTCCGGATGAGTTGCAGAGGGCGGAGAGTAGAGGCAGACAGATTTAGAAATGGTTCCGGTGCATCCGTTGAGGTTTGCGAGCGGATGCCGTTCCATCCGCCAGGTCAGACCTGGTGGGCTGAAAGGCACCCGCTCGCTGAACTCGTAGTTTGCTGTTCCAGAAACAATGGTACCGGCAAGCTTACCGGTACCATTGTTTCCAGACCCGCAAACTTGTAATGACCCAATGAGTTAGAATGCGGTCTCATGTGGTGGACTCACAGCCAATAAGAGAGCATGTGAGCTCTACCCCCTCAAGATGTCTTGTAATATCCTCATCTAAGAGACTCCAATGGACATGAAATCCAAGAAACCAACCTTTCTTAGAGCTTCCCCATAAGGAGTGTTGGCAATGATACCCCATGATAGAAATGGCTAGTAGCTTAGAGCCAGAAACTAGCTCCAATGAAAAGAGTGCAGATAGCAAACGTATATGAGCGGAACTGAAGTATTGATGGTCAGAGGAGGTTGAAAAATTGGAAAAATAAAACACTTTACATGTAAGGAAGAAGAGAACGTGGATCATAATTGCTCCAAGCATTAATTCAATTCACTTGAACATGTTTTATGTGCAAGTCACTGAAAGGCATGAAAGTACTTTGTGACTATCTCCACTCGATTGATGCTTCATCTTTACATGTATCCTTTGGAGAAGGCACAACTAAAAGCAGAGAGTTTCAAATTCATGAGATGCATAAAACAACTGTGAAAGCTGAAACAAAGATGTGAAAAGAAGAAGAAATGATCGAATTTAATTGTATTGTTTAAAGCACAGACCTAGTTTGAGAGCAGCAGAGCCCTGTGCACGGTGTGGGTAGCCAGCGTTTGGGCTGCCAGCTTTTAACAGTTCCGCACTACTGTGAGTTGCGGTCTGTACGTCAGTCTTTAAGTTTATTGGGATTAGTCTGCAGGAGTATATGAATGAGTAATGGATAGAGGATCTGCCCAACACTCACACTTCTTGAAGCCAATCATGAAGGTAAAACAAGCACACCCCTTTTCACCTTTTATGGTAATATTTATTTATTCATTTATTTTATTTCCATAGCGCTAGAGACAGAGCCCTGAGGCATGAGTGCGCTAGGACAGGACAAAACAGTGACATTTAAGCAGGACCATTAACCATGAAAGAAATCTGTGAAGTAACTCATTCGAATAAGAGGGTCTTCAATTTGTTTTTGAAGTTTGAGAGGATGGAACATAGCCTCAGATCAGGTGGGAGGGAGTTCAATAGGCGAGGAGTAGAAGATGGGAAACAACCCTCCTTGACTAGTGACAATTTTGACTTAGGTATCTGGAGCAGGCCTGTGTTATTGGATCTCAGACCCCATCTGGCTGGAAGCCATTTGCGCTGTGCCACCAGATATTAAGGGATATTACCATATAAGCAGGGCTGTGCGATGCTCAAGGTGCGGACCACAACTCTCTCTGCTATGGGAAGCCAATGCAGCAGTCTATGCGCTGTTGAGAACGTGATCAGTTTTATGATGACCTACTAAGATCCTCACTGCATTATTTTGGACCACTTAGAGGGGGTTGATTTCTGTTTTTCCAGCTACCAAGAGAATACAGGCACAGTAATCCAAGCGGCTTTCAATAATTGACCTGGCTAGTGTGGCACAGTTAGAGTCATCAAGAAAAGGTCTGATCTGTGCCTAAAGTTTGATAGAGTATGATGAGCATGCTACCCGGCTGCTGATATGAGCCATGTTAGGGAGAATTCTCTGTTTAGGCTGAATTTCCTTACCTAGTGAGTCCCCCAGCAGCTTTGCTGGATTTCGGGAGTTTGTTTTTTCCATCCTGCCAAGAGTGAGACTCTTTTCCTCCCACTCTTGGACATGAATGTGTGTAATTCCTTTGAATGTCAATGTGTTCTATGGGCTATGGGGTCTTTTACTCCATAGGGTCTCATATGTTTTTCTATGTGTGTTACACCGCACACTACGTGCCGTAACACTGGGGCGTCCTAGCGGACCTCCACCATAGACTCCATACCCGGGGACTGACTACTGCCTCCCCGGGCATGTAAAGTCACCATTGGCTTTACTAGACCTAAATTTACTAACAGAACTAGTACAAACCACCTTATTGTGGACGTGCTAGTAGGGGTAATTCGATTACTCCTGGGTCTGTTACTCGAGGGGGCACTGTCCCGTCCCCCCTCGTCGAGTTTTGGCTGGTGGCAGTGGAAACTATGTGTTATATATTCGACCCCGAACATAACCCTATGGGATTCGTCCCGTTGTTGGAGATTGATACTCTTTCTCGTTAATCTCTAACGTACCACCGGTCTACTTATCTTAAATACGTTTATCGGATGGTATTTTCTGCCAGAACTCGCTTTGTAAAATGGCGTCTGTGTTCGTCTCTGTGACTCCTAAACCAAAGGTTGAGCCCTTTGTTCCACTTTTGGCGGTCCTCTGTACAGAGACCCTCCAAAGTGGTGCCATTCTGTCTGGGTTACCACAGGGGTGTGGGAGGGGGTTTAGGCAACCTGGACCGAGTTGCCTTGCCAACTCCGGTCGCACTCTGGAGTGATTGGCCCAAGTAGTGAGCCTCCCCGCTCACCACTTAGCATGTGTTGATTGACAGCTAGGCTGAATGAATGGGGGTTTTCTGCATAAAAGCAGGGCTTTTGGGACTGGATCTTCAGAAGTCGCCACAGGACCTAAGAATCCGACGAGGGTAACGCTGAGCCGACCTGCAATGACGACACCTCCGTTGGAGCCCTGCTGAGCCGACTCACCACTTCCCGATGACAGAGGAGATCTCCCTGCCGGAGAGTCTCTTCCCCTGATTGGTGGGAACAACCAGTCCCCTTTTGCTTTTTCTTCGCCTCAGGATGCGGTGGTCGAATTGCCAGTGCAGACCACCCCGGCAACCGGATAGCCACTACCCCTGTACCGCGACCAAAAGGTGGTGCCTTGTGACGGAGCACTCCGCAGCTGGTCTCTTCCCTGGTGGTGCACCGGACTTCACTTTTCTTCGACGACGAGAACATCTCTACTCTTGGGAAAGACCCGACGTGCATCCACCACCAGGAACAACTGCCCCCGCCGGAGCTGCCCTCCACAACAAAGTACCGTGTCCGCCTGGCTTCCCTTTCGATCGGTTCGAGTGAGGTGTCTTAATCCTCTCCTTTCCGTTGGGTCGCCTCCAAGCTTTCTCACTTATTGTTCTGAACTGGTTCAATCTGCCGATAACAATTTGCTACAAAGACTCGAATGCAATTCCACTAGAGACTTTTTGGGACATATCGCCTTGCCTCTCTCCGAGTGGGCCTGGCCTCTGAACTTTATGATCTATTGTGGTTCTTGCCTTCTTGCCTTGCATTTTACCCGTGAAGTATTGAACTGTGTTGATTTCGTAACCTGCCTATTTTTTTTCTCTCCCGTCCTAACTAATATTAGAGTGCCATCTAGGTTGAGGTATACACCTCTGTCTGTAAATAAGTGGTGCCGGTAGAACCTAGACTTGTCGAAATATTGCTAGGGGATTGATCGTTTCTTCTTCGTAGAGTAATTGTGATTGATTTGCTTGCCGTGATAGTGCCATAGTGTTTTTTTTTAGATGTTTCGTTATAAATAAATACCTTCATATCTTTACACTGAGCCTCGTTGCGTGTTTGCTTGTCTTACTGTGAAGAATTACCCTATTTTGTATACTCCACTTACTGCTCAACTCTTCTTGAGGGAAGTCTGACTGCTCAGCCACAGCTACCAAGTGAATCTGTGTGGTACAGACTGCTACCAAGTGCTTTCACCGCCAAACACCTGTAGTCCTAAATCTTTTGCAGTGGTCCCAGAGGGAACTGCACAGGTTTCCGCCTAACACTGGTGTACAGCGGTGGGATTTGTATCGAGTATACAGTTTAGAGTGCTTTTCGACACTTTAGGATAACTAACCACAAAACTTAGCACTAAAAAGCAACTTTCAAAAAACATGTCTACGATGGAAACTTACAGTCAAGAATCCTTGTCAGGTGAAAATACTGAGAGTTTGCGAGCTCTCTGTGGGCAAGAGAATCTTTCTGTAAGAAGCAAGAAGTTAGAATTAATAGAGAGATTGCTGGCGAACCAAAGTCTGGGTACTGGTTCAGAGGAACCAATCTCTCCAGCAAATATAGATAACAGTAATGGGGCCTCATTCCGAGTATGGCGGTAAATAACACTAATTACTGCCATGGCGTAAATACCATGTACGATGTGGTTGGAAGGCGCTATTTCCACCATATTCCGACTTCGCGTGCACGAGTATTCCGCCATGGCGGTAAACTCCCTTGCGGCATAGCGCAAAAGGTCCCGTCAAACCCCTTACCGCCATAAACCTAGACGTATTTAACACCATCGCCTTCGCTGGAATCCGTAATTAGCGGAGACCGTAATTTACATTACCGTAAATTACGGCCACCGTTAAATACCGGAAACGGAAATAACGTCATCGCACAGGAACGGGAAGCATCACGGCGGCCATATTTAAAATAACAATCCATTGCAATCCTCTCCATACAGGACATACAGGACTCCATACAGGACTCGACCAAATATACTACAGAGAACAGCATCATGCCTAAAGTTCTGAAAAAGGGCGCTGCGCGCATCCGAAAAGAAAAATTCACCCAGGATGAGTTACAGGTCTTGGTCGACACTCTGCATGAACATGCAGATATCGTATTCTGCAGCGACATGCGTAGGCCCACCATCCTCAGAAAGAAGGAGATATGGGAGTTGGTCGCACAGAGGGTGAGCGCCGTTGGGAACACCCCCCGCTGCACAACGCATTGCCGCAAATGCTGGGATGACCTCCTTCTCAGGGTGTGGGCCATCCTGTCAGCAAACCGTCAGCAGGCCCTGGAGACAGGAGGAGGCCCAGGCTCACCCATTAAAATGATGCCCTGGGAGGAAACATGTGCAGAGATGATGGGCACAGAAGCCATCGAAGGTGTTGGCGAAATGGATTGCGGTGATCCCTCATCCGCTGATGCAGGTGAGTGTCATGAGTCCAAACAGTACATGCATCCCTAATGTAATTCACCGCAAAGGGCCGGCCAAAGAGTCACATCATGTTTTCTTCATAGACCCCCCCCCTGCAACCATGTCGTAACAAGTGGGACCCAGGATGATGTCAGGTGCAAGGCTGACACCCATATTGGCCATGCCACACAGAAAGCTGGTCAATGTCACTCACCACAGTACTCCGCCAACATGATTGACCCCGCCAACAGTATGCTTTTACCATCCAAGCCAAGTTCACTCACCGACCAAAAGATCACCAAGACGCTGCTCTCCCAATGTGTTACCATAGGCTTGAAGTCATGATGACCCCCAGATCATTGCTCATGCTGTCTCTCTCTTGCTCCCCACAGGTAGCGGTCATGAAAGTGAGGAGCAGGAAGGCTCCCGGCCAAGTACCTCCCGGGACAGGGGCAGGGTACAGCGCATACCTGCTGGCAGACATAAGGCCCATACTACACCACCTGCTCCAGCAACCCCCATGGAGGGTACACAACCCCCACCCGCGCACCTGGACATGCCTGCAGTTCTGCCGGAAACATGCCCCACCCTGCACCCTGAGGAATCCAGCATGTCAGGGGAGAATGCTGCCATGTGCCTCCTTAGTGTGCCAGACAGCCCCACATCCTATTCCGTGGTCAACGTGGAGGAGACCAATGACTACAGCCCTGAGTCACCATCGTACAGCCAGGTTGCACACAGCGACTCCGGGTCGAGTGATGGCCCAGGTCTCACAGGCGAAGGGGTAACACCTGTCTCACATCAGCCCACTTCCCCTGCCGAAACACCTGAGAGGCCTGCAGGCCCAATACAAAGCCTGCCAACCACATCCCCCACATCGGCCGCAGAAGCTGTGCACTCCCAAAACCTCACGGCCATGATAGAGGAGTTTCTCCGGGACAACCGGGAATCAGGGTTGGTACATCACAATGACCTGCAGGCTCTGGGCGAGGTCATCACTACATGCACAAACCGGCTCTGTGAGGTGCTCGGCAGGATTGCTGATGCCCTGGAGGCAGCAACCCCCAGACCTCAGCCCCAGCAGGAGGAACCACCCTCCCAGTGCTCCTCCACGCAGACCAGCCCGGTCCACAGGTCACAACGCACAATGCGAAAATGATACCCCAGGCTCGGGGAGTGCCCATTGACTATGAAGCCACACACATGTGGCCTATGTAGTATTGATGGGACCATTGTGGGGCTGTTGTGGGGGGAGGGTGAGGGGGTGAGGGTGTGCGTGGGAGTTGGGGGGGAGAGGGGTGAGGGTGTGCGTGGGAGTTGGGGGGGAGGGGGGTGAGAGTGCGTGGGAGTTGGGGGGGAGGGGGGTGAGGGTGTGCGTGGGAGTTGGGGGGGAGGGGGGTGACGGTGTGCGTGGGAGTTGGGGGGGAGGGGGGTGAGTGTGTGCGTGGGAGTTGGGGGGGGTGAGGGTGGAGGATTATTTGTACACGTTTTCACATGATTATACAATACACAGTTTGGTCTATCCTGGAAAACAGAGTGGACATTGATCATTGTGCATGTGTCTTTTAATGTCTCACAGTGCATGTAGTACATGTATCCCCACACCCAGTGCCCAATGTCCTGTCATCCTCACCCCCTCAGCTGACTTGTGACTCAGAAATATTGGTCAATCAATGCTTGTCGCACGTGACGTCCCTCCTGTGCATCGGCCCCGTGATGCTGTCCTGCCATTCCTTCCTCCTCCTCCTCCTCCTCATCTGGTGGTAGCAGACCCACGTCAGGGGGCAGTGGCACGTTCCGATGGATGCACATGTTGTGCAGCATTGCACATGCCATGGTGATCTTGGCCACCTTCTCGTGGCTGTAGATGAGGGCCCCACCTGACCGGCTGAGGCAACGAAATCGTGCCTTCAAAAGGCCGAAGGTCTGCTCTATCACCACCCGTGTACGGGTATGAGATCTATTGTAGTCCTCCTCGTGCCTGTTTTGTGGGTTGCGGACCGGGGTCATGAGCCACGGCTTCAATGGGTAGCCAGCATCACCTGCATGAGAGTGGAATGAAGGTAAGTGTTTGTGCAATCATGGTGGAGAACTGTGCTAATCTGACATTGCAGCAGGTGTTCACTGGCCATGCACACATGTCCCAGGATACAGTCACCCCATTACATCGTACAATGGCGTTGACTGTCCCACCCGTATGAATCTCTCTACCCCCCCTTTACCACCCGGGTGGAGTATGCTGACAGCCTACTCACAGCCCCAATGGACTGCCATGGCCCATTCCGGTTACTCACCAAGCAGCCAGGTACGTCGTTCAGCATGTCGCTCCATGTAGCATGGTAGTGTAGAGTTCCGCAGGACCAAGGAGTCATGAGTTGACCCGGGGTAGCGGGCATTGCATTGTGTGATGGCTTTACTGGCATTACACACCATCTGGACGTTGATGGAGTGATATTGCTTGCGGTTGCGATACAGCACCTCCATGGCATGGGGAATCACCAATTCTACGTGGGTGCAGTCAATGGCACCTATGCAATTTGGCATGCCTGCAAGTGCATGGAAGGCAGCTTTGGTATCATATGTCTCCTGTGGAGTCCGGGGGAGGCATATGTTAGTCCCTTCTGTGCTTGAGGAGGGCATTGAGCACTTTGTTGAGTATCCGGGAAAATATGGGCTGTGAAATGCCATGCATGTGCCCCACTGTATGCTGGTAGGTCCCTGTGGCAAGGAAGTGGAGCACAGACACTACCTTTAGTAGAGGGGGGATGGCAGTGCTGATTTCTATTAGGCTCAGTATGTCGTTATGTATCAGGGCCACTATGGTGGTTATGGTGTCCCGGTCAAGCCGGTACAGGGTGTGTATCTGCTCTGGTGTGAGGTTGAAGGGGGTCGGTCTGATGTGTGGAATTGGGGGCTGACGGCGTGGTAATGGTGGCTGCACCGGTAGGGCATGCTGGGCCTGTCTCTGCCTCCTTCTCCTCCTGTGTATCCTCTGTGGTGGGGGCTGTGGTTGCTGTGGTTGCTGTTGTTGATGTTGTCGTAGTTGCTGCCTTGCAAGCAGGGCCTCCAGCTCCATGAATGCTCCGAGAATTGGTATCATCTTGGTGTGGGAGGGGGTGTGGTGTGTGGGTGTGCTCCTTTTGTGCTGTGCCTGACTCCACCTGTGCTGATTGGGTGCACCTGTTCCTCTTTCTGGCACTGTTCAGGGTTGTTAACACCTTCTCTGCGATGCCGGTAATTATGCCATGGCGTTAAGGTACTTTGCACCCTTGTGGAGCCCGTTTTTTACCGTGTCTGCTTTACTTGGTATCAGCACTGGTTAACGCCTTAGCGTTATTTCCGACGTGGTGTCTCGGGCGCGTGACACTGGTCCGCTATTTACGCGTCGTACTTTACGGCGGCGGTAATTACGGTGTGATGGGTCGGAATAGTCCACGGCGGAAAAGGATGGCGGTATTACTTTAGCGCCATCGTTTTTCCATTACCGCCGGACTCGGAATGAGGCCCATGGTGTTGATCTAAATCGTAATTCTGATGATAGCGATGAAGAGGCTGACGAGGACGGAGAGGCTAACGAAACTGTCTCCCCTGCTCCTCTACCTGCCTTACCAGCTGTGCCTACGGGGCCCATACCAGGTCCCACAAGTAACCCTGCTTATTTTGAACTTGAAAAAATGAAGCTCGAATTAGAATACAAACGGTTCTTGGCTCAATCTGAACGAAACCAAGAGCTCGAGTTCAGACGGATGAATGCCCAGGCTGAGGAGAAGCAAGCTGAGTTAAGACTCAGGGAAATAGAACTTAATCACCAGTTAGAGATGAAAAAGTTGTCTATGGAAAATGCTTCTCTCTCCTCTGGTTCCTCTAGGAGCTCCAGTCCCAAAAGACCCCGGATGCCGAAGGAATTAGTGGGTATGTATGAACCGAGATTGGATGTGTTGGATTGGTTAAAACTGTTTGAATACAATCATGGGCTCCAGGACATCACCGGGAATGATTTACTTCCCTGGTTGTTCTCTAGGCTCCCTCCTGTTGAGACTGATGTGGTAATGGAGTTGGGGGAGGCGGATAAGACGGATTACAAAAGTGTGAAACTAGCTTTAATAGCTAGATTCAGGAAGACCCCTTCCCAGTATCTTAAAAGGTTTAGAACCCTCAAAAAGCATGATGGTACCCCTTGGGCTACCTGGGTGAGTGAAGGGTTGAAAAACTTAGAGGGATGGATTAAGGGTTACAAAGTGAACACTTATGAGGCTATGAGGAATCTTTTTATGTTGGAGTCTATTTATGATGCCTGTTCTCCTGAGCTCAGACAGCACTTGGCTGATTCGAAGGAATTGGATTCCCAGAAGCTGGCTAAGGCTGCTGACTTATGGGTTGCCAACAGGGCTACTCATAAGGATTCTGGGGCAACTCAGAAAAAGGATGAGGGAAAACAGCCTAAAAAAGACTCAAAAGAGAATTCTAATAACCCAAATTCCAAAGAGGGCCCCAAACAAAACCAGAAGGGTAAGCCACAAGAAAACCACAGCAGAATAGTGTGTCTTCTGGTGCCAAACCGGAAGGAGGTCAGAACAAGCCACCATTCCAAAAAGCGTTCGGTAAATGCTTTGTTTGTGGTTCGACTGACCACCTGAAAGGAGATCCCAGATGTAAGGGTAAACCTTCAGGGGTCCAGCTTGTCTCCTTAGCCTTCGCTCCAGAGGAGGAAGTCCAAATGGCAAGTGGAAACTTTCTAATGCTAGCTGACGAACCCATTGGAGTCTCAGCCAGCGTTTCTTTAGTATCTCTGGGGTTGTGGGAACAACAGAATTTAGATGTCTATAATTCTATCCCCGATAATACTAAAGAGTATTATACGGACAGTGTCCAGGTGAATGGTCAGGAGACTCCTGCCATTAGGGACACTGGGGCCAGCATAACTGTGGTGGATAAATCGTTTTTTCAGGCTGAGGATGTTGCTAAGGCACCCAAACACCTCACCAAGTTAGCTGGAGGGCCTGTGCAGATGCTTCCCCAATTACCAGTTCTCATCCAGTGTAACGACATGACTGTAAAGATACCTGTCAGCATACAGAGTGAGGTACCAGGACGCGTACTGTTGGGTAACGATTTGAAAGCTCTCTGAGTTGTATCGCATACTCCCAGACCTCCTAGTAAACGGTTACAGGAGCTAACCAGACCCGCAAGAGAGAGGACCATGCGCGGTACTCTCCAGGAGATGATGAAGAAGGAAATCACTCCTGCTCCACTGGAATTGTCGGCCGCTGTCTCCAAGAAAACAGAAGTGAAAGGGAAACCTAAGACTTCTATCCCGAAACCAGCAGCCAGCATTTCAGTGAATCCAACACGGACTTCCCCGCGGTTGTCCAACGTTACACCCGTAACTCCACCTCCAGCTGAGGCTGAGAGGGAGGTACAACCCTGTGTGGTAGAATTAGACTCTGAGGAAGAGCTAATGGAAGGCCAGGAACTCATTGGAGATCTGGATCCTGTTGACCATCCCGAGCTGCAGTCTTTACTGGCAGAAGGTGGACCCAGCAGGGCAGACTTCAGTAAGGGACAGAGGTAATGTCCAACTCTGGAAGGTCTTCGCCACCAGGCAGAAGCTCAGGCTGAAGGGCAAGAGCCTGGGAAATACAGGTTGCACTGGGAAGATGGCCTCTTCTACAGTGAACCGACCGAGTCTGCACCTGGAGACTACAAACGACTTGTAGTACCCCAAGAGAACAGACCACAGTTCTTGCAGTTAGCCCACGAGATTCCTTTGGCTGGTCACTTGAGTTTCAAGAAGACTAAGGAAAGGCTCTCACTCTACTTCTACTGGCCAAAGATGGGGGCCGAAGTAGAAAAACACTGCAGGAGCTGCCACACCTGCCAGACCTCTGGTAAGGTTGGCTCCAAGAATGTGGCACCTTTAGTGCCTCTCCCAGTTGTGGGAGTCCCGTTTGAGAGAGTAGGGATTGACATTGTTGGTCCCCTTGATCCTCCAACCTCCTCAGGCAACAGGTTTATACTTGTTTTAATAGACCATGCTACTAGGTATCCTGAGGCAATTCCTATGGGGACTGTTACAGCTCCGGCTGTGGCTAAGGCCCTCCTTGGTATTTTTACTAGGGTCGGGTTTCCTAAGGAACTAACTTTATGTCCCACTACATGAAAGCCATGTGGAAAACCTGTGGAGTTACTTACAAGTTCTCAACAGCGTACCACCCACAAACCAATGGGTTGGTAGAACGGTTCAACCGAACCATGAAGAGCATGATAGGTGCTTTAGAGGACCCCTTAAGCGTAAGTGGGACCTTCTACTGCCATGCCTTCTCTTTGCTTATAGAGAAGTCCCTCAGGAGGGAGTAGGTTACTCTCCCTTCAAACTACTCTATGGTCATCCCGTCAGAGGTCCATTGGCCCTGATTAAGGAGGGGTTGGAGAGTGCTCCTTCCCCCAAGCCAGTCAGAGTGATTGACTACGTGATAGGTCTCCGGAGGAGAATGTCGCACATGATGACGGAAGCAAGCGATAACTTGAAAGCTGGACAAGCATTGGTCAAACACTGGCACGATCAAAAGGCTAACATGGTTGAGTTCGCTCAAGACCAGCTCGTTCTCGTTATGATCCCAACAGGGCAGAGGGCCTTGCAAGATAAGTGGATGGGACCCTTCAGAGTTGTGGGTAAACTCGGAGAGGTTAACTATCTGGTGGTCTTGGTCAATCCCAAGGAGGCTCCGACAGTCTTTCACACCAACCGCCTCAAAGCGTATGTCTCAAGACCCGATGTAGGAGCGTTGCTTCTAACATCATCCGAGGAAGAAGAAGAGAGTGAAGCTCTTCCAGATCTCCTGAGAGGCTTACCTTTAGATGAAAAAATTGAAGGAGTAAATCTCTCCTCCAATCTGACACCCGAGCAACAAGAAGAGTGCAAATCTATGTTGAATCAGTTTGCCTCTCTGTTCTCGCTTTCACCAGGCTTGACCCCTTGGGGCCAGCACGACATACTCACTGGTGACTGTCTGCCAGTCAAAAGCAGAGGATACCGCATGTCAGGAAATGTACGAACCCACATCAAAGGTGAGGTCAGCAAGATGCTTGATCTCGGGGTAATAGAGCCCTCTACTAGTCCATGGTTTAGCCCAGTTGTGTTAGTACCAAAGGCCGGATCTAAAGAACTTAGATTCTGCGTGGATTATAGAGCTCTTAATGCAGTCACCAAGACTGATGCCCACCCTTTGCCAAGAACAGATGAGTTGGTGGATAAACTTGGTGCCGCCAAGTTCCTCAGCACATTTGACTTGACGTCAGGCTATTGGCAAATAGCCCTGACAGACCATGCCAAGGAAAAAACTGCATTTTCTACCCCCGTTGGCTTATACCAGTTTAAGGTAATGCCTTTCGGATTGAAGAATGCACCTGCTACGTTTCAACGGATGGAAAACCAGGTTCTGAATGGGATGGAGGACTTCTGCATGGCATACTTGGATGACATCGCAGTGTTCTGCAATTCCTGGGAAGAACATGTAACCCACCTGAGAGATGTTTTGCAGGCTCTTGGACGAGCCAATCTGACCATAAAGGCGAGAAAATGCCAAATTGGACAGAGTAAGGTAGTCTATCTTGGACATGAGGTAGGAGGTGGAGAAATAAGGCCTTTGCTCAGTAAGATTGAAGCTGTGCAAAATTGGACAACACCGACTACTCAAACCCAGGTGAGAGCCTTCCTAGGCCTCACTAGGTATTACAGGAATTTCATAGAGAACTATGGGACCATAGCTTCTCCACTGAATGTCATCTCCTCGCCCAAATTTCCTAAAAAGGTTAGATGGAACGAGGAGTGCAATCAGGCTTTTGAGAACCTGAAAAAGGCTCTTTGTCAAGCCGCAGTACTCAGAGCTCCTGATTACCGCCAACACTTCATTGTGCAGACAGATGCTTCAAATGTAGGAATAGGTGCCGTACTCAGTCAACTGGATGGGAAAGGTAGGGAGCACCCTGTTTGCTTCATCAGCCACAAGCTGAAGGATCCTGAAACAAGGTGGGCAACAATCGAAAGAGAGTGCTTTGCTATCGTGTGGGCTTTGAAGAAGTTTAGGCCGTACTTGTATGGTTCTACTTTTGTCATTCAGACTGACCACCAACCCTTGAGATGGTTAATGCAAATGAAAGGGGAAAACCCAAAACTATTGAGATGGTCGATCTGCCTGCAAGGGTTTGATTTCACCATTGAGCACAGGTCAGGATGTCACCACCAAAATGCTGATGGTCTCTCTAGGATGTATGTCATCGACTAGAGGTATGAGATTCATCCAGGAGTGGATTAAATCCTCCTGTCCCTTAGTCTGGGAGGGGCAAGTGTTAGGGAGAATTCTCTGTTTAGGCTGAGTTTCCTAACCTAGTGAGTCCCCCAGCAGCTTTGCTGGATTTCGGGAGTTTGTTTTTTCCATCCTGCCAAGAGTGAGACTCTTTTCCTCCCACTCTTGGACATGAATGTGTGTAATTCCTTTGAATGTCGATGTGTTCTATGGGCTATGGGATCTTTTACTCCATAGGGTCTCATATGTTTTCTATTTGTGTTACACCGCACCCTACGTGCCGTAACACTGGGGCGTCCTAGCGGACCTCCACCATAGACTCCATACCCGGGGACTGACTACTGTCTCCCCGGGCATGTAAAGTCACCATTGGCTTTACTAGACCTAAATTTACTAACAGAACTAGTACAAACCATCTTATTGTGGACGTGCTAGTAGGGGTAATTCGATTACTCCTGGGTCTGTTACTCGAGGGGGCACTGTCCCGTCCCCCCTCGTCGAGTTTTGGCTGGTGGCAGTGGAAACTACTTGTTATGTTCGACCCCAAACATAACCCTATGGGATTCGTCCCGTTGTTGGAGATTGATACTCTTTCTCGTTAATCTCTAACGTACCACCGGTCTACTTATCTTAAATAAGTTTATCGGATGGTATTTTCTGCCAGAACTCAGTTTGTAAAATGGCGTCTGTGTTCATCTCTGTGACTCCTAAACCAAAGGTTGAGCCCTTTGTTCCACTTTTGGCGGGCCTCTGTACAGAGACCCTCCAAAGTGGTGCCATTCTGTCTGGGTTACCACAGGGGTGTGGGAGGGGGTTTAGGCACCCTGGACCGAGTTGCCTTGCCAACTCCGGTCGCACTCTGGAGTGATTGGCCCAAGTAGTGAGCCTCCCCGCTCACCACTTAGCATGTGTTGATTGACAGCTAGGCTGAATGAATGGGGGTTTTCTGCATAAAAGCAGGGCTTTTGGGACTGGATCTTCAGAAGTCGCCACAGGACCTAAAAATCCGACAAGGGTTTTGCTGAGCCGACCTGCAACGATGACACCTCCGGTGGAGCCCTGCTGAGCCGACTCACCACTTCCCGACAACAGAGGAGATCTCCCTGCCGGAGACTCTCTTCCCCTGACTTGTGGGAACAACCAGTCCCCTTTTGCTTTTTCTTCGCCTCAGGACGCGGTGATTGAATTGCCAGTGCAGACCACCCCGGCAACCGGATAGCCACTACCCCTGTACCGTGACCAAAAGGTGGTGCCTTGTGACGGAGCACTCCGCGGCTGGTCTCTTCCCTGGTGGTGCACCGGACTTCACTTTTCTTCGACGACGAGAACATCTCTACTCTTGGCAAAGACCCGACGTGCATCCACCACCCGGAACAACTGCCCCCGCCGGAGCAGCCCTCCACAACAAAGTACCGTGTCCGCCTGGCTTCCCTTTCGATTGGTTGAAGTGAGGTGTCTTAATCCTACCCTTTCCGTTGGGTCGCCTCCAAGCTTTCTCACTTATTGTTCTGAACTGGTTCAATCTGCCGATAACAATTTGCTACAAAGACTCGAATGCATTTCCACTAGAGACTTTTTGGGACATATCGCCTTGCCTCTCTCCGAGTGGGCCTGGCCTCTGAACTTTATGATCTATTGTGGTTCTTGCCTTCTTGCCTTCCATTTTACCCGTGAAGTATTGAACTGTGTTGATTTCGTAACTTGCCTATTTTTTTTCTCTCCCGTCCTAACTAATATTAGAGTGCCATCTAGGTTGAGGTATACACCTCTGTCTGTAAATAAGTGGTGCCGGTAGAACCTAGACTTGTCGAAATATTGCTAGGGGGATTGATCGTTTCTTCTTCGTAGAGTAATTGTGATTGATTTGTTTGCCGTGATAGTGCCATAGTGTTTTTTTTTTAGATGTTTCGTTATAAATAAATACCTTAATATCTTTACACTGAGCCTCGTTGCGTGTTTGCTTGTCTTACTGTGAAGAATTACCCTATTTTGTATACTCCACATACTGCTCAACTCTTCTTGAGGGAAGTCTGACTGCTCAGCCACAGCTACCAAGTGAATCTGTGTGGTACAGACTGCTACCAAGTGGGTTCACCGCCAAACACCTGTAGTCCTAAATCTTTTGCAGTGGTCCCAGAGGGAACTGCACAGGTTTCCGCCTAACAAGCCCTCATTGAGAGTTCTTGATCCAAGGTGACTCCCAGAGTTTTCACTTTCCTAAGGGTTGGAAGAAGACAGCAATTTGGATCAACGAGTAGGATATGTCCAGCTGGCGCAACTTGATGCCTGTTCCCAGGATAATGATCTCAGTTTTGGAATTATTTAGGGCTTATTCCTTGAGCAGCATCCAATGATGTATTTTACCGTAAGTGGCGTTGGTGACTTCAGTGTCCTTGCTGCACTCGCCTTATAGTGGAAATAGGCACTGAGTATCATCCGCCTAGCGCGTTCCTTCGGCATTCAATAGGTCAAACAGCATAAGCCTGAAGATGTAAAAAAGGGTGGGGGATAGCCAAGATAGATTGTAGGATATTTGTCTTGAGGTCAAGCAGAGTGGACTCGGTTCTATGCGCACTTCAAAATCCTGATTGTTCCAGGCCTAGTATACTGTTAGTGACCAGGAATGCCTGAATCTGCTCATGCACAGTTTTATCCAGGGTCTTCAAAAGGAAAGGGGAGTTAGTAATTGGGTGATCATTTCCCGCTATGTCTGGGTCCAAAGAGGGCTTCTTTAGGAGAGGGGTGATCCAAGCTTGCTTGACATCAAGGGGAACAGACATTTCCCTGGAAGATGCATTGACAAACTTAGTAGTCATAGGGGTAAGTACTTGAGCACAGTATTTTAATATTTTGGCCAGACAGATGTCACCTCTACAGCTAGTTGGTTTGATCTTGTTTAGTAAACCAAGCATCTTGGCTTCGGTTACCACTGGAAATGAGAAGGAATCTGATGGTGTATGCCAGTGCTGATCCTGGACGGTGGTAGGAGATGGTGACACTTTGGTTAACCTAGATTTAATGTCCTCCTTGATCATGGAGATATTGCTGGCCACGGCCTTTTCAATTCGAGTACACTAGTCTGCATCTTTCACGACTGTGGGGTTGATGGGACAAGGATCTTTGACATCTTTCAAGATTTTCAAAAGTTCCCTAGTGTCTGATGCTGCCCTCTTAATCATGTATTTGTAGGATCATTTTTTAGCAGTGCCAATAGCCTCCTTGTGCACTTTAGCTGCCTGATTATAGCTAGACTTATCATTTGTGGACAGGGTTAATTGCCACTTCTTCAGAACCTTATTTTTCGGAAGCTTTAGTTTTGTATTTCTGGCCAGTTTTTATATGGAATGCTCTTCTCTGGTCTAAGCTTCTGGGGAGCTTAGCTTTTGCAGCTTTACACATCATTTTACTATAAACGGCTGATAAGTCAGCTGCTGACTTATATTGGGCTAGGTTGTTAAGGTATGGGGCAAAAGGACGGACCAGCACCTCCGGAGTGAGCTTATGAAGATTGCAACAGAAGACTTTCCTAATAGATCTTATAATTTTATTAAAAGTGGAGGGTAAGGGGATGTTGAAGTTTATGAAGTCGTGATCTGACCACGGACAGGATTTCACTTCCATCTTGCCAAGATCGATATCATCGGACACTACCCAATTCAGTATTGGGTTGGACTACTTTAGATTTGGAGTTAAGGGTGGGGAGGATCGTTTCATTTAGATTAGCTACAAATTCCGGCATAGCCACGGGCGGACGATCTAAGATGAAGAGGTTTAGTGTAGTATTGGGATTTAGTTCAAACTTTACCAATAGAGTTTCGCAGTTAGGTATTTCTATTAGGTTTGCATGTCGGATGGGAAGGTCATTGCAAAAGATGAGTGCCACTCCACCACCTCTGCTTCCCAAGTGATCCATTCTGAGGATATGGTAGCCTTCCGGGAGCCTTCCGGGAGTGCCAAGAGGAGCGAGGGGCCTGCTGACGAGTGTAACCATGCACAGATGTCAATTTTCTCCTCTGTAATGTGATCCGCAACATCTGTGGCATGTTTAACCAGCAATCTGGTGTTAAGCAGGAGCATTTTAAAGATGCAGGCATCTAGAAGCAACATGAGTTTTTAAAAACCCTTTGATATCACTGGTTTCTGATGGCGGGATATTAGTTATGCAGTCCTTGGGGAAGAAGGGTACCTTGGCTTGTAGCATTTCTGTGTTATTTCCTTCTCAGTTACTGAGTCACTTAGTGCCGGTGTAGTGTCCTGGTTGTTTAAGAGGCACGAGATCCCCTAAGAATGACAGACTCTAAAAATAGCTTTACAAGTAACAGGGGTGAAAGATAACCAGGAGTCAATGGTTGGGCTTACCCGTATAGTCTGCAACGCACAACGCCTGTCTGCATCCGGACACGAACCAACGAAAACCTGCCTCTGCGAACGTGCCGGCACTTACACGCCGCTGGGTGAGCTAAGTAGCCGTTAGGCCACCAGGAAAATGTAGTTTTATTTTTAAACTACATGCAGAGCAGCAAGAGATGATCTAACAGAATGCTGCTTCATGTAATTCTGAATCTAGATGGATACAATAGCAAAGTACTATTACAGACTCCTACACGGTTTTCAAAGAATAATGGAGAGCAAACAGATCAAATTCATACATCTCTTCAATGCAATGAAATTTACATATGGGCCAATGGAAAGCTATACTCTTGGAAGGGGTGCGAATGTAATCCAGTAGTGACCAAAACAGCAAAATATACCAGTGCAGAAATAAAAGAAAGTCCTATCAAGGCTCTATAAAAATATATATTCCTTAATTAAACAGACGAATGTGCAAATTCCTATTAAAAACACTATAAAAAAACACCCCTGTAAGAGAGAATTGGCAAAGCTAGAGAGAGCACTCTGGGTAAAAAAAACATGGGTGAAAAGACAATACCACCAATGAGATTAAAAGGTTATGTTGTTCAGGTAAAGCACAGTGCCAAAATAACCTAACCAGTCTCTAGGGACCAATAATGGACCAGGGGAACTGCTGTGTAACAGTAGTACCATTCTGTGGTTCTTAGGCGATTTGACAGCATCAAGGTAGTTTTCAATGTGTGCCGTTGTGTGGGTTGCACCAGGTTCAGGTGCAGCGAGACATAGCAGTGAGGTGGTGTCTAGTTGGTTGTAATAAGGAGCTTGTAGTAGTTCAAATGCAGCATTTGAGTAGTGTAGTTCGGATGGCTCACCATGGTCAAACAGGAGCTGAGGCAGTTCAAGACATAGGTAACTGCAGGTTCAGATCAGCTGGTGATGTAATGCTCCAGCGGTTCAAGTTGAGGTCCATCGGTTTAAGTCAGTGACCTTGGTGCTCCGATACAGGGTTTGAAGAGGTGGCGATTCCAATTTAGTCTCCAGAGGCTGACAGGTTGTTTGAGCTGAACAGGTGATTGACTCCACCTGGCATGTTGTAGTGGAAATCTGCCTCAACAGGTGCAGTGCAGTTGTAGTTTGAGTTTGATGGAGTGCCAAAAGCAGCACCAGTGAGATCTTTTTGTTCGATTGCGGAGAACATTGTTTGAATGTGTTTTGACTGGTTCGATGGGCTTTGGCTGGATGGTGTCAGACCCATTCCAGGAAGACGGGAAGCCTCTGTTCTAGTTCTTCTCTACCTGGCTAGAGAGGTTTGGAGTGGCAGGTCCTGGACCTCAGCAAGCATTGCCTCCAATGAATGTGCCATGGTAGTGGATAGGGAGTTGAGCTTGCCTCTGCCTTACACTGCTCCTTCTTCAGCTCATTGGATGAGGGCTTTGGAAATATCAACTGTCCCAAACGACAACATTCTTCCTCAGGTGTTTGTCCAAGAGTGAATCAAAGAAGGAGTGTGAGACTCCCTCTTTTATAGGCAAAATATAAAACAAGCATGCTGTCAGGGTTCCAGGAAGAAACAATATTTTAGAATCCTCCTCCAGCTATGCTGAGCTCTCTGTCTACACTAACTCCACCCTTCACTTTCCAATAGGATCAAGGTCTTTCTGGTATGCAGCATCCTGGTGTAAGTCTAGTCATTTTGGGATGGGTGTCCCCTTTGATTAATGTTTGCAAGGACAGCTCCTGCTGAGAGGCTGCCCTGATGGAGAGAGTTGTTACCTGACTCTCACATGATCAAAGGAATGACATAGACATTCAGTATCCTGCCCTGTCAGCTGGCAGGGCCAGAAGGTCTGACAAGAATATACATAACCCTTCCATAGCTGAGCTGGGCTCACAGTGCAGGCCCATATATGATAGAAAACTGATGTGGCTGTAATAAGTATGAGAGATTCGAGCCATCATACCCTAACTCAGGTAAGCTAATATTGAAAGTTTACCACTGCCACCAGAATAGTAACTGTGTAGTTTGGGAACAGAGGTGCATCTCTTAAATCCAGCTCTTGTGCTTAAGTGACTTAGCTGTCACTGCTGCTATCAAATGAGCAGCTGGGACCCCTGCACCTACTCTGTGATACTGGAGAGTAGGCACTCAGGATCTGGATATTCATCCAGCAGGGAACAGAAACATTGCTTTTGGCATAGAGCTTATGAAAAGGGAGACCTGGATAGCAAATCACATGTTCTGAGATTGAATTACCCAAATGATTATATAATTAATAAAAATAAAAAAGGCAGGTCTTGTACATCCTTGCCAGATGGCAATTCCTTACACCCACTGTAATGTTAAACTTCCTGGAAGATGATGTTGTAATCACTCTGTGAGAATTCTATTGAGACTAGAGACCTAATAGATAATCGTACAGATGGCATACATTTTCCTGTAGACTACCACTCTGGAACTAAACCTAAACACCAAACTAAAGGTCATACAGATCTCTTTTCTCTCATTGTCAGTGAGCTTGACAGAAACATAACTCACTAATCAGTGAACTCAAGTTATATATGAAAATGTTGATGAAAGTCTAAAAGAGGAAGATCTTCCATCGTTAAATTGAGCTCTATAGATAAGGTATACTAGCCACTTGTACACAAAAACATTCTTCCAACAGAAAAGCAGGTAAAAATTATTATATAGGAGCTTGTCCCTGCCCCTATGAGTTTTAACCTACACAGATCCATTAATATACTCAGATCAGTGATACCAGCAGAGCAGTGGCACAGGAAGGAGTTCGGTTATTTTAACTGCTTCAATCTGAATAGAAACGTTAAGGTAAAACTGCATCCTTCAATTTGCATAAGTTACTAGGTGCAATGAATCATGACTTATAGAAATATATAGGTTGTAGCGTTACAGTGTCATTTGTGTACATAACAAATACCCCATTTGGGAATGATAATTGCTTTTTGAATTCAGTAAAAAATAACTGTACTCCCAAATTCAAAATAATAGAGAGTGAAGTTCTCCCACTACAAAATATGAGTCATGTAATCACATGTTTTTCCACGTGAAGATCAAATGGATGCTCTAATTTCCAAGTATATGAAGTATCACTTAGCTATTTGTAGGATACACGAACAGCAAAAACTGAAAATGATGGTCGATACATTAACAAGCTCAAGGACAATTGCACAGATGTTGATGTATTTGTGAATAGTCTACTCAATAAGTCCTTATCTTATATATTTACAGGCCTTTCTATCATGGGGAGGTGGTTAGACCTACCCACAGTTTTCACTTCTGCTCTATATACAAAAGATGTAGGGTAGGTACATTAACCAACATGCTTTTTATTGGAACATTTGGCTTGATTGGTTGCGCCCCACGCTATCCTACTCAATGTTCTAATTTCTTCCTGATATCATACTGCTCCCAGGTGTCCCATTGGAAATGTCCTCCTGTGTGGCCCACTGAAATCTACCCCCTCGGTTTGCTGCATGATGCCCCTGCCCCACTGTGATTCGGCCCCCTCGTTCCCAATGCTGTTAGCATTGCTCAGTGTAATTTGCGTGGCTGCCTCCTAGATATCTCATTTTTTACCTTGTAGCATGCTGAGTTGTACCTAGGGCCACCACTCTCTGGCGTACCTACTCTTAACTTCTCTGAGGAACTATTCACACCCACTCTCTCTGCTCATACCTGTGGTTCGCTCACTCTCACACTATCTATTGATCACTATCAATTGCAAAAGACATCATCCCCTCAAAAGAGCTCCAAGGCATATTGTCACAGTAGCTTCCCCACAGGGCACCAGAGATCACCCATACCCAGATTCTATGGCCACAATGCATGGATGTTGCAAGTTGCCCACTGAACCCTCCACTAACGTTACACTAATGTTACCAAACTCTACCTTCAAACACTATACGCATACTACTCTAAGCCACTCACACACACACCACATATGAATCACAGTCACTTCAAAGTGCTTGGATAACTCTCCCAACAGACATCAAACAACAGAATGATACACCTCTACAATCAACTTACACCTCATAGTCTCAGCGCATGCACACTAGCCACATTGGCATTCCAGGATCCCATTTGGACACTAATGCCTCTGTACCCTCATCACATGACACTTAGAAACAGACCTGCATACAGAGCTCAGGGCACAGCATCAAATGCTATCGATTTAAGACAGCAGGTGGCAGATGCAGACAGAGATCCTTTAATAATCCTGTCAACCAGCCACCACACTGACACTAACTAGAATACAGTGCTACGTGAATGGCTGGTGCCCCTAATGACTCCGGTTGCAAAAGGTTACATGAGGGATTACCGGCAAACAAGATGCAAGACAAGAGTCGTGGAGGAAACCAGCAGACAACAGGACTACCTCCCGACTCTCTCAATCTGCTGCTAAGCACAGCAGAAGATAGAAAACCACCAGGATGCCCAGGGGCAAGGCTGAGTGATTCCTAGGTATGACACTCATTGAGGTGGGACGGAAGCCAGGTGCAGACACCCGCCTGACTCCAAGGTGACAGTTAGCCACTGACATTGTGTAGCTACAGCTCCAGATCAGCACAGCATAAACTCTGTGGCCATCATGTCATGCAAGTGGCTGGCTGGGTATTTCTTCATCCTTCCCCTTCATCTCTTTTGCCAGAAACCTTCCCCCGCTGCAGCATGGAACCGGAGGAAGAAGGGGGCTCATTCGGTGGACCAGGAGCTGTCAAGGTGACAACGGCCCTAAGTCCAGGAGAGGACTAGAATCTCTGAACATTCAACCCGCAGAGATGGTTGACACCACCTCAAATTCAGGATTGGCACCTACACTCAACAGACCGAAACAGAAACATCCTTGCTTGAGACAGATTGCTAGCGAATAAAGGAAGCCTACTGGTGTACTCACCAAGGCAGCTAAGACAGGAGGAAAACATTGACAGATTTGATTTCAGCAGCCAAAAATGGAAAAATATTCCACACAGTTTGGTTGTACAGAAAAGCCTGTGATTGTGACCAATCCTGTCTTGGAGGCAGGCCACCAACTAAGCCTACAGGACACAAGTGCAGAGGTCTTATAAGTGGTGCAGAGCACAGGCATCCAGAAGGTGGGGAAAGAGGCTCCATGGAACTTTTTGTGGAGAAATGGCTGCAGGACACATTTGGGACCAAAGGGCTCTCAAGGTGGTTCATGATGGAAAAAACTCATAGATTAGAGTCCCGACATGGAAGCCGCCACTGGAAATCAGACCTAAACCCTTTGTGGCCAGAATATTCAAATATCAACAATGAGATGCAATCTTTTGGGTAGCCATTTGGGAGGGCCCAATACACATTGACAATGCTTCTGTTATGGTATTCTGTGATTACACCAAAAGAGTGCAGCAACAGCGTCAGAACTCTGAGGAAAGAAAATGCTTCCTGACTAAACACGAGATACGTTATATGCTCCTGTATCCAGCCAAAGTTAAGATTGTCTGCGGTGATCGACACTCGTGCAGCAACACCCCAGATGAGGCAAGGGACTGGTGGGAGTCCTAGGGCTGTTGAACCAGGAAAACGGCAATCAAAGAGACCAGCAACAAGATGAGCACCATGGGACGAGGCGGCACACTCATCCGGAATAAAGAAGAATAAGAAGAACATTTTTGTGGAGTAGCATGGAACTATGCAATTTGCCAGAGGGGCAGGAGATATGCCAGCTGGGGCTAAAGGAGGCACCATGGGAGATCATGCACAGGAACCGTCTACTTAACTTCTGCATTTGGTAGTAGGGCTCTGTCTAGATCTACGGAATCTGGGTGGTAGATGCCAATATTTGGACACGTTGAGGTGTGTTTAAATGTCATTGGAGGTGGGACAAAGGTGGAGTTGGTTTATAATACTCCCTGGTCTCTTTACCACCTGTTTAATCCCCCTGGGGATCCTCCCTCAGGGGTGATTACCAGCTGCCACACACACAGATTGCTAGTGTTCTTTGAGACATGGGTTCATGTCATTGAGTTATATTTCTGGTCCAAGGTTACGCAATGGGGTTGGGGGTTCTGGGAAAGGAAGGGAGAGATTGGGAGGTTGGTTGGAGAAGGAGGAATGGATATGAGAGATACAGATCTGGTTCGACTTCTAGTGTCTTAGTCTTGGCGCATACGTACCAGAGGAGGTATGCAGGGAGGGAGATAAGGGGATTGTATGCTCAGAAATCATGGGACTTATTAAAATAATGTTGTAGCATGTCAGATGTATGGCCACAAAAAGCGATTAAAATTGTAGAGTACATCAGAAGATGGTGGGTACAGATTGTGTTCTTACAAGAGACACACATAACATCTATAGAACTCAGCAAGGTGAAAACGAGCTGGGGGAGTTGCATGGTACAACCAATACATCTTTCTCAAGGGGTGTCCTCATTTGGATTCCCAAGGGAGTCTTGTTGCAGACATCTAAAGTTCTCAAAAATGAAGAGAAAATGCTGGTAGTGTAAGTGGTTTCAACCCAGCACTCCACCGAAGTCAATGCCTGGTGTGAGATGCCCAGCTGGAACCCTTAATTATATATTTTGATGTCTAAAGTTCTTTTTATTTCTGAATGATGTACCCTTATATCACGCCCCTCTCTTTGAATCCCCCACCCCCGGTCTCACTGAACCAAGAAGTAGGTTGTTTTGCAAAGTTAAAAAATATATATATATATATATATATATTACATGGCCACGCTAGTGGCCATGTAGTTATGGTTAAGTTGCTGTTTCCATAGGAAAAGCACTTTTTGGGTGGCTTATAACTTTGCTCTCCCTGGACAGATCCTCACCAAACTTTGCAAAACTTTGGTTTGGTGAGGATTCGTCCGGGGGGGCAAAGTTATGGGGGGGTCCCTAAACTTTTTTTTTCCCATAGACTGAATGGGAAAAAAATGTTGCTCGCGCCTACAGCCCAAACCGCTGGACGGATTTCCACCAAATTTGGACCAGGAGCAGCGGCTTGGTCCCGAAAGTGTGCTTTTGCAAATTTGGTGAAAATCCATCCAGTAGTTTTTTTTAAAATGACCAAAAAGTAGGTAAAAAAAAATTAGTGATATCTGTGTTCGGTTCGCGGACACTCTTCCCTCTTTGCTCCACGGACAGTGTCCTGATTGGCCAATCGTCTTGCGTGATGTTCGCGGACATGCAACGTGTTTCGCTGATTGGACCGTGTGGAGCGTGAAGCGCGTCAGATTTTTCGGTAGCGCCCGCCATCTTGGATTCGCGGATGTCCGCGGACAGCGCGGTGAAACTTTGTTCAAAATGTGTATTTTGTAGAGTGTGTTGGTGTGTAGGAGTGTTTGGGGAGGGTGGGAGTGTATGAGATAGGATGAAAGTTGTGTTTTTTATGTGTTAGACGTTCTTTTTGTGTTCGATTTGTTTGCGGACATCACGGGTGTTCAGAAATGTTCTAAATAAACTGACTAGGGGGTGTTCTAAGGACTCAATATGTGTCCGTTTTGTTCGCAAGCAAAGTGAAACTGTTCTAAGAACACTCGCGGTGTCCGGGGAGTGTTCGTAGGGGGTGTCCTGAGGACACTGTCCGTATTGTTCTCTGTCAAGTTGAATGTGTTCTAAGAACACCCGCGGTGTCCTGAAATGTTCGCAAATAAACAAAATGGGGGTGTTCTGAAGACGTTTTTGAGAACACTCCCGGTGTCCTGAAATGTTCGTCGGGGGTGTCCTGAGGGCGCTGTCCGTATTGTTCTCTGTCAAGTTGAATGTGTTCTAAGAACACCCGCGGTGTCCTGAAATGTTCTCAAATAAACAAAATGGGGGTGTTCTGAAGACGCTTCTAAGAACACTCGCGGTGTCCGGTGAGTGTTCGTAGGGGGTGTCCTGAGGACGCTGTCCGTATTGTTCTCTGTCAAGTTGAATGTGTCCTAAGAACACTCGCGGTGTCCTGAAATGTTCGCAAATAAACAAGATGGTGGTGTTCTGAAGACGCTTCTAAGAACACTTGTGGTGTCTGGGGAGTGTTCGTAGGGGGTGTCCTGAGGACGCTGTCCGTATTGTTCTCTGTCAAGTTGAATGTGTCCTAAGAACACTCGCGGTTTCCTGAAATGTTCGCAAATAAACAAAATGGGGGTGTTCTGAAGACGCTTCTAAGAACACTCGCGGTGTCCTGGGAGTGTTCGTAGGGGGTGTCCTGAGGACGCTGTCCGTATTGTTCTCTGTCAAGTTGAATGTGTCCTAAGAACACTCGCGGTGTCCTGAAATGTTCACAAATAAACAAGATGGTGGTGTTCTGAAGACGCTTCTAAGAACACTCGCGGTGTCCGGGGAGTGTTCGTAGGGGGTGTCCTGAGGACGCTGTCCGTATTGTTCTCTGTCAAGTTGAATGTGTCCTAAGAACACTCGCGGTGTCCTGAAATGTTCGCAAATAAACAAGATGGTGGTGTTCTGAAGAAGCTTCTAAGAACACTCCCGGTGTCCTGGAATGTTCGTAGGGTTGTCCTGAGGACGCTGTCCGTATTGTTCTCTGTCAAGTTGAATGTGTCCTAAGAACACTCGCGGTGTCCTGAAATGTTCGCAAATAAACAAGATGGTGGTGTTCTGAAGACGATTCTAAGAACACTCGTGGTGTCCGGGGAGTGTTCGTAGGGGGTGTCCTGAGTACGCTGTCCGTATTGTTCTCTGTCAAGTTCAATGTGTTCTAAGAACACCCGCGGTGTCCTGAAATGTTCGCAAATAAACAAAATGGGGGTGTTCTGAAGACGTTTTTGAGAACACTCCCGGTGTCCTGGAATGTTCGTAGGGGGTGTCCTTAGGACGCTGTCCATATTGTTCGTTGTTAAGTTGAAAGTGTTCTTAGAACTATCGCGTTGTTCTGAAATGTTCATAGGGGGTGTCCTGAAAACGGTGTCCGTATTGTTCGCTGGCAAGTTCAAAGTGTTCTAAGAACACTCACATTGTTCGCGGACATTAAAAGTTTCCCATAGATCATAGTTGAAATGTTTGATTCTATGGATGTGATATGCTGTGGTGGTTGTGCTTATTATTGTATACTTACTGTTTGGTCTAGTAATGGGAGTCCATGTTTTCTTCTTCATTTCTGTGATAAAAGAAAATAGCATGTTAGTATTAGTATTTTGTAATGACTTATTACATTGTATAAGCAATATACTTTTATTTTTTTTCGACCCTCATATTTAGTAGAGTACAATCAGAGTACTGTGCAATTTGCTCAGTTTCTGTATTTGTTGCTAAAATCATTGGGTCTGTGGGAGAAAAAAAAATCCATGTTGGATTAAAAAACAAACCTTTTTCTGTTATGCTACAGTTTATTTGTTTGTTTGTTTTCAGTGTTCACTTGTTGTTTCTGGCTAATGCTTTATACTTTGCTTTGTTGTATTTTTTTTGGAGCAGTAACAGATTCTTCATTTGTTTTGATATTATAAAATTTTGGAGCAGTTAGATACCAATTGGCGTATTCTAACTGGCTATTTTTTTAAATATATTTTAGTGGTTTTGATTTATCTATTTGGATATTGTTAAATTTTGGGACAGTTAGATACCAATTGGCGTATTCTAACTGTGTTTTTTTTGGCCTAATTTAGTGGTATTCATTTATCTGATTAGTTGTTGTAGAATCTTTGAGCTGTTAGATAGCTTTTGGAGTATTCTAACAGTTTATGTTATTTGAACACAAATTTATAATTTTGGGACAGTTAGATACCAATTGGCATATTCTAACTGTGTATTTTTTGGTCTAATTTAGTGATATTCATTTATCTGATTAGTTGTTGTAGAATCTTTGAGCAGTTAGATAGCTTTTGGAGTATTCTAACAGTTTATATTTTTTTTAACACAAATTTACTTAAAGGTTTAAATACAGTTTATTTATAACATTTTGGTTTTAAGAACATCAAATAACCGTTTGTAAGATTTGCTGGTAATCTCTGCTTTAGAGTAATGGTACTATCATTACATTCAAACCATCCACCTTTCTTTTTTATGTATGCAGTGTAGTGCCCTGAATTGGTTGTGGCTCCTGCGTGGTAGATTATACCTATTGTTGTGAAGGTTTTCTTACCAAGTGATATTTGACCATGTGTGAATCCAGTCAGCTTGCAGTTGTTTTTGGTACCATCTGCATTGTAACGTAGAAGCATTAGTATTACGTATTTACTATGTGTTTGTATTACTAACGTGGAGCGATTATCTGAATTGCAGGTAGAGCATAATCTACCATGGTTTGCATTTTGTACAAGTTGCTGAAATGGAATGGATTCACAATTTGGTATTGATATATATATGAAGCGTTCATTGGGGATTTCTTCTTGTGTCACATTGTTGCAGAGAGTGCAAGTATGTTTCCACATGTATGAAATCTGAAAGATTTCATTTATAGGTATGTTTTTGTTTTCCAGTACTTGTAGTAAGTACATTAGAAACTTTTGTGGATCTTCCTGTGAGTTTATGTTGAATTTCACCATTCCAGCACAGTAGTCCAATCGTCGTCTTATTCCAAAAACACTATATGTGTTGTCAGGATTGTTTGCTGCATTTCTGTGAAGTACTAACATTTGCAAACACAATGGGTCTGTACTGTGTAAGTAAATGTTGTCAACAATTAGTGGTTATTGAAATATAATATTCATTGCTACATTTGCATAGCAATTTACACCAACTATATTTGAGAATTTAAATGGTCCAGGTAGTTCTGTATCTAACTGCTTTTTTTGGAGTTTGTCTTCCTTCTTTAAAGAAGTACCTGGTTTACTTTCTCTAATTGATTCTTTTTTGTTTGTGGTACTTGATGAAGTATTAGTTTCTTTTACTCTCTTTGGAGGATTTGCAGTGACGTCCTGTTGCATTTCTGTTTGATTTAGTTTTCTTTTACAACGTTTTAGTTTTTGTGGAACAGAATATGTGTTTAGATGGGGAGTGTATAGTGAGCGAAGTCTATTATATTCTAAAATGCAAGGAATATCTGCGTTTACTTTACTTGCATCATAGTTGATTAGAAATAGACCGTCAAGTGTGCATAAGCGTGATAGTGCTATGTAGCTCATGCCTTCTTTAAAGACTGTGTTACCAATATCTATCATTGCTTTGTCTAGGGTAAGACCTTGTGATTTATGAATCGTGACTGCGTATGCAAGAGTTAGAGAAAATTGTTCTCTGCGTACATACATGGTTTATAGTCATAATTTCTAAATAAAAATGTCGACAAACAAAAATGTCTAAAAAAAAATGTCGAAAACAATAATGACGACATCCTATACTTAAAATGTAAAAAGTCATTTTTTGGAAAAAAAAATGTCGACAAAAAAAATGTCACTTAGAACTATCAACACCTCACCCAACACACCCCTGCAACCCCCCCACACCCCCCACCACCACCCTCCCACCCCTCATACTCAACACATTATATTTATATATTTATTTATTTATTTTTTTCAATAAATAGATAACCAAAAAGAGTATCATTTACTATGGGGGGGTCCCCCCCCCAACCCCCCCTCACCCAACACCCCCCTGCCACCCCCCCACACCCCCCCAACCACCCTCTCACCCCTCATACTCAACACATACTAATTATGTATTTATTTATTTATTTATTCAATAATTAAATAAATAAAAAGAGTATCATTTACTATGGGGGGTCCCCCCAACCCCCCCTTACCCAACACCCCCTGCCACCCCCCCACACCCCCCAACCACCCTCTCACCCCTCATACTCAACACATACTAATTATATATTTATTTATTTATTTATTCAATAATTAAATAAATAAAAAGAGTATCATTTACTATGGGGGGTGTCCCCCCCAACCCCCCCTCACCCAACACCCCCCTGCCACCGCCCCACACCCCCCCAACCACCCTCTCAACACATACTAATTATGTATTTATTTATTTATTTATTTATTTATTCAATAATTAAATAAATAAAAAGAGTATCATTTAATATGGGGGTGTCTCCACCAACCCCTCTCACCCAAAACCCCTGCCACCCCCCCACACCCCCCACCACCCCTCATACTCAACACATCTTAGTTATATATATTTATTTATTTATTCATACAATAAATAGAAAATTTCGAAAAAATATTGAAAAAATGTCGACATTATTGTTTGTCGACATTATTTTTTTCGACATTTATTTTTCGAAATTTTGACTGTCGACATTTTTACTGTCGACATTATGACTGCCCACCTTCATACATATCTTTGAAGAGAAGGAATCTAGCTGTTGAGCGTCCTATCCGTTTTACTTCTGAAAGTTTGTCAAAGAGTATATTGACAAACTGAATTTTGTTGTCACATGGGTATGTTTGAAAGCCAACAACTGTACCCAGTGCTCCATTAACTAGTCCTTGGTGCACGTCAAGGTTACGTTTAAGCATTACTCTGCAATTTAAGGATAATTTTAACATCTTTTCTAAGCCTGCTGTGTTTGAGATTGATTTTTCTAAATTATTTAGTCTTGTTGTGGCTTGGTCACACATGGGTAGTGTCATACCATGTACATCTAGTTTGTCTGTGGCGCTAATTTCCATTATTGGTTGCATTTCTTTACTTAACATTATTTCATTGAATTTGACACAGCTAGCAAGAGTTGGCATTAAGGCCATACAATTGACATTTTTGTGGGCTAATTGTTCCATAACATCTGTAGCACATGCATTATCGCCATAAAGTGCATTAATGTGCCGGGTTTTCAATGTTGCTTCTGCTTCTTTAGAAAGTATACCAACTCTCAAACCTTTTAAAATGTTAGCATAAGTTAGATCTGCAGATTGGCGCATGTTTTCTGTTAATTCTCTGTATTGGAAATGTTGCCAAATGTTGACATTTCCAATGCTGCCAACAGTTTTACAGCAGAGTTTGTGCCCTAATGTTTTAAAAATAGGTTCACCTTTTACTGGTGTTAATTGAAGCAGATCTTCAAAAACAATAATGTGTTTTCCTGCAAAGAGCTCTTCATAGTCTGTTTTGAGTACTTCTTGTAATCTGAGGTGAATCAAAGCTAACATCAGGTTGGAGACCATGCTCACTTCATCTATTAGTAGCATTTTCATTTGTTTCAATACTCTGCGTAATTCCATTGCAGCTTCTGCAGAAAGTTTGTAATAGTCTAATTTGTTCTGGTGTTCTACTGGTAATAGTAGTAATCGGTGTAATGTAACACCACCTATGTTGTAGGCAGCTAAACCTGTGGGCGCAGTGACAACAGCTGACAGTTTGTTGTTTATCAATTGTTGAAGGAACTTACTAATGATTTTGATTAGGAATGTTTTGCCAGAACCAGCTTCACCACTGACGTACAGTAGTATAGGTTTATAATTATGGCAGGAACATTCTTTATTTTCATGTTTTACACCATGTCCAATTTGTTTTGTTACTTCTTGAAAAATGCTACTTTGCTCATTGTTTAGTTTTGATTGTAGTATAGTTAAGTCTTCCTTATCTTCATACTGACACATGGTGTTTTCTACTCCTATCATAGCTAATTCTGCCTCATTTGTTATTAGTGGTTCTCCCAGTGGTTCTTGGCTTCCTGTTACAGAAGGTTGACTACTGTCAGGAGTATCCTTATCTAGTTGGGCTTGGAGTTCTTCTTCATGTTGCTGTTCATTGTGCAACATTGTTTTGTACTGTGCAAAGTTTACATCAGTTACAGTGCTTTCATTTGCTTTGAAAGCATCCTCATATGAGTCATAGTTATCTAGTAATTGGTCTTCTTTTCTCCATGGTTTGAAGAGTTGTAGCAGGGACATGTAATATACTTCTTTATGTTGAGGAGTCTTCAATGACAATTTGATATGATTAATTAAATTTGGTTTAGTGAGTTTAACTAAGCTTCCTTCACAGTCTGTCACTCTATATTTACCTTTTTTTTCATCAGGTTTCATATTATTTTTGTATGTGTAGTTTTGGGCTATTTGGTATAGACACATGTTTTCCAAAGTATTACTTCTGTTTGGGTAGTATGTGTTCAATAAATTGTTTTTTAAAATGTCTTGGCTGTTGGGATCATGTTTGGCTATTGTTTCTATATCTTCATATGATTTTAGAACTCTTTTTCTAGATTTAGCTGGACCAAGACTTAGCCATACTATATTTTCAGATTTACCATACAATGAAGTACCAGTTAAACGATCAGCTACTTCATAAGATCCACATTCTCTATGGGTGAGCATTTTTATGCCCAAGCTGTATAATTTCTGAGATACTGTTTTATCTGATGACAGGTCATTCCAGAGGTCTTGGAGCTCTGTCTTTTCTGCTTTAGTTAAGTATGCTGTGACATATCGTGCAACTGCAGTAGAATTGTCTGCAATGTACTGCACATCTATGTTTGCATTCCATAAGTGGGCAATGATTGCATTATAATCATTGATATATTTTTCTTCTTCTTTTCTTTTCATGTAATATGTATTTTAGGTGACTTACCTTTAACACTATGTCTAACTGAAGACATGAGGTTGTTTACTTGACCTGTATTTGTAACTGGTCTAGGGAAACCAAATCGGCATTTGGTGTAGTATTTGCCTTTGTTTTTGTATTTGCGACGACAATATTTTCCACATTTGTGTCTTTGAAATTGTAAAATTTGTGCACGAAGATCACTATTTGTGACTTCTGATGGAATTTCACAAGTGACATATTTTTCAATAAACTGTAAAACAGTGGCATCACTGTCTTGACCAAATTTAGGAGCATCTTTAATCCATAAAAGCATGTGGATATGTGGTGCTCCTCTGGCTTGGTATTCTTTTCTCCAAAAGAAGTGTTGCACTTCTCCAAGGGGAGGAACAGTTTTATTACAAATAAAATGTAGCATAGCAATGAAGCGATGGTGAAAATATCTTGAAACATTAACAGGATCCAAAGAACAAAGTTCTCCAGGTGTTAGAATATCTATGTTTGTTTTGTTTTTATTTGATATGCGTAGGAAATCATGTAAATCTTCCCATGCATATTCTGCACAACTTAATGTAACAAACCAAGTGGGTGGACCAAGGTTTCTGATCATACAACGTACATCTCCATGACGTCGAACCAGTACTCTTTAGTACCACGCATATTTGCTAATAGATTTGTAATATTTGATTGTAAAACCTCATCCTTTTGTTGCACTTTCTCTAATAATTGTGTAGCTGTCATATTTTGAAAGTGTGATCCTGATTTTAATATGTGTGCAACTCCGTAACATAAAGTTGCTAGTTCACTTTCAAAGAGTAGGTGGAATATGTATTCCACATTTTGTCTAAATCTGGGATCTTCAGAATACATCCGTAATGAGCGGTATTCTGAAGCTGATATTTGAATAGGTCTATCATCATACCTTCCTCCTTTGCCAGTAGGAAAGAGTAGAGGAAAAGCACATGCTTCTATACTTTTTTCCCATATACTGATTGGCGATCCTTTTGTTTGATGCACATCTTGTACGGTGTCATTACAGTGCAAAGGATGAATTGTATAATGGTCTAAAGTATTTGATATTGTAGCAGGATCTAGTAGCTCAAATTGACCTGCTTCTTGTGTTTCTTGAATTATTTCAGTTGTATCTTTCAAGTTTTCTTCAATATTAATTTCTTTGTAATATTCATTATTCTCTTTAAGATATTGGAAGGCTTGTCTAACTTTATATAAATCTACCAGCTGTTGCCATATTTTTTTGTCTTTTGTAGGTACTCCATTTACTAATATAATTAAAGATTGCTGCATTGGACGTTGCACTCCTAGAGTATGCACATTTTCTTTTAGATTTAATGGTAAATAAACTACTTTCCACGAATGCCTTTTACCAATTCAGAGGGAGGTAATTTTGCTGTTTTTGGTTGAAGGCGTATTATTGCTTGAAATGGGTGTACTGTTTGAATTATGATGCTCTCATATAAATTAAGTTGTTGTAGAGGTTTTGGTACTGGGTATAATTCCAAATTATTTGTGATAGAACGTGAAGGAGTTTGGTTGTTGTCAAGTTTTGTAGTGCAATAACTGCAAAGTATTAAGGGCTCAGTTATTTCATATTTGTTTTCTGCTAGAAGGTAGAGAGCTAATTCAAACCATTTAGAATCTTCATTGTCTTCTATTTTGTATGATAGATCCACAGTTTTTGTGTTACTTTTATAAAAAAATTCTACGGCAACATACACATACATGGTTTGGTACTTCAGCTGATGTACTTTTAAATTTTAGTATTTCTTTTTTGTATGTGTTTAGCAAAAGGTTGCCATGTGTAGAATTGTTCCTTAATTGGTTTAAAGCTATTTCATTCTGTAAATGGCTTTCACTTCCAAAATATTTTTTCTGGATATAGAGAATTTCTTCAAGTAGGTCTTTTGCTGTACCATGTAGAAGGATGTTATTTAACTTTGCTAGTGCTAAAGCAGGACTTTTAGCATAGTACAGTTTATAGACTAGATTTCTTATAGTTGAATGATGTGTTGATATCATTTTGATATCATGAAAAGTGGTTTTACAAGTAGGTCCTGTAATGCAGGCCAATGAATGTCCTTGTAGTCCTGTGTACTTGCGCACTGGACAGGTATCTATATTTTGCAGTAATTTAATTTTGATTTTGTCTTTGCTTTTTACATATTTATTGAGGAATTGGCGTAAAGATTTGAAACATTGTTTGGGAATGTTACACATTGACGTGCATGGCCATTTGTACACTAGACGTTCTGATTCAGTTGAATGGAGGGGTAATTCTAAGTTTTCAGGGCATATTTTTGTAAGAAGTACTTCTTGTTCCATTATGGTATTATTCACTTTTTCATAACCTCGACCACTGCTATGTATGGCAATTGTATTCGTTTGCTTTTGTTTGTACGCTTCTTCATTAAAATATGGTTCTGTGCTTGTAGTGTGATTCCATTCACCTCCGCTGATCCTTAAGAAGTTCTTTCTGTTGATATTTCGCTTATTGAGAAGTCTTTTTTGTAATTTAGTTATTAGTTTTGTTAGTGGTTTCATTTTGTTTAACAGTAAAATAAATACATTTCTTTTGAGAAGAATTGCACTGTCCATCAATGCTTCTAAGATTAATTTCCTACGATAGGTTTTAAGCTTTGAACCTGATTTCTCTCCTGTTTTTATAAGATTTTGAAGGACTTTGTGACGGTATATTTTGGCTAAAATACTTTTCTTGGTATGCTTACTTTGCACTATATTAAAATTTGAAGAAGTAGTTTTATCTGTACTGATAGCTGATTTTCTGTTAATTGTTTTTTGGTTTGTTTTACATTTTGATAGAGGAAGCAAAGTTGTTGTACTTGAAACTTCTTGTGTTTCACTAAATGATTGTATTAGCTGTTTTGTTTCAACTTTTTTTCCAAATTCTGCTAGAGATGGATGCTTATGTTGGACACCTTTATTTTCATTTGCTCTACTTTTGCGTTGCTTTCTACGGACTTGACTTTTGGTAGGCATTCATTAGGGTCTGTTGAAAAAAATAAAGAAGATATGGGTTGGGGTGTTCTGGAATGTATGTGTGCTGTGTGCATGAGTGTTTGAGTAAGATGATAAAGATGTATGTAATGGTGTGTGATTGTACATTGGGAACTAAAACTAGTAGGGATAGGTATTCTTGAATTTATGTGTTACTAAACTGGGGTTCAGATGACAAAAAAAAAGTAAGCTAGTGGTGTGGAAAAGTACAAATAGTAAATCTAATGTATACAATTAAAACAGTTGTTTGTTCTATAATATGTTCTATAATATGAAAATTGTAGTGGCTCAGTTGGGTAATTTGTGTGTCCAAAAATAGAAATTTGTGGGCCATTCTGGCTGTAAATCGCTGTTTAAGACATGGACATTTTTGGACAAAATGGTACAAAATCTCTATTTTTAGAAACCGAAATAGCTCGTATTAATGTTATAGTATATTTGATTAATAATACAAATATTATGGTGATATTTTACTTACTTTTTTTAAAATTAACAGGTAACTTCTTAGTTTTTCTTTCTTCTTCTAATTCGGCTGCTTCTTTTCAGGAAACTGATCTTCACTGCAATTGTAAAAGCTTCAAATTAGTAACTTTGTTTGTATATGGCACTGTTTTTAATTTAGATATTGATTTATTTAATTGAAATCCTCAGTGCCTTCTGTAAAACCATTAAACTAATTTATTTACATGAGATACATTGCATCAGTTCAGTACATATGATATGTTCTTAATGAACAAATTGTATTGAATGACTAACTGTAGCAAAAAAAATATCTTTACTATGTCTTTTGAAATGTATAATATATTAGTGAATACCACTATTTCTGTAAGTAAACTGTTCTAGGTAATAGTGCCTCAATGTCATGTCTAATTTAAAGTAATTAAGTAAATAAATAAATAAAAACAAAAAATATGAAATTGTATAAGTATTTTTATAAAGGTTTAAACATAGATTATGTTTGCATGCAATTTTGTTTGAATATATGTAGTCTATATATTTCATTTAAAAAATGTTAGTTTAACATGATTTGAGTGTGTGTGTATAAAGAAAGTAAAAAGTATAAAGGTTTATAAGTGATAGTTGATTTTAGGAAATTGAAAAAAGTACAGTAAATTAATTTTACAGATTTTACAAGGTAAAAGTCTGTTTGAAAATGTGTTCATCTACTATACAGAAAATATGCATACCTGAAGTTTGTGTTCATGCATATGGATATGCATGGAGCTGCAAGTAGAAATCTTGAATACTTGTACAGTATTTCTGGTAGATGCTGCTTGCCAATGATATGACACTTGTACTCAGAGAGATTCAGAGTATTTTTGCAGTGCTGATCTATGATGATGCAGTTATATGTAGAGGTCTTGAATGTGATTGGTGCATGGTCATGTGATTTTTGAGGTACATCCAATGAGGGAATGGCAGAGAGAGTGTAGTGGAAATGGTAGAAGGGCTGTTCATGTTACGATATGTCCGCGGACATGGCGGTAGTTCGCGGACATCGGGAGTTACATCTGGGGATTTTTGGGTTCAGAAGTCATGCAAATGAGAATAAGCACTGAAAGGGATTGGTCAGGAAAGTTTGGTGGGTGTGTTGTGCCAGGAGAGATTTTCTCAGATACTCTTTTTGCTGAGAGAACAAAAGATAGCTATGGCTGTGTGTTTCAGAAAACAGATTGTTTGGATTTTAGGAGATTCGTGGATACATTGGTTGAAGGTGCATGCAGAAAGCTGTGGAGTAGCTGTAGATCTTGGATTCCCACATGTGGAAGTACACTGGCATGGAGTACGTGGAATGAAGTGGTTGGACTTGCTACCTCTCTGTGCTACTTTGGAGACAGAGCAACATCCAGACATAATAGTAATTCATTGTGGAGGGAACAGTTTAGGACATGTGACTGGAATTTTTTTGCAATTTGCTATGAAAGAAGGACTTAGGAAGGTTATGGACATGTTTCCTAATTCTCAAGTGATATTTTCACGGATTGCGCTGAGACAAATGTGGCTTTGTTCTTCTTAATTTGGTCTACAAATGGAAAAAGCAAGGCGCAATGTTAATAAGGCTGTTTGTGCCTTTCTAAGAGATTTTGCATGTCTTCTTTTCACAATGAAAATATTATGTTTTGTAGTACATACATTTTTCGCAGAGATGGAGTCCATCTTACTTATGCTGGCAATCAGATTTTTCTGAGAAATGTACAAAATGCATTGCAACCTTTTTTGGAATTACAACAACGATTTTGAAGTAGATGTTAAGCATTTACAATTTTTGACTTACAAACACCACCCAAAGGCTCTTTTCAGAGCCACCACTTCTTTCCAGAGAAAATTACAATGTTTGTGATGGAGTAACAACCCAATTTTTTTAATGTTCGCGAACTGTCCGCTGACATCTAAAAAATACAAAGAGCTCTGTTCATTTATTTTCACTTCTATTTTTTAACTGGGAAAGGCGGCTCTGAAAAGAGCCTTATTTTTTTTTGATTTTTGTAATTTTGTATTTTTTTTGGTTTTTCAGACACGACACACTAGGAGAGGAGGGTAAAGGAGGGTAAAGGGGGGACACCAACCACAGGGTTAAGAAAGGGTGAGCTGAGAGAGGAAGATGTAGAGTGAGTTTTATTTGGGTAGTGAGCAGGTCTTCTCGTGCTCTGAGACGATAGTCTCAAAAGCACTCCGAAGTCGCTCCCTCCTGCAGAGTACTGTGTCACAGTACATACATACAATTGTGACCCTCGAAAGGTAAGGGTCATCAGCATTCTGTATGGCCTGTGAGGCAGATTGAGAAAGACGCTGTCCCACAGAGGTGGTCCTTGTGGTGACAGGATCAGAAACAGAGGATGAAGTAGAGGAAATCAACTTGCTACGTTCTTCGCAAGGTACAACCCTGCGAATAGCCCCAATGTGAAATGACCTCAGGTTTCGCTTCATAGTAGTGGTCCCAAAGCTGTACTTACCGTGCTTCCCGCGACTGAGTATCATTTTGCACTCATTGCAGGTAACACGGTTCGCACGAGCCTTAGGACCATTCCCATGAATGGTAAATAACCGCCACACCCAAGACTCACGCCTAGTGCGGATAGTAGGGATTTCCTCTACCTCATTCTCATCATCCTCTTCTTCCTCCTCCGCATCCTCACTCCTGTTCCCCTCTTCAGGCCCTTGGGGAGGTGGTGGTGGTGGAGGGGGTGGGGGTGGTGCTGAAGCAGGTGCAGCACCAAGTGGCAGTTCAGCAGCCAAGGATGCCATCTCGATGATGGTGTAGTCTGTCCGCGGACAGATCGAACACAAAAAAAGGATCGGAAAGTTTCAAAAGGTATATAGAAACTCAAGATTGCTATGTGGGACTTGTGCCATGGTGAGATTTTATTGAAAAATATTATGGATTAACTGAAAATGTACTTTTAAATTGTTCGGGGACACGAACAGTGTCCGCATTTTAGGACACACGATGAGCGTGGGCGCGGTCATATGATCCATTCGCGAACTAGTCCACGAAGGAAGCGCCTGTCCGCAGGACTCCAAGTGCACGGAGATTGGTTAGCGCATGCGCATTGATGTCCTACAGACACTGTTCGGTTTCTGAAGTAATTAAAAGTGCGTCACACGTGAAACGAACATTTCAGGACACCGCGTGTGTTCTTAGAACAGTTTAAACTTGGTAGCGAACAGTAAGGACAGATATAGTGTTCTTCAGGACACGTGTAATTTAGTTTATGTACGAACATTTCAGGACACCAATTGTGTTCTTAGAACAGTTTCAATTGGGTAGCGAACACTACAAACAGGTATAGTGTTCTTCAGGACACCTCCATTTTCGTTTACGTATGACCATTTCAGGACACCAATAGCGTTCTTAGAACAGTTTGAACTTGCTAGCAAAAAGTACCGGACAGGTATAGTGTTCTTTAGGACACTTTAATTTTTGTTTCTTTACGAACATTTCAGGCCACCACGTGTGTTCTTAGAACAGTTTCAACTTGCTAGCGAACAGTACGAACAGGTGTGGTGTTCTTCAGGACACCTCCATTTTCGTTTATGTACGAACATTTCAGAACACTCGCACTGTCCGCGGACACTTTTATCGTTTAAAAAAAAAAAAAACGGAAACTATTCACAATACAATATAAAAATTAAACTTTATTTAACATATATTAATAATTTATGACAGAGAAGGTGAGGCAGAAACAGAAACAAAAACAGGAGAATTTGGGGTTTCAACATGATTGGTATTAGGTGAAGAAGGGATGGAAATCTCATCAAAACCTTTTGGATTATGGAGAGGGTTTGGGGATAATTGACTGGGATATGGTGAGGAGGGACAAGTACATGTGGGGCAATGGTACGAGGTTTTTGGTTTGAAATGATTTTCTACAAAAGTTTTTAAATTATTAAAATTAGCCAACAATACATCCATTTTTTCTTCTATATTGTGAAGACTGTTATCCATAACAGGGTTTTCTGAAGTTTTTTCTATTCTGGTATGCTCTGTACAAAAAAATAATATATATGTTAAATGTATACAAAAAAAATAATAAATAAATGGTTTATATTATAAAGTGTTTACCATTAGTTTCACTATCTTGTGACATTTCTTCATGTGGGAAATTGTCCTCTAGCCATTCCAGAGTACTAGAAATTTCTGTGAGAAAAAAAAAAAAAGATAATATATTTTTTAATCTAATACAGAAAGTTTATAAATATATGAGTAAAATGAAGTACACTTACTATTTCTGGTAAGATAAGTCCTATGTATTCAGTCGGTCTGGTCTTGTTCTCAGTTCTGTTGTGTCTGTGAGGTAATTATGTTGGAAGCCAATTTATCTTCTTGTGGTATATTCCATTTCAGAACATATTGGGGGTAATTCATAGAATTCAGCGCACAAGTGGCGCACGCGGCTGGCGCACAGTGTGCGCGTGCGAATCCCTGCGCCAGCCGCGTGCGCTAAAATCCATTTCCGCGCACAGCGTATTCATGGATTCCAGACACCAAAACCAGCCGTGGCGCACAGTGGCGTAGCGGCCCTGCAGCAGCGCCAGTTACGCCCCCAAGAACGCCTCTCGCGCAGGGAAAAGCCATCAATATACCCAATCCAGCGCAAAGGGCTGCGCTAACCCTGTACCAGCACGGCAAGTGGGCTACGTGTATCACTGGGGTGCGTGGGAAGTACCTCATGCGATTAGCCTCGTGCGAGCAGGTTACGCGTATTTCAGGGGTGCGCAGGAAGTTCCACACGCGATTTCCGCAGGGTACGTGTATTTCAGGGGTGCGCGTGAAGTTCCACACGCGATTTCAGCAGGGTATGTGTATTTCAGGGTGCGGGGGAAGTTTCACACGCGATTTCAGCAGGGTACGTGTATTTCAGGGGTGCCCGGGAAGTTTCACACGCGATTTCATCAGGGTACGTTTATTTCAGGGGTGCGCGGGAAGTTCCACACGCGATTTCAGCAGGGTATGTGTATTTCGGGGGGCGGGGGAAGTTTCACACGCGATTTCAGCAGGGTACGTGTATTTCAGGGGTGCGCGGGAAGTTCCACACGCGATTGGCCCCGTGCGAGCAGGGTACGCGTATTTCAGGGGTGCGCCCGAAGTTCCACACGCAAAGTTCCTGAGATACGCGATTGGGCTCATGCCAGCAGGGTACGCGTATCTCAGGGGTGCGCGGGAAGTGCCACACGCGATTTCAGAAGGGTACGTGTATTTCGGGGGGGCGGGGTAAGTTTCAGACGCGATTTCAGCAGGGTACATGTATTTCAGGGGTGCGCGGGAAGTTCCACACGCGATTGGCCCCGTGCGAGCAGGGTACGCGTATTTCAGGGGTGCGCGGGAAGTTCCACATGCGATTGGGCCCGTGCGAGCAGGGTACGCGTATCTCAGGGGTGCGCGGGAAGTGCCACACGCAATTCCAGCAGGGTACGTGTATTTCGGGGGGCGGGGGAAGTTTCACACGCGATTTCAGCAGGGTACGTGTATATCAGGGGTGCGCGGGAAGTTCCACATGCGATTTCATCAGGGTGCGTGTATTTCGGGGGGCGGGGGAAGTTTCACACGCGATTTCAGCAGGGTACGTGTATTTCAGGGGTGCGCGGGAAGTTCCACACGCGATTCCATCAGGGTACGTGTTTTACAGGGGTGCGCGGGGAGCACCACACGTGAATTGCACGTGTTGGTCCTCCCAGGTGTTCCCTCTACACCCTCCACGGCCCCTGCAGGTGGCTCACACCACAGGGGCCTACCCTGCACATGTCCTGCAGGCACCCCATCCACCATGGCCATGCCCCCAGCCAACCCACATGTCAACTTGCACTACTGCCCACCAACGCATGGCCCCCTGCACCCCCAGCCACCACGGGCACCCTCCACCAGGCCTCCACCCATGTCTCCCACCACCCCCACCCCCCAGCAGTGCAGGGTCACCCTCCACTAGGCCCCCACCCATGTCTCCAACCACCCCCACCCCCCAGCAGTGCAGGGGCACCCTCCACCAGGCCCCCACCCATGTCTCCCACCACCCCCAACCCCCAGCAGTGCAGGGTCACCCTCCACCAGGCCCCCACCCATGTCTCCCACCACCCCCACCCCCCAGCAGTGCAGGGTCACCCTCCACCAGGCCCCCACCCATGTCTCCCACCACCCCCACCCCCCAGCAGTGCAGGGTCACCCTCCACCAGGCCCCCACCCATGTCCAACTCATGTTCCCCACCACCCCCACCCCCCAGCACTGTGGGGCACCTGCCAGCAGGCCCCCACCCATGTCCAACTCATGTTCCCCACCCCCCACCCACCAGCACTGTGGGGCACCTGCCAGCAGGCCCCCACCCATGTCCAACTCATGTTCCCCACCACCCCCACCCCCCAGCACTGTGGGGTACCTGCCAGCAGGCCCCCACCCATGTCCAACTCATGTCTCCCACCACCCCCACCCCCCAGCACTGTGGGGCACCTGCCAGCAGGCCCCCACCCATGTCCAACTCATGTTCCCCACCCCCCACCCACCAGCACTGTGGGGCACCTGCCAGCAGGCCCCCACCCATGTCCAACTCATGTTCCCCACCACCCCCACCCCCCAGCACTGTGGGGCACCTGCCAGCAGGCCCCCACCCAAGTCCAACTCATGTCTCCCACCACCCCCACCCCCCAGCAGTGCAGGTCACCCTCCACCAGGCCCCCACCCATGTCTCACACCACCCCAACCCTGCAGCAGTGCAGGGGCACCCTCCACCAGGCCCCCACCCATGTCTCCCACCACCCCCACCCCCCAGCAGTGCAGGGTCACCCTCCACCAGGCCCCCACCCATGTCTCCCACCACCCCCACCCCCCAGCAGTGCAGGGTCACCCTCCACCAGGCCCCCACCCATGTCTCCCACCACCCCCACCCCCCAGCAGTGCAGGGTCACCCTCCACCAGGCCCCCACCCATGTCCAACTCATGTTCCCCACCACCCCCACCCCCCAGCACTGTGGGGCACCTGCCAGCAGGCCCCCTGCCATGTCCAACTCATGTTCCCCACCACCCCCACCCCCCAGCACTGTGGGGCACCTGCCAGCAGGCCCCCAACCATATCCAACTCATGTCTCCCACCACCCCCACCCCCCAGCAGTGCTGGTCACCCTCCACCAGGCCCCCACGCATGTCTCCCAACACCCCCACCCCCCAGCAGTGCAGGGTCAACCTCCACCAGGCCCCCACCCATGTCTCCCACCACCCCCACCCCCCAGCACTGTGGGACAACTGCCAGCAGGCTCCCACCCATGTCCAACTCATGTTCCCCACCGACCCCCACACCCCCCAGCACTGTGGGGCACCTGCCAGCAGGCCCCCACCCATGTCCAACTCATGTCTCCCACCACCCCCCAGCACTGTGGGGCACCCTCCACCAGGCCCCCACCCATGTCTCCCACCACCCCCACCCCCCAGCAGTGCAGGGTCACCCTCCACCAGGCCCCCACCCATGTTTCCCACCACCCCCACCCCCCAGCAGTGCAGGGGCACCCTCCACCAGGCCCCAACCCATGTCTCCCACCACCCCAACCCCCCAGCAGTGCAGGGTCACCCTCCACCAGGCCCCCACCCATGTCCAACTCATGTTCCCCACCACCCCCACCCCCCAGCACTGTGGGGCACCTGCCAGCAGGCCTCCACCCATGTCCAACTCATGTTCCCCACCACCCCCACCCCCCAGCACTGTGGGGCACCTGCCAGCAGGCCCCCACCCATGTCCAACTCATGTTCCCCACCACCCCACCCCCCAGCACTGTGGGGCACCTGCCAGCAGGCCCCCACACATGTCCAACTCATGTCTCCGACCACCCCCACCCCCCAGCACTGTGGGGCACCTGCCAGCAGGCCCCCACCCATGTCCAACTCATGTCTCCCACCACCCCCACCCCCCAGCAGTGCGGGTCACCCTCCACCAGGCCCCCACCCATGTCTCCAACCACCCCCACCCCCCAGCAGTGCAGGGTCACCCTCCACCAGGCCCCCACCCATGTCTCCCACCATTCCCACCCCCCAGCACTGTGGGGCACCTGCCAGCAGGCCCCACCCATGTCCAACTCATGTCTCCCACCACCCCCACCCCCCAGCACTGTGGGGCACCCTCCACCAGGCCCCCACCCATGTCTCCCACCACCCCCACCGCCCAGCAGTGCAGGGTCACCCTCCACCAGGCCCCCACCCATGTCTCCCACCACCCCCACCCCCCAGCAGTGCAGGGGCACCCTCCACCAGGCCCCCACCCATGTCTCCCACCACCCCCACCCCCCAGCAGTGCAGGTCACCCTCCACCAGGCCCCCACCCATGTCCAACTCATGTCTCCCACCACCCCCACCCCCCAGCACTGTGGGGCACCCTCCACCAGGCCCCCACCCATGTCTCCCACCACCCCCACCGCCCAGCAGTGCAGGGTCACCCTCCACCAGGCCCCCACCCATGTCTCCCACCACCCCCACCCCCCAGCAGTGCAGGGGCACCCTCCACCAGGCCCCCACCCATGTCTCCCACCACCCCCACCCCCCAGCAGTGCAGGTCACCCTCCACCAGGCCCCCACCCATGTCCAACTCATGTTCCCCACCACCCCCACCCCGCAGCACTGTGGGGCACCTGCCAGCAGGCCCCCACCCATGTCCAACGCATGTCTCCCACCACCCCCACCCCCCAGCACTGTGGGGCACCTGCCAGCAGGCCCCCACCCATGTCCAACTCATGTCTCCCACCACCCCCACCCCCCAGCAGTGCGGGACACCCTCCACCAGGCCCCCACCCATGTCTCCCACCACCCCCACCCCCCAGCAGTGCAGAGTCACCCTCCACCAGGCCCCCACCCATGTCTTCCACCACCCCCACCCCCCGGCACTGTGGGGCACCTGCCAGCAGGCCCCCACCCATGTCCAACTCATGTCCCCACCACCCCCACCCCCCAGCACTGTGGGGCACCTGCCAGCATGCTCCCACCCATTTCCAACTCATGTCTCCCACCACCCGCACCCCCCAGCAGTGTGGGTCACCCTCCACCAGGCCCCCCACCCATGTCTCCCACCACCCCCACCCCCCAGCAGTGCAGGGTCACCCTCCACCAGGCCCCCACCCATGTCTCCCACCACCCCCACCCCTAGCACTGTGGGGCACCTGCCAGCAGGCCCCCACCCATGTCCAACTCATGTTCCCCACCACCCCCACCCCCAGCACTGTGGGGCACCTGCCAGCAGGCCCCCACCCATGTCCAACTCATGTTCCCCACCCCCCGCCCCCCAGCATCCAGGGGCAGCCTCCACCAGGCCCCCACCCATGTGTCCCACCTCCCCCACCCCCCAGCACTGTGGGGCACCTGTAAGCAGGCCCCCACCCATGTCCAACTCATGTTCCCACCCCCCAGCACTGTGGGGCACCTGCCAGCAGGCCCCCACCCATGTCCAACTCATGTTCCCCACCACCCCCACCCCCCAGCACTGTGGGGCACCTGCCAGCAGGCCCCCACCCATGTCCAACTCATGTTCCCCACCACCCCCACCCCACAGCACTGTGGGGCACCTGCCAGCAGGCCCCCACCCATGTCCAACTCATGTTCCCCAGCCAACATGTCATCACAATCTAGATCCCTGGTCCCTATGGTCAGCCTCCAAATGCAAAACACCCACCCGAGTATTGCATCCACCCACTCATAATTGGCAATTACATGACAGAACACCAATTGCAAGTTCCGAAACAACCACATTTCCCTCACATACACCCAATGGGTGTCAGTGAATCTCAAAACCCATATTATGATATGCATGAAACCAATGAGATGATATTACACATTGAAGTATGATAAAAAAATTTGTATTAAAGCAAACATAAATAGAATCAAAAATAAAGAAACATAAATGTGAATGTATAAAAATGAAAAGAAGCATGTCCGTGAAAAAAAGCAAAACCAAATATCAAATTCCAAAGTAATGGTGTCCAAAGTCACTGTCCACAAAACAAAATCCAATGGGAAATAAAAAAGAAAGCCATTGCTCCATGGTTAAAATGTGAAAGAAAAATAGAATCCAACAGTGTACATGGGAACAAGCCAGGGTCCATTATCCCAACAAAAGAAAGGAAACCCATCTAACTACATTAACTAATAAAATAAACTATATACAAAAATGTGGCCAATGTCCGAAAGGTCCAAAATAAAACATGAAACCTAACACTACCAACATAACTATGTACAAGGGCAGCGGGCTAGTTTGACGGCTCACTTGTGGATGTCCCGGGCCAGGGTATCATCGAACTCCTGCTCAATGTCCCGGAGGCGGTCCTCCTCCATGGCCCCGAGGGTCCGCAGGGCGTCGACGTGTCCACCTCCAAATCCCTGCGGATTGCCTCGAGGCACTCGGCCCGCCTCAGGGCCCTCCGCATGGAGTTCTCCGCCCTGACCATTGTGAGCCGTGCCTCTTCCGCCCGCTGCCGCTCTGCATCTATGGCGTGGCCCAACCACTGCCACACGGAAGACACTCTCTGTCCTGGGTCCTCCTGCCCTCCGGCCGATACCTGCCCCTCCGATGTTGAAGGCCACAAGCCTTCATGGCTCCCACCACGTTGCTGCTGCTGCTGCGCCTCTGCCCGTGCACTGCCTCCTGCTGCCTGCACATCCTCTGCCGGCTGGGGTGCAGTCGTTGATGTGGCCACCCCTGCTGGACGTCTGACTCCCGACTGTGGCAGGGATGCCTCCTCCAACAGCCTGGCCGCCCCGTCAGAGGCAGCTCCACAGGGCACCCAGGTGACTGATGGGTGGGAAGATGGCACGGAGGACGACTGGCGCGTAGGGGGTTCAGTTGAGGAGGGGGTCGTAGCAAGCCCCATCATACGGAGGAATCTGGCCTGGGTGACCTGTCCCAGCAGGCTGACGAGGTCAACGAGCCATTCGAGATGACGTGCAGTCTCATCATGAAAATACTGCAGGTCACCTCGCATGGCCCGTTGACGCAACGCCACACCACTCAGAACAGGCTCAACCCGGACCCGGATAGCCACGTCCGCAGGCAGAGGAAGGCCAGTTGACGTGAGCTCATCCCCTGCCTGAAAACGGGTCTGGACGTAGGCATCCCTGCTGGTGCAAGATGATGCAGGGACAGGATCAGGGACAGGATTGCACACAGGCACCTCCCTGGCGGCCTGTGCTGCCTCCTGTCCCTGGTCCTGCACTGCACCACTAGCACCAGTGGGATCCCCACCTCCAGACCCCGTCTCTGTTGCTTGCACGGCCTCCTCCTCCACCAAACCCCCCACCAACCTGGATGACTCCGTGCCATCTTCCCCTGTTGGGCCCTGTGGGGTCCCAGCTGCCCCTTCTGCTGCCGAGGAGTCCAACTCCAACCTCCACCTCTTGGACCTCCCCCCGTCAGCTGCGGCCTGGGACGCGGCACCGGACTCCTCACTCCCTGACGAGATGACAACATGGGAGGGGAGCCGGGCCTTGCGTCTCCGTCTGGCGGTGGGATCCCCGCCGCTGTGCTCCACAGCACCTTCTCCGCCCTCTTCATCAGTTGACGCTGGAGACAGGGAGAAATAAAACACAGGCATCAGGGCACTGTACAATGGACACATACACACATGACAGTTGTACATGAGTGGCATTGGCAAACCTCAGACATGTCATCACAATCCCCAACACACATGTCATTTCAACTTGCACACATGAGCCATACCACAGCCATATCGCAACTGCCAGCACCATCCATACACATACAACAGCATGAGCAGGCAAAGGTGAGCCAGACATCACATGCAACACAGGAAGTGCACCACACATGTACACACACCACCACACTTGCATGCATGTGTACACCTCTGCCAAGTGTCGCAGTGTTCAGATGGGCATCCATGTCACATCTGCCGATCAGGCTTCCACATACCGCTGTCACATGCATCCATGTTGCATCACTGTTGCACCCTTGTCAAATACACACACATGCACATGTGCACAGTGCTGATACATGCAGCCGAAAACAACATACATGCGTGACATCACGGACATGTCTACTTACATACACATTCATCCAAACATGTGTGCCCACACAACTGCATTTGGCATGCAAGCCTACACACACAAGCACCATCCATGTCTCACACATTCCAGCCCTCGCGTGTGTTAGCCCACGGCCCTGTACACCCCCACCCATACTCGACCCCATACAAACAGATGTGCAACCTGCACACTACTGAAAAATCACCACACGCACATCTCACAATCAAGATGCATGTACACTTACCGCTCGACTCCAGACGGGTCTGCCTCTCAAGGACCTGGACGTGGAGCGCTGGGGATATGCGTTCCAGGACCCTCATCTGTTCTTCCGACAAGTGGCCCCGGCGCCCCTTCGCATCCGCTGCCTTCAAGAGGCGCTGGGCCTTGTTCAGGGTCCTGGACCTGAAGTCCTCCCAGCGCTTCTTGACATGTTGTAAGTCGCGGACTGCCACCCCCTCCGCGTTGATGGCAGTCACGATGTCAGTCCAGATCCGAGTCCGTCCTTCCTTGTCGGCGCGGGAACTTTCAAAGAGGGCATCATACTGCCCCAGGACTTGCTCCACCAGGACACCAACTTCGGTGGCACTGAAGCTGGTGCCCCTCTGCCTCTCTGGCCGGGGGTTGTCAGTGGTCTCAGATGGTGTTTGCCCCGACATGACAACCCCAGAGGCAGGAGTGGGTGGGCAACTGGGTCCTGGGGCTGGGCTGTGGAGCGATGGAATCCCAGTCGGGAGTCTTCGGTTCCAGCAGGGGTGGTCACAGCAACAGCACCCCTGGCTGATGTGCAGGCAGCAAATGGCAGGGCACGTGGGCAGCAGGCAGTCAGGCAGCAGCAGATGGCAGGTGGGAGCGTGCTCGGGGCTCTAGGGGGCAGTAGTTCGGCCTTCTGGGCAGGAGCGTGGTCTTCCGTGTGCTTACGCGTGGCCAGCTTGATACGGAGTGATTTGGCACGTGAAAAATCTGCACGTCAGCGTGTAATTTGAGGAAAGGCCCTTAGCGCGTAAGCGCATCTGCACGCATACGCATTTTCATTGGACAGAAGGCCCCTCAAGCGCAAGCGCCCCTGTGACGTGACGCGTACAGGAGTGCATGGGCATTTCAGCGCGCGTGAAAAACTGCACGTCCGCGTGTAATACGAGGAAAGGGCCCATGCGCGTAAGCGCGCGTGAAAAACTGCACGTCCGCGTGTAATACGAGGAAAGGGCCCATGCGCGTAAGTGACGTGACGCGCGCGTGCGTTTCCCTCAGCACGGGTTAAAGGTGAGCGGGCCCAGCAGTTCGCTGTACGTGCCTTTCGTGGAGACCGACGTGTGTTTCTGCTTCCTGTTGTTTCGCGCGCCATCACAACTTCACAGCTATCAAGGACGTATCTCTTCTTTTGGCGGGGGTATTGGCTATGCGTGTTTTTCTGCATCGCGCTAGTCAGACGGTGAGTCGCACACGCTCTTTTTCCCACTGCGGGTGCCCCTGTGTATCGCACCCATTTTCGATGTCATAGGGCCTCATTACGACCCTGGCGGTACGGGGTTAACGCCAGCGTTAGCTGCGCCGACCCCTTACCGCCAACTACGAGGTCCCTTAGCGCCATGGCGCTTTTAACACCTGCTTTTAGCAGGTGTTAAAATCCATGGCGCTAAGGTACCATGGAGTTAATTACGCCACCGTAATTTACGGTGGCGTAATTAACGCCTTCCCCACTCCCATTATGCCCTATGGGGCAAAAATGGGAATGGGGAAGGGTAAATGGGGATTGGGGACTTACCGCCCCGCCGACCTCGGAATGGGGCGGTAAGTCCGCCAACCACCATGGCGTAAACGTAGTTTACGCCATGGTGGTAAAGTCACGGCCCAGGCGGTAACTTACCGCCTGGGTCGTAATGAGGCCCATAGTAGCCTGCGTGTCCCACGCGTATGCGTTATTCGTGTTACTGGGTGCCACTGCGTACTGCGGGAGGTTGAATCCACGCACGTAGGCTGCAGGGTTGTGTGCATGGTTTTACTGCAGTTTTGGGGTGCCTGAGTGTTGCGTGACCCGTCACCACATCACCGGGGTCACATACAGCCTTGCAGGTGCAGGGGGGCTGTTAACATCTTGCTTCCCACCCCCTTCGCCCCAATTGCCCAGGTCAATTGTGGTGTACACCTCCCATTGGCACCACTCCATCTGTGCAGGCACTTCTACATCAGTGCCATGGTTGGGAGGCCACCAAAGGTGAGGAGTGCCTCAGCTGGGCGTCCTCCTCATGGCGGGCGTGGTCGGGGACATGGCCGTGGTGACCAGGGAGTAGGGGGACTCCAGGGTGTCCAGGGCGGCCACAGAGGGGGAAGAGGCAGGGGTGCGCCACTTGAGCACAATGTTGTGCCATGTGTCGGTGCAGTCATGCCACCACCCCCTGTGGTTCCGGGGCATGCAGCTCATGCATCTGGCACTGGCACCCATTCGTCCCGGCAGTCCATTCCATCGACTGCCACGGGCCCAAGGGTAGTGGTAGCTGCAGGTGCAGCTGTGGACACCGCCACCCAGGCTCAGGGTCTGCCAGCGCAGGCTGCGTTGGCACTTGAAGAGCCCTTGGTAGATCTCCAACAGGCCAGGGGGAAACCATAGGGGCAGGCTGGGCTGCTCAGACCAAGACACGTGTCCCTGGGGCAGTCATGTCATCTGCTGTCCCGAACAGCCGGGTGTTGGCAAGTGCAGGGGCAGATGCACCCAACAGCACCCCGGTTGTGAGTCTGCCAACCAGGACCGTTGTGGTCAATGACCCTGCCACAGCTGATGTTGCTGCGCAGGGTCCATTAGTGGGCACCCAGCTGCCACTGACACGAGTCAGGCCTTTGGTCATCCCTCCACCTGCCACTCCCTTGGCTCAATCCACCGAACCCACTGGCCATACTGGTCAGGGCGGCATTAGCCAGCCAGGGTCTGCGCCACAGTCCAAGAGGAGGAAGGTTGCACCTGCAGCACAGGCTGGGACCCCACACACAGCCACGACCTCCTGCACGTCGAGGAAGAAGCCTTTCTTTAAGCAGGAACTGGACTTCCTCGTGGACTACGTGCAGGGCCACAGCCGTGACATGCTAGTGGGTGCCAATAGTCAGACTACGGCTGCCCAACATGACACCCACAGGAAGCATGTTGCGGAACATGTCAGTTCATTCGGCCATGAGGTGCGCACGGTGCAAGAGTGCAAAAAGCGTAAGAATGACATCAAGCGCAGCACTAAGGCTAAGTGTGCCTCTAATTACAACTTGACTCTGGTGACTGGCGGTGGGCCTGCACCAGAGGAGGAAGAGCTCACTCCGCATGAGGCTCTCGTTGCAGAGTTCATACCACCTGAATTGGTCGGAGTGGGAGAGATGCTGGACTTTGATGCGCAGTCCAGTGAGTGTTGATGCGTGTTTGTTGAGGACGTGTGTGTTTTACTTGTGGGATATTTTGTGCATGATTGCTGCTACATGTGACGTGTACATGGTTCTGATGTGTAAGTAATGCAATGCTTCCGTCATGCATGTCTCATCTGCCTGCATGCGGGACTCCATGTAGGCATGCTCCCTTGCCCCTCCTCCGCCACTCTCCACCCCAGTTCCACCTTTGCACTTGTCTGCTTCAATCTTGCCAATGTGTAGTTTCTTGTTCATGTGTCCTGTGCAGATGCTAACTTCCAGCGTAGAATCTGCCAGACATATGCCGTGTGGTACAGCCTTAGTACTCGATGCAGGGTATCTCACTTGTACTGTGCATGGGTCAGATGTCCCGCAGGGACATGAATGCCCATTCATGCTCCATGTGCATTGCACGCATGCCCCTATGTGTCCTTGACTGGATGATCACTGTAATATAAGTCCTTGGTCACATACATTGCCTGCCATCTCATCAGCCTTCCCATGTCAACTGTGGCTCAGTCCTGCGTTGCAAACATGTTTAGGCTCTGACAATCTGTGTGGCTCACAGGCCTCAGCCTGTTCAATGGCCAATGACTCTGTCCAACTCTTGTTGTGTCTTCTTCACACGTGGGTGGCCTCCGGAGTTTTCATCATGTGTCCTGCCTACTGTCCCAGCATCATTTGCAGTGTTGTCATTTGAATCACATTAAGCTGTTGATGCCAGTCAACACTGCCTGTCAATACACAGGTGTATGGTCAGCCTTTTGATACCATGCTAGGCATCCCTGCTTTGGTACTGGGGTGGAGGGGTGCTTGGCTTCTAGATATCGTATACATTGAATGCACAATGCACGTGATGTGTGAATTTGACATTGCACTGCCTTCACATTTCCTGGCACACACCATGGAGTGCTTGTACATGTAGGTAGTGAGTGGCGTACACATTTTCTGCACTGCATAGACCCACTTCCATGAAAACTGCCACCTTTCAACAGGTCTGATCACAGAAGCTATTCAAAGTAGACCCAGCATGCATGCCAGGTTATATGTTGTGTGTCACATGTCTGCCGGATGCGTTTGCTGTTGGTGTGTGTGTGTGTCGTGTGCTTCTGCCATGTGGAGTGACCTTTTTTCTCTCTATTTTTCAGGTGATGACGCAATGGAGGCGGAGGATGGTGTTGTCATGCCAGACACAGGGTTGGTAACACCACATCAACCCGGCACTAGTGGGGGTCGTGGGGTGGTAGGCCACGAAAACCCCCAAGTGCTGCAGTCCATCTTGTCTCTGGCTGCCTATGAGTCCAGCCTTGATGACGACTCTGACGTCCATGTTGAGTTGGATGAGCATCAAGTCCATGTGTCAGGGGTGAGTGATTCTGATGTGGACACTCCTCTGTCTGCGACACCTGCACTGAGGGATCAGACAGTCTTGGTTCCTCCGCCCGTGGTGGATCGGGACGCAGGGTCACCCTCCACACCAGTCACTGATGTGCCTGGCACATCACATCGACGGGGGCATGTAGTCGTGCAGCCGCGGGCGGTGCCAACACAGCGAGGACCCCCGGTCCTTGGGTCCCGCAGGGGTCAAGCCTGGCAATGCGGTCGCCGCACGCAACCGCTGTATACTGAGTGGGAGCAAGACATGACTGCCAATTCCGAACGGCAGGCGGCAGCAATGGAGAACATCGCTGAGAGCATGGAGCGTGTGGCCCGATCTGTGCTCCCCCCTGCTAGGCAGGTGCTTCTCCAGCAGCAGGCGGCACGGTCCACGGCCCGATCGCTCAGGCTGGGCATGGCGGCCTCAGACAGGGCACGCGAGGCTGAAATGTCGTCTCTGCGTCAAGCAATTGCTGCTCACACAGAGGTGCACATGGATGCCCTGAGGGAGGATTATGCTTCCCTCAGATCCACTCTGGGTGTCCTTATGATGTCCCAGAGGCAGCAGGCAGAGGAGAGGTTTGCACAGCTTGAGCGTACCATCTCGGCTGAGCTACAGGCTTGCCGGGAGGTGCCGCGGTTGTCCAGCCAGGCCTTGCAGGAGGAACTCCGTGTTACACGTGCTACCTTGCAAGAGGAAGCACGTGTATCACGTGAGGTTCTGCATGCAGACCTATGTCACATCGCCACACAGAACCAGGCTCACCCGTCCGGCAGACTTGCTGCCAACGAGGGGCAAGCTGCGGCTAGGCGTGGCCAGGCTACTGTGCCACGTCCTCCTTTACAGGATGAGCCAGACTCGGACGACCATCTATCTCCCACATAGGTCGGGCTGTGCAGGCGTTGAGCCCATGGAAGTTTTCTTTTTGGCTCAGCATCATCGCATGTGGATGTTGAGCAGCACCCTGTACCTCCCCCCTCCTGGGTGCCTCCCCTCCCCCCTGGGTCGTATGTGACCATTTTTGATTTTTCTTTTAGTTTAGTTAGTTAAGTTTCTGTTTGATAGTTAGTTTAATTAGGTAATGTAGGTTTTCCATTGTTAGTGTAATTAGTTAATAGTTGATTTAGTTTAAAATTGCTAGTCTATTGTGCTTTCATGTGACGGTGCGGTGCTTTGTGGCTTTTGAAGGCATCCACTGTCTGTTCCAGCTGGGCCCTTCAGGCTTGTCTTGTGTATGTGTTTGCTGCTTGGGGTCCTTGACTCACATATGCCACTCCTGCCTCCCTTATCCATGGGCTCGCAAGGATGGTTCGGTGTTACAGAATATTACACAAGGGCTTTGGACTGTCATATCTGTGGCATGTCTGGTGCTGTGTGACTTGTGTTGATACCCCTAGTGGGGATGATTTTGGTGTTATTGTCCACTGTTCAGCTTTTGCTAGATGGGGTGTGTCATGATTAATGTGTACATTGATTGCTATGCATTGTGTAGTATGTTTCATATCTTTCCTGTACACATGCTTGTTGCAATTCATGCTGTAGATAGTGTTCCACACTTTGGATGTGAAAGACGGACTGATGGTGTGATTTGTGATGTGACTTTCTGACATGGTCAAGTAATGAGATGCCTGATGAGACACACACAGATGACTTTGAAGCATTAATCATGTATTTCATGCCCTTTCTGCAGGTGGATGTGCCTCCAGAGCACCTTTGCCAGCAGACATGGCCCATTGGACGACGGAATTCTGGACCCGTTTGTTGGTGCCCACATGCACATGTGTGCACAAGCAGAGGCACAGGGATTGCAGACCCACATCCTAGAACTGCTGACATGTTCCAAGGAACTCCAGGCAAGGTGAGCAGCACAGGGGGGCCATGACACAGCAAAGCTTGCACCAGGCGAGTTGCACATGCAGGCTTAGTCACAGCACTGAGGGTGAGCTTAGACGAATATTGGTGTTGGAGCACACAATGCAGCTCAGATGTGTTGGTGGACTGATGGCTGTTGATAGTAGGGTTGTCTGGGACACATGCAGGGGCAGTGGCACATACCCTCCGGTACACCAAGGTCCATTGAGGCACTTGTATCAACCATGTAGCCTTCCGAGACATGGAAAGGGGCAGCTCACAGGGACATACAGCAAGGGACATACTCGGGTGCAGTGCATGTCTTTTCCATGTACTTTATGATAAATGCACTGCCAACTTTGTTTCGGTCATAATGGTACGCAACTTGCTCTGAAGTCATGGCTTGCTATATGGGTCTGTCTGCTTACCCAGGGAACATTGCATGTTGTGTGAATTGTGACACATTGGTGATCCATTTCCCACGCACCCACCAGCGGCTGACTTCCTGCATTGACTGTGTATGACCCGTCACAGGGGTGATGTTATATATGGGTACGAAGCATCGACACCAGATTGTCTGTTGGTAGAGTAGTTTGTTGCTATGGGGCATGTTTGGTGTTGTGTTTTTGTGTAATTGGCACGTACAGGTTGTTGACTGTGGCTCTCTTTGCAGCATTGCAGTGCTCCTGTAACCGGACCTGAGAGTGCGCAGGCAGGAGGCCAGCATTCAAATCCAGAGCTAAGTGTCTTGTTGTTTTTCTTTCGTCTGCTCTGCATAGGCTTGCTGGGGAGTGTACTAATGCATGGATGTATGTGTGGTTCAATTTGGTATGTTTTTTCTCCCTAATCACCCGTGATCCTATGCAATTTTGGACCCTGTACCCTCTACCCGGTGTTCCTGCTTCCCGTACCTATCCAAGCAACGTACCCTGACCCTCTTTCCCCGCTGGGGTTGCGGATGCCTGTGTAAGCCCCGAACTTGCAGGCGCCAAAACCCTAGAGGGGGTGGTTGGTTAGTACCACTCCTGAGCCTGGACTACAGAAGGCCATGACAATGATGTCCAAGTTTGTTTGGATTGTGTATGTGTTCATGCAGGTAGTACATTTTCGTGCATTCCCTAGTTTCATGTGTCATTCCTCCTCCCCTCTCCTGCCACTCATTCCAGTCATCCAGTGTGTCAACACCTGTCCCGACTGCATATCCCTGAACCTCCTTCCCCACCAGGTTCTCAGGGGCCTGTGTGAGTTTGACCTTGCAGGCACCCGGGACATGGTGTGGGTGGTTGTTTCGTGACACTCCCGCGCCTGTATAGGGGACCTGTGACAGTACATATACGTTCATGGTGCATCATCCCATGTCATGTACCACACATGTTTCACATCCTGTCGTGACATTGTTTGGCTGTGCTACCTTGGTTGTTGCATCATTGTGGTAGTACTTGGCCTTTGTGAGGTACTGCTACGTCAAGTCATCTACTGGAGGGTGTTCTGGTTCATTTTTCTGGCTTGGATTTTGTGATTTTAGACATTGATTATGAGGGTGCAAGCACCTTTTTACACACAAGGTGGGAGATGGTGATGAAGGGTAAAGGTGATCCTGTGGCCAGGTGGAATTGAGGTTTGAGTGCTCCATGACCCAGGTGCAGTTGTTCAGTGGGTCATGGTCATTTATGAGGGAGGGGGGGTTTGTTGTTGATAGTTGCCTTGCCCTGCAGTGTGATGGGAACTCTGACATTGTAATGGTGGTATCCTATGTACATGTTGTGTTCTGCTGATCAATGCCTGTTCATGTGTTGTGTTTTCCTTTCAGGTGCGAGGGGATAGTTGTGGTTTGACATGCTGGGGTGTACACATGGTGAATGTTCACATGTGATGTGTAGAGAACACTAATGGTCACTTGAGTGCACATGCATATGTGGAGTGCATGTCCTTGCAGAACCACACACTTGCACTCTGATGCACTACATGTACTCCCACCCTTGCATATCCACGTGTACACTGTTTGCCTTCTGGTGCCCACTGTGTCCCTGCAGCACATGTTCTGTGACCGGTTATGGATCCTGTACATGCCTAATTTGCTGTTTGATGTGGTCTGTCACTTAGATGTGATGCTCAGGGTGTGCATCACACACAATGGCTGTTCACTGTGCTGTGCGCTGAGCAGTGTGTTGCAGGAGTAGGACACTGCACACATGAGCTGCAGTGTTGATTTTGCAATGCACAATGTGCATGTAGACAGGCATTCATTGTTATGTTACGTCTATGACTCTTGTAATGCATTTGGAAATGACTTATTTTGGGTGGGAGATTTTGTTGGTCTGTCATTTCACCTGATTCCGGGTCAGGCATCATTGTCTGATGCCACTGTATATTTAGGATATGGCAATGTGTACCTTATCGTTACTGTGTTGGTGTATGGGTATTGCTTGCCATGTCATGTTGTGGTTTGGGAGGGTTTGAGTGACATGACAGTGATGGCCATGGCCTGTTTTGCAGGTGTGTGTGATGCACACCTTGCATGTCAGGGTCATCCGCTTCTCAGAGCAACTAGCTGGGGGTAGATTTCACTCCGCGGCAGGGCCCTCCCTCTGGAACAGACTTCCTGCCTCACTTGGACTGGAGGGGAACCATCTCCAGTTCTGGAAGCACCTCAAGACCTTCCTCTTTGCTTCTGCTTTCTCTCTGCCTCTCCCTTGCAGAATTCTTCAATGGAACTGCACTGGAGCTGCAACTGGGCCACTCTCACCGACCTCGGTCCCTGGCCCAGCCACTCTCCACTTGCACTACCTCCCTGGCAACCCCTGCACTGCGGTACTGTCTCTCTATCCCTACAGCCCACCCTTCCCAGCACTTGTCTGCACTTACCTTTGCAGTTGCCACTAGCCGACCTATGTATTTTTTTTTTGGGCTACTTCCCCTGTATTGCACTCCCCCCCTTCCCCTTGCACTTTTCCCTTCCCCCTACCCCTGCACTTGCAAGATCTCAATGACACCTGGCCTAGTAGTACCGTTGTCTGTCTTCCCTTGTTCCCCCTGTCTGCCTCATCGCGGCTTGAAATACTTGTGTATGGGCCATATCATGTCATATGCCATATGTGTGCCTTTTGGTCACACAGGATAGCTTGTGTTTAAGTAGCTAGGGATGCAGACGATGTGGCACTTCCATGGCAACTATCTCAGGGTGGTAGGGTTGTGACAGTTGACTGTCTCTTTGTCATCATCGATTGTCACCTGGTATATGCCAGTCCTGAGTGCACTCCGCAGGGGTGGGAGTTTAGGTGAAAAATGTGGCCACAAGCTGGGTCCGGGCTTCCTCGCCACGTGCCCTGTCCCCTCCCATGGGCAGCACCTGTGCCTGTGGTTGGGGATGTGGGGGCACCAACCATGTCTACCGGGACGCCCTGCCGTGTTGCAACATTGTGCAGGACACATGCTGCCACAATGATCCTGCACACTACTGGTGGTGCATAGAGTAGTTGCCCACCAGAGCGGTCAAGGGAGCGGAAACGTGACTTGAGCACTCCGAATGTGCGCTCCACTATGCCCCTGGTTGCAATATGGGCGGCGTTGTATCTTACCTGGGGTGGTGTGGTGGGGTTCCGGATTGGCGTCATCATGTGGTTGCTCAGATGGTAGGCACTGTTCCCTGGGGAGGTGATAATAGTTGAGATTATTAGGGTTTGGATATTTGTCTGTGTGTGACTTGCATGCATGTGCAAGGGCATTTGTACTGACCTAGGAGCCATGTGTCGCCATGCTGCCCAGCTTCCAGGGCCCGGCTCAGGCGGACATTCTGTATATGAAACTGTCATGGGTGGAGCCAGGGTAGTTTGCATAGACAGAGGTGATGATTCCCTTTGCATCGCATACCACCTGTACATTGATGGAATGCCAGTGCTTGCGGTTTCGGTAGATGCGCTCAGTGGCCCTAGGTGGACGTCGGGCCACATGGGTGCAATCTATGGCACCGAGCACTTTGGGGAAGTGTGCCACCCTGAAAAAATCCAGGACAACGGCCTGCCTTTCTACGGGTGTTCTGGGCATGTATATGTGCCTGCGGACTGAGGGGCGCGCTGTCATGATTGCCAGTACCTGGTGTAGTCAGCGTGACTGCGTGGCCTGTGAGACCCCCCCCCACTTTGGCAGTGGTCCGCTGAAATGACCCAGTGGCCAAAAAATGCAGGACATTGAGCAGCTTCTCCAAGGGGCTCAATGCTTGGGAGCAAAGGGTGGGGGATGTAAGGTCATCTTCCCACTCCCTGACCAGGTCTAGGATGATATGGGGTGGAAACCTATACCTGCCGTAGACCTGGTCATCAGGCATCCCAAAAAGGCTTTTCCGTGGTGCGAAAATGCGTGCCCTGGCTATTCTCCTCCTCCTGCGGTTTCCCACGATCAGTGCTGTGACAAATGGGGCATTCATCGTAGCTGTATATACGCGTTTGTTGTTTGCGTGCACTTTTATGCTGTGCATGGGGACGCTTCCGCCTGCCTTCGTGTGGCGGACGCGTTGACGCCTGTGCACGTCTTTTGCCGTGCGCGGGTTTCCCGTATTCGGATACGTGGTAAAACTGTACCTCCGAGTGTCATCGCGTGTAACCGGAGGGAAGTGAGTGTACACGCGATTGGCCTGGGTACGTGTGTTTCGGGGTGCGCAGGAACTTTCACACGCGATTGGTGGAAATCCATGTGTGCTCTGTCATCACGTGTAATGAGGGAAACACCCGCGCGCTTCACGTCACAGACGCGCTCACGCCCTAAGGGCCTTTCCTCGAATTACACGCAGACGTGCAGTTTTTCACGCGCGCTGAAATGCCCATGCACGCCTGTACAAGTCACGTCACAGGGGCGCTTGCGCTTGAGGGGCCTTCTGTCCAATGAAAATGCGTATGCGTGCAGATGCTGTCAGGAATCTGTGGAAAGGCCGAGGACGGCGCTTGGTGCTTGGCAGGAGGAGATATACTACATTTCCCATTAGGCTTTAGGAAGAGTGTAGTTCTCCTTTATCGCGCGCAGCACCAGCTGCTCATTAGCAGCAACTGTTAAAACCCGCCGCCGCCCGTGCCTCGCTGCAGGTAATTACTGATTATCAGCATAGGCGGCAGCAGTGTAGGAGCAGGCATGTGGGAGCATATCCGACGCCGAAGGACTTATTAAGCTTCCCTTCTCCCCGGGCCTCGACGGTAACGCTGAAGAACTCCAGAAAGTCTGTCGCTTGCTGCGGCGGTGAAGCTGTTCTTACTACCCGGTGTTGGGCCTCGCTCTTCAGGGTCCGGATGTCCTTGTGAGGCATCCGGGCCATCAGTTAAGTGTTTTTGGACCTCGGTGCTCACATACTGGGGTTATAATATGTTGATGTTCATGTAGTGATTTATTATCCAATATGCAGTGAGTGTGTGAGGTAACACGCTCTAGGATACACGTCCCACTTGATACACGCCATGTGAGAGGAAACATGTTATAAGAACTCAGGACTGATAAAACCGTGCTCATTGGGCAGATTATCCTAATGTGTATGTAATTGGAATAGTCTTTGGAGTCCACTTATCACAAGGGCCTGTTATGTGTTATGTTTGGTCCCAAGACTCTGTTTGTGGTTCATTGTGCCCAATGGGCCATGTTTGTGCCATTTGTGTCTAAAACATGTTATGTTCAAGGTCTGTGTTCTAGGAAGACTTGTAAAGCCACCATGGTTATAATGTAGCATGTTTACTTCAGGAATAAGAGATTAGCTAGGTGATTTAGAATTACGGTTTCAGGTACAGGTTGCTGTTGTATGTATTGGTTTGTTATGTTCCCCTCCTTTCCTTTGTGACTCCATCCCCTTTCCCTAACTCCATCTTCCCCCCATTGGCTGCCACGTGGCTCCCTGTGATATACGTTCAGGCGCCCGTGCCAACCACGGTGGGAGGGGTCAATCTATTTGGCTTCTGTGGTTCGGAGGAGGGGATCGAGATCCCTACTCCATATAAGTTTGACAGAATTACCTGCCCCCGATTTCGGGGTAATTGAACCACCCAGGCCAAATGGATACGAACCCTCCCTCTTTAGCGGATGTGCTCAAGGCACTACAGGACATACAAGTAGAATTGGTACAGACTAGACAAGATTCGAGTATATTGAAAGCTCAGGTACAGGGTTTGGTCGCACAAAGCACCCCGCTTGATGGGGCTGGAACCTCTACTGGAGGGCAAACTGGTAGAGCCACGTCTACTGTGATTGTGCAGCCCTCTAGTAGTGTGCCCTTAGCCACACCTGAAAGATTCACAGGAGACCCTAAGAAATATATGACCTTTTTAACGCAGTGCCGACTTCATTTTTTGTGTAAAGCTAAGGCGTTTGAGATAGTACAAGCTAGAACGGCATTTGTTATTTCCTATTTAACGGGAGATGTGGCAGCATGGGCAATGCCTTTGGTGCAAAAGGATGATCCTTTATTATATGATTGGGATGGGTTTCTAGGGGAATTTGGAAGGTTATTTGACCGGCGGGAGGTTTCTTTGGCTCAAGACAAAGAATTGTTAGCTTTAAGACAAGGAACCCGCGACTTGGTTTCGTATGTTACACAATTTAACAGGTTGGTTATTGAGACAGATTGGCCTGAAAAGAAACAGACTGTGTTGTTTTATCAAGGGCTAATAATTTGTGCCTCTATTGTGGACAACCAGGACATTTTATTAGAACTTGCCCGAATACTCCCAAGAAAGGAGCAGGGGTGGATAGAAACAAGGTTGAGTCGGGAAAAGGATTGGGCCGGCCTTAGGGGGAACTCAGGCGACAGGCCCAGACACAACTAGGTTCCCCAATTGGAGTGCAAATACGACAGGGAAAAGAAATTCACATTTGTACATACTGGTGACTTTACTGTTTGCCTGCACTAAGCAGCTAGTGTCGGCAATGGTGGATTCAGGCGCCACTGGTAATTTTATTGACATTGGTTTGGCGAAAAGATTGGGTTTACCATTGAAGGAAAAATCTCAGGTTGAGGGAGTACAATCAGTGGATGGTTCACCACTGGTGTCAGGACCCATTTGTCAACAAACTGAGCCACTTATAATGAGGTGTGAGTCGGGACATACTGAGGAAATTGTCTTTGATTTAATTGCGGCACCTCAATTTGGGCTCATTTTGGGCATGCCATGGTTGCTTAAGCACAATCCCAGGATTGATTGGATTAAGCGGGAGGTGGTTTTTGCAGGAGTGGAATGCGAGAGTCACCTTGAGGAAGAGGTGAGACCCGCATTGTATTTAGCAGATCAAGTGGCAGAACCACAGAGGGTGGGAGCAATGGCTGTGAGTATCCCAAATCAGTACCAAGATTTAGCTAAGGTATTCGACAAAGGGGGAGCAGACAAGTTACCACCCCATAGATCTTATGATTGTGTAATTGATTTGGAACCAGGGGCTAAGTTACCTTGCAGTAGAATCTATGCCTTGACTGAAAAAGAAAACCAGCATTTACGTGACTATCTGGATGACATGTTAAACAAGGGATTTATTAGACATTCCACCTCACCAGTGTCGTCACCCTTATTTTTTGTTCCAAAGAAAGAAGGAACACTTAGGACATGCATTGACTATAGAGCATTGAATAAGGTGACAGTGAAAAATAGGTACCCCTTGCCTTTGATTTCAGTGTTATTAGATCAAGTAAAGACAGCAGTGGTTTACACCAAATTGGATTTAAGAGGGGCTTACCATTTGATCCGTGTGAAAGCAGGGGATGAGTGGAAGACAGCTTTCAGGACTAAGTTTGGTTTGTTTGAATACCTTGTGATGCCTTTTGGTTTATGTAATGCTCCTGCAGCATTTCAATACTTTATGCAGGAAGTGTTGAGTGAGTTTCTAGATCAGTTTGTTATAGTTTATATTGATGACATTTTGATTTATTCATCTTCGGAAGAGCAGCATCGAGATCATGTAAGAGCAGTGTTAAAAAGATTACAAGAACATCAGTTGTATGTAAAACTGGAAAAATGTGCTTTTCATACCACTCAAGTGGAATTCCTTGGTTTTATTTTGACTCCCTCTGGTATTGTGATGGACAAAAGGAAAGTACAAGCAGTTACGGAATGGCCAGCGCCTCAATGCATCAAAGATATCCAATCCTTTTTGGGTTTTGCAAATTTTTATAGGCGCTTTATTTCAAACTTTTCACAAATCGTTACACCTATTACCAAATTATTAAGGACGGCCACTACATTTGATTGGAATTATGAGGCAGAAGTAGCTTTTCAAGAGTTAAAGAAAGCATTTACATCAGCTCCGGTATTGAGACACCCTAATCCGGAAAAACCTTTCCAAGTAGAAACGGATGCTTCCAATGTGGCTGTGGGAGCTATATTGTCTCAAAAGGATGAAGAAGGAGTATGGCATCCTGTAGCTTTCTACTCTCGCAAGCTCACTAGCTGTGAACAAAATTATTCAATCACCGATAAAGAGTTATTAGCAATTAGAGCAGCTTTTTTGGAGTGGCGACATTATTTGCTGGGGGCCAAATATCAGGTTACAGTGGTCACTGATCATAAGAACTTGCAATATTTCAAGACAGTGCATACATTAAGTCCAAGGCAGTTAAGATGGTCACAGTACTTTAATGAGTTCAATTTTGTAGTCACGTTTAGACCAGGAAGAAAAAATGGAAAAGCTGACGCTCTATCTCGGCAGCAACATATGGAAAGCATGATAACCGAAGTTAAAACTATCATTCCTGCGGAAAAGGTAGTAGGAGCAATAATGACTCAGTTACTAAGACAGGTTAAACAGGAAATGAAAGGAAAGGTCAAATTGAAATGGGGAGAGAATCCCGCGGAAAAATTCCACAAGGGTCTTCCATATTATGCAGGGAAATTGTTTTTACCGACGCTCGCTTTACAAAGGAAGGCGATGCATTGGTGTCATAATTCACCTTTAGCAGGACATTCAGGAAGCAAAAAGACACAAGGGTTGCTGGAGAAATATTTCTGGTGGCCAGAGTTAAGACAAGATTCTATTAAATATATTCAAGAATGCGAAACCTGTGTACGCAGTAAGTCAGATCACCAAAAGAAATCAGGGTTACTTCAGCCGCTACCCACTCCGGAGAAGGTTTGGACACATATATCCATGGATTTCATCACTGATTTGCCTCCGGATAATCAGTATGACACAATCTGGGTGGTGGTGGATTATCTCTCTAAACAAGCCCATTTCGTACCTTGTAAAGGTATTCCTGGAGCAGGCAGATTGGCAGAATTGTTTTTACAACATGTGGTCAGATTACATGGTCTGCCTCAAAGTATTGTATCTGATAGAGGTCCACAATTTACTTCCAAATTTTGGCGTGCTTTTTGTAAAATGTTAGGCATGGAGTGTGCTTTGTCCACCAGTTATCACCCACAGACAGACGGACAAACTGAGAGAGTCAATCAGACGCTTGAACAATATTTACGATGTTATTTAAGTGATGGTCGTGAATCGTGGGTACAATCTTTATGGTTGGCTGAGTTCACTTATAATAACACTGAACATGCCTCGTTGGGAATGTCTCCAAATGTATGTTTGTATGGTCAGACACAGAATATGTTACCAGAACATCTACCTGACATGGAGAATATCCCTATGCTTCAGGATAGAAAAGAGTTACTATTACAACTCAGACAGAAAGCACGAGCCAATTTAGATCAGGCTAAGAAACAGTATAAGAAATATGCCGACAGAAAAAGGCGGGAGGCTCCTCAGTATAAAGTGGGGGATAAGGTATGGCTTTCGACACACAATCTGCCTTTAAAGGGACCCCGGAAATTTGCCCCCAGGTTTATTGGCCCCTACAAAATTGTGAAATGTATTTCTACAGTGGCATGTAAACTAAAGTTGCCTCACATGTTAAAGATACATCCAGTGTTCCATGTGTCTCTGCTTAAACCCGCAGCTCCGGGAACACGAGTACAGAGACCACCAGCAATTATTAAGGATGGGCAGACAGAATATGAAGTCAAGAAGATACTGGACTCAAGATGGAAACAGAAGCAGTTATGGTATCTCATACAGTGGGTAGGATATGGACCTGAGGATTGTTCATGGGAACCGGCCAGTGCGGTGCATGCACCTAGATTGGTTCGACAGTTTCGTTTGCAGCAGGCAAAGACAACAAAACTTGGGAGAGGCCCTGAGAGAGGAGGTACTGTCAGGAATCTGTGGAAAGGCCGAGGACGGCGCTTGGTGCTTGGCAGGAGGAGATAAACTACATTTCCCATTAGGCTTTAGGAAGAGTGTAGTTCTCCTTTATCGCGCGCGGCACAAGCTGCTCATTAGCAGCAACTGTTAAAACCCGCCGCCGCCCGTGCCTCGCTGCAGGTAATTACTGATTATCAGCATAGGCGGCAGCAGTGTAGGAGCAGGCATGTGGGAGCATATCCGACGCCGAAGGACTTATTAAGCTTCCCTTCTCCCCGGGCCTCGACGGTAACGCTGAAGAACTCCAGAAAGTCTGTCGCTTGCTGCGGCGGTGAAGCTGTTCTTACTACCCAGTGTTGGGCCTCGCTCTTCAGGGTCCGGATGTCCTTGTGAGGCATCCGGGCCATCAGTTAAGTTTTTTTGGACCTCGGTGCTCACATACTGGGGTTATAATATGTTGATGTTCATGTAGTGATTTATTATCCAATATGCAGTGAGTGTGTGAGGTAACACGCTCTAGGATACACGTCCCACTTGATACACGCCATGTGAGAGGAAACATGTTATAAGAACTCAGGACTGATAAAACCGTGCTCATTGGGCAGATTATCCTAATGTGTATGTAATTGGAATAGTCTTTGGAGTCCACTTATCACAAGGGCCTGTTATGTGTTATGTTTGGTCCCAAGACTCTGTTTGTGGTTCATTGTGCCCAATGGGCCATGTTTGTGCCATTTGTGTCTAAAACATGTTATGTTCAAGGTCTGTGTTCTAGGAAGACTTGTAAAGCCACCATGGTTATAATGTAGCATGTTTACTTCAGGAATAAGAGATTAGCTAGGTGATTTAGAATTACGGTTTCAGGTACAGGTTGCTGTTGGATGTATTGGTTTGTTATGTTCCCCTCCTTTCCTTTGTGACTCCATCCCCTTTCCCTAACTCCATCTTCCCCCCATTGGCTGCCACGTGGCTCCCTGTGATATACGTTCAGGTGCCCGTGCCAACCACGGTGGGAGGGGTCAATCTATTTGGCTTCTGTGGTTCGGAGGAGGGGATCGAGATCCCTACTCCATATAAGTTTGACAGATGCGCTTATGCGCTAAGGGCCTTTCCTCGAATTACACACTGACGTGCAGATTTTTCACGTGCCAAATCACTCCGTATCAAGCTGGCCACGCGTAAGCACAAGGAAGACCACGCTCCTGCCCAGAAGGCCGAACTACTGCCCCCCAGAGCCCCGAGCACGCTCCCACCTGCCATCTGCTGATGCCTGACTGCCTGCTGCCCACGTGCCCTGCCATTTGCTGCCTGCACATCAGCCAGGGGTGCTGTTGCTGTGACCACCCCTGCTGGAACCGAAGACTCCCGACTGGGATTCCATCGCGCCACAGCCCAGCCCCAGGACCCAGTTGCCCACCCACTCCTGCCTCTGCGGTTGTCATGTCGGGGCAAACACATCTGAGACCACTGACAATCCCCGGCCAGAGAGGCAGAGGGGCACCAGCTTCAGTGCCACCGAAGTTGGTGTCCTGGTGGAGCAAGTCCTGGGGCATTATGATGCCCTCTTCGGAAGTTCCTGCACCGACAAGGAAGGACGGACTCGGATCTGGACTGACATCGTGACTGCCATCAACGCGGAGGGGGTGGCAGTCCGCGACTTACAACATGTCAAGAAGCGCTGGGAGGACTTCAGGTCCAGGACCCTGAACAAGGCCCGGCGCCTCTTGAAGGCAGCGGATGCCATGGGGCGGCCGGGGCCACTTGTCGGAAGAACAGATGAGGGTCCTGGAACGCATATCCCCAGCACTCCACGTCCAGGTCCTTGAGAGGCAGACCCGTCTGGAGTCGAGCGGTAAGTGTACATGCATCCTGATTGTGAGATGTGCGTGTGGTGATTTTTCAGTAGTGTGCAGGTTGCACATCTGTTTGAATGGGGTCGAGTATGGGTGGGGTGTACAGGGCCGTGGGGCTAACACATGCGAGGGTTGGAATGTATGAGACATGGATGGTGCTTGTGTGTGTAGGCTTGCATGCTAAATGCAGTTGTGTGGGCACACATGTTTGGATGAATGTGTATGTAAGTAGACATGTCCGTGATGTCACGCATGTATGTTGTTTTCGGCTGCATGTATCAGCACTGTGTACATGTGCATGTGTGTGTATTTGACAAGGGTGCAACAGTGATGCAACATGGATGCATGTGACAGCGGTATGTGGAAGCCTGATCGGCAGATGTGACATGGATGCCCATCTGAACACTGCGACACTTGGCAGAGGTGTACACATGCATGCAAGTGTGGTGGTGTGTGTACATGTGCGGTGCACTTCCTGTGTTGCATGTGATGTCTGGCTCACCTTTGCCTGCTCATGCTGTTGTATGTGTATGGATGGTGCTGGCAGTTGCGATATGGCTGTGGTATGGCTCATGAGTGCAAGTTGAAATGACATGTGTGTTGGGGATTGTGATGACATGTCTGAGGTTTGCCAATGCCACTCATGTACAACTGTCATGTGTGTATTTTTCCATTGTACAGTGCCCTGATGCCTGTGTTTTATTTCTCCCTGTCTGCAGCGTCAACTGATGAAGAGGGCAGAGAAGGTGCTGTGGAGCACAGCGGCGGGGATCCCACCGCCAGCCCGAGACGCAAGGCCCGGCTCCCCTCCCATGTTGTCATCTCGTCGGGGAGTGAGTCCGGTGCCGCGTCCCAGGCCGCAGCTGCCGGGGGGAGGTCCAAGAGGCGGAGGTTGGAGTTGGACTCCTCGGCAGCAGAAGGGGCAGCTGGGACCCCACAGGGCCCAACGGGGGAAGATGGCACGGAGTCATCCAGGTTGGTGGGGGGTTTGGTGGAGGAGGAGGCCGTGCAAGCAACAGAGACGGTGTCTGGAGGTGAGGATCCCACTGGTGCTAGTGGTGCAGTGCAGGACCAGGGACAGGAGGCAGCACAGGCCGCCGCGGAGGTGCCTGTGTGCAATCCTGTCCCTGATCCTGTCCCTGCATCATCTTGCACCAGCAGGGATGCCTACGTCCAGACCTGCTTTCAGGCAGGGGATGAGCTCACGTCAACTGGCCTTCCTCTGCCTGCGGACGTGGCTATCCGGGTCCGGGTTGAGCCTGTTCTGAGTTGTGTGGCGTTGCGTCAACGGGCCATGCGAGGTGACCTGCAGTCTTTTCATGAGGAGACTGCACGTCATCTCGAATGGCTCGTTGACCTCGTCAGCCTGCTGGGACAGGTCACCCAGGCCGGATTCCTCCGTATGATGGGGCTTGCTACGACCCCCTCCTCAACTGAACCCCCTACGCGCCTGTCGTCCTCCGTGCCATCTTCCCACCCATCAGTCACCTGGGTGCCCTGTGGAGCTGCCTCTGACGGTGCGGCCAGGCTGTTGGAGGAGGCATCCCTGCCACAGTCGGGAGTCGGACGTCCAGCAGGGGTGGCCACATCAACGACTGCACCCCAGCCGGCGGAGGATGTGCAGGCAGCAGGAGGCAGTGCACGGGCAGAGGCGCAGCAGCAGCAGCAACGTGGTGGGCGCCATGAAGGCTCGGGGCCTTCAACATCGGAGGGGCAGGCATCGGCCGGAGGACAGGAGGACCCAGGACAGAGAGTGTCTTCCGTGTGGCAGCGGTTGGGCCACGCCATAGATGCGGAGCGGCAGCGGGCGGAAGAGGCACGGCTCACAATGGTCAGGGCGGAGAACTCCATGTGGAGGGCCCTGAGGCGGGCCGAGTGCCTCGAGGCAATCCGCAGGGGTTTGGAGGTGGACACGGCGATGCACCTGCGGACCCTCGGGGCCATGGAGGAGGACCGCCTCCGGGACATTGAGCAGGAGTTCAATGATGCCCTGGCCCGGGACATCCACAAGTGAGCCGTCAAACTAGCCCGCTGCCCTTGTACATAGTTATGTAGGTAGTGTTAGGTTTCATTTTTTTTGGATTTATTTTGGACCTTTCGGGCATTGGCCACATTTTTGTATATAGTTTATTTTATTAGTTAGTGTAGTTAGATAGGTTTCCTTTCTTTTGTTGGGATAATGGACCCTGGCTTGTTCCCATGTACATAGTTCACTGTTGGATTGTATTTTTCTTTTACATTTTAACCATGGAGCAATGGCTTTCTTTTTTATTTCCCATTGGATTTTGTTTTGTGGACAGAGACTTTGGACACCATTACTTTGGAATTTGATTTTTGGTTTTGCTTTTTTTCACGGACATGCTTCTTTTCATTTTTGTACATTCACATTTCTGTTTCTTTATTTTTGATTCTATTTATGTTTCCTTTAATACATATTTTTTTAGTGAACTTCAATGTGTGGTATCTCATTGGTTTCATGCATTTCATGATATGGGTTTTGAGATTCACTGACACCCATTGGGTGTTTGTGAGGGAAATGTGTTTGTTTCGGAACTTGCAATTGGTGTTCTGTGATGTAATTGCCAATTATGAGTGGGTGGATGCAATACTCGGGTGGTAGTTTTGCATTTGGAGGCTGACCATAGGGACCAGGGATCTAGATTGTGATGACATGTTGGCTGGGGAACATGAGTTGGACATGGGTGGGGGCCTGCTGGCAGGTGCCCCACAGTGCTGGGGGGAGGGAGGGTGGGAGACATGGGTGGGGGCCTGCTGGCAGGTGCCCCACAGTGCTGGGGGGTGGGGGAGGGTGGGGAACATGAGTTGGACATGGGTGGGGGCCTGCTGGCAGGTGCCCCACAGTGCTGGGGGGTGGGGAGGTGGGAGACATGGGTGGGGGCCTGGTGGAGGGTGCCCCTGCACTGCTTGGGGGTGGAGGTGGTGGCTTGACATGGGTGGGGGCCTGGTGGAGGGTGCCCGTGCACTGCTGGGGGGCGGGGGTGGTGGGAGTCATGGGTGGGGGCCTGGTGGAGGGTGCCCCTGCACTGCTGGGGGGTGGGGGTGGTGGGAGACATGGGTGGGGGCCTGGTGGAGGGTGCCCCTGCACTGCTGGGGGGTGGGGGTGGTGGGAGACATGGGTGGGGGCCTGCTGGCAGGTGCCCCACAGTGCTGGGGGGTGGGGGTGGTGGGGAACATGAGTTGGACATGGGTGGGGGCCTGCTGGCAGATGCCCCACAGTGCTGGGGGGTGGGGGGGTGGGGAACATAAGTTGGACATGGGTGGGGGCCTGCTGGCAGGTGCCCCACAGTGCTGGGGGGTGGGGGGGTGGGGAACATGAGTTGGACGTGGGTGGGGGCCTGCTGGCAGGTGCCCCACAGTTCTGGGGGGTGGGTGGGTGGGGAACATGAGTTGGACATGGCCGGGGGCCTGCTGGCATTTGTGATGTCATCTTTGATGTCCTGGGTGTTAGTCTTAGCAGTGCACGGTGGTGGCGCGAGTTATGGTTGCTTAGCTTACCATAACTGGTGAATTTCAAGGGTTTTTCGGTTTTACTTGGAACCATAACGTCCCTTTAACAAAGTTAAGCCATGTAGTTATGGTTAAGTTGCTGTTTCCATAGGAAGAGCACTTCTTGGGCGGGTTATAACTTCGCTCCCCATGGACTGATCCTCACCAAACTTTGCAAAAATAAGTATTTGGGTCACTCTGATTTTTTTGCAAAGTTTGGTGAGGATTCGTCCAGGGGGGGCAAAGTTATAGGGGGGATCCCAAAACTTTTTTTTTTCCCAACTGAATTTTTTTTTAGACTGAATGGGAAAAAAAATGTGCTCGCGTCTACAGCCCAAACCGCTAGACGGATTTTCACCAAATTTGGACCAGGAGCAGCGGCTTGGTCCCGAAAGCGTGCTTTTGCAAATTTGGTGAAAATCCATCCAGTAGTTTTTTTTAAAAAATGACCAAAAAGTAGGTAAAAAAAATTAGTGATATCTGTGATCGGTCCGTGGACACACTTCCCTGTTCGCTCCGCGGACAGGACAGTGATTGGGCCAGCAGCTTGCGTGATGTCCGCTGACATCTGACGTGCTCTCTCATTGGATGCGGTGAAAGCGTGCAGTGCGTCTGGCTTCAGAGACACCCGCCATCTTTCTTTCCCGCATGAGAGGCTTTGTCAGGTCAGCAGGAGCGTGTCTGTCTCCTGTTCCTCCCAACCCCGCTCATGCCCCGTGTCTGCCCCACCCCCGCTCATGGTCCGTGTGTCCTTTCTGTCCCCCCACCCCCGCTCATGCTCCGTGTGTCCCCTGTTCCTCCAGGCCCCCCGCTCACGCCATCGCACACGGTGGCCAGCGGAGGGCCAAGGAGCGGGATCTGCCAGACGAACTCATGTCCATGCAGCATGTCCATGTTTTTATTTGTCCCCCCCACCCCTGCTCATGCCCTGTGTGTCTCTCTCCCTCCCCCCACCCCCCCGCTCATGCCTCGTGTGTCTCTCTCCCTCCCCCCCCCCCGGCTCATGCCCCGTGTGTCTCTCTCCCTCCCCCACCACCCCCGCTCATGACCCGTGTGTCTCTCTCCCTCCCCCCACCCCCTGCTCATGCCCCGTGTGTCTCTCCCCCACCCCCTGCTCATGCCCTGTGTGTCTCTAGCCCTCCCACCCACCCCCCGCTCATGCCCGTGTGTCTCTAGACCTCCCCCCCACCCCCTGCTCATGCCCCGTGTGTCTCTCCCCCCACCCCCCGCTCATGCCCCGTGTGTCTCTAGCCCTCCCACCCAACCCCGCTCATGCCCCGTGTGTCTCTAGCCATCCCACCCACCCCCCGCTCATGCCCCATGTGTCTATAGCCCTCCCACCCACCCCCCGCTCATGTCCCGTGTGTCTCTAGCCCTCCCACCCACCCCCCGCTCATGCCCCGTGTGTCCTTCCTGTCCCCCCACCCCCGCTCATGCTCCGTGTGTCCCCTGTTCCTCCACCCCCCCCACTCACGCCATCGCACACGGTGGCCAGCGGAGGGCCGAGGAGCGGGATCTGCCGCACAAACTCATGTCCGTGCGGCATGTCCATGTTTTTGTTTGTCCCCCCAACCCCCGCTCATGTCCGTGTGTCTCTCTGCCTCCCCACACCCTCGCTCATGCTCCATGTGTTTCTCTCCCTCCCCCCATCCCCGCTCATGCCCCGTGTGTTTCTCTCCCTCCACCCACCCCCCGCTCATGCCCCGTGTGTCTCTAGCCCTCCCACCCACCCCCCGCTCATGCCCCGTGTGTCTCTAGAAATCCCACACACCTCCCGCTCATGCCCCGTGTGTCTCTAGCCCTCCCACCCACCCCCGCTCATGCCCAGTGTGTCTCTAGCCCTCCCACCCACCCCCCGCTCATGCCCCGTGTGTGTCTCAATACTCCCCCCACCTCTGCTCATGCCCCGTGTGTGTCTCTCCCCCCCCACCCCCTGCCCCGTGTGTCTCTCCCCCCACCCCCTGCTCATGCCCCGTGTGTCTCTAGCCCTACCACCCACCCCCCGCTCAAGCCCCGTGTGTCTCTAGCCCTCCCCCCACCCCCTGCTCATGCCCTGTGTGTCAACCCCCCACCCCCCGCTCATGCCCCGTGTGTCTCTAGCCCTCCCCCCGACCCCCGCTCATGCTCTGTGTGTCTCTAGCCCTCCCCCCACCCCCTGCTCATGCCCCGTGTGTCTCTAGCCCTCCCACCCAACCCTGCTCATGCCCCGTGTGTCTCTAGCGCTCCCACCCACCCTCCGCTCATGCCCCATGTGTCTCTAGACCTCCCACCCACCCCCCGCTCATGCCCGTGTGTCTCTAGACCTCCCACCCACCCCACGTTCATGCCCCGTGATTCTCTAGCCCTCCCCCCACCACCTGCTCACGCCCTGTGTGTCTCTCCCCCCACCCCTGCTCATGCCCCGTGTGCCTCTATCCCTCCCGCCCACTCCCTGCTCATGCCCCGTGTATTTCTATCCCTCCTGCCCACCCCCCGCTCATGCCCCGTATGTCTCTATCCCTCCTGCCCACCCTCCGCTCATGCCCCGTGTGTCTCTATCCCTCCCGCTCACCCCCCGCTCATGCCCCGTGTGTCTCTATCCCTCCCACCCACCCCCCGCTCATGCCCCGTGTGTCTCTCCCCTCCCACCCACCCCCTGCTCATGCCCCCTGTGTCTCTCCCCTCCCACCCACCCCCCGCTCATGCCCTGTGTGTCTCTCCCCTCCCACCCACCCCCCGCTCATGCCCTGTGTGTCTCTCCCCTCCCACCCACCCCCGCTCATGCCTCGTGTGTCTCTCCCCTCCCACCCACACCTGCTCAAGCCCCGTGTGTCTCTCCCCTCCCACCCACCCCCGCTCATGCCCCATGTGTCTCTCCCCTCCCCCCACCCCCTGCTCATGCCCCGTGTGTCTCTCCCCTCCCCCCACAGCCCGCTCATGCCCCGTGTGTCTCTATAACTCCAACCCACCCCTGCTCATGCCCCGTGTGTCTCTCCCCTGCCCCCCACCCCCCGCTCATGCCCTGTGTCTCTATCCAGAAGCACCCACCCCCCGCTCATGCCCCTATCCCTCCCACCCACCCCCCGCTCATGCCCCGTGTGTCTCTATCCCTCCCACCCACACCCCGCTCATGCCCCGTGTGTCTCTATCCCTCCCACCCACCCCCCGCTCATGCCCCGTGTGTCTCTATCCCTCCCACCCACCCACCCCCTGCTCATGCCACATGTGTCTCTCCCCTCCCACCCACCCCCTGCTCATGCCCCGTGTGTCTCTCCCCTCCCACCCACCCCCTGGGTCTCTCCCCTCCCACCCACCCACCGCTGATGCCCTGTGTGTCTCTATATCTCCCACCCACCCCCTGCTCATGCCCCGTGTGTCTCTATCCCTCCTACCCACCCCCGCTCATGCCCCGTGTGTGTCTCTCCCCTCCAGCCAACCCCCCACTCATGCCCTGTGTGTCTCTCCCCTGACCCCCCACCCCCCTGCTCATGCCCCGTGGGTCTCTCTGCTGTTACCCCCCACCCCCCGCTCATGCCCCATGTCTCTCTCTCCTGTTACTCCCCACCCCCTCTCATGTCCCGTGTCTCTCTCCTGTTACCCCCCACCCCCCCTCTCATGCCCCGTGTCTCTCTCCTGTTACCCCCACTGCCTCTCATGCCCCGTGTCTCTCTCCTGTTGCCCCCCACCCCCGATCATGCCCCGTGTCTCCCTGCTGTTTCCCCCCACAGCCCGCTCATGCCCCGTGTGTCTCTATAACTCCAACCCACCCCTGCTCATGCCCCGTGTGTCTCTCCCCTGCCCCCCACCCCCCGCTCATGCCCTGTGTCTCTATCCAGAAGCACCCACCCCCCGCTCATGCCCCTATCCCTCCCACCCACCCCCCGCTCATGCCCCGTGTGTCTCTATCCCTCCCACCCACACCCCGCTCATGCCCCGTGTGTCTCTATCCCTCCCACCCACCCCCCGCTCATGCCCCGTGTGTCTCTATCCCTCCCACCCACCCACCCCCTGCTCATGCCACATGTGTCTCTCCCCTCCCCCCCACCCCCCGCTCATGCCCCGTGTGTCTCTAGCCCTCCCCCCGACCCCCGCTCATGCTCTGTGTGTCTCTAGCCCTCCCCCCACCCCCTGCTCATGCCCCGTGTGTCTCTAGCGCTCCCACCCACCCTCCGCTCATGCCCCATGTGTCTCTAGACCTCCCACCCACCCCCGCTCATGCCCGTGTGTCTCTAGACCTCCCACCCACCCCACGTTCATGCCCCGTGATTCTCTAGCCCTCCCCCCACCACCTGCTCACGCCCTGTGTGTCTCTCCCCCCACCCCTGCTCATGCCCCGTGTGCCTCTATCCCTCCCGCCCACTCCCTGCTCATGCCCCGTGTATTTCTATCCCTCCTGCCCACCCCCCGCTCATGCCCCGTATGTCTCTATCCCTCCTGCCCACCCTCCGCTCATGCCCCGTGTGTCTCTATCCCTCCCGCTCACCCCCCGCTCATGCCCCGTGTGTCTCTATCCCTCCCACCCACCCCCCGCTCATGCCCCGTGTGTCTCTCCCCTCCCACCCACCCCCTGCTCATGCCCCCTGTGTCTCTCCCCTCCCACCCACCCCCCGCTCATGCCCTGTGTGTCTCTCCCCTCCCACCCACCCCCCGCTCATGCCCTGTGTGTCTCTCCCCTCCCACCCACCCCCGCTCATGCCTCGTGTGTCTCTCCCCTCCCACCCACACCTGCTCAAGCCCCGTGTGTCTCTCCCCTCCCACCCACCCCCGCTCATGCCCCATGTGTCTCTCCCCTTTCCCCACCCCCTGCTCATGCCCCGTGTGTCTCTCCCCTCCCCCCACAGCCCGCTCATGCCCCGTGTGTCTCTATAACTCCAACCCACCCCTGCTCATGCCCCGTGTGTCTCTATCCCTCCCACCCACACCCCGCTCATGCCCCGTGTGTCTCTATCCCTCCCACCCACCCCCCGCTCATGCCCCGTGTGTCTCTATCCCTCCCACCCACCCACCCCCTGCTCATGCCACATGTGTCTCTCCCCTCCCACCCACCCCCTGCTCATGCCCCGTGTGTCTCTCCCCTCCCACCCACCCCCTGGGTCTCTCCCCTCCCACCCACCCACCGCTGATGCCCTGTGTGTCTCTATATCTCCCACCCACCCCCTGCTCATGCCCCGTGTGTCTCTATCCCTCCTACCCACCCCCGCTCATGCCCCGTGTGTGTCTCTCCCCTCCAGCCAACCCCCCACTCATGCCCTGTGTGTCTCTCCCCTGACCCCCCACCCCCCTGCTCATGCCCCGTGGGTCTCTCTGCTGTTACCCCCCACCCCCCGCTCATGCCCCATGTCTCTCTCTCCTGTTACTCCCCACCCCCTCTCATGTCCCGTGTCTCTCTCCTGTTACCCCCCACCCCCCCTCTCATGCCCCGTGTCTCTCTCCTGTTACCCCCACTGCCTCTCATGCCCCGTGTCTCTCTCCTGTTGCCCCCCACCCCCGATCATGCCCCGTGTCTCCCTGCTGTTTCCCCCCACCCCTGCATGCCCCGTGTCTCTCTCCTGTTACCCCCACCCCTCTCTCATGCCCTGTGTCTCTCTCCTGTTACCCCCCACCCCCCTATCATGCCCCGTGTCTCTCTCCTGTTGCTCCCCACCCCAGTCATGCCCCGTGTCTCCCTTCTGTTGCCCCCCACCCCCCGGTCATGCCCTGTGTCTCTCTGCTGTTGCCCCCCAGCCCCCGGTCATGCCCCGTGTCTCTCTCCTCTTACCCCCCACACCCCTCTCATGCCCCGTGTCTCCCTTGTGTTCCCCCCACCCCCGCTCATGCCCCGTGTCTCCCTGCTGTTGCCCCCCGCTCATGCCCCATGTCTCTCTCATGTTACCCCCCCACCCCCTGCCCCATGTCTCTCTCCTGTTGCCCCCACCCCCCGGTCATGCCCCGTGTCTCCCTCCTGTTGCCCCCCACCCCCCGCTCATGCCCCGTGTCTCTCTTCTGTTACCCCCCACCCCCCTCTCATGCCCCGTGTCTCTCTCCTGTTACCCCCACCCCTCTCTCATGCCCTGTGTCTCTCTCCTGTTACCCCCCACCCCCCTATCATGCCCCGTGTCTCTCTCCTGTTGCCCCCCACCCCAGTCATGCCCCGTGTCTCCCTTCTGTTGCCCCCCACCCCCCGGTCATGCCCTGTGTCTCTCTGCTGTTGCCCCCCAGCCCCCGGTCATGCCCCGTGTCTCTCTCCTGTTACCCCCCACACCCCTCTCATGCCCCGTGTCTCCCTTGTGTTCCCCCCACCCCCGCTCATGCCCCGTGTCTCCCTGCTGTTGCCCCCCGCAAGGGAAACTATTGCTCTGTTTCAAAGCTGCTACTAAACCTGAGGAACTAGTAAACCAGTTGGAGCGACTAATACGGAGAGAGATAAGCCAAAGATTACATGCTACAACATTGGCACAATACTTTAAAGCACAGAGGATACCAAGGGGCCTAAGGATAGATTTGGAGCCAACCCTATGTAAAGAAAGCCCAGAATTTGTCAAACGGTGGAGACTCATAATGAACAAGTGTTCCCTAGATCTAATCCTTTTAACAATAGAAGAATTATCAAAATCCTTAACATCTATTGAACAGGATCTAGAACATACCACAAAATCTTTAGCCGGATTTATTACCAGAGACGAGTTGTCAGCATTACTAGAAGAAATAAATAACAAATTGGATAATTATAAAAAGGAAATTGAATCCAAAAAAATACGAAAATTCAGGAGGGACTACAAATTGGACATAGTGTACACGTGGAAAGAGTATTACCAACAAAAAGATAACACCAGAGGGACAAGACATGGGTGGAACAATAGGAAGAGAAGAGATCCGAATCCAAACACTCAATCATGGGACGGAACATCAAGAAACCGCCGGGAGGAAGGAACAAACAGAGAGTGAAGAAAATAGAGGAAATAGCCAAGTACCTACAACTTCAAAGCAAACGGCTGAAAACACAATACCTGTGTATTCTTTTTTAGACCGGCTTCGTGCCGAAGAGGGAAAAAGAAAAAATCCATCAAGAAAAGTCAACTTACAACATAAGAAAACCTAGTTATAAATATATCCAACTATCAGCTTACAGATTCTGAGAAAAAAACATTACAGAAGGGTATTTCATTTGTCCCAATGTACAACTCCTCATTACTCAAAGAGAAGATAGATTTTTTCAAATTGACCCGGAAGATGAAACTAAAACTTTTCTTTGACTCTATTGAGATGCAAGAAGTAACACCACCTAATGAAAATTTGGAAATGAAACCTCAGAGTACATTTAACCCCCAAATACAAAATCCAGTGATGGAAGCATTCCAAAAAGTTGTATTAAAGGACTTACAGACAGTAAGATTCAAAAGCAAAAGGAACTTTAATCTACGAATAGAGAAAAACAAGTACTAACTAATTTGTGGCAAAATCCCGATATTATCCTTAAACCTGCGGACAAAGGTGGTGCTCTTGTGATTATGACAAAAACAGAAGGGAGCAGGGAGACTCTATACTCTGGACCAGAGTATTGTAGTGCCACAAGAATCCGGAAAAAATGTCCAGAGAACAAAACTAAATTACTTAAAGGTTGTATCAATTTTATTTAATCGTGATACAAACATTTAGCAAATAATCGATTAATGATATAATACTTTAAAGAACAAATTATTTCATATCACAGCAAAAGGGGGTACATCTAAAACATGGCTAAAGTTCAACCATCAACCAAACCATTCGTAGTGCAACATTCAATCCATACAACATTCATCGTGACAATCATCCAAACAACAATAGTTAAAAAGAACAATAGCTAAAAAAGACAAGATAACATTACTCCATAGTGGGGAGTGACCACAATCATCTCAGCCCAACTAATAGTTTTAATATGTGTTATTTTGATTTTATAGGAGCAGAGGAACATGCAAAACAGTCTATCACAAGGGCAGATCTAGGGGTAACCATGTAGTGTAGATCACATCCCTTGGAGGAAAAACTCAACCGGTTTCGACGTAGTATGTCTAATGCACAACGTCTTCATCAGGAGGTATGGAACAGTAGACTCACACAGTCAACCAAGTACTGGTGTGAGAGATGAACAAGTTGTCTGTTCTAGGAACAATGGGTCCTACCGAGAGCTATGGTGGTCCATAAGCTGTGGGGCCAGAGACACTGTGTACCGTGGCAAAATTCGTCGTACAATGTGATGAAGGGCCCTGCTGGGCACAAGGTACGAACAGAGGGCTCAGTTCGAATAAGCAGGCCTGGGTGAGCTACTTGGTTTCAGGATGCGCTGATGGGAAAAATCCCCATAATTGTGCAAGCGGCGATCAGTACGCTAGTCAGAGGCGGCACTCGCACCTCTTGTGATTATGGACATCAATCGATATAAAGCAGAGGTGGAACGACAACTAAATGACCAGGATACATACTTGGAAGTGTTCCAGGACCCGACAGAAAAAATAAGGGAGATAATAAAGCCAACACTGGAAGAAGCAGAAATAGATGAGATCATAACAAACAAAACCAAGATGTTTCTAATGAATACCCATCCAATCATGGCGGTCATATATATATTACCGAAAATTCACAAGAACCTCGAGAACCCACCAGGAAGACCCATCATTGCAGATAAAAACAGCCTATTAGAGCCACTGGCACAATATGTGGATACATTAATTCAACCTTTAACACAGAAAGCGACTACCTATATCAAAGACACAAATCACTTCTTAGCAATATTGAAGTCTATCAAATTTGAAGAATCCACAGACATTTTATTCACAATGGATGTGACGAGCCTCCATACGAACATCAATCATCAGGGAGGGCTCGAAGCCATGGAAATTACTGAAGATCACATTGAACAATAACTACTTTATGTTCGAAGATCGGTACTTTATTCAGATCTCAGGAACATCTATGGGGGCTGCCATGGCCCCAAGTTACGCAAACACCTATATGACATATTTAGAAGAATGATTTGTACTACAAAACCCGAGATGGAAGAACAAACTTAAATGTCTAGTGAGGTTCATAGATGACCTGTTTGGAATCTGGAAGGGATCAGTGGACGAGTTAAATGAATTCTTCACATACATGAATACGATCACACCAAGAATTAAATTTACAGACAAATTCAGTCAAACATCAATTGAGTTTCTGGATGTTAAGGTTTACCTAAAGGACAACAAACTGGAGACAACAATCTTTACGAAAACCACCGATAGAAACAGTTTATTACTGGCATCAAGTTTCCATCCCAAGAAAACAATAGAAAGCATTCCCTTAAATCAGTTTCTGAGATACAGAAGAATTATATCAAATGAGGAAGAGTATGAGATCAAAGCAAGAGATCTCACGAAAAACTTCTTGGAAAGGGGGTACAGTTCAGACACAGTATCTAGACATGCAGCCAAAGTCAAAGGAACATCAAGGACAGAAGCAATGCTACCGAGAATAAAGAATACAGCTACTGAACTGGTCTATGTAACCACGTACTCACAACAGAGCAATTCAATTAAAAGAATCATCACAAAAAATTGGAAATTGTTGGAACTAGATCCCAAACTGGCAGAACTGTTTCCTAAATCACCATTATTTGCGTTTGCTGAAAGCCCATCTATACGAGATCATCTAATGAAATCAGACATTGGACACAAAAAGAAAAATGAAACAATATTCAAAAGAACCATCTCATGTAACAATTGCAATTGCTGTAATAACCTAATCAAAGGTAATGAGATTAGCCATCCCCATAATGGAAAAAGAATCCAACTCCATCACACTTCAACGTGTGATACCAGCAATGTAATTTATGGAATCAAATGTCCATGTGGACTTTATTATGTGGGACTTACAGGACGCAAAGCAAAGACGCGATGGTGTGAGCATAAATCTAACATCAGACAGAAATCAGAAAAATCCCCAGTGGCCCAACATTTTGTGAAAGAAAAGCCCACAATTGCACAAATTAGGTTCATCATACTGGAACATGTGATATTACCCAGGAGGGGAGGTAATCTAAACAAAATGCTCCAACAAAGAGAAATATTCTGGATAGAAAAACTTGATAGCATGTACTCAAGGGGAATGAACATGGAATGGGACCTAAATTGTTTCTTGTGAATTCATCACAAGGCATATCTACCCTGTGAAAAGTTAGAAAGGCCATAAATGATGACGGAAACTGCCTCAGTACGAACTATCAATCCTTGGATAGATTGGACAATGTGGGTGAAACTAATAATTTGAATAAAAGAAACTTAGAGTCATTAATTCTATGCAAACTGTATTAAAACATATGCACAAATGTACTGATCAGGACTTACAACATCCATGAATGTAATGAACGTGGTGATCTGTTATTTAACCATCAGAAAGGTTGAAGATATTGTATTATAATAATTGTCATATATAAGATGTACCAAAATATATTTTGTATGATAACAACACATGGTTAAAGGGTAAATATACCATTGGTTACAACAGTTATGTTTAATCAAGAAAAATTGTAAGTGACACTTCTCAAAAGGATTTATATCAAATGTATTGAATTGGTGGTACATCTGAATATACTGCAATGGATGCTAATGGGCTTAGTTTATGTTGAAAATTATCTGACTGTAAAAGGAAAAGTATTCAGAATTAACAATGCAGGTAATCTTCATTAAACATACCGACTGCACATGGCGAATATGAAAAAGGCCCCCGAATAGACAATATAGCAGACACAACATGTAGGCAATGAGCAAGAACTCATTACATGAAAGACAGTGCAGCAAGTACTTTATTTCCACATGGCGCCTTTAATTACGCCGTGAACCAAAACAGGCAAGTCAGTAGACACACAGCCATAGAGTGGTTGCTTAGCAACCCTCCAATGTAGGACCCAGCATACGGCAATACCATCATTACGGGGAAAAGAACACAGGAATCAAACAGCGGTGAAAACGCGAATGCGAGTGAAACGAAAGTACTCCGTACCGCGAGGGACTCCTTTTGCCCTCGCACATTCATCCACAGTAGGACGAGTGTCCTTTAGCCCACGAGCCTCATGAACAGAGCAAAGGAATCCCCGGAGGGATCTTAACCCAGGAACGCTTATAACATTGGACACAGAACACTGCAACCGCATATATATGAGACGGGTCCCACACCTAACGGTGAGTCTTTTAAACAGCAAAGGTCTTACTTGTTTGCAATATTGATCACAGAGTGGGACTCAGCGCTGAATTTAGTGACTGATCCCACTCGTGATCTCACTACTTTTCACCAAACAAATAATGAATGAAAGAAGCAATATCTGTAATATGGATCACATAGTGGGACTCAGCGCTGATTTTAGCGACTGATCCCACTTGTGATCTGACTACTTTTCACCCAAAGCGCAAATGAAAGAAGCAATGTTAGTATGATTCCCCACAGAATACATGACTGAATCCAGGCTTTTAACTTTATCTCCTATAGTGGTGGAACTCTGAAAATAAGAAGAATGATTGTAGAAAGTAATAGAAACGAATGCAGATATCTGTACACATTGATTTTGCAGAAAAAAGACAGAAAAAATTGATATCCCCACCTGAAGAAGGGCGAACACATTGCCCGAAACGCGTAGTGGAACCCATAGGTTAGAATCCTAAAAGCCTGCAAGAGGGCTTGTGTAAAACTGGGAAAATAAACCAAGGATATCAAGACATTTTGGAACAATTTGACTACAAATGAATGAAGTATTGTTTGTTGAAGAATCATGATGTGATTAAAACTGTAATTGGGAAAAAAAACTATTATTGAAACAGGCATACACGAACAAGTTTGTATATGACAATATAATATGCAATGTGCCTATGATATACTGAATGAGATAACAGAAAATCCTTGTTACGAAAGAAATAAACACACACACACAAGTTTGTGTTTTTTACATAAGCAAGTTGTCATACACGTGAAGTTTATTGAACAATATTTGGCTGTCGTAGTGCAGCACAAAAGTGTGCATCTGTTATGTTTTCCGATACAACGGTTGACCATATACAATTCACTCAGTTTTTTAGTCTGGTAGCACAGGCTTAACGGATTGTACCTAAATATTCAAATTAATTCTCACAGAGACTTAGATTAACATAAAGAAAATATAAACTCAGAGTGCACCTCCTCCACCAAATTTTCTCAAAGCTGCTACTTACAATATTTATGTGTATCACATGATGTGACTGCACCCAAAGGAGAGTGAGTATAATGTATACAAATATGAGCATATACAGAGAAGGTAGAGTAATAAAAAGAAAACTATGAGAAAGTGCTGATAACCCTAATGATTATCTTCATGCACAGAAAGGATTGCACTCTTTCAAGCCTGTGTCTTCCGCTATGTATATGTTTCATATGATTTCACTTGACCCTAAGTCTACAAATATAGTACCTTTTCAATGTTTACTTCCTGACTGTTACTGAAGAAAACTATGTGGTTTAGATATGTCAGTAAAGGAAAAAAAGGGAGAGCCAGCCATGTGATGTCATCAGTGATGTCATCAATGACATTTGTGATGTCATCTTTGATGTCCTGGGTGTTATTGTTAGCAGTGCACGGTGGCGCGAGTTATGGTTGCTTATCTTACCATAACTGCCGAATTTCAGGGGTTTTTTGGTTTTACTTTGAACCATAACGTCCATTTAACAACGTTTTTTCACTGAATTTCATAGGTTTTTAGTAGCGCAACTTAACCATAACGTCCCTTTAACAAAGTTTTTTTACTGAATTTCATAGGTTTTTAGTAGCGCAACTTAACCATAACGTCCCTTTAACAAAGTTTTTTTACTGATATATATATCTATATATATATCACACTTTTATGAAATTGAACAATATCTAGATATCACACTATTAATATCTATGCAATGATCAGCGTTGGGTGATATCACAACAACCAACAATCTCATTAATCATTAGGAGTATGGATGAAAAGAATAAGGTAGCATAGAATAAAACTTTGTGTGTGTTCAATGAAATGCAATGATAGGAAATTAATGCAGCACAGAAATAAAACTTGATATGAAGTCAATCAAATGCAATGTAATCACTCTTTCCCCCTGATACTACTCAATCGCCCCTAATATGCAATATAGAGATGGAAGGAGAGAAAAGTGGTTTCAGGAATATACAATCAACAAATGCAGTTTCAATCCCAATTCCCACCAGCAAGCTTAGAGAAAAACCGGAATGATTTTAAAACGGGTCAATTGCTTTTGAATGTGATTTTAAATTAATGGAAAAAATGCTATAAATTACTTTAATTCTCTATAATGGATTCAGAACTAATGGGAATCACTTTGGGTAGTTGCAGGTAGACACTAGCAATGATGGTGGGATAACTAGCAGATAGAAAACCGAATTCAGAGGTTGAATGCAAGAAATAGCTATTTTATATGGGATGAAATTGAGCCAAAAGCAGAATCGCGGCAAACGTTTCCATGCGCGTTTAGCGCGGTTGCAGCAAAACTATTAGGAGTTGAAATGGATCTGTTTGAAAGCTGAGGATGTTAGCTTCAATATGAAACTAAATTGCGTTCCTATCATGTACGGTTCAGAAGTTATGAAGGTTTTAGTAAAGGTCGATTTTTCTCAAAAAGATTCAAGATTTCAAATGAAAGATGCGCTTTTGAAGATTACGAACAAGGATTGGCTTTACATTAAGGGGTTATGAAGATGCGAGATACCAACAGTACAACAACCAGTCCAGAGGCAACTATGTCTGATATTTGCCCGCTGGGACACTTGCCTTTCTTCAGCAACTATATATTAGCGCAAAGATGATTTATCACTACAATTATCACAGGACTATATGGATGAGAGAAGGATTCAGGATGGACAAAAGAAATTCTACAATGCAGTCTGGATATGATGGAATGGGTGGGATTAGGTTACTTAAGGATTTGAGATTGGCTATGGACAATTCTATGCTAAATACTCACAACTATGGTTAGGCCCGTCAGGATCTGGTCAAAGGGTTTTGGACTGGAATCTGCTAGCCACCGGACAGGATTCAGGCGCTTGGTTCTGCACTCAGCAAGGCACTCTGGTCTCTGCACGGCCTCTTGGACTGGATCTGATGGGTCGGTTCTGGGTCACAGCTCTGCTCTGCTGGTTTGGATCTTTGGGTTCTGGCAAGAGTTCTAGGCAAGAAGCAGAAAAACAGCACAGCCAGGCTGTTGAATTTGTTGTGCCCCTTGGAAGTCTGGGGTTTAAAATCAGGTTGCAAGATTTTAAAGGCCAAGCTGAGAAGGATTCAGCTTTGGAATTGGGCCTTCTGCTTTCAGAGTTCTGGAGTCTGGATCTGGGTTCTCCTGCAGAGCGCTTCACCAGTAAATCAGTTGATGGGTGAATGTGTGAGAAGGAAACCAGTGTGTTATGATGACGCTGTGTTTATGGTCCAGGGAAAAATCTCCCCTTTGTTTCCTCACAGAAAATACCTTTTTCATATACAACATATTTACAATAACACCAACTTGCTAATAATACATATTTACATCGAAATTAAATAAGGCACGTATCTGTCCAAGACCCATCTTCTTAAGAGTTTCGGTTCACAGTTGACAGTTTTTCACGCTTTTGGTTGGTTACCCAGTGTCAGATCTGTACAAATATTTCCACATACATGCGCATAACACTGGGCACAATCCTGTAAATTCTCATATTTCTAGCATCATCACAATTGCTACAATATCAACATTTTTAGTGGTTCAGTCTCTGAACATCGCACAAATTCCAGAGTAGTTTCTACTTGTGAGCACATTTTCATTTTAACAACCTAAAAATTCCAGATTGTTAAAAATTTGGCACAGTTTTCTATGTCTTTTTCTCAAAACTATATTTTCTACTGTTCCAGATACACATTTCAGTCTAGCCCCGCCTCCAAGGTTTGGCTGAGCCAAGAGCAACCTGAGCCTCTTCCTGCCAGCAGCTGGTTTCTGTTGACACCCAAATTTGCATTTCCTTTCAGTTAAGGGAGTCTTTTGTCTCTTGTCAGAGCAACAGGCCAAAGTCCCCTCCCACTTCCTTTCACAACTCTCTGCCAGTTCCTCAGCAGAGAGCAGGGGGAAAGATTCCTTTGTTTGGGAGAAGCTGTGGAATGTCTTTGAAGCCCAGTGTGGGTGGCTTTAACTCACTTTTAAAACAATGTTTAAAATGGTCTTTTTCTAAAATACAATTAACATTTTTAACAAATATAACCACAAATCTCTTGATTCCTGCCTTTTTAAAACATAAGACTGAATTGTATCAACCTATATTGCTTTTGATGGGAGGTCTCTTCTTTTCCATACTTTGATTTTAATGTACAAGTTTAAATGCCAATATAGGTAAATGCCAGCTTCTGACACAGGCGAGCGGCGGTACTGCGCCCATTTCTGACATATTTTTCCTATGCACGCACCTTTGAATGTGGATTTTCTTCTGATGAAATGTGCTCCTGCTGACATTGTGCTTAGGTGGATTCTTTAAATAAAGTGATGTTTAACACCCAACAAGGATGTTGGATCTTCTCTGCTGTTTGAGAATCATTATTTTGCAAATTTAACAGCCAAGGAAAAACAGATTTTTAAAGTAGTTCTGGGTTTCCCTTGCACTGCAGCACTGCTTTTTTTCAAGTAGTTTTATTTGACTCTGTGGGCAGCCAAATTATAGGTTTTAGCAGTGGTCTCCTGTGTTACCACTGTCATAGGCAAAATGGATTGGTGGCCTATTTTTCAGGTTTTCCTACACACTTCTCTGAGATTTTTAGCGCATAGATCTTTTTGGTGGCCAACCTGTTGTTTCTGATGCAAGCAGCACACAGTGATGTTGCAGGGCATAGACTAGTGGGTTAGAACATCCCACAAGCCCCCCTCTTGCAACTTGGCATTGGACGTCCATCAATGGGAAGTCGCAAGACTGGGATGGTCAGTCCCTTTTCTTTTGGTTCCAAAAATGGCAAAGTTCATCATCTTTTCCTCCATCAGGGGTGGATCGACCAGTTCTCCTCGCCCAGTCCTAATGTGAGTCTTGAGCGATACTCTGGGCCCCTTGGATCTTTCCTCCCGGTCCCTGGGTGGTCCTCCTTGGATTTCGTCTCCATGGTTTCCAATCAACTATGGTTTCCAATCCTAGGATGACAAAGAAAAACCATATTTGTAGACATTTCCCCACCACTATGAATGTAGTGGGGCGGACACATACATTTTGATAAATCAGTACACATTGTTCTATTGTAAGTTATGGACTATATATGGAATCATTTATAGTTGGAATTCTAGGGAGCTGGAGTGACCCCCTGTGTTGTTCCAGAAGACTCCTCCATTTGCTGGAGAGTGTGCCTAGGATGGCAACACTTTAGTTGGTTAATATGAACCCACTTATCTTCCCCTTCTGCCAAACTGCCTTTGGGGATGCAGATTTTGTAGGCGACTGGTGAGATTTTGTCTACAATTTCAAAAGGACACCTCCAGCTAGGCAAAAATGTGCACTGTTTGGCCTGGTTCGTTTGGAAATTGTATAAGTAGACCCGGTCTCCTACATTGTATTCTTTCTAGTAGTCTTTAAGTCATAGTGGCTCTTCAGCTGTAGAGACATTGATCAATGTCTGCTCTTGGGTTCTGTAGAGCAGATGCTGGGGAAGCACTATATTGCGTCCAGTCATCAGCTCAAATGGTGACATTTTAGTTGCAGATGAAGGGGTAGATCTGATGCCCATTAGGACAAGAGGTAATCGAATATCCCAACTTGGCCCAGAATCTGCCACAAACCTTTTTAATATGCTCACAATGGTTTTGTTTTATCATTCTACTGCACCACTAGAGGCTAGCCGGTAAGCAATGTGTCCTTTTGACCCCAAGTATCTCCCACATCTTTGCATTACTTCGCAAGTGAAATGGCTACCTCGGTCTGACTCAATCCTTTGGGGTAGTCCAAAACGCGAAAAGAGGTGGTTGATCATCAGGGCAGCTGCTGTTTCTGTCTTGCAATTTGGGGCCAGGAGACATTCCACCCAGTTAGTAAACAAGCATGTCACGGTCAACATGTACTTGTTCCACCTAGAGGAGCGAATCACGGGCCCGATATAGTCGACTTGTAAATCTGACCAAAGCAGTGTCATCCACCTCTTTTGGAGAGGGGCACGGTGTGTGAGGGATGTTGGCTGAAATTGTGCACACACAAGACACCCCTTCAAATATTGGTCGAGTTCCTGCCCCATGTGTGGCCAGTATGCAACCTCTCTTAAGATTTCAAGTGTTGTATGAAACCCCCTTTGACCGGCTGTAGCTGCATCATGGGCGTAACTTAACATTGGGCTTCGGAATGAGGTAGGGACCACCCACTGATCATGGCCATCTAGGAATCTCCTTACCAACAAACCGTCTTGGATTCGGAACATTTTTGGACATTTCATCAACACTCTAAGGTCCTCTTTCCCAGTGTAATCGGTATCCATCAGGGGAAAGTTCTCAGGGTCCTCAATGTGTTGATAAAACTAACCAATTATTGGATCCCTTTTTGGGCTGTAATCAAATCAGCATCTGGGGTCTCCTTGCTCCATTGTGCAGTTGAGAGTTCATTGTGAGCATTTGTCTGGGACCTAGTGATAGCAGTGACCTGGATTTCCCCCAACAGGGACTCGATCTCTAGTAGATCCCCTTGGATGGCTCTGGTTTTGGCCAGCTGATCCGCTAAATCATTTCCAGTTTTGTGTGTTCCCTCTTCTTTAGAATGACCTTTGATCTTTTTCCAGTAGATGGTCATACCATTCGAGGTGACCAGATCATCAATGTTTTGAATTAATTTCCCATGTTTGAAGGGTTTGTTGTTAGCACCTAACATGCCTCTGGTTTTCCCGTTCCGTATACAATCTGAATCTGTGATTATGACCAGTTCGTGGAGTTGATGTTGAACAGCAGTGAGGATGGCTTGATGCACAGCCATCAATTCTGCCACTTGACTACTTCTGGGACCAATCTTGTACCCAGCGGAGGGTTCTGGGGTCTCATTCACCCATGCATTCCCTACGCCGGCCACAAGCTCTTTTTCCCCGTTGTTGTCAACATGGTAGGAGCATCCATCCACATAGACAGTGGGCATTCCCTCACACTTGTCTTCTTCAAAGACTTTGTGTGGGAAATTGAGGTATGCCTCCATGTTGTCCTTGATTTTTAGACTCTCGTCCTCGAGACAGTTTTCTCTGGCACAATCATGCAAATCAGCCAGACCTTGTCCGAGGGGACTGTTCTTGTTTTGGCCATATCTGACCTCCACAGGAAAGCCTTGCATTGACAGAATCCAGGAAGTAATTCAGGAATTACTTACATTTCTGGCCCGGATTATGTCACTTTGGAGATATTGCAGAGGCGGGTGTGGGGTCTTCACTATGATGTGTTCACCCTGGATAAACGAGCGGTAATTCTTCAATGCCCACACCGTTGCCAGGGGTGCCTTCTCACAGTCGTTGAATTTTTCCTCCACAGAGGATAAAGTTTTACTCACATTGGAGATTACTTTATTGACCTTGTCACGCTTTTGATATAATACTGCAGTCAAGCATGCATTTGAGAACCCTGTCTCCAAGAATAACTCCTTGTTTTTGACAGGGTAAGCTAGGCAAGGTGCTTGTGAGAGGCTTATTTTGAGTTTTCTTACTGCCTCGGCTTGTTCTGGACCCCAATCCCACTTCACCCCCCCCTTCAAAAGCTGAATCAGGGGTCATGTGATCTCTGCGTTGTCCTCAATGAACTTTCTACTGTAATTAGTCAGTCCAAGTAGGCTCCTTAGTTCCCGCAGAGTTGTGGGGTCTTTTAACTTCTGGAGTGCTTCCACTTTCTTTTCCTGGAGACAGAAGCCCTGAGGCGTAATGTCATGCCCCAAGAAATTGACACAGGTTCTTGACCACTGTGCATTTTGAAAGGAAAGTTTTGCTCCGGCAGCCCTCAACTGTGTCAGAACATAACGGATCTCCGCTATGTGTTACTCACAGTTGAGCTTTTGATGAGAACATCATCTACATAAGCCAGGTTACCACTTTCACCCAGGTCGGGCATGGCCTTATGTAGAAAAATGTTGAATTAATTGCCGGAGTTGATGTATCCGAGGGGAGTACGGGTCCATGTGTACTGCTGCCCCCCAAAGGTAAAGGCCAGCTTGTATCGGTCCTCCCTACTGACAGGCGCAGTCCAGTACCCATTGGTCAGGTCTATTGCAGTGAATACCTGTGACCCCTGGATCTGGGCCAGCCCTTGGTCAATGTAGGGAAGAGGCCATCAGGAAGTATGGACCCGTTTGTTGAGCTCCCTAAGGTCGGTGCAGAGTCTCCACTGGCCGTTTGGCCTCAATATCCCCAGCACGGGATTATTGAAGGTGCTGTGGACTAGAAGGATTATCCAACGGGACTCAAGGTTCTTAATTATTTCAGTAAGGGACTCCATTGATGCGAGAGGCAAGCGATATTGCTTCACAAACACTGGAGTCATGCCCGGGTCCGTGGGGATTGTTGTTGTGTGGATGTCGGTGCGACCAGAGTAATATGAGTCCACCGCAAAGAGATCTTGAAAATCCAAGAAAACTTGTTTCAATTTTTGCCTCTGCTTCAGAGTCTCACAGGCATCAGCTAGGTTGACTCTCTCTTCAACCATCTGCCTGAAGCCTGGAAAGACTTCTGGTTTTGCTATCTCAGCGGCCTCCTCCAGCTGGGTGGAGAAGTCCCTGGTCAAAGTGCTGATTTGGACTGGTGGCTTCAGGTGGGAAAGGCAGCCCTCATGGACCTGGAAAATTACCTCATCCCTCCTGAAGTCACAGGTCACATCCTCCTTACCATAATGGCAGGAAGTGTACACCAGGAAGTTCCCCCCATGCAGGGTAAAGATCCTGTCTGGTGTTGTCTTGTCATCACTATCACTGTCAAAACAGTCCTTGGGGATTGGTCCTAACAGTTCATTGCCTAAATCTATGGAAAAATGTCGGTCATCAACCGCCATTCCAATAATGGTGCCTGCGGATAGAGTGATACTCTTTAAGTCGCTGTTATCCACCTCTATTGGAATGGTGTCATGTTCTATATTGACTAGTGGTGTTGGGTTTACCCCCACCCCTTGCTGTTGTAGAGAAGCATTTACATGAATATAGGCATCAGGGTTTTTCGATTTCTGTCCTCTTTTAACTTTCACTTCCAGGGAGAATTGTCGGGTCCTTTCTGGGATGGTGACTTCCTCTCCAATTCGAATTTCAACTGCATAGGGCAGCAGTTGAGCTGACCTAAATGTTTTCTCTGGGTCATCAAAGCCCATGGGATTATCCACTAATCGGGACCAAGTTTGAAGTTTATTAGGTCCAAACTAATGGCAAAGCGATTGAGAATGTCACTGCCTAAGTAAAAGGCGGCAGTGACATCTCGCACGACCCATCAATTATGGACTATGCTCTTTTTGCCTATCGAGATTTTGAGCATACACCTGCTTGGCAGGAGATGTTTGGAATTAGGTGTTTCCAGATCCATTTTTCCATTTGTCTATCAGTCTAAATGTGGGAATGGCTGGATCTTTTGGAATTGGCAAAACATGGCTTTGCTGATGAAGCTCTTACCGTTGTTCACACACACTCGGGCGAGAACAGAGTCCTTCCCTTCATTTAACTGAACAGGCATGAACAACTGCTCTCCAATTTGCTGAATATCAGCCAGGCTTTGAGCTGATTTCTCATCTTTCTGGGCTATAGGAGTGGGAATGTCTGATTGCGGATTGGTAAAGAATTTTAGAAGGTTGATCTTCAGAAATAGAGAGGACCCCCCATCACCAGTTTGTTTTCCTACTGCGATTATTGTCACGTCTGGGATTTGGTTGTTCTGGAAGTGAAATTCTACTTGGTCAGATTTTTGTTCAACCATGTGGCAGGTGCCGTTTAAACTAACATGGTTGACACTCTGTTTTAACTTTATGGGTCGGCTAGTCTGGGTTCGGAGGACCTTGTTTACGCAATCTATTAGGGGTGACAACCTTCGCAGGAGGTCAGTCATTCCCTAGTAAACAAGGGGTCCCCTCTGGAGTCACAACTATGACCGGGTGCTTCACCTTGTGTCTCCCAATTTCAATGTTCAAATCCGCAGTCCCCTCGACTTGAATTTCCTTCCTGTCAAAGTTCTGAAGTTGTCCAGGAAGGAGGGTGAGAGGAATTTGGTAATTCTCCCCCCTTCCTGAATTCATTTATCAAAGGCCTTTTTGGACAGAAGGGTAGCTTGGGATCAAGCGTCCACCAGTGCCAAAATTGTACCCTGCCCCTGTATTTGGACCGGGGCATAGAATCTTCCCTCCTTCTCCGGAAGGGGGCACAGATAATGTAAATTTCTGGACAACTGGTGGGTTAGTTTTCTAGTTTTGGACACTGATAAGGAGGTGATTTGGGCAGAATTCTGTGTGGAGTCTTGGCAATCTGCAAAGAAAAGGTGGCAACTAGATATAAGAGAGATTTTGGGTTCCCCTGGTTCTGTTTCAGGGTTGCCCCCCCCTTTTTGGAGGCAGTCACGAGGGTGGGGTTGAACCAGGGGATTTTCATGTTGTTGGTTCTGGGGGTTGGTTGATGGGCGGTGCTAGCTCAGCTCAGTCCCCACATCTACCCAGTCTGGATTTGAATCCTTTGGGACCCATTTCTGAAGGAGAAGATCCTTTTCCCAGGATCCTTCTCCTTCAAATTGGAAGACTTGTACCTCCTCCTCAAAATGGGTCTGTTTGGGTTCTATGTTTCTCCTACTCCCGCTCTGCTCCTTGGGTGGCAGACTTTCAGGGGCAGGAGATTTTGTTTCCGGGTCCTGGGTTTCCAGGGGCTTTTTACAAGTGGGGAAGGAAGCTTCCTTCAAGGCTTTACACCCCCCTTCCCCTTGTGCCTCCTCCCTGGGAACCAGTGGGTTGTTGGGGTTCTGCCCCCGTCATTTCTCTGGAGCACCAGGTCCGGAGTTTGAGGCATTCTGCACCAGCATGCTCATCTGAGGGTTCTGTTGAGCCCTCAGCATGCGACCCAGATCCTGTGCCATGTTTTGGACCTGGTGCTCTAGCTGTGACACCCGCTCAGGCTGATAAGGGGTTCTCATTTCTCCCCTGGGCTGATCCTGGGAAGGGTAGCTATCCCTTCTCTGAAAATACCCTGGGTTGGGAAAATGTGGGTACCCCTCCACCCTTGACCTCCCCTTCCCAGGCTCAGGAAAGTGGGGAAAGAAGGATGGATTGTTCTGGGGTTGAAAGTTTTGGTGGGTACCTGGGGAAAAAGTTCTGTCCAGGATTTGGGGAATTTATGCCCTCCTGGGAGAAGTGAGGAGGGAAGTTCCCTGGGTTAGCTAGTGCTTGGTTGGATCTCCCCCTTGGGCTGGAGGAGTCCACACATAACCCAGGATGGGTCTGTTCCCCTTGTAGCAGGGACTTATGTAGTCAGGGGAGTGAGGGATCCCATTTGTGGGACTACCTCTTTGGCTCCCTGTCTGTGACTGGCCTGAGGGCCTTTTGGGCTCGGGATTATTCTGCAGTGCAGGCAGGTTTTTAGGCCCCCCCCATCTCCAAATCCAAAATGGGGGCAACCTTCACCTCTGCCACCTTAGCAGCAGCAGGGGTGTTGGTTGGTTTGGGGCTTTTTGCATTATTCTTGTTTTCTATGGGCTTTTGCACCTCATAAATTTGAGTGGCCTGTTCAATGACCCAGTATAGTGATCTTTTCTCATGAAAATCTCTCGCTAGCTGGGTCATGATGTCCTTTGGTAGAGCGTGGAAAAATGTATTGACAAATTCTTTGCTGTCCGTGCGCACCCTTCTGGTGATCTGCGCAAAGGCACACGTTAATTCCTGCACAAAGTCTTGTGGGGCCTGATCCTCCCCACATTGCAAGTTGTAGTCTGCTTTGCGAGCCTCCTGAGGATTTCTATGCACAGAAAAATGCTTCAAGATGGCCGCCCTATAGTTGGACCATCTGGAATGATTTTGGTCCTCCAGCCCCGCAAAGAAGCTGGAGTATTCTGGTGAGAAGGTCTATTTCACATATTGAATACAGCTTTGGCTGTCCTTCAAATCGAAAGTTTCCATCATCTGCTCAAAGAGCTCTAAGTGCTCCCAAACAGAATACTTAGCGTTCTTATGGTAAGGCGTGATGCTGCTCCTTATCGCCATGATTTGCTTTAAGGGGTCCTTAAGCAAGGCCCCTTTTGCTTTATTGGCCTTCTTGGTAAGGGTAATCCTGGTCCATTCCTCCTCTGACTCAGAGGCACTGCTCCCAGAAGTGCCCGTCTGGACTTCCAGGTTTTTCCGGATTCTGCGAGTCTGGGAATGGCTGGCAGAATGTGGGGACCTAGTCTCCTGTGTCCTGGGGCGCTCAGTGGAGTATTCTGATTCCTCCTTGCTCCCAGGATTTGATGAGTACCCCCCCAATGTCCTAGCTGGGCAGAGGTTTTCAGGATGCCCTTAGTGGGACTACTCTCATGTAGTTCCCCACTAAATTTCACAGACCTTGGGTACCCATACCCAGATGCCCGCCCATCCATTCCTGGGAGGTGCTGGTCTATGAGCCCCATATTTCTGATAGGATTGAAATCTGCCATCCCCATGGCCCTGGGCTCATGTGCGCCAGTGGACATGGGGGTGGCAGAGTCCAGGGATTGCGAGAGATGAAGGTCTCTGGTACTAGGGTTCCTGAGTTTATGCTCAGGTGTTTCCCTTTCCCAGCGACCTCATCTCTATCAGCCCCTGCTCCCTGTTGCCATGCAAGAACCTGAGCTTTCTGTTCCTCTATCAAGGCCTTACTAGTCTCTATCAATCTCTCTTGCATGGCTACCTGTCTGTGGAGCCTGTCATTGTTCTCACAGAGAGCCTCATTTTCTCTCTGTGCTTCCTGGGTTGGTTTTGAGTACTGGGCCAGTCTTTGCTGCAGGAGGGTTTCCTCCTGGGTCCTGTCCAGACTGGCTGGTCCTTCCTTGCTAGAGCCTCTTCCACCCTCCTGGTGTGCTCTACCAATCTTTCATGCTCTTTTTGGAGGTCACACAGTCCCTGAAGGGCCAGGTGATTTTCTTCTACTTTCTCCTTTAAGTGACAGACTTCCTGGCCTAAGGTGTCGCTTTCCAGAGCAAGAGCCTGCCTCTGTGCAGCCAGGTCATCCCTCTGACTTGGAAGCACACCAGCTTTCTGGCGCCCTTCATCAAATTCTGCCTTGGTGTCCTGGTCTTTCAGAATTAATGTATTGCTCTCCTCTTTCTCTCTGTCTAGTTGGCTTTGCAGGGTGGCTACCTGCTCTGTGCATGCCCTGTTGAAATGTATCTTTTGCTCCAGATTTTTCTGCCTCTGCAGTAGAGAGTCCAAACTTTCTTGGTACTCTTTCTGCAAGGCCAGAATTCCGGTATCCTGTTCTCCCTTTTCCTGCTGCAGGATACCCATATCATCTTTTATTTTGATTATGTACTGTCTACTCTCATTTTCTGACCCCTGGCTCCTCTGCAGCCAGATCAGTTTGGGCCTTTCCTAATGCCTGCAGTTGCTTACTTGCCAGATCTTGGCATTCAGCACATTTATCCTGTATGGCGCCAATAGATAGATATAGATATACTGCTATTTTGGCAATCTTGTTTTGCACATCCTTTGCCTTAGGGGCCATATATAGTTCACTCAGCGCCATGTGTAACGGACACTGATTTTGCCATCTTTCTAACCCTGTTGCAGTGATCTGTTGTGTGATTGCCTGAAACCACACATTCTGGTCCTGCTCTGTCCATTCACCTCTTACAAATAACTTATGCAAAATGTGATCTCTAGCCATATTGATCACTACCAATGTCGCCATTCTGGAAATATGTATTTCCTTCCTGACTTTAGAAGTTTTGAAGTTTATTTTATTTTTGCAAACAGACCGTTTCCTTAGAGCGTTCCCTTTTGAGGGGTGCTTTTCACAGTGTAATACAGCGTGGTAGCTTTATGTACGCTGTCAGTTAGCACACTGTATTAAGCTGTCACAAGTGGTATATCTAATTCAGAAAACCTGGATGAGCTCCCAATCTGTAAGTGGTTTCAACCCAGCACTCCAGCGAAGTCAATGCCTGGCGTGAGATGCCCAGCTGGAACCCTTAATTATATATTTTTATGTCTAAAGTTCTTTTATTTCTGAATGATGTACCCTTATATCACACCCCTCTCTTTGAATCCCCCCGGGCTCACTGAACCAAGAAGTAGGTTGTTTTGCAAAGTTAAAAGATTTCTTTGATGGATTTGAACAATATATATATAGAGCACACTTTTATGAAATTGAACAATATCTAGATATCACACTATTAATATCTATGCAATGATCAGCATTGGGTGATATCACAACCAACAATCTCTTTAATCATTAGGAGTATGGATGAAAATAATAAGGTAGCATAGAATAAAACTTTGTGTGTGTTCAATGAAATGCAATGATAGGTAATTAATGCAGCACAGAAATAAAACTTGATATGAAGTCAATCAAATGCAATGTAATCACTATTTCCCCTTGATGCTACTCAATCCCCCCTAATATGCAATATAGAGATGGAAGGAGAGAAAACAGGTTTCAGGAATATACAATCAACAAATGCAGTTTCAATCCCAATTCCCCCAGCAAGCTTAGAGAAAAACAGGAATGATTTTAAAACAGGTTAATTGCTTTTGAATGTGATTTTAAATGAATGGGAAAAATGTGAAACATGACTTTAATTCTCTAAAATGGATTCAGAACTAGTGGTGGCTGCTTTGGATAGTTCCAGGCAGACACTAGCAATGATGGTGGGATAACTAACAGATAGAAAACCGAATTTAGAGGTTTAATGCAAGAAATAGCTATTTTATATTGGATGAAATTGAGCCAAATGCAGAATCGTGGCAAACTTTTCCGTGCACGTTAAGCGCGATTGTGGCAAAACTATCAGAAATTCCTTTGAAAGCTGAGGATGTTAGCTTCAATTTGACACTTAAATTTCGTTCCTAGAATGTACGGTTCAGAGGTTATGAAGGTTTTGGTAATGATCGATTTTTCTCAAAAAGAGTCAAGATTTCAAATGAAAGATGCGCTTTTGAAGATTACAAACAAGGATTGTCTTTACACTAAGGGGCTATGAAGATGCGAGATACCAACGGTACAGCCACCAGTCCAGAGGCGCCTCTGTCTGATCTGTGCCCGCTGCGACACTTGCCTTTCTTCAGCAACTATATATTAGCGCAAAGCTGATTTATCACTACAATTATCACAGGACTATATGGATGAGAGAAGGATTCAGGACGGTCAAAAGAAATTCTACAATGCAGTCTGGATATCATGGAATGGGTTGGATTAGCTTACTTAAGGATATGAGATTGGATATAGACAATTCTATGCTAAATACTCACAACTATGGTTTTGGAATAGACCCGTCAGGATCTGGTCAAAGGGTTTTGGACTGGAATCTGCTAGCCACCGGACAGGATTCAGGCGCTTGGTTCTGCACTCAGCAAGGCACTCTGGTCTCTGCACGGCCTCTTGGACTGGATCTGACGGGTTGGTTCTGGATCACAGCTCTGCTCTACTGGTTTGGATCTATGGGTTCTGGCAAGAGTTCTTGGCAAGAAACAGAAAAACAGCACAGCCAGGCTGTTGAATTTGTTGTGCCCCTTGGAAGTCTGGGGTTTAAAATCAATTTGCAAGATTTTAAAGGCCAAGCTGAGAAGGGTTCAGCTTTGGAATTGGGCCTTCGGCTTTCAGAGTTCTGGAGTCTGGATCTGGGTTCTCCTGCAGAGCGCTTCGCCAGTAAATCAGTTGATGGGTGAATGTGTGTCTCTCCCTAGGTCCTCAACAGTCCCTATTTATGTATTTCACAAAGGGGTGGGTAGGCTGATTATACTAAGCACACCCTCTAGGAAACTGATTGGTCAAAGTATTCCCTATCTCCTGATTTCAGAAGGAAACCTGTGTCATGATGACGCTGTGTTTATGGTCCAGGGAAAAACCTCCCCTTTGTTTCTTCACAAAAAATACCTTTTTCACATACAACATATTTACAATAACACCAACTTGCTAATAATACATATTTACATCCCAAATTAAATTAGCACGTATCTGTCCAAGTCCCATCTTCTTAAGAGTTTCGGTTCACAATTGACAGTTTTTCGCGCTTATGTTATATAATGGCAAAGACACTTCAAGAAGAATTTCGATCTCCATGTTGCCTTTGTCCACAGACTTAGGTGTTTGCTTCAGACATCAAAAGTCACTGTTTTACTGCCACGTCTACATTGGAATTTGGATTGGGTAGGATTAAAACAGCAATTGTAATTTACAATAGATTGAAATTCAGTGACAACACTTCTTTTAAACCAATGTAAATAAAACAGAAAGGACTGGATCACTGGATCAGTGTCAGATCTGTACACATTTTTACACATACATGCGCATAACACCTGGGCACAATCCTGTACATTTTCATATTCCTAGCATTATCACAATTGCTACAATATCAACATTTTTAGTGGTTCAGTCTCTGAATATCGCACACATTCCAAAGTAGTTTCTACTTGTGAGCCACATTTTCATTTTAACAACCTATAAATTCCAGATTTTTACCAATTTGGCACAGTTTTCTATAAATCTTTTTCTCAAAACTATATTTTCTACTGTTCCAGATACACATTTCAGTCTAGCCCCGCCTCCAAGGTTTGGCTGAGACAAGAGCAACCTGAGCCTCTTCCTGCCAGCAGCTGGTTTCTGTTGACGCCCAAATTTGCATTTCCTATCAGTCAAGGGAGTCTTTTCTCTCTTGTCAGAGCAGCAGGCCAAAGTCCCCTCCCACTTCCTTTCACAACTCCCTGCCAGTTCCTCAGCAGGGAGCAGGGGAGAAGGTGCCTTTGTTTGAGAGAAGCTGTGGAATGTCTTTGAAGCCCAGTGTGGCTGGCTTTAACCCACTTTTAAAACAATGTTTAAAATGGTCTTTTTGTAAAATACAATTAACATTTTTACCAAATATAACCACAAATCTCTTGATTCCAGCCTTTTTAAAACATAAGATTGAATTGTATCAACCTATATTGCTTTTGATGGGAAGTCTCTTCTTTTCCATACTTTGATTTTAATTTACAAGTTTAAATAACAGTAGAGGTAAATGCCAGCTTCTGACACAGGCAAGCGGCGGTACTGCGTCCATTTCTGACATATTTTTCCCATGAAAGCACCTTTGAATGTTGATTTTCTTCTGATGAAATGTGCTCCTGTTGACATTGTGCTTAGGTGGATTCTTTAAATAAAGTGATGTTTAACACCCAACAAGGATGTTGGATCTTCTCTGCTGTTTGAGAATCATTATTTTGCAAATTTAACAGCCAAGGAAAAACGGATTTTTAAAGTAGTTCTGGGTTTCCCTTGCACTGCAGCAATGCTTTTTTTCAAGTAGTTTCATTTTACTCGGTGGGCAGCCAAATGATAGGTTTTGGCAGTGGTCTCCTGTGTTACCACTGTCATAGGAGAAAATGGATTGGCAGCCTATTTTTCAGGTTTTCCTGTGCACTTCTCTGAGATTTTTAGCGCATAGATCTTTTTGGCGGCCATTCTGTTGTTTCTGATGCAAGCAGCACACAGTGATGTTTCAGGGCATAGACTAGTGGGCTAGAACATCCCACAGTAGTGCTAGGCGTATTAGACAGGGGGCAGTGTGTTTGGTCAATTCATATTCCCACAACATAGACAATGGCACACATTCCCCTGAGATCATTGAGCTACTAGGAAGCTACAGATATAGAGACCCCATTTAGAGCAGTGACTTTAATTGCTTGCTTGATCTGCACCTGGATAGACCAGACATTAAAGCTGCTAACAAAGTCCATCCATCAAGATCATTGAACCGGACAATAAAATACTTTGATCTGGTTGATTTATGGCATTAACACAACAGGAAAATGAGAGGTTGGTCCTTTTATTCTCACCCACATGGCACACACTCAAGGATTGCTTATATATTGGGGGGAAGAATACATGACCAGGTTTCAGGGAGGTAGAATACATGAGGTAGACAGTCTATGACTACTCCCCGATGACAGCTATGCTGACTTGGGGAATGCTTATGGGGGTCATGCCTAGTTTGAGACTGTAGGCAGAATCATCACTTTACGAAGTCTACAAAAACACTATCTTACAAGCCATTGAGGAATATTTTGAATTTAATGAGAGGTTTGATGATGATATTGTGATTACATTGGATTTGTTTAAGGTTACAATTAGAGGGAAGTGCCTCTCTGCATCATAAATAGGGTCACATCAACACTCCTGTACACGCTTAAGGATGCAGAGTGGAATATTAGGAAACTGGAGGGCGAAATGGCGATGGGTAACCTGTGCGGGGCTGAAATAATTATACACAGCACTTTACAACAACAAGTACAGGATTGGCTAGGGAAAGATGATTTTGTGCAATACACAGTGAGGATCCATGGGGAGGGAGACAAATCCAGGCACCTATTTGCTTGTCTCCTGAACAGGGAAAAAACACATTACATCATCACACAAATAGAACAACCATACTAGCCCTCTCTTTAGTGCTCTCACTGATGAATTCTTACCAGGGCCACAGGTACAGGGAAGTATCCTTCCAAGAAAAAATGGAGAGGGAAGAAGATCCAGAAAGAAAATACAATTTTCATTGTTCCCCAAAATGTAGAGAACATTATGGAAGACTCGTCCAAAGTCAACCAGAAAGAACCCTCAAGAAAAATAAAAATGTCCATGTTCCCCCTTTTGCTGCTGCAAGGAGCAAGTGCAAGGGGGAGGAGGGATACCTAGGGAAATCTACACTGTACAAAAGCATTCAAAGAAAGAAAAGCACCAGTTTAAAAAGAAACATGTGAGCTTCAGCCTGCGCACAGCACCTGAAAAAAAACATGTGCATGGAAATGTAAAATGTTAGCAGCTCATCTACAATCAGAGTATATGTTCAAAGTAAATGACAAGCTACACAAAGACATCTTTTCCAGTTAACAGAAATTATCCAGAAACGTTTATTAAAATAGAAAAATGTCCAAAGCAAAAATCAAAAGGTCTCCTGGTGTTTGTTAATTTCCTAACCAGACTAAGAATCAGTACCAGAGCATTAAACATACAACATATAAAAAATAAATGTTTATAGGTGGTTGATTTACAAAATATTATAATGTTGTTCTGTTTAAGGGGACACATCAATGGAGAAAAAAAGCAAGGCTATGGTCCTGTATCAAACAGCAGCTTTGGACCTGAAAGCTAAAATAGCAAACCTCTCCAAACCAGCTGTCGGACATGGGCTAATTGCTTGCTCTAAGGAAATTAAACTCAATGCCTTTGAACAATGAAGTTTTTATGTTAATTTGTATATGTGGATATTTTTCTTAGAAACAGTGCTCACCATTGATTTATATACCCTAGCATCCATGCCTGTGAATACATTTTTTTGTGCGATGGAAACATTATTTTTGTATAAAAGTGTCAGAAGGAAAAATGTGTAACTCGTCCATCATATGTGGTGCAGAGCTGAAAGTCACATCATTAGATGTGTCTATGTGAAAGTAATCTGATGAACTGATTAGTGGCTTGATCAAATGTGAGTAACATGCTTTTCCAGAAAACTTCAATTGCTTAATGTAGAAATCTCCAAGGGAGTGCACGTTATTCCCATTGGACTGCCCTCTTCATTAAGATGCCCAATGAGCATGAAGGGGAAGGTATCTTGTGATGTCACTTTTGGAACACTGTACAATCACCTACATTGACCAAGAATTCATATGTAAGTAGAATGCCAAAGGGAAATATAATTCTGAGGGGCAGTATACTCTAAAGGGGAATAGCTTTAACCCCAACCCTTGTCATTTGTAAGTACTGAGCGGATGGGGTACATAAATTGACTGTACATCCTGAGAAATTAGCCAATGTTTCAGAAGTGTATATACTTCTAGAATTAAATATTCGATTGAATAGGTCCTGTGGTGTGTTTACTAGGAGATCCCCTGTCTCCTTCTCTTTATAATGATCAAGCACAGAAGAAGTATTCTGAGAGTAAAACGACAACTCACTGTGTTAATACCTCCAAAAATAATGTAAATTGAAGTCATATCCTCGTTACATCACCTAGCAGAATCGGGTTATAAGTTCTGACCTAGTCAAGATAAAAGGGAAAGTGTATTAACCGCTACCCATTTTCCTATGTGTAGGCTGTCTGTTAAAAATTATAAATTTAAATGTTTATACCATAATGCAATAGAAGCATCATTTAAGGGAATCTAGTGAACAGGCATGTTAAACAAAATGTATTTCTCTTTACACGTGATTTGCATACAGAAATGTCAAGTAGCAGGTATTTCAATTGAGTTGTCTATAGAATGCTGTTTGAAATTATGACATGCCCATTGAACAAGGGGCTATCTAATTTTAATAAAGGGAAAGTAGAGAAACATAAATGGCATGGATATTCCTATTGAATGTTGTTTTATCAAATGAAAACTTTATCCAGAGGCCTCATTCATTTTTCAATCCATAGTGGATGTGCCCTCAGGGTAAAACAAATGTATAGATAATGGTTTGTTTACAAAAGTCTTTTCAAATAACTGTAGCCTAGAAAGGGAATAGAACCAGTGTATTGATCTTCCTTCTTTGTAGTTGCTGTAAAGTCAAATTTAACCAATGCATAATATGTTTATATTTAAATATATTCAAATATTTCTATTTTTGATAAATCGACCTTCTGTGCATTGAGTGTGTTTCTTATCCTGAAAGGAGAGGGCCTCTCGAGGGAATCAATATTGTTAATTTGGGGAACCCAGGTTCATAAAAAGAACTTAAATTAATTAACGTTGTGTGCCCCTTATTTGGGATGGGTTCAAAAATTCCCCAGAGTTTGATGTCGCCCGATTAAAACATCCTACAGGCTGTTAATTTGGAACCCTCACAGATATATTACTTGTTGATGTCCATAATGCAGGCGATGAACAGACTTTGATTGGTTTCACTTACATTATTTGAAATGTAGCCAATTTCAATCTTTTGAACAGTTTCTTAGAAACAAATTCACCAGTTGACTGTGTGTAGGTATGGATCTTAGAAGGATGCCCCAAGCTGTTTTTTGCTGAAATGATAAATATTGTTTCTGAAATCACAGAAAAAAGGAGCAGTTGCACTCTTGTTGTATTAAAATAGAGCTGGTGCCTCCACTATTACAAAAGCCTAATTGGGAGGATCCAGTCCTGTCTGTTTTATTTACATTGGTTTAAAACAAGTGTTCTCACTGAATTTCAATCTATTGTAAATTACAATTGCTGTTTTAATCCTACCCAATCCACATTCCAATGTAGACGTGGTAGTGAAATAGTGACTTTTGATGTCTGAAACAAACACCTAAGTCTGTGGACAAAGGGAACATGGAGATCCAAATTCTTCTTGAAATGTCTTTGCCATTCTATAACATATATTTTGTAGCCATTTTGGACAAAGTGGCCCACATGAAAAGTCAGCAGGTACCACCATTCTTAACAACTGTCTCACATGAAGGTCCCAAATTGTACATTGGACTTTTTATCTAACAACCAGTAAATTTACTCTTCAGAATACCTCAGGGATCAGCATTTTACCACACAATATTCAATGTTTGCTTAATCACCCGAGTTTGCCCTCTGATAGCTTTTCCATCAGATTTGTATCATTTGATAAAAACCCTGTCCTCCCTCCACCAACAGTACTGCGCCGCTTTATACAATGCCAAGTTCTATGCTGAGACCCTCTCTTTGAATATGCTTTACTGCTCTCAAGCTAGGTCTGTGCGATAAGCAATAACATATATAAAACAATAAAATATATTACAAACAACCAACTTTTCTTAAGGGAGTGCACAAAACGAAAATGCTGGGATGCTCATCTAATGATTTTGACCTTTACAAGACTGAATGACTTCAGCCCACTAGAGATTTATTCTTGATGGACTGCATTGATTCCCTATTCAGATTCAGTCTAGGTAATAATAGTATTCCATCTTTACAAGAGAAATCATGCCTTCGCCAACAAAGCAAAATATGTTGTCATAAAATTGAACAAAGATTAGTGATTGGAATTCCAGAACTCGGAGATGACCATTTTCAGTGATAATTTCAAGAGAAATGAATGCTCTTGAGTATCTCTATCAAAGGGTTAGTTCGATGGCAGAAGCCTTGAACTCCAAATCATCTTCAGAGGTCTGCAAACTTTGGCTCATCAGATTTTTTGAACTACAACTTCCATTAGCCCCAGCCATCATAATCAATGGGGAGGGATCATGGGAGTCATGGTCCAAAACATCTTGAGAGCCACCAGTGGCTGACCCTTTTAGTAATGCCTTCAAGAATAGCCTGCCATGGTAAATTTAGTCTGTTGATTTAAAAGAGGCAATTATGATTCTCAGGCATGAGGTGTCTGTGGGAGCCAGCATCAAATTCAAATAGGATACGGTGGGTTAAACTGCATAGCAATTCCTACATCACAATCACCCCCAATATACATGCATGACTGTTGCATTTTCAACACCTTTATCCTAAGGTAGGGCTTTCCTGTGTGTCCCTGGTGATATGGGAACACCACATTCAGTCCCACTGGGTTAGTGGGAATTGGCGAATGCATGCACAATGCTGAACGCTTTTTCCACCATCCTGAGAATGAAGGCCTTTATGTGTGGTCTTTCCTATGTGTTGTATTGATATGAGTGTACTGGATTTCTGGATTTTGTGCAGCTAGATAAAGAGCCTGCACAACCAGCTTTTTCTTAACAAGAAATCGTATAGCATGTCAGACCTTGACTACTAAACTCCATACGTGCAAACAGAGTGCATCCAATACTGATTACTCTATTATGTTATCACGATGCACTGTGACAATGATTGCACATTTAACAGCGCACCTTTTCTTAAAAATGTAGTTAGGTAGAAAAAAATACACTGATCATTAATAAGCCCTGCAAAATATTCTCAAAGTGAAATTCGTTTTCAAACGTGGATGCTAAAACGGACTCCACAAATAGCGGTCGGTAATGTGAAGGTCATTAAACGGCTCTGCCTTGAAAGATGAAAATGTTCTAATTTGGGAAGGAACTTTGAAGGACCTTAATCTTTTTGTTAAGTGTTTGTAGCTTTTTTTAGTGCATAGATCTTTTTGGCGGCCATCCTGTTGTTTCTGATGCAAGCAGCACACAGTGATGTTTCAGGGCATAGACTAGTGGGTTAGAACATCCCACAGTAGTGCTAGGCGTATTAGACAGGGGGCAGTGTGTTTGGTCAATTCATATTCCCACAAAATAGACAATGGCACACATTCCCCTGAGATCATTGAGCTACTAGGAAGCTACAGATATAGAGACCCCATTTAGAGCAGTGACTTTAATTGCTTGCTTGATCTGCACCTGGATAGACCTGACATTAAAGCTGCTTACAAAGTCCATCCATCAAGATCATTGAACCGGACAATAAAATACCTTGATCTGGTTGATTTATGGCATTAACACAACAGGAAAATGAGAGGTTGGTCCTTTTATTCTCACCCACATGGCACACACTCAAGGATTGCTTATATATTGGGGGGAAGAATACATTACCAGGTTTCAGGGAGGTAGAATACATGAGGCAGACAGTCTATGACTACTCCCAGATGACAGCTATGCTGACTTGGGGAATACTTATGGGGGTCATGCCTAGTTTGAGACTGTAGGCAGAATCATCACTGTACGAAGTATACAAAAACACTATCTTACAAGCCGTTGAGGAATATTTTGAATTTAATGAGAGGTTTGATTATGATATTGTGATTACATTGGATTTGTTTAAGGTTACAATTAGAGGGAAGTGCCTCTCTGCATCATAAGTAGGGTCACATCAACAATCCTGTACACGCTTAAGGATGCAGAGCGGACTATTAGGAAACTGGAGGGCGAAATGGCGATGGGTAACCTGTGCGGGGCTGAAATAATTATACACAGCACTTTACAACAACAAGTACAGGATTGGCTAGGGAAAGATGATTTTGTGCAATACACAGTGAGGATCCATGGGGAGGGAGACAAATCCAGGCACCTATTTGCTTGTCTCCTGAACAGGGAAAAAATACATTATATCATCACACAAATAGAACAACCATTCAAACCCTCTCTTTAGTGCTCTCACCGATGAATTCTTACCAGGGCCACAGGTACAGGGAAGTATCCTTCCAAGAAAAAATGGAGAGGGAAGAAGATCCAGAAAGAAAATACAATTTTCATTGTTCCCCAAAATGTAGAGAACATTATGGAAGACTCGCCCAAAGTCAACCAGAAAGAACCCTCAAGAAAAAGAAAAATGTCCATGTTCCCCCTTTTGCTGCTGCAAGGAGGAAGTGCAAGGGGGAGGAGGGATACCTAGGGAAATCTACACTGTACAAAAGCATTCAAAGAAAGAAAAGCACCAGTTTAAAAACAAACATGTGAGCTTCAGCCTGCGCACAGCACCTGAAAAAAAACACGTGCATGGAAATGTAAAATGTTAGCAGCTCATCTACAATCAGAGTATATGTTCAAAGTAAATGACAAGCTACAAAAAGACATCTTTTCCAGTTAACAGAAATTATCCAGAAAAGTTTATTAAAATAGAAAAATGTCCAAAGCAAAAATCAAAAGGTCTCCTGGTGTTTGTTAATTTTCTAACCAGACTAAGAATCAGTACCAGAGCATTAAACATACAACGTATAAAAAATAAATGTTTATAGGTTGTTGATTTAGAAAAATGTTATAATGTTGTTCTGTTTAAGGGGACACATCCAATGGAGAAAAAAAGCAAGGCTATGGTCCTGTATCAAACAGCAGCTTTGGACCTGAAAGCTAAAATAGCAAACCTCTCCAAACCAGCTGTCGGACATGGGCTAATTGCTTGCTCTAAGGAGATTAAACTCAATGCCTTTGAACAATGCAGTTTTTATGTTAATTTGTATATGTGGATATTTTTCTTAGAAACAGTGCTCACCATTGATTTATATACCCTAGCATCCATGCCTGTGAATCAATTTTTTGTGCGATGGAAACATTATTTTTGTATAAAAGTGTAAGAAGGAAAAATGTGTAACTCGTCCATCATATGTGGTGCAGAGCTGAAAATCACATTATTAGATGTGTCTATGTGAAAGTAATCTGATGAACTGATTAGTGGCTTGATCAAATGTGAGGAACATGCTTTTCCAGAAAACTTCAATTGCTTAATGTAGAAATCTCCAAGGGTGTGCACGTTATTCCCATTGGACTGCCCTCTTCATTAAGATGCCCAATGAGCATGAAGGGGACGATATCGTGTGATGTCACTTTTGGAACACTGTACAATCACCTACATTGACCAAGAATTCATATGTAAGTAGAATGCCAAAGGGAAATATAATTCTGAGGGGCAGTATACTCTAAAGGGGAATAGCTTTAACCCCAACCCTTGTCATTTGTAAGTACTGAGCGGATGGGGTACATAAATTGACTGCACATCCTGAGAAATTAGCCAATGTTTCAGAAGTGTATATACTTCTAGAATTAAATATTCGATTGAATAGGTCCTGTGGTGTGTTTACTATGAGATCCCCTGTCTCCTTCTCTGTATAATGATCAAGCACAGAAGAAGTATTCTGAGAATAAAACGACAACTCACTGTGTTAATACCTCCAAAAATAATGTAAATTGAAGTCATATCCTCGTTACATCACCTAGCAGAATCGGGTTATAAGTTCTGACCCAGTCAAGATAAAAGGGAAAGTGTATTAACCGCTACCCATTTTCCTATCTGTAGGCTGTCTGTTAAAAATTATAAATTTAAATGTTTATACCATAATGCAATAGAAGCATCATTTAAGGGAATCTAGTGAACAGGCATGTTAAACAAAATGTATTTCTCTTTACAAGTGATTTGCATACAGAAATGTCAAGTAGCGGGTATTTCAATTGAGTTGTCTATAGAATGCTGTTTGAAATTATGACATGCCCATTGAACAAGGGGCTATCTAATTTTAATAAAGGGAAAGTAGAGAAACTTAAAATGGCATGGATATTCCTATTCAATGTTGTTTTATCAAATGAAAACTTTATCCAGAGGCCTCATTCATTTTTCAATCCATAGTGGATGTGCCCTCAGGGTAAAACAAATGTATAGATAATGGTTTGTTTACAAAAGTCTATTCAAATAACTGTAGCCTAGAAAGGGAATAGAACCAGTGTATTGATCTTCCTTCATTGTAGTTACCGTAAAGTCAAATTTAACCAATGCATAATATGTTTATATTTAAATTGATTCAAATATTTCTATTTTTGATAAATCGACCTTCTGTGCACTGAGGGTGCTTCTTATCCTAAAAGGAGAGGGCCTCTCGAGGGAATCAATATTGTTAATTTGTGGAACCCAGGTTCATAAAAAGAACTTAAATTAATTAACGTTGTGTGCCCCTTATTTGGGATGGGTTCAAACATTCCCCAGAGTTTGATGTCGCCCGATTAAAACATCCTACAGGCTGTTAATTTGAAACCCTCCCAGATATTTTACTTGTTGATGTCCATAATGCAGGCGATGAACAGACTTTGATTGGTTTCACTTACATTATTTGAAATGTAGCCAATTTCAATCTTTTGAACAGTTTCTTAGAAACAAATTCACCAGTTGACTGTGTGTAGGTATGGATCTTAGAAGGAAGCCCCAAGCTGTTTTTTGCTGAAATGATAAATATTGTTTCTGAAATCACAGAAAAAAGGAGTAGTTGCACTCTTGTTGTATTAAAATAGAGTTGGTGCCTCCACTATTACAAAAGCCTAACTGGGAGGATCCAGTCCTGTCTGTTTTATTTACATTGGTTTAAAACAAGTGTTCTCACTGAATTTCAATCTATTGTAAATTACAATTGCTGTTTTAATCCTACCCAATCCAAATTCCAATGTAGACGTGGCAGTGAAATAGTGACTTTTGATGTCTGAAGCAAACACCTAAGTCTGTGGACAAAGGCAACATGGAGATCCAAATTCTTCTTGAAGTGTCTTTGCCATTCTATAACATATATTTTGTAGCCATTTTGGACAAAGTGGCCCACATGAAAAGTCAGCAGGTACCACCATTCTTAATAACTGTCTCACATGAAGGTCCCAAATTGTACATTGGACTTTTTATCTAACAACCAGTAAATTTACTCTTCAGAATACCTCAGGGATCAGCATTTTACCACGCAATATTCAATGTTTGCTTAATCACCCGAGTTTGCCCTCTGATAGCTTTTCCATCAGATTTGTATCATTTGATAAAAACCCTGTCCTCCCTCCACCAACAGTACTGCGCCGCTGTATACAATGCCAAGTTCTATGCTGAAACCCTCTCTTTGAATATGCTTTACTGCTCTCAAGCTAGGTCTGTGCGATAAGCAATAACATATATAAAACAATAAAATATATTACAAACAACCAACTTTTCTTAAGGGAGTGCACAAAACGAAAATGCTGGGATGCTCATCTAATGATTTTGACCTTTACAAGACTGAATGACTTCAGCCCACTAGAGATTTATTCTGGATGGGCTGCATTGATTCCCTTTTCAGATTCAGTCTAGGTAATAATAGTATTCCATCTTTACAAGAGAAATCATGCCTTCGCCAACAAAGCAAAATATGTTGTCATAAAATTGAACAAAGATTAGTGATTGGAATTCCAGAACTCGGAGATGACCACTTTCAGTGATAATTTCAAGAGAAATGAATGCTCTTGAGTATCTCTATCAAAGGGTTAGATCGATGGCAGAAGCCTTGAACTCCAAATCATCTTCAGAGGTCTGCAAACTTTGGCTCATCAGATTTTTTGAACTACAACTTCCATTAGCCCCAGCCATCACAATCAATGGGGAGGGATCATGGGAGTCATGGTCCAAAACATCTTGAGAGCCACCAGTGGCTGACCCTTTTAGTAATGCCTTCAAGAATAGCCTGCCATGGTAAATTTAGTCTGTTGATTTAAAAGAGGCAATTATGATTCTCAGGCATGAGGTGTCTGTGGGAGCCAGCATCAAATTCAAATAGGATACGGTGGGTTAAACTGCATAGCAATTCCTACATCACAATCACCCCCAATATACATGCATGACTGTTGCATTTTCAACACCTTTATCCTAAGGTAAGGCTTTCCTGTGTGTCCCTGGTGATATGGGAACACCACATTCAGTCCCACTGGGTTAGTGGGAATTGGCGAATGCATGCACAATGCTGAACGCTTTTTCCACCATCCTGAGAATGAAGGCCTTTATGTGTGGTTTTTCCTATGTGTTGTATTGATATGAGTGTACTGGATTTCTGGATTTTGTGCAGCTAGATAAAGAGCCTGCACAACCAGCTTTTTCTTAACAAGAAATCGTATAGCATGTCAGACCTTGACTACTAAACTCCATACGTGCAAACAGAGTGCATCCAATACTGATTACTCTATTATGTTATCACGATGCACTGTGACAATGATTGCACATTTAACAGCGCACCTTTTCTTAAAAATGTAGTTAGGTAGAAAAAAATACACTGATCATTAATAAGCCCTGCAAAATATTCTCAAAGTGAAATTCGTTTTCAAACGTGGATGCTAAAACGGACTCCACAAATAGCGGTCGGTAATGTGAAGGTCATTAAACGGCTCTGCCTTGAAAGATGAAAATGTTCTAATTTGGGAAGGAACTTTGAAGGACCTTAATCTTTTTGTTAAGTGTTTGTAGCTTTTTTTAGTGCATAGATCTTTTTGGCGGCCATCCTGTTGTTTCTGATGCAAGCAGCACACAGTGATGTTTCAGGGCATAGACTAGTGGGTTAGAACATCCCACAGTAGTGCTAGGCGTATTAGACAGGGGGCAGTGTGTTTGGTCAATTCATATTCCCACAAAATAGACAATGGCACACATTCCCCTGAGATCATTGAGCTACTAGGAAGCTACAGATATAGAGACCCCATTTAGAGCAGTGACTTTAATTGCTTGCTTGATCTGCACCTGGATAGACCTGACATTAAAGCTGCTTACAAAGTCCATCCATCAAGATCATTGAACCGGACAATAAAATACCTTGATCTGGTTGATTTATGGCATTAACACAACAGGAAAATGAGAGGTTGGTCCTTTTATTCTCACCCACATGGCACACACTCAAGGATTGCTTATATATTGGGGGGAAGAATACATTACCAGGTTTCAGGGAGGTAGAATACATGAGGCAGACAGTCTATGACTACTCCCAGATGACAGCTATGCTGACTTGGGGAATACTTATGGGGGTCATGCCTAGTTTGAGACTGTAGGCAGAATCATCACTGTACGAAGTATACAAAAACACTATCTTACAAGCCGTTGAGGAATATTTTGAATTTAATGAGAGGTTTGATGATGATATTGTGATTACATTGGATTTGTTTAAGGTTACAATTAGAGGGAAGTGCCTCTCTGCATCATAAGTAGGGTCACATCAACAATCCTGTACACGCTTAAGGATGCAGAGCGGACTATTAGGAAACTGGAGGGCGAAATGGCGATGGGTAACCTGTGCGGGGCTGAAATAATTATACACAGCACTTTACAACAACAAGTACAGGATTGGCTAGGGAAAGATGATTTTGTGCAATACACAGTGAGGATCCATGGGGAGGGAGACAAATCCAGGCACCTATTTGCTTGTCTCCTGAACAGGGAAAAAATACATTATATCATCACACAAATAGAACAACCATTCAAACCCTCTCTTTAGTGCTCTCACCGATGAATTCTTACCAGGGCCACAGGTACAGGGAAGTATCCTTCCAAGGAAAAATGGAGAGGGAAGAAGATCCAGAAAGAAAATACAATTTTCATTGTTCCCCAAAATGTAGAGAACATTATGGAAGACTCGTCCAAAGTCAACCAGAAAGAACCCTCAAGAAAAATAAAAATGTCCATGTTCCCCCTTTTGCTGCTGCAAGGAGGAAGTGCAAGGGGAGGAGGGATACCTAGGGAAATCTACACTGTACAAAAGCATTCAAAGAAAGAAAAGCACCAGTTTAAAAACAAACATATGAGCTTCAGCCTGCGCACAGCACCTGAAAAAAAACACGTGCATGGAAATGTAAAATGTTAGCAGCTCATCTACAATCAAAGTATATGTTCAAAGTAAATGACAAGCTACAAAAAGACATCTTTTCCAGTTAACAGAAATTATCCAGAAACGTTTATTAAAATAGAAAAATGTCCAAAGCAAAAATCAAAAGGTCTCCTGGTGTTTGTTAATTTTCTAACCAGACTAAGAATCAGTACCAGAGCATTAAACATACAACGTAGTACAAAAAATAAATGTTTATAGGTTGTTGATTTAGAAAAATGTTATAATGTTGTTCTGTTTAAGGGGACACATCCAATGGAGAAAAAAAGCAAGGCTATGGTCCTGTATCAAACAGCAGCTTTGGACCTGAAAGCTAAAATAGCAAACCTCTCCAAACCAGCTGTCGGACATGGGCTAATTGCTTGCTCTAAGGAGATTAAACTCAATGCCTTTGAACAATGAAGTTTTTATGTTAATTTGTATATGTGGATATTTTTCTTAGAAACAGTGCTCACCATTGATTTATATACCCTAGCATCCATGCCTGTGAATCAATTTTTTGTGCGATGGAAACATTATTTTTGTATAAAAGTGTCAGAAGGAAAAATGTGTAACTCGTCCATCATATGTGGTGCAGAGCTGAAAATCACATTATTAGATGTGTCTATGTGAAAGTAATCTGATGAACTGATTAGTGGCTTGATCAAATGTGAGGAACATGCTTTTCCAGAAAACTTCAATTGCTTAATGTAGAAATCTCCAAGGGTGTGCACGTTATTCCCATTGGACTGCCCTCTTCATTAAGATGCCCAATGAGCATGAAGGGGACGATATCGTGTGATGTCACTTTTGGAACACTGTACAATCACCTACATTGACCAAGAATTCATATGTAAGTAGAATGCCAAAGGGAAATATAATTCTGAGGGGCAGTATACTCTAAAGGGGAATAGCTTTAACCCCAACCCTTGTCATTTGTAAGTACTGAGCGGATGGGGTACATAAATTGACTGCACATCCTGAGAAATTAGCCAATGTTTCAGAAGTGTATATACTTCTAGAATTAAATATTCGATTGAATAGGTCCTGTGGTGTGTTTACTATGAGATCCCCTGTCTCCTTCTCTGTATAATGATCAAGCACAGAAGAAGTATTCTGAGAATAAAACGACAACTCACTGTGTTAATACCTCCAAAAATAATGTAAATTGAAGTCATATCCTCGTTACATCACCTAGCAGAATCGGGTTATAAGTTCTGACCCAGTCAAGATAAAAGGGAAAGTGTATTAACCGCTACCCATTTTCCTATCTGTAGGCTGTCTGTTAAAAATTATAAATTTAAATGTTTATACCATAATGCAATAGAAGCATCATTTAAGGGAATCTAGTGAACAGGCATGTTAAACAAAATGTATTTCTCTTTACAAGTGATTTGCATACAGAAATGTCAAGTAGCAGGTATTTCAATTGAGTTGTCTATAGAATGCTGTTTGAAATTATGACATGCCCATTGAACAAGGGGCTATCTAATTTTAATAAAGGGAAAGTAGAGAAACTTAAAATGGCATGGATATTCCTATTCAATGTTGTTTTATCAAATGAAAACTTTATCCAGAGGCCTCATTCATTTTTCAATCCATAGTGGATGTGCCCTCAGGGTAAAACAAATGTATAGATAATGGTTTGTTTACAAAAGTCTATTCAAATAACTGTAGACTAGAAAGGGAATAGAACCAGTGTATTGATCTTCCTTCATTGTAGTTACCGTAAAGTCAAATTTAACCAATGCATAATATGTTTATATTTAAATTGATTCAAATATTTCTATTTTTGATAAATCGACCTTCTGTGCACTGAGTGTGCTTCTTATCCTAAAAGGAGAGGGCCTCTCGAGGGAATCAATATTGTTAATTTGTGGAACCCAGGTTCATAAAAAGAACTTAAATTAATTAACGTTGTGTGCCCCTTATTTGGGATGGGTTCAAACATTCCCCAGAGTTTGATGTCGCCCGATTAAAACATCCTACAGGCTGTTAATTTGAAACCCTCCCAGATATTTTACTTGTTGATGTCCATAATGCAGGCGATGAACAGACTTTGATTGGTTTCACTTACATTATTTGAAATGTAGCCAATTTCAATCTTTTGAACAGTTTCTTAGAAACAAATTCACCAGTTGACTGTGTGTAGGTATGGATCTTAGAAGGAAGCCCCAAGCTGTTTTTTGCTGAAATGATAAATATTGTTTCTGAAATCACAGAAAAAAGGAGTAGTTGCACTCTTGTTGTATTAAAATAGAGTTGGTGCCTCCACTATTACAAAAGCCTAACTGGGAGGATCCAGTCCTGTCTGTTTTATTTACATTGGTTTAAAACAAGTGTTGTCACTGAATTTCAATCTATTGTAAATTACAATTGCTGTTTTAATCCTACCCAATCCAAATTCCAATGTAGACGTGGCAGTGAAATAGTGACTTTTGATGTCTGAAGCAAACACCTAAGTCCGTGGACAAAGGCAACATGGAGATCCAAATTCCTCTTGAAGTGTCTTTGCCATTCTATAACATATATTTTGTAGCCATTTTGGACAAAGTGGCCCACATGAAAAGTCAGCAGGTACCACCATTCTTAATAACTGTCTCACATGAAGGTCCCAAATTGTACATTGGACTTTTTATCTAACAACCAGTAAATTTACTCTTCAGAATACCTCAGGGATCAGCATTTTACCACGCAATATTCAATGTTTGCTTAATCACCCGAGTTTGCCCTCTGATAGCTTTTCCATCAGATTTGTATCATTTGATAAAAACCCTGTCCTCCCTCCACCAACAGTACTGCGCCGCTGTATACAATGCCAAGTTCTATGCTGAAACCCTCTCTTTGAATATGCTTTACTGCTCTCAAGCTAGGTCTGTGCGATAAGCAATAACATATATAAAACAATAAAATATATTACAAACAACCAACTTTTCTTAAGGGAGTGCACAAAACGAAAATGCTGGGATGCTCATCTAATGATTTTGACCTTTACAAGACTGAATGACTTCAGCCCACTAGAGATGTATTCTGGATGGGCTGCATTGATTCCCTTTTCAGATTCAGTCTAGGTAATAATAGTATTCCATCTTTACAAGAGAAATCATGCCTTCGCCAACAAAGCAAAATATGTTGTCATAAAATTGAACAAAGATTAGTGATTGGAATTCCAGAACTCGGAGATGACCACTTTCAGTGATAATTACAAGAGAAATGAATGCTCTTGAGTATCTCTATCAAAGGGTTAGATCGATGGCAGAAGCCTTGAACTCCAAATCATCTTCAGAGGTCTGCAAACTTTGGCTCATCAGATTTTTTGAACTACAACTTCCATTAGCCCCAGCCATCACAATCAATGGGGAAGGATCATGGGAGTCATGGTCCAAAACATCTTGAGAGCCACCAGTGGCTGACCCTTTTAGTAATGCCTTCAAGAATAGCCTGCCATGGTAAATTTAGTCTGTTGATTTAAAAGAGGCAATTATGATTCTCAGGCATGAGGTGTCTGTGGGAGCCAGCATCAAATTCAAATAGGATACGGTGGGTTAAACTGCATAGCAATTCCTACATCACAATCACCCCCAATATACATGCATGACTGTTGCATTTTCAACACCTTTATCCTAAGGTAAGGCTTTCCTGTGTGTCCCTGGTGATATGGGAACACCACATTCAGTCCCACTGGGTTAGTGGGAATTGGCGAATGCATGCACAATGCTGAACGCTTTTTCCACCATCCTGAGAATGAAGGCCTTTATGTGTGGTTTTTCCTATGTGTTGTATTGATATGAGTGTACTGGATTTCTGGATTTTGTGCAGCTAGATAAAGAGCCTGCACAACCAGCTTTTTCTTAACAAGAAATCGTATAGCATGTCAGACCTTGACTACTAAACTCCATACGTGCAAACAGAGTGCATCCAATACTGATTACTCTATTATGTTATCACGATGCACTGTGACAATGATTGCACATTTAACAGCGCACCTTTTCTTAAAAATGTAGTTAGGTAGAAAAAAATACACTGATCATTAATAAGCCCTGCAAAATATTCTCAAAGTGAAATTCGTTTTCAAACGTGGATGCTAAAACGGACTCCACAAATAGCGGTCGGTAATGTGAAGGTCATTAAACGGCTCTGCCTTGAAAGATGAAAATGTTCTAATTTGGGAAGGAACTTTGAAGGACCTTAATCTTTTTGTTAAGTGTTTGTAGCTTTTTTTAGTGCATAGATCTTTTTGGCGGCCATCCTGTTGTTTCTGATGCAAGCAGCACACAGTGATGTTTCAGGGCATAGACTAGTGGGTTAGAACATCCCACAGTAGTGCTAGGCGTATTAGACAGGGGGCAGTGTGATTGGTCAATTCATATTCCCACAAAATAGACAATGGCACACATTCCCCTGAGATCATTGAGCTACTAGGAAGCTACAGATATAGAGACCCCATTTAGAGCAGTGACTTTAATTGCTTGCTTGATCTGCACCTGGATAGACCTGACATTAAAGCTGCTTACAAAGTCCATCCATCAAGATCATTGAACCGGACAATAAAATACCTTGATCTGGTTGATTTATGGCATTAACACAACAGGAAAATGAGAGGTTGGTCCTTTTATTCTCACCCACATGGCACACACTCAAGGATTGCTTATATATTGGGGGGAAGAATACATTACCAGGTTTCAGGGAGGTAGAATACATGAGGCAGACAGTCTATGACTACTCCCAGATGACAGCTATGCTGACTTGGGGAATACTTATGGGGGTCATGCCTAGTTTGAGACTGTAGGCAGAATCATCACTGTACGAAGTATACAAAAACACTATCTTACAAGCCGTTGAGGAATATTTTGAATTTAATGAGAGGTTTGATGATGATATTGTGATTACATTGGATTTGTTTAAGGTTACAATTAGAGGGAAGTGCCTCTCTGCATCATAAGTAGGGTCACATCAACAATCCTGTACACGCTTAAGGATGCAGAGCGGACTATTAGGAAACTGGAGGGCGAAATGGCGATGGGTAACCTGTGCGGGGCTGAAATAATTATACACAGCACTTTACAACAACAAGTACAGGATTGGCTAGGGAAAGATGATTTTGTGCAATACACAGTGAGGATCCATGGGGAGGGAGACAAATCCAGGCACCTATTTGCTTGTCTCCTGAACAGGGAAAAAATACATTATATCATCACACAAATAGAACAACCATTCAAACCCTCTCTTTAGTGCTCTCACCGATGAATTCTTACCAGGGCCACAGGTACAGGGAAGTATCCTTCCAAGAAAAAATGGAGAGGGAAGAAGATCCAGAAAGAAAATACAATTTTCATTGTTCCCCAAAATGTAGAGAACATTATGGAAGACTCGTCCAAAGTCAACCAGAAAGAACCCTCAAGAAAAATAAAAATGTCCATGTTCCCCCTTTTGCTGCTGCAAGGAGGAAGTGCAAGGGGGAGGAGGGATACCTAGGGAAATCTACACTGTACAAAAGCATTCAAAGAAAGAAAAGCACCAGTTTAAAAACAAACATGTGAGCTTCAGCCTGCGCACAGCACCTGAAAAAAAACACGTGCATGGAAATGTAAAATGTTAGCAGCTCATCTACAATCAAAGTATATGTTCAAAGTAAATGACAAGCTACAAAAAAACATCTTTTCCAGTTAACAGAAATTATCCAGAAACGTTTATTAAAATAGAAAAATGTCCAAAGCAAAAATCAAAAGGTCTCCTGGTGTTTGTTAATTTTCTAACCAGACTAAGAATCAGTACCAGAGCATTAAACATACAACGTATAAAAAATAAATGTTTATAGGTTGTTGATTTAGAAAAATGTTATAATGTTGTTCTGTTTAAGGGGACACATCCAATGGAGAAAAAAAGCAAGGCTATGGTCCTGTATCAAACAGCAGCTTTGGACCTGAAAGCTAAAATAGCAAACCTCTCCAAACCAGCTGTCGGACATGGGCTAATTGCTTGCTCTAAGGAGATTAAACTCAATGCCTTTGAACAATGCAGTTTTTATGTTAATTTGTATATGTGGATATTTTTCTTAGAAACAGTGCTCACCATTGATTTATATACCCTAGCATCCATGCCTGTGAATCAATTTTTTGTGCGATGGAAACATTATTTTTGTATAAAAGTGTCAGAAGGAAAAATGTGTAACTCGTCCATCATATGTGGTGCAGAGCTGAAAATCACATTATTAGATGTGTCTATGTGAAAGTAATCTGATGAACTGATTAGTGGCTTGATCAAATGTGAGGAACATGCTTTTCCAGAAAACTTCAATTGCTTAATGTAGAAATCTCCAAGGGTGTGCACGTTATTCCCATTGGACTGCCCTCTTCATTAAGATGCCCAATGAGCATGAAGGGGACGATATCGTGTGATGTCACTTTTGGAACACTGTACAATCACCTACATTGACCAAGAATTCATATGTAAGTAGAATGCCAAAGGGAAATATAATTCTGAGGGGCAGTATACTCTAAAGGGGAATAGCTTTAACCCCAACCCTTGTCATTTGTAAGTACTGAGCGGATGGGGTACATAAATTGACTGCACATCCTGAGAAATTAGCCAATGTTTCAGAAGTGTATATACTTCTAGAATTAAATATTCGATTGAATAGGTCCTGTGGTGTGTTTACTATGAGATCCCCTGTCTCCTTCTCTGTATAATGATCAAGCACAGAAGAAGTATTCTGAGAATAAAACGACAACTCACTGTGTTAATACCTCCAAAAATAATGTAAATTGAAGTCATATCCTCGTTACATCACCTAGCAGAATCGGGTTATAAGTTCTGACCCAGTCAAGATAAAAGGGAAAGTGTATTAACCGCTACCCATTTTCCTATCTGTAGGCTGTCTGTTAAAAATTATAAATTTAAATGTTTATACCATAATGCAATAGAAGCATCATTTAAGGGAATCTAGTGAACAGGCATGTTAAACAAAATGTATTTCTCTTTACAAGTGATTTGCATACAGAAATGTCAAGTAGCAGGTATTTCAATTGAGTTGTCTATAGAATGCTGTTTGAAATTATGACATGCCCATTGAACAAGGGGCTATCTAATTTTAATAAAGGGAAAGTAGAGAAACTTAAAATGGCATGGATATTCCTATTCAATGTTGTTTTATCAAATGAAAACTTTATCCAGAGGCCTCATTCATTTTTCAATCCATAGTGGATGTGCTCTCAGGGTAAAACAAATGTATAGATAATGGTTTGTTTACAAAAGTCTATTCAAATAACTGTAGCCTAGAAAGGGAATAGAACCAGTGTATTGATCTTCCTTCATTGTAGTTACCGTAAAGTCAAATTTAACCAATGCATAATATGTTTATATTTAAATTGATTCAAATATTTCTATTTTTGATAAATCGACCTTCTGTGCACTGAGTGTGCTTCTTATCCTAAAATGAGAGGGCCTCTCGAGGGAATCAATATTGTTAATTTGTGGAACCCAGGTTCATAAAAAGAACTTAAATTAATTAACGTTGTGTGCCCCTTATTTGGGATGGGTTCAAACATTCCCCAGAGTTTGATGTCGCCCGATTAAAACATCCTACAGGCTGTTAATTTGAAACCCTCCCAGATATTTTACTTGTTGATGTCCATAATGCAGGCGATGAACAGACTTTGATTGGTTTCACTTACATTATTTGAAATGTAGCCAATTTCAATCTTTTGAACAGTTTCTTAGAAACAAATTCACCAGTTGACTGTGTGTAGGTATGGATCTTAGAAGGATGCCCCAAGCTGTTTTTTGCTGAAATGATAAATATTGTTTCTGAAATCACAGAAAAAAGGAGTAGTTGCACTCTTGTTGTATTAAAATAGAGTTGGTGCCTCCACTATTACAAAAGCCTAACTGGGAGGATCCAGTCCTGTCTGTTTTATTTACATTGGTTTAAAACAAGTGTTCTCACTGAATTTCAATCTATTGTAAATTACAATTGCTGTTTTAATCCTACCCAATCCAAATTCCAATGTAGACGTGGCAGTGAAATAGTGACTTTTGATGTCTGAAGCAAACACCTAAGTCTGTGGACAAAGGCAACATGGAGATCCAAATTCTTCTTGAAGTGTCTTTGCCATTCTATAACATATATTTTGTAGCCATTTTGGACAAAGTGGCCCACATGAAAAGTCAGCAGGTACCACCATTCTTAATAACTGTCTCACATGAAGGTCCCAAATTGTACATTGGACTTTTTATCTAACAACCAGTAAATTTACTCTTCGGAATACCTCAGGGATCAGCATTTTACCACGCAATATTCAATGTTTGCTTAATCACCCGAGTTTGCCCTCTGATAGCTTTTCCATCAGATTTGTATCATTTGATAAAAACCCTGTCCTCCCTCCACAAACAGTACTGCGCCGCTGTATACAATGCCAAGTTCTATGCTGAAACCCTCTCTTTGAATATGCTTTACTGCTCTCAAGCTAGGTCTGTGCGATAAGCAATAACATATATAAAACAATAAAATATATTACAAACAACCAACTTTTCTTAAGGGAGTGCACAAAACGAAAATGCTGGGATGCTCATCTAATGATTTTGACCTTTACAAGACTGAATGACTTCAGCCCACTAGAGATTTATTCTGGATGGGCTGCATTGATTCCCTTTTCAGATTCAGTCTAGGTAATAATAGTATTCCATCTTTACAAGAGAAATCATGCCTTCGCCAACAAAGCAAAATATGTTGTCATAAAATTGAACAAAGATTAGTGATTGGAATTCCAGAACTCGGAGATGACCACTTTCAGTGATAATTTCAAGAGAAATGAATGCTCTTGAGTATCTCTATCAAAGGGTTAGATCGATGGAAGAAGCCTTGAACTCCAAATCATCTTCAGAGGTCTGCAAACTTTGGCTCACCAGATTTTTTGAACTACAACTTCCATTAGCCCCAGCCCTCATAATCAATGTTGAGGGATCATGGGAGTCATGGTCCAAAACATCTTGAGAGCCACCAGTGGCTGACCCTTTTAGTAATGCCTTCAAGAATAGCCTGCCATGGTAAATTTAATCTGTTGATTTAAAAGAGGCAATTATGATTCTCAGGCATGAGGTGTCTGTGGGAGCCAGGATCAAATTCAAATAGGATACTGTGGGTTGAACTGCATAGCAATTCCTACATCACAATCACCCCCAATATACATGCATGACTGGTGCATTTTCAACACCTTTATCCTAAGGTAGGGCTTTCCTGTGTGTCCCTGGTGATATGGGAACACCACATTCAGTCCCACTGGGTTAGTGGGAATTGGCGAATGCATGCACAATGCTGAACGCTTTTTCCACCATCCTGAGAATGAAGGCCTTTATGTGTGGTTTTTCCTATGTGTTGTATTGATATGAGTGTACTGGATTTCTGGATTTTGTGCAGCTAGATAAAGAGCCTGCAACACCAGCTTTTTCTTAACAAGAAATCGTATAGCATGTCAGACCTTGACTACTAAACTCCATACGTGCAAACAGAGTGCATCCAATACTGATTACTCTATTATGTTATCACGATGCACTGTGACAATGATTGCACATTTAACAGCGCACCTTTTCTTAAAAAAGTAGTTAGGTAGAAAAAAATACACTGATCATTAATAAGCCCTGCAAAATATTCTCAAATTGAAATTCGTTTTCAAACGTGGATGCTAAAACGGACTCCACAAATAGCGGTCGGTAATGTGAAGGTCATTAAACGGCTCTGCCTTGAAAGATGAAAATGTTCTAATTTGGGAAGGAACTTTGAAGGACCTTAATCTTTTTGTTAAGTGTTTGCATATGAGTTGAGTTGATGTGAAATGCACACGTGAACAGCTTACTTGGGGATCAATTACCTGGATGGCTCTCTCTGTTCGCTGAAGCAGGAACAGTCAAGAATAGAGTGAGCCGAGAACTAATTGCCGCTTCCAGCGTGCTTGATGCTGGCCAATGGCCTTTGCTAAGTGTGCGGAGAGGCGTTCCTATTGGTCGGGAACTCAGAATTGAGAGAATCAGCAGCAGCAAGGATGATTTCTTAGAAGAGTCTCCTATTCATACTCCGAAGCGGCAAGACAGTAGGGTAGGGAGAGATAGAGGCAGTGAAAAGCATTCTAAAAAAAAAACAATGGAATCTATAGAAAACTACATTGAAAGTTATAGGGAAGCTTTTTAGGCAGAAGGTCAGAGAAAATTGCTTTTTAAAATGTTCTTCATTTGCCACAGATATGAAAAACAACATCGTCCATCATCGAAGGGCTATTTTCTTTGCCTTTAAAACAATGTAACCCACCTCAGTACGATTTAAAAGCAGAATGCAAATATAAGAATCTGCAAAGATATTGTAAATTACCCAAACCTTTCAACTGAAGAGGATTATTCCCCCTCCTGTATCATCCCATTTATTTTCAACTATGAACAAATTACCACTAACTGGGAAACACTCCCTATGCGTATTAACCCCTTGCCTGACCTGATATCCAGTAGTCATGGGTCTGTGCAATCCCATTCTACTTAGCCCAAAGTTCCCCTAGTGTAACTATTTTACAGTACATTTACAGCTATACAAAGCTGGTGTGGCCACCTCAAATGTCTTGAACTATCCCCCCAGACAAGTCATTCAATAGGTTAACCCGATCCTTATTCTGTTTCTGTGTGAAAATAAACTGCCACCCTTAGTATTTATAGGTTTATATGTGAATGTTACTTGGCCATAGACATAGCCCTGACCCTCGATTCTATAGGCCCTTCCAAATACACGCAGGCTAAAAAAGTAACTCATTTTCTATATGTTTTTGTAACATTCCCATTATCTGCCCTTTAACGAACAACCAAACATCATTCTGAGTTTGGCAGAATACCCACTGTTTCAACACAGACCTGCTGCCACACATGGTCAGCATTACCACCACTCATAATCCGCCAGTCCCTGCCAGATTATGAGGGCAGTAAAAACAATAAAGCAGTCATACTTCTGCCCATGGCAAATCCTCTCATTTTTGGAGGTACAGTGGAGGAAAAACCTTCAGCTATATCTGATATGATAAAAGTCACAGTAAATCCATTACAATGTGAAAAAAAAGTTTGTCAATAAGAACATTAACGAAAAATGCATGTGATGTATAAATGCAGATACTTTTAAAACTTGGGAGCTCCTTTTAAAAAAATAAAATCCAACACCACTTAAACTCAAGGGAAATCATCATTGTATATCAACATAATTTGAAATATGCTGTGAACAGTTTCTGAAATGGACATTACAAGGTCGCTGACACTGTTGTTGCATGTTGTTTTTCCTGATGTTTATAGCATGGAGGCAGCAGAGTGTGCTGCGATGATTTGCAGCCCACCGTATTATATTGAAGGGCACATCATGTCAGCAGATATTTAAAATGTCGCTGGCAGATATTATACCTACTATGCTATACATGTATGGTTTAGAATTATGTATGTATCTATACAAAAGCCAGCACAATAAATGGCATGTGGTATATCATTATTCTTCTTATATGAAACACTTGTGTCTGGGCGCGCTATAAATAAAATATCATATCGTATCATATGTACCAGTGATTTACAACATCCTTGGTTGGATTACATTTCTGCAGTCTGTGATTTTTTTTCTAAGATTTGTTTCGCTGCAATAAGAATCATCTCATGAAAAAAATAGTCCACTCAGTTGAAGCACTACTGAATATAATATCCTTGCAGCCTTCAAGCAATTCGGGGATGTTATTCTCCACATTCATAGAAACAAAAGTTACATGCATTTATTTCTTGCAAGGTGGTCACTGTGATTCTCCCCTCCCTGGGACTAATAGCCCCAAGATGATGGCACGTGTGTTGCACATTGAGTTACCAACATTGACTTAGATCGCTTCTTGTCTCCAAAGAATTGTAGTGTATTATCAAGGTAAGCAACACTGCTGGAAAGTTGAAGGGTTATGTATTTTTAGGTTTCTTTACAGCAAGTGGGTATGACAAGCCCCCAAGTTTCCATACATCAGTCTTTCTCCTTCCTTCTCCCTCAGCAACTGCCTCAACCCTTCTTTTCGGCATTCTCACTCCAATTTTCACTCGATTCAGCTACCATTCTAATAAGAACATGCAACCATACTCAACTATATACATGTTTGCAAAATGGGGCAATGCAGAGACATTGGGGGTCATTATGAGTTTGCCGGTAAGCCACCGGCAGTACCACTGGTTTACCAGCAAACTCAGCTTACCGTTTCTGCCACCTGATATGCCGGTGTTTCTGGGGTATTATGGGTGACAGTGTAACAGTTAGTTCCCCTTCCCATGGAGTCCCATGGAGTCCCATTTGACTCCATGGGATGGGAACCACTGAATCACCGGCCCCGCTGTTAATGGTGTCATTGATTCATTGAATTCACTGCCGGTAGGGGCATGAAGTACCAGCAGGTCAGGGTTGCCAGTAGGTCACTGCCTGTACCGGCAGACTCAGAGTATGCCGGTCCAGAAACGGTGCCGATATAAATTGTAACAGAAAAAGAAAGAGACACGTGCTTTCATGCAATATAAAATCAATCACCTCCTTAACAAATGAAAGTGTTTTTAAACATGTTTTAAATTGTGCTGTTGCAGCACTTCTTCTGAGTTCAGAAGAGAGAGCATTCCAAAGAGCAGGAGCCCAAGCATCAAAACTAGAGCCAACTATTTTGTTAAGCGAGACATGTGGTTGAAACAATAAGACATCTTCGTTGGAACGTAGAGTGCATCTCTTAGGCATCTTCTTAAATGGTGTGCAAAGATAAGTGGGGTCACCACCGGCCAGGCATTTGTACACCATGACAGCTCCTTTGAATCAATGTCTTTGGCCACCGGGAGCCAGTGTATCTTCTGATGTGCATTGGCCACTCGAGACCGGCATCTAATCCCACAAACTGCACAAACTGTGCCGTTTTGAGTTACCTGCATTCTTTTCATATTTGCTTGAGTGGTACCAACAAGAAGGCTATTGCCAACAAATAATCTAATTTAGTGTTTATGATGGCAGCTGCTATCAGAGATTTATTGATCTGTGAGAGATAGAGGCGAATTTGCCAAAGCAAGTGAATTAAATAAGAGCAGGAAGAGTTTAGATATGAGACATGATTTTTAAAAGTCAATTGAGAGTCAAACAAGAACTCCAGTGTTTTTACAGATTCAGAAACCTGAATTTTGTTACCAGAAATCATAAAACTACTGAACAATGGATCCAGTTTTTTTTTAACTTGTAGCCAGTTCCAAGAATAAACAATTCAGATGTTTTTTTTTATTTAAAGCCAGTGGGCTCACAATCATCCAAGATTGTATGGCATTGAAGACTTAATTTACCCTCTTTTTCTTTTACCCTCTTTATTGTCTTTTCCTGACACATGCTCCACTTTAAATTCATGAACTTACAATGACGTCATCTATATTGCTAATCTCCTGGAAACTCTGTCAAGCCTTTTGTTCATGAATACCCCCACATGTGGTCTATACGCACAACAAACTTCCTTTCCCAGAGAAATGCTTTGAATTTCTTCATGTCCATGTCACACTCAAAGCTTCTTTCTCAATCATTGAATATCTAGGTTCCGCCTCCCTCGGCGCTCTGGAACCAAATGCAATTATTCTTTCCACACCTCTTTGCAATTGCGTAAGGACTGCCCCTAACCCTTTATCACTGGCATCCATCATGACCACTGTTTATGTTTATGTTTATTTATTTATACCACGCATAAGGTACCCTAAGGCTTAGAGGCACCGCCAAAAACAAACAGAATTAAATGATAAATATAACATAACAGACAATACTGAGATCCATAAATATATAAATTACAAAAAGGCATATATAGCCAGTCACATAAAAGTCAAAGAACAAACATCCTAAAAGAAAAATGAAAAGGTTAGTTTAGCACAATTCTCAATTTTGAGAGAAGAGGCATGTCCTGTATATTAGTGAGACTGTTTATGAAGGCGGGCAAACTGCTAGAACCACATCCTATGATGATACAGTCAGTATTGTCTACATGGCACCAAGTGCTGATCTGTAATCTCCGGAGAACGTTCAGGTCTTGCGATCTAACACAATTGGGTCCCACTTTATTATTAAGCCATGCTAAAGTTTTATTTTTTAGTGACTGCCTAGATTCAGCTTGCTTAGGCTTGTCCACATTAATTAGAACAATGTTTCTTGGATCCAGTGCGAAGCTCCTCATATCGGAGTCCGCAATTTTGGGCATAGTGGATTTTTTCTGGCGAATATCATTTTATAGAAGGGGACTTCATGAAAGGTAGAGTACTCTCACGTGGCACTGTAGTCCCTGGACGAGGCACGAGCGGAGCTAACTTTGTTTGCAAAGACGAGTCTCTATGAGTTAACTCAATCGGCTCTGTTTGAGAGTCTGCATGAACTGCGTTCTCAAAAATAGACGTTTGGGGACCCTTTTCCTCCCTTATGAGCTTCAGCTGGGTGGAGTTCTGTGGGGATGACAACGAGGGCATGGACATTTTTTATGTGACAGAGTCTACCCGGGAGTAGAATTCCACAAAGTTCGAGCAAATCGCTAGATCCCGTAGCATATGATCTTTAAAACATAACCAGTAAGCTATATCTTTGGGCTCGAGCAGCACCTTCACAGCGCTGGCTGCCACTTCAGATTGATCACCTATTCTAAGAGGCTGATCTCGAGGAGCATGATGGCCCATAGGGGCCAGGCCTTCTGATGGATCGACAATATCTTTGAACAACTCCCCATTAACCCCACAATGTGCCTTATCAGGGGGAAGGACCTTTGACTGAGATTGCATAGAGGAACCCATGGGGGAGCATGTGAAGCTATCCGCCCTCCTGGGGACCTTATTGCCTAGTAGTATGTTGATGAGCAAAAGATGTTCATTGTGCAATTTCAATCTCCTCGTGGCACTTAGGGCTAAAACAGCCGAGATTCTGCTATCCTTCCTTTGGGGAGCCCAAGGTGTTGACTGTGTAAAGGTAGCCATTTTACTTGGGGCATCAAACTGGCTACCATCGGACCCTAGCCCAGGGTGGAGGCATAAATGGAGGTGGGAATGGACTGAAATGGGTACCCCAGTCTGTAGCTAAACGTGGTAAAGGAGTCATGGGCCAGGTCCGGAGAAACAATCCATGGCTAGACGTACTAAGGGATTAGTTGGCCAGGTCTGGGTTCAGGGCTCTATTAAGCGTGGATTGCAGTCTTGTTGTAGGCATGTCCTGCAAAATGAGGTTGGCACAACCAATGAGGGTTGGCACAGCCTGTCGCAGCACAACATGGTACAAAGGTAATAAGGGCAGCAAGTGCTTAACCCTGATAGCCACCCCTCTGAGCACCCAGACAGAGGGGAGCTCAAGCAGCTACAGCACCACGTCCGACCTTTCCGACCACTGCAGTGCCGTCCCGGAATCATCAGAGGGCTGGGGATATGCTGAGGTTCATGTCCCAGGAAAGATTAACAAGAAGGCAGAAGGAAAGAAAAAAAATCCGTAAGGCAGGCAATCCGACAGCCCGCCGATCGGAATTGCAACTCGCTGTGTTCTTCTTCCGCATTCCACTTCCACACCATTAGCATCAGAAGAAGGGACCCTACGCTGAGAATGCTGCGTCATACCGCACCGCCAAGCACGGCCGTCTCAGATGCAAGTGTCCGAAGGAGGCAGAACCGAGATTTTCAACGATTGAGAAAGAAGCTTTGAGTGTGACATAGCCAAGAAGAAATTCAAAGCATTTCTCTGAGGAAGGAAGTTTGTTGTGCGTATAGACCACATACTGTTTCACAGTCAGTATCAAAGTTCACCAAGGCTGCCGAACTGATAGGGTCTTCTGATGGTGGCACACGTATCAGCAAACAGTGGCACGCATTTTGAATAATATTCACAAAACCAAGGAAAGACATAACCTGCTGTCTGTTAGCAGGTGCCTGCACATTCACTATGGCCTTCACCAATTCCCTTCTCAGTGCAATTCCCTTCCACTATTCCCTTCACCAATTCCCTTCTCAGTTCTATTCTCTTCCTCTATGGCCTTCACCAATTCCCTTCTCAGTTCCATCCCCATCCACTATGGCCTTCACCAATTCCCTTCTCAGTTCCATCCCCATCCACTATGGCCTTCACCAATTCCCTTCTCAGTTCAATCCCCTTCTCACTCAACTTATGGCCCAAATATTCGATTGAGTTTCTCCTAAATGTGCACTTTTTTCTTTGAAGCATCATACAGTTTCCTTTAATCTTCTTAAGACTTTGCCAAGCCTTTGATCATGCTCCTTCAGATCTCTACAGATGATCGTACCATCATCTTGGAAGTATGTCACACCGTCCATCCCTTTGAGCAATTGGTGCATCACTCTCTGAAAACAATTCCACGGCTGACACTAGCCCAAATGGCATTCTCTTACAATGGAAAGTACTATCTGGTGTCACAAATGTGGTAAAATCCCCACAATCTGGATGCAACCTGACTTAGTGGTACATAAAAAATGTTGCACCCGTAGACATGCATACCATCTCCCCAATTTTGCGTAAAGGAAAATATTCCACAACAACTTCTCAGTTTAATCCCCTGAGATCTATCAGGTCGACAGGCGGACCTCTTCATTGGCTTTCCACACCACTACCAATTCAGAGGGCTGCACAGGCTCAATGGCTTACTTTGGTAACCTCCTCCCTCATGGCAATAGGCACTGTCCTGACTTTAGCCACTATTGGTTTGGCACCATCCTTTAACTTTATAAATTATTGGTGTCCCTTAAGGCATCCCAATTCTTCTCTTAATATTTCTTTGTATACCTCTTTCGGCATCCCTGTTGTCTCATTGACTACCACAGCAATATGTCCAAGAACACTGGGATCTACTAAAATCCCCATTTTTCCTTTGCGCATACTAACTCAGCAAACTTTTTCCCTTTCTTCGACACCTACACCTTTGCCACCGTTGACTTCTCTTTGCAGTCTAATTTGGCTTAAATAAACTGATTGTAATATGTGAGCCCTCATAAGCATTTGCCCTCACAGTGGTTTATTTGAGCTCGCTGCATTTAAATTTCTTCCCCCCCACACTCTGGAAGTGTAGTCAGAGCCAGTCTCTACTAACATAGACACCCAAATGCAATTTATCACAACAATGCCATGGGACTTTTCTCCCCTTTTCGACTTAGCTTACTGACCAACTCACACCCTATGCATTCGTATAACCATCAGTTTCATTTTCATCACCATCACTCTCAGCATTTATTTCTTTTACAAACAATTTGGAAACGTTCTTGCAGCACTTTGCAAAGAGTCCTTGCTTTCCACACCGATTGCACAATGCCTTGAGACCGGCGCAAGATCCATTGTTTGCAAAATGGAACGAGCTGCCACATTGGAACCATCTTTTTAGGCCCATCTGTTTTCTTCTGTGGTTTTCAGCAGTGCTCTGATGCGTATGCCTTTTTCTCATTTCCTCTTTGAAAGGGATGTTTTTCTTCTGTGGAGCTTTCATTTGCTCCTCCTTCTCTGCCATGACAGCGCGAGCTGTGCCTCCTAGTTGATTATCTTTCTTATTCAACTCGTTCATGCAAAATCATCAAGTGCTCTATTTTCTTTGCCAGTTCCAACACTTCACTCAGTCTGGGATCGACTTTTGTCCAAATTTATCCAAATATTCTGTTCTCTTTCACCTTTAACATAAACTGGTCCCGCAGCCGATCATCACATGTTGCTCCAATGTTGCATTTGGTAGCTAGTTCCCTCAGGCCAGTTATGAAATCCTCAATTGATTCACCCACTCGTTGATCCCTAGTACCAAAGTAGTACCTTTCTAAAATGATGCTTGATCTTTTCTCAAAGTGAATGTCCAGGTCCTTTGCAAAAAAGTCTCATTGGCATTTAACACTTCTCCGTCTCCCCCTTCTTCCCAAACAGTGCATGAATAACGCTCTACGGCGGTCAGCGCTGTATGTAGGACCCATGTATGACCAGGACGTGACGCAGTCTTGGAAATTCTCTTTCCAGTTTCCCACTTGATGACAGGCGTCCCAGCACTGGGCTGAAATGCAGCAGGTAAGTCACTCATGGTCAAAGTACGTTAGTTTTTTTGCGTGTCCCAGTACTGGCTGCCCAGTCAGCTGCTTTTCCTGGCACCTGGCTTCCTTACCAAAGAAGGTCATTGATACTATTACCTATCCTTGAGCCACACTGCAGAGTTGCAGGTTCGATAAAAAAAGAAGAAATTCTCACAGTGTCATAATGACCTTAACTGGCACAATTTCTGTTTTGGGAAATCTTATTCCAACACCACTGTCTGTCCTCTGCACAGTTAAAAAGTACTGGCACGAGGGGCAGTGGCGTCGCTAGGGAGGAGCATTGGGGGGGCCAAGGCCCCCCTGTGAAACCCTGTGTCCCCCCTAGTGCTCCCCCTACCTAAAACGAGCAGTGACCATGTTCTCCTCCTACTTTTGTCTGTGCCCCCCAACTTTTGTCTTTGACCCCGTCTGTGCCCCTCCTAAATTTGATTCCTGGCGATGCCACTGATGAGGGGAAGCGGAGCCTAATGACGATCCCCATTGATAACAGAGTACATCACACATTGCAAGGTCCTTTGCTCTGAATTCCTTTCTGAGTTCCTTGTGCATGCTTGAAACGCTCTGAGGTCCTTTCCTCAAGCATTCGATGCAACGCAAAGATGCTAGTGCCACAGTCATTGAAATGACACTGGCGCACACCATTCCCTAAAATCTCCTTATTACATTTGGCGGCCGATTCAGCGGGATTTCCCACATCCTACTTGTGGCAGGGCTTTCAGCCATGGGGAACTGGACATCAGGCGGCCACGCACAAAACACACTGCATGATGTAGTCAAGGCAGGGCAGCACCTCCCTCTTCGTCAACAAGACTGATCCAAACATGGCTCTTGTATCCTATTTCCATAGCTTGCAATCATCAGCAGTCACAGACCAGCTTCTCCAGTAAACATGGAGTGGTGTAAGAGCACTCCAGCAGCCTGAGGACCCTGACGGCTTGATAGCTCGTAACCACTATATTATTATAAAGGTAAGCCACACTGCTGTAAAGTTGAAGGTCTATTTATTTGTAGATTTTTTTTATAGCAAATGGGTATGACAAGCCCCCAGCTTTGCATACACCAGCCTTTCCCCTTCCTCCGGCAGCATTGTTTCTGGACCGGCAGGCTCAGAATGAGCCCCATTGTCTTCCATGGTAATGATGACAACCACACACCATATAACATAGTCCTTTTTCTTCCAAACGCTGTTAGCAGCTCAAACAAAGGGCGCATGTATGTCTTTAAATTGCTCGATCTACAGTAATATTCTGAAAGGATCAGCATTTACTCATATAAGATTTGTCAAAATCATCAAATTGAATGCTTGCTCAGAGTGGGTAAGCAGGTATTTGATAGGTTTACTGCTGAAGCCATGTGATCCTTGAAACAAAGAATTAAAAAACACAATTCCAATACAGGAACCGCAGCAATGTAATCTTCCATAGTAACATATTTTTCAAATATGACACTTTCACTAGAGTTTCGTCACGATATGATGCTGATTACTGGAAAGTGTCCTGTATGCTCTACATGGTAGAAACAAAGAACGTCCTTTGAACAAAAAGACATCTTCTGGATTTGGACTCTAAAGACAACAACTGCTTGTAACATGGACTGGAACATGTCTTGGCCTGTTTCTTAATTTTTCCTTAAGCACCAATAACCAGTGGCCCTGTCAGCACGACATCTTCAGTGTGCATTAAGTACGAGGAGGCTGTAAAGAAGCAGACCCTCATACGCTGTATTCGCCATCTGCACACAATCAGACGCAGAGGCCTCCGGGCTGGAACTTTTCAGGACTTTCTCGGAACAGAATTCATTGTGGACTAAACTAAGCCTTTATTAATTGCTGTGTGTTTGGTTAACCCATTTACTTTCTAGAATGATCTAATTAGGCAGTCTGCTCATAGACATATTATTGTGTCGACGGTGATTTTCATTTTGTTTTTACCATAATTGAAGATCACTTTGTACAGGGGCCTAATTTTCCTGAAACAAGTTGCATGTGTTTGAAAGTCATGATTCATAATTTGTTGAATCGAAACAACCTATAAGGTTTGCAAACAGGTGGATGCACTTTAGCCTCTTTGTGTATGTTACTAGCTGGTTGGAAATCCTTTTTACTTGTTGCTAAAGCTACAATGGGAATGTGCAACATGAATTTTCAATTAAGTAATTGAACAACTGGTCATTGTTTCATTCAAATATTATGAGCTTCTATGCCTACAATTGAGGATAATTTCAGATTAGTTCTATGTGGAGAACATGCTGCTTCCTTGAAGAATTGCATAGGGAACCTGTCTTTCTAAATGTTCACAGACATTAAAAAGAGCATGTGCAGTGGCTGTGGCAAGAAGAGAGAGATCGTATATGAGAAGCATCACTGATCTGCATGTGAATGCCTGTAAGCAGTGCACACTGTGTATGATTTCCTCTCTTCAGCAAAGCAGGCCCTCCTACACATTTGCCTCAGAGAGTACATATAGGATGTGCCCATGAGAGGACGAGTGTACTCGAACTCACAGGCTGATCAGAGGGAGGGAGGGAGAGCCTCTAACTGGTGAGGCAGTGTGTGCATACTGAGCATGTGCCTTCAGGTACAGAGGGTATGCTCAGCCACAATAGGCTATGTTAGGTGTCACTCACTGCCTCCAGGGGCAGAAAAGCATCCCAGGTTACATGCTCATGCCTAGAGACCCTGCTGGCCTCGAGACCTATGGTATGTACATGTTTTGTCACCAGTAACTGGTACTTCTTAATTTTTTGTTTACTGTTACCCAGTACTTTAAGTGGGCTCGGGCTGATCTGGGCATGGTGTAAAGACTGTAGGGGGGTATCTGTACTCCTGCTCTCTATATGGCAGTGTAGAGGCACAGAGCACCCTAGCCAAGATTCTCTATTGTTGGTAGAAATGGATGAGCAATCAAGGCTTAGCTCTCAGGAGGTGATGTGGGCTGGTTCTTAAGTACAGTGTAGTCCCCAAGCACCCACAAAGGAATGTCCACACACTAAGTTAGTGAAAACACAGTCTTTATATAAATAAGGTTCACATTATGTACACAATCACAATAACGCACTTTGTGCTCCGACAGTTCTAAAATTGTAAATATATACAGTCTCAATGTGGTACCACAATTATACTTGATTCCATTAAAATGCATCAACTGTACTCTGTTCAAATGTCTTACAAATCAGTTAATAAAGTGAACCAACAATAGACATAGGAGTAAAGCAGGTTGGTTAAAAAACAATAGGCAGAATACAGGCCCCGTTACCTAGACACAGCTCTGTGTGAGGATCCCCCCACCTGGGCAACCTGTAAATAAAGATATACTACAAGCCCAGTCTATATATTGTTTACATGATTCTTATTTCCCTCTAGAAAGGTTCTACCACCCCAATGTACCTGGAATAGCAGAGTTCGACGTCGGGTCATCAACAGAGTCTTCTTGAGCGGCTCCCTTTAAGGCAGGAGCCACAGATAGTCAAGAGCCCACGAGGAAATGGTGAATAAAGGCATTGAGGCAGCAGCTTCGTTCCTGGCGGTGCTTGTCGATGATCAGTCGTGGATGTCCTGCAAAGATGAGGCGTGTGGTGCACCTCAATGACGATAGTTCATTGCCGCAAAGAGTTACTGAAGGACTTTGGCCCAACAAGTGCATCGAGTTTTCGGCATCTCTGTGCTCTTCAGGTGGCGGGAAACCTACTGGTGGATTCTCCTTGCCGTGTCGGCGGCTCTGACTTTCTCTGGTGGGACAAAGCGGTCATCAGTGAAGAGTGAGGGAGTCCTTCATTCAAACTGTTCTTAGGCAAAGGAGCACTGCGGCTCCGGTCATCGACGGTGGTCGTCGGTGATGGACTTCAATGTCTGGGCGCTTTGCTTCGTGATTCCGTGGTGGTCCCCGTCTCCGGTCGGCAGCCTTTCGAGGACTGACTTCCAAGGGCACTTCGGCAAAGGTTAGCTGGTTCACGCTGGTCCCTCGTAGCTCAGAAAGAGGTCTCCTAGCCAGGTCCTCTCTTGGATCAGTTCCTTGAAGGCACAGAAGCTTTCAGATTGGTGAATGAAAGCAGCAGCAATTCGTCTTCTTCCAGTGGGCTCCAAGGTTAAGTATCAACTTCAGCTTCTGAACAATTTCCATCAGTGAGAGGCCCCCAGAAATACTGTTGATCTCCCATTCATTCTGCTGGGCCACACTCAGGCCACCAACCATTCAGAAGGGCATTCAGGCAGTCAGGCTCACAGTGCATTCAGGCCATTCTTCTCCATCCAGACAGTCACAGCATTTAATGTGGATTGGGACAAGCACTCTGCCATTCAGCACTCCACACTGCATTCATACCAGTTTCGGGCAGGCTGTCTCAGTCATGGTGTCAACCACCAGATACTAAAAACCATAACATGAAATGCGTATTCATCACACACTCCATTCACCTACCCCACTGGTGTACCCACAACATACAGTAATTGGGAAGGCTCCAGCCAGTCTGGCCTGGACTTTGCCACACTACCATACATGGAACTTCCACCCAACAGCTAGTCAGAGGGAAGGGACAGAGTCAGGGCTTCCCAGTACTTTGGGGCAAACAAGGTAGCAGGCAATAGAAAGCAAGAGGCCACACGGGCCATCTTGTCTCCTATCAGGAATCAACTGATTCCAATGGTAGAGCCCCGGTATCCAAAAATGGAGGATACTCAGAGCACCTGACAAATTCAGCATGGAGCTGCCACCAGCCCATACCCTGCTCTATGGGTTACACACAGATGCCCAAAAACATACACTAGGGTACAGGGTTGTACCCCCACCCATGGATGCCATAAGGGTATCCCAAGGGTCTGTACACCAAAATAAAAAGTGGAAGAGCTGCACTGCCAGGAGTCCCACATGGACGTCTGGGCAGAAAATAACACAGAAAATACATGAAAAAGGACTATAGAACAAGGACAGGGAGGCCCTGTCCCTCAAATGCATTTCCTCTATCACACATAGCCCAGTCATGGTCCGACAATTATTAGAACTGGTGACCTGTCGGGTACTCAAGCTGATTTCCCTGACATGATTTCCTGCGGGCTAGGGTGTATTAAAAATCACGATTGATTATATTGCCTTTGTCTCTGAGATGTCACCATCAGCCTTGTTTAGACTCACATCATCCATTTCATATAGTTGGTGCTAGACTGGAACTACTTTGTTCCTCTTGATGGCCCTGGTGTTGAACAGTTCATAAACAGCATACCCTTCACTTACATTGGTGTGCAATGCAAAGTAATTGTCAAACCTCAGGCAAATCATGTCCTCTCCCACTGTGGGGACACTCAAGCCTTGTCCTTTCTGGTGCCAGAATCACTGCTTGCCATAAATCATCAAGAGTGGTGAAAACCTTACACAAAGACCTCTAGATTAAGAGTTAGGCCGTGGAGGGAGGTGAGACATGCCCTCTTAATGTCCTAGCCCAGACCTTCAATTCAGCACAGAAACAGTATCCTCCCTCAGGATCTCAGTGGGGCAAAAAGTAATCAGGGGCACCAAATAAATATTGCACCGCAATATTTTATGACAAAGTGTTTGAGTAGTGCCTTTGCGTACGAGTACATTTTTTATCTGATTTGCCAAAAGCTGTGTCTTTTAAATCACAATGAGTGTTAAGATGGATTTCTGAACTCTGACCTGATGGGCAGAGGTTCAGAAGGCCAGCCTAGTTTCCTGGAACAGGGAAACCTTCTGGACAAGGCAGACCAATCAAGGTAGCTTGGCAGCGGTCAAGACTAGGTGTCAGGAGGGGTGAGGGTGACTGAAAGACCTCAATGAGCACACAGAGTAAAGGACACATACACTCCCAGTCAGGTGTATATGCATCAACAATACAAATGCATTTATTCCAAGGACTTTGCAATTCAACACACAGTAAGAAAATCACAATGGGTCCACAACCTCAACAGGGAAGGAAGCAGGCAGTGCAAATAGTCTTTAGGCCCTTCTGCATCAAACACAGTCCTAACTGAAAGGCAATCCAACCCCTAAGATGAGGGGAGCCTAATGCTCAAATGTACTTGCGAAGCTGGTGCACGCGGTAGTTGAAGTGGGCAAAACGGGGTCTTTTGTAGGGACTGTAGCAGCTCAGGAAGGTAGGTGAGGTGATGCAGAATAGGTTCTCACTATTCAAGGAGGGACTCCACTTGAGGGCAGAATCAATTCCAAGAGTTGGGAATAGTTCGCTAGTTCGCACTAGCAGTGGAAATGAGAGAGACTCTCAGGGGCCAATCGTGTGTAAAAATGGATGGATGCGCTAGGGGCCACCGGTTATGGTTGTAATCACTCACTGACCCCCAGCGCACTTTAGATCAAACTTCGGCAGTCAAGTCCACTTTGGTTTCAGGTTCAAATGCAGCAATCTCGCAGCTCTGCGTCTTTCAGCTACGAAGATATAGCGTTGATTCCCCTATAGTACAGTGGCGATTTCTCCGCTCCTGGTGGATGGATCAGGCTGGTTCCACTGTAACAGGCTTCAGGGCACAAAGGACCATAGCTGAAATGAACTTGCAAAGTTCGTCGCCACAGCTGGGTGACACGGTAACCGCTTATAAACCGGTTTGGGCACACTCACTTTACTCCAGACCTGGGAATGCCAAGTGTACGAAATTCAGTGTAAGAGTGCCGTGAACACAGAACTTACCATGTACCCAGTTTCAAGTGCTTCCTCGAAACAGCAGCGGTATCAGGGCAAAATTCCTATGCAAGCTGGTCAGACTACTGGCTGGCCCGGGGACGCTTCCGAAAAGGCTTACTTTCAGGATCTGATGAAGGTGCCGAGAATAGTTGGTCCCACTATTCTAATGGGTCGAAGCATCTTTGCAGACCGTCTAGGATGACCAGAAGCAGAGGGGTCCCACGGGACGACAGCGGGCTCATGGTGCCAAATCTTCCAGTGGGTCACCAGCGGTTCCTCGACTCGGATTCTTAGTTTCAGGATACTTGGATCCTATCCTTCGTTCAGTGAGATCTCAAGAGATTGGCATGGCATGGGTGTTTGGAGCCTTCTCTTATCCAAAATCTCCTTCGTGCCAAAATGAAGACCCAATGGGAAATCTTCTCTTATACAGGCATACCATACGTAGACCAATCATTGACCATGGTGGTCCCAAGCATCCGCAGCACACCAGACTCTCTGGCACCCAGGATGTGTATTGAAACTAGACAGTCCATCCCACATCCTGGGGGGGTGCACACAAGCCATGCAAAAGGCCGCAAAGCTTGGCGCTTGACTGGAAAATGCATGCCCAAAAAAGGACTGACCCTGGTCGGCTCGACCTGTGGAAGGTGAAGGGGCAAGATGGCCAAAGGACAGGACAAAGAACCTCGTGGCATGGCCATTTTGGAGCTAGGCTACCTTACCGTGCAAAACACAATAATTGTGGTTTGCCTGGCAAGAAAGGGATACAAATATACGAAAAGATAAGCTGCCACCAGCCCTGTCCAAGGCACATCTGCACTTCTCCTAAAAAATCCTTCGAGAGTAACTAGGGCCTTCAAAAATGACAGGAAGACCCAAGTACACTGTACTGTAAGGTACTCTGTTCACTTGTAGCATGTTGCAGAAAAGTTGCAACATTGGCAAGGACTAAAGAAAACAAAGTCTCCCAGTACTGACTGTCTTTAAGGGCATGTCAGTTTCCCCATAAGAAGTGAGCAAAAAGCCCAGAGCTCAGTAGAAGGCTGTGCTCCTCTGGTAAAGTCAGACTGTGGTGTTTAAACAAAGCAAAAAGTTGGGGGGTACACAACTGGAGGGAACATTACAAATGGAAGGGAAATCTTTCCTAATACTCGCCCCTCCCAGACCAAGGACAGGGTGAATTAATCCACTTCTGGATGAGTCTCATGTTCAGGTTGGTTAAACATTCTGGGCAACCCATCAGCATTGCTATGTCGGACACCTGGCCTATGCTCAATAGTGAAGTCAAGGCCTTGAAGGCTTATGGACCACCTGAGCAACTTTGGATTCTCTCCCTTCTTGTTCATTATCCACTTTACGAGAGTATGGTCAGTTTGCACAGTGACGTGGGTCCCTTAGAGGTAGGGCCTCAGCTTCCTTAAGGCCCACATAACAGATAAACGTTCTTTCTCCACTTTGGACCATATGTGCTCTCTGTCCTTAAACTGGTGACTAATGAAGCCAATAGAGTGTTCCTTACCCTTCTCATCTACTTGTGATAGTACCGCTCCTATCCCAATGTCAGAGTTATCTGTCTGCACAATAAAAGGTCTTTGGTAATCAGGGACCCTGAGAACAGGGGCCTGGCACAAGAAGTCTTTTAAGCCATTGAAGGCCTTCCCAAACTCTTCAGACCAAGTTACCTTCTTGGGTTTCTTAGGAGTTGTGAGAGCAGTCATGAAGTTTCTGTAGTAGCCAGTGAGTCCTAAAAAGGCTCTCACTTGGGTTTGAGTTGTGGGGGTAGGTCAGTCTTGTACTGCTTGTACTTAACTGGGTAGGGGCTGTATCCTCCGTCCACCTACTTCATGTAGACCACTGAGCCTTGTCAAATCTGGTACTTACTGGCCTTTATGGTCAAGTGGTCCTTTTGAAGAGCTTGCAACACAATTTTAAGGTGTCTCACATGATCCTACAAGGTGGCACTGAAAACTACTATATCATCAAGATATGCAAGACAGAATTCATCCAACCATTTAAGGACATGATTCATAATCCTCTGGAAAGTGGCAGGGGCATCCTTCATCCCAAAAGACATTACCCTGAACTGGTAAAGACCCTCTGGTATAGAGAAAGCTGTCTTCTCCTTGGCATGTTCTGCAAGGGCTATTTGCAAATAGCCTGCAGTGAGGTCAAATGTGCTGAGGTATTTGGAGGCACCCAAAGTATCCACCAGCTCATCTGTTCTAGGCAAGGGGTGTGCCTCTGTCTTGGTGACAACATTCAGAGCCCTGTAATCTGCACAGAACCTCAATTCAGAGGTACCTGCCTTTGGGACCAAAACCATAGGGCTGGACCAAGGACTACTGGAGGGTTCAATCACCGTAAGATCTAACATCTTGTTGACCTCTGTCTTAATGTAAGACCTTACTTTGTCTGATATCCTGTATCCCTTACTTTTGGTAGGTACACTGGCTCCTGAGTCAATGTCATGTTTGCACCAAGGTGTCAAGCCAGGAGACTGAGAACAAGGGGGGAAATTGCCTCAGAAATCTTTTCACCTCTGCTTGTTGATCAGCAGTCAGGTGAGGAGCCACTTGGACACCCTCACTGGAGCTATTTGAAGGACTGCCCTGGAAGGGCAGGGAGAGGTTCTGGCTACTACTCTTCAACATCTGAAGCCAATAGCAGTCCTGCGATTTCAACTCTTGGGATGAAAGCCTTGAGTCTATTTACATGGAACACTTTTGGAGCCTGAATAGCCCTTTCAAGGTCCACTAAATAGTTCACCTCACCCAGTGACTCCACCACTGTGTAAGGGCTGACCATTTGTCCTGTAAAGCTCTAGGCCTTATAGGATTCATGATCAGGACTTGCTGACCAGGTGTGAAATTGATGAGGGCAGCCTTCTGGTCATACCAATGTTTCATCAGTGCTTGCCCTGCCTTCAGTTTCTCACTAGCCAGACCCATCAGGAGTACCATCCTTTTTCTGAGCCCCAGCACATTGTCTACTATGTTGGTAGTAATGGGGGGAGTGGGCATCTCCGATTCCTCCTTGACTATGGCTAAGGGTCCCCTCACAGAGTGACCAAATAGAAGTTCGAAGGTGCTGAAGCCAACACCCTCCTGAGGTACCTCTCTGTAGGCAAACGGTAAGCATGACAATAGAAGATTCAATTTTCTTCTTTGGGGCTCTTCCAGGGCCCCAATCATGCTCTTTAAGGTTCTGTTAAACATTTCAACTAGACCATTGGTTTGTGGGTGGTATGCGGTGACACCACATTCCTTCCACATGGTCTGCATGTATTTTGACATAAAGTTGCTGCCCCTATCAGACAAAACTTCTTTAGGGAAGCCAGCCCTAGTAAATATGCCAAGTAAAGCTTTTGCAACTGACTTGGCAGTCACAGTCTTCAATAGGATGGCCTCAGGATACCTGGTGGCATGGCCGACCAGCACCAGGATAAACCTATTGCCTGAGGATGTTTGGGGTGAAGGGGACCAACAATGTAGATCCCTACCCTCTCAAATGGTACCCCCACAACTGGGAGTGGTACCAATGGACCTTGTATTGTTGTGCCACTTTTCCAGAAATCTGGCAGGTGGCACAACTCCTGCAGTGACTTTCTACTTGCACCCCTAGCTTGGGCCAGTAGAAATGCATGGATAACCTTTGCTTGGGTCTCTTGATGCCAATGTGACCAGCAAGTGTCACTTCATGTGCCAGCTGCAGGGGGTAAGGTCTTGCAGCAAAGGGAACCACCAACCTCCTATGGTCTCCTTCTGTAGAATCTTTAGGCTCACTGTAGAGGAGCCCACCTTCCCAATAAATCCTATGCTTCCCACGAGGTTCCTCTCCAAGCTGGGAACAGGCCTGTCTCCTTAGGCCTTCCAGAGATGGGCACTCATGTTGACCTTTACTGAATTCAGTCCTGTCAGGACCACCTTCTACTAACAAGTCTTGTAGTTCAGGATGGTCATTGGGATCAAACACTTCAGGTAACACCTCTACCTCGCCAGATCCAGTTGTTGGACTAACTACCTCCACCTCAGTGGTAGGTGAGTTAGGGGGAATATTTTATTTCCCTCTTTGTCTTTCCTGACTCCTTTAGCCTTGGGTTTCCCCTTTGACTTGAGCTTTGCAATGGTCTTGGCCAGGGCAGCCATTTTTTGTGACCTTGTGCAGGGTCTCTCTGCTGTGACTCCCACAAGCCCTAAAGCTCTGAGATCATTCCCCAGCAAGACCTTTCCTGGGACATCTCTCTGAATGCTCACTGGAATCCTGACCACTGTACAATTTATAGTGAGATTTACAGGCATAACTGGGAACTTAAGAGGTGGGCCATAAGCCAACTTAATGGGTAACAGAGGAGCTCTGGCAACTTCCTCTGGGTCTACTGAGGTAGAATCCACTACATTTCTGCTGCACCCACTATCCCTAAGGGCAGGAGTATCTACTCCATTAATCAGCACACTGTCCTTAAAGTAGTGCTTGGTATTATCAGAAATCCTAGCATAAGCCTCTGAGACTTAAGGCTCCCAGGAACCCAGGGAAACTAAAACTACCTCAGAATCTATCCCACTTGGGAAGGAGCCTGAGGAGAAGGATGCCCCTGTAATCACTTCTTCCTCATAGGAGGAGAAGGCCAGATTAGCAGAGTGGACACCCAAGGTGTTGACCTTACATCTGGGGTCCCCCTTCACATGGTCACTTTCTCTACAAGCCACACAGGATCCACTGGGTTTTGGGACATAGGGAGGATTACTGTAACCAGAGTTCTGTTTTGGAGGATAACCTTCACTACCCTGTGTGTTCGCTTGTGACTTACCCTTACATTTCTTTTTGTGTCTCTTTTGGGCGGAGGTTTTATCAGACCCCCCACCCTCCTTATCTTTATTTTTTCTCTCCTCATGCTTACCAGGATGAGTCTTGTTGTTATGGTATACTCTATGTGATAATCACAAATCTGCTGCTATTGTCATGAACCATGGACATAGCCCCTTCTGGTCTTCCTGGTCCTGGTCCAGACGGAGAGTGTGCTCCTTGATACTTCCAACATGGCCGTGGCCAGTGCCGTGTTCCGTACTAGCCTGTACGTCGGACACGGCATGTTCTATAAATGGGCCACGCCCCCGCGCCTCCGCGCATCTCAACGCTATCTCTAGGTAGTGTCTCGACTTGTGTGTGCTGCTCGGCGTTACCCTTCCAAATTCCTGGTGAACTCCTTTATTCTTTCTTTCCTTTTCCCCTGTTTCCAGTATCTCTTACCTTTCTTCGATCCTCTTCCTGGATGTCCTGGAACACTCAACTTCCTGGAACTTTGAACGCTCGCGCTCGAGTCAGACTCGACTCACGCGCACTCATACAAGTCCCGGTCCGGCCGGGAGAAGGAGTCCTCCGCGGAACGCCACAAGAAGAGAACTCAGGTGAGCCGGGGGGAAACTTTTGAAAGATTGAGACGCGAAACGATCAACACTGATACCGCTATGGAGAAAGTGGTCCAGGACCTCATGCGCGGCATGCAGCAGCTAACAACCGAGGTACAGAACTTAAAGGCAGAGAACGCAGCCTTGAAACAATTAGTGCTGTCACGTGACTCTGCCAATAAGGAAAGCGTGATACTGGGTGGAGTGGTAGACAAATACGATGGCTCGCCAAAATCCTTACGTGGATTTCTGGATTCCTGCTTGGTGCATTTTACATTCAAGCCCTATTATTTTTCAACTTCCAGGGCCAAGGTGGGCTTCATAATCTCCCACCTTACAGGGAATGCGTTATCTTGGGCCACTCCCCTAGTGAACTCTGGAGACATCCTCCCGGACGATTATGATGCATTTATCCAGGCGCTCAAGTCTATGTTTGACCGCCCCGAACAAGTATTCAGCGCCCAGGAACGCCTACTTGATTTTCGGCAAGGATCCCAGGATATGCTAACGTTCGTTACCAGATTCAAACAGCTGGTAAAGGAGGCTGATTGGGGCCCTGAAGCAAGTTTCACCTTATTTTGCAGGGGTCTAAATGACGATATCAAGGATGAACTAGCCAGAGTGGCTCGCCCCAGTTCGTTTCAGGCTTTGGTAGATCTAGCCTTACAAATAGACTTTCGTATCCAGGAAAGAAGGGCTGAAAGGAAAAAGGCTAAGACTGCCTTTCAACGAACCCCTCCGGAGTCGACTGTGAAATCCGATCCTGTCTCAACCCCTGATAACGACTCGAACCAATGCAAATAGGCGCCTTTCGTGGTCCAATTACTCCACAAGAAAGGTTGTGAAGAATTCACACCGGCCTGTGTATGTATTGTGCCTCAGACAAGCATCTCCTTAGAGAATGTCCTTTAGCCCCTCCACGGTGTTCGGGAAACGCCAGCTCCCGGCCCTAAATGGAGCGAGGTTTCGGGAGAAAGATGTCTGCTCCACATCAATCACATCCTTGAACTCTCCTGGACAGAATAACCTGGTGGTTCTACAGGCCTTTCTATCGCCCTCCAAGCACAAGACCTATCCCATACTGGCCCTGGTGGACTGTGGAGCTATGTGAATTTTCATTGATCAAGACTGGGTTATCAGACATAAAATACCATATGAGTCACGGAACATTAAACAGCCGGTAGAAGCAATTGATGGGAGACCTCTCTCTTCAGGACCCATAACCCTACAGACAAAAGAGGTCCGTCTCTCCATAAACCGCCACCAAGAGCAGATTACATTCGACATCATCAAATCAGCACATTACCCTATGGTTCTGGGTATGCCCGGGCTTCAAAGACATAATCCGTACACTATTTGGACAGCAGGGTCGTTGTTTCTGGGCTCTGAGTTTTGTATGTCCCACTGTTTATCCCTAGATCTCTCCTTAACACCAGCTATTGAACATTCAGGAGAGCAAAAAACCTCACTCATGGTTTCCAACATTGTACAAGTCCCAGAGGTCTACCAAGGATATACTGATGTCTTTTCGACTGCCATAGTCCAGGCTTTACCCCCTCACAGACCCGAAGATTGTGCCATTGAGACAGATCCCTCAGCAGTAATTCCCTTTGGCAGAATGTTTATCCTTTCAGAACCTGAGAAAAAGGCCCTCCGAGAATACCTGGACATCAATTTGGAAAAAGGCACCATAAGACCCTCAAAATCTCCAGCGGGTGCCTCATTGTTCTTTGTTCCTAAGAAGGATTCCAAGGAACTCAGACCCTGCCTCGACTACCGTGGTCTAAATCAATGCACCCTCAAAGATCGGTACCCTCTGCCTCTGATTTCAGATATCCTGGAAGCTGTCAGAGGCGCCGTAAAATTCACAAAGTTGGACCTCCGGGGTGCCTATCACTTAATCTGCATCCGGGAAGGGGGCGAATGGAAGACCGCCTTTAGAACGCCCTTTGGTCACTTTGAATATCTAGTCATGCCCTTTGGATTAGCTAATGCCCCTGCAGTTTTTCAACGTTTCATGGATAGGGTGTTTTCTGACATGCTTTTTCTCTTTGTCATTGTCTATGTAGACGACATTTTTATTTATTCCAAGGATTCCTTGAAACATGAAGAACATGTCATGGCGGTACTACAACGGCTCCGTGAAAACAAGCTCTTGGTCAAACCAGAGAAATGTCTTTTTCACGTGACTTCAGTTCATTACCTTGGATTCATCCTCAGCCCAGAAGGAGTCAGAATGGACCCTTCAAAGGTTAAGGCCATACTGGCCTGGCCTGCTCCTACATCGGTGAAACAGGTTCAGTCTTTCTTGGGACTTGCTAACTTTTATCGAAAGTTCATTCCTACCTTTTCTGAGCTCGTCCAACCGATCGTTGCTCTGCTGAAGAAGGATGTTCCCTTCATCTGGTCTTCCTCGCAAGAGAAGGCTTTTCAACGCTTGAAGACAAGATTCACGCAAGCCCCCGTCCTGGCTCAGCCTGACTTAGATCGCCCTTTCATAGTGGAAGCGGATGCCTCCAACCATGCCATAGGAGCAGTCTTGAAACAGGTGCTTGAGGACAAAATGGACCACCCAGTGGCTTACCTCTCTAGAACCCTAACAACCAGCGAAACCCATTACTCCGTCCTGGAAAAGGAGCTGTTGGCAATCCGCCAAGCTTTCACAGAATGGCGACATTTACTCCTGAGTGCTAGATATCCAGTCCAGGTCCGTACGGACCATCGAAATCTACAAATTCTTCAATCTATGGAGTGCAGGAACAGTCATCAGGCGCGCTGGGCCCACTTCTTCACCCAGTACCAATTCCAAATCACTCATGTTCCTGGATCACAAAACGTGATTGCGGACGCCTTGTCCCGACGTCCTGACTATTTAACCACTGAAGATAGGACCTATCCTACAATGTTTCCCAACACAATCTTTATAGCTCAAGCGATTAACCTCTTGGAAGAGATTCGAGCCAAAACCCAGTCCTCTGACCTCTGGAAGGACGTCTCTAGGAAGAATCCCTGGAACATAAGAATCAAGGAAGGATACTTATTCAAGGACAATGGGCCTCATCACGACCCTGGCACTAAGTGAAAAACGATGGCGGTAAATGGTTACCGCCATCTTTTTCCGCCAGGTCCGATCATGACATGTGACCGTTAACTACGATGCCATTAGCGGTCCGCCACACCGTACTTAGCGCCATGCCGGAAAGTTACGCAAATGCCGACCCAAGCGGACATGCACCTAACGCCATCACCCAGCCCGTTAAGTGCCTTACCACCATGGTGCTAACAACGCCATCGCGAACCAACCGTAAAGGGCCATGTTAAGTGAATGCAGCTGCCACAGGTGCACTGAAACAGCACAGGTGAAGGCAATACAGACTCAGGAAGTACAAAAAGAGCCCACCCCACCCCTTCCCACACCCAGACACACTCCACAATGATACCAATTCGAATGGCAATGTTGGGGCTGGAGGACCTGATAGCAATGCATGTGCTACAACAGCAACAACAACAACAACTACTACAACAACAACAACTACAACAACAACAACAACAACAACAACAACAGGCAGCACAGAGGAGACGCAGGAGGAGAAGGAGGGCAAGGCAGGCCCAGCAAGCCCCACCTGCACAGCCAGTGCCACCACGCAGGCAGCCCCCAATCCCACGCATCAGAGCCAATCCATTCAACCTCACTGCTGAGCAGATCCACACCCTGTACCGTTTGGACCGGGACACCATCACCGCCATCGTAGACATGACACACAACGACATCGTCAGCATGATAGAAAGTCCAACCGCCATCCCCCCCCTACTGAAGGTAGTGGCTGTACTCCACTTCCTGGCCACAGGCAGCTACCAGCACACAGTGGGGCACCTGCATGGCATTTCACAACCATTATTCTCGCAAACACTCATCCAAGTGCTCAATGCCCTCCTCAAGCACACAGACAACCACATCTCATTACCACGGACTGCACAGGAGATAGCTAACACCAAAGTGGGTTTCCATGCACTAGCCGGCATACCCGGTTGCATTGTGCCATCGACTGCACCCATGTGGAATTGGTGGTTCCACGTGCCGTGGAGGTACCGTACCGCAACCGGAAACAGTTCCACTCAATCAACGTGCAAATGGTCTGTGACTCCAACAAGATCATCACACATTGTTGTGCCCGATTCCCCGGATCAACCCATGATTCCATGGTCCTGAGGAACTCCACAATACCACGCTACATGGAGCGACATGCAGGCCCAAGATCCTGGCTACTCGGTGAGTCCAATGTAATGGAAGTGGGCAGGTGAATGACGTACCGATGCATACTCCACCTGGCTGAAAGGGGGGGGGGATGCATACTCCACCTGGCTGAAAGGGGGGGGGGATGCATACTCCACCTGGCTGAAAGGGGGGGGGATGCATACTCCACCTGGCTGAAAGGGGGGGGGGATGCATACTCCACCTGGCTGAAAGGGGGGCGGGGGGATGCATACTCCACCTGGCTGAAAGGGGGAGGGATGCATACTCCACCTGGCTGTGAGTACCACGGAGATCGGAGACAGAGGATGGGCACTTACAATGCACACAACCCCTCTGCATACATTGGGTGATGGCATGCAAAACAGGCCATGGAAGCCATGAGCATATACAGGTAGCATTGTGTGAATAAATTAGGTCATGTAGATGTGAGCCAAATTAACAGTTGGATGCAAGCCATGATGGAACATCATGTTCTTGATCAGACAACATGACTGACACATACATTCTCGCCTACATACAGGTGATGCAGGCTATCCCCTGAAGAGTTGGCTCCTTACACCAGTCCGGAACCCGCAGAACCAGCACGAGGAGGACTTCAACCGTGCACATACACGTACTCGTGTGGTCATAGAGCAGACATTCGGCCTATTGAAGGCACGGTTCCGAAGCCTCAGTAGGTCTGGTGGGGCACTCCTGTATGGCCATGAGAAGGTGGCAAAGATCGTCATGGCATGTGTAATGCTACACAATATGTGCGTCAGGCAGAATGTGCCCCTGCCCCCTGACGCAGAACTACAACCACCTGACGATGAGGATGAGGAGGGAGCAGATGGGGCGGCACCCCATGGAGGAGGCGATGCACAGGAGGGGCTTGCAATGCGCCAAACTATCATCGACCACTGCTTCTAGCACACATGGCTGGTGTGTGTCACATGGTGACTGCACTTGGGGCACTGTGTGGCACCGGGACATGCACACTGTGGACTGTACACCAATAAAGCACACATGCGCAAAGAAAAATTCAACACACTCTGGGTTTTTTTTCAAGGTAAAAGTGTATTCAAGCCATGGAACGTCGTGACCCACCACCTCCCACCTCCCCCCTGCACACCCCCCCCCAACTCCCCCCTTAACTCCCCAACACACCTCCCCGCCACCCCCCTGCACACCCCAACACACCCACTCCCCCCTCCACCCTCCCCCCCCCCTGGAATCCCAACAAAGGTGTGAGTTAGTCTGTGCAGCAGTGTCTGAAGTAGGATTCCTACACTGTCCGGCCACTATTGGCAGCCCCCTCCACTGGCCCCCGGGGCACCCCTGCCTGTGCTGCGGAGGTTCCTCCCCGATCGGCGGATGGGGCTGCTCAGTGTCGAGCTGGCAACCGAGGAGGATCCTGCCTGCTCATTTGGACGCATGTCCCGAATTGTCTGCACAAGGTCAGTGATGGCGTGCCGCACAGCAGCAAGTTCCGCGCAGATGTCCTTTGTGGACGACTCTATAGCGGCCTTCACTGTCTCCGCACATTTCTCCATTGCTGCACTTGACCCCCCACATTCTGCAACATGTTCTTCGAGCAGCGAGGAAAGTTGCTGCTGCCGGGTGCCAATCGCCTCCAGGGAATGGTTGGTATTCTGGCCCATGGCTAATGGCAGTGGTATTCCCATTGGGCTGATCACCCCCTGCAGCGGGGATGGAGTGGCTGGCCAATCGTCATCCTCTGGCTGACCCTGTGTGGCATCCGCATGCGGGCTGCTTAGGGACAGGTAGGTGGAATGAGGGTGGGCTGTGGGGCTTCTGACATCACTCTCCTCAAAGATCCCTGCTTCGCTATCGGAGGAGGCTGCAATGGCAGCAGTTTCCCCAATAGTGCTGCTTGCAGGAGAGGCTGTGCCTTCTGTGAGCATGATTTGTGTGATGTCTGCTGCTGCTGCTGCTTCTGTACTGCCTGCTGGGGTGGCTGTCTGTGCCCTGTCCTGTTTTCCTTGCATGGATTTTGGCTGCTGTGGGGTTTTCCTCGGGACGGCAGAGGTGGAGGGTTGTGGTGTTGGCACAGTTGTCCTGGCCCTCTTGGTGGGTGTGGAGGCAGTGGTGTCCTCTTCCTCAAGGTCGGAATTTGAGCCTGTGGTGGGACAAAGGAGGGAGAGTGTTATTGATGGGTCTGCGGACATTGGCCGGGCATTGTGGCGACTGGCATCTTATCAGTTAGTACATGTGGCACATTTCATGCAGGGGAAAAAAGTTGTCTCCCTTTTGTGTGGAAGTAGCATGGAGGTATGTGGGTGCCTGCAGTTAGGGTGTGCATACTGCATGTGTACAGGGTGCAGATCGGATGTATCTGTGGGCAGTCTCCTGCTGATGTGTTGCATTTACACTATGGGCCAACATTGTACTTCACATGAATGGACTTAGGTGAGATTTGCATGCCTTGATTTGAGCCACCTACCTGCATCGCCCGATGTCGGGGCTCCTCTCTCCATTCCTCCTACTCCTTCAATGCTCTGCATTCCGATTGTGGAGGCACAGATTTCCTCCCATGGCTGCAATTTAATAGGGGACTCCGATCCTCCCCCAGTTGCCATTGCCTGGTTCATGTTTGCTGATAGTATGCTCCTGACTCTGAGCCGGAGATCGTCCCACCGCTTGCGGCACTGTCTGACATTGCGGGGTGTTGTTCCCACGGCACTGACCCGCTGAGCTACCAGTGCCCATATGGCCTTCTTCTTGGATATGGCCGGTCTTGTCATTTGGTTGGAGAATACCACTGCGGCGTTCTCCTGGAGGGTCTCCGCTAGCATGGTAAGCTCCTCTCTGGAGAAGCGGTCTTGCCGCTGGCGGTCACAGGCTTTTTTCACCACTTTAGGCATTTTCCTGCAGGTAGAAGGTTGAAGCTGGTATTTGCGGGGTCTCAGGCTCGGATGTCCAGTGGTTGCGGAGGATGGCAATGGATTGTGTTTTTAAAGATGGCCGCCGTGCTCTTTCCCGTTCCGCCGCGGTGACGCTACTTCCGGTTCCGCTTATCTACGGTCAACGCTAATTGCGGTGACCGCTAACTACGGTCACCGCTATGTACGGTGGTCGGGGTGGCGGTGGTGCACCTTGCGCCGCATACGATGCCGGTAGGTGCCGTTTTGGGGACATTACCGCCATGGCGCAGTTTACATTACCGCCATGGCGTAATGCTCGTGCGCGATGGGTCGTAATGTGGCGCACTTTACGCCATCGTCCCACGGCGTTAACGCTCATTACGCCATGGCGGTAATGACGGCGGATTACCGCCAGGGTCGTAATGAGGCCCAATGCCTTGGTCATTCCCACACCGAAACTTCAACATAAAATAATAACTCTCTGCCATGATACTTTTCATTCTGGACATCGTGGTGTAACCAACACGCTCCGTCTTATACAAAGACAGTTTTGGTGGCCGGAAATGAAATGCAAGGTACAAGAGTACATCAAGACCTGCACTGTCTGCAGTCAGAATAAGCACGACAATAAGAGACCGGCGGGCCTTCTATTGCAACCTGCACTGCCAACAAGACCATGGGAATGTATAGCTACAGACTTCATCGTGGAATTACCACCTTCCCGGGGTTACACGACCATCATGGTAACCATAGACTTGTTTACTCATATGGCACATTTCACGCCTCTCTATAAACTTCCTTCCTCTTCAGAGCTTGCAGGAATTTTCCTAGAACACATTTTCCGTCTTCATGGACTCCCTTCCAAGATCATATCGGACCGAGGACCACAATATATTTCACAATTCTGGAAACATCTCTGTCATGTTCTAGGGATTCAATGCGCTCTTTCATCTGGATATCACCCACAGACCAACAGAGCCACAGAACGTGTTAATCAAACCCTGGAGCAATATCTTCGTTGTTTCGCAACCAAGGTACAGGATGATTGGTCCCTCCTTATACCCTTAGCCGAATTTGCCTATAACAATTCAGATCACTCAGCGATCAACGTTAGCCCCTTCTATTGCAGTCAAGGTTTTCATCCCTCCGTGTTACCTTCAGTTCTACCACATCGAACTCCAGTACCTTCACTTGATTCCTGGATTGAAACTCTCCTCAACATCCACAAGGAAGCCAAGGAACAATTGGGAAAGGCCCAGATTCGCACTAAGCGATATGCTGATTCCAAAAGAAGACCAGCACCCTCCTATTCTATTGGTGACCAGGTCTGGTTGTCCTCGAAACTATTACCACGACATCTACGCCCTAACAAGTTAGCCCCCCGATATTATGGTCCATTTTCCATAAAAGAAATCATCAATCCTGTTTCTTATCGGCTCAAGCTACCAGACTCCTGGAAGAGAATACATCCAGTTTTTCACAATTCTCTAATCAAAACCTACATCCACTCCACCTGGAAAACCGGCAGACCCAGTCCTGTGATTGTGGACAATCAGCTGAAATATGAAGTATCCAGAATATGTGACTCCAGGTACAAACGGGGTCGGCTTCAATACCTGGTCGAGTGGAAAGGCTATCCTCCTAGCAAAGGAACATGGGAACCACTATCCAACCTAAACACCCCTCGATTGCTGAGAAGATTCCATCTCATACACCCTGGCAAGCCTGGTGGGACGGGGTTTCGGAGGAGGCATGCTGTCATGAACCATGGACATAGCCCCTTCTGGTCTTCCTGGTCCTGGTCCAGACGGAGAGTGTGCTCCTTGATACTTCCAACATGGCCGTGCTCAGTGCCGTGTTCCGTACTAGCCTGTATGTCGGACATGGCACATTCTATAAATGGGCCACGCTCCCGCGCCTCCCCGCGTCTCAACGCTATCTCTAGGTAGTGTTTCGACGTGTGTGTGCTGCCCGGCGTTACCCTTCCAAATTCCTGGTGAACTCCCTTATTCTTTCTTCCCTTTTCCCCTGTTTCCAGTATCTCTTACCTTTCTTCGATCCTCTTCCTGGACGTCCTGGAACACGCGACTTCCTGGAACTGGAGTCAGACTTGACTCGCGCGCACTTATACAAGTCCCGGTCCGGCCGGGAGAAGGAGTCCTCTGCGGAACGCCACAAGAAGAGAACTCAGGTGAGCCGGGGGGGAAACTTTTGACAGCTATGGCCAGCTTCTTAGGACCTAAATCCTTTGAATCTGCCAAATGCTGCTTAAGCTCAGGGGAACAAGATGCAAAAATATGCTCAAGCATGACAATATATATCATACCCTCAAAGGTTCTCATTATACAAACTGAGCAGGTCTTTAGAAAATCGAGGAAGAGTCGAGGACCCAGACCCATGTCCAGATCCCTTGGATCCATTTGAAACTTTAAGCTTGGCCAGTTCCAACTGATGATCCCTATCTTTCTGTTTTAGCCATGTGGAATTCAGTTCCTTCTGCTTAAACTGCAGCTCTTGCTTCTTGAATTCCAGCATGGCCTAAGCATCAGAGCATGCAGAGGAAACATTGGACATTACATCATCCACATCCTCATGGGCACCATGGATGAGGGCAGCTACAGAACTGTCAGTTCTGTCAGTAGGAGCAGCCCCACCTCCTTCTGCACTCTCATCAGAAGCTATGCCACTGAGTTGCATGTCTTGCTATTCCATGATTGTATGGATCATTTCCATTTTTGTACCTTGAGCAGGTAAACCTCTCTCAGTACAAATCTTTCTCAATGTTTCTGACTTAAAATCAATGTAAGGCTAACACGGTACTTGTTTCCATTATATAAGATAGCTCTATGGCTTTTTACTGTGATCACTACAACAGTCACTATGGGCCTCATTACAACCTGCCAGTCCGGGACCGTGCAAAATCCGTGACGGCGGTAAAAATGTTTCCGTGTCCGCAAGGTTGCGGAAATACTGTCCGATTACACGCTGTCGGTCGCGCGCACCACACGGACTCGGAAACGTTGTTACCGCCGTCACGGAAAACCCCACAGAAATGGAAATAACGCAGCCACATGTGGCGCAAAACCTGTCTCCGCCTCCGCCGCCACGGACACAGAACCGGAAATACCATGATCGCCAAAACAGGAAACAGAGAGGCGGCCATCATATAAAGGATCTTCATTTTAAACGCTGCCATAATTCGTCACATCTGGTAATTTTAGCTTTGCTCTTAAGTCTCACATAGAAAAATTTCAAAGTTTTGCTTTTAAAGAATTCACTCTTATATTTTTAACAGTGTGCTTGCTGATCACGTGCCAGTACTTGTTTTTACCTTGCGCAGTTTTACTGCAACTTGATTGTTTCCCTACTCGTTCTTCCTTGGTAGTGGAACTACACTTCCCAGCAGCCTTGTAGTTTTTGGCTGCCTTATCTGTTTAAACCCAGCGCGAACGCGCCGGCCTGAAAGGGGCAAGCTGGTCTGTGCCGGTCTGGCCGGACTATAAAGTCCACTCTGATCTACCTCCTTTTTTTTTTAAAGGATCTTCATTTTAAACGCTGCCATAATTCGTCGCATCTGGTAATTTTAGCTTTGCTCTTAAGAAGTCTCACATAGAAAAATTTCAAAGTTTTGCTTTTAAAGAATTCACTGTTATATTTTTAACAGTGTGCTTGCTGATCACGTGCCAGTACTTGTTTTTACCTTGCGCAGTTTGACTGCAACTTGATTGTTTCCCTACTCGTGCTACCTGGGTAGTGGAACTACACTTCCCAGCAGCCTTGTAGTTTTCGGCTGCCTTATCTGTTTAATCCCGGCACGAACGCGCCAGCGCGAAGGGGGCAAGCCGGTCTGTGCCGGTCCGTGGCCGGACGTGTCGGCGCTCGGTGCAACTCTGAGTTGGGACCATAATCTTCCTCTACCTGTCCCACGGGATTCTCGAACTCACCTGGTGCCCTAGTGCACCAATTGTAGACACACAAGTGAGCCTGAGGGAGGGGGAGGAGGCCACTAGCCATGAGAGGGAGGGGAACTCGTCTGTTGACACCCTTAGGGATGGTATGGAGAAGTGGATGTGCCTGAACATTGGTCTTCTCAATACACGCTCCCTAACCAAATACGCTATCAACATCAAAGACATGATATCCTCCAACAATTTCGACATTCTCTGCATAACAGAAAGCTGGCTCAAAGACCCAGTAGGGCCTACATGTGAGCAGGCCATTCCAGCAGATTACACTATTTACTACGACAACAGAGTACAGAGTAGGGGAGATGGGGTAGCAATTATTGCCAAGAACAGCCTCAAACGTTTTAAGGTATCTGTAAGTTTTAGCGGGTGCGAAGCACTACACCTCAAACTGATTTTCTCCCCCAACAATTGTCTCAACTTGATAGCTATCTATAGACCACCATCATTGGTCTCAGATTTCTCACTGGAACTCTGCTCTCACTTAAACACTTTGAGATCCGTCAACGCATCTACGGTTGCTATGGGAGACTGGGACCTTTGGCGAGGCAATAAGAGGGACAAAGGGGCTATAGCATTGGAAAAAGCTCTGAATAATCTTGACTTCAAAGTCCTTAATAAAGATCCCACTACCCCCCAGGGAAACCAGTTGGACTGGCTGTGTGGTCACAACATCTTTTTACAAAACTGTAGCACCACTCCCTGCATTTGGAGTGATCATTATTTGATATCGGCCAACCTAAAGCTGCCCTGCTATGCACATAAGCAAAATCCTCACATTAAGGCAGAAATCAGAAATTTTAAAAATCTAAACGAACTCCAGCTAAAGCCTTGCTTGGAGAAAATTCTGTGCTCATTTCAGGATCAGGACTCATGTGCCGAACTGCTAGACAAATATAACAAACACTTACATGAGTTAGTAGAAACCGTGGCGCCGCTCACCACCAAGTTAACTAGGAGGAACAGTAACAACAAAAAATGGTACACACCAGAGCTTTTTCTATTGAAGCAGGAAAAACGGACTTTGGAAAGAAAATGGATCACAGATAAATCGGCGGATAGTAAAGCGAGCTGGAAAAGGAAGGATAGGGAATATAAAGAGAAAATTAAAGGATAGTTCCGGGACTTTTTTTTTATTGTCCCTACGGGTCGGCCATGTGTTTGTAAGCATAAATCGGTAGATCGTAGGAAACTTTCCTATGGACCTTACCCGACTTTTCGCCCATTATCGCACTCGAAATCAGCCTCCATTTTGTGATAATCCTATCATTCCGCCGCATCGACCTGGCTCACCTGCCTTTGCGGCACTAAATCAAATCCCCCGCCCCTGAGCCTGACATCAGCAGACGCGTACTGCCCATTTCAAGCACGTCTCGTGTCAACAATCGCTGCGCCTCAGCTATTGACGTGTTGCCATGGAAATGGCAGGACGCCTCTTTCCCCAATAAGTATAAACAGACCGTTTCACAACACACAGCAGCAGATTTTCGATTCCATTCCTCTCTCTGTGTTACTTTGAGTATTCTGTGACTCGTTTCAGTGCTCTGGTCAGCTACCTTCGCCGCTTGTAGCCCGTGTGAACACCTGTACCATCTCTGTAAATTATTTTACTATCTTTACCGCACAATGGCCACAATAATGCCGTATATGTACGAGCCCGAGTACACCGAGGAAGAACTACTGGAAAGTCAAGCACGCGAAAACGATGGGGATTCGGACGGCAGTTGGGAGGACCAGTCAACGGATGAAGAGCCTGGACCATGTCGCATGGACGGCGTCTCCACCTGGTGCACGTGCAATCGGTGCGAGCTAATGCCAACTGAGGAGGAGAACTGCTGCTGCCGTGAAAATTCCGGGTGCTTGGCCTACATTTCGGAAAGCGAGCAAAGTCTGCAGGAAGGCGAGCAAAGTCCGCAATGCATCACCGAGCTGCCAGAGTTCAGGGAAGCCTGCCTCTCACGGACCGTGTTGAGGATGATGATGGTGCTTATGCACGAACTTCGCGGCACTGTTCGTCCGCGTAATCCGAGTAACGAGTAAGTATACTCTGTTTGTGATGTCAGTGATGCCACCACTATTTCATGGTCGTCTCCCACATATAAAATTACATTTACATATCATTCGAACGCATGTAAATTTGTTCCATATAGTGCATTTTCTAGATATAATTTTTTTCTAAGAAAAATGACATGTGTTACCTGAATCGACATTGATAAGAAAGTTTGGTCAGTTTAATACAGTTTGCATCTTTTTTTTTCACAGGTGGTACAGGCTGGTGGCCTATCGTTGCTTCACTTGGTGGCTTCACGGGAGGCTCGGACACCGCGTTCGGAGAGTAATACCTGCCTGTGCGGTACTTGCCATTAGACAACATTTCCCCAGTGACAGTGGACAATACCGCGGATTTTCCCTCGATGTGCTGCAACCTCAACTTTACAATGTGTAATGTTTATTATTTATGTTTAATTAAAATCTAAAATAAAGCCCAACATATATTTTAACAATGGTTGTTTTGATTTTTTAAATGAATCTAGTGTATATTCTCCTGGGAGGGTGAGGTATTTATAAACTCACCCCCCTGCATTCCATGTAGTAGATCCTGCAGCCATCCTCTTACATTCAGTTAGATGGCCTCTCCTTGGTGAGGCCCTGCGGCAAACGGGTCTTGTCTGCACGACCACCGCCCCGATCCACCCCCCGCCCTATCAAAGGCAGTTCGCACCGGGGTACTTGTGCTGGCAAGTGGAGCTGTCAGGGAGCGATAAAGGCCAAGAGGTGCCAAAGACCATGTACACTTCAAAGTGGTCTATAGAGCATGGGTTGTTGTTCCCATGTCTACCTCCAGACCCCGTGTCTCCTGCCAAGCATCCCCCCTCACGCTGGACGGCCCCCTGCAATCCACATAAGTGTGTCTCCATTCACGAGTCTTCCTGTGTCTTGTCTGCACGACCACCGCCCCGATCCACCCCCCCGCCCTATCAAAGGCAGTTCGCACCGGGGTACTTGTGCTGGCAAGTGGAGCTGTCAGGGAGCGATAAAGGCCAAGAGGTGCCAAAGACCATGTACACTTCAAAGTGGTCTATAGAGCATGGGTTGTTGTTCCCATGTCTACCTCCAGACCCCGTGTCTCCTGCCAAGCATCCCCCCTCACGCTGGACGGCCCCCTGCAATCCACATAAGTGTGTCTCCATTCACGAGTCTTCCTGTGTCTTGTCTGCACGACCACCGCCCCGATCCACCCCCCCGCCCTATCAAAGGCAGTTCGCACCGGGGTACTTGTGCTGGCAAGTGGAGCTGTCAGGGAGCGATAAAGGCCAAGAGGTGCCAAAGACCATGTACACTTCAAAGTGGTCTATAGAGCATGGGTTGTTGTTCCCATGTCTACCTCCAGACCCCGTGTCTCCTGCCAAGCATCCCCCCTCACGCTGGACGGCCCCCTGCAGACCGCATAATGCCACGACATATACACGTCATTCATTCACAAACACACCCCTGTTTCGAATTCTTTATAACCCACTTCATATTTCTAATGAGAACTTCTTTGCGCTTTGCTAGTCAACCCGTGAAGGTGCTGGCTATCTGCTCTTCGTCTCTGTGAACTTCCGTGACCACTTTGAGCAAACTCGTCAGTTTGCAACCTGTGAACTGCTCCCTGTTCTACGACAAGAAACTACTCTGATCCCTGCATCTAACTGTTTGTTCGTCAAGGTAAGTCCATGTACCATAATCATTTTGCGTCCAATTTTTTAATTTATATCTATTTGCTAGTAGTCATCAAATTGCATCCATGTTTTCTTTTCGTTCACGACAGTACATGCAAGGAACTAGTCACATGTTCTGAGTTTAGTCAAATTACTTTTTCTATTTTTTGAAAGTTATTGAAATACTTATCCGCATGTGAATAACATGTATAGTTCCAAGAACCAAAACGGACCTTGCATTGAACCTTTTATGTGTCATTTAATGTTTTAACACATTGGTATTCATAGAGAATTGTTGATCTTTACTTTTCAGAACTTTCCATAATGCCTGCCTGTTCCATTGGCGGTTGCCCTTCGAAGACCCATAACAAATCTGAAGGTACTATAATGCATGTTTTCCCTAAGACAATAGATCAGATAAGAGAATGGGTCCGATATTGCGGATATCCAGCCTCTGAGATAGAAAGTAGAGTCCTAGAAGTCTTTGCGGACAAGAGGGGTGATCGATACCGCATCTGCAGCAGGCACTTTAGCCCAGACATGTACTCCACATCATTGCTAATAAGGACGAAAACACCGCGAGCGAGGCGAAAATTGCTCTCAACCGCTATTCCCACTCTATTCGTCCACATCCCTCCACTGGTGAGTCAAGTTTACGTATTTATCTCTCGGCATTGCGGTAGTGTGTAGCATTAGCTAACAATAATTTCCCCATTTATGTATCCACTCAATATGAAGGCTGAAGATTCTCCATCCGTGTCGTTATTGCAGTCATCAGCCACTTCAAGCGCCTATCGGGTAATCTTACTTAGCTATTCTGACACTGACTTGTTTTAGGCATGTAAATCAATAGTTTTAATTGATCGTGTAATTATTTTACCTAATGGTACACCACAGTACTCGTCCTCTAGTCTTTGTTTTCAGTTATAATTATTGTTATCCAAAATAATGCAAGTACTGTCTTTCAGGGAGATGCTGAGGAGTCCAACGCATTGACGACAACCGTAGATGTCACTCAGATGCTCGAGGTACGTTTCCGGACAGTTCCATCGATGGAGATCATCAGATCTTGCATTCTTGTAGCGTGATTGTTACACACAATGTTTCTTTCGTTTTTAGCCATTGGTATGTCCTTCTGTCGTCGCCCTCCTATGTGTCTTCTTTTTTCAATATTGTGTTCATTACTAATGAAAGTCCTATGTTTCAGGGAGTCGATGGAGCATTAGTCCAAGAGGAAGGGGGAGCATGCAGTTACGGGTCGGCGCAACAGCTTGCAGAAGTGTGCACCGCAGTTACAGCGTCCCTTGATGTTCTTATGCATTTCGAGGTATGGATACTGACAGATCAATCATGCGAGATCAAATGACGTGATTACATCCGCTATACTTCCTTCTTTATTAACGCAAGTACTATGTTTCAGGGAGCTGACGGAGCTTCTTCAACAAGAACATCACCCCTAGTAGTTGATGCAGATCTCTGGGTGGTGACACTTCCAACGATGGAGCAAATCGAATCATATTTGGATATCCATTATTTATTTTAGACAACTGATCATTTGTGCAGGTCTATTTAGATGAGCCGTTGACGCCTGCAGAAAGTTTATGTTCTTTTAAACAAAATAGAAAACCATACTAATGCAATTACTGTGTTTCAGGGAGTTGCTGAAGCGTCATCTTCAATAATATCATCAATGGAAGTCTATGCGGAGCCCGAGGTATGGATCTTGAAAGTTCAATCTAACTAGATCAACAATGCGTGAACTATTGTCGTTTGAATGTTCTACACAATGCGTTCATTCGTGTTTTGCTATTGAGATGTACGTATGGGTATTGGTCCCCAAGTACATTTTGTGTTTTCAATATTATTATACATACTAATGAAAGTTCTATGTTTCAGCGAGTCGATGGAGCCTCAGTGAGTGATGGATGTGCTTATCATGAAAGTATAGTCGTTGCAGCGCGAGAGGAAGTGGAGACATGCACACACGAGTCGGAGCAACAGCGTCCAGATGTTGAAGTTCGAGGAAAGAAAGTTTCAAAGAAAAGAAAGCAAAAGAAGGTTAGTGTCCTGTTCACTATATTATGTTGTCTTTCACTGTCAATAGTTCAATACTGTAAGTTGTGTTTAAACTGAACATCCCTTTTCTAATCTGTCCTCTAGTTGCGAGTGGGTGTAAGAACTAGATCTACACAGACAGTGAAGCGAACGAGAGATGTTGCTTGTCAAACCTTTTGGCAGGGACTTGAGACTGGAGATGCATCGTGCCAATGGGAAGAATATGAAGTGATTGACAACGGAGCTATACCACCACCAGCCATTGATAGTGAATGTCCTCCTGGTAGTTTGGATGCAGTCGTAGATCAATTCACAGAATCCACACCCGCAAAAAATAAGAGCACGCGAAAGTTGAAGACATTGTTTTTTTCTCCCATCTCCGGACAAGGAACAGATGTTGCAATGGAAGAGAATGAAGTGGACGACAATGAAACACCATCAATATCACTCAGCATAGCGGAAGACGATATCAGAGATTGTACCTTTCATGCGAGTGACATGTCCTCAACGTTACAGGCCGAACCAGCTGGGATGCAGAGTGACAGTATAAGGAAAGAGGCCAAATTCATTGTATTCGATAGCTGTTTGATGGATATTATTATGATGATGAAATGTGGGCATTGGGTTGGTGGGGAAGTATGTGGGGAGCCATTGATTAATGTGACTCGTGCAATTCGAGGCACTAACCTTAAAATACATGCCACCTGTACACAATATCATCCGTTCGCATGGTCTGCACAACCCATGCTGGGGCAACTGCCAGCAGGCAATCTACTTTGTGCAGCGGCCGCACTTTTTAGTGGTTCAAGTTTTAAAAAGTTACAGTATTTCTTTCAGTTTGTGGGAATCCATTTCATTGCGAAAAGTCAGTTCTACAAATACCAAACCGATTATCTATTTCCAGCCATCAGCGAAGCTTGGAGAATGGAAAAAATGTCAATGGAAAGTACATTCGCGGGCAAACGCTTCAGGCTAGCCGGTGATGGACAATGCGACAGTCCAGGATTTTCAGCCAAGTACTGCACCTACCACTTTCAGGACATGGAAAGTAAGAAAATTGTGAGTTCGGTGGTCGTGCAGGTGTCACAAAGTACATCCTCAGTGGCCATGGAGAAAGTTGGCTTTGTAGCATCATTGCAAGAACTACAATCGGGGGGAATGGTGATCGACCTGATAGCCACGGACAGACACGTTTCAATTGCCAAGACAATGAGAGAACAGTACAAAAATATAAATCACCAATTTGACGTTTGGCATCTTGCAAAATCAATCAATAAAAAATTGTCGGCTGCAGGAAAAAAAAAAGATATGCAAGGTATTTCACAGTGGTCCAAGTCAATCAGCAACCATCTTTGGTGGAGCTCAAAAACATGTGAAGGGTCGTTGGAAATTCTACTGGAAAAATGGCGGTCAGTAATGTTGCACTGTAGCAACGTACATCGATGGTCGACAAATGAGCATTTCCACAAATGTGAACATGGCCATTTGTCCACAGAGGAGGCACGGAAGAAGAAGTGGTTGATTCCTTCATCACCCACTCACAAGGCCATTGAAAATATTGTATTTGATAAAACTATAACAAGAGATTTGAGGGGACTCACGGAATTCTGCCACACAGGAGATTTGGAGGTGTTCCACAATATGTGCCTAAAGTACAGGCCCAAAAGATTGCATTTTGGCATGGAAGGCATGATAAATCAGACTCTTCTAGCGGTCTTGGCACATAACCATAATGTTGGCCGTCAACAAAGTAGGACGACCGGAACTTTAGGGACGCTTCGCTACAATAAGGCCTTCACTAAAAGAAGTAAACAATGGGTGATCAAACCAGTGTTTGAGGATATGCAATATGAGTTTATTGAGAGACTTATCGTAGATGTCCTCGATAGGCACATACATGGAGTGGTGAACGAACCTATGCAGGGGACAACTGCATTGCCACCCAACATTGCCTCTGTTCCATGTCCACCTAAAGCAGAGCTCATTGAGAAATACACATCACGGTTTAAATGATTGTAATTCGATTGTCTGTTCTCTCGAGTCTCCTCATGTTGCAGGCCCATTGCAATTAAACCAAACAGTAATATAAATCATTTTTACAAAAATTATAGAATGTTTCCGTATTACAAACACATGGCCGACCCATAGGGACAATAAAAAAAAAGGCACGCAGACAAGATGCCCTTACACTAACTGGAGCTAACTAGAAATGTGTGCTCGCTCAAAGTGAAGGTCAGCTGCTTTGATGTTTTGCTCGGGTGGCGGAAAGGCCCACGACCCAATATAAGGTTCTATTGTGATTTGACCTTGACAGGCCGGGACCATCCTGAAAGACTAAGAAAAGATAATGAATAAAATTTCAGAAACGAAACGATGAGCCACGTTCATTAGAAGAAGTAACGTCGGCAAAGAAGGAGTGGTGTTTCGGGTCTGCCCTACACAGAGACACAATGGAAAATGCAAATATAATGTAAGTAACTTTTGATGAGTTTATACCGCAATTTCATTACTATACAGTGGCTTTAAAGACGGGTTCAGTTGTACTTGTTCGTTCTATGTGGCATAGTGTTTTCTACCGCGCACTATCTGGAGGAGAACCATCTTCTTTTACTGAAGCACCTCAAAACCTTCCTCTTTGCTTCTGCTTTCTCTCTCCCTCTCCCCTGCTACAACTGGTCCACTGTCTGCGACCTCGGTCCTGGGCCCTTCCACTCTCCACCTGCACTGCCTCCCTGTCAACCCCTGCACTGGGGGACTGTCTCAGTATCCTACAGCCCCCCCTTCCCAGCACTTGTTCTGCACTTACCTTGCACTTGCCACCAGCTGGCCCTATTTATTTATTATTTTATGCTACTTACCTTGTACTCCACTCCCCCCCCTCCATGCCTCGCCACGCCTTTAAACACTTGTGTACACCCAGTAGCGCTGTCCTCGCTATGAAATGAATAATTTTAATAAGGATCTGATGGTGAGACTAATTTCATTTTTTATGTTTTTAGGTACATCATTCACTACTGTCTGTGTCACGAGTACCAGACACCGGCGGACGGCTTCTACAGCCGCCAGTTGCTTCTCCGCGTGAACAACGTTACCACCCTGACCATTTTATGGGACGATCGCCAAGTACAAGTATGCCCTTACGCGGTACTAACGGTTAGATGCAACATACCTACCGTTGTGGTGGCCTAGTGCCTCGTTGTTGGAACAGCCATGCGATTATCAGTGCGACAGAAGAGCTTATTTTTATCGTAAACCAACACCCTGTGTACTGCACACGAACATCGCTTCCCTCAAGACGAACTAATTTGGATCGAGAGCAAAGAAAAATGCAAATCGCTGAATATTCTCTAAACATTTGATGTCCAATAAACGTACTTTGCCAAATGTACAATCTTGCCGTTTGCTTTTAAACCACGGTTTCACATTCCGAATTGTGGTGCTGTATTGTGAGATGCTCTAAGACCCTGTGTACAGCAAAGGACCATCGCGTTCCTCAATACGAACTTTTTGGAACATGAGCAAATAAAAATGCAAATCGCTGAATATTCTCTAAACATTTGATGTCCAATAAACGTACTTTGCCAAATGTACAATCTTGCCGTTTGCTTTTAAACCACGGTTTCACATTCCGAATTGTGGTGCTGTATTGTGAGATGCTCTAAGACCCTGTGTACAGCAAAGGACCATCGCGTTCCTCAATACGAACTTTTTGGAACATGAGCAAATAAAAATGCAAATCGCTGAATATTCTCTAAACATTTGATGTCAAATAAATGTACTTTACCACATTTACAATCTTGCGGTTTGATTTCAAAGTACAGTTTCATATTCCGAATTGTGGTGCGCTGTATTGTGAGCTGATCTGTGTTGATTTCCGGGGTCTGTGTGGAGTCGCGTAGAAGACGCCTGGGCGCGTTTGCCTACGCAGCACAGTCACGTCACGGATAGAGGCGGGGAATATGAATGTTTTGATAAAGTCTGTTTCAGGGGCGGGGGATTTGATTTAGTGCCGCAAAGGCAGGTGAGCCAGGTCGATGCGGCGGAATGATAGGATTATCACAAAATGGAGGCTGATTTCGAGTGCGATAATGGGCGAAAAGTCGGGTAAGGTCCATAGGAAAGTTTCCTACGATCTACCGATTTATGCTTACAAACACATGGCCGACCCGTAGGGACAATAAAAAAAAAGTCCCGGAACTATCCTTTAAGTCAGCCAAGGCTAATTTCTTTAACGCGGAAATCGAGCATGCTGATAACAATACTAGCAAACTCTTCAATATTTTGAAGAGTATAGAAAAACCTGCATCTCTTACTCCCCCATTCACGCCATCTGAGGAGGACTGTAATATGGTGCTCAATGCATTCCAAGCCAAAACGAAAAAGGCGAGACAAAACATTATTAAGGCCAGAACTTCCTCAAATCAGGAGATCTGCCCCACCGAAGGAAATGTATCTGTCAGAGAACAACTCTTTAAATTTGACCCTATCTCAGAAGCAGGTATGCTAGAGGTGATGAATAATATGAAACCTACCACCTGCGCAGAAAATATCCTGCCCCCTGGTATTATTCTGCAACACAAGGATATATTTGCTCCCATCCTCCGGAGAATAGTGAATGCTTCATTTCATGAGGGCATGGTGCCTAAAGATCTGAAGAGAGTCACTATCACCCCACTTGTTAAAAAAGCGGGACTAGATCCCAAGGATCCGGCAAATCTTCGTCCCATAACCAACTCGAATTTTGTTCTCAAACTGTTGGATAAGGTAGCTACACAGCAACTCCAACACTTTGTTGATAACCAGGAGATTCTACACCAGCAACAATCCGGCTTTAGAGCATTTCACAGCACTGAAACAGCTATGCTAGACTTGCAGAATCAGATGTTGACTATGCTGGACGATAACAAATTGGGGATGCTGATGCTTTTACACCTTAGTGCAGCGTTTGATTTGGTGGATCACCACCTTCTCATCAAGGCGCTTAGGGAGAACGTTGGTTGCTCGGAGGGAGCTATCGATTGGCTCCTATCCTTTCTTTCTAACCACAAAGCGAGGGTACATTGGGGTAGCAGTTTCTCCAACGCATGTGACATCATATTCGGAGTGCCTCAAGGGGCTAGCTTATCTCCAATGCTTTTCAACATATATATGCGCACTTTGTGTAGCCTTTTGGTGAAAGCTGGAGTGGCATTTACAAATTACGCAGATGACACCTAACTCATATTGGAGTTGGGGGGTAGGAATCATGCCACAGACAGTGAAGTGCTCACCAAGGTTTACAAGTTAATTGACGACTGGATGCAGGCAAACTGGATGTGCCTGAACGACTTTAAAACCGAATTGATGTTGTTTGGCTCCAGTCGTCAGTTGGAAAAACTAGGGGCAGAGTACAACTCTTTTCAAATTAAAAACGCCACTATCCAGGTGGTTCCCAAGGTGAAGACTCTGGGTATGATGGTCGATTCAGTGGTCGACTCTCATGCCCAGACTAACTTCCTCCAAAAAAACTCACTATACTATCTCAGGCTTATGAGAGCAATCAAACCACTGCTTAATGAGGAAAACAGGGCAACGATAGCCAGAGCCATCATTCTCTCACGGTACGACTAGGGGAACGCCCTGCTGTTGGGGGCCGCATCCAAGGATCTATCTAGTTGTCAGGTAATCCAGAACAACGCGGTCAGATTAGTGAAAAATCTGAAAAGGAAAGACCATGTGACTGAAGAGAGGCTTGCTGGCTCAGAGTAGAAGAGCGCATCAAGTTCAAAGCTCTCTGCCTGGTACACAAGTGCCTTTATGGCACAGCGCCTACTTACTTAAAAACACATATAGTACCCTACAACCACAGCAGAAACCTACGCTCGGGTGGAAAATGCCTCTTGCACGTGCCCAAGTTTAAGCTAAAAACAGGGCTAGGCAGATCCTTCCTTGTGCTGGCTCCTAAACTGTGGAACAGCGTCCCCGAATCCCTCAGGTCTGAAGTTAATCATTCTGCTTTTTTGGAAAATGCTGAAGACACACCTCTTTAGATGAGAATTGGGCGTAGGACTTCTCTCCGGGACCTCGTTACGCAATAGCTATTTGTACTCATGGTCCGTCTCATACTTGTTGTCCGTCTTGCAGTACCAGTGTTTTATGTACAAGCGCCCTGATGCCCTCGGGGAACCGGCGCCATACAAAAATTAAATACATACATACATACATACATATAAAAGCACAATCCATTGCCATCCAGAGCCAGCACAAGCACAATCCTAACTCTGAGAAGCCAAAAGGGACCACCAGCATGTCTGCCAGGATTCCTGCTCAGAGGCAGCGCAAACAGCGCTTCAGCGAGGCGGAGCTAACCGTCTTGGTGGAGCACATTGTGGACAATGCGGAGATGCTGTTCAGCGCCGACCAACGGCGTGCCACACAGCAGCGGAGGAAGGAGGTGTGGGCCGAAGCTGCACGCAAGTGCACCGCTGTGGGCGTGAGAGTGAGGAGCGTGAGGGACTGCCACAAGCGGTGGGATGACCTGAGGCTGAGGGTACGCAACCTCATTTCCACGCACCGCCAACGCAGCAGTGGGACAGGCGGAGGACCCCCCTCCCCACTGAGGCTGCAAGCATGGGAGGAGCGTTGCAGCAGCGTCCTCCACCTAGAGGCTGAGGCAGGAGTGAGCCCACCTGCAGATGCCGGTAAGTGCCCAAACATGAATGCCACATGTAAATATGCAGTTGTGAGTACTGGGCAAAAGGACCCATTAACAACCCCCCCCAGGCAGTGCATGTGTGGGCCAAAGGACCCATTAACAACCCCCCCACCAGGCAGTGCATGTGTGGGCCAAAGGACCCATTAACAACCCCCCCGCCCAGGCAGTGCATGTGTGGGCCAAAGGACCCATCATGATCCGTATGGCAACCAATATCACAGAATGCATACACCAGCAATCAGATGCATGTGACTAACACTATTCAATGTACAATCTTAATGACGCATGTGATGCACCCATCTGCCACCACAACAACACTAATTGCATACCCTTTGTGTCCCCACAGCCGTTTCAAGTGACAGTGATACTGCACAACAGGCCAGCCAATCTGCACCGACAAGTACACAAGCCACCGCCACCACACAGGATGATGCTGCCGGCAGTTCTGCACCTCTGGCCACATTACCAACCACTACAGATGTGCCGCCCACCACCACCACCCTACATCCCCACCGTCTCCACACTGCCTGAGTCTAGACAGGTGCCCTGGAACCTATCATGGCCACCCAACACAACACCGAAGGCAGCAGCACTGCAGAGGGGGCGGCCTGCAGTGATAACAGTGCCCCGCAAGAGCACTCGGAAACGGGGCCACAGGGGGAGATGCCCACATTGAAAGACCTGGGCTGCTTCCATGAGCTGGAGTTCAGCCCCACATCACTGGGGAGTCCCATGAGGTCGCCCACCCCATCCATGGCCGAACTGAATGCCCGCATGCAGCGGATGGAGGACCAGCAGGCTACCCTCGCCCAGCTAGTGGAGAGGCAGCTAGAGGAATCCAGGCTGCAGAGGGAGAGCTATAGCACCTCAGTGCTTCGCCTGTCGAGGTCCATCGGACGCTTTGCAGGCACTATAGTAACCCTTGCACGCCATGTGCGGGAAGGCAACGACCACACCTCCAGGCCTGTAGAGGCCATGTTGGTTGGCCAACTGGCAAATCTGGCACGGATGCCCTCAATCCCAGATTCTGCGCAATCAAACACAACCACCCCATCCAGCTCCACTACTGCCAGTCCAAGGAGGCGCTCGAGTAGGCTAACGGGTCCCTCGGGCAAGGTTGCACAGGCACAGAAGCGCACACGGAAGTGATGGCATGTGTGTGGGGCAGTGCAGGACACATGTGGACTACAAGGGTGTGAGAGGGGTGGGCACGTTTGGGTGGTGGGGTAGGTAGTTTTGGGGGTTTGAACAATGGGGCCTGGGTGGGGGTGGGCATGTTTGGGTGGTGGGGTAGGTAGTTTTGGGGGTTTGAACAATGGGTCCTGGGTCGGGGTGGGCACGTTTGGGTGGTGGGTGGCCCCGGGTGTACAGCTTCCCTAACCAATGCACCTCCTTCCCTGTTGCTATTACATCAATACATCACCATTTCGAATCAAGACATACATGTGTGGACATTGATCATTTATTTTGCAGTGCAACTATTAATTCATTGTCGTCACCATGTTCGTGCATTTCTGTGAATGTGCTGTGACTCAAAAGTAAATGCGAATCAGGGCATCCCGTGCTCTCTGGCCATCATGTGGACCCCCGTGGGGAGGCAGTGCCATCCCATCCCCAACTTCATCCCCATCCCCATCTCCATCCCCATCCCCATCTTTATCCCCATCCCCATCCCCATCTTCCTCATCTGCGTCTGGTGGCATTGGGATGTTCCTGCACAGTCATATATTGTGCAGCATGGCACATACGAGTGTGATTTTACCCGTCTTCACTGGGCTGTACAGCAGTGATCCGCCAGATCTGCTCAGACAGCGGAAACGGGCCTTCAGCAGTCCAAATGTCCTCTCAATCATTCCATGTGTGCGGATATGTGCCCTATTGTATGCCTCTTCATGCCTGTTCCTTGGTCTCCGTACAGGTGTCATCATCCATAGCGTAAGTGCATATCCCGCATCACCTACATGGGATGTAGATGGGGGAACATGTCAATGTTTGTGGCATCATGTCCTCATCTGCTGCTGTGCATTCTTGTATCATCATTCATTCATGCATATGTACCATGGAGTGTATGGAGGTATGTTTTGGGCATCACGATGTATGTCGCTAACTGGATGTGGGCCTACACATTAACTTGCATGTTTACTGTGCCCTGCGGGTGACATTTGATTGGCGCATGTCACGGTGCAGTGCTGTCCACACATGGCAGAGTGACTCCACTGTACGGAAGTAGTAAATACACGTTGTCTCATTTACACGCCTCTCGTGCCTTTTGAGGCAGTGTTTCAATTGAAGGTGGGAGTCTACAGTGGCACAAGGTTCATGGGACAGTGACGGGATTGGCTGTGCCAGCGTGTGCACGGGCACATTGTGGTGCCCTGTCATGTCTTCCTTCATGATGTTTGGCATCCGCTGTGTATTTGGTAGATGGAAGGGGGTGATGCATGTGCAGTCACAGCCGCACACTCACAATGCTCATTGGGCTGGACACACACACACCACTTCGACAGGGTTGTAGCATCGTCCGCTGTACTCACCCAATAGCCATGTGCTTTGTCCGGCATAGCGTTCCATGTACCGTGGCAACGTGGAATTCCGCAGTACCATTGAGTCATGTGATGAGACTGGGAAACGTGCGCAGCAGTGTGTAATCAGTTGCATGGCATCACAAACCATCTGGACATTCAAAGAGTGATACTGTTTCCTATTGCGGAACACCGCCTCAAATGCACGTGGTACTGTCAGCTCAATGTGGGTGCAGTCAACTGCGCCTATGCAATTTGGCATGCCTGCTATGGAAGGCCAACTTGGTGGCAATGACTTCGGGGAGGGTGCGGGGTAGGGCTATGTGTTCCGACACATGGTGCAACAGGGCATCCAGTACCTGTACCAGGATTTTTGAGAAACAGGGTTGTGATATGCCGTGCAGCTCACCAACCGTGTGTTGATAGGTGCCAGTGCCAAGGAAATGCAGTACTGAGACAACCTTCAAGAGGGGGGGATGGCGGTGGTGGTGTCAATTTGGCTGCTGATGTTGTCCTCAATCATGGCGGTGATGTGCAGGATTGTTGCACGGTCCAGCCGGTATAGTGTGTGGATCTGTCCTAGGGTGAGGTTCCAGGGTGAGGCCCTGATGCGTGGTATTGCTGGCTGGCGGCGGGGTCGGGCTTGCTGGGCAATGGGGTTTGCCATAGCTGCAGGGTTGGCTGGTTGCCGCCTGCGCCTCCTCCGCCTACGCCTCCTCCTCTGCGCCATTACTGCCACCATGTGCAGTGCTGCCTGTTGGTTGAGTAGGCCCAGTCCCAGTGCTACTAGACCTGCTGCCTGCATGGTTCTGTGTTGTGTTGGGCTGGGTGTGGCCCTTTTGTAGGCTCCCAGTGGCCTGTTAGGTCCAGCTTGGCTGATTTGGTGCACCTGTGCCCTGATTCAGTTCAGCAGGCAGTGTATAACGCCATGTTCGCGGTGGCGGCAGTTCCGCCACCGTGATCACGGTTTTTACGCCATTTTTTTGCCGGTATTTCTGTGTCCGCGCTAGTTGTGATGCTCACGGTGTTTAGTGTTGACGGTAAAGGAGGGGTTTCCGTGCAGACGGACTTAACGGGACCCCTATTTCGACAGTGGCGGTTGAGGGTGGTGTTATTACCGGGGCTGCGGGTCATGATTGGGCGGACATGGAAACGGTGCCGGTATGGTTTTACCGGCAGTGTTAATTCCGGACCGGAGTACTTGTAATGAGGCCCTATGTGCCCTGGGCAGGGGTATACTGAAATGCCTTCACTACTGTGCAACACTGGATACCTTCAATCCTATCCCACCGCTGTACAACAATTTGTTCAAACGGATTTCTGAACTCTGAACTTGTGAGCAGAGGTTCAGAAGGCCAGCCTAGTTTCTTGGAACAGGGTAACCATCTGGACAAGCCCGATCAATCAAGGTAGATTGGCGGTGGTCAAGACTAGGTCTCAGGAGGAATGAGGGTGACTGAAAGACCTCAATGAGCACACAGAGTAAAGGACACTGACAAATCACTCTCAGTCAGGTGTATATATATCAAAAATACAAATACATTTCTTCCAAGACCTTTGCAATTCAACACACAGTAAGAAACTTACAGCAACACTATTAAACCAATACAATCCTATCTATACACATACACAAATGGGATCTAAAGGATCAATGCACCAAATGGGTACACAACCTAAACAGGGAAGGAAGTAGGCAGTGCAAATAGTCTTTAGGCCCTTCTGCATCAAACACAGTCCTAACTGAAAGGCAGTCCCATCCCTAAAATGAGGGGAGTCTAATGCTTAAATATACTTGCTAAACTGGCACACGCGGTAGTTCAAATGGGAAAAACAGGGTCTTTTGTGGGGGCTGTAGCAGCTCAGGAAAGTAGGTGAGGTGATGCAGAATAGGCTCCCACTACGAAGAGGTCCTCCACTTGAGGGCAGAGTCGATTACAAGAGTTGGGAATAGTTCACTAGTTCTCACTAGCAGTGGAAATGAGAGAGGCCCTCAGGGGCCAATCATGCATAAAAATGGATGGATGCGCTAGTGGCCACTGGTTAGAGTTGCAATTACTCACCGACCCCCGTCGCACTCCAGATCATACTTCGGCAGTCGAGTCCACTTCCGTTGCAGGTTCAAATGCAGCAATTACGCGGCTCTGTGGCTTTCAGCAACAAAGCTACACCATTGATTCCCCTACGGGACAGTGGCGATTACTCCACTCCTGGTGGATGAACCAGGCCAGTTCTGATGTAGCAGGCTTCAGGGCACAGAGGACCACAGCTGCAATGAACTTGCAAAGTTCCTTACCATGGCTGGGTGACACAATAAGCGCATATAATGGGGTTCGGGCGGACTCACTTTACTCCAGACCTGGGAATGCCAAGTGTATGTAATTCGGTGTGAGAGTGCCGTGAACACAGAGCTTGTGATGTACCAAGTTTCAAGGGCCTTCTCAAAAACGGTGGCGGTATCAGGGCAAAAGCTCCGTGCAAGCTGGTCATCCCACTGGTTGGCCCAGGGACGCTTCCGAAAAGGCTTACTTGCAGGATTTGTTGAAGGTGCCGAGAATAGTTGGTCCCACTATTCCAATGGGTCAAAGCGTCTTCGCAGACCTTCTAGGATGACCAGATGCAGAGGGGTCCCACGGGACGACAGCGGGCTCAAGGTGCCAAACCTTCCATCGGGTCACCAGCGGTTCCTCGACTCGGCTTCTTAGTTTCAGGTTACTTGGATCCTATCCTTCGTTCAGTCAGAACTCCAGAGACCGACATGACATGGGTGTTTGGAGCCATCTCTTATCCAAAATCTTCTTCGCGCCAAAATTAAGAGGACCCAATGGGAGATGTGCTCACATACGTGGACCAATCATGGACCACGGTGGTCCCAGGCATTCACAGCACACCAGACTCTCTAGCACCCAGGATGTGTATTGGAACTAGACAGTCCATCCAACATCCTGGGTGCACGCACACAAGACATGCAGAAGCCTGCGAAAGCTTGGCGCTTCGCAGGAAAATACATGCCCAAATAAGGACTGACAGGGTCGGCTCGACATGGGAACATGAAGGGGCAAGATGGCCAAAGGACAGGACAAAGAACCTTGTGGTGTAGCCATTTTGGAGCCAGGCCACCTAACCGTGCCAAACACGGTAATTGTGGTTTACCTGAAAAGAAAGAGTTAAAAATATACGAAAAGATAAGCTGTCACCTGCCTTGTCCAAGGCACATCTGCACTTCTCCTAAAAAATCCTTCAAGGGTAACTAGGGCCTTTAGAAATGACAGGAAGATCCACGTGCGCTATACGGCAAGGTACTCTGTGCACTTGTAACATGTTGCAGAAAGGTTGCAACATTAACAAGGACTAAGGGAAACAAAGTCTCTGAGTACTGACTGTCTTTAAGGGCATGTCAGTTTCCCCATAAGAAGTGAGCGAAAAGCCCAGGGGAGTGCAGCAGAAGGCTGTGCTCTTCTGGTAAAGTCAGACTATGGTGTTTAAACAAAGCAAAAAGTTGGGGGGTACACAACTGGAGGGAAAATTACACATGGAATAGAAATCTTTCCTAACAATGAGCAAGTAGTATTGGTTATAACTACCATAACTGCAGTGCACTAAGTGAATAAAATGGCCTATATTGGCCCAGAAATACATACCGCACTGGCGTGTAGTACTGGCATTCGCTTATTGTCCTATGAGTCTATATGAGCTTCGCCATCACCCGCCAGACATCATGTGTATCTATGTAACTGGGACATCATACATCAGCAAAGTACTGGATCTGTGATAGACAGCTTCCCAACGAGTGGAAAATCCTAAAACAAGCATTGGCAAATCCAATTGGTGTGGTATTTTAAATGGGTAAGTGTTTGTCTATGTATGGATAGAAGGTTGAATTAATATGTTTGATCTTGTAGAATAAGAATGAATGTACAGGTTGATAAGTGTGATTCTTTAGATGGATGCTAGATATTTTTGTTTGAATTAGTGTAATTGGATGGATGTGTGGGTGATTTTGTGGGAATTCCCAAAGATGATTGGTTGATAGTGCGGAAGGATGGATAGATGTGATTGATGAATGAGTGTCAATGGGTGTGTGAGTGTTATTTGATGAGTGTGACCAGATGGATGGATGAATATGATTGAATGGTTGTGATTAGGTAGATGTTGGTATCAATGTGAATAAATGCATGAGTATGAATGTGTGGTTGATGGTGTGTGATTGTGTTGATTATTCTCTTGTCAGATGCAAATTCAAACCCGTTCTGTGTGATGTCTACTGGACATGCTCTACATTCAGTCCTTTGTGGGCATCATGTTATGCTGGGAGCCATGAAAACCCTTTAGCAACCTGTTCCCTGTGGCAACATCAACTTAGGTTCGGTGTGCCTCAGAATGCAGGTGTTGCTCCGTGGAAGGGACAGTGGCCGTGGGAACAAGCTAGCCTGGCTCTCACGTTAGAAGTTGTCAGATACATGCAGGAGAAGGACCATTTAAGTTTTCTAAAGAGGAGCCAGTCAAAGAGCACATTTCTTCATCTGAGGAATTAGGCTTAAAACATCCTCCTCTTTAGAGAGTGCTTCCTTTTGTGCAATACGCCCATTTATATTAATGGCCTGTGACATTCAATTCTCCACATACATCTGGCTAGTATGCTAGAGGAACATGCAAGCCAGAAGTAAGGCAACCCAGCAACTAGAGCAACATTGGGCCTCATTCCAAGTTGGGCGGTAAGGGATACCGGGCACCGGTAAGGAGACCGGTGCCGGTAATCCCTTACCGCCCTACTACAAGGTCCCTTAGTGAGTCCCTCCTTTAACGCCTGGTCTGACCTGGCTTTATGGACGGGACCCGTTAAGGGACCAGGGCACACATAACGGGCTTGACATATGGCATTTTCAATGGGGACTTACCGGTCCCTCAAAGGTCGGACTATACCGGTAAGTCCCCATTGAACTAGACCGGTGCCGGACCCGTTATTGGTGGCAGTCATGGCGCAAATAGCACCATGATTACCACCAATCTCGGAATGAGTCCTATTGTCCTTTAGCCGCATGTTATTGGACGCACTCCTATCCAGTCCTGACTATTTGTATTGAATGGCACTGTGTCATATGGGACTTGTATGGACAATTTAGAATCATTAAAACTACAAGTCCCAGGATAAAATGCCAAGACTGGATATCAGAACTGGATAATAGAAATTCTAGTGACAAAGGGTCAGTTGGCAACTCTGCTACAGACCAAATGTTCCGCAAATGCAAAGCTCCTCTTGAATAATCTACTCATGAAAGGCCACCCACAACATTCCAGTACGCAAAGCCCCCTAACTTCCACAATCTGTATATGTACAATGCAATGCAACCTCAAGATTTAAAGTGCTGTTTTTGTCCCATAGCAGACATGTGTAGCAAACTTAAGTCTCTTGCTACACACTGCTCTGGACTCTGTTATTTACAAGAAAGCAAACCAGAAGCTTGATCTTAAGCCAAATCTTTCACTTTTCATTATAGTGGCAACGAGGATGGGATTAAGAAATGAAAAAAGAAATTCCCTAATATTGGATGCAATTTAGACTTTTAGACATAGTGCGTGTATGTAAGCGAATGCCATTTTGTCGATATTAGTAGCCATGATCAAAGCAACGGGCCTGCACAGCCATGTAGTATTTAGTGTATTCAACACAGACTGCAAGCTTGAAGGAGAAATCTGGATAGGCCCAGGCGCTGATGCGAGAGGCCCACACCGTCAACTTCTACAGAAACCCTTCTTTGTTTTAAGATTGTTGCTAATATGTTTGTTTTGAAAGGAATGTGCCCTGCAAGGATACGAGACAAAGCTGGTCACCTTGGTGCACGTGTTATCACAAACAGGCCGAAGCAGGCCTCTGACCCCTGCCCGTCCAACTACGAGTTATAGCCCTTATAACTGCCCGTGTCCCAAGACTCATGAATTCAAAGATAACAGTTGAGCCTAGACCACCTATAATAACCCAATAAACCATAAAAGATCTGAGAGCATGGTTGCTTCACCATTATTTTATAATGACATGGATTGTAGTGCGAGGATCAGGGAGGGATACATTACAGTTCGAAAGCAAGGGTGGATGCCTAGGGTGCGGATGACATGATCGGGATAAAGTGAAGGATGTGTATGTTGGTTTGACCTCGAGACTTCCCTTGTGCCAGTCCCTGTCCTACCAGGTGCACTGTATAATGATAGACTTGCATTGTCCACAAATGTAGCTAATTGCTTTGGCCTTGATTCCCTTGATACTACAAGTCCAGCAGAACCCATGTGATGGAAGACAGACAGACTGGGCTGGGTCCAATGGCCTGGCCCTATGGAGCAGATTGACCATATATAGTGTTTCACCAACCAGCCATGCAGGTTTGCACTCTATGGGATGAAGTCACATATGACGCGGTGTCTCCTTAGATGATTCTTCTTGTACATTATTTGGGCAGAACAAGTTCTTTGCTGATGCACCTATTTTTGGAGAAATAAACACTTGTTATCCTTGCAAGAGTTTCTTGGGCCTTTTTCCCTAGCGGGTTGTTTTTTTCTGGTGTGCACGTTTAGGGGTGTGCCTTCATTTGGTGACCCCGACATGATCACAATGCCCCCCCATGGCTCCAGCGGTGTCCAGGCCACTTCTCCAGAGGGGCCGCACCCGTGACTAGTCCCAAAAAATGCGTATTATTGACCAGTTTTAGTGGAGCCATCTTTGCAAAATACCTGTCTGCTCCTTGGAGCAGGGAGCAGCTCTGAGGAGAGTGTAGGATGGTATTATTGAGGCCACACGACGGAGGAGTTCGGGTGAACATGCGCATGTGAGTATCCCCTTGCAAGTGATAGCATGTAGGGGACAGGCGGGTGTATGGGAATGTGAGAAGCTTGTGAACACGCAGAAGTGAGGTTGTTGGTTTTGTGTGGTGTGGTCGTAGTTGGTTTTAGTTTTATTATTGTTACATTTTTAGTATATTGAGGAAAGGAAAACAGAATGTTAGGGAGGCTACCCAAGTGAGGGGAGAAGGTGGTAACACTTATATTGTGTAACTGAGGAAAAAGGAAACAAGTAGGAGCCCAGCATAATTAGTGGGCTTGGGAATATGCTTATTTTAGCTTGTTATTTTAGCTTGTTTTGGTCCTGTTTTTATAGTGGAGGGTGTAGGGCCGAGGAGGGGCATAGTGTAAGTAGTAGTATGTTTTGAGTGTGCTGAGTGTGAGAGTGGGTGTGTGCGAAGAAAAAGAAAAGGGCAGTATTTCGATTTTTTCACAGGGAGGAGGGTATGAAAGGCTGACTCTTTTGACGAGCAGGGGCAGCATGCGTAGTGCACTAACAAAAGGTGTAAGGGAGGTTAGGTGCAAGGACCTTTATAATAGGAGGAGAAATGCCCATAGAGTATATGTATAAAGTCCTGCCACTATATCGTGACAAAATCAATAAGTTTCACAAACAGTGGGTGGTGGAGACAAGAGAAGAGGGGATGCCCCGCTCGTGGCGAGAGCTGGGCTCCCATAGTAAGAGTATTCTGGAACACATGTCCATATTTTTGCCAGCCAAATACAAGTGGAAACAGTTACAAAAGAGGAGAGAAATATTAGAACTTTGAAAATTGTTCGAAGATATGTAAGAGTGTGAAGGAGGAGGATAAGCGCAGAATGATAGCGGGGCGAATGTCAAAGAAAGGAGGGAGGGGTGCCAGCAGAACGCAGGGTAATTTATCCATTGACAGCTCACCCCACAGTAGGTTATACTAACCCAGCATATGTGTCCACCACAGTGACAGCCTCACCACCCCATATGCATCCCCTCCAGAAGCCCCAGTGCATGCCAATATCAATAAAAGAGACCTAGAAGTGGCATTGGCATCAGCACGAACATAACTGGCCGGATTGTGAGCAGTACAGAGTGAGGTAAAGCCAGACAAAACAGCAGAATAAGGAACTGATGGGTGGACAATAGGAGACTTTCTATTCAGAATAGATAGCATAGCCACAAATAACGTGCATATAGAGAAGCAAGGAGTAGGGAGTGAGCGGGCAGACAGCTTAGGCTACGGGAATTTAGGATCTCACAGAGGAGAGGAAGATGGGTGGAGTACAGTTGATGAGTTTGAGGATGATAGGAAGAGGAGGCAGAGCATGCACCTAAACAAACTCCCAGAGTGGAAGGTTTATGGGATGGTAGGTTAAGGCGCAGGTTTGGCCAGATTGCAATAGGCCGCAGCAGGTGCCATGGGCACAGATGGATACAAATAATTTAATAAAAGCACTCCCATCTCTTACAGTAGGTGTGGGAAAGTGGATTTATGCATTTTAAAAGCATCCAGCCGGGGTAATCCTGGCGATCGGCAACATAAACATCTTACTGGTAACGACTATTGGAGACCAGGCTGGGGATATGTGGGTAAAGCAGGATATCTGGCAGTGACTTTGGGCACCGATTCACATGATGGAGCGCTGCGGCAAGCGTTCCCTGATGCATCTGACCTACAATCGACAAAGCAATGTACTATGAGCGATGACGAAGACTCCTCCCTGTTTATTCTTAAAGTTCAAGTGATGTGGAGAGCAGAGACGGATGGTTCATGGGACCAGTCAAAACCCTTTTTCAACTTTATTTTCAAAAAGGGCCTGCCCGAAAGAGGTGCAAAAAACACTAGACAATATTGTGGGCATCGAGGCGAAGAGTGCAGAGCATAATAGTACACCATTGGAAGAGGATAAAAGAGAATGACAAAGAAACGTCCCAGAGGCAGCAAGCAGAGGAAGTGAAACTAGTATATATCAAATGAGCTAAAATTGCTGTAGAAGCATCCGTGTCCACACCAGTACAGACGGAGGTGACAAGGAATGCCCAAGAGTTTGCAAATGCCAGAAAAGCTGCTGTGTGTCAGTAGGAGGGCAAGGACAGTGGGGTGGAGGTCCAGAGTATCCTGGCCCACAGTGGCAACAAGGAGGTCAGCAGCAAGGGAGAGGTGGATTTCAAGAAGTAAGGCGAGAAGGTTTTGGAAAAATGGGGCCCAGAGGGGCAGGAATGGGGCCTTCACAATTCTGGAACTGTGGAAAGTGGGGACATTTCTCAAGAGCCCATCAAGGGCCGAGACCCAGAATGACTTCTATACCCTTTGAGATGCACCAGGCCTACACCTAGTTACCTCTGCAGATACCTGGCCCACCATTGCAACAACACAAGCAGCACAACAGCACACACCCCAGCACCAGCAGGGAGGTGGTGTAAACCTGTTCAATGGAACACCAAATGGTATGTTTCCTCTTTTTGAGGTGCAGCCATGGTAGGGGACACCCCTTCTTGATTCCCAAGACAAATACATATTCCGACTAGGACAGCTCACAGAGAACTCTTGTGGGTCTGGTCCTGTCAATGTCAATGAGCCTCTACCCTGAAGAGGAACCCTTGGTGTGGGCAGAAATAGGGAACAAGCTATTCATTTTTATGGTTGATTCAGATGCAACAAAATCATGCACCAGTGAGGGGAACTTCCCGCTATCGGGTAAAACTCTTGAAACGCAGGGCCCATTGTCAAGAGAAGCAGAGGAGGGAAATAGAGACACAATACAGGCCCTGTTCAATCAAGGTATAATAGTGCCATCCAAAGACCTGTGTAACACAGCTATCTATCCTGTGCAAAAAGCATTGGGGGAGAAATTGGAGGACGAATCAGGACTCACACCCCCTAAATGATGTGGTACAGAAGGAATTTCCTGAGGCATCTGAAAAGCGCCTTCTTTTCGATACCTTCGCACCCCATTTCCAGTATTTTACAGAATTTACCCAATGGCGGAAGGCAATTCGAACCCAATCGTTTTTCCCACGGGTTACTGCGAGTGCCCAAGTATTTTCAACAGAATATTGGATACTAACTTAGGAAACATTCAAGTACCAAGTACAGTCATCCAGTACACGGACGATTTGCTTGTAGGTAGTGACAGTGAGCAGCACTGCTGCAGAGACTCTATCACACTCCTACAACTATTGGCCCAGAGGAGGGGCGTGGCCAACTTGCCATGTAATAGGATGTGTCTGAGGGAGCTGCTCCGTGGATCCGACACTGATTCGTGTGCACATGCACTAATAAATAGCGAGTAGCTGCAGGACTGGAGATACGGCTGTGTGAATGGGTCCCCTGTCATAAACGTGAAAACCAGAGGAATCGCGCTGTCTACAGAAGAGAAATTGACTTGAAAGCATTCGCCGGCTCCGCAACACAGAGGCCATGATGGCGGACAACAAAGGAATTTCGGCCGTGGCAGTAGAAACAATGTTGCAAACCCGTATGCGTTGCGGATGAGGGGACACTGTCCCGTGGAGGTTGGGCGAATCTACGCGCCTGTGACGGCGAGCGAGGACCATCAGTGAGGTCGCGGAGTCAGTGTGTGGGGCTTGGTGAGACGGGCAAACTCAGGACGCTGAGGCTGCGTGTGAGGAGAGGTGGGGGCTGGCATCTGGAGCCCGTGCACCCCCCCCGGCTATGCGGGACTGTCGGACCTACGGCTCCCTGCCGCCCATGGACGCGGGTGCCTCTACATAAAGAGGCTCGCAGGAGGAGCTGAGGAGTGTGGAGGAAATGGGAGGAGAGCAGCTATCAGGACTGATGGTTCCGCGATTGCACATCAAGTGCACTATGGACATGTGAACGCACACGTGCGTGCGGGCACAGAGGCTTGCTGCCTCAAATAAGTTCTTGCAACATACGGAATCGTGAAAGTGATCGGCGTAGCTTGCCGGGCACTTCCCCTGCGTGGAAGGCAAGGCCGGATGAGCAGCGGCCAGTACGAAGCGCTGCCAACACGCGAGTGGATGTGAAAAGACACGGGGCCCTTGCACTGTGCACAAAGAGGTTTCCATCGGTTGGATTGTGACGGAAAGCGCTCGAGGCGGATAACGTATGGGAACAGGAGCTGCTACTGGGGAGAACTCTTTAAGAATAGCGTGAGCTCCCGGGTCCTTGGCTGCATCCGCCTGAAGAGTGCTGCCAGGTGGAACGCAGCCGGGGGAACAATAACTGAATAACAACTGGGCGGTGTGGGTTTTCAGGGAGCTGCATAAAGAGGGTTCCATCCAAGAGGAATCCCGACTATCACGAACTGCACGCCCACACAGAACAAAGGTTGTAGCACGGCAATACTGCACAGTTAAAGTAACGTGGGAACAGCTCTTGGACAGAAAAACGGGCGCGGCTCACCAAATTACCTCCACTCATAAGTACATATGAGATCTGGAACCTGTGGCTAAGCATGGACTGTGGGGGCTACTAGCCAGTGGAGGTGCCAACTGAGCACCTCTTACAACCAGATCTATATCATAGAGCTGACTGAACAAAGTGCCAGATCCCAAGGGAAAGAAAAGGCCTTCTCGCTGGGGCTGATTTATAAGCTTTAGGGGCTCCACCGCCGCACTATTCCTGAGGATACAAGCTACAGGAGGCTGTAAGACCACCAGAGAACGAGGGAGGACACAACCCACCTGAAGCCATAGCTCTGCGCACTCCGGTCCAGGCAGGGCACCCCAAGATAACAGCCCGGGCCTGGAGTGACCCACTGACATTACGGCAGAACAGAGTAATAGAATTGCCACACCAAGAACAAATAGCCTTGGATACTTGAGCTGGATCACAAGATGGCGGGGAGAGTGGTGAAGGCCAAAAGCAAATAACCTACGATGGACGCTTTTGCTAAGATACAGCAGTCTCCAGCGGCATCGACGCACACTGGCACTACTGCACCCACGGAAAGCCCCCAGGGGATCGAAAACCACCAGATACTAACGGCCATAGTGGAACTAAGAGACTCATGGGGGGTAGCAATGGCGGACCTGCGGACCTCCTTGGAAGCCAAAATAGACGCAGTGGGGATAGATGTCAACCTGCTGCGAGAAGATGTCAGGGCACTGGCAGATAGAACAAGTAACCTGGAAAGTGCGGTCAAAACCAACACGGATACGAGCACTGAGAACGCAAAAGAGGTCCACGTACTAAAGCAGTAAGTGGCTAACCGTGAGAATTGTGCAGAGGAAGCCGAAGGGAGAGCAAGACGGAATAACATTTGTGTGGTTGGCCTGCCGGAGGGAGACGAAGGCTAGGACACCACGGATTATGTGGAGAATGTGATCCTCCAGGAAATAGGGGCTGATAAACTCTCACAAGGATTCACAGTGGAGCGAGCGCATAGAGCCCTCATGAGAAAGCCGAAGCCTGGAGCCCCTCCCCGCGCAATAATTGCCAAGATTTTGAACTATAAAGATCGCAAAAAGATTCTGGAGTTCTTCAGAAAAGGGGGACCGATCGAGAGAACTTCGACTACTATTACAGAGTATCCCAATTATATAATGCTGCACCAGCAGCATAGATATAGCTATATGGCGGTGAAGAGGAGACTGCGCATGGCCGGATTCAAATATATGCTTTTGTATCCTGCAAGATTGAAAGTGTTTCACAAGAGTCGAATGTTCTTTTTTGATACCCCAGAGGAAGCTACTACATGGTTGGACCTACAGGGCTGCCCGGAACGAGATACGGAACGAGCCCAAGAGGAACAAGATAATTGACTGAGGCGTACTATGGGCCTCATTACACGGTAGGCGGTAAGGGTTTACCGGTACCGGTATTTTACCGGTACCGGTAAATCCTTACCGCCTTACTACAAGGTCCCTTTGCGGGTTGGGGAATTTAATGCCTGCTTTTTGCAGGCGTTAAAAACCAACCCGTAAAGGGACCAGTGGAGCTAATTATGGTACCACAATTTTCGGTAACGTAATTAGCACCTTCCCCATTCCCATAGAGCCCTATGGGGCAAAAATGGGAATGGGGAAGGGCAATGGTGGAAGAGGGAATTACCGCCCGCCAACCTTGGAATGGGGCGGTAATTCCCCTTTCCACCAAGGCGGTGCCGGTATTTTACCAGCATGAACCATGGCGCTAATAGCGCCATGGTTCACCGCCTACCGTGTAATGAGGCCCTATATATATTAGCATATCACACTGATGGGTATCTCAGTAGAGACTTGAAAAACGCTGATAGATGAGCAGGGATGGGCGGTGTTGGAGCCAGGTTATGATATCCTTGAGTTTGCTGATGTAACGGACTGGAATATAGTGTATTAGACACATAAGTGAATTGTAGCAACATGTGATTGAATTGAAGCAAATAGGAGCGGCAGAACACAGGCTCCTTACCCCCCAAGTAATAGTAGAAGTAGTAGGATAGCCATTAGGGCGACCTCACCCTGCTGTGTTTTGAGTACAGGCTATTGCCAGAAAGAGTTAGATGCGGGGGTGCCTGAGATCCAGGGATGGAGCTGGGCAACAGTTTATGGGGGTAAAGTTGGGGAAGGGAAGGGAGGTGGGAGGGAGAGGGGTAGGGGTGCTTGGGTTGTTTGTAGTTATGGGAAGTTTGAAGTGGGGTACAAGCCTATATAGATTGAGATGGAAGTTGGAGCTGGACTGCACCGATGGGAGTGGAAGGGGAACTCTAATAGGCCATGGGGACCTTAAAGTAATTACTTGGAATGTTAGGGGACTCAATAGCTACTTAAAGAGGAACAAGGTCATGTTGTACTTGTGAAGACAAAAGATAGATATTGCAATGCTGAAGGAGACTCACCTGACAAAAGAAAAGAGGAGATGGTAGCTAAGAAATGGAAAGGGGTTGTGGCAGGCTCGTCATATTCTGCTTATGCTAGGGGAGTGCTCATCTGGGTGGCACTGCTTGTCCCGTTTCAGCTGTTGCAGGAAAGGGCGGAGATGGACGGGAGGTTGGTCATAATAAGAGGATTGGTAGAGAATAGGGATATAAGCGTTGTAAATACATATGCCCCCAATCATAATACGGCGGTATATTTCAGAACTTTGTGTACTAACCTAAGCATGTGTATGGGAAGTGCGGAGATCTGGGGAGGGGACTTTAACTGCGTATTGAACCCTAAGGTGGATAGATCAGATGGGGAGGTGGATAGGTCTGCCCCAGCTGTTAAAGCGTTACAAACAGTGTTAGATGACTTTGGTCTGGAAGATGTGTGGAGGATGAGACACCCCCAATGAAGGCAATATTCGCATTATTCTGCCCCGCAGCAGTTGCATACGAGGCTGGACTATGTCTTCACTACATCGGAGGTGGTCACAGAGAGTACACATGTGGAATATAAAGTGAGGGTCCTTTCGGACCACTCGCCCCTGATCCTTGGATGACAATACTGCCCTCCGAGAGCAAGGATTCCGACATGGCGCCTCCGGGTGGAAGCACTCAAGGATCCCTGTTTTAGGGAAGATATGAGAGAGGAGACTATAACCTATTTTGAGACAAATACTGGTAGCGTCAGCTCAGCGGGTACATTGTGGGAAGCCTTCAAGGTTGTTATGAGAGGTATAGCCATTGCTAAATCTAAAGGGCTACAATGTGGGATCTTGGCTGACTTACAAGAAACAGAAAGGGAACTGGAAAAGGCATTAGGAAGAGGAAGTAACACAGTGAGAGACATGGAGCTGATACTTAAACTACAGAAAAAGTGTGCGGGGTACTGGGAAAGACTGTGTAACCTCAATTATTAAAAATATATAGAGAGACAGCATGCGGGAGGGGATAAGACAGGAAGGCTTTTGGCATGGTTATACAAGAGCGAACCCCCCAGACCCACGATCAGAACGATAACGAGAGAAGATGGTAGTGTAGCGGATACCCAGGAGGGAGTCAATCAAGAGTTTGTATATTATTATAGATTACTATATGGGGATGAGGGAGGGAATATCTGTGAGACGATAATAGAAACACTGGAGGATATAGGGTTGCCAAAGATAAGCGTTGAGGAAAGAGAGGAGCTGGACGCACCGATTACTTTGGAGGAGTTAGCAGAGGTGGTGAGGCAACTGCCGACTAGTAAGACCCCGGGAGCTGACGGGTTCCCAAGTGAATTTTATAAAGAATACAAAGAAGAAGTGCTTCCCCCAATGTTAGAAATGCTAAACAAAGCATTTGAGTCGGGACGGCTGCCAGAGTCACTCAGAGAAGCGATTATAATACCTCTTCCCAAACCCAACAAGACAGAGCATAGCTGTGGCTCCTACAGACCTTTATCGATGTTGAACCAGGACAGCAAGATATTGACGGCTGTCTTGGCAAATAGACTGCGTAGAGTCATCAGCAAACTAATTCATCCCGATCAGACAGGCTATGTCCCGAATAGGAATATAACTCAAAATCACAGACGTCTCCAAAGGGTTGTTGAACTGGGAAATGAGAACGAGGGTGAAATGGCAATTGTGTCCTTAGATGCAGTAAAGGCCTTTGATTCGGTTAAGTGGCGATGGCTGCTGGCAGCCTTGGCAGGATACGGAATGGGGCATGGATACATACAGTGGGCGAGGATGTTATATAGTGAACTGTTAGCCAGAGTTAGAACAGGAGCAGTGATATATGAAAGATGGCAACTCCATAGAGGCACTAGACAGGGATGCCCATGGTCCCCTATGCTCTATATACTAGCCCTGGAACCCCTAGCAATATACCTTAGACAACAATATGATACTATAGGCATCTCAGTGGGTGGGGAACGACACTTGATCTCCTTATATGCTGACGACTTGCTACTGTACTTGAGGCACCCAGAGGAAAATCTCCAATACATTTTGGAAGTGATGGAAAGATATGCAGGGTTGTCTGGTATAGCGGTGAATCCTCAAAAATCTAGCATGCTCCCGCTAGGCAGCTATAGGGGTATTCCAGTGGGACAGTTACCGTTGTTGCAAATACCATGGGCGGTCAACACCTTTGTTATCTTGGGTTAGACGTGTACCATACAGTGGAAGATGAGCACAGGCACAACACAGAGAGAGCTATTAAGAAAATTGAAAATTGTATGAGATTTTGGGTGAAGCTGCCCCTAGCAATGATGGGACGCGGGACAATGCTAAAGATGGTGGTCTTGCCCAGGCTCCTACACTATTTCGGGAATATACCATACCTGATACCCAAGAAGTTTTTCGCTAAATTGAACAGTATGTGTAGGGATTTCCTGTGGCATGGCATGCGGAATAGAGTGGCACTATGGAAGTTGCAGAATTTTTATGAAAAAGGAGGGCTAAAACTGCCTAATTATGAGGTCTATTATGTGGCGAGCCAACTGCAGTATTTTGCCAAATGGCCCTCAGATGAAGAGACCCCGAATCTAGGTTGTTTAGACATGACTGCACCCCATTTTATTTGAAAGAGATGATCTGGCTGCCCGAGACAGAGATGGAAGGGCGCCCCAAGATGATGATGCTTGGGAGGAGGAAGTGGCGCCGGGCAAGCCGGATGATGGAGAACCCATTCCCGTGCTCCCCACAGGTACCACTCGTTGCACCTACAGGGGGGGATAAGCAGCTGAGGATGATAATCAGGAACCACTGGGAATCAGTTGGGTTAGTTATAATGGGGGATATCTGGCAGGAGGGGGCCATTGCAGATTTTGGAACACTAAGAGAAGAATTGGGGTTACACACGGGCCAATATATCACGTATCACAGAATGGTGCAGAGAATTAAAAGAACATGGCCCAAAAACGGTGCTGGAAGAGGAGCCAGATGATACCATAGATACAATATATGCTATAGCGGAGGGGGGCCAGGAGACCTCCAGATTGTACGAGATGATGATGTCTAAGGTTGGGAAGGACTTAACGCAATTAAGGTTAGACTGGGAGGAGGAAGTAGGGGCCCCGATAGAGGACGGGATGTGGGCGCGAGCCCTGGGATACCATAAGAAAGTGTCAAGGAATGCGAGATTAAAACAGATACAACTATATATTACGCACAGGGCATATATGACACCCCAATGGATATCAAGGTTTGCAAATGCAGGACGACAGGCATGTCCCAAATGCGACGAAGAAAAGGTCGGCATGGTGCACATGTTTTGGTCATGCCCGGTTATTGAACGATTCTGGGGTGAGGTAGCACAGAAACTAGCAGAGAAGGGGGTCAAGATTACTATAGATACAGTCTGGGCCTGCTTGCTGGGGGGGTTCCCCAGGTTGCAGAAACTAAAGCATGTTAATAAATTGAAAGACCTAGCATATGTGCTTACAAAAAGGAGGATTGCCATGGGATGGAAAACATGTCACAGACCACGGGTGGAGGTTTGGTGGAAAGAGTTGCAGAAATGGGCAGAAGCAGAAACCATGGTATTGCAAGAGGCGAGTAATGTAGGGGAGAGGATGAGGCGGGAACCCTAATGGCCTGGAAATTATTAGTAGCGAAATTGTTTGGATCAGTACAAGAATCGACAGAACTCATGGAAAGGGAGACCCTGCCAGCTGAAACAGGAACAGAGTGTAGGAATGAATAGGCTTGTAAGGGGGGGTGGAATAAGGGAAGCAGTGACTGAAATTAAGTAATGTACAAATGTGTTGTTGATATATGCACTGCATGTTTGGTTTGTATTGTTTTGTTTGAATGGATCAATAAAAATTTTAAAAAATAAAAAAATAAAAAAATAAAAACTATTGGCCGAGAAGCAGTACATGATTCACAAAGCCAAACTACAGTACTGCCAGCAGGAAGTGCTGTATCTAGGTCAATTAATATCAGCAAACGGCAAAAGGATCATAACAGATTGAACAGCATCTGTGCGCACCACCCCCCACCCACCCCAGTGAATGACATGCAAACATTTTTAGGGTTGTTTAACTACTGCAGAGCATGGATTTTACACTAAGCAGCATATACCAGGCCACTCCTGTAGGCCCTTAAGGAAGCACAAAAGAGCGATAAAAAAATTGAATGGACAGCAGACATGATCAAAAATGACAATTATTTAAAGAAAGTGATATCTACAGCTCTGGTGCTCGCCACCCCAGACTACGCACAGGAGTTCTACATATTATCACATTCTAACGGTCAACTTATGACTGCAGTAATGACCTAAAAGAGCACAATGTAGTGGACTTAGCAAGCCTTGACTGTGTAACCTCTGAAGGGGAGGAAGATAACACCCCCAAAGCAAGGGACAGCCCATTAGAGGAGGGAGATGTTATTTTTCTTGACAGGTCTGCATCAATTGACCAAGAGATTGTCCAGAGACATACGGGCGGCACAGTAGTGTACATCGAGGGCAGTAAATATGAGACATTGATTATGAAAGGATTACCAATGCATTATTCGGACCAAGCAGCTGAGCTCAAGGCACTCAATGAAGCACTGCTGGCGTCATGAGGGTGCCACATGACCATTTATTCCGGCACGGCATGTGTCACAATAACAGTGCATGCTTGTCTATGACTTTGGAAAAGGAGGGGCTTCCGGAGAGCGGATGGTTCCCCAGGGCAACATGCCGCACTACTAGATATATTGATATACATATTGCCCCAACCTCCTATAGTGGCCGATTGTTAAGTGTGCCGCCCACACTAATAACACAGATGAAATTTCACTGGGAAACGCTGCTGCAGATGCGGTGGCCAAAATAGTGGCCTATCTTTCAGTTCCCGCACCTGGCGAGTGTGCTGTGGCCACACCTCCAAATAATCTGCAAGAACACCCCATACACAGTGAATTTACAAGCTTAAGACACGTTCATTAATGTAATATCTTCATATCTTTAGAGTGAGTAAATACAAAGTCCATAATTCTTTCTAACACAGTAGAGATAAAAGGGGACTAGTTGAGCAATTCCAAATGTAACAAGTAGTTTATCAGAGCCAAATTTGGAGAAATGTGTTGTCCATTAAAAATCACATTTCACATTTGTTGGCGTGTTAATATTGTAAAGTCAGAGAAGAATTTATAAATGGTTGCTTTCCTCAAAGATGCCAATTTAATGCAATGTACAACCAGGTGTTCTAACGTTTCAACCTGTTTAGGAGTGCCTCAAAACCATCAAGAGTCCAGAAGACCTGAGGCTTTGAAACGGGTGGCTAAAAGGTCATTGGTTGGACATAAATTAAATAAAAATCTCATAAAACTAGAACAATATTTTTGATCAGGACATGTCTGTAGATATATAGGTATTTGATGAAGCGGTTTTATTTGGAAGTTTCCCTTTACAAACAATTTCTATTGGTTACATTAATCCCAGGTGGTTCCCCAGTCATAGTGCCACACTTTTCTTTTAGCATGGTCAGGATTAGAACGAAGCACATTCTCGTCAATGTCAGCTTTTCTCATGAAGGTCGTGCAATGAGGTTACCAAGATGCCAAAGATCTGTCATTTTTCTCTTCTAGAGTCCAAGCAATCGCTAGTGAGAGACTTAATGCATATGTTTTGCTCAATAAACATTTCCTATGAAGCAATAGGGTATGCCAAGCTACCATTGCTCTTAAAGATAACAGTCCTACTTCAAAGAGAATTACCTGGATGGGGAAGCTTTTTGGAAGTGATAAAACATTTTTCCAATAAAGGCCCTATATAAAGTCCCAATTTGGCTGATGTTTAGGAAGCTTGCCATGTGCTCCATAGGTGACAACAGGGACAGCTTTTTGTTTATAGAATTTTATAACCGGAGTACAAAGAATTTACAAAAGACCCTGTCTCCTACTTGGTATTCCTTTTTGGTTGTTTTTAGCTCATACTGAGTCTTCATCCCCTCTGCTAACCGTTCTAGATTCTGCTGAGCGTACACAAAAGCACCTTGAAGGTGTTTTCTTAGGTTTTCAACATACTCATGAGTTGTGGAGGCGTTAATCAGTGTCTGCTCTTGTGTTCTATAGAGCAGATGCTGAGGTGGAACCATCCTTCGTCCAGTCATCAGCTCAAATGGAGACATCTTAGTTGCAGAAGAAGGTGTAGATCTGATGGCCATCAGGTCAAGCAGTAATCGATGTCCCAACTTGGCCCAGAATCTGCCACAACATTTTTTTAAATGCTTTATTGTACCTCCCAACTCCACCACTAGAGGACAGGAAGTATGCAATGTGAAGTTTCCTTTTTACCCCAAGTATCTCCCACATCTTTGTCATCACTTCGCTGGTGAAGTGACTACCAGGGTCTGACTCAATCCTTTGGGGTAGGCCTAATGCGAGAAGATGTGATTGATCATCAGGGCAGCTGCTGTTTCTGCCTTGCAATTTGGGGCCGGGAGACATTCCACCCATTTGGTAAACAAGCATGTAACGGTTAACATGTACTTGTTCCCCCTAGAGGAGCGAATCATGGACCCGATGAAATCTACTTGTAAATCTGACCAAGGCAGTGTCATCCCCCTCTTCTGGAGGGGAGCTTGGTGTGTGAGTGAAGTTGGCTGAAATTGTACACACACAAGACACCCCTTCAGGTATTGGTCGAGGTCCTGCCCCATGTGTGGCCAGTATGCAACCTCTCGCAGGATCTCTAAAGTAGTGTAAAACCCTGATGACCGGCTGTGGCTGCATCATGGGTGTGATTTAGCATCAGGCTTCGGAATGAGGTAGGGACCACCCACTGGTCACAGCCAAATATGGATCTCCTTACCAACAAATTGTCTTTGATTCGAAACATTTTTGGACATTTCATCAACACCCCGAGGTCCTCTTTCCCAATGTAATCAGTATCCGTTAGGGGAAAGTTCTCAGGGTCCTCAATGTGTTGATACAACTTAGCAATAATCGGATCCCCTTTTTGTGCCGTGATTAAATGGTTCCATGACATTGCATCGCGGGATGTTTTTCGCTGGGTTTTTTACCACAATTATTTATCCGAAAAATCCCATTGAATTGTTTATTACATTTTTTGGGGGATTAACACCAACCCCGAAATTTTCTAAAAAATTTGATGGGTTTTTTCCAAAAAAATTTGCGGTAAAAAACCACTCAAAAAAACATCCTGTGACGAAAGGACGTTGTACCGATTAAACCAGCATCCGGGGTCTCCTTACTCCATTGAGCAGTTGAGAGTTCATTGTGAGCATTTGTCTGGGACCTAGTGATAACAGTGAACTGGATTTCCCCCAACAGGGACTTGATCTCGAGGAGCTCCCCCTGGATGGCTCTGGTTTTGGCCAGCTGATCAGCTAGGTCGTTTCCAGTTTTGTCTTGCCCCTCTATTCTGGAATGACCCTTGATCTTCTTCCAATAGAAGGTCATCCCACTAGAGGTGCCCAGATCATCAATATTTTGGATGAGCTTGCAATGTTTGAGCGGTTTATTATTAGCACATAGCATGCCTCTGGTTTTCCAATTAACCAGGTGCTCCACGAACCCCTTCCGGACATAATCTGAATTGGTGATTATGACCAGTTCATGCAGTTAGTGTTGGACAGCAGTGAAGATGGCTTGATGAACTGCTATCAACTCTGCCACCAGACTACTACGGGGACCGATTTTGTACCCAGCGGAGGGTTCTGGGGCATCATTTACCCAGATATTCCCAACGCCGGCCACCAGTCCCTTTTCCCCATTGTTGTCAACATGGTAGGAGCACCCGTCCACATAAACTGTGGGCACTCCCTCGCACTTGCCTTCTTCATAGACTTTGTGCAGGGAACTCAGGTATGCCTCCATGTTGTCTTGGATTTTAAGACTTTCGTCTTGATACAGTTTTCTCTGGCACAATCATGCAAGTCAGACAAACCTTGCGCGAGGGGACTCTTCTTGTTTGGCCATATCTGATCTCCACAGGAAAGCCTTGCATTGACAGAATCCAGGAAGTAATTCTGGAATAACTCACATTTCTGGGCCGGATTCAGTCACTTTGGAGTTATTGCAACCGCTGGTGTGGAGTCTCCGCTATGATGTGTTGCCCCTGGATGAACGGGCGGTAATATTCCAATGCCCACACCGTTACCAGGAGTGCCTTCTCACAATTATTGAATTTTTCCTCCACAGAGGATAAAGTCTTGCTTGCATAGGAGATTACTTTATTGACCTTTTCATGCTTTTGATATAATACTGCTGTCAAGCATGTATTCGAGAACCATGTTTCCATGAAGAACTCCTTGTTTCTGACAGGGTAAGCTAGACAAGGCACTTGTGAGAAGCTTCTTTTGAGTTGCTTTACTGCCTCAGCTTGTTCTGGACCCACTCCCACTTATCCCCCCTTCAACAGATGGATCATGGGTCTTGTGATCTCTGTGTAATCCTTAATGAACGTTCTACTGTAATTAGTCAGTCCAAGGAAGCATCTTAGCTCACGCAGAGTTGTGAGTTCTCTCAGTTTTAGAAGTGCTTTCACTTTCTTTTCCTGGGGACAGAGACCCTCCGGAGTTATCTCATGTCCCAAGAAGTTGACACGGGTCCGGCACCACTGTGCCTTTTGAAAGGGGAGTTTTGCTCCGGTAACCCTCAACTGTGTCAGAACATAACGGATTTCCACTATGTGTTCCTCCACAGTTGAGCTTTTTATCAAGACATCATCCACATAGGCCAGGTTACCCCTTTCACCCAAGTCGGGCATGGCCTTATGTAGGAAGATGTTGAATTAGTTGCTGGAGTTGATGTATCGGAAGAGTCCGGGTCCAGGTGTACTGCTGCCCCCAGAAGGTAAAGGCCAGCTTGTATTGGTCCTCCCTGTTGACCAGCACGGTCCAGTACCCATTGGTCAGGTCAATGGCAGTGTATAACTTTGATCCCTGGATCTGAGCCAGTCCCTGGTAGATGTAGGGGAGAGGCCATCGGGACATAGGGACCCATTTATTTAGCTCTCTAAGGTCAGCACAGAGTCTCCACTGGCCGTCTGGTTTTAAGATCCCCAGCACCGGATTTTTAAAGGTGCTGTGGACTGGACAAATTATCTCATAGGACTCAAGGTTTTTGATTATTTTTGTCAGGGACTCCAGGGATGTGAGAGGCAAGTGGCATTGCTTCACAAACACTGGAGACATTCCAGGGTCTGTGGGAATTGTGGTTGTATGGATTGTGGTACGACCACAGTCATACAAGTCCACTGCAAAGAGATCTTGAAAATCTAAGAAAACTTGATTCAACTTTTGCTTTTGCTCCAGAGTCTCACAGGCATCAGCTAGGTTGACTCGCTCTTGGACCATTTGCCTTGCTAGAGCCTGGAAAGACTTCCGGTTTGGGTATCTCAGCTGCCTCCTCCAGGGTGGAGAGGTCCCTGGTGAGAGTATTGACCTGGAGAGAGGGTTTCAGGCAGGCGAGGATGTCATTGGGGACCTGGAAGGTCACCTCATCCCGCCTGATGTCACAGGTCACCTCTTCCTCGCTGTAAGGGCAGGAAGATTACACCAGGTACGCCAGGTGAGATCCTGTCTGGTGGCACGTCATTGTCACTACTACAGTCAAAACAGTCATTGGGGATTGGTCCTATTAGTTAATTACCTAGATCCATGGAAAAATGTCGGTCTTGATCCGCCATTCCAATAATGGTGCCTGCGCCCAGAGTGATACTCCTAAAGTCGCTGTTATCCATCAATATTGGAATATTGTTATGTTCTATATTGACTAATGGTGTTGGGTTTAACCCCAAACCCTGCTGTTGGAGATGGGCACTGAGGTGTACATAGGCATCAGGAATTTGCAGATTCCGTCCTCGTTTGATTTTTAATTGAAGTGGGAATAGTCGTGTCCGTCCTGGGATAGAGACCTCCTCTCCAATTTGAATTTCAACTGCATACGGCAGCAATTGGGCTAACCAGAATGCTTTCTCTGAATCATTATAGTCCATGGGATTACCCCCTAGTGTGGACCAGGCTTTGTAATTTATTAGGTCCAAATTAATGGCAAGCCGATTGAGAATGTCACTGCCTAAATGGAATGCAGCAGGGACATCTTGCACAACCCAACAATTATGTACTATGCTTTAGTTTCCGATAGAGATTTTGAGCATACACCTGCTAGGCAGGAGATGTTTGGAATTGGGAGTTTCCAGGCCCATTTCCCACGTATTGATTAATTTAAATGTGGGAATGGTTGGATCTTTTGGGAGCTGTCGGATCATGGCTTCGCTGATGAAGCTCTTAATGTTGTTCACGCACACTTGGTCGGGAACAGATTCCTTCCCCTCATTTAACTGAATAGGGATTAATAATTGTTCTCTAATTTTCTGAATATCAGCTAAACTTTGAGCTGGTTTCTCATCACTTTTGGCTATTGAATTGGGATGTTCAGATTTTGATTTGGTATAGAATTTCAGAGTATTTCTTTCCAGTGTGGAATGCCACTTGAGATTGGAAGGAAGGTTGATTTTCAGGAATTCAGAGGAGTTCCCATCACCAGTTTGTGGTCTTATAGCAATTACTGTCACGTCAGGTATTTGGTTATTCTGGAAAATAAACTCAATATGATCAGATTTTTGTTCAACCATGTGGCATTTGCCATTTAAACTGACATGGTTGACACTCTGTTTCAATTTTATTGGCCTGTTAGTCTGTGTCCAGAGGACCTTGTTCACACAGTCTATTAAAGGGGACAAACTTCTCAGGATGTCATTCCCTAGTAGACAGAGTGTGCCCTCTGGAGTTATGACTATGACGGGGTGTTTTACCTTATGTCGCCCAATTTGTATTTGTAAATCCGCAGTCCTCTCGACAGGAATTTCATTCCCATCGAAGTTCTGGAGTTGTCCAGGAAGAGGGGTGAGAGGGATCTGGTATCTGAATTTAGCTGCTCAAAGGCCCTTTTTGACAGAAGAGTGGCTTGGGATCCAGTGTCCATCAGTGTACACCTGACCACATAATGCAAGATGAAAGCTGCCCTAACATGTAAATGATGCAGTGTCACAACCATTCCATAGCCATCTACATGTGCACTGTACCTAATCAGACCGTATCCCCCTCAACACAATGCAGCTACAAGCAATTACTATGGCCAATACACAGCACCAAATACCATCAACTGAAAGGACAGTCCCCCATTACTGCGTACAAAGGAGTCACATGAGGGCCAAATACATTAATGCACCATTACACTGACACAGAGGTCCAACAAAAGTGCATTTCACTATTTGTTTTGCATAGTGACATCATCATGAGGCTGACATCAACGGTGCCAGGATGAAAGCATACAAATTACTGGACATCAGCCAGATAATGGAAACAACCGGCGTGGACTAACACAGTGCATGAGCACTCACAAGGAACTGGACCCCCCTGCACCCACTAGTCGATGGCACGCACACCAGTCCATAAGAGGAATACACACATAGCAGTCACATCGTGTGTCTCCAGTCATGCATGGGAATGTGGTTGCAATCAGGAAATCAATGCATGCTATGGTGTCATTGATGGAGGTCACATATGATGTGATAACTTACACTTATACATTGTTGCCCACATGCAGGTGATGCAGGCTATCCCTTGAAGAGGTGGCTCCTTACCCCAGTCCGGAACCCACAGAACAGGCACGAGGAGGACTACAATCGTGCACATACACGTACCCGTGTGGTGATTGAGCCGATATTTGGCCTCTTGAAGGCACGGTTTCGCTGCCTCAGCAGGTCTGGTGGGGCACTCCTGTACCGCCATTAGAAGGTGGCCAAATCGTCATGGCATGTGTCATGCTACACAACATGGGCATCAGACGGAATGTGCCCCTGCCCCCTGATGCAGAACTGCAACCACCTGATGATGAGGATGAGGAGCGTGGGGATGGGGCAGCACCTCAGGGAGGCAGCGATGCACAGGAGGGATGTGCCATGCGTCAGACTCTGATCAACCAATGTTTCGAGCACACATGGATGGGGAGTGTGCCATGGATGTGGCACTCAGGGCACTGGGTGTGTCAGGAACATGGACACTGTAGACTGTTCACCAATAAAGCACACATACGCAATAAGGAATGTCCACACATGTGAATCATGAGTTACCAAACTGTGTATTAAAGAATCATAACAAAGTGAACAAGCCCTCCACCCCACACACCCTCTCCCCCCTCCCCAGTCAACTCCCACGCACACCCTCTACCCCTCCCCCCTCATCCCTCAAGTCACACGCACACACCCTCTCCCTCCTCAACTCCCCCACACACCCTCCCCCCTCAACTCCCCCAAACAACCTCTCCCCTCTCCCCCCTTGACTTCCCATCACATGGTGTGCAGTAGCGCGCACCAGTAGTCCACATGGCACCAGTATGCATGGCTGTGCCTACTGCCCTCCCCCTCTTCCAGCACCAGGTGCCCGCCTATCCTATCTGCGCAGGTTCCTGCCAGACCTACGCACAGGGCTGGTCCTAGTAGAGCTGGCATTAGATGATGGTCCAGATTGTCCTTGCAACTGTGGTGGATGCATGTCCCGCATTGCTGCCACCATTTCCGAGAGGACATCCCACACTGCTGCCAATTCCATGCAAATGTCCTGTGAGGTGGACTCAATGGCTGTTTTTAGGGATGCAGCACAATCCCTAATGTCATCCCTTGCATGGGTACATTCGGTAATATGCTGCGTCAACAGCCCTGTGAGTTCCTCCTGGCGCCTCTGCATAGCCATGATCCCCTCTTGGCTGGTTGTCACTGGGGTGGAAGTGTGAGGCCTTTCCACCATGCTTTGGTCATCAGGCACAGTTGGCGTGGGGCTGAAACTTGCCGCCATGAATCTCTAGGTGACAGCCCGTGCATGCTGCCGTCCAGCACGCTGCATGGGGATAGTTGTGGTGAGTGCAGGGGGCCTGTGGCGGGTGTTGCACCATGCAGCTGTACGTCTCTCTCGTCATCCGATATGGCTGCTGTGGCAGCTGTCTCACCGACTGTGCTGCTGGATGGTGTGCCCTCTGCCATTGCCTCCTGGGTGATGGTGGCTGGTGTGGGTGTTGTTGTGGGGGCCGTGGTGCACATTAGTGCTGTGGCATCTGTGGTTTTCATAGCCTTCTGCGGTGGTGCAGGTTGGCCTCTGCCCCTTGAGGTTGAGGGGCGGTGTTCTCCCTCCTCGGCCCTGGCCTTCTTCTGTGGTGTGGCATCTTTCTCCCTGGTGTCCTCATCACCGCTGTCAGAATGTGTGCCTGTGGGGGACCAAAGGAGGGAGAGGGTTAGTGATGGGTCTACGGGCAGCGGGCATGCATTGGGGTGGCTTCATTGATATGGAATGGTAGATGATTAACATTGGGGGAGTGACATACGGGTTGCTTCACTCTTGGGTGGGTGATGCATGGAGGTGTCTGGGTTGTAACACATATGGGGTGCATTATGCATGTGGACAATGTGATGCTCTGCACTGCCTGTAGGCAGTCTTGTACTTATGTGTCTGGTGGACCCTGCTCTACATCATTAAACTGTCAGTTCAGGTGGACATCATTGTGGTGGTATTAGCATTGTTTCATTTGAGACACCTATCTGCATCGGCTGATGACGGGGCTCCTCGCTCCATGTCCCTGACTCCCTCTATTGCCCCGGTGCCTATGGTGGTGGCGCATATCTCCTCCCATGGTTGCAGTTTGATGGGGGACTCCGCACCTCGCCTGTCGCCATCCCAAGGTTGCGGTTGGCGGAGAGTATGCTTCGCACGCGTAGACGCAGGTCATCCCAGCGCTTACGGTATTGTTTGGGTGTGCGGGGTGTGGTGCCAACGGCACTGACTCACTGGGCGACCTCTGCCCAAATCGGCTTTTTGCGCTGCAGTGCTGGACGGGACATTTCGTTTGAGAACACCACATCTGCATGTTCCTGCAGTGTCTCTGCTAACATGGTGAGCTCCTCTCTGGAGAAGCGCTCCTTGCGCAGGCGATCTTACGTTTTTTTCACTGCTTTTGGCATAGTAAAATGCAACAGGTAGTGGTGAAAGTGTGTTGGAGTTCTGGGGGTCAGATGGCTCCTGGCTGTGGTGGATGGCAATGGATTGTGTTTTTAAAGATGGCTGCCGTGCTCTTTCCCGTTCCTGTGCGATGACGCTACTTCTGGTTCCGCGTATTTACGGCCACCGCTAATAGCGGTTACCGCTATTAGAGGTGACCTCTATTAGTGGTACCGCTAATGCTGATGGCTTGGATGCCGGAGGAGCTTTTTCCACTAAAGACAGTGCCGGAAAGGGGGATTTTTCGGCCTTTTACGGCATAGCGGTGAGGTCATTACCGGCATGGCGCAAAGCTCGTGCCCGCAAACTCGTAATGGGCCGCTTTTAGCGGTCTATTGCCAGCACGCCATGCCGGTAATGACCGGTACTTACCACCCGGGTCGTAATGAGGCCCAATGGGTGGTTGCAGGCAATCATACAACAGATCACTGCAACAGATAAATGGAAAGACCAGGGTCCCTTACATGTGGCCGAGCGAACTATATATGGCCCCTAAGGCAAAGGAATAACAAAACAAGATTGCCAACATAGCGGCATATCTATATTTATCTATTGGAACCATACAGGAGAAATATGCTGAAGGCCAAGATCTTGCAAGTAAGCAATTGCAGGCATTAGAAAGGGCCCAAACTGATCTGGACTCTTCTGAGCAGAGGCTGCAGAGGAGCCAGGAGTCCGAAAATGAAAGCATGCAGTATATAGTCAAAATAAAAGAGGACATGGGTATCCTGCAGCAGGAAAAGGCAGAACAGGATACCAGAATTCTGGCCTGGCAGATGGAGTACCAAACAAGTTTGGACTCCCTACCGCAGAGCCAGATGAAGCTGGAGCAACAGATCAATTTCAACAGGGCATGCACAGAGCAGGTAGTCACCCTGCAAAGCCAACTAGATAGAGAGAAAGAGGAAAGCAATACATTCATTTTGAAAGACCTGGGTACCCAGGCAGAGTTTGATGAAGAGCGTCAGAAAGCTGGCGTGCTTCAAAGACAGAGGGATGACCTGGCGGCACAGAGGCAGGCTCTTGCTCAGGAAAAGGACACCTTAGGCCAGGAAGTCTGTCATTTAAAAGAGAAACTGGAAGAAAATCACCTGGCCCTCCGGGGACTGGGTGACCTCCAAAAAGAGCAGGAAAGATTGTTAGAGCACACCAGGAGGGTGGAAGGTGCTCTGGCAAGGAAGGAACAGCCAGTCTGGACAGGACTCAGGAGGTATCCCTTCTGCAACAAAGACTGGCCCGGTACTCAAAAACAACCCAGGAAGCACAGAGAGAAAACGAGGCCCTCTGTGAGAACAATGACAGGCTCCACAAGCAGGTAGCCATGCAAGAGAGAGTGATAGAGACTAGTAAGGCTTTAATTGAGGAACAGAAAGCTCAGGTTCTTGCATGGCAACAGGGAGCAGGGGCTGATGGAGATGAGGTTCGCTGGGAAAGGGAAACACCTGAGCATAACCTCAGGAACCCTAGTACCTGAGGCCTTCATCTCACCCAGTCCCTGGAATCTGCCACCCCCATGTTCACTGGCGGACATGAGCCCAGGGCCACGGGGATGGCAAATTTCAATACAATCAGAAGTATGGGGCTCATAGTCCCCACAAGAATTTGTGCAGGAATCAAAGCGTGCCTTTGCGCAGACTACCAGAAAGGTGCGCACGGACAGCAAAGAATTTGTCAATACTTTTTTCCACGCTCTACCCAAGTACATCATGACCCAGCTAGTGAGAGATTTTCATGAGAAAAGATCAATAGACTGGGTCATTGAACAGGCCACCCGAATTTATGAGGTGCAAAAGCCCATAGAAAACAAGAATAATCCTAAAAACCCCAAACCAACCAACACCCTTGCTGCTGCTAACGTGGCAAAGGGGAAGGTTGCCCCCATTTTGGATTTGGAGATGGGGGGGCCTAAAAACCCACCTGTACAAAATCAGAGCAATCCCAAGCCCAGAAGGCCCTCGGGCCAGACACAGACAGGGAGACAAGGAGGTAGTCCCACAAATGGGATCCCTCACTCCCCTGACTACATAAGTCCCTGCTACAAGGGTAACAGACCCATCCTGGGTTATGTGTGGACCCCTCCAGCCCAAGGGGGGGATCCAACCAAGCAACACCTAACCCAGGGAACTTCCCTCCTCACTTCCCCCAGGAAGGCAGGAATTCACCAAATCCTGGACAGAGCTTTTTCCCCAGGTATCCACAAAACTTTCAACCCCAAAATCAACCATCCTTCTTTCCCCAATTTCCTGAGCCCAGACAACCCAATCCGGGAGAGGGGAGGCCAAGGGTGGAGGGGTACCCAAATCCTCCAAACCCGAGGTATTATCAGAGAAGGGATAGCTACCCTTCCTGGGATCAGCCCAGGAGAGACAACAGAACCCCGTATCAGCCTGAGCGGGTGTCACAGCTAGAGCGCCAGGTCCAAAACATGGCATAGGAACTGGGTCACATGCTGAGGGCTCAACAGAACCTTCAGATGAGCATGCTGGTGCAGAATGCCCCAAACTCCGGACCTGGTGCTCCAGAACAATGCCGGGGCAGAACCCGACAACCCACCGGTTCCCAGGGAGGAGGCACAAGGGGAAGGGGGGTGTAAAGCCTTGGAGGAAGCTTCCTTCCCCACTTGAAGAAAGCCTCTGGAAACCCAGGAACCAGAACCACAATCTTCTGCCCCTGAAAGTCTGCCACCCAAGCAGCAGAGAGGGGGTAGGACAAACAAAGAACCCAAACAGACTCATTTTGTGGAGGAGGTACAGATCTTCCAATTTGAAGGAGAGAGATTCTCAGAGGATCCTGGCAAAAGGATCTTCTCTTCAGAGATGGGGGAACTCCTCCCAGAGAAAAATGAGTCCCAAAGGATTCAAATCCAGACTGGGTAGATGTGGGGACTGAGCTAGCGCTGCCCATCATCCAACCCCAGAACCTACAGCATGAAAATCCCCTGGTTCAAACACATCCTGGCGACTGCCTCCAAAAAGGGTGAGGGGGCCCAGAACCAGGTGAACCCAAAACATCGCCCATCTCCAGAGGCCACCTTTTCTTTTCAGATTCCCTAGACTCTGAACAGAATTCTTCCCAAATCTCTTCTCAGTGTCCAAAACTAGAAAATTAACCCACCAGTTGTCCAAAAATGTACATTATCTGTGCCCCCTTGCGGAGAAGGAGGGAAGATACTATGCCCCGGTTCAAGTACAGGGACAGGGTACAATTTTGGCACTGGTGGACACTGGATCCCAAGCTACCCTTTTGTCCAAAAAGGCCTTTGATAAACTGAATGCGGGAAGTGGGGAGAATTACCAAATTCCTCTCACCCCTCTTCCCGGACAAATTCAGAATTTTGACGGGAAGGAAATTCCCATCGAGGGGCACTGCGGATTTAGACATTAAAATTGGGCGACACAAGGTGAAGCATCCGGTCATACTTGTGACTCCAGGGGGCACCCCTTTTTTACTGGGGAATGACTTCCTGAGAAGGTTGCCACCCCTAATAGATTGTGTGAACAAGGTCCTCTAGACCCAGACTAGCCGACCAATAAAGTTAAAACAGAGTGTCAAGCATGTTAGTTTAAACGGCACCTGCCACATGGTTGAACAAAAATCTGACCAAGTAGAATTTCACTTCCAGAACAACCAAATCCCAGACGTGACAATAATAGCAGTAGGACAACAAACTGGGGATGGGGGGGTCCTCTCTTTTTCTGAAAATCAACCTTCCTTCCAGTTTAGGTGGCATTCCACACTGGAAGAAAACACTCTGAAATTCTTTACCAATCCACAATTCGACATTTCCACTCCTGTAGTCCAGAAAGATGTGAAATCAGCTCAAAGCCTGGCTGATATCCAGCAAATTGGAGAGCAGTTGTTCATCCCTGTTCAGTTAAATGAAGGGAATGACTCTGTTCTCGCCCGAGTGTGTGTGAACAACGGTAAGAGCTTCATCAGCGAAGCCATGTTCCGCCAACTCCCAAAAGATCCAGCCATTTCCACATTCAAACTGATAGACAAATGGGAAATGGATCTGGAAACACCCAAATCCAAACATCTCCTGCCAATCAGGTGTATGCTCAAAATCTCCATTGGCAACAAGATCATAGTCCATAATTGTTGGGTCATGCCAGACGTCACTGACGCCTTTTACTTAGGCGGTGATATTCTCAATCGCTTCGCCATTAGTTTGGACCTAATAAACTTCAAAGCTTGGTCCCGATTAGCGGATCATCCCATGGGCTTTGATGACCCAGAGAAAGCATTTAGGTCAGCTCAACTGCTGCCTTATGCAGTTGAAATTCAGTTTGGAGAGGAAGTCACCATCCCAGAAAGGACCCGACAATTCTCCCTGGAAGTGAAAGTTAAAAGAGGACAGAAATTGAAAAACCCTGATGCCTACATTCATTTAAATGCTTCTCTGCAACAGCAAGGGTTGGGGTTAAACTAGTCAATATAGAACATGACACCATTCCAATAGAGGTGAATAACAATGACTTAAAGAGTATCACTCTAGCCGCAGGCACCATTATTGGAATGGCGGTTGATGACCGTCATTTTTTCATAGCTTTAGGAAATGAACTGTTAGGACCAATCCCCAAGTACTGTTTAAACAGTGATAGTGATGACAACACAACACCAGACAGGATCTTTAGCCGGCATGGGGGGAACTTCCTGGTGTACACTTCCTGCCCTTATGGTAAGGCGGATGTGACCTGTGACTTCAGGAGGGATGAGGTGATTTTCCAGGTCCATGAGGTCCATGAGGAATGCCTTCCCTACCTGAAGCCACCAGTCCAAATCAGCACTTTAACCAGGGACTTCTCCACCCAGCTGGAGGAGGCCGCTGAGATAGCCAAACCAGAAGTCTTTCCAGGCTTCAGGCAGATGGTTGATGCTGACTCTGGAGCAGAAGCAAAAGTTGAAACAGGTTTTCATGGATTTTCAAGATCTCTTTGCACTGGACTCATATGACTGTGGTCGCACCAACATCCAAAAAACAACAATTCCCACAGACCCTGGCATGACTCCAGTGTTTGTGAAGCAATATCGCTTGCCTCTCACATCCATGGAGTCCCTTACTGAAATAATTAAGAACCTTGAGTCCCGTGGGATAATCCATCCAGTCCACAGCACCTTCAATTATCCAGTGCTGGGGATATTGAAGCCAAACGGCCAGAGGAGACTCTGCGCTGACCTTAGGGAGCTCAACAAACTGGTCCATACTTCCCGATGGCCTCTTCCGTACATTGACCAACGGCTGGGCCAAATCCAGGGGTCACAGGTATTCACTGCAATAGACATAACCAATGGATACTGGACTGCACCTGTCAGTAGGGTGGACCAATAAAAGCTGGCCTTTACCTTTGGGGGGCAGCAGTACACATGGACATGGACTCCCTTCGGATACATCAACTCCGGCAATGAATTCAACATTTTTCTACATAAGGCCATGCCCGACCTGGGTGAGAGGGGTAACCTGGCCTATGTAGATGATGTTCTCATCAAAAGCTCAACTGTGGAAGAACACATAGCGGAGATCTGTTATATTCTGACACAGTTGAGGGCTGCTGGAGCAAAAGTTTCCTTTCAAAAGGCACAGTGGTGTAGAACCCGTGTCAATTTCTTGGGGCATGAGATTACTCCTCAGGATCTCTGTCCCCAGGAAAAGAAAGTGGAAGCACTCCAGAAATTGAAAGACCCCACAACTCTGCGGGAACTAAGGAGCCTCCTTGGACTGACTAATTACAGTAGGAAGTTCATTGAGGACTACGCAGAGATCACAAGACCCCTGATTCATCTTTTGAAGGGGGGGTCAAGTGGGAATGGGGTGCAGAACAAGCCGAGGCAGTAAGACAACTCAAAAGAAGCCTCTCACAAGCGCCTTGCCTAGCTTACCCTGTCAAAAACAAGGAGTTCTTCTTGAGACAGGGTTCTCTAATACATGCTTGACTGCAGTATTATACCAAAAGCAGGACAAGGTCAATAAAGTAATCTCCTGTGCGAGTAAAACTTTATCCTCTGTGGAGGAAAAATTCAACGATTGTGAGAAGGCACTCCTGGCAATGGTGTGGGCATTGAAGAATTAATGCCCGTTTATCAAGGGGGAACACATCATAGTGGAGACTCCACACCAGCCTCTGCAATATCTCCAAAGTGACAGAATCCGGGCCGGAAATGTGACTAATTCCCAAACTACTTCCTGGATTCTGTCAATGAAAGGCTTTCCTGTGGAGGTCAGATATGGCCAAAACAAGAAGAGTCCCCTCGCGCAAGGTCTGGCTGACTTCCATGATTGTGCCAGAGAAAACTGTCTCTAGGACGAAAGTCTAAAAATCAAGGACAATGTGGAGGCATACCTCATTTCCCCACATAAAGTCTTTGAAGAAGACAAGTGTGAGGGAATGCCCACTATCTATGTGGATGGATTCTCTTACCATGTTGACAACAACGGGGAAAAAGAACTTGTGGCCGGCGTAGGGAATGCATGGTAAATGAGACCCCAGAACCTTCCGCTGGGTACAAGATTGGTCCCCGAAGTAGTCAAGTGGCAGAATTGATGGCTGTGCATCAAGCCATCCTCACTGCTGTCCAACATCAACTCCACGAACTGGTCATAATCACAGATTCGGATTATGTACGGAACGGGTTGGTGGAGCACCTGGTTAACTGGAAAACCAGAGGCATGTTATGTGCTAATAATAAACCATTGAAACATGGGAAATTAATTCAAAACATTGATGATCTGGTCACCTCGAATGGGATGACCATCTACTGAAAAAAGATTAAGGGTCATTCCAAAGTAGACGGGCCAGACAAAACTGAAAATGACTTAGCTGATCAGCTGGCCAAAACCCGAGCCATCCAAGGGGATCTACTAGAGATCGAGTCCATGTTGGGGGAAATCCAGGTCACTGCCATCACTAGGTCCCAGACAAATGCTCACAATGAACTCTCAACTGCACAATAGAGTAAGGAGACCCCAGATGCTGATTTGATTACGGCTCAGAAAAGGGATCCAATAATTGGTAAGTTTTATCAACACATTGAGGACCCTGAGAACTTTCCCTTGACGGATACCGATTACATTGGGAAAGAGGACCTCAGGGTGTTCATGAAATGTCCAAAAATGTTCCGAATCCAAGACGGTTTCTTGGTAAGGAGATCCCAAGATGGCCATGATCAGTGGGTGGTCCCTACCTCATCCCGAAGCCTGATGTCAAGTCACGCCCATGATGCGGCCACATCCGGTCATAGGGGGTTTCATACAACACTTAAAATCTTAAGAGAGGTTGCATACTGGCCACACATGGGGCAGGACCTCGACCAATACTTGAAGGGGTGTCTTGTGTGTGCACAATTTCAGCCAACATCCCTCACACACCGTGCGCCTCTCCAAAAGAGGGAGATGACACTGCCTTGGTCAGATTTACAAGTCGACTATATTGGGCCCGTGATTCGCTCCTCTAGGGGAAACAAGTACATGTTGACCGTGACATGCTTGTTTACTAAATGGGTGGAATGCCTCCCGGCCTCAAACTGCAAGGCAGAAACAGCAGCTGCCCTGATGATCAACCACATCTTTTTGCGTTTTGGACTACCCCAAAGGATCGAGTCAGACCGAGGTAGCCATTTCACCAGCGAAGTAATGACAAAGATGTGGGAGATTCTTGGGGTAAAAAGGAAGCTACACATCGCTTACCGGCTAGCCTCTAGTGGTGCAGTGGAGAGATACAACAAAACAATTGTGAGCATATTAAAAAAGTTTGGGGCATATTCTGGGCCAAGTTGGGATATTCGATTACCTCTTGTCCTAATGGCCATCAGATCTACCCCTTCATCTGCAACTAAAATGTCACCGTTTCAGCTGATGACTGGATGCAGGATGGTGCTTCCCCAGCATCTGCTCTACAGAACCCAAGAGCAGACATTGATCAATGCCTCCACAACTCATAAGTATGTTGAAAATCTGAGAAAACACCTTCAACATGCTTTTGCCTATGCTCAGCGAAATCTAGAGAGATCTGCGGACAGCATGAAGACCCACTTTGACTTAAAGACTACCAGAAAAGAATACAATGTAGGAGACCGGGTCTACTTATACAATTTCCAAAGGAACCAGGCCAAACAGTACACATTTTTGCCTACCTGGAGGGGTCCTTTTGAAATTGTAGACAAAATCTCACCAGTCACCTACAAAATCTGCATCCCCAAAAGCAGTTTGGCAGAGGGGGAAGATAAGTGGGTCCATATTAACCAACTAAAGTGTTGACATCCTAGGCACAGTCTGCAGCAACTGGAGGAGTCTTCTGGAACCCCAGAGGGGGTCACTCCAGCTCCTTAAAACTACAACTTTAAAATATTCCATATATAGTCCATAACATACAACAAAAAGAAAATGTGTCCTGATTTATCAAAATGTATGTGTCAGCCCCACTACATTAATAGTGGTGGGGAAATGTCTACAAATATGTTTTTGCTTTGTCATCCTAGGATTGGAAACCACGGAGAATCAAACCAAGGAGGACTACCCAGTGACCGGGAGCAAATATCCAAGGGCCCCAGATTATCGCGCAATACTCACATCAGGACTGGGCGAGGAGAACCGGTCGATCCACCCCTGATGGAGAAATAGATGATGAACTTTGCCATTTTTGGAACCAAAAGAGATGAGACTGACATCCCAGTCTTGCGAATTCCCATTGATGGACGGTCAATGCCAAATCGCAAGGGGGGGGCTTGTGGGATGTTTTAACCCACCTGTGCATGCCCTGCAACATTACTGAGCACTGCTTGCATCAGAAACCTCAGAATGGCTGCTGGAAAGCATTATGCGTGCTAAAATCACCCAGAAGTGCGTAGGAAAACCCAAAAAATAGGATGCCAATACACTGCTGCCTATGTCAGTGGTAACACAGGAGACCACTGCCAAAACCGATCATTTGGCTGCCTACAGAGGAAAATGAAACTATTTGAGAAAAAGCAGTTCTACATGGCAAGAGAAACACAGAGCTGCTTGAAAATCTGTTTTTCTTGGCTGTTAAATTTGCAAAAATCATGGTTCCCAAACCTCAGAAAAGATCCAACCTCCTTGTTGGGTGTTAAACATCACTTTACTTCAAGAATCCACCTAAGTACAATGTCATCAGAAGTACATTTATCAGAAGAAAATCCACATTGAAGGATCCTTGCTTGGAAAAATATGTTAAAAATGGGCGCAATACCGCTGCTCGCCTGTGTCAGAAGCTGGTGATTTACTTATACTGTCATTTAAATTTCTACATTAAGATCTAAGTATGGAAAAGAACTCCTATCAAAAGCAATAGAAATGGATACAATTCAAAACTATATATTTAAAAAGGCTGGAATTAAGTGATTTGTGGATATATTTGTAAAAATGTAATTTGTATTTAGGACAAGACTATTTAAACACTATTTTAATAGTGAGTAAAGTTAGCCACAATGAGCTTCAAAGACATTCCACACCTTCTACCCAACAAAGGAATCTTCCCCCCTGCTCTGCTGAGAAACTGGCAGGGGTATGTGAAAGGAACTGGGAGGGGGACTTTGGCCTGTAACTCTGCTAAGAGACAATGGGATTCTTGAACTGAAAGGGAATGCTATTTCGGGGTATCAACAGAAACCAGCCCTGGCAGGAACAAGCTCAGGTTGCATCTCTGGCTCAGCCAATCCTTGAAGGCGGGGCTAGACTGAAAATGTGGATTGGGAACTGAAGAAACAATATGTTTGAGAAAAATAATTGTGCCAAACTGGTAAAAATATGGAATTTAGAGGTTATTAAAATGAAAATGTTGCTCACAAGTAGAATTATCAAAATGTGGACTTTGTAGCAGTTGTGATAATGTTAAAAATATGACACTTTACAGGACTATGCCCAGATGGTATGTGCATGTATGTGAAAAAATTGGTACAGAACTGACACTGAGCAACCAACCAAAAGCGTGAAAAACTGTCATTTGTGAACCGTAGCTCTCCAGAAGATGGGACTTTGACGGAGGCGTGCCTTATTTAATTTGGGATGTAAATATGTAATATTAGCAAGTTGGGGATATTGTGAATATGTTTTTTGTGAAAAATAAGATATACTGTACAGTAACAAAGGGGAGGGTTTTCTCCCTGGATCATAAACGCAGTGTCACTATGACACATCATGACACACTGTTGCTTCTCAAATCAGGGGAGAGGAAATTCTCTGACCTATCGGCTTCTTAGAGGGTTGGGCATAGTATAATCAGCCTACCCACCCCTTTGAGAAATACATAAATAGGGACTGTTGAGGGCACAGAAACAGACAGACACATTCACTCATCAACTGATCTACTGGTGAAGCGCTCTACAGGAAGAACCCATATGAAGACTCCAGAACTCTGAAGCAGAAAGGCCCAATCCTAAAGCTGAACCCTTATCAGCTGGCATTTAAAACCTTGCAACCTGATTTTAACCCCAAACCTTCAAGGGGCATTACAAATCCAACAGCCAGGCTGTGCTGTTTTGCTGCTTCTGGCCAAGAACCCTTGCTAGAACCCAGAGATTCAAACCAGTAGAGCAGAGCTGTGTCCAGAACCAACCCGTCAGATCCAGTCCAGGAGGCCGTGCAGACCAGAGGGCCTTGCTCAGAGCAGAACCAAGCGCCTGAAACCTGTTCGGTGGCTAGCAGATCCCAGTCCAAACCCATGACCAGATCTTGACGTGCCTATTCCATTCCAAAACCATAGTTGTGAGAATTTAGCATAGAACGGTCCATAGCCATCTCTTAGTTTTAAGTAATCATCCAACCCATTCTAACATATCCTGATTGCATTGTAGAATATATTTTGTCTATCCTAAATCCTTCTCTCATCCACATAATCCTGTGATAATTGTATTGATAAATCATCTTTGCGCTAATATAGTTGCTGAAGAAGGCAAGTGTCACAGCGGACAAAGATCAGACAGAGGCGCCTCTGACTGGTGGCAGTACCGTTGGTATCTCGCATCTTCATAGCCTCCCTTAGTGTTAAAAAATCCTTGTTTGTAATCTTCAACAGTGCATATGTCATTTGAAATCTTGACTCTTTTCTGAGAAAAATCAACCTTTACTAAAACCTCTGTAACTTTTTGAACCATACATGCTAGGAATTAAATTTGAATGTCAGATTGAAGCTAACATCTTCAGCTTTCAAACAAACTAAGAACCGCACTCCATATATATATAGTTTTTCTATAATTGCATTTCTTGCGCGCTGAAAAGTTTGCTGCGATTCTACATTTGGCTCAATTTCACTCCATGTAAAATTGCTATTTCTTGCATTCAAATTCTGAATTCAGTTTCCTGTCAGTCATTCAAACATCATTCCTAGTGTCTACCTGAACCTATCCAAAGCGGCTCCCACTAGTTTTGAATCCCATTTAGCAAATTAAAATCCATTTTAGCATTTTTCCCATTCATTTCAAATCACATTCAAAAGCATTTTGACCTGTTATAAAATCATTCCTGTTCTCTCTAAGCTTGCTGGGGAATTGGGATTGAACTGCATTGTTGATTGTATATTCCTGAACCCAAACCTGTGTGCCCTCATTCCATCTCTTCATATTGCATATTAGGGGGGATTCAGTAGTAACAGGGGGAAAGAGTGATTATATTGTCTTTGATTGAATTCATATCAAGTTTTATTTCTGTGCTGCATTAATTTCATATCATTGCATTTCATTGAACCCACACAAAGTTGTTCTATGCTACATTATTCTTCTCACCCATACTCCTATTGATTAAAGAGATTGTTGATTGTTGTGATATCACCCATTGCTGATCAGTGTATAAATATTAATAAGTGTGATATCTAGATATTGTTCATATTCATAAAAGTGTGATATACATATATTGTTTAATTCATCAAATAAATCTTTTAACTCTGCAAAACAAACCTACTCCTTGGTTCAGTGAGACCGGGGGGGAGGGGGGATTCAAAGAGAGGGCCTTATATAAGGGTACATCATCCATAAATAAAAGAACTTTAGACATAAAAATATATAAATAAGAGTTCCAGCTGGGCATCACACGCTAGGCATTGACTTAGGTGGAGTGCTGCGTTGAATCCACTTACATCTCTTTCCTCTCAGATCGACTCTCCCAGGTCCAACTTGGGTCCTTCCTTTCATCTATCTTCCTCTCTACCTGTGGTGTTCCCCAGAGGTCTAACCTCTCGCCCTGGCTTTTCAACCAATACCTGGCAACTCTCGCCCACTGCATTGCTACTTTCTGCTCAAATTTCCATTGCTACGCAGACGACACTCAACCCATTTTCAGGCTGCCCTCTGCCACCTCCTCTCCCTCTCTCATCTCTGAATGCCAAACTGCCATTCAAGATTGGTGTGCAACCAATGATCTTTGTCTGAATGCCAGCAAGACAGAGATCCTCCTCATCGGCACACCTTCACCATCTTTTTCCCCTGGCTGGCCTCCCTTGGCCCTCTTCCTACCCCCACCTGCGAGGCTAAGAACCTTGGGGTCATCTTTGACTCTACCCTTTCCTTCTCCGCCCAAATCTCTGAGGTCTCTAAAAAGTCAAATTTCCTACTGCACCTCCTCAGAGGTACTCTGCCTTTCCTCTCCTTCCCCCAGAAGCTCATGGTATCCCACGTTCTGGTTCTCTCTAGGTTGGACTATTGTAACAGCCTCTTTCTAAATCTACCTGCCTCTACTGTCCGCCCTCTGCAACTAATCGAGAACAGGACTGTGAGACTTGTCCTTGGCCTCAAGCCCTGGGATCGTATCTCTCCAGCCCTGAAATCACTCCATTGGCTCCCAGTGGATGCAAGGATTAAATTCAAAACCCTCTGCATTGTCCACAGGCTGTCTGGGGCCTGGGTCCAAAATACCTTCAGCTTTCCCTCCGCAAATACCTCCCCTCTCTAGCTCTTCGCTCATCTACCTCCAACTCCCTCAGGGTCAGTCATTTTTCAAAGAAATTAGCTGGGGGTAGATTTCTGTCTTCGGCTGGGGGCTCCCTCTGCCACTCTAAAACTTGAGGAGAATCATCTCTGGTTCCGGAAGCACCTCAAGACCTACCTCTTTTCTTCTGCCTTCGTTCCTCCTCTCCCCTGCTGATCTGTTCTCTCTTGGCACCATGCACCTGGCCGCCCTCTCTCTCCGGGCCCAGGTACCTGCTTACCCTGCCACCCTCCCACAGTGCCTCTGGGCCACCCCTTGCACTGGGGTCAGTATCTGTACCCATACAGCCCCCCTTTTCTTCCTGCACTTACCAGACCTACCGTGTCTGCTGCCTTAAACCTAGCACTTGCAAATTGCTGGCTGCACTACCACTGTTTGTTGCCTTTATTATTTATTTATAGTTATTTATCTGTTTCTCCTCTGCTTTGCACTTTCCACTTCTCCCCCCTTCCATGCACTTTTCCCCTCCCCCTCTCCCATGCACTTGCACGTTCTCAATGTCACTGGGCCTAGTAAGATCGCTGTTTTGTTCTCCCCTGTTCCTCTCCCTTGCCTTTTCGCGCTCTGAAACACTTGTGTACGAGCGCAATAGAAAAAAAATGTCAATATCAATAACCCCCCTCTGTTCCTTGGGTGGCAGGTTTTCGGGGGCAGGAGATTTTGGTTCCAGTTCCTGGGTGTCCAGGGGCTTTTCACGAGTGAGAAAGGAAGCTTCCTCTAGGGCTTTACACCCGCCTTCCCCCGTGCCGCCTTCTCTGGAATCGGTGAGTTATCAGGGTTCTCGTCCCGTCATTGTTCTGGGGTGCCAGATTTTTGGTTTGTGTGGTTCTGGGCTGCCATGTTTGTCTGAGGGTTCTGTTGAGCCCTCAACATGCGACCCAGCTCACGTGTTAGGTTCTGGATCTGGCGGTCCAGTTGAGACACCCGTTCTGGATGGTATGGGGGTCTCTGGTCAACCCTAGGTCGATCACGGGAAGGGTACTATGGGGTAAGGAATAGTTATTCCTTCTCCCATAGTACCGAGGATATGGTGGATTCTGGTAACCCTCCACCCTTGGCCTCCCCTCACCCGGATTGGGTTGTCTGGGTTCCTGAAAGCGGGGAATGAAAGGAGGGTTGTCCTGCAGGTTGGGTTTTCTGGGTATCGGGGAAAGAAGCTTAACCCAGCATTTGGGTAATTCCTGCCCTCTTGAGGGAAGTTAGGAGGGAAGTTTCATGGGGCACCAATTACCTGGTTGGATCCCCCCGCTTGGGTCGGGATAGTCCAGACATACCCCAGGATTGGTTTGTTGCCCTTCTTGGTCTTGGATTCTGCTGACTTTGTGCAGGTGTATTTTTAGGCTCCCCCATCTCTAAGTCTAAAATGGGGGCAACCTTCACCTCTGCCACCTTAGCAGCAGCAGAGGTGTTGGCTGGTTTGGGGTTATTATTCAGATTTTTATTTTCTGCAGGTTTTTGGACCTCATAAATACGGGTCGCCTGTTCCATTACCCAGTCCAGCGTTCTTTACTCGTGGAAGTCCCTCACCAGCTGGGTCATAATGTACTTGGGGAGTGCGTGAAAGAAGGTGGTTTCCAACAACCTGCTATCTGTGCGCCCCCTCCTAGTTGTCTGGGCAAAGGCACGTTTGAGGTCCTGTACAAACTCTCGTGGGGCCTGATCTTCCCCGCACTGCAGATTGTAGGCCGCTTTGTGAGCCTCCTGGGGGTTTCTGTGGATGGAGAAGTATTTCAAGATGGCCGCCCTATAATGTGGACCATCTTGAATGGTTCTGGTCCTCCAGTCCCGCAAAGAAACTGGAGTATTCAGGGGAGAATGTCCACTTTACATACTCAATACTGTTTTGGCTGTCTTTCATATGGAAAGTGTCAATCATCTGCTCATAAAGCTCTAGGTGTTCCCAAACAGAATATTTCGCATTTCTATGGTAGGGGGTTATAACACTCCTAAGGGCCTTAATCTGCCTAATAGGGTCTTTAGTCATAACTCGCATGAGCTTGTTTGCTTTCTTTGGTTTAGTCACCCGAGTCCACTCGCTCTCAGACTCAGAGGCGCTACTAGCTGAGGTCCCCTCCTGATCATCTAGGCCCTCCCGGATTCTGTGAGCTTGAGAGGGGCTCACAGAATACTGGGGCCTAGTTTCTTCACTCCTGTGGGACATAGGAGAGTAGTCTTATGACTCCTCCCTGCTCCCAGGGTTGGCAGAGTATTCCCCCCATTGCCCTATTTGGGTAGAGGTCATAAGGATACTCTTTTTGGGACTTATTTCATTGAGTTTTTCATTAAATTGGACCAACTGGTACCTTGGAAAATAATATTTTGGTGGATCTAATTCCCTGTCATAGATAACAGCCTGCATGTTTCGGTATCCATACAGCGACGCCCTTCCATCACTTTCTGTGGGGTGCTGACCTGTTATTTCCATCCTGCTGGGTCTATTGAATTCTTCTGGCCTCATGGTTTCTGGCTCATGTGAACAGGTAGACATGAAGCTGGCAGTGTTCACAGTATTGAATGGGTTGGAGTACCTTAGCATAGAGGTCCTTATGCTATGATCCGGGGTTACCCTGTCCCTCTCTACCTGTTCAGGGTCTCTCCAGTTAATATTACATCTAGCACCCTCTTGCTCCAACCTGGCTATTTTCTCCTTTTCAGCCCCTGCTTCTAGATGAGAAGCAAAGATCTGAGATTTTTGTTCAGCCATCAAGGCTTTGCTGGCCTCTATGACCCGTTCTTGCACTGCCACTTACTTATTGAGCCCATCATTCTTTTCACAGAGAGCCTCATTGTCTCTCTGCGCTTTCTGTATGGTCTGGGAATGCTGGGACATTTTCTGCTGCAGGATACTCACCTTCTGAGTTCTAGCATCTTTGGTCTGGGTGTTCTCTTCCAGAGCACCATCTACCCGTCTGGTGTGCTCCAGTAGCTTCACATACTCTGTTTTAAGTTCATTTAACTCCTTGCGGGCTCATTCACTCCCCTGTAACTCGTTATTTTATTTTTTTTGAAAATTGCTTTTATTGATTTTTCAAAGAGATATTACAGTTTTCAGTACAAACATAATAAGGTAACCTTGACCAGTTCTTGGGTGTGTCATCTGCGTCGGTTGAAGCGGGGTGAGGGGGAAGCCAGTCTCAACTCCGTCTGTTGCCATTTGGTGAGTGTTCCTTCCTCCGGTCAGCCAAGTGTCTGTACACACATGGAGAAGCATGGAGAAGCAGCTGCAGGATCAAGGCAAATTTAGTGTTCGGCGTCCGGGGAGGTGTTCATCTGCCTGTATTTCCTAAAGCCGAGCATCTTCTTTCTCCGTGGGCCCTTAGTGTGACAATCCTTAGCATCAGGCCTTTTCCCGCTCTGAGTAGGTCACTCTTCATGGGTCCCCAGCAGGTTGGCGATACAGCCCCGAATATCCTTTTCGGAGGTCAGTTTTATGGTGTTGCCCTCCCACTCAAAGGTGAGCGAGAAGGGGTATCCCCAGCAGTATCTCACATCTTTTTCCTTTAGCATTTTGGTGAGTGGGAGACATTTTCTCCTCATTGCCAATGTGAGGGAGGATAGGTCCTGATAGATGGAGACGTTTGCCGTGCCCAGCATGACTTGTGGGTTATGTCTAGACTTTTCCAGGACCCTGGCTTTGTCTGCATAGTTATGAAATCGGGCGAGCACCGTTCTTGACCTCCTGGCTTTCCACCGGCTCTGTGGACACGGTCAATTTTGGGATCGTCAATCAGTCATCATTGAATAACGATTTCATTATGGCGTGCAGAGTTCTCTTCAAGTCAGTCTCATTCTCGCCTTCATTTTCTGGAATGCCAAAAATGTGTACATTATTGTGCCGTTCCCTATTTTCTAGGTCATTGATTTTTAGGTGAAACTCTTCCTCTCTGGCTTCAAAATCAGCAATGCGTACGTCCATTTGAGTGTCTAGGGTGTTCAGGGATGACTTATTATGCTCAACCTCTTCAAGTCTATCCTCTATTTTATCTATCCTCTGGGTGATTTTATCGATCTTGCCACCAATATCTGCTCTCATACTTCGCATCTCAGTGAGGATATCGGCAACATCTGCTTTGGTCGACGCTGCCTCAGATTTCTGTGACATCATTGTCGCTGCCCCAGGTGAGCGATAGCTGTCTTGTGATGTTGAGAACTGGTATGGGGCCAATCTGTCTTTGACGTTCATATGGCAGAGTTTTGTGGTAATTGGGTCCTTTTGGGATTTAAGTGGGGAGGAGTGGCAGGGTCCGTCCCTCACATCAGGACCACCCAGTTGGATGTGATTCACCGTTTAAAGGATGCCGTTCGCTTGCGGAGCCCAGAATGTTGAGGGGACGAGGCTTATGTTGCACGTTGATTTCTTGAAGGGCACTTCAAAAAATCAACCCGAGCCAGTGCCTTGCAGGGGCTCATCCCACTGTATGATAAATGGGAGCGTAGTGAGATTAGTGGATCTGAGAAGGGCACATGCCCTGCAGCGCAGGGGCCCAGCTCTCAGCAGGACCTTTTCGAGTGGTGCATCTGATCCTTGTGGGATGGGCCCAACACTCTGCAGTGGTGCCCAGCTTGGTGTAGATCTTGGTCTGCCATTTGCTCTTAATCTTGAGGGTTGCTGGCCTCTCTCAGTCTTCGTCTGTTGTGTCACCTCCGGTGTTGGAGCAGCTTCCACTTTGGCCCAAGAGCGCTTTAGGCGTGATCACAAATGGGTGTCCCCTGAGAGGGGGGAGGTGGTGGGGACTTCCCGTGGTCGTCACCCCCCCAGACCGGAACAGGGTGTTGTTGTTTTAAAAGTCTGTTGGGGGGATTGTCCCACCATTGAAATGGGTCACTGGGCTACGCGAGGCACGCCGGCCAGGCCCTAGAGACACCGTACCGTGATGGGCCTGCGCGTAACCGAGCTTCTGCGGGGTCCTGGCAGCGCCTCCACCCCCGTGGCGGGGGTGCTCGATGATGGTAATGAGCAGAGGGGGGCATCCCGCTGGCAGCGCCCCGCTGAGTTCTTTCGTCCTTCGTGCTAACTGCGGATGCCTTTGGGTGCCCAGAGGGTCCGGGCCACAGCATGCTTCAGTGGTAGCTTTGCGCCTGTCGTCCGTGAAAAGCGCTCCTTGTGCGGGACGGCGAGAAGGTTGAGGGACTTATCCTTCTGAGGTCATGGAAGTGTTCATGTGTGCCAGGCACGCCGCTCGTCGACAGAATGTCGAGGGGGGAGCGGCAGCGGCAGGCCCCATTTGATTTCAGCTGTGCAGGTTCCCCTCTCAATGCTACAAGTCCATATCTCGGCGATGGCACCTCTGTTTTCCGTCGCACTTTTTGTCAGGGGGTGCGGTGGGTCTTGGGTCATTGGTTCCAAACGATCACCTACCCGGGGGGTCCAATAGTGGGGGCTCATACCACTTTGGTGGACCTCGATGCAGAGCTCACGCAGAGGAGCTTGCCATCCGTGCGCCCCCTGGTGGCCAGCCTCTGTAACTCAGTTTTTAACTTGCTTATTTCCTGGTCTAGTGCATCTTTCTTTTGATTTAGGGTGCCCCTCTGTTCAGCCAGATCGTCCCTTTGTTTTTTGATGGCATTGAATTTCTGGCTCTCCTCATCAAATTCTGTTTGAGAGTGGAGGTCTCTCATAATTGATTTATTATTTTCCTCTTCAAATTTCTTTAGCTGATCTTGTAGAGTAACTATCTGCTCTGCGCAGACCCTATTATATTTTATATGTTGATTTAACTTCTGGTGACTCTCTTGCAGAGAGTCAACCTTTTCCCTACACTCTTCTTTCAATGCCTCTACTTGGGTCTCTTGATCTACATTATTCTGCTGTTGGAGAGCCAAATCCTCTTTTAATTTTATGATATAGTTTGCAGACTATACCTCCAATTCCTGGCTCTTCTGTAATGTTTGTTCCGCTAAACTTAAAACAATCTGGATTTTATTTATCAGCTCAGATTGATTCTGCACTAAAATTAGATTTTCCTCCTGCCTTTCCCACATCCCTCATGTATGGAGATACAGGTAGGCCGTGATTCTGGCAATTATGCTTTGCTCCTCTTTAATTTTAAATTTTTTGGGTCATATATACCTTGCTGAGAGCTTGGTGCAATAGGCCACTGTCATGCCATGTATCCAGGTCCATGGCAGTGACCTGTTGGGTTATGTTTTGTAGCCAGACTTTCTCATTCTGTTCTGGCCACTCACCTCTGACAAATAGCTTGTGCAGAAGGTGCTCCCTAGCCATGTTGACTTCCACTGGAACAGCCATTATGTTCTTTGTTTATTAATTACTTTGGGCTTGATGTAATTTTACTCTTATAGACAGGCCTGGTGCTTAGAGTATTTGTTTTGGGAAGTGCTTGTACAGTGTAACAGAGTATTCACACCAATGATTGATAAAATATAATATTTATGTATTTATTTGAAAATTAAAAGTATCATACAATTTTTAATATGGGGCAGCAATCACCAATGGGGTGGTAAGAACAATAGGAATGGAAGAAATGCACTTAGTCAACCTTCTATTAATGCATCTAAAATACATCAGGAAATAGGAGCACTTTTTGATTTTAGGGAAGATAGCACTTGAGTTAGAATTTCCCCCTGCAAAGTTCCCTCAACCCACAAATAATCAATTCTAAATGGATACACAGAATCATCAGGTAATCAGGAATGACAGACAAGAAACAGAATTTAAATCCGACCTTCCCTCCGCAAACAAGAGAGAAAAACACATTTCAGACGCTGGCAATGCTAAAATGACACTCGGAAATGGATGAATAAATGAATGAATGTGTGTAAAAATCTTGAAATAAATATTATGCCTCACTACAGAAACCATGCAGCAGTACAAACAATCACAAGCAATGTATAACCAAGAGCTTACCATTCGAAATAAGTGTCAAGGCTTTAAAGCATGTTGCAGCAAATGGTACGTTAGAAAATTAGCAAACTTTTGCAATTCCTGCCTGAATTTACCAAAACGGTTTCTAATAAAAATGGATGAAATATTGGAAATCGCGATTTTGTGTTGAGTGAGTTATGTTAGATAGAGTGAGGTGCGTTTCCAGTAAAGTAAAGCGGTGAAAAACGAAAGGAAATCAGTTTTGACAAGAACAGTTTTACTCTATACTAGAGCATTCAGGTTAGGATACCAAAGAGGGACACACTAAGCTCCAGGGTTGATCTGCAAAATCAAACCTAGTTCCCCAGAGCCCGCCCTGGAGGAACCCATCCGATCACTCGAAATAGGATTGATAGCTTAGGATTTACATAAAACAGAATTGCTAAAAAGAGCTGGCACTAGCAATATAAATCAATGCAGGGTGGCAAGAATGATTTTGGCAATATTATAAATTATCAGGATAAGTATAGGGTAGCTTAGAGATTGGGATGGAACAAAGCAAGGCAAGGTATACTATGAATGTCTATGGTTCCTATTGATGCTCACAGTCCACTTTTTAGTTTTTGGATTTTGGACAGTCAGCGCTCTGGTCACCACACGGATCTGGTTTTACAAAGGACAGCTTGACAAAATCTACGGGGCAGGATCAGCTGGGCATGAACTGGTTACCGGGTAGCACTTCTGGATTGGCAATTCTGGTTAAGATGGGCATCAGGATAGCAGGATGGTAGCAGCAGGCAGTAAGTGGCAGCAAGCCAAGCTGGATCTGGATGCCAAATGTACCACAACGTTCTCCTTGTTAATGGGAGATTAGTGGGTTTTGAATATGGTAGGCCTTGCTAGAGCAGGATCAGCAATGCTTGGGTGTTGCAATGGCCCTGGGTTAAGATCAGCAATGCTTGGCCTTGTAGTTGGAATCCGGAGTCTGGATAGAAGACGGGTACAGGAACGCAGCACAGGAAAATCAGGAAGAGTGTGTCTGTGTGTGTGTCAGGGACCCTTATTTATAATGCCTGGTGACATCAATACAGTATATGACTGGGGCAGGCTTTACTACACACACCTCTATAAACCGGATTGGGCAAGGGTAGTAGTCTTCGCCTAGCTCTCTGCTGGTGGGATTTCAAAGGGAATGATGTCAAGTTTATGAGGTGAGGTTTACCATGTCCAGAAACTCCCAAATTTACTTTACTGAAAATCTGATTTTACCAAAAAAATACATTTATACACTTGCAATCTCTTGGCAAATTATACCCACAGGTTACATATGATGTGCAGCACAGATTAGTCCAATCCTCCAGTCTGTGTGACCTTGTTTCGCCTTTCTAATACATTTTGGTAATTTTTACACATGAAGGATTTGGCCTAAAATTCCACAATTTCATACACAGATGCGAATTAACCCCAGGAATGAATGCACAAAATGTTATGTTTGCAACATTAATACTTTCATATTATGCAACTTCTGTTGTCCATGCGGCAATGAGTTCTACCAAGTTTTAAGAGCAAGCACATAAAATTAGATTTAAAACTGCGCACTTTAACATTTTTGCTAATTCTTGCTGCAGAGATCAAAAGTCTTTAAAGTTTCTGGATATAATCATCTTTGTAACCAAAAGCCAGTCCATTGTCTGTCACTGCACCATTTATTTTGTTTTTCAGCTGTAGCCAACTGTCACTTCCTTTAGAGCAGGGTGGGTGTATCTCCCTTGACTGAAGTTATATGACCTTCTTCACACCCCAGGCTTCCTTCCCTGGGAGCTCCATTGCTTTGGTCCCAGCAGAGACAAAAGTCTTTTCAACCCCATAATTATCAGGGGGTTCTCAGTTCCAGCTGAGAGTTTTTATGATAGTCCCCTTCCCCTTAGGGGAAGTTTTAGGGCAGGCAACTGGAATGACTGGTTTTTCTAAGCGCTCGCAAATCCAGCCCATGTGTTTTAAACTTTTTAATTTCTTATTTTGGGTCCTGAATTCAAACAAACCTATATGTGTATTATCACCACTAACACAATCCCTTTACATTGCTAAATAAGCAGGATTTCATTAACAATTTATTCTAAACAGGCCATCTTTGTTACAGTCAGCAAAGCCCATTTTTCCACATGTGTTAAAAACTGCTAGCATTTCTTTCTTTAAATTCGGTTTTGCAGCTCCCTCAGCTGCCCACACTGTCCTTTGCATCTGGAGTAATGCCCTTGAATGCAGGAGTTTTATCTAAAGCATAGATTCATTTACCCTTGACCTGGCTCAGAGAGTTAAAATCTCTTTGAACTGCTGAGCCTGGATACATTTTGGCAAGAAATAAACACGTGTTCCTGTGCGAGTGAAATTAACTTGCTTATTGAACTCTCTCAGAGAGTTGGACTGGGCCTGTTCCTCTGAAATTATGCTTGGTTTTGGTAAAGCACAGTGAAATATCCAGGGCATGACAGTGTCTTTTGAATCACAGTGGTTTAAGGATGAACAGATGGAATTAGCACCAAAGCAGCATGTTTCATTTTGAAGGGGATTTTTGGCTTTTGCAGCTATGGCAGGCTTTCCTTTTCACTTGATTCCATATATGTTTCAGAACCCACTGGCATATTTTTCAGTGTGTCCCCTTGTTACATTTTTCCTGAGGTTTGCGAGGCAAGATGGTGCAGCCATTTTTCTGTTGCTGCCAAAATGCAGTTTTGAGGTCTTGGTATACACAGGAGCCGGTGCAGCCAGGTTGCTGTTTCTTGCACAAATGCAGCTCAGTGATGTGGGGAGATGCATTGAGTGGGTCAATACATCCCACACATAGTTTCTTTAGATGTTATTTGTGCAACTTGAGAGTAAAGGATCGGTATTTGAGTGGCATCTATTGAGTAGATGATTGCCTCTGCTGTTGCCGGATGTTTAGGAGCAAGATCTTGATTACAATTGTCACTAGTGAGCCTTTTTTTCATCAATGGGGCAGTATCCTGGCTTAAATTGGATTGAGTAGGTGCTGCCAATAACTCAGCAACCCAAATATGATACAAACCTATCAGGCAAGATTCCTGAGGGGTGACTAGCCGGTCCCACCATCATTTTTATTTTATAGTAATATAGCTGTTACTGTGGATGAGAGGAAACAGCTGCAAAACGGGAGCCATTTTGCCAATAGTGCCTGATGTATGCAGTGAGTGATTTAGAGCATTGTTTTTCCTTCCTGAACAACAGAGATCCAAGTGCCATCACAGTCACAGGGATTTCAATTAACAATGTTTCAACAAGTTTCACAGCACTCTGAGGCATGGCTGCATTTAGCGTGTACATTGGCAAGTCAAGACTAGGTCATATTCAGCAATAATAAAAGGGCAAACAAACAGGACAGAGGATTTGAAAACCAACAGATAACAAATGAATACATTAATTAATAGAAATGTAAAATATGAAAATGAAAACATGTATACAAAGTCTTAAACCTTGGCTCGCACTACCTGCTGACCAGCTGGACAGCTAAACACCACTCCACGAGCACTCCCTTGATGCACATGCGCAGATGCGTGCACACAAGATTTTTTCGAGAAGTGGGCAGAGGTGGACAGACTCTTGAGCCGAGCAGTGTGTATTAAGCACAAAATAGGTGTGAAACAAAGTTTGCGGAGGGCCTTTGAGGCAATGTTCACTGGATCAGAAGAGCAGGAGATTTCTCCAGCTAAACAGCACTCCACAAGCACTCCCTCGGTGCACGCAGTAATGCCCTATGAATTTTGGATGATATCTTTTGACCAACGTCATCACCCCTCCCACAGCTCAAAGCAACACATTGCAGCTGACTTACAAGAGGACTGGTCAGGAGCACCTCAATTACATGATCATACACTGCACCAAGTGTCCAACTTTCAACACAGGCATGATACTATGAACTTTACGAGACAGTCTGCCCTGCCTTACTGGGCTGTTCCGCAAGGTGCACATAGATTACGCAGACATGGGGGAGAGATGCAATGGGTCCTGATATTTGATTGTTGTTGTCTGTCCTTTTTCACAGTGGTTCGAAGTAGGAACTTGTGCACACTCAGATGCCAAATGTGCATCCATATTCCTTGTCCATGAGTATTCCCCCGATTGGGCAAGTGCGATGTACTGACATCCCATAATGGCACACTTTAAAGAGATTACAGCAGTACTTGGCATGTAACACTGGCTGTTCAATTTATGACCCCCCAAGCCAACGGCATGGTAGAGAAGATTAATGGGCTTTTTAAGAGCAGATTACTAAGCTTTGCACCATGTTGAAGAAGAACTGGGTGCACTGCTTACCCTTGGCCCCCTTCAGTTTGCTCACACAGCCCAGTAAATACCATCATCTGTCATCCCATGAAGTGGTTAGTGGTAGATGCATGAACACGCCCATATTCCCTGTCAGGAGGGCAACAGATGCCCATAGGGCAGCAGCGGTTTTAGGTGATGAATTTAATGAGCATCTGACAACCCGAACAGGTGCAATTAAATCTCCCGACAGATTGCACCGCCCAAATGCTGCTGCTTGGAGAACTCATTTGCATAAGGAGCTTTGTTCATAAATGGAATAACTCCAGGTTTCATGGTCCCTATGAAGTGGTGTTTTCAACCCCTGCTGCTGTAAAAGTGAAGGGGCTCTGCTATTTGATACATCTTTCTGACGTCCGCAGGGCACCCACAGACATTATACAATTGAGGCAACTGACATTATTTGTATCTCTTAGCATTAATCATACAGCCAGATTGCACAATTCCTTCCATCCCTTATTTCACAGCTGCTGGAACATAAATAGTGCTGCTAAAACATACATATTTTAAACGTAACTCTTTCTTGTTTGTCTCTCCCTCTCTCTCCGTCTCTCTCTCTGTCCCCCTCTCTGTCTATCTCTCTCTCTCTCTTATTTTTCTCTTTTTCTCTTTCACTTTCTTTTTCCTTCCTCTCTCCTTTTCTCTCTTATTTTCTTATTCTTTCCCTCTATTTCTATGTGTGCATTATTTGTTTTCCCTTTCGATGTGAGAAGACAATGGAACCAGCAGTTTCAAACACTTCAGTTAATATTAGGAAAGATGTTATCTATGAAAGTGCCCCTAGATGTTCATATTCATATGTGTCTGTTATTCATTTTATTGCAGAACTATTCACCATTTTAATGTTTATATTAGGAGTTTATTGGGGAGCATCTTATATATGGGGAGGTTGTATAAAAGAGGGGAGAGGGCGGAATGCATACACAAACATCACCAACATCACTGTAAATATGTATAATGATAGTAATGAGCACAACGGCGATAATAGACTAACAAGTACACCTGAAGATATAAATGTGAATATGATATTAAAATATTTTTTCCATTTCATTTAAGAATATTTTTCATAACATAAGCATTTATGATGCTGTTAACATTAAAAGTGTTGTGAGCAAACCCATAGGGTGACATAAGAGAATGAAAAGGCAAGCACGAAGGGCAAAGTACAACGTCTACTATGAACTAGGTCTCAGTGCTATTGAGGATGTGTGACATCCCGAGATGACCAACAGTTGGTACATGGATATGAGTGTGATAGGGAGAGGAACTGCAAATGGCATTTTCTATGTATGTTCACTAATCCCACGCGCATCCGGAGTACCAACAGGAAGTACCAATTATAGAAGAACAGTCCCTTGTTCATCTTGCGCTATGTGGGGTTAAAGGCACCTTCCAGGCATACAGCGTTCGACGAGAGCTTGTGGATCCAGATCCCCTGCAATCTAACAACAAGCCGAGAGATATTACATTTTTGCACCAACCATATCTAGTGATCCAAGAAGTTAAATACATTAAAAAACAGATGGCAAGAGACCACACTTAGCTGCATGGCAGAAGGCCTCCTGGGCTATGAAGAGGAGCTCCTGGCTCCAGTGGATGCAACCTGTGCACATATGTGATTCGAGCAGATCATATAAAGTTTACATGGATTGCATCAATGGAAAAACAAATGAAAGTGCACCGAGAAGGAACATACAAACTTTGCTTCCACAGTGAAGAAACTATTTTTATCGGCTTGAACGAATGCTGCAATAAGACCCTCTTGATTCCAGACCTGAAGAGAGGTACGATGGCAGTGATGGATTACTGCTGGATCTGCGGCCAACAAGAATACTTGCACCTCCCACCATCATGGAGGGGCTACTGTCTGCTGGCATAACACTGCACTCAGCACTATTAGTAATCTCAGCAGAACATTTGCAAGGAGGTCAATATCCGATACAGCCCCGACCTTTTCTCCCATGTTTGAAGAGCAGAACCCGTTTAAATTGTCAGAGTTTCACATTGCTTGCTGCAATACCTGATGAATGCAGACTTTTCAGCTCAACAGAAACGTTCTTCCCCTCGCGCTTTCTACCCTGTGTATAGACAGCTGCCTATTCAAAATGGCTGCAAATTGTGCGTTGGGAGCTGGTTCAGTTGGCAAATCATACCGAGCATGGGTTCAACATTATAAAGGTCGAGCTGTGTGCCCTGAGACTGATGATGATGCAGAAATGCTACGTCCTCAATATCTTGATGGCAATGGAAGCAGGTTTGTTCTGAAATTTTGCGGATTCTTTGTGCACATTCGTACCTCCCGAAGACGCAGAGAATGGGTAATTGTCTCACATAAGTGCAGATGTGCATGGTCTAGGAGTTTGCATGAAGAAAGAAAGAGGAATACAAGGAAATTACTGGTTTGACGTCACATTCGATTGGGCCCCGTCCTGGTTGGGCGCCATCTTGAAGATGCTGGTACCCATCATTGTGCTCATCTTGGTCATCTTCTGCAGCTGTCAAATGGGCCTCCAGTGTTGTGCCAAAGCAGTGCCAAATAGCACATTGGTGATGGTGTCAATTGGGTTTTCTGAGGTACCTTCCAATACAAAAGATAGTGAAATAGAGACTGACCACCCCTTCCCTCACATGATCCCCATCTCCTATGGAGATGAAGTATACAGATTGTATCACACCATTATTGCTCCACCCGCTGACCCTGATAATTATAAGGAGTTATTGTTGGATCTGGCACGCAATTGGGGATTTATTTAAATGACATGCACACCAGAGGAGTATGTGCATTCAGGGGAGAGTCTGCGGTCCGTGTGTAGGGCCTAGATACTAGAAAAGGAAAGCCCATCTTATGTGAAGGCAGTGAGAAGGGAGGATGAGCGCATGGGTGGGGGGAGTTCATTACTGTATTAGTAACGAATAGGGGAATACTGGGAATGAAGCAAGTCCATGCCACCTTCCAAGGTGCTTTAAGGTGAGGCAAGCTCCTATGAAAGAGCTATAATAGACAGGGGGGGGCATCCTAAAGGTCCCCACATAATATTGGATAAAATGTATACATTTAGACATAGTGCTTGTATGTAAGCGAATGCCTTTTTGTAGATATTAGTAGCCATAATCAAAGCAACGGGCCTGCACAACCATGCAGTATTTAGTTTGTTCGACCAGTCCGTGAGCTTGCAGGAGAAATATGCATAAATCCAAGCGCTGATGAGAGAGGCCCACGCTGCTAACTTCTACAGAAACCCTTCTTCATTTTAAGATTCCTGCTAATATGTTTGTTCTGAAAGGACAAGGCCACGAGAAAGTGCTGGTTGCCTTGGTGCCTTGGTGCACGTGTTATCACAAACAGACCGAAGCAGGCCTCTGACCACCCGCCCAGCCAACTACGAGTTATAGCCCCTTCATCTACCCTAGTCCATACACCCTTGAATTCCAAGATACTAGTTGACCCAGACCATCGATCATAAACCAATAAACCATAAAAATTCTGAGAGCATGGTCGCCCCATCGTTATTTTATAATGACATGTTTTGTCATGCGAAGTACAGGAAGGGATAAATTACAGTTCAAAAGCAAGGGTGGAAGCCTTGGTTGCGGATGACACAATCGGGAGTGAATGAAGGATGTGTGGGTTGGTTTGACCTCAAGATTGCCCTTGTGCCAGTCCCCGTCCAGCCAGGTGTACTGTATAATGATAGAGTAGCATTGTCCACAAATGTAGCTAGTTGCTTCTTCGGCCTTGATTCCCCGAAGATAATGACCCCAGCAGAACCCACTTGATGGAATACTGATGGACTGGGCTGGGTCCAATGGCCTAGCATCCCCTATGGAGCAGGCTGACCATGTATAGGATCACACCAACCCGCCATGCGGGTTTGCACTGTATGTGATGAGGTAATCTATGACACTGTGTCTCCTGATAAGATTCTGCTTGTACATTGTTGGCCAGAACATTCTGTGGCAGAAGAGTTCTTTGCTGATGCTCCTATTCTTGTAGAAATAAACACTTTTTATCCTTGCAAGAGTTTAGTGGGCTTTTTCCCTTGCGGGTTGTATTTTTTCTCCCGTGAGCTTTTAGGGGCATATCTTCATTACTTTCGCCTACAGTATTTTTTCTATTCCTCTCAAGGGTGCCTCCATTTTGGGACCCCCACCCACCCCATGCCCACTCTCTCTGCCCCCGCTGGTCCCACATCCATTACATGTGCTGGTTTGGGCTACATTTGACAAGGCCTCTTGAGGCTGTTTTGTTGTTCATGTATCAGGCACCAAAACAACTACCACCACTCACCAACCCTACCCACACTCACTCTAACCCCAACCACCCTACCCCCACCGTCTCTACATTTAACTACTCATCCTAGCCCCATTCTCTCAAACCCATACCATACGCACCCTACCTCGACTCTCTCTAACCTCGCTCCTGCACCCATACCCACCCTACCCCATTCTCTCTACTCCCACCCACCAACCTTACCCACACTAACCCTACCCCTACTCTCTCTACCCAATGCACCCATCCTACCCCCACTTTCTCTACACCTCCCACCCACCCTACACCCTCTCTCTCTACCTCACCCGCCCAACCCTCACTCTCTCTACCCCCACCTTCCCTACCCCACCAAGTTACCTATCCCACTCTCTACACCCACCCACTCTACTTGAATGCTCTCTAGACCCACCAACCCCACCACCACTCTCTCTACCCCAGCCCTGCCATCGGAATGCCACTATCTCCCAATACTCACCCACCCTAACCCCACTCTCTACCCCTGCCCATCCTACACCCACTCTCTCTACCCCACCAGCCCTATCCCCAATCACCCACTGCAACCCAATTCACCAATCCTAAACATACTTTCTATACCCACTCTCTTTACTCTCACCTATGCACTTTACCCCAATCACTCTTCCACACTCACCACCCCAACTCTCTCCAACCCCACCCACTCTACCTGGAGGTACTCTCTCTATCTTCATCCACACATCCTAGCCCCATTCTCTCAAACCCACCCCATACCCAGCATAACAGCACCTTCTATAACCTTGCTCAAGCACCATGTACCCACCCTACCCCATTATCTCTACACGCAACTATCAGCCTTACCCACACTCTCACTGCCAACCATAGCCCCACTCACCCTACCCCTACTGTCTCTACCCAATGCACCTACCCTACCCTCGCACTCTCTACACCACCCACCCTACCCCCTCTCGCTCTACTTCACCCACCCAACCCCCACTCTTTCTACCCCAATTGCCATACCCCACCAACTGACCTATCCCACTCTCTCTACCCCCACCAACTCAACACTGGTGTATAGGCGCGTTATAATTACCATATCATATCATATCATACTCCCACTTTCTCTACACTCACCCGACCCACCCTACCCCCACTCTCTCTACCCCACGCACCCATCCTAATGCCAGTCTCGCTCAATGCCCACCCACCCTGACTGCACTTTCTCCATCCCTGCCCAGCCTACACCCACTCACTCTACCCCCACCCACACTATCGCCACTCACCCACCACAACCCTATTCACCCATCCTACACTCACTCTCTCTATCCCCGCTCTCTTTACCCTCACCTATCCATTTTACCCCAATCCCTCTTCCGCACCCACCCAACATATCCCCACTCTATCTACCCTCAACCAAACTACCCCAACACACCCACCATAACACCACACTTCCTACCCCCACCCACCTCCCCTCCCCCATTTTCTGTACCTTCACTCTCTCTAACCCCATCTGCACACCCTTTTCCAACTCTCTCTACTCCTACCAAACACTACCCTCTCTACCCCACTCCCTCTACCTACCCCTCTCTCTTTACCCCCACTCTCCTTAACCCCACTCTCTCTAACATCATCCACCAACCTACCCTCCTTGCTCTATACCCCTTCTCATTCTATACCCCTTCTCATTCTATTGCATACCTGCAACCCTTATCGCATCCTCCTTTGAAACTTTGAACTCCCATCCTTGTACCCTAGTGCCTATGAATGCAAAATGCGAAGGACAGCTGTTATACTGCAAATGCAAATGCATAGCCTGAATGATATTAATAGTGTGTTGGCCAGAAGCAAATCGCATCATGTGACCAACATTGCAAACCGTGAAACCTGAATGTGACCATTGGGAGTCCATTTTGTAAATGTCGGCCATTTTTATTTTTGGAACACTTTGCAAATATATTCTATGCTTCAAATCCACACACAGTTCGAGGCCATAGCTTGAACTCTGAAATGCTAACGTAGACAGGAATGTAGAGCCGTACAGAAATACATTGTTCTCCTCTCATGGAGGCCTTGAAGCTGTGGAAAGAGCCGTGCCTAATCAGTAGCCCAGGTGCCGGTTTGTCTTGCAAGCGCTGTTGCAAAAGGCAGTTAAATGTGAATTATATGCAACTAATGGTGCTCCTTCACGGAGGATGGTATTTTCTCTGCCTCAGAACTGTCTGACCCTTAGCTCATGAGCTGTAGCGACCAGATAACGTTGGTTGGAATGTCTCCCTGCTAGAACATGATATCCTCCCCTGTGCCAGTGCCCCGTGTTCCCCATAACAGAAAACTGTCTCTGCAGCCTCTGCTAGAATACAAATGTTTAGATTGAATGAAGACTTCTACTAACTGAACCTTAGCTTGTTCGTCATGTATAAGGGCGGGCTAAATGTATTGTAAATGATGATGTATTATGCATATATATGACTGCTTTAGCGCCGCTCGCTCTCTCTCATCTCACGGTGTCTGGGAACACACGTTGTGAGGCGTTGAGTCCCGGTCGGCCAACTGAGATACTTTGACTAATAAACCAGACTGTTTGGAATTCGAACCTCACGACTGGCATGTCATTTAGTATATGGATATTGTGTCTTTATTCCAAATATGGACTAACAAAGAATGTACCTGAATAGGGACCCTACCTGTGATGCTCCATCGCTTACGTTGAAAGTAAGGACGAGTCGAGGACGAGGCTGTCGAACCGGGATCGGAAGGTGTTTGGGACGCCCCTGCAAAAGTGATTAGAGACTCCTCTGCAGATCTGTACACAGCCGAGGCCTGATCAGCGAGCAGCGGCTAGAGAGCATTGAGGCGAGAGCCTGGAAGTGAGGCGAATTATGCCAGACACGTGGTCATGACAATTCTTGGTTTGACTTGTATATGGGCGAATTGCGTCTTGAGAGATGAATTGATTGATCAGGTCAATTGTGCCCCAATTCTTATACGTCCTGATATTGGTTGAGTGTTGTACTTGCAAGTGCAAACACCCTGGGAAAGAAGAGATAAGAGTTAACCATGCCTGGGAAATTGTCTTCCTGTCTAGTGAGATTTTTTCACTGCAGTAGACAATCTTTGGAAAATGGGCCAGGCCGTGCCACCTGGGGGATCGCAGGCACATGATATGTACATTAAATACAGAATAGGGGCAATAGTGTTTAATGCGGTTTGGCATAGGCTGACCAGACATGTATCAGACCTTCAGTGGCAGAATAATGGGAGCTTCGAACTAGCGCGTATAGAACATTTAGAATCCGTTTTTTTACGAAAAAAGGCCAGACCTGCAGCGTTCGACATTGTAAGGGATTGGAGAAAGGAAGCAAATCAACGCTTGAAAAGTAGAGAGAAATATGCACGTAGGCATAAATCAACTGCAGAGAAAGCTCTAGAACATGATCAACTGAAGCAGACAGAAGCCATTAGGAACATGGATATGGCCTTCCAGTTAGACATGCAGAAAATATATCCCTCACAACATTTGCATACATCAGATGAACTGATAAATAAGATATTAAATGAGCGAAGAAATGATCATCGAAGTACTGACCCAGTTGCACCACCTCCCTATGTACCTCCTCCTGTTGCTATTCCCACGATTCCATCTGCACCTGCAGTAGCCAGCCCTTCTGCGCCCATGACATCATTCCCTCCACCTCCTACAGAGCATGAGTTATACGCTTTAGCTGGCAGTTCTGCACCAACATAGACCGAGAGAGGAAGTATTAGACTGACTCGTAGTATACTTAGTAAGACATGGAAAGACAAACTGAAACAGTGGGCTGAAACGTATATTGATGATGGCAATGAAGTGGCTGTGCAAAGTTCCATATCCGATCATAGAGGCCTTGGTGAACAGCAGGTATTGTTAGAATTTATGGGAGTTTATCTTGTTAAAATATGGATTGATTTGACGAGTACAGTGGTACAAGAAGTGTTGCGTGATTTGATTGTCCTTTCCAATTTGCGAAATAATTTGGCAAAAATATGAGAATATGTAGGATGAATATTTGTGTTTAAGTGAGAACTTGATCGATTGCATCAAGAGATAATGAGTAAGCATGGACCGCATATGTCATATGTCCAGAAACGATTTCTTCCACCGTTGAAACCTGTTAGTGAAGAGATGCAAATTTGTATGCGAGATGCGCTTAGAGAGATTACAGATGCCGCCGTTTCCCTGATTGAAGTACATGATACGTTTAGTCAGTTTACTCCAGAAATGCAGAGAAAGGTGTTACAGGTTATGGTTGAGTATTTTCAGGATGAATGCATGAAGAAGAAAGTTTGTTGTCCTGTTGATTTGATGACGATTTATAAAAGAGCATTTTCGTCTGACCCCGGAACGACTGCTTTTTCCCTTGATTTGGCTTTGTTGCTTAATAAATGAACAGATGTAGAATCACCTATGTTGCAATTACCTATGAGGGAGGTGCGTCCCACATTTGTCCAGAAAGTAGAGGTTGCTGCTGATGGAGCAACTGCAGCACAAACGATAGAAGCCCATTATGTTGCACAGTTTGTACATGTTCCCTTTTCTAAGCAATAAGTGAACACTATAAAGGAGACAGTCCCTGACATTAGGAACAATCCTGCGGGTTTCTATAAGGAAATTGAATCTGTTTTTAATTCATCTCTTTTTACACTGAGTGACATTGATTTTTTGTTCCCTGTTATACTTCCTGTGGACACATGGAAGCAGATTAGAAGTATAAATGATGTGCCGATGTTAGGCGATACTTGGGAAACTTTGAATAGAGTTGATAGTGAGAGGAAGGCTGGGGAGAAACCTCTGCAAGTCATCTTAACTTTGCCTGCATGAATAGTAGAGAAAATGAAAACTTTAGTGCCTGAGAAGAGAATGGTTTGGGAGAAATTGACTGCTTGTCTACAAGGCAAATCGGAAGGAGTAACAGATTTCTTTAACCAGTTTGAAGATGTATTTGCAGATTTTAGTGGTCAAGATCTAAGTACCATACCTGGGAAGAGATTATTTGTTGATAAGTTTGTGGGAGGATTGTTACCAGATTTTCAGACATTGATAATGACATCTGAAAGTGCATGGCAAGCAAAATCACAAAGCAAAGTATTACATATGGCCCAATATTATGAGAACCGAGTACATTCCGAAAAGGATAAGGAAATAAGAAAGAAAGGAGATTTGAAAACCAGAGTGTTACTGCAGCAGGTAGCCAAAAATAATAGAGGTGGCAGAAATGCACAGCCTAGATTCCAATTTGCATTATCATCCAACATGCAAGGGGGTCCAATAGGTATAAACCAATGTGCCTATTGTAGACAAGTAGGCCATTGGCGAGCACAATTCCCACAATTACAGAATAGGAATGGAACGATGTCAAGAAGACTGTTTAAAGGTCGGCCAGGAATAGCGTGCCAGAATAGAAACCAGATGCAGCCACAATGTCAGGATAATCAGGTTAATCAACAACAGAACGCCATGAATGGTGGAAATGTTTTTGATAATCACTCCAATGCATATTACTCTGGAGACTTTAAATCTGATGATGTACTGTTCCATTAGGATAGCCCAAAACAAGGGTTGCATCCAGTGCCTATTCCCGTTGACCAGAAAGGGCCCTATGTAGAAATGAAGGTTGGGAATAAGGAGCACATTTTTCTAGTAGACCCAGGTGCACAGAAATGTTCAATCGATCATCAACGGGTTCCAAATATACCACTGTCAGGGCATAGAAATGTCTCAGTAGGGTTCTCAGGTACGCCAGTAATTAGTCCAGTTTCGCAACCAGTACCAATCACACTGGGTCCATTTACTAAATCTTGTCCATTTCTTTTGACAACAAATTGCAGTGAAAATGTGTTGGAATTGAATCTATTGAAGAAATTGAATGCAGTAATATATTTTTCTCCTGATGGAATATATTTGACGATTTCGCCACATCAAACTCCTGTATCGCAATTTGTATCTATGCCATTATCGACTGAATTGAGTGAAGTGCCGACTTGTATATGGACAGTGAATGATTAGGATGTTGGATGTTTGAAAGTAGATCCAGTCTAAATTATTTTGACGGAATTACTTTACAGTTTATTCCACAATACAAAATTTCGAGTGAAGGTGAAAGAGCGCTCAAATACATTGTGTCAGATTGAATTGCTAGAAATGTAATTGAACAGATTTATGGTAGTACTTGCAATTGCCTGATTCTTCCAGTTTACAAGAAAGGTGGCAATGAAATCCCTTACCGTTTTATAATTGGTTTACGTGCGGTAAACAAAGTAGTAGATCCTCAATTCCCATCTGTCCCCGATGTGACCACGATTTTAACTATGATTCCAGCTTCTTCATCACACTTCAGTGTCATTGATTTGAAAAATGCATTCTTTAGTATTCCCTTTCACACAGACAGCAGATATGTGTTTGCATGTACATTAGGAGGGTGCTCCTTCACATTTACACCTATTCCACAGGATTACACAGAAAGTCCAAGTATTTACAGAAGAACATTGAAGGAACAGCTAGATATGCTTGAATTACCAGCAGGGTGCATATTATTACAGATTCAGAAGATATCTGCAAAGAAGGAACTGTCACGCTATTGACACACTTAGTGGCCTGCGGTCATAAAGCATCGCTGAAGAAATTCCAGTATTGTCGGCAGGCGGTGGCCTATTTGGGCTACCTCCGATCGAAGGAGGGAAGAAGATTGATGGGCGATTTATTGGAAATCGCAATTTTGTGTTGAGTGAGCTATGCTAGATAGAGTGAGGTGCGTTTCCAGGAAAATAAAGCAGTTAAAAACAAACAGAAATCAGTTTTGACAAGAACAGTTTTACTTTATACTAGAGCATTCAGGCTAGGATACCAAAGAGAGACACAGTAAGCTCCAGGGTTGATCAGCGAAATCAAACCTAGTTCCCCAGTGCCCACCCTGGTGGAACCAGTCCGATCACTCAAAATAGATTTGATAGCTTAGGAGTTACACAAGACAGAATTACTAAAAAGAGCTAGCGCTAGCACTATAAATCAATGCAAGGTGGCAAGAATAATTGTGACAATATTATAAGTTATCAGAATAAGTATCGGGTAGTTTAGAGATTGGGATGGAACAAAGCAAGGGAATGTATACTTTGAATTTCTATGGTTCCTATTGCTATGCACAGTCCACTTTTAGTTTTTGGATTTTGGACAGTCAGCTCTCTGGTTACCACATGGATCTGGTGTAACAAAGGACAGCTGGACAAAATCTAAGGGCAGGATCAGCTGGGCATGGACTAGTTACCGGGTAGCACCTCTGGATTGGCAAGTCTGGTTAAGATGGGCATCAGGGTAGCAGGATGGCAGCAGCATGCAGTAAGTGGCAGCAAGCCAAGCTGGATCCGCATGCCAAATGTACCATAGCTTTGTCATTGCTAATGGGAGATTAGTGGGCTTTGAATATGGTAGGCCTTGCTAGTGCAGGATCAGAAATGCTTGGGTGTAGCAATGGCCCTGGAGAAAGATCATCAATGCTTGGCCTTGTAGTTGGGATCTGGAGTCTGGATAGAAGACGGGTACAGGAACGCAGCGCAGGAAAATCTGGAAGAGTGTGTGTGTGTGTGTCAGGGACCCTTACTTATAATGCCTGGTGACATCATCACAATATATGACTGGGGCAGACTTTACTACACACACCTCTATCAACCGGATTGGGCAAGGGTAATCGTCTCCGCCTAGCTCTCTGCTGGTTGGATTTGTAAGGGAATGATGTCAAGTTTATGAGGTGAAGTTTACAATGTCCAGAAACTCCCACATTTACTTTACTGAAAATATGATTTTGCCAAAAACATACATTTATACACTTGCAATCTCTTGGCAAATTATACCCACAGGTTACATGTGATGTGCAGCACAGATTAGTCCAATCCTCCAGCCTGTGCGACCTTGTTTTGCCATTCTAATACATTTTGGTAATTTTTACACATGTAAGATTTGGCCTAAAATTCCACAATTTGATACACAGATGTGAATTATCCACAGGAATGTCTGTACAAAATGTTATGTTTGCAACATTAATTTAATACTTTCCATGGAATCTGTCATATTATGTAACTTCTGTTGCCTATGCGGCAATGAGTTCTACCAGGTTTTAAGAGAAAGCACATAAAATTAGATTTAAAACTGTGCACTTTTTACATTTTTGCTAATTCTTGCTGCAGAGATCAAAAGTCTTTAAAGTTTCTGGATAAAATAATTTTTGTAACCAAAAGGCAGTCTGTCACTGCACCATTTTTTTCTCAGCTGTAGCCAACTGTCACTTCCTTTAGAGCAGGGTGGGGGCATCTCCCATGACTGAATTTATATGACCCTCTTCACACCCCATGCTTCCTCCCCTGTGAGCTCCATTGTTTGGGTCCCAGCAGAGACAAAAGTCTGTTCAACCCCATAATTATCAGGGGGTTGCCAGTATCTGCTGAGAGTTTTTGTGATAGTCCCCTTCCCCTTGGGGGAGGTTTCAGGGGAGGCAATTATATTGACTGGTTCTAGTCAGCTCGCAAATCCAGCCCATGTGTTTTAAACTTTTTAATTTCTTATTTTGGGTCCTGAATTCAAACAAACCTATGTGTGTATTATCACCACTAACACAATCCCTTTACATTGCTAAGTAAGCAGGATTTCATTAACAATTTATTCTAAACAGGCCATTTTTCTTACAGTCAGCAAAGCCCATTTTTCCACATGTGTTAAAAACTGCTAGTATTTGTTTCTTTAAACTCGATTTTGCAGCTCCCTCAGCTGCCCACACTGTTCTTTGCAGCTGGAGTAATGCCTTGAATGCAGGAGTTTTATCTAAAGTATAGATTCATTTACCCTTGACCTGGCTCAGAGAGTTAAAGTCTCTTTGAACTGCTGAGCCTGGATACATTTTGGCAAGAAATAAACACGTGTTCCAGTGCGAGTGAAATGAACATGCTTATTGATTTCTCTCAGAGAGTTGGACTGGGCCTGAAAATGTGAAATATTCAGGGCATGACAGGGCCTTTTGAATTATAGTGGTTTCAGGATGAACAGATGGAATTAGTACCACAGCAACATGTTACATTTTCAAGGGGATTTTTGGCTTTTACAGCAATGGCAGACTTTCCTTTTCACTTGATTCCATATATGTTTCAGAACACACTGGCATATTTTTCAGTGTGTCCCCTTGTTCCATTTTGCCTGAAGTGTGTGAGGCAAGGTGGTGCAGCCATTTTTCTGTTGCTGCCAAAATGCAGTTTTGAGGTCCTGGTGCGCACAGGAGCCAACACAGTCAGGTTGCTATTTTTTGCGCAAATGCAGCTCAGTGATTTGGGGCAATGCGTTGAGTGGGTCAATATATCCCACACATAGTTCCTTTAGATGCTATTTGTGCAACTTGAGAGTAAAGGATCGGTATTTGAGTGGCATCTACTGAATGGATGATTGCCTCTGCTGTTGCAGGATGTTTAAGAGAAATATCTTCATTACTAGTGTCACTAGTGAGCCTTTTTTTCATCAATGGGGCAGTATCCTGACTTAAATTGGATTGAGTTGATGCTGCCAATAACAGCAACCCGAATATGATGCAAATCTATCAGACAAGATTCCTTGGGGGCCCAAGTTACCGGCACTGGGATACAACTTACTCTGGATGAGAGGAAACAGCTTCAAAACGGGGGCCATTTTGCCAATAGTGCCTGATGTAGGCAGTGAGTGATTTAGAGCATTGTTTTTCCTTCCTGGACAACAGAGATCCAAGTGACATCACGGTCAAGGGGGTTTCAATTAACAATGTTTCAACAAGTTTCAGAGCATCCAGAGGCATGGTTGTATTTAGCTTGTACATTGGCAAGTCAAGACTAGGTCGTATTGAACAATAATGATGGAGCAAACACACAGGGCAGAGGATTTGAAAACTAATAGATTATTTAATGAATACATTAAATAATATAAATGCAAAATATGAAAATGAAAACACGTATAGAAAGTCTTAAACCTCGCACCCCACTACCTGCTGACCAGCTGACCAGCTAAACAGCACTCCACGAGCACTCCCTTGATGCACATGCGCAGATGCACGCACTCAACATTTTTAGAGAAGCAGGCAAAGGTGGACGGACTCACGAGCCGAGCAGTGTGTAGTAAGCACAAAATAGGTGTAAAACAAAGTTTGCAGAGGGCCTTTGTGGCAATGTTCACTGGATCAGAAGAGCAAGAGATTTCTACAGCTAAACAGCACTACACGAGCACTCCCTCGATGCACGCAGTAATGCCCTATGAATTTTTGATGATATCTTTTGACCAACGTCATCACCCCTCCGACGGCTCAAAGCAACACATTGCAGCAGACATACAAGAGGACTGATTCATGCCCAACATTCAGGAGCACCTCAATTACATGATCATACACTGCACCAAGTGTCAAACTTTCAACACAGGCATGACACTATAAAATTTACAAGACACTCTGCCCAGCCCTACAGGGCTGTTCCGTGAGGGGCACATAGATTACGCAGTCATGGGGGAGAGATGCAATGGGTCCCGATATTTGATTGTTGTCGTCTGTCCTTTTTCACAGTGGGTCGAAGCAGGAGCTTGTGCACACACAGATGCCAAATGTGCATCCACATTCATTGTCCGCGAGTATTCCCCCGACTGGGCAAGTGCAATGTACTGACATCACATGACGGCATGATTTAAAGAGATTACAGCACTACTTGGCATGTAACACTGGCTGTTCAATTTATGACCCCCAAGCCAATGGCTTTGTAGAGAAGATCAACGGGCTTCTTAAGAGCAAATTACTAAGTTTTGCACCACGTTGAAGAAGAAATGGGTGCGATGCTTACCCTTGGCCCGCTTCAGTTTACTCACACAGCCCAGTAAAGAACATCATCTGTCATTCCATGAAGTGGTTACTGGTTAATGCATGAACACGGCCATACTCCCTGTCAGGAGGGCATCAGATGACAATAGGGCAGCAACAGTTTTAGGTGATGAATTTAAAGAGCATCTGACAACCCAAACATGTGCAATTAAATGTACCTCCAGACAAATTGCACCACCCAAACTCTGCCGCTTGGAAAACTCATTTGCATAAGGAGCTTTGTTCATAAATCTAATAACTCCAGGTTTCATGGTCCCTAGGAAGTGGTATTGTCAACCCCTGCTGCTGTAAAAGTGAAGGACCTCTGCTATTGGATACACCTTTCAGACATCCACAGGGCACCCACAGGCATTACACAATTGAGGCAACTGACATTATTTGTATCTCCTAGCATTAATCATACAGCCAGATTGCACAATTCCTTCCATCCCGTATTTCACAGCTGCTGGAACATAAATATTGCTGCTCAGATATACATATTTTAAAAGCAACTCTTTCTTGTTTGTCTCCTCCTCTCTTCTCCGTCTCTCTCTATCCCCCTCTCTGTCTATCTCTCTCTCTCCCTTATTTTTCTCTTTCTCTCTTTCACTTTCTTTTTCCTTCCTCTTTCGTTTTCTCTCTTATTTTCTTATTCTTTCCCTCTATTTCTATGTGTGCATTATTTTATCTTCTCCTTCTATGTGAGAAGACAATGGAACCAGCAGTTTCAAACACTTCAGTTAATATTAGGAAAGATATTTTCTATATGAAAGTGCCCCTAGATGTTCATATTCATATGTGTGTGGTATTCATTTTATTGTAGGACTATTCACCATTTAAATGTTTATATTAGGAGTTTATTGGATAGCATCTTATATATGGGGAGGTTGTATAAAGTAGGGGAGAGGGTGGAATGCATACACAAACATCACCAACATCACTGTAAATATGTATAATGATAGTAATGATCACAACAGCGATAATAGACCAACAAGTACACCTGTAGATATAAATGTGAATATGATATTAAAATATATTTTCCATTTCATTTAAGAATATTTTTCATAACATAAGCATTTATGATGCTGTTAACATTAAAAGTGTTGTGAGCAAACCCATAGGGTCACATAAGAGAATGAAAAGGCAAGCACGAAGGGCAAAGTACAACGTCTACCATGAACTAGGTCTCAGTGCTATTGAGGATGTGTGACATCCTGAGATGACCAACAGTTGGTACATGGATATGAGTGTGATAGGGAGAGGAACTGCAAATGGCATCTGCTATGTATGTTCACTAATCCCACACGCATCCGGAGCACCAACAGGAAGTACCAATTATAGAAGAACAGTCCCTTGTTCATCTTGCACTATGTGGGGTTAAAGGCACCTTCCAGGCACACAGCGTTCGACAAGAGCTTGTGGATCCAGATCCCCTGCAATCTAACAACAACCCGAGAGATATCACATTTTTGCACCAACCATATCTGGTGATCCAAGAAGTTAAATACATTAAAAAAACAGATGGAAAGAGACCACACTTAGCTGCATGGCAGTAAGCCTCCTGGGCTATGAAGAGGAGCTCCTGGCTCCAGTGGATGCAACCCGTGCACAAATGTGATTCGAGCATATCACAAAGTTTACATGGATTGCATCAATGGAAAAACAAGTGATAGTGAACTGAGAAGTAACATACAAACTTTGCTTCCACAGTGAAGAAACTATTTTTATCGGCTTGAACGAATGCTGCAAGAAGACCCTCCTGATTCCAGACCTGAAGAGAGGTACGATGGCAGTGATGCACTCAGCACTATTAGTAATCTCAGCAGAGCATTTGCAAGGACGTCAATACCCGATACAGCCCGACCGTTTCTCCCATGTTTGAAGAGCAGAACCCGTTACCATTGTCAGAGTTTCACATCCTACCCGGAAAAGGACAATATCGGAAGCTGAGGAGGAAAAAAAGATCGAACTATCTATCCAGAGACTCATCTGTGTTGCTTGCTGAAAAACCTGATGAATACAGACGTTTCAGCTCAACAGAAACGTTCTTACTCTCGCTCTTTATACCTTGTGTATAGGCAGCTGCCAATTTAAAATGGCTGCAAATTGTGCGCTGGGAGCTGGTTCAGTGGGCAAATAATACTGAGCATGGGTTCAACATGATAAAGGTTGAGTTGCGCGCCCTGAGACTGATGGCTGTGCAGAAATGCTACGTCCTGACAGCAATGGAGGTGTGTTCTGAAACTCTGGGGATTCCTTCTGCCCATTCATACCTCGTGAAGACACAGAGAATGGGTAATTGTCTCACATAATTGCAGCTGTACATGGTCTAGAAGTTTGCATGAAGAAAGAAATAGGAATACAAGGAAACTACTGGTTGATGTCACATTCGATTGGGCCCCGTCCTGGTTGGGGACCATCTTGAAGATGCTGATACACGTCATTGTGTTCATCTTGGTGATCTTCTGTAGCTGTCAAATGGGCCTCCAATGTTGTGCTAAAGCAGTGCCAAATAGCACAATGAGGGGGCATGGCTTGGCAGCCATGGAATAGGCTGGAAACCATGTGAGCTCCGTGATCCGACAACTTGATCCGACCAAGAAACGCATATTTTTTTGATCAGCGGCGACCTAAAAAGTATGTGCAGGCGTGGGAAGGCACAGAGCAGAGCATGAGCAGGCTGACTGAAAATTTACAGCGGACGAACGGTCGTATTGTTACTTTGTACTGAGAGGCCGGCCGCGGAAGGGACATCAAAATGGCCGCGGACGAGAACAAAGAGATCCCGAGGGGCGCACCCCTGAGACGGAGGAGCTGCCTCCGTTCGACAACAGCAGAGGAAGATCGCTAGGGATACGAAATAATCACCACATTGCCCAATCCGGGTGGCAGCGGTGAAAGAAAAGCAAGTGAAGAGACGCTGGTGGAGTGCCGGGAGCGGAGCATGGACGATCGAAAGAACCAGCAGATATCATCGGCCCTTTGAGGATAGCAAGAACCCACTCTTGCTGGGACTGATGACCTCGGGTGAAAGGGCTGACCCACGACTCATAGACACAGCGCAATGTCTAATAAACCCCCAAAATTGAAGAGTAAGCAACCCACATTAGAGGAATACACTAAGACGCCGCCCGGCCCGGAAGGAGCCAGGAACAAAATCAAAGCCCAAGTTGGGAGCAGTGCCACCATGGGCGCGAATCAGGAGGTCCTTCAGGCGACCGCCGATCTGAAGGCGGCTTGGGAGACCAAGCTCGAACTGGTGGTGACAGAACTAAAAACCACGCTGGAGTTCCAGGTTGGGGCAGTGCAAGAGGATGTGAATCTGCTACGACAAGACATTAGGTCTCTGGCGGAGCGCACAGAGAACCTCGAGAAGGAGATGGGCCCTAACACGGCGGATTGTGCTTCCCACCGGTCAGAGCTTCACGCCCTGGTACAACGAGTGGGTAATCTGGAGAGCAGAGCGGAGGAGACAGAAGGACGAGCCCGGAGAAATAATATCCGTATTGTTGGACTACCAGAAGGAGCAGAAAGCGATAACCCCACGGAATTCGTTGAAACAATGTTGCTACAAGAAATCACTGGAGGAGTACTGTCTCAGGGGTTGCGGTGGAAAGGGCTCACAGGGCCCTAACGAGGAGACCGCCGCCAGGAGGCCCACCTAGGCTGGTGATCGCCAAGATACTTCAGTACAGGGATCGAGAAAGGATCCTGGAACACTTCCGCAAAGGTGGGACAATACAAAGAGGGCCGGCAAACATAACAGATCATACCCTGACGGTGCAGCGGAGCAGAATGAACTTTGGGGCAGTCAAGAGAAGATTGCGAGAAGCGGATCATAAGTATATGCTGCTTTACCCGGCTAAACTGAAGGTTTTTCACAAGCACAGAACTTTGTTTTTTGAAACTCCGGAAGAAGCTATGGATGGCTCAACACGCAGGGATGCCCCCAGGAGTCGGACGTTCAGACAGGAGAAGGATGTGATGCGGATAAGTAATGAACGAGAGGGGCACCGGGGGGTGTCAGAACTTAAGACTATGGGACTTGAATATAGTCACTAAAGTAGCTTGTGGAATTTTGTGATCAGGATTGGAAAAACAAATGATCCGTGAATATTGCGATCAAGACTTTGACTAGGAGCCTTGCAGGACCAACCTGTACATCCCCCATTTAGAGTTTAGTCGCCGATAGTGCGGTAACACCCTGCTGGGGTCTTGCCCGGGGATCCTGAGATCCAGGGATGGAGCTGGGCAACTGTTGGGGTTGGGTTAGGGTGGGCAGGAGGGAGGGAAGGGGTTGTGTGCTGTGGTTTGTTATAGTTGGTGAAGGGTTATGGGGTGAGCCTACACTTCACAGAAAATGAGATGAACCATGGGAGACCTTAAGATTGTCACTTGGAACGTTAGGGGGCTCAATAGTTATCTGAAGCGGAGCAAGGTAATGATGTACCTACGCAGACAGAAAGTGGATATAGCCTTGTTACAAGAAACTCATTTAACCAAAGACAAACTAGAAGTGGTTTGGAAAAAATGGAGAGGGACAGTGGTGGGGGAAACATACTCTGCCTATGCAAGAGGGGTAATCACATGGGTGGCCCCACATGTTCCGTTTCAGTTGCTGAGCTCGCAGGTAGAGGCGGATGGTAGGATGGTGATCATGAGAGGGATGGTGGAAAATAGAGAGATCTGCATTGTGAATACTTATGCCCTGAACCACGATACAGCTGCGTATTTTAGGACCCTGTATAGTAAACTCAGTGGCATCGTGGGGGGAGCTATATTGTGGGGGGGAGACTTCAATTGTGTGTTGAACCCCACCATAGATAGATCAGACACTAAAATAGTTAGACCCACCCCAGCTGCAAAGGCACTACATGCACTATTGGCGGATTTTGGGCTGACAGATGCATGGAGAACACGTCATCCGCAGGATAGACAATATTCACATTATGCGGCCCCACAGGGCCTACATACAAGACTGGACTATGTATTTGTCACACAGAAGTTACTGACCGAAATATCGCAGGCAGAATACAAAGCTAGAGTACTGTAACGCTCACCTGACTCCCACGGAGGCGCTGGTCTAGTCTGGGTTGCTGTGGCCTCTTCGAGCGTGATGTGCAGAACTCGGAACACCGACTGAACAGGACCCTCAAATCTTGCTTGTCTGGCCCGTAGGAATATCCTTCTGCAGATGAGAAAGGGGATTAACATTCTGCAGAATAGTGTGCTTGCTCCCCCCTTACCCCCTTCGTTCCTCTCTAACTTCCTCCGAAATCCCCGGTTGAAGCTCACCTTATGGTTTGAAAGGGTGAACTCTCCATCCTGCTTCTGGTGCAGGGGCGCGTGTTTGTCCAGTTAAGTCACTGGTTTTCAGAATGTCGCTGGCAAAATCCACTTGACTTTTCCGAGCGGAACGCCGTAAGTATGAAGATTACAAAAGTTCAAGTGTTGAGCCTCCTTTTCTGTTGCCTTCCTAACCTGTGATCTGTCCTTTATTTCAGGTGCAGAATGAAGGTTATGCGTTGATGGATTGAATTGCCGGTGGTAAACTCAGGTGAGTTAGCGATGGGGGCGATCCCTCTTAATGTCTTTATATTCCCCCAGTAATGTCTTTTGTCCTTTCCCCATAGGGGCCGGGGTGCGGTACCTGCCAACGAAGCGGCGCCGACCCGAAATGAGGAATGGTCCACCAACAGAAGACCGGTAAGTGTTATGGCGGAAAATTAGGCTTTCCTCATATGTTCCTTCTGCTCACCTTTTGTCTCTTCTTCTCTCCCCTAGGCGCAGAGATGTGGCGTCCGGTGCAGACAGTCGCGGTGGAGCCAGAAGAACTCCCGAGGACAGGTGAGTGAAGCGCGGCGCTGCAGCGAGCAACGCAGTGCTTTTAAATGAAAGTCTTTTCTCAGGAACGCTGGCGTGAAGGTTCCGGATGCAGGTAAGAAGTTTGATAAAATTCTTGGTTTTCACCTTTCTCTTCTCTTCTTTCCTTACAGGTGTTCCAGGATCGAGGCAGGCGTGGCTGGAGACCAGATGCAGGAGCAGACACGGTGAGCGTTCAGCTGCTTGGATGCAGAACAACGCGAAGCGTGAGCTACTGTCTGGGCGTGGCTTAAATAGCCCCCAAAGTAGTTCCAGGTAAGTATCCTTCCCTGGTCATGCCTGAGTGGCAAAATAGTCCCAATGAAAAAAATAGTCCCTTTCAGGTCTCAGGGAGGCCTGAATCTTGCAGGATGGTCTGCATCAGTTAAGTGCACAAAACACCTTCCTTTATGAGCCTGGCCCCTATGGCGCCAGGACTGATGTCCAACATGAGCCTGGCACCAGAGTCCAAAGAGCCCCTATAAGGGGCCGCTGGGCTTTTACCCGGGGGCATGATGCCTGCTCCCGGGGGTGCTGGGCCTGGCCTGGTGCTCCGGGGGTAGGCATCATGACAAGTACTCTCAGACCACTCGCCACTGCTGCTAACATGGCAATACCGACCCCCCAGGGGAAGGATACCCACATGGCGATTGCGTGCAGAAGCGCTTAAAGATAGCATATTTAGGGAGGATATGCGAGATAAATATTGGCAGTGTCAAGACAGCGGGCACTCTCTGGGAAGCCTTAAAAGTGGTAGTGAGAGGAATTGCCATAGCCAAGTCTAAAGGACTGCAGCATGGGATTCTGACCGAATTACAGGACTCTGAAAAGGAATTGGAGAGGGTATTGGAACGGGGCAGCAACACTAAGGCAGATACAGAAATGGCTCTGGGCCTGCAGCAGAAATGTGCAGGATATTGGGAGAGATTATGTAATCTTAATTATAAAAAGTACATAGAAAGACAACATGCTGGAGGCGGCAGACCAGGAAGACTCCCTGCGTGGCTCTACAAAAACGAGACCCCCATGCCCCCAATCAGAACAAAAGTGAAAGATAATGGCGACGTAGTGGATACGCAAGAGGGGGTTAATCAAGAATTTGCAGAGTATTATAGACACTTGTACGGAGATGAGATGGGAAGCAAAAAGGGGGAAATAGAAGACATACTGGAAGACAATGGGATACCCCAAATTAGTGTGGAAGAGAGGGAGGAGCTAGATGCCCCGATCACACTAGAAGAGCTAGAAGAAGTGGTGAGGCAGCTGCCCACCTGTAAAACCCTGGGAACTGACGCACTCCCAAGCAAATTTTATAAGGCATAGAAAGCAGAGATTCTCCCCCCAGTGCTGGAAATGCTTAACGAAGCATATGAAGTTGGGAGACTACCGGAATCACTGCGCGAAGCGGTTATTATACCACTCCCAAGCCCAAAAGGCCTGGTAGTGACTGCGTTTCCTATAGGCCCTTATCGATGTTAAACCAAGATAATAAAATTTTAACAGCAGTTCTAGCAAACAGATTAAAGAAGGTCATAACCAAACTAATTCATCCTGATCAAACAGGATATGTCCCAAATAGGAATATCTCGAATAATTTGAGGCGATTCCATCGAGTGATCGAACATACTGAAGTGGACACTAGCGATATGGCGATAGTGTCGCTGGATGCGATCAAGGCATTTGACTCGGTCAAGTGGCCCTGGCTGAAGGCGGCCCTAGCCAACTATGGTATGGGACCAGGATATCTTCACTGGGTAGAACTCCTATATAGTGAGCCATTAGCGAGAGTGAAGACAGGAACTGTGATCTCTGAAAGGTGGCAACTTGGTAGAGGGACCAGACAGGGATGCCCCTGGTCCCCCATGTTCTATATTCTGGCTTTGGAGCCTTTGGCGATTTATTTAAGGCAGCAATCTGACGCAATAGGCATTGTCGTTGGGGAAACATCACATTTAATTTCACTATACGCAGACAACATGTTATTGTATTTGCGCTACCCAGAGGAGAATCTGCAGTATGTGTTAGAAGTGGTGGAGAGGTTTGCTGAACTCTCAGGTATAGCCGTGAACCCAAGCAAATCCTGTGTGTTCCCGCTGGGCAGATATAGAGGGCTCTTGGCGGAGAATTTGCCAGTACTCCAGATACCGTGGGAGGCCACAACCTTTAGGTATCTTGGGATAGATATATATCATACAGTAGAAGCCGAACATAGGCATAATACAGAAAGAACGGTTCAGAAACTGAAAAACAGCATGTAGTTCTGGGCGAAACTCCCCTTGGCAATGATGGGACGTGGGGCGATGCTCAAGATGATGGTATTGCCCTGACTTTTGCATTGCTTCGTGAACATCCCATACTCCATACCCCGGCAATTCTTTATTAAGCTGGACAGCATATGCAGGGAATTCCTATGGTACGGGATGAGGAACAGGGTAGCCCTGTGGAAACTCCAAACCCCGCATGAGAAAGGAGGCATTAAATTACCTAACTGGGAAGTATATTATGTAGCGAGCCAGTTGCAACATGTAGCCAAATGGCTCTCTGCGGAGCCTACCTTAGAGCATAAGCTGCATCAAGGAGATTGCACCTCATATTTTTTTAGAGTAATTATATGGTTACCCAAGCGGGAGCTAAGAGGTCGTCCGGGGATGTTGGGTCTTGGGTGGGGGATGTGGCAGAGCGCGTGCTGGTTGATGGACAAGCCGGCCCTGTGCTCTCTGCAAATCCCACTGGTTACAATGATGGGAACAGAAAAGCAACTAAGGTTAATGATTAGGAAGTATTGGGAACTGGTAGGAACAGCAACATTGGGGGATGTGTGGCAAGAGGGGAAAATATTGGAATTTGAGGAGCTGGTGGAACAAACGGGGTTGAGTACTGGGCAATATATTAGGTATCATGGGATGGTGCAAAGAATTAAAGATACCTGGTCCGAGGTGGAACTTGCAGAGAAACCGGACACCACACTAGATGTGATATATGATATAGCAGAAGGAGGGCATGAAACGTCTAGAGTGTACGAGATGATGATGACTCAAGTGGGCAAGGAAGTGGTAGAACTTAGGCTGGACTGGGAGGAGGAAGTAGGAGATATGATGAGTGACGGGATGTGGGAAAGGGCTCAGGGGTATCATAAAAAAGTATTGAGAAATGCTAGGCTGCAACAAATACAGTTGTATATAACTCACAGAGCATATCTGACGCCACTAAAGATAGCCAAATTTAAGAACACCGGAAGCCAAGTGTGTCCCAAATGCAATGAGGAAAACGCAGGAATGGTGCATATGTTCTGAGCATGTCCACTGATAGCGAAATATTGGAGAGGTATAGCACAGAAAATGGAAGACAAGGGAATCTGCATGAAGGTGGATACGGTGTGGGCTTGCTTGTTGGGAGGGTTCCCCTGCCGCGGAAGCTTAAACATGTGAGTAAATTGAAAGATCTGGCATATGTACTGGCGAAGAGAAGGATTGCAATGGGATGGAAAGCGTGCCACAAGCCCAAAGTGGAGACGTGGTGGAGGGACTTGCAGAAGTGTGCGGAGGCAGAAACAGTGGCATGGCAGGAAGCGTGTAAAGGGGACATAGAGGGTGAAGCCGAGCCCTAGCGGGTTGGAGACAACTAATAGCAGGGCTATTTGGGCCCTCCTATGATGGACCAAGTGATGATGATTCAATAAGTGTGGCGGGAGAGGTCTCCCCATCACAAGAGGTGGAGACTAACAATGGGAGAAGGTAGGCTTGGGAGGGGAGTGGGACGGGAAATACAGTGGGCGGAAAAGTAACAATGTATGTGCATTTATGAGCAAGATATGTAACCACTGTAAGTTGAGTTGGGTTTGTTATTTGTTGTTTGAATAAAATTAATAAAATTGTTTAAAAAAAAATAATAAAAATAGCACAATGATGATGGTGTCAATTGGGGTTTCAAAGGTACCTCGCAATACAAAAGATAGTGAAATAGAGACTGACCACCCCGTCCCTCACATGATCCACATCTCCTATGGAGATGAAGTATACAGATTGTATCACACCATTATTGTTCCACCCGCTGACCCTGATAATTATAAGGAGTTATCGGTGGATCTGGCACGCAATTGGGGATTATTTAAATGACATGCACACCAGCGTAGTATGTGTATTCAGGGGAGAGTCTGCGGTCCGTGTGTAGGGCCTAGATACCAGAAAAGGGAAACCCACCTTATGAGGAGGCAGTGAGAAGGGAAAATGAGCGCATGCGTGGGGGGAGTTCATTACTGTAGTAGTAACGAATGGGAGAATACTGGGAATGGAGCAAGTCCATTCCACCTTCCAAGGTGCTTTAAGGTGAGGCAAGCCCCAATGAAAGAGCTATAATAGACCGAGGGGGGCGTCCTAAAGGTCCCCACATAATATTGGATGCAATTTAGACATTTAGACATAGTGCACATATGTAAGCGAATGCCATTTTTTAGATATTAGTAGCCATAATCAAAGCACCGGGCCTGCACAGCCATGCAGTATTTAGTTTGCTCAACCAGACCGTGAGCTTGAAGGAGAAATATGCATAGGCCCAAGTGCTGATGAGAGAGGCCCAATCTGATAGCTTCTACAGAAACCCTTCTTTGTTTTAAGATTCCTGCTAATATGTTTGTTCTGAAAGGACTGTGCCCTGCAAGGTCACGAGAAAGTGCTGGGTGCCTTGGTGCACGTGTTATCACAAACAGACCGAAGCAGGCCTCTGACCACCCGCCCAGCCAACTACGAGTTATAGCCCCTTCATCTACCCTAGTCGCCAGACCCTTGAATTCCAAGATACCAGTTGACCCCAGACCATCGACCATGAACCAATAAACAATAAAAAATCTGAGAGAATGGTCGCCCCATCGTTATTTTATAATGACATGGTTTGTCGTGCGAGGTACAGGGAGGGATACATTACATTTCAAAAGCAAGGGTGGAAGCCTTGGATGCAGATGATGCAATCAGGAGTGAATGAAGGATGTGTGGGTTGGTTTGACCTTGAGACTGCCCTTGTGCCAGTCCCCGTCCAGCCAGGTGCACTGTATAATGATAGAGTAGCATTGTCCACAAATGTAGCTAGTTGCTTCTTTGGCCTTGATTTCCTGAAGACCCTGAAGACGATCAGCCTAGCAGAACCCACTTGATGGAAGACTGATGGACTGGGCTGGGTCCAATGGCCTCTCATCCCCTATGGAGCAGGCTGACCAAGTATAGGATCACACCATCCCGCCATGCGGGTTTGCACTGTATGTGATGAGGTCATCTATGACGCTGTGTCTCCTGATAAGATTCTGCTTGTACATTGTTGGCCAGAACATTCCGTGGCAGAAAAGTTCTTTGCTGATGCACCTATTCTTGTAGAAATAAATACTTTTTATCTTTGCAAGAGTTTAGTGGGGCTTTTACCCTTGCGGGTTGTATTTTTTCTGCCGTGAGCTTTTTGGGGCGTATCTTCACTACTTTCGCCTTCAGTCTTTTTTTTATTCCTCTCAAGGGTGCCTCCATTTTAGGACCCCCACCTATCCCATGCCTACTCTCTCTTCCTCCGCCGGCCACACCCATTACATGTGCTGGTTTGGTCTACATTTGATAAGGCCTCTTGAGGCTGCTTTGTTGTTCATGTATCAGGCCCCCAAACAACTACCACCACTCACCAACCCTACCCCCACTCACTCTAACCCCAACCACCCTACCCCCACCCTCTCTACATTCATCCACTCATCCTAGCCCCATTCTCTCAAACCCACATCATACCCACCCTACCTGCACTCTCTCTAACCTCGCTCCTGCACCCATAGCCACCCTAACCCATTCTCTCTACTCCCACCCACAAACCTTACCCACACTAACCCTACCCCTACTCTCTGTACCCAATGCACCCATCCTACCCCCACTCTCTCTTCACCTCCCACCCACCCTCCCCACTCTCTCTCTACCTCACCCACCCAACCCTCACTCTCTCTACTCCCACCTGCCCTACCCCACCGACTGACCTATCCCACTCTTTTATGCTCTCTAGACCCACCCACCCTACCCCCACTCTCTCTACCCCCGCCTTGCCTTCCATCTGCCACTATCTCCCAATACCCACCCACCCTAACCCCACTCTCTCTACCCCTGCCCATCCTACATCCACTCTCTCTACCCCACCAGCACTATCACCAATCACCCACCGCAACCCCATTCACCCATTCTAAACCCACTCTTTCTATCCCCATTCTCTTTACCCTCACCTACCCACTTTACCCCAATCACTCTTCCCCACTCACCACCCCAACTCTCTCTAACCCCTCCCACCATACCTCCACTCTCTTTATCTTCATCCACTCATCCTAGCCCCATTCTCTCAAACCCACCCCATACCCACCTTACCCCCACCTTCTCTAACCACGCTCATGCACCCTGTGCCCACCCTACCCCATTATCTCTACCCCCACCCACCAACCTTACCCACACTCTCACTACCAACCATACCACCACTCACCCTACCCCCACTGTCTCTATCCAATGCACCTACCCTACCTCCACACTCTCTACACAACCCACCCTACCCCCTTTCACTCTACATCACCCACCCAACTCCCACTCTCTCGATCCCAACTGCCCTACCCTACCAACTGACCTATCCCACTCTCTCTACCCCCACCAACCCTACTCCCACTCTCTCTACACTCAATGACCCACCCACCCTACGCTGACTCTCTCTACCCACCCACCCATCCTACTACCAATCATTCTCAATGCCCACCAACCCTAACTGCACCCTCTCCACCCCTGCCCACCCTACACCCATTCACTCTACCCCCACCCGCACTATCCTCAATCACCCACCACAACCCCATTCACCCATCCTACACTTAACGCTCTCTATCCCCACTCTCTTTACCCTCACCTACCCACTTTACCCCAATCCCTCTTCCGCACCCTCCCAACATATCCCCACTCTCTCTACCCTCAACCAACCTACCCCAACTCACCCACCATAAGCCTGCACTCCATACCCCCACCCACCAACCCTACCCCATTTTCTGTACCTCCACTCTCTCTAACCCCATCTGCACACCCTATTCCAACTCTCTCTACTCCTACCAACCCACACTCTCTCTTCCCCCGCACCCTTTAAATACCCCTCTCTTTTTACCCCTAGTCTCCTTAACCGCACTCTCTCTAACATCACCCACAACCCTACCCTCCTTGCTCTATACCCCTTCTCATTCTATTGCACGCCTGCAACCCTTATCGCATCCTCCTTTGAAACTTTGAACTCCCCTCCTTGTACCCTAGTGCCTATAAATGCAAAATGCAAAGGACAGCTGTTACACTGCAAATGCAAATGCATAGTTCGAATGATATGAATAGTATGTTGGCCAGAAGCAAATCGCATCATGTGACAAACATTGCAAACCGTGAAACCTGAATGTGACCATTGGGAGTCCATTTTGTAAATGTCGGCCATTTTTATTTTTGTAACGTTTTGCAAATATATTCTGTGCTTCAAATCCGCACACGGTGCAAGGCCACAACTTGAACTCTGAAATGCTAACGTAGACAGGAATGTAGAGCCGTACAGAAATACATTGTTGTCCTCTCATGGAGGCCTTGAAGCTGTGCAAAGAGCTGCGCCTAATCAGTAGCCTAGGTGCCGGTTTGTCTTGCAAGTGCTATTGTAAAAGGCAGTTAAATGTGAATTATATGCAACTATCAGTGCTCCTTCACGGAAGATGGTATTTTCTCTGCCTCAGAACTGTCTGACTCTTAGCTCATGAGCCGTAGCGACCAGATAACGTTGGTTGGAATGTCTCTATGCTAGAACATGATATCCTCCCCTGTGCCAGTGCCCCGTGTTCCCCATAACAGAAAACTGTCTCTGCAGCCTCTGCTAGAATACTAATGTTTAGACTGAATGAAGACTTGTCATAACTGTCAATTACTGAACCCTAGCTTGTTCATCATGCATAAGGGTGGGACAAATGGTATTGTAAATGATGATGTATTATGTATATATATGACTGCTTTAGCGCCGCTCGCTCTCTCTCGTCTCACGGTGTCTGGGAACACACATCATGAGGTGTTGACGACCCGGTCGGCCGACTGAGATACTTTGACTAATAAACCAGACTGTTTGGAATTCGAACCTCACGACTGGCGTGTCATTTGGTTATTGTGCCTTTATTCCATATATGAACTAACACAGCAGTAAATGCCAGAAGTATTGGAATTAGAGCCATTCACACATTCTTTATGGATTCCAAAGGGGTGGTTTGTTTCTAGGATGATATTCTACTCACAGGAAGAAATAAAGAAGAAAATGATCTGAGACTGTATTATATGCAGTGTTCTGCAAATAATATTGAAGGCAGGGTCAATGCTAAGGAGGGTGAAGTGTAAGATAAGGGAATATTTCTCCAGGCCCTGCATTAGCTCATTTATCTTATTAGCTTGCACCACTACAAGCTAAAACGGTTGCATTAGCATACAGGTAGGGAGAAATGACATATGAGGAGGGGCACAAAGCTTGTAGGTGTTGTTTGGTTACGTGCCCACCCATTGATTGCCCAAGGCCATAGTAATCCCTATGGATATGTCAACCCTGTTCCTGCCCCTCACTGACCAAAACACCTCCACATGGGCACTCAATGAGCTTGCTTTAATAAAGCCTTTAGCAAAGCCAAAAGGTGATGCCACAGCTCGGGGCAATTCTGCAAACCATTGTTTTTCAGCCTGCCAAGCCATTACAGAAGGAGAAAGCCCATTTGCAAATCAGGCTTGTTGTTACCACAAAAGGGGCTGTCGAGCCCAAACTGCGAGGTCACATCCCTTCTGCACAAGACCGCAAGCCTCCCGAGAAATATTTTGGCCTCGCTGGGCATCATCAGTGAGGAGTAGATTGGGTCTCTAGGCCCGCGAGGCTCGGGACCCATCTCTGGGAATACCCGTCCCACTCTGGGGGACTTTAGCAAAAACCAAGAGGTGATGGCTGGAAGGTTTTGAATCAATCATAACCACTGACACAGGTCTGGGCAACCCTGCAGAGCACTGTTTTTCAGTCTGCCAAGCCGTTAGAGAAGGGGAAAGACAACATGCAAATAAGGCTTGGACCCACCCCAAAATGGGCAGTCGAGCCCGAACAGACAGATCACATCACTTCTGTACAAGACCAGAAGCACCCGCAGGCATGATTAGGCCAAGTTGGGCATCATCAGTGAGGAGTAGCTTGGGCTCTAGGCCTGACATGCTCGGGAACAATGTCTGGGCAGACACGTCCCACTCGGGGTGACTTTAATAAAACCAAAGGGTGATGACTGGAAGGTTTTGAATCAGTCATGGCAACTGGTACAGCTCTGGGCAACCCTGCAGACCATCGCTTTTCAGCATGCCAAGCCATTACAGAATGGGCAACCCTGCAGACCATCGTTTTTCAGCATGCCAAGCCATTACAGAAGGAGACAGACCATATGCATGTCAGGCTTAGATCCATCCCAAAAGAGGCAGTGGAGCTCGAACTGCTGAGTCACATCGCTTCAGCGCAAGACCACAAGCATTCCAGACATGTTTCGGCCAAGTTGGGCATCAGCAGTGAGGATTAGCTTGGATCTAGGCCCACCAGGTTCGGGACCCATGTCTGGTCATACGAGTCCCACTCTGGGTGACTTTAGCAAAACTAAAAGGGGATAGCTGGAAGGTTTTGAATCAATCATAACTACTGGCACAGCTTTGGGCAACCCTGCAGACTATTGTTTTTAAGCCTACCCAACCATTAGAGTAGGGGAAAGACCATATGCAAATCAGGCTTGGTCCTACCCCGAAAGGGGCAGTCAAGCCCAAACTGCTAGGTCACATCCCTTCTGCACAAGACCAGAAGCATCCCCACACACGTTTAGGCCTTGTTGGGCATCATCAGTGAGGAGTAGCTTGGGTCTATAGGCCCAGCAGGCTCAGGACCCATGTCTGGGCATACCCATCCAACTCTGGGTGACATAAGCAAAACCAAAAGGTGATGGCTCGAAGGTTTTGAATCAATCATAGACACTGGTACATCTCTGGGCAACCTCGCAGAACATCATTGTTCAGCCTGTCAAGCCATTACAGACGGGGGAAAAGACCTTATGCAAATCAGGCTTGGTCTCAACCCAAAAGGGGCAGTTGAGTCCCAACTGCTAGGTCACATCACTTCTGCACAAGACCACAAGTATCACCAGAAATGTTTCAGCCTCGTTGGGCATCATTATGTTAATGTTAATGTTAAAGGACATTTGTACCGTGCACTATCACCATCGGAGTGGTCGCCTGGCGCTCTGGCGGCTCTGAAAGAGGAGGGGAGGTTGAGTTAGTGGGAGGAAGCAGTAAAGGTGCAAGAGGGCAGTGATGTGTTGTTGGCATATTGGCAATATTGGCGGCCTCAGCCCGGCGGGTCCGTTGGCTGGGCCTCGGGTGTTTGCGGCCGGTAGTCATTGTGTACTGTTGTGCAAGACTATGGCCCTCATTAGGACCCTGGCGCTAAGTGTTTAACGGCGCCGTAAAAGGCTGCGGCGCCGTTAAAGACTTAGCGCCTTACTACGAGGTCCCTTTGTGGGACTCGACCAGAACAGCTGGTCTAGACCAGCCGTTAAAGTAGGGACCCGCAAAGGGACCTTGGTGCCAAGAACGGTACCGCAATTTGCGGTACCGTACTTATCGCCTTCCCCAGTCCAATTGAGCCCTATGATGCAAAAATGGGAATGGGGAAGGGCCAATGTTCAATGGGGAATTACCGCCCTGCCAACCTTGAAATGGGGTGGTAATTTCCCATTGAACATTGGCGGACTCGTTACTATACCGGCACCAACCATGGTGCTAATAGCGCCATGGTTTAGCGCCAGTATCGTAATGAGGGCCTATGTGTGTTTTTGTTTTGTTGTTGCAATGTAGTGAAGTTTGTGCGGTTTGTTGTGCTGTAGGTTTTGGTTGTGTTTGGTTTGGAGTTTGAGAGGTGTATGCAGAAAGGGAAATTGTTAGTAGGGTTGGTTAGTTTGCGTCTCTATCCTGAATTGAGGCGCTCGGCTTGCTTAGTCTCCCCTGATGCGGCTCTGTCCTGATCTGGGTCCGACTGGCATACAAGGTTCCTTACTCCTCTGGCCCTCACCTCTAACATGCTTTCTCATAGCTCCCCTTATGCTCCCTTCATACTCCTGTGGCCAGTGCACCTGCCAATGTCAACCTCTCAGGTAGTGTGGTGATTGCCAATATCTCGACAATTCCACACCACTGTGGTACCTGGCGGTAACTAAGGGGCGGGCAAAAGTGTTGGTGGGATTGTCTGGGGTAGTTGACTCAGTCTCCGTGCATGCTGCCTGTGTTCCAGTCTATACGGTGTCACCCATCCAGCTGCTGTGGGAGCTACCCTCTTGGGTCGGGGATGTCCGTGTCCTTTCCGGTTTAGTCATCCTTTTTCCGGTTTTGGTTTCCAGATTTAGTCTGTGGTGTTGAAGAGCCAGGTTTTTAGTGATTTCCTGAATTTTAGGTGATCTTCAGTGTTTCTTATTTCTTTTGGGATGTTGTTCCAGGTTTTTGCGGCTAAGTGGTAGAAGGCGGTGCCTCCAAGTTTTTTCTTAAGGTATGGTTTGTGCTCCAAGTGGATTTCGTTGCTTGATCGGAGGGGTCTCGTTGATTTGTAGACTGTTATTTTCTTTTGTAGGAATTCTGCTCCTTGTCCGCTGATTGCCCTGTGCGTTATGCACATTGTTTTGAAGGTGATGCGATGTTTTACTGGGAGCCAGTGTAGTGATTTTAGGGCTGGAGTGATGTGGTCTCTTCTGGATAGTTTGAGGAGTAGTCTTGCTGCAGCATTTTGGATCCGTTGCAGTTTCTTCATGAGGTATTCTGGTATTCCAAGGTAGAGGCTGTTTGCATAGTCGATTTTTGACATGATTAGGGCGACGATAGTGAGTGTTTTGTGCGTGAAGGAGAGGAAAGGTAGAATTCTTCTTGCCGTGTGGAGGAGGAAAAAGCATTTCTTCACTGTTGCATTTATTTGTGGTTCCAGGGTTAGGGTGTTGTCCATTAGGACTCCCAGATTTTGTACTATTATGAGGATAAGCTTGGGTCTCGAGATCCAGCAGGATTGGGACCCACGTCTGGGTATTACCGTCACACTCAGGGTGACTTTAGCAAAACCATAAGGTGATGGCTGGAAGGTTTTGAATGAACCATAAGCACTGGCAGAGATCTGGACAATCCTATAGACCATTGTTTTTCTGCCTGCCAAGCCATTACAGAAGGGGAAAGACCATATGCAAATCAGGCTGGTCCCACCCCAAAAAGGGCCAATCGAGCCCGAACTGCTAGGTCACATCACTTCTGAACCAGACCACAAGCATCCCCAAACATGTTTCAGCCTCGTTGGGTGTCATCAGTGAGGAGTAGCTTAATAGCGTTATCAAGCCTTACCAGCAAATGTTTCACTCAAAGTGCCTGCCAGTGTTTTTTCAAAGCAGTTGGGCAGTAGCCATGTTGGTAAATCCGGCAAACTGCCGCCAGACTTGGTAATTTTTCCGGCGCCTGGCTTCACGGATACACTGGGGGGATTACGACCCCAGTGTTCCTGAAAGTCAGGTCCCGGAATATCGTTAATCCCCATTCCCATTTGAGTCCCTAGGAATGGGGATGACTGAAGCACCGGCACCGTTAATAACAGTGCCGGTGCTTCCGTGAAAGTCTGCGGGCGGCTGCCGCTCCGCCTGCCAAGTCAGACCTGGTGGGTGGGCTTACCGGCACCGTTGTTACCAGGCCAGCACACTCCTAATGAGACCCAATGACTTCATTGGAGCTGTACATGCACAACCAGTGTAATAAAAATGTCTCAACCAGGTCTGCCTTCAGCCACTCGATTTATAGGCACTTTGTGTATCATTCACGGAAGTCCTGTTAAAAACAAGCATTGGCAAAAACAACAGGTTTGTCTTGTCTCTAAGTAGTAGGGCATTTGTCAGACACTGCATTAGATGCCCAGGTGCTTGCACCATTTTGCACCTGCTACCATCAAAGGCCAGTTAATACCACTACGGCAAGGCCTGGAAAGTGCCATTCCCATGCCTGCTCAAAAGCCCAAATCTTTGCCAATTCTTGTTAAGCTATGTGTCATTTTCAAAATTGTACCACCAAACATCTACTTGAATGAAAGGCTTAATTATTTATGTATTATGCATTTTTTAGGCACCTATACAACTCAATAGTGTTTCAAGGCATCACAAAACAAAAAGGGGAGGGAACAGGAGAGTAATAAACAATAGTAAAATCAGTAAGTAATCAAACAATAAAGATCCTTCTGGGTGAGTGATAAACAATAGTAAAATCAGTAAGTAATCCGACATTAAAGGTCCTTCTGGGCCTTGTGCCATTTGGACTAGAAAGTGCAGGGGAGAGGGAAGAGGGAAGGGGAGACGGAAGGGAGGGTATCGGGGGGGGGGCGTGAGGCATGCGCTAGAGTGAGCCCAGGAGGTGCCGGGGGGGACCAGTGGCTAAGTGCAGGAGGGTGAAACCTCTGTCCAGAAGGTGCCCAGAGGGAAGTGCTTAGGGTGCTGGTGTCAACTGGGCAGAGGGCCTGGTAACCTGTGAGACTCATGAGGTACAGGCCTCAAGTCTCAGAGGCAGGGGCAATTAGCAGGGGAGGGTGAGAGGGCAGGTGGTAGAGAAAAGTAGTGTTTTGGTCTGTTTCTAGAACTGAAGGAAGTCTGGCTCAAAGCTGAGGGGGGCAGGGAGGCAGTTCCAGAGAGAGGCGCCAGCCGGGGATAGAGACCTGCCCCCCACTCTCTGCTTCGGGAAGTGTTTGATCACGAGACAGTTCGAGCTAGAAGAGCCGAGGGCTCGAGCAGGGAGGTATTTGAAGAAAGAGAGTTGGAGATAGCGGGGTCAACTTCAGACAGCCTCGTGGATTATGCAGAGGGTCTTGAATTTGATCCTACCGGCCACCGGGGGCCAGTGGTGAGATTTTAGGGCTTGAGCGATGTGGTCCCTGGGTTTGAGAAAAAGGGATATATCTTGCAGCCATATTCTGGATTAGTTCAAGGGGCCGGAGGGAGGAACGAGGCAGATCGAGGAAGAGGCTGTTGCAGTAGTCCAGCCGGGAGCGGACCAGAGCAGAGACATTGAGCTTCTGCGGAAAGGTGAGGAAAGGAAGAATGCATCTAAGGAGATGAAGCGGAAAGTGGCCTTCTTGGCAAGGACCAAGATGTGAGGTGTGATAGAGAGAGTGGAGTCGAAAATGACTCCAGGATTTCTGGCCTCACTGGATGGTGGGTGTAGAGGGCCCAAGTAGGGCAGCCAGAGGGCAGGAAAGAAACAGGGCACAGGTGTCCCAAAAAGAAAGATCTCTGTCTTACTGGCATTGAGACACAGGGCATTGGAAACACGCCAGGCCTGAAAAGCAGTCAGACAATCAGGGGTGATGGAGGGGGGGAGGAGGAGACAGTAGAGGGAAGTTTGAAGGAAAGTTGAGTGTCATCAGAATAGCACTGGAAGTTAGGAGAGAATAAAATGCCTCAGGCAGATGTCCACCAGCCTTTATTTGTTTCGGGCATTTGCAAATGTGTGGAGCAACTCATTAGAAGCATACCACCACCACTGTACAGTATCACACTCACCGCTAAGCAATTTAACTTGCGAACCCGTCAATAAGTATTAGGTTCATTAGGCATTATATAATCTGTCAATGTAGCATTAAGGTAGCTTCAGAAATAAAACACTGCTCCCCTGTCCGCCTGACTAATATAGCAGCTCAGTGGATTTAAAGTAGTGATGGACAAACTGGTCTCTTAAAAGATTGAAGCTTCTCTAAACAATGGGGGTTTGACTAGACTCATGGGATTCAAACCATTTGTTGCTGCAGCTCGAAATGGTTCCAAACACCCAAACCAGAATTATTGTTAGAAGTATTTCAAGGTGCGACTCTGCTGGAATACAGCTCTTTGTTAATGCTGAATGCAAGGCTACTGGAGCAGTATCCTAGAAATCAGCATTGCTTGTGGCTAAGAAAATGATACAATAGGGACATCAAAATTAATGCAAATTAAAGAAGTGGAGAGGATGCACTTGTATACGTGTGTCTAGTTTACAAAAAGGCAGATCACCTTATCTACAGAGGAATGCTGCACATTTCAGGGGGTGCTATGTGGCAACACAAATTATGTGTTGGCCAGCCCCCTTACATACATAAGGGAAAGTGTTCCTGACACTAATGTATACAAATGAAATGCCCCCTTATTTGCACTAATGTGAAAAAGAGGTGTAACAGGGCATCTAAATGTGCACATTTGTGATGCTCACATTCAGACACCTTTTGATAATAGGGTGCAAGCTTTGTTGGCGCAGGTGATGAGATGCTCAAATGAGTGTCATCACAAGCACTAACATCCACAAAGTTGACCTGAGCCTTTCAGGGGGGCTGTGCAGCAGCCCTCATTATGCGCTGGCCAGTTGTAATACATCCATCAGCCCAAGCATCCACCTGACTGCTGGGAGAGATTTCACAATGACGATCCCTTAATCGATGCACTATTGTGAAATGTTAACAAGAGAAAAAGGCATTTTAATCCCTACTTGTGGAATAGAAATGCAAATGGGCCCAAAATGGTTCATACTGCTGCTGTTCATTAAAAAGAAAAACATGCATAACAGGGCAAGTGCACAGAGAATGTGAATATTTTCTGGGTATAAAGAACAGGGCGATTACGAGTTGGGTGTTAACCCAGCGGTAAATCCGCATGGAATACTGCCCAACTGAATTACCGTTACCGCCACTTGGTCCAGCGGAATTAACGCCAGATTACAAGTGATGGTGGAGATGTAAGTCCCCATTGTTTAATCCATTGGACTCAATGGGGCTTTTTTGCCAGAATTACTGCAGCGGAATTGCTGCCACAGAAATTCCGCCGATTGTGCCAATTTTATGCAGTGAGTGGGAGGATTTACCTCCAGCATTTTTCTGGAAGTAAATCATCCACTCCAGACCCAACCTCATAATTTGGCATATGATATTATGAAATTATATCATATTTTGTTTGTATCGCGCTCATACACAAGTGTTTCAGAGCGCAACAAGGCAAAGGGAGGGGAACAAGGGAAGACAAAAACAACATTCTTACTAGGCCCAGTGACATTGAGAACGGACACGTGCGGGGGAGAGTGAAGGGGGAAAGGTGCAAGGAGGAAGGGGGGAGTGGAGAGTGCAGAGCAAGGGATAAAAAAAAGCAACTGGTAGTGCAGCCAAGTGCAAGGTTAAAGTGCAGACAAGGGGTGTCAATAAGTGCAGGTGAGGGGACTGAAGGGTTGCAGATACAGACCCAAGTGCAAGGGTTGCCAGGAGGCAGTGCGGGTGTGTGGCTAGGGTGGGCAAGGACCTGGACCCGAAAATCAGAGGGTAACCAGGTGCCCTTTGCCGAGACAGATCAGCAGAGGAGAGGAAGACCAAAGGCTGAAGCAAAGAGGAAGGTCTTGAGGTGCTTCTGGAACAGAAGATGGTTCTACTCAAGTTTCAGAGAGACAGGGAGGCTGTTCCAGAGGGAGGCCCCAGCCGAGGAAAGAGATCTACCCCCAACTTGTTGATTGAAGAAGCGACTGACCCTGATGGAGTTGGAGGTGAAGGAGCGAAGAGCTCCAAGGCAAAGGTAAACTTGGCAGCAAAGGATTTATCACAAAGTTTACCACTTAAGCCCATACTTGTAATGAGCCCCATTGTCTTTGTGGATTTGGAATGTGCTTTGAAATGTGCAGAAGCACACCCTTACTGGGGACATGTTCTTTATGGCTATGATGTGCACGTGTATCTCATCACTTGTGTCAAAAACGGTTTTGAGAAGCTGCCACATTCTTTCGTAAATTCTGCAGGAATTTTAATTGTTTTTTAACCCAATTCTAGTCATAGTAACACGTTGCTCGAATTCTTGATGGATTTGTGCCAAATAAGAAAGAAGGTGGGCACAAAGCAGTGCATTTATAGCTCTTTGAACCTATGTTTGAAACTACGTCAGTGACCTTTGACCCACCCCTGTTTGCAGTGCATGAGCACACAGATGACATCACAGATGACATAACCGATTACATCACTTATTACATCATTGATAACATCACTAGAAACAAGAGCACATTGTTTGCATCACAGGTTATGCCATGTGAGACTCCCATCGGAGTTAAGCATTCTCTTGGTCTGTTTCAAGACATATTAAAAATGCATAGTACAGACACGTGTGTTGTTCATTCTATCAGAAATGTAATAAAACTGAGGACCCATTATGGGCATAAAGGAGCCCCGTGGCTTCTTTCCGTGGTCTGCCGGGCTTGGGGCTTTGCCAAAGGACATGCCACAGCCACTGCAGCTATTGCCACAGGATATGGCTGATGGCCCATGTACCCTTTGGTTGTGTAAAATGGCCACTGTGCCTGTAATGCCCCAGGCAGCCTGGCCAGTAGCCCAAGACCCACTATGAGGGTTGTGGTCAGGCCCAGTGGCCACTTTGGGTGACTTGGCACAGCCTGGAGCATGGCCAAAACACTGTAAGACACCCAATGTAGACGAAGACACAATAAATGCAGACTTTTTAAAGAAAAGGGGCACGTTGGGTCTTAAGACAGGTGAGTGGAGACAATAATATTAGCTGAAAAGCCAAGTTCAATGAAGGTGTCAAGGCAAAGGATGGGGTCTTCCTATTCACTGAGGCCCTGTAAGGCAGGCCAAGGGGACACAACCAGAGCAAATACTTTTAGGCTTGTTCCTGGAACTTGGCAGTGTCAAGCCTTGCTTATAAGTGCTTCAAAATGGGGCGAGTCAGCATAGTGCTATTTTGAGATGGTTCTCACTAATGGACTGAAGGCATTGTGACAGTCAAGTTGGCTAAAGGTGATCCAGCGATGTCTTCAATCTGTCAAGTCAGCTCAAATAAGTACAATGATGTGATGTAGTACTTCAACGTGGATTGGTTCAAATGGTTTGAGCACAGGCAGCCAGTGAGTTGAGCCAGCTTCCTGATGGCTTGAGAATGGATCCACAAGTGATGAGTGTCAAAGGCACCTTTGGGTGCATGAATCAGCTAGAGAGGCATCTTAAAGTGGTCAAGCCAGCTTGAAAATGGAATAAAGTGGGCAAACAGTGCATGGAGGTGGCTCCTGTGTTCTGGTTGCTGGGGTATCATGCCCAGGGTCTCCACAGGGCAAGGCGGATCATTGTTCTGCTCTCACCAATCTGAATGGTTCCAAAGACCACTCGCGCGGTCTGTCACCTCCAGTGAGCAGGTTCCTGAGTACTAGTGCACTCAACTTACAGTCAGCCTTGCCCAGACAGCAAATCACCCCGAATATTTCTCTGGGATGATGCAGGGAAGGTTCTGAGTTGTGTTTGCTTCCCTTATTTAATTCTGTGCAGCTGAATGCTGAGTGGATGATGCCTGAGTGTGTGATGCCATGAAGGGAATGCATCTGTGTCTATGGATGTAGAATAGCCTGCCTTTGGTGTTATACTGGCGACAGTTGGAGGAGGTAGCCTGAGTTGTGGGCACTGGTGGGTACTTCTATTCATTGTGTTGGACTTACTGGATGTAACTTAATATACTAACATAAGGCTGACTTACCCGCAGGTTCCAAACATTTTCATTTTTGAGCCTGGTGATGAGTTGGCCACAGCCAGGGCCATGAAGCGAACCCAATAGCGCGCCCAGTGGAAGTGCCACCATGCGTGGGGACCTAAAAGGATGAGATAGGAAAGGAACTGTAAGGCTTGGCAGTAAAAGAAAATATAACTGGGCACCAAAGGATGGCTACAAGACCAAGGTAGGCAATGGACAGTAAGGTATCGCCACATGAAGCTTTGAAGTTGATTTGGGAAGCGACTGGATTCCCTCAAGTGGAAGGTGGTCATTGATAGAGGCACAGAGAAACTTCCAGTGAAATCGGTGGGTTAATGATGGCGGTGTGGAGGGCAGCGTGTGTGGGATGGACTGAGTGGTATACTCATGTGCAACTCGAGAAAGGTATGGCTAGCATATAGGCGTGTGAGTAATGCCAGAGGAGAGCAGAGGGGAGCTGGGTTTTGGGCAAGGATTCCCCTCTCTAGTCATGTAGCATATGGAGATCATTTGTTGAACATGGATGTGATTGTTTCAATGATGGCAAATGTAGACCTTCTTTCATAATTGGATATGTATATTTTGTGAGGATGAGTAGTGCTGTGGAAGGCAACATGCACAAGTTGTGATGGACACAGGCGAGCTAAATCCTGAAATGATGGCAGTGGGAAGATGTGTAACTATTTCGAAGTCTGTGCAGGTAAATGTTTCTGCAACACAGACTTTGCTGATTCCACCAGACATCAGGAAAAACTTTCTAAGTGGGCAGACCTTTCCTCGTGGCATGCTCCAATGCATGCAGGGTCTGCATAATGAGCTGTCTCCCGGTGCCTTGAGGGACAAGATAGGAAGGAGAGTGCTGAAGGGTATTCTTTGATACAGATGTAACATTACCGAAGCGTTGCCTAGAAGTTCACGCACACACTGTGCGGGGGATGTATAGTTGTTTCAGTGTTGCAGAGCTGTGCATGCAAATGATCAGTCATGGCATGTATTTTTATTAAAGCCTCGCAGAGCAGTGCACACTAACATGCTGCTGAAGTTGTATTATGCACTGTTATTGAAGCAAGGCGGTATAATGCAGGCACACATTGTGCTATGGAATCGTGGTTTGTGTGGCACCATTAAGGGTTGTGCTGAATGAGAGTGTTTGAATGTACAGCTGAGCAGCACCACACAGAGATGTGCAGTTAGGTAATCTTAGCATGAATATTTGTAGTAGGATGCATGTTGCTGTTAAGAATTGTTAGTATGAACAGTTGTGATAGGATGCTGTTATAATGCGTGTTCTGCCTAGTGTGGAATTCTACCTCGTAGAATTCCACACTTGCCCCTATCATGTGTTTACTTCTGTTGCGTGTTCTACATTCTATGGGGGGTGGTTATTGGTTTATGGTGGAGAGGTGAAGAGTAGTGAAGAGTAGGCTGAGTGCTGCCAGACTCAGGCTGGTTACCAATAAAGGAACTTCACTTACCCAGTGTGTGGCCCCTTTTTTACAGATGCCTATTAGTGTTTGGATGTCTGGATGAATGAGTACATTTGAGGTATGGTTGTGATGGAACCTTATAGAATGACTGTTAGGTGTTGTTAAATGAATTCTTATATGCAGGTCTCAAATCTCTCGCTTGTAGGGTGGTTTGTGGTGCATAGTGGTGTCTGTGTGGGCGAATGTGTGTTAGCGTGCATGGCAATATGCGTTTGGGTGTGGATGTAGAATGTCCTGCCTTTGCTATTCCACTGGGGACAGTTGGTGGATGTAGCCTGGGTGATGGGCACCAGTGGGCCCTTCTCGTAATTGTGTTGGACTTAACAATGACTTCCCTTTACTCAGAACTTCATTTATAATGGACTTGCTCTCTTCTTGGATCCTTTATCGTCCCCTCTGTGGAAGAGGACTTTAGAGCTGTTTTTACCCCAATAAAGTTCCAGGCCGAATCCTTCTTCTAATGTTGAAAGATGATTCAACAGAGGGAGTGATATTGACCCCTTCAATAAGTAATCTGGTACAGCATATTGGTCGCCTTCTGTACGGGATCGAATCCTGGCTGCTGTTTGCTTAATGAAGTTAGTGTAAAAGTGCTTAATGCGCAGGAAGTGTGGAATGGACGCAGGAAGTTGGCACTCTTCGTTTGACTCCACCCTCTCTCCTGTCTGCACTGCATCAAAGAGTCTTTGGAAATTAACACCCTGCTGTGAGCTCTTCATCTCCATCGTCCTGTCAGGGCTTGACTTTGAATATTTGAGCCAGACAGGTTTTGGAGAACTTCAGAGATATGTAGTGACTGCCAGGTTTCCATGCAGTTCATCTGGGGATTTATTTTGACAGTTAACGAATGTGTTTTATTTAATAACAATAACAAATAAAGCCACTCATAAGGCTGATTTGAAGTCTTAGGTCAGAAGAGGTGAAGACAGATTGGTAGTGAAGACTCAGTGTCACAGAATTAAATTGTTTCTCACTTGTTATGTCCTAAATCAGATCTAGCAGTGCTCCTCCTCACCAGGTCCGCTCTCTTCATGAGGTTCTCTTTGCCACTGCTTTTCGGATTCTGCTCTATTTCTGAGTCACAAATAAATCGCTTGGCTACAGTGATGACAAAAGGACTGTAGAATAGATTGCTGTTAAAGACTGTAGGTGGGAATATAATGATTGCTTACATATTATGTAAGACATTGGACTATCCTGCTGCTCCTCCTTCATGCGTTTTCTCCCCCCTGTACTCCCCCCACACCCCCGCCCAGCCTGCCGAATCCTGCATGCTGTCGCCATCTATATGCTTCTGCGCCATTTGTGGGTTGCCGTAAGCTCTCATGGCCCCAGTGATAATGATAACGAAGGAACTGGGGAATGTTTGCGTGGAAGAAATTCCTCTGTAGTTTCACCGCACAAACAGTGGTAGTTTTCAGCAGCAGTGGCGTAACACAAAATGTGGGGGGCCCCCTGCGAGCCATGCTGAGGGGGCCCCCTAACTCAGCAACAAATCACGTGTCGTGCCACACTCTGGGGCGGCCATGATTATCAAGCTTGCGCAATACGCACAAATGTGCTGTTGAAGGGGTGAGCCACACACTGCACTAGGAGAAAGATATGAATGTGTTTTAATGCAATATACAGCACACTTTCTGAGAAGAATTGGCTAAAAAGCCAGAGTGTTTGCAATGTTTTGTAGGGTAGCACCAATCCAATACATGCAAGTCACCAACAGTGCACAGGAACATTAATGCTTTGCTATTAAAAATGCCATCCACAATGAAAACATGTCCCACTGGCTGCACAATGTATACCAGTGCAATAACATTACAGTAAAGCATGTCAGGGCACATTTACTTATACTTAGGGGGTCATTCTGAGTTGGGCGGTAAGGGTTACCGGGCACCGGTAAGGAGACCGGTGGTGGTAAACCCTTACCACCCAATTCCGAGATTCCTTAGCGGGAACCGCAAAGAACGTGTGGTCTGACCACACGTCCTTTATGGGTCCCACTAAGGAACCAGGGTGCTAATTACGGGCCTGCTATTCACGGGCCTGTAATTAGTACCTTCCCCATTCCCATTGAGCCCTATGAGGGCTCAAATGGGAATGGGGAATGGTTGGTTCAATGGGGACTTACCGGGTCCGCACAGGTCGGAATGTCCCGGTAAGTCCCCATTCAACCAGACCGGACACAGACCCAGTATTGGAGGCAGCCATGGTGCTAAAAGCACCATGGCTGCCTCCAATCTCGGAATGAGGCCCCTAGACTGTTTGCACCAAAATGCCAGTCGAAGAAATAACACTCATCAAGAAGAGAACACACGTTCTAGCCTGCGTCTCTGTGGCATCTAACAACATGGCCAAACTCTTTAAAATCTGCAAGTAACTGGTCAATCCTGTTGCAGTCTTAACCTCTCCTGTTCCCTCCCAGACCCTCTGTATGGCTCTGTTCTCTCACTTCTCTGCTAAAACTCAGGACATCCTGTCCCCCATCCCCTCTTCCTCTCCCTCTTCCTCTCTTGGCCCCCCGTTGGCCAGCTCTACTTCTCTTCCTCCTTTCTCCTCTTTCTCTCTGACAATACCTGAGGAGGTTTCAAGACAAGTCCGATCTATGAAAGTGTTGTCCAAACAGGGGCTCCCCTGTTCCTCTAGAACCATCACAGACCATATTGACAGCCTTGCTCCAGCCTTGTCTGATTTCTGTAATCACTCTTTCACCACGGGAACGTTCCCCTCTCCCCTTAAGCATTCCCTTGTGCACCCACTCCTCAAGAAGCCATCTGCCTTTCCTGCCTGCCTGGCAAACTATCACCCAATCTCCATCACCCCTTTTCCATGGCAAACTGTTGGAAAAAACTGCCCATATTCTAACTTACTCTCCACACTAAATCTGTTGGTTGTCTCCATGACCATCAGTCTGGCTTCAGAGCTGCCAGAGGCACGGAAACTGTTCTCCTGAACACCCGTGAAGATCTGCTCTTTAACCTTGATTACAACATTCCTTCTGTCCTCAACCTCCTTGATATTTCCTCTGCTTTCGACATGGGCAACCACGCTATCCGGATCAATTGACTCCATGAGAACCTGGGTGTCACGTATCAGGCCCTTGAGTGGCGAACCTCCTTCCTCTTGGACAGACCCTCCCAGGTGCAACTTGATCCCTTTCTCTCTGGCACATCTCTCTATACCCGTGGCGCTCCCCAGGGCTACATCCTCTCACCTTTGGTTTTTCAACCTCTTCTTGGCCCCTTTGGGCCACCTGATCTCTACCTTCTCCTCTTATGCAGATGACACTCAGCGTTCCTTCAGTCTCCCCTCAGGCTCCTCTCCTCTCTCTCTCATTCCTGACTGTCTATCCTCGATTCAGAAATGGTGCGCATCGACCAATCTCTCCCTTAAAATGGAGATCCTTCTCATTAGGACCCCTTCCCCTGCTTTCCGTCTTGCACTCTGGCCGCCCACCTTGGGCCCTCTTCCTTTGCCTTCCTGCGAGGCAAAAAACAGTGTTGGCATCTTTGACTGACCCCACTCGCTCTTTCTCTCCTCACATCTCGGACATCGCCAAGAGGTCCCACTGCTCCTCCTCAAAGGGACTCTTCCCTGTCTCACTTTCCCCCAGAAGCTCACTGTCTCCAGAGCCCTGATTCTCTCTAGGCTGGACTACTGCAACATCCTCTTTCTCAACCTGCCTTCCTCTACTCTCTGCAACTAATCCAGAACAGGACTGCAAGACTTATCCTTGGCCTCAAGCCCAGGGATCATATCTCTCCAGCCCTGAGATCTCTCTACTGGCTCCTGGTTGCTGCAAGGATCAAATTCAAGACCGTTTGCATTGCCCCCAAAGCTTTCTGGGCCAGGGACCTCACTACATCCAACACTCTCTTCCAAAATACCTTCGATCTCAAGCTCTTCGCTCAGCTACCTCCAACTCTCTAAGGGTTAGCCACTTACCTGGGCAGAGGGTGGGGGGATAGATCTCTCTCCTTTGCAGGTGCCTCCCTCTGGAAAGTCCTCCCTGCCCCTCTCAAACTTGAACCGGAAAACATGAAGATCTGGAAGCAGCTCAACCCTTTCCTCTTTTCCTCTGCTTTATCTCTCTCCCTCCCCTGCTGGCCTACGTGACCTACATGTCTGCTATACCGACTGGTTGCTGGGCTTCCCTCAGAGCCTCACTATGTCCAGACTCTTTCTTGATCAGTCACCCTGCACTGACTCTGGGCCTAGCATGCACGTAGGGGCTGTAACTGAGACCCTTCAGTCCCTTGTTCTCCTTGGACTACCCAAAGCTGCACTGCCCTGGCTACACTTACTAAGAGCATTGCTGTCCTTTTTTCCGACCTCCCTTTCCCTTTGCACTTCTCGTTCTTGCACCTGCATGATCTGAATGACACAGGGCCTAGTAACATCGTTTGTCTTGTCCTCCCTCTATCTTCCCTCCCATGTCTTGTTGCGCCTAGAAAAACCTGTGTACAGGCGCATTATAAATGACTTATATCATATCATTTTATCACAGATGACCATCAAAATATACAATGCCCCAGTAAAAAATGACTACTCTGGCAGCACCCAAATGCCAGTCTAGTCAGGTAATTACACTTAGCAGCAGGACTGCTTTATCAGAAATGGCCAGTTATAAAAAAAAAGTTATACCAAACTGAGGAATTACTAGACTGGCTGAACCAAAATGCCTCTCTAGCCACTAATACCACATATCATGCCTGCTTAGTCTGGACATGTACAACCATTACGATTTGTCGCACAATCCCGCCCCCCACAAACATCCCCTCTCCCTCGCACCCCTACCCCAACCTCCAAAATCAGCTCCTTGGGCCAGAATTACCTCTACATCCCTCTTCCTTATCCCAGAGCTTACGTATGTGGCTCCTAGATTCATAGGTAAGTACTGGGATGAGGAAGAGCGGGACTAGGAGTAATGAGGATCATAGGTATCTAAGTCAGGCATTGCCTCCATGTACCACTACCTCATACCAGTACTTGTGTATGAGTCAGAGTGCCTCATACACAAGTTCTGGGGCGAGGAAGAATAGGGCTAGGAGTAATGAAGATTACCAATAAGTAATCAAGGCATTAAACACAAGTAGTGGAGCAACACCACTGAGTTGACTGGGATTCAGCACTCCTCCCCCACTGAATTGTTGGGCTATGTTGACTCAACCTGGCTGACCTTCTGAGCAGTTCCCGGACAGAACAGGACAACGATGTTAAACTGTACCTGGGTTTCGCTGTTAACAAGAGCACGGCAATTACTAACATAAAGCATTTCACTGTTAGTACCTGCATTCAAATGCCACATTTTTTAGGCAATTGAAATCGTGATGTGGGTTTAGTACTTGCATGCCAGGGGAGTGATTGGAAGGGTAGAGAGGGGACAGGAGACCACTGAATACTCGCAGCAGTCCATAAATCGAGATATCAACCTTAAAGGAGATAGTTTCCCACATTATGGCGATCATGCTATCTTAGTGAGCACTTTTTCAGTCCAAACTGACGTATTTATTAAGTTACCTGCTTTGGCTTTAGTCCAAAATGATAGGCCTTTTCTCTCAATACGCTGGAACCATTCCACATGTCGACGACTGACTTTTCTAGTCAATCGTGATTGGTGGTCGAATCCGCATATTGATGATAATTCTTCACAAGCTTTATTATCATGGAATACTCTGATGATACAGAATCACCTTAGAGACATAGCAGAATCTTCCCCTATGCATTCCACTATTCCTAACTTAGCGTCAAGTTTAGCTTCCAGCCTTGTTAACATAAAAAAGGAAAAAAACTCTGCCATCCGTCTTCTTAGAAAGAATCTGTTGAATATGAGCTCCATTTGTTATATAAAAGCTAAAAATACTCTTCAAAGAAAATTCAAAATGCAAATTAAATCGGCTCGTGCTAACTCTCATCTAATTGACAATCAAAACATGATTCGCCTAATCTGCAAAAAAAACACCAGGGATATTTGGAAAATTCTTAGAGCCTCGTCCAATTCGGACCATCCTCACACGGAATCAGCAATTGACGGTGTCTCTTGGTTTAACTTCTTTGAGCACAAATATTCATTGCCTATGCGCTTTCATAAAGTAAACTTACTAGACCTAACTAAATATATACCCGAGACTTGTCCATGGGATATAGATGATATTCTTCTACCAATCTCAAAGCTAAAATCTTCTAGGTGTGCAGGCCCGGATGGTCTACCTCCTTGTGTGATAAAAGATGATCCCTTATTCTGGGCCAATGTACTCTTGAAGGCAATTCAAAGTATATTTAAATCAAAAAGCATTCCTCCATCCTGGACCTGCTCTATTATTATTCCCTTGCACAAATCAGGACCCCTAAATAATCCACTTAACTTTAGGCCAATTGCGCTCATTGATGTGGCTGCAAAGGTCTTCGCCTTATTGCTGCTAAAAGATATTGAAAAATTTATCTTAGAAAGGAAGATACTTAATGAAGTACAGACTGGCTTCAGAAAACATATGGGGACACAATTAAATGCCACCATTCTTGCACATCTGATTGCTAAATCCCATGAACCTGCTAACGGACCAATTTTTATTGCTTCCCTGGACTTATCATCTGCTTTTGACTCTGTAATTCGCAGCAGACTGTGGGCTAAAATGTTGCTGCTCGACTTCCCCCCTGATTTAGTGTCACTTATTGCTCTTTTACATCATAATACTTCATTCCGGGTATGGATTGCAAGCAATGGCCTTCTGACCCCATCTATTCCCACAGCTACTGGTGTCAAGCAGGGCTGCAACCTTGCAGCAGTCTTATTCAACTTATACTTGATAGATATTGAGGGTATCTGGGATTTCTCGAAATCTAATTCGGTCCGCATTGGCAAGCTTCAATTATCTTGGCTTGCCTATGCTGATGATGTGCTTCTATTCGATAGCAAACATTCGGGGCTCCAGAGCAAACTAGATACCTTTTCCTCCTTTTGTAAAGAAAATAATCTCTCCATCAATGCTGCTAAATCAAATATTCTCATATTATGCTCCAAAAAAAAAAATCGTAAATTTAAGTGGCAACTCGATTCCAGATACCTTCAAATTGTTAATCAAGTGACTTATCTTGGTTACAACCTGGCAAATAATGCTTCCGCCAGCTTTTGGAAAAGAGCAATTGTTGAAAAAATCTTGCCGTTGCAAAATCAAATGCGCATAATTTATCGTAAATATTGTAAATTTACTTTGGCGCCCCTGTTTGAGTTCTATTCCAAAAAGGTAGAGGCCATTTTACTATATGGTCTGGATATATGCTTGGTGGATTTGTCGGTCTTCTTAAACAAAATACAAGCAAAACTGTGGAAAGTGACTCTTCATCTCCCTACTTCTTTGCCAAATGCACTTGTACGCCATGAATTAGGCCTAAACTCTTTGGAATCTCGACATCAGTGGCGTCTCTTGAAACTCTATCTCAAAATGAACTTCCCTCTAGAAAACTCGCTTTATGAAGATTTCCACATCATGTTGAGAGAATCGCATCCTAGATCGATTACACACTTTCGACAGCGAATATTTAACATTCTAGCTGGGATTAATCTTCCTGCCGAAGATTTAGAGATCAAATTAAATATTGCCCATAAACGGCTTTTCAATAACGATTGGGCAGCAACTTGTCTACAAATATCTCAACATGTATCATATATGGAATATGCATCCTATAGACACGCACAGGTTCCACGTCTACCCTATCTTATGCTGTGTCCTAGTGCTGAGACCCGGGAAATCTACATGCGATTTCGATTTGACCTTATTCACACTAAATCAAGAACTCAATTTTGGTCCTACAACGAACACATCTCTGCTGATACTACTTGCAGATTTGGTAAACTTGGAGAATATAGTGAAACTTTAAAACACCTCTTTATGATTTGTCCAGTTTTTGAAGCAGATAGACAGAGAATCATTTCTGCTTTTAGTCCCTGTAATACCCAACTTGGAAGAGATTTAATTTGGACGCGCTGTATGTGGGGCACTTCAAAAGCAATAATTTTGGCAACGGTACGCTTGATAAAAATCATTGATGCAGCAATCTCTCAACAGCAAGAGACCGCACACTCATAAAAACTGATATATTGCATTGAAATTTTTGCTAATGTATATATCTTTTAGACTGCGGAAAGGCTTGTTCATGAATAACTGCTCGTCTAATTGAATGATTTTACTAGGTCTTTGTTATGAACTATGTAGACTGTATAACTGTGAAAACTCCGGTCGGAGAAGCTGTTTGTGCAGTATGAATATTTTCCAAAAGTGAACGCGTACATATTCGTTATGTTTCTAACGTCTTGCTGTCTAGTAACTATGTTTTATTTATTTATCTTAAAATAGAAGTAAATTTGCTGTAAAAAGTTTTATTGTAAATTTGAATGTGATCTAAATTTGTAACGATGCGTAAGCATCAAAAACAAAAAATAAAAAATAAAAAAAAAAAAAAAGATAGTTAACTGCTTGTAACATTGAAGCTGCACTAGAATAGTCTCATTAAAATGCATAAAGAAATGAGATGCCCCCACACAAATAAATGTACCCTACCACACTACCCGTGAAGTTACCGCCTCTCCCAACATTTGGTTAGCCGACCGAAATATAGGCTTTGTTGCACCCCTGAACGCAAGCACACACACGTTCACCATATACACACATGCACACCCAACCATCCATACATTTAAGTGTGCACTCTTTCACCATACAGGCAAACCCAGGCAGCCACCCGTACATTTAAGTGTGCAGCCTTTCACCATACAAGCACACACACCCAGGCACCCACCCATACATTTAGGTGTTCACCATTTCGCCATACAGGCACACCCGGGCAGCCATCCGTACATTTAAGTGTGCACCCTTTCACCATACACTCAAACACGCAACCGTCATGGGGTTGATGGGAGCCCTATTGCTTAAAAAAGAAATAGTTTCTTTTTGAAGTCACTTTGACTTCATGAAGAAATGATTTCCTTTGAGCACTGAACCATAATGTAAATAATTTCTTTATGAATGCAAAGTGACTTCAAAAAGATACTGGGCCTCATCATGAGCTTGCCGGTCTGGATACAACGGTACTGGTAAACTTGCCGGTACCGTTGTATCCGATCAGGCAAACACAGAGTTGTGATCGCGAGTGCCTTTCATTCTGCCAGGTCTGACCTGGCGGAATGAAAGGCACCCGCGAGCACAGCATGTCGGATGCACCGGCACCGTTCTAAACGGTGCTGGTGCATCCGACCTCCCCATTCCCAGGGGAATAGGGAAGAATATTTTCCGGCGCCCAGGAATGGGCAATACCGGGTCTGGCAAGGCTGTAATGACCCGGTAATGGCCATTGTGGGCACCGAAAAAAAATGAATGCCAGTGGCAGCTGTGCCTGTATTACAGGAACGGCTTCCGCCAGCCTTGTAATGAGGCCCACTGTTTCTTTTTGAAGTCATAGGGCTTCCCCACCCTATGACATGTAGGCCTCCAGCCTCGGATCTTCCATTGCATGGGGGGTGGAATCCTTCGGACTCCAAAAAGAAAGTTTCTGTTTGCAGTCATTCTGCCTTCATAAAGACATTATTTCTGTTACAGAAATAATGTCTTTATAAATGCAAAGTGAAATCAAAATGAATATATATATTTTTTTGCAATAAAATGTTTTTAATTGTTTTTCTTCAATTGGGGCCCCCTCCCAGGACATGTGCTTGTGGGGCCCCCCAGCACCGCAGAGGATGCGGGGACCCCCATTACACCAGTGTTCAGCAGCTTAACATCAAAACAAGCACTGTGTAACGCAACACTAAATTGGAAAGCACATCAATGTGTCAAGTAGCTAGGAATCAAAACAACACACATCTGGTTGAATTGTACAAAAAGAAGTAGTGGAACTATGTTCTCTGCTGGCCTGCCCTCGCTGCCCACAAACCCCATTGGCACACCCCCTCCCACTCACAATACAAACTCCCAAACAATACTGTGACTACCCCACTGCCCCTGCCACTGGTGTCCTGGTCTTCATGCTTCCCACAGGATACCAGGCCCTCTGCCCAGTCGATACCAGGACCATTCCCACCCACACTGCACTGCCCCTTGCGGGTCCCTGTTGGTGGCTGTGCATCGTACCCTTGGGATTCATCTCCCCCAGCACTGAGCCTGAGGCCTCCTCCTTGGCTCCCTTGGAACTTCCCTCCCGGGCTCCCACTAGCACTTATCTATTCCCCCCCACCATCATTCTCTCTTGCACATCTTTGCACTGCAGCTGCACGTCCGAATGCCACAAGGCCTAGTAGGACCACAAATGTACATTTGATGTGTTGCCATTGTCATTAATTCCTCTTGTCCCCTCCCCATTAGCCTTGTGTCGCTTTGAAATACAATTCTGCTCTATAGCCGCCTAACAAATGCCCAATAAATAAATACATCACACCTGCCGTTTAAGGGAATGTTCAGCACAGTGCATATTCAGTGCAAGTTTCAACGTCTTCCTACACTTTATTTTATAACGAAACCCTTCCGCAATGGTTTCTTTTTAAAATAAAAATATAGGAACAGTAAAACTTTTATTTTAAAGTAGAGGAGAGCACCTCTCCCAGCTGCTCCTGCCCACTTTCACCACTGTCTCCCCCAACTTAAACAGCTCGCCACTGAGAGGGGAAGGTGGCACCACAAACATTGTTTAACCAAGAAGAAAAGAGGAAATACGTAGGAGCTCTGTATAATAAGAGAGCTTGGGCATAATAGTGATTGTTATTTCAGCTTTTTATTTTAGTTTGCTTTATACATATATTTTATTGTGCAGGAAAGGAGGCCCGGAAGGGACGTTCTGTGGCGTGTAGTGTATGTGAGGAGTGTGGTTTGTGCGAGTAAGAGAATGAAAGGAAGAAAAGGGAGGGGAAAATGTTTTTCATTGAGGGAGGGGGTGAAAAGTGAATGGCCCTCATTATGACCCTGGCGGTAAGTGGCAAACGATGCCGGTAAAGGATTACCAGCATGGTTTACCGCTCCGGCCGATCATGACTTGACAATGTGCTATTAACGGCTAAAAACGCCAAGGGCGCGGGCACCCAACCTCCCATGCCGTAAATACCGGCATGGCGCAAAGTGGGGAACATCACGAGCTGGGCGGACATGCAATTAACGCCATTGTGAAGGCTGTTAAGTACCTTACCGCCAAGGTGCTAATACCGCCATCGCAGACCAACAGTAAACGGCCATGTGCAGTGTTCCCAACTGCCACAGGTGCACACAATCAGCACAGGTGAAGGCTATACAGACGGGGCAAGCACAAAAGGAGAACACCCCACCTCTTCCCACACCACAATGATCCCAATACTACTAGCAATGCTGGGGCTGGAGGACCTGATTGGAGTGGAAGTGCTACAACAACAACAACAACAAGAACAACAACAGGCAGCACAGAGGAGACGCAATCCCACGCATCAGAGCCAGTCCATTCAACCTAACCGCTGAGCAGATCCAGACCCTGTACCGTCTGGACCGGGACACCATCACCACCATTGTGGACATGATACATGACGACATTGTCAGACTGAATGAAACACGCACCGCCATACCACCCCTACTGAAGGTAGTTGCTGTGCTCCACTTTCTGGCCACAGGCACCTACCAGCACATAGTGGGGCACTTGCATGGCATTTCACAACCATTATTGTCTCGTACGCTAAACCAAGTGCTTGATGCCCTCCTCAAGCACACAGATGACCACATTTCCTTACCACGGTCTGCCCAGGATATCTCAAACACCAAAGTAGGTTCCCATTCACTGGCTGGCATACCTAGCTGCATTGGCGCCATCGACTGCACCCATGTGCAATTGGTGGCCCCCCCACATGCCATGGAGGTAGCGTACAGCAACCGTAAGCTATACCACTCAATCAATGTGCAAATGGTATGTGACTCAAACAGGATCAGCACACATTGTGGTGGCCGATTCCCCGGATCTATCCATGATTCAATGATCCTGCGGAACTCAAAGGTACCCCGCTACATGGAGCAACATGCAGGGCAGAGATCCTGGCTTAACGGCGAGTTGCATGTCATGCCCATGGTAATGTGATGTGGGTAGGTGACTGACGTATACATGCATACTTTACCTGCCTGCGAGTGCCGGATGTTATGGAGCATGCTCATGCCCCAAAGCAGCCCAGACTGGACCTGACACATGACCACATAATGCAAGATGTAAGCAGCCCTACCATGTAAATGAAGCAGTGTCACAACCATTCCACAGCCATCTGCATGTGCACTGTACGAAATCAGATTGCATCCCCCTCATCAAAATGCAGCTACAAGCAATAACTATGGCCAATACACAGCACCAAACACCATCAACTGAAAGGACAGTTCCCCGTTACTGCGTACAAAGGAGTCACATGAGGGTCAAAAACATCAATACACCACTACACTGACACAGAGGCCCAACTGAATTGAATGACACCTTTTGTTGTGCGTAGTGAGATCATCATGAGGCTGACATCAACGGTGCCAGGATGAAAGCATACAAATCACCGGACATCTGCAACATCACAGAAACAACCACTGTGGACTAACACAGTGCATGGGCACTCACAAGGAACTTGACCCTCCTGCGCCCACTAGTAGATGGCATGCAAACCAGTCCATAAGAGGAATAAACACATAGCAGTCACATCGTGTGTCTCCATCCATGCATGGAAATGGGCTTGACAGCAGGTCTGGTGGGGCACTCCTGTACAGGCATCAGGTGGTGGGCAAGATCGTCATGGCATGTGTCATGCTACACAATATGTGCATCAGACGGAATGTGCCCCTGCCCCCTGACGCTGAACTGCAATCATCTGACAATGAGGATGAGGAGGTTTGGGATGGGGCAGCACCTCAGTGACGTAACAATGCACAGGAGGGACGTGCCATGCGTCAGACTCTGATCAACCAATGTTTCTAGCAGACATGGACGGGGGGGTTACATGGAGATGGCACTCGAGGCACAGGGTGTGTCTGGGACATGGACACTGTAGACTGTTAAGCAATAAGCAATGTCCACACATATGAATACTGATTAACCAAAAAGTGTATTGAATAAGCAAAACTAAGTGAACAGGCCCTCCACCCCACACAACCTCTCCCCCTTCCCCCCTCAACTCTCCAACACACCCACTCCCCCTCACCCCTCAACTCCCCAATGCACCCACTCCCCCTTGCCCCCTCAACTCCCCTAGACATGGTGTGCAGTACTGTGCACCAGTGGACCACGTGGCACCAGTACACAAGGCTGTGCCTCCTGGCATCCCCCTCTCCCAGCACCAGGTGCACCCCTGTCTGATCGCCAAAGGTTCCTGCCTGACCTGCGCACGGGGCTGGTCCTGGTGGAACTGGAAGCCGAGGAGGTACTTTGTTGCTCGGATGGACGCATGTCCCGCATTGCTTGCACCATCTCAGACAGTACGTGCCACACTGCGGCCAGTTCTGCGCATATGCCCTTTGAGCTGGACTCAATAGCTGACCTCAGCGAAGCAGCACATTCACGCATCTCCTCCCTTGCACTACCACATTCTGTAATGTGCTCTGTCAAGAGTCCAGTGAGCTGCTGCTGGTGCCTTATAATGTCCTGCATCCCCTCTTGAGTGTTTGGGGCTGAAGTGGATGGCTGAAGGGTGGCCAGAATACTGTGTTCCTCCTGCACAGGTGTGGTTGGGCTGGGAGTTGCCGGCCACAAGTTTGCCGGAGATAGCCCGTGTATTCTGGTGTCGGGCAGGCTGCATGGGGACAGGTGGGGGGAATGCAGGGGGCCAGTGGGAGGAGTATCAACATGCAGCACATCCCCTTCCTTGTCATCCGAGATTTCTGCTGTGGCAGCTGTTTCCCCAATGGTGTTGCTTGCAGCCGATGCAGTTCCTTCGGCTGCCAACACTTGGCTGATGCTGGCTGTTGTTGGTGCCAAAGTTGTGAACGTGGAGCACATTGGTGCTGTGGTGTGCTCTTGGCCATTTCGTGTCGTAGGGGTTTCCTTATGCCCCTTGAAGTGCAGGGCCGGTGTTGTCCCTCTTCGGCCCTGGCCTTCTTAGCTGGGGTGGCACTGGTGTCATCATCAGCGCTGTCTGATTGTGTGCCTGTGGGGGACGAAAGGAGGGAGAGGGTTAGTGATGGGTCTACGGGCATTGAGCATGCATTGTGGTGGCTGCATTGATATGGATCGGTGGATGTGTCACATTGGAGGGAGTGACATACAGGTTGTCTCACTCTTGGGTGGGTGATGCATGGAGGCATGTGGGTAGCAACAGAAATGGGGTGCATTATGCATGTGGACAAGGTGATGCTCTGCACTGCCTGTAGGCAGTCTTGTGCTTATGTGTCTGGTAGACCCTGGTATGCATCATTGCACTTCCCATTCATCTGGACATCATCATGGTGGTATTGGCATTTGAGACACCTACCTGCATCGGCTCATGATGGGGCTCCTCTCTCCATGTCCCCAACTCCCTCTATGGACTCCATGCCTATGGTGGAGGCACATATCTCCTCCCATGGCTGGAGTTTTTGGGGCGACTCAGCACCTCCACCTGTCGCCATCCCAAGATTCCTGTTTGCTGCCAGTATGCTCCTCACGCGGAGACGTGGATCGTCCCATCCCTTGCAGCATTGTTTTGGGGTGCGGGGTGTTGTGCTGACAGCACTGACCCTCTGGGCGACCATTGCCCAGATCTGCTTTTTCCGCAGCAGCGCCGGTCGGGTCATCTCTGTTGCAAACACGATGTCTGCATGCTCCTGAAGGTTTCAGCCAACATGGTCAGCTACTCTCTTGAGAAGCGCTCCTGGCGCAGCCGATCTCCACTTTTCTTCACAACTTTTGGCATCCTGATGTCAGACAGGTTTTGGTTGAGGTGTGTGGGAGTTCTGGGGGTCAGATGTCTCCTGGTTGTGGTGGATGGCAATGGATTGTGCTTTTAAGGATGGCCGCCGTGCCCTTTCCTGTTCCTGTGCGATGACGCTACTTCCGGATCCGCCTATTTACAGTCACCGCTAATAGCGGTTCCTGCTATTTGCGGTGACCGCTAATGCTGATAGCTAGGATGCCGGAGGCGCTATTTGCACTGCATACGTTGCCGGTAAGTGAGATTTTTCGGCCTTTAGTGGCATGGCAGTGATTTCATTACCGGCATGGCGCAAAGCTCGTGCCCGCGAACTCGTAATGGGCCGCTTTTAGCGACACGATAATTGCGCCATGCCATTAATGACCGATACTTACCGCCAGGGTCGTAATGAGGGCCAATGTGTTTTTTTTGACAGTTTGTGACACTGTATAGAGCGTTTGCACAGGCATAGCACTACCAGTAAGCTCACGACAAATGTAACCATGGGAGGAGAAATGCCCATAGAATACATGTGCAAGACCCTACCGTTGTACTGTGACAGGACCAGGAAATATCACAACCAGTGGGTGACCGAGACTAGGGGAGAGGTGATGCCCCACTCATGGCCAGAGCAGGGCTCCTATGACAGAAGTATGCTAGAATACATGTCTATCTTTCTGACAGCAAAATACAAAGAGAAACAATTACAGAACAGAAGGGAAATATTGAACCTCTGGAAGATGTTTAAGGATACAGAGGAGCGTGTGGGGGACGGAGGGGCGTGCAACACTAGCAAAGGCACACGCCCAAGCGAAGATGGGAATGCAATGATGGGTGGCAAGGGAATATATACTTTAGCAGCCCGTCCCGCAGTGGGATACACAAATCCAACATATGTGTCTGCAAATTCCAATGTATCATCACTGGATCAACCCCACCACCCCCATATGTCTCCAGATGTCATAGTGCACACAGACATTAATCCAAAGGACCTAGAAATAGCACTAACCTCGACACGCATAGAACTAGCCAGACTGCGGTGGTATGTGATGTAACCAAGAGAGACACACCAATGGAGCAGGTGGCATGTGACGTAACCAAGAGAGACACACCAGTGGAGCAGGGGACGGATGAGTGGAAGTCAGGAGATTTCTCTATTCAGGATGGACAACGCACCCATAAAAACCATGCACATAGAGCTTGACGGTGATGCGGACAGCCTGGGCTATGAGAATAATGGTTCCCAGAGGGGAGACAAAGACGAGTGGAGCCTGATTGATGAGGTTGAGGATTATGAGGATGGGGAGGCAGAGCAAGCACCTCAACGCACCCCTAGTGTAGAGAGCTTATGGGACGGCAGGTTGAGAGGTTTGACCAGGTGGCAGTAGCAATGAAAAAGGGAAGTGCGACAAAGGGTGGGAGGAGCAAACTGAAAATGCAAATGCCCCTGATTCACAGGGGCACAGAGAGGCCACACTAAGTGCCGTGGGCACAGATGGACAAAAGGAACCTAATAAAGGTGCTTCTGCTCCTTACGGTGGGCACAGGGAAATTGATATACACTTTTGAAAAGCAAATGCCGGGAGTACCCCTACCAATAGGAGACATGAAAGCTTATTGGTAGCTGCAGTCAGGGATCAGGTTGCCGATGTGTGGGTCAAGGCGGGTTACCCAGGAGTAACCCTGATCAACGATGCCAGATTTGCAGTCCCTTATGCAATGTACAATGGGCAATGATCAGGATGTCGCTCACTTTAAGAGATGTGGAGGGCAGAAACGGGTAACGCATGGGACCAGTCAATACCCTTTTTCTATTTTATAGTAAAACAAGGCCTGCCCAAAGAGATGCAAAAGGTGCAGGACAAAATTGTGGGGCTCGAGGTGAAGGGGTGGCCTGAAATTCAGGGCATAATAGTGCACCGTTGTAGAAGAATAAAAGAGCGATAGAAGGAAACGCTTCAGAGGCGACATGCAGAGGAAGCGAAACAGGTTCAAAACAAATGAACTAAAGTAGCTGTGGTGGCTTTGGGGCCTACGCCAACACAGACAGAGGAGGGGATACACCCCTAGCTTTACAAATGCCACAATAGCTGCGGTGTGGGCTGAAGGAGAACAAGGACAGTGGGGCAGAAGCCCACAATGCTCTGGGCCGCAGTGTCATGGAGGACAACAGCGAGGCCGAGGTGGGTTCAAAGGTTCAAGGGGAGGAGGATTTGGAGGATGGGACCCAGAGGGGAACTAATGGGGCAATGATGGAACTGTGGGAAGTGGGGGCATTTCTCAACTGAGTGCAGGAGCAGACAAGGAATAGGATATAGATATGGCCAACAGAACTATGGTGCACCACCTCAAGGAGCCCCTCAAGGACCAACTCCCAGAATGACCTCAATTCCATATGAGATACGCCAAGCTTACACTCAGCTGCCCCCACAGATTCCAGGCCCTCCCCCACTGCGACAGCCCCAACAGGCGATGCAACATTACTCACCTCACAACAACTTCCAGCAGGCAGGGAAAGCGAACACTTTCGGCAGCACGCCCAATGGCACAGTAGCCCCATTCCGAGGCGCTACAGTGGTGGGGGAAACCCTTTCTCACTCCCATGGACAGACACCTATCCTGACTAGGATAGCCCACAGAGAGCACTTGCGTGTCGAGTCCTGTCAATGACCCTCATCCCAGAAGAGGAACCCTTGGTAGGGACAAAGATAGGAGGCACACATTTCATCTTTATGGTAGATTCAGGCGCCGAGAAAACATGCATCAGTTAAGGTGACTTCCCGCTATCTGGCAAAACTCTCGACATGCAGGGATTCTCTGGGGCTATTTAAACGGTTCCATATACAAAAGATTTGGAAGTAAAGGTGGGAGGAAGGGTAGTACGCGCTCTCCTAATGTATTCTGAGAGTTCCATCAACTTGCTTGGCAGGGATCTGCTTAGCAAGTTGAACATGACGATCTCATTCACGGACAACAGCCTTGGCATGTGCTCAATGAGGGTGATGCTCATAATACACGCCATGGCACGTAAAATAGTAGTGTGAGGCATTCCATTGACCCAGACATGTTCATCAATGGCATAACAGTGCTTGTGAAAACAGTGCCGCGAATTACCAATGCCTGTTGGAAAGTGCCAACTAATTTCATTTTCCACCCTGTATTATCCCAAGAGTTAGTAGCAGGCACCATACTATACCTAGATCTGCAAGGATTGTTGGCATCTGCCAAAATAGTTGTTTTTCTTGCCACAGACAGCCAGGGATTCCAGTGGCTCACTGTATTTTGCATTGATCCCACCGCACCCCTCAAAGAATTGACAGATGCAGACCTTTTTGAAGACAATGACAACAACGGAGAGATAATACTTGAGATTTGCATCCACAGTGAGATTATGGTGCAGTACCGAAGAGTGCATAGACCCCTGATGGCCAATGTCATGCCACCTCTGTTCATCCAGCCGAACCCCGGGCATGTACCAACACAATTGTGGACAAATAACCCACATGACATAGGACTACTCAAAGAAGTGGCCCCAGTATGCATCACACTAAAGACTGGAGCAGTATTACCCCGAGTGAAAAAATATCCACTTTCACAGAAGGCAGAAGAGGGAATAAAAGACACAATACAGGCCCTACTGCACCAATGGATATAAGTGCCCTCAACCTCACCATGCAACACAGACATATGATCTGTCAAATAGGTTATGGGGTAAGTGGAGAATGATCCAGGATATCAGCCCACTTAATGATGTAGTACAAAAAGAAATTCCTTTAGTTCTGAACCCATCCTCCATTTTGTTTAGCATCCCCAAAGAAGCGACACACTTCACAGTGGTCGATTTAACGAACAGCTTCTTTTCAATACCATTGCACCCAGACGCACAGCACCTCACAGCATGCAGACATGGTGGAAAGCGCTAGGCGCACACTCATTTGCCCCAGGGGTATTGCGAGAGCCTGAGCATATTCAACAGGCTACTGCACAAAAACTTAGCTAACATCCATGTGCCCAGCATGGTCATCCAGTACGAGGACAACATGTTAGTTTGTAGTGACAGTGAGCAGAATTGCTGCAAAGATTTCATCACCCTGCTGCAACTGTTAGCCAGCAAGGGGTACAAGGTTGACAAGGCCAACTCAAATGCTGCCAGTTTGAGGTACTCTACTTCTTACAACACATTTCAGCAAATGTTAAAAGAATCATACCAGAGAGAGAAGCGACTGGGCATGCAGAAGAGGGAATACAAGACACAATTCAGGCCCTACTGCTCCAATGGATATTAGTGCCCTCAACCTCACCATGCAACACAGACATATACTCTGTCAAATAGGTGATGGGGTAAGTGGAGAATGATCCGGGATCTCAGCCCACTTAATGACGTAGTACAAAAAGAAATTCCTTTAGTTCTGAACCCAACCTCCATTTTGTTTAGCATCCCCAAAGAAGCAACACACTTCACAGTGGTTGATTTAACGAACAGCTTCTTTTCAATACCATTGCACCCAGACGCACAGTACCTCACAGCATGCAGACATGGTGGAAAGCGGTAGGCGCACATTCATTTGCCCCAGGGGTATTGCGAGAGCCGGAGCATATTCAACAGGATGCTGCACGAAGACTTAGCTAACATCCATGTGCCCAGCACGGTCATCCAGTATGAGGACAACCTTTCAGTTTGCAGTGACAGTGAGCAGAATTGCTGCAACGATTTCATCACCCTACTGCAACTGTTAGCCAGCAAGGGGTACAAGGTTGACAAGGCCAACTCCAATGCTGCCAGTTTGAGGTACTCTACTTAGTACAACGCATTTCAGCAAATGGTAAAAGAATCATACCAGAGAGAGAAGCGACTGGGAGTGCCACGCCAAGCCAGTTACAGAAAAAGGCTGCTCCCCCAGGGCCTCAAGGAAGCACAACTATAAACTAGAATGGACAACAGACATGGTACAAAATTTCAATGACTTAAAAGAAGTGATTTCCATAGCCCCAGTACTCGCCACTCCAGACTCCAAGCAAGAATTCTACATATTTTCACATTCAAATGGCACACTTCTGACTGCAGTGCTGACACAGAAGACCACAATGGGCCATAAGGCACTAGCCCCCTACAACAGTACACTAGATTTAGTGATGCAAGAACAGTTTGCATGCACACAAGCTTTCACTGCAGCTGCATTTGTCATTGAGAAAAGCTCCATAATTGTGATGGGATGCTCAGCAACCTTGTACTTGGAGCACTCAGTGTTTGCGATCTTAGAAAGGTTGAAGTCCACCCTTATCACCCAGAGTGCATTGGCAAACGGGATTATCATCTCAAGCACGAACATCCATGTAGTAAGATGTAAAACAGTGAATCCTGTCATGTTCCTAAGGGAAGCATGCACGGACAAGGATTTGCAACATGTCTGTGTCACGTATGAGGCCGAAGAGGATGACATCCCCAAAGCAAAAGACACTCCATTAGAAGATGGTGAGGTGCTCTTTGTTGACAGGTCAGCAACAATTGACCAGGATACAGGCCGAAGACATACTGGGGCTGCAGTGGCATGCTTAGAAATAGGGGAATATGAAACATTAGTAATTAAAAGACTGCCTATGCACTACTCAGCGCAAGCAGCAGAACTCATAGCGCTCATAGAAGTGCTTCGAGCATCAAAAAACTGTCACGTGAACATCTACTTAGACTCAGCATACGTCACTACAAAGGTGCATGCTGGCCTCTCACGCTTGAAAAGAAGGGGCTTCCGAAGGGTGGACAGTTCCCCATGCAACATGCAGTGTTACTAAACACCCCGTGGAACATGCAGGGTTACTAAACACCCTGAATCTGCATTAACAGAGCCAGCTGTAGTGGCGGTCATCAAATGTGCCACTCTTATCAACAATAGTGACAAAATATCTTTGGGAAATGCAGCCGCGGATATGGCAGCCGAAGCAGCAGCGCATCTCCCAGTGCCCACTCCTGCTGAGTACATTATCACTACCCCACTACACAAGCACAGAAGGATCCATACACGACACTGCCCACAGCGCAATAAAATAGACCTCCAGGGTAGAGCACCACAAGAGGAGAAGATGGTTAGGCTCAAAGGTAGGTGCACACAATCACCCACTGATCTCCTATGGAGGCAAGAATGCACAGGCAAGACAGTATTGCCCATTGAGTTACTACAGACAGCATTTGAGCAATTACACTACCTCTCTCACTGCTCAAAGCAACACATTCCAGCAGACATCCAGGAGGACTGGTTTATACTAAACCTCCAGGAACACCTCGTAACAATGCAGATACAGTGCACCACATGTCATATGGTGGGCACTCAGAGTGCAATTTTCTGATACATGGGATACATATATGGGTGTGATTATGACTAGAAATATAGGGGAAGGTGAGAACACTGTCACTTATATTCAAGATATTCAAGAGAAAAGGTGCCTTGAGACACATGAACTGTGGGATAAAACAGTGGCATTATTTTACCACATTTTGCATCAGGGACTGCCCGAGTCAGTGCAACAGCAGCTGAATGTGGGAATGGAAGTAAAACTATGGCCAGAAATACAATGGACGATCATGCATCACTGCTGATTAATGCAGGAGAAAATCAAGAAAAATGCTGAGAGTAGAAAGCAGGAGGAAGCAAAGTTGATTCTGAAGAAATTGTCAAAAAGTGCCATAGAGGAAGCGGTATAGACAAGTAATGAATGTGGGGTGACACTGGAGTTGCAACCAGCACAGCAAGGTAACATAATGTATCCCCCAGATCAGAGTGGGTATATTTATTGGCCAAGAGGAAGAGGGAATAGGCCTAGAGGAGGAGGAAGAGGTGGATTTCAAAACCCCCAGGGAAGAGGAGGTTTTAATGGTGGACAACTGCAACAATGTTGGAATTGCGGGAGAATAGAACACATAGATAGAACATGTAGAAGCAGAGGAGGCATGCAGCAAAACTGGCAAGCTCCAAAAGGGGGATGGGTTATGTTCCGCAATATAATACAGAACCACAGGAGTATTATGCTCAAGATCACATGCAGGCTCAGACACATGCGCCCAACCACAGCAAATGTAGCAAGCGCCATTACAAATGCAATCACCACAGGGCAGTAACAGTAAGTGCCCATACAAACACAACAGATACAACCTCAGTAAGTGCATACACAAGAGGCTATGGTACCACAATGGTATATGAACACAGCAGTTCAGCGAGCCCCCGCACCCAAATTGGGGAGTGTGATTTTGGTAGGAGGAAATCCTTTAAAATGACCAGGGATGAATTTAGAGCCACAATGGGACAGCAAACAGAGTAACCTGATGTGTTCAGTACTATGTGTGACACCAGACCCCCAAGAGGAACCAAGGGTCAAGGTGACGAAAGGAGGAAAAACATTTTCATTTCTTGTAGACACTGAAGCAACTAGTTCCTGTGTCCATGAGGGAAAACATCCAATGTCAGGTATTTCCATGAATGTGCAGGGATTCTCTGGGGTAATACATTTAGTTCTTTTTACAGATGAATTACCAATCTCTATAGGAGAACATGACGTGTCAATTTTTGTATTCTTGGCAGACGCCAGTTAATATATTAGGGCGTGACTTGATGACGAAACCCAACATGATGATATATTTTACTGATTTAGGAATAGTGTGTTACATTGCAGGGATACATTATCTGGCTGTGAAAGAACTTACATTATCCTTTACAGGCCAGAAGGCATTAAAGTGAGTTCCCTTAGATCCAGGAGTATTTCCGTATGGAGTGACTGTTGCATTATCATGGCTGCCCAGACTGATAGACACGTTATTAAGAATACCTGGTGAGTTTTTGTTCAGATCAGACATCCCTATGGATGATGAAGAAGGGCAGAATGTTCCCTCAGAATTAGAAGCAGCAGTGCTCAGACAGGAAAGAGTTCTTCTTCATGGGACAGATAATGAGGGAATAGGATGGCGAACACTGATAGCTCTCAGTGAAAGATACAGGTTGACATATTTGATAGATGAAGAGCTGTTTAGCAATGAATATTCAGAAAATGAGTTAGTACTTTTCGTAAAGTTTCACTTATTGAATTAAAGTAGAGAATAGAGAAATACTGCAGAGAATGGTGATGGTAAAAAAGGTACTGACATTTCTCCAAGAAGATTTTGAGAAAGTACCAAATACTTTATGGACCACAAGTCCATATGATGTTGGTCTATTAAAAGGAGTAGGAGTAGTTAAAATCAAACATAAACCAGGAGCTCTTTTGCCACGAACAAAGCAATAGCCTATGTCTAGAGAAGCGTCTGAAGGTATATTTGAGACCATTTCCACTTTAATGAAACAAGGCATATTGGTGCCACCCAACTCTCCATGTAACACGGCGGTGTACCCAGTGAGAAACTTGACCGGCGAGTCATGAAGATTTATACAGGACCTTCGCCCTTTAAACAATATAGTCAACGCTGAGTTTTGTTAAGTTCCAAATCCTGCGACAATATTGTGCAACATCCCATTTAAGTATTTCATAGTTATAGATTTAAAAATGCGTTCTTTTCAATTCTCCTTCACAAGACTGACAAGATTTGACTTCCTTCTCATATAGAAATATCTGCCTGAAACATACTCAATTGCCCCATGGGTACTGTGAGTCCCCCTCATCATTTATCAGAGTCCTTCAGATGTACCTGGAGGATGTCCAGCTCCAAAGCACAATCGTTCAATACATGGATGACATTTTGGTGTGCAGGTAGACTGAAGAAATATGCAGAGAAATTTCAGTTAAGCTGATGACTATACTCTCAGAGAAAGGGTATAAGGTGGGCAAAGGAAAGTTACAATATTGCCAGAAAGAGGTCTTGTACATAGGACAATTGATCTTTTATGAGGGGAGGAAAGTGACATGTGAGAGAGCAGAAGTAATAATGAAGACTGTGGAACCTAAAACAGAGGGTGAAATGCAACAGTTTCTAGGCCAATGTAATTATTTTAGAGCTTGGGTTTTTGATTACAGTACTTATATTCACAAAATTTAAAGAATCCCACAGAACAGCTTCCTTCCCATTCTGCTAAGAATGAGTTATCCTAGATGCATGCAACCCTAGTCATGTTCACCCCTTAAGCAAAAAAGGGCGAATAACCATGTAATTATCAAAAATACACATTTTAATATTTATCAAAAACACTTTACACATTACAATATATTTCTCTAAAACAACACAACAATATGTTTAAAACACACGCTGGAACTTATATCAGTGTGTGTACATATTCTACAAATGGCAAACAAGCAAACATTTCAAATTAGTTTTTTTGTGCCTAACTGGATGGTGTGTCTCTATTTAACCCTCTACTGTTATTAATGAAACCCTTCTTGATTCATACGGGAACAAGAAACTGTGCCAACACTTAAAGAATATATTTCTAGAACCAACATGAATCTCAAAGATAAACACAGGAATAAATCCCCATCGTATATCCTGTCGGTGCTGTCATCAGGGCACTTAATTTTTGTTATATACTAGTTCTCACGTATATCTTCACGTGCCAATTGCCATAGTTTCAATATTTCTAAAAAACAAACAAACATTTAATCTTAAAAACATGGTTTTCAATTTTTTACACAACATGTTGTGCATCACATCTTTTTCAACTTCATCTCCATTTCTAATGTAAGCAGAGGGATTTAGTCATTCGTGGTCTTATTACTGTCCACTCCTACACAATTTTTCAACATTTTACATATCGTTATTTTGTACAATGTCATGATTTCATACAATTTTTCAACTTTTTACATGTCCTACAAGGAAGAACAGAACACCCTCATCATTCAGAACAAGGCTTACCCTTATTTTATATAGATTCTTTAGATTTTGTGTTCCACGATTCTCACCCAAACAGCCCCTAAAAAGAGGATCTTTTCCGCTCATGGAAGTTGATGAGTACTTATATTCAACCACTTTAAAAAGGACTTAAAGAAGCACAAGTGGGCAAGAGTAAAATAATGCGGACAGATGAAACGACTGAAGGTTTCAATCAGTACAGCCCCTGTGTTGGGAATTCCAGATTATCATGAGGATATTTATCTATTTTCTCATTCAAATAGAGAAGTCATGACAGCAGTCTTTACACAGAAAATTACATTAGGACACAGGCATACACCATTGGCCTATTATAGAGGGATTTTAGATCCAGTTATGAAAGGGCATTATCCCTGTGAGCAGTGTTTATCTGCTGCTGCATTCACAATCAAAAACGCTATAAAAATGCTGTGTTCAGTAACACTCTTTATAGAGATGCATTATTTGCAATTTTTGCAAAGCCCACTAGTACATTGACCACACAAAAAGCGTCAGGATACAAGGTAATTATATTGATGTGAACCCACAATGTTCATAGCGGAACCAGTCGGGGAGGATGATTATGTACATGATTGCACAATGTACGTTAAAAATTACAATGAGATTCCCCAAGTTAGAGAAAATGCTATTGGAAGGGGGATGTTGTCTTTGTTGATGGTTCTTCAAAAATTGACCAAACGACTGGCAAAAGGCATACTGGATCAGCGATAGTAAAGATGAACCATGAGGGTGAATTTGAAGAAGTAACAAGCGCAAGATTGCCTTTGCATTACTCACCACAGGCTACAGAATTGGTGGCGCATATTGCAGCGGTTCAGAGATTCAAAGATGAGGAAGTGATAGTGTACTATGACTCTGCCTATTTTAGATCAACTGTACATGCAGATTTGTCATGCCGGAAAAAGGAGGGACTTTGTTCGTGCAGACAGCACTCCAATGCAAGTTGCAGCCCTACTGGATAAACGTATTGAAGTATTTGTACTCCCATTGACGCAAGCAGTCATAAAATGCACAGCCCAAACTAAAAGAGAAGATGTAATTTCTAGCGGAAATGAAGCTGCAGATTTAGTGCCCAAAAAAGCAGCCAATATTTCAGTGATCACTCTCTTTTAAATTGCAAGTATTAAACAGATGATGGGACGATGCATGTTTGTAAAGGAGTGCTTTAACATGCTGTCTATTTTCCAGCTAATTGAGATGCAAGGATGCACACCACAAGAAGAAAAGGGGTTATGGAAGAAATGGGTGTGTTCTTTATCCCCACTGAGACAATCTGGATACAGGATAGCATCTAAACTCGAGAGAGAGTCTAGCTACAACAATTGCAGAAGAGTGGTTCTCGCTGAATCTGTTAGAACATGTGGCACAGTTTATTGTAAATTGCATCATGTGACAGACATTTTCTGGAGGGCACACTTTGCGAACAGTGAGAGGAGTAATTCCCAGACCCAATGGCCCATTTCAACACCTACATATAGAGTATGGAGAAATGCTGCAGACATGCAATGGTTACAGATACATGCTGGTTGTGGTATGTCCTTTTTCTAGATGGATCAAGGCAGGTACATGCACACACCCTGACGCCATTTGCTCTGCCAAGTTTCTTGTACATGAGGTCTTCCCAAGATGGGATGTGTGTGAGGTTTTGCAGTCTGACAATGGGTCACATTTTGTAAATTAGTTTTTTGATCAAATAGATCTCCTATTAAGCATTAAGCATAGGTTTTCCTCCTCGTATCATACACAGGTGAACAATATTTTTGAACAATTAAATGGACTGATAAAGGAGAGGATAGCGAAAGTCAAAATGACTTTGAAGAAAGCATGGCTACATTGTCTACCCATTGCCCTATACAACCTAAGAAACAGCCTGGCTCAGATCACCATCTAACTCCTCATGAGTTGGTGACTCGATGCTGGATGAGAACTCTCCTTGCCCCTCCAACTATGTTAAAAACTGATGCCCACACTGTAGGAGACTTGATGCATGATGACCTTACAACAAATATTGTAAGAGCCTCATTACGACTGAGGCGGAACGGGTTAACGGGCTCCGCTAAAAGAGGCAGACCCGTTAAACCCGTTCCGCCTCATTACAAGCTCACGTCGCGGACCCGGTAAGTAATGCCTGGTCAAACCAGGCGTCCTTGCCGGGTCCCGCAAGGGGAAGAGGGAGCAAACAATGGGCCACTCATAATCAGCCCATTGTTTGCACCCTCTCCCATTCCCATTGAGCCCTATGGGGGCTCAGATGGGAATGGGGAAGGCCCGGCCCCAGGTTCCTGGAGGGAGGAATTACCGGGCCCTCTGAACTCGGAATGGCCTGGTAATTCCCCATTCTGCGGCATCCATGCCGCCAATAGCAGCATTGCTACCACAAAAGTCGTAATGAGGCCCTAAGTCTTGTTTTTCATGTCTCAACAGGTCAAAAACCGAAACGAGGGATCAAAGAGAAGCGATTAAGACAATCAAAGTAGAAGATTTTTTTAAACAACCCAGCATCTGCCCAGGGGATCAGGTGCTAATGCAAAAACTTGGAGCACACCCATTCTTTGAAGGTCTGTATGAGGTGGAAGAAGTTACCCCAACAGGTACAAAATAAAAAGGAAGGTGAGCTTAGCTACATCTGCACAACCTCAAATCATATAAAGGAGAAGTGCTAACCCCTCCTGAAGGTAATGAAAGTGAAGCAAGAGAAGAAGTTCCACGCATACAGACTCGATTGATGGCTAGGAGTAAAGACAATGAAAATAAAGAGCATAATGGTAGTTTGAACTAAGGGCCAATATCTATCAGCATTTGATAAGGAGTAAATAGACTTGCAGTTATCCTGGAACTTTCTTTTTGGACAGACCCAAGGAACATTACATTGAACTATCAGAATTGAAAGAAGAAAATCACACCGTACCTCTTTATGTTACATATTGCAATAACATTACACATATTCCTGTTTGCTGCTTTTACCTAAATATTACAGTCGTATCCAGCTTTAGTGAGAAGATACATGAATATAATGACATTCTTTGGAAATCCTCAGAATAATTATATTATTTTCAGAAAAATAGTAGCAATCATCATTGCAGTTCTTGGTCTAAATGTATGCTTCATAAAGAATTAGAGTTACACATACAGAGTTAAAAACAAAATGAGGAGGTTTCAAAATATAAGAGATTCATTGCCATCAAGAAAATCGATGGGCTTTCATGGAATACTAATTGTGATATCATTTACTATGATTTGTATTTTTCTCCTAATTATTATGGCATTCAGACATGTTTTCAAAATGATGCAGATATGGTAAGGAACAATGAGACAGTTACTATTGTGCCTGATGGAATCACAAACAGCATTTTATATAATCTTACTATGCATCTATTTCGATTTGAAATGGATGTCGGGGAACACAATGAAGATATAAATACAGATCTTGAGAATTCGGCTCCTTTAAAAAATAACCTATGGTATCAGGAGGTGAAAAAGGTGGGAAGGCGAACGTCACATGAAAGCTTCTATGTGTGTTTCCTAATCTCCTATGCATTGGGAACTTCTAAAATATTCATAGTCACAGAAGTATCAGTGAAGAAGGCACATTGCCTGACACACCTCACATTTTTCCTGACAAGAGGACAGTTTTAAGGCAGAACTGCATCCATAGAGAGGATGAATAAAGCAACATCTGAAAGAGAAGACAATTATGTACAAGATTTAAAGACAAGAGAGAAGCCAGAAATTAAGTATCAAATAAAAAACTATGAACAGCCTGGAATAAATGGAGCAGGAATCAAGATTGAAGAAAACAAGATATTGCAATACAAAGATACGAATGGTAAGGAAATATGAGAATGCTGGGAAAGAGGTCAACTACAAATTGAAGGACCAGTGCTTACTCCTAATGGATGGGCTGATGAACTGGTTGTGTCCAAAATAGCAGCATTAACCGGACAGTGGGAAGGTGTTGTGGCAAATGCAGAAAAGAATGTAAAGATCAATGGCTGAAAATTGCAAGATTGTTGACATGGGTAGATGAAGAGGGAGGATCATTGCAGATACTACCCCTGAAGAATGCGTCCTTATGTTTCAGAAATAATGATACAGTAAAAGTTGTAGAGAATCACCAATATGGCCGAGTTTTTCATGTACCAGGCATGAAGGGAGGAACAGCAGTCCTGATGGATCATTATTGGGCATGTGGATCAAGTGCATACATAAAGTTGCCACCAAAATGAGCAGGAGGTTGTTCAGTGGTGCTGAAAAGCATACCAGCCTTGGTGGTACCACAATTTGACCTGCAGATTACAGAGTTTCCAAAAATGGACAGACACCTGAAGAAGAAAGCATCCTTCCAACGAAGCAGAGGAGAGATAATTACTTCTGAGCAAAATCAATAGAAGCCTGTTATGACATTTTCATCTCCAGATTCGTATAAGTTGCTCAGCAGAACAGTAGTGATATTCCCCTCAATATTCCTGCCAGGAATTCAGACTGTAGTGAATGCTGAACGGTTACAGATAACCAGATGAGAGGTGCTGCAAATGTTCAACACGACAATATCAGGATTTAATACGATCAGAGAAGAATTGAGGGCAATCAGACTCATGGCCCTCCAGAATAGGTATGTTCTGGACTTAATCACAGCAATGGAAGGAGACATGTGCGCAAATATCTGGTCTTCTTGCTGCACATTATACCTGCCCATGATGAAGATAATGGGACTCTGACAGAAGCAATACCGATATTGTCAAACCTGCAAACCAAGATGAAGGATGAAGTTGATGAGCATGAGGATAATGGCTGTGTTTGTCCCTGTTTACATGGATTCCAACTTGGCTGGTGGATGCCTTCAAATTACTTGGAGCAGTGCTAGTGTTGGTACTGCTAGGATTTTGTCTTATAAGGATCATCTTGGGACAATGTAAGAAGACAGCCAAGAAAGCTATTGGGATGAAGATCATGAATTACATAGATGCGGGAACTGCTGAGCAGATGCAAAATGAAGCGAGTACTCGTGAGAATATAAAGAAAAGCACCCTTGCACCTCCAGGAACAAAGTTCTATTACCCTTAGGATGATACAAAATATGTAGGATGCTGGATATTCTGTCCACCATCAGGAGATTGTTGCCATATGACCTGGAGTGTGGATGGATATGTAAAGAATGCACATCACCTGAGGGGGTGACAAAGATGTAGTAACTTGTGGATCAATAAGTGCAAATACGCAGTAACGCAAGGAAGATGGGACATATAGAAGCTTGCTATATAGGACGCTGGCTCGTGTGAAGATCCATTCTAACTAGCCCAGAAACAGATCAGGGCTGAAGAGTCAGGAGATACTGGAAAACAGCTTTGTGCGAAAAAGAAGAGGAGTCTATGTTGGCCTAGGATCAAGGATATTATTTCAAAAAATAGCTGCAAAGTACAAAGGGAGGCAGACGGATAATGTTATGAGTGTGAGACACATTTCTCTTAGATTAACAAAGATGAAAAAATGTGCAAGAGCCACGATTTGGACAATTAACAGTGAATAATGCTCATACAAGATGGAGTGAGCAAGTCTCTAGAGTCCAAAGGAGTAATAACACCCAGGTAAATTGAATCAAATAGCAGTAAATAGGATGCCAAAATTGTCAAATTGGTCTCCTCACACATGATGCAGAAGTCGAAAACAAGGTGTAGAGGAGGTACCAAGCCTGATTCGCACTCCAACCGCCCATTTTGTAGTACCAGGAACATTCACACCGAAATATATGACATATGATGAACAAATAAACCAGCAGAGAGCCGCAGTAGGGCTATGTCCAGTACCTATCAGAAGAACAACACCTGTTGAAGTACTGACACCTAAGAAAATCTGGACAGTAAGGTGCCCATTGAGAAAACCATATCGACAAGTGAGACAGAATGACGATTGTCAGAATGCAATACCTGAAGAAGCCAAGAAGATACTAAAAGAATACGAAAGGTGAAGTCATAAGAACCCGGACTGACTCACATATAGAAAATATAACGACCTAAGAATGATTAAAAGAGACCAAAACACCATGGATAAGTGACATCCTGAGCCTAAGTAAAATAATTGATGACAAAATGTCAGAAACATATGCCATGAGCGCGATGAAGATATTCAGTTATTTTAAACGTGTACATATGCTCAGTAACCGCAAGAAGCACAGAAAGTGTGATGCTTGCTTATGCTTAGTAGTAAGATAAATTGCGGCAAGTGCCACATGTACATATCTACCTCAAGAAAGCACTTTATATAAGTATACTTCCACTATGCACAAGAGCAGAATCAACCAAAGGTTACTAAAGGTCTCAAAGGAAGAGCTTTGCAGCAAACAAATCGAGAATTAAAGACGGAGAGAAACTCAGACGAAGACAACCATGCCAAGAAGCCAAGGTAGTATCGGCTGAAGTAGACCCACAGTGATACAATTAATGAAATGAACAAAAAGTATCCTGAGCATAAAGGTCAAGATAAGCCACAGATGGCAGACAACTGGCAGAATTAAATCAAATACACGAAATTGCATGAAGAATAAGACGATTTCATGGTGTCGGAATCACATGACCGAGCAAGCAGAAGGGATGAAACTTTCACACCTACGCATGGTCCCTTGCCATGCCCAGACGCCTTAACTTTCCCAGACTAAGAAGCAGTCTTAAGGCCAAAATACAAAGAAGTAATTGACACATGGCCACTAAGGTGATGATTGATTGTAACAATAATTGGAGGGAGGCTGGGGTGCAGACAAACTCCCTGCACCTGGCCGCCTATTCTGCATGCTGCTAAGAGCAAGTGGAAAAGTATGAGTGGGGTTGATGCCAACCCAATCATAGTGGACCATGTAATCTAGGGTCCTATAGTTAGTAGAACCAATGAGCCGTTGTTCTTTTAGTGACGTTTACAGTAGCCATTTTGAAGGAAGGGCTTAGTTGCCCCACCTGATGTTGTTTATTCAATCCTCTCTTCCTGTTACCCTATACAGATATAGCACCTATATTAAAGTTACCTTCCTAGAACCAATCAAGTTGCATGCTAAGTTTTAAGAGTTACACATCAGTGATGATGAGTTTTTGGTATAAATACTATGAAATTAATTGGAGTTGAAGCGATAAGGAAGATCGAGCGATTGCTGATAATCATGAACTCCCCGTTTTTTGTACTTGTCATTAATCTGACTACCTTTGTCAAACTATTGAGTTGTCATTATTGATTTGATGCAAAAGTACTAATCTGCATCCCAATCCATCTCAGGGTGCTGCTACTCATCTTAAAGTGCTGTTTGGGAAACCCCCAGTCCTATGGGCCAGCTGGTGTCCCTACTGCATACTTGGTAGCAGAGATTGATGGTTCAATTAGAATCGATGAGAATAAGAATGGCAAAGGACTGAGCTAATCAGACGAACGGCTAGGAGAGGTGGTAACGAAGGCGGTGACCCCGAGCTACCAGAGAGGACAAATTCAAATGGTGAGTGAAAAAGACTAAATGTTTTGGCAAAAAGTTGCATGACTTACAACAAGTAAGGGAAGGTAACAGAGGGAGGTGGGACAACAATACCAACAGACTAAGGATAAAATATATATAAGGGGAAAATATTGACTCGAGAAGGATACCGGGAGGATACCCGAGAATAGAGAGAGATACCGGGAGATGACCGAGCAAGCAGAAGGGATGAAACTTTCACACCTACGCACGGTCCCTTGCCATGCCCAGACGCCTTAACTTTCCCAGACTAAGAAGCAGTCTTAAGGCCAAAATACAAAGAAGTAATTGACACATGGCCACTAAGGTGATGATTGATTGTAACAATAATTGGAGGGAGGCTGGGGTGCAGACAAACTCCCTGCACCTGGCCGCCTATTCTGCATGCTGCTAAGAGCAAGTGGAAAAGTATGAGTGGGGTTGATGCCAACCCAATCATAGTGGACCATGTAATCTAGGGTCCTATAGTTAGTAGAACCAATGAGCCGTTGTTCTTTTAGTGACGTTTACAGTAGCCATTTTGAAGGAAGGGCTTAGTTGCCCCACCTGATGTTGTTTATTCAATCCTCTCTTCCTGTTACCCTATACAGATATAGCACCTATATTAAAGTTACCTTCCTAGAACCAATCAAGTTGCATGCTAAGTTTTAAGAGTTACACATCAGTGATGATGAGTTTTTGGTATAAATACTATGAAATTAATTGGAGTTGAAGCGATAAGGAAGATCGAGCGATTGCTGATAATCATGAACTCCCCGTTTTTTGTACTTGTCATTAATCTGACTACCTTTGTCAAACTATTGAGTTGTCATTATTGATTTGATGCAAAAGTACTAATCTGCATCCCAATCCATCTCAAGGGTGCTGCTACTCATCTTAAAGTGCTGTTTGGGAAACCCCCAGTCCTATGGGCCGGCTGGTGTCCCTACTGCATACTTGGTAGCAGAGATTGATGGTTCAATTAGAATCGATTAGAATAAGAAACCCATTGGCCGTCGACATAATTAACTCCGGGTCCTCAGCAATATCACAAGTCCTTTGCCATCCGGCTAAGTAGGACGAGAGGCTCCTCGTGGATAATGGATAGTCTAAGTGTAAACCCTGCAGGTTAGGTCTGAAGGAACCTGTGCATTCCTCCACAAACCCCTTCCCACTTCTAAGAGCAGCTAATCAGACGAACGGCTAGGAGAGGTGGTAACGAAGGCGGTGACCCCGAGCTACCAGAGAGGAAAAATTCAAATGGTGAGTGAAAAAGACTAAATGTTTTGGCAAAAAGTTGCATGACTTACAACAAGTAAGGGAAGGTAACGGAGGGAGGTGGGACAACAATACCAACAGACTAAGGATAAAATATATATAAGGGGAAAATATTGACTCGAGAAGGATACCGGGAGGATACCCGAGAATAGAGAGAGATACCGGGAGATAACCGAGCAAGGAGAATACACCCAAATACCTAGGCTTTAATATAGCGCTAGAAGAAGCCTGCATTTAAAGTCTGAATTAATAGGACGACATAGGAGACCAACATCGATTAAAGGCAAATCTGAAAGAAATGGGCTTACATATTATGTCAGAATAATGATAGGGGCATGAGATTTATGTAGCCGGCCGGAGTCTGTCTAGTCTGTTGTGTCTGTCTTGTGTTTTTATTTTTTTATTTTTCCTTTTTCTGATGTCACGAGGCAAGACCATTTTTGGGAGAAACAGCATGAAAATTGTTTGATTGTATAGCTAAAATGTTGTATGACATGAACTGATGGTTGTTTTTTGAAAAAGTAAAAGTACATTGTTGTGAAAAAACAGGATTGGAGCTTGCGACGATTGGTGTACGCACACAGAGGACCACATTGGAGTACAAGCCCCTGGCATACTACAGTGGGTATATGGACCCAGTGATGAGAGGTCACTTCCTGTGCGAAGCAAGTTTAGCTGCCACAGCGTTCACCATAGAAAAGGCTACAACCATTGTGATGGGATGCCCAATGACGTAGCAGGCACGCACTACTTGCCATTCTAGAATAACCAAAAGGCACATTGACATCTCAGAGAGCTTCTGCTCATGAAGTGATCACATCAAATCCATTGATTAAGATAATTCGATGTAAGATAGTGAACCTGGCTATGTTAATAGCAGAGCCAGTCACTGAAGGAGAGCTAATCCATGACTGCATGAACTATGTAGAATTTTATGTGGAGATTCCCAGAGTGAAAGAAAATGCATTGGCAGAAGGAGAAATTGTCTTTGTTGATGGTTGTTCGAGAATCAATCAGAATGATGGGCAGAGATATACAGACACGGCTATGATGAAGCACACGGCAAATGGAGAATTTTGAGTACTCATTAGTGCACGATTACCATCTCATTATTCAGTATAATCTGCAGAATTATTGGTGTTGATACTTGCACTCGAGAATCACGCAGACCAGGAAGTGACGGTGTACAGTTACTTTGCCTATGTGACATCAACAGTGCACGCAGGCTTAGCGCGATGGATAAGGAGGGGCTACCTCCGAGTGAATAGCATGCCAGTGCAGCACACAGCCTTGTTGGACAGGCTGATTAAGGCACTAAACTCCCAGTGGCCATAGCAGTCGTGAAATGCGCCACCCACACGAAAGGGACATATTTTATCTCACAAGGAAATCAAGCAGCAGACGCAGAAGCAAATCGTGTGTCGACCAAAGACGAAATAATAATGAATGTGGAAATAACAAATGTACATGAGAGAATGATTGTTGCCCGAAGTGAACCTGACAGTTACAATAACATGGAGAAAACCCAATTAATGGAACTCCAAGGGGAGGCACCACAGGAGGAGAAAAGCCTCTGGACGAAGCAAGGGTGTTCTTTAAACTCCTACGAGAGCTTGTGGCGAGAAGCACTGGTAATCCGGTGATGCCTATAGCCTTATTAAAGATAGCACAGGAACATTTACACTATCCAGCACACATGACGAAAGAGAATTTAGCAGTGACAAACTTCGCAGAGCACGTTGCATTTTTTATGGTGAACTGTATAATCTGCCAACAGTTCACGGCTGGGCATACACTACGAGTAATTAGAGGAGTCATTCCAAGCCCAATGGACCTTTTCATCACTTGCATGTCGATTATGTCGATATGAATCAAGTATGTTACAGGTACAGGTACCTAATTGTTGTGGTGTGTCCATTCTCTAGATGGATAGAAGCAGGTCCATGTACACAACCAGATTCTACCTGTGCAGCCAAATTTCTGGTGAGGGAGGTATTTCCCAGATGGGGAAAATGTGAGGTCATGAGGTCAGAAAATGGGCCTCACTTTGTTAATGCAGTCTTCGAAAAGATCAGCGTGTTGCTTGGTATAAAGCACAAGTTTTCTACGGTGTATCATCCTCAAGGTAATGGAGTATGTGAGAATCTCAACGGCGTGTTAAAGGAAAGGATAGCCAACTTGAAGCAAGCTTACTATAAAGAAGGGATGGCTACACTGCCTTCCACTGGCACTGTATGCGCTCAGAAACCAGCCTTTTTCTGACTACCACTTTACGCCGCATGAAAACGTAACAGGCAGAAGGATGCACATGCCACTGACACCCCAAGATAGAGCTAGATGTGATGCTCAGCCAACAGGGGAAGTGCTAGGATAAGAAATGCAAAATTACTTGAACTGTATGACATCTTGTCTTACTGTAAACTACTTAGACTAAAAAAGAAACAGTTCCGCACGGAAATGCATGGCCACATATTAAAAGAATACCTAAGATCGAGTATAATTCCGCAAGGTCTGCAAGTGAAAATTACCCTGTGTCTTTTTCTAGATGATAAGGACTATAAAATAGCATTTAGTCAGGTGGCCACGAAATGCAGCCGTGATTTATTAGTTTTAACGGTTACGACTGCCCAAAGAGTCAGTTTGACCATTCTAGAAACTTTATCTGAACAAGAAAAAGCTTTTCTGACTAATACCTTGATTACAGAGACGAAACAAAAATTGGAACAGATTAATAAATCCCTTCAAGAGTTTAAGACTCTAACTATTGAAAGGAAGACGAGCAAGCTAAAGAAAGATATTTCTCTTTTTAAAAAAGAATAGGTCTATGCATACTTGGCGGATGATTTCAATCCCCAAACAGCTTGGAAGAATAATTCCAGCTGGAATGCAGGGGGTCCCAATGGAAATGTTCCACCTAAAAAAAGATGGGTTACTTTTTCCGATACTTCGTCTAATAGCTCTGGTAATGATGAATCTAGTAATCAATCCTCAAATGATACCCCTTTTCGAGGAAGGGGCGGCCGAAGAGGTCGCAGAAAGTCCTTCAGGGATGAATGACTCACAACATGCCCCCCCAGAACCTTTCAGGACAGGGCATGATGCATCGCGATTTTCAAACTCGCAACCGGGCGTACAGGTGGTAAATGAACAATCTAGTGTCTCTGAACAGACACTACCCACCTTTAATCTCTCTTCACGGCTTCTTACATCAGCGGAAATTTCTATTTTGGAATGAGGACTATCCTTTGTTCCGTCTCAGAACCCTAGTGCAATGTCAATAATGAATGAAATTAAGGGGTTTTTAAGAAAACTAAGACTTCGTCTCTATTTTCAGAATAATGTGATTCCGAGTGAACAAAACATTTCGGGGATGTCCCGACCATCCACGTTTACTCCAAATTTGAATGATTTGCCCTCAGAGGTGACCATTTTTGAAAAACTGGTGTTAAAAGAAATTGAACAAGTAATTCGTTATCCAAGAATGCATTCAGGACTGAATTTGAAACTACAGGAGTTCCAAGCTATACAGACATTAGCTGATGATCCCTCTATAGTTATCAAGCCTGCAGATAAGGGTGGGGGGATAGTTGTCTGGGAAGCAAGTAAATACGATCAAGAAGTCTTGTGACTTCTGTCCATCCCAGGCCATTATACTCGGCTCGCCCATGACCCATCGAAACTAATTAAGGACAAGATTTTGGCATTAACAGAGGAAGGATGCCTTGCAGGGTTCCTTTCGACAAAAGAATCTGAATATATTAATTTTTCAGAAGAGCGTACACCTCTGTTTTATATAATGCCGAAGATACATAAAAATATTGAAAACCCTCCAGGTCGGCCCATAGTCTCTGGATGTGGTTCTCTACTCGAACCAATATCCAAATATATTGACTTTTTCATAAAACCTTTGGCTATAGCTACCCCAACTTTCCTACTGGATTCGCGAGACGTAATTAATCTTGTCGAATTAAGACCTTTCGCTTCATCTACACAAATATTAGTCTCTCTAGATATTGAGGCGTTATACACAAATATACCTCAAGTTAGAGCAATCCTGAGCCTAAGAACAATCTTAGATAGCAGACCATCCCCCCATATTGTACCTACAGAATTTCTGTGTAAAGCAGCCCAACTGGTTCTGACTAATAGCTTCTTTAAATTTAAAGAAGAATTCTTTTTACAAAGCAAGGGTACAGCGATGGGGTGTACTTTTGCCCCAAACTTAGCTATTATTTTCATGTCTCTACTTGAGGAAGAAAAAATCCTGCACACTTCAAATCTGTTTAAAGACAAGATCAAGATGTATTGTCGATATATCGACGACATATTTATGATCTGGGAGGGCTCAATGGAATCCTTATTGGCGTTCTTGGAATGGCTCAATAAAGTGGATACAGACATCCATTTCACTTTTGAACATTCCACGTCAAGAATTGCATTTTTGGACCTATACATTTTTACTGATGGAAATGTTCTTCATACTGAATTACATAGAAAAGTAACTGAAAGAAACACAACACTAAAATATGAGAGCCAGCATCCGGCAAGTCTCCTACGGAACCTGCCTTATGGTATGGTTTTGCGACAGCGACGCAATTGCACAGACATTACCAATTTTACAAAACATGCCTCTGTTTTGGAACAAAGACTATTGGAACGGGGCTATCCCAAAAGACTTATAAAACAATCTAGAAAAAGAGCCCGTTTTACAAATAGAGAGGCCCTCCTGTTACCCAAAGTTCAACTACAGAAAAAAGAAGAACTAGTATGTGTATCAACTTTTTGTCAATATAGTGAAGCCATAAAAGGCATCATATTAAAAAACTGGCGCATTTTAAATGCTTCAGGAACTAGGGTACCCAAACCCCTTTTTGCATTTAAATAAAGCAAAAATCTTAAACAGAAGATTACACGCGCCAGTAGAAGCAAGCAAAAACTGCCGATGATACGGGGCGTGAACCAGAAGCCGGTTCTTGGGCTTTATCCATGCACCACCTGTGTGGCTTGTAGGTTTTCTAAAAAAATAACTTTGTTTTTCATGCAACAGAAACAGTGGGACCTCCGCACTTTTACGACTTGTAAAAGTAAAAATGTGATCTATGCAATTCGGTCCCCATGTCAAAAAATGTACATTGGCAAGACGACCCGGGAAGTAAGCACACGGATCAATGACCATCGCTCAAAAATAAAAACTCGTAACCTTAATGCCCCTATGGTCATCCATTATGTGGAGATGGGCCATAAAGCGGACGAAATGGAATGGTTTTGTGTAGAAAGGGTATTTGGGAATAATTCAACTCAAATCCTAAAAAACCTAGCCTACAAAGAAGAATTATTGATCTTCAATTTAAAAACTCTGACCCAAGGGCTAAATACCTTAGAACCCTGGCATGTAAGTATATAACACTCCTTGTTTTCTTCCATAGACTGGGTCAGCTGTCGGGACACATTAAAATCGTGGTATTGCTTTGGCAATTGGTTTGCTCATGACTTCTGACCCATTATAAATGGGCGTGCCAGATGCACAGGCATTATTTAATTACGGGGACTGGCCACTTATATACCTCTTAATAAATTTTACTCTGAGAGTTGCGCATTTGTTTTATGACCGGATATTCACTTTCACTAAGACTAACTAGTCGAGTTAATGATGCCAGGCTACTCGATCTAGTCGGTAAGATTGGTTGCCGTGACAACGGCAATGTCCAAACTACGTTGTCCAGCATGCCTGGACTGTGTGCATGTTGCATGCACCAACGATTATGTACTTTTTCTGGGCGTTCAGAGTGAAATTTTTGCCCGCCACTTTAGGACTAGCGAGGTCACGCGCTAGTCGGCCCATTGCTTGATTGGGCTGGAGTCCATGGCTGCCGTGGCAATGGCAACGTCATGCCTGACCCTTCATCACTCATGACTGGCGTGGTCACGTGGTGGACGGCTCGTCACTCGATTGAGTTAAAGGGCCTGGTTGCCGTGGTAGCGGCAGCATGTGGGCCGAGTCGACCGACGTCCGCAGGCTGAGTGTGTGTTGCGTGGACCAACAGTCATGTGCCATTCGGGCTGGCCATCCCCCTTGTTAGCGTATTTCGGAACACTATTGACGGAGTCACGTGGCAAGCGGCCCAGTAGTCAAGTGCTCTTCCTATCAACATGGCGTAAGGCATCCACGTGATAGGTAATCAGCTGCCTTTAACGGGCTGGCAAGGACAGGCAATTCAGATGCGCGTCTCCCTTCCATTTGGACGCGACACAGACGTCCGGAGTTAATAGCAAACTCTGGGTCTCGCTCGAGTAACGGCGATGCACTCTGTGGGATATTCTCTGCTGGTAAGTAGCCTTCTGTTAGAATTGAACATTTGGGATTGGATTTAGAGGGGGTTTCCTCTACTCTCCTCATGGACTTTTTCAGTCCAGACTGGATATTTCGGAATGGTGAAATCCGATTTTTTCCAACTTAAAATAATCAAAAACGGTTCTCCACATAAAGATTCTTAAGGCCACTTGGGCCTGACTTTGGGGTGGAGCCTCTCTTGGAACCCTGAGTATTGAGTGCAGGTTTAGACATCCTTATATATATAAAAAAATACATTTATGTAATATTATGAAGTTACTTCTGTGGCCGGGGTCTTTGACAGAATTTCATTTGTAACCCCTGGAGATTGGAGTCCAACTGCAGCTATCTGCCTTGCAGGATCGTCTATTAGAACATTGCCAATTTGTATGACAGTGTTGCTGTTCCGTACAATAATTATTGAATGGATTGACTCCTACCACAATTGACAAGGTTGGTCCCCAAAAAAAGTTTTTTCTTCGGCAAAGTTGCCTTTCTAAACATACTTGCATGTGGGGATTGACATTTTCCAATTGGATCCTTCCTCCTTTTCACTTGAGTTGGATCTTACAGTCATTTATTTCCACCTTCCTCATGATCTACACCTGGTTGGTCTAGGGACACTGATTTCTCTTGGTAGCACTCCATGCATGACGCCCTGAGTTTTTAATCCCAATATATGTAAATATTGTGCCACTTATAGCAGGACAGTAGCAGAACAATTTATGTCTGCAATTTAGTGTAGTGGAGTCATGTATTGCTATTTTCTTTCCCGCTTCCTTGGACTTGGTCTCTTCTTTTTCTTTTTTCACAATTTGTGGGATAGGGAACTGATGGGCCCTTATATTTGTGTTTGCTTTTAGACAACTATCCTTAATCTCCTGATGAAGACGTATTAAACCATCTTTCACACGTCAAACCGGTCGAGAAAAACCTAGGATAAGGCCGTTTATGAAAATCTTGTTTGGCCTTTCCTGATTGCTGACCACAGTTTTCAAAAATCTACTATGGTCTTGCATTAAGTGTTGTTGCTGCTGACCACTTAAAAATTTATTGTGGCCTTGCACTATGCGTTGTTTTGCACAAAAATTGATTGCATAATTATGAAATTGTATATGAATTGTTATATTTGTTATATGTTTTTATCTTGTAATTGTCGATAAGGTGTATGAGCTTATGGATGGATGTAGTATAAATGTATGTATGATTGAATAGGATGAATTTTATCAAACTGTTTTGTTTTTAATTATTCCTGCTATGTAAAATAAAAATTGCTACAGTGAAGATTAATTTGTGACTAAATTCACAAAGAAAAAAATGTATTGGGTATAATAAAATCCTTAATACGCCTTTCTTTTCTGAGAATTATTTCCTCTGGATTTTCTTTCCGAGACGAACTATTACTGTAATTGCAGGACAGCTGCAGCGACGACAAAAAGGGTGCAGGGCAGCACAGAACACAGAAGGAGATACCACAACAGACCAAGTTCAAGGTTTATGTGTTCCACAACTGTTCCCTGGGGACACGGTCCTGGTGAGAAACCATACGAGAAAAAAGTGGGACGAGCCAAGGTTCAACGGTCCATTCAGAGCGGAGGACGTCACTCCCTCTGCAGTCAAGTTACAAGGAAGAAGAGCATGTATCTTCTTGGGTGACATCAAGCCATACATCGGAGGAGACCCTCTGCCTGCACCCCAATGCTTAGAGCCTACAGGCAACGGGGAAGAACCACAGCACATGCAGACGAGATCCATGACGAGGAAGAAGGACTCATGACCAGCAAAACAAAGGCAAATAACTTTTGTGCAAAGTTGTGGCTTAATTTTGGAAATTTCCTCTGAGCAAAAAGGGGATAAGGACATAAACACGGACACTGTGCATCCTAGTTGCAGGATGAAGAAGAAAAGCGCACACATAAGCCACAACATGGTCTGTTGACTTTGAACTTTGGATTGAGGCACACTGAAGCCTTGATAAGAAAAGGATATGCAAAGTTTTGATCAAGGACACATAAACTGGAAGAAAATTTCGTATCCTGACTTTTTCGACACAGAACTTTATTTGGACTTGCTTATGGTGTCACGCAGTAGTGACATCACTAAGGACGTTTTGATCTATTTCGAGTTAGTACTGAAGTCATACCCATCGTCAGTGGGAAGGGTCACTACCATCACTGAATTTCTTCAAGACCCTGAAAACGAAAAGACAATAAGGAAGCTGCTCATCGTGATTGCCGAGCAGTTCCTTTCGCTTCCAGAGTTCAGCGAGGATAATACAAATGTTCCTGTCACCAGAAGATAGCAGATTGGCAAGCAATGTGTTTTTTTGACTAATTGAGGACTTTCCAGAGCTTGTGGGGAGACCTGCCAGTGTTGATGTCCTCACTTTCATCAGAGACCCAGCGAATTCTACACAACTGGGCATGCTCCTGCATGGTATTGTAATGCAGGTCGAACTTTCTACTCATCATCAGAATTACCGGAGAAGAATGTAAAGTTTCCGCCGTGGGACAGAGCGAGAAATTGTTGCCAGAAAGCTTCACTCCTGCTCATGCTGACAATGAGACAACATGTCTTCTGGAGTGAAACAGGTAAGACATTGACTGGGAGTTTGTTTATTTTGAACTCGCAAACTAAATGACTTGCTGAACTTATTACCTTATTTTTCACATTTTCATATACAGAAAAAAGAACTGTTTCCAGAGACAAGAGACAATCTATTATTCAGGCAAAGAAGGACAATTGTTCCCGTATCCGCAACCTACGAGCAGAGACAGCAGAACCCTGATATAACAGTACCTAGAATGTATTAAAGAGTTAGTTTTCTTTCCTTAGATGATCGATATGGGCAACCAAAACAGTAATATTGTCCTCCCTCAGGGGGAGAGCCACTCGTATTGTTCCAGAACTAAGTGTTTTAGGTTAACATATAGAGGAATTATGTAACTATGCATTATATTCATAATTGTTTTACTGTCACTTATGATTCAAACTGCATTTTACGTTGGTGCACAAAGCGTTCCGATTCGAGTGCACCCACCTAATGATGTAAGCATGAAACCCACGAAGGTGCCCAGGCCTTACATAGGGCCTCATCACGAGTTTGGCAGTAACCCTTAAATCCGGCGGTAGCGCTGTTACCGCCGGATTTAAGAGTCCGCCAAGTCATGGCCTTGGCGGATTTCTCCCGAGCTCTGAGCTGGGGGGAAATCCGCCGACAATTCGCGCTCATACTGCCGGCGGGAAATCCGCCGGCGGTATGAGCGCGAAATTTCCCCATTGAGCCCAATGGGGAATGGGGCATTCCCGAATGGGCTCAATGGGGAATGGGGATTTCCAAATCCGCCAAACCCGTTATCCGGCGCTCAAAGCATCAGTGGGTTTGGCGGTAGGGCAGATAGCGCCAGCGCTATTAGCGCCGGCGTTACCGCCCAACTCGTGTTGAGGCCCATAGTCATTCCAGTCCCTAGAAAGTCTGATAGCGATTGAGTGAACTTAAAATGGATTTGATACGCAATAACACACACACACACACATTTGTGGTAACAAACAAATTGAACCGCCGGAGACAGGGTCGGCAGAGCAAACATGAGAAGGAGTTAATGAGAAACATACACATGCAAACAATGAGTGCATATACACCTGGTCTAGTGTCAATAACTACAGAATCACAGTCCAAGGAAGGGGAGAAGTTTGGACAACCAACGGTGAGAAGTTCCTCACCAAGAGAAGTCAAAGGACAAATGGAGAAAACTGAACTTTTAAGCAGACAAAAGGAGTTGAAGAATAAACAGAAGCAGCATTGACAAGCACACCTGATCCAATGAAGAGAACAAGTGCAAGTCCTGCAAAACTTTCACGTGTGGAGATGATAGCAGACTCAATTTGGCCGTTCATAACCAGAGCCAGGAAAAGACAAAAGGACAAGGAAAGAATTACCAGACTTTCTCCTACTCAAGTGGTACAGATGAAGATGCCTGGACCGTGGATGGAGATGCCTGAGAATTCTCCAGCAAGAAGAAGCTATATGGATGCGATTAAGGATGTGATGATAGCAAACTACATGAAAACCTTAAGAATCCGAAGAAGCACACAAGAAGACACCAACAAACTAAATGACTACCTGGACAGCACAGCACACTTTGGAAATAACATCTGGTACCAACATATGAAAGAAGTTGGACGATGGAATTCCAAGGAGCAATGCTTTGTTCGCGCACTCCTACCTTACAGCACGGGGAAGTCAAAAATCTTCGTAGCTGTGGAAATAGATGTCACAACAGCACACTGTCTATTACATATAGCAATGTGCAAGACTAGAGGCCAGTTCCTGGGAAGTGATGCTTCACTCAAATGGGCAACTGAAGCATCTGATCCAAATGAAGACGATTATGTCCAAGACATAAAGACAAGAAACAATGGAAAACAAAGAACATTGTGATAAGATATGAGAAGCCTGGAGTTAAAGTAGCAGAGATTAGAAGAGAGGCAAACCAAAGACTGAATGTCAAAGGAAAAACTCCAGAAGAAGCTCGTAGTTGGAAGAACAGAGGCCAAAGGCACATTTGGGGAACGGTGCTTTCACCAGACGGATGGGAGAAAGGAGTAGTGATCTGCAGAGCATGGATGATCATTGGACAATATAAAGAAACAATTGAAAATGTACAGAGGATATGCAAGCCATTATGGACAAGACTTGCTAAACTATTGACATGGGTGAAAGACAGAGGAGGACCCTTACAGATAGTGCCATTGGAGAGCCCAAAATTCTGCTGCAGGAATAATGGTACAAGAAAAATGGGAGAGAATCAGAATTGTGGCCGAGGCTTTGATGCTCCAGGGATGGTACATAGTATTGCAGTGATCATGGATTATTATTGGGCATGTGGATCCAAAGCATACATCAGACTGCCGAAGAATTGGGGAGGTATATGCACATTGGTGAATGTCCATGTTCCAGCGTTGGTGATTCCAAATATTTATCTGAATATTGACAGTTTCCCGAAAGCAGATGCTTACCTGAGAAAGAAGAGATCTATGGAACTGATGAACCAAATAAAGAGAGAGAATTACTTTTCTGCCAAATCAGAAGAAGCCTTTCTTACGATCCCGTATGAACACAGGCTGTTCAGCCTGACCTCATCAGTGTTCATGACAATTCTGATGCCAAGAGTTCAGGTTGGAACAAATACTAAATGGTTGCAGATAACCAGATGGGAGTTACTACAGACCATCAACATGACCATAAAAGGATTCAATGCAATCAAAGAAGAGTTAAGGGTGATAAGACAAATGACACTACAGAACAGATTTGTCCTTGACATGAACACAGCTATGGATGGAGGAGTTTGTGCAAAAATCAGAGAATCATGTTGCACATTTATACCATCTCACGATGACGAAAATGGGACCTTAACAAAGGCCATAGGCATGCTGACGAAACTACAGAATCAAATGATTGATGAAACTGACGAAGTTGATGATGACAGCTGGTTTGGATCGTTATTTTCATGGATTCCACAATGGATGGCAGATGCATTCAAATTCCTTGGCGCCCTGCTATTGATAATATTACTTGTATTCTGTGTTATCAACATATTAATATCTCAGTGCCAGAAAACTGCAAAAAAAAGCCATAGGGATGAAGATCATGATTGATGTTGAGTCAGGATGGAAACCCAAGGACCTGACTGATGAAGAAATAAGAGACTTTGCGAAAGCCAGCATTTATGTACCAGAAGGAACGAAGTTTCGGTATCCAAGGAAACATAAAAATTATGTGGGAAGATGGATCTATTGCAGTCCAAGTGGACAATGTCAATTTATGACATGGAACAAAGAGAAGCACATAGGAACAGCAGGAAGCTTGAAGGGAGTCATAAAGATATGGACCCCAAAGAGATATTTCTTCAGACCTCAGATGGACCCAGAAGATGAAATAAAGATGGATCCAGAGGATGAAGTAAAGGTGGAAACAAAGGAAAACGTGAATGTGGTCGATGAATCGCCCAGATGGGGAGTGTAGAGGAGGTACCAAGCACGTGTCGCACTCCTACTGCCCATTTTGAAGTACCAGGAACATTCACGCTGAAATATGTGATATATGATGAACAAATAAACCAGCAGAGAACCGCAGTAGAACTCTGTCCAGTACCTATCAGAAGAACAACACCTGTTGAAGTACTGAAACCTAAGGAAACCTTGACAGTAAGGTACCCATTGAGAAAACCATATCGACAAGTGAGACGGAATGACGATTGTTAGAATGCAATACCTGAAGAAGCCAAGAAGATACTAAAAGAATACGAAAGGTGAAGTCATAAGAACCCGGACTGACTCAAATATAGAAAATATAACGACCTAAGAATGATGAAAAGAGACGAAAACACCATGGATAAGTGACATCCCGAGCCTAAGTAAAATAATTGATGTCAAAATGTCAGAAACATATGCCATGAGTGCGATGAAGATATTCAGTTAGTTTAAATGCGTACATATGCTCAGTAGCCGCAAGAAGCACAGAAAGTGTGATGCTTGCTTATGCTTAGTAGTAAGATAAATTGCGGCAAGCGCCACATGTACATATCTACCTCAAGAAAGCACTTAAGTATACTTACACTATGCACAAGAGCAGAATCAACCAAAGGTTACTAAAGGTCTCAAGAGGAGAGCTTCGCAGCAAGCAAATCGAGAATTAAAGACGGAGAGAAATTCAGACGAAGACAACCATGCCAAGAAGCCAAGGTCACATCGGCTGATAAAGACCCACAGTGGATACAATTAATGAAAAGAAGAACAGAGTATCCTGTGCAGAAAGGTCAAGATAAGACACAGATGGCAGATGACTGGCAGAATTAAATCATACACATGAAATTGCATGGAGAATAAGATGATTTCACGGTGTCGGACTCACGGACACGAGCAAGCAGAAGGTATAAAACATTCACACCTACGCATGGACCCTTGCCAGGCCCAGACGCCTTAACTTTCCCAGACCAAGAAGCAGACTCGAGGCCAAAAAACAAAGAAGTAATTCTGCACGTGGAAAAGTATGAATGGGGTTGATGCCAACCCAATCAAATCAAAGTGGACCATGTAATCTAGGGTCCTATAGTTAGAACCAATGAGACGTCATACTAGTAGTGACGTTTACAGTAGCCATTTTGAAGGAAGGGCTTAGTTGCCCCACCTGACATTGTTTATCCAATCCCCTCTCCCCTTTACCATATACAGATATAGTACCTATATTAAAGTTACCTTCCTAGAACCAATCAAGTTGCCCGCTAAGTTTTTCTGAAATTAATTGGAGTTCAAGCGAGAAGGAAGATCGAGCGATTGCTGATATTCATAAACTCCCCGTTTTTTTTACTTATCATTAAACGGACTCCCTTTGCCAAACTATTGAGTTGTCATTATTGATTTAATGCAAGAGTACTAATCTGCATCCCCATCTATCTCAAGGGTGCTGCTACTCATCTTAAAGTGCTGTTTGGGAAACCCCCAGTCCTATGGGCCAGCTGGGGACCCTACTGCACAAAGGGCTATCCATTAAGTTGCAGTTGAAGATAAATGATGTGCTCATACTCCCTTGTATGTCCTAGAACAGAGAGCCATGGCAAGATCAACTACAGACAGAAATCTTTGGCCTATGGCCAACCTGATGAGATATGATGGACTAATTGGGAAAGTGGAGAGTAATCTGACGTGACTCAAGCAGCTGGGATTCAATTTCCTTACGTGCTGCTAGCGAACAGAAAGTCCAAGGTTAGATGGGATGCCGATCAATCAGTGGGTCTATAGGGAAACCTCCTATACAATGTTGCATAGACCAATCCTCTGCCATTGTGTCTGCTATAATCAGTAATAAACATATTTAGAGTTAGTTTGAGGTGTGTCTTACAGATAAGAGACTGCCAATGAACTACTAACCCATATACTTTCTATAAGTAGATATGTGCCCCTAACTAATCCATCTTGCCAATAGGTTTTACAGTTTGCCACGCATGATTATGTAATAAATGATGAATATTGGGGTATAAGACCTCTGTGTAATCAAGTTTTTTTGTGTGTGTCCAAACGTCAGACTGATGTTTGTCAATGTACCCTGCTTTATTAAATTGAGAATAAAGCCATATTCTTTGATTCTGTCAGGCTTTTTGGTCTGAGATCTTTATTGGTAATTCCATCTAGCACAAGAGATGCTTCAAGGTGCTAAAGCACATATTCCTCCCATAAGGGCAAATAAAAATAGAATGGAGTGTATGAGCTGTCGTCTTGCCACAGATGAAAGAGCGTTGTACCAACTCTTTTCGTTCTCCATGTGGGAACATTAAAGAGGAAAGATATGAGTAGGGAAGCAGTTGTCACAGAGATAGGCTATGCAGTCTTGAAGTCAATGAAGCACTATCTAATAAAGAGATCCTAAGGTGTAGAGCTCGAGATAATGGGGAGGGTCCCCCATTTTTGCTTGCTAGGGAGTTTTTTGTTGGATTTTACTTTGCATTTAGCTATTTAGGAAGTGAGCTGAGGGAAAGTGGAGGAGAGACTGCAATAGTGACATGGTGGATGGTCGTTGAAGCAAGATGGGTTGATGATGAGCTCAATGATTTGAGCAGAGGAAGATTAGGTGAAGTGGGTTGCCTTGATGATATTCCAGTAGGCAGTGAAGAGCAGACACCACTGAAGGCCAGATTTCTGTTTAAAGGAAGAGGGGCCATAGTCACATGGCTGAAGCAGAGAAGAGGAGTATGTCTTAATGATTATGAGGCAGACTCCTTCACCTCATTTGGCCATTAAAAAAGGGTCTGAGAAGGTTGTATGATGAGTGTGGATACCAGCCATTGTGGTACTGTTATTGCAGATTTGGATGATGCAACAGTGAGGTTAGAAGGATGTAAAAGAGGAGAAGAGTGGGAGGTGGTGAGCAGAGGAGAGCCTCTGAAGAAGAACTGTGGGGATAAATACATTTGACTCAGATGTATGGTGTGTTTTTAGTGGGATGGCAAAGACAGAAATGTGGCATGTGAGGCATTGATGAGTTATGGAATGAGGAAATGCATGGAATGTTCATGTGAAAGAAAAGGATACTATGGTGAGAAGGCAGTAAGGATGTGTCTTCAGATGATAAAGAGGGTTGGGTGAGAGTATTATCAGGTAGGCCAACCAGTACATGTGGTGTGTCAGCAGTGACCACAAAATAAAATAAAAGTCCAGTTGCGACCCACACGATTAATCAATAGTTTGGCTGTGACACCACACAACTAGTTAAAAGGCAAGTTCCAACAAGCAGAAATAAATAATATGCCAGCAACAACCACACAATTAAAAAGACACGTTGAAAAGCAACAATTAAATAATAGAAAAGTTAAGAACAGTAAAATTAGATAATAGGGCAGGTGCGACCACACAATTAAACAAAAGCTCATTGGTCACAAGCACCATTTAATAAAAGACAAATTGAAAGCACACAATTAAAAAAGGGCAAATTGTGACCTGACAAATCATAGATCACGTGTGTCCAACATGATTAAATAATTGTCCAGTTATAACAAAAATTAAGTAAAAGACCAGTTGCAACTAGCACATTTAAATAATGGGCCAATGGCAAGCACACAATTAAAAAATGCAAGTTGTGAACAGACAATTAGCTAATCAACTCTCAGCAGATCAGACACTTCTCCAAGCAGAGAGTGGAGGGTAGATCTCTCTCCTACGATGGTGCCTCCCTTCAGAATGGCCTCCCTGACCCTCTCAGACTTGAGCCAGATCTCCTTAAGTTCCAGAAGCTTCGAAATACCCTAATTTTCTTTTTCTCCTTCTGTGAAGGCATCATGAAGCAAGATACAGACAACAGACTTAAAGTTATCAAAAGATATTTAGTAACTTAAATATCAGGAAGGTAGAAGGCCTAGCTTTCCCTTTGCTAAGGTGGGATTTCCCTACCTGAACGAAACTAAGTAAAGTCTGAGTCAAAGAGTTCAACTTAAAAGTCAGTCTGTGTCCAAAACCTAGACTTGCCCTCACAACTAAAGCTAAAAAGTGTGTAGGGATGTCAATAGTCAAAGAAATGGTGATCAAAACAAAGTTCTGAACTTCTTCCAAATCTTAGCTTCCTTTTTAGCTCCCCTTCTCCAAATTCAAGAAAGTTCCACAAATGTCTTAGCATTACCTTTCTCACGTTCAAGGTAATGCAGTTTCACAACATCCTCGGGGTTCCCTTCCCTAAGTTCCAAGCAACACAGTTCAAAAGAAAAAAAAAGGCTCTTGAGGATTTGTTCTCAAGACAATACTTGCAGTTCCTCAAGTCGCAGGGTGCCCTTCCCCAAGATTTTAGCTCAGCAATTTGTACTTGTTTCAGTCTTTTGAAAAGTTTAACACAACTCAAGGTCAGCCTGACGATCTTTCTGGATTGCCTCATCCAACCACTTGCAGTGCCCCTCCTTCGTTTATTCCACAATGTCTTTTGGTTCTCAGTGTTCAGGGTTCACTGGTCTAAGCGCAGTCGTCAGACCACACAGTCCACCCATCACAGGTCATCTAACCAGGATCCCTAGGCTCCTCTGCCCAGACAGGTTCTTCCAGACTTGTCCCTGTGCACTGGGTCATGTTCCCTTAGGTTTCTCTTTATTGACCTCTCTTATTTGCAGTATTTCCACTCCTCTGGCTTCTTATGGTTATCCTCTTGGCTCTGCCATAACATGTCACACACTTCTTGCCAGTCTTTGGCCTTGCCGTACTGCATTTACTCATAAAGTTCACTTTATGGTGGTCTTGCTCATGTCCCACCTTTCTATGGAACTCTTTCATACTTGCGCTCTTTCTTATATGTTGTTGTCATATGGGCACTCTCCCTTTGGCTGTCCTCTGTGATTTGCGTCACCCATAAAGTTTTACTCAAATCCACATTCAATAGGCGTATTTGCAAGATTCCATTCAGTTATTCAACAGATGTTCAATATGCTTAATTTCAAGTTTCAGTTTAGTTCGGTATTCAATAGGCATTCAAAATATTTAATTTCAAGTTTCTGTTTAGTTTGGTATTCAATAGGCATTCAATATGTTTAATTTTGAGTTTCCACTTAGTTTGGTAATTCATTCCGTATTCGCAGCCCACTCAATGGTTCTTGGCGGTGCTCTGCAGTGGCTCCTGCTGCTTTTTCCTGCCTTGTATGTTGGCAGGCCGTCTTCTGCAAGCCCCTCTAGCACATCAGGGCCTGTCATGCCCACGTTGGTTGCTCTGCTGCATCTGAATGGATGCGGATGACGATCTGCTCTCTCCTGCACTTTCACAGCTCCAGCTGCTGGTTCCTCAACACAGAGGCTGCAACTCTTGTGAAAGCACAGTGGCCCAACTCGCCTCGGGCTTTACAGGCTTTCTGGGCTGCTTGTCGGTGTCCTGCTCCTCCACAGGTCCCACCACAGCTGTCTCCTTCGAAAATGGGTCTCCTGCTGGTCTCCTCCCCACAGGCCTCCCTGTTTCTCTCTCTGGTGTTCTCTAGCCCTCTCTTTATATACCTGCAACCATGTAACAGGTTGCCAGTGGGGATCCTTAATTTTGTCTGCCTGACTATGATTAAGGGGACATGCCTGACTCACCATACTCTACAGGCATCTTCCTCGTCCCAGTACAAGAGTGGTAAAATGAAGGTTTAGTGTTCAATACTCTCAGTCTCCTCTTCCGGATCCCAGTACGTTCAAAGATTAAATGTGGGGAAATGAGGGGAGAGGCCTTGCAGTAGCCCATAAAAGTCGGGGAAGGGTTAGGTTGGTCATCAATAGGGAAAGGGGAATATCATGTCTCATCTGTGGGTGACCCACTTCCATTCTCCGAGGACCCTCCACCCAGGTGATACTCCCTCACTTCTCCACTCCCAGGGTCAGTATCCAAAAGGGTTGGTCTTTCCCTGGCCACAAAAGCAGAGGATCGAGGGGGTTTAGGAGTGAGGATGCCCTCAGGGATCTCACACTTCCCTCTCTGCCGCCCCTGCTAATTTTTCACGCCTATGCCTCTTGACAGGCTACCTGGTTCCTTCAGATTCTTACAGGGCACCAGGCTCTCCCCTACCCTTCTTCTCCTGCACTTGGTCTTGTCTGATCCCCATGCCCTCATGGGCTCCCTCCTCCTTCACTAGCCTGGCTGGGTCTGCACCCCCTTAGCCCTGCCAGTCTGTTCCTCTCACTTAGCACATGCACCTTTCTGCCCTGCACTCTCCCATCCTTGGGATCTGTCCACCTGGCCTCCCTGGGCACTCACACTTAAGCCTCTAGCACTTCCCCCCTCCTCTCTCCTCTGCACTGCTATTACTGTGCTTGCACAATCCGAATGTCACAAGGCCTAGTAGGACCGTTTCTGTTTTGTCATCCCTGTCCCCCCTTGTTTTGTTTCGCCTTGAAACATATTGTTTATAGGTGCATTATAAAAACCCAATAACTAAATTAATTAAATAAATAGACAGAGCGTGTTCATCATGATTTAATAATAGTGCTGTTGAAAGCACACAATTAAATTACAATACAGTTGTGATCAACTTAATTAAACATTAGCCCTAGTATGTAAATAATAGGCCAAATATAACAGACAAATAATAGGCCAGGTTTTGCCCTTCCGATACATTTAAATAAGCGTTGTTGTGTTACTACACAATTAGGTAATAGGGAAGGTGCAATCATATTAATGTAATAACTGTCTAGGTGCAACCACCATCACAACTAAATAATAGCCCAGTGTAGATCCGTTAAATGATTTGATAGTCGGTATAGGAATGAGTTAGCTGAAGGAAGGCACTATGGTGAAGGTGGCATACTGTGGGTGGATATGAGAGAGATCAGAGTATCTGGATCAGAGGAAGGCAGCCATCTTGAGAGAAAGCAAGATGTTGAATGCTGAGGGATTTATGGGTGGATAGGAGAGAGGTCAAAGTACCTGAATGGTGAAGAAGGAAGCCATCTGGAGAGAAAGGGTGTGTAGGTAACCCCCTTGGCCAATTCTACCTTCCCCAGGGAGCCTTACAGGTAGGTTACCCCGAGGATATAGATTTGGGATAGGGGATGTTCTCTTACAGTTGCAGGACCAATGCATGATGAGGCCATCCAGCACAAGGAAGATTGTCATTGTGTATGGACCACCGTGAAGCTGACAGTGAATTACAGCACACTAGTGGCCGGTGCCTTGCGGCTGGGCCTCATGTCCCATCCAAGTGATCACGCAATCCATTCACAGTTGCAGGCCCAGTGCCTGATTGGGTATCTGAGTGGCAAGAAAACAGAATGTGTGGGAGGGTAGTAAGCAAGCTGGAAAATATGCCAATGACTTGGGTGTGCATGTGAAATAGGTTAAGATAACTTTGATAGAGGGACTTCAGTTTACCAAAGTCTTTAGAGATATTTTATTTTATTTGATTTAAATGGGGATTTTGACACGTAAGAGGTTGGGTACTAGAGTTTGGTATACAGCCTGCTCTGGAAAACAGTATATTATATCTCTCTTGAAAATTGAGGTTTATCACAATGCAACTGATCCAAATATCTTTTTTGTATTTAAACTTTACAGATCTAGCCCGAGAGCCATACAGGGAATTATATGATGACCAGGTCAAAGACCTGAGGTCAGAAAGGGTGTTTAATGAGGTGTACAGGCTCAAAACTCCTGGTACGGCCATATGACATGGTCTATCAGGCTATGGCTCATATTGACCGGAAATTGGCCAATGGGGGAGTGCCATGAATGGGGCAGTGCCAGATCACTGCCCAGGGTCATAATATGGCTTTCACCCACGTTGTGTGGGGTGGGCAAGGCCTTTGTCGGCCCCCATCATCAGCCCAGGATGCCAGAGCTAAGTTAGGGCCTTGGCTTGGGCTCAGGGCTCTTAAAGGCCTTGTCTGCTCCCCAAATCGAGGATGAAAGCCATTCACACCACAAGGACTTCCCAGCATGGGGATGCATATATATATATGTTTGCCTCCAGAGATTGGTGCACAGAAAAGGAGTCCCTTTTCCATTTCTATGGTGGCAGCCGCAAGTGGGAGGAGTATGGGTCCACCAGGTAAGTGGGGGAGGAGGGAGGGAGGGGGAAGGGAAGACATTTGTTTTGTTTTGGGGTGGTAGGGAGGTGTGGCGGAAACAGATTAAAAGTCCCTTTTACCTCCCCACATAAAAATCAACAAAATGGTGCCACCTGGGGAAGGGCCTCAGGTGGCTGGAACAGCGGGCAGAGAATATGTATTCTTGCCCGTTGTTCCAGGAAGGATAAAAATGAATGAACAAATGCAACTGCATGTTGATGTCACATAGTGTACTGCAGATTGTTATTTTACATGAAGAAACTGAAAAGGAGTTGTTCTCTGCAGTGAGTTGAACACCTACTGCACAATTGCGCTTGTCAGAAACTATCCTCAAAAGGCAGTGCATGTGGTTCATTGAAAGATTCCATGCTCTCTCAAGCAGACTTGCTTGTGTCCAGAAAAGAGTCCGTGTGACTAAATGGTGTCTCTATATTTGCTGTTTATTCCACTAATTCACGTTTTCTTTTATAGCTGAGTAGTTCCAGGTCATATTACAAATATGCAGTTTTTCAGAATGAACTGTTTTATTATGAATCTATGCTGCTTCTAGGATAATTTTTAGGGCTACATAGGTAGACATTTAGCTTGCTGTCTGAGGTTTTTGCAGCATTGTGTAGAGGGGCCCATGTGACAATGAGCTGCTCAATGAAGAAGAAAGAGTGCATCCTGATATAAGCTTGGTTACAGTGTCAGGCGTTTGGTAAAAGATCAGTAGGACTGCGTGAATGATGGAGCGAGTTGTGAAATGTTTCTTTTAAAAGCCTGTTTTATTTCCATGCTGCTTGTTACATTGATTTTACTTTTATCCTTGTGATGAATTGTCAGCTGGCAAGGGTGTAGAAGCCCTGGCTTTTTGAATTGTATTAACCAATAAAATGATGTGGGTAATTCATCTCAGAATGGATGACCTCCTAACCAGGTCCTGCTTTACTAAATCTCTATGCCAAAAGCATAATGCACACCTGTGCCCAGCTGCATCAGTAGCTTTATCTCTTGTGCCTGCTTTCCAGTGGACCAGAGCAGGTACAGGGGTCACAGGTTCCTTCTTGACAGCTGCAGCTTAGGGGCTGCATTTAAGTGATATGCACCCCTGTTCCAAAAACTATGTTACTATGAGAATGCTGGCACACTTAACTGTAACTGTAAATACAAACCATACCCGACTTTAGGGTATTGTGGTCAGCATCTCTCATTTTTATTCAAGCAACATCAAATTGTGATTACACGTTTCAGCCCTGAGAACCCAGTTCAGCTGAGGATGAGTTGTGTGTATTATCCCGAGACAGGCAGTCATTGCTGCCTCTAACAAGACAGTAGCCGTGGGGGTTGAATCTCTTTGTTCCTTTGTGATGGCAGGTAACGCCATACCCAGAGAGACAGCCACTCCACAGGTATCTGTCCTGGGAACAGGAATGAAAGGGCACACCCATTCACAAAGGGCGTAGCGCCAAAACAGGGTGCTGCATATTATCATGTCTTTTATTATATCAAGAAGGAAAGGGGTTGGGTTTAGTGTAGACAAAGGAGGGTATTTGCAGCTGGCGGACAGTTTCACCCTCTTGCTTCTCTCTGCCCCTTTCTTTCCTTCCTGTCCCTCCACTTCCTGTAGCACAAAACACTTTGGGTGTGATGTCAGAAAGCAAAGTCTGCTGTTCCAAGGGCACCGATTGGACCCTTAAAGCAGACTTGCTTTTGTCAAATCACTTGTAGGCATTTTCTATTAAATAAAGGGTCTCACGCTGATTCTTGGAATTCTCTCTAGACTTCAAACCTTAAAGAAGATGTCCTTGGACCCTGTTGGGAGAACAGTTATTTCTAAAGTCCTCAAGTAGTGAACTGAAGGCAGGAGTTCCAAGGTAGAGGCAAGCTATGGCCCATAACCATCCCCTGGGACCATTGTGGTTGAACTGCTGCTGGAACAAGACCTGCATCTCTGCCACCGACACTGCTGCCCAGGACATTGCCATACATAAGGACCCCTCAAGGTGTGCAGACTCATCTTGCCTATGAATTCCTGGAGTGGGATTCACAGCTCCTGATAGTCAAGACAACCATGATTCCTGCAATGTTGCTGTAGAATGCTACAAGCTGTGTTTCGAGCGCGTTCAACAAAGATCAAACCATCAGGACTCTCCAGAGATACCTTTGGCACTCGCTGTTGTTTGAACCGCTGTCCCACACATTCAAATCGGTTCACCACTGCATCATGCTATCTGAAAGTGTGACATTGCCTCAACTCAACAAGAGAAGTACTGCGGCTTCTGAAATGCTCAAATCCCTGCTCAGAACTCCAGCTTCTTCATCCCTGAACAAGGAGTTGCTGATTGAACCAAACTTAGTGTTCGTCACAAACTGCACCGTTCGAGAATCACCATCAAACTGACTCACTTGCATATAGTATCATCAGGCAATCGAAAGCCAAACCGTACTCCATGACCTCCAAGATCTGCATTGCTTGAATAATGATTTGAACTGAATCCTCCTTCTGTTCACCTGGCTTTGACATCTGCTTGCCACTGGACTTTCGCGATTGTCGATTTTTGAACTGCATCGTACTGCCAAACAGCAATGAGAAGCCTGGTTCACCGTTGATGAACAGTCAAGACACTGCAAAGTTATTATTAACTTATAACTGCCCCCTTGGTCCATTTTGGGCCCTAGAGACTGGCTAGATCATGTTAATGCCCTTTTGCAACTCAAGAACATATCCTTTTTTTAACATTGTGGTTTTTATTGCCTTTTCTCCTCCTGTCTCAGTACCCTGAATGCTGATATTTTGCATATTCTGTATTCTTTCTACAAGGGTGGTGTTTTGTAGCTTTTTCTGTTTAGTTATTATTTCATAATACGTGTTTAATTAAACTATATATTTTGATTGAAGGTTGATTGGGCATTCCTTTATTTTGGACTTGTATACCTCGCTGTTTGGGTTGATACTGAACCACATTCACACCCTACTTGGGATTTTTGCCTTCCCTTGGCCCACATTACCACAAAACGTGAAGGAGGAATATCTCTTAACTGTGCCTGTTTTACCTTTATGATTGTGTTTACTCTTGGTTTGTAGACATGTTAGGGCTGAGTAGGTGCTTAGCCTGTACCCATCCATGAACACCTGCAGGGCAGAATTCAGTTTGTCATAATTCTGTATTAGATGTAACTCGTTAATGATGTTATCATGAGTTGCTTTTCTCTGTCTGTGATTGCCATCTTTTAAGGTGGTTAAAACATAATTAAGAGAGTATCTTCCACGAGCCCACTGCATCTTAATTAAAGCATTTTATTCAGAGGCACCAACTTGGATCAGCAGTTCATTCTCGAAAATTATATCATTTACTTTTGTGTGCCATTTTTGTGATAATATTTCTATTCTGCATGACACCTTTCTGCTGAGAAATGTAATGACAAACTACATTGAATACATTACTGCATTATATTATCTGGAAATATTTTAACTATGTACATTTTCACTGTGTGTTACTAGTTTGAGCTTTGCGTGTAATGTTCCAACATAATACTAAGTGTACACTGAACCCAGAGTACACTTCTCCCATGACACACTGCCCTCAGCACATATTTATAGCCCTTCTCAACACAACCATAACACAATATACACCTCCATCAGATATAAAACAATGCACAAACCACCACATTCAACGCTGCAGAACACATACTACAAGACAAAACAAACTCTCATACCAAACATAGCACACAATTCAAACAGCATAGATGAACCTTACAGTGCACAAACTCAATATAAGAAGCATTCTATTAAATAATACATGTATATGCCACTACACACTGTGAGGTTGGCATCATGGAAGGAGACACAGACAACGGATTCAATATGCAACAAAATGCTTGTATTAATGTAAAGTTCAGGATGATGTAAGGTCTAACTTGCCCTATTCTAAGGTAGGATTGCCCTAACTAAAGAAACTAAGAATAGTCTGTGTCAATAAGATCAACTGAAAAGTCTGCCTGTGCCCAAAACCTATGCTTGTCCTCACCTTCAAAAACAAAACAATGGGCCTCATTACGAGGTGGGCGGTAAGGGATTACCGGTACCAGTAATCCCTTACCGCCCTATTACGAGTTCCCTTTGCAGGTCCTCCCTTAACGCCTGGTTTTACTAGGCGTTAAGGACGGGACCCGCAAAGGGACTTTGGTGCTAATAACGGTACCGCGGTTTGCGGTACTGTTATTAGCGCCTTCCCCATTGAGCCCTACGGGGGCTCAAATGGGATTGGGAAAGGCCCTGGTGAATGGGGAATTACCGCCCCCGCCAACCTTGGAATGGGGCGGTAATAGCTCCATTCACCAGGGCGGAGTCGGTAAGGATTTGTAGGCAGCCATGTCGCTAATAGCGCCATGGTTACCTCCAAACTCCTAATGAGGCCCAATGTGTAGGCATGTCAACCATAAACAAAACAGTGTCCCAAAAGTTCTGAACTATTTACAGCTCAGGCTTATTCTTCAGCTTCTTTCCCCCAAATGCCAACAGGCTCACTACAATTTTCAAGTTACATTCTTTTGGATATAAAGTAATATACTTCCACACCATTTGTAAATGTAAGTATACCCTTCCTCAAGTTCAATACAGGTTTATGGCAGCAAGTCTCAGGATTCCCTTCCCCAAGCTGAATATCAAAAGGATATCTTGAAGCTTTTTCTTTAAGCTGAGTTCCAACAATTCTTCACAGCTCAGGATTCCCTTCCCCAAGTCGTATATGCACCAATAGTAGTTTTCCCTCTGACTCAATAGCAGGTTTCCTTGTTAGCATATAGGGATACTCTCGTCTTGGTGCAGTTGTCACACCACATGGTCCACCCATTACAGGTCACGCAACTAGGAACTTTGAATTCTCTTTCAGAAGTTCAATATTCAACAGATAGGAGTTTCCTGGTCTTGGCGCAGTTGTCCAATCATACGATCCACCCATTACAGGTCACGCAAATAGGAATCTTGAATTCTCTTTCAGTAATTCAATATTCAATAAACAAGTGGTTTGACAAATGCAGCTTCATAACAAACAGTTTCTTCAGTCTCAACTTCAACTCTGCAGTGAAAGACCTTCATTCGGTTTAGTTATCTATTTTCTTTCAGTACAGGATTATACACTAGCAGATTCGCTATTTATTTTCAGTGTGTTATTGAATATTAGGAGATTTGCTATTTCATTTAGTCCAGTGTTCAATATTAGCAGTTTTGCTGGTTTCATTCAGTTCGGTATTCGATATTAGCAGTTTTACTGTTTCATTCAGTTTGATATTCAAAATTAGCAGTTTTGCTGTTTCATTCAGTTTGGTATTTAATATTAGCATTTTTGCTATTTCGTTTAGATTCTCCCCAGACTGCCCCGGTCTCTGGGTGACTTCCTCAGCACTCACAGGTTGTAGGTGTCTTCCTCTGGCAGTCCTTGCTGCTTTCCTTCTTCCCTTTTACTGGTGCTTAAAATTCTGTGAGCCCCGCTCCCATGGGGACCGGAGCTCGGTCAGCACAGGTGGCTTTACTGCCTTTGCGAGGCTGGGTACAGCGTCCTTGGTGTTTGTGCCGCGCTGCAGCTCTTTTTGCTCCCACTTCAAATGGGAGGCTTACTCTGCGCAAAGGAGGCTTCCCTTGGTTTGGGGTTGTTGGCCGGCGTCCAGTCTCATACTCGGGTCCCACCACGGCTTCATCTGGATTCCCTGGCATTATAATGATCTCTGCCCAAGTTACCCAGAACTCTCTCTCTTACTCCTTCATGACTTTGCCTTTTATACACCTGTGGTCCTTCAATGGGCTGCAGGTGTATTCCACTATTCAATCTTGCCTGACTGTGATTAAAAGGACATTCCTGACCTTCAGACCTTGCAGGCATATCTTCATACCAATACCAAAGTGGTGAGAGTGAGCGATGTTTGTTACTCTGAGTTGCTTCTTCCTTGTCTCAGTACAAGAATGGGTAGAGCGAATGCTGTTCATTACTCTCAGTTGTTTCTTCCTCATCTCAGTATTGTCCGGTACCCCAAGAGGGCAAAAAAGAGGAGCTGATCTCCAGTAACCAATAAAGGCTGGTGGGGGTGGTGTTAGACTGGTTGTCACTTGGATAAGAGGGATACTGTGTCTTTCCCAAATGTACCCCATTCACAATCCTTTCCCTCCTCTTTCTAGTACCTATGGGTTGATAATATCTCCTGTCCTTCTAAGGGATTATAGAACATGGGGAACAATATCCCATTACCACCTCTGGGATAAGGGGTACATCCTGAAAGGAAGATGTGGAATACCACCTCTAACCTAAGTGCATCCCACTTTCAATCCCCAAGGACCCTCCACCCAGGTTATCCTCATTCGCTATCCAAATGTGATGGCCTTAACCTGGGCATCTGCATAGAAAATCCAAGGGGAGTAGGAGTGAGAATGCCTTCAGGTTTCTCACAACACATAATACCCAACAGTATTCGAAAAAGGCACTCAAACGCCAAAATGCTGCATATTAAAAAACACACATTGCACACAGTTCACACTGCACACAACACACCAAGAATGCACAGACCCTAACACACATTGGGCCTCATTACGACCCAGGCGGTAAGGGGTTTACGGCAGCGTAAACAGCGCCGACCCTTACCGCCTGATTACGAGGTCCCTTAGCGCCATGGAGCTTTTAACACCTGCTTTTAGCAGGTGTTAAAATCCATGGCGCTAAGGGACCATGGAGTTAATTACGCCACCGTAATTTACGGTGGCGTAATTAACGCCTTCCCCACTCCCATTATGCCCTATGGGGCAAAATGGGAATGGGGAAGGGTAAATGGGTAAATGGGGACTTACCGCCCCGCCAAGGTCGGAATGGGGCGGTAAGTCCGCCAACCACCATGGCGTAAATGTAGTTTACGCCATGGTGGTAAAGTCACGGCCTAGGCGGTAACTTACCGCCTGGGTCGTAATGAGGCCCATTACATGTAGTTTACAACACATATATTAATTCACAACACAGTATAAAAGCTGCGTAGTTCTCTGGCACTCCAGAATCATTTAAAAAACTAATTATAGGTATTAGCGTCAAGTAGGCTGTTTTTACTACGCTTATGTCATGGGTACCAGACATGTAGTCGGGGCAAGCTGGGTGGAGGCTTGGCAGGCCTGGCATAGGCACACAAAAAACCCATAGCAGATACCTTCTTTTAATTCCTTCCTGGTGTTTGTAGTAACTTCCTGGTTACCACATCCTGTTGCCAATCAGGAAGTGCTTGAAAGTCCATGAACTCTCTAGTGTTTGGGTGTGCTGGCTATATAAGCCACACCCAAGATTCTTCCAGTGCTTCGTGTTGCTTTCTGTTTGCTGCATCAGAAACACTCTCACCATGCTCCTGCTTACCTGCTCTGGATCATCCTGCTTCTGCTTAGCTGCTCCGGATCATCCTGCTTCTGCTTACCTGCTCCGGATCATCCTGCTTCTGCTTACCTGCTCCAGATCAACCTGCTTCTGCTTACCTGCTCCGGATCATCCTGCTTCTGCTTACCTGCTCCGGATCAACCTCCGTGCTTTCTCCACGTCGGAGCTTTCCCCGGACATGAGGTGAAACCTACACCGGCACCTGTAAGCACAAAGAAGAACTTTCATTAGTGCGCTCGCTCCAGTAACGCTGCGCAAAATCACCGAATCTTCCCGTTACATGGGAATCCAGGTTCGTAGTCCAAGCGCCCAAATTCCTGCAAAATAAAGGAGAGACATTACTTACTGTGCTCGCTCCAGTAACGCTGTGCATACTTACCGAAATTCCTGCAAAAGAAAGAAGAGACATTACTTACTGTGCTCGCTCCAGTAACGCTGTGCATACTTACCGAAGCCTTTGTGCATACTTACCGGACCTCTGAGGCTCTCCAGTAGTGCTGAGCCCAGACTCGTGGCGCAAGCACTCCATAATCCACTCCTGCAAGGGAAAGGAGAGGCATTACTAGGTGCGGTCGAACCTATAACGCTGCGCATCCCTATCTGAGTTCTACACGCAGCGCTACTCACCCAAGATACCTTTGGCAAAATAAAGACAATTCGGACAATACCAGACTCTCAAATCCACTGTGCAACATTCGACTTGTGGAAAGGACTTTCTTGCTAGTGAAGAAACTAGCACATTGAACACTTGGCCTCGCTGTGAAGGCATCAGAACTCGGCAAACAGACATTGGCATCATCCCAACGAGTGTAGGGCTGTGAATCTCCCATAGAATCGCACCCCTGCGAATGCAGGATAGAGTGCACACCCCATTAACAATCAAGGTAAGCCCTTAGGGGACATCACAGCACATAGTAGAGAGAAGGGAAGGGGCCCAGGGGAATCAGGTGAACCCAGGTCTGAGTGTGCATCTTATATTTGACTGGTGTTCCTCCAGGTGAAACGGGAAGTGAGAACTCGGGGTCAAAGGAGGCTCATCCATCACTCCTGCAGAGACACAGGTGAGTGTGACAGAACACAAATCGTCCTCAACAACTCTGCCCGATCGATGGAAACCTCTGAGGTAGACCAGCTTTCCCTATTGTTAGGCGAACTACGGGCCGAGGTGCATGCAGCCCGCTTAGAGACTAATGCCTTAAGGAGCAAACTGGTAGTCAACAGGGACAAAACAGACGACTTGGCAAGACAGCTCTTACAGACCCAAGCCGGTCTAGCACCCCTACCAGGTGGAGCCCCTCAGGGGCAGCCTACCGTGGCACCTGTAGTCACACCCATTCAGGTATTGCTTCCAGGCAATATCCCTTCAGCACCCCCAGAACGTTTCTCTGGGGATCCCAAGAAATTTGGAGCGTTCATTAATCAACGCCACCTACACTTCATATGCAAACCGGACTCTTTTCTGAACAACCAGGCTAAAGTAGCCTTCGTCCTCTCCTATTTAGGAGGGCACGCGGCAGACTGGTCTGTCCCGTTAGTGCTTGGGGACGACACCTTGTTGAGAAATTACACAGGTTTTCAACATGAACTGGAAAAACGATTTTCCCATCGGACTCGTGGTCAGGCCTTGGATGATGAGCTGCTCTCTCTGTGACAGGCTGGTCAGGATCTTATTTCGTATGTCGCCACATTCAATCATCTAATAGCCAAACCAGGTTGGCCAGAGTAGAAATGAATAACATTATTTTATCGAGGACTGAGAGGAGAATTAAAAGATGTCTTGGCACAAGTAGTTAATCCTCCTGAGGATTGTAGCGAATACATCGATCTGACTATGCAACTAGACCACCGGTCACAAGATCGCAAGGCCGACCGAACCAGATCAGAACATAGACCAGTGTATGTCCGACCGAAAGAAGTGTCCAATCGACAGGCCTATGAAACACACTCAGAGCCCATGCAATTGGGTGTCCTCAGAGGACCACTCACCAAAGCAGAGAGAGAATGGAGGCATCAGGAAAGACTTTGTTTATATTGCAGCCAATCTGGTCACTTCCTCCGGAACGGCACGGTTAAACCTCCACGGAAGACAATGGGGGTCCTGGATAACACAAGGGAAGAGACAGAAGCGGAAAACTCCAACGCCAGGCAGATGTAGAGGTCTGTCTGTCGAGCCAAGAACAGAGCACTCAGATCTCACATTTCAGTATTCCTGTGGTTATGGTAGATCCTTCAAAACCCACCCAAATGCATACCCTCAAGGCTTTCATAGACAATGGGGCTATCGGGAACTACTTGGACGTAAACACTGCAAAGACCTTGGGATTGGCATTCCACCATAAGGACACAGTTGAAAGTGTGACAGCCGTGGATGGCACACAACTCCTTTCGGCACCAGTAACACAGTGTACTTCCACTCTCACCTTAATCTGCCAAGATGGTCATAGGGAAGGTATTAGATTCGACCTTATCGCAGCACCCCAATTCCAGCTGATTCTTGGGATACCGTGGCTAGAAATGCACAACCCAAGGATAGATTGGCGAGCGAGAACCTTACTCTTTCCCATGGAATGCATCTCTTGCTATGACAACAAAGGGACCCAGAGAAGCCCATTGTTAGTTTCACAGAAAAAAATAGCAGGTTTAGGTTTGGTGGGGACCTTACCAGCGGAATACCAGGAGTTCCAGTATGTGTTTGTGAAGGAGCAAGCTAATACGTTACCCCCACATCGAGTTTATGACTGCCAGATCGATCTGCTACCAGGGGCACAAGTACCATGCAGCTGCATTTATGAGTTAGACGAGGAAGAAAACACTAATCTACAGACTTACTTAGACTAATACCTGGCCAATGGTTTCATTAGACCATCTAAGTAACCAGCCACCTCCCCACTTTTCTTCATATCTAAGAAAGAGCGGGATTTAAGAACGTGTATCGATTACTGGGTCCTAAATCAAGTCACCATAAAGAACAAGTACCCATTACCTATGATACAAGTAGACATAGACCAGGTGAGACAAGCAAAGATTTTCACAAAACTAGACTTACGTAGCGCATATAACCTGGTAGGCATGAAGAAAGGGGATGAGTGGAAGACTGCGTTCCATACCCGCTGTGGTCTGTATGAATACTAGGTCATGCCCTTTGGGCTTTGCAATGCCCAGGCTGCGTTCCAGCATTTTATGAACAATGTGTTACGGGAACTCCTCGATGTCTGCGCAGTCGTCTACATCGATGACATTCTGATTTACTCCACCACTCCCCAAGAACATGTAACCCATGTGCGAGCAGTACTCCGCAAACTGCGTGAAAACCAACTGTATGTAAAACTTGAAAAATGTTCCTTCCACGTCACCGAGGTGGATTTTCTGGGATATTTACTGACACCGCAGGGAATCAAGATGGACAATAGAAAAGTGGAGGCAATCCTCACTTGGTCCTCACCCACGTCTGTAAAGGGAGTACAGAGTTTCTTAGTTTTTGCGAATTTCTATCGACTCTTCATACCAGGATTCTCACATTTAGTACACCCAATTACGTCCTTGCTGCGTAAACACTGAAAATTCAAATGGACACCAGGGGCGGAAGAAGCCTTCCGAGCCCTCAAGGAAAAATTCACCACAGCCCCAATACTACAACACCTGCAGCCCGATTTACCGTACATCGTGCAAATGGACGCTTCAAGCATTGCCATGGGGGCCGTATTGTCCCAACAGAATCCCAAAACCGGATGCCTTCATCCCATTGCCTTTTGGTCGAGAACATTTTCCCCAGCATGCTTGAACTATGCGATTTCTGAGAAAGAACTCCTAGCAATCAAGAGTGCACTGTGCGAATGGTGACATTACTTACTTGGAGCAAAGCACACCATCACAATAATAACAGATCATCGGAACTTGCAATACATGTACTCAGCGAAAGCTCAGTCTTCAAGACAGCTCTGTTGGGCCCTATCCTTAATGGAATATGACTTTGTGATCACCTACCACCCCGGAGTTAAGAACAGGAAAGCAGATGCGTTATTGTCATGATGCCTACCCCCGGAGTACCAGGCCAGGCCCAGCACCCCCGGGAGCAGGCATCACGCCCCCGGGTAGAAGCCCAGGGGCCCTTTATGGGGGCTCTTTGGACTCTGTCCTGGCGCCGTTGGCGCCAGGCTCATGTTGGACATCAGTCCTGGTGCCATAGGCGCCAGGCTCATAAGGGGAAGTGTTTGGTGCACTTACCTGAAGCAGACCATGCTGCACACTCACCTGATGCAGACCATGCTGCATGAAGAACCAAGCCAAATGAGGCTTAGGAGGGACTATTTTTCTGAGGGAACTATTTTGTTACTTGGGTGGGGCTGTGGAAGAATACTCACCTGGAACTTCTTCCAAGGCTATTTAAGCCACGCCCGGACAGCCACACGTGCTTCGCGTTGTTCTGCATCCCAGCAGCTGAACGCTCACCGTGTCAGCTCCTGCACCTGGACTCCAGCCACGCCCGCCTCGAACCTGGAACACCTGTAAGGAAAGAAGAGAAGAGAAATGGTGAAAACCAAGAACTTATTCAACCTTCTTACCTGCATCCGGAATCTTCACGCCAGCATTCCTGAAGGAGGACTTCCATTTAAAAGCACCGCGTTGCTCGCTGCAGCGCCGCGCTTCACTCACCTGTTCCCGAGACGCCGCCCGGCTCCATCGCGGCTCTCAGCACCAGTCGCCACATCTCTGCACCTAGGGGAGAGAAGAAGAGACAAAAGGTGAGCAAGGGAACACAAGAGGAAAGCCGAATTTTCAGCCATATTACTTACCGGCTTTTCTTGGTGAACCATTCCACATCTCGGGTCGGCGCCGCATCTTTGCCAGGTACCACACCCCGGCCCCTATGGGGAAAGGACAAAAGACATTACTGGGGAATTATAAAGACATTTAGAGGGGTCGCCCACATCACTAACTCACCTGATTTTACCACCGGCAATTTAACCCCTCAACGCATCGCCTTGGTTCTGCACCTGAAATAAAGGACAGATCACAGGTTAGGAGAAACAACATAAAAGGAGGCTCACACTTGAACTTTTGCATCTTCATACTTACGGTGTATTGCTCAGAAAAGTCAAGTTGATTTGCCAGCGCCATTCTGAAAACCAGTGAAGTAACTGGACGAACGCGCGCCCCTGCACCAGAAGCAGGATGGAGAATTCATCCTTCCAAACCATAAGGTGAGCTTAAACCGGGGGGTTTTGGAGGAAGTCAGAGGAGAACGAAGGGGGGAAGGGGGGAGCAAGCACACTATTCAGCAGACAGTTAATCCCCTTTCTCATATGCAGAAGGATATTCCTACGGGCCAGACAAGCAAGATTTGGGGGTCCTGTTCAATCGGTGGTCCGAATTCTGCGCATCACGCTTGAAGAGGCCACAGCAACCCAGACCAGACCAGCGCCTCCGTGGGAGCCAGGTGAGCGTTACAGTTACCCCGATTGGAACAGGAGAGGAAGTCTATAATGCCCCTAACCCGGTGGAGATCATACCTAGCCATAAAATTCTCAGCTTCTGTATTGGCCCATCTCTGTTAAACACACTGCAGGAAGCAATAAAAAAAAGTATGACTGAAAGAGACCTACTGGCTTAGGACAAGAAGGGAGAACAGTTCACCATTCAAGACAAACTACCATATTACCAAAGACGTCTCTACGTTCCAACTAAGGATCTGAAACAAGCAATTATGTCTGACTACCACGACTCGCTGTTAGAAGCCCTTCCAGGTATAGCTAAAACCATGAAGAAAGTAAGCAAATCTTATTGGGGGCCAACTTGGCAAGGGGATATTGCTACCTACAAAGGCACCTGTGAGGTGTGTGCACAATACAAGACATCCAGGCAAAAACCAGCCGGCCTCCTACAGCCAATCACCATTCCACCAGTGCCCTGGCACACAGCATCAATGGACTTTGTCACTGACTTACCTCCCAGCTCAGGTTATAATACCATCCTCGTAGTAGTGGACCTCTTCTCCGAAATGGCCCATTTCATAGCTCTGAAAGGTATTCCTTCAGCTCTGACTTTGGGGCAGGTTTTTCTAGACTGAATGGTCAAGTTACACGGATTCCCCAACGTAATCGTCTCTGACAGAGGCCGCCAATTTGTATCTCATTTTTGGAAGAAATGTTGCGCCCTGGTAAGAGTAGAAATCCGTCTGTCCTCTAGTCACCATCCTCAAACGGACATCCAAACCGAGCGCACGAACCAAACCATGGAACAGTATTTGACTGTCTATTACACCAAATAAGTCAATGCTGGACAGAAATACTATGGAAGGCAGAGTATACCTACAACAATTCAACACACTCATCAACCCAAGCAACACCTTTTTTTACTATATATGGTTGAAACCCCAGAACATCTGTCTATGACCTGCCAGAAAACATTGAGATGCCCGCGGTAAAGAATCTGCACACCAGCATCATTAATGCAGCCAGGGAGGCCAGCAAGAACCTACAGCAAGCCAAAGAAACACAAAAAAGAAACACTGATCGCCATCGACGAAAAGCCCCAGATTATCAAGTGAGAGACACGGTCTGGCTGGCATCTAGACACATTGCTTTGAAAGGTCCCAAAAAATGTCAGCCTAGATACATCGGCCTATATACGATTGAGACAGTGATTAATCCAGCAGCCATGAGACTGGCGTTACCTCAACATATGCGTATACATCCCGTATTTCATGTGTCTCTATTAAAACCAGTACACCCAGGAACCCAAACCTCCACACCTCCCGCACCCATACAAGTGGGTGAAGAAGCAGCAGAATATGAGGTAAAGAACATATTAGATTCCAAACTAGTACAAACGACCCTGTATTACTTGATTGACTGGAAGGGGTACAGACCCCAGGAAAGATCATTGGAACACATCACACACGTGCATGCCCCCCCCGATTGGTGCGAAGATTCCATCGGGACAATACTGATAATCCAAAACCCACACTCACACCATTGGGAGGGGTCTTGAGGGGGAACACTGTCATTGGTACCAGGCATGTAGTCGGAGCAAGCTGGGTGGAGGCTTGGCAGGCCTGGCATAGGCACACAAAAAACCCATAGCAGATGCCTTCTTTTAATTCCTTCCTGGTGTTTGTAGTAACTTCCTGGTTACCACTTCCTGTTGCCAAACAGGAAGTGCATGAAAGTCCATGAGCTCTCTGGTGTTTGGGTGGGGCTTGCTATATAAGCCACACCCAAGATTCTTCCAGTGCTTCATGTTGCTTGCTGTAAACTGCATCAGCAACACACTCACCATGCTCCTGCTTACCTGCACTGGATCATCCTGCTTCTGCTTCCCTGCTCCGGATCATCCTGCTTCTGCTTACCTGCTCCGCATCATCCTGCTTCTGCTTACCTGCTCTGGATCAACCTGCTTCTGCTTACCTGCTCCGGATCATCCTGCTTCTGCTTACCTGCTCCGGATCAACCTCTGTGTTTTCTCCACGCCGCAGCTTTCCCGGACACGAGGTGAAACCTACACCGGCACCTGTAAGTACAAAGACGAACTTTCATTAGTGCACTCGCTCCAGTAATGCTGCGCATACTCACTAAATCTTCCTGCTACTTGGGAATCCAGGTTCGTAGTCTGAGCACCCAAATTCCTGCAAAAGAAAGGAGAGACATTACTTACTGCGCTAGCTCCAGTAACGCTGTGCATACTTATCGAAACCTCTGTGCATACTTACCAGACCTCTGAGGCTGTCCAGTAGCGCTGAACCCAGACTCGTGGCGCAATGACTCCATAATCTACTCCTGCAAGGGAAAGGAGAGACATTACTAGGTGTGCTCAAACCTATAATGCTGCGCATACCTACCAGCGGTTCTGAGTTCTACACGCAGCACTACTCACCTAAGATACCTTTGGCAAAATAAAGACAATACCAGACACTCAAATCCACCATGCAATGTTCACCTTGTGGAAAGGACTTTCTTGCTAGTGAAGAAACTAGCACATTGAACACTCTGCCTCGCTGTGAAGGCATATAACAGAATGTGGCATCAGAACTCGGCAAACAGACATTGGCATCATCCCATGCAGGATGGAGTGCACACCCCACTAAAAACCAAGGTAAGCCCTTAGGGCACATCACAACACATAATTGAGAGAAGGGAACGGGCCCAGGGGAATCAGGTGAACCCAGGTCTGAGTGTGCATCTTATATTTGACTGGTGTTCCTCCAGGTGAAACAGGAAGTGAGAACTCGGGGTCAAAGGAGGCTCATCCATCACTCCTGCAGAGACACAGGTGAGTGTGACAGAACACAAAGCGTCCTCAACAACTCTGCCCAATCGATGGAAACCTCTGATGTAGACCAGCTTTCCCTATTGTTAGGCGAACTACGGGCCGAGGTGCATGGAGCCCGCTTAGAGACTAATGCCTTAAGGAGCGAACTGGTAGTCAACATGGACAAAACAGACGACTTGGCAAGACAGCTCTTACAGACCCAAGCCGGTCTAGCACCCCTACCAGGTGGAGCCCCTCAGGGGCAGCCTACCCTGGCACCTGTAGTCACACCCATTCAGGTATTGCTTCCAGGCAATATCCCTTTAGCACCCCCAGAACGTTTCTCTGGGGATCCCAAGAAATTTGGAGCGTTCATTAATCAACGCCACCTACACTTCATATGCAAACCGGACTCTTTTCTGAATAACCAGGCTAAAGTAGCCTTCGTCCTCTCCTATTTAGGAGGGCACGCGGCAGACTGGTCTGTCCCGTTAGTGCTTGGGGACGACACCTTGTTGAGAAATTACACAGGTTTTCAACATGAACTGGAAAAACGATTTTCCCATCGGACTCGTGGTCAGGCCTTGGATGATGAGCTGCTCTCTCTGTGACAGGCTGGTCAGGATCTTATTTCGTATGTCGCCACATTCAATCATCTAATAGCCAAACCAGGTTGGCCAGAGTAGAAATGAATAACATTATTTTATCGAGGACTGAGAGGAGAATTAGAAGATGTCTTGGCACAAGTAGTTAATCCTCCTGAGGATTGTAGCGAATACATCGATCTGACTATGCAACTAGACCAGCGGTTACAGGATCGCAAGGCCGACCGAACTAGATCAGAACATAGACCAGTGTATGTCCGACCGAAAGAAGCGTCCAATCGACAGGCCTATGAAACACACTCAGAGCCCATGCAATTGGGTGTCCTCAGAGGACCACTCACCAAAGCAGAGAGAGAATGGAGGCATCAGGAAAGACTTTGTTTATATTGCAGCCAATCTGGTCACTTCCTCCGGAACTGCACGGTTAAACCTCCACGGAAGACAATGTGTGTTCTGGATAACACAAGGGAAGAGACAGAAGCGGAAAACTCCAACGCCAGGCAGATGTAGAGGTCTGTCTGTCGAGCCAAGAACGGAGCACTCAGATCTCACATTTCAGTATTCCTGTGGTTATGGTAGATCCTTCAAAACCCACCCGAATGCATACCCTTAAGGCTTTCATAGACAGTGGGGCTATCTCGAACTACTTGGACATAAACACTGCAAAGACCTTGGGATTGGCCTTCCACCATAAGGACACAGTTGAAAGTGTGACAGCTGTGAATGGCACACAACTCCTTTCGGTACCAGTAGCACAGTGTACTTCCACTCTCACCTTAATCTGCCAAGATGGTCATAGGGAAGGTATTAGATTCGACCTTATCGCAGCACCCCAATTCCAGCTGATTCTTGGGATACCGTGGCTAGAAGCGCACAACCCAAGGATAGATCGGCGAGCGGGAACCTTATTCTTTCCCATGGAATGCATCTCTTGCTATGACAACAAAGGGACCCAGAGAAGCCCATTGTTAGTTTCACAGAAAAAGATAGCAGGTTTAGGTTTCATCCAGATTATAACTTGCCATAAAAATACATAAATAAGGGCTTCCCTTGGGCATCCCAGACAAGGCACTGACTTAGTGGGATTGCTTGATCGGAGTCACTTACAGTCCTCTCCCTTGCAGGCCTAGTGAGCTCCTGTTTCCTTTTACTGGGAGGCCTGGGGATACTGGACACAACTCCACGAGTGTTCAGGTCATTACCCAACAGGATTCTCCCAGGCACTTCACTCTGCACACTAACAGGTATTTTGACAGTGATATCATTACACTGGATGAAAGCTGGTAACTGAAGAAGCATTTGCACAGTACCTCCAGCTAACTTATTTAGGTGTTTGGGTGCCTTAGCCACATCCTACACCTTGAAAAATGTTTCATCAACCGCAGTTATGCTGGCTCCAGTGTCTCTGATGGCAGGAGCCTCCTGACCATTCATAAGAACACTATCTTTATAATACTCTTTAGTATTATCTGGGATGGAATCATAGATATCTAAATTCTGTTGTTACCACAAGCGGAGGGACACTAGCTGAGACTCTCATGGGTTCATCAGCCAGTAGGTGAAAGTTTCCACTTGCCATGGGTACTTCTTCATCTGGGGAGAAGGCTAAGGAGGCAGTTTGGACCCCTGAAGGTTTACCCTTACATCTGGGATCCCCTTTCACATGGTCAGTTGACCCACAAACATAACATTTCCCAAATGTTTTGATGAATGGGCGCTTGCTCTGACCTCCATTTGGTTTGGGTCCAGATGGTGCACTAGCCTGATTCGGTTTCCCTTGTGGCTTACCCTTATTGGTTTGTTTGTGGCCCTCTTTTGGATTGGAGGTATTAGAATTCTCTTTGTTATATTTCTTTGGCTGCTTTCCCTCATCCTTCATCTAGTTTCCCCAGAATCCTTGTGAGTAGCCCTGTTGGCAACCCACAATTCAGCAGCCTTAGCTAACTTCTTTGGATCCATCTCCTTAGACTCAGCCAAGTGCTGCCTGAGTTCAGGTGAGCAGGCATCATAAATTGACTCCAACATAACAAGATCTCTCATACCTTCATAAGTATTTACTCTGTAACCCTTAACCCAACCATCTAAGTTTTTCAAACATTCACATATCCAGGTAGCTCAAGGGGTACCATCATGCTTTTGAGGGTCCTAAACCTCTTAAGGTACTGGGAAGTGGTCTTCCCAAATCTAGCAATTAAAGCTAGCTTCACACACTCATAATCCGTCCTATCCATCTCCCCCAACTCCATCACAACATCAGATGCAACAGTGGGTAGCCTGGAGAAGAGCCAAGGAAGCAACTGATTCCCTGTAATGTCTTGAATCCCATGATTATATTCAAACATTGCCAACCAATCCAAAATATCAAGCTTAGCCGCATACATACCAGCCATTTCTTTAGGCCTACAGGGTCTCTTAGGACTGGAAGACCTAGAAGACTCTGGGAGAGAAGCATTTTCAAAAGACATCTTTTTCATTTCTAAGGCATGATTCAACTCAATGGGCCTCATTACGACCCAGGCAGTAAATTACCGCCTGGGCCGTGACTTTACCACCATGGCGCAAACTATGTTTACGCCATGGTGGTAGGCGGACTTACCGCCCCATTCCGAGGTCGGCGGGGCGGTAAGTCCCCAATCCCCATTTACCCTTCCCCATTCCCATTTTTGCCCCATAGGGCATAATGGGAGTGGGGAAGGCGTTAATTACGCCACCGTAAATTACGGTGGCGTAATTAACTCCATGGTGCCTTAGCGCCATGGATTTTAACACCTGCTAAAAGCAGGTGTTAAATCCGCCATGGCGCTAAGGGACCTCGTACTCAGGCGGTAAGGGTCGGCGCTGTTTACGGCGCCGTAAACCCCTTACCGCCTGAGTTGTAATGAGGGCATATGTCTCTGAGTTTCAGTTCTTGATGCTTTTGTTCAGTTTGAGCATTAATACATTTAAATTCCAATTCAAGCCTCATCTTTACTGGAGCAATGAATTCAGGACTGAGTGTAAGACCTGATGGGGACCCAGTGGACAAAGTTTGAGGATTCTGAGCAGGTAGAGGGACTGTGAGGTCTACATTTTGAGAATCATCTGCCTCATCTACCTCATCAATAACATCAGAGTTTGATTCTGATACAGTATCATTCTCCACAACATTTTCCACATTTTCTGGTGAGGTAGGTATTTCAGACCCACTCCCCAGAATTTGTTTCTCTAAAAACCTTTCAATTAATTCAGACTTTTTGCCTTTAACAGAGAGATTCCTTTCTCTACACAGATTTTTCAGATAATCCACAGTGTAACTAACGTTACGCTCACCTGATATCCCTGGGGGCGTCTGGAAGGCTCTGAGATCTGGAACCGTGGATGCGTGGTTGCCCAGTGCTGAATAATGAATCTGCAATTACAGAAGGGAGGATTAATGATAACTATCTCTAATGGGTGAATCTCCCACCTCCCTCTGACTGATTCCCTTCACACTGAGTTCTTTTCTCACCTTAGTTATTTGTAGGGTGAGCTATCCATCCTGCGTTTCTTGTGCAGGGGCACTTGATGTTTGTTGACGAGCTGCCTGAGTTGCTTCACTGGTGCAGTATGCCTTCCTTGGGCCCAGGCCTGCTGTGACCGCGAATCTGCTGGTAGACAGGTTTGTTAGTTGTAAGTCTTTGTTCTGTTTATGGTGGGAATTTGTTAATGTCTTTATCTCCTTCTTTTCAGGTGCTAATGTCTTGATACTGGCGTGCCGGATGGAGAGGCACGTTTTCTAGGTAAGAGAAAGCGCGAAGCGCCTTTATTTTCTTTTAAAGCTAACTTGTGTTTTCTTCTTCTTCTCCTCACAGGCACTGTGGTGCTGCGCGTGGATGAGAGCGCAAAGAAAAACAGGCCCCTGGAATCCGTTAAGGTAAGTACAGCGCTGTGCGGTGTTTAATATTGAAAGCAAACTTGAATATGTCTCTTTTCCTTTGCAGATGTTGCTGTGGTGCTCCGAATGGAAGCGTGATGTAGTGCGATGGAATTCAGGTAAGACTGATGGAATTCGATGTTTTGGAAGCGCAGGTTCTAATATTGTTTTTCCCTTTCTCGTTATTACAGGTCGCAATGTTCGAACAGCAGCTGTGGTAGTGGTTCGCTGGAAGTCCTTAAGCTAGTATTCACAGGTGAGTGATGTTTCTTCTTCTCTCGGTTTCCACAGATTGCAGCCCAGTTGAGATGCTGAGTGCTGGATGGTGTTTTCTCAGGTAAAACAAAATAATCTTGTTCTTGTTCTTGCAGGATTACAGGAAGATGCTGAAGACCAGGAGGTGGACACGGTGAGCGTCACGCTGCTGATTGCAGAATAACACGAAGCGTGTTCTGCAGTCAGGGTGTGGTTTATATAGCTCAGGTAAAGTAGTACCAGGGAAAGTAGTTCCAGGCCTGCCACAACCAAAACACTAGATGCCATTGCTTGGTACTTAGAACTAGGCTGTGTGGGTGCTTCCATGTTGGATTTAAAGGCCCATGTACATAAATGGGACCTAGTTTGAACAGCCCTTCCTTCCTACATATGGACCTGGTGCCAAAGGCGCCGGGACTGGCTCCAGGAGCCCTTTTGCAGTGGTTTTAAGGCCCTCAGGGGTCTGGTGGGAGCCTGCTTGTGGCACAACTTGTGCCCCCTCACAGTGGCCATGACACTAAGGAGGGTCTCCTGACTGTAGCATTCCATATCAGACATGATTAATATTGCTTTTTAGTGATGTTTAGCCTTGTGGTTAGTTGATCCAAAGTAATAGCAGCATTCTAAGTGTAATTACTATGCTTTGTCCTCACCACTGTACACCGGTGTTAGGCTTTCCATATGCAGTACCCTTTGGGAACACCACATACAATTAAGACTACAAGTGCAAGTACAAATTCACCTTTGGTACAAGCCTGTACTACACAGTAAAGTGGTAGTGATGGCTGAGCAGCCAGACGTATCTCAAGAGCAAAGTGAGCAGTATCAATAGTTACAAAAAGGACAGCAGTTACTATGGTTCAAACAAACACTGGGCCTCATTCCGAGTAGGGCGGTAAGGGATACGGGGCACCGGTAAGGAGACCGGTGCCGGTAATCCCTTACCGCCCTACTACTAGGTCCCTAAGCGGGTCCCTCCTTTAATGCCTGGTCTGACCAGGCGTTATGGACGGGACCCGTTAAGGGACTTCAGAGCTAATAACAGTACCGCAATTTTCTTGTACGGTTATTAGCGCCTTCCCCATTCCCATTGAGGGGCTCAAATGGGAATGGGGAATGGCTTTTTCAATGGGGACTTACCGGTCCCGCAAAGGTCGGACTACACCGGTAAATCCCCCTTGAACCACACCGGTGCCGGTACCGTTACTGGAGGCAGTCATGGTGCAAATAGCGCCATGACTACCTCCAATCTCAGAATGAGGCCCACTGACTCAAGGTTTCTGAAAGAATATACATTTATTTACACACCCGTTGTAAAACTGTTCACTAAGTAAAAGCAGCAGAAAAATCACACTCTTAATATACTACACAAAACCCAATGAATTCTGGACAAGTTAAGCTCAAAAGGAAGTGTGAGAAAAATGGCACTCCAGCAATTAAAAAGGGAGGGAAAGACAAGATTATACAGACTTAAGAAGCACCAACAAGTAAGTAGGCAGGCCAATCTAGAAAAGGCTTACTACCATGAGGATTCAAATCAATAGGCCAGGGCCAAAGTTAATGGGTCACAGTCTTTGCTCAGGATCACACAGTTCAGGGTAGTTTGCAGTTAAGTCTTTGCCAAGAGTTCGAAACGAAGTTGGTCGGCAGAAAAGTTATTCAAAAGAGTAGAGAACGATAAGCCCTCGGATTGGCAAAAGATTTCCAACACTTTTACCGCGGTCGGACGGAACGAGCAACTGGATTTAAACAGTACCTTAAATGAAGAAGGAGGCTGTAGCTGAGGCAGATATTCCTGGCAGGTCCTGCAGGCTCACGGTTCCTGAAGCGACTGTTGGACTGATATGAAGTAGGAAGAAAGGAGGGTCCTGCACTGCCCATGGAAGAAACCAGCAGCGAAGCACAGCAACAAATAAAAGGTGCGTTCCTTAAAACCTAAACAGGGTCCGAGCCTCCTGGCTATCCGGTTCACTGCAGCTGTGCACAGCGAATTCGACTAGGAGAGGGAGGCCTTGCTTGGTGTTTGGCGAACTGGTTGGTCCCACCAGCTTAGAGGAAGAAGATTCCTTGCAGATCTTCTCTGTCATCGAAAGTTTGGAGATTCAGGCCCACAGCAGGGCTTCACCAGGAGGTTCAGTCATGGTAGGGGTCCGCTTCTTTCAGCTTCTCTTCAGTTCTCTCGATCCAGTGGTGACTCTGCCTTCCTAGTCACAGAGACCTGCTTTTTATGCAGTTTTCCCCCATTCACACAGCCTGGCTGTCAATCACACAGGAGTGTGCCTTGGGTTACCAAGGGAACCCGTGGCAGGGGTCCTAAAACCCCTCCCTCACATCCTGCCTACCCAGACCTTCAGGCGCCTAAGGAGGGCTTCTGTGCAGTAGCCCACCCAAGGACGGTGAACAAAGGAACCAAACCTGGTTTGGCACGCAGAGTAGAACACGAGAAAGACCTTTACAAAAAGAAATGGCGAATAAACCCAACCAGAACCAAATTAAAGGAAATGTGGTCCAGCGGGTTTAAGTTCGAGGCTACCAAGATAGCCTAAAACAATACCAAGCCTATTTAAATAAACCGCAGTAGGAAAATTATGGTAGATACCACTGCCACCAACCAAATCTTAATGAAAGGAGAACAAAATAATGTTCCATGAGACAGACAAAAAGGGATAACTATTAACCCTTTTCAGTACTCTATGTAAGATAGGTTGTACTGGGTGTGTGAGTTTAAAAAGACTAATGGGTGTGTGAGTTTAAAAAGACTAATAAAGTCAATGGCAACTTTACATGTTGTGAGAGACAGTAGTCAGTCCCAGAATGTGGAGTTTAATGTGGGAAGTCTGAAAAAGACAACCCTGTATCAATGCACTAAAGGTGCTATGTGACACACAGTAAAACAGTGACCTGCATGCAGCCCACACCACAGGGGACCACCCGACACCTCTGACCATGACCCGCAGGCAGCCTGCACCACAGGGGACCACCCAACATACCTGTCCATGACCCGCAGGCAGCCCAGGCCACAGGGGACAACCCAACACACCTGTCCATGACCCGCAAGCAGCCCACTTCACAGGGGACTACCCAACACACCTGTCCATGACCCGCAGGCAGCCCAGCCCACACCACAGGGGACCACCCAACACCCCTGGCCATTCCCCGCAGGCAGCCCACCACAGGGGACCACCCAACACTCCTGGTCATGCCCCGCAGGCAGCCCATCACCCATGACCATGACCTGCAGGCAGCCCACACCACAGGGGACCACCCAATACCCCTAACCATGACCCACAGGAAGCCCACACCACAGGGGATCACCCAACACAACTGTCCACGATTCGCATGCAGCCCACGCCACGGGGACCACACAACACACCTGTCCATGACCCACAGGCATCCCACGCCACAGGGGACCACCCTACACATTTGTGCATGACCCGCAGGCAGCCCACACCACAGGGAGGACCCCCAAACACCTGTCACCACATGCACAGCCCTTTCCACGCGTTTTGGCTGCTGCGTGCGGGTACGCGTATGCAAGGGGGTGCGCAGTGATATTTTCACAAGTTTTGGCTGCCGCAAGCGGGGTGCTTGTATTCGAGGTGGTGCGCTAGTAGATTTCCACGTGCTTTGGCTAGTGCGAGCGGGGTACGCGTATTCAAGGGGGTGTGCAGGGATATTTTCATGCGTTTTAGCTGCCACTAGCAGGGTACATGTTTTCAAGGGGGTGGGCAGGGATATTTTCATGCGTTTTGGCTGCCGGGAGCGGGGTACGCGTATTGAAGGTGGTGCGCGGGGATATTTTCACAGGTTTTAGCTGCCGCATGCGGGGTGCGCGTATTCAAGGGGGTGCATGAGTAGATATTCATGCATTTTGGCTGCCGCGAGTGGGAAACGTGTACTTTTACATGAGATTACAGTGTAGGGGGGCCTGTAAACTGGGCCAGGGTTAGCACGGTCCTTTGAGCCGTATTGGGGATTTCTATGCCTTTTTCTGGCGCAAAGGGCTTTCTTGGTGGTGTAACTGACGCTGTCTTTGATTGTGATGGGCAGGCACATTTTCAAAGTTGTGCAAATACAATTTTCCAGAGCAACATGTTCCCCACTACAAATATATATTATTTCAATAAATATTTGCTACAGAGCTATATTTGCCCAACTGCTAATACCGTGCAAAATAATGTTTGCATCAGTACAATAGAGTGTATACCTGTAGGTATAGATAAGGAGAATCACTGACTTTCTCAAAATGTCATGGCTATAACATGGCTATAACATGTTACCCACTCAATAAATCTACAGGAAGATTTTTAACAAAAAGATTGTTAGGCAGAAGGCAAGAAAAACTGAAAATACTTTGGAAGTTAGAAAATCACCAAAAAGGCATTTTTTAATTTTTTCATTAAATATTCTACAGGGAATGATATTTATATTGATAGGGAAGAAGTGGAGTTTTTGCTATGCCCAAGTCGACACTACTGGGTGGATGTTTAACCACCCCTTCCCATGCGCCCTTATAGGTTACATGCAAATTGAGTCACATTCCGGAAAAGCTCCTTTGTAGGCTGCATAAAAGTAACACACCCTCACCTATCTTCCTCATATACCCTGCTCTTATACTCAGTGGTCGAAGTGTACGGAAAGAAGTAGTGTAACTATGTTCCCTGCTGATCTGCCCACTCCCCACAAACCCCATCCCTGCCTCCCACACACAATCCAAACCCCCAAACAAACAACCTGCTGTTTATGGGAATGTGAAGTGCAGTACACTGACCTGCAAGCTTCAACTTCTTCCTACACTTTAATTTTAAAACTAAACCATTCCAGGACGGTTTATTTTTAAAATAAAAGTATAGGAACTGTGAAACTTAAAAATAAAAAGTATGGGAGCACCGCTCCCGACCGCTCCCGCCCCTTCGACCCCTGCTTATACTCCCCAATACGTGTTTTACATCAGACATGGGCCCTAAACTTAACGTCTTCTTTTTCATGCTTTTTTGCATGTATGAGATGACATTATTAACAGAAATAAGTTCAAGAGCTCCAGAAAAACAACAGTCCTTCAAAGGCAATCGTCATGTACTCACTTCCCATGGTCTATGATGTTTAACATGCCCAAAGCCTCCGGAACTTTCCTACATGTAACGTCTTCTTGCAATCTGTCCTAGCAAACACCAGGCAAAATTGAAGAATAATCCCTGTTGTGGACCACCAAAACCCCCAACCTTCGCTGATGCTCCCCATGTAACCCTTCGTCATGAGCCAAGGTGGTTTATATGCCCAAAGCTTTTACACCATTTCCATTGAGAATTTGTCACAAATTATTTAAAAAAAACATAAGTGAAAAAGATTGTTCTTAAAAGAGCTGTTTGGGGACACGTAGGGTGGGTGAACAGCGATAAGAATGAACACATGGCATAAATAGTTAGGAATAGCAGCAACGCATTTATTTCCCTTTTGTTTTAACTGTTAAAAATGAAAAGAAACACTTTTAAAAATAAGGCACAACAGAATAGAGGACTCTGAAATATATTCTTCTGGCATGTGTCTTTTGGCAAGGTCTAAGCGTGTTGCCATTCCTCAGTACTGGGACTGTCAACAACCCCGATTGCCCTGTTCTGGAATACACAACATAAACTTTGTTCTCAAAATCCAGTCCCATCCCCTCTCCACAATCCTTGGCTGAGTTCTTCTGCTGTTTCTGTGAAGGTACGACTTCCAATAATGTTTTCTGAATGTTTCCATATTTGGGTCAGGTGAGTGCAGGGAATGAGTGGAATAAGGCGAAGGGCATATAACTAGTGGTGCCGCCGAGAACTATACATATGTTATACGAAGTTGAAATTACCTATTTATTTGATTGTTGAAAGTTTGGTATTGCACAAGTTTTATTTTTTACTTTTGCACTCAATGCAAAACTGCATGCCGAGGACCAGCAACACGGAAGTGCAAGCGTTGGCTGCCCCCTCTATGCAATTGGTCAATCTTTTAAAATGACCCACTTTGTGTCTTTATTGTTTGATAGTCATCCCTTTAATACGATTTTTTTACTCTGTTTAAATTGTTTTTCTCCAAGATGGAAACATAGTCAGGCCCATACATCTAAAAGAAAGGTTACTGGCTCCATCACCTCTTCACAACAGGTAAAGTACTTCCTGGTTTCCCTACGGTAAGGACACTGGTTGATTCAAGTTGGGAGGTAACTAGTCAATGCTCCAGCATTCTCCCTTCTGGATGAAGTATTGTATTGCAGGCGGTCTAAGGATCCATATAGTGCAATAATACATCTGGTACAAGGAATATGACTGTGTAAGCAATATATCAGCTGCCCTGGCTTGAACGAACCTAATTGAACCCTTACAAACAAACGTGCATAGTTCATGTATTCATGATTTAAGAGATGATCATCTCCACTGGGGCAAAAATGAGACATGAGTTTTTACCCCTGATATTTCCAACCCCAAATGTTCCCATTTTTGTATAATTTTCAATGTTTTTAAACTCAGAACAGCAACACAATGGTCGCACTATTAATCCCCTACCCCAGCCCCACCCTTAAAAACAACATTCTCTTTCCAAAAAGTACGATTTGTACTTATTTTAAAATTATATTTGGTGGTGAGATTTCCGTGTGATGAATCTTCTGCACTGAAAGATATATATGGTGAACATTCTGCAATGAAATCAGTGGCTTCCATCCTGAAATATGGAATCCCAGCATCTCTTTCTTTCGCACAGGCATGCATATGTTCATCCCTAAATCACTTATTAAGGGCCCTATTCATTACATTTCTTGCACGGTTCAAAGTGACTTTGCACAGTCTTTTGTTTCATAAGGTCCATCAACATCCATGCAACTCCAACAATTGGCTGAAATGTTTAGAAGCGTTCCCCATCTGGTTTTTGCAGACAACTAAGCAAAGGCACACCCACTATGACATAGTCACATACACATTGTTCTCTAATAAGACGTAGGGCCTCATTATAACTCAGGCGGTCCGGAAATAACGGTGGCGGTAAACCCGCCGCCACCGTTGTTTCCGGACCGCCTGAGTCCGACCCCTGCAGGCGGGAGGTGATGTTCCCGCCAGGTCTGACCTGGCGGGTTTACACCTCCCGCATGCAGGCAGACGAGGAAACACCGGCAGCATTACGAGATGCTGCCGGTGTTTCCATGATCCCCATTTCCATCGAGTCCCATAAGACTCAATGGGAATGGGGATTTACACCATTCCGCCTCCGTGATTCCCGGAAAACCGGGGTTGTAATGCCCCAGTAATTCCGGGAATCACGGAGGCGGAATGGTAATACGAGTCCGTCGTTAACCTAGGCGGTAAAACCGCCTGGTTAGCGCCGGACTGGTAATGAGGCACATAGTGTATTGTGACATGTAATTGATCCTAAAAGATTTCCCAAAGCTTCCATCAAAGATATTTTTTGACTCGACATATTTCAAATCGTTAATTTCACTCTATATCACTACAACCCTGAATACATCTGCATACAGACCTAAAATTGACACAATATTTTTTTTTGTCCACGGTCAAACTCAATATTGACAGATGAGGTATCAGGTTCACAACTGTTGGACGGAATCTGAAATAGTCCAAATCTAAAATATGATGCCAAGCACATCGCTCGTGAAGAATGGGCGTACATTGGCTATGGAGGTAGCTGACTGCAGACAACCAGAGGGCATCGTTTCCTGTCCACGACACACAGGGATTCTAAAATTGTTTTTTTAAGATGCTCAAATTGTCATTCTTTCATGATGCCCAGAAGAGATTAGGCCTTTTGCCATGTCTTGATTTTTTTTTTTTGGTCTGAGCTTTATTGGCAGATATCATCGTGGCAACTTGCCTTCAGCTAAAGGGCAACATAATCAGCTTTCTCCAAAGTCAGTGTGTGTGTCATTTCGTTAGCCAGCTGAAAGGTGGCTTGGCCCCTGTGGACACCAGAATCCAGAAGACATGTGGCGGAAAACTGCTGCTTTAATATTCTGTGCACTGGCAAAATGTCAGGAAACCGCATCCCGTTCCCTACTAAAAATGCATCGTGATGATAAACCTATATCATATTGTACCGATGGATGAGATAAATATGGCTATTTATGAAGAGCTGTTTTTCAATGTGTACCATGTATATCCATCAGGGTAAACTATGGAAGCCATATCATATCTTTCCATTTTACAAATATACAATGGGGAAGCATACAAAGTCCTGCGGAAAGAAAGGTTGCACCTGATTCTGAATCTAGATCAAGAAATCAAGAAAATGGCGATGCTTGGAATTGACTCAAAATGTTATTGGAACATTGGGCCTCGCCCACAATAGGTGACAGTGTGGGGGTGCACCACCATCCAGTATCTGCAAAAGCAAAATGCATTGTTCAGGTTCCAGCAGTGTCACTGCCTTGGTCTGAGGGCCTGCCCTGCCTGTCCCTACCACACCCGGCACAGGATGAAGCAGCACAGTACATGCTGATGTTTTGCATGTGTGTGGAGCCTAACAACTCTCTGGTTTCTACAGCTTGTGTCTATTCCTGGAGATACTGCTGCAGGGGTGTGCGCACTCAGTAGGCCGGCAATACGGGTTTGGGGTGTCAGCAGGATAGTTTAAAGATGCGTGGGTGTGTGTCTGTTTGTGTGTGCGCGTGTGTCTGTTTGTGTGTGTGTGCATGCAAGCCCATCTTCTTGTATGTGTCTGTCTCTCTTTTTTTGCTTTGGCACAGATCTTCAGGGGGACTGGAGATGGGTTAGGGAACATTGCTGCTGTGGAAATGCGCATCCTGCATACAGTGGCACAGAGAAAAAATGGGCAAAGCATATCCGTAAGGAGCAATGTGGATGGTGCAAGGGGCAGCTCCCTGGGCAATGTCCAGAGGGCTCCTCATTAGAAAAATACATAAGGCCACGGCCTTGTCCTCGTGAAATATTAAAGCGGAAAGGGGCAGTTTCTCTGAGCACGGTGAAGGGCAAAGGAAATCTATTATAGGGCAATGTTACAGAAACACTGTTCATGGCAAAGTAACAGCGGGAAGGATCATCTTTTTGGGGCAATGTGAAAGGGGAAAGGGACCACTTCTGGTAACAATGTGAACGGATAAGGAGAATTCCATGGGAGCAATGTGAAAAAGATAAGGGGTAACTCCTGGAGAAATGTGTAAGCCTGGAAGGGAATCTTCTGTAAATGGCCATGGGGCATTTCTAGGAAGATTTGTGAAGGAGACTGGAACATCAGCTGAGAGAAATGTAAATGGGGCAATAGGCCTCTGGAAATGTAAGATGGTAAGTGCCGGTTTCTGGGGGCAATGTGCTAGGGACATGCCTCATGAGTCAACGTTTTGGGAAACATTTGAAAGTGACATGAGATATCTTCTTGGAAAACGTGAGGGGGCAATGGGAGTTTTAAAAGAGAATGTGGGAAGGAGCACTGGAATGCCACTTTTTTTGCAAGCAATGTAATGGGGCAAAATTCAGAGAAAAGTTCGAGGATATGCTTAATTGTGGCACCACTCACAAAACAGTGTGTAATCGAGCATGACATTGTCCATTTGTGATTATCTTTGTAATTTTGATACTGGCAAAGTACTACATGAAATTGTCACGAAAATGCCGAAACTGACCTACCTTCACATTCAGCTCAACACTAGTATTTTTGTCAAGAGGTAATTGACATGTTTAGTGGTCAATGGCACATCTACCACTCCACTGCTATGACATTGCTGAAACTAACATCACAATGTGTGTGGGCACAGTCTGTTGACATACCTTAGGATGTGCTTGCTACGTGGAATTCTGGCATAGCACTTTTTAAGCTAGAGTGACACTGACAATAAATTATTACCTGGGGTAATTCGATACTGGTTTTGGTACATTGAGCTGAAATCTAATACATTTCAGAGTAAAATCACACTGATTTTTGATAGTCAACCCGGGCACATTTGGGGCTGGTTACACATTTCATTATTTGGACACGAGGAGTGAGCACCAGAGCCCCTCCTACAGCACTCTACCGGCAGGAGGAGGCTGATTCCCGAATTCAACACTTTGCCCGTGGAACATTTGCTCAAATTCAGAAGGCCACCCTGTTCCTGCATTGTCCACCAATACTGCAGTGATGTGGCCTGCGACGACACTCTACCAGCACAGAGGCATCTCTGGCAGCCTTGCTGTGATCGATTGGAGGGGCGCCAATGAAAAAGCTGATTGGAAGAAAGTCAGAAGGCTTGCTGGAGTCACCCAGCAAAGGCCCCCATTAAAGGCCCTTTGCCTGTCTGGGTCTGCTCTTTCTCCGGCGACACAAGGAGTGAGCACCTGAGCCTCTCCTGCAGCACTCCGCCTGTAGGAGTAGGCTGATGCCCGAATTCAACACTTTGCCCGTGTAGCATTCTACTCCTTCTAAGATGGCCGCCCTGTTCCTGCATTGACCACCAAGACCGCAGTGATACGGCCTGCGACGACGCTCTACCAGCACAGAGGCATCTATGGCAGCCATGCTGTGATCCGATTGGAGTGACGCTGATGAAAAAGCTGATTGGAAGCAAACCTGAAGGCTTGCTGGAGTCCCCCAGCAAAGGCCCTTTGCCTGTCTGGGCCTGTCCGGGGCTTTCAGAATCTCGGCGCATTGCTCAGCTCTTATTTCCTAAATGGATCCCTGACAATTTGCTCTCGCCATTTATGACTGGCAAGCCCTGCGCTGCCTAGGTAACATGCACTACCTGACTATAAGTACGATACTCACACTAAACTGCTCAGCCATGTAACATTTATCAAATGTGCTATATGCTGCCACCTGCTACCTTACTGACTAGGAGCTCTGTCTCTTGCTGGACACATTCACTCACCTTAGCTACCTGACTATATTCTTACCTCTGTTAATCACCAGATACTGCCAAATACCATAAGGTGAGGCTTGGCCAGGCTACGTTCTCCATGTTTGAAAATCGAATCTTGGCGTTCTGTACTCCCTGTAAGCTTTTTCGTTTCTTGCTTAGAGTGCCCCATGTGTGAAAATCGAATCTTGGCATTCTGAAATCACTGTAAGCCTTTTCGTCTCTTGCTTAGAGTTCCCCATGTGTGAAAATCGAATCTTGGTATTCTGTAATCCCTGTACCTGTTTTCGTTTCTTGCTTAGAATGCCCTATTTGCCATTCATGGGGTTAAGACCCTCCTCCCACATGACCTGTCTTAGCCCCCGCAGCACGAAGTGTGGCTCTGCAGGTCCGCATAATCATACCTTTTTGAATCTCATGCTGCCTGATGTAGCCTTCCGCAACAGGAGGCGCGGCTTTGCCAGTTCATGTAATCCTACCTATTTGACTTTCACGCTGCCTGATATTGCCCCGTAACATGAGGTGAGGCTTTGCCAGCCCGTGATGATACCACTGTATGTCTGTAACCATATACTTATGTACCATGCGCTTTCTGTAACTAGCGCCTACATGCCGGAGGGTTTTGTGCGTTGAAATAAATGTAAATAAAACACAAAATATATGAAAATAGGATGATCATTACAGATCTCTATTTCTGTTTCCAGAGACTTACTGTCAGAATTTCTGTGGCTACTGTTTATGTTCAGAATTGCTTTTCGTCTGGCATTTGTGGGGGAAGATACCTCCCTTACTCCTATCTATTTACACTTTACCACACCTTAGCACCTAGATCACTACTACCATGCCTTTTGTATTTATTTCTAGTGCATTGATTTTCTGTGGGTTTTTTCCTTTTCATGTAATTGTATCAGAAAATGGGCACAGACCCCTTCATTACATCTCCTGCATGAGAGTTAGAACGGATTAATCCCAAACATATATATTTGTTACTCTACTTCATAACGATTATGCAATGCTTGTATATGGTGGACAACTATCTGATGGGCACATACATGATTTGATGTTGTGAATTGTTCCTCTTTTCTGTTCCGTCTACTACTGATGACCTGCCAACTGGAGTATTATCAATCAGTTTCCCACCCATAGATTTGCCTCTACAGATTTTGATCCAGTATATTTTGCAGAGAGAACCCCCCCAAAATGAATGTGTGGGTTTTGACAAACTCTTCTACTTTCTGATTTCCAACAATTCTGGGAAAATATGTATGCTAACCATTTGAAATAAGGCCACTTGATGGTTTAGTAATAATGCTATTATTGTTTATGGGTTATGATTCTTAAAGAAAATATTTGGAGCATGTGTTGCATTTAATCATATAGGAGATATTTGACCTATGGCAATGTGCAGAGTGGCTTGCCTTCGGGTTGCCACGTGAATGTCCCAGAGGGTCACACAAGTGCTTGCTCAGAGAAGGGTTCGAGAGCACCACACGTGGGTTACAGTTGAAGGAAGATGGAGAGAGAGGGAGACGATTAAGCTGGCGGGGCTCGATGTATATGAGATAACTTCTAAATAAAATAGTGTGTTACACTTACCATGGCCTCCGTGTGCGTGCATGAACACTACAAAATTGGCGACGAGGATGCGATCCGCACTCCATCACAGCCTGCTGCCTGCCAGACCATTGCCACGACTGTAAAGTCAAGCGGGTATGTCCAACACTCAACTACATTGGCACGTTGCAACATTGCAGCAACTGGATTGGTAGTGATTACAGTGGGGAGGAAGGTGAGGAATGTACATCACTCGTAGTGGATGAAGAGGAAGAGGAAGTAGACAGTCCAAATTTCCTGTAGCTGTTGACGGTTACGAGATATTCGGCCTCATTACACGGAAGGTGGTAATCCAGGGTGCTATTAGCACCCTGGACCATGCCGGTAAATTACCGGCACCGCCTTGGTGGAAAGGGGAATTACCGCCCTATTCCAAGGTTGGCGGGGCGGTAATTCCCCCTTCCTCCATTGCCCTTCCCCATTTCCATTTTTTCCCCATAGGGCATAATGGGAATGGGGAAGGAGCTAATTACGGCACCGCAATTTTGCGGTGGCGTAATTAGCACCAAGGTCCCTTAGCTGGTTGGTTTTTAACGCCTGCAAAAAGCAGGTGTTAAAGCACCAAACCGCTAAGGGACCTCGTAGTAAGGCAGTAATGGTTAACGGTCACCGTTACCATTAACGGTGGCCGTTAACCATTACCGCCTTCCGTGTAATGAGGCCCACTGTTGAAGATGGACTCTGGTGCCAAGTGCACTCTCCTACCCCAAAATCAATTGGAGGGAATGGGACATGATTATTTGGATGAAGTTGACATCAATTCAAGAGCCTACAGAGGGGTGACAATTGATTTAACAGGATGGTTATGGGCCAATCTCAAGATCAAGAATGAAGGATCCAGAGGCAAAGTGTATGTGATAAAGAGAGGAAACAACTCTTTAATGAGCTGGACGCATCAAAACAAACTCCAAGTGAGACCGGATTCAAATGCCGAAAAGGCACTATTGGCCCCTGAGAGTGAGTTAATAGATGAAGTGTTTCAAGAATCCCTAGGTGTCTTTGAACATAAGATAAAGATGAAAGACAACTGTGTGCCAGTCGCACAGAAATTGCATAGCATTCCTTTGTCGATGGGAGCAGAAGTCAAACGAGAGTTAAAGAAACTAGAAGATCAAGGAATCTTAGAGAGTATAGATGCATCAACGTGGGTGGCACCTCTGGTTGTGCTGAGGTATAGTTCGGGGAAACTGAGGATTTGTGTAGATATGATAGATAAGTACGTAATCTCAGAGCGACACCGCTACCTAACATTAAAAAAATCATATCAACCATGGACCCTGCTAGATATCTTTCCACATCAGAGTTCACCTCCGCCTATCATCAAGTGAAACTGCATGATGACTTCAGGGCTTGACAGCATTCATCACCCCAGAGGGGCTATTTCAATACAGGCACATGCCGTATGAGCTAGTATCGGCAGCCTCCGTTTTCCAAAAATAATGCACAAACTGTTTGATGGCAACGAGGGCATTTTGTGCTTTCAGGATGACATCCTAGTATATGCAGATAACCTCAAAATCCACGATGAACAATTGAATGGAGTTTTCAAGAAACTGTGTGCTGCAGGGCTAACATTGAGTCATGAGAAGTGAAAAATCAATAGGTGAGAGATTGAGTATCTGGGGCATGTCATATCTGCAGATGGCATACGCCCGAAGATACACTTAGTGGAAGCCATTGAAGGGATGCCAAGCCCCATGTACTGCAAGCAAGCATAGACCTTCCTGGGGATGGCCGAATATTAATAACAATGAATTCACAACATTGCAAAGCATACTGTGTCCATGCGTGCATGGATCAATATGAAAGGAGCTTTTCTTTGGAACGAAACATGCAAAGAGAAGTGCAGGTTCAACAAGAGAGCTTTTGCAGGGGCAACAGCATGAAAATACAACAAGTTCCACAAAAGCTACCCCACTCTTACACACAAAGGGATGTGGGCACTTTAAGTCAGTTCAGTATGGGTGTACTAAACATTACTGAGTAGAGCCAGAGGATCACTAGCAATGTTGACACATTTTATTTATAAAGCAGAGTTAAAACACTAAAAATAAACAAATATACAATTTTGACATGGTATCCAACCCAAAATGTACAAACCACTATGAAAACAAATTGGGGTATCACCTGCCTATACTACTAAAGAACAGTTCTATTTAAGGTGTTGTTAGTAGGTAATAACCACAGGGATTATGATTTGGGAGGATATCTCGGGCTTAAAAACAGGCATTTAAGAAAGTTCATCAATATTTGATAATATCACAATCCAGAGAATCCAATATTGGAATATGTAGTAATTTATTCATCGATCATGAAAACAGCTGACATGTGTTTCGACCCCCTGGTGATTGTCAAGGCTGTGACAGTGTTAGCATAATCAAACAAAGTTGTAAAAAAGTATTATAGTGCCAATTAGTCAATACCAAATAATATTAAATGTTAAACCCATGGTAGAAATAGAATACAGTTCAAAAGGTGTCATAATTGTTACATTAATTAAAACCATAGCATGTTGTGTCACACGTCAGGCCAGGTTTGGAGCTATGGGGTTAAATGAAGACAGATTGGTTTTGTAGAGATTGATGAAAAGAACAAAAAATAAAAGCCCCAATTAAAATTGAAGTATTAAGTCACAGTTTCTCTTAGTGTATGTGCAACAAAATGTAGGACTCCGAAAAAGTATTATATTACAAAGTTTAATACCAAATTATATATTTCCCAACATTGTGAGACCGTGCAGCAACACCTCCCCAATAACTCATTGAAAACTAAATAAGTTTCACTTTTTGTTAGTATCTTTCTGGTAAAATAGTGGCAATTAAACTAATATTCCTTTGAGTAAGTAGGGGGTTCTGAAAAAATGTTAAAGGTGAAAATAAGCTAATGAAATTCAACAGCGGTAATAAGGTCTATTAAGGCTCATCCTATTATGCTTCTCCAAGATTATGAACCCTTTTGGAAGGGCCACAAATTCGTATTATGGTCGCCAATGTACTAGTTCCAGTCGTTGTGGCTATTCAATAGTCTGAATCATAACAAGTCTATGGGAAATGTCAATAATACAAGTTTCAGATAAGCACATATTAGCAATTGGTGCAGGCATTCTACAATATTGCAAAGGCCTTGATAGAATAATGCTCTTACTTTTCAGTCTTAGGAATTGCAGTATATATGTATAGATAACAGATGCTAATATTAGTATGCATCATTTGATGTCACCACTACTGGTCTCTGCATGGTTGCAGTTCCTATAGAAAAATATATAAATGGTTTGGAAATGTGTCACTATTCGTGGTCTAATCCATTCCAAATGGTTCTATAAACAAATATTTATATATTATTGATTTTTAGAGATTGGGTATTTAGCCAATATATGTAGCACTAAATCATTAGCTGTAATGGTACTGTCCATCCCAAAAGCATCATCTGGTAAAATAGAAATTGCAGACCCTAATCTGCTTGGAGAAAAAACTCACAACATATTAACATCAAATTACAGAGATTTAGAGGTATTAGTCCTTACCTGTAATTACGGGTTAAATCCCAGACAATTGTTGTATAAAGGCTATATGCCAGCAGAGCAAAATGCCTTTCGGCTATTTACCGCAACTCGCGGATGCAGCATGAAAGAAAAAGATCCAAAATGGCGCCCAGTGCGTCATGACGTCATGCGTAACGTTAGGCATGATGTCATAGGTAAACAAAACGGTATAGCAACATAATTTGACAATGGACAGGAAGAAAATTCTTATTTAGTTTGTGTTTGTGGTAGACTCATGGGACAACCCCATATTTTGGGTTCAATAATAAGATATCACTGATTCCCAAAAATCTACCAATTGGGTTAAAAGATTTATTGCTTACTATTGCAAAAAATCTGTAAAAATATATGCCGTTAGCACAATCAGAAAAAATTTGACATAGTGGGCCTCATTACGAGGAGGGCGGTAAGGGGTTAATGGTGATGGTAAAGGTGCTGGAACAGTTAACCCCGTACCGCCCTATTACGAGGTCCCCTAGCGGGACCCACTTGGAGGTCTGATTTTACCAGACATCCTTTGCGGGCCCCGCGAGGGGACAAGCATGCTTAACAACGGGCCTGTCATTAACGTGCCCATTTTTAGCATGCTCCCCATTCCCATTGAACCCGACAGGGCTCAATGGGAATGAGGATTAATGTTTACCGGGTCCAAGAAAAGGGCAATTACCGGGTCCGCCTAGGTCAGCATGACTTGATAATTGCCCATTTCATGGACCCGGTAAAAATTCATTTCCAGCGGCAGCCGTGCCCTTAATAAGGGCCTGGCTACTGCCAGGGTCCTAATGAGGCACAGTATTGTTAAAGACATCATGTAGGTATCAGCTATTGTAAAGTATGTCATTGTTATTAATTTGGGGTAACAAGTGGCTCAGAAAAGCAATACATGAACAGTGATTATTATATTATACTTTAACTCACTAATCATGATGACAATAATTCCACAGAAAAAGTACAATCTTGGCTGGATTGTTAAACACTACCGGACTATCAGATCATCAAATAATTTTTGGAGAGTGTAAATGCTATTACAAGACAGTGATTGCTGACCAGCAATTGCTGGTCAAAAATAATTAGTACTGTCGATACAGTTTGCAGAGGGAGATTGATTTCCAATTTAAACTAGGTCCTATAATTCTTCAACCTAAATGGTTGTTACGTCATTATTAATGCTCCAGTCAATTTCCCCATGAAATTGCTTCTGGGTGATTCCTGGAGGGAATCTTTTCTTACACCCGGCTATTGGTGAGATGTGCAACACAGCCTCACAGTCTGACATTGTCTCAAATAGTACCAAACATTACAACATTGATTATTGTTAACGCTAATGTACATTCTGAATGGCCCAAGTGGCAGTCATAAGAACACATGCATCTCATGATCACAGTTTAAGCCATCTTAAGTGCATCTCAGAAAACAAATTAGTTTGCATTCCAGTTGTCTTAATTTGAGCTTGATATTACCTCCTCTTTTCCATAACTTAGCCTTAATGAATCCAATGAAACAAATATCATTCCTATTGCTCATCTGGTGTTGTTCCTGCCATTGAATGGACAATGGTGATTTGGGATCTTTATTTCTCAAAATTGCCTGATGTTCCCTGATTCGAACTCTAAGCTGTCTAATTGTACTCCCCACATACAATTTGCCACAGACACATTTAATGGCATGTATCACATTGCAAGTTCTGCAGTTAATGAACTCATTGATTTTTATAACAATTCCATTAGTATCTGTAAAAGATTGACAATTTCCATAAGCGTATTTGCAGTAGTTATAATTGCCACACTTGAAAAAACCTGTAGTATTGTTAAACCAATTCCCATCAGTATTATCATCTTTAGTCTTCAAAAAGGGAGGGCTAAGCTTCTTGTTGATTGTTTGCGCTCGTGTATAGGTACATTTTGGTTTGTCAGACAAATAAGGTAACAGATCATTGTCCAATTTCAGAACATTCCGATGTTTCTGTACCAGATGATAGAGAGTGGATGAATCTCTAGAGAATTGGGTAATAATGGCAGTGTGTTTCTGTTCCGGTTTCACAATAGTATGTTCACAAAGCAAATCTGACTGTTTGGTCCAGATACAGACTATGTGAAAGAATCCAATGTCCTGACAAAGAGGTTTTCTGAATAGAGGGTACCGTCTGGAGTGTATCAGCAAAGCTGAGAGCAAAATTGTTCTGCATGCTGTATCACTGGTTTGTTTCATGTTTGTAAATATGCTTCTTTCATTATTTTACCTTGTTGTTATACTGTAAAGCGCTTTGGCTTAAAGCGCTATATAAACTCAATAAACATAAACATAACATATGACAGGGGCAGGCTTTACTACACACGCCTCTCACAATAGGATTGGGCAAGGGTAGAAGTCTCTGACTAGCTCTTCGCCGGTTGGATCTCAGAAAAATTATGTCATGTTTATGGGGTGATTTTTACAGTGTCCAGAAACCTCCCAGAGTTACTGGAACTAAAATCTAATTTTGCCACAAACACATATTTACATAATTTCAACCTTTTAGTAAATCAGATACACAGGTTACATATTTTTTTGCAGTCCGTGAGGCTTGGTTTCACCCCTCTTACAGTTTTCCGCGCTTTTAAATGTGATTCATATTACTCAAAATGCTGTAACTTTATACATGGGTGGGGATTTTCATGAGGAATGCATGTACAAAAATGTAGGTCTGCAATATTGATACCTTTCTTGTAATTCAACATATAACAACGTTTCTGTCTAGAGTCTGTCAATACATTCTACCAAGTTTCAAAATACAGCCCCCACTTTCACTTATACACTGAAAAAATTCCACATTTTTACCAATTTTTGCAACTGAGATATAAGTCTTTTTAAAGTTCTTTGTAAAATAGTCTTTAGAACAAATGGGAGTCAATGTTTCTAATTTTTTCTTTCCAGCTGATAGAAGTTATATGGTCTCTCACACCTCCGGCTTCCTTCTCTGAGAAAAGCATTGTCCCCGCCTGGAGCACAGACAAATGTCTGACAAGCTTGTGAATTTTCTTTGTCCTGGAAGTTTTATGGTGTGCCTCCCTTCCTAGGGGAAGTTACATGGCAGGCACTTGAATAACTGTTTTTTCTTGGTAGCTGCAAACTCAGCCTATGTGTTTTAATCTTTATTTTCTCATTCTGAGCCTTGAATTAAAACCTGAGGAATAAACATAACCTATTTGTGTATTTATCACCAGCCACAAATCTCTTCAACATTGCTGGGTAATGGCAGGCTTTCCTTTAACTGTTTACTTTTTAAATGGCCATTTTCCTCCTTCGGTTTTGCAAAAGCCCATTTTACACGTGTTGAAAACTGCAAGCATTTCTTCCATTAAATTTGGTTTGGCAGCCCCATGTGCCTTTGCAATATTGCCTTGCAGCCAAAGTCATTTTCCTGGAAGCATGAGTTTTATCTGAACACTGATACATTAAGCTGACCAGGCTCACATAGTTGAAGTTCTTTTGAAGACAGCTGGTGTTTGATACAGTGTGGACAAATACATGCGCTTTCCCGTGCGAGTAAAATAAAGAACCCTGTTGATTTCTTTCCGAGCTAAGATGACTGGGCCTGTCATTCAGGAACTAGGCCTAGTTTTGCTAATGCACACTGACCTCTCCTCGGCATGGCATGACCTTTTCAATTACAGCAGTTTCATAGTAAATGGATGCATTTAGCCTCAAAACAGCATTTACTAAAGGGAGAAAAAAGAGTTTCATTCTGAAAAGGAAATTTGGGGTTTTCAGCAAGGCAATGCTGTCTATTTACTTAATTACATGTTAAATGTTGCAGAGCACACTGGCACATTCCTGCAGTGTGTACTCTGTTCCACCCCACCTGAAATGTGTCTGGCAGGGTGATGCAGCCATTTTTTTTGATGGTTGTTGTAAAAACGCAATTTTGAGATCCTGGCACCCACAGGAGCCAGCGCAGCCATTTTGTTCTTTCTTGCACCAATGCAGCAAAGTGATGGGGTAAAGCACAGCTGAGTGGGTCAATATATCCCACATTAGTTTCAAGGTACTGTTGTATTTGGAGATACACTACTTTGTCAAGTATTTTAAGTAAAAAGGGCACTGTTGTAATTGGCCTGTAATTAGTTGGAATGGAAAGGTCCAATGTTTGCTTTTTTAGCAAGGGTAGGACCCATGACTCTTTTAAGTTACTTGGTACAATGTTAGCTGAGAAGGACGCGTTGATGAGTTTGTAAATGAATGGTGCAAGGTCTCTGGCTGCATCTTTGATTAATTATGCCGGGCAATTATCGCCCTGGCACCTTGATGGCTTCAGTGAGGAAATCATTTTCTCAACTTCAAGGGTGGAAACTTTAGAGAAGTTGAATTGATCTGGTAAATTAGTCGATCCATTGGGGATTGCGTGTCCTGGTTAGGTAGGGCGGATTTCTTGTTAGCAATCTTGTTTTTGAGAAGCACTATTTTATTTTCTAAAGCATTCTGTATGTTAGTACACCAGAGTTTATCTTTTACAATGTTGTCTGCCGGGGTAATAGGAGCTTCCACTTCACGTAGGATAGTGAATAGCTCCTTAGTATTAGATCTTACTTTGGTAATCCTGTCATTGTATAAATCTTCGTACGGATTATTTCTTTTTTTATAGTTATCAGAGAAGTTGATCAAGTTGGTCTTATTTTCTCCTGAAGGGAAATGTCTCCATATGGCTCCTATTTTTCTCTTTTCTAGTCTAAGGGCTTTTAGTTGTGGTGTAAACCAGGCATTCAAATGCGCCCATTGTTTGTTTTTATGCCATTTGATGGGTGCAATAATGTCTAAGGCATTAGACATAATGTTTTTGTAAGCATCAACTAGGATGTTAGTGTCAGAAGCAGTCGGGAGTGAGTTCAAGGATGGAAGGATATAAGGCAGTAACTTGTCTGACATGATGTTATTTTGTTACTTGTGGGAAGGGGGAGAACTATGTCCTTGTCAGTTGGGGCTTGCTTATTTATTTCCACCGTAAAGGCAATCAGAAGGTGGTCAGTCCATAGTTGTGGTGTTATGGAGTTGATAGATAAATCAGAATTCATATCAGCCACCCAGTCAAGAGTCCTGCCTTTGGCATGGGTCGGTTGAGTAACCCTTTGGGTAAGTCCCTGTTCTGAGAGCATGTTAGATATTGCTAGAGCATTGGAGGGGGCGCTGTTGCGCACGACAAGATGGCCGACTAGCCCGTGAGCTCCGGCTTCCATCAATCCTGAAGACCGACCATCCTTGCTCAGGGCCGCCCTGGCAGCACGGTCAGCGCGCCGTTGCGTGGTGGACGGTCGCGGCCCCCACCCATCCAAATCTGGGGCTTGGGCACTGGATCGTGCGGTAGTTACACCGCCCAGAAAATCTGGCGGCTCGGAGCCGCGCCACTGGCCGCCTGCGGGCTCCACACACACTCCATCCGGAGCCGCGGGGGGAGGGGCCGCACGCATCCTGTTCGCGCAGAGTGCCGACGCCGGCAGGACGGGGGAACCTGACAGGGCCCAACGGGGCTTGGTGGACGTGGGGGCTCCCTGCTGGAGTCCCGATCCTGTGGACGGGGGATCTGAGGCGGCGACCGGCGCTCCTGGCGGTCTCACTGGACGGAGGCAACTGCGGCGCCACGGGGAATAGATGACCGCGGGCCCCACCGGACGATTGCCCCCCCGCCTACCCTGAGTCTGCGAGGCACACGTGGAGGAAACCCTGCGGAGACGCCTGCTGGGCCTACCTGGACGGGGGTGGATCCCGCCGCAAGTAAGATCGGGTGTGGTGGCCGGCGGGGGGAAGACCGTCCTCAATGGAGAATTGACACTAGAGGGTGTGATCACTCTCGGGGAGATCTCCCCCCGGACATTAATCCTCTTGGACATTGCGGGGCCTGGGACCGCCGCGTACATAGCATAATGCTTTAAGGGCCGGGCCTGCTCATCACTCCTTGCTTCCTTGGTGCGGGCTCGAGGTGGGCTTGTGGCCTTAGGCAACTGGGGCACTGGACTACACGCCTCGATATTATCCGAGTGCCTGAATTAAGCGGTTGCACGCAACGGCATACAATGTACTGTTGACCCTACCCGCCTACCCACAACTCCCCCCTATAGAGGCCATTGCGACCTTGCCTGGCTGGTGCCCGCTGCGGCCCTGTTGGACTCACCCCCCTGAATTGTCACATGGCGACTGAGAGTAACACGCTGCCTACCCTATAAAACTCCTTTACAACACACGGATACGGGAAACACTGTAGTAGACACCCCTGCTTACTCCCTATTGCATATGGGCCGCCACGATCAGAAGGGAGTACGCTCCAGGAAAACCGGTCCAATGGACTCCTTTGCAAGTGCTCAGCCCAGTGGGTCCGCGGATCCACCGGCACAGCGGGCAGTTGGCTCACCTGAGCTGCCAATGGAGGAGAGGGTGGATAAACTCATGGCTACGGTCCAGGGTGGCTTCCTGGCGGTGAACACAAAACTCGATGATATTGGAGCAACAATTAGTTCCCTCAAGGCGAGGGTGGACAAGGAGAGTGCCCGCACCACTGAGGCCGAGGGTAGAATCGCCACTAATGAAGACGCGATAGCGCAACATGATCGCAACATTGCTCAACTGAAGGGGGACCTCCGAAAAACCCTTGATAAATGTGAGGACTTAGAATCCCGCTCGAGGAGGAATAACATAAGGTTGGTAGGGGTGGCCGAAACATTCGGTAAAGGAGCTATGGAGCGCCAAGTAGAAGCCCTGTTGAAAGAATTGCTGGGCCCGGACACATTCTCGGACCACTTTCTGGTTGAGCGAGCACATCGCACATCGGCACCTCTGCCTAAACCGGGCGCTCCACCCCGTACAATAATCGCCTGTCTCCTAAACTACAGGGACAGAGACGCTATCCTGCGAATGTCCAGGGAAAAGGGCACCTTACTACACGAGAATAACAGGATACACATATATCCAGACTTTTCCACGAATGTCCAAACACTAAGAAGATCTTATGAGCCCGTCAAGAGGCAGTTAAGGCTGCGCCGGGTCCCGTATTCGCTTGTTTATCCGGCGAAATTGAGAATACAGCATGGTGGCCGGGCCCATTTTTTTGAGAACCCAACGGAAGCCATGTTGTATGTTGAGGCCTCCATCCCGTTGCCGGCTCGGGACCGGGCCGGGGGCCGCGAACTGCTGCCTCGTGGTGTGGCGGAGCCCGATGTCCCTGAGGGTTGATGGGGTTCTCCTGATGTTACACCGCTATGATGCTGCGACTTGTTGGCCACTGGGCGGCCCTGAATGTCAATGTTTGGTTTAACGAGGCCGTAGATCTCTTGGGCTGGAGGCCGCATGAGTGTCGCTCATACCCCCCAGGAGTGTTCCTAAGTTATGGTTCTAAGGGTACATCGTCTAGTTGGGGTTGATGATGCGGGTGGGGGCTGGGGGTGGAAAAATGGTATGGTTAGGCCGGCGGTTATGCCGGTCCTGTTTGAGGAATGTACGTTCAGAGTTGTTATGATTAAATTTGAGAGCAGTCCTATAGCAGGCCCTCCGTTTCCCTTGCAGGGGGGACGAGAGTGTGGGTTCCCACTTGATTTGTGGTATGAACATGACACGGGACAGTAAAGGTCTAGACATCAGGCACCTTTCTTGGAACATCCGGGGGTTAAATAACCCAATTAAGGCAAGAAAGATCTCAGCATATGTGGTGCGACACAGCCCCCAAATACTGTTTATGCAGGAAACACATGCGGTTGGACAGGTCAATGTTAAATTCTTGCCTAGATGGGGACCCCACAGGTATTACACTGATTACTCGACACAATCCAGGGGAGTGCTGACTCTTATACACCCTAAACTGTGTTTTAAATATCAGTCCAGCAAAATAGACCCACAAGGAAGATACGTGTTGGTATTGGGGGAGCTGGCGGGGCACCAGACGGTCCTGATAAACACATACGGCCCTAATTTAGACGATCCACAGTTCTGTTGTGCTCTAGCAGATATGTTAATCTCATTTGGGGAAGTACGGGTCGTCTGGGGTGGAGACTTCAATATGATACTAGACCAATCCCTAGACCGCTCGTCGATGGTCCCTAGGACTCCCACCAGGGCGGCACTAGTGGTTAAGCAACTGATGGAACAGATGGGCATGTTTGATGCATGGCGGGTACTACACCCGAGGGAGAAGAAATATTCTTTCTATTCGTCGGTGCACGATTCTCACTCGCGCATTGATTACTGGATCATTAGTCAATCCCTGGTTAAGGCTATCGCTGGATGTGATATACACCCCCGGACCCTTTCTGACCATTCACCGATAACACTTGACATAAACTTGAGGGACGCTCTTCCCCCGGCGAGAAGATGGAGAATGCCATCCACAATCCTGAAGGATCCTAACGTATGCGAGTCGCTGCATGTTGAGATCGCAGAATTCTTGGAAACGAACGAGGGTTCAGTTCCAACTTACGCGACTCTGTGGGATGCATTCAAGGTCTGGGTTAGGGGTAATATCCTGGGTAAGTCGACGGGTATGCTGAAGTCGGTACGGGAGGAGCTGGGTTCTACTGAGGCGAAGCTTGATTTACTACAGACCGAATACAGTACTACACGGAACAAGGAAACCCTTTTACAAATGCACACAACACTGGGAGATTTCCATAAACTGGCTCACAGGGTGGTCCTGTACATGGCCGCACCGGCCAGAGCGCGGCGATATGGGGAGAGTAATAAGGCTGGGAGATTCCTAGCCAACATGCTTAGAACTGACAGGCATCACAACCCGATCCCGAGTATACACACCCCGAGAGCGGGATATCAACTCTGCATTCATGGAGTTTTACTCCACTCTTTATTCTAATCACGATCAAAGAAATAAAGAGGATACGTTCCGATACCTGGACGACCTCGACCTTCCCACACTAACCAATGCGACCCGGGAGACGCTAGATAGTCCTATCACTGTCGACGAGATTGTTGAGTCCATAAAAGCTTTATCGAATGGTCGCTCTCCTGGCTCTGATGGCCTGCCTGCGGAACTATATAAAGAGTTCAGTGATGAGCTGGCTCCGCTGTTGTTGAAGGTATGGGAGGAGGCGATGGACCGGCAGGAACTCCCGGAGTCAATGAGGGAGGCAATTATCACTGTCCTTCTGAAACCCCGCAGACCGGCACAAGACATGGCGTCCTACAGACCCCTATCCCTAATTAATACCGATGCAAAAATCTTTGCAAAAGTGCTGGCCACTAGACTTCTCCCGTACATGTCGATCTTTGTCCACCCTGACCAGGCGGGCTTCATTCCAACCCGATCTACTGCCCTCAACCTGAGGCGGCTCTTTAACGTTATGGCACAGTTAGACCCGGATGCCAAGGCGGCTGTGGTCGCACTAGATGCCGAAAAGGCGTTTGATTCAGTGTCCTGGACCTACCTCTTCCTGGTGTTGGAGCGGTTTGGCCTGGGTCACTACTACAGCAACTGTGTGCGTTTATTGTACACACGGCCGACAGCCAGGGTCTTGACTAACGCCACTCTTTCCCCCGCTTTCCGCCTATACAGGGGGACTAGACAGGGATGCCCCTTTTCACCCATACTTTTTGCTCTAACTATTGAACCAATGGCGGAATACATACGCCAGCACCACGCACATAGAGGGCTTAGGATGTCTGGGCCTCAGATTATCTCGCTTTATGCGGACGATACCCTGCTGTACGTTCGGGACCCCATTGAGAACGTAAAACACATCATGGCAGACATACAGGAATTCTCTGAACATTCTGGATACAGAATCAATGTGCCCAAGTCCGAAATATTCCCCCTTACGGACAGCACAGGGGACCTGGCTGGTATAGAGGGTTTTCGTTTTGCCCCTTCCACGGTGGGGTACCTAGGCATACTAGTGGCTAGGAATAAGGACCTGCTATACGCACACAACCATGGGGAATTGCTGTCAACTCTGGTGACTAAACTTCAGATGTGGGCTAACCTACCACTATCTTTATATGGGAAGGTGGCGTTGCTGAAGATGGTGGTTCTCCCCAAGCTTCTTTATTATTTCAATAATATCCCGCTCTGGCCTGGTAAACCTTTCTTTGTTAAACTTAAATCTCTTGCTTCCTCGTTCATCTGGAATGGCAAAACAGCTAGGATGGGTTGGGATAAAATGGTGGAACCGTTTGTTAAGGGTGGCATCGCTGCACCGGACTTTGAGTTATATTACCTATGTGCACAAGCACAATATGTAAAACACTGGTTTGATCCTGAGGACACAGCCCCACACATACTTATTGAAAAACACTCGGTCCGCCCAAACGACATACGTTCAGTCCTCCTTAACCCGTGCTATGGTGGCATATGCCCATTTGACCCAGTGTATACAACCACTCAAGCTTGGACCAAGATATATAAAAGAATCGGCGTGGAATCCCCCTACGACCCGGAGGTCCCCTTATGGGACTTTCCTGGCATCTCCCCCACATTTGATCGGGCCCTTCAGCAATCCTGGGATCCTAACAAACTTTTTACACTGGGCGATATGTTCCCTGACGGGGTGTTCTGTGATCTCACAGATTTCATTGCAGTGGTGGGCAGGGGTCAACTTAAACACCTACAATACTATAGAATGAGGGCGGCTTTTTTGGCGAGATGGCCAACGTTCCCACAAGAACCCCAACCCCACGAATGTATTAGGTCAATGGTGTCCACGGACAGCTGTGGCAAGGGGGTCTCCATGTTATACACCCTGGTTCAGGCCCACTCCCCGTCACGTAACACGGCGAGAGAGGTCTGGGAACGGGACACGGACACCCAGATAGACGAGGTCCGCTGGGCCCGGTACTGCCAACTAACCCGATCGGTGTCTATGAACTCTGGGCTACGACTAATCCAATTCAAAGTACTGAACCAACTCCACTACTCCCCCTCCAGGGTAGCTAAATTTGTGAATACTTGCACGGGTGCCTGCCCTAAATGCGACTCCCCTAACGCAGGACCTTATCACATGTACTGGATGTGTCCCAGGGTTGTTGAATTCTGGAGGGAGGTGGCGATGCTCCTTGAAGACATCACAGCCATTCCGGCAGACCTCTCACCCCTGAGATACCTTTTGGGCGACATAGGGAAGGTAAAGGAAACTACGAGGAGGTTATTCAATATATCATGCATCATTGCAAAGCGTTGTATCCTTAAATGCTGGAAATCCCCCACTGCCCCAACTAGGGCCTCCTTCTTGAAGGAACTCTGTATGGTAAATGACGATGAGGAATTATTTATACTGTCAGTGCCATCACCCACTCGCCCCAAGGACATCTGGCCATTGCTGCGCTTCTACCTGTGCGACCTGGACTCGGACTCAGATATAGCATCTGAACACACACCCTGATTTGTGATATATACCAATCTTGCAAGTGCTATTTTTGTACTTATAATATGGATGCTGTGTCGGCTTATTTCTGTATGCTCCTTTTCTGTGTGTTAATAGAACTGTACAAATTACTGTCATGCTTATGAACTGCTCTCTTAATAAAAATATGTTTAAAAAAAAAAGATATTGCTAGAGCATTTTTGTCTGTTGGATCATTGAAGCCAATGTTAAAGTCTCCTAACAATAGTACTTGTGAAGATCCTTTGAAATTGTTTGAGAGAATACTCGAAATGTCCTCTTCAAATGAGCCAATGGGTCCAGGAGGTCTATATACTAGATAGATCATTAGGGTGCTAGAGTGAGAGATTGTTACTTTGGCTGTGAGAATTCCACAAGATGTAACTGAAGGAGAGGGAGCTAATCTGATTGCTAGGTTCGATTTAGCGATAAGGACGATGACGCCTCCTCTAGCGTCAGTTCTGTCTACTCTGAGAATTTGGATATTTTCAGGGACTGCTAAAGCAAGAGCTGGACCAGCTGCTGCATGTAGCCATAACTCTGTGAAAGTTACGATGTCTAAATTATTCATAGTATTAGGTCAGCTATTTCCGAGGCATGCGGTACCCGCTGAGTTTACTTGTGTTGTGTGACCTGTGAGACAGGCATGTTATCAAAAGAGACACAGACTCAAAGGATACGTTTTCAAACTTTTATTTCTAAAAGGTCTTGGGTTGGTGTAATGACTAACTGGCCCTAACACTAAAGGGATGGTTCCCTTAACTGATGTTCCTAAGGGCCGTTGAAGTCTAGAAGTCCAATACAAAAATCATTATGTGTCTACACCTATGCTTGCCCTTGCTCTTTGACAAATATGTGTTAGGAAATCTTTCAAAAGCAAAAGGTGGCAGCTTAACACAAATAGGAAACCAGGCTTTGTTTCAGGTCTCCTCACTGATGTTAGGTTGGACAGCTTCAAAAGGATGTGTTCAATCAAAAGGGACTTTTCATAGGACCTTCTCCATAGTTCAAACAATATCAATGTCTTTAATGTCTTGGGGTTCCCTTGCCCAAACTTCAGTTCCTTCAATAACACAAAATAGTCCAGCTTCCACGTTGGTAGGCCTCTCAGTGTCTCTTCTGCAAGCTTAGGCCTCTTTCCAGTTGATACACAAGTACACTTCTTGGGCCTCTCAGAGTTCCCATCCCCAAGCTTAGGCCTCTTTCCAGTTCAAACACAAATAAACTTCGTGGGCCTCTCAGGGTTCACTTCCCCAAGCTTAGGCCCCTCTTGAGCTTGAAAGAAAACACTAGTTCAGTTTGTCAGGATGTAAAGTTCTCTGAAAGGGCTAGCATCAGAGGCTTTCGAAGTGGCAGGTTATGTTCTCCTCCTAAGCCTGACCACTCCGAGCCTTAATTCCTCTCTTGGATTTTCCTGCTGTTGACTTTCCTTCTTGTGCCCACTGGAAACTTTATTTTCCTTTCCTGCAAACTTGCACTCTCCTCTTCAGGCCCACTGGCACCTTTCTTTTCTTCTCTCGCACACCTGTGCTATCTTTACCTCTTCATGCCCACTGACACCTTCCTCCTTACTTTTCCATTCACACTTGCACTTTCTCAACGTTTTGGTGCCCATTGGCTCCTTTTCCACTCTGCCGGGTCGCTTGCGGCACCCTTCTATCTCTTTTCGAGTCATTCATGCCCTCTTTAATATAGTCCATTTCCTTTGCGTCTCTTTTCACGCTCTGCTTTCCAACTTTCTCTTACTTTCTCTCAATCTTGTTACTTTTCTCTCAATCTGCTTTCTTTACTCGTTTCCTTTTCTTTCCTCTTGTCTGCTCTGTCCTACTTCATACATTTTTTCTGCGCGCTCTGCTTCGGTCAGTCGCATGCTCCCGACTCTCTTTCAATCTCTCTCTCTCTACGAGACTCATCGGGGAGCAGCGTAGTAACACGCGGTTCCTCCTGTTTGTACAGGCCTGAGGTCAGGGTTTCACTGCCTGCACCTCAGACACCCTTGGCGCCGGCACAGGTCCCAAGGGAATGCAGCCTGCATGACACTTCGCTCCGACTCTCTGGAGACACGGCTAACTGTAATTCATGCTCTTTAATTTGTCAATGAATCACTTAGAGATACAGAGAGGAGATAGAGCAGGAATATTGATATATAGTCTTACTTGGAAATCATGGAACAGAGCTAAATCTAAAAATATTAATCTTCATCATGTGTCAAGAAAAAATGTTCCTACTTGTTTGGTAAATTGAACTAACTGTAGCCTTGTTAAAGAGGAGGAAGAAGAAGTACAGAATATGATGTCTTGTTCTGAAGATGAACCAACAAAGTCTGAAAAGAATGTTTGTACCAACCTTAAGCTCCTGAATAATGACTAATAAGATTATTCAATGAGCTCAGAGAACATTAATAATTGCAGACCAAACATTATCAGTAACCAATCCTGTAAAGAGAATAAAGGACGATCCAATATCTAATAGTATTTTTTTCCTTCAGCCAAAGTCCTACAAGGAAGTACCTGCAAGTCTAAATACATCTCACGGAAAAGTGATAGAAGATCAGAGGAATCTTAATACCTCATATTTCAGGGATTTGATTTAACAGAAAACAATGCTTCTAAGAAATTGGGATGGCAGCGTACTTCACAACCTCCATCCATTTTTAATGAAAGACAGGAGGAGGTAAATTGTGAAATTTCCAGTAAAAGAAAAATCTCAAAGAGGCAGAGCTAAATGTGGCCCTTGTTAAACCCATCCCACTGTCAGCCTGGTGACAGAGAAATGAGAGGTGTACATTACTTCCCGGCCCCTCGTTCCAATAGTTGATGTATTGCAGGTGTGAGAAGCGTTACTCCCTCAGGCAATCATTCAACCATACCCAGATGTTAGTATTGAAGAGATACAGCTGTCATCAATCGGACAAGTCGACTGACCAAAGCTTGGAAAATGCTGATGAAGTCACGACTGACATCACACCGTTGATACTTTAGACATGAAGCATAAAGACATCCATGCACAAAGTTACGCAGACATTTAGCTTTTTTGCCAGTAGACTCAAAGCAAATGCAAATGACTCACATAGTAAGAGGACTGACACACGTATACATTTTCGCTATGTGGAAACAGCAAGATGCATAACGATACATATGAACGGCTTGCTGACGCTTAACCGCAACTAATATAGGACGCAATGCGAATACAGATGGAAGCCAAAGGTACATTGGAGTGAACCGGGAAGAGCAAGACGAACTTCAGAATACAGCCAAAGGCCGACAGGCTGATCTTTCTGAAGCATGCTGTCATGATTCACCGCTGCAGCCGTGGGCTTGTCGCTTCATCTCTATGGAGACAGTGGCAGCGCTTTCCACATTCTCATGGAGTTTCGCATTGCGTCATCACACTAAACAGCATGATGACATGAAATGATATGATAGGTTATTTATAACGCTCTAAATACCTAGAGATTTCTAAGTGCATACCTGGGGATCTAACTTGTGGTGCTCCGTGTTGTCTTGCTTCCAAGGCAAGCAGGTTGCCCCTGAGCTATCCTCCCGAGATGACGTCATCCACCCGGAAACCTGGAAGAGACGGCATATATATATCTGCATGAAACTCCTGGTCGATTTTGCGTAGCAATAGCTCCCATATTGCATTCACTCTGCCCTCCTGTTACCTTGCTTGTGTTCCCTTCTCCTTGATTCTTCCTTCTTCTGTTTTCTTACCTGCTCCTGTTGCTCCCTCAATCCTTCTCTGTACTTATGGACTCTTGGTTTGCTGCCTTCCATTCTGCCGGTGTATCCTTCCTGCTGCTCCAGTTGCTCCTCTGTGTACAACTCGACTTCCGGACTTCAGTCTTTTCCGGCAAGCAGTTTTTTTCCCCAACTTGGGCATTTTCCCGTGTTCTGGGCAGGGCTGAGAACCAATATTTATTCTCTGGGTCACTGTGGCTGCCCAGGGGACAAGACACCCTAATCAACACGAAATCACGTCCTCTGGTACGAAGGTAAGATGTGATCTTGACAATTTGTAACGCCTTGAAAGCCAAGAACAAAAATGTATCAATTACACAAGTTGATCAATATTGTCCAGGGGTTGACCGCTGAGATGCAGCAGGTCAAAGCTGAAAATGCTTATCTCCACCAGGCCTTGATGGCTTTGAAACCCACTCTCAGTCACACCTTATCTGTTCAAACACCATCTGACTTTGAGTGCTCTTTCTTGAGCTACATATTTGGCTGTTGCCAGAGTTCTTTTATAGTGGCCTTCAGTGGGATGTCTGATCACCCTAAACTAAGCTACACCACTCAGGAAATATTGTTGGATTTCGTACAAGGATCCATGGACACTTTGACCTATACAACCAAGCTCCAGCAGATATCTCAGACTGCGCGATGGCCAGAAGATCCTTTGAGGACTTGATAAAGTTGATCAGTGCTCTGTAATTGTCCTTCTCCAGCATAAAAAGAACCAGAAACATCTGAGCCCATGCAAATAGGTGCCTGCCTGAGGTCCACATCCAAAGAAAGGACTTGCCGCAGAATAGGGGTCTTTGTATGTATTGTGGTTTTGCTGATCATCTGTTGCGTGCCTGTCCACTCGCACCACCTCGATGACAGGGAAATGAATCCTCCCATCCTTAAAGGGGATTCAGGAGCGGGAGCAAAGCCGAAATCCCTTGCATGTTACCAGACTCACACCTAGACATACTTCCACCTTGCTTATTCCTAAAGTGATGGTTAGTTTGCAGGAAGTAGGAGGCATTGCAACTACTGCCTTGGTAGATTCCGGGGCAGCCAGAATCTTTATGGACATCACTTGGGCTGGCACACATCATGTACCACTTTTTCAAAAAGGGGTTCCCTTGCCTATGAAAGAGTTTGACGATTGTCCTCTGGAAGGAGGACCTATAACCACCAATACCATTCACCTGTAGTTACACATTCAACATCATCATGAACCTTTATCCTTTGATCTGATTCAAACAACCAGTTATCCGATCATACTTGGTATGCCTTGGTTAGAGGGGCATACTCCTTATATAAACTGGAAGGCTCAAACCCTTTATTTGGGCTCAGAACATTTTGTATCCTCTTGCCTTTTGGCAGACATGGCGGTCATACAGTTCACCACACTCTCTTCTGAGGATGCTCCTATCTCCTCTGTTAATTGCTTGATACCCAGAAATTCACATCCGTTTTTGTCAATGATACCGTCAAACAATTGCCACCTTATCAACCTGAGGATTGTGCTATTGAGCTATTATCCTTTACTGAGGTCCCTTTCAACCAGATGTTCATCCTGTCACTGAATGCAAAAGAGGCACTTGGAGTATATCTACAGGAGAACCTAGCAAATGGCCTAATTACAGAATCTAAATCCTCGGCAGGTGCTTCACTCTTTTTTGTGGCTAAGAAGGATGCTAGTGAACCTCAGCCTACCAGGGTTTAAATAACATTTCAAATAAGGACAAATACCCTCTTCCCTTGATACCCGATTTACTGGAAGCAGTAAGAGTGCTAAGATTTTCACCAAACTCGACCTAAGAGGGGCTTATCATCTGATCAGAATCAAGGAAGGCGATGAGTGGAAGACTGCCATCCGTACTCCCTTTGGTCCTTTTCATTATTGCATAATGCTATTTGGTTTGGCTAGTGCCTCTGCCGTATTCCAGAGGTTTGTCCATGTTCTCTTCTCTGATCTACTGCTTCATTCTGTAGTTGTCTACCTCAACGATATTCTTGTTTTCTCACACTCCAAACATGAGCATCAGTACCATGCTAAAGAAGTCCTTTGCCGGTTACAGGCCAACCACTTAAAAGCCAAACCGGAGAAATGTGTCTTTGGTGTGTCTGAAGTTGCCTATTTGTGATAGATAGATCCTTTCAGACACAGAAATTTCTATGGATTCTGCAAAGTCAAGACTGTTCTTTCATGGGGGGCACCCTGGTCGGTGAAGGATGTTCAACGCTTCTTAGGCTTGGCAAATTTGTACCGTACATTTGTGCAATCCTTCTCCCAGATAGTTTTGCCTAGAAAATCCTTATTGAAGAAGAATCTCCAATTTCAATGGTCTAAAGAAGCTGATAAGGCCTTCCAGCTGGTTCTACATTCTATGACAGCTCCTGTTTTGTGTCAGCCAGATCCCACAAAGGAGTTTGTCCTGGAGACTGTTGCCTCTGACCATGCCATCGGCACAGTTCTCAAGCAAAAACAACTAGATGGTTTTGACCACCCTTTGGCATATTATTCCAAGACCTTATCTTCAGCCATAAAAAGAACTGCTGGCTACAAAAGCAACTTGTCAAGAATGGCATCTTCTTCTCTTAGGGGCTCAGCGTTCTACAGTGGGTCGACCCTACCATTGCAACTTGCAATACCTACAAGATTTTGAATGTTGAAACAGTCAGATTAGACAAGCTGATTTCTTTAAACATTATGACTTTGTACTCATATTCTGGGCTCTCAGAACATTGTTGCTGATGCCCTATCTAAATGTTTATGGTCTGCTACTGATGAACCGGGAGAAAAAACCAAAATGTATCCCCCAAACACATTTGTCGCCATTGTCGACACCTTTCTTCAGCATCTCAAAGAAGCCATAGCCAGTCTCTCTGATGATGATGACAATGGTAAATGGACGTTACACAAGGTTTATTGTTCCATGAAACATGCCTATATTTACCTACCACTGCTTTACAACTGCAGAGCCTCCAATTGTGCCATACCTCAAAAGTTGCTGGGCATCGTGGAATAAGATCAACCAAAGAACTGGTAAAGAGATACTTCTGTTGGCCATCCCTTGAAAAAGACATGGAAAGGTTGGTCAAGACTTGTTCCGTATGTGCTCAGTCTAAATACAATCATAGGAGACCTATTGAAGAACGTACCCAGCCTGACCTTCCTGAGATTCCATGTGACACCGTCTCCACAGATTACATTGTGCACTCACTTCCTTCCCAAGGATCTACTGTGATAATGGTAACAATTGATGTGTTTTCCAAATTGGTTCATGTCAGCCCTTTCAAGTAAATGCATACCGCCCCCAAAATGAGCAATTTGTTTCTTTCTGACATCTTTTGCCTACATGCAATACCTTACAACATCATCTTAGATTGTGGACTGCAATATACTTCCAGGTTTTGGTCTGCATTCTGTACGTCTTTGTGTGTTCATTAATTACTTTCCTCTAGATACCAGCCAAAGACTAATGGTCAAACAGAGTGGACCAATCAGACCATCGAGCAATATCTCAGATGATTTTCCTCTGCAGCCTGTGATAACCGGGCAACATTTCTACCAATTGCTGAATTCTCATATAATAATTCCCTTCTTTGCGCATTAATCCATATCTCTGCACCTATGGATATCATCCTAGATCGTTACCTGTACCCAGAAAACACAGTACCAACTGACCCACTGTGGAACAAAAAGTTCAGTCTCTGAGACAGATTCATGATGATGCTTTAATCAATCTACAGAAATCCTGCACTTCAGCTAAAAGGTTTGCTGACAAAAAACACTCTGCGGTACCAGACTATAAGCTGGGTGATATGGTCTGGTTGTCTTCTCGTCTTTTACCATCTCAACTGATACCTTCCAAGTTTTCTCCTAGGTACTATGGACCATTCAAGATTACTCAAATCTTCAATCCTGTGGCATATAGGTTAGAATTACTTTCCACTTGGAAGCAGATGCATCCAGTGGTCCACTGTTCTTTATTAAAACTATATGTTGCTGATCTTGACCTACATGGGACCAGAAGACCAGCTCTACCTATCCTCCCTGATTCGTCCTTGGAGTACGGAATAGACGGTATTTGGGATTCACAGTATTTTCGTGGATTCCTGCAATATCTGGTTAAATGGAAGAGCTGACCATTGAGTGAAAGGACTTGGGAACCCATGGCACACATCAATGCCCTTCTGCTCCTGCAGTGAATTCATCATTCATTCCCCTGGAAACCTGGTGGAAAATGATCTGGACAGGGTCATGATGTCATGATTCACCGTCGCATCCCCAGGCTTGCCGCTTGGTCTCCTTGGACACGCTGGCGACACTTTCCGCATTCTCGCTGAGTTCCGCGATGTGTCATGCTACGCAGCGTGATGACATCATTGTGATGCTAGAAATGCATTGGAGGGAACGGGCCTCCATGACCTTGTCCAGTACTCACTCACCATGTGTGTTCTGTGTTGTTTTCTAACCAAGAGTGCACTGGGATCCCTGGCAGTGCATCCCTTGCTCTGTTTAGTTGTGGTGAACAGAGACCCTTGGGATACCCTTATGGCACCCACGGGTGGGAGTACAACCCTGTAGCCCTAGTGTATGTTTTTGGGAACCTGTGTGTTGCCCACAGAGCAGGGTACGGGCTGAGCAGCTCCATGCTGAATGTGAAAGGAGCTCTGCCTATCCTCCATTTTGGGACACCCACACCCTGCCATAGGAATCAGTGGATTCCTGATAGAAGGCAAGATGGCCCATGGGGCCTTTTGGTTTCTATTGCCTGTTATCTTGTTTTCCCAAAGTCCTGGGAAGCCCTGTCTCTATCCCTTCCCCTGACTGGCTGTTGGGTGGAAGAACCATATATGATATTGTGGGGAAGTCCACACCAGATTGGCTGGAGCCTTCCCAGTGACTGTATGTTGTGGGTGCAACCTTAGAGTGGGACGGGGGTGAGTAGAGTGTGTGACCAATATGCATTCTGTGTTGTGGGTGTCTGTTTTCTGTATGTGTGATGCAATGAATGAGACATCCCTGCCTGAAACTGAGATGCATGGAGTGTGGTGTGCTGAAAGGCTTGGTGCTTGCCCCATCCACATTCCTTGAATGAGTGTCTGGGTGGAAGTGAATAGCCTGAATGCATGTGAGCCTGATTGGCTACCTGCCTGCATGAATATCCTTCTGTCTAATTGGCTGAATGATCCTGGCTTCGCCAGATTGAATGAGGAACAGATCTATATCTGAGGACCTCTCACTTACCACTTTGTTTAGAAGATGAAATTGAAACTTGAAGCTCATCCTTGAAGTCCAGCTGGAAGAGGAAGATTGCTGCTGCATTTCCTTCAACAAAATCTAAAAGCTGTTGAGTCTGTCGAGGACTGATCCAAGATAGGACCTGCCTAGGAGACCTTGCCCGATTTCGGAGGGACCATCATGCAAAACCTGCTGCTCTTCATCAAAGTACCCTGAAAGCCAGTCCCGAAAGGATGTCGACCGAAGAAGGGGTACGCCGGGAAGCCTGAAGAGAACCACCGGGACATCGAGACCATCAAAGTTCATTGCTGTCAACCGAGGTTCAGAAGATTTCCGTTACTGCTGGAAGCCAGTCAAGTGGTGTCACCCAGAAGCGGGAACAGCTTGACGCCATGCTGCTCGACGACCGAAGCCACGAGCGCTCCACTTTTGTCTAAGAACACTTGACGAAGGGCTCTCTTGCCATCACTGCCGATGACTTTATCCCGCCAGAGAAAGTTGAGGTTGCCGGCTACCGAGGAATGTCCGCTGGTGGGCCGGTCACCCAAAGCCGGCAAAGTTCTCCTGAGGACACTGACGGAGTGAACATCTGAGGTCCAGCCCGTGGTCGAGTCCCGATCGCTGATCCTATCCCGAGGTACGTGCTGTGGCTGCAGCACCAGCAGGCCGGAGGACCAATGAAGCAATTCTAGAATCTAGATGCCTGCTGCTGGGCCCTCATCCATTACAGAGTCTTCTTTGCAGCACCAAACACTTTGCATCGAGGTGGGCTGCATGCCTCATCTTCCCAGGACTTTATCGAACAATTGTCGAAGAGCACCACGATTGAAGCTGCTGTCTCGACGCCAGTGTTCAAATTTTATTCGAGGAATCTCAACTCCCTGGGGCTCCTGCTTTAAAGGGAGTCCACCCTCAAGGGATCCATCTATGAACCGTTGAAGAAACTCTCTATTTCAGGTACATTGGGGTGGTTGAACTTTTTGGACCAGGAAGCAAGACTTCTTAAACATTAATGGACTGGGCTTGTTAAAACTTTTATTACAGGTTGCCCAAAAATTATACCATTGTTTAACCTAACCTGCTTTCCTTCCTATGATCTATGTTGATACACGTTGCTGCATGATTTGTATGCTACATAATTACTGATAGCGGTTGATGTACCAGGGTACAAAGTGTGGTATTGGTTTATGTATATGTGTCTGAACCTTATTTTTATATAAAGAACTGTGTTAGCACATAAAATAGTGTGTGGACATTCCTTTGTGGGGGCTTGGGGACTCAATTGTACTTAAGAACCAGACTGCATCACCTTCAGAGAGCTTAAGAAGGTGATACAGGCATGCTGCAGGTATGCTGTGCTCGCGAGTACCTTTCATTCCGCCAGGGCAGACCTGGCGGAATGAAAGGCACCCACGGCACAACTCAGAGTTTGCCAGTCTGGTAACAAGGGTACCAGCAAGCCTACCGGTACCATTGTTACCGGACCGGCAACCTCGTAATGAGGCCATTGTCCTTTGGCTGAGTCTTCCGCTCTCGGGGCAGGGGAATCCCAGGGCCCAGTTCCTCTTGCACGTAAACGGGGAGACTGATAATAGTTCCCTTGCCACTCTATTACAAGTGGTAGCATCGGACGGTTGCTAAGACTAATCGGTATTAAGACCGTAGTTTTCCTGCTGCATGCCCCAAGGGATGCATCGTGAGCTGCGAGGACCGGATTGAAAGTCACGCGTGGACACTGATAAGGTTGCCAGGAGCTGCCTTGGAGAAATTCCTGCCATCTCCCCGTGGAATGCCAAGCAGACCGGATGGCAGAGTGGCAGATTGTGGAAGAGGCTGTGCCTGAGGGGCTTCAGCGGATCCATGGAGTGTAAGTATAGATTCAGCCATATATGAAATATTGGGGAGGGGAAAGTGATGTTTGTTGTTTCTTTTTGTGTTATTGTCAAGGATCCCTGTTTCCAAGCGTGTTGGCTAGGTTACAGATGATAAAAGACAATACAAAGTGTACCTGTTCCCTAGGAGCTAGCTTGGTTTGGTGATGAAAAATAAGAAAAGAGACAATTAAAAAAGTAGACCTGGTTTCAAGACAGTTACGCTTGGTTTAGGGATGATTTATGTACATATCCCACTCTCTAGGCACTAGCATAGCTTGCTTAGGTCACAGAAGGTGGTTTCTTAGTTTATCTCATTGAGATGTATTCCTATATGCTGTGGTATAGAAGAAGCACCACATGATTTTGGTCTTCCCTGTGATTTGAGAGGCAGGAAGACGCCTGTGTGTTATGTCATTTGTGTTGTGTCTTGGGGTGTCGTAATCATTGCTAGTGTATTCGAAGTATTGGGATTCTTCTCATGAGCTCGTGACATACTGCATATGGTTGTTGAATACGACTTGGTGCATTTATGTGGGAGAGAAGGCCCACACTAAGGGCACAGATGTGATGGTGAGAGAAAGCAGGAAAGGAGAGAGAGAGAGAGAGAAAGAGTGAGAGAGAGAGAGAGAGAGGGAGAGAGAGAGGGAGAGAGAGAGAAGGGAAGTGTTTAAAAACAGAAGATGATGGGTTAAAATGATGTTTAGATTATCGAGGAGTGTTATGCCATTTGGGCGCGGCTTGAGGAGTACGTGAAGAAATTATGGTTTGGACTTTAAGAGCATAGAATACAGTGTGGGCGGTGCATGGATCATGATCTTATTGATGGTGGTGAGCTAGAGAGGTTGGTAGAATGGTTTGAGAATTGTCACGGTTTCGCAGAATTTAACTGAAAATCGAGGATAACTGTGAAATATACAAATTGCCAAGGTATTCAAACTTGTCAAAAATCTTGATTTGAGGTCAAGTACGTATCGGCAGCCAGAAAGTGACGTGCCACAATGGGGGATACACTTTTTCAACATTTCAGCAAGTCCCTTCCACGCTATCAAGACAAAATACGCAAGTATATACAGATGGAAGAATGGCAAAGCCATGGCCCCAGGAGGGGAGTCTTTCTAAATATGTGCTGCAACACATGAGCACGTGTCTACATTTTGCCTATAAAGGAAAGAAATTGAGCAACAGATTAGCTATATTGGAGCTATGGAAAATGTTTCAGGATGGGGTTGACGACCAACCCAAAAAAAGTGGATGCTGAGCCAAAGCGATGCAAGATGCACATCACCCACGGACCCCCGTCCTCAAATGACAGACCCCACCACAAAAAGCCAAGGATTTTACCCCTTGAAGGAAGTAAAATCATCAGCAGGATATACACACCCTGTTTATGCACCACCCATGTATAGCAGCAAAGACACCCTAGCGGCATGAAGCAGGCAAATAAGAGAATACAGGCTATAAATGAATGCAAGGAGCACACGACCTGCAAACAAAACTGAGGAGAGACAAAAAAGAGATATTGGAACATAGTGAGAAAAGCAAAGTGACAGTCCTGAGAAACGAGTGGAAAAGGGGATAGATATTGATCATATTGGATGGAAGGGCTACACACAAGCATAGACGTATGGGGCAGAAACTCTGAAACATAAGGGGATGGAAAAGGAGGAAAGAGAATGGGCAGAGATAATGAAGTAAGTAGAGAGAAGTGAGAGGGAAGTGAAAGAGAAACAAGAGGCTCTGAAAAGGGTAAAAGAGAAGGCGGAAGAAAAAGATAGGGAGGAAAGAGAGAGGAAAAGGCAAAAGAGGATAGAGGAAAAAGCGTTGAGGAAAGGGGAGGAAAAAAAGGAGAAGCAATTGCAAGTGAAGAGAGAGAATAGAATGTTGGAAATTGAAAGACTTGTTAAAGAGAATTGTCACAGAGAGGAATAAGAGAGGAATTGGGGACAGGAATGGGAAAGAGACAGAAGTCGAGAAGGATGCCTGAGGGAGATAGGAGACACTATGATGGGACTGACATGTCTAAAAGATGATGAGAAAGAGACGATACGAAGAAGAATAGGAATAATGTAAAAGAGCAGGAGGGATAGTGCCTCTCCCCTGAAAACAAACAGGAGTATAGCAGGGTCTTCATTGAAGGTGGAAGGTGTTTAATTTGCCAAGGTGACAGGGAAACGATAGGAGAAATGCACCTTAAGGAGACTACATTTTGAAGATGAAGGAGAAATGACAGTATTGAGAACATATGGGAGAGTGCAATGACGAAGGGAGAAGGCATTGTCGCCCCTCCAGGGAAATAAGCCCCTAAAGAGAGACATTGTGGGGAGGAGAGGAAGACACTGAGAAAAATAAGGGAGAACCCGAAGGACGTCTGAGCGTCCCAAAGATAGGTTGCATAGCACAGACGAATGTACTCCACGTGTACTCCATTTGCACAGAGGCTCAGAGCCTTACCGGAATGGAAAAGAGCAAGCATGAAACAAGCATTCACAGCTAACAAAGACATAGGGAGACATGATAGGAGAATATAATTGACACAGTTTCCGTTGCTAGAAAAGGGTAGAGGATGACCCCAATATATACCATGACAACAGATGAACAAGGACAATCTGAGGTATAAGTTGGCATTGTTGACAGCAGGAGCGAGGAAATTGATATATGAGTTGGAGAGGTTGACGGCAGGGATGACACTGGCAGTGGGTGTCATGAACAGCTTGGTAGACGACTTCTGGAAATGGGCAGTGTATCCCGGAGAGACAGCATAGAACACTGTGCGCAATGGTGAACCATTTTATAACTGCAGAGCAGCTGTATAGCAGGCACTGAGAGTAGAGTACCCAGGCACATCTGACATACTCGTGATTTTGTCATGCAAAATACAAGAGGTTGAAGACCCACTTTAATATATCCAGGAGATAGAAGAAACTTGGCGTCTTGAGACGAAGGAGACATGGGATAAAACAGTGGGTTTATTTGACCTCATATTAAGCCAAGGGATACCAGAGAAGGTACAGAAGCAACTGAAGAAATTAGTGGGGATGGAAGCAAAGCCATGGTCAGAAATTCAGCTAACTATAGAACATTATTGGTGACTAATGCAGGTGAACATGAGAAAGAAGGGTGAGGAAAGGAAGAAGGAAGAAGCAAAATTAGTGAAGAAGAAGCTATCGATGTATACAATGGAAGGGGTGATGTTGACGAGTAGAGAGGGAGTAAGTACCCTGAGTGCACAAAATAGGCAACAGGTATCAGTGGGAAGTTTTGCGGGAAGAGGAGATGCCAATTATTTGCCATGAGGAAGGGGATGAGTATCCAGGGGAAGAGAATGTGGAAAACCAATGCAGCAGGGTGGAGACGCATTTAACAGAGGAACACAGCTACCCATAGGTGGTCAACAACAATTTTGGACATGTGGTAGAATAGGTCACATATCACGACGGTGTAGGAGCAGGGGTTGTATATACAAAAATGTGAGGCATACCAGCCAGCATAGCAGGAGGAGCAACCAGACTATTATGCCCATGATTACATGCAGACATATGTGACACAACCAACGCCAACACAAGGTACACCAGTACAGCTACACCAACTCATGGTATACACATCACAAGCACAGCAATATACGCAGTCACCACAACCAGCACAGCAAGCACTAGCGCAGCAAAGTGTTGTAGCCATGAGACACAGATTGTGCAATGCAGACTCCCATACAAAAATTAGGGGGAGCAACTGTGGTGGGAGGTAATCCCTTCACAGGGATGACTCTATACCCACAATAGGACAGCCCACAGACAGATGTGATGTGTTCAATCCTGTCCATTGCACCCGACCCAAACAAAGAAACCATGTGTTGGTGTGACCATACATGACAAGACATTGGGCCACATTACAAGCATGCGGTCTGGAAATAGGGTGCCGTACCACTACCTTTTACCGGTCCGGTATACTCTGAGTTGCAGCAAGTGACCTACCGTATGTGGAAACAACGTGATCTCAATCTGTGGCAAAACACGTACATGGAAACACTGGCATGGACATGCCGGTAGCACTGCAAATCCCATGCCAGAAACACTGACATCGCGGACCAGGTGTGCAGAAACAGCCCACAGATAGACAAAATCAGCCCAGGTGGCCCCAATAAGCACTGCCACAGCCCACACCCCTTCCAACACAATCATGCTATCAGTAGCAGTAGCAGTACTGGAGCTGGAGGCCATGCATGTACGCCTACTACATGAAGAGGCAGGGAGGCAGAGGATGCGGCGGAGATGCTGGAGGAGACGCAGGGCCATCATGGCCCTGCAAAACAACAACATCCAGCAGGTTGCAGCCTGCAGGCAGCCACCTATACCACGCATAAGGGCCACCCCCTTCAACCTAAGCCAAACCCAGATTTACACCCTGTACTAGCTAGACAGGGAGACCATCAAATCCATAGTGGCATGATCCATGATGACCTGGTCAGGCTCATAAAGATCTGTACAGCCATACTCCCTTGCTCAAGGTAGTGTCTGTGCTACACTTCCTAGCCACAGGCACCAACCAACACAGTGTGGGTGAACTGCATGGGCTATTGCAACCCTGTTTCTCGCATGTCCTGTTTCAGGTCATTCATAAACTCCTGCGGCACGTGGAAAATCACATGGGCCTACCAAGAACGGCTGATGAGGTCAATGCCTGAAAATTGTATTCCATGGGCTAGCATGCATGTCCAATGTGATAGGTGCATTGGACTGCACACATGTGGAGCTGGTGGCCAGGCATGCTGTTGAGGCAGTGTACAGTAACCGAAAATTCTACCACTCACAGATGATGTGTGATGCCCATCACCTCATCCCCCACTGCTGTGCCAGATTCCCTGGTTCAACCCATGAGAGCGTACCTGGCTGTTGGGTGAGTCTATCTACCAAAGCATGTGCACTGTTGAAGGGGGGGGGCAGGATACACAATAGCATACCTGGCTGTTGGGTGAGTGTATCTACCAGAGCATGTGCACTGTTGAATGGTGGGATGTACAACACCTATCAGCAGTGCATGCGTGCAATGCAATGTCCAAAACAGAAATATCACTCCTGAGTTCAAGGCCTTGACCAGCATGTGTCAATTGTTAAAACTGGACATGCACAGGCATAATAACATCAAATCTGTACTGCAGCATCAAAAGGACCACATGTACCAGAATGCATGACATCGATGTCCCAAAACCAAGCACATAAACACTCAGCACAACCCACACCACCGGCTGCACAGACTAATAATTTTTACCCATCACAATACCCCACCTCCATACCACTACTGTTCTGCACACCAGGTAGCCAGTACCCTGCCTGTTTCAAGTGCACATACACATATGAATGTTACCTGAAGTGCAAAAATGCATCCAGGCATATCTATGCATGTGTGATATGCTCATCATAGGACAACATAATTGGAACACAATAAGAACACACACCAGTCTCATTTGTGTGGGTTGAAGTGAAAGGGTCAGAGGTCAAGGTGGGTGTGATTGGCCCATGGAATAGCAACAGCAAACCGCACACCCACCACGCATATTGCCAGGGCGTATTGGCTTGTTGGCAATCATTATGCTGTCATCGCCTTCCCCATCCATGCAATGCACCCTTGCACTTGCCACCAGCTCCGGAAGCACCTCAAGACATTCCTCTTTGCTTCTGCCTTCGCTCCCACTCTGCCCTGCTGATCTGTTGCCTCTTGGCATCGTGAACCTGGCCACCCTCTGTCCTCTGGGCCTCGGTACCTGCTCACCCTGCCACCCTCCCGCACTGCCTATAGGCCACCCCCTTGCACTGCGGTCTGTATCTGTACCTACACAGTCATCCCCCACTTTTTCTTCCTGCATTTATCAGACCTACCCTGTCTGCTGCCTTAAACCCAGCACCCTGCCAATTGCTGGTTGCACTACCACTGTTTGTTGCCTTTATTATTTATTTATTATTATTTATCTGTTTCTCCTTTGCTCCGCACTCTCCACTTCTCCCACCTTCCATGCACTTTTCCCCTCCCCCTCTCCCATGCACTTGCACGTTCTCAATGTCACTGGACCTAGTAAGATTGCTGTTTTGTTCTCCCATGTTCCCCTCCCTTGCCTTGTCACGCTCTGAAACACTTGTGTATGAGCGCGATAGAAATAAAATATCAATATCAATATCAGCTGGCCGCACTTTTTACTTATTGTTTATTTATTCTATTATCCCATGTACTGCATTTCTGGGGGGTTTTGATGCTGTTTCCGGCATGCCAGTACCACCATTTTCGGCATGCTGGAATGCGAGTGCACGCCAAGACGTAATCATCTGGAGATTCCGGCATCATGTGATGCCAGACACGGTGGCACTGACATGCTAGAAAATTTGATTTCTTACCGGCATACTTGTAATGAGGCCCATTTTCTTTTCTCATAGGTACAGGGGCGACCAGATCCTGTATTAGGGAAGGGAGATACCCGATGTCAGTCATTGCCATGAATGCCCAGAGATTCTCTGGTGTTACAGACTTGGTTCCTTTCACTGACAAGCTTCCAATCTCCATAAGGGAACATGACCTGATCATGCCTTTGTTATATTCCCGACAGACAGTCAATATAATGGGTAGGGACATGATGAGCTGACGTACCATGACCATCTCATTCACCGATCAGTGGATAGCGTGCTTGCCCCAGGAATTAACTACATGAATGTGCGAGAACTCATTCAGGCATATTGCAGGCATACTGTACAGAAGGGGGTGCCTGTGAACCATGAGTTGCTACAAAATTGAGCGGGAGTACTATTAGCATGGCTTCCAGGGATACAGTGTAACTTGCTTCATATACCCAATTAATTTGTGTTTAGATCAGAGGTCCCCTTAGATGAGAAGGAAGGGCAAGTGTTCTCACTAAAACTGGAGACAGCTATAGTGAGGGACGAGAGGGTAGTACTACATGGTACTACAAGTTCCGAGTGCCTTATGGATCAACATCCCATATGATAGTGGCCTGTTAAAGGGAGTAGGAGCTGTCAAAGTAAAGCTCAAGCCAGGGGCTTTTCTATCAAGAGCGAAACAATATCCTTTGTCCAGGAAGGCAGAAGAAGGCATTTATGAGACAATGTCCACGTTAGTGCAGCAAGGGATTCTGGTACCTTCAGAATCACAGTGTAAAAAGGCTGGGTACCCGGTGAAGAAGCCGACAAGGGGATTGTGGTATTTTTATTCAGGACTTGCGTCCTATGAACCATATTGTTGAAACAGAGCACCCGTTAGTTCCCAACTCAGCAACAATGCTATATAGCATCCTGCTGGAAGCTATCCATTTTACGGCAATACATTTGAAGAACACTTTCTCTATACCACTTCACGAGGAATCACAGGATCTGACATCCTTTCTATATGGAAAACAAAAGTGGAAACACACAAGGATACCAGAGGGGTACTGTGAATTACCCTCTATATTCAATAAGGTCCTCCAAATGGACCTAGGCACCATACATTTGGACAGCAGAGTCATTCACTTGTAGACACTATCTTGGTTTGCAGCAAATAAGAAGAACTGCATCATAAAGACTCAGTGCAGTTGCTGACAGTGTTACCAAAGAAAGGTTTCAAGGTAGACAAGGTGAAGTTGCATTATTGCCAAAGTGAGGTGTTTTACATTGGACAGTTAATATCACAGAAAGGTAGGAAGGTAACCCCAGAAAGAGTAGAGACAATCTTTAGAAGGCCCAGTCACCACGAACGGTATGGGATATGCAGCAATTCTTAGGTCTCCGTAATTATTGCAGGGCCTAGGTGTTCTATTATAGAACATACATGAGACCCCTTTTAAGCAGGCTCCTGGAGGCCCAGAGGGGGGAAGGTAACCTGACATGGAAACATGAGATGACTGAAGCGTTTGAGGAATTCAAGGATGAAATATGCACGGCATCAGTGTTAGGGATTCCCAATTACAGTGAGGAATTCTATTTGTTTTCACACTCCACCAGAGTAGTGATGACGGCGGTACTCATGCAAAAAATGACCTTAGGGCACAAACCAATGGTGTATTAGAGTGTACATTTGGGCACAATGATGAAATTACAGTGCCCTTGCAAAAAGCATTGGCTGCTGCTGCATTTGCAGTGGATAAATCTGTGAATATCATAATGGGGTGTAGTACCACACTTTACATGGAGCATGCACTTTTGGCTATCCTTGAAAAGCCCAAGAGCACATGTACCACACAGAGAGCCTCCAGATATGAGGTGATCTTCTCAAATCTGGTGATAGCTGAACCAGTAGAGGATGGAGACTATGTACACGACTGTGCTATCTACACAGAGCACTATGAAGACATTCCCATAGCAGGAGAGAATTCCCTAGAAGTAGGGGTGGTTCTCTTTATTGACCGGTCCTCAACTATAGATCAGACGACAGGAGAGAGACATACTGGGATGATAGTAGTGAAAATAAAGCCAAGCAGGACAGGTGAAGTGGTAGCAAGCGTGAGATAGCCTTCAAATTTCTCAGCCCAAGCAGCAGAATAGCTATCATAATGATATTAGAAGTGCATGAGGACAAGGAGATTACTGTGTATTCCGATTCCACATACGTGATGTCCACAGTACATGCTGGACTGTCTCGGTGGAAGAGGAGGGGCTTCCTCCATGCTGGAGGCACACCAGTAAAGCATGTGCCCCTATTGGCTAGATTCAGAGACGCACTACAACTGCCATCAGCCATAGCGATCATGAAATGCCAGGCACACACAAAGAGTGAGGACTTGATCACCTACAGCAACGAAGCTGCAGACACAGAAATGAAGCTTGCAGCACATTTTATAGAAATAAATGAGTTTGATACCCCATCTAACACATGCATGCGCAACATGATACTGAGAGAAGGTTATAGTTAATTGCCCATTACAAAAATAGTAGGGTTACGAGGGCGAGCACCACTGGAAGAAAAGGAGTTATGGGTGAAGAGAGGGTGTTCAATATCCCCTACAGATGCATTGTGGCGACAGGAGAGCCCAGGAAAGCCAGTGATCCCTGCCAGTGATCCCTGCCACTCACCAAAGAAAGGTTGTTCATGCTGCACATATTGGGGAAGATTGGTTATGTTCCAATCTGGCAGAATACATTGCCACGTTTATGGATAATTGCATAGTATGTAAAAAGTACAATGCAGGTCACACGTTGCACGTTGTGCGAGGAGCAATACCGTGCTCTAATGGGCCCTTCGAACCTCTCCACATAGATTATGTGGAACTGATCCAAGTTTTCCAAGGATACCGCTATATGATGGTAGTGGTAGGACTTTTTAGTGAGGGATTAAAGCTGGTCCATGCTCACACCCCGATGCCCTCAGTACGGCGAAATTCCTCATCAGACAGGTGTTGCCATGATTTGGGGTGTGCAAGGTCCTGAGTTCAGACAATGGGCCCTCACTTTGTAAACAAAACATTTGAGCACATCACGGCCCTGCTGGGAATTAAGCATATTTTCTCCTACGCTTATCACATGCGAGCAAATGGGATTTGTGAATGCCTCAATGGCTTGCTGAATGGAAAAAAATAGCCAAAATAAAAGCAACAAAACCCCTTAACGGGCAGGCTATTTGTCATGATCTCTGCTTCCAAAAGATCAGGACTTGCCCGACTCCCTTGGAAGCAGACCCATAACCCCGGTTCCGAGTGCCAGCCAGTCCCAATTGGGACCTTTTGGACCCTGTCCTGGCGCCAGTGGCACCAGGCTCATAAAGATGCCCAGTCCCAGCGCTGGAAGCGCCGGGCTCATAATGCTTGGGTGGACTTACCTGCAGCAGACCATGCTGCTTACTTACCTGCCAGTTGAATCCCTGATCCTCTTCTGTTTGGGACTACTTTTCCTGTTGGGTGGGGCAGGAGCCACTCCCTAGGTTCAGAACACTGGAACTCTTCTGGAAAGCAGGAACTCTTTTCTTACCTAGGCGTGGGTGTGGAAGGAGACACCTAAGCACTACAGGAGGCTATTTAAACCACATCCGATGGATGAATCTTGCTTTGTGTTATTCTGCATTCTCTGCAGCAGAACGCTCATCGTGTCTTCTGCTTCTGATCCTGGGCCTAAGGGAACAAAGGCTTACCATCCTGGAATCCAGTCTTCAGCAGCACCTGTAAAGACAAAGAAAGAACAGGTTAGCACTACGGTCTTCAGTGGCAGCGCATCTCTTACCTGGTCCATCGGCTGTCACCAACGCCTCGCGCTGCATTCTGGCATCTGAAAGACAAAGGCTTACCTACTCTTCGCATGCTCCGGAGGTCTTCGCACTGCATTCCGGCATCTGAAAGACAAAAGCTTACCAGCTCTTTGCACGCTCCGGAGGCCTTCGGCGCTGCATCCCGCATCTGAAAGACAAAAGAAGGTGCGTTTAAAGACATTGGGCAACTTTATTACTCACGTGCCATTACTCCTTCCCACGCCGAATCCAGTGGGTATTCCAGCAACCTTCAGCTTCTCTAAAGCTCCGAACTTGTACCTGCAAGATAAAAGGGACAGTTAGTGCGCATCGTGAAGCAGGCTACAAGCGCTTACTTACGTGCTTCCAGGCGCTTCTATTCCTCACGCGGGTTCGATCCTCAACTCTCATCAGCCCGCCATCCGCCATCGCCGGAACCCTGCAAAACAAGAGATATCATTACAAAAGACTTTTAAGACATTTGAAGTGCCCAGAACTTACCGTTCGTGCAGTTAACGACGGACAGCAGTCCTCTGAGGTCAAGAGGCCTGCACCCTTATCCAGTGAAGAAACTGGTTACGGCACCCTGTCCTGAGGCAGATGGAGAGCTCGGCGTTCACTTACCTAAGGTGAGGGCGTTAACCTTTGGGGTTCTACAGGAGAAGAGAAAGGGAAGAGGAGAGAGGCACCCAATAACCCCAGTTCATTAATCCCATATTTTCTATCTGCAGACATCTTACTCTTCGAGTCAGACATACAGTGCACAGAGGTCCAGCCCAAAGAGCCAACCGTGTGTTACACATCACCTTTGAAGATACGGCATTCACCCAGAAAAAGACCGGCGCCTCTGCGGGAATCAGGTGAGCGTTACAGAACACAAAGCCTACCGCAAAACTCCCACCCAGGCGCTATGGAAACCTCGGATACCGACCAGCTAGCCCAGTTACTTGGGGAACTAAGAGCAGAAGTGCATGCAGCCCGTCAGGAAACGAATGCTCTAAGAAGGGAACTGATTATTTCCAAGGAGCGAACAGACGATCTCGCTAGACAATTGCTACAGTCACAAGCCGGACAAACTCTGTTATCCGCATCAGGGGCAAATCTTCCTTCAACATCCTGTGCAGATCAACCTACCTGGGAATGTACCTCTGGCTCCGCCCGAACGATTTTCCGGTGACCCAAAGAGGTTTGCAGTATTTATTAATCAGTGCCGGTTGCACTTCTTATGCCGGCCAGCAGCCTTTCCAACTGATCAAGCTAAGGTAGCTTTCGTGCTTTCGTACCTTAGTGGCAATGCGGCAGTCTGGTCGGTCCCTCTAGTTAATCAAGATGATCCGGTTCTCCATGATTTTCAAGCTTTTCAGCTCAGTATGGAAAAACTGTTTGCAAGACATTCACAGGGGCAGGCCTTGGACAATGAGCTCCTTTCATTGCGACAAGGTAATCAAGACCTTTTGGCTTATATTGCGTCTTTCAACAGACTGATAGTGGAAACTCGATGGCCTGAGAACAAAAGGATTACGCTGTTTTATAGAGGTCTACGTGTAGAGCTCAAAGATGTGTTAGCCCAAGTAGTGAATCCCCCGCAAGACTGTTCGGACTATATTGACTTAGTCGTTCAAATTGACCACAGACTGCAGAACAGGAAGGCCGATCGTTCCAAGTTTGATGCTCGAGTATTTTCCAAACCACCAACTCCTACCAAAGGAGTAGACTCCGGGGAACCCATGCAAATAGGGGGCCTGAAAGGACCACTAACACAAAAGGAGCGGGAAAGGAGAAAACAGCTGCAATTATGCCTCTATTGCGGAAACTCTGGGCACTTTCTTCGAGACTGTCCGGTGAAACCAGCCAAGAAGGCAGTAGGAGCTGCAGTTACCAGGGTCACAAACTCTGAGCAGGGAAACGACCTCACCCGACAAGAATAGAGGTCCTCTTGCAGAGCGTTAAAACCAGTTCTGTGACCTCGCATTTCGTGATACCTATGGTCCTCATTAGCCCTGAACATCCGGATCGATTACATGCGATTGAAGCTTATGTGGACAGCGGTGCCATCGGCAATTATGTGGATCATGAAATGGTTTTGAGGATGAATCTGACTCTTTGTCCAAAGGCTGTAAAGGACGTCATTACTACGGTGGATGGTACGGAGATAGCCTCCGGACCAGTAACGCATACCACCCAAGAAGTGACGCTAGTAAGTCAAGATGGACACCATGAGAAGATCGTGTTCGATGTGATCAAGGCCCCTCAGTTCCAGATTATTCTAGGAATTCCTTGGTTAGAGAAGCACCATCCTCAGATCGATTGGCAAGCAAGAACGGTTCAGTTTCCAGAATGTGTCTCTACTTGTCACCCTCGACCTGGTGTTGCACTGGCAGCAATTTCCTCGGAGGCTCCCCAGTTACCTCCTGAATACCTAGAATTCCAAGATGTTTTCCGGAAGGATCAGGCTAACTCTCTACCTCCTCATAGGTCTTATGACTGCCAGATAGACCTGATACCTGGATCTACTCCTCCTTGTAGTAGAATTTATGCCCTCACCGAGCCTGAGAATCACCTCCGACAATACCTGGATCAATACCTAGCGAATTGGTTTATTCGTCCTTCCAAGTCCCCTGCTTCCTCAGCTTTGTTCTTCGTTCCAAACAAAGAAGGGGACCTTAGAACTTGTATAGATTATCGCGCCCTGAACCAGATCACCGTTAAGAATAGATATCCGTTACCTTTGATCCCTGAACTCCTGGACCAAATCAGAAAAGCATGCATATATACAAAGCTGGATCTTAGAGGAGCCTACCACTTGGTACGAGTAAAAGAGGGCGATGAATGGAAGACGGCCTTCCGCACCAAGTATGGGCTATTTGAATATCAGGTCATGCCCTTCGGACTTTGCAATGCCCCGGCCGCCTTTCAATATTTTATGAACGATGTCCTCAGAGAGCTCATAGATGTGTGTGTTGTTGTTTACATTGACGACATCCTCGTTTATTCTTCATCGGAAACTGAACATCGGAAACACGTGAAAATGGTCCTCGAGAGATTGCGTCAACACAAACTTTTCGCTAAGTTGGAAAAATGTGTTTTCAACGTGACTGAAGTTGAATTCTTGGGATTCATATTATCACCTAGCGGAGTGCGTATGGATTCAAAGAAGGTCGATGCAATTCTCAAATGGCCATCGCCATCCTCCGTAAAAGGTGTTCAAAGCATGTTAGGCTTCGCTAACTTTTACCGCAGGTTTATCCCCGAATTCTCTCGAATAGTCCAGCCCATCACTGCCTTGTTAAAGAAAAACAAACGTTTTGAATGGTCTACCGAGGCGGAACAAGCTTTCCAGAATTTGAAGACTAGATTTATCTCTGCACCGATCTTAAAACATCCTCGCCCAGAACTCCCCTACATCGTTGAAACTGATGCTTCGAGCCTTGCCATGGGGGCAGTTCTATCACAAAAGGACCCAGTAACCAATCAGTTGCATCGCGTGGCATTTTGGTCCCGCAAATTCTCGCCTCCTGAAATCAATTACACTATTACTGATAAGGAACTTCTAGCTATCAAGTCCGCCTTTAAGGCTTGGCGGCATTATCTTCTGGGGGCCCGACACACCGTTACTGTGATTACAGATCACCGAAACCTGCAATATTTGAAAACTGCAAAAGCTCAATCCTCTAGGCAACTCCGTTGGGCACTATTCTTTGCCGAGTTTGACTTCATAATTACCTTTCGACCTGGTACAAAAAATGGTAAAGCTGATGCCCTTTCTCGGATGGGAGTGGAAGAACATTTGATCAATCCTAAACCTGTACCTATCATTCCCGAACAAAGAATTCTAGGTGTAATCGCCACACAATCCATAGAGGAAGTTAAGGATAAAGCCAGGCTACTGGTAACTCCAGCAGACATACAGAATTGGCATCTGCAGGGAAAGGACTTTACGGTGAAGGACAACCTATTATATTTCCAAGAACGGTTATACCTGCCCAGCACAGATTTACAGAAAAAGGTAATCTCTTGTTATCACGATTCTTTAATGGAAGGACATCCCGGTATGACCATGACCTCGGAAAAGATCAAGCACTACTTCTGGTGGCCGTCTTGGAAAAAAGATATCAGAGACTTTATAATGTCCTGTGGAGTATGCGCCCAAAACAAGAGTCAAAAGGAAAAACCAGCCGGCCTCTTACGCCCTATTGACATCCCGCCTCGCCCTTGGCATACGCTTTCTATGGACTTCATCACCGATCTACCTCCATGCTCCGGATACAATACGATCCTAGTAATCGTGGACCTATTCTCCAAGATGGCGCATTTCATTCCACTCAAAGGCTTACCAACAGCAGCAACTCTGGCCCGAGAATTTCTCGAAAACATCGTCCGACTGCACGGTTTTCCTTCAGTTCTAATTTCGGATCGAGGTAGTCAATTTATTTCTCATTTTTGGCGAAGTTGCTGTCGGTCGGCTCAAATTGATGTGAGACTTTCGACCAGCCACCTCCCTCAAACCGACGGACAAACCGAGAGGACCAATAAAACTCTGGAACAGTATTTGCGCTGCATGCTACAACAAACTGAAAAAACTTGGAAAGATATCCTTTGGATAGCCGAATATGCCTACAATAACTCTGTCCACTCGGGAACTGGGAAAACCCCGTTTTTTCTTTTATACGGTAGTCACCCTCGAACCTCGGAGTTGGATCCACTCCAAGATCTTGGAACACCAGCAGTAGACCACCTGCATTCTACAATCACCCAAGCCTTTAAGGAAGCCGTTTCTCACCTTCAAAGGGCTAAAGAACAATACAAGAAAGGAGCAGACCAACATCGGAAGGAAGCCCCCCAATATCAAGTAGGAGATGAAGTCTGGTTATCCACCAAATATCTACCTCTAAAAGGACCACGCACATTCAACCCAAGATACCTTGGTCCCTATTCCATCACTACCATAGTAAATCCAGTAGCGGTCAAGTTGGACTTGCCCCCTCACATGAAGATACATCCGGTCTTCCACGTCTCTCTATTAAAACCCGTGCAACCTCAAACCCGACTAACTACATCTCCAAAACCTATTCTAGTTGATGGAGAACTCGAGTTTGAAGTCAAAAGCATCCTGGATTCCAAGATCTCCAAATCTAAACTATTTTACCTGATTGACTGGAAAGGCTACGGTCCCCAAGAACGATCCTGGGAACCTGCAGAATATGTCCACGCGCCTCGTCTAATCAAAAGATTTCATCGAACATTTCCTAACAAGCCCAAACCCCCGGAGAAGCCCAGTTTGGGAGGGGCCTTGAGGGGGGGTGCTGTCATGATCTCTGCTACCAAAAGATCAGGACTTGCCCGACTCCCTTGGAAGCAGACCCATAACCCCGGTTCCGAGTGCCAGCCAGTCCCAATTGGGACCTTTTGGACCCTGTCCTGGCGCCAGTGGCACCAGGCTCATAAAGATGCCCAGTCCCAGCGCTGGAAGCGCCGGGCTCATAATGCTTGGGTGGACTTACCTGCAGCAGACCATGCTGCTTACTTACCTGCCAGTTGAACCCCTGATCCTCTTCTGTTTGGGACTACTTTTCCTGTTGGGTGGGGCAGGAGCCACTCCCTAGGTTCAGAACACTGGAACTCTTCTGGAAAGCAGGAACTCTTTTCTTACCTAGGCGTGGCTGTGGAAGGAGACACCTAAGCACTACAGGAGGCTATTTAAACCACACCCGATGGATGAATCTTGCTTTGTGTTATTCTGCATTCTCTGCAGCAGAACGCTCATCGTGTCTTCTGCTTCTGATCCTGGGCCTAAGGGAACAAAGGCTTACCATCCTGGAATCCAGTCTTCAGCAGCACCTGTAAAGACAAAGAAAGAACAGGTTAGCACTACGGTCTTCAGTGGCAGCGCATCTCTTACCTGGTCCATCGGCTGTCACCAACGCCTCGCGCTGCATTCTGGCATCTGAAAGACAAAGGCTTACCTACTCTTCGCATGCTCCGGAGGTCTTCGCACTGCATTCCGGCATCTGAAAGACAAAAGCTTACCAGCTCTTGGCACGCTCCGGAGGCCTTCGGCGCTGAATCCCGCATCTGAAAGACAAAAGAAGGTGCGTTTAAAGACATTGGGCAACTTTATTACTCACGTGCCATTACTCCTTCCCACGCCGAATCCAGTGGGTATTCCAGCACCCTTCAGCTTCTCTAAAGCTCCGAACTTGTACCTGCAAGATAAAAGGGACAGTTAGTGCGCATCGTGAAGCAGGCTACAAGCGCTTACTTACGTGCTTCCAGGCGCTTCTATTCCTCACGCGGGTTCGATCCTCAACTCTCATCAGCCCGCCATCCGCCATCGCCGGAACCCTGCAAAACAAGAGATATCATTACAAAAGACTTTTAAGACATTTGAAGTGCCCAGAACTTACCGTTCGTGCAGTTAACGACGGACAGCAGTCCTCTGAGGTCAAGAGGCCTGCACCCTTATCCAGTGAAGAAACTGGTTACGGCACCCTGCCCCGAGGCAGATGGAGAGCTCGGCGTTCACTTACCTAAGGTGAGGGCGTTAACCTTTGGGGTTCTACAGGAGAAGAGAAAGGGAAGAGGAGAGAGGCACCCAATAACCCCAGTTCATTAATCCCATATTTTCTATCTGCAGACATCTTACTCTTCGAGTTAGACATACAGTGCACAGAGGTCCAGCCCAAAGAGCCAACCGTGTGTTACACAACACCTTTGAAGATACGGCATTCACCCAGTCAAGACCGGCGCCTCTGCGGGAATCAGGTGAGCGTTACACTATTATGCAAGTCTATGCAAAAAGGAGGGATTTGTACATTGCCTACCCTTAGCCTTGTTCGCATTGCGCAATCAACCTGGATCTAACCCCTTTCAAACCCTCATAAGGTGGAAACAGGACAGTGCATGCTGCTCCAACTTGTTCCTCCCGCTAGAGCGTTGACAGATGCTCAGAGTACAGCCACTGTCTTAGGTGTTGAAATGCCCAAACATCTCACTTCAATGACGGCTAGTGCTTCTTTTATCTCTCAACAGCTTCAATTACAGCCTGGGGAGGTCAAAGAAGGATGAGGAAGAAGATAATACACCAGTAACAGACTCTGAACTGCTCAAACAATCACCCCTTTGCCCCGGGGACCAAGTTTAACTACTGTGAGATCCCAAAGAGTGTTTAACTTGCTAATCCCCGGGGATCTCTCTCACAGATGGCCCGGGCACAGCCATCACCTTTGAATCCAGACCCTGGGGGTGGACCAGTGTGGGAGAATCACCTAGGTGGGGGATCTTTGAGGAATGGGAGTGGTATTGTACCAAAATGTTGCCCTCATTTGTGCGCCCCCGCAGTCACTGCAACTTTGGAGTCGCACAAAATGAGGCTGACGTTTACAGCGCCCAAGCAGAGCAGGGGTTGTGGGGGTGTCCCCTGCTCTTCTTGGGCACAGTAACGGGGGTCGGGTGTTGCGGGGGTGTCCCCCGCTTACCATTTCGGAAAGCGGGGGACAAGTACGAAAATAAAAAGAAAAAAAAGAAAAGCACCCTTCGGCATCAGCTCCAACCCAGGTTAGTGGGAGGAGCTGACACCGTAGGGATCGCAGAGTGCGGGCAGCACACGCAGAAGTGGGCCACCCTAAAGATGAGGGGAGTGGGGGGTTGGGAGAGGCAATGCAGACCGGGGGAAGTGGGCACAGTGATCGATATGATCACTGCACCGCACCGTAACTGGCGTCAGCATTTTCGACTGTCACAGTTACAGGCGGCACAGTGATCACAAAGATCCGTGGGAGTGAGACAACCGATGGTGAGATGCAGTATTCCCTCCTTTCCTGCATTCATACCCCATGCTATTTTGATGGATTCTCCAACATCTCAACCCTCTCTCTTTCTACATAAACACTCGGCCAAGGAAGAGGGCGACTGATAGTTAAAAGGCTAACACGTACATATCTCATTGGACATGTGCTGCTAATCAGGTCAGGAAAAATCAGGCACTTGACCGTAATCAGATTCATCCGATACCCATTAGTTCCTCCCAAATAGATAAAAGGCAGAATGTAGAGACACACTCTGAGCAAGGTGGAACATGAGAAGGAGAATATCTTCTGTGGCGATGGTGAACCCACTGGAGCAGGACGATCAATCGAGGGACCAGAGAAGGGGATAGAGGAACATTGAAGTTCCCTGAAGGAGGTTATTGCCTATGGGAAACTGTGAAGGAGATGCAGAGAAAGTCAATCGCAGACAAGAACAAACCTGCATTGTGTTTCAAGGACCCCGGCGACCCTCCCGGGTGAACCACAGAGATGGGGAGGCGAGAGCAAGCCTGTGGTATTAACCTTGACTTGTGAATTAAAGCCGCAAAGGCAAGAAAGGAATGCACACAGACGGTGAGTTAGCGAAAGACACAAAAGGCCGGTGTGTACCACGGAAATATTGAAGCCGCAACTGTGTATCTTACAAGTGAAGGTTGCGCACATGGGGATGAGATGCAAAAGAAAGCAAAGCACTATTGAACATTAAGATACCGATAACTGTGAAGCCAGTGGTACAGAGTAGCAGAATGGTCCGGGGAAAGAAAGTAGCCCACTCAAAAGTCTTCACGAAATGGTTGATTACATATTAAAGTGAACGAACTCTGAAAAGTGCAAATGGTCAAAATTAACCCCAAACAAAGGGGAAGTTGAAAGGTGATTGCTTTAAGAGGAAGATTTCATTGAACTGTTGTACTTGTGGTACGGAACGACCAAGAGACATTGGGGCAAATAGCAGAAGAGAAAAATTAAGTGAAAGTTGATGTGGTCCTGAAGAGGTTTATGGTAAAAGCCTTGCACAATCGAAAGTCTTTGACATCAGTGATATGATCACTGCACCGCACCGTAACTGGCGTCAGCATTTTCGACTGTCACAGTTACAGGCGGCACAGTGATCACATAGATCCGTGGGAGTGAGACAACCGATGGTGAGATGCAGTATTCCCTCCTTTCCTGCATTCATACCCCATGCTATTTTGATGGATTCTCCAACATCTCAACCCTCTCTCTTTCTACATAAACACTCGGCCGAGGAAGAGGGCGACTGATAGCTAAAAGGCTAACACGTACATATCTCATTGGACATGTGCTGCTAATCAGGTCAGGAAAAATCAGGCACTTGACCGTAATCAGATTCATCCGATACCCATTAGCTCCTCCCAAATAGATAAAAGGCAGAATGTAGAGACACACTCTGAGCAAGGTGGAACATGAGAAGGAGCATATCTTCTGTGGCAAAGGTGAACCCACTGGAGCAGGACGATCGATCGAGGGACCAGAGAAGGGGATAGAGGAACCTTGAAGTTCCCTGAAGGAGGTTATTGCCTATGGGAAACTGTGAAGGAGATGCAGAGAAAGTCAATCGCAGACAAGAACAAACCTGCATTGTGTTTCAAGGACCCCGGCGACCCTCCCGGGTGAACCACAGAGATGGGGAGGCGAGAGCAAGCCTGTGGTATTAACCTTGACTTTTGAATTAAAGCCGCAAAGGCAAGAAAGGAATGCACACAGACAGTGAGTTAGCGAAAGACACAAAAGGCCGGTGTGTACCAAGGAAATATTGAAGCCGCAACTGTGTATCTTGCAAGTGAAGGTTGCGCACATGGGGATGAGATGAAAAAGAAAGCAACGCACTATTGAACATTAAGATACCGATAACTGTGAAGCCAGTGATACAGAGTAGCGGAATGGTCCGGGGAAAGAAAGTAGCCCACTCAAAAGTCTTCACGAAATGGTTGATTACATATTAAAGTGAACAAACTCTGAAAAGTGCAAATGGTCCAAATTAACCCCAAACAAAGGGGAAGTTGAAAGGTGATTGCTTTAAGAGGAAGATTTCATTGAACTGTTGTACTTGTGGTACGGAACGACCAAGAGACATTGGGGCAAATAGCAGAAGAGAAAAATTAAGTGAAAGTTGATGTGGTCCTGAAGAGGTTTATGGTAAAAGCCTTGCACAATCGAAAGTCTTTGACATCAGTGAAAAGTCTGAACCCGACTGAAGGAGACCAAAATCATGAAATAGGTTAGGGGAAGGGAACACCTAACGAATTTCAGTAAATCTTGGGGAAGAGGACCCCTGCAAGTGCTGTGATTATGAGGTCTGAGCCCAGCTGAGGGATATCTATGTTGAATTAATTATTCACACCTCAGAGCTTACTGAGATGACAACCTGGTCACTCTTTGTTGATCTATGTTGAATCAGGTACTTTTTGGTTGAAAGGATGAAGCCTGACTGAGGGAGGCCTACGTGAACTATTGATGCTTTGAGAGGTCCGAGCCCAACCGAGGGAGACCTACATAAACTATCTGTTGTACTGTGAAAGAACTTTTGGAAAGCTGGAATAAGTGACTTTAACGTGAAAGGCCAAGCGGGCCTTGACCCACGTTTTGAACTGCCTTTTGTTCATAACCTGAGCCAGAGTGTGTTATCCTGTTTACGGAGACTGCCTTACTCCGTGCTGTCCAGTGTTGGGAGGAGAGCTGACTCAGCCGCATTGATCCTTTATGTTATAACACTGACTTTTCTTTGCATACACACTCCCCTTTACGCATTTTTTGTATAAGAGTTAGGGCAGGCATTCTTTTTTATTTTTAGTACAGGCCATTTTGATTTAACATAGACTGACTAGGACAGAGTTTTATTTATTATTTAATAGTAGAGACTACTCCCATATTAGCTATGGGGCAAAGTAGGAGTTCTTCCAAACCCCACAAATTGAATTAAGGTTTTGAAACTTGTAGCTCTTGTGTCAGTGTCATACTTGTGATACATTGCCTTCCTTACACTACACAATTTTGTTCGGTCCTGGTACAAGCCCTGGTTTTAGGGCCACTATTACATAGAACAAGCAGTAAAACTTGTGGGGAAAAAGGCCTGGAATTACCTCAGAGTTGTCAAGCCCTGCAGAGGTGAGACCTCCTCTATCCAATATGCAGGTGATTTGATGCAAGAAGAAGAACAAAAAGAAGAAACATCACAGCAAATGCAGACCCGGTCGCTGACTAGAAGTAGACAAAAACAAAATGAAAACCTAGACTAGGCACACTATCTTTTCCTCACAATATGTAATCATTGTGAACATTTGTACTGATTTTGGCTAATGATTCTATACCTACACAAACTGTGAGAAGCACTTTTCCAAACGTACAGCCGCATATGGACAAATGATACCACTTTAAAGACTTTTTGAAATGGTCTCATGAACTGTATGGACAATATAAAAAACTTTCGGCATTACAGAAAATGGAAGCTGTGACAAGATCTACTGTGTTGATATTTCTTGCCTTCTGTTGTCTATACTTCTTTACCCTCTTTGCACTACAAAAGGTTGTATTGTCTAATGCACATGCATTGGTCCCTGTTAACGCAACCCCTATTCCTGCTCTTACTGAAGCCATATCTGGGCAGGTGACCAATGCTGCCCGAGAAGTAAAAAGACTCAGGTCACGCCTAGGTATAGATTTCAAACACATAAGTTCTTACCTAGCTGATACGGCCCACGTGTCAAACAACGTGTGGTACAAGCATATGACCAAGGTGGGGAAAGAGACAATGAAGGAGAGCTGCTATGTGTGCTCTCTCAACCCCAATACCATGAGTAGTTCCATAACATTCATAGCAACAGAAATCCCAACAGCAGAGCACAATGCCTTATTCACCTATCACTCTGCACATCAAGAGGTAAATTCCAAAGTAGATAGGCTACACTAAGGTGGATGTCACAGAAGACGTTCCCGTATGAAGACAGCTATATCAAGACTCAAGAAATGATCATGACTTTTGGAGCACTGACAAGACAATAGAGTATGTTCCCGAAGGCCCATAGAAAGGCGAGGCCAGAATAGTGACACAAAAGGATATGCAAGGGCCAAAGAAAGGACCAACAGAGATAGGAGGGATGCCAGGATGTTGACAAAGACCCCAGTTACTAGTCTATGGACAGATATTCACAGGAGAAGGATGGAAGAAAGGAATGGTAGGGTGCAAGGCACACACACTCCTGACAGTTCCAGGATGAAGTGGTGCAGAAGGAAAATGACAGTTGCCTCAAGGAGTGGGCAGCAAGTGCAAAACCGCTCACCTGGGTGGAAAACAAACCAGGTCCCATGCCAATCATACCACTCGTGAATGCTCCCATGTGTTTCCAGAATGATGGTCCAGTGAAGGTTGGAGAGAATAAAGGATGCAAATGAAGATACCAGGCATGAGGATCGGTACCGCGGTGCTAATGGATCACTACTGGTCCTGCGGTTCCAAGGCATACATGCAACTAATGCCAAACTGGGGAGGGATATCCTCTCTAGTACAGATGAACATAACAGCATTAGTAGTGCCTACAAACGTTATACATGTAGATGGATTCCCTGAAATGAACACACACCAATGGAAGAAGAGATCTGTAGAGCTGACAAGAGTAAAGAGAGGAAGAAGCACTAGCTGCGGTACCACAAGAACACAGATTATTCAGAAGGACAGAGATGTTCTTTTCCTCAGTCATTCCAGCAGTTCATGCCAATGTGAACACCAAGTGATTCCAGATCACCAGATTGGAACTGTTGCAGGTGATAAACTCGACCGTAAAGGGGTTTAATGCTATCAAAGCAGTTTGAGAGCCATCAGATTAATGACATTACAGAACAGATACATCATGGAAATTCTCACAGCTATGGAAGGAGGCGTTTGAAATAAGATCAGGCCATCTTGCTCTATGTACGTGCCTTCCCACGATGGAGCGAATGGAACACTAACAGAGACAAACATCCAATTATCAGATGCACAAGCCAAATGGAGCAGAGACAAGCCCATTAGGAGAAGACAAATACTGGCTTACATACATCTTTTCCTGAATTTCATCATGGATGGGTAGTGGACTGTAGGTGGTAATAGCAGCCTTAGTGGTAGTATTTTTTGCAATATAAGAGTAGCTATAGTGCAGTGCAAGAAGTCTACTGAAAAGTTGATAGGGCTGAAAATATTACTGGACATAGAGATGAAAAGTGATGGAGAGACACAGACTCTGTGAATGTTGCAAACACATTTGACACAGTACCCTCTGTTTCCGCCAGGTACAATGTTCTCCTTTCCCATAGATCCCTGCTACTATTGGGGGAAATGGGTATGGTGGAAACCAGATGGATATTGCTGCTATATGACCTTGTGCTTAGTTAAGCATGTGTTGTACCATGAACATCTGGGAGGAGTGACAAAGGTCTGGATTCCAAGGCCACACGTGAATAGAGAGAGTCATTTAAGGAGTGTAGTCGGCTTGTCGACCAGAGGGGGGATTGAAGAGGGAGACCCAAATGTGGCCCTCATCAACCCAGCGACATAGAAACGAGAGGTGCTCATCGCTTATGGGCCCTTTCTCCTTATCATTGATATATCACAAATATAAGAAGTGCTACTCACTCAGACAATAATTCAGACCATACCCAGATGATAGTATTGAAGAGAAACAGCTGTCATTGATCGAACAAGTCAATTGACCACAACCTTGAAAAGAGCTGATCACGTGATGGCTGACATCATAACGTAGATACATTAGACATGAAGCACATAGACATCACTGCACAAAGTTATGCAGACATTTAGATTTGTTGCCAGTAGACACGAAGCAGATGCTTATGACTCACATAATTAGAGGACTGACACACTACACATTTCTCTATGCGGAAACAGCAAGACGCATAAGGATACATATGAACTGCTTAACTACAACTAACATGGGCGGCCATGCGAATAAAGATGGAAGCCATAGGTACATTGGAGTGAATGAGAAGAGCAAGACGAACTTCAGAATACAGGGAAAGGCTAACAGTATGATCCCGCTGAAGCATGCAAACCAGGCTTCCAGGGCAGACACCATGCACAGCCTTGCCAAGAACAAGTGGGGAAAGAAAGTTTCAAGTTAACAGGAGAGATAGAACTACTGTGCGGAATATAAGCCTAAAATCCACATAATAGCAAGCAAGAGAGTTCCACGAGGTTGTCCCTACACACGTTACCTTGACTTTAAGGTATTTGTAAGGTGCTGCCAAAGTGGCCCGGAGGCATACGGGCACCGAAGGAGCTGAAAACATGGCACTATGTCTGAACATCGGCTAGCCCTAACACAGGGAAATAAGCTGTTTCTTAAAACACTCCAGCGATAGGAAACCTCTTAATTCAATGCAGGGCATTCCACTTGAGGGGAGCAGCTACCCAGAAGGCACCTTTTTTAACTAATTTAAGCATGGCTTTCAGTAAATGCAACAATTTCAGGCTGCTTGAGCTCAGCGTGCGTGGTTCTGATTTGTGTTTTAGACTGCAGGCTATATATGCAGGAATAATCCCTGCCAAGGCTTTATAGGTAATCGTCAATAATTTGAAATTGATCCTAGCTACAATGGGTGGGCAATGCAGACTTCTCTGCACCTCCAAATCATGCTTACTCTTCCGCATCCCCATAATCACTCTAATAGTGCTGTTTTGCTCTACTTCGAGTTTAGCAAATTCTCCTTTACCAATACCCACTAATAGGGAACTACAGTGATTTATTTTAAATGAGATAATGGCCAAGGCAATTGTTTTGCAGCCCTTTTGAGAAAGAAATGGGCGAATATGCGAAAGTAGTCTTAAGTAATATGCTGACACTGAAACAAGGCTATTAACCTGTGATGTCATGCTGAGTGTCTGATCAAATACAACACCCAGTATTTTTATTTTTATCCTTTAGTGGGAATATCGTGTTTAGCTATACGGAATGTTTCATATTCCGCATTAAGCTTAAGTAGTCTAGGCCTAGAACCCACGATCATGAGTTCAGTTTTTTCGTGGTTCAAGGTCAACCCGCACGTATCCAACCACTCTTGTATCAGTTCATAGGTTTCAGTGACCATGATGGAATCTTTCTCATGGTTGCCTGACAGCGGGATAAGGCATTGAGAATCATCAGCATAGTTTGAGAAACAAATGCTTTTTTGCCCTAGTAGCTGAAAAAGTGGAGCCGTGAAAATGTTATATAGAACCAGGGATAACAAAGACCCTTGCGGAACGCCATAGCACAGCGGGCTGGATCAGCTTCTACTTGCCTAATGCATACCCGCATTGTTCTGTTACTTAAAAAAGACTGCATGCACCCCCGCACCTGATCACAAGTTAGACACCTCCGGTAATCTGGTCAAAGTAGAAGGTGGTGCACTAAATCAAATGCATATGATAGGTCAAGTGACGTAAGCAGCATGGTTTTCCATTCGTTGATATTAGACATCATGACCCGAATCTACGATACAGAGCCTATTAATTCGAGACAGAGAAGGTTGTTCCGATCGAACCACAGGCAGGAAGATACAAACGAAATGCAGGTTCAAAGTTGAATTTTCTGTCTCAGGGCATGGGAGATCGGAGATGGTAACTTATTGGAACATGTAGCACCTTCGGAGTTGTTCCCACTACCTTGAATAGTTGCACCTTCCACGATAAGCATACACTATGTTGCACCAGCAAATCATCTTTCTACTTACCTGTAACTTTGCGTTTATGTCACATAGAGGTGGTCACAGGAGAAGCCATCAGATATGACTTACCCAATGATCATACTAATCTCTTATAGAATGCATACATAGTTCGCCTCACTAACCAATTCCTTCCCCTGTTAGTTTTTTTGAAAGTAACTTTGTTTTTGTGATGTCAGAGGTTAACAAAACAGAACGACATGCACCTGTAGAGCAAGAAAACTTGGATAATTTTGCGTTGTTCATGTTCCAATCCCTGTCATTTGAATTGTTAATAAAGACAGTGAACTTTGTCCTATGACTCGGTCTTCCTTTCTTGGGGGAGCGGATTTCCAGGGTCCAGTTTCTCTTGCACGCAAACGGGGAGACTGATAATAGTTCTGTTGCAACTCTATTACAATCTGTTACCATTAAACAAAGATAAAAACTAAGGACAACCCTGGCGTGATGTTTTGCACTGAAGGGAAAAATAACTATTGAATCCCTCCAGTAAACCAGGGGAAAATAATCTGGGTTCAGTTAGACGCAGGGAGCAGGGGCTCTGTGGTGCAAACTACAGTTCTCCCTACAAATTGGAAAACTATAGGACAAAAGAAATATAGGCTGTATTCACGCACAGGCAGAGGGGCATCCATTTACTAAGCTTAACATCACCATTTTGGAAAAGACAATATTGATATTAGTGACAGTAATACATGACCTTCACCAAATAAATCACAAAATGCCCCTGCGAGAACTAGAGGCTCTCATTTTGCCCAAAGACCGGGATTGAGACAATCCGTTTCAATGATTTCCACCACTGTTGCAATAATTATGTATTCAATTTCCTACGTTCACAAAAACAACTTTTCTACAAATTGCAGAAACATGATCAAAATCAATGTATAAAGCAATGAGGCAGTGCTTTAGTAACATGGGTTTGATGCGTGCCTATGCATTTCGGATCACTTCCATCCTCAGGGCCAAATCCTATGTAGGGCATACCCAAATAACACATACAAATATTTAACATAAATAATCAATCACAATGTCGTGTGTGGTAAATATAAATATGGCATGACAAGAAACAAATAAACAAAATATGGCATTTCACCAAACACAATAAATAATGTAAATAAATACTGATGTTTCACCAAACACAGTGGAGGAAATGGGAATAAACACAAACATAGGTTAGAGATGTCACAAGTATAAACACATCTGAGATACATATCATATAATTCGAGGTCAATGCTACCTTAGCCACCACTGCTGTGTTAAACTGAAAAACAAACAAAGAATAAAACACAATGGTATCACAATCCATGATTTCCTCTAGATCTAAGACTTCTCACCTGTGTCTCTCATCAATCCCCACATACAGGGACACCTGTAGAACGTTTGAGCTGCATCTAGTAAAATATATAACGCCGAACATGTACGTTCAAATTAGGCTCACTACACATACTAAAAATCTTAGGGCCTCATTACGAGGTGGGCAGTAAGGGATTACCAGCACCAGCAAGGGCACCGGTGCCAGTAATCCCATACCACCCTACTACGAGTTCCCTTTGCGGGTCCTTCCTTAACGCCTGGTCTTAGCAGGCGTTAAGGAGGGGACCCGCAAAGGGATACCGGGGTCAATAACGGTACCGCAATTTGCGGTACCGTTGTTGCCGCCTTCCCCCTTCCCATTGAGCCCTATGGGGGCTCAAATGGGAATGGGGAATGGCTCTGGTGAATGGGTAATTACCGGTCCCGCCGACCTCGGAATGAACCGGTACTTGCTCCATCCACCAGACCGGAGTCGGAACGATTTTGGAGGCAGCCATGGCGCAGCGCCATGGCTACCTGCAACCTCGTAATGAGGCCCTTAGTGTTAATGGAATAGTGCTATTCTTAGAAGCTGTTAGCTTAACAATAATGCTGGCCATCCGCTCCACAAAGATGTAAAACCATGACTGATGCCGTGCTCATCAGTAAATCAGCATCGGGTCCCCCTGACGTCATGTGCAGCATAAAACGATGACTTCACGAGGACTGGGGTCAGAGCGCTGTGTACAAGGTAAACAATATGGTTAAAGGAGAAATGTAAACATTTTAGAATACACAGCATATGTGCTCATGTAGGAGGAACACGCCATAAAGTTTAGAATTGGGGCTAATGATAGCCTCTTGCTTGATCATTGGTGAAGTAAAATGCATTGGGAAACAATACAACGTGAAAAGATGTAAGTATATAGTTAATGAACAAAACCGTCACATCGAGCTGAGACCATTGTGAGAATCCCATGGCTTAAAGAATACCAATAATGTAACTGTTCTTCACATATGAATGGTAATCCCAGTCCTTGTGCATGCAGTTCTGCGCTGCGTTCCAAGGTATGCATACTATTATGAAACTAACATTGTGGAATCAAAGATGTCAAACAGTATATTTGGAGAATAAAGAAACTCAACATAGGTTGTAACCTGTGTTGAACCCACATCCAAGGATACAAAACTACATTACTTCAAAGGTAGAAAAATCCACAGCTGGACAATTTTGTGAGTACTACTCAACACTCATGAAAATCAATATTGTGTATCTGTATCACAGGAAGCACAAAAAATCTATTTCCTCATTGATCCCGTGGGAAGCCATTGAGTCCAACCTCTTTATCCAGTAAGTTTCGTGTTGATTGAGTCATCTGGATACATTTTCATGTGGTCCTCTTCTTGTCAACATTTCAAACATTTGAAAGCGAATTTGTGGAATATTTTAGTAATACCTGACCTTCCAACCTCAATGATTCTGGATGGTGATGCCCCTCATTTTGATTAATGGGTATTTAGAGTGGCATAATTGAAAATTAAATTGCTCAAACACTTTGCTAAAAAAAAGATAAAAATACCTCTTTCTTATTTGCCCCAAGATTTCTGAGTTGAAGAAGGGCATTTTTTGAAGGTCCAGTATGGAACTGGGAAACCTATGAACTTTCTATGAATGCGGGGAAGGCTGATGGTTTAGAATGGGGAAAAGAACCTGAAGCAGGAGGTCAGATTTTAGGGTAAGGTTATGTGATGAATCTTGCGGAGTCCTCACAACGACCCTACCTAAAGTGTAGCAGCTGCCTGGCCGAGGTGGCCAGGGGAAGGCAGCTGCTACCTGATCCTGACCCTTGAGATGGCATTAGCTGGGAGGATTACTTGCGAGGAGAAGGGCCCCAGGGGAGCGGGAGGACTCACATGGGTGAGACGCAGTATTTGTCTTCCTCAAAGGAAGACATGTCAGTGATGCCAGAATATGTAATGCCTTGTTGTTGGTGGGAGTTTTCATTCCCAAAACTAAGAACCTCATTAGGAGGCTGGAGGTAGCAGGTATTTTATTTTCCTGCGCCCAGGAATGGGCAATTACTGGGTCATTATTGCCTTGCCTGACACTGTAATTGCCCATTCCTGGGCGACGGAAAAATATTCTTCCCCATAGGGCTCAATGGGAATGGGGAAGCCAGTTGCACCGGCACTGTTATAAATGGTGCCAGGGCATCTGACTTGCTGTGCTTGCGGGTGTTACTCTTCCCGCCAGGTCATACCTGACGGGCAGAAAGGCACCCGTGAGCACAACTTGTAGTTTGCCGGTACTGTAGTTCCCAGACCGGCAAACTTATAATGAGGCCCTAAGTGTCTTTATGCTGGTGAAGACTGTGTTAATCAATCACTTATTGGGAGTAAAAAAAAAATATGTGGGTGAAAGTCACTGTGATCAATAGAGGAATGTTAAATGCGAATCTCAAACCATTAACATCTTAGATTCTGAAAGCTTTCATTCCTCTATAAATCATAACCAAGTCCTTACAAAACTAGAAAATTAGAAGATGCAATTAAGAATAGAAATGAAATTGTTACATTTGGAAACAACATTCAGAATAGAAAGAGTAATTTGCACATTAGGGACTTCATGTCCCATAATTCCTAAAGTACTGGGACGAAGAAGACGGATGCACAGGAACGGGTCTTCAAGTTACGGGCTAATAGTGCTAATGACCTGCACCTGAGGGAGCCTACGAAGTATAAAAGTCCCCCTCAGTTACAGGCCATTGAGAGAAGTAGTGGGTGGTGTAGTGATCACAGTAACTCCACGTTGCAGTTGAAGCAGATGTTGGCGGAGAGAAGCGATGCAGGAGCCACCGTTGTTTGACGAACGGATGCCGGTTCTGGGAGGTTCGCTACCTTCAAAGACCTTGAATGCAGAGGTTGCACAGTGGAAAGCGTTGTGTTTGAAAGCTGTCCCCTTGAAGACAGTGATTGCAGTGGTTGTGCGGCAGAAAGCATTAAACCCTAAAGCTTTCCCCTTTCTAAGGTGGACTCTGGTGGCAGGCGAGCACTAGAGAACCCAAGGAGTTTGCTGGCCCAAACGAAACAGAAGAAGCTGAAGATCAGAAGGCAGCCGAGCGAGCAGACGTGTATGGGTATCCACTGAGTTCACTAGTGTTGTGTGACCCCAGAACGCTCTGTGATCATCTGCTGGCCCTGTCTAAACATTTTGAATACCAAACTGATGTAAAGAAAGTGAAGTGGCAGAATAATAATAATTTCGACTATCGAACTGATGTAAAGAAAGTGAAGTGGCATAACAATAATCACTTTGAATACCAAACTGATACTTATTAACACAGGTGGCAGAATCATACGTTCTTCGGAACAAACAAGTTAGAGCTCGCTGTCTACGGGGTCTATGCCTCCCACGTCTCCCATCATTCAGTGTCTGTTGAACTGCAGGAACTTTGTGGCTTATATCGGCCTGGTTGTGTGGGCGTGTGCGAACACTAAATTTTTATCAGCTGTTCCCAGTGCTACAACCAGCATCCCCTGTTACCAAGTGACACTTGTGTATATGCCCCAGCCCCAGCCAATCCACAGGCACTTCCCTACATCCAGCCTGGGCAAAGCCCAGACAAAGTCAGGAAAAGTCAAGACCTCGATGTCTGCAGGGTCTGCACCTCATGCATCTCCCATCATTCATCATTTGTTGGACCACAGGAATTTTGTGGCTTTCATCTGCCTGGCTGTGAAGGAGTGTGCGAACGCTCCATTTTTAACAGCTGTACAGCCACACAACTATCATGTTGCTTTGCCCGCCCGCTCCCCAATGCTACAACCTGCATCCCCTGTTGCCAATTGACGCTTGTGTCTACGCCCCCAGCCAATCCAGGGGCACTGCCTTCTTCATAACATCCGGCCTGGGCTAAGCCCAGGCGAAGTCAGGAAAAGTCAAGAACTTGATGTCTGCAGCTCTGTGGAAGTTAGTGCCCCAATGCCCGGACTACCATTATCTCTAGATACCTGTCTGTCTGACACCCTAATGCAGGTACTGACTATCTCACCTGGTCTCCCATTACTGGGAATGCCCAGCTCGTTCATCAACTGGTTACCTTTGCTCCACCTCTGTGCTTAGCTCACTATTTCTCCTTTTTGTCATATTTGTGGGCCCTTTGTACTCGTAGCCCAGAATGTCGTTGTGCTTTCCTGATACTCAGAACTTTGCTGACCTGATCTATCCATCCCGCAACATCGTTCCCATCAATCTAGGCTATGGAATGCTAAATCCCTTTGCAACAAATCTTCAGAAGTCTTAGATTAGTTTTTGCTCCAAAAACGGAGACTTGGATACCATCTATTAACACCACTTTAGCTGCCTCCTTTTCTACTTCTTTTACATCCTTTTGCCATACCCTACGTCTATCTGCATGCGGTGCTGGCGCAGGTATTGTATATCGCTTCTCTATTATACTTACTCCTACAACTTATACTCTTCCATCTTTTTCTTCCTTTTAATTTTCATATACGGTCTTCTCTAGGCCTTCTCCCATCTAATTTTTGTAAATGTATTGCCCATCTGGCCCGGACGGTTTATTTTGAGAGGACATTGATGATCTACTGTCTCATATTCTTTACCCTCTACAACTCCTCTGATATTTCTAGGAAACTTTATTCTCCATCTTTCGTCGACACACTTTACACTTCCATTATTTTCAATTCTTGATTCTCATTTTCTGGCTCCTCTTCTCACTCCTCTCTCTCTTGTTGCTGGTTCTTGCTTGAACCTTATATTTACCTCTTCTCATACATCTTCCATGTCCTCACTTCTAGCTTACCTTTCTGATCATCATATTCTCTCAGTTTCAATTCTTTGAAATCTGCTTTGTGCTGCTTTCCCCGCCTTTAACTCCTTTCTCATATTTCTGGCATAATGTACGCCATTTTAATACTCCGCTCTTTGTCTAATCTTCTACCTTACCCTCTCATTCATCCATGGCAACCCTGTCAGCTGGCTTAACTCTCTCTTCCTCACTTTCCTCCTCACTTCATACACTCTATCCTGCCTCTGCTTTCTATCCCTCACAAAGACCTCTTCAACTATGGCTTTCTCCTCAGCTACGCACCATGCAATGTGTTCTACAGCAATTAGAAAGACACTGGCTGAAGCTGAAACCTGTAGCTGACTATAGCTCTAATTCTTCCTATCATGCTCTCTACAACAATTACTATTACCTACATTCAGCTAAACAATCTTATTTTTCCAGACCTTTTTGCACACTCAGTCAACTCACCATATGCAACTTTTTCAAAGACTGTCTCGTCCTCTCTCTTCTCCTACTTCTGATTATTCAATCAACTCTTCTCTGTCAGCCTCTGACTTTGCTTCATACTTCATCTCTAAGGTGTCTTCTTTTCGCTATGCTTTTGAATCTTCTATCTTGCAGACAACTCCTTCTATCTCTACTTTATTTCCTAGGGAGATAATCACTTACTTTACTCCAATCTCCAATGAGGGGATCTCTCTCTTGCTGGCCCGGGCTCACCCAACCTCTTTCCCAATGGGCCCCAATCCATCAGCACTCATTCTTAAAGTCTACCCCCCCTTGTTTCTTACCTTACAACTTTGTTTAATTCATGTCTATCCACCTCAATCGTCCCTTCTTTTTTCAAACATGCCTCTAATCCCGATCTCAAAGAAACCTTCTGTTGATCCGTCCGTTGCTTCCAATTTCCATCCTATTTCACTCTTGCCTAACCTTTCTAAAATCCTGGAACAAATGGTCTATTCTGAAGTCTCTATCTATGTTTCTCATAATTCTATCCTTCCCTGTTTTCAATCAGGATTTCACCCCAGCTATTCCACTGAGATTGCCCTTCTTTCTGTCCTCGATTTGTTGCACTCTGCACGTCACTCTAAACACTGCTCTCTTCTTATTTTACTGGATCTTTCCACAGCTTTTGATACTGTCGATCACTCTCTTCTACTAACTGCCCTCTCCTCTTTTGGTTTTGCAGTGTGTGCCCTTTCTTTTTTCAAAACAAACCTGTCCCAGAGGACATTCTCAGTGTCGTGGTCCACAGCCTCATCTGACACTTCAACGCTCACATACAGTGTTCTACAAGGCTTGGTCCTTTATCCTTTCCTCTTTTCTCTCTATTCATCTCCACTTGCTGTTATTTCTTCCTTCGGTCTGTCACTTCTATGCTGATGATAGTCAGCTCTTTCTATCAATCCCGCTCTTCTCCTTAGACATCCATGATAAGCTCAGTTTGTGTCTTCTTGCCATCAACTCCTGGATGACGGCTCATTTTTTAGTGCTCAATGCTACTAAAACTGAGGTACTTTTCTATCCCGCTACCACTATTCCTCCTCCTTTTCTTCCCTCTTTTATATAATTTCCTTTGTCTCAGTTACCTACCTCTTTTACAGCTTGTAACTTGGCACTCTATCTAGATTTAGATCTATCTTTTAACCATCACATTTCCTTATCTTCAGGTATCAGTTGGTTTCATTTACACGACATTCAGAGAGCCCCCCTCTATCCTGACTTTTGAGGCCACTTTTGGTATCTTGCTTAATTTTCTCTCGGCTCTTTTACTGTTCACCTGCCTTCTTTGAGCTCCCCCTGACCTGTTTAGCTCCCCATAAATCTGTTTTAATGCCTCTATTTGGCTACTTTTCTTCTTAGTTCCTTGCGACTCTATCTCTTCTTCTCTTGCTAATCTCGGATGGCTTTCTTTCCATCATTGTCTAAAATGTAATGTCTTGTGCCAAGTTTTCAAATATCTCCATGGTCTTGCACCTGAAAATCTTTCTTCTCTTGTTACATATTATACACCCTCTAGCTCACTTCGTTCTTCTTCACATTTTCTTCTTGCTGTCCCTCGTCCTCCATGTGCTCAGTCTCGTTTTCGATAATTCTCCTTGCTTGCTCCTCTAAACTGGAATGCTCTTCTTCCCTCTCTTTGCTCTATATTTCTCTTTCTATATTACAGGTCTCACTGAGATCTCACCTATTCCGTTCTGGTTAGTAATGTTAAAATTCAAGTAAATACAGATGCTGTCTGTGCTTTCCTAATTTATTATAATTTTATTGTAGCATTTTGACCTCATGTACAGCGGTTTGGTGAAAACTGCTATATACAACTCAAATAAATACAAAAAATACAAATAAGACATCATTATCTTATAAAGGTCAGAATAATTGCAAAAGTCAAGAGAGGGCAATACCAATACAAGTTAATAAGAGCCAACATTATCAAAGCCAAGAGAGGGCAATTAAGAATCTAGTTGTTTGTAAACCCTATTGCCAGAGTGTGAAAGAAGCAATAGTTGGAACTGATCTAAACAAGCATTTTCTAAGCCAAAGAAGAGTGAGTTGGAGCAGAAGCCATTATTAACCTCTGGTTATTATAAGAGTGGGAATACAAGAGTGGCAGAAGAGCTGCCTTCCTGATAGAAAGTATTCAGGAAGAGAGGAACATAACCTGCATTGCACGTGACAATCACACATGTGTGACAAAAAGCACTAATGTGTTTTAGGTCTTCACAAAAGAAGTAGTCAAACTTAATGTTGTGGAAAAGCAAAAGGCATTACTAAGTTGTTTGTAGCAAACTTTACCACAGAAGTACTTGTAGTAGTTAGGAGTTTCATTGAGTCCTGGCAGGCGAGTATACCAGGGCAAGGGATTTTGTGGTAGTAGACCTGGCAGGTGAGTGGACCAGATAGAAGTAATTGAAGTACTGTGTTGTGGTTAAAAACTGTGAAAAAGAAGAAGTGGCAAGACCACTAAGATATATTGTGAACTGTTGTAGAATCATTCTGACAAAAGTATTTATGTTGATACAGATGAACTGTGGATGTATTATTATTTTCAAAGAAGAAGTTGTGTTCAACTCTCTGTCACAAGTGGCGAATCAAGCACAGAAGTGGCGCATGTGGCTGGCACACAGAGGAAGCGTGCACCAGCTTGCGCCAGCCGCGTGCGCCAAATCCCATTTTGACGCACCGGGTATTCATGGATTTAAACACCCATGACCAGCCGTGGTGCAGCATGGTGCAGCGACCCTGCAGCAGTGCCAGTTATGCCCCCAACCCCTCCCCGTGCACCAAAAACCTCTGCACAAATCCCCTACATGGCGCAAAGGCCAGTGGACCAGCATACAGCCCGCCAACAACGAAATCGCGCTAAAAACACCACTTAGCCCCTCGCAACAACCCAATCGTGTATAAAACTCCTCGCGCACCCCTACGAATACAGGTACCCCACTCGCGCCAGCACAATTGCATGTAAAGGTCCCTGTGCACCCCTCAGAATATGCATTCCCTGCTCGCGACAGGCCAATCGCGTGTCAAACTCCCCGTGCACCCCTCAGAATACGCGTACCCCACTCGTGCCAGGCCAATCATGTGGAAAACTCCCCGCACACCCCTCGGAATACGTGTACCATGCTCCAGGCCAATCACATGTAAAACTCCCTGCGCACCCCTCGGAATAAGCGTACCCCGCTTGGGCCAGGCCAATCGCGTGTAAAACTCCACACGCACCCCTCGGAATACGCGTACCCCGCTCCCTCCAGTCAAATAGCCGACTCATGGCCCCACGGCAACCTGCCAGCAGGCCCCGACACATTTCCCTCCATCCCACCCTCATTGACGGCAACCTGCCAGCAGGCCCCGATTCATGCTCCTCCCCCACCAGTGACGGGCACCTGCCAGCAGACCCCGATACATGTCCCTCCACGCCACCCCCATTGATGGCAACATGCCAGCAGGCCCCGACACATGTCCCTCCACCCCACCCCCATTGACGGCAACCTGCCAGCAGGCCCCGATTCATGTCCCCACCACCAGTGACGGGCACCTGCCAGCAGGCCCGACTCATGTCCACACCCCCATTGACGGCAACCTGCCAGCAGGCCCCGATTCATGCTCCTCCCCCACCAGTGACGGGCACCTGCCAGCAGACCCCGATACATGTCCCTCCACGCCACCCCCATTGATGGCAACATGCCAGCAGGCCCCGACACATGTCCCTCCACCCCACCCGCATTGACGGCAACCTGCCAGCAGGCCCCGATTCATGCCCCCCCCACGAGTGTCGGGCACCTGTCAGCAGATGCCGACACATATCCCTCCACCCAACCCCCATTGATGACAACCTGCTAACAGGCCCCAACACATGTCCCTCCACCTCACCCCCATTGACGGCAACCTACCAGCAGGCCCCGATTCATGTCCCCCCCCACCAGTGACGGGCACCTGCCACCAGATCCCGACACATGTCCCTCCACACCACTCCCATTGACGGCAACCTGCCAGTAGGCCCCGACACATGTCCCTCCACCGCAACATCATTGATGTCAACCTGCCAGCAGGCCCCCGATTCATGTCCCCCCCAGCAGTGACGGGCACCTGCCAGCAGGCCCCGACACATGTCCCTCCACCCCACCCCCATTGACGGCAACCTGCCAGCAGGCCCCGATTAATGTCCCCCCCACCAGTGACAGGCACCTGTCAGCAGCCCCTGACTCATGTCCCCACCCCCATTGACAGCAACCTGCCAGCAGGCCCCGACACATGTCCCTCCACCCCACCCCCATTGACGGCAACCTGCCAGCAGGCCCCAACACATGTCGCTCCACCATCCTGCCAGCAGGCCCCGACACATTTCCCTCCACCCCACCCCCATTGACGGAAACCTGCCAGCAGCCCCCAACACATGTCCCTTTGCCCCACCCCCATTGATGGCAACCTGCCAACAGGCACCGATTCATGTCCCCCCACCAGTGACGGGCACCTGCCAGCAGGCCCCGACTCATGTCCCCACCCCCATTGACAGCAACCTGCCAGCAGGCACCGACACATGCCCCTCCACCCCACCCCCATTGACGGCAACCTGCCAGCAAGCCCCGACACATGTCCCTCCACCCTACCCTCACTGACGGCAAGCTGCCATCACGCCCCGACACATGCCCCTCCAACCCAACCCCATTGACAGCAACCTGCCAGCAGGCCCCGAAACATGTCCCTCCACCCCACCGCCATTGACGTCAAACTGCCAGCAGGCCCCGACACATGTCCCACCACCCCACCCCCATTGACGGCAACCTGCCAGCAGGCCCCGATTCATGTCCCCCCCACCAGTGACGGGCACCTGCCAGCAGGCCCCGACACATGTCCCTCCACCGAACCCCCATTGACAGCAACCTGCCAGCAAGCCCCGACTCATGTCCCCTCAAACACCACGTCACAACAATACAGACCCATGGCCCTAAAGCCAACCCAAATCCCACCCCCCCACCCCACCGTACAAACATGCAACCATCCACTGCACCCACTCCCTAGTAAATTACCCATGCCATGAGAGTCTGAAAAGAACCAGCATGCTCATGAATAAATGTACTTCAGAGCCACACAGTGGCAACACATGACTGAGCCAATGCTCATAGAGACATGCACGAAACCAGTGAGTGTAGACCACACCAATAATGAAGATTCATGAAATGTGTTAAAAATAAAACAAAATGACAAAATGAAAACCACACATGCAAATGAAGAAATAATGAACGCAATATGAAAAAGAAAGTAAAATCCTAGGAAAAATGAAAGTCCAAGACATGAAAAATGAAAAGTGGTCCATCGCCAAAGTCCATATAAAAAATAAAAAAATGAAAAGCATAAAAAACCATTAGAAAGTATGTAGATGTCCGGAACTATTTACAATGAAAGTCTGAAGGGTCCATGAACCCAAAACTAAATGAAACCTACAGAAAACTCTATGTAAACCACAACTATATACAAAAATGGGAGCAAAGTCTGTGTACTCCAAATAATAAAAAAACAAAATGAAACCTAACCCTAAATAACTATATACAAAGGCGGCGGCTTAGTCCGACGGCTCACATTTTGATGTCCCGGGTCAGGTCATCATCAAACTCCATGTCGATTTTCTGGAGGCGGGCCTGTTCCCTGGCATGAAGGTCTTGCAGGGATGCAGCCATGGCATCCTCCAGCTCCCTGCAAGTTGCCTCAAGGCACTCAACCCGCCTCAAAGTCCGGTGCATGGATTTCTCTGCCCTGACTATTGTGAGCGTGCCCTCTCCGCCCGCCGCCACTCTGGATCTATTTGCTGGCCCAACCGCTGCCACACGGAAGACACTCCCAATCCTAGGTCCTCCTGCCCGCCGGCCGATGCCTGCTGCCGGGATGTTGATGGCCCGAGCCATGATTGCTCCCATGCTGAGCCTGCTGCTGGCTCCAATGCAACTGCCTCTGGCACCACAAAGGCATCCAGGCTGATGTAATCCTCTGGTGCCGCCGTGCAGGTGCCCTGCTTGTTGATGCCTGCACGTCCTCTATTTGCTGGGGTCCAGTTGGTGGGGTGGCCACCCCTGCTGGACCTCCGACTCCTGACTGTGGCATGGATGTGTCCTCTACCAGCCTGGCCGCTGGCTAAGGGGCAGCTCCACAGGGTGCCCAGGTGATACTTTGGTGGGAAGGTGGCACGGAGGATGACTGGCACATTGGGGGTTCAGTTGAGGAGGGAGTCGCAAGAAGATCCAGCACACAGAGCAACCCAGTACCGATGACCTGTGCTAGTAGTGCGACGTGCCCAAACAGGTATTCAAAATGGCATGCATTATCCTCATGAGAACTTTGTACGTCATCCCGAATACCACGTTGGCGCAATGCCACACTAGCTAGGACAGGCTCAATCCGGTCACGGAATGCCACGTCTGCAGGGAGAGGAAGGCCAGTTGTTGTTTGCGCCTCCTGTCCCTGAAAACGGGTCTGGACGAAGGCATCCCTGCTGGTGCCGGATGATGCAGTCACAGGATCGGGGACAGGATTACACACAGGCACCTCTGTTGTGGCCTGTGCTGCCTCCTGTCCCTGCCCCTGGACTGCACCACTAGCACCAGTGGAATCCTCCCTTCCAGGCCCTTAGCGTGGGGCTGTCACGGCCTCCTCCACCCACCAAACCCCCACCAAACTGGATGACTCTGTGCCGTCTTCCTCCGTACGCCCATGTGGGGACTCAGCTGCCCCTTCTGCTGCCGAAGAGTCCACCTCCAATCTCCGGCTCTTGGACAATTCCCTCGGCAGTTGCGGCCATGGACGTGGCATCAGACTCCTCACTCCCGGAAGATATGATTACCTTGGAGGGGAGCTGGACCTTGCGTCTCTGGCTGGCGGTGGCATCCCTGCCGCTGTGCTCCACAGCACCGTCTCCGTCCTCTTCATCAGTCAACGCTGCAGACAGGGAGAGATAGAACACAGGCATCAGGGCACTGTACAATGGTCTGATACACACATGACAGTTGCACATGAGTAGCAGTGTCAAACTTCACAGATGGCATCAGACTCCCTAACACTCATATCATTGGAACCCACACACAAGCACAAATTAACAGGAATTGTGCAGCAGGCAGCAGCATCCACACACACACAACTGCATGAACATCCAAAGGTTTGCATGGCTTCACAAGCAACACAGGGAGTGCCGAACACATGCACACATGCCACCAGACAGACATGCATCTGTACATCTCCACCACCTGTCACAGTGCAATCATCGGTAACTATGTCACATCTGCCAATCGGGTACCTACATGTCTGTGTCACATGCATCCATTATGTCTCACAGTCACACCTCCCCAAACAGACACACACACATGTACCCCGTCCATGTACAAAAAGGCGTGACAAGCATCCATGTGTCACACCCCAAACATGGCTGAGTACATACACAGGCATGCAAACATGTGTGCATCTTCACATGTAGTAGTGCGTCATGCTTTGGAACACATACACCATTGCTGTGAATCACACATAACTGGACACACATGCAGCATGGTCATGTCCCTGCACATACACATCCATACATGGGCCATGTCAGACATATGTCCAAGCTTCACACTCCTGGCATACCTCAACATGCACTGCGTCCAATGAGTACGCATGGACACTTACCACTCGACACCAGATGGGTCTGCCTCTTGAGGACCTGGAGGTGAAGTGCTGGGTGAATGCGTTCCAGGACCCTCATCTGGTCAGTGGTAAGGCAGACCCGGCACCCCACTGCATCTGCTGCGTCCAAGAGGCACTGGGCCTTCCTGAGGGTCCTGGACCTGAAGTCCTCCCAGTGCTTATGGACGTGTTTCAGGGAGCGGGTTGCCACCCCCTTGGCATTGATAGCACCCACAATGTCCACCAGATCCTCCTCTGTCCTTCCTTGTGAGTGCATGGTCGTCCGAAGACGGCATCATAATACACAAGGACTTGCTCCACCAGGATGCCAACTTCTCCTGCAGTGAAGCTGGCAGCCCTCTGCCTCTCTGCCGGGGGTCACTACTGGTCCCAGATGGAGTTTGGCCTGACATGGCAACCCCCGAGGCAGGTGTGGGAGGGCAACTGGGTCCTAGTGCTGGGCTGTGAAGCGATGGGACAGCAGTCGGGAGTCTTTTGTTCCAGCAGGGGTGGTCGCAGAAACTGGCCCCCTGAAGATGGCTGATGTGCAGGCACCAAATAGCAGGGCACGTGGCCAGCAGGCAGGCATGCAGCAGCAGATGGCTCGTGGGAGGCGGCTCGGGGCTCTGGGGGGGCAGGAAAATGTCCTTCTGGGCAGGAGTGTCGTCTTCCGTGTGTTGTCACGTGGCCAGCTTGATGCAGAGTGCATCCGCACATGAAAAAACAGCACATCAGCAAGTAATTTGAGGAAAGGGCCTTAGCACATAAGCACGTAAGTGACGTGACGCGCACAGGCGTTTCCCTCGGCACGGGTGCATAGTGAATCTGCACATGGAAAAACAGCACGTCTGCGTGGGAATGCGTGTAATTCGAGGAAAAGGCCTAAGCGTGTAAGTGATGTGACGCGCGCGGGCGTTTCCCGCAGCACGGGTTAAAGGTGACTGCGGCCCAGCAATTCGCTGTACATGCTTTTCGTGGAGACCGATGCATGTATTGCTACTTCTTGTTTCATGCGCCATCACTTCACAGCAGATAGAGGACATACCTCTTCTTTTGGCAGGGGTCTTGCCTATTCATGTTTTTCTGTCCCACGCTAGTCAGACGGTGAATTGCACATGCTATTTTTCCCACTGCTGGTCCCCTCTGTATCACTTACCCATTTTGAGGTCATAGCAGCCTGTGTGTCCCACGCATATGCGTTTTTTGTGTCCCTGGGTGCCACAGCGTACTGCGAGAGGTTAATTCCACACACGTGGGCTACCAGGGGTTGCGTGCACAGTTTTATTGCAGCTTTGGGGTGCCTGAGCATTGTGTGACCCGTCATTTTCTTACCGGGGTCACATACAGCCTTGCAGTCGCACAGGGGTGCTATTTACATCTAGTACCCCACCCCCTTCACCCCAATATCCCAGGACAATTGTCGCATACACCTCCCATTGGCACTAGTACAGTCATGCCATGGTTGGGAGGCCACAAAAGGTGAGGGGCGCCTCAGTTGGGCATCCTCCACATGGTGGGCGTGGTCAGGGATGTGGACGGGCTGACCAGGGAGTAGGGGGAGTCCAGGGTGCCCAGGGTGGCTGCAGAGGGGGAAGTGGCAGGGGTGCGCCATTTCGGCAGGATGTTCTGCCATGTGTTGGTGCAGTCATGCAACCACCCACTGTGGCTCCGGGAGATGCAGCTCTTGCATTTGCCACTGGCGCCCATGTGACCCGGCAGTCAGTTTCATCTACTGTCACGGGCCCAATGGTAATGGTAGCTGCAGGTGCAGCTGTGGCGACCACCACCCACGGTCGGCCAGCGCATGATGCGTTGGCACCTGAGGACTCCCAGGCAGAATTCCAGGTGGTCAGGAAGCACAAGCAAAGTGCACGTAGGGCTGCTCTGACCGAGGCACATGTCCCTGGACAGTGTTGTCATCTGCTGCCCCGAGCAGCTGAGTGTTGACAACTGAATGGGCACATGCAGCCAAAACCACCCCGGCTGTGAGTCTGCCAGCCAGGACAGTCTCAGTCACAGACCTTGGCACAGTGGCTGTTGCTGCGCTGGGTCCAGTCAAGAGCACCCAGCAGCCACTGACACAAGTCAGGGCTTCCATCCTAGTTCCACCTGCCACTCCCTTGGTCCAGTCCACCAGCGCCACTGCTGCTACTGAACAGGGTGGCATTTGCCAGTCAGGGGCGGGACCACTGCCCAAGAGGATTAAGGTTGCTCCTGCACAAGAGGCTGGGACCCCAGAAAAAGCTTCTACCTCCGGTACGTCAAAGAAGAAGCCTTTCGGCAAGCAGTAACTGGGCTTCCTTGTGGGCTACGTGTCGGAACACGAACATGACATGCTAGTGGGCCCAAATTACCACACTACGCCTGCCCAGCTTTGGGACTACTGGAAGCATGTTGAGGATGGTGTTAGTGCATTCGGACATGAGGTGCGCACAGCTCAGAACTGCAAAAAGCGTTGGGATGAGCTCCGACGCTGTGCTAAGCTAAAGCATGCCTTCAATTATGCCATGACTCGGGTGACTGGCAGTGGGCCAGCATCTGAGGAGGAAGTACTCATTCCGCACGAGGTGATCGCTGCGGAGTTCATCCCGGCACAATTGGTCGAAGAAGTGGGAGAGATGCAGGATTATGAAGCTGCGTCCAGTGAGTGTTGTTGCATGTTTGTCCAGCCCATGTGTGGTTTTCTTGTGTGATGTGTTGTGCTTGACTGCCACTACGTGCTATGTATACATGGTTCTCATGTGCGAGTCATGCAATGCTTCAGTAATGCGTGCCTGTTATGATGCATGCTGGAAATTTCAAGCAGACAGGGCCTGTGCTCATCACCACACATGCACCCTACTCACATGCTAGTCACCCGGCTGCCCCTCCGGTCCATGTTCGAGCTCACTGACCCTTCTGCATGTAGCCTGGGGTATCTTTCCACTCAGCACTCGGCCTATGTCATCGCATTACTGACATGCATGTGTGTTCAGCCTGCATGTGGGTACTCCACACGGGTATGCTTCCTTGCCGCTCCACCCCCCTGCACCTCAATTTCACCATGGCACTGGTGGGTCACATGATGGACTACTGCAATGGCCTGTTCCACGCTCCTGTGTACATGCACACTTCCCCCTGCGAACATGCCAGACACATATTGTGGGGTACATCCTTTGTCCTTGATGCAGGGTGTCTCACTCGGACTGTGCAGATGGCAGATGCTCCACAGGGACATGAGTGTCCATTCATACTCCATGTGCATTCCATGCATGCCCCTATGTGTCCTTGGCAGGATGATCATTGTAGTCCGTGTCCAGGATTACATATGTATCATGGCATTTGGTCATCCATTCCATGCTCACTCTGGCTCAGTCCTGCATCACGCACATGTTTAGGGTGTCATTGTCTGTGTGGGGCACCGGCATCCTCCTGTTGCAGGCCCCCTGACTCTGTTCAACTGGTGTAGTGCCTTCTGCACGAATGGGTGTACTACTGAGGGTTCATCATGTGTCCTGCTTACTGTCCCATTCTCATCTGCTGTGGTGTCAGTTGACTGAGATGATGCAATTGATGCTAGTCAACACTGTCTGCCAATAAATAGTTCTCTGGTCAGCCTTTCATTGCCATGCAGTGCCTCCCTGCATTTTCCCTAAGGGGGGGTTGCCTGTAGCCAGGCAACCCATTGCATGCACATTGCACATATTGACTGAACTTGCCCTTACACTGCCTACATGTTTATTGATAGACATCATAATGTACTTGTTGATGTAGATAGTTGGTAAAGTACACATGTTCTGCACTGCACCCACCCACTTCTGAGCCATGTTACACCATTCTACATGCCTACTCACTGCTGCAATGTCAAAGTGACCCGGCATGTATGTTCAGATTGTCATCCCTTCACTGTTATGAAACGCATGGGCATATGTGCATCTTGTGACACATGTTCTCCGTATTGGAACACCCTAGCAGGTCTTTAGCAAAGTTGATTGGTCAATATGCAGCCTATACTAACTGTTATAGGCCGCAGATTGATAGCCTGCCAATCGGGTTGTCATGACTGTGGAGCTGCCTGCACGTGTGTATGTGTACACTTTCACATACATCAAAGCAAGCAGCATTGTAGCTGCTTGCTTTGCTGTATGAGATGCTGTTCATATTCACCATACGGGTGTATATGAACACGGGTGTATTTGAACACTTTCACATATACATATGCAAGCAGCTTCAATGTTGTGTAGTGCAATATTGCAGCTACTTACTTATTTGTGTGTAAAAGTGTTTATTTACACATGTGTTCTCTGCAGCTTTTTTGTTGAATGACTAATATGTTTTATTTAACGTAAATGCTGTTGTGATTTCAGCATTGCACCCGTTATGTTCATCCTGCACAATCCTGAAGGTGCACTGTCGTGCAGTACGTGTATGCCCAGTCCCACTTAGCTAATCTGGTGGAGCCTGAGCGTGATGATTTTACACACTGAATAATGTTTTTTGGCACATTCAATGCACAATGTGCTGAATCAGGCCCTGAGTGTTCTGGAGGCTTCATGGACCGGCAGCTCAGACCGTACTGTATGTTATGGTCCATCATGCCTCGTTGCAGGCCCTCGCTTTGCTCTGGACATTCACTATGTCTACATGGCCCATGTGCCCAGTACGGGCCGAGCTGCAGATGGATGAAGCTATATTGGTGATGATGATTTAGTGATGCATATGTACATGCATATTACATGTGTCATGGTATGTTTTGATTCACTTGCAGCTGTGGCCATTTGGCTGTTCAGACATGCTTATGGTACATGCCATCTCTTTGTTGCCATCTGTCATTTCTGCCTGTGATATGTGCCTGCCAGAGGTGGTGTTTGTTGGAGGTGATATACTACATTCAGTACATGCGTAGGCTTCACAATTCACACGCATCCATTTCTGCTTTCGGGATGGCATTACATATCAATGCCACTGGATGCATGCCGGAATTTCAGTTGTGTGTGACATGTCTGCTTCATGTGTTGGCTGTCGACATGATGTCTATGTGTGTGTGTGTTATGTGCTTCTGACATGTGTACTCATGTTTGTTTTTTTCACGTTACAGGTGATGACGCAATGGAGCCAGAGGATGGTGATGTCATTCCAGACACAGGGTTGCTATTACATCATGAACTCAGCACAAGTGGGGGTCGTGGGATAGACCACGAGAACCCACTTGTGTTCCAGACCATCGTGTCCAGGGCTGGCAATCAGTCAAGCTCTGATGATCACGCTGAGGACAATGTTGAGTTGGATGCGCGTCATGTCCATTCGTCGCCGGTGAGTAATCCTGATGTGGATGATCTTCTGTCTGCGACACCTGCACTGAGGGGCCAGACAGTGTTGGAACCTCCACCTGTGGTGGTTCTGGACGCACGGTGACACTCCACACCAGTTGCTGATGTGCCTGGGGCATAATGTCAACAGAGGGATATAGTTATGCAGCCGTGGGCAGTGCCAATCCAGCAAGGATCACAGCTCCTTGGGGCCCATGGGTGTCATGTCCGGCAACATGGTGGCCGTGCACCACTGGGGTATACTGAGTTGGAGCAATCCATGTATGCCAGTTCAGAGCAACATGGGGCAGCTATTGATAAGATCGCTCAGAGCATGGAACGTGTGGCCCAATCCATGCTCCCCCCTGCTAGGCAGGTGGAGCTCCAGCAGCAGGCAGCGCAGTCCACGGGCTGCTCACTCAGGCTGGGCATGGCGGCCTCAGACAGGGCACGCCAGGCTGAAATGGTGTCTCTGCGTCAACCACTTGCTGCTCACACAGAGGCCCACATGGAGGCCCTGAGAGATGACCATCAATCCCTCAGATCTACTCTGGGTGTGCTCAACATGTCCCAGAGGCAGCGGTCAGAGGTGAGGTTGGAGCAGCTTGAGAACACCATCCCAGCTGAGCTACGTGCTCCAGATGTCATGTGAGGCCATGCAGGCAGAAATCTGTGTTACACGTGCTACCTTGCAAGAGGAAGCACGCGTATCACATGAGGTGCTGCATGCTGACCTACTTGCCATCGCCACACAGGACCAGGCTTACGAGACCTACAGGCTTGCTGCCGTCAAGGGGCAAGCTGTGCATAGGCGTGGTCAGGGAACTCTGCCACGTCCACCTTCTGATTTCCATCCAGAGGGTAAGCAGGACGACGACTTATCTCCCACACAGGTCGGGCCGTGCAGGTGTTGAGCCCATGGAGTTTTTTTTATCTCATCATCGCATGTGGGTGTTGAGGTGCACCCTGTACGTCCCCCCTCCTGGCTGCCCCCCGGGTCATATGTGGCCATATTTTTTATAATATTGTTTGTCTATTGTGCATTCATGTGATGGTGTGGTGCTTTGTGACTTTTGAAAGCATCCACTGTCTGTTCCATCTGGGCCCATGTAAGATTGTCTCGTGTATGTGTTTGTGGCTTGGGGTCCAGACACATATGTCACTCCTGCTTCCCCTTTCCATGGGCTTGCAATGATGGTTCGGTGTGACAGCAATTTACACAAGGGCATTGGAATTCATCATATCTGCGGCCAGTCTGCTGTTGTACTACTTGTGTTTACACCCCTAGTGGGGATTATGGATGTTTTCTCCACAGCATGTCTGCAATCGTTTTTGGCGAGTACATTTTTGAACTGTGCATTTATTGAAGTTGATTGTGATGTTGTTTCATTTCTTGCCTGTATACGTGCTTGATGCACTTCATGCTGTAGACAGTAGCCTGCACCCTTTAGCTGTCAAAGCCCACTGATGGTGGGAGGGGGCTGGGTGGTGACAATGTTAAGTTGGTACGTGTTAGGTTCAGCCCCTGGAAATTGTGGCAAAGGTGGAAGCATTAGGAATGTGACCCAAGAACCACAACTCACGGTCCAGTCCTCACCTGAGATGTATGTCTAGACTACTTCTCCGCTCCATTCCGTTTGGACGGCACATTGTATCTGTCTTCCCTCTTGGACTCTGCTGCTGCATGACGGCACATTTTTCCTACTGGGCTACAGCTCTTTTACAAATTTTTCACACTCTGGTGCCTTTAGTCCCTGTTTTTTTTCCTGCTACTGTCTTTGTTGCAAATCTGTCTGCCTGTCTCTCGGTCAGTTGTTTCCACTTACTCGTACGCTGTCTCGGTTTGCCGCAATACACTTCTGTACCACAGTTCACTTTGGCCTTTTACCAAAGCTATTCAACTGTTCTTTCTCTTCACTTGCTGTCAGCTGTTTCCGACAATCTCGCATTCACTGTGCCTTTCCAGACTTGTGTTGTCTCTGCCTTTCTCCGTTCACGCTATCAAGGATTGATTGGGTTTCAGCTCAACCATCCAGTTGTGCCAGCCTCCTTGGTTATTTTCTACTCAAGTTTCAGCTCTACCCATCAGTTGTGGCATCCTCATTGATTATTGTGTACTCAAATTCCTACCCATCCTGTTGAACCATTGTACAACTGTGCAGCCTTGGGAGTTATTCTATCATTCATCTTTGACATGTGCTTGGCCATATTCTACAACTTCAAGTCATCTACTGGAAACTCTTCCAGGGTTTTTTGATGTCTAGTAGCTTTTTCCCTGGTTTGGGAGTTTGGCTCCTTGGAGTTCTCTGCGATTTGGAATTTTTACCGGTCAAGGTGGCCTCTGAGGGGGCTAGACCCTATTTACACAAAAGGAAGAACAAGGAAACCAAGTGGAAGGGGGATCCTGAAGCCAGGTATACTAGAAGGGAGAAGCCTACGGATCCCAGAGAAAAGTTCTTATGAAGATCAAGGTGATGAGACGATGAGGGAGGTGCTTTTGTTGTCGGACAGTACACTTGGGCTACAGTGATTGGTTCCTGTGTTGGGTTTACTTTTTAGGTGTCAGGGGATTGGTCTGGTTTGACACACTGGGGTTTCCACATGGGCAATGTTCACATGTGATGTGTACAGGACACTGAGGGTCACTTCATTTCACATGCATGTATTGATTGTATGTCCCTACTGACACACACACTTACACAATGCACCATCACACATACAACCACCATACAAACACGTGCACACAGATTGCCTTCTCTGCCATGCTGTGTCCCTGCAGCGCATGATCACTTACCATTTTGGTATCATTTACATGGTCACTTGGTGATTTTTGTTGCTTGTCCTTTTTTATATGATGCTCAAGGTGTTCCCCAATACAACGGCCGCTCAATGTGCTGTGTGCTGAGCAGTGTGTTGCAGGGGACACACACAGCACACGGATTTGGGATTTGGCAATTTGGATTGGCCAATGTGCATGCCACCAGGCATTCTGTCTTTTGTTGATGGTACCGCTGGTGGCATGCATTTGTGTATGACTTTGTATGTATGGGAGGTTGTTGGTCAGTAATTCCATCTGATTCCATGTCAGGTGTGATTGTCTCAGGCCTGTTTACATTCATCACGTGGCACTTCGTAACTAATTTGTCATGTGTTGTGCATTTGGTTTGCTCCTTTGCTGTTGCATGCCATGTCATGGTGTGGCCGACAAGGGTGATGGGGGTTGGGAGGGTTTGGGTGACATACCAGTGATTTTCATGTCCTGTGTGGTGTGATATGCACCTTGCATGTGTTCCTTTTGGTCACATTGGATTGGTTATGTTAAAGTAACTAGAGATGCACACAATGTAGCACTTCCGTGGAAACATTCTCAGGGTGGTAAGGTTGTGACAGTTGACTGTCTCTTTGTCATCATCGATTGTCACCTGGTATGTGTCAGGCCTGTGTGCACTCCGCAGGGGTGGGAGCTTAGGTGAAAAATGTGGCCACAAGCTGGGTTCGGGCTGCCTCCCGACATGCTCTTTCCCCTCCCATGAGCAGCGCCTGTGCCTGTGGTTGGGATGTGGGGGTACCACCATGTCCACCGGTATGCACCGCCGTGTTGTAACATTGTGCAGGACACATGCTGCCACAATGATCCTGCACACTACTGGGGGTGCATATAGTAGCTGCCCACCAGAGTGGTCAAGGGAGCGGAAGCGTGACTTGAGCACTCCGAATGCGCGCTCCACTATGTCCCTGGTTGCAATATGGGCTGCGTTGTATCTTACCTGGGGTGGTGTGGTGGGGTTCCGTATTGGCGTCATCATGTGGGTGCTCAGAGCGTAGGCACTGTCCCCTTGGGAGGTGATGATGGTTGTCATTAGTTGGGTTTGTGTATTTGTCTGTGTGTGACATGCATGCATGTGCACAGACATTTGTACTCACCAATGAGCCATGTGTCCCCATGCTTCCCAGCTTCCAGGTCCCGGCTCAGGGCGGACATTCTGTATATGAAACTGTCATGTGTAGACCCAGAATAGTTTGCATAGACAGAGGTGATGATTCCATGGGCATCGCATACAAGCTGTACGTTGATGGAATGCCAGTGCTTGCGGTTGCGGTAGATTTTCTCAGTGGCTCAAGGTGTATGTAGGGCCACATGGGTGCAATATATGGCAACACGCACTTTGGGGAAGTGTGCCACCCTGTAAAAGTCCTGGAGCACAGCCTGCACTTCTGCGGGTGTTCTGGCCATGTATATGTGCCTGCCATGGGCGTAATATTAGGGGGGGACGGGGGTGTTTGTCCCCACCAACTTTCATGGCACACTATTTTGTCCCCATTTATTTGAATGGGGCACCTTTTCTTCAGAGGTCATGACCCCCCCAACATTTTCAGAAAAGTTTCTCCACTAGTGCCTGCGGACTGAGGGGCACGCAGTCAGTATTGCCAACATCTGGTGTAGGCAGCGTGACTGCATGGGCTGTGAGACACCCCCAACTATGGCAGTTGTCCACTGAAATAACCCAGTGGCCAAAAAATGCTGGACATTGAGCACCTTTTCCAAGGGACTCAGTGCTTGGGAGCACAAGGTGGGTGATGTGAGCTCATCCTCCCACTCAGTGACCAGGTCTAGGATGATATGAGGTGGATACCTATACCTGCCATAGACCTCGTCATCAGGCATCCCAAAAAGGCTGGCCCTGGACAAAAGAATGTGGGGCCTGGCTATTCTCCTCCTCCTGCGGTGTCCCACGATCACTGCTGCGAGAAATGTGACATTCATCTCAGCTGTATATACGTCTTTGTTGTTTGCGTTCACTTTTATACTGCGCTGGGACGCTTCCGCATGCCCTCGTGTGGCGGACGTGTTTACGCCTGTGCGTGTCTTTTGGTGTGTGCGGGTTTCCCCTATTCGAATCCATAAATACGTGTTCTTCGTGCACCTGTGGGCAGTCAGTTTCATCTACTGTCACGGTGGTTCTGGACGCACGGTGACACTCCACACCAGTTGCTGATGTGCCTGGGGCATAATGTCAACAGAGGGATATAGTTATGCAGCCGTGGGCAGTGCCAATCCAGCAAGGATCACAGCTCCTTGGGGCCCATGGGTGTCATGTCCGGCAACATGGTGGCCGTGCACCACCGGGGTATACTGAGTTGGAGCAATCCATGTATGCCAGTTCAGAGCAACATGGGGCAGCTATTGATAAGATCGCTCAGAGCATGGAACGTGTGGCCCAATCCATGCTCCCCCCTGCTAGGCAGGTGGAGCTCCAGCAGCAGGCAGTGCAGTCCACGGGCCGCTCACTCAGGCTGGGCATGGCGGCCTCAGACAGGGCACGCCAGGCTGAAATGGTGTCTCTGCGTCAACCACTTGCTGCTCACACAGAGGCACACATGGAGGCCCTGAGGGATGACCATCAATCCCTCAGATCTACTCTGGGTGTGCTCAACATGTCCCAGAGGCAGCGGTCAGAGGAGAGGTTGGAGCAGCTTGAGAACACCATCCCAGCTGAGCTACGTGCTCCAGATGTCATGTGAGGCCATGCAGGCAGAATTCTGTGTTACACGTGCTACCTTGCAAGAGGAAGCACGCGTATCACGTGAGGTGCTGCATGCTGACCTACTTGCCATCGCCACACAGGACCAGGCTTATGAGACCTACAGGCTTGCTGCCGTCAAGGGGCAAGCTGTGCATAGGGTGGTCAGGGAACTCTGCCACGTCCACCTTCTGATTTCCATCCAGAGGGTAAGCAGGACGACAACTTATCTCCCACACAGGTCGGGCCGTGCAGGTGTTGAGCCCATGGAGTTTTTTTTATCTCATCATCGCATGTGGGTGTTGAGGTGCACCCTGTACGTCCCCCCTCCTGGCTGCCCCCCGGGTCATATGTGGCCATATTTTTTATAATATTGTTTGTCTATTGTGCATTCATGTGATGGTGTGGTGCTTTGTGACTTTTGAAAGCATCCACTGTCTGTTCCATCTGGGCCCATGTAAGATTGTCTCGTGTATGTGTTTGTGGCTTGGGGTCCAGACACATATGTCACTCCTGCTTCCCCTTTCCATGGGCTTGCAATGATGGTTCGGTGTGACAGCAATTTACACAAGGGCATTGGAATTCATCATATCTGCGGCCAGTCTGCTGTTGTACTACTTGTTTACACCCCTAGTGGGGATTATGGATGTTTTCTCCACAGCATGTCTGCAATCGTTTTTGGCGAGTACATTTTTGAACTGTGCATTTATTGAAGTTGATTGTGATGTTGATTCATTTCTTGCCTGTATACGTGCTTGATGCACTTCATGCTGTAGACAGTAGCCTGCACCCTTTAGCTGTCAAAGCCCACTGATGGTGGGAGGGGGCTGGGTGGTGACAATGTTAAGTTGGTACGTGTTAGGTTCAGCCCCTGGAAATTGTGGCAAAGGTGGAAGCATTAGGAATGTGACCCAAGAACCACAACTCACGGTCCAGTCCTCACCTGAGATGTATGTCTAGACTACTTCTCCGCTCCATTCCGTATGGACGGCACATTGTATCTGTCTTCCCTCTTGGACTCTGCTGTTGCGTGACGGCACATTTTTCCTACTGGACTACAGCTCTTTTACAAATTTTTCACACTCTGGTGCCTTTAGTCCCTGTTTTTCTTCCTGCTACTGTCTTTGTTGCAAATCTGTCTGCCTGTCTCTCGGTCAGTTGTTTCCACTTACTCGTACGCTGTCTCGGTTTGCCGCAATACACTTCTGTACCACAGTTCACTTTGGCCTTTTACCAAAGCTATTCAACTGTTCTTTCTCTTCGCTTGCTGTCAGCTATTTCCGACAATCTCGCATTCACTGTGCCTTTCCAGACTTGTGTTGTCTCTGCCTTTCTCTGTTCACGCTATCAAGGATTGATTGGGTTTCAGCTCAACCATACAGTTGTGCCAGCCTCCTTGGTTATTTTCTACTCAAGTTTCAGCTCTACCCATCAGTTGTGGCATCCTCATTGATTATTGTGTACTCAAATTCCTACCCATCCTGTTGAACCATTGTACAACTGTGCAGCCTTGGGAGTTATTCTATCATTCAGCTTTGACATGTGCTTGGCCATATTCTACAACTTCAAGTCATCTACTGGAAACTCTTCCAGGGTTTTTTGATGTCTAGTAGCTTTTTCCCTGGTTTGGGAGTTTGGCTCCTTGGAGTTCTCTGCGATTTGGTATTTTTACCGGTCAAGGTGGCCTCTGAGGGGGCTAGACCCTATTTACACAAAAGGAAGAACAAGGAAACCAAGTGGAAGGGGGATCCTGAAGCCAGGTATACTAGAAGGGAGAAGCCTACGGACCCCAGAGAAAAGTTCTTATGAAGATCAAGGTGATGAGACGATGAGGGAGGTGCTTTTGTTGTCGGACAGTACACTTGGGCTACAGTGATTGGTTCCTGTGTTGGGTTTACTTTTTAGGTGTCAGGGGATTGGTCTGGTTTGACACACTGGGGTTTCCACATGGGCAATGTTCACATGTGATGTGTACAGGACACTGAGGGTCACTTCATTTCACATGCATGTATTGATTGTATGTCCCTACTGACACACACACTTACACAATGCACCATCACACATACAACCACCATACAAACACGTGCACACAGATTGCCTTCTCTGCCATGCTGTGTCCCTGCAGCGCATGATCACTTACCATTTTGGGATCATTTACATGCATCACTTGGTGATTTTTGTTGCTTGTCCTTTTTTATATGATGCTCAAGGTGTTCCCCAATACAACGGCCGCTCAATGTGCTGTGTGCTGAGCAGTGTGTTGCAGGGGACACACACAGCACACGGATTTGGGATTTGGCAATTTGGATTGGCCAATGTGCATGCCACCAGGCATTCTGTCTTTTGTTGATGGTACCGCTGGTGGCATGCATTTGTGTATGACTTTGTATGTATGGGAGGTTGTTGGTCAGTAATTTCATCTGATTCCATGTGAGGTGTGATTGTCTCAGGCCTGTTTACATTCATCACGTGGCACTTCGTAACTAATTTGTCATGTGTTGTGCATTTGGTTTGCTCCTTTGCTGTTGCATGCCATGTCATGGTGTGGCCGACAAGGGTGATGGGGGTTGGGAGGGTTTGGGTGACATACCAGTGATTTTCATGTCCTGTGTGGTGTGATATGCACCTTGCATGTGTGCCTTTTGGTCACATTGGATTGGTTATGTTAAAGTAACTAGAGATGCACACAATGTAGCACTTCCGTGGAAACATTCTCAGGGTGGTAAGGTTGTGACAGTTGACTGTCTCTTTGTTATCATCGATTGTCACCTGGTATGTGTCAGGCCTGTGTGCACTCCGCAGGGGTGGGAGTTTAGGTGAAAAATGTGGCCACAAGCTGGGTTCGGGCTGCCTCCCCACATGCTCTTTCCCCTCCCATGAGCAGCGCCTGTGCCTGTGGTTGGGATGTGGGGGTACCACCATGTCCACCGGTATGCACCGCCGTGTTGTAACATTGTGCAGGACACATGCTGCCACAATGATCCTGCACACTACTGGGGGTGCATATAGTAGCTGCCCACCAGAGCGGTCAAGGGAGCGGAAGCGTGACTTGAGCACTCCGAATGCGCGCTCCACTATGTCCCTGGTTGCAATATGGGCTGCGTTGTATCTTACCTGGGGTGGTGTGGTGGGGTTCCGTATTGGCGTCATCATGTGGGTGCTCAGAGCGTAGGCACTGTCCCCTTGGGAGGTGATGATGGTTGTCATTAGTTGGGTTTCTGTATTTGTCTGTGTGTGACATGCATGCATGTGCACAGACATTTGTACTCACCAATGAGCCATGTGTCCCCATGCTTCCCAGCTTCCAGGTCCCGGCTCAGGGCGGACATTCTGTATATGAAACTGTCATGTGTAGAACCAGAATAGTTTGCATAGACAGAGGTGATGATTCCATGGGCATCGCATACAAGCTGTACGTTGATGGAATGCCAGTGCTTGCGGTAGCGGTAGATTTTCTCAGTGGCTCAAGGTGTATGTAGGGCCACATGGGTGCAATATATGGCAACAAGCACTTTGGGGAAGTGTGCCACCCTGTAAAAGTCCTGGAGCACAGCCTGCACTTCTGCGGGTGTTCTGGGCATGTATATGTGCCTGCCATGGGCGTAATGTTAGGGGGGGACGGGGGTGTTTGTCCCCACCAACTTTCATGGCACACTATTTTGTCCCCATTTATTTGAATGGGGCACCTTTTCTTCAGAGGTCATGACCCCCCCAACATTTTCAGAAATGTTTCTCCACTGGTGCCTGTGGACTGAGGGGCACACAGTCATGATTGCCAACATCTGGTGTAGGCAGCATGACTGCATGGGCTGTGAGACACCCCCAACTATGGCAGTTGTCCACTGAAATAACCCAGTGGCCAAAAAATGCTGGACATTGAGCACCTTTTCCAAGGGACTCAGTGCTTGGGAGCACAAGGTGGGTGATGTGAGCTCATCCTCCCACTCAGTGACCAGGTCTAGGATGATATGAGGTGGATACCTATACCTGCCATAGACCTCGTCATCAGGCATCCCAAAAAGGCTGGCCCTGGACAAAAGAATGTGGGGCCTGGCTATTCTCCTCCTCCTGCGGTGTCCCACGATCACTGCTGCGAGAAATGTGACATTCATCTCAGCTGTATATACGTCTTTGTTGTTTGCGTTCACTTTTATACTGCGCTGGGACGCTTCCGCCTGCCCTCGTGTGGCGGACGTGTTTACGCCTGTGCGTGTCTTTTGGTGTGTGCGGGTTTCCCCTATTCGAATCCATAAATACGTGTTCTTCGTGCACCTGTGGGTGTTCCATGTATTTCCCAGCAGTACTTCCCCAGTTACGCCCTCATTTTGATGCGTAGTTCCCCATTCCGCGTGTTCCGCTCCCTTTTTGGTGTGTGCGCTACATGTTGTGCACTTTCGCTGTGCGCAACGCGCACGCCATTCGGGATGTCACAGTGACATGTGCGCCCGTGTGCTCCACGTGTGGGTTCGGCGCAGCTCCTTGGAAAAACACGCGCACAGACTTCCATGAATCGCTTGTGTGCGATTCTCACTCGTGCGCTGGATTTTTCTTGCTTGCACCACCAATTTCGGCGCACAATTATTCCATGAATTAGCCTGATAGACTTGTTAACATTTTGAACTGTTGGTCAAGTCCAAGTGAGAGACTTGTTGGAGCAAGAATACCTTTATTAGACCTTTTGTTGCAAGAGGGCAATCTTCTTATTTAGAACTGTGGATTGAATATCCTGTTTTAATCTCACCCAGGTTACAATGAGAAACAGTTATCCGGTTTTGAACATAACTGTTGTTTCTGTTATATGTCAACTGCCATACATTACCTTGTTAGGTTTGTTCTATATATAAGTGTGAGGGACAGATTAGAGTGTTTCCTTTTGTTTATTTTGATAGGCAGGGAAATCCTGGTTAGAGTAAGGATAATGAGGCTTTTGTCAAACCTCTTTTAGAGTTACTAAAATGGCATCTTATGAAAAACCTATACAAAGTTGTCTGCATCAAATTTCTGACCCCTCACACAGACACGTCACCTATTTGGTTCAATCAGGTGTAGATGACTTAAAATCACTGACTCTTTCAATATCGCATCGGATTATCACTATCATAGCTGCAAACCATCACTGGACCTCCACTGAAACCGCTGGAAGTATTGCGTCACTAGTTAACCTGACCCAGTGGTTACCAAAGTTTCACATCGACTCAACCTTGAAACGGATCATGGTGAGCCCTCTGAATTGCATCTTTTTTAAGCACCTTATTACCACACAGAGCTACCAATTTGAATAGATTCATTCCAAGCTCACCGATTGGACCACTATGACCCACCACAACTTAACATGGTTTGACCACCAAAACATCATCGCAAAGCCTGGTTTGATGTCTGTGAAACCACCAAAGAACTGAAAAAGTTCTGTTGAGATGACCCTTCCCCCTTGGTTCCCTTTTGTGACCCTTGTGACTGCATCTTTTGCAACAGTCATATTCTTTTCTGTGACTATGGTTGTGATTTATTGGCTTACACTAATTCTACATTACTTTATTTTGGACCGTTGTTCTATTGCTATTTTGATTGCTACTGTTATCACATTCTCCCCCCTATTAAGAATATAGCCGTCCCTCTGCCCACGTTACAACGGAAGGCGAAGGAGGTATATCTCTTGACTGTGCCTGTTTCAACTTATGATTGGGTTCACTGTTGGTTTGTAGTAGTGTGAGGGCTGAGTAGGCAGTTTAGCCACCACTCATCCGTGTATTCCTGCAGGGCAGCAGTCATTTTGCCACACTCACAAAGGGGTTTATAAATTGCATTGCAGTACACAAAATACAAATAACATCAGGGTTATCTGCAAAATAACAAAGACCAGGGAGATGTCTCTGGCACCATGGCACTTTTCTTTGCTTCATGTATTCACCATCAAAGTAATGAGCTGTAGGCCTGGTGTGATCGAAGGAGTTAAAACATTTGATGGCATAAGACACTGATGGATTTATGTAATGGAGGAAAAGCATTTTGTGACGATCACTGGGCATGTGGAGTAACACTAAGAAATGAGGTTAATGTGAAGATCATAATCAGATTTCTTTCTTGAATCTGTTTTAAAATGTTTCTAACATTGTGAATATATATGTGAATATATGTGCGTACATGTATTTTTCTGTATATGTAAACAATGTGACTTCTATTTTTAAGACTAATGGTGAATTAATGAAATATGTATTTTTTACATACGAAATCAGTTGTATGCAATAATAAACTCATGTGAATAAAATACTGTGTTTGTGGGGCATACGTGTTCAACATGCCATAGAGTTCAAATAATGGGAAGGAAATATCACCCAAGCAGAACTAATGGTGCTGTTGAAAAAGACATAATTAATTTTAAAATATCAAGGAGATTATTTCACATAGGTTTGTATTTGCATTACACAAAAATGCTACAATTTCTAACACAAAATACTGCAATTTAGATGGGAATGCTGCCTAAAAAATATGTCTGATACCAAAAACATAAAATACAGTGTTTATGATGTGATATGACATGGCATTTATAACGGGACTATACACAAGTGTTTCCATATTATATAAAAATATGGAATTGTATACTTTACTTCAATACACTTCTGACAAAATGACGGCTGCTCTCTAGGAGTACAGTGGTGAGTAGTGGCTAAAATGCCTACACATAGACAGGGGCATACTACCACTAAATAAATAATGATCTCAATATTACAGGTGAACAGTGAACAGTATTCCTCCGTTTCCTCTTAGGGTAGTGAAGGCGGATAGCAGGTTATACTCTTCAGAAGAGGATGTGAGCTGATAACAGTAGCAACGCAAACATCATTACTACAATGAATCCAACATAAAGGATTATCTAATCAGTGCTATGGGGCCAACCCCCTTTCGACCAGGAGACTGGTGTCTACCATTTACAAGCTGCTTAGGAACCGCTTGGGAGGCTCCGTTGGGTGAATCACTGAACGAGAACCAGTGGAAACTAATCTGCACCCAAACCCGTTATATATCGTTAAACTGTTGATACAGATTGATCCATTACAAATTTGTTCATCAGGTTTATTACTCCCCACACACCCTTAACAAGAGCCCGCTGACTTTTATCAAGTTGCATGGAACTGCTCCTGCATCAGATTTTTCTGGACCGCCATAGGAGAGGCGATGGCTAGAATGATACCCACAATCGGGGACTGCACATCGGAACTCTGGCTGCTGTCCTTAATCGAAGAAGGGACCCGCACCAAGAATAAACTCCTGGGCATGGCCACCGCGGTGGCCAGGTACTTGATAGCTAGGACATGGGGCAAGTCAAACCCCCCCACATTTTCCAGGTGGCTGGAAAACACGACCTTATGTGAACAGAGGGAGACCAGATACACCACAACTCTTCCGGCCTCCAGCCGCCCCTTTGACTATTGGCCTCCTTTCAGACAATATCAATCAGATACTGCTCTGAAAAACCTGACCCTGTGAGTCCACTGCAGACCATTGACTGATACGTAGCGGGCTGCACCCGCAGGGATAGCCGCAGGGGGGCGCCGCGGCCGATGTCCCCTAATAACTCATGTGTGATATCCCAAATGCCTTCCGAAATATATACCCGATGCTGCTTTCTTTCTGTAACTATGTGAGAGTATGTGGGGGGAATGGGAAAGGCGGGTTTAGGTGTGAGCAAATTGTTTCAGTTTGTTCTTGTGTTAAAGGTAAAAAAATAATAAAACACTTTTTTTAAAAAGGTTATCTAATCAAATTTCTATAAACATAGGATATTTAGTTCAGTATAAATGCACACAAACAATAAAAACATGAACACCCTACCGTGTATGAGAGATCACAGGGAATGCAGACTTTTTAAGTCAAAGGAATATTTCTGGTCTTGTAGACAGGGGTAGACAGGGAATCAGTTCAGCAGCAATGTCTGAATGAAGAATATGACTTTGGAAAAATGCAAAGAGTGGGATCTTACAAGTCAATAGAACCCTCCAAGATGGGCCAGGGGCAGAGTACCACTGCACATACCTTTTAGTCTTGTTCTTGCAGCTGAACAGCATGAGGCAAGGCTCATAGATGCTATCTGAGGCTGTGATTTGGCATTGGGTTGGTGAGATGGATGAATGGGTCCAACACACCGTGCGGTTCACATGCAGCAAAAGCACATAGTTCAAGGAAGCTTGGTATAGCAAGGTGATGTCCTGGTCGGTGTAATTCACAAGCGGCTTGATGTGGGAATACCTTATTCTGCGGTTCCACGCCAGGAGGTTTACCAGAGAGCAGGAACCGCTACTTCGAGTGCACAGGATCCTTCTTGTCTTGATGCTCCAGTCTTCAGGCAGCAAGCAAGACCTTGACAGGAACTTCTGGCAGTTTCAGCAAAATCAAAATTGGTGGAACCCCTCTGTGGACTGCGCCATGTTCCTGGTCTATTCTATCTCCACCCCTTACACTGCCTGCCTTACTTGAAAGGATTTCTCATAATCAAAGGTGCGGTGTGGACTACCTATTGTAACCTAGCATGCATGTCTCTGAAAGCGTGTACCCAGCAAAGACCCCCTAACCCCTAGGGAGAATTGCTTCATGGGCGATGTGGTGACAGCTATATTATCAAAGGAGACGCATTTCGGCAGTCACCCAATGGGTTCCTGGGCAGGACCCAGACCAGGCACAGAGAATCCACACAATCATTTCATGGATGTGTTCCTGGTCATTGGGTTGACAGTTTTATGACATCAAATTGCTTAGTGGCAATATAACTGTGTGATATCATGAGCCACTTTGCCAAGCCAGGCAGGAGTTACTTTTAGAGTTTTTTCTGGCACCAGGCTCTGAAGAAACACAATTATGATTTTTTTAAAAAGGGTTGCCTTTGACTGCACATTTCATCCCCACACCACCCACCTGCCTGTAACAGTGGCTGCAGCAGGCTGTACTCAGGAATGCACATGTAACCTTTGACTCTGCTCTGTTGCCACTGCACGCCATTCGGGATGTCGCAGTGACATGTGCGCCCGTGTGCTCCACGTGTGGGTTCGGCGCACCTCCTTGGAAAAACACGCGCACAGACTTCCATGAATCGCTTGTGTGCGATTCTCACTCGTGCGCTGGATTTTTCTTGCTTGCACCACCAATTTCGGCGAACAATTATTCCATGAATTAGCCTGATAGACTTGTTAACATTTTGAACTGTTGGTCAAGTCCAAGTGAGAGACTTGTTGGAGCAAGAAGACCTTTATTAGACCTTTTGTTGCAAGACGGCAATCTTCTTATTTAGAACTGTGGATTGAATATCCTGTTTTAATCTCACCCAGGTTACAATGAGAAACAGTTATCCGGTTTTGAACATAACTGTTGTTTCTGTTATATGTCAACTGCCATACATTACCTTGTTAGGTTTGTTCTATATATAAGTGTGAGGGACAGATTAGAGTGTTTCCTTTAGTTTATTTTGATAGGCAGGGAAATCCTGGTTAGAGTAAGGATAATGAGGCTTTTGTCAAACCTCTTTTAGAGTTACTAAAATGGCATTTTATGAAAAACCTATACAAAGTTGTCTGCATCAAATTTCTGACCCCTCACACAGACACGTCACCTATTTGGTTCAATCAGGTGTAGATGACTTAAAATCACTGACTCTTTCAATATCGCATCGGATCATCACTATCATAGCTGCAAACCATCATTTGACCTCCACTGAAACCGCTGGAAGTATCGCGTCACTAGTTAACCTGACGCAGTGGTTACCAAAGTTTCACATCGACTCAACCTTGAAACGGATCATGGTGAGCCCTCTGAATTGTATCTTTTTTAAGCACCTTATTACCACACAGAGCTACCAATTTGAATAGATTCATTCCAAGCTCACCGATTGGACCACTATGACCCACCACACCTTAACATGGTTTGACCACCAAAACATCATCCCAAAGCTTGGTTTGATGTCTGTGAAACCACCAAAGAACTGAAAAAGTTCTGTTGAGATGACCCTGCCCCCTTGGTTCCCTTTTGGGACCCTTGTGACGGCATCTTTTGCAACAGTCATATTCTTTTTTGTGACTATAGTTGTGATTTATTGGCTTACACTCATTCTACATTACTTTATTTTGGACCGTTGTGCTATTGCTATTTTGATTGCTACTGTTATCACATTCTCCCGCCTATTAAGAATATAGCCGTCCCTCTGCCCACGTTACAACCGAAGGCGAAGGAGGTATATCTCTTGACTGTGCCTGTTTCAACTTATGATTGGGTTCACTGTTGGTTTGTAGTAGTGTGAGGGCTGAGTAGGCAGTTTAGCCACCACTCATCCGTGTATTCCTGCAGGGCAGCAGTCATTTTGCCACACTCACAAAGGGGTTTATAAATTGCATTGCAGTACACAAAATACAAATAACATCAGGGTTATCTGCAAAATAACAAAGACCAGGGAGATGTCTCTGGCACCATGGCACTTTTCTTTGCTTCATGTATTCACCATCAAAGTAATGAGCTGTAGGCCTGGTTTGATCGAAGGAGTTAAAACATTTGATGGCATAAGACACTGATGGATTTATGTAATGGAGGAAAAGCATTTTGTGACGATCACTGGGCATGTGGAGTAACACTAAGAAATGAGGTTAATGTGAAGATCATAATAAGATTTCTTTCTTGAATCTGTTTTAAAATGTTTCTAACATTGTGAATATATATGTGAATATATGTGCGTACATGTATTTTTCTGTATATGTAAACAATGTGACTTCTATTTTTAAGACTAATGGTGAATTAATGAAATATGTATTTTTTACATACAAAATCAGTTGTATACAATAATAAACTCATCTGAATAAAATACTGTGTTTGTGGGGCATAAGTGTTCAACATGCCATAGAGTTCAAATAATGGGAAGGAAATATCACCCAAGCAGAACTAATGGTGCTGTTGAAAAAGACATAATTAATTTTAAAATATCAAGGAGATTATTTCACATAGGTTTGTATTTGCATTACACAAAATGCTATAATTTCTAACACAAAATACTGCAATTTAGATGGCAATGCTGCCTAAAAAATATGTCTGATACCAAAAACATAAAATACAGTGTTTATGATGTGATATGACATGGCATTTATAACGGGCCTATACACAAGTGTTTCCATATTATATAAAAATATGGAATTGTATACTTTACTTCAATACACTTGTGACAAAATGACGGCTGCTCTCTAGGAGTACAGTGGTGAGTAGTGGCTAAAATGCCTACACATAGACAGGGGCATACTACCACTAAATAAATAATGATCTCAATATTACAGGTGAACAGTGAACAGTATTCCTCCTTTTCCTCTTAGGGTAGTGTAGGCAGATAGCAGGTTATACTCTTCAGAAGAGGATGTGAGCTGATAACAGTAGCAACGCAAACATCATTACTACAATGAATCCAACATAAAGGATTATCTAATCAGTGCTATGGGGCCAACCCCCTTTCGACCAGGAGACTGGTGTCTACCATTTACAAGCTGCTTAGGACTGGGAAGGGGTGAGAAAACAGTCTTATAAAACCGCTTGGGAGGCTCCGTTGGGTGAATCGCTGAACGAGAACCAGTGGAAACCAATCTGCACCCGAACCCGTTATATATCGTTAAACTGTTGATACAGATTGATCCATTGCAAATTTGTTCATCAGGTTTATTACTCCCCACACAACCTTAACAAGAGGCCGCTGACTATTATCAAGTTGCATGGAACTGCTCCTGCATCAGATTATTCTGGACCGCCATAGGAGACGCGATGGCTAGAATGATACCCACAATCGGGGACTGCACATCGGAACTCTGGCTGCTGTCCTTAATCGAAGAAGGGACCAAGAATAAACTCCTGGGCATGGCCACCGCGGTGGCTAGGTACTTGATAGCTAGGATATAGGGCAAGTCAAACCCCCCTACATTTTCCAGTTGGCTGGAAAACATGACCTTATGTGAACAGAGGGAGACCAGATACACCACAACTCTTCCGGCCTCCAACCGCCCCTTTGACTATTGGCCTCCTTTCAGACAATATCAATCTGATACTGCTCTGAAAAACCTGACCCTGTGAGTCCAGTCCAGACCATTGACTGATACGCAGCGGGCTGCACCCGCAGGGATAGCCACAGGGGGGCGCTGTGCCCGATGTCCCCTAATAACTCATGTGTGATATCCCAAATGCCTTCCGAAATATATACCCGATGCTGCTTTCTTTCTGTAACTATGTGATAGTATGTGGGGGGAACGGGAAAGGCGGGTTTAGGTTTGAGCAAATTGTTTCAGTTTGTTCTTGTGTTAAAGGTAAAAAAATAATAAAACACTTTTTTTTAAAAAGGTTATCTAATCAAATTTCTATAAACATAGGATATTTAGTTCAGTATAAATGCACACAAACAATAAAAACATGAACACCCTTCCGTGTATGAGAGATCACAGGGAATGCAGACTTTTTAAGTCAAAGGAATATTTCTGGTCTTGTAGACAGGGGTAGACAGGGAATCAGTTCAGCAGCAATGTCTGAATGAAGAATATGACTTTGGAAAAATGCAAAGAGTGGGATCTTGCAAGTCAATAGAACCCTCCAAGATGGGCCAGGGGGAGAGTACCACTGCACGTACCTTTTAGTCTTGTTCTTGCAGCTGAACAGCATGAGGCAAGGCTCATAGATGCTATCTGAGGCTGTGATTTGGCATTGGGTTGGTGAGATGGATGAATGGGTCCAACACACCGTGCGGTTCACATGCAGCAAAAGCACATGGTTCATGGAAGCTTGGTATAGCAAGGTGATGTCCTGGTTGGTGTAGTTCACAAGCGGCTTGATGTGGGAATACCTTATTCTGCGGTTCCACGCCAGGAGGTTTACCAGAGAGCAGGAACCGCTACTTCGAGTGCACAGGATCCTTCTTGTCTTGATGCTCCAGTCTTCAGGCAGCAAACAAGACCTTGGCAGGAACTTCTGACAGTTTCAGCAAAATCAAAATTGGTGGAACCCCTCTGTGGACTGCGCCATGTTCCTGGTCTATTCTATCTCCACCCCTTACACTGCCTGCCTTACTTGAAAGGGTTTCTCATAATCAAAAGTGCGGTGTGGACTACCTATTGTAACCTAGCATGCATGTCTCTGAAAGCATGTACCCAGCAAAGAACCCCTGACCCCCGGGAGAATTGCTTCACAGGCGATGTGGTGACAGCTATAGCATCAAAGGAGACGCATTTCGGCAGTCACCCAATGGGTTCCTGGGCAGGACCCAGACCAGGCACAGAGAATCCACACAATCATTCCATGGATGTGTTCCTGGTCATTGGGTTGACAGTTATATGACATCAAATTGCTTAGTGGCAATACAACTGTGTGATATCATGAACCACTTTTCCAAGCCAGGCAGGAGTTATCTATAGAGTTTTTTCTGGCACCAGGCTCTGAAGAAACACAATTATGATTTTTTTTAAAATGGTTGCCTTTGACTGCACATTTCATCCCCACACCACCCACCTGCCTGTAACAGTGGCTGCAGCAGGCTGTACTCAGGAATGCACATGTAACCTTTGACTCTGCTCTGTTGCCACTGCAGCGCAGATGCAGCAGGGGCAGTGAGGAGACAGCCCCAGCAAAGTCATGTGCTTTGCTGGGGCTGTCTGCACTAAGTTGTGTACTGGCTTGGAGCATCGAGTGGCTGAGTCTGAGTAACAGGCCTAACGTAGGACAAAACTAGTCGCATCCTTTTATGCGCATACAAATTAGAAAAAAATGCAGGCTGTCTCTCCCTCACATTCTGTCACACCATTTTAATGATATTTCACACTCGAAATTGAAAATAAAGAACTGTACCCGCCATTTTCTGGCGTGACTAATATGTTCCTCCACCATTCTTTATGCTGCTAACCCACATACACCCGAGTTGCCATCGCCATGCATATATGGTTTTTATCTTCCTTATCCTGCTGACTATTGACAGTTACCAGATCTTAATTTACAAAGAAAGAAATAATTACAGTTTTGAACCGAGCAGGGGAAAGAGGGTTGTATTTCAAACAACTCCTGTACAATGTGTGCTTGTATTATATTTACTTTAGGTTCTATCAAGAAAATGAAAGATGTTTATACATCGTGGAAAAGTCCATGAAGTCACCAGCCATACACCTAATCAAAAAAATCAACTGCTAAACTTACATTCATGAAACAGAGGCCTTTTGACAGGTCCTGGAGATTTTAACAAGACCGTGCTGTTTGGCCTGGCATCTGTTTTCGTGGAAGTGACTGGCTATTTGTTGCCGAACCCTGGTCAGTCTAAAACAAATCAACAGGCCTAAAGTGCCGAACTGAGCTGCGTGACCCCCATCCATTCCCGGTGACGTTTACTGCCTTCGACGTTTGACATTTACGACCAGGTCTTGCTCTCTTGTCAAACAGTTTACACAATCCCTGTAAGGAAGGGCGGTTTCGGGGAACGACACAAGGCAGCTGTTTACTAAAGCACATTTTCCTCTGGAAACTGCCTGAATGAGGTAAAGGTTGTCAAGGCCCATTTAGTTCACGAGCACACGTGGTAACCGGTCACCAGGACTCTGTGGGCAGATCTCCTGACGCACTTCCGGTACAGGCGATTAGAGACTGCGTAGAAGCATTCACGTACGGTGCTTCTTTTTTTTGGAAACACACACACACTTTAATTTGTGAAGGAATATTGTGCTTCGAATGCAAGAACAGCACAAATGTTCGATGAGTTACAACAATAAAGCAACGAAGTCATTGTTGGCTTCAATAGGCCCTGGTTCAACAAGCATTGGAAATGCCAATAGTTAAACATTTACTGTTTGGTTTTTTTGCATTATGCATTTAAAGGCACCAGGGTGCAGGAGAGTGTGCATTTTGAAAGGAGGATGTGATACAAACCCATGATAACATCAACAGTTCAGAGAGGTATTTGGGGAAGGGAGGAGGGGCCTAGAATAAGGCGCCTGCTAATATAAACACTGTTGCGGCTGGGGGTGTACCTCCATATGCAGCCTGGTTAATGACTGCACTAGGAGAGGTGCTGCAGTTCCACCAGCCCGTATTCTTTTAAGAACGCTCTTTAAAAAAAAAAAGCAAGCACAGCTGTCTCCACACATTACATATTGATCCTCTATGTGATACACGTGCTCGCCGCTACCCAGTAATACGAGCATTTTTATAGTGGTCGCCCTATTCATATTAAGATGCATGGCCATCCTATGCATACTGGTGCGCATGACCACCCAGTCCACACGGGTACTTATTATGAATACACCTTCATACTAAATTAACACCCAATGCATACTGGTATATACACGTCCTAATTCACACAAGCATTCATTGTTAACAACTCATTGGAATAGTGCTGTTTTCGTTGTCTGTTGAGTGGTGTGTCTTATTTAATGGGCAAGTATTAAGGTATTTTGCCACTTCTTTCTTATCACCCACTGCAGTGCAAGTCAGCAGGACACCCTCTTTCAAATGCTAAGTGTGTCTCTTGGCTGGTCCCCTATGCTAGCATGGATGCACATGGGTTTCAATGGCTTAGATAGAATATGAGCTATACTAGTTTAGTGATTTTTATAGAACTAGATGCCTGATTCCCCAGACATCTAAGCCCTATAATGATTGGTGTTACTAGTATATTACCCATTGGTGGTACTCAACAGCTGTAGTAGGTCCACATGTCCTGCCACAAAGCATCCACCTGGCTGCCCCATCTACTGTCAAGCATGCAGGCTGGTGAGATATTAGTGTTCTTTATAGCATAGAGATATAAGCTGGGACTGAGACCCTCCTGAGTGGGATTTCGTCCAATAGAATGAGCAATTGCAGCCCTGGTGGTTCGCAGTATAGGATTTCCATGCTGTTGACAGCTATCTAAAAGACTAAGTGTGAGAGGCTACCTGTGCATACAGTAAGAGAGCCACATGATCACGTCTCCTGGCCAATCCATGTTTGCACAGTGAAGTATGGGTGCAGGGATTTTTAGACACTACCCATTCTCATACTGCACTCCCCTTATGGTTCCATGTGGCACACTGATGTTTGAGCAGTCCTCTGCACCCCTGGATCACCTCAAACCCATCCTTTGCTTTCGATAAGCAGAAATGCCCTGCGATGTACCATTGCGTCCGTCGTCTCCCCCAAGTGCCTATGTCAGGACCCTGCCCCTTTGCCTGTTGCTATCATGTGCACCTTTATTCCTTTTCTGTCAGCCCTTCAGCGCCACCATCCCCTAGGCCCTTCCCTCTTTGGCTACCTGAGCTCTTGTGGGATCACTCACCGCTTTTCCACCGCTCGCAATAGCCAGTTTTTCCTTAAGCAGATGCTCGTATGTTCAAGGCAAAAGCACTGTTGTTCCAAAGTTACATACCCTGCCGTACCCGGAGCGCCAGTGGCCATTGAGACCTGTAATGCGCCATCCCCTTCCGGCAGGCATGTCCCTAGCATCTCTTTCCTCGACAGCCATCCCTCTGCTTGTCTCCCGAGAGTCCCTCCCTTGTAATATTTGTGTCCCATACTTTATGTTTTCTTACAGGTTATATTTATATGAAGAGATATGTTTGTCAAACTGCTTAATGACGAATACATGCTTCCATTGTGCAGACTGCAACAGTCTCTCAACCTGCTGGGCTTCCCAGGTTGCCTTCTCCTGTAGGCAGGGTTTATGGATCCCTTAAGAAAAGGTGTTTGCAACCTGAGCACCTTTAACCACCGGCAGTTAGCCCTGAGTGACCCAGCCCCAGTCCCCTCCGGCATCCCTGCATGCCCCAGCATGCTTATGGGTGTGTTCCTGTCTCGTGCCATTATTCCATCAGCTGCCCGCTCGATGCCTAATAACTCGCACGTGGCTCACGCGTTCATGTTCCAACATGACCCGACGCCTTGCAAATTATCAATCCTCGTACCCTTTGTCATGGGCTTTCCCGTACCTTGCCTGCCCCTGCTCACTTTCATCCGCAGCAATCCATACTGCACAGCCTGCTGTACCTTCCTAGGCTTGCTAGCCCCTGGCAGCGGTACAAATCCTGTCTCCCCAGTGCTGCTTTCTCTTGCTGCATCTGATGGAACAGGCTACCCTCCTCTCGGAGGCGAGAGAACATCGGCCTGACTATAAATAAACACAACTCCTTCATTAGCGGGTGAGGGCTGAACTCTGGCTCCGGCCACTGCAAGCATGAACACTGAAGTGCTGGCTGGATGCTGAAACTTCACGGCTATACAAAAAACAACAACTGCTGCTTATAAATCGGAGGTCTGACTGGCTGCCTCCGATTCCTTTGCCAGCATATCACTCCGCTCAGTATTTAAACATAGTCCGACTGGAGCTCATCTGACAAAAAGCATTGGTGCATACAAACGAAAATCAACTGTGCATCTAGTTAAGTGCAGTCATTTTGCTACTACTTTGGTAGCACACACAGCTCCCCTGCAACAGCAGCAGGCCTGCAGACGCCAGCGAGAGGGTCAATTCCCATCTGGTGCTTCGACCATTTTATAGCCAAGCATAGGCAAGTAGCCATGCCAACGCCATACACTGCTCCCAAGCTCCCCTTTCTCCTTTTTATTTACATTTACAGTACCAATGGTTTCGCGATTAGATTGCTTATGCCACAAAATCGCCAAAACCAAAAATGACCAACCATGATCCGCCTGTTTTGTTTAAATTGCTTGTCCCCTCTCATATGTTTACTTTCGCTCTTGAATACAAATGTGGCGTAGTGGCTACATTTCCATTTGGGGAATTTGAAAATCTTCGTTATGACCTGGCTGGAAGAACAGTATGGCAACATAAAACTACACAAATACATGAACACATATATTTATTGTGAGGCATCAGCTCACATCATGTTCAATTTAGAGTTCTTGTTGTTTAAACAAGTTTTAAAATAATCAATTTAATAATTTTGAGTGCACAACAATGCAGGGAGGATTCTGTAGATAAGGAGATAGAATGTACATTCCATATATAGCATTTTATTAAAATCGGTGCAGCCTGCTGCTTCCCCTGCCAGCAACCATCCTACTGCCTCCAGTTCCATTGCTATCAGCAATGCCTCTAACATCAGTATCCTACAAGATCTGCCTGTGGGAGTCTTGTAAAGTAAGGGCAGTCTTTCTTGCCGTTACCTGTCCATTTGGTGTCAGGTGATGCACTGAGCCCACACGGTCACCACACATTCAAAGCAGGTGGAGGTCTTCTGACTTCCCAAAATCCCACTAAAATCTTTCATCTTCTAGCCTGAAGTTGTTGTTTCTACTAGATTAACGAACAGCTCCACCCTGAAAGCTAAAACGGCAACTCCGATGAAGGGAGGGTTCACTCTTTTTTCCCGAAATTCCCATTTAAATGTATGTTTCTCATTGCCGGGTCCCTGCACCATATGCTACGTCATTTCAGATCTAGTTGCTGAGAGGAATGCTGATACGGCTAGTGTCATAGAAACGTAAACAATATCTGCCAGCTGGAAGTCACTGCAATCTTTTTGACTGTGATTTTAAAACCCACTTGGAAAATATCCTTTTCATTTACTTCTCTATTAACCAGATCCAAATTCCATGGAGCTGGTGCACGGGCTTTCCCTGCCAGCCCACGTGAGAAAGAATGCTCTTGACCTTGTAATTTAATTGGTCCAGCAGGTCATCCAATCGTGTCTCATACCTTAGAGGATTAGAGCAGGCCCGTGGTCACTCCCCTTCTTTTCTTCATCTTAATCTTGTATTGTGTATTTTATTTTGTTTTTTGTTGGAATTTGGGGGCAATTATTTTTTCCTGTGACCTGATGAAGGCCTTAAGGGATAAATACAGGGGCACTCCACGAAGAGAGTAGACCCCGAAGTAACAGGCGGAAGAAACACATCAGTGCCAACATTCTGTCTTTCTGAAAGACACTGCATAACTAAGTCAGTGTGATCTGAGACGGAAAACACAAAGCCAACCATTGTTTTTTCTGACTCTATGTGCCAACCAGGCTTGGCCAATACTGAGGATTCGGGTGACTGTGTTAACTTAAACAGCCATCCATGAGTGATGTGGCACTTTAGTCCAGACCTTTTCTGTGTTCTGTGTAGTGAAGTTTTGCCAAGGAAAAAACCAGTTTAATGAGACCATAATATTGGCGCACTGTGCTAACCCCATCACAACGTTTCTGTTTACATAATTGAGTTCTGCTAGTTTTTTTAAGTGAAATGCACCTAACGTGGAATACATTTCATTCTGTTTTTATGGTTGTGTAATTGAATACACTTCATTTTTGTATAGTTGAGGTTGGGTCGCTCCTTAGCAAATGGTAAGAATGGACAGAGAATGTTGTGATTTGAATGGTGGCAGAGGAATAGTAAGCGAACATGAGAACAAAGTGTCTCCCCTGGGCGCTGTGTTTTGCAAAAGCTATTGCAGCCAGAGGTTAGCACTTTCACTTCTACACCTCTAAACTAAAATGTAATCATTGTTGCATTCTCATGGTTTATGGCAGGGTAACCTCTAGGAATACACCATACCTGATGGTTAATCACAGGGATTAAAGCCATCTCAATTCGATATCATGCAACCCTGTGAGCCCTGTGGGATGTATTAACCCACTCATCCAAGCCCTGCAATATCACTGTGCATTGCTGGCAGAAGAAACATCATAATGGCCACTGGAAAGCATGCTGCTCGCCAGAAATCACCAGAAAATGCACAGTGAGAACCTGAAAAATAGGCTGCCATCCACTTTTGTCTATCTTAGTGAACACAGGAGATCACTGCCTAAAACCACCATTGGGCTACCCACAAAGCAGCCTAAAACCACTTGGAAATAGCAATGCTGATTGAAAAAGAAACAGAGCTAGTTTCAAAAATCCCTTTACTTGGGTGTCAAAGTGCTAAAATCATGACTCACAAGCCACCCTAAAAGATCCAACCTCTTTGTTGGGTGTTCCACATCATTTACTGCAAGAATCCACACAAATACAATGTCAGAAAAAATCATATGTTCTCAGAACAAAATCCTATTTTAAAGATACTGATGGAAAGAAAGCTGTCAAAATGGGTGCAATACTGGTGCTCACCTCTACCAGAAAGCCAGCGTTTTAAAACCATTTCTTTGTAAGTTGAACATGGAACCCCAAACTATGCCAAAGAAGAGAATTCAATCAAAATGCCATATAGAGTGCCACACAGTGATTTCATTGTTGAAAAAGACTTGATTTAAAGATATGTTACTTATTGTAAGTTTATAAATGTATTTTTTTACAAGGAACTATGTTGCAATTGACCAGAAGGTAATCCGATTTAGTTAAAACTTCAAGAGGCCTTCTTTTCATGAGAACCCTTCACATCTTGGGCCTTCCCACCAACAGGAGAGGATGTCGCATTGACATGTAAATCCGGAGGGGAGGAGATTTTCTCTGCAGCCTGGAGGATGGAACAATGGGGGCTTTGGGATGAATAGGAATATGCTGATTTGGGTGTATGTTCAACAACTGCTCTGGGAGAGACAAGACATGTGACCTCTGAGACAGCCAGATCTGGGGGCGGAGACAAACCATTGTGTGAATTGAATTGAAAGCAAATATATGTTTTATAAAATTGCTTATAACAAAGTGTACCAAGCTGGCAAAAATGTAAAACGTTGAGACGGTTAAAATGGAAAATTCACTCACAATTTAAGACTAAGCTGGACGCAGTGTGATGTTCTGAGACTAAACCCCGGAATTATTAATATTGCAGCTGCAGTGTTTTTGCTATGAACATAAGAAATTACAGTAATATACTCAGAGAGGATATGCATGCATGTATCAAATTTGGAGCAGAATGAATATTGGGAAATCCACCAAAAGCGAGAAATGTTGTCATTTCTGAACCCAAGCTCGTAGGAACATGGGACTTGAACAGAGACATGCCTTAATTCATCTGTTATGTGTATATGTATTATGAACAACTTGTGTATCTGGAAAATATGTTTTTGGGGAAAAATAGAGTTTCTATGAAAAAACAAAGGGGAGGGATTTCAGTTAAGCCATAAACACAGCATCACTCTGACTCATTCTGACACGCTGATCCTTTCTCCAGTCAGGGGACAGGGAATCCTCTAACCTATCAAATCCTTAGAGGGTTGGGCATAGAGAATCAGCCTACCCACCCACTTTGGAAACACATAAATAAGGACTTCTAGGACAGATGAAAAAGATACTCTTTTCCACCACTCAACTATTCTTGGCGCAGCACCCTACCGGAAGATTCCAGAATCCAGATAGATCCAGAGACCAGACTCTAGAACCAAACTCTAGAACCCTGACCCAGTGGCCTAACCCAAAGCTGAACTCTTTGCAGCAGGCCTCAGAATCTAGCAACCTGATTCTAACCCCTAAACTTCCAAGGGGCATCTCAAAATCCAACAGCCTGGCTGAGCTGTTTTGCTGTTCTACCTAAGAACCCTGTGCTAGAACCCAGATCCAGACCCAGAGAGAGCAGTGCTGTATCCAGACCTGTCAGATCCAGTTCAAGAGATCCAGACCGCCGTGCAGTGCTGAGAGCAGAACCCAGAGTGCCTGAGACCTGTCCGGTGGTGAGAGTGAAGTCCAAACCCTTGACCAGATCTTTGACGAGGCCCACTCCATTCTCAAGCCTAGGAGTGAGTATCTAGTCTAGAACTGTCCATAACCAATCTCTTAGTTTAAAGTAATCCTCTTCCATCTATTTTAACCTGTCCAGAACTGCATTATATGTATATATGTATGTATTTTATTTTGTATAGCGCCGGTAGCCCGAGGGCATCAGGGCGCTTAAACTTACAACACAGCAGTAACATGACAGACATTAAGTAACGAACACTGCGGCTTAATAGGGACCCCGAAACATTGCTTTCCCCAGCCTCTTCATCTGAAAAGATTTGTCTTCAAGTGCTTCCTGAAGGTAAGGTGGTTTACTTCTGACCTCAGCGCTTCAGGCATGCTGTTCCATAATTTGGAAGCCATCACCAAGAATGATCTACCCAAACCAGATTTCAGCTTGAAATTGGGGACAGACAGCAGACATTTTCCCTCCGAGCGAATCTAGAATCTAGTGTCCATCCTGTTCATTCCAAATCTATAAGGGCGATCTGTCATTTTGAAATCTTGACTTTCTTTCTGCAAAATCTACCTTCACAAACACTTCACGTCGTACAAGCGAAATTTAATTGTTATTTTAAAGTTAAGATCCTAATCTTTCCAATAAACCCAAAACGACATTCCAATTCATTATAGTTTTTCCGTAATCGCGATTTACGCACACAGAAATATTGCCACAAATCGCAATTTAGCTCAATTTCAACACATGTCAGAAAAGCTGTTTCTTGTTTGCAACTGCTGAATTTCGATTTCAATTTGATAATCATTCATGAATCATTGCTAGTGTTGACCTGAACCAATCTAAAGTAATTCTCACTAGTGCTGAATCTCCTTTAGTGAATTAAAATCCATTTAGCATATTTTCACTTTCACTGTAATCACATTCAAAAGTATTTTTGCCTGTTTTAAAATCATACCTGTTTCTCTAAGCTTTCTGGGGGACTGGAATTGAACTGCCTTCTTGATTGTATTCCTGAAACCTGTGTGCCCCCATTTCCATCTCTTCATATTGCATAGGGGGGAATGAGTAGTCACAGGAATAAGTGACCATATTATCTTTTGATTGAAATCATATCACGTTTATTTCTGTGTTGCATTCTTTCCCATTATTGCATTTCCTGGAATCACATAAAGTATTCTCTGCTACCGTATCCTCCATATTCATACTCCTAAGTGATTGAAGAGATTGTTGATTTTGTAATATTACCCCTTGTTGATTACCATCCATATTCATAAGTGTGCTATTCAGATATTATTTTGTTCATAAAAGTGTGATATATATATTGTTTAATTATTAAAATAAACCTTTTAATTTGCAAAACAAACCTACTTCTTGGCTCAGTGAGGTCAGGGGGATTCAAAGCGAGGGGCGTTATATAAGGGTTCATCATCCAGATTTAAAGAACTTTGACATACAAATATATAAATAAGGGCTTCCATTGGGCATCCCAGACTAGGCATTGACTTAGTTGGAGTGCTGCATTGAAGTCACTTACAGCCCAGGTCAGTGGTGTCAATTTAATGTATATGTTTGGCTAGCCTGGCTGTTTCCACTGCTCCAAGTGAGACAATGTGCTATCTTCCTTTAACACCTCCACTAAACAGGAGGTCCCATCTGGACATACAGAGACGCCCTGGGAAAACATGCTTCAAAGGGGCACTTACATAAAAGAGGCAAGACTCACACTATGGAAGTACAAAACAGTTTTTTTTAAGTCAGCAAGCATGGGAAATAGTGGTAGTTAGAAAGGTGGAAAGGTGAACGTGGCAAGTGCTTCCACCATATTGCTTTTTTGTTGTGGCTCTTTCCCTTACTATCCCTTCCATATCCTGCAGGATAAGGCCTTCCGAGAAAGGATGTAATACGATAAGGGTCACTTGTTACAGTAACACAGATTGGACCTCTTACGTCAAACTTGCTTTTTGTCTAATCCCTGGTGATAATTTGCCTTAATATTTAAGGTTTCTCCTATTCTTTCCTTTATTCATCTTTGGACTTTCAAGAAGTAGTGACTGAATCGTTATTGGGAGTGCAGTCCAAAGTCATCCAACAGTGAGGTGGAGATAGAAGGCATCAAAGAAAGAGGAGAGCTCAGTCGCCCAACCATCCTCTGGGAACAGTGGGGGGTGGACTGCTGTAGACCAAGGCCTTTCACTCTGCCAGCTGCACTGGAACCAAGCTTCTCAGTGGAGGTGCAGGCACCCTGTATGTATATGCCAGACAAACCCACCTGAAGTGGGAGACTAGAGCAAGAAGAGTTTACCTTGTACTTGGAGCCCCTGGATTGGGAATCCCATAAACTAGAGAGTCCAGGAGCAGCTGGAATCCTGACTGCACAACTTTGAATGGCTTTCAAACAGCATTTAGTGAGTTTTGAACAACGACAGGGCAATCAATGCTGCTTGTGGCTCTCGAATCAGGTTGATGCTGCTGCGCATCAGTAGCGCTCATTGCCTCCTCGACTTGAACTCCAGCTCACCACTGTGGAAGCCTCTGACTCTCTGCATCTTCAAATACTGCATTAAAACAACAGGCCTTCCCCACGACCTGCTTCGATCAACAAGTTGAAGTGCTAGAAGCCATCATGGCACACGCTGACTTGACCCAGCAGTAACATTGTCTCAAACCAACTCAACTAGAGGGATGAATCTGTTGACCCCTTCAAACCACATCACTGACCTGAACCCCACAACCTCGAACAGAGCCCCCTCTCTGAGCTGTCTCCAAGTGGAATAGCTTCCTGAACCTGGTTCAACCACAAGGAAAGTGTATAAAATCCCAGTTCAATGGAGTTGAACCACCTAAGGCCAAGAATAATGTACTGTCAGGAGGCCCTGTCATCCATTTTGGGACCATAGTGATTTATAATCCCCCTTTTCATTCTTTTATTGAAAGCCATCTAATTTGAACAGTGGCATTGCTGCGATTCATTGCCTTATCATCCCTGCTTAGGTACCCCGAGGGCTATTCTATATCACATCTGCACTTTTTTTATTCTCTCCACAGGAAAGGGATTTGGCTTGTGTTTTTATCTAGTTTACTGCATTATTGATTATTTAAATAAAGGGTATATATGTATAGAACCTTGAGAGGACATTCTTTAATTTTGGAGTCTTGGCGTTATTGCTGTTTGTGTTGCTACTGTTATCACTTCACACTCCTTCCTGAGAGTATAGCCTGCACTCGGCCCACATTCATACAAAAGGCAAAGCAAGTTTACCAGTCGGGCTATGTCTGCTTTACCTTTAAGATTGAGTTAACTGCTGGGTTTGTAATAGTGTGGGGCTGTGCAGGTGATTTAGACACTACACATGCCTGTACTCCTGCAGTGGATTAGCCATTTGGTCCGGAGGATGTCCGTGTTTTCTCTTCATACAGAGCCCGATGATTACTGGCTATGGGAAGGAGGGAGGACTGTAATGACTATCCCGGGTTGGAAGTTCTGGTAGAAGTGATGGTTATCATGCATAATGGTCCATTATCTGCTGTTCCTGATGCATCTTAACTGTCTTTAATCAATAAAGATACAGCAAGCCATGAACAAATCACACGTACCCTAGGACTGTAATCACATGTTCAAAACAACCCAGCTCAGACACACACTAAGAGCTTATTTTACGGAATCAAAAGGTGTCTGCCTGAAAATGACCAACACCAGTAGACTGGGACTGTCTGATTTCTGGCTTTATTTGTAGTAGTTGAATGACTAAACCTAGGAAATTCCATTTCATATAGCCTCAAGGCAGACACTATGGGCCTCATTACAACCCAGGCATTAAGGGGTTAACGGCGCCGTAAAAGGTGTTGGCGCCGTTAAACCCTTAATGCCTGATTACAAGGTCCCTTTGCGGGTGGCACTTGAAGGCAAGCGTCCCCAACCAGCACGATCCTCCCCGCAATGAGAGACAATGAAGGACTCTCCCAGGATGGGAATAAGGCCAAGACAAAGTGCGGGTGAGCGTAAATGGGAGTTTATCAATCAGAATAGGGCATGCAAAGAACTCTGCAAACTCTGAGAGCGCTCTTTCTGACAATAGCAAAGACAGGCGTATATATTTACAAAAAACGTCATCAGAACCTACATTCTATAGGGGGCACAAGTTCAATGGGATTGGGTGGCGGCGACTAGCTATAGGTGCTGCTACGATGTGGTTGGCCTTGGCTGGAGGACGTCACTGGTAAGCCTCGTGGGTTGGGCTGCGCCTGGCAGGGCTGCTGGGTTCATCCGGGCGGTGTCGTTGTGCCACTGCGGCCAGTGTCAGAGATGAATGTCTTTTCCTGACTTATGTGCCCTAGGCCATGCACACCGCAGTCATTCGGTTATTGCAATATTATCTTCTTTAGTAAATCTTTCAATAGGTTATTCTACAGGTTAATACAACACAGGAGGAATGCACCTTTGAGAGGGGTTTGATGGCGATTCATCAGTACATGGTTACCAGTGTCCCGTTGACCGGGTATTATAGGTCGTGGGGCTAGGTCTCGGGGCATGGGACAGGCGGTACATGTCTTTCTGTCTTGTTAGAAGTCGTTATGAATGTGCTGCTGTGTGTTGCCACAGTATTGGGTATCCTAATTTTACAGGGGCCATAAACCTAAGGTGATCCGGTGGGTTGTGGGGTTTAAGAGAGGGCACCTTTGATTTGTCTATTCAGGCGGAGGTTTACTACTGGGCTGTAAATAATGCATGTGGCGGGCCGTGGCCTTGGGTGCTGGAGAGGGGACTACAAATCTTTGAAGCTGCTCCAGCCTAGTTGGGGGAGGTGGAGCAGCGCGACGCGGGCCTCTGCCCTCTCGTCTGGCAGGCTCCACTGGGTGGGAGGGGGAATGGCCTTGCATAAACTCACAAAGGCATCTTCCTCGTGTGTTGCCGATTTGCGGTGAAAGCCTCATAAACATTCAAATAACATACAGTACTAATTGAGTCATTTCAAAGCTCACATCTTAACATTGCTAATGCCTCTCGAATTTAGCCAGTCCGAGCACATTATTTGTACACTATGTTTTAACAACTACAACATTGTGTTATATGCATATACATTTGCAGTTAGTGAGGTAGTAGTGAGGTTGGTGGAGCACATGGAAAATGACTTGCCACCGTACATGACGGTAGTGGCACATAAGGGGCTTGGACTTACACACATGGGGGGTGCATTCTCGCGTGTCCTTCACATGAGCCCTCAGTATGGTTGCATTTGTCTTTCTTTTCACTCTAGCAGCATTAGTTCGGTTGTGGCGCGGGACCGTGAGGTGTAAGCTTTTCAATGAGGCACATAACAAATAACCCCCCTGGGACACTTTTATTATTTGCACACAACTGCAGTGGTGGGGGTGCTTCATTGCTTATGCCATGTGAACATGTATTCTGCCATATCTGTACGTTTTACAAATTTTCTAATCAAAGGGGTTTGTGGAGAAAATGCACGTATTGCAAGTAGTTTTAGCATTAGTATTAGGGAACTTTTGCTTTTATTAAAGGACCAGTTTTCAGTTCTCTTTCCACCCAGGCTCTGCTGGCCGGGTCATGCTGTCATGCTGGGAGCAGCGATACACTGCGGAAGGTGAAATGTTACAATGTTGGTATCTTACACTAGCTCATGTCCATCTCGTTCGTGGGAACGGGCTCACAGCGGATCTGCCAGGGAGCTGCGGCCACAGGGATAATTGAAACTCTCCAAAGGTGGGGGCCGCGCTACAGTGCGCCGAGCTCACACCATCTTTATTAGACAAAATGGTTTCTGAGGCCTAGCTAAATTCAATACGTTTGGGCAATGTCTTCAGCAGGTAAGCCTTCCACCACCTGGGCCCTGGTGGTAAGCAGGGGATGCCCGATGAGCCATGGCCCTCATCTGGGGAGGGGATGTAGGCAAGGGGGGTCTTTTGGACCAATCCTCCCCTACATTTCCCCCCTTTCGTTACTTAAGTAACACATTCTTTAAACCTTCCAATCTCCTGCACTCCTCTTCGTCAATTATTGCTTCATCCCATGCAGGTGTGCCTTTTATGGGCATCCACGCTCTGCACACCCCCCTTAAGCTCTCACCTCTCCTAGCATACTCATCTGGGGTACAGGTCAGGTATATGCATCCGCTCTCTCCTTCCAAGTCTACCCATACCTCCTCGTACCATTCTAGTATACGAGGCTCTCTAATGGTGGTATGCCACAAGTTGTCTACTATATCCTTGTCGTGATACCTAGGCACTAGCTGATATCTTGGTGTGTCATCTGTTCCTGTTTGTACCTGTACTTCCTGCATAGTTTGTATTGTACCACGGGTGTTGCCCATTGTCACCATCATCATTGCACCATTCGGTACTGCGTTAGAACAACATCGAAGACCCACCTGGCACAGGCAAAAAATAAAGAGGAGAAACACCACAGCCGGCATCAAAAATTTCACAGTCATTCCCAGCCATGATGGAACCCAGGAGAAGATATTGTCGAACCACGTGCTTTCTTCTGCTCCACCTTCCATTTTCATTCTTTCTCCTAGGTTATGTACTGCTTTGATCACATGGGACAGGGAGCCGTTGTCTGCGTCTTCAGAAGGTACGAAAGTGCAGCAAGCACTTCCGATTTTTCGGCAAACACCTCCATCCATCGCTGTCAACAGGTCCAAGACATACCTGTTTTGCATGGTCATCAGCCGTAATGCTCTTAGTTCCACTTTTATTACGTTGAACCCTTCTTCAGTGTCATTTGCCAGCTGGATCAGCTCCCAACGTGTTATCTGGAGCCATTTTGCGTTTCCTCTTGCCTGGATACTTGGGATGAGTGAAGCAAAGAATGTTTCTGCCGAGCTGAATAATCGATATCTGTCTGGGATCTGTGCCAGCAACTCTGACGATGCCTTTGATATGTAGTTTGATGCTCGTCTGTTTCGGGACAGCACCTCTTCCTTGTTCTCGGAAGACAGGACATAGATTTGTGACTCTGCAGTGGGCTGGGCTGCGCTCTGTTGGGTGTTTTTTCGCATCTTTTTGCTCCCATCAATGTGGCTTTCTGGTATTACCATTAGTGCTGAGTGTAGAGTGGCCATTGAACAGCTGCCACTCCATGATTGTGGGAGGTGCAGGTATGCCTGGTTGCCACATACCCAATACGTGTCCATCAGGGCCGCTGTCCCTTTTCTTAAATCTGGGATGGTGAGGGTCTTGTTACAGTTCTTGTTTGTCCCCATGGAGGCTTTCCCCTCTCCTTTAAAACACAGCTCATAGTCTATTTCCTTCTGCAGCTTGAAGGGTTTTTCAATGGCTGTTACCCAAGTTAGTTTTGAAATGTGTTCCTTCCATATTGGTGTGCACGTTTCTTCTATCCACTGCAATTTCTCTGGTGCCACACCCCTCAGCGCTTCAGCTTTACACATTACTTCTTCGTCTTTCCACTTGTTGTCTGAAAAAAGTGTCCCTTGTATCACAAAAAATGGTTCTTCCAGACATACCACTCCTACCGTCTTTGGGTAACAAGTTTTCTCGTTCTGCAGCATTCTAAAAGTAACTTCATGTGCCTGGAAGGTGTTCTTAATCCTGCACAATGTGAGATGAAGGAGACATTGGGCATCTACAATAGGCAACTCTTTGGGTAACAATACTTTGGGCGTGCCTGAAGCATGGGGGATGAGGGAGCAGACATAACAGCTTTCATTTGTTGTTTGTTTAGCTGTTGCACTCATGTCCGCATACCATTTATTTGTCTGGTGGGAGTGTCGTGGGTCTTCCATTTTATCTAGTCCTAACCCATAGTACTCATCATACTTGTTCCTCCCCGCTTCCCTTTTTCGTCTGTTATTTTTGTTCCTCATGTACTTTCCAGCTTCATGAGCGATGGACAAAATGGGCCCCCCTTTCTCCTTCCCGCCCCCCTTTACCCAATCATCATATAATATTTCATGTGTTCCTGTCATTCTTTCATTTTCTTCCTTTCTGTTATCTGACAATGTGTTCTTGGCTACGGGGGCAGGCTGGCTGGTGGGGGTGTTATACAACCAGGATATGGCAGAGGGGTTTCGGTCATTTAAACTGCGGGCATTGTAATTAGATACTTTCGGCGGAGACACTGTTTATTTTGCATTTCACCCTGTAGCCCTTCATTTTTTGAGATGACAGCATTGGATGGTGTGGTATAATAACCCCATACAAGTTTAGTTCCGTCCCATACCAAAAAATCACCTTCTTTAGTATTTACACTTGCTGTTGCATTGGTCAAATTAGTGCTGTTAATCCCTCCCCCCTCGTTCATCTCGATAGAGATGAACGCTATCAACCAATATGTAACCAGGCCAAACATTATTGTAAAAAACAATGTAATGCACACAGATAATCCACACTCATACTAATATCTGCATCTCTCAGTTAACAACTCTCTATATCTAATAAATCTATCCGTTGCAGGCTGCCCGTTAGATGCCATGGTAGCTCCTGTTTGAGATATAAAAGTGCATTAAGTGCATGAATGTAAACATTTTGTTGGCACTACCAGTGCCAGTATATATTGAAAGGGAATGGAAGCGGGTAGGGTTGTAGGGGTGGGGATACACAGACAAGGGAGTAGACACTGCATAATTTTATCGCATCATTAATTACATATAAGTACACAAAAGAAAAATGTTTTTTTTTTTTTTGTAGTACCCTTAAAATGCAAGTATACCTGTCAGCCACTTTCTCACTCAGGTGCACCTCTGCCACACACACAAGTTCATAATCAGACATTCTCCTCATTTGCATTGTTTGCTGTTGTCTGTGCCTCCTCATCCACCTCTTCCTGCACATTATTATATGCCTTTCATACATCTGTCAAATGTATCCAATGTATTCAGGCCCTACACTTTTACAGCTGTGGGCGTGGAAAACACTACTTCGTATGGGCCATGAAACCGTGGTGCGTTCCACCGGCGCACAAAACTCCTGACATAAATGAATTCACCCGGCATCAGCTGTAGCTGTGTTTCAGGCTCCGTAATAGACCCTGTTGTGTTTCCCTCCTCTCTCGTGAAAGGTGGAGAGAGCTGCTTTGATATTGCGCGTGCTGCCCTTGTTAATTTTTTCAAATAGTCTGTGAACTCGTCTCCCAATATCGCAGCGCTTCTGTGTGCATCTGAGTGTTCGCGCAGTGGCGAGTGTGCTGTGTGCATTCGTCTCCCAGTCACTATTTCGTGCGCGGACAAATGGTGGTCCTTGCTTGGCTGATTTCTCAGCTCAAACAGCGCAAGGGGTAAACAGTAAATCCAGTTCTTTTTTAATGAAAAGCATAGTTTCGATAACCTTCCTTTTAACAGGCCGTTCATCTTCTCCACTACGCCATTACTTTGAGGATGATAAATCAAGCACAATTTATGCTTTATTCCCAACAGTGTTGTTACTTCCTTGAAGAGCTCATTTACAAATTGAGTGCCGTTGTCTGAGCGAATCACGTCACAAATTCCCCAGCGCGGAAAGACTTCCCTCACTAGGAACTTCGCAGCTCTTTTAGCATCAGGTCGTGCACATGGGCCTGCTTCCACCCACCTTGAAAATGGGCATACAACCACAATCATGTAACATGCCCCATTACACCTTTCTCCCATGTCCGCGTAATCGATATGTAACTCTCTGAACGGCCCAATCGGTTTTGGAATTGTTCCCCTGAGCGTACGTAATGTCATTCCTGAATTGTATATCTGACATGTTGTGCACTCCAGTGTCAATCGAGATAAGTGCTCCTGAAGACAGGGCACAAACCACTCCTCCTGTATCTCTGCTGCAATGTGCTGTTTCGTGTTGTGTGCTGGGAAGTGTAGTTGTTGGAACGCTATTTCCAATAACTCTACTGGCATTACCACTTTTCCTGAGTTATTTTGTCGCCACAGTAAGTCTGTTGGTGATTAGCTGCACCCTTGTTTCACCCACATCACCTTTTCATCTGCACTTGCTCCTTCCTGTAACTCTAGTATTTGTGATATCGGCATTGCATTGTACCCTTCTGGAAGCTCCTTGTTTGTCTTGTGCTGTAGCATGTGCTCACCTGCTTCATATTTTTGAAAGTAAGAGGCTTCTTTGGCAGCCGCGTCCGCTGCCGCGTTTCCTAAAGACACAACGTCTGTGTTTGACGTATGGGCTTGGCATTTCACTATTGCTACCACTGTGGGGTCTCGTAGGGCTTCAATTAACTCTTTCAGTAAGTCTGCATGTTGCACGGGAGTCCCAGCTGCTCGTCGAAACCCCCTTCGCCCCCATCTGGCCAGACCTCCATGTACTGTTGTCGTCATATAAGCTGAATCTGTGTAAATTGTCACCGCGCACCCTTTAGCTGCATGTAGTGCTTCTATTAGGGCAATCAGTTCTGCTGCTTGTGCTGAGTAATGTGATGGAAGGCGGTACTGCACTAGTGTCTCATACTCACCGTCTTCTAATCTCACCACTGCCATACCCACATGTTTCTCTCCCGTGTCCACGTCAATTGATGCTGACCCGTCAACAAAGTACACTTCCCCCTCGCTCAGAGCATTCTCGCATACCACTGTGGCCTCCCCTCTTTCTCCTGTGTATGTTGCACAATCGTGTTGCTGCATGTCCTCTAGTGTGCACCCTTCTTAATGAATGTTGCTGGATTCACTGTCCTGCATCGCACCACATGTATGTTGGCGCTGGACAATATTATTTCATAGGCCGTTGCCCGCTGTGTTGTCAGTGTGCTTTTTGACCTTTCCAGTATTGCAAATAATGAATGCTCCACAAACAACGTCACAGGTCATCCCATCACTATTGTGGCACTTTTCTCAATTGTGAACGCGGCTGCAGCGAGCGATTGCTCGCACGCGAAATGTCCTTGCATCACAGCATCCAAAGTGCCACTATAGTAAGCCAAAGGTTTGTGTCCTAGTGACGTCTTCTGTGTCAGTACAGCTGTCATGAGGGTCCCCTTGCAGTGTGAGAACAGGTAAAACTCGCGTCCATAATCAGGATTTGCGAGCACTGGAGCGCTTGAAATCAACTCTTTTAATGATTTGAAGGAGGCGCTCATTTCTTCTGGCCATTCTATTTTTTTGTTCTCCTATTGGGCCTCCTTCAGTGCTTGCAGTAAGGGTCTGGTGTATGCTACATAATCTAATATCCATGGTCGGCAATAGTTGCACATTCCCAGGAATTTCTGCATTTCCTTCACTGTTGTGGGTTCTCCTACTGATCTTATTGCTTCTACCCTGTCGGGGATTATTCTTTTTCCATCTTTTGATATAAGCTGTCCCAAGTATAGAACTTCTGTCAGACAGTATTGTAGCTTTTCCTTGTCTACTTTGTACCCCTTATTGGCCAACAGGGTCAGCAATGTTATTGAATCTTTTCGGCATGCTTCTTCATCCTGTGCACAGACGAGTAAATCGTCTACGTACTGAATAATTGTGCTCTCAACTGATAAGTTTCCTAAGTCTTCATGTAGTATGCGGTTGAATATACTTGGGCTCTCACAGTATACCTGTGGTAGTCTACAATGTTCATATCTCTTCCCCCCTAGGGTAAATGCTGTCAGGTACCTGCTCTCTTCCGCCAGGGGGATGGAGAAAAAGGCGTTTTTCAAATCCACCACCGTGAAATGTGATGCCGTTTTTGGGACGCTGCATAATATTGATGCAGGGTTCGGGACTAAAAGGAAATCTTTCTGTATTACATCATTTAGGGGGCGTAAATCCTGGATCATCCTCCAAGACCCTCCTTTTGCTTTTTTAATTGGGTAAATGCATGTGTTACATGGGGAGTTTGAAGGCACTATTATCCCTTGTGCCAGTAGCGCATTTATTGTCTCTTTTATCCCTTCTTCAGCTTCACGGGACAATGGATATTGCTTTACTCGGGGTAGAATTGCTCCTTGTTTGAGCTTTATTATCACTGGCTGTACTCCATGCAACAACCCTACGTCATGGGGGCTTGTTGTCCACAAATTATTTGGTACGAGCCTCATGTCATCATCGAAGAATGACGGTGGTGCTCCCACAACTGCCATCAGCTGGACAGGGCTTTCTCTAGCTTGAATCAAGATGTCACAGGGCATTGCTATTTCCATTACTATTTCACCATCCCCTTCCGAATCTGAAAAGAGATCCTCATCAGTCAAGTCTCTTAGGGCAATATTGGCATTGGTACACAGTACTGTACGCCACTCACATCCTTCTATATCTATCCCAATCACAGAGATCCTTTTCGCAGATACCTGTACAGCGTGCAAGTCTAATGATACCACTGATCCTGGTGCTGTGTCAGGGTACACTATTGGGCGGAAGAGGAACTCCGCTGGAATCCTCCAATCCATTCTTCTTAACTCAGGAATTATGAGGGCCAGTGTCTTTAGTCCTTCAATAAACATTTCCTGGTCCACTGGCAAGCCACGTATTTCTGGTGTGGTTGTGTGAGCCTGTACTACCAGCATTACACGTAATGGGCATATTCCTGGTGTTGAACACACTATACCTCTTTCAGTAAATGATATTGTCATGTTGAGTTTGCTAAGAAGATCCCTCCCTAGTAAATTTATTGGCGCATGTTCATAATACAGTAAGGGTGTTTTTACAGTTTTACCCCCCACCGTCACGTCCACTGCTTCTGTGTAAGGAACTTCAATTACAGCCCCAGAGAACCCCTGTGTCTCTAACTTCCGGTTAGATAACGGGAACCGGCCCTCTCTAATACATGATTTCTCCGCTCCCGAATCCACCATGAATATGAACTGCTTGTCTCCTATCTGCGCCCCTACCAATGGTTCCTCTGCTGCATTGTAGGTGGTAGATAGAACTGGACACGCAAGTGTTCTCTGTGGGCTGTCCTATGCGGGGTGTCTCATTGCCCCCCCTTGGTTGAACACACTCCCTGAAACCACTGACACGCCACTATAGGGGGCTGGTGCTCCATTTGATGTTGTTGCGAAAGGGTTGCCTGGCGTGTAGTGCATATTGTCATTGTTTTGTGGGTGATTCTGGGTTCTGTATTGGTGTCCCTGTTGTTGCTCATTGTACCCCTGGCCGGCGTTTCTTTGTGGTTGTCCCATTTGGAGACCATATGGGCTCCCCGGATGGGGATGACCATAATGTTCTGCCTCTGGAAATCCGTTGCTTGGTCTACTTCTGCACTCTCTAGAGTAATGACCCCACCTTCCGCAGTTCCAACAACTCCCTTGCGCACCTCTGGGACCCTGCCATCCATTTCCTCCCATTCCCCCGTACCCCGGTCCACCTCCTCTTCGGCCCCTGTACCCACCTCGTCCCCCTGGAGGGGCCCACTATTGCCACTGCGGACCTCCGCCTTGCTCCTGCTCGTTCCACTGCCGCTGCCCTGCTTATGCCCAATTAGTTGCCATCCTTCCCTGTATAGCTACCAGCCCCTCCTCTTCCTCATCTCCCTCCCTGCTGTGTGGGAGCGCGGCTACTGCTGCTGCGACCTTCACCAGCTTTGATTGCACTAGTTTTGCTTCGTCTGCCAATCGTTTCTGCGCCACCTCCTTCTCCCTTTCTTTTATTCGCTTACAGTGGTGCACTATTATGCTCTGAATCTCAGGCCATCCTTTCGCTTCAATACCTGCTATCTTGTCAAGCGCCTTTTGCACCTCTTTTGGGAGCCCCCTCTTTATAATGAAGTAAAATAACGATGTCGATTGATACCAGGGCGTGCCCGTTTCTGCTCTCCACATCTCTTGGACCCGAAAAATGTAATCCATAGCATCTTCCCCGTCATTCATTGTACACTGCATGACTGACTGTAAGTCTGGTGTATCTGGAAACGTTTCCCTCAAAGCATCCCACACCCTTGCACGCACTGTGTTAAAGGAGGCACCATCATGGCGCCATCATGGCACCATCATGGCGATCGCAGTCTAACGTTACTCCCGGGAAACCAGCTTTGACCCATACTCTGTCAGCCTGATCCATTTCCTCTACTGCTGATACTAGCAAGCTCTTCACGTGCCCTATTGCTAGAGGTACCCCGGCTGTGTGTTTCTCAAAGGCATATATCCACTTGCTCGCCCCTCCTGACAACGGGGGCAATGACTTTAGTAAGTTAGCCTTATCCATCTGAGCCCAGGGTATGTAATTCGGCCTCCCTCCTCCCCTATGTATCAGTGGGAGCTGCAACTTGCCCTTTGTCGTCGTATCTGTACTCCCCTTCGTTCCCGATTTTCCTAGTGATGCCATTTTCCCCACTCGGTTCCTTAATCGCCCTGTCCACTCCTCATCCAGTGTTCTCATTGAGCATGCACCATCCAATCCTTCGCTTCCCCCTGCCATTGCCATACTTAACCTTTCGCTTTCTTCCAAATCATCCCTTATATCACATAGTAGCTTCTCCCTGTCCCCTATAGGCCTCTCTTCATTGTCAGTACATCCCTCTCTTTCCTCTAGTTCAATTATTCGAGTGGGTTCTTCCTGTATTCTGAACAGTATCTCACCTTTTTTCCACCCTTCTTCAAAAGTTCTACTCCCGCTTTGTGCTCTAGACGCACGCTCTGAACCAGCCGCATTAAGTGTGGTCCGCTCACATATGCTTTTTATCCTCGAGAGCTCATCTTTGGCTATAGAGAGCCTTGATTCTAGATCGTCTGTTAGTTTTTCTATGTCCACCCTTCGTGTGCTCACCTGTGCTCATTCCCTAGTACTCTCGTATGGCGGGGTGCCGTTGGCCTTTGGGTTGTAGTAGTTGTCGGGGGAGGCACATAAGTGGGGTCACTGTACCCCTCTGCGGGCACTGGCTTGTTTAGTATTGGGTACAAACTTATTACCTCTATTGGTGGCTCTTCCTCTGGCAATGCTTTATCGTCTTTGTGTATCATTAGAGGATTGTCAGTGGTAGATGGTAGATCAGGATTTAATTCTCTTGCCTTAGGCGGCGGTATCTCTTCAAACAGCCTCCAGAGATCTAATATTTCTCTCCTATTATGCAACTGCTTCCCCTTCTATTTCAAACAAATACATGTGTCTACCATATCTAGGACACTCTTGTCAAATGATCCCCCTTCGGGCCATATTTGGGGCAACCCCTCTCCCTTCAACTCCGTGATTCATTGGTCATGATATTTCTTAATCCGCTCCGCGTACCCAGGTAGGTTCTTGCAAATATGTGATAAGGGTGTTTCTGCCCCCATACTTTGTGCCCTCCTAGTACTTGTGTGTCTCTATGTATCTGGATATCTCAATATAAACGTATCACCATGTGAGTCCTCGTATTTTATGTCTTACTGAATCGTGGGGGCCTTTGTGTTTCTCCCCCCCGCCTGCACACCATAAGAATGGCTGCACACAGCCTCTGTTCTATTCTCTTTGGGGGGGGCACGTACAAGAGCAAACCAAATTGTAATCTCAACAATGTTAACCCAGAAATCAGAAAGGTACACACTCACTTCACCTTATTACTCTTGTCTTTATAATGTTTTGTCTGGCCACACTTACCATGACCACTCAAGGGCTATACATTTATGACCATTTTTACACACCCATCACACCAAATTATCTCCTGACACATACGATGTGCGCACACCCCTCTGTAACACTCTGTTCACAGTTCAATTTGCCCTCCCTTTCCTCCCTGGCCGGCTGTCCCTGTCCGTTTTATTTAGATATATGTATATATGTATATAGGCTTGATCTTCAATTTTACAGTAAAACTCTCTGTCTCTTACTTTATCTCTTTGGTTTTGTACTAACCCACTTTTATTTTTTCTCGTAACCCTAAAGAAAAGAATAGAAAGAATAGCAGTCACTAATATATTCTCTGTGTCTCCCTTTGCTAGACACTTTTATCTTATTTTCCACTTCTTCATATATTCCCAGTACTAGTCAAGATAGCACTATGTGGCGCCGCCTTCCACCCCCTCTCGGAGCTAGGTTCCCGTCACTCTTATCTCTTATTCACCTCTTAATCCTAATGGCCATATGCAAAGAAAAAGCAAAGAAAGTTTAAGATGGTCCTTAGTAGACCCACGTGCCCCTTTTTACCCCGCCTCGTTTCCTGTCCTAAATTTCCCCCTCTACTCCCTTTATGATCGCTCGCACTCAATACTCACGTGCCCGTCTTGAACCGAGAGTCTCCGAAACTGGGTCCGTCCAGGCAGTGCTGCCAGATCCTCAACAGTTAGCCCCGGCTCCGGCGAGCGGTACTCAAAGGGGATTTTTCAACCGGGATCCCGTACCCTCTCTCTGTTGAGTGCGCACTTCTGAGCGTACCGGTCGCCATTGGCGGGCAGCCTCCTGGAGCCGGCGCACCGTGCGTATCCCTTTTCGACCGGAGATTTTCGTGCCAAAGGGGACGGTAGGGATATGTTGGGAGAAAAATAATAATCACGCTTTCGGGGTCAACCCTGAAGGCAAGCGTCCCCAACCAGCACGATCCTCCCCGCAATGAGGGACAATGAAGGACTCTCCCAGGATGGGAATAAGGCCAAGACAAAGTGCGGGTGAGCGTAAATGGGAGTTTATCAATCAGAATAGGGCATGCAAAGAACTCTGCAAACTCCGAGAGCGATCTGTCTGACAATAGCAAAGACAGGCGTATATATTTACAAAAAACGTCATCAGAACCTGCATTCTATAGGGGGCACAAGTTCAATGGGATTGGGTGGCAGCGACTAGCTATAGGTGCTGCTGCGATGTGGTTGGCCTTGGCTGGAGGACGTCACTGGTCAGCCTCGTGGGTTGGGCTGGGCCTGGCAGGGCTGCTGGATTCATCCGGGCGGTGTCGTTGTGCCACTGCGGCCAGTGTCAGAGATGAATGTCTTTTCCTGACTTATGTGCCCTAGGCCATGCACACCGCAGTCATTCGGTTATTGCAATATTATCTTCTTTAGTAAATCTTTCAATAGGTTATTCTACAGGTTAATGCAACACAGGAGGAATGCATCTTTGAGAGGGGTTTGATGGCGATTCATCAGTACATGGTTACCAGTGTCCTGTTGACCGGGTATTATAGGTCGTGGGGCTAGGTCTCGGGGCATGGGACAGGCGGTACATGTCTTTCTGTCTTGTTAGAAGTCGTTATAAATGTGCTGCTGTGTGTTGCCACAGTATTGGGTATCCTAATTTTACAGGGGCCATAAACCTAAGGTGATCCGGTGGGTTGTGGGGTTTAAGAGAGGGCGCCTTTGATTTGTGTATTCAGGCGGAGGTTTACTACTGGGCTGTAAATAATGCAGGTGGCGGGCCGTGGCCTTGGGTGCTGCAGAGGGGACTACAAATCTTTGAAGCGGCTCCAGCCTAGTTGGGGGAGGTGGAGCAGCGCGGCGCGGGCCTCTGCCCTGTCGTCTGGCAGGCTCCACTGGGTGGGAGGGGGAATAGCCTTGCATAAACTCACAAAGGCATCTTCCTCGTGTGTTGACGATTTGTGGTGAAAGCATCATAAACATTCAAATAACATACAGTACTAATTGAGTCATTTCAAAGCTCACATCTTAACATTGCTAATGCCTCTCGAATTTAGCCAGTCCGAGCACATCATTTGTACACTATGTTTTAACAACTACAGCATTGTGTTATATGTATTTACATTTGCAGTTAGTGAGGTAGTAGTGAGGTTGGTGGAGCACATAGAAAATGACTTGCCACCGTACATGACGGTAGTGGCACATAAGGGGCTTGGACTTACACACATGGGGGGTGCATTCTCGCGTGTCCTTCACATGAGCCCTCATTATAGTTGCATTTGTCTTTCTTTGCACTCTAGCAGCATTAGTTCGGTTGTGGCGCGGGACCGTGGGGTGTAAGCTTTTCAATGAGGCACATAACAAATAACCCCCCTGGGACACTTTTATTATTTGCACACAACTGCAGTGGTGGGGGTGCTTCATTGCTTATGCCATGTGAACATGTATTCTGCCATATCTGTACGTTTTACAAATTTTCTAATCAAAGGGGTTTGTGGAGAAAATGCACGTATTGCAAGTAGTTTTAGCATTAGTATTAGGGAACTTTTCCTTTTATTAAAGGACCAGTTTTCAGTTCTCTTTCCACCCAGGCTCTGCTGGCCGGGTCATGCTGTCCTGCTGGGAGCAGCGATACACTGCAGTAGGTGAAATGTTACAGTGTTGGTATCTTACACTAGCTCATGTCCGTCTCATTCGTGGGAACGGGCTCACAGCGGATCTGCCAGGGAGCTGCGGCCACAGGGATAATTGAAACTCTCCAAAGGTGGGGGCCGCGCTACAGTGCGCCGAGCTCACACCATCTTTATTAGACAAAATGGTTTCTGAGGCCTAGCTAAATTCAATATGTTTGGGCAATGTCTTCAGCAGGTGAGCCATCCACCACCTGGGCCCTGGGGTTAAGGAGGGGACGCCCGATGAGCCATGGCCCTCACCTGGGGAGGGGATGTAGGCAAGGAGGGTCTTTTGGACCAATCCTCCCCTACACACTTTAATGCCTGCTTTTAGCAGGCGTTAAAAAAACAACCCGCAAAGGGACCTAGGAGCTAATTACGGCACCGTAATTTACGGTGCCGTAATTAGCACCTTCCCCAATTCCATTGAGCCCTATGGGGCAAAAATGGGAATGGGGAAGGGCCATGGCGGCATGGGGAATTACCGCCCCGCCAACCTTGGAATGGGGAGGTATTTCCGCATTCCACCATGGCGGACTCGTTACAACACCGGCACCAACCATGGTGTTAATAGCGCCATGGTTTAGCGCCGGGGTTATAATGAGGGCCTATCTGTCGAATACAACAGCCTAGTAAGGAGTCTCACAAGGAACGCACACTGCTATGTCTGACTGTGTCCAACAACTTAGGAAAGAAGGAAGAAGCTTTCCTGCCATAGAATAAGTTATACAAGAAACTCTTGATGGCTCAGAGAGAAGGGGACTAGAACGGGAATCAGGCAGAGATATTGGAAACTGGACCTCTCTGTCAGTTTAAGTATCATTATATCCAGAGAGAACAAGAAGATTGTGGAAGGGCCTGACTGAAACCAAACCACACTTGAGGATTTGTAAAGGTGCATAGGCGAATATGCAGACTCCCCATCATCTAGTCCAAAGGGAAATGTATTCTATTCCTTCCACTACACCTGGGCCACTGGCAAGAAAAAAAGACACATATCTGCACAGAAGATGGGTTCCACCAATCGCATTGTGATCAACGACCACTGAGGAAGTTGACCTCTGATGAACACGGGCAACCAGGTAGTACCCCAGCAAGCACTAACAACCACAGGGCAAATCATGTGGCGCAATGCAATAGTAAGGAGGGAAATATTATACTAAAGATTTTGCAAATGCGACTGGATCATGTATTAGATTTTTCTGACCGGAGTAATCCCTATCTAGCTTGATGTTTTGTGTGAAAGAAGAAACATCACACCACGTTGGCTGTTATGTATATCGTTGCCAACTGATTGAAGGGTCCTGTAAATTGGCACTGAGACCCCCATAATCGATGGTTTGCCACACTGGTTAACCCAAGGGCCTCAAGTGAATATGCCCCTGCGGTGGCCTACTACAGGTGATCTTTGGTATCAATATCAAATTCCGATTAAAAATGGTATTGTAAAAAGGACACCATGCCCCTTGAGGAAAAATGAGAAAATGCATCTAAAAGATAATGTACAAGTAGAACTTGGCTGGCTGAGTGGAGAGCTTTTATCCAGAGTAGATGGAGGACATGTAAGACATTTTACCAATAGAGCTACAGCTCCCTCCCTGTCAGATTGTCAAACACCTGATGAAGATCAACATTTCTCAAAACCAGCTAGCTCCTGTGCATTCCTAGGAAAGCCTTTATACCTTGCAACAACAATTACCAGGGTCTGTTTTTTACTCTCCAAAGCAACGCATCATACATATATATCTATGTGACATTCACTGGGGTTGGGTATGTGTATGAAGGAGGATTAGAATACATCTAGAAGACATTTAAAACATAATGGGTCAGATATAATGGACATGTATCACAGCTCATGTGGAACACTAATTTACTAGAAGCCCTTACTTAATTTCTCACATCTGATACCTAGAAGGTGTCCTTTACATCCTGCTAATATAATCTTTCTTTCAATCAAGGTAACCAACAGTTGAATCCAGGTCTTTCAAGCATGCTAATGCCAGAAATAAGTCACCAGCTACATCTGGATTGATAAAAGTGGCAGAATATCAAACAGCTTTCATACAAAAAGGGAGGGGCTCATGATAGAAATTAACTAAATGAAGACTAAATGAATTCCCCTAAGCATTGTCCTGCACCACCACCACCCATTTCTAACTGTATTAGGAGGCAGGCTTACAATTTAGTAATTTGAAATATTTCCTGAGTAAACTTCTTCAGGGTAATTCATAGATTTCAGCGCAGAGGCAGCGCATGCAAGCAGCACAGAGAGCTAGCGTGCGCCAGCGTGTGCCAGCCATGTGCACTAAACAGCATTCTGGCGCACCGAGTATTCATGGAATATAAAAGCCAGTTTGAGCGCTGGTGCAGAGAACATCCCGCAGCGCCAGTTACGCCCCCAAGAATGCCGCTTGCGCAAGGATAAGGCATTGAAATCCCCAATGCAGCGCAAAGGACCGCGCTAACCCTGCACCAGTTCACAGGGCCAGGACAGTGCATTTGGGGGGTGCGCGGTAAACGTCACACGCGATAGGCATTGGGCAAGCGGGGTAGGTGTTGTGGGATGTCTTAACCCACTCATCCAAGCCCTGCCACATCACTAGGCATTGCTGGCAGCAGAAACATCAGAATGGCCGCTGGAAAGCTTGCTGCTCACTAGAAATCACCAGAAAATGCGCAGTGAAAATCTGAAAAATAGGCTGCCATCCACTTTTGCCTATTTTAGTGAGCACAGGAGATCAATGCCAAAAACCACTATTGGGCTACCCACAAAGCAGCCTGAAACCACTTGGAAATAGCAATGCTGATTGCCAAAAGAAATACAGAGCTGTTTGGGAATCCATTTCTTGATTGTCAAAAATTGCTAAAATCATGGCTCACAAACCACCTAAAAAGATCCAATCTCCTTGTTGGGTGGTCAACATCAATTTCCCGCAAGAATCTACATAAATATAAAGTCCACAGAAGTGTATCTATATCTGGATAAAGTATACTTTTGAGGATTACTTGCTGGAAGAAAGCTGTCAAAATGGGTGCAATACCGGTACTCACCACTACCAGAAGCCGGCGTTTTAAAACAATTCTTTGTAAAATTGAACAACTGAACCCAAACTATGCCAAAGAAGAGAATTCCATCAAAATACCATATAGAGTGCCACACATTGATTTAATGTGGAAAAAGACTTGATTTAAGAAGATATGTTGCTTATTTTAAGTTTATAAATGTTATATTTTTTTTACAAGGAAGTATGTTACAATTGATCAGAAAGTAACTTGATGCAGTTAAAACTCCAAAAGGCTTGCTTCCCATTAGAACCCTTCACACCTTATCCCTAGACACAGAAGCTTCCTTCTGCCCTTGGCCAAGAGATTGACAGACTGGTGTGAACAAGAACTGGGGAGTGGCACCCTGGCCTATTGCTCTCAGTCAAGACAATGGATTCTTTGGGATGAATAGGAACATGCTGATTTGGGTGTGACTTGTCAGCAACTGCTCTGGGAGAGACAGGACATGTGACCTCTGAGTCAAGCCAGCTCTAGGGGTGGACCAGACTGGGATGTGGATTTAACATTGCACCAAATATATGTTTAAGGAAAATGCTTCTAAAATATTGTAACAAGCTGACAAAAATGTACAACTTTGAGATTGTGACAATGAAAAATTCACCCACAATTTAAGACTAAGCTGGACGCCGTGTGATGTTCTGAGACCAAACCCCGGAATTATTAATATCACAGCTGCATTGTTGTTGCTATGAACCTAAGAATTTACAGTAATATGCCCAGAGAGGAGCTGCATGCATGTATCAAATTTGGTGCAGAACCAATATTGGGAAACTCCCCAAAAGCGCAAATAAGTTGTCATTTCGGAACTAAAGCTCTTAGGGAGATCAGAGTTGGACAAGAATGTACCTTAATTAATCTGTGATGTGTATATGTATTATGAACAAGTTGTGCACCTTGGAAATATGTTTGTTATGAAAAATTGATTTTCTAAGTAAAAGCAAAGGGAAGTTTCTTCCCTAGAGGGTAAATGCTAGCATCATGATGACACCTCATGACACGCTGATCCTTTCTCCAGTCAAAAGATAGAGAATCCTCTAACCTATCAAATCCTTAGGGGGTTGGGCTTAGAGAGTCAGCCTACCCACCCACTTTGGAAACACATAAATAGGAACTGCTGAGACCCAGATAAAACACTCTTTTCCACTCTTCAACCGATTTCTTGCGAAGCACTCTGCCGGAAGACTCCAGAATCCAGATCTAGATCCAGAGACCAGAACTCTAGAACCCAAACTCTAGAACCTTGAAGCAGAGAGGCCTAAACCACAAGCTGAATCCTTCTCAGCAGGCCTTCAGAATATTTTGCAACCTGATTCTAACCCCTAAACTTCCACGGGGCCTAACCAAACCATTCAACAGCCAGGCTGTGCTGTTTGCTTCTAGCTAAGAACCATGTGCTAGAACGCAGATCCAGACCCAGAGAGAGCAGTGCTGTATCCAAGACCCGTCAGATCCAGTTCAAGAGGCTGCAGACCGCCGTGCAGTGCTGAACGCAGAACCCAGAGGGCCTGAGACCGTCCAGTGGCGAGAGTGAAGCCAAACCCCTTTACCAGATCTTTGACGAGGCCCATTCCATTCCAAAGCTAGGAGTGAGTATCTAGTCTAAAACTGTCCATAACCAAGCTCTTCATTTAAAGTAATCCTCTTCCAACCATTTTAACTCGTCCAGAACTGCATTATAGAATCTTGTGTCCATCCTGTTGATTCCAAATCTGTAAAGCGCGATCTGTCATTTGAAATCTTTACTTTATTTCTGCAAAATCTACCTTCACAAAAACATCCGTAACTTTTGAACCGCACGTCCTAGAAGCGAAATTTAACTGTCATTTTAAAGCTAACAAACCCAAAACGACACTCCAATTCATTACATTTTTTTCCGTAATCGCGATTTACGCACACGGAAAAATTGCCGCGAATTGCAATTAAGCTCCATTTCACCACTTGTAAAAATAGCTGTTTCTTGTTTGCAACTGCTGAATTTTTTTCCAATTTGATAATCATTCATGAATCATTGCTAGTGTTGACCTGAACCAATCCAAAGTAACTATCACTTATTCTTAATATCCTTCAGTGAATTAAAATCATTTTAGCATATTTTCCCATCCCTTGCAATCACATTCAAAAGCGTTTTGACCTGTGTTTTAAAATCATACCTGTTTCCTCTAAGCTTGCTGGGGGGAACTGGAATTTAACTGCATTACTGATTGTATTCTTGAAACCTGTGTGCCCTCATTTCCATATCTCATATTGCATAATAGTGGGGGAAGTGAGTAGTCACAGGGGAAAAAGTGATCATATTATCTTTTGATTGAAATCATATGAAGTTATTTCTGTGTCACATTCTTTCCCATTATTGCATTTCCTTGAGTTACTTAAAGTATTCTCTGCTACAGTATCCTTCATATTCCTACTCCTAAGTGATTAAAGAGATTGTCAATTTTGTAATATTACTCCTTGTCGATTACCGTCCATATTCATAAGTGTGCTATTCAAATGTTATTTTATTCATAAAAGTGTGATATATATATATATTGTTTAATTCTTCAAATAAACCTTTTAATTTGCAAAACAAACCTACTTCTTGGCTCAGTGAGGTCAGGGGGATTCAAAGAGAGGGGCGTTATATAAGGGTTCATCATCCAGATTCAAAGAACTTTGACATAAAAATATCTAAATAAGGGCTTCCATTGGGTATCCCATCCTAAGCATTGACTTAGTTGGATTGCTGAATTAAAGTCACTTACATTGTATTTTGGGGGGGGTGTTGGGTGTCCTGACCCACGTTTAAGCTATCATGCCACAACATTTGGTGCTGTGGGCTTAGAAAGTTCAAGATGGCGGAAAACCCACATGTGCGCCGAAATCCAGGAAAGCTGCGCAGTTTGTGCGCACACCAAAATGGTTGCCTCACTTGCCACCCACCAGTGCGAGAATGAAAGGCCGGGTTGCCATGAGGGAAATGGGTTGCCAAAGGACAAACAGTAGCGCCGGTTAGCTTCAAAGCGCCTAAAACCACCATTGGACTACCCGCACAGTAGTCTGAAACCAGTGGGAATGGCAATGCTGATTGCCAAATGCAACCTAGAATTGTGGGGAATTCATTTCTTAAATCCCAAAAATGGGTGCAGTACCAGTACTCACCACTATCCAAAAGCCGGCGTTTTAAAACCACCCTGTGTTTCTCTGAAGGCAGGCTCAAAATGCCTATTTTCAAACATTGCAACATGTGCAAAATATTCACTGAACACCAGCAGACATTTGGCAGAATGGAGTTTTGTGTGCTTACAAAATCTGGGAAATGAAGAGCCCAAAACAATGCTTATAACAAAACTGCTATGGAGTAAGCAGTTTAAGTTGCACTGGATTTAAAGACACTAAAATCGAAAATGTTTAGATAAATGAGTGACCTATGTTTGGTGTCACATGCCTTTGTAACTGTTGAAATGTCATAGTTTTGCACTTAGAATCAGCATTCTAGCTGCATGTGTAAAATTGCAAGTTAATTTAAAAAGCAACAAAAAAAACATGACAGTTAGCTGAAAGTCTGGCTTAAGGAACTTGATTTTGCTTGACAGCTACCCCCATCAGGAGTGAAACTTGAGTCACAACTGTGTTCCCAGGCCCATCTGCCTTTTGCTGGCCACACTAAGGATATGCCATCTCTCTGATAATTGAATTAAGGGGAGCCCCACAGAATACAGGAGCTCTGAACAAAGCCTGTCTTGACTCAGGCAAAGGTTTTATTACAGCGGTCGTAAAATGTAGCTTCCTCTTGGCAGAAGCTGGGAGGGGCACTGCCTGTGAGAGCAAGCTGGCTTGGCAGAACTGGATAAACCAGTATTTCCACCATGTGACCTGGGAAACCACACCCCTTTGTAGCCAGAATATTGTTTAGAAAAAGATGAATAACTCATGGTGCGGACATGTGAAAATTTTATAAATGATACCATAATTCTTGTGATTTTTCTGCCCACAGTTTAAGAGGTTTTTAGAACCGGTGGTATGTTCAGGGGGGTGTTAGCGGAAAAGTGGATATTACTCTAAATGTATGCATGTTAAAAATCTGAAACTTCATCAATTAATGTCCATACTCCCTGCACACATGTGTGTAAAATGGGGTCAATGTCAGAAATTGAAAAATCAGTTAAAAAGTCAATTATCTGCCATTTCTGAATGCAAGCTCTTAGAAACAGCAGATTTGGACAGAGACATGGCTAAATTCAGCCACACCATGTATATGTAATTTCAAACAACTGTGTAACTCTGAAATATGTATTTGGTTCAAATCTAGATTTGTGTGCAAGTTGACAGGAGGAGTGGACTTTCTGCAGGCTGTAAAATGACATCACTCTGACACAACCTAGCTCCCCCAATCAAGTGAGAAATGGAAGTTTGACCAATTAGAAGCTGAGAGAGAGGTAGGGTCAGTGATGCTAGAACACACCCACATAAAAACACATAAAAACAGAGAGACAGGACAGATAGGGACCTTCAATTCCATCTGCCGCTGGAAGCTCTGCCGGAAAAATCCATACTTTACCTCCATCAAACCTCCAGAGAGCCAAACTAGAGACTTCAATCTATCCAGAACTAGAGACCCAGACCAGAGAACCAGAGAGAGCTGACCCAGATCACTGTGAAGTGCAGAGACCAGAGGCGAGTTTAAAACCTGACCAGATCCATGGCGAGGCCCATTTCACTCAAGCATATAGTGTGAGTACCTAGAAAACTGTGCAGAACCAATCTCTTAGTTAAAATAATATAATTCAATCCTATTTTAATCTAAGTAGAACTGTCTCCTAACTGTCACCTGTCATTTGTAAAGCTTCCACTTGTCATTTTCTAGTTGCAAGCTGCACTTGTCTTTTTGAGCTTTTAAAATTTCAAATCTGAAAAACGACCTTTATTTAATCGCTCATATCTCCGTGACCGTTTGTGCTAGAGACTTGCAGTAACTTTCATCTGAAAGCTTAGAATCGTGACTTTCCTACGAACCTAGAACCGCATTCCTAACCCCTATAGTTTTACCGCAATCGTGGAACACGCATCCGCGAATTTTACCACGATTTGCAATTTCTTCACGTGTAAAAAGCTGCTGCTGCTTGCCTTCCATTTGCCAGAAAATCGTTTGCCTCATACAAACTATCCCTGAATCATTGCAAGAGTGAGCCTGAGCTAATATTAACTAGATACCACTCACCCTGAACCTCTAGAGGGAATCAAAAGCATTTTAGCATACTTTTCACTGAATTGCCAGCACATATCAAAGCATTTTGCCTGTGTTTTAAACTTCTGTTGTCTAAGCTTGCTGGGGATTGAACTGAATTACATTGATTGCATTTCTGAGAACTGTGTGCTTTCCTCCCATTTCCTTGCATTGCATAAAGAGGGGGGGAGTGAATAGCCAGAGAAAAGTGATTACATTGTTTTGTTGAAATCATATTGAGTATTTTCTATACTGCATTTCATTCATTCAACCTTGCATTTCCTTGAACCCTATAAAGCATTCTCTACCACATTATACTTCTGTACCTATTCACCTGTGTGCTACCTTATCCATTTCATGTCAACTCCTTATTGATTATAGAGAAGCGTGTTAGTGCCAGATTCTCCGTTGTTAATATTTATCATATCAGATTAAGTGTGATATTCAATTATTAATTTATTATAAGGTGTGACATATATATATCTATTGTTTAAATTATCAAATAAACCTTTTAACTTGCAAAACAGAACTACTTCTTGGCTCAGTGGGGTCAGGGGGATTCCAAGAGAGGGGTGTTATATAGGGGTAGTCATCCAGAACGCATGAACTGGACATAAAGAGATATCAATAAGGGTTTTCATTCAGTATTATAGACTAGGCGTTGACTTAGCTGTAGTGTTGAATTGAATCCTCTTACAAACTGGGGGCTCGGCCGGACGTTTGGGTTAGAATACCACTTGTGCAGCTTAATACAGTGTGCTAACTGACGGGATACATACATCCGGTCGGATCACCACGCTGCATTACGCTGTGAAGCATTCCTCAAAAGGGACACTCCAAGAAAAGTTCTGTTCTGCAAAAATAAAATACAAACTTCTGTAAGTCAGGACAGAGACCAATCTCTAGAATGACGACCTTAGTAGACATGAAAATAGCCAGAGAGCACTTCTTACATAAGTTATTTGTGAGAGGTGAATGGGCTGAGCAGGGCCAGGATGCCTGGTTGCAGGCCATCACGCGACAGGTCACTGAAACAGGGTCAGACTTATGGAGAGATCAGGGTCCATTACATGTGGCCCTGAGTGAACTATATATGGCTCCTAAGGCCAAAGAGGAACACGACAAGATTGTTAGGATAGCGGCATACCTGTACCTATATATGGGAGACATGCAGGATAGATGTGCTGAAAGCCAAAATCTGGCAAATAGGCAACAGATGGCGTTAGGGAAGGTCCAATCTGACCTGGTCTCTTCTGAGCAGAGGCTGCAGAGGAGCCAGGAGTCAGAAAATGATAGTAGGCAGTACATCATTAAAATAAAAGAGGATATGGGCATCCTACAACAGGAAAAGACAGACCAGGATACCAGATTTCTGGCCTTGCAGAAGGAGCACCAAGACAGTTTGGACTCCTTACTGCAGAACCAGAAAAAGTTGGAGCAACAGATCAATTTCAACAGGGCATGCGCGGAGCAGGTAGTCACCCTGCAAAGCCAGCTAGATAGAGAGAAAGAGGAGGGCAATAAACTGATTCTGAAAGACCTGGATACCCAGGCAGAGTTTGATCAGGAGCGCCAGAAAGCTGGTGCCTTCCAAAGGCAGAGGGACGACCTAGCGGCACAAATGCAGGCTCTTAGTCAGGAAAGAGACGCCATAGGCCAGGAAGTCTGCCATTTAAAAAGGAAAATGGAAGAAAATCACCTGGCCCTCCAGGGGCTGGGTGACCTCCAAAAAGGAAACCAGAACTTGTTAGAGCACACCAGGAGGGTGGAGGATGCTCTAGCAAGAAAGGAGCAGGCCAATAGGGACACAGCTCAGGAGGTAAACCTCCTGCAGCAAAGACTGGCCCAGTTCTCCAGGACCAACCAGGAAGCACAGAGGGAAAATGAGGCCCTCTGTCAACACAATGATAGGCTCCAACAACAGGTAGCGATGCAGGAGAAACTGATAGAGTCGAGTAAGGCCTTAACAGAGGAACTGAAAGCACAAATGCAGGCTCTTGCATTGCAACAGGGAGCAGGGGCGGATAGAGATGAGGTCCGCTGGGAAAGAGAGATTCCTGACCATAACCGCAGGAGCCCTAACACCAGGGGCCTTCATCTCCCCCAGTCCCTGGATTCTACCACCCCCATGTCCCCTGGCGCACATGAGCACAGGGCCACAGGGATGGCAGATTACTATCCAGCTAAGAGTATGGGGCTCATAGGCCAGTACCACTTAGGAATGGAGGGGTGGGCATCCGGGTATGGGCACCCAAGTACAGTACAGTTCAATGGGGAACCCCAGGAGAGTAGGCCCATTAAGGGCATCCTGAAAACCTCTGCCCAGTTAGGTCAGTGGAGGGGGTACCCATCAAATCCTGGCAGCAAGGAGGAATCTGAAGACTCCTCTGAACTGCGCAGGACACAGGAGACCAGGTCCCCACATTCTGCCAGCCATTCCCAGGCTCGCAGAATCCGGGAAAACCTGGAAGAACAGACGGGAACCTCTGGGAGTAGTGCCTCTGAGTCCGAGGACGAATGGACAAGGGTTACCCGAACCAAAAAGGCCAATAAGGCAAAAAGGGCCTTGCTTAAGGACCCTTAAAGCAGATTAAGGCGATCAGGAGCGTCATCACTCCTTACCATAAGAACGCTAAGTATTCTGTTTGGGAGCACTTAGAGTTGTTTGAACAAATGATGGAGACTTTCCATTTGAAGGACAGCCAAAGCTGTATTCAATATGTAAAGTGGACCTTCTCCCCGGAATACTCCAGTTTCTTTGCGGGGCTGGAGGACCAAAATCATTTAAGATGGTCCACCTATAAGGCGGCCATCTTGAAACATTTTTCTGTTCACAGAAATCCTCAAGAGGCTCGCAAGGCAGCCTACAATTTGCAATGTGGGGAGGATTAGGCCCCACAAGAATTTGTGCAGGAGTTAAAGCGTGCTTTTGCACAGACCACAAGAAGGGTGCGCACGGATAGCAGGGAATTTATTAATACGTTTTTCCATGCCTTGCCCAAATATATCATGACCCAGCTCGTGAGGGATTTTCACGAGAAAAGATCTTTAGACTGGGTCATTGAACAGGCTACCCGGATCTATGAGGTGCAGAAACCGATAGATAGCAAAAGTAATGCCCAGAAAAACCCCAAAGCCAACAGCACCCCTGCTGCTGCCAAGGTGGCAGAGGAAAAGGTCACCCCCGTTTTAGAGTTGGAGATGGGGGGGCCTAAAAACCTACCTGCACCTAATAATGCTAGGCCCAGAAGGTCCTCGGGCCAGTCACAGACAGGGAGCCAGGGAGGCAGCCCCACAAATGGGGTCCCTCGCTCTCCTGATTATGTAAGTCCCCGTTACAAGGGAAACAGACCCATCCTGGGTTATGTGTGGACTCCTCCAGCCCAAGGGGGGGGATCCAGCCAAGCACTTAACCCAGGGAACTTCCCTCCAAACTTCCCACAGGAGGGCAGAAATTAACCAAACCCTGGGCAGAACTTTTTCCCCAGATATCCACCCGACTTTCAGCCCCAAAACCATCCATCCTTCTTTCCCCAATTCCCTGAGCCCAGACCACTGAATCCGGGAGAGGGGAGGCCAAGGGTGGAGGGGTACCCAAATCTTCCCAACCCGGGGTACTACCAGAGAAGGGATATCTACCCTTCCCGGGATCAGCCCAGGGGAGAAAACAGGGCCCCGTATCAGCCTGAGCGGGTTTCCCAGTTAGAGCGCCAGGTTCAAAACATGGCGCAGGATCTGGGTCACATACTGAGGGCTCAGCAGAACCCTCAGATGGGCATGCCGGCGCAGAACGCACCCAACTCTGGACCTGGTGCCCCAGAACAATGACGGGGGCAGCACCCCGATAACTCACCGGTTCCCAGGGAGGAGGCACAAAGGGAAGGGGGGTGTAAAGCCTTGGAGGAAGCTTCCTTCCTCACTTGTAAACAGCCCCTGGAAACCCAGGAACCGGAAACAAAATCTCTTGCCCCTGAAAGTCTGCCTCCTAAGGAGCAGAGGGGGGGTAGGAGAAACAAAAGACCCAAACAGACTCAGTTTGAGGAGGAGGTACAGATCTTCCAATTTGAGGGAGAGGGATCCCCAGAGGATCCTGGGAAAATGATCTTCTCCTTCAGAGAGGGGGGAACTCCTCCCAAAGAAAAATGGGTCCCTAGGGATGCAAATCCAGACTGGGGAGATGTGGAGACTGAGCTACCGCCGCCCACCATCTCATCCCAGAACCAACAGCAAGAAAATCCCCTGGTTCAAACCCATCCTGGTGACTGCCTCCAAAAAGGGGGGGGCGGCCCAGAACCGGAGCCAGGGGAACCCACAATGGCTCTGATCTCCAGTTGCCAAATTTTTCTTTCAGATTCCCAAGGCTCTCCACAGAATTCTGCCCAAATCTCTTCGCTAGCGATGTCCAAAACCAGAAAATTAGCCCACCAGTTGTCCAAAAATGTACATTATCTGTGCCCCCTTGAGGAGAAGGAGGGAAGATATTATGCCCCGGTACAAGTACAGGGGCAGGGTACAATCTCGGCACTGGTGGACACTGGATCTCAAGCTACCCTTCTGTCCAGAAGGGCCTTTGACGAACTAAATGCAGGAAGGGGAGAGAATTACCAAATTCCTCTCACCTCTCTTCCTGGACAACTACAGAACTTTGACGGGAAGGAAATTCCCGTTGAGGGGACTGCAGACTTGGACATTAAGATCGGGCGACACAAGTTGAAACACCCGGTCATAGTTGTGACCCCAGAGGGCACCCCTTGTTTACTAGGGAATGACCTCCTAAGAAGGTTGTCACCCCTAATAGATTGCGTAAACAAGGTCCTCTGGACCCAGACTAGCCGACCAATAAAATTAAAACAGAGTGTCAACCATGTTAGTTTAAACGGCACATGCCACATGGTTGAACAAAAATCTGACCAAGTAGAATTTCACTTCCAGAACAACCAAATTCCAGACTGGTGATGGGGGGTCCTCTCTATTTCTGAAAATCAACCTTCCTTCCAGTTTAAGGTGGTATTCCACACTGGAAGGAAACACTCTGAAATTCTATACTAATCCACAATCAGAAACTACCACTTCTATAGTCCAGGAAGATGTGAAATCAGCTCAGAGCCTGGCTGATATTCAGCAAATTGGAGAGCAGTTGTTCATCCCTGTTCAGTTAAATGATGGGAAGGACTCTGTTCTCGCTCGAGTGTGTGTGAACAACGGTAAGAGCTTCATCAGCGAAGCCATGTTCCGCCAACTCCCAAAAGATCCAGCCATTCCCACCTTCAAACTGATAGACCAATGGGAAATGGACCTGGAAGCACCTGATTCCAAACATCTCCTGCCAAGCAGGTGTATGCTCAAAATCTCCATTGGCAACAAGAGCATAGTCCACAATTGTTGGGTCGTGCGAGACGTCCCTGCCGCCTTTTACTTAGGCAGTGACATTCTCAATCGCTTTGCCATTAGTTTGGACCTAATAAACTTCAAAGCTTGGTCCCGATTAGCGGATAATCCCATGAGCTTTGATGATCCAGAAAAAGCATTTAGGTCAGCTCAATTGCTACCTTATGCAGTTGAAATTCAGGTTAAAGAGGAAGTCACCATCCCAGAAAGGACCCGACAATTCTCCCTGGAAGTGAAAGTTAAAAGTTAAAAGGGGACAAGAGTTGAAAAACCCTGATGCTTACATACATCTAAATGCTTCTCTCCAACTGCAAGGGTTAGGGGTAAACCCAACTCCATTAGTCAACATAGAACATGACACCATTCTAATAGAGGTGGATAACAGCGACTTAAAGAGTATTACTCTAGCCGCAGGCACCATTATTGGAATGGCGGTTGATGACCGACATTTTTCCATCGACTTAGTAAATGAACTGTTACGACCAATCCCCAAGGACTGTTTTGACAGTGACAGTGAGGACGAAACAACACCAGACAGGATTTTTACCCGGCATGGGGTGAACTTCCTGGTGTACACTTCTTGCCCTTATGGTAAGGAAGATGTGACTTGTGACTTCAGGAGGGATGAGGTGATTTTCCAGGTCCATGAGGGCTGCCTTTCCCACCTGAAGCCTCCAGTCCAAATCAGCACTCTGACCAGGGACTTCTCCACCCAGCTGGAGGAGGCCGCTGAAATAGCCAAACCAGAAGTCTTTCCAGGATTCAGGCAGATGGTGGAAGAGAGAGTCAACCTAGCTGATGCCTGTGTGACTCTGGAACAAAAGCAAAAGTTGAAACAAGTTTTCTTGGATTTCCAAGATCTCTTTGCGGTAGACTCATATGACTGTGGTCGCACTGACATCCACACAACAACAATCCCCACGGACCCTGGCATGACTCCTGTGTTTGTGAAGCAATATCGCTTGCCTCTCGCATCAATGGAGTCCCTTACTGAAATAATTAAGAACCTTGAGTCCCGGGGAATAATCCGTCCAGTCCACAGCACCTTCAATAATCCGGTGCTGGGAATATTGAAGCCAAACGGCCAGTGGAGACTCTGCGCCGACCTCAGGGAGCTCAACAAACGGGTCCATACTTCCCGATGGCCTCTGCCCTACATTGACCAAGGGCTGGCCCAGATCCAGGGGTCACAGGTATTCACGGCAATAGACCTGACCAATGGATACTGGACCGTGCCTGTCAGCAGGGAGGACCAATACAAACTGGCTTTTACCTTTGGGGGCCAGCAGTACACATGGACCCGGACTCCCTTCGGATACCTCAACTCCGGCAATGAATTCAACATTTTCCTACATAAGGCCATGCCCGACCTGGGTGCGAGGGGTAACCTGGCTTATGTAGATGATGTCCTCATCAAAAGTTCATCTGTGGAGGAACACATAGCGGAGATCCGTTATGTTCTGACGCAGTTGAGGGCCGCCGGAGCAAAACTTTCCTTTCAGAAAGTACAGTGGTGTAGAACCCGTGTTAATTTCTTGGGGCATGAGATTACTCCTCAGGGTCTCTGTCCCCAGGAAAAGAAAGTGGAAGCACTTCAGAAACTGAAAGACCCCACAACTCTGTGGGAACTAAGGAGCCTCCTTGGACTGACTAATTACAGCAGAAAGTTCATTGAGGGCTACGCAGAGATCACCAGACGCCTGATTCATCTCCTGAAGGGGGGGGTCAAGTGGGAATGGGGTCCAGAACAAGCCGAGGCAGTAAAACAACTCAAAAGAAGCCTCTCACAAGCGCCTTGCCTAGCTTACCCTGTCAGAAACAAGGAGTTCTTCCTGGAGACGGGGTTCTCTAACACGTGCTTGACGGCAGTATTATACCAAAAGCATGACAAGGTCAATAAAGTAATCTCATATGCGAGCAAAGCTTTATCCTCTGTGGAGGAGAAATTCAACGATTGTGAGAAGGCACTCCTGGCAACGGTGTGGGCATTGAAGAATTACCGCCCGTTTATCCAGGGGGAACACATCATAGTGGAGACTCCACACCAGCCTCTGCAATATCTCCAAAGTGACCGAATCCGGGCCGGAAATGTGAGTAATTCCCGAATTACTTCCTGGATTCTGTCAATGCAAGGCTTTCCTGTGGAGGTCAGATATGGCCAAAACAAGAAGAGTCCCCTCGCGCAAGGTCTGGCTGACTTGCATGATTGTGCCAGAGAAAACTGTCTCGAGGACGAGAGTCTAAAAATAAAGGACAACACGGAGGCATACCTTAATTCCCCACACAAAGTCTTTGAAGAGGACAAGTGTGAGGGAATGCCCACTGTCTATGTGGATGGATGCTCTTACCATGTTGACAACAACGGGGAAAAAGAACTGGTGGCCGGCGTAGGGAATGCATGGGTGAATGAGTCCCCAGAACCCTCCGCTGGATACAAAATTGGTCCCCGAAGTAGTCAGGTGGCAGAATTGATGGCTGTGCATCAGGCCATCCTCACTGCTGTCCAGCATCAACTCCACGAACTGGTCATAATCACAGATTCGGATTATGTACGGAACGGGTTCGTGGAGCACCTGGTTAATTGGAAAACCAGAGGCATGTTATGTGCTAACAACAAACCCTTGAAACATGGGAAGTTGATCCAAAACATTGATGATCTGGTCACCTCGAATGAGATGACCATCTATTGGAAAAAGATCAAGGGTCACTCCAAAGTAGAGGGACCAGACAAAACTGGAAATGACTTAGCTGATCAGCTGGCCAAAACCGGGGCCATCCAAGGGGATCTAATTGAGATTGAGTCCCTGTTGGGGGAAATCCAGGTCACAGCTATCACTAGGTCCCAGACAAATGCTCACAACGACCTTTCAATTGCACAATGGAGTAAGGAGACCCCTGATGCTGATTTGATTACCGCTCAGAAGGGGGATCCAATAATTGGTCAATTTTACCAGCACCTTGAGGACCCTGAGAACTTTCCCCTGACGGATACCGATTACACTGGGAAAGAGGACCTAAGAGTGTTGATGAAATGTCTAAAAATGTTCAGAATCCAAGACGGGTTGTTGGTAAGGAAATCCAAAGCTGGCCACGACCAGTGGGTGGTTCCTACCTCATTCCGAAGCCTGATGTTAAGTCACGCCCATGATGCGGCCACCGCCGGTCATAGGGGGTTTCACACAACATTGGAAATCTTAAGAGAGGTTGCAAACTGGCCACACATGGGGCAGGACCTCAACCAATATTTGAAGGGGTGTCTTGTGTGTGCACAATTTCAGCCATCATCCCTCACGCACCGTGCGCCTCTACAAAAGAGGGGAATGACACTGCCATGGTCAGATTTACAAATCGACTTTGTAGGCCCTGTGATTCGCTCGGCTAGGGGGAATAAGTACATGTTGACTGTGACATGCTTGTTTACCAAGTGGGTGGAATGTCTCCCAGCCCCAAACTGCAAGGCAGAAACGGCAGCTGCCTTGATGATTAACCACATCTTTTCCTGTTTTGGTCTACCTCAAAGGATTGAGTCAGATAGAGGTAGCCACTTCACCAGTGAAGTAATGACAAAGATGTGGGAGATACTGGGGGTCAAGAGAAAGCTGCATATTGCTTATAGACCAGCTTCTTCTGGGGCAGTAGAGAGATATAACCGGACAATTGTGAGCATATTAAAGAAGTTTGTGGCAGATTCTGGGCCAAGTTGGGATATCCAATTACCTCTGGTCCTAATGGCCATCAGATCTACCCCTTCATCTGCAACCAAAATGTCACCATTTGAGTTGATGACTGGGCGCAAGATGGTGCTTCCTCAGCATTTGCTCTACAGGACCCAAGAGCAGACACTGATAAATGCCTCCACTACTCATGAGTATGTAGAGAATTTAAGGAAACACCTCCAACATGCTTTTGCTTATGCTCAGCGGAATCTAGAAAGATCAGCTGATAGCATGAAGACCCACTATGACCTGAAAACTTCCAGGAAGGAATATCAGGTGGGGGACCGGGTCTATCTATAGAACTTCCAAAGGAACCAGGCCAAGCAGCGCAAATTTTTGCCTACATGGAAGGGACCCTTGGAGATCATCGACAAGATCTCCCCTGTGGCCTACAAAATCCACATCCCCAAAGGTCCTTTGGCAGAGGGGGAAGACAAGTGGGTCCACATAAACCAGTTGAAGTGTTGCCATCCCAGGCACGCTCTGCAACAACTGGAGGAATCCTCTGGAATCCTAGCGGGTACTGTCTCAGACTAATTCCGTTCCAATCATAAAACATACCACATCTAGTCTCTAAAATATTGTGATTTGCATGAAACTGTCTCTTAGTTATACTGTTTTTTATCAAAATAAGAATGTAATGTTTCGTCATGATGAAATGCATATGCTGTCCCACCATCTCAACAGTGGTGGAAAAACGTCTATGAGTAGGTATTGCCGCTCTTCCTTTGTCGTCCTAGGAGAAAGAAGACCTTGAGACTGGCCAAGGAGGACGATCCGGAGACCGGGAACGAAGATCAAATGGCCCAGTGGACCGCCCAATACTCCCATCAGGACCGGCGAGGAGGACCGATCGATCAGTACCGGATGGAGAAGAAGATGCTGAACTGTGCCATCTACAGAGTAGGAAGAAGATTATGCGGACAGACCGGTGCGTGGGTCAAAACCCTTGGGCACGCGACTCCCCATCGACTCAAATTCAAAGTGCAGTCACGTGGGGGGGCTTGTTGGGTGTCCTGACCCACGTTTAAGCTATCATGCCACAACATTTGGTGCTGTGGGATTAGAAAGTTCAAGATGGCGGAAAACCCACATGTGCGCCGAAATCCAGGAAAGCTGCGCAGTTTGTGCGCACACCAAAATGGTTGCCTCACTTGCCACCCACCAGTGCGAGAATGAAAGGCCGGGTTGCCATGAGGGAAATGGGTTGCCAAAGGACAAACAGTAGCGCCGGTTAGCTTCAAAGCGCCTAAAACCACCATTGGACTACCCGCACAGTAGTCTGAAACCATTGGGAATGGCAATGCTGATTGCCAAATGCAACCTAGAATTGTGGGGAATTCATTTCTTAAATCCCAAAAATGGGTGCAGTACCAGTACTCACCACTATCCAAAAGCCGGCGTTTTAAAACCACCCTGTGTTTCTCTGAAGGCAGGCTCAAAATGCCTATTTTCAAACATTGCAACATGTGCAAAATATTCACTGAACACCAGCAGACATTTGGCAGAATGGAGTTTTGTGTGCTTACAAAATCTGGGAAATGAAGAGCCCAAAACAATGCTTATAACAAAACTGCTATGGAGTCAACAGTTTAAGTTGCACTGGATTTAAAGACAATAAAATCGAAAATGTTTAGATAAATGAGTGACCTATGTTTGGTGTCACATGCCTTTGTAACTGTTGAAATGTCATAGTTTTGCACTTAGAATCAGCATTCTAGCTGCATGTGTAAAATTGCAAGTTAATTTAAAAAGCAACAAAAAAAACATGACAGTTAGCTGAAAGTCTGGCTTAAGGAACTTGATTTTGCTTGACAGCTACCCCCATCAGGAGTGAAACTTGAGTCACAACTGTGTTCCCAGGCCCATCTGCCTTTTGCTGGCCACACTAAGGATATGCCATCTCTCTGATAATTGAATTAAGGGGAGCCCCACAGAATACAGGAGCTCTGAACAAAGCCTGTCTTGACTCAGGCAAAGGTTTTATTACAGCGGTCGTAAAATGTAGCTTCCTCTTGGCAGAAGCTGGGAGGGGTACTGCCTGTGAGAGCAAGCTGGCTTGGCAGAACTGGATAAACCAGTATTTCCACCATGTGACCTGGGAAACCACACCCCTTTGTAGCCAGAATATTGTTTAGAAAAAGATGAATAACTCATGGTGCGGACATGTGAAAATTTTATAAATGATACCATAATTCTTGTGATTTTTCTGCCCACAGTTTAAGAGGTTTTTAGAACCGGTGGTATGTTCAGGGGGGTGTTAGCGGAAAAGTGGATATTACTCTAAATGTATGCATGTTAAAAATCTGAAACTTCATCAATTAATGTCCATACTCCCTGCGCACATGTGTGTAAAATGGGGTCAATGTCAGAAATTGAAAAATCAGTTAAAAAGTCAATTATCTGCCATTTCTGAATGCAAGCTCTTAGAAACAGCAGATTTGGACAGAGACATGGCTAAATTCAGCCACACCATGTATATGTAATTTCAAACAACTGTGTAACTCTGAAATATGTATTTGGTTCAAATCTAGATTTGTGTGCAAGTTGACAGGAGGAGTGGACTTTCTGCAGGCTGTAAAATGACATCACTCTGACACAACCTAGCTCCCCCAATCAAGTGAGAAATGGAAGTTTGACCAATTAGAAGCTGAGAGAGAGGTAGGGTCAGTGATGCTAGAACACACCCACATAAAAACACATAAAAACAGAGAGACAGGACAGATAGGGACCTTCAATTCCATCTGCCGCTGGAAGCTCTGCCGGAAAAATCCATACTTTACCTCCATCAAACCTCCAGAGAGCCAAACTAGAGACTTCAATCTATCCAGAACTAGAGACCCAGACCAGAGAACCAGAGAGAGCTGACCCAGATCACTGTGAAGTGCAGAGACCAGAGGCGAGTTTAAAACCTGACCAGATCCATGGCGAGGCCCATTTCACTCAAGCATATAGTGTGAGTACCTAGAAAACTGTGCAGAACCAATCTCTTAGTTAAAATAATATAATTCAATCCTATTTTAATCTAAGTAGAACTGTCTCCTAACTGTCACCTGTCATTTGTAAAGCTGTCACTTGTCATTTTCTAGTTGCAAGCTGCACTTGTCTTTTTGAGCTTTTAAAATTTCAAATCTGAAAAACGACCTTTATTTAATCGCTCATATCTCTGTGACCGTTTGTGCTAGAGACTTGCAGTAACTTTCATCTGAAAGCTTAGAATCGTGACTTTCCTACGAACCTAGAACCGCATTCCTACCCCCTATAGTTTTACCGCAATCGCGGAACACGCATCCGCGAATTTTACCGCGATTTGCAATTTCTTCACGTGTAAAAAGCTGCTGCTGCTTGCCTTCCATTTGCCAGAAAATCGTTTGCCTCATAAAAACTATCCCTGAATCATTGCAAGAGTGAGCCTGAGCTAATATTAACTAGATACCACTCACCCTGAACCTCTAGAGGGAATCAAAAGCATTTTAGCATACTTTTCACTGAATTGCCAGCACATATCAAATCATTTTGCCTGTGTTTTAAACTTCTGTTGTCTAAGCTTGCTGGGGATTGAACTGAATTACATTGATTGCATTTCTGAGAACTGTGTGCTTTCCTCCCATTTCCTTGCATTGCATAAAGAGGGGGGGAGTGAATAGCCAGAGAAAAGTGATTACATTGTTTTGTTGAAATCATATTGAGTATTTTCTATACTGCATTTCATTCATTCAACCTTGCATTTCCTTGAACCCTATAAAGCATTCTCTACCACATTATACTTCTGTACCTATTCACCTGTGTGCTACCTTATCCATTTCATGTCAACTCCTTATTGATTATAGAGAAGCGTGTTAGTGTCAGATTCTCCGTTGTTAATATTTATCATATCAGATTAAGTGTGATATTCAATTATTAATTTATTATAAGGTGTGACATATATATATCTATTGTTTAAATTATCAAATAAACCTTTTAACTTGCAAAACAGAACTACTTCTTGGCTCAGTGGGGTCAGGGGGATTCCAAGAGAGGGGTGTTATATAGGGGTAGTCATCCAGAACGCATGAACTGGACATAAAGAGATATCAATAAGGGTTTTCATTCAGTATTATAGACTAGGCGTTGACTTAGCTGTAGTGTTGAATTGAATCCTCTTACAAACGGCGCGTGATGTATCACACGCGATAGGCCTTGTGCGAGTGGGGTTCGTGGATCTCGGGGTGCGTGTGACGTATCACACGCGATAGGGCTTGGGCTAGCGAGGTACGTGTATTCCGAGGGGTGCGCGGGGAGAATCACACGCGATAGGCCTTGGGGAGCGGGGTACATGTATTCCAAGGGGTGCGCAGGGAGAATCACACGCGATAGGCCTTGTGGCCTTGTGCGAGCGGGGTACGTGTATTCCGAGGGGTGCGCGGGGAGAATCACACGCGATAGGCCTTGTGCGAGCGGGTACGTGTATTTCGCGGGTGCGCGTGAAGTATCACATGCGATAGGGCTTGGGCTAGCAGGGTACGTGAATTCCGAGGGGTGCGCGGGGAGAATCACACGCGATAGGCCTTGGGGAGCGGGTACGTGTATTCCGAGGGGTGCACGTGGAGAATCACACGCAATAGGCCTTGGGGAGCAGGGTACGTGTATTCTGAGGGGTGCGCAGGGAGAATCACACGCGATAGGCCTTGTGCGAGCGGGGTATGTATATTTCAGGGGTGCGTGCGAAGTATCACACGCGATGATAGGGCTTGGGCTAATGGGGTACGAGTATTCCGAGGGGTGCGCGGGGAGAATCACACGCGATAGGCTTTGGGGAGCGGGGTACGTGTATTCCGAGGGGTGCGTGGGGAGAATCACACCCGATAGGCCTTGGGGAGCAGGGTACGTGTATTCCGAGGGGTCCGAGGGGAGTTTCACACGCGTTTACGCTGCCATGGGAGGGGTATGTGTACTCCTGGTGTGCCCCAATGCCAATTGGCAGTGTGTGTCCTCCCAGGTGTGCCCTCTCCCCCCTCCCCAGGCCCTGCAGGTATCCCACAACACAGGGGACTACCCTGCACCCCTGGCCATGCCCCGCAGGCAGCCCATCCACCCTGGCCATGCCCCCCAGCCACCCCACATGTCACCATGCACAAGTGAGCACCGACACATGTCCCCCTGCACCCCCACCAACCCAGCAGTGACAGGCACCTGCCAGCAGTCCCCGACTCATGTCCCCCCACCCACTCACCCATCCATCAGTGACAGGCACCTGCCAGCAGGGCCCGACTCATGTCCCCCCCCAACACCTCATGACGATCCACAATAATGGGCCTTATGGCCACCCAAATCACATCCCACGCCACCCCACTCCAAGCACACAACCAGGTATTACATCCACCCCACAATGAAATCCCCATCACATGATACATCCCAAATGGCAAGTATGCACATCAACATATTTCCGTCACACCCACACAATGGGTGCATGTGATTGAGAAAACACACATTGTGACATGCATGAAACCAAACAGAGAATACCACACATTGAAGTAGGAAATACAAATGTATTAAACACACAAGCAAGGGTCTGAAATGAAACACACAAGAATGCAAATAATGAATAAAAAGCTGCATGTCCAAAATGAAAAATAAAAATGGAGGAAAGCAGAATCCAAATCAATCCAAAAGCACGTGTCCAAAGTGTCAGGCCGGCAAAACAAATGCAAAGTGAAAAAAGAAGATAAAACCATTGCTCCATGGAAAAATCAAAAATCAAAAGGCAAATCCAGTGAAGAACTATTTACAAAGTACAAATCCAGGGTCCATGAGCCCAACCATTCAAATGAAACCTACAAAAAACACTACCTAATGAAGAACTATATACAAAAAGGTGGGGCATTGTCCAAGCACCCCAACAGGAATAAAAACAGAAAGGAAACCTAACACTAACTAACTATATACAATGGCGGCGGGCAAGTCCTACGGCTCACTCTGTGATGTCCCGGGCCAGGGCATCATCGAACTCCATGTCGATGTTCCAGAGGCGGGCCTCTGCCCTGGCCCTGAGGTCTCGCAGGGATGCAGTCATGGCCTGTTCTAACTCCTCGGGCCGCTTCTGCCCGCCGCTGCTCCACATCTATCTGCTGGCCCAACTGCTGCCACACGGAAGACACTCCCATTCCAGGGTCCTCCTGCCCTCCGGCTGATGCCTGCCCCTCTGATGTAGATGGCCCCGAGCCATCTTCACTCCCACCTTGAGCCTGCTGCTGCTGTCCATGTGCCCTGCCCGATGATGCCGGCACATCCTCCATCTGCTGGTCTCCAGTTGGACCTCCGACTCCCAACTGTGGCTGGGATGTGATCTCCACCAAGCTGGCTGTGTTGGTCGGGCCTGGTCCACAGGGGGCCCTGGTGGAATCTGGGCCAAAAGACGGCAGGGAGAACGACTGGCACATAGTCTCCACAGAGGAGGAGAGGGCCGCCAGAATGCTCAACCCATGTAGGAACCCTCTGACCAGGGCCCCTCCCAACTGTGCCACGTTGCCACGCAGCTCTTCGTGATGCCATGTGTGGTCTCCCCTGGAAGCACGCACGTCATCACGAAATACACGCGTGCGCAACGCAACACCAATCAGGACGGACCCCATACGGTCATGGGTCTCCTTGTCCTCAGGTAGTGGAGTGCCAGATGACGTGGGCCTCCCCCCTACCTGCGGACGGGCCTGGGACAGAGCATCCCTGCTGGGGAATGGTGGTGCAGTCACAGGGTCAGGGACAGTGACATGCAGAGGCCCCTCCGCGGCGACATGTGCTGCCTCCTGCCCCTGGACTGTACCACTTGCACCAGCGGTACTACCCCCACCAGGCCCCATGTGCGGCTCAGTAGCAGCCCCCTCCTCCTCTGTGGAGACTACCAGCCTGGATGTCTCAGCACCGTCTTCTGCCATCGCAAGCCGCTGTGGGGGCTCACCCGGCCCTTCCACTGCAGCCGTAGTGGCAGACGCGGCACCAGTCCCCTCGCTCCCAAATGATAGCAATTCCTGGGGGGGTGGCTGGGCCTTGCGTCGCCGCCCGGTGGAGGCATCCCCGCCGCTTTGCTCCACAGCGCCGGCTCCGCCCTCTTCTTCACTCGACGTTGCATAGATGGAGACATAGAACACAAGCATTAGGGTACTGTACAATAGTCCCCTAGACAGGAAGCAATAACACATTAGTGGCACTGTCAAACGTCACTTCCATCCTGTCCCTCCACAACACATGGGTCAATGCAGGCAACACACATGCAGAAACAGGCACGGCTCATGCAATCAACGTCAGCATCCATGTACAAGGGCCTCTATTGACAGAAATGTTGGCTTCAAACTCACATGCATCATGGCTCATACTGATCACATGTACACACATCACCGGAGGGTCATGCATCAGAGCTCGTAAACCACAGACACAGTGGATACAAGGATGACTAGACTGCATAAGTGAATCAACACATCGTCATGGACATGTGTCATGCATTCATGGATTTCAAAGTCACACACACGCTACTCAGACACACAGACATGTACACTATACATGTACATGAGAGCAGCACCCATCTCTCACACCCCATCCATGTCCAAGAACAGAGACAGGCATGCATTTATGTGTGCATTCGGCATGCTGCTCCCCATGTTGCTTTGGAACAAATGCACCATCCATGTGGTTCACGCATGACTGGTCTCACATGCATTACCATGATGTCCATGCACACACACATCCATACATAGCCTATGTCACACATACAGGCAAGTACCTCACTACCAGCACAATGCAACATGGCTTTTCACACAGCAATGCATGGCCACTTACCGCGCAACTCCAGACGGGTCTGCCTCTCAAGGATCTGGACGTGGAGTGCTGGGCTTATGTGCTCCAGGACCCTCATCTGGATGTTGCTCAGGCTGACCCGGCACCCCTCTGCATCCTCTGCCTTCAAGAGGCGCCGGGCCTTGTTGAGGGTCCTGGACCTGAAGTCCTCCTAGCACTTCCGGATGTGCTTGATGTCGCGGGTTGCCACCCCCTCCTCGTTGATGGCAACCACTACGTCCTCCCAGATCCTCTCCCATCCTTCCTTGTTGACGCACAATGGTATGAAGAGGGCATCATAATGCCCCAGAACTTGCTCCACCAGGATACCAACTTCCTTATCGGTGAAGCTGGTAGCCCTCTGCCTCTCTGGCTGGGGGTCGCCAGTGGTCTCGGATGGTGTTTGCTCCGACATGGCGACCCCCAAGGCAGGTGTGGGTGGGCAACTGGGTCCTGGGGCTGGGGCTGGGCTGTGGAGCGATGGTATCCCAGTCGGGAGTCTTCTGTTCCAGCAGGGTTGGACACAGCAACTGGATCCCTGCAGATGGCTGACGTGCAGGCAACAAACAGCAGGGCACGTGTGTAGCAGGCAGGCAGCAGCAGATGGCAAGTGGGAACGTGCTCAGGGCTGTGGGGGGCAGGTAAATGGCCCTTTGGGCAGGAGCGCTGTCTTTCGTGTGTTGTCGCGTGGTCAGCTTGATACGGAGTGATTTGTCACGTGAAAATCTGCACGTCAGTGTGTAATTCGAGGAAAGGCCCTTAGCGCGTAAGCGCGTCTGTGACGTGACGCGCAAGGGCGTTTCCCCCAATATGGTTGCATGTTGATTGTACACGTGCAAAAACTGCACGTCCGGGTATCACTGCGTGCAATTGGAGGAAAGGGCCTTAGCGCGCACACGCGTAAGTGACGTTGCACGTGTGGGCTGGCTCAAAAGGTATGCGTAGGACGCCATTTTCTTGTACGTGCTTTTTGTGGAGAGCAAGCGGGTGATTCTTGTACTTCTTGTCGGTTCACACGCGATTACTTCACAACGGTTCCAGTTCGTACTCCCTGTTTACTCAGACAGCGTTCAATTCTTCTTTTGGCGGGGGCGTTGCCAACGCGCATACGTGAGTCTTATTCACGTTCTTTTTCCAGGCAGGCGGTGAGTCGTTCACGTATATTCCAACTGTGGGTGCCCCCGTGTGTCGCGTACCCCTTCAGAGGTCATTGTAGGCTGTGTTTATCGCGTGCACGCTTATTTTTGTGTTTCTGGGTGCCACAGCATACTGCAGGGTCATTTTCCACGCACGTGGTCTACCAGGGGTTGCGTGCACGTTAAATATTGTTTTCGGGGTGCCTGTGCATTGCGTGACCCATCATCTTCCCCCAGGGGTCACAGACAGCCTTGCTAGAGCACTAGGGTACGAAGTCCATCTAGTACCCTACCCCTTTCACCCCAATTGCCCAGGGCAATTGTTTACTGCAAGTCCCATGCGCACAACAACATCAGTGCCATGGTTGAGAGGCGACCAAGCAGTAAGGGAGGCAAAGGTGGCCGAGGTCAAAGAGGTGGGCACGGTAGGCGACATGGCCAGGATGAGCAGGGTGGCCCAAGAGGCCAGTGTGTGGAGGACCAATCAGGGACACCTATGCCCCCCCAATGGTTTGGGGAAATGTAGCTGAGACCATCCCAGCTCAGCCCTTGTTAAACCGGCCCATATTGTCAACAGAACCAGCACAGGATGACTCCCAGGCTGACTTCCGTGTCACCAAGTCTAAGCCACGTGTGGCGGTGAAAGTTGCTGTCCCCAGGCCACGTGGATCTGGGGCAGCAATGTCATCTGCTTCCCCAAGTAGCCAGGGTGAGGAGGCTGCAGGGGCAGCTGCAGCTCAATCCACCCCAACTCTGAGTCTCCCAGCCGGGACAGTGTCGGTCCAAGTCCATCACACCAAGGTTGGTCCTGGCAACATCACCCTGCAGCCAATGCCTGCAGTGAGACCTTTGGTCATCGTACCTTTGGAAACTTCCAGTGCCCAGTCCACCTGCGCTTCTGCCCCTACCAACCAGAGCGGCGTAAGCCACTCAGGGTCCGCACCACCTTCCAAGAAGAAGAAGGGGCTCTTGCAGTACAGGCTGGGACTCCAGACACGGCTACACACTCCGGCATGTCAAGGAAGCCTAGTTTCAATGACGCCAAACTAGATGCACTTGTGGCCTATGTGTTGGCACATATCCGCGAAATGGTGGTGACTGCAGGGTGCAAGACTACGGCTGCCCAACGTAGGGCCCACTGGCAGCCATTGTGGACCGCATTAGTTCCCTTGGATTTGTGAAGCGCACATCTGATGATTGCTCTAAACGGTGGAATGACCTGAAACGCAGAGCAAAGAACAAGCTGGCTTCCAATCATGCCTCTACTCTGGTGTCTGGCGGTGGGTCTCCACCAAATAGGACCAACTCACTGAACATGAGTCTGTCGCTGGAGGCTTCATCACAGAGGATCAGATCTGAGGTGTGGGAGACCTACCAGATCTTGAAGCATTGTTCGGTGAGTGCTCATGCATGTGTGTGCAATCCATGTGTATGTTGCTTGGGTGATATTTTCTGATTGAGTGCCAGGTGAGGCTGTGTAGTGATGACTGGTATGGGTCACCCATGTGGTCCCTCCAAACCATTCCCCGGGCTTGGGTTTGGGTATGACAGTATCCCTTCTGACCATAGTTGACAATTTGCACCTGATTACAGCAGTTGCCCTTCAACTGTCAACTTGCAACAACATTGTTCAAAATGTTTTCCTGTTCATTCAGCCTGATTGTTTTAATCCTTGCCATTTTTACCACACATTTTTTTGCCATACTGCCACAAATGTGACATACTTCAGTCATACGTTACACCCCACAATGGCCCACATTTCTTAACTTGTTATGCAAATGATTTCACCATTCAGGCTGATTAAGTAATGTGCACCTACACATGGCCTGCACACAATCATTTTTGGGCCCTCTTTGAATGTTCAACATGACTTTTCTTTTCTGTCATGTTGAAGTGACCAAACATTGATGTATCCATGTGTCTGCCATCACTGCATCAGTGAACACTTGAGTTGTTGCAGCGTGAGGCACATGCATGTTTTGTCACACTATTTTGCATGTTTTATCTCATGATGTCCATCTCACATGGATGGGTGACAGTACGCATTTCCTACCATATGGCTGTACTTGTGAAATGTACCATGGCTATGCTACGTGGCATCTGTGTGCTGGCATGTGTCATGTATGTGTATTGGACATGCCAGTCACAGGCTAATGTGTGATGCCAGTGCTATCCAGCATACAGCACATGTGTTGCTTTTCCATCTTGGAGTCCTCAGTGTCTGCTTTTTGCCTCCCCTTCCAACTCATTTACACTGCATGCATGCCAGGGTTATTGTCATGTGGGACATGTGTCATTTATGTACTGGATCTCTGCCTCGTCAGGCCTATGTGTGTGTGCTATGGTGCTCATGCCTGTTTCCATTTGTTATCTTTCATGTTTTGCAGGTGATGAGGCACTTGATGCTGTTGAGGAGGAGGAGATGGTGCAGACCCAGGAGGAATCACAGCCACAACTGGGCACCAGTGGAGGACGTGTGGTGGTTGTTGGGTGAAAACCCATTTCTCCTACAGACCATGCTGTCCACGGGTGTCTCTGGGTACACCTCCGGAGACCTCTATGAATCAGGTGCTGAATCGGACATTGAGACATATGTGCCGTCGCAGGTGAGTGTTTCTGGCAGGGATGCTGTTCTGTCCAACCCACCTGCACCAGGGCTACACCCCTCTATGGAGATTTCAGTTTTGGAAAGTCTGCCTGTGGCGGTTACGGATGCAGGGTCACACTCCACAATATTTGCTCCTGTTCCTGGGCCAGCAGATCAAAGGAGGAATGCAGTCCTGCAGCCTCAGGCAGTGCCAGCAAAGCAAGGCGCACATCGCCTTGCCCCAAACAGGTGTGGTGCCCGCCAACGCGGTGGCCGTGCGCCACCAGGCAATACTGTGTGGGAGAACTCCATGTACAGTATAGCAGCACAACAGGGGGCATCACGTGAAATGATGGCTCAGGCAATGGATATGGTGGCCACTTCCCTTCTCCCCCCTGAATGGCAGATGGAGCTCCAGCAGCAGGCAACAGACTCCATTTGCAACTCACACAGGGAGGACATGTTGGCGTCCAACAGGGACCGACGTGCAGGACTGGAGACTCTGCGCACAGCCATATCTGTAGAGTCATAGGCCCACAGGGAAGCCCTTAGGTTAGAACACAGCTCCCTCAGAGATACTCTGGGTGAACTTGAGGTGTCCCAGAGTACAAGGGCAGAACAGCAGCTGGAGCAGCTGACACGTACACTGTCAGCTGAGCTCCAGGCAACCCGTCAGGAGATCCGGACATCACACAAGGCCATGCAGGCAGAAATACGTGCTATCCGAGAGGTGCTGCATGGGGATCTCTGTACCATTATCCTCCAGAACCAAATCTTCCACACCCGCATGCTTGCTGATATGGAGGACCATACCAGGGCTTTGCGTGGTCTGCTTCCCATATCACGGCCACCTTCTGATGTAGCAGCAGAGTATGACAGTGACGACAGTTCTCCTACTGTAGCGTACCCGTGCAGGCCATGAGCCCATGGATGGAGGTTTTTTTTCTCTCAACATCCACGCATGTGGGTGTTGGGGAGCACCCTGTACCTCGTCCCTCCTGGGTGGCCTCCCCCCTGGTCCACACAGTGTGTTGCTTTGTCTGGCTCCCGTAGGCATCCACTGTGTATTCCAGCTGGGCACATGCAGGCTTGTCCTGTCTTTGGGTTAGATGCTTGGGTTCCTGACACACACACCCCTTCTGCTTCCCCTTTCCATGGGCTTGCAAAGGGTGTGACCAAGTGACAGTAACTTACACAGTGACATTGGGCTCCCATGAGTTGTGTGGGCAGTCTGTAGTCAAAACTGTGTGTACATCCCTAGTGGGGATTGTTGTTCGATTCTCCACTCCATGGTGGATTGATATTTGCTTGTGCAGCCATGTCTTTATCCTTATATACATGTAGCTTCTTCATGTCTTAACAAGCCCATCTCCTTTGCAGATACAGTTCAAGTTGTTTGCAGTATACTGACACATTTGCCTGACAGCAGCACTCTGCAGTTGGAAGGGGTTGATGTGCTGCCTTAGTCAGCTTGTGACACTTCTTCCCTCATCTCCCTCGGCCTCCTCCTCTTCTTCCCTCATCTCCGACTGTCTGTCTGCCATCCAGGAATGGTGTGCCGCCAATGACCTCTGCCTTAACGCCAGTAAGACTGAGATTCTACTCATCGGCACACCCACTCCCTCCTTCCCTGCAGCTCTCTGGCCGGCCTCCCTTGGCCCCCTTCCTGCCCCTACCTGCAAGGCTAAAAACCTCGGGGTCATCTTCGACTCCACACTCTCCTTCTCTCCTCATATATCTGACGTCTCTAAGAAGTCACACTACCAGCTGCACCTCCTCAGAGGTATTCTTCCCTTCCTCTCCCTACCCCAGAAGCTCACTGTCTCCCGAGCCCTGGTTCTCTCAAGGCTGGACTACTGTAACAGCCTCTATCTTAATCTGCCTGCCTCCACTCTCCGCCCTCTGCAACTTATCCAGAACAGAACTGCGAGACTTGTCCTTGGCCTCAAGCCCAGGGACAGTATCTCTCCAGGACTGAAATCTCTTCACTGGCTCCCAGTGGCTGCGAGGATTAAGTTCAAAACCCTCTGCATTGTCCACAAGGCCTTCTGGGGCCTGGGGCCTAAATACCTTCAACTCTCTCTTCCTAAATATCTTCCTTCACGAGCCCTTCGCTCATCCGTCTCCAACTCCCTCATGGTCAGCCGCTTCTCGAAGCAACGAGCTGGGGGTAGATCTCTCTCCGCAGCAGGGGCCTCCCTCTGGAACAGCCTTCCTGCCTCCCTGAAACTGGAGGAGAACCATCTCCGGTTCCGGAAGCACCTCAAAACCTTCCTCTTCGCTTCTGCCTTCTCTCTCCCTCTCCCCTGCTAAACCTGCTTAACTCCCCTCTGAATTCTGCACTAAACCTGCATCTTGGCCACTCTCAGCGACCTCGGTCCAGGGCCCAGCCACTCTCCACTTGCACTGCCTCCCTGGCTCCCCCTGCACTGTGGGACTGTCACTGTATCCCTACAGCCCCCCTTCCCAGCACTTGCTCTGCACTTACCTCGTACTTGCCACCAGCTGGCCCTTTTATTTATTATTTATTAATTACTATTTTATTACGCTACTTACCGTGTACTGCACTTTCCCCCCCACCTCCTCCCCCTGCACTTTCTCCTTTTCCCCTTACCTCTGCACTTGCGCGATCTGAATGACACCTGGCCTAGTAGGATCGTTTGTCTGTCTTTCCCCTTGTTTCCCTCCCGCCCTGGCTCGTCGCGCCTTGAAACACTTGTGTATAGGCGCGTTACAAATACCATATCATATCATATCACTTGCAGTACTTTAATTTTTTACTGTCATATATTGTCACTGTTTCTTCCTGTACTGATGTTTTGTGTTGCTGGTAAGTATTTGTTCATGTGTGCTGTTTCTTATTGATTACTGAGAGCATATTGTCTGTGGCCTGTTTACATTAGGGACAGTGCACTTTGTGACACTTGTGTCATGTGTTGTGCATTCATTTGGTTTCTTTCACATTGCATGCCATGCCATGGTGTGTTGGGTCGCTGAGATGGGGAGGGGTTGGGTGACATGGCACAATTTTGATGTGGTATTTTGCAAGGGGGTAGTCGTTCATGCTGCATGAATGTGTGTCTTTTTGTGACACAGCATTCGGTGTCTTTAAGTAGCTAGGGATGCACACAATGTAACACTTCCAGGTGAACAATCTCAGGCTGGTGTGGTTGTGACAGTTGACTGTCCCTTTTGTCATCATCATTGATTGTCAGCTGGTATGTGCCAGGGCTGTGTGTACTCTGCAGGGGTGGGATTTTAGGTGAAGTAATTTGCCACAAGCTGGGTACGGGCTGCCTCACCACGTGCCCTTTCACCTCCCATGCGCAGCGGGCGTGCATGTGGTTGGGGATGTGGGGGCACCACCATGTCCACCGGCATGCTCCGGTGGGTTGCAACGTTGTGCAGGACACATGCTGCCACTATGATCCTGCACACTACGGGGGGCGCATAGAGCAGCTGCCCACCAGAGCGGTCAAGGGAGCGAAAGAGTGACTTGAGCACTCCGAATGTGCGCTCCACTATGCCCGGGTTGCAATATGGGCTGTGTTGTATCTTACCTTGGGTAGTGTGGTGGGGTTCTGAATTGGCGTCATCATGTAGGTGCTCAGAGGGTAGGCACTGTCCCCTGGGGAGGTGATAATGGCTATCATTAGTGGGGTTTTCACATTACTCAGTGTCTGACATGTATGCATGTGCAGAGGCATTTATACTCACCAATCAGCCATGTGTCACCATGCCGCCCAGCTTCCAGGTCCCGGTTTAGGGGTGACATTCTGAAAAGGAAACTATCATGGCTTGACCCTGGATAGTTGGCATATACTGAAGTGATGATTCCCTTGGCATCACATACCACCTGCACGTTGATTGAATGACTGTGCTTGTGGTTTCGATATATGTGCTCAGTGGCCCTGGGAGGACGTAGAGCCACATGGGTGCAATCAATGGCACCTAGCACTTTGGGGAAGTGTGCCACCCCGTAAAAGTCCTGGACCACGGCCTGCCTTTCTGCAGGTGTTCTGGGCATGTATATGTGCCTGCGGACTGAGCAGCGTGCAGTCATGATGGCCAACACCTGGTGTAGGCAGCGTGACTGCGTGGCCTGTGACACACCCCCCACTATGGCACTTGTCCGCTGAAATGAACCAGTAGCCAAGAAGTGCAGTACATTGAGCACCTTTTCCAAGGGGCTCAGTGCTTGCGAGCACAGGGTGGGTGATGTGAGGTCATCCTCCCACTCCCTCACCAGATCTAGGATTATGTGTGGTGGAAACCTCTACCTCCCATACACCTGGTCATCAGGCATCCCAAAAAGGCTGGTCCTGGGTAAAAGAAATGCAGGGCTTGGCTATCCTCCTCCTCCTGCGGTGTCCCACGACCACTGCTGCGAGGAACGGTATATTCATCGTAGCGTCTGAGCTTGTTTGTTGTTTTCGCACACTTTTATGCTGCGCGGTGCCGCTTAAGCCTGCTTCCTGCTGGCGTACGTGTGTCCGGATTAGTGCGTCTTTTTTGGCGCACGCCTTTCCCCTGTTCAATTCCATGAATACGTGTTGTTAGCGCACGTGTGGGCGTTGCAAGCATTTACCTCCTGTACTTCCTCCGTAACACCCACATTTTCACACGTTGTTCCCCATTCCGCGTGTCACGCTCCGTGTTCCACCCACTTTTCTTGTGTGCGCTGCGCTATGTGCGCTTTCCCTGTGCACGTAGCACACGCTGTTTAGTGATGTGTGCGCCCTTGTGCACCACCAACGAATTTAGCGCACATCCCAGGATTTACACGCACACTGAATTCCATGAATCGATGTACACGGCTTAGTGATGTGTGCTGCAATTTTCACGCTTGCACTGTGATTTTCACACTTGCGCTCCCCTTTTCGGCGCACATTTCTTCCATGAATCGGCCCGCTTGTGTCATGGCAGCTTCTGAAAGTGCAGCATTCAAGCTTTGAAAGTAATCTGCTCCAGCTAGGACACATCCCCATGATTTACGCAGTACAGATAAAGCGATGTATAGGAGGAAGAACAGACATGTTCCTTAATTCTGGAAACACTGCCCATAGGAAATATTAGGAGGATCCATGAGAAGATGGAATAAGGGCAGCGAAAATAGAAAGCTGGAATTAACGGGTAAGCTAAGCTCTCATGGGAGAAGGGCAGTCTTGCTGTCATTTCCAAGCTATACTGAAGTTGATAATGAAAGTATCATAACCCATCATCCCCAGTATGTCATCATGATTATGAGAAGGGGAGGCACTGCATGTCCCTGATCACTAATAGGAGAGAAAAAAGAAAACCTTTGAAGCAAACGTCCAGTGGCAGAAGTTGAAGAGCTCACATCTGGAAGATAATTGTGTGTGCGCCTGCTTAGTTACAGAGAGTGAACCTGTTCCACACACCATCAGATCACCAGCAGAATGATATGACTGTAGAATGTTTCTTATGACCAGAGGATAGAGACGTTTAAAGAGATAGGTTTGTAGCAGAAAAGGTCAGCATGCATCCCCAAATTCCCAAGTACTCACCAAGATAGTTTCAAAACAATCAGAAGAAACATAATGGGACAAATACAATGTACATATTCTATTTGAAAACAACTAGGTCTATTGCACTATATTTTATTGTCAGAGACTACAGTCTGCACTATGTCTATACTCTGATAAGTCTAAAGTAATATGCAGGTGTTAATTGACGTGAACTGTTGTAATGTATTCAATCAATAGAGGTTAGAGCTGGGGGATCTTCATCTAGAAACATTCCACAAAGAGGCGGGACCTTTAACAGAGTAACCCAAATACCCAAAAGAGGGTCTGGTATAGTGCCACATGATACCAGAAGAATTATATGCAATTGTCAGAACAAAGAAGAGAGGTTCAGCCAAAACTCTGATCAGAAAATAGCTTGAAAGGCTGCAAAAGGAAGACCTTGTACTGGAATAGACATAAAGTATGATTAAAAAAAACAGACATTCAGGTGAGAGGATCCATCATAGAGAAAAATAGAATTGTCCTTGGAGCTCTGCATGACCTACTTGGAATAAAATGGGCTGCAACAGCATGAGTAAAATAAAATAGGTGATGGCTGGAAGGTTTAGAGTTTATCTTCACCTCTGAAAATCTGGGCAAGTGCCCAGACTACAGTTTTTCTATCGACCCAAGCTACACCTCACTGATGATGCCCAAAGAGGCTGAAACATGTCTGGAGTTGCTTGTGGTCTCGTGCAGAAGGCATGTTACTAAGCAGTTCGGGCCGGACTGCCCTTTTGTGGTGGGACCAAGCCTGATTTGCATATGGTAATTTCCCCTTTCCGTAATGGATTGGTAAGCGAAGGATGGTCTGGAGGGTTGCCTAGTGCAGTGTCATTCGTTAAGATTCATTCTAACCCTTCCAACCATTACTGCCTTCATTTTACTGTGCATGAGCAAGTAATAGAAAAGGGGGAATCCAATAGCATGACCCCACCCCCCTCAAAAAGATCTTTAACAACATTATCCCATTGCAAAGCAAGGATCTGTCACCGAGTGGTCAACCAATAGTGGAATTAGGTCTGTCATATCATTACCCAACTTACCCATATAGGTCTACAAGAGAAGGGTACAAAGGGAGGGTCATAAATTAAAGGTCCTCACAGCCCGACCCAACATGTACCTATTGGTCTACTTATGAGAGTCGGCAGCAGCTGAACACATAAATATACGTTTCGAAATTTAGGAAACAAAGCAGCGCAACCCAACAAAAAAAATGGAGGGCAGAAATCAAAGCCTCCAACAGTACATACAACCAATATAAAGAAGCAAGTTAAAAAATGAAGGCTCATCAAAGTGACCAAAAGATACCTGTAAGGACTACAGTTTGAAATGAAATACTGATACAACTGTGATGGCCTGCAGTAGCACAACCAAACTAACACAAGTAGGCAAATAAAGGAGGGTCCACAACAGCACAACCCAACACACACATTTAAGTAGTAGTGTGAATGAACGAGCAAATGTATGACCACACATGAGGGTCTCAAAAGAGGGAACAAAATAGTGTAACCTAAGAAACACATGCATATACATAAAGATGAGAGTGCAACACAGAAAACACACATAGGTACAGAAAGGAGGGTTTATAACAGTGTGATACAACAAACACGTTTAGGTACAGAAAGTAGGGTAAGCAAAACAATGATGCACAGACATGTTTAGGTACAAAAAGCTGTGTCTACAAGAGTGTGACCTGGTAAACACATGTAGGTATGGAAAGAACACAAGTCAACAAACAAATCTGCATACAGAAAGAAAGGTCTGCCACAGCACAACTCAAACACAAACACACATATATAATTACGGCCACAATAATGATGATCTGAAAACGAACGAACTACCAAACACATGAGGGTAAAAAATAGTAATATCTTGGTGGTTTGTGTATACAAATAAGGGACATGCAATGAATTTACTCTCACTATGGCATTCAAACGGAAACAGAAACTGAGATCCTTGCTCCAGGGGTGGATACTCAGGCCAGCTGCTGAATGTGCAGTGATCCATGTTGGTTTTGTGGCGGTGGGAGAAACCTGGGGAAGGCTTTTAACAGTAATGCCGCAAAAGCGTTCAACAGTGCAAATATCTGTATTGAGAAAAATCTTGCAATGAAATAGGTGCACCAAGAGCACTTTCCTTAGTCCAGGTTAGAAAAGGAAAGACACTGTATTCTTCTGAGTTCCGGGTAAGTACAGGAAATAGTGAGCACTGACAAGGGTGCCATCTCACTTACTATATAGAGAAACTAATCACAAGACACAGATTCATTGCTGCTAATGGTGTCCTATTCTTTCCTTTGGTGGAGGACTCAATAGGAACTCTTCTTTAGGCATAAAGTGCACATTTTAGAAAATATCACAGTGGTTTCACCTAGCCAACCATACATTACAGTGATCTTATTTTATTTCACTCTCCGGTCCTCAGGGGCTGCCTTTTATTGTTTGGTCCTGAGGAAGGCGGAGTACGAATACACAGGCGCCGAAATGTACAGCCTTCTGTCTGAAGAGCACTCTCAGAACACAACACTGTGGCTACACAGTCACAACATGTATAGCTGTGTGATACATAAGCCCCTGTTCCATGATTTGGTGAATTGGCCTTGTAGCGGCCGAACATAAGGTTTAGTCAAATAGCAAGAATTACAGTGATAGCATAAAGACTGCAAATTCAGAGCAAAGTATGTCACTTGCTTCTGATACCCTTATTCTGTGAAACCAGTCATTTCTTCTGTTGTATGTTAATTATTATTTTGTATACATTCATTATACTATGCGCTTAAAAAACATATATGTGTGTGCTTATCCATTTGTTTGAAGACATTAATTAATTATTTTTTATAAAATAATTAATCTGCAATTTGCAAGGTAAAGAAAGTCGCAATTTTGATCTCATAAAGTTGTAATTCGCCTGCCTTTGGCAGTGATGGGCAGTGTTGAGCGGAATACATTTAGCATTCTGTCACCACCACCACCACACAAAAGAATTTGGAAGAATTTGTTTCTTCAGTTAACAAAATATTTCCTGGTGGGACATTTTTCTGTGTTTGCTTGTGGACAGAAGGCAGTAGTCTCCACAAACTGAGGGAGAGATATTTATTAAGGTAAGTATTTTCTTTTGCCTGCTCGCCCAATTGAGCTGAAATGTGAACTGTTAGAGGCTGTCTTCATTGCACTGTATGCAGCAGATGCGATTATTACCCAAATAAAGAGTAATCATTTTACTGATTGTGTATTGGTAGAAAGGAAGAAAGAACCCTCGAACATGTGCAGAGGTTGCACAAAGATCTCTGGACATCTCCATATTTATGAACTTGGCCCAGTGGTCTAAACCTTCAACATTGTCCTTCCCTTCCCCACTCTAGTGTCAAACTTTCTCTGTATTCTTCATTGTCTTTGCACAACATTCAATTGCTTGCTAGATTTGAGCTTTATAAACGTTGTACATGCAAACCTACATACATACATGCCTACATATACTTCAGTAATCTGCATGCAAAGTAACTGCGGCGTGTGAAACAAGCGATTACTGCAGAGAAACCACTGCCCACTTTTCTCTCCCAACTACTTATTCACGATCTTGTTTCCCAAAAGTATACTGAAGCAGACCTCTCGAATCCTGGATTTGTAAAAACATGGCATTATACATTCCTGTACAGTGTATACATACGGTGTTTAAAACAATGAAAAATGAGAGGAGCGTTTTAAAAAAATCACTATTCATGTTCAATTCTCTTGTATTTCTACACTGAATTAATCTCCTTTCCAACATATAATTTGAACATAATCATTATCACCAAATGACATTGCACCAAAGGTGATAACTTCATATATAGCTACATGGCCATTCTTAATCGATATTTACATGAACAATAAGCTCATATGAACACCACACAGTTAATCTACAAGACAAGATACAAAAATGAACATTCCAGCACTTAATTAATTTTCTAGAAAGACAAAGTGACATACTTAAACACAGCGGTACCAGACTCCTGAACGTGTAAAATTGTATCTATTCAATATCATGTCACGTTGGTTTTAAACTACCAGCTTATACAAGTACCAGCAAGCTATATGACTTGGTACTAAATGTAAAGACAAACTGAATATTCCACACCTTGCATGGGTCAATTATCGACCCTGGTCAATGTGTTTTACCTTTTCAAAGACTTCGAAACACTGCAGGGAAAAGGCATGTGTGATAAAGTTGCATGCTTGTAAGTCATTTTTTGTCATGTTGTTTTGCATAACATCCACAACATTTGCAGTTCCACAAAAGCCGTTCACATGATTGCACATACAAAAAGCGAAAATGCACCATCATATCGATGTGTCCACTGGGCATGGATGAATGCACAATTCGGGCTCTGGAGGAACCACGGGCATGGCTGAAGGTGTTGCCTTGGACACGGCTGCAAAGCCATGACCAGTTGACAGAAAGGGTGGCCAGGAGTTGCCTGGTGCATGGCTGAATGGCATGCCCCATGTACAATGGACACTGTATGGAGAAACATAGGGCATGCCCAGTGGCATACTGGTGCTATTGGAGGAGACTGCAGCCTGGCAAAAGGCAGAGCCATAAATCCTACCCAGTGGACGAAATTGGTGGTTTAGAGGAACCAGAGACATGGCCATGCTCAGTGGGTACAGGAGTTGTGATAACATATATAATGAGAAAAAATGGAGAACAAACCTTTTTTTTAATGTTCATCTGACAAATAATTTAAATACGGTTTAAAATGGGCATTTTAAACCTTAAAACCCACAAACTAGTCATGTATGGGTCCTAAAACCCTTGCAACCGGAGAAATTGTCCGAAAGCAAAATCAGCAGTCTGGGGCATTTGTGTTCCCCACAGGTTTCAGTGATTACGACCAAAGTCTATACTTTTGCCCATAGCAGTCGAGTACCACTGGTTGGAAGGGGATAGGCAGTCAAAGGGCTAATGCCTTTTGGATTATGAAATTGCCCATAAAACTGTATGGATTCAATCATTTTCATATCCTGAACCAATTTGTGGTTGTCTGTTTGGAGCATATTGTCGCATTATATTAGGTGGTAACACTCAACTCAGGGAGCTCCTTTCCCCCCAAGGAAGGTGGCAGGAACCCAAAGCGCTTATACAGATTCAAATTTAGTGAGGCCTACAACCCGTCTCGCATCAATCCCAACAAGTACCCCATGTACCACTAATAAGCTAGGAACCAGTGCGGTGTATAGAAAGAATATATATACATTTATTTAAGGTTTGACAAAACAAAATATCAACCAAAAACCTCAACAACCAATAGTGTGGCACTACACAATATCACACATTCAAATTTCTTGCACCGATTGGCTAACACAGGATTAAAGGACTTACAATTTCGATATGACACAGATAACATTTCGAATTTGGCAGTCACAGTTTATATCAGATTTCATTGCAAATTAACCAGAAGAAAACATTTGCAATTTACAAATTGTTTTGGCTTGATTTGGAGAAAGGCAATGAGCCTCATTACGCGTAGTGCGGTAAGGGTTTACCGGTACCGGTAAGGGCACCGGTACCGGTAAACCCTTACCGCCATACTACGAGGTCCCTTTGCGGGTTGGTACTTTAACGCCTGCTTTTTAGCAGGCGTTAAAAACCAACCCGCAAAGGGACCAGGTTGCTAATTACGGTACCGCAATTTGCGGTATCATAATTAGCGCCTTCCCCATTCCCATAGAGCCCTATGGGGCAAAAATGGGAATGGGGAAGGGCAATGGAGGAAGGCGGAATTACCGCCTTCCCAACCTTGGAATAGGGTGGTACTTCCCCTTTTCTCCAAGGCGGTACCGGTAAATTGCCGGCATGAACCATGGTGCTAATAGCACCATGGTTTACCGCACTACGTGTAATGAGGCCCAATGTTTGAGAAAAATAACTCAAATGCGGGAGATAGTTTTTTAACACCCATTCAAATGAGAAGTAATGCTTAGTAATTCTGCTTTGGGATGCAAGGGAATAAATGGGGAATTGCGTTTTGCAACACACATACAATTGACATGTAATGCTTGGTAATTCTGGTTTAGGATGCAAAGGAATAAATGGGGAACTTTGTTTTGCACCCTAAACATTCACTTGAATAGTAACAATTTAGGGTTAGTTATTTTGGGATTATGGACACCACCCTTCTGTACAGAAGACAGGGGTTTCAGGAAGGTAGAGTCACCCAAATACTTTATTGTCTAGACCGGCTATAACGCACTGGGCATGAACTCTAACAACACTCATTCTGTGATTTTCTATATGGGAATCAAATGATTTAACTTCAATTCAATGCGCTAAGGATCTCCACAGCTACCCTCCTCCCCACAATTTAATGGGAAGGATTAAGGCGGGCTGTTCCCAACCCAATAACATTTAAATGGATAGGGTGATGTTCTACCGTGGAATTCATTTTGAATGGATTTAATACAATGTGCCAAGGGCCTAACCAGTTCCCCCCCCCCTGCCCACTAATGGAAAGGGATAAAGTCAGGTAGCTCCCCACACAATTCATGGCTTTTGGATTAGTCTACTTACATGGAGGCCTTGGTCAGGGAAAAACAGCAGGGCTCCTCCGAGGACAGCACATATCTGGTGAAGGGCTTCAGTCAAGGATGTTCTCCTGCACCCAGGCTCACCCTGGCTCCTCTGATTGGGGGTCCCAGCTAGCTTCTAGATTTTCCTGTCACTGGCTCCAATGCAAGGATTGAGGCCTCTCTGCTAGTTGTTCCTCGCAAGAGTCTGTCAGTAGACTATCTCCAGTAATAAAGTGCAAAAGCCTTGAGCTGATGCAAAATTGACATTTTATAGGGCTGATGACACTCCTACAATAACATAATTCCCATGTTAAGGATTTGCTAGCACTCTCCCTTCACCTCCCACCAAGACACCCACCGGCCGCTGATAGGACCAGGAGTTTGGGGCGGGGGGTATATGATGTAGGCTGAAGGAGGAGAAAGATTTGTCAAACCAAAATGACATGTAGGTTTTAGCTTTTTGGTTTCTGAAAATCTAACAACATGGCAGCTATGCAAATTTTTTAGATAATGACATAAATATATATTTTTTCTAATTCTACACTTTATGGCGAGCTGGAAAATACACATTTTATTACGGCACGTCCTTCCTGGGCAAAGTCACCATTTTCCAAGCTTTGTGGCTGTGCCGTAATAGTTACAACTCTGACACTTCATACGTCCAACATTAATTATACCGTCTACAATTCATCAATATTTCCAATTCCTCAGATTTATGAAAATGCCAGAATCATAATTAATTTTGATCATAACTTAAGTTATTTACATAACAAAAATGTCATCTTACATGGTCTCAACTGGCTTTTTATCCCCTTTAAAATGAACTTGGTATGGGCTCAATGGAACACACCATGCACATTTTATTCAAGAAAATGTATTCAATGTTTAATCAATGGCACTGCATAATAGGTGCTCCCAGCTTCACTCTTAGGGCCCCTGCCAATCCTTAGGTTTTGATTTCTCCTTAAACATGTGGCCAGCCATCTGCTTCGGCCAATGTTTATTCTACCCTCTTCTCCTGAGCTTCAAAGTGTCTTTGCTCAGGGCTAATGCACACTTTATAGGAGACTTGACCTTAAAGGTCATTTCTATTGGTCATGTTATCTGTATCACTGTGGTTCCAATTTCTCTTGCAACATATCTTGTATTTCTAACTGAAGCTCCAAGCCTGTTTCCTTGATAATCCCAGCCCCAAAGGTTTTGGGGTCGAAGTTTCATCTCAGAGAGAAAAACAAGTTGCAGTTCACAATTCTGAAAGGATAGCATATTACATTTACCTTCCGTGTATATGTAACTTTCAATACTGTCTTTATATATTGTATAAACAGAAATAAGTTCACTTTTGGTATTCCTTATATAAGTAGGCCATAATTACATAGTGTTCATTTATGCACAAATGAAATTGGCCTTTCCCTATAAATGTCATTTTATGTGCTCAAATTAAGTCTCTTTATTCCTCATGAAGGCAATTCGTCATTTGACTTTATTTCTTAAACTTAAAAGTAAGGCATCATTCCTCCATTTTAGCTTCCAAATGCCCACTGTTTAAAATGTATCTTTTCTTTCCCTATGCACTGTTGCAGTTTTGAATCTGTCAAAGTGGGCATTTACACAAAGTTAGCATCTGTAGCACACACGTCTTTTTGGAATCTATTGGACAATGTTAATAATATTACATTTCTGAGTCACACTTTTCTTCATCTGAGTCCCTGTACATTCTAATAAAATGGAGGGAGGACCATTCTCGCTCATTCACTAGACCTTATGTCAAAATCAGTGTTTTGTACTGGTTTTTATATTAAAAGGGAGCTCCACACTTAGCCAGCTTCACTCTCACAATGGGGCCTAGCATGGCCTCTCCATCTCTGTCACTCTGGGGCTGTCTTTTTACCCCACAAGCCCTCCACCCAGGTCTTTGACTCGGTTGACACATAGAAAAGAGCAAGGGTGAGTGGGGTTTTTGTTTGGGTTTTTCTTTGGCTCATTCCATGAATTTCCTCGTTGGAGCATGTCCACTCTTTTCCTGTCCTGAGAGAGTGGCACTCTGGTATGCACACCACTCTTTTCAGATTTTGGGGATTTGATCCTGGAGGCTCTCCTTTTTTGGAGAGTAAAAGAGAGGTTAAGTATTTTATACATTACTTCTTTTCCTGGTATTATTGATACACACATTTATAACAAACAACAGTTTATACATTGCAACCAAATGTTAACATTCATTTCACTTGACATATACAATTCAACATCATTATCTTTCTCTAATTTTGGTACATTCCTTATATGTATGAATTGTTATTCTCCATCCAGGTTTCCATCATTTCATTTCATTCTTCAGATGGTTCCTGGGCTCTACCCTCACTGGGCTCATCACTCAGTCATATCACCTATGTGTGGTGGCAGCTCTTCAACTGATTGATATGGACCATTTCTTTTCCATATGTTCTCCTTTAGGGATGCAGATTCTATAGGGGACAGGTGAGCTTTTGTCGACAATTTCAAAGGCACTGTGTCAAGAGGGGAGGAACTTCAGCTCCTTGGTCTGGTTCCTTTGGAAATTGTACATGTAGAGGCTGTCTCCTACGTCATACTCTTTCTTGGTAGTTTTTAAGTCATAGTAGCTTTCATTCCTTCTGCTGACTTTTCTAAATTCCGCTGAGTGTAAGCAAAAGCATGCTGAAGGTGTTTCCTTAAAGTCGCAATGTACTCATGGGTAGTGGACGCATTGATCAGGGTCTGCTCTTAAGTTCTGTAGAGCAGATGCTGAGGTAGCACCATTTTTCATCTAGTCATAAGCTCAAATGGAGATGATTTGGTTGCAGAAAGTGGTGTGAACCTAATGGCCACAAGGACAAGCGATAATTGGATGTCCCAGCTAGGTCCAGAGTCTGCCACAAACTTCTTCAAGATGCCCACAATAGTTTTTTTGTATCTCTCAACTCCCTGCTTGAAGCTGTGTGGTAGGCAATGTTGAGTTTTCTCTTAACCCGTAGTATCTCCCACTTCTTGGTCATCACTTCGCTGGTAAAATGACTTCCTCGGTCCGACTCATTCCTTTGGGGAAGGACAAAACGAGAGAAGTTGTGATTGTTCATTAGTGCGGCAGCTGTCTCCGCCCTACAATTTGGGTCCGGAAGACATTCTACCCACTTGGTAAACAAGCATGTTACGGTCAGCATGTACTTGTTTCCTCTAGAGGACCAAATCACTGGCCCAATGAAATCGACTTGCAAGTCCGAACAAGGCAGTGTTGTTCCCCTTTTCTGCAGGGGTGCTCTGTGTGTGAGAGAACTTGGCTGAAACTGAGCACACACAAGACATCCCTTTAAGTTGATGTCGAGGTTCTGGCCCATGTGTGGCCAATATGCAATCTTGCACAAGATTTCCAAAGCTATATGAAAACCCCTATGACCAGCTGTGACCGTGTCATGGGCGTGCCTTAACATCAGGCTTTGGAATGGGGTAGTTACCTCCCTTTTGGTCACATTCAGATTTGGAGCTCCATACCAACAAACCGTCTTGGATTCGTAACATTTTTGAAAACCTCATCAACACCCAGAGATCCTCCTTACCGATATAATCAGATTCTGGCAGAGGAAAATTCACAGGGTCTTCAAGATGTTGATAACATTTCCCAATAATTGGGTCCTCTATTTGTGCAGTAATCACTCCACTGGGCAGTTCAGACTTCATTATTGGCATGGGCTTGGCACATGGTGACAGCAGCGACCTGGATATCCCCTGACAGGGAATCATTTCTATGAGATCCCCATGAGTGGCTCTGGTTTCAGCCAACTGGTAAGCCAAGTCATTTCCAGTTTTATCTGGTCCCTCTATTTTGAAATGACCTCTGATTTTTTTCCAATAGATGCTCATCTCATTAGTGATCACTAGATCATCAATTGATTGGAATAATTTCCTGTGCTTGAGCAGTTTGTTGTTCGCACACAGCATGCCTCAATTTTTCCCATTAATCAGTTATTCCACTAACCCATTCCTGACATAATCTGAATCAGTGATTATGACCAGTTATTTGAGATGGTGTTGCACAGCAGAGAGGGTGGCTTGATGTACTGCCATCAACTCTGCCACTTGACTAATTCAGGGACAAATTGTGTACCCTGCAGAGGGTTCTGGCGCATCATTCACCCAGGCATTCCCAATGCCAGCCACTAGTTCCTTCTCCCTGTGATTGTCAACATGGTAGGATCACCCATCCACATAAACTTTGGGTATCCCCTGACATGTGTCTTCCTCATAGACTTTGTGCGATGAAGTAAGGTAAGCCTCCATACTGTCATTGGTCTTTAGACGTTCATCCTTGTGACAGTTTTCTTGAGCACAGTCATGCAAGTCAGCCAATTCTTGCGTTAGAGGACTCTTCTTGTTTTGGCTATATCTGACCTCCAAAGGAAAGCCTTGCATGGACAGAATACCAGAAGTAATTCTGAAAATACTCATTCCATGTACGTATTTGGTCACTTTGTAAGTATTGCAATGGTTGATGAGGATTCTCCACTATGATGTGCTCCCCCTGAATGAATGGGCTGTAATTCTTCAACGCCCACATTGTTGCCAGGAGTGCCTTTTCGCATTCATTGAATTTCTCCTCCATGTATTACTTTGTTGACCTTGTCATGCTTTTGGTATTATGTATTTATTTATTTATTTTTGCATTTGTAAAGCACACACAAGCCCTTAGGTATCTGGGTGCGGGAAAAACCAGAAACATGTGGCCCGCAGGCGAGTCATAGATGCATCATGTGTTACAATCAAACATACATTATGTTTCAGTTTTTTGTACAATGAAAGACATCAGAGGCATGCAATCTGGTGCATTGTGAGTGATATGCAAGATTGGTAGGTACAGGTGATTAGACGAATATAAGTGTCTTTGAGTATTTGCAGAAGGTCCAGTACGACTCCTTTGCTCCTAGTGTCTGCCGTAGAGCATTCCAGTATTTTGCGCTGACTACTGGGAAGCTGAAAACCACCGCTAAAGCAAGTATCTGAGAACCCTGTCTCCAAAAAGAACTCCTTGCTCTTTATGGCGTCAGCCAAGCAAGGGGCTTGGGAAAGGCTTCTCTTTAATTGTTTTACTGACTCAGATTGTTTCGGACCCCACTCCCACTTGACCTCAGCCTTTAATAAATGGACCAAGTGTTGTGTGACCTCTGTGTAGTCTTCATTTAACTTTCTACTATAATTAGTGAGTCAAAGAAGGCTTTTTAGTTCTCGCAGAGTAGTAGGGTCTTTCATTTTCAATAATGCTTCCACCTTTTTTTGCCTGGGGATTTCATGCCCTAAGAAGTTCATGCAGTTCTTACACCACTGTGCCTTCTGAAAGGACAGTCTCACTCCGGATTTCTGCTACAGGATCAGAACATAACGTATTTCCACTATATGTTCCTCCAAAATTGAGCTCTTGAGACATCATCTACATAGGCCAGGTTTCTCCTTTTGCCCACATAGGGCATTGCCTTCATTACATTCATTGCCAGAGTTTATGTATCCAAAGGGAGTTTGGGTCCATGTCTATTGCTGCCCCTCGAAGGTAATGGCAAGCTCATACTATCTTCCCTACTCACAGGTACTGTCCAGTAACCATTGATCAGGTCAATGGTGGTATGCACCTTTGACCCTTAGATCTGGGCCAGTCCCTGATTGATGTAGGAAAGGGGCCATCTTGACATGTGGACCTGTTTATTTAACTCCCATAGGTCTGCGCAAAGTTTCCATTGGCCATCGGGTTTGAGTATCCTCAGTACCGAGTTGTTTAAGGTACTGTGGATTGGACAAATTATCCCACAGGATTCTAAGTTTGTATTAATCTCCATGAGTGACTCCATAGACGCAAGAGGTAGCCGGTATTGCTTCACAAATACTGGAGCCATCTCGGGGTCCGTAGGTATGGTGGCTGAATGTATCTCTGTGCATCAACAATCATATGAATCTACTGCAACAATATACTGAAAAACCAGAAATATCTGTTTCAGCTTCTGCTTTTGTTCCTCTCTCTCAAAGGCACCAGTGAGATTGATTCATTCTTCAACCATTTGCTTAAAGCCTGGAAAGACCGTAGGCTTGGCAATTTCAGTGGTATCCTCCAGTTGGTTGAAGAGGTCTATGGTTAAGGTATTGGCCTGGACATGAGGTTCCAAGGATGGGAAGTAGTCCCTGTTGACTCGGAATACCATCTCATTCTTCCTGATGTCACAGGTCACCTCTTCCACACCATAAGGGCAGGATGAGTGCACCCAAAGATTCCCCCCTTGCCTGGCGAAAATATTTTCTGGAGGGACACCGTCATGTATATGTAAGTAGTCATTTGGAATTGGTCCAATGGTCTCATTACCTATATCAATAGAATAACGTTGAGCATCAACCGCCATTCCAATAAAGGTGTCTGCACCCCAAAGTGATACTTCGAGGGTTGCTGTTATCCACAAATATTCCAATGGTGTCATGTTCTAGGTCAATTAGAGGTGTCAGATGTAAATACAAACCTTGCTGTTGGAGATGATTCAGATTTATAGAAGCGTCCTTGTTTTTGAGGTTCTGTCCTCGCTTAATTTTTAGGGTAATTGTAAAATGTTGCCACTGTCCTGGGATGATAACTTCTTCGCCCACTTGAATTTCAGCCACATACAATAGCAATTGAGCTGACCAGAATGCTTTCTGAGTGATGTGAAAGCCCATGGGGTTACCCCCCAATCGGGACCAGGCTTTGTTAGTAATTAGGTCCAAATTAATTGCGAATCGATTGAGAATATCACTGCCTAAGTAAAAGGTGGAGGGGACATCTCTCACAACCTAACAATTATGTTCTATGCTTTTGTCGCCATGGAAATGTTTAGGATACATCTGCTAGGCAGAAGATGTTTGGAAGTTGGAGTTTCCAGGCCCATTTCCGACTTATCAATTAATTTAAATGTGGGAATCGTCTATCTTTTGGGAGTGTTCTGAATAATGCTTTACTGATGAAGCTTCTTCCATTATGCAGGCATACTCTGGCGAGAACAGGCTCCTCCCATTCATTTATCTGAACGGAGAAAAACAGCCGTTCACCCTTTATCTAGATGTCGGTCAAACTTTGAGCTAGTTGTTCATCATCTTTTTTCATGAGATTTGGGTTTTCCTCTGATTGTGAATTGGTACACAACTTCAGAGTATTTCCCTCCAGTGAAGAATCCACTTAAAACTGGGAGGGAGGTTGATTTTCAAAAATGGAGACGGGTTCCCATCACCAGTTTGTTGTCCTACAGAGAAAATGGTGATGTCTGGGGCTTGATTGTTCCTCAAATGGTATTCTAGTTTGTTGGACCGCTGTTCAATCATGTGGCATGTGCCATTCAAACTCACATAATGGCCCTCATTACAACACCGGCGCTAAACCATGGTGCTATTAGCACCATGGTTGGTGCCAGTGTTGTAACGAGTCCGCCATGGGGAAATGGGGAAATACCGCCCCATTCCAAGATTGGTGGGGCGGTATTTCCCCATTTCTCCATGGCCCTTCCCCATTCCCATTTGTGCCCCATAGGGCTCAATGGGAATGGGGAAGGCCGCAATTTGCGGTACCGCAAATTGCGTGTACCATAATTGAATGCGAGGTCCCTTTGCGGGTCCCTACTTTAACGGCTGGTCCAGACCAGCCATTAAGGTCGGATCCCGCAAAGGGACCTCGTAGTAAGGCACTATGTGGTTAATGGCGCTGCAGCCTTTTACGGCACCATTAACCACTTAGCGCCAGGGTCCTGCGGCCCAATGTGTGCCTCGTTTTAATTTAATTGGTCGGTTAGTCTGAGTCCAGAGGACCTTGTTCACGCAGTCAGTCAGAGGTAACAATGTCCAAAGGAGGTAATTCCCCAGTAGACAAGGTGTGCCCTCTAGAGTGACGACTATCACCATATGTCGCCTAATTATTTTCTGCAGATCCGCAGTCCCTTCGACAATGTCATTTCCATTGAAGTTTTGGAGTTGTCCGGGAAGAGGTTTGAGGGTAATTTGGTGACTCTCCCCCGCTTCCTGAATTTAGTTGGTTGAAGGCCTTTTTGGACAGGAGAGTAGAATGCTATCCAGTATCCACCAGTGCTGATAATGTACACTGACTCGGTACCTTGAAGAAAACATAACATCTTCCTTCGCTCTCCTCAAGGGAGCAAAGAAAAGGTGCATTATGTGCCAGCTTGGCAGTTAACATTTTTATATTGAACTCAGACACAGTGTGATCTTGGACAGTTTGCTGTGTCAGGGCCTCTGTAAAAAAAGATTTTGCACCCTGAAACAGTTGGGAAAAGAATGTCCCCTTTTTCCCCCGATTCTTTGCTGTCTCCCTTTTCCTGGAGACAGTTACTCAAACCTGTTTGGGGGGAGACTACCTCAGTACTTTCAGGGTCATCGGGGTGAACTTTTGTGGGTTTAAGAGCTTCTTGCTGTGGATCGGTTTGCCACACTTACCCTGTCAAAATCAGGGACTTTTGGGACCAATTTTTCCTTGGGAGGGATCCCGCCATCTCTGAAAGAGAAGATTTTTTTCTCTGAATTCTACAGGGATTCTTCTCCTTCGAAAGGGATGATGCGGACTGCATCCACAAAGTTGCTTGTCTTTGACTTTCGATTTCTCCTACTTACCCACTGTTCTTTAGGTTCTAGCTTTTTGGGGATAGACAATTTATGTTCAGGCTTAGAGGTTTACAGGGGTTTTGTTCCAGTGGGAAAGGAGTCTTCCTCTAGGGCTTCGTATCTCCCTTCTACCCGGGCCCCCTTCTCTAAATCCTGTTGGTTGTCGCAGGTTTCTTCCTGTCATTGCTCCGGGGCACCAGACCGGGTGTTGAGTTATTCTGGGCATCAGTTTCCAGTTGAGGGTTCTGCTTTGCCCTCAACATGTGAACCAGGTCTTGAGTTAGTAGTTGGATTTGTCGCTCCATTTGTGAAGTTTTTTCTGGTTGGTAGGGAGGTCTTGATTCATACCTTTGCTGCTCCTGGAAGGGATAGCTGTCCCTTCTAGCAGAGTAGGTTGGGTATTGGGAGTTTCCCTGATAACTTTCCATCCTAAGTTTCCCTTCTCCCAGATTTGGGAATCTATTGTCCTGAAAGCGGAGAGAGCAAGGAGGATTGTTCTGGAAATTGGGTTTGAAGTGGATCTGGGAAAGAAATTTAGTTTGTGGGGTGGAGTATTTCTTCCCTCCTGGGGGAAGTTTTAAGTGAAGTTTTGAGGGAGGTTTCCTGGGGCAGTACTGACCTGATTGCACATCCTCCCCCTTGTGCCGGGGGAGCCCATACATACCCCAGGATGGGTCTGTTAACCTTGTATCTGGTACTGATATAGGTGGCAGGGTCAGAAGGAGCTTTTGTCTGGTGCCCTGCCTGGCTACCACCCAATTGGGTTGGATCTGAGGGTCTCCTCTGCCTCTCATTTTGCTTGTTGGTAGTAGGAGTATGTTTAGGCACCCCGTCTCCAAGTCCAACATGGGAGTATTTCCCCCCACTGCTACCTTTGCAACAGGAGGTGTATTTGTTGGTTTTGGGTTTTTAGGGTTGTTTTTGTTTTCAGGTGACTTTTGGACCACATAGATCCGGGTAGCCTGTTGTATCAGCCAATCCATGGTCCTACACTCATGGAAATCCCTTACTAGTTGGGTCATAATGTATTTCGGGAGCGCATGGAAGTATGTGTTGCTGAACACCCTGCTATTGGTGTTCACCCGCATAGAGGTCTTTGCAAATGCAGGCTTCAGCTCCTGTACAAACTCTCTAGGCGCTATGGTCTTCCCAACACTGCAGGTTGATGCTTGGTTCCGATGAAAGTAGAAGTGTTTTAGAATGGCTGGTTTCTAGGTGCACACTAATACCAAACGGGAAAACCCAAATAATCACTCATGAGTGATAGTCTACCTTGATTTTGGGAAAAAAGAGGACTATTAATGAACAGGAGGTAGACACAAAATATATCGACAGTTAGACCCTCAAAAGAACAAAACAAATCAATTCAATAATTTATCAAGACACATTTAAAAAATAAATCTCAATAGTGAGATCATAGTACAAAAAGTTCATAAAAGAAACTCTTAAAACACACACATTAATTGTAAGTGACAGAAAAACTCTTCTAGATTGAAAACAGGGTGTTACATACATCCAATGTACTAAAAAGCAACATTAGAGAGAAAACACATCTTTCGGTTGTATAGACCCTTAGTAAGTCTAGATCTCAACTTCTAGGTTCATTAACACTACAGGGAAGACTCAATATGTTTCTGTCCTCTAAGTTGTTGCGGGACATTTATCAGGAGGGGTCCCAAAAACTAGAGTTCCAAAAAGAATTCAAAAGCACACTGTCTTCTTTTATTGAAGTTTGGATCACGTACTGTTGGGTATAAAATGTAAAATAAAACAAGAGTAGGCTATGATTGCTCAAATTTCTTAGGACAAACTTAAGTTGCTACAGCTAGACGAGGTTTCAAATTACCTGGTCAAACTGGTGTAGCTGGTCCTCCATGGTTTGATCTTCCCCACACTGCAGGTTGTATGCTCGGTTCCGATGAAAAGAGAAGTGTTTTAGAATGGCTGCTTTCTAGGTGCACACTAATACCAAAGGGGAAAACCCAAATAATCACTCATGAGTGATAGTCTACCTTGATTTTGGGAAAAAAGGGGACTATTAATAAACAGGAGGTAGACACAAAATATATTGACAGTTAGACCCTCAAAAGAACAATACAAATCAATTCAATAATTTATCAAGACACATTTAAAAAATAAATCTCAATAGTGAGATCATAGTACAAAACAGTTCATAAAAGAAACTCTTATAACACACACATTAATTGTAAGTGACAGAAAAAATCTTCTAGATTGAAAATGGGGTGTTCCATACATCCAATGTATTATAAAGCAACATTAGAGAGAAAACACATCTTTCAGTTGTATAGACCCTTAGTAAGTCTTGATCTCAACTTCTAGGTTCATTAACACTACAGGGAAGACTCAATATGTTTCTGTTCTCTAAGTTGTTGAGGGACATTTATCGGGAGGGGTCCCAAAAACTAGAGTTCCAAAAAGAATTCAAAAGCACACTGTCTTCTTTTATTGAAGTTTGGATCACATACTGTGGGGTATAAAATATAAAATAAAACAAGATTAAGCTATGATTGCTCAAATTTGCCTAGGACAAACCTAAGTTGCTACAACTAGACGAGGTCTGAAATTACCTGGTCAAACTGGTGTAGCTGGTCTTCTATGGTTCAATGTCCTAATTTGGACTGATATTTAAACTCCTGGAGAAGTTACATTTCTTCTGTACTGAACCTGTAAATGAAATACATATGGGAACTGTCAGATCGTGACACAAAAGCTGGCCACCGTGGGGTTCTCACTCAATCTTCATTAAAACCAACTATTTTCATCATATTGCTAGATTAATGCCTCTTGTTGAGGGAATCGTAAAAGTCAATTTTTCTAAACTGGCTTTATAGGACTTCTCTACCTTTTAACATCTCTATTTGTAAACAGAACATCAATGTCGTGCAGATGAAAGAACAACAGAGAACTCTTCATTCCTTTTAACCCTAGGAAAATCATTCCTTAGTTAGACTTTCTTTTGACAGGTCACTGAGTATCAACACATGACGTGATTTCAACCATGTACGAATTACAGCTGTGCTCGATCTCAGGCGTGATCTTAGTGCACCAAAAATGTTCAATCTGATGGGGATCTGTAATAATTTTTTAGAGAGCCATTAGTGACACCCACATTTAGTGGTTAAATAGTCACTCACACTTAAATATCCAATTTAATTGGTCTTAATAAAAGACTAGATGTATGTCCAATGATACTACAGCATGTATCACAACTTCTAAATAGGTCTGGAAAAATTCCCAGGATGTTTCATGGACCACGCCATCCGATCGTATCTCGTTGGATGACCGATCTACAACCGGTGTGGATCTCCACTCATATCACCACGGTGGAAGCCTGTAGGTGCATTTGAAACAGACCATCAATAGGCCGTTCATTATCTAAAATCTTAAATGCTCAAATTTTGATTAATTGTATTAACACGGCTAAGCATATCGCATTCAGACTTTATATCTCACCTGCGCTGTTTGGAGGAACCAGCTATATAAGGTTCCCGATATGCGATTTAAATTCGAAAATCCGGGAAGCTCCAGCGTTTCGTTTTCTACGGTGTTAACAAAAAGTCCTGTGCTCGGCAGTTCCAGAAATATAGAGGAATCCACTGGAAAAAAATGACTTCCATCTTGGGAGTATGGAAATGTCCATGCAAGTCCTTTTTCAGTTTTTACATGAATGTAAAACTAATGGGTCCAGATTGAAAAAATACCCGTATATGATTATTCATCATGGTAATATGGTACTTCAAAATAAAACTCTTCAAAATAAACTTCCTTGAGAAGAACTCTTCGAGTAGATGTTTCACTTAATATGTACTCGTCCAAGCCTACTGATGAATAAATAGCAGTAACTCCTGTTGTTCTGCAAACCTCCACCACCATGGTGTTAAACATGTTAACTATTGAGTGTTTTTGTTATGTATGGCAAAGAGTGAGACTAGTCTAGTGTAGTTATCAATTTAGTGAAACTAAACCTCTTGTGGCTTTGACTTTGCAATTACACAGTAACATGTACATACTGTTTTCTAGGTGGACCCTTTTTGGTGATCCTTGTCCTCCATCCCTGCAAAGAAGCTGGAGGGAACATTTCCAATTTGTCAGGGGATTCAGGGGAAAATGTCCAATCATTCTTAATACTAAATGAAGTCATCATTTGGTCATAAAGCTCTAGATGCTCCAATACTGAATATTTGGCATTCTTATGGAAGGGAGTCATAAAGCTCTTTATGACCGTAATCTGCCGAAATTGGTCTTTCACAAGACCTTTCTACTGTTTGGCAAATTTTCTTTTTCGCTGCACCTGAGTCCACTCAACCTCTGACTCAGAGCTGCTGCTGTTGGGGGTCCATTCCCTGTTCTCTAGTTGCTCCAGACCTCTATGAGACTGGGAAAACCTCCCAGAATTACGAGGTCTGGACTCTTCTCTCCTGTGGTGCTGTGGGCTCTAAAAGTCATTTCCCTTGTACTCCCCTTTTTACACCAGAGAGTACTCATCCTCTTCATCCCTGCTTCCAGGGACAGTGGTGAATTCCCCCCAACTCCCTGCATGTGTGGAGGTTTTTATAATACTCTTTTGAGTACTAAACTCTGGTCCTTCTCTTTCTTCAAAGCGGACCAGGTGGTCCCTTTTTCACTTCATTTTCTGCCAGTCCAACTCCCTGTTCTTTTCATCATAGGAGCCCTCCTGGTCAGGAGTACATGTCAGGATATTTCTAAACTCCCAGAGGCGACCAGTTCGGCCACTTTCTATTTGGTAGAGATGAACATTCATCAATATCTAATAAGGACAGGCCTTCTGGCTCAATTTGACTGTGCCTGGGTGAGTCCAGCTGCCTCATGTTTTCCTGTTCTTGAAAAGCGGTAGGTATGATGTCAGCTCCACTCTGTACATACGAGGTAGTGAGTTGGCTTGAGGTCCCTGGTAAGGAGGTCATCACTCCGTAATCGGAGAGTGCTTTTCCATACCCTGACTGGTCCGGGTGCCTCAAAGCACTGGACTGGCACTGGCCTGGCCTGCCTGGCTATTTCACTTTCTAACCTCTAAAATTTATTTTTCTCAGTCCCTATCTCTTGGTGATATGCCAAGGCCTGAGTTTTCAATCCTGACATCAGTGCTTGAGTGGCTTCCAGCACTTTACTTTGTGCCATTAATTGGCCTCTTAGTCCCTTGTTCCCTTCACAATTCATTTTCCTTCTGTGAGGCTTGCTTTGTCTGTGCCTATTCAGACTGCTTCTTTTTTCTAGAGACTAATCTCCTCCCCTTGTGCAATGTTGGCCTGTGTTGCCTGCTCTAAGCCAACCTCTGCTTGCCTCACATGTTCCATTATTTTTGTCTTTTCCTGAGAACATAACTCACTTTTCTCCAAGGCCACCCTTAACTTATGCACTTCCTGAAACAGGGCACTATTCTCTTGACTTCATTTGGAATATTCCTCCTTCAATTGCTCTCTCTGCTGTTTCAAGGTGTTCAGATCTTGGTGCATTTGATCGAATACACCCTGCGAATCAACTCCCTTAATAATTTACTGGCTGTTTTTAGCTTTCAGTTGCTTAACCTGTGCTTGAAATGTGAAAATGTCCTCTAAGCAGGCTCTATAATGAACAACCTGCTCATTTAATTTGTGTTGACTTTCACTCTTAGATTTTCAATACATTCTTTATACTCCCCTTACATTGCAAATAATTGAGCCTCTCACTCTGCATTCGCTTTTAGCTGTTGAATAATATTTTCTAATTTTGACTCTGAATTTTGGCGCTTTTGATTCTAATTGTTTCACCTCTTTCTGGGCTTGATTCAAAAGCTCAGTCTGGTTTTGCACAGAGCTCACACTATTCTGGTGTCTTTCTTCCACGATCAGCATATGAAAGTATGCTCTGAGCAGAGCCATTTTAATGTGCTCATCTTTGCTGGTCTGTGGCATGTAAAAGTTTGTCAGGGCCTGATGTAAAAGCCCATTATCCTGCCACATATCAACATTTGCAGAGGTAACATCCTGCATCATTCTAGCTTGTCATATTTCACCTCCCTGTTCTACACATTCACCTTTAATAAATAAATTTGATAGTTGAAGCTTCCTGGCAATATTGATTTCTACGGTGCTCATTCTGAAATGTGTTCTGCACCTTATATACTCTCTATGCAAGTGCAGAAATCTCAACCCTGTTGCTGCTTAGTTTCCACTCACAATGACAACTCAAAAACAACACTATTATATCTTTACACCACCCTGGAACCCAGGGTACAGGTCTGAATGGCACCTTCACAATGCAACACAACTTTCCATCCACTGAAAAGCAATTACACTAAAAAGAATAGTCTTCTGCTACTTCACTGTCACAATTGAAGACTCTCAACCAAACCCTGGCCATGAGCCCCCAGATTTACCACGTTATATTAGGTGGTCACACTAAACTGAGGAAGTTCCTTTCCTCCCAAGCAAGGTGGCGTGCACCCAAAGCGCTTCTACAGATTCAACTTTAGTGAGGCCTCCAACCTGTCTCGCACCAACCCCAACAAGTGCCCTATGTACCACTAATAAAAGCCACGAACCAGGCTGGTCTATAGTAAGAAAATATATATATATATATATATATATATATATATATATATATATATATATATATATATATATATATATATATATATATATATATATATATATATATGCTGTTTCCATAGGAAGCGCACTTTTTGGGTGGCTTATAACTCCGCTCCCCCTGGACGAATCCTCACCAAAGTTTACAAAAAAAAGTATATGGGCCACTCTGAATTTTTTTGCAAAGATTGGTGATGGTCGGTCTGGGGGGAAGGTATAGGGGGGGTCCAAAAAACGTCTTTTTTCCCCATAGACTGAATGGGGGAAAAACTTTGCGCACGGCTACGGGCCAAACCGTTGGACGTATTTGCACCAAATTCGTGCCAGGGCCAGGGGCTTGGACCCCAAAGCGTGCTTTAGTAAATTTGGTGACAATCTGTCCAGTACTTTCCTTTAAAACGACCAAAAAATATGTCTGAATAAATTAGTGATATCTATGTGCGCTCCGGGGTCACATTTCCCTGTTCGCTCCGCGGACATGATACTTGGGGGGTGACGTCATCACCGCGGACACGCGACGTCTGCACCGTTTGGCTACAGCGAGCCGTGATGTACGTCACAACCGACATCTTGGATCTGAAGACAGCACGCTACTTACCAGAGGCAAAATGCTGTTTTCGAAACTGTTTTTCTCTCCTACAGTGCGTGGGGAGGATCACAGAGTAAGTGCCAGATGAAATACTGTACTTGTTTGGCCGGCAATTGACTATTATATTCTACTTTGGCGCCTTCTTCAGGATGTTTGTACATGGAGAAAATGAGGGATTTAATAAGGCTACTATTTGAGTCCGTGCTGTGTACAGGCACCTTGAAAATGATTGCAGGACACGCGTGGCATTAGTGACCATTAATTTTGAGTGTATTTCACTATTATATTACATTTTCCTATGGGTGTGTTTTCGAAACTGTTTTACTCTCCTACAGTGCGTGGGGAGGATCACAGAGTAAGAGACGGATGAATTACTGTACTTGTTTGGCCGGCAATTGTCTATTATATATTCTGCATTGGCGCCTTTTTCAGGATGTTTGTACGTGGAGAAAATGAAGGATCTCATAAGGCTACTATTTGAGTCTGTGCTGTGTACAGGCACCTTGAAAATGTTCGCAGGACACGGGTAGCGTTAGTGACCATTAATTTTGAGTGTATTTCCCTATTATATTACATTATCCTATGGGTGTGTTATTGCTTAGTACACCACCATGGTCGTGACATGCTGCAGTGGTTGTGGGCAGGGCCTAGATAACCTGCACTGGCGCCTTCTTCAGGATGTCTGTACGTGCAGAAAATGAAGGATCGAATAAGGCTACTATTTGAGTCTGTGCTGTGTACAGGCACATTGAAAATGTTCGCAGGACACGCGTGGCGTTAGTGACCATTAACTTTGAGTGTATGTCCCGATTACATTACATTTTCCTATGGGTGTGTTATTCCTTAGTACACAACCATGGACGTGTACACTCTCCCCTCAACCATGTAAGCGATAATCAATACTACACGTGTAGCCATGGTCGTGACATGCAGCAGTGGTTGTGGACAGGGCCTAGAGTCTTGGATGCATGGCCATACTCGTAAAAGCCTAGGCCCTGCCAAGAAACACCACTTCCTATTACTGCAGTGCATACACTTGTCTTATAGGTTAGCATGTCAGATGGTTCTGGGGAGGGTGTACAGTCTTGGCTGTATGGCCGAAGCCCATGTACCCAGTAACAAGCTTTTTAGCGGCGGAGGTATAAGCCATTGTACACCTATACATTCAAAAGTACGTGGACATATACCTTAACCTCTAGGTCCTGCTGTCACCCACTGCAGCCCATTAAAGAGGGACGTAAGTGACTGTGTTGCTTTGGTGGAGTGGATGTTTCCATAGAAAGAACTGTTTTTGGCTGCCTTATAATTGCCCTACCCTTGGACTAATCGTCGCCAAACTTTGGGAAAAAAATATATCACACATTCTGACTATGGTTGGAAAGTTTGGTCATGTTTGGTGCAGGGGGCGAAAGTTATAAGGGGGAGGGGTTCTCAAAACGTCTTTTTTCCCCTTACACTGAACAGGGGAAAAGGATGTGCTCACGACCATGTGGCTCTTTCCCAGATTGTTTCCAATATAGCGTGCAATAAGGTAGCTTTGTTCGGTGGCCCCCTGTCTTCTACTAATGTTTTCGTGTGCGCGGACACCACCAGAAACAGTTCCAAAATAAGAGAGCACTAGACTTCTCACACTCAAGTAATAGTATTTCACAAGGAGACCTTTGAGGGGGCCCAATGAGCTGTGGAAGCACAAACTGAAAAAGTGCAGTTTCCTTGTCTGCAAAATGATATGTTTAAATGGAAGTTTGGGCTCACTGCACCATGACCAATTACAGCGTGTGGATTAAAATGTGTTTTGCACTAATATTTCCCTCTGATTGGCCTCTTCAGTTCAACTAAGGCCATCATCTGCACTGTTTGCGTGAAACAGCGCTTCTGAAGCTGTATGGGAGTACAGGTTCTGATAATTAGGTTTCATATGTTGCTTCAAAGCAAGAATGTATTTACCTTCTGAGTGAAGGCCACACGAGTTGCTTTTTTGGTTGACCGCTCAGTACGCCCGCACATCCGAGTGAAAGTAAAGGGGCAATTGTTTTTGGACCTTGAGCCCAAGAGAAACTTGTGCGCTATTCACGGAATGAAAGGGTAAAAAAAACCCACAATTGATAAGGTTATATTTTAAAAAGTTTGTAAGTGACATGCATATCAGTCAACGAAGATTCTTCGCTGCAAACACATTTGTGACTGATTTGCCGAAAAAGAATGGAGGCTGTAAATATTTTCTGCCTGATTCATGGAAACATGTGCGCTGAAAACACAGATTTGCGCGCCTTTTCTACCCGAAAATCCCCATACTTCAAACAGGGATTTTCAGGCAGAAAGGCGCGCAAATCTGCGTTTTTCGGTGCACATAATTCCACGAATCAGGCAGTTAGTACGTTAACTTTGGCCCACTGTACAGCAAACCGTGCTTCATTTTTACGTAACTGCACATCTAATTGTGCTAATATAATATAATTGGCGTATTATTTTTCTGCCCATGTACAATTTTCCTGTAATGTTGCAGAGTGTACTTGTTGCTCATTCGCAGGGTATGACTGTACTCAACTTTTTTTACTATTTTTATTTCTTATTTGAAACGCTTGCTTTGTCCACATAGCTTTGTGTATAACTTTGCACGTTTTTTTGGTCTTCTTTGAAATGACGAGATGTAATTTTTTTTATTTGTCCACTCTTTTTTGTTTCATACCTACATTATCGTCTTTCTGTGTACTTGCCATTTTGTTTTCTCTTACGGCGCATGCACAATTTTGCTGTTTCTAACCTGCACCTATAGGTACACTTGGACATTAGTAACATATTACTAAAATGTCAACTTTCAGCACATATTTTTGTGTACAATTTTCCTGTAATGTTGCATCAGTGCACACGTTGCTCATTTGCAGGGTATGACTGCACTCAACCTTTATTACTATTTACATTTCTAATTTGAAACGCTTACTTTGTCCACATAGCTTTGTGTATAACATAGCACGTTTTTTTGGTCTTCTTTGAAATGATGAGACGTAATTTTTTTTTATTTGTCCACTCTTTTTTTGTTTCATACCTAAATTATCGTCTTTCTGTGTACTTGCCATTTTGTTTTCTCTTACGGGGCATGCAACATTTCACCGTTTCTAACCTGCACCTACAGGTATATTTGGACATTAGTAACATATTACTAAAATGTCAACTTTGAGCACGTATTTTTGTGTACCACTTTGCACATTTTCTTTTTGATCTTTTATAAAATTTTCGGTACAGGTTGGTTACTGACACTTATTTTTTGTAACTTTACCCGACTAGGTATATTTTGCCATACTGTGGGTGCCATGGTTTTCAAACCAAGTGAGGGCTTCTTCGGACAGCAAATGCAACTGCTGGTGAGCGGGTGCCTGTCCATAACAATAATGTGGAATGACACTGTAAGCCCGCTTTGTCCGTTCGCTGAACTCGTTATTCGGAGCAACGTGACATCATTTATGGTGCTGTAGGCCCAACGTCATGACGTCTTTTGCCAAATAACTGTAAACAAAGCAACTGCTTCAATGAAGACCCCAAAATGTTTGTTTGTGCAAAAAAAAGTCCTCCTTATCTTCAACATTTGCAATGCCTCCCTAACCAGCATTGTAATCATTGCATTGATTATGCGATAATTCCGATGGTCTCTGCAAGTTTGTTATTAAATAAATCTAGTTTGTAACCTGTAATATGGTCACGTGTTCTTTACCATTCACCTGTTTTATTTGCAAATGTAATTCAGCAGTTTTTGAGATATTTACATTTACCCAGACAGGTTTTAACAATTTACAAAGCTTTCTAGCACATATATGGGTTGGACCACGAATCATTGTAACCATAGCGGTGACATACGCATCGGGTAGCAACCATCTCTGTTTTGTATTATCTACCCAACAACCTTCATCGTCTAAACTTGCTAAACCCTCAGACCATTGTTTAAGCTCTTCTGAAGTGGCATCAGCCTGAATGTCTTTTATAGAATCAATTCCTTCATCTATTATAAAGGTGTTAGTGACTTCTCTCGTTTTGTACATTTCGGAATGCAAAGCGGTGGCACTCTGTTTGGCTATCCTGTCAGCAAAAGTGTTTCCTCCTCTCCCCACATCATCTGTTACTTTCTGGTGTGCTGCGTACTTCATTATTGCTAGTTGAGTAGGAAGTGCATGTGCTGAGAGTAGCCGAACTATCAAAGTGCCATGTTGAATCTTAGTTTCATGTGAGGTCTAGAAACCTCTTTCTGCCCATAATCTACCGAAGTTGTAAACCACCCCAAAGGCATACTGACTGTCTGTAAATATATTCACAGTAAGTCCTTTGGAAAGTTCACAAGCTCGAGTCAATGCAATAATCTCTGCGGCCTGCACAGAGTTATGCGGAATTCTTCTGGTTTCCACAATACTGCTTAATGTAGTAATAGCATAAGCAGCAGTGGATGTACCATCCGGAAGTTTGAAGCAGGAGCCATCGCAAAACAGCTCCCCTTGTGGATCTTTTAACGGTGTATCATTTAAGTCAATTCTGCCTTTAGTCTCTTGTTCTGTGGTATAGAGGCAGTCATGTGACATCTTGTCACTGCAAGCAATTTCTTGCGGAAGAGGCTATAATTTGGCTGGATCTAATGCGCAACATCTCTTCATTTGTATATGCGGTGCAAATAGAATCAGCTTGTATCTTGTTAATCGTGCTGGTGTGAGATGTTGCATTTGCGTTCTGTTTAATAGAACGTCTACAGAGTGAGGTACCATCATGGTTAAGGAGTGACCCAGAACCATACCCTCACTTTGTTTTACAGATGCAGTGGCAGCAGCAACAGCTCTCAAACATCTCGGCAAAGCGCATGCAACAGGGTCAAGCGTAGAAAAAAAATAACCGCACTGTCTATTCTTCCCTCCATGTACCTGCATTAACACAGCCAAAGCACATCCATCACATTCATGCACATACAACACAAAGGCTTTGTCATAATTTGGTGTGTCCAAAACTGGTGCTGAACACAATGCAGCCTTGAGCAGATCAAAAGCTTTCTGGCAATCCAAGTTCCACAGTAAAGACAAAGAAATGCCCTTCTTTGTCAATGCCAACATTGGTTTTATCATTAATGAGAAATTAGGGATCCACTGTCTACAGTAGAAGCCATGTCTATCAAGGCTCTGACCTCTTTCTGTGTATTTGGGACAGACATGCTAGAGATGCATTGTATCCATTCAGGTGTCAGTCTTCTCCCCTCCTTTGACAGGAGATAGCCTAAATAGGCGACCTCCTGTCGACAGTACTGAAACTTTTTCAATAAAGCCTTATGCCCATGTTCTGCTAGATGGATAAGCAGCAACACAGTGCCCTCCTTGCAAGCAACTTCTGAGTCTGCAGCTAAAAGAAGATTGTCAACATATTGCAACAACGTACACGTGGAAGGCAACTCAAGTGTATCGAGATGCTCATTCCAAGTTCTACTATAAATGCTTGGACTCTCAGTGTACCCTTGTGGCACATGATTGAATGTAAACGAGTGTCCCCCTTGGGTGAACGCGAACAAATATCTACTGTCAACATGTACAGGAATACTAAAGAAAGCATTCTTTAGATCCACAATACTAAAATGAGTAGCTGACGCTGGAATCATCGTTAATATAGTGCACAATTGGAAATTGTGGAGCAACAATCTTATTGATAGCACGCAAATCAATAATAAAACGGAAAGGAAGCACATTATCCCCTTTCTTGTACACCAGTAGAATTGGATTATTACACAAACTTCCTGCAATTTCCTCAATAACTCCATGATGTACAAAATCAGAAACTATACTCTTTAAAGCTTGCTCACCGTCAACTGAAATCTTATTTTGTGGAATACGTGGTAGTTTAACACCTGGTTTCAACACAAATTTAACAGGTTCAATTTGTAAAACACCAAAGTCATTATCATCAACCGCCCATAAACATGCTGGAACTTTATCCAATTCAGTTGGTAAAGGCCTAGTCAAGAATTGAGAAACAGAAGTTCACTGAGGTGAAATCGTCAAATGCACTCCATCCAGAGAACAATAAATTACAGCATTCAATTCTTTCAAAAGATTCAGCCCCACATTTCTGCCACAATTCGTCTTCAAAAGAAATGGACATGAATTGGTAAATGGCCCAGTGAAATTGGTACCGGCTGAGAAAATGGACTAACCACTGGCGTACCAGAGAACTGAAATGTTGTTCTGCCCTGACAGTGGAATATCTGGAACCCGTGAATGATCAACAGAACACTTCTGTGCTCCTGTATCTATCAAAAATAGATGCTTCCTATTCCCCACCTTCATTTCTATGTAGGACCCTTTCTGATTAACGGGAATAGGCACTGGTTCCAGACTTTGCTTCAGGATGTCCTAACAGAACAGTATATCATCAAATGCAAGGTCCTCAGAAAGATGAACAGCCAAAGGATTATCAGAAATGTTCCTATTATCAACACTATGCTGCTGACTAGCTTGTGAAAATGACTGTGGATTCTGAGCGAACTGACTTCTACCAGGACCCCCTATCGCAGGATCACCTCTGGATCGTCTACCCATGGTACCATATGTGTTATTCAATCGCTGCTGAAGAATAGGGCATTGTGCTTGCCAATGACCTTCTTGTCTGCAATAGGAACATTGGTTCATGTGTACAGGACCCATCTGCACATTACTCTGTGGGGCAAACTATCCTCTAAACTGTGTATTCCCACCTCTAGTTCCTCTTATTATCGGCTGCAAAATACTTTTCATTATTGACCCTATTTTCATAATGCTGAGCCATGTGCAATAATTCAGAATCTGATTTTGCTTGCCAGGCGATTTCGGAAGTCATAATTTGCGATTGGAATATATCAAGCAACTATCTGCGCACACATTTCTCCACAAACACATTTTTTCCTGACTCAGTACTCAAATTCTGACCACTAAAATCAAAAACTCTTGTTCAAACCGATTAAAGAATTCGGTAGCACCTTCAGATTTCCCCTGGATGCAAGCTGTAAGCTTGTCCCATACTATTCTTCTCTCTGGAACTAAAGTCGGCAATTCTGAACATTCATTATGCAACAAAGCTAAATCAAGTGACAAAGTAGTCAAAGCAGTATCAGGCGAACATGCCCTCTTATAAATGACCACCAAATCTGCGGGACAACAAATCTTTTTCTTCATGCACTCATCGTGTAGGTACTCTACCATTACCTGTAACACTTTCCTTTGCATTGCCGGAGCATACTGACTAAACGTGTCATATACTTCAATGAAAGAAATTGAAACATCCAAAATCCATCTAAGTGAGTCCCTTGTGCAAATACGTGTCTGCTCACTCATTGGTTTACAAGAAGGAAGACATTGTTTCTGCAGATATGAAGCATCCATTCTATCACCATCCATATCATCATTCTGTAACCGATCTAACTCCCTCTTAATCTCAAAAACCCTCTCAACATGCAAATGTACTTTCTCCGCAGTGTCCCTTGAGTGAGCTAACATTCAAATCCCTCAACCCTTGTGGGACATCCATGTCCGTCAAATCACTCCAAACATCAGTCAAGTGCATTCCCATCCCCTCTATGAAAACATTCTGTTCGAGAATACTTTCTTGGTCAAAAATTGGAGTTAAGACAGCTGATTTTTCACCTTCTTCTATACATTTCTTAGCTTATGTATACAATTCTCTTTTTCAAGCCTTGGATACTGTATTACGAGTCACTACTTTTGAATCAGCAGTCACTCCTTCAATCGCTGCAAGTGGAGCAGAACCACTTGGAAAAGAAAGTTCAGACAAATCTTGTACAATCGGCAGTGGAGACACTACCGCTGGCGGTGAAGACGGAATTATGGGAACAGCAGCTTTCGGTAAGGGCAGAGATGCAGAAGGGGGAACAACAACAGGAAGAGGAACAACAGCTGGAAGAGGAGCGACAACGGGAGGAAGAGAAACAACAATGGGAGGACGTGCAACAGTGGGGAGAGGTAAGACAGCAGGAAGAGTGCCATAGGGAGGTGGTGTGGTGGCAACAGTCCTACGCTCATTTAAAAGTTTATCGATTAGCTCATCTGAGGCATGAAAATCCTGAGATGGACATATTTTCTGTACTCCAAGTTGAAAAGCACTATCCATGCTTCTAATAGATTCCCACTGTTTCTGCTGATCATACAATAATGCTTTTTCAGAGTTAGACATATGTCGACGTGCGTGTTTCTCTTTACTCTTAAGTTGCTGCATAGCTTCCGTTCTCCAATTCTTAATTACATCAAATACTGCAGGCCTATCCTTTTTCTTTAACAATATAGACTCCAAATACTCTATACGGGCAATTTCATAACTACCATTAACTGGCCACTGAAATTCGTAAGCATGTCTAGTTTGTCTGTGCCAAATATCATTGAATACTATACTACCAAGGCCGTACTTACAGTACATAGTAAACGCCGGCGAACCCTCAGGTGGCGCCGGTCGGCCATATTCCAAAGATTGTCTGTCTCTGCAGAATAAACTCCTGAAACAGGCAGGCAATTTCTGAGGCATATCAGATCACTGGTGTTTCCTGGTATCGTTTGAACCCGCGAGCGCAAATCTACAAACAAATTTCAGGATACTTAGGAATCGGGGCACGACTCACCTGATTACAAAATGCAAAGGAGGTCCGATCAGATTACAAAGGATCCTCGTGGTTGGTGATTTCGGCAAAGAGCCTGCCTCGATATGGGGACCCTCATCAAGATGCCCTCTCAAACCACGTGCTCACCGTTCAGGGATCGGATTGTGCAGTACTGTCGAGGTGTCGCGTCTCATGCAAAGGGGCCCCCTTTTTCTCACTCTCCTATCCCGGTCCGATAGCCGCATCTTCTTTTTAGCGAGGTTACATCAATCTTGAGGGTCCCTATTCGGGCGCCATCTGAAAGACCAAAGAAATATCGAGGTTTAGTAACACAAAATTAAATACACCAATCACGGGTCGAAAAGATACAAGTATCTTTTATTTCTGTACAGATTCAAAGCAAACAGATAGCTATCTGGCTCCCAACTCCTCGCATTGTGTACCAGCCGACACAGTGAGGGGTGAGAGTGCTGGACATCTTAACACGGACACTTTTATACAGTTTTTAAAACATTGTGCAGCTCCTCTCCGAACAAATAAGTTACATGCTATGGTTCGTGCCCAGTTCACATGTCAAATATTACAATATTGTACAACGGTTTAAACAAGTTTGCATGTCCATGAGGTTACAATGATGACGTTGGTTCTCTGATCCACAGTAAGCCTTGTTTCAAGAATCACTACAATGCAATTCAGCAAAAACAGTTTGTTCTACATTGTCTCATTGTTTATATGAGGATGAGACTTGTGAGAGCAGACAACACTTGGATTGCAGTTCATTCAAGTCACAAGGTCTCTTTGTATTGAACAAACAGTCTGCTTTCGGTCACCCTAAACATTAACAAAACTCAAAGGTCGTACGGCTCGGCTGCAGTTCAAAACAGAGTCCACCATTTTAGGAAACAAAACAAGAGTTGAAATCAAAATGGCGGATGATCCTTAAAATGGCGGCAAAGTTGATCAAAATATCGAAACATTTCAGACGCGGTTTTCTGACACTCTGCACGACTGGTCACTGCAGCATCTCCACCCATACACTGACTCTACCAATCACCACACCCATGCAACCAACATTGTGTGCACTGCAGCCAAACCACACACAAAGAGCAACAATGTGGCACGTACTTTCAACCAGTGGACATACCTTTTCAACCAGTGGGCATACTTTTCTGTGCTAGGGCTGCAGCCATGCATCGATGGGGCTACGGACTTACCTCACACAGCACACAATAGTACATGCTCTGTTTAAATCCTCATGTCTCGTGGAATGCTCTCCCCTTCTGCAAATGTGCCTGCCACCACTCATCACAGAAAGACATTGACGCTGCAGCTGGCATGCCATAACGAAGGCTGCCTGCAATGACCACACAAAATTGTTGCCTGTTGAGGTATCCACGCATTGGTGGAGCATGCATGGATAGCGCTGGCACGCCACTATTTTCTTCTAATGAGATACATCACATGAAGCACTTCTCAATCTGCACCCTTTCCATCCCTGATTCCGACCAACAGAATCTGTACACTATGTTTTTCAGGCCCTTTTGCCACTGCATTTTCCTCCGATACAACATGCTGCCGTCATGGAACACTTTTTACACACATCCAATCACCGCACACTGCGTTGCAATCAAAGTTTTTACCACACGGCGAACAGGGAAATGGGACGCCGGCGCGGAGGCAGATATGACACATTTTTGTGCACACACTGCTACGTAGAAGAGTTCCAGCCATGCACACAATTGCTTAGAGCCTAGCCACACACACCACAACACTATCCTCTGGTACTCCTGTACAAGAGGGCGGAGCAACCTCTGACGGGCCCATGGGATCAGAGCTCACCCTTGTGTACTTTAAGACGAGATAGCTGCACCTTGAGGTGGATGGGGTGCAGGATTCACTTACTTCAACACCAATCAATAAGGACAACTCAAGTGGTTTGGCAAAGGGAAGTCTGTTTAATGATAAATACAAAAAATGGGAAAACATTAGGAAATCATCAGTGATGCAATCACCTGTCTCGCTTCAACTTCCACAATCTTCATTCAGACAGCAATTCTTATTGGCAAAAGTCGGCATCATTTACGTGTAACACTCATAGGTTTGTCATGCAAGTCTATTGGTTGGAAAAGGTAACTTAAGTATAGGTACTATATCTGTATATGGTAACGGGTTGTGGGGATTGGATAACTCTTATCGAGTGGGCATCTACGCCCATCCCTCTACATCACTCGTGCTAGACGTCACTACAAGTACGATGTCTCATTGGTTCTACTAACTATAGGACCCTAGATTACTTGGTCCATTGTGATTGGGTCAGTTACACCCCCAAGCATAAATCTCCACTTTAATTAGCAGCATGCAGAATGTTCACCCAGATGCGGCATGCCCCAAGATTCACCCTGCCTCCCTTCCATCAATCAGTACTTTAGGGATATGTGTCAATTAGTTGGCTGAGGATGGCCTCAAAACTGTAGCTTCTTATCAGGGAAAGTTATGGCATTCTCTGGTTTTGGGTGACATCAGACATTAGTACCTCTTGGCGCTTGGCTGGTCACGTGTCAGTACACCGTGAAGCTGCTTCATTTTCCATCTATTTGCGTATTTGATTCTCTCTTCGGCCTTGCCACCTGAATGGGCCTCCTTATCTTGACCTTCTTGACATAGCAGGCTGCTATGCTCTTAAGTTTCGATTCTTCAGAATTGCCGCTCTCCTCCCTTCCTTGGGTTGACCACGAATTCCTAGGTATGAGCTGCTTCTTGCTGAGTTTTGATTCCGCTCTTTCGTCTGGCTTTGTGCTAGTATATGAATCCTGGCCTGTTTGGCCCTTTGTCTTAGTGTGTCATCTTTCGGTTGTTGTTCGTTCATCTGTATGCCTGCACGGGCCCTTGTGTCGTCACCATTCGCCTTCGATTAAGGCCATTTGGGTCTCTTCTGGGACAGTTTGAAAGTAGTCTTCATGTCGTGTTAGCTGTTGGTACGGTTGTCTCAATGGGTACCATGCTGCCCATGGTTGTCTGGTAATTGGCACTTCAACAGATATTGCTCTTTCGATGGGCACTGGAAAAAGCCCTAGCATGGCTCTCTGCTGGTTTATTTGCTCATCACACGTCACATATCTCGGCGAGTATGTTCCTGGTATTTCAAAATGGGTGGCTGGAGTGCAGGCCATATTTGGGACCTCCTCTACACTCCCCCCTCTAGTCGGTCCATCGACCACTTCTGCTTCCTCCTTTGAGTTCACCTTACTTGGTTCTTCTGTATTAATTTCTTCTTCATCTACTGGGCTTGTACATGATGCTGTGAAGGAGTGTCTCTTTGGAGTCAACATTTTTATCACTCCTTTCAAACTTCCTGCTGTTTTCACATGTTCGTCTTTGTTCCAGGTCATTAGCTGGCATTGTCCATTTGGGCTACAATAAATCCATTTTCCTTCATACTTTCTTCGTTTCCTGGGATACACACATTTTGGTCCTTCTGGTGCATATTCGCTGGCCTTCACAAATTCTCTTATTTCTTCATCAGTCAGGTCTCTGGGCTTCCATCCTGGTTTGACTTCGATCATGATCTTCATCCCTATGGCTTTCTTCGCAGTTTTCTGGTATTGTGAGATAATTATCTTGATAACACAAAATCCTAGTGGTATCGTCAGTAGCAGGGCTCCCAGGAACTTTAATATGTCTGCCATCCATTGTGTGACCCATGAGAATAGTGTTCCAAACCAGCTGTCATCATCAACTTCATCAGTTTCATCAATCATCTAGTTTTGTAGGTTTGTCAGCATACTTATGGCTTCTGTTAAAGTTCCATTTTCTTCATCATGAGAAGGTATAAATATGCAACATGATTCTCCGATTTTTGCACAAACTCCTCCATCCATCACTGTGATCATGTCAAGCACATATCTGTTCTGTAGAGTCATCCGTCGGATTGCTCTTGACTGTTCCTTGATTGCGTTGAATCCCTTTATTGTCGAGTTGCTGGTTTGCAGTAATTCCCATCTGGTGATTTGCAACCACTTAGTATTTGCTCCAACCTGGAATCTTGGCATGATGATCATTTTGAACACAGATGAAGTGAGGCTGAAGAGCCTGTGCTCCTACGGGATTGTATGGAATGCTTCTTCTGATTTGGCAGAAAAGTAATTTTCTCTCTTCCTTCGGGATACCAGTTCAGCAGATCTCCTTTTCCTCAGGTGAGCATCTGCTTTTGGGAAACTATCAATCTTCAGGTTGCTTTTTGGAATCACTAGTGCAGGAACGTGGACGTTCACTATTGTGCATATGCCGCCCCAGTTTTTCGGTAGTCTTATGTACGCTTTGGATCCACACGCCGTGTAATGATCCATAATTACTGCGGTTCCGTGAGTCATTCCTGGAGCTTCAAAGATTCGTCCGCAGTTCTGATTCTCTCCCATCTTCCTCATGCCATTGTTCCTGAAGCACAATTTCGGGTTTCCAGTGGCACTATCAGCAGGGGTCCTCTTCTGTCTTCGACCAATGTTAGTAATTTTGTGAGTTTCGGCCATAAAGGTTTGCACAACCTCTGAGAGGTCTCTATTGCTTCCTTATAGGCTCCAAAGACCATCCATGCTCAGCAGATCACCACTCCTTCCTCCCATCCGTTTGGTGAAAGCACTGTTCCCCAAATCTGCATTTGGCCTCTGTTCTTCAATTTTTTGCCTCTTCTGGTGTTCTTTCTTGGACATTTATCTTTGGGTTCACTTCACATCTGATTGCTGCTCCTTTAACTCCAGGCTTCTCGTACCTGATCACATGATTCCTTGTATGGGCTCTGTTTCTTGTCTTAATGTCCTGTATATAATCAACTTCATCGGGGTAATTTGTCTCAGTTGCCCATATCAATGAGGCATCCCTCCTCATAAACTGCCCTCTAGTGTTGCACATTGCTACGTGTGAAAGAGTGCTGTCGGGACATCGATTTCTACAGCCACGAAGATCTTGGATTTCCCCATGCTGTACGGTAGGAGTGCACAAACGAAGCATTATCCTGCTGATCTCCTTCTTCCAAATTCTTTCATGTGCTGGTACCAACTGTTGTTTCCTGGATGTGCTGTCCAGGAAGTCGTTCAGTTCATTGTTATCTTCATGCAGGCTCCTCTTGATCCTTAGTGTCTTCCTGTAGTTTGCTATAACTACATCTCTAAACGCGTCTGTGTGGCTTTTCCTTGCTGGAGGACTCTTGGGCATGCTGGTCGATGGAGCAGGTTCTGTTATCTGCATCGATGTGGTAGGTGGAGGTTTTGCAATTCTCTCCTTCTCTTCTTGAATTCTTTTCCTGCCCTCTATAAGTGCCTTTATTAGCCACCAGCCTGTCACCGGCCCAGTGTATGGCTGCATCATGGGCCTGGTCCTTGTTCCTTGTTTTGGAACTTGTTTGATTGTCAGTACAGTCTCTGTGGTTTTATTTTTCAGTTCCTCATGCCGTTTCTTTGCTCTAGCTATAAACAAGAATAAATTATCTATTAACATTTGTGTCCTTGCAGTTAATTCTCCTACAGCCGCTTCTGTCTTTTTAAGGGCTTTTGTTAAGTCTTCTTTCATTGGCCTTTCTCTCGATCCCTTTCGGTCTCTTTCATTATTTTCTGGGACTGATTGATCGGTAGGCAATCTCATGCTCTCGATTGCCTTTGCTTGAGGTCCTGTGGCCATTGACACATGCCCTGGTTCATGTGCATTCAGTGTGTGGGTGCTTGTAGTTGTCAGTGCTATGTTTTCATTCATTCCGTGCTGACCCTGTCTCCAGCTATTTTCTTCATTTCTTATCTCAATTGTGCATGTGTCACTGTTAATTACATTCATTTTCAGTTCATTCACTTTACCATCAGATTTTCTCGGGACTGGAATAACTATATTGGGTCTGGGTGCTTTTGTGGGACTCATGTGTACATCATCAGGTGGGTGCACTGAAAATTTTAACGCTTCGTACACCAAGAAAAAATGCAGTTCTGATTGTTAATGACAGCAAAATAATGATAAACACAATGCATAGATACATAATAGTGCGGTAGGTAAACCGGCAGCATTTCCTTCCAGAGAAGCGGGGGCACCCCTCTGCTTGTGGGAGGACCAGGTTACTGTTCAGGACCCCCATCTCGATCATAACAAAATGTCAATGTTTATTCTTTTCCCCCAATTTACTATTGTTCTCAAACAATTTGTATCATACCGTGCCTGGTGCTTCACAAGTGACCCCCTCTTGCGGGTGACGATTGTCTCTTGATACAGGATGCAGTGTCATTGCTAGACTATGGAAAAATAGATTAGACTAACACTTGGATACGTCACTTTTACTGTGTATATTAAACGTAGGTGAGTTCCCAGTCCATCCTCCGAATCTGCTTCAGTCTTGAGGACATGCTGGATACTGTTCAATGTGAAGAAATGGGAAAAATGGCAATCAAAACAAATAAAGGTGAAGTTCTTGTCTCTGCTCCCTCAATCTGTCCCTCAGCGGAAAGATGAAGTGCTTGCCTCGGCTTCCTCGATCTGTCCCTCAGCGGAAGGTTTCACTGGAATCTCCTCATATAATCTCTCTGAAAATTGGACAACTCCACTTGCAGCATGATGCCATGGAGGAGCGTTCCCATCTCTGCGACGTTAGCTGGATCTCTGATAAAGGTGAGGACGTCAACCTCGACAGGTCTCCCCACCATTTCCGGAAAGTCAGTTACTAGGCGAAAGAGGATGTTGTGCGCCATTCGGCTGTCCTCAGATGACAGGGACATGTATCCTGCCTTGCTGGGTTCAGGATTATAGGCTCTTCCCTTGACGTGAGCAATGCTTGCACTTTCCTGATGCGTGGATTGTGACCAAATAACTTAGCTTGGTCCACAGCTAGCTCAAAAGTTCAGAGTTTGCTGGATATCATATAATCGTGAGAGTGTCTGTGGTTCTCCCGACAATAGCTGGGCACTCCTCTATGATGCGAAACAAAAACATATTGACGAGTTCATCTATAATTGTCTGTGGTGCAAGCATTTGTGTCTTTATCACTGTATTCAGGCAGTCTAATGAAGGCTTCCGTGATGATGGTAAGTAGTTGCCAGATCACTTTCTTGTTGGCAGGATCCTGGATAAAGTCTGTGACACTGGTAACCCTCCCTACCAGCGACGGATATAATATCAACACTAACTGGAAGTAAGTGAGTACGTCCTCTGTGATATTTCTGCTGGGGGACACCATAAATGCTGCCAAACAAGATCTTGATATTTGATGATTCAGGATACTTTGTTTAGCTCTTAAGGTAAAGGTCCTTGGTCACTGTCTGTTAAAGTCTTTTTTCTCAACAACGCTTAAGTGTGGTTTGGTTTACAAGTTCGTGTCAACAAAACGTGTTGTGGCTTAAAAGTGCAATTTTCTTCTTCTCCCTGCAACTAGGATGCACAAAGTGTCTGCTTTATGTCCTTATCCCCCTTTTTGCTTAGAGGAAATGTCCGGTTTAAACCACAACTTGTACAAGGGGTTCTTTGTCTTGGCTTTGCTGCTCATGCGTCTTTCTTCTTCGTCATAGATCTCGTCTGCACGTGCTGAGGTTCTTCCCCATTGTCTGTGGGTTCTTTGCGGTGGGGTGCAGCTAGAGGGCTTTCTCCGATATAGGGCTTAATGTAATTGAGAAAATTCCATGCCCTCCTGCCCTGCAGTTTTACAGCTGAAGAAGTGCAGTCCTCTACGATGAAAGGGCCATTGAATCTTGGCTCGTCCCACCTCTTCCTCGTGTGTTTTTTTTACTAATGGTACATCTCCAGGAAAGACGAGTGGAACACGTAAACCTTGAGATGGGTCTGTTGTAGCATCTCCTGCTGAGTTATTTAGCTGTGCTGCACCTTTTTCATCGTTGCTGCAGTTGGTAAGAAATTACAGTAAGACTGGATGTCATGCAGTTCAGATAATTTTGCAATTCGGAAACCAGGACCTCTCGGGTTGGCTGGGCATCATATCTAGCTCTGTCTCTAGGGGTTAGGGGAGTATTAATTCTGCTTCCTGTGACTATCTTGTGCGGTGTAAGATGATGGTCGGAGCCTGGTTGGTTCCGAAGAACATACAATGCCAGTGGAAGGCAGTGCAACCATCCCCTCTTTAAAGTAAGATTCATCTTGGCTATCCTTTCCTTTAACAAGCCGTTGAGCCTCTCACAAACACCCTTACCTTCCGGATGATACGCCGATGAGAACTTGTGCTTTATACCAAGCAACAAGCTAATCTGTTCAAAGACTGAATTTACAAAATGAGCCCCATTATCTGATCTCATCACTTCACACACCCCCCATCTCGGGAACACTTCCCGCACTAGGAATTTCGCCGCACAAGTAGAGTCTGGGTGTGTACATGGACCTGCTTCTATCCATCTAGAGAATGGACACACCACTACAATTAAGTATCTGTTCCCATTGCACAATTGAATCATGTCAACATAGTCAATATGTAAGTGCTGAAAACGTCCATTTGGCGGGGGGATGACTCCTCTCACTACTTTTAATGTGTGCCCAGCAGTGAATTGCTGGCAGATTATGCAGTTCACCATAAAGAATGCAACATGCTCAGCTAAATTTGGTATAAACCAGTCTTCGGCGAGCGTTGCTGCTAAATTCTCTTTTGATATGTGTAGTGGGTAATGCAATTGCTCCAATGCTATTTTTAGTAGGGCTACAGGCATTACTGGTTTACCAGTGTTGTTTTGCCACCACAATCCATCAGAGGGGTTTAAAGAACACCGTTGACGTTTCCATAGGTTCTTCTCGTCCTGTGGTGCCTCCCCTTGAAGTTCCATTATTTGCGTCTGCCACAGATTACTATAGGCTTTAGGTGTGGTATGTGCCACCATCATTCTCTCATGGGTGCATGCCACTTCCACTTCCATGACCATCTCACTTTTGGAGGCCATGCGCTTCGTTTCTGTGTCTGCTGCGTGGTTCCCGCGTGACACGAAATCTGTTCCTTTGGTGTGGGTGGCGCATTTCATGACCGCTATACCCACTGGGAGCTGTAGTGCCTTAATCAGCCTGTCCAATAAGGCTGCATGCTGCACTGGCATGCCGTCTGCTCGGAGGTAGCCCCTCCTTTTCCAGCGCACTAGTCCTGCGTGCACTGTGGACGTCACATAGGCGGTGTCACTGTACACCGTACTTCCTGGTCTGCATGATTCTCTATGGCGAGTATCAATGCCAATAGTTCTGCAGCCTGCGCTGAATAATGAGATGGTATTTGTGCACTGACGAGTACTCAAAATTCTCTGTTTGCTATGTGTTTCATTATGGCAACACCTGTATATCTTTGTCTGTCTCCTTGGTCGATTCTCAAAGATCTGTCAATAAAAACAATCTCTCCTCCAACCAGGGCATTTTCTTTCAACCTTGGGGGTTTCATCATAGAATTCTTCATAGTTTGCACAGTCATGTATCGGCTCTCCTTCAGTGACTGGCTCTGCTATGAATGTAGCTGGGTTCACTGTTTTACATCGAAATACTTTGATGGATGGATTTGTTTGTTTGTTTGTTTGTTTATTTATTCCCTTTTTATGCGCACCAAACCGTAGGTAACAGGGCACAGTAGTAAGAAAATACAAGATATACAATATAAAGGCTTACAATGTTACAGAATATACAAAATATACAATATAAAACCATATATGGTTACACAAAACTATGTAATGTACACACATACAGGTTACAAGGTAATACAGAGTTAAGCTGGGAAAATTAAACACATGAGAATAAGCTGATCTAGGTACAGAGTTAGCAAAGGGTATGAGACTAGGGGTCAGTAGAGATGAGGTGTTTTTCTGAAGTGTAGGCAGGGTTGGTCTACTCTTATATCTAATGGCAGTACGTTCCATAATAGTGTAAGCCTGTATCTGGGTATGGCCAGGCAGTTAGCATTACCATCTCTAGTAGGTCTAAGAGAGATTCTTCTGTGAAGTTTGTCTGTAAGGTAGCTGGGGGCCGCCGTTATTTAAGGCTTTGTGGGTCAGTGATAACATCTTGAGCTGTATTTTGTTGCTAGTGGACATGCATTTATGTTGGCGTCTAATAGAAGAGATGTGTGTTCTTTTGTTTATGCCAAGTGCTGCTCTCAAGGTGTTATTTTGTAAAGTTTGGAGCCTCCGGATGGTAACTATGTTAGCACCACTGTATAGGGCATTACAGTGGTGAATTCTGGATAGTACTAAGGCTCTGGCCAGGATCAAACAACTGTCGTTAGAGAGGAATGGCTTGCCAGCTCTTATCATCTTACAAGTATAGGCTGTGGTGGAGGCCAATAATTTTACCTGTTTATCAAAGGACAGAGTGGAATCCAAGTAGAAACCAAGAGTTTTTACTTCCTTGGAGACTTTGATGGTGTTCCCATCAATATTGAATGAGGAGAACTCCTGGCCTAGTTTTTTGATGTTGGCTTGTGTACCCAAGATTATCAACTCAGTCTTATCATCGTTCAGGCACAGGCCATGAGTGGCCATCCAAGCCTGGATGAGAAGATATATCCTGTTCACCAACTCTGTGTCCTTACTATGATCCCCAGAAAGCGGGAGAAGAATCTGAGTGTCATCTGCATAATTAGTTTAGATGACACCCAGATGGTCCAAATCATCGAACAAGGGCTTGGTGAAGATATTGTATAGCATTGAAGAGACAAAAGAGCCTTGAGGAACCCCACACAGGATAGGGGTAGGGTCTGCGGCTGCCGATGGAGAGAATACTCTCATGGTTCTTTCGCACAGGAATGATTCAATCTATCTGATAGCCTCAGAGGAGAAGTGAGCAGCAGAGTCAAGGTGTCTACAGAGGACCTTGTGGTCCACTAAATCAAATGCAGCTGAGAGATCAAGTAAGAGCAGGAGTACTGTCCTCCCTTTGTCTCTCAGCTCATTGATTTGGGATTTTAAATCAAATAGGGCGGTTTCCGTTCCATATAAGGGGCGGAAGCCAGATTGTCGGTCTCCTAGAAGTTTGTGCAGTTCTAATTGTTTCTGAATTTGGTTGTAGGCAGCTTTATCCAATATTTTAAGTAAAAATGGTACCGTGGTAATGGGGCAGTAATTAGTGGGGATGAGAGGATCTAATGTCTGTTTCTAGAGGAGAGGGAGCACCCAAAACTGTTTTAGGTTAGCAGGGGTGGAACCTGAGCAAAGGAGGCATTAATCAATTTGGCGATAAATGGAGATAGTTCTCTGGCCGCATCTTTGATTAGTTGCACTGCGCAGATGTCGCCTTTGCAGCTGGAAGTCTTCAGTGAAAGGATGATTTAGACATTTTGGTGAAGTGGAATATATTATTGTGTGCCGTCGGTGGGCCACTAGGCGGAGGGTTTTTAGGCAGGTGCTGTAGGTTCAGCGTTTCTTTTTTTTTGCTGTATTTTCTTTTGGAGCTCGTTGATTTTGTTTGCTAGTGCATGTTGGATGTCTGTACACCAGGACTTATCCTTAGTACATATATCGGGTATAGCTATGGGTGACTCAAGTTCTTTTAATATAGAGAAGAGTTCTTTCATGCTGGAATTGAATTTAGCAATGCATGCGTCATAAGACGCATGTGTTTTGCCTGGCAAACTTCATTGTTATAGTGGGAGGAGAGCAAGGTTAATTTGTCTTTGTTGACGTTGGAGGGGCAGAGTCTCCAGTTAGTTTCACTTTTTCTTTTCAGGAGGCGTAAGTCTCTGAGTTGTGGCGTGAACCATGTATTTAAGTGGGCTTTTGGTTTGCTAGGTCTAAGTTTGAAAGGGGCATTTTTATCCAGAGTGGTGAGCATGATATTGTTACATTCATGGACTAGGGTACTGGGATCTAGGTCTTCTGGTAATGCATTAAGAGTAGGAAGGATTGCAGGGATTACTTTGTCTACTGTAATGCTTTTTTTGTTTCTGGTTAGACATGGTGGCGCTAGTGGGGGGGCTGTAAGTATGGGTCTGAAAGTGGATAAGTGAAAGGATACCAGTGAGTGGTCAGTCCAAGATAGAGGCGTGATGGATGCGATAGTAACTGTACAGTTATAATCCGCTATCCAATCTAATGTTCTCCCCTTCAAGTGGGTGGGTTTTAATAATTTTTTGAGACAAGCCTAAAGCATTGATAGTGTTAGATATGTCTGTGGTGTTTTTATCCATCAGTTCATTAAAGCCTATGTTGAAATCCCCTAGTAAGAGTAATTGAGAAGATGGTTTGAGGTTGTTAGTGAGTATGTTATGCAGATCCTCCTCAAAGGTGCCAAGAGGACCCGGCGGTCTGTATATTAGATGAATGGTGAGTGATTGTGAGTTGTTTATCTGGAATTTAGCAGATAGAATTTCACAAGATTGTGACAATTGGGTAGGGGCTAGTCTGAGGGAGAGGCACTTTTTGGATATGATGGCGATACCGCCTCCTCTTGCGCCATCTCGGTCTAGTCTGGCTATTGTGTAGCCATCTGGGATGGCTAACATAAGCAACGGTCCTGCCGCGTTATGTAGCCATGTCTCAGTAATCGCGAGGAAATCCAGATTGCCTTCTGTGATTAGGTCAACAATGTCTGGGGCGTGGGCGACGAGTGATCATGCGTTGAGAAGTGCGCCTTTAAGGGGGGTGGCCTCAGTTACAGCTTTGATCTGGATAGGTTTGGCTGTAATATTATCAGTTGGTTTACACTTATGATTGTTAGTTTGGGAGGCGTTGGTATTGGAAATAGGGTGTGGAGGTGACAAGATAGTATGACTATGTTTCAGTATATGCTGGCGGTCTGTTTTCTGATTGGTGGGAGGTAGAGATCTTCTCAAAGGTTCATGTAGTTTAGTTAATCTGGCACGGAGTCTAATATTTCTATTAGACGTGGCACATGGTAGAGAAGCATAAGTTGCTGTCTCTGGGGCATTGTAATGTGTAGGTTGTAAGGAGGTGGCATTATACGTGGCTGGATTTGTCAGTTTAGCTGGGCTAGGAGCTAGGATAGGTGCAGAATTGTTAAGACTTAACATCTTTCTTGAAAAAAAACTGCACAAATAAGGCAGTACCTGAGGGGCAACTGGGCACCTGAGGCAGGTCAACTAGGCACCCAGGCCTAGTTGGGCAGTAGTTTTGAACAGAGAAGGTCACCTTCTAAGCACCTGGGCCCTGACACAGTTAATCAGCAAGGATGTGGCAATGCATAGGAGGCACCTAGGCCCTAACACAGTTCATCGGCAAGGGTGAGGCAATGCATAGGAGGCACCTAGGCCCTAACACAGTTAACCAGTAAGGGTGAGGCAATGCATAGGAGGCACCTAGGCCCTACAACAGTCAATCAGCAAGGGTGAGGCAATGCAAAGGAGGCACCTATGCCCTAACACAGTTAATCAGCAAGGGTGAGGCAATACATAGGTGGCACCTAGGCCCTAATACAATTGAGCATCCAAATTGTGAGTCTCAAGAGCAACATAACAAGTGCAATGGCAGGTGACCAAAAGAGGCTCTTTGGCTTATAGCAGTTATCAGGGGTCTGGAGGCTCATGGGTGGGTGTTCACATCAATAACATGCGACAAAAAGGGTTTTAGGTGACACAGAGCCGTGACTAATGGCAACAGGTCTCAGATGGATGGCATGTTGCAGTTAAACAGGTATAGTGATGCATACATTGGTAGTGTACGGGTGAATAGCAAAGCCAGGCATACAAATATTTAGGTATGCAGTGGCTGGATAATTAGCTAGTAAGTATAGAGTTGGCCGGGGTGAATCAGCGGCAAACAGTGTCTATATAGTAGACTATGGTTTCATAGGGGTGTGCCTATACAGGCAGGGCAGAGATCTAGCGGTAGCTGGGCAGGCATTCGTTAGCCGAGTAAGTCTCCAAGTGACTGTAGGAAGTGGGCACGTTACGTAGTTAACATCGCTACGATGTGCTGATGTATGGGGGGATCTGATCAGAGGAGACAAACGTATGAGGGAATGTACCTGCAAGGGTCCAAGTCTTTCCACAGTGGTATGGCACTGGATAACGTAATAGTAGAGAGTCCTGGCGACGGCAGACATACCACCACGGACAGGCACAGACAGGTGAGTGCCTTATAGGGGTGCCTTTGAGGGAGGTGCTGGCTCGCGCCTTCCGGATGCACGGGTCTGATGATGTAGGTGCTGCTAGCCAATGAGGCACAGGTAGGTTGCTTGGCAGCCTAGACACGGATTTCAGTGACAGCCATTTTCGGTCGGTCAGCCCTCGTCTCGTGGTCAATGGCGAAAGGCAGATAACGTGGGTCTGGAGATGGTTAGGACATGTAGAGGCAGAGTAAGCCTGAAATGTGGAGCTGTGCTCCGAGAGGGCCTGGTGATCAGCGGGGCTCAGCGGAGCAACGTCGGGCCAAGGAAGGCAGTGATTGCTCATGCAGGCCTTCTTACCCTGAGCATGGCGGCGATGTTGTAGGTGCCATCAGTAGGGGTCGGGGGATGGGCTCCTGCCCGTCCGATGAGGACATGCAATAGTCGAGGCACAGACAGGTGAGTGCCTTATAGGGGTGCCTTTGAGGGAGGAGCCAGCTGGCGCCTTCCGGATGTGCAGGTCTGATGATGTAGGTGATGCTAGCCAATGAGGCGCAGGCAGGTTGCTTGGCAACCTAGACACGGATTTCGGTGGCAGCCATTTTCGGTCTGTCAGCCCTCGTCTCGTGTCCAATGGCGAAAGGCAGATAACGTGGGTCTGGAGACGGTTGGGACATGTAGAGGCAGACTACGCCTGAAATGTGGAGCTGTGCTCCTAGAGGGCCTGGTGATCAGCAGGGCTCAGCGGAGCGACGTCGGGCCAAGGAGCGCAGTGATTGCTCATGCAGGCATTCTTACCCTGAGCATGGCGGCGATGTTGTAGGTGGCATCAGTAGGGGTCGGGGGGTGGGCTCCTGCCCGTCCGATGAGGAAATTAAATTTGATATGATCACTTCATATGCAGAAGCTCTCTGAGACGTTGAAGTGCCTTTAGGTTTCTCTAAAATAGCGAATAGTGAATGTTCGACGTATAACGTCATGGAACATCCTATCACAATAGTGGTTGCCTTTTCTATGGAGAACGCTGCAGCAGCTAAACTTTGTTCGCATGGGAAGTGGCCTCTCATTACTGCGTCCAGGATCCCAATGTAATATGCCAAGGGCTTGTAGCCCAACAATGTTTTTTGAGCGAGCACTGCCGTCATAACGTTACCATCCGTGTGCGAGAATAGGTAGAATTCCTCTGCATAATTAGGAATCCTGAGAACTGTAGCTGTACAAATCGCTCTTTTGATTTCAGCAAACCCTTTTTCCATTGTCTCAGACCATTCAATCTTTTCCTTTGTCACCTGGGCTTTCTTTAGAGCCTGAAGCAAAGGCTTGGTGTATGACCTGTAATCGAAGACCCATGCTCTAACATAGTTACATAGGCCTAGAAAGCTCTGGATTTGCTTTATTGTGTGTGGCTTAGCCGTGTTCAATATAGCTTCAGCCCTTTCTGAAGTCACCTTTTTACCTTCATGTGAGATTAGCTGGCCTGTGTATAACACCTCCTGTTGACAATATTCAACTTTTCCTTGTCAACCTTATAACCTTTCTCAGCCAGTGCAGTCAATAGCTGAAAAGAATTGCGTCTGCATTGTTCTTCCGTGGAGCTGCAGATCAAGATGTCGTCCACATATTGCAAGACAACACTTTCTAATGCAATATTGCTTAGGCCCATCTGTAGAATTATGTTGAAAATGGACGGGGACTCACAGTACCCCTGTGACAACCTCGTGCTTTTCAGACACATTTGTCGGAAAGTGAATGACGTCAGATCATGAGAGTCACGGTGCAACAGGATTGAGAAAAAGGCATTTTTCAAGTCAATGGGCCTCATTACACGTAGTGCGGAAAGGGTTTACTGGTACCGGTAAGGGCACCGGTACCGGTAAACCCTTACCGCCTTACTACGAGGTCCCTTTGCGGGTTGGTACTTTAACGCCTGCTTTTTAGCAGGCGTTAAAAACCAACCCGCAAAGGGACCAGGGTGCTAATTACGGTACCGCAATTTGCGGCACCGTAATTAGCGGCTTCCCATTCCCATAGAGCCCTATGGGGCAAAAATGGGAATGGGGAAGGGCAATGGGGGAAGGGGGAATTACCGCCCCGCCAAACTTGGAAGAGGGCGGTAATTCCCCTTTCCTCCAAGGTGGTGCCGGTATTTTACCGGCATGGACCAAGGTGCTAAAAGCACCTTGGTCCACCGCCTACCGTGTAATGAGGCCCAATAACCCTCAAATATTTTGCCTCTGTGGGTATATTACATAGGATTGTAGATGGATTAGAGACTAGAGAGAACTTGGCTTCAACAATATCATTTAATGCTCTTAAATCTTGAATTAATCGCCAAGACCCTCCCTTTGATTTCTTGACAGGATAAATCACTGTATTACATGGTGACTCTGACGTCACCAAGATGCCCTGGTCCATCATGGCGGAAATTGTCTTCGCGATCCCTTCATCTGCCTCTCTGGACATGGGGTTTTGACGTGCTCTCGGTAAAATTGCTCCTGGTTTCAACTTAATTTTCACTTCTCCCACCCCCTTCAGGAGGCTTACGTCATATGGCCCTGTAGTCCATAATGAGACAGGCACCTGGGCCATGTCGTCATCAAAGTATTCCGGGCGTGTCAGTGCCAACATCATTCTCTGAGGCACTTCTCTTTTGATCATTTTTACCCAAAATATGAGACTCACCTCCACCCTTGTCTCTTCTGAGTCTGGTTGTTCTTCAAACAGATCGTCATCAGTGACGTCAGTCACTCGACACCCTTCTTCAATGGCGATAATTGCGCACCATTGTCTGCCTTCATCATCGTAGCCTTCAACCAATGCTACTTTCCCTCGCACAGGTGCGGTATGTATCATCAAGGGAAATACTTGTCCCTCCTCTTCATGCATAGGTATTCTTGGCCTGAATAAAAATTCATCAGAGGTTCTCATAATTCTATCAGCAAGGCCTGGCAATCCTGCCATGAGCACTTGCATGCCATAGGTGAAAACTTCTGGCTTGAATGGTATAGCTCTCATGGCTATGTACCCTGAGTATGCCCTGATCATTTCGCACATGTTCGAATAATGCATTCCTGGAGTGGAGCATACTATGCCCTCCTCCGTAAAAGAGATCGTCATGTTCAACTTTGTCATTAAGTCTCGACCCAAAATGTTTACTGGGGTCTGACGTGAATACAATAAAGGTATTCATCTTTCACTCTCCTACGGAGTCTGGAAGTGCGTCTGTAAAGCGCACTCAACTGTGAGCTCCTGTAAAACTCTGAGTATCTATGGCCTCGTCGGACACGGAAAATCTGCCTTCTCGTATGCACGAGCGTGTTGCACCTGTGTCCACTAGGAAGTAATATTCTTTACCCCGTATGATGACATTTACCCTAGGTTCCCTATTAGTGTCTGGTGTCACTGATAGGATAGAGCACATCAGGGTTCCCAGTGAGCTGTCCTAGTTCATATATAAGTTCGGCCCACTGTACACTTGTGGATTCCCTCCACTTTCTGGGCTACCTCCCCTTCTGGAGTTTGTGCCTTGAGACGACTACGGTACTACATGTTGAAATTGCCCTCGTGGTAAATTCCCTATGTTTGGGGGTGGAACCCATTTTTGCGCACGCCTTGGGCTTGCTGCTGCACTGTGTGATTCTGCGCATTGCCCTGTTGTGAGATCGCAGGTGGATTCACCGTGCCTGCTCCCATTCCTTGGCTATTCTGCCACACGTCTTGACTTCTGCATGTGCGCGCCAAATGCCCTGTCATTCCACACAGCCAACATACTGGCGGTGGTCAGATTATTTGTCCGTTTGACATATCTGGGTTGCCCATTTGCACGTTTTGAAAACCTCCTTGATTACTCTGGAAACCTCTTTGATTACTTTGCCATCCTCTTCCTCTAAATCCCTTCCCCTCGGATACAGTCCTATGGTACCCTGGTTGTTCTGCTGTGGGTTAGCACCTGTTGTAAGTTCTGTTCAGCTGGGCTAGTTAGCATTCGAGAGCATATTTTGATCATTTCTTTTGCACCAGCTTCGCTTCCTCACCCTTTCGTGTTGCCTCCTTTTTTCGATTCTTTTCTTGCAAAAATCTCATTAATGTGTGATAGTTAACTGTATTTCAGCCCAGGTTTAGCCTCAACCCCTACCAATTTCTTGAGCTGTTTCTGCACCGGTTCTGGCAACCCTTGGCACAGTATGTGGTTAAACACTGGTATAGATTTCGTCCAAGATTCATGTGTTTTGAGTACCCACGCGTCTTGGAAATTCTGGATATAAATCAACAGATCTTCTGAATCCTTCATTTTTCGAGTCATTATAGCTCCCATATCGGAAGTTTCCGGGTAAAGCACTCGTAGCGCTTTCCATACTGCTGCTCTGCAATTATTAAATGGCGCTCTGTTGTGAGCAGTGTTAATTATGGTTACACCAGGGTACCCTGCCCGTGTCCACACATCATCTGCTCTCTCACCAAGTATGGCGATCAGGAGACCTTTAATGTCCCCTATAGCTAACGTGACACCCCCTGTCATTTTTTCTAACTCATGTTTCCACTTCCCGACTCCCGATGTCAGCATTGGAAGCTTGTTTTTCAGGTTTTCTTGATCCTAGTGTGGCCAAGGTATATATTGCGGTCTTGCTCCCCCTTTTTCTAATAGCAGAAATTGGAATGCGCAGCCTTGCTTCTCTTCTCTCATAGCTCTCCTGTCTATTGTAGGTGTCATATACCCGCATCGGCGTCTGCCTGGCAATGTCCTCAACCTGTCAACATAGGTGGGTGCCTACACCCCCCTCTGACCATGGGGTGTTCCATCATGCCGGTCCGATTGTGTGGCAGACACTGATGTCCTCTGAGCGGACTCACTAGCACCCGACCATCGTACCCTTTTGTCCCTTGGAAGTCGCTTTTCGCACCGTCTCCCTTCTTCATTTGTCTTGCGCTGCGTTTCCTCTCCGGAGTCCGACATTGATTGTTCCCAATTCACGCAACTCTTTGTGTCAATCGATTTTACTGATTTCTAGTCTGTCCAGGGATAGTCTCCTGCTACCACTACTTCAGGTGACATCCTCAGTGTCATACAGTTGAGTGCTTTCCAAGCGCTCGTCTTCCCTTTCCCTTTGGGATATTTGTTCTCGTCCCATTTCATCCTATATTTTATCGATCGTTTCCCTGATGCTTCTGGTGTCGAAGTCATCTTCAATATTTGCCCCAATCATGCATGGTATTGAGTCGTGCGCAGGAAAAAATTGTTCAATGTCTTCCCATTCTACAACGGGATTCGGTTTTTTAACTTCCCGCTCTAAATATTCGAGATCGCGTGTCCTCTGTCTACGCTTACTTTCTATGACATCATCACATTCTTTGCACTTCCTCGCCTCTTCTCTGACCTTATCTTCTTCTCTTCTCCTTTCATTTCTACATTCATTTTCCCTTCAAACTGCCTCATCCCTTCGTCTCCTTATCTTGTCACGCACTCTTTTGTAACGCTCACCTGGCTCCCACGGAGGCGCTGGTCTGGTCTGGGTTGCTGTGGCCTCTTCAAGCGTGATGCGCAGAATTCGGACCAACGATTTAACAGGACCCCCAAATCTTGCTTGTCTGGCCCGTAGGAATATCCTTCTGAAGATGAGAAAGGGGATTAACTGTCTGCTGAATAGTGTGCTTGCTCCCCCCTTTCCCCCTTCGTTCTTCTCTGACTTCCCCCAAAACCCCCGGTTTAAGCTCACCTTATGGTTTGGAAGGATGAACTCTCCATCCTGCTTCTGGTGCAGGGCCGCGCGTTTGTCCAGTTACTTCACTGGTTTTCAGAATGGTGCTGGCAAATCCACTTGACTTTTCTGAGCGATACGCCGCAAGTAAGAAGATGCAAAAGTTCAAGTGTGTCCTTTATTTCAGGTGCAGAACAAAGGCGATGCGCAGAGGGGTTAAATTACCGGTGGTAAAATCAGGTGAGTTAGTGATGAGGGCGACCCCTCTAAAGGTCTTTATAATTCCCCAGTAATGTCTTTTGTCCTTTCCGCATAGGGGCCGGGGTGCGGTACCTGCCAAAGATGCGGCGCCGACCCGAGATGTGGAATGGTTCACCAAGAAAAGCCGGTAAGTACTATGGCTGAAAATTCGGCTTTCCTCTTGTGTTCCCTTGCTCACCTTTTGTCTCTTCTTCTCTCCCCTAGGTGCAGAGATGTGGCGATCGGTGCTGAGAGCCACGATGGAGCCGGGCGGCGTCTCGGGAACAGGTGAGTGAAGCGCGGCGCTGCAGCGAGCAACGCGGTGCTTTTAAATGGAAGTCTTCCTTCAGGAATGCTGGCGTGAAGATTCCAGATGCAGGTAAGAAGGTTGAATAAGTTCTTGGTTTTCACCTTTCTCTTCTCTTCTTTCCTTACAGGTGTTCCAGGTTCGAGGTGGGCGTGGCTGGAGTCCAAATGCAGGAGCAGGCACGGTGAGCGTTCAGCTGCTGGGATGCAGAACAACGCGAAGAACGTGTGGCTGTCCGGGCGTGGCTTAAATAGCCTTGGAAGAAGTTCCAGGTGAGTATTCTTCCACAGCCCCACCCAAGTAACAAAATAGTTCCTTCAGAAAAATAGTCCCTCCTAAGCCTTATTTGGCTTGGTTCTTCATGCAGCATAGTCTGCATCAGGTGAGTGTGCAGCATGGTCTGCTTCAGGTAAGTGCACCAAACACTTCCCCTTATGAGCCTGGCACCTATGGCGCCAGGACTGATGTCCAACATGAGCCTGGCGCTAACGGCGCCAGGACAGAGTCCAAAGAGCCCCTATAAAGGGCCGCTGGGCTTTTAGCCGGGAGCGTGATGTCTGCTCCCGGGGGTGCTGGACCTGGCCTGGTGCTCCGGGGGTAGGCATCATGACATCTTTGCACTTCTTCTAAACCTTGCTGTTTCCGTTTGTCCAAGGCATAGACTGCTCTCTGCTTGCGATCGAGCTGTTTTTCTTGCTCTTCGCGATACAGCTGTTCACGCCTCAGTCTATCCTGCCGTCTTATCATTTCATCTCTTAACTCCTTTTCTTTCTCCTTTCTCTGTGCCTCATCTAACCTCTCCATAGGTCTCACAGCATCACTTCCCTTTCCATCGAGTTTCAACAATATCTGTCCTCCCACCCATTCGTCCTTTGCGAATGCTATCTCATCAGTTCTGCTTTAACCTTCTTTCCATTTCTTTCCCTCTCTCTCCTTATCGAGAGATGCACTAACCTGTGCCTGATCCTTCCTCCAACCATCTCGTCTCTCCTTGTCCCTTGGGACTGCGGAGCTAAGAATCCTGTCCTGATTCTGCCCTCGGTTTTCATCACTACTGTAAGTAGGTGACTCATAAGTGGGGTTGCTGTACCCTGTGACTGCTTTAAGCTCTCTTAATGGGTAGAGTCCCTCAGGATTACTTCCCTCGGTTTCTGTTTCAGGCGGGGCAGGTGGCACGGTAGGCGTCTCACCCCCCTCTGTGCATACGTTTAATATCCAGTCAGCAGGTGGTTCTTCTTCCTTCGACTGTTCAAACATTTTCCAAAGTTCTAGAACAGCAAGGCATTTCTTTAGTTTTTTTCCTGTATATGTGGCATGCAAGTAAGTCGACATATGCTGTAAGACGGCTTTGGATAAGGACCCGTTTTGTGGCCACGGCATAAACGTCTTGTGGGCAGTACCCTTAACACACTCAGTGCTATATTTCTTAAGCTTGGGTGCATGTCTCGGTAGTTGCTTACATAAGTGTGCCACTGGTGTAATTTCTTCCATGCTTAAATATGTTCTACTTTCCTCTCAAACACCGCTTTTCAATGTTTGCATGCAATTTAACAGTATCAACAATATGAGCGAGCACCAAACACTGCAAGCTCCATTCCAATTTTTTTTTCCGGCAAATCTTTTTATCGCCGATTTACTCAAGAATATCAATCCATGTGCGATTCCCTCTCAACTACAGAAATGCGTAAAACCCTATTTGATTTCAACAATACAAGACAACATTTCTTACATGTGACATATATAACATAACACATATTACAGACACTTGACAGACTAGACAGACACCAGCTGGACAAAGAAATCTCTGCCTCTAATTTCTACCCCGACATGGAGTTTGAATAAACTCCTTTTACAACGTCTTTAGACGTGGTAGTAGCCTAGTCGTTCCCCATTATGTGGGATTCTGAGTTCACGTTTCTTCTGACTGCTATATTAAAGCGCAGAATTATGGCGTATCCACTCTCTTCTCAAGTGTCCTCCCTGGAATCCTCTCTCTTCTCGAGTGTCTACCCCGGTATTCTTTAATGTCTCAGGTGTCCACTCTGGTATTCTTTACTATCTCAGGTGTCCACCCTGGTATTCTTTAATATCTTAATTATTCTAGAGTCATTATCCCCTTATATATATACTCTACTTCTGACTGTTTTGTTTTTTCCCACCTCCCTCCGTTACCTTTTCTCTTACTTGTTCTAATGCCTAAGACATTTGCCAAAGCATTCAATTTTTTGTTTCACTCACTGCTCGCATGGTTCCTCTCTGGATCCTTGGGATCACTGCCTCCCTCACCGCCTCCTTTGGTCTTTCGTCTGTTCCGCTGCCCGTAGGAATGGAAGGGTTTATGTGTATAAAACAGGTTCCTTCAGACCCACTGCAGATTTTGGATAGTTTTACACTATCATTGTCCACGGCAAGCTTCACAGTCTACTCGGCCAAATGGCGAAGGACTCGTGATATTGCCGAAGAGCTAGAGTTACTTCGTGTCGACGGTCAGTAGGTGTCCTATTTTAATCAATAGTCAATAATCGATGGTCAAAACCATCCTCACCGCTACCAAATGTACAAGAGGGTGGAGCGACCTCTGATGGGCACATGGGATCAGAGCTCGCCCTCGAGTACTTTAAGACGAGATAGCTGCACCTTGAGGTGGATGGGGTGCAGGATTCTCTTACTCCAACACCAATCAATAAGGACAACTCAAATGGTTTGGCAAAGGGAAGTCAGTTTAATGACAAGTACAAAAAATGGGGAAACATTAGGAAATCATCAGTGATGCGATCGCCCGTCTCGCTTCAACTTCCACAATCTTCATTCAGCCAGCAATTCTTATAGGCAAAATTCGGCATCATTTACATCTAACACTCATAGGTTTGTCATGCATTGGTTGGAAAAGGTAACTTAAATATAGGTACTATATCTGTATATGGTAACGGGGTGTGGCGATTGGATAACTCTTATTGAGTGGGCGTCTACACCCATCCCTCTACATCACTCATGCTAGACGTCACTACAAGTACGATGTCTCATTGGTTCTACTAACTATAGGACCCTAGATTACTTGGTCCATTGTGATTGGGTCAGTTACACGCCCAAGCATAAATCTCCACTTTAATTAGCAGCATGCAGAATGTTCACCCAGATGCGGCATGCCCCAAGATTCCTGCTACCTCCCTTCCATCAATCAGTACTTTAGGGCTATGTGTCAATTAGTTGGCTGAGGATGGCCTTGAAACTGTAGCTTCTTATCAGGGAAAGTAAGGGCATCCTCTGGTTTTGGGTTGACCTCGAATTCCTAGGTATGAGCTGTTTCTTGCTAAGTTTCGATTCCGCTCTTTCGTCTGGCTTTGTGCTGGTATGTGAATCCTGGCCAGTTTAGCCTCTACCATCCTGTGCTTAATTCTGCTTTCATGTAGAGTGGACTGCACTTATATTATGGTCTTCATTGAGGTATATATATATATATATATATATATATATATATATATATATATATATATATATATATATATATATATATATATATATATATAGTTGGTGCTTGCCGCTCTATTCTTCTACTTAAGCATAGCAAGACGCACTGTTTCTTGCTTTACAAGCCTATATACAGGCATTAGCTGGTTGCATAGTTTCATCCTGCTTATGGTTACGTTTCTTTATATTTCGACATCATCTCTTCTTCTATGTCTGTGACATCTTTATCCATGGTGTTTCGTCTTAGTGTGTCATCCTTTGGTTGTTGTTCGTTCATCTGTACGTCTGTATGTGCCCTTGTGTTATCACCATTCGCCTTTGATTAAGGCCATTTGGGTCTCTTCTGGGACAGTTTGACAGTAGTCTTCATGTTGTGTCAGCTGTTGGTACGTTTGTCTCAATGGGTAACGTGCTGCCCATGGTTTTCTGGTAATTGGCACTTCAACAGATACTGCTCTTCCAGTGGGCACTGGACAAAGCCCTAGCACAGCTCTCTGCTGGTTTATTTGCTCATCACACGTCACATATCTCGGCGAGCATGTCCCTGGTATTTCAAAATGGGTGGCTGGAGGGCAGGCCATATCTGGGACCTCCTCTACACACAGTGTTTCCCAAAAACTTTGACGCAGAGCACGCTTGTGTATCGGTGTATTGCCATGGAGTATCGGAGGACAGTGTTGTGGTGTGTGTGCCAAGCCCGTAATGCATTGTGTTCATGGCTGGTCCTCTTGTATGTAACTGTGTGGCCACTAAAAGTACTCATATCTGCCTCCGCGTCCCTGTTTCCCTGTTCACCTTGCGATAAAAAATGTGATTGCACGGCAGTGTACGGTGAAGTGTTGTGAGTGAATACTTTTCGATAATGCTGGCAGTGCAGTGGCGAACGGGCCTAGTTTACGGCATCTGGTGTTGGGAAGAAGGGATGGAAAGGGTGGTGGAGTGAGAAGTGCTGCAAGTGATAGATCTCATTGCAAGAAGACGGTGGTGTGCCAGCGGTATCCGTGCATAGTACGCCAATTTGTGGTTATCTCAACAGGCAAAAATCTTGTGTGGTCATTGCAGGCAGCCTTAGTTATGGCATGCCAGCTGCAGTGGCAATGTGTTTCTGTGATGGATGGTGGCAGGCACATTTGCAGAAGGGGAGTGCATTCCACAAGACATGCTCATTTACAGATAGGGTGTACTATGGTGTGCTGTGTTCGTAGCCCCTTTAATGCATGGCTGCAGCCCTTGCACAGACAAGTACTAGTTGAAAAGGTATGTCCACTGGTTGAAAGTCGGTGCCACATTGTCGCTTTTTGTGTGAGGTTTGGCTGCATTGTGTAAGCGATATTCAATCAACACTACAGCTAAGTCAATGCCTAGTCTGGGATGCTGAGGAAAACCCTTATTGATGTATTTTTATATCCAGTTCAGTACTCTGGATGACAACCCTTGTATAACACCCCCCTCTTAGAATCCCCCTGACCCCACTGAGCCAAGAAGTAGGTTTGTTTTGCAAATTAAAAGGTTTATTTGAAAATGTAAACAATATAGATATCACACTTCTATAAATAAATTGATAATGGATATTACACTTGTGAATATGAGCAGTAATCAGCAAGAGGTAACTATGAATAGGAACAGAAGAACAAGGTGGGAAAGAATGCTTTATATGGTTCAAGGAAACGCTAGGTGGAATAAAATGCAGTACAGAAATAACTTGTTATGATTTTAGCATAAGGTAATATGATCACTTTTTCTTTTGACAATTCACTCCCACCCTATGCAATACCAGAAATGGAAGGAGAGCACACAGTCTTCAAGAATCCCAACAAATCACACTTTATAATGCAATACACAGTTCCAGTTCTCCCAGCAAGCTTAGGGCAAACAGGGATGAGTTTTAAACACAGGCGATTCAAATACATCTTTCCCAGATACACAATTTGTTAAAATTACATGTACACATTATATATTCCTTATGGTCCATGCTTGTCCGCCTCTGATCTTCCTGGGGGCTTGCATTAAAAAATGACAACATTTTGCGCTTTTTAACTGGTTTTGCAATATCGGACATTTACCCAAAATTACACACATGTGCGCAAGGAGTATGGACATTAATTGATGAAGTGTCAGATTTTTAACATGCAGACATTTGGAGTAAGACCCTATTTTCCGCTAGCAATCCCCCAGAATACACCACAGGGTCCTAACGCCTCTTAAAATGTGCACCGAAAAATCACAAGAATAATGGTATTACTTATATAATTCTGACAAGTCCGTACTATGAATTATCCATCTTTTTTTAAATTATGCCCTGGTCAAAAAGGGTTGTGGCTTCCCACATCACATGGTGGAATAACTGGTTTATCCACTTTCCCCAAGCCAGCTTGTTCACAGAGGCACAACTGCCCCCCAGTTTCTCCCAAGAGGAAGCTATTTCACGACGCCCCCAATATAACATTTGCCTGAGTCAAGGAAGTTGCATTGTTCGGTCCCTTCCAGTTTCCAGGTGCTCTACCCCTAATCTAATCAGAGAGGTGTCAACTCCTTTTGGCAAGGGGCAGTAGGATGCAGCTAGGCCTGGGAAGAGTGGCTGTTGATCCAGTTTCAACTCCTGTCGGGGGTAGTTGTCAGGCAGAATTCAGTTTCATTAAGCCAGGTTTCAGCTAAATGTCAATTTCTGTTCCCAGTTTTCTACATTCAAATCAAACTGACAATTTTTACCTATACATTAAATAATTACTTCCTTCAAGTCATTTCAGAATATAGTTTTACATTGTATCCACCTCTAAGCAAGTCTTTCCTTGGTCATTTGTTCAGTTTTACACAAAAGTCTGGTGGTTTTAAAACGCCGGCTTTCTGATAGTGGTGAGTACTGGTAATGCAATCATTTTTGGGATTAAGAAAATGAATTCCCCTCAGTTCTGAGTTGCCTTTTGGCAATCAGCATTGCCATTCCCAATGGTTTCAGGCTACTGTGTGTGTAGCCCAATGGTGGTTTTAGGCAGTGCCCTCCTGTGCTCACAACATAGGCAAAAATGGGTGGCAGCCTATTCTTCATGTTTTCCCTGTGCACTCTCTGGGGAGTTCTGGCCATCATGATGTTTTCCATGCCAGTACTGCACAGTTTTATGGTAGGGCTTGGATGCATGGATAAAAACATCCCACAAGCGCACATATTGTTGGTTGCATGGGTGTGGTGATTTGTAGAACATCATACAGTTGTTGGTGTATGGGTGGAGATACTGCAGTGACCAGTCGTGTACGGTGCAACTGGTTCTTACATGTGCTTGTGTAGTGTGCATTGCGCGGATTAGTGTTGCAGTGCACTATGCAGTACTGCTTGTGTGCATGTAGTACAGTGTGGAGAGCAGGACTAATGCTGCAATGATTGTGTTGTTTGGTTGGCATTATTACAATGGTTCTGAATGGAAGTGGGTAGAGGTGCAAAACCCTGTGGTATGTTTGTAGATTACGGTAAGTGGAACATGTTTGCATGTATTTCTGCGTTAGGGTGCAGAGGTTGGGTAGAAGTGCTGGTGCCTATGTTGCCTTTCTGATTTGTGGCACATACCTACATGTTCTCTTGCATGGCTTTGTTATGTTGTGGTGGGTGTGGGCTATTTCCTTCCAACGTAATGCAGTCATGCACTTGTCAGTCTGTATGAATGTCGGGTTTGTGACTTGTACGTAATGGTTGTGGAGGACATTGTAGACTTGGTAGAGGAGAAGCGTACATTAGGATATGGTGCACATCATTACCCCTGTTGCACAATAGGGAGGCACATGTCACAATTTGCGTTTGCAACGTTAGGCCCTTAGAAGACCCTTGCTTTCGGAAGTGCTATAAGATATGGCAGCATGAAAGGATGTGCTCAGCAGCACACATGTAAAACATGGCCAATGCACACAGCCTCCTACATACCGTTCACCACACCTCCACCCAATAGCCTAGGCGTTTATAACAGCCACCACAACCTATTGCAGCCATGCAGTTGTCACTCTGCATGCACTTGAAGTTGGTGACTTTTACATAATGGTTTTGGGGGACATTGTGCACTTGGTCGACCAGTGGAAGGGAGCCGCTATGCGTAAATTAGCATATGGTGTACATCATTGCCCCATCATTGAACAATAGGGTGCCACATACCACTGTGTGCATTTCATATGGTTTGCCCCTTTGCCCCTTATAAGCCCCTTGCTTTACGGAGTGCTTTAAGATATTGCAGCATGAAAGGACTTGTTCAGCAGCACACATGTAACCTATGGCTAACATACACAGCCTCCTACATACCGTTTAGCATACCCAACGGACTGTTATGCAGCCATGGATGCATATATGTGCCCAGGGTGAAAGCTAGCAGGCTCAATTGAAGATGGGGAGTGCAGTGCACATGGCATGAGCATTTAAACATAGCATGTACGATGATGTCTGCATGCATTTGAAGTTGGTGACTTTTACACAATGGTTGTGGAGGACATTGTTGACTCGGTACAGCAGCAGAAGTGAGCTGGTATGCGTACATTAGCCTACGGTGTACAGCATTGCCCCTGTTGAACAAGGGGGAGCCACATGCCACCATGTGCATTTCCTATGGTTTGGCCCTTCCAATCCCCTTGCTTTTGGGAGTGCTGTAAGATATTTCAGCATGAAAGGCTGTGCTCAGCAGCACACATGTAAACAATGGCTAACGTACACAGGCTTCTACATACTGTTCAGCACACCCAACGCAAGGTTTTGAAGCCATGTGTGCAAATATGGGCCCAGGGTGAAAGCTGACAGGCTGAATTGCAGATGGAGAGTGCAGTTCACATGACATGTGCATTTAACCATAGCCTGGACTATGGCAGGCTCAATTGAAGATGGGGAGTGCAGTGCACATCGCATGAGCATTTAAACATAGCGTGTACGATGGTGTCTGCAACTGCATGCATTTGAAGTTGGTGACTTTTACACTATGGTTGTGGAGGACATTGTATACTTGGTACAGCAGCAGAAGTGAGCTGGTATGCGTACATTAGCATACAGTGTACATCATTGCCCCTGTTGTACAATAGGGACCCTCATGCCACCATGTGCATTTCCTATGGTTTGGCCCTTATAATCCCCTTGCTTTTGGGAGTGCTATAAGATATTGCAGCATGAGAGGCCATGCTCAGCAGCATACATGTAAACTATGGCTAACGTACACAGGCTCCTACATTGCGTTTAGCACACCCAACACAACGTTATAAAGCCATGCGTGCAAATATGTGCCCAGGGTGAAAGCTGGCAGGCTGAATTGCAGATGGGGAGTGCAGTGCATATGACATGAGCATTTACCCATACCCTGTACTCAACAGAAATGCAGAGGGTGCGGGTATGGCTGTCTGTTTGACCAGCCACAGCGTGCAGGTTTTAGGGGAGTTTGAAATACATTGACTGAAAGTGAATGGAAAACACTGTGCAGTGGCTGCTCATTTTGGAATCTATAATGTGGATGTGTAGTGCTATGGAGTACAATGAATTGACTGATTTTGCTTTGTCTGTGTGACACTTTGGTGACATGCAATAATGGCTATTTTTTGTTGTTCATTGTGGAGGGAAAATTGCACAGCATGTTACACGGGTTTCAGTGCCGTTTGCGATGAAGGAGGCACTTGCACAGGTCATGCGTTTGGTTCCGATCTCTTGGATAACTTTCTAGCGCATTATGCAGACACTGATGTGACTGCGTCATTTTTTATTTGGTTCGCAAATGGGGAAAGCGTGGTACATTGCGAAGAAGTGTATTTGTGTCTTTGTACGACATGTGCCAATGGCATACTTCACACATGAGAACATGATGGTTCACAGCACAAACAGTTTTCCCCAGCTATAACGTTCATATTACTATGCCTGCTATCCAGATTTCTGCACACCCCATCCAAATTGCCTTTCGTCCTCTACTTGAAAGTAGTAAAAAAGGTTTGTAGCAAGTGTTGCGCACTGACACTCTTCAAAATGCTGTGCAACACGTAAAGAAACCTCTTTCTACAGCGACACCCTTTCCAACTGAATCAACTACAGTGTTTTGCAAAGTTCCACACGTCCCGCCCTACATAAGTTCATTGGCAATTCCATTGTTCATCTCTAAAAGGTGCTTTCTTTATTTCCCTTTTTACCTTTCCCAGTTAATTTCCATTTATTATCGTCTTCTGACACATGCTACAGAAGGAAGGGCAGGAAAGGCCCTGTACAGAAGGGGCAGCACCTGCATGGATACCAGAGGGGACGTGCCGAGAGACGGAATTATTGGTTGGCTATCACCTATATAGGTGCCAGTCATTGTCATGCTCCCGGAAGGACCTTTCCTACGCACTTCCAAGTACCTTCCATAGTACATGCACAATACAATGCCCTTTGCCGGGTAAGGGTCTTTAGCGCGGCATATGGTCTGCAAGGATGTTTTAGAGCTCCTCTGCCCTACAGGAGTGCACCTCTTGTTGCTCGCAGCCGATGTGGGAAATGCAGTACATGAAATTACCCTATGTAATTGTTGGAAGGGCGGACGACTGCCCACTGGTCCCTTGTGCTTTCATTTCAGTTGTCGTCACATGCAGTACAAACATTTCATTCTTCGCCATTAGTCTTAGGAGTAGCATTTACGGAGATGCATACATTCTGGAATAGAAGCATGTTTACAACAACGTGAAACACTGCTTCACTACGTGGAGCAGGAAGCCATTTATTTTGTGCGACCCATGCAGTTGCAGTAGTTTTCTAACCACCACTAACATTGTTTGCGCTCTGCACATTCTGCTGTTTGCTTACTTACCTTTACATGCACTAGTATGTGTGTGACCAAGCTGCACCAGCTTTGCCATTTTGCAGGCTCACTACAATCTGTCCCCCCTGCAGTTACATGTTTTCTTCAACTGTATGACTTGCAGGTGACCTCTTGACACTTTCCATCACACTTCTCAGTGCAGACACAATGTGTCTGTTTCACAGGTCATGGAAAGGCAACCAGCACATCAATCAAATTAATGTGACATTTTCCACGCCCACGCTACACTGCAGGTTGCTGTTCCTTGTTTATCAGTGGGCATCATGCAGTCAGGCATGCTTTAGCCACACATTGGTAGGTTTGCAGAGCTACCCACATAGTCGGCAGGAGTACTTGAAATGCGGTAGCCTACCGTATACATCCATAGAGCTGGCGACAGGGGCGGTGCTACCCGCACACAGTGGCGGACCTATGCATGGGTATAGGTGCTTCCACAACTATTTAACAGTGCATTAGAAGATGCGGACATGCAGCCATTAATGGAGTCCTATGGATACTTGCAGTGTGATTGCACACACGCCGACCAGGTGCAGTCTCCTTAGGAAACATCCATATTGCTCATCTGTAGTGTTCTCGTCCAGTACTGTGCGGCATAGATTCACCATGCAATGTTAACAAAAAAGAGAAACTACTCAAACACCAACATTTACCATGTACATCTGTAATTGCTAAGATACACCAACACTATTCGGAAAAGGAAGGGGTACCGCAAATGGATACATACACCCGACAATTTGGCCTTTCCACACCTATATCATGAGGGCAGCCAGGGAATCAGTAACAAACCATTGTCAACAGGTTGTTATGGTTCCATTGCAGTACCAGACAGCTATTATCTTTACAGGAAACACTATGTTAAAGCAAAACTCTGGTTACAGTGCCCTACTAAAAACCTATGAAATTCACTAACAAAAACATTGTTAAAGGGACATTATGGTTAAGTTGCACCTATGCAATTCAATTGACAAACGTTGTTACAGGGTTGTTATGGTTACAGGTAAAACTGAAAACCCCCTGAAATTCACCAGTTATGGTAGGCTAAGCACCCATAACTCTCACCACCAGTGTGCACTGAAAGGTCTAACACCCATGACATCAAAGATGCCATCACAAATCTCATTGATGATATCACTGATGACATAACATGTGCATTTAGTTTTCATGGAAAGCCTCCACAAGGTATTGTTATTGTAATGGTGGCAGAAAACTATCAAAGATCATTGGAAGAACTATCATGAGATAAGTAGCTTATTGCGCAATGCACTGCTATACACACCATTGTATTACAGACTTCCTTGCAGTACATGAACCAACTCATGTGGACACGTAACCATTGTCTGCACCATGCCCCATAGAAGTGTAATCTTGAAAATCTTCCCATGTTACATAGGGAAATTATGAATGCTTTCGTTTTAGAGTTTCGGGTACCGTGAAACATGTAAGACGAAGCTACCATTGCCTTAATAACTGCATAATTGCACTACTGCACAGAAAACATAAAGACACCACAATGCATACAAATATGAGCATATACGGGGAAATTATAGTAAGCAAACAAGGATCAGTATTACCAGAAAGTGTTCATAACATGAATGATTACCTTCATGCGCAGAAATGATTGCTGTGTTTTACGCTTTCTTCTTCCCCTGTATGTATATGTATCAAATGATGTGAGTGAACCCTGAGGAAAGTAGTGCAAGAACATATCAGAATGGTGCCGTACACAAAGATAGAACCTTTTGAATTGTTACTGCCTGACTGTTAGTGAAGAAAAGCACCTGGCCTACTTATGTCAGTGAACAAAAAAGGGGCAGCCACATATGTGATGTCATCAATGAGATTTTTGATGGCATCTTTGATGTCATGGGTGTTAGTCCTTGCAGTGCACACTGGTGGCGCGAGTTATGGTTGCTTAGCCTACCATAACTGGAGAATTTTGTATTTATTTTGGTTTTACCTGCAACCATAACATCCCTGTAACAACGTTTGTCAATTGAATTGCATAGGTTTGTAGTAGTGCAACTTAACCATAACGTCCCTTTAACAATGTTTTTGTTAGTGATCTATAAATATATACTTTATTGTAAACCCAATAGATGTAAACTCAGATTATTCTAAATACTAATCCCAGTATATGAGATACGACTGATGACAGACCATATGCTCTTCTCATGTCTGCTGACCCAAATTGGAGCAGTGGTTTGAGGCCTAATTAAGGGATAGAAAGCTCCAAGCCAGATCATGATTTCTGTACAACATCAACTCATTTGAGGTAGGGAATCTCAATTGGTTTGGAGACATGTTTTGTTTTGATTTATGTAATTATGGGGAGGAACATTTTCACACTTCGGACCTCATTTAGAGTGAGACAGCAATGGTAAAGTATGTAGTATTTTCGAATATTGAACCGCTCCACGTGTTCATGCGTTGTGAGGTATTTCCCGCATACAATATTTACAGGGTCAGTACAGGTGGTACATTTTGCCTGATCGTGAGTTTCAAATAGCAAAAATAATCTACAATTGTGTATCGCAACAAAATAGGTGGAGATAAAAAATTGAAAAACTATTATTACATACTTTTCTTCAGTGGCGCAACCCCTTCCGTTCATTGCTGAAACAGAAATACTGCAAAGGGAGTTCCAAAAGGGTGGGACATGCACCCCCTTCTCTCCACCATTCCCATGCAGTGCACACACGGGTCAGGAATGTCCCTTTTGTGCATTAACATTTTTTATTCAATTCATTTCTGTCCTCAAAATTAGGGGAACTGGATTTTGAATAGAGAGACATATAGAATATATAGAATATTAGTCCCCGGTGAGGGACAATTAGATTGTTTCAGACAATATGATTGGTACTTGCTGCGTCCTTATCTGCCTGGCAAGGCTCCAGTCACAGCTGTGTCCCTTCAGGGTTTCTTCTGGTAATGGCTACCATGGAAAGTGAGAAGGGCCTGTAACTATGGTCCCTGGGGCATTAACTGAAGCGGTAATGCCCGCTGCCCCAGCTTGGGGCGTATTGCTTAATTAGCACCTGGGAGATGACGTTATTGGACCTCTCTGACAATCAGGTAGCTCAGAAGGCAGGCTTTACCACAAGGTATCGCCCATGTTCCGAGCCCTCTGAACAGTGGGAGGCTGCCATGTTCACCTCCCCCTGGCCCAGCCTCCAGTCCCCTTTTCCTCTCCTCTTCTATGCTGAACATTATCCCCCCATTATGCATGCCTCATTACATGGACACACTCACCCTGCCTGCTGCTGGACACCCACGCCATGCGATCACCTCTTCCTCCACTAATCTCACCTAATTTTTATTATTAGAAAATGTATAAAGAACAGAACTAGGGCCCTAGGACATTTTAACCCTGACAATGGCTGCCATGGAAAGGGAGAAGGCACTATGTTTAGTTCTCTTCATCCTGCGTCCATAACAGACCATTTGTTTTGTATTTATTAATAAAATTGAGAAACAGTGACACCACTGTTTCTCAACTTAAAAAAACAACAATTAGCACCCGATAAATGATACAGTTGTGCTAATAAAAGTAAACCTCTTGGTGTGGGTGGCATTACCGTTTAGGTAATTTCATGGGGGCCCATGTTAAGGCCCGGCTTTGCTCAAGCGTGTAATTTAGGCCCAGGGCCATTATCTGACCGTTAATGCCCACCCCCACTCAGTGCTTATTGCTTAAATAATGCATGCACGTTTCCAGAAATACTAAATATATGTTATCAGTATTCTAAAATACTCAATGGTGTAATGGTAATTACTGTATGCAATATTTCCAGTCGCGAATGTCCCTAACTCTAAATGTAGCCCTTTTTATTTATTTGAACGTGTCAAAAATCCCTTAACAGGTGAATCAGACATAAATAATATTCGAGACCCAGTGTTTGGAATATTAATCACGGCTATACAACTGTGCGCAATAACTCTGTGTGTCAGAACAGGAAGCTGAGACAATGTCTGGGATGAAGGGTATGGTAACTGCGGTATTGAATGTATGGAAGATATGCCTCATATCCTGCTTGCATGTTCGAAACATAGGTGGGGAGAGAGTGAGTGAGATCCATGATTTTGCAATGTAATATTTATGTGCATTATGCACTTGTTACTTTAGCTGGGCCAGATTTGACAATAAGGGGCTATTTGATTGTTATGTTTTTAAGTGATATTTTGATTCATGGGCAAATCCTAGTAAATTAACAATATTACTACTACTATTGCTAATATATATATATATAAGTATACTCGAGGGGATAATGTGTGGATACTTCTACTACGTCTACAAATAAGTATACTCAAAGGGATAATGTGTGACTACTTCTACTACTACTATTGCTACTATATATAAGTATACTCAAAGGGATAATGTGTGACTACTTCTACTACTACTATTGCTACTATATATAAGTATACTCAAAGGGATAATGTGTGACTACTTCTACTGCTACTATATATAATGATGATGATGTGTTATTTATATAGCGCATTTATGCAAAGCGCTTTACACAGAACATATTTACATACAATATCACCCAACCGAAATTGGTACTCATTTATCGACCTGGAAAAGATGAAAGGCTGAGTTGGCCTTGCCAGGATTCGAACCTGCGATCGCAGCAGCGAGCGCTCAACCCGCTGAGCTATCTTACCAGCATGTATATAAAAGTATATTCGATGGGATCATGTGTGGCTACTTCTACTACTACTATTGCTACTATATATAGGTATACCCGAGGGGTAATGTATGACTATTTACACTCTGCCTCTGAAAGCAAGATCAGTTTCAAACTGCCCAAAATTATAAAATAATGTTACCTTATATCAAGTAATTAATAATAGTACCTGATGAATGTTATTCAATCCAAATTTGCTCTAAATTGTTCAACATTCTATACACAATGTACAAAATAAAGTGGTGTTCCATTGCGTGGAATGTGTAGTGCGTGTCATTTGATAGAACCCCATATATATGTATTGATACTCTCTCTCTCCGGGCTCAGACACTGGGGCTTGTTAAACACATGCTGCATGAATCATCCTGTTTAATGCTGTCAGAGATAACCTCTCATTTCTGATGGGCAATTTTAATTTCCTGCTCAAGCCATGCTCTCATAACCGTTTTTGAATATAACAATAGTGACATCAATGTTAATTATGTTAGTAAAATCAAGGCTCTTTTCTGATACACTCCAGAACCTTTCTTTATCTTTAAGGACTGTAATCGTAATCTAAATTAGATATCAGCTGCTTAATGTGTTTAACATGTTTCCCCGGGTGCTTTCTTTTGCACAAAGAGCATTTTGGAAATTGAATTTGGTCAGAAGTCAGAATGATCCATGTGTACAGTGTTGTGTACATCTGCACATCTTTATTAATAATATATAAGAAAAGTTAAGCAAAAAATAATATATTTTTTAACATAATAATATAACCCACAGGGTATGTTACAGTGAACCTATATAACTGCATGCCAACATTTAGCTGTGGGTTGCTTGAAAATGTAGACAAGTCCACATGTACAGAGCGCGTGTAAGATTTGAGGTACGAAAAACAGCCGTAAAATGTGTGCAACAAAGTAGCTTACACTTTGCAGCCTGAGAACATACTTAAAATACACCATTGAGGCCCTAAAGTGACGCAAATTTCAGAGACACAAAAGCAACTCTAAAACACTTAGGAGTTCATGTTGTATGAGAACTGAAGGCGTAAAGTCTTGAGTAAGGTTATAATGCCTTCCATTTACACCATGTCTCAGTTTCAATCATTTGAATTGGGGAGAGGAGGATCGCAACACAACTTGCATTTCTGCTGCCCTCCTTCCGCTACGCCATACAAATTCTCCAGCATTTGCACTGGCATGCATTTTCATGCCGGTGCAAATGCTGGTGATCCCAATGGAGCCTGTCTGCTTTATGCACCAACATTAAGCAGACCCACCAGGATTTTGTGGCATGAAATTGCAAATTCTATGGCATGAAATGGCACATTTTTTGGCACAAACCTTTATTTATTGCAGCATTTTGATAGCACAATTTTTATTGAATGGAGGGTGCAAGATTGGCACATTGCAGGAAAGAGGCAGTGTGCAAGGTTCCAAGAGAGCCAGGGTGTCATTATATGTATCTTTTGTATTATTTTAATAGGAGGAGTCCTAGATGTGTCTGGCCTGGCAGAACAGTGTTTGTTCTGGCTATGTTTTTTCGTTTGATGCACATGCCTATTTGATATTATTAATGGCATTGATCATTATCTTTTGTAATGCTTAAAATATTCCCCTTCTATGTTCCCCAATCCCTCATACACCCACACACCTCTCTCACCAACACACCTCACACGTTTCACCAATTCTCCATCACAACTGATATTTTCGAACCTCACTCTCTCATACACATACTCACATGTTCTGTCACACTGCCAAGTCACAATTTGCACTCTCCGATCCCTGCCAAACTGCAAATCATACTCCCAATTCACACCTTACGCTCCCCAATTCCTCTCACAGTATACAGTCCTTCATTCTTTCATGCTACATCTGCATCTTGCATCCTTTCTCTCATTCTATGGAACTCTTCCCTCATCCTTTCTCGCAATCTGCAGCTTACTGCCTCTTTCCGGCCAAACCCTCTCTGTTTTTTTGCCCCAATGCTACCCTTGAGTCTATACTTCCTCCAATTTCTGTACCTCTGCTCCCTCTCTGCTTCCTGGCCCACCGCCCCACTGCATCCTCTCTGCTCTCTTGGCTACCGCTTCCCCCTTTGACCCACTGCTCTCCCTCTGACCTCCCTCTTGACTACCACTTCACAGCTCACCCATCACTCCCTCTCTCCCCTCTCTCTCTTTTCCCTCTCATATTGTGACAATTTTTCAATGTTTGAAAACTAGATTTTGGCCTGGATCCTCAAAAAATGGGGCATCTAAAAATAGAGCAGAGGATTTGCTATTATTTTTAGATAACCCATTTTTGGAAATGTGCAGGTCGCAAGGCAACTTGTGCATTTCCATGGGGATGCGCTGTAGCGCAAATGATGCGCTGGCCAGTCACCTTGAACATGTTTGGGTTGGAAGAGCTCTCCTGACAATGGTCTACAGGTTCCCTATGCATTTCACTGTAACGGGACTGCCACTGTAAAATGCAACCCAAAAAAAAGAATTCTATCCCATTTGGGGAATAGAAATGCGAGTGAGACAGCAGATGTCACACTTAAAAAAAAAGTATTGCATGATTCAGTAGGGCCAGTAAAGACCATGAAATGCAGTGGCATCCCCTGTGCACCTATTCAAAAGGGGGACATAGGGTTGCCTACAATTTCTGCACTTTTAAAAGCGCATCTTGTTTGTCAATTTGGGATGCGCTTTTAAATGCGCAGAAACAGCCCCTGATTTGTGCAAAGGGGTGAAAAAGGACATCTGAATAGGCGCATATAAGCAGCGCCAATTCAGATGTCCTTTGTGGATTGGGATGCTCTGTTTTGCACAAGTGATGAGATGTGTTTGCGCATTTCATTTCTTGAATCAAAAAAAAGTGTTGAGAAACTGGCCCCTTGAGTACATTTTTTAAATGTGTTTTGCAAAAACAGCAATGTTTGCAGATGTTTTTGCAAAAACTGTACTTTTTGCGCTTTTAAAAAAAAACAGCCGGTTTTGCGACATTTTGTGGGATCGCAAAATCTCTATAAACTGGAGGGTCTGATTAAGCAGGAGTGCCCCATGGGTATCTGTTGTACACATTGCCTGCCATGCTCTTATGGCAGGCAGCATGTACTATTGAAATTAAAACCTAGCTGACATTTGAGCCTGTCAGGAAGGGTTTAATTGTAATTGTTAGCACTGATTTCCCTGCGAGAATGAAAGCATGCCAGGCAGCGTTGCTCACTTTGCACGGCGCAGTGCACTGCACTTTTGCTCTCCGACATGTAAATGATGAACATTTGGTGATGGGAAGTCGCATATATACGTAACAGCTGTCCACCACTAAGTTACTGATTGGATTAAAAGGAGCTCCATAGGAGATGCTAAAAAAGCTGGCATGAAAACATTCTTCAAAAACATCAAAAGGCAGAAAATTGCCACGAAATAGGAGAGGCTTGAAAACAGCTTTAAAACACATGATAGGAGATATGAAGTGGCAACAACTTTAAAGGCACTTAAATAGCTTTAAAAAAAGCTGCGCCCACCTAGAAGATCAAGTGGCCTGCCATTGCATCAAGCGTCGGCTGTATTTAAAATCAGTTGCAGAGACTCAGAAACACTGGGGAGGAAGGCACTCGCAGAGCACCAGCGTCTAAATGGGAAGTCTGACAGCATGTGTGGTAGAATTGAACTTACAGGTGTCTGATTGCGACTGGATCCGAAGCCACATTCAGTGATCAGTCTAGGATGAGTTGTGCTAGGTCAATACAAGTTATGAAAGCAATCCATTTTAGGAAGCGACTCACGTTGTACTAGGGTAGAAATACATTATTTATAACCAACTGTCCTTTTCCGATATCATCCAGCTCAAGGTCACCCTCTTAGCTCAGGAAGGGCTTGCAGCCAATAGCAGGGCTGAGAACAGGGCCGGTGCCACGAGTGTTGCTGCCATTGGTGAATGGTCATTGTGCCACATACGTGCTACTCGCACGTGGTGTGAAGGATCTCCAACTTTCCAAATGTCCCGTGACCAGACGAACAGAACGTGATCTTGCAGAGATGAAACCTTGATCACCCTAAATCATACTTGTGTCTACTTGCTGTGGTCTTGAAAGTTAGCAGACAGGAATGTAAATGTTATGTTATGTTATGTTGTGTTATGTTATGTTAACGGTATTTATATAGCGCACCGTCACCAACAGAACTGGTCCCAAGGCGCTTTGGAGGATCTGTACATGAGAAGGTGGGATGGGTTAGTAAGGTGAAGAGGGAGTAGGATAGTGAGAGGAGTGGTGTACTGTTGGCAGCGTCAACTCAGTAGACACCGGGTGCTTAGCTTTGGTATTGGATCGGTGTCCGTCGCGTGTACTGTTGGTGCGACTTATGTATTGTTGCAGTGTGGTGAAGTGCGTGCAGCTTGTTGTGCGAGAGATGATTGTGTGAGTTTTTTAAGTGTGCAGAGAGTTTGAGTTTATATTGGTAAGAGGGTTATGTGACATTTAACATGCAAGCATTCACAGTTCTGTCTAAATGTAGCACCCGCTGACCTACACAATTTAGTCTGTGTGTGGCACTCACCAATCTTCACAATATTATCCAGATACTGCACAGGCCAATGTTCATAATTCTAAGCGTGGGACATGCTAACATTCTCATTTCCTTTTAAGTGTTGTGCTTGGTAATCTTCATAATTCCATCTAGGTGTGGCACTCGCTAACCTTCACAATATTATCTGGATGCGACGCAGGGCGAAGTTAGAAAATCCATCTAAGTGTGGCACACGCTATGATTCACAATCCTGTCTAGATATGGTGCAGGCTAATGTTCTCAATTCTAAGTGTGGCACATGCTAACATTCAAGTTCCAACTAAGTGTGGCATATGCTAACATTCACAATTCTGTCTCTATACGGCTCGGGCTAATGTTCTCAATTCTAAGTGTGGCACATGCTAACATTCAAATTCCATTTAGGTGTGGCACATGCTAACATTCAAGTTCCAACTAAGTGTGGCATATGCTAACATTCACAATTCTGTCTCTATACGGCTCGGGCTAATGTTCTCAATTCTAAGTGGGGCACATGCTAACATTCAAATTCCATCTAGGTGTGGCATATGCTAACATTCACAATTCTGTCTAGATGCGACGTGTGTGCGGAGAAAAAGTACACTAGTTATTCACTTAACATCTTTCGCACTCAGGCATGCTCTAAATTTAGCATTGGATTGCTCCGTGGTTGTGGCAGCCCTGGCTGTGCACATTTAGGCAATAAATTCCTTGCGGGGGTAGGGGAGTGGAGGCGGAATTACCACCATAGTTACACAAAGGCCCCGGGCTCCTCTCAATCTACCTTGGATAAAGTCCTGCTGTATCGGTGGTCGAGAATTTTCGGCGGCTGCAGCACGGGCATGAAATTCTCTTCCGCTGCGCCTCCTTGCTACAGGGGTTCATCTTTCCTTTTCCTGTGCTCTGAAAACTTTTATTCTAGTTTTATCCTAGTTTCCCGGTTCTCTCAGTTTGACTGTGCACTACTTAGGGTATAGCGCCAAAATACACTTGGGCGTCTGTTGCGCTTTATAGGTGCTGGTAACATAAAGTAACATTAGTATTCCGGGATGAAATACCCTGGGATACTAATAGTTTCGTAAGGCATTTAGATCTTTACCGCTTCGGTTCTGTAATGAACACTGCAGTTGCAGTACGCATTAGTCTAAGAAAGACTAGATTGTGCATTCAGGTTTATTGATATGGAGGGGCAGGTAGCCATGTTGGAAGGAATGCTTCCTGCCGCTCCATATCAATACACTTGAATTTAAAAAGAAAGAAAGGCTATGTTTAATAAAAAGTATGAGATGCAAGTTGGATTGAGATTTGTTTTATTAATCACAGATTAAATTGGGGATCCGTAGTACGTGATACAGCAGGAGACGAAATGGAGGCCGAGATGATGAAAGCGCTCTCAAAGGAATGTAAAGGAACTACCAGCGAGGGAAGGCTTGGAAAAGCACTATCGGTTGTGTGGAAGTGTGAGAAAAGATGGCGGCCGCGGTACTAATGATTTGTATAAACCCAACGCTAGTTTCAGCAAGTTTCCCAGGGAGATTACGATTCAGGGAGAGTTGCACTTTCAAACCGGTTGCAAGGCACTTGATTCAGGGAGGGTTGAGTCAGAGGCAGGTAGAGTTGACTTTGAATGCGCCTATTTGGTGGTGAGGCCTGCAGGCACCCTAAGAAGATGACAAAATCGAGCGAGGTCCATGGAAAGGTGACCTTGAAGCTGCCCTGATGAAACTTGAGGCAGGATCTTGGCATTACAGCAGTAAAGGTCCAGCATCAAACATTCACACTGCTAAGAGGTGAGAACTCCAAGAATTGTGATCAGTACGTCCAAGGCCCTGGAGTGTTCACACTTCTTGTAGCACTGCCTATGCATGCAGAATGCTCCCTGTTAGAATTTCGAGAAAAACAGCACAGGAAAAAAGTCTCCATGAAACAGAAATGCTTCGACCTCGGACATTGCTTTGTGGGCACATTTTTAGTTCCTACTATTAGGTGTCGCTTGCGACATCTATAAGCCACAAGTACTGCACTGCAGTACAGAGAGGGAGGAATGACATATGAGGGGGCACGCAGCGTCTGTAGGTGTGGTTTGGGAAACGCTTTGGCTTTTTTTGGCATATGTCAGCACTAAATTGATCCCTTCTTTTATCCATTGATGAATTGTGTAAATATGTCATGAATATAACAAGAATCTTACCACTAAACTAGTAAATAGTTAGCTTTGGGGTGTGCAGGCCACACTGCAGGCTCGTAGCCTTGGTCTTTTTTCTTTGGTTATGTGCCCACCCATTGCCTGCCCATGGCCATGCTAATCCCTTTGGCCATTCCCAACTATTCCTGCTTCTGCCCGCCAAAAACACCTCCTCATTTGAACACTTTCAGCTCACGTTAATCAAGCCTTACCATCAGGCTTTGCGTTCAAAGTGCCTGCCAGTGTGTGTTCAAATCAGTCTTCTGAGAGTTAGTTGGAGTTGTACACACGCTACTGGTGTAAAATAAAAAAAGTGTCTTACCAGGTCTGCCTGAGCCACTCCATTTATAGGCACTCTGCGTGTCCTTCCCTGAAGTACTGTTAAAAACAAGCATTGGCAAAGCCGCTGAGGTCCTGTTTAAACAAGCATTGGCAAAGCCAACATTTTTGGATTGTGCATAGGTTTTAAGATTTGCCAGGCACTACTATTAGATGCCCAGGTACTCACACCATTGAGTGTCTGCTACCAACAATGGGTAGTTAATGCCATGACAACTGTGCCTGGCAGGTGCCCTTCCTATTCCTACACAAAAACCCACACTGTTGGCATTGCTAATGATTGTTTATTTTGGTATTTGGAAACATTTGCAAAGTCACAAAAAAGGCATTTTGGAACCTCACGTAAAATTGCACTGAAGTCTCGCAGAAAGTACATGAATTGACGGTGTGTCGCCAGTGGACAAACAGAATCGTTCCTTATCAAATATCTTACTGACAAATTAGCTGCTGAACTGCTATATGTGGATGACTGTGGGCGTCATTTATTTGTGTAGATCGAAGCATATCTATGATTGCAATTTTGCAGATGCACAATCTATATTTGTCAAGCACACTTGTTTCTTAAATGCGTTCTGTGTTCCACAGCATTACTTTTGTCATGGCTGTTGTGGTGCAAGTACCACAGAGCAGAGCAGTAAGAGCACAAATAGTGGCAATAGTTTGAAGTTGCCTGGGATCCCACTGGTATGCCATGGTAGTGACCAGTGGGCATGATGCTGCCAAGCAATGCAGGTGGACTGGTGTGTAGAACAGAGCACGTGTTGAGGGAGCTCCATGTCCCTTTAGGCTGCTCATAAATCAGATCTCTTTATAAAATATAAATTGCATTTCTAAAGCTATTCTCAAACGTCTGAAAAACAAACCCCAATCCTGTCGGTTTACATAAAATAGTGCACTGTTAACTGGGTAGGAGAAGCATGGTGGGCAAGTGGCATGCCGCAGCAGGAACACATTGTAATGATTAAGGTACTTCAGGCTGGGGAGACACTGAACATTGGAAAGGTCAGGTGTTGGCACCACTCAGTCTTCAAACAATGTGTATCCCTTAGCAGTTAAAACCCGTATGAAGCAAGTGTTTCTTGCCACCTTGTTGCTGCACCGTTTGCATACATTAACCTCGTCCTGTGCAAGGTGACCAAGAGAGTCAGCATCAGAGGCAGGGTCCGCTCTACAGAAAGACATATATCCAATGCCAAGGAGTCTGGGTTTTGAGATTGAAGACTAGGAGTATTGAAATATTCACAAACACTGGTGGTTATTTCACAGAGCACCAGCACCTTGGGCTTAAAATTGGATATGTAATCAGTCAGACATCTAGTCAGCCCAATACCATACACCATATCATCTTTAATACTCTTAACAGAATATCAATTTGTCTAGCTCAGTCTTAAGCACATATTTGTAATAGAGACACTATATTTGACTTCAAATAGTATAGCTATGTAGGGTGTGTTTTCTTTTATTACATTACATGTAGACACAATGGGCTTCTGTGCAAAGTGTCAACCTATGGTCTTCAATAATAACCGTACATGACATGTAAAACTAAAATACTTTGCATGATAAAAGTTCTGTCGACATGACAATGGTCCTTTCTACTTAAAATGAGAGAGAGAGTGAGAGATTGCAAAAGGCCACCATTACTACATGTTCATGTCTGAACATAGTGCCTGATCCATTGATGGCACCCCGATCTAAATGGAGGGGAGATGCTCTACGCTAGGCTGATGATCCTCTACAGATTTGTGAACTTCTTCAAAAGAATGGTGCTATGATGTGCAGGTGCTACCTTGAAAATGAAAAGGCTTGAGACAAAGAAGAAGGACTTTCCCCCAAAGGCCAGAACGTTTCTGTTTCCCCTAGAAACAGCTGGTCCTCTTTTTTACTAGAAGTACGTTACTGCACTGTACAGTATTGCTCTTTCATGTCACCCCCCTACTAGAAAACGGTGCGTAATCTATAAGCCATGGGGGAGTTTGATATCGGTTACAGAGTTCTTTAGACAGTGACATTTTTGAAGAAGGGAGAAAAAAGAGCCAATGACAAATGTGAATTTAGATTTGTATTTTCTGCATTGTCCACAAGGCTTTCTGGGGCCTGGGTCCAAAATACCTTTAGCTATCCCTCCGCAAATACCTCCCCTCTCGAGCTCTTCACTCCTCTACCTCCAACTCCCTCAGGGTCAGTCGTTTTTCAAAGAAAAGAGCTGGGGATAGATCTCTGTCTTTGGCTGGGGCCTCCCTCTGGAACAGCCTCCCTACCACTCTAAAATGTGTGAGGAATACCCACTTGGTTCCGGAAGAACCTCAAGACCTTCCTATTTTCTTCTGCCTTCGCTCCCCCTCTCCCCAACTGATCGGTTCTCTATTGGCACCGTGCACCTGGCCACACTCTGTTCTCCGGGCCCAGGTACCTGCTCACCCTGCCACCCTCCCGCACTGCCTCCGGGTCACCCCTTGCACTGGGGTCTGTATCTGTACCCATACAGCCCCCCCTTTTCTTCCTGCACTTATCAGACCTACCCTGTCTGTTGCCTTAAACCTAGCACTTGCAAATTGATGGCTGCACTACAATTGTTTGTTGCCTTTATTATTTATTTATTGTTATTTATCTGTTTCTCCTCTGCTTCACACTTTCCACTTCTCCCCCTTCCATGCACTTTTCCCCTCCCCCTCTCCCATGCACTTGCGCATTCTCAATGTCACTGGGCCTAGTAAGATCTCTGTTTTGTTCTCCCCTGTTCCCCTCCCTTGCCCTGTCACGCTCTGAAACACTTGTGTACAAGCGCGATAGAAATAAAATATCAATATTAATATCAATGAATTGTTTTCTGCTATCAGCCAAGGACTAAACTTCTTGAGTCCTCCTCAGTTTCAAGGGTGTCATCTGTTTTGGTGGCGTTTCCGCTCTCCCAGCGAGCACAATGCTTTCCAGTTGAATCACCCAACCAGTAAAACAGTTAAACTGTATCAAGTACTAAAATAAATGTCCATCTTTGACAAAAATGGGGTCTTCACCCAAAGCAATTTGGCTCTCACCTACTCTGTGTACTGTGTCAACTGAAATACCGCAGCCATTGCATTAGCAGCCAATAGATGTGCATTTACTAGTGCCAACACCTCCGCCATTGGTGGACCTCATACGGAGACATTTCCTGGAAGAGACCTTACAGACGATCCATTGGATGAGGCTATAGTGTGTGAGAAAGTGCAGGGGCCAATACTACCTACAGGCACACTTGCTGATAGAGTACAGTTGCAGAAGGGCACATTGATTGAGTAGGAGATTGTTACTTATGCAGAATGGGGGATCAGCAGCTAGAAGCAGTATTTGCACTTTTTAAATAACCATGTCTGGCTAGGAAAGAGTGGGCTGCCTAGATGAAGCAGCAGGGCCAAACTAAAGTGACATTGTCAGGGGTCCCCTCTTTTGACATCCATGGTGCCTTGGAGCTAGAATCTGAGAAGAACCTGACAAAGAACAGATCATGCCTTCTGCTTCAGCGTCCTTACCCCCCTGCACCAAAGTGCCCTCAGAAATCCTAACCAATGCTCTTAAAACGTTCTTCTCCCCCACACATTTGGACCTGCCACCCACAATGGGTAGTTCCCATGACTACGCAAAAGCCAAAACTGTTGCCATTATCAATGCTTGTATATTTGGGTATTTTGGAAACAGTTGCAATGTCACAAAAACAGGCCATTCGGAAGTTGTGTCTCCAGTGAACAACCAGAATCGTACTGTATGAAAAATCTCACTGTCACCAAAACATCACCCCTCAACACACAGCCACCACCCTTTGACACGTGCCAAAGCTGACATTCTAATGACTGGGCTGGGAAGTCCTTTTTGCCAGTTCAATATGACGAGAAGAAACATGTCTCCCACCAGTAGTACAACCGAACGGGTGACGCTGTCAGCCAGCATACCAATGCTGCAACATCAGCAGAAGAGCACACTAGGGCCTCATTACACGGACGGCGGTAAGGAAATAACATTACCGGTAATTGAATACCAGTAACAATAAATTTCCTATCCAATTACGACCTTGACTTGGCGCTATTAGCGCCATCGTTAAGTACGGTGGCACTAATAGCGGCAAGTCCGTGGGTGCGCGACCCCCCGGCCAGAAATAGCAGCATGACGATAATAGCATCCCATCACAAGGTAGGCCGGACATGGCAATAGCGGCATTGAAAAGATCCCAAAACCCCCTACCGGCATGGCGCTAATACCGGCATTGCAAACCACCCGTTAAGAGACCTGAGCAGTGTGTCCACCTGCCACAGGTGGACACATCGAGCACAGGTGTAGGCGATGGAGACTGTGGCAGCACAAAAGGGCGCAGCACAAAAGGGCACCCACACCCCTTCCCACACCCCTTCCCACACAAAAATGCTTCCAATACTGCCCGCATTACATGGGCTGGAGGATATGATTGCAGTGCGGCAGCATCAACAACAGGCAGCACAGAGGAGACGCAGGAGGAGTACGAGTAGGAGTAGGGCAAGGCAGATGCAGCAAGCACCAGCAGGGCACCCAGAAATACCACAGAACCAGCACGATGAGGACAAGAAAATTGCACATAGCCGTACCAGCGCTGTGATGGACCAGGCATCCCTAAGCGTGCCGGGTGAAGCCCTCCTGTACGGCCATGACAAAGTGCCAAAGACAACCATGGCATGTGTGATGCAGGACTAAATTTACATCAGACGGAATGTGCCTATGCCACCTGACATGCAAGCGCAAGATGAGGATGATGTGGGTGGTGATGAGGATGACCGAAAAGGCCCGCAGGGACATGCAAGTGGCAATGTCCAGGAGGTACACGATGTGCATCAGCATCTGATGTATCAGATTCCATGACATCCAAGGTATGACCATCATGCATAAAGATGGGTATTACTGCCCTGATACATGTGGTCAGTCCCACAAAGAATCATCTCCCCAATACAGTACACACACACACAATGATGAATACCAAGCCAGTGTAAAGTTATCGACAGTGTATTGTGAACAAAAGACAACAATAAGTGCATGGCCCCAACTGTGAACACACCCCTACCCCCCTCCCCCCACAACACTCCCAAAAACACCCCTACCCCCTCCCCCCACAACACTCCCAAAAACACTCCTACCCTCCTCCCCCCACAACACTCCCATGTGACCCTCATGGTGTGAACGTGTCCTTTTCAACATGTTGCACCTAGTCCTTGCCCTAATTGTCAGTTCCTGCCCCGCCATTTGGTGGTTGTGATGTGGTGCGCCTCAGGTTGCGCAGAGACCGGCGTAGGGGGCTAATTTGCCGTGAACTCCCAGAGGAGGTGGTGGCCGGATCATCCTGGGTTGTGAGTGGGCATCAGCGCTCAATTGCGTCTGCTATACGGTGCATGGCCTGCCTGAGTTGGCCCATTTCGTTGCAGATCCTGTCGGTGCATGCCTCCATGCCCTCCCTTGTCTGCTGTGCAAAAATACAGAGATCCTCCCTCAGACGGCCTACCTCAACCACATGCTGCCCTACTAGGCCAGTGATCTCCGTCTGCCTCTGAATGATGGCTGTGAGGTCATGTTGAATGGTGCATGCTGGTGGGATGGCTGATGCGCCTTGTTCCATGGCACTGGCCTCAGGTGAGAATACCTGGGGGCTCCATGACACTTCAAGGGTGGGGGTGGGTGACCCTCCTTGGCTACCCAGACCTGTAGACAACTGTTGGTGGCTGGATCCACGACATTCATATGGACACATGATTGGGGGGCCCATCACATTTCACTGTGCATTGTTGGATGCATACACTTACCTCCATCAGACGAAGTAGGCACGCCATGCTCCATTTCTCCTACTCCCTCTCTGCATTCCACTCCGATTGTGGATGCACAGGTCTCCTCCCACTCATGGAGCTTAATAGGCGATTTGCTGCCTCCTCCTGTGCCTGTAGCCAGGTTGCGGTTTAGGGCCAGGATGTTCCTCACACGTAGCTGGAGGTCGTCCCACCTCTTGCGGCAGTCTTTAACTGTGCGGGTGGTGGTGCCTACCGCACTGACCTTGGTGGCTACCTCTGCCCAGACGGCCTTCTTCTTCAGGACGGCCTGCCACCGCATGTCGTTGCAGAAGACCACCTGTGCATTTGCCGCCAGTGTCTCAGTCAGCATTACAAGCTCCTCCTTGCAGAATTTCTCCTTGCGTTGCCACTCTGTAGATTTTTTCAGGGCCTTGGACATCTTTAGGCTGTCCTGGAAGGAGTTTTGTTCGGGTTTCCTGGTAAGGTGTCCTGGATAAGGAGGATGGCAATGGATTGTTTTTTTAAAAGATGGCCGCCATGCTCTTTCCCGTTCCTGTGCGATGACGCTATTTCCGGTTCCGCAAAATAACGGTCACCGCGGCGATGACCGCTAATGGCGATGACCGCTATTTGCATGTGGCGGCAGGTCGGAAGTGCTATCAGCGCTTTCGACAATGCCGTTAAGGGACTTTTTGGGGACTTTTGCAGCATGTCGGTAAGGTCATTACCGGCATGGCGCTATGCTCGTGCCCGCGAACTCGTAATGACACACAATTGGTGGCCTCTTGCGAGGGCGGACACGCCAATTGCACCATGCCGGTAATTGTCAATTTTTACCGCACAACGTGTAATGAGGCCCTATGTCTGGAAAACACCAAACGCTGCATACGAACTCAGTGCAAGACTGCATACACCAGACGAAGGACTGATCGCCTACACTATGACCCAATTAAGCCCAGCACATAGTGGAACACAAATCAACTTTGCCAGAACCATACCTGTTGTGATGGTTTGAGCAGGTGGGCACACAATGGCATGCTCTGGTCATCACACAGTGTGTGTGTTTTTGTTTGAGCGATGCAGGTTTGGAGATGAAGGTGAGGAATAGAGCTATGCAAGGAGCAGAGGGTGGGTGTTGCATAGAGAACACTGAGAGAGCCTGTTTAAATAATTAAAGGCATTGAAGATACTCCCTGTGTTCGCCTTGACTTTATAACAATACTGTCCAGAACTTTCCATGTCTCAAGTCGTGTGCAAATGAGGCTCCACGACCTGAACCCCTTTTTAGAAACTGACAGCGAACATCTCTTTTCTTTTCTTAGAGCCTTTGGTAGCAAAGCACAGAAAGACTGCTGCAAAGTGGCATTGGGGCTACATCAATGTGGTTTTCAAGTGGTAGATTGGTGATTTGTGATAGGGATTCATAACGTGGCACAGACAAACTAAATGGCATCAAGGCGCTAGTATTTGTTAGAAATCAGTATCATTGTGTTGCTCCATCGCAGGAAGTGGCAATTGTCAGGCTGCCTGCTGGCCATGACTTGCCGTACTTGAAATAAGGCTGTCCCAGTCGCAACCACTAAGACTCCTTGTAGTAGAAATAGCCACGTAGGGTGACAATACAACTGCAAGAAAAAACTGAAATCCAGAATCTTGCAATGAGAATAGGAGAACAGAATGAAGGAGGCTTGCGTTGCTGCAGAGGACCTACAACACAGACAAGAATGTAGCGATTAAACCCGATGATAGGTGGCCAAGGACTGTGTCAACAGAAGGCAGAGAATGTTGCAATTCATTCAAGCCTTCTCTCAACGCGTCTTTGTAGGGCTGGATGTCCTGGATGTGCTTCTGAATCCACACAGTGCCAACCACCATCTTGCAATGGGCTGGCACTACTACGTTTGACGGTGGTAGCCATCATGGAATAGGTGCCTTTTATGTACGCAGCAGAACAAAGAGGCAGCCCTTCAATACGTGGGCAGAACACACCATGCAGTAGCAGCAATGGACAGGCCCTATGGACCAATGAGTGGAGCAATAGCGACACTGCAGAAGATCTGGGAAGGTTGTTCTTTGGAACATTTCAAGTAGCTTCAGTCCAATCAAATGCTGGCAGCAGAGATTTCCTCTGCAAAGTGTTGCCATCTTTTTAATGAAGTTAACATGATTTTGCATTTAATTGTTAAGGAAAGTGAAGGGGGCAGTTTAGTTTTCAGACCTACATAAGCCTTTTGATTTCTCATATACAGTAGAGTACAGCCTGCACCTCTAAAAAATACAGAACAAACCTGGATTTCTTTAATCATATACTAGCAGCAAAAGCTCTTTTAGCTTGGTGCTCATCACTGGCCTGATCATTTGGCTCATATCCAGTACCATACAAGTGAAGAATACAGGAGGGTTAATAGGTCTCTAGCTGCATTGCACAAGGAACTTCATTAGGTATCGTACATGTTGTTTAAAGGCCCACCTGAGGGTGTCCTTTATCAACGAGTTGAGGGCAGCAATCGGGCCCAGGGCCTCGGTAATGAGTGTTTGCATTCCAGGCAGAAAGGAATCACCTATCAGAAAGGATTGAATCCACACCTTCTAGGAGGCAAGAGGCCTGAGTCAACACACCCTCAGTGCAATTTCATGAACTTTAAAGGAGGTTAACACATCATTCCATATCAGTGCCGATTTCAATAGCATGCACAAAACTAACCAATACAAGACCACATGGCCCTGAGCATCACACAGACTGATCATGCATCGAATTTGGCCTGGCAATATGGTATGAAAAAAGACAGTTGGGCACTGGGTGAGACATTTGAAACCAGCACTGTAGAATGTCCATGACCCAGGATACACATTTATTTCATAACAACTCACGTACAGTTTTGCATATTACAAATTTCTCCCAACACAAGCAACACAAGCAACAACAGAAAATGTAGAATGAGGGAAAGAATATCGGTTTAAGAAAAGCTCTCAACGCAGTTCCTTTTTATATCAAAGCAGAGGGCCTGAAACTCTGCACCAACAAAACACTGGTGGGGAACCCAACAATAGCTTATACAAGATTATATATAGCCAGGGACATCACTATGTACCGAGTGTTCCTTAAGGACGGCATCCAATGGCTACACATTAGGAATGTTGATGATGACACTTGTTGGGTATGGCTTAACCTCATACATCGGCATTGTAGTCTCCACCCGGTGCATTGTGGATAGAGTGACGCTGCGCAGTGACTTCTTTTTCTGGTGTATTGATGATTGAGAAAAAACAGTTGTAGGAGATGCAATACATCCCATTGCAGCAAAGAGCACATAAGGATTCGCCATTGAACATAAATGTTGATGGCAAGTACAGAAAATGAAATATGGGATGTGCTAGAACAATTTCAAATTAACCATCCAAAGAATGCACAGGGTTTAATTTTTCAGTGGTCAATTCTGGATTATTGGCTAGTTAGCATGAATGACTACTGCAGGTGCAAATGAAGGAAATGCATTCCTGATACCAGCACTGATGACCATCCTTTGCTCTCATGAAATATTGCCAGCCTTAGAAGAAAATCCTACCAGTTCATCATCCATGCAGATTAAGTATGTAAACACATCACTGACCACCCATGTAACCTAGGATAATTGGCTCAATAACCTTCTGTAACGGTCAGTTGAATCTCTTGAGGAGTCTGCCATAGACTGAGTTGAGCTACAGTGCCATATGATTAGGAATACCACCGTAGAGGCCCAGAATGAAATGCTTCAGAAACTACTTTCCCAAAAATACTTCATTCTCTTGGTGTGATAAAGTGGCGGAGGGAGAACATGCAATGACATATTTGCATGGTGCATAACTGATAAAACATTCTGCATTGGGAGGGTGCAACCAACAATAGAAAACCTTATTAGGAAGAAAAATGCAAGCTAGAAGGACCTCATATCATAGGTTATATTTACAGGGCTTCGTCAAAGCCAACAATACCTGTATTAGGCACTCCATTAATAGACGACCAATGAAAATCCTCCAGTAAGGTTCTGTATAAGACCCAGAACAAACAAAACACAACCACAGAATAAACATGATAATTCAGCACATAACATCTGTAGTATGCCATGCCAATAGAAGCCTCTCTTAAATATTTAACCACTTCTGTGAATGCCGGCCGCGCACAAGGACCAGATGCGATGCAGATCTAGATTAACCAGTGAACTGTAGTCGTCTCGTAGTCTGTTTTACATCTGGATTTCAAAGCATGTATCTCAGAGAGCTATATTGCCAACAGCTGTAGAAGAAATACCTAAAAAGGTAATTTCCCTTTCCCGTCAGTCTTCCTTTAAAACTATTTGAACTCAGTGGGGAATATATTGTGTTGGCAACTATGACATGCTCTCAATGACCGGTGCTAAGAAACTAATATTTTCCCAATGCTGCACACCGGTTTTTCACATACAATCCACTATTGTGAACCTGCAGTGTTCTGACGGTGCTGTTCAAGACATGCACCAAGGAGCCTAAGTCCTGTCTCTATTGCAGGAAGGTGCCAAGGAGAAGACCTATTCAAGTGCGCAATTCCAAATGTCCTGCTTCAACTATTGGCAGCACTACACGCCGACATTTGGGGAAAGTAAGTATGGCTAACAGTAATGGTAGACTCGGACAACGGCATGAATATACTGTGGCACCACTATTAGTTACTCTGTACATCTAAGGTCATCCATGCACCCTAAAATTAGCCGAGGCATTTTCTCCAACGAGATCTAACACATATTCAAGATGTATTATAATAATAATTAGTTTTTATATAGCGCTTCAATCTAAAGCGCTTTACATAGGACATATTTACATACATTACTATTATTAACCAATGTAAATTGGTACTCATTTATCGACCTTGGAAGAGTGAAAGGTTGAGTTGGCCATGCCGGGATTTGAACCTGCAACCTGCAGATCAAACAGAGATCACAAAAAAGAGGTTTTAACCCACGGAGCCAACTGACCGGCATTACATGCATTGCATTACATGCAGATGATGCAATCATATTTGATCGGGCTGCCACACTCATTGGCATCATTCATACATTACCACAAAGAGAACCACTTGAAGATAAATAGATTCTAAAATGAAAGTGGTCCATATATCTTACTGTAGCACCTATAACAATAACTACTGGTTCATAAAATGTAGGAAACTGTTGTTATAGTTTGGACACAGAGGTTCATATTTTTGATGAATTTAATTGTTCGGAATATTATCAACTAATCGAGTAAGGTGCTTCAAGTGCTTCATACTAAAATAGTAAAAATAAGGTACACATGGGGCAATGATGGATCAGTCTTGTAAGGGAGAGGCAGGAATCTGCTAGAGAAGCGGAGGGGATATGTTTTTATTAGGAGAGAGGAAGAAAATGAATCTAGAATTTAGCTGAGAGGTTCATAAGGAATTGCAATGGAGTTGGCCATCTTAGAGACCAACTTGTGTGATGCATGTCCATCTGCTCGAGGGTATCTCCCAGATGTTTTGAAATCTTAGGAGTTAGCTACATGGATACCGTCAGGAAAGTCACATCTCCTAATCAGTCTAAGTTTCAGGCAAAAAATGGTCTTGGTGGGTTTTTACCTTGATGGACCTGCTGACCATGGAGTGCATCCTTCAATTTACTAAAAACCATACATAGACACCCATGCATACTTGCTGCTGGACATCAGTAATTTGGTATGCCAGAAGTATGTTAGCAAAATTGGGCTCACTTTAAGAAAGCGCCCCACTAAAAAGTATAAATCTGTTTTTGGTTGGGGATCCTGATGGAAATATGCTAGCCCTATACATATCGGAAGGGAGCATTCATAACTACCTCGGGAGGGGGGGCCCCCCTCCCGACTAAGGATGTCATGCTTGAATGTCTAGAGTCAAAGTTATAGCAAGTTTCACGTTGGCCTTTTTTGGAATGAAAACAGGCAGATCTTTGAAGGTAAGCACACTGTTTAAGTGTTAACTGTGTATCCCCAAGGACTTGTGGCACTTTGGTCAAAAAGTATAAAGTTATACCCGGCTTAATGTAGTGGCCTTTGGAAAAGCTACAGTTATACATGGTCAAACCATTTGATATATTTTTCTTAAATTGGCTTTGCAGTGGCCCGCAACTGTCAGGGTTTTGTGTTTTACTGTCTCGAGCTATCCCCCAACAAAAGGATGTCATGGCCAGCCCAAGAGGGCCCATTTGTTCTTTGCTGGGAAGTGTTGACACTTTCAACAAAAAGGGGAATTGTAACACGTGAGATAGATTTGAATTATTTGGGGAAAAATGGGTTTAAAATCATTTAGTTCATACCCTGGAGGCTGTGCGCTGTGTTGAAAAACACTTTTTTAAAATCAGAAATAGCTAAATAAAAAACACATCACATCAAGTAAACTTTGAAAGACAAAATCTGTTTTTAAAATAAAGGACAGCATGATGAATGATAAGGAAGAAAAACGTTTTCGGCGGAGCACTGCAAATATATGTCATAGACAACACAACACATATATTTCATACACCCATCCACTGTACACTGCACAATACACAGTGAGTTATTGAAAAATTGGCATCCCTATTCTTCACAAATTCTAAACAATAACATATAAGACGCATGCTCCACTCAGGGAGCCATCAGTCTGATTATTTAACAATAAATCAAAGATCACACATCCATAGTGCAAACAGGCAAATGTCATTCTGAAACATCACGCCAACCCAACTAGTATGGTAAACCCCGAACAACTCGGGTCTCCACACTTTAGTTCACTACCAGTTTTGAGGACGTCTAAATGGCCATGTTCCACTCTTCGTCAGGGGTGAACAACGAACTGAAAAATAAATTAAAACACAGATTATCACGTCACTAACACAGCCTTCATCCTCCTATTTCACCCAGCATGTCCAATTTCAATAGACACTGAGTGATATAACCAATTCCCGTTAACAAATTTGCACTGAACAGTGCTTCAGCGGTGGCGCACACTGCATGTATTTTAATCTGGAAGTGCGGGCACACTTTTACTTTCAGAAACTAGTGTGCTCTAAATGACTCTATCTCACCAGGTGCACACCAGCAGTAGCTGTGGTTCCTTTTAGGAGTACACATTCGCCCCCATGGGGCTGGGCATTAACTATAGCTGGGAAACAGCTCTTCCAGGACAATGGGCATATCACACCAGCGGGCTAATGACTGGAGTTTCTTCATGATAGAAGTTATTTCTTTTCTTTTCTTATTGATTTACAGGGCGCTTTGGTTGTCTTGCAACCTTTTCACACTAAACGCATACACAATATTAAAACATGTCACAATAGAATTTGAAACCATCACTTACAATACAATTTGAAACTTCCCATCATCTAATATATGGAGAAATACCCCCTCACACAATCACATACCTATTTCAAAATATAAAATGATTATTAAACTCATATTTCATTACTTAGCATGACTTTCTTGCAAACTACTTCCCAGACATGCATCGCCACTGTTGTTAGAACAAGTGAATCTGCTCCAAACAGTATGCTCCAGAATGGATCAGAGGAAGGTCCTTGGTATTTATCATATGCCCGTCCATAGGTACTTTCTAACCTCTCACATTGGGTTAGTACATGTCTGGCCGATTCAATTTACTTTCCACAAAGTCTACACAGCCTGTTGCCAAGTGCAAGGCCTGTCCAAGCTCCCGTATTTTCAAAGACTACTATTGTCTGACGCCTGACTGAGAGGATAAACCTAATCAAGGCCGGGTATCGCCTTGTTATTTAATAAGACTTTGGACTTCCTATTACGAAAGATTGCCTAGTGACTTCACAAAATGGCTTTAAAGAGTCAAGATGAGTTAGTGCCTGATCAGTATCATAGGCCCTTGCTTTCGCCGGGATGTTTGCTAAGTTGAAACCCAGCCAAGTTTCGGGAATTGGAGTGACACCGATGTCAGCTAAATACTTTGTAACTCTTGTGTCCAGATTGCTGAACCATTCGCTCCTCTCATATCTGCCAGCATGTTGCAGGGTATATGAAAGTAGACTATCTTGGCCTGCTAATGCATATTTTATCTTGGCCCAGAAGTTGCAAGATGCTACCGAGTATAGCATACCAAGGGAGGAGAGCCCAATTACAATCTAATTGCTTGTATCGGCGTGCATGGGGGCCGTTTTAATATAGATTGTAAGATCTTTCCCTCTAGTTTTCCCATAGAAGTTATTTTCTACCTTTCTCTGATTTTCCTAGAGCTCGCTCGCTCTCTCTCTGTCTCTCTCTCTCTCTTTCTCTTTCTCTCTTTCTCTCTCTACACAGAGCACTCTGTGACTGATAACACCAGGGAAATACCCTTTTCACAGTAGCTAGGATTGGTCCCTTACAGGAAGGTTAAAATGGACACCCTCAGATCACAAGGAGCGCATCGGCCCGTCGCTTTTTGTTCACTGATACCGATAACTCTGCCTGCTGAAGTTGCAGGCCTGCAAATGTCCCTCATAACGTTCCTGGCTATCAAGGACACAAGATGGACTCATCATTCCTCCAAGACCCAGGGAAGAGACTCATAGCAATACAAAGAAAACACAAACACTTCTAAAAGTGATTCTGTCCCCCTGGCCTGGCTTTATGTACCCTGGTTCAATTTAAGATCCTTCTGTTTACCTTGTTAAGACATATACTTGCACTTCAACATTTCTGCATGAATAATTGCCTGCACACCCCAGTTTTCATACCCATGGTACACTTTTAAACAAAAAGTCTGCATATTCTGTGTGTTCATTTACACGTGGGTTTGTTAGTGTTTTTAATAGTTTTTATTTTTAGTTTAATTGTAGACTACTTTTTTATATTACCTTGATTCAACATTTCCTTTGTTCTCTGATATCAACACTTTTTTGAGGTTGGATACAATACAATAAAATGTTCTATACTGTAATTTCTAAATGAACATGAATTGGATATACAAGTTAAGCGAAGCATTTGAACACTCTAGCTGATAAGTGGGGATGTAATTATGGACTTAGAGTGTGTTATGTACACATGTATGGACTGATTTTAAGTGAGATTTTTACAGGCAGGCCAATTTCTAGTATTGCACTTCAGCTATCAATATATATATATATATATATATATATATATATATATATATATATATATATATATATATATATATATATATGGGACTGCCCTTCAAGAGATTTTATTTTAATGCAAATGAAATTCTAGTTCCTAATACAGCATGTTTTTTGTACCCACTTAGTGAAGAACAATTATAACACAGCAAAATATGGTATCAGTGCCAAGGAGTAATATACTAGTGTAAATATGTGCACTGGTGTTCTGATAGTATTGAAATATTTTACGTCGGCAAGCCATGCTGAAATTAAATCTCTTCTGCAAATGCATAAACTATGGAGACTTTGGACACATTTTGTTCTATTAGATTTTTGCTTCTTTTTAAATGTATTTTTAATTTCATGACCATATTACTTTGCAAGTCAATTTCCGATAAGAACACCACATATATGTATGCGAATACATCTATAATTGCAGACGGGCCTCGCTGCAGAGAAATGCGACGCATATAGCTGCTTTTAAATGTCACATTAACTACTCGGTTTTAATCACCATTATAGCTCTGCAAATATTTACTTGTTTCTATGGCAATTGGCACAGCAACATACAAAAATCCATTTTCCACACACATTATCACTTTCCCAGTAATGTGATCATAAATGCATCACACACGATGTACCCAGGCTCCGATGAGAAGGAATATAATTAATTATAAAAGCTATGAAATTAGGGAAAACTTGGTAAAAATGAATGATTACTGTAGCATATGATTATTGCTTGAATTTCTATATAAAAAAAAGAACTCCCGAAAGGCCAATGTAAATCAATGGATGGGAGGAATAGTGGGATAGAGAGAGGCCTTTAAATTAATGTTGTGGTGCAAAGGTGTATTTATCCAACACCGCCACTTATCAAATATGAGTATATGTGCAGCTCATTGCTAATTAAAGACAAAATATTCCTGTTTGCCCGATAAACCGTAATAGTTTTGCCTCCTTCTAGGAAGAATATTCGTGTATATTTTAGAATCACAGAATTTAACTTTGCTCCCGAATAAAACACTGCAATCCCACCTTCCCGTTTACAGATCCACCAGAGCACCTGGGGACCAATTCCGTTGGGAACGGTGCGCTATATAAGTACCTTTAACATAACATAACATAACATAACATAACATAACAAAGAAGGTTGAATCGTGATGGAAAAAAACACTTCCATTAATGCCTGATTGTGAAATGACATGAAATAGATAGTCGGTGACAGAGCCACAAGTGAGAGACAGGGTTGGTGTAATATTACAAAGGCAAAGAACTAGACACACAATTTACATCATGCACAAATTATGCCTACGTCTGGTTATAAATTAAAACTGGATATGGTTTGCGACATGATTGTATTCAACCTACTATGCATGTGAAACATTGTAAGTGTCATTGTATGGAATAGGGCGAGGTGACATTTTGGAAATGTCAACGATGGAGGGTTTTTACTTCCATCTATCTTTCTACTGCAATCTCTCCAATCTGGGGCAAAAAAGAGGAAGTTCACCTGGCACACGAAAATCCCAACGAAGATATAGAAATTATAGGAATTCTGGACAGCAGAATGTCCAGTACTGGCTAATTGGCTGGATTTCAACCTATGCGAGCAAACAATTCCATCTTTCTTAATGTCCAAACATGTAAATGTGCTGGGCAGGATTTTCACATACCATGCAGGCTTTCACTTCTTTGATTGGGTGTCTTTCTACCAATCAGAGAAGGGTCTGGGGATTCCTCTACAAATTCCACAAAGGGCAAACGAATTGCAAATGTCAGATTGTCAAACAATGCTCCTGTCCTCTTCCAGGGTACAATGGCAGGCACATGACTAGTTAGGAATTCATAAAGAAAGAAAACGTAAGATCAAATGTGACTATGCATCCACAGACTGTATCTGTACCATACAATAGAAAGCGGGGTTATACAAAATATTTGAAATATATCATCTTATGTCTGAATTATTTATGGTAGCTCAACATAATTTTCACCTGAATTTTCTCTGTTCCTAAACAAATCCTTCTAATTTCATGTTTAATGCACCATTTCAGTGTAAGTTATGTTAGGGAGAACTCCCAGGCAAGCACGGTGGTTTGCTAGGAGTTGGCGGACATTAACCTCATGGAAGGCCTAACTCCTTCCCAATCCCAAAAGGAACTCAAGGCCAGAAAAGTAACAAGTTCAACAGGTTTATTACAGCTAACAAACCACAGGGATCAGATGCTCAGAGCCGAATACATGCACAGCTCGAAAACTCACAGGCTAGTTTTGATAGCATTTTGCGTCAATGTTACATCACACCCTGGGCCCTTCTCCAAAAACCTAACTCCACTCTGGATTGGTTAGTGAGTGGTAGTTCCCCTATAGTAGCCCTTATAGATATTAGTGGATTGGACATGGCTATGTCAGGTGTCAGGCCGAAAACTGCTACTTACTAATTGGTACAGTGTGCAGATCTAATGATTGGACGCAGGCCCCAGTTACTCACCCCTAGGTTCATAAATTGTGATTCCCTTAGCTGAGATCCCCCAGGACTGGGATAAAATCACTTCCCAGCTCGGTATGCACCTGTTCATGGTGCTATGTGCAACCGTGTCCCTTGTCCCAGTCCCTTGTGGGACCGGGTGTCCACAAGGGTCCTGCTCTCCCCTACTCTATATAACGCAAGCACTAAATTACTCTTCGCTGCCCTGGATGCGATGGGAGTAAAATATACTAATTTTCGTAAATGATATGCAAATACTTATCCCAATCTCAGGCAATCTGGAACAAGACACTACTGCATAAACAAAATGTACTCACTCATCCAAAACGGGATGGCGACCTTGACTCCAGCTTCATCATGGATAAACACATCAGCTCACTTGCCTCCTCCACCGCATACACAGCCAAACTCATTGCACTCAGTCGGGCCTTCCGTACACCCCACAATTGCATCACTCTTGAAAGAGCCCTCACATTGGCCAAGATTGACTACTGCAATAGCCTACTACTAGGGACTTCAAAGAAAAACATAAACAAATTGCAACTACTACAGAATAAGAACTACTGAGAGCAGCTTTAGGAATAAACAGGAGATTCCACTTCACTTTTCACAGCACAGGAGAGAGGCACACTGGTTGCCTATGCAAGCAAGAATATTACATAAAACTCTTACCATCACGCAGAAATGTGTCACCACCATCGCCACAATCTATTTGAACCAATGCCTCATGAAAAACAGCAATCAGATCTCTCAGATCCAATGTCAACACGCACCTTACCATCCCCCGCTTCAGAAACGCCAGAACATGTAGCTCTAGCTTCCCTGTAGCAGCCCCCAGAATCTGAAACTCACTCCCCCACTACATTTGCAATAAGCTCTCTCACCCAAAATTCAAGAAACTACTAAAAACCTGGCTATTCAATAAATTCTAATTTTCCACCAGAAACCCTACATGACTCATGCTGGCCTCTTGCTGTGCCTTTAACTATTATGGCTCGCTGAACCCGACTATACCCCCTAAGCCAAATTGTAATTTTGTACCCGTTTTCAGTAACTAATGTTAAGTGCTACCACCATGTAACCACTCTGTAACCGTATAAGACTTCATTTTTCTTGATTACTGTATTGTGTAACCATTAAGATTATTAAGCATACTTGTAGCCTATGCCGTGATCCCCATGGGTTTGGGCATAAAACCAAATGAAATAAATACAAATTAATAAAACTTTGTGTCTGTGAGGTGCAACTATGTGTCTGCGGTATAACTGTGTGTAGACCATCATTGAAATGAGAGTGCTCCCTTCCTATCGTACAACTCTGCTGGGCTGTAACGATTTTGTTGCAAGTCACTGCCTTGGTCCATGAGACGGCTGTGCTTCTCAGCCACCAGTTCTTGGCTCAATCTCAGCTGGGCTGGGTCATGTCCAGAGACCATGTTCGTGAGCTCTGGAGCTCTGAATTATGCTGTATTTTGTGAAGAATTATGCAACTCTGCCACCGGTGATACTTTTGTTCAGGGAAGGAATGTCTTCGCCACATTGCAACCTTGGCCATGGCCTTGCTCCCCTCGCGGTTGTTCTGGTAGCACAGTACTTTCAGGTTTTCTGAGTCGGCTGTGGCCTACTATGATATCCTAAACCATGGTCTGGTTTATACTGTTTGAGCTTTCCTATAGTATTCATAGGTTAGTGAGTCATGGCCTGGTCAGGTCCCTCGAGTGCTCCTGCCATTCCATAGGGTTATTTGAATGTAAGCATCTGCAAACATTCACACGTGGACTTCTTGCTTCTTTGCAGTTTCTGTGTTGCTGCGATAAGCTAATGGCAAACATTACAAACGTGCAGACAGTATGTGCATGTCACTGACCTCTAACTCATAGAACTGTATGCATGTGTTCTTCGTGTATTTGGGTGTGTGGCACATGTACTTCATGCCTGACACTGCTAGGTCATCATGGTGTCTCTAATGACTTGACGCATGGTTTCTCAGCGGCTTAGTTGATTCTGTCCATATAGCTGTCTCCGGCTCTGTCTTGTACGTCTTCATCCACTTTTGATAGTGCTCCTGGACTGTAGGGTCGGCAGAGAGGGTATTTCTCCTGGTACTTGTCTATCGCGGGTGCTGTGGCAATTGGTGCGAGCTTGTACGATCTGCGGCCATACTGTCTTTGGTTCTTCTTTTGGTTGAAGTGTCTTCCGGGACCGGGGGCATAGGTCGACCTTCCCTAGGTAGGCAGATAATTGTATAAATGTTTGTTTATGTTTATCAAATTTCTTACACTCCTTAGTCCCAATGGCAAGTTGACACACAGATAGAACAAACAACACAAACAGAATAAAACAACAAAAATATAATAGCAAAGAGGAAATAAAATTCATCAAAATACAGAAGCAAGATGCAAGGCTGTTAGTCATAATCAAAATATGCAAAAACAAAAAAACAGAAAACTCTACTTATTAAAAGAAAATTAAAAGGAGAAACAAGGATCAGTCTAAAGCAATTCTTAAAATAGAAACCATTGCCAAATTGTTCAGCATCTTATACTGGTTCAGAAAAGTCTGCAGGTTGCTCTTACCACAACCAATAATGATGCAGTCTGTGTTACTTTCACAGCACCATTCAGGGATTCGAATGGCCGCAAGAGTTTCAAATCTTGCCATCGTATACATCCCTGGACCACGTTTGCATGAAGCCAGGACAAAACCTTATTCTGTAATGCCTGCCTGGTCTCTAACCTTTCTGACTCGGCCACTTTAGTAATGATAACATTTCTGTGGTCCATAATAAACAGGCTTTTAAGACTTATATATAAATATGCCTCCAATGAGAGCAGGTAACTGGGTTGTCTCTAAGAGCCACCGACTCTAAAGTTATTTGCATGGATGATATAAAAATCGCTAGGGGATTTAGCAGATGCATGACCAACACAATATCAGGAAAAAGGCAAGCCGAATCCAAATGGTGTTTTTGCATTTTTCAACAATAGTAACCTCGTTATTAAAATCGATCAGTTTGACAAGCAGTCTCCACCATATTGGGAGAGGCCTCAATGTTAATCCAGTCAGTTTGACATTCCATGATCTGTCACATATTTCTTGCAAAAACCTGTTGTCTTTATTGGCTTTTACGCTGCTCGGCCAAAAATAGAAGGAACAGATAATTGCAGCGCACTGGCTACCATCTTGGAATGGCTAGCCCAGACACTGTTTCATATGGGGTTACCAAATCATTAATTCCCAAGCTTTATGTGCATTCAGAACCGTTTTTATATTGTGCTGTTGGGTAATTCTTTGATTTATTTGTTTAATCAAACAGCTCACAATTGTTTTAAATTTCAGAATTGAGCAAAAACAAGGTTTACAATGCCACCGTACACACTTAGGTATGTAAAATGTTTCTTCACGTTTGTGAATTAACCAAAGAATGTAGGATTGTACTTCAGAACTGGAGGTGCCTTTTGTAAAGACTGGCAGCCCCGTATCGGGTCGGCAGCCTGTCGAAGGTCTGTCTACCAGGGAGCTTTGGCAAAGATCAGCTGTGCACGATGGTCCCTCGTAGCTCGGGAAGAGGGCGCCTTACCAGGTCCTCTCTGGGTCATTCCTTGGAGGCACAGCAGCTTTCAGATTGCGAAGGAGAGCAACAGCAATTCTTCTCGTCCAGCAGGGCTTCAAGGTCAAGCTTCAGTTACTCCAGTTACTCCTCGTAGTGGACTTCAGCTTCTGAACACGATTCCTAGCAGTGAGAGGTCCCCAGATATACTGTTGATCTCCCATTCATTCCGCTGGGTCACACTCAAGCATCTAATCACGACTAAGGCATTCAGGCAGGCAGCCAATCAGGCACACGAGGTATTCAGGCCATTCACTTCTCTCCAGACACTCACAACAAGTTATGTGTATTGGGACAAGTACCGAGCCATTCAACACTCCAAGCTGCATTCATACCGGTTTCGGGCAGGGCTGTCTCAGTCATTGTGTCAACCACCAGAAACTAGACATCCACAACACAGAATGCATATTCAGCACACACTCTATTCACCCAGGTCCCACCCACAGGAGCTACCCACAACATACATCCCGGGAAGGCTCCAGCTAGCCTGGCCGGGCCTTCACAACAACACCATATATGGCACTTCCACCCAACAGCCAGTCAGGGGGAAGGGTCAGAGTCAGGGCTTCCCAGGACTTTGGGAAAACAAGGTAATGGGTAATAGAAAGCAAGAGGCCACAGGGGCCATCTTGTTTTCCATCAGAAAGCAACTGATCCCAATGGCAGGGCCGGGGTATCCCAAAATGGAGGATACTCTGCGCACCTGTCAATTTCAGCATGGAGCTGCCACCATCCCATACCCTGCTCTGCGGGCCACCCAGAGGTGCCCAAAAACATACACTAGGGGCACAGGGTTGTACCCCCATCCATGGGTGCCATAAGGGTATCCCACGGGTCCGTTCACCAAAACAAAAGAGAGAGCTGCACCGCCAGGAGTCCCACATGAACTCTTGCACGGAAAACACAACAGAACACACGATAAAAAGCAGTAAAGGACAAGGATACGGAGGCCCTGTCCCTCCGATGCATTTCCAGCATCACAGTCGCCCCCCCCCCAGACTGAGGTGGAGTGTGCCTAATCTCACACGGGATAGACACCCTCATCCAGACGGTCAACATACCTTCTGGAAAGGCCATCTGCATTATCGTGACTCTTCCCTGGTCTGTGCTCTATGGCGAAGTCTAGCCCTTGCAGGCTAATGGACCACCTGAGCAGTTTTGGGTTCTCACCCTTCATCTGCATAAGCCACTTTAGGGGCTTATGATCTGTTTGGACCTTGAAGCTAGGGTCTAAAACGCCCAAGGCTCCAAACTATAATAAAACATTCCTTTTCAACAGTAGCCCACCTAAGTTCTCTACCCTTGAGTTGGCTACTGATGAATATGATACGATGTTCTCTCCCTTTGTCATCTAACTGGGACAAGACAGCTCCAATTCCGGTGTCGCAGGCATCCGTCTGGACGATAAAGGGTCGGCTGTAGTCAGGCGCACACAACACGGGTGCCTTACACAGACTTTCTTTCAAGCCATCAAAGGCCCTCTGATAGTCTTCAGTCCAATTAACCTTCCCAGGCTGTTTGGGTGAAGTCAGAGCTGTCAGTGGTGCAGCTATGGTTCCATGGTCCGCCATGAAATTGCGATAATACCCAGTGAGGCCCAAAAAGTCTCTCACCTGAATTTGAGTAGTGGGAGTCTCCCAGTCCTGTACATCCTGTACCTTACTGGGGAGAGGTTGGATTTGACCCCCTCCTACCTCATGACCCAGATACGTGACTTTCCCCTGAGCTATCTGGCACATGGTGGCCTTGATAGTGAGATTAGCCCTTTTCAAGGCCAGCAACACTCCACCCAGATGTGTCAAGTGCTCTTCCCAAGTGGAACTGTAGATGGCAATGTCGTCTAAATAAGCCACACAAAAGGCTTTCAGCCCACTGAGAGCATGATTGACCAATCTCTGGAAGGTGGCAGGGGCATTCTTCAACCCAAAAGGCATGACCCTAAACTGGTAGAGTCCCCCAGGTGTAGAGAACGCCGTCTTTTCCTTGGCATGGTCCGTCAGAGCTATTTGCCAATAGCCTGAGGTGAGGTCAAAGGTGCTCACAAATTTGGCAGCACCTATGGTGTCCACGAGCTCATCAGCCCTGGGCAATGGGTGTGCGTCAGTTTTGGTGACGGCATTGACTCCTCAGTAGTCCACACAGAACCTCCAATCCTTGGTACCTTCCTGGGAACTTGCCTTGGGGACAAGGACCACGGGACTGGACCAGGGACTGGTTGAGGGTTCAATAACACACAGATCCAACATCTTGGCGACCTCAGCCTGGATGTGGTTCCTAACCGTATCTGACATTCGGTAGCTCCTGCTCTTGACAGGCACGCTGTCAACAGTGTCAATCTCGTGCTTACACCACGGTGTAAGGCCTGGCGTCAGCGAAAACAGAGAGGCATACTGCTGGAGCAAAGTCCTGCAGGCCCTCTGCTGCTCGGTTGTCAAATCTGGAGAGAGCTGCACTCCCTCCACTGAGCCATCCTGAGGGTTGCTATGCAGCAAATCAGGAAGGGGCTCACTCTCATCCTCTTCTTGCTCTGAAGCCAGCAAGAGACATGAGACTTTGGCTCGCCTGTGGAAAGGCTTGAGCCTATTAACATGGAATACCTCAGGGGCTACCCCTGGGATTCCCATGTCAACCAGTAATTGACCTCACCCATCTTGGAGATTATCCGGAAGGGTCCAGTCCATTTATCTGTCAATGCCAGAGGCTTGGTAGGCTCCATCACGAGGACCTCCTGTCCTGGAGTCCAATCCACTTGCGATGCTTTAAGGTCATGCCAGTATTTGTTCAATTCCTGGCTGGTCTTGAGATTCGCTGTTGCTTGACCCATCATTTGGATTATCCTCCACCTGAGGCTTAACACATAGTCCCCCACTTGCTTGGCGGGACCTGGAGGGGTGGCTTCCAAACCTTCTCTGATCAAGGCAAGGGGCCCCTTCATGGGATGTCCAAAGAGTAACTCAAAGGGGCTGAAACCAACACCCTCTTGAGGTACCTCTCTGTAGGCAAACAGCAGGCATGGCAGGAGGAGATCCCATTTCCTCCTTAGAGGCTCTTCCAAAGCACCTAGCATGCCCTTGAGAGTTTTATTAAATCTCTCAACCAGACCATTGGTCTGGTGGTGGTAAGAGGTGGAGAACTTGTAGGTTACCCCGCACTCTTTCCACATGGTTTTCATGTAACTAGACATGAAGTTGGATCCTCTGTCAGAGACAACCTCCTTGGGGAATCCAACACGGGTGAAAATGCCCAGGAGAGCCCGGCAACCACTTTGGCAGTAACAGTCCGAAGGGGTATAGCCTCAGGGTACCTGGTGGCATGATCTACCAAAACCAGGATGAACCGATGTCCACCTGACGTGGGAGGGTCAAGGGGACCGACAATGTCGATGCCCACCCTCTCAAACGGTGTTCCAACCACTGGCAATGGCTGCAGTGGGGCAATGACACTGCCTACAGTCTTGACAGACAACTGACAAGTTGGGCAGGTTCCTGCAGTGGGACTCCACTTTTACTCCCATCTGAGGCCAGTAGAAATGGGCAGAGAGCCTCTGCTTAGTCTTCTTGGTACCAAGATGACCAGCCATGGGCACCTCATGCGCCAACTGCAGTAGGAAGGGCCTGTAAACCTGGGGTACCACCAACCTCTTGAGGGAACCAGGTTCAGGCTTAGTGGGCTCGCTAACAAGGAGCTCACCCTCCCAATAAATCCGGAATGTCCGAGGCACTTCTCCTTGTGCCTGGGACAGGGCCTGTTTCCTCAGAGCCTCGAGAGAGTGACACTCTCTCTGTCCTTTGCAGAAGTCTGTCCGGGAGGGTCCCCCTTCAGCTAACAAGCATTGAAGATGGGGATGATCCTCCGGGTTGAGAACCTCTCACACAGAAGAGTCTTCTGGCTCTTCTCCCACAGGAATTGAGACGGGGTTTACCACTGGACCTAGCCCGTCCGGAGCATGGATCCCAATGGGTGCTGTAGGAACAGCAGGAAGAGAAGGAGCTCCCTCCACAGAGGTGGCCTTCTTGCTCTTCCTTCGTCTTGCCTTAGGCCGCGCCTTTGGCTCGGGTACCTGACTCACAGCCAGACCCGGTGTCACCTGTGATCTAGTGACCGCAGCAGCAATCATGGGAAGACCATCCGTGATCAATCCCAACTCTACTAGATCGTTACCTAACAGAATGTTAGCAGGGACATTGTCCTGAACCAGGACAGGAAGCTTTGCTGTCTTGTCTCCAATTACGAGTGTGACTCGGGCTACAGGCGATGATTTGGGAGGCACACCAGCTAACCTGGTGGTTCTCAGAGGAGCATCTACATAGTCCTCTGGCTTGAGCAGGGTCCTGTCCACCACTGTCATGCTTGCCCCAGTGTCTCTCAAACCAGTAGAAGGCTGGCCATTCAGGAGGACACTTCTCAAAAATCTGCGGGTGTTCTGTGGGATAGTCGCCTGTACTTCTGCGTACTGGTCCCAGGCCCCAAGGGACACTAAGGAAATCTCTACGGGAGCACCAAATGTGATCCCTGTAGAGGAGGGGAGGACAGTGGCCTCCACCTCAGACACAGGGTAAGGGTAGGTCAGGCTGACAGCCTGTACTCCCAGTGCCTTACCTTTACACTTGGAGTCACCCCTTTTGTGATCCAGAGCCCCACAGTGGCGGGAGTGTGGGGTACGGTACTGGAACCACCGGGAGCCTGCTTTGCAGCAGGTGGACCACTACTCTTATTCCCACCCACAGATGACTTATCCCACTAGATTTTTGGGTCTTAGGAGAGGAGGGTTTAGGTTTATTCGACTGTGACTGCTTTTGGGATTCCTCAGCTTTCTGAGAGGCCCCCTTTTCTTTGTCCTTGTCCTTCCCACTGGAGTTCTTAGGGGACACCCGGTGGGACACCCACTTGTCAGCCAACCTAGCCAGCTTAAAGTGATCCAAAATGATCTGGTCAGCAACATACTGACGCAGCTCCGGTGAACAGGCTTCAGAAAAATGCTAAAAAAACAACAGGTGGGACAATTCAACAAAAGTTTTCACCTTGTAACCATCAATCCACCCCATCATATTCATGTTCACAGCACTCACCCAGTCAACCCAAGATACATGCTCTCTTTTCTTAAAATAACTGAACCTTTTAAGGTATTGGGTAGGTGTCTTGCCAAACTTGGCAATCAAAGCAGATTTCATACACTCATACTGACCCCTTTCTTCCACACTCAGCTTCAGAATACATACAGTCATATCCAGTTTGAGGCACTCTGCTTAGCAAACACTTAGCCCAATCTCTTTTGTCAACATCATGAATTGCAAAAGCCATTTCAAACGCTTCAATCCATTGGAGGATATCAGAACCCTCCAAAAACACACCAACCAAATCCTTCATAAATTTAGTTGCTGGGGACCTGACACTCTCACTGGGTTTTGCTGAAGTCTCCACTCAAGGCTTCTCTAGCTGGATTCTCTGACATTCAGTGTCCTTGTCTTTGAGTTCAAGATCCCTATTCTTGAGTTCAAGATCCCTATTCTTGAGCTCCACTTGTTGAGCCAACTCCTCCTTCTTAAGCTCAGGATCTATTTCCAACTTGTAATATTCAAAGGCCAATTTCATCCTTAATAACTCAAGCTCCAAGGAATTGCTGGGGTTCGGAACAGAGGCAGCAGGAATGGCGGCATTCACAGAAACAGATTCAGTAGAAACCCCAGGGGCAGAGTCCTCATTGGTTGCATTCGTCCCTCATCAAGAGTTTCACCATCGGTCTGGTAGTCCACCAGGGCAGCTATCAGCTCAGCCCTAGACTTATCCGCAAAGTCTAACTCCCTGGCTTCACAAGCACTCTGGAGAGCCTCTAAGCTCATCCGAGTCAATTTACCATTTGCAATAGACTCCATTGCTTGTAATGCAGTTATTATGTACACACTCAAACCTTAATCTGATAAAATGCAGATATTTTGTAAGTGGCACGGTTATACACTGAGTCTTAAAACCATAAGCATCCGACCGCTGCCACCAGTGTAAAGACTGGTAGGGGGTGTCTGTACTTCCGCTCTCTATATGGTAGAGGAGAGGCACAGAGGACCCCAGCCAAGATTCTCTATCATTGGTACATGGTCGAGCAATCAAGGTCTAGCTTCTCAGGAGGTGATGCAGGCTGGTTCTTAAGGACAGTGTAGTCCCCGAACCCCCACAAAGGAATGTCCACACACTGCATTACTGAAAACACAGTCTTTATATAATTAATATTCAAAGGTATGTACACGATCACAATAACGCACTTTGTACTCGGAAGTCAATAATGATAAATATATACAATTCTAAAGTGGTACCACCAATGTTATCGAATCTCATTAAAGTGCATCAACTGTATGGTTAAAATGTCACACAGATCAATAACGAGGAAACCAGCAATAGAGATAAGAAGGAACGCAAGATGGTTGAAACAATAGGCAGAATGCTGACCTCTACCACTAGGCACAGTTCTGTGTGGAGATCCTCCCACCTGGGCAACCTGTAAATAAAGATATATAGCACAAGCCCAGTCCATATGTTCAATAGTCTCACTTCTTCCTATTAAGGTTTTACCCCCCCAATGTACCTGGCGGAATAGAGTTCTCCGACGATGCGTAGACCGATCCTTCTTGAGTGGCTCCCTTTAAGGCAGGAGCCACGGATTGTCGAGAGGTGTCGAGGAACTCGGCGTTCGGTGTCGGGGAATCGACGGCCCTTCTTGAGTGCCCTCCCTTTAAAGCAGGAGTCACGGGTCGTCGAACGTCCGACGGTGAACAGGTTGAACTATGGCAGGAAAGCGACAGCTTCGTACCTAGCGGTGCTCGCCGACGACAGAACGTTGGCATCCTGCAAGGAAGAGGCGTGCGGTGCACCTCGGTAACGATAGTTCTGGACCGCAAAGAGATGATGAAGAACTGTGGCCCAGCAAGGGCGTCGAGTCGTCGGCATCTCTGTGGTCTTTAGGTGGTGGGAAACCCACCGGTGGATGCTCCTCGGCGCATCGACGGTCGGGCCTTCTCCAGCGGGAGACAAGCGGCTGACAATGCAGACGAGAGCATCCGATGATCAATGGAAGTTCTTAGGCAAACGGGAGCACGGCGGCTCTGGTCGGCGACGGCGGTCGCCGACAGTGGCAGACAACAGTTCGAGTGCTTCTCCTTGGAGTTCCGCAGCAGTCCCCATATCGAGTCGGCAGCCTGTCGAAGGTCTGTCTACCAGGGAGCATTGGCAAAGACCAGCTGTGCACGATGGTCCCTCGTAGCTCGGGAAGAGGGCGCCTTACTAGGTCCTCTCTGGGTCAGTCCTTGGAAACACAGCAGCTTTCAGATTGTGAAGGAGAGCAACAGCAATTCTTCTCGTCCAGCAGGGCTTCAAGGTCAAGCGTCAGTTTCTCCAGTTACTCGTCGTAGTGGACTTCAGCTTCTGAACATGATTCCTAGCAGTGAGAGGTCCCCAGATACATTCTTGATCTCTCATTCATTCCGCTGGGTCACACTCAAGCATCCAATCACGACTACGGGCATTCATGCAGGCAGGCAGCCAATCAGGCACACGGGGTATTCAGGCCATTCACTTCTCTCCAGACACTCACAACAAGTTATGTGTATTGGGACAAGTACCGAGCCATTCAACACTCCAAGCTGCATTCATACCGGTTTCGGGCAGGGCTGTCTCAGTCATTGTGTCAACCACCAGATACTAGACATCCACAACACAGAATGCATATTCGTCACACACTCTATTCACCCAGGTCCCACCCACAGGAGGTACCCACAACATACATCACCGGGAAGACTCCAGCTAGTCTGGCCGGGCCTTCCCAACAACACCATATATGGCACTTCCACCCAAAAGCCAGTCAGGGGGAAGGGTCAGAGTCAGGGCTTCCCAGGACTTTGGGAAAACAAGGTAATGGGTAATAGAAAGCAAGAGGCCACAGGGGCCATCTTGTTTTCCATCAGGAATCAACTGATCCCTATGGCAGGGCCGGGGTATCCCAAAATGGAGGGTACTCCGCGCACCTGTCAATTTCAGCTTGGAGCTGCCACCAGCCCATACCCTTCTCTGCGGGCCACCCAGAGGTGCCCAAAAACATACACTAGGGGCACAGGGTTCTACCCCTACCCATGGGTGCCATAAGGGTATCCCACAGGTCCGTTCACCAAACCAAAAGAGAGAGCTGCACCGCCAGGAGTCCCACATGAACTCCTGCGCGGAAAACACGACAGAACACACGATAAAAAGCAGTAAAGCCCTGTCCCTCCGATGCATTTCCAGCATCACACCTTTGTTTTGGCATTTCTGATCTGAATGTCCCTGCTTGGCATTTGTCTTGAGGTGTAATATACACAATATTGGTAAGTAAATCTGTTCCCAAATGTTTGTGCCCAAGTTGTTCCCTTCTTGTTAATGGTGAGTGATAGTCTACTGCAAGCAAATGGATCTCAAATTCTTCACTAAAAAATGCCAGGCCAGGATTTGACACTATTCATTGTTAAGTGCCACACACCAGGTAGATTTCGTGCAAGGCTTACCAGATTGCTGGAATCAACCCATAATGCCACAAACGAAAACCGTGTGGTATCTTGAACCGGATGTGATCACATGATTTGAGATACCATTGAAACAAGGATTGCGTGACGCAGGTAATCACACTGAGATTCTTTCCATTGAGCAGGCTCCTCCTCATTGATAAAGTTGCACTGATGCAAGAGGGTGCCCATTGGACAGTGACTCTACCAATAGAAAGCACTGAAATTAATCTGAGTAGCTGACTTGATTACTAATTTACAGTCTTTTCCATGCAGAACTTTCTCTTTTTCTCCGCAGTTTCTCTACACTGGAACCATTTCTGCGTAGTCCCCATTAGGTCCATGCAGTAGAAATGGTGACCAACCTTCTGCATGAGGGTATTGGCTTAAAAACCTTGCGTGCGAAACCTTTCAACATCAGCTCCCGCCTACACAGACATGAACCGCTTCATCTGAAATGAACTTGAAAGTTGCAACAATGGGAAGCCATTTGCTATGTTGCACTGTCTTTACAAGTACATTTTGCCATACATTTCAGGTCACTGATGAGTTATGCATGATTCAAGAGCAGCATCAGCTAGTGGAGTAGGCACTATAGAGTAGGCACTATATTCCCCCACTGCAAACCCCTGAGTAGTACTCAAGAAAAGGAATCACGAATATCTCCTTGTTACTTATGTAGAAAGACCCAGAAGTGATGGGACTCCGGAAGGATCATGATCAGGTGCAAATGATCAGCACCATACTGACCAGCTCGAGCTAATTAAGAATGAGATTCCCAATATTTCAAAATGCAATGTTGATATTTTAGAACATTTTTTTAAGTTGAACCCGACTAAAATCTACTGTACTCCACTACTGCTCAATGGGCATAAAACAAAACTCTCCGTCCTGGTGCAAAATCTCCCTCTTTAAGTGTTTTCAAATGTTGGATTATATGATCAGCCCATGCATCCACTTTCTGACTGCTGGGTAGGAGGCATGAAGGCAGGGGAGTGGACAAAGCTTGTTAACTTGTGAGCAATGAAGGATCACTTTAAGCTGTACAGAGTATGCGGCAGCAAAACACAATTAAGCATATCCTGCATTCATTAAATAGTGGAGCTGCACCCATTGGTAAAAGCACCATATTCCATGAAACTAAGAATGTGGCAGCCAGGCATCAAAGGCTCAGCTTTTGTATGTACCAGATTTATGGCCTGACAATGACCCTAGTAACCATCATTAATTCTGGGCAGACACTGCAGAGGCATTCTCTTTTGCAGAGCTCTTCCATTGCATGTTAAGTTAAAATACCATGTGAGGTGGATGTATTGGAAAGCGTCTTTTCAACTGTAAATTATGTTAAATATTGTTTTGTTAGATGCAAAAACCATTCATGTAAACAAAACAATAGCAAATATATATATATATATATATATATATATATATATATATATATATATATATATATATATATACACATATATATATATATCCAAAGGTAGCCAACATCTCTGTGCTCAACCTCTGTTAAATAGCTGGTGCTTATGGGCTTTAGCTCACTGTTCTTTTCACAGAGAAGACATTTCCCTGCATATCAGTCTTTGTCCTGCCCAGGGGCAGTCCATCACCGAAATACTAGGCAATTCTCCTCTGAACAAGAGTACCACAGCAACCCCATACACGTGTTTCAGCCTAGTTGAGCATCATCAGTGAGGTGAAGCTGTGCCTCTCTAAGAGCAATTAGCAAGGGGTCCACGTCTGGATTCCCCTGGTAACTTAGGGTGAGACCCAAAGTTACTTGGTATGCCAAAGAGAGGGGGTTCTGGGAAACTCCCTACCAGCATGAACACAGCCCATTGACTTGTTCTTGGGTGAATGGCCCCTGGGAGAGCCTCAACCAAGTCTTTAGCTCACTGTTCTTTTCACAGAGAAGAAATGTCCCTGCATATCAGTCTTTGTCCTGCCAGGGGCAGTCCAGCACCAAAATTCTAGGCAATTCTCCTCTGAACAAGAGTACCACAGCAATCCCATACACGCGTTTCAGCCTAGTTGTTCAACTCTCAATGACTGATGACTGTGGTAGTAATAAAATGCCCAAGCACACTAGACCAACCTTGGTGAAAAATATATGTATTTATTTAATCATTGTAATACGAGCATCAAAACATAGTAAAAGTTCTTACTTCAATCTTCATGCAGACCAGGTTAAGAAATATAAACTCATCCCACAGAGTGGAGATTGCCACGCGTTACGCTCTGTTAGAAGAGTTTCGTCAGGCTGTTTATTATCCATTTCACAGCTATCTTGCAGTTGTTTTTAAAGGAAGTGTGTGTTTATACGCGACGGCTCCACCCATTCGCTTCACTTGGTCATGTGACCCGCTCGGAGCTGCTCTATAATGGCTGCTGTCCGGAAGGTCTGCAATGAAGTCAGATGTTCGTAGACATCTACGGATGCAAAATCAGTTGAAATAGTTGCAAAAAGTGTATCGAAGAGTTACAAATGATGCTAGAAGGTGGAACATGGCAGAGTTTTAAGGTGACACTTTGTAAATTGGACAAAAATATTGCTATATTGGGTAAGTATGATATTAGTAAGTTGTATGAAAATAGCATGCACTGGTAAAAACCCATGAAATTCACTCGAAAACCTTGTTAAGGGACGTTATGGTTAAGTTGCACTAATAAAAACCTATGAAATTCAATGGAAAAACTTTGTAAAAGGGACGTTATGGTTACAAGTAAAACCGAAAAAACCCAGAAATTCACCAGTTATGGTAAGCTAAGCAACCCCCCAAAGGAAAAAGGGGAAAGTGGATGGAAGGGGAAGAAGTGTAAAGTCCGGAACAGAGGAGAGAACGGAATAAATAATAATAAGTACAATAAATAAATAAATATGATAAAAAGTGGTAGTGCAGCCAGCAAGTGGCAAAGTGCTAAGTTAGTCAGATAGGCTGTATCTAATAAGTTCAGAAGAAAAGTGTGCAGAGGACTGTATGGGTACAGATACAGACCCCAGTGCAGGGGGTGACTCGCAGGCAGTGCAGGAGGGTGACCGGGTGAGCAGGTACCTGGGCCCGAAGGAAAGAGTGTGGCCAGGTGCACAATGCCGAGAGATCAAAGCAGATGAGCAGGGTTGAAGAGGGGCAAAGGCAGAAGCGAAGCGGAAGGTCTTGAGCTGCTTCCTGAACTGGAGATGGTTCTCCTCAAGTTTCAAGATGGCATGGAGGTTGTTCCAAAGGGAGGACCCAGCCAAAGACAGATATCTACCCAAAGCTTGTTTCTTTGAAAAACGACTGACCCTGAGGGAGTTAGAGGTAGAGAAGCGAAGGGCTCGAGAGGGGAGGTATTTACGGAGGGATAGTTGAAGTTATTTTGGACCCAGGCCCCAGAAAGCCTTGTGGACAATGCAGAGGGTTTTACATTTAATCCTTGCAACCACTGGGATGAAGGGATTTCAGAGCTGGAGAGATACAATCCCAAGGCTTGAGGCCAAGGATACGTCTTGCAGTCCTGTTCTGGATTAGTTGTAAAGGGCAGAGAGTGGAGGCAGGTAGATTTAGAAAGAGGCTGTTACAGTAGTCCAATCTAGAGAGAACCAGAGCTTTGGAGACAGTAAGCATCTAAGGGAAGGAGAGGAAAGGCAGAGTACCTGTAAGGAGATGCAGTAAGAAGTTTGACTTTTTAGAGACATCAGAGATGTGTGCAGAGAAGAAAAGTGTGGAATCAAAGATGACACTGAGGTTCTTAGCCTTCCAGGTAGGGGTAGGAGGAGGGCCAAAGGAGGTCGGCCAGAGAGTGAGGGGAAGGATGGAGAATGTGTACCAATGAGGAGGATCTAAGTCTTGTTGGCATTTAGCCAAAGATCATTGGCGCCACACCAATTCTGAATGCTGATAAGGCAATCTGAGATGAGGGAAGGAGAGGAGGTGGCTGAAGGAAGCCGGAAAATGAGTTGGATGTCATCAGCATAGCACTGGAAATTTGAGCAGAAAATTAAAATGCAATAGGCGAGAGTTTCCAACTATTGCTCGATTTGCATCAGCCATAGCCCCAATGAATTGGTATAAATATAAGCTTAGGAATCACACACCACTTTCTCTCATGCAGACTGGAGGTCGCTGGGTTCTTGATTATTCTGTAGGCTATTGCTGTAGATAAACAAGTGGGGCCTAATACCTCTGTTGTGTATGCCCTTCGTGGGGAGGCGTTATGAGCTATTTCTCTCTCTGAATGCTGTATCCTCCTAATGTGATGGATGGGGACTATGAAAATAATAACCAAATGCTTTGACATCACATCAGTATCGTACAGCATTTGCCCTGCCTGGAATCAGCTCCACCCGTTTTGAGTTTGTGAGGGGTGAGGGGGAGAGGGTACCTGATATTTTTATGTTGCATATTGTTCCTTCATGCCTCCTCTCTCCACCTGCCCGCTGTGATGATTTATGGGGACAGTGCATTGGATGAAAAAGGAACGCACAGTAGGGCCATACAGAACACAAAGTTGTTGTATGGGTAGCATTCAATTACGGTTTGTATTCCACTTCCGGGTGGCCTCACAGACAAGTTGAGCTTCACTCTCATTGTCTATTCGATCTCACACAGAATCCTTAGTCGAATATATATCCCTAGAGCTGAGTGGTACCATCTATAATTCTATATACGTATCAATTCTGTAGGGCTACGTGATCAAAAGTTGTATTTGATTTCTTAAATGTATATGTATTCCGAAAGAAAAATGCATAGGCTATGACCCACCAGGTGTTAAAAAATGGGGGGACAAAAAGGACAATTTTGAGCAATAGGTAAATGCAATGGGAATCCATATACCCGGCGACATTATTTCCTCAACCATGGAAGCTATTAGAGGTACCGGCCAGCGCAATGACATACTTCAAAGATGGCGGCGCTGCAGCATGCATGCACACCTGGTGCTACATCAAAAATGGCCCAATCTCATCACACCACATCCAGACCACGTCAGACACCGTCTTTTACGCGTCCCTTTCCTCTATATAAGTAAAGTTCCACGCTTGGGTTTCAGTGCTTTGCAATTCTCCACACCGCTTCGCAGCTCTTTCCTTGCTTCCATACCTGCTTTGCTCCAGTCCCCTTAATACCACATCTGTTTCCCTGTGTTATTTCCTGCCGGTTCACTGTCTAAAGAAGGAGTTCTGCAACGATCCTGTTGTCAGCAGGACCGCTGCCTGCTGTGTTGTTCGGGTTTTTTTTTCTTCCTGTTAGCTTTTCCCCAGGGATTTAAAGTCCCCCAAGTTACCCGGGCCTTCTCTACAGTACCAGGGGCCAAGGTGGCTTCAGGCGCAGGCCGCTCGTATCTATACGTCATGCTTAGGTTCGCCCTCAAAAGAAGCACAAACAAACACAAAGATTAGAGGGTACGCAGATTTTCTTCTTGGATCTGTCCATTCCCATGCCATGACTTTTCCATCACATTAACATTTGATCAGATATCACTGGTGATCGCAGGACTAGCCCCATGTTCGGTAAATAGCAAAAGGATGTTGCATACGTGAGATCAGTAAATCAGAACATTTGTCTTCATTATCCATAAATATTTAGGAGATCAAAGCTACTCGTGTCAGTAAACACACGTAGGCCCCGATTCACTTAGCATTTTCCAATGGGCTTTTGCTTTTATAAAACGCTTCTGTGTATTAAGCCCGCAGTCTGTTCTGATTGGTATTGCTTGATTTCCAATCTCTTATGTGAAATTAAAAGGTGAAAACTCTTACTCTTTTTAAAGATATGCATCAATAAACACAATTAGCTGAACGTGTGTGTATGTGTGTCTTTAACAAACCCTTTTAATTTGTCCACACAAAGGTTGGCCTACATGGCCAGGCTCGGCAAAGTAGGATTTTATATACATATATATGTACATCAACAGGGCAGGTCAATGCGCTCTGGAGCCAAGTAGCTACAACAGACAATATGAATATTCATCAAGTTATCAATATGTCTTCCCACACTCTCACGGGCTCCCAATTGTCTTTACTTACATTGGGTTTGAATTTCTGTCCTACTACAAAGTTCGATTATGTCCAGTCACGTCTGGACTTTGACACATTTTTACGTAAGGTCAGGTTAAAAAAATTCTTCTCCATCAATCCCCCACAGGCTAAACCATCTGTGCTGCGTCTCGGCCAAACTGATTTGTGCATTTCTGACATTTCTATCTTGACTGATCTACCATGTCTGCATAATGAATTTTTTGATCCCTCTACTTTTGATCCTGTTGATTTTGACATCGATCCCAACTGGGATATACATACTGAATTAAAAAACAAGTCCAGGTTCAACCCACAGTTTTCGGTGGGCGGTTGTATTGAGGCATTTCAGGATCTATGCATCAATGATTTACGCAAACTTAGGAAGAAACCTTTTAACAACAAACAGAATCTTACCATCTCACAACGATCTGCCCTTAATGAACTGCAGAGCTTTTCTAATATTATGATAAAACCTGCTGATAAGAGTTCCAATATCGTTATTCAGGACCCGAAATGTTATGTGTCTGAGGCCAATCGCCAATTACGGGATCGGTCTTGCTATTCTAGGTGATCCAAAAATTCTTTTGTTGAAATCCAGTTGGAGCTCACTGCTTTGTGTACTAAGTGGAACGAGAGAGGTCTTATCGAGGATGAACTGGTCAAGTTTCTTGTTCCTGCCAGCCATACTGTCCCGACGATATACTTTCTGCCTAAGACTCACAAGTCACTGACCCATCCACCAGGCAGGCCCATTGTCACCTTATGTGTTTCCCTCCTAGAACATATGGCCCAGTTCATTGATGAGACTTTGTTTCCATTGGTGTCAGCTTTGCCCTCATATCTACGTGATACTAAGGATTTTCGGAGCCATATCTCTAATATACCTTGGGAGGAGGGGTTAATGCTAGCTACCCTTGATGTTGTTTCTCTTTATACATCTATAGATCACACAATTGGGTTGACAGCTTGTAAACATTTTTTGGACACTCGTTCTTTGAATTTCTTTGGACACAATTGTATGATTTTAGATATGCTCTTGTTCTGTTTGACTAACAATGTATTTCTTTTTGAGGGTTCCTTCTACCACCAGGTTAGGGGCACTGCTTAGGGGCACTGCTTTGCACCGTCTTACGCTAATTTGACTATGGGGTGGTGGGAGTCTACTTTTTTGTCTGATTTACTTTCTATTAGTTTTCCTACACAAGTGATTGGTTGGTGGTGGTACATCGATGATGTTTTTGTTATTTGGAAGGGTAATGAGAATGAGTGGGGATTATTTGTGGACAGCCTTAACAACAACACTGTAAATCTGAGTTTCACAGATTTAAAAGTTTCACAGTTTCACAGTTTCACTGAAATTGTATATTTGGATGTGATTGTAAGATTAGATAATCTAGGCATCCATACTTCCCTACACAAAAAACCCACTAATACTGGCCTTCCCTTACATGCAACAATTTGTCACCCGCCTTCTTGTAAGAACAGTTTTCCTTATGGCAAATGTATTCGCTTTCGGCGCAACTGCACCGACATCGATGAGTTTGACCGTTGTTGCAGTTTGGCTGCCGCTGATTTCCTTAAACAGGGGTATCAAAAAAAGATTATTGAAATGGCTTTTTTTAAAGCACGGTCACTGTCAAGGGAAACGTTATTACATGGTTCTACTGACAGGAAGAAAAATAAGGATCAAGATGGCCCCCGTCTTATTGTGACATTTAACAATGCCTCGTATGATGTACGCAAGATTGTTATGAAACATTGGCATATTCTCAGATTAGACAAAGACCTTGGCCCATTATTACCCAGATGTCCGATTTTAACCTACAAACAGGCACCCTCGTTAAAGGATAAATTGGTGTCTAGTTATTTGCCTCTTATCCAAAAGAATTCCACTATGACCAATTGGTTACCTGGTTTACCTAAAGGCTTTACTAAGTGTCAAAAATGCAAAGCCTGTCCTCATGCCATTTCTTGTAAATCCTTTATACATCCCATCATGGGTACTGAATTTAGATTGAAACATTTTATCAACTGCGGGACCCCTTTTGTGGTGTATGTCCTTGCATGTCCCTGCCGGAAATGGTAGGTGGGATCCACTACATGTATACTTAAGCTCCGTATTTTGCAGCATCTTAGAGCTGTCAAGAATTTTGACCCCACGCACCCCATGGCTAAACATTTCAGGCAGGAACATGACAGTGACGTCCAATAGCTTACCTTTTTTGCTGTCGCTCATGTGCCGATTGACCCAAGAGGTGGGGATCGCACTTTAAAATTGAGACAACTGGAAACCAGATTCATTTTGGATTTTGATACTAAATATCCCAATGGTCACAATGTGGATGAGGAGATGTATACTTTTGTGGGAAACTAATTGAATGATGGCCTATGCACCCGGAAGCAAACTGCACTGAGAAAGGGCGCGTGTGGTTGGCTGCCATACCCCGGAGCAGACTTTGGGGGGAGGCAAGAGTTGGTGTGCTGCTGCATACTGGGACCTTCTGTGCTCTCTTTTTACCTGTCACATCACCTTGGCGTGGTGCATGTCTTTGTGGTGCATTGTGGTGCAAATATCTCGTAACGTGTGCATCCTAGGGCCTTGAGACGTGGTTTTGGGACCTCCATTTTTGTTCCTTGTATCCTTCTACGACCACATTGATGTTTCGCCGATTTCACACAACTCTCTCACATATCAAGGAGCTTAAATCCGGGGAAAGGGGTGGGTTGTATGAATGTCATGTAGCCAGTCATTTTTGGAGGGCCATAACAGGTAACTAACAAAACTGAGATCCTTCCCATCGGGACCCTCCTTCCTCCTTATTCCCTTCACTCTGGCCTTCCTCATTGGGCTCTCCCCCTGCGTCCTCTTCTGAAGCCAGAAACATTGGTGTCATCTTTGGCTCCTCATGCTCCATCCTCCCTCACACTCATGACATTGCCAAGAAGTCCCACTTTCAGATCTTACTTCTCAAAGGAATTCTCCCTTTTCTTACTTTCCCCCAGAGGCTCAATGTGACCCAAGCCCTGGCTCTCTCTAGCCTTGACTATTGCAATAGCCTCCTCCTGAATCTACCATATTCCACTCTGCGACCCCTCCAGCTAATCCAGCCTTAAGCCCAGGGACCGCATCTCTCCCACACTAAAAAGTCTTTACTGGGTCCCGGTTGCTGCACCGATTACATTCAAATCCCTCAGCATCATCCACAAGGTGGTCTGGGCCCGGGGACCACACTATCTTCATTTTTATCTTATTAAATCCTCCCCCTCTAGACCGCTACGCTCCTCTGGCTCTAACTTTCTGTGCATAAAGCATTTTGCTAAACAGAGGGCAGGTGGCTGTTCGCTTTTCTCTGCTGGCTCCCTCCCATGGGACACCCCCCCCTCTTTGAGCAGGATCTTCTTAAATTCCGGAAGCTCCTTAAGCCTCACCTCTTTACATCCTCCTTCCCTTCTTCTTTCCACTGCTAATCCCACAGTTGCTACTATTGGGTTTTCTGGGCCCTTATACATCCCCTGACCTCCCTCATCCAATCGGCCCAGCTCCTGTCCATCTGAACTTGCACTTACACCCTCCGGCCTGGTGGCTCACACTTACACCCCTCGTGGTTCCAGGCCGTGTAGCACTCAACATTCCTAACACTTAATCTGTGGCTCACCCATGAGCTCAGACCCCACAGCACTGATCCCCTGCCTTCTTCCTTGCTGAACTTGCACGTTCTGAATACTCACAAGGCATAGTAGGTTTGTCCTCCCCCCACTGCTCTTATTTTATTGTGTTTTGATGTATTCATGTCTTCCCAACTCTGCTCCCTCCCCTGCCCTGTGGGCACTTGGAAACAGTATTTTCTTATTGTATAAGCACTTAAAAAGTAAACAATAAATAAATAAATAATTAAGCAAGATTTGGTGCAGATTGGTGAAACGGTGTGGAATCGTATAAGGAACAACACTTCAGCAAGACACAAATCCACAAATAAATGTTGACTTTTGCTGTAATCTAGGGAAAGGGATGGGGTGTCCAAATGTCATGTAGCCATAATGTCTGCAGTGTCCTACCAGATAGCTATGCACGATTGTGTGCAGATTGCTGATAGGGTTTGGAATGTTATAAGGAACAACATTTCACCAAGCCCCAAAACCCGCAAATCCACAAACAATTGAACTTTTGCTGAAATCCAGGGAAAGGACAGGGGTGTCCAGATGTCACGTAGCCAGTAATATCTGGAGGGTCCTAACAGGTAACTATACAACATTTGGTGCAGATTGGTGAAACAATGTGAAATTGTAAAAGGCCCAACGCTTCGCCAAGCCACACACCCACAAACCAATGTTGACTTTTATTAAACATAGATATGATGTCTATGTTATTTTTTCATTATGGGCATTATATATTGGAACAATATATGTTTCAATACTGAGTGCATAATTATCAGACAGCAACACAGGCAGGAGTTTGTTGAAAGACAAAGGTACTGGAAAATGTGTTTTCTGACACTTGCATTTTACTAGTGATATTTCACTATAAACTGTTGCATGCTCTCCCAATGGCTGCTATGTGTAGTTTCCATTAACCTGTGCCTTCCACTATCATACACACACTAGCTGTGCTAGGTTTTCTGAGAAAATAGCAGTGGGATCAGCCGTAGATTATTTCACTGAACATGAGTATATGCTGAGTATATAATTAGGTGATGAGCTGGGAGAACATTCTCATAAATGGCAAATACCATATAATGAACATGCAAAATCATCAAAAGACCACAGAAACCAACTAGAAAGGTCAGAGAGCACTTATAGGCAAGACAGTAATGGCAACAATTGTTTTATTACTTAAAGCCACACCAGTATATCAGTAAGTGAGAAAGAAGGAATGTGAATACTTAGATTGCATAGTATGTGGGCAATATCAGGCAAAATTCCCACATGGCAGAGTATCACACAAACGTGTCTGTTCATGGGCACACACAGACAATTGGGACGCGTGAAAGTATCGTATCCGAAGAAAAGAAAGAATATACTGTTTGAAAATGTTTACAGCATCTGTCTGTAAAACAAGTAGAGCAAGCCTCTACAATATGTAAATAAGCAATATTCTCTTTACTGGGCAAAATCAAAATAAATCAAAATGAATCTGGAGCCAACTACAAAAATTGTAAAAGATGCTCCTTTATAGGTCCCGATGAAAGCCGGACTGCCTTTGTCTTGCACTGGTTCTTACCAATGAAACTTTGCCCTGGTGGAAGGCATTTCTAAGTCAAGCATTTGTTACATCCTGAAGAGTCATTAGATGTTTTTTTTATGCCACCTCAAGAAATACATAAATCTTTTAAAAGGTTCAAAATGTAAGAATGGTAAGACTACATTTTACTGGTCACTCAATACACCCAACATTGTTGATGGAATAGACTATATATATATATTCACTGAAAAAACTTTGTTAAAGGGACGTTATGGTTAAGTTGGACTAATAAAAACCTATGAAATTCAAAGAAAAAACTTTGTTAAGCGGACGTTATGGTTCCAAGTAAAACCGGAAAACCCCTGAAATTCGCCAATTTCCAAAGTTTCACCTTACAACTCTGTCATTTCACACCATCTGGAATAATTTTTAACACTTCTATACACTTCTTGCAACTATTTCAACTAGTTTTTCATCCGTAGACATCTACGAACATCTGACTTCATAGCGGACCTTCCGGACAGTGCCACATGACATACGCTGGCGCGCAGCATGATGACGTGTCTGAGAACCTGTCTGCACTTCACGATAAGATCTCTGCTTGGTGGACAGTTCGGAACTGCATTTTCTACTAATCTAGGAACTTCCAAGTTCAAAATTTCCCTTGCACAGCTCCAACACCTATTCCTACTCATTATCCATTAACAAGCTACTACATAGTACATACTTTTAGCAAAACTGCTATTTGTCTTAAAATGGCATCAGCTAATGCCATCCCTCCTCCCCAAGAGCCACCACCACTGCTGTAATCAAGGAACATGAGAAACAGTGCCCCCTAACTTAGAAATAACACACACGCAACATTTTCCCTTGTCCACCTACCCCTCCATATTAGTGTTTGGTTGCTCTTCCCTTATTTCCCTCCCCACCTTTCGTTCTCAGCTTTCCTGCCCAAAAAATACATCCAAAACAACAAACAACATATTCTTTTAGGAACCACCTTTCACAGTTAAAAAATAGAACTAAAAAAAATATGTATATATAGACTCCATTTACTTTATATTTCTCAGTAAAGTACATAGACTAAATAAGATTTTCCAACATTTCCATTTGCATTTTGTGCTATGCTAATGGGAATATTGTGGCGTTCATCCTCTGTTCCAGGGACTGGAACGGTGGATACCGGCCCAGCAGCCCAAGTTATGCGCCCAAGCGAAGCAAGGGTGGATAACGAGTTCTCTGGACCATTAGCCCCCCATTCCAGCCCCTGAAATGGGGGATGAGGGCCATAAGCACCCTAGGTTCCCAAAGCGGGAACCCGGGGTGCTAAAAAATAGGATTTTTCTTCCAACACCGGGACGCCTGCGGTGTCCAGGTGTAGGAAGGAAAATTCTTTTCCAGGATGGCCACCATGGAAAGGGAATGTGAGGGTTCCATACAGGGCCCCTCTTCGCTTTCCGTAGCAGCCTGCAAAAGGCAAAAAGAGAACCCTATGACCATATTACCACAAGCACATTTTTCTTCCCTTTGAAATCTATCCTAATTTCGAATAACTTTACCACAAAACCAAGACCCAGGTGGACATGGCCTCTTTAATCCTATGTTTTGTCCCTTGTGGTCATGGCCAGAAGGCAGATTGTTTGCATCATGACCTTATTCATGACCCGGACAATCTGGCCACTGCCCATGGCCACAGGCTACCCCTCAGTCACTAAAGGTATACCGCTATATTTTGTAGCTACATTTTGACACTTGTCAAATAATAAAACACTGGCACATTTGCAAAACCATGCTTGTAGGTCCTTGCCAATGCTCCTTACGGAAATTTTCTAGAACTCCACCCATGTTTTAGTGGAAAATGTATGCACATACAATCGTCATATAACCTAGCCCCCACTTGACAAAATCCATTCAGACTTTACGAAAACATCTAAATCTAGATCTATAATCTTTGGCAAACCTTTGTGTAGATTTGTCAAATGGCACCACATTTATAAGCCTTTACAATATTTTGGACCCTAATCTAATTTTGCTCCCTCTCGACAGAATCCCACCAAACTTAGCAAAAACATGTATGTCTTGATCTTCTATCAGTTTGCCAAATGAAGTGTAGATTCGTCAAATGGCACCTCATTTATAAGCATTTACATTATTTTGGGACCCCCCCTCTAAATTTGCCCCCTCTTCACAAATGATCGGTTTCCCAAATTAAGTGACGATTCGTCAAATGGCACCTCATTTAAAAGCCTTTACATTATTTTGGGCCCCCCCTCTAATTTTGCCCCCTCATGACAGAATCCCACCAAACTTTACATACCCACTCAGATTCAGCCCAGGAATATACATGCAAAATTTCATGCAGTTCCATTAAGTGGCGCCAAAGTTATAAGCCATCCAAGAACTGCATTTCAGCAACCCCGTAATGCTGAGGTGTTCACGAACTTTTCAGGACTGTTCGCGAACATCCAAACTGTTATCAGACTTTCTATGTAAAAACCACCCGTTTTTTTGCTTCTTGCAGCCATATTCCATCCCATCCTCATCACCCCTCAACTCCCCACAGATTATTTGATAAGTTTGACAAGTGCAATGTTGTGTTTTTTAATCCGTTTTTACCGCGATGTCCGCGGACACCGGCCGATGTCCCAAGATGGCGGGCATTTCCAAAAATCTGACGTACCTCATGCTTCACGCCAACCAATCAGTGAACACGTTGGGTGTCCGCGGACATGACTCAAGTCAATTATCCAATCGGTGTCCTGTCCGTGGAGTGAACAGGGAAGTGTGCCGCGGAGCGGACATAGATATCACTAATATTTTTGCTTTATGTTTTGGTCCTTTAAAAAAAAACTACTGGACGGTTTTACACCACATGAACAAAAGCACGCTTTCGGGACCAAGCCGCCGCTCCTGCTGTAAATTTGGTTAAAATCCATCCAGCGGTTTGGGCTGTTAACATTAACAAAGACGTTTTGGGACCCCCCCTATAACTTTTCCCTCCCTGGACCAAACCTCACCAAACTTTGCAAAAAAATCAGTGTGGGCCATATAATTTTTTTGCAAAGTTTGGTGAGGATTCGTCCAGTGGGAGCAAAGTTATAAGCCGCCCAAAAAGGGCTCTTCTTATGGAAACAGCAATTTAACCATAACTACACGGCCACTACTGTGGCCGTGTTATATATATATATATATATACATATATATATATATATATATATATATATATATATATATATATATATATATATATATATATATATGTGTATATATAATATTCTTTCTTTCACAGAACACATGCAAGTAGATTACTATATACAGAGGTTTAAAAATCAGATGTCTGTCTTTCTGATGCATACTATTACTTTGATACAACACTTTGGCCCTCATCACGTGTTGGACGGTATCCAGCGGTAATACCGTCCATCTGTAATTGTGTTAGCACCAGCCGGTCCGGCATTATTAACGCTGGATCATGGGTTGGGCATTAACGTTAAATGCCCATTCCCCATTGGGTCCATTTATTTTTAAAAGAAACCATTTCGGAATGGTTTCGTTTTAAAATAAAAGTGTAGGAAGCAGTTGAAACTTGCACTTTTGTTGCACTGCACTGAACGTTCCCTTAAAAAGCAGGTGCATGTGTTTGGAGGCTTATATGTGAGAGGGTGTGGCGATGGTGTTTGTGGGGAGCAGGGGCAAGCCAGCAGGGAACATAGTCCCACTATTTTTTTTCATACACTTTGACCACTGTTAAAAAAGCTTATTTTGACACATACTGCATTCAATGGATCTAATAAGGGTTATTGTCTAATTTTATAACTGAAAGCCTGGCCCTGAAAAGGGCTGCTTCGGCGGAGAGTCAAGGAGGAGGGTGGACCTGGGAAGGGAAGAACATTAGGATTCACACATGTAACAACAATAGGTAAAAAAGGAAACATTGGGCACGTAAAAACATATAACATAAATATAATCCCCACTCCTCACACCCCCTTTCTTCTTCTTCTCTCGCTACCTACTCTATGGTGCTCTCTGTTTCTCCTATCTTTTCCAACTGCTTCTCTATCGACTGTCCTGCTCTCCTCACTAAACCTGGTAGGAAGAAGTTTAAAAAGGACTTCCTGGTCTCCAACCCAGGCCTCTCTATTGCTGACACCTATACCAGCGCCTCCTCCAGGAAAATCCTCACCGACATGCTTTTTGTCATTCCCTTGTTAGACCTATGGACTCTTCTTATGGTCTGTGTGCTTTCTCCTTTCCACCCTCTAATGTTTAACTGAATGGTACTGTCTTGGTCCAAGGTCCTCAGGCCAACAATCTCCTCTTTGATAGACTCTCCCAGTGCCTCATCAATTTCCTTTCCTCTCCTGCTGTCCCCTCTCTTTCCCCCATGGCTTCCTTGCCTCCCCCTACTATCTCCTCCTTGCCTACATTGCCCTCTCCTCCTTCCTCTCTGCCCCCCTCAGGCATCTTGTTTACCTCTGCAGGGCGTACCTCTGATTTGTACCTCACCCTAGAAGTTTTTAAGGATGGCAACCTTCTCCATATTGCCACTCTCAACTCTTGCTCTGCTGTCAACACTCCTCTGACATCTGCCGCCTCCTGGAAGAACTTGACCTCAATGTTCTCTGTCTCACTGCGACATGGTTCACGGCCAGCTCTGTCACGAGATTTGACACTCTCCTCCCTGATGGCTGCAAGATACTCTCCGCTCCCAGATCCAACCGTTCCGGAGGGGGTGTAGCCCTGATTTTCCCTGAGTGGATCCCTGCCTCTGTCATTCCCATGTAGGCCTACTCCGCTTTTGAATGCCTCGTCAGCAGGCTCTCTCTCCTGGTCATTCACTTACTGTGGCTCCCATCTATCGGCCACCTGGTCAGATCTCCTCCTTCCTCTCTGAATGGGTGGACCTCTCCTCTTCCCTCCTGGTCTCGACCACTCAACTCCTTCTTCTTGGAGACTATAACATCCACCTGTATATTCCTGCCTTCCTCTGGACTCTTTCATGACCTCTGCAACTCTCTCTCACTCTCTATTCTCCCCTCTGGCCTGACTCACTCTGCAGGGCACACTCTGGATGTTCTGATCTCTTCAGATCTTCCCATTTCTATCCCTCTGACCACTCCTCTCTCCTGGAGTGATCACTTTCTCCTTTCCTCCGAGCTCACCTCTCTACCCCTCAGGCTAAGCCACCTCCAGCACTGCCACCTACCTAATCGGTTATCTGACTCCTGGTACGACTCGAACCTCATCACCCTTAAGCGCAATTTGTCTCGGGAGGATAACTCGACGTGCACACCTTGGAAACAAGACAACATGGAGCAATACAGGTTCGATCCCCGGGTCCGCACTTAGAAACCTCGGGTATTAAACGTGTTATATCATATCATATCATAAGTGCAGGGTGGCTGAGAGGAAATGGGTGCTTCGGATTGATCCTCTGACAAACTGGCATGCCGCCTGCTCTAAAGGCAATACCAGCTCTCTGTCTGCACCAAGAAGAGAGCCCAAATCCAAGCCCACGACTCTGCGGCATCTAACAACTCGGCCAAACTCATAAAATCTGCAAGGAACTGGCCAATCCTGCTGCAGTCTCTACCCCTCCTGTCCCCTTCCAGGCCTTCTGCATGGCTGTGGCTTCACATTTCATCTCTAAAACTCAGGACATCCTGTCCTCTCTCTCTTCTTCTCCCCGTCCTCCCTCTACTCCCTGCTCTTCCTCTGGCCCTTCTTCAGCCACCTCTCCTCCCTCCTTCTCTGTCTTTCCCCTGTTCTCAACAGACAAGGTTTCTAGACAAGTCCAATCTATGAAAGTCTCGTCAAAACAGATACACCCCTTTTCCTCCAAAACTCTCAAGAATCACATTAACACCCTGGCTCCTGCTCTTGCTGACTTCTAAAACCACTCTTTCGCCACAGAAGCCTTCCCTTCCCCCCTGAAGCACTCCCTTGTTCACCTTCTTCTTAGGAAACCCTCTGTCGACCTGTCCCGCCCGGCTAACTATCACCCAATCTCCATCACTCCTTTCCTGGTCAAATTCCTGGAAAAGCTGCCCATCTCCCAGTGTAATCTTCACACTAAATCTGTTGGTTGTTTCCGTGACCATCAGTCTGGATTCAGAGCTGCCAGAAGCACAGAAACTGATCTCCTGAACATCCATGAAGGCCTGCTCTCCAACCTTGATTCCAACACCCCCTGTGTCCTCAACTTATTTGATCTCTCTTCTGCCTTTGACACGGTCAACCATGCCATTCTGTTCGACCGTCTCTGTGATAACCTGGGTATCACTGATCAGGCCCTGGCTTGGCTGACCTCTTTCCTCTCTGATCGACCCTTACAAGTCCAACTTGGGTCCTTCGTCTCCTCTATCTCTATATCTACCTGTGGTGTTCTACAGGGGTCTAACCTTCCCTGGCTGTTCAACCAATACATGGCACTTCTTGCCCACTGGATTGCCTCTCTCTGCCCAAACTTTCAGTGCCCAGCTCATTTTCAGGCTCTCTTCAACCACCTTTTCTCCTTCTCTCATCTCTGACTGTCTGTCTGCTATCCAAGAGTGGTGTGCCACCAATGATCTCTGCCTTAATACCAGTAAGACTGAGAGTCTCCTCATCGGCACACCTGCACCCTCCTTTTCTGTCACTCTGTGGCTGGCCTCTCTTGGCCTTCTTCCTGCTCCCACCTGTGAGGCTAAAAACCTTGGGGTCATCTTCGCCTTCACACTCTCCTTCTCTCCTCACATCTCTGACGTCTCTAAGAAGTCACAATTCCAGAAGCACATCCTCAGAGGTATTCTTCCTTTCCTCTCCTTCCCCCAGAAGCTCACTGTCTCCAGAGCTCTGGTTCACTCTAGTCTGCACTACAGCAACAGCCTATTTCAAAATCTGCCTGCCTCTACTCTCTGCCCTCAACAACTCGTTCAAAGCAGGACTGCGAGGCTTGTCCTTGGTCTTAAGCCCAGGGATCGTATCTCTCCTGGACTGAAATCTCTGCACTGGCTCCCAGTGGCTGTGAGGATTAAGTTCAAAACCCTCTTCATTGTCCACAAGACCTTCTGCGGCCTGGAGCCTCAATACCTTCAACTCTCTCTTCCTAAATATCTTCCTTCTCGAGCTCTTCACTCATTCGCCTCCAACTCCCCCAGGGTAAGTCGCTTCTCCAAGCAACGAGTTGTGGGTAGATTTTTTTCACCGGCTGGGGCCTCCCTCTAGAACAGCCTTCCTGCCTCTCTGAAACTTGAGGAGAACAATCTCTGGTTCCGGAAGCACCTCAAGACCTTCCTCTTTGCTTCTGCTCTCTCTTCTCCTCACCACTGCTGAACTCCTGGCTGAAAAGGAAACTCTACTGGTCACCTGGCTACCCTCTTTTCTTGGGCCCAGGTCCCTCCCCCACCATTTGCACACCTGCACTGCCCCCTGGCTACCCTTGCACTCAGGGGCTGCTTCTGTATCCCTATAGCCCCCTACCAGCACTTGAAACCTGTTGTCTGCACTAACGCTTGCACCTGCCACCAGCTAGCCACACTTCTTATTTATTGTTCTTATTTATTTATTTAGTTAAAGTTTATCCTATGTACTGCACTTCCCCTCCCCCTTGCACGATCTCAATGTCAGATGGCCTAGTAAGATCGTTGTCTCTATCTTCCCTCTGTTCCCCCTCCCTTGCCTTGTTGTGCCTTGAAAAACGTGTGTATAGGCGCGTTATAAAAGACATATCATATAATATCATATTAGAGGCCACCAGGGAGCACGCTGATCTTTGGAGTCTCAGAGAGATCCTCCCATACTTTGGTCCTGTTAAGTGGCTTGGGTCCCCACTTACGTGGCCCCCCCAGTCCTACAGCATGAACATGCGTGGATGTAAACCCCCACTGCCCCGCAGCAGACAGAATAGGTGAAATCGGTCCTGGATTACGGGAGTACCGCCAAGCGACTGACGTGGCAAAATTAAAGTGAAGTAGCATACCTTTGGGAGCTATGTGGAGCCGTGTGGAGGAGCGACTTGTCCCACAGGCACTTCTGCGGCTCGGCCACTGGCCCAGAAGAGTGACAACATCTGCCTGGGGAGTGAGGGGATGTGAGTCTGTGCCCCTCCCCCGGCTTAACATGTGAGGCCCTTTGAGGTGGTGGGAGCCCCTCAACACGTCCCCACAGGCGGACCACATTGGCAAGGATAGCAGGAGCTGACCCACTGGGAGAGTGATCCACGCCCATAGGGACCCGGGTAAGACACTGCAGGCCCCCGTGGTGAGACCAAATGATCCGACCAGCTGGTAGAAGAGGTGGACTTGAGCAAAGAAGCATATAGTTGGGGAAAAGCGGTTCACAAGCCCAAACCCAATGAACTAGAAGAGGAAATATACACACCTGATTTAGAGGAATGCTGAAATGCAACAAATCATGTGAATGCAAAATGTCATCGCCACCTGAGTAAATCTGTCTAAATTTCACCCAACTGGACATGGGAGCAGTGAGCAAGTCAACACCACTGATTCCCAGAGAAGGGAAAAGCCATGACAGGGCCCACAACATAGACTCCCTCAAACAGGATCTTCGGGGTGCAGAAGTGCAGGCCTTGCTGATTGATGCTGGGGCCCTGGCCCTCAGCTGAGAAGATAATAGCCTGGAGCACATATGGGAGTCCCGGGTGGGTCCCAGGGGCTACAAGAAACATGTGTGACACAGTGTTGTGTCAGTGATCCCATAAAACAGTACCCCACAGAAGGGTAAGGACCACTTGCTCAATATGAAGCCTGCCACCTGCAAACGGCCATCGCTACCGGAGGTACTGGACTGGAGTTTGGAGGGGGAAGAGGGCTCAAAAAGTCTGAACAGGGAGGTGTGGTCCCCGATTCTGGGGCATATGCCCACCTCCTGTGCTGTGGATAGGAGCAACACTCTTTGACGTGAGGTATTTTCAAGGGAAAGTCACAAAGAGGGCACCAGCCACCAAATCACGCAGTGTACGTGTGGGGAGCGCCCAAAGGGATAGCGGATGAAGGTGCATGGAGGCATTGCTAAAGTTGGCCACCTACACTTATGCAACGGGTCACTCTGGACTTGGAACCCTAGTAAAAACCAATATGGCAACCACCCCAGAGGAATCCGCAGCCACCAAAAAAGATGTTGCAGCATTGATGGAAGAAATCAGGAACATGACAGCAGACATCGGAAGTAGGGTTGACAAAATTACCCAGAGAATATACACAATGGAGGAGAGGCTGGAGGAAGTCGAGCACAACCAATCCTCCCTTGACTCCCTAGAGACATAAATGGACATGCTGGGAGGAAGAGGTCAGAATGAAAATGGACGATTTAGAAAACTGCGAAAGGCAGAACAGCCTAAGGCTTTTCGGAATCCCGGATAGGGAACATGAGACAGAGCTAGATCTGAGGAGAACACTACGCAAAGTCACAAAATTGGTTTTTGAGGATGACACCATCGAAAAAGCTAAGATCGAGAGAATTCACTGAGTGGGCGGGGCGATTGGAGTCCCAAAGTCAGTCCTAGCCCGGTTTCATAACTACTCCGACAAAATGAAAATCATAGAGAAAGTGAAACAGAGGGGCTGGATCATGTACAGCACGTTCAGAGTAACAATTTTCCAAGATTTGTCCTCCTTGACCCTAGCCAAGAGGAGGATGTGCTCAGGCCTGACAAAGTAGCGCAGTGAGTCGGGAGTGAGGTACAGATGGGGGTTTCAATTCTCCATCTCATTTGAACTCGATTGGTACAAACATAGACTGACGACAGAGGAGGACATTCTAAGGGCCATGAGGGAGTTGCACGGAGAAACCAATACTTTGAAGAACCAGGGAGAGAAGTCGGAGGGCGATAGACAGTCGCTCATTAAGGGACCCATAAGGAGATAGATGCCAGGATCCAGGAAATACAGGAAGCTGAACACATTGCCCATGGCAGATACCTGATTCATAGTGGAAATACATCCATAGAGCTGGCCTTGATGTAAAGTTCCTCCAGAAGACTAAATACACTAGAGGAGAGGAACAGAGGGTCCCAGGCAGTGTGCTGTGTCAGGAATATAGAGGAATAGAAGGAAAGCGGGGGTGGGAATTCTATGGGCTCCGGGACATATGGCATTGCCTGCACCCAAAAGAAAAAGGATTCACCTTTTACTCAGCCTCACAACGCACCTTCACCAGAATGGATTACATGTATATCTCAAGAGGTCTGTGGGAGGAAACATTGGGCTTGGAGATCTCGCTGATCACTTGGTCTGATCATGGCCTGGTATCAGTGGACTTGAACCAGCTTGGACTGGTACTTATGAGGTCCAAATGGAGATGCAATAAATCACTTTCGAAAGATCCGGTGTTCCACTCAGAATTGACCAAAGAAATTGGGGAATATTTCAAAATGAACAATACGGGAGAGGTCTCGAGGGGAGTGGTGTTGGAAGCAGGGAATGCGACATGGAGGGAGATTCTGATTAGGGAAGGGGCAAGGAAAAAAAAGGGAGCGGATGTTAATTGAGATCTGAGATTGCCCAATTTGACAACAGGGCTCAGGACACCACCGAGGGGTGGGAGGATAGGGTTCTTGAGGTGAGGGGGAAAAGGGAAGGGCTTAGGCTTCTGGAGGGTGGTCAAATAATTAGGAAACTGCAGTTCCTGAAACAAAAGTTTTATGAGAAAGGAGATAAGGCGGACGCTCTACAGGCTGCCAGGCTGAGGGTACAGCATGCCAAAAGGTGGGTGTATGCTTTTAAAGGGTTGGATAAAACACAGAGGCCAGGGACAGGCAGGATTCAAGAAGCATTTGTGCCTTTTTATGAACATCTCTATAAGTCTGAGGCTAACCCAGAGATGGGAGATATAGCAACTTACCTTGTAGGAACTCGGATGCCTAGTCTTTCCCTGGAGGAGGCCACAGCATTGGAGCCTCCAATAACTGCTACAGAAATCAAGAGGACAGTGGCAAGATTACCGTTGGGAAAATTCCCAGGGGAAGATGATTCTCAGCTGGCCTTTACAAGTCCTTTATTACCTGTCTCTTCCCGTTCATGGTGGAACTGTTCAATGATATGCTGGACAAAGGAGAATCCCTAGAATCCTTCTATCGGGTGCTAATAGCTGTGCTACACAAGGAAGTTAGGGACCCCCAACTATGCAGATCTTAACGCCCTATCTCCCTCCTGAATATCGATGCTAAAATGTACACATGAGTTCTGGCGGCAAGAATTGAGGTATACATGCCCCAATTGATCCACCCAGACAAGTGGGCTTAATAAAGGGACGATAGGGGACGGACACAATGAAGAAAACGCTGCACCTGATTCATGAGGTGCAGGGGATGGCAGGGTTCTCTGCCCTTCTCTCAGTGGATTCTGAGAAAGCTTTTGATAGGGTGGAGTGGGGCTTTCTCAAGTGCTTGGTACGGTAGGACTGGGTACTAGGATCAGGAGCAGGGCCATCTTAAGCACTTTTGGGTCCCTGGGTACTGACACCTTTGGGGGCCCCCTTCACCAAACCAAAGGAATTAAGGGATCAAGAATACTGGTCCCGCCCCCCACCCGTCGCACTCACAACCTATAGGTTGATATGCTATCCTACAGCATAATAAGCATGTTTACTCCCTTTAAGTACCCTTACCCTCTTCATTCTTGCTCCAATCAGAATCATAAACAAGTAGCATTTGAATACCAACATTAGCAGTCTACAAAGGGGCTACTGTTCTAGTAAATACAGGATACTTTTTATCAATAACATCCAGGAATGTAGATGTAGTATTAATGCAGGACCGTATGTAAAAGGTACATGTAACCCATAATAGACAGCGAACTCACATTAGCTGCCTCAAAGAATGCAATAGTGCTAATGCATGGATAGAGACCAACAATTGGAAGGAAGGAGAACTCTACACATACCATAACATGGATAGTGGAGGCAGATTAGAAGTGTAGAGAAGGAACAAAGTACCCCCACCTCAACCATCTCACCCACAGCACCTGTATGTTGGATGCCGGAGTGTGAAACACGTGCAGTACCAGTGAAAACAGTGATATCAAGGAGAATCTGTAGGCAAGGTTCGCATTGAGAAAACCATACCTGCATACAAGACAATACGATGGTCGTCTGAATGAAATTCCGGAAGAAACAGGATGGTTGAATGATGAAGATGAATGGTGACGCCATCACCACCACTGTCATACAGAGCATGGCTGACGTATAAGGGAAGAGATACAGAAACTCGAGAATGTTTTACGATTCTAAAAAGCATCAAGAAAGTATCAAGATAAATGACATCTTGTGATCAAGATGAAGAAGCTTATGCTGCAGATATAACGAAGAGATCAAGCTATTTTATTATTATATATTATTATATATTTAAAAGGCGAGCCAAATAGTGAATAGATTGTGGCAGATGCCAACAGATGCCAACATGAACACATACATATATATATATATATTGAAGTCATTAGAATATGGAAGTTTCCACTACGTACAATAGCAGTACTGAGATAAAGAAGGAAGTCTGTTTTTTCCAGTTCCTAAGTGTGGCGCAGTTAGAAAGCAAGTGAATCAACAAGGGTGAAACTCAGAAAGGCGAGATTGGATGAGCCAAGGCCATATCAGTCTGGGGTGAGCGACATTGGATACACATTGTGTGAAAGAACAAAGCTCCTGTTCAGAAGGCATGGACAAAAACAAGAAGATGTCAGAGGTCTATTAAAGAATAGTGTTTTAATACACTGAAAGCTCAAATTTGTGGTCTCTAGTCATGTGGGGAGGAGAAGTTGGACGAACATTTGGTCACACCTACTCACGAGGGCAAAGTGTGCCTTCACTCCCCTGAATTCCCAGGAGAAAAGAACAAGTTCAAGGAAGAGTTCAAAGACCTAATTGACGGTGGACCACTGAGGTGATGATAGATGAATATGCTAATTGCTGGGAAGCTATGGTTAAGAGGAGCTCATCTGCCCCTGGACTTTCAGCCTGCGTACCACCAACGTAGGTTGGGAGAGTAGTGATGGAGGTTGGAAAGTAACCAATGATAGTGGACCGCATGGTCAAGGGTCCTATAGTTGTTTAGCCAATTAGACGTCATATATTTAGTGACATTCATAGTGACATATTTTAAGGGGAGCGCCTAGTTGCCCCACCTGATGTTAAAAACAAATCATTTTCTTCCACTGCCCTAAACGAGTATGGATCGTATACCTAGATGATCCTTGTAGAACCTATCACACTCACCATTAGGTTTTGTTTGCCACAAAGGATGACATTAGTGATACAGAGGTTAAACCTCATCAATGATGAATATTTACTATAAGAATGTAATTTTTTATAAAATGCTTTCAGGAGTCGTGAGAGAGATCATGATGAGGGATGTCTGTGGAAATCCATTGTACTCTCTGTTTTAGATCATTGATATTAAAACAGTATCTTTTGCCAACTACCTGAGTTGCTTCTATTATTGATGTTTGAGTAAACTCTGCATCCACCGCCCATCAGGTATTGCTAACCCATTTTAAAAAGCTGAGAAGGAAACTCAGTTCAGAAGCTACCAGGAAGATATCTTATCCAGACAGACTGAGATTAGAAGTGGGATATGGTTTTCAAATAGTGTTGCCATTAGATATCAAAGGAACAAATGCATGTGGTGTGAGATTAAGAATATGCTCACTATTAACACAGTGAAAGCATGAATAAGGCTTTTATGAATATCATACCATGAGAAGGCAATCGCTCAGAAGGGCTGACAATTTTGAAAGGTTTAGGGACTGGCAATATTGAGAGGTCCGGCAATACAAAATTAAATGAGAGGCCCAGGATCACACATTGGTTAAGGGGTGAAGGGGTGAAGCTGGGATTTGTGCCAACTCTGCAATTTCTGCCTTTGAACACTTTCTTTTCCAGTTCTTTCCATGAACTAAAACAATTGCATTTTATTAAAAAAACAGACTTGGAAAATATACAAATCACCTTACCAAACATGACCAATTTTAAACAAAATATTATAGAAGGGTGTTATGCAAAAGGGGAATGATTCTATCTTCATTCTCCTCTCCATCATCAAAAGAAGTATATAAGAACCAGCATACCAATCGATGTGATTTAACAAATATAATCTGGGTTTGAATTTTGTATGACTTTTACCAAAAAGCAAACCGTTTTTTTGTGTCAAACAAGCTGACCTGAAAATATGCTTGACTGAGGCCTGCAACATATGGTCCACTCTCTTCTGTCTACCAACCCTTCCACCTAAATGTCCTACATAATAAGTAAGATCAAGTAATGGGCTAAATGATAACAGCAGCATGCAAGAAGGCAAACCTCACAGAAGACAGCACAGTAATGTAAGATATATTAGTTGATTTGACCAGGATCACTGTATCATCTGCTGGCAAATCCAGGATACAAACATGAACGCTGTCGTTCCATAGTCTTGAATTTGGATATGTATTCACCTCTTGCACTAACAGTTTATGCCATTGTTGGAGGCGATTGCCTAGTTTTACAACATCCCATCTGAAAAAATCAATTTCTAGACCTTCACCATGCAGATTATATGTTAGTTTTTATAGCAACCCCAATCTGGTACAGGTACATTGCTGATGATAGCAGATGTTGTTCTGCAAAACCAAGTACATATGCAGGCAGGTTTATAAACTTCAGACATAGGAAAGGCTCAGCCAGCCTTGCTGGAATGTGATATTTTAGTTTTGCTTATGAACAAATCTCTGTAATGGGTGCTCCACACACTGAGCTAACTTCTGAACCATTGTGACAATCAATTTATCAATATGCATTACACCATTGCCTATTGCACATGATCAACATAAGTCCCACAGGAAGGAAATAATGCTACAGAGTTGTGCCATAAGGAACACACAAGCTATGTATACCACAGTGAACACAGAAAGCAATACATGATGTGATCAATGCAGAATGCACTTGCCAAAACAGAAAGGCAATGGGTTTAGAGCCTCAGCAGCACCTCATAAAATATCCTGACGTGTGCTATTTAAGACTGGTGAACAATGGAATTTTACTTCTTCAGATCAGCTAGCCTTGTGGGGCCCTCTCCAAGGTGGGGGCCCTAGGCAAGTGCCCCTTTTGCCCTCCCATAAAAACGTCTCTGATCAGGAGGGGCATAATCGCAGTCTACGCATCCCCATGGCATGCGTGGCAGTTAATGGGGATTACTCCCGCTGGATCACCCTAAGTAGGGATACAAGACAGGGTTTCCCCTTTCTCTGACCCTATTTGTGCTCGAGTAGAAGGACTCATGGTTGGTTAGGTGGATTACAAGATTGCATTATGTGCAGACGATTTGCTTTTGCACACAAGGAATCCCCTGACCTCCATACCCAGAGTAATCCGCTTGATTGAGCAGTATGGAGACCTCTCCGGCTTTAAGATTAACATGGCTAAATGGGTCCTTTTCCCTCTGAGTAGGGACAGAGACAGAGACATAAATATCTTCGGCCCACTGGGGTTACTGGTTCACATGGGCACACTGGGATACTTTGGGATTAACCTCACGATAGACATGGGAGACCAATTTGTTGCCAACTTCCCCTCATTCCTGACTGGCTTTCGGGCTGATCTGGTAAGACGGGAAAAACTGACCATATCATGGCTCGGACCCTACAATGCCCTGAAGATGGTGTTGGAAAATCTCCACCTGTCCCCCGCCACAGTGGGGGAATGGCTATGGGTACCAAGAGGTAAGCTCCACCGAAAAATTAGGGACCACCCAATTCTGGGATCTATATGGGAGATATGGTGACGGGGCTCAGAAATGCAAGGAGTAATGAAATGGCCGTCTCCCCTGAGTCCCCTGGTTGCCCGGTGATCAGGACGTGATCCCGAACCCTGAAAGATTTCAAGCATGGTTCGAGGAGGGTCTTGAAAGGGTCAGCCAACTATGGAGGGATGTTACTATTACAGATCTGGAGTGGGAGCTGGGCATAGGTACTCTTTCGGTCTTTTCATTCCTTCAGTTAAAAGGAGTGTTCACCGGTGGAATGGAGGGATGGGATACAGAGAGACCTTGCTCCCTTTAAGATGCTCTTGGATAAAAGAACAGAAAGGAAGGGCCTGATTTCAGCTATGTACGGTGAACTGGTGGTTGCATGGAACGAGTCCATGGAGAAGTTGAAACGGAGATGGGAAAGTGACATTGAGAGGGAAAAAGACCCAGTGCTTTGGTTGAGACTGTGTAAAAGGGCCTCTCAGACATCGATCTCAAGCCTATACAAATTGCATGCCATCAAGCTCCTCCATAGGTGGCAACATGACTCTGTCCAGCTCTCAAAGGGGTTTCAGACTGCGAGCCCCGCCTGCTGTTGCTTATTTTGGGACAGAGCTGACTACTGGCATATGTGGTGGGGATGCCCTCGAATAAAGGTGTTTTGGGACGAAGTTCTGGGATGGATCATGGAACTAGAGGGATCCACCGCACCAAAATGACCTTTTTGATCTTGTTTGGGATGGAAGAAGCCGAGGGAGAACTAAGCAGGTTGACATGGTTGGCAGCACCCCTGCTGCTCGCAGCACAGGCCTGCCTAGTGATGAAATGACAATGTGCCCGAACTCCATGTAAGAGGTACTGGATCAATATGGCCCTGAATATATACATCATGGAAAGAATAACTGCAGGCCTCGATGGGAGGGCAGTGCCACATGAGAAAATCTGGGGTGAATTTATGAAAAAATACCTTAAAAAATGAAAGAAGGGGATGCTAAGCACAAAGGTGACTTGTAAAACGGACAGTACTGTGTTGACCAGGATGTAAACGGGGTGAGCTTCCCCTCAGGGGACTATCCCCATCCAGACATTATCGCATGAAGGGGAAAAACTCTCAGCAGGAGGCCAAGGACATAAGTGGAATGCATGTTTTAATATCCACTATCTAGAGACAACCAAAGGATCTTTATCGTGGTCTCACTCAATTAAAGAAGACACTGTTATCGGGAGAGAAAAGTTTAGGAACGGGGGGTGAAGTACTGACATAGCAATGGAGGGACGTGGGTGGGAGCAGGAGAAAAGTTTCTGTACTGTTGATTGGTTGCCCTGCCTGTAAGGTTCATTGTTTTTGATGTATGTAAACTTAAAATAAAATAAAATATATTAAAAAACATATATTCCTAGCTGTGACAGTTGGCCTGGTGTTCTGAAATGGCCCATCCCCAAAAGCATGTAGGGTGGAATCTCCCACCACAATCCAGTTGTGGCATTTCAAACACATTACCTGCAGATCGGGTGCAGGCAGGATGGTATGAGGTTAGGTGGTGGTGGATGGAACAGAGGAAGCAACAGAAGTGGAAGGCAGTGGCACAGAGGTGGTTTTGGCCAGCAGATACCGGCGGACAGATTGTGGACCATGGGCCCTGACCTTATGATGTAAATGAGCCTTTCTCTAGGGTTCCCAATGGGATCCCAATGGACAAAGGCGAGGTGCTGAATCAAAGTGGAAGTTCCCAAACTTTGCGATGGTTTATTGGAAGGTCCCCTCTGCAACGCCTTCCCACAGAAAACACACTGAACTTCCTCAAACGCCTTCTTACTTTGATGCGCCTTTACACAAAATTATACTGCCAGCGATCAGTTTTTTGGGCACACTGATTATTCCGCATAGGTAAGGCAGTAGACACCCACACCACCTCTTCATCACTTCTGATCCCAGACATACTTAACCGTGGAACCGGGGAGAAAAAAAAGAAAATTGTAAAAGAAAAAGAAAAACAAAAAGGACTCTTTAAATGGAAACGTTAAAAAACACAAACTAGAAATGACAGGACAAAAGTATAGGAACAAGGGGTGGTAATAAAGGAATGGAAACATGTGGATACTGCTCTTTAAACGTTCCTGGAGGCTCCCAAGCAAGTTCACCCACCAAGAGACAAAAAGCAATGAGAAATAAATGTGAGGTGTCTGTGTTTGAAAAGCCGCGACTACACCAACAAGCCAATCAGAGCGCGACTTCCATACCTTTTGCTAAACCCAGGAGCAATGACGTGTTCATGCCTTCCACGCTGACCATTCGGATTACGCGTACTGTATAGCCGTATCAACAGGACTAGCCAATCAGGTGGCGTGGTACATTAACGTGGCTATGTGCATTTGCGGCTTGTGCAGCAGACCATTCATATTGCATGCACTATTTAGTTGCATCAACAGGACTAGCAACTGGGCAGCGCATTCACGCGGCTACGCCCAGATGCAATGACTAACCACACATACACCATAGGCCAATCGGTTTGCATGCTGCGCTTATGCACCTACACGTGACACATAGCTGCATGTACAAGATCAGCCAATTGGGGGATGCAGTGCATTAATGCCACTGTGCCCAGGCTAGTGACTTACCTGCATGTATGCCATTGGCTAATCGGATTGCACTCTGGACTTACGCGCCTACACATGACACATAGCCATGTGTACAAGATCAGCCAATTGCATTATGCAGTGCGTTAACACGGCTATGTCCAGACACAATTACCTACCCATGTATACGTCATTGGCCAATCAGATTGTACGCTGCAGTAACGCAGTGAAACATTACTTATAGCCACGTCTACAGATTCTGATATGTAACAGCTGATGCTGTAGGCGGAGTTACACGTGGCACGCTTTAGTATTGACGTAATACAAACCACAATGCTTGATTGGTTGGTTGGTAGGCTTAGCTGTGGTTATTCACCACACCCAAAGACAAATCCTTTACTTGTCCTCATTGCTTTTTCTTCTGACTACTAAGCAGGTTACCTGTAAAGCCTCCTTTGGCTATTTACCTCTTTCCATTTACCTCTTTCCTTTGTCCAGTCATTTGATCTGTTTGTCAATTCATTATTTTAGTTAGTTATTTTCTTTTTTTAAAATATTGTTATTGTTAGTGGAATAGTACTTTTTGTCATGTCTTTTTTATTGTATTACCTTTTTAGCCCAGATCAGACATTGCACAATATGTCTGCCCTACAGCAGAAGCAGTGATGAGGTCATTTGGGGTCTGAATGCAACCCCCCTGCAAAACATTGTGCGCCATGAAAACAACTTCAGACAGTTGGCGCTATTTTCTGATGGAGTAGCACCATTCACAAAAAGAAATTGAAAAGGTGCAATGCAAATTCTGCAAAAAACATCTACATCGTGGACCATCTAATGTGCTATTGTAGAGCTTGGGGACATTGGTCCTAATACAGCACTTAGTCTGCGTCCACTAGGACGACGACATCCATGATGACTATCGCAAGGCCCAGGAGCAACACAAAATAAAAGCATGTGGTCCGAATTCTGTACAGTGTTGAACAGCTGCCATGGTGTCAATCAGATCTGAAGGACTGAAATGTTTTGTGCTGTCGATGTCTCTGTTGGGAGATACCACCCTAGATGGCTGGGCATGGGCCATTTCAGAACACCAGGCCCACTGCCACTAGTACTATACATATATTTTTAAGTGCCAATTCCCCCTTTTGTAAAAATTCCAAACCCCAAAATATCTCAAAAAACTCTGTCCGTCTCCCCCAAAAACGTCCCTTTTTATAAAAATAGACAAAATAAAATAGAAACTGCTATAATAGATCACCACATCTTAGGTGATCTATTTTATGCATCTTATGTTGATGACGAGTGAGGGTAGAGTGAATGGCTGGGGGTAGAGGAGGTGCCGGTAAGGTTAGTGGGATAGAAAGGATGGGAGTAGGCTAGGTGTGGTTAGAGAGGGTGGGGGTACAGTGGGTGGAGGAAAAGAGGGTTGGGGTAGGGCGGATCGGTGGGAGCAGAAAGGGTTGGGGTAGGGTGATTCTGTGCAGGTACACAGGGTGGAGTAGGATGGGGGAGTACAGAGGCTGGGAGTACGGTGGGTCGGGAACTGAGGGTAGGGTGGGGCAGGTAGTTTTGAGCATAGAAGATGATCGGTAGGATGGGTTTGATATAAAGGGTGGGGGTACCATGGACAGGGCTAGAATATATGGGTAGAGAGGTAGAGAGGAAGCAGTAGGCAAGGTGGTGTAGGATGAGTGTTTAAAGGTACACAGGGCGGAGTAGGGTGGGTGGGAGTCAAAAGGCTGAAAGTATGGTGGTTGGGGGAACTGAGAGTAGGGTAGGGGGGGTGAAGGTAGAAGGGAGTGGGTAGGAGGGGTTGGATAGAAAGAGTGGGGGTATGGTGGACAGGGGTACAGCGATATGCAGTAATTATATGGAATACAAAACAACTAATGAAAAAATAACATGAAAAAACAACTAATACCAAAATAACTAATTCTGAGAAAAAACTAAAAATGTGGTTGTGAGAGGAAATAGTGGTTTGAGGGTGGGGAAAAAGTATTATAAAAATGGGGGTTTTAAGAGGTGTATACCAAAAAACTATGAAAAAGAAATGAGTTATATTTTGAATTAGTTGTTTTTTATTCATTATTTTTTCAAGAGTTATTATTTCATTAGTTATAAATACATGTAACCGGTACAGCAGGTGGTGGTATGGTGCGTGGGCAAGGAAAGAGGGGTGAGGGAGGTTGAGGGAGGGTGGGTTAATGAGCAGAGCATGTGTTGGGGTAGGTAAGTGGATTTAGAGAAGATGGGATTGACAGCGTGGGGTAGGGCAGATGGGTGGGAGTAGAGAAGGTTGGGGTACAGTGATTAATTGCAGGTGCACATAGTGGAGTAGGATGGGGGAGTACAGAGGCTGGGAGTATGGTGGGTGGGGAACCGGGAGTACGGAAGGGTGGAGAGTTTTGATGTTGGAAGAGGAGCGGTAGCATACGTTTGATATAAAGGATGGGGGTACCAGGGGCAGGAGTAGGATATGTGGGTCGAGCGGTATAGAGGATGGGGTAGGCAAGGTGGGGTAGGGTGGATGGGGGTGTTAGGGAGAATTCTCCAAAATGGCTGATTTCCCTTGCCTGCTGAGTCACTCTGCAGTTTTGCTGGATTTCTAGGATTTACTTTTTTCATCTGGTAAGAGTGTGAGCCTTTTTTCCCACTCTTATATGTGTTTTGCTGTGTGTATTTAACATTTTCTGTGTTCAGAGACTGTGGAGCCTCAACTACTCCAGAAGCATCATCTTTTTACTGTGTGTTACACAGCACCTTCAGTGCAGTGACACAGGGTTGTCTTTTCGACTTCCCAGCTCAGACTCCATTTTCTGGGACTGATTACTGTCTCCCAGAACATGTAAAGTTACCATTAAGTTTAATAGTCTCTTTAAAAACCACATACCCAGTACAAACTATTTTACATAGAGTACTGGAAAGGGTTAATACTTATCCCTTTTTGGCTGTTTCTCTTAGAGCATTGTTTCGCTCCCTTTTCATCAAGACTAGGCTGGTGGCAGTGGTAACTACCCTATTTTTCCTACCACAGTTATCTTAAATAACCTTGGTATTGTTCTAGACTATCTTGGTAGCCTCGAACTTAAATCCGCTGGACCATATTTGTTTTAATTTGGTTCTGGCTGGGTTTATTCGCCATTTCTTTTTGAAAATGTCTTTCTCTGTTTTTCTCTGTGCGCCAAACCAGGTTTGGTTCCTTTGTTCACCATCCTTTTACAGGCTTCTGCACAGAAGCCCTCCTTAGGCACCTGAAAGTCTGGGTAGGCAGGATGTGAGGGAGGGGTGTTAGGACCCCTGCCATGGGTTCCCTTGGTAACCCAAGTTGCACTCCTGTTTGATTGGCTAGGTGACTGTACCGGCGGGACAGCAACCATGCTGTGTAATTGACAGCCAGGCTGTGTGAATGGGGGAAAACTGCAAAAAAAGCAGGTCTCTGGGGCTGGAAAGGCAGAGTCGCCACTGGAACGAGAGAACCGAACGGCAGCTGACAGAAGAGGACCCCTACCATGACTGAACCGCCCGGTGAAGCTCTCCTGCAGGTCCAAATCTTCAGACTCCAACGACAGAGATGATCTTCCAAGAATCTTCTTCCCTTGAGCTGGTGGGACCAACCAGTTCACCCAAACTGCAAGCCAGGTCTCCCTCTTCTGGTCGAATTTGCTGTACAGAGCGACAGTGAACCAGATAGCCAGGAAGGTCGGGCCCTGCTTGGGTTTTAAGGAGCGCACCTTTTATTTGCTGATTCGCTCTGCTGCTGGTTTCTTCCCTGGGCAGTGCAGGACCCTCCAGTCTTCTTACTTCATGTCAGTCTGACAGTCACTTCAGGAACCGTGAGCCTGCAGGACCTGCCAGGAACATCTGCAGCAGCTACAGCTTCTTCTCCATTTAAAGGTACTGTACCAATACGGTTGTTCATTTCGTTCAGCCGTGGTGAAGGTGTGTGAAACCTTTCGCCAATCCAATGACTTGTCCTTCACTTCTCTTTAAAGTAACTTTTCTGCTGACCAACTTCGTCCGGAACTCTTGGCAAAGACTTAACCGTGAACTACCCTGAACTGTGTGATCTTGAGCAAAAGACTTTTGTCCTATTGACTTTGAAAATAAGCCTTTCTGATTTGATTCTATAACTGTAGTTCCTCTTTATAGATTGCTCTTCTTACTTGCCTGTTGGTACTGCTCAATTGTTACCTAGCTTTGTCTTTCCCTCCCTTTTTAAATTATTGGAGTGCCATTTTGCTCTTACTTCATTTTGAGCTTAACTTGTCCAAAATCTATTGGGAGTGGTGTGGTGTATTAAGAGTGTGATTTCTCAACTACTTTACTTTAGTGAAATGTCTTACAACTGATGTGTAAATTAATGTATATTCTTTTACTCAGAAACCTTGAGTCAGTGTTTGTTTGAATCATAGTAATTGCTGTTCTTTGTGTAACTATTTCATACTGCTCACCTGCTCTTGAGATAAGTCTGGCTGCTCAGCCATCGCTACCACTTTACTGTGCAGTACAGGCTTGTACCAAAGGCGAATTTGTACTGTCACTTGTAGTCTTAATTGTGTGTGGTGTTCCCAAAGGGTACTGCATATAATTCTGCGTAACACTGGTGTACAGCGGTGGAATCAAGAATAGTAATTACACTTAGAGTGCTGCTATTACCTTGGATCAACAAACCACAAGGCTAAACAACACTAAAAAGCAATATTAATCATGTCTAATATGGAAAGCTAGAGTCAGGAGACCCTCCTTAGTTACACTGTGGTCATTAAAAAATCTGTGTAGAGAAAGGAATCTCTCTGTTAAAGGCAAACAGTCTGAATTGATTGAAAGGTCGCTGAAGAAACAAAGTCTGGAGGGTGGGTCTGAAATACCTAACCCCTCAGAAAATGTGGAAAATTATGAGGATGATAATGTGTCTATTATTGATTAGTCAAGTGAAACAAGTGTGCCCCAAAATGTAGGCCTCAATGCTCCTTTACCTGCTCAGCCACCTCAACTTTTGTCCAGTGGGACCCCACCAGGTTCTACACTCAGTCCTGAATTCATTGCTCTAGAAAAGATGAGGCTTGAATTGGAATTCAAACGTTTAAATGCTCATACTGAACAAAAGCATCAATAACTTAAGCCCAGAGAAATGGAGTTGAATCATGAACTAGAAATGAAAAGATTGTCTCTTGAAAATTCTTCTCTCCCAGAGTCTTCTATGTCTTCCAGCCCTAAGAGACCCCATATGCCTAAAGAAATTGTGGGTATGTATGAGGTTAAGCTTGATATTTTAGATTGGTTGGCAATGTTTGAATATAACCATGGGATTCAAGGTCTTACAGGAAATCAGTTGTTTCCCTGGCTCTTCTCTAGGCTACCCACTGTTGCATCTGATGTTGTGATGGAGTTGGGGGAATCCAAGTGATTTGGCCGCGGTTGAATTTACCGCGGACAAATCGTTCGCATGAGAAAGGTGCAAAGTACCAAAAGTTTGAACCTTTCTTATGCGAACACACATACAAACTCACACCCATACACACAACATACACGAAACACCCCTCCCACCCACACCCTCAACACACCCCCACCCACACCCCCAACATAAACAAACCCCACTTACCTTCATCTTCACGCTGGTTCCTTCGTCGCCAGTTCCCTTTCACTTCTGTGATCAGGAACCAGCGCTGCAGGGTCCTTTTCTTTATTATTTTTTATTTTAACAAAAGGCTGCGGGGGTGTCCCCCGCAGCCCCCGCTCACTATAACATAAAGTAGAGTGAGCGGGCTGAAGCGGGGGACATCCCCGCAGCCCCTGTTTCTTTTTTTTTTTAAATGGAAGGCTACAGGGGTGTCCCCCGTAAATCCTGCTCACTATACCATAAAGTATAGTGGGTGGGGCGAAGCAGGGGACACCCCCGCAGCCCGCGTTTCTTTTATTTTAAACAGATGGCTGCGGGGCTGTCTGTCACAACCCCCGCTCACTATACCATAAAGTATAGTGAGCGGGGCAAGTGGGGACACCCCCAAAGCACCCGTTTTTTTTTTTTTTTAAACGGAAGGCTGCAGGGGTGTCCTCCGCAAACCCCACTTACTATACCATAAAGTATAGTGAGCAGGGCGATGTGGAGGATGCCCACGCAGCCCTCGTTTTTTTTTTTTTTTTACAATGCTACCACCAAAGGATCAAACTTTTGGTGTTCGAACCTTTGGTGGTAGCATTTTTAGAACTTTTGGTCTTTGCAACCATTTCTTTATGTTAATTTCATCCTAAACCAGTTGGGGGAGGTGGATAGGATGGATTATGAGTGTGTGAAGTGAGCTTTAATTGCTAGATTTGGGAATACCCCGTCCCAGTACCTTAAGAGGTTTAGGATCCTCAAAAAGCATGATGGTACCCCTTGGGCTACCTGTTTATGTGAATGTTTCAAAAACTTAGATGGTTGGGTTAAGGGTTACAGAGTAAACACTTATGAAGGAATGGGAATGTTGGAGTCAATTTATGATGCCTGCTCTCCTGAGCTCAGACAGCACTGGCTGATTCTAAGTTCTAAGGAAATAGATCCAAATAAGTTAGCTAAGGCTGCTGACTTGTGGGTTGCCAACAGGGCTACTCACAAAGATTCTGGGGCAACTCAAAAGAAGGATGAGGGAAAGCAGCCAAAGAAAGATAACAAGGAGAGTTCTAATACCTCCCATCCAAAAGAGGGCCACAAACTGCAACATAAGTGTAACCCACCTGGGAAACCGAATCAGGTTAGTGCACCATCTGGACCCAAACCAGATGGAGGTCAGAACAAACCCCCTTTCATTAAGAAATTTGGGAAGTGTTATGTTTGTGGGTCAACTGACCATGTGAAAGGGGATCCCTGATGTAAGGGTAAACCTTCAGGGGTCCACATTGTCTCCTTAGCCTTCTCCCCAGAGGAAGAAGTACCTATGGCAAGTGGAAGCTTTCATCTACTGGATGATGAACCCATGAGAGTCTCAGCTAGTGTTTCTTTAATGTCCCTTGGCATGTGGGAACAACATAATTTATATGTCTACAATTCCATCCCAGATAATACTAAAGAGTATTATAAAGATAGTGTTCTTGTGAATGGACAGGAGACCCCTGCCATCAGAGACACTGGAGCCAGCATACCTGTGGTGGATGAATCATTTTTCAAGGTGGAGGATGTTGCTTAGGCACCCAAACGCCTCACCAAGTTAGCTGGGGGCCCTGTGCAAATGCTTCCCCAGTTACCAGCTCTCATCCAGTGTAATCATATGACTGCCAAAATACCTGTTAGTGTGCAGAGTGAAGTGCCTGGGAGAGTCCTGTTGGGTAATGACCTGAAAACTCTTGGAGTTGTGTCAAGTACCCCCCGGCCTCCCAGTGAAAGGAGACATTAGCTCACTAGGCATGAAAGGGAGAGGACATTGAGAGGCTCTCCAGAAGAGTTGATAGAGGAAACTATCACTCTCACTCCACATGAGTTGCTCACTGCTATTTGCTAGAAAGACAGAGGCAAAGGGGAAACCCAAGACCTCCTGAGGGACTTCCCTATAAGCAAAGAGAAGGCATGTCATCAATGATATTTGTGATGTCACCTTTGATGTCCTGGGTGTTAGTCTTAGCAATGCACGGTGGTGACGCGAGTTATGGTTGCTTAGCTTACCATAACTGCCGAATTTCAAGGGTTTTTCAGTTTTACTTGGAACCATAACGTCCCTTTAACAATGTTTTTTCACTGAATTTCATAGGTTTTTAGCAGCACAACTTAACCATAACGTCCCTTTAACAAAGTTTTATCACTGAATTTCATAGGTTTTTAGTAGTGCAATTTAACCATAACGTCCCTTTAACAAAGATTTTTCATTGAATTTCATAGGTTTTTATTAGTGCAACTTAACCATAACGTCCCTTTAACAAAGTTTTTTCATTGAATTTCATAGGTTTTTATTAGTGCAACTTAACCATAACGTCCCTTTAACAAAGTTTTTTCATTGAATTTCATAGGATTTTATTAGTGCAACTTAACCATAACGTCCTTTTCAATAGATGAAGACCACTAGCATCCTAGGTCCTCAAAGTGGGAACCCCGGGTGGTAAAAAAATTATTTTTCTTCCCAAACCGGGACGCCTGCGGCATCCCAGTGTAGGAAGGAAAATCTTTTTCCAAGATGGCCACCATGGAAAGGGAAGGCAGAGTGTATAAAGAGAACACAACAGGGCATTAGAGGGGGGCGTGGGGAACAAGAGGTCAACAAGGGGCATCATAGGAGGGAGGGCAAGAGGAAGACACGGGGCATGAGCGGGGGGCGGGGGGAACAGGGGAGACACAGGGCATGAGCAGGGGGTGGGGGGGAACAGGGGAGACACGGGGCATGAGCGGGGGTGGGGGAACAGGAGAGACACGGGGCATGAGCGGGGGGTGGGGGGAACAGGAGGCAGACACGGGGCATGAGCAGGGGGTGGGGGTAACACAAGGGAGACATGGGGCATGCGCAGGGGTGGGGGGGGAACAGGGGAGACACGGGGCGTGAGAGGGGGATGGGGTAACAGGGGAGACACGGGTCATGAGCAGGGGTGGGGGGGAAAAGGAGGGATACACGGCGCATGGGTGGGGGGAACAGGGGAGACACAGGGCATGAGCGGGGGGTGGGGGAAACGGGAGGGAGACATGGGGCATGAGCAGGGGTGGAGGGGAACGGGAGGGAGACACAGGGCATGAGCAGGGGTGGGGGGAACAGAGGAGACACGGGGCATGTGCGGAGTGTGGGGGGGAAAGGAGGGATTCTCGGGGCATGGGTTGGGGGAACAGGGGAGACACGAGGCATTAGCGGGGGGTGAGGGGAGACATGCGGCATGAGCAGGGGGAACAGGGAAGAGACACAGGGCATGAGTTGGGGGAACAGGCGAGAGACACGGGGCATGAGTAGGGGGGAACGGGGGAGAGACACAGGGCATGAGCGGGGGTGGGGGCAACAGGTGGGAGACACAGGGCATGAACAGGGGGTGGGGGGAACAGGAGGGAGACACGGGACATGAGCGGGGGTGGGGGGTAACACAAGGGAGACATGGGGGTAACACGAGGGAGACACAGGGCATGAGCGGGGGTAATGGGGGACAAGACAGACACGGGGCATGAGCGGGGGGTGGGGGAACACATGGGAGACATGGGGTATGAGTGGGGGGTGGGGGAAACAGGAGGAAGAGAAGGGGCATGAGCGGGGGGGTGGAGGGTACAGGACGGAGACACGGGGCATGAGCGGGGATGGGGGGAACACGAGGGAAACATGGGGCATGAACGGGGGGTGGGAGGAACAGGAGGGAGACATGGGGCATGAGCGGGGGATGAGGGAACAGGAGGGAGACACGGGGCATGAGCAGGGGGTGGGGGGTAACAGAAGGGAGACACGGGGCATGAGCGGGGGGTGGGGGGAACAGGAGGGAGACACAGGGCATGAGCGGAGGGGTGGGGAGGAACAGGGGAGACACAGGGCATGAGCGGGGGATGGGGGAACACGAGGGAGACACAGGGCATGAGCGGGGGTGGGGGCAACACGAAGGAGACACGGTGCATGAGCGGGGGGTGGGGGAACAGGGCAGACACGGGGCATAAGCGGGGAGCAGGGTTACACGACGGAGACACAGGGCTTGAGCGGGGGGTGTGCGGAACACGAAGGAGACACGGGGCATGAGCGGGGGTGGGGGGCTACACGAAGGAGACACGGGGCACGATCAGGGGGTGGGGGAAACACGAGGGATACACGGGGCATGAGCGGGGGGTGGGGGGTACACGAGGGAGACAAGGGGCATGAGCGGGGGGTAACACAAGGGAGACATGGGGCATGAACAGAGGGTGGGGGAACAGAAGGGAGACACGGGGCATGAGCGTGGGGTGGGGGTGACATGAGGGAGACACAGGGCATGAGCAGGGGGTGGGGGGAACACGAGGGAGACACGGGGCATAAACGGGGTTGGGGGATAACACGAGGGAGAGACGTGGCATGAGCGGGGTGTGGGCGTAACACAAGGGAGACACGGGGCATGAGCGGGGGATGGGGGAACAGGGGAGACACGGGGCATTAGTGGGGGAATGGGGAACAGGGGAGACACGGGCATGAGCAGGGGGTTGGGGGGAAAAGGAGGGATACACGGGGCATGAGCTGGGGGTGGGGGAAACGGGAGGGAGACACAGGGCATGAGCAGGGGTGGGGGGGAACGGGAGGGAGACACGGGGCATGAGCAGGGGGTGGGGGGAACACAGTAGACACGGGGCATGTGGTGGGGGTGGGGAGAAAAGGAGGGATACTCGGGGCATGGGTGGGAGGAACAGGGGAGACACGGGGCATGAGCGGGGGTGAGGCGAGACATGGGTCATGAGCGGGGGGTGGGGGGAACGGGGTGACACGGGGCATGAGCGGGGGGTGGGGGGAAAAAAAGGAAGTAGACATGGGGCATGAATGGGGGTGGGAGGAACAGGGGACACACGGGGTATGAGCAGAGGGTGGGGGAAACGGGAGGGAGATACGGGGCATGAGCAGGGGGTGGGTTGCAACAGGGGAGACATGGGGCATGAGCGGGGGGGTGGGGGGAACAGGAGGGAGACACGGGCATGAGCGGGGGTGGGGGGAACACGAGGGAGACACGGGGCATGAGCGGGGGTGGGGTGCAACAGGGGAGACACGATGCATGAGTGGGGGTTGGGGGGAACAGGGGGGAGACACAGGGCATGAGAAGGGGGTGGGGGGAATAGGCGGGAGACACGGGGCACGAGTGGGGGTGGGGGGACCACAGGGCATAAGCGGGGATGGAGGGGACACGAGGGAGACACGGGGCATGAGCGGTGGTGGGGGGAACAGGAGGGAGACTCGGGCCATGAGCGGGGGTGGGGGGTAACAGGGGAGACACGGGGCATGAGAGGGGGGTGGGGGGTCAGGAGGGAGACACGGGGCATGAGCGGGGGGTGGGGAGGAACAGTCGGGAGACACGAGGCATGAGCAGGGGGTCGGGGGAACATGGGAGACACAGGGCATGAGCGGGAGGTGTGGGGGAATGGGAGGGAGACACAGGGCATGAACGGGGATTGGGGGGAAAAGGAGGGAGACACGGGGCATGAGTGGGGGTGGGGGAACAGGGGAGACACGGGGCATGAGCGGGGGGTGCGAGGGAAAAGGAGGGAGACATGGGGGGTGGGGGTGAACAGGGGAGACACGAGGCATGAGCGGGTGTGGGGGGGAAAGAAGAGAGACACACGGTATGAGCAGGGGGTGGGGGGAACAGGGGAGACACGGGGCATGAGCGGGGGGTGGGGGAACAGGGGAGACACAGGGCATGAGTGGGGGTGAGGGGAGACATGGGGCATGAGCGGGGGATGGGGGGAACGGGGTGACACGGGGCATGAGCGGGGGGTGTGGGGGAACAGGGGAGAAACGGGGCATGAGCGTGGGGTAGGGGCAAAAGGAGGGAGACACAGGGCATTAGCGGGGAGTTGGGTGAACAGGGGAGAGACACAGGGCATGAGCAGGGGGTGGGGGAACAGGGGAGACACGGGGCATGAGCGGGGGTGGGGGAACAGGGGAGACACGGGGCATGAGCGGGGGTGGGGGGAACAAGAGAGACACGGGGCATGAGCGGGGGGTGGGGGGAACGGGAGGGAGACACGGGGCATGAGCAAGGGGTGGGGGAACAGGGGAGACATGGGGCATGAACGGGGGCTGGGGGAAAGAAGAGAGACACGGGGCATGAGCAGGGGGTGGGGGGAAGAAGAGGGACACGGGGCATGAGCGGGGGGTGGGGGAAAGAAGAGAGACACAGGGCATGAGTGGGGGGTGGGGGGAAAGAAGAGAGACAAGGGGCATGAGCGGGGGGTGGGGGGGTTGAAGGGAGACACAGGGCATGAGTGGGGGTGGGGGGAATGGGAGGGAGACACAAGGCATGAGCAGGGGTGGGGGAACAGGGGAGACACGGGGCATGAGCGGTGGGTGGGGGAACAGGGGAGACACGGGCCATGAGCGGGGGATGGTGGACCAGGAGGGAGACACGGGGCATGAGCGGGGGCTGGGGGGTAACAGAAGGGAGACACGGGGCATGAGCGGGGGTGGGGGGAACAGGAGGGAGACACAGGGCATGAGCGGGGGGTGGGGAGATACAGGGGAGACACGGGGCATGAGCGGGGTTGGGGGGAACAAGAAAGACATGGGGCATGAGCGGGGGTGGGGGGAACAGGAGGGAGACACAGGGCATGAGTGGGGGGTGGGGGTGAACAGAGGAGACTCGGGGCATGAGCGGGGGGTGGGGGGGAAAGAAGAGAGACACGGGGCATGAGCGGGGAGTGGGGGGGAAAGAAGAGAGACAGGGGGCATGAACAGGGGGTGGGGGGGAAGAAGAGAGACACGGGCCATGAGCAGGGGGTGGGGGGAAAGAAGAGAGACAAGGGGCATGAGCGGTGGGTGGGGGGGAAGAAGAGAGACAAGGGACATGAGCGGGGGGTGGGGGGAAAGAAGAGAGACAAGGGGCATGAGCGGTGGGTGGGGGGAAGAAGAGAGCCATGGGTCATGAGTGGGGGGTGGGGGGGAATGGGAGGGAGACACAAGGCATGAGCGGGGGGTGGGGGAACAGGAGACACGGGGCATGAGCGGGGGTGGGGGGAACACGAGGGTGACACGGGGCATGAGCAGGGGGTGGGGGGAACACGAGGGAGACACGGGGCATGTGTGGGAGGTGGGGGGAACACAAGGGAGACACGGGGCATGATTGAGGGGTGGGGGCAACAGGAGAGAGACACAGGGCATGAGCGGGGGCTGGGGGGTACACAAGGCATGATCGGGGGATGGGGGAACAGGGCAGACACAGGGCATGAGCAGGGGGTGGGGGGAACAGAGTAGACACGGGCATGTGGTGGGGGTGGGAGGAAAAGGAGGGATACTCGGGGCATGGGTGGGGGGAACAGGGGAGACACGGGGCATGAGCGGGAGTGAGGGGAGACATGGGGCATGAGCAGGGGTGGGGGGAACGGGGTGACACGGGGCATGAGCGGGGGGTGGGGGGAAAAAAGGAAGTAGACATGGGGCAGGAGCGGGGGTGGGAGGAACAGGGGACACACGGGGCATGAGCAGGGGGTGGGGGAAACGGGAGGGAGATACGGGGCATGAGCAGGGGGTGGGTTGCAACAGGGGAGACATGGGGCACGAGTGGGGGTGGGGGGACCACAGGGCATAAGCGGGGATGGAGGGGACACTAGGGAGACACGGGGCATGAGCGGTGGTGGGGGGAATAGGAGGGAGACCCAGGCCATGAGCGGGAGGTATGGGGGAACGGGAGGGAGACACAGGGCATGAGCGGGGGGTGCGAGGGAAAAGGAGGGAGACATGGGGGGTGGGGGTGAACAGGGGAGACACGGGGCATGAGCGGGTGTGAGGGGGGAAAAGGAGAGAGACACAGGGCATGAGTGGGGGGTGGGGGGAACAGGAGAGAAACGGGGCATGAGCGGGGGGTGGGGGGCAAAAGGAGGAGACACAGGGCATGAGAAGGGAGTTGGGTGAACAGGGGAGAGACACAGGGCATGAGCAGGGGGTGGGGGGAACAGGGGAGACATGGGGCATGAGCGGGGGATGGGGGAACGGGGTGTCACGGGGCATGAGCGGGGGGTGTGGGGGAACAGGGGAGAAACAGGGCATGAGCGGGGGCTGGGGGCAAAAGGAGGGAGACACAGGGCATTAGCGGGGAGTTGGGTGAATAGGGGAGAGACACAGGGCATGAGCAGGGGGGGGAACAGGGGAGACACGGGGCATGAGCGGGAGGTGGGGGAACAGGGGAGACACGGGGCATGAGCGGGGGTGGGGGGAACAAGAGAGACAGGGGGCATGAGCAGGGGGTGGGGGGGAACGTGAGGGAGACACGGGGCATGAGCAGGGGGTGGGGGAACAGGGGAGACATGGGGCATGAACGGGGGCTGGGGGAAAGAAGAGAGACACGGGGCATGAGCAGGGGGTGGGGGGGAAGAAGAGGGACATGGGGCATGAGCAGGGGGTGGGGGAAAGAAGAGAGACACAGGGCATGAGCGGGGGGTGGGGGGAATGAAGAGAGACAAGGGGCATGAGCGGGGGGTGGGGGGATAGAAGAGAGACACGGGGCATGGGTGGGGGTGGGGGGAATGGGAGGGAGACACAAGGCATGAGCAGGGGTGGGGGGAACACGAGGGTGACACGGGGCATGAGCAGGGGGTGGGGGGAACACGAGGGAGACACGGGGCATGTGTGGGGGGTGAGGGAACACAAGGGAGACACAGGGCAGGAGCGGGGGCTGGGGGGTACACAAGGCATGATCAGGGGATGGGGAACAGGGCAGACACGGGGCATGAGCAGGGGTTAGGGGCAACATGAGGGAGACATGGGGCATAAGCAGGGGGTGGGGGAATACGACAGACACGGGGTTGGGGAAAAGGAGGGAGACACGGGGCATGAGTGGGGGGTGGGGGGAACAAGGGAGACACAGGGCATGAGCGGGGGTGGGGGGAACAAGAGAGACACGGGGCATGAGCAAGGGGTGCGGGGGAACGGGAGGGAGACACGGGGCATGAGCGGGGGTGAGGGAGAACAGGGGAGACACACGGCATGAGCAGGGGGTGGGGGAAGAAGAGAGACATGGGGCATGAGCGGGGGGGTAGGGGGAAGAAGAGAGACACAGGGAATGAGTGGGGGTGGGGGGAAAAAAGAGAGACATGGGGCATGAGCAGGGGGTGGGGGGGAATGGGAGGGAGACACAAGGTATGAGCGGGGGTGGGGGGAACAGGGGAGTCACGGGGCAAGAGCGGGGGGTGGGGGGAACAGGGGAGACAGGGGGCATGAACGGGGGTGGGGGGTAACACAAGGGAGACACAGGGCATGAACGGAGGGTGGGGGATAAGACGAGGGAGACACGGGGCATGAGCGGGGGTTGGGGAAAAGGAGGGAGACACAGGGCATAAGTGGGGGGTGGAGGGAACAAGGGAGACACAAGGCATGAGCGGGGGTGGGGGGAACAAGAGAGACACGGGGCATGAGCAGGGGGTGCAGGGGAACGGGAGGGAGACATGGGGCATGAGCAGGGGTGAGGGAGAACAGGGGAGACACGCGGCATGAGCAGGGGGTGGGGGGAAGAAGAGAGACATTGGGCATGAGCAGGGGGTAGGGGGAAGAAGAGAGACACAGGGAATGAACGGGGGTGGGGGGAAAGAAGAGAGACATGGGGCATGAGCAGGGGGTGGGGGGGAATGGGAGGGAGACACAAGGCATGAGCGGGGGTGGGGGGAACAGGGGAGTCACAGGGCAAGAGCGGGGGCGGGGGGAACAGGGGAGACAGGGGGCATGAACGGGGGTGGGGGGTAACACAAGGGAGACACAGGGCATGAACGGATGGTGGGGGATAAGACGAGGGAGACACGGGGCATGAGCGGGGGGTGGGGGGTACAGAAGGGAGAGACACGAGGCATAAACGATTGGTTGGGGGATAACACGAGGGAGACACGGGGCATGAGCGGGGGGTGGAGGGAACATGGGAGACACGGGGCATGAGCTGGTGGTGGGGGGGAACACGAGGGAGACACGGGGCATAAATGATGGGTTGGGGATAACACGAGGGAGACACGGGGCATGAGCGGGGGGTGGGGAGTGGAGGGAACATGGAAGACACGGGGGGATGGGGGGAACATGGGAGACATGGGGCATGAGCTGGGGTGGGGGAAAAGGAGGGAGACATGGGGCATGAGCGGGGGTTGGGGGTATACGAGGGAGACACGGGGCATGAGCAGGGGTGGGGGGAACACGAGTGAGACACCGGGCATGGGCGGAGGGTGGGGGGTACACGAGGGAGACACGGGACATGAGCGGGGGGTGGGGGTAACACATTGGAGACACGGGGCATGAGCGGCGAGTGGGGGGTACACGAGGGAGACACGGGGCATGAGAGGGGGGTGGGGGATAACACGAGGGTGACACGGGGCATGAGCAGGGGGTGGGGCGAACAGGGCAGACACTGCGCATGAGCGGGGGGTGGGGGGTACAGGAGGGAGACACGGGGCATGAGCGGGGGGTGGGGGTACAGGAGGGAGATACGGGGCATGAGCGGGGGGTAACACGAGGGAGACACGGGGCATGAGCGGGGGGTGGGGGGTACAGGAGGGAGACACGAGGCATGAGCAGGGGGTGGGGGGTACAGGAGGGAGATAGATACGGGGCATGAGCAGGGGGTAACACGAGGGAGACACGGGGCATGAGCGGGGGGTAACATGAGTGAGACACGGGGTATGAGCAGGGGTGGGGGGAACACGAGGGAGACACGGGGCATGAGCAGGGGGTGGGGGGAACACGAGGGAGACACAGGGCATGAGCGGGATGGGGGCAACAGGAGAGAGACACAGGGCATGAGTGGGGGGGAGGTACACAAGGGAAACACAGGGCATAGGCAGGGGATGGGGGAACAGGGCAGACACAGGGCATGAGCGGGGGCTGGGGGAACGGGAGGGAGACACAAGGCATGAGTGGGGGTGGGGGAACAGGGGAGACATGGGGCATGAACGGGGTGGGGGTAACACAAGGGAGACACGGGGCATGAACGGAGGGTGGGGGATAAAACGAGGGAGACATGGGGCATGAGCGGGGAGTGGGGGGTACAGAAAGGAGACACGGGGCATGAGCAGGGGTCGGGGGTAACACAAAGGAGACACAGGGCATGAGCGGGGGCTGGGGGGAACACGAGGGAGACACGGGGAATGAGCGGGGGGTGGGGGAAAAGGAGGGAGACACGGGGCATGAGCGTGGGTGGGGGAAAAGGAGGGAGACACGGGGCATGAGCGGCGGTGGGGGGAACATGGGAGACACGGGACATGAGCGGGGGTTGGGGGGAACATGGGAGACACCGCGCATGAGCGGGGGGTGGGGGGAACATGGGAGACACGGGGGGTGGGGGGAACATGGGAGACACGGGGCATGAGCGGGGTTGGGGGAAATGGAGGGAGACACGGGGCATGAGCGGGGGGTGGGGGATACACGAGGGAGACATGGGACATGAGCGGGGGATGGGGGTAACACAAGGGAGACACGGGCATGAGCGGGGGGTGGGGGGTACACGAGGGAGACACGGGGCATGAGCGGGGGGTGGGGGATAACACGAGGGAGACACGGGGCATGAGCAGGGAGTGGGGGAACACGAGGGAGACACGGGTCATGAGGCGGGGGTGGGGGGAACAGGGCAGAAACGGGGCATGAGCGGGGGATGGGGGTACAGGAGGGAGACACGGGGCATGAGCGGGGGATGGGGGGTACAGGAGGGAGACATGGGGCATGAACGGGGGTAACACGAGAGAGACACGGGGCATGAGCGGGGGCGGGGGTAACACGAGGGAGACACGGGGCATGAGCGGGGAGTGGGGAAACACGAGGGAGACACGGGGCATGAGGCGGGGGTGGGGGGACCACGAGGGAGACACGGGGCATGAGTGGGGGGCAACAGGAGAGAGATACAGGGCATGAGTGAGGGGTAGGGGGTACACGAGGGAGACACGGGAATGAGCACAGGTGGGGGAACAGGGCAGACACGGGGGATGAGCGGGGGGTGGGGGAAAAGGAGGGAGACACGGGGCATGAGCGGGAGGTGGGGGGAACATGGGAGCAAGTTTGACACTTTACTGCATTTTACTGCAGCGTTTTTATGGAGGCCTTCCCCCTATACCTCTGTTCTTCGGCCCCTCTCACTCTCCCTTACCTGCAATCCCAAACCTGATACTTTACCCATTACCCGCTCCAATCTGCCAATGTCCAATGAGGCAAAATGGCATTGGGCAAATTGGTCGATTTCTAGAAAATTATATGTGTTGTGCAAAAAGGAACCCAAGACATTGGGCACACCGTTGCCATGGAATGCACTGGGCTGTCACGATAGAAATGGATGGAACATTGAATGCCATATTTCATTGATTTATGCCAGCTTTAAAGGAAGTTTTTAAAATGTTCAACATTTATCACTATCGCAAAAGTGTCTTTAAGACAAACACGTCCAGAAGTGGAGTTGAAAGGCTCCATCAAAATCAGGCCCTGATGTGCAGTTCTCACATTACCAATTAGTAGCACCGCCTTCCCTCTGACTGACTTATTATGAAAACACAGAAAGTACTGGCAACACAATGTCCAAGACAATTCGGGTTGAGCTTGTTCTGGCAATCTGAGGTATAGCAACCGCTTGGCAGCTTCATAATGGCCACGAAAAATGGTATTCTCTGTTCTGCCAGTAATGCATGAATAACCCACCTGACACATGGCATATATTTTGTGACTACTACACTGGCAGTGTACAACTCTCAGTGGATGTAGAAGTGCCAAAGGACACATTGTAACAAGCAGAGCTCACTTGGTAGTGATTAGTAATTGTATTCATAAAAGAGTTCCGAAACGCCCAAGCTATACCTCACTTATGGCACCCAATGAGGATACACCATGTTCAAATTGCCGTTCCCGTCTGTAATGGCAAGGCTGGCTGAGCATTGATGATTGGAGGATTGCCCAGAAAAGTACCCGTGGTTGTGCTTGTTTCTAAGTCGTCCAGCCATCACTCTTCAGTCTCTCTAGTCTGCAGTGCCTAGAGACCAAATTGCCATCTCACGGGGGGATGCCCAAAGAGGCCTGAGCATGTCTAGGATTAATTGTGGTCTTATGCAGAAGGGATGTGGCCCAGCTGTTCAGACTGGACTGCCCCTTCTGGAGTGGGATCCAATGATTATCAGATGGCCTTTCCACTTCTGTAATGGCATGGCAGGGCGGGGAACCATGGTTGAAGGGCTGCTCAGAGCAATGCCTGTGGTTGTCGTTCCACACCTCCCTGCCTTAACTCTTCAGTGCTCCTATCTAGTAGTATAATTTGTTTGTGCAGTGAGAACCACTAACTGTTGTCATCAGACTGGGAAGTCAATATCAAAGCATGTTGCTGCACTTGCCACGAGACTAGCAAGAACCCAATCTCTACTCCAAAGTTTTTCAAGAAGCTGTATTTGCAGGCCCACAGTGCTTTGAAGGTTAGGGTTCTTGAATTGATGGGTGTGGAGGAATTAGGAACACTGGGTAGAGGTTTAGAGTATTTTGGGTTATTAAGATAGGTACGAGGTATGTGGAAAGACTACTTTATTTTTTATGTTTATTGTTGTATTATTAGTTTGCATAAAACCTTATACAACATATACCACAAGTGAAAAAAAACACATTTATACCTTTAATACAACCAATACATAAGCATATAAAAGATGGTTATCATACCATACCATACAAAACGAAGAAACATAGCAAGAAATTTCATCTAAAACATCAAGGACATTAGCGTATACAAAAATTCTTAAAAGATTCCTTCCCAGCCCTAAAATCAGATTACATAGTAGTTATATGCCTTGTTAATATCATTACCCGTTTGTATCCTATATTTACCTACACAATTAATTCTTTATTTTTGGCTTCCAATTCCTCCGTTATATTTTGGAGCAATGAGTTCAAAGCGAGAATTAGAGAAATATTAACACCCCACATACAGCGACTCCAGAACACATTTTTCGACATTTCTAAATCCTCATCAAATCTATCGGTGAGGAATAGAGCTCGTTTCGACCCAAAATGGACACATGTTAAGACGAGGTGCTTGAGAGTTTCTAGCATGTCAGTTTCTCCACAAAAACGACATGTAAGACTAGGTGAAATATAATTAAGCACCTTTTCTTTATTTATCCAATAATAAATTCTTTCTAGTGTCGGCATCTGGTTGAGTCTAAAACGCATAAATGTGGTTCTCGCCCTGTAGCAGGGGAATCTAAGTAAATAAACGGGGATACATTCCCTTGCATGTACAAATTTAGCATATTCTTTATAAGTTGCATAGGACTCTATTTTATTGACTGTATCCACCCAATCCGCCTTGAATAACAATTTCTTAACTAGGCCGGGTCGTTGCACCAAGTCATCTAAACTGGAGCCTAAAGTATATAGCAGAGAATTCATTCTGTCGCTGAATCCCTTAATTGATTGAACTGACCCAGATTTGATCACCCTATTCAACAGCTCATACAGGGTATTCGTAAGAGGATCATTCATTTTTCTAAAAAAGGAAAGCTGTCTCCACAAATATCTGGCTTTAAGTGAGACAAGACATAGTTCATGCCGGATAATGGCATTAGGGATTGCCATGGAAAGGCCCATTACTTCCTTCCATAATTTTCCCTGGACCACATTTAAATAGGAACTCATATCCTTGGTGCAGATATCCAGACCATATAAGAGAACCGGCTCACATTTAGCTAGATAGAAGCGTCTAATGGGTAAGAGCGAAAATTTGAATACTCAAACCCTCAAAAATTTCATTTGAGTCTTTAATTTAGACACTTTTTCTGCGAGACTCGATTTCCACCTCTTTAGGCTAGAGTTGTTAGAAAAATGATAGCCTAAATATGTTATGGCCTGCACTTGTTCCAGCAAATTGGCCCCCATCTTCCAAACATAAGATTTAACAACTCTCTTCTTAGAGATTACAATCGTTCGAGATTTAGATGCATTGGGGGAAAGATTATTCATCATAGCATATTGATAGAAAATATCCATCCTTCTGCGAAGACCCCGTGGGGTCCGATCGAAAAGAATGAAATCATCCGCAAAGGCCATCCACTCAATAACCAAACTTCCCATCCTAACGGGAGCGATGGAAGGACCCCGCCACATATCCTCCACATCGCTGACGTACAGGTTGAAGAGCGTGGGTGCAAGTGAACAGCCCTGCTTAACCCCCACCTCAGTCTCAATGGGATCAGAAAGGGAGCCTTCGTAAAATAAGCGCACCCTGACAGAGGTATTTCTATGTAATAGAGCCAAGAGTTGAACAGTCTTACGTGGAAAATTCATTGCTAACATTTTGGTCCACAGTCTATCTCTAATGACCCCGTCAAAAGCGTTAGAGAGATCCAAGGAAGCCATATAGACTTCGCCCATTTTAGTTTGATGGACTGTATCTCTTAAGTGAGCCAAAATATTTCCGTTCAGGTCTGTTCCCAAACCTTCTCTAAAGCCAACCTGAAATTTACTGAAGCATGCATTCCTTCTAGTAAATTTATTGATGTCCCTTAAAAGTAGAATGCCAAAGACCTTACTAGCTGCATCTAAAAGGGCTATAGGTCTATAATCCTGGGGATTAAGGACGTCCCCTTTTTTAAATATAGGGACAATAATACTCTGGGCCCAGGTTTTAGGAATAGTATGGTATTTGAAGATATCATCAAATATTGGTTTGAGCAAATCAGCCCATATTCCAGGGGATGTCTTTATGACGAAGGGCAGAATGCCATCCGGGCCTGGTGCTCTAGAAGGTTTAAGTTTGTTAATGGCCCATTTGATGTCCTCTAAATCCCACCCACAGTCTTCCACCACGGGAGGACCTAAATCCAGGTCCTGATCTCTTGTAAGGTCAACAGATAAGGCAAACTTCTGCTTATAGAAAGCACTCCACACTTCTGCTTGGATCGGGCAATCAAGTTTGTCTTTTGCAGGCATGAGCATAGAGTTAATAGTTGCCCAAAATTTAACGTCTCTGCCCTTACAAAGATTATGCATCATCAATTGATGTGCTTCATGATATTGATCCATTCTCAGTAATTTGATCAGATTTTTATGTTTCAATATAATTTTTTTCTTTCTGAGCTGAAATTCGATGAAGGGAATGGGCATTTTCTTCAAGGCTTTGATTTCACTATATGTATTACGCTTGGAGGTTTGGATTCTGGGGTCACCCACCCTCATCCTAGGTTTTATGACCTCCCTATCGCTGGTGCTACTAATTTTATAGACACATGACAATATAGTATTATAGTAGAATCCTCCCAAATCTATATCTTCACCTCTAGTAAGATGAGGCGACCTACTGGATAGGTTACCCAAAACCAGGTTATTGAATTTCGTAATTATTTTCTAGTTCCATACAACCCTTCTCCCATTATTTCCAGCCTTTAGACCACACAGCGTGGGATTAATATAATTACCCACATTTGGAATGGAAAGAGAAAAACATAAGGGAATATGATCACCCAATTCCACCTCCATAAGTGTCAATTTTCCACAGGCTTGCTTCCAGCTATTTGAAACATAGAAAAAGTCGATTCTAGACTTATTGCTTCCTCTTTTCCAAGTAAATTCTGGTAAATTCCAATCCCATGCGTGATCTAAAAGACCCAGGTCCCAATGGTCGAGATAATTATCCCATCGTATGCCTCTTTTAATATGTGGTGGGAGCAATCTAGGAATCACCCCCCTTTCATTTAATGTGGAACCCTCAGCGCAGGCCGAGTTGAAGTCCCCTCCCAAGATAATACGATTAACAAACCCTTTCTCGAACCATCCTCCCTGAATCATATTGAGAGTATCATCCACTTCATCAATCGCCACTTTTAACGGGTTCCAATAGAGATTCAGCATGAGAATTGGTTCAACCCTATTCTCCGAAGTGAGAATGATGCCCAAAAGCCAATCACTCCTAAAGATCACCTCCCCGTGAAACCCCAGATTACGATCAATAGCTATAATCAGACCACCACTAGGTCTGCCCAAAGGTCCACGCGATGCTAAAGAAGAAAAAGTATAGAAACCTTCTATATGTATATCAGACAGCATCATGGTTTCCTGAAAAAAATAAATACGGGGGTGCACATAATTATCCCTTTTGTTCAAAAACGTGTCGAGGTGTGCTCCCCCGCATGAATTCCAGGAAATCACATCTATATTAGAGCTGTTAGGAACGCCCACTATCTTGTCTGAATATCTCCAAGGTTTTTAGTGCTGGCTGTAACCATGACCAATCGTGGCCACTATTTAGAAGGCTAGAAATTAATGCCAACCCTGGACCAAAGTTTTCTAATTTATTATTACCTGATTGTGGGGTTTGTTGAATTTGGTTGTTATCTATTTCCTTATATTGAAGAAACTTATCAACATCTTTGTCATCTACTAAAGTAGTTAGTTCATAACCCAAAGAGTTGAGATTCTTTTCTTGAGCACGTACCATATCTGCTACCATCGCTGAATGAAAACAACTTACCATACAATGGTTATTATGATTAGGTAGAAAGATGGAGTCTATATCATCTGTTGTTATTGCTCGTAATAAGGGAATCTTTTTAAACAGACTTAGAAGGTAAGTTCTATTTAAATAAACCTGCGAGTCTGTATTATTATTATTGATCCAACCCAGTATCTTCCCTGTACAGATCTTTATAGGGTGCTCGGTCGGAATAGATTGCTTCTTTATATGGTCAGTACTAGCTTTAAACACAGCCGTTTCTTGAGGTTCTTGGGTTTTGGAAAGATATGTATCTTGGGGGGTATCTCCCGTATTATTACTAGTAAATTCAGTCCCCTTCTCAGCTAACACCATCAGCCCCTGTAAGGGGGAAGTACTGGGACATGCTACTACTGGAATTTCTTGGGAAATAATAGGGTGCCCAATCTGTTGTGTGCCTACGGATGTTCTAGCGTGTTTAGTACTAATTATTTTACCGAAAGCTGTCATCTTTGTTTGTTTAGTTTGTATGCGCTCAAGGCCAACTTTTAGTATATTATTCTCCTCTGTATTTAGGTCAGTATAAGTTTCCCCCCTGGGCAGGGAGTCTTTAATACTGGGCTCCCCCCGAACCTGACCATCTTCTTTATTAGAAGCGTTGTGGCTCCCCCTATCATCAGGCTCTTCCTGAGGCGGGATATTTCTAATACCTTTGAGATTCGCATTTCTGCCTTTAATTTTTATGTTAGGCATGTTTTTGATTTTTTTGGGCATCCTAGGCTGCTTTTTTGTCTTTTTTCGTCTACCGACAGGGGATTGGGGCGTCTCATTTATATCGTAGTCCGAGCTATTTACTGGAGCTGTTACATCATTATTCACATTAGAACCTATTTCTAATACCTGGACTGCTAATTTTTCCTCTCTGTATTTTTTCTTTTGTTTACATTTGTGTCCTTTTTTTGAAGAATTATGTTGGGAGATTATTGAGCCCTCACTACTAATGTTTAGACATTCCCCCTCTTTTATCGTTTCTCTCACCTGCATCTGAGCGCTGGACTTTTCACTGTCCTGTTCCTGAGTGGGCCCTTCTGTTGCCATAATTATGGCATCCAGAAGGACCGAAGGACTATCTGGACAGCACAGTTCCTTCCCATAGTTTTCATTATTGATTTTATTATCTCCTATTCCCTGGGAGACTCGATCCTCTACCACTATATTTGACGAGGTGGGGTGATCTCCTGTAAGCATAACTTCCAACAGAGTAGTAATCTTAGCATCCATGGTCATTAACCTGGTATCTTGTTCCTCTCTATATTTTTCAAATAGACTCTTTTCTTTAGTAGTCTGTTCATTAAGGTTCTTAGCCTCCACTATACCCTCTAAGAAAGCCAGACGAGTCACCAATTGGTTAAAAGCCGCTTGTTGCCCTACCATAGAGCACCCAATAGTCTCTTGGGATTCACCTAGGGTTTTCAAGGCCAAATTCAAACTAATGTGTAGGTTGGATAGAAGTGATATCAGGTGATCTCCTCTCTCCTCCCTTCTCAAACCAGGAGACTCCTGTTTATCTTCGGCTACCCCAAGATTTTCCAATATGGTTTGCTGAGGGTCGGTAGCTTTATCTACAGTTATGGGTAAGTAATCCCTTTCCTTATCAGTTTGGGTATGACTGGTCTTAGTGTATATACCTGGTATAAGTGTCTTTGTGAACGGTCTAATAGGGGATAGGTGTCTACCCTCTTGTTGTTTCCACATTGTAGGAGTTTTTCTATTTTGTGAGAGTGTATCAAATGGCGCACCCTCTGATAAGCTCCTCACCCCCTTGTCTTTGGACAAAAATCTACCTACTGGTATCTCTAAATCAACAATTTCTTTCAGCAGATGACCTGTAGCATCTGCCGTAGTAAAGAAGGAATCATCCAAATCACTCTCTCCAATGGGCTGGTTAAGATTATACTTAGAACAGATGGGGGTCTCTTTAGATTGGTCCCTCCCACCAGCCTGCTTAGAGCTCCCCGACTGAGGAGAATCGAGGGCACATTGCACCTTATCCTTATTATCCTTCCCAAAGATAAATGTTGCCGGCGAAATATGCGTGAATTGCAGAGTTCCACACGGTTGTTTCGCCTTCCATATCAGAGACTCCTAGCATTGATTATCTCTTGCCTGCAATTTCCCAGTAATAATCCTCTTCTGAAGAGGAGTGGACGCATGATACCGGACTACCCTTTTAGTACCAATTCGACTTTGTTGAAGACATTCCTCATCTGTAAGTTCCTGTCTAGAGTCTGGTATGTCCCTATTAGCCCCTGTATCCTCTATGTCTGGTATGTCCACATTTACCTCAGTCAACGTTACAACATTCAAAATTGCAGGATCTATGGTAGGATGTCCCTTCGGGCTCCCTTCAGCTCTAGAATTAGAATTTTCATTTATATTCTCAACCAATAACATCGAGGCAGCCATATTTTCATGTGGTCAATACTAATGAGCGCCTCACAATGAGTCAGTGAGCCTGATTGGTCCTCTACTATCTTAGTAACTTGACTCACAGCAGTTTCAAACCCGCTTCTAAGTGCGGGCATATTATAAAAAAGAAAAAAACCCAGAAAAGAAATATATTAGAAAATATTAGAATAGAGAAAAGAACACCCTGAGGGGAGAACAACTCGCAACCTCTAAGGTGCGGAAACACCGAAGAATTTTTTTTTTTTTTTATTTATTTTTTTTTTTAAATGGCTGGGAACAGGACTAATATAAAAACCAAGACATTCTATACTATAGTTGTGCCAAAATGAATGTGTTTGAATTAAACCCGGAGGGGAGAACAGCTCGCAACCTCTGATATAATTCTGATTACGTCAGCTTAAAAACATAATTATTTGGAATATCCACAATTAGGAAATGAGTTTGAAGAAAACACTCGGTTGCAGGGTTGGGAACGCCCGGCGGCTAGTGGAGCTGCCAGAGTCCGACTCTCCACCCCGTACCCTGGTAGCTTAAGATGGACGTAGGCCAGATACTCACAGCCGAACAGCCAAACAGCGGCTCCAGCCCTTACTGCCTCCAGGGCTTAACGCCGCAAGGGCGGTTGTGCCGGCAATATGAGGAGTGAGAAAATCACATGATCCGTCATGTGATGGGAGTAGGCCCCGCCCCCTCCAGGAAGCGGCCAGGCAGCAAGAGCAGCGCTCGCAGTGCTGCGTTCAGGAGTAAATGGCAGTCAAAGGAGCAGATGTGCAGAGAACCAAGCACTCCTTCCGAGTAGTTTAAGAACACGCCGCAAGGGCGGTTGTGCCGGCAATATGAGGAGTGAGATAATCACGTGATCCGTCACTTGATGGGAGTAGGCCCTGCCCCCTCCAGGAAGCGGCCAGGCAGCAAGAGCAGCGCTCGCAGTGCTGCGTTCAGGAGTAAATGGCAGTCAAAGGCGCAGACGTGCAGAGAACCAAGCACTCCTTCCGAGTAGTTTAAGAACACGCCCCAAGGGCGGTTGTGCCGGCAATATGAGGAGTGAGATAATCACGTGATCCGTCACGTGATGGGAGTAGGCCCCGCCCCCTCCAGGAAGCGGCCAGGCAGAAAGAGCAGCGCTCGCAGTGCTGCGTTCAGGAGTAAATGGCAGTCAAAGGAGCAGACGTGCAGAGAACCAAGCACTCCTTCCGAGTAGTTTAAGAACACGCCGCAAGGGCGGTTGTGCCGGCAATATGAGGAGTGAGATAATCACGTGATCCGTCACGTTATGGGAGTAGGCCCCGCCCCCTCCAGGAAGCGGCCAGGCAGCAAGAGCAGCGCTCGCAGTGCTGCGTTCAGGAGTAAATGGCAGTCAAAGGAGCAGACGTGCAGAGAACCAAGCACTCCTTCCGAGTAGTTTAAGAACACGCCGCAAGGGCGGTTGTGCCGGCAATATGAGGAGTGAAATAATCACGTGATCCGTCATGTGATGGGAGTAGGCCCCACCCCCTCCAGGAAGCGGCCAGGCAGCAAGAGCAGCGCTCGCAGTGCTGCTTTCAGGAGTAAATGGCAGTCAAAGGAGCAGACGTGCAGAGAACCAAGCACTCCTTCCGAGTAGTATAAGTACTCTAATCAGCTCATTCAGCCTTACTTCTGCAGCCTTACTTCTGCAGGTTTTGTTGTTCAAAACAACAGATAATAACTCAGCTCAATTTGTATTGTAGCAGTTGGATTGTTTTCCCTGCAATAGTCACCCCTCAATAAAATGATTGTTCTCATACCTGATTCCCCATATTTCTACTATAAGTGATTCAGTTCAATGTTCAATGCATTCACTCAAGCATTCCAAAACCTATCCGTTGATGCTTTCTGAGCTAATGTAAATTCTACTTCAAATCTGTTCCCAGAGTGTCAACAAATGTTAGGGTTCATGGTTTTCCAGAATGAGAAAATCCGGGAATCCTTGTAATATTCACTACTTTCATATATTTATTGTAAACAGTGGAGTCGCATATCTGACCTGACATGGGTTACCGAATGACAGTAGCTGTTATGCTCCCTACTCGTTGCCTGTAGGAAACTCTGTACCTCCGAGGCTTGTTGTAATCTGTGTAGCTGCTTGCATTGCTGGCCTCCACCAGATTCACCAGAGCCTGGGGAGAGAGCGAGCATCAATGTGTGTACCCACTCTGTTTGTTCCCCTGGAGAATGACTGGGCAAAATAGGGTGTGCCCACTGTGGGATATATTGACCCACCCAACAGTATTTCCCCACGTCACCAAGCAGCATTAGCGTAGAAACAGCAAAATGGCTGGGCTGGCTTCTGCGAGCGCCATGGCCTCAAAACTGCATTTAGCAGCAACATAAAGATGGCTGCACCTTCTTGCCAAGCATACATTGGGCAGGATAGAACAAGGGGACAGAATGAAAGAGCGTGCCAGTGGGTTCTGACATATACAAAAGGAGGAAAGTGAAAAGGCAGCACTGCTTTGCTGAAAACCACAAAATCTCCATTGAAAAGGAAACTTTTCCACCTTTAAAAATGCTTCTTTGATGCTAATTGCATCTGTTATTTCTTAAACCACTGTGATGAATAAGGCCCTGCCATTTCCAGGATATCTCCTTGTGCTTTAATAAAACCAGGCATGATTTCTGAATGACAGGCCCTGTCAAACCAACTTTGAGAAAAATCGACAAGGAGCTTAACTTTTCCCGCACGGGGAAACGCGTTCCTTTCTTTACAAATGTATCAAAGCTCAGTAGTTCAAAAGAGACTCCAGCTATCTGAGCATTGCCAGTTTTAATGCATCTGTGCTTCAAACCCAACTCCTGCATACAAGAAAAGAACTATAGCTGCAAGACAGTGTGGGAATCTAATGGAGATGCAAAGACGAATTTAAAGAGAAATGCTAGCAGCTTGCACATGTGTAAAAATTGGCTCGTCTAAAAATGCCCATTTAAAAAGTAAACTGTTGAATGAAAGCCTGCCTTATCTAGCAATGTGAAGGGGTTTTGTTGCCTGTCATAATACACACATGGTCTATTTTATTCCACAGGCTGATTTTAATTCAGGACCAAATATCAGAAAATAAAGGTTTTAAACCGCCTTGGCTGGATTTGCAAGCAGTCAAAAACAGGTTATTCCAGTTGGCAGAGTTAAAGCTTCCCCCTTGGAAGGGAGCCATCATAAACTTCCAGGACACTAAAGTTATAAATGCTAGCTTGAAAACCTTTGAATGGACAAAGACAAAGAAAGTTCACACGCTCGTCAGACATTCGTCTGTGCTCCAAGCTGGGACAATAGAAGTTCTGGGACATTAACCTGTGAAGTGGAGGGGGCCATAAAACCATCAATCAAACTAGGAACCCCCACTCCACACAGGGCTGAAGTGACAGTTGGTGGAAGCTGAAGAAAGAAAAAAATGGTCCAGTGACAGACAAAGGACTGCCATTTGCTTCCAGAGACCATTTCATAAATAAACTTTAAGGACTTTTATCTCTGCAGCAAGACTTTGTAAAAATGTAACAATTCCGCAGTTTAAAAGTGATTTTATGGGCTTTCTTTTAAGACATGGTAGAATTCACTGTCACTTTGGGGACAGAAAGGGCAAGGTATTGCAGATTACAAGAAAAGCATCCATGTTGCAAATGCACTTTTTTGTACATACATCCCTTATGATAATCCACACCCATGTATAAAGTTATCAAATTTTGAGTAATATAAATCCCATTGAAAAGTGCGAAAAACTGGTAGAAGGGCGAAACAAGGTCTCACAAACTGGAGGATTGGACTGCCATGTGCTGCATAAAATATGAAGCCTGCTTTTGTAAGTGTTTAGATGTTTCCACTGTATTAAGGTACCATTTAGGGCAATAATTGATTTAAGTAAAGTAATTGTGGGAGGATTTGGACATTGTAAAACTCACATCATAAAACTGACATTTTCCTGAAATACAACCAGCTGAGAGCGAGGCGGAGACTATCACCCTTGTCTAATCCCGTTGTTAGAGTCGTGTTTAGTTAAGCCTCTAGACACACACTCTTCCTGATTTTCCTGCACCAGCGTCCTGTTCCATTCATCATCTAGATTCCAGATCCCAACTACAAGGCTAAAGCATTGCTGACCCTTCTCCATGGCCCACTGCAAAACCCAAGCAGTGCTGATCCTATTCCCAGCAAGGCCTCAATTCTGAAAACCCACTAATCTCCCATTAAAAAGGGGAAAGCTGTGGTATTCTTTTGGGAAGCATCCTGCCATCCTGCCATCCAGCTGACCTTTAGTATCCAGTGACCAGAATTGCCATTCCAGTCAAGTGCCATCCGTTGACCAGGACTGCCCAGCTGTTTGCCAGGTGTGCTGTTGTGTGGTGACCAGAACCTATTGACAGTCCAAAAATCCCAAAACTAAAAGGTGGACTGTGAGTATGAATCACCACCCCATAGACATCCATAGAATACCTTGTCTTGCCTTTGTCTTTATTGCGCTCTCTAAGTCATCCTATCCTTATCCAGAAAACTTTTTGAAACTGTCAGACTCATTCTTGCAACCCTGCCCTTCATTTTGTCATGGCCACTGGGCCGGAAACACAGACCCTGTACCATTAGGGGACAAGGGCAAGAGGTGATACAACTTTCAATTGTCCCTTTGGGACAATACAACATAGGAAGCCCAGCTGGACTTAGTCCTGGTGCCAGACTCATGAACGAATTTAAAGTTGACACACTTTATTTTGTGCAAAGTACTTTATTTTCCAGCAAGAACCTCCACATGCGTTTATCTGGGTGTGGCCACCAGGGAAGCTGGATTACATTTACAGCATCCATTAGGAGTAGCAGGGTAAGTCGAGGCTAATGGGTGTGGCCAGATCTAGACTATTTAAGCTCGCCCAGTCTTGATGCAAGTGCTTCACATTATTCTGCACTGATGGTAGCGTAACACTCACTGCCGCCTGAGCGCATCTTACTTTGTGTCCAGCTACCAGCTTCAGCATCTTACCTTTGCTTCCAGTTACCAGCTTCTGCACCCATTACCAGCCTCAACATCTTACCTTTGTTTCCAGCTACCGGCCTCAGTACTTACCTTGGAACCTGCTTTCATCGGCACGCATCATCGTTGTCTCTGGCATTTTTCATCCATCTCCAGACTTTCGGAAAGCAGCGCTCCACCCGACATCGTGGCATGGCGGGCAATACATCTGTAGACGGTGCCTGCACAGGAAAAAGATAAAGTCAAGGTTAGAGTTTGTTAAGACATAACGTTTAAGGTCACGCTTTGTTAGGTGGAAACCTGTGCAGTTCCCTCTGGGACCACTGCAAAAGATTTAGGACTACAGGTGTTTGGCAGTAAACCCACTTGGTAGCAGTCTGTACCACACAGATTCACTTGGTAGCTGTGGCTGAGCAGTCAGACTTCCCTCAAGAAGAGTTAGGCAGTATGTGGAGTATGCAATATAGGGCAATCTACACAGTAGAACAAGCAAACACGGAACAAGGCTTTGTGTAAAGATATAAGGGTATTTATTTATAACAACACATCTATAGAAAACACTCTGGCACTAATACAGCAAACAATCACAATTACTATACGAAGACAAAGATCAATCCCCCTAACAATAGTTCGACAAGTCTAGGTTCACCGGCATCACTTATTTGCAGACAGGGGTGTATGCTTTAACCTAGATGGCACTCTAGTATTCATTAGGACGGGAGAGAAAAATAAGGCAGGTTATGAAATCAACTCGGTACCAATACTTTACGGACAAATGCAAGGCAAGTAAGGCAGGGTCTACTGCAGATCACAAAGTTCAGAGGCCAAGCCCACTTGGAGAGAGGCAAGGCGATATGTCCCAAAAGTGTCTCAGTGGAAATGCGCTTCGAGTCTTTATCGCAAATTGTTATGGAAAGGTTGGACCAGTTCAGAACAGAAAGTTAGCGAACGCTTGGAGGCGACCCAATGGAAGGCGAGGATTCAGACACCTCACTCCATCCGGCAGAATGGGAAGCCAGGCGGGTACGGTACCTTGTTTGTGGAGAGTCAACTCCGGCGGGGCAGTTGTTCCTGGTTTTGGATGCACGTCGGGTCTTTGCCAAGAGTAGAGATGATCGCGTCGTTGAAGAAAAGTGAAGTCCGGTGCACCACCAGGGAAGAGACTAGCCGCGGAGTGCTCCGTCACAAGGCACCACCTTTTGGTCGCGGTACAGGGGTAGTGGCTATCCGGTTGCTAAGGTGCTCTTCACGGGCAATTCGACCGCTGCGTCCTGGAGCGAAGAAAAAGCAAAGGTGACTAGTTGTTCCCACCAGTCAGGGGAAGAGACTCTCCGACAGGGAGATCTCCTCTGTCGTTGGGAAGTGGTGAGTCGGTTCAGCAGGGCTCCACCGGAGGTGTCGTTGTAGCAGGTCGGCTCAGCTTTACCCTCGTCAGATTCTTAGGTCCTGTGGCAACTTCTGAAGATCCAGTCCCAAAAGTCCTGCTTTTATGCAGAAAACCCCCATTCATTCAGCCTAGCTGTCAATCAAAACACGCTAAGTGGTGAGCGGGGAGGCTCACCACTTGGGCCAATCACACCAGAGTGCGACCAGAGTTGGCACGGCAACTCGGTCAAGGGTGCCTAAACCCCCTCCCACACCCCTGTGGTAACCCAGACAGAATGGCACCACTTTGGAGGGTCTCTGTACAGAAGCCCGCCAAAAGTGGAACAAAGGGCTCAACTTTTGGTTTAGGAGTCAAAGAGACAAACACAGACGCCATTTTAAAAACCGAGTTCTGGCAGAAAATACCATCCAATAGTCTTATTTAAGATAAGTAGACCGGTGGTATGTTAGAGATTAACGAGAAGAAGTATCAATCTCCAACAATGGGAAGAATCCCATAGGGTTATATTCGGGGTCGAATATAACAAGTAGTTGCCACTGCCACCAGCCAAAACTCGATGAGGGGGGACGGGACAGTGCCCCCTCGAATAACAGACCCAGGAGTAATCGAATTACCCCTACTAGTACGTCCACAATAGGATGGTTTATACTAGTTCTGTTAGTAAATTTAGGTCTAGTAAAGCCAATGGTGACTTTACATGCCCAGGTAGATAGTAGTCAGTCCCCGGGCATGGAGTCTATGAAGGAGGACCGCGAGGACGCCCCAGTTCTACGGCACATAGGGTGCGGTGTAACACATATAGAAAAACATATGAGACCCTATGGAGTAAAAGACCCCATAGCCCATAGAACACATTGACATTCAAAGGAATTACACACATTCATGTCCAAGAGTGGGAGAAAAAGAGTCTCACTCTTGGCAGGATGGAAAAAAACAAACTCCAGAAATCCAGCAAAGCTGCCGGGGGACTCACTAGGTTAGGAAATTCAGCCTAAACAGAGAATACTCCCTAACACTCGCCCCCCCAGACTAAGGGACAGGAGGATTTAATCCACTCCTGGATGAATCTCATACCTCTAGTCGATGACATACATCCTAGAGAGACGGTCAGCATTTTGGTGGTGACACCCTGACCTGTGCTCAATGGTGACATCAAACCCTTGCAGACAGATCGACCATCTCAATAGTTTTGGGTGTTCCCCTTTCATTTGCGTTAACCATCTCAAGGGTTGGTGGTCAGTCTGAATGACAAAAGTAGAAACATACAAGTACGGCCTAAACTTCTTCAGAGCCCACACGATAGCAAAGCACTCTCTTTCGATTGTTGCCCACCTTGTTTCAGGATCCTTCAGCTTGCGACTGATGAAGCAAACGGGGTGCTCCCTACCTTTCCCATCCAGTTGACTGAGTACGGCACCTATTCCTACATTTGAAGCATCTGTCTGCACAATGAAGTGTTGGTGGTAATCAGGAGCTCTGAGTACTGGGGCTTGGCAAAGAGCCTTTTTCAGGTTTTCAAAAGCCTGATTGCACTCCTCGTTCCATCTAACCTTTTTAGGAAATTTGGGCGAGGAGATGACATTCAGTGGAGAAGCTATAGTCCCATAGTTCTCTATGAAATTCCTGTAATACCCAGTGAGGCCTAGGAAGGCTCTCACTTGGGTTTGAGTAGTAGGTGTTGTCCAGTTTTGCACAGCTTCAATCTTACTGAGCAAAGGCCTTATTTCTCCACCTCCTACCTCATGTCCAAGATAGACTACCTTACTCCGTCCAATTTGGCATTTATTCGCCTTTATGGTCAGATTGGCTCGTCCAAGCGACTGCAAAACATCCCTCAGGTGGGTTACATGTTCTTCCCAGGAATTGCTGAACACTGCTATGTCATCCAAGTATGCCATGCAGAAGTCCTCCATCCCATTCAGAACTTGGTTTACCATCCGTTGAAATGTAGCAGGTGCATTCTTCAGTCCGAAAGGCATTACCTTAAACTGGTATAAGCCAACGGGGGTAGAAAATGCAGTTTTCTCCTTGGAATGGTCTGTCAGGACTATTTGCCAATAGCCTGACGTCAAGTAAAATGTGCTGAGGAACTTGGCTGTGCCAAGTTTGTCCACCAACTCATCTGTTCTTGGCAAAGGGTGGGCATCAGTCTTGGTGACTGCATTAAGAGCTCTATAATCCACGCAGAATCTAAGCTCTTTAGATCCAGCCTTTGGTACTAACACAACTGGGCTAGAACATGGACTAGTAGAGGGCTCTATTACCCCGAGATCGAGCATCTTGCTGACCTCACCTTTGATGTGGGTTCGTACGTTCTCTGACATTCGGTATCCTCTGCTTTTGACTGGCAGACAGTCACCAGTGAGTATGTCATGCTGGCCCCAAGGGGTCAAGCCTAGTGAAAGCGAGAACAGAGAGGCAAACTGATTCAACATAGATTTGCACTCTTCTTGCTGCTCGGGTGTCAGATTGGAGGAGAGATTTAATCCTTCAATTTTTTTGTCTAAAGGTAAGCCTCTGAGGAGATCCGGAAGAGCTTCACTCTCTTCTTCTTCCTCGGATGATGCTAGAAGCAACACTCCTACATCAGGTCGGGAGACATACGCTTTGAGGCGGTTGGTGTGGAAGACTGTCGGAGCCTCCTTGGGATTGCCCAAGTCCACCAGATAGTTGACCTCTCCGAGTTTACCCACAACTCTGAAGGGTCCCATCCATTTGTCTTGCAAGGCCCTCTGCCTTGTTGGGATCATAACGAGAATGAGCTGGTCTTGAGCGAACTCAACCATGTTAGCCTTTTGATCGTGCCAGTGCTTGACCAATGCTTGTCCAGCTTTCAAGTTATCGCTTGCTTCCGTCATCATGTGCAACATTCTCCTCAGGAGACCTATCACGTAGTCAGTCACTCTGACTGGCATGGGGGAAGGAGCACTCTCCAGCCCCTCCTTAATCAGGGCCAATGGACCTCTGACGGGATGACCATAGAGAAGTTCGACGGGAGAATAACCTACTCCCTCTTGAGGGACTTCTCTATAAGCAAATAGAAGGCATGGCAGTAGAAGGTACCACTTACGCGTAAGGGGATCCTCTAAAGCACCTATCATGCTCTTCATGGTTCGGTTGAACCGTTCTACCAACCCATTGTTTTGTGGGTGGTACGCCGTTGAGAACTTGTAAGTAACTCCACAGGTTTTCCACATGGCTTTCATGTAGTGGGACATAAAGTTTGACCCCCTGTCAGAGATTACTTCCTTAGGAAACCCGGCCCTGGTAAAAATACCAAGGAGGGCCTTAGCCACAGCCGGAGCTGTAACAGTCCTCATAGGAATTGCCTCAGGATACCTAGTAGCATGGTCTACTACAACAAGTATAAATCTGTTGCCTGAGGAGGTTGGAGGATCAAGGGGACCAACAATGTCAATCCCTACTCTCTCAAATGGGACTCCCACAACTGGGAGAGGCACTAAAGGTGCCACATTCTTGGAGCCAACCTTACCAGAGGTCTGGCAGGTGTGGCAGCTCCTGCAGTGTGTTTCTACTTCGGCCCCCATCTTTTGCCAATAGAAGTAGAGAGAGAGCCTTTCCTCAGTCTTCTTGAAACTCAAGTGACAAGCCAAAGGAATCTCGTGGGCTAACTGCAAGAACTGTGGTCTGTTCTCTTGGGGTACTACAAGCCGCTTGTAGTCTCCAGGTGCAGACTCGGTCGGTTCACTGTAGAAGAGGGCATCTTCCCAGTGCAACCGGTATTATCCAGGCTCTTGCCCTTCAGCCTGAGCTTCTGCCTGGTGGCGAAGACCTTTCAGAGTTGGACATTCTCTCTGTCCCTTACTGAAGTCTGCCCTGCTGGGTCCACCTTCTGCCAGTAACGACTGCAGCTCACGGTGGTCAACAGGATCCAGATCTCCAATGAGTTCCGGGCCTTCCATTAGCTCTTCTTCAGAGGCTAATTCTACCACAACGGGTTGTACCTCCCTCTCAGCCTCAGCTGGAGGTGGAGTTACGGGTGTAACTTTGGACAACCGCGGGGAAGTCCTTGTTGGCTGCACTGGAATGCTGCCGGCTGGTTTCGGGAGAGAAGTCTTAGGTTTCCCTTTTGCTTCTGATTTCTTCGAGACAGCGGCCGACAATTCCAGTGGAGCAGGAGTGATTTCTTTCTTCATCATCTCCTGGAGAGTACCGCGCATGGTCCTCTCTCTTGCAGGTCTGGTTAGCTCGTGTAACAGTTTACTAGGAGGTCTGGGAGTATGCGATACAACTCCGAGAGTTTTCAAATCGTTACCCAACAGTACGCGTCCTGGTACCTCACTCTGTATGCTGACAGGTATCTTCACAGTCATGTCGTTACACTGGATGAGAACTGGTAATTGGGGAAGCATCTGCACAGGCCCTCCAGCTAACTTGGTGAGGCGTTTGGGTGCCGTAGCAACATCCTCAGCCTGAAAAAACGATTTATCCACCACAGTGATGCTGGCCCCAGTGTCCCTAATGGCAGAAGTCTCCTGACCATTAACCTGGACACTGTCCTTATAATACTCTTTAGTATTATCGGGGATAGAATGATAGACATCTAAATTCTGTTGTTCCCACAACCCCAGAGATACTAAAGAAACGCTGGCTGAGACTCCAATGGGTTCGTCAGCTAGCAGTAGAAAGTTTCCACTTGCCATTTGGACTTTCTCCTCTGGAGCGAAGGCTAAGGAGACAAGCTGGACCCCTGAAGGTTTACCCTTACATCTGGGATCTCCTGTCACGTGGTCAGTTGAGCCACAAACAAAGCATTTACCGAATGCTTTCTGGAATGGTGGCTTGTTCTGGTCTCCTTCCGGTTTGGCACCAGAAGACACACTATTCTGCTGCGGTTTTCCTTGTGGCTTACCCTTCTGGTTTTGTTTGGGGCCCTCTTTGGAATTTGAGTTATTCAAATTCTCTTTTGAGTCTTTTTTAGGCTGTTTTCCCTCATCCTTTTTCTGAGTTGCCCTGTTGGCAACCCACAAGTCAGCAGCAGCCTTAGCCAGCTTCCGGAAATCCAATTCCTTCGAATCAGCCAAGTGCTGTCTGAGCTCAGGAGAACAGGCATCATAAATCGACTCCAACATAAAAAGATTCTTCATACCCTCATCAGTGTTCACTTTGTAACCCTTAATCCATCCCTCTAAGTTTTTCAACCCTTCACTCACCCAGGTAGCCCAAGGGGTACCATCATGCTTTTTGAGGGTTCTAAACCTCTTAAGATACTGGGAAGGGGTTTTCCCGAATCTAGCTATCAAAGCTAGTTTCACACTTTCATAATCCATCTTATCCACCTCCCCCAACTCCATTACCACATCAGTCGCAACAGGGGGAGCCTAGAGAACAACCAAGGAAGTAAATCATTCCCGGTGATGTCCTGGAGCCCATGATTGTACTCAAACAGTTTTAACCAATCTAACACATCCAATCTCGGTTCATACATACCCACTAATTCCTTCGGCATCTGGGGTCTTTTGGGACTGGAGCTCCTAGAGGAACCAGAGGAGAGAGAAGCATTTTCTATAGACAACTTTTTCATCTCTAACTCGTGATTAAGTTCTATTTCCCTGAGCCTTAACTCAGCTTGCTTCTGCTCAGCCTGGGCATTCATCCGTCTGAACTCGAGCTCTTGGTTTCTTTCAGATTGGGCCAAGAACCGTTTGTATTCTAATTCGAGCTTAATTTTTTCAAGTTCAAAATAAGCAGGGTTACATGTGGGACCTGGTATGTGCCCCGTAGGTACAGCTGGTAAGGAAGGTAGAGGAGCAGGGGAGACAGTTTCGTTAGCCTCTCCTTCCTCTTCAGCCTCTTCATCACTATCATCAGAATTACGATTTAGATCAACACCATCACTGTTATCTACATCTGCTGGAGAAGTTGGTTCCTCTGACCCAGTACCCAGACTTTGGTTTTCCAGCAATCTTGCTATCAGTTCTAACTTCTTGCCTCTTACAGAATGATTCTCTTGCCTACAGAGAGCTCGTAAACTCTCAGTATTTTTACCTGACAAGGACTCTTGACTGTAAGCTTCCATAGTAGACATGTTTTTGAAAGTTGCTTTTTAGTGCTAAGCTTTGTGGTTAGTTATCTTAAAGTGTCGAAAAGCACTCTAAACTGTATACTCGATACAAATCCCACCACTGTACACCAGTGTTAGGCGGAAACCTGTGCAGTTCCCTCTGGGACCACTGCAAAAGATTTAGGACTACAGGTGTTTGGCAGTAAACCCACTTGGTAGCAGTCTGTACCACACAGATTCACTTGGTAGCTGTGGCTGAGCAGTCAGACTTCCCTCATGAAGAGTTAGGCTGTATGTGGAGTATACAATATAGGGCAATCTACACAGTAGAACAAGCAAACACGGAACAAGGCTTCGGTGTAAAGATATAAGGCTATTTATTTATAACAACACATCTATAGAAAACACTCTGGCACTAATACGGCAAACAATCACAATTACTATACGAAGACAAAGATCAATCCCCCTAACAATAGTTCCACAAGTCTAGGTTCAGGGGCATCACTTATTTGCAGACAGAGGTGTATGCTTTAACCTAGATGGCACTCTAGTATTCGTTAGGACTGGAGAGAAAAATAAGGCAGGTTATGAAATCAACTCCGTACCAATACTTTACGGACAAATGCAAGGCAAGTAAGGCAGGGTCTACTGCAGATCACAAAGTTCAGAGGCCAGGCCCACTTGGAGAGAGGCAAGGCGATATGTCTCAGTGGAAATGCGCTTCGAGTCTTTATCACAAATTGTTATGGAAAGGATGGACCAGTTGTAACGCTCACCTGATTCCCGCAGAGGCGCCGGTCTTGACTGGGTGAATGCCGTATCTTCAAAGGTGATGTGTAACACACGGTTGGCTCTTTGGGCTGGACCTCTGTGCACTGTATGTCTGACTCGAAGAGTAAGATGTCTGCAGATAGAAAATATGGGATTAATGAACTGGGGTTATTGGGTGCCTCTCTCCTCTTCCCTTTCTCTTCTCCTGTAGAACCCCAAAGGTTAACACCCTCACCTTAGGTAAGTGAACGCCGAGCTCTCCATCTGCCTCGGGGCAGGGTGCTGTAACCAGTTTCTTCACTGGATAAGGGTGCAGGCCTCTTGACCTCAGAGGACTGCTGTCCGTCGTTAACTGCACGAATGGTAAGTTCTGGACACTTCAAATGTCTTAAAAGTCTTTTGTAATGATATCTCTTGTTTTGCAGGGTTCCGGCGATGGCGGATGGCGGGCTGATGAGAGTTGAGGATCGAACCCGTGTGAGGAATAGAAGCGCCTGGAAGCACGTAAGTAAGTGCTTGTAGCCTGCTTCACGATGCGCACTAACTGTCCCTTTTATCTTGCAGGTACAAGTTCGGAGCTTTAGAGAAGCTGAAGGGTGCTGGAATACCCACTGGATTCGGCGTGGGAAGGAGTAATGGCACGTGAGTAATAAAGTTGTCCAATGTCTTTAAACGCACCTTCTTTTGTCTTTCAGATGCGGGATGCAGCGCCGAAGGACTCCGGAGCATGCGAAGAGCTGGTAAGCTTTTGTCTTTCAGATGCCGGAATGCAGTGCGAAGACCTCCGGAGCATGCGAAGAGTAGGTAAGCCTTTGTCTTTCAGATGCCGGAATGCAGCGCGAGGTGTTGGTGACAGCCGATGGACCAGGTAAGAGATGCGCTGCCACTGAAGACCGTATTGCTAACCTGTTCTTTCTTTGTCTTTACAGGTGCTGCTGAAGACTGGATTCCAGGATGGTAAGCCTTTGTTCCCTTAGGCCCAGGATCAGAAGCAGAAGACACGATGAGCGTTCTGCTGCAGAGAATGCAGAATAACGCAAAGCAAGATTCATCCATCGGGTGTGGTTTAAATAGCCTCCTGTAGTGCTTAGGTGTCTCCTTCCACAGCCACGCCTAGGTAAGAAAAGAGTTCCGGCTTTCCAGAAGAGTTCCAGTGTTCTGAACCTAGGGAGTGTCTCCTGCCCCACCCAACAGGAAAAGTAGTCCCAAACAGAAGAGGATCAGGGGTTCAACTGGCAGGTAAGTAAGCAGCATGGTCTGCTGCAGGTAAGTCCACCCAAGCATTATGAGCCCGGCGCTTCCAGCGCTGGGACTGGGCATCTTTATGAGCCTGGTGCCACTGGCGCCAGGGCAGGGTCCAAAAGGTCCCAATTGGGACTGGCTGGCACTCGGAACCGGGGTTATGGGTCTGCTTCCAAGGGAGTCGGGCAAGTCCTGATCTTTTGGAAGCAGAGATCATGACAGCACCCTCCCTCAAGGCCCCTCCCAAACCGGGCTTCTCCGGGGGTTTGGGCTTGTTAGGAAATGTTCGATGAAATCTTTTGATTAGACGAGGCGCGTGGACATATTCTGCAGGTTCCCAGGATCTTTCTTGGGGACCGTAGCCTTTCCAGTCAATCAGGTAAAATAGTTTAGATTTGGAGATCTTGGAATCCAGGATGCTTTTGACTTCAAACTCGAGTTCTCCATCAACTAGAATAGGTTTTGGAGATGTAGTTAGTCGGGTTTGAGGTTGCACGGGTTTTAATAGAGAAACGTGGAAGACCGGATGTATCTTCATGTGAGGGGGCAAGTCCAACTTGACCGCTACTGGATTTACTATGGTAGTGATGGAATAGGGGCCAAGGTATCTTGGGTTGAATGTGTGTGGTCCTTTTAGAGGTAGATATTTGGTGGATAACCAGACTTGATCTCCTACTTGATATTGGGGGGCTTCCTTCCGATGTTGGTCTGCTCCTTTCTTGTATTGTTCTTTAGCCCTTTGAAGGTGAGAAACGGCTTCCTTAAAGGCTTGGGTGATTGTAGAATGCAGGTGGTCTACTGCTGGTGTTCCAAGATCTTGCAGTGGATCCAACTCCGAGGTTCGAGGGTGACTACCGTATAAAAGAAAAAACGGGGTCTTCCCAGTTCCCGAGTGGACAGAGTTATTGTAGGCATATTCGGCTATCCAACGGATATCTTTCCAAGTTTTTTCAGTTTGTTGTAGCATGCAGCGCAAATACTGTTCCAGAGTTTGATTGGTCCTCTCGGTTTGTCCGTCGGTTTGAGGGTGGTGGCTGGTCGAAAGTCTCACATCAATTTGAGCCGACCGACAGCAACTTCGCCAAAAATGAGAAATAAATTGACTACCTCGATCCGAAATTAGAACTGAAGGAAAACCATGCAGTCGGACGATGTTTTCGAGAAATTCTCGGGCCAGAGTTGCTGCTGTTGGTAAGCCTTTGAGTGGAATGAAATGCGCCATCTTGGAGAATAGGTCCACGATTACTAGGATCGTATTGTATCCGGAGCATGGAGGTAGATCGGTGATGAAGTCCATAGAAAGCGTATGCCAAGGGCGAGGCGGGATGTCAATAGGGCGTAAGAGGCCGGCTGGTTTTTCCTTTTGACTCTTGTTTTGGGCGCATACTCCACAGGACATTATAAAGTCTCTGATATCTTTTTTCCAAGACGGCCACCAGAAGTAGCGCTTGATCTTTTCCGAGGTCTTGGTCATACCGGGATGTCCTTCCATTAAAGAATCGTGATAACAAGAGATTACCTTTTTCTGTAAATCAGTGCTGGGCAGGTATAACCGTTCTTGGAAATATAATAGGTTGTCCTTCACCGTAAAGTCCTTTCCCTGCAGATGCCAATTCTGTATGTCTGCTGGAGTTACCAGTAGCCTGGCTTTATCCTTAACTTCCTCTATGGATTGTGTGGCGATTACACCTAGAATTCTTTGTTCAGGAATGATAGGTACAGGTTTAGGATTGATCAAATGTTCTTCCACTCCCATCCGAGAAAGGGCATCAGCTTTACCGTTTTTTGTACCAGGTCGATAGGTAATTATGAAGTCAAACTCGGCAAAGAATAGTGCCCAACGGAGTTGCCTAGAGGATTGAGCTTTTGCGGTTTTCAAATATTGCAGGTTTCGGTGATCTGTAATCACAGTAACGGTGTGTCGGGCCCCCAGAAGATAATGTCGCCAATCCTTAAAGGCGGACTTGATAGCTAGAAGTTCCTTATCAGTAATAGTGTAATTGATTTCAGGAGGCGAGAATTTGCGGGACCAAAATGCCACGGGATGCAACTGATTGGTTACTGGGTCCTTTTGTGATAGAACTGCCCCCATGGCAAGGCTCGAAGCATCAGTTTCAACGATGTAGGGGAGTTCTGGGCGAGGATGTTTTAAGATCGGTGCAGAGATAAATCTAGTCTTCAAATTCTTGAAAGCTTGTTCCGCCTCGGTAGACCATTCAAAACGTTTGTTTTTCTTTAACAAGGCGGTGATGGGCTGGACTATTCGAGAGAATTCGGGGATAAACCTGCGGTAAAAGTTAGCGAAGCCTAACATGCTTTGAACACCTTTTACGGAGGATGGCGATGGCCATTTGAGAATTGCATCGACCTTCTTTGAATCCATACGCACTCCGCTAGGTGATAATATGAATCCCAAGAATTCAACTTCAGTCACGTTGAAAACACATTTTTCCAACTTAGCGAAAAGTTTGTGTTGACGCAATCTCTCGAGGACCATTTTCACGTGTTTCCGATGTTCAGTTTCCGATGAAGAATAAACGAGGATGTCGTCAATGTAAACAACAACACACACATCTATGAGCTCTCTGAGGACATCGTTCATAAAATATTGAAAGGCGGCCGGGACATTGCAAAGTCCGAAGGGCATGACCTGATATTCAAATAGCCCATACTTGGTGCGGAAGGCCGTCTTCCATTCATCGCCCTCTTTTACTCGTACCAAGTGGTAGGCTCCTCTAAGATCCAGCTTTGTATACATGCATGCTTTTCTGACTTGGTCCAGGAGTTCAGGGATCAAAGGTAACGGATATCTATTCTTAACGGTGATCTGGTTCAGGGCGCGATAATCTATACAAGTTCTAAGGTCCCCTTCTTTTTTTGGAACGAAGAACAAAGCTGAGGAAGCAGGGGACTTGGAAGGACGAATAAACCCATTCGCTAGGTATTGATCCAGGTATTGTCGGAGGTGAAGATTCTCAGGCTCGGTGAGGGCATAAATTCTACTACAAGGAGTAGATCCAGGTATCAGGTCTATCTGGCAGTCATAAGACCTATGAGGAGGTAGAGAGTTAGCCTGATCCTTCCGGAAATCATCTTGGAATTCTAGGTATTCAGGAGGTAACTGAGGAGCCTCCGAGGAAATTGCTGCCAGTGCAACACCAGGTCGAGGGTGACAAGTAGAGACACATTCTGGAAACTGAACCGTTCTTGCTCGCCAATCGATCTGAGGATTGTGCTTCTCTAACCAAGGAATTCCTAGAATAATCTGGAACTGAGGGGCCTTGATCACATCGAACACGATCTTCTCATGGTGTCCATCTTGACTTACTAGTGTCACTTCTTGGGTGGTATGCGTTACTGGTCCGGAGGCTATCTCCGTACCATCCACCGTAGTAATGACGTCCTTTACAGCCTTTGGACAAAGAGTCAGATTCATCCTCAAAACCATTTCATGATCCACATAATTGCCGATGGCACCGCTGTCGATGTAAGCTTCAATCGCATGTAATCGATCCGGATGTTCAGGGCTAATGAGGACCATAGGTATCACGAAATGCGAGGTCACGGAACTGGTTTTAACGCTTGGCAAGAGGACCTCTATTCTTGTCGGGCGAGGTTGTTTCCCTGCTCAGATTTTGTGACCCTGGTAACTGCGGCTCCTACTGCCTTCTTGGCTGGTTTCACCAGACAGTTTCGAAGAAAGTGCCCCGAGTTTCCGCAATAGAGGCATAATTGCAGCTGTTTTCTCCTTTCTCGCTCCTTTTGTGTTAGTGGTCCTTTCAGGCCCCCTATTTGCATGGGTTCCCCGGAGTCTACTCCTTTGGTAGGAGTTGGTGGTTTGGAAAATACTCGAGCATCAAACTTGGAATGATCGGCCTTCCTGTTCTGCAGTCTGTGGTCAATTTGAACGACTAAGTCAATATAGTCCGAACAGTCTTGCGGGGGATTCACTACTTGGGCTAACACATCTTTGAGCTCTCCACGTAGACCTCTATAAAACAGCGTAATCCTTTTGTCCTCAGGCCATCGAGTTTCCACTATCAGTCTGTTGAAAGACGCAATATAAGCCAAAAGGTCTTGATTACCCTGTCGCAATGAAAGGAGCTCATTGTCCAAGGCCTGCCCCTGTGAATGTCTTGCAAACAGTTTTTCCATACTGAGCTGAAAAGCTTGAAAATCATGGAGAACCGGATCATCTTGATTAACTAGAGGGATCGACCAGTCTGCCGCATTGCCACTAAGGTACGAAAGCACGAAAGCTACCTTAGCTTGATCAGTTGGAAAGGCTGCTGGCCGGCATAAGAAGTGCAACCGGCACTGATTAATAAATACTGCAAACCTCTTTGGGTCACCAGAAAATTGTTCCGGCGGAGCCAGAGGTACATTCCCAGGTAGGTTGATCTGCACTGGGTTCGTAGAGGATGTTGAAGGAAGATTTGCCCCTGATGCAGGTAACGGAGTTTGTCCGGCTTGTGACTGTAGCAATTGTCTAGCGAGATCGTCTGTTCGCTCCTTGGAAATAATCAGTTCCCTTCTTAGAGCATTCGTTTCCTGACGGGCTGCATGCACTTCTGCTCTTAGTTCCCCAAGTAACTGGGCTAGCTGGTCGGTATCCGAGGTTTCCATAGCGCCTGGGTGGGCGTTTTGCGAAAGGCTTTGCGTTCTGTAACGCTCACCTGATTCCCGCAGAGGCGCCGGTCTTGACTGGGTGAATGCCGTATCTTCAAAGGTGATGTGTAACACACGGTTGGCTCTTTGGGCTGGACCTCTGTGCACTGTATGTCTGACTCGAAGAGTAAGATGTCTGCAGATAGAAAATATGGGATTAATGAACTGGGGTTATTGGGTGCCTCTCTCCTCTTCCCTTTCTCTTCTCCTGTAGAACCCCAAAGGTTAACACCCTCACCTTAGGTAAGTGAACGCCGAGCTCTCCATCTGCCTCGGGGCAGGGTGCCGTAACCAGTTTCTTCACTGGATAAGGGTGCAGGCCTCTTGACCTCAGAGGACTGCTGTCCATCGTTAACTGCACGAACGGTAAGTTCTGGGCACTTCAAAGGTCTTAAAAGTCTTTTGTAATGATATCTCTTGTTTTGCAGGGTTCCGGCGATGGCGGATGGCGGGCTGATGAGAGAGAGGATCGAACCCGTGTGAGGAATAGAAGCGCCTGGAAGCACGTAAGTAAGCGCTTGTAGCCTGCTTCACGATGCGCACTAACTGTCCCTTTTATCTTGCAGGTACAAGTTCGGAGCTTTAGAGAAGCTGAAGGGTGCTGGAATACCCACTGGATTCGGCGTGGGAAGGAGTAATGGCACGTGAGTAATAAAGTTGCCCAATGTCTTTAAACGCACCTTCTTTTGTCTTTCAGATGCGGGATGCAGCGCCGAAGGCCTCCGGAGCGTGCGAAGAGCTGGTAAGCTTTTGTCTTTCAGATGCCGGAATGCAGTGCGAAGACCTCCGGAGCATGCGAAGAGTAGGTAAGCCTTTGTCTTTCAGATGCCGGAATGCAGCGCGAGGCGTTGGTGACAGCCGATGGACCAGGTAAGAGATGCGCTGCCACTGAAGACCGTAGTGCTAACCTGTTCTTTCTTTGTCTTTACAGGTGCTGCTGAAGACTGGATTCCAGGATGGTAAGCCTTTGTTCCCTTAGGCCCAGGATCAGAAGCAGATGACACGATGAGCGTTCTGCTGCAGAGAATGCAGAATAACGCAAAGCAAGATTCATCAATCGGGTGTGGTTTAAATAGCCTCCTGTAGTGCTTAGGTGTCTCCTTCCACAGCCATGCCTAGGTAAGAAAAGAGTTCCTGCTTTCCAGAAGAGTTCCAGTGTTCTGAACCTAGGGAGTGGCTCCTGCCCCACCCAACAGGAAAAGTAGTCCCAAACAGAAGAGGATTCAACTCTTCAACTGGCAGGTAAGTAAGCAGCATGGTCTGCTGCAGGTAAGTCCACCCAAGCATTATGAGCCCGGCGCTTCCAGCGCTGGGACTGGGCATCTTTATGAGCCTGGTGCCACTGGCGCCAGGACAGGGTCCAAAAGGTCCCAATTGGGACTGGCTGGCACTCGGAACCGGGGTTATGGGTCTGCTTCCAAGGGAGTCGGGCAAGTCCTGATCTTTTGGAAGCAGAGATCATGACACCAGTTCAGAACAGAAAGTTAGCGAACGCTTGGAGGCGACCCAATGGAAGTTGAGGATTGAGACACCTCACTCTATCCGGCAGAAAGGGAAGTCAGGCGGGTACGGTACCTTGCTTGTGGAGAGTCAACTCCGGCGGGGGCAGTTGTTCCTGGTGGTGGATGCACGTCGGGTCTTTGCCAAGAGTAGAGATGATCTCGTCGTCGAAGAAAAGTGAAGTCCGGTGCACCATCAGGGAAGAGACCAGCCGCGGAGTGCTCCGTCACAAGGCACCACCTTTTGGTCACGGTACAGGGGTAGTGGCTATCCGGTTGCCGAGGGGCTCTGCACGGGCAATTCGACCACTGCGTCCTGGAGCGAAGAAAAAGCAAAGGTGACTGGTTGTTCCCACCGGTCAGGGGAAGAGACTCTCCGGCAGGGAGATCTCCTCTGTCGTTGGGAAGTGGTGAGTCGGTTCAGCAGGGCTCCACCAGAGGTGTCGTCGTTGCAGGTCGGCTCAGCTTTACCCTTGTCGGATTCTTAGGTCCTGTGGCGACTTCTGAAGATCCAGTCCCAAAAGCCCTGCTTTTATGCAGAAAACCCCCATTTATTCAGCCTAGCTGTCAATCAAAACACGCTAAGTGGTGAGCGGGGAGGCTCACCACTTGGGCCAATCACACCAGAGTGCGACCAGAGTTGGCACGGCAACTCGGTCCAGGGTGCCTAAACCCCCTCCCACACCCCTGTGGTAACCCAGACAGAATGGCACCACTTTGGAGGGTCTCTGTACAGAAGCCTGCCAAAAGTGGAACAAAGGGCTCAACCTTTGGTTTAGGAGTCATCAAGACTAACACAGACGCCATTTTAAAAACTGAGTTCTGGCAGAAAATACCATCCGATAGACTTATTTAAGATAGGTAGACCGGTGGTATGTTAGAGATTAACGAGAAGAAGTATCAATCTCCAACAATGGGAAGAATCCCATAGGGTTATATTCGGGGTCGAATATGACAAGTAGTTTCCACTGCCACCAGCCAAAACTTGACGAGGGGGGACGGGACAGTGCCCCCTCGAATAACAGACCCAGGAGTAATCGAATTACCCCTACTAGTACGTCCACAATAGGATGGTTTGTACTAGTTCTGTTAGTAAATTTAGGTCTAGTAAAGCCAATGGTGACTTTACATGCCCGGGGAGACAGTAGTCAGTCCCCGGGTATGGAGTCTATGATGGAGGTCCACGAGGACGCCCCAGTGCTACGGCACATAGGGTGCGGTGTAACACACATAGAAAAACATATGAGACCCTATGGAGTAAAAGACCCCATAGCCCATAGAACACATTGACATTCAAAGGAATTACACACATTCATGTCCAAGAGTGGGAGAAAAAGAGTCTCACTCTTGGCAGGATGGAAAAAAAACAAACTCCAGAAATCCAGCAAAGCTGCTGGGGGACTCACTAGGTTAGGAAACTGAGCCTAAACAGAGAATTCTCCCTAACACGCTTTTGACAAATCTTCACGCTCAACCTTAAACCAACACTCACCTTCTGTCGGAGCATCGTGGACTCCATTCTCGTCCAATTTGGCCTTGCTTAGTGATCCGCAACTACCGCAGGGCCGCATTTCATCTGTTGGGTGAAAGCAGGGGATAAACATCCTTAAAAGATATGGACAATAATGAAGAATCAACATCACAATACTTAAAAGCCAAAACACACCATCAGAAAGGTTAGCCACAGCTGGTCTGGGCTGCTACGTACAATGGTCCAGTGAAGGAACTCGGTCCATCAAGAGCGTCCCTGCAGTGAGAAGCAGGATAGAGAGCTCATCATCATTAAGCAACAGGTGAGACCATATGGGTCGGCGCATGCTCACCACACTTTGGGAAGAAAGGTTTGAGAGAGACAGCAGTCACATAGCAGCCTTCTCACGATCTCATATATCCACACAGGAGCAATGTCATCAACTGTCACAGCTAGCAGCATATGTGCAAGGGAAGAAGCCTAACAAGGGTGATCCATTTCCAGGGAGGTCCAAAAACGTGCCCCAACGTCCCCCGCAGAGACCAGGTGAGCGTAACAGAATGCAAAGCCTCCACGAATCTCTGCCTGGGCGTTATGGAAACCTCGGAAACAGACCAGTTGGCCCAAACTATTGGGGGAATTACGGGCTGAAGTCCATGCCTCTAGACAGGAAACCAATGCTTTAAGAAGGGATCATATTATAGCTCGAGAACAAACTGACGACTTGGCAAGACAAATGCTTCAGGCCCACGCGGTCAGGTCCCACTACCTGGCCTTGCCCAACCATCCATGCCACAGCCATCAACACTAGTTCAAATTCTTCTTCCATGTGCAGTGCCACTGGCCCGAACACTTTACTGGCGACCCAAATAAGTATGCTATATTCATGAACCAATTTCGCCTTTATTTTTTGTGCTGGCCTGGGGTTTTTCCTAACGAATAAGCCAGAGTTGCATTTGTACTCTCATATTTAGGAGGCAACGCAGCGGACTGGTCAATACCACTAGTACACTAGGATGATCCGCTATTCAAGACTTTGGGGAATTTCAGCAGGAGATGGAGAAATTGTTTGCAAGGCATATTCAAAGACAAGCTTTGGACAATGAATTATTGTCACTCAGACAGGCAAACCAAAACCTATTGACCTATATCGCAAATTTAATCGTCTCGTAGCACAGACAAACTGGCCAGAAGAAAAGAGGACTACACTCTTTTATCAAGGGTTGCGTGGGAACTTAAGGATGATCGAGCCCAAGTGGTAAATCCCCCAAGGGATGTGCGGAATACATCAACTTGACTGTGCAGGTCGATCAAAGATTTCAGAATCGAAAAATGGACCGCATGAGAGCTGAGGGGGGTTGGTCTATACGCGACCCCGGGACAATCAAGCCAAATCCCATGAACAAGCTGAACCAATGCAGATTGGTGGATTACGGAGTCCAATCACCAAAGCAGAAAGGGAGAAAAGTAGGCACCAACAGCTGTGCTTATATTGCGGGAGAGCAGGACACTTCATCCGAGAATGGCTGATGAAACCACCCAAGAAATTGGTTTGAGCAACGGACAAAGACGACGAGGGAAAAGAACAAGGTTTGGGAAACTCCAAAGCCCGGCAAGCGTAGGGGTCCAATTGTTGAGCAAAAAGAAGGAATCTGTACAGACCTCACATCTAGTCATCCCGGTACATTTGGTTAACCACAAACAACCATCAAAGATACATGCCTTGGAGGCATAAATTGATAGCAGAGCCATGGGGAATTATATTGATCAAGATCTGGCTGCATGAATAGACGGAAAACATGACAGCAGTGGATGGTTCTCAGTTATCATCTGGGCCAGTGACACAGTATACCGCAAAAGTCATGCTTATGTGTCAGGAGGGTCATCAAGAAGACATTACCTTCAATCTCATCGGCGCTCCTCAGTTCCAGATGATATTAGGAATGCCTTGGCTTGAAACTCACAACCCTAGGATTGACTGGCCTAAATGAGTTCTGACCTTTCCTCAAGAGTGTGCTAACACCTGTTACAATAATAATGTGGGCAACCTGAAACCAAAGACAAAAACTATTCTGGGACTCACTAGTTACTTACCACTTGAATATCTGGATTACCAGGATGTTTTTCAGAAGGAACAAGCGGACATCCTGCCTCCGCACAGGCCTTATGATTGCCAAATAGATCTGGTGCCTGGCGCACAGATCCCCTGTAGTCGGATTTACGCCCTAACGGAGCAGCAAAACCAGCATCTAAAAACTTACCTGGATCAGTATCTAGCTAACGGCTTTTTCTGCCCGTCCAGGTCCCCTGCCTCTTTGGCTCTCTTTTTTGTACCTAAAAAAGAGGGTAGCTTAAGAACTTGTATTGACTAGAGAGTGCTTAACCAGATCACGGTAAAAAACAGATATCCACTGCCACTTATCCGGGAGTTTTTGGATCAGGTAAAGAATGCTTAAATTTACACAAAATTGGATCTACGAGGGGCCTACCATCTTGTAAGAGTTAAAAGAGGGGATGAGTGGAAGACAGCCTTCCGTACAAAGTATGGTCTTTCCGAATACCAGGTTATGCCCTTCGGGTTACGTAATGCCCTGGCGGTGTTCGAATTTTTTATGAACAATGTGCTTTGTGAATTGTTGGATGTTTGCGCACTTGTCGACATTGATGACATTCTCATCTACTCAGATTCCAAGGAGGACCATGTCGGCCATGTACGAGCAGTATGGAAAAGCTTTGACAGCATCGGCTGTTCGACAAGTTAGAAAAGTGTTTCTTCCACGTAACAGAATTTGAATTTTTGGGCTTTATGCTCACACCTCGAGGAGTACACATGGACACATGCAAGGTGGATGCTATCCTTCAATGGCCATCCCCAACATCCACAAAAGGAGTACAAAGTGTGCTCATATTCGCCAATTTTTATCGTCAGTTTATTCCTAGGTTTTTGGAGATAGAACATCCAATTACCTCCCTGCTGAGAAAAAACAAGAAATTCCTTTGGTCGCCAGAAGCAGAGAAAGCCTTCCAAGAGTTGAAACTTGCTTTCACCACAGAACCAGTTCTTCGACACCCTCACCCGGACCTGCCATATATGGTCGAAACGGATGCCTCCAACGTAGCCATGGGGGCAGGGTTGTCACAAAGGGACCCCGAAAGAGGACAATTACATCCCATAGCATTCTAGTCCCGTAAGTTTTCGGCACCAGTGTTGAACTATGCAATCACAGACAAAGACCTGCTAGCAATTAAGCCAGCCTTCAAAGCTTGGAGACACTACATTCATGGAGTGAGACATCAGTTACTGTCTTCACAGATCACTGCAATCTGCAATACTTGAACACCGCCAAAGCCCAATCCTCACGCCAACTTCATTGGGCTCTTTTCTTTGCGGAATACGATTTTATCATCACCTACAGACCCGGAGTATGCAATGGGAAAGCAGACGCTCTGTCACATTTGAGAGAGGGCAAAGAAGTTTTTGCCACATCTGAGCCCGTGGCCATCATTCCTGAGGAACTAATTCAAAACAAGATTGCGGCAACCACTTGTTTGGATGACTTGAAAACTGATCTCCGATCTCAGATGAATCAAGTAACACAACAGCAATGGCTATCAAGAGGAGACCAATACACCATTGAAAATGCTGTACCGTACTTTCAAGGGAGATTATACATTCAGGACAAAGATCTGCAAGATCAAATAATAGCAAACTATCATGATTTGCTAGTGGAAGGACCTCCAGGGATTGGCAAGACTCAAGTTAAAATACAAAAGAGTTATTGGTAGCCAACTTGGAGAAAAGACATTGCCCAATTTATTGCGACATGTGGTGTCTGCGCAAAACATACATCTCAAAAACGAAATCCATCCGGTTTACTGCATCCATTGATGGTACCGCCAGTACCATGGCATACATTATCAATGGACTTCATCACAGATCTTCCTCCCTGCAATGGATATAACACCATTTTAGTTGTTGTGGATTTTGTCATGACCCTTGCCCCTGGCCCTCACTGGCAAGTCAGCCTTCCAGTTAGGGTCAAGTCAAAGGCCTTATAACCTCATCCAAGACTCTCTTGGAGTCAGTCCTGGCACCTTTGGCACCAGGCTCATAACCATCATGAAGACCAACATTTGAATGGGACTATTTACTTGGGACTATTTAACTGGGGGGGTTCAGCCAACATGGAGGCACACACATAGCTCAGTTGCAAGGAACTGAGCTATGCGGTCTAGTCTTTTGGGTGTGGCAGGCCTGGGACTACTTTCCTGGCCTACTTTGGGTGTGGCAGGCATGAGACTATTTTACCTGGACTACTTTACCTGAGACTATTTAAAGCGCACCCAAACAGTAGAACATGCTTTGCGTAATTCTGCTGTGGGCAGCGTAACGCTCACCGTGTCCAGTTCTTTGATGCCAGATCACCTGAAACCAAGGACCTGCAGAGATTGAAACACCACTCCGAAACTTACCTGGAACAGTATCCTGTCTTCAATCCATCGCTGACTTCAGTTCCACTCACCTGACGGTACGAACTCCATCACCCAGCACCGCATGCATGCTGGAATAACATACCTGAAAAGAGGAGAAAGAACGACAGCATTAGTAAGCGTTTACTCACGTTTCCTGCTGAATGAAGAAAGCCACACAATTCTTACCTGGGTAGTCATCTCCTGGTTAGTATTATTGCTGGAACATTACGGCGCTCGGCGAGGAACACCACAACCTGCAAGGAGAGAAAAGACACAGGTTAGCAATATAAAAGGTGAAACTGCGCTGCGCATCGCGCATTACTCACCTGACAGCATCGCGCACACTGCGCTTTCGCCTACCGGCCCATGCTCATCTTCAAACTGCATGACAACACCACTACGAGGAACATAAGAACTGCATTTAAAAACTGTAAAGCAGCAAACCTACGGAGTCGCATCAGGCCTGGATTCCAAAAGGTGGGTTTGCACCAGTGAAGTAACTTGGTTGCTGCTCGCACCCCACATCTACGTGCCCCTGCCACGAGGAGAAGGACAGAGAATCCACCTTTTACAATATTAAGGTAAGTAGAAGGCCCAAGGGGGGGGGAGGAGTTGAGGCGAAGGGAGGTGGGAAAACATAAAGAAAATCTTGTATTGAATCCAGCTCTCCTATATTGCAGACCCATCTTTAAACATAGGCCTTACCAAGGGACCGAGAGAGGGTTTGAGAGTGCAAATCATCCAACCAGGGCTGGGTGGCGTCCCCGTGGATACCAGGTGAGCGTAAGAGAATGCAAAGCCTCAATAATATTATCCACCTGGGCGTCATGGAGACTTCAGAGACTGACCAGTTAGTTCAGTTGTTTTTTTTTTATTTTATTTTTTATTGATATTCAGTTTGCAAAAAAAAAAGACAAACTTTTTAGTCATTCATTTCAGCTTCAAGCTCTACTTTCACACATTTCACACTATTTCTAGTCATTTTATGTCATCTTATTAGAGATGCTGTGGTAGGATCATGTCCATGAAGTTCACAACTGCGCAAGTCAGTTGGTTGTTAGTTCCTGAGATTAGGTAACTCCACCAGTCTCTCATGTTCCCATTTTTTGGTGCGTAAGTCCCAAGATGAAGTGAACGCTGAGCTACTATTTTGGGACATCTTATTATCAGATGTTTACTTGTTTCGATACTTGTCGCACAGAAGCGACATTTGTCACTTTGCGTGTTTCCGTCTTTTCTTCTCCATAGAACCTCGTTGGTGGTGTAGAGGTTTAGGCGTAATCTGAGGAACTGGTTCCGATGATACCGAGAAGGAAATTTGCTGAGGTATCTTGGTGGTTCCCCTATTTTTTGACACGAAGATCCCAAATCATTTACCGATGATAGTTGGCTATGTTTTTCTATGTTTGTTATCCAGTGCCAGTTCCTAAATTTGACTTTCGCCACTTGCGGAATTTGTAGGACGAGAGACAAACTTAGATCCGCTGCTTTTAGAATCTTCAGTATTTTCATCTCCCAGATGTTTACTAAGAATGCTGATGGATCTGTGCTTTTTTCGTGTAGTATTTGATACGGTTTCATGGTGGGCGTCAGGCGCATTTTGCGCAATACTAATATTGATTTCCACTGAACCATAGAATGTAAAGAGTCCAGGCAAAGTTCGTGTCTTACTGCCACCATAGATGTACTTTGTGGGAGTTTCAGTATTTTTCTCCAAAACAGACCCTCTAGGTTCGGGCAGATATTTTCATCAATATTCCAACCTGCTTCGGTTCCGAAACAGATCGCTGGCGCAACCTTTTGCAAGTAGAACGTTATTATAGGTTGGAGAGAGAAGAGCCCATAGTTGGCGTGCAATTTTGCTCCTTGTTGTGTGAAGGTTTTCATGCGAGTTGTTATGTCATTTATCCAGCTCCATTCTCTTATCGAGATGTTAAAGGAAATTCCTAGATAGCGGATTGCTTCAACTTTAGCCAGAGGGCAGCCTTGTTTTAAGCCTTTAGATGTTTTTATTTCATTAGACAAAGTGCCCTCGGCATTTAGGTGCACTCTAATTTTGGTATTAGCGTATAATGCCATAAGTGGAGATAATAGGTCTAATGGGCAACCCCATATCTTGAGTTTTTTCCACAGGAGTTTGCGATTTATACTATCAAATGCCTGTTTCAGGTCAACAAACGCAAGAAAAAGTCTTTTTTTGCGTCGTATGGTTTCCAATTTTGCTATGTTCAACAGTACCAAGTTGAGCTCCACCCCGACTCCTTTTGTGAAGCCTGTTTGTCTTTCATCGATTATATTGGCACTGTTAGCCCAATTTGCGATTTTCTGCTGAAGAAAGGATGCAAAGATTTTCCCCATGGTATCCAATAGGGCAATTGGGCGATAATTTGTTGGGTCTTCACGGTGGCCCTTTTTAAAAATTGGGACCACGATTGCGCTCCGCCAGGAATCTAGGATTGTTGCTGATAGTGCTATTTGATCAAATAACACTTTAATACATTTCGCCCAGTTTTCTTTGTTGGCTTTTAGCATTGAATTGGAAATGCCATCGGGCCCTGCTGCTCTTGAGGTCTTTAGCTGTTGGATAGCATTTTCAATATCCTCCACGGTTTCCGTTACTGACCAGTCACAGGGTTCCGTTATTATTGTTGGAGTAGATGTTAAACTTTGGTTATTAAAGACGTTGGAGTAATGTTTTACCCACACTGATTCGCTTACACCATTAGATAACGCAAATGCCTGGGTTAAATGATCTGAGTTGATAATTTGCCAGATGTTCCCACTATTGTTCTGAATAATTAGTTGTAGCATATTGTTCAGCTTGTGATTGTAACCGTATCTGGTTCAATGACTTTAACCAGTTTCGGTATTTCAAGCGCCTCTTGGTCATCAGCATATGTTGATTTATTCCACCAGCTCTCTTTAAAAGCCTCAAGTCCTTTTTTAGGGATTTCTTCGCCTCATTTAACACTGGGTCAAAAGGATGTTTACTCTTTGGTATTGTCAGATTGTGTTTATGAGCATTCTTGCTAAATTGCATCAGCAAGGGTATGTAGTTAACTTCCACGTCTCTTATATTCATTTGAGTAAAAATTTTTGTCAGGTTAGTAATTTGATTAGAGTTTATTCGTAGCCTATTTTTTCCTTGGTTTATACTTAATGAACTTTTATATTTCAACTGTTTTGCGTTTTGTTCATCCCAAAGAAGTATTAAAGCGTTGTGATCGCTTTTTGCAGAATGCCTTATCGATAACTTTCCAATATAGGTGTGTAGATTTTCAGATACCCATATATAATCGAGAGTTTTTTTTGATTCTCCACGGTGCCAAGTGTCTCCTGCTGGAATATCCCCTTTAGTGCATCCATTTAGCATCATGCAAAGGCGTTGTGTTAGCTCGTATTCCCACTTGGTCCCTCTGTCTGCTGTTTCAGTAGGCACTTTGATCCTATCTAGGTTTTTGCGTACTTTAGCATCATCAAACCACGAATAGTTCAGGTCGCCACATATTAGGATAAACAGATTGTCGTATTCATCTAGGCATTCATCAATTTGCGAGGTAATGGACGCTAGATAAGTGGAATCCGTTATCATTGCCGGATTCCAGTAAGTGTTTATGATCAGCATTTGTTGATTGATGATGTTGTCTTTGTTGTTGTTGTTCCTCTCTATCAGTAGAGCCTGCACAAGGAGATTTGGATTAGACATTCTTATTATATTCCATCCTGCTGCATTATCAATCATGGTTACTAATCCGGAGAAGGGACGTCCAAATAAGTTTTTCCCGGCTGCATTTAGATAGACGGAATAACCATCGCTCAGGGGTGTTTCTTGTAGCCATGTTTCCTGCAGACAGATTATTGTGCTTTTTAGCTGATTAGGGCAGTGTCCTTGAAAAAGATGGGCAAAGCCACGAGTGTTCCATGACGTTAGTAACTGGGCCAAGCTTCTTGACCCCTCTTTATCCTAAGCGTTTTTTCCTGGTGTTTCTTGTAACGTTTATGGGATCAGATTGTGCTTTCAGCTCTTTCCAAAGTTGTACACGATTCGCATTTTTTGTATTCGTTGAGCATTTGTTGGTAAGCGGGGGGATCTGTGTGGATTCTCCTCTTCGCATATCGATAGATCGAAGCCAAAGAATAATAAATCATCCTTGGCATCGATAAGAGGTCTTGCAAGTTTTGTTGACTTCGTGTGAAGAATTACCCACTCTGATCTTGCTTCAGATTTATATTCTACAATCGCAATATCATCAGATGTTATATTGCTTAAGGCCGGTATATAATGTAATAATCTCATTACATTTGCTCTATTGAGATTGACTTCATTCTTATCTTCCAAGATTTTTTCCAGTTCCAATCTTACCCAGTTGGGGTTCACAGACTCACGGGTGGACATTTTTTCTTTAGTTTTTCGATGCAATTGTTTTTGCAATTGTGTTGTTGTTTGTTTCGGGTTAGAGGTTGTTGTTTTGGGAGCAAATGACGTCACTGCTTTCCGTCTTACCCATGACGACTCCTCCTTATCAATATGCAAGCTGTTTTTTTTTAATACAGCTAGATTTCTAGAAGGATTTCGTGGAGTGCCGTGCTGATGTTGATTTTTTTTACCTATCTTCAGTTTGGCATCGGCATCATGAGGTATTACTGGGCCGTGTTCTGTTGTTTCCTCAGTGCCTTCCAAAGCGTCCTCGTCCTCGATTGAGTATGTAGATAGGTCGCATAGATCAATCGAAGTAGCTGTCTCATTTTCAGACGAGGAGGACAAGGAACCACGTCCTCTTTTTATTGATATGTACGTGGGTTTTTGTGGAATTTGATCACTGTTAGTATTGTTCTTCGACTTTTCTATAGCATTTGCAGCTACATTAGTCTTTGCTGCCTCTAGGCGCGGTGGAGTTGTCAGATTTCTAATAAACCTCTTTGCCTCATTTGATCGTGGTCTTTTTAGTGGGGGCCCTTTAGATGTAGGTTTTTGTGTTTTGATTAGTTTTCTTTTAAGCAAGGCCGGGTTTGCAGTTTTTGCCTCAAACGATTTTGCGGAACCAGAGAAAATTCCAAAGGACATTTTTGGAGCCACTAACGTAGGCTGCTCTTTAGGCTCTAGGGGAACTACTGGCTCTGAAAGTTCCCTTTAGTTGTTGCTTTGTAACAGAGCAGGCTCAACAGTTGGTTGTTGCAGAGTTAACAGATCGTTTACTGATAGCAAGGGCCTTTCATTTCCTGTATTTCTTCCTTCCTTTGGTTGTGGAATTTCTTTTACACCTTTTTTATCCTGATTGTTTTTCCGATTGTTGGACTTTAATGATTTCTTTGCATCATGTGAATTTTCGGCATTTGCTGGCACTTCTGTGTTTAAATGTGCCTTTAGCTGGGTGCTCCTTTGCGGCGACCTCAGCGCCTCTGTGGCCGGCATTAGACAAGTGCACTTGTTAACCGGCAAACTGTCACGCGGTTGTACTGCAACGTTGTGTCTGATCTACTTTGTGCATTCTATTATTGCTTCACTCAGATCGACTTTTTCCTGTACTTCTCTTTTCGTTATTTCATTTAGGCGAGAGTGCCATCCGTGGGAAGCTGCAGCTTCTGCATTGAGGCGTTGTACAAGATGTTCATTAAATTTTTCCAATTCAATTAACGTACTGTTGGTTGAACAGATCAGGGAGTTTTGGTCTCGTATAGAGTCGTTTAATGCCTCGTATAATTTCATAAATGGCATTAAGGCAATGGAGGTGGCAGCCAGAACGTTGTTATGAATTTGTAACCCTGCGGCGATGGAAATGTTTCCTTTTATTTCCATGGAGTCTCCAGCGTGTTCAACTTCTGGATGATTACCTGCTCGTGGGTCTGCTGTTTCTTTTTCAATCGTCGTATTTGTGTCATCTCTGTTTCCGTGTGGGCCATCTGCGCCAATTTGGTGACCTATCGTTTGACAGACGTCAGTTGAATCTAAGTTTATTAGCCGGGCAACAGGAACTGAGTCTTTACGCAGCCGTGCGTTCTTGCCCAGAATGGGCGCATCCTTGATTGCAGTACTTGTTTTTCGTTGTTATCTGATTTTCCATCATGTTTGTTTGCAAAGCTTTCGTTTAAGCGATCGCGCATCAGCACGAAATCTGCCTTTAGACGTTCTGTCAAGCGAGCTTCCCTCGCCACCACCTCATAGGACGTGGTGATATTTGCAGTCTTTACAATTCCAACTTCGTTTAAAAGCCGAGCATCCGCCATTTCTTTTTTGTCCATTCTTACTTCATGATTTAATTTTGCAGGAACTTTAAGAGGTATTGAGGCCTGTTTATTGTTTTCCCCTGCATTAGTGCTTTTTAGCAATCCCTTATCAGCCAAGGAGGTACTGATTTTTTTTCCTAGTCCCGGCTCGTCAATGGGTGATCTTTCATTAAACAATGTTGTTTTAAGGGGTTGCGAATCAGCAATCTTTTGCATCAATAGCCGACATGGGTTATTTGTATATTCTCTGACGGTGAGCGTATAGCTAGTAGATCGGCATCGGTTATTTCGAAATCAAAGGTGACATCCGACGCATTAAGATAAATTGATGGAGGACGCAAACTGGAGGACAGTAGCTTTTCTGTTCTTTGAGTAGCATCTGTTATGTTCATGTTTTCTACTTGGGCGCGCTTTGATAGTTTAGGGGAATGGATTATAGCACTGTCTTTTGACAGTGTAACTTCTTCGCCTTTGTTAGCTATTCTGTTTCCATTTGTAGTCTCGCTCGGCGTTTTCGAAAGTACGCCTGCGGGTGATGATTGAATGCAGGCTTCGTGTGAGTCTCTGATCTCTCTATCTCCGCCTCTGAGAGCGTATTAACTTGCGTTTTATGCGGTGAAGTCAGGTCAAAAGCTATTCCCGGGGGTAAGCCCGGGACTGGAGCGGGGGCCGGACTTGAAATTTGCGCTAGCATTGGTACAACAGACGTTTCTGGTGGCTTAAGGCTGTGGTGAGGTAAAGCTGCAGTGACAATGCAGTTTTGAGCGCTTACCTTTGCGGTTGAAGTCTTCAATTTTTGCCGCTTTAGCTGTTGTAGTCTATTGCAGGTATGCGGTCCGCCGTCTATCGGCACCACCTCTAGGACGTTATCTGGGAGCGGCTCCATCTGCAGTGTGTCGTGCAGCTCCTCTCACTAGATCGTCCCTTTGTGGCCGCAGAGAACTTGGGGACACTAAAGAAAAGAACCTGTTTCCTGCTGCCAGCAGACAGCAAAGCAGCAAACAGTGAAACAGTCGCTGCAGAAAGTCACGCGCCCTTGTCTAGCGCGGGCTTATCGCCGCAAGGGCGGCTCGGTCAGTGTTTTGTTTCCTGCTTCCTGGATGGGCGGGGCCTCAAGACTCCAGGCTCTTAAAGGGATAGACTTTGTTTCCCAATGCCCAGCGCTCCGCAATAACGAGCTCTCAGGTCCAGTTAGAGCTCGTATGGAAGTGAATGAAGAGGCCGGCAAATAAGGTAAACACAGCAGAGTGAGCGCAACAACAGTGAAACAGTCGCTGCAGAAAGTCACGCGCCCTTGTCTAGCGCGGGTTTATCGCCGCAAGGGCGGCTCGGTCAGTGTTTTGTTTCCTGCTTCCTGGATGGGTGGGGCCTCGAGACTCCAGGCTCTTAAAGGGATAGTCTTTGTTTCCCAATGCCCAGCGCTCCACAATAACGAGCTCTCAGGTCCAGTTAGAGCTCGTATGGAAGTGAATGAAGAGGCCGGCAAATAAGGTAAACACAGCAGAGTGAGCGCAGCAACAGTGAAACAGTCGCTGCAGAAAGTCACGCGCCCTTGTCTAGCGCGGGCTTATCTAGGTCAGTTGTTGGGACAATTACGCGCTGAAGTACATTCAGCCAGGCAAGAAACCAACGCTCTTCGGATGGATTTGATTGTTACTAAGGATCGTACCGACGAAATAAGTAGACAATTGCTCAAATCACAGGCAGGACAGACCCCATTGCCTGTAACATTCCGCCAGCACCTGTACCAACTTCTTCCACCGAACCAGTACAAATAACCCTTCCTGGGGCAGTTCCTTTATCTCCACCTGAACGATTTACAGGGGACCCCAAGAAGTACGCAACATTCTTGAAACAGTGTCGTCTTCATTTCCTGTGCAGACCTGGGGATTTTCCTAACGACCAAGCACAGGTTGCTTTTGTCTTGTCATATCTGAGTGGCAGTGCTGCGGATTGGTCAGTACCCTTCGTAAGTCAGGATAACCCATTGTTACATGACTTTGGGGGTTTTCAGATGGAAATGGAAAAACTCTTTGCTCGTCATACCCAAGGCCAAGAATTAGACAACCAACTTTTGTCACTCCGTTAAGGAAGTCAAGACTTGCTTGCATATATAGCAACATTTAACAGACTGGTTGTTGAAGCTGGGTGGCCTGAGGAAAAAAGGACCACACTATTTCATCAGGGTCTACGAGGGGAACTAAAGGAGGTCCTTGCTCAAGTAGTTAACCCACCTAAAGACTGTGGAGAATTCATCAACCTTGTGGTGCAATTAGATCACAGATTACAAGACCGAAAAGCGGACCGGATAAGTTTAGACACTAGAGCTGTGTATGTCCGGTCAAAGGATAATGTTCCACGTACATTGGAAAACACGGTAGAACCCATGCAAATCAGAGGTGTACGGCCCCTTTAACTAAAACTGAAAGAGACAAGAGAAGGCAACAGCAATTATGCTTATATTGCGGAAAATCAGGCCACTTCCTCAAAGAATGTCCAGTGAAACCACCAAAGAGAACTGTTGGAGCCACAGAGAAGGAAGATAACAACAAGGAGTCAGAAAACTATCAAGCCCGGCAAGCGTAGAGGTCCGCTTGTCGAGCGAGAAGGATGAGCCACAGACCTCACACTTTGCATTACCAGTCATTTTGATCAATCGCCAACAACCGTCTCGGATGCATGCTGTCAAAGCATACATAGACAGCGGAGCAGTTGCGAATTATGCAGACCAAGATCTGGCAGCTGAGATGGGGCTTCCCTTATGCTCCAAGTCGACTACTGAAAAAGTTACTACTGTTGATGGGACAGAAATAGCTTCCAGACCAGTAACCCAATGTACAGCAGCACTAACCCTACTGTGCCAGGATGGACACAGAGAATCTATTGCATTCGATCTGATCAAAGCTCCTCAGTTTCGGCTAATCTTAGGGATGCCATAGTTGGTAGCTCACAACCCTCTAATAGATTGGCGTGCCAAGATGTTGGCCTTTTCCGATGATTGTGCTCACACCTGTTATTACCAAGAAAAGGGGAAAACAGACTTATGTACATCTGCTACTCCAAGTACGGCGGCGATTGTACTAGGTGTGACTAATACTGTACCAAATGAATACCAAGATTTTCAAGACGGGTTCCAGAAAGAACAAGCCAATACTCTACCACCGCACAGGCCCTAAAATTGTCAGATCGACCTCATACCTGGTGCGCAAATTCCTTGTGGTCGAATCTATGCACTTACTGAACCAGAAAACCTCCATTTGAAATCTTATCTTGATCAGTACCTGGCAAATGGATTTATCCACCCATCTAAATCACCGGCAGCCAGTCCCTTATTCTTCGTACCAAAGAAGGAAGGAGATTTGAGGACTTGCATTGACTATCGCGCATTAAACCATATCACAGTAAAAAAACGTTATCCACTGCCCCTTATTCCCGAATTATTTGATCAAGTCAAAGACGCCCAAAACTATACCAAACTGGCCCTCAGGGGGGCGTACCATTTTGTTCGAGTGAAGAAAGGAGACAAATGGAAAACCGCCTTTTCTACCAAATACGGCTTGTATGAATACCAAGTAACGCCTTTTGGACTTTGCAACGCTCCTGCTGCATTCCAGTACTTTATGAATGATGCTTTGCGGGAGTTAATCGACATTTGCGCCCTGGTTTACATTGATGACATTTTAGTGCATTCTGCTACAAAAGAAGACCATGTCAGGCATGTCCATTCCGTCCTTACTAAACTCCGCCAACATAAACTCTATGCTAAACTCGAAAAATGCTCTTTTCATGAAACCAAAGTGGAGTTCATCGGTTTTATCCTCAGACCAATAGGTATCAGAATGGATAGGCACAAGGTATATGCCATTCTTAACTGGCCGTCACCAACTTAATTTAAAGGAATCCAGAGTATGTTGGGCTTTGCAAACTGTTACCGCCGATTCATCCCAGATTTTTCCCAAATAGTGCGTACAATTACATCACTATTGAGAAAAAACAATAAAAAGTTCCATTGGACCGAAGAAGCAGAGAAGGCCTTTCAAGAACTTAAGAAAAAATTCACTTCTGCTCCAGTTCTACGGCATCCTCGCCCAGACCTCCCTTATATAGTTGAACCAGATGCCTCTAGCATGGCTATAGGAGCTGTTCTCTCACAAAGGGACCCAGGGACTGGCCAGTTACACCCTGTGTCCTTCTGGTCACGAAAATGCTCACCTCCCGAACTCAACTATGCTATCACAGACAAAGAACTCTTGGCTATAAAATCAGCTTTCAAGGCATGGCGACACTATCTCATTGGTGCTAGACATACTGTCACGGTCATAACTGATCATCCAAACCTGCAATACCTAAAAACAGCAAAGGCTCAATCATCCAGTCAACTGCGGTGTGCTCTTTTCTTCGCTATGTGATCACCTACCGGCCAGGAGTCCGAAACGGAAAGGCTGACGCCTTGTCCCGCATGTGTGTTGATGAAAAGGTATACATAACTCCAGATCCAGTAGCCATCATTCCAGAAGACAAACTCCTAGGTCTTACAACAACATTGACACAGGGTGAACTCCAAAACAAGATCCAACCCTTAATGGATCCCACTTTCTCACAAGAGTGGTGTACTCAAGGAGAACAGTACACCATTAAAGACCATTTACCATATTTTAGGAACCGTCTATACTTGCCAAGTAAAGATCTACAAGAGCAGGTTATTTCGGGTTATCACGACTCCCTGATTGAAGGTCATTCTGGAATTGCCAAAACTCTAGCTAAAATAAAACAAAACTATTGGTGGCCCACATGGCGTAAAGACATCATACAATTTATCCAATCTTGCGGTGTGTGTGCACAAAACAAGTCCCAAAAGCAGAAACCAGCTGGTCTTCTCCAACCATTGGAAATTCCGTCCGCACCATGGCACACACTGTCCCTTGATTTCATTACAGATCTACCTCCCAGTCAAGGATTCAACACCATCTTAGTAGTTGCAGACTTGTTCTCTAAAATGGCACATTTTATTCCTTTTAAGGGTCTTCCAAATACATACAATTTAGCAAAAGTATTCCTGGAGGAAATCATACGGCTACATGGCTTTCAATCGGTCTTGATCTCAGATCGAGGTAGTCAGTTCGTATCCAACTTCTGGAGGAAATGTTGTTCAATGGCCCAAATTGACATTCGACTATCCACAAGTCACCATCCTCAAACACATGGCCAAACAGAAAGAACAAACCAAACCCTCGAGCAACACTTACGTTGCATGTTACATCAAGTGGAAAGAAATTGGAAGGATTAGTTATGGATAGCTGAATATGCCTATAATAATTCATTACACGCCAGCATTGGACAAACCCCTTTCTACACTATATATGGTAGACACCCAAGCCAAGAACAGACAAAATAAATTTGCTGACCAACATCGTGGTAAAGCCCCCGACTATCAAATTGGAGACAAGGTCTTGTTAGCATCAAAATATGTGCCCATAAAAGGGACTCAGACCTTTCGTCCCCAATATCTGGGACCTTATTCTATTGAATCCATAATAAATCCAGTGGCAGTTAAATTAGCCCTACCACCTACTATGCAGATTCATCCTGTGTTTCACGTATCACTCCTGAAAACCAGTACAGCTTGGTAGTCGGGTTACAACACCACCAAAACCAGTATTAGTTGACGGAGAACCAGAGTTTGATGTAAAGGATATCATAGACTCAAAATACAAAAGATCCAAACTATACTACTTAGTTTTTTTTTTTTTTTTTTTTTTTTTTATTTGTTTTGGCTTAAGCCTTTACAAAAGAGGAAGGCAATACAAAACAGTTTGCGTTAGGTACGAAGAAGACAAAACTTGTGTTAAAGTTTCTTACTGTCCACCAACCCTGCCAAGTTTTTTCTGGTCCTATAAATTACCTGCTTAGGTACCTCTATCCTTTGGATCGTTGTGTTAGATTGTCAAACCACTTTCTATTAGCACCTGGATTGCTGCAAACGTAAGTGCAGCATTTTTCCCTGAGATTATTCTGTCCCAGAGGAAGTCTGTAACTATGTCTTCCTCCCTCCGTACCAGATCTCTGAAGAATCTTAATCGCTGAAGCCAGGTGCCTTCGCAATCCATTAGGATATGTTTTAGCGTTTGTTTGGCAGGGTTTACGCAAATTGAGCATAATTTTATTGCCATTTGCCCTTGGTTACGTCTTGCCAGAACCGCCCCACAGTGGACGAGATTCAGTCTCATTCTGAGGAAGTCTGAACGCAATTTTCTATTTGGAGACTTCAGTAGGTAACATGAGAGTGATCCAAGTTTCTTTTCTCCCTTCAAAAATATGTTTTGAGTTGGGTCCTCTCGTACTTTCTCCACTGTTTCAATCCAGTCCCGTTCTTCTAGTCTACATTTAACTTTAAGAGGGTTTAGAGCCAAAGTCTCTTCATTCAGATCCAGTTTTTTTAGCATTTCCAAAGTTTTCCGTTCCAACGAGATGAGAATAGCGGATTTTTTCAATAATGCTTCGTGTTTGAGGTCGCCATACAACGTCGAGTCCTTACTAAGTGTTATTTCCCTAAACAGTGAAATGAGCTTCCAATCAGCCATACAGTTTAGAGATTTTAGGCCTAATTCAAATCTTAGGCTTTTTAAGGTGGCGCAGTTTGGAAGACCCAAAACTCTTTTCCAGAGGCGGCCCTCATAGTTGTCCCAGTTTATGAACCATAGATCCGGTTTTGCTTCTAGACCGTATAGAACAACTGGAACCACATTGGCGAGGTAGAACTTTACCAGAGGCAAAATAGAGAACTTGCAGAATTTATAATTTAACTTAATCATCTGTGATGTAAATTGTGTTATTTTAACTGCCACTTCATTTTCTACTTTGTATGTCGCTGGATGTGCATGGATGTTATAACCCATATATTTTATGGTTTCTACTGTTTTGATCCGTTCTCCTCCCATGGTCCAATTTATGTTTTTTACTTTTGACAATGGATGTTTAAAAATCAAGATGTTTGATTTAGATGGATTAACTGTTAACTTGTTTAATCCTACGTATTCATTCATTTTGTCCAGTAGGTGTTGTAGCCCAATTGGTGTTCTGTCGAGGAGAACTATGTCATCCGCGTATGCCAACCAGCAGATTTTCCTCCCATTTAATATTGGGCTTATCAAAGCAGATGTTTCTAGAAAGTGGCCCATATCTGCCAGGAACAAGTTGAAAAACAGAGGTGCCCCCAGACACCCTTGTCTTACACCTCTATTAACTTCAACTAGTCTGGACAGGTGACCCATTGCATCGAGCCGTATTCTTAGGTTGGTGTTTTTATGAAGTTCCACCAAAATTGACAGAAGAGATTCTGGTATTCCCCAGTTCCGGAGTTTATCCCACAGTAGGGTTCGTTCCACCTGATCAAAAGCTTTGGACAGATCTATCCAGGCTCCGTACAGCATTTGTTTTTTCCCCCCTCTCTCTTGCTCATTCAAGATGTTTAGAATCAGGCCGTTAATAGATGTTGAGTGGCCTTTGCGAAATCCTGTTTGGAAGCGTGATAGAATGTTGAAATCTTCAACCCATTTCGAGACATGAGTTAGTAATAGTCTCATGACGACTTTGCTTTCAATGTCCAGCAATGCTATCGGTCTATAGTTCGTTGGTTTACGACGATCCCCGGATTTAAAAAACGGAATTATAAGGGCCGTTTTCCAAGATGCAGGAAAGGTTTGTTGCTTTAGTATTTCTTTGAAGAGAGCGGATAATAATTTTGACCACAATAATGGTTCGCTTTTCAGTGCCTGATAGGTCAAACCGTTTAAACCCGAGGCTTTTGATGATGAGGAACTGGCTATAATTTCCTGTATATCTTCTTCACAGAAGTTAAGTTGCCAAGTAATATCTGGTTTGGATCTAAATTCGCGGGTTTCGTCGCTCTTAAATGTCTCTGTCAGGTAGCTCACCCAGCCATCTTCTGACACTAGGTTACATAATGAATGTGCATGATCCCCTTCGAACTGGTTCATTACTTCCCAGAAGTTCTTGCTGTTTTTTTCTCTGAGTGTTTGGAGTATGTGCTCGCCATCTGTTTGCATACGAATTGCGTTATGCGAGATCGACCATGATTTGTAGTTGGCTTTTTGGGTTCTTATTTCAGTTTTCATCTCCTCCACTGAAAGTCCTGCCTTTTTGATGTCTCTTAACGTTTTCTTGTGCTCTCTTTTTCTTCTTTGTGTAGATTCGTCAAAGGAGTGCAGGTGTTTCTGTTTGGCTTCTCCCGCTAAGTATTTGGGTGCTAAAGTTGCCCATAGGAAGTTGGTAAATCGGTGTGGATCGCATTGTGATTTCCATATGTATTCGGGAATCATTTTAAGTTTTCCATTTAAGTTAGTCCCCCCATCTTTATATTTTACAACTCTAAGTTTTCCTTTCTTCCCCTCTAGCATCTGTAATTCTCGTTCAGCTTCTGTAGTCAGAATGTTTTCGAGTGACAGCTCCAGTCTGCTGTGGTCACTTCCAGACTCCTGTATTATTTTTAATGTATAGGGCAAAGCAAGCAGAGTTTTTGAGACGAAGATATAGTCTAAGGCTGAGGAAGATTTACCTCTTCTCCAGGTTATGTATGGTTCTTTTACACCCTCCTGTAAGCCCACTATCATGTGGAGGTCCCATTGTTCCATAAAATCCTGCCATTGTTTTCCCAGAGTACTTTTTCTCTGGGTTGCTCGATCACAATTTCCTTTTGGGGGATAAAGGCAATTCGTGTTGAAATCTCCAGCTACCACGATCTTACTAGAAACTAGAGTTGTTTTTAGTAGTTCGAATAGAGATGCTAAATTCTCTAAAAAGCAGTCTAGTTTCGATGTTGCTGGGTTCCAGTAAATATTTACAAAGACCCAAGTTGTGGTGGTTTCTTGTGTAGATACTTCAGCTCTGCATGCCTGAATGCCCTGGGGATTATTCCATATTTCCTTTGCATTTTTAAAGACTTGGTTTTTTAATGCTATTAGTAAGCCTCCTGAGGGCCGGCCCAGTGGTTTTTGTGTGGCTGACAGACAATGGACCATATACCCTTCGATGTTTAGCGGATTGACCAACCAAGTTTCTTGTAAAAGAATTGCATCCCCTTGATTGAATAGGTGTGACCTTGCTTCTTTGCCTCTGATGACACTAGAGCCTCTTGTGTTCCAGCTAAAGATATTAACATGGTTCTTTCTAAAGTTGTTGTGTGCCCAGACCCAGCTTCTTCAGAACTTCTGACAGTATATCTGGTAAGAGCATAAGGGTGTTTTCTTTTGTTTTGAAGTCTTTTTCTAAGCTTCCTTGCTTTGTGCGGATTGCCTCATTTGGATATATTGTTTCTTTGTTTGGGCGTGGGGGAATGCAGTGTTTGGCCATGATGTTATTTCTCTTCTTGCAGTATGAGACTTCCAGTCCATAGGATTCCAACTCGATTGAGTTTCGCAAGATGTCATTTTTTGCGGTCTCTGAGGTCATAATGAGTTCAACCAAAAATGGATCACATGACAATGGGAATTTCACGCTTTCAATGTCATTAGATGTTAAAGAGTGGAGGTCTCCTATTTTTTGTATTAAGTTCAAGATCACTCCCCGGTTCAAGGATTTGTAGTGGCCGTAGTTTGAACGCAGTCTCAGCCAAATCCTTCCATTTACATTTCCCATTGCTGTATTTTCGGATAGTTTGTCGCATATATCGGAGAGTGAGTGGGTACCTTCAGCGTTCCCCTCATGGTGCCTCTCAGTATCAAGTTTGACGAATTTCCCTTCTCTGTTTTTGGCTTGGTTAGCATTTATTTCAGGTGTATTTCCCCCCAGCCTGTTTGCTGGAGCAGTTGCATCTGAAGGGGTTATACTTGAGTCCTTGAAAGCCAACGGCTTCTTTGTTAGGAAGATGGGGGCAATTTTCCTATTTTCCTGTTGATTGGTGGCAGTGACACTCCCACAAGATCTTTTTACTACATACTGCCCTGTTTTTTGTGTGAAAATTGGAGCCCATTTGACTGCTTTGGCTATATTTTCTTTTTGAGGTTGAGCGACTAGGTTTTTTTTTCTTGGTGTCTCCTCCGGACTTATCTGTTTTTTCAGGTCCTTTCCAATCTCTATGCTTTTCTTTTTTAGATTGTTTTTTTGTCCTGTCAGCTCCTCTGTTTGTAAGCCAATGCTTGCTTTTGTTATTGGAACTGTATCGTCCAATTGTTTGTCTTTGGTTAATTTGGTTTTTTTAGGGATGTCGATTTTGGCTTTCTGGTTTCCCTTTCCTGTTTTGAGTTTATTTTTTTTGTGCCAATAAGAGGGGTTTTAGAGTCGCCCACAATGGTGTCCTGCTCCTCACTAGACGTATCGGAATATATTTTTTCCTGGATCTTACCTTTTTCTTTTGCGATTCTGTTTTGCTTCAGCCCTTTGTTACGTTTGCTTTTATTTTTTGACTGTGAGGATTTGGAGCCCTTTCTCTTTGCAGAGCGGTTTCTCCTTTTTCTTCTGCCTCTTGATGTTTGTTCCCCTTGTTCTTGCCATTCCTGAGTTTTTTCTGCCAGTCTGGTTTTTTGGTTACCAGAATTGATTACTTTTATGCTTTTTCCAGTATCTGCCTCTTCCTCTAGTACTGTGGCTAGTCTTAAGAATTCTTCCAATATTGAGTCTGATAGTGGGGTATCCTCCAATGAGTAGTCCTGAATTTTTTCTACAGTTTCTTCTCTTTGAACTGGGGGCAGTTGTCTTTTCAATATTGAGAAAATTTCTTTCAAAAGTGTGTTGTTTTGGTTTTCAATTTGATTTTTTTCTTTCAGCGATTGCTGGATGGAGGAGATGTCGAGTCCTTGTTTTGCAATCTCAATGTTCAGTGCCTGATCGAGGTCAGTTCGTATCCAACTTCTGGAGGAAATGTTGTTCAATGGCCCAAATTGACATTCGACTATCCACAAGTCACCATCCTCAAACACATGGCCAAACAGAAAGAACAAACCAAACCCTCGAGCAACACTTACGTTGCATGTTACATCAAGTGGAAAGAAATTGGAAGGATTAGTTATGGATAGCTGAATATGCCTATAATAATTCATTACATGCCAGCATTGGACAAACCCCTTTCTACACTATATATGGTAGACACCCAAGCCAAGAACAGACAAAATAAATTTGCTGACCAACATCGTGGTAAAGCCCCCGACTATCAAATTGGAGACAAGGTCTTGTTAGCATCAAAATATGTGCCCATAAAAGGGACTCAGACCTTTCGTCCCCAATATCTGGGACCTTATTCTATTGAATCCATAATAAATCCAGTGGCAGTTAAATTAGCCCTACCACCTACTATGCAGATTCATCCTGTGTTTCACGTATCACTCCTGAAAACCAGTACAGCTTGGTAGTCGGGTTACAACACCACCAAAACCAGTATTAGTTGACGGAGAACCAGAGTTTGATGTAAAGGATATCATAGACTCAAAATACAAAAGATCCAAACTATACTACTTAGTTGATTGGAAGGGATATGGCCCTCAAGACAGATCATGGGAACCAAGTGAATACATCCATGCACCTCGCTTAATTAAAAACTTATATCAGAATTACCCAGCCAAATCAGGACCAGGCAGAAGTGCCACCATGAGAGGGGCCTTGGGGGGGGAGTGCTGTCATGACCCTTGCCCCTGGCCCTCACTGGCATGTCAGCCTTCCAGTTAGGGCCAGGTAAAAGGCCTTAAAACCTCATCCAAGACTCTCTTGGAGTCAGTCCTGGCACCTTTGGCGCCAGGCTCATAACCCTCATGAAGGCCAACATTAGAAAGGGACTATTTACTTGGGACTATTTAACTGGGGGGGGTTCAGCCAACATGGAGGCACAAACATAGCTCAGTTAAAAGGAACTGAGCTATGCGGTCTAGTCTTTTGGGTGTGGCAGGCCTGGGACTACTTTACCTGGACTACTTTGGGTGTGGCAGGCCTGGGACTATTTTACCTGGACTACTTTACCTGAGACTATTTAAACCGCACCCAAACAGCACAACATGGTTTGCGTTATTCTGCTGTGGGCAGCATAACGCTCACCGTGTCCAGTTCTTTGATGCCAGCTTACCTGAAACCAAGGACCTGCAGAGAGAGAAAGAACACTACGAAACTTACCTGGAACAATATCCTGTCTTCAATCCATCGCTGACTTCAGTTCCACTCACCTGAAGGTCCGAACTCCATCATCCGGCACCGCATGCATCCTGGAATACCATAACCTGAAAAGAGGAGAAAGAAAGACAGCATTAGTAAGCGTTTACTCACATTTTCTGCTGAATGAAGCAAGCCACACAATTCTTACCTGGGTAGTCATCTCCTGGTCAGTATCATTGCTCGAACATTACGGTGCTCGGCGAGGAACATCACAATCTGCAAGGAGAGAAAAGACACAAGTTAGCAATATAAAATGCGAAACAGCGCTGCGCATCGCGCATTACTCACCGGACAGCATCGCGCATACCGCGCTTTCGCCTACCAGCCCATGCTCATCTTCAAACTGCATGAAAACACCAAAATACCTTTCCATATCTAAAAGGAAAGAAGCAAGACATTATTGATCGAACTAAGAGGAACATAACAACTGCATATAAAGACTGTAAAGCAGCAAACCTACGGAGTCGCAGCAGGCCTGGATTCCCACAGGGGGGCTTGCACCAGTGAAGTAACATGGTCACTGCTCGCCCCCCACATCTATTCACCCCTGCCACGAGGAGCAGGATGGAGAATCCACCTTTTACAATATTAAGGTAAGGAGAAGGCCCAAGGGAAAGGAAGGAGTTGAGGCCAAGGGAGGTGCAAAAACAAAGACAATCTGGTATTAAATCCAGCTCTCCTATATTGCAGATCCATCTTTAACCAGAGGCCTTACCAAGGGACCGGGAGAGGGTTCGAGAGTGCAAATCATCCACCCAGGGCTGGGTGGTGTCCCTGAGGTGAGCGTAACAGATTTGTTCTCCAAAATGGCCCATTTCTTCCCATTAAAAGGGCTCCCCACTGCTTCTGCCCTCGCCACCGTGTTTTTGAAGCAGATTGTCAGATTACACAGGTTCCCATCAATACTAATATCAGATTGAGGAACCCAGTTTGTCTCGGCACTCTGGAGAAGATGCTGCAAGATAGCCAAAATCAACCTCTGGTTATCCACTAGTCACCATCTTCAAACCGATGGACAAACCGAACAGACCAACCAGACCTTGGAGCAATATCTAAGATGTATGTTGCAACAAACTGAGGAATCCTGGAAAGACATACTGTGGTTGACCGAATATGCCTACATCAATTCCATTCACACTAGCTCCGGACAGACTCCATACTACACGATGCATGGTAGACATCCTCGAACAACCGCTTTTGATTCACTTGACAAATTGGAAATGCCAGCAGTGACAACCTGACGTAAAACCAGCACTCGGATTCTTAAAGAAGCAGCTGAACATTTGACCAGAGCTAAGGAAAAGCAGAAAAAGTTTGCAGGCCGACACCGAAGGGAGGCCCCATATTATCAGGTCAAAGACAAGGTTTGGTTAGCCTCCAAAAACATTCCCCTAAAAGGACCACGAGCCTTCCATCCCCAATATCTGGGGCCTTATCCCATCAAAGCCATGATAAACCCTGCTGCCATAAAATTGGAACAACCACCTAACATGCGAATCCATCTGGTATTCCATGTTTCATTCCTGAAACCAATGAAACCAAGGACTCGGATTGAAACACCACCCGAGCCCGACATCATAGAAGGAGAACCAGAATACAAGGTCAAGGCAATTCTGGATTCCAAGATAGTGTGATCTAAATTGTACTACCTCATAGACTGGAAGGGTTATGGACCTCAAGATCGTACCTGGGAACCCCGCGAATTCATCCATGCTCCACCACTGATCAGACAATTCCATCACGACAATCCCACCAAGCCAGGACCAGGAGAAAGAACCCCTGTGAGAGGGGCCTTGAGGGGGAGTGCTGTCATGGCCACTGGCCCGGAAACATAGACCCCGTACCATCAGGGGATGAGGATAAGGGGTGACACAAATATGAATTGTCCCTTTGGGAAAATACAACATAGGAAACCGAGCTGGGCTCAGTCCTGGCACCAGGCCCATGAACGAATTTAAAATGGACACACTTTATTTTGTGCAATGTACTTTATTTCCCTGTAAGAACCTCCACATGCGTTTATCTGGGTGTGGCCACAGTGGAAGCTGGATTACATGTGCAGCATCCTTTAGGAGTGGCAGGATGGGGCCGGTGAATCAAGGCTAATGGGCGTGGCTAGAGTTAGACTATTTAAGCCCACCCAGTCTCCATGCATGTGCTTCACGTTATTCTGCACTGATGGCAGCGTACCGCTCACTGCTGCCCTGGCGCATTTTACCTTGTTTCCCACTACCAGCTTCAGCATCTTACCTTTGTTTCCAGTTACCAGCTTCAGCACCCGTTACCAGCCTCAGCATCCTACCTTTGTTTCCAGCTACCCGCCTCAGCACTTACCTTGGAACCTGCTTTCATCGGCACACATCATCGCTGTTTCTGCCATTCTTCATCTATCACCAGACCTCCGGAAAGCAGCGTTCCAGCCGACATCGTGGCACAGCGGGCAATACATCCGAAGACTGTGCCTGCACAGGAAAAAGATAAGGGGCCTCATTATGGGTAGCGCGGTAAAATGGGGTCATTATCTGCATGGCAGAACGAGCAGGTCCGTGCTAGCATGACCCCGCTGATAGTGGGTGATTACAAGTGTGCGAGCACATGCAAACCCCCATGTCAATATCAAAGCATGTTGCTGCACTTGTCACGGGACTAGCAAGCACCCAATCTCTACTCCAAAGTTTTTCGAGCAGCTGTATTTGCAGGCCCACAGTGCTTTGAAGGTTAGGGTTCTTGAATTGATGGGTTTGGAGGAATTAGGAACACTGGGTAGAGGTTTAGAGTATTTTGGGTTATTAAGATAGGTACGAGGTATGTGGAAAGACTATGTGGAAAGACTACTCTAATCAGCTCATTCAGCCTTACTTCTGCAGGTTTTGTTGTTCAAAACAACAGATAATAACTCAGCTCAATTTCCATTGTAGCAGTTGGCTTGTTTTCCCTGCAATAGTCACCCCTCAATAAAATGATTGTTCTCATACCTGACTCCCCATATTTCTACTATAAGTGATTCGGTTCAATGTTCAATGCATTCACTCAAGCATTCCAAAACCTATCCGTTGATGCTTTCTGAGCTAATGTAAATTCTACTTCAAATCTGTTCCCAGAGTGTCAACAAATGTTAGGGTTCATGGTTTTCTAGAATGAGAAAATCCGGGAATCCTTGTAATATTCACTACTTTCATATATTTATTGTAAACAGTGGAGTCGCATATCTGACCTGACATGGGTTACAGAATGACAGTAGCTGTTATGCTCCCTACTCGCTGCCTGTAGGAAACTCTGTCCGTCAAGGCTTGTTGTAATCTGTGTAGCTGCTTGCATTGCTGGCCTCCACCAGATTCACCAGAGCCTGGGGAGAGAGCGAGCATCAATGTGTGTACCCACTCTGTTTGTTCCCCTGGAGAATGACTGGGCAAAATAGGGTGTGCCCACTGTGGGATATATTGACCCACTCAACAGTATTTCCCCACGTCACCAAGCAGCATTAGCGTAGAAACAGCAAAATGGCTGTGCTGGCTTCTGTGAGCGCCATGGCCTCAAAACTGCATTTTGCAGCAACAAAAAGATGGCTGCACCTTCTTGCCAAGCATACATTGGGCAGGATAGAACAAGGGGACACAATGAAAGAGCGTGCCAGTGGATTCTGACATATACAAAAGGAAGAAAGTGAAAAGGCAGCACTGCTTTGCTGAAAACCCCAAAATCTCCATTGAAAAGAAAACTATTCCACCTTTAATAATGCTTCTTTGATGCTAATTGCATCTGTTCTTTCTTAAACCACCGTGATGAATAAGGCCCTGCCATTTCCAGGATATCTCCTTGTGCTTCAATAAAACCAGGCATGATTTCTGAATGACAGGCCCTGTCAAACCAACTTTGAGAAAAATCAACAAGGAGCTTAACTTTTCCCGCACGGGGAAACGCGTTCCTTTCTTTACAAATGTATCAAAGCTCAGTAGTTCAAAAGAGACTCCAGCTATCTGAGCATTGCCAGTTTTAATGCATCTGTGCTTCAAACCCAACTCCTGCATACAATAAAAGAACTATAGCTGCAAGAAAGTGTGGGAATCTAATGGAGATGCAAATCTGAATTTAAAGAGAAATGCTAGCAGCTTGCACATGTGTAAAAATTGGCTTGTCTAAAAATGCCCATTTAAAAAGTAAACTGTTGAATGAAAGCCTGCCTTATCTACCAATATGAAGGGGTTTTGTTGCCGGTGATAATACACACATGGGGCCTCATTCCGAGTATGGCGCTAACCAATGGCGCTATTAACGCCTTGGTTGACGCCGAACCCGGACCGGCACTGCCTTGGTGGATGGCGGAATTACCCCCCCATTCCAAGGTTGGCGGGGCGGTAATTCCCCATTCACCAAGGCTCTTCCCCATTCCCAAATGAGCCCCCCTAGGGCTCAATGGGAATGGGGAAGATGCAAATAACGGTGACCGTTCATTACTCAAAGCAGGCGTTAAGGGCGAAAAGGGAACTCGGAGTATGGCGGTAAGGGATCACCGCCACCGGTCTCGTTACCGGTGGCCGCTATCCCTTACCGCCATACTCGGAATGAGGCCCATGGTCTATTTTATTCCACAGGCTGATTTTAATTGAGGACAAAATATCAGAAAATAAAGGTTTTAAACCGCCTTGGCTGGATTTGCAAGCAGTCAAAAACAGGTTATTCCAGTTGGCAGAGTTAAAGCTTCCCCCTAGGAAGGGAGCCATCATACACTTCCAGGACACTAAAGTTATAAATGCTAGCTTAAAAACATTTGACTGGACCAAGACAAAGAAAGTTCACACGGTCGTCAGACATTCGTCTGTGCTCCAAGCTGGGACAATAGAAGTTCTGGGACACTGATGGACAAGGTAAAGAGAAAGTCCTCCATCCGACAAACAAGAACTATCAACTCCAACCGTCTGATAATTCCCAGATTCAAACTCTCCACCATTGGCGGGAACAGTTTCCCGGTGAAAGCTACCAAGCTCTGGAATTCTCTGCCACACAACCTAAGAGCTGACCAACCATATTTGCACTTTAGAAGACACCTCATCAGCCACCTCAACTCCAATAACCCTTGTATCTAGCTGCACTTTCTACACCTATGTATAGATTTTGATACCTTTGTTCGCGATTTTGCCCTCGCCCTTAACAGCCCTGCACTCACCTATACATTCACCTCCTGTATAGATATTGACTTTTTATGTATGAAGATTTGTAAATCTCTCAATCCTGTAACCCAGAATATTTTTTTGTCAGGATTACCCGCCTCCAACAGCCCTGTACATATCTGTATACTTACCCTGTTTTGATATTGACTTTGTATGTATGAAGACTTGTATATTTCCTATTCCTGTAATCCTGATTACTTTTATTACTACTCCAAAGTGTATATTTCTGCAACATTGTAAGCTTCGAATTATCTTTTGCCTGAGCCCTGTTGCCCTTGGGTTAGGTGCGCCATACAAATCAATAAACAAACAAACAAACAAACTAACCTGTGAAGTGGAGGGGGCCATAAAACCATCAATCAAACTAGGAACCCCCACCCCACACAGGGCTGAAGTGACAGTTGGTGGAAGCTGAAGAAAGAAAAAAATGGTCCAGTGACAGACAAAGGACTGCCATTTGCTTCCAGAGACCATTTCATAAATAAACTTTAAGGGCTTTTATCTCTGCAGCAAGACTTTGTAAAAATGTAACAATTTTGCAGTTTAAAAGTGATTTTATGGGCTTTCTTTTAAGACATGGTAGAATTCACTGTCACTTTGGGGACAGAAAGGGCAAGGTATTGCAGATTACAAGAAAATCATCCATGTTGCAAATGCACTTTTTTGTACATACATCCCTTATGATAATCCACACCCATGTATAAAGTTATTAAATTTTGAGTAATATAAATCCCATTGAAAAGTGTGAAAAACTGGTAGAAGGGCGAAACAAGATCTCACAAACTGGAGGATTGGACTGCCATGTGCTGCATAAAATATGTAGCCTGCTTTTGTAAGTGTTTAGATGTTTCCACTGTATTAAGGTGCCATTTAGGGCAAACATTGATTTTAAGTAAAGTAATTGTGGGAGGATTTGGACATTGTAAAACTCACATCATAAATCTGACATTTTCCTGAAATACAACCAGCTGAGAGCGAGGCAGAGACTATCACCCTTGTCTAATCCCGTTGTTAGAGGCGTGTTTAGTTAAGCCTCTAGACACACACTCTTCCTGATTTTCCTGCACCACCATCCTGTTCCATTCATCATCTAGATTCCAGATCCCAACTACAAGGCTAAAGCATTGCTGACCCTTCTCCATGGCCCACTGCAAAATCCAAGCAGTGCTGATCCTATTCCCAGCAAGGCCTCAATTCTGAAATCCCACTAATATCCCATTAAAAAGGGGAAAGCTGTGGTATTCTTTTGGAAGCATCCTGCCATCCTGCCATCCAGCTGACCTTTAGTATCCAATGACCAGAATTGCCATTCCAGTCAAGTGCCATCCGTTGACCAGGGCTGCCCAGCTGTTTGCCAGGTGCTCTGCTGTGTGGTGACCAGAACCTAATGACAGTTCAAAAATCCCAAAGCTAAAAGGTGGACTGTGAGTGTGAATCACCACCCCATAGACATCCATAGAATACCTTGTCTTGCCTTTGTCCTTATTGCGCTCTCTAAGTCATCCTATCCTTATCCTGAAAACTTTTTGAAACTGTCAGACTCATTTTTGCAACCCTGTCCTTGATTTTGTCATGGCCACTGCGCCGGAAACACAGACCCCGTACCATTAGGGGACGAGGGCAAGGGGTGATACAACATTTAATTGTCCCTTTGGGACAATACAACATAGGAAGCCCAGCTGGACACAGTCCTGGTGCCAGCCTCATGAACGAATTTAAAGTTGACACACTTTATTTTGTGCAAAGTACTTTATTTTCTAGCAAGAACCTCCACATGCGTTTATCTGGGTGTGGCCACCAGGGAAGCTGGATTACATTTACAGCATCCATTAGGAGTGGCAGGGTAAGTCGAGGCTAATGGGCGTGGCCAGATCTAGACTATTTAAGCTTGCCCAGTCTTGATGCAAGTGCTTCGCATTATTCTGCACTGATGGTAGCGCAACACTCACCGCCGCCTGAGCGCATCTTACTTTGTTTCCAGCTACCAGCTTCAGCATCTTACCTTTGTTTCCAGTTACCAGCTTCAGCACCCGTTACCAGCCTCAGCATCTTACCTTTGTTTCCAGCTACCGGCCTCAGTACTTACCTTGGAACCTGCTTTCATCGGCATGCATCATCGTTGTCTCTGGCATTTTTCATCCATCTCCAGACTTTCGGCAAGCAGCGCTCCACCCGACATCGTGGCATGGCGGGCAATACATCTGAAGACGGTGCCTGCACAGGAAAAAGATAAAGTCAAGGTTAGAGTTTGTTAAGACATAACATTTAAGGTCGCGCTTTTGACAAATCTTCACGCTCAACCTTAAACCAACACTCACCTTCTGTCGGAGCATCGTGGACTCCATTCTCGTCCAATTTGGCCTTGCTTAGTGATCCGCAACTACCGCAGGGCCGCATTTCATCTGTTGGGAGAAAGCAGGGGATAAACATCCTTAAAAGATATGGACAATAATGAAGAATCAACATCACAATACTTAAAAGCCAAAACACACCATCAGAAAGGTTAGCCACAGCTGGTCTGGGCTGCTACGTACAATGTTCCAGTGAAGGAACTCGGTCCATCAAGAGCGTCCCTGCAGTGAGAAGCAGGATGGAGAGCTCATCATCATTAAGCAACAGGTGAGACTATATGGGTCGGCGCATGCTCACCACACTTTGGGAAGAAGGGTTTGAGAGAGACAGCAGTCACATAGCAGCCTTCTCACGATCTCATATATCCACACAGGAGCAGTGTCATCAACTGTCACAGTTAGCAGCATATGTGCAAGGGAAGAAGCCTAACAAGGGTGATCCATATCCAGGGAGGGCCAAAAACGTGCCCCAACGTCCCCTGCAGAGACCAGGTGAGCGTAACAGAATGCAAAGCCTCTACGAATCTCTGCCTGGGCGTTATGGAAACCTCGGAAACAGACCAGTTGGCCCAAACTATTGGGGGAATTACGGGCTGAAGTCCATGCCTCTAGACAGGAAACCATTGCTTTAAGAAGGGATCTTATTATAGCTCGAGAACAAACTGACGACTTGGCAAGACAAATGCTTCAGGCCCACGCGGTCAGGTCCCACTACCTGGCCTTGCCCAACCATCCATGCCACAGCCATCAACACCAGTTCAAATTGTTCTTCCATGTGCAGTGCCACTGGCCCGAACACTTTACTGGTGACCCAAATAAGTATGCTATATTCATGAACCAATTTCGCCTTCATTGTTTGTGCTGGCCTGGGGCTTTTCCTAACAAATAAGCCAGAGTTGCATTTGTACTCTCATATTTAGGAGGCAACGCAGCAGACTGGTCAATACCACTAGTTTATCAGGATGATCCGCTATTCAAGACTTTGGGGAATTTCAGCAGGAGATGGAGAAATTGTTTGCAAGGCATATTCAAGGACAAGCTTTGGACAATGAATTATTGTCACTCAGACAGGCAAACCAAGACCTATTGACCTATATTGCAAATTTAATCATCTTGTAGCACAGACAAACTGGCCAGAAGAAAAGAGGACTACACTCTTTTATCAAGGGTTGCGTGGGGAACTTAAGGATGTTCTAGCCCAAGTGGTAAATCCCCCAAGGGATGTGCGGAATACATCAACTTGACTGTGCAGGTCGATCAAAGATTTCAGAATCGAAAAATGGACCGCATGAGAGCTGAGGGGAGGTTGGTCTATATGCGACCCCGGGACAATCAAGCCAAATCCCATGAACAAGCTGAACCAATGCAGATTGGTGGATTACGGAGTGCAATCACCAAGGCAGAAAGGGAGAAAAGGAGGCACCAACAGCTGTGCTTATATTGCGGGAGAGCAGGACACTTCCTCCAAGAATGGCTTATGAAACCACCCAAGAAATTGGTTTGAGCAACGGACAAAGACGACGAGGGAAAAGAACAAGGTTCGGGAAACTCCAAAGCCCGGCAAGTATAGGGGTCCATTTGTTGAGCAAAAAGAAGGAATCTGTACAGAACTCACATCTAGTCATCCCGGTACATTTGGTTAACCACAAACAACCGTCAAAGATACATGCCTTGGAGGCATAAATTGATAGCGGAGCCATGGGGAACTATATTGATCAAGATCTGGCTGCATGAATAGGCAGAAAACGTCACAGCAGTGGATGGTTCTCAGTTATCATCTGGGCCAGTGACACAGTATACCGCAAAAGTCATGCTTATGTGTCAGGACGGTCATCAAGAAGACATTACCTTCAATCTCATCGGCGCTCCTCAGTTCCAGATGATATTAGGAATGCCTTGGCTTGAAACTCACAACCCTAGGATTGACTGGCGAAAATGAGTTCTGACCTTTCCTCAAGAGTGTGCTAACACCTGTTACAATAATAATGTGGGCAACCTGAAACCAAAGACAAAAACTATTCTGGGACTCACTAGTTACTTACCACCTGAATATCTGGATTACCAGGATGTTTTTCAGAAGGAACAAGCGGACATCCTGCCTCCGCACAGGCCTTATGATTGCCAAATAGATCTGGTGCCTGGAGCACAGATCCGCTGTAGTCGGATTTACGCCCTAACGGAGCAGCAAAACCAGCATCTAAAAACGTACCTGGATCAGTATCTAGCTAACGGCTTTATCCGCCCGTCCAAGTCCCCTGCCTCCTTGCCTCTCTTTATTGTACCTAAAAAAGAGGGTAGCTTAAGAACTTGTATTGACTAGAGAGTGCTTAACCAGATCATGGTAAAAAACAGATATCCACTGCCACTTATCCGGGAGTTTTTGGATCAGATAAAGAATGCTTAAATGTACACAAAATTGGTTCTACGAGGGGCCTACCATCTTGTAAGGGTTAAAAGAGGGGATGAGTGGAAGACGGCCTTCCGTACAAAGTATGGTCTTTCCAAATACCAGGTTATGCCCTTCGGGTTACGTAATGCCCTGGCGGTGTTCCAATTTTTTATGAGCAATGTGCTTTGTGAATTGTTGTATGTTTGCGCACTTGTCTACATTGATTACATTCTCATCCACTCAGATTCCAAGGAGGACCATATCGGCCATGTATGAGCAGTATGGAAAAACTTCGACAGCATCGGCTGTTCGCCAAGTTAGAAAAGTGTTTCTTCCACGTAACAGAATTTCAATTTTTGGGCTTTATGCTCACACCTCGAGGAGTACATATGGACACATGCAAGGTGGATGCTATCCTTCAATGGCCATCCCCAACATCCACAAAAGCAGTACAAAGTGTGCTCATATTTGTTTTATCGTCGGTTTATTCCTAGGTTTTTGCAGATAGTACATCCAATTACCTCCCTGCTGAGAAAAAACAAGAAATTCCTTTGGTCGCCAGAAGCAGAGAAAGCCTTCCAAGAGTTGAAACTTGCTTTCACCACAGCACCAGTTCTTCGACACCCTCACCCTGACCGGCCATATATGGTCGAAACGGATGCCTACAACGTAGCCATGGGGGCAGGGTTGTCACAAAGGGACCCCGAAAGAGGACAATTACATCCCATAGCATTCTAGTCCCGTAAGTTTTCGGCACCAGTGTTGAACTATGCAATCACAGACAAAGACCTGCTAGCAATTAAGGCAGCCTTCAAAGCTTGGAGACACTACTTTCTTGGAGTGAGACATCAGTTACTGTCTTCACAGATCACTGCAAACTGCAATACTTGAAGACCGCCAAAGCCCAATCCTCACGCCAACTTCATTGGGCTCTTTTCTTTGCGGAATACGATTTTATCATCACCTACAGACCCGGAGTACGCAATGGGAAAGCAGACGCTCTGTCACATTTGAGAGAGGGCAAAGAAGTTTTTGCCACATCTGAGCCCGTGGCCATCATTCCTGAGGAACTAATCCAAACAAGATTGCTGCAACCACTTGTTTGGATGACTTGAATACTGATCTCCGATCTCAGATGAATCAAGTAACACAACAGCAATGGCTATCAATAGGAGACCAATACACCATTGAAAATGCTCTACCGTACTTTCAAGGGAGATTATACATTCAGGACAAAGAACTGCAAGATCAAATAATAGCAAACTATCATGATTTGCTAGTGGAAGGACCTCCAGGGATTGGCAAGACTCAAGTTAAAATACAAAAGAGTTATTGGTAGCCAACTTGGAGAAAAGACATTGCCCAATTTATTACAACATGTGGTGTCTGCGCAAAACATACATCTCAAAAATGAAATCCATCCGGTTTACTGCATCCATTGACGGTACCGCCAGTACCATGGCATACGTTATCAATGGACTTTATCACAGATCTTCCTCCCTGCAATGGATATAACACCATTTTAGTTGTTGTGGATTTTGTCATGACCCTTGCCCCTGGCCCTCACTGGCAAGTCAGCCTTCCAGTTAGGGCCAGGTAAAAGGCCTTAAAACCTCATCCAAGACTCTCTTGGAGTCAGTCCTGGCGCCTTTGGCGCCAGGCTCATAACCCTCATGAAGACAAACATTAGAAAGGGACTATTTACTTGGGACTATTTAAGTGGGGGGGTTCAGCCAACATGGAGGCACACACATAGCTCAGTTACAAGGAACTGAGCTATGCGGTCTAGTCTTTTGGGTGTGGCAGGCCTGGGACTACTTTCCTGGCCTACTTTGGGTGTGGCAGGCATGGGACTATTTTACCTGGACTACTTTACCTGAGACTATTTGAAGCGCACCCAAACAGCAGAACATGCTTTGCGTAATTCTGCTGTGGGCAGCGCAACGCTCACCGTGTCCAGTTCTTTGATGCCAGATCACCTGAAACCAAGGACCTGCAGAGAGAGAAACACTACTCCGAAACTTACCTGGAACAGTATCCTGTCTTCAATCCATCGCTGACTTCAGTTCCACTCACCTGAAGGTCCGAACTCCATCATCCGGCACCGCATGCATCCTGGAATACCATAACCTGAAAAGAGGAGAAAAAAAGACAGCATTAGTAAGCGTTTACTCACATTTTCTGCTGAATGAAGCAAGCCACACAATTCTTGCCTGGGTAGTGATCTCCTGGTCAGTATCATTGCTGGAACATTACGGTGCTCGGCGAGGAACATCACAACCTGCAAGGAGAGAAAAGACACAAGTTAGCAATATAAAATGCGATACAGCGCTGCGCATTGCGCATTACTCACCGGACAGCATCGCGCATACCGCGCTTTCGCCTACCAGCCCATGCTCATCTTCAAACTGCATGAAAACACCAAAATACCTTTCCATATCTAAAAGGAAAGAAGCAAGACATTATTGATCGAACTAAGAGGAACATAAGAACTGCATATAAAGACTGTAAAGCAGCAAACCTACGGAGTCGCAGCAGGCCTGGATTCCCAAAGGGGGGCTTGCACCAGTGAAGTAACATGGTTACTGCTCGCCCCCCACATCTATTTGCCCCTGCCAGGAGGAGCAGGACGGAGAATCCACCTTTTATAATATTAAGGAAAGGAGTAGGCCCAAGAGGGAGGAAGGAGTTGAGACCAAGGGAGGTGCGAAAACATAAAGACAATCTGGTATTAAATCCAGCTCTCCTATATTGCAGATCCATCTTTAACCAGAGGCCTTAGCAAGGGACCGGGAGAGGGTTTGAGAGTGCAAATCATCCACCCAGGGCTGGGTGGTGTCCCTGTGGATACCAGGTGACCGTAACAAATTTGTTCTCCAAAATGGCCCATTTTTTACCATTAAAAGGGCTCCCCACTGCTTCTGCCCTCGCCACCGTGTTTTTGAAGCAGATTGTCAGATTACACGGGTTCCCATCAATACTAATATCAGATTGAGGAACCCAGTTTGTCTCGGCACTCTGGAGGAGATGCTGCAAGATAGCCAAAATCAACCTCCGGTTATCCACTAGTCACCATCTTCAAACCGATGGACAAACCGAACAGACCAACCAGACCTTGGAGCAATATCTAAGATGTATGTTGCAACAAACTGAGGAATCCTGGAAAGAAATACTGTGGTTGACCGAAAATGCCTACATCAATTCCATTCACACTAGCTCTGGACAGACTCCATTCTACACGATGCATGGTAGACATCCTCGAACAACCGCTTTTGATTCACTTGATGAATTGGAAATGCCAGCAGTGACAACCTGACGTAAAACCATCACTCGGATTCTTAAAGAAGCAGCTGAACATTTGACCAGAGCTAAAGAAAAGCAGATAAAGTTTGCAGGCCGACACCGAAGGGAGGCCCCATATTATCAGGTCAGAGACAAGGTTTGGTTAGCCTCCAAAAACATTCCCCTGAAAGGACCACAAGCCTTCCATCCCCAATATCTGGGGCCTTATCCCATCAAAGCCATGATAAACCCTGCTGCCATAAAATTGGAACAACCACCTAACATGCGAATCCATCTGGTATTCCATGTTTCATTCCTGAAACCAATGAAACCAGGGACTCGGATTGAAACACCAACCGAGCCCGACATCATAGAAGGAGAACCAGAATACGAGGTCAAGGCAATTCTGGATTCCAAGTTAGTGTGATCTAAATTGTACTACCTTATAGACTGGAAGGGTTATGGACCTCAAGATCGTACCTGGGAACCCTGCAAATTCATCCATGCTCCACCACTGATCAGACAATTCCATCACGACAATCCCACCAAGCCAGGACCAGGAGAAAGAAGACCCGTGAGAGGGGCCTCGAGGGGGAGTGCTGTCATGGCCACTGGCCCGGAAATATAGACCCCGTACCATCAGGGGATGAGGGTAAGGGGTGACACAAATTTGAATTGTCCCTTTGGGAAAATACAACATAGGAAGCCGAGCTGGACTCAGTCCTAGCACCAGGCCCATGAACAAATTTAAAATGGACACACTTTATTTTGTGCAAAGTACTTTATTTCCCTGCAAGAACCTCCACATGCGTTTATCTGGGTGTGGCCACAGTGGAAGCTGGATTACATGTGCAGCATCCTTTAGGCGTGGCAGGATGGGGCCGGTGAGTCAAGGCTAATGGGCGTGGCTAGAGTTAGACTATTTAAGCTTACCCAGTCTCCATGCAAGTGCTTCACGTTATTCTGCACTGATGGCAGCGTAACGCTCACCGCTGCCCTGGCGCATTTTACCTTGTTTCCAGCTACCAGCTTCAGCATCTTACCTTTGTTTCCAGTTACCAGCTTCAGCACCCGTTACCAGCCTCAGCATCCTACATTTGTTTCCAGCTAGCCGCCTCAGCACTTGCCTTGGAACCTGCTTTCATCGGCACACATCATCGCTGTCACTGCCATTCTTCATCCATCACCAGACCTCCGGAAAGCAGCGTTCCAGACGACATCGTGGCACAGCGGGCAATACATCCGAAGACTGTGCCTGCACAGGAAAAAGATAGGGGGCCTCATTACGAGTAGCGCAGTAAAACGGGGTCATTATCGGCATGGCAGAACGAGCAGGTCCGTGCTCGCATGACCCCGCTAATAGTGGGTGATTACAAGTGTGCGAGCACGTGCAAACCCCCATGCCGGTAATGGCCATACAGGCATGCCGCTAAAGGCCCTCCAACCCCCAGATAGTGCCATCACGGGACCCGCCTATACCGGTACCGCTTAAGAGGAACCCCTAAATACCGACCCGGTAATACCAACATACTAATACTAGGCTCATAAAACCAGACCCGGAAATAACGTCATTGCGTCGGAACGGGAAATGACCCGGCAGCCATCTTTAAAAACACAATCCATTGCCATCCTCCCTAACCACCAGTTGATACCTGTTGAGCTCTGTGGCAATACTTTGAGGATGTCCAAGGCTACCCAAAGACCACCCCCCTGCTGTGGAAACAGCATTTCTCCGACGCTGAATTGAATATGTTAGCAGACACTCTTGCTGCACATGCAGACCTCATGAAATCCCACGACATGAAGCGTGAGGTCCAGCAGAAGAAAAGGGACATCTGGCAGGAGGTAGCCCGCAAGGTGTCGGCTGTGGGGACCACCCCACGTTGTACTGTCAGGGACTGCCGTTAGAGGTGGGACGACCTCCGCTTGAGGGTCCGCAACATCATGTCAAGCAACAGGAGGGCAGCCATGGACACAGGCGGGGGTCTCCACTCTCCTGCAAAAATGATGTCCTGGGAACAGACTGCAAGCAGCTTCATTGATCCAGAGTCGATCGAGGGATTCGGGGAGATGGAGATGGGTGCGGTATCATCCCCAGAAGGAGGTGAGCGACCCTGCACATCCCTGTAGGGGAAACCATGACGTAGCACAAGTGATGTGGAAGAGAGTCTAGGCAAGGCAATGCACGTCCCTAAACCCACATTAACATATCCAAGTCCAGGTTGCGGCCCAAACCCTGCCACACAGAAATGCATGCTGAGTGTCAATCCCATAACCAAAACACGGCCAACACACCTGGACCGTGCCCATGTAACACATCACACAAACCCCAAATCAATGGCATGCCACCTGCCATGCAGTGAATGCCAAAATGCCCGCTCAGAACACCCTGTGTGACACACCTGTAAGACATGAATGCATGAATGAATGAATATTGAACAGCACAATTGTATCCCTCTGGCATTTAACACCATCACTGATGCCCTGCATCTCTCCTACCCCACAGGCACCGATGAGGAAGATGGCAGGCAAGAGAACACCGCCACCACCACCTCCATGGCAGACAAGCAGGCCACACCCACAGGCAGTGTGCCAGACACACTTCAGACCCAGCAGCCCACACCCACACCAGTTGGAGGGGAGTCCCTACATGCACCGGCCACCACCGAGGATGACTTGGATGGCAATGTGGACCAGGAGGGAGTCACAGAAGTGACATGTCCACCCAGCCCAAGCCCCCGGTCCACCCCCAAGCCCCATATCGAGCCCTCACCCACCTACAGCAGTGCTGATACCTGCCTCCATGACTCAGACCTGAGCACCATCAAGGAGGACAGCACCCAGAATGCAGGCCCCATCAGTGCACCACCCACCACTCCGGCTCCCACCAACTCCCTCGAGTCACATCTGTCGAGGGTGGAGGCCCGACAGGAGGCCATGATGGACCTCCTGCGGCAGTACATTGCCGATGGAGAGGAGACCAGGCGGAGAATCGCCCCTGCCATTGAGGGGACCACAGCGGCCATTGCAGCAAACACAGCCGCTGTGAATGTGTTGGCTGTGCTCATGAGGGACTGTCTGGGGGCAGTGACACAAGTACTCACTTCAATCCTGCTCCACATGCAGCAGCCACGCCTTGGAGCAGGTGTGGTACCTGCCTCTGACTCATCAACAGCCACCACACCTGCATCTTCAGTCCCCACCAGCCCTGTGCGCCAGACCCGAAGGAGTGCACGGCACTCCGAGATGCCGCCCCCGGACAGCAAAAAGTCCCGGAAGTAGTGTGGGCAGACAATAGGAGTGGGACACATGGTTGGGGGGGAAGGGGAGCAATTTATGGAGTATATTGGGGTGTTTTGGGGGTTTGTTGGGGTGGGTTTGGGAGTTCACTGGGGGTTTATGGGGTTTGTGGGGTGGGTTTGGGTGTTCACTGGGGGTTTGGGGGGAGTGGTCACATTTTTGCTGTTTGAACTAATACACCTGTTGTGTGAAAAAACATTCAATGGCTGGACATTGTTCATTTTGTGTGTATCCATTTAATGTGTGACAGTGTTCAGTGGCCAACTCCCAACAATCCCTGTGTGCATGTCCACATGGACCCAGTGTGTCACTGACACATGTCTATCATTGTCCCTGTGGTTCAGAGGTATTTGTGAATCAGTGCTTGGTGTACTGCATGGCCATCCCGTGCATCACGTACTGGCAGGGGGCTACTTCACCTCCGTCTCCATCCTCATCATCCTCACCCGGTGCATGCATTTCAATGTCAGGTGGCAGTGGTACATTTCTCCGTTCGCACATGTTGTGCAGCATGACACAGGCCATGGTGATCTTTGCAACCTTCTCAGGCCTATAAGGGAGTGCCCCACCAGACCTGCTTAGGCAGCGGAAATGCGCCTTCAACATGCCAAAGGTCTGCTCAATCACAACACGGGTATGGGTGTGAACACGATTGTACTCCTTTTCATGGCAGTTCTGTGGGTTCCGCACACGGCTAAGTAGCTACGGCCTCAAGGGATATCCTCCATCACCTGCAAGCGAATACAAGTAGGTGTGTGTCACTCTGAGCTGCCACCTTCAGGAGGCACAGTCATGGCCACAGCTATTTGGTGTGGTCATGCACATGTCCCTGTACGTATGCAAGAATGTTCACTAGATACATACCATACTGCTATGAGGTGTGGTAGTCAGGATGGTGTTCAATAGATGATGATGGATGAAATAATGCATGCTGAGGCGGATGTACTGTGGTTGTACAGCAATGTTTAGCCTCCCATTTATGCTGTGTATTATACACTGTGCACGGTCACACCAGCCACATTGCCACAGTTTTAATCCTGTTCAGTCATGCATTGCTTGACATACCCATGGTGGCGTGGTTGTGCCTCTTACTTGTTGGCATCGATATGCATAATTGGTAAAATGTTTGCCATTGATGTGTCATTTTGGGTTCGGGAGATTCAGGTCAGGATTGTCTAGCTCTGCATGCATTCTCCAATCACCGTCAATTGCCACCCAGGTGGAGTATGCATCCCTACACATTAGTAGCCCATTGCACTGCCATGGCCCACTCAGGCAACTCACCAAGCAGCCAGGCAGGTGGCCCAGCATGTCACTCTATGTGACGGGGTAGCGTGGAGTTACGCAGCACCATGGCATCATGTGTTGATCCGGGAAATCGGGCGCAGCATTGTGTGATGATCTTGCCGGAGTCACATGCCATTTGCACATTGATGGAATGGTATTGCTTGCAATTGCGGTACACCACCTCTATGGCAAGGGGGACTGCCAATTCCACATGGGTGCAGTCCAGGGCACCAACACAATTGGGCATGCCTGCCAGTGCATGGAAAGCTACTTTGGTGTCGGCTATTTCCTGGGCAGTCTGTGGTAGGGATATGCGGGTGCTTGCGTGCTTCAGGAGGGCATCCAGCACTTAGTTCAGCGTTTGTGAAAATAGTGGTTGCGAAATGCCATTCAGCTGCCCCACTGTGTGTTGATAGGTTCCTGTGGCCAGGAAGTGGAGCACAGACACCACCTTAAGTAGCAGTGGGATGGCAGTGCGTATTTCTATGAGGCTGCCAATGTCCCAAGTCACCACCAAGTCCACTATGGTGGTGATGGTGTCCCAGTCCAACCGGTACAGGGTGTGAATCTGCTCAGGGGTTGGGTTGAATGGACAGGGTATGATGCGAGGGATTGGTGGCTGCCTACGAGGCATTGCTGGCTGCACTGGTGGTAATTGCGGGCCCTGTCTCGCCCTCCTTCTCCTCCTGTGTCTACTCTGTGCTGCCTATGGTTGCTGCTGTAGTTGTTGTTGTAGTTGGTGTTGTTGCTGTAGTCGTAGTAGTATAGGCATGTCCTCCAGTGCCAAGATTGCAACAGCTAGTGGTAGCATTTTGGTGTAGCAAGGGGTGTGGTGTGTGGGTGTACTCATTTTATACTGGCCCAGCCTCCATTGACTCCACCTGTGGTGATTGTGTGCACCTGTGGCAGTTGTCTTGATTGATGATTACTGTTTGAGGGTGGTCTGCGATGCCTGTATGGCCGGCATCGTGCAGCCCCTGATTACCAGCTTCGGGATGCCGGTATTTGCATGTCCGCGTGGGTTGTGATGTCCTTCTATTACCGGCATGCCGGTATTTGCTCCCCGAAGGCACGCGTATACGCGCCCATGCCGCTATTAGAGGCACCATTATTTAGGGTGCCGCTAAAAGCGGTTTGGCGGGTCATAATAGACCGGAGTGGTAAGCGATGCCGGTATACCTTTACCATCATCGTTTTTTCCTTATCTCCAACCTCGTAATGAGGCCCAAAGACAAGGTTACAGTTTGTTAACACATAACGTTTAAGGTCGCGCTTTTGACAAATCTTCGCACTGAACCTTAAACCAACACTCACCTTCTGTCGGGGCATCGTGGATTCCATTCTCATCCAATTTGGCCTTTCTTAGTGCACCGTAACTACCGCAGGGCCGCATTTAATCTGTTGGGAGAAAGCAGAGGATAGACATCATTAAAAGATATGGACAATAATCAAGAATCAACATCACAATACTTAACAGCCAAAAGACACTTATCATCAGAAAGGTTAGTCACAGCTGGTCTGGACTACCACGTACAATGGGCCAGTGAAGGAACTCGGTCCATCACGAGCGCCCCTGCAGTGAGAAGCAAGACGGAGAGCTCATCATCATTAAGCAACAGGTGAGACTATATGGGTCGGCGCATGCTCACCACACTTTGAGAAGAAGGGTTCGAGAGAGACAGCAGTCATATAACAGCATTCTCACAATCTCATATATCCACGCAGGAGCAGTGACATCAACTGTCACAGCCAGCAGCATATGTGCAGGGAAAGAAGCCTGACAAGGGAGATCCACTTCCAAGGAGGGCTGCAACCGTGCCACAATGTCCCTGCAGAGACCAGATGAGCGTAACAGATTTTTAGTGCTAGCGCCATCTCTTTAGTCATTTTGTCTTGTGTAATCCTAAGCCTAAATCCTATTTCAAGTGATCGGATTGGTTTCTGCCAGGGTTGGGCGCTGGGGTGACAGGATTGAAATTGCGAACCAACCCTGGATCTTACTGTGTCCCTCTTTGGTGGGCTAGCCATAATACTCTAGTTTAAAGTAAAACTGTTCTTGTCACAACTGATTTCCTTTCCTATTTCACGGCTTCATTTTACTCAAAGCGCACCTTTTTATATCTTGTATAACTCCTCCAATTTACCAGCTGGAGACTTACTTTCACTTCTAGAATATTCCTGTGATATATCAAACACTGCACTCCAGATCAGTGTATTACACCCGTTTTCATTAAAAACTATTTTGGTAATTTCAGGTGGGAATTGAAAAATTGCAGTTTCCAACATGTCATTTTGCTGCATCTGTTTTAAATTTTCCACTCATTTGTGAACTGTATGCTCTTGGTAATCCATTCTTTGTGATTATTAGTGTCTTTGTATTGTTGCTTTAGTGAGGAATTATATTTGCTTCAAGGTTTTTAACACACATTCATTATTTATTTGTCCATTTCCGAGTGTCATTTCATAACATTTCAAGGGGTTTAAAATCATTTTTCTCTCTTATTTGGGGAGGGAAAGTCAGATTTGGATTCTGTTTCCTGTTTCTTGTTCCCGATTAACTGCTGCTTCTGTTTATCCACTCAGAATTGATTATTTGTGGGTTGAGGGAATATTGCAGGGGGAAATCCTAACTTGGGTGCTATCTTTCCTAAACCAAAACGTGCTCCTATTCTGCTGTGCTAGTTATAGGTTAAACCCAGTGCATTGCTCACATTCTCATTGTAATTCTCACCCCACTGGCGAATGCTGCCCCATATTAAAAAGTGTATGATTTCTTTTTGATTTTAAATAAATAAATAAATATTGCATTTTACCAACCCGCCTGGGTCATGGTCCATTGTGGTATTTGAAAAGGGGGTGTGATATGAGTGGTGTTCCATCTCAAAATGTAATCTATATAATCTAAAGAGATAAGCATTTCAGTCGTGCGCTTCACACTAGATCGAGACCAAGGTGTGTGTCGCCTGATTGAAATCATTAACAAATTTGGGGGATTGAGTCTGGGATTGAGTTTGGTTACCACCAGTGCAGTCTAACTATTAAATCAAATCCAGGCTGAACTAAAATTAGCAGAACAAAAATTATAAAAAAGCCATGAGTTGGAGGTAGAATCTAGATTACATAAAAAAATTAAAAGAGGACTTGGTCCTCCAAAAACAGAATAACGTAGACCCAATTAGATGCAGTAAGACAAGAGTGTCAGGAAAAGGTTGACTCCCTAGAAGAAAGTCAACAGAAGCTGACTCAACAATTAACCTATAACAGGGTTGGCGCAGAGCAGTTACCCTCCAAGATCAGACAGAGAAATTGAAAGAGGAAAATAATAAGTTAATTTTAGTGCCAGAAATTCAATACCGGAAGGAAACAAAGGGATGACCTGGCTTAACAGAGAGGCACCCTAAATCAGGAGAGAGACGCCGTAGGCCAGGAAGTAAGATAAACATAGAGTTACAGGGAAGTGAGTTAGCCCTCCAGACACTAAATTAACTCAAAACAGAGTACGGGAATCTATTGTAGAAGGTGCTCTGGAAGAGAACAACCAGATCAAAGATGCAAAAACTCAGGAGGTGAGTCTCCTGCAACAGAAATTGTCTCATAATTTCCAAACCATACAGGAAGCGAAGAGAGACAATGAGGCCCTCTGTGAAAAGAATGATGGGCTCCACAAACAAGTGGCAGCCCAAGAGTGGGTCATAGAGGCCAGTAAAGCCTTGACAGCTGAGCAAAAGGCTAAGATCCTTGCTTATTATCAAGAAGTAGGGGCTGAAAAGGAGAAACTAGCGAGGTTAGAGAAAGAGGGTGCTAGATTTAATCCCAACTGGAGGCACCCTGAACAGGTAGAGAGGGACAGGGTAACCCCTGATCATAGTATAAGGACCTCTGTACTAAGGGACTCAAACCCATTTAATACTGTGAACACAGTCAACTTCATGTCTACCGGTTCACATGAGCCAGAAACCATGAGGCCGGCAGAATTCAATAGGTTTAGCATGATAGAACTGACAGATCAGCGCCCCCCAGAAATTGATGGACGGGCGTCCCTGTATAGATATTCAAACATTAAGGCTGATGTCTCTGACAAGGAAGACTCCTATGAGGGAAGAATCAGGGAATTAGACCCACAGAAATACTACCTTCCAAAAGACCAGTTAGTTCAATTTGATGAAAAACCGAATTAAATAAGGCCCAAAAAGAGCATCCTGAAGACCCCTACCCAATTCGGGCAGTGGGAGGGATACTCTGCTAAGCCTGAGAGCAGGGAAGAGTCAGAAGACTACTCTACTGAGCACCCCAGGAGTAGAAAAACTGGGCCCCACCATTCTGAAGCTCACAGAATCCGGGAGCGCCTAGATGATCATGCAGGGACCTCAATTAGTAGCGCCTCTGAGTCTGAAGGCGAGTGGACTCGGGTGGCTAAGCCAAAGAAGGCAAACAAACTCAAGAGAGTTATGACAAAAGACCCCATTAGGCAGATTAAGGCCATTAGGAGTTTCATAACCCCATACCATAAAAATGCAAAATATTCTGTTTGGGAACACTTGGAACTCTATGAGTAGTTGATGGACACTTTTCATATGAAATACAATCAGAACTGCATAGAGTATTTAAAATTGACCTTCTCCACTGAGTACTCCAGCTTCATTGCCAGACTGGATGACCAGAACCATTCAAGATGGTCCACCTACATGGCGGCCATCTTGAAACAATTTTCCACCCACAGAAACCCCCAAGAGGCTGGCAAAGTGGCCTACAATCTGCAGTGCAGGGGAGATCAGGCCCCGTGAGAATTTGTGCAGGAGCTCAAACGCGCCTGTACACAAACCACCAGGAAGGTGCGATTGGATAGCAGGGAGTTTTTAACCACCTTCTTTCATGCACTCCCCAAGTATATCATGACCCAGATGGTGAGGGATTTCCATGACAAATGATCTCTGGACTGGGTCATAGAGCAGGTGGCCTGGATTTATGAGGTCCAAAAACCTGTAGAAAAAGAAACTTGGCCAAGAACCCCAAACCAGCCAACACCACTGCTGCTGCTAAGGTGGCAGAGGTGAAGGTTGCCCCCATTTTAGACCTAAAGATGGTGCAGCCTAAAAATATACCTACACAAAATCAGCAAAATCAAAAACCTAGAATGCCTTCAGGCCAATCACAAACAGGTGTCAGCCACGGAGGTAATCCCACTAATGAGACCCATAACTCCCCTGACTATATCAGCCCCCGATACAAGGGCACCCAACCAATTTTGGGGTATGTATGCACTTTCCCAGCTCCAGGGGGGATCCAATCAGGTAAGTACCGCCCCGGGAAACTTCCCTCCTAACTTCCCTCAGGAGGGCAGGAATTCCCCAAATGCTGGGTTAAGTTTCTTTCCCCAGTACCCACAAAACCCCAACCTGCAGGACAACCCTCCGTTCATTTCCCAATTTCAGGAACCCAGACAACCCAATCCGGGAGAGGGGAGGCCAAGGGTGGAGGGTTACCAAAATTCACCATATCCCAGGTACTACGGAAGAAGGGATAGTTACCCTTCCCGTGATCCACCTAGAGTTGACCAGAGATCCCCATACCAGCCGGAACGGGTGTACCAACTGGAGCGCCAGGTCCAGAACCTAACCCAGGATCTGGGTCGCATGTTGAGGGCTCAACAGAACCCTCCGATGAACATGGCGACTCAGAACCCCACCAACCAACTGTCTGGTACATCAGAACAATGACGGGGAGAGAACCCTGACAACTCACCGGTTCCAGAGGAGGAGACAAGGGGGAAGGGAGGTGTAAAGCCTTAGAGGCAGCTTCCTTCCTCACACATGAAAAGCCCCTAGATACCCAGGAACTGGAACCAAAATCTTCTGCCCCCGAAAATCTGCAAACCAAGGAACAGAGGGTGGGTAGGAGAAATAAAGAACTCAAAAAAGCCCATTTTGTGGAAGAAGTTAGTGTCCTCCAATTTGAAGGGGAAGAATCCTTAGAGGATTATGGGAAAAAGATCTTCTCCTACAGGGATGGGGGGACTCCTCCCAACGAAATATGGGTCCCAAGAGATTTAAAGGAAGACTGGATGGATGTGGGGACTAAGTCAGAATCGCCCAACCGTAAACCCCAGAATGAGCATCCAGGAAACAGAATAGTAACAGAGGGATCCCAAACCTCACAAACCAATTCTGTTGACTGCCTCCAAAAAGGGGTGAGGGGGGGGGCGGTGGCCCAGAATCAGAAAAAGGGGAACCCAAAACTCCCCAAATATCCAAATGCAAAATTTTTCTTACAGATCCCCAAACTCCAACACAGAATTATGCCCAAACTACCCCTGTATCGGAGTCCAAAATGAAGAACTTGATCACCCAGCTTGCCCAAAATACACATTACTTTTGCCCACTTCAGTAGAAGGAGGGTAGATTGTATGCCCCAGTCCAAGTGCAAGGGCAGTGTACACTTTCGGCACTGGTGGACACTGGATCACAAGCCACTCTTATGTCAAAAAGGGCCGTTGAACAGCTAAATTCAGGAAGGGGGGACAGATACCAGATCCCTCTCACCTGTTTTCCTGGACAACTCCAAAACTTCGATGGGAAGGAAATTCCTGTTGAGGGGACTGCGGATTTGGATAAAGAAATTGGGCGACATAAGGTGAAACACCCTGTCATAGTCATGACTCCAGAGGGCACACCCTGTCTACTGGGGAATGACATCCTGCGCAGGTTGTCCCCCCTAATAGACTGTGTGAACAAGGACCTCTGGACTCAGACGAACAGGCAAATAAAATTGAAACAGAGTGTCAACCAGGTTAGTTTAAATGGTACCTGCCACATGGTTGAAAAAAAACCCCTGATCATATTGAGTTTCATTTTCAGAAGAATCAAATACATGACGTGACAGTAATTGCTCTTGGACCACAAATTGGTGATGGGAACTCCTCTCCATTCCTGAAAATCAACCTTCCTTCCAGTCTCAAGTGGCATTCCACACTGAAAGGAGATACTTTGAAATGTTATACCCATTCACAATCTGAAAATTCCAATTCTATAGCTAAACATTATGAGAAACCAGCTCAAAGTTTAGCTGATAGAAAGTTAGAGAACAGTTATTCATCCCTATTCAGTTAAATGAGGGAAAGGAATCTGTTCTTGCCCGACTTGACTTGAATAGCGAAGAAAGCTTTATCAGCGAAGTATCATTCAGGAAACTCCCAAAAGACCAGACCGTGGCCGCTGTTGAGTCAGTTTATCAATGGGTATGGGGTCTGGAAATTCCCTATTCCAAACATCTTCTGCTTAGCAGTTGTATGATAAAATTTCTAGAGGTGACAAAAGCATAGAACACAATTGTTGGGTCGGGTTAGGTGTTCCTTCCGCCTTTTACACGTGCAGTCACATCCTCAACCGACTCAAGATTAATTTGGATCCCAATTATTGCCAAGTGCCGGTCCCAACTGGAGAGTAAATCTCAGGGCCATGGCAGTCCTAGAGAAAGTCTTCCGGTCAGCCCCAGTGCTACCGTAGGCAATTGAAGTTCAAAAATAGAGAAGAGGTCACCATCCCAGGCCTATCCTACAGAATCTGCATCCCCAAAGGTGAATTGTCAGAAGAGAAATGAGTCCATATCAATCAACTAAAGAGTTGTCAGCCTAGGTACACTTTGCAACAAATTGAGGAGCCCAGAGAGAGGCAAATAGAGGAGACATATGAAACCTGAGAAAAAGAAAAAGAAGAACCAGAAGGGAACCGATAGAATTTATAAATATAATGATGTAACAGGGAGTATTTTTCTTCATTGTCAACTGTCAGTATTGAACATATGCATATCCCACTGCTGTCGACCCTATTGGAGGGCAGTTAGTGGAAAATTATAGTAACCGGTTTGTGTTTCTTTCATAGAGTTGTACTGGTTAAGTTTTCACTACCAAGGAGGCTCTCCCTGAGCACCTGGAAAGGAGAAATCAAAGGAAACCTGGGGGCGTCGCTCAACACCATAAAGGAAGACATCAGAGAAAGCTGTGGGTGTTGTTCCACATTCCAACGAGAGACAGCAAGATGATCGTGACGCACCACTCCATGATGGAAGAAGGACTCATACCTGACTGATCTTGCTTTGCCCCAGAGAGGAATCCCACTTGCCTGATTCTCCCTTGACTTGGAATCGCAAAAGAAGTCGGGGGGGGATATGTGGGATATATTGACCCACTCAACAGTATTTCCCCACATCACCAAGCTGCATTTGCACAGAAACAGCAAAATGGCTGTGCTGGCTCCTGTGAGCACCATGGCCTCAAAACTGCATTTTGCAGCAACAAAATGTTGGCTGCACCTTCTTGCCAAGCATACATTGGGCAGGATGGAGCAAGGGGGCACAATGAAAGAGCATGCCAGAGGGTTCTGACATATACAAAAGGAAGAAAGTGAAAAGGCAGCACTGCATTGCTGAAGACCCCAAAATCCCCATTGAAAAGGAAACTTTTCCACCTTTAAAAATGATGCTTTGACGCTAATTCCATCTGTTCTTTCTTAAACCAATGTCATCAATAAGGCCCTGCCATGCCCAGGATATCCCATTGTGCTTCAGCAAAACCAGGCCTGATTTCTGAATGACAGGCCCTGTGAAACCAACTTTGTGAAAAATCAACAAGGACCTTCACTTTTCCCAAACGGGAAAACACGTTAGTTTCTTAACAAATGCATCAAAGCTCAGTAGTGCAAAAGAGACTCCAGCTATCTGAGCCATGTCAGTTTCAATGCATCTGTGCTTCAAACCCAACTCCTGCATACAAGAAAAGAACTATAGCTGCAAGACAGTGTGGGAATCTGATGGAGATGTAAAACCGAATTTAAAGAGAAATGCTAGCAGCTTGCACCACATGTAAAAAAAGGGGCTTGTCTAAAAATGCCTGTTTAAAATCTAAACTGTTGAATGAAAGCCTGCCTTATCTAGCAATGTGAAGGGGTTTTGTTGCTGGTGATAATACACACATGGTCTATTTTAGTCCACAGGCTTGTTATAATTCAGCACCAAATGTCAGAAAATAAAGCTTTTAAACCACCTTGGCTGGATTTGCAAGCTGTCAATAACAGGTTATTCCGGTTGGCAGAGTTAAAGCTTCCCCCTAGGAAGGGAGCCACCATAAACTTCCAGGACACAAAAGTGATAATTGCTAGCTTGAAATGTGTGGGCCCGTTATTAGCTCCTTCCCCATTCCCATTGAGCCCTATGGGGGCTCAGATGGGAATGGGGAATGGTTTTCGAAATGGGGTCCGCATAGGTCAGAATGTCCCAGTAAATTCTCATTCCAACACCACAGACCCGGACCCGAGTTTGGAGGCATCCATGGTGCTAATAGTACCATGGCTGCCTCCAAACTCGGAATGACCCCCAAAGAAAGTTCACACGCTCATCAGACATTCGTCTGCGCTCCAGGCTGGGACAATAGAATTTCTGGGACACTAACCTGTGAAGTGGAGGGGGCCATAAAACCTTCAATCAAACTGGGAACCCCCAGCCCACACAGGGCTGAAGTGACAGTTGGTGGCAGCAGAAGAAAGAAAAAAATGGTCCAGTGAAAGACAAAGGACTGCCATTTGCTTCCAGAGACCATTTCATAAATAAACTTTAAGGATGTTTATCTCTGCAGCAAGACTTTGTAAAAATGTAACAATTTTGCAGTTTAAAAGTGATTTTATGGGCTTTCTTTTAAGACATGGTAGAATTCACTGACACTTTGGGAACAGAAAGGCCAAGGTATTGCAGATTACAAGAAAAGCATCCACGTTGCAAATGCACATTTTTGTACATACATCCCTTATGATAATCCGCACCCATGTTTAAATTATAGAATTTTGAGTAATATAAATCCCATTGAACAGCGTGAAAAACTGGTAGAAGGGCGAAACAAGGTCTCACAAACTGCAGAATTGGACTGCAATGTGCTGCATAAAATAGGTAACCTGCTTATGTAAGTGTTTAGATGTTTCCACTGTATGAAGGTGCCATTTATGGCAAAAATTGATTTTAAGTAAAGCGATTGTGGGAGGTTTTGGACATTGTAAAACTCATATCATAAATCTGACATCATTTTCCTGAAATCCAACCAGCTAGCGAGACGGAGACTACCCATTTCAAATCTCGTTGTGAGAGGTGCGTTTAGTTAAGCCTGCCCAGCCATATGCTTTGATGATGTCACTATGTATTATAACAACCTGCAAAGTCCCACAAAACAGCATCCTTTCTGCTCAGAGCGAGTGTTTACAGATGCATATGCATTTTATTATGTACACCCCCTAACCAAAAAAGGGGCGAATAACCATGTGATTATCAAAAATATACATATTTTAATTTCCATCAAAAAACATTACACTTAACAATATCTTTTTTTAAAAAAAAGGCTCAACATAATAGACAAAGACTCAATTTGAAGCTCATTCCCATATATGTATACGTTGTCTACCTGGAGTCTAGGTTAACATTTTTAAACCCTTTTTGTGCCTCACTCTAAGGTGTTTGTTCTGACCACCACTGATGTTATTATTGAATGGCTCGACATACGGCACTCAGATAAGATAGACCTGGCAGTTACCCTACCAGACCGTAACGTTTGGAGGTAACAAAACAGACATCATTGGCATTCTCTCTGTGAGGAATAAGAGAGACGTGGGGGTTTATGACCCAGGCAGCAAACGCGATTTTGGCAGACCGAGATGCAACAAGCCATTACTAGAATATTGGAACTATGGCTGTTAGCGCGTGATGTTAGACGTGAAAACCTGAGAAAATACAACAAAGGCTAAGTGCCCTGAAGACAGAACCAGCAGGATATATAACACTGATTACTTCATGTATATATTTTCTTGATTGAGACTTAGGCTGGTCCTAGAAACACATGTATGGAGTGTTGGCACAGTCTCTTGCCCGTGTAAACCAGGAGGGGCAATAATAACATCAGTGGTGGTCAGAACAAACACCTTAGAGTGAGGCACAAAAAGGGTTTAAAAATGTTAACCTAGACTCCAGGTAGACAACGTATACATATATGGGAATGAGTTTCAAATTGAGTCTTTGTCTATTATGTTGAGCCTTTTTAAAAAAAAAAAGATATTGTTAAGTGTAATGTTTTTTGATGGAAATTAAAATATGTGTATTTTTGATAATCACATGGTTATTCGCCCCTTTTTTGGTTAGGGGGTGTACATAACAAAATGCATATGCATCTGTAATCACTCTCTCTGGGCAGAAAGGAAAGGAAGCTGTTTTGTGGGACTTTGCAGGTTGTTGTGTTTCATTGTCCTCACCCACCACACAGCCCCTAAAAATAGGACTTTTGTAGCTCTAGATAGCTTGTACTATGTATTATAAGTAAGAGTCCCTGACAAGACGCTAGACACACACTCTTCCTGATTTTACTGTGCTGGCGTCCTGTTCCATTCATCATCTAGATTCCAACTACAAAGCCAAAGCATTGCTGACCCTACTCCAGGGCCCACTGCAAAACACAAGCAGTGCTGATCCTATTCCCAGCAAGGCCTCAATTCTGAAAACCCACTAATCTCCCATTAAAAAGGGGAAAGCTGTGGTATTCTTTTGGGAAGCATCGTGCCATCGTGCCATCCAGCTGATCTTTAGTATCCAGTCACCAGAATTGCCATTCCAGTCCAGTGCCATCCGGTGAACAGAACTGGCCAGCTGTTTTCCAGGCATGCCGCCATGTGGCGACCAGAACCTATTGACGGTCCTAAAGGAGTTTAAAAACTGTTTTTCTCTCTTATTTGATGAGAGAAGGTCAGATTTGGGTCAGTTTCCTGTTTCTTATTCCTGATTACCTGCTGCTCCTGTTTATCCGCTCAGAATTGATTATTTGTGGGTTGAGGGAACATTGCGGGGGGAAATCCTAACTTGGGTGCTATCTTTCCTAAACCAAAAAGTGCTCCTATTCCGCTGTGCTGTGTATAGGTTCCACTAGAAGGTTTAACCCAGTGCATTGCTCACATTTTCATTGTAATTATCACCCCATTGCTGATTGCTTCGACATATTAAAAAGTGTATGATTTCTTTTGAATTTTTAAATAAATAAATATTGCTTTTTACCAACCAGCCTGGTTCATGGTCCACTGTGACCTGGGGTATTTGAAAAGGGGTGTGATATGAGTGGGGTACCATCTAAAAATTGAATCTATATAATCTAAAGAGATAAGCATTTCAGTTGTGCGCTGCATACTAGGCCGAGACCAAGGTGTGTGCCGCCTGATTGAAATCCTTAACACCACCTTAAGTAGCTGGGCCCCATACAACATGACCTCTTTTATGCCCTTTTGAGGCAAAGCGGAGATGTGTAGTTTGAAAAAGAAACATGTTGTTTTGGTTTCTTTGTGTCCTTTTGCGTACAAGCAATGACAACAGGATGACCCTGGAACATTATTTAGAGTTGTGAGGTGGGAGCTGATGCCTCATGACAGTACACTCCCTCAAAGGACTTCCTGCCTGCCTTGCTTAAAGCGGATGGAAAGAACTTATTATTATTATCATTATCATTATCATACCAGTTGAAGAGCAAGAACCACTCCCACTGGTTTCCAAGATCTCTACTCAGGTCCATACATGTACTCATAGATAAGACATCAGAGTTGCCCCTTCATGAATTTCAGAATCAAGAATCTCTTTGCCCCACATTACAAGGTTGTTGGTAGGCTGCTGGGAGTAACGGTGCCCGCCCTACCGGCAACCTCAGCTTACTGTTTCTGCTGCCTGGTATCCTGCTAATACTGTGATATTAGGGCAGTGGCAGAACGGTAAGTTACTATTCCTGTGGACTCCACGGGAATGGGAACACTGAGGCACTGATGTCAACGGTGCCAGTGCTTCAGTGATTTACCTGCCAGTAGGGGCCTGAACTACAGGCAGGTCAGGCCTGCTGGTTGTTCACTTCCCCTACTGGCCAACTCAGAGTGATATTAGGGCCCGGGAGTACCGGTGACCTACCTGCAACCTCAGTTTACCGTTTCTGCTGCTTGTTATCCTGCTAATACTGTGATATTAGGTCAGTGGCACAACGGTAAGTTACCATTCCTGCGGACTCAACGGGAATGGGAACACTGAGGGACTGATGTCAATGGTGCCAGTGCTTCAGTGATTTACCTGCCGGTAAGGGCCTGAACTACAGGCAGGTCAGGCCTGCCGGTTGTTTACTGCCCCTACTGGCCGACTCGGAGTGAACGGTCTGAAAAGGTGCCGATAATGTTGTTACCGGCACCCTATTTCCAGACTGGCTAACTTGTAAAGAGGGCCAATTTGACTTCAAATTCTACCACCCCTGTCTACCATCAGGGGGTAGTGGTATGAATCGTCTATCATTGGGGTATTCAGGAATGGCACGTGAAGCGCTGGGTGTTCACACAACATCTGGTGTAAAAGAAGATGTGCTGCTAATGGATATACCCCTTTTTCAATTAGATATGGTCCAATAGAATAGGGTCTTTGCTTTTTGGTGCCCAGTAAATTTAAGTTTTTCGTAGAGATCTACCTAAAAGTTCTTATTTTCTCTTCTTGCCCAACTGGTCTTTGTATCCATTCCAGACAATCCTAATTGACTGTGACCACGGCTCTGCCTTCAGAAAGACTTAAATAATTCTGGGATGGAACCCATAGTTAGCACAGAATGGTGACATACCCGTTGAGCTGTGCTTGTTGTTAATGTAAGCAAAATTGTCTGACCAAACTTACTCTAGCCACGGTATATACGTCTGCAGAGACAAACAACGTAGTTATTGTCCCAACCCCTGGTTGACCCGTTGCATTAGTGAACCTGGGCGAAATGAGATCAGAACATTTGTACACATTTAAACAATACCAAGTCTTGTCAAAAAAATATATTTATTTATAAGCAATTTACACAAATATTTATTGTTCTCAACATCCACATTTAAACACCATCATTCATTCCATCATTCATTCACAATCTCACTATAGATGTCAATATTCCACAGTTGTGGTACTAAGACCACCTAGAACCAATATATTAACATACATTTCAACACCTCTTGGTGATTACAGTAAGTGTTAATACAAAAACAAATAGCATATTGCTTATTTGCTGTAACTCAACATATGTTTCGGTCGTCACAATAGGCCCCTAATTCAAGCCGGTAAATATAAGCAACCTTCTTCAGGAGACGGATGGTTCTGTTGCAACCACTCCGAAATGTCAAAAGGTGGAGGATGTCATCAAACCTCAATCTACAAACAAACAATATACATAACATCAGAATTCCGATCTCTTATTTGTTTAGACACAGATATACCTTGTGTGTATATCTCAGTTTATGTGTATACAGATTGGCACTCACCTCCATGGGAAATAATGGAGACGCGTGTCAACGATGGACTAAATCCTGCAGTGGTGCTAGATAACTCTGTGCCTATACTGCAACCTAAGAGGAGGACAAACATCTTAGTAAGCCTGCCCTATAAACAATACACCATTATATATATGGTATGGACACACTATCTTACCTGATCAAAAATTCAGGTATGGGGGTGTCTTGCGTCTTTAGTCAATAAATCCAAAGAGGAAAAATCCCTGTTCTCGCCTGAAATGCAACACAGAGACTCAATACTCAAATATCTTGACAACACTGGAGGTAATCAAAACCTCCTATCAATTCGCCTCACCTCATGTGGCCGAGTTAAGATATGTTCTTATTCTGGTACCCCAGTTTTTTCTCACTGCGCTGTGGTTGCAGTTCAATGTTCCTGAAGGGATACATGGAACGAAACGTCATGCTCATATATCTAACTAACTCAGAACATTGTCAAGGTTTTGTTAATGCTGCTGTCTCACTCCCCTGCCCCTCCCTACATAAAGTTTTGTGGCGGAAACAGATATAAATTCCCTTCATGAACCTTTGTTCAATCATGCTGGAGGTCTATAACGACCCCACTATCATATCACAATTTAAAGCACATCCTGAATGCCTAAACCAGCTTTGCTTTTAAATGCACTGAAAAGAGGGTCTTCCCCTGGCACAAATCATGGCAGGGTAATTCCTGACCCTGTCATGATGATTTCTTAAGTGTGACAGCAGGGATTTAACCATGGCTGTCACGCTTACATTTCCATCCCCCAAACAGGGATGAAAATGTTATTCTTACCAAGCATTTCACAGAGACAGGAACTATGAAGGCCTGTGTCTATTAAATGAGCTCCCAGCAACCACAGGGTTGTTAGGAGCCTGTCATTGTAATGTATGCAAGGGTGCTGGCCAGTGCATCTTTACACTGCTGTCTCTGTGCTGCATACATTTGCCATCGTTTTTTAGAATCTGCCCCATAATGTTTTTTCCGTGCCCTCATATTTAAAGAGAGCCTAGAAAACGAGACGTACAATCCTGGGCTAGTTCCTAGTTTATCCAAGTTGCTGCCCATTATTAATTCAAGGGCGTTATGTGATGCGATTGAGTAAATATATTTTTCGAAATATATTTATTGTCAATTTGATATTTTTATTTTTGTTATTTTAAACGGTGACTTTTTTTAGTATGTGTTATTTTGGATAATTGGAAGCAAATGTATTGTATGATAAGTGGTTTTTGCATAATATCTGTGTTTGTCTGACACGTGTATGGCATTTTTCGCCAAAATAATGTTTAGATGACAAGGATTTGCTTCTACCACGATGACTCACAAAAGGTGGGCTGTGGCGGCAATTACAGGAATTGAAAATGAGATGTCTTGGTGGGCAACAATAATGCTTTTCCCTGGTAAGGTAATCCATGTTAAATTGGCCTACTTGTTGAGTGGTCAGCCCATTTTAATAGATCATGTGCTGTGAATGCTTCCCCAATTTTTTCGAACAAGGTTGATATTGCCCCACTGATCTGAGTCGGATGATATATGTTGGTTCTGTGCCAGAGCCTTGGCTTCCCTGTGATAACGCAATAGTATGTCACCCTTCCTATTGGCCACATCAGGACAATATGTTATGACAAAGTCATAATCAATGAATTACAGACTCCAACATAGCTACCTAGCAGTTATTGTCTTTCCTATCCACAGGAATATGCGATTCCTGTGACCTGTAAATTTGATCTCATGCTTGCTGCCCATCAGCGAATCGCTCTAGTTATCTAAAACGGTCTTCATAGCTAATAGCTCTTTATGAGCAACACTTAGTTGCGTTCTGCTTGACTTCGCCTTCTGGAATAAAAGGCTGCCCGGAGGAGCATGCTGTCCTGAGGGTTCTTCTGAGATAAGACTAGAGTTGTCGGTATCCACAATAAATGAAAGAGTTGTACCCAGGTGTTGGAGTACTGTATCTTTCTTGAGCACCTAAAATATTGTCCTTGCTGCTTAGGGCATAGCAAAAATGTGCCCTTTTGTTTAGGAGACCTGTCACAGGTGTGATGAGTCTTGAAAAATGTGCAATGAAAACTCCTATTAAAGTGTGCAAACCCCAAAAAAGTTTTAAAATGTCTTTTATTGATGTGTGTTCTGGCCATTCCAGCATTGCCATGACCTTATTTGGGTCAGGACTAAGAATGCACACATGAAATTTGATTATTGTGGTAATAAATGTGGACATAGTATAACTGTTGTTGCAACACAATTTTCACAGGAATGACACCTTCTTCGTCATTCTGAGAATAGATGAGGAAGTCATCGATATATCCAATGGCATAAACATCTAAGATTCATGTAACACCTCATCAAAAACTGGCAGAAGGCAGCCAGGGCATTGCACAAACCAAACAAAATACAGCTGAAATGTGTTCTGAAGGCTTTCTGCCACTCGTTACCCTTTTTTACAGAAAGTTGTACAGCCTCCTAATATTTAGCTTTGTCCATATCATAGCCGAGCACACTTGATACAAGATCACAGGGATCAGCGGAACAGGTTACCTGTTCTTAATCGTGATCCAATTAAGTGTGTGAGGCAAGTATATTGCTCTGAAGATTGTTTTAGAATAAACAAAAAAGGGGAGGAGATTGATGAAGTGGAAGGGTGAAAGAAGCCATTTGGCAAGAAGTTTCAATGAATTCCTTTGGATGTTTGTTTTCAGCCTGAGTTGGGGAGTAAATGCACATGCAAGGCAGTACAGAATCAGATTCTAATTTAATGTGGCAATCTGATGCCCTGTGGGTTGCAGGGTTGATGCTGCCTGCTTAATAAAGACATCCTTAAATTTGGCTTATATCTCATCATTTTCGCTGTTGAATCTTGGCGACAAGCTACTGGATTATCTGTCATTTCAAGCTGACAGGCTTCTTGGACTCTTTGGCAGCAATATCAACAAAAAAAGCACTGGTGAATATAATGGTTCAAGCAGCCTAGTGTATAAGCAGTTTGTGAGTAGTGGTAGGACCCTGAATTGTGGAGTGGCTATTAAATTGAATAGATTACCTCATGGTGGACTGAATTGCATATCAACACCAGATCACCAGTGTGGCTTGGTTATGGATCAGGACTCTAACAAGGACCAGGCCATCGAATCACTAGTCTCACACCTGCCGTTGGGACCGTTAGGGTGCTTGAATAGATGAGTTTAGAGGTATTAAAATGACCCTGTGACATGATGCAGGTTCGGTTTTGAATTCACTCATGCACTTTGCACATTCACAGTTTCCCTTGTTTACCAACTATTTAATAATAATATGGTTATGTCTACATGTACTCATGCATCCTATCACTCAATTCCTAATGCTATCTTTGCTCTTGATAATTCTCCTTCTAGTCTGGATCCAGTGTTTCAATACATGCTAGGGCTCATGGGTTGCCAGGATGCCACAGTCTGCAAGCATTGTACATATACTAATTGTCAATAATGAAAACACAAGTGGAGGCAATTTACTGATCTGGCAGGGTTTCCTGAATGGTGCCCTGACAGAGATGAATAAGATGCCTCCTGCCTTATTGGGTGTAGTGAACTGTTTCGGACCAGAGGTTCTTTGCAGTCTGTGGTGCTACTTACGTTGCTGTTCTCCCATGGTTCAGCAGAGCCCGGTGAGAGACCGATGATCAATGCGTTTTCCCACTTGAGTGTTTCCCCAGAAGAACAAGGAAGTGGAACAGGGTGGGTCTGCCTTAAGTAACCAGGCCTACCCAACATGGTGAAGTGGGAGAATGGAACAAAAGACTCCCACCAATCCCCTCACGCCCCTGGCCTAGAGGGTCGTGGCCCAGACACCCGCCACGAGAGGAGTTTGCCTATCTACCAGACGACCAAATACCCTGGTACAGGAACATACGGATGTGCCCACCAGCCTGCCCACCAGCCTGCCCTGCCCATGCCGACACCTGCGGCATGGATGAACTCGACTGAACCATTCAACAGTAAATAAACACATCGTTAGAGATGCCATGACGACCTAGCCAACGGTCAGCACACCCGTGCAAACATGCACACTGGACACTCCCACACCAATCCACACGAAAAACATATTCAGTGCTATGACGTAGGTGACGGACACACCCACTGACGAGCATCGTTATTATTTTTCACATAGGTTTTTCAAAATGCAGAAACGCAAGACGCACAACGAACTCATCTAAAATGCTTGCTGACACTTCTCCTAACCCATGCATTGCAATGAGAAATATAAACAAAGACATGATACTGGGGATAAAGCAATATGATACCATAACCTAAAGTGCCGTGCATCAAACATCCCCACCTATGCACCAGGCCCAAGTAGGCCGCAAGCAAGAGCCTCCATGAACATTGAACGAGCAAGAGTACAATTGATGACCCTGCAGAATGAGCCTGGCGAGAACAGACAGTCAAGGGCACAATGTTGCAAACTCGCATGCCACAAGCCGAAGCCAAGGTCACACCTGCAAACTAAGCCAGGCACACAGTGGAAAATGCAATATTAAATGTGCAGAATTCTGCCTCAACCACGGTCTCTCCTCACGTGACCATGCCGAACCTGACAGGGTGCCAGACCCAGGAGGAAGGAGGCGCCTGGATCCCACGTTTTGAGACACAGGCAGCAACAATGAAGCGACTCAATGGACATCTGCGGCGGTGGGAGTAGTCTGCCCTCCAGCATATGAACAAATCTTCGCATTGTCTGCACATACCCATAGTTATACATTGTTGCAAATGACAGGTGCACCGCGAGCTGGGAACAGCGATGGTCCCAGACTGGGGGGCTCGCAAGTGGACCAATCAGAACATGGGGCACTTATCACTGATGCCATTAACATTAGCCAATCCTCAGGGGTCTTCATGTAACAATTTTCATGTATCTAATTGAAGGGACAACCCAAGTATACCACCTGACTGACCCTCAACCACTAACAGCGCTCTCTATACGTATGCTATACTAACCCTACCACTCGAGGAACCAATCCAGAGTGACGATAGGTTTTTTGCTAACTTTCCCAGGTGACGCAAGTAGCGTGTCATACTAAGGTAAAAAAGGGCCTGTGAGCCCCACGAGGGAGAGAGAGAGAGTCAGGAGGGACGCGTACGATCCTTGACCCATCCCTGCCATTTTTTAATAAACAGCAGAACCACCTTGCTTCTTGCGTGTGCCTCATACTCATTTTTCGGGATACGCAGGAGGAGTTGGGGCCTCCCTGCCCGGGGATCCGCGGACGGCCAGCAGACCCCGGCAGAATTTCCCCCCGACAATGGCTTCTTGCATGCCTATACTAGTAGCGCTGAGTACAGTGTGGCCAGTGAACAGTAGCCCCTCTATGATGTTCGGAGGCACGAGTACGCTTTTTGCCCACAGACCCAGTAGTAGTCCTTCACTACCACCATGCCCCTTTTCAAGTCTGAAATCAACAATGTCCTGTTGCATCGCTTGTTGTAACTGATAACGACAGTTCCTTTGCTCTGGAAGCCTAGTTTGAACTCTCCTCTCGCTGCACTTTCCACTGGCTTTTCCATTTGGCGCTATCCATGTCAATTTTGTGATGTACTCTGGCCATATTTGTGCATATGTTCTTTCCAGAAACCCCACCACTTCCCCTTCGCATCCCAAGAGGCCTACAGCTATGCAGCTGAGCATTGTTTCCTACCACCTACTGTTTACGTACTTCAGTCCATCATTCACTAAATATGGTTGTTGTAAGAAATTGATGTTTCTTGGGTTGTTGTTGCATTGCAGGGCGTCTGGATCCACAAGCTCTAGTCACACGCTGTGTGCCTGAAAGTTGCCTTTTACTCTACATCGCGCAAGAAACCAGGCATTGTGCCCCTAAAATTGGAACTTCCTGTAGTAGTAGAACCTTGGTTGCTCCTGATGCATCGCAAAATATCAATTAACATACACAGCAGCTACCGTTTGTGTTTGTCTGCCCACTGCATTCATGTCGGTATACCAGCTTTTGTAGTCCTTGTGATATCTAATATCTTCAATAGCATCCAGACCTAGGCCATGATATGCATCATATTTGGGCCTACGCGCTTGCCTTTACATTTTATCATGCCATGCTATACATCTTTTCCTTACTGTACTACTGCTAACATTGCTACTAATTTTTGTGGTACAAAAAATGTTTCTAAAAATGGTAGGAAATTAGATTTCCAACATTTTGCTCATGCTCACACTCATTCGGCCAGGTGTGTTTGCTTGTGCTTGTGTGTTGACACTGTTATTTTTCAACTGAGAAATATTATTAATATGTACAGTAGCGTTGCTGGTTGTGTTTAGCAGTGCCAATGCACTTTCATTTACGTTACCCCTCCGGCCCTCTTTTAGATGGCTTGGCCAATAAATCCCTAGCATGAAAATCAACATAGTGAATAGGAGAACTGTAACATGTAGACCACAGGTGTAGAAATATAACCATCTTGAATTAACTGTATATTTATCTACTTTCTTAATATACAATGAATCATTTGATGTTGAGGGTTCCATTTCGAGCACTCCTGTATAGGAAACAAAAATGGGTGGGAGAAAGAGAGAGAGAGAGAGAGAGACATGTTTTCTCTTATTTAAACATGCTTATGCTTTTAGCAGCAATGCATATTTATTATCTCAAACATGTAGTCATGTTGTTACTTCTCAGGTAGTTACTTTGGGGTATACTGGTATTTTCTTTAGGGCACTGGTGAGGTATTTGGGAGTGTCCTACCAACATCAGAGGTATATCCAATATCGAAGGACCTTCACTTTTACTGCGAGAGGGGTGGAAAACACTACTCATAGGGACCATCGAATATAGGGTAGTTCCATTTGCACACAAAGCTTTTGACATATATTAGTTCTTCTGGCAGTAGTGGTTGGTGGGTGTGGTGTCTGTGATAGGTTGCTCTGCAGTGCTCTGTGCATCCTTTAGGTGAGCTGGTGCAATTTGTCGGAAGACATATTTGATGGCATGTGTTAGGTTTGTTAAGTAATGTTTGAATTCTTCACCTAGAACCGCTGAAGCCCTCCTTACTTAGGAGATGGGTGTGTGCATGCACCTGCAAGTTACTATTCCGTGGGGTGAAAAGCGATGCTCTTCACTTGGTTGAGTGTGTAAACTGAATAGAGCCAGGAGCAGGCCATTCACCCAGTTGATCTTTAAGGTGGTGCAGAGTTTGGAGAGTGTGCTCTCAACAATGCTGTTTGCTTGGGGGTGGTAAATTGAGCACATCTGGTGTTTGATGCCAAATAGTGCTGACATTTCTTTGAACAGTTCATAAAGAAGTTGGCGCCGTTATCGGATTTGAGTACATCGCACAAGCCCCATCAAGGCAAAACCTTGTGCACAAAAAATGTAGCAGTGCATTTGGCATCCGGATGTGCACAAGGTCCAGCTTCAACCCATCGTGAAAAAGGGCACACTACAGCTATTAGGTACAGGGAACCATTACGTCTTCCTCCCATGTCTGCGTAGTCTATGTGTAACTCATGGAACACCCCAATGGGGCAATGTATAGTTCCTTGTATTGTCCGGAGCATCATGCCAGTGCTGAATGTTTGGCAGGTGGTGTAGTGTATAATCATGTTTATGAGATGCTCTTGAAGATTTGGTATATACCAATCTTCTTGTGTGGCTTCATGGCTGCTGCAATGTGCTGTTTGGAGCTGTGTGATGGGTGGTGTAGTTGATTGAATGCTATTGCTAGGAGCTCCATAGGCCTTCCTGCCTTGCCAGTGCATTCTTGTCTCCAAAGTAAGTGGGGTACTGTTTACACCCTCTTTTGGACCATAGATCTTTTTCCTCACTTGGTGTTTTTCCCTGAATTTCAATCAGTTGTATGATGGGCAGCTCTGTGTATGATGTTGATTGTTGATCATGTGATTGTGCAGTTATGACGTACTCTGAAATTACTGAGACAGGAAGTTAGGCTGCCATTTTGGCTGCAGCGTCTGCCGCAGCATTTCCTTAATGACATTTCATCAGTGTTACCAGTGTGGGCGGTGCACTCAATGACCGCTACCGCAGAAGGTTGTGATAGCGTGGAAATAAGTGTATCTAATAGTGTGGCATGTTGTACTGGGGAACGGTCTGCTCTCTGGAACCCACTCCTTTTCCATTATGACAACCCAGCATGCACTGTTATAGTGACACATGCCGAGTCTGAATAAATGGCCATGTGGCATCCTTGTGATGCGTGTCGTGCCTGGATGAACACCACAAGAACTGATGCTTGTGCTGAATAGTGCATGGGTAATCTCTTCATCACTAAAGTTTCATATTATTCTCCTTTGAGGTGCACTACTGCTGCATGTCTCATCCTGTGTCCTGGTCAATTGTCACTGACCTGTGAAAAAATAGTACTTCCCCCTCCTCTAGTGGCCTGTCCTTTGCTTTGGAGATGTCATCCTCTTCACCTTGATATGTAGCACAGTCATTTCGCTGCAAGTCTTCATCTGTTCACTCTTCCATTAGGAACATGACTAGATTTACTGTCTTGCATTGCACTACATGAATATTTGGGCATGACATCAATAATATTGTATGCCGACGCTCTCTGTGTGGTCAGGGTAGAGTTCGATCTTTCCAAGATCGCAAACACTGAATGCTCCACGTACAATACCACTGATCATCCCATTACAATTGTGGAGCTTTTTTCAATGGTGAAAGCAGCTATAGACAGTTCTTGTTTGCATGTGAACTGCCCTTGCATAACTAAATCTAGTGTACCGATGTAGTAGGCCAATGGCTGTTGTCCCATTGTGCTTTTCTGTGATAGCACTGCGGTCAAAGGTATAGTGTTTGAATCCGGGGAATAAATAGAATTCTTGTGGGGTAGCGAGTACTGCGGCTGTGGAAATCACTTCTTTAAAATCCTAAAAATGTTGTACCATGTCTTTGGTCAATTCTAGTTTGTGGTTGCCTTTCTGTGCTTCCTTGATACCATGTAGGAGCGGCCTTGTGTATGCTGCATAGTCCAGAATCCGTGCCCTGCAGTAGTTACACAACTGTGGGAATGTTTGCATGTCTTTCAATGCAACAGGTTTGGGTGTGGCACGCAAAGATGCTGCTCGGTGTGGTATTATTCTTTCGCAATTTGCTCAGATCAGCTGTCCTAAGTAGAGCAGCTCAAGTTGGCAGTATTGGAGTTTAGCCTTGTCAACCTTGTACCCCTTGCGGACCAAGAGTTGTAGAAGTGTAGAAGGGTAATGGAGTCTTTACAAGAGTTTTACTCACTGTTAATAACCTTGGGGCTGACAAGTGTGTTCTTAGCACTTTCCACAATGTGTAAAGGTTGTGAGGTACTTTGAGTCAGGGTCCAAGTGTATCAAAAAGAAGGTGTTCTTTAAATAAACCACTGTGAAATGGGTTGTTTAAATAAACTACTGTGAAATGGGTTGTTTCTTTAGACATACTACACAAAATGGAGGCAGGGTTCTGAACTACAGGAAATTAATTTTGTACTATTTCATTCAGTGGGTGGAGATCCTGGATCATTCTCCAATTGCCCTGTTGCTTTTTTGATATGGTATAGGGCAGTATTGCATGACGAGGTAGAGGGAACTATTATCCCTTGGTGAAGCTTGGCCTGAATCATGTCTTTTTTTCCCTCCTCTGCCTCTTCTGCCTCCCTTGATAATGGGTACTGTTTTACTCAGGGTAATACTGCTCCAACTTTTAGTGTAATCTGTACTGGGTCATTTACTTTAGTAGTCCTACGTCATGTGGATTGGTTGTCCACAATTTTGCTGGCACATACTCTAAGTCAGCCTGGAGCAAGGGAAGTGGTGCGACAAAGGCCATTAGGGTACAGTGCACTCTTCTGTACTGCACCATGATCTTGCAGCGGATGCACATTTCTAATATTATCTCCCCATCATTGTCACTGCCCTCAAAAAGCTCTACATTTGTCACTTCTTTGAGGGGTACAATGGGATCGATGCACAACACAGTACGCCACTGGCACACTTCTCTGTCTGTTCTGAGGACAACTACTCTTTTTGCAGATACTTGCAACCCTTGTAAGTCTAGGGACAGTATTGTACATGTTACCAATTCTGGTGACACCACAGGGCGGAAAATGAAATCAGTTGCCACTCTGCAACAGGCTTTGGAAATTTGTGGTACTGCTTCTACAAGCACTGTTCTGCCGTATGTGAACATGTCTGGGTCGATGGCTATTCATCGCACTGCTACCTCACATGCTATGGCGTGTATTATGACCATCGCTTTGACTGCACACATCCCTGGCATGGCGCAGATAATGCCATCATCAGTAAATGATATTGTCATGTTCAACTTGCTGTGCAGATCCATGCTGAGCAAGTTGACCGGAGAACTCTCAAAATATAGTAGGGGAGGTGCACTTCCTTTCCCTCCACCCTTACATCCAAATCTTTAGTGTATGGAAGCATAAAAATAGCTCCAGAGAATCCCTGCATGTCGAAAGCTTTTCCAGATAACGGGAAGTCCCCTTCACTGATGCATGATTTTTCAGCCCCTGAATCAACCATAAAAATGAATTGCTTGTTTCCTATGTCTGCCCCCACCAAGGGTTCCTCTTCTGGGTTGAGGGTCGTTGACAGGACCGGACACGCAAGTGCTCTCTGGGGGCTGTCCTAGTCAGGGTAGGTATTTGTCCCCAGAAATGGGAAGGGGATTCCCCCACCACTGCTGCACCCTGGAACGGTGCTACTGTGCCACTAGGCATTCAGTTAAAGAGGTCCATGTTTCCCATCTGCTGGAAGTTGTCCTGAGGCATCTATTGTTACATCATCTGCTGTGGTTGTTGCTGTGTGGGAGGGCCTAATATCTGCGGGGGCAACTGCGTGCATGCCTGGTGTATTTCATAGGGTATGGAAGTCATCCTGGGAGTTAGCCCCTGAGGTGCCCTTTGAAGGGGCATACCATAATGTTGGTGACCATAACTGTACACAACCCCCTGTCTGCTTCTACACTCTCTTCAGAAGTGTCCCCACTTCCCACAGATCCACATCACTCTATTCCTCCTCCCCGGTGCCCATTCCTCCCAACTCCCTCCCCTTGATTCTCATAACCCACCTCTTCCTCGCTGTTGTCCTCCTTGCCACTGCGGGCAAGGGTATTGTGTGTTCCCTCACCACTGTCCTTGTCCTCCTTCTGACCCCACTGCGGCTATTCTGATTTTCAAAAAATTATGGGAGTATCCTGCCACTTCCATCTGGGCAGCTAATTTGTTTTTTACTAGTTTTGCTTCCTCTTCTTGTTACCTCTGTGTCCTTTCCCGGTCGCATTATTTTATTTGTCTACAATGGTGCATTATTATGCTCTGTATTTCAGGCCATCCCTTCTCCTCAATACCCACAATTCTGTCTAGTGCCTTCTGCACTCCCTTGGGTAGGCCCTATTTAATGATAAAATAGAAGAAGGGTATTAATTGGTCCCATGTGTTACCCGTCTCTGCTCTCCACATCTTATGAACCTTAAGAATAAATTGAGCAGCGTCTTCGTCATCGCCCGTATACATTGGATGATAGATTGTAAAATGGGTGTATCAGGAAATGCATTCCGCAGTGCATCCTACATTTTTGCTTCAATCTTATTAAAGGAGGCCCCGTCATCTGCATCATTTCCCAGGGTTACTCCTGGGAACCCCATTGTAGAGGAGGTACCAAGCACAATTCACGCTCCAACTGCCTATTTTGAAGTACAAGGAACATTCACGCCAAAATATGTGACGTATGATGAGCAAATAAACCAGCAGAGAGCCGCAGTGGGGCTCTGTCCAGTACCTATCAGAAGAACAGGACCTGTTGAAGTACCGACACCTAAGAAAACCTGGACAGTAAGGTACCCATTGAGAAAAGTATATCGACAAATGAGACAGAATGAAGATTGCCAGAATGCAATACTCGACGAAGCTAAAAAGATACTAAAGGCAGACGAATGGTGACGTCACAAGAACGCGGACTGACTCACATTTGGAAGATGTGATGACCTATGAAAAATGAAAAGAGACGAAAAACTATGGATAAGTGACATCCTGTGCCTAAAGTGAAATAATTGATGTCAAGATGTCAGAAATGATGCCACATGCTTGATGAAGACATTCAGTTAGTTTAAACGTGTACATATGCAGGAACCGCAAGAAGCAAGAAATTGTGAGGCTTGCGTATGCTAAGTAGTAAAATAGATTGCGGCAAGCGCGACCATACATATCTACCTCAAAAGGAGCACTTTATATAAGTATATTTCCACTATGCACAAGAGCAGAATCGACTAAAGGTTACTAAAGGTCTCAAGAGGAGAGATTTGCAGCAAACAAAGCGAGAATTACAGACGGAGAGAAACTCAGATGGAGGTAAATCATGCCAAGAAGCCAAGGTCGTATTGGCTGAAATAGCCCAACAGTGGATACAATTAATGAGAAGAAGAACAGAGTATCCTGTTCAGAAAGGTCAAGATAACCTACAGATGGCAGACAATGGGCAGAATTAAATCAAATACAAGAAATTGCATAAACAATAAGAAGATTTCACAGTGTCGGAATCACATGACCGAGCAAGCCGGAGGGATGAGACTTTCACACCTACGCATGGACTCTTGCCATGCCCAGATGTCTTAAACTTTTTCCAGACCAAGAAGCAGACTTGAGGCCAACCACAAAGACACAATTGACACATGACCACTCAGGTGATGATTGATTGTAGCAATAATTGGAGGCAAGCTGGGGGTAGCAGACAAACTCCCTGCACCTGGCCAGCTATTCTGCGCACTGCTAAGCAAGTGGAAAAGTATGAGCGCGGTTGATGCCAACCCAATCATAGTCGACCAAGTAATCAATGGTCCTATAGTTAGTAGAACCAATGAGACGTCATACTTTTAATGACGTCTACAATAGCCATTTTGAAGGAAGGGCTTAGATGCCCCACCTGATAGTGTTTATCCAATCCCCACTCCCCGTTACCATATACAGATATAGTGCCAATATTAAAGTTACCTTCCTAGAACCAATAGGGTTGCATGCTAAAGTTTTAAGAGTTACATGTCAGTGATGATGAGTTTTTGGTATAAATGACACTGAAATGAATTGGAGTTGAAGCGAGAAGGAAGATCGAGCGATTGCTGATATTCGTGAACGCCCTGTACTTTGCACTTGTCATTAAACGGACTCCCTTTGCCACACTATTGAGTTGTCATTATTGATTTGATGTGAGAGTATTAATCTGCATCCCCATCCATCTCAAGGGTGTTGCTGCTCATCATAAAGTGGTGTTTGGGAAACCCCCAGTCCTATGGGCCGGCTGGGGTCCCTACTGCACACTTGGTATCAGAGATTGATGGTTCGATTAGAATTGATTAGATAAGACACCCATTGTCCATCAACATAAGTAACTCTAGGTCTTCGGCAATATCACCAGTCCTTTGCCATCTGGCTAAGTAGACTGAGAGGCTCCCCGTGGATAGTGGATAGTCTAAGTGAAAACCCTGCAGGTTGAGGTCTGAAGGAACCTGTGCTTTCCCCCACACACCCCTTCCTACTTCTACGAGCAGCTGATCGGACGAACAACAAGAGGAGGCAGTAACGAAGGCGGTGATCCCGAGCATCCAGAGATGAAAAAACATGCAAACGGTGAGTAAAAAAGACTAAATACTTTGGCAAAAAAGTTGCATGCCTTAGAACAAGTAAGGGAAGGTAAAGGAGGGAGGTGGGACAAAAATAGCATCAGAGTAAGAGTATAATGTATGTATAAGGGGAAAGAAATATTGACTTGATGGTGGCCGAGTAATAAAGAGACACTGGGAGGATACCCGAGCTAAAGAGAGATACCAGGAGGAAACCCGAGCTAAACAGAGATACCAGAAGGATACCCGAGCTAGAGGATATGCCCAGATAACTTCGCTTTAATATAGCGCTAGAAGAAGCCTTCATTTAAAGTCCTGAAAAAATAGGATGCTATAGGAGACCAAAACAATTAAAAAGATGTTTTTGAAAGAAATGGGCTTACATTCCATGTCGGAATAATGATAGGGGCAGGAGATTTATGTAACCGGCTGGAGTTTGTCTAGTCTGTCTTGTGTTTTTCTTTTTCTCTGACGTCATGAGGTAAGAACATTTTTTGGGGAAATAGCATGTAAATTGTGCTATTGGATAGCCATGATGTTGTATGACATGAATTGATGATTGCTGTTTGAAAAGATAAACAGAACATTTTTGTGAAAGAACGGGATTGGAGCTTGCGAACGATTGGTGCTCTCTCTCATATTGTTGATTTTGTTTGAGAAATGTAAAACATAACAAAGTGTTATATGAGGAGAAGATAAACAAATTTAAGCATGGAAAACATTACACCGTTAGTACACTTGTGCAAACAGTTGCCAAAACATGCACCTAAGCTGAAAAAGTACAGTGCAGAAAGGGTTAAAGGAACTGCCCACAAAATGTTTATGCCATGGCCCTAGAGCGGATCGCTATCTAAAACAATCATCCAACACATGATGACATATTTGGACGCCACATACACTGGCAAAAAGTTAGACACACGCTTAGCTAGTTTAGAGCTTTGGAAGATGTACCAAGAGGAAAAGGAGGAGGAGCCACTGTTAGATTGGATACTTAACATATGCACAGAGGTGGGTGAAACGCATTCTGCGCCACCAGCCCGTCTGAAACAAAAAGTGAAGCCAGCAAAGGCGAAGGATTATATCCATTGAGGGAGCCACAGGATATAGCAACCTGGCACATGAGTCACCTACGCAAAGTAGTGACGAAAGCCCAGAGAAAGATAGAGACAGAGATATCACCTCCAACGTCCCAAGGGACAAGGAGAGACGCGAGCAAGAAAAAGGAGACCAGGCAAAAGCAAGTACATCTCTAGATACAGAGAGAGAGGGAATGAGATGTAAAGGAAATGAGAACAGAACTGATGTGATAGCATTCACACAGAACAAACTGATGGGAGGTCAGATTTTATTGAAACTCAATGGCAAAGGCATTGAGGACGTGAGGCAAAAGGGAGAGTCAGACAATTCACAGAGGAAAGACAAGGAAAAAGAAAAAGGATGGAGAGACGAAAGAATCAGGAAAAATGATAGACAGAGACAAGAGCAGTTGTATCACGAAGAGCAAGAAAGGAAACGTGATCATAAGCCAAGAGTAGCTAATGATCAGGACAGACAAGAACAAAGGAGAATAGAAGAAGAACAACAAAAAATACAGAAAAAGAGGATAAAGAGACGAAAGGATGAGGAAATACAAAGGGCAAATTAATGTAGAGATGTGAAGAAAGAGGAAGCGAGGAAGCGGAGAGAGTTCGAGGATGACATAGAACGCACATGAAGACAGAGAGCATGGGATATTGGGTCAAAAAACCTAATCCACTAGCAGACTGGGAGGACATTGAAGAAGTATTTCCTGAGTACAATTCAGTCCCAGACACGGTGGTCAGTCATTTTTTCGAAATAAAAATGTCGAAAGACAATTTTTTCGAAAAAATATTGTCGAAAAAAACAAAATCGAATTCCTTTTTTTAAAATTATATATTTATTTTGGGGTCCGGGAATAAAAAAAAATGGGTAAAACAAAAAAAAATTAAAAAAGGGTTTGGGGGGAACCCCCCATTTTGAATAAAAAAGGTATTAAAAAAAATGCAATTTTTTTTAAATTCGAAAAAATGACTATGAACCACCAGGCACATCCAGGGCAAATATGGAAGATGACTTCGACACCACAAGCATCAGAGAAACAATCGATAGAGTATATGATGAAAGGGGGCTAGAACAGGTACCCCAAGGGACAGGAGAGGACGAACGTCTTGAGAACACTCAGTTGTACGACACTGAGGACGCCTCCCGAAGTAGCAGAAATAGAGAGCAGTCCCTAGATAGGTTGACACTAAATAATGAGAGGAGTTGCACGAGTTGTGCACAGACAATATCAGACGCAGAAAGAGAGGAGTATGAGGAAAAGGAAGATGAGAGAAGACGTGAAAAGCACTTCTCTGAAGGAAAAGGAATAAGATGGTCAGATTCTAGTGGATCGGCACCTAAGGCATCAGTGTCAGCCACACAATCAGACCGACACGAAGAAGTATCTTACGGTCAGAGGGGGGGTGTCTCCACCACCCTATGTGGGCAGACTAATGACATTGCCAGGTAGACAGCGATGCAAGAATATTACCCCTGCAGTGGATAGGAAAATGATGAGAGAAGAAAAGGAGTGCCATGTGTTACAGTTCATGTTGCTAGAAAAAGGAGGAACGAGGCCACAGTATATACCCTGGCCACACATAGATCGAGAAAATCTGAAAAATAAGCTTCCAATGTTAACATCAGGAGCCGGAAAATGGATACATGAGCTAGTAAAATGACAGGAGGAAACACGTAAACTATAGGGCATATTAAGGGTCTTTTAAACGCCATACTTGTTGATAGAGCTGATGATGTGTGGGCACGTGCAGGTTACCCCAGTGTGACTATAGTTAATACAGCGCATGATGGAGCGCCGTTTAACAATTGCAAAGCCACGGTATGGAAAGCATTACGATTGCTATACCTGGATACTTCAGACATGGGAGCTATAATGACACGTAAAATGAAGGAGTCAGAGGATCCATTGCTTTACATTTAGAATGTCCAAGACGCATGGGTGCTGGAAACTCGCAAATCTTGGGGGAAGTCCATGCCTGTGTTTTACCATATAATATGCCAAGGGCTGCCAGATCAGGTACAGAAGCAGCTCAAGAAATTGGTAGGAATTGAGGCCAAACCGTGGTATGAAATACAGTTGACCATAGCACACTATTGCAGGCTGCTGCAAGAGAAAAATCGCAAAAAAGAGGTTGCACGAAAAGCTGAGGAGGCAAGGTTAGTGCAGAAAAAATTGGCAAAATATGCCATTGAAAGGGCAATGATAACTTACACAGATGGAACAAACATGCAGCATGCCAATAATCAAGGGCATGGTGATCAAGGCAGTACTGGGTTTTATCACAGAGGCAGAGGCTTTCGAGGAAGAGGTTTCCAGAGTAATCAGGGAGGTTTCCAGGGTAACCATGGAGGCTTCCAAAACATGCAAAACGGCAATCAGGACATGTTAAATGGGCAAATAATCAGACCACCACCAATATGTTGGACGTGTGGGATGACAGGGCATCTAGCATGCACATGCAGAAGTCAAGGCATGGTGCAAAAAGACTAAGGAACAAGAGGAGGGATGGTGAATCCACCTGTATTTTTACAGAAGGGTGGAAATGGAGTTGCACACAATCGCATGGTGCAGCAGCAAGTGCCAGGAACACAGCAAAACTTGCAAACCTCAGAATATGACACATTTTCCGCAAGGACAGTCCCAACAGTCGATGATGCACCTGTCACAGATAACAAGTACAGGACAGGTACTGAATTCTGGAATGAGAAATAACACTGGTGATGGAGGAAATCCATTAACTCAGCATGCAGAAAAGTTATATATGGATTAGGACAGCTCACTGGGAAACCTGATGTGTTCTATCCTATCAATGACACCAAACCCTCACGAGGAACCAAGGGTAGATGTCATTATAGGGGATAAAGAATATTCCTTCTTAGTTGACACAGGTGCAACACGCTTGTGTATACGTGAAGGCAAGGTTTCCTTGTCTGGTGATTCCATAAATACTCAGGGCTTCACAGGAGCAACAAGTCGAGTTCCTTTTACAAACAAACTTCCAGTTTCCGTAGGAGAATGTGACATGAACGTGCCACTACTGTATTGAAGGCAGACCCCAGTGTATATATTGGGACGCAACCTAATGACGAAGGTAAAGATGACAATCTCGTTCACGGAGAAGGGCATAGTCTGTTAAACCCCAGGAATGCATTATTCGAACTTATGCAAGATGATTAGAACATACGCAGGACAAACGGCTATGAGAACTGTTCCATTGGAACCAGAAATATTTGCGTATGGAGTGCGTACACTAATGGCAGGGCTATCAGGTCTTGCAGAAAAAACCATGAGAACCCCTGATGAGTTTCTATTCAGGCCAAGAATACCTATGCATGAGGAAAAGGGGCAAGTGTTTCCCTTGGCAATACACACAGCTATAGTACGAGGAAAAGTGGCTTTGATCGATGGTTGTGGTGACGAAGGCAGACAATGGTGCGCAGTGATCACCATTGAGGAAGGATACAGATTGACTGATGTCACTGATGACGAGCTGTTTGAAGAGCAAACAGGTATAGATGAAACACCAGTTGAGGTTAATCTTGTTTATTGGATAAAAATGATCAAAAGAGAGGTGCCCCAGAGAATGATGCTGGCACAAAATCGTCCTGACAATTTTGATGACGACATGGCAGAACTGCCTGTCCCAGTGTGGTCTACAGGCCCGTATGACGTAGGCTTGTTGAAAGGAGTCACAGAAGTAAAGATTAAATTGAAGCCAGGGGCAATTATACCAAAAGCACAACAGTATCCCATGTCTAGGGAAGCAGATGAAGGAATTTTCAAGACAATATCTGCTATGATGGAGCAGGGCATTTTAGTGACGTCAGAGTCGCCATGCAATACCGCAGTGTACCCTATCAAAAAATCAAAGGGAGGGTCTTGGAATTTAATCCAAGATCTAAGGCCGATAAATGATAATGTAAAGGCCGAGTTTCCTCTGGTCTCTAACCCGTCCACAATCCTATGTAATAAACCCATTGTGGCAAAATATTTCATGGTGATTGACTTGAAAAATGCATTTTTCTCAATCCTATTGCACAAAGACTCACAAGATTTGACGTCATTCACATTCACGCAAATGCGTCTGAAAAGCACAAGATGAACTTAAGCAATATCGCATAAGAAAGTGTTGTCTTACAATATGTTGATGAATCTTGATTTGCAGCATGACAGAAGAAACGTGCAGACACGATTCTATTCAGCTATTGACTATATTGGCCGAGAAAGGATATACAGTTGACAAAGAGAAGTTACAATATTGTCAGCAAGAAGTGCTGTACATAGGCCAGCTAATCTCACATGAGGGAAAAAAATTACCCCTGAAAGGGCTTAGGCCATATTAAACACAGCCAAGCCACACACAATAAAACAGATGCAGAGTTGTCTAGGATTATGCAATTACGTCAGGGCATGGGTCTTTGACTACAGCTCTTATACCAGGCCCTTGTTGCAAGCCCAAAAGAAGGCACAGGTAACGAAAGAAGAAATTGAATGGACCGAAACCATGAAAGAAGGGTTTTTTTAACTCAAAAAGGCCATTTGCACGGCTCCAGTTCTAGGAATTCCCAATTATGAAGAGGAATTCTACCTGTTTTCACACACGAATGGCAGTGTTATGACGGCAGTACTCACACCGAGACCCACGTTGGGGCACAAGCCCCCGGCATACTACATTGGGAATCTAGACCCAGTGATGAGGGGTCACTTCCCGTGTTAAAAATGTTTAGCTGCCACAGCGTTCGCCATGGAGAAAGCTACAACCATTTTGATGGGATGCTCAATGACGTTGTTCATCAAGCACGCATTATTTGCCATTCTAGAGAAACCAACGGGCACATTGACATCTCAGAGAGCTTCTGCTTATGAAGTGATCATATCAAATCCATCGATTAAGATGATTTAATGTAAGATAGTGAACCCAGCTATGTTTATAGCAGAGCCAGTAACTGACGGAGAGCCAATTCATGACTGCACAAACTATGAAGAATTCTATGATGAGATTCCCAGAGTGAAAGAAAATGCATTGGCAGAAGGAGAAATTGTCTTTGTTGACGATTCTTCAAGAATCAATCAAAATGACGGGCAAAGATATACAGGCACCTCTGTGATGAAGCGCACGGCAAATGGAGAATTTCGAGTACTCATTAATGCATGATTACCATCTCATTCTTCAGCGCAAGCTGCAGAATTATTGGCGTTGATCCTCGCTATCGAGAATCATGCAGACCAGGAAGTGACAGTGTACAATGAATCTGCCTATGTGACATCAACAGTGCACGCAGCCCTAGCATGCTGGAAAAGGAGGGGCTACCTCTGAGCGGATGGCACGCCAGTACAGCACGCAGCCTTATTGGATAGGCTCATTAAGGCACTACGACTCCTAGTGGGCATATCGGTCATGAAATGCGCTGCCCACACAAAAGGGACAGATTTGATCTCACGTGGAAATCAAGCAGCAGACACGAAAGCCAAGCGTGTGGCGACCAAGGACGAAATAATAATGAATGTAGAAATAACTGATGTGCATAAGAGAATGATTGTTGCACGAAGTGATCCTAAAGGTTATAGTAAGATGGGGCAAACCCAGTTAATGGAACTCCAAGGGGAGGCGCCACAGGTAGAAAAGAATCTTTGGAAGCGGCGAGGGTGTTCTTTAAACCCCTCCGAGAGCTTGTGGTAACAAGACAGCACAGGTAAACCGGTGATGCCTATAGCCCTATTGAAAATCTCACTGGAACAATTACACTATCCAGCACACATGACAAAAGAGAATCTAGCAGCAACGATTGCTGAAGACTGGTTTATACCGAACTTAGCAGAACATGTTGCATTTTTTATGGTGAAGTGTACAATCTGCCAACAGTTCACCGTTGGGCACACACTACGAGTAATTAGAGGAGTCATCCCAGGCCCAATGGACCCTTTCAGCACTTGCATACCAATTATGTCGATATAATTCAAGTATGTAACGGGTACAGGCATCCACTTGTTGTGGTGTGTTCATTCTCTAGATGGATAGAAGCAGGTCCATGTACACACCAGACGCTACCTGTGTGGCCAAATTTCTGGTGAGGGAGGTATTTCCCAGATGGGGAGTATGTGAGGTCATGAGGTCAGATAATGGTCCTCATTTTGCTAATGCAGTAGTCGAACAGATTAGCTTGTTGCTTGGTATAAAGCACAAGTTTTCTTTGGTGTATCATCCCCAAGGTAATGGGATACGCGAGAAGCTCAACGGCCTGTTAAAGGAAAGGATAGCCAAGTTGAAGCTTACTCTAAAGAAGGGATGGCTGCACTGCCTTCCACTGGCACTGTATGCACTCAGAAACCAGCCTGGTTCTGACCACCATCTTACGCTGCATGTTATCGCGACAGGCAGAAGGATGCACACACCATTGACACCTCGAGATAGAGCTAGGTGTGATGCTCAGCCAACAGGGGAAGGTTTAGGATCCAAAATGTAAAATTACTTGAATTGTATGGCATCTTGTCTTACTGTAATTTCAGGACAGCTGCAGGGACCACAAAAAGGGTGCAGGGCAGCACAGAACAAAGAAGGAGATACTTCAACAGAACAAATTCAAGGTTTACGTCTACCACAACTGTTCCCTGGTGACACGGTCCTTGAGAGAAACCACACAAGAAAAAAGTGGGACGAACCAAGGTTCAACGGACCATTCAGAGTGGAGGACGTCACTCCCTCCGCAGTCAAACTACAGGGAAGAAAAGCCTGGATATTCATCAAGCCATACAACTGAGAAGGCCCTCTGCCTGCACCCAAATGCATAGAAACTACAGGCTACGGGGAAGAACCACAACACGTGCTGATGAGATCCATGACGAGGAAGAAGGACGCATGACCAGCAAGGCAAAGGCAAAGAACCTTTGTGCAAAGTTGTGGCTTCATTTTGGACATTTCCTCTGAGCAAAATAAAAGGATAAGGACATAAACATGGACACTATGTGCATCCTAGTTGCAGGGTGAAGAAGAAAAATTGCACGCATAAGACAAGACATAGTTTATTTACTTTGAACTTTGGACTTAGGCACACTGAAGCCTTGATGAGAAAAGGATATGCCAAATGTTGATCGAGGACACACTAATTGGAAGAAAATACAATATCCAGACATTTTTCATACAGGAGCCTTATTTGGACTCACTTATGGTGTCCCACAGCAGTGACATCACTAAGGACGTTTTAATATATTTCGAGTTAGTATTAAGATCATACCCGTCGTTAGTGGGAAGGCTCACTAACATTACCGAATTCCTTCAAGATCTTGAAAACGAAAAGACAATGAGGAGGCTGCTCATTGTGATTGCCGAGCAGTTTCTTTTGCTTCAGGAATACAGCGAGGCCAAAACAAATGTCCTCAGCAGAAGAAGTGCCGAATAGGCTTGTCAGAGTGCTATTCTTTCGCTTAATTGAAGATTGTCCAGATCTTGTTGGGAGACACACTGACATCTTGACATTTCTTCGTGATCCAGCAAACACAGAACGTTTGAGTATAATCCTGAACGGAATGATAATTCAGGTGCTCTTCAAGCTCATCGAAATCACAGAAGCTGCTCATCGTGATTGCTGAGCAGTTCCTTTTACAGGAACGACAAGACAAATGTCCCTGTCACCAGAAGATAGCAGACTAGCAAGCAATTTGTTTTTCCGCCTGATTGAGGACTTTCCAGAGCTTGTGGGGAGGCTTGTCAATGTCCTCACTTTCATCAGAGACCCAGCAAATTCTACACAGATGAGCATGCTCCTGCATGGTATTGTAAGGCAGGTTTAACTTTCTAATCATCATCAGAATTTCCGGAGAAGATTTTATGACTTTCCGCCGAGGGACAGATCGAGAAAGCATTGCAAGAAACATCACTCCTGTTTATGCTGACCAGGACACGACATGTCGTCTGGAGTGAAAAAGACAAGAGGCATTGACTGGGAGCTTGTTTATTTTGAACACAGAGACTTACTGAACTCATTTCCTTATTTTGACATTTTGTATACAGAACAGAGAACTGTTTCTAGAGACAAGAGACAATCGATTATTAATGCAAGGAAGGACAATCGTTCCAGTACCTGCAACATACGAGCAGAGACAGCAGAATCCGGAAATAATATTACCTGGAATGTATTAAAGAGTTAATTTTCTTTCCTTGAATGATCGAGAAGGGCAATCAAAGTAGCAATGTTGCCATCCCTCAGGAGGAGAGACGCATGTATTGTCCAGGAACTAAGTGTTGTAGGTTAAGCTATAGAGGAATCATGTACCTATGCATTGTATTCATCATTGTTTTACTGTCACTGACGATTTGAACCTTACATAGTCATTTCCAGTCCCTAGAAGGTCTGACAGAGGACTGAGTGAACTTGAATGGATGTGATTAGCAATGACACACACACACACACACACACACACACATGTAGTAAAAAGTAAGTTGAAAAGCCGGAGACAGGGTCGGCAAAGTAAACATGAGAAAAAACTAATGAAAGACACGCACACACAAATGATGAGTGCACATACACCAGGTCTAGTGTTCATAACTGCAGAACCACAGTCCAAAGAAGGGGAGGAGGTTGGACAACCAATGGTGAGAGGTTCTACTATAAGTGAAGTTGAAGGACAAATGGAAAAGCTGAACTTTTAAAGAGACAAAAGGAGTTGGAGGATAAATCAACAGAGACAGCATTGATAAGCACCCCTGATCCAGCACTGAAAGGGGCAAGTGCAAGCCCAGCAAAAGTATCACGTGCAGAGATGATAGCAGAGTCAATATGGCCGTTTATAGCCAGAGCTAGGAAAAGACAAGAGGAAAAGGAAAGGATTTTCAGACTTTCTCCTACTCAAATGGTACAGATGAAGATGCTTGGACCTTGGATGGAAATGCCTGAGAATCCTCCAGTGAAAAGAAGCTACATGGATGCTATTAAGGATGTGATGATAGCAAACTACATGAAAACCTTGAGGATCAGAAGAAGCACACAAGAAGACAATAATGAACTAAATGACTCCCTGGACAGCACCGCACACTTTGGAAATAACATCTGGTACCAACATATGAAAGAAGTTGGAAGACGAAAATCCGAGGAAGAATGCTTTGTTTGTGCGCTCCTACCTTACAGCATAGGGAAGTCAAAGATCTTTATAGCTGTTGAAATAGATGTGCAGTCGATCACACGTAGCAATGTGCAAGACCAGAGGCCAGTTCATGGGAAATTATGCTTTACTGAAATGGGCAACTGAAGCAATGGATCCACATTTAGACGATTATGTCCAGGACATAAAGACAAGAAACAATGGAAAAACAAAGAACACTGTGATCAGATATGAGAATCCTGGAGTTAAAGGAGCAGAGATCAGAAGAGAGACAAATCAAAAACTGAACGTTCAAGAAAAAACTCCAGATGAAACTTGAAGTTGGAAGAACAGATGCCAAATGCAAATTTGGGGAACAGTGCTTTCATCAGACGGTTGGGAGAAAGAAGTATTGATCTGCAGATCATAGATGGCCATAGGTTGTTACCAGCCTACCATTGACATAGTAAAACATTAATGCAAGCCATTATGGCCAAGACTTACCAAACTATTAACATGGGTCGAGGACGGAGGAGGACCCGTGCAGATAGTGCCATTGGAGAGTCCAAAATTCTGCTTCAGGAATAATGGCACGAGAATCACATATGTGGCCGAGTTTTTGACGCTCATGGAACTGCAGTGATCACGGATCATTATTGGGCATGTGGATCCAAAGCATATATCAGACTGCCGAAAAATTGGGGAGGTATATGAACACTGGTGAATGTTCATGTTCCAGCGTTGGTGATTCCAAAAAGTGATTTGAATTTTGACAGTTTCCCGAAAACAGATGCTCACCTAAGAAAGAAGAGATCTATGGAGCTTATGAGAGAACTAAGAGCGAAAATTATTTCTCTGCAAAATCCATCGAAGCTTTCGATACTATCCCATATGAACATCGACTGTTCAGTCAGACTACTTCAGTGTTCACCTTGATCTTCATGCCAAGAGTTCAGGTTGGAGCAACTACTAAATAGTTGCAGATAACCAGATGGGAGTTACGCAGACCATATCAATACGACAATAAAAGGATTCAATGCAATCAAGGAAGAATTAAAGGTGATTCGACTAATGACTCTACAGAACAGATATGTCCTTGAAATGATCACAGCTATGGATGGAGGTGTTTGTGAAAAAATCGGAGAATCATGTAGCACATTTATACCATCTCACGATGAAGAAAATTGAACTTTAACGGAGGCCATAAGTATGCTGACAAGACTACAGAATCAAATGATTTATGAAACTGATGAAGTGGACGACGACAGTTGGTTTGGATCACTATTCTCATGGGTTGCACAGTGGATGGCAGACGCATTCAAATTCCTAGGAGCCCTGCTAGTGATGATATTGCTAGAATTCTGTGTTAGCAAGATAATAATCTCTCAGTGCCAGAAAACTGTGAAAGGGGCCATAGGGATGAAGATCACGATTGATGTTGGGTCAGGATGGAAACCCAAGGAGCTAACTGATGAAGAAATAAGAGACTTTGTGAAAGCTAGCATCTATGCACCAGAAGGAACAAAGTTTCGATACCCAAGGAAACATAGAAATTATGTGGGAAAATGGATCTGTTGTAGTCCAAGTGGACAATGTCAACTAATGACATGGAACAAAGATGATCACGTAAGAACAGCAGGAAGCTTGAAGAGAGTCATAAAGATATGGACCCCAAAGATATATTTTTTCAAACCTCTATGTGTGGATCAAGAGGATGAAGTAAAGGTGGATGCCAAGGAAGAGGTGAAAGTGGTCGATGAATCGCCCAGACGGGGGAGTGTAGAGGAGGTACCAAGCATGATTCACACTCAAACCACCCATTTTTAAGTACCAGGAAGATTCACGCCGAAATATGTGATGTATGATGAGAAAATAAACCAGCAGAGAGCCAGTGTGGGGCTCTGTCCTGTACGTATCAGAAGAACAGCAACTGCTAAAGTACTGACACCTAAGAAAACCTGGACAGTTCGGTACCCATTGAGAAAACCATATCGACAAATGAGACAGAATGAAGATTGCCAGAATGCAATACCCGACGAAGCTAAAAAGATACTAATGGAAGATGAATGGTGATGTCACAAGAACCCGGACTGACTCACATATGGAATATATGATGACCTATGAAAAATGAAGAGCAATGAAACACCCTGGATAAGTGACATCCTAAACCTAAAGTGAAATAATTGATGTCAAGATGTCAGAAATGATGCCAGATGCGTGATGAAGACATTCAGTTAGTTTAAAAGTGTACATATGCAAGGAACTGCAAGAAGCAAGAAGTCATGAGGCTTGCTTATGCTTAGTAGTAAAACAGATTGCGGCAAGCGACACCGATACATATCTACCTCATAATGAGCATTTTATATAAGTATATTTCCACAATGCACAAGAGCAAAACCGACTAAAGGTTACTTAAAGTCTCATGAGGAGAGCTTTGCAGCAAACAAATCGAGAATTAAAGATGGAGAGAAACTCAGACGCAGGTAAATTGTGCCAAGAAGCCAAGGTCGTATCGGCTGAAATAGACCAACAGTAAATACAATTAATGAGAAGAAGAACAGAGTACCCTGTTCAGAAAGGTCAAGATAAGCCACAATGGCAGATGACGGGCAGAATTAAATCAAATACATGAAATTGCATAAAGAATAAGATTATTTCACAGTGTCGGAATCACGTGAACGAGCAAGCCAAAGGGATGAGACTTTCACACCTAAGCATGGACTCTTGCCATGCCCAGATGTCTTAAACTTGTCCAGACCAAGAAGCAGACCTGAGGCCAACCACAAAGGTACAATTGACACATGACCACTGAGGTGATGATTGATTGTAGCAATAATTGGTGGGAAGCTTGGGGTAGGAGGCAAACTCCCTGCACCTGGGTGGCTATTCTGCACACTGCTAAGCAAGTGGAAAAGTATGAGTGGGTTGATGCCAACCCAATCATAGTGGACCAAGAAATCTAGGGTTCTATAGTTAGTAGAACCAATGAGACGTCGTACTCTTAATGATGTCTACAGTAGCAATTTTGAAGGAAGGGCTCAGATGCCCCACCTGACAGTGTTTATCCAATCCCCACTGCCTGGTACGTTATATAGATATAGTGCCTATATTAAAGTTACCTTCCTAGAACCAATAGAGTTGCATGTTAAAGTTTTAAGAGTTACACATCAGTGATGACGAGTTTTTGTTATAAATTTTGTGTTTTTTCTTAAATTAATTGGAGTTGAAGCGAGAAGGAAGATCGAGTGATTGCTGATATTCATGAACTCCCTGTTTTTTGATTGATTGATTTGATGCAAGAGTATTCATCTGCATCCCCATTCATCTCAAGAGTGCTGCTGCTCATCTTAAAGTGTTGTTTGGGAAACCCCCAATCCTATGGTCCCTACTGCACACCGCTTTCACCCACACAGAATTACTACTTGGTACCCCGCTTTCACCGACACATCAGCAGTCTCATCTCTGATAGTAGCTACCAATAGGCTTTTGATTTCTCCTACAGCTAGGGGCACACCCTTCATTTGTTTTTCAAATGCATAGATCAATTTCCCTGTGCCTGTCCTAAGGGCCAAGAGCATTTTCATGTTTTTGTTTATCTGTGCCGATGGAACATAATGTGGCCTGTTCGTCCCCTTATGAATTACAGGCATTTCCAATCATGGTTTGTTCCCTCTTGCTCCCTTTCCCACTTCCCTTTTTCCTTGCCACTGCCATCTGGCCAAACCTACTCCTTAGCCTCCCATCCCATAAACTTTCCACCCTAGGAGTTCATTCGGGTACCTGTTCTGCATCCTCGTCCTTGTCATCCTCAAAATCGTCAAATGTGCCCCACCCGTCAGCATGTCCCAAGCTGTCAGCCTGGTCACTTCCTTCTCCCTCCTTTTCCATATGCATATTTGTATGGGTGTGTTATCTACCCTCAATAGGACGCCCCTTGCTGTCCATCCATCTGGCACCTGTTCTTCCTGTCTGTCAGCTTTTACTTCATTTTGCACTGTCAGTAGTCTATTTAATTCTGCTATTGCTGATGCCAATGTCACTTCTAAATCTTTTTTATGACATTTGCATGTCCTGGGGCATCTGCAGGGGATGCATATGGGGCCAGTGGAGCTGTCACTGCTGTTGACGCAGCTGTGGCTGCTGTGGACACTTAGGTCAGGTTGGTATAGCCTACCACAGGGCAAGATGCCAGTGGGTATTTGCCTCCATGTTCTGTTTCTGCCCCGCCCTCTCTTCCTGGGCACTCCCCCTTGCTACGGTCATGTCTGTCTTCTATCTTATTCTCTTCTGGTGCTTCTCAATTCTCTCTCGATATAGCAGTAGGGCCTTGCACATGTACTCTGTCAGTGTTTCTCCTCGCATGTTTTGGGTGGTTGAGCCACCGCTGCCCTTTTGCTTGTACTAACGCGCTGCACATTGTGTTACAGGGTTATCAAAAAACACAAGCAATTTACACTCCCTTCCTTTTTATCAAAAAAAGTATCCAATATTCTTTTCTTCCCTCTTTCTTTCTCTTCACACTATCTCTCGCACACTATGCACACATATCCCACAAGTTAAACAGCGCCCCTCCTGGGACTCCCCTCCACAGAATATAAACACCCATAAAACCAGCTAAAATAACAAACTAAAAGAACAGCAACTACTATTCCCGAGCCATCTAATTATGCAGGGATCCTATATATTTCCTTTTTTCTCTGTTATACAGTATGAGTGGTGCCACTGTCTCCCCTCACTCGGGGTGGCTCCCTACCATTCAATTTTCCTTTCCTTAATATTCTCCTCCAAAAATTAATAATACCAAAAAGCAAAACAATCCACATACATGCCACTCCTGCAATTTCCATATCCTCATGTTCGAACTCTTCACACTCTCCCATACATCTATCCCCTACTTGTTATCCCTTGCAAGGCTATACTCACGTGCGCGTGTTCACCCAAACTCCTCTGTCATGGGGCTCCAACAACACTAGCCAGCACTTCTCATCGGAGCCGCGCCACACTCCGAAGAGCAGACAGGAATTCCACAAAGATGGTCACTGTAGGTGGGCACGGCCCCTTTGGTGAGGCTGCCTGGACACCTCTGCAGGTAGAGGGGTGGCACTGGGATCATGTCAGGGTCACCAAATGAAAGCACGCCCTCAAACGCTCATGCCAGAAATAATAAAAACCGTTAGGGAAAAAAGGCCAAGAGATTCTTGCAAGGATAAGAAGTTTTAATCACACAAGAAATAGGTAAGGCCAGCAAAGAACTCTGCTGCTCAAGAACGTTCTGCCAAAAAATAGTACAAGCAGAATGTTATAAGGAAACACATTGTCACTAGTGATGTCATATATACATAAAATCATGCATGGCTGGTTGGTGAGACCCTATACATGGGCGACGTGCTACATAGGGGATACCAGGCAGCTATTGGTTCCAGCCCCGTCTGTCCATCTTCTATCAGCTATGTAAAGCAATGATACTGTATCATTGTGGCGTGCACCTGGGAAACTCAGGACTGGCACAGGGGGAGGCTTAAGATCATGCTGACCCACACATTCTTCCCTCAGTCCATATCGCACCCTCTGCATTCAAGGTTTCCACCCTCTCTTTGGACAGTCATCTATTCCACCCAGTACCTGATATTACAAAGTTTGTTATTATGAAATAAGATGGAACGGTTGTATTCTTTTAGATCTTTTATGACCACTGGGTTTATGGTTGGTGGCATGAGGTCACCTACTACCATGGAATTCAGGGGTCTTGGACTGGGGCAGTTGTGGGTGTCATAACTCATGGTGGGCTGGGGGGGGTTAAAGGTCTGCTTTTAGCCTGGCTGTGATTAACGTGCATTGTGATGCGCCTGGTACTGTCTCGCGGCCTTGCAGGGCACATTCCTTCTTGGGATAACACCGATTAGCAACAGTTATGGAACAAAGGAAAGTTTCTATGGGAGCTAGCAGCGTGGGTATCTCTATCATTAGCCCTTGGGCCTGTTCAGGTTTCTTCGTTGGGTCTGTGTTTACTGTGCATCCATGCAGGGCCAAATGTTTCTAACATAATAAAAATAATGGTGCTGGTATGTTCATGCAGGGTTTCTTAGCACGCCCCCCGCCCCAGCACATGACAAGTCTGAAGCGCCTAGTGGGGTGGGAGATGTTAATTTCCTTCCCAACAGCTGACAGTTGTATTTATAATGCATACCTAGTAGAAACATATTAGTTGGAAATTGAGTACAACTGACTTTGGGCTCCACCACCCCATGTTCGGAGGAGGCCACACCTCAGCCCTCATCCTGACTTAAGTTAGGGTGAGCACTGGTCTGGGGCTGAGTGTCGGTGGCTGTTGGCATGGGAAGGGGCTGCTGCACCTCTGTCTCCCCTGCACACACCAGACAGAAACTAGGAAGCTCTCCCTGATTCCTGGTTCCTGTGTGCATGGAGCGTGGGAGTTGATGGTCTGGAGAAGGAGGATGGCGGACCAAATGTGGGAAACAGGTAAGAAAGTTTTTTTTGTGTATGTGTATATTGTATATATGTGTGCATGAAGCATGTGTGCATGTTGGATGTTTGTGTGTGTATATGTGCACCTGCATGTGGATGGTGTGTATATATGTTTGGGTGTGAGTGTGCATGTGAGCTTTTGAATGCAAATGCAGTACATGTGAATGTTCTGTGCGGGTGTGTATGTGGAGAATGCAGTGCGCTTTTAAGTGATTGGGAGAGAAGGTGTATGGTTGAATGACTCATGTGTAAATGGGTATGAATGTGATTGTGTACGAATGTTCTGGGTGCGTTTGCTTGAGGAGTATGCAGTGTGCGTGAATGTGAGAGAATGTTTATGGGTAAATGAATATGACAGTGTGGGGGTTATTACGACCCTGGCGCTAAGGGGTTAATGGCGCCGTAAAAGGCTGTGGCGCCGTTAACCCCTTAGTGCCTAATTACGAGGTCCCTTTGCGGGACCCGACTTTAGTGGCTGGTCTGGACCAGCCGTTAAAGTAGGGACCCGCAAAGGGACCTTCGAGGTAATTACGGTACCGCCATTTGCGGTACCGTAATTACCGCCTTCCCCAGTCCCATTGAGCTCTATGGGGCAAAAATGGGAATGGGGAAGGGCCAATGTTCAAAGGGGCATTACCGCCCCACCAGTCTAGTCATGTCTTATTGTGTCATGACATATTGTACTGGGTATCTATGATAAAGCAAGCATCATAAGTGTCATTAGGTGACTCGACTGACATTTTGGTGGATCCAGTTTAGCCATTTCATACTGTTGTGAGACATTTTTTTACTGGGCATCTACAATAAAGCAAGCATGAGAAGTGTAATTATGTGGCTAGAATGGTATTTTGGTGCAGACAGTTGAGCCATTTCCTATTGTGGCATGGCATTAATAATTGGCAGTTATGATATGCTTTATTACTTGGCTAGAATGGCATTTTGGTGATGCCCGTCCAGCCATTTATTACTGTGGCATGACATTTTGTACTGGGGACCTGTGATAAATGAACCATGATAGGTGGTATAACGTGGTTAGACTAGTATTTTGGTACAGCCATCCTAGCTATTTCTTGCTATGGCATGCCATTTTGTACTGAGCATCTATATTAAAACAAGAATCATACATGTTTTTATGTGTCTAGACTGGCCTTCTTTGGAGCCAGTTTGGACATGTGTTCTTATTGTGGCATGGGATGTTTAATGGCAAAACCAACAGGAATATGTGCTAATGTGGAGGTATGGCATATATTGTCAGAGCCAGACATCATTTCTTAGATTACCATGACTGGTATTATGCGCAAAGCAAACATGAGTAAGTTCTTACATGGTAATACGAGCATACATTGGCGTAGCCAGCTTGGAACTGTATGGACACAGCGAGCGTGAGCATGTTTTTTATAGTGGCATGTATTGTAGGGAAAGGCATGAAAATGATTTGAGAAATGCTACTGTGCACTGTTGGTGACTTGCATCTATTTTTCAGGAGTTACCCTACAAAATCTATTGGAAACTGGCTTTTTACCCAATTTGTCACAGAAAGTGTGCTGGTTTGCTGTAAAATGCACCATTTTAACCCATCATTAAAACAATGTCTTCAGTGGGTGGACCCCATCCCCTTTTCATTGGTTTGAGCACCATCGCTATGCGTGGTCACTCTTGCATATTTCTGGCAAACATTTACGCCCCTCCAATTAAAAAAAATAATTTGGGTGGCACACGCCAGGCACAGGCCTTTATTTATCATTGAGTTTCCTGTCTTTGAATTTTACTTTATACTTTTCACAACCCATGACAGCTGCCGCATGCAGCAAATTCAGTGATTGCTCTTGCACAATTTCACCACAATGCACTGATGCATGGGAGATATGTGTTTTTAGGATTTATGCTGTGCTGTTTGTTCTTGTTTTTGTGTGCACGCGTTTGCCATTAGGCCCAAGGCACATTATAAGTCCATAAACATAAACATAAGCATACCTGTGTATGGCTGGGCATAAAAGCTGATATCTTCTTGGCACCTTTTCTCTAACCCAACAATTGTCAGCTTGGTAAAATGTTGTCCTCTTATGCCTCTAATCGTGGTACTATGTGGTCAGCGGCGCTTTTGAGCAGCAATCATTTCTGCTTGATCAAGGCCTTAAGATTCACAGATATGTGGGCCCTGGTTATGTTCCAGGCAGGGCAAAAACAAAGAGGTGATGGCTGGAAGGTTTCAAATGAATCTTAACATTTGGCATTGCTCTGGGCAACCGTCCAGACCATCGTACTTTGCCTGCCAAGCCATTACAGAAGGGGAAAGACGATATGCAAGCCATTACAGAAGGGGAAAGACGATATGCAAATCAGGCTTGGTCCTACCCCAATAGGGGCAGTCCAGCACAAACTGCTAGGTCACATCCCTTCTTGATCGCTCTGCCATAGGGGACACAGTTGCACCTCAATGAGTAGGCCCAACAAGGCTGAAACATGTCTGGGGTTGCTTGTGTTTCCATGAAGATGGGCCCTGGCCTAGCGGTTTGGGCAGGGCTGCTCCCATTGGTGGCAGTACCTGACTGATTTGCATATGGCTGGACCCCCTTTTGCAAAGGCATAGATCGGATAAAAAACGGTGTTGTGGAAGGTTGCCCAGAGCATTGCCAGTGGTTCAGACCAATTCCAAACCTTCCACCCATCACTTTTTTGGTTTCAGTTTATCTCCCTATGTGAGAGAGGGTATGCCCAGACTTGGCTCTATTGGTCGCTGCGTCATAGGGAACCATGCTGCACCTCACTGAGGAGGCCCAACAAGGCCGAAACATGTCTGGGGGTTCTTGTGTTTCTGTGCAAAGGGGACATGGCCTAACAGTTCGGCAGGTCTGCTCCCACTGGTGGCAGTGCCTGACTGATTTGCATATGGCTGGAGCCTTAGACGGTGGTGTGGAAAGTTGCCCAGATTAATGCCAGTGGTTCAGATTGATTCCAAACCTTCCACCCACCACTTTTTTGGTTTCAAACGTTTCATGCAGGAGCGCATTTTCTCCATGGTGTGCCTGTACCCCATTCCATACGGCAGATCCACACGTCAACATTAGAACATGGCATAATGCAAAATATGTCGTAATGCAAAATGGCACAGCGCACATCTTAAGACTGGTGTCACAATGATGTGCTCTTCCTCTTGTTCATAATCAGCGTCTGACTGTGCAGTCTGCACTTCAGTTAGAGACATCCTCATTTGTTAGAATGCTTCACATGAGGCGCTGCACCTGCATGCAGCATAGCTCTTTTTCTCTAGTGATGGTATATTTCAGTAAACGCCCCTGATTCTCTTGTGTGTGTCTTTGTGTAGCATAGCTCAACCTCTTTTCCCTTACACACTATCAATCTGCAAACAAGGTAACAGGCAAGTGAGAAAACAAAACAACACGTGGCATTTGTTGTGATATTTCAGACTACCTGCTATCATCTGTGTAATGGGGATTTTGCTAAAATGACAGACTCATTATGGTTTATCATTGTGATTCAATCTCCTTGCAGAGACTGGCTAAATAGCTCCTGGAAGAGGCTTGTTCTTCTCATTATTAATTAGCATGTGTCCACTCCGCCAGATCCAGCGCCCAAACTCCATTTGTTATGTTCAGCCAAATGCATGAATAGCTTTCGAGTAATTATTTTCCAACATTATCTAATACCTCTCTGCGCATCAATTAAAAATCCTCTTAACAAGGAGCCGCATTTTGCTTGAGATCAAATGCCTAGTCCAAAGCTGTATCAATCATGTGGAGCTAATTAGCCGGCCTGCCTTATATCATTTGTTTTACTGCATTACTCTGTTATACTCTTTATAATGAAACCAATTGAACAATATTTAAATCTTTGTTCAACAAATTGAGGGTTTTCAGGCTAGCGGCATGGCCTCGTCCTGGATGTCTTGATTGAGAAAGAGACATAAGGATGGCTAAAGAGCTAAAAAGGTGTGGGCACAGATTGGCAAAAACTCTTGCTCTGCAGACCCACAGTGGCGCATGGTGTTGACACAGGAGGAATCTCTGGGGGCTAAGAGGGCGTTACATCGCTTTTTAACAGTCTTGCAAAGAAATATACCACTGGGAATTATTATTGTTAACATATGGACTTATTTTTTCCTTTTATTTTTCCTTAATGTTTTTTGTGTTAATATTCTGGGAGCAGTAACAGGGTAGAATGCTCATTAGACCATATGGAGGAGGCGTGGTGGTGCCCCAGAAAGGCAGTGGAGAAACTTTGGGGGCTGGAGGCACCCTTGTCGTTTGTAGATTTGTCCATTGTCCATTTGAAAGAAGCAGACATCATGGGGCAGAGTTGATCAGGGCTAGATTTCAGTAGATCCTGGTGGAGGGCAGATGGGGGAGGGCTCTAATGTGGAGGGTGGGATAGCCTGCTCCAAAGTCTGGGGCTTGACTTGTGGAGAGGAGTTGTGGCATGAAAGAGGAGGAAGTTGCTGTACTCCTTGGATGGGAGCAGTTACCATGAAAAAGGACTTTGGAGATCTATAGGGTTTATTCGGGGTAGGTATGCACCGAGACTCAGCACAAATAAACTCTAACCTCTAACAAGGAACTCGGCACGGCACGGCACGGCTTTCCAGCTCTCCAGCCCTTCGGCTACTGTAGTGCCTGGTGAGGAGCCCAGTGGGGAGCAGAATTTGAGCGGATATCGAGCGCTGGTGAAACCAGCAGATTCACGGCCCTGCGCCTCTCTGGCTTGGCACACACTTTGTTTTGGTGTAGCGCTCGGAGCGCTCGGAGCTCGTAGCTCGTTTATTGTGTGAAGGTAAATTTACACTGCTGTCTGCGTTTGCTGGTCACGCTGCTACAATGCTGCTACGACTCCTATATCTGCTTTACGGAGTGTGGGTGAGACTTGCAGCGTTCTTTGGACAGAAACTTTATCAGAACTCTTACCTGGCTTTATATTCAGTATTGAGTCACCTGGTGTCATAAGCAGTAACCTGTCAAGCTCCTCCAGCTCTTATCTGTTACTTAAAGTTACTACTCAGAGCTGGGTGGGGATTCGGAAAAGATTGGTTGAGGCTTGGCTGCACAAAGGGCGAAATCTGTGTTTTCTGCTGTTTTTTGCTGTTTGGCAATTTGCCACTTTGCCGCTGGCCGTGGGAGTAACCACGCCCAGTCGCAGTCCGGAGTAGCTCACCCTCCGCACGGACGAATAGGGCAAGCAAATAAGCAAATATGCTATTAACCACTTGATTAATAATATACTCTAAGTGGGCGAAATATACTAACTATAATTTGCTTTTATTTTTTGCTTTTTGTATTGATACGACCATCAAGGAAAACCCAATTTAATTCTTATTTTGGGTTAATTTCTCGTTGGGGACTGACCAGAGGATTTTTACATCTGAAAGAGATGGCTTACAATCTCAGTCCCATTAGAGAGTGCAGCAAATAATATACAAGATTGGGAGTGTGATATTGTAACCGATACTGTGGAAAACCAAGTGACAGGAGAACAATCTGCAATTCGCCTGGTTTGTTTGCAGTTTCGCAGTTGCAGTTTTTCTTAAAGAGTAAAACCATTACAGACTATGAAGATATGTAGTCCTCACCCAGAAAAGCTGTTTTCCCCCCCAAGTGTTTACGCAAGAAGTGAACTTAATTGGAAATTAGGTAACAACTGACACAATCAGGGAAGGAGCTGAACAGGGGACATCCATGCGGGAACAAAATATTGGAAAAGAAGTAATTGATTCATCTATGGAAGTAGGGCAAGACCGCAGGATTTCAACAGAAGAAGAGACTCCGAAGCAATCGAGTACTGCTACCTTGGCAGCTCTGAACTTTGTACTAAACTCTTTGGTAACAGTCTTTGAGAAGCTGGCAAACAAATATCAAAGGGAAGAAGGAAAGCAAAGAAAAAAGGGGCAAAGAGAATAAGCTCAATGGTATTTCCAGTCACCCTTCGAAGGCAACAAAAAAAAGGTCCATCGGGAAAAATAAGGGGACAAATTTGACAAGTGATGAACACATAAAAAGTAAGGGGGAGGTAATTACAATTCAGGAAAAAACAACAGAGGATGAGTGTGGTGACAAACGTCTGGGTATAGTGAATGGAAGACGGGAAAAATCCTTGGGAAAAAGTGGAAAGTCCATTACAGATGTGAAGGAAAAAGGGGGAGAAGAGGTCTCAGACTTAACAAACAAAAAAGAAGAATCTGAATCACATAAAGAAAAAGAATTCTAAAGTGGGCCTGCAGACAGATCCCATAGAAGTCCCATAGGGCACGGACACAGGGGTCAAGAGCTCCACAAAACTCCCAGAGAAAAGAGAAGGAAAGAGGGGCATTAAAAGTCGCCCTTCAATAAAAGGTCCTCCGTGGGCCCCAATATTCCTGGGGAAAGGAAACACAAACCTATCGAGAAAAAAAACACTGCAGGCACAACAGTACCACTTATAAAAATAGCGCTGATCTTCTTAAAAAGAGCTTCTCATGGAAATATAATTCCTCCCATGGTGATCAAAGTAAAAAATGGACAAGCTAAGATGAAGGAAATAGAAGATGACCATAAGGGGAAAATAAAAGATCGTTCAAGCACGGGTTCTCTGGAGGAGAACCCTCAGTCTCAGCCACAAGGGGAAAAACCAGAAGAGCAAAAATACGCTGTTCCAAAACTGTGGCTTAGGGCGTTGAATTAAATTCCACAGCATACCTCACTCTGTAGGGGGGCTATTCTGGGCTACTTCGGTAAAGTCCTGAACCTCTTTCTTTTTGAATTGGGAGACATGGAATATGTAAAATTCCCACACAGAAGCAATATGAAGCTGGTAGAGGTGGGGTTTGCTTCATTAAAGGTGTGGAAAGCGATAAGAAATAATAAAAAAGAACTAGAAAAAGTAAATTTGCAAATTTTGGAAACACGCCCAATGGAAACAGTGCGAGAAAAAGAAAGAGGGAGTCCTGCCTCTGAAGTGCAAAATTTAAGAGCTACGGACCTTCTAAACCAGAAGGTATGTGCGAGTACTCAGGAGAAAAAAGGAGATTCAAAAGCCAATATACTAGTGGCACTTCCAGAGATTCTTGCGCAGGTACTTCAAAGATTGGGACTGGGTCAACAGAACCTTTAGGCAAGGTGAAATAAACATCACGAGCTGGAACACACATGGAACAAATTCTTTTGCAGCAAGTAGCAGAAAGAATGCTCTTTTTTCCAATTCTGATATCATTTTACTTCAAGAGACGTGGCATACCATCCAATAGAAATTGAAGGCTTTACTACATTTACTGTGCCAGCAACTCAAAAATCAAAAGGTCGACCATCTGGAGGGCTACTACTTGGTGTCAATAACTCTTTGAGTAAAGAGGTCACGCTCTTACATAGAGAACGGGATGGCATTCTGGCATGCAAAATAAGAGTGCAAACAACAGAGGGACATCTACATCTCATATTAATAAACGTCTACTGGGACCAAGCTCGAATTAGTCTTCAAAATGTTCATACGTTGCTAACCTCAGTACTGGAGAAGATCAAATTACATCACGGAGAGGCCAGTGTGATCGTTGGAGGTGACTTGAATGCACAATGTTTCACAACACAGGACCCCACGAATAACTTAAAATGGGCCAAAAAATTAAAGGCTGGAATGCAATGGGTAAATTACTTAAATTTTTGCGGACTTTACATGCTAAATGGCTCGGTACAAGGAGATAATCCATCAAGACCAACATGGCAGCGAGGTAACTCCTTCTCCACAATGGATTACCTTTTTGTCTCAGAAGAGTTACAAGCGAAGGAAATAGTATTGGAGATCAAATGGGGAGAAGGGAGTGATCACGCTCGATTAAAAGCTAGTCTTCAAAACGTCAAGAAAAAAGATCCGGCAAAGTATGCTCACGACCTACTCGTGACTAAAGGCAAAGTAATACTGGCAACGTACAAGAGAGAGGGAAAAAAGCGAAATGATGAATTGAACCATATTTCCCAGAAATAACAAAAGGAAAACTGCAGGCCTGAATGCTTTAAGTCCTTTATTTGGTCTGTCCACCCGCCAAATCCAGGAGCACTGAAGAAAATAACCCATCATCACCACTCATTTGATGAAGAAACTTGGGAATGGAAAAAGATCCTAAGGAGAGAATGCAGACAAGTGAAGAAAAATATCACAAATCAAACAGAACAAAGAGGAGATTTGCAAAAACTCAAAAGAGATTATAAGCAATGGTCAAGAGAAAGAAAAGCACTGAGAATATAAGAAGATAATGAACAGATGCTTTCAGACCTTTTTGAAAATAGCACATGGAATGTTTGATCAATTATAAACAAAGTGGCGAAGAAAACAGGCGTCAACAACATCCAATGCAATTTGGTAACTGAAAAGAGCTGGACAGATTACCTAATCAAGAACATTAAAAACACATCAGAATTCAAAGGAGGGGAGTAGGAAACCGCACAATGGGAACTCAAATATGACACAAATCTACTAGAAGAACTCATTCTGAGTGCTTCCACATCGAAGGCAGCAGGTCCAAATGGACTAACTTTCCAGGTCTTAAAAAAAATGCAAAAACATGGGCAAATCTCCTCTATAATCTCTTTAATGAAACAATAGAGTCAAAAAGATTTCCTGCTTTATGGAAGCAAGCAGTTGTTATACCATTCTTCAAGGGGGCAATAGATCACAACCAGAGAATTATCGACCAATCGCCCTCCTTGATATTGAAAGCAAAATGTTCATGCAAATCCTTTAGTTAGAATTAGATGATTGGGCTAAAACATCAAATGTCCTATCCAAATTCCAAACAGGGTTTAGACGTGGAATCTCCACAATATTAAATGGTCTAACATTGAACCTACTAGCAGAATACTCTGAAGAACATGGGTAGGGCCCGATATATGGAGCCTGGATAGATTTTTCGAAGGTTTTCGATTTAGTAATAAGAAAGAAATTGTGGGCTAAACTGAGGGAGTGGGGACTAACCAGAAGCCTGCTGTCAAAACTGATCGAGCTACACAAGGACATTTTGTTGAAGGTAAGATTGGATGAGGCTGGTCATCTTAGTGTTAATTAGTGTTAAGCAAGGTGTGAGACAAGGATGTCTGGGAGCACCATTTTTTTTAAATCTGTATCTGTCAGACCTGGGGGCCTTTCTGCAATCCTGGGCAATGGCGAGCCCAAAATTAAGCTCCACCAAAATTGTTTGGCTCGCTTACGCAGACAACATAGTCGTATTTGACAGAACAGCAAAAGGACTACAACATCTACTGAATGGCCTAAGTGCATATACCAAAATGAATAGTCTTCAAATAAATCCTAAGAAATCTAAAATCTTAGTGATGAAACATCCGGCAAAGCACATCAAGTATGGGAATGGTTCTACGAAGGAGAGCCAATTGGGAGAACAGAAGAGCTAGTTTATCTGGGCTATACGGTATTCTCCTCACCCTCAGCTAACAAAGTGGAAACAGAAATGAAACAGAAGGTTGAGAAATCAGTGTCACAAATGAAAAAAAAATATCCTATGACCTCTGTAAATTTTCAATTCTTCCGCTAGTAAAGTTTTACGCCGCAAAAATTATTCTGGTGCTTCTTTATGGCTTGGAGGCACAACCGATATTGTGGGACATAGACTGGCAAAAAGTGGAAGGCCAGCTTTGGAAAAGATCTCGGGGATTGCCTAACTGCCTCCCTATGCCTGTCCTAGGGTTTGAACTTCGTTTAAAATCATTAAGGCAGCAAGTAGGATGGAGATTGCTTTCATTATACAGGCTGATAATCCCTAAAAAAACTCACTTTATGAGGACATAAATTTGCAGCTCCAATTGGACAGATCTAAGATGCTCCGACAACTGGAAAAAACAGTTCTGGGCACCTTGGCTGAAGCTGATTCAACGCTGGAAACCTTGGAAGAAAACCCTCTGAAGGCAAAGAAAGAAACATACACAATGGACTGGATCAAAACAGGGATAGAAATGTGGCTTTCAAAACCAAAGAATGGCTTTTTAACTGTAGAAAAAAAGTTGGGAGAATTGCCAAAGTACTTACGGAAACATCCTGATCGAGATTCTAGAAATATATTCTTTAGAACACGATTAAACCTAATTCACACAGGTGAAATTTTAAGCATTAGAGACCAAAAACACAAAGCTATCATTCTCTGTAAAACATGCAGAGATACAAAAAAACTAAATCTGCAACATCTGCTTCGAGACTGTGCAGGACCATGGGAAATTAGAATCATTTATTTTTCCAGGTTTGTAAATAGGGTGGAATGCTTAGGCTCAGAACATTTTTGGAATCTCTTAATTTCAGGGTACAACACTGCTCTAACAATTGCAGTAGGACAGGTCCTAATAAAGATTGGCCTGCTATCCATGGAAACTAATGAGAATGATGACAGCTGTCGTAAAGAGATGTATGAGAAAGTGGGGGGGTTGAAGAAACTAGTAATTCGATGGTTTCCTTTTTTCCCCTTTTGATTTTGATTTAGAAAAATTGGATCTTGAGTAATTGGAAATCTTGAGTAGGACCTGTTGGACAGAATAAGAACCTGAATTTCAATCTCTTTTTTCCTTTCAGAGGGCTTGACACGTTTGTATGGTATATATTTTAATCGTAAAGATGATACATTGTTTTTATTGTAAAGGTCTAATATGATCAAAACAAATTAAAAAAAAATGTGAACAACTTATAATTGCCTCAGTGCATTTCACCAGTCTCAGAGGGATTGAAACAAATTCCAGTTTCTTTATGCAGTGTATTCTCTTTTGGCCTCACAGTGTATAGCACACAAGTTGTGAGTAGATACATTGAGATCAGAGGCTGAAACTTTAGATAAAGGATGCTGATATAGAATGTTGGGTAGCCAGATATAGCACTAGTTTGCAGTCTCCTTCCACAGGACATTGCCCTATTAAGGAAAAACAGAAGCATCATAGCAATTAATAATGCCCGTTGTAGTTGATTGACATGCACGCATACATGATTTGGCACCTCACATGTTGCCTTACCAATATAGACTGCTGAACATGCCCAATTACAAGTCACCGTGCGAAGGTAGATGAGCAGGAAGTCACTATCCAAGTGCTCAGAGTGGTAAGGTGGGTGTACAAGCCAAGGCTAAACCAAGGCTACACCTTCTAATCCTGGTCTAACACCACATTTACCACTCTGGGCCTTTGCACTGCAAATTTGAGGAAGATAGGGGGTAGGGATCACAATGTGCGATCTGTCTCTACAAAGCCCTTGAATAAAATAAAATAAAGGCTATCATTTGCCATGAAAGGTGGATGCTAAAAGGGATGGTTGAGGCAAAGTTAAGGTCAGGACTGCCCGAACCCCTACCTGCAAATGCACAAAGATCTTAATGCCTGATGAGCAGTGTTTTGTTTTTTTGTGGGGGGGCACTGATGTTCAGCATCCTCCCTTTACCCCAGAGCATTTTGCCTGCATTTAAAAAAAACCTTGCTAAATGCCCTTCAATTCAATTGCTATGGAAAGTTTACATTTAAGGCATGGATTAATACCTTATTGGGCATCAAGGGCACTAGAAAGTGTAAAGGCAGGAATTAAATAAAGAGATTTGTGGAGGTGCTTTGCAGGATCCATTATTTAATGTGGTTTATTTCTTTCGTTTTTCTTATTTTTGAGGTGAAAGTATGCTATAGATGTTTTGTTTGCAGTTCGATATTAATATAACATGCTTTGTTGGGCCGGTATTACTTACTCTTTACAGTTGATGTGTCCCAAGACAACATGCGCCAACATTCATTTGGCAAAAATATGAAAAACCTGACTGTTGTGGTACTTGTGTGAAGAGATTGTAAACATCTACCCACAAATGGAACCCAGAAATATATTTGTTCACATGGACTCAACAGTGAAACACTGTTTGAGATGACTTTATGCAGGAAGAACTGGGCAGAATCAGTACATTGTCAGAAATACAACAGGGCAACGATAAAATTACCTAGTATGAATTTATAGTAGTGTTTATAATTTTACAAAGCCGTTTGTGTGGAGGATTGAACCCACAGCTCCAGGTGGGAGTTGCAGGGGAAGGTTTGTAAGGTCTTTTCCACTAATTCTCTGGCATTAATGCATGCCTGAATGCTTGTGTGTGCCTGAGCCTCCCTCATGTTACAGCTAATCCCACCAACAAACGAAAAGGCAACTTCTGTGCTTTACTGAGGCTGATCAACTCTTTCCCTCACTAGAAATGCCAATGCAGGTTATGCATTCTGAGGTGATGAAACATATGAGAAGTGGGTAGCTGCTCATTTTGGGGGACTTTAGGGAACCATTAATTAAACCCAGAAGCCTGGGCCAAAATACACTTTTTGTATACTGACTAGAGCTTAAATTATCACTTTCGCAAAATGAAAATCAATTAAAAGTGCATTGATTGTCTAGTCAGTTCCCTTTGGCAGTATTGTATCCAGTTACTGCTCCCATGTCATCACCCCACCCCTGACATCAAACATCAAAGATACAGAGCTTTGGGGAGGTAATATAGAAAGAGCTTTGATTTATTTCACGGGAACCTCTATGGCCTACAATGCCTACAATGTCCTACAATTAAAACAAATTATAATAGCATGAATGAACTCTTACGGACCAATAAAACCAAACATTGCCTACTCTTTACAGAAAATATTGATAATATGAACAAGTTTACAATGTATCATTTTACATATATTCATACATATTATACATTGTTATACTTAGGATACAAGCTTGGTTTTAGCCAGAGGTCAAAAAAATGTAGCAAAGATCTTATGCTACACATCATCAACACAGCCATCCACCTGGCCACCAAAATAGCAGAAGACCTTCACCAAGATGAACACTGTTTTGGGAAAATCCCTTAGTCACTGATTCAACTAATACACTAGAAGCTATTAAGAGGGAAGTTTGAAGAACTTCAAAAATGTAACTCAGTTAAAAGCAGAAAAACAAAAAAGAGAAGTTGCAGCCTTTGCAAAAGAAAAACTGTACCCTTAGCTTGTAGACTACATCTCTAACCCACAACAACCTTCTGTGGGAAGGCCCCTTGCTAACAATGGCAAGAAACCTTTGGTCATTTTCTCAGACTTTAGTTCTTCATTTGTTGACAGATAATCACTATTTTTTAGGAAATCGCCAAACACATGCACATCAGCCACCACCCCTAAATTCATCTACAAATGAAGACAGTCAGGAAATGGTCTGCACCAGGAGATGATTCTGCCACAGATAGTATCTCCCATTTGCAACCTATTCCCATTCAAACTCACTAACTGTAAGTCAGTCTTGATGAAAGCTCTATCTTTTGTTCCTACACTGTCTGTGACTGAATTACAAAGATCTGAAGGTGCGTATGCACCATAAGACGTATTACCTTTTCCTGTCACCACTTACTCCAGAGTCATAGAAAAACTCAGACAGCTCATATGACATTATTGGTCTAGTTTATCTTTGACCACACTCATGGCATCTAAATACATGTTTGCCCTAAAACAGGCTCAAAATACAATACAAACTGGTTCACGCACACACAAAATGCTCAATCCCCAGCTATATTGAAGAAACTTTGGGTCTCAAAACACGAAGTCCAGCAGGAAATTGTTCATGTGGCCACTGTAGAGCCTGCAACTTCATCATTTTACCCCTCCCACCCAATTCACGAACGACAATGTCAAGTGGCAATGCAAACAACTAATAACATATTTTGTTTTTTGAACCAATAACATTAGTCTGTCCTATTTTAGGAGTGACTATCTGTGTTCAACACTGAAATGCTTGAACTTTATAAAGAAGAGTTAACATTTTCTTCAACATCCTCATGAGGAACATGACAATAATAGTATATTAGATAGCATATAAATCCAAACTGGGAAAAAATAATAATAAACAGACACATTACATTCTTTTAATATGTAGTTTCACCCCAGCCTTATGTGTAAAACTACAAGCTTAACACGTTTGGTCACATGACCTGCTTCAGAAGTTTTTTGCAGGCTAAAAAAGGAAAAATATGGGATCAGCTACAACACCTGTTTTTTTTTTTATTTACTACATTTTTGTTATAAAACATTTTTAATGATTTTTTTATTTTGTGAAAAAAGCACCCCTAAACCCCTATGTAAGTAATATTTAGTACCTACATTTTTATAAGATGATCTTCAACCTATATGGTTGTCTCCCTGGAGGAAAGAGGCAAAGAGATTCAATGACAGTGTGTACCTTCATTGTAAATGTTTCATAACAAAGAGAGGTCAAAATAATCCTCATCATATGGTTTTGAAGGAAAATGTTATTACCAAGATGAAGAATCAAATCTTCAAAGATTTTCTATCTGTAATGTAGAAGGAAATGGCAGTCTAGTAGTCAAATGAAGACAATCAAGTTTACTGAGCTCCTGAAAGTTTAAATGCCCCAAAAAATATATTATGGAATCCCTTTGGAAATCCTTACCAGTTCATAGACCAACCTTATAATATCTACTCGGATTATTTTGGGAGGTTTGTGTTTCTAACCTCTCAACAATATCATCTATTGATAATTCTTCCTTAACTTCTCAGTACGGCACCAGTTATTTTTCTTGCAATATGTTTCTTAACCTCCAACAACAGTTTGTCCATGGGTATCTCTTCTTCCCATTTTTCTCTGGATACTGCTTCAAATAACACAGTCACTGTTACATCTGTTTCCTCATCCTAAAATCCACCGTCACCTGATACTGACAATCTTGATAAGGAGTCAGCTAACTTATTACCCAACCCCGGTTTATACTCCACCTCAAAATCCTAATCATGTAGTCTTAATGACAATCCTGCTAGGTGTAGGGCGGCTTTATACATTCCCTCCACTGTTCACAACTCCACCATGGTTTGTGATCTGTATTTATTGTAAAGTAAATTTCCCACACATCCTAACTGAAATGGTTGACTCCCCACATGCACACCAACATCTCCTTCTGTTTTACTGAATTCTTTGTCTCTGTTTCGGACATCACTTTAGAAGAAATACATATGACCATATCTGATCCTTCTACTCTCTTGGATAACAATGCTCCCAGTCCTCAGCCACTGGCCTCCACTGTAACTTTCATTGATTTTTCCCATTGAAACATATTTCATCTTTAATGGTGTCCATTGCATTTTCACTCTCTGTTGACCACTCAAAACGTATGCCCTTTTTTCATCAGTATTCTAGGTTATGTGAGACTCACAACAAGTTTTACAAACCTGTTGTACTACTGTGCCAGGCCTAAGAATGATCTCAATTCATCCTTGTTAGTTGGCGTGGGGACATTTTCTGTTGCTGCAACTGTATCATCCTTTGGTTCATAGCTGTGCCCACTTACTACATGTAGGGATGCTACTTCTGCTTCCCTGAATCTGCATTTGCTTGCTTCTATCTTTAGTGCCCTTTCCAACAATCTGTCCAAAAATACTTACAGCCTAATATCATGTTCCGAACTTACTCTACCATATACTAAAATATCATCTTCGTACTCCATGGTTCCTGACAACCCCTTCAATACGGACGTCATAATCCTCTAGAACACAGTAGCTGCAGAAGCAAGCCCAAAAGGCATCCTGCTTTATTGAAATAGCCCTGTCAGCATTATGAATGCTAGATTCAAAAGCTAGGGCTCCTGGTTGGGAGCCTATTCTACCCAGGAAGGTTAGTAGTGAACAATAATTACAATTGAATAGGCTCAAGAAAAATAGGTGCTCTCAGAATACTCCTGCTTTTTGTCAACCTCTGCATAAAGAAAGAATAAATCTATTCAAGCTCTGTTGTAGAATCAATCTTATTCTTTATCATGAAGTTCACATGAGAGTAGCAAACATATAGACATTTGGACATTTATAACATCACATAAACATTTTAAAAAAAAACAAGTCATTTTCTCTGTGTAAAGCAGCATAAATACACTGCAGTTGGGGATAGTGCATCTACACCATGGTGTTTCAGCCATTTCTAGGTGGGCTTAGTTTGCCACATCTGGTGTACGGCCTTCATCAAGACGGCGGTCTGTACTGTATGATGTCTGCGCTATGGGTGTATTAATTCCACAGGTTCTGTTGTTTAGAAGATATATAAGCCACAAGGGCAAATCTCTGTATGCTCCTCTCAGCCGGAGGTGAAATCTCACTTTTAAATGCGCCTAGTTTCTTTTTTCTTTCAAGTGGCCCCGCGGGCAAAAACCTGTCAGAACTTGTGTTCTATCCTATTTCAGTTTTTACAACCAATATGCATTCTGAGCCTGAATTGTCATCCTGAACCATGGACACACTGTTTTTGTTCCAGCAAACAACTCCAAAATATCCCTGCCTGTTGCAGCAAGTGCAGATTAGGTTCTTTGCTGTGCAATACCTTCAGCTGGTGTAGTGTCTTATATTGCCGCATCTATAGCACCTATTATTTCCGTTGTCACCCTCCACTGTTCTTTTGTTGTAGGATTGTCTTCTGCTGTCCTTATCAAGTTGTCATAGCTGAATGCCTTTCTTCATCTCCCTGTCCTTTGTTGCTGTTCCTTTCTATTCTTCCTTCCTTATGACATAAACTTGTGGGATTCCCTCACTACCTTTATTCATTTTGTTTCTTTCCTGGAATACTTCCTTTTTCTGTTCTTTTAGCTCTCTCGAACACAGCTGGGTATGCTCAATTTTCTGTCTTCAATTGCAATGGTTTCTTGCAGCGATGGGTACCCAAACAACCACGGTCTTTATTGCACTATGAAATTATTTGTGTGGACTATGATTTGCTCCCTTGTTAATTCTTTGGTGGTGATCCTGGCACCGAATGTACATGTCGAAGCTAGAGTTTTTAGAGCGGAGACAGACATATTATTCAACCTTTTCCTCCTCATGTTGTGTTCTGGATTAAAATTAAATCTGTCAATTAACACATTCATTTCTTCAGTAAATTATGTGTCAAGTTGTCTGGTCATCCTCTCATGGTTATCCATGTCTCCATCTTCTGCTTCTGGCAGTTCTTTGTATTTATGCAGAAAAAAAAGAAAAGAAAAGAAAAGGACATAAAGTGACACCAAGAGTGTGAGTAGCTGTAGATAATGGGAGAAGAGAGGCAGGAACAGATAAGGGGGAGGAATAGTGGAGGCAGGAACAAATAGGGCTTAGATTTCCGTAGGGTTAGATTGGTGGAAATTAGAATGCATACAGACTTGGATGGAAGAAAGACTAGCAGAAACAGTAGAATGAAGGATATCAGAGAAATAAGAAAAATAAAAATATATGTAAGTTGTTGGCATAGACATGGGATGAGAGATTGAAAGAAGCAATGAGGGTGGGTAGAGGCTGTGAAGTTGGCATCATGGAAGGAGACACAAACAACAGATTCAATGTATAACAAAAATGTTTTTATGAAAGAAAATGTCAGGATGGTGGAAGTCCTAACCTGCCCTATGCTAAGGTGGTATTTCTCTACCTAAAGAAATGAAGGATAGTCTGTGTCAGTAAGATCAACTGAAAGGTCTATCTGTGTCCAAAATGTATACTTGCCCTCAAAACTAAGACAAAACAATGTGTAGGGTTGTCAACCATAAACTAAACAGTGTTCCAATAGTACAATTCTGAGCTATGTCCAGCTCAGGCTTACTCTTCGGCCTCTTTTCCCCAAATGTCAACCAGTTCAATAATGTTCAATGTAGCTTCTTCTGGACTTGAATTAACAAAGTTCCAGACCTTTGTGAATGTCAGGATGCAGCACGTCTCAGTGTTCCCTTCCCCAAGTTCAATATCAAAAGATGATACAGAAACAGGAAGTATCATGAAGCTTTGGCTTCAAAGGTGTTTCAAATTTATTTCACAACTCAGGGTTCCATCCCCAAGTTTGATATGCACAAATGATAGTTTTCCTTTTGACACAACAGCAAACTTCCTTCTTAGAATATAGGGGTTCTCTGGTTTTGGCGCAGGCGTCAGACCACACAGTCCTCGAGTAGTTCGATATTCATTCAAACAAGTGATTTCTCAAATTTGGCTCCACAACTTTAATATACAAGCGATTTCTTAACCTTGAGTCCATCTCTGCACTCAGAGTCCTTCATTCAACTTAGTTTCCTATTTGCTTTCAGTTCATTGTTCAATATTCAGCAGTTTGGTTATTTGCATTCATTTTGGTATTCAATGTTAGCAATGGTGCTGTTTCATGCAGTTTAATATTGAAAACAAATAGTCTTGCCTTTCCTTTCCCTTCAGTGTTCAATATGTGTAGGTTTTGCTTATTTTATTCAGTTCGGTATTCAATACATACAGCTTAGCCTTTTTCATTCAATTCAGTATTCAATAAATGCAACTTTGCTTGTTTCATTCAATTCGGTATTCAATTAGTGCAGTTTAGCTTGTTATATTCAGTTTGGTATTCAATAAGTGCAGTTTTGCTTTTTTCAATCAAGTTGTTATTCAGAAAATGCAACTTTGCTTGTTTCATTCAATTTGGTATTCAATATGTGCATCTTTGCTTTACCTTCATGAGCCACTACTATATTCAAGATCCCTTGGAGCGCCGCAATGGTTCCAGTATCCCCAACACTTACCAGGACACAGCAGCTCCTCTTGAAGGCTTTAACCCAAGCGGGAAAGCCTGTTCACCGGGTACTTCCTTCAGCACATGCTCGATCCAATGCGCAACTCCGCCTCCACTCCACCTCAGTGCCTGCTGCCCGCCTTCCCTTTTGAGAGTTATATGTCCTGTACCATCCCACCAGCAGGACTCCTGAGATCTTGGTTGGTGTCTCAGCATCTCGGCTTCTTGCACTCTTGCACAGATCCTTCTGCTGCGTCTTCCTCTTCTCCTGCTGCTCTGATGTGCTTCTGCATTCCACTTCTTATACATATGTGCTCCTTTAATGGGCTGCTGGTGTATTCCATTAATTAATGCTGCCTGGCTCTGATTTAAAGGACATGCCTAACATTCATAGAGTGGGGAAAGTGTGTAATGCTCATAACTCTCAGTTGTTTCTTCCTAGTCTCAGTGGTGTTAGGTACTCCAAGAGTGGAATAAATGGGAATCGCCTTATAATGACCCACCCATAAAGGTCAGGGGAGGGTTTGGTAGGTTGTCACTCGAATGAAGGGATACTGTGTTTTGTCCCAAGGTACCTCATCCCCAATCCTTCCCCTCCTCTTTCTAACATGTCTGGTGTGATAATATATCCTATGCTTCTCAGAGATAAGGGACCATGGTAACGTATATCCCGTAACCACTTCTGGAATAGGGGTTCCCTCCTGAAAGGGGGATGTGGAATACTGTGTGTTACCTAATGGCATCCCACCTCCAATCCCCAAGGATGCTCCATCCAGGTGGTCCTCCCTCGCTTGTCCACCCCCCCAGCGGCAAGATCCAAAATCAATGGCCTTTCCCTGGCCACCTGCATAGAGCGTCCAAGGAGAAAAGACGTGAGAATACCTCAGGTTTCTCACATGGTGCAGATACAATAGTAAATAGAAGTGCCCAAGAACAACATCCTGGGACACCTTATACTTAGGGGCAAGGGTCCTAATTTCAACCAGCACAAGGTACAGAATAAGTTTGGTCAGTAAGGTAGGAGAAAAACAGAGCCAACGGACATCACGAGGCAAGGGAAGAGAGGAGAGTAGGGGGGGGTTACCATGTCATAAAAACACAGATAAATCAAGGAGGATGACTACAGAAGAGTGTTTATTGTAATGAGCAGAGAGTGTGGAATTAGGCTCATGAAGAAGAGCAGTTCAGCAGACTGGGAAGGGTGAAAAAGAAGAAGTAATGAAATGCAAATGTAAGTAGGAAGAGACTTGGGTATAGACAGCCATTAAAGTCGTTTAGAGAGAAAAGGATGAAGAGAAGTAGGCTGCAATCTACCAAGCCGTCTGCCATTTATTTCAGTATTAAGATGATGATTGTATGTTCGAAAGAAAAGCTATGTAGGATCAAGAAAGAGACAGATTCAAGAGGAAGATCGGGGATAAATTGAGGGTAGATGGAAGGATCAGCCAATAGGATAGATTCTACATCCTGCATTAATACCGCAGCACAACATACATCTCATTGGGAAACCTGTTTTACTAAAGCAAATGGTTTCATTCTGTATCTCCAGCAACCACAACGATGCACAATGTTTACATAGCAAAAATAGGATGTGTACTCACCATTATTTTTCAAAATGGACGTGCTCCCAAACTGATACTAAAAAGGACTACTTTTTCAAAAGAGCAACGTTAAACTGCAATCCCTAGCCAAAACGAACAAGTTAAGTTTCTTAAAGAGAAATCCTGAAACAGTGCGTGCTATGAAGGTATCCAAAACATTGCAGTAATTAAGGCACAAATACACACACTTGCCCCAATCATGACCAAAAGGTGAAGCATACCCTTCCAACCAGAATACAAGTTATTATTATTTTTTTTTTATGCAAAAAAAGCAAATGAAACATGTGAGGAAGACCTCAGCCTAGCTTTAGGGTTGAACAGCGGGGTTCTGAAATGGGTCGGGTGCTTCCCCAAGTTAGAAGATGCTGGGATGCAAAGAGTACCCCCAGTGTCTCGGCTCAAAGGTATGGTACACTCAGAAGAACTTCAGCCCCCAGTAAGCACCATTTCTTTTATCAAGGTTCCATAAGCTCCCGAGCACATGCCACAAAACGCTCAAAGAGAAAGTTACAGCTCTACCTGACCATGTACACAGGACCCAAGCAAGAACAGGCAGCATAACCCACGGCAAACATGTCCAGGCCATCCAGAGGAGGGTAGCCCAAAGAAAAGGGGCATGCTATTATAAAAGCCACAGCCCTCAACATAAAAGGTAGTAGAAGAAGACGTTTTTTCAAGATCGAATTAAATATGTCTTTCAAATGTGATAATATATATGATAAAGTACCCCCATCAAATATTGTAAGGGTGTGGCAAGTAACAGAGGGGTTCCTGACCAAATAGAAGTAAGTGGCCAAAGGCAGACTAGAAATTGAGAAAATGGGTACTTACATGTTATTAACAATTAATCTTATATTACGTTTTAATTGGTTTATTATTTTTATGTCGCTATGCAAATATGGGACTTTTAGGTTGCCGTTGCTCATTTTAATAAAATGTTGTATGCATCGTTTAAATTCCATGGGAATCTTTTTTATGATAATTTGTTTGTCATTACATTCAAACCATGCGTAATTTTGTTTTACATGTTATATGATAGCCACTGTTTGTGGTGTTTCCATTGTAATAAATAATACTTTCAGTTTTATGACTTCAAGAAATAGACACTAATGAATGTGCACAGTTTGTAAGTAGTGTATTTAATTTTACACCATGTGCTCTATATCTTAGATATATAAGGAAACATCAGTTTGAATGATGTCAACTTGAATACTTTGCCTGATTGGTGGATCACATGGTGCAGAAGTGTTGTTTGTAGGACTCTTTATAAACACATTTTTCAATGGTATGTTCTTAACATTTCAAGTAAGTAAGAACCTTTTACATGGAGCCTCCTGTCACACTCCTCAAAGATGCTGATCTAGGAATCCAATAATATGCGGGCAATACTCAATTGTGCTTGGAGGTAAATAGCCCAAAGGACATCAGTCATCTCCGCGATTAGCAAGCCATCATTCAGTCCTGGATGAAAACCCCAAACTTAACCCAGCCAAGACCAGATACATCCTCATTGTTTACCCCAATAATAAACAACTTGTCCAACAATGGCTCAATGATGTGCACCTAGAAGGAGTTGTATCTTCAACTCTCAAATACCGCAAAATCCTTAGGCTTCGCAATTGACAGCAGCCTGTCCTTCCAGAAAAATGTAGCTAAGAAGGTACAAATAGCCTGGCACCAAATCTCCACTCTTTGCAAAATCAAACTCCTTAACCTGCCTTGGCACTTCTTTTACTGTGATACACGCATTTGTGGTCTCATACATTGTTGGGGCAATTCACTCCTGACAGGCCGTTCACTAAAAGCAGCCCACCATGCAGCAGCACATCATATTACAGGTGCACAGAAATATCACTGAATCATTCCCGTCCTACGCACCCTACATTGGCTTCCTCTCCAGGGCAGGATACTGTTCAAGACTGCATTTATCATCTACAAAGCAGTTATGAGTAGCAAAGCAGCATACCTAGTGTCTATGCTACACATTTCTGGTGGCTCATTCTCTTCATCTAGCAAATCAATCAACTGGCTCGAATCACAACTAGTCCACAAAGATAGAACCCACAAACAATTCTTCTCTTGTCACACACCCTCCTTCTGGAACACAATTGTGTATTCGCTCGGAATGCCTCCAGAATTCTTCAGTTTCCCAAATCTCTCGAAAAGTAGATATTTCAACAATAGTTGATCGTGGACTAATTCCAATAGGTGCACAGTGTGAAGGCATCATAAAGGAGGACACATACAACAGATTCTAGATAGTAAATAATCAACTTTATTAACTTAAATGTGGAGAAAGGAGATGGAGAAAGGCCTAATTTGCCCTATGCTAAGGTGGGATTTCCCTACCTAAATAAAACTAAGGAAAGTCTGAGTCAAATAGATCGACTTAGAAATCTGTCTGTGTCCAAAACCTATGCTTGTTCTCACAACCATAACCATACAATGTGTAGGGATGGCAGCGACCAAAAGAAAACCAACCAGTTTTTCACACAAAGTCCTGAGTTTCTTCCAGCTCTCAGCTTTCTTCAGCGACATTCTCCGAGTATTAAGCAGTTCAATAAAGTAAAGTCTTAAAGTTCCCTTTCTTAGAGTTTAAAAGCAATTAGTCTTTTCAGATCTCGGGGTCTCCTTCCCCAAGTTAGGACTCGGGGTGCCCTTCCCCTCGTTCCAAGTGATTGAATTCAAACAGCCTTGAAGTGAAATGTTCCTTCAGGGTTCCCTTCCCCAAGCTCCAAGTGCCACACTTCAAAAGAACACACAAACTGTTCTTGTCTTGCACTGTTTCAACATTTCCAGAAACTCACTAGTCGCTGTTTGAAAGTTGTTTCTGCAGTGCAGATCACATTGCCTTCTCTCTTCAGTGTGGGGGCGTCATTTCCTGCCCCTTAAACATGCCTGGGGTGGTCCTCCACCACAGGGGAACAAGCACATTGATTTAGAGGGAAAGCAGCAGCCTCACAGCATCCCTTCCTTCACCTTTTCCATTCTGATCCAGGGAGTCCCCACTGGCACTCCAGGTTGGAGGGTCCTCTGCTTCCTGCACCAGCCTCCTGATCCTACTGTCATTCCCCTTTTTATACTTGGTTGGGCTCCATTTACACACCTACAGTCCTTTAACAGGCTGAAGTTGTGGATGATTGTTCCACTTTGCCTGACCACCATTAAAGGGACATGCCTGACCTTCGCTACTCTTAGCAGGCATCTTCCTCATCCCAGTACGAGAGTGGCAAAAGAGCCTAGTCTTCATTGCTCTTAGCTGCCTCTTCTTCGTCCCAGTACTGCCTTTGCCCTGATGTGGTCTGCAGTGAAGGTTCTGCCTGAAAATACAGGAGGACTGTGTTCAAGACTGACCAACTGGGGTAAGTATCCTCCCTCCACCCCAGTATGATTTCAGTCCCTCTGGCTCCCTCTCCTCACCTTGTGGTAGAATTAGGAGTGTTCTCCGTCCTGCCTTCTTTGCAGTGGTGCGTTGTTCTTCATGGGCGAATGCGGTCCAGTTGCTTCACTGACGCCGGCCCGTTTGATATTGTTCAGGTAGGTCTTATTGCTGATCTTTAGTTTTGTTGCTATCCTGCATGCCTTTCTTTGTTTAAAATGTCTCTTTTTTCTCCCTTAGGTATGCGGAACTTCAGCTCTGCGAACTGGCTTGGTTGAGCCCCACTGGTAAATGATGGTGCAGCGAGTAAGCCGGCTGGGTGGCGTCCCTGTGGATACCAGGTGAGCGTAACACCAGAAGAATTTCTTGTTTTTTCTCAGCAGGGAGGTAATTGGGGGAACTATATGCGAAAACTTTGGAATAAACCGACGATAAAAATTGGTGAATCCGAGCACAATTTGTATTCCTTTTGTTGATGCTGGTGATGGCCATTGAAGGATAGCATCCACCTTGCGTGTGTCCATGTGTACTCCTCGTGGTGTGAGAATGAAGCCCAAGAATTCAACTTGTGTTACATGGAAGAAACACTTTTCTAATTTGACAAACAGCTGATGCTGTCGACGTTTTTCCAAAACTGCTCTTACATGGCTGATGTGGTCCTCCTTGGAAGCCGAGTAAATAAGAATGTCATCTATGTAAGCAAGTGTGCAAACATCCAATAACTCATGAAGCACATCATTCATAACGAAGTGAAAAGCTGCTCGGGCATTACATAATCCAAAAGGCATGATCTGGTATTCGAAAAGCCCATACTTGGTTCGGAATGCCGTCTTCCACTCGTCCCCCATTTTAACTCTTACAAGGTGATAGGCTCCTTGTAGGTCCAGTTTTGTGTACATTTGAGCATTCATTACCTGATCTAGAAGCTCTGGGATAAGTGGCAGGGGGTATCTGTTTTTTACAGTGATTTGGTTAAGCGCTCTATAGTCAATACAAGTTCTTAAGTCGCCTTCTTTTTTTGGTATGAAGAAGAGAGCCGAGGAGGCAAGGGACTCGACGGATGGATAAACCCGTTGGCTAGATACTTATCCTAGTATGATTTTAGTTGCTGGTTTTCCTGCTCCGTTAGAGTTTAAATTCGATTGCAGGGAATTTGGGCTCCGGAAACCAAATCGATTTGACAATCGGAAGGCCTGTGTGGAGGTAGTGTGTTCGCTTGCTCCTTCTGGAAAACATCATGGTAATCCAGATGTTCAGGAGGTAGGGAACCAGAGAGACCCAGAATAGTTTTTGTCTTGGGTTTCAGGTTACAGCATATGTTAGCATACTCTTGAGGGAAGGTCAGAACTTGTTTTCGCCAGTCGATCTTAGGGTTGTGGGTTTCCAGCCAAGGCATTCCTAATATCATATGGAACTGAGGAGCACTGATGCGATCGAAGGAGATGTTTTCTTGATGACCATCCTGACACATCAGCCTTGACTTTCTTGGTATGCTGCATCACTGTTCCGGATGATAACTGAGAAGCATCCACTGCTGTGACGTTTTCTGATTTCAGATTTTGTCGGAGAGGAAGGCCGATTCGTGCAGCCAGATCTTGATCAATATAATTTCCCACCGCTCCGCTGTCAATGTATGCATGCAAGGCATGTACCATTGACGGTTGTTGGTGGTTGCGCAAAAGTACCGGGATGACCAGATGTGAGGTCTGTACAGATTCCTTCTTTTCGCTCGACAGGTGGACCCCTACGTTTGTCAGGCGTTGGAGTTTTCCGGATTTTTGTTCCTTTTCATCATTGCCATGGTCTGTTTCGCCAACTAATTTCTTGGGTGGTTTTACCTGGCATTCTCGGAGGAAATTCCTGCTCTGCCGCAGTATAAAAAGAGCTGTTGTTGTCTTATTTTCTCTCTTTCTGCCTTGGTGATAGGACTCTGTAATCCACCGATCTGCATTGGTTCAGTTTGTTCGTGGGTTTTGGTTTGGTTGACCCGGGGTCGCATATAAACCGACCTCCCTTGAGTTCTTGTGTGATCCTTTTTTCGGTTCTGCAATCTATGGTCGAGCTGCACAGTCATGTTGATGTATTCCGCACAACCCTCAGGGGGATTGACCACTTGGGCTAGAACATCCTTAAATTCCCCACGCAACCCTCAATAAAAGAGTGTGGTCCTCTTTTCTTCTGGCTAATTTGTCTGTGCTACGAGACAATTAAAAGTTGCGATGTAGGTCAGCAGGCCTTGGTTTCCCTGTCTGAGAGACAATAGTTAATTTTCCAGAGCTTGTCCTTGAGTATACCTAGCAAACAATTTCTCCATCTCCCACTGAAATTCCGCAAAGTCTTGAAGTAGTGGATCATCCTGGTTTCATAATGTGAATTCTAACCCGTCTTTATCTCTTTCTCTTGCAGGTTCTATTTTCCAATCGATTGCTCATGGTGGAATGATGTCGGCAAGAAGGCTACGTTCCGGAGGTCTCCAAGTGGATAAAGGATGCCTGGGTCTACGATGATGCTGGCCGTAAGCTGAAAACAGGTAAGGATGTGTTCAGGCTGCGGTAGTTGGAAGCAGGTAAGGATGCGCTCTACCTACGGAAGCTGGAAGCAGGTGTCAGAATTCTTCCTCACAAACTTGACCCCGTAGTGTAGAGGAAGAATTCTTTCGATCAATATGCCTCTCTGAATGTACAAAGGAACATCCAGAAAGATTGATTAACCGAAAGACCGGAATCCTTGGAGACCTCGTGGCTGTGAAGAAAGATACGATAATTAATAGGTGACTTCAATAGCAAACCCAGAACTATAGATTTCTAGTCGGGAGTCATGGAAATGTCACGTAACAGAAACCACTGCGTGAAAAGAACAGAATAACTGAGAAAATAAATGATATAACCAATACCCTAAGTGTTATGTAAACTAAACAGTTGGTATAGGTAGGAATAACCCTTGGACAGCCAATGTGAGGGAAGGTCCTATCTACTAGTATGGATTGAGGTGACCCACTTCCCTGAACAAAGAAAAAATAAGAATGAAGCACTAGTTACCGTACGTGAAGTTACAGGATCCCGCGGTGCAGCTGAGGCTGAGAACTACTAATCCCACGATGCAGCGGAGGCTGGCAGGATCCCGCGGTGCAGCGGAGGCTGACAAGATCCCGCGGTGCAGCTGAGGCTGAGAACTACAAATCCCACGATGCAGCGGAGGCTGGCAGGATCCCGCGGTGCAGCTGAGGCTGAGAACTTCAAATTCCACGGAAGCGAGTTAGAGAAAGAAAGGAAGTCAAAGCACGGAAAATCCGAAATCCAAAAGGCGTAAACAACAAGAGGGTCAAGCACATCAAGCCAAAGTCCAGTCCGAAACGAAAACACAGACGAGCGGTGACAGAACCAGGGGACAGGCAAGTAGCGAATCCAGGGACGAATGCCGTAAGTCAAAAACAAATCAGAAGTTCCAGGTACCAAGGCAGACTAGGGTAATCCAAAAAGCAGGTCCGAACAAAGCGTAAGCAGAATCAACATAGCACGGATCGAAGCAGTAAACCGAAATGCTCAATCAGAAGCACTGAGCATAGGACAGGGCGGAGTTTAAGAAGGGGAAGTCATGTGACTAAGGGTTCCTTCCTGGACGCCGATTCCCTCCCCTTGACAACGGCTTACACCGTTGCCAAGGTAACTTCCAAGCCCTTCTACGTGAGTTCGGTCGGTAAAGCAGGATTCTTTTGCTGCCCTTCCGTCTTACATCAGATTCAGCGAGACGCTTGGTGAACAGCGGGTTTCTTGAAAACCGCTCCCGTGGCGTGACAGTACCCTCCCCAAAAGGTAGACCCCCCTCTCCGGGACGCCCAGAAGTCGGCAATCAAGCGTGGGGCATGGATATGATCCACGGGTTCCCAAGTACGGTCCTCTGGCCCATAACCCTTCCAATCAACGAAATACCATCGAACACCCTTGGAAACCTTAGTAGAGAGGATCTTGTGAACTTCATATTCCTCCTCTCCCTGTATCTGTAGAGGTAGCGGGCGTGAAGGCAGGGAGGTGTTTGGGTAAAAAGGTTTCAGAAGGGACACATGGAATACCGGATGTATCCGCCACTTCAAAGGAAGGCGCAGACGCACCGTCACCGGATTTATTAATGCAGTGATCGAATAAGGACCCACATAACGAGGCAAGAGGGCCCTTCTGCCTGGCAAGTGTAGATTTTTTGTAGATAACCACACCTTCCCACCCACAGAATAGTTAGGGGCTGGAGAACGATGAGCATCAGCATAGTGTTTGGTGCGTACCTGCGCCAGTTCCAAATGACGTCTAACCTGACTACGGATCGACACCAAACGCTCCACACAAGAGGTTGCCGCGGGATGGTTAGAAGGACAAACAGGGGACACCGGCAAAGACCTAGGATGACGTCCAAATAATGCAAAAAAAGGCAAAGACTGAGTAGAAGAGTGCAGAGAATTATTATATGCAAACTCCGCCATGGTAAGGACTGAGAGCCAGTCGTCCTGATATTGATGGGTCAGACATCTTAGGTATTGCTCCATGGTGGAATTCAAACGTTCCGTTTGCCCATCCGTCTGGGGATGATATGAGCTAGAATATCTGTCGTCGATACCAAAAGAGGTAGTTAAGGATTTCCAGAAATGAGAGGTGAATTGTGAACCCCTATCCGAGATGATAATTGAGGGAAGACCAAAGAAACGGAAGACATTCTTTAGAAACAACTCCGCCAACACCGGAGCAGTAGGTATCCCATGACAAGGTACGAACAAGGCTAACTTGGTGAAATAGTCAACGACGACCCAAATGGTATCGAAACCGGACACTGGAGGCAGTTCCACTACGAAGTCCATAGATATCATATACCAGGGCTGGTCTGGTATGGGCATGGATTGAAGCAAACCTACTGGTTTAGCATGGGTGCTCTTACACTGAGCGCAAACATAACAACGAGCGATGTATTCAGGGACATCTTTGCCCATGGATGGCCACCAACACCACCGATGTAATAGATCCATGGTTTTCTTAGTACCAGGATGTGCTGCCACCTTAGAATCATGGCACCAACTAACTGCTTTCTTTCGGGTGTTCTCGTCTGGTAAGTATAACAATCCCTTAACATACGGAAGACCCCTGATAACATCAAGACTCAAACGTTTAACTTCGTCTGAACTTTTCTGCACCCAAACCAGCAGTTCAGAACGAAGACTAGGTTTTAGAGTACAAGCGCATACTACCTGATGGGGTAGTAGCAGCTGCTTCTCGGGTCGGTTCGCAGAAGGAACACCATGCATACGTGACAATGCATCAGCTTTGGTATGTAAGGACCCAGGTCTGTATGTTATGGTAAAGTTAAACATTGCAAAGAACTCATGCCACCTTGCATGTCGAGCCGTGGAACATTTAATTGATTGTAGGGCTAGTAAGTTCTTGTGATCTGTGAATACCTGGACTGGTACCGCTGAACCTAACAAGTGATGCCGCCAGGTCATAAATGCATCCCTGATGGCCAACAACTCTTTTTCTGTTATGGTATAGTTGCTTTCATAAGATGTTAGTTTACGTGAATGAAAAGCGACTGGGTGTAACCCGTGAGTATCTGGGCATACTTGAGACAGGATCGCACCCAGGGCTATGTCAGAAGCATCAGCTTCAACCACAAAAGGAAGAGAAGGATCTGGATGTTGAAGAATGGGAGCGGTTGTAAACGCTGTCTTGAGATTAACAAAAGCATTAGTGCAGTCCTCTTCCCATATAAACGACTTTTTACTGCTTGTGAGAGCAGTTAAAGGAGCCGCCACTGTAGAGAAGTCCCTAATGAATCTTCTGTAGAAGTTTGCAAATCCCAAAAAGGATTGGAGAGCTTTAAGTGATTTAGGTATTGGCCAGTCTAACACGGCCTTGACTTTAGATTGACTCATTTGTATTCCCTTGGACGTGATGTCATACCCGAAAAATTCCACTTCCGTGGCATGGAAGATACATTTCTCTAATTTAGCATACAGGCGGTTCTCTCGAAGCCGTTGTAAGACCTGGTTGACATGTTGCACATGAATATCATAGTTAGCTGAGTAAATCAAAATGTCATCCAAGTAGATAACAAGGAATTGATCGATCATATCGTGAAAGACATCATTTATGAAGTACTGAAAGGTAGCCGGGGCATTACAAAGTCCGAATGGCATAACCCTGTATTCAAAAAGGCCATATTTAGTTTTGAATGCAGTCTTCCATTCATCCCCACTACGAATTCTAACCAAATTGTAGGCTCCTCGGAGATCTAATTTGGTAAATATGGCTGAAGAACCCAGCTGGTCTAACAAGACCGAGATTAGAGGAATAGGATATTGATTCCTAATAGTGATTAGATTCAGGGCCCTGTAGTCGATACATGGACGCAGCTCCCCTTCTTTCTTCGGAACAAAAAAGAGGGGAGAAGCCGCGGGAGACCGAGAAGGACAAATGAACCCAGACTTAAGAGACTGGTCAATGTATTCTTTAAGTACTTGGTCCTCCTTGTGTGTCAATGAATAAACCCTCCCAGAAGGTATCTTAGATCCGGGAATAAGATCTATGGGGCAGTCATAAGGTCTATGAGGCGGTAAAACCATGGCACTTCCTTCGTCAAATACGTCTTGGAATTCAACATATTCTTTAGGTAATTCCCCTGTGAGCACTGCTCCGATGGTGGACGTAGCCTCCATCAATGGACGACATGGATTATCTCCTGGTGATCTCGACTGACAACACTGGTTTTCACAGTGTTCCGACAAGAATTCAATATTATTCGTAAACCAATCAATGGTTGGATTATGTGTTCTAAGCCAGGGTATCCCTAAGATTAGCTTGAGCTGTGGGGCTGAAATGACATCGAATCCAATGGTCTTAGTATGCCCCTGACAAGTTTCCATAACCAGGTCAATGGTCTGATGGGTAACCATACCAGACAACAAGGAAGAACCATCAACAGCATTAACAGCCACCGGTTTGTCTTTCGCAAGAACAGGTAAGGCTAGCTCCTTGGCGTATAGTGAGTCGATATAATTTCCAGTAGCACCCGAATCGAGCACTGCAGTAGCTGGAACCGGTTTCCCAGGAGGGAACAGAAACATAACTTGGATGGTGAAAGGCGTTACCAAGTTGGAGTCCATTAACACAGAAGGACTCGACAAACGGACTCCTCTTATTGTCGAGCTTTCAGGTTTCCCTGTTTCTTCATGGGTTTCTTAGTACACTCTTTCAAGAGATGATCTGAAGCACCACAATAGAAACATAAACGATTCTTTCGTCTATTTTCCCTTTCTTCTGGGGAAAGGGGTCCCCGTGTAGCCGCTCCGATCTGCATGGGCTCAGGACCACCTGCAGTTGGAATGGGGTTAATAGATATTGGAGGAGGTAACCCCCTCTTCTCACCCTTTCTGGCGGCTTTACGGGCATCGATCTGTAGAACCAGTTCCAACAATCCTGGAAATGTGTTTGGAACAACTGGTACCAAAGCAAGAGTGTCTTTCAATGAATCGGATAGCCCCTTGTAAAAGAGCGAGGCCTTCTTATCATCTGGCCACCCTGTCTCAGCAGCCAGTTGATTGAACTTGGCCAAATAAGCCAGAAGAGTTGAATCCCCCTGTTGTAAACTTAACAACTCCAACTCCATAACCTGGGCCTTGTACCGTGTATCGAACACTTTACCCATGGCTGCAATTAGTGCATCGCAGTCAAACAGTAGGGGGCTACCCTCTTCCAATAAAGGGTTAGCCCACGCTGCAGCAGTACCCCCAAGGTGGGATAACAGGAAGGCTGCTTTAGTTGCGGAATCAGGGAAAGATCCTGGGCGACATAAGAAGTGTAACCGGCACTGATTCAAAAAAGGTCCTGAAATGTTTAGGATCCCCATGAAACCGCTCAGGAGGAGCTAGCGGAAACTGTGAGGTGACGTAAACCGGCCCTGCCTCGGCCTGTGCGGCTGCAGCACCTCCACCCGAAGTGGACGGAGGTGAATGAGTCTGAAGAGAGGAGGCGTGCATGGCCGTTTGAATCTCTAGGATCTGTTGTTGGGTCGTGGCATGTGCATTAGCCATGTCAGTGCGCAAATCTGCCACTAACTGAAACAAATTAGCCAGGGTCTCGTTAGATTCCATTTATGAGGCTTCTGATTTTGTCAGAATTCTTCCTCACAAACTTGACCCTGTAGTGTAGAGGAAGAATTCTTTCGATCAATATGCCTCTCTGAATGTACAAAGGAACATCCAGAAAGATTGATTAACCGAAAGACCGGAATCCTTGGAGACCTCGTGGCTGTGAAGAAAGATACGATAATTAATAGGTGACTTCAATAGCAAACCCAGAACTATAGATTTCTAGTCGGGAGTCATGGAAATGTCACGTAACAGAAACCACTGCATGAAAAGAACAGAATAACTGAGAAAATAAATGATATAACCAATACCCTAAGTGTTATGTAAACTAAACAGTTGGTATAGGTAGGAATAACCCTTGGACAGCCAATGTGAGGGAAGGTCCTATCTACTAGTATGGATTGAGGTGACCCACTTCCCTGAACAAAGAAAAAATAAGAATGAAGCACTAGTTACCGTACGTGAAGTTACAGGATCCCGCGGTGCAGCTGAGGCTGAGAACTACTAATCCCACGATGCAGCGGAGGCTGGCAGGATCCCGCGGTGCAGCGGAGGCTGACAAGATCCCGCGGTGCAGCTGAGGCTGAGAACTACAAATCCCACGATGCAGCGGAGGCTGGCAGGATCCCGCGGTGCAGCTGAGGCTGAGAACTTCAAATTCCACGGAAGCGAGTTAGAGAAAGAAAGGAAGTCAAAGCACGGAAAATCCGAAATCCAAAAGGCGTAAACAACAAGAGGGTCAAGCACATCAAGCCAAAGTCCAGTCCGAATCGAAAACACAGACGAGCGGTGACAGAACCAGGGGACAGGCAAGTAGCGAATCCAGGGACGAATGCCGTAAGTCGAAAACAAATCAGAAGTTCCAGGTACCAAGGCAGACTAGGGTAATCCAAAAAGCAGGTCCGAACAAAGCGTAAGCAGAATCAACATAGCACGGATCGAAGCAGTAAACCGAAATGCTCAATCAGAAGCACTGAGCATAGGACAGGGCGGAGTTTAAGAAGGGGAAGTCATGTGACTAAGGGTTCCTTCCTGGACGCCGATTCCCTCCCCTTGACAACGGCTTCCACCGTTGCCAAGGTAACTTCCAAGCCTTTCTACGTGAGTTCGGTCGGTAAAGCAGGATTCTTTTGCTGCCCTTCCGTCTTACATCAGATTCAGCGAGACGCTTGGTGAACAGCGGGTTTCTTGAAAACCGCTCCCGTGGCGTGACAGCAGGTAAGGATGCGCTCTGCCTGCAATAGCTGGAAACAGGTAAGGAGGCGCCCAGGCGGCGGTGAGCATTACGCTGCCATAAGCTGATTAATGCAAAGTGCTTGCCTGTGGGCGGGGCAGGCTTAACTAACCTGGCTCCAGCCACATCCCTTAGTTCTGACTCATGGCCCTGCCCTGCCATTCCTAAAGGATGCTGCATGTGCAGCCCAGCTCCTTCTCAAGGCCATGCTCAAACTGGATGCATGTGGAGGCCCCTGCAGGGGAGACAAGCACCTTGCACAAAAATAAAAATGTGCAGTGCACACTTATTCATGAGCCTGGCACCAAAGGCACCAGGACTGGGTCCTACTGGACCCTTTATGTTATGGGGTCTGTGGTTCCTGGCCAGTGGCCATGACATGGGGTGCATATCATCAGTATTCCGGAAACACCTCCTAAAGAAACCCCTCCCTCTGAAGGAAGTCTTGGAACTAGCAATGATATATGAGAGATTTGATACACAAGCAGCCAACATTGAAAATCAAAAGAAAGTGGACACCATAGCTGCAATGGGACCTGACATGCAAGGGCAATTGCGATACTCAAGCACCCCAGCACATCAGGACTCGTGGATTGGCAATTGCAGAAACACGACTGACAGACAATATTATCAGTGTGGATGTGAATTTCCACATAAGGTCCAAAGTCCAGCTCTTGGTCAAATGTGCATGCAATGCGGCCAAGAGAACCACTTCCAGATCATGTGCAGAGAAAAAGCTCCTGTATTACTAGCATACAGACCCAGTCAACAGATGTTACCTAATAAAAGATATGATATACCTATGTCATTTAATGCGAGGCCATACCAAGATAGAGACATCATGAGACCCAATCTTGCTAGGAATACAACAATGTACCAGGGACAGCCAGGGTTCATCGGAGCTGTAGACGACATGCAAATTGAGACATATGGAGGATCATTGGAGTTATTAGAATATGATCCCACTTTACAACCATTCCAAACCGAGGATCAAGGATACAGGAGAGAGATATCCATGGAAGACCTCTATGATAATCCTCCAGTTGATGAAGGACACTGAAATACAGAACAACAATACTATGAGTACGATAGATACTGTAGAGAGTATGGCAGACTCATCTATGACACTTCTGATGACAGTGCTGCTCCAAGAGTGACAGTGCATATAGGAGGACAGCATATCCCGTTCCTCATAGATACAGGAGCCACTGTAAATGTAATGAATGAGAAAATCTATGGTACCATAGCCAGCACGTACCCTCTACAAACATCACAAGCCCAGATCTTCCAGTGGGGAGCAACCCGGCCTTTGCAATCTAAAGGACAATTCTGTTGTGAACTAATTCATGCATTCCTGTCACGATACATGTCATAAACAGCCCTGCAACTGGAAGATGCCTCCTCAGCTGCAAAACAGCCACTGAGCTGCGACTGATCGATATTCATTATGACAAACCTGAAACAATACAAGGACTTCCACCTCAAACTCAGGCTCTGCTAGCCTTGTCACAGAGAGAACTAGACATTAATGAACTGAATGAGGCATTTGCAAAACTGTTCCAAGGTGTTGGCATGTTAAAGCACACTGTCATACAACTACACATACAACTACACATTGATCACAAAGTACGCCCTGTTCCGCAACACACCCGGTGGATAGGGTTATCCCATGAGCTAAAATTATTACTCGAAAATGACATCATCAAACAAGTTGACGGTCCACCCCATGGTTATCCCCACTAGTGGTAGTGCCCAAGTTGGATGGTTGCCTTCGTCTCTGTGTAGATATGTGGATTCCTAATACTGCAATTCAAAGGGAAAGACACCCTGGACCCAACATTGAGGACATGATAGTCAGACTGAACCAAGCCACCCGATTCTCAAAGTTGGATTTAAACCAAGGATATCATCAACTGGTGATTGACCCCACATTCAGACCCATCACCACGTTCACTACACATGAGGGTCTTTTCTGTTATAGATGTCTTAACTTCAGCATATCCTCAGTGGCTGAAACATTTCAGGAGACAATCAGGTGACTCATCGCACCAGTCACAAATGCTTTCAATTATAGTGATGATATCTTGAAATTTGGTATTACCCAGGAACAACATGGTGAGGCACTGCGCTAAGTCGCACTATGCAGCAAAACAGTGGTCTCACTCTCAACGGCCGGAAGTGTCTAGTCAATAGGCGTAGTTTGTGCTTCTTTGGCCACATATTTTCCCATAAAGCGATAAGAGCGGATCCTGAAAAAGTCAAGGCTATTGTAGGTTTGAAGGCCCCGCAAGATGTGTCGTAACTATGGTCATTCCTAGGAATGTTGGGTTACTGTACCCGATACCTGCCAAACTATGCAACGCTGACTAACCCACTCAGCCAACTCCTCAAGAAAGACTCTGCATTTACATGGGATACGAACTGTCAATTAGCCTTTGATGCGATCAAGAGTGATCTGGCCAGTGACCGCCAACTTGCGTACTTCGACTCTGAATGGTACACAGAAGTCACAGTGGACGCCAGTCCAGTGTGGCTGGGAGCCATCCTAGCCCAAACAGACCAAAGAGGAAAGTCTGAAAGGCACATTGTGACATATGCCAGCAGACCTCTGTCTGTTGTTGAACAAGCGTATTCACAGGCAGAACATGAGAGCCTTTCTGCAGTCCGGCCATGCACAAAATTTCAGCACTTCGTTATTGGAAGAACATTTGTCCTTTTTACAGACCATCAAGCTCTCTTGTCTTTTTTTGGAAACCCTAGGATTAAGATGCCTCCTTGCACAGAGTGGTGGGGTATCCCCCTTCAAGAATACAACTACTCCATAATTCATAAACTGGGGGGAGAGGCGAATGCTGCGGACTATCTCTCATGACATCCTGATGGGACACCTGAAAATACGATGCAACTGGAGGCAGAGGAATACATTGCATATCTCTCTCTTAATGCTCTTCCCCGAACCATAACGAGAGAACTATTTGCTGAAAGGAGCAAGGCTGACATCGCCATCGAAGCGGCTATTCAAATCACCAATGCCAACAGGTGGCGACACCTGGCCACGGAATAGTTTCAAAACTGGGAGCTGGACAGGAGAGACTTACAGAGATTAGCAAGGGTAGAAGGCTAACTGGCCACAAGGGATACTACTCAGAGGCAATTGCCTGGTGGCCCCAAAGAGCCTGAGGAAGGCTCTTGTTATGATAGCGCACAAAGCACATAGAGGAATTGCAAATACAAAGAAAATCCTAAGGAATCAAGTGTGGTTTCCACACCAGGATATGATAGTAGAAGATACCCTGAAACAATCTGTGGCCTGTCAGGTGTCTACGTCAAACAAGTCCCCATGCCCGCTCCGAATAGTTCCGATTCCCGATGGGCCCTGGCAGAGAATGACTATGGACCATTATGGGCCACTGGAGGAAGGTGGTCATCTACTATTAACGATAGATGGATATTCACGATTTCCTATGGTTAAACATGTCGCGTCTACAGCATTCCACCATGTAGTAACGGTGATGGATGAACTGTTCATTGAATGGGGTATTCCCAATGTAGTTAAAACAGATAATGGCCCACATTTCTAGGGACAAGAGTTTATGAGATTTGCAGCATATCTGGGTTTCCATCATCAAAAGATTACACCTTTATGGCCCCATGCCAATGGCATGGTGGAACGCTTCATGGCCACAATAAAGCGAACGCGCCAAAAGGAAGCCACAGATCTCATGTCCATGCCACAAGCAATTTCCCAAATGTTGAGAAGCTACAGGAATACGCTGCATGAGGTGACTGGGTACACCCCCATTGAACTGATGATACAATACAAACCCAGAACTCGACTACCTCAACTGGAAGACTACACCCCTGTTGAAGATGAAGAGATTCGGGAAAGGGAGGGCGAGAAAAGAAGAAAAGTCAAAGAATGGACTGATCGCAAGAGAAAAGCTGAAGAACATCAAATACCAGTGGGTGAGACTTTACTAGTTCAACAGAAACAACACAGGAAGACGGATACCAGATACAAACCAGAACCATTGGTGATCACAGAGGTCAAACGACCAATGATTAAAGCTATTGGGGATGATGGGGAAATAACTCGAAATGCATCTTTCTGTAGCAAGATGTTTCAAGAGAACCAGGAGGAAGAAACACAGATTGAGGAAGAAAAAGAATAACCCAGAGTTACACCACCTGAAAATCCCCCACCGCGACTGCCTGATGTAGAAACTCAAGGGGCAACTGGTCATCCACAGAGAGTCATCCGTAAACCCCCATGTCTTATTGAACAGATGTAGGATGTGAGCTCCTATGATAAGTAAGTGGGTGGTGTTGTGGCTTAATGGAGTGCGGCTCCTTTAAGAGGGAAGAACCTGGACAGCATGAGGGGACTGGAGGATTGGGGGAAGGAAGGGGCGGGGCTGGGAAAATGGTTGGCAGTTAGTCAATGGAAAATAAAGAAGCAACATGTGAGAGAACATCTATGCGTTTTATTGTATGAGTGAAAGTTTACACATACAAAAGCTCCCCCCTTGCTTAATTATGACAAGCTAGCAAGTCTGCTCCCTCATTGCTGCTGCTCAGAAGCCTCAGGCCCTGGTCAGCAAGCCTTATTGAAGCCATACAGAAAGAGTTGGTATCGTGTGCGGAAGATTTAACGAATCAGCGAAGTAGGAAGCTCTAACGATAATGATGATGATGACGACGAGCCCGCTAATGTATGCTAAAAATAAAGCTGCCTCGCCTGAATGAACTTTAATTTGCTCTATTAACGTTGCAAATGTGGAAACAACAACAGGCAGCGGAACAATCCTTTTATCCTCTCAAGATGCAGAGATGAGCCAAAGTGGGAAAACTGCTCTCCGTGTTCCTTCTTTAGCAGGAAATATTTGAAAACAAAATGCATTTTTTGTGTGATGGTTATTGCGGTATTTATCATTGTGGGAAGTGCGCACATTTTAATTTTCAGAGAATAGTAGAGCATTCAGTCCTCTTCAAGTGAGAAATATTAAAAAAGAGGAATGTGAAGAAAATCCAATGTAGATCATTCCTGAGAAAATGTTCCGAAATATAACCTTTAGGATAGGAATAGAAGATTGCAGTTTCAATCTGCAAAAATGGCAAATTATGGGCATAAAGACAGCATGGGCCTCAAAAGAGAAATTAGCCACAGGTTCACGTGCAATTGTGCCTTGTATTAGTGCTTTTGGGGGGGGGGCGTGCAAATACAGGGTCCTTCAATGTATTTTTGCAACAGGGCAATGTTTGTCTTAGGACGAACACCGTGCCCTGATAGCTCAATGATAAACAGTATCCTGCTGCAAAAATGCATTGAAAGAAAAGTTGTTTTGCACTCAGACAATGTTTGCCCGTGTGGTGATAGGGCTTCCTCAGGGGTTTGGTGGTAATTCAGTGGGAATTCAAGACAAACGTATTGACCATTGCTGCTATTCGGTGTTGTGGAATTACCGCAATATTATGAGCGATCGTACGGCAGTGTTTATCACCATTCTTGGTGTCCATAGGACTTCATGGGGATACTTACTGTGAGCTTCATGTCATTCTGACGCAGTGAACCTAATGATTTTCAGAAGCGGAGTGTAGGATTTACTTCCAGCTGTACATTCTCTATTTCACCTCCAATTTCAGAATTCAGACGTGTAGTAGAATGGTAGTAATTCCTTCCTTGCCAGTGTAAAGTCAGTTTTTCCCCAAACTGCTGATCTCAGTAGTGAGTCTGATAATTGGTTGTAGAGGCTGGGCCATTTTAAATATTTTCAACTCCTGGAGTTTGGGAAAGAAATCATGATGGTTGATTACAAAGAGAAATGATCAGATCTGAAACATTTACTAAAATCAATCTATCAAGGATTAATGCCAATCTGTGAGATCAAAGCTGGTGAACATTAACGTTATGCCTTCCCATGCATGGTGAGTGGTGAACTACAAGTTTTGTGTGCGTTTTCGTTTCCATTTCTCTTCAGATTGAGAAGGACCACACTTTTGGGAAGAGCCAGGAGCTATGCATGATTAAATTGTAAAGAGCCAGCCTGTGTAATATGTTGGCCATGGGTTTCGGCCAATACGATTATTGGGAAGAGGCTGGCAAGATTGTTAGTGAACTGTTCGGAAATTGGCTAAACGTAAGTCTCCATTATTGTTATATTAGGGTTGGCCGCTTGTGATATCTGGAAGAAAGCAGTTTTTTTATTTTACTATCATCATCACTTGGATGCAAACCATGGACAGCTGGATGAATAGGGAAGTATGATTGATCAGCAATAGGAAGAAGGATATGTTGCAACCCATGAGACGATATCTAGAAATTAGAGGAGAGAACTTATAATAGTGAAGATAAAATAATAGTTTGGCTACATCGGTTTTGGGAGGATAGCTCAGCGGCAACGGGCTCGCCTTGGAAGCAAAACGAAACGGAGCAACACAGGTTTGATCCCTGGGTCTGCACTTAAAAACCTCTGGGTATTAAGCGCTGTATAAATAACATATCATATCATATATTTATGCTAGATTGGTTTGAGGTATATGGCGATGAGAGCTGCAGGTTCCAAGGTCCTATGATTGTCATCCATCTGCAGAATGTTTCAGGTGAGGTTACTGTAGAGGCTTGGAATGCCTAACCCAGATCACAATATGATGGTAAGAAAAAGAAAAATGCTAATAGTAACAGAATATTGATGCTGCTCCTACTGTGTACAAATAAAGTTTCAGCTCATACAGCAGTCCTTTACTGCGTGGTGTGGAGTGGAGTGGTGCGACTCAATCTAGTTTGAGGAAAACTCACTTCATCCGAATTTCAGAGCGCAACCAAGAAGACATTTTTTGACTTTCTTCAATGTTTCGATTTTGTTTCCTATAAAATTGAGACGCTTCTCTAGTTCAGAATCTGTGTTGGGCTGGTTCTGATAGTGGCAGGATGTCGTTATTAGTGTTCAGACTCGTGTAGGAAAGGCAACTCATCTAGGTTTGGGTAGTTGTAGAGTAGTATTAAAATTAGAGTACTCATCATAGTTATAAATAGATAGGAGTTAGGGTAGAATTAGACAGGTACTTTCAATGAGTCAAGATTTTCTGACACATAAGCAGTCAATCACAGCTCTTTTCTGACGTAGCAGACAATTGTGGTTGTTCTCTCTATCGAGCAAAATATATATGAGGGCAAGTCAAAAATGCACTCCCCCATAATGGTCATGCAGATATAAAAAAATAGTCACATTCCGTGGGGAAGCATAACAATAGTTTGCAACTTCTTTTATCTACCAGATCTGACATTAATGCTTGATGGATCTCAGAAATGAGTTTTTCATTTGGCAATATTACTTTCCAGATTTCTACCTTTCTCATTGTAATCCACCTTATACTTTTGGTCAGGGTGTGACACATGTAGTTTTCCTGTCGGAGCAGAGTATAAGTGGGTGGATTTAGGATTTAGAGAGAGACACTGAGCAAAATATTAGAGAATAGACTCAGAAAAGACACACGTTTTTCTATTTTCTTCATGGAGAAGACAATTGCTGAATCAGTTCAAAGAATTACTTGTTTTCCTTTACCTGATGGAGCATAACATCAAACTAACTTCATAGAGTGACAGACATTTCTTTACCCTGAAGAAGCAGCAAATTAGTCTCAAATTGCTGCTCTACATTTGATTTGGAATAACTGCGGCCGGCCTGAGGCTTACACAAACTCTCCTTAAAAAAAGCTTGAAAGGCAGCTGGTCAATTTCAGAGCAGCACAAGCAGGCCTCGTGTTGAAGTATGTCGATGTGGAGGGGTTGGTAGGTCTGAAAAGAATAGCGGATCAGAAACCGGCAAATCACCTATGGCTTTGGCAGGAGGTGTCAATTCCAATAGGGCCTGGTCAAAGAAAAGACTGACAACAATGGAGCAAATCTGCTTACTTATTTGTGCCTTATGTCTCTTTCAACTAGACTCACAGAATTGTTGTAGGGTGTTTTCTTGAACTTTCTGGCCATGACCATGATTCCTCTCGATGTTCAATCTGTGGGAAGGCAAGTAGAGCACAATAAGCCCTACTCTTTACCCCCACCAAATTCAAGCATCAATAGCCAGACAGAAAAAGGGGCCAATGGCTACTTACAGTGTACTTTCATAAATTAATAATAATAATAATTTGGCATTTATATAGCGCTATGAACCCTCAGGTATCTGAGCGCTGCTTATTATTACCCACGGTGTGTGGTGCTCATTTATCGACCTCGGAAGGATGAAAGGCTGAGTTTGGCCCTGCCGGGATTCGAACCTGCGTTAGCAGGCTCTGCACGGGTGTCAAAGCGAGCGCTCTACTCGCTGTGCCACTTGACCAGCTTCATGATTTGATTGTTGCAAACAAATAGCACCCCAGCATAACTGCCCACCAAAAAGCAGTCCACCACGCTGCAGCAAGTCTTATTATGGGAACATGGACATTTGACCGAATTACCTCCATCCTGCGCACTGTATATTGGCTTGCACTCCAAGCCATGCTACTGTTCAAGACTGCATATATAATTTACAAAGCAGTCACGAGTAGCACACCTGCGTACCCGGTGGTTAAGCTCCACATATCTGGTGGCACACACTCCCCGCACAGCAAATCTACCAACCGGCTTGAATCACAACCTGTCCACAGAGAGAGCCCACCAACCTTCCTTATATTGTCACACACCCACTCTCTCCCATTTCGCAAATCTCTCAAAACATTGCTCTTTCAACAACACCTGACCAAGGACTAATTCCAATGTATGCACATACCGACGCATAGACCTCACAGCACAGCGTTACTGTTAAAAGATGCCACCCCAAATGCTGGCTACCCCCACTTTGTAGAGTGCTCCGCTGCTCTCGAGCTATGTCTGAGCTTTAAACAATAAAATAAATAATTGGGTGTTATATTCAAACAAGGCCCTACCTATTTTGTTGTAAAACCTTTATAAGCATACAGGACTTGATGCAGGCAATAAATACGTTAAAGCACCCACGTACATGTGTTTTTCAATGCAATATTTCCTGTGGGCCCCATCCATCTACTTGAATTACCCAAACAGCCTTATTGACAATGATTTCCCTCCATGGGTGAGCGTCCGATTCACAGTAGTGTCTAGGAAGAATGAAGAAAAATGACAAGCAGCATAGACTCTGGATAGATCCACGCTGTTAGTGTGATATAGCCAGATATTGGATTTAACTTCTGAGCACCTCTAAAAACCAAGTGCACACTTGATTTGCTGAAATTGTCATGAGATTTTTTTGGAAGCAACGTGCGTGATAAGTCCCATATTAGAGCCAGGTCTACAACACAAAAATGACCATGAGTGGGCGGGATCATTAGAAACACTCATTCTGTGATACAACCCGGGTAGCTGGCATATGGAGGAAGCCCCAAGCTCCTCATTCTGTCACCTGCCTTGTATTTATGGTCCCTTCCAAGAGCCTTAAAGATTAGAAAGGTGACACACCAGGAGAGTGACTCCCAGGGAGACAAGTGGCCAAATGGTAAAGAGGCAGGCCTTAGAGTGTTCAGGTTACTAGTAAGAGAGAAGCCCATGAACAAGGTTACCGAGGTAGTCTCTGGGGCAGACACAGGCACACTAAGGTACCCTTGGAGCTGGCAGAGTTGGCTAGATTGCTTTCCAGCAGGGAGGCAGCCCTCTTTTGAACCAAACTGTAGCCCCCTATAACTCCACTTACCACTTGTAGGAAAGTCACTTGTGCATATCAGGGAGCTTTGTGTTCCCACTTACCAGAGTGTCGCTTATCAGAATGGAATTGCTGTCTACCCGTGGAAAAAGGACACTTGTGGACATCAGTAAGGGCTTTCTGTTACTATTGAGGATGAAACCACAAACACAAAAACCACAAAAGATGTTATAATCATTTCCCAGGAGGCCGCTGACCCCTTTTACCACAGGTGTGCATGAAACCCAACAACCACAGTGTGGCAAACTGGCTTCTCAAGAGACACATGGAAGCGTCTTTGATTTGTGTGAGGCAAGGACTCCAGCACTTATCTACTGCAGTCAAGATGGGCATAACACGCTGAGCAACAGTGACCACTATAGCAGAGAATGTAAATCCAAGACGATGGAACCCATGAAAGCGATTTCAGCCAGTACAGCCACACCTGACACTGCTAGCAAGGTATTAACATCTGGGAGGCTTGTACTACCATGGCCGCCGGTGCTCTAATCACAGTACTCGCTTACTGCATTTTCAGAGTTGAAGTCCCTCAAGCAATTCAAATCACCCTGGGCAGTGCCATATGAGAATAAATGGTAGAGGGTGACAGAGGAGATAGTAGGAGTCAAGAGTTGGATGCATGCATTGACAGTGCATTGCCAACTAGTGCGGAACAAAATGGGTAGAGATAGAGGATGAAAGGCGAAGAGGAACATTACGGAGGATGAGGGATGAAGAACAAGAAATCAAGGGGAAAGCTGAAGTGAAGCATTGCACAGGAGAAAAAGGGGAGATCAAGGAGAGACGAGACAAAGGGAGGTGCATTCTGGATGAGAAGAATTAGAGAAGATCAAGGACAGAGGACCCACAATGCATGAAAAGGAAAATGCGGGAGGGTGTGTAGAGTTGCAGAGGAGCAGGTGGAGTGAACATAATGAGGGGAAAGGGATGTAAGAATTGAGAGCGACGAGGAGGATCAGAAAAATAATAAAGGGGAGGCAAAGGTGAGAGAGTTACCATCAGAGGTAAGAGAGAGCAAACGCGAATGGTGAGGAGGACACATTTAGAGTGTGGCGGAATGGAGAAAAGGAGAGAGAATCAGAAGAGGAGAGGAGAGGAGAAGACCGGACAGGAAGAAGAGGGTGGAGGGGGAGTGACAAGAGAGAGATGCCTAAGTAGAGAGTGGCATAAGAGTGGGCTGGTCTGGGCCTGAGCACCTCTTAGGTTGGAAGAGTTGCAGCACTCAGAAAAGGTTTCAACAGCCCTGGAAAGGGTTTAATCACAATCACCCAACAGTCTAATGTAATCTTTAAATGATCCTAAAAAGTATCACGCCTGACCCTTAATAAGATGACACAAGCAATTATGGTGGTAACCATGTTTTCAGAAGCAGACCAGAAGAATTGTGACATCCTAACAAATTCTATGAACTTGAAGAAAACTATCACACTAAGTCAAGAAAGACTTTTTGGGTACATGAAACTGTGAGTGACCTTTGTTGGATCACCAGGAATGTGGCATCTAAGGGGCTGTTGTAGAGATAAGTTTGTGTTTTGTTGAAGCCTATCTAGGAATTCCTCAAAGTGCAATGCTCAACCAGGTACATATGGGTGAAATGTTGGCTGAAGGTCCTCAGCGCTGTGACCATAGAAGGCGAGGTGCACTAAGCATAATTCTTTAAATTGAATGCACTGGGTGACAGGGAGCCAATGTAGTTGCCATAGCACAGATGAAATATGGGCACAGCGTGGTGTGGAAGTACCCAAACGCACTGCATATTTTGGAAGACTCTGAAGACGTTGCACTAAATGGGCAGGCTGAGACAAAAATAAAAAGTTACAGTAATCAATTTATGATGTGTCAAGGGCAGACACCACAGGAGCATGGAGCTGTGCCAGAACAAAGGGGGAACTCTGCAGAGCATTTTGTAACTGAAATACAAAATGCCAGTAAAATACCCACTGGCATACTGCACTCACTTCAGATGTTTTTGCTCCTAAATCCTTAAGAACAGGGATAGCGACAGGAAGATCACCTAAAGAAGAGAGACAAAAAAAGAAGTCCAATGAGAAGAAGCAGATAGAGGGCCCACCACCAATACTTCAGTTTTCTTGCCATTTAACTTGAGCCAGTTGTTAGACATCCATTCCCCCATGGCATCCAGGCAAGACCTAAACCTAGCAGCCGACTTAGGATGAGAAAGGTCAAGGCGAAGTAGGATCTCTATGTTATCTGCATAAGCATATCAGAAGAAGCCATTGGAGGAGATGAGTTTGGTCAGAGTTTGAATTTACCCTTTGAACAGCACTGGTGAGATGGCAGACCCTTGAGGAACACCACAAGTGAGAGCCGTAGCCAAGAACAAAATGGGGGAAGACAAACGGTTTGATAGCGATCTGTGAGAAAAGAAGAGAACCAGGCTAAAACGGAACCAGAGAGGCCATCCCCAGTCAGACGAGCCTGCAGGATAGCATGATCGATGGTATCCAATGTGACGGAAAGGTCAAGCAACAAAAAAGCCCAACCGCCATCTTGATCATGCCTGCGGCCCAGATAGTCCACGACAGAGACTAGCACACTCTCAGTTCCGCGGCATGGGCGAAAACCAGACTGTGAAGGGTGAAAGAACAGAGATTCTTCACGAAAGGAACTGAGAAGCAGATGGATCAGAGATTAAAGAAGCTTCATTAAAAAAAGGCAAGAGGGATATAGGCCGAAAACTGGCAGGAATAAGAGGGTCTAAAGATGAGTTCTTCAGTAAAGGAATCTCACTGGCATGTTTAAGGGGTGTGGGTATCTATCCAGATTGAAAGGAATTAATTGCGACCGTCAACAAAAGAGCAATATGCAGTAGAATGTCCTTAAGAATACAAAGGGGAATAGGGTCCCTGGGAGAAGCAGATTTCAATTGCGAAACAGCCACTGTGAAAACAGGAAACACCATCCAAGACATAGTGGGAGATACATTCGGAACTGCGACAGGAGAACGTAACGTCCTGAATCCCGTGGAATGAATACCAACACAAATGTTGTCAGTCTTATCCACCAAGAAGAGAGACAAAGAATCATAAAGTCCTGGGAGGAGAGAATGGATTCAGACGGAGCAGAGGACAATGTGCGCACAATCTTAAACAATTCTTTCAAAAGACAAATAGAGGCATCTATATGCGATGAAAAGTAAGCCTGTTTATCAGCAAAAATAGCTTTATGATAAGCAGCAGAAGCTCACTGAAAAGCTAGTTTGGCGACCGGGTTGTAGCTGAGACGATATTTGCAGTCAGCTTGTCTGCGCAAAAGGCGGATGGCACGCAAGTCATCCGAGTGCCAAGGCTCAGAAGGACAAGCTTGTGGTGTAGAATTTTTAAAGTGAGCAAGCAAATCAGCCACCAACACAAAAGTTGATGATAGGAAGTCTAGATTCAAGGGATCAGAATCAGGGCGGCAGGCTTTGATCTGCACTGTGATTTCGTCTGTGGACATTGTGCACCAACCCTGGGCAGGAGCAGACCGAGGTAGGGATGAAGGTTTGAAAGGCGTTGAATCCCAGGAAAAAGGGATAATAAAATGGTCAGACCAAGTGACTGGGAGGGCAGGAAATACTGATACCTCAGCAGAAGGATCAAATATGAGATCCAGCATATTTCCTAACTCATGAATGGGACACCTGACCAATTGAGAGAATGAGAATTCATTCATGGCAGAGATGACATTCTGAGATCATTTACTCTGAGATTAAAATCACCAACATCACAAGGTGAGTATGCCTAAACTGGAGATCGGCCCCAAAATCAACGAAGGTGTCACCAAAAGCTGGGTCACAGCTAGGAGGACGATACAAGACCAAAAGTGAATAGAAAGTTTAGAGGGCAATGTAAAACGAGCAAGTAATGCCTCCATCTGAATGTGACAGTTCAACGTAACCAAGATAACAATAAAATGAGAATTAAAAATAATGGCAACACCACCACCTGAACGAGGTGAGGGGCGGTCCCAGTGCAGGATTTTAAACTTAGGCGGGCAGTAATTGCGCTAGGGTAGGGCCAGAGGAATCACATAGCCAAGTTTCAGTGACCCAAATGAAATCTGGGCAGTAATCAGACAATACGTCCTGACCCTGTGTACACTGCCAGAGCGCATGCGTTAAGAAGTAAACATTTTAAGAAGGGCAGAGGTGAACGAGAAATCACTCTAACATTATCTATTTCAGAGAGACCTTTCGATAATGCAATAAACGATGGGGCAAGTTAATGTAACAGCCTTCGTGAGTACCTAACTGTCACTAAACGTACAGATTTTACCCATCTTTCCATTGCAGGCCATGTTACGCCTGGGTACAGACGGGCTCGATTTAGGTGCAACTTTGGTGCGTGCCCGCTGCTCTCATCCGCTGCGCTTCCAGCCAGTGGAAGATCTAAATAGAAACTCTGGGCATCATTACGAGGTTGGAGGTAGCCATGCTGGTTTTGCCAGCATGGCTACCCCCAAACTCGACTCCGGCGCCTACTAAAGGGGAATCACAGGCCCATTCCGAATTTGGCGGACCCGGTAATTCCCCTTGCGTGGGTGCTGGAGCCAGTACCTCACCATTCCCATTGAAGCCCCCTAGGGCTTAATAGGAGTGGAGAGGATAGTAGCAGCGGTACCGTTCATAACGTACCTTTGCTAGCATCATATTCTGCTCGCAGGTGCCGGTACGGCCACCTGGTTAGGCCAGGTGGCTGCTAGGGCACCCGTGAGCAGAACACGTAGTATGGCGGTAGGGTAGCAACAGTGCCGGTACGGCGCTATTGTTGCCTTACCGCCATACTCGTAACGAGGCCCATTGTATTGCAGAGGATTGCAGAGGACATTCCCTGAGACCATGCTGTGCCTACAGGGAAGAAAAACTGCAGTGCCGTCAGTGCAGGCAAGAAATAAAAACACACACGTCAGCTGGGAACGAGACCATGGGGCGATCAGGCATCCAGGCACACAACAAATGTAAAATAAATTACTGAGAGAACAATACAATGAACAAAATATGAAATGCATAATATATACAAAAATGCAATGAGTAAAAGAAAGAACAAAACATATTTTAAAAGTACGAGCACGAAGATTCTAGAGATAACACACATCAAATCTACCAATGAATCGATACCAATGAATCGAAAGAATCACCTGGCATTCTGCCAAAAAAAGCAAACTTTAAAACTCTGCCCGCCTAGCATTAACAACTAAGTGGGAGAAATAGATAAGAAGGTTTCAAAATTACTTTACGTCTAAACAGAAAAGCTATTATAACATGTATGCCAAATGTTCTTTGTGAAAAACTTGGGGCCACACTAGAAGACTTGTTTGTGTGCATGGTGCCTATTTATATCCCCAAAGACGCATCAACAAAGAATGGCACAATTGTAATACTACCTTCGAGGAAAAGTGGTTGCATTTGCAACCAATATGCATGAACTAGTGCTACATTGTCACCTTCCTAGCTTCTCAAATAACTAAGCCATCAGACACGGCATCATGAGAAGATACTCACACACAGCTAAGGAGAAAGACTGCTGAGGAAACCGGTGCCATTCGTCAACATTCTTCCGATAGCCACAGCAGATTCACAAGTTCACAAGTGCCACATATAACAGTGGGAGAGTGCGACTGTGCAAGGCAACTTGACAGAGAGAAGAAGCAGAACACAGTAATACGGCGAGCCACCAGGTTGTTGAGAGACCAACTGAAAGAACATGCTATAGGAGTGGAAAACCATTTTTAACTTCAAGGATCTTGTCCAGTAAACACAGATGTTGCAACTACAGCAGAGAAAATCACGAACCAATAAGAAAACGGATGACAATGGAGCACCAATAAGGCCAGTTCACAGCATAGAAGTACAAGCCAGGGATTCATCAGGATCTGACGTGGACAAAAATGTTGATGAGTATGTCTGCATGATGACAGAAAAAAGAGGTGACTGCAAAGATAGGTTTAATTATCAGAAATCGCAACCTCTGCTCCACTGGGGTACAAGGATAAGTAGTTGCTAAACCGTCTATTCAGACTTACACTTCCAGAGAAACCATCAGTGATCCCAATAATAAAGGTAAAACAGGGACAGACAAGAGATATACTTCCTTTGCATTTTGTGGTAACGTCAGCTAAGGGAAGGTCATACTTTTAGAAGGAATGTTAATGTGAGACAGAAGCAACCCAAACAGAAATAAAACAGAGAACAAAAGTTCAAAAATAAAACCATATGCAATTAAGGTTCTATAAAAATATATATACTTTCATTAAACAAATATGTCATACAGCTATTAGAAAAACTACCAAAAAGTCCACCCCTTTAAAAAGACACAAGATGCAGAACATTAATATATAAATACTCAGAATATTTTTTCAGGGTGAAATTGTTTTTCAAAAGGATATGTCTTGGTAGCAAAGAGTGCAAAAGGGGCATAATCAATCTCTATGGTCCCAAAATGTGGATCATGGGTAGAGGGTCAAATTTAGGCTTGTAGTTCCTGTAGATGTGGGTTGAACCGGGTTTGAGTGCGGCCAGCCATGCTGATCTCAGGCGTTGAATCAGTGTCAAGTCGGTTCGAGTGGTGCTCTGTACTTTTTTAAATTGGTGTCAATCAGTGCAGGTCGATTGATAACCAGGAGCGGTTTGACGATCCTGTGTGGTTCGAAATGATGAGTACCACTGGTTTGGGTCTATGAGTGCCGCGATCATTCAGCAGTTTAAGTTGAGCTGCAATGCCAAGTCCTGGAGATTCAATGCTTGTTTCGATCCAGCGGTTTGAAATTGTTTGCACAGTGTGTTGCTGCTTGAGCCAGACAAGTGGTGAGGATCTTCTGAGGCGATGCAACATCGAGACAGTTTGATGATGCAGCAACAACGGTTTTAAGTACGATAGTGAGTTCAAAAAGCAGCACTGTGGGTGCTGGATGTTTGAATGCAGCAAATACGGGTTGAATGCAGTTGTGTAGAACAATTCAATACAGGATACGTGGATGCTTTGCCCTCTCGGGGCTGTGAATCCCACTGCAGAGTGCTCTTCAAATTAATTTGTTCAGAGCACCTTAAAGTGAAAACGTAAATCAAAGTTGAAGTATGATACCCCCTGTTTTATAGGGAAAAGGCCACATTGTATTGGAGAAAAGCAAGCCTGTTTTAATGGGTCCAATTCCTGCTCTTGTGACATGTGACCCTTGCCTTCTGATGTCATACCCAGAGTTTCTTGTTCTGCAGGACCTGGGCTGGGGCAGGAAGTATAGAAAATCACACTGACAAGTAACATGGGGAATCATTCTACAAGTTGACATGTGCACTCTGACTATCCTAACTGTCCCTTTCCCAGGCTGCAGCTTAAAAGGTTCTCTGGTGTGAAGCCCACTAATATGAAACATGCCTTTATCATGGAATTGGCTTTTTGAAGCCAAGCAATCAGGTCATCATCCAACTGGGAGATCGCAGACCTGGCAAGGGAGGAGTTACCTTTCCTCCCAGACAGTCAAAAGAAGCATGCATCCTGGCTTTTGTTCTGTTCCCTGAAATGAGACAGACAGGTCCCTGAAATCCACATAGTCCCCCATGGCTGTTGGAGCTTATAGGGATGGCACTGGTATACTACAAATCAGATGTGTCTTTAATAATTATGTGAACTACCTACTAGGGGTGTACCAAATAGTAAATGTACTTTTCAGCTGAATACTGAGCCCAAAAGTAATTTACTGCTAGAAATGTGTCAATATATGCATAACAAGCCACAATTGTTGGCTTTGCCAATGCTTGTTTTATCAGGACTTCAGTGAAGAACATGCATAGTACTTGTAAATAGATCATAGCTGGCACTAAGCTTTAGAAGGGGTGTTTTATTTTTGCTTGCTCTTATTGCCTAATAAAATGTTTAATCACAACTCCAATTGCTTAAACATTTACATATTACAATAGGCACTCCTAATAACAAAGATAGAACTAAGTAATTTCCCAGTCTTTCCAAATCGATCCCTGTTCCATTAAGTAAAAGGTGAAGCCCACTTGGCGAAATGGTGTTCTGCGCCTAGTGTGCTGGGAGCATGTTTGTCTGTTTGCTTTATGATTTGCTTTATGATTTATGTGCTCAGGGCTTGGAACAGGATGTTGGTTTCTGTTTCTGTTTCCTTCCTGTGTGGGGTGGGGCAGGATGGCAGAGACCCCAGAGAGACAGAACAGAGAACAATGCACGTTACGCATTTATTGGATTTCCAAGTGCCTACCAGGCATTGTGCCGAGAATAAGCATGGAATCCTCAATCCTTACTGGCAGAGCCAATCTGAGGGTTCTTAAATGTAGAGTGAAAGCTTAATACAAAGTATTGGTGTGCCACACAAGTTCTTTATTTTCTTAAAGTTGTACTTGTAGTGTTGTGCTGGGAATGGTCTATTGTTGTGAAAGTGGTTGGGGCCAGTGGGAGGGGGGAAGGGATGTGATGTGAGTGTGGAGAACCACCAGAGCACAAAGGGAATAAAGTAGTGTATACCCAATTTCCCCTGTCTGCGTGTCTGCTTTGGCAAAAGGGAACACTGTGTGGGAAACAAGGAAGACTCCTCATGTGGGCCCCCATGAGGAGACCCCCAAAAATACCTTACAGTTAATTGTCTTCCTCTGCATGGTCGGCATTAGCCACAGGCTTCTGGGCGCTCTACTGATAATGAGGACGGCCGTAGTTTGCAAGAACTCTGCAGGTCCGTGTTTATGGTTAGTTAGAATTTCAATGTGAGGAGGCCAAGCTCTAATTACATAGATGTTACACTCACCTGGTCACTGCGGAGGCGTTGGTGCACGGTTGTAGCCATCCCTGAACTTGAATCACCCCCTTCAGGCCTCTCCCTCAGTAGAAAAGCTGTGAGCGGTGATATATGGTGATGCTGCTCCTGCGTGGAGATAACAGTGTGCGAGTGCGCCAAACTGTGATTGTTGTACCTCTCAAACCCTTCACCGTAAAGTACGGTTTCTGTGAGCATACGCCGGCCCATAAAGCTCACCTGTGAATTATGGAAGATAAGCTCTTGTCCTGCTACTTCTGGCAGGAGTGCGTCGAATGGGATCTAGTTCCTTCACTGATCCCTGATAAAGATTAGTCCAGTCCAGCTGCGACTATGCTTCTCCTTATGATTGGCAAGTCTTTCTTGAGCTCTTGTGATGCTGTTCGTTCTGTTTAATGTCTTTATATGTTGCCCCTATTTATGCCCACAATAATGTCTCTCTTCGGTTTTCTTCCCTTAGATCGAAATGCTGCCTCAATGCAGCTGTGAGATGCAAGAGCAGCCGGAAGGAAGATGGATGCTACCGCAATGTTCGACAGCAGGTAAGTGATGGTTTAAGGAAAGCGCGAAGTATGGCGAAGCGCAACCTTAAACTGACTGTTTTTTCGATGTCTAACCTTGTCTTCTGTTTTTCCTTGCAGGCGCTGCTGTCGACGATGGAGTGTGTCGTGCTGCGGTGCCAGGATGAAGATATCGGCGTTCCAGAAAGTGCAAAGATGAATACTTGGTTCGCCGAAGTAATGTACAGGTAAGAACAGCTTCCCCCAGTTGGTAATTATGCTGGCAGGAAGCAGGATGTCCAGAAAGCAGGATCGTCAAAGGTAAGTCTGACCTCAGGCGACGGTGAGGTTATGCTGCTTGCAAGTGCAGAATAACACGAAGCCTCTGTCTTGAGGATTGGGACAGCTTATATAGCTGAGATCGTGGGCACGCCCATTAGGGCCGGCTTACCAGCCACACCCTGCCACTCTTAGAGAGTGAGCATGTGCAAAGGCAATCCATTAGCAGCCACACCCAAGAATACGCTTGGGGCTGATTAATGGATGGAATGTTCAAGGTTAATGCATCCTGCTTAATGGATGGAATGTTGAAGGTTAATGCATCTGAAGTGCTATGTCTTAATAAAAGCTTTTTGGTGTTAAATGGATGTTCTTGTTTACTTTTGTTCATGAGCCTGGTGCCAAAGGCGCCAGGACAGTGTCCACCCAGGTCTCCTGTACATGCGACCCCTGCATGCCTGTGCCCCCGACTTCATGACCATGACAATAGGCTGTGCCTTTTCCTTGCAGTCAAAGCCAGTGTCAGCAGACAATCAATGTGAAATTGAAACCATGCTGAGCACACATTTGCAAGTGAATGAAAGATCCTGTGTTCCTCTTGCATACCGTCTTTACCACAACCTCCTTTAAAAAGCAAACCATTTTCTAAAACTAAAAACACTGAAATTAAATCATGCACATCACAGCATACAGACTGTATTGAGTTTGACTAAGAATGGGTAATTTTTAACAGACGCATGTAACCAGGACATTAGAAATTTCGAGTGGACCCATGTCCAGTTAATGCCTAAGATGCTTCACAGTTAGCATGCCATCTTGCGAGCCCAGGGTCCGGCAATCGTGGCTCATATTAGTTGCAAGCGGCAGTCACTGCTCTCCTACTCATATTAGAAAGGTGCTTGAAACGTCATCTCCACTACCCGGGCCTAATTATAGCACCCTCTAGGAATCCTGAAGGGAGCGATCATGGCCTTTCCCAGTGATGAAGCTTAAACTCTTGTTACGTGTGTGGACATCCATCTTCTCTCTCGCACAATGCCAACACTCCACCCCCACCCATTCACCTCATAACCCCCTGCTACTGTTTTCGATGGCAGTGTATTTCATAGTCCTGTTTCAGGGGAGAACACTTGGGAAGTTCCTGTGGGCAGCAGAAGCACATCCCAGGCATGTGAGTCATGTACAGTGAGTATTTGGCCGAAGCCAAATACCTGATTTCCAGCTGAACTTCAGCCGATTACTTACTCAAAGCTGAAGTTCAGTACACCCCTACTACCAACCAACATACCTATCAAAATATGTCTGGCTTATATTATAGATTATCCTTCGACCCCGGTAGTTTATAGTAATTATGATGATTTTGAAACAGAGGTGCAGACTTAAAAGTAACATCTGCACTGTAGTGACTTGGCTGTCACAGCAGCTGTCAAACAGCATACCTGTGATATAAGAGCAGAACCTGCTCCTTATGCATGCAGAGCATCCACTTTAAACTCACATTTTCATTGTACATGTTCCCTGCTTGTGACCAATATATGGAAGATGCCATTGTAAAAACCCATGCACATGCTGGCTGTTCCCAACATATGTCAGCATTGCTACTGTAAAAATATTTTAGGGCTGAAAGTCTGAATAGATGTCAGAATCCTATTGCAAAACATGTTTTCATGCTGCCTGTGCCCACTATATTCCAGAACACTACTGTAAATGGTCATTTTTATGATGGCTCTGTGCAATGTATGCCAATCTGCCATTGTGAAAGAATATTTTAATGCTGTCAGTGCTGGTATATGCATGCATGGTCCATAGAACCCTTACCATGTACCTACTAATCTGGGTATCTTGGTCTGACCACTTTGCTATCCTCTTCACACTCATACTACCACACAAAACCCCAACACCTGCCACACATCCTACTTGCCCCACAGTCATAAAAAGCAAGCAGATCACAAAAATAGCACTCCCCTCCCACCCTCACATGCACTTCCCTCCATCATTCTCCACCAATACAACACCACCATCACACAGACATTCAACAAAACTGCACTGCTTGAATCACAAAAACTCTACAACAATAACCACAAACTATGGTTCAAAAGTTCCCTCCCCTCTAATAACCAGGAATTCAGACACTGAGAAAGAGCTTGGTGAAAAATACATTCCCCTGAACCAGGACTCCACTCAGAGACCAAAGCAACAAATATAAAACAACCATACCCAATGCCAAAGCCACCCATTACTTCCAAGAACTCCAATCTGACATCAGTCATACCCAGAAACTATTCAACATTGATAATTCCCTCTCTAAACCACCATCCCCACTTTGCGCCACCATCCACTGTAGTATACAACTCCCTCATGAACTACTTGAACTCTAAAATACACATCAGGACAGAACTCTCTTCAGCTCTCCGACTCAAATTCCCCACTCCCAAACATGCCAACACATGGGACACCATCCACTCCATCAACACCAACTCCCTCATCATCCCCACTGCCAAAACAAAACCTGCCCACTTCCTGGATGATGTATGCCCACCTCAGCTGCATCCAATTGCATCACTACCCTAGCTTCCCACTGACTCAACATCATCAACTCCTCTCTCTCACATAGTACTATACCCACTGCACTCAAAATGGGGCAAATCACACCCCTGCTCAAAATACTTTCTCTCAACTACATGATCCCTGAAGACTACCACCCAATTGCTATCCTACGATACCTCGCCAGAATCAAGGAATGTTTTGTAATTTTCCCAACTGCAACAACATATCACCACAAACAACCTACTCAACCACCCCCAATCTGGCTTTCGGCCTGGACACAGCACTGAGACTGCTGTTCTTCACATCCTGGCTGACCTCCACAGCATTACAGGTAAGGGGCACACAGCATTTCCTTTACTCCTCAATCTCTCTGCAGCCTTCAACACCATCGACCACACCATTCTACAAGACGTCCTAACCTACAGGACGAATCTCTCTGGCATCGTACTCAAATCGTTCACCTCCTTTCTCATTGACAGGACACACTTTACCTCCATGTTCCCTTATAGATCAGTACCCACCCCTTAAAGTAAGGGGTCCAGCAAGTCTCCTCACTATCTCGACTCCTCTTCAACCTATTTGTTAAATCCCTTGGACATACCGTTAGCAAACACAATGCACATTTCCACCAATACGCAGATGACACCGAAATATACTTTCAAATGTCATCTCCTTCACAACTCAACACCCTCACAACTTGTCTGTCCACTGTTACTAACTGGATGGCCACCCACTTACTCAATTCTCAACTCTTCCATTAGAAGCACAGGCCCTGTGATGTTGCTTGGATAATAAATGTACAAAATCTTCTTCTGCAATGAACATGTGGAATGTTTAAAGCCACATTGCTCAAAGTAGCTCCATTGTTCATGTTCTGCTACGTGAAGCCAGCATAGAGGAATGTAACTTTTGACATCTGTCTGCTGCCCTGAATCTCTGTGGAAAGGTGGCAGCCAAAACACGTCTTCTCAGGAACTTCCCTAAAGGTTTGGCTTTCCAGGGGAGGAGTGTGATTGACAAGTGACATCAGAGTCAGGGGCAGGCAATTCTTACATTTTCCATATGGGAATATGCAATAAGGGGCAGGTGGAGCAAAGCGCAAACGGGGGGGATGTCTCTCAGAGAATCTGTCTGTCTTTGCTGCTTGTGGTTTTGCTGGGTTTCCTGTCGAAAGGGAGAGAAGCAGCGGAGTAAGGAGGGTGCACTGAGGACGAGATAGGCGAGCTGAGTCCAAGGGCGCACTGAACCGATGCTTCACAGACTTTGCTGGTGTGAATATTTCAAGCTTTCATTAGCTGAGAAAGAAAGGTACAAATGTGGTGTGTGTTGTATAGTTGCACATAGTGTAATTGTATATTGTGGGCAGTTGCAGGCTGCGAAAGTTTAGCTATTTTCATGTGTTTTCACCTCATCAAAGATGCAGATTTCACATATATAAACTGAAAGCTCAAGGCTCTGCTAAAGTGAACAATATGTTTCGAGGTCATTAAATAACAAAGTTTTGAACTGCAAAACTAAAAGTGTGATTGAAGTTCATTATGGGAAAAACTTTTATCGCAGGGAAAGCATTACAATGAAATGTGCCCGTAGTTATGGTTTAGCTTGAAGAATAGAATCTGTTATCACTGCAAAGAGAAAACAAGAGTTTGAGATGTACGCTTTCATTCTGGAATTACATATACTCATTCAATTGCACATGTTTATTACTCATAAACCATAATTGCTTATAAAGCACCTGAAGAGAATTAGATCGGCTTTGGTCTATTTATTGTGTGGTCTAGTTACTTGTGATGACATATAGAGAGGCACAAAGCTAAGGAGTTTTTTTTTAGTACCGCCGACGGTAAAAAGCAAGATTTACCAAAACACTGTGAACGGGAGCAAATCAGAAAGAGCTGAATCCCCATATTACAATCTTCAGGTGACCTGGTAAGGCTACGCAGATTGAATACGGCATACCACCAATAAAATACCGCTAAAGCAGAAAATTGGGTCCTAGTGCACACCAGGTCCGGTTTTTAGTTTGTGGCTCACAATCCAAATATACGAATAACACAGGTCGTCCTGTGTCTCTGGGGTCCACGAAGTATCCCAACGGGACTAACAGAAAGTTATGCAGGTTACACCAATATCTCTGCATGCAACACATTGCTGCTGATCTAGCTATGGTATACCCCTGCATGGGATACATTCAGCTAGCATTGATAATTATGTACCCTCTCTCACACAATAGTAATCTGGGGAAGTGTAACTGCTGAGAGTTTATGATGGCATCTAGTAATTATGCAAATTACCACCCAGATTGTGTAGCTGGGCAAATTTCCCTGATTCACACTCATGTGACAATAATATGTAGAGATCCATTTAATTAAGGATGTTCTGTAAGCCAAATCTTTTCAGCTCATGTTATTGCATGCCTGTACCTTGTTCATTTCAGAGGCTATTGGTCCTTCCCATTCAGTCCTCCTCTCACTGCTTACCCTGTAGAAGTATATTTGTTACAATGTAATGAGCGTTATCTTTACATTGTTCAAAAGAAAGAAGTGTAACAGAGAATTTACATATCCGTCTACTCCCAGAAAGGCATTGAGCTCAATTGGGGCTTGACAAATAATGTACCAGTTTATCACTTCTTAATGCATCCATACATTTAAACATGCCTGCACTTTCTAGTTAAAACTGCACATACAGCAATTCATTTCAGTGGAGTTTTTTTCTGTGTTACTGGATTAACATGAAATCTGGAATGCATGAGTATAGTCTCTGCCAGCCTACCAAGAATTATAAAACACGTTTCCCTCAGTGGCTAGTTTTTGTTCCAGAATGCTAACACTTTTTGTGCACACGCATTATCTAGACAAGAGACATAAAAAGACAAGAAACCCAGTCACAGCCATTGAAAGCACTCTCCCAGCGCCATAGAATTAAAACACCTGGTCTGTGCAAGCAACAAGTATTCACTCTGGCCATTAATAACGGCACACCGATATACAGCAACTGAATGCAATTTTGAGCCTGCTTTCAATGTTGTGATGTCCTTCTCATGTCAGCAAGAAGTGCCAGGTGAATGTATTTATTTATTTGCATTTTGATTAATACAAAGCTTTGCAAAGCAACACATTTTTTAGAATTACATTGCATTATGATTCATAATATTAATACATTTTTAAAAACCCTTGTAAACTTTGAAAACCTTTAAGACTTTTAAGGAAAATAGCTCATTTGAATGTATCTTAGGATAACAATCGCAGAATCAGTTCATGTAAAAGGAAAACGTTAGGCCACTAAAAATATTCATGTATTTCCTTAAAATGGATGCATCCAAAGGTAATTCATAGCTGTTCAAAATATTTCCCCAAAATCACTCAGTGTTAATTAGCGCTATATCAGGCAGAAAGCAGAAAAAGAGCGTGCAACGGTTGCGGAGAAGACAGGGCATTCCAGTAAAAGATGACGGGTTGTTTCAATAACTTTGGAACAATGCCTACATAGCCTCAAGGATCGCTCAATTCCCATTCTCAAACCTATTACTTCCCTAGTTGAGATTACATTCAATTCAAAACGTAGCATGGCAGAGCAATGGTTTCTTGAAGGGTGCTGTTTCAGGTAAAAGGGCATATCATCAAATGCTGTAGTTTCATATTTGAAATGCTAAAATAAATGATATCCCAGAGCTGAATCTTTATTCTTTATCCAGTCAAGCTCAAACATAATTTTCTTTTAATCAACGTGAGCTGCTACCAGTTTATCAATGTTCAAAATATAAACTGCCACTAGATTTATATCTGAGTGGAACCCTTATGTCAGCCCTCTTGAAGAGTTACATAGAAGAACTGTGCGCAACTCTGCTAATATACTATTCAATGGGGGAAGCAGGAGATCTCTAAGCAATTTCAATTTCTTCCAGTCTGCCCGCGCTTGCAGTGAGACTAAGCCCACCTCTTGGCTGATTACCGCTAATAGCATCCCCCTTGGAAGGGGAAGCAACCGTTTCCATATTATTGACTCTATTTTTCCCCAACTATCTGGCAAAAAGCCTGATTCTACTCCATACACGAGATGTGGGACCACTTTTTGATGATAGTATATACTCCCCGGGATTGCAGAAAATCTACTGAACTTCCTGTCAAACACCAAAGATTCAGAGGTATTCAATTGTGATTTCTTCACTATCCGATCATATACGGCCTTTTTCGTTCTTTTTTAATTCATTTCTACCACTAAATATTTGAAAGATTGAACTACTTCCAATCATTCTTTTGCTATAGACCACTTGAATTTAGAATTGCTTTTCTTGCCATTATTTAGCTCTAGAATTTTGGAATTTTTGACATTTAATTGCTGTAAAGTATTAGTTGGTCGCTGTTAGGGCCTTCTGGAGGCCTATGGGTGTCAGATCGAACAAGAGGATATCATCGGCATACGCCAAGTAATCCATCGATAAGCTCACCAGCCTTGGAGGGAAGTTTCTTATCTGTTTAAAGATCTTTCCCAAGTCACAGGTATACAAGCTATATAGAAAAGGCTGCAACAAGCGTCACTGCTGTGGCCCACATCGGGTGGGCACCCGCCTCGTATAGTTTGCCTTTTGGTCCAAGAGAACCCTCACCATTGTGTCAGTGTGCAAAGCCATCAAGCTGTCCACCATCCGGCATTCCATCTCCCTGAACATTTCCTACAGGTGTTGTCGGTTCACCTGATAAAAAGCCTATGAGATGTCCAGGAAGGCACAGTAAACCACTCTTTTTTCTTGTTTGTCTTTCTTGTATCTGCAAGACGTTAATTGCTAAACAGTTGTGTGCAGTACTCAGTCGCTGTCAAAAAAGCCTCATTGAAATTTGTCATTCATATTATTGTTATGTGCCCACTCATGCAATTGTCCCAGAATAATAGCCCTGAAGATTTTACTAGAAGCATCTAGAAGTGAGACAGGGTGATAGATGGATGGGTAAGCCCTGTGTCCTTTATAATAGATTACAACTATATTAGCCTTTTTCCAAGAGGGGGGGTAAGGATGTTGTGCTAACAATTTCATCAAATATGACATATAAAAAGACTGCCCAGAGGTTGGGGTTTCACTTAACTGAAGCATTTGCTAGGCCATCTGGGACCGGGGCATTTGAAGACTTGCTTTTCATAATCACTACCCTTATTTTCTGCAGGTCGATTTTTACCTGCACCGCCCAGTTACTACTGCTAGGAGGTGATTCCTTAACACCCTCACTTGAGCGATACAGGTTACAGAAATGGGATTCCCACTCAACTGATGGGATAGGTTGGCTTTAAGGGAGCACTCGTTGTTCGGATCGTTAATCAGTCTCCAGAAGGAGGCTGAGTTTTTTCAGGTAAGTGAGTACAGCATTGCCTCTGAGTCTTTAAAATATAGCAAGAATTAACGTCCCCTCACCCAAGTTTTATACTTGAGTCTCAGTAATCTCACTCTATCTTCATAGTCAGATGGACTTTTTCTTAATTGTCTCAACGTCTTATTTAGTTCCTGCATTGCTCTCCCCAAAGTGCACGGAACAAACATAAATCACCAATGCAATTACAGAGCAAATACTTTGAACGTAGACAGACGCAATAACTCACAGCCATGCACTCTTAGAAGATAATCAGCTCTTATACGGCTATGTATTCAAAGCTCAGAAATACATAGAAATAACTCACAAAAATAATATGGACATAAATCACAGAAGAAATAAAGAATTCAAAAGGAAATACATCACCGTGAGCGTAACAGGATTCCTCATCTCGCCCAGAAGCGGCTGGAAGACTCCGGGAACAGCCAGGCCGAGAGCACCACAGCTCACAGGAGGTCCGACGTAAGCGTCCTTCTCCGGCTGAAGTCTCACCTGACCACCTCCGGGCTTCCGCATATATACACACTCCACAAAGGGGAGTCAATTCTCGAACCTTCTGGAAATTGCACTTGCGCAGTTGAGGAACAGCCGTCGGTTGCCAGCTGGGTCAATCGAGAGCTCCCCCCAAGAAGTGCAGTGCCTCCCTTCTCTAAAAACACGCTCCACGGAGAACAGTAGCAAACCATAACAAAGTTAGCTTTCCCAGCAGAAATGTCCTTGACCGCATACCAGGTTTGGAAAGCATTTTTTTCTCGGCACCGTGAATCTAACACTCAGCAAAATATGTGTAGCTTTTCACTGCGACATGAAGTAAATATCCATCATGGCTCCGAGTGCTCCCAGAATACATTGCGCACCAGCGCCATTTAAGAGCAAGCATAACAATTCCACCCTTGGATATTTACCTTCCATAACCCGGTGGCACAGGAATCGGTCTCTGAAACCTACAAAATGTTAAAACTAAATTGGGAATACATTGAATGCAAAAGCAACAAGCAATTATGATCGACAAAATAATAAAAATGCAAGCAAAAATGTAATGTAGTGTACCCCCAATATCAGGTATCCATGAAAATAACCAATCCCACCAATTTCTATTATGATCTTGAGACACTTGAGAAATGAGATCCCTCAAACCTCGAATATGACTTTCAATAGATCGTGAATGGTCACTTAAATTGAAACAACACATACCTTCAAATGCGTTACACCCTAAATTATGTTTTAGCAATAGATAATCTACAGCAGGTCTGTTCTGCAAAGTTGCTTTTCTAATAACTTGACTATCAAGGAGTAATTCTTCTAAAGCCTGCGAAGTATGATTAAGACTTTTGACTGCTAAACATGCTAATTTCATTAAAGATTTGTAACCTCCAGCAGCTAAACCCCAAACCCCCACTAATGAAAGGGTTAATGCTAGAACCTCAGCTTCTGATAACAAATGTACATGTGAATCACAGTCAGGAGATAGACCTACAGATTCAAACGTTGACCTTTTGCCTCGAGTTATCGCTGGGTGTAAAGGAAACATCATTAGTCCTAATCGAGTTAAAGCACATGGACCTCAAGAAATGTTAGCTGGAATATAAGTTTATGTAATGTTACCACATGAAAAGAGCCATCCTGTTGGAAGTTTCGCATGATTCAAATGACTAGCAGTTATCACTGTATGATTGCAGGACATAGTGTTATTTACACTGGTGCATTTGCGTGACACTCGCAAACACAGTCGCCTCTCGAACATCGTATGATTACGCTAATTGGTCAATTGGTCAACTCTATTTGTCGGCATTTGCCAATTTCTTGTGCCTTGCAGGTCACAACGTAACATACAACACCTTGAGTTATATTGTAAGTAATAACACGTGTCAAATTTCTCCATTTACGGTCGGTCTTTTGGCAGAACCGACAGTATTCATAAACTGAAAAAGATTGTCTAATGTCTGAGTCTTGAACTAAAGAATTGTTGTGTGTGACGGCGAAGATATGCTTTAAAACCGGAACAGGCGTCGGCACCGCTACTAAACACGTAGTCAATAAAGCTTCAGCTTTGGGCACATCAGTAAGACAAAAGTGTGATATGTTCAGTACTTGCTCTGCCAGATATATCCACATATTCTGTTCTTGGGTGATCATAGGAGAGTGTTTTCGCCTTCCTACGATCGCATCTTGCACGACTGGCATCAAGGTTGTTTTCACTGGCTCCTGATGTGTTTGTCGCATTTCACGAATCCATGTCTTCGGTCTAGCTGGCTTTTCGGCACTGGCATAAGGCTGCTTGGGGACAACATTATTCATCACTATCAGTATCCCCTTGATCACTGGCACAGATGTGACATTTTTTGTTGGTATCAGCAGACTGTTTAACTCGCCCAAATGGAGTCCATTTAGTGCCACCGTTACACCAACCAGACACAGGATCTACAAAGCAAACCCAGACAAGAGATAGCAGTGTTGCACATCACTCTCTCAGGTAACATTTGTCTGCGGGTACATATTGCCATTTCTTTCTACCAGGCTCCATAACTAAAACTACTTGATCTTTGCCTGATGCAATGACATCTGCGGGCACTGGTGGGCCACTTGGCTTTTCAACCCACACCTTTGCACCCGGTACCATACTGTCTGAAGAGCCAAAACCGCGGTCCCCACGGGTAGTTAACACTGTAGGAGGCTCCCCCTTCTTAATCATGGACAATTTAATGGGAATGACTATCAATTGGGCCACTCGATCACCCTTGTGGATTGACAACAATTGATCCCCACTATTCATTAGGATAACTTTAATCTCGCCTTGGTAATCAGCATCAATTACCCCTCCCAACACTTCAACTCCCTTCAATGCTAGGCCAGATCTAGGGGCCATCCATCCCATATGCTCCGGGGAATCTGTACTCCAATCCCTGTTTCAATTACAACTATTCCTCTTGGATCTAATCTGATTTCTTCATGGGAATGCAAGTCTACCCCTGCTGACTCTGGAGTTGCTCGATAGGGAGCTAAAGAACCTGGAGTAATTTCCCAGTACAATAGTGTTTCTCTGACTGAATTGGGTTGAACCTGTAAAGTAGGAGTCATTAATCGCATCAAAAGAGTTTCATGTTCATATACAGGCCTATTGTTTAATACTTGCACTGCATCAAACACATAATCACGCCAGCCCTGCCAAACTGCCATCTCCAGATTTGAGCAACTGTTCTTTCAATAACCCATTCATACGTTCAATTAACCCTGCAGCAGCTGAATGGTAGGGAACGCGGTACAACCATTCAATGCTCTTTTCTTGACAAAACTTTTGGATTGGTTTGCCTTTGAAATGTGACCCATTGTCACTTTGAATCTGCAAAGGCACTCCATAATGTAATATGATCTGATCTAACAACCTGATGGTATTCAGTTGGGTTGCACGTTTGCACGGCAAAACCATCAAATATCCCGAGTATGTATCCACAATAGTGCATGCATACTGACAACCTCTGCTGATTGGCATGGGACCGATATAATCAATCTGCCAAATTTGACCTGGTAATTTTCCTCTTCTTAATGTGCCTCGAACAATTTGGGGTATAGGTCTATGTAATTGGTGTTGGCACACGGGACATTGCAAAATGATTGTTTTCACTATTTCTAACGGAAGAAGAATTCCTCGATCTTGTGCCCACCTGATAGTAGTCTTTTCTCCAAGGTGCCCACATTTCTGATGGGCCCATTTGACCAAACCCTCCAAATCGTCTTCCTGAACCTCTGCATCCACTGATGAAATCTTGGTGTGTTCGTCTGCAACAGAATTAAACCAACGTTCTAATGAATCTGTGGCACAATGCGCGTCCACATGATATACAGTGACTTCACTTTGTAATAACATTTCTGCAATATCTTGCCACAGTTCTTTTCCCCACAACTCTTTTGAATGAATCTTCCATCCATTCTTTTGCCAAGTTGGCAACCACACTGCCAATCCATCCGCCACTGAACATGAATCTGTGTACACATAACATTGACCAGGGGTCTCTTGTTTCAATGCTTGGTAAACTGCGTAAAGTTCTACAAACTGACTGCTCTTCCCTTTCGTCAACATCTTTTTTGTTTTAGGATTGTACGACACTGCTTCCCAGTATTGCTCAGTTCCCACATATCGCGCTGAACCATCCGTGAACCAAGCATGCTCTGTTTGCTATACGGTCAAATTGCTGTAAGGGACTCCCCATTTCACGGGAGACTCACGTTTTTCAAACACTTCCGGTGGTATGTAATCTGAGGGCAGTATGTTGGCTACTTGCTCATGTAATTTTGCCACTCCACCCTTTCCTGATTTGGCTCTGTCTTGAATATACCATTTCCACTTAATTATGCTGGCTTCTTGAGCATGTCTTATTCGATGCGTTTTAGGAGAGCTCAGTACTCATTGCATGATTGGTATTTCTGGTCTCATGAATACATCATGGCCCACCGTCATCTGCTCGGTATCAACAAGAGCCCAATAACAGGCCAGCAGTTGCTTCTCAAATGGAGCGTATGAGTTACCAGCGTCAGGCAACTTACGACTCCAAAATCCCAATGTCACACGTTTCCTGTCTTGTTTCTGCCACACACTCCAGTTAGCATAATTGTCTTGTACAGACACATTTAATTATCTTCTCCTTCCTTCAAGGGCCATAAATCAAGCACCTGCTGCACGGTGTCTTTCGCCATCTCAAAGGCTTTTTGCTGCTCTTCTCCCCACTGAAACTCGTATTTCTTTCATGTCACCTTGTAGAGGGGGGGGGGCAATATCTGTCCTAAATGAGGAATGTGCTGTCTCCAAAACCCAAACAGTCCTACAAACTGCTGAGCTTGATTTTTGTTCATTGGAGTGGTGAATTCAAGTATTTTCTGTCGGGCTTTTGACACCATTTCTCGATGCCCATGATGCCACTGAATCCCTAGAAATATCACTGTTTCAGCTGGAGCTTGAATTTTACTCGGATTAATCTCCCACCCTTCCTTTTTTAATCCTTCCATAAGGACATCTAACTGGCTTTGCACACTGTGCTCATCCTTACCTTGGATCAAAATATCATTAATGTAATGAGAGATTTGTATGTCAGGTTTACACGGTAGCTTGTCTAAGTGCTCTGCCACCAGCCGGTGACAGATCATCAGGCTGTGTATGTACCCCATAGGTAGCTTTGTGAAAGTGTACTGACGTCCACTCCACGAAAATGCAAACTGTTCTTGACATTCGTCAGCAATTGGCACGGAGAAAAAGGCATTAGCTAAATCGACCACTGCATACCAAGTCCCCTCAAACTTTTGGACATTTTCAATCAATGTAATAGCATCTGGGACTGCGGACACTAAGGGAGGAGTGTGTTTATTCAACTCCCTGTAATCCACCGTCATCCTCCACGACCCATCTCCCTTTTTAATAGGCCAGAGAGGATTGTTCCATGAGGTGGTAATAGGGCGTAATACACCCGCCTCCATGTATTCTTTGATGGTGTCTGAAATTTCCTTGTGCCCCCCAGGAATGCGGTATTGTTTCATTGCTACCCACTTGGTTGCCACTGGCACTTGTACTGGGGGCATCTTCAATTTGCCTACGGTAATGGGTGTAAAGATTAATGCACTCACCCCAAACTGGTACGTTTTACCGCCAAGTCCCAAGGTTAACCCTTCCAAAATGTCAAAGCCAATTATATATTCATGTATCCGGACAATCAACACTTGGTATTTCTGCCTATTCAAATTGCCTATTTTCATCTCCATTCTCGTTTGTACTGCAGGGGTCTCCTTTCCCCCTAAACCTGTAATAGTAACTGTTTGCCTTTAAATCGGGTTGGATTACCATGAATCAAAGAGGCCTCCGCGCCGGTGTCTGTCAATGCTCGCACCCCTTGTGTATTTCCTGGCCCCCAAAAAATCTTAACATCAACATGAGGCCACCTATCCACTTTTATGCGGGCAGACGCTGCCGGAGCTTGGCCGAAGCCCTAGTCAAACTTCGAATGAGTGTGACTCGACTCCGCCTCTAGCATCGCACTCACCACCTTTCTCAAATCAGCGTATGTTGGTTGGTACGGGGAAGGTGTCCCCATAGACCCTTCGTCTTGTTCTTCCGCAGGGGGAGCCGAAGGTGAGGTGTCCCCCTGTGGCGTGGTGACTACTTGTTTCTTAACCTGTTTATAGTGCTCTTTGGCTGCAAGTCCTCGTTTTTTGTATAATTCATACATTATTCTGGTTTCGATGCCATCAATTTCTTCGTGTGGCACACCATCTTTTAACAAAGCCAAAAACATGTCTTTTCGGGACACTCAGGAGTCTCTGCTATCTTGCCGCCTGCCTTCAGTTCTTCTCTCACTACGCCCCTCTCTCTCCCATGGCTTGTTATCACTCTTATCCCACTCTCCCAAATCTGCAAGTTGCTGAATGGCATGTGCTACCTCATCTGTAGCCTTGCCCGTCATACCTACGAGCAAAGTCATAATGACACTTTTGTATGAGGGTGGCGCAGTCCTAATCACCATGTTTCGAGTTGAAACTGAGAGCGACACGGCTCCCATGTGATCAGGAGCATCTATGTGAATAGCCTCTTTCATAGCATGCTCTCTGACTTTTTGAATTGCTTCTCTCAACGTATACGACTTTGTTTCTTCACTGGGCCAATCTGTGGTAATAGGGTATTTACGGTTGCATGCTTGGGCTACCAGGTGCAACAAAGACACCTGCGTATCTTGACCATTTGCATTAGGGGGCGGTCCTGCTCTTAAGACCTCCTGTACATTGGTGTCAATTGACAGGGGTAAAAAATGCGGTGAATCCGTAGAATCTACCAACAATCCTGCAGCACCCCCATCTAGTAATCTCACCATCCATGTCAGTAAAGCTTCCCCTGATTTTTGCCTCAAACGGGTAATAATTTCCCCAACCTCCTGTTGTGTGTAACCCTCCAGCGTGGTTAAATCCACCATTCCGCCAACAGGATTCTGCGGGTGGGGTCCGGCTCGCCGTCTTCTAATGGGCTTAGCCATCACTGTTTTAGGGCGTGGTCTGGCGCGCATGGAGTGAGGAAGCAGGGCACTGAGCTCCGGCCATGATCCTACGTACTGATCCTCCAGCGAAGCACAGATACAACCAATAGAAAGCAGAAGTAATCCACTAGGACGACAAAGCGATCCGCACCAGAACCGTGGCGGAATCGACAAAAATCGGACGTCGAGGGAAGCAGTGAGGAGTGTGAGACGAGTCCCCCCCTGAGCAGCCCAAGATGGCGGCGACGGACCGGAGCTAGAAGAGAGAAGGGGGAAGGGCGCGGAAACCAAACCGGCCCCAGAACTGACTACACCAGCGACGGAAAAGGGCCCCCCGGCTTACAGAAGACTCTCACGGATCGAGCTCCACGGCGACGGAGCCCAGCGGAGTCGGCGAAGAACCCAGCTGACAAATCCGAGCGGGGACCGCAGAGGTGAGCCGGCACCGAGGCAGCCGCAGCGAAGGAGACCGACGCGGCGAAACCTCTGGGAGCGGAACTGCGCCCACGGACCCGCAGCGGAAGGACATAACGCGGCGAGGGAAAGGAGATCGGACCGGACGCCGCAGACGGACACCCATGGGTAGAGCCACGCAGACGGCGGACCCCGAGACCAAGGGAGCAGAAATCCGGCGCTGAGAAGTACAGCGCAGCCAAAGACCCTCCCAGGAACCACGAAAGAGGACAGTGAAACCCCGGGACTCTGTGAGCACTGCCAGCAGAAGACAAGGTGAGACCGGTGGCCCCAGCGGGGAACGGGCACCCAGGTGAGAGAACGGGGTGGAGAAAACGGCACCCAGAGTGCGCAGAGACGGCTCGGGGACCACTGACCGGACTGCGCAGGAAACTACCCACTACACCACCCGGGGCTCTGGAGAGCTAACACAGGGGAGCAGGGCTAGCGGCAGGGCCGGCAGCAGTCTGTCGCAAACACACCGTGGGGCACTGCAGCTCCGAACCACGGGGCTATCGGGAAGCCCGACGGATCCAGTGCCCAGAGCAGCGCGGGAAACACCGGCCGTAGAATCAGGTGGCCGATAACCGGCAGATAAGCAGAGCAGGAGGAGCTGGTGGGGGATAAGTCCGGAATGAAGGGGCACTGGACGACCCAAGATCAATCACTGAGACTCCAGCGAGAGCTGTAAAGCGGAAGAAGCCAACGCATAGAGAAAACCGAGAAGAAGCCCGGCGAGTGAGGACGCAGGGCGAAGTTGGACACACGGATCGGAACCACAAGCGCCATACAAACATGCCTACTACTAAAGACAAAGGAAAGGTGAAAATGACGACCATGGACGCGTTTGTGGCACAGAAAACGGCAGCCACAGCACAAAGAAACCCGCCGGAAATCGAGGTGCAGGGAGAACCAAGAATGGACAATAGAGATGGGCAAGTGCTTGAGGCCATAGCTGCTCTAAGAACCTCCATAGAAACGAAAATAGACGAAATAAAAGTGGACATGCAGCTTATGAGGCAAGATGCACGGAACCTTGCGGAGAGGGTGGCGGTGACAGAAACCGGAGTGGCAGAAGCCGCGGAGGCCACGACTGAACTAAAGACCAAGGTAGGGGAACTGGAGAAGAAGGTGGCAATGCTGGAGACTAGAGCTGAGGAAGCTGAAGGGAGGGCCAGGAGAAGTAACGTTAGACTGCTCGGCATCCCCGAAGGAACCGAAGGAATGAATCCGACAAGATACGTAGAGTCCCTACTGCAGCAGGAGATAGGCCCAGGCAACCTGTCACAGGGATTCGCAGTGGAAAGAGCACACCGGGCCCTACAGAAGAAACCGCCTCCCGGCTCACACCCCAGGCCGATGATAGCAAAAATCCTCAACTTTCAGGACAGAGAGATCATACTCAGGCATTCGAGGGAAGGCGGGCTGATAGAGAGAGGAGACTCTAAGATAGCCATATATCCTGATTACACACAAAAGGTGCAAAGGGCCAGAAACTCCTTCGTTCCGATCAAAGCGAGGCTGCGGCAGCTTAACATAAAATACATGCTGCTTTACCCATCCCGCCTGAAGATAATCCATAAGGGGCGAGCCATATTCCTGGAAACCCCTGAGGCGGCGAACATGTGGCTAGAGCACAATAACTTAGCGGATGGCCAAGACAAAGATTCCCGAAAGGATGGAAGCTGACGGACGAACACAAAGGCACGGAAGCGACGACGACAACTAAGCCACCAGTGAAAGTCCCATGGAATACTGGGGGTGAACCACAGGTGCTCTTAACGGACGGCCGATCAGAGCTCAACCACTGCACCGCACACATCACCCCAACACTAGGAAAGATGGATGCCAGCCTGTTGCTGGCATACCCAAGCCCACGCTGGATGCCCCTGAAGGGGCTAGAGAGCGTGGAGGCGCCCGAGAACAACGCCGGTTGTGTAGTTGCTGGGCGCACCTGTTTACGCTGTGGATGTTGCCGCAGCAGTTCCAGTTTGATACCACAGTCTTCATACAGAACGAGGAGTAGGGAAAGGTGGCCGACAGACGGAGGATGCAAGGAAAAAAGGTGAGAGGGCGAGAAAGAATAAGAGCCTGGGGGGTAGACACCCTACGAATGGCAACACAACTTAGAGTACTAACCTGGAACGTGAGAGGGTTGGGGTCATACCTACGCCGGAACAGGATCAGGTCCTACCTTCGCAGGAAGAAAGTAGATATTGCAATGCTCCAAGAGACACACCTCACAAAGGAGAACCAGTCCAGACTGCAGGAGTATTGGGGTGGACAAGGGCAAGGGGCCCCTTATTCCAAATTCGCTAGGGGAGTGTACACTTGGATAAACCCTGAGGTACCCTTTCGGTTGATAGGATGTGAAATAGACACGGATGGGAGGTATCTGATAATGTGGGGCGTGCTAGAGCAAGTGGAGATCTGCTTAGTCAACACCTACTTTCCGAATCACAGTATTCCGCCCTATCTTGAAACACTACAGCTGAAACTGGCGGGACACAGGGATGGCCTTTACATATGGGGCGGGGATCTTAACTGTGTGAGGGACCCGAGCTTAGACAGATCTGAACCCCCACAGAAACGAGTGGATAGGACCTCCCGGGCACTGAACAGCCTGCTGGAACAACTGGACCTGGTGGATGTCTGGAGGGTACACCACCCCGCAGACAGAGAATACTCATACTACTCCTCCCCACACAACCTCCACACAAGAATCGATTATATGTTTATAGATAAAACACACCAAGCCCAGGTTGAATCAATACAATACATGGGTAGATCGATCTCAGATCATTCCCCCCTGTTAATGAACTGGGCATTGAAAGGCCCAAGACCCCCTGTCCCGCTGTGGCGTATGCCCACGGACACACTGACGGATCTGATGTTTAGGGAGGAACTGGGAGAAAAGCTGGCAGATTATGTCACCACTAACAGCGGCAGCGTCGAGCACTGGAGCACGGTCTGGGAGGCCCTGAAGGTGGTAGCGAGGGGAGAAGTCATAGCCGGGACAGCGGGAATCAGGAGAATGCTGATGAGGGAACTGGAAGATAGGGAGGAAGAAATAAGGCAAGGGGAAGTTAATAATTCAGGGACTAGAGAGGAAGAGGAACATTTGCAAGAGGCACGGATAGTCTGTCACCAGGCATGGGGACGGTTAGCGAAATTCGACTACGCAACACGCACCACCAGAGCACACATGCATGGTGACAAACCAGGCAGGTTGCTGTCCTGGTTATGTAAACGAGAGCACCCCAGACACCCAGTGACCGCCATAAAAGACATGAACGGTGACACTAAGACAACCCAGCACTCCATAAACACCACATTTGCTGACTTCTACACCACACTATACGCACACGACACCCAAGTCCCGCTGATAGACATACAAAACACCCTGGAAGAGATAGGACTCCCCAAATTAAGTGAGCAACAACGAGACTTGTTAGAAGAGCCCCTCACGCCCGAAGACATTACAGACGCCATTAGATCCCTGGCCACATGCAAGACCCCAGGAACGGACGGGCTCCCCCCCGAGTTTTACAAGGCATATGAGACAACACTGGCCCCACTGTTATATGAGGTATACCAGGAGGCTTATGAAACAGGAACCTTACCCAAATCCATGACAGAGACACTAATAGTCCCGATACCCAAACCACATAAGCCGGCCGAGGAATGCGACTCTTACAGACCAATAGCAATGCTAAACTACGACTGTAAGATACTGACCACCATACTGGCCAAAAAACTGTCAAAAGTGGTAGGAAGCCTAGTTCACGAGGACCAGAATGGCTTTGTGCCCGACCGCAATACGACGGCCAATCTGCGTAGATTACAGCACATTATAGCACACACAGAGGGAGACCAGGATCATATGGCGGTAATGTCGTTAGACGCCATAAAGGCATTCGACTCCATATACTGGGAGTGGCTGATAGAGGTGCTAAAGGAGTTCGGATTCGGGGAACGATTTGTACGCTGGGTCAAGATATTGTATAATGGACCCACGGCCAGGGTGAAGACGGGCAAATGGGTCTCGGGAGCCTGGAACATACAAAGAGGCACAAGGCAGGGATGCCCCCTGTCGCCCATGCTCTATATCTTGGGGCTGGAGCCAATTGCGATCTACATTAGGAGTCAATTCTGGGACGCTGGGATAAGGGTGGGCAGGAGACATCATGTTATCTCGCTATATGCGGATGACGTCCTGATCTACCTAAGGGACCCAAAAAACAACGCCCCAACAATCTTGGAAGTGTTAGATAATTTTGCGCGTTATTCGGGGATACATTTTAGTAAACAGAAGTCCTGCATGTTTCCGCTGGCGGGCCTAAGGGAGCTAGGAACAGACAACCTACCCCAAGTTGGGATAAGATGGCAACCGGACACGTTTAAATATCTGGGGGTCTGGATCAGGCATACACCTGAGCTTACACACGAGCAAAATACGCTGAGGGTAACTCAGGGGCTTCACAAATCTATGAAATTTTGGTCTAAGCTACCACTCTCAATGATGGGAAGAGCATCAATAGTAAAGATGATTATACTCCCCCGATATTTATACTTCTTCCAGACTATTTGCCACTACATTAGACCACCCTTTTTTCGAAAGTTAGATGCCCAGATTAGGGATTTCATATGGGGTAAGGCACGCCACAGACTGGCACTGAATATTCTGACCCTCCCGCATGATGTAGGGGGCATACAGCTCCCGGACTTCGAAAGATACTATCTGGCGGCCCAACTTAGCCATGTCACCAAATGGTTATCAGACGAAGTTACCAACGAAACAGGCCTCCTGGGAGATCTAATCAAACCTCTGTACCTTAAGGAGATAATATGGGTGCCCCCAGACCGTCCCGACAGAGCACCCCCATTGGCTGGATTGGGCAGACTGATATGGGAAAGAGTTAAAGCCATCACGCACTTAAAGAATCCTTATTCCCCAGAAATCCCAATAATGGCAGGCTTAAGAAAAACACCAGCCGACACTAACACGATCAGGCAGTGGGAAAGACTGGGTATCTACGCCTGGGGAGACATGTTTGAGGATGGGGAGTTCAGAGGGCTGGAATCACTGCACGAGACAGAGGGAATACCCATGGGACAGTTTTTATGGTATCAGAAGCTTAAGCACGAGGCTAAAGCGAGATGGAGCAACTGGCCAGAGGAGCCAACAGCGACCCCTCTTGTAACAGAAATGTACAATCTAAGCGATGGGTGGAGGCCAGTGTCAAGAATCTATGTGCAGATGAATGATAGGCCCAACCCCAGGGGCGCTACTCTAAAAGCTAAATGGGAAACTGACCTTGGTGAAGAGATTTCAGACAATGAATGGGAAAGAGCACTGAAGTTTCCGAAAGCAGTGTCCAGAAACACCAGATTCAGACTCATCCAAACAAATGTCTTATACAGAACGTACATGACCCCGAAAAGAGTAGCTAGCTTTAAGCGGCAACCGGAAGCGCAATGCCCATGGTGCGCCAGTGAAAACGCAGATCTAATACATATGTTTTGGGGATGTGCAAAGGTGGGCACTCTTTGGGCCAACATCAAACAGGCATGCGAGAAGGGCGGAGTAAGCAGATACGACTGGACAATGAAGGAGTGTCTGCTAGGCACGTACCCCAGGATCAGCAAGTTAAAACACATTGTGAGGGTGATGGACATAGCATGCATCTTGGCAAAGAGGTAAATAGCTATGTCGTGGAAGTCAAAGAAAGGCCCGCAATATACAAGATGGAAAAGGGAGATGGAGCGGTGGACGACCGCAGAGACGGAAGCGTGGGGCACCGGGACCACCAGAGGGCTAGGGGACGCTAACGCTAAATTCGAGGCATGGAAGGCCGTGATCAGAGACATGTTCCTGCCGTCGGATGATATGCCCCCATGAACTAACGAGTAGGTGGACTGGCACACAGCCCCAAGAGACACGTGGTTCGTAAAGAAGAGAGGAGAGAGGTGTGGCACATTGGGAATGAATGCTAACCTTACCCTCAACCCACAAGCAGAGATTGGGACGGGCCACCAATCCAACCCTAAGTAATCCAGACGCCATATTCGCTACAAAAGGAAGACAATGTATGTTTGTGGTATGTTAGAGTTTTGTTTATTATGTATAAGAAATAATAGAACATGTTTCAACCTCATAAAGAGGATGTAATGCCAACTAAGAAATGCTAATAAAAATATTTTGAAATCACTGTTTTCTATTTCGCCTCTGTTTTGGGGTCAGACTCATCTGCGGAACTACTTTCTAAACTGGTCAAATCAAAAATATCACCATCCCACTTATCCAGATCCCAGTCTACGCCAGCGGTAGTGATTACAGTTGCCACCTTTCTTTTGTTGACCCTGTCTTTTCCTATACTTATACCGGGCTACTCTGACTGCTGTCCTCTCGGCCACCGCCTGATATGTGTCGGCCTTATCTTTAAACAGTTTCATTTGAATCTGCTGCATTAACACAGTCTGCCGTTCTGCAGCTAGCTCTCTTTCTAATCGCAAGACCTCATTTTTCATTTCCACCTTCATTTGATGTATTTTCCTATAAGCATGCAAAAGAACCCAACCTCGTCTACCTAATGCCGCACATTCTTTGCCACGTTATACTGGAACTTGTTGCAAGCATGCCATAACATCAGCCGGATAGGCATCTCCCAATCCTTGATCCCATGTTTCACTTAAACCGGCACCACATGCCCACGCCTGAGCCAACTTATCAGATGGACTCTTAGTCCAGCCTGGAATAACAACATCAGAACAGTCAGCACCAGCGGTAACGCTCTTCATCCTGAACAAGCTACTCATTATCACAAACAAAATAGAACCTCGTTGAATCTATATATTTTCTTCTCTCCACGCTACAATCACTCCCACACTGAAAAAAGGAAAAAAAAACGTCACTATTCAAAAACTTCACTTACACGACAACCAAATCCTATCTACGTTTCAACAGATTCTTGAATACTCGGCACAACTCATCACAAGTATCCTGTTTGTGACGCCAAAAATGTATTGCTCTCCCCAAAGTGCACGGAACAAACATAAATCACCAATGCAATTACAGAGCAAATACTTTGAACGTAGACAGACGCAATAACTCACAGCCACGCACTCTTAGAAGATAATCAGCTCTTATACGGCTATTTATTCAAAGCTCAGAAATACATAGAAATAACTCACAAAAATAATATGGACATAAATCACAAAAGAAATAAAGAATTCAAAAGGAAATACATCACCGTGAGCATAACAGGATTCTTCATCTCACCCAGAATTGGCTGGAAGACCCTGGGAACAGCCAGGCCGAGAGCACCACAGCTCACAGGAGGGCCGGACGTAAGCGTCCTTCTCTGGCTGAAGTCTCACCTGACCACCTCCGGGCTTCTGCATATATACACACTCGTTAATTCTCGAACCTTCTGGAAATTGCACTTGCGCAGTTGAGGAACAGCTGTCGGTTGCCAGCTGGGTCAATCGAGAGCTCCCCCCCAAGAAGCGCAGTGCCTCCCTTCTCTAAAAACACACTCCACGGAGAACAGTAGCAAACCATAACAAAGTTAGCTTTCCCAGCAGAAATGTCCTTGCCGGCATACCAGGTTTGGAAAGCATATTTTTCTCAGCACCGTGATTCTAACACTCAGCAAAATGTGTGCAGCTTTTCACTGCGACATGAAGTAAATATCCATCATGGCTCCGAGTGCTCCTAGAATACATTGCGCACCAGTGCCATTTTAGATCAAGCATAACAGTTCCCTCTTTCATTATGGCAAGATGGTATCATATTTATGTTCATACCCATCCTTCTGTTTGGTCTTCTTGTAATTTTCCCCATTTGGGTAGTATACATTTCCCAAAGCCTGTTGGATCGCCTTATCATAGGTTGCAGGATTATACAGGTCAACTTCATATTTTGAGCCCATCTGAAAGATGCTCTCATTAAATCTATTTGTTAATGCTGATTTCCACACTAATGCGTGGTTCTCCAAGTTGACCTCTACTGCCACTTTGCAATTATTGTTTTGGGTGTCATTTACTGATTCTTGCAAAGACAGAACTAGCATGTGATGGTCACTAGCTTTTAGTGGAGTTACTCTAAGGCAGTCCCTTTTCCAAAATAAGGAGTACATAGTGCAAAGTAGATCTCATGGGGCCATTTTCCCAAACAAATACTGAAGCAATATCTTCCCTCAAGTTTCCATTTACTATAATAAAGTCCAGAGATTTAAGTTCAGATCTTATTAACCTCCCTCTTCTCACCATTTGGGAAGCCCCCATCCTGGACACATCAGAATACCACCATGTGTCTAGGCATTCACTATTGAAGTCACCTAATACAATTATTTTGGCTTCCTCTTATTCCAGAGCTTTTGCAACGAGGGCTAAAAGTCCTTCCAAAAATTATTCAATTGCTACAGATTTTGGGTTGAAATATATGTTACAAACATAGCGACATCGGTTTGACAAAGAACTACAATCTCCAACCACTTTTACAATTTGTATGCCCCTCCTATATGTCTCTATATTAATCATTTTTAGACCTATGCCGTTTTTCACAGCGCACAAGAGGACCTGTTGGGTGACCCCATGTGCCCTGGGTAGCATCTACTGTTAAAACATCGTAGCTGTCTATTATGGGGCAAAAATTTGATTCCAAGAATGTCTGGCCACTACAGTTCCAAGAAGTCAAGCTTAGGACCCCCGATCATCTACCGAAGTGTTGGGGATTTTCCCCTCCATGTAATGCGGATAAAACTGTGGACTAATCATACTCAGGCGTCTGCCTGGATTTTCCTCAATGATGCTTCTCTTCTCATGTGTTTGCATGCTTATGACTACCGAGAGTGGATTTAAGGTAGTCAGTTCTTTAATGAACATTGAGGGTCAGGAGGGATGAGATAGCACAAGCTTGTTTGGGGCTGGTTTTGCATCCATCAAGGACTACACCACATCATATCTAAAGGAAAAAAAAAAGATTCTAGTTCTGACAAACCAGTGCCCTGATCATTCATGCCTCTTACTGGAAATTGGATCTGCTGCAGGAAGCAATCAGTCTCAGGCTAGAAATCTCAGGAAACAAGGCCAGGATTTAAGTTCAATTTAGCAGCGGTCGGTTTCCGTTTAGGAACACCTCAGCAAGGATTAATGTGTGCTCTTCCTGATGATTTTCCCTAGGCACTTTCTCTCTTTTTTTGCCTTTTTCATTGAGATTTAGTTTAGGTGGCAACCATATTTGCTGGTATTCGTCTTCCTCTTTCTCTTTTGCTCATTTTTGTTTGGGTTTTACGGAACCAAACTGGCCACAGCTGCTTAAGGGGGCAATGCAGAGAAGCTACAAAAGGCCAATTTCCTCTAGGAGCTGACTCCGGCATAGTCTGCCCCCATCCAGAGATATAACACAAATTGAGTCCTCCTTGTTGTTCTGGCACGATTTGAGAGTCCTCTATTCTAATTTCAAGAAGGGGCTCTTCTTTTGATCACTTTGAGCGCCCACTCATTCCCCCAATTTGGCCGGTATGCTCATTTGACTTCCTCAGCATCGCAATTCCACTCCCTGCACATCATGGCCCTTATGTTTAGGAGATTGAAAGTCGTTTATACTTACCAGGGCTTGGTTCCAGCGACAATTTGGGCCTCAAACCCTGTATTTGGGAAATTGTCGCCAGTTGCTTTGCCCTCTTCTGTAATCTGTTCTGGCTTTCTAGTGGGTGCTCCAACTGCTACTGCTCCACCAAGGTCAAGGCATTTAACAATGAAGAGGTTGGCAAGAAATCCTCCATATAAGCCAAGCTTAGGTTAGCTGGTTCGCCCACACTCTCCATGTCCGAATACACTTCCATAATGCTGTGATCCGAACTTTTAACTGATTTTCAGGTGGGTTTTACAAACTTGTCAATTCCCCCATTGGCCCTTTTGCTGAGCCCTTTATTTGCTTATTTGACTTCTTCTTTGCCTCCCTAGGGGGACATCCAATTTTTTGCTTGCATGTTTTGTAGGGCTAGTGGTAACAGCCTCCTCCTCGATTGTAGGGGACTGGCTTTCGTTTGGTCTGCAAACATCCTCCTCTATTGTAGGCAGAAGACTGACTGCACCATAGGTTCCTCATGAAACTCTGTGAGCCGCTTTGCCCTAGTTTTGGGAGAATCATCTGATTTTTTGGTTTCTTTGATTTTAAACTGACCCATTTTGTTTCCTTTCCCACTGTGTTTACTGCCTTGTTCTCAGTTTTTCACTGCTTAGTTCTTTCGGTTTCTTTCTTTTTTGGAGAGAGGGGCTCAAGAACAGACTAGTACTGGCTTCTTGACCCTCCCCCCTCCTCTTTACTGTGGTACACCTACTTTGCCAGAACATTCATCTTGGCAATTAACCCTACCATGGATGAAGCCCTCCAGAAATGCCAATTTGGTTGACATTGCAGTTAGGAGAGTACACTGTTCACATAATTCCTCCAAAATTGAATCATTTGAATTCCACATCTGAGAAAGGGTAAAGTTCTGAGCACGAAGGGCAGAGACTGGCGTGTTGTGTACATCCTATATGGCAGTATGCATGTGAATAGATGCTTTTTCGTTTTGTGAAGAATCCTGCAGTGAAAGGTTCAGTCATTTGCTTATGGTTCAAAGATTCTGAGGTAAACAACGATGGAGATTGGGAAAGGTTTTCATCTGTCACATATTGAGGCCATGGAGAAAAAGAAATATGCTGTGTTTCCAAGATTGGTTCTATTCTCTTTGGTAAAACATTTTTTTATGGATGATCACTTCTTGAGCTGACTATGCGGGGGTCACTATCATACTTTTGTACGTATTGATGCAAGATAGCTGTAGGACTGCAGTGTCTGTCAAAGAGGGAAGCACTGAGGATGCATGGGGGCTTTGTTTCTGAAGGACTGCCTCCTGTTCGGTTATCCCAATATGTGCCACCAGGGCTTCGGTGTGGGAGATCTTTGCACCACTCCTTAAATAGTAAATACTCATTTGTGACAGGCTGGGCAGATAGAGCAAATCGGTTTAGAGGGTGAAATAGGAATAAATGCTCTCTTCTGTTTTATAACCTTTATATCAATAAAAGGAGCTCTTGCCACGCATACAAGAGTACAAGAGATTTTAGCAGGCACCACATGGCTGTGCCTACCCGTTTGACTTACTTTACTCGCCAGCAAGCGCTCCCTTCTCTCCCCTTGCTTCCATCCATTGCCTCTTTGAAAACACCGCTTCAAGCTGGCAAGAGTCCCCAAGGTGATGTAACTTTGCAGTAGAGCAGGGCTGGAAACATCAGGGAAACAGCAGGAAACACAGTAAACACACTTGCAGCACTCTGCTGCGCTTTGCTGTGGCTGCAGCTTTTAGTGTGGTTGCTCTGCCTTCACACAGTTGGTGTCATGATGCCTACCCCCGGAGCACCAGGCCAGGCCCAGCACCCCCGGGAGCAGGCATCATGCCCCCGCGTAAAAGCCCAGCGGCCCTTTATAGGGGCTCTTTGGACTCTGTCCTGGCGCCGTTGGCGCCAGCCTCATGTTGGACATCAGTCCTGGCGCCATAGGCGCCAGGCTCATAAGGGGAAGTGTTTGGTGCACTTACCTGAAGCAGACCATGCTGCACACTCACCTGATGCAGACCATGCTGCATGAAGAACCAAGCCAAATGAGGCTTAGGAGGGACTATTTTTCTGAAGGAACTATTTTGTTACTTGGGTGGGGCTGTGGAAGAATACTCACCTGGAACTTCTTCCAAGGCTATTTAAGCCACGCCCGGACAGCCAAACGTGCTTCGCGTTGTTCTGCATCCCAGCAGCTGAACGCTCACCGTGTCTGCTCCTGCACCTGGACTCCAGCCACGCCTGCCTCGAACCTGGAACACCTGTAAGGAAAGAAGAGAAGAGAAAGGTGAAAACCAAGAACTTATTCAACCTTCTTACCTGCATCCGGAATCTTCACGCCAGCATTCCTGAAGGAAGACTTCCATTTAAAAGCACTGCGTTGCTCGCTGCAGCGCCGCGCTTCACTCACCTGTTCCCGAGACGCCGCCTGGCTCCATCACGGCTCTCAGCACCGGTCGCCACATCTCCGCACCTAGGGGAGAGAAGAAGAGACAAAAGGTGAGCAAGGGAACACAAGAGGAAAGCTGAATTTTCAGCCATATTACTTACCGTCTTTTCTTGGTGAACCATTCCACATCTCGGGTCGGCGCCGCATCTTTGGCAGGTACCGCACCCCGGCCACTATGGGGAAAGGACAAAAGACATTACTGGGGAATTATGAAGACATTTAGAGGGGTCGCCCTCATCACTAACTCACCTGATTTAACCACCGGCAATTTAACTCCTCAACGCATCGCCTTTGTTCTGCACCTGAAATAAAGGACAGATCACAGGTTAGGAAAAACAACATAAAAGGAGGCTCACACTTGAACTTTTGCATCTTCATACTTACGACGTATCGCTCAGAAAAGTGGATTTGCCAGCGCCATTCTGAAAACCAGTGAAGTAACTGGACGAACGCGCGCCCCTGCACCAGAAGCAGGATGGAGAGTTCATCCTTCCAAACCATAAGGTGAGCTTAAACCAGGAGTTTTGTAGGAAGTCCGAGAAGAACGAAGGGGGAAAGGGGGGAGCAAGCACACTATTCAGCAGACAGTTAATCCCCTTTCTCATCTGCAGAAGGATATTCCTACGGGCCAGACAAGCAAGATTTGGGGGTCCTGTTCAATCGGTGGTCCGAATTCTGCGCATCACGCTTGAAGAGGCCACAGCAACCCAGACCAGAGCAGCGCCTCCGTGGGAACCAGGTGAGCGTTACAGAACGCGAAGACTACCTACAAATTCCCACCCAGGCGCTATGGAAACTTCTGAGACTGACCAGTTGGCCCAACTACTGGTGGAATTACGGGCCGAAGTACACGTCGCTCGTCAAGAGACTAATGCTCTCAGGAGGGAAGTGATTGTAACAAAGGAAAGAGCTGATGACCTGGCTAGACAGCTTTTGCAAGGTCAAGCTGGACAAACTCCTTTACCCGGTTCCGGAGGGAACCCCGCTCCTATGATTTCCAGTAACCCGGTGCAGATTAATCTACCTGGAAACATGCCGCTGGCCCCACCCGAACGCTTTGCTGGGGACCCCAAACGATTCGCCGTATTCATGAATCAGTGTCGTTTGCATTTCCTGTGCAGACCTGGGGCCTTCCCTAATGACCAGACCAAGGTAGCCTTTGTATTGTCATATCTCAGCGGCAGTGCTGCCGATTGGTCAGTTCCACTGGTAACTCAAGATGACCCGATTCTTCGTGATTTTCAAGGATTTCAAGCAAGCATGGAAAGGTTATTTGCTCGTCACTCCCAGGGGCAGGCTCTAGATGACGAACTTCTATCTCTGCGACAGGGCAATCAAGACCTCCTTTCCTACATTGCAACCTTTAATAGACTAATTGTGGAAACTGGGTGGCCAGAGGATAAAAGAATCACGTTATTTTATCGAGGTCTACGCGGAGAACTTAAAAATGTCCTGGCCCAAGTTGTAAATCCGCCCCAAGAATGCTCAGAATATATAGACTTAGTGGTCCAATTGGATCACAGACTGCAAAACAGAAAAGCAGATCGGTCCAAGTTTGAGACCCGGGTGTTAGTCAAGACCCACGCTAACCTCAAGGGGGCTGAAGCCTCTGAGCCAATGCAAATCGGAGGAGTTAAAGGACCTTTAACTCAAAAGGAACGTGAAAGAAGACGGCAGATGCACTTATGTCTTTATGGTGGATCCTCTGGACACTTTCTACGAGATTGCCCGGCAAGGCCGTCTAGGAAGGTGGTAGGAGCCGCTGATAAAATCCATGAAACCTCTGTATCGGGAAACGACCCCGCCTGACAAGCGTAGGGGTCCGCTTGCCGAGCTTGAAAACAAACTCTCAAGACCTTGCATTTCATTGTGCCAATGGTCCTCGTAGATCCGGAACAGCCTAAGCGGTTGCATGCAATAAAGGCATACATCGATAGTGGGGCTATAGGAAACTACGTGGATCGTGAATTGGTCTCCAGGATTAACCTCCCTCTGCGTCCTAAAACCAGCAAAGATGTCATCACCACAGTTGATGGAACCGAAATTGCCTCGGGACCGGTAACACATTCCACAGCTGAGGTGACACTTGTAGGTCCGGACGGTCATCGGGAGGCAGTTGTGTTTGATGTAATCAAGGCTCCACAGTTTCAGGTTATTCTCGGAATCCCTTGGTTAGAGACACATAATCCTTGAATTGATTGGCGAGCGAAGAGAATAACCTTTCCGGAGTGTGCACGAACCTGCTACCCAGAAAATCTGAAGATCAGTCTAGCATCAGTAACCTCTGTCTCCATGCAACTTCCTCCGGAATACCAAGACTTTCACGACGTCTTCCAAAAGGAACAGGCCAAAACGTTACCTCCTCACAGATCGTACGATTGCCAAATCGATCTGGTGCCCGGTGCACAACCCCCTTGTAGCAGGATTTATGCCCTTACTGAGCCGGAGAATCTGCATTTGAGACAATATTTAGATCAATACCTAGCCATTGGTTTCATTCGCCCGTCAAAGTCTCCGGTATCCTCGGCTTTGATCTTCGTGCCAAAAAAAGAAGGCGACCTTAGAACTTGTATCGATTACCGCGCATTGAACCAGATAACTGTTAAAAATAGTTACCCTCTGCCTTTGATCCCTGAACTCCTTGACCAGGTGAAGGACGCTTGCATATACACCAAGTTAGATCTCCGGGGGGCTTATCATCTGGTACGAGTAAAAGAAGGCGACGAATGGAAAACACCCTTCCGTACAAAATATGGACTATTCGAATACCAGGTGATGCCTTTCGGGTTGTGCAACGCGCCTGCTGCCTTCCAATTCTTCATGAACGATATCCTTCGGTAACTCATCGATGTCTGTGTTGTCGTGTATATCGATGACATTCTGGTGTACTCCTCTTCGGAATCAGATCACAGAAAACATGTCAGGGCCATCCTTGAGAAATTGCGCCAGCACAAACTGTTTGCAAAGCTGGAAAAATGCGTTTTCCATACCACCGAGGTTGAGTTTCTTGGATTCATCCTGACACCTAAAGGGGTCCGAATGGACACACGGAAAGTGGATGCCATCCTCAAATGGCCATCACCTAGTTCGGTGAAAGGTGTCCAAAGCATGCTTGGTTTTGCCAATTTTTATCGCAGGTTTATCCCGGAATTTTCACGGGTGGTGCAACCCATCTCTGCACTCTTGCGGAAGAATAAACGTTTTGAATGGACGGAGGAAGCTGAACAGGCCTTTCAGGAATTAAAAGCTAAATTTACGTCCGCACCTATTTTGAAACACCCGCGTCCTGATCTCCCATATATAGTCGAAACCGACGCATCCAGCTTAGCCATGGGAGCTGTCCTTTCTCAGAGAGACTCCGAAACCAGCCAACTGCACCCCGTAGCATTTTGGTCCAGAAATTTCTCGCCGCCGGAGATAAATTATGCAATCACCGATAAGGAATTATTAGCCATTAAGTCCGCCTTTAAGGCTTGGCGGCATTATCTTCTTGGCGCCAGGCATACCATCACCATGATCACTGATCACCGAAATTTACAATATTTAAAAACTGCCAAGGCTCAGTCTTCACGACAGGTCCGATGGGCTTTATTCTTTGCTGAGTTCGATTTTGTAATCACTTACCGTCCTGGCTGTAAGAATGTCAAAGCGGACGCGCTATCTCGAATTGGAATGGGAGAAATGGACACAAACTCAGAACCTGTGCCGATAATTCCCGAACAAAGAATCTTGGGGATAACCACTTTACAAACCCTTGAAGACATTCAAGCACGGGTAAAACTATTCCTGGACTCTTCAGCCTTGCAGGATTGGATCAAAAGGGGGTCTGACTTTTCAATCAACGATGGCTTACCTTACTTCCAAGGACGTTTATTTTTGCCTGAAAAGGAATTGCAAGAACTGGTTCTTTCCCGTCATCACGATACTCTGATGGAAGGACATCCTGGCATTGCCAAAACAGAGGAAAAAATTAAACGACAATTCTGGTGGCCGTCCTGGCGAAAGGATATTAAATCTTTTGTGATGTCCTGTGGAGTTTGCGCCCAAAACAAAGGTCAAAAAACAAAACCCGCCGGTCTTCTTCAAACCTTAGACATTCCACCAGCACCTTGGCACACTTTGTCACTAGATTTTATCACGGACCTGCCCTCTTGTAATGGATACAATACTATTCTGGTTGTGGTAGATTTATTTTCCAAGATGGCCCATTTTATTCCGTTGAAAGGATTACCTTCAGCTTTTGTTCTTGCCAAGGAATTCCTCGAAAATATCATCCGTCTGCATGGATTCCCCTCCATACTAATCTCCGATCGGGGAAGCCAGTTTATTTCTCATTTTTGGTAAAAGTGTTGTCAACTGGCACAAATCGACGTAAGACTCTCAACCAGCCACCACCCACAGACCGATGGTCAGACGGAGAGAACGAACCAGACCCTTGAACAATATCTGCGATGTATGTTGCACCAATCGGAGGGTAATTGGAAGGATATTTTATGGGTGGCTGAATATGCATACAATAACTTGATACACTCTGGAACTGGTCAGAGCCCCTTTTATACCCTATATGGACATCACCCTCGTACTTCAGACTTGGACTCACCTTTGAGCCTCGAAATGCCCGCAGTGGACCATTTGCATTCTACGATTACTCAAGCCTTCAAGGATGCTACTGCACACTTACAACATGCGAAAGGGAAATACAAAAAGAATGCGGATCTGCATCGAAAGGAGGCGCCTCCATACCAAATAGGGGATCAAGTATGGTTGGCTACCAAACACTTATCGCTCAAGGGACCTTGGACTTTTAATCCAAGGTATTTAGGCCCTTACTCGATCAAAGCTATAATTAACCCAGTGGCAGTCAAGCTAGATCTACCAGCTAACATGCGGATTCACCCCGTTTTTCATGTGTCGCTTTTGAAACCAGTGCAACCAGGAACCAGATTAATAAAGCCACCAGAACCAATCCAGACAGATGGGGAGCCTGAACTCGAGGTGAAGAACATTTTGGACTCTAAGATCTCAAAATCAAAACTTTTCTATCTAATTGATTGGAAGGGGTACGGGCCTCAGGAAAGATCTTGGGAACCCAGCGACCACGTACATGCACCTCGGCTGGTAAAAAGGTTCCATCGGAATTTCCCGAACAAACCGAAACCTCCTGAGGGAACAACCTTGGGAGGGGCCTTGGGGGGGAGTGCTGTCATGATGCCTACCCCCGTAGCACCAGGCCAGGCCCAGCACCCCCGGGAGCAGGCATCACGCCCCCGGGTAATAGCCCAGCGGCCCTTTATAGGGGCTCTTTGGACTCTGTCCTGGCGCCGTTGGTGCTAGGCTCATGTTGGACATCAGTCCTGGCGCCATAGGCGCCAGGCTCATAAGGGGAAGTCTTTGGTGCACTTACCTGAAGCAGACCATGCTGCACACTCACCTGATGCAGACCATGCTGCATGAAGAACCAAGCCAAATGAGGCTTGTGAGGGACTATTTTTCTGAAGGAACTATTTTGTTACTTGGGTGGGGCTGTGGAAGAATACTCACCTGGAACTTCTTCCAAGGCTATTTAAGCCACGCCTGGACAGCCAAACGTGCTTCGCGTTGTTCTGCATCCCAGCAGCTGAACGCTCACCGTGTCTGCTCCTGCACCTGGACTCCAGCCACGCCCGCCTCGAACCTGGAACACCTGTAAGGAAAGAAGAGAAGAGAAAGGTGAAAACCAAGAATTTATTCAACCTTCTTACCTGCATCCGGAATCTTCACGCCAGCATTCCTGAAGGAAGACTTCCATTTAAAAGCACCGCGTTGCTCGCTGCAGCGCCGCGCTTCACTCACCTGTTCCTGAGACGCCGCCCGGCTCCATCGCGGTTCTCAGCACCGGTCGCCACATCTCTGCACCTAGGGGAGAGAAGAAGAGACAAAAGGTGAGCAAGGGAACACAAGAGGAAAGCCGAATTTTCAGCCATATTACTTACCGGCTTTTCTTGGTGAACCATTCCACATCTCGGGTCGGTGCCGCATCTTTGGCAGGTACCGCACCCTGGCCCCTATGGGGAAAGGACAAAAGACATTACTGGGGAATTATAAAGACATTTAGAGGGGTCGCCCTCATCACTAACTCACCTGATTTTACCACCGGCAATTTAACCCCTCAACGCATCGCCTTTGTTCTGCACCTGAAATAAAGGACAGATCACAGGTTAGGAAAAACAACATAAAAGGAGGCTCACACTTGAACTTTTGCATCTTCATACTTACGATGTATCGCTCAGAAAAGTCACGTGGATTTGCCAGCGCCATTCTGAAAACCAGTGAAGTAACTGGACGAACGCACGCCCCTGCACCAGAAGCAGGATGGAGAGTTCATCCTTCCAAACCATAAGGTGAGCTTAAACCGGGGGTTTTGGAGGAAGTCAGAGAAGAACGAAGGGGGTAAGGCGGGAGCAAGCACACTATTCAGCAGACAGTTAATCCCCTTTCTCATCTGCAGAAGGATATTCCTACGGGCCAGACAAGCAAGATTTGGGGGTCCTGTTCAATCATTGGTCCGAATTCTGCGCATCACGCTTGAAGAGGCCACAGCAACCCAGACCAGACCAGCGCCTCCGTGGGAACCAGGTGAGCGTTACAGTTGGAGACTGTAGAAAGACTCCATTACGGACTGCCAACGGGCTGCCAATGTAGAGCTCCACTAACAGTAAACACACTTGCAGCACTCTGCTGCGCTTCACCATGTGTGCAGGTTTTAGTGTGGTTGCTCCACCTTCACACAGATGGAGACTGTAGAAAGACTCTGTTCCAGACTGCCATTGTAGAGCTCCAGTAACAGTAAACGCACTCGCAGCACTTTGCTGCGCTTTGCTCTGGCTGCAGGTTTTAGCATGGTTGCTCTGCCTTCACACAGATGGAGACACGTCGAAAAACTCTATTCCGGACTGCCAATGTAGAGCTCCCATAACAGTAAACACACTTGCAGCACTCCCATGCAAAGTTTTCACTGGGAAGTAGTAGCATCAACAATAGTGAGAAAAAGATGGCCTATCCTATTTCATTTTTCTACCTCTCCCTCAACTGAATCCTTTTAGTTGGCAACTAAAGCATATTGATTTTCTACTAGTCCATCAACGGATGCTTATTCTTGCAACTGGTCTAGCAGCTTCCCTCTTCCTGTGCATTTCAATCATTGTATATATGTGAGAGCACTCTGAAAAGATACTGCCTCTGCTGTTTTGTTTGTTGGTACTTAGTCCTATTTAAATCAACCAAAAATACAATACAACATGTGCGTTGACAGATCAAGCCTCATGTAGCAAAACTATAAAATGGTTAGACCCTAAACTGTCCTGTAAAGAGAAGACTTGCAATAAGTCTTTCTCTTGTCACCCCCTGGCCATCTGGACCTAAATGAGGCTTGAAAGTCACTCATAGCAATAGAAAGTTGGCTCTTTCAACAATACCCGCTGGACAAAGAAATATCCTCCCCTCTCTCTACCTACAATACTGAACTACTGTATAAAATTCCAGACCCAATGCTGACATGCTCTTGTTGTAAAGCTGTCTTCTCCTTTAGAGCTATGATCGCACTATAAGCAATAACATAACATGAAATAAAAGTCCATTTCTCAGACGCCTTATTGATGCCAGTTTTATGGAGGGGTGTGTCCCTGAGGCATTGTAGAAGGTATCCGTCACTCCCTTATTAAAAAAACCTGGCCTTGATCCAAAAGACTACTTTAACTTTAGGCCCATTTCTAATGCCCCTTTTTCATTGAGGATGTTGGACAAGGTCGCCACACGGCACTTTCAAGAATTTTTTTAAAATTCTAGAGCCCTTCACTTTATACAATCGGGTTTTTGGCCAACCACAGCATGAAGAGTGCCTTTCTGAACATGAAATCGGAGATGCTCCATGTCATGGACCAAGGCAAGGTTGGGCTGCTGATGTTACTGGACCTATCAGCAGCCTTTGACCTTGCTGATCATGACAAACTGCTGGATAGGTTAAGAATTTTAGGGGGCATATCAGGTAACGCCTTGGCTTGGATTAAGTCCTTCTTGACGGGTCGTATGTCAAAAAGTGCTTGGGCAAATGCACAGTCATCCAGGGAACTTCTGAAATGGGGTAACCCCAGTGTGCATGTATGTCTCCCTCCCTCTTTTATGTGTACTGCCGCCCATTGTGTGATCTCTTGGATGGGCTGGGTGTCCATTTGACCAATTATGCTGATGACACCCAGCTCATGTTTGAATTAAGCGGCAAGTGCACAGAGGACTCTGACCTAATATGTAGAGTCTATGTCTCCATTCAACAATGGATGGTTACCAATGGAATGTGTTAAACGTCCAAATAAACGAGATAATGCTCTTTGGCTCACCTTAGACAAGATCTATGTTGGAGCCACAATATGCTGCTTTCTGTGTGGAAGGCCATGCTATTGAAACTTTGGATAGGGTCAGGACATTGTGAGTAATATTTGAACCTTCCTACAACATTAGTGCCAATACTGAGAGCGTGGCAAACAAGGCACAGTACATACTACGACTCCTTAAGCTAGTTAAGCCCTATGTCTCAGAGGTAAATTGTGCCACCTTGGTACATGCCTTATGATGTCCCGGCTGGACTATTGTAACACCCTCATGTTGGGGGCCAGCGAAAATAGTCTTAGACGACTTCAGGTCCTGCAAAACGATGCGGTTCACATTGTCAAGAGCATACCGAGACACGAGGCAATATCCTCTCATGGGAGGAATCTTCACTGGCTCCCAGTGGAAGCTCGTATCCACTTTAAGGCACTGACACACATGCATAAATGGTCAAGCCCCAAGCTACCTTAAAGAATATGTTAAAATCTATAACCCGGTCAGGCTCATGAGATCAAGTATTGGAATTTCATCTTAACTCCAAGGAGCAAGCTGGCTAGTGTGCTGGGTAGGTCCTTCATTTCTCAGGTTGCTCCCCAGTGGAATATGCTTCCTAAACACTTACGTGCTGAAACTAATCTTTTGAAGTTTCGGAAGGGAGTGAAAACAATCGTCTTTGGATAATCCCCTCTTCTCCTGTATTCAGTCTTTGATGCTGTTACATCTGCTTGTTCTATTGCTCCCTGATGCCTGTGGGCTCCGGCGCATTACAAGTGCAAATAATGGTAATAATGATGTGACAGCAAGAGAGGCTCAACTAGAAATACCCCTGAGTGCACCCCTCTTGCGCCGGGGTTCAACCTTACCTTTCTTTATATCCTCAATAAGCCTATGTCCCAGTGAATTGTTTAGGGCAGTTACTATCAATGGTGGCACAGGCCGCCAGGGCACTTTGCATTGCCTACTGTGGTCGATATCTAATCTCTTTTCTTGTTTGATGACATTAGTTAGTTAACATATTTTAGTTAGCCTTTTGTCTCGACCTCGGGCCAGTTTGTGGCCAGGACAAAGGCTGGTAAACTGCAATATAGAAAGGTTAATGGGTAAGGTAAAGGGCTTGTTTGTTGTGTTCACCAGCATGATGGATGCTGCAGAGTTAAAATTAACTTGGCAGTTTTCGATAGTTAAGACTTCACACGCTGTTTGGTATATTTTGTCATTGAAAAGTATCCCAATAGATAACTAAAAGTGGCTAAAACAACCAGGTCAGTTCCTACCTCTAAAGTGTCATAGAATATTTGTGTATTAATCAGCAGCAGAACTGTCAGACATGTTTTGGCTTATGCCAATACACAAAATATAAATGTGCTTCTATCACAGTAAACTCTCCCTAATTCAAGTAAGACTGTCTTCAATGAGTGGGAGTCACAGAGAGGATGCTAGAGGTTGGGGTCCTGTAGAACTTGAGGGCTGGGGACTCTTGCCCATAAAAAATAAAAGAAGTTCCACAGGGTCTACTCACCCTACCCAGCCACACCTGCATGGTGTGCAGTACAGCATTCACGTATAGTAAAGGTTTGTTGCATAGGCAAGAAAGCAGTGGAGCAGTGGAGCACAATACATAGTTTACACGGTCTGCAGTCCATTTGCACAGAGCTGAGCCTCAATCAAGAGGCACTTATTTTGGTGGCAGAAAAAGGCAAAGGTCCATGAGTAGATGGTCTAGTCTGCAAAGGAGCCATGCAGTGCCATCAAAGATTCAGATGCCCACCATGGCAGGATCACCTGACTCCAAAATCATATCCCCCCTCACTTTATAGCTTCAGCGCATGGTGCCATGGGCTGCCTGATAGACTCCCAAAGATCAGTGGGCCGACACATTTTGGGGCTGAATACAGGAAAAGCACCTGATTCAAATAAATGAACACCAAGGGGAATCAGGTGTTCCCAATGTGACACTCATTGACATAGTCACACAAGGAGAGGAGGGATATAAAAAAGCTCTTGTTCCAGTCAGTGGTTGAGTGAGAGCTGGATTGCGAGGGTTGAAAATCAGAGAGAGTGTGGAGGGTTGGAGGATCAAGGAAAAAACAGGAAAGGAGATAGAGAGGAGATATAGAAGAGCCTGAGAAAGGGGAGATATAAGAAGAAGCTATGAGAGAAATGAGGCAAGGAGGGCAGCAAAGATGGTGACAGAGTGGAAGCAAGGAGGAGCAATCAGTAGGCCATTAAATTGAGAGAGAGGGGATTGTCCTCCAGTCTGGGGTTTCTCGCTCATACGTCTGTCTCTTCAAAAGGTTTTCAATCTAGGTCAGTGTTTCTCATTTGTATATTACCTCGGTACAACCAAGCTTAAGTGTCCCCTATTTTCCCATGTTTTCCCCTCTATTTGTTGCTACTAATATCTTATAATATCTTATAAATCACGCACTGTGACAGCTTCTTTCTGAATCATGAGTGCTATTCTCGATTCCTCATTAAATAGCATAGAGGAATGGCTATGAAGTCGTACTGAAGGAAAGGGGCAGATTATCCACAAAACCTCTGAATGCTCTGAGTGACATGTAGCTTGGCCACTCCATAGAAGCACATCTCTAAACTGTGCATAAAACCTAACTGAACTTTGGATGGTAGCTGCATTCATCAAAACCTCTCATGCACATAATTTACCACCAAAATTTTATATCCACCAAGGATAAAATAGCGGGATAACATAACAGACCATAACATTATATTGCATATTTTCTAAGAAGAGAATCATTATAGAGGAAAAAGCAAAGACAGTGAGAACCAGAGTGCAAAGATAATAACAACAACAACTAATGTAATGGTGGATTTCAGGGTAGAGTTAAATGGAAGGATTTCAGTTCAGTGTGCCCATATAGACATTACCCACCTCTGATTGCAGACCATGTTATTAGAGAATAAAAGGAGTCTGAACTCCAAGTGGAAAATAGAAGGAAAGATGGAAAGAAGAAAAAGAAGATGTTAGAAAGATATTGAAGCTTTGGGGTCAAACATCAAATAAAACAATGAGGGTGCCATCTCGTGGGACAGAAATCTAAGCCACTGGGTATGAAAGATTCAGAAAGATTTAGAAATGTAGTTTACTAACCCATTCGGGTAAACCATGAGACAATTGAAATTAGTGTGGGCCAAAATATCAGGGAAATAAACAAGGAGCGTTTCCTAGTGATTAAAAGCTCAAATGTGTTGGAAGATTTGAAGTGATTAAATCCCACAAAAAACATAAGCCAAATAAGCCATCCTTATTAATCTTTCCTGTTCAGGAAACCTCTTTCAGCATATTGATGGTTAATTAAATTCACTCAACTAAAAAAGGGCTATGGATATTGATTACATAATTTGCAGATGACCATGATACATACACAGCAATAATACAGTTCTCTGACAAAACAGTTGCTGATTTAATCTTACAGTATAGTGTTGGCATACAGGGAATGGGGGTGAACATGAAGTATGTGAATCACATTGTCGACTAATTGGACTTTCAAGAACGCTAATCAATGATGGAAAATGTATCTCAAAACAACAATCATTTGAAGGATAGAAGTCATTAATATATGATTACTAGTATGAGATATTGTCATTGGGAAATATTCCTTCACAGAGTATATATGGGAAAAGAGGTCAAACATGTTGTTGATGATAATGCATGAGTGTGGTCACCTACAAGATTACATTTAAGAAGCCAGGAGTGATCTTAGTTATTTGATTTGTGTACACTATCCAGGAATAGCAGAGGCAACACCATTTTGATTTTTCTAAATACACTTTTCTTCACCATGACATACTTAATCTACGGCAAGCCTCGGCAATTGACTCACTAGAAATGAATGTGTATGTAGTCAAGCATTAGCAACCAAACAAAATCCTAGTCGGTTTAAAAGTGGGTTGTTGGTAGGGTAAAGCCACCAATGAATATAACTAAAATTATTTAAACATGACAAAAACATATGTTATGGAGTAGATTTAATTAAATTGCCTGCTCATTAAACATCATTCCAATTAATTAACATCTATGACCCCCCCCCACATTCCACCAGGAAAGTCTATTACTTAAGTCTTGTAGAACAGGTTAAAACGTGAATGTGGTCATTGCAACTGGTCCTCCGAGGTCCAAATATTCCGGGTCTAAAAGTGGATGCCCCCCTAAATTGGCAGTGAAATTAGAGTATTTCCCCATCTAGAACAAATTGCGGCAATTAGATCCAACATTATTTCCATATTATTCAATAGATAACAAACACCATATGTGGATGAGTTATTTATTAGCATTGCAAATGGACATTTTTTGGGTGATTCTCCTGCTAACTCCACCACTTTTATTAATAGCTCTGTTTCAATCATAGACTATTTTGTTTTATACAGTCTGTAAGTTGTTTCAACCCAGCACTCCAACTAAGTCAATGCCTAGGGTGAGATGCGCAGCTGGAACCCTTAATTTATGTATTTTTATGTCAAAAGTTCTTTTATTTCTGGACGATGTACCCTTATATAACGCCCCTCTCTTTGAATCCCCCCCCGGTCTCACTGAACCAAGAAGTAGGTTGTTTTGCAAAGTTAAAAGATTTATTTGATGAATTAAACAATATATATGCATCACACTTTTATGAATATGAAGAATATCTAGATATCACACTTATTCATATTTATACACTGATCAGCAATGGGTTATATCACAACAATCAACAATCTCTTTAATCAATAGGAGTATGGGTGATAAGAATAATGTAGCATAGACTAACTTTGTGTGGGTTCAATGAAATACAATGATATGAAATTAATGCAGCACAGAAATAAAACTTGATATGAATTCAATCAAAGACAATGTGATCACTCTTTCCCCCTGTTGCTACTCAATCCCCCCCTAATATGCAGGAAGAAGAGATGGAATGAGGGAACACAGGTTTCAGGAACATACAATCAACAATGCAGTTCAATCCCAATTCCCCAGCAAGCTTAGATAGAACAGGAATGATTTTAAACAGGTCAAATGCTTTTGAATGTGATTTGAAATGAATGGAACAAATGCTAAAAATGGATTTTAATTCGCTAAATGGGATTCAGAACTAGTGAGAGTCGCTTTGGATAGGTTCAGGTAGACACTAGCAACGATGTTGGAATGACTAATAGATAGGAAGCTGAATTCAGAGATTGCATGCAAGAAATAGCAATTTTATATGGAATGAAATTGAGCCAAATGCAGAATCACTGCAAACTTTTCAGCGCCCGAGAAATGCGATTACAGAATAACTTTAAGGAGTTGGAGTGCGATTCTTAGTTCGTTTGAAAGCTTTGTTCCTAGCATGTATGGTTCAAAAGTTAAGAGGTTTTAGTAAAGGTCGATTTTTCAGAAAAGAGTCAAGATTTCAAATGAGAGATGCGCTGTTGAAGATTATAAACAAGGATTTCTTAACACTAAGGGAGGCTATGAAGATGTGAGATACAAACGATACAGCCACCAGTCAGAGGCGCCTCTGTCTGATCTTTGTCCGCTGTGACACTTGCCTTCTTCAGCAACTATATTAGCGCAAAGATGATTTATCACTACAATTATCACAGGATTATGTGGATGAGAGAAGGATTCAGGATAGACAAAAGAGATTCTACAATACAATCTGGATATGTTGGAATGGGTTGGATAGGATTACTTAAAACTAAGAGATGGTTATGGACAGTTCTATGCTAAATACTCACACTTATGGCTTGGGATAGGAATGGGCCGTCAAGATCTGGTCAAAGGTTTGGACGGGGATTCACTCGCCACTGGACAGGTCTAAGGCACTTGGTTCTGCTCTCAGCAAGGCACTCTGGTCTCTGTGTGGCCTCTGGTTCTGGATCTGAAGGGTGGTTCTGGGTTACAGCTCTGCTCTACCGGTTTGGATCTCTAGGTTCTAGCAAGGGTTCTTGGCAAGAAGCAGCCAAAACAGCACAGCCAGGCTGTTGAATTAGTTGTGCCCTGTGGAGGTTTGAGGTTAAAATCAGGTGGCAAGATTTTAAAGGCCAGCTGCGAAGGGTTCAGCTTTTTGGGTTGGGCCTTCTGCTTCAGGGTTCTGGAGTCTGGATAGTTCTGGAGTCTGGATAGGTCTGGAGTCTGAATCCAGTGTGGCCAATAAACACATTTTTGATCCATGTTTCTAATGAACTTATTAGACATTAGACATGTGTCAAATAAAATGTCAAATAATTAATTATCCTCAAAGTCTCTTATCTGTGCATGGTTTCAGCTTCAACCCCCCATTTTGTTATAAAAAAAACATATTATATATATGCCTTCACCACTCTGCATGCATTATACGATGTCTGTGGCTTCTGGAAGCTAGGTTGATGGAAAAGTAAATGGCCTGGGATATTTTTGGAGGCATACAGGTCGAATCTTGTATGAGGAACCCTAATGCTGGCCAATATGCTTCTTAAATGATAGCATATGCCTTGGTTTTCATAGGATTGTATTTTTACAATATTGTCAATACATGCTATTCTCATTTAAATGTAATAAATCATTTGTTATAGAAATCTATATGCATAGAACATGTTCCCATACACGCTGAGATTGAGATGAACAATGTGCTCATTATATGTAACTCAAGGAAATCCTTGAACCAGAGTACTGTGAAACATTCAAGGGCTTGTGGGGATGTAGAGGAGGACAATGGATTAGCAACTCCTAACACTCCGTACATCTTTCAGAGGTGAAAACACCCAGAAACAACTTGCTAAAGTACAGAGACAGTGGAACTACAGGACACATGTCTTTGGGAGTCATTGAGCACAAGCAAAACTGATTAGAATTGTAAACAATATTCAGTTGAGATGATGAACTAAGAGACATTTTCACAAAGGCGAGGAACGTCAAGCCAGTACCTTGGGACCATTGTGTATAAATAACAAGGTTGATGAATCAAAGGTTTCCTCTGAAATATTCCAAACTCGGAAGCACAGGTGGTTAGTAAGGCAACAGAGAGCCTGTGAGCCAAGTACTAAACATCCAAAGCCAGCAGAAATGGTGGACCCAATGAATTCTACCATTATGACAAAGAAATTAAAGCAGACAGAGAATCGATGCAAGAAAAGACTCACAAAAAATATAGGGAGATTGAGAAGTTCATTGATAAAGGATAGTGAAGCCCTTGAAAATGGGGAATTCAGCATTGAGGATCAATCTATACTATAGATGGAGAGTTGTGATAGTGATCCTAGAGGAAAGGCGCAGCGAGTAATGCCTAGTAAAAACGTTGAGCCTCAAGCAATATGTGTAAGCAATGAGTAGGTACCAGAGCAAGATAATGATGCAGGGCTGGACGAAAAGGTTCTAACTATTACATGCATCCTCCCTAATTCTCACAAGAGAATAAATAATTATGTTTTCTTAGATCTCCTCCAATGCATTCCTTCATTGTGAGTTCTGAGCACCCAAAAATATCACTTTGTAGAGCCATTTGAACAGAGGCATGGGAGGACGTCTGGCATACACTGCCTCAGGGCAGAGACAGCAACACTCAGATTATCCCACCTGGGAAAACTTCTCAAGATGGGATACGATTTTGATGTTAAATGCAATGTCATTGCCAAATCTGACTTTGAAAAATGGGATTGTGCTGCTAAAATCAAAACTGCAAGGGGCCGAGGTGTTGTAACTAATGGTCTTGAGGGTAATGAAAATGCAAGAGGCTGAGAGTGGCTTAGGGGTTTCCTCCCTGTAAGAGCAAAAATGGGTGGTTGCACTTGTAAAGTAATCTCCTGGAATACTCTGGGCTACAGGCACTTCCTGAATCAAGATGGTTCACTTGGTGAATTAACTATAAATAATATGTGTATCCTCTAGTAGACATGGTAGAGCTAGCACCTTTTCATATGGATGGATTTCGTGTTTTTCAGGTACTAGCTAAGAAAGGACCAGTGGGGCGGCCCTTTGCAGGGTTAATAAATGGGGTTACAAATAACCTTAAATCTAGAGCACTTAACCGGTTGAATTGTGAGGATAATGTGTTGGCTGTTGAAGTTCAAGTTTCTAATAATCCAATTAAACATGTATTAATTATAAATGTTTATGATCCCCCTGGTGCGGAGCAAACAGATTTTATTTTTGAGCAGATAACATTGATATTGACAAGTTGGTGCTGTGGTAGCAAAGAGGATAGGATTCGGTTCTGCAAGCACATAAATGCAAAATGCAATGATAATAACCCATGTGAGCCATGTGGAAATGTAAATGGCAAAGGTATACCTGCTCATAAAGGCTTAAATAGCCAAGGTAGATATTGGCTTGAATACCTGCAGGACTGGGAGTTAGTTATGCTCAATGGTCGAACTGCAGAAGATTGCATTGGCAAGTAGACATGCTGCAATGGGATGGCCAAGGCCACCTAAGATTTTTTCTTTTGCAGTAAGGATTTGCTCCAGCATATCAAAGGTTTAGGGGTACGAGCTACTGAATGGAGCGATCATGCCATTTTGTCTCTGGAGTTACAGTTCATCCATCACGACGAGTTAAAACTAAATAGGAGATGATAAATAAATAAAGCAGGCAGCCATGTCAACTGGTCTGAGGCAAATTTAAGAAAGATCACTGTCTTCGTTTCATGTGCCAAATAACATAATCTACCTAAACTATGTCATATGACGGTAAACTAACTTCAAAATTGGTTTAAGAGTCTGACCACTAAATTCGAGATTTGCTCAGGGCATTATGTTGTCGCCATCTCGAAAGCACAGGGTAAAGTGTTTGATTGCAAAATAAAGGACAAACGGTGGTGTGTTGGCAGACTCTGCAGTACACATTTAAAACATTAAAAATAATTAGTAACCCGACGAGAGACAATCAGAAGGCAAGAGCCATTCTGATTGGCTCTCGCCAGGTCCCTACCCGGCCGGGAATCCCTTCATCGGGATTCCACGGCCTTTGTTTCTGGCGGGGGCGTGGCAGCCCCTCAGCCAATGAGGAGGCTTGACGCTGGACCATCCCCGCTCTGAGCCTCCCCGCGGCTGAGAGGCTGCCTTCGCCCCCTGCCGGGGACTCGGGTAAGGAATGTTTTTTTCCCTAAATCCCCTCCCCCCCCTTACCTTCTTGTTCCTGCACCCCCAGCGGTGGACGAGGAAAGCCTACAGCCGTGTGGAGACTCGGAGCGGGCCCATCCCCGCTCTGCGCCTCCACACGGCTGGAGGCTTCCCTCGTCCCCCACCGGGGACGCAGGTATGTTTTTTTTTTTTCTCCGCCATCCCACTCCCGCCCTCCAAACCCCACTTACCTTATTTTTTATCCTTTTTCGGGAGCGGACGCGCTGGGATCACTTGTGTTCCCAGCGCGTCCGCTCCCGATGCCCGCCATGGAAAGGGAAAACAGACTCCGTTTTCCCTTTCCATGGCGGCGGCCATTTGCTTGGTCGTTTTTTTTTTCTCCTGAAATGCCGCAGCGGCGAAACGCTGCAGCGTTTCAGGACAAAAAAAATAGCTTTAGTGCCCCGGTCACGCAATTTTTGCGGGCCGGGGTACTAATAGCAATAGAACCCTTGTGTCGGGGGCATTACCGTCTCAGGTCGGGTCCTTACCTATGGCCCCCGGGGCATTACCTGAGACGGTAATGCCCCCGACGCTCAGGTTCTATTGCTTAAATAGTGCACTTGGGTAAAGTGGTGGAAACAATAATGGTAAAATGGCCACTAGCAACAGATGTTGCCAATTTGAAAAGTGGTAATGTAGGGTCCAGGGGCCGAAAAACAGCTTAGTTACAAACCCTATAAATGAAGACTCCTGGAAAAATCACATCCTTAAAAATATGAACAAAAACGTACACAGGTCTGCTAATGAGAATAAAGGTGTGAATGCCTGGGTGTTGGGGATAGATCAAGAAAGCACAGAAGATGCCATGCAGAGGTTGAAAAGATCGAGACCACCTGGGCCAAATTGCCTGACTAATATTGTGCTTAGAAATGACTAGGGTGAATGGGCCAAGTTGCTAGAAATTCGTTTTGGCAAAGTTTGCCATAGTCGAACCATTCCGGATTCCTGGAGACAGGCCTTGTTGATCCACATTTTAAAGAAAGGTTCCCGCACATCACCTGAAGGTCCCTGCACATCACTTCTTTAAATGTTATATGTGATGGGGGAGATAGTTTCTTCTTATGTGCTAAGAAAATTGTAGTTTTGGGTGGGTGGAGATAAACCATACTACCCACTGGTCAGAGTCTCCCTGTTGCCCACTCTCTCACACACTATACACACTATACTACAGGCCACCAGGATATGACAAACATGTTTCCAACAATCTCTTTTACCATTATAATCAACCCTCACCCACCCTACTTGGGGAATTCAATATCTGGTTTGATATACCCAACAACCTCATGACCCAACCTTTGACAGCCAAGAGGTGTTCAACCTCTCCAAGCATATCACAGGTCCCACCCACATCGGAGGCCACACCCTTGATGCAATCTTCAGCTCCTCTGACCTTGTCTCAGTGTCCAGCCATGCACCGCTCATCTGGACAGACCACTCAGCCCTATCATTTTCTATCTGCACTACTACCCCACCACCCATAGTCCTCCTGGTCTCCACTCACGACCACATATCCATTCAAGGTACTACCTGACTTTGCTGAAGCCTTGCTATGCTCACTCCCAACCTCAGGAAGACCTCTACATATTGATTCCTTTGACTCTTGGCTCAACAACTCACTCCTCCCACTCACCCACTCACAATCCACCCGCACTCACAAAGGACCAATCCCCAAATGGTTCATGCCCCACCTGAAGACCTTCAAAACCCATAATCGCTTCCTCAAGCGCATATGGCGAACATAAAAAACCCATAGCAAATCCCTGCTTACCCACCATCACCGTAACTACAAATGCGAGATCGGAAAAACCAAAAAAACAACTATAATAAAAGAATAGTGAACTGTTGTAAACAGTAGTAAAGAGCTCCACAGGATCATCTTGTAATTTTTGGACCCTAGTTGCACCACTGCCCCTACCACCCCCACGCAAGCGCTGTGCAACTACCTCTCCCATCACTTCTAAAGAACAGCATTAGACTGGAAAGCCGCCCTTAATGCCAAAGTCTCCATCTTCACCGCCTACCCAACCCCCGATGCACGATATCACCCCACCACAGCGCCAACCTTCAACTCCTTCAAGCCGATCTCGAGCAAGGAATTCCATAAACTAATTTTCAGCAGCAGACCCTCTGGGACCCCCCTTGACCTGTGCCCCTGCTCCCTCCTCAAATAAATCTCCTCTACCTGTGCAGGAGAACAGGCTATATCCATAATCAATCACTTCTTCACCTCTGGCTTTCTCAGACTCCTTCAAAGTAGCGCACGGCAAACCCCTTCTAAAAAAGGTAGGTCTCGATCACCTCCAGCCATCCAATTACAGGCCAATCTCCAACACCAGATTCTTGGCAAAACTAATTTACTGCTCTGCCTACTCTCAACTCAACCTTTTTGCTGAATCCAACAACTTACTAGACCCCGCATAGTCTGGCTTCAGGCCTTGCCCTGGAAATTGAAACCACACTGATAGCGATCTGGGATGACCTCAAGGTGACAGCAGACTCTGAAGGATACACTGATATGGTTCTCCTTGATTTCTAAACCTTTGACACCATCAACCACTCAATCCTCCTCGAATGGCTCCACTGACTTGGAATCCATGATTTGGCACTCAACTGGATTTCCTCATTCCTTAACAACAGGAAACAAATCACTACCCTCCTCCCTTTTACCTCTTCAGCTCGACCAGTGAACACCAAAGTACCCCAGGGCGCTTGCCTCTCTATATTCCTTTTCAACTTCTGCATGAGCCGCTACCAGCGATCATCCGCTCACACAACCTGACCTGTTACAATTATGCTCAAGACACCCAAATCATCCTGAGAATCCCCAAGACAAGCTCTGATCACCCCCCTGACCTAGCAGCTTGTCTCAATGATGTAGACCTATGGAGGTCTAGAAACCACCTCTTTCACAACCAAAAGAACACAGAGATCATGATATGTGGCATAAGAGCTCTACTCCCGCAACCACTCCCATAGCATCCCTCCCTTGGCACCCCCTCCCCCCTGCCATCTCCAACACAGTCAGAAACTTTGGCTGCATAATGGACTCAGACCTAACCCTGTCCCACCAGAACAACAATGAATACAGATCCTGTCACTACCACCTCAGGCTTCTAAGACAAATCTTCCCCTATCTCTCCTTCCCCAACTGATTGACATCTATTATGTCAATCGTCATGTCCATTTGTACTATGCAAACTCCATGTACATGTATGCTCTGGCATACCAAATTAACTAACTCCAAAGAGTCCCTAAAGACAGCCGCTAAACTCCTCCTTGCACCGGGACGAAGGGACCACATCTCACCTGCTCTCCGCACCCTCCACTGGCTTCCTATTGGATGAAGGGCCACATTCAAAATCCAGTGTGTCACCCACTGAGCAGTGCCCAAGGGCAGCCCATCATACCTCCAAGAAAAGACTATGTGCTACTGACCAACATGCAGCCTAAGGTCAAACACGGCCTTCCTACTTATGTTCCCAGCCTCCAATTCTGTCAGACTTGGCAGCCCGCCTTCTCTACCCTTGCACTAACTCTATGGGATTTGCTATCCCCTCATATTCGGCACAACCAGGACTTTCACCGTAAAGTTGTCAAAACATGGCTTTTGCCAAATCCATTAAAGGTCTGCCCATGGCCACATGGATTCTCCCTCATGATACTCCTGTTGTTGCCTTTCCATATCTTTGGTGTTGTTCGACCATTTCTCCATGCCACTAGTCTTGGAGGGGGCGCTGGCATACTTTACCATTGTTCCCTTTCTGCTATATCTTCTCCTCTTGCTCTCCCGTCTTATTCCTCATTTGAATGTTTTATCATTGTGTATCGTCCCCCAGGTTCTGTTGGCTCTTTTTGTGAAGACATTGAGCATCTTCTATCTCACATCCTGCCTACTCCTACTCCTGTGGGACAATTAGGCAACTTTAATCTCCATCTATCCTCAAATCACTCTACCATTCCTTTTCTCTCAGTTGTTGACTCCCACTTTCTTCTGTCTCTTGTGACCCCTCCATCTCACATGTCTGGCTCCTCTCTTGATCTAATTCTCATCTCAACCTTCGCTGTCTCTCCTATGCTAGCCCTACCTGTTTATCTTTTGGAGTACTACCTGCTTTGAGTATCACTACTTCCCCCAACCCCTCCAAGTTCCCCGGTTCTCTCCCCCATCAACATTTTTTGGACGTGATCTACGTAACTTCAAACCCACGCTTTTTAACACTACTTGTATCTCTGCTCTCTCTTCTCCTCTTTCTTTCTCTGCCCTTAAGCTGATGAGGCTGTGCCTGTTATTTCCTCATCCCTCTCTATCTCTCTAGACCAACACTATCATCTGTCCTCCTTTCACTCCACCCATAAACCATCCCAACCTTGGTTATCCCCTCATCTCCGTTCTATGTGTCGTTTTCTTCGCCGTCTTGAAAAGTGTTAGCTTAAGTCTAAATCGATGTTTCATCATTATTCATACTAGTCTTATCATGCTCTCTATGATAAATGTCTATTTTCTGAAAAGAGTATTTATTTTTCTGATCTTTTGCATGCTCGATCTACCCAACCTAAGTGTCTCTTCCAAACCCTTGCACAACTTCTTTCTCCTCCTACATCAGACCATTCTGTTACTTCCACTCTATCTGCTTATGATTTTGCCCATATCTTTGCTTCTTAAGTTCTTTCTCTTCATCGTGATATTGAGGCGTCTCTTGCACCTGAGGCATCACCTCCTTCTATGTCCATTCCTCATGCTGTCATTGCTCATTTTGCTCCAGTTTCTAATACTGATGTTCTTTTTTTACTAGCTAAAGCCCACCCTACTGCTTCTCCCTCTGACCCAATTCCTTCTGCATTAATCCCTAAGGTCTATCCTCTTCTAGTACCGTACCTTGTTTCCTTTTTTAACATCCGTCTTTCTACCTATATTTTTCCTACATCTTTGAAACATGCATTTGTTATCCCCATCCTAAAGAAACCCACTGCTGATCCATTGACTGTTTCCAACTTTCATCCTACTTCTCTCTTAGCATACCTCTCTAAACTTTTATAACGCCTTGTCTCCTCGCAGATTTTTTCATTTGTTTCTAATTCTTCTCTTCTTCCTCGATTTCAATCTGGCTTTTGTCCCTTTGATTCTACTGAAACTGCTCTTGTTTCTGTTCTAAATTCTCTTCTCTTGGCTCGCTATTCTAAGCACTTATCTTCTCTTATTCTTCTAGATCTATCGGCTGCCTTTGACACTGTGGATCACTCTTTACTTCTGGTGTCACTTTCTTCTCTCGGCCTTACAGGTTCTGTTTTGTCTTGGTTCCTCTCCTATTTGTCTAATCAAATGCTTTCTGTCTCCTGAGTGGGCAGGTCCTCTACGTCACTCTCACTTGCCCATGGGGTGCCTAAAGGGTCGGACTTAGTCCCCTTTCTCTTCTCTTTGTACACATCGCATCTCTCAGCCATTATTTCCTCTTTTGGCTTATCTCACCACTTTTACACCGACGACACTCAACTGTTTCTATCCTTTTCTTCCTTTCCTCCTGAAATTCTTCACACTCTTTCAGCTTGCTTAGTTGCTATTAAATCTTGGATGTTTTCCCTCCTTCTTAGTCTTAATGCTGGGAAGACAGAAGTACTGCTTATTCCTGCTAACACTCTTCGTCTCCATCTTCCACCTTCTTTCATATCTTTTCCCAATCTCATCTACGACACGTAATCCTGGTCTCTACTTTGACTCAAATCTCTTTTTCTCTCATCAGATTTCTATAACCTCTCACTCTTGTCGTTTTCATCTTCACAACATCCGTAAGGCTGGCAGTTTCTCACATTTCAAGCATCTAAACTCTTAATCTCCTCTTTAATCTTTTCTTAATTTTTCTACTGCTCTAATGCTCTGTTTGGGCTCTCTAATACTCAGTATTTAATTCTTCTATTTATCTACTGTGTCTTCTCACTTATCAGGATTCTATTCCTTCTTCTTTTGCAACACCAGGCTGGCTGCTCTTTAATTCTCAAAATAAATGTTCTCTGTCTTGTTTTCAAGTCTCTCCATGGTCCTGCCCCTAGCTACCTTGTTGCACTAACATCCTTTTACATTCCCTCTGGCTCTCTTCGGTCTTTTTCTCAGTTCCGACTTTTGGCTCCTCATCCTCCCTGTGCTCAGTCTCGTTTTTGATCTTGTGAACTTCTTTCCCCCCTTCACTGGAATTCTCTTCCACTTTCTCTTTGTTCTATCTCTGTCTACTCTCTCTTCCGGGGTTCTTTAAAATCTCATCTACTTTAATATTCCTGAGTGATTATTTCCTGGACCTAATTTCTCATTCACTTTAATTGTACTGTTTCTCATTTTTATGTCCAGGGCTTTGGCTTAAAGCGCTTAATAAAAGACAAATAAAATAGAAATATACCCATCCCCTTATGGCCTTTGTCCTGTGAGAATCAGCACTAACCTGAGACAAAACATCACTGCAGAATATTCCTAATAAGCATGCAACAACCAAATTCAAAATCCCTACAGAGACCCTGAAAATGGGCCCTCCAAGTCCGACCACAGGACGTCTCAAAAAGGACTGCCTATGGCCATTGTCCTATGAGAATCAGCACTAACCTGAAACAACACATCAAGCAGAATATCCCAATAAGCACCCAACAAAGGAACTGAAAAATCCCTATAGAGATCCTTAAAATGGGCCCTCCAAGTCCGACCACAGAGCGCCTCGAAATGGACTGTCCGTGGCCATTTTCCTATGAGAATCAGCACTAACCTGAAACAAAGCATAACTGCAGAATATCCCAATGTGCAACCAACAAGCAAACTCAAAACCCCTACAGTAACCCTAGAAATGGGCCCTCCAAGTCCAACCACAGAACGTCTCGAAAAGGACTGCCGATCTAAAATAAATCATCATACCCTCACCGGCCAGGAGCCACCCACTGATTACCATGGACACTCATTCATACGATTATGCTCACTCTCCTCTTTACATCAACAACAATAGAACGCAGCTACACCCCTCAATCAATTCGGCCTAGCTGCACACATACCTATATCGCTCATAAAACACTTCAAAGCCCGGTTGAACGCAGCTATACCCCATGAAAGAGTCAGCGTAGCGGCACACAAATCACTTATACATGCCTCATGGCAGCGAGAATGCAGACTCGGATCCCACCCTCCTTGTTGCACACGTTACACTGATCGCTCACATCCACTGCACCACAATTAGCATTAGAATGCGGCCAACCCGTGAAAACCACTCAGGCTGCTCACATACCAAGGGCACCCAAGCACTATATGCTACACTACTCTTTCAACTGATATGGACCACGGTCCCCAAGGGCGTTTACCCCTATCCCACAGTGCTTTGAGATCATACCAATGGTACATACAGCGCTATACAAATGCAATATAACATAACATATCATTGATATATCTCAGACAGGTTTTAGACCGGGCTCGGCCACATCTCACAACTTGAGACTGTTGGATAGATTAATTGTTAAAGTGAAGTGCAAGGGCAGACCTGTCTTATATGTTGCATTTGTTGATTTTCAGGCTACCTTTGATAAGGTAAAACGAGGATTATTTTGTTCCAAATGAAGGAAGATGACTTGTCTGGCTGACTTGCTACAGATCCTTGACCTATTTCATGCTGACACCATGGTCTAAGTGAGGTTGAGTAGCGAAGGGCATTTCATGGAATGGGTTGCTACAAATGGAGGGGTCAAACAGGGGCCCCTCTATTATTCGATCCATATCTAGGTGACCTGCTTTCTAGACTCATGTGGTGGAAAATTGCCCACCCTAAAATAGGAAATGACTACACAGTATGCCTTTCATATGCAGATGATCTTGCAGTTCTGGATCACACGTATATGGGTTTGTGAAGAACTGCTGGAGAACTGTGTTTATATGCGGCGGAAAATGTATTGGAGATCACCTTTGATAAAGATAAAGGCTATACATTTAATAACAGGCGTACTAAGAATGCCAGGAAATGTGGCAACTTGTCCAATTGCAGCGCGGGGTGCACAACCATGTGGTGCTCTTAAAGAAAACTCTTTGTCATGTCCCACTTGAGCTGAACTATTAATGAAAACTGAAAACGGACGCCGAGGTCACGTAGTGATGTGACCACTGATGTGGCACCATGGACACCACGTAGTAAATGAATGTGGTAGATGCTGCCGGATCATCGCTATGGCGACAGCCCTACAGTGTCTGAAAGCTCAACAACAGCGTGACACAGGGGGAAACTGCCACAAACGCATTGCCAACCCAACGTGCATGGATGAACATCAATGAATACAAAACAGACACAAGTGAACAATGCCCTGGATACAGCCATTAAGTGAGGGCCGCTGATGTGCCTATCCCGTGGCCACAAATGACATGTCCAAATGGGAGAAAAAGGGCCACACATCACAAAAGTAGGGGAGGGACCCGGGTCAAAGATTAGGTAGGCAGGTAAAAATGGTATTACCCAAATTGTTGTCATTTACGATTGTTCGAATGAACAATTGACCGATTTTAAAGAGTCACAATTGACCTTTTCAGATATATATATATATATATATATATATATTATATGTATATATATATATATATATATCGGTTTGGTAATATATGTATATGTATATATATATTCAGTGAAAAAGGCTTTGTTAAAGGGACGTTATGGTTAAGTTGCGCTACTAAAAACCTATGAAATTCAGTGAAAAAGCTTTGTTAAAGGGACGTTATGGTTAAGTTGTGCTACTAAAAACCGATGAAATTCAGTGAAAAAACTTTGTTAAAGGGACGTTATGGTTCCAAGTAAAACCGAAAAACCCTTGAAATTCGCCAGTTATGGTAAGCTAAGCAACCATAACTAGCGCCACCACCGTGCACTGCTAAGACTAATACCCAGGACATCAATGATGACATCCTTTACTGACATATCTAGGCCACATGGTTTTCTTCAGTAACAGTCAGGAATTAAAATTGGAAAAGGTAGTATATTTGTAGACTTATCCTTCAAGTATGTTCTTACAATAATTCCCTTAGGGTCCAGTCATATCATATGAAACATATATAAAGGGGAAGACACAAGCTTGAAAGACAGCAATCCTTTCTGTGCATTAAAATAATCAGTAGAGTTGTCAGCACTTTCTGATAGTTCTGTTGTTTTTTATTACTGTACTTTCCCTGTATATGTTCCTATTTTTATATCTTGTATTCACACTACTTTCCTTAGAGTCCAGGCACATCATGTGATATATATCTATACATAGGGTAAGTAGCATGTTTGAAACAGAGCAATCATTTATTTGCATAAAGGCAATCTGTTAGGTTATTAACACTTTTTGCTACTACTGCTGTTTTTTTCTTACTTCAATTTCCTTGTATATACTCATATTTGTATGTGGTGTTGTCTCTTTGTGTTTTGTCTATAATAATGCAGTTATGTAGTAAGTGGGTTTTATTATCTACTTATCACATGTTTCACAGTATGCAAAAGTCTAATAAGAAAACAGTTATCATTTCACTATTCAACATGGCAAGTTTATGAATATTGCACCTCCATCATGTATGCTGCACACAATGCCTATGTTTCTACATGAGCACCTAAGTATACTGGATGGACGAATTAGCACTTGCTTTTTATTCCAATGATCCTTGACACTTTTTTTAATTAAAATTACAATAATAAACCCTTATACAGACTTTTCATGAAAGATAAATGCATATGTGATGTCATCAGTGATGTCATCAATGACATTTGTGATGTCATCTTTGATGTCCTGGGTGTTAGTCTTAGCAGTGCACGGTGGTGGCGCGAGTTATGGTTGCTTAGCTTACCATAACTGGCAAATTTCAAGGGTTTTTTGGTTTTACTTGGAACCATGACGTCCCTTTAACAAAGTTTTTTCACTGAATTTCATAGGTTTTTAGTAGCAATACTTAACCATAACGTCCCTTTAACAAAGTGTTTTCACTGAATTTCATAGGTTTTTAGTAGCACAACTTAACCATAACGTCCCTTTAACAAAGTTTTTTTCACTGAATTTCATAGGTTTTCCGTAGCGCAACTTAACCATAACGTCCCTTTAACAACGTTTTTGTCAGTGAATTTCATAGGTTTTTAGTAGCACAACTTAACCATATGGACCCTTTAACAACTTTTTTTTCACTGAATTTCATAGGTTTTTAGTATCACAACTTAACCATAATGTCCCTTTAACAAAGTTTTTTAACTGGATTTCATAGGTTTTTAGTAGCAAAGCTTAACAATAGTAACTTTGACTTTATGTACATGTAATATGGAACATACTGAACCACTTCTACTGAATGTAATGTCCGCGAACATTTTTGATGTCCGCGGACATATTCGGACAACAGGACCACTACCTAAAAAGTCTGGGGGGGGGGCATGTTTCATTGTTATATTACAACACGATAACATTAAAAAAATTCACAAAGCAGTACACATACATATTATATGTAGTAATACATAAGAAATGTAACCCATATATATACCACACTAACCATTCATTTAAATACAATATATTCTAAAATGGAATATACCAAGAGAAGATAAATAGGCTTCCAACATAATTACCTGACAGACACTCCACAACTAAGACCAAGACCAGACCTACAGACTACTCAGAACATATCTTACCTGAAATAGTAAGTGTACATCATTTCACTCATATCTTTATAAACTTTCTGCATTAGATTAAAAAAAATATATATATATATATTTTTTTCTCACAGAAATGTCTAGTACTCTGGAATGGCTAGAGGAGCACTTCCAACATGACGAAATTTCAGAAAATAGTGAAGCTAATGGTACACACTTTACAATATAAACCATTTAAGTGTTATTATTTTATATATATTTAACATATATATTTCTTTTTGTACAGAGCATACCAAAATAGAAAATATGTCTGAAGAAACTGTTATGGAAAACACGCTCGACAGCTTAAAAGAAAAAATTGATTTATTATTGAGCAATTTTAATAATTTGAAAAGTTTTGTTGAGGATCATTTTAAAACAAAAACCTCATACCATTGTCCCACATGTACTTGTCCCCCTCACCATATCACAGTCAATCATCCCCAAACCCTCTTCATAATCCAAAACGTTTTGATGAGACTTCCATCCCTTCTTCACCTGATATCAATCATGTTGAAACCCCTAATTCTCCTGTTTTTGTTTCTGTTCCTGCCTCACCTTCTCTGTCATAAATTATTAATATATGTGAAATAAAGTTAAATTTTTATATTGGGTTGTAATTACTTCCCATTTTTTATTTTTTTTTAAAACAATGTAGATGTCCGTGGACAGCGCGGGTGTTCTGAAATGTTCGTAAATAAACAAAAATGGAGGTATCCTAATAAAGAACACTATACCTGTCCGTACTGTTTGCTTCCAAGTTGAAACTGTTCTAAGAACTCAAGCGGTGTCCTGAAATGTTCGTAAATAAACGAAAATGGAGGTGCCCTGAAGAACACTATACCTGTCCGTATTGTTCGCTAGAAAGTTGAAACTGTTCTACAAACCCAATTGGTGTCCTGAAATGTTCGTAATTAAACGAAAATGGAGGTGTCCTAAAGAACACTATACCTGTCCGTAATGTTCGCTAGCAAGTTAAATGTTCTAAGAATACAATTGATGTCCTAAAAAGTTTGTAATCAAACGAAAATGGAATTGTCCTAAAGAACACTATATCTGTCCGCAGTGTTCGCTAGCAAGTTTAAACTGTTCTAGAACATACGCGATGTCCAGAAATGTTCGTTTGATGTGTGACGCACTTTTAATTAATTCAGGACCCGAACACTGGCCGTAGAACATCAACGCGCATGCGCAAACCAATGTCCGTGCATTTGGTGTCCTGCGGACAGGAGCTTCCTTCGCGGACCTGTTCGCGAAAGGATCATGTAACCGCGCCCATGCTGATTTCGTGTTCTGAATGCGGACACTGTTCGTGTCCCCGAACAATTTAAAAGTACATTTTCGAGTAATCCACAATATTTTTCCATAAAAATTCATCATGGCACAAGTCCCACATAGTAATCCTGAGTTTCTACATATCTTTTGAAACTTTTTGAACCCTTTTTTGTGTTCGATCTGTCCGCAGACAGGGCGCATGTCCACGAACCGTGTACAAGCACCCCTATAAAAGGCCATTCCCTAGAGCGTATTCTCATTGTGTTTCTGGCTATTCTTCAGAGCACAGCTATTTCTCCAGCAACTTGCTGATTCCACCATCGTGATGGCATCCATGGCTGCAAAACTGCCACCTGGTGCTGCACGTTCTTCAGCGCCACCCCCATCCCCTCCACCACCTTCCCAAGGGCCTGAAGAGGGGAACAGGAGTGAGGATGCAGAGGAGGAAGAAGAGGATGATGAGAATGAGGTAGAGGAAATCCCTACTACCCGCACTAGATGTGAGTCTTGGGTGTGGCGGTTATTTTCCATTTATGGGAATGGTCCTAAGGCTCGTGCGAACCGTGTTATCTGCAATGAGTGCAAAATGATACTCAGTCGCAGGAAGCATGGTTCGGACAGCGTTGGGACCATGATCATGAAGCGACACCTGAGGTCATTTCACTCTGGGGCTATTCGCAAAGTTGTACCTTGCGAAGAACATAGTAGGTTGATTTCCTCTACTTCATCCTCTGTTTCTGATCCTGTCACCACAAGGACCACCTCTGTGGGACAGCGTCTTCCTCAAGCTGCCTCACAGGCCATACAGAATTCTGATGACCCTTACCTTTCGAGGGTCACAGTTGTATTTATGTACTGTGACACAGTACTCTACAAGGGGGAGCGACTTTGGAGTGCTTTTGAGACTATCGTCTGAGAGCACGAGAAGACCTGCTCACTACCCAAATAAAACCCACTCTACATCTACCTCTCTCAGCTCGCCCTTTCTTATGCCTGTGGTTGGTGTCCCCCCTTTACCCTCCTTTCCCTCCTCTCCTAGTGTGTCATGTCTAAAAAAACAGAAAAATATATAAAATGACAAAAATCACACATAAATAAGGCTTTTTTCAGAGCCACCATTCACAGTTAAAAAATAGAAGTGAAGATAAATAAAGCAGGGCCCTTTGTTTTTCTTAAAAGTCCGCGGACAGTTTGCGAACATTAAAAAAATTGGGGTGCTACCCTATTGTTACCATTGCATTTTTCTCTGGGAGGAAGTGGTGGCTCTGAAAAGAGCCTTTGGGAGGTGTTTGTATGTCAAAAATTATAAATACTTTACACCTACTTCAAAATGGATGCTGTATTTCTAAAAAAGGTTGCAGTGTATTGTGTACATTTCTCAGAACAATCTGTTTGCCAGCATAAGTAAGATGGACTCCATCTCTACGAAAAATGTATGTACTACGAAACATAATATTTTCATTGTGAAAAGATGACATGCCAAAATCTCTTAGAAATGCACAAACAGCCTAATTAACATTGCACCTTGCTTTTTCCATTTGTGGACCAAATGAAGAAAAACAAAGCCACATTTGTCTCTGCGCAATCTGTGAAAATATTATTTGAGAATTAGGAAACATGTCCATGACTTTCCCAAGTCCTTCTTTCATTGCAAATTGCAAAGAAATTCCAGACACATGTCCGAAACTGTTCCCTCCAAAATGAATTACAATTAGGTCTGGATGTTGCTTTGTTTCCAAAGTAGCACAGAGAGGTAGCAAGTCCAACTACTTCATTCCACGTACTCCATGCAAGTGAAACCACATGTGGAAATCCAAGATCTACAGCTACTCCACAGCTTTGTGCATGTACCTTCAACCAATGTATCCACGAATCTCCCAAAATCCAAACAATCTGTTTTCTGAAACACACAGCCATATCTATCTGTTGTTCTCTCAGCAAAAAGAGTATCTGAGAAACTCTCTCCTGGCACAACACACCCACTAAACTTTCCTGACCAATCCCTTTCACTGCTCATTCTCATTTGCATGACTTCTGAACCCAAAAATCTCCGGATGTCACTCCCGATGTCCACGAAATACCGCCATGTCCGCGAACATATCGTAACATGAACAGCCCTTCTACCATTTCCACTTCACTCTCTGTGCCATTCCCTCATTGGATGTAGCTAAGAAATCAGATGACCATGCACCAATCACATTCAAGACCTCTACAATTAACTGCATCATCATAGATCAGCACTGCAAATGCACTGTGAATCTCTCTGAGTACAAGTGTCATATCATTGGCAAGCACTATCTACAAGAAATACTGTACAAGTCTCCAAGATTTCTACTTGCAGCTCCATGCATATCCATATGCATGAACACAAACTACAGGTATGCATATTTTCTGTACAGTACATGAACACATTTTCAAACTGACTTTTAGCTTGTGTAATCTGTAAAATGAATATAGTGCCTTTTTTCCAATTTCCTAAAATCAGCTATCACTTATAAACCTTTATACTATTTACTTTCTTAATACACACACTATCAAATCATGTTACACTAACATTTTTTAAATGAAATTTATAGACTACATATATTGAAACAAAATTGCATGCATGCACACTCTATGTTCCAATCTCAAAAAATAATACTTATACAATTACATTTTATTTATTTATTTATTTGATTACTTTAATTTAAGCATGACATTAAGCACTATTACCTAGAACAGCTTAGTTACAGAAATGGTGGTATTCAGTGGTACATTATGAATATCTCAAGACATACTAAAGATATGTTGTTTGTTACAGTTACTCATTGCAATACAATTTGTTCATTAAGAACATATCATATTTATTGAACTGGTGCGACGTATCTTATGTGATTAAGATAGTTTTACTGGTTTTAAGGAAGGTGCTGAGGATTTCAATTAAAAAAATCAATATCTAAATTAAAAACAATGCTATATACAAACAAAATTACTAATTTGTTTCTTTTACAATTGCAGTGAAGACCATTCTCCTGATAAGAAGCAGCTGAATTTCAAGAACAAAGAACTAAGAATTAAACTGCTCATTTTAGAAAAAAAGTAAGTAGAACATCACCATAATATTTGTATTATTAATCAAACATACTGTAAAGTTAATTCATGCTATTTCTGTGCCTAAAAATAGAGATTGTGCACCATTCTGGCCAAAAATCCCCATGTCTTAAACAGCGATTTACAGCCAGAATGGTGCACAAATTCCTACTTTTGGACACACAAATTACCCAACTTAACCGCTAGAATGTTCATATTATAGAACAAACAACTGTTTTTATTGTATACATTAGATTTACTATTTGTACTTCTCCACACCACTAGCTTATTTTTTTCTGTCATCTGAACCTGAGTTTAGTAACATATTAATTGAAGAATACACATCCCTACTAGTTGTAGTTCCCAATGCACAATCAGACACCATTACATACATCATCTTACTCAAACACTCATGCACACAGCACACATATATTGCAGAACACCCCAAGCCATACCTTCTTTATTTTTTTCAACAGACCCTAAAGAATGCCTACCAAAAGTCAAGTCCGTAGAAATCAACGCAGAAGTGGAGCAAATGAAAATAAAAGTGTCCAACATAAGCATCCATCTCTAGCAGAATTTGTAAAAAAAAGTTCAATCAAAACAGCTAATGCAGTCATTTAGTGAAACACAGGAAGTTTCAAGTACAAAAATGTTGCCTTCTCTATCAAAATGTAAAACAAACCAAAAAACAATTAACAAAAAATCAGCTATCACTACAGATAAAACTACTTCTTTAAATTTTAATATAGTGCAAAGTAAGCATACCAAGAAAAGTATTTTAGCCAAAATGTTCCGTCACAAAGTCCTTCAAAATCTTATAAAAACAGGAGAGAAATCAGATTCAATGCTTAAAACCTATCATAGGAAATTAATTTTAGAAGCGTTGATAGATAGTGCAATTCTTCTCAAACGAAAGTTATTTATTTTAGTGTTAAACAAAATGAAACCACTAACAAAACTAATAACTAAATTACAAAAAAGACCTCAATAAACGAAATGTCAACAGAAAGAACTTCTTAAGTATCTGCGGAGGTGAATGGAGTCACACTACGAGCACAGAACCATACTTTAATGAAGAAGCGTACAAACAAAACAAACAAATACAATTGCCATACATAGCAGTGGTTGAGGTTATGAAAAAGTTAATAATACCATAATGGAACAAGAAGTACTCCTTACAAAAATATGCCCTGAAAACTTTGAATTACCCCTCCATTCAACTGAATCAGAACGTCTAGTGTACAAATGGCCATGCACGTCAATATGTAACATTCCTAAACAATTTTTCAAGTCTTTACGCCAATTCCTCCATCAATATGTAAAAAGCAAAGACAAAATCAAAATTAAACTACTGCAAAATATGGATACCTGTCCAGTGCGCAAATACACAGGACCACAAGGACATTCATTGGCCTGCATTACAGGACCTACTTGTAAAACCACCTTCCGTGATATCAAAAGAATATCAACACATCATTCAACTATAAGAAATATAGTCTATAAACTGTATTATGCTAAAAGTCCTGCTTTAGCACTAGCAAATTTAAATAACATTCTTCTACATGGTACAGCAAAAGACCTACTTCAAGAAATTGACTATATCCAGAAAAAATATTTTGGAAGTGAAAGCCATTTACAGAATGCAATAGCTTTAAACCAAATTAGCAACAATTCTACACATGGCAACCGTTTGCTAAACACATACAAAAAAGTATACTAAAATTTAAAAGTACATCAGCTGAAGTACCAAACCATGTATGTGTATGTTGCCGCAGAACTTTTTATAAACGTAACACGAAAACTGCAGAGCTATAATATAAAATAGAAGACCATGAAGATTCTAAATGGTTTGAATTAGCTCTCTACCTTGTAGCAGAAAACAAATATGAAATAAGTGACCCCTTAATACTTTGCAGTTACTGCACTACAAAACTTGACAACAACCAAACTCCTTCACATGCTATCACAAATAATTTGGAATTATACCCACTACCAAAACCCCACAACAACTTAATTTATATGAGAGCATCATAATTCAAACAGTACACCCATTTCAAGCAATAATACGCTTTCAACCAAAAACAGTAAAATTACCTCCCTCTGAATTGGTAAAAGGCATTCGTGGAAAAGTAGTTTATTTACCATTAGATCTAAAAGAAAATGTGCATACTCTAGGAGTGCAACGTCCAATGCAGCAATCTTTAATTATCTTAGTAAATGGAGTACCTACAAAAGACAAAAAATATGGCAAGAGCTGGTAGATTTACATAAAGTTAGACAAGCCTTACAATATCCTAAAGAGAATAATGAATATTACAAAGAAATTCATATTGAAGAAAACTTGAAAGATACAACTGAAATAATTCAAGAAACACAAGAAGCTGGTCAATTTGGGCTACTAGATCCTGCTACAATATCAGATACTTTAGACCATTATACAATTCATCCTTTGCACTCTAATGACATCATAGAAGATGCACTGGAAACATACCAAATGCGTCAAACAAAAGGATCACCAATCAGCATATGGGAAAAAGTATAGAAGCACATGCTCTACTCTTTCCTACTGGCAAAGGAGGAAGGTATAATGATAGACCTATTCAAATATCAGCTTCAGAATACCGCTCATTACGGATGTATTCTGAAGATCCACATTTTGTCTAAATCTGGGAATACATATTCCACCTACTCTTTGAAAGTGAACTAGCAACTTTATGTTACAGAGTTGTACATATATTAAAATCAGGATCCCACTTTCAAAATATGACAGCTACATAATTATTACAAAAAGTGCAACAAAAGGATGAGGTTTTACAATCAAATATTACAAATCTATTAGCAAATATGCGTGGTACTAAAGAGTACTGGTTTCGACGTCACGAAGATGTACGTTGTATGATCAGAAAGCTTGGCCCACCCACTTGGTTTGTTACATTAAGTTGTGCAGAATATGCATAGGAAGATTTACATAATTTCCTATGTATATCAAATAAAAACAAAACAACCATAGATATACTAACACCAGGAGAACTTTGTTCTTTCGATCCTGTTAATGTTTCAAGATATTTTCACCATCGCTTCATTGCTATGCTACATTTTATTTGTAATAAAACTGTTCCTCCCCTTGGAGAAGTGCAGCACTTCTTTTGGAGAAAAGAATACCAAGCCAGAGGAGCACCACATATCCACATTCTTTTATGGATTAAAGATGCTAGTAAATGTGGTCAATACAGTGATGCCACTGTTTTACAGTTTATTGAAAAATATGTCACTTGTGAAATTCCATCAGAATCCACAATTAGTGATCTTCATGCACAAATTTTACAATTTCAAAGACATAAATGTGGCAAATATTGTCGTCGCAAATACAAAAAAAAGGGAAATACTACACCAAATGCCAATTTGGTTTCCCTAGACCAGTTACAAATACAGGTCAAGTCAACAACCTCATGTCTTCAGTTAGACATAGTGTTAAAGATAAGTCACCTAAAAATACATATTACATAAAAAGAAAAGAAGAAGAAAAATATATCAATGATTATAATGCAATCATTGCCCACTTATGGAATGCAAACATAGATGTGCAGTACATTGCAGACAATTCTACTGCAGTTGCTCGATATGTCACAGCATACTTAACCAAAGCAGAAAAGACAGAGCTCAAAGACCTCTGGAATGACCTGTCATCAGATAAAACAGTGTCTCAGAAATTATACAGCTTGGGCATAAAAATTCTCTCCCATAGAGAATGTGGATCATGTGAAGCAGCTGATCGTTTAACTGGCACTGCATTGTATGGTAAATCTGAAAATATAACATGGCTAAGTCTTGGTCTAGCTAAATCTAGAAAAAGAGTTCTAAAAACATATGAAGATATAGAAGCAATAGCCAAACATGATCCCAACTGCCAAGACATTTTAAAAAACAATTTATTGGACACATACTACCGAAACAGAAGAAATACTTTGGAAACCATGTGTCTATACCACATAGCCCAAAACTACAGATACAAAAATAATATAAAACCTGATGAAAAAAGGTAAATACAGAGTGACAAACTGTGAAGGCAGCTTAGTTAAACTCACTAAACCAAATTTAATTGATCATATCAAATTGTCATTGAAGACTCCTCAACATAAAGAAATATATTACATGTCCCTGCTACAACTCTTTAAACCATGGAGAAAAGAAGAAGAAATACTAGAAAACTATGACTCATATGAAGATGCTTTCAAAGCAAATGAAAGCACTATAACTGATGTAAACTTTACACAATACAAAACAATGTTGCACAATGAACAGCAACACGAAGAAGAACTCCAGGCCCAACTAGATAAAGACACTCCTGACAATAGTCAAATTTCTGTAACAGGAAGCCCAGAACCACTGGGATAACCACTAATAATAAATGAGGCAGAATTAGCTATGATAGAAGTAGAAAACACTGTGTATCAGTATGAAGATAAAGAAGACTTAACTATACTACAATCAAAACTAAACAACGAACAACGTAGCATTTATGAAGAAGTAACAAAACAAATTGCACCTGGTGTACAACATGAAAATAAAGAATGTTCCTGCCATAATTATAAACCTATACTACTGTACGTCAGTGGTGAAGCTGGTTCTGGCAAAACATTCCTAATCAAAATCATCAGTAAATTCCTTCAACAATTGACAAACAACAAACTGTCAGCTGGTGTCACTGCCCCCACAGGTTTAGCTGCCTACAACATAGGTGGTGTCACTTTACACCAATTACTACTATTGCAGTAGAACACCAGAACAAATTAGACTATTACAAACTTTCTGCAGAAGCTGCAATGGAACTACGCAGAGTATTGAAACAAATGAAAATGCTACTGATAGATGAAGTGAGCATGGTCTCCAACCTAATGTTGGCTTTGATTCACCTCAGATTACAAGAAGTACTGAAAACAAACTATGAAAAGCTCTTTGCAGGAAAACACATTATTGTTTTCGGAGATCTTCAATTGACACCAGTAAAAGGTGACCCCTTTTTTTAAAACATTAGGACACAAACTGCCGTAAAACTGTTGGCAGCATTGGAAATGTCAACCTTTGGCAACATTTCCAATACAGAGAATTAACAGAAAACATGCGGCAATCTGCAGATCTCACTTATGCTAACATCTTAAAAAGTATCAGAGTTGGTTTATTCTCTAAAGAAGCAGAAACAATATTGAAAACCCTGCAAATTAATGCACTTTATGACGATAATGCATGTGCTACAGATGTTATGAAACAATTAGCCCACAAAAATGTCAATTGTATGGCCTTAATGCCAACTCTTGCAAGCTGTTTCAAATTCAACGAAATAATGTTAAGTAAAGAAATGCAACCAATAATGGAAATTAGCGCCACAGACAAACTAGATGTACATGGTATGACACTACCTATGTGTGACCAAGCGCCAACAAGACTAAATAGTTTAGAAAAATCAATCTCAAACACAGCAGGCTTAGAAAAATATTAAAATTATCCTTAAATTGCGGAGTAATGCTTAAACGTAACCTTGACGTGGACCAAGGACTAGTTAATGGAGCACTGGCTACAGTTGTTGGCTTTCAAACATACCAACGTGACAACAAAATTCAGTTTGTCAATATACTCTTTGACAAACTTTCAGAAATTAAAAGGATATTACGCTCACAGCTCGATTCCTTCTCTTCAAAGACATGTATGTACGCATACGCAGTCACGATTCATAAATCACAAGGTCTTACCCTAGACGAAGCAATGATAGATATTGGTGACACAGTCTTTGAAGGCATGAGCTACGTAGCACTATCACGCTTAAGTACACTTGACGGTCTATTTCTAATCAACTTTGATGCAAGTAAAATAAACAATGATATTCCTTGCATTTTAGAATACAATAGACTTCGCTCACTATACACTCCCCATCTAAACACATATTCTGTTCCACAAAAAGTAAAACATTATAAAAGAAAAATAAATCAAACAGAAAAGCAACTGGATGTCACTGCAAATCCTGCAAAGAGAGTAAAAGAAAGTAATACTTCATCAAGTACCACAATCAAAAAAGAATCAATTAAGGAAAGTAAACCAGGTACTTCTTCAAAGAAGGAAGACAAACTCCAAAAAAAGCAGTCAGATACAGAACTACCTGGTCCATTTAAACTCTCAAATATAGTCGGTGTAAGTTGCTACGCAAATGTAGCAATAAATATTCTATTTCAATTACCACCAATTGTTGAGAACATTTACTTACACAGTACAGACCCATTGTGATTGCAAATGTTAGTACTTCGCAGAAATGCAGCAAACAATCCTGACAACACATATAGTGTTTATGGAATAAGACAACAATTGGACTACTGTGCTGGAATGGTGAAATTCACTATAAACTCACTGGAAGATCCACAAGAATTTCTAATGTACTTACTACAAGTACTGGAAAACAAAAACATACCTATAAATGAAATCTTCCAGATTTCATACATGTGGAAACATACATGCACTCTCTGCAACAATGTGACACAGGAAGAAATCCCCAATGAACGCTTCATATCTATATAAATACCTAATTGTGAATCCATTCCATTTCAGCAACTTGTACAAAATGCAAACCATGGTAGATTATGTTCTACCTGCAATTCAGATAACCGCTCCACGTTAGTAATAGAAACAGATAGTAAATACTTAATACTAATGCTTCTACGTTACAATGCAGATGGTACCAAAAACAACTGCAAGCTGACTGGATTCACACATGGTTAAATATCACTTGGTAAGAAAACCTTCACAACAATAGGTATAATCTACCACGCAGGAGCCACAACCAATTCAGGGCACTACACTGCATATATAAAAAAGAAATGTGGATGGTTTCAATGTAATGATAGTACCATTACTCTAAAGCAGAGATTACCAGCAAATCTTACAAACGCTTATTTAATGTTCTTAAAACCAAAATTTGATAACTAAACTGTGCTTAAACCTCAAGTACAGTACTGTAGTAAAAAATATAAACTGTTAGAATATTCCAAAAGCTATCTAACTGCCCAAAGATTCTACAACCATTAATCACATAAATGAATACCACTAAATTAGAGCAGAAAATAAACAATTAGAATACGCCAATTGGTATCTAACTGTCCCAAAATTTAACAATATCCAAACTGATAAATCAATACCACTAAAATATATAAAAAAATAGACAGAATATGCCAATTGGTATCTAACTGTCCCAAAATTTAAAGATATCCAAACAGATAAATCAATACCACTAAAATATCTAAAAAAAATAGACAGTTAGAATACGCCTACTGGTATCTAACTGCTCCAAAATTTGATAATATCCAAACAAATAAATGATATGTTACTGCTCCAAAAAAAAATGCAACAACCCAATGTATAAAGCATTAGCCAGAAACAACAAATGAACACTGAAAACAAACAAATAAACTGTAGCATAACAGAAAAAGGGTTTTTTTTTAATCCAACATGGATTTTTTTTTCTCCCAGAGACCCAATGATTTTAACAACGAACACAGAAAATGAGCAAATTGCACAGTACTCTGGTTTGTAATCTAGTAAATATGAGGGTCCAAAAAGAAAATGTTGATTATACAATGTAAAAAGTCATTACAAAATACAAATACTAACATGCTATTTTCTTTTATCACAGAAATTAAATGGCCATGCACCCAACACTCTATGCCCTGGCCACAACCACCACAGCATATCACACCCATAGAGTAAAACATTTCAACTATAGCCTATGGAAACTTTTAATGTCCGCGGACATTACCAGTGTTCTTAGAACACTTTCAATTTGCCAGCGAACAATACGGACAGCGTCTTCAGAACACCCCCTACGAACATTTCAGGACAACGTGAAAGTTCTTAGAACTCTTTCAACTCAACAACGAACAATACGGACAGCGTCCTCAGGACACCCCCTACGAACATTTCAGGACAACGTGTGTGTTCTTAGAACACACCCCCATTTTGTTTATGTGCGAACATTTCAGCACAACGCGAGAGTTCTTAGAATACTTTCAACTTCACAACGAACAATACGGACAGCATACTCAGAACACCCCCATTTTGTTTATTTGCAAACATTTCAGGACACCTCAAGTGTTCTTAGAACACTTTCAACTTGCCATCGAACAATACGGACAGCATCTTCAGTACACCCCCTGTGAACATTTCAGGACACCACGAGAGTTCTTAGCACACTTTCAACACGACAACGAACAATACGGACAGCATCCCCAGGACACCCCCTACAAACATTTCAGGACAACGTGTGTGTTCTTAGAACACACCCCCATTTTGTTTATTTACGAACATTTCAGGACACCGAGACAGTTCTTAGAACACTTTCAACTTGCCATTAAACAATACGGACAGCGTCCTCAGGACACCCCCTACGAACATTTCAGGACACTGCGAATGTTCGTAGAACACTTCAAGACAACGCGTGTGTTCTTAGAACATACCCCCATTTTGTTTATGTGCGAACATTTCAGGACAACGCAAGAGTTCTTAGAACACTTTCAACTTGACACTGAACAATAAGGCCAGCGTCCTCAGAACACCCCCATTCTGTTTGTTTGCGAACATTTCAGGACACCACGAGTGTTCTTAGAGTGTCGTCAGGATACCCCCTACGAACATTTCAGGACACTGCGAGAGTTCTTAGAACACTTCAGGACAACGCTTGTGTTCTTAGAACACACCCCCATTTTGTTTATGTACAAACATTTCAGGACAACGCGAGAGTTCTTAGAACACTTTCAACTTCATAACGAACAATACAGACAGCGTCCTCAGAACACCCCCATTTTGTTTATTTGCAAACATTTCAGGACAGCCCGAGTGTTCTTAGAACACTTTCAACTTGCCATCGAACAATACGGACAGCGTCTTCAGGACACCCCCTACGAACATTTCAGGAAAACGCGAGAGTTCTTAGAACACTTTCAACTTGACAACGAACAATACGGACAGCGTCATCAGAACACCCCCATTTTGATTATTTGCAAACATTTCAGGACACCCTGAGTGTTCTTAGAACACATTCAACTTGGCACAGAACAATACGGACAGCGTCCCCAGAACACCCCCATTTTGTTTATTTGCGTACATTTCAGGACACCCCGAGTGTTCTTAGAGCGTCTTCAGGACACCCCCTACGAACATTTCAGGACACCGCGAGAGTTCTTAGAACACTTCAACACAACGCGTGTGTTCTTAGAACACACCCCCATTTTGTTTATGTATGAACATTTCAGGAAAATGCGAGAGTTCCTAGAACACTTTCATCTTAACAACGAACAATACGGACAGCGTCCTCAGAACACCCCCATTTTGTTTATTTGCGAACATTTCAGGACACCCCGAGTGTTCTTAGAACACTTTCAACTTGCCATCGAACAATACGGACAGCGTCTTCAGGACACCCCCTGCGAACATTTCAGGACAACGCGAGAGTTCTTAGAACACTTTCAACTTGACAACGAGCAATAAGGACAGCGTCATCAGAACACCCCCATTTTGTTTATTTGCGAACATTTCAGGACTCCCCGAGTGTTCTTAGAACACATTCAACTTGCCACAGAACAATACGGACAGCGTCCCCAGAACACCCCCATTTTGTTTATTTGCGAACATTTCAGAACACTGTGAGTGTTCTTAGAACAGTTTCAGCTTACTTGCGAACAAAACTGACACATATTGAGTCCTCAGAACACCCTCCATTCCGTTTATTTAGAACATTTCCGCAGACAAATCGAACACAAAAAGAACGTCTACCACATAAAAAAGCACAACATTTCACCTATCTCATACCCTTCCATCCTCCCCAAACACTCCTACACACCAACACACTCTACTAAATACACATTTAGAACAAACTTTCACCGCGCTGTCCGCGGACGTCCGCAAATCCAAGATGGCGGGTGCTACCGAAAATCTGATGCGCTTCACGCTTAACACCGTCCAATCAGCGAACACATTGCATGTCCGGGGACATCACGCAAGCCGATTGGCCAATCAGGACACTGTCTGCGGAGCGAACAGGGAAGTGTGTCCGCGGACCGAACACAGATATCAGTCATTTTTTTTACCTTCTTTTTGGTCATTTTTAAAAAAACTACTGGACGGATTTTCACCAAATTTGCAAAAGCACGCTTTCGGGACCAAGCCGCTGCTCCTGGTCCAGAGTTGGTGAAAACCCGTCCAGCGGTTTGGGCTGTAGGCGCAAGCACATTTTTTTTGCCATTCAGTCTATGGCAAAAAAAAGTTTTGGGACCCCCCCCTATAACTTTGCCCCCCCTGGACGAATCCTCACCAAACTTTGCAAAACAATTCAGAGTTGGCCATATACTTTTCTTGCAAAGTTTGGTGAGGATTCATCCAGGGGGAGCGAAGTTAAAAAGCCGCCCAAAAAGTGCTCTTCCTATGGAAACAGCAACTTAACCATAACTACATGGCCACTACCGTGGCCATGTAATATATATATATATATATATATATATATTTATATAAATTGGATTTTTGGGGGGCTTGCGTTGGGTGGGGGTATGCAGGGGGTTCCCCCCCCCCGCATATATGTTACAATTGACCTTCATAATTCGGTCAATTGTGAAAAGGTCAATTGTAATTCGAGCAGTTGTAAAACGTAGAATTCGTATACAACCGGTAAAAATATTACATCCCCTGGTGGTATTGGGTGGAAGGGAGGCCAAATAAATTAGAACATGGTTTGGAAACAGCTAAACATGTATTAACCGAATGCCGGCTTGTGGGTAGCGTATATATGTGTAATCTGGGTTCATTTATTAATGATTATGACAAAATAAAGAGCCATGAGTTTTGGAATTATTGCTTTCGGAAATATGTGCAGTGGCTTTACCACATCGCATTTGGCTTCAGGGTTTAAGAATGTTGAATTTAAATATAATGTAAAGTTCTCAGACAAATGCATGTGATTCTGATAATGTATTTTTATATTGGGAGTTTAATCAAATGTTGACTTGGGGTTTTAATGACATTTTGATTTTATTGTGAGAGCTTATTAGATAACATTATTTATATGGATTGATTTAAATGGTAAAAGTTCAACTTAACTAAATACATGAAATTAAATGCAAATTAGAAAAACTGAAGGTTTGTTACAGCAGTGAAATGTTGAACATACCTCTTAACATCTTTAGACTCAGAGCAAGTTATATGCAAAATAGCACATCATGCTTTCAAATTTTACGTTTTCGAATCCTTAATTTCGATAAGTTTCTAAAACAACACAAGTAATTGTTTAAACGTATACATGTGTTTGAAAGTCGTTTGTGCCTAATTGTGTGAACATATTGGGCCTGAATAACTAAAGCAAAACCCGTGGAAATCAGGCCCATTTTGAGCAACAGTTTTTCTGAATAATTTGTGCTTCCTTAAAATGTAAGACCCAATACTCTTAGTATTGGCAATTGGAGTGCACAGTTATATTTCTTCCTGTTGACTAATGAATCACCATACGTGCTGAGAAAGGATGCCTGGCAGGATAAACCAGGTATTTTGCAGAGTACAATGAGGCCCCGAAAAGAAATGGGGGGTCTCCTATGGCAAAAGAGTTACGGGGTAATTCATAGATTTCAGTGCAGAGGCAGCGCACGCGAGCAGCGCAGAGAGCGAGTGTGCACCAGCGTGCGCCAGCCATGTGCGCTAAACAGCATTCTGGTTCACCGCGTATTCATGGAATTGCCATGCCATATTGAGCGCTGGCGCAGAGAACATCCCGCAGCGCCAGTTACGCCCCCAACAACGCCCCTTGCGCTAGGAAAAACCATTGAAATCCCCAATGCAGCGCAAAGGGCCACGCTAACCCTGGACCAGCTATCGCGCGAGCGGGGAACAAGTATTCTTGTTGGGCGCGGGAAGTTTCACATGCGATAGCCCTTGTGCGAGCGGGGTACGTGTATTTCTGTGGTGCGCGGGAAGTTTCTCATGCGATTTCGCTGTATGAGCGGGATACGTGTATTCTGAGGGGTGCGTGGGTACTTACACACGCGATTTCTCTGTCTGAGCGGGGTATGTGTATTCTGAGGGGTGCGCGGGTACTTTCACAAGCGATTCCGCTTGCAGAGCGTGCTACGTGTATCCAGTAGGGTGCGCGGGGAGTCTCACACGTGATAGGCCTTGGGCGAGCGGGGTATGTGTATTTCTGGGGTGTGCAGGGAGTATCACATGCGATTTCGCTTGCAGAGCGGGGTACGTGTATCCAGTGGGGTGCGCGGGGAGTCTCACACGCAATAGGCCTTGGGCGTGCGGGGTACGTGTATTCCTGGGGTGCGTGGGTACTTTCACACGCGATTTTGCTTGCAGAGCAGGGTACGTGTATCCAATGAGGTGCGCGGGAGAGTCTCACACGCGATAGGCCTTTTGCGAGCAGGGACGTGTATTTCTAGGGTGCGCAGGAAGTTTCACACGCAATTTCGCTTGCAGAGCGGGGTACGTGAATTCAGTGGGGTGCGCAGGGTTTTTCACACGTGAATTGCCAGTGTGGGTCCTCCCAGGTGTGCCCTCTTCCCCCTCCCCAGCCCCTGCAGGCAGCCCATCCACCATGGGCATGCCCCCCAGCCAGCGCACATGTCACCTTGCACTAGTGATCACCAACTCATGTCCCACTGCACCCCCACCCACCCAGCATTGACGGGCACTTGTCAGCAGGCCCCCACTCATGTCCCCCTGCACCCCCACCCACCCAGCATTGACGGTTATGGCCTGACTCATGTCCCCCTGCACCCCCACCCACTCAGCATTGACGGGCACCTGCCAGCAGGCCCCCACTCCTGTCCCCCTGCACCTCCATCCACCCAGCATTGACGGGCACCTACCAGCAGGCCCCAACTCATGTCCCCCTGCACACCCACCCACGCAGCATTGATGGGCACCTGCCAGCAGGCCCTGGCTCATGTCCCCTTGCACCCCCACCCACCCAGCATTGATGGGCACCTGCCAGCAGGCCCCCACTCATGTCCCGCTGTACCCCCACCCACCCAGCATTGACGGGCACCTGCCAGCAGGCCCCCACTCATGTCCCCTGCACCCCCACCCACCCAGCACTGACGGGCACCTGCCAGCAGGCCCCGAATCATGTCCCCCTGCGCCCCCACCCACCCAGCACTGACGGGCACCTGCCAGCAGGCCCCGAATCATGTCCCCCTGCGCCCCCACCCACCCAGCACTGACGGGCACCTGCCAGCAGGCCCCGACTCATGTCCCGCTGTACCCCCACCCACCCAGCATTGACGGGCACCTGCCAGCAGGCCCCCACTCATGTCCCCTGCACCCCCACCCACCCAGCACTGACGGGCACCTGCCAGCAGGCCCCGAATCATGTCCCCCTGCGCCCCCACCCACCCAGCACTGACGGGCACCTGCCAGCAGGCCCTGACTCATGTCCCCCTGCACCCCCACCCACCCAGCATTGACGGTTATGGCCCGACTCATGTCCCCCTGCACCCCCACCCACCCAGTATTGACGGCCACCTGCCAGCAGGCCCACACTCATGTCCCCCTGCACCCCCACCCACGCAGCATTGATGGGCACCTGTCAGCAGGCCCTGACTCATGTCCCCCTGAACCCCCACCCACCCAGCATTGATGGGCAACTGTCAGCAGGCCCCCACTCATGTCCCCCTGCACCCCCACCCACCCAGCATTGACGGTTATGGCCCGACTGATGTCCCCCTGTACCCCCACCCAACCAGCATTGACGGGTACCTGCCAGCAGGCCCTGCCTCATGTCTCCCTGCAACCCCAACCACCCAGCATTGATGGGCACCTGCCAGCTGGCCCCCACTCATGTCCCCCTGCACCCCCACCCACCCAGCATTGATGGGCACCTGCCAGCAGGCCCCGACTCATGTCCCCCTGCACCCCCACCCACCCAGCATTGATGGGCACCTGCCAGCAGGCCCCGACTCATGTCCCCCTGCAACCCCACCCACCCAGCATTGACAGGCAACTGCCAGCAGGCTCACACTCCTGTCCCCATGCAGCCCCACCCACCCAGCATTGACGGGCACCTGCCAGCAGGGCTCCACTCATGTTCCCCTGCACCGCCACCCACCCAACATTGACGGTTATGGCCAGACTCATGTCCCCCTGCACCCCCACCCACCCAGCATTGACAGGCACCTGCCAGCAGGACCCCACTCATGTCCCCCTGCACACCCACCCACCCAGCATTGACAGTTATGGCCCGACTCATGTCCCCCTGTACCCCGACCCACCCAGCATTGATGGGCACCTGCCAGCAGGCCCCGACTCATGTCCCCCTGCACCCCCACCTACCCAGCATTGATGGGCACCTGCCAGCAGGCCCCCACTCATGTCCCCCTGCACCTCCACCCACCCAGCATTGATGGGCACCTGCCAGCAGGCCCCCACTCATATCCCCCTGCACCCCCACCCATCCAGCATTGACGGTTATGGCCCGGCTCATGTCCCCCTGCACCCCCAGCCACCCAGCATTGACGGGCACCTGCCAGCAGGCCCCGACTCATGTCCCCTTGCACCCCCACCCACCCAGCATTGATGGGCACCTGCCAGCAGGCCCCGGCTCATGTCCCCCTGCACCTGCACCCACCTAGCATTGATGGGCACCTGCCAGCAGGCCCACACTCATGTCCCCCTGCACCCCACCCACCCAGCATTGACGGGCACCTGCCAGCAGGCCCACACTCATGTCCCCCTGCGCCCCACCCACCCATCATTGACGGGCACCTGCCAGCAGGCCCCACTCATGTCCCCCTGTACCCCCACCCATCCAGCATTGATGGTTATGGCCCAACTCAAGTCCCCCTGCACACCCACCCACCCAGCATTGACAGGCACCTGCCAGCAGGAGACGCTGGGCCTTGCTGAGGGTCCCGGACCTGAAGTCCTCCCATCGCTTCCGGATGTGTTGCAAGTCGCGGGCTGCCACCTCCTCCATGTTGATGGCAGCCACGATGTCCGTCCAGATCCTCTTCCGTCCTTCATTGTCGGTGCGTGAACTTCCAAAGAGGGCATCATAATGCCCCAGGACTTGCTCCACCAGGATACCAACTTCTGCAGCACTGAAGCTGGTAGCCCTCTGCCTCTCTGGCTGGGGGTTGCCAGTGGTGCCAGATGATGTTGTGTCCGACATGGCAACCCCTGAGGCAGGTGTGGGTGGGCAACTGGGTCCTGGGGCTGGGCTGTGGTGCAAGATGGTACTCCAGTCGGGGGTCTTCTGTTCCAGCAGGGGTGGTCACAGCAACTGGACCCCTGCAGATGGCTGACGCGCAGGCACCAAATAGCAGGGCACGTGGCCAGCAGGCAGGCAGCAGCAGATGGCAGGTGGGAGCGTGCTCAGGGCTCTGGGGGGCAGTAATCCGGCCTTCTGGGCAGGAGCGTGGCACATGAAAAAACAGCGCGTTAGCATGTAATTCAAGGAAAGACCATTAGCACGTAAGCGCACCTGTGACGTTACACGCACGGGCGTTTCCCACAACACGGGTGCATGTTTATTGTACACGTGAAAAAACTGCACGTCCGGGTGTCACTGCATGTGATTGGAGGAAAGGCCCTCCAGTTCGTACTCCCCGTTTCCTCAGACTGCGTTAATTTCTTCTTATGGCGGGGGTGGCGGGGGTGTTGCCAATGTGCCAAAGTGCACACGCGCTTCTTTTTCACGTTCTTTTTCAAGGCAGACGGTGAGTCACGCATGTATTTACCAGCTGTGGTTGCACCCGTGTGTCGCGTACCCCTTCAGAGGTCATTGTAGGCTGCGTGTAACACACATACGCTTATTTCTGTGTTTCTGGGTGCCACAGCGTATTGCGGGTTCATTTTTCCATGCACGTGGTCTACCAGGGTTTGCGTGCACATTTACTTTTGTTTTTGGGGTGTCTGTGCGTTGCGTGACACGTCATCTTCCCCCAGGGGTCACAGACAGCCTTGCTAGAGCACTAGGGTACAAATTCCATCTAGTACCCTACCCCTTTCACCCCAATTGCCCAGAACAATTGTTTACTGCAACTCCCATACGCAAAACAACATCAGTGCCATGGTTGGGAGGCGACCAAGCAGTAAGGAAGGGAAAGGTGGCTGACCTCCAAAAGGTGGGTACGGTAGGAGACGTGGCCAGGATGTGCAGGGTTCCCCAAGATGCCAGTGTGTGGAAGAGCAATCGGGGCCACCTATGCCCCCCCCCAATGGTTGTGGGAAATTTAGCTGACACCATCCCAGCTCAGCCCTTCTTAAACTCGCCCATATTGTCAACTGAACCGGCACTGGATGACTCCCAGGCTGACTTCCTGGTCACCAAGTCTAAGCCACGTGTGGCGGTGAAAGTTGCTGTTACCAGGCCACGTGGATCTGGGGCAGCAATGTCATCTGCTGCCCCAAGTAGCTAGGAAGAGGAGGCTGCAGGGGCAGCTGCAGCTCAATCCACCCCAGCTCCGAGTCTCCCAGCCGGTACACATGTGTCGGTCCAAGTTCATCACACCGAAGTTGGTCCTGCCAACATCACCCTGAAGCCAATGCCTGCACCGAGAACTTTGGTCATTGTGCCTTCGCAAACTTACAGTACCCAGTCCACCTGCGCTTCTGCCCCTACCAACCAGAGCGGCGTAAGCCACTCAGGATTCACACCACCTTCCAAGAAGAAGAAGGTTGCTCTTGCACCACAGGCTGGGACCCCAGACATGGCTACACACTCCGGCACGTCAAGGAAGCCTAGCTTCAATGACGCCAAACTAGATGCACTTGTGGCCTATGTGTTGGCATATATCTGCGAAATGGTGGTGACTGCAGGGTGCAAGACTACACCTGCTCAACCTAGGGCCCACTGGCAGACCATCGCAGACCACATTAGTGCCCTTTGATTTGTGAGGCGCACAGCTGATGATTGCTACAAGCGGTGGAATGACCTGAAACGCAGAGCAAAGAACAAGCTGGCTTCCAATCATGCCTCTACTGTGGTGACTGGCAGTGGGTCTCCACCAGAGGACGACCAACTCACTGAACATGAGTCTGTCGCTGGAACCTTTGTCACAGAGCAACAGATCTGAGGCGTGGGAGAGCTACCGGATCTTGAAGTATTGTCCAGTGAGTGACCATGCATGTTTGTGTAATCCATGTGTATGTTGCTTGGGTGATGTGTTCTGATTGAGTGCCAGGTGAGGGTGTGTAGTCATGACTGGTATGGGTCACCCATGTTGTTCCTCCAAACCATTCCCCAGCCTTGGTTTTGGGTATGACAGTATCCCTTCTGACCACATTAGCCAATTCGCACCAGATTACTGCAGTTGCCCATCAACTGTCATCTTGCAACAACATTGTTAAAAATGTTTTCCTGTTCATTCAGCCTGATTGTTTCAAAACTTGCCATTTTTACAACGCATTTTTCTACCCTACTGCTACATATGTGACATGCTTCTGTCATAGAGTGCACCCCACAATGGCCCACATTTATTACCTTGTTATGGGAATGATTTAACCATTCAGGCTGATTGAGTAATGGCCTGCACACAATCATTTTTGGGCCCTGTTTGAATGTAGAACATGACTGTTGTCTTCTGTCATGTTGAAGTGACCAACCATTGATGTGTCCATCTGCCTGCCATCACTGTGTAATTGAACACTGGATGTGTTGCAGCGTGTGGCACATGCGTATTTTGTCACACTATTTTGCATGTTTCATCTCATCATCTCCATCTCACATGGATGGATGACAGTACTCATTCCCTACCATATGGCTGTAGTTGTCAAATGTACCATGGCAATGCTACGTGACATCTGTGTGATGGCATGTGTCATGTATGTGTTTTGGACATGCCACTCACAGGCTAGTGAGTGCTGCCAGTGCGATCCAGCATGCTGCACATGTGTTGCTTTTCCATCTTGGAGTCCTCAGTGTGTGCTTTTTGCCTCCCCGTCCAACTCATTGACAGTGCATGCATGCCAGAGTTATATTCATGTGGGACATGTGCAATTTATGTGCTGGATCTCTGTCTCGTCAGGCATATCTGTGTGCTATGGTGCTCATGCCTGTTTCCATTTGTTGTCTTTCTTGTTTTTCCAGGTGATGAGGCACTTGATGCTGTTGAGGAGGAGGGGATGGTGCACACCCAGGAGGGATCTCCGTCACAACTGGGCACCAGTGGAGGACGTGGGGTGGTGGTGGGTGAAAACCCAATCCTCCTGCAGACTATATTGTCCACGGGTGTCTCTGGGTTCACCTCCGGAGACCTCTATGAATAAGGTGCTGAATCGGACAGTGAGAGATATGTGCCATCGCAGGTGAGTGTTTCTGGCAGGGATGCTGTTCTGTCCAACCCACCTACACCGGGGGTAGACCCCTTTATGGGGATGTCAGTGTTGAAAAGTCCACCTGTGGCGGTTACGGATGCAGGGTCACACTCCACAATATTTGCTTGTGTTCCTGGGGCAGCAGATCAAAGGAGGAAATCAGTGCCAGCACAGCAAGGTGCAGATCACCTTGCCCCAAACAGGTGTGGTGCCCGTCAACGCGGTGGCCGTGCACCACCAGGCAATACTGTGTGGGAGAACTCCATCTACAGTATTGCAGCACAACAGGGAGCATTGTGTGAAATGATGGCTCAGGCAATGGATAGGGTGGCCACTTCTATTATGCCCCCTGAAAGGCAGGTGGAGCTCCAGCAGCAGGCAACAGACTCCATTTGCCACTCACACAGGGAGGACATGTTGGCGTCGAACAGGGACCGACGGGCTGGACTGGAGGCTCTGCGCGAAGCCATATCTGTAGAATCACAGGACCACAGGGAAGCCCTGAGGTTAGAACACAGGTTCCTCAGAGATACTCTGGGTGAACTTGAGGCTTCCCGGAATTTTAGGTCAGAACAGCAGCTGGAGCAGCTCACAAGTTCACTCTCAGCTGAGCTCCAGGCAACCCGTGCGGAGATCCGGGCATCACGCGAGCCCATGCAGGCAGAAATGCAGGCAACCCGTGAGGTGCTGCATGGGATCTCTGTACCATCATCCTGCAGAACCAAACCTTCCAGACCCGCATGCTTGCTGCCATGGAGGACTATACCAGGGCTTTGCGTGGGCTGCCCCCCATATCAAGGGCACCTCCTGATGCAGCAGCAGAGGGTGAAGAGAGCGACGGCAGTTCTCCCACTGTACCGTAGCCGTGCAGGCCATGAGCCCATGGAGGTATTTTTGTGGGTGTTAGGATGCACCCTATACCTCGTGCCTCCTGGGTGGCCTCCTCCCGCCCCGGTCGGATTCTACAATGCATGGTGTACTGATATGTGCTTTTGCATCCATGTCTTTCTCCTTATATACATGTAGGTTCTTCATGTCTTCAGAAGGCTGTCTCCTTAGCAGATGCAGTTCATGTTGTATGCAGTACACTGACACATTTGCCTGACAGCGACACTCTGCAGTTGGAAGGGGTCCATGTGCTGCCTTGGTCAGGTTGTGAGACTTGCACTACTTTAATTTTTTCCTGTCTTATATTGCCACGCTTTCTTCCTGTACTGATGTTTTGTGTTGCTGGTATTTGTTCATGTGTGGTGTTTCTTATTGATTGCTGAAAGCATATTTTCTGTGGACTGTTTACATTAGGAACATTGCACTTTGTGACACTTGTGTCATGTGTTGTGCATTCATTTAGTTGCTTTCACATTGCATGCCATGCCACGGTTTGTTGGGTAGTTGAGATGGCGAGGGGTTGGGTGACATGGCAGCATTTTGATGTGGTATTTTGCAAGGGGGTAATCTTTCCTGCTGCATGAATGTGTGTCTTTTTGTGACACAGCATTGGGTGTCTTTGAGTAGGTAGGGATGCACACAATGCAACACTTCCAGGTGAACAATCTCAGGTTGGCATGGTTGTGACAGTTGACTGTCCCTTTTGCCATCATCATTGATTGTCAGCTGGTATGTGCCAGGGCTGTGTGCACTCCGCAGGGGTGTGATTTTAGGTGAAGTAATTTGCCACAAGCTGGGTACGGGCTGCCTCACCACGTGCCCTTTCACCTCCCATGCGCAGCGGCTGTGCATGTGGTTGGGATGTGGGGACACCACCATGTCCACCGGCATGCACCGACATGTTGCAACGTTGTGCAGGACACATGCTGCCACTATTATCCTGCACACTACTGGGGGCGCGTATAGCAGCTGCCCACCAGAGCGGTCAAGGGAGCGAAAGTGTGACTTGAGCACTCCGAATGTGCGCTCCACTATTCCCCGGTTTGCAATATGGGCTGTGTTGTATTTTACCTCGTGTGGTGTGGTGGGGTTCCGAATTGGCATCATCATGTAGGTGCTCAGAGGGTAGGCACAGTCCCCTGGGGAGGTGATAATGGTTCTCATTAGTGGGGTTTTCCCATTTCTCCGTTTCTGATATGCATGCATGTACAAATGCATTTATACTCACCAATTAGCCATGTGTCTCCATGCCGCCCAGCTTCCAGGTCCCGGTTTAGGGGTGACATTCTGAAAATGAAACTATCATGGCTTGACCCTGGATAGTTGGCATATACTGAAGTGTTTATTCCCTTGGCATCACATGCAACCTGCACGTTGATTGAATGCCAGTGCTTGCGGTTTCGATATATGTGCTCAGTGGCCCTGGGAGGACGTAGAGCCACATGGGTGCAATCAATGGCACCTAGCACTTTGGGGAAGTATGCCAGCCCGTAAATGTCCTGGACCACGGCCTGCCTTTATGCAGGTGTTCTGGGCATGTATATGTGCTTACGCACTGAGGGGCGTGTAGTCATGATGGCCAACACCTGGTGTAGGCAGTGTGACTGCGTGGCCTGTGACACACCCCCCACTATGGCACTTGTCCGCTGAAATGACCCATTAGCCAAGAAGTGCAGTACATTGAGCACCTTTTCCAAGGGGCTCAGTGCTTGGGAGCACAGGGTGGGTGATGTGAGGTCATCCTCCCACTCCCTGACCAGTTCTTGGATTATGTGTGGTGGAAACCTGTACCTCCCATACACCTGGCCATCAGGCATCCCAAAAAGGCTGGTCCTGGGTAACAAAATGCGGGGCCTGGCTTTCCTCCTCCTCCTGCGGTGTCCCATGACCACTGCTGCGAGGAAAAATATATTCATCGTAGCGTCTGAGCTTATTTGTTGTTTGCACGCACTTTTATGCTGCGCGGGGCCGCTTAGGCCTGCATCCTGCTGGCGTACGTGTTTCTGGATTAGCGCGTCATTTTTGGCGCATGCCTTTCCCCCATTTGATTCCATGAATATGTGTTGTTGGTGCGCGTGTGGGCGTTGCGAGCATTTACGTCCTGTACTTCCCCCATAATACCCAAATTTTCACATGTTACACCCTGTGTTACGCCCACTTTTGTTGAGTGCGCTGTGCTAAATGCGCTTTCCCTGTGCGCGTAGTGCACGCCGTTTAATGACGTGTGCGCCTGTGTGCTCCAACCACGATTTTAACGCACATCCCAGATTTTAAATGCGCACTGAATTCCATGAATCAAGGTGCGCGGCTTTGGCACGCGTGCGGTGCGATTTTCACGTTTGCGCTGTGATTGTCCCACTTGCGCTCCCCTTTTCGGTGCACATTTATTCCATGAATCAGCACGTTAATTGGCAGAATGCCCTTTCTCAAAGGAGGGTCATGATATAACTTTAGAAATAACGCTCTATTTTGGAGCTTGTATGGCCTCACAAACATTATTTTTGAAAAGTGTAACGAGCAGCCAACGATCCACAGGGGCAAATCCACTGTGCACAGTCCAAGGGACCCTGGTCAGCACCATTTAAAAAACAATGTCATGCGTAATTATTATTAATGTAAAGATGTGCACATTTGATGCATAGTAACCCCCATTTAATGGGAGGGATTACAGATACAAGAAAACATATATTAGAAAAAGGACACAAAGCTAGTAAAACAGGTGGAGAAGGATAAAATGAGGGAGAAACTGCAGGGGTGGGGCTTGCACAAATGGATCATAAGTCACATTACCACTCTGACATTGGCTTAAAGCCAATCAGCTTGCATCAAATGCAGGGCGTATTCACCAATGCACGCCCGGATTGTTGGTGAAGTTTGACAGCTGCGGGCCCAACGTTTCCTAGGCCAGTGTGCCAGTCCACATGCATCCCCTGCATTTCCTTTCGCACCTGCAAAGGGAAGATGTGGATGCTAAAGTCTTCTGTTAGCAAAATAAAACGTACTTTCTTTCTTAGCGGCCCCACTCCTCCTTGCTGTCGGTCCTTTTCCTCACTGCTGTCTTCCTTGTAATCAAAACTAACTAGACTAAAGCAGCAGGGACTGGTGTCGCGCCGACAGTAGGCAATGATTATTTATTTTATTTTTAGCAATATTATTTTCTCACGGTGAGGTGACATTGTGGATCCTAATCGCAAAAACAACAGAAACGATTGCCTTCACTTCTGTCGGGTCCTTAAATTTTATTTACTAGCAGGTTTGGGCCTACATCCTAGTTATTACAATCACAAAATAGCCCTAAATACAATATGTTGCACATTATCTCGTAGTTCTATGCATTTCAGCCTCTGTGGCATGTCCACAAATGTTACAATCTAGGCAGTGGAAGATGTTTGCCAAAAATTTAGTGGAATTACATCTCGGGCGGGGACATGGGGTCGGTGGGAAGGAGCAAGGTGTAACTAATGTTTCAAGGGATTGTGGATGGGCCAGGTTGATAGCCAAGTGGGTGGAAAAGGCCAAAGAAGGAGGTCCTCTGTATTATTTATCAATACTTTCTCTGTTGGCCAGCCAGTTAGAACATGTATATATGGCCTTGTGAAAGCAATCACCTCTACTTGCTGAGCTTACCTCAGCTGGAACCCGTGCATAACACCTACCAGAACAGCAGCTCTTTCAACAGGGACCTGATACTTGACAGATGTGTGCTGTCATGAATAGAATTTGGTAATTTATTGCAGAGCCTGGATCCCAAAACCGAAGATTCTTTATCTCCACTGGTCTGACATTGTTCGAGGGATTAGGAGATGAATAGCATGCGTTCCCAGAGGTATGCCACATGAGTGCATTACAGCAGTTCAACTGCACACTTTTCCAGTGGCCTAAAGGGACAAATCCCACGTAGCCACCTAGTGTTGAAATTAAATCCTGCTGTAGGATTGTAAAATGAAGAGGCATGTTTTAACTTCAAAAAGAACAATTCCGTAATGGTAAAAATGGCTGTCGAAAGTAGTGGAACTGTTAACAGTAAACAATAAAAGAAGTGGTACTTCGCTCCCGATAGCTCCGGCTCACTTCAACCAGTGAATCTAAAGTAGTTTATCTCAGATGTAATAAACTAAGGGCTGTAATTGTACCATATGCGCCTCAAATGTATGTTCTCATTGCACGCAAATTGTGGTTTTACATCCCACTTCAAAATTATTCAACACAAGGTGCACCACCACAATGGCAAGGCTACACTAGATGGATGGTATACATGCCCACCGAGATCTTCAATGACTGATATTGCACTCACACACTCAAATTCTACATTAGAGCACACAACATGCATACCAGCTGAGTCACCCATAGACATCAGAATGCTACACTTCTCCAACCATTTTATGGATCACCCAGCCGACCAACACGTACTAGCAGGATGGGCACTGAAACTTCACCCCAGGACACATCCATCTCTTGTTATCTTGGCATGAATCATTTTAATAGAGACTCACACACATTACCCAGTAATTTCTGAACTACACACATCAACACAATGTGAAAACGTTGTTGAAATTGCTTATCTCCCCAGTAACTGAACCTACGTCCCAGTCTTTCAGATTCATCAGAGAGCCAAGACACCATGCAAAATATAGCAGAGCACTGTATAAAACCCAATCATATAACAAACATAAGGAAACAGATATGAGTTATTAGCACCTTGGAGCATGGGGATCATGGACCCTAACAGCCAATCAGAAATCTTGGAAGGTGGGCTATTGCTCATTGTATTGCTCCCATACCAAGCCTCCTCAGAATTGAGAGGCTGCCATCTTCCTTCCTGGGCATGTAAGCACTTACTGCCCGTGCCCTCTTCCCCCACCCCCTCATGATATTCACCACCCACAAAGAAACCACAACCCACCCCAACCTCAACAACAGCTGGATCACTCAGTGTTCGATCCAGGCCCTACCACACCAATGACCACCATGGAAAGGGAGAAGGGACTACATGAATGAAATTCCCTTTTCCATATGTCCATGTTTGCCTTTTTTGTTTCTTTTATGATGTACTTTGCTATTACTGAATAAGGAGTGTGATGTGTGTAACACTCCATTTAGAATGTATTTGTATTAGGAGGATTCCAAGCATAGCATCTGGTGGAGAATCTCAAGGAGAAGCTGTTCTGCGGGTCATCTTGCCTCCGTGCTGAAGGGCTTTAATGCGCATGATAGCGAGGGAAGGGAGCAGCTGAAGCGAGCACCTGAAGAGCCGGTAGCCACCTGGCAAGCATTGGTGCGGCAAACGGTGAAAACCCGGCACCCACTGCTGTCAATCAGGAAGTAGAAGGATGGCCCCCTATAAGCTGCCCTGCCCACCTCGGCACTGATGGGACCAACGGAGAAGGATAGCACTGAGGTAGCGCTACGCCACCCATCACGTAAGTGCTGCTCACCTGCCCCGAAAGCTCCTGCTGCAGCGAAATGCCCGCATTGACATTACCCCTGTGAGGTGCTTCCAAAGTTGCACGCACACGCGCATGTGCAGTGTGCGCCTGACCTTGCTCTTCGTACTGCCATTAACTGCACATGCGCCAAGGCCTACAAGTGAAACACAATGCCTTGCATAGCGAGGGTGACGTGTCGCTGGAGTGACACATGCTCATTCACATTCCCACAGTGCAGGGAGGCAAACAGAAGTGAGGACACAAATAGACAATAAGAAGTTAGGAGCTTAGAAACAGAACTTTACGGTATTGTACACGTGTGACCACACCAACACAGAAAAGTGGCAATGTCAGGCTTACCTGGTCCTCCGGTTTTCATGGCATCTCCAGGCCCTACAAAAGTGAAATGTGCACAGTGGAAAAAAAGATTTCATACATTATGTCAGGGCTGCTTGTGGGAACTCTTATTCCAATGACAGAAAACGTTCACTATTAATGGATTTTCTGGGCCATGAGGGCCAACGCATATACGAGACATTACCCGCTCCAGAAAACGAAGGTGCTGTTGGCAGTGCCAATGAACTGGATAATGCACTTCTCAATCTAGACCTTCATTTCAATCCCAAAATAAGTACCATACTGGAGAGGTATCATTTTGGTGTCGGAACACAAGAGCAGGGTGAAAGTGTTGAAGAAAACATGACGGGTCTACGACATTTAGCTGTGTCACGTAAATTCAGGGAATCTTTTGATGAGCACATACAGGATAAGTTTATGATTCACAGTAGTTGCAATAAAATAAGAGAGGAACTATGGCCAAAGGACAAACCCACATTAGATGAAGTGCTAGACATAGCCAAGTGAGTGGAAAACTCTCTGGCCTGCATTGCCAAGATATCAGAAAAGGAGTCTAGTGAAGCAAAAGTATAAGTGTTAACTATTGAGGATGGAAAGCAGAAGAAGAAACCGAAGGAAAAGCCAGCTGTTAAAGGAAACGCTGATTCCAAGAACATTAGACCAAGAGGAGGAAAGAGAGACGATTTCTTATGTTTTAGATGTGCCCAGTAATAACACTTTGCAGGATCAATGGCGTGTCCGGGTATAAGAGTTTTTTGTGCAAAATGCAAAAGACAGGGACACTTAGCAAATTGTTGCAAAAACTTTCAATCCAATCAGAAGAAAATGTTATATATTTATGAAGAAGATGGGCATAGATCTCCAGAGGACGAGGATGGATGCATGTTGAAAATGTTATTGTTAACATAATTCGTGGCGTAGATGAGGAGGATTAGTGTGAGCATCCCTTTGCGTGTGTGCGTGTTAACGAAGGGGATGTATCAATGATGGCCATGCAGGGTCAAAGATATCTCTCATGTCGAGGTTGGTGTTTGAGCAGATATGGAAGATAATGTGCAGAAATTGTTAGAACCAGATTTCAATCCGGGTGGGTATAAACAAGATAAAATGTACTTGCTAAGTTATTTTGAGGCTAAGTTTGAGTTTAAAGGGAAATGCGCACAAGGAAAAATATATATAACGAAAAAAGGGATAACACGTCTGGCTTGGCGTGATCAAAAGAATGTTAATGATAACATTAGAGCCTGACAACAACGACCAAGTCTTACACGCGGGATCCACAAGAATGTAAATGTTTCAAAGAAGTGTTTAAGAAAGGAGTAGGAAAAGTAAGTGGTATACAGCATAAAAATGCGTTGAAGAAAGAAAGCATTCCGGTGTCAGCTAACTTATGGCCGGTGTCCTTAGCATTAAGAGATGGTGTGCACAAAAAATTAAAAGGGCTGGTGGAGTTGAATGGACATCCCCATTAGTTGTCGTAAAAATATCGTCAGGTGATTTGCGACTGTGTGTGGATCTGCGTGAAAAGAAATAAGTGTGTGTTGATTGTTTGACATCTGTTACCCAATTTTGTTAAGGATTTTAAAGAGGCGTCACACTCCAGACCAGAACTCTTTCTACTGGCCAGGGATGCAGCACACAATTAAAACACTTTTAAATGTATTTCCTTCAGATTACATTTTTGAGAAGGCTGCCAACCCGTCTCACACCTTTCTTAACGTACACCCCGTGTCACAATGGACCATGAACCAGGCCGGTGTGTAATAATGAAATATTTATTTATTTTAATTTATGAATCAAAATCAAACAATATAGGGCAGCAATAACCAGTGTGGTGATAATTACACAATAGAATGATAGGATACACTTAGTTTAACCTTATAACATAAGATACACAATGCACAATTGAATGAAAGCAAGATTACTTTTGGGTAGTGCTTTTAAATGGCACCACAGTTAAGCATTCCCCCTGCAACACTCCCCTCAAACCCCTGTTAAACAAATTGTGTGTGGGTGGAGAGGAGTAGCAAGGAGTCAGGTATACTAGGCAACAATCTGCATGAAAATCCAACCCACCACCCCTGAATGGGAGGCCAAAATAGGGTTATGCTCCCTTGAATAATGAGCAAAATAGCACTCGGAATTACTGAATGGTGATTTACACGTGCGGTTGAATGAATAAAACAAGAATGTGTATGGCTGTCTCAAAGAAGCACAAAAACTTGCAAGCTACAAGGCAATGTACTAAACAATGGGCATACAATGTAGGAAGGAAAAACACAGTGCAGCAAGAATCACACGTTGCAAAATTGCAATTACTTCATTTCACAGGTTTAAAATAGCAAAACGGCATGGAAAATGAGCTAAACAGACATCATTGGAAATCGGTTTTAATGCTAAGGTACAAAGGCACGGAACAGGTATGATACTACAGTGAAAGGGTGACTCTGGATAGGGACAGTATGGGATACTTTGTAGGAAATTAAATGGGCGAAATCAGTTTTTAAAGGGAGATGACAGGTTCTATTGAAACTATTTTTAGTGGCTAGATTATCAATGAAGAGCACTGCCTGCAAAAAGGTTAATTTGCAATTTTAATCCATTCACACTTTGTACCTCTTTGTATGGGAATTAATAAATGTATTCCAAATAGTAATAAGGACTTATATAGCGGACTGAAATTATTTGGAAATACTGGTGCTAACACATGGAGATTAACACTGATTTTCCTAAGGACAGGATACACAGAGGATTCTGACAATTTTAAGATTTACTCAGATACTTATAGGATTTCTTATAGGGTTTCTTATAGGGTTGGACAAATTGCAAGGTAACAAAGCATGGTATGCAGCTTTTTAGTCAATGGGGAAGGGTAATACTTACAAAGAGCATTTGAATGGAATAGTTTGGACAGCCAGTTGGGTCTTTGGACAGCGGAACAGGAATCTAGTCACTTGGGCAACAGCTGGGCTCTCCTCTAGGGACACAACAGGGCAACCGGGGTCTGGTCTCAGTGGTCAGTGGGGTACATCAGCTGGCCAAAGCAGGTAGCTGGACAAAGCAGGTCTGGTCACTGGATAATCCCAAAAATGTTCAGCAGCCATCCCCCCTTTCTTCCTGAATTATTGGTATTTTTGTAGGGTTTGATTATGGATAGGGGGTTCAGCCTGGGTAAGAGGTTCTGCTACCTCAGGCCTGGCTCTGGAGTCTGCAATCTTGCAGGGTGGATGTGGAATGTCTGGATCTCTGGATGTTGCAGGTTGGATTTTTCAATCCTGGATTTTTTTGAATGTCCTGACTCTTGAATGTCTCATCTTTAAATAGGCTGGATGACATCAGAGGATTTTTCTATGTGGGCAGAACTGAGCTGGACATTACTCTAAGATGGATAGGCCAGCCTGAGGAGGTCACCGCCTCCCTGTAAGAAGATTGGACTGAAGGACGTTATTCAGCATTAGTGTGTGTTTTTATGAGGTTCTTTGTTATACCACAGTTACTTTTGCCAAAATCAGTTATGACACAAAATCCTCATATTTATAAATGTCACCCTTATATAAATTAGATGGGAAAATACCATTTTTCACATGGAGCATCTTACTCCAAACCCCACATTTCTAAGATGCCGTTTAGTCTTTCTGGAAATCTTTCGCAATTTCTATGGCACATATTTCCCCTAAAAATGTACAAATGGGTACACTGAAGCTTATCAATGGTGGACATATTTGTAAAAAAGTTTCATAGCTGTACCATTTATGATTTTCCCAGAAATGTCATTTTACTGGCGTTTGCGTCCCCCACATGCTAGGATAACCCAAATAGTCTTATTGTCATGGCACCACAATTACATTCAAGCTGTCAACATTTTACATTACTGCTTCTTTAGATTACTGACATAAATACTTTGATATAAAAAGTATTTTAAATTAAATGGATGGCATCTGTCACTGGAGGGCGGTCCTTACGATTGCCCCAGTCATCCTACCCCCATTGTGTCAGTTCTAGGTAGCAGGGTTACCATAGAACCGTTTCATTCTGGCAGATGCAGCTGAAGAGAGGTGTCACACGGAATTCACACTTCCCTGTGACAAGACCAGTCCCTCTGATCCATTGTCCCATGCTGGAAAATTGCCAGGAAGTCTGATGAGGTCGCAAATTCCCCCACCTCTGGGCCATTCATGTGGCAAAGGAACTTTGTTTCCCATGGAAATGGTACAGTTAGGAGTGCCTGCCTTGCAAAAACGGTCTGACAGCAATTTCTGGGCCTATCCATAATGTTGAAGTTCTTTTTGTGGGGAAAAATACACTACACATAGTACAATTTACTTATATTTTGGCAGATTTTCTTCCCAACATATATAGTTTTGTTCCAGGGCATTTTACAGTATTCTTTCCATTAAGCTTGTACAATATACATGAATGAGGAAGTTGAAAAAGAACAAGACAAAAGCGTTGAGAAGAGGAGATCATTCATAGAATATGCCAGACACAGCGCTGCAAACAAACCACTCAGTCTTAGCAATGGGTGCCAAAAGCCAAGGCGCAGATTCAGCGAACATTCGCACATTGCAGGCAAGGTCAATGCCACGCAATCAGGCCCCCCGATGCCTGAAACACCATCAAAGAAAGCTGACCTATTGGACATCATGTCGACCATCTCAATAGCTTTAAATCCATTCTGCAAATTATACGAAACGCTCAATGAGACCACAAAGGATCAACAGGCAACGATCGCCATGATCTTGACGAAAGTCATTTATCTGGAGGCCTTCATCGTAGCTAAAGAAGAGAACAACAGCTATGAAAATAAAATAGACAAACTAGCGAACCAGTTAATAGAAAAAATAACATCAAAAATAGAAAAAAAAGACATCCAGGCCAACAAACGGAACGAGACTGCAGGAACCAAAGAGGCAGGTGCCCAAAAACACCTGCAACTGTCTCAATGGAAAACATTGAAACAAAAAGTAGTCTAATACAACACACTGATAAATCAGGTGCTGAAAGTGAATCAACTAATATGATAACGGACAATGGGAATACACCTGAGGTGTTCCTAGTTCTAGATAAAAAAAAAGTACCAATACTAACACCATCAGTGGAACTACTGAAACTGCCTATCTAATCAAGCACAGGCAAGGTGCAAGAAAATGCCGTCAGACAAGACTCCCCTGCCAAATGAGAAACCAGCTAAGCCACCAAAGCAAAACATCAAGCAGGCACAAGATCGCCTGGCAAGTACTGCACATCGTAGTATCGTGCTGCAAGCCACTCACAGTCATTCTACCCACACCAATACGACTCAATCGAAAGCTGAATCACCGAATCTGCAGCGGAATTCCTAAAAGATGATAATCTAATGAACATCAGTGTTTACTCAGATGAAGACGACGAGCCACACACAGTGTACGCTCCCAATCCAAAGAACAACAAGACCATATCAGTATCTGACATCGAAATGCCATCAACATCTGAAGGAAAAGACATGACGACACCCGTGGTGCGAGACTTCGAAACTATGGAAGAAAGGCGTAACCGTTTAGCTCAGGTCTTCGGCCAAACAAAACCCAAGAGAGTGGAAGTCTCTTCCCGTGAGAATTCTAGTGAAGAGAAATTAGCACAAAGCTCCTCACAAAACTACAAAAACTAACCAACTGATTATAAGAGAACCAAAACTTTGACTGCAAAATTAGCGAAAGATTCACAAGCAAGTTTCGCTTCTGACACAGAAGGTTCGCCGATTAAAACAAATAACAGGCGACACGAAAACACATGAAAAGATGGTTACAATGTTCAAACAAAGCTGAGAGACAAAACTGATTTGAACAGGAAAAAAGTCAGCTACAGATCAAGAACAGATACCAACACAAGTCGCCATGAAGAATACCTCAAATCAAAATGGACCGTGCAAATGGTGCAACGATCTAGCAACAAAGATGAGCTCACGCTGAACAGAAGAACAGTCATGGCAATACTACACCAAGTACCAAATCTCAAAGACATAAAATCAGATGATTTACTCATAGTTGAACCATGGCATGAAAGGAGTAAAGCAGCAACTCGCTTGTACATAAGGTCTTATACCGTTTACAAGCAGATATATAAAAGCAAATCTGACATCCACAATCTCGGCTTCTATGTAGAGACGATCACAGAAGAAGAAAAACAAAGGAACAAAGTGGATGATGTCAGTTACACTGCACTGACAAAAACGCACGATAGAGACAATCAGAACTATCGTGAACAAAGACAAAACAGACATTACTCACCACAAAGTAAGCAAAATCTCTCAAATCAATCTCATAGCAAAGAAGATCAAAGAAAGAGCACACAAGTAAGAGACAACCCAGAAACCCCAAGGAAATCAATTTACGCAAATGACGACATCCCAGATAGAGATCGCCAGGCACAGGAAAAATCCTACAAAGCAAAAAGAACCTTCTCACAAACCACACACAACAGTTATACACCTCAAGTCACGTCCACACAGGCCGACAACAAACAAGGAATTTGGGCCTGGCTACCAAAAGCTCTTACCATGCATCGACATAAATAGCAATCCATTGACAGTGAGCACAATCCACCAGCAACACTTCAACATGAAAATCATCATCGCAAAGTGCGACTCTGTTCGTGGAACACCAGAGGGCATTCACACTTAACAGTTCCAGGAGACATCAACTTAGGGCAATACGACATCATATGTCTCCAGAAGACATGGCTAACAAGTGCACCAACCCTAGAGGGCTTCGAGATAAAAATGGCCCCAGCAGCCAAGGGACATTTAGGGCGACCAATGTTTGGGCTTTTGATCGCATGCCGTACCGGAAGTGGACTCTCCATTGGCCCAATCGTAACTGCAAACCTGTCCCTCCTGGCAGTAAGTGTCACATGGAAACAGGAAAATAACACAGAAGAACCAGAAAGCACCATAATTGTCATCAATGCATACTGGAATCCAGCAGCAATTAGTGGTGAAAACTACATCACCATGTGTGAACAAGTAATAGATGAAGCTATCTCCAAGCTGTCAGTGTCCTCCCTACTGATATGCGGTGATCTAAACGCAGTATGCAACACCAAGAAGAGCTCACGAACAAAAAAACATCTAACAGCTGCAGAACAGCAAGGTAAAACTTGGCTTGATCTGACTCGTTCAAGAGACCTGCATAATCTCGATTTCGCCTTTCCACAACAAAATCGCATACCGACATGGGAACAAGCTGAAACGAGCGTGGCTATTGACTACATATTTGTCTCCAAATCACTGCTAAGTGCCATCACGTCTTTTAATGTGCGTCGAACAGCAGCCAGTGACCACAACCTCTTGGAAACCAGTTGGACAATAAACAGTGCAAAAAACAAAGGCACAAATATGGACATCGAAACTAATACAAGAGGAACCAGACTCAAACTGAGCACAGCCGCAATCAAAAATCTTACACAAAGATACAAATACGCAGTACACCCAGCCGAGCCTAGTCGATTACGAACCGCTGTTAGTGGCATTTCAACAAAAGAAAACAAGCTCAGAAATCATAGCTGGTATCAAAAGACATACTTATAACAGTGATGTAGTGATAAGAAGACGTGAGCATAGAAGAGCCATGAAAAATGCGACTAGACTCACGCCAATTGAGCATGTGAAGAACGCCCAAAAAGCGTTAAAATCAGAATACAGATCCTGGCTACGAGTGCATCGAGGCAAACTGTATCAGCAAGATGCCAAAGACATAACAAAAGCACTAACAACAAACAACGCAAGAGACTTTTGGTCCCTACTAAGATCAACAGAACAGTCAGAGGAGAACCATATAACCAATAACTTTTCACAACTCACATAGGAAACACACTTCGCCAAAGTGTTCAAATCAGTCACATTCAAAAATAACTTGAAACATCAGCATCAAGAAGTACAGTGGATCAATCTAGAAGACAAAGACGACATTCGGGAGATCATCAAGAAACTTAAAAATTCACGAGCACCCGGACCTGATGGAATCACCAACTTTGAACTTAAAGCACATGCTGAAGAATGGGTCATTTTCATCACTGAAGTCTTTCGACGCTGCGCAGAATCAAGCTTGGTACCAAAATCATGGACTTCAGCAACAGTAATTCCTATATATAAAAAAGGAGACATAAAGGATCCAGCAAACCTTCGGCCGATAGCCTTACTAGACTGTATTGGTAAAGTCTTTGGGTCACTACTATTAAGAAAATTCCAAGCCTGGGCAGCCACAGCAAAGTGTAACGACCACCTACAATCCAGCTTCAAAAAAAATGCGGGAACAGCAGGTAACATTCTCATCTTCAGCATACTGAAAAGTAGAGCCCTGCAGTCTGGTCAGCCACTATTTGTGGTATTCATTGAATTTACACAAGCGTTCGATCGCATTGAAAGACATCGTCTCTGGACAAAGTTAAGAGAATGGCAATGCCTGGACGACATACTGGCCCCAATACAAGCCTTGCATCACAACACCTCGATGAGAGTGCATCTGAGTCGCGAGGGAGAGCTATCTGACGAAATTCCAACTTCCCGTGGAGTGAAACAAGGTTGCCCTTTAGCGTCAGCCTTATCCTTAGCCTACATAGGCGATCTCCAAATCCAAACAAGTAGCACACGGGCATTTCCGCCGAAAACGGGAAACTCATCGATAGAACGGCTCCTATACGCAGACAATCTCACATTATTCGACCAGACCCTGGTAGGCCTACAACGCCAGCTTAACAGCCTACAAGAATATGCAAGGAAGAATTTTTCAGAAATTAACAAAGGGAAAACTAAGGCAATGATTCTACAGAACACAAGGAAGAAAACCATCAATTTTAAGTGGTCTCTCGAAGACGCTAAAATTGAAAATGTCCAAGACTTGAATTACCTAGGAGTGCAGCTTGACAGCACCAAGACAGAAATAACTATGCAAACTGTCATGTTCAACAAGATCAAAAAACTAGCAGCTCAAGCAAAGATAATAGACCAACAATTATGGGAAATTCTAATTAAAGCCTACAATTAATTTATACAAAATGTAGGTTGTGCCCGCAATAACATATGGAGCAGAAGCCATGCCGACCATTCCACAAAACATCTGGCTCAAGCTTGAAGCTACATTTTGGAGATCGGTGCTCAAGCTACCAACCTCGACTTCTGTGGTAGCGATAAGACACGAGCTGAGCCTACAGTCCATGCAATGCACAGTTGCCTGCAACACACTTATGCTCTACAGAAAATGCAGAATGATCGACGGCAACGGGGTCTACAGCCTGATCAAGCGCGAGATAGATTCAGGCAAATCTGAAATGCTATCAACTTGGCAGAAAGAGCACATCTGTCTCCTGGACTCCATTGCATCAGGTGAAGACAAACTGATCCACAATCCATGTAGAATATTACAAAAAACTGAAGGAAGCAGATTGGGCTAAGACAACGAAACAACAAGCCTCAGCTCAAAGGCTTGGCGCACACCTTCCTGGCAACACAAGAAAATTAAACAAACTACAAAACTACATAAAGATATTCCCAAATAAATGGGCTCGGAATCTGATTCTAAGAGCACGTCTGAATCTTTTTCGCACAAATGTGATCCTACACATAAGAGGCCTTTCCCCAACGGAAAATTGCCGTTTTTGCCACGACACGGAGCCACCGCCACAAGAAACAATTCGCCACTTGTTAACGACCTGTCACGCGACACGTGCTTTGAGACAGAGGTTTTTCGTGCATGTAGCAATAAAGGAGAAATTGATGGAAAAACCGACATGGTGGTGTAGACTCATTGGTGGCGACAAAACAAGCTGGCAAATAATAACAGCCAAAATGCTTGAATACATCGTGACTGTTCTATTACAAGACAAGGAATCCTCCACAGAGTCCGAGCCTAACACAGCCAACAAACCGCAGTTAACTTGAACTTAAGTCCGAGAGACAATTAAGAGACAGAATGAAACAGGAAAATATTGTAAAAATCTAAGTTTGATTAAAACAATAAAAAAAAAATACAAAAAGAATATCCACTCAGTGCTTTGCGGGGCAGTGCAACACAGGTTCATTTTACTTTCCCTGGTCATTTCCAAATGCTAATTTCCTCACATCTTTATTCTGAACATTTCCATGGCTCTAGTCAATTTCTAATACACAAGAATCTGTTCAAAACAAGGGTTCTTTGACACTGACATAAGCAAAGGGAAAGAGAAAGCTTCTTGTGAGGATTGTTGCCTTTATTACTTTGTTGCAAGAGTAAATGCTTGCCATACAGCCTGAAACAAATTTCTCTGCTCTTTCACAGATTTTGCTTGACACAACATGTCATTCAGTCAGGAATGCCCCTGTTTTCTGGTGTACACCCTGAATATGGATGAACATGGCTGTGTTTTACTAAACACCATGCTGAGTGATGTTCAAAAATGCAGATACCACCAGTGCACAGTCATTTTACATAGCACATTTTCTTTAGCAGTTTAAAATCTTGAGCTGGCAGCATAGAAGCACTGCGCCAGGCTGCTGTTGAATTCTTCTTTTTGGTGCACATGAAAAAAATAACTGCAGCCATTCTCTGGGTTTTCTAAGTTTCATCTTGCCCCATATGTGCTCCACAGTGCCAGTGCAGCCATTATTTTTGGTAGCTGCTAAAAATGCAGTTTTGATGCAAGAGAATAAGTGCTCAGTAGAGCCAGCACAGCCACTCTCCTTGTAACTGATGAAAATGCAGTTTGGTGGTGCAGGGGAGTTTCTGCTGGGCTGGTAAATGTACCCCACAGAATCCTCACCCCTGCTTTTCTGGAACTTATTGTTGAGGGAGAGTAGGGCAAAGCGGGGTTCATCGGGTTGAGTTCTTCTTTCATCAGGGAGCGGTATGCCACGATCCTCCCTCCGGACTTTCGTTGGAGAGTGCGGAGCGACACTTCATTTCCTTCATTCCCTTTTTGGGTCCCCTGGGAAGTCCTCATCAGTCTAAGAGGGAATCGAATTAGTACTCTAATAGGAGATAGATAAAAACAGGTTTTCGAATCTTTCACTGACTCTCTTCCCATAAGGTTGACATCAGTGCAACAAGGCATACATGTTTACTTATCGGGGATCTTTGAACAATGTCAGAAAACTTAACACGCAAAGACATGATTGACTTTTCACCATAGTTTCATTACATATTTTTGCAATAACACTGAAGAAAAGTACTCCCTGTTAGATAGATATACCTATGGACCTACCTATTCCCTTCAGCTTTTTATTTTTTTTCATTCCCCAGATTTCTCCTCTATTTGACTTTCCTTTGGCTCCTCATTCAGCTGAAAAGTGTGTCTGGGGTGAAAACATGTTAACTGATTAATGTGGATCCATTTCTCTTCTGACAGCTCTCCTTTGGGGATGCAGATCCTGTATGTGACAGGTGATATTTTGTCTACAATTTCAAAGGGAATGCGGCAGGAGGGGAGACATTTTCTCTCCCTTAGTTGGGTTCCTCTGAAAATTGTACAAGTAGACCCTGTCTCCTACTTGGTATTCCCTTTTGGTTGTTTTCAAATCATATTGAGTTTTCATCCCCTCTGAGTATTTCTCCAGATTACGCTGAGCCTACGCAAAAGCATGCTGAAGGTGTTTTCTTAGATTCTCAGCATATTCATGTGTTGTGGAGGCGTTCATCAGCGTCTGCTCTTGTTTTCCATAGAGCAGATGCTGAGGTAGCACCATCCTTTGTCCAGTCATTAGCTCAAATAAAGACATTTTGGTTGCAAAAGATGGTGTAGATCTGATGGCCATCAGGACAAGCTGTAATTGGATGTCCCAACTGCCACAATGCAACAAACCTTTTTAGAAGTCTCACAATGGTTTTATTATACCTCTGAACTCCCCCACTAGAGGATGATTGGTATGCAATATGAAGTTTCCTTTTTACCCCAAGTATCTCCCACATCTTTATCATCACTTCACTTTTGAAGTGACTTCCTCGGTCTGACTCAATCTTTTGGGGTAGGCCAAAATGCAGGAAGATGTGCTTGATCATCAGTGCAGCTGCTGTTTCTGCCTTACAATTTGGGTCCAGGAGACATTCCACTCATTTGGTGAATAAGCATGTCACTGTTAACATGCACTTGTTCCCCCTAGAGGATCGAATCACAGGCCCAATGAAATCTACTTGTAAATCTGACTAAGGCAGTGTCATCCCCCTCTTCTGGAGGGGAGCTAGGTGTGTGAGTGAACTTGGCTGAAATTGTGCTAACACAAGACACCCCTTCAAATATTGTTTGAGGTTCTGCCCCATGTGTGGCCAGTATGCAACCTCCCATACGTTTTCTAGAGTAGAATGAAACCCCCAATGACCGACTGTGGCTGCTTCATGGGTGTGTTTTAGCATCAGGCTTCGGAATGAGGTAGGTACCACCCACTGGTCTCAAACAGAGATGGATCTCCTTACCAACAGACCGTCTTGGATTCAGAACATTTTGGGATACTTCATCAACACCCTGAGGTTTTTCTTTCCCAATGTAATCGGTTTCTGTCAGAGGACAATTCTCAGGGTCCTCAATGTGTTGGTAACATTTCCCAATAATCGGGTCCCCTTTTTGTGCCATGATTAAATCAGCATCTGGGGACACCTTACTCCACTGGGCAGTTAAGAGTTCATTGTCTGGGACCTGTTGAAAGCAGTGACCTGGATTTCCACCAGCAGGTACTTGATCTCAAGGAGATCTGACGGGATGGCTCTGATTTTGACCAACTGATCGGCCGGGTTGTTTCCAGTTTTGTCTGGCCCCTCTATTCTGGAATGACCTTAATCTTTTTCCAATAGATGGTCATCCCATTTGCGGTGACCAGATCATCAATATTTTGTATGAGCTTGCCATGTTTAAGCAGTTTGTTATTTGCACACAGCATGCCTCTGGTTCTCCAATTGATCAGGTGCTCCACGAACCCGTTCTGGACATAATCTGAATCTGGGATTGTGACCAGTTTGTGGAGTCGGTGTTGCACGGCAGTGAGGGTGGTCTGATGAACTGCCATTAACTCTCCAACCTGACTACTGCGGGGACCGATTTTGTACCCAGCGGAGGGTTCTGGGGCATCATTCACCCAGGCATTCCCAACACCAGCCACCAGCTCCCTTTCCCCGTTGTCAACATGGTAGGAGCACTCATCCACATAAACTGTGGGTCTCCCCTAGCATGTGTCTTCTTCATAGACTTCGTGCGGGGAATTCAGGTACGCCTCCATGTTGTCCTGGGTTTTGAGACTTTCGTCCTCGAGACAGTTTTCTCTGGCATAATCATGCAAGTCAGCCAAACCTTGCGTGAGGGGACTCTCCTTGTTTTGGCCATATCTGACCACCACAGGAAAGCATTGCATGGACAGAATCCAGGAAATAATTCTGGAATTACTCACATTTCCTGCCTGGATTCTGTCACTTTGGAGGTATTGCAAAGGCTGGTGTGGAGTCTCCACTATGATGTGCTCGCCCTGGATAAACAGGCGGTAATATTTCAATGCCCACACCATTGCCAGGAGTGCCTTCTCACAATCGTTGAATTTTTCCTCCACAAAGGATAAAGTCTTGCTTGCGTGGGAGGTTACTTTATTGACCTGTTCATGCTTTTGATATAATACCGCTGTCAAGCATGTATCCGAGAACCCCGTCCCCAAGAAGAACTCCTTGTTTTTGACAGGGTAAGCTAGACAAGGCGCTTGTGAGAGATTTGTTTTGAGTTGCTTTACTGCCTCGGCTTGTTCTGGACCCCACTCCCATTTGACCCCCACCTTCAACAGATGGACCAGGGGTCTTGTGACCTCTGCGTAATCCTCAATGAACTTCCTACAGTAGTTAGTCAGTACAAGGAGGCTTCTTAGCTCACACAGAGTTGTGGGGTATTTCAGTTTTAGTAGTGCTTCCACTTTCTTCGCCTAAGGGCAGAAACCCTCATGGGTTATTTTATGTCCCAAGAACTTGACACGTGTCCTGCACCACTGTGCCTTCTGGAAGGACAGTTTTGCTCCAGCAGCCCTCAACTGGGTCAGAATATTGCAGATTTCTGCTATGTGTTCCTCCACAGTTGAGCTTTTAATCAGGACATCATCCACATAGGCCAGGTTACCCTTTTCACCCAAGTCGGGCATTGCCTTTTGTAGGAAGATGTTGAATTAATTGCTGTTGTTTATATATCCGAAGGGAGTCCGGGTCCATGTGTACCGCTGCCCCCGAAGGTAAAAGCCAGCTTGTACTGGTCCTCCTTACTTGGTCAGGTCAATGCCAGTGTACACCTATGACCCCTGGATCTGGGCCAGCCCCTAGTCAATGTAGGGAAGAGGCCATCGGGACATGTGGACCCGTTTGTTCAGCTCTCTAAGGTATTGGTAAAGTCTCCATTGGTCATTTGGTTTTAAAATCCCCAGCACCAGATTATTAAAGGTGCTGTGGACTGGACAAATTATCACACAGGACTCTAGGTTTTTGGTAATTTCTGTCAAGGACTCCATAGATGCGAGAGCAAGCAGTATTTCTTCACAAACACAGGAGTCATTCCAGGGTCTGTGGGAATTGAGGTAGTATGTATCTCGGTGAAACCACAGTCGTACAAGTCCAAAGCAAATATATCTTGAAATTCTAAGAGAACATTTTGCTTTTGTTCCTCAGTCTCACAGGCATTAGCCAGTATGACCCACTCTTCAATCATTTGCCTGAAGCTTGGAAAGACGTTGGGTTTCACGATCGCAGCGACCTCCTCCAGTTGTGTGGAGGGATCTCTGGTTAAAGTGTTGACCTGGACAGAGGGTTCCAGGTAGGGGAGGCATTCATTGTGGACCTGGAAGATCACCTCATCATTCCTGATGTCGCAGGTCACCTCTTCCCCCCATAAGGGCAAGAAGAATACACCAGGAAATTCCCCCTTTGCCGAGTGAAGATCCTTTCTCGCTGTATGTCATTGTAAATGTCATAGCAGTCATTGGGGATTGGTCCTATGAGTTCATTTGCTAGATCCATGTAAAAATGTTGGTCATCAACCGCCAGTCCAAAAATGGTGCCTGCACCCATAGTGATACTCCTGAGGTCGCTGTTATCCATCACTATTGGAATGGTGTTGTGTTCTACAGTGACTAATGGTGTCGGGTTTAACCCCAACCCCTGCTGTTGAAGAGGTGCATTGAGGTGTACATATGCGTCTACATTTTGTAGTTTCTGTCCTCTTTTAATTTGTAAGTCAAGTGGGAATTGTCAGGTCCGTCCTGGGATGGTTACCTCCTCTCCAATTTGAAATTCAACCGCATACGGCAGCAATTGGGCTGACTAAAATGCTTTTTCAGAATCATCGAAGCCCATGAGATTGCCCCCCAGTTTGACCAGGCCTTGTAATTTATAAGGTCCAAATTAATTGCAAACCGATTGAGAATGTCGCTGCCTCAAGAGAATGCAGCAGGGACATCTCGCACGACCCAACAATTTTCTGAATACCAGCTAAACTTTGAGGTGGTTTTTCAACACTTTTTACTATAGGATTTGGATTTTAAGAATGGGAATTGGTAAAAAATTTCAAAGTATTTCCTTCCAGTGTGGAATGCCACTTGAAACTGGAAGGAAGATTGATTTTCAGGAATGGAAAGGAGTCCCCATCACCAGTTTGTTGTCCTACAACAGTAACTGTAACTGTAATGTCAGGCATTTTATTATTTTGGAAATGAAACTCAAACTCAATTTGATCAGATTTTTGTTCAACCATGTGGCATGTGCCATTTAAACTAACATGGTTGACATTTTATTTTAATTTTATTGGCCGGTTAGTCTAGAGGACCGTATTTACACAGTTTATAAGGGGAGACAACCTGTGCCCGATGTCATTCCCTAATAGACATGGTGTCCCCTCTGGAGTCACGACTATGACCGGGTGTGTCACCTTAAATCGGCCAATCTTAATTTCCAGATCTGCAGTCCCCTCGATGGGCATTTAATTCCCGTCGAAGTTCTGGAGTTGTCCAGGAAGAGGGGTGGGAGGGATCTGGTGTCTCTTCCCCCTTCCAGAATTTAGCTGCTTAAAGGCCCTTTTTGACAGAAAAGTGGCTTGGGGTCCAGTGTCCACCAGTGCTGAAAATGCACATTGCCCTTGCACTCGGACAGGGGCATAAAATCTACCTTCTTTCTCCTCCAAGGGGCAAATGTAAAGGCCATTTTGGGCAAGCTGGGCAGTCAATTTCTTTATTTTGGACTCTGACGCAGTGGGGTTTTGAACAGTTTTCTGTGCCATGGTCTGGGAATCTGTAACAAAAATGTGGCATCCTGAAATATGTGGGATTTCAAAATCCCCTTTTCCCTTAGCTCTGTGCTGCCCGCTCTTACCTGGTGGTAGTCACTAGAACCAGTTTGTAGGGAAGATCCCTCCTCTAGATTCTGGTCTCTTGGGACCCATTTTTCCTTGGGAGGAATTCCCCTGTCCCTGAAGGAGAAGAGTTTCTTCCCAGAATCCTCCAATGATTCTTCCCCTTCAAACTGGAAGACACTAACTTCCTCCACAAAATGGGTCTTTTTGATTTCTTTGTTTCTCCTACCCACCCACTGTTTCCTGGGATGCAGATTTTCGGGGGCAAGAGATTTTAGGTCTGGTTCCGGGGTGTCCGGGGGCTTTTCACAGGTGAAAAAGGAAGCTTCCTCTAGGGCTTTGTACCCCCCTTCCTCCTGTGGCTCCTCCTCTGGGACCGGTCGGTTGTCAGGCTTCTCTTCCCGTAATTGTTCCGGAGTGCCATACCCTTGGTTTGAGGGGTTCTGAGCCGCCATGTTCATCTGAGGGTTCTGCTGAGTCCTCAATATGTGACTCAGATAATGAGTGAGGTTCTGGACCTGGCGCTCCAGTTGGGACGCCCGCTCCACCTGGTCCGGGGGTCTTTGCTCAAACCTATGTTGTTCTCTGGAAGGGTAACTAACCCTTCTCCCTGAGTACTCTGGGTATTGGGGATTCCCTTGGTAACCCTCCACCCTTGGCCTCCCCTCACCCAGATTGGGTGTTCTGGACTCCTGCAAGCAGGGATAGAAAGGAAGATTGTCCTGCAGGTTGGGGTTTGATAGGTACCGGGGGTAGAAACTTAACCCAGGATTTGGGGGATTACTGCCCTCCTGAGAGAAGTTGGGAGGGAAGTTCACTGCGGCAGTACTCACCTGGTTGGACCCCCCCCCTTGGGCCGGGGGGTCCATGCTTGTGGGATGTATTTACCCATGCATCCGAGCCATACCTCAAAACTGTGCAGTACTGACATGGAAAACATCATGATGGCCAGAGCTTCCCAGAAAATGCACAGGGAAATGCATGAAGAATAGGCTGCCACCCATTTTTTGCCGATCTTATGGGCACAGAAGGACACTGCCTAAAACCACCATTGGACTACCCACACAGTAGTCTGAAACCATTGGGGATGGCAATGCTGATTGCCAAAAGCAAACCCATAATTGTTGGGAATTCATTTTCTTAAATCCCAAAAAGGGGTGCAGTACCAGTACTCACCACTATCCAAAAGCCGGCGTTTTAAAACCACCAGATTTTGTAGAAAACTGAATAAATGAACCCAAAGCAAGTCAAAGAAAGACTTACTGAGAGGTGGATCCAATGTAAAGTTATATTCTGAAGTGACTTGAAGGTGTATAACAAGACTGGCTGAGGTGGGGATTTCAGCAGTTTAAGTAAATTTGGACTGAAATACACTACAAATCTAAATGTTTAAAAGAAATGAGTGACCTACTTTGAGTGTCACATAGGTTGCAATTGTTTAAATGTCATAGTTTTGAACTTAGAATCAGCATTCTAGCTGCATATGTAAAATAAATGTCTTGACTTAAACTGGGGAACAAAAAGTGACATTTTATCTGAAACTTGGCTTAAGGAACTGAATTCTGCCTGGCAACTACCCCCATCAGGAGTGAAACTTGAGTCACAGCTGTGTTCCCAGGCCTAGCTGCCCTTTTGCTGCTCACACCAAAAGGGATATGACACTTCCCTGATTGAATTACCTGGGCTCTGCAGGAAATTGAACAAAGCCCTGTCCTGACTCAGGCAAATGTTTTATTGGCGGGAGTCGTAAATGGTCGTAAAAAGTGGCTTCCTCCTGAAGGAAAGGGGAGGAGCACTGCCTGTGAGAGCAAGCTGGCTTGGCAGAACTGGAAAAACCAGAAATTAAACCTTGTGCTGAGGGTAAACCACACCCCTTTGGGGCCAGAACATAACTCTAAAAAGATGAATAACTCATAGAGCGGACATGTGAAAATTGTATAAATGACGCCATAATTCTTGTGATTTTTCTGCCCACATTTTAAGAGGTTTTTAGAACCGGTGGCATGTTCAGGGGGGTTTTAGCGGAAAAGAGGATATTACTCAAAATGTGTGCATGTGAAAAATCTGACACTTCATCAATTAATGTCCATACTCCTTGCGCACATGTGTGTAAATTTGGGGTAATGTCCGGAATTGCAAACCAGTTAAAAAGTGCAAAATATTGCCATTTCTGAATGCAAGCTCCCAGGAAGAGCAGAGTTTGAACAGGAGATACCTCCTGTGATATGTGATGTGTGCATGTAATTTTAAACCAATGTTTACCTGTGCAAATATGTCTTTTTATATCAAATATAGATTGTGTGCAATTTGACAGGGGAATGTCCTCTCTGCAAGCCATAAAATGACATCGCTCTGACTCACAGTTCCTTCCCCAATCAAGTGAGAAATGGAAATTTGACCAATGGCTAGTGGAGAGGGGTAGGGTCTAGTGATGCTGCACACACACCCACTCTCAAAACACATAAAAGCAGACAGTCAGGACAGATAGGGACCTTCAAATCCATTTGCAGCTGGAAGCTCTGCCGGGAAAATCCATACCTTGCCTCCATCAAACCTCCAGAGAGCCAAACTAGAGACTTCAATCTATCCAGAACCAGAGACCCAGGCCAGACCAGCAGAGAGAGCTGACCCAGATCACTATTAGCAGAACCAGAGAGAGCTGACCCAGATCACTGTGAAGTGCAGAGACCAGAGTCCCGTCTAAAACCTGACCAGATCCATGGGGAGGCCCATTTCACTCAAGAATATAGTGTGAGTACCTAGAAAACTGTGCAGAACCAATCTCCTAGTTAAGATAATATAATCCAAGCTATTTTAATCTAAGTAGAATTGCCTCCTAACTGTCACCTGTCATTTGTAAAGCTGTCACTTGTCATTTTCTAGTTACAAGCTGCACGTGTCTTTTTGAATTTTAAAGTTGCAAATCTGAAAAACGACCTTTATTTAATCGCTCATATCTCAGCGACCGTTTGTGCTAGAGACTTGCAGTAACTTTCATCTGAAAGCTGAGAATCTTAGCTTTTAATCGCACCAAGAACCACATTCCTACCCCTTATGGTTTTACCGCAATCGCGGAACACGCATTCGCGAATTTTGCCGCGATTTGCAAATTTCTCCACGTGTGAAAAAAGATAGCTGCTTGCCTTCCATTTGCCAGAAATTCGTTTAACCTGCTAATCATTCCTGAATCATTGCAAGAGTGAGCCTGGACTAATATTAACTAGATACCACTCACCCTGAACCTCGGAAAGGGAATTAAAAGCATTTTAGCATATTTTTCACTTTATTGCCAGCACATATAAAAGCATTTTGCCTCTGTTTTCAACTTCTGTAGTCTAAGTTGCTGGGTGAACTGAATCACATTTGATTGCATTTCTGAGAACTGTGTGCTTCCCTCCATTTCCTTGCATTGCATAAAAGGGGGGGGTGAATTGTACAAGAAAGTGATTACATTGTCTTTGCTGAAATCCTATCAAGTTATTTTCTTTACTGCATTTCATTCCACATTGCATCCATTTGGAACCATAAAAGCATTGTTGCTATCTTATCCATTTCATGTCAACTCCTTAGTGATTATAAAGAAGTGTGCTAGTGCCAGATTCTCCGTTGTTAATATTTATCATATCATATTAAGTGTGATATTCAATTATTAATTTATTATAAAGTGTGATATATATATCTATATTGTTTAAAGTCTCAAATAAACCTTTTAACTTGCAAAACAGAACTACTTCTTGGCTCAGTGGGGTCAGGGGGATTCCAACAGAGGGGTGTTATATAGGGGTAGTCATCCAGAACGCATGAACTGGACATAAGGATATATCAATAAGGGTTTTCATTCAGTATTATAGACTAGGCGTTGACTTAGCTGTAGTGTTGAATTGAATCCTCTTACAAATTGGGGGCTCGGGCCGGACGTTTGGGTTAGAATACCACTTGTGCAGCTTAATACAGCGTGCCAGCTGACCAGATACACATATCCAGTCGGATCACCACGCTGCATTACGCTGTGAAGCATTCCTCAAAAGGGACACTCCAAGAAAAGTTCTGTTCTGCAAAAATAAAATACAAACTTCTGTAAGTCAGGACAGAGACCAATCTCTAGAATGACGACCTTGGTAGATATGAAAATAGCCAAAGAGCACTTCTTACATAAACTATTTGTGAGAGGTGAATGGGCTGAGCAGGGCCAGGATGCCTGGTTGCAGGCCATCACGCGACAGGTCACTGAAACAGGGTCAGACTTATGGAGAGATCAGGGTCCATTACATGTGGCCCTGAGTGAACTATATATGGCTCCTAAGGCCAAAGATGAACACGACAAGATTGTTAGGATAGCGGCATATTTATATTTATATATGGGAGCCATACAGAATAAATGTGCTGAAGGCCATGATCTGGCAAAAAGACAACAGATGGCGTTAGAGAAGGCCCAATCTGATCTGGACTCTTCTGAGCAAAGGCTGCACAGGAGCCAGGAGTCAGAAAATGAGACCAGGCAGTACATCACTAAAATAAAGGAGGATATGGATGTGCTGCAAAAGGAAAAGTCAGAACAGGATACCAGATTTCTGGCCTTGCAGAAGGAACACCAAGAAGGTTTGGACTCCCTACTGCAAAGCCAGAAAAAGCTGGAGCAACAACTGGACTTCAACAGGGTATGTGCTGAGCAGGTAGTCACCCTGCAAGGCCACCTAGAAACAGTGAAGGCAGAGAGCAACAAACTAATTCTGAAAGACCTGGATACCCAGGCAGAGTTTGATCAGGAGCGCCAGAAAGCTGGTGCCCTTCAAAGGCAGAGGGATGACCTGGCAGCACAGATGCAGGCTCTCAGTCAGGAAAGAGACACTTTAGGCCAGAAAGTCTGCCACTTAAAAAAGGAAATTGAAGAAAATCACCTGGCCCTCCAGGGGCTGGGTGACCTCCAAAAAGAAAACCAGAACTTGGTAGAGCACACCAGAAGGGTGGAAGATGCTCTGGCAAGAAAGGAGCAGGCCGGTAGGGATGGGACTCAGGAGGAGGTAAACCTCTGAGGCCCTCTGTCAACACAATGATAGGCTCCAACAACAGGTAGCGATGCAGGAGAGACTGATAGAGTCTAGTAAGGCCTTGACTGAGGAACTGAAAGCACAAATGCAGGCTCTTGCATTGCAACAGGGAGCAGGGGCGGATAGAGATGAGGTCCGCTGGGAAAGAGAGACTCCTGACCATAACCGCAGGAGCCCTAACATCAGGGGCCTTCATCTCCCCCAGTCCCTGGACTCTACCACCCCCATGTCCCCTGGCGCACATGAGCACAGGGCCACAGGGATGGCAGATTACTATCCAGCTAAGAGTATGGGGCTCATAGGCCAGTACCACTCAGGAATGGAGGGGTGGGCATCCGGGTATGGGCACCCAAGTACAGTACAGTTCAATGGGGAACCCCAGGAGAGTAGGCCCATTAAGGGCATCCTGAAAACCTCTGCCCAGTTAGGTCAGTGGAGGGGGTACCCATCAAATCCTGGCAGCAAGGAGGAATCTGAAGACTCCTCTGAACTGCGCAGGACACAGGAGACCAGGTCCCCACATTCTGCCAGCCATTCCCAGGCTCGCAGAATCCGGGAAAACCTGGAAGAACAGACGGGAACCTCTGGGAGCAGTGCCTCCGAGTCCGAGGACGAATGGACAAGGGTTACCCGAACCAAAAAGGCCAATAAGGCAAAAAGGGCCTTGCTTAAGGACCCCTTAAGGCAGATTAAGGCGATCAGGAGCGTCATCACGCCTTACCATAAGAACGCTAAGTATTCTGTTTGGGAGCACTTAGAGTTGTTTGAACAAATGATGGAGACTTTCCATTTGAAGGACAGCCAAAGCTGTATTCAATATGTAAAGTGGACCTTCTCCCCGGAATACTCCAGTTTCTTTGCGGGGCTGGAGGACCAAAATCATTTAAGATGGTCCACCTATAAGGCGGCCATCTTGAAACATTTTTCTGTTCACAGAAATCCTCAAGAGGCTCGCAAGGCAGCCTACAATTTGCAATGTGGGGAGGATCAGGCCCCACAAGAATTTGTGCAGGAGTTAAAGCGTGCTTTTGCACAGACCACAAGAAGGGTGCGCACGGATAGCAGAGAATTTATAAATACGTTTTTCCATGCCTTGCCCAAATATATCATGACCCAGCTCGTGAGGGATTTTCACGAGAACAGATCTTTAGACTGGGTCATTGAACAGGCTACCCGGATCTATGAGGTGCAGAAACCGATAGATAGCAAAAGTAATGCCCAGAAAAACCCCAAAGCCAACAGCACCCCTGCTGCTGCCAAGGTGGCAGAGGTAAAGGTCACCCCCGTTTTGGATTTGGAGATGGGGGGGCCTAAAAACCTACCTGCACCTAATAATGCTAGGCCCAGGAGGTCCTCGGGTCAGTCACAGACAGGGAGCCAAGGAGGCAGCCCCACAAATGGGGTCCCTCGCTCTCCTGATTATGTAAGTCCCCGTTACAAGGGAAATCGACCCATCCTGGGTTATGTGTGGACTCCTCCAGCCTAAGGGGGGGGATCCAGCCAAGCACCTAACCCAGGGAACTTCCCTCCAAACTTCCCACAGGAGGGCAGAAATTTACCAAACCCTGGGCAGAACTTTTTCCCCAGATATCCACCCGACTTTCAGCCCCAAAACCATCCATCCTTCTTTCCCCAATTCCCTGAGCCCAGACCACTGAATCCGGGAGAGGGGAGGCCAAGGGTGGAGGGGTACCCAAATCTTCCCAACCCGGGGTATTACCAGAGGAGGGACAGCTACCCTTCCCGGGATCAGCCCAGGGGAGAAAACAGGGCCCCGTATCAGCCTGAGCGGGTTTCCCAGTTAGAGCGCCAGGTTCAAAACATGGCGCGGGATCTGGGTCACATACTGAGGGCTCAGCAGAACCCTCAGATCGGCATGCCGGCGCAGAACGCACCCAACTCTGGACCTGGTGCTCCAGAACAATGACGGGGGCAGCACCCCGATAACACACCGCTCCCCAGGGAGGAGGCACAAGGGGAAGGGGGGTGTAAAGCCTTGGAGGAAGCTTCCTTCCTCACTTGTAAACAGCCCCTGGAAACGCAGGAACCGGAAACAAAATCTCTTGCCCCTGAAAGTCTGCCTCCTAAGGAGCAGAGGGGGGGTAGGAGAAACAAAAGACCCCAACAGACTCAGTTTGAGGAGGGGGTACAGGTCTTCCAATTTGAGGGAGTGGGATCCTCAGAGGATCCTGGGAAAAGGATCTTCTCCTTCAGAGAGGGGGGAACTCCTCCCAAAGAAAAATGGGTCCCTAGGGATGCAAATCCAGACTGGGGAGATGTGGAGACTGAGCTACCGCCGCCCACCATCTCATCCCAGAACCAACCGCAAGAAAATCCCCTGGTTCAAACCCATCCTGGTGACTGCCTCCAAAAAGGGGGGGGCGGCCCAGAACCGGAGCCAGGGGAACCCACAATGGCTCTGATCTCCAGTTGCCAAATTTTTCTTTCAGATTCCCAAGGCTCTCCACAGAATTCTGCCCAAATCTCTTCGCTAGCGATGTCCAAAACCAGAAAATTAGCCCACCAGTTGTCCAAAAATGTACATTATCTGTGCCCCCTTGAGGAGAAGGAGGGAAGATATTATGCCCCGGTACAAGTACAGGGGCAGGGTACAATTTCAGCGCTGGTGGACACGGGATCTCAAGCTACCCCTCTGTCCAGAAGGGCCTTTGACGAACTGAATGCAGGAAGGGGAGAGAATTACCAAATTCCTCTCACCTCCCTTCCTGGACAACTGCAGAACTTTGACGGGAAGGAAATTCCCGTCGAGGGGACGGCAGACTTGGACATTAAATTGGGGCGACACAAGTTGAAACGCCCGGTCATAGTTGTGACTCCAGAGGGCACCCCTTGTTTACTGGGGAATGACCTCCTGAGAAGGTTGTCACCCCTAATAGATTGTGTAAACAAGGTCCTCTGGACCCAGACTAGCCGACCAATAAAATTAAAACAGAGTGTCAACCATGTTAGTTTAAACGGCACCTGCCACATGGTTGAACAAAAATCTGACCAAGTAGAATTTCACTTCCAGAATAGCCAAATTCCAGACGTGACAGTAATAGCAGTAGGACAACAGACTGGTGATGCAGGGTCCTCTCTATTTCTGAAAATCAACCTTCCTTCCAGTCTAAAGTGGTACTCCACGCTGGAAGGAAACACTCTGAGATTCTATACTAATCCACAATCAGAAACTCCCACTCCTATAGTCCAGAAAGATGTGAAATCAGCTCAGAGCCTGGCTGATATTCAGCAAATTGGAGAGCAGTTGTTCATCCCTGTCCAGTTAAATGATGGGAAGGACTCTGTTCTCGCTCGAGTGTGTGTGAACAACGGTAAGAGCTTCATCAGCGAAGCCATGTTCCGCCAACTCCCAAAAGATCCAGCCATTCCCACCTTCAAACTGATAGACAAATGGGAAATGGACCTGGAAGCACCTAATTCCAAACATCTCCTGCCAAGCAGGTGTATGCTCAAAATCTCCATTGGCAACAAGAGCATTGTCCATAATTGTTGGGTCGTGCGAGACGTCCCTGCCGCCTTTTACTTAGGCAGTGACATTCTCAATCGCTTTGCCATTAGTTTGGACCTAATAAACTTCAAAGCTTGGTCCCGATTAGCGGATAATCCCATGGGCTTTGATGATCCAGAAAAAGCATTTAGGTCAGCTCAATTGCTACCTTATGTAGTTGAAATTCAGATTAAAGAGGAAGTCACCATCCCAGAAAGGACCCGACAATTCTCCCTGGAAGTGAAAGTTAAAAGAGGACAACATTTGAAAAACCCTGATGCTTACATACATCTAAATGCTTCTCTCCAACAGCAAGGGTTAGGGGTAAACCCAACACCATTAGTCAACATAGAACATGACACCATTCCAATAGAGGTGGATAACAGCGACTTAAAGAGTATTACTCTAGCCGCAGGCACCATTATTGGAATGGCGGTTGATGACCGACATTTCTCCATTGATCTTGGAAATGAACTGTTAGGGCCAATCCCCAAGGACTGCTTTGAGAGTGACAGTGATGACAACACAACACCAGACAGGATTTTTACCCGGCATGGGGGGAACTTCCTGGTGTACACTTCCTGCCCCTATGGTAAGGAAGATGTGACTTGTGACTTCAGGAGGGATGAGGTGATTTTCCAGGTCCATGAGGGCTGCCTTTCCCACCTGAAGCCTCCAGTCCAAATCAGCACTCTGACCAGGGACTTCTCCACCCAGCTGGAGGAGGCCGCTGAAATAGCCAAACCAGAAGTCTTTCCAGGCTTCAGGCAGATGGTGGAAGAGAGAGTCAACCTAGCTGATGCCTGTGTGACTCTGGAACAAAAGCAAAAGTTGAAACAAGTTTTCTTGGATTTCCAAGATCTCTTTGCGGTAGACTCATATGACTGTGGTCGCACTGACATCCACACAACAACAATCCCCACGGACCCTGGCATGACTCCTGTGTTTGTGAAGCAATATCGCTTGCCTCTCGCATCAATGGAGTCCCTTACTGAAATAATTAAGAACCTTGAGTCCCGGGGAATAATCCGTCCAGTCCACAGCACCTTCAATAATCCGGTGCTGGGAATATTGAAGCCAAACGGCCAGTGGAGACTCTGTGCTGACCTCAGGGAGCTCAACAAACGGGTCCATACTTCCCGATGGCCTCTGCCCTACATTGACCAAGGGCTGGCCCAGATCCAGGGGTCACAGGTATTCACTGCAATAGACCTGACCAATGGGTACTGGACCGTGCCTGTCAGTAGGGAGGACCAATACAAACTGGCTTTTACCTTTGGGGGCCAGCAGTACACCTGGACCCGGACTCCCTTTGGATACCTTAACTCCGGTAATGAGTTCAATATTTTCCTACATAAGGCCATGCCCGACCTGGGTGCGAGGGGTAACCTGGCTTATGTAGATGATGTCCTCATCAAAAGTTCATCTGTGGAGGAACACATAGCGGAGATCCGTTATGTTCTGACGCAGTTGAGGGCCGCCGGAGCAAAACTTTCCTTTCAGAAAGCACAGTGGTGTAGAACCCGTGTTAATTTCTTGGGGCATGAGATTACTCCTCGGGGTCTCTGTCCCCAGGAAAAGAAAGTGGAAGCACTTCAGAAACTGAAAGACCCCACAACTCTGCGAGAACTAAGGAGCCTCCTTGGACTGACTAATTACAGCAGAAAGTTCATTGAGGGCTACGCAGAGATTACCAGACCCCTGATTCATCTCCTGAAGGGGGGGGTCAAGTGGGAATGGGGTCCAGAACAAGCCGAGGCAGTAAGACAACTCAAAAGAAGCCTCTCACAAGCGCCCTGCCTAGCTTACCCTGTCAGAAACAAGGAGTTCTTCCTGGAGACGGGGTTCTCTAATACGTGCTTGACGGCAGTATTATACCAAAAGCATGACAAGGTCAATAAAGTAATCTCCTATGCGAGCAAAACTTTATCCTCTGTGGAGGAAAAATTCAACGATTGTGAGAAGGCACTCCTGGCGACGGTGTGGGCATTGAAGAATTACCGCCCGTTTATCCAGGGGGAACACATCATAGTGGAGACTCCACACCAGCCTCTGCAATATCTCCAAAGTGACAGAATCCGGGCTGGAAATGTGAGTAATTCCCGAATTACTTCCTGGATTCTGTCAATGCAAGGCTTTCCTGTGGAGGTCCGATATGGCCAAAACAAGAAGAGTCCCCTCGCGCAAGGTCTGGCTGACTTGCATGATTGTGCCAGAGAAAACTGTCTCGAGGACGAAAGTCTAAAAATCAAGGACAACATGGAGGCATACCTTAATTCCCCACACAAAGTCTTTGAAGAGGACAAGTGTGAGGGAATGCCCACTGTCTATGTGGATGGATGCTCTTACCATGTTGACAACAACGGGGAGAAAGAACTGGTGGCCGGCGTAGGGAATGCATGGGTGAATGAGTCCCCAGAACCCTCCGCTGGATACAAAATTGGTCCCCGAAGTAGTCAGGTGGCAGAATTGATGGCTGTGCATCAGGCCATCCTCACTGCTGTCCAGCATCAACTCCACAAACTGGTCATAATCACAGATTCGGATTATGTACGGAACGGGTTCGTGGAGCACCTGGTTAATTGGAAAACCAGAGGCATGTTATGTGCTAACAACAAATCCTTGAAACATGGGAAGTTGATCCAAAACATTGATGATCTGGTCACCTCGAATGAGATGACCATCTATTGGAAAAAGATCAAGGGTCATTCCAAAGTAGAGGGACCAGACAAAACTGGAAATGACTTAGCTGATCAGCTGGCCAAAACCAGGTCCATCCAAGGGGATCTAATTGAGATTGAGTCACTGTTGGGGGAAATCCAGGTCACTGCTATCACTAGGTCCCAGACAAATGCTCACAACGACCTTTCAATTGCACAATGGAGTAAGGAGACCCCTGATGCTGATTTGATTACCGCTCAGAAGGGGGATCCAATAATTGGAAAATTTTACCAGCACCTTGAGGACCATGAGAACTTTCCCCTGACGGATACCGATTACATTGGGAAAGAGGACCTAAGAGTGTTGATGAAATGTCCAAAAATGTTCCGAATCCAAGACGGTTTGCTGGTAAGGAAATCCAAAGCTGGCCACGATCAGTGGGTGGTTCCTACCTCATTCCGAAGCCTGATGTTAAGTCACGCCCATGATGCGGCCACTGCCGGTCATAGGGGGTTTCACACAACATTGGAAATCTTAAGAGAGGTTGCATACTGGCCACACATGGGGCAGGACCTCGACCAATACTTGAAGGGGTGTCTTGTGTGTGCACAATTTCAGCCATCCTCCCTCACGCACCGTGCGCTTCTCCAAAAGAGGGGGATGACACTGCCATGGTCAGATTTACAAATCGACTTTGTAGGCCCTGTGATTCGCTCTGCTAGGGGGAATAAGTACATGTTGACTGTGACATGCTTGTTTACCAAGTGGGTGGAATGTCTCCCAGCCCCAAATTGCAAGGCAGAAACGGCAGCTGCCTTGATGATTAACCACCTCTTTTCTCGTTTTGGTCTACCTCAAAGGATTGAGTCAGACAGGGGTAGACACTTCACCAGTGAAGTAATGACAAAGATGTGGGAGATACTGGGGGTCAAAAGGAAGTTGCATATTGCTTACAGGCCAGCTTCTTCTGGGGCAGTAGAAAGATATAACCGAACCATTGTGAGCATGTTAAAGAAGTTTGTGGCAGATTCTGGGCCAAGTTGGGATATCCGATTACCTCTGGTCCTAATGGCCATCAGATCTACCCCTTCATCTGCAACCAAAATGTCACCATTTGAGTTGATGACTGGGCGCAAGATGGTGCTTCCGCAGCATTTGCTCTACAGGACCCAAGAGCAGACACTGATAAATGCCTCCACAACTCATGAGTATGTGGAGAATTTAAGGAAACACCTTCAACATGCTTTTGCTTATGCTCAGCGGAATCTAGAAAGATCAGCTGATAGCATGAAGACCCATTATGACCTGAAAACTTCCAGGAAGGAATATCAGGTGGGAGACCGGGTCTATCTATACAACTTCCAAAGGAACCAGGCCAAGCAGCGCAAATTTTTGCCTACATGGAAAGGACCCTTTGAGATCATCGACAAGATCTCCCCTGTGGCCTACAAGATCCGCATCCCCAAAGGCGGTTCGGCAGAGGGGGAAGACAAGTGGGTCCACATAAACCAGTTGAAATGTTGCCATCCCAGGCACACTCTGCAACAACTGGAGGAATCCTCTGGAATCCTAGCGGGTACTGTCTCCGACTAATTCAGTTCCAATCATAAAACATACCACATCTAGTCTCTAAAATATTGTGATTTGCATGAAACTGTCTTTTAGTTATACTGTTTTTTTTTCAAAATAAGAATGTAATGTTTCGTGATGATGAAATGCATATGCTGCCCCACTATCTCAACAGTGGTGGAAAAACGTCTATGAGTAGGTATTGCCGCTCTTTCTTTGTCGTCCTAGGAGAAAGAAGACCTTGAGACTGGCCAAGGAGGATGACCCAGGGACCGGGAACGAAGATCCAATGGGCCCGGGGTACCGCCCAATCTTCCCATCAGGACCGGCGAGGAGAACCGATCGATCAGTACCGGATGGAGGAAAAGATGCTGAACTGTGCCATCTATTGGAAGAAGATGAGGAAACATCCCAGGTCTTGCGAGTCCCATTCGTGAAATAGAATGGCCATCGCAAGAGGGGGGCTTGTGGGATGTATTTACCCATGCATCCGAGCCATACCTCAAAACTGTGCAGTACTGACATGGAAAACATCATGATGGCCAGAGCTTCCCAGAAAATGCACAGGGAAATGCATGAAGAATAGGCTGCCACCCATTTTTTGCCGATGTTATGGGCACAGAAGGACACTGCCTAAAACCACCATTGGACTACCCACACAGTAGTCTGAAACCATTGGGGATGGCAATGCTGATTGCCAAAAGCAAACCCATAACTGTTGGGAATTCATTTTCTTAAATCCCAAAAAGGGGTGCAGTACCAGTACTCACCACTATCCAAAAGCCGGCGTTTTAAAACCACCAGATTTTGTAGAAAACTGAATAAATGAACCCAAAGCAAGCCAAAGAAAGACTTACTGAGAGGTGGATCCAATGTAAAGTTATATTCTGAAGTGACTTGAAGGTGTATAACAAGACTGGCTGAGGTGGGGATTTCAGCAGTTTAAGTAAATTTGGACTGAAAGACACTACAAATCTAAATGTTTAAAAGAAATGAGTGACCTACTTTGAGTGTCACATAGGTTGCAATTGTTTAAATGTCATAGTTTTGAACTTAGAATCAGCATTCTAGCTGCATATGTAAAAAAAATGTCTTGACTTAAACTGGGGAACAAAAAGTGACATTTTATCTGAAACTTGGCTTAAGGAACTGAATTCTGCCTGGTAACTATCCCCATCAGGAGTGAAACTTGAGTCACAGCTGTGTTCCCAGGCCTAGCTGCCCTTTTGCTGCTCACACCAAAAGGGATATGACACTTCCCTGATTGAATTACCTGGGCTCTGCAGGAAATTGAACAAAGCCCTGTCCTGACTCAGGCAAATGTTTTATTGGCGGGAGTCGTAAATGGTCGTAAAAAGTGGCTTCCTCCTGAAGGAAAGGGGAGGAGCACTGCCTGTGAGAGCAAGCTGGCTTGGCAGAACTGGAAAAACCAGAAATTCAACCTTCTTCTGAGGGTAAACCACACCCCTTTGGGGCCAGAACATAACTCTAAAAAGATGAATAACTCATAGAGCGGACATGTGAAAATTGTATAAATGACACCATAATTCTTGTGATTTTTCTGCCCACATTTTAAGAGGTTTTTAGAACCGGTGGCATGTTCAGGGGGGTTTTAGCAGAAAAGAGGATATTACTCAAAATGTGTGCATGTGAAAAATCTGACACTTCATCAATTAATGTCCATACTCCTTGCGCACATGTGTGTAAATTTGGGGTAATGTCCGGAATTGCAAACCAGTTAAAAAGTGCAAAATATTGCCATTTCTGAATGCAAGCTCCCAGGAAGAGCAGAGTTTGAACAGGAGATACCACCTGTGATATGTGATGTGTGCATGTCATTTTAAACCAATGTTTACCTGTGCAAATATGTCTTTTTATATCAAATATAGATTGTGTGCAATTTGACAGGGGAGTGTCCTCTCTGCAAGCCATAAAATGACATCGCTCTGACTCACAGTTCCTTCCCCAATCAAGTGAGAAATGGAAATTTGACCAATGGCAAGTGGAGAGGGGTAGGGTCTAGTGATGCTGCACACACACCCACTCTCAAAACACATAAAAGCAGACAGTCAGGACAGATAGGGACCTTCAAATCCATTTGCAGCTGGAAGCTCTGCCGGGAAAATTCATACCTTGCCTCCATCAAACCTCCAGAGAGCCAAAGTAGAGACTTCAATCTATCCAGAACCAGAGACCCAGACCAGACCAGCTGAGAGAGCTGACCCAGATCACTGTGAAGTGCAGAGACCAGAGTCCCGTCTAAAACCTGACCAGATCCATGGCGAGGCCCATTTCACTCAAGAATATAGTGTGAGTACCTAGAAAACTGTGCAGAACCAATCTCCTAGTTAAGATAATATAATCCAAGCTATTTTAATCTAAGTAGAATTGCCTCCTAACTGTCACCTGCCATTTGTAAAGCTGTCACTTGTCATTTTCTAGTTGCAAGCTGCACGTGTCTTTTTGAATTTTAAAGTTGCAAATCTGAAAAACGACCTTTATTTAATCGCTCATATCTCCGCGACCGTTTGTGCTAGAGACTTGCAGTAACTTTCATCTGAAAGCTGAGAATCTTAGCTTTTAATCGCACCAAGAACCACATTCCTACCCCTTATATATATAGAATTTTGCCGCGATTTGCAAATTTCTCCACGTGTGAAAAAAGATAGCTGCTTGCCTTCCATTTGCCAGAAATTCGTTTAACCTGCTAATCATTCCTGAATCATTGCAAGAGTGAGCCTGGACTAATATTAACTAGATACCACTCACCCTGAACCTCGGAAAGGGAATTAAAAGCATTTTAGCATATTTTTCACTTTATTGCCAGCACATATAAAAGCATTTTGCCTCTGTTTTCAACTTCTGTAGTCTAAGTTGCTGGGTGAACTGAATCACATTTGATTGCATTTCTGAGAACTGTGTGCTTCCCTCCATTTCCTTGCATTGCATAAAAGGGGGGGGGTGAATTGTACAAGAAAGTGATTACATTGTCTTTGCTGAAATCCTATCAAGTTATTTTCTTTACTGCATTTCATTCCACATTGCATCCATTTGGAACCATAAAAGCATTGTTGCTATCTTATCCATTTCATGTCAACTCCTTAGTGATTATAAAGAAGTGTGCTAGTGCCAGATTCTCCGTTGTTAATATTTATCATATCAGATTAAGTGTGATATTCAATTATTAATTTATTATAAAGTGTGATATATATATCTATATTGTTTAAAGTCTCAAATAAACCTTTTAACTTGCAAAACAGAACTACTTCTTGGCTCAGTGGGGACAGGGGGATTCCAACAGAGGGGTGTTATATAGGGGTAGTCATCCAGAACGCATGAACTGGACATAAGGATATATCAATAAGGGTTTTCATTCAGTATTATAGACTAGGCGTTGACTTAGCTGTAGTGTTGAATTGAATCCTCTTACAATACGTACCCCAAGATAGGTCTATTGCCCTTATACCTGGAACTTATATAATTGGCAGTGTTAGAGGTCACTTTAGAGGGGTTACCTACCTGACTACCACCTGCTGCTGATTGATCAGATGGCCTTCTTTGCCTCTAATTTCACTGGTTTTGAGAAGGTGTATTTTTAGCCCCCCCCCCCATATCTCAGTTCAAAATGGGGCAACCTTCACCTCTGCCACCTTAGCAGCAGCGGGAGTGTTGGGTGGTTCGGGTTTTTTTGTTTGATTTTTGCTTTCTGCAGGTTTTTGGACCTCATAGATCCGGGTAACCTGCTCTATGAACCAGTCCAGGGTCCTGTTGTCGTGAAAATCCCTTACCAGCTGGGTCATTATATATTTTTTGGAGTGCATGAAAATAGTTGGTTATAAATTCTCTACTATTCGTGCGCACCCGCCTGGTAGTTTGTGCAAAGGCACATTTTAGCTCCTGCACAAATTCTCTTGGGGCCTGATCATCTCCGCACTGCAGATTGTAGGCCACTTTGCAAGCCTACTGTGCGTTTCTGTGGATGTTAAAGTGCTTCAAGATGGCTGCCTTATAGGTGAACCACCTTGAATGGTTCTGGTCTTCCAGCCCCGCAAAAAAGCTGTATTACTCAGGAGAGTACGTCCATTGGCATAGTCTATTCAATTCTGGCTATTTTTTACTTTAAAAGAGTCCATCATTTGTTTATATAGCTCCAGATGCTCCCAGACAAAATACATTTCATTTTTATGATATACGGTAATGAAATTCCTCAAAGCCTTAATCTGCCTAATGGGGTCTTTCACTAGAGCTCTCTTTTGCTCTCAGAATGATGTTTTAAGGATTTCAATCAGGTAATACACCCTGGTCTTAACTTAGCATGTAGAGCGCACATGAAATACTTATTTATTGTGTCTATAGGTTCAATATTCTGAGTAGTATACCACTCATATCACATCCCTTCTCAAAATACCTCCAGGTCACAATGGACCAGGAATCAGGCTGGTTGGTAAAGGTAATATTTATTTATTAATTTGAAATTCAAATCAAACACATATTTTAATATATGGGGCAGCAATCACCAATGTGGTGACAATATAAATCAGAAAGTAGGCAAGGCAATTGAATTCACTTTCGAGCAGCACCAAAGATACATTTCTCAACTCACAAAGAAGCAATTTTACACAGATGGAAGTAAGCAGCAGTTATTCAGGAATAAAGAATAGCATACAGGGTTTTAATACAATCTTCCCTCCCCAAACAAGAGAGAAAGGTTTTGGGAACTTTTACACTTTTAAAATGACAGTTGAAAAAGGCTGAGAAAAACAATGAAAATTGTGCAAAAATCCTTAAATTGATATAAGTTCCTATGGGAGCAACACTACAAAGAACCTAACAAATATAAGCTATAATACTTATAATACACTTTAAATCAGAATGGAATTTTGGAAATACTTTGAATGGGAAAACACACGTGTAAAACTTTAGCAAAATTGCGAATTCCCACCTAAATTTTACTATGCGATTTTTAATAAAAAACGTTTCAAATATACCATTTCTGTAGTATGCGGTTGTGGATTTAGCTACAGGTCTTAGGTTTAAATCAGAGTTGAAATTAAGTCTCTAGCCATACAATTGAGCAAGTTATACAAGTTTAAATGAGAGGTGTTTTTGAAAATAAAGGCGCGAAAATGAAAACAGAAATCAGTTTTTACAATGTTATGTTATGTTATGTTACTTTGCATTTATATAGCGTCTTATATACCATTGGTATGGTCTGAAGGTGCTGGTAGGTTGAACGCCCTCAGGAACCGAAGTTCAGGTCAATAGAGAGAATAGAGATATTCAAGGTGCGTGTGAGCACTGGATATGTGTGCAGCTTGTGCGGTATTAGGGTAATAGCTGCTTCTTAGCAGTAGGTGTGATGATTGAGAGGTCAGGAGTATGTGTTCATTCTGGCAGGATTTCTCCAGATCGAATGTGGCTGCATTAGGCCTGAAGAGAACGCCTGGCTGGGGGTGGATAACCAACAGTGTTTATTTAGAGTGATGGGCAGTATGAGGCAGAATGTTGGTATGAGAACAGTTATACCGAATGGTGTCATAGTATCTCTGTGTTCTAGTTGAGTGATGGTGTAAGGAGAGAGTAAGCGTGGTGGTGTGTTATGATGTGATATAAGCTTTTTTGAACATTCTCTGCATTTCAGACCATACTATATATGTCACGCATTTCTATCACCTTCGTGCACCCCAGATGGTTACATACCCTCGGTTCGCTCGAGCAACGTATAACATTTGTTCTATCCATATAGACTCAATCTATATTCTTCATTCATTCCGTCTGCGTTATGTATTCAGCATCTCTACGTTCATCCCCTCGGCGCACTCAACCCCTCCTACGCACTCAACCCCGCCTCTGCACTCACCCCTGCATACGCACTCAGCCCCTCACACGCAGTCAGCCCCTCCCCCATGCTCATCCTCTCCCCATACTCATCCACTCCCCGCACTCATCCACTCCCCGCACTCATCCACTCCCCGCACTCATCCACTCCCCGCACTCATCCACTCCCCGCACTCATCCACTCCCCGCACTCATCCACTCCCCGCACTCATCCACTCCCCGCACTCATCCTCTCCCTGCACTCATCCTCTCCCTGCACTCATCCTCTTTCTGCACTCATCCTCTTTCTGCACTCATCCTCTCTCCGCATTCCTCCTCTCTCTGCGCTTATCATCTCTCTGCACTCATCCACTCTCTGCACTCACCTCTCTCCGCATTCATCCTCTGTTGCCCTCATCCACTCTCCCCACTCATCCACTCTCCCCACTCATCCACTCTCCCCACTCATCCACTTTGTGTACTCATCGGCTTTATGCACACTTGATTTCCACTCATTCAACAGCAATAAGGTAATTCACTGATATGCAGTAATCCTGTTCTATATATTCATCTGCTCTCTACAATCATCCGCCCTATACGCTCATCCGTCCTATACGCGCATCCGCCCAAAATGCTCATCGGCCCCATACCCTCACCTGCCCCATACATTCACCCGCCCCATACATTCACCCGCCCATACACTCATCCGCCCCATACACTCATCCGTCCCATACACTCATCCGTCCATACACTAATCTGCCCCATACGCTCATCCGTCCCATGCGCTCATCCGCCCCATGTGCTCATCTGCCCTATACAGTCATCCACCCCATGCACTCATCCGCCCCATGCACTCATCCACCCCATACACTTAACTGCCCCATACACTCATCCGCTCCATACACTTATCCGCTATATATACTCATCAGTTCTATACACTCATTTGTCCTATACGTTCGCCAGAGCTGTACATTTATCTGCATCAGCGATCAGCCCATTCTACGCATTTCTGTATTCATCCGTTCTCCACACTCCTGGGCTCTGCATACTCATCCACTCTATATACTCATCTGTTCCACACGTTAATCTGTTTTACTCTCTCCCGTTCTGCCTATTCCTCAGTTTTACGCACTCCTGTGTTTTACTCGATTCTCTGTTATTTACGCACTCATCTGTTCTACACGCTCGTCTGTCCTATACACTCAACCATTCTACATACTTATCCGCTTATTTTGATCATCTATTCCATACCCTCATCCAATCCATTCACTCATTTGATTTATACACTCGTTTGAGCTATATAGTTATCTGTTCTTCCACTCATGCATTCTTCCATTCAGAGCATTCATCTGTTCCATAGGCTTCATCAGTTTTATCTATTGCATCCAAGCAATTCACTTGAGTCACTCCTTGCGCATTTAAGTACATTTCACTGGGTTTCAAATCTCTTTACTTTTCCGTATGATTATTCTTATTAACCAATTCCCCTCTTTTTCTCGTTTAATTCTGTTTGTCCTTCTAGCTTATATTATGGGTTATTGGCTGTCCGTTTGTTGCATTTCTTGCATCAGGTATTTTATTGGATTGGTGTCATTGAGATGCTGGTGGTTTGTTGGGTTAGCTTGGTAGGGGTTGGTTTAAGGGGAAGAGCCAGGTTTTCAGCAGTTTGCGGAAAGACATTAAATCCTCAGTTAGGCGGATGTGGGGTGGGAGTGAGTTCCACAGCATGGGGGCCACGGCTGAGAATGACGATCCGCCTAATCTGACTGAGTTTGTTTTAGGAATTATTTGACGACCAGCTGAGCTTGATCTTAGGGTGCGTGGGGGGTGATAGGGTTTTAGCTTGTCTTGACGATATTGAGGTCCAGTTTTATGTAGCGCTCGATGGGAGATGCATAAGGTTTTGAAAGCCACTCTTCGTGCTACTGGAAGCCAATGCAGCGTCTTAAGGGCCGGGGAGATTTGGTCTCTTGGACCAAGTGCAAGTAGCATTTTGGCTGCCGCGTTTTTGGCCCTTTGGAGTTTATTCATTTGGTACGTGTGGATTCCATGTCTAGGAGGGTTTTCTAATTGAATTCTAAATTCAGTGGGGACACGTTATTGGGGGCACTTCCAAGTTCAATTTGTACAGAGATAATAATAGAGTATTAGGTGAACTTCTAGATTTAGCTGTACACAGAGAAGATGTTATGCTATTTAGGTAATATTAGGTATACTTCTAAGTTCAAATCGCACACAGGGATGATGGGACTATTTGGTTGCTTACAAATACAAGTTCTACATGCAGTTCTAAGTTCAACTTTTACAGAGGGGCAATTGGGATGCTTGTAAATTAAATTCTAAATGTACGTCTAAGTTTAACTTCTGAATTCAAATTTCATTGAGGGGCTATTGGGCACACTTCTAAATTCAAAGAGAGGCTATTGGGCACACTTCTTAATCCAACTTTCAATGAGCGGCTATTGGGCACACTTCTAAATGCAACTTTCAAAGAGCGGATATTGGGCACACTTCTAAATGCAACTTTCAATGAGCTGCTGCATTTTAAAAGAACGCATTGCTGGAGAGGAACGTTACCTGCTCATCTACGTGTGTCACAACATTGCGAGCACTCGAGAGCTCTTGCTGTGGGGCCGGTGCTTCCTGGAGGAGGTGAACCTCGTCCAGGTCACGTGACCAATCACGTGACTTTCATCCACCATTTATTTCAGGACCAGCCACCCGAGCGGCATATTCTGCTGCATTTTAAAAGAACGCATTGCTGGAGAGGAACGTTACCTGCTCATCTACGTGTGTCACAGCATTACGAGCACTCGAGAGCTCTTGCTGTGGGGCCGGTGCTTCCTGGAGGAGGCGAACCTCGTCCAGGTCACGTGACCAATCACATGACTTTCATCCACCATTTATTTGAGGACCAGCCACCCGAGCGGCATATTCTGTTGCATTATAAAAGAACGCATTGCTGGAGAGGAACGTTACCTGCTCATCTACGTGTGTCACAGCATTGCGAGCACTTGAGAGCTCTTGCTGTGGGGCCGGTGCTTCCTGGAGGAGACGAACCTCGTCCAGGTCACGTGACCAATCACGTGATTTTCATCCACCATTTATTGGAGGACCAGCAACCCTTGCGGCGTTAAGCCCGCAGCCGGGACAAGGGCGCAGCATTAACTGTACTGTTTGGCTGCTGTTCGGCTCTGGGAGGCTCCCGCCTTGGCAGGATTCTTTGCGGGTCACATTAACATCCGGCAAATGTGTTCTACTTAAATTGGTTACAGTAGTGTTTATTAGCCTTCCTACCAGGATTTTGAGTTTTTGGGCAGGAACCTCTAGTAAGCCCAGACATTGTCCATCTTGTCTGGCTATTTTAGTTTCTGTTTTGGAGGGTTGTCTTTTGGGAGGATTCGGATTATTTAACTCCTAAGGAGGATACTAGGGCCAGTTGACTGCTACATTTAGTTGGACACTGGGGAGGAGAGAAGGACTAAGGCCGCTCCTCAAGCCATTGGGCGTTCCCAAGGCAGTGAATACTTAATAAGAATATTTTAAACTTAGGTAACAGCTATTCTAAAATGTGTTGAATTTGATATATATTTTAACTGAATTGTTTTCCCTCTCAGCATCTGCATCTTATTTCCAATTTCTACAGTGGGGTATCTTTTTAATATTCACTATTGCTTTATTAGGTTGTGTTTTATTTTCTGGAAAGTTTAACGTCTTACTCCGCTGATTTATAATTAGAGGCTGCAAGTTGTACTCTCTTCTCTCCTTTTTCTATTTTATTTGAAAAGAGTGTTTGTGTACAATTAATATATTTGAATGTGCCTGCACTTAGAAGCGGGTTTGAAACTGTGGAAAGTGAAGAGTATAATGTAATAGAGGTGCAATCAAGCTCGTCAATCAATAGCAAGGTGCCTCCTAACATGGATTCTATAGAAAACAGGGTTGCCGCTAGCATATCAGTGGTAGTCAGTGGTGGAGAGACAAATCACACAACGGAGGTGAGTGGGGATGGACGCCCCATCACTGATATAGCAGTTTTGGAGACGCAAGTACTTAAGGGGGGGAATTAAGTTATGCTAGACACAGATGCTCCTGGGAAATATAGGGAAAGGTTGGACTGTAGACAAGATCTTACAGACAAAGAATGCCTACAACAAGGTTTATGTGGTACTAAAAGGGTGGTTCGTTTTCATGCATCCACCCCTCTTCAGAAAATGATCTTTAGTGAAAAACTGAAAGCTAGGAAAACCCTTGGCTTAGATCAATCTAGATTGAATATGACAGGTAATAATAAGGGTAATTACCAGTTTGCTCATGTTTCTCTGGGAAAAGTGCACAAGATAAGTTACAAGATGTCACTAGCCCAATAATATCTAAGGATACCAATGGGGGAGAACAATCTAAAGGAATTCCTGTTTGCTTAAACCATAAGTTCAATCAATCAATTAAGGAGGCCGATTTAGACGACTCTTTTTTGCTTATGGCAGATGCCACTGGTGATTTGCTTAAAGAAATCATTGACTTAGATATGCCATCAGGGAGAGTTCAAACTAAGGGTAAGGAAGGGAGAAGTCTATCGGAGGGGCCTTTAAGTGGCCCACCATTAGAATATAGAGACACTATTATGTTGGGAAAACAACAAGGGGATAAACAAGAAACCTATATTAGTCCAGTATTAGAGACATCCAAGACTTGCATACATAAGAAGATAGCATCTACCCAAACTGATAAGGAAATACACAATTGATTTAAAACAATAGATAGTGCCATTGAATCAGGATCCCATAACATCGGATAGTCCTATTGTAGGTAAGGATAAACAGGAAAAATCATGTTTTGATAGGGAGGATAGAGGAGGTTCTCTTCTACTACTCCTATCTAACCTACAAATTAGTTTGAATTTGGCCTTGAAAACCCTGGGGGAGTCCCAAGAGATGCTTGGTGGTACCATGGTGGGCCAACAAGCCGCCTTCAATCAATTAATTACACGTTTGGCATTTTTGGAGGGCCTTGTGGAAGGTAAGACTGATAAGGATCATAACATTAAAGAACAGAAGCAATATGAGAAATACAGAGATGACCAAGATAGGAGGTTGGCAACCATGGATGCTAAAATTACCACTCTGTTGGAAATTATGCTTTCCGGGGATTGCCCTACCTCATCAGATAGAGGGATAATGTACCAAGAATTCCCTACACAAGGAGGTAAAAAATTACAAAATAATAACCATGGAAAGGATTTGATTTGTCCAGACAGTCCTTATTGGATGCTATTGTAAAAGGAACAGGGGAATATAATAAAGAACAGGATATAGAAAATCTTAGTGCTCAGGAGAATGAGAGGGGAATGTCCAGGGAGGGGGAATGTTTGAATATTAGTAGTGAAGATGATATAATTATTCAACAAACCCCCACTAAAAAGGGGCAAAAATGTAAACAAAAGACAAAACATATGGAGAAAAATTTTGTAGATCCGATATCGGAAACGGGTAGAACAACAGAGTCCAATGAAGTATGTCCTGTTAATAGCTCTAACTATGACATCCAGGAGGTATCCCAATCCCCTGTGTATAGACGTAAAAAAGCAAAAAGACAAGTTAGGATGCTCAAAAAAACTGAAAACATGCCCAACACGAAAATTAGAGGCAGAAATTCCAATCTTAAAGCAATTAGGAATATTTCTATCCAAAAATAGATTGATGATAGTGGGGTAGCTAAGGGCTTAAATAGGGAAGAAGGCCAGGTGCAGGGGGAAGTTACTAATAGAGGGCCTCCAATGAGGGGGGAAAACAACTTTAACCCTAATATAGAAGAGAGCAATTTATTGAGAATTAGGCAATATCGTCCACAAACTAAGCAAACCGAGAGGACAGCTTTTAATAAAATAATTAGCACCAAACATGCTAGAACATTAATATGTACGCAACAAACTATTCCTCCTCCCATTGCCCAAGTAATGGCACCGATACTATATTCCAATATGCCCTCCTCTAATGGACCGATTGATGTGGTTGAGTGTGGGAGTGGTTCTACCTTTAATAGTGTGGGGGTAAGTCCCCTAGATACGCAGATTTCTAAAACTCAAGATTCTAAGGGAAATGCATTAGCAAAATTCTCTGTAGATAATATTAAGATCCAATCGACTTTGGCCGAGACACTTCCTAGGATACATACAAGTAATATTTTGGGTTGGATTAATAATAATAAAATTGACCCCCAGGCAAATTTAAATAGAACACATCTTATAAATTTGTTTAAAAAAATTCCTTTATTGCGGGCTATAACAACAGATGATATAGACGCTATTTCATTAACTGATTATAACAACCATCGAATGGTAAGTTGTTTTCATTCAGTGATGGTTGCAGATATGGTACGTGCCCAAGAAAAAAAATCTTAATTCTTGGGCTATGATCTAATCACACTAGCAGACGATAAAGAGGCCGACAATTTCCTTCAATATAAGGAACCAAGTAACTCCAAAATAGAACAAATCACCCATCTGGATAATAAAAAAGTAGAACATTTAGATCCAGGATTGGCCCTAATTTCCAGTTTTCTAAATAGTGGTAAGGATTGGTCATGGGTGCAACCAGTGCTTAAAACTTTAGAGACCCTTATACAAGGCAATGGATGTTCCTAACTATGTTAATATTGACGTCATTTCCTGGAACTCATGCGGGGGAGCTCATCTAAACACGTTTTTGACTAAAGGGGAAAATTATACCTGCCCCTGTATATACTTTTTCCAGGAAACTATGATGTTGTCTGATATGTATATAGAAGGTTTTTATATCTTCTCCTCAATAGCATTGAGGGGGCTTACTGGGCGGCAAAGTGGTGGTCTGATTATTGCTGTGGATCGTAATTTGGGGTTTCATGGCTCTGTGATTTTTAAGAGTGAGTAGCTTCTAGGCATTGTCTTATCGTCAGAGAATAGCATAGATCCTATCTTCCTGTTGAATATATGTTGGAATCCACTAAAGGTGCCCATAGATACAGTGAAGGATTCTCTTGGAGGAATCCAGGGGGATTGGTTTGAGAAGGGGTATGGTAATCGTATTATTATAGGAGGTGATTTCAATTCAGCCTGTGCTGAGGGAGCCATGTTAAATGAAATAGGGATTATCCCTAAAATACTTCATACTAACCTCAAGAGAGGTATATGGTGGGATAAATTCCTTGACCATTGGGACCTGGGACTCTTAGATCATGCCTCGGATTGGCATTTACCCAAATATACCTGGAAAAGAGGAAGTAACAGTTCCAGAATTTACTTTTTTTATGTATCCAATAGCAGGAAACAGGCTTGTGGAAAATTGACACTCATGGAGGTAGAGTTGGGTGATCACATCCCCCTGTGATTTTCCTTATCGCTTTTAGGTTTTGGTACACACATTAATCCTATGTCGATGGGCGCAAAGGTCTCAAATAACAGGAAAAGGATTGTATGGAATAAGAAAATTATTAAGAAATGTAATACTTTGGTGTTAGAAAACTTAACCCTAGAGTCTCACCGAATTAGTGGGGAAGAGAATCCTTTATTAGGGGGATTTCACTACAACAATATTATATGGTCATGTGTCTACAAAATCAATAGGATAGGTGATATGGAGAAGCTGAAATTTAGGGAGGAGATTAGTGATCCTAGAGTCCAAAGATCCAAGTGTATCAAAAATAGGGAACTAAAGATTCTGAAGAAACTATCCATCTCTTTTGCTGAGTTACAGCTCAGGAAGAAAAAAATTATCATGAAACACAAACATTTGATCAAGTCCCTGAAAATCGATCATCATCTTGAAGTTCATCAGTTGATGATGCACAATCTCTGTAAGGGCAGAGAGGTTAAATTTTGGGCTACTATTAATAACATGTTGAGGCCGACTAAAGACCAACTTCATTGCCCTATCCAAGCAGAGGTATGGTGCTCTTATTACAAGAAAAAGTTTGCATTGCTTTCTGCCCTCTCTAGGGAACAGGACATGGATTTAGGTCCTCCAGAGGTGGGTGATTGTCTGTGGGATTTCAAGGACATTATGTGGGCTATCAATAAACTCAAACCATCCAGAGCACCGGACCCTGACGGTATTCCTCCTTTTGTAATAAAGACAGCACCTGAAATGTGGGCTAAACTGTTGAAACCCATATTTGATGATATTTTTAAAAACCATACCATTCCGAAATCTTGGACCCAAAGTATTATTGTACCCATATTCAAAAAAGGAGATGTTCTCAACCCCCAGAACTATAGACCCATGGCACCTTTAGATGCAGCTAGTAAGATCTTTGGCATTCTTCTCTTAAGGGATCTTAATAAAGTGATTAGAAGAAATGCCTGCTTTAGTAAATTTCAGGAGGGCTTCAGAGAGGGTTTAGGAACAGATTTAAATGGGAACATTCTGGCCCATCTGAGAGATACTGTCCATCATACTAACATGGGTGAAGTTTTATGGCATCCTTGGATCTTTCCAATGTTTGTGGCAGAGTTATCAGAACTAGATTGTGGACTAAAATGTTAGGAATGAATTTTCCCCGTAAGATTGTCCAACTCCTGGCTTTGCTGCATAACAATACCTCGTTCAGGGTTCGTTTGAGTCAGGAAGGTTTGTTATTCAAAATTTTTGAAGATCAGGGTATGTACATTTTCGCTCCTACCGATACAACGTTTCTATCTTGCAAAATGTGAGCCAATCCTTTTGTATGGTTTGGATATCTGCACCTATGATATGAGCACATGGCTGAATGTGGTTCAGGGGAAAATGTGGAAAGAAGTACTGGGCCTATCTATGGCAGTCCCCAATGCCATTATTCAACATGAGTTTTGTCTTATTTCACTCAAAGCAAGATATTTATGGAGGCAGCTATCCTTCTATAGAAAGATAAATGATCCAGCCGAAAACACCCTCTATGAGCTGTTGAATAGGGTTGTTAAATCCGGGTAAGTAAAATCCATCAGAAAGTTTGGTGATAAAATAAATTGTTTATTAGATAGTCTAGGTTTTTGCCTAGAAGATCTGGTAGAGCGACCCGGATTAGTCAAGAGATCTCTATTTAAGGCAGATTTGGTGGATACAGTGAACAGTATAGAATCCTACTCCTCATATAAGGAGTATGCCAACTTTGTTCATGCAAGGGAATGTATTCCTCTCTACTTACAAAGATTCCCGTGTGATAAGGCGAGATTAACATATATGCGCTTTAGATTTAACCAGATGCCGACATTAGAAAGGATTCAGCACTGGGGACATAAAGAAGAGGTGCTTAATCATAATCGTATTAGTCTAACATGTCGCTTCTGTGAAGAAATTAACATGTTAGAAACTTTAAAGCACCTTGTTCTTTTTTGTACTCATTTTGAGCCCAAACGAGCACTCTATCTTAAAGATAGATTTAATAGAGATCTTGAGATGTCTAGCCATTTGTTTTGGAGTCGTTGTATGTGGGGAGTAAATGTTTCTTTAATCCTAGCATTGAATCCATTGCTTCAAAATATAATGGAGGAATTGGAAACTAAGAATCTAATATGCAAAAATGCACAAAGTAAATAAAGAACAATATTAATTAAGGGCTGAGAGAGGATTTTATTGAAATTTTTTTGGAATACTTGTGTACTTATGTGATTTTCTGTATAAAATCTCTTTTTATCGATTAGTCCAGAATTGTATATGTTGTATTATAAATTAATGAAATGTATATTTGTATTGTGTATGAAATGTTGTATGAGGTTTTATGTAAACCAAAAATGCAACAATAAAAAAAAAAAAAACTTTCAATGAGCGGCTATTGGGCACACTTCTAAATGCAACTTTCAATGAGCACACTTCTAAATTCAAAGAGAGGCTATTGGGCACACTTCTAAATGCAACTTTCAATGAGCAGGTATTGGGCACACTTCTAAATTCAAAGAGAGGCTATTGGGCACACTTCTAAATGCAACTTTCAATGAGCAGGTATTGGGCACACTTCTAAATTCAAAGAGAGGCTATTGGGCACACTTCTAAATGCAACTTTCAAAGAGCAGGTATTGGGCACACTTCTAAATGCAACTTTCAATGAGCACACTTCTAAATTCAAAGAGAGGCTATTGGGCACACTTCTAAATGCAACTTTCAATGAGCAGGTATTGGGCACACTTCTAAATTCAACTTTCAAAGAGCGGATATTGGGCCCACTTCTAAATTCAAAGAGAGGCTATTGGGCACACTTCTAAATTCAAATTTTACATGTATCGGACTGAGTTTCTGAATACAATTACATCACAGATATGGGACTCTAGGTTGAGTGGTAGGGTAGTATGGTGAGAAGTAATTGCTTCTGTCCCCGCCCTTGCCACACTTACTTGTTGTCAGATTCTTGCTTCTCCTGCTGATACCTGCGGATACTGGGTTGCCAGTCATTTGGTCGAAAACAATTGGTCGACTGGACACTGGTCGAATCAATTTGGTCGAAAACCAAATGGTCGAATTTCTATTTTTTTTTATTTTTACCCCTTTTTTTTTGGGGGGGGTCCCCCCCAACCCCCTTTTTTTCTTTCTTTTTTTTTTCTACACGAAAACCCACAAAACACATATATAAATAAAAAAAAAATTCGACCATTTGGTTTTCGACCAAATGACGTCGACCAAATTGCAGTCGACCAGTTTGTAGTCGACCAAATGACTGGACACCGGATACTGCCTGGAGCCATCACTGAAGGAGCCGTCCTTCACCTTGGGTCCTTAGCCGATGGGCTGCCGGGCAGAGGGCTGCCCTGGGAGGACTGGCTATGAATGGGGGTCCACTTGTCAGGACCAATCAGAGTGTTGGGCGGTAAAGGAGGCGGGCTGGCGAGGGCTGCGTGTGGGAGAGAGGGGGATTACAGGGTGGCTGCGATACGGATGCGGCGTCAGCAAGCACTTCAGGTGCTACTAATTACAGTTAACTCGCCGGCAGGAGTCTTGGCCAAAGTGAGCTACGGAAACCAGGAAGGGGAGCGGAGCAAAAACGGATCACAGGCCAATTTGGGATGCTAAAATACACACAATGGAAGTCGGATGGCGGCAATGGGCTTGCACACTCACCTTTCTTCACGAGGTGAAAGAGGGGACCGGAGCCTGCACAGGTTGCTAGACTCGGGAATCACTTGTGAAAGCAGCCAATCAGGGCACAGTGGGCGGGATGGGAGCCGGGAAGGAGAAGGAAACCAGGAAGGGGAGCGGAGGGAGGAGAGGGGCAAAAACGGATCACAGGCCAATTTGGGATGCTAAAATACACTCAATGGAGGTTGGATGGCGGCAATCGGCTTGCACACTCACCTTTCTTCACGAGGTGAAAGAGGGGACCGGAGCCTGCACAGGTTGCTAGACTCGGGAATCACTCGTGAAAGCAGCCAATCAGGGCACAGAGGGCGGGATGGGAGGCGGGAGGGAGAAGGAAACCAGGAAGGGGAGCAGAGGGAGGAGAGGGGCAAAAACGGATCACAGGCCAATTTGGAATGCTAAAATAAACACAATGGAGGTCGGATGGCGGCAATGGGCTTGCACACTCACCTTTCATCACGAGGTGAAAGAGGGGACCGGAGCCGGAACAGGTTGCTAGACTCGGGAATCACTCGTGAAAGCAGCCAATCAGGGCACAGTGGGTGGGATGGGAGGCGGGAGGGAGAAGGAAACCAGGAAGGGGAGCGGAGGGAGGAGAGGGGCAAAAATAGATCACAGGCCAATTTGAGACGCTAAAATACACACAGTAGAGGTCGGATGGTGGCAATGGGCTTGCACACTCACCTTTCTTCACGAGGTGAAAGAGGGGACCGGAGCCTGTACAGGTTGCTAGACTCGGGAATCACTCGTGAAAGCAGCCAATCAGGGCACAGTGGGCGGGATGGGAGCCGGGAAGGAGAAGGAAACCAGGAAGGGGAGCGGAGGGAGCAGAAAGGTAAAAACAGATCACAGGCCAATTTGGGACGCTAAAATACACACAATTGAGGTCGGATGGTGGCAATGGCCTTGCACACTCACCTTTCTTCACAAGGTGACAATTATGCTCTAAACTAGGGTACTCAGGCTGGTTACCAGTTTGAAACACAGTAAGCTCCAGAGTGGTCCGTGGAAACCAACCCCAGCACCTCTGTGTCCGCCTTGGAGGACTCCGTCGGATTACCCGTGGGATGATTTTAAGGGTTTGGGATTTCACAAGACAAAAGGATTTTAAAGGAATTATCACCAGCACAAGATATCAAAGCAAGGTTTCAAGAATGGTGTGACAATATTAGAAGTTCTTAAGTTAAAAGAGGATGGGTTATAGATTGGGATAGGACAAGGCAAATATACTATGGGTTAATAGGATTCCTATTGATACTTACAGTCCACTGTAATTTTGGATTTGGACCGTCAGGGTTCTGGTCATCCAGATCGGGTCTACGGACAGCAGGGCACCTCTGGTGGAATTGGATCAGCTGGGCGATTCTGGTCAATGGACTGGCAACTCAAATTATACTGGATTGGATTGGCCCTTCTGGTTTCTGGACACTGTAGATCAGTGGGATGGTGAGTTTCAGCAGGCAAGCATTATTGGTGGCAAGCCAATCTAGATCAAAATTGCTTCCCTGAAGTTTGGGATGGTTCAGGATTTGGGTCTAGCTGAAAGGAGTTCAGCACTGCTGTGGCCTTGGCTTGGTAAAGAAATCTGGAATCAGTAGCAAGATGAAGAATTCTGGAACAGGGCATCACACGGAAATCAGGATGGAGTCAGGAATCAGGGTGTGTCTGTGTGTTGTGAGGTTCCCTTATTTATCCTGCCATGTAACATCACTAAGTTTATGGTAGGGGCAGACTTACAACCCACACCCACAGGCTATGAGTGGTCAAAGGCACAGTTCCCGCCTTGCTTTTTGCTGGTTGGATGACAGAAAGAGTTGTCATATTTTATGATGTGACTTGGGAAACTCCCACAGTTATTTGGACCAACATTTAACTTTCCCACAAATACATATTAATATACTTATGCCCTCTAATTAAATTGGACACGTACATACATATTTTGTGGGTTACATTTACATCCAACTCCCACGTCAGTGAGACCTGGTCTTGTCTTTCTATTGAATTTTGGTAATTTTAATCATAAAGGTTTGGAACATATATCTGCAATCTCCCCTAGAACATGGGTACACAATATTAGATTTGCAAAATGAATAGTCTCTGCGCAATTAGTGTTTTTGCATAACTTTTGTCCTTATGCCATAAGAAATCCTACTAAGTTTTCAAATGGCTAGCATGAGTTCAAATTTATATGTATGTACTTTTCACTCATTTACTTATTCTTGCCACCAAGTTAAATAAGCAAATTAAATTCAAAATCCATTTCAGGTTTTTTTTTTCTTGCTTCACAAGTGTGTGCAAATGGCAAGTCCTTTGAAGTTCAATGAGAAGGCTCCTCCCAGAGAATGAATATCCTGCCCCTCCCCTGTAGGGATGAGTGTTCAAGCCTCACATTGTCTTTTCCTGTGGCCCAGACGAAAGTCTGATTAGTCCTTCCTGCAGTGAAGTGTCAATCTGAAGTGTCAACCTTTCCCAGGCTGAGGACTGTCAAAGCAGAATTGTAATAGTTAATTAACTCAAGACTGGGTTTTAACTTTAAGTTACCTACATCTTTCATCAAAGCATATAAAATGAACACAGTTTATAGGGAATTCTTCCATTAGCAATCCTTTGACATTTCTTCAAGAATTAGGCCTTTCAACAAAAACATGCTTTCAAAATAGGCGATTTTGCACTTCCTTCATGGAAAAACACATTAAACTGAGTTCTTTTAAATCCGCTTTTCCTTTGCAGCACATACATTCTATTCAGCACCAGTTCTTCCCTTGAGTGCTGGGATTTCTTTGCAGTCTGGATACATGTATCCAGGCTTTGTTTAAAGTTTCTGTCTGCACAGCTGAAATTGTTACAGGTTGCAATTTTAGCCGCATTTTTCCTGTGGAACTGAAAACAAATGTTACTGGACTGCCTTTTCCTTAGATACATTTCAGAACTGCTGTCAATCAATGAGGCCGGTTCCTCTGGCCACACTAATTGATCCTGACATTTCAGTACCCTTTTAATCTCACTGATTCAATGGAAAATAAATGGATCTAGCGACAAAAACAGCACTTTTGAAGCTTGCAGAGCTACATTTTAAAAGGCATTTTTGGTTTTCAGCATAATCCTGTTGCTTTGCTCCATGTTGAATGTAACAGAATCCACTGGCATGCTCCTGCAGTGAGAACTCGGTTTTCACCACCACTTTGACTGTGTGTGGCAGGGGTGCAAGCAATTCTGGTTGTGATCCAACGCAGTTTAAGATTTTGGCGCACACAGGAGTCAGCGCATCAATTTTGGCCTGTTTCTTTCCCCATTGGTGAAGTGATGCAGTGAGGCACATTGGAATGGGTCAAAATATCCCACAGGTGGGGCCTAGTTACTTCTCCCCTGTTGCACCTTGGGCTCCCTGGGTCACTCCCCTTGGACTCCCTCTGACTCCTCTCTGCTTCCGGGGTTGGTGGATAATCCCCCCCACTACCCTGATTGGGTGGAGGTTTTTAGAATGCTCTTTTGGGGCCTCAAATCATGCTCTTTTTGTTCTGCAAAATGAACCAAATGGTCCCTTTGTAGATGACCCTTCTGCAGGTCTAGCTCCCTGAGTTTCTCCTCATAGCAGTCTTCCTGACCAGCTATATTGGACATAACATTTTGGAATCTGTACAGGGATGCCATCCATCAATCTCTGATGGGCGGTGGCCTGCCTGTTCTATCATGCTGGACCTACTAAAGTCTGGCTTCCCCATGACTCCCGGTTCTTGCAAACTGGTGAACATGAAATTAGCAGTACCTGGTGTATTCAAGGTGGTAAAGGGCTTGGAGGCCCATAGGACAGAGGGCATCACACTGTGATCAGGGGTGGCCCTGTCCCTCTCTCCTTGTTCAGGGTCCCTCAAGTTTTGATTTTACCTAGCATACGCTTGTTCTAACACTTCAAGTTTCTCTCTTTCAGCCTGTATTTCCTGACAATAGGCTAAGGCTTGAGCCTTTTTCTCTGCTAGCAGTGCTTGACTTATCTCTATTACCTGCTCTTAAGATGCCACCTGGCACTGGAGTGCCCTGTTCTCATCACAGAGGGCCGCATTGTCTTTTTCTGCTACGTGTATGGCCTGGGAACACTGAAACAATTTCTGTTGCAGGAGGTGAACCTCCTTTCTCTGCACATTTTGGGCCTCTATGGCTTGCTCTAAATCAAGTCCCATTTGCCTCTCATGTCCCATTACCTTTTCGTACTCTTCTTTTAGGTCAGTCAGTCCCTGACGGACTGAATCCCTTCTCTCCAGGTCTGTCTTTAATTTGCACACTTCCTGGCCTAGGGCCTCCTTTTCCTGATACAGGGTGCCAACCTGTTCAGTCAGGTCATCCCTTTGTTGCTTGATAACATTTAATTGCTGGCATTCTTGTTCAAATTCTATCTGAGAGTGGAGTTCTTTAATAATTAATTAATTACTTTCCTCTTCCAATTTCTCAATCTGTTTCTGTATAGTAGTTATCTGCTCTGAGCAAACTTTATTATATGTTATCTTGCTCTGAATTATTTTGTTGTTGTAGAGGCAAGTCCTATTTTAGCTGTTTGATGTAGTTTCCAAATTCTACTTCAGAATCTTGGCTCTTTTTCAATTTCTCTTCTACAAATGTGTACACTTAAGCTTATCAATGGAGGACATATTTGCAACAAGTTTCATAACTGTACCATGTATGATTTTCCCAAAAATGTAATTTTACTGGCGTTTGCATCCCCCACATGCTAGGATAACACAATAAGGGCCTCATTATGGCCACGGCGCTCCTGTAATGAAGGGTGCCGGTACGGGACTGGCACCCTTCATTACGGGATGCCCTATTACGAGGTTCCCTTGCGGGACCCGGTAAGGACGCCTGGTAAAACCAGGCATCCTTAACGAGTCCCGCGACGGGACCAGGGAGCTAATAACGGGCCCGTTATTAATGGGCCCATTATTAGCTCCCTCCCCATTCCCATTGAGCCCTATAGGGACTCAAATGGGAATGGGGATGGGTTTTTCCAATGAGGACTTATCGGGTCCTCCATGGTTGGAATAGCCCGGTAAATCCTCATTGGAGGAACCCGGTACTGGAACCCGGTATGGAGGCAGCCATGCCCTTATTAAGGGCCTGGCTGCCTACATACTTGTAATGAGGCCCATAGTCTTATTTTCATGGCGCCACAATTATATTCAAGCTGTCAAAATTTTAGATTACTGGCTTCTTTAGATTTCTGACATAAAAACTTTGATATAAAAAGTCTTTTAAATCAAATGGATGGCATCTGTTACTGGCGGGTGGTCCTTAAGATATCCCCAGTCATCCTATACCCACTGAGTCAGTTCTAGGCAACAGGGTTACCATAGCACCCTTTTGTTCTGGCAGATGCAGCTGAAGAGAGGTGTCAGAAGGAATTTACACTTGCCTGTGACAAGGCCAGTACCTCTGATCCTTTGTCCCATGCTGGAAAATTGCCAGGAAGTCTGATGAGGTTGCGAATTCCCACCCCTCTGGGCCATTCATGTGGTAAAGGAACTTCCTTTCCCATGGGGCTGGTACATTTAGGAGTGCTTGCCTTGCAAAAACAGGTCCGGCAGCAAATTCTGGGCCTAGTAATGATGTTAAAATTCTTTTTGTGGGGAAAAATACCCTACACATAGAAACATGTACTTATATTTTGGCAGCTTTTCATCCCAACATATACAGTTTTGTTCCAGTGCATGTTACAGTATTATTTCCATTAAGCTTGTACAATATCCACTTAATGCTTCACAGGGCAGTGCAACACGAGTTCATTTTACTTTCCCTGGTCATTTCCAAATGTGACTTTCTTCGCATCTTTATTCTGAACATTTCCATGGCTCTGGTCAATTTCTAATATACAGGAATCTGTTCAGAACAATGGGTTCTTTGACACTGACATAAGCAAAAGGAGAGAGAAAGCTTCTTGTGAGGAATGTTGCCTGTGTTACTTTTTTGCAAGTGTAAACGCTTGCCATACGGTCTGAAACAAATTTCGCTGCTCTTTCAGTGAGGAATGCCCCCATTTGCTGGTGTACAACCTGAATATGGATGAACATGGCTGTGTTTTACTAAAACCCAAGCTGGGTGATGTTCAAAAAAGAGTCGTTTTAGATAGCACATTTTTTTTGGCAGTTTGAAATCTTGAGCTGACAGCATAGCAGCGCTGCACCAGGCTGCCTTTGAATTCTTCTTTTTGGTGCACATGAAGAAAATAACTGCAGCCATTCTCGGGGTGTTCTATGTTCCGTCTCGCCCGATATGTGCTCCGCAGAACCAGCGCAGACATTATTTTTGGTAACTGCTCTAAAAAAGCAGTTTTGATGCAAGGGAATAAGTGCTCAGGAGATCCAGCGTGGCCATTCTCCTTGTAACTGCTGAAAATGCAGTTTGGTGGTGCAGGGGAGTTCTGCTGCGCTGGTAAATGTACCTCAGGATATGGGCAAAAGTTGACCATGGTGGGTCAAGGGCAAGTGTATTCTAAATTGGGCATGTCGTCAGCTTACCATCAGATCAAACTGGAGGAATGATGCAGAAAGTTGACAGATTTCATAACACATGAGGGAGTGTTCGATTTTGGAACTATGGCCTTTGTGCTTGTTTATGCATCCTCGGTTTTCTAAAAAATAATGGACAAACTCTTCCAAGGGATGAGAGGTGTGTTTTGTTTCCAAGATGACGTGGTGGTGTGTGGTGAATCAGAGAGCGAACATGACATGGTGTTGGATAACATGATAAAGGAGGAAATTGATCTAGCGCAACATTTTATAAATGTCAGTACACTTAGAAAGAGTGTAATTACAGTAGACGCCAGTGACAATGGCATTGGGGCGGTATTGTTTCAGGTAAATGGTTCAGAAGAAGAAGAAATAATTGTGCATGCCTCAAGAGGTTTGAGGGGCGCAGAGAAAAATGATTCTGTCCTGGAAAAGGAAGCATTAGCATGTCATTGGGCTGTTGAGAAGATTAAAAAATGTTTGTGGGGTACTGATTTTATTATAAGGACAAACCATAAACCACTTAAAGCAATATTTCAGTGTAAAGGGTTGGATGAAGTGTTGAGGAGAGTGGCTAGCTGGGTCATGAGATTGCAGAACCATATGTTTGAGATGCAACTGATTCCAGGAAAGGAGAACATGTTTTTTGTTTGTTTGTTTATGTATTTATATAGCGCACCTAACCTGTAGGTATCTGGGTGCGTTGAACATAGGTTACAGGAAATAATAATTAACATGACAAGGAATACAGGCTAAGCAGAAGTATACAATTATTTACAATACAGGTGTTGAGCTAAGCAATAGAACTATCAGATAAGTTACAAGACAAGGAATGCAGGCTGAGCAGAAGCATCCAATTATTACAATGCAAGTGTTGAGCTAAACAACAGAACTGTCTGATAAGTTATATGGCTTTATGTAAAGTTAAGGTATAGAGCTGTCAAATTATACAACAAGGCAAATAAGCCAATTTTTGGCATTTTTTCTAAAACAGTGGAGGGAGGGATCTGACCTAAGGGCCACTGGCATAGAGTCCCAAAGCTTGAAGGCAAGTACCGGGAAGCTACTTCCTCCAGCTTTCTTGCCGTTGTAGCTAGCGATCTTAAGGCTTTGAGAGTATAGGGTTCTGGTAGATCATGCCGAGATGTTTTTGGAGAATTTGTCTCCTAAGTATTTCGGGGCTGAGTTGGCATCTGCTACCAGAGATGTCCTGTATTCTAGGGATATTTAACGCAGTTCTTAAAGCATTATTTTGCAGGATTTGCAATTTGTTGTCAGTATAGCTGCTTTAAACTATGTATAGAGATTTGCAATAATACATGTTTGACAGGATTAATGCCCTGGCTAAGGTGATGCGGCTTGATGTGGAGAGGAATGGTTTGCACGCATTAATTAGTTTGCACATGTAAGCCATAGCCGAGGCAGTGGCATTGACTTGTGTTTTCATATTTAAGGCTCAGTCCAGGTAAAAACCAAGGGTTTTTAACTCTCTGGATACTATGAAAGTGTTGCCGTCAATGTTGAAGGAATGAGTTTTCTCATTCAGACAAAGGCCATGAGTGGGCATCAATGCCTGAATAGTGAGGTACATTTTGTTAAGCAAAATCGTGTCAACATTGCGGTCACCAGTGATGGGGATGGGAATCTGAGTGTCATCAGCATAGTTGGTGTAGGTGACACCCAGATTGTCAAGGTCATCAAATAAAGGCTTTGTGAAAATGTTATACATCGTAGGGGAGACACACAATCCCTGTGGTACTCCGCAGGTGATTGGTACAGGCTCCGCTGATGCAATTGTAGAGAAAACCCTACTTGTGCGATTAAGCAGCAAGGATTGTGTCCAGGCGGTAGCTTCTTCAGAAAAGAAGGCAGCTGATTTTAGATGATCACGTAGAACTTTATGGTCCACTAAGTCAAATGCTGCCGAGAGACCCAATAGTAGAAGGATGGTCAATTTACCTTTGTCCCAAATGTCGTCAATTTGGATTTTAGGTCAATTCATGCTGTTTCTCTTCCATGTTTAGGTCTAAAACCAGACTGTCGCAGGCCCAGCAGGTTGTTGGATTCGAGATAGGCCTAGATTTGTACATAGGCCACCTTGTCTAGGATTTGGGCAGATTGCTTGTCAAGGTTGGGTAGGTGTAAGGAAGACGTCAAGGAGGATGATGTATCAGAGATGGTTTTTGTAAATTATGAAGGAATAGTATGTAAAGAAGAGTGGCTAGAAGCTACCAACAGGGATTTGGTTTTGATGCGGGTTAAGACGTACATGGAATATGTGTGGCCGAAGAAGGTATAATTGCAACAAGGAGATAAGGCATTATGGGAGGTAGGTGATGAATTAAGTGTTGTGGATGTTATTATATTATAGGAAGAATAGTCGATGTGGCTCATAGTGGGCATGTTGGAGTGACAAGAATAAAGGCCATCCTGAACAGTGAATACTGGTGGCTGGAGTTTTAGAGATTAGCTCATTGCATTCAGTGTCTGAAAGTGGGTAAAGATATGGAGGCCAAATGGTCGCTGGTCATGGATTTTGATGTTCCATGCAATGTGTGGGTCGAAGTTGCTGTGGACATTTTAGGTCCTGTAGAGTTACGTGGTGGATGTGGAAAATAAATTTTGGTAATGGTGGATTTGTTCTCATGATGGTGTGAATTCAGAATAGTTTGGGAGATTTGTGGTGAGAATATTGTGGGATTCTTTCAGGACGTTTTTGCAAGAGAAGATCTTCCAGGAAGCACATTAACTGATAATGGTACACAATTCACGGGTGGTTGTTTTCTGGAATACTTGAGGAAGTGTGGTGTGAGATATAAGAGATCGGCTTTATACTATCCTGAAGGGAATGGGATGGTAGAGAGAATGAATAGATGCGTTATGGATGCCATTTGCATGGTTGGTGAGTGTGGTATGGACAAGAAAGTGGCCATTCAGGAAAGAATATATGATTTGCGCATGTCTCTGCACTCCACAACGGGAGTGAGTCCATTTGAGCTTATGAGAAGCCGCAAAGCTAATACCAGGTTGAGCCCGTCTTGGTTGGTCAAGAGTGAGTCAGATTGTGTGATTGATAAATTGAGGACGAGCTAAAAGGAGAAACAAGAGAAGTGGGTGATGAGAGAGAATATGAGAAGAGGTAAGAAAGAGTTGAGAGTGGAATGAGGGAACTGGGTGAGAATAATGAAAGGCGTGACTAGGAGGAAGGGAGATTTGCTGTATTCAGATCATGTTCGGGTGGTGGCTGTACTCAAGGGTCCGGTATGTGTGAGTGGTGGACAGGTATGGAATAAGAATAGGATTGCGCTGGTGAAGAGAAAATATGTTGGATAAAGGAAGGGAGATGTCTTATGATGTACTTTGCTATTACTGAATAAGGAGTGTGATGTATGTAACACTCCATTTAGAATGTATTTGTATGAGGAGGATTCCAAGCATAGCACTTGGTGAAGAAGCTCAATAAGAAGATGTGCTGGGGGTCTGTTACTACTTAACTTGAAATAAATCCAAATATAAACCTCATCTGGAGTCTGCGGTTTATACCTTAACAGTTTCCATTTTTGTTTTAATTAAGGACCATCAACAGAGCCTTTTCTCCACTTAAATAAAACAAAGACTATTAACACCCCAGAAGCACGCCATTATGTAATAGCAAGCAATACACTTCCATTGGTGGTCGTTACCTGATTGGTAATGCCCGCCCACATCAGGGTTTATTACTTAATTATGATTGGCAGGTGATGTCAGCTTCAGCAGCCAGTACATTTCTCTGACTGTCTGACTGATGGTGAGAGATGATACTTTGAGCTATATGCATTCAGCACCATCACCTTCAATTGACCATGCTACCTCGCTGAGAAGCTCAGCATCTACAGGGGCCTGCACTCTTCCAGAAGTAAGGACATGAGCAGACTTGAACACTGCTGGTGCAGGAAGGAAATAAGCAGAAGACAGGCCGTCTCTGTCTACACACCAGACTCTGCAACCTTCTCCCGTCATGCAGACTCACACCCTTTGTTTCTACATTTCAGGAAGGAGATCAAGACCCCCTCTTCGAGGAATGCTCCTCCACAACACCTAGGTGACACCCTTCACTCCCCACCTAACCATAGACTGGGCAAAGTGACTCCCCCCTGTTTTCTTCCCTGGCTGCTTAGATTTCTTGCTGCCAATTTGCCCGCCCTCCCCTTCTTGTTAGCTCCTTGTTTTTGTGTAACTCTGCTTCCCTCACTGCGTACTTCCGCCTACGAATTGTAAAGTGTGTTGTTGCCTCCAAAAGGTAGATACACACTCAATAAATGCCCTAACAATAATAATAATAATAATGATAAAGTGCTGAGAAGTAGAGCTTCTGCTATTAGGACAAAGGGCAAAGTCCATGGCAAAAAATTAAATTAGAAAACATACATGCGGGAGAATGACAGTGATAAGGTGAAATGCCAGAGCAAGAACAACGCTATGGAAAAAGGGACAAAAAAGGGGAGCAGTCAATGAAAAATGTGGTTATCGGCAATACTAAAGGATACACAGGATTTAAGAAGAGACAAAATGCAGCACAAAGCACTATATAGGGGACAACGGGGGAGGATACAAGTAAACTATCAAAATAAATGGATTAAGGGCCTCATTTACTTATTTATTTTAAAGTATTTTATTGGCATTTTGTATTTATAAGAAACAGTGCTGTACAGCATAATTGAATGAATGTTGCATTAGTACTGGCAGATCAATTGGCGGATATAACTAAAGATCAGAGTGGAAACAAAGAAGGAAAAGGAAAGAAACAAGAACTGTAATAACCTGCACGTGTTGTGCAACAACAATTTAACAGTTTAACAAAGGTCTTCGTCAGTTTTCCGGCGTGAGTTCGTGGGTATAGTTCATGGGGGTTCTTTGGGGGAGGGCAACTGGGCGAGCGTGAGCCCGGTTGAATGTACCAGGCTCTTGATTGTTAGGTGCTCTGCATTAGCAGCTTGTGATGGGCGTTGCTGCTCAGGGTGGTTTATCGTCCAAGGGGTGGAAAATCTCCCATATCATTGTCTTCCAAGCGTCAAAAGTTATGCTGGGCTCGTCTTCTATTCTGGATACACTCTCACCCCATACTCTTGTTTCTGCTTCTGCCCAGCATTGAAGCGCTCCGTGCCATGTGTTGTATTGTGGTCCGCTTGGTTTTTTCCATGCCATGGTTATCGTTCTTTTCGCCAGTATACATGCCATGTCCATGAGTTTAGTCACGTGTTTAAACTTTGCTAGTCTGGGATACGTTTCTAGTAAACACTCCTTGGGATTCCAGTGGTATTTTACTATACCTATTTTCCTGCAGTCTTGTTTGACTTTGCTCCATAGTGCTTGCGCTTTCTTGCATTTCCAGAACATATGGGCAATTCCGGCTTTGTCTGTGTCTCACCATGGGCCGTGGGCAGTTTTCTGATTGTTGAAGCTAGCTACCCTGTCTGGCGTCATATAAATGCGGTAAAGGACGTTTAGTTGTATTAGCTGGAATCTCCCATTCCTGGAGACCTCGTGGGGGTATGCTAGTGCTCTTTCCCATTCTTTCTCTTCGATATCCATCTCCAGGTCTCTGGTCCATTTATCTTTTAGGCCCTCGCTCTTGGGGTTGGGGTGTTCATGAGTTGGTTGTATATTCTGGAGACAGGTCTCCAGCCATCTCCCAGTTCGTATGTTAGTGTTAACAGGGGGTTTGCCTCCGGTTCCTCTGGTGAGGTTTCCCATTTTGTTTTGGCGGATTCTCTGAATTTTTGGTACCACAGGAATTGGCTTTTGGGCAGACCTTCTTTGTCCATTAGTGTTTTAAGATCTTAGAACGTTCCGTCTTTGTGTAAATCCCCCCATGTGTACATACCCCATTTCCCAGTACCGCACTGTTTCCATGTCAGCTATTGTTTTACAGATGTCTGCCACCCCTGGGACCTCCGGGGAATATGGGGATTTGAAGCGCAAGAGGGTTTTAGTTCTGTTCCATACTTGTCTTCTGAGTGTTATCAGCATAGGAGGGTTTTTCAGGCAACTTGGAGGTACCCATAGTATTTCCATAGTATTTCCTTCATTAGCATTGGTGCAATTAGTTGTTTTAGCAGCCTAGGTTCTGCGGTGATCTCGTCTGAGAGCCATTGAGTGACAAAGCTCAGTTGTGCAGCTAGATATTATTTCTCAAAGTTCAGGAGCTGGATGCCTCCCTCTCTGTGTGGTAGTGTTAGTGATTGCATAGCTAGTTTGTGTCTTGCCGCACCCCACAGGAAATCTCGGATTATTGTGTCCAGTGTTCTGAAGAAGGGTGGTTTTATATAGTAGTGGATGTTTTGGAAGTGGTATGATGGTCTCGGGAGAACTATCATTTTCAGAATGGATGCTCTACCCATCATTGATAGTGGTAGCTTGGACCAGAATTGGGTTGACTTCCGTATCTGTTTGACCGCAAGGTTTGTGTTGTGAATGTGCATTTGTTCGGGCGTGTGGCATATGTTCACGCCTAGGTAGTGGAACGACTCCAGTTGACATTTAACGCCCACATCTGGTAGATTGTTTGGCGTTTTGTACTTCAGTCCTGCCAGTGGGAACAGGCATGATTTCTGCATGCTGAATTCTATTCCCGAGACCTTAGCATAGTTTTCTAGGACCTCCAGCATGACTGGGACATTCTGACTCAGATTCGTCACGTACAGCAGGACGAAGAATTGTTTGCGGAAAAAGATACTATTGGTTCAAGCCCAAGTATGTACAGCATGGGCAATAGAGGGCAGCCTTGTCTGGTTCCCCTATTTATGTCCCATGATTTGGATACTACCCTGCATGTCTTCACCCTTGCCTTCGGGGCAGTGTACAGTATCAAGATCCATCGAATGAATTTATCCCCAAGTCCAAATTATTTTAATGCTACTAGGAGCCATTCCCAATAGATGGAATCAAAAGCCTTTATTGTGTCTAGGGATAATATTGGCAGGTGTTCTTTTTGGGCGGTTGTATGTGCCATTACATGTTGTAATCTACAGAGGTTGGACGTCGTGCTAAGGCCAGGCACAAAGCCATTTTGGTCTGCATGAACTAGTTTCTCTATGATTTCCGATAGCCACGCCGCCAGTATAGTTGTTAAGATTTTGACATTCTAATTGAGCATTGCTAGGGGCGATAAGGGTCACATTCGTAAGGAGGCTTTCTGGGTTTGGCTATCGGGACTATCAGCGTTTCTCTCATGCTCCCCTGCAGTATCCCCATGTCGTAAGCTTCTCAGTACACTTCGGCTAGTAGTGGAGCCAGGATTGATTCATAGGTTTTGTAGAATTCTGCCGGCAGCCGGTCGCTTCCCGGGGTCTTGCCAGAAGCCAAGGATTTGATGGCTTCACTTATGTCCTCAGTGGTTATGTCCCTCTCTAATGTGTCACGCTGGGGTGATGTTAACTTGGGTAGTCCTATCTCTTCTAGCGTATCTTGAATGTCTATTTGGGGTATTGGTGTTTTGTGGCTATGTAGTTGGGTGTAGTATGTTTTGAAGGTGTTGTTGATGCCTGCTTGTGTTCGGTGTGGCTCACCGTTACTGTCATTGAGGGTGGTTGTGAGGTGTTTGATGTGTTCTTTCTTGCAAAGCCATGTGATAATTTTTCCTGGCTTGCCCCTTCACTTTGTGCCCTCATTGTGTCCGTAGTGTGGTCAATTTGGCTAGTCTTTCCCATGCTTCTTTGCATTTAAGTCTTTTTTCTTTTAGCTCTGCCTCCTTCTCTTCGGGTTCCCTCTGTCTGATGTTTTCTTCCAGGGACTCTAGTTCAGTCCTTAGAAGTTTACTTATCCCTCCTGCTCCGGACATGACCTCCCGTCAGATGAACACCTTCAATGTCTCCCACACTGTGCTCCAGTGCTCAACTGATCCTAGGTTTTCTTTTACGTATGTGTCAATCTTACCTCTCAGCTACTCTTTGAACGCTTGGTCAGTTAGTGTGTCGATGGGCATCCGCCACATTGGGATGGGGGGCCTAAGCCCCCGTGGCGACCATTCCATCAGCAGGGGTGAGTGGTCCGAAATTGTTCTCCCCAGGTAATGCAACTCGTCTATTTTCCTGAACCAGGCTCTGTCCACAAACAGGTTATTAATCCTGGTATGTAGCGCGTGTGGAGCAGCATAGTAGGAGTATGTTCTCTCGTTTGGGTGTGTTTCCCTCCATACGTCCATTAGGACTAGGTGCTTCAAAGTGGCGTGAAGTGCTCCTGGTGCAGTCCTTTTGTGGTTGACCAGGGGGGGATGATCTGTCTAAGTCCAGGTCTCTGACACAATTGAAGTTGCCACCCCACATGAAGAGGCCCTCTCTGTATTGGCTGAGTTTGGTGCACAATGCGTCTATGTGGGTGGGCACATTGTGGTTAGGAAAATAGGAGTTCACTATGCAGATCTCTAGTTGTTCGATTAGTATCAGGTATCTGCCTCCTGTGTCTGCCTCTACTTTAGTTAGGGAGAAGGGTGTCTGGGGGTTTATCCATGTGTATACTCCTCTCGCATATTTTGAGTACGGGGCTCCATATCCCTGCCCCCCCATCGTTCGTTCAGTTTGTCTTGCATTTCCTTTGTTAGGTGGGTTTCTTGGAGTAGGGCCATTGAAATCCTCTTCCTGTTTAGGAATGACTTTATCCTTTTCCTGCGGAGGTATGTCCTTATCCCGCGGACTTTCCAGGTCATCAGTTTAACCTGTGTTGTCATGTTGGCAGCCATGTCTATGTGTCCGTTTCTCAAGCTATTTGCACCCGTTGTTCTCCCCCTTCTTTCGGTTTACTGTTTTCTTTCCGGGTTAGTGTAATTTTGCCCACGTATCTGCAGGAGACCATGTCTGAGTATTGTCTTTGGTAACATTGGCCACAACTGGTGGCGATTAGAACTTTAACTTTGATAACCAATGACTGCGTCTAGCAATTGCCTTGGTATGGCATCGCTCGGGCATCCCCCAGCTGTCAGAGGCCTTCCGGGTCATTAAGCGTGGGTGTGGCGATCGCAACAGGCGATTGTTGGGTCTTTTGTGGGTCAGGGTGGGTGCTCGTTACGTTGGGGTAGCCTGCCCGCCCGTTTCAGCTGGTGGTTGCATGGTTAAACTGCATTTCCTTGTGTAGTGAAATGTTTATCAGGAGTTCTGTGGTTAGGCTTGATTGGGGTTAGCATTTCTCGTTGCTCGTTCTTTGATCGTTACGTCACGTGATTTGATCCCGTTTTGCTGTCAGATTGTTGTGTTACATCCACATGCTGGCCGCAGCTGGCGTTTCCGGGAATACCGCCTTGCCTTTGTACATGACCTTCAAGCGTGATGGGTACATTAGCATGCATTTTAAGTTTAGTAGCCGTAGTCTGGCTTTTATAGGTATGAAGGAGTTTCTTGCGCGTTGTACTGCCATGGTGTAATCGGGGTATATCGCTATTTTGGAGTTGTCTCTCAATGTCACGCCCCCTTCCCTGGAGAACTTGAGTATGGTCTCCTGGTCTTGAATGTTTAGCACCTTGGCTATCATTGGTCTTGGGTAGGAGCCTGGTGGAGTTCTTTTCTGAAGGGACCTATGAGCTCTTTCAATCGCAAATCCTTGGGACAGCTTCCCCGCCCCTACTTCTTGTTGTAGCAAGGTTTCCACGAAGCCAGTAGGGTTTTGACCTTCCATGCCTTCTGGTATGCCTAATGGGCGTATGTTGCTACGTCGGGCTCTGCCTTCGGCCTCTTCGGACCTCACTTCTAGAGTAGCAACTTGTTTTTCCAGTACTGTTTTTTTCCCTTTTAGGTCAGTTGTGGTTGCGGCGGTCTCTCTTATGTCCGTTTCTGCTGTGATCCTCTTTCTGCCAAGTTTCGGATATCTTGTCTCATCAGCATCACGTCTGATTTGACTTCTTCGATTTTCGTGTCGATGAAGGTTTTGAAGGCTTATATGGCTTACAGTACTTGTCCTTCATTGTTTGTTCCAACTGTGTTTTCCGAGTCATTGCTCGTTGTGGGCTCGCCGGGTGTCAGAGTTTTGGGTTTGGTTGTCATATAGGAGTCCATCGTTGCTGCTTTTGTTTTCGACTTGGTGGGGGCATGGTGTTTGTGTCGGGTCAGGGCGCAGTCTGTTCCCTTGTCTGCTCTGCTGACTTGCTTCCGTGTGGTGTTGCACTGGCTTCGTGGGCTGGAGTTTGTTGTCTTGTGTTATTTACCGGGTGCCCCTGCCGTTGGGGCCAGTGCACATGGGCACTAATGTGCATTCCTCTCTGGGTTCACTTTTGGTTTACTTGTGGCTGTTTTATGGGGGTATCCTTTGCCTTCCATGCGCAGTGTTGGGTGGGCTGCATTTGCTTTTGTTTGTGGGAGGCACTGAATTGCATTGTATGACAGATGGTGGCCGTGTATACACCTCTCACCGTGATCCTGCTTATAGTCTGGTGTTTCCTTTGCTGGTGGTTTGGCATTGCCGCCGTGTTAGTTCTTATATGTGCTCTGGATGCGCCGTCTTAGGTGTGTTGGGCTGACCCCCGCTTATTTCTGCATGTGGTGCAGGTCTCAGTGTGGTCTCTTTGTTAGCCCTTGGTGGGTGGTGCCCCGCGGGCTGTTGCTTATGTTGCTCTCCTCTGTATCGGGCGCCGGGCTTGGTGTTGCAGGATGTCATCATTCACTGGCAGTGTCCTGGGTTGCAGCGCCTTTGTGTGGATTTTAATCGTTCACAGGTGATTATTCATGGAGCTTCGCGTTCCTTAGTCTTTCAATGCCCGGGCTCACACTTGTACCACTTCTGATGGTGCTGCACTGCCTTGTGCTTAAGATGGTTACTAGTGCTCACGCTTCGCGGCCTGTATTGGTGTTGTGCCATTGTTTCCTTTAATAACAGGGTGATGGCTCCCCTACTCGTGTATGTGCTTTTTTGCAGGCAGCACCTGGTCGTGCAGGTCGTCCCGCTCTCTACTTGCTATTGCATTTGGTGTAAGGCCCTGTTTGATCCCTTTGTCTGCCTTTGGTACATGGTGTAGACCAGATTGCAGCACGTGTGTTCCCCTGCTTCCCCAGGTCCCTGGTTACGTTTGTCGCTGTGCCTCTGCCTTCGAGTGGTTACTTTGTTTTGTTGCGGCTTGCACAGTTGCTGTGTGTGTCGGCTATTTGTGCGAAGCCCTTCACGCCTCGTGGTTCCCCAGAGCTTTATCACTCTCTTGTTTGCTGCATTTCGTTTCCCCTGCTTCATGTGCCTTGGCTCAGTTTGGCACACGCCAGGGCCGGGCTGGCTGGACTGCGATGTCTGCTGGTGCCTCAGCGGGGGAAACTTGCCCCGCGCAGGTCTTACCGCTCCCTCTTGCCGTGGCGCACTCTGCTGCGGGGTACATTGTTCTCAGCTTGTCAGGGTGTTAGGCGGAAACCTGTGCAGTTCCTTTTGGGAACACTGCAAAAGGTTTAGGACTACAGGTGTGAGCAGTAAACCCACTTGGTAGCAGTCTGTACCACCCAGATTTACCTGGTAGCTGTGGCTGAGCAGTCAGACTTTCCTCAAGAAGAGTTAGGCAGTATGCAAAGTATACACAATAGGCACTCAGACACAATAATACAAGCAAACACTGACCAGAGCTTTGTTATCAAAGTATATAATTATTTATTTAAAAACACATTGTTTGAAACACTCCAGCACTCTTATTGTAAAACACTTGAAACACAGTTACTATTATAATATATACAACCCTTATTCCTTATCGGATAAGTCTTAGTTAACACCACTTATTTCCATACAGAGGTGAGCGCTTAACTATAGATGGCACTCCAATAAGTTTATGAAAAGGGAGGGAAAAAGACAGACTATGGAAAGGTACACCACTCTAAGATTTAGGAACACTATTAGCAAGGCAGAAGAGCAAAAGTCGCTTGTGAGCCAAAGTCCATAGGCTGGGCCCACTCTTAGAGAGAGCAGAGCACAAATGCGCCCAAGATCACACAGTTACACTAGGCTTAGAAAGTCTTGCAGAGAATTCGAAAAGAGTTTAGAGAGGCTCAGAAAAGTTTAGCCAGGGTGTCCCAGGCTAACCCAGGTTCGAAAGCCGGGTGCTAAATCTACCCCGTACAGTTGGTGGCAGGGGAAGCCAGGCGGGACACGATACCTTAGTGGGAAGGATCCTCCAGCGGTGGCAGTTGTTCCTGGCAGCGGGTGCAAGTCTCGTCGTCATCCAGGGGAAGAGAAGATCTCGACTTGGAGGAAAGATGAAGGTCGTTGCACTGCCAGGGAAGAAACCAGCCGCAGAGTTTTCCGGTTAAAGGTATTACCCTTTATTTCGTGGTCGTGGTAAAACGTGGTATTCCGTTTGCCGGGGTGCTTGGCACAGGCAAGGCGGCCACGAGATGCGTCGGGAAGGCAAAAAGACGGTGAGACTGGTTATCCCCACCAGTCAAAGGAAGAAGACTCTCCAGCGGGAGATCTCCTCTGTCGTTGGGAAAAGTGGTGAGACGGTCCAGCAGGGCTCCACCGGTGGTGTCCTCGTGGCAGGTCGGCTCAGCTTCTCCCTCGTCGGATTCTTAGGTCCTGTGGCGACTTCTGAAGTTCCAGTCCCCAAAGCCCTGATTTTATGCAGAAAACCCCCATTCACTAAGCCTAGCTGTCACTCAAACATGCTAAGTGGTGAGCCGTCCGGCTCACCACTTGGGCCAATCAGGACGGAGTGCAACTTGAGTTGTTTAGGCAACTCAGTCCAGGGTGCCTAAATTCCCCTCCACCCGTCCTAAGTACCTCAGACAGAGTGGCACCACTTTGGAGGGCTTCTGTGGAGAAGCCCGCCAAAAAAGTGGAACAAAGGGCTCGACTTGGTTTGGAGTCACAGAAGAGAACACAAACGCCATTTTAGAACCGAGTTTTGGCAAAAATACCAACCGGAGAATTAATAATAATTAAATAAACCGGCGGTATGTTCGGGGCTATCGTAATTAAATAAATAAAGATAGTAGCCTCGAACAATGGGAAAATCCCATAGAGAAATATTAGCGGTTGAATATAAAAAGTAGTATCCACTGCCACCAGCCAAAACTCGATCAGGGGGGACGGAGACGTGCCCCCTTGACTAACAGACCCTGGGACAATCGAATTGCCCCAGCCAGTACGTCCACAATATGATGGTTTGTACTGGTTCTGTTCAGAATTCAAGACTAGTAAAGTCAATGGTGACTTTACATGCCCTGGGAGACAGTAGTCAGTCCCAGGGTATGGAGTCTATACTGGGGGGTCACTATGACACCCCTGTGTTACTGCACTAAGGGTACTGTGTAACACACATCACAAAAACACATGAAGCCCTATGGAGTCAAAGACCCCATAGACCATTAAACACATCTAGAGTCAAAGAAACACACTCAAATCATGCCCAAAAGTGAGGGTAAAAGAGTCTCACTCTTGGCAGGAGAGAAAAAAATAAACCCCAAAAATCCAGCAAAGCTGCTGGGGGACTCACTAGGTTAGGAAATTCAGCCTAAACAGAGAATTCTCCCTAACACGGGGCACCGGACTGATTTGGTTGTCTGTGGCCCGCAGCTTGCTTTCTCTCCTTCGCGCCGGGGCACTCGTGGGGCGGACGTAGTGCCCTCCTTGATGTCTCGTGTGGCGGGTTATCCGTCGTTGCTCCAGCGGCAGGCGTTGGGTCACGGTTAAGAGGCGTGTACTCAGTTTGAGCTGACTCCACGGTGTTGGAGTCGCTGCTGGACAGTATCACTGGGCTCTGTTGACGATGTGTGTGGCTCCTCCCCCAATGGCTGGATCAGGTCCTACCGCCTTCCCCCAGCCCATTCGATGCGTTGCCGCCATCTTGGGCGGTATAGGGGCGCTTCGTTGAATTGCTCCAGCTCGGCCGACTCCGCCCGATTCACTCCTGAATTTTTCCGTTCAGGTGGGCAAGCGCTTCAGCTACCTTTAGGGTCGTTTTCTGTGTCAATATGAAAGTTAATTTCACAGTTTATAGGATCATTGCAGTTATCGTGGGCGGGAACTCCGGCAGTGCATGTCCTCACTACATGAGCTCAGGCCACGCCCCCGGACTAAAGGCCTCATAAGGGGTTGGGCAATATCACAACGCTAATTGCACCTTGATCTGGCCCAACGCTATTAGCGTTACCTAAACTCGGTCCGTCACAATTTGCGCCGGATCCCGAGTTTCGGTGGTGAGGTAAATCCCAATTCCCATTGGGTCCATCAGACCCAATGGGGGTTTCTTGGCGCTATTAGTGCCGGGCGCAATTAGTGTTGTGCAAATAGCGCCAAAAACAGGTGGAAAGGGGACATTTTTACCTCCAGCAAAACACTGGTGGTAAAACTCCCACTTTCCACCCAACTCGAGATTGGACGGAGCATTAAATGCCTTGGTAATAAATAGTGTTACCGCTGCCACTCCGCCCAACTTTTGGGAATGCCTTAAGAGATGAAAAGAGGAATGAAAAAAGTGGAAATGTATTAAGGAGCAGATAGAAAGGCAACCTTAGTGCAGTGCTAGGAAAAAAAAGAGTTGAAATAGAAAAAGCACGCAAAGAGAAGGAAAACTTCACAAAAGAAAAAGGAGATGAAGAGAAAAGGAGAGCAGGAATTCTGAGTTGAGAGGGCTGTCCTCCATGCGCTATAGGAAAAAGAACAGTCCACCAGGCACACACAGGCTACAGGAAAACACCGTAGAGTTCTGCCACCTTATCTGACACTCACTTCGCCCTTGCATCAACCCTCTATAGTCACGGAACTGCTCCCTGACTTGCAACTCGACAGTTGTTGGTACATATTGCCATATACAAGGTACAGCTGAGCTACATTATTTAGCAGTTATGGAATAATATAATCGTTCGATCCCATGCCAACCTTACTGTCTTTACTGTCTTTACTGAAAAAAGCATCCATGTAGAGGCAAACGGTGTGCCTTTAAGGTAAAGCAATTGATAATTATTTTATGTTATTGCTTCTGAATATGTTTAAAACTTGTTCAGAATAATTGCGCTTGAAGATGTCACTGTTTTCCCCATATACCTATGATTAATCAGCTAAATGATGACCCTGATTGTGAGTTACAGCCCCACTTCAGTAACATCCTCAGGAAGTATATTTCAAATGAACACAATTACAATTATATTTTTGCACAAAAAGCCACAGATGCAATAATTCATGTAAATTAACAAGCGGACACAAAGATAAATATTTGATGCTAAATGTACGTACGTATTTCCACGGCTGCCCTATTTGTTTTAGTTATATATCCATATGTTTCTTCCTAAAATAGCAGTGGAAAACCCCTAAGCCTGCATCAGCAAAATAAACAGGTCATCACAAACCGATGCACATCCAAATCAAGGGAATGAGAAAGAGTGCTTTGGAGATAATTCTAGAACGCTGTGAGTTGCAGGATGCACCGAGCACAGTTCTTGTGACTAGCATGGTGCGCCTACTGGACCCTGTGCTTCACAGAGGGGACCAGTGGGTATTAGGAGGACCGGGCAGTATCTTTCAGCAACATACCTCGTGCCTATTGATGCATTTTGTCCTGGCATATAAATATATTTGCAGTGGTCACCTGCCCCAAAGTGGTTAGGAAGTGAGCCATCCAGCCACTTGTGCAAAATTAGCCATGCACCTTTTGCATTCCTGCCCTTATCTGCCGAGGTTACAATGTAAGACACAATGGAAATGCTCCTGCTTTGCATGAGCATTTCCATTCCTGGAACCACAGCGAAGACCAGGGTTTAAGAAGACTCGGGAAGTGGCTGCAATTTCTCCTGTGCACACGCCCTGACAAGCTAGGACAGATGTAAAGGAAACAGCTGCTCAGGGAGCTGAAAACTAAGCAGATGAGTTCTTGAATAAGGATGTGTCTAACAGTCTTTAGCAGCATGTAAGTGCATTTCGAATCCAGTTTTCCTTTTTTTTAATTCTAAATGGCTTACGTTTTTTCTACATCGTGTGCACGTTGGCACGCCCCAGAAAAATATTGCTGATAGAAAATTGGCCCATCTGTTCTTATACATTATCTGACAAAATGTCTTTAAGACTTTCCATTTGCTTCTCTGATTGCCACATATATTAGAACTGTGGGCTTTGCTAACAAATAAGGGGTCCCAGCCTGTCAATGTTCCCATTTGTAACTTCTAATGGTACAGACATAGAGTTGTTTTATATCTTCTTTGCTTCCAACGCGCTTCACATTACACTTAGGACTGTGTGCGGGATTCGACCATCCGCACGGGGAGTGTGCGCTCGCCTAGGCTTTTTCGATTTGTTGATAATGAAAATGAATGATGGGAGATCAACCTCCAAAAATGTGTGAGGCCATTCCGCACACATCTTCTCTTCTCACTGCATGAAATGCATAGTCACGTGTACTCCGGGAGGACACAGCCTAAAGGCGCTGTCCTCCACTGTCATGTTGAACTGGAATGTGATGGCCACGGGTACATCTAAGCATCTCAAGAAGGGGGAAGGTGGAGCTAACACCACTGCTTTGGTATGCAATGTGTCAATTGGAAGCTAGTTCCCACCATTCTGTATGAAAGGCAGTGGATGGCATGTCTGGGTCCATTAGTTGCTGAAGGTACTCCTGCGGAGCGGACCCCTTCCAGGAGGGAGAAGTATGTGAATTGGGGGAGACAGGAAGTCTGCTCTCATCACATACTTCAAGGGAGACCTGCTCTTTAATCAAGAGTCACAGAGGGCTCTGTTAACCACAGAGGCACTTTAATCTACAATAGACAGGAAGATGGGTGGGACCACCCCTTACCTTTCCTGTTGGGGAGCACTCTGGTACTAACCTCATGCATAACAGTAGTTTGTTGATGGGGACCCAGGATTGATTCCTGAAGGAAGGCTTATCCTGTCCCAATCACTGGGGCCCATTTGGTTTTAAATGAGGGCTGAACCCCTCTCTTAGCAGATCATCGGACAACTTTGAAAGGAGTAATAAGGACTCATTTGGACCTGGGCTGAAGGTAAAGTCTACCTTACATCTTCCACCAGTGAAGGAAGGCCAGGAGTTCCAATTGGGAATCAAGACCCCTCCCCTAAACATCTCCCAGGGAATACAGGGAGATACCAGACTCAGAGCATCTGCCCAGCAGCTCCAGAACCAGTACCCAGCCAGCACACAGCGTGCCCTGCTAGGTTCTGACAGCAAGCTTCCTAGGTGGGAAGTGCTAGAGAGTATCTGAACTAAGGACAAGGCCGTTGCCTGCAAACACTCTTCTAAGCTTTGGGCCGTATACAGATATCACAAACACGTTATACTACAGTACTGATTACTAAGCAGTTGAGCTCCCTTGAAGTAGGAGCACAATAGCATGGAAGTGGGAGCAAAAAGGCATAAGTTAATAAAACAAATATTACAGTTACTCTAAAACAGTGCAAATAGTTTGAGTTCACCAGATGAGTTGATTCAATGCAGTAGGCAGGCCAAAGTCAATGGGCTGTAGTGTCTGGTATAAGTAAAACCGAGTCTGGTATTTAAAATGGAAAGGTCTTGGCCTTTCCTTTCCTTTCTAAATACTTAGAAGTATTTCACGGAAATAAAGGTTCATATGTCGGGTCACAAGCTGACTAGGCCTGCAAGTTGCCAAAGTTGAACGCACTTTCGCAGTGAGAGGTAAGTTCTCTCGGTCGGGTTTGCAAAGTACCTTATAATGAAGAAAAAGATGCAGCTCAAGACTCCTGTTCCTGGCAGCTCCTGCAGATATTGCTGTTCTTAAGCCTCAGTCGTGGGGACAGGAGGGAGGACGTCGGGGGACTCCTGCACTGTACAGGGAGTGGTCGCAAAGCTGGCAAATTGGCAAATTTTTGATTCCGGTTGCTGTTCTTCAAGCACACAAGCTGGTGTCCTTCCCCCTTGTTAATCCTAACCAGCTCCCAGAATGGTATCCAGGTGGCTTACGAGTTGATTGGTCCTACCATTTCAAAGAAAGAAGTTGTCCTTGAAGGGCTTCTCTGCCGAGGGGAGCTTGGTGATTCGGACCTGCAGCAGGGCTCCACCGGGCAAACCAACAGTCCAGTAGTTGCAGCAGCCGTCCTCTTCGAGCTCACCCTCGGTTCTTTCATTCCAGTGGCCGACTCTGGTTTCCAATCCAAGAGACGCACCTTTTAAACAGTTTTCTCCCATTCATTCCAGCCTGGCTGCCACTTACCCAGCAGGGTGGCTCTCCTTGCCGGACAGTCAGCCAGCCAATCACACCAGAGTGCATTTGGGTCTCCTAAGAGACTAAGCACAGGGAGTTTTGGGCACCTCCCTCACTTCCTGCCCACCCCAGACACTCGGGCGCCTGAAGCAGTCTTCAGTCCTGAAGCCCCCCACCAAAGGCGTAGAAACAAAGGGACCAAACCTAGTTTGGCACACAGAGACAAACACTAGAAGGACCTTTCCAAAAAGAAATGGTGAAAAAAGAAGACCGGGACCTGTTTAAAGAAAGGGGGCTCAGACGCCATCTTGAAAAACATGGCCCCCGTGATTTTTAGCTAGTGGTGTTCGCGGTCGGGAAAAATCATGGTAGTTTGTTGTAAAACCACTGCCACCAGCCATTTTGATAGGAAAGGGTAGCATTTGACTGCTACATGAGTTTCTAGACATAGGGGATACTAGCTAACCCCTCCAGCACTCTATTGTAAGATAATGTGTGCTGGGTCTAGGAATTGAAAAAGACTAGTAAAGTCAATTTAACATTAAATTCTCTGGGAAACAGTCGTTTATCCCAGAGAAGGTATTTAAACCTTGTGACAGCCTGAAATGCTTCCCTGTATCACTGCACTGAGGCTGCTGTGTGACACACATGAAAAGTTGATGCCTATGGAGTTATATAAAACCCCATAATCAAAGAAAACAAGAGTAAAACACATGTCAAAATACATGAGAGAGTGGGAAAAAAGGCTCACACTCGCTTCAGGTAAAAAAATCAAGTCCTCAAAATCCAGCAAAGTTGCTGGGGGTCTCTAATGTGAAGGGAATTAGCTCATTTATGAGAATTCTCCATAACAGCTAGGAGGAGTACCACACAAGCATCAATCAGCGCCCATCTTTTAAGGACATTTTTGAGACAGTCTAGTCCTCGAACCGCAACTGGCTGCACTGCTGACTGTTGTCAGGCTGCATTCGCCAGAGACGTCCAAGACGGCTCCACCAGTGTTCCAGATCTGCCAACCAGCAGAGAGACAATGGGCCTCATTACACGGTAGGCGGTAGCCATGGTGCTATTAGCACCATGGCTACCCCCTTACTGCATTCTGGGTCCGTGTTCCCGGAATAGGGACTTACCGGGTCATTCCGACATTGAAGGACCCGGTAAGTCCCCATTCCGGGAACCATTCCCCATTCCCATTGAGCCCCCATAACATTGTGCTGCCTCACACTGTGCTTGTTAATTTGCCTTTGTATTGCGCTCAGATGAACTGTGCAGGTTAGCCTATGTATTGATTCTAGAAAAAAGTTGAGGGTTGGCCTATGTATTGCACTTAGAAGAATTGCGAAGGACAGTCGTTACTGCTCCAGTGGAGCCTGAAGGTTATCCATTACTTTGCACTCAGAAGAAATGTACAGCGTAGCCATGTATCTCACTTAGAAGATGGTGAAGCTAGCCTATGCGTCACACACTAGATTAGATAAAGGATAGCAAATAAACCTCACTTCAATTATAATATATTATAATATGAATATAGCCAATGCATTCCACTTGGAAGAATAGTGAAACTAGCCAATGCGTCTCACACAATATATTTATGAGGATAGCAAATACACAGCACTTACATGAAATGTGAGGATAGAGAAAGTATTGCACTTACATGCTTTTTTGAGGGTGGCCCGTGTGTACACCTGGATGATTTGCCAGGCTAGCCAATGTGTAGCACTTAGAAGAGTTTTGGAATTAGCCAATGTATTGCACTTAGGAGAACTCTCGAGGACAGCCTGTATTACAAATAGAACTGTGACGATTAGCCAATGTATTGCACTTAGACAAATGATGACAGTCAGCCTATGTATAACAGCTCAGAAGTATTGTGAATATACCGCAGGATTATGAGTGGTGGCAGCACAATGTACATTCCCATTGCAGTAGTCCGTAGGACTCCAAGGGGATTTCATGGATTCATGGCAGGAGGCAATTCTGCCATTGTAAATCACATTAATTTTGGTATTAAGTGAATAATTTACTGCAGGCCTTTTGATGGAGGTAAAAACTCAACTTTAAGACCAAATCTCGTATTCAGCAGTGTGGTAAAAGTGACAGTAAATCCATGAATCCTAAAAAAAACTGCCAGTTAAAGAATGACAATTTGTTAACACACTGGCGAACTTGTAATGAAGCCCAATGAGTTTTCTTATTTTAGACTGATTAAATTTACTGATACATTGTCAATAATTAATATGTGGAGTTTGTTTTTATAACTACGCTGTTTGTATTTAATTACTTTGGGGACATTGCACCCTAGCTTCGTGTCTTAGAATACATGAAACGCTAATGCAAGCAGCACCTCTTCTCTAAAATCCAGCAGAAACAAAGAACAGTGCTGGGTTACTATGTGGGGACACATGGACATTATGAGGCTGGTAGTGCAGGAATAAATGGCACTAATGGAGGTAACAGCCTTACTGCCAGTTTACTGTCAGTTTCCTGCCCCACTAAATTCCGACCACAGAGGTGAAGTGGGAGATGTACCTCAAGCACACAGGTGGATGTCAATCTTCCACGTTAACTGCAAAACTGATCAGATTTACTGTAGCGGAAATACTGCTCGATGTAAATCTGAAGAAATCCCCATTAGTCATAAGAAACCCAAAGATGAGACTTAAAACGATGGACCGCCATTCATGACCCTGCGGTAAATCGACCGGACTGACTGGCGGTACCGTTATTGATTTTGGTGGAAAGTTATCGCCAGACTAGAATTGGGGCCAAATAATGTAACAGAACACAGGGACCAGGGCCTGATTTAGGTTTTTCTTTGCGATTGTGCCATTGTAAAATGCTTTTGCAGATCAGGCCCGCAGTGTGGGGCTTCTCTAGCTCAAAGTACCTGTGTGTCCCACTAATTTCTTCTGCACTTTTAAATGTGTTTGACACTTTTACTTCCCGTATAAGTTATTTCTATATCTACAATCTATGATGTATGTAGCTCTAGGGCAAATAATTGCTTATGGATTATGGTATATTTATTTATATATATTTGTGGCATAAATGTTTATCAATTTCGCCTTGTTGCATATGCTGTTTGTATTAGTAAGGGGATGATTTCGTTGGCTGTGCATACCTGTATTTGGTTGGATGCTCAAATAATGTTCATACGGTCAGTTATATAATCAGGGAGTGGTTCCATGTGTTGTAAAAAGAAATTGGACATTAGATTGGGTAGACACATGACTACTTAGGTACCACCATTTCAAGATCTTTACCATGGGGTACTCACCTGAAATAGAAACTGGTTTGAAATAAGCGAAGAAACGCTGCCATCCTTCATTGTCTGCAAGCTTTAAGAAGCTACTCAGTATGAGCTATGCTCACTGCGCACCGCACAAGGTCAGTGGAGTTGGGGGTGTATGGAGGAGGTCTTTGTGAGTATTGGCATTCTTAGCTAACACCATTCTGAAGGAGGTACTTGAGCTACCAGTGACATCCCCTGTGAGGCCACACAGAGCGAGCCAGGAGCTCCTTATATTAGAAACCATGGGGCTCATTACAAGTGTAGAAATCCTGGAATAAATGGTGGTAATACCGTCTCAGGCATTTTTACCAGACCGGCACTCCGAGTTTGCTGGTAGGGACTATGATCCCACCAGCAGGCCTGACCTGCCAGTAGCTTAGGCCGCTGCCAGCAAATAATTGTACAATTACTGGTATTACCGGTGCAAGTGATTGCAGCAAACCCATTTCATGGAGTCCTCTGGGAGTCCATTGGCTGGGAACTTACTGCCATTGCCAGCACCCATAATATCCCAATAATACCAGGATATGGGGTGCCGGTAACGGTAAGGCTGGTTTGCCAGTTACCCACTGGAAATACGGGCTTGTTACCGGCTAACCCGAATGAACCCCTTCATCAAGTTGCAATCCTCGATATTATGGTGTTCCATCTGAAATACTACTCGCGCATGCGTGCTACCACGTTTTCATTGAGATCTTATGACTATTGATTTCAGCCATTGTATCATTTGGTTAAACTTTGTGAAAAGGCGAACTGGGAAAAATTGTGTTTCTTTAGTTGGTGCCAAACCTCTTGGAGCAAAAACAAACAAGATCCAGAGCAAATGTTGTCCAAGAGTCTATGGGCCAAATTCACAGAATCGTTTATAATGAAATGAAATTATATATTATTTATATTGCACTTGTACACAAGTGTTTCAGAGCGCAACCAAGGAAAGGGAGGGGCACAGGGAGAACAAAAACAAGAATCGTACTAGGCCCAGTGACATTGAGAATGCGCAAGTGCATGGGAAAGGGAAAAGGGGGAAAGTGCACGGAAGGGGGGAGAAGTGCAAAGTGTGGAACAGAGGGGAGGACAGACTAAATAATGATAAGTAAAATAAATAAAGGCGATCAAAAGTTGTAGTGCAGCCAGCAAGAGGCAAGTGCTAGGTTAGTCAGATAGGGTATATCTGATAAGTACAGAAGAAAAGTGGGTGGGGGACTGTATGGGTACAGATAGAGACCCCAGTGCAAGGGGTGGCCCGGAGGCAGGGCAGGGGGGTGGCAGGGTGAGCAGGTACCTGTGCCCAGAGGACAGAGGGTGGCCAGGTGCATAGTGCCGAGAGAGAAAACAGAGCAGCAGGGGAGAAGAGGGGCAAAAGCAGAAGCGAAGAGAAGGTCTTGAGGTGCTTCTGGAACCGAAGATGGTTCTCGTCAAGTTTCAAGGTGGCAGGGAGGCTGTTGCAATGGGAGGCCCAGCCGAAGACAGAGATCTACCCCCATAATATGAATGGCAAAACCCCATTGCAAAATGTTCTCTGAATAAGGGCCTATGGATCTATTTGGGGAACAAAAACGAATTGTGAGGATAGAAGTGGGCACTACTGAGTGACTTGATCAACTTTACATTTTTCTTGATTATTGCATCCATTTCTTTGACTTAACTGGTCCTATGACACAAGGACCACATAGAAACTAAATAACCAAAAACTGGGTGGAAACACCTAGTAGTGTCTGATGCTCTCAAAGTGCTCAACTGACTGAGCCTATATATTCATGTTGTGTGGTTTCAATTATTTCTATTTCTCTCCATTTGTTTGTAGAAAATATGTATACAATTCTTCCTTTCCAGAACAAACTGTTATATCATATATTCATGGCAAAGTCATTTGTAAAAAGTGGTAGGAAGTATTTTTTTCCAAATTTTTTACATCCTCACGGGGCTGTGTTTTCAAGCAAACAAAGACTCCTGGGTCTATATATCACAATTTAGCCAATGCATTTCGGTGTGGAACACCATCTTCAGTGCTATACATGCTTTGTATTTAGATTTCATACAAAAAATTATACATTTCATATATAATACATACCGTTATGTTCAGATATTTTTCACATATGTAGGGGAAGACAAAAGAAGAAAAACAATGCCAAGGTCCCCGTAAATAACTTTTCAAATCAAGCAACTAACGTGTGTTTGTAATATCATTACAGTGTTAATTATTAGCTCTGTTCGTACCTCAATGAGGGAGTCTTTCTCTTTGGATTCACCACCTTCTTAATTGCGAATCCCTTTCACTTAGATGGGGTTACCTGTAGAAAATATCCCTCTATGAAAGTTCACAATCTGTGCATTTGATCGTGTTGAATGTAAAACTAAGATGTCTTTTCTTACCTGCAGCCTTTGCAAAAGCGGCAGTGTGTGCCGAGGAGAACCGTGTGACGCGTGGATCTCCATGGTTTTTAAGTGTTGCTATGGTGACCCTACAAGGCGTTGCCCCCCCGGCAGCAAAGTGCCGGAGTGCCTCCGCCTCTTGCCCCACACTGCCATGGAAACGGGAGGGTGGGACTTTGTCACCATATTGTTTATAGTGTTATCATCGCAACAAGCGTTCCTTAGTCAACACACCTGACAGAGCGGTTATGGATTCACCTGTGACTCATACCATGGGTTGCAAAATGAATAAACTGAGCCATATTCATGCTGAGTGTATTGCTTACAATGCGAGAAAATGTGGATGTGAACACACACGTGTGAACTGAAATGTACGCAGCTGGTCAAAAATGTAAAAAATGTTAAATGTTGCTAATTCGATATCTTGAGAAAGTCTGTTTCAAACATGCTGGCCATAACAACATGAAACCACATGTGCTTTGGCTGATTCATTTCCTACAACACCTTAATGGAGTCCTATATAATGCTAACAACATATTTGTTACGGTAGATGTGAGAAGCTTGTACACCTCAATACCTCATGATCATGGAAGAGAGGCAGTTGAATGTCTTTTGTTCAAGGAAGGTTATAGTCCGGCACAAAAGGAATGTATACTGGCGATCCTACAGTTTATAGGAGAAAACCCATACTTTCAATACCAGGAACAGTTTTTTCTGCAGGTGGCAGGCACTTCCATGGCGACCACCATGGCACCCGCCTACGCAAACGCTTTTATGCACACATTCAGGACAGATCACGTTTTGCAACACTCCACATGGCAAAACCACCTGAAAATATGGATCCGTTATATAGAAGATATCTTTGGCATTTGGACTGGTACAGAGAATAAACTGCAAAAACTACAAGCATTCTTTGAGTAGCTCAGCACAATCGACCAATGAATACAGTTCACCTATGAGTATTCCAAAACGACAATACATTTCCTGGACGTTAATATTACAGCTATGGACACAGGATATAGAATCAACATTTATCGAAAAGCTACTGACAGAATCAACCTTCTACACAAACTCAGTTTTCACCAGCCCAGTCTTATCAAAAACTTGCCATACAGCCAAATGTTGTTTGTGAAAAGTATAGTAAGTGCCCCTGAAAACTATGCACAAGAGGTAATTGAGATGAGCAACAAATTCATAAACAGGGGATACTCTGTAGAAGAGGTACGAATAGCTGAAACACGGTTGGAAGCTCAGAAGAGAGAGGATCTATTGAAAACCAAGGATAAATCACTCACAGAACAACCATTAGTTTTTGTGTCTAAATACTCCAAACAGAGTAACAGGATAAAAGGCATCATCAAGAAAAATTGAAGAACAGTCACATGTGACCATCGAGAAGAGCATTTGTTCAGAGACTTCCCCACCTTTGCCTACCAAAGGAGCATGAATTTCAAGGATAGGTTGGTCAAAACAAAACCCACAACAGATAGGAGGAGAACAGAACGCATTGGAACATTTCCTTTTCTCAACTGTAGTAATTGTGGGCATGTACTTAAGGGAGAAACAATCAATCATCCACATACAGGTGAGCAAATTAAATTGCAGATCTATGCAGCCTGTGATACTCAAAGCATTATCTACACAATCAAATATCCCTGTGGACTATATTATGTGGGAAATCCAAAAGAACGGCAAGAGTATGATGGAATGAGCACTGGTCGTGCATAAGGAAACACAATATGAACTCAGCCGTAGCAAGACATTGGCTTGAAATGAAACATAATATGGCACAAATTTGGTTTCAGATTTTGGAAGTGGTTTCAAAATGGCACTCCCATGAAAACATACAGAGAAGGCTGGACCAGAGAGAATACTTTTGGATTGATAGACGAGGGACTCTGGCACCTAGATGTCTCAATGGGGAGATCACTTTTGTCTGTTTTTTGTAATTGTATGTACCTGACTTGTCACAATACTGTTGACCAAGATATGTTCATTATCAGGCAGATAATCCTTAAATACGCATTGACATCACTTGTTGAACAATGGGCTTATTGGCATATTTATGGTATTTTACCCATAGACACGAATGCAATTTCAACTCATGTACCTCCAACCCTATGACACAGTGTTCTGGATGATAACATTATTTGGGTTTAGAAGAGGGGAGAGGATTATCTCCAGAACCAAAACTGGTTCAGTTTTGCAATCCAGAAGGATTGGAAACCATGTCCATCTGTGCTAAACAGGAGTGATTCGTAATAAGTCTGCTTCATCCCTCCATAATTTAACAAGACCCATGGTCATCAAGGGCAAAAGCGACAGGGTAATAGATGGGCTTTTGACCACTTCAGCGAAAGGGCATGGATCCCGCAGATCTGAGGTTCCAGGAACCTCAAACAATAGGGCACCAGAATAGGTGATTCAAAAGATCTGCAAAGAAGTCCAATGTTTGGACACCATGTTTCTGGCAAATCATCTGTCATACGTTATATTCATTGAAAGATGGGAACACCCAAGTCTGATGATGCACATCTTTATGTAGAAGACCGAGATGGAGGGAGACAAGATGTTTCTCTGCCCACCTCGGGAGCTGAGATTCTAGAACCTTGTGAAGTGAGCTCTCATATTCCCTGTCTGTTGATGAAGGTTTTTGTGACTGTTTTTCAGCCAGTAACTATGAGAAGTTACCATGATATGATATGGCATTTATAACGCGCCTATACGCAAGTGTTTCAAGGATGGGGCGAGGCAAGGGAGGGAGAGCAGAGGGAAGACAGAGACAACAATCATACTTGGCCAGGTGACATTGAGATCGCGCAAGTGCAGGGGAAGGGGACAGAGGAAAAGTACATGGGGAAGGTGGAGGGGGCAGTGCAGTACACAGGATCTACAGTAAAAAAAATATAGATTTTAATTTTATTTTATATTTTATAAATAAAAGCAAAAAGTAAAGAGTGTGGCCAGCTGGTGGCAAGTGCAAGAGTAAGTGCAGACATACGGCGTCAAGTGCTTGTAGTGGACTGTAGGGATACAAAAAACTGTCCACAAGTGCGGGGGCCACCAGGGAGGCAGTGCAGGTGTGCAACTGGCAGGTGAGGGGACCTGGGCCCAAGATCAGAGGGTGGCCAAGTGACCATGCACTCATAAAGTAATCAATTTCTTAGGAAATCATGTAATGTGCACTGTATACAGTTTGGGTGCAGGGGAGGAATAACTACCCTGACACAGAGCAGTAAATATGAATACATAGAAAAAGAGCCCAGTCTATAAGCCTTCCCATCCCCTGCACACCGTAATGCCAGATACTGAATAAAGGAAATTATCTGAACAATGTTCTAAAGAATACATATACTTTGCTCCACTTAACATACTTTTTTTTATTTTTCTTCTTAATGATTAAAACAGCAGTATGTAATTCATACAATTCTGTGGATTATGCTCAACGCGTTTCGGGGAATAAATCCCCTTCTTCAAGAACTAGATTTAATGCAAAGAGAGAAAGTGTACTGAATTCTTAAAAACCTCAATAGCCCACCACCACAATTTGTGAATGAATAGGGCACCCTTCCAAGGGTTCACAGTATAGTCTGCCTTCACCAGAGTCACTACCCAATTAAAAAAAAATAGTATCGCAATCGGATATTTATCACCAGTGCCCCCAATCTCATAAGGGTGCTCACCAATAGTGAAAAGTATTAATGTAGATGCGCCCGAGACCACACCCGTGGTACTTTGCAAACAAACAAAAACAACTATGTAGGTCCCAGTGACCTCCATTAAACCATACCTATTTCCAATTCCTATGGATGGATACATGTAAAAATGACTCACTGGCCAACTACTGCATAAAGTGCAGGCTTCCTCTTTTCAGGATACTGTAAAGCCAAAACAAAACTATATATCTCTGCATTACCAACTTGTGGTGTATTTCACACAATGGGCCTCATCGCGAGTCTGGCAGTAACCCTTAACTGCGGCAGTAACGTTATTAACTCCGCATTTAAGGGTCCGCCAGATCATGGCCTTGGCGGATTTCCCCCCAGCTGTGAGCTGGCCGGAAATCTGCAGCAAATTTAACAATTTTCGGCGCTATTACCACCGGCGGGAAATCCGGCGGCGGTAATAGCACGAATTTTCCCCATTGGGCCCAATGGGGAATGAGGAATTCCCAAATGGGCCCAATGGGGAATGGGCACTAACCGTTCTGCCAAACCCGTGATCCGGCACTAATAGCGCCGGGGGGTTTGGCGGTAGGGCCAATAGCGCCGGCGGTAATATCACCGGTGTTACCGCCCAACTCGTGGTGAGGCCCAATGTACCGTTTATGCATACCTTCAATTGTATTTCCACGGACAATGCAACAGGAAACTATCGGTTCACGGCTGTGTTCCCTAAATTCTGGAAAGTGTATTGGACATCCCTATGATGAGTCTGGAATTAAGAAGGAGGAGTCTCTGTGAGAGGAATTACACACATAGACAGCAACTCACATTTTCAAATCTGCCATATACCAGAATGTATATACATATTTTACCTTTAAGAAATCTGTGCAACCTCCTTGCTGTAAACAGACATTTCCAACGGCATCAAGCCTCCAGTTCGAGTGCTGCCGGAGGATACGTTTACAGCTTAGGGGTCATAGACTGGGCTCTTTTTCTAAGTTTTTCAGCCTGAGCAGGACAGAGTGACTTGATAACAGGGGCTGAAAATGAAGAAGTGCACTACTACCCATTGGAATTGCTGAAGCTGGAAGATTCAATGGATTGTTCAGGGGTTCACTTCCTTGGAGTTGTAAGATAAACCAAGGTTGTCCTTACCACATTCTGCTGGCATCTATTCGAACTAATACCCCCAGGGGTTCTAGCATCACATCCTTCTCGGACACCATCACACGATAATCGAGGTCGTTGTTGCTCTCATTTCACTGTTTTGTTAAATAGACAACTATGGGTTTGATATGGAGCCTTTCCATTGACACCATGAAGATTGTTGCAGGATTGTCTCCCGGGTTTGCTATCCATTCACTCGCTATGTTAAGGAGAGGAGGATTCTCAACTGTCTGTGAAGTTTTAGGCACTGTTAACCAATGTCTGTTGGAAATCTCTACTTGAGGAACTCGAGATCTGAAGTGGGTGTCAGCAGTGACATCTTGAAGCTGTCTCCTTGACCTAATAAATTGAGGTCTGTGCATACTCGGATAGTGACAACAAGAGTATTCTCTGTTGATGGAGCAGGGGTAATCAACTTTTAAATTAGGAATCAGGATAAAAACTCTCTACCTGTGCCAAAAGGATGTAAAGGAAAAAAGGCAAAAAGAATGTAGATGAGAATGCAATTTTAAGTCAACATAATGGGCCTCATTACGACCCAGGCGGACTTCGCGGTGCTAAATGCACCGCGAAGCATGGCGGAAAGCCGCCGATAGCGCCATGGGGGTTGGCGGATTTACCGCCCCATTCCGACCTCGGCGGAGCGGTAAATCCCCAATCCCCATTCTGCCCTTCCCCATTCCCATTTTCGCCCCATAGGGTATAATGGGAGTGGGGAAGGAGTTAATTACGCCACCGTAAAATACGGTGGCGTAATTAACAACGAGGTCCCGTAGCGCCATGGTTTTCTCCGGCTGGTAAAACCAGGCGGAGAAGACCTCCATGGCGCTACGGGAACTCGTAGTATGGCGGAGAGGTACGCCATGCACTACGCTGGCGTAACACCCTCTCCGCCAGGGTCCTAATGAGGCCCAATGTAATGAATGATATGTGTTTAAAAAACTAAGTCTCGAATGAGTAGAAAATAGATAAGATCTTGGATGATGAGCATTCAAGCACAACAGAAATTAAATGTGTTGCAATTAATAACGCATGTACTCACTCATTTGAATTTGCTGCACCAGCACAATTGTTTAGAGGAACGCTTTTGCGACTAAAAAAATCTATTAAAGTACGCTGATAAGTTGCTCTCATGCTACCAATTTTATGAATTGTCAATGCTTAATTGAGCTCATTGCTTGCAGTTGCAAAGTTCTCTTGCATAGACTTCGTTTCTGGCCTTGGATTTCTGTGACGGTATGGCTTGAGAGAATCCGCTTTTGTGTTAATTGGAGAAGACCAGCCCTCCCCAATGATAACATGTTAATATTCCACTTTCTGTATTCAAATTAAGGAACCAAAAAAGATATAAAAATGAGTTGTTTGAGGGGTGGTTGGCATTATTTGAAATTGTACAGGGATCTAGGTGTCTTTCTGTTTTTCTTGTCTGTACCTTCTGGAGCACTGTGAATTAAACATTTCATGAATTAACTTTGCCCATATCGAACTCAGATTTTCTGCTACAATCATTTGGCCATGAAGTCACCCTAGAAGGATAACGGATGAGATCTTCAGCAACATGAGAAAAGGGAGGACAACTTTTTCTTAATTGAAAAATCGCTGAAGGGAAGGTCTATGGTTTGGGAAAACCATTGGTCAACTACAGGACAAGTCATTTTATAAAGAGGGGAGTTTGGAAAATATTTAAAATTGTGAATAGTCTGTATTTTTTATTGTATCTGTCAAGAAAAGACTCGCTTAAAATCCCATTGTATCAGGGAAAAGCCAACTGTCTCACCAAGCATTTGCATCCATGCACTATGCTAAGTGATATTTCGAGTATGGAGTCACTATTTTTGAATGACCATTTTGTGGTAGAATGCATTTGCTTATGTTAAAAAAAAATCTGGTTCTTACATAATTAAAACTGCTGGACACCCACCATAGGACACCCACCATACCTACTCTTCGAGTCCCACCAAGCATCATGACTAGCGTTGGGTGCCGTTTAGGGCTGGCAGCAGAGACCACTTTATGGGTGCCACAAACGTGCCTATATGAAAGCTTTAATTTTGTTTGTCTGTCACCCCTTCTCAAACCCAACACATGTCTGGTGCAGTCATAGCTCTGCAGCCATGGCATATGCAAATTGGGTGAAGAATTTATTATTTGTTCTTGAATTGCCTCAGATCCTGTATTCTCAGTGTCTCGGCGCAATGGCGTGGGGCATTACGAAGAGTGGCATAGACTTCCTCATAAGCCACACTTTGCCTTAGCCCTCTGAGTATGGGAAACATTCAGTTAATGCAAGTGCCATTTCCCCCTAATTACCTAAATCATTCACACAAGACTTGCCTTTTTATGATCACTAGCTTGTCATGAGGGGACAGCACCAAGCAATTGACAGAGAAATGTGCATTTGATATAGATACAATTGTTTGCTTAAGAGGTGCTCTAGAGTGCCATGGGTCGAAGGTCCACCAGAAACAGTGGGAAGCAAAAGTCATCAGAAGATGCACAGAATCTAAAACCCGAACCCTGAAAGATGCCTTAGAGAAGCTACAAGAGCATCTGAAGGAGCTGAAAGCAGCCTGAGCGGCAATGAATCAGGAATAAGGTTCAGACACAGGGACACTGTAGTGGTGGTTATACACTTGTATTAAAGTACAAGAAGGATTAGAGAAATCCCTATCTCACCCTAACACTTTGAGGGGTTTTCCTGCCTCAACAAAACTAAAGGATGTCAGTGTCAGAATGTCCAAAAATATAAAGAGTTCTCCGTCCTGTGTCCCAAATACTATCCTGACCCTTACAAGTTAAACCTAAGAAAGAGTGCAAAGGGAAAAAGTATTTTGAATGCCCACCTGGAGTCTCCTTTAATGTTCCAACATAAAGTTCCAAAAGGTGCACAAACAAATGAATTACACAAGTTCCACAAACTGCCACAATTCTCCAAGGGAGGGCTTTTCTTTCTCCTTTGGAGGTCCTCAGCCACTTGCTTGGTTGCAAACAAAATAGCTAGCGCATTCATGTTCTTTCCTTTTCTTCACTGGTTAGGCAGTCCTTCCCCCTTAGGTTGTTCATGTACCACAATGTGGTTTTCCCCACTTTTTGTTGACTCGCCAGTCTCCACTTCACATGCCACCTCTCTTTGTTAAATCTTTCATAGAGACTTCCTTCCCCTAGTCCTTTTATAGTTAAGTGTTCTTCCTCTTTCCTTTGCATTTTTTATCATACTTTTATTTCTACACAACTCTTTTCCTCAGCAATATAACTTTGTTCAGAGCAGGAGGTATATTTCCCTGCTTTCTCAATAAGGCTCCCAAGGTTTCACTGCTCTCAGCACAATGGGAGAAGTTCTTTCTTTCTGCTTAATTTCAGCTCTCTATCATATATCATAGTTCTTCTCCTCAGACACCCCTCCATTTAAAGGTCTGTGTTGGGGAAATTGATGGTAAAAATTGGGACGATTGGAGACATTTGGATTTCGGAACCCCGTCTAGTTAAAGGCCTGTCTTGGGGAAGCTGGATAGCAAAAATTGGGATGATTTGAGAATTTTGGATTTCGGACTCCCCTCCACTTAAAGGCCTGTGTTGCGGAAGCTGAACAGATTGCCCAATTAACTTACAGATTACAGTTTTCAGTGCACACCGGGAATGAGCTTTGTTAATTTTGAATTTTAACAAAAATCACCTGTGGTGTTCGGCCAAGGGGAATTAATTAAATTAATATTTTTACTCAAATAGGCTAAGGATCTAAACTGTTCCCCCGCCCACTATAAAGGGAAAGGGTTTAAGGCCAGCAGATTCCCCCACCTTTGGGTTGCTAAGGGTTCATGTCTACTTACATTGAAAACTATGTTTAAAGTCCAGAAAGCTTGCTGCATGTCAGGAACACTTGGAAGGACAGGGCAGGGGTCTGGTCACTCCACTTTCAAGCATGGCCTCCAGCTCTCCACCATAGTCCCAGTCAGCTTTTTAGGCCTTCCCAGGAATGGACAGCTCCACCCAGATGCAATCTCGTTTGGTGTTTCCTTGCAGCTGTCAGATGGTACATTTCAGCAGCTCTGTCTGATGGTAATTTTAGGCAGCTCTCTCCCCAATCATAATTTTAGGAGCTCTCTCTCTTGCTCATAGTGCATCCACTTAATATTTCAATATTAATATTCACAATCTTGGGGAGTACCCTGCAAGAGTTGTGGCAAATCGGATTGGGCAGTTACCCTTTTCTCTCCTACCAAATCCATCCCCTCTCTAAGGATTGGCTTAGGAGTCTGGAGCAGACATATGGCTGCTTTCATTTGCAATCCCCATTTGTTCTAATGTCATATTTTTGACAAAAATGAGTTATGGGGCAAAACTTCATAATTGTACTCCTAACTGTCATAATATACATGTTTTCTGATTCAGCTAATCATGGGGAATTGAATAAGATAACAACCACATCTGCACCATGTTGCACGGCCATGTGGCAATTTTCTGTCATTTTTACAAAAAGCATAATTGTTAGGAGCATGCAATATATTATCCATATTTCTGATTTCACCATCCACCCATTCACCAACTCTCAAATTTGGAACATTTTCAGATCAGCCAGAAACCCATTTTAGATTGTCATTACAATTCTCTGAGTCACAGGTGGATGCATTTCATATCACCAAAAACGCCTGAAAACTACCTAAAAAATGACATGTCAATCAAGAAAGTACATGGTGGTTGCTGAGAAAAAGACTTAAAATGATAATAGTCCTTTTACATTAATAGCAAATCTTTGGTATATTAGAGCCATCTGTCCCCAGCGACATGTGCATCTCTGGGCCAGCCTGCGATAGTCTCTTTGAAGTTGGTTGTTTGAATTCACAGTTCAGTCTTGATGACAGCCCCTGTTTTCACACCTTTCCCCTACATTCTGGGCATGTGCCATCCAAGGAAAATTGTCTTGCAGAGATAGGAAGTCTAAAGAAAGTTTGTTTTTCCAACAACCCTCAATCAGGACCCATTATATTGCAGTTGTTAACAGTTGGGATGCACAAACCAGGCTGGATTTGGGGGAGTTCTTTGTGAAGTTTACCCACCAACAAGCCAAAAGGAGCTGCTTTGGGCCTAAATGAAATCTTAATGGCAACAAAGTGGGCTTTTCTTTTCAGATGTTTGCCAGTATTTTGCATGTGAAGCATTATATACATTACCTTTTGTCAACACACACCAAGTCTCTTGCCTGACATCTTTATGTTGGCTGGAGAACATTTTTCTCATATATTGCTTTAAATTGTAAACAAACATGCAAAACCGTTTTGGTGTCAGTGTTTAAAATTCCTTTTTTTATGTGAAAGGGAACCTTAAATTTCTTCTGCCACTGTGAATTAAAAGGCTGTTTTTCCTTTTCCAATGACAGTTAGGTCTTATTCACGTGGCCCTTCCTTGTTCTACTTGCAGAAACCTCACAGTCTGCCTTACTAGGCGCATTTTGAAATGTGAAGGCCCTGTTAATTGTTTTATGAAGGCTGACAGGTCATTTTGCCAGCAGGCCTTTTAGTTATGTTGGCTTAGGGCCCACAGATTCTTTATACCAATGAAGATAATGAGAATGAAGAGGACAACACCACAGATACAGAGCCTGGAAGGTCAAGACAAAGGGCCTAATTTCAGATTTGGTTGTATTAGTAAACTTAATTACAGTTACAGCCAGTGACGAATGTAATTCATTGGCTAATCATGGGGTCTCTATGGACTTCATTGGGCAGTTAAGGTCTTACCACATGCAGCAATATTGCTTGTACAAAAAACACTTTACGGGAGGTAAGAGGATTATTAGCCCTTTTCTTAGCACATCCTCAACAATATAGGCAAAGCCTTGAACAAGAAACAAAACAGTGCTAGGGGTCTTGTCTGTTCCCTTCTAGGTTTGTGTCCCAATGTCTAGAGCATCAATCTGCAATTCCGAAACAGATTCCAAATGTATTTACAAAAATATATGTAATTTATTAATTTTTGCTTAATAAAGCGAAACATGTGTTCACAGAGTCAGCAAATAATAAAAACTTCAATATCTCAAGAAAGTGCAAATGCAATTAACATGTACCTCTACAAATTAAGAGAAAAAGCAGCAGGATAAACACCAAACAAAATAGAAAAAATAAATGATACCAAGTTGTGTGTGAACCAAAAGTGATCCAGATTAGGGTCACTCAGAGATAGTGTTGTGTAAGTACCACCAAACTAAACTTATTTCCACATTACATTCATTCCAATCTCAATTCAGGCATGCTCATACTCTCATCATATTCCCAACATGTTTCTTTCTGATCGTGTGTGCAAACAGGTAAAACAGAAATTCATCAGGGGTAGTCTGCCGCCTACCAAGTCAATTGAAACCTAATCAATTTAATTAACAGGTTGCACTTCCTCTAGTTTCATCCAACATTAATTATTGCGAGTTGAACAGATATAGAGAAGGCCAATTATCATGTGAATAGGCTTTGCGCACGATTCATGAGCATAGATTGTCCAAACTGTACAAGGCTTGTGCGTGGTCCATGATTCATTTGGAGCCCAACAGCAAAAAGGACTCCATACCTGAAAAGGGAACAGATCAGGGTATAAGTAAAGGATGCCCCAATTATCCATTCTCTACATATAGAATTGGATACACATTTAAAAATGACATAGTCATAAAATACTGGTCTGTAACGGTAATACTCAAGACCTAACTGGCGAGTATACCGCTGCAGTGGTTAAATGATAACAGTAACATTTCATTTTGTCGTCCACTCTCAGCAGGAGTGAACCAAAACCCCAAAATCATCCCATCCTCTATACTAGCAGTGGGAAGTGAGACAGATAGAATAGCCAAACTATACAATTGCTTGTGCATGTTTTAACTTTATGTAAGGTTCGCCACTTACTGCGGAAGAAGGAAGTTTTATGGTTCAGAAGCCCTCTTCAATATAGTCGCCTGAGTTACTCAGTCCTATGTCCTGTGTTCCTGGGACTAAACATCTGACCAAATGGAACTGGCTGTTATAAGCTGCGGGGGACATAAGGGTAAACAATCATTTTACCTCTTGAAAAATCAGATCTAGTATGGATTAAGCATTTGTGCTTTTTAATAACTTGCAATGCTTACCATTCTTTGTGCGTATCATTGCGCAGGGTCAACCGATCAGTATGATGTTGTCTGGTTTATCACGGACGTGTTTGTCTCGTGTTGTAATGGATACGAAACAGCCCAGGATTGTTCGTCCCGTAGTGTAGCTTGGTCTGGTGTTAGTTCGTTGGTAAACTACAGATAATCATTCATTGCCTGCGTGGTATAAAAAAACAGGTAGGTGGAGACAAGGTGGGCGAGAAAAAACCCATAGTGTGCTCTAATCCCTCTTACTGTTTAACATTGGTGCATGTTTTTAGTTCTGTTGGTCAAGTACGAAAATGCGGCTTACTTCTATATCGCTAGTGTATGTAGAGGTATTTCTTAATGAGCCACGGTCGATTCGAGTCTGCAATTATGTAGCCTGATCGATCCTTCCCAGGAAGTAGAATAGTATACTTCATTGTATTCACGATTAAGTGTTTCCTTATCTCTGCAAAGTAATGAGGACTTGAAGTTCACTACACCCGTATCAAGGTAACAGAAGCAGTAAAGAATTCTAAAAGTTGCGTATCGTCTCCCTCAGTTTTACAATCTTACTACGATCGCGTTATCCTCCGAAGTCCGCCGTCAGTGCTTCCATTTCCATTGCTGTGTTGTACGTGGAGTCACCTGATTCTTATACGCTGTTTCGTGCATATCACAACGTTGTGCATGTCATGCAATTGGGGCGTAAGTATTATGAACGCTTTGTCATTCACCTGGCGATTTGTGATTCTAAGAAAACGATCCCTTATGTTTTACGTCGGCATTACTTCCACTATTTAGTGAGCGGTTTAAATAGAAGTAAACTTGGGTAGTATTACGGCAGACTGCAGGCGAGGCGAAAATGCTGTGTATGTTTCTTTCTATGTGGTACTCGGTTATTCTACGTGTTGTTTGATGTGGGAGAATATTGCTTGTGCCATTAAGTAGAGACATTGGGCCTGATTATGACCCTGCCGGTCCGGAAAGAACGGTGGTGGTAAAACTGCTGCCACCATTGTTTCTGGACTGGCTGATTAAGAGTCCTGCATGCAGGAGGTATCACTCCCGCCACGTCTGACCTGGCAGTATTTACACCACCCACCTGCAGGCAGACATGGAAACACTCTGCTCCGTCATAGACGAAACCAGTATTTCCATTGTCCCCATCCCCATGGAGTCCTATTGGACTCCATGGGGATGGGGACTTACAGAATTCCGCCTCCGGAATTCCTGGGTCTCCGGGGTCATAATGCCCCGGTGATTTCGGGAATCATGGAGGCGGAATGGTAATACGGGTCCGGCGGTAACCTGCCGGTTTTTCCAGCACGGTTACTGCCGGACTCGTAATGAGGGCCAATATCTCCAATCACAATGAGACATGTCTATGGGACAAATAAACCATTATCAAGCTGAGCGATTAATCAGTTGGTATTCAGAAATGCAGATGACATTGTATGTAGAACAGTGCCAGAAGAAGATCCTACAAATCATATGCTCAACGCACCATCAGAGAGTCAAGAATAAGATGATGATGGCTAGCAAGTGGGATATCCGCCTCATTCTATCAGGTATACTCAATGTGAATGGGTCTACAAGAACATACAGTGGATCTTAAACAGCTCTGATGATTGATACATTGTTTCAGGTCACTTGGGACATTGGTAAGAGTGCATTCAACTAATCAGAACTTAATCTGATGTGCTCACTCATTGTTCTCCGTCTGGAGTTACTTATGTTTTAGGTCAATAGTTAAATGTTGGTGGATCCAAAAACAAACTTTAGACCAATCTTGTATTGTGGTTAGTCCACTTGCATCTTTTTAATATTTTAAATACTTGAGGCATAAAGTGTGCCTGACTGTTCAATGCCAAAATTATAGATGCCAATGCATTTCGGACTTAAGTCCATTGTCAGGGCCTTTGGGCACTGATACACAGTTCCCATGATTATCCACGTGATAGCATGTGTTAAACAAACAAACAATTCATCATCCGTTACAAAATCAGAAATCAACTGCAGATGACTTCACATACCCGAATGAATTTAAACAAAAATGTTGCACGTACCATTTGTGTGGTTGTCGTGAAATCAAACCATAAACAAAAACTAAATCAAAATAAGACGAAAATGAGCATGTGGTAAAAAATGATTGTCCTCTTGAACCATTGTAGACATTTAAATGACCAGACAGTACCTGAATCAGTTGTCATATTAATTATTATAGTGTTTCATCCTGAGTGCAGCGTAGACCAGCGTGGTTTAATAATGCTTGTATACTTAGGGAGTCACGCTCTGTGAAGACACAAGTAGCGTGATGGCTATTAATGTTAGTTGTATTTCTCATACAGTGTGTCTTAGTAACTGAGTAATAGCCTTTCTCTCTGTGAAAGTGAAGTTTCACTTACCTAAATTCTCTTTCACCACCATGAATACGTGGCGTACAGAAAAGCTGCTGTGCTGTTAGACGGTAGCTTATATAGTAGTTTACTGCTTTATCCCGGCAACGCGTGTTCGCAACCGTACAACTCAAGTATACGGTCCTGTAATTACCGGAAACCGTCTATATGCTTCCATCTATATCTATGAAATCAATCCAATCCTCTAATATCTACATGCCTAAAATAAGAGATTGACTGATTATCATTGTTGTGATCAGAGGTGAAACTGCAGGTTCTTACGATGCATCACATTATGCATTAAGGCATACGCCGGGTGCATTTCATTACCTTCTGTGTATAACCCGAGTACACAGTCCTGTCATTGCCGCAATCCGTCTGCATACATCCAACTGTATACATAAACTCAACTCAACCCTCTAATATCTGTTGTGTATGGCTTGGCTTTGCAGAAGGAATGTTGTGATATCATGTAGAGTGTTTATGCCTGAGTGACGGAATGCTTGGGTGAATGTTCTTACCTGGTCAGTTGGTGATTCCCCTGGCTGGGTGATGGGCTGCCAGTGTTTTATTGTCCTATAAGTAAAATAAATGTAACATGTTTGGCTGCTATGAAGATGTCTATGAAGCTGGAAATAAACTTAGCATGTCAACCTAAGAAAGCTGGGAGCTGCTTCGTTACATTGGCGACGAGATGGTTTAAGATAAGAAGAACCGACGAGCTAGGAGTGGATATAAGCTGGTGAATCTGCTGCGGGCGGTGCAGAAGGAAAAACGAAGAGGACACACTGCCCCCAAACAAGTAAGGAGTATGACCCATCACCCAGGGCAAAAAGGGGGAGGTAGTGAGGAAGAAATTCCCCACAGATCAAGTCCAGGACCTGTGAGAGCTATGTCCTGGGGCAGGAGAGAATGGAAGCTGTACAGCAGAAAGGGATACTTCACTGATTGTTGAAGAAGGGAAGTCAGGGATCAGCCGCCTATGGTGGAGTGAAAGCTGAGTCCAGAGACTAGCAGGGTCACCGGATAAGAGAATCCAGAAACAGAGCTGGGCCTGTTACGTCTTGAACGGGAATGTATCCCACAAGCTGGAGAGTAGGGTGGGGCACAGCAGAAGTAACGTGGATCAGAGTGCCTCGCTGCTATATTAAAGTGGATGGAAGTGCCAATGTAGCACAAGTTCAGCGCTGACAAAAAGCAGAAAATCGCTTTCTGATGCATGGATCAGAATGTATGGGCTGCCAATCTAGATGTCAGAGGAACAGGCACGTAAGAGGAACAGGCTGCACCAGAGCTATGTTGAAGGTGCATAGTGCATCGTGTACGTGCAGTGTGAGGAACAGTATCTGAGGTACGGCTGGCCTGCATGGGTGACTGTTGGTTACAGCAGAGGTCTGCTGTTCTCCGCAGTGACTCTGTGACTGATGATGTCACATTACGGTCAGATGGAGTTGGCGAACCTGCGAACTGCACAGTTTCCAAACATTCCGTGAAAAGAACTGCTTCAGTGACAATCGTCTTTGAGTAAGGGACCCTGTGGCGTCTCTGTAGGTGGCTAGGAAGTAGAAGCAGGAAGTGCCTGGATATATGCGGAGGACCCGATGATCAATGTGCCGGCTCATCTGTGCGACGAAGGAGCAGAGTGTGGAATGAAGAAGCTTCCATATTCTAGAGTGCATGACAGTGGGATAAGCTGCATGCGAATTGTAACGCAGACAGGATATTAAGTTGCGCCTACTGAAGGATGGTGGGCGAAGGAGTTACTGTGTCTGTGCCGGTTCGTGATAGTCATAACGGTGCAGTGGAACTGGCCAAGGAGATAACAAATCGGCTTACGTTACTGTACAGTGCACAGTACTGTGATTCAGAGGCCAGATGATGTATCCTTTATTGGAGTTGCAATATCTCCTGAAATGGAATGCTAAAGCTTTGCATTATTATGATGGTATGTTACGTATTACTGATGTATTTTTGAAATACTTTAAATGTATGTGGAGTATAGTAGATGCCAGTGCAAAGGTGTGTGTACTTATGCCATACATTAGATAAGCTAATGTTTTGTCTGGATTTGCAGGTGACGGGTGACCGCCACCCATGGACTCATAGTGGAAACTGCTAGATTTGTTGACAACATATCGGTCGGGTTGTCGAGTGGAAGAGTATGGTAATGAGTGAAGTTAGTCTAACCTGTTGAGGAATTTCAGGTAAACGCCATGATCTGCTTATGGACATTTATATACTTGATGAGGGTCACAGTATTATCCTGCTTAAAGGCAACAAGGGCTTTCAGAGAATGCAGTTAGTTATTGAATACTCATTGAGGATTGTTAATTCTAAAGTCGTAGGTGATGCATTTAGGTTGTTACAATGCAGATGTATGCTAAGGAACATCTGTATTGATCTGAGCAATTTAGTCATTTTGGGGGTATGCCTTCAATTAGCCCTTGTATGGGTGTGGGTATTTGAGAGGTAGTGCCACATGGTATGGTGTCTGGCGGTAGCGCCTCCAGTGTGGTATTGGCGTGATTGTGATGAGTCGTGCAGGGTTGAACAGTGTACGTGAGTTTCTGGTGGTAGCGCCACCATTCATGTTGGGCGTGACTATAATGAGGTTATGCACGGTTATCCCACGTATGGCTGTGTGAGGTGGTAACACCACCAATTGTCGTGGCGTGACTGAGGTTAGTCATGCGAGGTGAATGGTTTGGTGTTTGGGTGGTAGCGCACCCAGTAGGTGTAGTGGTGTGACTGCAGCATAAGTCACGCATGGTGAGGGGTATGTGTGTACGGGTGGTAGTGCCCCTGGTGTTGGTATGGGTGTTTCTAGGGTTTTAGGCATTGCCACGCATTACCCTGACTTTGTGGTTTATTTACCACAAATAATTTTTTTTCTATTCTCTGTGCACATGCGGTGCGGCTGATTTTTAGCTGCACTGTGTACGCTTCTATGACTCTTTCCACACTCATCAGGGTCCGGAGTGTGACAGTGTTATTGGTTGTTGGTCCCGGTGTTCCTGGCCAGTGCATCGGGTATGAGGTGAGTGGTAGACGGTTAAAGCACGTGTTACGTGCTAGCCCTGATGATGTGAGTCGGTGTGAATGTCTTATGTTGGTGTGTGTGGAGGTGTGTTGTGTAATGTCTTGCGCTGTTGTCGGAAGAGGGAGATGTGTTGTGTAATGCTTTGTGTGTTGTGTAATGCTTTGCTGTGTGTGTTGTGCAATGTAAGGGGAAGAGATGTGTTGTGTATGGCTTGGCTTTGCAGAAGGAATGTTGTGATGTCATGTGGAGTGTTTATGCCTGAGTGATGGAATGCATGGGTGAATGTTCTAACCTGGTCAGTTGGTGATTCCCCTGCTTGGGCGATCGGCTGCCAGTGTTTTATTGTCCTATAACATAAATGTAACATGTTTGACTGCTATGAAGATGTCTATGAAGCTGGAAATAAAGTTAGCATGTTAACCTAAGAAAGCTGGGAGCTGCTTCGTTACAATATCCACATGCACAAAAAGTAAAAATGTAATGATTATCATTCATGTAATCGAGGGTTAAACCGTCAGTACTTCCGACGTGTCAAACTATCCATTTGCGCGTGTGCAGTGTGCATTTCAATGACTTCTGTGTTGAACATGATAAAAAGTTTGCCTCTGTGGTATCTTCTATATATATCTCTATCGGAAGTGCAGAAAGCGGTGTGTGGAAATGAAGCATGTCATTGCCTCACATCCCACAGGGCCCAAGAGGGGCTCAGCTGTGGGTAGCTTTCTGCTTATCAAATGTAGCAAATCCAACATAATTGTCTCAAAGTGTATAGCTGATGATAGTGGACCCAATCTTTCATGGATGTTTCATACTACATGACCCCCGGTTATAGACAAATGTGGGAGGCATTGCTCATCATAACCTAATATGGATTTACACATATGCATGACTTATGGTACTGTGCAGTTGTGGGCACACATAAACAAACAAATACATAATTGACTGTACTGAACAGCATTCTGAAAATTTCAGAGATGTATGACCAACAGTGATGGGCAATTGTAAACACACGAACAGAACCTGAACAAATGTCTACAGTAAAGTAAAAACCAATCAACATAACCAATTTTCATGAGACCTTTTTGACCTTACGAGGTCCCTGTGATAAACCCAATCCAGTAATCAAAGTCTGTTCAACTCTATGTTCAGTCATTACATGTCCCTAGTATAGTCATTATATGTAGATAGTACAATCTGAATGTGAAAATAAAAGTACAGAAATCGTTTAGAAAAAACGTGTGCAGTTAATTTCTTCATTAATGCCCCCTGGTTTCAGGGAGTCCCGTTGGTCAATCCAGTATGTCTCCTTTTGATTGAGGCGTCTGCTCAGGTATTCATGTGCGTTGTTTAATTACCTCTACCACCTGGATCCTTATTTGGCTTATGTTATGCTTCAGAGTGTTTGAATGTCTTGCGAATTTAAATTGTTTGTGTGTATGCATGATCTGTGTTCATTCCACTGCTGTTTTCCTGGTCTCTTAGATTGGCCCACATAATATATGCTGCAGGTGCACTTAATGGTATAAATAATGTTGGGTGTATCGCAGGTATCAAAGCTTTTAAGCTGTATCTTCTCCCCTGTGCGTGGGTGGTTGATGATGTCGCCTTTCGTTACAAAACTGCAATTACTGGAGTGTAGGCATTGGAAGGTTCCCTTCCTAAGAGTTAGTGGTGTTTGTGTCGGTGGTCGGGTCTTGACGAGTCTGTCTCTTAGATTCACACTCCTTTTGTATGCAAATTTATGGGGACATCTTTGAATAAATGTTCTACCCTGCAATCATTGGTTAGGGAGCACCAGTTTTTCTTTGTTGCCAACCTAATTTGATTGCTTTGGATCGAATAACAGGAAACTAAGACCATTGGTGTCTTCACGATGTTATCAGACATTCTTCTGTTTGGATTTGATTCTAATCATTCTTTGGCTGCTCTAATTTCCTCCTGTTTGTATCCTCGTGCCTGAAATCTCTTACCCATATTCTCTATTTGCCTTGCGTAAACTGTTGGATCATTCACCATTCGTTTTACTCTCATCATTTGACTGTAAGGTAGATTCTTTATCAAACTGGGTTGATGAAAGCTGAGACGATGTAGTAGATTGTTGCGGTCTGTCTCTTTCCTGAATAAGCTCGTTTGGAATTTCCTTCATGTATGTGAATGTGAACATCCATGAAGTGTATATCTGAAGTCGAGCTTTTATGAGTAAATTGAATGCGTTGATGTATGGTATTCAGATATGTAAAAATATTGTAGAGTTTCTGAAGAACCTATCCAGATAGTAAAAATATCATCTATATATCTGGTCCACATGGAGATGTAATTTCTCCAGACCGCGTGATCCAAAATGTGATCTTTCTCAAATGTATACATGAAGCTGTTAGCATAAGTAGGGGCCATAGTGGCACCCACTGATGTTACAGAAGTCTGATGAAAATACAGTTTCTGTATTGAAAATAAGAGTTCTCCGAAATAAATTGGAGGAGTACCAAAATGAACTCTTCTATTGCCTTCATGTTACCTTCCTTCAGTAAGAGCCATTCTATCACTTCTATACCCCTATTGTGATGGATCGAGGTGTATAGGCTCCTCACATCAATAGTAAATATAATTGAGTTGTCTGTGTATTTTGTAGCATGCAGCCGTTCAAGGAAATGGTTGATATCTTTATTGTATGTTTCTGTCCTTTGTGTTAGAGGCTGAAGTAAATGGTCAATGTACTGTCCCAAGGGTAGTAATCTGTCTACTCCAGATACAATTGGTCTGCCGTGTGGTTGTGTAGGATGTTTATGTACCTTTGGCAAGGTATAAAAATTCGGGATACATGGGTGTTTGTTAGTAAGAAATAATTTTGTCTTGTCACTAATCAATGCCAGGTCCTCTGCTTTATCCAGCAGTATTTCTAAATTGTGTGGGATCTCCATTATAGGGTCTTCATCAAGTGGAGCAAATGTATTTGTGTGGCTCAGTTGTCTCATGCATTCTTCATGGTAGTCTGTACTGTTCTTAATAACTAGCGCCACTCCCTTATCTGCCGGTCCTATTATAATGTCATCCCCAAACAGATCCTTTAGTAAGCCAAATTCATTAGGTTTCAAGTTGCTGTGTCTAGGACCTTTGAACAAGATCTTCTTTAGATCATTTAGAGTTTGCCTATGAAAAATATCTATCGATGGTACACTTATAGGTGGTATAAAGTTGCTTTTTTTTCTAAATTCTTGTAAATCCTCTGTTCCGTGTTCTCCAATTGTTGAGGTATCTAACTCATCAGAAAATACTCTAGGTTTCAGTTTTCTGACCAGTTTGAAAAGATATACTTTGGTCTCAAACAAAGTCAAGCTGTGAGTAGGTACAAAACTCAAACCCTTCTGAAGAAGATCCGTCTCTGCTTAATGAAATGTTCTTGATGATAAATTAATAACAAAGTTTTCTTTTGTTGAAGTCTTGTTACTCTTGTGTTTCCTCTTCCCACGTCTCGTCCTCTTTCTTCTCCGGGATGACCTAAAAAAGGGGCCGATAATGTTGGTTCTTTCTCTGAGGTGGACGGTGCCTGTTCTCTGTGTTCTCCCGGTGTCGTTGTCTCTTTTGCTGGTCACTGTTTATCCCTTGAACTCTCTGAGTCTGTGCTTGAGGTGTTTTCCGAGCTACCTTGATTAGGTATTCTTTGGAATGAGTTGTGTATTTTTCCATCCACGAATGCACCTCTCCGTCGAGGTAATCATAAGTGTCCCTTCGCAATGTTCATACTTTCTTAGTTTCAATCTCAGTTTTATATGATTCAAGTTTCTGGTTGATGTCTGTAAGGATTGTATCTAGCTCTTCCTTACCCAATAGTGCGTACAGTTCTTTTTCTATCTCCTCTAACTCAATGTTAAGGGTTGATACAATTTTGGTGAGTTCTTGTATAGTTAATAGTATGAGGTCCAGGGAACATTTATTGAGGATTGCTTCCCATCTGCAAACAAAGTCTTTATTCTCCTTGCATAGAGTAGGTCTTAAATTGATCCTTAATCTCCTTGGTATCCTCTGATTCTTGAAATACCGTCCTAATGTGACAGCGTGTAGTTTGCGATTGTTCTCCTTTTGGATGGGATATTCTAACTGTTTGATTCTCTTTGCTGCGTCCAAGTTGCTGTCTGGTTTTGTTGACTATGTTGAATCACTGAGTTTAGTCAGTATTTCTTGTGCCTCAGCCGTCGTGAAACCTAAGGTTTCAGCTCTTATATCTGTAATCTGTTTTATATCTTCGAATTACATTCTTATTGCGTGCCTCCACCCTGGGTGTGTGCCACAGAGAAGAATCCAAGAGTTGTAGGGTGGACCTTCCTGCTGCCATGCCTTATTAGTGCAAGGTTAACTGAGTAAGGGTGCAAGCACAGGGCAACCAGGAAGTAGGATGACTGGGTCAAGTTAGGCACAACAAATTCAGTGAGATAATGCAGTAAGAGAGGGAAGGGCAAATTGGGGTGCTAAGGTAGGGTTCTGAAGAGACGGGATGGGACACAGTTTTGAAAGGTTGGCTGGTGTGAAAGGGGAGTGCAGGGCACAGTACAGGGGTTTGTCGGGGTGACCTCCCTGAAAAAACAGGTGTGACGATGCAAAAAGTAACCATGTGGTTTCATGCAGTACATGGGGTGCAGGTGAAAACCCTGAAAATGCAAAGGGCAACAAGACAGCTGAAGACATTAGAAAGAATATTAAATAGATGACAACAAGGCAAATTTGTGGAGTCATGTTTAGGGGGAGGCAGCAAGGACATGCTTCACATTGCGGGCAACTTTCAGACATAGAACCAGATGCATATCTAATTGACACATCACAAACGGTTAGGGCTGATGAGCTACATACAATCACCAAAGTTCTAGCAGCACTTATGAAAGTTGCCATGGAATCCGTAAACTACATGCATACCAGACTACAATCAGAGCAGCTTTTTAGTGCTGCTTGGGCTATTGTTTCTGATTCTAGGAGAATCCTTCGATTGCCCCATGTTGAACAATTAACATTCATGAAAAATTAGCAAACAGTTCATTGAGGAAGGCTATTTAGTGAGACACCTACTCATAGCCAGCAAGCCACCTGTGAAGACATTGGCCCTCAGTATAATTTTGCTGGTCAGGAAATAAGGTGCCGGTAACAACGTAACTGCCACCTTTTCCAGACCAGCAAACTAAAAGTCTGCCAGTAGCATAATGAGGGCAAAAGTGTTGTCTACTACAATTCACACATTGAGGGCTTGCGGTTGTTAAATGGATAGATCTAGTAATTGACTGCTAGAATGCAAAGTGAGTGTCATATCATGACGAGGTTCCTTTAGCATTTGTGCTACTACTGTTCATAAGTCCACCTCCTGATATTTCAGAACTTAATAGTAGAGTTGATGCCACCATTAATTAGGGCAGAGACAACCCTTTAGAATATTTTCGATTCTCTCTGTGATACAAGAACTGCCAACATGAGAATTTCCTGTGTTCTACCAAAATAATGACACCAACTTGTTTGAGTGTTCCCAACTACCTGAGAGCCACATGTATTAGAAATATTCAAGTTCTCTGTGCAACATTAGGGAGATGCTGCCATAACATTTCTTTCCTGGTCTCCTTTGTGTGTAATAGTCACAGGTGCATATAATTCAAAAAGTCTCTCTCATAAATTTGTTTAGGAACATAGACCTTTGATCAGAAAAACGAAGACATTTACATAGTAGACACAATTCAAATATGATCACTGTAAGATAAACCAGGTGATGATAGGTGAAGAGTGGGATATGAACCAGGGACAGAGAAAAGACAAACAGGAATGCAAATATTAGTATTTTTACACTAAGATGTCAGTATATTGACTGTGGTGGTTGAGAATAGGAGATTTTGGGGAGTCAAGTATGTGCTGCTGTAGTTTACGAGCTCCTTCCAAACAAACCTCTGAGATGGAGTTTGAGAGTTTGAGAGCCAACTTGAATGCAAATATGTTTGTGTGGTTTTTTGATGCCAGAGGGTAGGGAGAGGGAGTGCCAGTGGGTATGGTGGTTCGGGTGTTAAACTGGTGTGGGCAAGGAGGGAAAGGAGTGGAGAGAATAGCGAGAAGGAGTGGCTGCATGTGGAGGGCAATGGACACAGATATGGTGAAAGGTGATAGATTAAAGTGTGTGAGGAATAGAGGTGCAAGAGATTGAAGCAGCCAAATGTTATTAACTATACAAGAACTCACATGCCAACTGCCTCTTGCCAAGTTCCTCATAGTGCCACTATCAGTCTTTTCCCCTTGCTCAAATTAGTGGGGGGAGGGAGGTGCTGAGATTATGCAAATGCAAGTTGGTCTCCACAGTATCTCAGAATGCATTGTATTCCTGCCCTGCTCCCTCTGGCTGAACACTACCCGCAGTCCAGGTAATGTGTGCGGGCAAGCCAAAACTGACATACAGGCTGACTGCTCCTGTATGTCAACTAGAGATGGATGAACCAGATAGAACCAGATTTGTGGCTTTCTAAACAATGGGGGATCGAATTGGCTTGAACAATTCAAAGCATTTTCATCTGAAGCTTTAAATGGTTTGATTTCTTTGAACCAAAATCAGAGACACTTGTTTAGAGGTGAGAATTTATTTGATATTTTATTTTATTTAAATTTTATTATTTAAAGTGCAAACCTAGCTCGAGAGCAGAAGACTGTTGTACAGAGTGTGGGTAGCCTGCATTTGGCCTGGCATCTTTTAACAGTAGCTCAGTACTGTGAGTTGGGATCTGTGCATTGGTATGCACGTCTAGTGGAATTTGATGTTGAAGTCTGGTGATACTGAATTCTGGGACACTGGAGGCTAAGTAAATTATGTGTTATGTCAATCATGCCCTTCCTGGATTCATTCTGTTGTAGGGACAGCAGAGAGACAGAGGTCTAGGCTTATGTGCTTCATTGCAAAGTCATCCTTGCTCAAAATCCACATCTAATCGAAAAATAAATATTTTAAGAAACACTTTTTATTTTGGTTTACTTTTGCTTTCATGTTATTTTAGTATAGAAGAAAATGAATCAGGACCTGGTTTTGGGCCTGAGCTCAGTTAGCAAGCTGCTGATCAGTCAGTGCCCTTTTTTGACTTAGTGCGGCTAATGTCAGAACATTGCTCATAGTAGGCATTTTGTCTGTTCAGTTTTTTTCCTTTTTCATCTCATTTACAACTGAATAGCAGTTGGTTTAATCTTCATCAAGCTGTGGTTTGTTAAATTATTTTCTATAAATACATTTTGTTTTTCAATTAAATTTGCTCTCTCAGAGAGAGGTTATCTTTTCTGAGATCCCTTCCCCTAAAAGCCTACAATTCAAGTGGCTTCACCTTTCCTGCCAAATCACGTGAAGAACGTAGGTGCCATTTTCATTGTCAAACTCTCACTACAACCCAAGTGTACACTTTGGCCCTATGATCACTCTTCCAACTTCACATACTTGGGTGAATTGGCCCCTATTTGGGAATACTGCAAGAAAGTCAATGCTCATTCACTCAAGCATAGATTGTTGTAACAGCCTCAACCTAGGGCTAAATAGAAATCAACTAATTCAACTTCAACTCATCCAGCAGCAAGACTTATTCTGGGACACAAAACCTGGGACTGTATCACACCATGCTTGAAAGTCCTACATTGTATCATCTAAAACAGTACTCCTAAATACCCCAAAGCATACATAAACTAATATTATGAACAAGGTTGTTAAAATCATCACAAAGTAACAGCCTAACAGTAAAAAGGTTCAAAGATTGAAATGCAGAGGGAGAAACCTAGCTGTATTCAGTAGCAAATAGTGGAACAATCTCCCTTCACCTCTAAAAATAGAACACAAGCTCAAGAGTTTCAAAAGGACTAGCTGTTCGAAAAGAATATATTTTGTAATGGAATTTGTCATTTTCCAACATATCAAATATAGAAAACAAGCACAATATAGCTCATATTGGTAAACAACATCAGTTCCACAGCCAAAACAACATAGATTCTATACTTAAGTGACGCAGCCAACGAAGACAAAAATGAATTGTGGATTGAGATTCCATGAGGAAATTAACCAGGATTGGTTTCGGCAGAGGATCTACTCTGATTCATTTGTGGAGGCTCGGAGCAAATAGTTCCTATACAGTATACATCAATCTACCGGCCTGTTTGCTAATTGCAGCATTTGAACATAGTTCTTAGAGGTTTCCTGACAAAATGAAACATCCTTGTATGACATTTCTACTGTGGGAGCCATCACACTATTCCAAAGTCTTGCAATCTGCCTCTGTGCCACTACCATTAAGAGGCTGGTGAGCCTCCTGATATGCACAGGAACATTCTTGATATAGTTAAGCAAACCAATTAGGGGGTTCAGAAACAAAACCACCACCCATGATATCAGGCGGTGGATTCTGGAAGTCTCCATTCCCGTGGAGTTAGTTACTGTTCCTGCTTTGATCTTTGTGTATGGACAAAGAAACCATACTCCGGACTCCCTGTGCCTTTATGGTATCATGTAGAATCTTGGCCATGTATGGTTTGGCCAGGTAGGAGGGAAATACAGCTCTCATAACCACTGTAATCATACAATGCAGAAGTATTTCTAAAGAGAAAACACCTTACTCTGGCTTCCACTGTTTCAGTGACATGAACCGACCCTGTGGGAAAATGTCAGACCAAGTTTCCATCCCCACCTTAAGAATAGTAGTAACATATAGCTTCTCTAAAAGGATTGTTATTCATGTGACATGGATTGCTGGGATAACCGGGTGATATAAACTCTGCAGACCAAATATAGAAGCTACTCTTCCCAAAGCCGCACTCCATCATGTTGACCTCCCTCTACTAGCACAGATTCCACCCAGGACCACTGTTCTAAGAAGAGCCGGGGCTGCTGCTGCTGCCCTCTTAGCCTGTACATGACGGTGATCTGGAATCCCGTGTTAGCAAAATGAGAGATAATATGCCTGCACCACAAGCGCTGGTCTGTCCCGATCCAACAATTGGTAAGACCGTCCCAATGTCCCAGCTAACTCTCACAGGGTTTCCCACTCCAAATAAACCTTGGATCTCACTTTTCAGCTGCATAAAGAATTTTTGGGAAAGGATCAAGGGTACATTAATAAAGAGATATAAGATTCTAGAAATATAATTAATTTGAATCAAAGATATCCTGCCTATTAACAACAATGGAAGGCCTCACCATTTAGCGAGTTGCAGTTTGAGTTCATCCATTGCCCTTCCAAAGTTCTCTTTGCAGAGGGTTCTAATATTCATCATGATCTCTATTCCTAGATACCTTGTACTTCTTGTCTCCTAGACAAACCCCAGAGCATCCTTGAATTCAGCAGCAGCCAGAGTCAATTGAAAGATGATAGATTTATGAGTGCTAGTTTGCAGGCCAGAAATTCATATGTAAGTTACATCACAGCAGATAGATATTGCTGTGGATTCTTTATGAACAGTATCAAGTCATCTGCATACATCGATATCAGCACCATATGAATTTATAACGGGATACCCCTATGCATATGGCTGTCCCTGAAGAGTGTTGCTAGCAATTCCACTGGCCAAGGCAAAAAGCAGAGAGTAGACTGGGAAGCCGTACCTTGTTCCCCTCTGAAGTTGTATTTGGAATTGTTTATACATAGTTTGGCTGTGCAGCATGTATACAATAGGGATATTATAGAAAGCAAAGGATGCCCTATTCCCATCTTCTGCAGTACTGAAAAAAGGAACGCCCACTCCAGTGAGTAGAACGCCTTCTTGGCATCCAATAAGGTGGCCACTGCTGGCACCTTTGGTTGGATCGAATGTATTATACCAAAAAAGAAACTCAACCCTACTCAGGTGTAAACTCTGATTGATCGGGTTCTACCCTCTGACTATGAGGGATTGTTGTCTGCAGGCTATTACTTTGTCCACAATGTTATTATATGAATGTATAAGGGACACAGGCCTATAAGAGGAGTAACTATCAGTTCTTTTTACCCGGCTTGAGTAAAAGGGATATGATGGATTAATTCATTGTTCTCAATAGTGTCCCTCCTCCCACTGTTTCATGATAGGCATTGAACAGGTGAGGACTCAGCACATCCACAAATGCCTTGTAGAATTTCCCTTATATTCCTTTTGTGGTGGGAGCTTTTGCACTTGGGAGATCCCTGATGAACCTTTTGACCTCATTGAGGGTTATGGGCCAATTATTATGATTATAATTGTTTTTTATAACGTGCATAATACCATACAGGTTTCTAAGCACAGACCAGGGATACAAACCAGTGTTGCTCTGGGTTGTCTTGCTTCCAAGACGAGCATGCTGCTACTGAGCTATATTACCATGCCATTAATAGCCATTACTTATTCCTCTGTAAGCCCAGTGAGATTGATCATACACATATCTTGCAATAAATGGGCCTCTGTCTTATTAATGGAGGCGGTGAACAGATTAGCATAGAATTTGACATAGCAACTCAAGAATATCCATCAATAGGTTTGTTGCCTGTCCTGACACATGAGTCTGGCCAACAGTCTACTAGGACTCTCTCCCTCACCATAGGGCCTCAATATCACCCCAGTAATCTAGCCTATGTATCCACCGTCTCCAGAAATGTTTGTCTACTCAGTTGGATATGAACCAAAATCTCACTCTCTCTCTCTAATGAAAGTTTCCTTTTATGTTATTTAATCTCCCCCTCAATACAGTCCAAAACATATTTTATTGTGCAGATCCCCCTGATGTAATACTTAAAGGATTCCCTTAGTATAGTTTTTGATTCGACTGATGTCGTTGATCTCAAAAAACAATTTAATTTCATCTAACAGCTTAGTCCTGAAAACTGTGCCCAATACAGATCCGGCTTAAACCTCCAGCGCCTCACTGCATGCCCCACTTCCATTACTATTATAATAGCCCTGTCCGGAGCATGATCAGACAGAGATGGGAAATAATAACACACTCCTCAACCCACTACATATATGTGTCTTTTATAAACAAATAATCTACCCTTGAGAACCGGGAAGTAAAATGTAAATTCCCTCCTTGACTGATTCAGGGTCCTCCAGGCATCAGAAAGGCTGCATATTTCACAGAGATGTAGCATTGCCCTAGCTGACTTAGATACATCTTGACAGACCATGTCGAGTATATCAAGCCTAGGATCAAGCACTGTGTTCAGGTCTCCCCCAAACCATAAGAGAGTAAGCCAGCTTCACCAGTCTAGAGTCTATCCAAACATAATACTCTGGTGCTTTCATTTTCTGGGTGTATGTATTTACAAAAGTTACCTTATGACTATCTATGCTACTGGTAAATATGAGGATTCAACCCTCCTGGTCATGTGATGGTTTGGGTATGGCGAAAGTTGAAAGACAAGTGAGTTAAGATAACCACTACCCGAGAATGAGCTGAGTAAGAGAAGTGCCTGTGGCAATCCCATCACTTCTCGAAGCCAGACTCGCACATGATAAACACGTGTCTCCTGGAGGAGAGCAATATCCACCTGATGCCTAGTTAAATAAAGCAGTCTTTACAGGGTCTTAATAGGGTGGTTAAGACCCCTAACATTCTAAATTAGCACATCAATCTTAGACTCTGTTTCCAATGTATGTGAACTTAACAATGAATGTCCATGTGCAAACTGTTAAGGTATAACCAGCGTTTTCCCATGTAGGCACCAAACATGACCTTTCTAGGATCCCATCCTCCACCCGATAAACAGTTATGTTCTACGTCAGCACAATTCCAGCATTACATCCGTCAATTAGATAGAATATGAATTCCCAGGCAAGAACAAGTAATATAGCAATACAGCAAAAAACCGTAAACCCCCAATGCCACCCCTCTGCCTCATCGACAATCTTACCATGCCAGGACTAACACCCATCCTTCTGGTGTTCATCCCCATCAGTTGTGCCTAGCACACTGGGAGCGGCAAAAACCTGACTATGATCAGCCAACTTGTCTAAGTCACTTCAATATACACATTATAAGGTGTTGATAACCACCCTATAGGTAAGGTGAGTCGGTCTCCCATAGGAACCCCTCCAAATTCTATTGTTAATAACATTTGATTAGAGTAACAGTTCTGGCTGAAATTCTGAAAGTGATTAAAGACCGTGGGGCCCCTGCCAGACTGCAACATTTCGTACATAATTTGTTAAAAAATGAGAAAGTTATTATGCATACCTTTTTAGTTTTTTCCTCCAAAAGTGCGACCTACTTCTCATTCATTTTCCCATTGACAAACAAGGTACATTTTTGCCAAACTGCACAGACCAAACTGCTAGACAGATTTGGACCAGATCCAAACCAACTTGGGCACAAAGCTTTGACTCGTGATCCAAGCATGGTTTGGGGTTATTCTGTGCAGTAGTTATTTAAAAATTTGATGGAGAAGGGAGTGCCCTTCTGAAAAATAGATAGAGATATTTAGTGGATTTACCCGAAACTGGGGGATTTTTGGAAATGAAACAACCACCATTTTGTTTTTCTCTCAATAAGAGAGATATCTGTGGCTACATTCAATGATAGGGGCAAATAAAACTCAGGAAAAAGCTATTTTCAGTTCAAAAACATGCACATGCCATCAGGCAAGAGGTGGTAAGGTGGCTAGAGGCCACTAAGTGAAATGTGGGAGTTGGAGGGGGTATAGGAATTGAGTTTGCAACACAACGTTGACATCTGAAAGCGAACTGCATCAAAGAAGCAGTGTGTTTTCTGGGGGGAGAGGAAGAGGGCAGGGGAGATGAGGATGACATCTGGGGATTGGAGGAGCTCGCACAGATGAGGGGGGCACTTGATGAAGGCTTGGGGGGGCCGGAGAGCATTTTCTTTCTGGCCGTTTTGCTGATATTCGCTATTTTAACCGAGGCTATGAAGGACTACAGATATCTTCGGGTAGGAGTCGTTCTGTGCCCGTGGCTGTATGGCAGGTACTTGTGAGTCTTTCTTATTTTGGGTGTGTGTTTTTAGAGTTTTGTATATGTGAGACTTTGGAGAAAAAAAGAAGAAAATAATTTGACAAAATTAATATAAAAAGGAGGAATCGTACTTTGGTTTTAGATGCCCCATACAATGTATTTTAGGTTGTCTATTCGCACTTATGGTATCACATTGTATGGCTGTGAAATGTTTGTCTGCCCAATTTACTGTTATGTGTTATTCTCTGCTTTCTTTATCTTTAGCTACTTTACATAAGTACATGAGTAGTGTTGTACTGTGTTGATCTTTTACGTTCTATTGTAGTATAAAACCTGATGTGAGCCCCCCTTTTAACCAATTTATTTAACTGCTGTTATCATAAAAGTCAGTGAACTGCAACCGCAGGTATAACAAAAACTTTGTTTTTGTTTATCATATTGTATTTGTGTATTTATATGTCATAAGTAGTCCTTAAAAGGACTGTTCTGGAGTACACCGAGTATAATATTTTAGCACATCTGGAGTACTGTTTTGATGTTTTGAAGAAACACTGCATTTCCTTCATCAGTTAGGTGTACTCTGTCATGTCTGTAGAAATTGGCCATGGGGAGCTGTATGTTGTTGTTCAAAATCCATAATTGGTTGCGGTCTGTCATGAATGCTGAAACTGCTTTTTTAACATATGTATGGAATATCGCAATTTTACCATTAAATCTGGATGGTCCATCAAAAGGTTTGCCTCTGAGTCAAATGGGAAAATATAAAGATGGTGTGAAGAAATAGTTCCATTCATTTTTCCAAGTCTTGTTTCATCATTAAAGTAAGGGGCACACCTTGACATTCCCCAAATCATTGCCTCCACAATTAATTAGTATGACGTCTGACTGCTCTGTACTTCTCAGATTTAACAATTTTGGAAAAACTTGGAACACACACATTCCCTGCAATCTCTCAATCCTAATTCCATGTTAATATTTAGGTTCTCCCAAAAAGCCAGCAACCAGAAAAGCCAACTGTCTTCAATTAGCCACAGTTTTCAAACCACCCATGATATCTGTAGCCTTACTCTGTTTTCAGAAACATTATTCCTAGTTTTAAGTTTCTAATAGTTTGTATGAGCAGGGTGTATTTTGATGTGTGTGTTTTGAAGTTTTTAATTGGTTGATGGTACTGTTGTGTTTAACCGCGGCTATGAAGCAACCACTCTGTGTGTGGGAAAATGTGACACAGTTTTGCAGCCACAGCTATATCATGGCAAATGTGATGTTGTGTCTTTGAAGTCATGTCTATTAAACAAACATGTGTGTAGGCGCGTCAATACTATTCAACGCTTTATTAGTTGTGGCTGGAACCAAAGGTATAATGAAACCCGGATGTATAAACATACATTCTCTGTGCAATAATCATATTTTTATGTGGATGATGCAGTACAGAATTTTATTTGGTTGTGTTATTGTATGTACTTAGTTATTCACTTATTTTATGAAGATTTGAAGGACAATTTAGTTTGATTTTGGGCTTGCAGAAACATTTACGTGTTACTGCAGATAAAAGCAAGGTCTGCAGCCATGTCAAATAGTTGTGGCTATGAAAGAGGCTAGGTGAGGAAAAATAGATTTCAATGAGTTTCATTGTTTGTTATTGGTTGTTGTTACTGTTCTATTTGTGTAGCTCTTTGTGATTGGTTATTGTGAAAATGTGTCATCCATTTCCGTAGTTTTATTGATATATAGTCCTCTTTTTTGTTATTCATTTTGGAAAGTATAAATGATTCCAGAAATCTAACTGTGCACATGGCAGGAGTGTGGCTGATGTGAAAATAAGTGTAAATAAATATTTACATGTTTGAAGTTTTATTTTCAGTGTTGTGTGTGTTAGTTATATTAATTACTGCTTTCAGATGGTTTTTAATATCATTTTGTTTTCATCTGGTCTGATTGTGTGGCAAGTATTTTTTTATGTATTTTTCAAACTTTCACTAACATGGACCTACAAAATTAGGTTTGTCAATCGATGGCATTTACATGTAGGCATTTCGTTTATGTATTCCTGTTAGTGAGGTTGAAGGTTTATTTGATTGTATTTGTTGTAATTATAATGTAGTTTCGGCTATGCAATACTCATCAGTTTTGAGTTTTCTGCGAGGTAGTACAATAGATGGTGTTCTGTAAGTTCATTTTAGTCCTTTTTAATATTTTTATCGTGTTTTTGCTGTATTGTTCTCATCATCCCAGTGGATTTGCACCAGAGGTTGGAGAGTAAACTTCTGGTCAACCTATATTCAAAACATAGGTGTACTGCTGGAGATGGAGCAGCACATTTGGAGACAGTTTATGAAAAGCCTCCTATTTTAACCTGTTTGGCATTTCTGACTATTCGTGATATAGAGTGCTGCAGGTATTTCAAGTCTCTGGTTGTTGGTGGCAGCACCTTTAATGTGTGGAGTTTGATTATGCAAAAACACTGCTCACACCTACTTTGCAATGTTGGATTATTTTTCCCAGTGACCCAATGATTATTATGTGGAAAGAGAACAACAGTCGTGTTGTATGCACAAATGTTGTATATTACATAGTGCATGTGATGCACAGCATACGAGATACGAGGGTCATAAAAAAGTGTATTGAATTGTGTTTCTTAAAGTGTGTGTGTTTTCTAACTGATTATGTTTTCTTTTTTTTCAGATAGAATTATATATATTTGTTTAAACATTAATGAATAACTGCATCTACGGTGTAGCCCAAAGGGCTGTTGAATATTGGAGGCGCGGTTAACCACAGCAACGACTGGGGAGGTCATAGCTGCGGATTTGTTAGACGATACCCGTGGCTATTGGCCTCAAATGTGCAAAAAAGTACACTGTTTGTACCCAAAGAGTCCCTTCTAAGACTGATCTATTATGTATATATTTATTTAAAAAAGGCAGTAACCAAAACAGCCAACTGTCTCTGATCAGCTACACAGTTTTCAAACCAGCCATGATATTTGCAGTCTTTCTCTGTTTCCAGGAAAATGATTCCAAGTTTGAATTTCTAGTAGTTTGTATGAGCAGGGTATGTTTGATGTGTGTGTTTTCGAGTTTGTAATTGGCAGATGGTACTGTTGTAATTAGCCACAGCTATCCAGCAGCAACTCAGTGCACAGCATTGCTACTATGGGTTAGTGTGGTACCCAGTGCAGCCGTGGCTATATTGTTGCAAATGGCACATTGTGTGTTTGTGTATGTGTGGTAGCCACGGCTATCCGACATTTTGGGTGGAGTGGCATCATAGATGCATTGAGTGTTTTGGGGGATTGTGAGAAACCAGGGAGTGGAGGTGGACCATGGGGAGAGGATGGGCTGATATGTGTGTTAGGGACACTTGTTTGGAGTTTGGAGGAGTGGAAATACATTTTTTAAAGTCGTAGTTTTTGCAAATAGCCCTGGCTATTTGTAAAACACCACTGTAGGGGTTTTCTATAAACGTGTGTATAAAAAAGCATGTGCGTAGGCATGGCAAAGCTTTTCGTCTTTTTATTGGTTGTGTTCGTAGGTGAGGTTATATTTAGAGCCACAAATATAAACATACATTTTCGGTCCAATAATCATATTGTTATGTGGATAATATAGCACAGAATTGTATCTGTGTATGTAATTTTGTGTGCTTAGGTGTTGTCTTATTTGAAGTTTTGAAGGTTGGCTTAGTTTTGTTTTTAGTTTTTAGAAAATGTACATGTAGACATGGCTACAAGAATATTTTTCAGCCACGTGAATATCTGTGGCTACTAGTGATGCTGGGCAGGGTTTTTGTATTTTGTTCGGTGTTTCAAATTAGCTGGTGGTAATGTTGTAAATGTGTACTGCTTTCTGATAGGATGCAGTGAATATATGTCTGCCATTTTATTAGTTTTCTTCCAAAATCGTCCTCTTTTTCTGGTTTTGATTTTGGAAAGTATGAAACTCCCCTTATTGTCTTCTTTTCTCATTCTGGCTGCAGAACTCAGACTGTGCAGTTTATGTTATCTGTGATCAAATATGATTGGCATTCATCAGTTGTTTGTCATTGTTTTGTTGATAGTTTTATTTGATAATATGTTGATAATGAGGCTCTTTATTATTTAGTTTTTTTAACTGTATTTGTTAACAATGAAGTGGTCCTGCTGTACATGTAGAAAATGGGTGGGACTAATTGCTGGAAGTTGTTTATTATGAAAGAAAATTAATTTCAGGTCCCTGTTCATCGATTCATGGAACACAATGTGCAGGGCTTACCTGGGACTTGCGAGGAATCCGTGCCGGTACACCACGTCACTGCGACCCGACGAACGGCTTGCGCGAAACTCCAAGAGAAGGGCCAGCAGGGTATGCGCAGCCTCCTTAAAAGGGGGAAGAACAAGTGGAAAGAGGAAGAGCGAGCGAAAATATGGGCTTTTCAAGGGACTTACCACCGTCAAACAATTGCACCGCCCATATATGCGAAAAAATAAATGTATCCATGGAATTGAACAGGGAAGGCTGGTTTGCAAAAAGGCACATGCAAATCCAGAAACATCTATGCCATACGATAGCAGGCATAAACAACAATGTGTATACTAACAAATGCATAAAAAGCGCACATGCAAAACAAACGCATGGAGACAGCCACAATGAATGCACCATTTGTTGCAGCAATCATCCAGAGCACTGCATAAGGAGGAGGATGGCCAGGGCCCGGATCTACCACCCAAGGACCCACCTTTTTGGGAGGCCTGATGCCAGGTCTATGGCTGGTATAGGATCCCCCCATATCATCCTAGACCTGGTCACAGAGTGGGAAGATGACCTCACATCACCTACTAGGTCCTCCCAAGCACTGAGTCCCTTGCAGAAGCAACAGAGCACATCTACCGCAACCGGAAACATTGGCACTCCATCAATGTTCAGGTTGTGTGTGATGCCAAGGGCATCATTACTGATGTGTATGCCAACTATCCTGGTAGCACACATGATAGTTACATCTTCAGGATTTCCCTGCTACACTGGGCCCTGAAAGCTGGGAAGCATGACAGCACATGGCTCATTGGTGAGTATGAATGGCGATGCACATGCTTGCATATTGCACACAGACCAATAGACACTGTCAATAAATGGCAATGACAACCATTCTCACCCCTACCGGGGACAGTGCCTACCCTCTGAGCACATACATGATGATGCCCATATGCAACCCAAACACACCTGCCGAGGTAAGGTACAAAACTGCCCATATTGCAACTCTGGTCATAGTGGAGCGCATATTCGGAGTGATCAAGTCACGTTTCTGCTCCCTTGACCACTCTGGTGGTGTGTTGCTATATGCGCCACCAGTAGTCTGCAGGATCATTGTGGTAGCTTGTGTCCTGCACAATGTTGCAACATGGCATGGCGTCCCGGTGGACATGGTGGTGGCACACCATCCACACCCACAGGCAGTCCACTTGCGTATGGCTGGGCAAAGGGCACATGGAGAGGCTGTATGTACCCAGCTTGTGCAATCTTTTTTCCTCTAAAATCCTTCACCTGTGAAGTGCAAATCCCATCTGCCATTTAATGAGGACAATGGGCCAATCCACTGTGCCCCCAAAACTACCCTGAGAAAGAGCCCTTGGAAGTACACATTTGAGTGCATCCCTTAGAACTGAAAAGACATTTCATTTTGTGTTTCCCAAATAAATATATTGAAGAGGGAGAATACCACTAACACCATTCCAACCATTTTATGAAATCACCCCTTTGGCACCAAAAACATCCCATATGACCAACTAACATACCAGTCAAATGGGTAAGCAGCGATAAATCCCGAAACATGTCTGAGCTGCAAGCCATACATGGCTTCAAAAACTAACATGGACACAAAATATAACAAGCACAATGGCATATTGATGCACACATGTCCTAGAATGTACATGATATGCACACACATGTCCCTATTGTGGGCTGTATAAAATCAGAGCAGTATCGATACACATGTGATACAATCAGGTAAAATGACCACAAAAAACCCATCCCAAATACACTAATTAACAAGAGGTAATTGACAATTGCGACAAAGAGGGCGACACACCAGAATGACCACATCAGACATGCAGCAACTAATCTAGCCACTCCATAAGGATCAAAATAAATGCACATCTTACCTGTCCCCTTGGCATGCAGTCAACAGTCAAACTTCATCCCATGAAATAGCCATCATTCCCCGACGGAAGAATCTGCAGAAAATTAACAAAAGGAAACAGAGGTCAGCTAACACACCCATGCACCAAAAAACTCAAGACCCACGGGATCCCCTCAGTGACATACAACACATGCAAACAACAACTCACAAGACAGCCATCAACGTGTGTCCCAGCACACATGCAGCAACACCTGCACACTGCATGCAAATCAAACACACACAACGCACACACACACACACTGACAAATAACAACAACCCCCACACTGCCTGTCGCCCTGAACGACATGCAGCAAATGTGTATGTCACATTTCCCCATTCACAAGATGAGGGCACGGACACAACGCATGCATCAGTCAACATGCTGCATGAAAATGAGAAGACATCATAGATAATTGAGCCCCCAAAAAAGCAGGGCCTACCCCTGGAAGACTATCAATGACATGACAAGGTATGCCATCACCTGCGTATTATTGGGCCAGTGCACTGAACACAGTCATGGGAGCCCGTGATGTAAAGCACAAGAATGCAAGTACACAAATACTCACCTCTTGCACTCCAGACAGGATCATGCTTGACAAAGCAATTCACAGAGGCTGATGTCAGACTAGAAGGCTGGCCACTGAGGCAACTGCCATGGAAGGCATAAGCAGACAAGACAAAGCTATGTGATACTGCAAGCAAGGATAAATGCATTCTAACCGTAGGATGCAAATTAAAAATGCAAGGTCAATGCAGACTTCATGTTGACAGCATACAATTGGTCCAATTGTGCATTCAATTGAATGAAGCAGTACCATAGACCCAGATGCGGTAAACTTGAAGCTGCAAACACCATGGTGCAGCATGCAGGCGACATGCATGTGAAATCACCAAAACCGCACAACGTAATGTGCTGCATCACAACATAGCATCCCAAAAATGGGCATCAATTGTTCCATGGGTGTGGCTCGTAACTGGAGCTGCACACCATATTTGGGTAACCCTAAGCAAGAGAGGCCAAATGTACCGTAGAACGATTACCCAACAAACATTGCAAGGGATGTGAAGTGTCAACACCTATCACAGGCCACAAACAGCTGGCCCTGCCACCCACTCCCAACCACCCAAGAAAGGTGCACACAGTTAGAACTTACACAATTTTGAATATGAAACCAGTGGCCCCACTAATCCATAGAAACAACACCATTCCCAGACCTATCACCAGACACACACTCAGTGAAACATGCACCCGTGAAATAGTACTGCTGCCTCACAAGACAAGTCAATCCAAAGTGATCAAACACTGTGCAAGACTCCCAGCCAAAGACCACACACGCGTATATGCCCTTCACTTACCTGCACAGGGTACCCACCTGCCTTGCATACAAAGCAGCCCATTGGGAGACACATCCCCTAAATGCAATGACATGCATAGTAACAACAGAAAGAACATGCACATCCATGACAACACGTGAATGGATCCAGAAAATATGCAGAGAACACCCACGGCAGAAGCACCACAGGGTGCAAGAGGGTGACAGGACATAGATTGTGATCTGTCCATGAGTGGAGTGTGGCACAACAGTGAGAGGGAGAGAGAGTGGCAGTGAGAGGGAAGGCCAAGTTAAACACACATTAAGGAGTACACTGCCTGGATTGGAGAAGGCCAATGACATGCACTACACCACAGAAGTTGGGGGCATAGATGCGTTGACCAAGGGAGGTAACACAGTGACATGAGTACCACTTAAAAAAACATCCTGGCATGGTATCATGCAAAGCACATATAAGTGAAGTTACACATGCAGCAAACATGGGGAAAAATGATGCATGCTCAACATGCAAGACTGTCCTCATGCTTACTGCATCGGCATGGTGTGAATCCCGAATCACCTTCACCAGGAACTGTATCTCTGAATAAGTGACAGGAGGGCCAGTGCCTGTTGGAGGGTATGGGGAGCATGGACGTAAAGGGGTGTGTGGCATCTCCCCCGAGACAGCGGTCACCGCCACATCACGGATTACTGAAACAACATGGGAGAAGACATTACGACAGGCATAGTGAAGTAACGTTTCCTCAAGCAATATGTGCGAGGATACATTGAACCCATAGTTACCTGCACATGCCATCCTATGCATCACCATGCAAACATGCAAGCCGATCTCACTATGCATGCCTGCAAAGGTCATGACTGTGAGAGGGCAACTGCACAAATCAAGGTATAAATAAAAACTAAATCAAAAATAAAACCTGGAAAGTGCAACTAAAAAAACATGCCAACATCCGGGCCTGGGGTCTACAAAAGTATAAAAAAATTCAAATCAAAAATGTGCATCATGGACCGGGGATAGGGGAGTTTCACCCAGGGAAGGGGGGGCAGGGTGCATGTCAAAGAAAAGGAAAAAAAAATCCCCTCTATGGGCTCACGGGCCACACGGCTATGGTGAACCAGGAGGCATTTCTGTGCTGGCACCCCCATCCTGCGTTGCATCTGAAGGTGGAAGTGGTGCTTCAGGCTCACCACACAGTGCTCTGGCCTGGTCCTCAGCGGCAGGCACCATGCGTGACACTGATGAATGCACCAGCAGACTGAGGGCTTTGAGGTCACAATGCACAACCTCATGGGTTGCACAGAGTTCACCTGAGATTGTCTGCCTCAATGATAACATCTCCTGGAGGAACAGTCTTCTGCTGGCTGCCTCTTCCTCATGGAATGCAGCTCTGTGGGCCAATAACTCATGTTTTAGGGCTTCCCTGTGTGCCTGACCCTCTGCAAGCAGGAATGCCTGCAGCCACTGTATATCTGCCCGTCGGCCCCTGATGTTGTCCTCCATGTGCAGCTTGTGGGAGTGGCATGTAGACCACATGGCCTACAGCTGTTGCTCTACCTGTGTTGCTGGCGGGATCATGGAAAGGGCCACCCTGTCCATGCACTCAGCCAAACTCTCATAGGCAGCACCCCATCAGTGTGCGCAACGCAACATCTGCTGCTCCCACTCTATCTACCCAGTTTGCACACACACCCCCCATGTGTGCGGGGCCCACGCCTGCCTGATCCAGGGGAGCATGGCCTTTGCTTTGATGCCCCTGTCCCTGGCTACAGGGCTGCAACACTCCCTTGGAAATCTGTCCAAGGACCAGAAAACAATACATGGGAGCATGCCAGCAGTAACCACCACAGATGGGCGTGCCACCACTGACTGCCTTGTGAAGGCACCTGACCCCCTGCAGACTCACATGTCCCAACTGCTCCACCCATTGGTGTGGTCATCTCTACCAGCATTGAGGACTGCACATCCGGTTCAGCATCAGAGCCAGCTGAGTCCAAAGAGTCAGAAGTGTCTGCAGCACAACTCAAGATGGTCTGTAGCATCAATGGGTTTTCACGGCCTGCAACGCCACGTCGTCCACTGGTGTTCTGCAGCACCACAGACTCTTCTTCAATCTCTTCCTCCTCTTCTGCCTCTGGTGCCTCCTCCCCTGCATACAGACAGAACAACGTGTCTACAGTACCATGTGCATCCCATTGCTGTCATGCAAATAAATGCAGGGCATGTCAACATAAGAAATACAGAATCCACACACTATGTACAACAAGCTATCTGAGCATGGCATATGCAGACTGGCAACAAAATTACTTTCTCAGGGCCATGCTGCCAGTGGACACATTGCCAACCAACAGGGTCGTCAAGAAGCACATTATTGCCAAAGACACTGCAAACGGTTGACTAATACCAGTGAAATGGGCATGAACATGTGGCTCTGTGACGTGACGTGCAATGACATCACATGGCAAGAGGCAGACACACATATCCACATCCAAGTCAGCATCCATCACATGTCACACCAGTGTTGTCTTGGTACAGGGACTGTACACAATTGGAACATGCCGTAAGTCTGGGATAAAGGAAACAGCCCCTGTTGATGTGTGGCTGTAAGAGTACCACCTAGGCAAAGTCTGTGAAGTGGAGTGAGTAAGTCAATGGAGTTGTAGATGGGAACAAGGTACAGTGACCCACAAGAGGTAGAGGGTCATGTACCCATGGAGTGTGGGCCTGTGTGTAGGAGGGCAAGCCTCACAACGATTTGACTCAGGAATCATTGTTATTTGAGCAGCGGGTATGTGCACAGTCTAGACATATGCACACTCACTCAGGGCACACCATAAGGTGTGTTGATTGTAATCTTGGATATTCTATGTAGCATGGAAGCACATACGTACATGTGTGAAAAGAGATTCTATACCTTGCAGGGCATGAAGTGTAACTCCTATTTCAGACACATTAACAAGGGTAGCAGAGCAGGGTCACTCACATCAAGGATGCAGCAAACAACGGTGCACGTTGTGGTATCATGTTGTAGATGTTGGGGTGTATGCAAGTGGGGGATGAGTACTGTCACACGGAAATGTTCGATTGATATACAACACATGGTTTGTATCCAATATTGTGTACACTGAACAGGAGTCAATACACCGCATAACATGGCAGTCATTCCAATGCAGCCAGATGTGCACTACAATCACACATCTTGGTGATGCTTTACTTCACATTCTCAGAATGCACAATGTTGGGCACTCACCGGATTTTTCCTCATACTTTTCCAGGGCTCCCACACCTTGCACGTGCTCCAGTAGAATGAATTGGCTCATAACCTCATCATGCTCGGTCAGCTCATCCTCCTCTGGTGACCCCCCTCCAGTTGCCAGAGCAGAGGTGAGGTTGCCACCCAGCTATGACTTGGTGCGACGGGTGATACCATTCCAGCGCTTCACTACCTGTGCAGCAGTGTGCTTCTCAAACCCTAAGGTGTTGATCTCATCCGTGAAATGCTGCCAATGCACCATATGCTGAGCTGGTGTATGTGTGCTCCCCTGATGCTGGCACATGTTACAATGGTGAAAGGCCATGTAGTCCATGAGGATCTTGAGTTCTTCATCATGAAAGTTCTTCTTCCTCAACGTGCCAGTGTCCTGTGCCGTGTGATGGGTGTTTGGGCAGAATCACCTGCAGTACCCTTTGGAAACACTACAGGCAATTAGGACTACAAGTGTAAGCACAATTTCACCTTTGGTACGAGCCTGTACTACACAGTAAAGTGGTAGCGATGGTTGAGCAGCCAGACTTATCTCAAGAGTTTAAGTGAGCATTAGAACAAGTTACACAAAGGACCAACAAATACAGTGATTCAAATATACTCAAGGTTTCTTCGTAAAAGAATATACATTTATTTACTCAGTCAGTTAGAAAACATTGCACTAGCATAAGCAGCTCAATATCACACACTAATAAACCACAATTACACAACCGGTAAGTTATGAACAAGTTTAGCTCCCCTGAAGTGGGAGCAAAAGGGCACTTCAGCTACTTAATAAAGGGGTAAAAAGACAAGGTTATAAGAATAGACAGCCAAAATACATTCATAGGCAGGGCAAAGGGTTTCAGTTAAATACAACCAGCAATTATTCCCAATAGGCCTGGGCCAAAGTCAATGGTTCAGAGTTTTTTGTATAGGATAGCACAGTTCTGGTAGATAACAGTTAAGTCTTTGCCACAGAGATTAGAAGAATTTGCCTAGGCGAAAAGTTTGACGAATGTTAAGAGAAGGACAAGCCTTCATAGTTGAGAAAAGTTTCACGCACTTTCTCGATGGCTAAAAAGATTTCCGGACCGTGTTTGCACAGTACCTTGTTAGTGAAGAAAGCTGTAGCTGAGGTAGTTGTTCCTGGCAGTTCAAGCAGATCTCGCTGTTCCAGAGCTTCAGTCATGGGGACAAGAAGGAGGACGTCGGGAGGTTCCTGCACTGCCCAGAGATGAGGCCAAAAGCTGTAGCAAGACGTCGTTTTAAGGTGTGAGTGCCTTGAAGTCCACAAGCTGGTTCCCTTTCCTCTGGCTATCCGGTTTTCAACAGCACTCTAATGAAAATTCGACCAGATGGGGACAGTGTCCAGGTGGCTTGCGAGTTGGTTGTTTCCTCTAAATTCAAGGGAAGAAGTTAACCTTGAAGGGCTTCTCTGTTGATGGAGTTTCAGGCAATTTGGCACTGCAGCAGGGCTTCACCGGTCGTCCAGGAGTTGCAGCAGTCCTCTTCCTTCAGCTTGTCTTCGGTTCTTTCATTTCAGTGGTCAACTCTGCTTTCCAAGTCCCAAAGACCTGCTTTTAAACAGTTTTCCCCCATTCATTCCAGCCTGGCTGTGTCTCACACACTGGGTTTCTGTCCTTGCCGGACAGCCAAAATGACAAAAAAGGTAGCAGGCGCCCCTCTCTCGAAAGAACACAGCATGATAACCTGTTCAATGTTTTTTAACCACTTTGAGAGTTCGCAACCATCTGCTTTTTGCTCGATGTACCTTTCACAGATGGAAAATATTCATTTGCATATCAGTCTTTGTCCCCCCCACATGGGCAGTCTGAGAACTCACAAAGTGGTTAAAAACCACTGAACAGGATATCATGCCGTGTTCTTTTGAGAGAGGGGTGCCTGCTACCTTTTTTGTATTTTTGGAAGGAACTTGGGGTTGGTCACCCTAAGTTACATGGGGCAACCAGACGTGGGCTCCCTGCTCACTGTGCTCAGAGAGGCACAGCTTCCTGATGAGGCCCATCAAGGCTGAAACACGTGCATGGGTTTGCTGTCCGTACTCTTGTTCAGAAGGGAATTGTCATAGCATTTCAGTGCTGGACTGCCCATGTAGGCGGGACAAAGACTGATATGCAAATGAATATTTCCCATCTGTGAAAGGTACAGTGAGCAAAAAGCAAAAAGCAACTGAAACCACTGAGCAGGTTATCATGCCGTGTTCTTTCGAGAGAGGGGCGCCTGCTACCGTTTTTGAAATATTGACCCGATTTTTAGCTACCGTTGTTAGCGGTTGGGGAAAATCATGGTAGTTTGATCTAAACCACTGCCACCAGCCATTTACAGTAGGAATAGGTAACATTTTACTGTTACATGAGTGTTTTGACTCAGGGGAAGCTAGGCAACCCCTCCAGCATTCTATAGGAAGATAGTGTGTGCTGGGTCAGTACATTTAAAGAGGCTAGTAAAGTCAATTTAACTTTACATGCTCTGGGAGATGGTAGTCAGTCCCAGAGAAGGTATTTAAACCTTGGAAAGTCTGAAAGACAACCATGTGCCATTGCACTGAAGGTGCTGTGTGACACACAGAAAAAGATGATGCCTACGGAGTTGTTTAAAAACTCAATAACCAAAGAACACAAAAGGAACACACACATCAAAATACATGAAAGAGTGAGAAAAAAGGCTCACACTCTTTCCAGGTAAAACAAATAAAATCCTAAAAATCCAGCAAAGTTGCTGCGGGTCTCAAAGGTAAGGGAAATGAGCACATATTGAGAATTCTCCCTAACACTCGTCCACCCCCAGACTAAGGGACAGGAGGATTTAATCCACTCCTGGATGAATCTCTTTACTCCAGTCAGTCAAACATCCTAGAGAGACCATCAGCATTTTGGTAGTGACACCCAGACCTATGTTCAATGGTAAAATCAAACCCTTGCAGGCTGATTGACCATCTCAGTAGTTTTGGGTCTTCCCCTTTCATTTGCATCTCAAGGGTTGGTGGTAGGTCTGAATCACAAAAGTAGATCCATACAAGTATGGTCTAAACTTCTTCAGGGACCACACAATAGAAAACCATTGATGCTCAATAATTGACACCTTGTTTCTGGTTCCTTCAGCTACATGCTGATGAAGCAAATGGGGTGCTCCCTACCTTTCTCATCCAGTTGACTAAGGACTGCGCCTATACCTGTATTTGAAGCATCTGTATGCACAATTAAGATTTGGTTATAGTCAGGAGCTGTTAGGACTGGAGCTTGACAAAGGGCTTTCTTTAGGCCTTCAAATGCTTGAGAGCTCTCCGCATTCCACCTGACCTTTTTAGGGAATTTGGGAAAGGAGATCACACTCAAGGGAATAGCTATGGTCCCATAGTTCTCAATGAATTTCCTATAGTACCCAGTGAGGCCTAGGAAGGCTCTCACTTGGGTTTGAGTAGTAGGGGTGGCCCAATTTTGTACAGCTTTTACCTTGCTAGGCAATGGCCTGATTTCACCTCCTCCTACCTCATGTCCAAGGTAGACCACTCTACTCTGACCAATTTGACATTTACTAGCCTTTATGGTCAAGTGGGCCTGCTCAGGAGCCTGCAAAACATATCTTAAGTGATCAACATGTTCTTTACAAGTAAGGCTGAACACTGAAATGTCATCCAAGTTTGCGATGCAGAAGTCCTCCATTCCATTCAGAACTTGATTAACCATCCTATGGAATGTAGCAGGTGCATTCTTTAGTCCAAAAGACATTGGGCCTCATTACGACCCAGGCGGTAAGTTACCGCCTGGGCCGTGACTTTACCACCATGGCGTAAACTACGTTTACGCCATGGTGGTTGGCGGACTTACCGCCCCATTCCGACCTTGGCGGGGCGGTAAGTCCCCAATCCCCATTTACCCTTCCCCATTCCCATTTTTGCCCCATAGGGCATAATGGGAGTGGGGAAGGCGTTAATTACGCCACCGTAAATTGCGGTGGCGTAATTAACTCCATGGTCCCTTTAGCGCCATGGATTTTAACACCTGCTAAAAGCAGGTGTTAAATCCACCATGGCGCTAAGGGACCTCGTACTCAGGCGGTAAGGGTCGGCGCTGTTTACGCTGCCGTAAACCCCTTACCGCCTGGTTCGTAATGAGGCCCATTACCTTAAACTGGTAGAGGCCTGCTGGGCTGGAGAATGCAGTTTTATCCTTGGAATGGTTTGTCAGTGCTATTTGCCAACAGCCTGAAGTGAGATCAAATGTATTGAGGTACTTGGCTGAACCAGGTTTGTCCACCAGTTAATCTTTCCTGGGTAAAGGGTGAGCATCAGTCTTGATGACTGCATTAAGAGCTCTATAGTCCACACAGAATCTCAACTCCTTGGATCCTGTCTTTGGTACTAGAACAACTGGACTAGACTATGGACTGGTAGAGGACTCTATTATCCTGTGGTCAAGCATCTTGTTGACCTCCTCCTTTATGTGGGATCTTACATGATCTCCCCAGTTTGAATATTATTCTGACCCCAAGGGGTCAAGCCTGGGGATAGTGGAAACAGGGAGGCAAACTGATTTAACAGAAACTTGCACTCCTCCTGTTGTTCAGGTGTCAAATTAGAAGAGAGATTAACTCCTTCTATTTTCTCATCTAAAGACTGGCCTCTGAGTAGGTCAGGTAGAGGTTCACTCTCCTCCTCCTCTTGAGCTGAAGCTAGAAGCAAAGCTCCCACTTCTGGTCTTGAGAGATATGCTTTTAAAGGTTGGTGTGAAAGACTCTGGGAGCCTCCTTAGGATTGCCTAAGTCCACCAGATAGTTGCCCTCTCCAAGTTCACCCACAACTTTGAAGGGTCCTATCCACTTCTTCTGTAAGGCCCTCTCCCTTGTAGGTACCATAACTAGAACTAGCGTGTCTTAAGTAAACTCAACCATGTTGGCCTTCTGGTCACGCCAATGCTTCACCAGAGCCTGACCTGCTTTCAAGTTATAAGATGCTTCTGCCATAATGTGTGACATTCTCCTTCGGAGACCTATCACATAGTCAGTGACTCTCATTGGCTTGAGGGAAGGAGCACTCTCCAACCCCTCTTTAATCAGGGCCAAGGGGCCTCTAAAGGGATGGCCATAGAGAAGTTCAAAGGGACTAAATCCAACTCCCTCATGAGGGACTTCTCTATACGCAAATAGAAGGCATGGCAGTAGAAGATCCAACTTTCCTTTAAGGAGTTCCTCTAAATAATCTATCATGCTCTTCATTGTACGGTTGAACCGCTCTACCAAACCATTTGTCTGAGGATGGTAGGCATTTGAGAACTTGTAAATTACTCCACTGTTTTTCCACATTGCCTGCATGTAGTGGGACATACAATTGGATCCCCTGTCAGAGAAAACTTCCTTACGAAAACCTACTCTGGTAAAAATACCAAGTAGGGCTTTAGCAGCAGCCTGAGCTGTAACAGTCCTCAAAGGTATAGCTTCTGGATACCCAGTAGCATGGTCTACTACAACCAGTATCAACCTGTTCCTGAAGATGTGGGAGGGTCTAAGGGACCAACAATGTCAATTCCTACCCTCTCAAAAGGAACTCTCACCACGGGGAGAGGCAACAAGAGTGCCACATTTTTGGCTCCACTCTTGCCAGAGGTTTGGCAAGTGTGACAGCTCCTACAGTTCTTATCTACATCAGACCCCAACTTAGGCCAATAGAAATATAAAGAGAGCCTTTCCTTGGTCTTCTTAAAAATTAAGTGACCACCCAAAGGTATCTCATGGGCTAACTGTAGGAACTGGAATCTGCTTTCAAAAGGCACTACAAGTCTTCTGTAGTCCCCTGGGATAGACTCAGTTGGTTCACTGAGGAGTAGGCTATCTTCCCAGTACAACCTATGCTTCGCAGGCTCTTGCCCATCCAGCTGGGAAGCTGCCTGTGTTAGGGTAAATTCTGGAGGTCAGCAGGGCTGCACCCAGAGTCCGCGGATCTCCAGCTATCGGAAGGAGCTAATTCCTTCCGTGTCCCAAAGAAGTAGGAGGCCCACACAAGAGCAATAGGTTACTGCTGTTTATTACACAGAAACAGACAGGGACAGGTTCAGTGTTAGGGAGAATTCTCCGGAATGGCTAATTCCACTTACCTGCTGAGTCCCTCAGCAGCTTTGCAGGATTTCTAGGATTTATTTTTTTCACCTCGTAAGAGTGTGAGCCTTTTTTTCCCACTCTGACATGTGTTTTGCTGTGTGTTTAACATTTTTGTGTTCATAGACTGTGGAGCTTCACCTACTCCATAGGCATCATCTTTTTACTGTGTGTCACACAGCACCTTTAGTGTAGTGACACAGGATAGTCTTTTTCAGACTTCCCACTCTAAACTCCATATTCTGTGAATGACTAATATCTCTCAGAACATGTAAAGTTGCCATTGACTTTATTAGTCTTTTTAAATTCACAGACCCAGTACAAACTATCTTGCATAGAGTACTGGAAAGGGTTAATAGTTATCCCTTTTTGTCTGTCTCTCATGGAACATTATTTCTTTCGTTAAGATTTTGCTGGTGGCAGTGGTATCTACCATATTTTTCCTACCGTGGTCTATGTAAATAGCCTTGGTACTGTTTTAGGCTATCTTGGTAGCCTCGAACTGTAATCCACTGGACTTCATTTACTCTTATTGGGTTCCAACTGGGTTTATTCACTATTTCTTATTGTAAAGGTCTTTCTTGTGTTTTACTCTTCGCGCCAAACCAGGTGTGGTTCCTTTGTTCACGGTCCTTTGGTGGGCTTCTGCACAGAACCCCTCCATAGACGCCTGAGAGTCTGGGTGGACAGGATGTGAGGGAGGGGTTTTAGGCCCCTGCACAGGGTTCCCTTGGAAACCCAAGTCACACTCTGGTTTGATTGGCTAGGCGACTGTCCTGCCAGGCGAGCCACCCTGCTGTGTGATTGACAGCCAGGCTGTGTGAATGGGGGAAACCTGCATAAAAAGCAGGTCTCTGGGACTAGGAAGACAGAGTCGCCACTAGATCGAGAGAACTGAAGAGAAGCGGAAAGAAGAGGACCACTACCATGACTGAACCTCCCGGTGAAGCCCTGCTGCAGGTCCGAATTTCCAAACTTCAATGACAGAGAAGATCTGCAAAGTATCCCCTTCCCTTGTGCTGGTGGGACCAACCAGTTCGCCAAACACCAAGCAAGGCCTCCCTCCCCTGGTTGAATTTGCTGTGCATCGCTCCAGTGAACCGGATAGCCAGGAGTCTCGGACCCTGTTTGGGTTTTAAAGGAGCGCACCTTTTATTTGTTGCTTTGCTCTGCTGCTGGTTTCTTCCCTGGGCAGTGAAGGACCCTCCAGTCTTCCTACTTCATGTCAGTCCGACAGTCGCTTCAGGAACCGTGAGTCTGCAGGACCTGCCAGGAACTTCTGCTTCAGCTACAGCCTTCTTCTTCATTTAAGGTACTCTTCTAACCGGTTGTTCATTCCGTCCATCCAAGGTGAAAGTGTTTTAAATCTTTTGCCAATCCGAGGGATTGTCCTTCTCTACTCTTTTAAATAACTTTTCCTTCGACCAACTTCATTTTGAACTCTTGGCAAAGACTTAACCGCAAACTTCTCTGAACTGTGTGATCATCTGCAAAGACTCTGAACCATTAACATTGGCCCAGGCCTATTGATTTGAATCCTAGTTGTTGTATGCCTTTTCTAGATTGCCCTGCCTACTTACTTGTTAGTGCTGCTTGATTGTGAATAGCCTTGTCTTTCCCTCCCTTTTTAATTACTGGAGTGCCATTTTGCTCACACTTCATTTTGAGCTTAACTTGTCCAGAATTCGTTGGGTGTTGTGTAGTATATTAAGAGTGTGATTTTTCTGTTGCTTTATTTAGTGAACTGTTTTACAACTGATGTGTAAATACATGTGTATTCTTTTACTCAGAAACCTTGAGTCAGTGTTTGTTTGAACTATAGTAATTGCTGTCCTTTTTGTAACTGTTGATACTGCTCACTTTACTCTTGAGATAAGTCTGGCTTCTCAGCCATCGCTACCACTTTACTGTGTAGTAAAGGCTTGATCCAAAGGTACATTTTTTCTTGCACTTGTAGTCTTAATTGTGTGTGGTGATCCCAAAGGGTACTGCATATGATTCTGCCTAACATCATGGAGTGTAGGTTCCAAAAAACTTCTCATTGTAATCGGGCTCGTAGGCCCCTTTTGTGTCTTAGTGATGTAACAACGTGTGTAAACTGCGAGAGCTCATCCACAAACCTACTGCCACTCCGGATTGGTTAACTCAGTGGTAGGGTCAGTATAGGGCAGTATAGTGAAAAGTTTAACAGGTAGAGTTGAGGTCAGGTGGTACGCTTGGGTTGTCCCTAAAAATCGCTACTTGGAAATTGTTACATGGAGAGAGTTAGTGATATGTTCGGTTGTGATGCCGACAGTGGTTAGCCCCCCAAGTCCTGATTGGTCCATCTGCGAGCCCCCAAGCCTGGGACCATCGTTGATCCCAGCTCGCGATATATCTGGTCACAATGTGTGACTGTGTCGGTGAAAGACAATGGACAGGAGTGTGATTTTTCTGCTGCTTTATTTAGTGAATTGTTTTACAACTGATGTGTACCTAATTGTATATTATTTTACTCAGAAACCTTGCGTCAGTGTTTGTTTGAACCATAGTAATTGCTGTCCTTTTTGTAACTGTTGATACTGCTCACTTTACTCTTGAGATAAGTCTGGCTGCTCAGCCATCGCTACCACTTTACTGTGTAGTAAAGGCTTGATCCAAAGGTACATTTTTTCTTGCACTTGTAGTCTTAATTGTGTGTGGTGATCCCACAGGGTACTGCATATGATTCTGCCTAACATCATGGAGTGTAGGTTACAAAAAACTTCTCATTGTAATCGGGCTCGTAGGCCCCTTTTGTGTCTTAGTGATGTAACAACGTGTGTAAACTGCGAGAGCTCATCCACAAACCTACTGCCACTCCGGATTGGTTAACTCAGTGGTAGGGTCAGTATAGGGCAGTATAGTGAAAAGTTTAATAGGTAGAGTTGAGGTCAGGTGGTACGCTTGGGTTGTCCCTAAAAATCGCTACTTGGAAATTGTTACATCGAGAGAGTTAGTGATATGTTCGGTTGTGATGCCGACAGTGGTTAGCCCCCCAAGTCCTGATTGGTCCATCTGCGAGCCCCCAAGCCTGGGACCATCGTTGATCCCAGCTCGCGATATACCTGGTCACAATGTGTGACTGTGTCGGTGAAAGACAATGGACAGGAGTGTGATTTTTCTGCTGCTTTATTTAGTGAATTGTTTTACAACTGATGTGTACCTAATTGGATATTATTTTACTCAGAAACCTTGCGTCAGTGTTTGTTTGAACCATAGTAATTGCTGTCCTTTGTGTAACTGTTGCTACTGCTCACTTTACTCTTGAGATAAGTGTGGCTGCTCAGCCATCACTACCACTTTACTGTGTAGGACAGGCTTGTACCAAAGGTGAATTTGGACTTGCACTTGTAGTCTTTATTGTGTGTTGTGTTCCCAAAGGGTACTGCATATGATTCTGCCTACTACTGGTGTACAGTGGTGAGGATAAAGTATAGTAATTACACTTAGAGTGCTGCTATTACCTTGGATAAACTAAAAAGCTCATTTTAAACATGTCTGATATGGAAAACTATAGTCAGGAGACGCTCCTTAGTTACATTGTGGATTATCTGAAAAATCTGTGTAGAGAAAGGAATCTCTCTGTTAATGGCAAAAAGTCATAATTAATTTAAAGATTGTTAGAGAAACAAAGTCTGGAGAGTGGGTCTGAAATACCTGACCCTCCAGCAAATGTGGAAACTGATGTGGATGATAATGTGTCAGTTATTATGGATGAGTTAGATGAGGCAGATGTGTCTCATAATGTAGGCCTTAATGCTCCTCTACCTGCTCAGCAACCTCAACCTTTGTCGACTGGGACCCCTACTGGTCCTACACTCAGTCCTGAAGTCATTGCTCTAGAAAAGGTGAGGCTTGAATTGGAATTCAAACGTATTAATGTTCAAACTGAACTAAAGCTCAAAGAAATGGAGATGAACCATGCCTTAGAAATGAAAAAAGTTGTCTATTGAAAATGTTTCGCTCCCAGAGTATTCTAGGTCTTCCAGTCCTAAGAGACCCCTGTATGCCTAAATAAATTGTTGGTATGTATGAGGCTAAGCTTGATATTTTGGATTGGTTAGCAATGTTTGGGTATAACCATGGGATTCAAGACATTACAGGGAATCAGTAGCTTCCGTGGCCCATCTCTAGGCTACCCACTGTTGCATCTGATGTTGTGATGGAGTTGGAGGAGGTGGATAGGATGGATTGTGAGTGTGTGAAGCTTGCTTTAATTGCTAGATTTGGGAAGACCCCTTCCCAGTACCTTAAGAGGTTTAGGACCCTCAAAAAGCATGATGGTACCTCTTGGGCTACCTTGGTATATGAATGTTTGAAAAACGTAGATGGTTGGGTTAAGGCTTACAGAGTAAACACTTATTAAGGTATGAGAAATCTTGTTATGTTGCAGTCAATTTATGATGCCTGCTCTCCTGAGCTCAGACAGCACTTGGCTGATTCTAAGGAGACAGATCCAAAGAGGTTAGCTAAGGCTGCTGACTTCTGGGTTGCCAACAGGGCTACTCACAAGGGTTCTGGGACAACTCAGAAGAAGGATGAGGAAAAGCAGCCAACTAAATATAACAAGGATAATTCTAATACCTCCAAAACAAAAGATGGCCCCAAACAGCAACATAAGGGTAAACCACAAGAGAAACCGAATCAGGCTAGTATACCATCTGGACCCAAACCAGATGGAGGTCAGAACAAGCCCCCATTAATCAAAACATTTGGGAAATGTTATGTTTGTGGGTCAACTGACCATTTGAAAGGGGATCCCAGATGTAAGGGTAAACATTCAGGGGTCCACACTGTCTCCTTAGCCTTCTCCCCAGAGGAGGAAGTACCTATGGCAAGTGGAAACTTTCACCTACTGGCTGATGAACCCAGGCGAGTCTCAGCTGGTGTTTCTTTAGTGTCCCTGGGCGTGTGGGAACAACAAAATTTAGATGTCTATAATTACATCCCAGATACTACAAAAGAGTATTATAAAGATACTGTTCTTGTGAATGGCCAGGAGACTCCTGCCATCAGAGACACTGGACCCAGCATAACTGTGGTTGATGAATTATTTTCCAAGGTAGTGGATGTTGCTAAGGCACCCAAAAACCTAACCAAGTTATCTTGAGGCCCTGTGAAAATGCTTGCCCAGTTACCAGCTCTCATCCAGTGCAATGACATGACTGTCAAGATACCTGTTAATGTGCATAGTGAAGTGCCTGGGAGAGTCCTGTTGGGTAATGACTTGAAAACTATTGGAGTTGTGTCTAGTACCCCCAGGCCTCCCAGTAAAAGTAGACAGGAGCTCACTAGGTGTGCAAGGGAGAGGACCTTGAGAGGCATTCCAGGGGAATTGATAGAAAAAGCTATCACCTCCAGTCCACAGGAGTTTCTCACTGCTATTTCAGGAAAGAGGGGAAATCCAAAACTCCAAGAGGAAAGCAGATAGCACCCCTGCGCTACCAACAAGGGCATCCCAAGATTGTCCAAACTCACACCTGTGACTCTTCCAGCTGCTGAGGCTATCAGGCCGATTCATGGAATAAATGTGCGCCGAAAATTCCGGCGCAGAGGGGCCTATACGTGCGCTGCGCCGAAAAATAGCGAAAAGCGCAGGGAAACCAGCGCACGTCGATTCATGGAAGTCCGTGCGTAAGAAAAGCATAGGACGTGCGCTGAAAAAGTGCGCGGCGCACGCCGGCGCACAGGTCAACCAACGGCGTGCGCCACGGCCACTGCGCTATCACTCCGAGCGCAGCGCACAGCTCTAAAGTAGGCGGAACACAGGGCGGGACACTCGGAATGGGGAATAAAATGGGGCACAACACTCCGAATGGGGAAGAATGTGGGCGGCACGGGGAAGTACAGGAGGCAAGTGCGCGGAACGCCCACACGCTCTCCGGCAACACGTATTCATGGATTCGAACAGGGCAAAACAGCGCTCGATCAAACCAGCGCACAGGCCCAAAAACGTACGCCACAAGTAAGCAGGCGGTAGCGTCCCGACGCACTTAACGAAAGTGCGCCAAAACCTGCGCCAACAAATACCACCCACATACAGCAATGGGCCATACCGTGACCCCAAAGGACAAATGAGGTGCAAAGGTGTACGCCATTAACACGGACACCCACTGTTCAAAAATTCGCGCGTGTGTGTACAACGGGTTGCGCGAGAAGTCACTCGCGCGATTGCCCTGGGTACGTGTATCCCGGGGTGCGGGGAAGTCCCACACGCGATTGCCCTGGCCACGTCGATATCAGGGGTGCGTGTGAAGTTCCACACGCGAAAAGCCAGGGTACGTCAATTACAGGGGTGCGCGGGAAGTTTCACACGCGAAAAGCTAGGCTACGGGAATTCCAGGGGTGCGCGTGAAATCCTACACGCGAAAAACTAGGGTACGTCATTTACAGGGGTGCGCGGGAAGTTTCACACGCGGCTCTGTTGGGTGGGTCCTCACAGGTGTTCCATTCACACCCTCCACGTCCCCTGCATGCAACCCACACCACAGGGGACTACCCTGCACACCTGCTCATGCCTCCCACCACCCCCACCCCCCCCGCAGTCAGGGGCACCTGCCAGAAGGCCCCCACCCATGTCTACCACCACCCCCACCCCCCCCGCAGTCAGGGGCACCTTCCAGCAGGCCCCCACCCATGTCTACCACCACCCCCACCCCCCCAGCAGTCAGGGGCACCTTCCAGCAGGCCCCCACCCATGTCTACCACCACCCCCACCCCCCCAGCAGTCAGGGGCACCTTCCAGCAGGCCCCCACCCATGTCTACCACCACCCCCACCCCCCCAGCAGTCAGGGGCACCTGCCAGAAGGCCCCCACCCATGTCTACCACCACCCCCACCCCCCCCGCAGTCAGGGGCACCTGCCAGAAGGCCCCCACCCATGTCTACCACCACCCCCACCCCCCCAGCAGTCAGGGGCACCTTCCAGCAGGCCCCCACCCATGTCTACCACCACCCCCACCCCCCCAGCAGTCAGGGGCACCTTCCAGCAGGCCCCCACCCATGTCTACCACCACCCCCACCCCCCCAGCAGTCAGGGGCACCTTCCAGCAGGCCCCCACCCATGTCTACCACCACCCCCACCCCCCCCCCGCAGTCAGGGGCACCTGCCAGAAGGCCCCCACCCATGTCTACCACCACCCCCACCCCCCCCCCGCAGTCAGGGGCACCTGCCAGAAGGCCCCCACCCATGTCTACCACCACCCCCACCCCCCCAGCAGTCAGGGGCACCTTCCAGCAGGCCCCCACCCATGTCTACCACCACCCCCACCCCCCCAGCAGTCAGGGGCACCTTCCAGCAGGCCCCCACCCATGTCTACCACCACCCCCACCCCCCCAGCAGTCAGGGGCACCTTCCAGCAGGCCCCCACCCATGTCTACCACCACCCCCACCCCCCCCCGCAGTCAGGGGCACCTAACAGAAGGCCCCCACCCATGTCTACCACCCCCCCCGCAGTCAGGGGCACCTACCAGAAGGCCCCCACCCATGTACCATCCATGTCCACCTTCACCTGGGTCACAACCCCACACAATCATGACCGTAATGGACAGTCTGCCCTGCAAGAATTCCCAAACAACTATCCCATCCACCCACATATCAAACACAATGACATGTGACACACCCAATGTAAATCATATGAATGAACACATGTCTGTCACACACAGATGTTGCAAGTGAATGTCCAAACACCCCACATGTCATGCATGCAAGCAATGAGATGATACAACACATTGAAGGATCAAATGAAAATGTATTAAAAATAAACAAGGATGGTAAAAAATAAAAAATAACAATAAACATGCAATGCAAACTAAATAATAAAAAAGTACAACCAAAAAAATCAGGAACACTAATTAACAAAAATAAAGTAAAATAGGGGTCCAAAGTCAAAGTCCAAAATTAAATCCAAGTACAAATGAAAGAAGAAACACATTGCCTCATGTGAAAAATTAAAACAAATATTAACATCCCTCAAACTATCAACATGATGATCCGGGTCCATGAGCCCTAATAAATGAAACCTAACTATTTACACTAAGTAAGAAAATGTCTATATACAAAAATGTGGTGCATTGTCCTTTGGCAACCAAATAATAACATTAAAACAAAGGAAACCTAACTACAACTAAACTACCGAACTATATACAAAGGCGGCGGGCAAGTCCTGCGGCTCACTGATTGTTGTTCCGGGCCAGGGCATCATCGAACTCCCGCTCGATGTCCCGGAGGCGGCCCCGTTCCACAGCCCCGAGGGTCCGCAGGGACGCCGATGTACCCACCTCCAACTCCCTGCGGATGGCCTCGAGGCACTCGGCCCGCCTCAGGGCCCTCCGCATGGAGTTCTCCGCCCTGACCATAGCGAGCCGCGCCTCTTCCGCCCGCCGCCGCTCCGCATCTATGGCATGGCCCAACCGCTGCCACACGGAAGCCACTTGACGTCCAGGGTCCTCCTGCCCTCCGGCTGATGCCTGCCCCTCTGATGGTCATGGCCCCGAGCCATCAAGGCTCCCACCTTCTTCCTCCTGCTGCTGACGTGCTGGTGCCGGTGCCCTGACACCTGCTGCCTGCACATCCTCCATTGTTTGGGGTGCTGTTGTTGCGGTGGCCACCCCTGCTGGACTCACGACTCCCGACTGGGGCAGGGATGTGTCCTCCACCAGCCTGGCCCCATCGTCAGAGGCAGCTCCACAGGGCACCCAGGTGATAGGTGGGTAGGAAGATGGCACGGAGGACGACTGGCGCATAGGGGGTTCAGGTGAGGAGGGGGTCGGAACAAGGCCCAGTGTATGGAGGAACACAGCCTGGTCTCCCTGAGAATGGGTCCGGACGTGGGCAACCCTGCTGGTGCAAGATGATGCAGACACAGGACCGGGGACAGGATTACACACAGGCACCTCCGCGGCGGCCTGTGCTGCCTCCTGTCCCTGCCCCTGTGCTGCACCACTAGCACCAGTGGAATGCCCACCTCCAGACCCCATCTCAGTCCCTTGCACGGCCTCCTCCTCCACCAAACCCACCACCAACCTGGATGACTCCCTGCCATCTTCCGCCGCGGAACCCTGTGGGGTCTCAGCTGCCCCTTCTGCTGCCGAGGAGTCCAACTTCCTCCTGCGCCTCCTGGACCTCCCCTCGGCAGCTGCGACCTGGGACACAGCACCGGACTCCTCACTCCCCGACGAGATGACAACAGGGGAGGGGAGCCGGGCCTTGCGTCTCCGGCTGGCGGTGGCATCCCTGCCGCTGTGCTCCACAGCACCTTCTCCGCCCTCCACATCAGATGACGCTGCAGGCAGGGAGAGACAGGAGACAGGCATCAGGACACTGTACAATTGACTCACACACATAACAGTTGTAGAAGAGTGGCATTGTCATACTCCAGACCTGGCATCACAATCCCCAACACACTTGTCTCCTCAACGCACACACATGAGTCATTCAACAGCCATATTGCTACAGCCCGCTACATACATTCACATACAGCAGCATGAGCAGACAAAGGTGAGCCACACATCACATGATACACACGGACTCAAATACACATGCACACATGCAAAGCACACATCCAAGCATGTGTACCACTCCGCAAACTGTCAGTCATGAGATGAACATCCATGTCACATTTGCAATTCACTCTCCAACATGACAGTGTCACCTGCATCCATGTAGCAACACTGTTGCACCCTTCACAACTACACACACGCACACGCTGCAGACTAATGCACCTGGAATCAACATCCATGTGTCACACCACAAGCATGCCAACTCACATGCACAGTCAAACACATGTGCCCACACACAAGCATTTGCACTGCAAGCACACACACACGCCCTGCACACACACATTTATACATGGCCACACAAAGACATGTGCAACATGCACACTCCTGGCACACCACCACACACACAGCTTACAATCAGTATGCATGTACACTCACCGCTCGACTCCAGACGGGTCTGCCTCCCAAGGACCTGGACATGGAGCGCTGGGGATATGCGTTCCAGGACCCGAAGTTCATCTTGCGACAAGTGGCCCCGCCGCCCCTTGGCATCCACTGCCTTCACGAGGCGCCGGGCCTTGTTCAGGGTCCTGGACCTGTAGTCCTCCCAGCGCTTCTTGACTTGATGGAATTCTCGGACTGCCACCCCCTCTGCGTTGATGGCAGTCACAATGTCCGTCCAGATCCTGGTCCGTCCTTCCTTGTCGAGGCGCATCCGTCCGTAGAGGGCATCATACTGCCCCAGGACTCGCTCCACCAGGACACCAACTTCGGTGGCACTGAAGCTGGTGCCCCTCTGCCTCCCTGGCCGGGGGTTGCCAGTCGTGCCAGATGTTGTGCTCCCTGACATGGCAACCCCAGAGGCAGGAGTGGGTGGGCAACTGGGTCCTGGGGCTGGGCTGTGGAGCGATGGTACGGCTGTCGGGAGTCTTTGGTTCCAGCAGGGGTGGTCACAGCAACTGCACCCCTGGCTGATGTGCAGGCAGCAAACAGCAGGGCACGTGGGCAGCAGGCAGTCAGGCAGCAGCAGATGGCAGGTGGGAGCGTGCTCGGGGCTCTGGGGGGCAGGATTCCGGCCTTCGGGGCAGGAGCGTGGTCTTCCGTGTGTGAACGCGTGGCCAGCTTGATACGGAGTGAATTGGCACGTGAAAATCATGCACGTCTGCGTGGAATCCGAGGAAAGGCCGCGTAAGCACGTCAGCACGCGTACGCGATTTCATTGGTCCAAAGGGCCAGGCGCGTAAGCGCGTCTATAACGCACGGCCGTTTCACAACCCGCGTGATTGGTCCAAAGGGCCAGGCGCGTAAGCGCGTCTATAACGCACGGCCGTTTCCCAACCCGCGTGATTGGTCCAAAGGGCCAGGCGCGTAAGCGCGTCTATAACGCACGGCCGTTTCCCAACCCGCGTGAAAAAATAAACCTCCCGCGCGAGCGCGTCAGCAGGCGTACGCGATCTCATTGGTCCAAAGGGCCAGGCGCGTAAGCGCGCCTATGACGCACAGGTGTTTCCCAACCCACGTGAAAAAAATACACGTGCCGCGCGAGCGCGTCAGCACGTGTACCCGATTTCATTGGTCCAAAGGGCCAGGCGCGTAAGCGCGCCTATGACGCACGGGTGTTTCCCAACCCACGTGAAAAAAATACACGTGCCGCGCGAGCGCGTCAGCACGCGTACCCGATTTCATTGGTCCAAAGGCACACAGCGAGTAATCGCATATTCAACAGCGCGCGTGAAAAACGCCCGGTTACCATTTACATCTGAATACAATTACAATATTAATAACGTACATTTAACCTGGTAAACCTCGAGCATGTAGTCACACACGCTCGGCCACGACACGTGCAAAATAACAACAGGCAATACGGAAAGACGTACGCCTGCAGGAAGCAGGCGTACGTGACCCGGCACGTCTAAATATTCACGTGAAAACATCCTACAAGCTCAGTGCAAAGATGAACATACCGTTCCTAGCAGCAGTGGCTGTAGGTTACCAAAGGAGGAGGAGGAGGAGAGTCAGGGCCAGAATTTTCTCACCCAGAACCAGCCTATTCGGGATGCCTGATGACCAGGTGTATGGGAGGTACAGGTTTCCAGCACACATCATACTGGACCTGGTCAGTGAGTGGGAGGATGACCTCACATCACCCACCCTGTGCTCCCAAGCACTCAGCCCCCTGCAGAAGGTCCTGAATGTACTGCACTTCTTGGGCACTGGATCTTTTCAGCGGACAAGTGCCATAGTGGGTGGTGTGTCACAGGCCACGCAGTCACGCTGTCTACACCAGGTCTTTAACATCATCACTGCACGGCCATCAGTCCGCAGGCACATACATCTCCCCAGGACTCCTGCAGAAAGGCGGGCGTGCATCCAGGAATTCTATGGTGTGGCTCAATTCCCCAAAGTGCTTGGTGCAATTGACTGCACCCATGTGGCTCTACGTCCCCCCAGGGCAACAGAGCACATCTATAGAAACCGCAAGCACTGGCATTCCATCAACGTGCAAGTTGTATGCAATGCCAAGGGAATCATCACATCAGTATATGCCAACTATCCCGGGTCCACCCACGACAGCTTCATCTACAGAATGTCTACCCTAAGCCGGGACCTAGAGGCTGGCCGGCATGGAGATACATGGCTGCTTGGTGAGCATGAATGCCACTGCACATGCATGCATGTCAGATACAGGGTCATGTCACAACACCACTAATGATACCCATCACCACCTCCGCAGGGGACAGTGCCTACCCTATCAGCCCCCACATGATGACCCCAATCCGGAACCCCACCACGCCACCCGAGGTAAGGTACAACACAGCCCACATTGCAACACGGGGCATAGTGGAGCGCACATTCGGAGTGCTGAAGTCACGCTTTCGCTCCCTTGACCGTTCTGGCGGGCAGCTGTTATATGCTCCCCCACTAGTGTGCAGGATCATAGTGGCAGCATGTGTCCTGCACAACGTTGCAACACGCCGGGGCCTGCCCGTGGACATGGTGGTGCCCCCACATCCACAACCACATGCACGCCCGCTGCGCATGGGAGGGGAAAGGGCACGGGGGGAGGCAGCCCGTACGCAACTGGTGGCCAACTTCTTCACCTAGGAATCACAGTGCTGGCTAGTGCACACTGCTCTGGCACATACCATCTGACGATCAATGATGACACTACCTGACAATGTCACAAAATTTCTTGACAATAAACTGTCAGAAACACATCAGCCTGAGATTGTTAACATGGAAGTGTCACTATGTGTGCACCCCTACCTACACATACACCAGCAATGCATAACTATGAAAAGACACAACTCCATTCATCAAATATGCATTGGCACAGGCGAATTGCTACATGACAACATTGCCATGTCACCCAATCCCTTCACAGTCCCGCCACAGAGGACACCATGTCATGGTATGTGAGAGCAAACAAACTGACCCTTACAACATGACACCGGTGTCACAAATTGCAGTGCCCCAAATGGAACATAGCCGCACTTGAACAGCTAACCGTGATGGAGGCACTACTACACACCTGTGTAAGAGTCATTTCAATCAAATTACACACCAACCCACCCTGAAGCCCACCAAAACAAGACACAATGCATGTAATCAATGGTAGTCTCAATACCTGATTGTGCTGGTATGTCCTCACCGTCCAGATGTACAGTGATGGCGCCACGCAAAAGTGTCACTGCACATCTACCGACATGTAGTCTGACTCCAGAGAGTATGCCCGTGTGAAGAACTGTGTGAAATACCTGCAAAACATGAGTAACATATGTAAGTTGAGGCACATATCAAACCATCATGCATAGTTAGGTGCAACAACAATGTACACTATGAATGTCTACACAGTATTGACTATGGACTGCCCAACAGCTCATGGGAGTCCAATGTCACCGTGTAATTTGCTGTCACTTGGGCACACCCTTTGCAAGCCCATGGAAACGGAAGCAGGAGGGGTGTGGATGCCAGGTACCCAAGCATCGAAACCAAACTCAGGACAAGCCTGCATGTGCCCAGCCACAATACAGTGTATGCCCAGGTACCCACACAAGGCAACACACTTGAAAAAGAAAAATATGATAAGAAAAAATGGCCATGAAAGGGCCGGCGGGGAGGGGGGGCCACCTATGAGGTCCGAGGACAGGATGCACGCCACAATCCACCTGTGTGGATCATGGGAAGTAAAAACACCCCATAGGCTCGTGGCCCACACGGCTACTCTGTTGTGGGAGATGAGTCGCTATCGCTCTGGCCAGACCCTGCAGCTGACTCAGGAGGTGGGGGAGCTGCCTCAGAAGATGGTGTGACAATGGGAGGCAGCCCACGCAAAGCCCGAGTTTGCTCCTCCATGGCTGCAAGCAGGCGGGTCTGGAAGGTCTGGTTCTGGATTATAATCATGCGGAGGTCCCCATGCAGTAACTTCCGGGATGACCTGACCTCCGCACGAGTTGCCTGCATCTCGGCCGAGAGCGTCCGTGTCAGACGCTCCAGCTGCTCCTCTGTCCTTCTATGGGATGAAGCCTCAAGCTCTGACAGGGTCGACCTGAGGTGATGGAATTCTTCCCTCAGGCCTTCCCTGTGGCGCTGGGACTCCATGGAAAGTGATTCCCGCAGAGTCGCCAGTCCCGCCCGCCTGTCCATGTTGGACGCCAACATGTCCTCCCTGTGTGCCTGGCAGATGGACTCTGTAGCCTGCTCCAGTCGCTCCATCAGCCTTTCTGGGGGGACAATGGAAGTGGCCACCCTATCCATGGCCTGTGCAATCATCTCGGATGATGCTGCCTGTTGGGTGGCCATACCGTAGATGGATTGCTCCCAAGCGGTATTGCCAGGTGGCATACGGCCACCACGTTGGCGGGCACCACACCTGCCTGGGGCAAGGCGGACTGCGCCTTGCTGTGCCGGCAAAGCCTCAGGCTGCAGGACTGCATTCCCTCTCTGATCTGCAGCCCCAGGAACAGGATCAGAGATTGTGTGGTGTGGCCCTGCATCCGTAACCACCGGAGGCTGAGCTGCCGACACTGACATCCCCATTGAGGGCAATAACCCGGCTGCAGGTGGGTCGGACAGAGGAGATTCTCTCCCAAGAACACTCACCTGCGACTGCACATAGGTGTCATCCTCCGAGTCTACACCTGAATACTGCTCGGGGGAGGAACCCCCAGAGACACCCCTCGACAGCACGACCTGCAGCACTTGTGGGTTTTCACCCACAAACACACCACGTCCCTCACTTGTGGAAGGTCGGCCCGGGTTGCCCTCCTGGGACGGCTCCACCACCACATCCCCAGCATCAACAAGTGCGTCGTCCCCTGCAAAGACATGAAAGAGAGAAATGGAAACAGGCATTAGCACCATGGCATACAACAAGGGCTGATGAACAACAGAGCCAGTAGTTCAATGACACATGTCCCACATGACTGGGAAACCTCCTATGCATTCACCATCACTGGGTCTGGAGGGGAGGCTCAGGGCACACAATGATGACACAGAGAATGGAGAGCAACGCCTGCTCCCCATGCTGCCTAGCACTGGCATCACACATTGGCCGGTGATTGCCATGTCAAATGCACATGCCATCACACACATGGCATGTGACATAGCCACCAAGTGAAGAGGGAGAGGAGGGCAACTAATTTGGATTTTGGCCACTCTGGTCCTGACATTGCTTCATCACATCAAGAAGTTAACATGTTGGACATGGATCTGCTAGTCCCAATTGGCCACGATGCACAGTGCCTTGTCAACATTAACAAAATGCAGTAAACAATGAGATTCCACCTCCCCATCACCTGTAATGGATTCATATAGCATTCGTGAAGCACCTGTACAGAAATGTATGAAGGTACAGCGGAGCACTGAGGGGTGGTGGGGCAGAAGGGGATGCCATTCAACAATCCTACTGGTGCTGGTGTCATTCATGTAACGCAAGTGCAGAGGTGGGTGGCACAATGAAGTGCAAGGGGAAGTTGCGGCTGGAAGTGCTGTACAAGGTAAGTATGACTTAACGTCGAGGGCAGATGGTGGTAGGCGCAGACAAGTGCTGGGGGGGTGGCCTATAGGGGTACAGAGACAGTCATGCAATGCTGTGGGCTCGGAGGGGACAGGGGAGGTACACACTGCATCTGGCTCGGCAAGGTCCTTGCAGATTTCAATGTGTCCTGCAGAGTTGTCAGATGCCGCAGATATGTGCCCTTGGATTGGGGCTCTCATCTTGGTGAGAAGGGTGAGACGCTATTGCCTTTGGAGCAGGCGGCAGGCCAGTTTGCCAGAGGATGAGCATGATGCAGGCCATTTCCTCTCTGCCACCCGGCACCTGTGTTTTGGGTTCACAAGATCCGAGTCATGCCAGGAGTCAGCATTGGCATGGGGCTTCAGGCGGATTGTCATGACCGTGGCAAAGACATCCAGTGTACCTGACATAGAGTGGAGCATGGAGTGGGCCCTGTCAGGATGGGAGTGAGCCTAAGGGGGAGCTGGATGGGGGGGGAGATTTTGGCAGCATAAGCCTCGACTGACACACACTTCATGGGTTGGAATACCAAGAAGGTGTGTGACAGTGGTGAGGGTGGCTTTGCCTGTGGGGTGGTGAGGGTGAGGTGGGAGGAGAGGAGAAAGTGATCACTCCAGGAGAGAGGAGTGCAGAGAGGGATGGAGAGGGGAAGGTCAGATGAGATCAGAGCATCAAGAGTGTGCCCTGCAGAATGAGTAGGGACAGACGGGAGTTTAGAGGGTGATAGGGAGTTGCTGAGGTCACGGAAAAGTCACGTGGGGGGGACAACAAGCATGCAGGTGGATGCGTACATCACCAAGGAAGAGGATTTCAGTGTCTGGGGACATGAGTGAGGAGGAGAGGTGAGGCCACTCAGAAAGGAAGTAGTACATTTGACCAGTTTTCCGATACACAGTACGCACAGTTTGTGAATGTCGAGGTGAGATGGAGAGAGACGTCACACAAGCCATTCCAGAGGGGAGTAGGTCTACGTAGGAGTGACAGTGGCAGGAATACCCTCAGGGAAGGCAAGGGCACACTCCCCCCTGCACAGTAGTGCCGGGCCAAGGAGAGGATCTCCTGAACGTCAGGTAGGAGTGTGTCAAAGATGCAGACAGAGCTGGCCGTCAGACATGTTTCCATGAGACCAAGGATGTCAAGGTGCATTACCTCATGTAAGTGACATATATTGGAGGAATGCCTGATGCAGCGGCAGAGTAAGGAGTGTAAATGTGGAGGAGGTTGACAGCCTTGTAGGACTTACGGGGAGTGCTACAGATCAGAGGTGCAGCATGTGTAGGAGTTGGAGTGGGAGGCGGAGAAGGATCATGGGAGGGTGCAGGGAGGCAGTGCAGGATAGATGAGGAGAGAGGAGGGGGGACAGCAGGAGAGGAAAGGAAGTTGATGAGATGTGGGTAGCATTTGTCAAGGAGAATAAGGTTGGCCTGAGGGCCTTGGACTGAGATGCTCCCATTACCATACACATCAATTGTGGCCTCTGAGGATTGGAAGGAGGCCAAGAGTACACCCCAACGGGTCACACCATTGATGGTGGAAGAGGAGCAAGGAGAGAGGACTGGGACCATGTGAAGGGTCCATGGGACAGGCAAAGGCATGTATGAGCAGATGTCAGTGAGAGTTAACCTTGAGTAGGCTCAGATGTACTTGTCAGCAATAGGGTGGGTCGCATTGGAGGGCAGGGTGCCCTCATTTGACTGTTTGCAAGCAGGTGTTGTGAGTAGGGCACGATGGTCTGAACAGTAGAAGTCAGGGAAGATAGACCATGAAGAGCAGCATGGAGTGTGAGGGAATGGGGCTTGAAACCAGACGGAACAAGAGCACACAGGTAGGAGGTGGGTGTCAAGGCAAATTCCAGAGTATGACAGCATGTTGAGTGCCATGTATATACAGAGGACGCATTAGCATGTGGTATCATTGCATGTCAGGCATGTGACGATGGAACTTGAATGGCTGGGGGAAAGTGTAGGAATGGTATGTAAGACATAAGATGAATAGACAGGGGAGAATGAGCAACAATGTCGTGACAAAATGACAATTCAAGGGGAACTTCCATGGTGTAGGGCCATATGTGCACTGTTGGCAGTAGGGATAGTGCTGTGGGCACATGGTGTTGCACTGAACATACTGGATGAGGCACATGGGTGACACTATCAACTCTGCCACACACCCCCTTGACAGGCACCCAACATGAAGGCTTCGCACACACACCATGCACATGGATATAACACACATGCATGTGCACTCACCGGATGATGCCTCGTAATCAGGGAGATCTCCCACACCTTGGAGTTGTCCCTCGGTGACGTAGGATCCAGCTACGGACTCGTGTGGTGTGAGTTCTATTTCCTGTGCTGGGGACCCACCTCCAGTCACCAAGGTTGCGGCATGACTTGAGGCCAGCTTATCCTTTGCCCTGCGCTTAAGGTCATTCCAGCGCTTCTGGCAATCACTAGCTGTGCGCCTCACTACTCCAAGGGCACTTATTTTGTCATCAATGGTCTGCCAGTGTGCCTGGCGTCTGGCATGTGTGGTCTTGGACCCTGCAACGATGACCATTTCCCTATCATGGTCTGACACATACTGAACAAGTGCATTCAGTTCGGCGTCTGTGAAGCTGGGCTTCCTTGATGGGCCGGACTGTGCAGCCGTGCCTGGGGCATCAGCCTGTGCCGGACGTGCACTCTTCCTCTTCCGCTTGGAAGGGGGTGGGGATCCAGAGTGTCCTATGCCGCTGTGGACACTAGGGGCAGGAGCCGTGGTGGACTCAGTACTGGGTGTGTGGGATTGCACACTCAGCATGGGAGTAGGTGCAGGCATTGGGGGTAGAGGGATAGGGTCAGGCCTGATCTGAGGTGCATGAACTAGGACCGACACAGTCTTGGCAGGGTGTATGAGAGGTGGGGTGGATGGAGCCACACCCTGCCCACGGGGGGCAGCAGATGACCTATCTGGCATAGATGCGCGTGTCCTGATGACACCAATGTGCACCGGTGCACGTGCAGTGGACCTGCTGACCTGGATGTCAGCGATGGAGTCACCCTCGGACAGGTCTGGTGCCACAATGGGCTGGTCCAACAAGGGCTGATCAGGGTTGGTATCAGCCACATGACCCTCAACCTGGGGGGGGGGCGGAGGGGGGGGGCATGGGTGTCCCTGACTGGTCCTCCAGACTGGGGGGGACAGGGGCACCCTGCAAGTCACAACCACGTCCCCTAGCGGATCCTCCACGGCCACCACGTGTGGCTCGGCCACCTTTGCCACCCTTACGGCTTGCACGCCTCCCAACCATGGCACTGATGTTATTGTGCGTATGGGAGTGGGTGTGCACAATTGTCCTGGGCAATTGGGTGTCAAAGGGGTTGGGTACCAGATGGTATTCGTACCCTAGTGCAGTGGCAAGGCTATATGACACCCCTGGGGAAAGATGACGGGTCACGCAACGCACAGGCACCCCAAAAAAGTTAAGGAACGTGCACGATACCCCTCCTAGACCACGTGTGCGTATAAAAAACCCTGCACTACGCTGTGGCATCCAGTAACACAAGAATGAACGTATGCGTGTCACACGCAGCCTAGATTGACCTCTGAAGAGGTACGTGACACACGGGGCAAGCACAGATGATAGATGCGTGCGCAACTCACCGTCTGCCAGGGAGAAATGCGTCAAAAAGACGCGCGTGTGCGCGTTGGCAACACCCCCGCCAAAAGAAGAATGGGACGCTGTCTGAGGAGACAGGACAACAGTAGAAGGGAACGCTGTGTGAGGAAACAGGCCCAGGAAAAAGAGCAAAAGAGAAAAAGCTGTCAGAGGTAACAGGGAGTACGACCTTTGAACGCCGTGAAGTAAATCGCGTGTCAACTGACAAGAAGTACAGAATACACCAACTCGCTCTCCACGAAAAGCACGTACAAGGAAATGGCGTTCTACATGTACCTTTTATGCAGGCCCACAGGTCCTGCGTCACTTCCGCGTGTAGGCGCTGAAGGGCCAGCCTCCAATCACACGCATTGACACTGGCTTGTGTTTCTTTCACGCGGGTTGGGAAACGGCCGTGCGTTATAGACGCGCTTACGCGCCTGGCCCTTTGGACCAATGAGATCGCGTACGCGTGCTGACGCGCTCGCGCGGGAGGTTTATTTTTTCACGCGGGTTGGGAAACGGCCGTGCGTTATAGACGCGCTTACGCGCCTGGCCCTTTGGACCAATCACGCGGGTTGGGAAACACCCGTGCGTCATAGGCGCGCTTACGCGCCTGGCCCTTTGGACCAATGAAATCGGGTACGCGTGCTGACGCGCTCGCGCGGCACGTGTATTTTTTTCACGTGGGTTGGGAAACACCCGTGCGTCATAGGCGCGCTTACGCGCCTGGCCCTTTGGACCAATGAAATCGCGTACGCGTGCTGACGTGCTTACGCGCTGAGGGCCTTTCCTCGGATTCCACGCAGACGTGCATGATTTTCACGTGCCAATTCACTCCGTATCAAGCTGGCCACGCGTTCACACACGGAAGACCACGCTCCTGCCCAGAAGGCCGAGTTACTGCCCCCCAGTGCCCCGAGCAGCCTCCCACGTGCCATCTGCTGCTGCCTGCCTGCCTGCCTGCTGCCACCGTGCCCTGCCATTTGGTGCCTGCACATCAGCCATCTGCAGGCGTACAGTTGCTGTGTCCACCCCTGCTGGAACTGAAGACTCCCGACTGGAAGAACACCACTCCACAGCCCAGCCCCAGGACCAAGTTGCCCACCCACTCCTGCCTCTGGGGTTGCCATGTCGGGCACTGAAACATCTGGCACCACTGGCAACCCCCAGCCAGAGAGGCAGAGGGGCCCCAGCTTCAGTGTCACCGAGGTTGGGGTCCTGGTGGAGCGAGTCCTGGGGCAGTATGATGCCCTCTTCGGAAGTAGCCGCGCCAACTATGAAGGACGGACTCGGATCTGGGACGACATCGTGACTGCCATCAACGCGGAGGGGGTGGCAGTCCGCAACAACCGACATGTCAGGAAGCGTTGGGAGGACTGCAGGTCCAGGACCCTCTCAAAGGCCCGGCGCCTCGTGAAGGGGGGCCGGGGCCACATGAGTTCGCTCCAAATGAGGGTCCTAGCACGCATACACCCAGCGCTCCACTCCCAGGTCCTTGAGAGGGAGACCCGTCTGGAGTTGAGCGGTAAGTGTGCAGGCATTGCTGTGTGAGACAGTGCATGTTGCAGTGTGCTGGTTGTGTGATGCTGTATGTGTGGAATGGGCCTTGTAGGCATGTATGTGTGCAGTGTTGTCATGGCGATGCATGTGCGACCAGTAATTTGTGGATCACATGGTTGTTGTATGTGTTGCTATGCAACCTGAGGAGGCCTATGCAGATTGGACACATGTGAGCATGCAAGTGTATGTTCGTGGACATGGGTGTGGGTGAGGGATGGATGCTGATGCCAGGTACATGTATGGTGTCGAGGTCGGTGTGCTTGACCTGCATGTCTGTGACTTTTGAATGGCATGGATGCATGACACATGTCTGTGACACTGTACAGATTCACTGATGCTGCCTAATCATCCTTGTATCCACTGTGTTTGTGATGTACGAGGCCACATGGATGTGACAGAGGTGAAGTGTGTGCGTGTGATTTGCATGACCAATGATGCATGTGAGTTCCATGACATCGTACTTTAGAAGAGTGCAGTGGACATGTATGTTGATGTGCATGCCATGGACCATGGGTGTTGCGTGTGTGTATTGCCTGACCCATGTGTTGTGGAGGGACATGATAGAAGTGTACTTTACCATTGCCAGTCATCTGATATTGCTTCCTGTGTAGGGGACCATTGTACAGTGCCCTGATGCTTGTGTTCTATGTCTCCCTCTATGCAGCGGCTAGTGATGGAGAGGGCGGAGACGGCGCTGTGGAGGTAGACGGCGGGGATGCCCCCACGGCTGCGGCGGAAGGGGTGGGTGAGCCCCCACAGGGGCCAGCTACAGCGGAAGAGGGCAAGGAGCCATCCAGGTTGGTGGTTTCTACAGAGGAGGAGGCGGCCGAGACTGAGGCACACCTGAGGCCTGGTGGGGGCATCCCTGCTGGTGCAAGTGGTGCAGTCCAGGGCCAGGGGCAGGAGGCAGCACAGGTCGCCGTGGAGGTGCCTGTGCATGTCGCTGTCCCTGACCCTGTGAGTGCACCACCATGCACCAGCATGGATGCCCCGTCCCAGGCCCGTCCGCAGGTGGAGGGGGTGTCTATGTCATCTGACTCCCCTCCACCTGCGGACGAGGGGACCCGTGGGCGCATGGAAAAGGTCCTGATTGGGGTCGCGTTGCGCACGGGGGTCATTCGTGATGACGTGTGTGCTTCCCGGGAGGAGCACGCACATCATCACGAAGAGCACCGTGCCGACGTGGCCCAGTTGGGATCTGCCATTGCCGCGGGTTTTCTGCAGGTGATGGCCAATGTGTCGGGCATCTCCTCCTCTGTGGAAAGTATGCGCCGGTCGTTCTCCTTGCCGTCTTCCGGCCCAGTTGACACCAGGGCCCCCTGTGGACCTGCCCCGACCAATGCAGCCGGCTCAGTGGGGATCCCATCCCTGCCACAGTCGGGAGTCGGTGGTCCAGCTGGTGTGGACACCATGGCAACTGGACCCCTGCAGGTGGAGGCTGTGCCGGCATCATCAGGCAGGGCACGTGCACGACGGCGTCGGTGGATACCATCACCCTGGATGCCGTCGTGCTGGCAGAGGCAGTGGCTGCAGAGGCAGCGGCAGCGACGTGGGAGGCGTCATGGCTCGGGGCCATCAACATCGGAGGGGCAGCCATCGGCTGGAGGGCAGGAGGACCCTGGACAGAATGTGTCTTCCGTGTGGCAGCGGTTAGGCCACGCAATAGATGCGGAGAGGCAGCGAGCAGAAGAGGGGCGGCTCGCTATGGTCAGGGCGGTGGACTCCATGCAGAGGGCCCTGAGGCGTGCCGAGTGCCTCGAGGAGATCCGCAGGGGCTTGGAGGTGGACACTGCGTCAGCCCTGCGGGCCCTCGGGGCCATTGAGGATGAACGCCTCGGGGAGATAGAAAGGGAGTTCGATGATGCCCTGGCCCATAACATCTCTCAGTGAGCCGCAGGACTGGCCCGCCGCCTTTGTATATAGTTATGTAGATAGTAGGTTTCCTTTATTTTTATTTATTATTTGGGTTGATTGGACAATGGCCCACGTTTTTTGTATATAGTTAGCATTAGTTAGGTTTTGGGTAGGTTTCATTTTATGGTTTTTAGGGATATTGGACCCGGACAATCATCTTTGTACATAGTTTGTGGATATTTTCGATTTTATTATTTGGACCATGGGGCAATGTGTTTGTTTTTGATTTCCATTTTGATTGACTTTGCACCCGTTCTTTTGGATTTCACCTTTCATTAGATTTTTTTTGTTTTTTACCTGTTACTTTGTGTATTCATTTAGGTGTTTCTTTTTTTTTCCTTCTTACATTTTAATACATTGTTCTTTTGATTCTATTGTGTGGACTTCTCTCATTGGTTTGTTGACTGTCACAATCAGGGTTTTCACAGTCATGTGTTGCCATTGTGTGAGTCTGACGGACTTGGACTCATGCGCATACTGCTCATTGGTTATGTATCATGTAATGGGTATTTGATTTTTGAATGGATGTGTACCTTGGATGTGTGTATGGACTGGGGTGACATGGGGTGGGATGTGGTTGCCCATGGGATCCTGGGATCTGTATTGTGATTTCCTATTGGCAGGGGAACATCTGTGTGGGCCTGGTGGAGGGTGCCCCATGACTGCTGGGGGGTGGGGTTGGTGGGAGACATGACTGGGACATAAGTGGGGGCCTGCTGGCAGGTGCCCCACAGTGCTGGGGGGTGGGTGTGGTGGGAGGCATGAGTGGGACATAAGTGGGGGCCTGCTGGCAGGTGCCCCACAGTGCTGGGGGGTGGGTGTGGTGGGAGGCATGAGTGGGACATAAGTGGGGGCCTGCTGGCAGGTGCCCCACAGTGCTGGGGGGTGGGTGTGGTGGGAGGCATGAGTGGGACATAAGTGGGGGCCTGCTGGCAGGTGCCCCACAGTGCTGGGGGGTGGGTGTGGTGGGAGACATGAGTGGGACATAAGTGGGGGCCTGCTGGCAGGTGCCCCACAGTGCTGGGGGGTGGGGGTGGTGGGAGGCATGAGTGGGACATGGGTGGGGGCCTGGTGGAGGGTGCCCCATGACTGCTGGGGGGTGGGGTTGGTGGGAGACATGAGTGGGACATAAGTGGGGGCCTGCTGGCAGGTGCCCCACAGTGCTGGGGGGTGGGTGTGGTGGGAGGCATGAGTGGGACATAAGTGGGGGCCTGCTGGCAGGTGCCCCACAGTGCTGGGGGGTGGGTGTGGTGGGAGGCATGAGTGGGACATAAGTGGGGGCCTGCTGGCAGGTGCCCCACAGTGCTGGGGGGTGGGTGTGGTGGGAGGCATGAGTGGGACATAAGTGGGGGCCTGCTGGCAGGTGCCCCACAGTGCTGGGGGGTGGGTGTGGTGGGAGGCATGAGTGGGACATAAGTGGGGGCCTGCTGGCAGGTGCCCCACAGTGCTGGGGGGTGGGTGTGGTGGGAGACATGAGTGGGACATAAGTGGGGGCCTGCTGGCAGGTGCCCCACAGTGCTGGGGGGTGGGGGTGGTGGGAGGCATGAGTGGGACATGGGTGGGGGCCTGGTGGAGGGTGCCCCATGACTGCTGGGGGGTGGGGTTGGTGGGAGACATGAGTGGGACATAAGTGGGGGCCTGCTGGCAGGTGCCCCACAGTGCTGGGGGGTGGGGGTGGTGGGAGACATGGGTGGGGGCCTGGTGGAGGGTGCCCCATGACTGCTGGGGGGTGGGAGTCATGAGCAGGTGTGCAGGGTAATCCCCTGTGGTGTGGACTGCATGCAGGGGACGTGGAGGCTGTACAGGGAAGACCTGTGAAGACCCAACGATCGGAGTAGCGTGTTCAACTATCCACGCCCCCCTGAAATGGACGTAGCCTGGGATTTCGCGTGTGAAACTTCCCCGCGCACCCCTGTAATGGACGTACCCTGGCTTTTCGCGTGTGAAACTTCCCGCGAACCCCTGTAATGGACGTACCCTGGCTTTTCGCGTGTGGGACTTCCCGCGCACCCCTGGTATTCCCGTAGCCTAGCTTTTCGCGTGTGAAACTTCCCGCGCACCCCTGTAATGGACGTACCCTGGCTTTTCGCGTGTGGGACTTCCCGCACACCCCTGCAATTCACGTAGTCTAGCTTTTCGCGTGTGAAACTTCACGCGCACCCCTGTAATGGACGTACCCTGGCTTTTCGCGTGTGGGACTTCCCGCGCACCCCTGGAATTCCCGTAGCCTAGCTTTTCGCGTGTGAAACTTCCCGCGCACCCCTGAAATGGACGTAGCCTGGGATTTCGCGTGTGAAACGTTCCCGCGCACCCCTGAAATGGAAGTAGCCTGGGATTTCGCGTGTGAAACTTCACGCGCACCCCTGTAATGGACGTACCCTGGCTTTTCGCGTGTGGGACTTCCCGTGCACCCCTGGAATTCCCGTTGCCTAGCTTTTCGCGTGTGAAACTTCCCCGCGCACCCCTGTAATGGACGTACCCTGGCTTTTCGCGTGTGGGACTTCCCGCGCACCCCTGGAATTCCCGTAGCCTAGCTTTTCGCGTGTGAAACTTCCCGCGAACCCCTGTAATGGACGTACCCTGGCTTTTCGCGTGTGGGACTTCCCGCGCACCCCTGCAATTCCCGTAGCCTAGCTTTTCGCGTGTGAAACTTCACGCGCACCCCTGTAATGGACGTACCCTGGCTTTTCGCGTGTGGGACTTCCCGCGCACCCCTGGAATTCCCGTAGCCTAGCTTTTCGCGTGTGAAACTTCCCGCGCACCCCTGTAATGGACGTACCCTGGCTTTTCGCGTGTGGGACTTCCCGCGCACCCCTGCAATTCCCGTAGCCTAGCTTTTCGCGTGTGAAACTTCCCGCGCACCCCTGAAATGGACGTAGCCTGGGATTTGACGTGTGAAACTTCCCGCGCACCCTTGAAAATCGCATGGGCCGCTTGCCGTGATGGTCCAGGGTTAGCGCAGCCCCTTGCGCTGGTTTGTGATTTTTATGAGATTTCCCAGCGCAAGGGGCGTTCCTGGGGGCGTAACTGGTGCTGCAGCGAGTCGCTGCGCCACTGTGCGCCACGGCTGCCTGGGGAAGCTAAAATCCATGAATACGCTGTGCGCCGGATTCGGTTTTGGCGCACGCGGCTGGCGCAGACTATCGCACGCGCACGCTGTGCGCCAGCCGCGTGCGCTACTTGTGCGCTGAATTCTATGAATTACCCTGTGAGTGTGAGGTACAAACCTGTGTGGTTGAACCAGCTTCTGAAGAGTCAGAACTGGAAGAAGACATAACTCTAGTTGGAGATATGGATCCTGTGTACCATCCTGACCTGCAGTCTTTACTGGCATAAGGTGGACCCAACAGGGCAGACTTCAGCAGATGACAAAGAGAGTGTCCTACTCTTGAAGGTCTTCGACAACAGGCAGCTTCTCAACTTGATGGCATGAAGTTGGAAAGCATAGGTTGTACTGGGAAGATGGCCTCTTCTACAGTGAACCGACTGAGTCTATCCCTGGGGACTGCAAAAGACTTGTAGTGCCTCTAGAAAACAGACTCCAGTTCCTACAGTTGGCCCATGAGATACCTTTGGCTGGTCATTTGAGTTTCAAAAAGACCAAGGAAAGGCTCTCCTTATACTTCCACTGGCCTAAGATGGGTTCAGAAGTTGACACATTCTGTAGGAGCTGTCACACTTGCCAAACCTCTGGCAAGAGTGGAGCCAAGAACGTGGCCCCCTTGGTGCCTCTCCCAGTGGTGGGAGTTCCTTTTCAGAGGGTGGGCATCAACATTGTTGGTCCCCTTGACACTCCCACATCTTCAGGAAACAGGTTTATCCTGGTTGTAGTAGACCATGCTACTAGGTTTCCTAAAGCAATACCTATGAGGACTGTTACGGCTCAGGCCGTGGCTAAGGCTCTACTTGGTATCTTTACCAGAGATGAGGTTTCCTAAGGAAGTGATATCCAACAGGGGATTCAATTTTATGTCCAACTACATGCAAGCCATATGGAAAAACTTTGGTGTCACTTACAAGTTCTCTACAGCCTACCATCCATAGACAAATGGACTGGTAGAGAGGTTTAATCATACTATGAAGAGCATGATAGGTGCTTTAGAGGAACCCCTTAAAAGACAGTGGGACCTGCTACTACCATGCCTTCTCTTTGCTTATAGAGAAGTCCCTCAGGAGGGAGTTGGTTACAGTCCCTTTGAACCTCTCTATGGCCATCCAGTCAGAGGTCCCTTGGCCCTGATTAAGGAGGGTTTGGAGAGTGCTCCTTCCCCCAAGCCAGTAAGAGTTACTGACTATGTGATAGGTCTCCGGAGGAGAATGTCACACATGATGGCAGAAGCAAGTGATAACTTGAAAGCAGGTCAGCCTCTGGTCAAACATTGGCATGACCAGAAAGCCAACATGGTTGAGTTTCCTCAAGACCAGCTTGTACTAGTTATGGTGCCAACAAGGCATAGGGCCTTGCAGGACAAATGGATCTGACCCTTCAAGGTTGTGGGCAAACTTGGAGAGGTGAACTATCTGGTTGGCTTAGGCAGACCTAGGAGGGTACCAGAGTCTGTCTCGAGACCAGAAGTGGGAGCTTTGCTTTTAGCTTCAGCTCAAGAGGAGAAGGAGAGTGAACCTCTACCTGACCTACTCAGAGGCCAACCTATAGATGAGAAGATAGACAGAATCAATCTCTCTTCTAATCTGATATCTGAACAACAGGAGGAGTGTGAGTTTCTGTTGAATCAGTTTGCCTCCCTGTTTTCACTTTCACCAGGCTTGATCCCTTGGGGCCAGCATGATATTCTCACTGGTGACTGTTTACCTATGAAAAGCAGAGGTTACAGAATGTCAGAACATGTGAGATCCCACATTAAAGGAGAGGTCAACAAGATGCTTGATCTCAGGGTTATAGAGCCATCAACAAGTCCATGGTCTAGTCCAGTTGTTCTAGCACCAAAGGCAGGATCGAAGGAGTTGAGATTCTGTGTGGACTATAGCGCTCTAAATGCAGTCACTAAGACTGATGCCCATCCTTTAGCAAGGACAGATGAACGGTTATAGGTAATAGTTTTGAATGCATAAGGTCGAATAAAAAGGACCTAAAACCAAAGGGTCACATTTTCTTTTTCTTTCTTTTGTTTTTTTTTTGGGGGGGGTCGCCCTCAAACCCCCTTTTTTGTGGTAAAACCACTTTTTTTTCAAAAACAGAAACCCAAAAAAATATATATTTAAAAAAAAAAAATTCAACCTTTTGGATTTAGGTCAAATTGAGTCGACCCTTTGGCCATATCCAGATGCACTGGTGGATAAATTTGGTGCAGCCAAGTACCTCAGTACATTTGATCTGAAGTCAGGCCATTGGCAAATAGCCCTGACAGATTATGCCAAGGACAAAACTGCATTTTCAACCCCAGCAGGCCTCTACCAATTTAGGGTTATGCCTTTTGGATTTAAGAATGCACCTGCTACATGCCAAATGATGATCAATCAAGTTCTGAATGGGATGGAGAACTTCTGCATGGCAAACTTGGATGACATTGCAGTGTTCAGCCCTACTTGGAAAGAAAATATTTATCACTTAGGATATGTTTTGCAGGCTCTTGAGCAGGCCCATCTGACCATAAAGGCAAGCAAATGTCAAATTGGTCAGAGCAAAGTGCTCTACCTTGGTCATGAGGTAGGAGGAGGTGAAATAAGGCCCTTGCCTACAAAGTACAAGCTGTACAAAACTGAGCCACCCCTACTACTCAAACCCAAGTGAGAGCCTTCCTAGGTCTCGTTGGGTACTACAGGAATTTCATTGAGAACTATGGGTCCGTAGCTTCTCCTTGGAATGCAGTCTCCGCTCTAAAATTCCCTAAAATTTTAGATGGAATGAGGAGTGCACTCAAGCCTTTGAAAACCTGAAGAAAGCCCTTTGTCAAGCTCTACTCCTAAGAGCTCTTGATTACCACAAACCCTTCATGGTGCAGACAGATGCATCCAATAGAGGTATAGGTGAAGTCCTTAGTCAATGTGATGAGAAAGATAGGGAGCACCCCATTTGCTTCATCAGTAGGAAACTGAAGGAACCAGAAACGGGGTGGGCAACCATAGAGTGTGGTGTTTTGCCATTGTGTGGTCTCTGAAGAAGTTTAGACCATACTTGTAGGGATCTACTTTTGTGATTCAGACAGACCGCCAACCCTTGAGATGGTTAATGCAAATGAAAGGGGAAAACCCAAATCTACTAAAATCGTCAATCTGGCTGCAAGGGTTTGATTTCACCATTGAATACAGGTCAGGATGTCACCACCAAAATGCTGATGGTCTCTCTAGGATGTTTATAACCGACTAAAGTGAAGAGATTCATCCAGGAATGGATCAAATCCTCCTGTCCCTTAGTCTTGGTGGAGGGGTGCGAGTGTTAGGGAGAATTCTCCAGAATGGCTAATTTACCTTAACTACTGAGTCCCTCAGCAGCTTTGCTGGATTTCTAGGATTTATTTTTTTCACCGGGTAAGAGTGTGAGCCTTCTTTCCCACTCTTACATGTGTTTTGCTGTGTGTTTAACATGTTTGTGTTCATAGACTGTGGAGCTTCACCTACTCCATTAGCATCATCTCTTTACTGTGTGTCACACAGCACCTTTAGTGCAGTGACACAGGGTTGTCTTTTTTAGACTTCCAACTCTAAACTACATATTCTGGGACTGACTAGTGTCTCTCAGGACATGTTAAGTTGCCATTGATATTATTAGTGTTTTTAAATTCACAGACTCAGTACAAACTATCTTGCATAGAGTACTGGAAAGGGTTAATAGTTATCCCTTTCTGTCTGTCTCTCATGGAACATTATTTCATCCCCCTTTCTTTAGGATTTGGCTGGTGGCAGTGGTAACTACCATATCTTTCCTACTGTGGTCTATGTAAATAGCCTTGGTACCGTTTTAGGCTATCTTGGTAGCCTCGAACTTTAATCCGCTGGACCCCAGTTACTTATATTTGGTTCCGGCTGGGTTTATTCATCAGTTTCTTTTTGTAAAGGTCTTTCTTGTGTTTTACTCTGTGCGCCAAACCAGGTTTGGTTCCTTTGTTCGCCGTCCTTTGACGGGCTTCTACACAGAAGCCCTCCTTAGGTGCCTGAGAGTCTGAGTGGACAGGATTTCAAGGAGGGGTTTTAGGCCCCCTGCACAGGGTTCTCTTGGAAACCCAGGTCACACTCTGGTTTGATTGGCTAGGTGACTGTCCTCCCAGGACAGCCACCCTGCTGTGTGATTTACAGCCAGGCTGTGTGAATGGGGGAAAACTGCATAAAAAGCAGGTCTCTGAGACTAGGAAGGCAGAGTCGCCACTGAATCGAGAGAACCAAAGAGAAGCTGAAAGAAGAGGACCACTACCATGACTGAACCTCCCGGTGAAGCCCTGCTCCAGGTCCGAAACTCCAAACTTCGACGACAGAGACGATCTGCAAGGAATCTTCTTCCCTTGAGCTAGTGTACCAACCAGTTCGCCAAAAACACCAAGCAAGGCCTCCCTCCCCAGTCAAATTTGCTCTGTATCGCTTGTTGGGTGTCCTGACCCACGTTTGAGCTATCATGCTGCAACATTTGGTGCTGTGGGCTTAGAAAATCCAAGATGGCCAAAAAGCCCATAAGTGCGCCAGAATCCAGGAGAACCACGCAGTTTGTGCGCACACCAAAATGGTTACCTCACTTGCCACCCACCAGTGTAAAGAAAGATCTTTGTTAACAAAATCCACTGTTACTGATGTCAAAAAGTTGCTGAAATTGTGGCTCATTGGACCACTTTAAAGATTCAACCCTTTTGTGGGGTTCCACATAACCATTTTACTGTAAGGAGCCCCATCAAAACAATGTTAAGCAAGGATTTACTACCATGTAAGAACCATTCCTGTTTGGAATGCATTAATCCAAGAAAAATCCCCAAAATGGTTGCATTACCAGTACTCACCACTATCAGAAAGCCGGCGGTTTAAAACAACACCAGACTTTTTTTTTTGTGTGTGTAAAACTGAATAAATGAACCCAAAGCAGGCCAAAGAAAGACTTACTGAGAGGTGGATCCAATGTAAAGTTATATTCTGAAGTGACTTGAAGGTTTATAACAAGACTGGCTGAGCTGTGGATTTCGGCAGTTTAAGTAAATTTTGACTGAAAGACACTAAAAATCTAAATGTTTAAAAGAAATGAGTGACCTACTTTTGAGTGTCACATAGGTTTCAATTGTTTAAATGTCATAGTTTTAAACTTAGAATCAGCATTCTAGCTGCATATGTAAAAATGGTTAGTTTTATTTGAATGCAGAAAACTGGGTAACTAAAAGTGACATTAGCTGGGGCCTGGCTTAAGGAACTGAATTCTGCCCACCAGCTACCCCCGACAGGAGATGAGACTTGCACAACAGCTGTGTTCCCATGCCTAGCTGCCTTTTGCTGCTCCCACCAAAAGGGATATGACACTTCTCTGATTGAATTACCTGGGCTCTGCAGGAAATTGAACAAAGCCCTGTCCTGACTCAGGCAAATGTTTTATTGGTGGGAGTCGTAAATGTGGCTTCCTCCTGGAAGGAAAGGGGAGGAGCACTGCATGTGAGAGCAAGCTAGCTTGGCAGAAACTGGGAGGGGGAGAAACTGGAGACAGAGGCTGAGCTTGAAGAAAGTGGAAGGACTGGTTTCTGTACCATGTGACCTGAAAAGACACACCCCTGTAGCCAGAACATAACTCTAAAAAGATGGATCATTCATAGAGCGGACTTGTGAAAATTATTTAAATGATACCATAATTCTTGTGATTTTTCTGCCCACATTTTAAGAGGTTTTTAGAACCGGTGGCATGATCTGGGGGCAAACTAGCAGTTAAGAGGGTATTACTTAAAATGTATGCATGTTAAAAATCTGACACTTCATCACTTAATGTCCATACTCCTTGCGCACATGTGTGTAAATTTGGGTTAATGTCCGATATTGCGAAACCAGTTAAAAAGTGAAATATGTTGCCATTTCTCAATGCAAGCTCTCAGGAAGAGCAGATTTGAACAGGGTATATCTCATGTGATATATGATGGGTGCATGTAATTTCAAACCACTGTGTATCTATGAAGTGTGCATTTTGATCAAATATGGATTTTGTGGGCAAACTGACCAGGGGAGGATCCTCTGACCCATAAAACCTACAGCATCACTCTGACTCACAGTTCCTTCCCCAATCATGGGAGAGGGGAGAATTGGGCCAATGGGCAGTTGAGAGAGGGGCTGGCTAGTGATGCTGCACACACACCCACTTTCAAAACACATAAAAGCAGACAGTCAGGACAGATAGGGACATTCAATTCCATCTGCTGCGGGACGCTCTGCCGGGAAAATCCATACTTTACCTCCATCAACCTCCAGAGAGCCAACATAGAGACTTCAATCTATCCACCTTCAGAGACCAAGACTTTACTTCAGAATTTGTAGCAGAGAGGTCAACTACAAGCTAAATCCCTCTTTAGCAGGCCTCAAATCATTGCCACTATTCACAGCCAGGCGAGTTGTTTGAATTCTTTGCAAGAACTCATGCCATTTGCCAGAGAGCAGTGTTGTATCCAGAGAGAGACCAGCTGAACCGGAGACCGCTGTATCCGGACCCACAGACCTGATCAGAACCAGAGACCCAGACCAGACCGCTGTTCGCAGAACTAGAGAGCTGACCCAGACGCTGTGCGCAGAGACCGTCCATGGCGAGTGAAGAAAACCTGACCAGATCCGTGGCGAGGCCCATTCTATTTTAAAATATATTGTGAGTACCTAGCAGATCTGTGCAGAACCAATCTCTTAGTTAAAATAATATAATTCAATCTATTTTAATCTAAGTAGAACTGCCTCCTAACTGTCACCTGTCATTTTGCAAAACTGTCACCTGTCATTTCTAGCTGCTAGCTGTCACTTGTCACTTTGAACTTTTAAAATTTCAAATCTGAAAAACGACCTTTACCATATCGCTCATATCTCCGTGACCGTTTGTCTTAGAGACTTGCAGTAACTTTCCTCTGAAAGCTGGGAATCTTGGCTTTTCAACGAACCTAGAACCTATACTTTTGCCGCAATTGCGAAAAACGCACTCACGAATTTTACCGCGATTTGCAAATTTCTCCACGTGTGAAAACAGCAGCTTCCTTGCTTTCCTTGCTAAAAATTTGTTTGCCTCTTAAGAACCATCCCTGAATCATTGCTAGAGTGAGCCCGGACTAATATTAACTAGATACCACTCACCCTGAACCTCTAGAGGGAATTAAAAGCATTTTAGCATATTTTTCACTTCATTGCCAGCACATATAAAAGCATTTTGGGCCTGTGTTTCAAACTTCTGTAGTCTAAGCTTGCTGGGGTGAACTGAATTACATTTGATTGCATTTCTGAGAACTGTGTGCTTTCCTTCCATTTCCTTGCATTGCATAAAGGGGGGAGGGGATTGCCAGAGAAAAGTGATTACATTGTTTTGTTGAAATCATATTGAGTATTTTCTGTATTGCATTTTCATTCAACATTACATCCATCTGAACCTTATATAAAGCATTCTCTACCACCTTATTCTTCTGTCCCTATTTACCAGTGTGCTACCTTATCCATTTCATGTCAACTCCTTAGTGATTATAAAGAAGTGTGCTAGTGCCAGATTCTCCATTGTTAATCTTTATCATATCAGATTAAGTGTGATATTCAATTATTAAATTATTATAAAGTGTGATATATATCTATTTTTTAAATTATCAAATAAACCTTTTAACTTGCAAAACAGAACTACTTCTTGGCTCAGTGGGGTCAGGGGGATTCCAAGAGAGGGGTGTTATATAGGGGTAGTCATCCAGAACGCATGAACAGGACATAAGGATATATCAATAAGGGTTTTCATTCAGTATTCTAGACTAGGCGTTGACTTAGCTGTAGTGTTGAATTGAATCCTCTTACACGCTGCAGTGAACCGGATAGCCAGGAGGCTCGGAAACTGTTTAGGTTTTAAGGAGCGCACCTTTTATTTGTTGCTTTGCTCTGCTGCTAGTTTCTTCCCTGGGCAGTGCAGGACCCTCCAGTCTTCCTACTTCGTGTCAGTCCGACAGTCGCTTCAGGAACCGTGAGCCTGCAGGACCTGCCAGGAACTTCTGCCTCAGCTACAGCCTTCTTCTTCATTTAAGGTACTGTTCTAACCCGGTTGTTCGTTCGGTCCGACCGCAGTGAAAGTGTTTGAAATCTTTTGCCGATCCGAGAGCTTGTCCTTCTCCACTCTTTTAAATAACTTTTTCTTCGACCAACTTCATTTCGAACTCTTGGCAAAGACTTAACCGCAAACTACTCTGAACTGTGTGATCCTCTGCAAAGACTCTGAACCATTAACATCGGCCCAGGCCTATTGATTTGAATCCTAGTTGTAGTTAGCCTTTTCTAGATTGCCCTGCCAACTTACTTGTTGGTGCTGCTTGATTGTGAATAGCCTTGTCTTTCCCTCCCTTTTTAATTACTGGAGTGCCATTTTGCTCACACTTCATTTTGAGCTTAACTTGTCCAGAATTCGTTGGGTGTTGTGTAGTATATTAATAGTGTGATTTTTCTGCTGCTTTATTTAGTGAACTGTTTTACAACGATCTGTAAATACATATTTATTCTTTTCCTCATAAACCTTGAGTCAATGTTTATTTGAACTATAGTGATTGCTGTCCTTTTTGTAACTGTTGATACTGCTCACTTCACTCTTGAGATAAGTCTGGCTGCTCAGCCATCGCTACCACTTTACTGTGTAGTAAAGGCTTGTACCAAAGGGAATATTTTCCTTGCACTTGTAGTCTTAATTGTGTGTGGTGATCCCAAAGGGTACTGAATATGATTCTGCCTAACATCATGGAGTGTAGGTTCCAAAAAACTTCTCGTTGTAATCGGGCTTGCAGGCTCCTTTTGTGTCTTAGTGACATAACAACGTGCGTAAACTACGAGAGCTCATCCACAAACCTACCGCCACTCAGATTGGTTCACTGACTGGTAGGGTCAGTATAGGACGGTATAGTGAACATTTTAATTGGTAGAGTTGACGTCAGGTGGTACGTTTGGGTTGTCCCTAAAAATCGCTACTTGGAAATTGTTACATGGGGAGAGTTAGTGATTGGTTCGGTTGTGATGCCGTCAGTGGTTAGCCCCCCATGTCCTGATTGGTCCATCCGCGAGCCCCCAAGACTGGGACCATCGTTGTTCCCAGCTCGCGATGTACCTGGTGATGGCAACAATGTGTGACTATGTGTCAGTGAAAGACAATGGACATGTCATGCTACTTGCTGTTAGAGCGCTCCTTTCCCATCGCTGCTGGTGTTTAATTTGTTACTTCTTTGTTGCAAGCTGGGTCCCAGACTTGGGACCGCAGAGCCTGCTCAGTCCAAGGAGCTTGGCATTGTATCAGTTCGGCCTGGTCAGGTGTTGAGGGACCGTGGCTGAGGCAGAATTACGTGGATTTGATTTGTATGTTTGCAGTCATAGCAGTGGCAGGTGTAACCTTGGCTTGGAGAGCGCGGCATGTTGATTGCAATGTCGCGACCTTGGCTGCGGGGTTCTAGTCAGGGTTGGGCTGCATGATCAGCACCTCTTAGCTCTGTATGAACTGCTCAGGGTCTGTGTACTCTGGTTTGCGGCCTACTTCGGCTTGGTTATATGTGGCGGTATAAGATCCATAAGGCATGGGGTGTAAGGGTGCAGTGTGGTTCTTTGTACATCGGTCCATCTATAGGGTCTTATCGTCAGGGGTTAATATCATGAAGCGTCTGCAAGCATATACACGAACACTTCTGGCGTCTTGCGTTTCTGCGATGCGCTTGCTGACCTATGTGAAAAATAATAATGATGCATGTCTGTGAGTGTGCACGGTCCTCTAAGTCGTAGCACTGAGCGTGTTCTTCACGTGGGTTGGTGTGTGTCTGATCCAGGTGCATGGCAGCATATGTGTTTCTGTTCGTTGTGGCTATGCGCCATGTCATCTCTAACGATGGCAGTATATGTTTGTTACGTTTAGTCGAGCTGGTCCATGTGGTCAGTCTCAGCGCCAACTTGTTTCCCACCTCATGCTCTGGGTGGGATGCAGCCAGGTTGTGGAGGTGGGCCGTGGCCATGGTGGATATTGACATCCGAGGCGGTGGACAGAGGTGCAAACTCATCTCGCTGAGGGTACTTGGGTCGTGACGTCATCTGCCATAGTTTGTACGTGGGTCGGGAAGGGACCGTCCAATTTTTCCTCTTCACCTATTGGTGAAGACCTTCAAGAGTAGGACACTCTCTTTGACCTCTGCTGAAGTCTGCCCTACAGGATCCAACTTCTGCCAGTAAAGACTGCAGCTCAAGATGGTCTGCAGGATCCAAATCTCCAACACGTGCAAGGTCCTCTTCCAGCTCTGATTCCTCAGCAGCTGATTCAACCACACAAGGTTGCTCCACACACTCGGCCTCAGCTGATGGAGGAGTCACCGGTGTGACTTTGGTCAGTCCTCTCGGGGATGTCCTGGTTGGTAGCACAGGAGTGCTGGCTGGTTTCTTCCAGGAGGTTTTAGGTTGCCCCTTTTCCTCCTTCTTCTTAGAAATTGCAGTCAGTAAGTCATGTGGACTGGGAGTTATAGTTTCCTCTATAATCTCCTCTGGAGAGCCCCTTAAGGTACTCTCACTGGCCTTCCTAGTCTGCTCCTGTTTCCTTTTGCTGGGAGGCCTGGCAGTGCTTGATACAACTCCAAGAGTTTTTAAGTCATTTCCCAACAGGACTCTCCCATGTACTTCACTCTGCACACTTACAGGTATCTTGACAGTCATGTCATTGCACTGGATGAGAGCTGGTAACAGTGGAAGCATTTGGACAGGGCCTCCAGCAAGCTTAGTTAGGAATGTGGGTGCCTTAGCAACATCCTCTTCCTTGAAAAATGATTTATCAACTACAGTTATGCTGCCCCCAGAGTCTCTGATGGCCATTCACAAGAACACTGTCTTTGTAATACTCTTTAGTATTGTCTGGAATATTGTTATACACATCTAGGTTCTGTTGTTCCCACAGACCCAGGGATATTAAAGAAATACTGGCTGAGACTTTCATGGAATCCTCAGCCAGTAAGTGAAAGTTTCCACTTGCCATTGGTACTTCATCCACTGGGGAGAAGGCTAAGGAGACAGTTGACCCACAAGCATACAATTTACCAAATGTCTTTATGAATGGGGGTTTGTTCTGACCTCCTTCTGGTTTGTCACCAGGAGGTACACTAGCCTGATTCGGTTTCCCTTGTGGCTTACCCTTGTTATGTTTGGGGCCCTCTTTTGGAGTGGAAGTATTAGAATTCTCTTTGGTATCTTTCTTGTGCTGCTTCCCCTCATGCTTCTTCTGAGTTACCCCAGAATCCTTGTGAGTAGCCCTGTTGGAAACCCACAAGTCAGCAGCCCTTGCTAACTTCTTTGGATCAATTTCCTTAGAGTCAGCCAAGTGCTGTCTCAGCCCAGGAGAGCAGGCATCATAAATATATTCCAACATAAACAGAGTTATCATACCTCCATAAGTGTTCACTCTGTAACCCTTAACCAATCCATCTAAGTTTTTCAAACAGTCAGTCACCCAGGTAGCCCAAGGGATACCATCATGCTTTTTGAGGGTTTTAAACCTCTTAAGATACTGAGAAGGGCTCTTCCCAAATCTAGCTATCTAAGCTAGCTTCACAGTTTCATACTCCTTTCTGTCTATATTCCCCAACTCCATTACCACATCAGTTGCAACAGGGGTAGCCTAGAAAAAAGCCAAGGAATCAACTGATTCCCTGCAATGTCTTCAATCCCATGGTTATATTCAAAGGAAGCCAACCAATCCAAAATATCAAGCTTAACCTCATACCTACTTACTGCATCTTTGGGCATGCGAGGCCTCTTAGGACTGGAAGACCTAGAGGACTCTGGGAGAGAACCATTTTCAAGAGACAACTTTTTCATTTCAAGTCCATGATTCAATTCCATTTCTCTGAGTCTAAGCTCTTGATGAGTTTGAGTTGGATTCTTTTAAATTCTAACTCAAGTCTCAGTTTTTCTAAAGAGACACATTCAGGACCTAGGTTTGGACCTGATGGGGTCCCTGTGGTTAAAGGTTGAGGCCTATGAGCAGGTAGAGGTAAGACAGGGCCTACATTGTCCACTCTTCTGCCTCATCTAACTCATCCACAATATTAGAGCTGGGCTCTGACCTATTATCATCCTCATAAACATTTTCCACACTTTCTGCAGGTGTGGGGGTTTCAGACCCACTCCTCAGACTTTGGTATTCTAACAACTTTTCAATCAATTCAACCTTTTGGCCCTTTACAGTGAGATTCCTAGGTTTACACATATGTCTCAATTGATCAACAGTTAAAGTCACTAGGGTCTCCTATCTGTAGCTTTCCACATCAGTCTTGATAAAACAATTGCTTTACTAGTGTTGCTAAGCCTTGGGAGGATTATTTGAACAAAGGTAATACTAGCACTCTAAATGTAACAAGTATACTTTATCCTCACCGCTGTACACCAGTGTTAGGCAGAATCACCTGCAGTACCTTTTGGGAACTCTACAGGCAATTAGGACTACAAGTGTAAGCACAATTTCACCTTTGGTGCAAGCCTGTACTACACAGTAAAGTGGTAGCGATGGCTGAGCAGCCAGACCTATCTCAAGAGTTTAAGTGAGCAGTAGAACAAGTTACACAAAGGACCAACAAATACAGTGATTCAAATATACACTTACTCAAGGTTTCTTGGTAAAAGAATATACATTTATTTACTCAGTCAGTTAGAAAACATTACACTAGCATAAGCAGCACAATATCACACACTAATAAACCACAATTACACAACCGGTAAGTAAATGAACAGGTTTAGCTCCCCTGAAGTGGGAGCAGAATGGCACTTCAGATACTTAATAAAGGGGTAAAAAGAAAAGGTTATAAGAATAGACAGCCCAAATACATTCATAGGCAGGGCAAAGGGTTTCAGTTAAATACAAACCGCAATTCTTCTCAATAGGCCTGGGCCAAATTCACTGGTTCAGAGCCTTTTGTATAGGATAGCACAGTTCTGGTAGATAACGGTTAAGTCTTTGCCACGGAGATTAGAAAAATTTGGCTAGGTGAAAATTTTGACAAATGTTAAGGGAAGGACAAGCCTTCATAGTTGAGGAAAGTTTCACACACTTTTCGATGGTCGAAAACATTTCCGGACCGTGTTTGCACAGTACCTTGTTAGTGAAGAAAGCTGTAGCTGAGGCAGTTGTTCCTGGCAGTTCGAGCAGATCTCGCTGTTCCTGAGCTTCAGTCGTGGGGACAAGAAGGAGGACGTTGGGTGGTTCCTGCACTGCCCAGGGATGAGGCCAAAAGCTGTAGCAAGACGTCATATTGAGGTGTGAGTGCCTTGAAGTCCACAAGCTGGTTTCCTTCCCTCTGGCTATCCGGTTTTCAACAGCACTCTGATACAAATTTGACCAAATGGGGACGGGTTCCAGGTGGTATGCGAGTTGGTTGTTCCCATCAAACTCAAGGGAAGAAGTTAACCTTGAAGGGCTTCTCTATCGATGGAGTTTCAGGCAATTTGAACCTGCAGCAAGGCTTCACCGGTAGACCAGGAGTTGCAGCAGTCCTCTTCCTTCAGCTTCTCTTCGGTTCTTTCATTCCAGTGGTCTACTTTGCTTTCCAAAGACCTGCTTTTAAACAGTTTTCCCCCATTCATTCCAGGTTGGCTATCACTCACACCACAGGGTGGCTGTCCTTGCCGGACAGCCATCCGGCCAATCATGCCAGAGTGCATTCAGGTCTCCTGGGAGACTAAGCACAGGGAGTTTCGGGCGCCTCCCTCACATCTTGTCCACCCCAGACACCCTGGCGCCAGAGGAGGGCTTCAGCACAGAAGCCCACCAAAGGCCAACGGACAAAGGGACCAAACCTGGTTTGGCGCGCAGAGGCAAACACAAGAAGGACCTTTCCTAAAAGAAATGGCAAAAAAAGATGACCAGAGTCTGTTTTTACAGATAGGTCTTGGGTGCCATATTGAAAAACATGGCTGACCCGATTTTTAGCTACCGTTGTTAGCGGTCGGGAAAAATCATGGTAGTTTCATCTAAACCACTGCCAACAGCCATTTAAAGTAGGATGGGTAACATTTTACTGTTACATGAGTTTTTTGACTCAGGGAAAGCTAGGCAACCCCTCCAGCACTCCATAGGAAGATAGTGTGTGCTGGGTCAGTAAATTTAAAGAGATTAGTAAAGTCAATTTAACTTTACATGCTCTGGGAGACTGTCGTCAGTCCCAGAGAAGGTATTTGAACCTTGGGAAGTCTGAAAGACAACCCTGTGCCACTGCTCTGAAGGTGCTGTGTGACACACAGAAAAAGATGATGCCTATGGAGTTGTTTAAAAACTCCAAAACCAAAGACACAAAAGTAAAACACACATCAAAATACATGAAAGAGCGGGAAAAAAGGCTCACACTCTTTCCAGGTAAAAAAATCAAATCCTAGAAATCCAGCAAAGTTGCTGGGGGTCTCAAAAGGTAAGGGAAATTAGCACATATTGAGAATTCTCCCTAACAATAGGGTTGAGCCTGTTCCTGCTGTGTATGCTTTGCCTTCTTGCCACGAGGTGTTGGTGCCACCCCTGTGTGAGTCTGGGGTCAAGGTGCCGGACCACAAGTGAGCTGGGGAATGGCAATACCTCCGGGAGCTTGGACAGCTGCTTCCACAGCACATCCCTTAGCCTTTTGGGCAGGGACAGCTGCTTCCACACCACATCCCTTGCCCTTTTGGGCTGGGACATCTGCTTCCACAGCACGTGCCTTAGCCTTTTGGGCTGGGACAGCTGCTCTCACAGCACGTCCCAGAACCCCTGGGGCTGGGACAGCTGCTTCCACAGCATGTCCCTTAGTCTTTCAGGCTAGGACAGCTGCTTCCACAGCACGTCCCGGAACCCCACAAGGCAGGTTCAAAATGTATTGAAATATGAAGGGGTCTCAGCAGCACTTTTGTAAAATAACAATTATGTCGTTATTTTGCAAAGTGCTGCCGAGATTTCTCCATTGCGCCCGTTCTGCCCAAAAACAGACGCAATGGAGGCAGTGCACTGTCGTGCTCTACGAGGACGCCCAGGCCCACTTGAGAAGGGTGGTGGAGCCTGGGCGTCCAGATTTGGCGCAGTGATTGGAGGTGCAAACCGGGGAATGTAAACCAGGGGTAAACTATATCAAACATGATGAATTCAAGTGTTCTCTTCTGAGCTCTGTGGTTTCAGTATTTCCTGAAAGCTATGTGCAGACGCTAATGTATTGAAGAAGTAGACTTTGCTGCTATAAATCACGTTTTAAATTTACCATGGCACATCATTGCATATTATGGCTTTCATGGCCTTGGAGGGGGGTGGACATGGCTGGTAATGACCTGCCAGTCTGAGCCATGGTAGGCCCGAAGGGAGGGCCGAAGTGAGGGCTGTGTGCCGTTACTGGCCATGTCCGCCCCCTGCCAGGGTGGGAAAGCTATTTGCACCCCGGGGTTCATCCGGGGTGTGAATGGCTTTCCTTTCTTTCCCTCAGGAGATTTGTGCCACTTGCACAGCCAATCCCTAAAGGGAAAAAACTGAAAAAAAGATGGCCGCCACCATAGAAAAGAGGAAACAAGTCCCTTTTCCATTTCTATAGTGGTGGCAGGAGGGGGAGGTGTGGTGGACCGGAGCTCAAAGCTCCTGTGCCACAGGTAAGTGTGGAGGGAGGGAAAGGGTGGGGGAGAGGTTTGGTTTGGTTTGGGAAGGCAACAGGGAAAGGCTCCCTGTTACATCACCACATAAAAATAAATATGTGCCACCCGGGGAAGGGTGTCGGGTGGCTGGAACAGTGGGCTGAAGAATGTATCTATGTTATGATTTTCAATAGCTCCTGCACGTTAGATAGATTGGTTGACAGAGCAACAATTGTGTCCTCTGCCACCTCAGCGGTTTCAAGTGTATCTCCTGTTTGTCCAGGCGAGCTTTCAGATTGTCAACTTTACATGGCAAATTGCCCAGTTTAGTATCCATTGTAACTATGCCCGCCTTTAACTGAATAAACATCTCCTCCTTTATCATATGGTTACTCTTAGTAATTTCTGGTACGTCCCGAGAAGGAGGTGAGTTTAGCAGCCCCACAGTATTGGTAGGTTTCTTTTTTGTGGTTTTCTTTTGTCAAATGATATGCTGTTTTGTTCTTTCTTAGGCTTCCCCATATTGCTTTAGGCCCCTTCTAGTATAATAAAGTGATTTGCTAAACCAATTTGATGGGCCCTCTAATCAGCAACTCTCAAGGTGAGCTCTACCCACTCACCAACAGATTCTGGGTTGCTGCACTTACTTATCTCTCCTGTTATGAAGTAGGAGTGAGTTCTGAAGAGGGAGAAGGGATCCTAGGACCACTCTTCTGCCCCATCAAGTTCATGACAAGACGGAAGGCCAGGAAAGTCTGCAACCACCCATTCTATTTTTGATGAATCCCAAATCCACCAATGATTGACAATACACAGAGAGGTACCCTTTCAGTCAGCCATACAGACCAAGTGCAGTACAAATATATCCATGCGTGGGAGAAGAGCCTGAGACCGTGGCCAGAGACACCTATATGGACAGCCTGGACTAAGCACCAAGGAGCCTTCTTACTGGCCTCATTAGAGACACCACGACATAGCAGGGTTAGACATGAAGCACACATGCAGTCCGCACTGCACCACACAAAAACACACACAAATACATGAAGAACATGAGTGCACAGTTCTATAGTTGGAGGAAAGGTACATATGCATACTGTCATTGCTTTTATTTTCTTGTCATTAGCCAAATGCAGTAAAGCAGAAACCGCAAGACACAGGCGATCCTGAGCAAGCTTGCTGATGCCTGTAGTGGCTGCCACCAGAGTCGTTTTTTTTCTGGCGCCCTGGAATGGGCAATTGCCAGGGTATTACAACCCCGGCGGACCTGGTAATTGCCCGTTCGAGGGCACCGGAAAAAATTCTTCCCCAAGGGCTCAATGGGAATGGGGAAGCCGCATGCACTGGCACCATTCATGAATGGCGCCGGTGCATGCAGCAAGCTGTGCTTGCGGGTGCCGCTCTGCCCGCCAGCACCCGCGAGCACAACTCGTAGTTTGCCACTCTGGGAACTACGGTACCGGCAAGCGCACCGGTAACTTAGTTCCAGGACCGGCAAACTTGTCATGAGGCCCATTATCCGTTAACCTTGATGTTTCCAGCATTGGCTCTGCCAAAGGTCACCGGAACTGCACATATGTCTACCTATTTATGTTTTTCTTTATTGCCTTTGTCCAAAAAGACACCCGGCTCCTGTAACTCATAATAGTGTAGAAAAATCGTCACTGATATTGTGAAACCCACGCCAGCGATGCAGATCTCTGGTACCAATGCAGACTACCCTGCTGTTTATATATTATACATCCTTATTGTATATTTGGCTTTTAATGTTGAGGCTCTTTAAAGCAGGGCGTCAGTGCACATTAATGCCTGACAAAAATACCCAACCATTAAATAATAAATAAATAAATAAATAAATACATTCGCATGCTGTGATCAATAATGTATACTATTATGGAAAGCTTTCGCATCTGCATTATTATTCATGTTTAGGTCTCATCTCTTCTGTATTATATCTAAAAGTTGCAGTTCTCTTCCTTACCATTAAAGAGGAACACACTATGCTCTCGCCTGGGCTCCACGTCTCTACAGCATCCTACTTCCGGTCTGTTGCTATATGCTTTCTAATTATGGTGGGGGGAACGCATCGTTTATTTGCCTACGAGATGCTACCGCCATTTCAAAATCATCTTAAACTTGTTGCTTATACGGTATCTTTCTTCCTTTCTATACGCTGTGTGTTACAACATTGTCTTCATCCAGTTCTAAAATGTTATAATGCATAGTTTAGAAGGGCAATTATAGCCGCGTTTTCTTTCCATCATCAAATTAAACACCATTGAAGTTGTATCCTCCTGCTTTGGCATTACCGTCCACCCCCTACCACTCCTGGACAATTCCGGATAATAAGCATAACAGTTTCAGCAGTGGACCAATTTGTTTCCCCTCCCCTCCTGCAATGTTTTGTTGCCAATAGTTCTCCTCGAAGCAGGAAAGGGAATATCACAAAAGCATTTCAATGACACTCTTTCGCTTCAGGGAAGATTTCCAGAAAAAAAAAACGACTTGGCGGCAAGCAGAGAAACACGGTACATTTTACTCCTCATTTACTTATTTGAGGACTGTGTAATTTTCACTAAGGCATGCACGCTGCTTGCAAAAAACATGTCATTTCCCTGGCACTGTTTATCGAGGATGCTTCCAGCTGTGATGTACAATCTACAGTACTGTGTACCCTATGGTTTAACACTGCTCGAAATGTATGCCAATTGCATATGGCGAAGGATGTAAACATGTTCAAAATCTCTACATGCTGTTAAGCCCTCAAAGGAAAGCATGCACCTAAACAGGTAAGGCAGGTGTTAATTACATCTCATAAAGTGACATCTTCTTTGATCCAATTAGCTGGACAGTCTATTTTTTGTTTAAACAAGTTTTACTGAAAAAGCTATTGCCGGAAATGTGATATGCATGTGTAGCTTTCTCTGCCTTTACATTGCCTTTCTCTCACTCTATCTCTTTCTGGCATTGTCTTACTCTTTGTCTGTGTCTCTCTATGGGCAAGAGTCATGTTGACCGGTCCACATTTGCAAGTGCCATGACATCCCTTGCTGACAGCAGCACAGGAGTGGCAGGCTCTGTGTCTAAAAGACGACTGCTCTGCAGAAGTAGATGGTTGACTAGAGGGCTCTAAACTCCTACTCGCCCTCACGCCACTACTACACAACAAGTGGTCTTCATTATAAAGGTAAAAGGGACGCATCCTAATGCCCTTGTTATCTTCATTAATGTACAATGGGCAAAGTGCATGGTAAGCTCTTCAACTGGGGTGTGCGTCAGCAAGGAAGCATCTAAACAACGATAGTACTGTGATATCAAAAGAAAAGAAACGTCCAATTCAACTTCTTTAATTACACTGAAAGGGGAAACACACTATTAAAAGCTTTAGCAACCGACCCCTGTAAGGAAATGAAGTTAATGCAGACTTTTGGGTAAAAGGGCCATGAAGGGATATAATGAAGAGCGCTATGCAAGAAAATGGTCTTTGTAGAAACCTGAACATTATACTCTATAAAGTGGGGTCTTACATGGTACGCAGGTCTATATAACTTGGCGAGGGAGCTAGGCCCACTGTTTTACACTTTTAATATTTTGTCTGGGCTCGACAGCATTCAGCCAGACTTCTGGCTGTTTTTTAGTGAGTTGCGTCAGAATCGAGTTGGTCAAGCTGGTTCCATGGGATACCGCAATGCCGGCAGACTAGGCACTGATTACCAGATCTACGCAATTTGAAAGCTTGACAGTGGCGTGATTGAAGACATGCATAGAGTGGCAAGCTGCCTTGACTTGGTCCAAAAACGCAAAGTGGTTCTGCATTTGCAATTGGCTCCATGTTTGTAGGATCTGTCAAGCAGGCAGTAACTTTCGAGTGGTTAGCTTGAACATACTCTAATCAGTTTGTGAATATAAATGTCAAAAGCAGCTCCCTGGGGTCCTTGCTCAAAGGATCTTGAAGGTGAACCAACTCACAGTGGAACAGAGATGCAATAGGAGCTAGCAGCAACTTCCTTTCATGATGGTGGACTCTGAGTCAAAGTTCAGTACCTCTCAGGAAAGTGCAAGTCCTTCTTCTGCCCTTCCCGGGCAAGCAGGTTGACAGGAACACTTGAAGATTTCCCAGTTCAGCAGGTAAAGTTCTGTGTACCAATGTTCCAGAAGCAGGTTGGCTTTCTAAGCAGTAGGTCACTCAAAATATTCTCCTAAAGCGTTTAGGGGGAAGGTCTGCACTTTCCGTGAATATCATTATCTTCACTTTAGTGCCTGAATTCTTTCGATGGACTTTACAACAATAAGGCTCCATTGAAATCTTCCTTAAAGAGGATTTTTCTGGATGTTTCTTCAACATGAGCCCAAAGATAATTCAATTAAGGGGGCATTCTCATCACCGTATATATTCTATTTTCCACAGTGGAGTTGTTTATTTGTCTATGTTCAAAGACCTTCGCCGTGAGGCCAGCGGTGCGGGCTGCACTCCTCTGTCCACTGCAAAGTGGCTTACTTTAAGTGAGTCAAAAAAACAACATCTCACTAGTACAAAATGATTATACTATGTATATACTGTTTATTTGAACAAAAAAGCAAATATCGTCAATTAATATTTCCTCTTAATGCAAATGCTTTCTGGGATCGGCCAATGCATTTCGGACTAAATCCTTCATCAGGGCCTGTATATAGTCATAAATTACACAAGGCACGAAAATGCCAAAAAGAATTATCAAACAAGCAATATCAAGTCCATAGTCACAGTTGGCAGTATGCACGAATGTGCAAAGCATAGCAGTCAATAAATACCACATTACCAGAGCATTAATCCCACGTATAAAAAACGTAAATATACATCACCAATACCATACAGAAAAAGTGCCACCATTTCATACCCATCAGTGCACAAACCAGATAAAATATTAAATATACGTACGGAAAAAAGGAATGTTGAGATATTAAGTGTATAACCGTACCAAAGGAGAGAAGACAGAAATGTCATTTAGTCATTACCCAGGGACACATCACTAAAACATAATGCTGGAAAACTGATATTTACACTGACCTGGTCTCCCTGTAAACAATTGAAGCCTTCAAAAATGGCTGCGCGTTCGTTAGCAGAGATAGCAGTATCTCCTCTGACACGAACAAATTTCGAAACAGCAATCTGTAAATATATGTATCTATTAGGTAGTACTCTAAGTCTCCTCTTGTTATCATCCTTACTGTTGGCGGCACAAGCTTACCTAATGCTGTATACACCCTCGTCTCCATACACGGTGAAACCGCAGAAGCGCGCGTTTCACTGAGTGTCTACTGTTGTAAAAAAGGTTACCATGGGAACCCCATGGTGATAATACCTTTGCTAAGTCAACCAAATATGTCGGCCATATTAGAGTGGTGTGCACGCTACCTATCTAGAATGAATGGTTAGTAGAAATTCGAATGTGCTTAGTAGCAATACCTAAATAGGATTAACATATAAGTCTATGCGTTCTAATCCTGAAATATAGCTTACAAATTTTTAGAAAAAAATCTCCTTACGTAAAATAGAATAGAAACTATACTTGACCAAACTGATACAGTGTTAAGTCTTTAATATAAAAAAACCGTAAAAAGAAAAAGAAAAAGAAGAAGGAAAGTAACTGCTCGCTTGTCACGTGCATGTAGTACACAAAAGAGAAAAAAGTAAGAAAGAAAGTGGTGAAATCTAGAATGAAAATGCGAAGGTAGGGTAATTATGCTATCCTGGACTTTCAATGAATACTAACACATAGTTATAGCATCTCACAAACGAAAACATTCTCATAGAAAGCAACTCAAGTCCAACTCCTCGTTAATTCCATCAGGAGCAAGAGCGTCCAATTTGTCTATCCAAAAAGCTTCTTGTTGTGCCCTCCATTTCTTCATATCTCTATTACATTTTTTTGTGGGTAACACCTCCAGTACTGCATATCTCAATTGTGCCAGAGAATGTCCTTTTGTTTTAAAATGTCTGGCCACAGCCGAAGTCATGTTGTTGTTGCGAATACATGATTTATGTTCATTTATTCTTATCCTTATTTTCCGTGCCGTTTCTCCTACATAATAGATGCCACAAGGGCATCTAATGGCGTAGACAACGTTCTCTGACAAACAGGTTGCATGGTACCTCAACTTAATTTTTGCGCCAGTTTTAGGGTGCATTATTGTGTTTCCCTTCATCACATTGTTACAGTTGTTGCAACTCATACAAGGGTAAGTACCGGGGTGTTTGTCTGGTTTTCTGTTCGAGTCTTTGCCTCTTGTGTTCACCAGCATATTCCGTAAGTTGTTGCTTCTTTTGTAAGCAAAAATGGGTGGTTGTGGGAACAGATCCTTAATTCGGGAGTCACTCGTCAAGACATTCCACCTGTTCCGAATTATGTCTTTTATTTTGTTACTTTGTATAGCATATGTCGTAACAAAAACGAGTTCAGGTTTAGTCTTTTCTTTTCTTTGTGTGAGCAATTCTTCTCTAGTCATTGTTCCTGTCTTAACAGTTGCTGCTTGCAAATCCGTTTCAGGGTAACCTCTTTCTTTTAATCTTTCTTTAAGGTATCCCAATTGTCTCTCGCAATCTTCTGGATTGCTAACAATCCTTTTTATTCTTAGCATTTGACCAAAAGGTAAATTGCGTAACATGTTAGGAGGATGAAAGCTCATACGGTGAAGGAGATTGTTGCAATCAGTCTTTTTTGTGTAAAGCGTAGTATCGATCCTGTTCCCATTGATCACTGTTTGTACGTCTAAATAGTGTACATTAGGATCACCAATTTCAAGTGTGAATTGTAGACGTGTGTCTATACTGTTAAGGTATCCTAAGAAACTATCCAAATCTTCTCTTTTGCCTGACCATATTCCAAAAATGTCATCAATGTATCGAATCCACGTTTTCAAATACGGTTTCCATCTTTCGTTTTCAAGAATATTTTTGCTTTCAAAAGCATACATGAAACTGTTGGCATAAGCTGGCGCCATGGTTGCCCCCATAGCTGTCTCGGATATCTGTCTATAATATTTATGATCATACTGAAAACAAGAATGTGTGGCTATAAACTGTAATAAGATTATCAGGAACTCCTTGTTTGCTCTGATGTCTCCCATTTGAAGTAGAAGATTCTCGACTGCTTCTTGGCCTTGATCGTGAGGTATACTGGTATATAAACTGACCACATCAATCGTAAAAAGTATATCCTTTTCTTCCAATTGTATCTGGTTAAGTATCTGTAAAAAATGAGTAGTGTCTTTAACATATGTAGAAGTATTTTGTATAATAGGTTGCAAGAAATGGTCTATGTATGTGCCAAGAGGCTGCAAGATACTCTCTGTCGCTGCCACAATTGGTCTTCCAGGGGGTTTTTCCATTCCTTTATGTATCTTTGGCAAGGTGTATAAATGCGGCATTTTGGGGTGAGCTGTGAATAAATATAATTTAGTTTTTTCTGTGATCCATTGATTCTCCAAAGCCTCATCTAGGAGTAATTTGAGTTCATTTCTTACTTCCAAAGTAGGATCGTGTGGCAATACTTCATATGTATTAACATCCGCTAGTTGTCTGAGAAATTCATTGTGGTAATCTCCAGTATTTTGTATTACTATAGCGCCACCCTTGTCCGCTGGTCTGATTGTGATGGAGTCATCGGTAAATTTGGTATAATTTGGGATAGCTCTCCTCGACTCAAGTTGTGTCTGTTGGGATTTTTTAACTGAACCTGGGATAAATCTTTCAACACCATTTTTTCAAAAATATCTATTGCCGGTATATGAACCGGCGCACAAAATGTACTCTTGGGTTTGAACTCTAGATACTCTCTTTCTGGTTCAGAACTCAAGTCATCAGCCGTTTCGGAAAAGAAGGTTTTTAATTTCAATTTGCGTATAAGTTTATATAATTCCACTTTTGTCTGAAATTTGGTGGTGCTATGAGTAGGTACAAATTTCAAGCCTTTTTCTAATGTTCGAACTTCTTGATTGGATAAAATCCGTCCGGACAGATTGACCACTAACTTCGACTCATTTGTTGCCTGGTCTGCACTCCTTGGTATCTTCTTCCTCTTCCCTCGCCTTGTCCTCTTCCTCTTAGGTCTAAAAAACCCCCAGGGGTTTGGTTTATGGGTTGTGATGGTCTTCTATCTCTTCCTGGCCCACTTACTATCTCGTTCTCAGTGCTTGGTTGTGGTCTCTGTTCAATGGTGTCTGATTCTGAGCTGCTATTGTCACTGGTTGGTCTCTGCGTTCTGTTTATTTGTCTAGCACAAACCTTCTGTAAGGGGCCAATCCTTGCTGCTTTAACAAGGTTTTTTTTTACTTTCTTGTAGATCAGGAAAAAATAGTTGAAATGAAGTCTGTCGACTCAAGTGAGTGCCACCGGAATAATGTCTTGCTTCATTCATGTGTTGTGCTTTTCTTCAATTACCTGAAAAAAGTGCACCTTTGGGATTGAGGTAGTTAGTTACCTGGATAGTACCTGAAATACGGATTGGATTTCATGACAAACTGAACATTAACATGTGACTGCATGGGTGACTATATATTTGGTACCCACCAATGGCTGACCTGTGACTAACTTCAAACTCACAGCAAAAATAAATGGAGAGTTGAATGCAAGAAAGCAAGGGATTTTGGTTTTTATATTATCAGGAACACATTGTTCAAATGTAAACAATGTTATTTTTTATCAAATGTATCTTTATTATCAGTTTTAATAGAATACAAACAAAAACAACTTACATGGGGTGAATCTGGTTACAGACAGTCAAGACCTTCTACCCTCCTGCCACTTCTCCCCCGCAGGTACCACAACTGTTGTTCCCTCCCAACACCCCTCCATTGGTACTAATTCTTTGCAAGTTTATCAACCTTTGTAGCCCTTTCGGCTATGAGTACACAGACATCTATTAACCCCGGCACCTAGTCTTAAAACAGGTGTAATGTCCATATTAGTCCACCATTGGTCCATGTCCTACCATTCATTTACTGCTCTGCCACAAAGCCCTCTCTCTATCACACCCCGACACTGGTCACTGTTGAGTTTGCATCCGGCCTCATATGTTTGTCAATAAATTCTCCCCACTTCACTTCCTGTGGCCCCGCCCGACCATGGAGGGCAGCAGTAATTCTCTCCATTGTACATATATTCATTGCCGCGTCGGTCCATTCCTACTTGCTAGAGAGGGTTGCACTTTTCTACTTCACAGTCAAGAAAGCCCTTGCAGCTAGGAGTAGGGAAGACGGCATCTTCAGAAGCCTGACGTAAACCCCATCTACCCCTTCCATGTCAAAAAGAACCAGTAATGATGACTTAGCCTGGGAAATTCCATCAATCTCCTTAATCCAGCATAGGACTTCATCCCAATAGATTTGCTCCTTGGGGCATTCCCACCCCATATGCCAGTAGTCAGCCCTAGTCCTGCATCCTTGCCAACATATGGGGCTGGTATTCTGAAACATTTTGGAGAGTCTGAAAGCCACCCATGAAGAAGAAGTTTGAGGCTGTGTAGTTTTCATTCACTAGCGGTTGAGGTCTTTGAAATTCTCATACACGCTCTGTCCCACAGTGATGAGTCTAGGACCACCTCCATGTTTTCATCCAACTTAGCTCTGAGCTTCTATGTGGACAGATTCCCAGTTTTTCGAAGAAGGTGAGGTCCCTCTGTATCATAATTTTCCTGACTACACCCTCCTCAGTTGGAGGTACTGGAAGACTGGGAGTCTACCGATGCCTAGGGACTTCTCCAAGTCGTGTATTTTGATGAAGTTACCCTTCTTACAGAACTGGCCAATCCATTCCTGTCCCGCCTCATACCATTTCTGGAAGCGTTTGGGGTCCAAAATGTCGTCCCTGAGCCCTGGCACCCATAGATGACCTAGTGGGGAGGGCCATGTTGTAACCCCTCTCATGTCTGTGCCCAGGCTCCAAATGTCTCAAATGGTTCCCACAATCGGGTGCTCACGAATTCTGCGAGGGAGTGTAGGAGTGTTTAGCGTGTTTTGGGAGCACAGAGTACAGCACCACTCCACAGGATCAATGTATAGCATGTTTTTTTTTTAAGTGCATCGCCACTGCATGGGTTTGGTGCATTGGTATGATGCAGTTGTTTCAAGCTATTGGTTGCCAGTGTAACATGAACATATAAGTAAGGGCAGGTTATTCAGTCAAAAACGATTTTTACATATAAAATGCAAATACATTTTTCACAGTTAAAAGCACACATCTGTACCTTCAAAATTCACATCATTTCTCACCTGAAATGCCTATGTTGCAAGAGACACATTTGGTAATTAACAAACTAATATCACTAACAAGACTAATAATTATAACGCATTAATAAAAGAATGTGTCTTCACTGCAAAAAGAGGCAGACTCTGAAAATCAGTTTTAAACACACATTCAAGTTTTTTTCTTTTTTTTTTCTTTGCCTTCCTGTGCTCTGTCCACAGTAACTGCAGGAAGCAAAGACTTCGAATAAACAGGAAATCAGCTTGTTACAGTTGCAACTGTACAAGAAGAACCATTGTTAAAAGTAGGAGGATAGAACATGATTGATTCTGATTGGAGCACGTCACATCAAGCATCATGTTGGAGGCTGTGACTAGTGCTTTGCTGCAGAATCTGGGGGAAGAAAGGAAGGGACATCTTGACACAGCTGGAAGAAGGACGGGGTTGACAGCTGGGGAGGCCTGATTCCTAAAGCAGATTCAACTTGGTTGCAGAGACTGGCTTTTCCAGTCAACAAGTCCCAGTTCGAGTGACGGCAGATGCTTGTCCTTGCTGGGTGAACCCCTCCAGAAGGTGAACAGCCAAAGAAGTTACATGCTGAATAAGCCTGGTAATTATCTCGCTGAGGTGTGGGGGCTGAGTGTGTACGAGAATATTCAGTCAGTGTAGGAAAGGAGATTCCTGTGCTTTACTCACGTGTTTAATGTTGCAAATTGAGTTCTTGTCTCTGCCACTCTCTTTTCAATGTATCGCAGATAATCCTGTTATTGTGCTATTTCATTTATTTCTGTAAAGAGTGAGATCGTGTTTAAATGCAACTTTTATAATACACAAAAATATTTGAAAGCAGACGGGTGGTTGTTTTATATTTACCAATACAGTGCTGATGATGTGGGGAGATGTTTAGACAGTGCAATTGTCATTTTCAAGGTAGCTAAACATAAGATTTGGCTGCAGCCGTGTGCACAATGTAATTCAGTATGAGCAATTATAACTAACTGTGTGTGTTGTAGTCTGGCGGAGGTCTATGAGTCGGCAAAAAGGGAGGCCCGGGACATAGTTCACTACCGTATATAAGATAGTGAAAATACCACATGATAGCTCGCTGCCGTAGATAAGACAGAGAGAAATTGCCCATGGTGGCACACTAAAAATGAAAATGTGGTGTTCCTGAAATGCAAGCCTGAGGTCTCTCTAGTGATTACACGAAAAATCTAAATAAAAATAAGGGGTTCTGGATATTGGGGCCACAAATAAAACAAGGGAATTATGCTCAACAAAATACCACCAACCACGCATACCAACCAAGCATACCAACCACGCATGTCTGTGTGCTGAAATAATGCATGTCCACTGTATTATCGTTGTACATGGCCCAATCTGAATACAAGGAGTGATTGTTGCTAAATTATTTTTCGGCGGTAAGAAAATACCGTCAGGCCCCAAATCTCCACGAAAATACCCAACATATTTATGGTGCGTTGCAGGCCGGGAAAGTGATCATAGAGTACCTACTGGGCGTGGCAGGCGTGTCTCACACTGCCATTTGCACCTTAAAGGGAACCCATTTTATAATAGCAGTGTGCCACTAAAAACGAATTTCAGAATGTCACAAAGGGAAACCACATTTTCAGACCTAGTGCAATATTTAGAGGCAAAGTTGTTTGTACATGGGACGTGGTCGTTGAACAGTACCTTAGAATGGCGTGACCGCATTCAGGGTGAGGTGCAGAAAGAAAAACTAGACAATATTTTTGCAGAAGGCAGCATAATTCAGGTCTGCCTTACAAGATTATTGAATGCAGCCGATAAAAGTGCAGAGAAAGACTGTTTAATACGGCTATGCAGAAAAATATGGTTTATTTTGAATAGGTCCCTGCGAATGCAGGAAAATGATACCCAGCTAATTAACAGGTTAAAGACTGAATTAGATGGGGCAAGTAAAAATCAGGATATGTTAAGAGCAGAATTGGATGTATGCCAAAAAGACATGCAATTAAAATGCAGAGACTTTGATGCTCAGTTATCCAAAAGCAAGAAACAATTTGAGGATAGTGAGCAAGAATTGGTACACTTAAAAGCTTTAGTGGACCACATTAGACAGGATAAAGATGAGGTTGTTTCAGAAATGCCGATTTGACAAAAAGAACATTGTGAAAAAGAATGTGATCTCCAAAGTGCAGAATAAGAAATGATTAAAATGACTCAAGAAAGAGACAAGAGAAATAAAGAGTTCAATGAATGCCAAATGCAAATGTGCGACATGCAGGAGGTGATTAATAAGATGCGTGATAAAAACAACTATTTGCAAAATGAAGCAAACAGACTCCTTAAAAAGTGTAAGGACTTAGAACAGCAAATGTGCATTCCCAGGTCCCAGGAGAGGCGGCAGGGTACCACATTCAATGGAGTGGAGGTGAATTCTAGTTCTGCCCAAAGAGCTAGTGCTCCAGTGACTGGGCCGGTGACTGAACTTGGTTGCAGCGCCCTTGGGGGATTTGATACTCCCATTGGGGGCAGCCACAAATCTCATACACCTGAAAACAGGATGGAATCACAAAGTTGTGCAATTCCATGCATTGCAACAAGTAGTCCCATAAAAATAATGAAATCCATTAAGGCCCTGATCAAACCATTTAAAAAGGGAGGTGAATGCTGCATTGAGGATCACTTAGAAGCGGTGCATGACATTTTTAAAGCACTCCAGATACCTAAGGAACAGTACAGACAATATTTTCATTTAACTTTAGATGCCCCGACGGCCAGCATCATAAGGGGATTAAATGAACAGCAGAATATGACCTGGGTGGAGTTTGAAAAAGAAATTAGGTGTCATTTTTCTCCTTTTCAGTCATTGCAGGAGGCAAAGAAAGTCGCTTACACAATCACTGCTGGACCTAATACATCCCCTCGCCAATTTTTACAAGACTTAAAAAGTGCATTTTCTCGCTTTGATGTATCTTTTGACCCAAATTCCAATGAGTTTAAAATTGCATACTTCTATGGGCTACAGAAAGACATCATATCCCAATTGGTCCGTGAATTTGACCGTGACAAGTCCCTTGAATGGATTGTACATCAAAGCACAAAACTATATGAGGTACTCTATTGTCAGGGTAGAGAAAGTGATAAAATGAAAGATACTAGACCTAAATCTAAAGAACCCTCAGCCACAGTAATGGAAATCAGGTCAGCCAAAATGTCCCTTGAGTCTGCTCAAAGCCAAGGTAAAAATAATGTGACAGCTGAACAAAGGGGTAATCAACAAAGATCGCCATTTCCTGTACCAATGTTCCAATCACATGATCCTAGTAATAGGGAGAGCTACATCAGCCCTAGGTATTTAGGGGACAGACCCCGGGTAGGATATCGGCCTGATATGGCAGGTATGAACAATAACCAGAGACAAAATCAAGATCAAAGAAATGATGGTCCCTACCAGTCATTGGGGACACAGAGCAGATTTGATCCCAACACCATGATATATGGTAATCAGGATAGACCCCGATATGTGGATTGATTTACTGATAATGGAAATCAACATAGGGGCCAGTACCCACAATCTGAGAGACAGGACATGAGGCAAAACATGAACTACAATCCACGTCAGTAGAATGATTCCCCACCAGGGGACTATAGTCAAAGGATGGGTGCACCCCGCTCCCCTCCACAAATGAATCAAGAGTTCAGAAACCATCCCATCCCAACAGACATCAATCACCTGAGAGGTATCAAAATAGATCCAATCAGGGGGAAAACAACCAATATAGACCTAGACCACAGAAAAAGGATTCTAGAGAGATGGAAATGTTCCAGTGCCTTGAGGCCCAAGTGAAAATGTTAGCTGAGCAAATAGGAAAGCTCTATACAGCACGAAAACAACCATCTAAAGAGGGGGCTGTTGGCCCTAGCAATGACCGGGGGGCTTCTGAGAAGTGACTAAGTACTTATGACACCTGCAGTGCCAAAAAGACAGATTGCCCTGATGTAATTTTGCATAATGACTCTGAGATGCCTAATGATTTAAAAGTGAAAGCACCAATAAGTGAACATGTAACAGAAAATGCAAATACTTCTAAAAAAAGAGGTACGGTTTAACCTAGAACTAAATCAAACATTGAAGATTTGTGCAAATAAAAAAGAAACACCTGGAATTCCAAAAGAACAAAGAGACAGATTTAAGAAAAATAACTCATGCATGAGGAATACCAGTGAACAGGGAGTAAGTGGGGATGCTATAGCTCCTTCCCTGGGCAAGCAAAACAATGACCAAACCACAGGTAGAAAAAGGAAATACTCAAAAGGAGGGTACGGGTCAATCACCTGAAGAATTCTTTGAGCCACATATTTTTGAAGAGGCTGAAAGAGCTGGTATCACACTAAATGATCATAAATGCACAGAATTAAACAATGACAAATTGCTGAATGATGTTGTTACACATGTTCAGTTGGAAGGTTGTAATGTGGTCTCTGATGTTACCCAGATGGATGGGCAAACAGTGGCCACACTCCAAAAAACCTCTGATCATGGAGAAATGAATAAAGTCTCTCACGCAGAAATGGGTAAAAAGGAGGGAAACATGTCTTTCCATTTAACAATGTGCTTAGCCAAAAGTGAAAAAGGCCTGAGAAAGGTGAGCCCTGAAATCAGTAAGAATTCACACTTCTTATGTGTATTAGAGGAAGTTGAGGACAGATATTATGCACCCATCACTGTAGAAGAAAAATGCCACACATTTACTATGATTGACACTGGCGCACAGGCCACAATTATGTCCAAGGAGCTGGTAAAGAGTATCAATGAAGGGAGACCCCCACAGAGTCAGATCACGGTGAAGGAAAATCAAGGTCCAGTGCATAACTTTAATGGGGAGGAGGTGCCCATCATAGGTGTAACTGAGGTTGACATAAAAATAGGAAAGCACAGAATGAAACAAGAGGTATTGATCACATCTATTTGTGAAATTCCATTTTTGATGGGGACAGATTGCCTAAAAAGATTGTCTCCTCTCATAGATGGGGTGAATGGAGTGCTGTGGTCCTTAACCAAAAAAACATTGAGGCCTAAGAAACTAAAATCACAAAACAGCAACATAAATTAATGTCACACCGTTGACAAAACAAATGATGCTGTGGAGGTATATCTCCAGAATAGTTGCATACCTAGTGTCACTGTTATATTAATGTGTCAAGACAAAATTCAGAGCGATAATGAAGGACTACCTGTACAAATCTACTTGGACCCAAGGAAAAATTGGCAGACTGCCATAGATGAGCACACATTACGTTTTTATTTAAAAGAGAAAACAATGAAACAGAATATTGCTTCTAAAACAGATTCAGAAAAAACACATTACCACTCTTGCTGAAATACACATGGAAGATGAGCAACCATGGGTTCATGTTGGTATAAATGACTGTTTTAAAACAATAAAAGCCACTTTAGCGCTTGAACAGGAGAGGAGCTTCATTAATGAGACATTGTTGCAAAAAATAATGGAGAGGGAGGAAATCCCGAAATTTAGGATTGAAAACCAATATGTTTCTGGGTTGGATAGTCCAGACTTTGAAAACCGAATTGCAGGCCGATGCATGCTTAAAATTAGCATTGGGCAGAAAACAATTTACCATAATGTATGGATAGTGAGTGGAGCACAAAATGAATTTTACATGGGCAATGACATCATGCACAGAATGTGTATGGTGCTAGATTTCCTTAATCAAAAAATATGGTCACGCCTAGGTGGCCCGGCACCTGAATTTGAAGACAAAAGAAGGGCTTATCATTGTGCACAACTGGTTCCTTATGCAATCGAATTACAAATGAGGAAAGATACTATTATTCCTGCATTTACAAAACAGTTTGCAATAACACTGAAATGCAAAAATGGACAGCAGATGAAAGACTCTGATGCATTTGTATGCCTGAATGAATCCATAAAATAGCAAGGCCTGGATTATGAATACATTCCATTGGTAGATATTGGTGAAGGATCTGTAAAAATTATGGTAAATAATAAAGGTTGTCAGGATATTCATTTAGAGGAAAACTCCCCATTAGGAATGGCCATACAAAAATCACATTAAACGGCAGATTTAAATAACATGGTGATTGGAAATATCCCTGAAAAGTATGTAGATGCCAAGGGTGAGTTGCCAGAACACCTGGACTCTCAGCCCAAAATTAATTCTGTGTATCCTTATGATCCAAATGAGACAGTGTGCTGCCATCAAGAGGATTGCATAATATTTAATTTAAATGAAAATGAAACAGAAAATCAGCCCATTGAAGTGGAAGCTGATATGCCAAAATATTTAAAAGGGGCAGCTTTACAAAAAGACACAGCCACACAGTTAGAGGAAAGCGCCAGGATTCCCTTACCAGAAGATTTTCCAGAATTTTCCAAAATGGTAGAAGAGCAGATCTCCTTAGCAGATGCGTGTGACAACAATGAGGATAGAAACAATCTGAGGGAGATATTTATGGAGTTTAAGGATGCATTTGCAAAAGATGCTTATGATTGTGGTTTAACTGATTCACATGTGGCCACACTACCAGAAGGATGTAGCAGAAGTCCAGTGTTTGTACGCCAGTATAGACTACCGCTGGCATGTTTAGAATCATTGGCAGAGATTATTAAAAATGTGGAATCGCGGGGAATCATCAGGCCCATTCATAGCACATCCAATACACCTATTTTAGGTGTGTTAAAGCCAAATGGTCAATGGCGGCTATGTGCAGACTTGAGAGAGTTAAATAAAAGAGTACCAGTGTCCAGATGGCCATTGCCATTCATTGATCAGGGCTTAGCTCAGATACATGGTTCAAAAGTGTTTACCATATTAGATCTCACCTCTGGATATTGGTGCGTGCCATTGGCAGAGGAGATACAGAATTTATTTTCCTTTACATTTGACAGGACTCAATACGCCTGGCTTAGAACGCTGTTCGGGTACATCAATAGTGGGAGTGAATTTGGCATATTTTTGAGAAAGGCCATGCCTGATGCAGCGGAAAGAGGAACCATAGTTTACGTGGATGATATCTTGATAATAAATGAAGGCCTGAAAAGCCATTTTGATGAAATAAGACATGTGCTTGGCCAATTACAGAAAGCAGGCGCCAAAGTATCTTTGCAAAAAGCACAATGGTGCAAGAAAAAAGTGAACTTTCTAGGCCATGAAGTGACTGAACATGGGCTAAATCCACAAAAGAAGAAGATAGAGGCCATACAAAGATTAAAGGATCCTAAGAATGTGAAGGGAGTAAAAAGTTTGTTAGGAATGACAGGGTATAACTGAAAATTCATTGAAAATTATGCTGAAATCACTCAACCATTGACTAAACTGCTTAAACTGAATACTCCCTGGAAATGGGAAAAAGAGCAGTCTGAGGCAGTGGCTAAACTGAAGGAATGTCTGGTAAAGGCACCATGTTTAGCATATCCCATAAAAGGTAGGGATTTCTTTATAGAAATAGGTTTTTCTGAACATTGTATGTCAGCAGTGTTATCACAAAAGCATGATTTGAATCACAAAACAATTGCCTATGCAAGTAAGGCATTTTCCCAAGTTGAAATGAAATTTAATGAATGTGAAAAGGCCCTATTAACCACTGTGTGGGCGCTACAACATTTCCACCCCATTGTTCAGTGAGAAAACAAATCATCAACCTTTGCAGTTTTTAGAGAGTAAATGAATTAGGTCAGGTAATCTAGCGCAGTCCAGAATCACTTCATGGACGCTAGCATTACAAGGTTTTCCTGTAGAAGTGAGATATGGACAAAATAAAAAGAGCCCAATTGCTCAAGGGTTAGCTGACTTACATGACTGCGCAGCTGAACAAATATCAAATGAAATGGAAGGGGAACCTAATTGGCAGGAATTTGAACAATCACCACACAAAGCTTTTGATGAAAAAACATGCAAGGATTTGCCAACTGTAAATGTGGATGGTTGTGCTTTTCATATTGAAAATGACAGTAATAAACAATTAGTGTCAGGAATAGGAAATGTCTGGTTGAAATGTGAAGGAGTCGCCAGTATAGGGATGAGGATTGGAGCTAGGAGCAGTCAAGTGGCGGAATTGGCAGCCATTTATAAAGCAATTACTACTGCAGTTGATAGAAAGTTCAGTGAAATTGTCCTGGTGACTGATTCTGACTATGCACAGAATAGTTTTGTGGAATATTTACCTGGCTGGAAAGCAAGAGGAATGATTACATACAACAAAAAGCCACTTAAACATGGAAAAATGATACAAGCCATAGACAAATTGGTGTCAGAGAATGATCTAACAATATACTGGATAAAAAGGATAAGGAGGGAAATGATAAGGCAGACCACCTGGCTAAAATTGGGGCTGTGATGGGAGAATTGCTACCTATTGATGATTTATTGGGTGAAATAAAGATTGATGCAATAACACGTTCTAAAGCACCAAAGGAGGTAGATCAACCAGTGGTGCAATGGGGCCATGACACGCCAGACCAAGATTTGATTGAGGCACAAAAGAATGATCGAATTTTGGGAATCTATTATAATCATTTGATAGATCCTGAACAAAACCCTTTAACAGAAAATGATTGTATGGGAAAAGAAGAGTTGAGGGTACTATTAAAGAATAAAAGATGAATTAGATTACAAGATGGACTCATGATTAGAGAGTCCATAACAGAACAGATACAGTGGGTGGTACCCCTTTCATTCAGAGGGCAAATGCTACAACATGCACATGATGCAATAACTGCAGGCCACAGAGGTTCACAAAAAACATTGGAAATACTGAAAGATTATGCTTACTGGCCACATATGTCCCAAGATGTGGAATTATATACTAGAGGATGTCTAGTATGCGCCCAATTTAAACCTGCTTCACCAATGCATAGAGCACCATTGATGAAAAGAGGCCTAACTCTCCCATGGTCAGATTTGCAAATAGACTATGTAGGCCCTTTAGAAAGGTCGAGCAGAGTGCACCATTACATTTTAAGTGTGATATGTTTGATGTCGAAGTGGATTGAATGTATTCCTGCACCAGATTGTAGTGCGCAAACAGCAGCCACATTGCTGTTGAACCATGTGTTCTCAAGGTTTGGGTTGCCACAAAGAATTGAGTCAGACAGAGGAAGTAATTTCACAAGTACCCTAATGAGTAAGGTATGGCAAATACTGGGTGTGAAAAGGAAACTACATATCGCATATCGACAGCCTCTTCAGGTGGAGTTGAACGGAACAATAGGTCTGTTGTGGATATTTTAAAGAAATTCGTGGCAGAAGCACGTTCCAGCTGGGATTTACGTTTACCATTGGTTTTGATGGCAATCAGATCAACTCAGAGGCCACGGGAGACGATGGAGTCCTGGAGCCCACGTGGACGGATTCCGGGAAAGCCACAAAGGGGGGTGAAGACCAAGGCTGCAAAGCGATCAGCATTAAAGATGACACCAACAATATATTTAATGGTGATGATATTCGGAGGGATCTTCAAGAATTCAGAAGCACAGGTGGTCATTGAACCTGGACCAGCATCTGGTATCGCGGTGGAAGAGGCACCAGGATTCATCATGAGTGATAGAAGGATGATTTTCCAAAATATCTACATACCATTGAATCCTGAGATTTTGATTGAAAAACATTTGAACAATACCGGAATTAAAATTGAACAGTCTAAAGAGTGGCTGGAAATAAGAAAAGAGGACGCTAAGCAGTCGATAAGAGATATATTGATGCAATTGGAGAAAACATTTGTGAATTCAGCAGACATTAAGAAGAGGAGAGGAAAGAGAGGTGCGGGGATGCTCGCGATATCATTGGTAATGTCTATAGTTGGAGCCATAATAGGTACCACAATATCAACAGCCAATGCTATTTCGGTAGGAACACTGAGTACTAAAGCGCAACAACTGAGTATTGACCTAGAAATAATACAAAAAACATTAGATGGGATTAGAGGGGGACTGGATGAACAAGTAAGATTCATAAATGAAACTACAATCATTCTAAATGAACAAGCGGATGTGATGCAACGGGCAACAAAGCTAATTATTAAGCATGACAGAACTTTAAATGAAATATTGAACATAATGAGTCCCATTGATAGACTATTAACGAATTATATGAGAGAAGTTCAAACTGCAGTTTCACAATTGATTCAAGGACATATCCCCTTGTATTTTGTTTCGCAAGATATTATTCGTCAAATGATAGAAAGATTGACCAGGAGGGAAATTGATGTGGTACAGGTAAAAATTGCATTTGAAATGGGTAATGAAATGCCATTATATCTGGACTTGGAAAGACTAGAAATTGGATTTTTGCTATGCATCCCATATGTAGGTCTTGAACTTATTTATCAAACGAAGTGGGTACACAATGTGGGATTTTGGCAAGAGGACAAATTTATTAAGATTAAGACTCCAGAAGTGGTGGCATTTCAGTCATGGGAACCTGAAGTTTACTTAATACCAAACCTGGAAACATGTGTCAAATTTAAAGAACAAAATTATATGTGTCCAGGTAAACCGTTTGTTCCTGATGCCACAGATGCTATTTCTGGTTTGAAATCTGACCCAAGTATATCAGAAGGATGTGAAGTGATTATTAGCAATATGGGGAGTGAAGAACTGGCACAGGTTAAGATGGTCAGATCAGTCTTACATTTCAGCCATCGGGTGGGTGGGGGGGAGTTTACCTCAATACCTTCGTCCTTCGGTACATTAATTCCCAGGTATCTAAGTGTTCCCAGATTTGTATGCAGGCCCAGGGCTCCAAATCTCCTGACCTCCCCATCTTCCCTTCTATCCAGCGGGAAGAGGACCAACTTCGGCTTATTCATTTTAAATCCTGATAAGGACCCATATTGATTGATCAGTTGGATCACCACTGGAATGGAGGCAGGACATCATCAGCAAAGAGGGCCACTTCTTAGATCTTGTCTCCCATCAGAAAACCCTCTACTTGGGGTCCTCTCTGATCTTCTGGGCGAGAGGTTCAACAGACAGAGCAAAAAGGGTCGGTGAGAGAGGGCAGCCCTGTTTGGTGCCCCTTCCCAGACCAAACCACTGGGAGTATACTAGCCCTGGATGTGGAGTACACTGCCATAATCCCCCTGAGAAACTGTGCCCCAATACTGCATTTAACAAACAGTGCTCTGAGGAACTGCCACTCCACCCTGTCAAATGCTTTCTCCGCGTCTACTGAAAGGAGGGCGGGGTCCCCTGGGAGCCCCTGAGCTTTGTAGACCAAGTGTAAGATTTTCCTCATTGTGTTGGCCCCCTAATTCCCTTAATGAAACCCACTTGGTCTGGGTGAATCAGTTTTGGCATATACCCCACCAGCCATGCCACCTACACCCAGGTACAGTTCTTGGCCTCTATGTTCAGGAGGTAGATTGTATGTAAACAGCTAAGTATGTCATTAAATAGTTCTATTATAAATGGGAGTAGAACAGGGACAACATTTCTTATAGATCCCTGCAGGGAAACCATCCTCCCCAGAGCCTTTCCTAACAGTAGTCTCCAGACTGCCGTCTTGATTTGCTCCTCTGTTATGGGATCCTACAAGACACCGTTTTCTACCTCTGACAGCTTAGGAAGATGGATGTCTGCCAGGTATGTGTCTGTGTCGACCTCCCCTGATCTGGTGCCTGACTCGAAGAGTTTCTCATAAAAGGAGGCAATGGCCTCCTGGATCCCTTCTGCAGAGGACATGTGTAATTTATCCCTCCCTTCATTTTCGGTAACCCATCTTTCAGCACGTTGCCCTCTAGGTCTTGCTGTCAGGAGTGTGTCTGCCTTATCCCCTTCTCATAAAACCTCTGCTTCAAGAATTGCAGGTTATGGATTATTTTCCCCTCCTCCAAGAGCTTCAATTCCTCCCTCTTCCCTCTTGCCTCCAGAATCCACTCCTCACATCCCACCATTAGCCCCAGAGCCCTCCTATCGAGATGTGTTATCTCCTTCCGCAGCCTTTCATCAATTAAAGCCCTCTCCCTATTTTTTCTAGCCCTCTCCCTAATCAGGATCTCCCTTCATGTGGCCCTCCCCGCGTCCCATACCGTTCTTATATCAACCTCGCCTGTGTGGTTGGCGTGGAGATATTCCTCAATTTCTTTAGTCAATTCGGAGAGAAAGATGGGGTCTCTACACAGGGATTCGTTACACCTTCTCTTCGAGCCCTTTGGACAGATTCCCTCCCCCCAGCATTAGTCAACTGTTACCATTTCATGGTCCGACCATGTGATAGGGTGAATCTCTGAACCGTGTGCGTCCTCCCACAGGTCCCTTAAAATGTACATGTAATCTATTCTTGTGAAAGTACCATGCGGGGGCGTGTAGAAGGTGTAACTCCTTTTCTGCTGATGGAAGTGACTCCATATGTCCCTCCAACCAAATACATCCATCATGTCCTTGACCTCCCCATATCTGGGCCTCAGGACATCTTATTCAATGGTAGACAACGCCTGCCTATCCAGGGTGACGTCAGCCCACATATTGAAGTCTCCTCTGAGGACAAGATGCCCTGATCTCTGTAGGATTAGTTTCGGGAGGATGGACTTCAGGAATCTTAATTGTCTCTGGTTAGGGGCATATATTGTGGCTAGTGTAAATTTCACCCTATTAATGGTGCCCGAGACCAGGAGGGCCCGCCCGTCAGTGTCTGACTAGGTCTTAGGGGCCTCCACTTTAATTGCTCTGCTTATTAAATAATACCCACTCCTTCTTTCTGTAGGGGACCAGATTCCCAATATTCCTTGCCTACCCTACAGCAGGGGCTCCTCTGTTCCTCTCCGTTAATTAATGTAATCTCCTGTGAGAACAGGACACCCACGCCAGTTCTCTGAAATGCCCTTGCCACAAGTGATCATTCCTTGGGGAGTTCAACCCTTTAACATTGAGGGTGCCTATCCGCTGGCAGTCAGCCGTGCCCCAACTGCTGTAACTGCCACCATGTGACCCCACTACTGGAGCACCCTCCTTCCCACCTGTTGTGCATCCGGGTGCCAATACGAACATCCTCAAGAAAGTATAGAACAAAAGGAACAAACCTGTACCAAGGTCCCAATTCCCCCTCCTCCCGCCCTGAACTTCCCCTGATTCCTCTACAAGTGCCCGGTTCTCCCCAGTTATCTTCACTAGGTCGATGCCGGACCACTAGTTGGACCCATAACAACAGGTTCCTTCAGAATAAAGCTCATAATCTAGAGCCCCCATCACCTCCCCTTTTTAACAAACTCTCATTAAACTTTAACTCCAGCTCCCCTCCAACATCTGCCCCCACCTGGGCCACACTATGGGCATACTGAGACTGATGTGTGGGCAGCCGACCCCTTCCAGGGCCCACGCACTTGATCCTCCTTGCCTACTCAAGGCACCACCGGTGGGTCGACTGCCCATTCTACTCCAATATAATTTCAAGTCTCTGCTGCTGGAGATGCATTCAGTTATCTGAACTTCCAAGATCCCTGCATTCTTTGTCTCCTTGGGCCCTGGACTGTCTCCTGAACCATTTCCATTTGGGCCATTGGGAATCATAGGTTCTCCAGCTTCTGCATTGAGCTCCCTAGAGACCCTGCGGATCTCCTCTTCGGTGGATAGCTTGTTTTGCTTTCCATCAACCTAGAACATGATGGAAAATGGAAAACCACAACTGTACCTGGCTCCTTTCTCATTCAACCACTTTGTAAGGGGTTAGCACAATCTTCTTTTTGCCAGGGTCAGGGGGAGAGATCTTGACAGATCAATACTCTGGCTGTAACATACATTACCGGGCCACTCTCCCTTGCTTTCTCCAGGATCTTGAACTTCTCTGTGTAGGTATGGAAAAAATCCAGGACCGATTTAGGCCCTCTTGCAGACCCACCTGCTCAACGGATTCTCTCATTTTTTGCTCCGTCAATGGAGTCATCATTGAAGATAAGTTTTGTGACTTCATGCAACGTTCTTCTCAGGTCCAGTTTCAACTCCCATCTCTTTCCAGGATGCCAAAGAGTCTCAGATTATTGCATCTTTCTCTGTTTTCAAGGTCGTCCAACTTCATTATAACTTCAGTCTCTCTTCTCCCCATTTCTGGCATGCAGACATCCATTTGTGTCTTCAGGTTGTCCAGGGACGATTGATTGTGCTCCACTTCCTTCAATCTCTCTTTCATTTTATCAATTCTATGGGTTATTCTGTCCACCCTTCCTCTAATATTGGCATTCATGTTTCTGATTTCTTCCATATGGCTGCTACGTCTTTAATGTTTGCTGCATTCTCCACTCCCCCGGAAGCCATGTCGCAACATAGGTGGTCCCCTGTGTTGGTCCTCCTTGGTATGTATTGAAATCCAGCTAATTTTGCTCCTCCTTCCATGTGCTACTAAGGATATCCTTGCAAGCCCAAGACTATGTGTGGCGGACTGGCCAGGGACCCGTGCTACTACTCATTTGTGTTGCTGGGGGCCATTCCGTTCCTTCAAGGGCCTCAAGCCCGAGAGACAGCGAGAGATCCTGATGTGTACCAGTGGTATATTTACTTCTCAGCATCTCTCTGGTCTCCAGGGGAGCATGCCTCCTATCTGTGTTGGGCCACTGATATCACCAAATTGGACTGAGGAAGCTTTGGGGCTGCTCTGGGAACAGTATCACCAGCGGAGTGGTGGGCCACCACACTTCTGAACCAGTACCTGTCTGGGTCAGCCCAGGAAGACTTCACACCCTGAGCCCTCAGGACCCCGTGATCCTTCTTCCGCTGGGGGGGGTGAGAGGCAGACATAAGCCCCTAGGCAGAGAGCCTGCACCTCCTTTCCCCACCAGAGTCTCCACTGCTCCTCAACTCTCTGTGATGTTGGGGGCTGGAACCTGCCTTTCCACTTCCCTCAACAGGCCCTCCCAACTCTGTTCCTCCACCTTTGCCCCCAGGAGCCTCTCCAGCAATGTGTGTCTCAGGGGCCCCTAGGTCTCTGGTCACTGTCCAGGGTGGGCGGCTGGATACGGAACGCCCCCTATGATACCAGCTGAGGGGGTGCCCACAGCCCTCCTTTTGTCAGCCTCCTTATCTCTACTGGGGGGGAGGCAGGCACACATCCCGAGTTGGGGGCCCACACCTCTCTGCCTGTCCTTTATGTGCGTCTCATCCAGGTACCGCTGGGGGGGGTTGTGTCCCGCTTCCTCCTCGCTGCCTATGTCCTCCCTCACTCCACCGGGCCATCGAGAGCCGCATCCTGGCAGGTCTGATGGGGTTCATGCTGGCTACATGCCCAGCCCCTAATCTGGCTGTGCACCCTCACTGTTGCACCTCTGCGGGGTCCACCCTCCTCCTCCCAATGGAGGAGCTCTGGGCAGTGTCAGGGGAGTAGTGGAGGGGCACTCACCTTCACTGGTCACCTCGCCAACGGCTCCCCAGCCTGGTCGCAGGGCCTCACAACATTGTCACCACACTTCCCTCCGGTAGGATCAGTTACTTTAGCTTTCCCCCTTGTGACGCGCCAGGCACAACACAGTCCTCACTTGCCCGATTTGCTGTTTTTGGGCTGGGGGGCAGAGGTCCTTCACTGCTCCGTTGTCCATAGGTGACCGACACGGGGGGGGGGGTGAAAAGCAGGGGCTCAGGACCATGACGAGAGAGCAGGGCGCTCAGAGGAACTTCATCTGAGCGCCCCCTGGTGGCCAATCCTGTAAACAAAGTTTAATGCATAAACCTGTAATTTCATGAACAAAACTGCTATATGTTTGTTTCTCCAACAGTAGGAACAATTGGATGGATAATCCTACTTAAAATATATGTCAGACATTATATAGTCCACTTGTGAGTGCAAATAGAAATCTATTGTGAATACTGTTGTGAAACACTTGGTTGTGATGTGGAATTGGAAAGGAAGGGAGATTTGTTGTGTGGTGCTTTGGATGCAGGCATGAGCCTGATGATGTAAGAAAACATGTTGTGGTAGGAGTTATAGAATGCTTGGTGAAAAGGTTCTACACTCAGGGACTTGGAGAGTCCCTGCCTGATGATGGGAGCCATTGGTTCGTACTGAGACATCTTAATGCAACTGATTGTAACTGAATAAAGTAACGTACTGCCAACCTACCCGAAGAGCCTGTGAATCCTATCTCATTTCACTGGCCACAAGCTGGTCTCTGTGTGAGGCCGGGAAGGGAACCTGCACGGAATAAGAAGACGCTTAAGTGAAAAGTCTGCTACAGGGTGAGCAGAAAAGTAAGAGAGAAGAACCACTGCCCCTAACAAGTAAGTCCCATCACCCAGTGTGAAGAAAGTGAAGAAAGGGAAGCTGTGTCCCATCAGAAGACCCAAGGTATAGAGTTATTCCCCAGGACAGAAGAAGCAAGCACAGGGTGAAGGGAAATGTCCTATGTCCCCAGTAGAAGTCCCAGGGAATTGAAAAAGGACCACCCAGGGAACAGTAACAAGGCCCAGGGTAAGCAGAATATCTTTGGCAAAGAAAGGCTATGTCTCCATATGTCTGTCAACGTCTAGGAAAGAGGACCGAGGTTACTGAGATGACTGTGGGAAGAAAGGTCCTGCCATGTATAGTGTTGCCCTTTAAGTTAAGAAGAATCGCTATAATGTATCCTGTAAGTGCTATCATTGCTTCCTTTCTAGTTAGGAAGCAAGGTTAAGAAATATAGTGCCATCAGCCGTATAGTATGCTAAAGTGCCCACCTGGGGCGTATTGGATTGTGCGTTTGGAGCGGGGAGCTCCGTTGATCTTCTCCATTGAAGCATAAGTGAGTACGTCACCCGTGGAAAGCAGCGAGTTGGTGACCGATAGAACACGCTCTCCTTATGGAATATGAAGTTCTGAGCGCTTCTGTGAACGAAGATTGGAGAGAAGAGAAAAGAACCTTTCAGCGTGCCAGTGCATGCTCTCTCGGCGCAATTTGACCTGGTGAAGTGTTATGAGAGAGGCAGGAAGTAATAAATCAAAGTGCCAGTGAATTTATAGTGCATTATATCGGAATTGTTCTAAGGTGGCGAAATACATTTATGGATGAGGAATTCCTATGAATTCTTCCGCGACCTACTGGGCTGGCAAGGAGAGCCACGAGAAATGTGTGGCTACTGTGCCATTGCCGTAACAGCAGCATAGGAAGAAAGCCATTTGGGTACAGAGGAGGGGGGTACTTACTTTGAAGTCCAGTGGTAAATTAGTATGAAATGTAGCATACAAAACATGTAACGAAACCATTGCGTTAATTCGGAAATTTTGGCAAATGTATTTTGCCAGAGTACTGCATGCCTGGTGTTGTGGCAGCAAAGTAGATTGAAAATGTAAACTGCATCCAAGTAAGATGTCATGGGCAACACTGGGTACCCGAGCTAGTTTGAAATACAATAGGGAATGCCTTACTATATAAATCGGCATGGCTAAATATAGTATTCTGATGCAGCTTTGGCAATGATGATTTTACAGTAAACCTGACAACACACTCACATTTTCTATTTAGACCTGCATACATGGTTGAATAGGGAAAGGGTTGAAATTGCCATCTAAAGACAAACAAGGCTCATTTATCTTAAACTAGCTGGGTTACACAGCGTTGCCCATGCCCTGATCAACTGATGTCTCATGTGCCCTGGACGATGTTGCTCTTGTCCTCATGTCAGCAAGTCTTGCTTCAGTTTGCTCTGGCATCTTATTTGCCCTGGAGAAAGTTGCTCTTGTCCTCTGGTCAGCAAGTTGTGGTGCTGTTTGTTGTTGTGTTTCAGAAGCTCTTGATGTTGATTTTCGCTTTGCATCAGAGGAGGTTTTCCAAGTGATAACTCGCATGGAATTTATAAACATGTCAAGAACGCGAGTCTTGAAGATGTACTCCACATTGATCTACCTATAGTAATTGGCACACACAGGCAGGAGGGTGCAGTGACCCTCAGTCTGACTCAGGAAGCCTCATGCTGCGGCTATATCTTATCACACCGCAGGCAACCGCTATAAGATCATCATGCCTATCCACATGGATACATGTCATCCACATTGTATCCATGCTCCACAATACATTGAGTGTGAACACATGAATCAACAAACTGCAAGCACCACCGGCAGCCAATTTTAATATGCCAACCATGTTGCTTTATCAGAATTAACCCGAGAAGAACACCATTAACGCCTGCAGCCCGTAGGAGCTTCACAAGAGGGAACCATCTGGCATTTAATCTGGACACTGTATGTCTGGCCGTCTATGAGGTTGGGTTAATGAGCAGCTTTGTGATTAAATATACACCGACTATGTGTTTCACTCCAGCTTGGGTGAAAGTGTAATCAATCAATTACCACGTGATTATTGAGATGAGAGACTCTATTCTGGATGCCTATTAAGGAACCAATGTGTAGGACGAAGAGAGGAACCATTTGTTATTTGGCAACTCCACTGGATTAAATCAGTAAGTGAACTCTACGTTATGTAATAATGGTGATTTATTAGCAAATATCACAACAAATTAAGGAGAACCATGCTCATTCAGTGTCTGTGTTCCCATTTTGGTTTCAGGATTCTTTGAATATACACATTAGAAGCTTGAAGGATAAACTCCACTGTTGACACTGCCCCTATCAATGGATGTTGGAGGTGAGTGTCAACCAGTATGATCATTTTTTGATGTATACACACAAGTAGTCTGTGTCGCTATAAAATGAGAAGTTAGAGAATAATGTGATGTTACTGTTTGTTTGACTTTGTAGATATGTACCGAAAGACATTGTTCACCTATTATCATTAGGTTAGACCACAACTTAGGTCTACCTAGATCCTGAAGAAGGTTGATGAACATTGGCCTAACTGGAAAAAGGCTACAACCGAAACAAATGTAGATCCTGTGAATAAGCTGTATTGCTATTCTACTAACTACACACAGATAATTATTATCAGTGTAACAAAAATGTACATTGAGAAGCTTGTTTTATGTTCAGGTTGAACTACCGTTTTTTTTGTGTAAAATTTGATCATTTCATGTGTGGAATGGGAAAGTGTATGGATGGTGAAATTAATGAGAAGAAGTTGAATACATATGAACATATCTGCTCTATGAGCAAACTGTATTGAAATTGTGTTGTGAAAATAAAAACAAAATATCTGTCAAAATAAAAATTGTCTATTGAATATATAGTAGATCTCATTAGCCCCAATTGCCAAGGTCCCATTTTTTGTATTTTCGCATACAGTGAATTTCGACACCTTTAGCAGGACACTTTATTGCAGTTGGTAATTAGATGGGAGATGTGACATCCAGACTGGTGGAGGAAGATTTCCTTGTGAAGTTTCCCACAGCCAGCAAAAGGGGTTGTCTTGGGCTGACATCTTTCTATGAAAACAAAGCAGATTTTCAGATTTCACTGGTGTTTTGTATGTGAAACATAATGGGCCTCATTACGAGTATGGAGGTAGCCATGCCGCTTTTAGCTTTTAGCGGCATGGCTACCCCCATACTGGGTACCAGGTCCGGGATCCTAGAATGGGGAAATATCAGGCCATTCTGACCTTAGAGGGCCCGGTATTTCCCCATGCCAGGAAACCGGACCTGGTACATCGCCATTCCAATTTGAGCCCCATAGGGCTCAATGGGAATGGGGAGGATGCTAACAACGGGCCCGTTAATGACGGGCCCGTTGTTAGCATCCTGGTCTGCTAGCGGGTCCTGCTAAGGATGCTTGGTTTTACCAGACGTCCTTAGCGGCACCCTCCAGCAGACCTTGTTATGGGGCAGAAGAGGGATAACAGGGCCGGCAGCTCTACCGGCACCGCTATCTCTATACTGCATTCCTCGTAATGAGGCCCAATATATATTGTTTTTGGCAACCCGCATATCATGTCTTTTCCCTGACATTGTTCTGTTAACAGTGATACATTTTCACGTTTAAACTGTTTTTATTTGCACACACCTGTGCAAGCAGTTTTTGTGTTGCTGTTTAAAAGTTCCTGTTTTCCATGTGAAAGGGATTTTTGATTCCTCCTTCTTCTGTAAATTCATTCTCATGCATCAAATAACTATGACAACTCAATAGTTTGACAAAGGGAGTCCGTTTAATGACAAGTACATAAAACGGGGAGTACAATGAACATCAGCAACCGATCGATCTTCTCTTTCTTTTCCAACTCCAACTTAATTTCTGAAAAAACACAGTATTTATAGCAAAAACTCATCATCATTGACCTGCAATTTTAAAAACCTAACATGCAACGTGATTGCTCATAGGAAGGTAACTTTCTCATAGGTACTACATCTGTATGTGGTAACGGGGAGAGGGAAATGGATAATCAATGTCAGGTGGGGCAACTAAGTCCTTCCTTCAAAATGGCCACTATGAACGTCACTAAAAGTACGACGTCCCATTGGCTCTACTCTCTATAGGACCCTAGATTACATGGTCCACTATGATTGAGTTGGCATCAACCCACTCATACTTTTCCACTTACGTCTAGCAGCATGCAGAAAGACCAGCCAGGTGCAGGGAGTTTGTCTGCACCCCAGCTTACCTCCCATTATGTTACAATCAATCATCACCTCAGTGGTCATGTGTCAATTACTGCTTTATAGTTTGGCCTCAAGTCTGCTTCTTGGTCTGAGAACTTTTAGGTAGTATGGGCATGGCAGAGATCCATGCGTAGGTGTGAAAGTCTCACTCTTCCAGCCTACCTTGTCACGTGACTAGGACACTGTGAAATCGCCCTCTTCTTCTCATATTTTCGTGTTTTTGATTTAATTCTGCCAGTCTTCTACCATCTGTGGTTTATCTTGATCTTTTTGAACAGGATACTCTGTTCCTTTCTCCTTAATTTTATCCACTGTTGGCCTTTTCCAACCAGATACAACCTTGGCTTTTTGGCATGGTTACCCCCAGCTGAGTTTCGCTCCATGTTAATTCTTGATTTGTTTGCTGCAACACTCTCCTCTTGAGACCTTTAGTAACCTTTGTTCAATTCTGCGCATGTGCGTAGTGAAATTATACTCATGTATAAAGTGATTTGAGCTATATATATGTATATGTTGGCACTTGCCGCAATCTATTTACTATTAAGCATAAGCAAGCTTCACAATTTCGTTGCTTCTTACGGTTTCTTGCATCTGTACACGCTTAAGCTAACTGAATATCTTCATCGTATTATATGGCGTAAGTTTCTTCATCTTGGGTTCAAGATGTCATTTATCCATAGTATCTCCTTTTGACTTTGTTTTCCATCAGCGTTCTCTGGTCTTATATCATCTATGTGTGTGTCCATCTGATGTCTTATGATGTCACCATTGGCCTTCCTTTATTATCTTCTTGGCTTCTTCGGGTATTCCATTCTGACTACCATCATTTTGACTTGACTGTAGATATGGTTTTCTCAATGGGTTCCTTACATTCCAGGTTTTCTTAGGTGTCGGTACTTCAATAGGTGGTGTTACTCTAATAGGCACTGGGCAGAGCCCAACCGCTGCTCTTTGCAGGTTTATTTGTTCTTCATACGTTTGCATTTGACTTCTGTCCTTCCATCTTTGAGCATCTTCTGTAGATTTTCCCTTGAAGTTATGTTTTTTGTTTGTTTCTCTTCTGATCACTGCTTCTTTCACTCCAGGTGTCTCATATCTGATCACAATGTTCTTCGTTTTGCAATTATTTCCGACTTTATGTCTTCGACATAATCATCTTCATCTGGATCAGTTGTTTCAGTTGCCCATTTGAGCAAAGCATCACGTCCCATGAACTGGCCTCTGGTCGTGCACATTGTTTTATGTGATAGGCAGTATGCTGTTTTGACATCTATCTCAACAGCTACGAAGATTTTTGACTTCCCCATGCTGTAATGTAGGAGTGCACAAACAAAGCATTCTTCATCTGAAGTTCGCCTTCCAACTTCCTTCATATGTTGCTACCATATGTTGTTTCCCAAGTGTGCTGTTCTTTCCAGGTAATCGTTCAGTTCGATATTGTCTTCTTGTGTGCTTCTTCTAATTCTTAAAGTCTTTCTGTAGTTTGTTAAAACCACATCTTTGAACACATCCATATAGCTTCTTCTGGTTGGTTGATTTATAGGAACATCCATCCCGGTTCCCTGAGTAGTAGAAAACGCCATGGGCCTCATTACACGGATTGCGGTAAGGGAATAACGATACCGGTAATGGAATACCGGTATCGTTAAAAACCCTTCCCAATTACGACCCGGCCAACCGCAATTAGCGGCCCCGCTAAGAACGGTGCCACTAATAGTGGATAGTCCGCGGGCGCGCTACCCCTCATCCCGTAAATAGCGGCATGCCGCTATTAGCACACCATCACAAACCATGCGGACATGCTAATAGCGGCATGGAACAGCCCCAAAAAGCCCATACCGGCATGGCGTAAATACCGGCATCGCGAACCACCCACCAAGAGAAATGAGCAGTGTTCCCACCTGCCAAAGGCAGACACAATCAGCACAGGTGGAGGCAATGGAGACTGTGGCAGCACAAAAGGAGCACACCACACCACTTCCCACACCCCTTCCCACACCAAGATGGTTGCAATACTAGCAGCATTACATGGGCTGGAGGACATGATTGCATTGCAGCACCAACAACAACAGGCAGCACAGAGGAGACGCAGGAGGAGGAGGAGGAGGAGGGCGAAACAGGCGCAGCAAGCCCCACCAGTGCACCTAGTAATACCACAGAGGCAGCCAGCAATCCCCAGGATCTGAGCCAGTCCATTCAACCTAACCCCTGAGCAGATACACACCCTGTACCGTATGGACCGGAATACCATCACCAGCATCGTGGACATGATACATGACAACATTGTGAGCCTCATAGACATCTGACCTGCCAACCCCCCTCTACTGAAGGTGGTAACTGTGCTCCACTTCCTGGCCACAGGCACCTACCAGCATACAATAGGGCAGATGCATGGCATCTCACAACCAGTATTATCATGCACGCTGACTCAGGTGCTCGATGCCCTCCTCAAGCACACAAGTGAACACATATCCCTGCCACGGACTGCCCAGGAGATCTCCCACACCAAAGTTGGCATCTATTCACTGGCAGGCAATCCAAGTTGCATCAGGGCCATCGACTGCACCCATGTGGAATTGGTGGTCCCACATTACAATGAAGCAGTCTACCGAAACAGAAAGCAATTCCACTCCATCAATGTCCAAATGGTATGTGACTCAAACAAGATAATCACACATTGTTGTGCCCGATATCCCGGATCAACTCATGATTCAATGGTCCTGCAGAACTCAACGATACTACGCTATATGGAGCGACAAGCCGGACAACGTTTGTGGCTACTTGGTGAGTAGCAGGGCAAGCACATGGCAGTGTGATGTGGGTTGTGATTGGGGGGAGGAAGAGATGCATACTCCAACTGGGTGTGATTGGGGTGGTAAGAGATGCATACTCCAACTGGGTGTGATTGGTGGGGGAAGAGATGCATACTCCAACTGGGTGTGATTGGAGTAGTCGAGATGCAAACTCAAACAGGGTGCGATTGGTGGGAGAGATGCATACTCCAACTGGGTGTGGACTGTCATCAGTAGAACAAATGGACATACAGATGTAGGCCAATGTCCACCAAGGTAGGCCACAATTGACCGGAAACAAAACAACATGCAATTTGAAGCAGCACAATATTGAAAACAATCCAAGATGCCAAACATGACACATCCATCCACATGCACATTGCTCATCAGACCACACCCCATATTACACAAATCAGCAACATGGCATCAATATGTGATTAGAAAATTTGCGCTGCACAACATCACTACAGCTATGCACCCTTGAGTGCATGCGAAGGGATCACCTCTAGCCATTGTACTGAACCACACCCCACACCACTACTGAAGTGATGCTTCACAGCATGGCGACATCGATTTCAGAATGGCAGTACACTACCAGTGTGGTACCAATTTTGCCTGGGCCAGGAACACCTAAGACCTGTCCACACCCAGGACATGGCAATTACTGGCAGAGGCATGCATGGTGCATGTCCACTTGCAGGGACTAGCTCACCTTCTCACATTGCAGTTACACAGATCGTCTCCATGCATGCTGGGATTCGTGGATGCCAATCACAATGCAAACTGGATTAGTGTGATATGTACAGGTTGCACTTGAGGTGAACAGTAAAAAGTCCCTATTGTTCCACCCATGCAGGTGAGGCTGGCTATCCCCTGAAGAGGTGGCTCCTTACCCCTGTACGGAACCCACAGAACAGGCATGAAGAGGAATACAATTGTGCACATACCCGTACCTGTGTCGTGATTGAGCAGACATTTGGCCTTTTGAAGACACGGTTCCGGTGCCTAAGCAGGTCGGGTGGGGCTCTCCTGTACGGCCATGAGAAGGTGGCCAAGATCAACATGGCATGTGTCATGCTGCACAATATTTGTATCAGACTTAATGTGCCACTGCCCCCTGACGTCAAAATGCAACCACCTGATGAGGATGATGATGGGGATGAGGAGGGAGGGGACGCGGCTGCAGGTCATGCAAGAGGCGATGCCCAGGAGGGACGCGATGTGCGTCAGCATCTGATCAACCAAATATTCGGAATCACATGGTTCAACTCTGTTGGATGGATGTGGGTATTAGTGCACTAGTGTTTGTGGTGAAGCACACAATGGGCCCTGTCCCCCGATAAAGTTCACATACACAATGATGAAGTCCAAGCCTGTGTCTTAACTTGTCACCAGTGTATTAAAATATTTTGAGAAGAAAAAGTGCATGGCCCTGAATATGCAACCACCCTTTCCCCCCTCCCCCCACAACACTCCCAAAACACTGTTAGGCAGAAACCTGTGCAGTTCCCTTAGGGACCACTGCAAAAGGCGTAAGACTACAGGTGTTGGCAGTAAACCCAATTGGTAGCAGTCTGTACCACCCAGATTTACCTGGTAGCTGTTGCTGAGCAGCCAGACTTCTCTCAAGAAGAGTTAGACAGTATATAGAGTATACAAGATAGGTACCACGATACAGTAGCACAAGCAAACACTGACCAGAGCTTTGGTATCAAGTATATAATTATTTATTTAAAGACACACTTAGAAACACTCTAGCACTATTATTATAAGTAAGTTCAAAAACACAGTCACTATTATTATATATACATCCCTTATTCCTTATTAGACAAGTCTTAGTTAACACCACTTATTTCCAGACAGAGGTGAGCGCTTAACTAAAGATGGCACTCCAACAAGTTTAAGAAAAAGGGAGGGAAAAGGCAGAAATTAGGAACAGCACACAACACAATCCCTTAGAAGCACTCAGCAAGGCAGGAAAGTCAAAGTCTACTTGTGAGCAAAAAGTTCAGAGGCCAGGCTCCCTCTTGGAGAGAGTAGAACACCAATGCGCCCAAGATCACACAGTTTAAAAGGCTTGGAAAGTCTTGCAGAGAGTTCAGAAAGGAATTAGTTCAGTTTAGAAAAGTTCAGTTAGCCAGCCTAGGGCCAACCTAAGTGGTAAATTGAGGCTTTAAGAGTCACCCCACACAGACCGTTGCGAGGGAGGCCAGGCGGACACAGTACCTTTAAAGTGGAGAGAATCCTTCAGCGGGGGCAGTTGTTCCTGGCAGTGGGTGCAAGTCATGGCGTCGTCCAGAGGAAGAGATGATCTCGACGTGGAGGAAAGCTGAAGGTCGTTGCACTGCCAGGGAAAAAACCAGCCGCGGAGTTCTCCGGTAAAAAGGTACTACCCTTTTATTTGCGGTAGTGGAAAAACGTGGTATTCCGGTTGCCGGGGTGCTTGGCACAGGCAAGGTGGCCACGAGATGATCCGGTAAGGCGCAAAGGCGGGCAAACTGGTTATCCCCACCAGTCAAAGGAAGAAGACTCTTCGGGATGAAGATCTCCTCTGTCGTTGGAAGAAGTGGTGAGTCGGTTCAGCAGGGCTCCACCGGTGGTGTCGTCGTTGCAGGTTGGCTCAGCTTCTCCCTCTTCGGATTCTTTTGGTCCTGTGGTGACGTCTGAAGTCCCAGTCCCCAAAGCCCTGCTTTTATGCAGAAAACCCCCATGGTTACCAGTCAAATGGTCGAAAACATTTGGTCGACAGACAATTTGGTCGACACCATTTGGTCGAATGCCAAATGGTCGAATTTTTTTTTTTTTTTTTTTTACCCATTTTTTGGTTTATTGGGGGGGTCCCCCCCACCCCCTTTTTTTTCTTTTTTCTTTTTTTTCCCCACACGAAAACCCACAAAACACATATATATAAAAAAAAAAAAAAATTCGACCATTTGGCATTCGACCAAATGGTGTCGACCAAATTGCAGTCGACCAAATTGCAGTCGACCAGTTGACTGGACACCAACCCCCATACATCAGTCCTAGCTGTCACTCAAACATGCTAAGTGGTGAGCCGGGCGGCTCACCACTGGGCCAATCACACAAGAGTGCGACTGGAGTTGCTGAGGCAACTCAGTCCAGGGTGCCTAAACCCCCTCCCACACCCCCTGTGGTACCCAGACAGAGTGACACCACTTTTGGAGGCTTCTGTGGAGAAGCCCGCCAAAAAGTGGAACAAAGGGCTCGACTTGGGTTGGAGTCACAGAGGCTAACACAAATGACATTTTGGACCCGAGTTCTGGCAAAAAATACCAACCGGTGAATTAATATTAAATAAATAAACCGGCGGTATGTTCGAGGTTATGTTAAAAAGTATTAGCCTCGAACAATGGGAAAATCCCATAGGAATATATTTGCGGTTGAATATAAAAATTAGTATCCACTGCCACCAGCCAAAACTCACTCAGAGGGGACTGGACAGTGCCCCCTCGAACAACAGACCCAGGGGCAATCGAATTACCCCTACCAGTACGCCCACAATATGATGGTTTGTACTGGTTCTGTTCACAATTTAGGACTAGTAAAGTCAATGGTGACTTTACATGCCCTGGGAGACAGTAGTCAGTCCCAGGGTACAGAGTTTATGTTTGGGGTCACTATGACACCCCAGTGTTACGGCACGGAGGGTGCTGTGTAACACACATACCAAAAATACATGAAGCCCTATGGAGTAAAGACCCCATAGCCCATAAAACACATTACAAAGTCAAAGGATATCTCAAATCATGTCTAAGAGTGGGAGAAAAAGAGTTTCACTCGAAGCAGGAGAAAAAAATAAACCCCAAAAATCCAGCAAAGCTGCTGGGGGACTCACTAGGTTTGGGAAATTAGCCTTAACAGATAATTCTCCCTAACAAACACCCTTTCCCCCCTCCCCCCACAACACTCCCAAAACACCCTTTCCCCTTCCCCCACAACACTCCCAGAACACCCTTTCCTCCCTCCCCCGCACAACACCCCCATGTGTGGCTTGCACAACGTTGGTGTCCTGCTGCGCATGTGCCAGCTAGATCCTGCTGGCCCTACTTCCCATGCCCATCACCACCATTAGGAGGTTGGGAGGGTGTGTGCCTCATGGTGCGCAAGGAGCGGCGGAGGGGGCTTGTCTGCCTTGAACTTGCAGAGGAGGAGATGCCTGGTTGTTCCTGTGGTGGTGGTGGGTACTGTCGGTCAATCGTGTGCGCTATGCGGGTGAGGACCTGCCTCAGTTGTGCCATCTCCTTGCAGAGCCTGTTGGTGCAGGCTTCCATGCCCTCCCTCGACTGCCTAGCATTCTCCCTGAACTCCTCCCTCAGACGGGCTGCTTCATCTACATGCTGGCCAACCAGCACTGTAATATCCTCCTGGCGCTGCCTGATGGTGGCCAGGTCATGGCCTCTGTGTCTTGCTCGTGGGGTGGCTGCTGCGCCTTGGTGTATGTCTCGCCCATCAGGTGAGGGCACCTGTGGGCTCCAGTACCCTGTCATGGTCTCGTCGCCAGACTGGCCAGGGCTACTGGATCGTGGTGTTGGCCGTGGGCTCGCTTCTCTGGATCCTGTGGGACTGGGGGTCTGCATTTGCATGGGCAAGTCACTGGTCTCCTCCACGTCAGACAGCGGCGCAGTGGCTGCTGCCTCACCAGTTGAACTGGTGGCAGCAGAGAGTTGGCCCTCCGTGGGTGTTTCCTGTGTTGGGGGATCACAGCAGTGGGTGCAGCAATTGTTGCAGCCGTAGCTTCAGGTCTTGGTGCAGTGGCTCTCTTGCTGTGTTTGCTCCCCTGCAGGTGCTCACTCCTCCCTGTGCCCCTTGATGTGGTCGTGGTGTTCCCTGTCTCCTGTGCCCTGGCTTGTTTTTTGGCAGGGGGAGCCTGTGTCACAGTGTCCTGCTCATCGCTGTCTGTCTGTGAGCCTGTGTGGGACAAAGAGGAGGATGGCATTGGTGATGGTTCAACGTGCTTCATGCAGATTTTGTTCATCATGCTGTTCTGTGCATTGGGACTTCATAAGTGGGCATTCAGGTCATGGGGCTGTTGCGTGGGTCATCCATGCATGGGTCTGTGTGGCACGTGTCTGTGGTGATGCGTGCATGTGTGTGTGTTGGGGTGTGACACTCACATGGGCAGGGTTGTGTGCATGTATGTTTGTGGCCGCATCCATGAGGTGATTCTGGGCTCACATTTGGGGGGTGCCTCACCTTTCACAGTGCATTGTTTAATGTGTAGACTCACCTCCATTTGATGTTGTGGGTGCACCACGCTCCATGTGCCCGACTCCCTCTATGGATTCTACGCCAATCGTGCTGGCGCAGGCCTCCTCCCACTCCCTGAGTTTGAAGGGGGAATCAGCGCCACCTCTTGTGGCCATGGCCAGCTTACGATTTGCAGACAGTATGCTGCGGACACAGAGGCGGAGATCGTCCCACTGCTTCCTGCAGTCATTAACGGTGCGGGTGGTGGTGCCTACCACACTGACTTTCTGGGCCTCCTCTACCCAGATGGCCTTTTTTTAAAATCAGGGTCGCACGCCGCATGTCAATCGCGAAGACAACATCCGCATTTGCAGCAAGGGTCTCCGTCAGCATGATCAGCTCCTCATTTGTGAATTTCTCCTTGCGCTGGCGATCTGCTGTTTTCTTGATTGCCTTGGGCATTGTGAGGGGATCCTTGATGCTTTGGTATGGCACTGGTGTGGAAACAGGTCCTGGGGGCAGAGGATGGCAATGGATTGTGTTTTTAAAGATGGCCGCCGTGCTCTTTCCTGTTCCTGTGCAATGACGCTATTTCCTTCTGCGCAATTTTACGGTGACCGCTATTTGCGTGTTGCTGGAGGTCGGAAGTGCTATCAGCGCTTTCGTCGGTGCCGCTAAGGGTCTTTTTGGGGTCTTTAGTGGCATGGCGGTAGGGTCATTACCGGCATGGTGCTGTGCTTGTGTCCGCGTACTCGTAATGGCATACAATTTGCAGCCTCTTGCCAAGGTGGACACGTTAATAGCACCATGCCGGTAAGGGCAGTATTTTACCGCGTTCCGTGTAATAAGGCCCTATTAGTCCTTCTTTATCCCTATGAGCCTCATTACGAGAATGGTGGTAATGAAAAAAGGAAGGTGGAATGGTAATACCGGCATCGTTAACGGGTCCAGGGCATTACGACCCGACAACCCACCAATACCGCCACCGCCCGTACCGTGCCCCTTCATTACGACACGCGTGCGTACACGCGCCCCTTCACGGAATAAATACTGGGATGCCGGTAATAGAAGGACATCACAACTCACACGGGCATGCAATTACCGGCATCCCGAAGGCGGTAATTAGGGCCTGCACAATGGCAGCCATACAGGCATCGCGGACCACCCGTAAACAGCAATCTGCAATCAAGGCAAATGCCACAGGTGCACACAATCACCACAGGTGGAGTAAATGGAGCCTGTCCCAGTATAAAAGGAGTACACCCACAAACCACACCCCTTCCTACACCAAAATGATGCCACTAGCTGTTGCAATCATGGGGCTGGAGGACATGCCTATACTGCTACAACTACAGCAACAACAGCAACTACAACAACAGCCACAGCAATAGCCAGCATAGATGAGACACAGGAGGAGAAGGAGGTTGAGACAGGGCCAGTAATTACCACCAGTGCAGCCAGTAGTACCTCGTAGGCAGCCACCAATCCCTCGCATCAGACCCTGTCCATTCAATCTAACCCTTGAGCAGATCCACACCCTGTACCAGTTGGACCGGGACACCATCACCACCATAGTGGACATGATACCCAACGACATCATCAGCCTCATAGAAATACGCACTGCCATCCCCCCGCTACCAAAGGTGGTGTCTGTGCTCCACTTCCTGACCACAGGCACCTACCAGCACACAGTGGGCCAGCTGCATGGCATTTCTCAACCACTATTTTCACGCATGCTGACCCAAGTGCTGGATGCCCTCCTGAAGCATGCTAGCACCCACATATTCCTACCACGGACTGCCCAGGAGATAGCCGACACCAAAGTAGCCTTCCATTCACTGGCAGGCATGCCCAATTGTGTTGGTGCCCTTGACTGCACCCATGTAGAATTGGTAGTCCCCCATGCCCTAGAGGCGGTATACCGCAATCGTAAGCAATACCACTCCATCAATGTGCAGATGGTATGTGACTCCAGCAAGATCATCACACATTGCTGTGCCCGATATCCTGGATCGACACATGATGCCATGATGCTGCGTAACTCCACGCTACCCTGTCACATGGAGCGACATGCTGGACCACGTGCCTGGCTGCTTGGTGAGTTGCCTGACAGGCCCATGGCAGTGCTTTAGGGTTGTGATGTGTTGGGATGCATACTCCACCTGGGTGTGAATGGGGGTGGGGGATGCATACTCCACCTGGGTGGGAATGAGGTGGATGCATACTCCACCTGGGTGGGAATGGGGGGGTGCATACTCCACCTGGGTGTGAATGGGGGGATGCATACTCCACCGGGGTCTGAATGGGGGGGTGAATACTCCACGTGGGTGAGAATGGGGGGATGCATACTCCACCTGGGTGGGAATGGGGGGATGCATACTCCACCTGGGTGGGAATGGGCAGTGAGTGGAGAATGCACGCAGAGCTAATCACTCCTGACCTGAACCTCCCAACCCGAACATGACAAATCACTGGAACACATTGGACCAATGCCGTATATCAATGACAACATGTAAGACGCACAACCTGGCCCCCATGGGTATGTCAAGAAATGCACGACTAAACATGATTGCAACTGTGCCAATGTGGCTAGTGTGACCATGCACAGTGTAGTATACACAGCAAATAAGTGAGGCAAAACATCGTCCTGCAACCACAGTACATCGGCATCAGCATGCAAGAATTCACCCTGCATCATCTGTACAACACCATCCAGACTACCACACCATATTGCAGTATAGAATGCATCTACATAATATTTGTACATATGTACAGGGACATGTGCATGTTGACAGCAAATAGCTGCGGCCATGGCTGTGAATCCTGAAGGTGGCAGCTCAGAGTGACTCACATAGACCTATTTGTATTTGCTTGCAGGTGATGGAGGATATCCTTTGAAGCCGTGGCTACTTAGCCCTGTGCGGAACCCGCAGAACAGCCATGAGGAGGAGTACAATCGGGTACATACCTGTACCCGTGTTGTAATTGAGCAGACCTTTGGCCTGTTGAAGGCGCGGTTCCGCTGCCTAAGCAGGTCTGGTGGAGCACTCATTTATAGGCCTGAGAAGGTGGCAAAGATCACCATGGACTGTGTCATGCTGCACAACATATGCGTCCGGAGAAATGTACCACTGCCACCTGACATTGCACCGGGTGAGGATGATGAGGATGAAGACAGAGGATAAGCAGCACCCCTACCATTACGTGATGCACAAGATGGCCGTGCAGTACGCCAATCAATGATTGACGAATACTTCTGACCCACAGGGACGTCGATAGATATGTGTCAGTGACACATTGTACACTGGGTCCATGTGGACATGCACACAGGGAATGTGGGGAGTTGGGCACTGTGCACTGTAATAAATTCAATGGATACACACGAAATGAACAATGTCCAGGCATTGAATGATTTTTCACACAACAGGTGTATTAATATCAACTACAGAAAAGTGCCTCTCACTCCGTCTTGTTGGACGCACAGGGCAGGAGGGTGCAGAGGAAGTGGGTGCAGAGGAAGCGGTGTGGTGGATGGGGTGGAAGCTGTGGTGATTTGCACGGCTGGTGCGGGTTGTGGCTGCTGCTGACAGAGGTGAGGACCTGCGTGATGGCCCCCAGACTGTCTCGCATCATCAATGCAGAGGCATTGATGGCGACTGTGTTTGCCGCTATGGCGGCTGTGTTTGCTGCTATGGTCTGGGCAATCTCACACCTCGTGTCCTCCCCATCCGCAACATATTGACGGAGAAGGTCCAACATAGAGTCCTGTCTGGCCTCCACCCTCGCTAGCCGTGCCTCAAGGTTGGTGGTGGGGGCAGCAGTGGTAGAGGGTGCTGCGACTGGGCCTGCATTGGCAGTGCTGTCCTCGGAGATGCTGCTGAGGGCAGAATCGTGTAGCAGAGGATCCGCACTGCTGGTGGGTGAGGGCTGAGTGTGGGGTTGGGGGTGGACACGGGGCTTGGGGAGTGTGGACATGCCACATGGGTGAGTCCATCCTCGTCCACATACTCCTCCACTGCACTTTCTATGTTGCTCAGTGGGCCACTGGCCTCGCCTTCCACTGGTATTGCCAGCTCTGTGCTCCCGGTGTCAGGCGTTGATGTGGGGCCCTCATGTGCGGCCATGGTCTAGCCACGCGCCCTGGCCTTCGATGTAGCCTGCGAGGCTGCCCCGGAGATGGTCTTGCCTGTGTGAGTGGTCTTGTGCCGGGACGTGGATGCCCTTGTGGCTGTCTCCTCACTGGCATCCTCTCCATCAGTGCCTGGGGGGGTAGGAGAGATGCAGGGCATCAGTGACGGTGTTATATGTAAGATGCATCATATGGTGCTGTGGAGAATTTCATTATTCATGCATTCATATCTTAAGGTATGTCACACAGGGTAGTATGAAGGGGCCATTTTGGCATGTGCCGTGATGTCTCAGTGCAGGGATGCTGCAAGGCAGGTGGCATGCCGTTGTATTGGGCTTTGTGTGATGCATTACATGGGCATGGTCCGTTTGTGTTGGCTGTGTGTTGGTAATGGGATTGGCACTCAGCATGCATTTCAGTATGGCAGGGTTTGGGCTTCCATCTGGACAAGGATATGTTGATGTGTGTGTTGGGACATGCATTGCCTTGCTTAGACTCTCTTCCACATCAGTTGTGCTATGTCATGGTTTCCCCTACAAGGGATCTGCAGTGTCACTCACCTCCATCTGCAGATGTTGCGGCACCCGTCTCCATCTCCCCAAATCCCTCGATGGACTCCATCTGTATGAAGCTACTGCAGGTCTCCTCCCAGCGTGTAAGTTTTGTGGGTGAGTGGGGACCCCCGCCTGTGGCCATGGCCTCCCTCCTATTGCTGGCCAGGATGTTATGTACCCTGAAGCGGAGGTCATCCCACCTTTGGCTGTTTTGACTGTTCCTGGGGTGGTGCCAACTGCCGAGACCTTGCAGGCTCCCAGATCTCCTTTTTGCGTTGCGCACCTCCCTTTTCAGGTTTTGCTGGTTGATCTCCTCAGCATGGGCAGCTAGGGTGTCCGCCAGCATGGTCAGTTCTTCGTCTGAAAAAAGCTTTTTGCACAGGCGGGGGGTTGATTTCCTGGTAGCCTCAGACATGTTTAAGGGATTGGCACTGGTCTCTCCTGCACACAGCTGGTGGTTTGGGAGGATTGCGTTTTTAAATGGCCACCGGTGCATTTCCCGTTCCAACGCGATGACGTTACTTCCGGGTCCGGTATTACGAGCCCGGTATTAGCATGATGTTGTTACCGGGTCGGTATTAAAGGGTGTCTCCTAGACGGAGAGCTATCGGCGGGTCCCGTGATGGTGCTATCGGGGGGTTGGAGGGCCTTTAGTGCCATGGTGGTATGGCCATTACCGGCATGGGAGTTTACGCGTGCTCGCACACTTGTAATCACTCGCTATTAGCGGCGTCATACGAGTGAGGACCCGCTAGTTCCTTCATGCCGGTAATGACCCTGTTTTTACCACGCTCCTCGTAATGAGGCCCTATGTCTCTTCCTGGTAATGGCTATAAGTGGTCATATTGATTCTGCTATTATCTTCACATGTGATTGTCTTGAGCTTGAGCTTCAACCTTTCATCACTGGATCAGGTGTGCTCGTAGGTGCTGTCTCCGTCTGTTCATTTTTTGTTTCCTTAAAGGTTCAGCTTCCTCCATTTGTCTCTCATCTACTTTTGGTGTAAAACTTCTCTTTGTTTTTTGTCCAGGCTTTCCCCATCCTCTGGAATGTGATTCGGAAATCATTGACACTAGACCAGGTGTGTATGTGCCCATTATCTGTGTAGGTGTACCTTTCATCAATCCCTTATCTGGTTTACTTTGCCGACCCTGTCTCCGGCGTTTCAATTAATTTGTTAACACAAGTGCCATGTGTGTGTCATTGTTTATCACATCCATCTTCCGCTCAGTCACTCTATCATTCTTTCTAGGAACTGGAATGAATATGTAAGGTCTGGGCACCTTTGTAGGCCTCATGTGTACATCATTAGGTGGGTGCATGAAATCTGAACGCTTTGTACACCTATAAAAAATGCAGTCCTAATTGTTAATGACAACAGTATGATAATGAACACAATGCATGTGTAAATTATATACTTGTAGGTAATTTTACAGCATTTGCTCCGTGGCCAATTTGAATGTCTCTCCTCATGGGGGAGGATTTCGCTGCTGTTCTGGCTTCCCATCTCGATCATCTGAGGAAGAAAAACTAATTCTTTTAATACATGCTAAACAGTGTCACTATATCTGGACTTTGCTGTCTCTGCTTGCAGGTCACGAGTGCTGGATCGATTATCCCCTTGGTCCGAATAATAGACTGTCTCTTGGGTCTGGAAACAGTTCTCTTTCCATTAACGAAAGTTCAAAATGAGGCAATAAGTTCAGGAAGTCTTAAATTGCATGTTCCATATAGACCAATTCCCAAACTTATGCCTCCAATCTGCTTCACTCCAGACGACAAATTGTTTTCTTGTCAGCATAAACAAAAGTGAAGTCCTTGGCAACACCTTCACGATCTGTCCCTCCAAGGAAAGTTTCTACACTCTTCTGTGATTTCGAGGTTTGTGTGACTCAGATGTTTAGTGTTTGCTGGATCACTGATGAAAGTGAGGACGTCGATATTGTCATGTCTCCCCACAAGTTCTGGAAAATCTTCAATTAAGCGAAGAAATACAGCACTAGCTAGTCTTTTATTTTCTTGTGATAGGGACATTTGTCTTGTACTCGCTGTACTCCAAAAGTAAAAGAAACCGTTCACAATCACTGTGAGCAGACTCTTATTGTCTTTTCGTTTTCAGGATCTTGAAGAAACTCTGTTATGTTCATGAGTCTTCCCACCAGCGACAGGTAGGACCTCAATACTAACTCGAAATAGATCAGAATGTCTTTGGTGAGGTCACTGTTGTGTGACACCATAAGTGAGTCCAAACAAGGATTCTATGGCTAAGGACTCAGGATACTTTATTTTCTTCCAGTTTATATGTTCTCGATCAACATTTGGCATAGCTTTTCTCATCAAGGCTTCAGTGTGCCTCAGCCCAAAGTTCAAAGTCAACAAGCTATTTTGTGGATATAAATGCAATTCTCTTCCTTCACCCTGCAACTAGGATGCACAGAGTGTTCTTGTTTTGTGTCCTTCATCCCTTATTTTGCTTAAAGGAAACATCCAGAACTAGGCCACAACTTTGCGCAAAGGTTTCTTGCATTTTGCTTGACTATTCATGCATCCTTCTTCCTCGGCATGGATCTTGTCTGCACGTGCTGTGGTTCTTCCCCGTTGTCTGTAGTCTCTTCGCGGTGGGGTGCGGGCAGAGGGATTTCTCTGTTGTATGGCTTGATGTCACCAAGGAAGATCCAAGCTCTTCTTCCCTGTAACTTGCCTGCAGAGGGTGTGATGTCCTCTACAATGAACGGGCCATGGAACTGTGGCTCGTCCCACTTCTTTCTTGTGTGATTCCTCACTAAGACAGTGTCCCCAGGGAATAATTGAGGTACACGTAATTCTGAAACTTTATCTGTTGGAGCATCTCCTTCTGTGTTCTGTACTGCCCTACCCCCTTCTTGTCGTTGCTGCAGCTGTCCTGAAATTACAGAAAAACAAGATGTCATGCAATTCAAGTAATTTTGCATGTCCAATCCAACACTTCTCCTGTTGGCTGAGCATCACATCTAGCTCTAGTTCAAGGTGTTAAAGGCGTTTGCATCCTTCTGCCCATCACGATTTCGTGCAGCGTGAGATGGTGATCAGAACCAGGTTGGTTTCTGAGTGCATACAGTGCCAGAGGAAGACAGTGTAACCATCCCTTTTTCAGAGTAAGCTTCAACTTGGCTATCCTTTCCTTTAACAAGCGATTGAGCTTATCAAATATCCCATTCCCATGAGGATGATACGCCAATGAAAACTTGTGCTTTACACTGAGCAACAAGCTGATCTGTTCAAATACTGCATTAACAAAATGAGGACATTATCTGACCTCATAAATTCACACACTCCCCATCTGGGAAACACCTCCCTCACCAGGAATTCGGCCGCACAGTAAGAGTCTGGGTGTGTACATGGACCTGCTTCTATCCATCTAGAGAATGGACTCACCACAACAATGAAATACCTGTACCCGTTACATACTTGAACCATATCAACATAATCGATTTGCAAGTGCTGAAAAGGCCCATCAGGCCTTGGGATGAGTCCTCTAATCACACGTAGTGTATGCTCAGCCGTAAACTTCGGACAGGTTATGCAATTTATCATAAAAAATGCAACGTGTTCTGCCAAGTTCGGTATGAACCAGTCTTCAGCAATTGTTGCTGCTAGATTCTCTTTCGTTATATGCGCTGGATAATGTAACTGTTCCAGTGTATCTTCAATAAGACTGTAGGCATCACTGGTTTACCAGTGCTGTCTTGTCACCACAAGCTCTCAGAGCGGTTTAAAGAACACCCTCTTTGATTACATAGGTTCTTTTCTTTCTGTGGTGCTTCTCCTTGGAGCTCCATTAACTGAGTTTTTGGCATATTGCTATAGCCTTCCAGCTCACTTTGTGCATCAATAATTTTCTCATGCACATCAGACATTTCCACATTCATTATTATTTCATCTTCGGTTGCCACACACTTGGCTTGAGTGTCTGCTGCTTGATTTCCATGTGAGATAAAATCTGTCCCTTTCGTGTGGGCTGCGCATATCACAACCACTATGCCCACTGGGAGCTGTAGTGCCTTAGTGAGCCTGTCCAATAAGGTGGTGTGCTGCACTGGCATGCCGTCGGCTCGGAGGTAGCTCCTCCTTTTCCAATGCGCTAAGCCTGCGATGTCACATAGGTAGAGTCACTGTACACTGTTACTTCCTGATCTGCGTGATTCTCGAGTGCAAGTATCATCGCCAATAATTCTGCAGCCTGTGCTGCATAATGGGAGTGTAATCGTGCACTAATGAGTACTTGGAATTCCCCATTCGCCGTGTGCTTCATCACAGCGGCACCTGTATATCTTAGTCCAGCATTTTGATCGATCCTGGAAGAACCATCAACGAAGACGATTTCTCCTTCTGCCAATGCATTTTCAATTCTTCATAGTTCGCACAATCGTGTATTGGCTCTCCTTCAGTGACTGGTTCTACTATAAACATAGGTGGGTTTGCTATTTTGCATCAAACTGTTTTAATCGTTGGATTCGATATGACCACTTCATAAGCAGAAGCTCTTTGAGATGTCAATGTGCCTTTTGGTTTCTCTAAAATGCCAAATAATGTGTGCTCGGTGAATAATGTCATTGGGCACCCCATCAGAATGGTTGTAGCTTTCTCTTTTTGTTCACACAGGAAGTGACCGCTCATTACTGGGTCTAAATTCCCACTGTAGTATGCCAGGGGCTTGTACCCCAACATGGTTTTCTGTCTAGGACTGCTGTCATAACACTGCCATTCGTGTGTGAAAACAGATAGAATTAATCTGCATAATTGGGAATCCCTAAGACTGGTGCTGTGCAAATGGCCTTTTTTAGTTCATCAATCCCTTCCTCCATGGTCTTAGTCCACTTGATTTTTTTGTTGCCTGTGCTTTCTTTAAGGCTTGTAATAAGGGCTTAGTATGCAAACTGTAATCAAAGACCCATGCTCTGGCGTAATTGCATAACCATAGAAAAGTCTGCTTTTGTTTTATCGTGTGTGGATTTTTTAAAAACTTTATTTATAATTTCCGCATAGAGCACACAGAATAATCAAACAACCAAATTCTTTGAAACAGAATTACTTAACAACATGGTAACGGTATAAAAGAACACTATTGATGAACATATATACAATCATATATATATATACACTAAATACACAACAGTAGTAAACACAAATTATATAGTGAGATCAGTATATATCTGTAAATTTCCCCAAATCCTATCATAAGAAGGCACTTTGTCAATTCTCTTGTAAATCACCAATTACAACCTTTCAAGCCCGTGCATCTCATCAATCCACTCCTGAAGCTGCGGGGCAACTTTAGACTTTCAACCCCTCAGGATCAGTCTTTTGCCAACAATTGCACATCTAAACAGCCATTTTTCCTGGGGTACAGTCAAATCAGTTAACAATCCATCATCGCATAAAATCATTGTCTTGAAATCTAAGTCAATGCTCTCACCCAAAACATCTCCACAAATCTCACACACCTTTGTCCAAAAACTACCAACTTGTACACAGCTCCATAACATATGCTCAAACGTACCAACCTCCTGGACACAGCCCCAACATTCATCTGAGTCTGAAATACCCAATTTCTTTAAATGTTCCGGGCACCAATAAACTCTATTCAAGATCTTTATTTGCCTAGATCTCTCCCCAAGATTCAGTGAGCAGAGAATTACATTCCCACAAATATTCTGCCAAACTTCCTGAAAAATAGCATAGTTAATCCTTCTGCTCCATTCATCACAGAGTTTATCATTATTCTTGTAATACGCAACAATTAATTTATATATTTTACTAGGCAGCCCTCCTTCCCCTGGTTTTGGCTTGGCCAGAAAAATCTTCAAATCCACTTTATTTGTCCAATCAATTTCACCAGTCAAATTCTTCAGACACCCATAGTCTGCATTTGCAAAACCTGAAATGTTCAATTATCTCGCACTTCACCAGCAGTCATCTACCTCCCGTCACTCTCAAGATCTCCAATCAATTCCACACCTCCTAAAAACCACTCTGGCCAGAACAACATTGTTCTATTGTCCCTTATTTTCAGATTAAACCAAACCAAATTGACGCATGCAATGATCTTAGAGCATCAAAACCCAATAATTCCAGCAACGTACGCCAAGTTTCCCTTAGAAATTCTGTGGCAGAATTCTTCCCCCAGCCCGACTTATATTGAGTAGTAAGGGTCAATGGACCATAAAAACTTGACTCTGCAATAGACCAGGCACCCAGATCACTATCGAAAATCGGAATAAAAGATTGTGCCAAAAATGCCAAGTGCTAGGCTCTAAAATTCGGGACCCCCATCCCACCATGATTCACTGGCAGCTGAAGTTTCCAAATTTTAAGCCTTGGAAGTTTGCGATCCCAAAGAAACTCTTGCATTGATCATTCAAACTCCTCCCAGTAGTGAGGGCTAACCTTCAGAGGCAACATGCTAAGAGTATAATTAATTTTTGGGGCTGAAACCATCTTAAGAGCATTCCCCATACCCCAAAGAGACAAATTCAAAAATGACAACCTCTTCAAATACACCTTAAAGCCATTACAAACCTCCTTCAAGTTTACATCAATCATGTCATCTACTTGCAGCGTCAACCAGATACCCAAGTAACGCATTTTCATTTCACAGCACCTGAAACTCATGGATATTACCAAAATCTTATTGCATCTAAATGTGAGAGGCAAGACCTCAGATTTTATCTAATTGATTTTGTAAACAGAAATCTTATAGAAGCTCATCAAAATGTGCATTAAAGCGGGAAGTGAATTACTCAAATCTTGTAGGACAAGCAACAGATCGTCCGCATAAAACCACACCTTCTGCATAACACCCCACCAACTCACACCACGTAAATCCGGATTACTCCTAAGCGCTATTGCCAGTGGCTCAATGGAGATGATAAATAATGTGGTGTGTGGTTCAGCTGTTTTTGAAATGGCTTCAACTCTTTCAGGGGTAACCCTTTTCCCTTCATATGAGATCAGCTGGCCTATGTACAGCACTTCATGTTGACAATATTATAACTTCTCTTTGTCAACTTGATATCCTTTCTCAGCATGTATAGTCAATAGCTGAATGGAATCGCGCCTGCACATGTCCAGTGTTGTGCTGCAAACTAGAATGTCATCCACGTATTGCAAGACAACACTCTCTAATGCAATTTTGCTTAAGTCCATCTGCAGGACCATATTGAAAATTGAAGGAGACTCACAATATCCTTGAGGTAGTCTTGTACTTTTCAGACAAACTTGTCTGAACGTAAATGATGTCAAATCCTGTGAATCCTTGTGCAATGGGATTGAGAAAAATAAATGCATTTTTCAAGTCAATCACCGTGAAATACTGTGCTTCAACTGGTATATTACATAGGATCGTGGACGGGTTCGGGACTAGAGGGAACTCGGCCTCTACTATCTGGTTTATCGGGCGAAGATCTTGTACTAGACTCCAAGACCCCTCTTCCCTTTTATCACTGGGTAAATCGAAGTATTGCATGATGACTCTGACGTCACTAAGATGCCCTGATCCATCATAGCAGAAATTGTCTTAAAAATCTCTTCATCTGCCTCCCTAGACATGGGATACGGTCGTGCTTTTGGTAAAATTGCTCCTGGTTTCAATGTAATCTTCACTTCTGCGACCACTTTCAGTAAGCCTACGTCATAAGGGCCTGCAGTCTATACTGAGACAGGCACCTTTGCCATGTCATCATCAAAATATTCAGGACGTTTTTGTGCCAACATCATTCTCTGAAGCACCTCTCTTTTAATCATTTCCACCCAATAAATGAGATTTACCTCAAATGTCATCTCATCTTCACCTATTTGTTTTTCAAATAGATTGTCATCAGTGACGTCAGTCAATCTGTAGCCTTCCCCAATGGCGAATATTGCGCACTGTTGTCTGCCTTCATCATCACAACCATCAAGCAAAGCCATCTCTCCTCGCACTATGGCTGCTTGTATTGTTAAAGGAAACACTTGTCCCTTTTCCTCATGCATAGGTGTTCTTGATCTGAACATAAACTCATCTGGGGTTCTCATAGTTTTGTCTGTAAGGCCTCGTAGCCATGACATTAATATTCACACTCCATATGCAAATATCTCTGGTTCCAATGGAATAGCTCTCATAGTCATTTGTCCAGCGTATGCCCTAATCATTTTGCACATGTTCAAATAATGCATTCCTGGAGTTGAACATACTATGCCCTTCTCTATGAACGATATTTTCATGTTTAGCTTTGTCATTAAGTCTCGTCCCAATATATTTACAGGGGTCTGCCTCCAATATAATAGGGGCACTTTCATGTCACATTCTCCTATGGAAACTGTAAGTTCTTTTGTAAAAGGAACACAACTTGTTGCTCCTGTAAAGCCCTGAGTATTTATGGCATTGGCAGACAAAACAAAACTTGCCTTCACGTATACACGAGCGCGTTGCACCTGTGTCAACTAAGAAATAATATTCCTTATCCCCTATAAAGACATCTACTCTTGGTTCTTCATGAGGGTTTGGTGTCACTGATAGGATAGAACACATTAGGTATCCCAGTGAGCTGTCCTAGTCCATATATAACCTTGTCCCACACTGAGTGAATGGATTTCCTCCATCACTAGTAGCATCTCCTATTCCAGAATTGAGCACCTGTCCTGTACCTGTTGTTTGTGACAGTTGCATCAGAGACTATTGAGACTGTCCATGTGGAAAATGTGTCACCTTCTGCTGCGGTTGCAAACTTTGCTGTACACTTGGTGCTTGCTGCTGTACCGTGTGATTCTGCACAAATCAATTTCCACCCTGCTGCGAGAATGCAGATGGATTCACAGCCCCTCCTCTTGTGAATTGGTTGTTTTGCACCATTCTTTGACTTCTGCACATACGTGCTAGATGCATTGTCATCCCACACATCCAAGCTGTTGGCGGTGGTCTGATTACATACCCATTTTGCATATTTTGAAAACCTCCCTGATTACTCTGAAAACCTCCCTGATTACTCTGCCATCCTCTTCCTCGAAAGCCTCTTCCTCTTGGGTAAAACCCATTATTGCTTTGATCGAACTGTCTTTGGTTATTGACCTGCTGTGTATTTAATCCATCTGTACTAGTTATCATTGCCTCCTCAATGGCATATTTTGATATTTTTTTCTGCACTAGTTTAGCCTCTTCGCCCTTTTGTTCAGCATCCTTTTTTGCAATTTTTCTCTTGCAGCAGCCTGCAATAGTGTGCAATGGTCAGCTTTATTTCAGACCATGAATTAGCCTCAATCCCTACCAATTTCTTGAGCTGCTTCTGTACATGTTCTAGCAGCCATTGGCATAATATAAGGTAAAACACGGGTATAGATTTCCCACAAGATTCCCGCATTTCCAATACCCATGCGTCTTGGAAATTCTGAATATAAAGCAACGAATCATCTCCCTCCTTCATCTTGTGTGTCATTATAGCTCCCATATCAGAAGTGTCTGGGTATAGCACTCAAAGTGCTTTCCATACCATGGCTCTTCAATTGTTAAACGGCGCTCCATCATGCGCGGTATTAACTATAGTCACCTCAGGGTAACCTGCACGTGTCCACACATTGTCAGCTCTATCACCAAGTATGGCGATTAAAAGACCCTTAATATCCCCTATAGCTAAAGTGTTTCCTCACATCATTTTTTCTAAATCATGTATCCATTTTACGGCTCCAGATGTCAACATTGTGAGCTTATTTTTCAGGTTGTCTTAATCCATCTGCGGCCAAGGTATATATTGTGGCCTTGTTCCTCCTTTTTCTAATAAGGGGAACTGCAACACATTAAACTCTTTTTCCTCTCTAATAATTTTTCTAGTGCTGGGGTAATATTCCTGCATCGCCGTCTACCTGGCAATTTCCTTAACCTGCTCACATATGGTGGTTGAGACACCCCCCACTGACTGTGTGACACTCCTTCATGTTGATCTGATTGTATGGCTAACTCTGGTTCTTTAAGTGCAGACCCAGTAGAATCCAGCCATCTTTTTCCCTTTCCCCTAGAGAAGTGTCTTTAGCGACTTCTCTCGTCTTCTCTTTCTTCACATTCTTCTCTTTCTGGGTCTTATATTGTCTGTGCCCAACTTGTGCAACTTCTCTCATCCTCCTCATTTCTATTCAGCGTCATCTAAGGACAGCTCTCTATGTCTGCTACTTTAGGAGGCGTCCTCAGTATCATACAACTGAGGGCTCTCAAGACGCTCATCCTCTCCTTTCCCATGGGGTATCTTTTCTAGCCCCATCTCATCATATATTCTATCAATTATCTCTGCAATACTTCTGGTGTCAAAGTCATCTTCTAGATTTACTCTAGACATGCCTGGTACTGAATCGTACTCAGGAAAGAATTCTTCTATATCTTGCCAGTCTACTACTGGATCAGGTTTTTTAACCTCTCTTTCCATATATTCAAGATCCTATGCTCTCTGTCTTTGTTTGCGTTCTATGTCATCATCCAATTCTCTACGCTTCCTCACTTCCTCTCTGACCCTATCTTCTTCTTGTTTCTTCTTGTTTCCTCACATCTCTTCGTTCATGTGCCCTTTGCATTTCCTCATCTGTTTGTCTTTTTATTCTCTTCTCCCGTATTTCTGTTCTTCTTCTTCTATTCTCCTTTGTTCTATTCTATTCTGATCATCAGCTGTTCTCTCCTTATGATCACGTTTTCTTTGTTCTTCTGCCTTTTCCTGTTTTCTGACTTGCTCGTCATGATATAACTGCTCTCGTGTCTGCCTATCTTTTTTCCTAACCCCGTTGTCTCTTAATAATGTTTCCTTTTCCTTCTCTTTTCCTTCTAATTTGTCTTGTTCTGTCCTTTGTCTCATATCCTCAATGCCTTTACCATTGAGTTTCAATAAAATCTGACCTCACATTCTTTCGTTCTCTGTGAATGCTATCTCATCAGTCCTATCCTCATCTCCCCTCCATCTCTTTACCTCTCTTCCCTTAGTAGAGATGTACTTGCTTGTGCTTGATCTCCTTTTTCGTTTTCATGTCTCTCCTTGTCCTTTTCTGGGCTATCGTCACTATTTTGTGTAGGCTACTCACTTGACGGGTTGCTATATCCCGTGGCTACTTTAAGTTCCCTCAACGGGTACAATCCTTCGTCTTTACTAGCTCCGCTTTTTGTTTCAGACAGGGCGGGTGGTGCAGAAAGCTCTTCACCCCCATTCTGTGCATATATTCAGTATCCAATCTAATGGTGGCTCCTCCTCTTTTTCTTCTTGGTACATCTTCCAAAGTTCTAAACTAGACAGGCGTTTGTCTAACTTTTTTCCTGTGTACATGGCATGTAAATATGTTGTCATGTGCTGCAGGACCGTTTTAGATAGCGATCCACCTTGGGGCCATGGCATAAACATTTTGTCTGCGGTCCCTTTAACCAATTCCGCACTGTACTGTTTAAGCTTAGGTGCATGCTTCGGCAACTGTTTGCACAAGTGTATCAATGGGGTAATGTCTTCCATGCTTAACCCTTTTACCATCTCTTTATATAACACTTCATTATACTTTACCTTTCACAAACAAAATCAACAGTATAACGAGCACCAATCGTTGCAAGCTCCAATTCCGTTTTTTCAACAATAATTTTACTTTTACTTTTGTTAACAACAACCATCAATCCATGCCATGCAACATTTGTTCTTTATAATCGTGCACTTTTCATGCTATTTCAAAAAGTTTTTTTTAATGTCTAGCAGCATGCAGAAAGACCAGCCAGGTTCAGGAAGTTTGTCTGCACCCCAGCTCCCCTCCCATTATGTTATAATCAATCATCACCTCAGTGGCCATGTGTCAATTACTGTTTTGTAGTTTGACCTCGAGTCTGCTTCTTAGTCTGAGAACTTTTAAGGAGTATGGGCATCGCAGAGATCCATGCGTAGGTGTGAAAGTCTCATTCTTTCAGCCTGCCTTGTCACGTGACTAGAACCCCATGAAATCGGCCTCTTCTTCTCGTATTTTCATGTATTTGATTTAATTCTGCCAGTCTTCTACCATCTGTGGCTTATCTTGACTTTTCTGAACAGGATACTCTGTTCTTTTTTCCTTAATTGTATCCACTGTCGGCCTTTTCCTACCAGATACGACCTTGGCTTCTTGGCATGGTTACCCTGAGCTGAGTTTTCGCTCCATCTTAATTTTTTATTTGTTTGCTGCAACACTCTCCTCTTGAGATATGTGTGTGTGGGTGTGTATGTGTGTGTGTCTGCGTGCCCACGTGGTTGTTTGGGTGTACTGCTGTATTAAAACAAAAATACATTATTGTGGTTCAAACATCTTTCATACAAGCTCATGTTCCAAATGTAAAATGTATAAACTAAGGTCAATGCTCACAGTGGCAATGCGGATACCACCATCCTTTCTTGATATTGGATCTTATGTTGCATTTAGAAATCTCATTTGCTTCAGTTCAACTTTCTGCCTATTTCGAATCAGGTGCTTCGTGGGTATTTTGTCCGCTAAGCGCACTTAGTTGGCATTACTTCAGCATATAAAGCGGAGATGTAACTGTTGTGATGCTGTGTTAGCAGTGTCGCCTATTTTCTTATCAGTAGCCATCTTGCTCAACAAATAATAACAGGTGCTGCTTTGTGTTGGGTATAAACACTTTTCTGGATTGGGAGACAGATTTCTGGGTAGTTCATCCCTGCAAATACATGCTACTAAAGCAGATCTGTGCTTTTTTAGAGTACATTCATGATTACTCCTGGGGATTCAATCATGAGTTAGGATGTGTGTCCTTTTGGATCTTCGAACCTCATCATGCTTTGTTTGTAAAGCTATTTCGAGTCAGTAGTACATCAGGGTGGGGCCAATGTCGAGAAGTGTCTAACTGTGAAAACTCCTAGTTGTGATTTAAGAGATTAGTAAAAGAATCCCTTCTTCAAGAGGAGGTGAACAGAGATTTGACCTATAATTAAAATAACAGCCAGTGAGAATGTGAAATGGTGGAAAGTAAATACAGCCGAGTCATACCTGAAATGCGATGCCCGTTGAAAGTCAAAAAGATGTTCCGTGTTGTTCTGAGTTGACCAAGTGACATCCTTGAAACAGTATGTAATGTTATGTTATTTGCGTTTCAAACAGCTTTTAAGAGGGAAAATTTCTCAAAATTGGACATTTAGAGGTTTGTTATTATTGGCATGCATCTAGATCCCATCAGGAATTGATGCAGTGAAAAAAGAAATTGAAAATCAATTTAGCCAATTTAGAGATGCTATCGATTTAAATGTATCTGTACAGGACGCATGAGCAATGACAAACATGTTTTCCATTAAAAAATGCATCATTACAATGGCGGTCATTACGATTCAGGTGGTAGGGGATACCGTGCACCGGTAAGGAGACCAGTGCCGGTAATCCCCTGCCGGCCGATTCCGAGGTCCCCTAACGGGAACCGCAAGGGACGTGTGGTCGGACCACACGTACCTCACGGGTCCCGTTAGGGGACCAGGCCGCTAATTACAGGCCTGCGATCAGCAGGCCCGTAAATAGCGCCTTCCCCATTCCCATTGAGCCCTATGTGGGTTCAAATGGGAATGGGAAATGGTTGGTGCAATGGGGATTTACCGGTCCCGCCATGACTAGCTCCAATCTCGGAATGAGGCCCAATGACTCCCAGATTTAAAAAAACATAACACACCTGCTATGGGAACAGCTTCTATACAAAATGCACATGTACATTTAGAATATGTACATTACTTTTATTTTATTTGTATTTGATTCTTCAAGAACATTTACAAACATTACAAATGCTGAGAATGAATGTCCAAATGACAGTCTTCAGAAATGAAATTAGATGAGATCACAATGATGCCATAGTTTAAAAAAATGGAAGGTATACACAGAAGCATACACCGCGTATTGCATATTCAATATGAACTGTGGTACCTGACCATGTGTCTCTCCACCTCTGTACTTCTTGTGCTCTGGCCTGCCCAACAGCAAGAATATCCAAATGGTTTCCATGTCCAAGCAAATTTAGTCTCTCTGAGAATTGCTTTGTAGCAGTTTATTGACAAGCCTTCCCTCCACACTCAAGTAGTGATGCAACAAACTATTTAACGGATTATTTTATTCAGCCGTACTTCAGACACTTATAATGCCCCTCGGACCCCCCTCGATCTCCCCCGGTAGGTCAGCGGGTTTGTTTCAAATCTCTTGTGATAGTGCATTGGACGCTTCACCAGTGGCGTCGCTATGGGGGGGCAGAGGGGATGCCCCCCGTGAAACCCTGTGCCCCCCCTTGAACCACTCTACCTAAGACAAGCAATGACCATGTTCTCCCCCTACATTTGTCTGTGCCCCCCCTACTTTTGTCTGTGGCCCCCTCTGTGCCCCTCCTAAATTTGATTCCTGGCGACGCCACTGCGCTTAACGGGTCAGGTGCTGAATACCTTGTGGAAACATTTCAGCTGTATGTGCCCTCCCGGGATTTGCGGTCTAAGCGTTCCTGCCTTCTGATAATTCCCTGTTATAAATCTGAGTGGGTGGCAGGCCGCTCCTTTTCAGTGGCGACCGCTAAGTTGTGGAACTCTCTGCCTGCTCCTTTGAGAGCGACAAATAATCTTCTGGTCTTTCGTCGGCAGTTAAAAAACGTATTTGTTTTAATCATTTCTTATTGTTAGTCAGTGTTCAAGTCCTCTGGTCTCTGTCTTGTCAAGCTGCTTCAGCGAGTGTGCACTTTATAAGAGCAATTAACATAACATAAAATAACACAACACACTCACACCACACACTTATGCCAAGTGCTGTTATGCAACATGCTCTTACAACACACACTTATGCTACATGTCCTTACAACACATGCTATTAAGACAAATGCTGAGAATCAATGCACACCTTCTATACAAAATGTACAGGTATATGTAGAAGATGTACATTTCACAAATGTACACTACTATACATATTACTATTGAGTACATGCAGTAAATGTATAGCATATGGCTTATTTGTCATACATTTGCACTAACAGTTATTTTGCAAATACTCATATTAGTCACTTATACTACACTCAACCACACGTTCTAGACCATACTGCCCACAAAAACAAAGGGTGTGAATAACAATGTTAAGGTACAAACACTCACTGTATACCACTTACTAATTCAGCCATGAAATTCGATGTATAAACTCTCACTTTATACCAGTACAAATCAAACATTAACACTCACTTCAAGAATAAACCAGGTTACATGAATACCATAATGCATTTTAAGGTGGAACTTGTAGTGGTAAAAATGTTTGTACCTTAATGTTGTTTTTACCACTCTTTGTACACTTTACTATAGCTGTGTCCAATCCCAGCATCCTTATGTCACTGATGTCATTTAATTGTTGCAAATTAGCTTAAGTCTCAAAGGGGGTCATTCCGAGTTGGGCGGTAAGGGATACTGGGCACCGGTAAGGAGACCGGTGCCGGTAATCCCTTACTGCCCAATTCAGAGGTCCCTTCGCGGGAACTGTAAAGGACGTGTGGTCTCACCACACGTCCTTCACAGGTCATGCGTCCTGTTCTGTCTGGCAACGGCTCTGTAGGTCAGCCAGGTCAAGTCATCATAGACCAAAATTTCACGTGGGGACATGTGGGGGAGGGCTGCAGCACAGTCAGTTCAGTGGGGTTCTGCCACTACTTGTGTTTATACCCTTGGTTACTTATAGGTACTCTTGATTACGTATAGTCCTATTCTTCCTCATCCCAGTACTTGTGTATGAGGCACTTTGACTCATACACAAGTACTGGGATGAGGTAGAGGGACATGGAGGTAATGCCTGGCTTAGTAACCTGTAATCATCATTACTCCTAGTCCCACTCTTCCTCATCACTGTACTTACCTATGAGGCAAGGCGCCTCATGCATAAGCTCTGGGACAAGGAAAAGGGATGTGGAGGTAATTCTGGACAGAGAAGCTGATTTTAGGAGTTGGGGCCTTGGGGTGGGAGAGAGAGGGAATGTGTGGGGGGTTGGACTGGGACAGGGATTGTGCGATAAATCATAATGGTCATCCATGTCCAGGCTAAGAAGGCATGATATGTGATATTAGTGGCTATAGAGGCATTTTGGTGCAGCCAGTCTAGTCATTTCTTAGTTTGGCTTGACTTTTTTTTTAACTGGGCATCTCTAATAAAACAGTCCTGCTACTTGTAATTACCTGGCTAGATTGGCATATGGGTTCTGCCACTCTAGCTGTTTCTTACTGCAGCATTGTATATTTTTCTGGGCATCTGTGATGAATTAACCATGATAAGTGTTATTGCTTCGATTGCCATTTTGGTGCAACCAGTCTGGGTATGTCTAAATGTGGTCTGGCATGCTTTACTGTAATATATTATCATGTGTCTACACTGGTCTACATTATGCAGCCAGTTGGACATGTTTTCATTGTGGCATGGCATTCATAATAGCAAAGCATTATATTAATTAAAGAATTATTGTTCCTGTGCACTGTTTTTGACTTGCAAGTATTGGATTTTTGGATTGGTGTTACCCTAGAAAACAATGTAAAACACTCTGGCTTTTTAGCCAATTTTCCTCAGAAAATGTGCTGTATAATGCATTAAAACACATATTTATATCTTTCTCCTAGTGCAGTGTGTGGCGTAGCCCTTCAGTAACACGTTTGTGCATATTGTGCAAGCGTGGTAATCTAGGCTCGCCCAGAGTGTGGCGATTTGTTGCCGAGTTGGGAGTCCCTCAGCATGGCTCGTAGTATTTTGTGTTATGCCACTGGGCAGGTGTACAGATACTTGCGCATAGAAATCACTGTTCAGAGGTGGGTTTGCATGTTGGATTTGGGTGTGTGTGCATGCAGCCCGTGTTCCGATCTAACTTAGCAATGAGCGTATGCGATGAAGCAGGGGAAGAAATGGTTTACCGGGTTTGCACGCACAGTTACCGTATTTTACCAGTGTTACGGCAAATCATATGCATGTTGTTGGGTTGCCGGTAACAGTTACAGGGGATCCCACGCATGGGATCACGAGATGCAGTCCTGCTTGCAGGGGACCCCGCGCACTGTTTTCAGGCAGCATGTATTTGCGCCCGGGGAGCATGCAACAAAATCACTGTTCAGAGGTGGTTTTGTATGTTGGATTTGGGTGTGTGTGCATGCAGCCCATGTTCCGATCTAAGTTAGGAGTGTGCGTATGCCATGTAACGGGGGCAGAAATGGTTTATGGGGTTTGCACGCACAGTTACCGAGTTTTACCAGAGTTACGATAAATCATATGCATGATGTTGGGGTGCCGGTAACAGTTACGGGGATCCCCCGCATGGGATCACGAGATGCAGGCCTGCTTGTGGGGGACCCTGCACACTGTTTTCAGGGAGCATGTATTTGTGCATGCAAAGGTAGCTGTTTCTGACTGTTTTTCTTTGCGTTCCGGCGTGTCTGGGGCATTCTGGCCGCAAATTGCGTATATGATTACTTTGCACAAACAATTACAGAATCAGAGTGTGCAGAAAAACTACTGCATGCAGGCTTGCGCAGTGTCATTCTCAGAACGCTGCCTTTGTGGGATTAATGCACACTTTACCTTAAATCGGGCCCATAATCTCTGAATTATGTGTAGGTACTCCACTGTGTCCAAGAAGCATTAATACAGCTGTGTATTTTACAGTTGTATGTTCTCCCTGAGGCAACACTCTGTATATGCATGAGAATGAAGATTCCCCCTGCTAATAGCGCAGGGAGCTCTTGATTCTATTAAAGACAAGGAGGCGAGCATTAAGCCTCATCTTCTCCTTATTCTATTCTCCAGTAGTTTCAACAAATAACAATACATTTCAAATTTCTTCTTTTGAAATAACTATATATATATTTTTTTTACAAACTTCATATCCCATCATTCCTTGTAGTCCCAGTGTCTTAACAATGTGACTTAGTCCTTCTTCTGCCTCTGATCCTCCACTTCTTTGACTGCTTCAAACTGCAATCTTCTCCAAACTGAATTGTCAACTTGGCTAACTAAGTCTCTGAACTTTATTCTTTATGCCGAATCAGTCTCTTCGCATTTCAACTTGTGGTTTCGTTCCGTGCAACTTGTTCCCTTCACTAGCGATTTCATCCATTATTTTGCTCATCTCCTAGAATCAGAAATAACAATAGTACATGTTAGGGCGGAAAATACACACCCTATTCAGGAAGAAATGTTGATGTAAGTAATTTGCAATACATCATTTCATTCTTCTCCTTATTGCTCAAATCTCCCGTGTATCTGGGGCGGGAAATTAATGCTCGCCTCCTTGTCTTTAATAGAATCAAGAGTTCCCTGCACTATTAGCAGGGGGAATCTTCATTCTATGTCAAGATGGAGGCGAGCATTAAGCTTGTTTAAAGCTTCTTACTACCGCTTCAGCTATAGTGTTAATTGGTCGAAAATAAAATGTTCTAAACGTTGTGTCACTAGCCCAATCTGCTGCTTTCATAATATCTTGTAAAGCTGCACCTTGCCCTAGCGCTTTTGAAGCCATAGCTCCTCTAACTGAATGCGCTCCAAATTTTGTCTTATCTATGCCCGCTAGGCTCATGATATCTCTGACCCATCGCGCTATAGTGGCCGTTGCTACTCCTTTATGTGGTTTCCTGCACACTATGAACAATTGGGTTGTCCCTACCGGTCTTAGCTCTGCTGTTCTACTCTCATACTCTTTTATGCATGTGGCAATGCACCACTTCGGGTGATCACGCGGATAAGTGATCGTGGAAGAATCTGTTTTCGTTCTTCTGGCCAGATTGAATGTTACTCCTTCTGGACCATATGTCTTTCTATTTACTTCTAGTGCTTTAACGTCCGTCACTCTCCTGCATGACACCATGCACAGTAGCATAGCTAGTTTCCCCGAAAGTTTTTCTAGTGACAGATATCTGTTACTGGACCATTCTGCTAGAGGTTTCAGCACTACAGATACGTCCCATAAAACTTCGTACTTCGGCTGTGGTGGCTTCCTAAATCTTGTTCCTTTTAGAAGTCATATCACTGCTACATTCTCTCCTACCGGTACTCCTTCCACGGGCAGGTGGCCTGCTGATATTGCGGATTTATACACTGCTATTGTTCTATATGCTTTTCCATTTTGAAGGAGCTCCGCTAAGAAATTCAGAATTTCGACAATACTTCTCCTGTAGCACCATGTCGACTATCTGTTCCAAGCTGCGTCGTAGCTCCTTCTATTCGAAGGCGCCCATGATTTGGCGATGAGGCTTGCAGCCTATGCTGAAATCTCTGGGAGGTTCCAGCGTCTCCACCTATCCTGCACGCCATCAACGGCAGCGTCCCCTTCACTCTCAGAGCGTGATATGACCCAAGTGGGTCCATGAGAAGATTTTCTCTTTGAGGTAGTATCTTGGGTAGTCCGCTACTAGCTCCATGAGCGCTGGAAACCATACTTGGGATTTCAATATCAGAACTACTACATTAAAATTTGCAGCTTCCCTGCGTACTTTTGTCAGTACCCTGCTCATCATTATGAATGGTGGGAAGGCGTAGAGTATCTGTCCTCTCCAGTCCTGCAGGAAGGCATCTACCGCGGCTGCTGCTGGGTCCAATCTCCAGCTGAAAAACCTCTCCTATGCATTCAGTCTGGACGCAAACAGATCTGTGTGTCCTGGGCCCCAACGCTCCTCCAGTTGTCGGAATATCTCTCTGTCCAGCATCCATTCGCTCGAGTCTGATAGGTGCCTGGAGTTCCAATCCGCTATTACATTTAACAAGCCTGGCAGGTATTCGGCAACTACTGAGATCCCTGATTCTAGGCAGGAATGCCAAAAATCCTTTACTATTTCTGCTAATAACTTGGACCTCGTCCCTCCTAAGTGATCGATGTACTTGACTACTGAAATGTTGTCCATTTTCAACAGAATGCATGAATTCACTTTTCCTTTCATAAAAGCCTTGATCGCAAATGATCCGGCTAACAGTTCCAGACAGTTGATGTGTAACTGGAGTTCTTTTGTGCTCCATCTTCCTCCTGTCTGGACGTCTCTGCACCAAGCTCCCCAGCCTGCTCTGCTGGCGTCGGATTCTATTATTAAGTCTGGACGGTCGCCAAAGATGGCTCTCCCGTTCCATGCTTCCATGTTTAGTAACCACCACTCCACCTCCGTTTTGTATTCCTGGTCTAGGGGTACCGATTGGTTGTAATGTTAAGTCTCTGACTTCTCCCGATTCACTAGAAACCTGAGGGAAGTCAAGAGATTCACCACCCAGTCTGCCTGGTAGAGGAGTGTCTCTCTGCTGTTGGCAATCAGCAGGATATCGTCCAGGTAGATACACATTCCTACTCCTTTCTCCCTGATCGCTACTGCCACTGGTCTCATGAGCTTTGTAAATGCCTATGGTGCTGATGCCAGTCCAAATGGCATTGTCGCAAATTGCCATAATTGGCCGTCCCAGTCGAATGCTAGAAAGGGACGGAAATCTTTTTGTACTGGTATTGTCAGATAGGCATCTTTCAGATCTATCCTCACTAACCAGTCTTTCTGTCTGAGTGTGTCTTTGAGCTGATGGGTCCCCTCCATTTTGAAATGGTTGTAGACCACCCATCTGTTGATGTTCTTCAAATTTATCACTGGCCTCACTTTGTCTTTTCAGTGGACCAGAAACATATTGCTCACAAACCTCGGGTGTGACCTGCAAGGTTCGATCGCCTGTTTTTCAGCTAGGCTCTGCAGCTCTGCGTGTAATAAGTCTTTCTCTGTCTGCGCCGAGGCTAGTGGGCGGGGGGCCTGGTATTGGGTAGGGGTCTCTGTAAACTCTATGCGCATGCCTTTTGCTGTCTGCAGAACCCAAGCATAGCTGGAAAGCGTGCGCCAATTCTCCCAGAATACTGCTGTCCTCCCCCCTACTGGTGGGTATGTAAAAACTCTCAGCTGTGGGGAAGTTCTGTCCTCTTCCCTGTCCTCTACCCCGCCTTCCTCTAGGGAAACGGCCTCTCAGCGTGAAGAAGGTGTCTGTCTGTCTGTCTGTTCTCCCTGTATTGGGCTCCATTGCTTTGAGGCCTTTTGAATGCTTGGTAGTGACCTTTCGCTCGGCCTCTGTACCGACCGGTCCCGCCAAAAACTCTTACCGGGAAGATTTTCTTCAAGGAAGCTTAGGCCTTCTCTAGGGAAGTGTAGGTTCCTACGAATCTCCCCATTTCTTTGCCGAAAGTCTCTCCGAATAATAGTCCCTGAGCTGTCTCACCTGCTTCATATGATGATAGGTCTGCCAGTTTCTGATCGATCTTGAGCAAGAGCACTCTCCTGCATTCGGACGATATTGCGCAATTGGCATTTCCTAAGAGACATACTGCTCTCTGTGCCCAGTTCGCTAGGACTCCTGGGTCCACCTCATCTCCTGCGTCTTTAGCTCGCTCGGCTAAGTCCATAATCCTAGCTAGAGGCCCGGCTAGGTCGAGTACCTTTTCCTGACAGCTTCACCATGAGCGACTATTCCCTTCCTGGGATCTTTGTTGGAGTTGAAAACGAAAGATAACATCTTTGGATCTAGCTCTGGGGCTTCCGCTACTTTGCCGGCAGTTCCGGTCTCGGGCACTCCGCTCTCATTCTCTGTCTGACTGCCTTCTCCAGTGCTTTCCGTAGTCTCTGGGTCATGTATCTTGGGACCCTCGTGATGGTACCCATTGCAAAGATTTCGGATTCCGGATATCCTCTGGGTAGAACATGTCTGAGGTTTCTTCCTCTTCTAAACGATTAAACTTTCTCAGCCTTTCCTTTGGCAGAGGTTGGCTTCCTTAGTCCCCTTCATCATCAGCATCCTCCTGCGTCGAGGTAGGGGATTCTGCCAGTTCCTCTTCTGGGAAACCTTCTTCTGTATCGACCATATTATCGTCCCCTGAGTAGGGGGTCTCAAGGCTCGGCACCTGTGATTCTTTCATGAACGCTTCTCTCAATCTATTGAAAGCGTCTGAAGCCTCTGGGGCCATTGCACCTGCCTCTTCCATTTGGCCCGTGGGGTTAGAAGAGTCTTTGCTCTTCCGGGCCTTATTACACCCCTTCAGGTCCTTTGGTGCGACCCTCGTGAACGTGCTTTCCTTGGTGCTTTTATTTTTCTGGCTCAGATATAACTCAATAGTATATAGTCTGTCTTGTAGGGGTCTGAACCCTTGAGCCACCGGCTCTGCGAGTGAATCCCCCAGAACATCCTTGAAACTATAGGCTAAATCTTCTGGGTAGACTGCCTCTTGTTCTTCTTCACTCCATTCAAAGTTTGCCATGCTATAGTGCTGTTAGGTGCCTTGACAAATACCTTCTCAGGTGTAGTGGCACGCCCACTGATTCACTTCTGTCTTGAGAGGCTGCACCTTGTCTGCCCTGTGGGTCTATCTTTGCAGGTCTGTCTGGGACAGATCTTAATATCTCTCACGTGTAAAATCAATCTGTTCAATTCAACTTTTATGCGCAGTAGAGCTTATAAATATGCTCTGTGTCGTCGCGCGCTGTATTTGCTTCTTAATCCGAAGCTTTCTGAGGAGCGAGCAAGCTCTGGCTCCTCCCACCCGAGGGTGGGGCTCCGAGCTACGAGATCCGAGCTTCTTGATAAGCTCTTTTGCCGTAGGAGGCCACGCCCCCGCGAGGCTGGGGCTGCTCTCCTGGCTTCGATGGGAGCTTTTCCCTGCTCGCTCGGCCCCCACAAGGGTGGGGGCTAACTCGCTGTTGGTGGCCACACCCAGGCGAGGTTGTGGGCTGCTCTCCTGACTCCGACGGCAGAGTTTTCCCGCTCTTCACGTGCTCCGCCCCCACGGGTGGGGGCTGCCTACCATGGGGCGCATGCCACGGGCCGCGAAGACGTATGAGGTTGTCGGCGAGCCCCTGAGGTGCCGAGTAGTGCGGCACGGGTTCGCCGACCCCTCTAATTGTCCTGTCAACGTTTAACTGTGCAATGCTGCGCTTCTAGGGGGGCCTGCCAATAATCCCCATACAATCAATTAAAATAAAACTTAGTCAATTAACCTACAAATACATTCTCTTGCGCAGCTAATGTAAGATAGTACTTATCTCTGGAGAGCAGGAAAAGAAGAGGAGGATCAGAGGAAGAAGAAGAACTAAGTCACATGGTTAAGACACTGGGACTACAAGGAATGATGGGATATGAAGTTTGTAAAAAAAATATATGTAGTTATTTCAAAAGAAGAAATTTGAAATGTATTGTTATTTGTTGAAACTGCTGGAGAGTAGAATGAAGAGAAGATGAAGCTTAATGCTCGCCTCCATCTTGACATAGAATCACTCACTGAATGGTATCTGTAATCAACTTGGAATCCAAACCTGAGCAAGCGCTTACAAAGAATGTTTATATGAGACGGACGCCACAGAGTGGTTGGCCACTAAATATTTGAATAGGCACAACCCTACATTTAAAACCTGAAGCCCTCTCAGCTCTAAATTTCCTGCTAGTCTTTGCTAACACCTGTTTTCTTCAGTTGGACCAGGCATGGGCTCTCCATGGTGCTCTGTTCCCTTCATACAGTGACCACTGCCGAGACGCAATATCAATTAGCCTGGCTTTCTGAGTGCCTTGATGCTGTCTCTGCATGCACTCTGCACAAATAATTGGAGGTATAACTACTTTGGCTACAGTATTTAGCAGTGTCTGCAACTTATGGTTACAACAGAACTTAACTGAACCGAGTTGTCTAGGTTCTGATGTCTCTGGAATCTCTGCTTCCATTGGCCATTACTGTGGCACCTAAAGGAGAGACACCCAGTAACTCGGGTCTATGGACAGCAGATATATAAAGATGCAGACACCCAACAACCGACTCACTCTATGGGCAGCAGATATGTAAAGATGTCGACACCCAGCAAGTGACTCACTCTATGGACAGCAGATATATAAAGATGCAGGGAGGGACCCAGCAAGTGACTCACTCTATGGACAGCGGATATCTAAAGATGCAGGGACCCAGCAAGTGACTCACTCTACGGACAGCATTTATATAAAGATGCATGGACCCTGCAAGTGACTCAATCTATGGACAGCAGATATATAAAGATCCAGGGTCCCAGCAAGTGACTCACTCTATGGACAACAGATATATGAAGATGCAGACACCAAGCAAGTGACTCACTCTATGGACAGCAGATATATAAAAAGAGACAGGGACCCAGCAAGTGACTCACTCTATGGACAGCAGATATATAAAGATCCAGGGTCCCAGCACGTGTCTCACCCCATGGGCAGCAGATATATAAAGATGCAGACAACCAGCAACTGAATTACCCTGTAGACTGCAGATATATAAAGATGCAGACACCTAGCAAGTGACTCACTCTATGGACAGCAGATATATGAAGATGCAGACACCCAGCAAGTGACTCACTCTATGGACAGCAGATATATGAAGATGCAGACACCCAGCAAGTGACTCACTCTATGGACAGCAGATATATGAAGATGCAGACACCTAGCAAGTGACTCACTCTATGGCCAGCAGATATATAAAAAGAGGCAGACACCCAGCAAGTGACTCACTCTATGGACAGCAGATATATAAAGAGGCAGACATCCAGCAAGTGACTCACTCTGTGGACTGCAGATATATAAAGATGCAGGAACCCAGCAAGTGACACACTCTATGGACAGCAGATATCTAAAGATGCGGGCTCCCAGCATGTGACTCACTCTATGGACAGCAGATATATAAAGAGGCAGACATCCAGCAAGTGACTCACTATGTGGACTGCAGATATATAAAGATGCAGGGACCCAGCAAGTGACTCACTCTATGGACAGCCAATATATAAAGATGCAGGCACCCAGCAAGTGACTCACTCTATATCAGCAGATATATAAAGATGCAGGGACCCAGCAAGAGTCTCACTCTATGAACAGCCAATATATAAAGATGCAGGTACCTAGCAAGTGACTCACTCTATGGACAGCAGATATATGAAGATGCAGACACCCAGCAAGTGACTCACTCTATGGACAACAGATATATGAAGATGCAGACACCCAGCAAGTGACTCACTCTATGGACAGCAGATATATAAAACGAGGCAGACACCCAGCAAGTGACTCACTCTAAGGACAGAAGATATATAAAGAGGCAGACATCCAGCAAGTGACACACTCTGTGGACTGCAGATATATAAGGATGCAGACACCCAGCAAGTGACTCACTCTGTGGACTGCAGATATATAAAGATGCAGGGACCCAGCAAGTGACTCACTCTATGGACAGCCAATATATAAAGATGCAGGCACCCAGCAAGTGACTCACTCTATAGCAGCAGATATATAAAGATGCAGGGACCCAGCAAGAGTCTCACTCTATGAACAGCCAATATATAAAGATGCAGGTACCTAGCAAGTGACTCACTCTATGGACAGCAGATATATGAAGATGCAGACACCCAGCAAGTGACTCACTCTATGGACAACAGATATATGAAGATGCAGACACCCAGCAAGTGACTCACTCTATGGACAGCAGATATATAAAACGAGGCAGACACCCAGCAAGTGACGCACTCTAAGGACAGAAGATATATAAAGAGGCAGACATCCAGCAAGTGACACACTCTGTGGACTGCAGATATATAAGGATGCAGACACCCAGCAAGTGACTCACTCTGTGGACTGCAGATATATAAAGATGCAGGGACCCAGAAAGTGACTCACTCTATGGACAGCCGATATATAAAGATGCAGATACCCAGCAAGTGACTCACTCTATGGACAGCAGATATATGAAGATGCCGACACCCAGCAAGTGAGGGAATCTATGGACAGCAGATATATAAAGATGCAGGGAGGGGTCGCTGACTGTTCAGAGCACTGTGGAAACTGAAAGTAGTTGCTTAAAAAGTGAAAGGCACACTGAGCCTTTCATTTCATATTTATCTAGTATCTTCTAGGAATGTAGCTCTTTTTTTCTTGCAATACATAAGGAGGTATATTTACAACAGGTGCATGTGGTCCTTTTATTTTTCCAAGTATTTTTGTACTACACCGCACTCATGTCCGTCCACCTACTCGCATATGAGTTGACCTTGATTAGAATCACAACTCACATTAGAGGGGCACGGTAAAGCTTACATGAGAGCCTTTTTGATACACTAAGTTTGTGAGCTCATATCCGGAACACAGAGCCAAGCAATATTAACAAACACTCTCTGTCTCACCTCACCTTGGTGTAAAAAGTAACCAAGTGTACGATTTATGTAATGTAGCATAAACTGCACCTTTATGACACTTCCAATACATGGATACACACACACATGTACACACACACAGACACACAGCCACATGCGCACATATTGATCTAATGCCTTTTTAGCTCTTTTAGTCTGGCATCATAAGGGTACGTCCTTCTGGGTTCACATTGTACGTGCAGCAGCAGGAATGCCATCACCCTTCTGTGAGGGATTCAACCATTCGCACGGAGAGTGTGCGCTCACTTGGGCTTTTTTGATTTTTTAGGAAATAGAATGATGGGAGATCAACCTCTGAAAATGGGTGGGGCTAATCTGCACACATTTTCTAATGCTTGCCGCACAACAAACATATAGTCCAATGTACAATGAGGGAAACAGCATACAAGTGCAGTCCTCCCTGTCACATTTATTTGACAGGTGACAGCGAGGGTTGCACAAAAACATTTAAGAGGAGAAGAGCAACACCTTCCTCCTCCCATGGCTAGCCTAATTAAATATCAAAGTCTGCATGGATCTGCCCCGTTCAATTGTCTAAGTACTGTGTGGTGGTGGTACATACTGATGAGAGTTTTTTGAAGCAGGCCTGTGAATAGGCCTGGTCACAGAACTTAACAATGGGCAGGAAAACGAACACCTCTTTGATATGCATGCAATGTGTCACCTTGAAGCTAGCTCCCACCCCTGTGTATAAAGGGCGGACATGTCATGTCTGGGACAGCTGTTTACAGTAGGCAAACTCTCTTTCAGAGGGATGAAGTATATGATTTGAAGGAGACAGACGTCTGTTTTCACCACCCACTTCAAGGGAGACCTGCACTTTGATCAAGAGCGACAGAGGGCTAAGTTAACCACAGAGACACTTTGATCTACAAAAGACAGGAATATGGGTGGGACTTAGGAGTACATGTTGTCACCTCTTACCTTTCCTGTTGTAAAGCAATCTGGTCCTGATCTCACATAACAGAAGATTATTGGTGTGTACCCCGGCTTGATTCCTTATGGTAGGCTTAGCCTGTACCAATCATTGGGGCCCATTTGGCTTCAAAAGAGAGCTGAGCCCCTCACTTAGGAGATCATCTGAAGAGTTTGAAGGAGTAAGAAGAAGGATTCATTTGGACCCTGGCTGATGGTACAGTCTGCCTTACATCTTCTACCAGTGAAGGAAGGCCAGGATATCCAAGAGGGAAGCAAGATCCCTCCTCTAAAAATCTCCCAGGGAACACAGGGAGATACCGGATGCAAAGGACCCAACCACCAGCTCCAGAACTGGTACCCAGCCCACACACAGAGTGCCCTGCTAGGTTCTGCCAGCAAGCTTCCTAGGTGGGAAGTGCCAGAGAGGCTCTGAACAAAGGACAAGACCATTGCCCGCAAGCACTCTCCTCAGCTTTGGGCGTCCACCTTAAAGGACGGCATGAGCCCTGCGAAGAAGCTAGAGGAGTGCCACAACAAGCATCAACCAGCGTCCATCTTTTAGGGAAATTTTCGAGGCAGTTGAGCCTCCGAACCTCGACCAGCTGCATGACTGGCTGTTGTCATGCTGCAGTCACTAAAGACGTCTGAGATGCATTGAACAGCATTCCAGATATACCAACCAGCAAAGAGACAACAATTCTTGACCCTAAGCTGCTTTGTAGACCAGTCAGCAGCTGTCCATCAAGCCTTGCTTGCCGAACTTATTGCCGCCTGATATCTGCAGGTGTCTTCCGTCTCGAACTCTGATGCAGGAGCTGCAAAGCTTGCTGGAACAGACTTGATGCTGTCAAGCATCACAAACATCTCAAGCACCAGGTACATTGTGCTGCTGCCCACTGGTCCTTCTCCGAAGGCCCTTAGTGACATTTACAACCCCTTGCTCCCTTGGTGCTGAAACCAAATAACCTTGAACATTTAACACTGATTGCTTTACCGACTACCCTCCAGTCAGCATCCAGAGTTCATCCCTTTCCTTTGTGAAACTGTCTGTCCTCCGTGTTCCTTTACAGGGTGGTTTGTATTTTGTAGTGTACTAGAACTGTCCGTTGTATTAATAATGAAGTAGATATTTGTATAAAACCTTGACTGGACAGTCCCTTTTGTCATTGGGTAATAATTGTATTTTCGCTGTGTTGCAACTGACCAACGATCTACGACCTTGCAGAGATAAACCTGCCGTTCCGTCCACGTTGCCAAAATTGGACAAGGAGGTTTATAATATACTTGTGTTCGAATCTGTTCAGACCACTTCTGTGGTACTAGAGGTGTGGGCCTGATTGATGGTTTAGAAACCGTTATTCATCCCTGGACCACTGGTGCCCTGGAAGTTGATTCGTCACACCTTCGGAAATCTCTTGTTGTAAAGCACTTGACCTGGGACATACCCAGTCTGCTTCCACCCCGTCTACCCAGTCATATTCATATGACAAAGCCCCTCCTTTTCAGCCCTTCCTCGAAGTAAGGAAACCATTGAAAATGAATAGCTAGCCCATATGGTGGCATCCATGCCAAAGAGTTAAGTAATGCTGTGCTACTTATCATCTCTTTTTGCCCACCAGAGCCTTCCATCATAAAAGTAGATCTTTCAGACCGCAACTTGTGAATTTAAAGCACTAAGGGTTCATTATGAGTATGGTGGTGCAGGAGAATAGTAGTGGTAACAGAATTACTTCCACTTTTCCCGCTCCGCCATACTATGAGTTTGGCCCTGGAGTGTGTGATTTACCTCCAGCATTATGCTGGAGGTAAGTCCTTCCACTGTCGCTGAAAAATCGGCAAAATCGCTGGAATGCCGCAGTAAATTCCACTGAAATCCCCCATGGAGTATTCCAAATTAATGGGGACTAAAACCGCACCACCACTTGTAATCAGGCAGTAAATCAGGCAGTAAATCCAGTTGTGGTAACAGTAATTCCGTTGGTGGTATTCGGGCAGATTTAACAGCAGAATACAGTCCAACTCGTAATGGGGCCCATAGGATTGTTGGGAGTAGGTTCTCTGTGGTCGACAGCAGGTTTACCCTTAACCCATGAGTGCAAAACGACCTTCTAGACATGATATTGAGGGCCACAGTGTTTGAGCCACTCTTACGCAACCTGTCACCCTTTTTAGTTAGTCCGATGTGACAAAGTCCGTGTGGAACGACATAAACAACAGCCAAGCGTTCCCTCATACGCCTCCCAGTGTGCTCAGATTTCTTTCATATTCTTCAGTCTCCAAAGGACTGTCCAGAAATGCAAAGCTCGCATTTTGGTGAGGATTTTCACTTGCATAAAGTTCTCCTTATCCTCGTAGTGAGTGGGGCAGCAGGGAGGAAAAGAAGGGATCAGGAAAAAGATGGAGATCAGCATGTGGAGCCACACATGCACTCTCAACACACACTTACGACACACACTTATACCACACGCTGTTCTCCAACATGCTCTTATACCACACATGTTACACTGCATGTTCTTACAGCACACACTGTAAACTAACACAAGTTCTGTCTCACCGACCCCAACCACACATCCGGTAGACCAGTTCTGGATACATGCAGACAGGAGCCCAAGCAGTAGGACACTCCTTCTTGCAAAGCATCCTCGAGACTGCAACTCCCTCTATGTTTAAAGTCAAATCCAGTACTAGCTCATGTGAAAGTTGTGTAGAGACTATGCTTGGTGGGAGAAGTGTGATCCTCAGGCAGACTTCCCTGCTTCGGCACTGAGAGTGGTGAATAGAAAGCACGTTGTGCTGGTTATACTAGTATTCACTCAGTTGTGGAGTGGCCTTTGGTGATCTTTTTCAGCAGCATTTGGAGAATGTAGGTAATCATTCTGTCTTTTGTGATCTGACACCTGCTCCTGAAAACCGGGCTCAGGCCCCTGCCGGATCATGCACAGCTCATCTTTGTTCAGACCTGAATTACGATAGTGACCCATTATAACATGCTACTTAGCTAGCTACAGGGCTCAGCTCCTTATGATTATAATTGCTCTTTTATAACACGCTTAATACCAGAGATTGGTTTCTGAGCTGGATCAGGATTCAAACCTCTGTTGTCTTGCTTCCAAGCCAAACCTGTGCTGTCTTGCTACCAAGCCAAACGTGTTGCCCCTTACCTTTCCCCCCTTACTAACCAGAATTATAGACATGAAACCAGCTGTCTTGAGAGCCTGGGCCCAACATTACCAGCCGTAGGGATTTCAGAAAGGAGAAAAGTGTTTCCCAGTGTGTGTTGCCAGTAAGAGGAGGGGGCCAGGAAAACTGGACATGACAGACTTTCATCTTTCAATGGACAGCCACATTCAGGCATCAAGCCCCAATAACGATAGGAAATGTGTTCCTCTCCCGCAGAAGGATTCACAATGTATTATTAGCAGTGAATACACACAGGGCCATTTTCCTTGAATAATGACCATTCACTCCCGTACTCGCCTGGTGCCGTTTGATGAGCAAAAAGACAAGAAAAATGAGCGTAGCCCAGAGAGAAGCTGCATGTCTTTGTCTTTCTGACTTTCCATCATGTCAGCAGGTTTCTGTCACGCTGCATTAGATGCATATAAGTTGCTGAAGGATCTGTTTTTCCCTAATATGATGCGCCATTGTAATCAGATCAGGAAGCTTCAGGACCTATTAGATAGTAAGTAGAAGATGGACATGGTGTAGAATTAAGGAAATAGGAAAACACAACTCAGAGAAATGTGGGCTTTGTGTCTGATATTTTTAGCTGAAAGTTGTGCACACACTGATGATCCTTCTGATGTCTGCGCCACATCGTTTGGCGTATGGCGCGGTGACGCAACCGCGCGTAAGCTCCTTCTTTCCATCAAGGCTTGTCTCATCTTCTCCTGGGTGGAAGAGAGGCTTCCATCTTTTCTGATGTGTAAGTGTATGCGGAAGTCTTCTTATTGCCATTAAAATCGCCTGGGCCCCATTACTCACGAGCCTTGCCCAATCCATTTTCATTAAAGGGAAGGAGCTGCACACACGATAATGTCTGTAAGCTCCCTGCGCACTGCATCCCAGTGTATTATTTGCTGCCAGAAAATCGCTGTCATTTGTTACCACATGAGGCCCGTTCCTGCTTCCCCTGTGAAAGATTGAGCGTCACAGTGACCCAACCTATATCTCACCCAAGGGGGGAGAGTCCACCATCTCTACACTTTCCCAAATGAATGGTCCTCTATTCTATTCTATTCATTCTACTCGTGTGTACAGTTAATAAAATATTGCCGCCATAGCTGGAGCCTGAGATATATGTGGCATTTCCAGCTGTGACTTAATATTTAGTTATATGTTTCATCGCTTTCAAAAAATGTCGCTGACGATAACGTATCATGCAGTACTTAACCCCTAGGACCACTTGACAGTTTCACGCTCCTTTAAACATGGCGCTCCGGTTCGTCTAACCTCTCACGAGTGTTACCTGCCGAGAGGGGAACCGTACAAGTGTACATTTTACTTTTTAGGTGTTTCTTCTTCTATTTTAAAAATAGCTGGATAAAAAACTGCATATTTTAGCAGATTTTTGTCGCGACTTAAGAATGCTGCAGGTCGTTTCAATTCACGTACATGTTTGCAGAACAACCTATAAAGTATTTAAATGAAAAGTATAGGGCTCAACATTAGCATAGCTCAGAGATTTCAGAAACACTATAGTAGGTTTCCCCTATGGACAGTTTGGTGATTATTGTTTTATCTACATTCAGCTGCTTTTCCACCACTATGCAATGCAGGCAGAAGGTTCGAATCCCTGCAAGGGTAGCTCAGCCTTTCATCCTACATATCGGTCGGGCGATCATTGTATGTAAATATGTTCTATATACAATGCTTTGTGAGAGCGCTATATGCATAACTTATCATTACTGTACTTTTCTTGAATGGTTAATAGTAAGAACTGCGCAGTGCAAAGTGAGTAAACGCAGCCTGGCATGTTGGCATGCCAGGAAGCATTTCTTTTGTTTGGGAGCGCTGCTTGCCATTCTCGCATCACATAGCAAGCAGGGCTCACAAATGTAGAAATCCCCGATATCGAGGAGGGTTTCATTTAAAAAGAAATGAAATTAAGACCTCCATGAATGTCGAGGGGGGGGGTTTCATTTCAATTGTACATGCTCGTGGCTGTCTGCATATACATTGGCTCCCAATGGGATCCGCCTGCGTTATGCTGGTGCATAAAACAGGGGGACCCTATACGGATCGCCAGCATTTGCGCCAACATGAAAATCCATGTCGGGGCAGAAGCTGGAGCATTTGTAAAACAGAGAAGAAGGTGGTGGCGGAAATGCAAGTTTCTTTCCGACACCTTCCTCTCCGCCATACGAATGATTGAATATGTGGCATGCCATAACGCGTTAAAGCCTTACTCAAGGCTTTTATGCCTTTCAATCACGTTACGCCACTATAGAACATGAGCTCCACAATGTGCACTTTACAGTGCATGTTACAGGCTGCCTTTGAAGGTGGCATCAGGCTGCCCACTTCCTCTAGCGTTGCAGTATCCAACAGAGCACTAAGCGGTCATTCTGGGTTTCTGCTCTCGGCATGCTGCTGCCTGGTAGAGACCAATACACCTGTCCCTTCATAATATGAAGCAACTCACCCCCTTCCTCGGCTGATTTATTTCGGTTTTTACCACACATTGAAGCAGCAAGGTAGGACTGATGTTATGCCAATATGATATGATCGTTTATTTATACAGCGCCTATACACAATGGGCCTCATTACGGGTTTGGCGGTAGCCATGCTGCTTTTGGTGGCATGGCTGCCTCCAAAACCAGGTCCGGGTCTGGATTACCTGAATGGGGAATTACCGGGCCATTCCGAGTTTGTAGGGCCCGGTAATTCCTCCCACAGGGAACCCGAGCCCGGACCTTCCCCATTCCCATTCGAGCCCCCATAGGGCTCGAATGGGAATGGGAGAGGGAGCTAACAACGGGCCGATTACCATCGGCCCGTTGTTAGCTCCCTGGTCCCCTCGCAGGACCCGGCAAGGACGCCTGGTTTTACCAGGTGTCCTTACTGGGTCCCGCAAAGAGACCTCGAAATCAGGCGGAATGGGAATAACGAGTCCGCACCCATTAGCGGACCCCGTTAACCCATTCCGCCTGACTCGTAATGAGGCCCAATGTGTTTCGAAGCGCTTCAAGGCAAGGAAGGGAACAAGGGAAAATACAATGAAATCCTTACAGGCCATGAACAGTAAGGATGTGACATCAACTATGGTACTCGGCCTGATGACATTTCAGATAGTGCAAGAGCTAAAACATAGATAATGAAGGGAGGGGGGGAGTGCGAAGGAAATGGAAGCACTTTTCACAAACTAAAGGATGTGTAACTATAAATGTGTGCTTGCCTGATAAAATACGGAAGTCTATAAACAGTGTTAACTTACCATGGACTAGCCAGTGGGCCCCCAAACATTACCTCTAAATGTGTTTTACACGTCTTGAGCCGGCACTGATCCTTGCAATAGGGTAAGCAGAGATGAAGGGTGCTACTAATGAAAGCTCTTTGCAGGGTGCTTGTGTAGTGGAACGTGAGTGTTGATTGGAATGTGAGGCGTTTGATTGGAATGTGTGTTAATCTGATCCGGAAATAGTATTATAAGGAAAAGTACATATTGTGGAAGACTTTAGCATAAAGTAAGCCTGCCTATAGGTTGTTTCAACTCACACATGTAATTGTAGCCAGGAAGTCAGTCACAACATGTTTATTTCGGATGCTAAAATTCATATATATTTGTATTTTATAACTTTAATTGGTTGTCCCACATGGGATGAAAGAATGTTAGGCTGATCTCTTGCACCATGCCTCCATATAGGAACAGGGAACGGAATTTCGCATGCACCCATGCATTCCTTTTCATTCGTTGACTTCTCCCACCTAATTTCTAAGCGGCAACCAGATCCCAGAAGCCTTGCACGCTGACAGATGGGAATTTTCCCTCGATCTGGCGTCATGGTGTCCAGACTGCTGACTGCACCGGAATATAACGATTTCCATCAATCTCCGGCTGCACTGGGCACGCGCTCCAAAGCTACTCTGCACATGCTACACCTGTCTCGGGCGCAGGGCGCGAGGAATAATGGTCCTGTCCTTCCGGTTTGAGTTCCAGATGCTGCACAATAGCCACTAATAAAGAGGCATCTCCCGGTGTCATCCATCTGTGTGCAGAGGGGGGGACAACAATGCGTGTCCCGGCTCGGCTCCATATGGAGTCCATGCGTGGAGCAGACACCTCAACAATTAGATGACCTTTAGCAGCCTTAAGTGATCCAGTGGGCTAGATGAACTCAGACAAAAACAATGCTAATTAGCAGGACACTGAGGCCTTACTTTGAAACAAAAGGTTCGCAATAACGTGGTAAACCATATCCATCTGTTTGCCTGTCTCCAGATCTGTATAGAGCGGCTTTCCAGGTACATACAATCATCTTCGTCCTGTGACGAATATTCATGATAAACGTCTTGCCAGTGTTGAAGCACTCCTTGCAGATCTTCCAGCAATTTACATGCCAGGTCAGTTGCAATATCAAAGACACACAGGACCCATGGTCCAGGTCAGCATGCATTGCCTGCAGGGGACCGGACATTTGCACTTAGATAAAACAGGTCCTCGCTGTGTAATTTTCCTCATTTGCACTACAAAATGTAAAAGGGAGGTGTAAATAGCAGGCAAAATGGTCTTTACGCCCTGCTTTTGCACTATAAAGTGCAAATTGAGTAAACAATGCTTGCCATTTACAAACGGAATAAAGTCTTTAGTATGGATTCCTATTGAATTGGCCTGCTTTTTGCTTGCTTAAAAAAGCAGGCATATTCCAGAGGAATTCATTGGTTGTACACCAGCACGAATATGTCATGGTGGAATACATGGTGTCACATTTGTATCACGAAGAAGCTCAAGGTGTTTGAAACACAAATGCCGTTCTGTGATTGCTCTCTGCAATAGAAATGAATGTTGTGGTTAAAATGCATGCATATGCAGAGACGACCAGGGGGCGCGCACCAAGATAGCCACGTGAAGTCGAGCTCTGCTCAACCTCTCACCTCAGATGAAAAATAAAGCACAGCCCTAGGCCCGAATCGACTCTGGGGTGCAGAAATCGGAGACCCAGGTAATGGCAGGAGGGAGCAGGTGGATCCGTCTCTGAAAAGCGCCTGTGCCAAGACGGACGGACCATAAGCCAGGCCCGGGTAACAGAACAGGAAGGTCACTGCGAGGCTAAGTTTATAAGGCACAGAGACAAAGCTGAGGTGCTGGGAAGGGCAAAAAGGCAGAGAAATATATAATTTGAAGGAGGCACTTTAATAATATACCAGGACCTCTGGAGCTTCATGCTGTCCCGCCACAGAGACTGTCGGCCCCTGAGTTCATGGTTGTCAGAAAAAGGCATCCAATATAAGTGGACCAACCATTTTGCTCTGATGTTTGAGGTCAAGGAGGTTCACTATAGAGTGAGTATGGGGTTGGAGGCTTGGCAGGTCCTGCAGAATCTCTCGGAGGGAGAACAGGACGAAGGGCAGCAATAAATGGAAGAGAGGGGCCCTCAATTTGTGAGACAGAGAAGGGGCTCCTGCCCACAAGAGATTACCCTGAGGCAGGCAATTCCAGAGATTGAACATTCCAACACCAGTGAAGTGATACAGACTTCCAGGAAGCTATATAGCAGGCAGATGATGGTGTGGGGTACATTTACCCACCCAGCAGAATTCCTCTCCATCACCAATCTGCACTCAGTAGTTACCTGCAGAATGGGGGTGCTGGCTCCTTTGAGCACCATTCCCTTGCATCAAATCTGCTACAAAAATGATGGCTGCGCTGTCTTTGCCAAGCACCTATTGGGAAAGATGGAAAAGGAAACACACCGAGAAAGGCTTCCAGTGTATTTCCTGATGTGCACCAAAGAAGAGAATTGAAAAGCAGCACTGCTTTGCTGCTAGCTCAAAATTTCCAAATGATAAGGGAAATATTTTGCATTAGGAGCGTGATCCCGTTTCATCTGTTCAACAATACACAGTTCTGATTCAGTGAGACCCAGCTATGCCCAGCCGTATAAAGGTTGTGCTCCAGTAAAAGAAAGCATTTATGACTGAATGACAGGCTATGTCAGGCAAAATCTGTGAATTCACAAACAACTTTACCCCCAGCCATACGGGAACAAGGCTCACTTTGCAACAAAATATCGTAGCTGAACTTTCCAAAAGAAGCCCTATTCCTCTGTGCCTATGTAGTATCACTGGACCTGTGCCTTGAACAGATTGCTGTCTAGGAGAAACTGACTAGGGCTGCAAACAAAGTTTAGAATCTAGATGGAAGAGAAAACCACATTGGGAGGTGACCGAAAAAGGAAAATTCACCATGTGTAAAAAGTGTTGCTTTTGCAAACAAGAAAGATGTCTGTTTTAAACGTGTAATGTTGAATAAGGCATTGCCCTTGCCTAGAAATGTAAGGGGGTTTTGTTTGAAAACATATATGGGATGTTTTACTTCAACAGACTTGCTTAGGCTTCAGAAAAAGAAAATAAGTAAATAAATAAGTGCATTTACTGGGGAAGCCACAGAACAGGTTTTCCTGCTTGGCTTCAAAGGACATTTGTTTGCTGGGATCATGATTTGCCTTCGCCCAAAGTGGCCAGCCCCTTTGAAACTATGAATGGACCAAGAAGAATCATCTCACATGCTTGTAAGACTTTGTGTCTGGGCTTGAGCCTGGTACAATAGAGATCTAGGACACTTAGGTGTGTAATTGCAAATAACACCTCCCCTCAACTTCAACTGGGGGGATTCAATGCCAGCTCAAGAGCAGCCTTGGAAGTTATGCCCTTATTTGGGAGACAATGCTGGCCATCTGGCTCAAAAGACTATTTTAATTAATAAACTTTTAGACTGTTATTTCTGTTATTGGACAATGCAGTAATACGAAGGTTTTACAGTTTAAATGCAATTTTTGGGTCATCACATTAAGACATGGTAGCTTCCACTAGCATGTTGGGGATGGAAATGGAGAAATTTGGATATTCTGAGGAAAGTGTATATGGTGTCACTTTGAAATTCAATGCTAAAATGCCTTATGATGATATGTGATAATATGTACACATGTATTAGTTATAGAATTGTAATTGAAATATTTCCCTCTGAAAGTCACGAAAAATTATTAGAAGGATGAAACAATGACGTACAAACCTGGGAGTTGGACTGCCATGCTCTGCGTGGAATATGTCATTTGCCTATATGATTTGCAAAAGGACAACAAATGTAAAAATGTGCAATTTATGTGAAAACTGATTTTTGGCAAAATTAACTGTGGGAGGGCCTGGGCATAGTAAACCCACACCATAAAATTATTGTCATGCCTCTAAAGTCCAACCGGCTGACAGGAAGGCGGTAACAATAAACCCTGACCAATCCAGTTGTTTAGAGGCATGGGCAGCCAAAGCCTGCCCCCATGGTAAAACCTGTGATGTCTCCCGCCTTATAAAAGGGGGAAGCTCACAGAGACAAAGGACACACACTATTCTGAATTTTCCAGCTGCTGTGTATCCAGACATTTCATATTCATCCTGCAGATTCCAAATCCACTGCCAGGCCAGAGCACAGCTGACCCTATCCAGGCACAACAACCCTTCAGAACTAAACCCTGCTACTAAACGCTCCACAAGAATTTAAAAAAGTGGGGCTAGACATCCTCATGGTTCAATAGACTAGAACGGTGGGTGGTGAGGAACAACACATACCTAGTGGGCAGATTGAACAGGTGTTCTGAGCGTCGGAGATACAAAGAAAGGTGGGGATCAAGTTTCATAAAAGACTGCAGATGGCTGTCCCTAAGGTGTGGAGGGAGCTGAATGGTGGGCAATAATGGTGATGGGCTCCATTGGTGGAGTATTGCTAATTGTAGTGTGGGGTGAAAATACAGCCCCATGGTGACAGAGATGGAGAGGCCATGTTAGGCCCCTACTGTGAGAGTGAAGCTGGCTGGGGTACAGACCGATTGAAATATAAAAGCCAGGTCAAAATAGTGATTTTCAACATAAGGCCTAGTCAAATGAAAAGAAATGGCCTAGTTTGATTCAACTAAAATGGACAGGTATGCAAGTGAAAAGGAATTTACCTGAGAGTGTACAACTGCTGGATATGCCCAATGAATGGGAAATAACACGTGGTTCTGCGGATGCTGACTTCGTATAAATTGGGAAAAGGCACTTTTTGACAGATTCAAAACTGCAGCAGTACACATGGGGAAAGATACATTGAAATGCTAGGCATGTCAAAAATACCAAGGAGGAATTGTGCCTTGCATTTAAAAAGTGAAGCCAAGTGAAATATTTTGGAGAAAGACATGTTTACAAATAAAGTGACATTTCAATGGAAAGGCGTACTTGTTGGAAAAGTGAACAAGAATGTTCTATGTAACTGTGGCCAATAGTGAATAATATCAAAAGTGAACTTACATCTGTCCAAACTGTATGTAAAGAAAGATTGTATCATAAACTACATGCCCAGAAATAATGTTAAATGTTACATGTAAGCACATCTTGTTGATTTAAAGCTGTCTTTTTTGAAGTATGGGAGCAGCTTGTGTGTACCCCACTGAACTGAAAGGTCTATGCCTTTGAAACTTTCAACTCAAGACCTGTGGGCTGGGCCTACCGGGAAAAGAAGGCCTTGTTCAGTTATAAATACAAAGACATAAAACAGAATTAGATCAGAATTGTGGGTACTGCAGAGAACACAGGCAGCAGAAATGCCCTTGAAGGGCAGGTCTCCCCATTAACTATGCATTTGTGACCAACAGAAATGACCTTTTTAGGGCTGACTGGAACTCACGAAATGGCTTCAGAGCCACTAATGGATCTTCAAACATTGTGTAAGAAACAGGCCCTGCTGATAAACAGATGTTCCCGCCAGGTCCCAAGAAATGAATCTTTAAAAAAAGGTTGGGGCTACCGTGAAAATGAGGGGCACATGTGATGCCTTGACATTTGATTAACATTGGGGCACATTTTCTTTAATTAAAAGAGAATTGTGTGTCCCAGTAAGCTCATACTGGACACATATTTAAGGGGATAAGAAGCCTGTTGGTACCATGTAAATATGAATCCTTTGTGATGTATACAATTTGTGTTAGAAAGACAATTATGTTTCTCACCTTTTCATAATTCCAAGAAAATGGAAAGTTGGTGTGGTGATAGGTTGTGGAAGGAAGGTTTGAATCTTGAAGGGTCAGATTTGTGACTGTTTCCGCTCAGGAGCAAATTGATGAAAATGGCAGCTCATCCCAGGAAGGGCCTGCCAAGATAAGATTAGTATTTTCTGACTCGCCATAAAATGTACAACTCAATTATATACACAATATATATATATATATATATAGCCTGCAGTTCTCTGAAAAGGTAAGGTAGCTGTCATGTTGTGAGTGTTTAAGGACATTGAAAAAGTCAAACCCACTTGCCATTTTGGGATGATGAATATTTCTCCTCCCTCAGCCTCCATCATCCACACCTCCCAACTCCTTGTCCTATCAGCAGGCAGTGGGCGTATTGGGGAGGTGGAGGGAGAGAAATGGCCAATCTGTAGCATGGGAATTATGATAATAATGGAGTGTCACTAGCCCTATAAGAGATCAGTTTGCAATCTGAAAGGGACGGGGGACTTATCTTTTGGGCTTTTGCCTTTCTGTGGACATTTGACTTTTCCCTTGGCTTTCCCACTCTATTGCTGGAGGTAGTCTACTTCTGGACTCTTGCAAGGAACAACTAGAAGACAGACAAGGGGAGCTAACAAGGATCTAAACATTGCCTGGAATACAGAGACTGGGAAATCAAGAAGCTAGCTGGGCCTGCCATTTAAGGAGCCAGAGGAAGTCTGGGTCCTGGGGACTACCCTTGAGCAAAGCCTTTGATCAGATGTGTGCTGTACTCAGAGCAGTCCTGCTGTTTCCCTGGATTCCCCATAACCAAGGTCTCCTATGTTAGTAGATTAATCCAAAAGCCACCATAATTGTGGGGGGAATCTGCCAGCCTTATTCTCCATCTCGCAGGGTGGGCCCCTGGCACATTTTATTAAATCTAACTCAAATTAATTCCACCATGGAAAATCACCCTAACCATTTAAATTGAATTGTGTTGGGAACTGCCTGCCTTAATCCTTTCCATTAAATTGTGTGAAGGGGGTGAAACTGTGTAGATCCTTAGCGCATTGAATCAAAGTCAAAGCAGTTAATTCCCATATAGAAAATCACAGGATGAGTGTTGTTAGAGTTAAAAAAAAAAAGTTCATGCCCAGTGTGTTAGAGCCAGTATAGACAATAAGTACTTGGGTGACTATTTTTCTGAAACCTCTGACTTCTGTAAAGAAGGGAGGTGTCTATGATCCCAAAATTAGTACCCCTAAAATTCTGTCATTCAAGTGAATGTAGAGTGTGTAAAACATAATTTCCCATTTATTTTTTGAATCCTAAATCAGAATCCTAAGGCCCATCAAGTTATGCAAATAAAAAGCCTAAAACGATTTTCCCATTGAGTTCTTTTTTTAAACTTTACCTTTCAAATAAAAAGCCCAAAATTATTTTTTTTCATTGGGCCTCATTACAACCTTGGTGCTAAGTGCACCAACTTTACCACCATGGTGTAAACTCTGTTTACACCATGGTGGATGGCGGATTTACCGCCCCATTCCAAGGTGAGTGGGGCGGTAAATCCCCATTTCCCATTTTCCCTTCCCCACTCCCATTTTTGCCCCATAGGGCATAATGGGAGTGGGGAAGGCGCTAATTACGCCGCCATAAATTACGGCGGCGTAATTAGCACCATGGCAGGTTAGCGCCATGGATTTTAACGCCTGCTAGAAGCAGGCGTTAAAATCAGAATCAGGCGTTAAGGGTTAACAGTGGCGTTAAGCCTTAACGCCTGAGTTGTAATGAGGCCCATTGTGTCTTTTTCCCAAACCCTGCCTTTTTAATAAAATCCAACACAATTTTGCTACTCTATTCCGACTCCCTGTACCTTACCTTCTAATTAGGGGTGATATATAACTGATGCCTGGAGTTGTGGCTGCTGGGAGACAAGAGCATTGTGATAACCCAAACTATCACAGTGGATTGTTTCACATTTACTATTTGTTAATGTGCATAAAATCCTCTGTGTGCTTTGAAGAAAAGTCTTTAAATTCAACCTGTGTTCGTGGTAGTAACTGAAAGCCTATTAGAAATATAGGTCAGTCATTTGGTGCAAGTAATTTGAAATTGTGATATTGTGTACTTCCACAGTGTTGGTGGTTGGTGTTTGTGTGACCGTTCTATTATTCTTTGTCAAACCTTAAATAAATATATATTCTTACAGTACTTCAGCCTGGTTCCTGGCTCATTGGGGGTAAATAGGATATTTGATGGATGGTGTAGATAGGTTGGAGGCCTCACTCAAGTTGAATAAGCGCTTTGGTGCGTGTCACCTTGCTTGAGGTGGGGGAGGAACTCCCTGAGTTCAGAGCGACCGCCCCATAGATTATTATTATAGCTATGGTCTGTTGTCCTAATCATGGTCAGGTGGGGTTATTTAGGGAAATCCTAAAATGGATAATTCAGGTAAGCGGGGGACCATTGATAATGGGAGGAGATTTCCATACGTGTGTCAACCGTCTGTTCGATAAGCGTGCCCCAGGGGCGTTGGAGAGTCCAGGCGAGCTACACTGGTGGACAGGTCTTCATTAATGTCTGGAAACGCAGGGAGTGTTGGATGTGTGGAGACAACCACATCTAGATGAAAAGGGCTAAACCTTTATCTTCCCGCACCACTATGCACACACTCAAATTGATTACTTGTGGTAATGCAAGGATTCGTTGGGAAGGGCGGTCTCATGTGAATTGGATTCCGTTAGTTGGTCGGATCATGATATGGTGTACATGATTTGTTTTTTATTGCGGGACTTCACATCCCAGAATCACTCTGAAGGTGTAATGACACATTCTGGAAAGATTAGATATTTCTGGCAGAGATGCGAGAGGCTATCATGAGGTATTTTTAGTTTAATGACAGTGGTGAAGTAGACACTTGTATAGTCTGAGAGTTAGCAAAAGTAAATTGGCGTGGGCTGCTCATTTATGAAGGAGCACATACAAAAAGGGAAAGGGGGCAGTTGGAGACCAGTATTTAGGGCGAGATTGGCCTCTTGAAAGAGTGTATAGAAGTGAGTGAATGGGTGGAGAAAGGACTGATACAGGAAGCAAGGGAAAAGAGGGAGCAATTGAGGACCCCGAGATGGGTAAGGTATTACAGATGTTACGGTATCTATGCCAAAAATATTATGAGAAGGGGGACAAAGCAGCTGCCAGGCTTTGAGGACAGTCGGCAGAATGATGGATAGAGCGGATATTGGATTCACAGGGACTGGTATGCTCGACCCCAGAAGACACCATCGACCTTTTTGCCTCATTTTACAAAGGACTGTATAGGGAGGAGATAGTGTTAAACAGGGAGGGCCTCGGACAATACCTGGATGGGGTGTCTCTCCCAGTACTGGTTTGTCCAAAGCCTCGTTTACACAGGAGGAAGTCCTATTTCCTTTCAGGAGGATGCAGGCTGTTAATGCCCAGGAGATGCCGGCTTTATGGTTGGTTTTTATAAAATGTTTGCTGTACTGTTGATTCCACACTTGTTAAAACTCAATAATTCTATTATGGAGACAGGATAAGCCCCCAGATCCTTTTGTCAGGCATTGAGATCTGTTATATATAATGAGGGGAAAGACTTGTGGTCCTGTATGTCTTATAGACGTATATCTCTTCTCAATGTTGATGCTAAGATTTTTCACAAGTTTATTGGCCACTATATTTGAGGGATTCATGCCACTGTTAGTTCATTTGGACCAGGTGGGATTTATCTCAGGGAGACAGGGAGCGGATACACTGAGGAAAATGCTACATCTCATGGATTGTTCGCATGGGAAGTGTGGTAATCCACCCCTGCCCTCCCTGGATGCAGAGAAGTCCCTTGATAGAGTAAACTAGGCCTTCCTTTATGCAGCTCTACAAAAGTACAGTTTGGGGCCCGAAAATCCTCAATGGGATCAGGGTGGTGTATATGGATCTGCAAGCATGGGTGGCAGTCAACAAAAGGTTCTTGGGAGAGATTGGGCTACAGAGGGAAACTAGGCAGGGACGCCCCCTCTCACCATTGTTATTCGGTTTGTCCCTTGAACCATGGGCAGAACGGTTAGGGAGGACCCCTCAAGAGGAGAGAATAAAAGTCGGGGAAAAATGTTTTAAATTAGGAATGTATGCAGATGATATTCTCTCGCACCTGCGAAACCTGTATGTCTCAGTCCCGGCTGCCATGGAAGTGATTGACGAATCCAGGTCTCTCAGGGTCCAGGGTAAACAGACTGAAATCTGTTTTGTTCCCCTTTTAGGCAGATTCAGAGAGGGATGTCAGTGCACTTCAGACCCTACAGATGGAGGTTTGTTCAGAGTATATTAGATTTTTGGGGGAAACATCACTAAGTCCTTGGCTGAATTATGTGACACTAACTACCCAAAGCTGTTTATGAAATTGTACGGGGAAATGTCATTGTGGGGTGGGCAGACCATCTCTTGGATGGGCCAGCTTAACGCCCTGAAAATGACTTTTCTTCCCAAAGTGTTATATGTGTTTCAAATGCTTCCCATAACAGTGCTGGGCTTAATGCTGTGACAGGCGAATAGACGTATGCATTGTTTCCTCTTGCAAGAGAAGAAACCTTCTATAACACCTCATGTTACCAGAGGATCAAAGTAGGAGGGTTGCCGGATCTCACCTTCTACTACAAGTCAGTGCACCTAAGAGTACCACATTTGCGGGAAGATGCTGACAAGCAGTAGGTCTATTTAGAGAATCAGCACTTAAGACCGGCGACAGTTGGGGAATGGCTGTGGGTTACCTTGGAGAAACTGCCTAGAAGTGTCATGGACCTAATACATCCTATATTAAAAGTGATCTGAAACATTTGGCAGCAAGGTCCAGGAATGAAGGGGGTCACCACTTGGTCCTCACCATTGAGTCATTTATGGGTCCCATTGATACGTGATGACATTCCAGACCCAGAGAGATAAAAGAGTTGGTTCGAAGCAGGGCTAGCAAGTGAAGGACGACTATGTGTAGATGGGAACTTTATCTCCACTCAGGAGCTGGAGGCCTGGCTGCTGATTGAGAAATGTTTTTTATTTTGTTCTTACAGTTAAAGGGAGGTCTGAGGGTGGAGAAGTGGAAAACATTGATACAGAGGGGCCGTACACAGACAGAGAACATATTAGACACTGACAGGGATAAGAAGAGTCTAATTCCATTGCTATATGCATCACTAGTAATGCAAGTATGGGCAACACTGATGGGCTCTGGAGCAAGTGGGCAAGGGTCTGTGATGGGAGGTGGACGAGCAGCCATGGTGGACGATGTGTAGGAGGGCCTTCCAGACCTCAGCTGCCTGTCATTACAAATGACATGGGGTCAAATTATTACACCAATGGCAGTATGACCCGGTCCCACTTTCAAAGATGTTCCCGGCAGTGAGCCCGTACTGTTGGCGTAACTGTGGGGAAAGTACTACATACTGGCATATGTGGTGGTCCTGCAGAGAGGTGAAAGTGTACTGAACTGAGGTGCTGAGGTGGATAAAATAGTTGGACAGGGTGTTGACAGCCCTGATTTCCATGTTGGAACTTTTGGGATTTTAGCGGATTGAGGATACTTGGAAGGCCTTGCTATATACTGTGCATTTATGTTGGTTGCTGCGAGAGCCTGCTTGCCTCGTTTGGAACAGGGAACATTTGCCGGGGGTGAAAGAATGGTCCATTAAAGACAAACAGAGATATTCAATGGAAAAGATCACAGCTGCACTCCACGGAGGGAGCTCCGGGATGGAGAGTGAATGGTTAGGACTTCAGAATGAATGTATGTCCTCACAATTTCTCACATCGGGGGGAGTGTCGTAGTTCAAATCCTGGGAAGGGGTGGAGTGCAGGGCACTATTCATGTGGTCCTCCATGTAACGACCCTCAACTAGGGGGATGTAGCATTATTAAATACAGATTAACGTTCCACAGACTTGAGTTTAGACTTGTTATGTGTAAACATGGCCGATTTAGTTATGTTGTAAGGGGAACATTTCCGCACTGAGGGTGGGGGAAGGAGGGAGGGGGTAAAAGCAAAAGAGTAATTGTGTTCTTTGTTTTCTTTCATTTAAAAGTAGCTGTTGAGGTGTTATAAAGAACATGAGGTCCACAGTATTTGCATCAGATTCAATAAACAACTGTCTCGTTTTGCATTCTGTGGTGTCAGTGGAGGTAGAGCAAATCATGTAACCACAGATGCCATCTTCTAGCATGCTCTACCCCTTTTATCTGATCCAGGAAGGCATGCTCACAAGAGCACCACTTCTCTCTGAATGGTAGAGAATGTTAAGCAAGCACTTTGTGGTTGGTGTGAGGACTTAGATAGAAGAGAGATTAAGAGAGCATTGAAGAGCAATAGGAGCAAGGAACAGACCAGATCAATCATCTTTGTATGGTTTGCAATGACTGTTAATGTTAGACCTGATGGAGGGAATTGCATCAACATGCTAATTGTGGTGGGTCACTTCTCAAGGGACCATGCTCCTGCTTTTGCGGAGTCAGTCTTGAGATTTCAGTTCCAAATAGAAGACGTTTGCAACATAGATACATCATAGAAACATCATATGTTTTGGGTTTGCATGTTGTTCCTGAATTAAGGACATACTTGAAGAAAGGGATATCGAGTGACACTGTGAGAGTGCCATGATAGGCGCATAAAATATGGATATGATGACACTCCAAGGAAACATGTTGAGGCCATAAGAAGTATCTTGGTAGGTTGTAGCTGTCTAAGAAGTATCTTGTCACTCTCTCGGTTGGACGGTGTGTTTGTATGGCACTTTACAGACTCAGTAGTTGTGTATGTGTTTTGTCATAGAAATGTGGTACAACACAGGGCATGAGCTACTTAATGTTGGCATTTGGGAACAGATGAGATAAATGTGCATGGTCACACCGAGGTTATGTATTTTGGCTGGATTAAATTATTGACTCCATATTGAGGGCTATTGGTTGATGTGTACATTCTAATGCACCTTGTTGATGGTTCGTACAATATGCTCCACTTTTTCATTAAATTGGGGCCATTAGAAGAGCATGGGTTAAATGACACAAACACATCTTTTGGGCAATTGTTGAACACTTCTAGGTGCACATTGTTAGACTGGAGTTCCCCGCCGTGCTCAATCAATCATTCAAGACCTGAATTTTTTACCTGAGGCCACCATGCAGACGCTGTGCTGCAGTGGGATGCAGAAAACCTCCCCGGTGACCGAGAATTACATGTCCCATCAATCACCAATTTTTTAAATCTACCGACATGCTCCTTGTACAAACATGTCTGGGTGTGTACAAAACACTTGAAATTAGCTTTTTACCTGGGACCACTGGATGGTCATTGCCCCGTGGAAGGGGTGTGGAGAAGTACACCGGTACACCGTCAACATTACATAAAGCAGAGGACTGTGCTTATCAGCAACTGGGGATTATGTATGGCCAACCATAAAAATGTTCCAGTGAACAGTGCACAGGGACAAAACATAATCAGATACAGAGTGAAGTCTGAGCAAACATAGAGGCATAGAGGGCATGTCTTTGTAGGGTAAGAAGATGTATACAAGCTACGTTTACCGACTCCATGACTTTCTGTGTTAAAGCAGTTGTTGGAAATGTTGATGAGTTTAATGAGAGTCGGCAGGAGAGTCAAAACAGGCCACCCCACCAAGTCATGGGTGTGTTCCCTGCTCTGCATATTTTCATCTAAGGTATCGAGGCTGAAGGATGATTCGATGCATGGTGCATATGACCATCGAATAGTGCTTCATGAAATAGGGAAAGGACAAGCACCAAGTAGCGGATAGGCACCAAAAAAAAGGTCAAAATTGTGAATTAACTCTGTAATGCAATATACCTACATAATTTAAATTTACTTTTGTACTTCATCCTATGACTACATTGAAATATCCCTGATCTAATATCCCCCACCATAACAATTCCGCCCCAGACCCCAGAAACAGGCTATTTTAATCATAATGCTTTGTTTAATTTAAAAAAATAGAAAAAGAACATGCAGGTGGTCTCCTAAATTCCAATGCTGAGGAAGTCACCTCAAAACACGACAAATGAAAACTCTGAATACAATGATAATGAATACACTGCAGCCTGACTACGTTTGTCTCACTAACATTTTCCTTTACATATAAACATCCAGTATGCTTTGCATCTGTGCACAAATATCCATAATTAGAAAAACTAATATGAATGTCTATTCTAGACAATGTGTCCTGATATTTTACTATCTGTAGACACACAAATTGACATTAATACTTTCACAACAAGTAGATCAATCAACCTACAGTAGAAAATAGTCCACCTTAAACCCACCTCCTTCTGAAATCAAAAGGTGAATCCGTTTTCAAAATAAATATTAAAACAATAGAATGTACATAGTGTTCTCTGAAACCATTAACAAGTGCTGGCATCAGAGGAATATCTCTGCTTGAAAGGATGATTGGCCAAATTGTTGGCTCATTTAAATGTAAATACTTGGGTTTGTCAGGATTTCTGTTGCTTTTGGAATGCTGGAAGGCAAACACACTCACTATTTCCCAGGAATTAGGTCTACCATCAAACCCCCCCAGCTCCATTGTTATTCCACATTACAAACTGAGGTGTCTAAAGTTTCCTGAGTTCCCGAATTGCAGGAGAAATGCCCTATTACAATGATGCTATCTTCGATTTATTTTAAGCAATCTCGGATTGAATTCAATACTGATAAAAATGTGTTAAACATCTGGGCTCATAGATGTTTACTTTCTGTTTCTTTGTCAAACACGTAAGGGAGGTAAGCACACTGACTGGTCTCACAATGCTCTATGAGGTAAGATTTCCTTTCAATCCGTGCACCTGCTCCCAATATTCCTCTCACTTAATCTGGTCCTGCTTTTGGGAAAGGCCTCTGTAGTCATTCCACTCTAGATAAAGCACTTTTAAAGATATTCCCCATCAGCTACAACTAGTTTGTATCCAATCTGCTACTGTCCTGTTGGATGGGTTTGCCTGCTTCTTTGTTTTCCAAAAAAGTCTCCCTATTTCCTATGCATTCGAGATTAAATACCCACAAAATCCCACCCATGCAGAATAATTTGACACATCATTTACGATTGGACAGACCCTTTGATAAGTTCCCTTTGCATTCTCACACTTTCCAGGTGCTCCTCCTTTTCTCTACAGGCCCATTGAATCTTAATAACTTAAAATGGGTTGTGTCAGCCACAAACTAGCCTCCTGCTTTGGAGTAAAACCCAATATAATACAAACACCATTAACATTCCCTACAGCTACTATGAATCCAGTAGACAAATCCAAGCAGCTGAAGGAACCACTAGTGAATCAGTTAAAGGGAAAGGTCTTCGAGGAGGCAAAGTATCAAAATGTTGGAATTTGCAATTGATGAAAGGTTGTCAGCCAATTACATTAACATTATAAACAGATAAACCAAGGACATATGGCCTGCACAAAAAATTGTTTTCACAGGACCCATAATAGAGGAGGGGTAATTTGATAGTGCAGTTGCTAAATAATTGAAGGGAGATGGCTTAATTGTTTTAAATATAGTTGAATGGATAGACTCCTTTGAAGATAGTCGTAATGTCTGATTCTTTTAGGTTTATACCCATACTAGATTGATTTATGTCTTCGTTAACACTGGGGAATAAGATATTGGTAAAAATAGAGAAGGCATGGTCTTCGACACATAGTGCCCTTAATGGCACCTACACTATGCCATCACTCCATTCAGGTCTGAACAGTGGTAGTAATTATATGGTGGTGGCCCACTATGTACTTATGGCAAGACATCTAGGATAGGTGGGACTAGATATAAAATCTGGCAGTGAGGACTATGCGGTACTCTCTTTCTGATGACCTGAAATTGTATCATATCATTGTAGCACAAGTGCAACTTTTTGAAAGATAGTAATATTGAATTATGCACTTCAGAACGCGTTCTCCCATTTAGCAATCTAACCTACATTTCCTCTAAGAAATTAGTTCAATTAATACAATGCTCAACAGATGACATCCCCTCGAGTAAATGCTTTGATGTACTTTCAATTTAGGATGATAAAGATTGTAAGGTGAAATCAAGCAAAACAAGCTGGACATTTTAGAATTAATCTTAGCCTTTGGCATTGCTTGGGGAAAACCTTCAAGCCATTGTGCTTCACCTGCCAAGCCATTACAGAAAGGAGAAAGTACATGTGCAAATCAGGCTTTGTCTCACCCCGACAGGGGCAATCAAGCCTGAACTGCTTCATCACATCCTTTTGGCACTTGAACGCAAGCAACCCCATACATGTTTTGGCCTCATTGGGCATCATCAGTCAGGTGTAGCATGGGTCTCTAGGACCAGCTGGCATGGGACCCATGTCTGAGCATACCCGTCCCACTCAATGAGACTTCAGCAAAAGAAAAGTGATGATAACTGGAAGGTTTAGAATTAATATTAACCTCTGGCATTGCTCGGGGCATCCCTCCAGACCATTGTTTGTTGTCTGTCAAGCCATAACAGAAAGGTGAAAGACCATATGCAAATAAAGCTGGGCCACATCCCAAAAGGGGCAGTTCATCCCAAACTGCTTGGTCAGATCCCTGCAGCACAAGGCCATAAGCAACCCCAGACATGTTTTTACCTCACTGGGCATCATCAGTGAGGTATGGATTGTTTTGCTAGGCCAAGCAGGCATGGGATCCATGTCTGGGCCCAGGTCTGGGCACATGAACCTAGGGTTTCTTTGTGCTGCCCAACCCTAGGGTCATGCTTCCTCAGCACTCCTAAATCTAAGATTCCAACGCCTACACAATTCAGCTCACTAGGGCCTATGATCTAAGTCACATAGTCAAGCTCTTTAACAAAGGTTCTGTCTTCAGATTCTTATTATCTTAAGTAGGAAGATACATGTGTTGACCTTCTTCTGCTCGTAGGGTTTGACCCTCTTGCATGAAAGTAGATATTGGGCTTTAGAAAAAGGATTCAGGGATTTGTGGTTCGTCTGGTATGTCATTGTTCAGCTTATCACCACGGATAGTATGACCCATCTGCAACGTGGATTTCCTGTTTTGGCCCCTGCTACTAAAGTAGATAGGGCCTCCAGTAGACATGGTTGCACTCTCCTGCACTTTCCTACTGTCTGGTTTGTGTTAGTAGGTTTTCTGCCCCCCTCCCCCAGGTTTCTCTTTCTCCTGAATTGGGATCCTGATGTCTGACATGCACTTCAGTTTCCCCAAAACATTTGTAGGGAATGAATTTCGCTAAATTGGCACTCAAGTGATTGTTCTATCCTTTTTTTCAGACTTCTGAATGATTGATCCCTTCTTTCCTGCCTATGCCTACTGGTGTCTTCATTCCTTTCGGAATAGGCTGCAAATGTTTACCCTTTCACAAAAGCTGCAAACCCTTAACCCTGATTAGACCGCCTGCAGAAGTGGTTAAGGGTTTGTAAACCCTGCCTGGCATTTTGTATCAGACAGATGTTGGATTTTAGCCATGCAGCTCCATGGCTTATTGCATTCTCTCCCATGGAAGGTCCACTTCTATCGCCTTCTTGTACAGAGTATATAAACTCTCTGTTTGCTGCTCCAGGATCTAGCTTTGGACTGCCCATGGGGGCATAGGGACTGTTGGGTATTTTGTGGATATTTGGGGCTTTGCGGTATTTTCTTACCGCCAAAATACCTTTAGCAATAATCACTATCTGTATTCATATTGGGTCACACATAACAATAATACATTGCATTATTTCAGAATTCAGACCTATTTAGATGATGTGCGCGGTAATTTGCATGGTTGGTTTATTTGTGGCCCCAATATCCAACATCCCTTGTTTTTTATCTAGATTGTTCTTGATCACTAGAGAGACCTCAGGCCTACATTTTAGGGATACCACATTTTCAGTGTTAGTGTTGTGTGCCACCATGGGCTATTGTGGTATTTTTGTGGTAATTTCCACTACCTTATATACGGTATGGAACTATGTCCAGAGAGTCTCTCTTCCCGTTGGCTCATGTACCTCCAACAGGCAATGCTACAAACAGTCACTCACAACTGTCCATACTGAATATAATCATGCACACATCTGTCTTAAAATGACAATTGCACTGTTTAAAAATCTACCCACGTTTAAACCTTTTCCCATGCAAAATGAAAGAGAGAAATAATACACACTAGCTATCTGTTTTCATATATTTTTGTATTATAGAATTTTTTTTTAAACACAGTTTAACTTTTTTTACAGAAATAAATGAAATGGTACAACATTATTTGTGATAAAATGAACTGAGAGCTGCGAGAATATATTCAATTGGTAACATTAAATATGCTGATAACTGACTGGGACTCCCTCGAATACACTGACTGAACAGTTTCGCACACTTTCGCACAGCTCCCACATGCTTCTGTAATTACCTTATCTGTTCAGCATGAGTTTTCTCCGGCTATTCTCTTTCTGAATTTGGCTCCCTTGAAGATTAACCCCAGTGAAAATAAGCGTCTGCCGTTCTCAAACCGGGGTTATTGTAAGTGCCTGGAACTCTCAGCTTTTGCAGCAGGAATGCCTCAGCCAGGAAACAGTCCTTCTCCCAGCTCTGCAAGATCTCGATTGATCTCCCCCTCTCCTCAAGCTTCCCCAGCAAAACTCTAATCACAGCCTCTAGCATGATACTTGCTATGACGCTGCTCCAATCAGAATCAATCATGTCATCTCCTCCCTCACTACACAATGGCTCGCTTATACAGTGGCAATTGTAACAAACTGATTTCCTGTTCCTTCGAGCTCTTTGCTTCCTGTAGTTATGTGGACAGAGCAGCAGAGAAAAAAAAATGAATGTGCGTTTAAAAGTTCACTTTCAGTGTAGGCCTAATTCTGCAGTGGAGACACATTTTTATTAGTGAGTTATGTTAAATGAAGTTTTATTAGTCAGGTTAGTTATTAATAAGGTTAGTAATTAATTTTCAAATGTGTCTCTTGCAACATAGGCATTTCAGGTGAAAAATAGTGTGCATTTTGAATGTGCACATGTGTGCTTTTAACTGTAAAAATAGATTTGCATCTTATATGTAAAAATCGTTTTTGATTGAATAGCCTGTCTTTACTTATATGTCCATGTTACTCTGGCAACACATATAGCAATGCACCACACCCATGTGGTGGTGCTGCATCAAAATAAAATTGCTACCTGTGCAGTAGTGCTGTACTCTGTGCTGTAACACGCCAAATATTCTTACATACCCTCCTTTTGTTTTTAGAACTTGGCTACGATCCAAGCCAATTCCTAAAAACAACTTGTTCTTTTTTTTCTTTTAAAATGCATGTGTATTGGTATATCTTTCTCTTCCTGACGTAGCTACTAAAATCAGTAACATTTTCATTTTTACTGATAGCACAATCAACCATCCACCCATGATTAGCACCAGGACAGCCAAACCCACAATTGAGCGTTCCCCCCAGGTTCACCAATTAAATCATTCCACTTCTATTATCCCCAGATTACTAATTGTAATATTGTTTTTTCTCAAATTCATTTTTATAACATGTCTTTCTTTGTGATTCAATAAATATTCCACATCCGGATCTATTGGAAAAGTATCCCTTTGAAAAAAATCGATATTTTCCACTTGGCTTTCCCAAACATCATTTGTTACATGAAACAATGTTAACCCCCCAATTGGCACAATTGTATCCTTTGGAACATGTAAATAAAAAACATTATATTTCACCTGTTTAACCACGTATGTTCCATGGTTTAAATGTACTACCGTCATGTTCTTTAAACAGGTGCTGACCAACCATTTACCTCTGACCATCTTAGCCTGTGCCAGTTCTTCACTCCCCATATTGCTAATAATCACTTCACATCCTTCTAATATACTTGGGTCAGATTTCAAACCACAAATAGCATCTGTGGCATCAGGAACAAATGGTTTACCTGGACACATATAATTTTGTTGTTTAAATTTGTCACATGTTTCCAGGTTTGGTATTAAATAAACTTCAGGTTCTCATGACTGAAATGCCACCACTTCTGGAGTCTTAATCTTAATAAATGTGTCCTCTTGCCAAAATCCCACGTTGTGTACCCACTTCGTTTGATAAATAAGTTCAGGGGCTACATGGGATGCATAGCAAAAATCTGATCTCTAGTCTTTCCAAGTCCACATATAACGGCATTGCATTACCCATTTCGAATGCAATTTTTACCTGTATTATATAAATTTCCCTCTTGGTCAATATTTCTATCATTTGACGAATAATATCCTGCGAAACAAAATACAAGGGGATATGTCCTTGAATCAATTGTGAAACTGCAGTTTGAACTTCTCTCATATAATTTGTTAATAGTCTATCAACAGGACTCATTATGTTCAATATTTCATTTAAAGTTCTGTCATGCTCAAGTATTATTTTAGTCGCCCGTTGCATCACATCTGCTTGTTCATTTAGAATGATTGCAGTTTCATTTATGAATCTTACTTGTTCATCCAGTCCCCCTCTAATCCCATCTAATGTTTTTGGTATTATTTCTAGGTCAATACTCAGTTGTTGCGCTTTAGTACACAGTGTTCCTACCGAAATAGAATTGGCTGTTGATATTGTGGTACCTATTATGGCTCCAACTATAGACATTACCAATGATATCGCGAGCATCAAAGTCTCTGCATTTTAATTGCATGTCTTTTTGGCATACATCCAATTCTGCTCTTAACATTTCCTGATTTTTACTTGCCCCATCTAATTCAGTCTTTAACCTGTTAATTAGCTGGGTATCATTCTCCTGCATTCGCAGGGACTCATTCAAAATAAACCATATTTTTCCACATAGCCGTATTAAACAGTCTTTCTCTGCACTTTTATCGGCTGCATTCAATAATCTTGTAAGGCAGACCTGAATTATGCTGCCTTCTGCAAAAATATTGTCTAGTTTTTCTTTCTGCACCTCACCCTGAATGCGGTCACGCCATTCTAAGGTGCTGTTCGACGACCACGTCCCATGTGCAAACAACTTTGCCTCTATATATTGCACTAGGTCTGAAAATGTGGTTTCCCTTTGTGACATTCTGAAATTCGTTTTTAGTGGCACACTGCTATTATAAAATGGGTTCCCTTTAATGTGCAAATGGCAGTGTGAGACACGCTTGCCACGCCCAGTAGGTACTCTATGATCACTTTCCCGGCCTGCAACGCACCATAACTATGTTGGGTATTTTGTGGATATTTGGGGCTTTGCGGTATTTTCTTACCGCAAAAATACCTTTAGCAATAATCACTCTCTGTATTCATATTGGGTCACACATAACAATAATACATTGCATTATTTCAGAATTCAGACCTATTTAGATGATGTGCGCGGTAATTTGCGTGGATGGTTTATTTGGGGCCCCAATATCCAACATCCCTTGTTTTTTATCTAGATTGTTCTTGATCACTAGAGAGACCTCAGGCCTACATTTTAGGGATACCACATTTTTAGTGTTAGTGTTGTGTGCCACCATAGGCTATTGTGGTTTTTTTGTGGTAATTTCCACTACCTTATATACGGTATGGAATTATGTCCAGAGAGTCTCTCTTCCCATTGGCTCATGTACCTCCAACAGGCTATGCTACAGTCACTCACAACTGTCCATACTGAATATAATCATGCACACATCTGTCTTAAAATGACAATTGCACTGTTTAAAAATCTACCCACGTTTAAACCTTTTCCCATGCAAAATGAAAGAGAGAAATAATACACACTAGCTATCTGTTTTCATATATTTTTGTATTATAGAAATTTTTTTTAAACACAGTTTAACTTTTTTTACAGAAATAAATGAAATGGTACAACATTATTTGTGATAAAATGAACTGAGAGCTGCGAGAATATATTCAATTGGTAACATTAAATATGCTGATAACTGACTGGGACTCCCTCGAATACACTGACTGAACAGTTTCGCACACTTTCGCACAGCTCCCACATGCTTCTGTAATTACCTTATCTGTTCAGCATGAGTTTTCTCCGGCTATTCTCTTTCTGAATTTGGCTCCCTTGAAGATTAACCCCAGTGAAAACAAGCGTCTGCCGTTCTCAAACCGGGGTTATTGTAAGTGCCTGGAACTCTCAGCTTTTGCAGCAGGAATGCCTCAGCCAGGAAACAGTCCTTCTCCCAGCTCTGCAAGATCTCGATTGATCTCCCCCTCTCCTCAAGCTTCCCCAGCAAAACTCTAATCACAGCCTCTAGCATGATACTTGCTATGACGCTGCTCCAATCAGAATCAATCATGTCATCTCCTCCCTCACTACACAATGGCTCGCTTATACAGTGGCAATTGTAACAAACTGATTTCCTGTTCCTTCGAGCTCTTTGCTTCCTGTAGTTATGTGGACAGAGCAGCAGAGAAAAAAAAATGAATGTGCGTTTAAAAGTTCACTTTCAGTGTAGGCCTAATTCTGCAGTGGAGACACATTTTTATTAGTGAGTTATGTTAAATGAAGTTTTATTAGTCAGGTTAGTTATTAATAAGGTTAGTAATTAATTTTCAAATGTGTCTCTTGCAACATAGGCATTTCAGGTGAAAAATAGTGTGCATTTTGAATGTGCACATGTGTGCTTTTAACTGTAAAAATAGATTTGCATCTTATATGTAAAAATCGTTTTTGATTGAATAGCCTGTCTTTACTTATATGTCCATGTTACTCTGGCAACACATATAGCAATGCACCACACCCATGTGGTGGTGCTGCATCAAAATAAAATTGCTACCTGTGCAGTAGTGCTGTACTCTGTGCTGTAACACGCCAAATATCCTTACAGGACAAAATTGCAATGTAATGGTAAATCAATAAAAATAAAAATATGCATTTTTCTGACTCAACATATTACTCAGTGTTACGTTGGATAGTGCCCGCCCATGGGCAGTGGAAATTGCGGTTATGTAATTGTTCCTGCGATACCTGGTGGCTAAACGCCACATATCTGGTAGCACACACTCGTCACACAACAAATGGTCCCAATGGCTTCAATCAAAACCGGCCCTCAAAAAGAGGACTCACAAACCATCCTTCTCTTGTAACACACTCCCTTTCTGGAATGCGATACCTGTAGCGGCCCGGAATGCCTCCACAATTCTCCAGTTCTGCAAAGTGTTGGTTATCTCTGCTGCCAAACTCAACAGTCAACTTTTTGGGATATGGTTACCAACGTTTTTTTTGTGCGTTAACCAGTAGAATTGAGAATAACATAAGAGCAGACTCCTGGGGGGATCATTCAAAACTTTTGTATTCAGGGGGTGGCAATGTCAGGTAATTTATAGTCAACTCTATTACTTTCGAGGGTGATAAAAACACACCTATGAAGGGCACGTCAATGTTTAGTGCTAATGAAATGCTTTAGGCTATAAATGTGTTGAATCCTATTAAGGGCACTGGTCCAGACCAGACTCGCTGCTGCTAAGTGTTCCTCAATCAGTATGTGTCTCTAGAGATATGATATGATATGATACAATATGATGTGATATGATGAGGCATTTATAACGAAGGAGACAGAAGATTTGCAGACTTTTTCCATAGGCTCTGGAACAGTATCCCTAGAGAGATCAGAGTCTTTGAGACGCTTTTGCATTTTCGCAAGGATCTCAAGGCCTTCTTGTACAAATAGTAGATGTGTGGTCCTTGGGTGGACTTTTGTCTCCTTCTTCTCAAATGCATTTTGGGGCCGCTTCTTTTTATGCTACTTGGTTTATGGTTCTTGGGTACTAGATGCACCTTTATATGGTTAAGTCCGTGCTGAGCGTGTTACAAATACTACAAATCAAAATCAAAATCAGATGATATACCTTCTAAGTTTTAGAAATGACAGTCCTGCGGTCTTTGCACTCTAGCCTGACACTACAAAGATGTCTCCCTTCTCTCCACCATATACATTCGCTCCCACTGCGGGTTGTCTCAACTTAATCTGCTTTGCAGTATGAATGTTTAATAAAAAAAGGGGGGGGAAAAACCACAAATCCATAATCCTTTGAATAAGGGAGGTGCGCACCAGCGAATTCAAACATCTTTGTTGAGAAGAAGTTCCAACCAGCCCACTGCTTCCCTCGGGTCTGTAGTAACCTTATCACCTCCTGGGAGAGCAACAGTACATTATTCCTGTTAAGGAATGCTTTCAGTCCCACGAGTTTAGCCAGATCCTTAGCTTCCTTAAAGGATTTCCTAATAGCTAGAGACTCCTTAGGATAATCAGGGTAAATACAATCTGCTTCAACCTGTAGATGACATTACCCTTCTTCCTTGCATTCCTGAGGATATCCTCCTTAATCCTGGTGCAAACCAAGGAGAGTAGAATCTGCCTTGCATTTGGACTGCCCCTCTTGCCAACCCTATGTGGGAGATGGGTTTGCGGTAGTATGGTTCTTCATAGTTACTAAATTGTAGTTTATGAGATATTGTGGGGGATCTGTGGCAGTAGTCATATTTACATTGGAATAGGGTATTAAGGGAGGTGTGCTTCGGTGGTAGGGGATGGGGAGTTTTGGAATATTGATACCTATGTTTACGGATTTGAAGTGTGAGTTCATTATGATTTGGGGGTGGGCTGGGACACTGGGGCTCTGTAATGTGCTTTTTGTCTTGTTGCGTTGTGCTGTGGTTTCTGCATCTGTTTCAGCGGGGGTGGGTTGGGTTTGTGGGGTGTGGGTGTACATAATTTAACAGGTCCTTTTGCTTTCATTGTTGGTCAGTTGGATTTGGGTTGGGATTGGTTTGCTGGGGAGAAGATGCGTGACGATCTACGACTGGTAACATGGAATGTAAATGGGTTGAATAATGTGAAAAAGCGAATGAAAGTGTTGCATTATTTGGATGAGCTGAAGGCGGACATATGTTGCTTGCAGGGGACGCATTTAATGAAAGATGAGATTGAGAGGCTGAGTAAGGGTTGGTTGGGGGAGGTTTATGGTGCTTCATTCCATTCAAGATCAAGGGGGGGTTGCGATACTGATTCGAAGGAACACTTCTATAAAGGTTTTGAAAGAGGTGTCGGATAGGGAAGGGCGGATGGTGACTCTGTTAGTAGATGTACAGGGCCAACAGATATCTATTTGTAATATTTACGTGCCGACAGTGGATGATGGTGCTTTCTTTAGAAAAGTGGCACAGGCCTTACAAGACATGGGGTCAAGAGACATTATCTTAGGTGGTGACTTTAATATTGTGTTGGACTCCAATATGGACAGGAGTGGGAATTTTGCTAGGGGGGGTGCTGACAGGCAACACTTAGCTTTGGTTGATTTAATTCGGGAACATAATCTAAAGGATGGTTGGAGGTTGAGCATCCGACCTCTCGTGAGTATAGTTTCTTTTCAGGAGCGCATTTGGTGTATTCTAGGCTGGACATGTTTTTACCGGCAGGCAGGATGACTGAATCTTATAAAACGTGCGAAATTGGCAGCATATTGTTGTCGGATCATGCACATGTGACTCTGCAGCTACAGTTGAGATATGCACTGAAGAGGAGTCCTTTCTGGAGGATGAATGTCGCCTTATTGTGCAAAGATGACGTAGTGGATACATTGCGAAGGGAAATAGATTGTTTTGTGGAATGTAATCATACGGCTGAATTTCGCCCTGTTATAGTTTGGAAGGCTCTGAAGTGTACTATGAGAGGGCATTTGATCACTGTTTCTAGTGGTCTAAAAAGGCAGATTGATGATAAGGAGACTTTACTGGGGGAGAGGTTGAATGAGTTGTCTAAGATAGTTATGGCTGCTCCTTTTGGTGCTGAAGTAGTGGCGGGAATGAAGAAGACGAGAAGAGAGCTGAAGTCGCTGATGGATGAGCGTTTGAACGTTGCAACTTTTTTCTTAAATGTGCTTACTATGAGAAGGGTGAGAAATATGATAGATGGTTGGCATATAGGCTGAGGATGAGGAATGCTGAAAAAGCCATACCGGCAATTTGAGGTGGGAATGGCAGTATTACATATCATTATGGTGAGATAAATAAGGTTTTTCAAAACTTTTATGCAAATCTATAAAAAAAATGAACCTGAAGGGGCGAGGCTTTGTTGGATAGATTGCATCTATCGAAGATTGGTGTACGTGATTCGGAGTTGCTGGAGGAGGACGTTACGGTTGAGGAAATTGAGAGGGCTATTGGGAAATTGAATGTGGGGAAAGCCCCTGGCCCTGATGGGTTTCCAGTTGAATTTTATCAGCTGCTATCGGTTTCTGCGATTAGGCTCTTGAGGGACATGTATATGGAGTCGTGGGTTAATGCTGTTTTGCCAGACTCTACTAGGCATGCCCTGATATCTGTCTTTCGGAAGCAAGGAAAGGATGATACTCTACTGCGAGTTATAGACCTATAAGTCTTATAAATGTTAATAATAATTAGGCATTTATATTTCGCTATGAACCCTCAGGTATCTGAGCGCTGCTTATTATTACCCATGGTGTGTGGTGCTCATTTATTGACCTCGGAAGGATGAAAGGCTGAGTTTGGCCCCGCCGGGATTCGAAGCACGATGTCAAAGCAAGCACTCTACTCGCTGTGCCACTTGACCGGCTATGTTGACAACACAATTCTGGCAAAATTACTTGCGATTCGGATGGAAAATTTGCTCCCGACTTTTTGTTGACCAATCAGGCTTTGTGAATGGTAGGAAGATCTCTAGTAACATTAGGAGAATCTTGAATACCATTTCCAAAATGGAAGCTAATCAGGGAGACTGTGCCATATTGTCGTTGGATGCTGAGAAAGCTATCGACAGAATAAATTGGGATTTTCTCTTTTTTGTTTTGTCAAAGATGGGTTTCGGCAGAAAGTTTGTTTCTTGGATTAGGCTGTTGTATACGGCTCTGACGGCTGAGGTAAACACTAATGGTCTGCGATCTGGGAAGTTTGAGCTGGAGAGAGGGACTAGACAAGGGTGTCCTTTGTCACCGCTATTGTTTGTGATTGCCATAGAACCGTTGGCAGAGGCTATAAGGGACGCGGATGAGGTGGTGGGACTTACGAGCTGGGGTTTGAAACAAAAGATCTGGTTGTTGCGGATGACATGCTGTTAGCTCTGAATGATCTGGAAAGCTCCATGCCGGCACTTATGGGAATAATGGGTGATTTTCAACGGTGCTCGGGGTTTAAAATCAATTGGACTAAATCAGAGGTTATGCCTTTAACATGTTCTGTGAACAGGAAATGTATGGTGGACCTGGGATTTCGGTGGTGTCCTGATAAGATGCAATACTTGGGGATATGGTTGGCTCCCGAAATTAGAGATTTGATTTCGGAAAATGTGAAATCAGTATGTAGTGGATTGAGGGTTGAGCTGGACAGGTGGAGTTTGTTGAATCTCTCACTTTGGGGCAAGGTGAACGCACTGAAATGATTTCTGCCCCAAAAATTAATTATGTTTTAGGTATGCTTCCTTTGATGCTGCCGACGTCTTTTTGGAAGGATTTGGACAGGATGCTTCAAGAATTCTTGTGGGATAGGAAGCCTCCGAAGTTAAAGTTGTGGAAATTACAACTGCCACTTAATCGGGGCAGTTTGGGGGTTCCTAATTTCAGGGCCTATCACTTGGCTTTTATGTCTGCTTTTCTAGTTCCGTTTGTGAATGAATTACCAGATGTGTGGGTGGAGGCGGAGACTAGCTCTGCTGGACCGTTGACTCCACGAGCAGTCTTGACTTCCATCTCAAAAAGGTGTTGTGGAAGAGATCTGTTGATTGAGAACTTGAGGAACTCATGGAAGATATTATGTGGATTTATGGGTGTGGACGCATTTAGAGAACCAGGAGCGTCATTATGGTTTAATCCTGCGATTAGGATTAGTGGTAATGTGTTTTTTTGGCCAGATTGGTTCTTGGGTGGAGTGCGGTGGTTGGATGATCTATTTAGGAACGGTATTTGGGTGACAGTGAGGGAATTGCTACTACGATTTGACATAGACAATTTTAAGAGATCTGATTATGTGAAGCTGAAGCAGGCGGTTGGGATTGTGGACTTTGACCAGAGGATGGACTTGAGTTTGTTTACTAGAGAGCCAATTGGGAGGGAAGGTGGCCTGGCCAGTCGAGTGTATAAAGAGATTGTGTCGCATTACAATGGTAATGATTTGCTTATAGAGGAGTGGGGTAGGAGAATTGGTTCGGATATCTCTGATGACTCGTGGCGACGGATGTGTGAAAATGTTAAGTTATGTTCAGAAGGACTTACAGAGAGGTCGAGACAAATAAAGATTCTTAATCAGGTTTTTTGGACTCCAGAGAGAATGGTGAGTAGGGGAATGTCGGAGAGCTCGGATTGTTGGAGGTGTATTCATGTGGCAGGTACATTGGAGCACATGCTGTGGGACTGTAGGTTGGTGTGGTTGTTCTGTGGTGAGGTTGGTCGGGTGTGTGATGAGGTGATTGAGGGTTTGCCTGCTTTGGATTTCAGAATGATGGTATTGGGGGATGATGAGTCTTTGGAGGATCTTACTCAGAATCAGAAGGAGTGGTTGTTCCGAGGGGCAATGATCGGTAAGAAAATTGTTTTGCGAAATTGGAAATCGGTATTGACTCTGAATATTGAGACGTGGTTGACTGAAATGCAAGACTTGGCGGCTGTGGAGAAGACACTTTACAGAAGGGAAGGGAAATTGAATTTATTTGAGAAAATCTGGGGTAAATTTCTACAGCTATACTAGACATGGTATTGTACTTGTGTAAATAGGGGCTGGGGGGTGGTAATTAGGGGGTTCTGTGATTTAGATTAGGGGCTATGTTTGGTTCTGTATTTCATTATATATAGTTATGTTATGAAATGTTTTGATGGTTTCGGAAATGTTACACGTCTTATAGAGTGTATTCTACTGTATGTGATTTTGAAGTTCTGTAAATAAAGTTTCAACAAAAAAAAATATCTGCTTTGCATCGAACTTCCCTTCCCAGTCCTTCCAGCTGATTATAATATAATCTGAGTCTTGTCAATTAACATGGGAATTTTCACACAGTTTATACTCACTCCCACAATGGGTTTCCCTGATCTTCTCAGTGCACTGCCTACCAGGCTTATGGAGAACTGACTCCTTTCATACGTTCCTTACCCCTCTCATCCACCACTCCCATAATTTCCTTCCCGCTCCCTTTTGAAAAATATCACAGCACCTGGAAAATCGCCCCTTCTTACCACACTTCCTGCATTCCACTCTGTGTCCCAGACAAGCCTGTGAAATGTCCTCCCACATCTAAAACATCTCTTCACTTGATTGGACTTCCCTCTGTCCGTGTTTCCCTAGGTGACCTTCCCTTCTCCCCCTTGGAGGGCTGACTCTACCCCACAGTGATAGAAACACCAGTGCCCTTCCCCCTTTTCACTGAGGCACATTTTTCTCATCCTGCTTCTCTAACCGCTTCACACACATCATCATGTGTTCCATCCTTTTGCCGGTGTCCTCCACTTCCTTTACAGTAGGGTCCTCCTTGTTCCAAATCTCCTCTTGGATCTTGTGTTCCCTCACCTTTAACATGAACTGATCACGTGCTTGTTCGTTGCAATGGAACTTGTTTACCAGTTTCCTCAGTGATGACGTCCTCAACAGTTTCACCATCTGCTTGCGACTCCTCATTCCAAAATAGTCCCTTTCCAGAATGGGACTCACCTTTTTCTCTTGATTTACTGAATTGCAAGAGTGACAGGAAGTTTAGCCTGGCTGACGGGCAATTTTGCACCGCTGAGGTGCAATTTTACGCTGTAATTTGCACTGAATTGCTAGTGCAAAAATGTCCTGGAACTGACTGACCAGTACAAAAAATGGCCTCAGCACCCTGACGATTGCAAGAACCACATTATGCAAATATTGGGGCTCAGCTGCCAGTCATCGGTGCAGTATATGTGCTCCGCCCCATAGAGCGGATTTTGTGAGACCAGTTAGGATGGTTTATACATTTCTGTTGTTAATATAAAAGAAATAAGCTATCTATATTTCATTGGCAGAACTCTAAGTATAATGTGGTGTAATGAAAATGTACTTTAAGCCTATTTGACATTGAGCATCAGCGATTATAGAAGGACCCTGCATTCCTTTGATTTCAAATGCATAAACCAGCAGACTAATACTGCGGCTTTCTTTCTTAAATAGATGCTCGCAATGTGTATGTGGCTGTTTAACGAAAGCTGTAATATTTGCTTTTATTTATGGAAATCGCAAATAAGTGTATGTCTTTTTTAATGGCTAAACCACTTAGCAGCCTAATTGCCTAAACACTGTACTGCGTGGGGTCCTGTTATTTTCCATTGCAGTCACGTGAAAGCAGTGAAAGGTGGTTTCTTGGGTCCGGTTTTACAAACCTCTTTTAAAGTTGATGCCCACATGGAGAACCTTGACTCTTTTCCTTTGTTTTATAGGGGGTTTTTTTTGGCCAGACCTTGGGCCTGATCCCCAACGATATCCACTGGAGCAAACGAGGAGATGTTTATGAGTATCTCAGATTTGTACCCGCTCTTTTATTTCTGATTCAGAAATCCTACCGAAGAGCAAACCTTAAGATTCCTGGAGCACCTCGCAGATGTGCATGGGCAAATCTTGTTGAATTGTGCTTGCACGGGAGCATCTCAAGGCTGATCCAGGCATCTTCCCATCTGCTACACTTTTAAGGCTTTTTTGTGAGGCAGCGATTCAAGTAAGATCGTTCAGCGGTTAAACACTCGTTGCTGCGATCTGTGTTTGATCTGCGGGTCGCAGTTTCGAATCTCGGCAAAACCAACTCAGCCTTTCATTGAGGTCGATAAATGAGTGCCAATTGTGATTGGGTAATGTATGTACATATGTCGGTGTCCAGTCATAATGTCGAACCAATAATGTCGAATTACAAAAATGTTGAATCCAAAAAGTCGAAAACAAAAATGTCGAATTTTTTATTTTTTTATTTATAAATTTTTTTGGGCTCCGGGGGTAAAAAAAAGGGGTAAAAAAAAAACTAAAAAAGGGGGGTTGGGGGGAACCCCCCCATTTCGAAAAAAAAGCAACCAAAAAAAAAATTAGACATTTTTGTTTTCGACTTTTTGTTTTCGACCTTTTGACTTTGGACATTATTGGATTCGACTTTTTGACTATAAACCACATATGTCGTATGTCAAGTGCTTTGAGATTAAAGCGCTATATAAAAACAAATTATTATAAGAAAAGAACATTATAAGTGACAGGTGGCCACCCACGCTATCCAAATACTTCCTGTCATTCCCTCCAATGTTTGAGAATTTGGCCACTGAAATTTGCCCAGTAATTTAAGAAGATGTAACTTAATTTCTAGCATTGCTTTTTCTTTACAGCTTTGCAATGTCAACACCTCCATGGGCTTCAATGATTCCATTCTTCAGCCATTTCTCACAGATGTCAGTACTCATGTGACACCCATTCGGTATTATACCACACCCTGAAACCTCCCAGGCACAGATTATTTTATCACTGGACTGCACCCAGAGGTGGACTGGGAACCAAAAGAGGCCCTGGAAATAAGTTTGAAAGTGGCCCCATATTACACATTTTCAGCAAGCCCAACCCTTTTCCTATGAGAACATTTGAAAATAAAATAGGTTATCACACAACAGAGGCCCAGGGTACAGGAGCCTACCGGGAAATCTCCAGAGTTCCCTATAGGCCAGTCCACCCCTGGCTGCACCTGTCGAAGCTGAACATGTTGCACTTTTGCATCCTGGGACTCTGTGCCCCCATTATGAAAGCTGAATGCTGATCCTGAGTGCAATGCAGCACTTCGGAGCACAACATGTTTCCAAAGCTGCTGAAGCCATTCCCCCATGTAAAACTGTCCACAGGAGGGTACACATCGAGTTCTGCTGCGATGGAGAACAGAGTCTGCCCACAGTGGGCATGGCGGGAGTCTGTAACTGCACCTCCCCATAAGTGGCCGTAAAGGATATCGCCTCCCCCTTCAAATCAGCACTACGCACAGCCTCAATGCAAGTGCATAGCAGTTCTCAATATAAATCATGCACGTGGGCAACAAGATTATTTCATTTGCATGGGACATTGTCAATTTTTCTACATTCTATGATAGACAGAATCCAAATAAACAGACATGCAACAACTCATTTTTAGTTTTGGGTTTTAGGTGGCGCGAAAGCACCAGTTATGTGCCAAAACTATTGCATTGGAGTACAGGAGGATGATAGGATCTGAGGAGGGGCACACAGCTTGTGGGTGTTGTTTGGTTATCGACTCACCCATTGAATGCTCATGGCCATGCTTATCCCTATGGCCATTCCCACACGTTACCAGCTCCTCCCCTCCCAAAACACCTCGTCCTAGGAACCTTTGTGCTGGTACATTTTGGTCTGCCAGTTTTCTTTCTTAAGAGTCTTCTGATAGGCGTACATGCAGTTGTAAATGTGTTACTGGTGCAATAAACATATCTTAACCAAGTGTACATTCAGCCACTTGAGTTATAAGCAGTATGCTTGCCCTTGCACTAAAGGTGTGTTAAAAACAAACATTGTCAAATACAACGGTTTTGGCTTAGATATAGCTATTAAATGGGCATTTGCCATGCACTCCTTATTAGATGTCCTGCCTGCACCATCTTCCGGCTGTTACCATCTGGTGGTCAGGTGATAAAATGATGGCGTTGGCTAACAAATGCCTGTCTCAAACCTACACAAAAGACAAAACTATAGGCTTTGACAATAGTTGCTCAAATGTATTTCTGATTGCTGCTCTAGTACAGACACTCCAAAAATCTTCACTACCGCTACAGACAATTGGGCCTCATTATGGGTTTGCTGTTATCCCAACGATAAATCCGGTGGGAAATCGGCAAACGGTAATACCGTCAGTGGCAATTGCAATTCTGGAATTACCAGCATATTCCAAGTGCCAGCAACAGTGGGAATTCCTGGTTTCATGGAATCTTATAGGACTCCATGGGGGAATTCACTGTATCAGGGCCACTGGTAATGCCAGCATTTGTTGGAGGTGGGGTGCCAGAATGACCGGGAGCTCGGAGCTGCTGGTAATTCCGCCTATCCGACCACCAAACTTGTAGTTAAGCAGTGTAGGAAAAAAGTCAGTAATGGAATTACCGCTACTTTTTTCCTGCACCGCCAAATTTGTAATGAGGCCCAATACCTTAGTGCTCCACTAAATTGTTTTGACTATCACCAAGTAAAGCGTGGGTGTGTGCCTTTGTGTGTGTGTGCGTATGTGTCTGTCTGTTGTCTATATTTTCATGTGTATATGTGTGTAATAAATGTTGTCAAATTATTATCTATCTTTTTGAGGGTTTATTATATAATACCCTGAGAATAATAATCCGGTCTAAAAATGAAGCAGTAAAAATGAAGAGGTAAAAATACATTTTAACTTGAAAGTCAAACTTAAGATACAGTAAGTACATTTTAAATACCTATATTTATTATTGACCTTTTTTATAAAAAGAAAATCCAAATATATGAGTTTATTTTAAAAATGTAGTTTTGGTTTATTTATTTGGTACTTGGAGGGGAAAATCCCTGTAAATATCTCCCTTCTAGCAAAACAGCACTTTTTGGACTTATTTTTTTAAAGTGTCTACATGCTCCATTCTCTAACCCAAATGTATTGGCGGCATTGTCGGAACTGGGCAAACAGGCAAATAAGTCATTGAAAATTGGCTCTTGTGCAGGCAGAATCTAATGTCTTGCAGGAAAGTGACGGGTGAGGAGGCACAGGTTGGGCATTCAAAATCTGGCCACAAATCTTTAAAAAAGGGCAGCTGAGCGGGAAGTGGGTGCTTTCTTACAGCGAGTGGTTACGCGCCCGTCTTTAAGGTTTTATGACCCTGTTTTGGAGTTCTCAAAATCCTCACCAACAATAGTCCAATGACACTCTGCTAACAGCCGCAGGTTTCTGCTTATGGCACGAATAACTGTATTACCATTGCAAGCGAGAGTGCCATGGTTGAGGCTAGAGAAAGCCCACCCCTGTGGTTTGCGTTGTATGGGGGATCTGATTCATTTTTTAATAGCCTGTAGGTTTACAATTCATATGAGGAAACGCTCGCTTAGACAACATTTTAACCAGAATAATATAGGAACCTGCACTGGGGCAATGACATTATTTATGAATACTAATGATGTAACATTTGTATCTGATGCAGCCAATTTTATTAAGGAAACGTTTAATGTGTCAAATATGTTATGGAAGAAGGGAATCCAGTTTTATATGGTGTTTGATGATAATTGTATGTACTGTTGTGTCATTGTGTTAACGGACGTATTGTCCGCACAAAATTAATTTCTCTCTCTCTGTAAATATCCAGCTCAACTCAGCATGCCACAGCAACCCTCTCCTTCCGCCACAGCTCCTGTAAACCATAGTGGTACTGCTTCTTTTTCTAGATATGTTTTATTATGTTCTTTTTTTAACATTACTTTTTTTTGCTTTTCTCATCTTACAGTAAAACCTATGTGTACTTCTTAATTTTTTGTATTCTTCAACTTTCCAGAGTTATTTGGACGGCACATCTCTACAAATCAACTTCTGGGAATATTTTTCAAAGACTTAGGTTACTAGGGTCTGGTACAAGGAACACAACATTTGGGTCTAAAGGCGTGTGTGATCTGGTGAGTTTTTGGTTCTGTCCATGCTTGAGGATGTCAGTTTCTGGCAAAGGGAAGCCGTGCACGGCGGTATCTTCCCTTGAAGAGTATTTCACAGAATATATGGATAGGTTGTTGCAAGTTTTATGGACGCAGCAATTCAAGGCAACCTCGAACCTTTTGAATTTCAATCACTTTAGCTGGGTCAACATTTTCAAGTTTTTCAAAGGCACAAAATATTAGGTTTCACCAAACTTGACTTCGCATCGTAACATATGAAGGCAGGCACATAGACACGTAGAACACTGTGTTGTGTTAGTAGAAGAGGCGGGGTATATACATCAATGACCTTGTTAGTTGGAGAAGGCAATCTGTGAATCTAGGGGGTAGTTTAGGATTGGTAACAGTGCAGGTCAGTGCAAAATGAAATCAATTATAGACCCCAGGTGGAATTGGGGTGTTTGAGTAGAATTCTGTGATGGTTTGAGGGTGATTTGCGGATGTAAGGGAGTAAACTAAACCAGTCCGAGTCAGGTATCGTCGATAAACGTAATTTTAGTATGAGGAGGACAACGCAAGGTCAAATAAGTGAGAAACACACATACATTTTGCGGGCGAGTGAGTACCCCAAGTGGTGAAATTACCACATGCATTTTGTTGCCAGGGAATAACGCAAATGCATTGTTAGGCACAAGTGTGTTTTGTGGGTGAAAGGGAACGGCAATGCATTGTTAGGCACAAGTGTGTTTTGTGGGTGAAAGTGAACGGCAATGCAATGTTAGGCACAAGTGCGTTTTGTGGGTGAAGGGGAACGGCAATGCAATGTTAGGCACAAGTGCGTTTTGTGGGTGAAGGGGAACGGCAATGCAATGTTAGGCACAAGTGCGTTTTGTGGGTGAAGGGGAACGGCAATGCAATGTTAGGCACAAGTGCGTTTTGTGGGTGAAAGGGAACGGCAATGCAATGTTAGGCACAAGTGCGTTTTGTGGGTGAAAGGGAACGGCAATGCATTGTTAGGCACAAGTGCGTTTTGTGGGTGAAAGGGAACGGCAATGCATTGTTAGGCACAAGTGCGTTTTGTGGGTGAAAGGGAACGGCAATGCATTGTTAGGCACAAGTGCGTTTTGTGGGTGAAAGGGAACGGCAATGCATTGTTAGGCACAAGTGCGTTTGTGGGTGAAAGGGAACGGCAATGCAATGTTAGGCACAAGTGCGTTTTGTGGGTGAAAGGGAACGGCAATGCTATGTTAGGCACAATTGTGTTTTGTGGGTGAAAGGGAACGGCAATGCATTGTTAGGCACAAGTGCGTTTTGTGGGTGAAAGTGAACGGCAATGCAATGTTAGGCACAAGTGCGTTTTGTGAGTGAAGGGGAACGGCAATGCAATGTTAGGCACAAGTGCGTTTTGTGGGTGAACGGAACAGCAATGCAATGTTAGGCTGACATTGCATTTGTAGGCAGATGAGAACACAATCGCACTGTTAGGTGCACATGTTGTTGTAGGCGAAAGAAAGGGCCAAAGTAATGAGGGCACCAGGTGTGTTTTGCTATCAGAGGACAATCAGTGACAACCCGCAATGCATTTCACCAAAGCAAAGGGAGACTCAGTGGGAGGAAGACAAATGAGTGTTAGGTTCCAGTGTTTGTATAGGGAGGGAGAAAGCCAAGCCACTGTTATGCACAAATGCATTTTTTTGATGGCGGAGAACACCATGGCAGTGTTAGGCACACATGTTGTTAATGACGACATAAACAAAAAAAGCAGTGAGAACCTCATATACATTTTGTAGGCGAGAACTCCAAAATGGTGAAAGGCACACATGTATTTTATGGGCAGAGAAGAACACCAAGACTGACAGGCAGTTGCGCATTTCGTAGGCAGAAAATACCAACCAGGTAATGTTGGGCCCATGTGTTTTTTTGTATGCAGGGAGAACACTGAAGTAGTGAGAAACCCATGTCTGTTTTGTAGGCAGAGGGCAAAGGCCACAGCGGTGAGTACCCCACATCTGTTTTTCAGGCAGAGGGGAAGGCCAAGCAGTGACAACAATACAAATAATTTGGAGGCTGAGGAGAGCGCCAAGGCACGGTTAGGCATGCATGTGTTCGGTAGGGGGAGGACAAGGTGAAATCAGTGACCACTACCTATACATTTTGTAGGTGGAGGGCAAGGCCACATCAGTGAGAACCCTACATTAACTCTAGATTAATTTTGTAGGCGGAAGAACGGCAACTAGTGAGCGAGCCATATGCATTTCTTAGGTGTTGGTGCATGTTGATGCAGTGTTAGGCACATGCATTTTATGGCCGGAGGAGAACTCCAAGACAATGTTAGGCACATATTTGTTTTGTAGACAGAGGAGAAAGCCAAGCTAGGCTAGGCAAATATGAGCTTTGAAGGTAAAAGGCAATGCCAAGACAGGGCTATGCACATGTGCATTTTCTAGACAGACAGCAAAGCCAAAGCAGTGAGAAAAGCATGTGCATTTTGTAAATTACGGAAAATACCAAATCAGTGAGAACCCCATGTGCATTTGGTAGGCATAGGAGAACAGCAAAGCAGCCTAAGGCAATGTCACATTTGGTGGCTGGTTTATTAATGACAGAAAGGGAACTGGTAACCTCCCATTCAAGTAAAGAAAATGCAATAAAAGACAGCCAAATAGCCAGAATAGTCCTTTCCACATAAGTGCTCTTCGCACTGGCTGCATGTGCCAGGCCTGCTCACCTCTAGCGTTAAAGACCCAGCACATATAATTCTCGGGAGTTTACACCACCTCCCTCCACTCTGGCATTGCAGTCTTTAGGTGTTCCTGAACCCTCTTCCTCACTTGGCTATAGGTGCATTCTTACTGTGGTCCTATAACGCAGATCTAAAAATGTTCTCAAAGTGCAGAAATGCTTAAGTAGAAGGTTGTAGCTGGCAGGAAGAGATAGAGAGAGGTCCCTTGAGCTGGGGGGCCAAAATGTAGAGCCCATCCCCTTCTCCTCCTCCTCTCTGTACTAGGCATAGTCCCCCTGACCCTCTCTCATTCCTCCTGAAACCCGCTGGATCTACCCCGGACCAACATGACCTTCCACACCTGTCTATTCGAACTGGCCAGGCCTTGCTACTGCTAACAAACCTTCTTGCTTAATCCTCACCTGCTCCTCATTTCCTCTTTTTCACTCTACCCTGATGTTACTGTTGTTTCTGTCTAACTCCCAGACTCTGGTGTGTCCCCTTCTTCTTTCCCTGGTATTCATGTCAATACCACTTGAGCCTCTCCTTCCAGCATTAGCTCCTTGCCCCACCACCTACTGAGTTGCCATGAATCCTTCATGCTCATTCCCCTCTAATGTTATCACCTCCTTCTTTTTCACTTCTGCATAACTTCCTCCTTCCTCTCGACCCCGGGTTTTGCCATATCCTTTTTTTCTATTCCTGCTGTTATCATCTCATTCCAATACACAGCAGATTTCACCCCTTCCTTCCTTTCCTCTCTCGTTGTTATCACATTCTTTCAACCAACTCCAGGTTTTATCATTTCCCTCTTCTTTTGTTACCATCTCCTGTTCAAATCTGGTTATCATCTCCTGTCACTCCTCTCCAGATGTTACCTCCCCTTCCCTTCTTTTTCTGCCCCCTCCCAAGCCACTCCTGATTTCACTTAGTCTTTCATTCCCTCTTCTGTTGGTACCTCTTCCTTCCTCTCCACTAAATATTCTACCTTCTGGTTTTTTATCCATTCTTTCAACTCTCTCCACCCCCTCTCGATTTCCTCTACACTAACCTCTCCCGTCTCCTGTAGCCTTCTGATAGGTTTCCTCCTTTCAGCCTCCAGCCTTGACCAAAGGAGAGCCTCCTGTTCCAGCAACCCACACTCTTACAGCGTGTGATGTCTGGTTTATATAGGGTGAATCGCCCTCCCATGCGTTGTACATGGACTGAGGGCGTGCACCTTCATTCCCAAAGATCTGAGGGTTAGGATTGTTTGGCTCCCTTAATTTCCTGTGGGTAAGAATGAGGTTGAAGGGGCTGGCCTAACTCTGAATGAACCTTTGTAGAAAACCTAGATTCTTGCATGAATAGGCATGTCCATGGAGAGGTGCTTGTGCCTGGGAATACACTGAATACATTTGCTCATCAGGTAAGTTCAGTTTTGGATGAATCTGGGTGCGTCTATACTGCTCTACTGCTATTTCCACAGCCCTTGCTAAGATCTCGCTTGTTTTTGGGCTCACTGACTTTGCTAGCAGGCAAATGGTACTGAACTGGTTCAAAAACTTCACAGGCAAGTCATGAAAGGGGCATGGGCCTAAATCCACAGGGTTCCTGCGTTAGGGGAAATCCTGCTGATCTTTTTGAGAACATTTCAGGGAAGAGACTATACAGGGGTCCAGCCTGGGGGAGGGGCATGCGTGGTTTGTTAGGGAGAGTGCATGGTGGTACTTCTATGACAGACCCCAGCCAAGAAACTCAGATGGGAGAGTGTCCTTTGGATATTCCCAATTCCTCCCACTGGCTCATCATCCATGGGCTTGGGGATGACCCCAGCCTTCAAGACCTCTTACCCTGTCTACAGATCCAGGCAGGGCACTTCATCACAGCACACATGGCTTTGTAAACAAATAGGAACACCAAGGCAGTTGTAGGCACATGTTCATAGTGTATGTAGATGAGAATGCTAAGAAAGTGTTAGGTATATGTGTTTGTTGTTGGCCTAAACAGTGAGAACAACATATGCATTTTTTAGGTTGCAACCAAGACTAAAGCAGTGAAGACCACACATGCATGTTGTATATGTAGGTGAATGGCAACGTAGTGAGAAACCTGCATTAATTTTGGAGGCATGGAAGAATGTGAAGGATGTGTTAGACACACATGCATTTTGTAGGTAGAGGAGAAGGCCAAGGCAATGTTAGGTGTAGGTTTTTTGTCAGTAAAGGAAATGGCCACATCAGTGAGAACATCATGCACATTTTGTAAACTGAGGAGAAGACCAAAGCATTGAGAACACCATTGCATTTTGTATGCATGGCAGACCTGCACAGCAGTGTTAGGCACCAATGCACTTTGTATAAACATACTCCATCAGATTTATCTGCTGTGCCTGAGACTTTTGGAATCCATTAAATAAGGGAGATAAAGGGAGAGAATGCTGTCTCCCAGTTGCTCTCTTCCTTGCTGGGCTGGTCACCCTTTGTACACCTCCAGCCTCTTGACAGGCTCCAGGTGTGAATGTTTCAATAGCCCTGGCTGATCATAATAAAAGGGACATGCCTGACCCTCACAGTTCTTAGCAAGCATCTTCCTTGTCTCAGTATTAGAGTGGTGAGAGGGTGTGGTGTTCATTTCTCCCAGTCTCCTCTTCCTCATATCAGTACAGTCAAGTGTTATATCTGGGAACATAGGGGGGACTGGCTAATAATAGCCCTAAAAGTTTGGGGGATGGTTAGGTTAGTCGTCAATAGGAAAAGAGGGATACCATGTCTCGCCTGAGGGCAGCCCACTACCAGGTCTTGCTCTTAATGTTCCTCGGGAGCTGCCAAACCCAACAAACCCACAAAGATGGTGCGCTCTCAACTATACTGAAACTTCAGCTGAGTTTAAAACACCATCGAGGGGAAGTGGATAAAATAAAAAACTTAAGACACTGGATCTCCTCTTGGAAAAAATATCTGCATCAAGGAAAAGAAATAACAACGTAAGAGTGTCTGCAACTCTATTTACTCGCCACCCCTTAGATGAGGATATGTACCTGAGGTTCCTCTGCTGATTGCCTAGAGGACATCTTTTCTCACTTTTCTAACCTGTTATTTCAAAGGTTATCCTCTTCCTCCTCTCCTTTCTCTCTCATTCCCGATTGTCTGCCTGCTATGCAGGCATGGTGGGCTGATAATGGTCTCTGCCTTAATTCAAGTAAGACTGAGATCCTTCTCATTGGGACTCCTGCCCCCTCATTCCCTCATACTCTCTGACCACCCCCCTTGGGCCCCGCCTCACCCTCTTGTGAAGCTAAAAACTGCAGTGTCATCTATGACTCCTCTCTCTCCTTCTCACCCCAAATCGCAGACCTCGCCAAGAAGGACCACTTTCAGCTTTACCTTATCAGAGGCATTCTCCCCTTCCTCACCTTCCCCCAGAAACTCAATGTCTCCAGAGCTCTGGTTCTATCCGGGCCTGGTTTATTGCAACAGCCTCTTCCTTAACCTTCCTCTTTCCTCGTCAACGAATCTAGAATAGGACTGCAAAACGTATCCTTGGCCTCAAGCTGTGGGATCGCATCTTTCCAGCTCTAGAATCTATCCACTGGCTCCCGGTGGTTGCAAGGATCAAATTCAAGACCCTTTGCATCATCCACAAGGCTTTCTGGGGTTGGGGAGCTCGCTAAATCCAACTATCTCTCCCTAAATATTTCCCTGCTAGAGCCCTTCAGTCCTCTAGCTCCAACTCTCTGCAGATTTGACAATTCTCCAAGCAGAGAGTGGGGGGTCGATCCCGTTCTTTGGTAGAAGCCTCTGCTGGAATATCTCCCTGCCCCTCTACACCTTGAGCTAGATCTCCTCAAGTTCCAGAAACTTCTCAAGACCCTCCTTTTTTCTTCCTCCTTCCCTCTCCCCCTCCCTTGCTGGCTTCCACCTGTGACTGGTTGCTTGTGACCCTTATGAGTCTGCCAGTGCAAGGCCTTCCTTTGACCAGTCTTTACCTGCACCCCTTTACACGCACTTTTCCCCGGGCTCCCTTCCCTGACTAGCCACTGAATCTGGTCCATCCTCGTCCTCGCACTATTCAACCCTGCATCTCCCTCCTCTGGCACTGGCCCTCTGGGGCTCCCCCTGGCACTTGCCCATCCCCTGTGGGCCCGTCCCTCTTGCACTTCTCCCTCTCTTTCCCTTCCCTCTCCCATCCCTTGCCTTGCCTTTCCCCCACCCCCGGCACGTCATGTTACTGCACTTGCACAATCCGAATATCACAAGGCCTAGTAGGACCGTTACTGTTGTTTTTCTCTTCTGCCCCCACGCCTTTTGTCTTGTGGCACCTGGAAACACTACCTGATGTATAGGAGCCATACAAATGTTCAATAAATAAATAAAGTGTATGGGAGTGGAGTTTGGGGTCTGGTTATTGACTTGGGAGGTGGTTTTGTATGATTGATTTAGAAATACTGAGATTCAAGATTGATTCAGTCTTTCTAAATTGATCATAACAGTGTGTGTGAAAAATAAATCGGTTACTTCACTTAGTACCAAATCCATGCCAGTGCAAATGCTGGAGTATTTGTATGGCCGAGAGGAAGGGAGCGGCAGAATCATACGATACAATCCGTCCCTCCTCTCCCCCAAACAAATGAATGAAAATGGGCGTACGAGAAAAGCAATGTGTAAAAGCCTTACAGTACGCCCGGCTGAAAACATGTGAGGCGATACTGACAATAAACTTCTTGATACTCTGTCCACTTTTTGATTTGGGTATTCACCCTGAAAACATTCCCTGCTCACGTGATCAAATTCTCTTTTAAAAAAAGAAGTACTCCTTAATTGAAACTCTTAAGCTACCATGGATTACAACATTGGAATCACCTCATGGTCTTTAGATCCGGCTTCCAACTCATGCTTATCCTCCTTGGGATTTAATATACAGCCTTTGTAAAGTATAGCATTCAGCTTTCATTCAAGTAAACTTTCTGATGAGGTGCCCACCCGCTATACAAAGGTAAATTCTTCAACCTAATAATCCCCTTTATGAGCAAATAAGAAAGAGGTTAAAGCAGCCGTTAGTGTGTGCTATGCGGGAAGAAAATTATAGAAAGTATGTGCTCACTACAATGAAATACCCTGGTAGAACAACACACCAGTCCACCATAGCCCTTTTTTCTCCATTGGAGTAAACATGCACGATCACACTACTTCTGCACTTAGCTTCCCACTTTGCACTGTGCTTTGAGCTGCCTCGCCACAAAGGTATTCTCACTGGAACATCCCAAAGATATCAACGTCAGCATATAGGGCAATAGGTAGCTGGAAATCCGCTACTGGGCACTCATTTTGATACCTTATTTTCGGCCATTTTCTCAATTCCCTTAAACCCTTACACCATTCCTTATTCTTGTGCATTGGCCTCTCTTTTTCCAGAGTCACCTTTACTCTTCTTATCTTGGCCGTGCTAAACTCGTTCACTAACCTTCCTTGCTGTCAGCACTTACTTTTGCACTTTGATGCTCTTTGCCGTGTCCACAGTACTCCCCCTGAAGTTACTTATCTGAATGCTTCCAAGCCATGTGAACAATCAATTCCCAGAGGCCTTTTCCCTCCCTTGTTGGTGTCACTAAGTGGCGGCCATATAAATCACCAATAAATACATTCATGAAACACTTCAAAGCAAGGTTTTAGAAAGCAAAGCATGAGAAACTTTGATCGGAAATAGCTAGCACATTTAAAATGTACCCCTCATGAATTTTGAATTTGGTCTAAATATATGCAGCTCGTGTCATGACCATTAGGAATCTCGACTCTTTGGAATGTACTGTTTTAACCAATATTTTAAAAAAAGAAATATATGACAACTCAGAGAACAAGAGGTGGGCGGCCAGCTGACAGCTGTTGAGGTAACAGTGACCTACTGAAGCAGGGGCACACACAGGGAAGTGGGTTGGGAATTGTTTAATGGGTAAATATAATAAGTATAACAAGTAACACTTTAACTGTTTGTAGTAGTAATACATGTATGCTAGTCTTATCACAAGAACACAAAGATTGAACACTTAATGAAACACAAACAGAATGTAAAATACATATAAGCAGAGGTATAAATTAATAGGTCTGCCAGGATCGAACAATAAATGAAACACAAACAAAATGTAAAATAAATACATTAGTGCAAAAGTGTAAATTGGCAGACCTGTGAAGTTAATTTACACTTTTGCACTAATGTATTTATTTATTTTACATTTTATTTACATTTTGTTTGTGTTTCATTTATTGTTCAATCCTGGCAGACCTGTTAATTTATACCTCTGCTTATATGTATGTTACATTCTGTTTGTGTTTCCTTAATTGTTCAATCTTTGTGTTCCAAATTTTATATGCACTTTTCCACCAAAATTGAATGGCAACCCGCAAATATGATTTTTGAAAAATTCATGTCCTTTTTTTAATAAACAGCTGTTTAAAAACATTTTTTCAATAAACAACTGTTTGTTTGTTTGTTTATTAACTGTAATTATTTATAACATTAGCTCTATCTTCTATTTTCTTAGATTATCTTTTGGTTTTTCAAGGAAGAATTTTTGGATATCTTTGATACCAAGATCATTACGTATGAAAATTAGACCATAGTCTATTAACTCATTGTATCACAGCTTTTGGATCTTTTGTTTATATATTATAGGCCCCCACCATAGCTGTGCCACATTTTGGGGCAATCCCCTAATTCTGTACCACATTACTCAAGTCAACGCCCGTACCAGCAAACGCATTCATCCATCCCGGAAATAACTTAGTATTCGCTTTCCTTCCCCTGCTTAAATCAAATGGGGAGACCCCTTTGGTGCAGTGTGGCATGTATCTATGGACCAATACCGTTTTTTACTTCCACTCTCCAATCTCTCCCATTCGACCATGCTAACTTAATGGCATCCTTTATCACCCTATTATACTTCTCAACCACACCATTGGACTGGGGATGATAAATAGCACACACCTTATGAACAATTGATCTCTCATCAAAACATTACTTCATCTCCTTGGATTTAAACTGAGATCCATTAACCTCCTCAGGGTACCCCTCAAGCTCACACATTTCCTCCAAAAATTCAATGGGCCTCATTACGACCCTGGCGGTACGGAGTGATTGGTGCCGTAAAAGGTGCCGGCGCCGTTCACTCCGTACCGCCGCAATACGAGTTCCCCTCGCGGGACACGGTAAGCACGCCTGGGAAAACGAGGCGTGCTTACCGGGTCCCGCGAGGGGAAGAGGGAGCAAACAACGGGCCATCTCGTAACGAGATGGCCCGTTGTTTGCTCCCTCTCCCATTCCCATTCAGCCATATGGGGGCTGAAATGGGAATGGGGAAGGACCGTGTCCGGGTCCTTGGAGGGAGGAATTACCTGGCCTTCCGAACTCGGAATGGCCCGGTAAGTCCTCATTCCGAGGACCCGGACCCCGACGCGAATTCGGCAGCAGCATTGCCGCCAATAGCGGCATGGTTACCGCCGAACTCGTAATGAGGGCCCATGACTTTCCGGGTTGTTACATGAGGCACCATGGTTACTTCCGCCCATCTCGTCAACATATCTATCATAACAATACAATAAGAAGCACCTCCGTCACTCCAAACGGGACCCAATACATCAATTGCAACCATCTTCCAGGCCCTCTCAGGGATGTTTATCAACACCATTGGATAACTCGCTCCCACACACACTTTATCACTTTTCATACAAAGGATGCAGTTCCTTATTCTTCTTTCCACTTGTAGATCGCATCCAGGCCACCAATATGTGTTTGTTATCCTTTGCTTTGTTTTCATCATTCCTTGATGACCTACATGTCCTAACTGAATGATGTTGTCTCTGAGTCCCTCCGGCGGTACCAGCTTGTCACTTCTCATCAAACATCCACTTTGGATATATAGTTCATGTCTGACATTCCAAAACATGAGCACACCAGCCTCTGTTATTTTGGTTTGATTCCAATTTGCTTCGTTCACATTCTTTATTACTTCTTGAAGAACATTATCCTTAGTCATCTCCTCATCCCATTCTTGTTTGGATATTGCTACTTTAGATATTTCATAAATTCACAAATCATTTCTTGTTCATCTACCTCCTCACTCATATCATCATAGCTGGTTAGTCTTGATAAACAATCTGCCATGCAGTTCTTCACTCCCGGAATATAGACCATGCTGAAATTGAATTCCTGCAGCATAGACACCCATCTGCGAATTCTACTCGAAACTTTGTCCAACCCTTTCATGGCAAACACTTCAACAAGAGGTTTATGGTCAGTGTGAATTTCAAACTCAGTAACGCACCTGATGGCAAGAGTCTCTTTCTCTATGGTAGCATACGCCTTCTCCACACCTTTAAGTAAACGTGAAGCAAAGGCTATCACCAATTCCTTTCCTCCATGATACTGTACCAGAGTTGCACCCAGCCCCACATTGCTGGCATCAGTGGTGATCACTGTTCTCCTTCCTCTCACATAGTTCTGGAGTGTTGGGGCTTTTGCCAAATCTGATTTAATGGAAAAGAATTCACTTTCCCAACCTTCATCCCACTCAAATCTCTTATTGACTTTAACATATTTCTCAAATTGACTGTATGATCTGAAAATCCTTTCATGAATTTTGCATAGTATTCCGCCATACCAAGAAAAGTTCTGAGCTGTTCTTTGCTCTAAGGAGTTACCATAGATTTTATTGAGTCTGCCAACTCCTTTTTGGGTGACATCCCACCTCCAGCTATCACATGCCCTAGGTATTCAATCATCTTCCAATTGATGTTTGATTTCTTCTTACTCGGTATCATTCCTGCCTCATGTAGTTTTCTGAAGTCTCTCCAATCTTTTGTTATGCTCGTCCTCATTGTTTGCATAGACCGATATGTAATCTTGAAAGAAAATTACACCACTTTCTCTGTCCAGAATTCTGTACATGACTTTCTGAAACACTGAGGCTGCTGATATCAATCCAAAAGGCATACGCTGAAACAGATATAACCCCTTTGGGGTAATAAATGCTGTTAAATGTTTGGAATCTCTTTGTAACCTCACTTGATGATACGCAGCAGTTAAATCCAATGTCAAAAATATTTTGGCTGGACCAATTGTAGAAATTAATTCCTGAATTTTTGGTAATGGATGCCTTTCCGGGATAATACACTTGTTCAACTCTCTCATGTCGATGCATAACCTTATCTTTCCTGAGCTTTTCATGACCTCCACCATTAGCGACACCCATTCAGAAGCATCTATGCGCTCAATTATCCCTTGATCGTCAAATTTTTTCAGTTCAAGTTTAGCTTCCTCTCTGAGTGACAGTAGTACATTGCGTAGCTTCTGGGCAACTGGCCTGGTGCCTGATTTGAGTAAGATGCAATGAGTAACACCTTTTAAGCATACTGTGAAAACAGAATCAAAATATCGAGGCTGAGTACCCCAAAAGGAAATACACTGAACACAGGTTACAAAGGAACATACAAAGTACTTTATTTTATACTGAATCCAGTTACAAAAACAGAGCAAAATCAGATAGCTATCGGCCCTCTGTACAACACAACGAATTCCAGCGTGGTTCAGTGTGTTCAGTGAGAGACGTCGTATATTAGAATGCATTCACTTTTTTTAGACTTGGTGGGCGCCATGTCCAGCCCCACTTCGGGTTAATAGTCCTTTTAATACATCACCAATCTAGGGTTCGTGCCAAGTCTCAAACAACCGCATATAACTGGTTTGCCTTTAATACATGTATCAACAAGCCTATGCAATAACTGTGTATTCTAAGATTTTCCATGCAGGCCTTCTTAAACATTAATACAATTTAGTTAAACAGATGTTCTTCGTTCAGTATTTGAATACATTGGGCCTCATCACGACTTGGGCGGTAACGGTAACGTTATTAGCGCGGGTGGTTTTAGCCCTACCGCCGAACTCCCCGGCGCTAATAGCGCCGGATCACGAGTTCGGCGGTAATGTCAATCCCCATTCACCATTGAGCCCATTCAGGAATGCCCCATTCCCCATTGGGCTCAATGGGGAAATTTTGCGCTAATACCGCCGGCGGATTTCCCGCCGGCGGTAATAGCGCACATTTTCGGCGCATTTCCCCCCAGCTCAGAGCTGGGGAGAAATCCGCCGAAGTCCTGCTTTGGCGGACCCTTAAATCTGGCGGTAATAGCGCTACCGCCAGATTTAAGGGTTACCGCCAAAGTCGTGATGAGGCCCATTGTCTCAAAATATGCTCGTGGATTAGTTTCATTGCACGAGTAATCCTTCTACACATAGGTCAACAAAGGACAAGGTCTCAGTTCACGACCTCAACAAGTGGCTTGCAGGCAAGCTACACATTAGCTATGTACAGAGGTGAAGACGGCCATGTTGTATTCTGGAATGACATTGTCCACCATTTTAACTCACAGGGTGACTTTTACACAACGAATCCTAAAATGGCGGTTTGACCTAAAATGGCGGCTTACATGGATTTAAGATCAGGACCTTGAAACACAGATTTCTTTCGCAAGCGACTTTCGAGCAGCTTGGCGTAGGCCAATATTAATATAATTATTACAATAGGAGGCACAATATACTTTCTCTTTCGACAAACCCTCCTTTTGGCCTATGCCAAGTGCTAAAAAACTACTTTGGATCTCCTTGCAAATAACGCCATGCATCATCGTCCATGCACCCTGAATCACTATCGGAAGTATCTATTGCCATTAGGTCATTTGCTAAAATATCCTTCAACACATATTCTTTGGAAGTCTTATCTGGGGCATACACTTTATGTCCTACTGAACCTATCGCTTGTGCACAACATCCCCCTAGCATCGAACACATACCAGGTAGACACTGAATGCAGCAACAAAGAAACAACAGGATTCCCAAAATAATTAGTAAGACCGAAAGTACCTTCCAACCCCAAGATCGCAAGAAGTCCCAGAACCAAGTGCTTAGATCCCAGTTTCCCTCGGGAACATGCACTTCAGAACTAAGGACGTGCAGATTCTGTATTTCCTTGAAGATAGTTGGGGAGGAATCTGGTACGAAAACACAGCAAGCAGACCCCACTAATTTGCACACTCCACCACGCTCAGCTAAAATGACATCTAATGCCATTCGGTTTTGAAGTGCTACTAATATTATCGCCTTTTGTTCTAACGTCATATTATAGAGTATGTCCGTGGTCCGGTTGATGGTTCTCTCCAGTACTCTCGCTAGTTTTCTGAGACCTTCTGAATTCGTTATCTGCCACCAAAATGGCACAACTGATTTAGCTATATCTCCCAAGATTTGTGCTGGGGTGTCACCATTCTCATCCCGCCGTGGACGAGCCTTCGAAACTTCTTTTGTACTAGCTATAAACACCCCAGGTAACATGATCCCTAAATAACAGGTTCCCTGCCAATCCCTGGGCAACCATGGGAATGCTACATTACCGCAGACAGAGTAGACAGGTTCGCCTACATGCAAAGGTCTGTTCTCCCCAGTTAAATTTGAAACGTTGGCACAACCTAGAAAATTTCCCATTGACTGAGTTCCATTCCTCTGTACGCAAAAAGAAACTGAATTGGGGCTACGGTTAACAGTGTAAGGAGGAGGCATGGCGTCCTTATTGCCTATTGGAGCTATTTTAAAGGAAATCAAAGATTGGAAAGGATGAGACAGTTTATCAGAAGGCCTAATAGAAGCAACATTCGGTTTACTCCTATTTGCAAAAAGCGAGCATCCCAGGGGAGTCAAAACACGTATCTCAAAACTATTCAAATTGGTGCCATCAAAGTTCCCTGAGAGGCTATCATTCCATCGGCCAAAAAACAGTGCTCTAAGAGAAGCATAGCAAGCAGTTGTCAACGGTAAAGGATGAATATACCAACCTAGCCCCTTATTCCCGTGTTGCGGTAAATGTGAGCAGACCCAACAGTTAGATTTATTAAAAATGGCATGTGTAGCATTCATGATAAGCAGTAAAGTGTTATTGTGGTACCTTTGTCTGTGCTGGGAATCCCGAGGGGATAAAGTATGCAAATGTACCAAGGGAGTAGGAACAATGAGTGCACTTTCAGTAGGCAACAAAAGTTCTAAAGAGTGAATTTCCTCGAAGTACCACAATCCTAAGGCAGCGACTATTAAAAAACCAAATATCATTATAAGAATACAGCAATACATTTTCAGGGCCCAGGCATTTTGTCCATTGTCCCGCTTGGTCACCCCCTTAATTACAAGTCCCATACAAGCGGTAGCGGTGGCGGGCATCGTAGTCTTCAAACGGACACTCCAAAGTTTGTTGCTGGCGACCTCCCGGTCGAGCAACTTCTTAGTCCTTCCACTACCCTAGCCAACAGAATCCCCTTTCTCAAATTTGGGCAAAAATCAAGCCCTCGATGACTCTTTTCCTTCTCCGAATGCACAGCCGAACCGTGCAGTAAGTCTATCAGATGCACAGCAAAACCGTGCCGTAAGTCTATCAAATGCACAGCAAAACCGTGCCGTAAATCTATCTTCGTGGTCGTAGATTATATCGTACTTTTCCTGGTACTGATTCATCCGGAAACAATATGTCGTCACTTCCTGCTGTTAGCAACGTATCGGAGACAAGCGAAGGGGCTGAATTCAAAACAGCAGTTTCCGGGTGCAAAATGTGTGAAGAGTGCTGAGACAAAATGGCAGCTTCCCCAAGCCTCCCGGGCTCAGAGAGATTCTCCGACACACTGTCAGTGCTGCTTACTGCTTTGGGATCATTGGTTGCAGTGTCAGCGAGGGGTCTGTTTCTTCTGTTACGTGTGGCACAGGGTGAGGAAGTTTCTTGATGTGAGACACGTGGATCCAGTTCTTTCGCCCAGCGACCCGTACCGCTGTCTGGGTGACCAACAAGACTTGGAATGGGCCACGCCAGCGAGGCGCGAGGCAGGAGGTGCGCTCAAACGATTTGATGAGCACCCAACTCCCAGGCCGTATGCCGTGGCCCAGGCCCTCGTATCGCACAGGTAAAGCTTCTTGTACCTGGTGATAAATCAAATACAGGTTTTTAGTCAATTGGCTACAATAATCTGAAAGTAGTACATTTTCAACATTTCTTAACGAGTTACATTTAGGAAGGTTCCAAATATTGGCAGGTCTCCAAATTACCACCTCAAATGGAGAAAGCCCAGTCTTAGTTTGAGGGGTTGTGCGCATAGATAACAACACGATCGGTAAGGCGTCCGGCCATTTTAGTTTGGTGCCAGCACACGTCTTAGCGAGCTTGTTCTTGATGATACAGTTGTGTCTTTCCACTAGTCCGGTGCTCTGAGCATGTCTGGCCGAATGGAACCGTTTGTCAATTCGTAATGCTGTACATATCTGTAGAATTACAGCGGCGACAAAATATGGACCATTGTCCGACCAGATAACTCTTGGCAAACCGAACCGTGGAAAGTATTCTTTTAACATGATTTTTGCAGTAGTCATAGCTGTAGCATCTTTAACAGGGAAAGCCTCAACCCATTTACTAAAAGCACAGATAACCACCAGTACATATTTCTTATTATCGCATCGTTCCATTTCAATGAAATCAAAGTGATTCACTTCAAAGGGGACAGAGGGTGGCCCAAAACTACCCCTTGGAGTTACTCTCCCCTTTCCCACATTGTGTTGCAGGCAAATCATGCACTCCCGGAGGTAGCGCTGGGCAATTTTCGAAATTTTGTCATTTACCCAAACCTTCTCTAACATTTTTGTCATTTTCTGGGCACATACATGCGTAGGACAATGGGCCATGATGACCATCATCATGACATACACGTCAGGGAGTAGTCATTTCCCTTCTACTATGTCCACCCAACACCCGTCATCATCAAGTTTCCCCAAGCCTTCAGCCCACCTTCTAACGTGGCATCAGCTTGGATATCCCATAGAGACCCAACACCCTCATCTATTGTATAAGCATCTACAGATTCCCTTGAAACATACATCTCTGTAAGGAGATCGGTAGCAGTTTGCCTAGCTATCTGATCAGCGAAAGCATTCCCTTTCCCTATATCATCTGTAATCTTTCGATGTGCTGCACATTTCATAACTGCTAACTGAGTAGGGAGCGCAAGCGCTGAGATTAGTTGTACTATTAGGGAGCCATGCTGAATTTTGGTGCCATGCGAAGTTAGGAACCCTCTCTCTGACCGAAGTCTCCCAAAGTTGTGGACCACTCCAAAGGCATACTGACTATCAGTATATATATTTACTGCAAGCCCTTCGGAAAGTTCACAAGCTCGGGTCAATGCTATAATCTGTGCGGCCTGCGCAGAATTATGGGTGATTCTCTTAGTTTCCACAACTGTGCTCAATGTAGTGATCACATAAGCAGCTGTGGATGTACCATCCGGAAGTTTGAAGCAGGAGCCGTCAATACAGCTCTCCTTGTGGATTATCCAAGGGAGTATCTTTCAAATCAATTCTACCCTTTGTCTCTTGTTCGGTCGTATACAAACAGTCGTGTGGCACTTCATCGCCGCAAGTAGCATCTTGCGGGAAAGGTAAGAGTTCAGCCGGATTAAGGACACAACACCTCTTAATTTGAATGTGAGGAGAAAACAAGATCAATTCATATCTTGTCAACTGTGCAGAAGTGAGGTGTTGCGTTTGAGTTCGGTTCAGTAGAACATCTACAGAGTGAGGCACCATCAGGGTTAGATCATGGCCTAGGACCATTCCCTCACTCTGTTTTACAGACGCGGCAGCAGCAGCAACAGCACGCAAACATCTTGGCAAAGCGCATGCTACAGGATCAAGGGCGGAAAAAAAGTAACCGCACGGCCTATTCTTCCCTCCATGTTCCTGCGTTAATACAGTCAAAGCACATCCATCACATTCATGCACAAACAACACAAAGGCCTTTTCATAGTTTGGTGTGCCCATAACTGGTGCAGATCATAATGCAGTCTTAAGCAAGTCAAACAACTGCTGGTGTACCGCGTTCCATGGTAATGGCGAAGAAATGACCTTCTTCGTCAAAGCCAACATCGGTTTGATCACTAGTGAGAAATTCGGGATCCACAACCTACAGTAAGAAGCCATACCTATCAAGGCTCTAACTTCCTTCTGTATATTTGGGATAGACATACCGGAAATGTGTTTTATTCTTTCAGGTGTCAATCTTCTTCCCTCCTTTGACAGGAGATAGCCTAAATAGGCGACCTCCTGACAACAATATTGAAATTTTTTAGCAAAGCTTTGTGACCATGCTTAGCTAGATGAATAAGTAATGACACAGTGGCCTCCTTACAGGCACTCTCAGAGTCAGCAGCTAGAAGCAAATCATCAACGTACTGAAGCAAAGTACAGGTAGAGGGCAATTCAAGGGTATCAAGTTGTTCTTTCAAAGCCCTACTATAAATGCTAGGACTCTCTGCGTACCCTTGAGGTGCACGAGTAAATGTAAACGAGCGTCTGTCTAAGGTGAACGCAAACAAATATCTACTATCCTTGTGTATAGGAATACTAAAGAACGCATTCTTTAAGTCCACAACACTAAAGTAAGTAGCTGTAGCTGGAATCATGGTTAGGATTGTCGTTACATCAGGCACAATTGGCAATTGTGGTGCCACAACTTTATTAATGGCACGTAAATCAATTATGAAACGGAATGGAATTACATTATTGCCTTTCTTGTGAACGGGTAAAATCGGAATGTTACACAAACTTCCTGAAATTTCTTCAATCACCCCGCGATGCACAAAATTGGAAACAATACATTTCAAAGCTTGCTCGCCCTCAACCGAAATCTTATACTAGTGAATGTGTGGCAGCTCAATTCCATGTTTCAAGACTATTTTGACAGGCTCAATCTGTAAAACACCGACATCATTGTCGTCGACAGCCCACAAGCTCTCTGGTACATCAATGAATTCTGGAGGCAAAGGTTTAGTCAAGAATTGCGAGTCAGAAAATTGCTGTGGTGAAATCGTCAAGCGCACTCCATCAGAAGAACAATAAATTACTGCATTTAATTCTTTTAACAGATTCAACCCCAGCAAGTTCTCTCTGCAATCCAAAGTCAACAGAAATGGACAATGGTCCGTAAAGGGACCCAAAGAAATAGGTACCAGCATACAAACCGGACAAACAACTGGTGTACCAGAAAACCCTACAGAAACATTGGTTTGCCCTGACAGTGGAATGTTTGGAACCCACGAATGATCAATGGAACACTTCTGTGCTCCAGTGTCTGTCAAAAACTGATGTTTCCTATTTCCCACCACCATTTCAATGTAGGGACCTTTCTGATTGACGGGAATAGGTGTAGGTTCCAAACCCTGCTTCGGGCATTCCTAACGAAACAGAATATCTTCAAAAGGAAGTTCTTCAGATAAATATGCAGCGGAAGGATGATCAAATATGTTCCTGGTGTCCACACTCGGAGTCTGATTGTCATGCGAAAAAGGTTGCTGAGGGTCCTGTGTAAACTGACCTCTACCAGGGCCCCCTAAGCCTGGGCGACCTCTGGATCGTCTACCCATGTTACCAAATGTATTATTCGACCTTTGTTGAAGGACGGGGCATTGTGCTCGCCAATGACCCTCTCGACGACAATAAGCGCACTGGTTAATGTTCACAGGACCCAAGGGCACATTCCCCTGCGGGACATACTGACCTCTAACCTGAGAACTACCCCCTCTGGGGCCCCTAACAATTTGCTGCAATAGCACTTTAGTTTTTAAATCGCCTTTCCGTTTTTCAATCCTATCTTTATCATTATTGACACGGTTCCCGCAGTACTGAGCCATGTGCAGTACTTCTGATTGTGATTTTGCCTGCCAAGCGCTCTCAGAAGACATCATTTGTGACTGGATGTCAGGCAGCAATCCATGTACAAATTTGTCCACAAATAATCTTTTCCCAGACTCTGTGCCTAAGTCTTGTCCACTGAAATCCGAGAATACCTGTTCGAACCGATTAAAGAACTCGGTAGCACCCTCAGACTTTCCTTGGACACAGGCCGTAAGCTTGTCCCAAATAATTCTCTTTTCGGGAATTATGGTTTTTAATTTAGCAATGATTCTATCAGGCAGAGTTAATATCACCTGAGGTGGTCTTTCGCCAGCTGGCCTTTCCCCATCGAGTCTAGTTATATTCACCCATGTATCTCCCAACCCGGGTACGTCGTCAATAGTTCTAACATGTTTCCATAAATCTACGGGCAGGAGTACAGGAAACAACAAATCAATGTCACCTAAGGTGAACACTGAGGACTGCAAAACGGATTCTATCTCTTTATAGAACCGTGTTGGATTTTTCCTAATATCAGGAATGGATTGCCTAATAGTATTCACTTCCTGTCTTGAGAACGGGACGTGAACGAACTGTGATACATAATGTGCGGGAATGTTCACAGCGACTATACCCTGTGCAGCATCGGCCGCAACCTCAACTTTCGGGACAAATGTCAGAGGAACCTCTCTCATAGGCAACTGAGAAGTAGGTGACTCCGAACGCTTACTAAGCAACAGAGCCAAGTCGAGCGCTAAAGCAGTCGAAGAAGTGTCAAGTGAAAAAGCTCTCTTATAAATGCTCAATAACTCTGTGAGACAACTAATCTTCCTTTTTACACACTCATCCTGCAGGTACTCTACCATTAGCTGTATCACTTTCCTCTGCATTTCTAGCGTATATTGACTATATGTGTCATATACCTCAACTGGAGTTATCGATATGTCTGAAATCCATCTAATCACGTCTTTCTTACAAATTCGCATTTCCTCCGATATCGGTTTACGACACGGAAGGAACCGTTTCTGTACATACATAGTTTCCTCTTCGTCATCCTCATTCTGTAACTTTTCTAACTCCTTTCTATACCCAAACAACCTCTTGACATGCTCATTTACCTTCTCCACAGTGTCTCTAGAAAGCGCTAGAGTATTTAGATCCCTTAACCCTTGCGGAAAATCCGCATTATTTAATCTTACCCACATTATACATAACTGAATCCCTAAACCTTCAATAAAAACATTTTTCTCAGGAAAATTATCCGTATTACAAAGTGTGGCAAAAACGCTAGCTTGATCATCCTTCTCCATACAATGCTTAGCCCATGGAATTAACTCACGTTTCTTCTTCGGTGGTACGATATTGCGAGTGACAACCTTTGTTCCTGTACCTCGATCGATTACAAGCGGCTCAGGACCACTTGGAAGAGAGAGAGCAGGCAAATTCAATGGAGGTACTGTAACTGGTGCAATAAAAAGAGGTGGGGGAGCTGGAGGAAGGGGAACATTAGGCGGAGCAGGAACAACGGGAACAACAACAGGTGGGGCAGGAATAACAGGAAGAAGAGGCAAAACAGCAGGAAGAGGAACATACGGAAGTGGCGCAGAGGCACCAGGCCTTCATTAATTTAATATTTTGTCAATAAACTCATCAGAAATATGAAGATCTTTAGAAGGATAGATTTTCTGAATACCGAGTGAAAAAGCTCTATCCATATTTTTAGTCGCCTCAGACTGTTTGTCCTGATCATATAACAACGCTTTTTCAGCATTCGTTTTATGACGGCGTGCATGTTTCTCTCTACTTTTAAGTTTTTGCAAGGATTCTTTTTTCCAATTCTGCAAAACATCAAATGCTGCAGGTCTAGCCTTTTTCTTTAATAGAATTGACTCTAAATACTCAATACGAGGGATTTCAAAACTACCATTGATTTGCCACTGAAGTTCGGAGGCATGTCTGGTTTGTCTGTGCCAAATGTCATTAAATACTATACTTCCAATGCCATGCTTACAGTACATAGTACATGCCGGCGACCCCTCCTGTGGTGTGGGGCGGCTAAATTCCAAAGATTGTCTATCAATGTGGAATAATGCCCTAAAGCAGGTAGACAATTTCCCAGGCACATCTCAAATTCTTGGTGTTACCTGGTCAATAATTGTGTCTGCAGATACAATGCGCCAAAATTCAAATTGTCAGGGTTAAATTACGAATCGGGTCACGACTCACCTGACCAAACCTAAGGAGGTCCGATCGGATTTCTAAGAATCTTACCTAACTAATCTTACCTCATGTATGGTGATTTCGGCAAATCTGCCCGCCTCGATAAGTGGACCCTCGTCAAGATGCCGTCTCAGACCACACGCTTATCGTCCAAGGATCGGGTCGTGCAGCGCTGCTGAGGTGTCGCGTCTCGTTCAGGGGGCCCCTTTTGTCACATCGTCCCATCCCGGTCCGATAGCGTGCGTCAACCTTCAACAATCCGGCATCAATCTTGAGGGTCCCTATTCGGGCGCCAACTGTGAAAACAGAATCAAAATATCGAGGCTGAGTACCCCAAAAGGAAATACACCGAACCCGGGTTACAAAGGAACGTACAAAGTACTTTATTTTATACTGAATCCAGTTACAAAAACAGAGCAAAATCAGATAGCTATCGGCCCTCAGTACAACACAACGAATTCCAGCATGGTTCAGTGTGTTCAGTGAGAGACGTCGTACATTAGAATGCATTCACTTTTTATACACTTGGTGGGCGTGATGTCCAGCCCCACTTCGGGTTAATATTCCTTTTAATACATCACCGATCTAGGGTTCGTGCCAAGTCTCAAACAACCGCATATAACTGGTTTGCCTTTAATATATGTATCAACAAGCCTATGCAATAACTGTGTATTCTAAGATTTTCCATGCAGGCCTTCTTAAACATTAATACAATGTAGTTAAACAGATGTTCTTCGTTCAGTATTTGAATACATTGTCTCAACATATGCTCGTGGATTAGTTTCATTGCACGAGTAATCCTTCTACACATATGTCAATAAAGGAAAAGGTCTCAGTTCATGACCTCAACAAGTGGCCTGCAGGCAAGCTACACATTAGCTATGTACAGAGGTCAAGAAGGCCATGTTGTATTCTGGAATGACATCGTCCACCATTTTAACTCACAGGGTGACTTTTACACAACGAATCCTAAAATGGCAGTTTGACCTAAAATGGCGGCTTACATGGATTTAAGGTCAGGACCTTGCAACACGGATTTCTTTCGCAAGCGACTTTCGAGCAGCTTGGCGTAGGCCAATATGAATATATTTATTACAATAGGAGGCACGATATACTTTCTCTTTCGACAATACAATAGCATTTTCTTTGAAGATTTCTTCTCGGATTTTCTCCATACTTGCTTTAGCTCCAGTTCCTTCTACTAACAACACTGAATCACTCGCATTGGGGTCCAAATTAACTTTTAAAAGCTTTTGATGAGTCCAACTCAATAACGAATGTGCTCCATTCTTTGAAACATAAATGCAACCTCCTGCTTTTCTTCCCTTGAACATAAATATGGCATTGAATCAGCCAATCAACTCAATTTTCGCTCCACCATATGCCCCTGATTTAATATCCATCTCATTCAAAAATTCTGGTCCACAGGTCTTCCATACCATCTCTGGAATCAATGTATATCTAACTCCCGAGTCTATCATCATAACAATGGGTTGGCCGTTCACTGCGATGGTTGTTCTCGGGCTATCAATTTCCTCACCTTCATCCGAAACCATGAAGACACAATCTTCTTCTTCATCATCATAGTCACCACAAATCCAATTTGTGTTTGATGATCCTCGCCTGTCTCTACAACACCTGGCAAAATGTCCCCTGCCTATGCAGTTTCTGCAGATTATTTTCAAAGCAGGACACGTTGCACTGCTTGCCCAATGCGACGGGCTCCCACATCTATAACAAGTTCTTGCCAATGTTCTCTCTCTATCTCTTTGGGCATATCCACCTCGGTTCTGGTGTTCCACTTCTTTCCTTTTACTCCTATATTTTCCATCTTGAACTTCTCTCTTCTCAGGATTTGGCCTGTTTTCAACCTTTATCTTCCTATCCGCTTGACTGTAGGTGTTTACTCCTCTAGCTTCATTTTCAATAACCGCAACCATGTTTTCCACATCCAGTTGTACAGTGCCAACCGATGCCTTGGTCAACATTTCTTTCATTCTGCTTTCTAAAGTTTTCACAAACTTTTCTGTATGTTCTACTTCTTTGGCCATTTTTAGTACATCATCCAATGAAGGATCATCCTCAGCCCACAGTTTTTCTTTGACTTTACTACTCTCACATTCTAGCATGAACTGATCTCTCATCCTTTCTTCCAGCTGTTGATCAAATTTACATGCCCTTGCTAACTTCCTCAATGCTGTAACATACTGTTCCACTGTTTCACCCTCTTCTTGAACTCTCTTCCTAAATTTGTATCTTTACAAAATTGTACTGATTTTCTTTTCATACTGTTTGTTCAATTTTTGAATTGCTTTCTCATACTCATTCATGTCCCCACTTTCACCCACTGACAAATCTAGTAAATCCTCATACTTCTCCTGACCAGCCGGTTCGAGACAGTGTAACAATAAAGACTTCTTTCTTTCTACACTGTAATTGGTTCCACATACCACAATGGCATAGTTTTAAAATACTTTGAGCCACCTCTTCCAAGGTAGTATAGGTTCCCCTATATCATGCATGACATTTGAGGAGCTGGTACACCATCCATGGAGATATCTCCACTGCCTCTGTGAGCCGTGCTGTTTAAGAATGCGCTTCTTGATTCTACTGTCCTTTATTTTCACTGTGGCTTATGAAATTGGGTGGATTCCTTTATTTTACTGCACTTTCTGTGGCCAAATATTTGGACAGAATAGCAATAATATACTGTGTTGAGTATGAGGATGAGCAATGATGAATTCCTACTCACTGCTCTACTGCAATAATATCCAGTAACTTTGTTAGACCAAGTACTGCTGCGAGGATGAGGGTGATCTGATGATGATTACTATGTCATTTAGTAATGTACTGCTGCGAGGATGAGGGTGATTGGGTAATGATTACCAGGTAATTTAGTGATGTAATGCTGCAAGCATGAGGGTGATCGGATGACGATTACTAGTTAATCAGCTATGCCTGACCTTATGATGGCTGGCGAGTCAGTCGACATGCAATCCACTTCCCAACACTTTCAATTACATTCAGCAAACACTGTGTATATATGCACATGCGCGCAATGCTCTTCTGCTTCCCCTTTCTTTTTTAGGAAGTATGCAGATGGCGTTGTTAGCTGTTACGCAGTCGGCCGGAGATCCTTCTCAACGGACGTGGGAATGTCCTCGTCGCAACTGAAGTATAACAAGTAACACTTTAACTGTTTGTATTAGTAATATATATGATAGTCTTAAAAGGGCGTAATGTGGAGTGAGGAAAGGTGAATCTCCGTTGTGTTGCTTATCCTTCTCTGCTCTCCTTAACGGTCCTCGCTCGCTCCGTGTTCCACTCCTCGCGTTCCTCTCACGAGCCTCCAGCTGGCTCCCACATTCCATTAATTACGCTGGATGCTACACCTACATCACTAGCTTTACCGGTGTGGAACAAAAAGGTTTGTTGTGGTTCTCAGACTGCAAAATGACTCTTTGCAGTGTTTTCTGGGAGAGTACGAGTTTGCAGTTACTTTTCTGCATCTTGCTGCATCTTACATTCTCATACAGACTCTCACTGCTTTGTAGTATGTGACAGATGTAATGACATTGTGCAAGTGCTGAAGGGGCACGGCCCATGGGCACACATGCAAGCGTGTAGTCTTGGTGGGAGCACAATCAAGGAGAGAAAAAACAATGGGGTCATTACGAGGTTGGAGGTAAGTAACAGTCCTTACCGGCATGGAGCAAATACAGTGGACCTCATTACACGGTATGCGGTAAGGGTTTACCGGTACCGGTAAGGGCACCGGTACCGGTAAACCCTTACCGCATTACTACGAGGTCCCTTTGCGGGACCCGACCTCAACGGCTGGTTTTACCAGCCGTTAAGGAACAGGCCCGCAAAGGGACCTTGGTGCTAATTACGGTAGCGCAATTTGTGGTACCGTAATTAGCTCCTTCCCAATTCCCATTGAGCCCTATGGGGGCAAAAATGGGAATTGGGAAGTGCCTTGGTGAATGAGGAATTACCGCCCCCGCTCACCGTGGAGTAGATCGGTAATTCCGCCATCCACCAAGGTGGACACAGTAAAATACCGGCGGCAACCATGGCGCTAATAGCGCCATGGTTACCACATACCGTGTAATGAGACCCAGTGTCTATGTAGTAAAGAGGGCTATTACGAGTTTGTGTGCACAAGCTTTGCGCCATGCCGGTAACGACATTACCGCCATGCCGCTAAAGTCCAAAAAATTGCCCTTAGCGGCATCATGGAAAGAGCAGACAGCACTACCGGCATCAATGGACGCTGCATTAGCGGGCATCGCTATCAGAGGTTACCGCTATTAGCAGTGCCCCTAAATAAGCGGAACCGGAAGTAGCGTCATCGCACAGGAACGGTAAAGAGCACGGTGGCCATCTTGAAAAACACAATCCATTGCCATCCTCACCACACAGGATCTGTATCCTTTTTCTGACTACAGATATCAACCCACAGCACCAGCATCATGCCCAAGGCAGTAAAGAAAGGCGCTTCCCAGCAGTGCAAAGAGCGCTTCAATGAGGATAAACTCACAATGCTGGCCGAGACACTTGCAGACAATGCAGAGGTCGTTTTTGCAAACAGCCTCAAGAGGGATGTCCAAATAAAAAAGAAAGAGATCTGGCAACTTGTTGGCCGGAAAGTCAGTGCCGTAGGCAACACCCCCCGCACCATCAAGGATGTCTGCAAGCGCTGGGATGACCTGCGCCTGAGGGTGAAGAACATTATGTCCGCAAACCGGAGCCAGGCCATGGATACTGGTTCAGGACCTAGCACACCCATAAAGCTAAGCCGGTGGAAGGAGATCTGCGCCAGCACGATTGGCATAGAGGCCATAGAAGGTGTGGGTGAGATGGAGCATGGCGCCACCTCATCGGAGGAAGGAGGTGAGTATCCTAAGAAAACACTGTAATGCTAAGTATGATGATAGTCCACCAATTTGGCTGTCCAAAGAGGCAATGCATTGCCCAATACATACACATTGACACATCCCTGCCTAGAGGTCGTCTGCAGCACAAACACATGCACATGCATGCAGCATGGCAATGCCATTCCTGACACACACCACACAAAAATGAAAATGGCATAAGTCACACTGCACGCAGGCCACAACAGAAATGCATGTCACATATCATACTCCCGCACCAACATGAGTGACCCCGACGGATGCCTGCATGCTCCACCCATATAGCAAGCAACGTGATCATCAAAACTCCACTGCCTAATCGCCTCTAATATGTAGAAGAGCAATAATACAAATGTATGCATGATGCTTGTCAAACCATCACTCATGCCGTCCCTCTCTTGGTCCCCCACAGGCTCAGATCCTGACAGCGAGGCCCGGGACTCACCCCCACAGGCGACTACACCATGAAAGAGGGCCAGGGATGAAGGCAACAAGCCTTCCACTTCAAAAGGCCCAGACAAGCCACGACAGGCACTGAAGAAAAAAACAGCTCAGGATGCCACGGCACTGGTGCCGCTAAGGCCCATTACCACAGTCCCCACAACACCTGTGACACCTGCACAGGAGACAGTGGGTGATGGGGCACAATCTGCAGAGAACAGCTCTGTTGTGGGGGCGGCAGCTACGGCACCCCAGACAGATGATGATGTGCAGGGCCAGGTGTGTGTACCTGTTGAGGACGACTCCTCGGACCTTCCTGCAACACCAAGTCCCGCCCCATCCCCCCAGGTCACACCTGTCAACTCCTACCATGACACCACACCGAAGCAGTCTGGAGGGGAGGCCGTACAAGGGAGCATGAGTCCCACAGAGAACCCACATGTATTTGGGGATGACACACATGCACCCTCCACCTCCACTGGTGTACAGGCGGGGGTGCAGCAGATAGGACACGCAGCACAGTGCCAGGAGGAGCTCATAGCCGTAGTGAGGCAGTTCATCGCAGACAGTGCCCAGGCAAGGCAGGAGGGGCGTGACAACACTGCTTCCCTGAGGCAGGCCAGTGAGGCAAGCACCACAAGAATCTGTGAGGAGGTGTCTGCACTGAGGCAAGTCCTCGCCCGCATTGCGGATTTCATGGAGGCTGAGCATCTGGCCTCCAGACTGGAGCAAGTGGCCACCCCTTCTTCATCAAGCTCCACCCAAACCTGCCCCCTACGCAGGTCAGTGCGCACCTTGCTCCGATCAGACATGCCGCCACCAGGTGCAGGAAGTGGAAGGATGTAGAAGGGGCAGCCTGATGAAGTCAATGGATACAGACATATGAAGCATTTGCTTGGACACCATGTGTGGGAGAGTTGTGGGGGGAGAGGGTGTGTGGGAGAGTTGTGGGGGTGTGTGGGGGAGTTGTGGGGGGATGGGGAGAGGGTGTGTGGGAGAGTTGTGGGAGATACAGAGGGGGAGAGGGTGTGTGGGGGAGTTGTGAGGGGAGTGGGAGGGGAAAGAGGGTGTGTGAGGTGGAGGGGTTGAGCACTTAATTCTATTGGACATTTTAATACACGCGTTATGTAAAATAAAATCTTGAGTGGACATTCCTTATTGCATATGTGTCATTTATTGATATACAGTGCATAGTGCACATGTACTCCCACACCCAGTGCCCTCTGTCCCACTTTCATGTCATCCTCTGCACCCATGTGTGTTAGAAATATTGTGCAATCACTGACTGATGCACAGCACGTCCCGCCTGTGCATCGGCAATGCGATGTGCGCCCACATCTTCTTCATCCACTTCATCATCACCAGGTGGTTGCAGTTCAATGTCAAGGGGTAGGGGCACGTTCTGTCGGATACACATGTTGTGCAGCATGACACATGCCATGATGATCTTGGCCACCTTCTCATGCCTGTAGAGGAGTGCCCCACCCAACCGGCTAAGGCAGCAAAACCATGCCTTCAACAGGCCAAAGGTCTGCTCGATGACCACACAGGTACGGGTATGGGAACGATTGTAGTCCTCCTCGTGCCTGTTCTGTGGATTTCGGACAGGGGTGAGGAGCCATGGCTTCAAGGGATAGCCACTATCACCTGCATGAGTTCATGGGAAGAAATTGAAGGTATATGTTAGTCGATTCATGATGGACAGCTGTACTTGTCACACATACCTGTAGAGAATTGATATGATATGATATGATATGATATGATATGATATGATATGGCATTTGTAACTGTCATGATGCCTACCCCCGGGCATCCGGATCGAGTCCATCAGCCCCGGGAGCAGGCATCCAGATAACATTAAAACCTCAACAGCCCCGGCTGGGGGCTGTTTGGATTCAGTCCTGGCGCCGTATGCGCCAGGCTCATCATAGAAATCAGGCCTGGCGCCATAGGCGCCAGGCTGATAGACTTTACTTACCTTATGCAGACCATGCTGCAAATGAGTCCAAGCCAACGTGAGGCCTGGATGGGACTATTTTATTACAGGGACTATTTTTTACTCAGGTGTGGTTCTGGGGAACTTCTTACCTGGGACTACTTTGCAGGCTATTTAAACTACGCCCGAACAGCAGCTCATGCTTCGTGTTATTCTGCATCCAGCAGCGTAACGCTCACCGTGTCTGCAAGTCAGCATCCAGTCTTCGCCCACGCCCGCCTCGAATCCGGAGCTCCTAGACAAAAGGAAAAGAAAGGAGAAGAGGTTATATCACAGACATTATTTGATTTCTTACCTGATTCCGGACCCAGCACATCTCCAAGCCTGAAAAGGACTTTATTTCAGCACGCATCGCTTCGCCAGCAGCAGCGCCGCGTTATACTCACCAGTCCACCGCATCTTTCAACTCGGCACTGCCTCCATCATTTTCTTTGTCGAAACGCAGCACCTGGGGGGAAAACAAAAGGAATAACAAGGTGAGCCGAGAAAACCGACAAAGACAATCTCTTTGCCACCATAGGCTTACCTGCTTTACCACCGGAGGTATTATCCTTTAATTCGCTGCATCTTTCTATGCCGCACCTATATAGTGTAAGCAATATTCAATCAACACTACAGCTAAGTCAATGCCTAGCCTGGGATGCTGAGGAAAACCCCTATTGATGTATTTTTATGTCCAGTTCAGTACTCTGGATGACAACCCCCTTTATAACACCCCCCTCTTAGAATACCCCTGACCCCACTGAGCCAAGGAGTAGGTTTGTTTTGCAAATTAAAAGGTTTATTTGAAAAATTAAACAATATATATCACACTGTTATAATAAATTAATATCTGATAGTACATTTAGACATATGATGTGGATCCACAATGGGTAACGTTACAGTGGTACACTTGATTACTTAGGAGTAGTATAGGGGATGAGGTAGCTGAAAATGCTTGATGGTTTCAAGGAAATGCAAGGTGGAATAAATACAGTACAGAAAATAAACTGATATGGTTTCACAAGAGATAATATGTTCACTTTTCCCCTGGTGGCAATTCACCCCCCCCCCTATCTGCAATGCAAGGAGATGGAAGTAACACACACAGTCTTCAGGAATACAATCAAATACAATACGGAATTCAGTTCCCCCCCAGCAAGCTTAGAGAAAACAGGTATGAGTTTTAAACACAGGCGAATTACTTTGAAATGTGGTGGCAATGAGGTGAAAAGATGCTAAAATTGCCTTTAATTCCCTTTAGAGATACAGGGTGAGTGAGAGATGCTTGCTGGTATTAGTTCAGGCTCACTTTAGCAATGCTCTATGAGTTATTACCAGGTTGCAAACGGATTTTAACAAAGGAAAGAATGGAGCTGCTATTTTGACAAGTGGAGAAATTGAGCCAAATCACAAATTGCGGCAAATTTCGCGAGTGCGTAAATCGCGATTTCGGAAAAAGTATAGGGAGTAGGAAGTCGGTTATAGGTTCGTTGGAAAGCCTAGAATCACAGCTTTAAAATGGAAGTTCCTAGCCCAAACGGTTCAAGAGATACGGACGATTTAATAAAGGTAGATTTTCGGATTTAAAGTAAAACTCAAAATGACAGGTGACCGTTTGCAGCTTTAGAATGACAGATGACAGCTCGCAGCTTTAGAATGACAGATGACAGGATTACTAGGAGGCAGTTCTACTTAGGTTAAAATAGTTTGGATTAGATTATTTTAACTAAGAGATTGGTTCTGCACAGTTCTGCTAGGTACTCACAATATAGATTTGAAATAGGCCTCGTCACGGATCTGGTCAACACGTCCAGCAGCGGTTCTCTCTGCACGGCGGATCAATCAGGCACCGGTTCTGCTCACAGCGATCCGGATCTCTGGTTCTGCTCACAGCGGTCTGGGTCTGGTCTGCGGTTCCGGCAAAAGTTATTGGCACAGAATTCAAACAGCTCGCCCGGCTGTGGAATAGTTTGCAGATGATTTTAAGGATGCTGAGGCCTGCTGAGAAGAGTTCTCAGTTTGTGGGTTTAGGCCCTTGCTTTAAGTTCTGAAGTAAAGTTCTGGTTTTTGGAGATTGATGGATATGAAGTCTGGAGTCTCCCGGCAGAGCGTCCTGCAGAAAATGGAATTGAATGTCTCTACCTGTCCCAGCAGTCTCTTTTTATGTGTTTTAAAAAGTGGGTGGAGAGGCTAGCATCACTAAGCCTGCCCCTCTCTTGATTTCATAGGTCAATAGATTCTTTGGTCCCTGATTTGGGAAGGGATAGTGTGTCAGAGTGACGTCATTTTTATGACCTGCAGAAATGACACTCCCCTGGTCAATGTGCACACAAATCTATTCCTGATCCAAATACATATTTCCCAGGTACACAGTTGTTTGACATCACATACACACATCATATATTACTAAAGATAGTCCCTGTCCCGACTCTGGCGTTTCTAGGAGCTTGCATTCAAAAATGGCAACTTATTTTCAATTTTAGTGGATTTTGCAACATTGGTTTTTCATCAAAAATTATACAAAGGTACATTTCCCTTCCACATATATCCCAGTAACTTTCCATGTCTCTAGCTTAAATACATTGTCTACAATATTCATAATTAGCGGGGTTTTGCCCCAGAACATGGTACAAATTGCAGTTTGGACTCAAATCGTGAGGGCATTTTTCAAACTAAGACTCTCAAAGTTGTACATTCCTGTCATTTGGTTACAATAAGTTATCACTGTTTCTATAAAATATATATTTGTTGCAATTCAACTCCCCAAAGTGTTTGGGTCCGCCTCCAGAAGTCTGGGTGGGTCAGTGATCACATGTCTCTCCTTGCTGACAGAGGGCTGTTGACAGGAAACACTCAAAATTAGCATACCCCATTCAACAGAAAGAGCCTTTTGTGTGGGCTCCAGCAGGCTGCCTGGAAGTCTCTCCTCAATCAATCAAAAGGGTCATGGGATATCCTGCCTCCTAGTGTGGGAATCTCTGAGGTGTTAAGGTTTCCCAGCCTCTTGGCCTCTGGGAACAGTAGGTGGCTAAGATTTTCAATTAACCAACATGCTTTGAAGTCCCTGTTGACTCAGGTCCCTTTGTCAGCCAGTTCTCCTGTCAGAGTTTAGACCGCTAGCGCCACCTTGGGGGAATTTGTCGGTACTGCATCCATTTTTGAGTTGCCTTGAATTTGACAGGAGATTTTTGCTATTGTTCTGATAGGCATCCTGACATTAGAGTGGTTATGTGGAACCCCCCCACAAGAAGGTTCAATCTTTAGAGTGGTCTTGTGCCAACTGCGCAGTTCTCCTGGATTCTGGCGTGAATGTGGGCGGCGATTGCTCATCCCCACATCCACCCAGTCTATTGATTTAGTTTGTCCTGGGATAGTATAATGGCCGACGACAGCTCATCCCCACATCTACCCAGTCTGTTGATTCAACATGGGTCAAAATCCTTCACAAACCCCCCCGCCCGACTACGCTTTGATTCAAGTCGAGGGGAAGTCGGGTGCAAAGGAGGTTTTGAGCCATTGCGCTGGTATGTCCACATTATCTTCTTCCAATTCTGTAGATGGCACAGTTCAGCATCTTTTCCTCCACCCAGTTGGATCGATCGGTTCTCCTCGCCGGTCCTGATGGGAATATTGGGCGGTACCCCGGGCCCCTTGGGTCTCTGCTCCCGGTCCCCGGTCGTCCTCCTTGGTCAGTCTCCATGGTTTCCTCTCTCCTAGGATGATAAAGCAAAAGCAGCAATACACATTCCTAGACATTTTTCCACCACTATTAATGGTGTGACGAACATGTACATTTTATACATCCGAATACATTTTGCAGTCTGATTTTAAAAACAATATATAACAGGGAACATTTGCATTACGTTACTATATTTTTGATATGTGGAATATTTTAGAGTTTGAACTGACTTACTCTGGAGCGGCCCCCTCTGGTATTGCAGAGGACTCCTCCAGTTGCTGCAGGGTGTGCCTGGGATGGCAACACTTTAACTGATGTATATGTACCCACTTGTCTTCCCCCTCTGCCGAACTGCCGTTGGGGATGCGGATCTTGTACGCTACAGGGGAGATCTTGTCTATAATTTCAAATGGTCCCTTCCATGTAGGCAAACATTTTCGCTGTTTGGCCTGGTTCCTTAGGAAATTGTATAGATAGACCCGGTCCCCCACAGTATATTCCTTCCTGGTGGTCTTCAGGTCGTAGTGGGTTTTCATGCTATCAGCTGATCTTTCTAGATTCCGCTGAGCATAGGCAAAAGCATGCTGAAGGTGTTTCCTTAAATTCTCCACATACTCATGAGTTGTGGAGGCATTTATCAGTATCTGCTCTTGGGTCCTGTAGAGCAGATTCTGGGGAAGCACCATCTTGCGTCCGGTCATCAACTCAAATGGTGACATTTTGGTTGCAGATGAAGGGGTAGATCTGATGGCCATTAGGACCAGAGGTAATCGGATATCCGAACTTGGCCCAGAATCTGCCACAAACTTTTTTAATATGCTCACAAGGGTTGGTTGTATCTCTCCACTGCTCCAGAAGAAGCTGGCCTGTAAGCAATATGTAGCTTCCTTTTGACCCCCAGTATCTCCCACATCTTTGTCATTACTTCACTGGTAAAGTGGCTACCCCTGTCTGACTCAATCCTTTGAGGTAGACCAAAATGGGAAAAGATGTGGTTAATCATCAGGACAGCTGCTGTTTCTGCCTTGCAATTTGGGGCTGGGAGACATTCCACCCACTTGGTATACAAGCATGTAACGGTCAACATGTACTTGTTTCCTCTAGACGAGCGGATTACAGGGTCTACAAAGTCGATTTGCAAATCTGACCATGGCAGTGTCATCCCCCTCTTTTGGAGAGGCGCACAGTGTGTGCGGGATGATGGCTGAAATTGTGCACACACAAGACACCCCTTCAAGTATTGGTCGAGGTCCTGCCCCATGTGTGGCCAGTATGCAACCTCTCTTAAGATTTCCAGTGTTGTGTGAACCCCCCTATGACCGGCGGTGGCCGCATCATGGGCGTGACTTAACATCAGGCTTCGGAATGAGGTAGGGACCACCCACTGATCATGGCCAGCTTGGGATTTCCTTACCAACAAACCGTCTTGGATTCGGAACCTTTTTGGACATTTCATCAACACTCTTAGGTCCTCTTTCCCAATGTAATCTGTATCCATCAGGGGAAAGTTCTCAGGGTCCTCAATGTGTTGGTAAAACTTACCAATTATTGGATCCCCCTTCTGAGCTGTAATCAAATCAGCATCAGGGGTCTCCTTACTCCATTGTGCAGTTGAAATATCATTGTGAGCATTGGTCTGGGACCTAGTGATGGCAGTGACCTGGATTTCCCCCAACAGGGACTCTATTTCTATTAGATCCCCTGGATGGCCCCAGTTTTGGCCAGCTGATCAGCTAAGTCATTTCCAGTTTTGTCTGGTCCCTCTACTTTGGAATGACCCTTGATCTTTTTCCAGTAGATGGTCATCCCATTCGATGTGACCAGATCATCAATATTTTGGATTAGCTTCCCATGTTTCAGGGGTTTGTTATTAGCACATAACAAGCCTCTGGTTTTCCAATTTACCAGGTGCTCCACGAACCCATTCCGTACATAATCCGAATCTGTGATTATGACCAGTTCGTGGAGTTGATGTTGGACAGCAGTGAGGATGGCCTGATGCACAGCCATCAATTCTGCCACCTGACTACTTCGGGGACCAATTTTGTATCCAGCGGAGGGTTCTGAAAACTCCTTCACCCATGCATTCCCTACGCCGGCCACCAGTTCTTTCTCCCCGTTGTTGTCAACATGGTACGAGCATCCATCCACATAGACAGTGGGCATTCCCTCACACTTGTCTTCTTCAAAGACTTTGTGTGGGGAATTAAGGTATGCCTCCATGTTGTCCTTGATTTTTAGACTTTCGTCCTCGAGACAGTTTTCTCTGGCACAATCATGCAAGTCAGCCAGACCTTGTGCGAGGGGACTCTTCTTGTTTTGGCCATATCTGACCTCCACAGGAAAGCCTTGCACTGACAGAATCCAGGAAGTAATTTGGGAATTACTCACATTTCCGGCCCAGATTCTGTCACTTTGGAGATATTGCAGAGGCTGGTGTGGAGTCTCCACTATGATGTGTTCCCCCTGGATAAACGGGCAGTAATTCTTCAATGCCCACACCGTTGCCAGGAGTGCCTTCTCACAATCGTTGAATTTTTCCTCCACAGAGGATAAAGTTTTGCTCGCATAGGAGATTACTTTATTGACCTTGTCATGCTTTTGGTATAATACTGCTGTCAAGCACGTATTAGAGAACCCTGTCTCCAGGGAGAACTCCTTGTTTCTGACAGGGTAAGCTAGGCAAGGTGCTTGTGAGAGGCTTCTTTTGAGTTGTCTTACTGCCTCGGATTGTTCTGGACCCCATTCCCATTTGACCCCCCCCTTCAAGAGATGAATCAGGAGTCTGGTGATCTCTGCATAGCCCTCAATGAACTTTCTGCTGTAATTAGTCAGTCCAAGGAGGCTCCTTAGTTCCTGCAGAGTGGTGGGGTCTTTCAGTTTCTGAAGTGCTTCCACTTTCTTTTCCTGGGTACAGAGACCCTGAGGAGTAATCTCATGCCCCAAGAAATTAACACGGGTTCTACACCACTGTGCTTTCTGAAAGGAAGGTTTTGCTCCGGCGGCCCTCAACTGCGTCAGAACATAACGGATCTCCGCTATGTGTTCTTCCACAGATGAACTTTTGATGAGGACATCATCTACATAAGCCAGGTTACCCCTCGCACCCAGGTCGGGCATGGCCTTATGTAAGAAAATGTTGAATTCATTGCCGGAGTTGAGGTATCCGAAGGGAGTCCGGGTCCATGTGTACTGCTGGCCCCCAAAGGTGAAAGCCAGTTTCTATTGGTCCTCCCTACTGACAGGAACGGTCCAGTATCCATTGGTCAGGTCTATTGCTGTGAATACCTGTGACCCTTGAATCTGGGCCAGCCCTTGGTCAATGTAGGGCAGAGGCCATTGTGAAGTATGGACCCGTTTGTTGAGCTCCCTAAGGTCGGCGCAGAGTCTCCACTGGCCGTTTGGCTTCAATATTCCCAACACCGGATTATTGAATGTGCTGTGTACCGGACGGATTATTCTCCGGGACTCAAGGTTCTTAATTATTTTAGTAAGGGACTCCATGGATGCGAGAGGCAAACGATATTGCTTCACAAACACTGGAGTCATTCCAGGGTCCGTGGGAATTGTCGTGGTGTGGATGTCGGTGCGACCACAGTCATATGAGTCTACCGCAAAAAGATCTTGGAAATCCAAGAAAACTTGTTTCAACTTTTGCTTCTGTTCCAGAGTCACACAGGCATCAGCTAGGTTGACTCCCTCTTCCACCATCTGCCTGAAGCCTGGAAAGACTTCTGGTTTGGCTATCTCAGCGGCCTCCTCCAGCTGGGTGGAGAAGTCCCTGGTCAGAATGCTGATTTGGACTGGAGGCTTCAGGTGGGAAAGGCAGCCCTCATGGACCTGGAAAATCACCTCATCCCTCCTGAAGTCACAAGTCACATCTTCCTTACCATAAGGGCAAGAAGTGTACACCAGGGAGTTCCCCCCATGCCGGGTGAAAATCCTGTCTGGTGTTGTATTGTCCTCACTGTCACTGTCAAAACAGTCCTTGGGGATCGGTCCTAACAGTTCATTTCCTAAATCAATGGAGAAATGTCAGTCATCAACCGCCATTCCAATAATGGTGCCTGCGGCTAGAGTAATACTCTTTAAGTCGCTGTTATCCACCTCTATTGGAATGGTGTCATGTTCTATGTTGACTAATGGTGTTGGGTTTACCCCTAACCCTTGCTGTTGGAGAGAAGCATTTAGATGAATATAAGCATCAGGGTTTTTCAATTTTTGTCCTCTTTTAACTTTCACTTCCAGGGAGAATTGTTGGGTCCTTTCTGGGATGGTGACTTCCTCTTTAAGCTGAATTTCCACTGCATAAGGTAGCAATTGAGCTGACCTAAATGCTTTTTCTTGATCATCAAAGCCCATGGGATTATCTGCTAATCGGGACCAAGCTTTGAAGTTTATTAGGTCCATACTAATGGCAAAGTGATTGAGAATGTCACTGCCTAAGTAAAAGGCAGCAGTGACGTCTCGCACGACCCAACAATTATGGACTATGCTCTTGTTGCCAATGGAGATTTTGAGCATACACCTGCTTGGCAGGAGATGTTTGGAATTAGGTGCTTCCAGGTCCATTTCCCATTTGTCTATCAGTTTGAATGTGGGAATGGCTAGATCTTTTGGGAGTTAGCGGAACATGGCTTCGCTGATGAAGCTCTTACCGTTGTTCACACACACTCGAGCGAGAACAGAGTCCTTCCCATCATTCAACTGAACAGGGATGAACAACTGCTCTCCAATTTGCTGAATATCAACCAGGCTCTGAGCTGATGTCACCTCTTTCTGGACTATAGGAGTGGGAGTGTCTGATTGTGGATTGGTAAAGAATTTCAGAGTGTTTCCTTCCAGTGTGGAATACCACATTAAAATGGAAGGAAGGTTGATTTTCAGAAATAGAGAGGACCCCCCATCACCAGTCTGTTGTCCTACTGCTATTACTGTCACGTCTGGAGTTTGGTTGTTCTGGAAGTGAAATTCTACTTGGTCAGATTTTTGTTCAACCATGTGGCAGGTGCCATTTAAATTTACATGGTTGACACTCTGTTTTACTTTTATTGGTCGGCTAGTCTGGGTCCAGAGGACCTTGTTTACACAATCTATTAGGGGTGACAACCTTCTCAGGCGGTCGTTCCCTAGTAAACAAGGGGTGCCCTCTGGAGTCACTACTATGACCGGGTGTTTCACCTTGTGTCGCCCAATTTTGATGTCCAAATCTGCAGTCCCCTCGACAGGAATTTCCTTCCCGTCAAAGTTCTGTAGTTGTCCAGGAAGAGAGGTGAGGGGACTACGGTAATTCTCCCCCCTTCCTGCATTTAGTTCATCAAAGGCCCTTCTGGACAGAAGGGTAGCTTGAGATCCAGTGTCCACCAGCGCTGAAATTGTACCCTGCCCCTGTACTTGTACCGGGGCATAATATCTTCCCTCCTTCTCCTCAAGGGGGCACAGATAATGCACATTTTTGGACAACTGGTGGGCTAACTTTCTGGTTTTGGACATTGCTAGCGAAGAGATTTGGGCAGAAATTTGTGGAGAGCCTGGGGAATCTGAAAGAAAAAGTTGGCAACTGGAAATGGTTTCGGGTTCTGGGCCGCCCCCCCCTTTTTGGAGGCAGTCATCAGGATGGGTTTGACCCTTGGGATTTTGGTATTGTCGGTTCTGGGATGAGATTATGGGCGGCGGTAGCTCAGTCTCCACATCTCCCCAGTCTGAATTGGCATCCCTGGGGACCAATTTTTCCTTGGGAGGAGTTGCCCCATCTCTGAAGGAGAAGATCTTTTTCCCAGGATCTTCTGAGGATCCCTCTCCCTCAAATTGGAACACCTGTACCTCCTCCACAAAGTGGGTCTGTTTGGGTCCTTTGTTTCTCCTAAACCTCCCCCCCCTCTGCTCCTTGGGAGGCAGGCTTTCAGGGGCAGGAGATTTTGTTTCCGGTTCCTGGTTTTCCAGAGGCTGTTTACAAGTTGGGAAGGAAGCTTCCTCCAAGGCTCTACACCCCCCTTCCCCTTGTGCCTCCTCCCTGGGAACCGGTGGGTTATCGGGGTGCCGCCCCCGTCATTGTTCTGGAGCACCAGGTCCACAGTTTGGGGCATTCTGCGGTGGCATGCTCATCTGAGGGTTCTGTTGAGCCCTCAGTATGTGACCCAGATCCCGTGCCATATTTTGGACCTGGCACTCAAGTTGTGAAACCCGCTCAGGCTGATACGGGGCTCTATTTTCTCCCCTGGGCTGATCACGGGAAGGGTAGCTATCCCTTCTCTAGTAGTACCCCTGGTTGGGAAGATTTTGGTACCCCTCCACCCTTGGCCTCCCCTCTCCCGGATTAGGTTGTCTGGGCTCAGGGAATTGGGGAAAGAAGGATGGATGATTTTGGGGTTGGAAATTGGGTGGATACCTGGGGAAAAAGTTCTGCCCAGGATTTGGTGAATTTCTGCCCTCCTAGGGGAAGTTAGGAGGGAAGTTCCCCGGGTCAGGTGCTTGGCTGGATCCCCCCCCTTGGGCTGGAGGAGTCCACACATAACCCAGGATTGGTCGGTTTCCCTTGTAGCAGGGACTTACATAGTCAGGGGAGCGGGGGACCCCATTTGTGGGACTACCTCCTCGACTCCCTGTCTGTGACTGGCCCGAGGGCCTTCTGGGCTGTGAATTATTTGGTGCAGGCAGGTTTTTAGGCCCCCCCATCTCCAAATCTAAAACGGGGGCAACCTTTACCTCTGCCACCTTGGCAGCAGCAGGGGTGCTGTTGGTTTTGGGGTTTTTAGGCGCATTATTTTTATTTTCGATGGGCTTCCGTACCTCATAGATCCGGGTAGCCTGTTCAATGACCCAGTCTAAAGATCTTTTCTCATGAAAATCTCTCTCGAGCTGGGTCATTATGTATTTGGGTAAGGCATGGAAAAACGTATTGATAAATTCTCTGCTATCCGTGCGCACCCTTCTGGTGGTCTGCACAAAAGCACGCTTTAATTCTTGCACAAACTCTTGTGGGGCCTGATCCTCCCCACATTGCAGATTGTAGGCTGCCTTGCGAGCCTCTTGAGGATTTCTGTGCACAGAAAAATGTTTCAAGATGGCCGCCCTGTATGTAGACCACCTTGAATGGTTTTGATCCTCCAGCCCTGCAAATAAACTACAGTATTCTGGTAAGAAGGTCCATTTGACGTACTGGATGCAGCTACTGCTGTCCTTCAAATGGAAAGTCTCCATCATTTGCTCATAGAGCTCCAAGTGTTCCCAAACAGAATACTTGGCATTCTTATGATAAGGCATGATGACACTCCTTATTGCCTATATTTGTTTCAATGGGTCCTTAAGCAAGGCCTTTTTGCCTTATTGGCCTTTTTGGTTCGGGTAACCCGGGTCCATTCATCCTCTGACTCAGAAGCACTGCTCCCAGAGTTGCCCGTCTGATCTTCCAGGTTTTCCTGGATTCTGCGAGCCTGGGAATGGCTGGCAGAATGTGGGGACCTGGTCTCCTGTGTCCTGTAATGCTCAGAGGAGTCTTCAGACCCATCCTTGCTGCCAGGAATTGATGGGTACCCCCCCACTGACCTAACTGGGCAGAGGTTTTCAGGATGCCCTTAATGGGCCTACTCTCCTGGGGTTCCCCACTAAATTGCACTGTGCTTGGGTGCCCATACCCGGATGCCCGCCCATCCATTCCTGGGAAGTACTGGCCTATGAGCCCCATACTTCTAGCTGGATAGTAATCTGCCATCCCCGTGGCCCTGGGCTCATGTGCGTGAGGGGACATGGGGGTGGCAGAGTCCAGGGACTGGGAGAGACGAAGGCCTCTGGTACCAGGGCTCCTGAGGTTATGCTCAGGCGTTTCCCTTTCCCAGCGAACCTCGTCTCTATCAGCCCCTGCTCCCTGTTGCAATGCAAAAGCCTGCACTTTCAGTTCCTCAGTTAAGGCCTTACTAGACTCTATCAGTCTCTCCTGCATGGCTACCTGTTGCTGGAGCCTATCATTGTGCTGACAGAGAGCCTCATTTTCTCTCTGTGCCTCCTGATTGGTCCTGGAGTACTGGGCCAGTCTCTGCTGCAGGAGGGTTACCTCCTCAGTCCCATCCCTACTGGCCTGCCCCATTCTTGCCAGAGCCTCCTCCACCCTCCTGGTGTGATCTAGCAAGCCCTGATGCTCTTTTTGGAGGTCACCCAGCCCCTGGAGGGCCAAGTGATTTTCTTCAATTTTTCTTTTTAAATGGCAGACTTCCTGGCCTAAGGTATCCCTTTCTTGACCAAGAGCCTGCATTTGTGACGCCAGGTCGTCCCTCTGCCTTTGAAAGGCACCAGCTTTCTGGCGTTCTTCATCAAACTCTGCCTGGGTATTCAGGTCTTTCAAAATCAATTTATTGCTTTCCTCTTTCTCTCTGTCTAGTTGGATTTGCAGGGTGGCTACCTGCTCTGTGCATGCCCTGTTGAAATTGATCTGTTGCTCCAGCTTTTTCTGGCTCTGCAGTAAGGAGTCCAGACTGTCTTGGTGCTCCTTCTGCAAAGCCAGAATTCTGGTATCCTGGTCCGTCTTTTCCTGTTGCAGTCTATCCATGTCCTCTTTTATTTTAATGATATACTGCCTACTATCATTTTCTGACTCCTGGCTCCTCTGCAGCCTCTGCTCAGAAGAGACCAGGTCAGATTGGGCCTTTTATAACGCCATCTGTTGCCTACTTGCCAGATCTTGGCCTTCAGCACATTTGTCCTGCATGGCTCCCATATATAGATACAAATATGCCGCTATCCTAACCATCTTGTCGTGTTCATCTTTAGCTTTAGGAGCCATGTATAATTCACTCAGGGCCACATGTGATGGACCCTGATCTCTTCATATATCTGACCCTGTTTCAGTGACCTGTTGCGCGATTGCCTGCAACCAGACCGTTTGGTCCTGAAGAGTCCACTCACCTCTCACAAATAGCTTATGTAAGAAGTGCTCTCTGGCTATTTTCATATCTTCCAAGGACGTCATTCTGGAATTTGAGTTCCTTCCTGACTTACAGAAGTTTGTATTTTATTTTGCAAAACAGACCGTTTCCTTAGAGCGTTCCTTTGAGGGCTGCTTTCACAGCGTAAAACAGCGTGGTGATCTAACTGGATATGTGTATCTGGTCAGTTGGCACACTGTATTAATCTGCACAAGTGGTAAATCTAACCCAGAATATCCCGGCTCCGAGTCCCCACTTTTGTAAGCGATATTCAATCAACACTACAGCTAAGTCAATGCCTAGTCTGGGATGCTGAGGAAAACCCATATTGATGTATTTTTATGTCCAGTTCAGTACTCTGGATGACAAACCTTGTATAACACCCCCTCTTAGAATACCCCTGACCCCACTGAGCCAAGGAGTATGTTTGTTTTGCAAATTAAAAGGTTTATTTGAAAAATTAAACAATATATATATATCACACTTTTATAATAAATTAATATCTGATAGTACACTTAGACATATGATGTGGATCCACAATGGGTAACGTTACAGTGGTACACTTGATTACTTAGGAGTAGTATAGAGGATGAGGTAGCTGAAAATGCATGATGGTTTCAAGGAAATACAAGGTGGAATAAATGCAGTACAGAAAATAAACTGATATGGTTTCACAAGAGATAATATGTTCACTTTTCCCCTGGTGGCAATTCACCTCCCCCCCCCCTATCTGCAATGCAAGGAGATGGAAGTAACACACACAGTCTTCAGGAATACAATCAAATACAATACGGAATTCAGTTCCCCCCCAGCAAGCTTAGAGAAAACAGGTATGAGTTTTAAACACAGGCAAATTACTTTGAAATGTGGTGGCAATGAGGTGAAAAGATGCTAAAATTGCTTTTAATTCCCTCTAGAGATACAGGGTGAGTGAGAGATGCTTGAAGGTATTAGTTCAGGCTCACTTTAGCAATGCTCTATGAGTTATTACCAGGTTGAAAACGGATTTTAACAAAGGAAAGAATGGAGCTGCTATTTTGACACGTGGAGATATTGAGCCAAATCGCAAATCGCGGCAAATTTCGCGAGTGCGTAAATCGCGATTGCGGAAAAAGTATAGGGAGTAGGAAGTCGGTTATAGGTTCGTTGGAAAGCCTAGAATCACAGCTTTAAAATGGAAGTTCCTAGCCCAAACGATTCAAGAGATACAGACTATTTAATAAAGGTAGATTTTCGGATTTAAAGTAAAACTCAAAATGACAGGTGACAGTTTGCAGCTTTAGAATGACAGATGACAGCCCGCAGCTTTAGAATGACAGATGACAGGATTACTAGGAGGCAGTTCTACTTAGGTTAAAATAGTTTGGATTAGATTATTTTAACTAAGAGATTGGTTCTGCACAGTTCTGCTAGGTACTCACAATATAAATTTGAAATAGGCCTCGTCACGGATCTGGTCAACACGTCCAGCGGCGGTTCTCTCTGCTCGGCGGGTCAATCAGGCACCGGTTCTGCTCACAGCGATCCGGATCTCTGGTTCTGCTCACATCGGTCTGGGTCTGGTCTATGGTTCCGGCAAAAGTTCTTGGCACAGAATTCAAACAGCTCGCTATTCTGTGGAATAGTTTGCAGATGATTTTAAGGATGCTGAGGCCTGCTGAGAAGAGTTCTCAGTTTGTGGGTTTAGGCCCCTGCTTTAAGTTCTGAAGTAAAGTTCTGGTCTTTGGAGATTGATGGATGTGAAGTCTGGAGTCTCCCAGCAGAGCGTCCCGCAGAAAATGGAATTGAATGTCTCTAACTGTCCCAGCAGTCTCTTTTTATGTGTTTTAAAAAGTGGGTGGAGAGGCTAGCATCACTAAGCCTGCCCCTCTCTTGATTTGATAGGTCAATAGATTCTTTGGTCCCTGATTTGGGAAGGGATAGTGTGTCAGAGTGATGTCATTTTTATGACCTGAAGAAATGACACTTCCCTGGTCAATGTGCACACAAATCTATTCCTGATCCAAATACATATTTCCCAGGTACACAGTTGTTTGACATCACATACACACATCATATATTACTAAAGATAGTCCCTGTCCCGACTCTGGCGTTTCTAGGAGCTTGCATTCTAAAATGGCAACTAATTTTCGATTTTAGTGGGTTTTGCAACATTGGTTTTTCATCAAAAATTATACAAAGGTACATTTCCCTACCACATATATCCCAGTAACTCTCCATGTCTCTAGCTTAAATACATTGTCTACAATATTCATAATTAGCAGGGTTTTGCCCCAGAACATGGTACACATTGGAGTTTGGACTCAAATCGTGAGGGCATTTTTCAAACTAAGACTCTCAAAGTTGTACATTCCTGTCATTTGGTTACAATAAGTTGTCACTGTTTCTATAAAATATATATTTGTTGCAATTCAACTCCCCAAAGTGTTTGGGTCCGCCTCCAGAAGTCTGGGTGGGTCAGTGATGACATGTCTCTCCTTGCTGGCAGAGGCTTGTTGACAGGAAACACTCAAAATTAACATACCCCATTCAACAGAAAGAGCCTTTTGTGTGGGCTCCAGCAGGCTGCCTGGAAGTCTCTCCTCAATCAATCAACAGGGTCATGTGATATCCTGCCTCCTGGTGTGGGAATCTCTGAGGTGTTAAGGTTTCCCAGCCTCTTGGCCTCTGGGAACAGCAGGTGGCTAAGATTTTCAATTAACCAACATGCTTTGAAGTCCCTGTTGACTCAGGTCCCTTTGCCAGCCAGTTCTCCTGTCAGAGTTTAGACCGCTAGCGCCACCTTGGGGAATTTGTCGGTACTGCATCCATTTTTGAGTTGTCTTGAATTTGACAGGAGATTTTTGCTATTGTTCTGATAGGCATCCTGACATTAGAGTGGTTATGTGGAACCCCCCACAAGAAGGTTCAATCTTTAGAGTGGTCTTGTGCCAACTGCGCAGTTCACCTGGATTCTGGCGTGAATGTGGGCGGCGATAGCTCATCCCCACATCCACCCAGTCTATTGATTTAGTTTGTCTTGGGATAGAATAATGGGCGGCAACAGCTCATCCCCACATCTACCCAGTCTATTGATTCAACATGTGTCAAAACCCTTCACAAAAAGGAGAGAAAACAGCAAGTTAAACTCATGCAACGTTTACCAGACAGTGTTTGGTAATAGAGACTCTTACCTGAACGCCATAAGCTGCCTCCAGGCAATATTCTTTTGGACCCAGCTGCAACCTAACGAGGGAATGGAACAAGAGTGAACATCGGACATATTGAACTCTTTGAACTTTATAAACACTGGTGTCAATATTCCTCCGGAACTCCTCCAGTACCTTCAAACCAGTGAAGTAACTGGTATCTACGCGCCCCTGCATGCCATGCAGGATGGAGAGCTCATCATTTAAAAAAATAAGGTGAGGTTACCAAGAGGGGATATCGGAGGTGGTTAGTGGGGAGAACGAGAACAGTTGGGGGGGGCCATCACTAAAGTCCACGGGTGGCTAAATCCATTTCTCCACTTGCAGGAGAATACTTCTACGAGTCCAGCAGACAAGATTAGGCAGGCCAGTCCAGACTGTCATCTCTTCACTACGCATCACGTTGGTGGAGATCGCAGCTGTCCGGGTCCGATCGACGCCCCTGTGGGAACCAGGTGAGCGTAACAGAACACGAAGCCTATCTACAAATCCCCACCTGGCCATAATGGAGACCTCAGAAACCGACCAACTAGCCCAATTGTTAGGAGAATTTAGGGCAGAAGTGCGCTCCGCGCGCCAAGAAACTAATGCCTCAGGAGAGAACTGATTGTGTCAAAGGAGCGCACTGATGGTCTTGCCACACAACTGCTGCAAAACCAAGCCGGGCAAACACCACTACCGGGACTTGGGGGGAATTCAACCCCCGTTTCATCGAGCAGCCCTGTGCAAGTGGTTCTACCAGGGAGCATTCCTTTAGCTCCACCCGAACGCTTTGCTGGTGACCCGAAAAGGTTTGCTGTGTTCATGAACCAATGCCGCTTGCACTTTTTATGCAGACCAGGAGCTTTTCCAAACGACCAAGCCAAAGTAGCCTTTGTACTGTCATACCTTAGCGGCAGCGCAGCGGATTGGTCAATTCCATTATTCAACCAGGATGACCCTCTTCTTCAGGATTTTCAGGGTTTTCAATTGAGCATGGAAAGACTATTCGCCAGACATTCACAGGGACAGGCCCTGGATAACGAACTTCTATCCCTACGACAAGGAAACCAGGACCTGCTAACTTATATCGCAACCTTCAATAGGTTGGTGGTGGAACCCGGATGGCCAGAGGTAAAGCGAATTACATTATTTCATCGTGGACTTCGGGGAGAACTCAAAGATGTATTGGCACAAGTTGTGATCCCACCTCAGGATTGAGCAGAATATAAAGACTTAGTGGTCTAGCTAGACCACCGACTTCAGAATAGAAAAGCTGATCGAGCTAAGTTCGAGAATTGGGTATTGGTTAAACCCAATGTTACTTCCAAAGGAACAGATGCATCAGAAGCAATGCAGATCGGGGGGGGTTAAGGGACCCTTAACTCAAAAAGAAAGAGAAAGGAGACGACAGATGCAGTTGTGTCTGTACTGTGGGGCCTCAGGACATTTTCTACTGGATTGCCCTATAAAACCATCCAAGAAAGTAGTCGGAGTTGCTGATAGAAATGAAACAGAGCCTGATTCGGGAAACGACCATGCCCGACAAGCGTAGAGGTCTGCTTGCCGAGCTTAAAGAAGGACACTCAGACCTCGCACCCAATCATACCAATGGTCCTTATTGATCCAAGGCAGCCATCACGTATGCACGCAGTTAGGGCATACATTGATAGCTGGGCTGTAGGAAACTATGTGGACCACGAATTGGCATCTAGGATGAATCTACCTCTCTGCAAAAGGACCACTTCGGATGTTATCACCACAGTCGATGGAACTGAAATTGCCTCTGGGCCTGTAACCCATTCCACCACAGAGATGACACTGTTGGGTCAAGATGGGCATCGAGAGACTATTGTGTTTGACTTAATCAAAGCCCCGCAGTTCCAAATAATACTGGGGATACCTTGGTTGGAAACACATAATCCTTGTATTGATTGGCGAGAGAAGAGAGTAACCTTCCCGGAGTGTGCACACACCTGTTACCCGGAAAAAACCTTGAACAAAAGCCTGGCCACAGTCTCTAATCCAGTCATGCAGTTACCTCAGGAATATCAAGAATTCCAGGATGTTTTCCGAAAAGAACAGGCAAACACATTACCACCTCATAGATCATACGATTGTCAAATTGACCTCATACCCAGTGCACAACCTCCATGCCGTAGGATCTGCACCCTTACGGAACCCGAAAACTGTCACCTACGACAATACTTGGAGCAATACCTTGCTAATGGCTTCATTCGTCCATCTAAGTCCCCTGCATCTTCAGCTTTAATCTTCGTGCCCAAAAAGGAAGGTGACCTCAGAACGTGCATAGACTACCACGCATTAAACCAGATCACGGTGAAGAACCGATATCCATTGCCTCTGATCCCCGAACTACTAGACCAAGTAAAGGATGCTTGCATCTACACTAAATTAGATCTCCGAGGGGCATATCATCTGGTACGTGTAAAGAAGGGCGACGAATGGAAGACTGCTTTTCGCACCAAGTACGTATTATTCGAATATCAGGTGATGCCCTTATGGTTGTGCAATGCACCAGCAGCCTTCCAGTATTTTATGAACGATGTCCTTCGTGAACTCATTGACGTCTGTGTTGTCATATACATAGACGATATTCATGTACACCTCCTCAGAATCAGGCCATGTTAAGCACGTTCGTGCAGTCCTTGAGAAACTACGCCAGTACAAGTTATATGCAAAATTGGAAAAATGTGTTTTTCATGCTACAGAAGTTAAATTCCTTGGATTTATCCTGACTCCAAAAGGAGTCTGAAAGGACTCTCGAAAGGTGGACGCAATTCTCAAGTGGCCATCACCCAGTTCAGTTAAAGGGGTGCAGAGCATGCTTGGATTTGCTAATTTCTACCGCAGATTTATTCCTGACTTCTCACATGTTGTACACCCCATCACAGCAGTTTTGCGAAAAAACAAACGCTTCTTGTGGACCGAAGAGGCTGAAAAAGCCTTCCAAGAACTGAAATTGAAATTCACGTCGGCACCTGTCTTAAAGCATCCACGCCCCGAGCTCCCATACATAGTTGAAACCGATGCATCCAGGTTAGCCATGGGGGCTATCCTGTCCCAGAAGGATCCGGAAACCGGTCAACTTCATCCAGTAGCATTTTGGTGCAGAAAATTCTCGGCCCCCGAATTAATCTATTCGGTTACCGATAAAGAGTTGTTAGCCATCAAATCCGCCTTCAGGGCTTGGCAGCATTATCTTCTCAGTGCCAGGCATACCATTACTGTAATCACCGATCACAGGAACTTGCATTATTTAAAAACAGCCAAGGCCCAATCATCGCGTCAACTTCGATGGTCCTTATTCCTTGCCGAATTCGATTTCATGATCACTTATCGACCAGGTTGTAAGAATGGTAAGGCAGACGCTTTATCCTGAATTGGGATGGGAGAAGCATATTCGAACCCGGAACTGGTGCCTATAATTCCTGAACAAAGAATTCTTGGGATAACTACTCTACAGACCTTAGAAGATATTCATTTAAAGATCCAACAACTTTTCGATTCAGCAGCCCTGCAGGACTGGGTTAAAAAGGGCCCAGATTATTCAGTTGTCAATGACCTACCTTACTATCAAGGGCGTCTATTTCTACCACACAAGGAACTACAAGAACAAGTCATCTCTAATTACCATGAAGCTCTGATGGAAGGGCACCCAGGGATTGCAAAAACTGAAGCTAAAATTAAAAGACAATTCTGGTGGCCCACCTGGCAAAAAGATGTAAAGTCATTTGTACTTTCTTGTGGCATCTGCGCCCAAAACAAAAGTCAAAAGAAGAAACCAGCTGGTCTTTTACAACCTTTAGATATTCCACCCACCAAGGCCAAGGAATTTCTCGAAAATATTGTTCGAATACATGGATTTCCTTCCATATCGATCTCTGACCGAGGTAGTCAGTTCATTTCGCAATTTTGGCAGAAGTGTTGTCAATTGGCACAAATCGACGTAAGGTTATAAACCAGCCACCATCCCCAAACCGATGGTCAGAAGGAGAGAACCAACCAAACTCTTGAACAATACCTACGTTGTATGCTCCACCAAAACCAAAAGTAATTGGAAGGACATTTTATGGATTTCTGAATATGCATACAATAACTCTGTACATTCAGGAACCGGACAAAGCCCCTTTTATACCATATATGGACATCATCCTCGAACCTCAGAACTCGATTCGCCCCGTATTTAGAAATGCCGGCAGTAACTCATCTGCATTCTATTATTACACAAGCTTTTAAAGTGGCAAAAAAACATTTGAAACAAGCAAAAGAGAAATACAAGAAAAATGCTGATCAACATAGAAGTGAGACCCCACCATATCGAATCGGAGACCAAGTTTGGCTGGCTACAAGACATATACCTCTGAAAGGGACTCGGACTTTTAATCCTAGATATTTGGGACCTTACACCATTAAGGCCATTATCAACCCGGTGGCCGTCAAATTAGAATTACCCTCTAATATGCGGATTCATCCTGTCTTTCATGCTTCACTTCTAAAACCAGTTCAACCCGGGACAAGATTAACCAAACCACCTGAACCCATCCTAATAGATGAGAACCTGAATTCGAGGTAAAAACATCCTGGACTCTAAAATGGTTAAATGAAGACTTTTTTATTTAATCGACTGGAAGGGTTACGGACCACAAGAAAGGTCATGGGAGCCTAGTGACGACGTTCATGCTCCTCGATTGGTGAAAAAATTCCATCGGGACTTCCCAGACAAGCCAGGGCCAAGGGGAAGAACAACTTTAGGAGGGGCCTTGGGGGGGAGTGCTGTCATGATGCCTACCCCCGGGCATGCGGATCGAGTCCATCAGCCCCGGGAGCAGGCATCCAGATACTCATTAAAACCCCAACAGCCCCGGCTCGGGGCTGTTCAGATTCAGTCCTGGTGCCTTAGGCACCACGCTCATCATAGAAATCAGTCCTGGTGCCATAGGCGCCAGGCTCATAGACTTTACTTACCTTATGCAGACCATGCTGCAAATGAGTCCAAGCCAACGTGAGGCCTGGATTGGACTATTTTATTACAGGGACTATTTTTTACTCGGGTGTGGTTCTGGGGAACTTCTTACCTGGGACTACTTTGCAGGCTATTTAAACCAAGCCTGAACAGCAGCTCATTCTTCGTGTTGTTCTGCATCCAGCAGCATAACGCTCACCATGTCTGCAAGTCAGCATTCAGTCTTCTGCCACGCCCGCCTCGAATCCGGAGCTCCTAGACAAAAGGAAAAGAAAGGAGAAGAGGTTAGATCATGGACATTATTTGATTCCTTACCTGATTCCGGACCCAGCACATCTCCAAGCCTGGAAAGGACTTTAATTCTGCACGCGTCGCTGCGCCAGCAGCAGCGCAGCGTTATACTCACCAGTCCATTGCATCTTTCAACTCGGCGCTGCCTCCATCATTTTCTTCGTCGAAACCCAGCACCTGGGGGGAAAACAAAAGGAATAACAACGTGAGCCGAGAAAACCGACAAAGACAATCTCTTTGACACCATAGGCTTACCTGCTTTACCACCGGAGGAATAACCTTTAATTCGCTGCATCTTTCTATGCCGCACCTATAAAGGGAGAGAAAACAGCAAGTTAAACTCATGCAACTTTTACCGGACAGTGTTTGGTAATACAGACTCTTACCTGAACGCCATCAGCTGCCTCCAGGCAATATTCTTTTGAACCCAGCTGCAACCTAACGAGGGAATGGAACAAGAGTGAACATCGGACATATTGAACTCTTTGAACTTTATAGACACTGGAGTCAATATTCCTCCGGAACTCCTCCAGTACCTTCAAACCAGTGAAGTAACTGGTATCTACGCGCCCCTGCATACCATGCAGGATGGAGAGCTCATCATTTAAAAACATAAGGTGAGGTTACCAAGAGGGGATATCGGAGGTGATTAGTGGGGAGAACGAGAACAGTTGGGGGGGCCATCACTAAAGTCCACGGGTGGCTAAATCCCTTTCTCCACTTGCAGAATACTTCTACGAGTCCAGCAGACAAGATTAGGTGGGCCAGTCCAGACTGTCATCTCTTCACTACGCATCACGTTGGTGGAGACCGCAGCTGTCCGGGTCCGATCGACGACCCTGTGGGAACCAGGTGAGCGTAACAGTAACGCGTCTATACACAAGCGTTTCGAGGCGCGACGAGGCGTGGGGGGGACAAGGGGAGACAGACAACGATCCTACTAGGCCAGGTGTCATTCAGATCACGCAAGTGCAAGGGTAGAGGGGAAGGGAAAGTGCAAGGGGAAAGGTAGAGGGGAAAGTGCAGTACAGGGTTAATAGAATACATGATAAATAATAGGGCCAGCTGGTGGCAAGTGCAAGGTAAGTGCCGGGAGGAGGTGCTGTGGGATACAGAGACAGTCCCGTAGTGCAGGGAGGCAGTGCTGGGAAGAGTGGCTGGGCCAAGGACCGAGGTCGCTGACTGGCCCAGTTGCAGAATTCAGTGCAGGTTCAGTAATATTAGCAGGGGAGTGAGGGAGAGAAAGTGGAGGCAAATAGGAAGGTTATGAGGTGCTTCCGGAACCAGAGATGGTTCTCCTCAAGTTTCAGGGAGGTAGGAAGGCTGTTCCAGAGGGAGGCCCTGCTGCGGAGAGAGATCTACCCCCAACTCGGTGCTTGGAGAAGCGGCTGACCCTGAGGGAGTTGAAGGTGGATGAGCGAAGAGCTCGAGAAGGAAGATATTTAGGAAGAGAGAATTGAAGGTATTTTGGCCCAAGGCCCCAGAAGGCCTTGTGAACAATGCAGAGGGTTTTGAACTTAATTTCAGACCTGGAGAGATACGGTCACTGTGCTTGAGGCCAAGGACAAGTCTCGCAGTCCTGTTCTGGATGAGTTTCAAAGGGCGGAGAGTAGAGGCAGGCAGATTTAGATAGAGGCTGTTACAGTAGTCCAGCTTCAAGAGAACCAGGGCTCTAGAGACAGTGAGATTCTGGGGGAAGGAGAGAAAAGGAAGGATACCTCTGAGGAGGAGTAGCTGGTAGTGTGACTTCTTAGAGACGTCAGATATGTGAGGAGAGAAAGAGAGTGTGGAGTCGAAGATGACCCCAAGGTTTTTTGCCTTGCAGGTAGATGCAGGAAGAGGGCCAAGGGAGGCTGGCCAGAGAGCTGAAGGGAAGGAGGGAGTGGGTGTGCCGATGAGTAGAATCTCAGTCTTACTGGCATTAAGGTAGAGGTCGTTGGCGGCACACCATTCATGGATAGCAGAAAGACAGTCAGAGATGAGGGAAGGGGAAGAGGAGGCCGAGGGTAGCCTGAAAATCAGCTGAGTATCATCCGCGTAGCACTGAAAGTTGGGACAGAGAGCGGCGATGCGGTGGGCTAGAAGTGCCAGATACTGGTTGAACAGCCACGGGGAGAGGTTAGATCCCTGGGGGACACCACAGGTAGAGAACAAGATGTCAGAGAGGAAGGACCCCAGTTGGACCTGGGAGGGTCTATTGGAGAGGAAGGAGGTCAGCCACGCCAGAGACGGTTGAGCAGGATGGTGTGGTTGACAGTGTCAAAGGCAGAAGACAGATCGAGCAAAATGAGAACACAAGAGGTGTTAGAGTCAAGGTTTGAGAGCAGGTCCTCACGGATGTTCAGGAGAGCAGTTTCTGTGCTTCTGGCAGCTCTGAAGCCAGACTGATGGTCATGAAAACTACCAACAGATTCAGCATGGAGATTAAGCTGGGAGATGGCCAGTTTCTCCAGGAGCTTGCCCAGGAAGGGAGTGATAGAGATTGGGCGATAGTTAGCTGAGCAGGAGGGGTCGGAAGAGGGTTTCTTAAGAAGGGGGTGCACAAGAGAGTGCTTAAGGGGGGATGGGAAGACTCCAGAGGCGAAGGAGTTATTGCAGAAGTCAGCCAGGGCAGGAGCCAAGGAGTCGATGTGGTCCTTGATAGTTTGGAGGAACGGGGGTGGACCTGTTTTGACGAGACTTTCATAGATCGGACTTGTCTCGAAACCTCGCCAGCAGAAAAAAGGGGAAAGGCAGAGAAGGAGGGAGGATGGGTGGCTGCAGAAGGGCCAGAGGAAGAGCAGGGAATAGGCTTCCACTCTACATGGAGCGACATGCAGGACGACTTGCCTGGCTGCTTGGTAAGTTGCATGACAGGCACATGGCAGTGAAATGGTGGGATAGATGCCACACCACCATGGTGTCATTGTTGATGTGACAGCACGATGTGCACATCACAAAACACTGTGCCCCAAAGCATCCCAAACTGAACATGACAACCAAATCCCATAGCAATGAAGTAAGCTGGACACCTATAACAACATGCCAAACTTAAAACCATCCCACATCCCACAACACGTGCACCACCCATCCTCGTACCTCATCCTCCGTAACACAATCCAGCAACATGCTGTGAATATTCACTATGTAGCTGTCTGCAGCAAATCACCACACAGGACAAGCATCCATGGGAGCGCACTGAACAAAACCACCAAGGGAAGCCACTACCTGTCACAGGGCCGCCACCACCACAGGAGTGCATCATGTCACCATGGGAATAATCAGCGCTGAATGGCAAATAATGCAGTGAGTACTGCCAACGCTGCCAGTTAGTAAATCATACAGAACAATACACATCACATATTCAACACAAACACAGCGGTATGCGTCCACAATGCATGAGTAACATCAAGACAGTATACACCATGTATCAACTTGAAGATGCAACCCACACCATGAGTCCATGGCACAGAACACATTAAGGGCATGAGAAATGTGTGCATACAACCAGGGACATCTGCATGTGACCATCAATTCTCTACAGGCATGTGTGACAAGTACAGCTGTCCATCATGAAATGACTAACATATACCTTTAATTTCCTCTCATGCACTCATGCAGGTGATAGTGGCTATCCCTTAAAGCCTTGGCTCCTCACCCCTGTCCGAAATCCACAGAACAGGCACGAGGAGGACTACAATCGTTCCCATACCCGTATGGGATGTGGTCATCGAGCAGACCTTTGGCCTGTTGAAGGCACGGTTTCGCTGCCTTAGCCAGTCAGGTGGGGCACTCCTCTACAGGCATGAGAAGGTTGCCAAGATCATCATGGCATGTGTCATGCTGCACAACATGTGTATCCGATGGAACGTGCCCCTGCCCCCTTACATTAAACTGCAATCACCTGGTGATGATGAAAGGGATGAAGAAGATGTGGGTGCACATCATCGCAGTATGAGTCATGAGTTGATCCGGGATATCGGGCACAACAATGTGTGATGATCTTGCTGGCGTCACATACCATCTGCACATTGATGAAGTTGTATTGCTTGCGGTTGCGGTACACCACCTCCATGGCATGCGGGACCACCAACTCCACGTGGGTGCAGTCAAGTGCACCTCTACAATTTGGCATGCCTGCCAGTGCATGGAAGCCAACTCTTGTATCAAAGATCTCCTGGGGAGTCTGTGGTAGGGATATGTAGTCCCTTTTGCACTTCAGGAGGGCATCCAGCACTTGGTTCAGCATGCAAGAATATAAGGGTTGTGATATGCCATGCATGTGCCCCACTGTGCGCTGGTAGGTGCCTGTGGCAGGGAAGTGAAGCACTGACACTACCTTCAGTAGAGGGGGGATGGCGGTGCATATTTCAATGAGGCTGACAATGTCATTGTGTATCATGTCCACGATGGTGGTGATGGTGTTCCAGTCCAGACGGTACAGGGTGTGGATCTGCTCAGCGGTTAAGTTGAATGGACTGGCTCTGATGCGAGGGATTGGGGGCTGCCTGCGTGGTACCTCTGGCTGCACTGTTGAGGCATGCTGGGCCTGTCTCACCCTCCTTCTCCTCCTGAGTCTCCTCTGTGGTGCCTGCTGTTGTTGTTGTTGTTGTTGTTGTTGCTGGTATAGCAATGCAAGCATGCCCTCCAGCCCCAGTATTGCTACTACTAGTGGAATCATTTTGGTGTGGGAAGGGGTGTGGTGTTTGGGTGTGCTCCTTTTGTGCTGACAGAGACTCCATTGCCTCCACCTGTGCTGATTGTGTGCACCTGTGGCAGTTGGGAACATTGCACATAGCAGTTTACGGGTGCTTCTCGATGCCGGTATTGCCGGCATGCCGGTATCCCCTATTTGCACCTTCATGATGCCGGTATTTGCATGTCTGCCTGACTTGTGATGTCCTCCTGTTAGCGGCATCCCGGTATTGCCGGCCTGAAGGCCTGCGTGCCTGCACCCTTGCTGCTATTAGCGGTGCCTCTAATACCGGGTCCTTAGGTCGGAATAGCCCAGAGCGGTATGCAATGCCGGTAATCCTTTACAGGCATCGTTTTTCCATTACTTCCAACCTCATAATGACCCCCAATGTCTCTACTGAGCAAGTGTATTGCTTATTGATGGCCAAAGTCAGAACCTCTCTTCTTTTGCTGTAGTCCCTCTGAGTGGGGGGGGGGTATGCCCAGACATGGGTACAATGGCTGCTGGGACTAGAGACCCAAGCTACTCCTCACTGATGAGGCCCAACGAGGCTGAAACACGTTTGGGGATGCATGTGATCTCGTTCAGAAGGGATGTGACCTAGCAGTTTGGGCTGGACTGCCCCTTTTGGGGTGGGATCAAGCCTGATTTGCATATGGTATTGTATTCCCCCTTTGTAATAGCTTGGCAGGCGAAGAATGATGGTCTGGAGGGTTGCCCACAGCAATGCCAGAGGTTAAGATGTATGCTAAACCTTCCAGCCATCACCTCTTTTGTTTTGCCATAGTGAGAATTGAACAGGACTTTGAAAATGTATTTTACTCACTTACTCTGCCTGTGCAGACTATTATCATCTCAGAATTTCAAGGGCTTTGAGCGACTGCGTTTTTCCCCCTGCTCCTGCCCTCCTTGAGCACTTTGAAACACTTACCTGTGTATCAGCGCTTTATAAATAAGCAATACCATACCAAATAATGCCTTTAATGTGCCGGTGCCAGCACTTCCCAAGGAGGCTGCAATACCTGTAACATAGAGTTAATGCATTTCCCAGGAGAGCGTCCATACATATGATTGAACAGTACGTAGGATTCTTAGCAGGGTTGTTCTACATTTTTCTTGGACAACACATCTTCAAGGTCCACCCTTCATAGAAGGCTCGCTATACGTGTAGAAGGGCAGCATGTGTTGGCAGTTTTATGAGAGTTCAGCTGTGTTGATTGGGCATGGTCGCAACTTCTCTCTTACACTGCTGTGCAGGTCTGAGGCCCATTCATTGGTGGGCAGTGTGACCAACACACTAGAAATATAACTTTCTCAACCCAAAACTAGCATTGCATTCATTTTCTGGCCATGTTTCTAGTCCAAAGAAGTGAATTTAACTCTTTCACGTAACACTTACATGGCCATTAAAAATGCATATAAGAACGTTTACACTATAATGTTTTATCATTGTGCACATCATACTCCGTCATGAAATACACGTGGGGCAACCTTTGTAAGCACTGCAGATTCAGCACCCACACCACAATCATGTTATAGGATACCAGGGCCCCCGCACATAAGGCCTCGTAATATAAGACGTCACATTTACAAAGCATATTTTCTTTGACCCGACCACTTGAATATCTAAAATTTGAAGGTGGGGTGGATGATTCAAAGAATGTCTGAGATAATTTGGCATTCCTTTATCAACGTCTTCTGTCTGCCTACAACTCAGTATTTCAAACAGACTCCACAGAGTCTCGGGAGGATAGCTCAGGGGCAACGTGCTCGCCTTACCAGAAAGACGACACCATCACCACAGGTTTGATCCCCTGGTCTGCGCTTAGAAATCTCTGGGTATTAAGCGTGTTATAAAAAACCAATCATATCATTCAAAGAAGATCTTTGTTTACAAATATAGCTGCTTCTGGGATATGCTTTTATGTAGCTTAAATAGAGTAGGATCTGACACATAACTCTGTGGGTAATAGAACTACTATAAAACAGAGCCTACTGGCTAAATCTGTAGCTGTACGTTTGGAAACTTAGCTGCTGAAAGCTCTTTATGTTGTATGTTAGTTTGGCAGACTGTGTAGGCAAAACAGCACATCACGATATAGGAGAGAAACGAAGGCTAACCTGTACTTTGCATTGTAAGTTTCTTTGCCATAGTTGAGAAGTACTGTAACATTGTCTTCAGCAGTTTTAATGTGTCGGGTATGGGGTGCTGTGTGTCATACTCTATTTCTTAAAATGTGATTCTGGCATGAGAAATGAATTTGGTGGTGGTGGCAACTGTTATGGGGATGCTGCACTAAAAGATAAAGCAAGCAATTTATTTGATTGAACTGATTATAGTTGTGGACTCATGCTAAACTGTATATAACATTGCATGCACATTTGGTAGATCACAGTCTGGATATTCCAAAGTGAAAACGTTTACATTTCATTGGACGTAAAAGATATTACAAGATGCACATTAATTTCCATTGCATGAAAAAGATAAGTTTCTTTGCAGAGATGGCCAATATTGTCATCATTATCTTTCGCAGTTTTCATGTGATGGGTGCCGCGTGCTATGTGTTTTATTATTTGAGTTAATTAGTGATGGGAGGTCCTAGAACCAAATTTGATCGTGCTACTATGAGAACTAGTATGGCGATGGTTCACTAAAAGATGGAATAGACAATGATTTGAGGTATGTCTATCCCGAAGGAACTGTTTGCATTTGTGAGCTCTGCAATTTCATTATAAGCTGTACATTGCAAAAATGTGGTTGGCTGTAGTCTGAACATTCCTAGGGGACTCTGGATCACGCGTATGTCGTCTCGAAAGAGGCCACAGGAAACATCAACCACAGAAGACCATAAGTGGCGTCTACAAGAAGATGGTGTGGCACCATGCACTTTTAAGCCAGTGTGGGTCCTTGAGAGTGAAGAGCATGGAAAAAAAGGAAGGGAATGCGGTCGAGGCAGAGCAGGAGTTGGGGTCATGTGGAATGAGTGCTCCGAGCACTGGAACCCCTTTATGAGAAGGACAAGACATTTCAGCATCTCCCTGTAGAGGCTGCTCCAAAAGTAGCAGCACAAAAATAGCTTCCTTTTTCATAGCGACCTCTACCGAGCGTCGAACAGCCATAGAACAATAATTGTTTTATGTTAGACTATACACTACATTAGAGATGTGTTTCATTGTGCATGCAACTATCTGCTCGAGGCAGTGAATACAGTTGTGGGCTTTGTGGTTACAAAATAAACTGTACTTATACGCTACAGGTCGATTATTATATATCGTTCTCCAAAGATAACACTGGGGTTCCTTCACCCGTGGCTCATACTTGTATCACAAAAAAAGGGTGTGTAAACCCAACAACCTATAAAAAAGAACCCTATTTCTAAATTATACCAATCCCTAGAGAAGAACTCTCCTGTCCCTTCTGCCCGGTCCCCCTAGGTTACGCTGATGCACCGCCTATCTAATAGGGATAGCAAGAGGAGAAATCTCTCCAGTCCTCAACTTCACTAAAAAAATATATTTGTTATGTATATAAAAAAAGGATGCTTATCCCCTTCTGCACATCTAGAGCCGAGAGTTGGTATCCTCTAAAAAGATACCTTTGAGAAAGGTACTAAATACAACTTTTATTCTGCCTCTTTCTGGGAATTGTATAACAATATGAACTAATAAAAACACCAATCAGACGTGCCACTATCATAGCACTGCTGTTAGTCTACCAGTTCTCAGCATTGTATCCCTATACTTTAAAAAGGATATCAGTTATCAAGGTCGGTCGGCCGTTTTGGTGGGCCAGATTGCTTTTGCCACCTTCTTCAGGACCTAGCAATGGAGAATTCTCTTGGAGTGCTGCAGGGAATTACTCACTGCCACCCAGTGCTCCTCTCTGACCTATAATTTAAGCTATAATTGGACCAAAACACAAGCAGAATGTGGGACTTACTACTCACCCTAACTGGGTATGTATTCTTTATCATCACTCCAAAATGTCTACTGTTTGGTCATGTATGCACCTCCAAAGCAGTGTCAGTCAGTTTTCCACAGCTATTCAGAAAGGCAAGCTTCACCTACCTTTTTCATGAGTCAACTTTCATGTGTCTTTTTTGTATACCACGAAACACCAGTTCATCACTCCGACTGGGAATATGTAGTGTCCATTAGTTCCTCATAACACCTAATGCTCATATGGGTCTGTGATCGATCCACCTGTGATCGCTTATAATGTCAAACACGCCTGGTAAACAGCTTTTATAAGTTAGAGAGTGAGTATAAGTTAGAGAGTGAGCCCATCACAACTCTATTCTATATTACATTACCTATGGTATTCCCTCTGTTACTCCCACAGTCTCCTACTCTTACATCTTGTCTATAGCTCCCTACTTCTGTGATGTAGCACCTTGAAGAGTCTTTTGTGCTAGATGGAATGACAATAATGGTCACAAACCAAATAATCAGACAGACTCAAGCAATACGGCAAAGTACTACTTTATTATCAATACAATAAAGTAGGGTCAACTGACATACATAGGACTGATGCTTGCACACTCACACAACAGCTTCATTATAAAGAGGCCTTATACCCCAATATACATAATCTATGATGTCATTCTACATGGCAGAATACAAAACATATCAAGGGTAGGGATTGGTGTAGGGAACATATCTACTTATAGAACATATAAGAATTAGTGCATCATTGGCTACCCCTTATCTGTAGGGAATTCCTCAAACTACCTCTAAACACATGTAGTACTAATTATAACGGACATAAAAGCAGTGGATTGGTTCCTGCAATATTGCATGTTAGGGTGAGCCCTCCCCCCACTGATTGGTTGGCATACTATCCCAACCATGGACTTTTGACTCTTTAGCAGCACTTACGTGAAACAAACTTAAGTGTTTGAATCCCGTCAACTACTTCCCATTTTCCCAATTAGTCCATCATCTTTCATCGGTAGGCCATCAGCCAAAGTCTTCCGTTTGTAGTTGACTTTGTTGTTGCTCACAGTCCTGGAACCTTCAAGGGAGAGTGAGCACACCACTATCGTATCTTAAGGCTATACTGAATGGCCTTTTTTTCAACTTCTGAGTCACATGTAAAAAGATCACGAATTTGACAATTTCAGCATTTCATTTACTGCTATTTGATTTAATTATGCAGGCTGCTGTTGCGCCTCTTGGCCTCTAGAGACTTGCTCACTCTATTTTATAGGAACTTTATACACTTTTATTTGATTAGCAGTTTAGCTCTCACAGATGTTTTTATCTTCTTCCATCTAGAAAGAATGTCCCGCATCCAAATCTAATCCATGTAATCCCTCCTTTGTGCTCTGTGCTTATCCTTTTAAAAATAGCATCTTCGCTTTAGGCCAACCTTGACTCATCGTCGGCTCTGTGCACAAACCTGTTATCCTGCATCCCCTGATTCTTGCAGCCTCGGCCTATCTCTGAGGTAGCTTGGTTAATTTCTACGTGAGCCAATGTCCATTTTCCCAATATGGCTGTCCTTGCTATGTTATAGGTTCCTCTATAGCAGGTTCCTATAAATTATCTTTCTACCTTGTACAGTTATTGGTCAATACTTTACTTCACCTTCTTTTGAGCCATGACTACTTTAGCTTTAGGTTCATGTTACCCTTAGTGCTTCAATTACATTGTTATTTAGTATTTGTATATTGTTACAAAATAGGTTCATATATCTTCTTTGTCCTCATCAGATTTCACTTTACCATCCGTCCACAATTTCCATCAATGCATTCTGACACCCTGGCATGTGACATCCTTCCATGCATCATCCTTACACACTTTCAGTGTGAGGGTATATTATGTATGGCTCTCCTGAGTGCATAATGTCTCTCATACACTCGATGAGGTATAGGAATGATGCAGGGTTCACCATTTATGGCTCTTCTTCAACTGTTCCAATATTAGAGCGGTGAGGGGCGGGAGTTGGCATGATAGCATCTACCTGCTCTTCTCCACTTCCATGCTGGGTTCATGTCCCTCTCCCAAAATGTGTGAATTCATTTGATCTTAACAGGCACAAAATGGCATGCTATCGGAGTCTGTTGCGCTCCATTAGTTGACAACAAATGCTTGTTCCACATAACATGGCACCTTAATGTCTTTAAACTTTAAATCCACTTCTGGCTCAATCTTGCATGCCCATATACCTGCTGGGACGTTCCATTTTCTATGGTGCTTGCCCGCAAATGCTTATGCATCTGCTATGCGGATGCAGAGTGCCTTATGGGCATATCAAATACCAGCCGAGATACCTTGCATATCCGCCTCATGGTTAATATTTTTAACTCATTCTTCCCTTTTGGCAATAATGCCGAACATGTACATGACACCTTTTATTCATAAATGTCCATAATAACTTCTTTTGCCCAACAAAGCTATATCATTTATGGCCACTTAAGGACACCATTTTGTTTAACTGCTACATATGTTCTTTTCCTGTTTTAGTCAGCTATTTATAAATAGCGTGGTTATATACTTTCAGTGCACTTTAGGAATAGGGACATTTCTCTCCTTGCTATCCCAAGTGACAGGAGAGTTCTTCTTGAGAGATTGGTATAGTTGAGAAATAGGGTTAATTTTTATAAATTGTTGGTCTTATCCAACCCATTTTTGTGATACAAAGTAAACTGTCCCACATTGCAGGCATAGATTGCATATCTAGAGGGACATGTATTACCATACATCACATTTGGAAAAGAATACCTCAAATATTGACAAAGGTAACATTGTCAAAGATATTGTTGGTGTCATTAAACATACATATTGTTGTAAAACTTCTAGAACATAACCTTCACTACCATTGTGGTCTTTTGATGCAGACCCAGGTGTAGTGTCCTGGCAAGGACATGGTTAATGGAGCCTTGGAGCTCCGAGAAATTGGCTAATGAGCATGTGCGATGTTTGAGCTTGCGCAGTAGAGAGCCCGGGAAGCGGCAATTCACTGCAGGAAGGGAATAAAGGAGGCTCAACTTATCCAAGGCACCTGTATTTATTACATGCCTGAGCCTGTCATTACACAGTCACGGTAGTGGCTGTGTAGTTATGGTTAAGTTGCTGTTTCCATAGGAAGAGCACTTTTTGGGTGGCTTATAACTCCCGTCCCCTTGGACGAATCCTCACCAAACTTTGTGAAAATAGTATATGGCACACTCTGAATGTCCTTTCAAAGTTTGGTGATGTTTGGTCAAGGGAGGGCAAAGTTATAGGTGGGGTCCCAAAATGTCTTTTTTTGCAATAGACTGAATGGGGGAAAAGTTTGCGCACGGCTACAGGCCAAACCGCTGGACAGATTTGCACCAAATTTGCGGCATGGGCAGGGGCTTGGTTGCAAAAGCGTGCTTTTGTAAATTTTGTGACAATCCGTCCAGTAGTTTCCTTAAAAACGATAAAAAAGTATGTCTCTAAAAATCAGTGATATCTATGTCCGCTCCGCGGTCACACTTCCCTGTTCGCTCCGCGGAGAAGATTTCAATTGGCTATTCCATGGCGTGCTGCCCGCGACCATGATGCGCTTTCACAGATTGGTTGTGCCACAGCGTGAAGTGCGTCATAATCTTTTGATACTTCCGCCATGTTTACTTTGTTTTCTGTTGTACGTGGACATCGCCGCTAACATACATAAACGAAGAAGACACCAATGCACTTGTTACACTTATGGAACACTGTTTCAAAAGGTGAGCGTTAATGAGATGTGGCAGTAGAAAATCAAACATTGGTGTATTCTTGTTACCACTGTCATACGGTACAGTGGGACTTGGTACTCATTGTACGAAATTAACTTACTGCGTCCATGTTACAATACATAAACAACATTACTGCGGTCATCTTTGTGATGTCATCTTTGATGTCCTGGGTGTTAGTGTTAGCAGTGCACGGTGGCGCGAGTTATGGTTGCTTGTGTTACCATAACTGCCGAATTTCAGGGGTTTTTCGGTTTTACTTTGAACCATAACGTCCCTTTAACAAAGTTTTTTCACTGAATTTCATAGGTTTTTAGTAGCGCAACTTAACCATAATGTCCCTTTAACAACTTTTTTTTACTGAATTTCATAGGTTTTTAGTAGCGCAACTTAACCATAACGTCCCTTTAACAACGTTTTTTTACTGAATTTCATAGGTTTTTAGTAGCGCAACTTAACCATAACGTCCCTTTAACAAAGTTTTTTCACTGAATTTCATAGGTTTTTAGTAGCACAACTTAACCATAATATCCCTGACTTTATATACATGTAACATAGAACATACTAACCCCCTTGTAGTGATTTTCATGAACGCGGACTGCCGCCATGTCCACGGACATATCGAAAATCTGAGCGTGGTGAATGTAAATTTAAATAGTGTGCCCCATTTCCCCTTTGAAGTTGGCTCTGAAAAGAGCCGTTTTTTTTTTTTACAGATGCTTGACAGACACCCGTTATTTTGTATTTTTTTTCTTATTTTTTTTTCTTACTTTACTCCTAAAATCTTCACATAACCTTCTCCAAAGCAACCCTTACATTCCAAAATAGAAAGGCATTTCCCATAAAAGATAAAGAAATGCCATCTTCTTTAAAATTAACAGCATTACTGGCATCAATATTGTCATTGTTACAGAAGAACATACCAGCTCTAAGCATGAAGGCATGCATGCCTAGGTTGATGACACACCTAGCAATGTTTTGCTGAGGACAAAAAACTGAACTATTGTCCCATATTGCCCTAGGTAGTAATCCATTTTGAAGGATCTTCAATACGGCTTGAACCAAGCGTTCCAAATCAGCCAACAAAGTAGGGGCACTGACGTTGCCCAAATGGAAAGCACCATAGTGCAAAACTACCACATGCGGACTGTTCATCGTGGCCATATCCTCACAAACTTGTACAATTCCCTGTACATTGCAATCAGGCACAGTGCTCCACACCACCTCCACTCCTTTCACATCAAAGTTCTTTGCAACATGCCTGCATTCAGCGTACTGTTGTAAACCATGTACAAACATATCTCCGAGCACCAACACCCTGACTTTCTCCACTTCTGCCATCTTCACTACATACAGTCTCTTTCAACACAAATCCACAACCTCGACATCTGATTGGCTGATCCGTACAGTCTTCTTTCCATGTTGGATTTCCTGGAAAAACCCAAATGTAGCACGCCCTGTCCACGAACAGCCGCGGTGTCCGCGGACGGCGTCCACTTTACTCTCTGTGCCATTCCCTCATTGCATACAGCTAAGCAATCACACAATACGAATAACGTCCTCAGAACACCCCCATTTTGTGAATTTTCGAACATTTTAGGACAATTATCATTTCATTATTCAACATATTAACATTACAAATATTATACTTTCATCTTGTACTCTGCACACAATGCTATGTTTCTCCATTAGTAGCTCAGTATACTAGATAGAATCCCATAATACAATGCTATTTATATCAATGCATCGTTCAAAGCACTAATAACGGTATGATATTTATTGCAATATCCTTGACACTTTTTTCGCAACATTATAATAAAAATCCCTAGCACACAAATTCCATGAAAAGTACATACACATGTGATGTCATCAGTGATTTCATCAATGACATTCGCGATGTCATCTTTGATGTCCTGGGTGTTAGTCTTAGCAGTGCACGGTGGTGGCGCGAGTTATTTTTCATAGCTTACCATAACTTGCAATTTTCAGGGGTCTTTCGGCTGTACTTAGAACCATAACGTCCCTTAAACAAACTTTTTTTAATATCACGCAAACAATATACAAACATGGCGTGCAAAAACCAACTTCTCACAGATGGCTTTACACAGAATGTTGCAAAGTAAGAATTTATGCTCGTTCACAGTGAAGGTCAGCTGCTTCCATTTTTTTCTCGGGCCCCAGAGAGGCCCGAGAAAAACAAAGCGGACTATAAGGTTGTATTGTGTTTTGACCTTGACAGACAGAGATTGTGATGAAAGACTTCTCTTGAAGGAGTGTTGCTAAAACGTAAGAGAAGATAAGGATGAAATTTCTGAAACGAAACCACTTTTATATATTATATCACTATGCGAAGGATCGTTCGCACAGGCGGAGTCGTATTTTGGGACTGCACTACTCGTAGACAATGGAAATTGCAATTGTACTGTAAGTAACCCTTTAGAGTATTTTATACCAAATATAATTACAATAGCGTAGCATTAAAGACCGCTCAAGTTGAACTTGTTCGTTGAAAGTGGCATAATGTTTTCTACCGCGCACTATCACCGCCGAATTGATCCCCTGTGGTTTAGAGGGCTCTGAAAAAGAGAGACGACACAGGGTGGGTTAATAGAAATAATTTAACCGGTCTATAGGCGGTCAAGTGCTCTACTTGCTGTGCCACTTCACTGTAGCCTGTCAAGTGGCACAGCGAGTACAAGGCTCGCTTTGACATCCGTGCACAGCTTGCTAGCGCAAGTTCGAATCCCGGCAAGGCCAAACTCAACCTTTCATCCTTCCGTGGTCGATAAATGAGCACCACACACTGTGGTTAATAATAAGCACCGCTTAGATACCTCACGGTTCTTAGCGCTATATGAATGGGAAAATATTATTATTTTATTATTAACATACTCCGGTGCACTATCTTCGATAGCAAATAGTTTCACGCCCTAATAAATAAAACAATGATTTTCAATGAAGATCGGCTGGTGAGACTAATTTATGTTTTTTAAAACAGGTACCTGGCCCCATTTTGCCTATGTCACGATTTACAGACTCCAGCGGATGGGGTCTTCAACTGCCAGATGCAGGTCCAAATATGCAACTTCATAACCCTCACCATTTTATGGGACAATCGCCAAGCACCAATATGGCCTTACGCAGTACTAGCGGCTACAAACAACATACCAACCAATAGGGTGGTCTAATGGCTCATTGTTGGAGCAACCTTCCGATTATCAGAGCGACCATTTACTGCTTTTATTATAAACCAACAGCCTATCTACCGCAAAGGAACAACGCGTGGCTCTAAATAAACTTTTGCTGATCGACAGCAGAGACAATAGCAAATCGCTGAATATTCACTAAACATTTCATGTGTAATAAATGTACTTTACCAAATGTACAATCCTGCTGTTTACTTTTAAACCACAGTTTCATATTCCGAATTGTGCCGCACTGAGTTGTAAGCTGATCTAACACCCTCTGTACCGCAAAGGAACATCGCGTGACTCTACATGTACTTTTGCGGATCGACAACAAAGACAAATGCAAAAACTTTGCGCACGGCCACAGGCCAGACCGCTGGACGGATTTACACCAAATTTGCGGCAGGAGCGGCGGCCTGGTCCTAAAAGCGTGCTTTTGTAAATTTGGTGTAAATCTGTCCAGTAGTTACTTTAAAAATGGCCAAAATGTAAGGCAAAAAAATTAGTGATATCTGTGTTCGCTTCGCGGACGGACTTCCCTGTTCGCTCCGCGGACAGCACCCCGATTGGCCCATGGCCTTGCGTCATGTCCGCGGACTTGCGACGTGTTCGCTGATTGGACGGCGAGGGGCGTGGAGCGCGTCAGATTTTCTGTGGCGCCTGCCATCTTGTATTCGCACCGCGTACAGCGCAGTGAAACGTGGATAACAAATTGTATTTAGTGCTGTGTGTTGGTGTGTAAGAGTGTTTGGGGAGGGTGGGGTAGTATTAAATAGGTTCAATGTTTTGTTTTTTTATGTGCTAGATGTTTTTGTTGCGTTCGATTTGTCCGCAGAGAACACGGCTGTTCTGACATTTTGTAAATAAACTAAATGGTGGGGTGTTTAGAGGACGGAGTATGTGTCATTTTTGTTCGCAAGGAAGGTAAAAATGAGCTATGAGAACGTTGTTTGTATTGTTCGTTGTCAGGGTGAAAGTGTTTTAAGAGCACTCCTTTTGTCTGCTAATAGTACAATTTCCTAGTGGCGTCAACCGACTTTTTGTCCACTAAAGAAACGATAAATCTGGCTGGTGTGCGCCGACATTATGTGATAATCCTATGACTGGCGCTATTGACCTGGCTGACTTGCTTTTGCGACACTAAATCATATCTCCCGCCCCTAAGCCTGATATTATCAAAGCATTCATATTCCCCGCCTCTCTCCGTGACGTTACAAGGTGCGTAATCAAAAGGCGCCCAGTCGTCTCCAGTACTACGCGACTTTACACAGAACCCGGAAGACAACACACATTATGTCACAACACAGCGCGCCACAATTCGGAATATGAAACTGTGATTTAAAAGCAAACAGCAAGATTGTAAATGTTGTAAAGTACATTTATTTGACATCAAATATTTAGAGAATATTCAGCAATTTGCATTTCTCTTTGTTGTCGATCCGCAAAAGTTCATGTTGAGACACGCGATGTTCCTTTGCGGTACAGAGAGTGTTAGATCAGCTTACAACTCAGTGCGCCACAATTCGGAATATGAAACTGTGGTTTAAAAGTAAACAGCAGGATTGTACATTTGGTAAAGTACATTTATTTCACATGAAATGTTTAGTGAATATTCAGCGATTTGCTATTGTCTCTGCTGTCGATCAGCAAAAGTTTATTTAGAGCCACGCGTTGCTCCTTTGCGGTAGATAGGCTGTTGGTTTATGATAAAAGCAGTAAATGGTCGCTCTGATAATCGGAAGGTTGCTCCAACAACGAGCCATTAGACCACCCTATTGGTTGGTATGATGTTTTTTAGCCGCTAGTACTGCGTAAGGGCATATTGGTCCTTGGCGATTGTCCCATAAAATGGTGAGGGTCATGAAGTTGCATATTTGGACCTGCACCTGGCAGTTGAAGACCCCATCCGCTGGAGTCTGTAAATCGTGACATAGGCAAAATGGAGCCACATACCTGTTTTAAAAAACATAAATTAGTCTCACCAGCCGATCTTCATTAAAAATCATCATTTTATTTATTAGGGCGTGAAAATATTTGCTATCGAAGATAGTGCAACAGAGTATGTTAATAATAAAATAATAATATTTTCCCATTCATATAGCGCTTAGAACCGTGAGGTATCTAAGCAGTGCTTATTATTAACCACGGTGTGTGGTGCTCATTTATTAACCACGGAAGGATGAAAGGCTGAGTTTGGCCTTGCCGGGATTCAAACTTGCGTTAGCAAGCTGTGCACGGATGTCAAAGCGAGCGCTGTACTCGCTGTGCCACTTGACAGGCTACAGTGAAGTGGCGCAGCGAGTAGAGCGCTTGACCGCCTATAGACCGGTTAAATTATTTCTATTAACCCACCCTGTGTCGTCTGCCTTTTTCAGAGCCCTCTAAACGACAGGGGATCAATTCGGCGGTGATAGTGCGCGGTAGAAAACATTATGCCACTTTCAACGAACAAGTTCAACTTGAGCGGTCTTTAATGCTACGCTATTGTAATTATATTTGGTATAAAGTAATCTAAAGGGTTACTTACAGTACAATTGCAATTTCCATTGTCTACGAGTGGTGCAGTCCCAAAATACGACTCTGCGTGTGCCAACAATCTTTCGCATAGTGATATAATATATAAAAGTGGTTTTGTTTCAGAAATTTCATCTTTATCTTCTCTTACATTTTAGCAACACTCCTTCAAGAGAAGTCTTTCATCACAATCTCTGTCTGTCAAGGTCAAAACACAATACAACCTTATAGTCCGCTTCGTGAGCCTCTCCGGGGCCCGAGAAAAAAATGGAAGCAGCTGACCTTCACTGTGAGCGAGCATAAATTCTTACTTTGCAACATTCTGTGTAAAGCCATCTGTAGAAGTTGTGGAAGCAGCTGACCTTCACTGTGAACGAGCATAAATTCTTACTTTGCAACATTCTGTGTAAAGCCATCTGTAGAAGTTGGTTTTTGCACGCCATGTTTGTATATTGTTTGCGTGATATTAAAAATGTTTGTTTAAAGGACGTTATGGTTCTAAGTACAGTCGAAAGACCCCTGAAAATCGCAAGTTATGGTAAGCTTTGAAAAATAACTGGCGCCACCACTGTGCACTGCTAAGACTAACACCCAGGACATCAAAGATGACATCGCAAATGTCATTGATGAAATCACTGATGACATCACGTGTGTATGTACTTTTCATGGAATTTGTGTACTAGGGATTTTTATTATAATGTTGCGAAAAAAGTGTCAAGGATATTGCAATAAATATCATACCGTTATTAGTGCTTTGAATGATGCATTGATATAAATAGCATTGTATTATGGGATTCTATCTAGTATACTGAGCTACTAATGGAGAAACATAGCATTGTGTGCAGAGTACAAGATGAAAGTATAATATGTGTAATGTTAATATGTTGAATAATGAAATAATAATTGTCCTGAAATGTTTGAAAAATCACAAAATGGGGTTGTTCTGAGGACTTTATTCGTATTGTGTGATTGCTTAGCTGTATGCAATGAGGGAATGGCACAGAGAGTAAAGTGGACGCCGTCCGCGGACACCGCGGCTGTTCGTGGACAGGGCGTGCTACATCCGGGTTTTTCCAGGAAATCCAACATGGAAAGAAGACTGTACGGATCAGCCAATCAGATGTCGAGGTTGTGGATTTGTGTTGAAAGAGACTGTGTGTGGTGAAGATGGCAGAAGTGGAGAAAGTCAGGGTGTTGGTGCTCGGAGATATGTTTGTGCATGGTTTACAGCAGTACGCTGAATGCAGGCATGTTGCAAAGAACTTTGATGTGAAAGGAGTGGAGGTGGTGTGGAGCAGTGTGCCTGATTGCAATGTACAGGGAATTGTACAAGTTTGTGAGGATATGGCCACGATGAACAGTCCGCATGTGGTAGTTTTGCACTATGGTGCTTTCCATTTGGGCAACGTCAGTGCCCCTACTTTGTTGGCTGATTTGGAACGCTTGGTTCAAGCAGTAATGAAGATCCTTCCAAATGCAAAAGTAATTTTTCTGGATTACTACCTAGGGCAATATGGGACAATAGTTCAGTTTTTTGTCCTCAGCAAAATATTGCTAGGTGTGTCATCAACCGAGGCATGTGTGCCTTCATGCTTAGAGCTGGTATGTTCTTCTGTAACAATGAGAATATTGATGGCAGTAACGCTGTTAATTTTAAAGAAGATGGCATTTCTTTATCTTTTATGGGAAATGCCTTTCTATTTTGGAATGTAAGGGTTGCTTTGGAGAAGGTTATGTGAAGATTTTAGGAGTAAAGTAAGAAAAAAAACCAAGAAAAAAAATACAAAATAACAAGTGTCTGTCAGGCATCTGTAAAAAAAAAAAAAAAACGGCTCTTTTCAGAGCTAACTTCAAAGGGGAAATGGGGCACACTATTTAAATTTACATTCACCACGCTCAGATTTTCGATGTGTCCGCGGACATGGCGGTAGTCCGCGGACATGACAATCACTACGAGGGGGTTAGTATGTTCTATGTTACATGTATATGAAGTCGGGGATATTATGGTTAAGTTGTGCACTAAAAACCTATGAAATTCAGTGAAAAAACTTTGTTAAAGGGACGTTATGGTTAAGTTGCGCTACTAAAAACCTATGAAATTCAGTGAAAAAACTTTGTTAAAGGGACGTTATGGCTTAAAGTAAAACCGAAAAACTCCTGAAATTCTGCAGTTATGGTAACATAAGCAGCCATAACTCGCGCCACCTTGCACTGCTAACACTAACACACAGGACATCAAAGATGACATCGCAAATTTCATTGATGACATCACATGGCTGGCTCTCCCTTTTTATCCTTTACTGACATATCGAAGCCACATAGTTTTCTTCAGTAACAGTCAGGAAGCAAAAATTGAAAAGGTACTATATTTGTAGACTTAGGGTCCAGTCACATCATATGAAACATATACATAGCGGAAGATACAGGCTTGAAAGAGAGCAATCCTTTCTGTGCATGAAGATAATCATTATGGTTATCAGCACTTTCTCATAGTTTTATTTTTATTACTCTACCTTCCCTCTATATGCTCATATTTGTATACATTATACTCACTCTCCATAGAGTGAATGGGAAAAAAAAAATTTTGCTCGCGCCTACAGCCCAAACCGCTGGACGGATTTCCACCAAATTTGGACCAGGAGCAGCGGCTTGGTCCCAAAAGCGTGCTTTTGCAAATTTGGTGAAAATCTGTCCAGTAGTTTTTTTTAAAATGACCAAAAAGTAGGTAAAAAAAAATTAGTGATATCTGTGTTCGGTTTGCGGACACACTTCCCTGTTCGCTCCGGGGAAAGTGTCCTGATTGACCAATCGTCTTGCGTGATGTTCGCGGACATGCAAAGTGTTCGCTGATTGGACGGCGTGGAGCGTGAAGCGCGTCAGATTTTTCAGTAGCGCCCGCCATCTTGGATTTGCGGACGTCCCCGGACAGCGCGGTGAAACTTTGTTCAAAATGTGTATTTTGTAGAGTGTGTTGGTGTGTAGGAGTGTTTGGGGAGGGTGGGAGTGTATGAGATAAGATGAAAGTTGTGTTTTTTATGTGTTAGACGTTCTTTTTGTGTTCGATTTGTTTGCGGCCATCACGGGTGTTCTGAAATGTTCTAAATAAACTGACTAGGGGGTGTTCTAAGGAGTCAATATGTGTCCGTTTTGTTCGCAAGCAAAGTGAAACTGTTCTAAGAACACTCGCGGTGTCCGGGGAGTGTTCGTAGGGGGTGTCCTGACGACGCTGTCCATATTGTTCTCTGTCAAGTTGTATGTGTTCTAAGAACACGCGTGGTGTCCTGAAATGTTTGCAAATAAACAAAATGGGGGTGTTCTGAAAACGTTTTTGAGAACACTCCCGGTGTCCTGAAATGTTTGTAGGGGGTGTTCTGAGGACGCTGTCCGTATTGTTCTCTGTCAAGTTGAATGTGTTCTAAGAACACTCGCGGTGTCCTGAAATGTTCGCAAATAAACAAAATGGGGGTGTTCTGAAGACGCTTCTAAGAACACTCGCGGTGTCCGGGGAGTGTTCGTAGGGGGTGTCCTGAGGACGCTGTCCGTATTGTTCTCTGTCAAGTTGAATGTGTCCTAAGAACACTCGCCGTGTCCTGAAATGTTCGCAAATAAACAAAATGGGGGTGTTCTGAAGACGCTTCTAAGAACACTTGCGGTGTCTGGGGAGTTTTCGTAGGTGGTGTCCTGAGGACGCTGTCCGTATTGTTCTCTGTCAAGTTGAATGTGTCCTAAGAACACTCGCGGTGTACTGAAATGTTCGCAAATAAACAAGATGGTGGTGTTCTGAAGACGCTTCTAAGAACACTCGCGGTGTCCGGGGAGTGTTCGTAGGGGGTGTCCTGAGGACGCTGTCCGTATTGTTCTCTGTCAAGTTGAATGTGTCCTAAGAACACTTGCAGTGTCCTGAAATGTTCGCAAATAAACAAAATGGGGGTGTTCTGAAGACGCTTCTAAGAACACTCGCGGTGTCCGGGGAGTGTTCGTAGGGGGTGTCCTGAGGACGCTATCCGTATTGTTCTTTGTCAAGTTGAATGTGTCCTAAGAACACTAGTGGTGTCCTGAAATGTTCGCAAATAAACAAGATGGTGGTGTTCTGAAGACGCTTCTAAGAACACTCCCGGTGTCCGGGGAGTGTTCGTAGGGGGTGTCCTGAGGACGCTGTCCGTATTGTTCTTTGTCAAGTTGAATGTGTCCTAAGAACACTTGCGGTGTCCTGAAATGTTCGCAAATAAACAAGATGGTGGTGTTCTGAAGACGCTTCTAAGAACACTCCCGGTGTCCTGGAATGTTCGTAGGGGGTGTCCTTAGGACGCTGTCCGTATTGTTCGTTGTTAAGTTGAAAGTGTTCTAAGAACTATCGCGTTCTTCTGAAATGTTCGTAGGGGGTGTCCTGAAAACGGTGTCCGTATTGTTCGCTGGCAAGTTCAAAGTGTTCTAAGAACACTCACATTGTTCGCGGACATTAAAAGTTTCCCATAGATCATAGTTGAAATGTTTGACTCTATGGATGTGATATGCTGCGGTGGTTGTTGCCAGGGCATAGAGTCTTGGGTGCATGGCCATTTGGCCATGCACCCAAGACTCTATGCCCTGGCAACAACCACCGCAGCATATCACATTCATATTTGCTTATAACTTTGGGTGAAAAACAAATGTATAAGGAACAAAGGTATTAGATACTATGGATGTGATATGCTGCTATGGTTGTCCTTATTATTGTATACTTACTGTTTGGTCTAGTAATGGGAGTCCATGTTTTTCTTCTTCATTCTGTGATAAAAGAAAATAGCATGTTAGTATTAGTATTTTGTAATGACTTATTACATTGTATAAGCAATATACTTTTATTTTTTTTCGACCCTCATATTTAGTAGAGTACAAATCAGAGTACTGTGCAATTTGCTCAGTTTCTGTATTTGTTGCTAAAATCATTGGGTCTGTGGGAGAAAAAAAAATCCATGTTGGATTAAAAAAAAAAACCTTTTTCTGTTATGCTACAGTTTATTTGTTTGTTTGTTTTCAGTGTTCACTTGTTGTTTCTGGCTAATGCTTTATACTTTGCTTTGTTGTATTTTTTTTGGAGCAGTAACAGATTCTTCATTTGTTTTGATATTATAAAATTTTGGAGCAGTTAGATACCAATTGGCGTATTCTAACTGTCTATTTTTTTAATATATTTTAGTGGTTTTGATTTATCTATTTGGATATTGTTACATTTTGGGACAGTTAGATACCAATTGGTGTATTCTAACTGTGTATTTATTGGCCTAATTTAGTGGTATTCATTTATCTGATTAGTTGTTGTAGAATCTTTGAGCTGTTAGATAGCTTTTGGAGTATTCTAACAGTTTATATTATTTTAACACAAATTTATAATTTTGGGACAGTTAGATACCAATTGGCGTATTCTAACTGTGTATTCTTTGGTCTAATTTAGTGGTATTCATTTATCTGATTAGTTGTTGTAGAATCTTTGAGCAGTTAGATAGCTTTTGGAGTATTCTAACAGTTTATATTTTTTAACACAAATTTACTTAAAGGTTTAAATACAGTTTATTTATCAAATTTTGGTTTTAAGAACATCAAATAAGCGTTTGTAAGATTTGCTGGTAATCGCTGCTTTAGAGTAATGGTACTATCATTACATTCAAACCATCCACATTTCTTTTTTATATATGCAGTGTAGTGCCCTGAATTGGTTGCGGCTCCTGCGTGGTAGATTATACCTATTGTTGTGAAGGTTTTCTTACCAAGTGATATTTGACCATGTGTGAATCCAGTCAGCTTGCAGTTGTTTTTGTTACCATCTGCATTGTAACGTAGAAGCATTAGTATTACGTATTTACTATGTGTTTGTACTACTAACGTGGAGCGATTATCTGAATTGCAGGTAGAGCATAATCTACCATGGTTTGCATTTTGTACAAGTTGCTGAAATGGAATGGATTTACAATTTGGTATTGATATATATATGAAGCGTTCATTGGGGATTTCTTCTTGTGTCACATTGTTGCAGAGAGTGCATGTATGTTTCCACATGTATGAAATCTGAAAGATTTCATTTATAGGTATGTTTTTGTTTTCCAGTACTTGTAGTAAGTACATTAGAAATTCTTGTGGATCTTCCTGTGAGTTTATAGTGAATTTCACCATTCCAGCACAGTAGTCCAATTGTCGTCTTATTCCAATAACACTATCAGGCCGATTCATGGAATAATTAGCGCGGCGCAAGTGGGCAAAAACGTGCGAATCGCAGTGGAATAGCGAAAATCGCAGTGCAATTGCGAAAATCGCACGAAAAGCAGCGCACGTCGATTCATGGAAGGCCGTGCGCGAGAAAACCAGCGTATGTGCGATAAAAAAGTGCGCGGCGCACGTTGGCGCACAGGCCATCTAACAGCGTGCGCCAGGTCACAGCGAAAATCGCACAGGCCACAGCGAAATTCGCACATAGCGCGGCGCACGCAACAAAAGTAGGCGGAACACGGGCGTAACACTCGGAATGGGGAACAACTTGCCAAAACGTGGGCGTCACGGGGGAAGTACAGGGCACAAGTGCGCGGAACGCCCACACGCTCGCCTACAACACGTATTCATGGAATAGAATAGGGGAAAAAAGCGCACGCTCAAACCAGCGCACAGGCACAAACACGACCGCCACAAGAAAGCAGGCGGTAGCGTCTCTGCGGCTGTAAGAAATGTGCGCCAAAAGGTGCGCCAACAAATAGCACCTATATACTGCCATGATGAATGTCCCATACTGTGGCCCTCCAGGAAAAATGACGTGCAAAGGGGTACCCACAAACACGGACACCCGCTGACAAAAAATACGTGTGCGTGTATACCGGGGTGCGCGGGAAGTCTAACACGCGATTTCAGCAGGGTACGTGCATCACAGGGGTTCGCGTGAAGTTATTCACGCGATCGGGCCTGGGGGAGCGGGCTACGTGTATTTCAGGGGTTCGCGTGAAGTATCTCACGCGATCGGGCCTGGGGGAGCGTGCTACGTGTATTTCAGGGGTTCGCGTGACGTTTCACACACGATCGGGTCTGGGGGAGCGGGATACGTGTATTACAGGGGTTCGCGTGAAGTCCCTCACGCGATCGGGCCTGGGGGAGCGTGCTACGTGTATTTCAGGGGTTTGCGTGAAGTTTCACACACGATCGGGCCTGGGGGAGCGGGCTACGTGTATTACAGGGGTTCGCGTGAAGTTCCTCACGCGATCGGGCCTGGGGTAGCGGGCTACGTGTATTACAGGGGTTCGCGTGAAGTTCCTCACGCGATCGGGCCTGGGGGAGCGGGCTACGTGTATGCGGGAAGTTCCACACACGAATAGCCTGGGCGCGTGTATTTGAGGGGTGCGCGGGAAGTTCCACACGCGAATAGCCTGGGCGCGTGTATTTGAGGGGTGCGCGGGAAGTTCCACACGCGAATAGCCTGGGCGCGTGTATTTCAGGGGTGCGCGGGAAGTTCCACACGCGAATAGCCTGGGCGTGTGTATTTCAGGGGTGCGCGGGAAGTTCCACACGCGAATAGCCTGGGTGCGCGTGTATTTCTGGGGTGCGCGGGGAGTTCCACACGCGAATAGCCTGGGTGCATGTATTTCAGGGGTGCGCGGGAAGTTCCACACGCGAATAGCCTGGGTGCGCATGTATTTCAGGGGTGCGCGTGGAGTTCCACACGCGAATAGCCTGGGTGCGTGTATTTCAGGGGTGCGCGGGAAGTTCCACACGCGAATAGCCTGGGCGTGTGTATTTCAGGGGTGCGCGGGAAGTTCCACACGCGAATAGCCTGGGTGCGCGTGTATTTCAGGGGTGCGCGGGGAGTTCCACACGCGAATAGCCTGGGTGCGTGTATTTCAGGGGTGCGCGGGAAGTTCCACACGCGAATAGCCTGGGCACGTGTATTTCAGGGGTGCGCGGGAAGTTCCACATGTGATTTGACAGTGTGGGTCCTCCCAGGTGTACCCTGTACACCCTCCACGGCCCCTGCAGGCAGCCCACACCACAGGGGACTACCCTGCATCCCTGGTCATGTCCCGCAGGCAGCCCACCCAACATGGGCATGCCCCCCAGCAAAGGCACATGTCTCCTTGAACTAATGAACACCAACTCATGTCCCCTTGCACCCCCACCCCCCAGCACTGTGGGGCACCTGCCAGCAGGCCCCCACCCATGTCCAACTCATGTCTCCCACCACCCCCACACCCCAGCCACCAGGGGCACCCTCCACCAGGCCCCCACTCATGTCTCCCACCACCCCCACCCCCCAGCCACCAGGGGCACCCTCCACCAGGCCCCCACTCATGTCTCCCACCACCCCCACACCCCAGCCACCAGGGGCAACCTCCACCAGGCCCCCACTCATGTCTCCCACCACCCCCACACACCAGCAGTGCAGGGGAACCGTCAACCAGGCCCCCACTCAAGTCTCCCACCACCCCCACACCCCAGCCACCAGGGGCACCCTCCACCAGGCCCCCACTCATGTCTCCCACCACCCCCACACCCCAGCAGTGCAGGGGCAGCCTCCACCAGGCCCCCACTCATGTCACCCACCACCCCCACCCCCCAGCACTGTGGGGCACCTGCCAGCAGGCCCCACCCATGTCCAACTCATGTCTCCCACCACCCCCACACCCCAGCCACCAGGGGCACCCTCCACCAGGCCCCCACTCATGTCTCCCACCACCCCCACCCCCCAGCCACCAGGGGCACCCTCCACCAGGCCCCCACTCATGTCTCCCACCACCCCCACACCCCAGCCACCAGGGGCACCCTCCACCAGGCCCCCACTCATGTCTCCCACCACCCCCACCCCCCAGGGGCACCCTCCACCAGGCCCCCACTCATGTCTCCCACCACCCCCACACCCCAGCCACCAGGGGCACCCTCCACCAGGCCCCCACTCATGTCTCCCACCACCCCCACACCCCAGCAGTGCAGGGGCACCGTCAACCAGGCCCCCACTCATGTCTCCCACCACCCCCACACCCCAGCCACCAGGGGCACCCTCCACCAGGCCCCCACTCATGTCTCCCACCACCCCCACACCCCAGCAGTGCAGGGGCAGCCTCCACCAGGCCCCCACTCATGTCACCCACCACCCCCACCCCCCAGCACTGTGGGGCACCTGCCAGCAGGCCCCCACCCATGTCCAACTCATGTCTCCCACCACCCCCACACCCCAGCCACCAGGGGCACCCTCCACCAGGCCCCCACTCATGTCTCCCACCAGCCCCACCCCCCAGCCACCAGGGGCACCCTCCACCAGGCCCCCACTCATGTCTCCCACCACCCCCACACCCCAGCCACCAGGGGCACCCTCCACCAGGCCCCCACTCATGTCTCCCACCACCCCCACACCCCAGCAGTGCAGGGGCACCGTCAACCAGGCCCCCACTCATGTCTCCCACCACCCCCACACCCCAGCCACCAGGGGCACCCTCCACCAGGCCCCCACTCATGTCTCCCACCACCCCCACACCCCAGCAGTGCAGGGGCACCGTCAACCAGGCCCCCACTCATGTCTCCCACCACCCCCACACCCCAGCCACCAGGGGCACCCTCCACCAGGCCCCCACTCATGTCTCCCACCACCCCCACCCCCCAGCCACCAGGGGCACCCTCCACCAGGCCCCCACTCATGTCTCCCACCACCCCCACACCCCAGCCACCAAGGGCAACCTCCACCAGGCCCCCACTCATGTCTCCCACCACCCCCACACACCAGCAGTGCAGGGGAACCGTCAACCAGGCCCCCACTCAAGTCTCCCACCACCCCCACACCCCAGCCACCAGGGGCACCCTCCACCAGGCCCCCACTCATGTCTCCCACCACCCCCACACCCCAGCAGTGCAGGGGCAGCCTCCACCAGGCCCCCACTCATGTCACCCACCACCCCCACCCCCCAGCACTGTGGGGCACCTGCCAGCAGGCCCCACCCATGTCCAACTCATGTCTCCCACCACCCCCACACCCCAGCCACCAGGGGCACCCTCCACCAGGCCCCCACTCATGTCTCCCACCACCCCCACCCCCCAGCCACCAGGGGCACCCTCCACCAGGCCCCCACTCATGTCTCCCACCACCCCCACACCCCAGCCACCAGGGGCACCCTCCACCAGGCCCCCACTCATGTCTCCCACCACCCCCACCCCCCAGCCACCAGGGGCACCCTCCACCAGGCCCCCACTCATGTCTCCCACCACCCCCACACCCCAGCCACCAGGGGCACCCTCCACCAGGCCCCCACTCATGTCTCCCACCACCCCCACACCCCAGCAGTGCAGGGGCACCGTCAACCAGGCCCCCACTCATGTCTCCCACCACCCCCACACCCCAGCCACCAGGGGCACCCTCCACCAGGCCCCCACTCATGTCTCCCACCACCCCCACACCCCAGCAGTGCAGGGGCAGCCTCCACCAGGCCCCCACTCATGTCACCCACCACCCCCACCCCCCAGCACTGTGGGGCACCTGCCAGCAGGCCCCCACCCATGTCCAACTCATGTCTCCCACCACCCCCACACCCCAGCCACCAGGGGCACCCTCCACCAGGCCCCCACTCATGTCTCCCACCAGCCCCACCCCCCAGCCACCAGGGGCACCCTCCACCAGGCCCCCACTCATGTCTCCCACCACCCCCACACCCCAGCCACCAGGGGCACCCTCCACCAGGCCCCCACTCATGTCTCCCACCACCCCCACACCCCAGCAGTGCAGGGGCACCGTCAACCAGGCCCCCACTCATGTCTCCCACCACCCCCACACCCCAGCCACCAGGGGCACCCTCCACCAGGCCCCCACTCATGTCTCCCACCACCCCCACACCCCAGCAGTGCAGGGGCACCGTCAACCAGGCCCCCACTCATGTCTCCCACCACCCCCACACCCCAGCCACCAGGGGCACCCTCCACCAGGCCCCCACAGATGTCTCCCACCACCCCCACCCCCCAGCAGTGCAGGGGCAGCCTCCCCCACTCATGTCACCCACCACCCCCACCCCCCAGCCACCAGGGTCACCCTCCACCAGGCCCCCACTCATGCCTCCCACCACTACCAACTGTGCAGTGTTGGCGCCATGTAGAGTTGTAGGTGCACTGCTGCCAACATGGACCCCATCTCCAGACTAGAGGTCCTTGTGTGGACATGAGGAAGGGACCTGCAAATTGGGAGGTAGACACAGAAGAAGAGTTACACATCAATGCAACATGCAGTGTACAACACAACAGCAATATGCACTAGGAATGTATACACAGTATTGACTACAGACTGCCCACACAGCTCATGGGAGTCCAACGTCACTGTGTAATTCACTGTCACTTGGGCACACCCTTTGCAAGCCCATGGAAACGGGAAGCAGGAGGGGTGTGTGTGACTCAAACCCAAGCATCTGAACCAAATACATTACAAGGCTGCATGTGCCCAGCCACAATGCAGCGTATGCCCACAGGAACCACGGAAGCCAACAGATCGTCCCAAAAAAATTGGGAATAAAAGAAATCAAAATAAAAATAAAAATAAGAAACAATCAAAAATGGCCATTGATGGGCCCGGGGGGGTTGGGGAGGCCACCCAGGAGGTCCGAGGACAGGATGCACACCAGAACCCACCTGCGTGGATCCTGGGAAGATAAAACACCTCCATGGGCTCATGGCCCACACGGCTACCCTATTGTGGGAGTATCACTGCTGTCGCTATTATCACTCTATGCAGCTGCATCCGGAGGTGGTTGCACTATGGGAGGCAGCCCACGCAAGGCCCTAGTCTGCTCCTCCATGGCTGCAAGCATGCGGGTGTGGTAGGTCTGGTTCTGGAGGATGAGTGTGCGGAGGTCCCCATGCAACAACTCACGGGATGCCCGGACCTCCGCCCTCGTTGCCTGCATCTCAGCTGAGAGCGTACGGGTGAGACGCTCCAGCTGCTGTTCTGTCCTTTGGTGTGTTGAAGCCTCAAGCTCAACAAGAGTCGTCCTGAGGTGAAGGAGCTCCTGCATCAGGGCTTCCCTGTGGCCCTGGGACTCAATGGAGATGGCCTCCTGCAGAGTCGCCAGTGCCGCCCGCCTGTCCCTGTTGGACCCCAACATGTCCTCCCTGTGTGACTGGCAGATGGAGTCGGTTGCCTGCTCTAGTCGCTCCATCAGCCTTTCTGGGGGGACAATGGAAGTGGCCACCCTATCCATGGCCTGAGCCATCATCTCGGATGATGCAGCCTGTTGGGTTGCCATACCGTAAATGGATTGCTCCCATGCGGTATTGCCGGGTGGCGTACGGCCACCACGTCGGCGGGCACCACACCTGTCTGGGGCAAGGCGAACTGCGCCTTGCTGTGCCGGCACTGCCTGAGGCTGCAGGACTGCATTCCCCCTCTGATCTGCTGGCCCAGGAACAGGATCAGATGTCGCGGAGTGTGACCCTGCATCCGTAACCACCGAAGGCGTAGCTGCCAACACTGACATCCCCATGGAGGGTTCTGACCCTGGTGCAGGTGGGTGAGACAGAACAGAATCCCTCCCTGGAACACTCACCTGCGACGGCACGTAGGTCTCATCCGAATCAACACCTGAGTACAGCTCGGGGGAGGTGCAGCCAGAGACACCCCTTGAGAGCACGACCTGCAGCACTTGTGGGTTCTCCCCCACCACCACACCACGTCCCTCACTGGTGGTTGGTCGGCCCTCGGACCCCTCCTGGGTCTGCACCATCTCCACAACCCCAGCAGTATCAGGTGCGCCTTCCCCTGCAAAGACATGAAAACAAAGAAATGGAAACAGGCATTAGCACCATGGCACACAATGAGGGCTGAGAAGCAAGAGAACCAGTACTTGATTGACACATGTCCCACATGACTGAAACCCTCCCATGCATGCACCCTCACTGCGTATGAAGTGCAGGCAAATGGCACACACTGATGACACCAAGATGGAAGATGAACACATTTTCTGCATGCTGCCTGGCAGTGGCATCACACATTGGCCTGTGATTGCCAGGTGAAACACACATGCCATCACACAGATGGCATGTACCATTGCTATTGAGTGAAGATGGAGAGGAGGGCAGCACCTATTCATTCAGTCCAGTTCCCGCATGTAATTGCTTTTCTAATTCTAACAGGTCAGATTTTTCACCTGGAGCTGCCAGTCTGAAATGGTCCAATTGCACAGGGACATGTGTGTACAAATGATATCCAGGTAACAAAGTCACTCCACTTTACCATACCCATGTCAGACATGTGACTAGTGGACAGCGACATGCCTAGTGAAAGTGGTGGAATGCAAACAAACTGACTGAATGAACAGTGAAAAATAAGCAAATATGTTGTGGCAAGGTGACACTTCAAGGGCAACTGGCGTGCAGTTGGGCTAGATGTCTACTGTTGGCAGAAGGGATACTGCTATGGCCAAATGCAGCTGCGCAGGAAGTATTGCATGAAGCACATGGCTGACCCATACGACTCAGGCGCACACACTCTCACCTGGCACACAAACAGAAGCCCTCACACACACACCATGCACATGTATGACACACACATGCATGTGCACTCACCGGACAATGCCTCGTAATCAGCCAGATCTCCCACGCCTTGGATCTGTTCCTCCGTGACGTAGGTCCCAGCGACTGACTCATGTGGAGTGAGTTCCATGTCTACTACTGGAGACCCACCTCCAGTCACTAGAGTTGCGGCATGACTTGAGGCCAGCTTACTCTTTGCCCTGCGCTTTAGGTCATTCCAGCGCTTATAGCAATCATTGGCTGTGCGCCTCACGATTCCAAGGGCACTTACGATGTCCGCAACGGTCTGCCAGTGTGCCTGGCGTTGTGCAGGTGTGGTCTTGGATCCTGCAACAATGACCATCTCGTTGTCATGTCCGGACACATACTCAACAAGTGCATTCAGTTCGTCATCCGTGAAGCTGGGCTTCCTGGACGGGCCGGACTGTGTAGCCGTGTCTGGGGCATCAGCCTGTGCCGGACGAGCACTCTTCCTCTTCCGCTTGGAAGGTGGTGGTGATCCTGAGTGTCCTGCGCCGCTCTGGACACTAGGGGCAGGAGCCCTGGTGGACTCTGTATCAGGAGTGTGGGATTGCACACTCAGCATGGGAGTTGGTGCAGGCATTGGCTCTAGTGTGATGGTGTCAGGGGGAATGTCAGCAGCATGGACTAGGACCGACACTGTCCTGGCTGGGTGTGTGAGGGCTGGGGTGGATGGAGCCGCAGCTGCCCCTGCAGCCTCTCCGCCCTGCCTCCTTGGTGCAGCAGATGACCTTGCTGCCCCAGATCCACGTGGCATGATGGCATCAACGTGCACCAGCGCACGTGTCGTAGCCCTGCTGACCTGGAAGTCAGCCATGGAGTCAGCCAGGTCTGGTGCCACAATGGGCTGGTCCAACAAGGGCTGAGCATGGATGGTGTCAGCCACATCAGCCTCAATGGGAGGGGGGAGGGGGGGGATTATGGGTGCCCGTGACTGGTCCTCCACACATGGGGGGACAGGCTCACCCTGCAAGTTACGACCACGTCCCCTACCGGATCCACCACGGCCACCACTTGTGGCTCTTCCACCTTTGCCACCCTTACGGAATCCTCGCCTCCCAGCCATGGCACTGATGTTAATGTGCGTATGGGAGTGGATGTAGACTATTGTCCTGGGCAATTGGGGGTCAAAGGGGTTGGGTACCAGATGGTAATTGTACCCTAGTGCTCTAGCAAGGCTGAATGTAACCCCTGGGGAAAGATGACGGGTCACGCAACGCACAGGAGGCCCAAAAAAGGGAGATGACGTGCACGCAACCCCTCCTAGACCACGTGTGCAGAAAGAAAAACCTGCACTACGCTGTGGCACCCAGAAACACAAGAATGAACGTATGCGTGTCACACGCAGCCTAGAATGACCTCTGAAGGGGTAGGCTACACACGGGGCAAGCACAGATGTTAGATACGTGCGTGACTCACCGTCTGCCTGGTAAACGAGCGTGTAAAAGGAGCACGTTTGGTTGGCAACACCCCCGCCAAAAGAAGATTTGTACGCTGTCTGAGGAGACAGGACAACAGTAGAAGGGAACACTGTTTGAGGGAACAGGCCCAGGTAAACCAGTAAAAGCGAAAGAAGAGAAAAAGCTGTCAGAGGTAACAGGGAATACGAACTTCAAACGCCGTGAAGTAAATCGCGTGTGAAACGACAAGAAGTACAGAATTCACCCACTCGCTCTCCACGAAAAGCACGTACAAGGAAGTGGTGTTCTACGCGTACCTTTTATACAGGCCCACACGTCCAGCGTCACTTACGCGGCTTGTACGCGCTAGGGCCATTTCCACCAATTACACGCTTTGTCACTTCTGCGTGTAGGGACATTTCCTCCAATTACACGCTTTGTCACTTCTGCGTGTAGTGACATTTCCTCCAATTACACGCTTTGTCCCTTCTGCGTGTAGGGCCATTTCCACCAATCACACGCGATGAGACTCTGACGTGCAGTCTTTCCACGTGTGCTCTGTCATCACGTGCTGTGTGGGAAACACCCGTGCGGGTCACGTCACAGACGCGCTTACGCGCTGAGGGCCTTTGGTCCAATAGAATCGCATATGCGTGCTGACGCGCTTACGCGCTAAGGGCCTTTCCTCGATTTTCACGCTGACGTGCAGGATTTTCACGTGCCAAATCACTCCGTACCAAGCTGGCCACGCGTAAGCACACGGAAGACCACGCTCCTGCCCAGAAGGCCGAACTACTGCCCCCCAGAGCCCCGAGCACGCTCCCACCTGCCATCTGCTGCTGCCTGACTGCCTGCTGCCCACGTGCACTGCCATTTGCTGCCTGCACATCAGCCAGGGGTGCTGTTGCTGTGACCACCCCTGCTGGTACCGAAGACTCCCGACTGGAATTCCATCGCTCCACAGCCCAGCCCCAGGACCCAGTTGCCCACCCACTCCTGCCTCTGGGGTTGTCATGTCGGGGCAAACACCATCTGTGACCACTGACAACCCCCGGCCAGAGAGGCAGAGGGGCACCAGCTTCAGTGCCACCGAAGTTGGTGTCCTGGTGGAGCAAGTCCTGGGGCAGTATGATGCCCTCTTCGGAAGTTCCCGCGCCGACAAGGAAGGACGGACTCGGATCTGGACTGACATCGTGACTGCCATCAACGCGGAGGGGGTGGCAGTCCGGGACTTACAACATGTCAGGAAGCGCTGGGAGGACTTCAGGTCCAGGACCCTGAACAAGGCCCGGCGCCTCTTGAAGGCAGCGGATGCCAAGGGGCGCCGGGGCCACTTGTCGGAAGAACAGATGGGGGTCCTGGAACGCATATCCCCAGCGCTCCACGTCCAGGTCCTGGAGAAGCAGACCCGTCTGGAGTCGAGCGGTGAGTGTACATGCATCCTGATTGTGAGCAGTGCGTGTGGTGATTATTCGGTATTGTGCAGGTTGCACATCTGTTTGTATGGGGTCGAGTATGGGTGGGGGTGTACATGGCCGTGGGGCTGACACATGCGAGGGCTGTAATGTGTGAGACATGGATGGTGCTTGTGTGTGTAGGCTTGCATGGCAAATGCAGTTGTGCGTGCACACATGTTTGTATGTATGTGTATGTAAGTAGACATGTCCGTGATGTCACGCATGTATGTTGTATTGGGCTGCATGTATGAGCACTGTGTACATGTGCATGTGTGTGTATTTGACAAGGGTGCAACAGTGATGCAACATGGATGCATGTGACTGCGGTATGTGTAAGCCTGATTGGCAGATGTGACATGGATGCCCGTCTGAACAGTGCGACACTTGGCAGAGGTGTACACATGCATGCAAGTGTGGTGGTGTGTGTACATGTGTGGTGCACTTCCTGTGTTGCATGTGATGTCTGGGTCACCTTTGGCTGCTCATGCTGTTGTATGTGTATGGATGGTGGTGGTAGTTGCGATATGGCTGTGGTATGGCTCATGTGTGCGAGTTGCAATGACATGTGTGTTGGGGATTGTGATGACATGTCTGAGGTTTGCCAATGCCACTCATGTGCAACTGTCATGTGTGTATGTGTCCATTGTACAGTGCCCTGATGCCTGTGTTTTGTTTCTCCCTGTCTGCAGCGTCAACTGATGAAGAGGGCGGAGAAGGTGCTGTGGAGCACAGCGGCGGGAATCCGACCGCCAGCCGGAGACGCAAGGCCCGGCTCCCCTCCCGTGTTGTCATCTCGTCGGGGAGTGAGGAGTCCGGTGCCGCGTCCCAGGCCGCAGCTGCCGGGGGGAGGTCCAAGAGGCGGAGGTTGGAGTTGGACTCCTCGGCAGCAGAAGGGGCAGCTGGGACCCCACAGGGCCCAACAGGGGAAGATGGCACGGAGTCATCCAGATTGGTGGGGGGTCTGGTGGAGGAGGAGGCCGTGCAAGCACCAGAGACGGGGTCTGGAGGTGGGGATCCCACTGGTGCTAGTGGTGCAGTCCAGGACCAGGGACAGGAGGCAGCACAGGCCGCCGAGGAGGTGCCTGTGTGCAATCCTGTCCCCGATCCTGTCCCTGCATCATCTTGCACCAGCAGGGATGCCTACGTCCAGACCCGTTTCCAGGCAGGGGATGAGCTGACGTCAACTGGCCTTCCTCTGCCTACGGACGTGGCTATCCAGGTCCGGGTTGAGCCTGTCCTGGCTGGTGTGGCGTTGCGTCAACGGGCCATGCGAGGTGACCTGCAGTCTTTTCATGGAGAGACTGCACGTCATCTCGAATGGCTCGTTGACCACGTCAGCCTGCTGGGACAGGTCACCCAGACCGGATTCCTCCGTCTGATGGGGCTTGTTCCGACCCCCTCCTCAACTGGACCCCCTACGCGCCAGTCGTCCTCTGTGCCATCTTCCCACCCATCAGTCACCTGGGTGCCCTGTGGAGCTGCCTCTGACAGTGCGGCCAGGCTGGTGGAGGAGGCATCCCTGCCACAGTCGGGAGTCGGACGTCTAGCAGGGGTGGCCACATCAACAACTGCACCCCAGCCGGCGGAGGATGTGCAGGCAGCAGGAGGCAGTGCACGGGCAGAGGCAGAGCAGCAGCAGCAACATGTTGGGAGCCATGAAGGCTCGGGGCCTTCGACATCGGAGGGGCAGGCATCGGCCGGAGGGCAGGAGGACCCAGGACAGAGAGTGTCTTCCGTGTGGCAGCGGTTGGGCCACGCCATAGGTGCGGAGCGGCGGCGGGCGGAAGAGGCGCGGCTCACAATGGTCAGGGCGGAGAACTCCATGCGGAGGGCCCTGAGGCGGGCCGAGTGCCTCGAGGCAATCCGCAGGGGGTTGGAGGAGGACACGGCGTCGTCCCTGCGGACCCTCGGGGCCATGGAACTGGACCGCCTCCGGGACATCGAACAGGAGTTCGATGATGCCCTGGCCCGGAACACCACGGAGTGAGCCGCTGGACTTGCCCGCCGCCTTTGTATATAGTTCTTTAGTTTTAGGTTTCCTTTGTTTTTTCTTATGATTTGGAGTCGACGGACACTGCTCCACTTTTTGTATATAGTTGATATTTAGGTAGGTTTTTTAGGAGGTTTCCTTAGTTCAGTTGTGATGATGGACCCTTGTTATTTTTGTACATAGTTCTTTGTTGCATGGAGAGTTTTTACATTTCACTTTGGACAAAATTTTATGGATTTGATTTTCTACTTTTGTGTTTTTATGCGGACATGCAGCTTATTTTTTCACATTTACATTGTAGTTATTTTTCTTTCTTTACCATTCGTATTTTTGTCCAATACATTTTTTTTTCCATTGTTCACTGTGTGGTTTCATCTCATTGGTTTCATGCATGTCATGTTGTTTGTTTTCCCATTCAATTTGAAAATCTGTGTGTGATGGACATGGGTTCATTTGCTTCATGAACATTGGGGGTGTAACATGTGTTTAATTTCCATGTGGGTGAATGGGTTACTTGGTAGGGCTTTTTGGCTGTGGAGGCTGACCATTACGCACATGATTGGGGATTGTGAGGACCTGGTGGGGGCTGCACATGGTGGCAGGGGGGTGGGGGTGGTGGGAGACATGAGTGGGGGCCTGGTGGGGGCTGCCCATGGTGGCAGGGGGGTGGGGGTGGTGGGAGACATGAGTGGGGGCCTGGTGGGGGCTGCCCATGGTGGCAGGGGGGTGGGGGTGGTGGGAGACATGAGTGGGGGCCTGGTGGAGGGTGCCCCTGCACTGCTGGGGGGTGGGGGTGGTGGGAGACATGAGTGGGGGCCTGGTGGAGGGTGACCCTGCACTGCTGGGGATGGGGGTGGTGGGAGACATGAGTGGGGGCCTGGTGGGGGCTGCCCATGGTGGCAGGGGGGTGGGGGTGGTGGGAGACATGAGTGGGGGCCTGGTGGAGGGTGACCCTGCACTGCTGGGGGGTGGGGGTGGTGGGAGACATGAGTGGGGGCCTGGTGGAGGGTGACCCTGCACTGCTGGGGGGTGGGGGTGGTGGGAGACATGAGTGGGGGCCTGGTGGGGGCTGCCCATGGTGGCAGGGGGGTGGGGGTGGTGGGAGACATGAGTGGGGGCCTGGTGGGGGCTGCCCATGGTGGCAGGGGGGTGGGGGTGGTGGGAGACATGAGTGGGGGCCTGGTGGGGGCTGCCCATGGTGGCAGGGGGGTGGGGGTGGTGGGAGACATGAGTGGGGGCCTGGTGGGGGCTGCCCATGGTGGCAGGGGGGTGGGGGTGGTAGGAGACATGAGTGGGGGCCTGGTGGGGGCTGCCCATGGTGGCAGGGGGGTGGGGGTGGTGGGAGACATGAGTGGGGGCCTGGTGGAGGGTGCCCCTGCACTACTGGGGGGTGGGGGTGGTGGGAGACATGAGTGGGGGCCTGGTGGAGGGTGACCCTGCACTGCTGGGGGGTGGGGGTGGTGGGAGACATGAGTGGGGGCCTGGTGGGGGCTGCCCATGGTGGCAGGGGGGTGGGGGTGGTGGGAGACATGAGTGGGGGCCTGGTGGAGGGTGACCCTGCACTGCTGGGGGGTGGGGGTGGTGGGAGACATGAGTTGGGGCCTGGTGGGGGCTGCCCATGGTGGCAGGGGGGTGGGGGTGGTGGGAGACATGAGTGGGGGCCTGGTGGAGGGTGACCCTGCACTGCTGGGGGGTGGGGGTGGTGGGAGACATGAGTGGGGGCCTGGTGGAGGGTGACCCTGCACTGCTGGGGGGTGGGGGTGGTGGGAGACATGAGTGGGGGCCTGGTGGGGGCTGCCCATGGTGGCAGGGGGGTGGGGGTGGTGGGAGACATGAGTGGGGGCCTGGTGGGGGCTGCCCATGGTGGCAGGGGGGTGGGGGTGGTGGGAGACATGAGTGGGGGCCTGGTGGAGGGTGCCCCTGCACTGCTGGGGGTGGGGGTGGTGGGAGACATGAGTGGAGGCCTGGTGGAGGGTGACCCTGCACTGCTGGGGGGTGGGGGTGGTGGGAGACATGAGTGGGGGCCTGGTGGGGGCTACCCATGGTGGCAGGGGGGTGGGGGTGGTGGGAGACATGAGTGGGGGCCTGGTGGAGGGTGACCCTGCACTGCTGGGGGGTGGGGGTGGTGGGAGACATGAGTGGGGGCCTGGTGGAGGGTGACCCTGCACTGCTGGGGGGTGGGGGTGGTGGGAGACATGAGTGGGGGCCTGGTGGGGGCTGCCCATGGTGGCAGGGGGGTGGGGGTGGTGGGAGACATGAGTGGGGGCCTGGTGGAGGGTGACCCTGCACTGCTGGGGGGTGGGGGTGGTGGGAGACATGAGTGGGGGCCTGGTGGGGGCTGCCCATGGTGGCAGGGGGGTGGGGGTGGTGGGAGACATGAGTGGTGGCCTGGTGGAGGGTGACCCTGCACTGCTGGGGGGTGGGGGTGGTGGGAGACATGAGTGGGGGCCTGGTGGGGGCTGCCCATGGTGGCAGGGGGGTGGGGGTGGTGGGAGACATGAGTGGGGGCCTGGTGGAGGGTGACCCTGCACTGCTGGGGGGTGGGGGTGGTGGGAGACATGAGTGGGGGCCTGGTGGGGGCTGCCCATGGTGGCAGGGGGGTGGGGGTGGTGGGAGACATGAGTGGGGGCCTGGTGGAGGGTGCCCCTGCACTGCTGGGGGGTGGGGGTGGTGGGAGACATGAGTGGGGGCCTGGTGGAGGGTGACCCTGCACTGCTGGGGGGTGGGGGTGGTGGGAGACATGAGTGGGGGCCTGGTGGAGGGTGACCCTGCACTGCTGGGGGGTGGGGGTGCAGGGGGACATGAGTGGGGGCCTGGTGGAGGGTGACCCTGCACTGCTGGGGGGTGGGGGTGCAGGGGGACATGAGTGGGGGCCTGGTGGAGGTTGACCCTGCACTGCTGGGGGGTGGGGGTGGTGGGAGACATGAGTGGGGGCCTGGTGGAGGGTGACCCTGCACTGCTGGGGGGTGGGGGTGCAGGGGGACATGAGTGGGGGCCTGGTGGAGGTTGACCCTGCACTGCTGGGGGGTGGGGGTGGTGGGAGACATGAGTGGGGGCCTGGTGGGGGCTGCCCATGGTGGCAGGGGGGTGGGGGTGGTGGGAGACATGAGTGGGGGCCTGGTGGGGGCTGCCCATGGTGGCAGGGGGGTGGGGGTGGTGGGAGACATGAGTGGGGGCCTGGTGGAGGGTGCCCCTGCACTGCTGGGGGGTGGGGGCGGTGGGAGACATGAGTGGGGGCCTGGTGGAGGGTGACCCTGCACTGCTGGGGGGTGGGGGTGGTGGGAGACATGAGTGGGGGCCTGGTGGGGGCTGCCCATGGTGGCAGGGGGGTGGGGGTGGTGGGAGACATGAGTGGGGGCCTGGTGGAGGGTGACCCTGCACTGCTGGGGGGTGGGGGTGGTGGGAGACATGAGTGGGGGCCTGGTGGGGGCTGCCCATGGTGGCAGGGGGGTGGGGGTGGTGGGAGACATGAGTGGGGGCCTGGTGGAGGGTGACCCTGCACTGCTGGGGGGTGGGGGTGGTGGCAGACATGAGTGGGGGCCTGGTGGAGGGTGACCCTGCACTGCTGGGGGGTGGGGGTGGTGGGAGACATGAGTGGGAGCCTGGTGGGGGCTGCCCATGGTGGCAGGGGGGTGGGGGTGGTGGGAGACATGAGTGGGGGCCTGGTGGGGGCTGCCCATGGTGGCAGGGGGGTGGGGGTGGTGGGAGACATGAGTGGGGGCCTGGTGGAGGTTGCCCCTGCACTGCTGGGGGGTGGGGGTGGTGGGAGACATGAGTGGGGGCCTGGTGGAGGGTGACCCTGCACTGCTGGGGGGTGGGGGTGGTGGGAGACATGAGTGGGGGCCTGGTGGAGGGTGCCCCTGCACTGCTGGGGGGTGGGGGTGGTGGGAGACATGAGTGGGGGCCTGGTGGAGGGTGACCCTGCACTGCTGGGGGCTGGGGGTGCAGGGGGACATGAGCAGGTGTGCAGGGTAGTCCCCTGTTTTGTGGGCTGCCTGCTGGGGCCGTGGAGGGTGTACAGGGAACACCTGCGAGGACCCACCCAGCCTAATTGCGTGTGATAATTCCCGCACACCCCTGTAATACACGTACCTGGCCAAATCGCATGTGAGAATTCCCGTGCACCCCTGTAATACACGTACCCAGCCGAATCGCGTGTAGAACTTCCCGTGTACCCCTGTAATACACGTACCCAGCCAAATCGCGTGTGATAATTCCCACGTACCCCTGTAATACACGTACCCTGGCCAATCGCGTGTAGTACTTCCCACGCACCCCTGTAATACACGTACCAAGCCAAATCGCGTCTGATCATTACCACGCACCCCTGTAATACACGTACCAAGCCAAATCGCGTGTGATCATTCCCGCGCACCCCTGTAATACACGTACCCAGCCGATTTGCGTGTAGAACTTCCCGTGTACCCCTGTAATACACGTACCCAGCCAAATCGCGTGTGATAATTCCCACGTACCCCTGTAATACTTGTACCCTGGCTAATCGCGTGTATAACTTCACGCGTACCCCTGTATTACACGTGCCCTGGCTAATCGCATGTAAGACTTCCCGCGTACCCCTGTAATACACGTTCCCTGGACAATCGCGTGTTGAACTTACCGCGTACCCCTGTAATACACGTTCCCTGGACAATCGCGTGTTGAACTTCCCGCGTACCCCTGTAATACACGTTCCCTGGACTATCGCGTGTTGAACTTCCCGCGCACCCCTGAAATACACGTACCCTGGCAGCCTGGCTAATCGCGTGTATAACTTCACGCTTACCCCTGATATGCACGTTACCCGCTTTGCGTTCCTTGTTTGGCAGCCCTGTAAACTGGTCCAGGGTTAGCGCAGCCCTTTGCGATGATTTAGCGATTTTGATGGCTTTTCCTTGCGCGAGGGCGTTCTTGGGGGCGTTACTGGCGCTGCTGCAGGGTCGCTGCGATACTCTGCGCCACGGCTGGTTTGGGAGCCTAAAATCCATGAATACGCTGTGCGCGGAAATCGGTTTTAGCGCACGTGCCTGGCGCAGACAATCGCACGCGGACACTCTGCGCCAGCCGCTTGCGACACTTTTCTGCGAAATTCTATGAATTACCCTGTATATGTGTTGTCAGGATTGTTTGCTGCATTTCTGTGAAGTACTAACATTTGCAAACACAATGGGTCTGTACTGTGTAAGTAAATGTTGTCAACAATTGGTGGTAATTGAAATAGAATATTCATTGCTACATTTGCATAGCAACTTACACCAACTATATTTGAGAATTTAAATGGTCCAGGTAGTTCTGTATCTAACTGCTTTTTTTGGAGTTTGTCTTCCTTCTTTAAAGAAGGACCTGGTTTACTTTCTCTAATTGATTCTTTTTTGTTTGTGGTACTTGATGAAGTATTAGTTTCTTTTACTCTCTTTGGAGGATTTGCAGTGACGTCCTGTTGCATTTCTGTTTGATTTAGTTTTCTTTTACAACGTTTTAGTTTTTGTGGAACAGAATATGTGATTAGATGGGGAGTATATAGTGAGCGAAGTCTATTATATTCTAAAATGCAAGGAATATCAGCGTTTACTTTACTTGCATCAAAGTTGATTAGAAATAGACCGTCAAGTGTACGTAAGCGTGATAGTGCTACGTAGCTCATGCCTTCTTTAAAGAATGTGTTACCAATAGCTATCATTGCTTTGTCTAGGGTAAGACCTTGTGATTTATGAATCGTGACTGCGTATGCAAGAGTTAGAGAAAATTGTTCTCTGCGTACATACATATCTTTGAAGAGAAGGAATCTAGCTGTTGAGCGTCCTATCCGTTTTACTTCTGAAAGTTTGTCAAAGAGTATATTGACAAACTGAATTTTGTTGTCACGTGGGTATGTTTGAAAGCCAACAACTGTACCCAGTGCTCCATTAACTAGTCCTTGGTCCACGTCAAGGTTACGTTTAAGCATTACTCTGCAATTTAAGGATAATTTTAACATCTTTTCTAAGCCTGCTATGTTTGAGATTGTTGCCAAAGGTTGACATTTCCAATGCTGCCAACAGTTTTACGGCAGAGTTTGTGCCCTAATGTTTTAAAAATAGGTTCACCTTTTACTGGTGTTAATTGAAGCAGATCTCCAAAAACAATAATGTGTTTTCCTGCAAAGAGCTCTTCATAGTCTGTTTTGAGTACTTCTTGTAATCTGAGGTGAATTAAAGCTAATATCAGTTTGGAGAACATGCTCACTTCATCTACTAGTAGCATTTTCATATGTTTCAATACTCTGCGTAATTCCATTGCAGCTTCTGCAGAAAGTTTGTAATAGTCTAATTTGTTCTGGTGTTCTACTGGTAATAGTAGTAATCGGTGTAATGTAACACCACCTATGTTGTAGGCAGCTAAACCTGTGGGGGCAGTGACAACAGCTGACAGTTTGTTGTTTGTCAATTGGTGAAGGAACTTACTAATGATTTTGATTAGGAATGTTTTGCCAGAACCAGCTTCACCACTCATGTACAGTAGTATAGGTTTATAATTATGGCAGGAACATTCTTTATTTTCATGTTTTACACCATGTGCAATTTGTTTTGTTACTTCTTGAAAAATGCTACTTTGCTCATTGTTTAGTTTTGATTGTAGTATAGTTAAGTCTTCCTTATCTTCATACTGACACATGGTGTTTTCTACTTCTATCATAGCTAATTCTGCCTCATTTGTTATTAGTGGTTCTCCCAGTGGTTCTTGGCTTCCTGTTACAGAAGGTTGACTACTGTCAGGAGTATCCTTATCTATGTGGGCTTGGAGTTCTTCTTCATGTTGCTGTTCATTGTGCAACATTGTTTTGTACTGTGTAAAGTTTACATCAGTTATAGTGCTTTCATTTGCTTTGAAAGCATCCTCATATGAGTCATAGTTATCTAGTAATTGTTCTTCTTTTCTCCATGGTTTGAAGAGTTGTAGCAGGGACATGTAATATGCTTCTTTATGTTGAGGAGTCTTCAATGACAATTTGATATGATTAATTAAATTTGGTTTAGTGAGTTTAACTAAGCTGCCTTCACAGTCTGTCACTCTATATTTACCTTTTTTTTCATCAGGTTTCATATTATTTTTGTATGTGTAGTTTTGGGCTATTTGGTATAGACACATGTTTTCCAAAGTATTACTTCTGTTTGGGTAGTATGTGTCCAATAAATTGTTTTTTAAAATGCCTTGGCTGTTGGGATCATGTTTGGCTATTGTTTCTATATCTTCATATGATTTTAGAACTCTTTTTCTAGATTTAGCTGGACCAAGACTTAGCCATACTATATTTTCAGATTTACCATACAATGAAGTATCAGTTAAACGATCAGCTGCTTCATAAGATCCACATTCTCTATGGGTGAGCATTTTTATGCCCAAGCTGTATAATTTCTGAGATACTGTTTTATCTGATGACAGGTCATTCCAGAGGTCTTGGAGCTCTGTCTTTTCTGCTTTAGTTAAGTATGCTGTGACATATCGTGCAACTGCAGTAGAATTGTCTGCAATGTACTGCACATCTATGTTTGCATTCCATAAGTGGGCAATGATTGCATTATAATCATTGATATATTTTTCTTCTTCTTTTCTTTTTATGTAATATGTATTTTTAGGTGCCTTACCTTTAAAACTATGTCTAACTGAAGACATGAGGTTGTTTACTTGACCTGTATTTGTAACTGGTCTAGGGAAACCAAATCGGCATTTGGTGTAGTATTTGCCTTTGTTTTTGTATTTGCGACGACAATATTTTCCACATTTGTGTCTTTGAAATTGTAAAATTTGTGCACGAAGATCACTATTTGTGGCTTCTGATGGAATTTCACAAGTGACATATTTTTCAATAAACTGTAAAACAGTGGCATCACTCTCTTGACCAAATTTAGGAGCATCTTTAATCCATAAAAGCATGTGGATATGTGGTGCTCCTCTGGCTTGGTATTCTTTTCTCCAAAAGAAGTGTTGCACTTCTCCAAGGGGAGGAACAGTTTTATTACAAATAAAATGTAGCATAGCAATGAAGCGATGGTGAAAATGTCTTGAAACATTAACAGGATGCAAAGAACAAAGTTCTCCAGGTGTTAGAATATCTATGTTTGTTTTGTTTTTATTTGATATGCGTAGGAAATCATGTAAATCTTCCCATGCATATTCTGCACAACTTAATGTAACAAACCAAGTGGGTGGGCCAAGGTTTCTGATCATACAACGTACATCTCCATGACGTCGAAACCAGTACTCTTTAGTACCACGCATATTTGCTAATAGATTTGTAATATTTGATTGTAAAACCTCATCCTTTTGTTGCACTTTCTCTAATAATTGTGTAGCTGTCATATTTTGAAAGTGTGATCCTGATTTTAATATGTGTGCAACTCCGTAACATAAAGTTGCTAGTTCACTTTCAAAGAGTAGTTGGAATATGTATTCCACATTTTGTCTAAATCTGGGATCTTCAGAATACATCCGTTATGAGCGGTATTCTGAAGCTGATATTTGAATAGGTCTATCATCACACCTTCCTCCTTTGCCAGTAGGAAAGAGTAGAGGAAAAGCACGTGCTTCTATACTTTTTTCCCATATACTGATTGGCGATCCTTTTGTTTGACGCATTTGGTAAGTTTCCAGTACATCTTGTACGGTGTCATTACAGTGCAAAGGATGAATTGTATAATGGTCTAAAGTATTTGATATTGTAGCAGGATCTAGTAGCTCAAATTGACCAGCTTCTTGTGTTTCTTGAATTATTTCAGTTGTATCTTTCAAGTTTTCTTCAATATTAATTTCTTTGTAATATTCATTATTCTCTTTAAGATATTGGAAGGCTTGTCTAACTTTATATAAATCTACCAGCTGTTGCCATATTTTTTTGTCTTTTGTAGGTACTCCATTTACTAATATAATTAAAGATTGCTGCATTGGACGTTGCACTCCTAGAGTATGCACATTTTCTTTTAGATTTAATGGTAAATAAACTACTTTTCCACGAATGCCTTTTACCAATTCAGAGGGAGGTAATTTTGCTGTTTTTGGTTGAAGGCGTATTATTGCTTGAAATGGGTGTACTGTTTGAATTATGATGCTCCCATATAAATTAAGTTGTTGTAGAGGTTTTGGTACTGGCTATAAGTCCAAATTATTTGTGATAGAACGTGAAGGAGTTTGGTTGTTGACAAGTTTTGTAGTGCAATAACTGCAAAGTATTAAGGGCTCAGTTATTTCATATTTGTTTTCTGCTACAAGGTACAGAGCTAATTCAAACCATTTAGAATCTTCATTGTCTTCTATTTTGTATGATAGGTCCACAGTTTTTGTGTTACTTTTATAAAAAAATTCTACGGCAACATACACATACATGGTTTGGTACTTCAGCTGATGTACTTTTAAATTTTAGTATTTCTTTTTTGTATGTGTTTAGCAAAAGGTTGCCATGTGTAGAATTGTTGCTTAATTGGTTTAAAGCTATTTCATTCTGTAAATGGCTTTCACTTCCAAAATATTTTTTCTGGATATAGTGAATTTCTTCAAGTAGGTCTTTTGCTGTACCATGTAGAAGGATGTTATTTAACTTTGCTTGTGCTAAAGCAGGATTTTTAGCATAGTACAGTTTATAGACTAGATTTCTTATAGTTGAATGATGTGTTGATATCCTTTTGATATTATGGAAAGTGGTTTTACAAGTAGGTCCTGTAATGCAGGCCAATGAATGTCCTTGTAGTCCTGTGTACTTGCGCACTGGACAGGTATCTATATTTTGCAGTAATTTAATTTTGATTTTGTCTTTGCTTTTTACATATTTATTGAGGAATTGGCGTAAAGATTTGAAACATTGTTTGGGAATGTTACACATTGACGTGCATGGCCATTTGTACACTAGACGTTCTGATTCAGTTGAATGGAGGGCTAATTCTAAGTTTTCAGGGCATATTTTTGTAAGGAGTACTTCTTGTTCCATTATGGTATTATTCACTTTTTCATAACCTCGACCACTGCTATGTATGGCAATTGTATTCGTTTGCTTTTGTTTGTACGCTTCTTCATTAAAATATGGTTCTGTGCTCGTAGTGTGATTCCATTCACCTCCGCAGATACTTAAGAAGTTCTTTCTGTTGACATTTTGCCTATTGAGAAGTCTTTTTTGTAATTTAGTTATTAGTTTTGTTAGTGGTTTCATTTTGTTTAACAGTAAAATAAATACATTTCTTTTGAGAAGAATTGCACTGTCCATCAATGCTTCTAAGATTAATTTCCTACGATAGGTTTTAAGCTTTGAACCTGATTTCTCTCCTGTTTTTATAAGATTTTGAAGGACTTTGTGACGGTATATTTTGGCTAAAATTATTTTCTTGGTATGCTTACTTTGCACTATATTAAAATTTGAAGAAGTAGTTTTATCTGTACTGATAGCTGATTTTCTGTTAATTGTTTTTTGGTTTGTTTCATTTGTTTTTTTGATAGAGGAAGCAAAGTTGTTGTACTTGAAACTTCTTGTGTTTCACTAAATGATTGTATTAGCTGTTTTGTTTCAACTTTTTTTTTACAAATTCTGCTAGAGATGGATGCTTATGTTGGACACCTTTATTTTCATTTGCTCTTATTTTGCGTTGCTTTCTACGGAGTTGTCTTTTGGTAGGCATTCTTTAGGGTCTGTTGAAAAAAATAAAGAAGATATGGGTTGGGGTGTTCTGGAATGTATGTGTGCTGTGTGCATGAGTGTTTGAGTAAGATGATAAAGATGTATGTAATGGTGTGTGATTGTGCATTGGGAACTAAAACTAGTAGGGATAGGTAGGTATTCTTGAATTTATCTGTTACTAAACTGGGGTTCAGATGACAAAAAAAAAGTAAGCTAGTGGTGTGGAAAAGTACAAATAGTAAATCTAATGTATACAATTAAAACAGTTGTTTGTTCTATAACATGAAAATTGTAGTGGTTCAGTTGGCTAATTTGTGTGTCCAAAAATAGAAATGTGTGGGCCATTCTGGCTGTAAATTGCTGTTTAAGACATGGACATTTTTGGACAAAATGGTACAAAATCTCTATTTTAAGAAACCAAAATAGCTCGTATTAATGTTATAGTATACTTGATTAATAATATAAATATTATGGTGATATTTGACTTACTTTTTTTTTAAATTAACAGGTAACTTCTTAGTTTTTCTTTCTTCTTCGAATTCGGCTGCTTCTTTTCAGGAATCTGGTCTTCACTGCAATTTTAAAAGCTTCAAATTAGTAACTTTGTTTGTATATAGCACTGTTTTTAATTTAGATATTGATTTTTTTAATTGAAATCCTCAGTGCCTTCTGTAAAACCATTAAACTAATTTATTTACATAAGATACATTGCATCAGTTCAGTACATATGATATGTTCTTAATGAACAAATTGTATTGAATGACTAACTGTAGCAAAAAAAAAATATCTTTACTATGTCTTGTGAAATTCATAATATATTAGTGAATACCACTATTTCTGTAAGTAAACTGTTCTAGGTAATAGCGCCTCAATGTCATGTCTAATTTAAAGTAATTAAGTAAATAAATATGAAATGGTATAAGTATTTTTATAAAGGTTTAAACATAGATTGTGTTTGCATGCAATTTTGTTTGAATATATGTAGTCTATATATTTCATTTAAAAAATGTTAGTTTAACATGATTTGAGTGTGTGCATAAAGAAAGTTAAAAGTATAAAGGTTTATAAGTGATAGTTGATTTTAGGAAATTGAAAAAAGTACAGTAAATTCATTTTACAGATTTTACAAGGTAAAAGTCTGTTTGAAAATGTGTTCATCTACCATAGCTCTCAACTCACATGCTTTTGGCGGGTGTCACACGCCTTGTAAAGGGCAGACTCATCGCCAAGCCTCCTGCACGCCCATTCATTCCAATGGGCGTCTCACCCGCCAAAAACAAAATCGGGTGATTTCACCCACCTGTAAAACAAAAATGGTTGAGAGCTATGTCATCTACTATACAGAAAATATGCATACCTGAAGTTTGTGTTCATGCATATGGATATGCATGGAGCTGCAAGTAGAAATCTTGAAGACTTGTACAGTATTTCTGGTAGATGCTGCTTGCCAATGATATGACACTTGTACTCAGAGAGATTCAGAGTACATTTGCAGTGCTGATCTATGATGATGCAGTTAGATGTAGAGGTCTTGAATGTGATTGGTGCATGGTCATGTGATTTTTGAGGTACATCCAATGAGGGAATGGCAGAGAGAGTGTAGTGGAAATGGTAGAAGGGCTGTTCATGTTACGATATGTCTGCGGACATGGCGGTAGTTCGCGGACATCGGGAGTTACATCTTGCAATGATTCTTGACACTTTTTTCGCAACATAATAAGAATCCCTTCTACACATATTTCATGAGAAGTACATACACATGTGATGTTATCAGTGATGTCATCAATGACATTTGTGATGTCATCTTTGATGTCCTGGGTGTTAGTCTTAGCAGTGCACGGTGGTGGCGCGAGTTATGGTTGCTTAGCTTACCATAACTGGCGAATTTCAAGGGTTTTTCGGTTTTACTTGGAACCATAACGTCCCTTTAACAAAGTTTTTTCATTGAATTTCATAGGTTTTTAGTAGCGCAACTTAACCATAACGTCCCTTTAACAAAGTTTTTTTCACTGAATATATATATATATATATATATTGTGTGTGCCTGCATTTCCACATTGTATGCTGTGCTGTCCCATATTGAGAATTAAAGCTGAAAGAATTCACAGGAATGAGACAATGGTGACGAGGATGGGATTCCTCTTTTGAAAGTAAGAAAATACAGAGGCCCTCATAGTGACGCACGTTGCAGACAAGGTTGTGAATTGGCGCCATCATTTTCTGACCGCCAAAATGTCAGAAGCCTAAGACCCAGGTATTGCAGCAGCTTTTTGCCATCCTGGACCATTTCCCATGGCTGACCATCAAGCCTTGGGACCCTGATTGGAAAGATGGACCCGGAGATTTGAAAATTACTTGCATGCCCACGATGAAACCGCACCAGATAAGTTCACTATGCGGCTGCTGGTGAACCTAGTGGGAGATTAAGTGGAAGATCTCATATCTACCTTCCCGCCTGAAGACATCAAGACATACAAAGGCCTTAAAGAAGCGCTGAGCAACTACTTCGACCCCCAGTGCAACATTGATCACGAGAGACACATGTTCAAAGTTCAACGTGCCTTGCCAGATGACGGGCGAGTCCATGGATGCCTTTGCCATCCGCCTTCGTAATCTAGTGGCACACTCAGCAATGCTTCAAGGAGAGATGCAGGCACAAGTAGGGACCTTGTGAGACATGTCAGGCAAGTGACAGTAAGATCGCTGTCGCCCTCAGCCTCTCTGATAAACGAAATGACCTCAGCATCGGAGGGTGACATCACCTTATGGGTGGGTGATCACCAGGCTAAGTTCCTCATCGATAATGGCACAACCCTAAACATCATGTGCATAACGGAATATCACAGGATAGCCTCTCCACCCCAGTTAAGATCATCTGATCTCAGAGTTTTTCTGTGGGCCACGAGAGGACCTGTGCAGAGCCACAGGAAGTTCTCCACAATGATCTGCTACAAGAAAAAATGTGCGTGAGCTGAATTGCACGTACTGCAAGGGGAAGTCACTGAAAACAACCTACTAGGTCAAACCACTGTTCTTGAAATGGAAATTGCAGCTATGACCTACACCATGCAACATGGACTGTCAATCACGCAAGCTTTCCTGACTGTGTTTGAGGGTATTGGATGCCTCAAGGGAGACCCCCTGACACTTCACATTGATGAATCGATAGCACCCGAGGAGAATTCCAGTTCACTTGCAACCCCTCGTGGAAGAAGATGTACAGTGGTTGCTGAAGGAAGGAATAATTGACCTGGCTGGTGGTCCGACCCCCTTGGCCGTACCCAAAAGAGGATCCTCCAACAAGATACGCATACGTGTGGACATGCAACAAGCGAACAAGGCCATCTGGCATGAGAGGAATTCTGGAATGCACCTGGATGATATGATCAGCCTGATGAACAGGGCAAAAGTGTTCTCGAAGCTCGACTTGAACAAAAGCTATCATCAAATCATGATATACCAACGGTCCCGATACATCACCACGTTTGCCTCACCAATCGGGCTCATCAGATACAAGAGACTCAGTTTTGTTATCTGCTCAGCAGCTGAAATATTTCAAGAGAGGGTGCAGAGAGTGATTTGTCACGTCAGCAACCGCTTCAACTACAGTTTCACTATCCTGGTGTTTGCAGCCACCGTTGCGCAGCACGATCAAGCACTCCACAAATTATGTACGGTGCTCAGAGAGGCCGGCCTGGCACTGAACAGGGATAAGTGTGTGTTTCACAAGTCTCGCCTTAAATTCTATGGACACATCTTCTCACATGAAGGCATGAGCCCTGATCCAAGCAAAGTGGCTGCCATCGCCAGGATTTCAGCTCCCTAAGATGTCAGTGAAGTGAAGTCTTTTTTGGGCATGACCAGCTACTGCAGCCGATTTCTCTGAGACGTTGCGACCACTAGTTCCCCACTCAGGGAACTCACCATGCAGGGCAAGGCATTCCGATGGTCTCAGCAATGTGAGGAGGCATTCGCACAAATGAAGCAAGGCATTGAGACTCATTATGGGTGTGGTGGTAACCCTGCCGGTGCTACCGGTGGGTTGCCGCTGGACCAGTAAAGAATTACCGGCATCTGACTTTCCAGTGACACCGGGCTATTCCAAGTCCGGCAGCCAGGAAGTCAGGCGACAACAATTTCTTTAATCCCCATTCCCATAGGACTCAATGGGAGTGGAGACCACGGAAGCACTGGCAGCATTGCTAATGGTGCCAGTGCTTCTGTGACTGGTCTGCCTACCATGGCCGCTGTGCCTGGCAGGGTCAGACCTGTCGGGCACAGCAGCTCCAGCAGGCAGTCCTGTAATATGCCGCTCCGGAAACAACAGTGCCGGTAAGCTTACTGGCACCCTTATTTCCTGAATGAGGCCCATTGCCTCGGCTGAATGCATGGCCTACTTCAACCCAAACATGTGCACAGAAGTTACTGTAGATGCCAGTCCTGTTGGTCTAGGGATGATTCTGGCACAACACCAACCCAGGTGACAGTCCCCCAGAACAGTTATTGTCTATGCCAGCAAGAGCCTGTCTGAGGTAGAGACAAGATATTCACAACCTGAAAAGGAGGGTCTGGCTGTCGTATGGGCTTGCAAACATTTTCAGATGTTTCTCCTCGGCAAGCCCTTCACAATTGTGACACATCACCAAGCTCTAGTGACCATCTATGGAAGCTCTAAATGCAGGATGCTGCCACAGATAGAGAGATGGGGCCTGCGATTACAGGATTTGACTTCACGATTGTTCAAAAGCCAGGGAAGGAATATAACCCTGTGGATTTCATGTTGTGGAATAGTCTACTGGACACTTCCTCCAACAACTCCAATGGCAGAGGAGTATGTGAATTTTCTCACCCATCACAGGCGCCCAAGGGCCTTCATGTCAACAATGATCCCGGAACACACGGAAAAGGACTCTACACTGTTGCAAGTACAGAACCTGATTAGGTCTGGAAGGTGGAGAGTCACAGACTTCACAATCAAACAGACAAGCGGGTGATTGCGCTGTGACAGACCTTCAGGTCTTTAGGAACATACGAGAGGAAATAGCAGTATCTGCAGAAGGGCTTGTCATGCGAGGACACAGAATAGCAATCCCCATGGATGTGCGACAGCAAGTCATGTACCTAGCTCTTGAAGAACACCGGGGGGAGATAGCCATGAAGAGACAGGTGAGAGACACCATGTGGTTACCAGGACTAGATCAGATGGTGATACGCACAATTGGCACCTGCAACCTGTGTCGGTGGACATCCAAGCCTAATAACCCTGAACCCCTAAAGATGTCCGACATGCCAGAACTCCCGTGAACTCACCTGGCAATTGACTTCTTCAGTCCATTTGGGGAGAGCAAGTACTGAATGGTCATCATGGATCAGTATTCACAATTCCCTCTCATACACATAGTATCATCCACAGCTGCCATTACTGTTATGCCAGTGCTAGATAGTATCTTCTCCACATGGGGCATTCCTGAAGTCCTCAAGTCAGACAATGGTCTGCCATTTGAAAGCCTGGAGTTCGTGAAATTCATGAAATACATGGGTATCCATCACAGAAAGACTACTCCCCTATGGCCATAGGCAAATGGCATGGCGGAGCAATTCATGGGCAGTCTAAAGAGAGTCCTCCATCACAATGAGCTACAGTCTCTGTCTCTCAATCAAGATGCATGACTACAGGAACTCACCCCATGGCACTACTGGAAAGTGTCCCTCAGAGTTGTTATTCGGCAAAAGAATTAGAACCAGACTTCCTTACCTGGCAAGCGATCCGAGAGAAGATGCGCAACAGGCCCGATCGATGTATGCATGCAAGAATCAGGACATGAAGGCATATGCCGATAGCCGGAGACGAGCCAAGAGCTCCAACCTGCCGATGGAAGAAAAGGTGATTGGCTGTAGAAGGCAGGAAAGGAAGCTAGACTCGAGATTTGATCTAGACTACCAAACAGTATCCAGTGTAAATGGAACAATGGTGACTGCCCGATCCCCTACCAAGGTGTTCACTTGAAATGTCTCCCAGTTCAAGCTGGACAAGGAAGAGAGTCAAGAAAAGGATGAGAGAGACCACTACGTGACCTCAGGTAATGAGTCAGTGAGAGAAGAGACTGCAGAAGAGCCAGAAGGGTGTCATGCCAGGCCGGCCATATGCATCGGAAGACTGGTGCATCTAATTGAAGAAATGTAAAGACAGAACTGTAAGTGACTTTGTTTTGCTCGACAGGGGTAGATGTACTGTCCTGGCAAGGACATGGTTAACGGAGCCTTGGAGCTCCGACAAATGGGCTAATGAGCGTGTGTGATGTTCAAGCATGTGCAGTAGAGAAACCGGGAAGCAGCAGTCTGCGGCAGGAATGGAATAAAGGAGGCTCAACTTACTGAAGGCTCCTGTCTTTATTGCAGGCCCGAGTCTGTTTTATTACAAAGCCTGCGGTAGCGGCTGTGTAGTTATGGTTAAGTTGCTCAACTCATAGGAAGAAGGGACTTTTTGGGCGGCTTATAACTTTGCTCCCTCTGGACGAATCATTACCAAACTTTGCAAGCATATGGGCTGCTCTGAATGTTTTGGGTAAGTTTGGTGACTTTTTGTCAAGGGGTGGCAAAGTTATAGGGCGTCCCACATTTTTTTTTCCATAGACACAATGGAATAAAAATGTGCGCACGCCTACAGCCCAAACCGCTTGACTGATTTTCACCAAATGTGCAGCAGTAGTGGTGGCTTGGTCCCGAAAGCATGCATACATTTGGTGTAAATCCGTCCAGTATTTTCTTTTAAAACAGGCAAAATGTAGGTGGCAAAAAATGTGTGATATCTGGGTCCGCTTTGTGCGCCCAAGAGTCTGCCCACTGGCTGCAAGTACTGTAATAGTATTTGTATAGAAGCAGACAGGGGGTGTTGCAGTTGCCTTATTGGACTGCCCCGAGATTCTTGGGTGTATGAGAGTCTGTGCACTGGGTGCAAGTACTATAATAGTATGTGAAGTGAAGTGGACAGGGCCTCAGGTGGCTGCCTTATGTGTGTAGGTTGTGGCCACTGGGAAGATTATTGGCTTTATGCCTGTATTTTGCTGTGGTGGTTGTAGCCTGCCCCTAGACTGTTGGGTGCATTAGAGTCTGCTCATTGGGTGCAAGCACTGTAATAGTATATGTACAGAAGTGGACAGGGCCTCGGGTGCCTGTATTGTGTGTGTGGGTTGTGGGCAGTGACCAGATTCTTGAGTGCATGGGTGCATTATTCTGCAATGGTTGTGGCCTGCCACTAGAGTCTTGGGTGCAGGACAGTCTGCCCACTGGTTGCAAGAAGAGTAATTGTATCTGTAGAGAAGTGGATAGGGACTCGGGTGTCTGGATTATGTGTGTGGGTTGTGGGCTCTGGACACATTCTTGGGTTCATGGTCGTATTATGCTGCAGTGGCTGTGGCCAGACCCTAGACTCTTGGGTGCATGGCCGGACGCCAGAGGCCGGATGCCATACACCCAAGAGTCTAATGGCTGGCCACAACCACTGCAGCATAATACGCCCATAAACCCAAGAATGGGTGCACTGGCACAGGCATTGCACAAACATGTGTATAGAAATGCAATTTGCCCATTACAAAAAAGCATGACACCAATAAGCGTATACTCACTGTACATATTGTTGAGGCACTATATACCGTTTTGGAACGCAGTGACAGAATACCATTGAAGTGTCAATAGCGTATTTGAATATTCTGGCACTGCAGGCACATATTTTATTTATTGCATGTGCAAATGCAGGAGAAATCTTTGTTTCATTGTCTGTGATGAAAAAAACATAACATGTTTGAGAAGGTACTTTATAATGTCATATTGTACACAATGTCAGACATTTATATACTTTGTTGTGGAACCTCATATTAGTACATTACAAGTACTATGCTTCAAACTAGTGTACTGTGCAATGTGCTCAGTTCATGTGTTTGTTTGCATAATCATTGGGTCTTTGGGAAAAAACTCCAGGCAGGATGAAAAAAAAAATGTTTACATTAATTTGATGTTATGTGGCACACTCTGTTTCATTGAAGTGTGAAGTACATACTGGAATGTTTAAGGTGCACATCTATGTGGTCTTGCAGTTATATGCACTGTTGCAGTAGGAGGAATTGAAATGGTGTATGTGTTTTGATTTTTAGACGTGGTGGTGATATGGTGGCAGTTAGATACCAGTTGTTGAATTCTATTTGTCTATCTGTTTTCTCTTTTTAACAGTATCCCTTTATGCTGTTTGATTGCTGTTGGTGTTTTCTAAGTACTTTATTACTGAGAACTAATATTGCAGTATTGTGGGGGCAGTTAGATACCTGTTGACGTATTCTAACTGTTGGTAGTTTGCCAGTTGTTGAGGGTATGTTGTGTAGCAGTTTTATTGCTGAAGGTCAATTTGACAGTTTGACTGCTGGAACTAACACTGTAGTACTGTGGGTGTACTAAAATACCAGTTGACGTATTCTGATTGTTGATACTTAATAAGTCTTGAAGGGCTTCCTCAGAAGAACCTTTATTTTTGCTGGTGGATTTTAAGTTGTGTAATGATGGGAAGTAATATTGCAGTATTATGGTTGCAATAGGATACCAGCTGGTGTATTCAAACTGTTTACAGTTGCACAGTTTTGCAGGGTATGTTTTTCTTGTTGGCGGATTTCCATTTTCCACTATTGTGAAGTGCCATTGCAGTATTATGGGTGCAGTTAGATGCAGTTCTGAATTTATTGAAGTGGTGTGGGCATTTTTAGACAGCCGTTGCTTTATTCTAACAGTTGGTAGTTTTACAGGTCAGTGAGCACAGTTTGTAGACCCTCATACTCAGTACTTTATTTTAAAAGTACTATGGGTGAAACAATATTAGTGTGTGTTTCCCACAGTTGTTGCTTCTGTGACTATAATCATTGGATCATTGGGGGATAAAACTGTATAGCAGCACAGCTGATGTACTCACCGGCCAGTTGGTGTATGCTAAGTTATTCCAGTTTCACAGGGCAGAAGGTTATTTTTTGTTTGCAGTTACATACCTGTTGGTGGCTATTGGGCAGTAGGCTATGCAACTTTTGTAGGTCAGTGAGTACATTTTGATTTCAGGAATATTAAGTAGGCATTTGCAAGATTTGCTGGTAATATCTACTTCATAGTAATGGAAGTATCATTTCTTTCAAACCACCCACATTTTTTTTAATGTATGCAGTATAGTCACCTGCAATGGTTGTGGGACCCGTGTGGTAGATTATGCCTACTGTTGTGAAGGTTTTCTTGCCAAGTGATACTTGTCTGTGTGGGAAGCTAGTAAGCTTGTAGTTGTTTTTGGTACCATCTGTGTTTTATAGTAAAAGCATTACTATTATGTATTGGCTATGTGAGTTTATCTGTGAGGTTGAACGATTGTCTGAATTGCAAGTAGTACATAATGTTCCATGATTTGAATTTTGCACCAGCTGCTGCAATGGATTGGATTCATGGTTAGGTATAGATACATACTACTGCCCTATCATGGCCGCGCACCACTTTGAACCCGTGCTTATGATGTATGCCTATGACCTTGCATCCTGATTACTGTTGCATGTTACTGTGTGCTCATAGAACTGCTTCCCTTGGAACTGCCTTTAGTCTGCTGCCACCCGCCCACTTTTGACAATACCAGCCACATAGCAACTGCATCCAGACCACTGTAATCTACCTGCCTACTGCCTCTTAAATGCTTATTCCTCACCCAGATACCTTGGTTGCTTAAAATTGACTCTAGAACACCCATTGTTTGCGCATATAGCATTTGACCTCACTTCTGACTCTACATGCCACGGCTTTCCTATTACTGAGTCTCACACTGCGCATTGTACCTCCCACTGCCACTAGTGTCGTAGGCCTTCCTCTACCCGTCAGTCACTAGTGTCTTAGGTCTCTGTGCTAATGTCGAATCTAGGTGTCAGTTTGCTTGAATAGCCCTATTGCATCTCCACAACTTAAATGCACTAAAATGTACTATCTGCTGCTCCCCAGTCACTAGCGTTTTAGGTCTCTGTGCCAAGTCGAATCTAGATGTCAGTTTGCTTGAATAGCCCTATTGCTAGATGTCAGTTTGCTTGAATAGCCCTATTGCATCTCGACAACTTAAATGCACTAAAATGTACTAACTGCTGCTTCCCAGTCACTAGCATTTTAGGTCTCTGTGCCAAGTCGAATCTAGATGTCAATTTGCCTGAATAGGCCTATTGCATCTCCACTACTTAAATGCACTAAAATGTACTTCCCAGTAACTAGTGTTTTAGGTCTTTGTGCTAAAGTCGAATCTAGATGCCAGCTTGCTTGAATAGCCCTATAGCTAGATGGCAGTTTGCTTGAATAGCCCTATTGCTAGATGTCAATTTGCTTGAATAGCCCTATTGCATCTCCACAACTTAAATGCACTAAAATGTACTAACTACTGCTTCCCAGTCACTAGTGTTTTAGGTCTCTGTGCTAAGTCGAATCTAGATGTCAGTTTGCTTGAATATCCTCACTGCTTCTCTACAACGCAAAGGTACTAAATGTTAGCTCATGGCACCTCCCAGACATTAACGATTTAGGCACACCACTGAAGTATCTACTTAATATCCAGACACCAGCTAACAGCATGCTTCTGCATAATTAAGAAAATGTCCCCCATTTGCCTCTCAAAAGTCACTGTGACCCTAATACTATTCACTGTTATATCCAGCATAACGGCCTTTACTCTCCAAACTAGCCCCCCCAAGGATAGGAACCTGAGACTCAGGTCCAGACTACCTAGCATCTACGAGCCAGTAGGAAACCACCAGAATAACGCCAACAGACATACTTTTAACCAACCAAAAAACCTGCACCGATCACCTAAACAATCCAATCACATCGGTGATCAAACTCCAACTACAACCTGCACAACTCTGGACTTTCTATCACCTAAAACCTGTCAAACCAGCAAACCTAATAGTTCTCTAACACTACTAGGATCTCTCATCAATGCGAGATCAGTGGTGGCCCATGCCACAGAAATTGCGGACATCCTAAATAATGACAATTTGGACCTACTGGCCATAACTGAGACCTGGCTTCATGAGGCTGCAGGACCAACACTAATGCTAGCAGTGCCCGATAAACACCAAATTTTCAGAGCCGACAGGCCTAATGCCAGAGGCGGCGGATTAGCCATCATCTACAAATCTACCCATCCCATCAGACTTGCCACATCAGTCTCTTACTCATCCTGTGAAGTACTCACAGCTAAAATGCCCCTCTCTAACAACCGCACGCTCTCAATCTACTTAATATATAGACCCCAGGGCCTTTAGGCACCTTTGAAGATGATCTAACCAGCCTTATAGCCAACACCACCAAAGACCACTCCCAATCCCTACTACTGGGAGACTTTAACCTCAGCTTTAATGAAACTTACAATAAACATGCAGAGTCAGTTGCAGCCCTGCTCAAGGACCATGGCCTTGATCAAAAAATCCTCTCCCCCACCCTCATCAAAGGAAGGACCCTCGATTGGGTATCAGAACTGAACTGCAACATCAGTATCACCGATATTGTTCCACAAACATGGACGGATCATTATCTAATCACCTTCTCCGCCACCCTGGATCTCCTTAGCCCTAAAATTAACAACATGGTTCCCCCCCTCCTGACCAGAAGTAAGAAGGACATGACTGCGAAAAACATTATCCCTCTCCTCCTTCCAGCCATATCAGGATTGCAAAGTAACAACCCGGACACCCTGGTAAATACTTTCAATGATGCTATGACCAAAGCATTAGACGCAGTTGCTCCAGCCAAACTACGTAAAGCTAAACAGGAAGCCCATTTAAACGCCTGGTTTACGCCCCACCTCAAATCGCTAAGATTACAAAAAAGAAAGCTCCAATCCATTTGGCGCCACTAGACAATGCCCCTAAAAACAAAGCTTGGTGCACAAACATACAAAACGCCCTTGCTAACAAAATCTCCTTGCTTCAATGTAAAATTGCTAAAATAAAAAGGCCACACTCCCACCTCTGGACCAACAAATACCCCAATCCCACGAGAAAAAGACCACTGCTTCATTTAGATTCAAACCTATCTCCATAATTGACACAGAAAAAATAATACTCTCCCTCAAACCCTCAAACTGTATAGGCGATTCCTGCCCAGCACAATTAATAAAGGACGCAGCTAGGGATCTAGCTCCCTTCATTTCCAAGCTCATAAACTCTTCCTTTAAATCCAACACAGTACCTACCAACCTCAAAAAATCATGGGTCCTCCCATTATTGAAAAAACAAACTCTGGACCCTACCATCCCCACCAACTACAGACCAATCACCACAGTGCCCTTTCTACTAAAAATCCTAGGCAGAGCTGCCTACATACAAATCCAGGATTACCTGGAGGCCAACCACCTGCTTGGCTCTCGGCAATCTGGCTTCCGCCCACTTCATGGCACGGAAACAGCTCTGCTAGACCTCAAGACACAAATTGAGGAATTTAAGGATAACGGGAAAACAGCCTTGCTTCTCCTACTGGACTTGTCGGCTGCGTTTGATTTGGTGGACCATGCAGTCTTATGCAACCACCTCGAATCTGCCGCCAACTTCACCGGAGATGCTATAGCCTGGGTCCAATCCTTCTTAGCAAATCGCACCATGCGAGTCTTCTCCACCACCAACTCAGCTGACCCTATCAAAATAACCTGCGGTGTCCCACAAGGATCCTGTGTCTCCCCTACCATGTACAATATCTTCACTAAGCCGTTGTTTGACAAGTTGGACAGATCGGGTGTCATCTACACAAACTATGCAGATGACACCCAGATCCTCATACCCCTTTTGGGTGACTACGAGACAGGCTCAGCCTTGGTGAACAAGATATACAGTCTCATTCAGGCATGGATGGCCACACATGGCCTCTGCCTGAATGACGATAAAACAGAACTACTGATCCTAGGCTCTGAAGCCAACATCCAAAAACTATGCCCAAACTACACATCCTTCAGCATTGATAACAACCCTATCAAAGCGATGCCTGTGGTTAAAACCCTGGGATTCTATCTGGACTCCTCCCTTACTCTCAAGAAGCAGGTCAACTCGCTCGCCTCCTCCACTACCTACACCTGCAAACTCATCCGTGCTGCTAGACCTTACCTCTCCAGTACCAGCTGCATTACATTAGCTAACGCCCTTATCATGTCCAGGCTAGATTACTGTAATGCCCTGTATTCTGGAACCAATAAATATATCACTGATAAACTTCAAAGACTACAGAACAATGCCCTAAGAGCAGCACTAAATATCCATTACAGAGAACACATCACTAACTTCAGGAAAGAGGTTAACTGGTTAAAAATAACAGATAGAATCCTACTTAAAACAGCTTCCCTCACATCTAAGTGTCTAAACAACCTAGCCCCCCCGTATCTTATGGAAAAAATAAACAGGAAAATACCCACGCGACTCACAAGATCTGCTAACACCTCCAAACTAGAGATTCCAAGGTTTAAACGCTCCACTGTGGGAGGAACTAGCTTTCCTGTCAAAGCTGCTCACTGCTGGAACAAATTACCACTTGACCTCAGAACGGAACAACCGTACCCGAAATTCAGGCATACGATAATCAATTGGCTGCGCGCCAATGACACATAACTTATACCCAGCCTCCGACCCAGCCACGATCTACACATTGACCGGACACCCCTAGACATGCCCTGTTCGGGGTATATGTCTGCATATATTCTTGTATATATTTGCTTTTTGCCGTTGTGTTTCATATGTATATGCTTGTACATAGTCTTACATATATTTGCTCTTCTTGCCGCTGTGTTGTATATACTCATGCCAAATACTGTAACAAGCTTAAGTCTTCATGTAAACTGTTGCGCCCGGCTACCCATCGGTTTGGCGCGCATTAACAAATAAATAAACAAACAAACAAACAAAGTGCTCATTAGGTACCTGTTCCTGTGCCTCATGGCTGCAGAGAGTGCATGTATGTTTCCACATGTATGAAATCTGGAAGATTTCATTTACAGCTATGTTTTTGCTTTCCAGCACTTGCCGTAAGTACATTAGACATTCTGGTGGATCTTCTTGTGTGTTTATAGTGAATCTCACCGTTCCAGCACAGTAGTCCAATTCCTTCCTTATTCCTGAAACACTTTAAGTGTTGTCAGGATTGTTTGTTGCATTTCTTTGAAGGACTAGCATTTGCAAACACAACTGGTCTGAGCTGCTCAATTAAACATTTTGAACAATTGGTGTCAATTGGACTAGAACATTGATTGCTACATTTGCCTATCAATTTACACCAGTTGAATGGACCAGACACTTCTGTGTCTGAGTGATTTGATGGAACTGCACTTGCTTTTTTTGAAGAGGTACTACTCTTTGTTCTTGCAGTTGGATGTGCATTTACGTTTTCACTACATCCTTCTGTGGTTGAGCTAATGGATGGAGTAGAAGCTGCTTTCAATTTCTTTAGTGGTACTGTTGGGAGATCCCTTATAAGTTGTGTTTGCACTAGTTTTCTTTTACCAAGTTTTCCGTTTTGAGGAACAGGGTACATTTTGAGATGTGGTGTGTAGAGTGCACGTAGTCTGTTGTACTCTACGATGTGAGAAATGTCACCCTTGACTTTGTTTGTATCAAAATTGACTAGAAAAAGTCCTTCAAGTGTACATAGGCATACCAGTTCTACGTAACTCTGCCTTCTTTAAAGACAGTGCTGCCAATGTCAATGAACGCCTGATCTAGGGTTAAACCTTGCGATTTATGAATAGTGACTGCATATGCAAGAGACAGAGAAAACTGTTCTCTGCGTACATACATGTCTTTGAAAAGAAATAATCAGGCTTTTGAGCATCCTCTCCCTTTAACCTCTGAAAGTTTGTCAAAGTGGATGTTGACAAACTGAATGTGGTTGTTACGTGGGTATGTCTGGAAGCCAATAACTGTACCAAGTGCGCCAATAACTTAACCTTGCTCCACGTCAAGGTTATGTTAGCATTACTCTACAGTTTAAACACAATGCTAACATTTTCTCCCAACCAGCTGTGTTGGAGATAGAGTTTTCTAAGCTATTTAGTCGTGCTCTGGCTTGTTGACACATAGGCACTGTCATACCATGCACGTCAAGTTTGTCTGTGTAGTTAATTTGCACTTTTGGTTGCATTTCGTTTTTCAACATGGTTTCATTGAATTGCGCACAGCTTGCTTGGGTTGGCATTAAGGACATACATTTCAAATTTATGTGTGCTAACTGTTCCATGACATCAGTAGCAGATTGGATGAGTCTGCAATTTAAGATATACTGTGCTTCCTTAGAAAGCACACCAATGCAAATGCTTTTCAAAATATTAGCATAGGTGAGGTCTGCAGACTGATGCATGTTTTGAGTTAGTTCTCTGTATTGGATATGTTGCCAGACATTTACATTTCCTATGCTGCCAAGTGTGTTATGGCACAGTTTGTGTCCTAAGGTCTTAAAAATAGGTTCACCTTTCACTGGCGTTAATTGAAGATCTCAGAAAACAATAACATGTTTTCCTCCAAAGAGTTCTTCGTAGTTGGTTTTAAAGACTCTGCAATCTGAGGTGAATCAAAGCCAACATTAGTTTGGAGACCATGCTCACCTCACCATTCTATTTGTTGCAGAATTCTTCATAGCTCCATTGCAGCTTCTGCTAAAGGTTTGTAGTAGTCAAATTTGTTTTGGTGTTCTACTGGAAGGAGTAGCAATCGGTGTAAAGTAACAAAACCTATGTATAGACAGCTAAACCTGTGGGGGCAGTTACAACAGCTGAAAGCTTGTTGTTTGTCAATTGTTGGAGGAACTTGCTAATGCTTTTTCGTTAAGACTGTTTTGCCTGAACCAGCTTCACCACTTAGATACTGGAGTAGAGGTTTCTTGTTTTGACAGGTATAAGTTTTAGTTACGTGCTGCACACCATGTTCAATTTCTTTAGTTACTCCCTGGAAAATGCTACGCTGTTCATCATTCAGTTGTGATTTCAGAAGAGCAAAGTTTTCTTCAGATTCCTCATACTGACACATGGTGTTTTCTACTTCAGTCATGGCTAATTCTGCATCATTTACTATGAGTAGCTCTCCAAGTGATTCTTGGCTTCCTCTAAGAGAAGGTTGACTGCTCTCAGGAGTGTCTACATTTAGTTGGGCTTGAAGTTCTTACTCTTGTTGGCGTTCATTGTCCATTGTCCATTGTCTTCAGTTGCAGCAGGGACATGTAGTAAAGTTCTCTATATTGAGGAATTTTAAATTATAGCTTCTTATGATTAACGTGTTTAACCAGGCTGCCCTCACAAGATTTGACTATGTATTGACATGCTTTCTTATTTGGATTAATATTATTTTTGTATGAACAATTTTGGGCTATATGGTATAGACATATGGTTTCCAAAGCGGTAATCCTGTTTGGGTAGTATGTGTCCATCACTTTTCAAAACGTCCTGGCTTTTGGAATCATTTCTGGCTATTTTTTCTATGTATTCATATGATTCATTAACTCTTTTTCTGGATGCAGATTTCCCATATAAGGCTATGCCAGTTAAACGGCCTGCAGCTTCATAGCAACCACATTCTCTATGGGAGAGCATTTTTATGGCAAAGCTGTATCATTTTTGTGACAATGTTTGGAGTGCAGTTGGTGAATTTTATACTGGTCTAAAATATTGGATGCTGTACTAGGATCTAGAAGTTCAAATTGGCCAGTTGATAAGGAATTGTCATGATACCTACCCCCAGGCATCTGGACCAAGCCCATCAGCCCTGGGAGCAGGCATCCAGACATTTAATAAAACCTCAGCAGCCCCGGCTAGGGGCTATCTGGGTTCAGTCCTGGCGCCTTAGGCGTCAGGCTCATAGTAGAAGGCCTAAGGCGCCAGGCTCATAGTCCTTACTTACCTCAGGCAGACCATGCTGCAAATGACTCCAACCCAAAGTGAAGCCTGGAGGGGACTATTTTACTGCACAGACTATTTTTTACTCGGGTGTGGTTGTAGGGACTTCTTACCTGCGACTACTTTTGAGGCTATTTAAACCACGCCCGACAAGCAACACACGGTTCGCGTTATTCTGCATCCAGCAGCGTAACGCTCACCGTGCCTGCAAGTCAGCATCCAGACCTCTGACACGCCCGTCCTGAATCCGGAGCTCCTAGAGAAAAAGGAAAGTAGAGGCACGGTTAGAAAACAAACTTTATTCCAGTTTCTCACCTGATTCCGGAACCATCACATCTCAGCACCTGGAAAGGACATTATTTCTACACACGTCGCATCGCCAGCTGCAGCACCGCGCCATACTCACCAGTCCTCACAGCACCTTTTGATCCGGCGCTGCCTCCATCATTTCTTCGCCGGGTTCCGGCATCTGGGGACAAAAGAAATAACAACGTGAGCCGAGAGAGCCAACAAATACAATCTCTCTTACCACCATAGACTTACCTGATTTACCACCGGAGGCATTATTCTTTAACTCTCCACTTCTTCAAACGCCGCATCTGAAAACAGAGAGAAAACAACACGTTAAATACATGCATCATTTACGGGACAGCATCGGGTAATACAGACTCTTACCTGAACGCCATCTACGGCCACAAGACCATCTTTTCTCGAACTCCACTGCAAGATAAGAAAGGAATGGGACAAGAGTGAACATCAGACATATTGAACTCTATGAACTCTATACTTACTGGTCTTAGCCAGGAACCTCAGAGTCAACTCTCGTCCGGAACTCCCCAACGCCTTCTAACCAGTGAAGCAACTGGTATCTACGCGCCCCTGCAATCCACAAAGGATGGAGAGCTCATCTGTCAAGAATATAAGGTGAGAGTACTGGAAGGGGATTTTGGAGGTGATTAGTGGGGAGAGCAGGGAGGTGCCATTACTAGAATCCACGGGTGGCTAAATTCCTCTCTCCACTTGCAGGAGAATCCTTCTATGGGTCAAGAAGACGAGATTAGGAGGGCCAGTCCAGTCTGTCATCTCTGCACTACCCATCACGTTGGTGGAGGCCGCAGCAGTCCGGGTCCGACCGACGCCCCTGTGGGAGCCAGGTGAGCGTAACAGAATGCAAAGCCTCTCTACAAACACCCACCCGGGCGCCATGGAAACCTCAGAAACCGACCACCTAGCCCAATTGTTAGGGGAATTTAGGGCTGAAGTGCACTCCGTGTGCCAAGAAACTAATGCCCTCAGGAGGGAACTGATCATGTCAAAGGAGCACACTGATGATCTTGCTAGACAACTGCTGCAAAACCAAGCTGGGCAAACACCACTGCCTGGACTCAGGGGGGAATCCAACTCCTGTTTCATCGAGCAATTCTGTGCAAGTGGTTCTACCAGGGAGCATTCCTTTAAGTCCACCCGAACGTTTTGCTGGGGACCCGAAAAGGTTTGCCGTGTTCATGAACCAATGCCGCTTGCACTTTTAATGCTGACCTGGAGCATTCCCAAACGATCAAGCTAAAGTAGCCTTTGTACTATCATACCTTAGTGGCAGCGCAGGGGATTGGTCAATTCCACTAGTCAACCAGGATGACCCTCTTCTTCAGGATTTTCAGGGTTTTCAACTGAGCATGGAAAAACTATTTGCCAGACATTCACAAGGACAGGCCTTGGATAACGAGCTTTTATCCCTACCACAAGGTAATCTGGATCTGCTAACCTATATCGCAACCTTCAATAGGTTAGTGGTGGAAACCGGGTGGCCAGAAGAAAAACGAGTCACATTATTTCATCGTGGACTTTGGGGTGAATTCAAAGATGTTTTGGCCCAAGTTGTGAACCCACCTCAGGATTGCACAGAATATATAGACTTAGTGGTCCAGTTAGACCACCGACTTCAGAATAGAAAGGCTAATCGAGCAAAGTTTGAGAATCGGGTATTGGTTAAACCTAATGTTAACCCCAAAGGACCAGATGCATCAGAACCTATGCAGATCGGGGGGGTTAACGGACTCCTAACTCAAAAGGAAAGAGAAAGAAGACGGCAAATGCAATTGTGTCTATACTGTGGGGCCTCAGGACATTTTCTACGGGATTGCCCTATAAAACCATCCAAGAAAGTAGTTGGAGTTGCTGTTAAAAATCAAACAGAGCCTGACTCGGGAAATGACCACACCCGACAAGCGTAGAGGTCCGCTTGCCGAGCTTGAAGAAGGACACTCAGACCTCGCACCTAATCATACCAATGGTCCTTATTGATCCAAGGCAGCTATCACGTATACACGCATTAAGGGCATACATCGATAGCGGGGCCGTAGGAAATTATATGGACCACAAATTGGCTTCTAGAATGAATCTACCTCTCTGCAAAAAGACCAATTTGGATGTCATCACCACAGTCGACGGAACTGAAATTGCTTCTGGGCCTGTAACGCATTCCACTACAGAGATGACATTGTTGGGTCAAGATGGACATCGAGAGACTATTGTGTTTGATTTAATCAAAGCCCCGCAGTTCCAAATACTACTGGGGATACCTTGTTTGGAAACACATAATCCTTGTATTGATTGACGAGAGAAGAGAATAACCTTCCCGGATTGTGCGCACACCTGTTACCCGGAAAAAACATTGAACAAAGTGTAACGCTCACCTGACTCCCACGGAGGCGCTGGCCTGGTTCGCGCTGCTGTGACCTCTTCTAAGGTGATGCGCAGGGTTCGGAAGACGGACTGGACCGGGCCCCCAAATCTGGCTTGTCTGGCTCGCAGAAGTATCCTTCTGTAGGCGAAAATAGGGGATTAACTGTCTGCGGGGTAATGCAATCAGCCTCCCACTTTCCCCTCTCACCCTCCTCGAAACCCTTCTGTGATTCCTCGTAGCGTCTCACCTTAGGGTCTGGAAGGACGAGCTCTCCATCCTGCTTCTGATGCAGGGGCGCGTTGGTATCCAGTTACTTCACTGGATTTTCGGATTGGTGAGAACCAAACTTGCTTGGCTTCCAGGTAAGTTTTTTTTGATAAGAGGTTCCCCTTGCGTCCATGCATTAATGTACTAATGCTAGTGTCTTTTTCCCCATAGGGGCCGGGGTACGGAATGCCGGGGAACAGGCACCGACCCGAGATGAGAGGTGAAATCCTTGTAGAAATCAGGTAAGTCTTTAATGAGTGTTTTTTGGTAATGTCTTTTCATTCGCTCATTAACGCTGATGTCTCTTTTTCCCCTTAGGTGCCGGGGTCCGGAAATGCCAGGATGCGGCGCGACCCGAAATGAAGAGGGAATGAATCAACAGGTAAGTCTTAACATGGAGAATTAGCTTTCCTTATTCCCTTCTCTCTCTCACCTTTTGTTCTGGTCTTTTTCTCCCTAGGCGCTGGGGCGTGACTGTGAATCCGGATGATCGCTGCTGAACATGGAGGCGCCCTGTAAAGGTGAGTGGAATGCGGCGCTGCAGCGATCGACGCGATGAGCTTTTAAATAAAAGTCTTCCTTTTCAGGATTGTCGGCAAGATGTCTCCGGGATGCGGATTTAGCAGGTAAGGACTTTTCCTTCTTCTGTTCTCTTCTTCTCTTCCTTTGCAGGTGATCCAGGATGCTGGCAGGCGTGGCAGAAGTCAGGATGCAGGAGCAGACACGGTGAGCGTCCAGCTGCTAGATGCAGAACAACGCAAAGCATGTGTGGCTGTTCGGGTGGGGTTTAAATAGCCTTGGAAGAAGTTCCAGGTATGTATCCTTCCTCCAATCAGGTATGTATCCTTCCCCGACCACGCCCGGATGGTAAATTAGTCCCATAGGTAAAGTAGTTCCTTTCAGGCCTCAAGGAGGCCGGGATCCCGCAGCATGGTCTGCATCAGGTAAGTGCACCCAAGCACTTCCATAATGAGCCTGGCGCCTATGGCGCCAGGACTGATGTCTTTTATGAGCCTGGCACCATAGGCGCCAGGACACTGTCCAAAGGGCCCCTATATGGAGTTGCTGGGTCCTTCCTTGGGGACTGGATGTCTGCTTTCGGGGACGCAGGGCTTGAACCGGCTCCCCGGGAGCGGGCATCATGACAGCACTCCCCCCCAAGGCCCCTCCCAAGGTTGTTCCCTCCGGGGGTTTTGGTTTGTCTGGGAAGAGTCGGTGGAATTTCTTGACTAATCGAGGTGCATGCACATGGTCGCTGGGTTTCCACGACCTCTCCTGAGGTCCGTACCCCTTCCAATCAATTAGGTAGAACAGTTTTGACCTAAACATTTTTGAGATTAAAATGTTCTTCACTTCGAATTCAGGCTCCCCATCTATTAGAATAGGTTCTGGAGGTTTGAGTAGTCGGGTTCCGGGTACCACTGGTTTCAGAAGTGACACATGAAAAACAGGGTGAATTCGCATACTAGCTGGTAAATCAAGTTTAACAGCAACTGGGTTAATTATTGCCGTAATAGAATAAGGTCCCAGATATTTTGGGTTAAAAGTTCGAGGCCCTTTGAGTGGTAAATGTCTGGTAGCTAACCACACTTGATCCCCAATCTGATACGGAGGTGCTTCACTCCGATGTAGATCAGCATTCTCCTTGTATTTTCTCTTGGCTTGTTGTAAATGCGTAGTTGCCTCTTTGAAGGCTTGGGTAATTGTAGAATGCAGATGTTCTACTGCAGGCATTCCGAGGTTCTGAGGTGAGTCAAGGTTTGAGGTTCGAGGGTGATGCCCAAACAAAGTATAAAAAGGACTGTGGCCAGTTCCAGAGTGTACCGAATAATTATATGCGTATTCGGCTATCCAAAGAATGTATTTCCAGTTGCTTTCAGATTGTTGTAACATACACCGTAAGTATTGCTCAAGGGTCTGATTTGTCCTCTCGGTCTGACCATCGGTCTGAGGGTGGTGACTGGTCGATAATCTTACGTCGATCTGCGCCATTTGACAACATTTGCGCCAGAAGTGAGAAATGAATTGGCTTCCCCGGTCAGAGATTAGTATAGATGGGAATCCATGTAGCCGAACAATATTTTCGAGGAATTCTTTGGCTAGGACAGAAGCTGAAGGTAAACCTTTCAAAGGAATAAAGTGGGCCATTTTGGAAAACAAATCCACAATTACCAGAATAGTATTGTACCCCGAACAAGGAGGCAGGTCCGTAATAAAATCCATTGATAGGGTGTGCCAGGGTGCTGGCGGTATGTCTAGAGGTTGAAGGAGACCGGCTGGTCTTTTCTTTTGACTTTTATTTTGGGCGCAAACACCACAGGACATCACAAAAGATTTAACATCTTTTCGCCAAGAGGGCCACCAAAATTGTCGTTTCACCTTTTCCTCTGTCTTGGCAATACCGGGGTGTCCCTCTATTAATGCATCATGATAACCGGAAATAACTAGTTGGTGTAATTCCTTATGTGGCCGGAATAAGCGTCCTTGGAAATAAGGTAAACCATTATCTATGGTAAAGTCTGATCCCTTTTGTATCCAATCCTGTAAGGTTGTAGGGTCCAGGAGTTGTTTCACTCTGGCTTGAATGTCTTCAAGCGTCTGTAACGAAGTCATGCCTAGAATCCTCTGTTCGGGAATTATTGGTACTGGTTCTGAGTTTGTATCAGATTCTCCCATTCCAATTCGGGATAAGGCGTCTGCTTTGCCATTCTTGCAGCCAGGTCGATAGGTAATCACAAAATCAAATTCAGCGAAAAACAAAGCCCATCGGAGCTGCCGTGATGACTGAGCCTTGGCGGTTTTCAAATACTGTAAATTCCGGTGATCAGTGATCACTGTGATGGTATGTCGAGCGCCAAGCAGATAATGCCGCCAGGCTTTAAAAGCGGACTTAATGGCTAACAGTTCTTTGTCCGTGATTGCATAATTAACCTCGGGTGCCGAGAATTTTCTGGACCAAAATGCTACGGGATGCAGTTGGTTGGTTTCTGGATCTCTTTGGGACAGGACAGCTCCCATGGCTAGGCTGGATGCGTCAGTCTCAACGACATAAGGGAGATCTGGACGCAGGTGTTTCAATATAGGTGCAGAGGTAAACTTAACTTTTAAATCCTGAAAGGCCTGCTCGGCTTCTTCAGACGATTCAAAACTTTTATTTTTCCTCAAGAGTGCAGTAATGGGTTGTACCACGCGTGAAAATTCCGGGATAAACCTGCGATAGAAATTGGCAAAGCCGAGCATGCTTTGAACCCCTTTTACAGAGCTAGGTGATGGCCATTTGAGGATGGCATCCACTTTTCTTGAGTCCATTCGGACTCCTTTGGGTGTCAGGATGAAACCTAGAAACTCGACTTCTGTGGTATGGAAAACACATTTCTACAATTTAGCAAATAGTTTGTGTTGGCGCAGTTTTTCAAGTACTGCCCTGATGTGTTTTCTGTGATCAGATTCCGAAGAGTACACCAGAATGTCATCGATATATACAACAACACAAACATCGATGAGTTCCCGAAGGACGTCATTCATGAAGTATTGGAAGGCAGCCGGCGCGTTACACAATCCGAAAGGCATCACCCGGTACTCGAATAATCCGTATTTAGTACGGAAGGCAGTTTTCCATTTGTCGCCTTCTTTAACTCGTACCAGATGATAAGCCCCCAGAGATCTAACTTGGTGTATATGCAAGCGTCCTTCACCTGGTCAAGGAGTTCAGGGATCAGAGGCAGAGGATAACAGTTTTTAACCGTTATCTGGTTCAATGGGCGGTAATCAATACAAGTTCTAAGGTCGCCTTGTTTTTTGGGCACGAAGAACAAAGCCGATGATGCCGGGGACTTTGACGGGCGAATAAAACCATTAGCTAGGTATTGATCCAAATATTGTCTCAAATGCAGATTCTCAGGTTCGATAAGGGCATAAATCCTGCTACAAGGGGGTTGTGCACCGGGCACCAGATCGATTTGGCAATCGTACGATCTGTGAGGAGGTAACGTGTTGGCCTGTTCCTTTTGGAAGACGTCCTGAAAGTCTTGGTATTCCGGAGGTAGTTGCATGGAGGCAGAGGTTACAGATGCTAGATTAATCTTCAGGTTTTCTGGGTAGCAGGTTTGTGTACAATCTGGGAAGGTTATTCTCTTAGCTCGCCAATCAATTCGAGGATTATGTGTCTCTAACCAAGGGATTCCAAGAATAACCTGAAACTGTGGAGCCTTGATTACATCAAACACAACACCCTCCCGATGGCCGTCGGGATCAATAAGAGTCACCTCAGTAGTGGAATGTGGTACCGGTCCAGAGGCAATTTCAGTTCCATCGACTGTGGTGATGACATCTTTGCTGGTTTTAGGACGGAGAGGGAGGTTAATCCTAGAGACCAATTCACGATCCACATAGTTTCCAATAGCCCCACTATCGATGTATGCCTTTATTGCATGCAACCGCTTAGGCTGTACTGGATCTACGAGAACCATTGGCACAATGAAATGCGAGGTCTGAGAATTAGTTTTCAAGCTCGGCAAGCGGACCCCTACACTTGTCGGGCAGAGTCGTTTCCCGAAACATAGTCTTCATGGTTTTTATCAGCGGCTCCTACCGCCTTTCGGGGCGGTTTTGCCGGGCAATCTCGTAGAAAGTGTCCAGAATTCCCACAATAAAGACCTAATTTTAACTGCCGCCTCCTTTAAGGTCCCTTTTGAGTTAAGGGTCCTTTAACCCCTCCAATTTGCATAGGCTCAGAGACATCAACTCCCTTGGGATTAGCATGGGTCTTGACCAACACCCGGGTCTCAAACCTGGACCGATCTGCTTTTCTGTTTTGAAGTCTGTGATCCAATTGGACCACTAAATCTATATACTCTGTGCATTCTTGGGGCGGATTTACAACTTGGGCCAAGACATCTTTAAGTTCTCCGCGTAGGCCTCGATAAAACAACGTGACTCTTTTATCCTCTGGCCATCCCGTTTCCACAATTAGTCTATTAAAGGTTGCAATATAGGATAGGAGGTCCTGATTGCCCTGTCGCAGGGATAGAAGTTCGTCATCCAGAGCCTGCCTTTCAGAGTGTCGAGCAAATAACCTTTCCATGCTTGCTTGAAACCTTTGAAAATCACGGAGAATCGGGTCATCTTGAGTAACCAGTGGAACTGACCAATCGGCAGCGCAGCCGCTGAGATATGACAATACAAAGGCTACCTTGGTCTGATCATTAGGGAAGGCCCCAGGTCTGCATAGGAAGTGCAAACGACACTGATTCATGAATACAGCGAATCGTTTGGGGTCCCCAGCAAAGCGTTCGGGTGGGGCCAGCGGCATGTTTCCAGGTAGATTAATCTGCACAGGGTTACTGTAAACCACAGGAGCGGGGTTCCCTCCGGAATCAGGTAGAGGAGTTTGCCCAGCTTGACCTAGCAAAAGCTGTCTGGCCAGGTCATCAGTTCTTTCCTTTGATATTATTAATTCCCTCCTGAGGGCATTAGTCTCTTGACGAGCGGCATGTACTTCGGCCCGTAATTCCCCCAGTAATTGGGCCAACTGATCAGTCTCAGAACTTTCCATAGCGCCTGGGTGGGAATTTGTAGGAAGGCTTCGCATTCTGTAACGCTCACCTGACTCCCACGGAGGCGCTGGCCTGGTTCGCGCTGCTGTGACCTCTTCTAAGGTGATGCGCAGGGTTCGGAAGACGGACTGGACCGGGCCCCCAAATCTGGCTTGTCTGGCTCGCAGAAGTATCCTTCTGTAGGCGAAAATAGGGGATTTACTGTCTGCGGGGTAATGCAATCAGCCTCCCACTTTCCCCTCTCACCCTCCTCGAAACCCTTCTGTGATTCCTCGTAGCGTCTCACCTTAGGGTCTGGAAGGACGAGCTCTCCATCCTGCTTCTGATGCAGGGGCGCGTTGGTATCCAGTTACTTCACTGGATTTTCGGATTGGTGAGAACTTGCTTGGCTTCCAGGTAAGTTTTTTTTGATAAGAGGTTCCCTTTGCGTCCATGCATTAATGTACTAATGCTAGTGTCTTTTTCCCCATAGGGGCCGGGGCACGGAATGCCGGGGAACAGGCACCGACCCGAGGTGAAATCCTTGTAGAAATCAGGTAAGTCTTTAATGAGCGTTTTTTGGTAATGTCTTTTCATTCGCTCATTAACGCTGATGTCTCTTTTTCCCCTTAGGGGCCGGGGTCCGGAAATGCCAGGATGTGGCGCGGACCCGAAATGAAGAGGGAATTAATCAACAGGTAAGTCTTAACATGGAGAATTAGCTTTCCTTATTCCCTTCTCTCTCTCACCTTTTGTTCTGGTCTTTTTCTCCCTAGGCGCTGGGGCGTGACTGCGAATCCGGATGATCGCTGCTGAACATGGAGGCGCCCTGTAAAGGTGAGTGGAATGCGGCGCTGCAGCGATCGACGATATGAGCTTTTAAATAAAAGTCTTCCTTGTCAGGATTGTCGGCGAGATGTCTCCGGGATGCGGATTTAGCAGGTAAGGACTTTTCCTTCTTCTGTTCTCTTCTTCTTTTCCTTTGCAGGTGATCCAGGATGCTGGCAGGCGTGGCAGAAGTCAGGATGCAGGAGCAGACATGGTGAGCGTCCAGCTGCTAGATGCAGAACAACGCGAAGCACATGTGGCTGTTCGGGTGGGGTTTAAATAGCCTTGGAAGAAGTTCCAGGTATGTATCCTTCCTCCAATCAGGTATGTATCCTTCCCCGACCACGCCCGGATGGTAAATTAGTCCCATAGGTAAAGTAGTTCCTTTCAGGCCTCAAGGAGGCCGGGATCCTGCAGCATGGTCTGCATCAGGTAAATGCACCCAAGCACTTCCTATGGCGCCAGGACTGATGTCTTTTATGAGCCTGGCGCCATAGGCGCCAGGACACTGTCCAAAGGGCCCCTATATGGGGTTGCTGGGTCCTTCCTTGGGGACTGGATGTCCGCTTTCGGGGACGCAGGGCTTGAACCGGCTCCCCGGGAGCGGGCATCATGACACAAAGGCCTGGCCACAGTCACTAATCCGATGAACACACGTAGGGGAGTCCCCTGAATGAACCATTCAGCAACTAATTTAATAGCCCAGTTTTAGCTCATACTAGGCCCCATTCCATATGCTGTTTTAATCACCACACAGAATGTAAAATATAATACACAGTGTTTGTCATTTTGTACAAAAAAGTTATAATTTATTACATAGGCCATTGGTCCTACGTTTACACAAAAATATAAAAAAAGCCACATGAATACATATATCAATATGGGAGATGTATATATACATCTGATGGCATTTTAATGATTTAATCATGAAACAAAAGGTGACACAAAGACAATTCCATAGTATGGAGGAAAGAGGGCACAAACCACTGTCTTCCTGGCCCTATCTGGCTAATAAGTCACAGAAGTCCTCCAAAACATAGTGTCACCTAATACATATTTTAAAATTGATTATGCATGACAAGAATTGTACTTGACTAAAAATACACATCCCAGGTCGACGTCCATAGTGGCGATGTTGAACCACATAGCATAACTCGTTGGTACAGAGTGATGCAAAGGACGTTTCGGCAGGATATCAGTTATACTGCCTTCGTCAGGACCCCAAAGGAGATGGAGCTCTGTAGATGTGATAAAGATTTAGCTTTACTATCAAATGAATAAAAAACATGTTGTAAAATCAGTGCCTATAAAAACAGCTGTTGAAGAAATGAAATTATCGAAACGTGAGGCTAAAAGAAAAAACCTCCACCAACGCAACACCAAACTACTGGATGTCTGCTTTCGGGGACGCAGGGCTTGAACCGGCTCCCCGGGAGCGGGCATCATGACACAAAGTCCTGGCCACAGTCACTAATCCAGCTGTGCAGTTACCTCAGGAATACCTAGAATTCCAGGACGTTTTCCAAAAAGAACAGGCAAACACCTTACCGCCTCACAGATCATACGATTGTCAAATCGATCTCATACCCGGTGTGCAACCTCCATGCAGTAGGATCTACGCCCTTACGGAAACCGAAAACCTACACCTACGACAATACTTGGATAAATACCTTGCTAACGGCTGCATTCGTCCATCCAAGTCCCCTGCATCCTCAGCTTTATTCTTCGTACCTAAAAAGGAAGGTGACTTCAGAATGTGTATAGACTACCGCGCATTAAATCAGATTACGGTGAAGAACCGATACCCATTGCCTCTGATCCCCAAATTACTAGACCAAGTAAAGGGGCATATCATCTGGTACGTGAAAAAAGGGGGACGAATGGAAGACTGCCTTTCGTTCCAAGTACGGATTATTTGAATATCAGGTGATACCCTTCGGGTTGTGCAATGCACCAGCAGCCTTCCAGTATTTTATGAACGATGTCCTTCGTGAACTCATTGATGTCTGTGTTGTCGTATACATCGACGATATTCTAGTATACTCCTCCTCAGAATCAGACCATGTTAAGCACATTCATGCAGTCCTCGAGAAACTACGTCAGCACAAGTTATATGCAAAATTGGAAAAATGTGTTTTTCATGCTACAGAAGTTGAATTCCTTGGATTTATCCTGTCTCCAAAAGGAGTCCGAATGGACTCTAGAAAGGTGGATGCAATTCTCAAATGGCCATCACCCAGTTCAGTTAAAGGGGTACAAAGCATGCTTGGATTTGCTAATTTCTACTGCAGATTTATTCCTGACTTCTCACATGTTGTACACCCCATCACAGCACTTTTGCGAAAAAACAAACGCTTCTTGTGGACCGAGGAGGCTGAAAAGGCCTTCCAAGAGCTGAAATTGAAATTCACGTCGGCACCTGTCTTGAAGCATCCATGCCCCGAGCTCCCATATGTAGTCGAAACCGATGCATCCAGTTTAGCCATGGGAGCTGTCCTGTCCCAGAAGGATCCTGAAACCGGTCAACTTCATCCAGTAGCATTGTGGTCCAGGAAGTTTTCAGCCCCCGAGTTAAACTATGCGGTTACCGATAAAGAGTTGTTTGCAATCAAATCCGCCTTCAAGGCTTGGCGGCATTATCTTCTCGGTGCAAGGCACACCATTACTGTAATCATCGATCACAGGAACCTGCAGTATTTGAAGACAGCCAAGGCCCAATCATTGTGTCAACTTCGATGGGCATTATTCCTTGCCGAATTCGATTTCGTGATCACTTATCGACCAGGATGCAAGAATGGTAAGGCAGATGCCTTGTCCCGAATAGGGATGGGAGAAGCATATTCAAACCCAGAACCGGTGCCTATAATTCCAGAACAAAGAATTCTTGGTGTACTCTACAGACTCTAGAAGATATTCATTTAAAAATCCAACAACTTTACGATTCCGCAGCCCTGCAGGATTGGGTCAAAAAGGGCCATGATTATTCAGTCATCAATGACTTACCTTACTATCAAGGGCGTCTATTTCTACCAGGAACTACAAGAACTAGTCATCTCAAATTACCATGATGCTCTGATTGAAGGACACCCAGGTATTGCAAAGACTGAAGCTAAAATTAAAAGACAATTCTGGTGGCCCACCTGGCGAAAAGACATAAAATCATTTGTGCTTTCTTGTGGTATCTGCGCCCAAAACAAACGTCAAAAGAAAAAACCAGCCGGTCTTTTACAACCTTTGGATATTCCACCCGCACCCTGGCACACTTTGTCTTTGGACTTTATTACAGATTTACCTCCATGTAATGGGTTTAAAACCATTCTGGTTATTGTTGATCTTTTTTCCAAGATGGCCCACTTTATTCCTTTAAAGGGATTATCTTCCGCTTCAATTTTGGCCAAAGAATTTCTTGAAAACATTGTTCGAATACATGGATTTCCTTCCGTATTGGTCTCTGACCGAGGTAGTCAATTCATTTCGCAATTTTGGAACACATGTTGCCAATTGGCGCAAATCGACGTGAGATTATCAACTAGTCACCATCCCCGGACCGATGGTCAAACGGAGAGGACCAACCAGACTCTTGAACAATACCTATGTTGCATGCTACACCAGACCGAAAACAATTGGAAGGAAATTTTATGGATTGCTGAATACGCATACAATAACTCAGTACATTCAGGAACCGGACAAAGCCCCTTTTATACCATGTATGGACATTAACACGAGAGAAAACAACACGTTAAATACATGCATCATTTACAGGACAGCATCGGGTAGTACAGACTCTTACCTGAACGCCATCTACGGCCACAAGACCATCTTTTCTCGAACTCCACTGCAAGATAAGAAAGGAATGGGACAAGAGTGAACATCGGACATATTGAACTCTATGAACTCTATACTTACTGGTCTTCGCCAGGAACTTCAGAGTCAACTCTCGTCCGGAACTCCCCAACGCCTTCTAACCAGTGAAGCAACTAGTATCTACGCGCCCCTGCAATCCACGCAGGATGGAGAGCTCATCTTTCAAGAATATAAGGTGAGAGTACTGGAAGGGGATTTCGGAGGTGGTTAGTGGGGAGAGCAGGGAGGTGCCATCACTAGAATCCACGGGTGGCTAAATTCCTCTCTCCACTTGCAGGAGAATCCTTCTACAGGTCAAGCAGACGAGATTAGGAGGGCCAGTCCAGTCTGTCATCTCTGCACAACGCATCACGTTGGTGGAGGCCGCAGCAGTCCGGGTCCGACCGACGCCCCTCTGGGAGCCAGGTGAGCGTAACAGGAATCCGGAATTATTTTGGTGGTGTCTCTCAGGTTTTCTTCAATGATTTGGAAGTGGCAATATTTCCAAGTTATTAGTGATAGCAGGTGAAGGCATTTGGTTATTATCAAGCTTTGCAGTGCAGTATGTGCAGAGTAATGAGGGGTTTGTCATTTCGTTTTTGCTTTCTGCTATACGCTAGAGGTAATTGGGACAATTGGGATTCCTCGTTGTCTTCTATTTTGTAAGCTATATCTACAGTGTTGGTGCTCTTTGTATGAAGAGTTCTGAGACAATATAGACATACTTGGTTTGGTACTTCAGCAGATGTGCTTTTAAACTTTGCTATTTATTTTTTGTACATGTGTAATAGAAGGTTGGCATCTGTAAGGTTGTCTCTAATCTGTTCTTTGGCTCTGCCAAGTAGGACAATTTGATTTAAATGCTCCTATAGTAGAATTGTGTGTTGCTAACATTTTGATGTGGTGGAAGGTGCTTTTGCAAGCAGGCCCGTAAGTGCAAGCTAATGAATATCCTTGCATTCCTGTGTATTTGCGCACTGGACTGGAGTCCATGGTTTGTCATATTTTCATTTTTAATTTGTCTTTGGCTTTCACATACTGATTGAGGAATTGCCGTAAAGATTTGAAGGTTTTCATATGTTACACATTGAGGTGCCATTTGTAGATGGAACGGATTGGTTCAGTGGCATAGAGAGTTGATTGTAAGGTTGTTGGGGATGTTCTTCAATCAGCGTGTCTTCTGCCATAATAGTACTGTCTACCTTTTCATACCATCGGCCACTGCTATGTATGGCAGTTGGGTGTCTCTGCTCTTGTTTGTATGCCTCTTCATTGAAATATGGCTCTGTGCTGGTTGTGTGAATCCACTCACCTGCACAGACGTTTGCAAAGGTATGTATGTTGATATTGGGTATATTACCAAGTAATTTTTGTACATTTTTTTCTCAGTGTTTTCTTTCTGTTTAACATGAATACAAACAATTCCCTTTTGAGGAGCATTGTATTGTCTATGAGAGCTTCCAGGATCAATTTTCTGCAGTAAGTTTTAAGGTTTGAGTGTGATTTCTCCCCTGTTTTTATACAATTCTGAACGACTCTACGGTGGTTTTTTGTAAAATTAATTCTTTGGAATGCTTACTTGTGACTACGTTAACATGGGTAGATGCAGTGTTAGCACTTCTGGTAGTTGCATTCTTCTTAACTTTACATTTTGAAAGAGGGGTCACACTTTGTTTTCCTGCTACCTGTTTCCGTTTTGCTCACTGACTGTATTGGCTGTTTTGTTTGAACTTTTCGTACAACGTCTGCTAGAGGTGGATGCTATTTTGCATGCTATGAGTTATATCTGCTCTACTTCTGCGTTGTTTTCTACGGAGGGTCTTTTTAGTAGGCATTCTCTTGTGTTTCGTAGAAAAAAGGAAAGTGTGGGTTTGGAAGTTGTGCAATATATTTGTGTGCACTGTGCATGAGTGTCTGTATATGAGGGTAGGCATAGATAGAGGGGTGTGTGAATGTGGAAAGGGCTGTTAATTTCGGTTGGGAAGGTTGTACTCGTATGTGTGTGTGTTACTGTGTGAAGGGGGTTTGTTTCAGTGTGTATGCCAGTGTACTAAGTAAGGCAATTACAATGTTTTCACAAAAGTAGTGAGTGTTACCATACTGGTGTTCAGATGACAATACAAAGAGTGGACCTGCTAAGGTGCAATGAGTAAGAGTGAAGCAAGTGCTGTGGGGTTGGATAGAATTGTCTAGGCTACAATACAACAACACTGCACTGTCTGAGTAACAGGCAGACCACTACTACAGTACTGCACTTACTTTGTCGGATGTGAAGAGTAGGTTTCTTCTGGGTTTTATCTTCCAGCAGAGACGTCACTGGCTTTTAGGAGGCGGTACTTCACTGCAATTGCAAAAGAAGGAGCTTAGTGGGTATGTGTGTTAATGGCCCAGTAATGGCCTAGTAATAGCACTAGGAGAACACATTATTTTAGATTGTAGGAGGATTTGCTTGCAGGAAGAGTCAGTGTGTGTGTCCAATTGTACAGCACTGTATAGGAGTGTGGACTTGGGAGCATCAGCAATGTTGCTATGGGGCCAGTGCTTCAGTGTTAACTGTCCATTTCTTTGCTTTTCTTGCAATAGTGCATTGTGGTAATTTTGCAATATACATACTTGCCATGCTTTGCTAACATACTTGCCGTTTCCCTTTTCTGTGTGCATTCTGGGCATTTAACATTGGATCTGCTACTTGAATTTGCTGTGCACATGTTCCCAATGTGGTTTTCCTTTTTTGTTTTACAACAACAACAGAGTGCTCATAACATTGAAATATGTGGTTTGCAGCTGTTCTGCAAGTCAGCATTAAAAAAAAAATGTAAAGCACACAGCATTGTAAATAACTGCTACTTGATGTCAGGAGATGGGACAAATAAGAGTACCATTACTCAATAGGTTAGGCAGGGTAAGTTGCAGGTAACCTGTTCGCATGCATTTGTGACAGAGTTGCATGTAGGTATGTCTTTCTTCTACAATGAAAACATTACATTTCGTAGCACCAACATTTTACGCAGAGATGGCATCCATCTTAATGATACTGGCAATCACCTTTTTTTGCACAATATTCAAAATGCTTTGCAGCCATTCTTGGAAGTATAGCAATCATTTGTGCAGTAGGTGTTGGCCACTTCAAAACCTCCAAGGCCAAACAAAAAAAAGAGGCCCAAAGACCCACCACTCTTTCCCAGAAAAGGATGCAATGGTTTACATGCTTATATATTAATAGAAGGAAGAAACAGGTCATAACAGTCCATCCATATTCATAATTAATGTAATGAAAAACTCAATTTATTCAAAAACAATGCATTAAAAACACAAATTCAATTAAACAAAAGAATGCATGCATCACATGTAATTAAACATAGCATACAAATCTATAAAATAAAATGTAAGTGACAAAAAGATCCTGTATTTAGATAGTGAATTTTCTATAAACATACAGGTAACAACACATCAACACCTCAGGATAGATTATTAGTATATCATTCAACTGTGGTTATATCGAAGATGACAAATATATGAATTGAGTACAGTTATCTATTTTTTTCTCTTGACATGTTTCAGTTCTCTACTTGAGCATGGAACCGTCTTCAGGAGGATGATGTGGCGTCATTGTTACTTTAAAGGAGATCTCAATTGATCTTCCCTGATTGACAATTAGTAGTACATAAAAATCAGATGCCTGTTTACAAAAGCATAAAAATAGGTATAAGCTCTTACTGCTGCTATTGACCTAAAAAGCATTCATATCTGCTTATTGCTGAGATAAGGAAAAAAGCATTAGACTGTCCAGCTTGGTGGCTGTACTCTGTAGGAACATGACGGAGAACTTGAAAAAGTAACTGCACATGTAATGTCATCATTGATATTTGTGTTGTCATCTTTGATGTCGTGTGTTAGTCTTAGCAGTGCACAGTGGTAGCTTGAGTTATGGTCGCTTAGCTTACCATAACTGACAAATTTCTGGGGTTTACGATTTTACTTGTAACCATAACATCCTTTCAACACACTTTCTCTACTGGGTTGGATAGGTTTTTATTAGTGCAAAGTAACTATGTCGCTTTAACAAAGTTTTTGCCCTGAATTTGAGTGGTTTTTATTAGCGCAACTAAACCATAACGTGCCTTGAACAAAGTTTTTTGACTGAATATATTTGTGCACCTGCATGTACACATTGTATGCTGTCCTCTATTGAGAATTAAAGCTGAAAGAATTTGCAGGCACTAAACACCCGGTAAGGTGAGTGGAGCATGGAAAAACCAGAGCTTAGCAGAAAATATTCTTGTCAAATACTTTATATATCTTTTAGTTAAATGTTTAGTTGTGGAATCACTAATCACTGGTCATAAGGAAATTACATCACTATCCAACTATACAAATGTATTGTAGTTGGGTTGCGATGTCAGAATGCCTGAGGTCAGAGTCAACACACATTGTGAAAGGCAACTCGCTTGGCTGAATTTAATAACAAGAAAACTAGCTTGTTAGATGTATTTCTTCTGAACTAACCTGTATTGACCATTTACAATCAATATTTCATTAGGAGGCATGTATCTCAGTGTATTCCCTTAGTGTGGTGCTGGAGGTGAGCAGGGAGAGACAGAATTTACCCTCATGTTACCAGCTTTTTAAACTGCAAAACCGGATTTCAAATGCGTTTTTTTAACCTGTTAAAAAATGTTTTTGTAATGCATCGCATGCTGCATATCGGTGTATTTATTCCAAATGACAGACTCTACATGTATTTATTATACAGAAAAACATATCCACGCCACTGTTTTTGAGTCAGATTAAGAACGTTTTAAAGAAGCGCCATACTGTACAATGTTGTATAATTTATTCTGTGATAAAAATGCATCATACTACTTATTTGCACATGTACATGTTTATATTCAAATGCATGCCCACCAAACCATTAATTTGAGTCATAAGACCGTTGTGTTCTTATATATATATAGAAGAAGCCCCAAACATTGACTCGATGTGCACTCATGTCAGTGCATAATTAATTACACGCCATGCAAGTATAGTACAGTTTATGGGCACAGTATGCATTTTATTTCACCCAGAAGGAGACTAGATATAATACGTGGGAGAGCAGGTGTGCCAGCCTCGCGCATGTCAAACGCCCCAGGCTCCTGGGACAGTGTTAGAACTGAGATACAGAAGAGTGATTTCTGAAAGATGTCTTCAAGTGCAGGATGCCCTGATATGCGTGATATGTGAAGGACTCTAATTAAAGGGCACATCTGCAATGAATCAAAATTCATGAAATGATATCCCATAAAGTCGCAGAAGCACAAACAGCATTGAACATGTTTTAGAGACATAGCGCCCTGTAACAGCACCCCTCGGCACCCTTAATGGGCAGGTTCACACGGAGAATCTGGCATTTAATGAAACACACCATCCATTGCTTGTTTAGCTGCCGTTCCTAAAACATACATATTCTATACTTACACTCAATTAATGCATATATTTCCAAAACCTTGCACACACCTCGAGAGTGATGTGATGGACATTTCACAATTAGGTTGAGGAAATACATTAACCTTAGGTTGGTCAATAATAACAGCTATTATTTCAGCGCTTAAAAGCAGGCGGCAATGCTATTTAAAAAGCTCAGATATTTTGGGCCTCATTACGAGTTTGAAGATAGCCGACATGGCTACCTCCAAACTCGTGTCAGGGGCCAGGTCCCGAAAAAAGGGAATTACCGGCCCATTCCGACTTTGCGGGCCCAGTAATGCCCATTTTCAGGACCCGGACCCGGTACATCCCCATTCCCATTTGAGCCAGTATAGGGCTCAACGGGAATAGGGAGGATGCTAACAATGGACCCATTAATGACGGGTCCTTTGTTAGCATCCTGGTCTGCTTGCGGGTCGCAGTATGCACGTCTGGCCAGACCAGACGTGCATACCGCCACCCGTGAGCAAACTCGTAATGTGGCGGCCTGGTATGAACGGTGCCGGTACCTCACCGGCACCGTTCATACCGCGGCCGCCAGGGTCCTAATGAGGCCCATTGAGTCACATTGTGAGATCTTATCGTTTGAACTAACATACAAACTTTGACTCTGTCAAGGACAGGTCCCAGACGTTATTAAAGTGGTATTATGATGGTCCTAGACCTGAAAGGAGCTCAAGGTATTATTTTTGGATGCCAGATTACCAGTAAACCACCACCAGATTCGTGTTGACCAGCTACAGTGATGTGCTGGACGCCCCCCTTTGAATGTGTAAGTAGAACTCACGCCGCTGCTGGGAGGGAATTTCATCACGATGGGCCCTGGACACAGCTACCAAGTTGAAAAATAAAATGACCCTTCAGTGAATTGTACGTGGGTTATATCCTGTGAATGAGTGCACCTGGAATGTGTGAGCTGCCTGCATGCAGCGTGATGGAATGCTGAGAGCGCTGCCTGTGGGAGTGTTCGGCGAGAGCGAGATGGTGCCTGGGAATTGAATGAGGTGATGAGCCCGTTGGGTGTTCTCCACTATATGGAAATTGAATCTGTGAGTTGTTACATGGAGACTACAATAAGGTAACCTAGAAGAAGAACCTGAGGGCCCTGAGTTGTTTGTCAATAACCAGGTTTCAACAACATCCTCCTGTGCATTAGAAACACATGGAAATGATTCCTTCGATCCCTGGGTTTGCACTATTGAGACCAGCAAATGGCAGCATGCATGGCATAATCCCACTAACATAGCATAAGTATTGCACAGAAAGAGAAATACATGGCGTCCGAATGGACACATAAGCATTGCCCACATTCAGTTTCATTTGTGATTTGGCCTTTGCGTTTTTTAAATTAGGGGAAGGTGGTGTGCTGGTGCATCCCTTTCACAGGTGTGGGAAAAGATTGTGTTAACCATCCTCGGAGATTTCAATAGTACCACCAATGGCAAGAGAAGGTCCGCTCCATTAAGCTGATGTTACTGGTGTTGCAAGCCACCTGTTGCCCCTCAAGCCACATCACATCTCTCATTTCCTCATGCCTCCCTGATCCAGCAACTTTCCTTCCAAATCGCCAGTATGCCGGGCCTCATTGTACCTCTATACATCCATTTTCTTCCTGGTGCTGCTGTCTTGCTTCTTCCATGCTCTCACATTATGCTGGCCAGTGTTGTCTCGTTGCCTTTTCAGAACTCCATTTACCAGAAGCCATTTTAGAGATGAGGCAAGGAACCCGGAATATGCAAACAACAGTTTATTGTGTACCGGCAATACTGAGGCTTCACTGCAGCAGACCAAACACTCTGAAATAAACTGAAATAAACTATTCCTTTGTCAAGCAGCCACCATTGAGCTCCAGCAAACAATCGCTGGGGAAGGGCGCAAGGATTAAGTAGCTCGAGGAGTAAAACAAGGCTGTCCCATGGCCTTGGCAATAGTCAATTTGTTTTTGGGCTGATCTACAACACATTGATGATGAAATCTGTTAATTTTCTCCAACCGTCGGTGGTACTGCCTTGTTGCGACTACTATGCGCCGATGACATTGCACTTATTGACCAAACTCCGATTGGGCTGCAGCGACAATTGAACAATTTAGAAAACTTCATCAGTAATAACAACCTTGAGATAAATAAGTGAAAAACCAAAATTCTAACACTTGGCAACTCAAAGAAGGAAAAGAATGTATACAAGTGGTATCTTGAAGGTGAACAAATAGAACAAGTGACGACCTAGAAATACCTGGGAGTCTGGTTAAGCGACACCAAATCCGAAGCACCAATGATTATTCATCTACAAACTGTTATGAAATCATTGATAAGTCAAGCGTGCCGTAAACCAAACATATCGGAAGCTTTCATTCCTTCCAATCATTTCTTTCTTTCGAGCTAAAGTTGCAGCAATTTTGATTTATGGCTCTGAAGCCATCCCTAAAATGTCCAAAAAATAGAGTGACTACACTCTGTTAGGAAAGGCGCTTCTCAGTTAGCCCCAATTAGGTTGCTTATCTTAGATTCACTGTAGAGTATATCAAAAAATGTTAATCAAAAAATTCTCAAAAAGTAATAAGTTTCATAGCAGGAAATGTTTAATGCACATTCCTGAAGTATCTGCTGTTACAGTATATCTTTGTAAATCACACAATGAGTGTTCATCTGAGATTGCCCATAACCAATGCATTTCGGTTAAAACCTTCTTCAGGGCGGTATTATAGCAAAACTGATATTACATGACTTATATAGTAACATTATTAACAAAATGTATCACAATGCACACAAATCGATCAAATAAGAAAAGTATTTACAAAAACACATACCGGTTCGTGTACCACATCCGCATATATAGATAATGGGGAGAATAAAACAAAAAAGCATACTTATTAGTTTATTGTCATGATTATGCCTGTTCTGTTTACATTTCAGCCTTAAAAGGCAAGTCATACCTTAGTCATGCCAAGAAACGTTAGGATCGTGAAGTTGTACAGATGCACAACGAGTAAATCTACAAGAAAAGAATAGATGTAACTCTAAGTGGCCCTCGCGGACATCAAAGGATAAAGCTTATTTAATGCTGTGGGCAGCTATCCACAGCATTAAATAAGCTTTAAAATAATACTTCAGGAATGTGCATTAAACATTTCCTACTATGAAACTTATTACTTTTTGAGAATTTTTTGTTTAACATTTTTTGATATAGTCTACAGTGAATCTAAGATAAGCAACCTAATTGGGGCTAACTGAGAAGCACCTTTCCTAACAGAGTGCAGTCACTCTGTTTTTTGGATATTTTGTGTTTGAATAGGTCCTAGTGCTACAGGACCTTTTATGGACTGGCTGCTCCAGGCAAAAATATCTTGTGAATATACTTCAACATATTTTTTCATCATCAAATACAACTACTAAAAAGACTTAATTCATAAGTGGTGCCCTCCTCTCTCACTTCATTTTCTGAAGCCATGCCTCACATACCTGATAAAATATGGCCCCTATTAGAGGGTCTATTTTGGAAACAAGTTTTAAACTTGTCTCAGTCAGTTCCTGTCACAGTCATACATCGCAAATTAGGGCTCACCTCTTTTACATCATTGGTAATGTGGAAAAGCCTTTGTTTGTTTAGAAAATGCTTTGCGCCTAATAAACTGGTTATCCTTGAATCACTGAGAAAAGAAATACTAGCTTCTTCCACTTTAATGTTACAACAGTGGCGAACAAAAATGTATCTCACATTGCGTAAAATTGCCAGTTCACTCGAAATTTTCATCACAAATCCAAATCAACGTAAAAAGAAATTAAGAGAACTAGATTGGATCAGAACCATTGAACAATCAAATAAATACCAATCATTAGCCATTAGCCAATCATTAGCCAATATTCCCGAGGAACCACGTAAACTGGACACTTTATGTGAGTATCTAAAACTATGTCCCGATAAGAACATAAGAGAGCAGTTTCTGAGAACTCGATTTGATCTGCAACCGACCAATGAAGTAAGACACAAGCGTGAGATGTGTACATCAAACTGCTGTTGGTATTGTAAAAATTCATCTGAAATAGAGAGCATGAAACACTGGACAATATCATGCACATCTTTGAACAAAAGACGATCAACTTTTTTTAGTCTCTTTTTTTCTGACTTTCAGAAATTAGATATGGATGTATGTTGGACAACTTTGATTACAGGACATAAGACATCTTATTTTATAGCTTTAATCACATTTTTAGAACCCTTGTATGAAGAAGTGTAATACAAAACAATGTCTATTTTTAATATTTGTTATATTTAAGTGCTTGTTCTTTTTAGTTTTTTTGTTGTTGTTTTCTCTCTGAGGATTTGCTAAATAAATTGTTATCAATTTAAAAGAAATAAAAAAAAGAATTAAGGAGTCTTTTGTGACCTGTCTGTTGGGGAAAGGCCATGTAGAGATTTGCCCACTGTGGCATGTTAGCATCCCAACCAATGGGAAGAAGGAGGGAAGGCTACACCACAGAGAGTACCATATAAAAGGGAGAGAACAGAAGGGCTGAGTGTGGATTTTTCTGATTGGGTCAAGCGGAGAGCAGGCGGGCCAAGTCACCAGGCCTGGAGAATGATGGTTGAGCAGATAGTGTAGGAGACTGAGAGAGAGTTTGGAAAAAGTGAGGTATTGGTTGTGAGAGGAAGTGGTACTTCCCTGTGAGAGTGTATGTATGGTGATTGGGAGGTGCAGTGGAGGGTTAGTGAAAGAGTAGGAGCAAAAGTGAGTGAGAGGAGCAGATAAGAGAGTCACGGGGTGAATGCAAGTAGGAGGAGATGAGAGTTGGAGAGTGGAGAGTTGCAGAGAGTAGTGGATGGAGGAAACTAATGGAAAATAGTGGGGATTTGAGCTTAGTGGAGAGCGGAGAGGAGAGTAGTGGAGAGAGGATAGTCAAAGGGAGATGAGAGTAGAGAGTAGAAGAGAAAGGATAGTAGTAGGGAGAGCAACCAGAGGGAGAGCTTTAGAGATAAGGAAGACCAGAAGGTGAGGGAAGTGTGTTCATTAGAGGGGCAGAGAAAGAGGGGCGGAGACAGAGTTGGAGGAAGAGGTAGTAAAGGCAAGATTGTACAGGAAAAACCATCAGGGGCAGACACACAAGAGCGTGGAAAAGGGGAGTTTGTAAAGCTGTGTAGTTAAAAGACACCACAACACATTCTTAGAACAACACTCTTGGAGATATTAGGATACGTTCCTACCGGAATATTCCTAGAGGGAATGAGTTAGAGAAGGGCAAGGTCTTTAGTGTATCATTGAGTCAGACTTTCAGACAGTTGAGGTTTCATCTCTGTAGTTTCTAATAAAGGAGAAAGGGTTGCCTGGACTAGGATGGTGGAAAGCCCAAAGGGGACATGAGAGGGATGTCCTTTAGTGTTTCCGACTGCCACTACATCTCATTAAGTTTCAACCATATCTGAGTTCTGGAAAATAAAACCCTTGGACCATCCTCTGGAGTATTGGTATTCTTAAGGCCATAAGTGACACTGGTAATGACACCAGGGCCTGCACTCATTTATTTTGGCCCCTTTTTGCTATTAAGAGGATAACTCAGAGTTGAGGAGGTAGGCTTTTAGTTTGGCTTTCACCAAATCAGTGTGGACTGTTTCTCGGATGTCCAGGAGAAGCGAATTACATACAACTGGAGCCGGAAGAGAGGAAGAGTGGATGGAAGAGGAAGCACAGGGAGGAAAGGTGCCACAAGGATAGTCGATGAGACAGTGTAGAGATTACGAGAAGGCTTGTAGAGCTAGATAGTGGAGGATAGATATGGTGGTGCCTTTGCCGTGGATAGTTTTGTGAACCAGGAAACAGCATTTCAATCTAGCCCTGTTTTGCATTGTCAGCCATCTAGCCTGTTGATGGTAATAGGAAGTAGATGTGAAACACTGTGTATAGAGCCATCACAAAAGGCAATAAATAAAATGAAGTGAAGGAGTTCAAAGGGATTCCTGGCAGAGATGTTAATGATATTGGTGAGAGGGCAGATACATAATTGTGATCAAAGAGGATGCTGGCACAGTAGTCCAGTTTAGAGAAGAGAAGAGTGGTTAAGAGATGCTTGGCGCTGTTTAAAAAATAAGTTGTCTGATTTCCCTAATATGTATTAGGTTGAGGCAAACTGCAGTTACATTTTTGGAAACAAAAGTAAAGAAGGTACGTACATTGATGTATGTAGGAGCAGCTTATTATATTTTGAAAAGAATTCTTCTAGAATGGGGAAAATTGAATGTGGAGATATAAAAAAAGGGGAATGGAGAGTAAGATTTTAATTTTCTGTTCTGCTCTGTATGGAGATGATTTAAGCAGGGTGTTCTGTCATGCCATATAAACTGATATGAATTATGAAATATTTGACAGACATTTTAGTAGATTTTAGAGTAGAATCAAGGAAGGTAATATTTGATAATAGATTGGAATGTTTTACAGGTGGATTTAATGCATATTGTCAATTTTAATTATTGTAATGTAATGCGCTGCAAGTTGATGTAACATGTTTTATCACATACTTGTAAAATGATAATTTGCTTTCTTTGGAAGTGTTTAAGGTTTTAATTAACCAAATACACTATAATACATTTTAAAAAAATGTAGGAGAAGAGCCAAAGATGAGGCTGATGTTTCTAGCTGAAGAGGAGTAGGGTAGAATGTCAGTCGGGAACTAGATAGGCAGGGGAGGAGATGAGAGAAAATATTTGGCTGGGAAGAAGAGCACCCCCGTTTCGAAATAGATTAACATAGGAGAGTGAAAAGTACTACAATATTTATTGGAAGAGAGGCCATTTGATATGTTGATAGAGAGATCAGAGGAGAGTTCAGGAAAAGAGAAGAAAATTTGTGTGTCATCCACAAAGAGCTGGTATGAGAACCCAAAGGAGGAGATTAGTTCCCCAAGAGCAGAGGTGCAGAGTGTAAAGAAGAAAGCAGCCAAGAGAGAGCCTTGTGGAACACCAACAGTTAGAGGAATGAGTTTAGAGGTGTTATCTTTCCAGAATACAGAAGTGGCAAGGTGTTAGGTAGGGTTGAATCCAGGCAAGGATTCAATCTTGAATCACAAGAAGAGTGAGAGAGTAATAAGGACATCAGAGTGATCGATGGTGCCAAAGGCAGCAGACAGGTCTAGGAGACCTAGGACAGAGGATATGTTGATGTGCTTAGCAGAGGCGATGAAGTTGGAGACATTCATGAGAGCAAGATTAAATTTGCATGCTATCTGGATTAATTTAATATTTATGCCACACTGTCTGACCTAACTAGACCTTGAATTTCAAATTGAATAACTTAAGCAACCCTTACTGCAAGGGACCTTGAAAGCACTGGTAAGTGTATTCAATGTAGGGCTGTTTTTAGGGTAAGGAAATACATGACGGTACTAGCAGGACATTGCCAAATTGGCCATTGGATCTTCCTACAAGAACATCAAATTCAGGCCAAATGCCAGAAGAGGGGCGGCAAATTGTAACTCTGGTTGGTGCGTAGTGCTGAATTACACCCATTGCATATCTGTGCTCCCAAGACACGAGTGGAAGTTAAAAAGAAGGACTGTGCACGCTAGTCAACTGAAGAGTAAAGCGTACCATCAGGCACGTTTTCCAGAAAAACTTTAATATCTATATACCTGTCTATAAATATATTTATATCTGTAGTTAGGCGCAAAAAGTAAAGACTATAAACATTGGAAATTCCTTTGTTAGGGTACTAGAAACCATGAGTCTAAATTAAATGTTTCACAAATTTAAATAAAGTCCATAAAACCACATATCAATCCTGAACTCAAACTACACCACTACTTCAGTAGCACCTCATCAAAAGTACTTGCCTGGAATTTCTGTTGGTTATCTCATCATGACCATACGGATATGTTATGTTATGTTACTTTGCATTTATATAGTGCCTTATGTATCATTGGTATGATCTCAAAGTGCTGGTAGGTTGAACGCCCTCGGGAACCATAGTTCAAGTCAGTTGAGAGAGAGAGAGAAAGAGAGAGCGAGTCATAAGGTGTGTGGGTGCACCGGATATGTGTGCAGCTGGTGTGGCACTTGCATGATAGCTGCTTCTTAGTGGTAGGTGTGGTGTTTGGGAGGTCAGGAATATGTGTTCATTATGGAGGGTTAACACCCAGACTGATTTCTGGCTGTGTTAGGCCTGAGGAGATGCTTACGCTAGCACTGTGTGCTCAGCTAACTGTGCTTAATTAGGATGTTGAGGAGTTAGAGGCAGGTGTTAGTATGAGAACAGCTATACTGAATGTGTCATAGTATTGCTGTGTTCTAGTTGAGTGGTGGAGTATAGGAGAGAGTAAGCATGGTAGTGTGATATGGTGGTTTCAGTTCCATCTACTCCATCCGTTCCATCCACTCCATCTGTTTCGTCTGTTCCGTGCACTCGATCCTTTCCATGTACTCGATCCGTTCCATGTACTCGATCTGTTCCATCCACTCTATTTGATCCATCCATTCCATCCACTCCATCCGTTCCATCCGCTCTGTCCATTCCATCCATGCTATCTGTTCCATCCACTCCATCCATTCCATCCGTTCCATCCGTTCCATCCATTCCATCCACTCCATCCATTCCATCCACTCCATCCGATCCATCCACTCAATTTGTTCTATCTGCTCTATTCGTTCCATCTACTACATCCATTCCATCTATTCCATCTGTTCCATCCACTCCATCTGGTCCACCTGCTCAATTCATTCTTTCTGTTCTATCCGTTTCATCCACTCCATCGTTCTATCGACTTCACCTGATCCACCTACTCCATCTACTACGTTTGTTCCATCCACTCCAATCCGCTCCATTCGTTCCATCTGCTCTATCCGTTCTATCCATTCCAACATTTCGTTCGATTCCTCCTGTTCAATCTACTCCTTCAGTTCCATCGCCCTCTTGAGTTCCATCCACTCCTTCAGTTCCATCCACTCCACCAGTTCCATCCACTCCATCAGTTTATCCACTCCATTAGCTCCTCCACTTCATCTGTTCCATCCACTTCATCTGTTCCATCACTTCTACTTGTTTTATCCACTCTAGCTGTTCCTCCTACTTCATCTGTTCCATCGACTCCATCAGATCGATCCACTCCATCTGTTCCATCTGCCCCATTTGTTTCATCAACTCCAACTAAGAATTTTGAGGTGGTAGTGGCAAGACTTAGAGATGTTGTTGACTTGGTGCGAGAGGGATAGGTCAGAGTCGAGAGTGCATCCAAGGTTTTTTGCTGAGGTTGAGGTTATCAGGGAAATGCCCATGGCAGGTGGCCAGAGGGTGCGGAAGAAGTCCGGTGTTGCCACACACTATGATTTCGGTTTTGGAGGGGTTTAGAAGGAGATGGTTTGTGGTCATCCAGTAGTCAATGTCAAGGAGGCAGGGAGCGAGGTCGCGTTGGCAGCTTGGTTTTGAGATAAGGAGTTTTAGGATTAGTTGGGTGTCGTCAGCGTAGTTGTAGCACAGGATATTGTGTGAGCTGATTATTCATGGGAGGGTGGACATATAGTGGTTGAAAAGGAGCACTGATAGGCACGCTCCTTGTGGAAGTAAAGGAGGAGAGTAGGGTTATTTGGTTCCTATTGTCGATGAAGGATGCTATCCACTTGAGAGCGTTTCCACAGATTCCAAGGGAGTGGAGGCGGTCGAGGAGGATTGAGTGGTTGATTGTGTCAAAGGCGGCGGATAGGCCAAGAAGGATTAGTGCAGCACATCCCCCAGAGTCTGCAGTGTTTTTTGCTACAGATTGGGCATAAAAAGGATGCATCTTACTTCGGTACAGGAGGATGATGTGGTTGTTGCATAGTTGGATGATGGGAGGGGAGAGGCAGTGGGTCAGAGGGCTAGTGGTGGGGGTGGGTGGAGACAGGTGAGGGGAGATAGTGGAAACTGGGGTGAGAGAGGGGGGTGGTCGGTGGTCAATGGGAAGAGTAGGCAGGCAGTTGGTTGTGGGTCGGGGGATTTGAAGGTGGGGTGTAGGGGGTTAGGAGTTTCGGTTGTGGTTGGTGAGAATTTGAGGGAGAGGGGTTTCAGTCAGGGTGAGGCAGGGGGAGGGCAGTGATGATCGAGGTTGGGAGATGGAGGTAGTGGGTCGTGGGAGGAGTGGTGAGGAGTACTGAGCGATTGAGGGAGACCAGGTATGTTTTCTCTTCAGGGCTTTTGTTGCAGTTGTAGTGTGAGAGAGGGTGGGCTTCATTGGGATAGGATTGTTCTTCTGGCTTGAGGGTTGGATAGAGAGTGGGATGAGGATGTGGCGGAGGGCGGGATGGTTTGGGGAGGGCGGGGATGGGAAGTAGGGCAAGAGGGAAAGAAGGCGGGCGCGAGCGGCTCTCTTTCGGCGGACTTTGGTGGGTTGGTGGACTCATGGCGTGGTTAAGTTTGAACTGTGTTACAGTTGGCATAGGATGATTTTGTTCACACATTTCGAGTTCAACTATACCACTGGATGTTAATTGTTCACACTTTCTATGTTTACCTGTACTACAGTTAGGGATAGTTTTTAGGTTCAATGTAAACCACAGCAAGATATTATTCACTCTTTCTAAGTTTACCTATACCACAGTTTTGGACAATTTCTAATTTCAGTTCAGCCACCAGAAGATATTATCCACACTCTCTAGGTTTATCTATACCATAGTTAGGCACCGTTTCTAAATTCAACTGAACCACAGGGAGATATTATTCACACTTTCTGAGTTCACCTACACTGCAGTTAGGTACACATTCTAATTAGACAGTAGCACAGGAAGATATTATTCACACTTCAAAGGTCAACTATACTACAGGATGATATCATTCACACTTTCTAGGGTCAACTATATCATAGGGTGGGGTTGTCTGCACTTTATTCACACATTCTAAATTGAATCAGACCACAGTTACGCTATTAGGTACACTTTCTAGATTGAACTAGACCACAGTTACGCTATTAGGCAGAAATGATAAATTCAACTTAGACACAATGAGGTTATCAGGCACACTTTCTAAATTGAACTAGACCACAGTTACGCTACTGGCACACTTTCTAAATTCACTTTGTCACAATGAGGTTATTGGAGACACTTTCTAAGTTTAACTGAACCACAGATATGCTATTAGGTACACTCTCTAAATTGAACTAGACCACAGTTACGCTATTAGGTACATCCTCTTAATTATACTAGACCACAGTTATGCTATTGGCACACTTTCTAAATTCAACTTAGACACAATTGGTTATTAGACACACTTTCTAAATTCAACTTAGACACAATGAGGTTATTAGACACACTTTCTAAATTGAACTAGACCACAGTTATGCTATTTGGTACACTCTCTAAATTGAAATAGACCACAGTTACACTACTAGGGACACTATTAAGTTCAATTATGACACAGAGCCGTTATTAGGCACACTTTCTAAATTGAACTGGCCCACAGATACGCTACTGGCACACTTTCTAAATTCAACTTTGTCACAATGAGGTTATTAGACACACTTTCTAAGTTGAACTAGACCACAGATATGCTTTTTGGTACACTCTCTAAATTGAACTAGACCACAGTTACGCTATTAGGTACACTCTCTAAGTTGAACTAGACCACAGTTACGCTATTGGCACACTTTCTAGATTCCACTTAGACACAATGAGGATTTTGGAAACACTTTCCAAGTTGAACTAGACCACAGTTTCGCTATTAGGGACACTTCTAAATTCAACTTAGACACTTCTAAATTCGACTTAGACACAATGAGGTTATTAGACACACTTTTAACTAGACCACAGTTATGCTATTTGGTACACTCTCTAAATTGAACTAGGCCACAGTTACGCTATTAGGGACATTTCTAAATTCAATTATGACACAGTGTGATTATTAGACACACTTTCTAAATTGAACTAGACCACATTTATGCTGTTAGGTACACTCTGTAAATTGAACTGGACCACATTTACGCTATTGACACACTTTCTAAATTCAATTTAGACACAATGAGGTTATTAGACACACTTTCTAAATTGAACTAGACCACAGTTATGCTATTAAGTACACTCTCTAAATTGAACTAGACCACAGTTATGCTATTAGGTACACTCTGTAAATTGAACTGGATCACAGTTACGCTATCGGCACACTTTCTAAATTCAACTTAGACACAATTGGTTATTATACACACTTTCTAAATTGAAATAGACAACAGTTACGCTATTAGGGAGACTTTCTGAGTTGGTGAGGTTTGTGCATACTATATAGGTGTGAGATTCAGCTCACTTAAACTAATCAGGCACGCTCAATGTTGTTGGGAGTATAGTCTAGGTGCAGTTAATTACAACAGTAGGGCTTGTAGGTTTGAGTGGCTGGGTTGTTTGGAATGAAGTAATTGCTTCAGTCCCCGCCCATGCCACACTTACTTTTTGGTGGGTGCTGGCTTCCTGCTTCTCCTAAGGATACATGCAGACACGATCAGGAGCCGTTTCTTTGGAGTCGTCCTTTGCCTCGGGGTCCTTGGCCGATGGGGCATGGGGCTGCCGGGCAGAGGGCTGCCCTTGGAGGGCCAGTTAAGACCAGTGGGGAGAGCCAATGGGAAGGGGGGTGGGCGGGCTGGGAGGAGCACGGGATGGAAGGGGAATCAGGGAGTGGGAGCTGGGAGGGGAAGCAGGGACACAGAGAAGGATGGGGCCTGAGGTTGCAAAAAACACCTGCAGGACACAACATTGGACACACAGATGCCTGGAAGCGGACTAGGCACTCACTGGAGCTCAGCTGAGGGAAGGAACGAGAGCTGCAGGAGGGAGGAAGGGACAAGGAGGGGGAATGGATCAGGATAAAAGGCCTCTGGAGACACAAATCAGCCTATACAATTTGGAAAATGAGCCTCTACTCACCCAATGTTTCTGTGTGCCAAGTGGGGCCACGGAGGATTCACGGGTCGATAGACCCAGCACACAAGGCCAAAGGGCCAATCAGGGCATGGTGGGCGGGGTAGGGGTGGGCTGCAAGGTCCAGGAAGCGGGGAGGGAACGAGGGCTGCGGGGGGAGAACGGGGCAAGGAGGGGGAATGGATTGGGATAAAAGGCCTCTGGTGACACAAATCAGCCTATACAAATTGTAAAATGGGCCTCTACTCACCCGATGTTTCCGAGTGCCAAGTGGGGTATCAGAGGATTCAAGGGTCAGTAGACCCAGCACTAAAGGCCAAAGGGCCAATCAGGGCACGGTGGGTGGGATAGGGGCGGGCTGCAAGGAGCAGGAAGCGGGGAGGGAATGATGGCTACGGGAGGGACAATGGGGCAGGGAGGGGGAATGGATCTGGATAAAAGTCCTCAGGAGACACAAATCAGCCTACACAATTTGTATAATGGGCCTCTCTTCACCCGATGTTTCCGAGTGCCAAGTGGGGCCTCGGAGGATTCACAAGTCGTAGACCCAGCACACAAGGCCAAAGGGCCAATCAGGGCACGGTGGGCAGGATAGGGGTGGGCTGCAAGGACCAGGAAGCGGGGAGGGAATGAGGGCTGCAGGAGGGAGAACGGGGCAACGAGGAGGAATGGATTGGGATAAAAGTCCTCAGGAGACACAAATCAGCCTATACAATTTGCAAAATGGGCCTCTGCTCACATGAAGTTTCCGAGTGCCAAGTGGGGCCTCGGAGGATTCACAGGTCGGTAGAACCAGCAAACAAGGCCAAAGGGCCAATCAGGGCACGGTGGGCAGGATAGGGGCAGGCTTCAAGGACCGGGAAGCAGGGAGGGAACGAGGGCTGCGGGAGGGAGAACGGGCAAGGAGGGGAATGGATGGGGATAAAAGGCCTCTGGAGACACAAATCAGCATATACACTTTGTAAAATGGGCCTCTACTCACTTGATTTTTCCGAGTGCCAAGTGGGGCCTCAGAGGATTCACGGGTCGGTAGACCCAGCACACAAGGCCAAAGGCCAATCAGGGCACGGTGGGCGGGATAGGGACGGGCTGCAAGGACCAGGAAGCAGGGAGGGAACGAGGGCTGCGGGAGGGAGAAAGGGGCAAGGAGGGGGAATGGATTGGGATAAAAGTCCTCAGGCAGCCTATACAATTTGTAAAATGGGCCTCTACTCACCGGATGTTTCCGAGTGCCAAAGGCGTATTCCAACTCTGGTATGACACTGAGAGTTAAATCATGATAGTAGACCCTGTTCATTGGGCACCATTCCATAATACATTTAATTGTTAATGAACATTTTTAGACTTTTTGACTGTCCAAACCTGAGCCCTTTTTGTTAAACTTATATAAACACAGTTTTTTTTATGAATTAGTGAAATGCTGCGCTGTTTGCAAGGCCATAGTCTGCACTCACCAAATCAATGGTTCGTTGTTGTCCCCCTCACTTGCTATGAGAGATGGGAAGGTCTGTCCTTCTCTGCCCATGCCATATTTTGTGTAAGGCTTTACCACAATGTATCATGAATTCAGCACACATTTAACAACATTCCTTTGCTCTAAACAGCTAAGCCATTATCAGTTTCAAATGCAAAATTCACTTTAAATCACTCAGTGCCATACGGTTTGCACATTTATTAATCAATAGATAAATGAAAACTGTCAAATTATTTTTGCTCTTCCTATTCAGTGTTTCAATAAGCACACTCTTATCTAAAACGAGTATTCCACTTTGGGCCTTTGATGGTATTACCTTTGGTGACCACCAAATGGAATTGCTGCTATCGCATGCACAAAGCATGCGCTAACAGGCAGGGCCTGCCTCATTATTATGCTGACCCTTCAATTATTCCCCATTGTGGTGATCAAACATGTCCTGGCTTAGTTTTGTCTATAGGAACACTACGAGATAACAGTATCATTGTGCCATGGGGGTGCACCCGAGCATGCAAGGAGGAAGCACATCTGTGTCACATACCTTGCATCCAGGTCTGTCTTCGCATGTGTAACTACTCGTATTATAGAACCCACTCCCTCTACCCATGTTCATTTCCCCTTTCCACTATCCCCCTGGCAGTCTCGGAGATGGGCTCCCAAGCCGGGACACTGCCAGGGCTCACCTCGACACGCCCCAGCCAGGCCGACTTCTCAGTAAGCCGTTTAGCCAAGCACTGCACAGCTACATTGCTGCCTGTAGGTGTCAGCATTTCGTATTAGAAAAAAAGGCATCTACTATCTTTTTTTCATACTTTAGTTTTTTTTAAAGTCCAGAGTGTGATCACAGAATGCATACTTAACCTAGGCTGATTTCCTTTTTTAATTTAATTACAATATTTCTTCTAAAGTTTGTATCTGTCCTTATTTTAGCCACCTACACACAAAAGAAGTAAATTACAATATACCTAAATCTTCCCATACATTTCTAATTAGTGGTCAGAACTCTGACTAATGTTTACCTGTTTCAGATGCAAACAGTTATCAACATCTACACTCCCTAGCACTCAAAATAATGTACATGGAACCACTCATATATCTCAGTACTCATAGAAAACACAAGGACATATTACATCATGCAGTGTTTTACATAATAAAACAGAAGTAGAAGATTGCAGAAATGATATACTCTTGTCAATCTAACATATAACTTTATTTTGTAGTGATTTTATATTGCAACCAATAAACATCTATCCTTTAGTTTACATAAAATACTTATTACTGGTTCTCTCATTTCAAACCTCTGTTTTTCACGTTTACATTCACACACAATCTGCAACATATTTTAAAACTTTGGCTCTAGCAACATTAAGTAAGCATTCTTTAAACCCTTTGGCAATCTAGCTTGGTGTGTGACTATAGAGTAGACAAGCCAATCTACTTCTGTACACACACATGTTGTGAAATGTCTACAGTGAATAGATGCTCCTTCATGAAAAATAAGTGCACGTGTTTTAAAAGTTGTGTTGCAAATAGAAACCTGACTATTTACAAATTTCATAACCGACGTGCTACGTTTCCAACCATCTACACTACATTTTTGAGGAGGTGGGGTAAATAGCCAGGTTATTAGGGCTTTCCTGAAGGCCAGGTGACCCTCTGAGGCGGAACGTGAGGGAGTTGCAGAATGGGGGTGCGAGGACAGAGAAGCAGGTGCCTCCCAATCTGGAGAACTTGAAAGGGGGCTACCAGGGGGTGTGTAGATCTTGATATGTGGTTTCTTGTGAGTTTTTAGATGGAGAACTTGTTTTGGGGGAATTCGGGTCTTTCTTGTGGATTGTGCAGTGGGTGATGCACATGCCTTGAAAGAGGCCCATCGACTGATTGGCAGCCAGTGGTGTGTTCTGAGTGCAGGGGAGATGTGTTCTGGGGCGGTGGGTGCAAGCAGGAACCGTACTGCAGTGTTTTTTCAGTTGGTAGCTGGGCGTGCCTAGGGAAAGGGAGTTGGAGTAGTCTAGGTACGAGAGGATGATGGCCATGATTACATATAATCTATGGTGGTATGAGAGATTGGGGGGATCTGCTTGAGAAGGTGGAAGCTGCACGATCTGGGGACTGCAGTGATCCGACAGGAAGGGTCAGGTCTGAGCTAAGGTGCGTCCTAGGTTTTTGACATAGGAGGAATCAGTGGGGGTTTGTCCTAATGAATGCAGCCAAGGGATAGGTTGGGGAAGGAGGGCTGTTTTGCTGCAAATTAGGATTTCGATTTTTGGTCAATATCTGAGAGGCAGGATGTGAGGTTTGGGTGGGGTTGGGAGGAATTTGGGAATCTTGAGGATGATCTGGGTGTCGACATAGTTGTAGCAGGTGAAATTGTGGGAGCTGATGAGCTTGGAGTAGGGTGAAAGGAAGAGGTTGAAAAGGGGAAGGTGGTATCGGGATATGCAGGTTCTGGGCTCACCTGTGGTGTCTTGTACTTGGCCTTCTTGATGGATTTCTCCTTAGAGTTCTTCTTTTTAGTACAGCTCTCATGAAGGTAGGGGTGAGCCTCCTCAGACGCCACCCTGCCCAATTGGAAAGACAATCAAGCAGGGTAGCCCCGGGGAGACAATCCAGAAGGCAGGAAACCCTTAAACTAAGGGGAACAATCCTGCCAGAATGCTCCGTGCGAAGTCTTGACAAATTCCAACAGAGGCGGCTCCAGATGGTGTCTGCAGGTGTCAGAAGGGGAAGCCAACAGGTGAAGCCAGTGTAGCCAGCCGTCAACCGACATCAACAAAAAAAGTAAGCGTGGCATGGGTGGGGAGTAAAGAAATCAGTCTACTCCAGTAAACCCTGCCACTCTAAATTACCTTCCCAAAAACATAGACTGGCAGGCGAAAATCACTTACAACACTCATAATTAGATAGAATAGTGACCACCAGCCTACCTCTATTCGAGACAGGATTTTAATTTTTACCTTGCGTCCCACCTAGACATATTTGTGCATGTTTGCAAGTTCAAGTCAGACACAGTTACATAAAATTCTGAGGGTTAGCAAGTATCACATTAGATAAAATTGTGAATATTAGCATGTGCCACACTTAAATGGAATTATGAATGTCAGCATCTCCCACACTCAGATACAATTGTGAATGATAGCATGTGTCTCACTTAGATGGAATCAGGGACATTAGCCTGCGTCGCATCTAGATAGAAATGTGAATGGTAGCATGTGCCAAACTTAGATGGAATCGTGAACATTAGCCGGAGTCTCATCTAGATAAAATTGTGAATGTTAGCATGTGCCACACCTAGCTCGAATTTTGAATGATAGCATGTCCCATACTTAGATGGAATCATGAACATTAGCCTGGGTTGCATCTAGATAGAAATGTGAATGTTAGCACGTGCCACACTTAGATGGAATCATGGACATTAGCCTGCATCGCATCTAGATAGAAATGTGAATGTTAGCACGTGCCACACCTAGCTGGAATTGTGAATGATAGCACGCGCCATACTTAGATGGAAACATGAACATTAGCCTGAGTCACATCTAGATAAAATTGTGAATTGTTAGCAAGAGCCACACTTAGATGGAATCATTAACACCAACCAGCCTCCCATCTAGATAGGATTATGAAGGCTAGCAAGTGCCGCACACTCAGATGGAATAGTGAAGGTTAGCAAGTGCCACACTTAGTTAGAATTAGGAAGGCTAGCAAGCATCACATTTAGTGAACATTAGCCCTTCCGGACCCAGACAGAATTGCAAATTGTTAGCATGTGCCACACTTAGATAAGATGGTGAACAATAACCTGTGTCACAATTAGAAAGGATTGTAAATGTCAGCCAGTGCCACATCTAGATAGAATAGCGATTGTTAGCCAGTGCCACGTCTAGACTGCATTGGGAATACTATTGAGCCCAGATTAAGTTAGAATTGCGAATACTAGCTTGCTTCACATATAGACCGTTTTTATCGTAGGTGGGCTAGTCCCACGTCTGGATACAGCTGTGATTATTGCTGAGCATCATATATAGAAAGGATTGTGAATGTCAGCCAGAACTGGATCTAGATAGAAATGCAGAAATATTCACCCGTCACACCTAGAAAGAACATAGAAATTTAGCACATCACTCCTAGACAGCGATACCAATAACCAAGCCACTTACAATTTCCCCCCTCTGCATACACCCCTCAAACTCTAACCAAACACAACCACAACCCTATAGCACAACAAACCGCGCAAACTTCACTACACCACGACTACAAAACAAACCACACATAGGATCTCATTACACGGTAGGCGGTAAAGGTTTACCGGTACCGGTATTTTACTGGTACCGGTAAATCCTTACCACCTTACTACGAGGTCCCTTTGCGGGTTGGGGAATTTAACGTCTGCTTTTTGCAGGCGTTAAAAACCAACCCGCAAAGGGACCAGTGGAGCTAATTACGGTACTGCAATTTGCGGTACCGTAATTAGCGCCTTCCCCATTCCCATAGAGCCCTATGGGGCAAAAATGGGAATGGGGAAGGGCAATGGTGGAAGGGGGAATTACCGCCCCGCCAACCTTGGAATAGGGCGGTAATTCCCCTTTCCACCAAGGCAGTGCCAGTATTTTACCGGCATGAACCATGGCGCTAATAGCGCCATGGTTTACCGCCTACCGTGTAATGAGGCCCATAGACTCGCACAACAGCACACAAAGGCTACAAACCGGAAAAGCACCCCAAGCCCAGCGAACGGTGTTAACCAGTTTGAGGCTGCCAATGGTACATCACTGCTCTCTTGTACTTTTCCCGCTCGTTCCCACGAACTGACCCCCCATTCCCTTTTCAGAGTCGCCAGAGCACCAGGGGTCCACTCTGGTGGTGACAGTGTGCGGTACAAATATCCTTTAACATTACATTAACATTCCAAACAATTAAAAACAAATAATAAAACAAATTCGCAGCAGAGAGAACACACTTCCTTAACAATGTCAATGCTTAATCCAAAATGTATATTTCTTTTTGTGTATTTTAGTTTTCTGAATAACTTTTTATTTTTTAGCAAATCTTTACCAAACTTTGCAGTTCTGGGGGTCCTGCACGTTCCTAATTGACTTCAAAGTTTAGGCCAAATCCATCACACAAATCACAAGTTATTAACAATAGAATTTGTTGAGGTTCCTCTAGAAGTCCACCTCATCTTAACTACATGGGCAGCAACTGCATAAATACATATGTGTGTATATACATATGTATAAAGATGTATATTTATTACATATGAATGTAGTAAATGTTATATAGGTATTAGTGTGTGTATAATATTATGTATATATGGTGTCTAGTCAAATGGTCGACAGACAAAGGGTCGACAGTCAAAAGGTCGACACAATTTGGTCGACAGGTGAAATGATCAAATTTTTTTTTTAGTTATATATATTTTTTAGGTTTTCGTTTAGGGAAACAAGTGGTTTTAAGCAAAAAAAAAAAAGGGGGGTTGGGCGGGACCCCCCCCCCCAAAAAAAAAGAAAATGGGAAAAAACAAAAAACTAAAAAATTCGATCATTTGACCTGTCGACCTTTTGGTGTCGACCATTTGTCCTGTTGACCATTTAGATTCGATCATGTGTCCTACAACCTGTATATATGTACACACATGTATGTGTATAAACGAATAACATTTATATGTTTAAAGATACACATATGTATGTGTGTGTATATTTATATATGTCCATATATATTTCTATGCATTACACGGCCTGCAGCAACCCATAGGAAGAGCATTTTTGGATGACATAACTTTTCCCCTCCTGGACTAATCCTCACAAAACTTTGCAGAAAAGTATATGGCCCTGTCAGACTGATCCTGCAAAGTTTTGTGAGGTTTCGTACAGGAGGACAAAGTTATATGGGGTCCCAAAATGTGTGTTTTTTCCCATAGACGCAATGGAAAAAATGTTTGCTCACACCTACAGCCCAAACCTCTGGATGGATTTTCACCAAATTTGAGCCAGGAGGGGCGGTCTGGTCCCAAAAGCAGGCTTTTGCAAATTTGGTGTCAATCCGTTCAGTAGTTTTTCTTAAATGGCCAAAAAGCAGGTTACTTACATCCCTGATTGGTCGGTGGATGGGCCTTCGATTGGTCCAGAGGGCAACGTGATGTCTGCGGACATCGGACGTGGCTACTGATTGGATGGTGAAAAGCGTGAGGTGCGTCATATGTGTTAGAAATGCCCGCAGTGACTAGATTGTCTGAGTCATGGCCTGTGGTCATGGGCAGTAGCCAGCCATGTCTCAGATAATCTGGCTACTGCCCATGACCATGAGAGACTGGCAATGGGGTTAAAGTGGACATGTCCACCAGGGACTGGCTATGTGGTAAAATTTTTGAAAATCGGGATAGGTTTGAATGGGAAAATAAATTAAGTCTGTGGCTAAAATTCAGTCCGTGGCTACAGCCCGAAGTGCTGCACTATGTTGCATTAACAGAACGCTGTTACTATTGCTGCATAGACTCGGAGACAATGCTAATCAGCAGATAATTACCAAGCATGGTGAACCAGGTGCCCACGTGGTCACCAAGCCACTCCTTGAAATCATTACCCACCCTCATTTGGGACCATAGTGGAACAAGATATTAGGATTGGATGCTGGACGCATTTCCACAACCTTGCAGCAATGACTGGCTCACAATCCATATGCCTTAAGAAAGACTCAAATAGAGTCAAATTACATGTCGGCTGAGTTCTAACAATATAAATTGCACCAAGAATGGTTTTGGAGACTGCTTCACACGACAAAAGTTACTTATTGAATAACCCTAGGCTGAGGTGAACAGGGCTCTCTCTCCTATTCCAAACCTAATATTTGATGAAGGAAGGGCGCCTTCACAATCCCCATCACCAGCAGCAGGTCAATCTGTTTAAAGTACTAGATGAAGTGCAGTGATCTACCCATTCTATCGCCCTACAATTACTTGGTGATCGTGTACTCTGATTTGATTATTGGGGCATGCAGCATGGCTGAACCCTAGGTTTGAATGGGAAGAAATGTTTTGCTTGCAGCTACAGCCTGAAGTGCTGTACCGAATGACAACAAACCTGCATGAGGAGCATCAGCATGGACCTGAAAGCATAGTTTTGCAAATCTGTTTTGTGTTTGATTTTTCCATAGTGTCCAAATGTAAGCACAAAAAATAGTGATATAAATTTGGTGCATGAACAAAGGGCCTGGCCCTTGTCAAGGACAAATGCCTACTCTGAGTCACTTATTGGGGCATGCAGCATTGATGAAGCTCTAGATTGAAATGAGGAACAAAATTGTGATTGTGGCTGCGGTCTGGAGTGCTGGACCGGATTGCAGTAAACTTGCGCGAGGAGCAACAGCAAGGATCTAAAAGGATGCTTTTGTAAATCTGTACTGCATTTTATTTTTTTTAAAGTGTGGAAACTTGAGTGCAAAAAATAGTGATTTAAGTTGTCTGCCGTGGGCAGTAGCACAAAAAATAGTGATATAAGTTTTGTGCATGGACAATGGGCCTGGCCCTTGGCAAGGACGAATGCCTATTCTGAGTTACTTATTGGGGCATGCAGCATGGCTGAAACTCTAGGTTGAAATGATGAAAAGAACTCTGATTGCGGATGCAGTCTGGAGTGCTTAACGGATTGCAGCAAACTTGTGTGGGGAGCATCAGCAAGGACCTAAAAGTATGCTTTTGTAAATCTGTCCAGCATTTTATTTTTTTTAAAGTATGGAGTACAAAACGTAGTGATTTATGTTTTCTGCCGTGGGCAGTGGCACAAAAAATAGTGATATAAGTTTGGTGCATGGACAATGGGCCTGGTTCAAACTGCAGGGTTAAATGGGAAATAAAAATCGGCTTGCGACTGCAGCCCAGAGTTCTGCATTGGATTGCAGCAAAGTTGCGGGTATGCGGCATGGCCAAAGCTGTATTTTTAAATGAGAAATAAAAATCGGTTCGCGACTGCAGCCCGCAGTGCTGAATGGAATTGCAGCAAAGTTGCGGGTGTGCGGAATGGCTGAAGCTACATGTTTAAATGAAAAATAAAAATCTGCTTGCGGCTGCAGCCTGGAGTGCTGGATGTGATTGCAGCAAAGTTGCGCGAGAAACATCAGCAAGTACTTGAAAAGATGCTTTTGTAAATCTGTCCTGTGTTTTACTTTTTTGAAATTGTAAAAACGTAAGTACAAAAAATAGTGATATAACTTTGCTGCCGTGGGCAGAGGGCCGGGCCTTCGACAAGGACAAATGCCTACTCTGATTTGCCTATTGGGGTATGCTCTGCTAAATACGACTCACATAAGTATGCATTGCACAAAATATTTTTGTTAAAGGAGGTTTATAGTTCTTTCATACATGTCAAAAGAGGAATGATTAATAACTTATATATAGTGCTCTAACATTATGAAATATTTTCACTTATAAAAACCTAATCAATTAACAGAAAATACTCTGCTAAAAGGAAGTTACGGTTAAGATGTACCCAACACTCGGGACCTGTCTGCCCCAGCAGTTAGCTAGTGGCCTTCCATCTTGGGATACTTTGGCACTTCCCTCCTGGGCTCCCATGAGCACTTGTCCATCTGTTCTGCCCCTTTTATTTATTCACTTCTGCCACTGCACAATGCATATGTGCATTTATAGGAGCACTATGTAATCATGTTTGGTATACGTATGGAAAATGTAGATGCAAAAGATTTGTAGAACATTGTTAAGTGGCATTTGGTGGGTGGACGTTTAATATGTTGATAGGCTATATGTAGAGTTTTTGAGTGATTGGTGGATATATGCATGAATGGTTTAAAGCAGGTAATGAGGGAGTGTTACAAACATAACAGTAAAAAGAGTAGAAGGGCTGTTTTGTGTGATGGTCTGCATGAGCAATTCAGGTTTTCTATTAGTACCCGGTGAGGGTCGATCAGATTGCAACAATCAATATGATTGGCCCTCTCCCCACTATGTGCCTTCATGTGGGGGGTTTCAGCAACTCAGCCAATGAGGAGGCTCGGAATGGCGTAATCCCCGCACCGAGCCACCACACGGCTGGAGGCTGCCATCTTCCGCCGCCAGGGATTGAGGTGTTTTCCCACCCGCGCAGCCCCAATCCCAACAATCCCCTCACCGCCCTCCCAACCCCAGTTACCTTTGTTTTGGTCCATTACAGGAGCAGACGTGCTGGGAACACTTCTGTCACCAGCGTGTCCAATCCCGATTGCAACAGGTCATCATGGAAAGGAAGAAGGGACTACACGTATTTTCTTTGTTTACATTTTTAATGGGTGCCATGGAAAGAGAGGAGTACTACATGTAGTCCCTTCTCCCAGTTCCACAGCAGCCATTTTTTTGTTCACTTTTTTTTTCAGTGGCCACCATGGAAATGGAAAATGGACTTCGTTTTCTCTTCCCAGGTGGTCATTTTTTTACATACATTTTTATTCTGTTCTGAAACGCTGGAATGTTTCGGAACAGCAACAAATAATTTTAGTACCCTGGTCTTAGGGGCCGGGGTACTAATAGCAATAAGCCGCTTGCCACGGGGGCATTATCGAGTCAAATAATGCCCCATGCCTTTGTTAAGGTGCTTGCTTTCGTTAAGGCCCTCGCTTTGCTCGGACCTGTAACTATGGGCCCCGGGGCATTGCCTGACTCGGTAATGCCCCTGCGGCTCGGGGCTTATTGGTTACATAAGGCATGGGTTAGACTGGGGAATGCGCAGACTGTGGATATTTATAAACGGCAATGGATTATGGTGTTTATTGTATACCAGAGAGAAGAATTTCCGACAGAAATTTGTTTCTGTGCTTTTTTCTTTTTCTCTAGTATACAATTAACTGAAGAATGTAAAGTAGATGGAGTTTCTAAGCTTATTTTTTTATTTCTATTTTTTTAACTGTGAAAAGTGGTTCCTAAAGGAAACTTTGTTTAAGGTTTTTTTGGTGACATTTATTTTGCTGGAGAGGTCAGAAAGCAAGGTGGTGAGGGAAATGAGGGAAGGGGAATCAACCACACATATGGAGGGGGAGGTGTACAGGGGAAGATGTTGCGAGTGTGTTAAATCTAAGGTAGAGGTCGGTGTTTCTCATGCTCCTTAACTACATCTTCAAAATAACGTCGACATTGCTCCTCCCTGCAGAGTGGTGTGTTGCAATATATACGGAGTACTGTTGTGGGATTTTGTGTCCCACAGAAGTAGGCTGTGTGGTTACAGAATTGGTTAAGGAAGAGGCTGGGTATTAGAGGTAGGCACTTCCTCTACCGCATCGTCCTGGTCTGCTTCAATGGCTTTTGAAGTATTGTGCTTCTTTCGTTGTGTAGGTCCTCCAGCTGGTGGTGGTGGTGAATCTTGGGGATGAAGCATGCCAAAAGCTGATGCCATTTCTTATGATAAATATCAGTTTTGCTAATATTCTTCCAAGTATGTGCTGTGTGCTAAATTGCTAATGGATAACGAGTAATAATAGGTGTAGGAGCTGTGCAAGGGTACATTTTCAGCTTCAGAGTTCTTAGATGAGTTGAAAAATGCAGTTCCATACTGTTCACGAAGCACGGAGCCCGTTCGCGAAGTGCGGACGCATTCGCGAGCACATCATCATGCCGCGCGCGATCACATGGCCCGCAACACTGTCTGAAAAGTCTGCGATGACGTCAGACATTCACAAATGTTGGCGAACACAAAAACATTGGAAAAAGTTGCAAAAAGTGTACTGAAGTGTTGAAAATGATGCTATAAGGTGGGGAATGGCAGAGCTTTAAAACCCATGAAATTCAGTGATAAAACTTTGTTAAAGGGACGGTATGTTTAAGTTGCACTAATACTAAGGTATGAAATTCAATGAAAACATGTTGTTAAAGGAACGTTACGGTGACAAGTAAAACTGAAAAACCTCAGAAATTTACCAGTTATCGGAAGCTAAGCAACCATAACTCGCGCTAGCACCGTGCACTGCTAAGACAAAAACTCATATATAACGTTTTCTTTAAATGAAAACATTCTTTAATACATTAAGAAGTTTATGATAGATCTCCCAATCACCCCTGACATCTTGTTACCAACATTATAAACACTAACCATTGTAGGGACTGTTCATGGAAATTATTTTATTTTAAAATTATTCATGTTAAATGATGTCATTGATGACATCACTGATATTATCTGTGATGTCATCTTTCATATATTGGGTGTTTGTCTTAGCAGTGCATGGTGGTGGTGTGAGCTATGGTGGCTTAGCTTACCATAACTGATGAATTCCTGGGGGTTTTCAGTTTTACTTGTAACCATAACGTTCCTTTAAAGACGTTTTTTCATTGACTTTGATAGCTTTTATTGCTGCAACTTAACCATAACGTCCCTTTAACAAAGTGTTTTCATTGAATATCCTATATGTATATGTACATACAAAATTGTTGTTGTAAAAAGACAACAGGTTGACACCTTAGTCAGACTAATGAAGCCATTTATTTGCAACCTTTCGCTATTTTCAGATATCTTCTGCTGGCATACGAAGTATCAAGCTCTTGGATGAAACAGGACAGCTTAAGCATTCACTTCGACAATTCCTTATCTCTTGGTATCTGTGTTTCCGGTTTGCAGTTCCTTCACAAAGAGCCATGCACTTTAGATGTACTTCTCCACATTGCAGTTTGAAAGAGTTAAACAGAGCCCTGCAAAATATATGCAATTAGGGAAGACACGTTTGGGCTGCTCTCAGAAAGGAATGAAGGTATGGCGTAGTGTCAGTCATGGCATGTGAAAAGGCCAGGAGGTTTTAGGCATTTCTTAACTGAGCCTGCTGGCCCACTTAGCAATAGGACACAAAGTCAGCCATATATTGAATAATTATATTTCCACATTTAATCAGGTTGTTGGTCAATTTCCAGGGTTGCCTCTAAAAGGCTGGTCAGACTGAAATATTGTTGATTCTCTACTTATGTTTAATACCTCCTTAACCTCTGCAGTTTTTCCTTCTTAATTTAAGCATGTCACTAAAGTTCCTATCCTAAAAGAAACCCTCACTTGATCTATTATTTTATCTAATTTTTGTCGGTCTTGCTTCTTCCCTACATCTCTAAAATCCTTGAGAGAGTAGTTCATACTCAGGTTTGCTCTTTTCTGAACACCCATTCCTTAATTCCACCTTTGTAATCTGTTTTCACCGTTTTCTTTTAATGGAAACTGCTTTACTTTCTGTGACTGACTCCCTTCTCTGGAGTCGCTATAATAAACTTCTCATCCTACTCGAATTATCTGCTACTTTGCACACTGTAGACCACAATATTCTTTGTATAGGATTTTCCTCACTTGGTATTTCAGGTACTTTCCATAAATGGTTTCTCGGCTACATTTTTGAATGTTCATATTCTGTTTCTTGGCCAACTCACTCTCTCTTTCTGCACTTAAGTTCTGCTAAGACTAAACTTTTTCCTTTGACACTTCTCCATTTCCTCCTCCCATTTATCCCTCTTCAATTCACGTTTCCCCTCTCACTTACCTCTTCCGAACACAACTCATGGTTTTGGCCTTATGTTTGATTCTTCACTTTCTTTCGTGCCTCAGACTTCCTCGATTGCTCGTGCCTGTTGTATTTATCTATTTAACATTCGTAAAGCTGGTCAATTTCTAACCTTTTATACCACTTGGTTTCCAGCATCACTCTATTACCTATTGATTATTGGTCATCTCTCCTTCTTGGACTACTCGCTTATCAAGGTACAAGCTTTCCGTTATATCTATAACTCGCCTGTTCATCTTATATGCCACCTATCCCCTCATGATGCTGCAACCCGGGTGCTTCACTTCCTCCATTGGTTATCTTTTGAACATCGTCTTTAATTTAAAGTTCACTGCATCTATAGCAGAATGAGTTATCATTATCATTTGTGTGCACAAAAATGGGATCATTTTGCTGGTGAAATAGAGATGGTCTTCTGGGGAAGTTTGGAGGCAGCATTGCTTACGTTGCTGAGCTGGTGGGGCCTCTTGTCAAGCCCGGCAGCCAAGTCAGTTAATGTAAACGCCACTTTTGGAAGCAATTTCTCAATTTACCAAAAGGTTTTCCATCAGCTGTTTTGCATGCAGAGGTTGGTTTCAAGAATCAGGATAGAAGGGCAATGGACTGCCCGGCTAGATATGCTGTCAAGAGGATGGCTTCACAGCCAATTTAGTTGGTAGACTTGGCGTGGGAGGAACATTTTTCTCAATCTTGTATTTCCCTATATAGGAAAAATTGGCAGAGGATCTCACAGAGCTGGGTATTGGCAACATTCTTGATCCACATTATGGTTCTATAGATCCTCATATGCTCCTATTATTAAAATGAAAAGAATCTCAAGAGGCAAGATCAAGGAGGGAGGTAGAGGTGGAATTGGCACTCTTGGCCCACATAGGTTTAGTTGACATATTTGTGGCAGGTGTAGGCCATCCACTGTACCTGTCAACGCTTGCCAGCCCTCTGATTAGATGCTTCTTTGCCCTTGCCTGAACTGACATCCTACATGAAAACTCTACCACCAATAAATGGAATGGTCATTGCAGCCCTAAATGAAAAATGCGCGAGGCAGAGGTGGAAGACTCAACACCAGGGGAGTTGCTAGGTCTGGAAAAGACCAGGGGCTACGCTCATGTCGGAAGTGTCGGGACTGGGGGCTAGCTAGCCTTTTGGTTGTAGCTCCTGAGATTCTATCCGGGGCGACAACCAAAAGATCAGGGGCTATAGCCCCCTTAGCCCCCCCCCCTAGCAACGCCTCTGCTCGACACATTTCCTTCTCACATCTCCCACCTATGATCCCTTCACGTCACAACGTATCCTCCACTTCTCAAGGTGAGAAGGTTCCTGGATAACTCAAATGCAGCCTTGCCATATCTCTTGGGGGACTGTGATACGGCCATTACAAAATCAACGGCAAGTTTTATTTATGGGGCATGTAGTCACAGAGCAAAACAATCAGTAATCTCTGAGTTTAGATCTTTCGGGGTGTATGCGCTTTTGGGGCTGTGAGCGAGGATGTTAAATCCAGTTTCCCTCGATCCTTACCCTCTTTCCCCAATAGCTTTTTTTGTGGATGGACAGGCCAGTGATGTCTGGATTTAGCATAAAAACGTCTAAAATATTTTGATGTCATTTTGCAATTTATTAACATTTTTATCATGCTGATGTTATTTATTATGATACTTTCTCAATATCTTTTAGGACTGTTCCAGTGTGTTAACTATACTGTTTTTTCTTTTGTATTTTTCTGCTGTCATAAAAAGGCTCAACGAGTCGTAGGTTTAAAAAAAAAAATATGCGACTTCATGTGTGTAAAGCTTCTGATACTATCGTATCCCATTATTGAATCTGTGTGGAGCAGGATTTGTTCAGGAATTTTGAGGTATTTGGTGGTCGGAAATGCTGGTTTTAATGAATCTGTGTTTTGTGCCACAGTGTATGTCATACTCTCAACAGGTGAAAAGCTTGACTGTATTGGTAGTACTATGTAAATATGGAGTGGACGAGGAAGAGGGAAATGGGGATAAAGTACTCGTGTATTCTTCCATCCTGCCATTCATGAATGGGTTGTTGGGTGCGTATAGTAGTACTTGTCATTGATGTTTGAGGCGGGGTCTGACACACATGCACCATCTTCCCTGATTTCAGATCTGTTATCTTGGCTAAGGACCTCTAGTTGGTGTATTTCTTTTCCCCCTGTCTGATGGAGCTAAAGAGAAACTAATGGCACCTGACCACTAACCATACTGTGGCTCTAGAGTGAACCATGTTGCCCATGTGCAAGGTGTTCCCAAGTGCAGTGCATGGTGACATATGAACATGTTTTAATGTATAGCCATGCTTGTTTTTCCTTCATTTAGATGGTAGTGCAGTGATTTGGGCTTTTAATATAGTGCAATCGTTGGAGATGGGCGGATTCAAATACCGCCTCCTCCAATACCTTTTCGAACTGGGTTGTTTTTTAATGTTATTGCCTTTGTTTGATTTTTGATATGGTGGCTGGAGGGGTGTGGCACAGCCTGTACCATGATTCTGGAAAGGTTCAACTATTCCTGTCAAATGTTTTGCACCCTCAACATTGAACATTGGGCCTCATTATGAGCGTTGCGGTAAGGCAACAACGGCACAGGTGGTGCTACCAGCGCCATTGTTACCTCGCCGCAACATTCCGAGTTCTGCTCGCAGCGCAGCTCTGTACGCCTGTTCAGACCAGACGTGCAGAGCGGCACCTGCTAGCAGAAGAGGATGGTAGCAATGGTTCCGTTAATAACTGGACCGTTGCTCCCATCCTCCCCATTCACATTGAGCCCTATGGAGGCTGAAATGGGAATGGGGACGTACCGGGTCCTGAGTTTGGGGGTAGCCATGCCGGTAAAAACGGCATGGCTACCTCCAAACTCGTAATGAGGCCCACTGTTTTCTTTAGCTCCCTCTCCACAAGCAGTTACCATTTTTAATTACAGAACTACATGTTGTTTTGGCTCACATCAATTCTGTTGCCACTTGCTTAAATCATTACACTTCTCATTGTCATTTGTCTTTATTAAAATGTGTGCTGCCTTTTTAAAATTTCTTTCCTTTGATTTGCGGGTTTGTAGTTTGGGTAACAGCAGCTCCCTTACCACTTGCATGTATTTTGTAATGGTGTCGCTTTATTGAAATGCTTACTTCTTTTCAGGCAGCCTTTTTAAAATGTATTTTCTTTGAATTTTGGAATGGGTAGCTGTGTGGTGAGGGCATTTCACTGATATGGAGATGTTCAACTCCAGCAGAGCGCTGAATATAACATCTGGCATCAAGCAAAGTGCATAGATTTTCAGATGGGTGATTTCAGTCTATCCAAGATTGAATACTTCAGTTATTCCTATTTAAGGCGCAAAGTGCTGATGGCTGTACTCAAGATGGTATTTGATGAAGCAATAACACTGCAGACTTGTCTACACCTTTTGTACCGTGACAACTTTCATCCTACCACATTTAAAGAGTCTCATTTTGAGGATGGCCATACAGGTGATGGACATCAGTCTGAGAAAGTGGCGGAGAGTGGCAGTCCTGCAGTAATCTCTATTCTGTTGTGTCTGTCTTCCCTGTCTTTCCCTACTGGAGGAGGAGCTTGTAACCAGCTACATAGTGAGCAGCAGTCCGCGGAGCCGACGTGGAGTGGCGGAGAGTGGCAGACCTGCAGTAATCCCTATTCTGCTGTGTCAGTCTTCTCTGTCTTTCCCTACCTGGAGGACGAGCTTGCAACCAGCTACATAGTGAGCAACAGTTCGCATAGTGGACGCAAAGTGGCGGAGAGTGGCAGTCCTGCAGTAATCCCTATTCTGCCGTGTCTGTCTTCCCTGTCTTTCCCTACCTAGAGGAGGAGCTTGCAACCAGCTACATAGTGAGCAGCAGTCTGCTGAGCGGACGTGGCGTGGCGGAGAGTGGCAGTCCTGCAGTCATGACTGTTGAGGCTGCCAGGACTGCTCTGCCAACAACTTCACCCCTTGAGGACAAGAGGCGCTGGCTGAGCAGTACGCACCTTCATCCAGACCCCAACAGATCTGCAACAATAGAGTCATGGAATCCATCTAAAAATGGTCTGAAACGTGACAAATTAAAACTGGTGAAGGGAGATGCGCTACAAGATGACAGGACTAAAGGTACGGACCTTCCTCATAATCAGCGTGACTCCAGAGATGCCTGCACGATGACCCAGTCAGCCTCCAGAGTGAAGGCGTGGTCCAACCCGCAGGCATGCAACAAAGCACCCCAGAAACAGCAACATAAACTAAACTCTGTGAATCTCCCCCACATGGACCACTTACCTGTGACTCCAGGACGGGGGACGGAGGTGGTGGTGCCGCTTAGGGGTGGCTCGGTGGTCTCGCCCTGCATGGTGGAGTGCCGGTTGTGGCGGCCGTAGGGGACATGAGACGGGATGGCGCTGGTGACCCAGAGGCGCTGCTTCTCGAGAGCGGGGTAGGGACCACGGCTTTGGCGGCAGAGGTTGGATCTGGAGGAGTGCAAACACGCCTCACAGTACAGGCCCAGGTCCACAGGGATCCGAGAGGTGAACTGACGGGCCAGACACCAAGAGACTCTCCAGCAACGCCTCTAGCGACCGCCCCCTGGTGGAACCAGCAAGAGAACTTCACAAGTGAAATCGGACTTGATGAACTCGTATTATCAAACATACAGAAAAGTCAGTTGGGATACACGGAAACAACTTTGGCAGTCAACCTTAAGAAGCGCCAAAGGCATTCTCCACCAATGCGACATACGAGGAGAAATTACAGAGGGGAGCCAAAAGAAATCGTGAAACCTGATGCTCGTCACAGGGGCCCAATAAAACAAAAATGTCCAAACAACAAAAGAAATTTAAATGGAGAAGGAGCTCCACTGACACGGAGAGGAAACAGCATGAAGAAAAGCATACCACAAAACCTCTTGAAAAACTTCTTCAACAGTCATCCTAATCCATAGATAGTCCATGGACTAGAGGTAAAGTATGCAGAAATCCTGGAAGCAGTATTAGACTGCCAGCCAATTTCTAAATTAAGAAGACTTGAGGACATAGTAGTAACAACCTTAAAACCTACCGAATCCCCGCCCAAAGAAGTGGTTTTGTCTCCTCAAATAGTGTGGCATTTTGGAACTTCAAAGACACCTGAGTCTTGGAAATACCCCTCACCGCAAGAGTTGGTAGTGTAGGATCCTTTATTGTCGACAGCAAAAACTGGAGCCATCGAATCACAAGAACACCTTGAATTCAGACATACTTGTTTAAAAGAGCGTGTGAACAATAAAGATCTACACGCCAGTACGGTGCCTCTAATAAAAACCTCAGTGATTCTACCACGGAACGAACATTCTATTAGTCCAGGCGGAATAACACCACAAATGACAAGCCCAACGTCTTCACCTATCATTTCACCAGACCTAAATAAGCCAAAAGCTCACAATAAACTGGGAGTTGCAACCTCAGAGGATTTCCTGGAAATACTTCCCCGATAACAAATGCAGACAGAAGCTTTCCATCTGCTGCGACTCCTATGGCAGCCGGAAATGCATATGAAGGCACAGAGAACCACCTGCTACAACTCCCCACTGTGGTTCGCACAGAAGATATTCCCTGGACCTTCCAGCAATCAAGAGTCACCGGGGATCCTGTTTTATGCCTCCGCTCCCTTTACTGTCACCAACTAAACACAGTGTCCAAGAACCACCATTACCTAGAGAGACTCATTCTAAAAAACCTGACTTTTTTTACCATGTCGGCCATCACCATAGTGCTGGCGCCCTTTACAAAACTTTACGAATCTTTGAATGATACATTAAAGGATCAAACCACAATTCAGGCCATGATCCACACCAAACTGATATATCTGGAAGGATACGTAACAGCGCAAGAAGAAAGATTGAAAAATGTCCAGGATCACAGTCAGTGCAAAACTCAATCTCAGACCTTGGAGACGGAAAACAGTCCAAGGAAAGTTGGGCTTATCTCGAGTAGATCCAGTAGGGAAGTGGCTGAAATAACTTCGCCAGTCATTGATCTGACAAGATCAAACTACCATCCTAACACTCAAAGACAAATGGAATCTCAAGCAGTAAAAACAACGGCTCCAACTTCCAGTGATGTTAGACAGAAAAAGAAGTGCTACTCACTGTGAAAGACTGTACCCAGACACAAGCTGTAAACTCCACTACATCACAAAGTTCAGACCAACCTTTTTTGATCTTCAAAAACTTAGGGCAGAAAAGAGTCGGAAATAACAATATGGTACCAGTGAAAAATACAAAGACAGCGACTCTGGTTGCTCCCCCTAATGTCATCTTAGAGGAAGCATTGCCTAAGAGAATCAGGGCAAACAATCGATCTCTGGAGAACCTTGAACTTGCAATGAAAAGCGACAAAATAAATTCTCTGCACCCTCGGTCTCTTCCTTCACCAAGAACAGTTGATGATATCATGGCAAGTGAGATCCTAATGAATACTAGTCAACATCTTGAGGACGAGTCCTTGCCGAGCCCAGTAGGTGACACATCCCTTGTATTAGGGAGGAAAGTTAATCTCACCTCTTCACCACCAAGCTCACCCTCTAATACAAATGAGGAAAGCCAAGAGCAAAACTCGCCCTTTTACACGTTGGAAGAACGCCGCAAAAACATATTGCGGGCAGAAAATCAGAGAAAAATGGGTTTTCCGCAATGGATTACAGAAAGAAAATTACAAAGACCAGTGAATGTACTATTTACCTCATCATTACCAGGTAAGGTCTGTCAGAGAGACCAAGTGGACACCAAAAATGAATAACAGTGAACCAACAACACCGCGTAAAAAAGAGGCTATGAAGTCATCAACAGATGCCTATATCCAGAAAAAGGGGCCCATAGAAATGTGTTATCGATCCAAGACGGAAAAATATCGAAGGGAACCAACTCCAAAATCCAAGCTGAAGTGGCTCTTCAAACTAGAGCAAATATAGGGAAACCATGATGATGTTGTTCTTAACAGAAGATCAGTGCTGACTCTGTTTCACCATGTACCGAAACTGAGGCGGTTAAAAACAGAGGACCTAAAAATTGTGTACCCAAGCCACAGACACAGTAGAGCTTTAAGTTATCTGCACATATCATCAGCGACGACCAACGATCTCTTGAGACGGGAGGCTAAAGAGCTTCTAAGATTCGGGTATGACCTTACTGAACAGAGTGACAATGGACAGAGTTCACAGAGTCAGGTTCAAACTTCTACGGACCTCAGAAGTGAGGCAAATTATGCAGAATATAGTGAAGATAAAAGCCAAGAAAAGACGCACAATGGGCAAATGGTGGCATCCCACAATGAAGAAGCTTACCAATCAGCCCCTAAACCCGTAGCCAGCAACCGCAACCCAGATCCTTAAGATTTATACCGGACGCTTAAGGTTCCAAGTAAGCAAAAGCAGTACACAGTCATGCCAGCTAAAGAGGGTAACACTCAAATCAACAATAAAGGTAAAAAAACCTACCCAGAAATGAAAAAAATAATCAGGCAAGAAGTACAAACATCAATGACCTGGACGGCAACCAGTTCAACTAAGCCGGCCACCTTCGGGCCTATGGGCATGGCTTCCTAAAAACCTTAACAGCCAAGTGAGACAAATAGCAATGCAAGCCGTAAGAAAACGCTCTGTCTTGTACAAAAGACTGCGGTAACTACGACTTAAGACTATGCTCATGGAACACAAGGGGTTTCCTCCACTTGACTGCTATTGGCGAAGTGAACCTAGAACACTATGACATCTTGTGTTTTCAAGAAACGTGGCTCACGAAAGAGCCTATCTCTGATGGATATGAAGTTACCTTGGCGCCCACAAAAAAAAGAGTTCCATGGGCCGACCCTCTTCTTGTCTCTTTATGGCTTGTCGCATTGGCCAAGGACTTACTATGGACAAAGTCCTGGTGTCAAACCAACAACTGCTATCAGTCCTCTTAACATGGAATCATAAAGGAGAACTGGATAACGCCTTGCAGTCTACTCCGATAGCTGTCTTGAATAGATGGTTGAACCCTGTTAACGTCGAAGCTTCAATTTTCTTGACAGAAATTGAGACCGCAATTGACGGGATCTTGGCCATCCATCAGGTTCTGCACATTCTAGTATGTGGAGACCTAAATGCCACCTGCAAATCTCATAAATGTAAAACAAAACCCACTCCAACGCAATATAGAGGTACCCTCTGGCTGAAGTTGATGAACTCCAGAAATCTTCAAAGCCTAGACACAGTTTTCCCTAATCACGATCGCCTTCCAACTTGGACAAATGAAAAATCACAATCTACCATCGACCATATCTTCGTTTCAAGACCATTCTTAGAACTGATTACGTCTTTTGAAGTGGTTCAAATGAAGCCCAGTGATCATAATCTGCTAACAACAATTTAGAATAGTATTAATGATCCATCAGAAAGAATGAATCACCAGCTTGAATAAAATTCTCAAGGAAATAGACTTCGACTCTCGGCTAAAAACATCAGAGAGCTGACTAATAAATATAGTGAGATTGAATTTACCAACCTACACAAATCAGCTGACTATGGCACTCTTTTAACAGCGTTCAAGAAACCCAGCTCAAATAAACACCTAATATCCTCTCAAAAGAAGCATACTTATGACAATCTGTTGGTTCAAAAGCGACAGGAATACCGAAAAGTGAAAAGGAGGGCGACTAAATTGGACACGGAGCAAGCAAGAACTGACAGCCAGGTAGCCAAAAAAACCTACCTCGCCTGGGTGAGATCTTATCAAGCGAAACTTTATCAACACGATTCTGAAGTAATTCTCAAGTCCATATGTACGAAGAATGCAAGAGAATTCTGGTCACTTCTAAACTCAATTTTTACCGAATAGGAGGGTTGCAATTCAAAATTTCATCGGAAAAGCAACCTGGACTAACCATTTTAAGACCTTATTCAAGTTACCTGCAGGTGAGATAGCCTATAGCCCCACTAAAAACATAACAACTTGGGAAAGATTAGATGACCAAGAGGAAATCTGCAACCTAATAAAAAAAATTGAAAATCTCAAGAGCCCCTGGTCCTGAGGCCATTACGAACCTAGACTTAAAAGCTCATCCAGAAGCTTGGCTAAATTCATCAGCCAGGTTTTTGCTAGATGCGCTGAGACAAAATCTATACCAGCCTCATGGACATCAGCCATCATAGTCAATATTTATAAGAAGGGCGACAGTAGCGATCCTTCAAATCATCGCCCGGATTGCACTGTTAGACCCAATCGGGAACGTTTTTGGTTCCCTCCTCTTGAGAAAATTACAAGCCTGGGCAAAGGATGTGCCATGTAACAACCAGCTCCAGTCAGGGTTCAAAAGGAATATGGGGATTACGGCCAACATTTAACTAATAAGCACCCTGAAAAGGAAATTAATGGAAGGCGGCCCTAGGTTATACATGGCATTCATACACCTCACCCAGGCCTTTTTACAGGGTTGACAGGTCCTGCCTCTGGGAACAACTGGAAGGCTGGGCCTTTCCCAACGAAATCTTAGACCCTATAATGGCCCTGTATAAGAACACCACCATGGAAGTTCAGCTGAATCTACAAGGATCCTTATCGGCAACTATTCCTACCCAAAGGGGAGTCAAGCAAGGCTGCCCATTGGCCCTGCTCTCTTTTTGGCTTATCTCAGCAACTATCAAATATGAGAAGATTCCGTCAGAGCCTTTCCCCCCAAATTAGGGCAGTCGAAAATCAGCAGATTATTTTATGCTGATGACTTAATTTTAATCGACCAGACGCCTATTGGTTTACAGCGCCAACTAGACAACCTAATGCAGTATACAACAAATAACTTGGAAATGAATAAAGAAAAAACAAAAATAATGATTCTAGAAAAAACAGCCAAGAAAAACAAAATGGTGCTTTCAAACGTCTGAAATCGACAAAGTGAAGAACTTTAAGTATCTTGGCATCATTTTTGACAGCACAAAAAGAGAATCAGCAATGCAAGATACCTTGCGAGTAAAAATCAGAAAATTGGCAACCCAAGGAAAGGCCATTGACTGAAAATTCAGCAGTTTTTCATCTATACCAGCTATCATCTTTTACAAGATGAAAGTAGTACCTTCCATCACTTATGGTGCAGAGGCCATGCCATCTATACCAAGAGAAATAGGGCCGAAACTTGAGGCGTACTACTGGAGGACTGTCCTGGGACTGCCCAACTCTACACCAGTAGCGTCAATCTGAAGAGAATTGAGTCTCCTTTCTCTACAAGGGTCATTGAACTGCAATTCCCTAATGCTATTTAGGAAATGCTTGATCCCGAATAGTGCATTGCTCTACAGATTGATGAATTTAGAGATGGAGAACTCAACCAACAAAATGCTTCAAACTTGGAGGGCTGACAACACAGCTCTTCTAAATTTGATTTGGAGTAGAGAGGAAGAACTGGTGAACAATCCTGTCAAAGAACCAAAAAAAAAATCAAAGAACTAGACTGGATTGAGACCCTGGCTAAATCCTCAGAAAATAAATTAACATCACATTTGCCTCCAAATGTAAGAAACTGAACGAACTACAGGGATTTATCAAACAATTTCCTAGTAGGCCAGCTCGTAACTTTCTTTTAAGAGCTAGACTCAGTCTGTTGGCCCCTAATGAAAGCAAAGCAATTAGTGGTCTTTCACGCAGCAACCATTGAAGACTCTGTCAAAAACCCAATGAAAAAGAGACCATTCGCCATCTGCTTCTATCCTGTACCGAAACGGCAAAAGTCGGTTGAAATACATGAAAAAATTCTCGTCAAACCTTTTGATTGTGGAGTAAAACTGTTGGTGGTCCAGGATGATGAGTGGGATCAAACCGACTTGGTTGACTGCAACGTTTAAAATCCTTCAATATACAATGGCAGCTTTGGAAAACCTACCGGAACCTGTGGCTTTACTATGATTTAAAGCCTCCTACCTTTAAAGTTTATGAAGAAGCAACAAGCTGTTTTATCTTTACCTACCTTTTCTATCTTCATTGACACCGACACCGTCTATAAAGGCCTAATTTATGGTTGAAGAAGGTCTGCAGCAGAAGCATGAGGGATCATTGAAGATCATGGCCCTCATTACGACCCAGGCGGTAAGTTACCGCCTGGGTCGTACCCTTACCACCATGGCGTAAACTACGTTTACGCCATGGTGGTTGGCGGATTTACCGCCCCATTCCAAGGTGAGTGGGGCGGTAAATCCCCATTTCCCATTTTACCCTTCCCCATTCCCATTTTTGCCCCATAGGGCATAATGGGAATGGGGAAAGGCGCTAATTACGCCACCGTAAATTACGGTGGCGTAATTAGCACCAAGGTCCCTTTGCGGCATGGGTTTTAATGCCTGCAAAAAGCAGGCGTTAAAATCACCATCCCGCAAAGGGACCTTGGAATCAGGCGTTATGGGTCGGCGCCGTTTACGGCGCCGTAAACCCCTTAACGCCTGGGTCCTAATGAGGGCCCATGTTGTAAAAATCTATTTATTTGATTCATACAAATAAATAAAAACATTTTTTTTAAAAAGAAAGATTTTTGATGCTGGATATCCCAATACAGAAATGTAGCGATGGCTCATCATTCTCTGGATTTCCGTAGCACTGTGAAAGAGTACCCACAGAAGAAAATAATTAAATATCAGGATGTGCAAGTGTTGGATTCTAGCAGATGGGGCTGCTGTTGGGTGTTCTGCTGAACACTGTAGAAGGCAGCTGTTCCCATACATGCCAACCATCACTATAGTATGAGTGTAGACTCAACATCTGTACTTTCTCCATTCTTTCTCTGAAAACCTGTGAAAGTCAATGGGAAAATGGGCACAGGTGGCGCTGTCAGTTTCCCTTTCAAAGTCTCAACAAAGGTTTGCATTCTTCTAAGAGCTAGCATTCCTGTATATTGCCTGTTCTCTTTATTTGTAGGCATCTATTTAAGTTCAATGGCACACTTAATAAGCAGATGATGATCAAACCAGGACCCAGCTCAACATTCTGCCATTCTCTTAACATGTGATCAACATTAGAGATGGAGTCATCTATTGCGCTCATTGAGTTCTTGGTTTAAAATGGTGAACTGCATTGTGAGATACACTTTCTAGTTGCTGGGGCAGAGGGAGGTGGTGAGGATCGGTTTGTGAAGTGTTTATGTGAAGTTTTTCTAAGATATGCAATTTAAGTACTTGCAACATACTACATTCCAATCTGCAGGAACTTAGGTCCTTGATTTGCATTTTGTGACTTGAAATACGGATTTTATAATTGGAAATAATGTAAAATTGATCTGGTATAATAGTAGAATGTTGACATGTATTGTTGACATGCATTGTTTAATGTTTCCAGTGGTGCAGTAACGGTGTGATTCTATTGCTGTCTAGGCGGTCACCTATGATCTGTGAAGATAACAAAGAGACAAATGCTTATTGGGTTCTCTAGTAGTGCATACCTGTATTGGGATTGTATGGAAGGTATAAACCAGTACTTAATGTTAAATAGTCCCAGGGTGACAGGGGGAAAAGCAGTCCTGGCGCTAGACAGGCTATTACATAAATCAAAGAAATAAGAGTCCTACATTTAAGGTTTCTTGCAGCCCCTGCACACCACTAAACTGCTAAAAGTCACATTTTCAACAATAGTGTCAGTATAGATTAATCAGACATTATTTACACAGCCAAGAGTGTAAAATGCAACAAAATGTTAATCAAAACAGAAACAAAAGTTATTTCATTCAATAATTAATTCAGAGCTCTATGCGTTTCGGCTGAGTAGCCTTCATCAGGAGCAAAAACGTGTACATCTTAGTTCCAGATTCTTCAATTCAAAATCAATAAGTCAAAAAACAGAATTCAATAAATTATCCATCATTTGGATACCTTACTTTTCAATATATTTCTGATTATATAAGAGGTATATCCTCCTATGTTCAGGAGCATTTGCCTGGATTGTATAGCTGTAACTATCACAAAGCCCAACCAGACTTCTTCTTAAAGTAAAGGCAAAAAGCCACTCTTGTGTGCTTCAAGGCCAGTAGTTCCCACTAGAAATGAAGGGAGAGGATAATAAGTGAGGAGGACAGAACTCAAGTCTATAACTAGGCAACATAAAGTTGTAAAAGGGTAGAAGCCATACCTTCCAATTTCGGAACATAGTGTGGGGAGGGTGTCTTCTACACTCACTCTGAAGGGTCAGCAATTGAAGCTACAGGCACTTTGAACCCACTGAATGAGAAGTAGCCACATTGTAGTGCAATGATAAAGAGTGACACAAGAGCCACGTATCAAAGCTATATTTATCCCATGACAGTCATGAAATGTGCTGGTTAAACTGTTGTTTTGGATGATAAAAAAATAAGATATTGTACAAATGGTGCTCTCAAGTACAGTAGGTATGGTACAAATGGACAGGCCCAGCTGAAAAGTTAAGGGGGCCCATTTGTACATGGTTGGGGGTCCCCCCTTGCTTAATGTGGAAAACAGTCTGGGGCGCCCGTGTGGTGCATACATTATAGGAGACAAATACAGCTGGTGGTTAATAGCCGCCGCTTATCCTGAGGCAGCCAACCAGTATACGCCATTGTATACGCCATTGTCTTTTAACACTGGTTCCTCCCTATCAGCCCTTTGTTGACAAATAATAATGTAAAGCTTTGCAGTGGGCATTTAGTGTTTCCTCCCTACTTGCTCCCCATTGCATGATAATCGGTCAGTAATAACACCCCAGGTGTATTTCTCTGCTTTAAATGTATACTTTGCGGGCGCTCGTGTTACAAACTGTGTCTGCTTGAGCGAAGAACTTCACTTCAACAAATAAAGCTTGTAACCCGAGCGCTGCAAAGCACACATTTAAGGACCCAGAACGAAAATAATATAGAAAGGAATCCATTGCTATATTATAGACCTCTCCATGGCAACATGGGAGCAGTTGCTCGGGCCGACCCTGAAGCTCGAGGCCCCTTTCATTTGAAAAAATTGAAAGGCCCTGTTGCTGTCCCTCCAAATGGAGAAAGAGAGTATGGGGTTCTGTTATAGGAAGAGCATATGAATGGGAGGAGTTACACAAGTGTCTACACTGTAAGGAAGGGACGTGTCAGAGAAGAGTACTGATGATTACTAACATACGGTCCGAAAATGGCGGCATGAGAGATATTCGAGCCCACGATTGTGGTCACAAAGTCACGCCTTTGCTCTCTGCTCACCACTACTGTTCCAGCTGTCATAGCTCTGGTGCTGCAGAGGACCGAGTATTAATGGATGCCTTTAATTATTTTTTTTAAAAAGCAGTACCGTGTTTGCCCTTCCCTTGAAAAATATTTAAGTATATACCTCAAATAAAGATAAAAGAAGAAACCTAAAAAATATTTCTGAAGATGCTTATGTGCCCCTCATTAAGCCTTTATCCTGCCCTCAAGTGCTACTGGGATAGCCTCCAACAGATTTGCATTTGAACACGGGGTGGTTGCTTGCTTCTGCTTAGATGTGCATGCTGGATTATAGCCAATGCGTGGCATCTCTTCCTTTGTTTTCCAAAGTCATCTAGCCACAGACAACAAGAGGAAAGGAAACAAAATCGCCATGTTACGATTTACACAAAAAAGCTTCATCTATAAAGGTGTTTAACCATAAGTAAAATCCCTTATTTTCTCTGTAATTTGCACTGACATGTCATACTAACTATGCTAGACGTCTCTATGTTATGTTTTTCTCATCCCTCATTTCCCTTCTATTCCGTCCATCTCGTCCATGTTTCCACGCGCTCGCTCGCTCATCCTTGTGTCTATAGTCCATAGCGCGTTTTCTACCAACTCTCCTGCCTTAAAAGGCAATTAATTAAAGACGACTCTAGACCCATTCACTGACAGAGAGGAATGTTTGCGCAATAGGCAGAGGGGGAAGGCGCCATTGTTTATTTGTATTTCGCTTTGTGATTCCCTCTTAAGGACAGATGTTCATCTGCGGCATTTGTACCTCCGCACAAAGCCGCTCCCGCGAACAAATATAAGAGGCAAGGCACATAATTGCCGCGGGGGAAGAATGTATTTTGATTGTGGGGGAGTCTGATCACAATTCGCCGCATGAATGTACCCAGTAGTCCTTTTGCATGTAAGTCTGTGCGTTATCTTCAGATAATGGCGTCCTTAAACCGCGCGGCTCAGACTCGAGCTTGTTATGAGGAATGGCAGTGGCTGTTCATTTAAGCTGAGATGCCTTTAATTGTTTCATATCTATGCTGTGTTTTGATCTTAGTGCTTAAAAGAGAATATTGCAATCGAATGCCTAGATGGTCCTTTCAGAAAATATAGTAGGCAACTCCACCTGCATAAGGGGAATGAAGACAAAGGCGCTTAAAGGTCGAAAAGTGGGCTCCTGAACGGCCAGGGCAGACCCTGTTAATCTGTAGGCAGTAAAGCCAGCAGTTACGCGTCACACTGGCTGTTATGGACATGGAATCGCAACCTTTCAGCCCGAGGGCTCAGAGGTAGGGTGACTAGACGTCTCGGTTTTGCCAGGAATGTCCCGGAATTGGATGCTCTGTCCACGTTTGTCAAGATTATTTTTCCATTGGAAAACTCAGTGGTCCAGATTTTTGTTAGTAGGTCTTCAAAGCTGGCAGGAAGGGATTCACAATCTCGCACAGAAGAAATGCTGCATTTTCAAATTTAAGATAGTGGTAGTTTGTGATACATGTATTATAATATGTGTTTATTCGAACAGTAACACTTAAACCCCCTTCTCCTCCAACCACTACTGAAGTCTAGTGTCTGGACAGCTACTGTTGAAAGTTGGTCCTACGTTTATGTTAGTTGCCCTGTTGCGTTTTTTTTTTATTTTTTTAATCCGGGCACCCTACTCAGAGGCCATAACTCCATTATTGCCTGCCGTCACAGTCCATGATGAGTTCTGAGGGACACCAATTATGAATCCAGAGTGCTGAACACTAGACGATTAGCTGGCCACCATGAAAACAGGTTTCAAAATATAGCAAGTAAAGGCATTCCACTTTCTCCGCCAATGAAATTGGTGACTGGGTGAAGGTGATGACTCCTCTGGTGGAGATGCGACCCAGAGACGCAGCTCTGTTCTCTCGCCCCAGAGCACTTTCAAATTGACGCTTTAAGATAGAACCGAAAGTGGTATCCTTTGAAAACACCATATAAAAACATTTTTCTCAATAACATTTTTCTCAATAACATTTTTCTCAATAACGTAGCCACAAATAATGAATTGAACAGGAGGGAAAGGTTTACAAAAGCATAAGGATGAGCTGCGTGTTAAGGTGGAATACAGAGGGGGTGGGGTGGGAGGTGACTCAACCACACCCATTAAGGACAAACATGGATAAAAAAACGACTTACAAAAGTCAAAAACAATAGCAGAGATCTTATTGAGAAAAATGCTTTACATAAATATACTTTCATGTTGAACAATTAGAAGTATTCCATCTCCCAAGAATGCTAAGTGGCAGTATGTGTATTTCATCTTGTACGAGGCATGTTGAAACACGAGACCATACACACATCATACGTTTCAATTGCCTGGTTATAAAGTGTCAAACATGCAGAAGAGAGGAGGATTCTCAGTGAAAAATAGGTAATGGTTAAGAATTCTTCAACATAAGAAACACTGGCAAAGGGACCAGTTTTAGCTGTGTGTGGGTATTGAATAGGTATTTTTCTGCCATAATGGCACAGTATAGCCTCAAAATTGCAACTGCTGGCAAATGGTATGAGTACCTGAGCATGTTCATTCTGGGTAAGGGAGATATTATGTTCATATTATAGCATTGCAAAAAGCCCAACTCAATAATATATAAGGAACATAAGAAGGGGCACAGGACACACCCCTATCTCACCCCCATATTTACCTCAAAACATTTGGTATGATCTCCAAACAAACCGTATCTTACTCTTGCTTTATTTCCCTCATACATACTTTCTACAGCATGTAATAATTCTACGTTCTTCCAATATGTTCCACAGTTTTGACCTGTCCATGGTATTGGATGTTGTTTTAAAATCTACAAAAATGATATACCATGATTTTTTTTAACATATATAGCTTTAAAAATTATAGCACCTAATAGAAATACCTGTTCATGTGTCCCCCTAGATTTCCTAAATTTTTGCTGTAATTAGGAAAATGATGTCTTGCTCAGCTGGATATTCTCCTACCTTATATAGTAAATCGTTCCCATAGATTTTAGCGCAGGAATCTCTCAAAGAGACTGGGCGATCATTTCCTGGTTGGGACAATTTCATCTAGTTTCCAAGAAGATGGTACAGTGCCATAATTATTTAATGTATTTTTAAAAATTGTTAAAAAAGGGACCCATATTTCCAAATCACCCCGATATAAATCCCCAGAATCATATCCACCGTTGGTGCCTTCTCCAATGTTTGGGAGACTATTGCGTTTTTCACTTCAACAAAATGGCTGGGGGAGGAATTGATCATCCTTCTATGGATTACTAAAATATTCCTTCCATTCATTTGCCGTAATTAAAATTGGTTCTTGCTGGGTATCTCCCTTAAGACCAAATGTTTTCACCAATTGCCAACATTTTAATTGCTTTTTATCCACTGCAGTATTCATTATCTGACCCTAATTCTCCTTTTCTGTCTCTGCCTTATTTTGTATTATCAGGTATTTGAACTTATTACAAAGGGATTTGATACTCTCCAAATTAGTGTTTTTTGCCTTTTCCCCATTTCAAACATATCTGGGGCTTCATCTCCTACATTCCTTTGCATACCAACTATCCCAGTGAAATTCAGTTTGATATTTCTTATTGTTGCCAGACTTTACTTTTGTCAAGTATGGAGCAATTTTATTACATAATCTGTATAAAAACATTCAATATTAAAATCCCCCTAGATAGGATTTACAAAAAAACATTCTCAAACACAGTTAAGAATCCCGAATATATTTCAGGCAAAGTAGTCATGAAATCCAGCACCTGCCACTTCATTCTTTATTCTAATTCCATGATCACAATGGTCCTGGTCTTTAATGGACAGTAAACTAACATCACCAGACATATTACATTTAAAGAAAGCATTGTCATGGTCACTCTCCACCCTTTCTACTAGGTTCCGTCCTTTCTACGACTTTAAACTCAACTACTAAAAGCGAGAATTCTAAATTGTACAAAAAATATAAATGTGACCTCATTATACCTCCCTTAAAAGTAGGAGCCACAGGTCTATCTCCATGTACCATGCTACTTTCTGCACACAATCATAATTCCATGAACTCTATAGCCATTTTTCTTGTCTTTCTGGGATTTGAATTAGAGAATTTAGTGTGAATATCAAGAATGTTTCATGCTTCATCCTCTTCTACTGTATCTTCCCACAAATCATTACGTGGTTCAAATTGAAAATTAAAGCCCCCTACCACAATTATCGCAGTATCCTTTAACCGCATTATGATTGATTTCAGATTGTGTATCAGTGTCTCCATTATTTCAATTGGCTTGTAATCTAATCTACCAGGAAGAGGCCTTAAGTGCGCATAAAATAGCATTTTTACTTGTTTACTTATTGCACACTTTATACATATTAAATCAGAGCACTGTGATCAAACCTCTTAATCACGTACTTAAGTGACTTTGAAACCCATATTAACATTATTCCACTTGGGTGAACTCTTTTGCCTTTCTTGGCTGCAACTGAGAAAGTTGAATATCCTAACTTAGCCCAAATTTACAAAGTTTTTCCAGTCAGGATTTTACCTCTCACTTCCAACACCTGCCATATTCCAGGTTATACAAGTCTGTGTCATCACACTAATGGAGGTATTATTTTCCATCGATTGGATGCCATGGATTACATTGTCTTCAAGAAGTGGAACCAGAGACATATTTAAATATGGCATCACACCATGAGTCATGGAGATCAAGGGGTACAGCTTAATAGTAAGGTCCACCATAACGACCTTGATGATCAGTTTGTATGGTGGAGTATGGGGGGAGCAGACTCTATCATGGCATAGATGAGGGCTTTGTTTACATCAACCTGAATGTAGTCTCCCCCTAACATATCGACGAAGGGGGGATAATATCATGGATGAATTGTCCAGTCAATCAATATTCTCAAGTCCTGATACAATTTGGAACCAATTGTTCAACACCAATGGCGGATCGCCCCACATCCCATAAGAGCAGCTCCCTCCCATGCCCTGCACATGTACACCAACAAGATTTTGTGAATTCATGGAATTTGGGAGAATTCTTTTGGCTTGCAGAAAAAAAACAAAAGGTATGCCTACAATGCGCACCTACTGTGTGGAATGGTGAAGAAGTATGCACGAGTCGATTGCAGTCTGTGGGTAGCATGGTGTCACCATAGGTGGAACCCAAACGTATTCCACTAAAACAAAGTGGTGCCAAACTGCCCTGCTTATATTTAAGTGTGGAATGGGCAGCACCCAACACGACATATGGAGACTGTCTCTATTTATAGTGGAGAGGCACCCATTGTTTTATTCATTAATATTGCTCACTAGTTTTTTTTGCTTCCATGAGAGACAGCACATTACACATGACACATAGTTGGCACATGTGAACAGTGTATGAAAAGCTAAAGAAAACCAGTGCCAGTTGCAAACAGGAAAACATTTGAATGTTGACAATAACATTGGTCTGTGTATTTATGTGTAATACTATGAATTAAACATGTTGGTATGTGTTTAAAATGAAACCACAATGCATGGCCTTTTTCATTGTTATTGGCAGTGTTCACATTGTAAAATTATTCTTAAAAAGAACCTGATGAGCATAAAAGAATGAAGCCACTGAAATTTAGTTTGATGGGAATTATTTACATTTTATCAACACAATTGAGGAAAAAAAGTTTTTCGTGCACATCAAATCAATAGATGCATTGAAATGCTGTTTTGTTGTCTACTTGTTGAACCCAGTAAAAGCTAAAACCTCACGTCAGCTCTCCTCGCAGATTCCAATGGAGGTGTCTAATGTTCCCATGAGATTAGGCTGAGCCTCTCGGAGTGGAAAGGTTTATGGACGGTTGTCAAGTGAACCCATTAGATCCATCAGGGCCCTCTGGACTACGCCCATCCCAAAGAGCCTAGTTTAAATAAAAATACATCCATTGACATTCTTCAAAAATGAAACTTGTGGTGTTCTCAATGATAACCATCAGGTTGTTTCCTCAGGCATAGCTTCAAACAGACTTTGATATCATTACTGTGTCACTCTTTACATTATTGAAGCCAAGGATGCCAACCAGATACAGATTAATTGAAACTCCAAACAAAAGAACCTGTCAGGCACCCCAATAAATAATTAATGACTTAACAGAAAGTCCTCTGACACACATGGAAGGCACAAGTTTCTTTAACTCAAGGAAACAAGACACATTTAAAATCAACCCTGAAATGCATTAAAACTATTTTTGTCCTATTTACGCAATGGTACCACATAAAAGAAAGTGTGTTGCGATCATGAGATCATGTTCTACCTAAGCAGTCCAAATTTGAATTTCATGCATTGATTAAAAAGTAGTAAAAAGTGTACATATTCATTTCCTTATGAAATATATTGTAGTAATTAATCCAAGGTGTCCAGATATGTATCTAGGCATCGGAATTACAGAAATCCATGTTTTATCAATGTAGCATATTGCCACAAAAAATATAAAAGAAAAAAATGTAGAATTAAATAATACTCAGAGTAAATCGGACCCCCTCTTTTCCTATATTTAGGCATATGAACATCCAATGGACATTGAGGTGTGTATTTTCTGTGAGTGTCTGACTGTTGGGCAAGCCAGTGGAAGAACCTGACCAATTGAAAACTGTGACACACATACGCATGGGAATATAGTACATTATAAAAAATCAGGAACACATGGGAAGGAGATTTGGATCTGGGAATTTAAAGCTGCAGGAAAGAATACCACCTGCCTCTATTGGATGGTTGCTGCATGTAGATATTATCTGAAGATGACCAGGTTGTATCCATGAGGTAATTGGAACCAATTTAACCGGAGGCACAACTGCTTTCCTAAAATAAAAGCACTGGGGAAGACCTGCATGGGAATACAACTTAACCGGAGGCACACCTGCTTTCCTAAAATAAAAGCACTGGCAAAGACTTGCACACTGGGAAATCCCCGGGAACATTACAGGGTCATTCTGACTCCGCACCTCAACAATTAAATATTTCAAAGTGAGTATGAAAACTCCCTACTTGTGGATAGATGAAGCCCTAAATAAAATTGCCCTATGTTGCCAGGGTGCTGGGGAATTGGAGGTCATTTTCACTAGAAGGTACTCATTCAAAATAGAAAATCGTAGTATTTGTGTGGAAAATGCAACAGTGCTTCCAATTATATTACAGCATACTGTGATATGACTGTAGGTAGAATATCTTTTGCAAAGGTAGCGGGCGCCCCTCTCTCGCAAGAACAGACATGATAACCTGTTCAGTGGTTATTAACCACTTGAGAGTTCGCAGCCACTGCTTTTACTCACTGTGCCTTTCACAGATGGGAAATATCCATTTGCATATCAGTCTTTGTCCTGCCCAGGGGCAGTCCAGCACCGAAATACAATGGCAACTCCAATCTGAACGAGAGTACCACCAGCAACCCCATACACGTGTTTCACCCTTGTTGGGGATCATCAGTGAGGTGAAGCTGATGCCTCTCTAAGCACAGTGAGAGGGAGACCACGTCTGGTTGCCCCCAGGAGACCTAGGGTTACCAATCCCAGGTTCCTTAAAAATAATTTTACAAAGGTAGCGGGCGCCCCTCTCTCGCAAGAACAGACATGATAACCTGTTCAGTGGTTATTAACCACTTGAGAGTTCGCAGCCACTGCTTTTACTCACTGTGCCTTTCACAGATGGGAAATATCCATTTGCATATCAGTCTTTGTCCTGCCCAGGGGCAGTCCAGCACCGAAATACAATGGCAACTCCAATCTGAACGAGAGTACCACCAGCAACCCCATACACGTGTTTCACCCTTGTTGGGGATCATCAGTGAGGTGAAGCTGATGCCTCTCTAAGCACAGTGAGAGGGAGACCACGTCTGGTTGCCCCCAGGAGACCTAGGGTTACCAATCCCAGGTTCCTTAAAAATAATTTTACAAAGGTAGCGGGCGCCCCTCTCTCGCAAGAACAGACATGATAACCTGTTCAGTGGTTATTAACCACTTGAGAGTTTGCAGCCACTGCTTTTACTCACTGTGCCTTTCACAGATGGGAAATATCCATTTGCATATCAGTCTTTGTCCTGCCCAGGGGCAGTCCAGCACCGAAATACAATGGCAACTCCAATCTGAACGAGAGTACCACCAGCAACCCCATACACGTGTTTCACCCTTGTTGGGGATCATCAGTGAGGTGAAGCTGATGCCTCTCTAAGCACAGTGAGAGGGAGACCACGTCTGGTTGCCCCCAGGAGACCTAGGGTTACCAATCCCAGGTTCCTTAAAAATAATTTTACAAAGGTAGCGGGCGCCCCTCTCTCGCAAGAACAGACATGATAACCTGTTCAGTGGTTATTAACCACTTGAGAGTTCGCAGCCACTGCTTTTACTCACTGTGCCTTTCACAGATGGGAAATATCCATTTGCATATCAGTCTTTGTCCTGCCCAGGGGCAGTCCAGCACCGAAATACAATGGCAACTCCAATCTGAACGAGAGTACCACCAGCAACCCCATACACGTGTTTCACCCTTGTTGGGGATCATCAGTGAGGTGAAGCTGATGCCTCTCTAAGCACAGTGAGAGGGAGACCACGTCTGGTTGCCCCCAGGAGACCTAGGGTTACCAATCCCAGGTTCCTTAAAAATAATTTTACAAAGGTAGCGGGCGCCCCTCTCTCGCAAGAACAGACATGATAACCTGTTCAGTGGTTATTAACCACTTGAGAGTTCGCAGCCACTGCTTTTACTCACTGTGCCTTTCACAGATGGGAAATATCCATTTGCATATCAGTCTTTGTCCTGCCCAGGGGCAGTCCAGCACCGAAATACAATGGCAACTCCAATCTGAACGAGAGTACCACCAGCAACCCCATACACGTGTTTCACCCTTGTTGGGGATCATCAGTGAGGTGAAGCTGATGCCTCTCTAAGCACAGTGAGAGGGAGACCACGTCTGGTTGCCCCCAGGAGACCTAGGGTTACCAATCCCAGGTTCCTTAAAAATAATTTTACAAAGGTAGCGGGCGCCCCTCTCTCGCAAGAACAGACATGATAACCTGTTCAGTGGTTATTAACCACTTGAGAGTTCGCAGCCACTGCTTTTACTCACTGTGCCTTTCACAGATGGGAAATATCCATTTGCATATCAGTCTTTGTCCTGCCCAGGGGCAGTCCAGCACCGAAATACAATGGCAACTCCAATCTGAACGTGAGTACCACCAGCAACCCCATACACGTGTTTCACCCTTGTTGGGGATCATCAGTGAGGTGAAGCTGATGCCTCTCTAAGCACAGTGAGAGGGAGACCACGTCTGGTTGCCCCCAGGAGACCTAGGGTTACCAATCCCAGGTTCCTTAAAAATAATTTTACAAAGGTAGCGGGCGCCCCTCTCTCGCAAGAACAGACATGATAACCTGTTCAGTGGTTATTAACCACTTGAGAGTTCGCAGCCACTGCTTTTAATCACTGTGCCTTTCACAGATGGGAAATATCCATTTGCATATCAGTCTTTGTCCTGCCCAGGGGCAGTCCAGCACCGAAATACAATGGCAACTCCAATCTGAACGAGAGTACCACCAGCAACCCCATACACGTGTTTCACCCTTGTTGGGGATCATCAGTGAGGTGAAGCTGATGCCTCTCTAAGCACAGTGAGAGGGAGACCACGTCTGGTTGCCCCCAGGAGACCTAGGGTTACCAATCCCAGGTTCCTTAAAAATAATTTTACAAAGGTAGCGGGCGCCCCTCTCTCGCAAGAACAGACATGATAACCTGTTCAGTGGTTATTAACCACTTGAGAGTTCGCAGCCACTGCTTTTACTCACTGTGCCTTTCACAGATGGGAAATATCCATTTGCATATCAGTCTTTGTCCTGCCCAGGGGCAGTCCAGCACCGAAATACAATGGCAACTCCAATCTGAACGAGAGTACCACCAGCAACCCCATACACGTGTTTCACCCTTGTTGGGGATCATCAGTGAGGTGAAGCTGATGCCTCTCTAAGCACAGTGAGAGGGAGACCACGTCTGGTTGCCCCCAGGAGACCTAGGGTTACCAATCCCAGGTTCCTTAAAAATAATTTTACAAAGGTAGCGGGCGCCCCTCTCTCGCAAGAACAGACATGATAACCTGTTCAGTGGTTATTAACCACTTGAGAGTTCGCAGCCACTGCTTTTACTCACTGTGCCTTTCACAGATGGGAAATATCCATTTGCATATCAGTCTTTGTCCTGCCCAGGGGCAGTCCAGCACCGAAATACAATGGTAACTCCAATCTGAACGAGAGTACCACCAGCAACCCCATACACGTGTTTCACCCTTGTTGGGGATCATCAGTGAGGTGAAGCTGATGCCTCTCTAAGCACAGTGAGAGGGAGACCACGTCTGGTTGCCCCCAGGAGACCTAGGGTTACCAATCCCAGGTTCCTTAAAAATAATTTTACAAAGGTAGCGGGCGCCCCTCTCTCGCAAGAACAGACATGATAACCTGTTCAGTGGTTATTAACCACTTGAGAGTTCGCAGCCACTGCTTTTACTCACTGTGCCTTTCACAGATGGGAAATATCCATTTGCATATCAGTCTTTGTCCTGCCCAGGGGCAGTCCAGCACCGAAATACAATGGCAACTCCAATCTGAACGAGAGTACCACCAGCAACCCCATACACGTGTTTCACCCTTGTTGGGGATCATCAGTGAGGTGAAGCTGATGCCTCTCTAAGCTGTTCTTGCGAGAGAGGGGCGCCCGCTACCTTTGTAAAACTGTTATTTAAGGAACCTGGGATTGGTAACCCTAGGTCTCCTGGGGGCAACCAGACGTGGTCTCCCTCTCACTGTGCTTAGAGAGGCATCAGCTTCACCTCACTGATGATCCCCAACAAGGGTGAAACACGTGTATGGGGTTGCTGGTGGTACTCTCGTTCAGATTGGAGTTGCCATTGTATTTCGGTGCTGGACTGCCCCTGGGCAGGACAAAGACTGATATGCAAATGGATATTTCCCATCTGTGAAAGGCACAGTGAGTAAAAGCAGTGGCTGCGAACTCTCAAGTGGTTAATAACCACTGAACAGGTTATCATGTCTGTTCTTGCGAGAGAGGGGCGCCCGCTACCTTTGTAAAACTGTTATTTAAGGAACCTGGGATTGGTAACCCTAGGTCTCCTGGGGGCAACCAGACGTGGTCTCCCTCTCACTGTGCTTAGAGAGGCATCAGCTTCACCTCACTGATGATCCCCAACAAGGGTGAAACACGTGTATGGGGTTGCTGGTGGTACTCTCGTTCAGATTGGAGTTGCCATTGTATTTCGGTGCTGGACTGCCCCTGGGCAGGACAAAGACTGATATGCAAATGGATATTTCCCATCTGTGAAAGGCACAGTGAGTAAAAGCAGTGGCTGCGAACTCTCAAGTGGTTAATAACCACTGAACAGGTTATCATGTCTGTTCTTGCGAGAGAGGGGCGCCCGTTACCTTTGTAAAACTGTTATTTAAGGAACCTGGGATTGGTAACCCTAGGTCTCCTGGGGGCAACCAGACGTGGTCTCCCTCTCACTGTGCTTAGAGAGGCATCAGCTTCACCTCACTGATGATCCCCAACAAGGGTGAAACACGTGTATGGGGTTGCTGGTGGTACTCTCGTTCAGATTGGAGTTGCCATTGTATTTCGGTGCTGGACTGCCCCTGGGCAGGACAAAGACTGATATGCAAATGGATATTTCCCATCTGTGAAAGGCACAGTGAGTAAAAGCAGTGGCTGCGAACTCTCAAGTGGTTAATAACCACTGAACAGGTTATCATGTCTGTTCTTGCGAGAGAGGGGCGCCCGCTACATTTGTAAAACTGTTATTTAAGGAACCTGGGATTGGTAACCCTAGGTCTCCTGGGGGCAACCAGACGTGGTCTCCCTCTCACTGTGCTTAGAGAGGCATCAGCTTCACCTCACTGATGATCCCCAACAAGGGTGAAACACGTGTATGGGGTTGCTGGTGGTACTCTCGTTCAGATTGGAGTTGCCATTGTATTTCGGTGCTGGACTGCCCCTGGGCAGGACAAAGACTGATATGCAAATGGATATTTCCCATCTGTGAAAGGCACAGTGAGTAAAAGCAGTGGCTGCGAACTCTCAAGTGGTTAATAACCACTGAACAGGTTATCATGTCTGTTCTTGCGAGAGAGGGGCGCCCGCTACCTTTGTAAAACTGTTATTTAAGGAACCTGGGATTGGTAACCCTAGGTCTCCTGGGGGCAACCAGACGTGGTCTCCCTCTCACTGTGCTTAGAGAGGCATCAGCTTCACCTCACTGATGATCCCCAACAAGGGTGAAACACGTGTATGGGGTTGCTGGTGGTACTCTCGTTCAGATTGGAGTTGCCATTGTATTTCGGTGCTGGACTGCCCCTGGGCAGGACAAAGACTGATATGCAAATGGATATTTCCCATCTGTGAAAGGCACAGTGAGTAAAAGCAGTGGCTGCGAACTCTCAAGTGGTTAATAACCACTGAACAGGTTATCATGTCTGTTCTTGCGAGAGAGGGGCGCCCGCTACCTTTGTAAAACTGTTAGTTAAGGAACCTGGGATTGGTAACCCTAGGTCTCCTGGGGGCAACCAGACGTGGTCTCCCTCTCACTGTGCTTAGAGAGGCATCAGCTTCACCTCACTGATGATCCCCAACAAGGGTGAAACACGTGTATGGGGTTGCTGGTGGTACTCTCGTTCAGATTGGAGTTGCCATTGTATTTCGGTGCTGGACTGCCCCTGGGCAGGACAAAGAATGATATGCAAATGGATATTTCCCATCTGTGAAAGGCACAGTGAGTAAAAGCAGTGGCTGCGAACTCTCAAGTGGTTAATAACCACTGAACAGGTTATCATGTCTGTTCTTGCGAGAGAGGGGCGCCCGCTACCTTTGTAAAACTGTTATTTAAGGAACCTGGGATTGGTAACCCTAGGTCTCCTGGGGGCAACCAGACGTGGTCTCCCTCTCACTGTGCTTAGAGAGGCATCAGCTTCACCTCACTGATGATCCCCAACAAGGGTGAAACACGTGTATGGGGTTGCTGGTGGTACTCTCGTTCAGATTGGAGTTGCCATTGTATTTCGGTGCTGGACTGCTCCTGGGCAGGACAAAGACTGATATGCAAATGGATATTTCCCATCTGTGAAAGGCACAGTGAGTAAAAGCAGTGGCTGCGAACTCTCAAGTGGTTAATAACCACTGAACAGGTTATCATGTCTGTTCTTGCGAGAGAGGGGCGCCCGCTACCTTTGTAAAAAAGAATATCTTTTGCACACATGGCACAGGGGTTGAAAAACCATTATTCACAGACAGAGAATAGGATATTGTAGTTTGGTACTGTAAATCACATACTGAATTTTCATTGGACTTAATATTGAAGTATATTACAGTTAAAAATGTTCTCTGGGTAGAGTGTGCTGTGATAAACAGGGCACAATTACCAGCGCTGACAGTGTAGCACTTTATAAGCGATTTTTAAAAAGTACTGATCATTACTTCTCCCCAATGGGATCCCTTTACCATGAGGTTAGGGAGGTGTGGCCGCTACCCAAAAGCCTGTCTATGCATGGTTTAATGCGGGAGGACCTCATGGGCAGGGACTCTTCCTGTGGGGACAGGGACGATCCGCCCATTGTACCGCCAATTGAATATTGTCCCTTCCCAACATTCCCTAGCTCTCCCCACTGTTCAGAACCACTTCATTGAAAGTAAATCTATGTATTGTTGTAACATAGGAGATAAAGCCGAAAGTACAAGGATGAGGAACAGCACAGGATACATGGTTATTGACTGTGCTAGTACTGGTACGAGGTGGCCCAGAGGAGGCATGATGATTAAGTTAGTAACAGAGACAAAGGACCTTTACAAGCCACATGGGAGGAACTGAATACAATGTATAAAAAAGAACCTGAGGACTATCAAATGTGTTAAGTTCAGCCATGCAAACAGGGCCATGTCAAACCCCACAGGGTCTGGCAGCAGGTGTGGAGGAAAACAAGCATGAGGGATACAGGCACTGCTGAAAGACCGGAGGGAAGAGGTTGCTGGTGAAGTGCTGTGGGAGTCCTCCTCTGGCTCTGCAGGAGAGAACCCAGGCCAAAGAATTAGCAGGAATGCAGAGCCGTGGAACTGACAGGAGAAGTACTGCACAGCTGACAGAGCAATAGCTGTGAACCAACGGAACTGGAGAGAAGACCTGAGGTCCCAGGAAGTCCTGCTGATGTACCACAATCCCAAACAAGGTAATGAGAGATACGGAAGACCCGAGGGTACACAGGGGTAGAAGAGAGGCTGGATCACAAATCTCTTGCACGCCTCAGTTTTGGGGGTCCCGTTACTGGGTATGACCAAAGAAGGGTCTGGGACCAGAAAGCAGCAACTGAGAGCATTAGGGGAAATCTTTCTCTTCACAGTGGGAAAGAGAGAACCATTGGCCACCAGAGAAGGGTCTGGGACCCGAAAGAAAATACTGAGAGCATTATAGGAAATCTTCCTTGTTACAATGGGAAAGAGAGAACCACTGATAACCAGAGAAAAGTCTGGGACCCAAAGGCCAATGCAGAGTGTATTAGTTTAAATCTTCTTCATCACAGTGGAAAAGAGAGAACCACTGACCACAAGAGAAGGGTCTGGGACCCAAAAGCAAATACTGAGAGTATTAGAGGACATCTTCCTCATCACAGTGGTAAAGAGAGAACCACTGACCACCAGAGAAGGGTCTTGGACCCGAACAAAAGGGAACTGAGCAAACAAGCAGAACTTCCTTGTCGCAGTGAGGACATCAAGCCCAGTGATCAAATAAGAAGGATTTGGGTAATTTCTAACAGTATACAAGAGTAGCAAAGTGTACATCAAGCTGAAAATTGTGAGAAAGAACTGTGCCAAAGAATACTGGAACAGCATACAACTTCACCTTCATACCAACACCTCCTACCTTTCATTCAGAGAACATCTCAAAAGCCACCTGTTCCACTAACCTCTGTACCCCCTTTGAACCCTTCTGAACTGCTGTAACTCTTGTAACTAGCACTTAGATACCCATGGGCTCAGTGCACTGTTCTAAATGCAAAAATAAATAAATACTTGTCCAAAACTGGGGGTTTTGTTTAAGATGATAGGGGAAGGGAGACATCCCCACTGGACTTGTTGTGAACTGTACCAAGTAATACCAAGAGAAGGGTGTCATTCTCCTGGTCCCAAACTAGGAGTTGTGCTGAAGATGTCTGGGGAAGGGAGTCATTCCCCCTGGCCTTGTTGTAAACTGTATCATTCCCCTGGTCCTGAATTGGTAGTTGTGCTGGAGACACCAGGGGAAGGGACCCATTCTCCTTGGTTTTACAGGAAACTATTATATAGAGCTATACCAGGAGAAGGGAGCCATTCTCCTGGATGGGGAACTTTCTATTAGTTTATCCTTTAGCTGTAGTGTTAGGGATAGATGTTTAAACAGTGTGGGTGTTGAACCTGTGTCAGAGTGGCACTGGGTTGTTAGGTAGTTTCCTTTTGATTAAGGCATTCTCTGGTGCCGAAATATGTTAAAACGCTCGATGTTTGAGACATTGTAGGAAACTGTAATGAGTTCAAACGCTCAATGTTGTAGTATATATTGGTGATTTTGAATTGCACATTTCAGCCAACACGTGTTTTGACCCAACAAGGGATGTCCCAAGGTATAGGCATGGGTGCAGACAAGGTTGGGTTAAAAGAATAATGCTCTAGTGTAGAGCCTCTGATTGGGATATCCTCTAAGGCCCGGTGGTGGGGTCTGATTGGCCCCCCGGCCTCTCGTCCTGTGGCTGGGCCTAAATCGTCCCTTGTAAGTGGGAGAAGGTTTCTTCCCATGCCTGAGCCGGTTTGAAAGAAAAATAAAATATTTGAAGGAAAAATAAAATTCAAAATTGCTTTGATGATTTATTTGCATTGATGATGTGTGCATCATAAATTATGATGCATGCATCATTCACATGCCGCTGCGGCCAGCAAAGTTGAGGGGTCAGGCCGCCGCTGGGCCGGCGGCTGTCATCGTGCCGCCACTCCAGGTGGCACAGTGCCCCCTGGAGTGGCTGTGCTGTTGTATTAGTGTTAAATTTCGGACAATGTATTTTGCCTTTCGCAAGTTGCATTAATAGCATGTTTTTTTCTGCTGTTGTCTCTGTTACGATCATCACAAGACATTCCATCTAGGGGTCCTCGGTCACTTGACAAAATCCTTGTGCCTAAAAGCTTCTGTAAAGTGTAGAAATATTTGACCATAGCACATCAAGTGGCCATTGAGTTCATTGTGCCACAATGAATGCTTTGTTGTAATGTGTTTATCTTTCCCATCTCTCTGGCATGCTATTCAGGATGTTTGTTTGCCTGTATGAGGTAACGAGTGCTCAGAGTATGGGATGTCCTGTGAGTGCACTGCTTTCCCTATTTTGCCAACCTCTGAAGCCTGAAAGTAGAGGCATGCTGGCTTGACATGCGGTCAGCTTTGCACCAGACCTGCAGATGAACTTAACTGGTCTGCTGTTAAATCTCAGTTACCAGTTTAATGGTAACCACTACAGAATAATTGGTCATTTTACTATAACCGATATGATAGCTCAGTGGGTTGAGCGCTCGCTGCTGTGATGTGTGTGTGATCTGCAGGTTCGAATCCCAGCACGGCCATCTCAACCTTTCATCCTTCTTAGGTCGATAAATGAGTACCAACACAGGTTGGGTGATATTGTATGCATATTTGTCCTATAAAAAAGAGCTAGCGTAAGTGCTATACAATAACATGTTATCATTTGGCCTTGGACGCCTGCTTGATTTCACAGTTATTTGACAATATGGATCTATAGACACAGATATTAATGATACATATGGTGATCTATTCTTGTATGAAATGTATATCACACTAGTGAAATCATAGCCATATTTTTCGTAGTGTACTTAGGAACAATGCTATTTGATGCCACTTCCTGTTTTGTCAATGGGTGAAATGTCATGCTTCATCACTTCCCGGGATGTCACTTTGGGGTGGGGGCAAATGACATCACTTCTGGTGATGTCTTCAGAGGTCAAGGGTCGTGAGGCGAGGGGTGGGCTACTTTTTCTTTTGGGTGTCCGTGCCTATTTCTTGTCCCAGTCTGACCCTGCCTGGTGGTCCTCTGGAAACAGTTGAGTGGTCACGGCATGATTACTTTGCAGAGACAGCTCAAATGTTTGCAGAGGCCCCCAGGCTATCCCAATTGAAGGCTCTACGTTTGAACCGGTACCAGAGAACACCTTAATTAAAAGGAAACTACCAATCAACCCAGCGCCACTGTGACACAGGTTCAATACCCACACTGTATAAACCAATAAACAAGATGGAAAGGGCACTATCTCACAAGAACCTAGTCATTGGCAGCTGAGTCACACTCACTGTTGCACCGATCTAGCACAGTGATCCGTAATTTCTATTGCCTTATCCTCCCGAATTTATGGATTGTAATAGAACGCCAGGGGAAGGGAGACATTCCCACTGGACTTGTTGTGAACTGTTCCAGGTAATACCAGGAGAAAGGAGTCATTCTCCCAATCCAAAACTAGGAGTTGTGCTGAAGATGCACATGGAAGGGAGTCATTCCCACTGGCCTTGTTGTGAACTGTATCATTTTCCTGGTCCTGAATTGGGAGTTGTGCTGGAGACACCAGGGGAAGGGACCCATTTACCCTGGTTGTATTGGAAACTATATAGAGCTGTAACAGGAGAAGGGAGCCATTCTCCTCGATGAGGAATTGTATAAAGATTGTGTGAAACCCACAAGCCATGGAAAGGGAGTCATTCCACTTGGCATTTTTGTTCCAAGAGAACATTCTTTTGGGATGCTATCCAAGCAACAGGAGAAGGGAGCCATTCTCATGAAGAAGGAACTTTCTGATAGTTTATCCTTTAGTTGTAGTGTTAGGGATAGAATTATAGAGAGTGTGGGTATTGAACCTGTGTTACAGTGGTGCTGGGTTAGTTGGTAGTTTCCTTTTTATTAAGGCTTTCTCTGGAGCTGAAATAGGTCCAAACGCTCGAGGTTTGAGACATTGTAGGAAACTGTAATAAGTTAAAATGCTCAATGTTGTAGTATATATTGGTGATTTTTCATTGCAGAGATTAGCTGACACGTGTTTTGATCCAACAAGGGATTTTTCAAGGCGTAGTTATGGGTGCAGACAAGGAGGGTTTTAAAGAATAATGCTCTAAAGTAGAGCCTCCGATTGGGATAGCCTCTAAGGCCCAGGGGGTCTCTGCAAACAGTTGAGCGGTTGCAGCATGATTACTTTGCAGAGACAGCTCAACTGTTTGCAGAGGCCACCCGGGCCTTAGAGGAAATCCCAATTGGAGTCTCTACGTTTGAACCTATCTCAACACAACAGAATGCCTTAATCAAAAGGATACTACTAACCAACCAACCCAGCAGCACTGTAATATAGGTTCAATACCCACACTGTATAAGCCAATAAACGAGATGGAAGGGCACCATCTCACAAAAACCGACTTATCAACAATTGAGTCCCACGCACTGTTGCACCAATCTAGCGTGGTGATCAGCAATTTGTATTGCCTTATCCTCCTGAATTTAGGGATAGAAATAGGTTGCGACACCAGATGGTGGAGTTTAATTTGATGGACATTCTGAAGGACCCATTAGTATTTGTTTTGAAGAGGGGGAAACCGCTCTTAGAAGATAGGGATAGTGAGGATCTTTCATATGCACAAATAAAAGTCTATAACCCCCACCATGTCACCTTTGTGTCTGCTTCCTTCTTGGACACCCTTAGATACCCTATATACTCTAAATGTTGACACAGATATAGTACACATTTAGCTGTGGTTCTAGGGTCTTGCATCATAGCCTAATGAAGAAATGCTTGATAGTGGCTAATCTTTGAAAATTATAGATATAAAGAAGTGAATGGGTAGATATCAGGGAGCAAGCCATCCTAATGCTAATCTCATGGAAAGAAATCCCAATATATAAATATCCTCTCCTCACTATTTACATTGTGCAGTGACCTGGTGTGTGAAGTGAAGAAGGAGAGGTACTTATTTTTGTATAAGAAAATTACAAATCCATTTTCCTATATTGGGCGAGTGGACTGACAACCTGTTCACTCCAAATTGACAGGACTGCTTTGCAGACGCAAACCTGCTAAATTCTGATGTGATTCTAGGCTGGAAATTACATTGGATCCAGTATCAAACTACTGACAAGGGTTAATATCCAGTTTCTCACTTCTTGAACAAACCTCTGTTTATGCAACAATCACATTTTTGAAATTTCAAAAGAACACTTAGAAATTACAGTAGACACAGTTTTAAAGTGTGAATGAGTGGTAATATCCAGTTTATCTCCTCTTGAACAATCCTGTAGGTTCAACACTCCTGACAGAAGAGGGGGACCTGGTCCCATGTCTTAATTTAGAACTCCACTGCCCAGAAACACATTTGTATAAGAGAATACCTTAACTGGTAGGACGTGGACCATATGTTCTAATCCATCTCATAATAATGAAACAGTCCTTTGAGCGAGGGTGGTGAATGGCCTAGTGCCACAGTCTTTGGTTAATAGGCATATTGGTAGAATAAACTGCACTGACATGCCCATATGAATCTTAAATTGACTTTATTGAATGCACAATCAGTTGCAGCCGATGCGCTGAAAATATTTGATTTGATTTTAAACCTAGACCTTGACTTTCTTGCTGTTATGGAAACTTGATGTAGAGACTACTCAGGAAAAAATTCTATTAATGTGGCCCTCACAGATGGTTACTCTATCATCAACTATAATAGGCCACCAGGAAGGAGGGGAAGGTGCAGTATTGATCTCTAGGGATACATTGAACATTACATCTACCTGACGTTGTAATTTATATATATAAAAGTCAAAATGTGTTTGTTTGTGGGTTTGTGGCTTGGCATTTGAGAGGCAAAGGCATATGAGATGCATAAGGTGAAGGTGTATGGGAGGTGAAGTCGAAGCTAATGGGAGATGAATGGAGCTGAGAGGCAAAGGTGAAGGCAGGTAGCATTCCAGACGTTTACAAATTGTTGCTGTATAAAGAGGTGCAACAGACATTTCTGTTACTCTCTTACGAATAGTGGTAAATTGTTATTTCATGTGTTACTGTGTGAACGAGACATCATTGCTGCTAATAATTAGTCTGTCAATGAAATTGATAATCAGATTCAGGATATGCTTCCGGGCACAGTTACTGAGTACAACTCAATCGGTACGGTGGTGGATACCGACAAAGCAGTAAACTATCCAACAGAATTCCTCAACCCACTCGATCCCCTGGAATGCCACCTTCGACTGAACGTTGGCTCACCCACCATCCTGCTTCTCAATCTCAACTCACATAGGCTGTGTAATGGCACAAGGCTGTAAGTCACAAAATTGCTGCCCAACGTACTTGAAGTGACAGTTATGACCGGAAAGGGAAAAGGAGAAGATGTATTCATCCCCCGCATTCCACTCATTCCGACAGACATGCCATTCAGTTTCACACACCTACTGTTCCCGGTCAAGCTGGTCAATCATGTGCACTGGTACCAACTTGGAATAGCCATGTTTCTCCCATGGGCAGTGATATGTTGTGTGTTCTAGAGTGGGTTCACCAAATCAGTTGTATACCTTTGCTCCAACTGGCAAAACAAAACATTTTCTTTATAAACAAGCCTTAAAATGAACATGTACTTTGGTAATAACAAACATCAGGTCCATAGTTGTTGGCACCGTCGGCATCATGTCACCCATCATGTTGCTCAGGAACCTCCATGTTATTCTCACATACAGTCATTCTAAAACCCATTCTGAAATGTATGAGTTTTTATGAAGAATAAAACATTTTGTTGTGTAGGCTTTACATGGAAACAGTTTTAAAATATTAAATAATCGAAAAATGTAGTGAATGCATCTTTTCACCTTTCTTATGGATCCTTTCTGAAAAGCGTAAAGCTACCGTAATGGATTTTTAACAAATAGTACCTATGAAGAAATGAAATCCTGGGCAAAGCCGTAGTACATCAGCTAGTATCTAATAATAGCCTGTTAGAGGCTATATACAGGATCATCCCTCTTACGCTTTCCATTTAATAATTGTATATCGTCCTACCAAATATGACTCTTATTTTGAAAGATGTCTAGTTGATATGTTAATCTGTCAGACTACGACCTCAGCTCCACTAAAATAGTAAGGGACTGTAATTTAGAATTTCATGACCCTGGGAAATATGTGCAATACAAGACATGATAGACTTGGGCTTTACATACTTGGACTTACCTCATACTCATGCAAGGGGTATTCACACACAATCTCATTCTAGGGAAGGGCTATCTGATATGGGTTGATTGGGCTAACTATACCCACTAAACATTTACAAGTCCAAGGATATACGCTACCACTTGTCTGAGTAATGACAAGTTGGTAATTAGCTACAGAGATAAGTATTTATTATCAGCTGAGGTGGTTAATCAAATTTCGAGAAAGTCTAATATGTTATGGTGTTGGGTGTCCTGACCCACGCTTGAGGTATCATGCTGCAACATTTGGTGCTGTGGGCTTAGAAAATCCAAGATGGCCAAAAAGCCCACATGTGCGCCAGAATCCAGGAGAACCACGCAGTTTGTGCGCACACCAAAATGGTTGCCTAACTTGCCACCCACCAGTGCGAGCATGATGGGCCAGGGTGCCATGAGTGGAATGGGTGCCAAAGGTAAAACAGCAGCGCCTGTTAGCTAAACAAAAAAAAACGCTTTAAAATTGCCTTTGGTTTCTCTGAATGCCAGCTCAAAATGCCTATTTTCAAACATTGCAACACATCCAAAAATCTCACTTTACACCAGCAGACATCTGGCAGAATGAAGTTTTGTGTGCCTACAAAATCTGGGAAGATGAAGAGCCCAAAATAATGTTGATTACAAGACTGGCTGAGTGCTAAACTGAACTGAAAGACATTAAAATCGAAATGTTTAGAATAAATGAGTGACCTACTTTTGAGTGTCACATAGTTTGTCACCGTTGAAATGTCATAGTTTTGAACTTAGAATCAGCATTCTAGCTGCATGTGTAAAAAATGTAAGTTTGATTTAAACTGGGAACCCAAAATGACATGTAGCTAAAAACTGGCTTAAGGAGATTCCAATTCTGCCTGACATCTACCCCCACAGGAGTTGAAACTTGATCAGCAGGTTCCCAGGCCTGGCTGCATTCTATGCCCCTGCCAAAAGGAGGTCACACACTCTCTAATTGAATTACCTGGGGACTGCAGGAAACTAAACAAAGGGCCCAGGCAGATGGTTTATTGGGGGGGTCGTAAATGGCTTCCTTTTGAACAAAGCCCTTCCTTGACTCAGGCAAATGGTTTATTGGGGGGGTCGTAAAGTGGCTTCCTCTTGGCAGAAACGGGGAGGGCCAGCCCCCTCTGAGGACAGGCTGAGCTTAAAGAAAGTGGATAGACTGGTTTCTCCACCATGTGACCTGGGAAGACACACCCCTGATGGCCAGAATATGATTTTAAGAAAGATGTATAACTCATGGTGCGGACTTGTCAAAATTATCTAAATGATACCATAATTCTTGTGATTTTTTCGCCCACATTTTAAGAGGTTTTAGGACCCGGTGGTATGATCTGGGGGTTTACGAGCGGAAAAGAGGCTGTTACTCTAAATGTATGCATGTTAAAAATCTGACACTTCCTTATCTAAATGCCCACATGCCTTACACACAATTGTATAAATTTGGAGAAAAATCTGATATGGGGAAAGCTACTAAAAAGCGCAAAAAGTTGCCATTTCTTTACCCAAGCTCCTAGAAACGCCAGGGTCGGAACAGTGCCTCCCATCAGTAATGCATGATGTGTGTATGCAATGACAAACAACTGTGTATCTGTGGAATATGTATTTGGGTCAAATATAGATTTGTGTGCAATTTGACAGGGGAGTGTCCTTTCTGCAGGCCATAAAACAGCATCACAATGACTCACATTTCCTTCCCCCTATCAAGGAAGAGAGAAAAGCTTGACCAATGATCAGTTGAGAGAGGGGCTAGCTTACTGATGCTGCGCACACACCCACTTACCCACTTTCAAAAGACATAAAAAGAGCCACTGGAATCTAGAGAGGACATTCAAATCCAGTTGCTGCGGAGCGTTTTGCCGGACCACACAACATCCAGAAGATACCAGTTCCAGACTGACTCCAGCTACATACTCCAGAACCTAGAACGTATACTTTAGAACCTAAATCAGAGGCCTAAAACCACAAGCTGAGTTCTCTGCAGCGGGCCTCAAATCATTGCAAGCTACTCACAGCCGGGCGAGCTGCTTGAATCCCTTGCCAAGAACTTTTGCCAGGACCAGTGCAGAGATCCAGGAGCCGTGCAGAGACCACTCTATCCGGACAGACCAGACCAGTGCCAGACCAGAACAGACCGTGCAGAACCGCAGACCCAGAGACCAGATCGCTGTGAAGTGCCGCTAGCCTGATTAATCAGATCCGTGACGAGGTCCAGTCCTTCCAATTTATATTGTGAGTACCTAGCAGAACTGTGCAGAACCAATCTCTTAGTTAAAATAATCTAATCCAAACTATTTTAACTTAAGTAGAACAGCCTCCTAGAAATCGTGTCATCTGTCATTTCTAAAGCTGCACAACTGTCACCTGTCAATTCTGAAGCAGCAAGCTGTCACATGTCATTTTGATTTTACTTTAAATCCGAGAAACAACGAACCTAGAACCGACTTGCTACTCCCTATACTTTTGCTGTAATCACGATTCACGCACTCACGAATTTTGCCGCGATTTGCGATTTGGCCTGATTTCTTTACCTGTAAATAGATAGCAGCTTTTTGCTTTCCTCTGCTAAAAATTTGTTTGCCTCTTAATCACCATCTCTGAATCATTGCTAAAGTGAGCCTGAACTCATCCCAAGTATCTCTCACTCACCCTGAACCTCCTAAAGGGAATTAAAACCATTTTCGGCATATTTTTCACTTCCTTGCCACCACATTCAAAGCACTTGGGCCGGTTTTTTAAAACTCATACCTGATTTCTCTAAGTTGCTGGGGGGGAATTGAACTGAATTATATTTGATTGCATTTCTAAGAACTGTGTGCTCTCCTCTTCATCTCCTTACATTGCATAAAGGGGGGTGAATTGTCAAAGAAAAGTGATTGCTTGTTTTGTTGAAGTCATATCAAGTTATTTCTGTACTGCATTTATTCCACCTTGCATTTCCTTGAACCGTATAAAGCATTCTCTACCCCTTTATTCTTCTGTTCCTATTCACAAGTGTGCTACCTCATCCTCTATACTACTCCTGAGTAACCAAATCAGTTTACTAGTAGAACATTATTCATTGTTCATTACTGCTCATATTCTTAAGTGTGATATTAAATATTAATTTATTATAAGAGTGTGATAGATATACCGTTATATTTCTCAAATAAACCTTTTAAACTTGCAAAACAGAACTACTTCTTGGCTCAGTGGGGTCAGGGGGATTCTAAGAGAGGGGTGTTATATAGGGGTAGTCGTCCAGAACTCATGAACTGGACATAAAGATATATCAATAAGAGTTTCCACTCAGTATCCCAGACTAGGCATTGACTTAGCTGTAGTGTTGAATTGAATCTTCTTACAAATTGGGGGCTCGTAACCGGGGATTCCGGATTTGACTATCACTTGTGCAGATTAATACAGTGTGCTAACTGACAAGATACATACATCCGGTCGGATCACCACGCTGTGTTACGCTGTAAAGCACTCCTCAAAAGGACGCTCTAAGGGAAAGGTCTGTTTTGCAAAATAAAATACAAACTTCTGTAAGTCAGGAAGGAACTCAAATTCCAGAATGACGACCTTGGTAGATATGAAAATAGCCAGAGAGCACTTCTTACATAAGCTATTTGTGAGAGGCGAATGGACTCATCAGGGCCAGACGGTCTGGTTGCAGGCAATCGCACCCCAGATCACTGAAACAGGGTCAGATACATGGAGAGACCAGGGTCCCTTACATGTGGCCCTGAGTGAACTATATATGGCCCCTAAGGCCAAGGATGAGCACAACAAGATTGCCAGGGTAGTGGCATATTTATATTTACATATGGGAGCCATGCAGGACAAATGTGCTGAAGGCCAAGATCTGGCGAGTAGGCAACTGCTGGCATTACAGAAGGCCCAAACTGATCTAGACTCTTCTGAGCAGAGGCTGCACAGAAGCCAGGAGTCCGAAAATGAGAGTAGACAGTACATCATTAAAATAAAGAAGGATATGGATATCCTGCAACAGGAAAAGACGGACCAGGATACCAGAATTCTGACTTTGCAGAAGGAGCACCAAGACAGTCTGGACTCCTTACTGCAGAGCCAGTAAAAGCTGGAGCAACAGATACATTTCAACAGGGCATGCACAGAGCAGGTAGCCACCCTGCAAATCCAACTAGACAGAGAGAAAGAGGAAAGCAATACATTGATTTTGAAAGACCTAGGCAGAGTTTGATGAAGAACACCAGAAAGCTGGTGCCTTCCAAAGGCAAAGGGACGACCTGGCGGCACAGATGCAGACTCTTAGTCAGGAAAGGGATATCTTAGGCCAGGAAGTCTGCCACTTAAAAAGGAAAATGGGAGAAAATCACCTGGCCCTCCAGGGACTGGGTGGCCTCCAAAAAGAACACCAGAACTTGTTAGAGCACACCAGGAGGGTGGAGGAGGCTCTGGAAAGAAAGGAGCAGGCCAATAGGGACACAACTCAGGAGGTAACCCTCCTGCAGCAAAGACTGGCCCAGTACTCCAGGACCAATCAGGAGGCACAGAGAGAGAATGAGGCTCTCTGCCAGCACAATGATAGGCTCCAGCAACAGGTAGCCATGCAGGAGAGACTGATAGAGTCTAGTAAGGCCTTAACTGAGGAACTAAAAACGCAGGCTCTTGCATTGCAACAGGAAGCAGGGGCGGATAGAGATGAGGTTCGCTGGGAAAGAGAAACTCCTGAGCATAACCTCAGGTGCCCTAGTACCAGAGGCATTCATCTCTCCCAGTCCCTGGACTCTACCACCCCCATGCTGCCTGGCGCACATGAGCACGGGGCCACAGGGATGGCAGATTACTATCCAGATAAAAGTATGGGGCTCATAGGCCAGTACCACCCACGAATGGAGGGGCGGGCATCCAGGTATGGGCACCGAAGCACAGTGCAATTTAGTGGGGAACCCAAGGAGAGTAGGCCCACTAAGGGCATCCTGAAAACCTCTGCCCAGTTAGGTCAGTGGGGGGGATACCCAGCAAATCTTGGCAGCAAGAAGGGATCTGAAGACTCCTCTGAGCGGTACAGGAAACAGGAGACCAGGTCCCCACATTCTGCCAGCCATTCCCAGGCTCGCAGAATCCGGGAAAACCTGGAAGATCAGACGGGCACCTCTGGGAGCAGTGCTTCTGAGTCAGAGGATGAATGGACCAGGGTTACCCGAACCAAAAAGGCCAATAAGGCAAAAAGGGCCTTGCTTAAGGACCCATTGAAGCAAATAAAGGCAATCAGGAGTGTCATCACTCCTTATCATAAGAACGCCAAGTATTCGTTTGGGAACACTTGGAGCTCTATGAGCAAATGATGGAGACTTTCCATTTGAAGGACAGCAGTAGCTGCATCCAGTACGTCAAATTGACATTCTCCCCAGAATACTCCAGTTTATTTGCGGGGCTGGAGGACCAAAATCATTTAAGATGGTCCACCTATAAGGCGGCCATCTTGAAACATTTTTCTCTTCACAGAAATCCTCAAGAGGCTCGCAAGGCAGCCTACAATTTGCAATGTGGGGAGGATCAGGCCCCACAACAGTTTGTGCAAGAATTAAAATGTGCTTTTGCGCAGACCAACAGAAGGGTGCGCACGGATAGCAGAGAATTTATCAATACGTTTTTCCATGCCCTACCCAAATACATAATGACCCAGCTCGTGAGAGATTTTCATGAGAAAAGATCTTTAGACTGGGTCATTGAACAGGCTACCCGGATTTATGAGGTGCAGAAGCCTATCGAAAATAAAAATAACGCGCCGAAAAACCCCACAACCAACAGCACCCCGGCTGCTGCCAAGGTGGCAGAGGTAAAGGATGCCCCCATTTTAAATTTGGAGATGGGGGGGCCTAAAAACCTGCCTGCACCAAATAATTCACAGCCCAGAAGGCCCTCGGGCCAGTCACAGACAGGGAGTCGAGGAGGTAGTCCCACAAATGGGGTCCCCCGCTCCCCTGACTATGTAAGTCCCCGCTACAAGGGAAACCGACCAATCCTGGGTTATGTGTGGACTCCTCCAGCCCAAGGGGGGGATCCAGCCAAGCACCTGACCCGGGGAACTTCCCTCCTAACTTCCCCCAGGAGGGCAGAAATTCTCCAAATCCTGGGCAGAACTTTTTTCCCAGGTATCCGCCCAATTTCCAGCCCCAAAATCATCCATCCTTCTTTCCCCAATTCCCTGAGCCCAGACAACCTAATCCGGGAGAGGGGAGGCCAAGGGTGGAGGGGTACCAAAATCTTCCCAACCAGGGGTACTACCAGAGAAGGGATAGCTACCCTTCCCGGGATCAGCCCAGGGGAGAAAATAGAGCCCCGTATCAGCCTGAGCGGGTTTCACAACTTGAGCGCCAGGTCCAAAATATGGCACGGGATCTGGGTCACATACTGAGGGCTCAACAGAACCCTCAGATGAGCATGCCACTGCAGAATGCCCCAAACTCTGGACCTGGTGCTCCAGAACAATGACGGGGGCAGCACACCGATAACCCACCGGTTCCCAGGGAGGAGGCACAAGGGGAAGGGGGGTGTAAAGCCTTGGAGGAAGCTCCCTTCCCAACTTGTAAAAAGTCCCTGGAAAACCAGGAACCGGAAACAAAATCTCCTACCCCTGAAAGTCTGCCACCCAAGGAGCAGAGAGGAGGTAGGAGAAACAAAGTACCCAAACAGACCCAGTTTGTGGAGGAGGTACAGATCTTCCAATTTGAGGGAGAGGGATCCTCAGAGGATCCTGGGGAAAAGATCTTCTCCTTTAAAGATGGGGGAACTCCTCCCAAGGAAAAATGGGTCCCAAGGGACGCCAATACAGACTGGGGAGATGTGGAGACTGAGCTACCGCCGCCCATCATCTCATCCCAGAACCCACAATACCAAAATCCATTGGTTCAAACCCATCCTGGTGACTGCCTCCAAAAAGGGTGGGCGGCCCGGAACCGGAACCAGGGGAACCCACAATGGCTCTGATCTCCAGTTGCCAACTTTTTCTTTCAGATTCCCAAGGCTCTCCATAGAATTCTGCCCAAATCTCTTCGCTAGCAATGTCCAACACCAGAAAGTTAGCCCACCAGTTGTCCAAAAATGTGCATTATCTGTGCCCCCTTGAGGAGAAGGAGGGAAGATACTATGTCCCGGTACAATTACAGGGGCAGGGTACAATTTTGGCACTGGTGGACACTGGATCCCAAGCTACCCTTCTGTCCAAAAGGGCCTTTGAGGAACTAAATGCAGGAAGGGGGGAGAATTACCAAATTCCTCTCACCTCTCTTCCTGGACAACTGCAGAACTTTGACAGGAAGGAAATTCCCGTTGAGGGGACTGCAGACTTGGTCATTAAAATTGGGCGACACAAGGTGAAACACCCGGTCATAGTAGTGACTCCAGAGGGCACCCCTTGTTTACTAGGGAATGACCTCCTGAGAAGGTTGTCACCCCTAATAGATTGTGTAAACAAGGTCCTCTGGACCCAGACTAGCCGACCCATAAAATTAAAACAGAGTGTCAACCATGTTAGTTTAAACAGCACCTGCCACATGGTTGAGCAAAAATCTGACCAAGTAGAATTTCACTTCCAGAACAACCAAACTCCAGACGTGACAGTAATAGCAGTAGGACAACAGACTGGTGATGGGGGGTCCTCTCTATTTCTGAAGATCAACCTTCCTTCCAGTTTAAGGTGGTATTTCACACTGGAAGGAAACACCCTGAAATTCTTTACTAATCCACAATCAGAAACTCCCACTCCTATAGTCCAGAAAGATGTGAAATCAGCTTAGAGCCTGGCTGATATTCAGCAAATTGGAGAGCAGTTGTTCATCCCTGTTCAGTTAAATGATGGGAAGGTTTCTGTTCTCGCTCGAGTGTGTGTGAACAACTTTAAGAGCTTCATCAGCGAAGCCATGTTCCGCCAACTCCCAAAAGATCCAGCCATTCCCACATTCAAACTGATAGACAAAGGGGAAATGGACCTGGAAGCACCTAATTCCAAACATCTCCTGCCAAGCAGGTGTATGCTCAAAATCTCCATTGGCAACAAGAGCATAGTCCATAATTGTTGGGTCGTGCGAGACGTCACTGCAGCCTTTTACTTAGGCAGTGACATTCTCAAACACTTTGCCATTAGTTTGGACCTAATGAACTTCAAAGCTTGGTCCCGATTAGCGGATAATCCCATGGGCTTTGATGATCCAGAAAAAGCATTTAGGTCAGCTCAATTGCTACCTTATGCAGTTGAAATTCAGATCAAAGAGGAAGTCACCATCCTAGAAAGGACCCGACAATTCTCCCTGGGAGTGAAAGTTAAAAGAGGACAAAAATTGAAAAACCCTGATGCTTATATCCATCTAAATGCTTCTCTCCAACAGCAAGGGTTAGGGGTAAACCCAACTCCATTAGTCAACATAGAACATGACACAATTCTAATAGAGGTGGATAACAGCGACTTAAAGAGTATTACTCTAGCCGCAAGCACCATTATTGGAATGGCGGTTGATGACCAACATTTTTCCATTGATTTAGGAAATGAACTCTTAGGACCAATCCCCAAGGACTGTTTTGACAGTGACAGTGATGACAATACAACACTAGACAGGATTTTTACCCGGCATGGGGGGAACGTCCTGGTGTACACTTCCTGCCCTTATGGTAAGGAAGATGTGACTTGTGACTTCAGGAGGGATGAGGTGATTTTCCAGGTCCATGAGGGTTGCCTTTCCCACCTGAGGCCTCCAGTCCAAATCAGCACTCTGACCAGGGACTTCTCCACCCAGCTGGAGGAGGCCGCTGAGATAGCCAAACCAGAAGTCTTTCCAGGCTTCAGGCAGATGGTGGAAGAGAGAGTCAACCTAGCTGATGCCTGTGTGACTCTGGAACAAAAGCAAAAGTTGAAACAAGTTTTCTTGGATTTCCAAGATCTCTTTGCGGTAGACTCATATGACTGTGGCCGCACCGACATCCACACAACAACAATCCCCACGGACCCTGACATGACTCCAGTGTTTGTGAAGCAATATCGCTTGCCTCTCGCATCAATGGAGTCCCTTACTGAAATAATTAAGAACCTGGAGTCCAGGGGAATAATCCGTCCAGTTCACAGCACCTTCAATAACCCGGTGCTGGGAATATTGAAGCCAAACGTCCAGTAGAGACTCTGCGCCGACCTCAGGGAGCTCAACAAACGGGTCCATACTTCCCGATGGCCTCTGCCCTACATTGACCAAGGGCTGGCCCAGATCCAGGGGTTACAGGTATTCACTGCAATATACCTGACCAATGGATACTGGACTGTGCCTGTCCGTAGGGAGGACCAATACAAGCTGGCTTTTACGTTCGGGGGCCAGCAGTACATATGGACCCGGACTCCCTTCGGATACCTCAACTCCGGCAATGAATTCAACATTTTCCTACACAAGGCCATGCCCGACCTGGGTGCAAGGGGTAACCTGGCTTATGTAGATGATGTCCTTATCAAATGTTCATCTGTGGAGGAACACATAGCGGAGATCCGTTATGTTCTGACCCAGTTGAGGGCCGCCGGAGCAAAACTTTCCTTTCAGAAAGCACAGTGGTGTAGAACCCGTGTTAATTTCTTGGGGCATGAGATTACTCCTCAGGGTCTCTGTCCCCAGGAAAAGAAAGTGGAAGCACTTCAATAAACTGAAAGACCACACAACTCTGCGGGAACTAAGGAGCCTCCTTGGACTGACTAATTACAGCAGAAAGTTCATTGAAGGCTACGCAGAGATCACTAGACCCCTGATTCATCTCTTGAAGGGGGGGGGTCAAGTGGGAATGGGGTCCAGAACAATCTGAGGCGGTAAGACAACTCAAAAGAAGTCTCTCACAAGCGCCTTGTCTAGCTTACCCTGTCAGAAACAAGGAGTTCTTCCTGGAGACCGGGTTCTCTAATACGTGCTTGACGGCAGTATTGTCCCAAAAGCATGACAAGGTCAATAAAGTAATCTCCTATGCGAGCAAAACTTTATCATCTGTGGAGGAAAAATTCAACGATTGTGAGAAGGCACTCCTGGCAACGGTGTGGGCATTGAAGGATTACCGCCCGTTTATGCAGGGGGTACACATCATAGTGGAGACTCCACACCAGCCTCTGCAATATCTCCAAAGTGACAGAATCCGGGCCGGAAATGTGAGTAATTCCCGAATTACTTCCTGGATTCTGTCAATGCAAGGCTTTCCTGTGGAGGTCAGATATGGCCAAAACAAGAAGAGTCCCCTCGCGCAAGGTCTGGCTGACTTGCATGATTGTGCCAGAGAAAACTGTCTCGAGAACGAAAGTCTAAAAATCAAGGACAACATGGAGGCATACCTTAATTCCCCACACAAAATCTTTGAAGAAGACAAGTGTGAGGGAATGCCCACTGTCTATGTGGATGGATGCTCTTACCATGTTGACAACGACGGGGAGAAAGAACTGGTGGCTGGCGTAGGGAATGCATGGGTGAAGGAGTTTCCAGAACCCTCCGCTGGATACAAAATTGGTCCCCAGAGTAGTCAGGTTGCAGTGTTGATGGCTGTGCATCAGGCCATCCTCACTGCTATCCAACATCAACTCCACGAACTGGTCATAATCACCGATTCGGATTATGTACGGAACGGGTTCGTGGAGCACCTGGTTAATTGGAAAACCAGAGGCATGTTATGTGCTAATAACAAACCCTTGAACATGGGAAGTTAATCCAACACATTGATGATCTGGTCACATCGAATGGGATGACCATCTACTGGAAAAAGATCAAGGGTCATTCCAAAGTAGAGGGACCAGACAAAACTGGAAATGACTTAGCTGATAAGCTGGCCAAAACCGGGGCCATCCAAGGGGATCTAATCGAAATAGAGTCCCTGTTGGGGGAAATCCAGGTCACTGCTATCACTAGGTCCCAGACAAATGCTCACAATGATCTTTCAACTGCCCAATGGAGCAAGGAGACCCCTGATGCTGATTTGATTACAGCTCAGAAGGGGGATCCAATTATTGGTAAGTTTTACCAACACCTTGAGGACCCTGAGAACTTTCCCCTGACGGATACCGATTACATTGGGAAAGAGGACCTAAGAGTGTTGATGAAATGTCCAAAAATGTTCCGAATCCAAGACGGTTTGTTGGTAAGGAAATCCCAAGCTGGCCATGATCAGTGGGTGGTTCCTACCTCATTCCGAAGCCTGATGTTAAGTCACGCCCATGATGTGGCCACCGCCGGTCATAGGGGGTTTCACACAACACTGGAAATCTTAAGAGAGGTTGCATACTGGCCACACATGGGCCGGGACCTCAACCAATATTTGAAGGGTTGTCTTGTGTGTGCACAATTTCAGTCAACATCCCTCACACACCGGGCACCTCTCCAAAAGAGGGGAATGACACTCCCATGGTCAGATTTGCAAATTGACTTTGTAGGCCCCGTGATTCGCTCTGCTAGGGGGAATAAGTACAAGATGGTGCTTCCCCAGCATTTGCTATACAGGACCCAAGAGCAGACACTGATAACTGCCTCCACAACTCATGAGTATGTGGAGAATTTAAGGAAACACCTTCAACATGCTTTTGCCTATGCTCAGCGGAATCTAGAAAGATCAGCCGAGAGTATGAAGACCCACTATGACCTGAAAACTTCCAGGAAGGAATATCAGATGGGGCACCGGGTCTATTTATACAACTTCCAAAGAAACCAGGCAAGACAGCGCAAATTTTTGCCTACATGGAAGGGACCCTTTGAGATTATAGACAAGATCTCCCCTGTGGCCTACAAGATCCGCATCCCCAAAGGTGGTTTGGCAGAGGGGGGAGACAAGTGGGTCCACATAAACCAGTTGAAGTGTTGCCATCCCAGACACACTTTGCAGCAACTGGAGGAGTCCTCTGCAATCCCAGAGGGTACCGCTCCAGAGCAATTCAATTCCAACCCTAAAATATCCTACATATAGCCTATCAAATTCTGTGTTTCTCAAGTTTATGTGTTCCTGTCTCTTAATTTAAAAAAATGTGCATGTTCATATCTGTTGAGTTCTAAAATATATATGCCACTCCACTATATCAATGGTGGGGGAGAAATGTCCATGAATAGGTATTGCCGCTCTTCCTTTGTCGTCCTAGGAGAAAGAAAACCTGGAGACTGGCCCAGGAGGACGATCCGGAGACCGGGAGCAAAGATCCGAGGGGCCCGAGGTACCGCCCAATATTCCCATCAGGACCGGCGAGGAGAACCGATCGATCAGTACCGGATGGAGGAAAAGATGCTGAACTGTGCCATTTGCAGAATTGGAAGAAGATTATGCGGACATACCAGTGCGTGGGTCAAAAACATCTGTGCACCCGACTCCCCATCGACTCAAATTCAAAGTGCAGTCGCGTGGGGGGGCCTTTTTGGGTGTCCTGACCCACGTTTGAGCTATCATGCTGCAACATTTGGTGCTGTGGGCTTAGAAAATCCAAGATGGCCAAAAAGCCCACATGTGCGCCAGAATCCAGGAGAACCACGCAGTTTGTGCGCTCACCAAAATGGTTGCCTAACTTGCCACCCACCAGTGCGAGCATGATGGGCCAGGGTGCCATGAGAGGAATGGGTGCCAAAGGTAAAACAGCAGCGCCTGTTAGCTAAACAAAAAAAAACGCTTTAAAATTGCTTTTGGTTTCTCTGAATGCCAGCTCAAAATGCCTATTTTCAAACATTGCAACACATCCAAAAATCTCACTGAACACCAGCAGACATCTGGCAGAATGAAGTTTTGTGTGCCTACAAAATCTGGGAAGATGAAGAGCCCAAAATAATGTTGATAACAAGACTGGCTGAGTGCTAAACTGAACTGAAAGACACTAAAATCGAAATGTTTAGAATAAATGAGTGACCTACTTTTGAGTGTCACATAGTTTGTCACTGTTGAAATGTCATAGTTTTGAACTTAGAATCAGCATTCTAGCTGCATGTGTAAAAATTGTAAGTTTGATTTAAACTGGGAACCCAAAATGACATGTATCTAAAAGCTGTCTTAAAGAGATTCCAATTCTGCCTGACATCTACCCCCACAGGAGTTGAAACTTGATCAGCAGGTTCCCAGGCCTGGCTTCATTCTGTGCCCCTTCCAAAAGGAGGTAACACACTCTCTGATTGAATTACCTGGGGACTGCAGGAAACTAAACAAAGGGCCCAGGCAGATGGTTTATTGGGGGGGTCGTAAATGGCTTCCTTTTGAACAACGCCCTTCCTTGACTCAGGCAGATGGTTTATTGGGGGGGTCGTAAAGTGGCTTCCTCTTGGCAGAAACGGGGAGGGGCAGCCCCCTCTGAGGACAGGCTGAGCTTAAAGAAAGTGGATAGACTGGTTTCTCCACCATGTGACCTGGGAAGACACACCCCTGTTGGCCAGAATATGATTTTAAGAAAGATGTATAACTCATGGTGCGGACTTGTCAAAATTATCTAAATGATACCATAATTCTTGTGATTTTTCTGCCCACATTTTAAGAGGTTTTAGGACCCGGTGGTATCATCTGGGTTTACGAGCAGAAAAGAGGCTGTTACTCTAAATGTATGCATGTTTAAAATCTGACACTTCCTTATCTAAATGCCCACATGCCTTGCACACAATTGTATAAATTTGGAGAAAAATCCGATATGGGGAAAGCTACTAAAAAGCGCAAAAAGTTGCCATTTCTTTACCCAAGCTCCTAGAAACGCCAGGGTCGGAACAGTGCATCCCATCAGTAATGCATGATGTGTGTATGCAATGACAAACAACTGTGTATCTGTGGAATATGTATTTGGGTCAAATATAGATTTGTGTGCAATTTGACAGGGGAGTGTCCTTTCTGCAGGCCATAAAACAGCTTCACCATGACTCACATTTCCTTTCCCCTATCAAGGAAGAGAGAAAAGCTTGACCAATGATCAGTTGAGAGAGGGGCTGGCTTAGTGATGCTGCGCACACACCCACTTTCAAAAGACATAAAAAGAGCCACTGGAAGCTAGAGAGGACATTCAGATCCAGTTGCTGCGGAGCGTTTTGCCGGACCACACAACATCCAGAAGATACCAGTTCCAGACTGACTCCAGCTACATACTCCAGAACCTAGAACTTATACTTTAGAACCTAAATCAGAGGCCTAAAACCACAAGCTGAGTTCTCTGCAGCAGGCCTCAAATCATTGCAAGCTACTCACAGCCGGGCGAGCTGCTTGAATCCCTTGCCAAGAACTTTTGCCAGGACCAGTGCAGAGATCCAGGAGCCGTGCAGAGACCGCTGTATCCGGACAGACCAGACCAGTGCCAGACCAGACCAGACCGTGCAGAACCGCAGACCCAGAGACCAGATCACTGTGAAGTGCCGCTAGCCTGATTAATCAGATCCGTGACGAGGTCCAGTCCTTCCAATTTATATTGTGAGTACCTAGCAGAACTGTGCAGAACCAATCTCTTAGTTAAAATAATCTAATCCAAACTATTTTAACCTAAGTAGAACAGCCTCCCAGAAATCATGTCATCTGTCATTTGTAAAGCTGCACAACTGTCACCTGTCAATTCTGAAGCTGCAAGCTGTCACATGTCATTTTGAGTTTACTTTAAATCCGAAAAACTACCTTTATTTAATCGTCCGTATTTCTGGAACCGTTTGGGCTAGGAACGCAATTTAACTTTCCTCTGAAAGCTTGGAATCTCATCTTTCCAATGAACATATAACCGACTATAATTTTGCCGTAATCACGATTCACGCACTCGCGAATTTTGCCACGATTTGCGATTTGGCCTGATTTCTTTACCTGTAAAAAGATAGCAGCTTTTTGCTTTCCTCTGTTAAAAATTCATTTGCCTCTTATCACCAACTCTGAATGATTGCTAAAGTGAGCCTGAACTCATCCGAAGTATCTCTCACTCACCCTGAACCTCCTAAAGGGAATTAAAACCATTTTCGGCATATTTTTCACTTCCTTGCCACCACATTCAAAGCACTTGGGTTGGTGTTTTAAAACTCATACCTGATTTCTCTAAGTTGCTGGGGGGGGGAATTGAACTGAATTATATTTGATTGCATTTCTAAGAACTGTGTGCTCTCCTCTTCATCTCCTTACATTGCATAAAGGGGGGGTGAATTGTCAAAGAAAAGTGATTGCTTGTTTTGTTGAAGTCATATCAAGTTATTTCTGTACTGCATTTATTCCACCTTGCATTTCCTTGAACCGTATAAAGCATTCTCTACCCCTTTATTCTTCTGTTCCTATTCACAAGTGTGCTACCTCATCGTCTATACTATTCCTGAGTAACCAAATCAGTTTACTAGTAGAACATTATTCATTGTTGATTACTGCTCATATTCTTAAGTGTGATATTAAATATTAATTTATTATAAGAGTGTGATAGATATACCGTTATATTTCTCAAATAAACCTTTTAAACTTGCAAAACAGAACTACTTCTTGGCTCAGTGGGGTCAGGGGGATTCTAAGAGAGGGGTGTTATATAGGGGTAGTCGTCCAGAACTCATGAACTGGACATAAAGATATATCAATAAGGGTTTCCATTCAGTATCCCAGACTAGGCATTGACTTAGCTGTAGTGTTGAATTGAATCTTCTTACAATGGGACCCACCGAAGGGTATTTGGGTGGCAGATGTTGTGCAACGCTACAACTCATCTATTGCACAGACCATTGAGGAGACAGCACCCAATTAATATTAAGCTATTAAAACAAAACACCGTGGGAATAAATGATACAATTAAGTGTTTGCTACAATGAAAAAAAATGTCGGAAGGCTGAACCACAAATGGAAAGGAGCCCCAAATCAGTTTCCGACAAAGGACATATAGGCACGTTGATGGGCATGGACCTACCTGCAGTGTTCAACACCTTGGCTTACCTTGGCTTACCTTGGCTTACACCTGTTGAAGCGCCTAAGGGCGGTAACTGTGTTATCTGATTCAGCAGTTAATTGGGTTCAATATTTCCTGTCAAACAGAATATCTAGAGTAAAAGTTAGGGAGTGCTCCTCAGGTGCAGATATTTTAACATGTGGAGCACTGCAGGGTTAGTATATGTTGCCCTTGCTCTTTAAGGTATAGACTAAAGCTTTACATGACCTTCTGATCGAATGGGGTGTCATCTTTCAGAATTATGCTAATGGCATCCAGATCGTTTTTTTGCCAATCTGGTTCCAATGATGATAACACAGCTTTTATTTGGGAGATATTTCAGGACATTGCAAAATGTATGTTAGCTAATTGGTCAGATCTCAATAAAGCAAAAACAGAAATCCTGTTTATCCCTCCTAAGGCCTAATGGTAAAGTGTTCCCCAGGCTCATTGTTCTGGAAGAATCTGAATGTACAGTTTGGGTCCTCGATCAAGCAAAGTCCCTGGGCATATTGGATTCCTCATTGTCTTTCACTTCTCATATTGGCAGTTTATTAATATCTTCACATTATTATTTAATGATCTTGAGACAGATCAGGCCTTCAATAACTGAAGATAACTGTGCCACTTTAGCTCAAGCCATAAAGTGGACAAAACTAAACTACTGCAATAGTCTCCATGTAGGACTTACAAAGCAGTATATTAGATGGCTACACATTCTCTCCAGCCCTGAAATCTCTCCACTTGCTCCCGGTGACTGCAAGGATCAGGTTCAAGACCCTCTACATTGTCAACAAGGATTTCTGGGGCTGGGGACCACACTATATCCAACTCTCTCTTCCTAAGCACTTTCCTTCTCAAGCTCCACCTCCAACTCTTTGAGGGTCAGACATTTCTCCAGGCAGAGAGTGGGGGTAGATCTCTGTCCTCAGCTGGGGCCTCCCTCTGGAACAGCCTCACTGCCTCCCCCAATTTAACTAGGACTACCTAATGTTCCAGAAGTAACTCAAGACCTCCCTTTTCACTACTGCTTGCTCTCTCTCTCTCTCTCTCTCTCTCTCCTCCCTGCTGATGTACATGTCTGCTGCACTAACTGGTTACCTGGCCCATCTCAGAACCTTAATGGGCACGAGGCTCCTTCATGACCAGTAGCCCCATGCACTGCCCATGGGCATCACACACACTGAGGGACTGTATCTGCAACCCTACTGTCCCCTGCCTACTTGCACTTACTTGAGCCAGCCACCCCGGCAGCACATACTTATGCTTGCCTTTGCAATCTTCCCCCTTTTTCTCCCTGGCACTTCTCCTCTCCCTTGCCCTTCGCACCTGCACGATCTGAATGACACAAGGCCTAGTAAGATTGTTGGTTTTGTCCTCCCTTTGTCTCCCCTTCCACCTCTTGTCACGCCTAGAAACACATAACTTTTGATATTTGTTAATTTTCGCCCTGAAGCACCGTTGTCCAGTGCTGTGAAACCTTATAGTAGTAGTACTAGCTTAAATACACATTTGAACATTTAAAATAATTTTAGTCCGCATTTAAATCACATGAACATAGATAAGGCCAATAAATCTAACCACTTGACAGAAAAAATACTTAAATCAGCCATATTAAATACTAGGTCCCTTAACAGGCATGCCCCCAATATTCAGGATTACATCATTGATAATGACCTGGATGTAATCTTCTTAAATGAAACATTGATTAATGAGGCTAGTGGACCAATGGTAGCACACGGGCTGTCCCAGAAGGCTATACCATTTACTGTCAGAATAGAGATCAGGGACCTGGTGGCAGAGCGGCAATTACAGCCAAAAATGGCATTAAACTTCACAACTCTCTCAGCCAATGTAACAGCGGTGAAGTTTCGAATTTGAAATTAACTTCCACCCCCTCAAAGCTGTATCAACCTCATTTTGATTTACCAGACCCCGGTGGATATGAACACCTTTAATGATGAAATTGTACAGACTTTGGCTCAATTCAAAGGGACTAACTGTGCCACATTATTTCTTGATGACCTAAACCATTGGCGAGGGGACACAATGGATAAATGCCCGATTCAAACCTGAACAACATTGATCATCATGTTTGTTTGTTTTGTTTGTTTGTTTATTTGTTTATTTTATTTGTATTTTGCTCCAAACCCGGAGGTAGAAGGGCGCTTAGGAATATGGTTACAGTGTGCATACTTCGTACAGGTTTATAATATATACATATATTTACAGTGGTTAATAAACAAAACATATGCAGTGCGTACAATAAACAATTTTCAGAATAAATACAGTGTCTAAGCCAGTATCCGCACGGGTCTAGAGTTAGTGGTGTTATTCTTTGTTTATGGAAATGTTGTAAATTCTGATCCCACAAACGCTAAGGGCAATGTCCTTGACTGGATTGTGACAAGGATTCTCAAGGTCCAGATCAATAATACTACTACTTGTATTTGAACCGACCATTTCATGATTAACTTCTCCCTTTACCTCCAGTCCCCCGACCCAAACTAAGTAATACACCAAAGTCAGTTTCAACCGAAATTTAATAAAGTGCATGCATCTGATCTTTCAGACTGCATTACAAAAATGATGTCCGTGACCTATGCGCTAGACCCCCCCGATCGGCTTGTTGAGGTCTTTAATACTAACTTGTGTCTCCTCTTAGACAAACTCTCCCCTCTCAAAACCAAGTCGATCCACAATAACCCAGACCACGAAAAAAGGTTCTTGCAAGAGCTTAGATCCTTGAAATACAAGAAAAGGAAAGCAGAAAGATGTTGGCTAAAATGCTCCTCCTTTGATAATAAGAGCACATGGGAATTACTCGAGAGAACCTGCAAAAATGCGATTACTGGCTCCAAGAAAAACATTTTCAATAAACAAATTGAGGAAGCTGACAATATGCCTAAGAAACTGTTTGAAGTTCTAAAACAACTAGAGAAACCAAAAGCTCAATCAACTACATTTACACCTACGAATGAAGACTGCTCTGAAATCCAGCAAGCCTTTGAGGCAAAGATATCTAAAGCAAGGGACAAAATAAAAGATCAGATTGCTTATAAAACAAGCATACATAGCACCCTATCTCACAATCCAAGTCCCTCACTCCACCTAGATATTCCTCCAGACGCAGAACTTGCTGTTTTTTATGTTTGCTCCAGTGATTAGACTGGACCTACAAACAACTTTAAGCAATATGCCCCCTTCTGCTGGTCCACATAACTTCCTTTTTCCGAAAATGATTCTCGATAGTAGGGACATTTTTGTCCCTTTTCAAGTAAGATGTTATATTAATAATGCCTCTTTTCACACTTGCTCAGTTCTGGACAACATCCAAAATGTTACAGTAACACCTCTCCTAAGAAAACATGGGGCAGATGCCAACGAATCTTAAGACCTATCACTAATTGCAACTTCCTGTTGAAGATCTTGGATAAGGCGGATACGTGTCAAATCCAGAGGTTTATAGGATCCATAAGTGCACTACATCCGAGGCAGTCTGGCTTTCGACCCGCTCATAGTACGGAGACGGCCCTTTTCGATTTGCAAACCCACATGTTGGGGATTGTGGACAAGGGTAAGGCTGGCCTCTTAGTACTATTGGATCTGTCGGCCGTCTTCGATCTCCTGGACCACAAGCGTCTTTTGCACACATTGAAAGATACTGGCCATTGCTATGAAAAGACATGTATGTGGGTGCACTCTTTCCTGACCGGGCGCTTATCAAGAGTCTGCTAGGGAGAATCATCAACAGCCTCACTCTTTCCACCTGCGGGATTCCACAGGGGGCATGCATGTGCCCTGTAATCTTCAATCTTTATGCCAGTCCCCTCTGCATCCTCCTGGAAGAATCAGGGGTGTTTTCTGCCAACTATGCAGATGATACCCAGCTGGTTCTAGAGATCTCTGGGGACCATGCTGCTCATAATACAAACCACCAACACATCTACAACCTGGTAGATTCATGGATGAGACACACGTGGATGTGCCTCAATGGAGGCAAAATAGAGCTATTAATCTTTGGTTCTCCCCAGGCAAGAGCGAAATTAGATCTTGATTACCAGGCTTTCTCTATCCATGAATGTGACATCCCAGTGCTGGACAAAATAAAAACATCTGACGTACATCTTGATTGCTCCTTGAGCGCAGAGTCACAAGCGGCCCAGGTTGCTAAAAACTACACCTACTACGTAAGACTCCTTAGGAAGAAAACTGCACAAATGCCTTGGCGGTTATCTTGTCTAGGATAGACTACTGCAGTGCCTTGCTTATGGGCATCTTTTAGAGGAGCTTGCAGAGGCTTCAGATTGTTCAGAATACCATTCGCATCATAAAAAAGATTCCGAGAAAATGACATATCTCAGCCTATCGACAAGGTTTACACTGGCTCCCTGTAACGGCCAGGCTGTCATGATGCCTGCCCCCGGGAAGCCAGACCAGGCCCAGCAACCCCGGAAACAGGCATCATGCCATTTGGAGCATGCCCAAAAACCCCAGTTAGGGGCTGTTTGGGTGCAGTCCTGGCGCCTATGGCGCCAGGCTCATAAGGTTAAAGTCAGTCCTGGCGCCATAGGCGCTAGGCTAATTACAGAAAACCTACCTAATGCAGACCATGCTGCATACTTACCTAGTGCAGATCATGCTGCACGAAGCCACAAGCCAAATGGAGCTTAGGAGGGACTATTTTACCTAAGGGACTACTTTCTTCTCGGGTGGGGGCTGTGGAAGAATACTTACCTGGGACTTCTTCCTAGGCTATTTAAACCACGCCCGGACAGCCGCACGTGCTTCGCGTCATTCTGCATTCAGCAGCGTAACGCTCACCGTGCCTCCAGCAGCTTCCAGTCTTCAGCCACGCCCGCTTCAGTCCTGGACCACCTGGAAACGAAAAGAAAGAAGGAGAAGAGGTTCAAACTTGAAACCTTACCTGAATTCTTGATCGATTGCGCCGTTGATCTTGAAGAAGGATTCATCGCACGCGCGTCGTCATGCACCTCGCAGCGCCGCGCTGAACTCACCATCCAGTGCAGCTTTTCCTCACTCCATCGCAAACTCTGCATTTCCAAACCACTCTCCGATATCTAAGGGGACAAGAAAAGCCAGGTGAGCACGGGAATGCAAAAGGGCAATACAAGCTACCCCCAAAGACTCACCGGATTACCACAGGGGGTACTCACCTCATCTCGGGTCAGCGCAGTTAACTCTGCATCACCGCCGCACCTCGGCCCCTAAGGGGAAACCACTGGACATTACAAGCTACCCCCCAAAGACTTACCTGATTTACCGCAGGGGGGTAGTCACCTCTTCTCGGGTCAGCGCAGTTAACTCTGCATCATCTCTGTACCCCGGCCCCTAAAGGGAAAACCACTATAGACTTACCTGACTCTCACCAACTACCATTTGGACTCTTCGTGGTGGTTAAGCCGGCAACCCACAAGGAATCGGAAAGAGTGAAGATCAGACATTTGAACTCTTACAAACTATTGGATTCTAGAGTCAATACTGGAACTCACCAATTCCTCCACGCCAGTGAAGTAACCGGTCGTCTACGCGCCCCTGCGCTCGATGCAGGATGGAGAGCTCATCTTTCCAAACCATCAGGTGAGAATAAGAGGGAACATCGGGAGTGGTCAGTGGGCAGACAACGGGAGTGCAAGGTGGGTTAACGCTCAAATTATGGGAGGCTAATTCCCTTTCTCCTTTGCAGAAAGATATTCATACGAGCCGACAAACGAAGTAAGTGGGGCTGTCCAGTCAGTCATCTCGGCTCTACGTGGCACCAGGCCAGTCCAGATCGACGTCCCCGTGGGAATCAGGTGAGTGTAACACAGACATCTATTCAAAACAGCTTCTTTCGTACATACATGCTTCTTTGCAAACACCCTGAGCTATTTGAAATCACTTTTGACCCTATAAGAGCTCTCATGGATGCTTCAATCGACTAACATAATGCAAGTTAATTACCCATCGTTTAAGCGAACTAAAGGCCTGGGCAGGTCCTTTGCCGTCTGCTGAGCTAAAACATTGAATTCGCTCTGCCTACCCCTGCGGCAGGACACCAACATTAGAGCCTTTAAGAAAGCACTATAGATCTTGCTCTTTGAATAAACCCTTGTACCATTGTTATTTTGTCCTCTTCCTGTAATTCTGTTGTCTTGTATGTATATGTGCGCCGTGATGCCTGCTGGTTGCGGCACGTTATAAATCAATAAATTAAATAAATGTGAAACTCATAACCCCACACTTACACCAAAGGCAATGTGTTGTAGTTATATGTATATACATGTTCTATATCTATGGGATCTATGTGATCACTGCAAAATTCAAATCCTGAAAACGAAAATGTTGATTTTTTTTAAAAACACATTTTATGCATATGCATGCCTAAACCTCCCCCACATTTCTTATTACCCTAACCCACCCACCTACATATATATGCAGCAAAATGCAGGTTTAATTGTTTAACTAAGCCCATGTAAAGTATAACTGATGTCTTGTTGTGATGTCCCCGGCGTAAAGTTGACTTTGCTGAAATTTTAAAACATTTGGGTTTTAACAATAAAACCCAGCCTGTTCATTATTCCAGTATGGTGGGGTGGGGCTGTATAGTAGGAAGTGTTAGATCAGTGGTGGCCACTTTGTGAACAGACCATAGATTAACCAATATATCTTATAGTGGCAGTACATGATTCAATCCTGAAGGTATATGGAACTGTAAACATGAGGCATTTGTAAGTAATGTATATGTTTTTGAAAGTAAGCCCAGCATGTACTGGAAGCCAGTGACGATTCCTAAGGTGGCTGCGACCAGTTATTTCTACCACAAACCAAAAATGAGATGACATGCCATTTGCATTTGTTACATCCTGTGGATCCGGTCATTAGCAAGGCCTATGCAAGATCTGTTAGCTTCGCCAAAGCAAGAGTTAATTATAGCACCCTTATCACAGAGTAATTTTGTTTGAGTGATGGATGTGAACCTTTGTTAATGTTCAGCTGTTTAGTTTTGTGGAAGGATGACTGCTTCAGCTCCTTGTGAGTAGATAAAGAAGTCAGGATATTAAACAATACATATCCACCTTCAATTAGTTTCATAATCGTTGAAGATAGTCGGAATGGGCCACTGGAGATTTTTGGTTGTTTACAGATGGTAGTGGACAGAACTTTGTTGGTGTATCTAAGTGTTATCATCCTAGAAAGGGAATCTAAGATTTCTTTGTCATGTATATCCATTAGGGGCTCCACAAAAATGGTGAAGGAAAGCAGGGGTAATGTCTTTGGGGCTTTGATGTGTTAGACATGCCATGGCACTGGGCTGAGAGAGGCGGTTCCATCTGACGTATGATTTTTTTCCTTAGTTCGGATAAGGAGCAGAACTCTTGGAGTTTGGCTCTGAATCACCGGATATGGATCATAACTAATGAATCAGTATATTGTGGTCAACCATATCGAATGTGGCAGAGAGTCATTGTTGCCTATAGTAAGCATGTTACACTAGAGTGAGATAATTGTTGTTCCTTTGCTGTGGTGGCAACAGATTAATGATTGTCACCTGAATGGAATGTGCATCATTGCTCCTCTGGGCTAATGAGATGATGTCTTTTCCTAGAATGGTGGTGTTCCCATGAACACCATCACTATGTTGTTATGGCTATCTGGAGAAAGGTGTTTTTAATCGTCACAAGATTAAGGGCCATTTCACAAAATCTGGGAAACATGTAATCTAGGAGGTGGTTGCTAAATGTGATGAGAGGCCTAGGGAAAGTATCAGAGAGAAGGTAGCTGCTTTTGCTACTATGCAGAGGCTACCTGATTGTTTGAAATGGTTAGACCTGTTACCATTGGAAAGACTATAAATCTCATTCCCAAGGAATAATGTTAATTATTGAGGCAAATTAGCAATGAATGCAGAAGGAACAGGGCATAGTTATGGTGTTTGCTAGGTTAGAGAGGAATATGGAGTATGGAGTTGTCTGTGCATTCCTGGAATGTGAAGTGCTGCATTATTAGAAAGTATTCTAGTCCTATCTCTGAATTCATATGATTTCTTGGATGTTTTCGAAGTGGTTTAAATCTTTGGATTTGGCACATATGGTGGCACTTTAGCATCACTCTGTGACCAAAACAATGGTACAGGGAGTAGAGATAAGAGAACAGATGTTGAGAAGCAGAATATGTGGTTGCAATGCTACCCACATGCACTGGCTGTATCACAAATTGGTACTGAGGATCCTTCTCTCCATGCTTTATTTAGCCTATTCCTTCATCATAGTCCTTCTCTGCTTCATAGCCCTTTTTCCTTCTTCATCATATAACTTCATCATGTTCATTCTCTTGCATCTGAGTACTTTAGCATAGTCTTCCTTTGTCCTGTTCTTCCCCTTCATCATAGTCCTTTTTCCTTCTACTTAGTCCGTTGTCATTGTTCTTTAGCATTATTCGTCTTCTTCCTTTTACTTTCGCTCCTTCATGATAGTCATTCTCCTTTATCCTAGTCCTTCTCAATCATCATAGTCCTTCATCGTAGTCCTCTTCAATCAACATAGTCACTTATCCAAGTCAAAGTCCTTCATCCTAGACCCTCTTATCATCATAGCCCTTCTTCATAATCCTTTTCCTTCATCATATACTTCAGTATAGTGATATATACTATTCTTTCATCATTGACTTCCATCATAGTCCTGTATCATAGTCCTTCATCCTAGTCTTCCAACCAAGTCAATTTCCTTCATCATATTCCTTCATCATAGTCCTTCATCACAGTCCTGCTCTTTTGTCAATGTCCCGAATCATAGTCCATCATCTTTGTCATATTACTCAATAACAGTCTTGTTTCATAGTCATTCATGATAGTTCTTTGTCATAGACTTTCCCATTTAACATGGACTATCATCACAGTCCTTCATTAGTGTCATTCATCATTGTGCTTATCCTTACTCATTGTCCTTCATCCTAGTCCTTCTCCTTCTCATAATACTTCCCTCCCATCCTTCACCTATTCCATAATATTTAGTCATGGTACTTTTTCCTTCTCCTTCATCCTAGTCTTTCTCCTTCATCATATTCCATGTTCCTAGTCCTTCTCGTTCATGATAGTTCTTCATCCTACTACCTCTACTTCATTGATGTCCTTTATCTGCTCCTTTGCCTTTCCATTATCTTAGTCCTTTTCTTTCATCATGGCCCTTCACTGTAGACCTTCTTCTTTGTCATATGACTTTGTCAAAGTCCTATTTGGCCCTTCACCATAGACCTTCTTGATCATAATCGTTCCCCCTTGTTAAAGACCTTCAGCCTAGTCTTTCTCCTTTATCATAGTCCTTTGTCCTCATTGTACTCTTTCTTATTTATAGCAGTTGGCCTTCTTCACAGTCCTTTTATATGCCTTATCCTTTGTCACAAGCCGCCATCACAGTTGTTCTTCTTTGTCATAGTCATTCTTCAACATAGCTCTTCATTATAATTCTCCTCTTTCATTGTAGACATCCCCCTTCCTCACAGTCCTTCTCCTTTGTCCTAATTCTTCTCCTTCATTTTAGTCATTTATCCTTGCCCTTCACCCAAGTCCTCCTCCTTCATCCGAGTCTATTGTCCATCTTCTTTGTACTAGTCATTCTGCTGGATCCTAGTACATCTTGTTAATCCCGGTCCTTCTTCTATGTCCTTTTCATTCTACCTCATCCTTATCCAATCCCCCTTCTTTATCCCTTCATCATCCTAGTCTTTTGTATCCTTTGTCTTAGTTTTAGTTCTTGTTATTCATTCAGGTCTTTCCCATGTGTTCTAGTTGTTTCCCTTCTGTCTCATTTTAGTCCTTAAGCCTTTGTCCTGCTCCTTTGTCCTATGCCCTTCTCCGTCCTCATCTTAATCCTTAGTCCTTCATCATAGTCCTTCTCCTTCATCCTAGTCCTCCTCCATTCTAGCTCTTCACCTTATTCATCTTAATCCATATACTTCTTCATTGTACTCTGACCTTCATCCAAGTCCTTTGACCTTCACACTATGCATGTGTTCTTCATCAATGTTGTTCATTGTAATTGTTATCTTTCATCCTAGTCCATTGTCCAAGTCCTTCTGCGTCCTAGTCATCTTTCAATGTAGTCATTCACCCTAGGAGTTGTCCTTCATCCTACTCCTTGTGCCTCATTCTATTCATTTGGCCTGTTCCTTCATCCTAGTCCTATTGCTTTATCAAAGTTCTTCACCCCAGTCCATCTTCCTACTTCTCCATTGTGCTTGTCCCCCATCATCATTGTTCTCCATCTGCTTGGTCTTCATTTTAGCCTTTTGGTTTAGCACTTCAATATTATTTTTATTTCATGTCCTTTATCGTAGTCCTTGTTACAGTCCATCATCCTTGTCCTTCTACTTAGTCCTTGTCCTTCACATTAGTCCCTGTTCCTTAATTGTAGTACTTGTCTGTCATTTTAAACCTTCTTCAGTGTTATAGTTCATCATTCTAGTACCTCTTCTTCATCCTAATCTCAGTCTTTATTCATGTGTCTAGTGCTTCTCCTTTAACACTAGGCCTTCTCTAGGTTCAAGTCTCCTTCGAAATTGTCATTTGTCCTTGTCCTTCTCCTTTGATGAAGTTGTTCTTGTTTATCCTAATTATTTTTCTTCATCGCAGATATTCATCCTAGTTTGGCCATATCTCAGGCGATGTTTCTTAGTCATTGAAAGCCACAGTCTCCCAGCTCTGCCACTCTTCGGCATGCCTTAATTTATCATTGCTTTCTTTGCCCATCCACATCTCCCTCTACACCTCTCTCTTGCTCCCATGCTTGCTCTGTCTGTCTCACTGTGTTCTGCTTATGTGATGATAGTTATTTCCCATTCTTTATGGGGCCAACAAAAATCCATAGCTATAAATGTGACATGCTATGAGCAACTGCAATGCTTGCTATTTTAAAACCAGGGCAAAGTGATTCACTAAAATTCATTTAATTCTAGTTTTTTTTTAATTCCTTTTGCAGTTTGGGGGGACATCAACTGCTTGGGAGACGGTTTCCCTTAGGGCAGTAAGTCTTGCTTTAGGATGGGAATGAATTTAGGTGCTGAGCATAGGCATTTAGAAGCAAGATTTTGAACTTAGTGAATAGGACTGCATTCTAAGACCAAAAGAGGCAGGTAGTAGGTGTGGGCTAATTTTCCCAACCCACCTGTCCTCTACTCCATCTACATATCCACCACTCTCAACTTTCATCAACAAGATCTGCATGATAAGATAGCACATAGGCACCAATGCTACAACTGACAGCATACCATTCATCCCATCTTGCAAAATCGCAACTACATGGAAAATCTTCAAGACTGTCACTATGGAAGAACTCACCGCCACCCTAGCATCATTCAAGGCCACATCATAGGCTGTTGACCCACTCAACGACATTCACCACATCACCAAGCTGCATTTGAGCAATAAACTGCAAACTGGCTGCACTGGCTCCTGTGCGCACCAGGACCTCAAAACTGCATTTGGCAGCAACAGCAAAAATGACTGCACCATCCAGCCTAGCGCACTTCAGGCAAAATGGAAAAAGGGGACATACTGAAAAAGTATGCCAGTGTGTTCTGAAACCTATAAAGGGGATCAAGTGAAAATGCAGCACTGCATTGCTGCAAAAGCCAAAATCCCCTTCAAAATGAAACCATTTCAAAATGTTGTTTTTACGCCAATTCCACCTGTTCATTCTGAAAACACTGAATAAAAAGGCCCTGCCGTGCCAAGGATAATTCACTGTGCTTCACCAAAACCAGGCATAATTCTTGAATGACAGGCCCAGTCAAACCAGCTCTCAGAGAAATCAAAAGCAACTTCATTTTCACTCACACAGGAACACGCATTTATTTTCCTTCCAAATGTATCCAGGCGCAGTAGTTCAAAGAGACTTTAATTCTCTCCACCAGGTCAAGTGCAAATATATCTATACTTTAGATAAGACTCCTGCATTCAAGGAAATCACTGCAGCTGCAAAGACTGTATGGGCAGCTGAGGGAGCTGCAAAACCGAATTTAAAGAAAGAAATGCTAGCATTTTTTAACACATTTGGAAGAACGGGCTTTACTGACTGAAGAAAAAAATTGGCCAGTTTGAAAAGAAATTGTTAATGAAAGCATGCTTACTTAGCAATGTAAAGGGTTTATGTTAGTGGTGGTAATACACACATAGGCTATCTTCTTTCACAGGTTTGTCTAATTCAGGACCCAAAATAAGAAATGAAAGAGTTTAAAACACATGGGCTGGATTTGCAAGCTCTCAGGAAAACCAGTCATTCCAGTTGCCTGCCATGAAACTTCTCCAAGGAAGGGAGACACATCATAAATCCAGAACACGCAAGTGAAAATTGCCAGCTTCAAAACCTTTGTATGGGCTAGGACAATCAAAGTTCACACGCTCGTCGGACATTTGTCTGTGCTCCAGGCTGGGAAAATAGAAGTCCTGGGACACTAACCTGTCAAATGTAAGGGGCAATAAAATCTTCAATTAAGATGGGAAACCTCTCTTGCCTTTAAGGAAATTACAGTTGCTTGCAGTTGGAGAAAGAAAATAAACAGGATCTAGTAACAGAGGGACTGCCTTTTGGTTACAAAGACTATTTTATAAAGAAACTTTATCTCGGTAGCATGAATTAATAGAAATATAAAAAAAGTTCACAGTTTCAAATCTAATTTTATGTGCTATCTTTTAAAACTTGGTAGAACTCATTGCTACATGGGAAACAGAAGTTACAAAATATGACAGATTCCAAGGAAAGTATTAATGGTGCAAACATAAAACTTTGTACATACACCCATGGGGATAATCGCATCTGTGTATAAAATTGTGGAATTTTAGGCCAAATCTTTCATGTTTAAAATTACCAAAATGTATCATAAAGGAGAAAGAAGGTCGTACAGACCTGAGGATTGGACTGATCTGTGCTGCACATAATATGTATCCTATGTGTATAATTTGACAAGAGAATGCAATTGAAGAAATGTATGTTTTTGGCAAAACTTCAGTAAAGTAAATGTGGGAGTTTCTTGACATTGTAAAACTCACCTCATACACCTGACATCATTCTGTTAGAAATCCAACCAACTGTGAGCGAGGTGGAGACTAGCACCTTTGTCCAATCCTTTTGCTAGGGGTGTGTTTACTTAAGCCTGCCCAGTCATATCCTGTGATGATGTCATTTTGCACTATAAATATGGGTCCCTGACAAGACCCTGGATAAACACTCTTCCTGATTTCCTGTGCGTTCCTGTACCCATCATCTATCCAGACTCCAGATCCCAACTACAAAGCCAAGCATTGCTGATCCTGCTCCAGCAAAGGCCTCAAATTAAAAAAACATTAACCAAAAGAAACTTTGGTACTTTTGGCATCCTGATCCAGATTGGCTTGCTGCCACTCACTGCATGCTGCTGCAATCCTGCTACCCTGATGCGCTATATTATCCAGTAACCAGAATTTCCAGGCCAGAAGTGCTATCCGGTAACCAGTCCATGCCCAGCTGATCCTGTCCCTCTGATTTTGTCCGGCTGTCCTTTGTTAGACCAAATCCATGTGGTGACCAGAGCGCTGACTGTCCATAACCCAAAAACTAAAAACTGGACTGTGAGTATCAATAGGAACCATAGAAACCTGTAGTATAACTTACCTTGCCTTGTCCTCATCCCACTCTACATAAGCCACCCTATCCTTACCCTGATAACTTGTAATACCGTCACCATCATTCTTGAAACCCTGTCACTGATTTCTAGTGCTAGCGCCAGCTCTTCTAGTAATTTTGTCTTGTAAAATCCTAAACTATAAATCCTATTTCATGTGTTCGGACTGGTTCCGCCACGGAGGGCTCTGCGGAACTAGGGTTGAATTTGCGAATCAACCCTGGAGCTTACTTTGTCTCTCTTTGGTATTCTAGCCTAAATGCTCCAGTGTAAAGTAAAACTGTTCTTGTGAAAACTGATTTCCTTTCCTTTTTCACAGCTCTATTTGACTCAAAATGTACCTTTCTAGATCTTGCATAACTCACTCAATTTACCAGATAGAGACTTAATTTCACTTCCATATTGTACCTATGATCTATAGCTACACCCCAACACAAAAACATATGATGTACCTTATTTCTCCCGTTTTTTTATTAAAAACCGTTATGGTAATTTTAGGCAGGATTTTCAAAGTTTGCTGATTTTCCAACGTGTCATTTGCTGCAAACATCTTTTAAAACCTGCCACTCATTTTCTAACTGTATGCTCTGTTATCCATTGCCTGTGATTGTTAGTACTTGTACATTGTTGCTGCAGTTAGGAATAATATTTGTTTCAAGGTTTTTACACACATTCATTAATTCATTCATCCATTTCTGAGTGTAATTTTTAGCATTGCCAGGGTTTGAAATCTGTTATTTTCTCTCTTTTTTGGGGACGGGGGGAGGTCAGATTTCAATTCTGTTTTCCTGATTACCTGCTGCTTCTGTTTATCCACTCAGAATTGATTATTTGTGGGTTGAGGGAACATTGCAGGGGGAAATTCTAACTTGAGTGCTATCTTTCCTAAACTCAAAAATACTCCTATTTCCTGGTGTTTTGTAGATGTGTCAATAGAAGGTTAAACTAAGTGCATTGCTTACATTCCTATTGTTCTTATCACCCCATTGGTGATTGCTGTCCCATATTAAAATGTGTTTGATTTCTTTTAATTTTTCAAATAAATAAATAAATATTATATTTATCAACCAGCCTGGTTCATGGTCCATTGTGACCCAGGGTATTTGAAAAGGGGGTGTGATATGAGTGGTGTACCATCTCAATATTTCATCTAATATACAAACATAAGCATTTGAATCGTGCATTTCATACTAGGCCGAGACTAAGGTGTGCGTCGCCTGATTGAAATCCTCAACAAATTGGACAACATCGTTCCTGCCTATGTACTCGATCAATGGCACACTATAAAGCAGCTGTCAAATACTACAAACTGGAGATTACGGAAGATAAGAAACATTTTTACAACTCAAGAATTCAGAATGCTAAATCTGATGTTAGCAAACTCTTCAAAATATCGAAGGAACAAGAGAATAATTCTCAGCCTCCTGCTAATTCTCCTACAAAAGATGCACCCTGGTGCCAGAAAATTCAAAATGCGATACAAAATAAGCTGAAGGACATCAGGTCTGACATAGCTTTAAAAAAAGACCTCCAGTCGTTAGCATCCAGAAGCAGTGGGCTTGAGTCATTTGTCAGATGCTCTTTGATTCCCCAATTTAATTTTTCCACCGTTGGGGTTGACGAATTGGCAGCAGTGGTGGAGCAGATGAAGGCAACCAGATGTAAGGGAGACCCCTGCTCCTCCATGATATTCAAATCTTGACCCCCCGGTCTTCTGGATGTCATATGCACATTTGTAAACTCCTCTTTACAGGAGGGTTAGGTTCCAGCTGATATAAAGAAAGCTTGGGTATCCCCTATTTTCAAATAGGGGATACCCAATAATTTTAAAATAGGGGATACGCTTGGATCTGGATGATCAGCTTAACTACAGGCCCATAACAAATACGCCTTTATTGTTAAAAATTCTCGATCGTATTGCACATAGCCAGATCTCACAACATCTGGATAAGTTTCCCATTCTGAATCACTATCAATCAGGATTCAGAAAGGGCTTTGGAACTGAGACTTCTTTATTGGAGTTGAAGTCGAGACTTATGGGGCGTATCGTCAAGGGTCTATCTTCTCTTCTAATATCATTGGATTTGTCAGCTGCTTTTGATTTGGTTGACCACGCCATTCTTGTTTCCAGAATGGCAGAGGTGGCCAACTTTTCTCCATCCGCGGTCCAATGGATTAGTTCTTTCTTGGTTAATAGAGAATGTCGGGTCTTCTCCGAGGAGGCAGAGGCCTCTTCAGTCTTAGTTAACTTTTGGGTGCCGCAGGGAGTGGGGAGTGAGCATTTATCCCTGCGTATATAACATCTGTATGGCCCCCTTTTTTGCCCTTTTGGAGCAGGAGGGGGTCATGTTCTCCAACTACGCAGATGACACCCAATTTGTCATCACGATGACTGGCACCCATTCAAAAGATGAAGATGAACTTAATAGAGTCTACTCTTCAATAGAGAACTGGATGGTCTGTAACAATCTTGGCTTAAATAGAGGAAAAACAGAGTTGATGATCGTGGGTACCCCAGTGATGTTGGCAAAGCTGGACCCCTCCTATAGCTGTTTTTCACTTGGAGAAGTTAAACTAACCCCACAGGTGAATGTAAAAATCTTACGAGTGGTTCTAGATCGATTGCTGAACATGAAGGCCCACGTGGGCAGTCTTGTTTCGGCAGCTATCTACTATGTCAAACTGTTGGAACGTCTTAGACCATTTATATCCCAGGATAATACTGAAACTATAGCAAGAACTTTCATTGGCGCAAAGATAGATTATTGTAGCAGTATTGTGGTTGGTCTTTGTAAAGCGGACGCTAATAGGCTTCAAGTTGTCCAAAATGGCGTGGTTCAAGTGGTCTTTGGACTATCCCGCCTTGAACATGTCTCGGCGGCCAGACGCTCCCTGCACTGGCTCCCCGTGGAAGCACGTGCCCGTTTCTGACTCTTGGGTTATCACCTTCAAATGTACATAGGGCCTTATGCCTTTGTACTCGCAAGACCTTATTCTTAATAAGATTAACAGCAGAACCCTTAGGTCAAATAATCAAAATTATTTGGTCTCTCCCAGATGCAGAACTAAGAAGGATTTTTGAACATTGAGCATTTTTCTCTGCAGCTCCTTAAGCCTGGAATCTGCTGCCTCTGGAGATGCATGGCCTGGATTTGTTGAATTTTTTTTTTTTTAAAAAACTGAAACTTGATTGTTTTCTTAAATCCCCAAGGCTGCTTTGACCTTCGATCTTAGACCAGGACTGCTTTTCAGACTTTTCCCATTGTCGTATTGCGCTATATAAATAACTTAAAGTAAAGTAAAAGTAAAGACCCCTCCGACTGAAGCACTCCTCCCTTACCTGACAATCATGAACAGCTCCTTAACTCAAGGCATCTTCCCCTCAATCCTCAAGATGGGATAAATTCATCTGCTTCTCAAGAAACCAACAGTGGACCCTGAAGACTGCAGCTACTACCAGTCTTCACCCATCCACCCATCTTAGGTAAGATCCTTGAGAAAGCAGTAGGTCTGCAACTCCTCTAACATATTGAAGCCAACAACCTCCTTTAATCCTGCCAATCTGGCTTCAGACCCAGATGCAGCACAGGAACGGCTACCATCAAGGTGATCAACAATGCCCATGATGATGGCCATCCTTGCCTGCTGGTTCTCCTTGGCCTCTCAGCAGCATGTAACACAGTAAACCCCCAAACACTCACCAACAATCTACATTGCTGCATGGGAATCAGCAGGATTATTCGTAGCTGGTTCACATCCCACCTCGCTAATTGCCACTATTTTTGTCCCAATGGTTTGCTCCAGATCACCAACTCTACAAATCACCTGTGGAGTCCCTCAGGGATCTATCCTCTACCCTCTGCTCTTCAACATTTACATGGAACACTCCTACCTCCACAAAATATTCACATCCATCAATATGCAGATGACACACAGCTCTACCTCAATATATCCTTCATCTGAGACATCCGCAAGTTCAATGCCTGACTCACATTAATCCAGTCCTGGATGTCCAGTGCTTACCTGAAGCTCAACCCTTCCAAGACTGATACGCAACTGCTGACTAACAACACTGACCACCCTGACATCTAGACCTGGCTCTATTTTATACACATCATAGGCATCACACCCCAGATGGCCACCTTTGCCACGTTCCTTAGGTTCGACATCAACAGACACTTCTCCTTCAAACAGCATATATAAAGGAAGACCCATATAGCTTGGTTCCAACTTTCTCTCCTGTGAAACATCAACTGCTGTCCAAGCCTTGGCCCTGTCCCAGCTGGATTGTGGCAATGCCCTTTTGGAAGGCCTTCCAGTGACTACTCTGGCACATCTGAGATGTGTCCTGCATCCTGCAGCATGACTCATCAAAGGACTCTGCACATTTGACTTCTGCAACATTCACAAGGCTGTTACCTTGAAGTGCCCAAGTTACCTCACTGAGAAACAGAATCTACGGAGGCCTACGATCCGCCGGAAGTGTGGACATGTGCTGACTTGAACTCTGTCAGTGCATAAAGGAAGAACCAGATGACTGGCCTTCTCTGTCTATGCCTCAAGACTCTGGAAGGTCTTCCTCATCAACTTCAGACGTGCCCCTCGCTTTTACAGTTCAGGAAGTAGCTCAAGGCCCTCCTCTTCAAGAAATGCTTCACCCGTAACACCTATGATCACACATACCTGAGACTGGAGGATCTGCTCCCCACTGCTTCTTCCCCTGGTTGCTTGTAGATCCCTCGCTGCTTAATTGACCCGCTCCTGCCTCCCCTGTTGTTATCTCCCTGCAACCTTGCTTCTCTGTTTCCCTCACTGGGTTCTTCCCCTTATGATTGTAAAGTCCTCCTTTGCTTCCCAAAGATAGGTTTTTGCTGAATAATAATAATAATAATAATAATAATAATAATAATAATAATAATGATAATAATAATAATAATAATAATAATAATAATAATAATAATAGTGTGAGTTTTTGGTAATGCATGGATTAGTGTCAGAAAAGTGGGGCACACAAAAGCTAAGTTTACTCTTATCATATTTTGTATAGCGGTTCATGCTAGATTCCTCGCACTTCTAAGAATTGCAATAGTTGCCTTATTTAGTGCTCATATTAATGCTGTTCAATGTATTGCATTGCCATTTAAAAGAATGAAGAACTGAGCCAGCCCTGCAGGAATTAATGTGTCACACTCTATATTGCTAACCTTCACACTGATGCTCAACCACCACTGCCACTATGTTTGTTGTGCAACTAAATATTTGGTGTTGGAGGTTCAATGCAAAAAGGGGGACAAGATCACAGTATACCAACATTTGGTGATCACGATTACAACAGTATTATTGCCAACTATAGAAGTATGTCAGTCATCAACACGAAGATTAAAGAGTGAATTTAAGAGTTTCCAAAGCAGTAAAGGATGTACATGAGGATCAAGGGAAGCCTGTATTCTCCCCTTTTCCCAACTTTCCTCTCCATCAGTCCACTCATGGTATGCTCCAATATTTTTGGCTCCTCATTGTTAAGAACCCCAAACAGGAAATGCTCTGCTCTCTGCGCACACACTGTTATGTAATATTCATGCTAGAAGCGCTATCCCATCCCCATCAAAGTCAGATGTGCCATGAAGTCAGATCAGACAGCAAGAGCAATAATGTAGTTCAGCAGAAGGCATATTTTGAAGGGTTCCATGTCAGGGACGTCATTTCACCAAAATGCCAGGGGTAGCGGAAGTGACATCACACGACCCTTGACCCCTGATGACATCACATGAAGTGATGTTATTTGAACCCACCCCAAAGTGATATCGCGGGGAGCGATGGAAAACAACCTTTCACCCGTTGACAAAACAGGAAGTGGCATCACATAGCATTGTACACTACGAAAAATATGGTTACGGTATCACCATAATGTGATGTACATTTCATACCTGAATGGATCGCCATATGTATCATTAAGATCAGTGTGTATATGCCCATATTGCCAAATTACTGTGATTGCAAGCAGACGTCCATGACCAAATGATAATGATGTGTTATTATATAGCACTTAAGCTTAAGCGCTTTACATAGAAGAAATATACACCCAATATCAGCCAACCTGTGTTGGTACCCATTTATCGACCTCAGAAGGATGAAAGGCTGAGTTGAGGTGTTTGAGAATAGACTAAATCAGTGACTCACCCCCTGAAGTGTGCCTGAAATAAACCTTTAATGAGTCTAGCAATTATTGTATAGAATTCCAGAAAGACACATTTTTTGGCACTCCTATTCTTTCTCATTTAGGTTCAGTGCTGAAAGTGTTAGACTTGCTGCCCTCATGTTCTTATTTTTCTCCTTTTTTTAAGGGGCCTGAACATGAAAGCAAGCCACTCCAGAATTAAAGAGCCACACATTTTTTTTTTTAGAGGTCGCAAAGGAGACCTCAGAGGTTGCACTTGCGACCTCTGGCGACCCCCAAATGACATCCCTGTTCCATGTGATTTTACCAAAAACGTTTTATTTGAGACATTTTTGACTGCAACAATTTTACCGAAAAAATGCCAAATTGCTTTTTTTATTTGTGGGGGTGCTCACCCACCAAGCCCCCTGTGTCACCATGTTGTTAACACCACCACCTCCTCCCCGCCTGTTTTAACCCCTTACCACCTAAAAATATATTTTTTGAAATCAGTATTTTTTCAGTAAACATTTTTCAGTAAAAAATGCCTCGAATAAAAAATCCTTGGTAAAACCACTGGATACCATTGTGAAGCTATAAAGGTGTAGAATTGGTGAAAAATCGGTTTGGCCAATTCTACACAGGTGTAAGCATTGTCCAAGCACTACATTTCTGAAATCAATTAGTTGCACAGATTTAACCACTAATAAAAAGAAAAAATAGACATGGAAACAAAGAAGTTATCGAAGGAGAAAGAGGAAGTTTGACAGATGAACAGAAGGGCAGGTCGATAGGGTGATATTTAGAAAAACTGCAGGTGCATTTATGTTGCCTATTAGTACCAAGAGGTGCTAGCAACCATCCCTTTATCACAATTTAAAAGAACATATACTATAATTAGCTAAATAGCTAGCTCGATATCTAGATAAAGAGAGAGAACGAGGGACAGAGAGAGAGAGAGAGAGAGAGAGAGAGAGAGAGAGAGAGCGGATAGGCAGACCGAGTGATTGATATACAGTCAGCTAAACACACAAGCTTGCAGACAGACAGGATAGTCAACAGACAGACACTCAGATGCAGATGGACAGACAGGCAGAGCGATACACTGGCATGGACATGGGGACAGATAGCTGGCCAGAAACACAGACACTCATGAAGATCCACACATACAGCAATCGATGAGCTAACAGAGAGCTTGATATACAGGCTACAAACAGTAGACAAACACAAAGGCTGGCAGGCTGGCAGACTGGCAGGGAGATTGGCATTGCAGCTCACAAATTATACATTTCTGCCTATTCGACCTTTAAAAAGAAAGAGAGAGAGAGATGGAGAGACAGAGAGAGAGAAAGAGGGGTGCTCAGACTGACAGATAGATGATACGTTGACAGCTGAAGAGGAAGTCAGAGATAGATGGATACAGTTTGCTGGTAAACAGATATGTTATATAACTTTAATAATAGGGAGCTATACATACAAGTACATGTTTGCATGATTCAATTTGGCCTTTGCAAGAGATGAGGAGGAAATGAGCAATGCAGTCAACAGAATAATAGTCCGAGACAGCTTCCCAAGCTGTCAAGGGCATTTTACTGGATGATTAATTGGCACTGCCCTAGCCGGCCCCTGGGCCCTGCTGAAGGCCATGCCCCTTGACATGCACCTGCCACTCTGCGATTGATTGCAGAAAATGGATGCCTTCCCTTTTTTGCAGCTGTTAATTGCTTTAAGGAATTGCAGTTCATCTACACGAGGAAGATCTTCTTATGTGACCCCAAAATATAATGAATTTAAACACAATTTCTCAACTGCTCTAAGAAAAGTGAAATTGTCGAATCACGCAATGTCACATCCGAATCTCAAATATCTTTCTTGATATAAAAAAGGTTTTACAAATGCATATTTCGTTCGCATTTTGCATAGTAACACGGAAAGAGGAGCTAACTGTAAGGGGCTTGATTGAAATCTGTTAATTCGGGTGAAAGAAATCTGTCACTTACAAATTAATTCTTCTCTGGGTGGCAGGCTACACTGTAAGGTTAAACAGCTGTCAGAAGAGAGCAGCATGTAGTGTAATGTTCGTCAGCTGTCAGGCGGGGGCAGCATTCACTGAAATGCTCAACATCAATGAGAAGGGGCAGCAAACATTGTAATGTTCTAATGCAATAATGGATTATCATAAGGCAGCATATAATGTTAAACAATGTGAGACATATGACGGAAGAAGGCAAAATGCTATGCAATGTTAAACAGCTTTCAGAAGGGGTCGACAAACACTGTAATGTTCGACAGCTGTCAGAAGGTGGCAGTGTGTCCTTTAATGTTCAAGAAACCAGAGCCTTAGTGTGTCCAGGTTGGACTATTGCAACAGCAGTCTTTACGTGGTTCTCCAGCTTTTTAAATTCTCATAGACCAGAGGTCTGCAAACTTTGGCTCTCCAGATGTTTTGGACTACAACTCCCATCAAAACTAGCCAGCATAGTTCATGCTGTGGGATCATGGGAGTTGTAGTCCAAAACATCTGGAAAGCCACAGGTTGTAAACCACAGTCTTAGGTTATACCTTCCTGGTGGTATTTGTATTTTATTTATATTTTATAAAGTGCCTTAAAGAAAAGTGCTGTACACTTTAAAAGTAAAGTACGGTACAAAAAGTGGTAAGCAGTAAACAATCAATCCTGGTAGCAGACATTCAGGGATATTGAAGAAGGTGGGTTTTCAAGGAGACATGAAAGAGAGAATAAACAGTAATAGACCAGAGAGAAAGTGGAAGAGCATTCCATTGAAAGGGAGCAAGAAGGTGGAAACATCGGTAACCGGACTGGGCACATGGCGGCCGGGGAACGTTAAGTCTAAAAAGGGAGGAAGAACTGAGAGAGCGAGACGGAGTGTAGAAAGATAAAAGTGCAGCAAGGTAACCAGGGGCAAGTCCATAAAGAGATTTGAAGACAAGACAAAGAAAATTAAATTTGAGTTGGGAGTGAAAGGGTAGCTAACCAAGCGACGCAAGTGAAGAAGAAATAGAGTCTCGGTAAGAGAGAAGACAAAGTAAGCGAATAGAAGAACTGTAGATTGATCTTGGAGGAGCAAGACGAGAGCTCAGAAGACCAAACAGAATGGTGGAACAGTAGAAACGTCGAGAAAAGATTAGTGAGGAAATCAGAAGTTTAGAAGCTTGGAAAGTGAGGAAAGGACGAACTTTACAAATATTATGAAGATGGAAATGATCGGCACGAGAAGTAAGAGAAATGTGGTGGGCCATGGAAAGATTTGAATTAAAATAGAGGCCAACATTATGAGCAATCGAAGAAATATGGAGGTTAGAGGGAGAAAAATATATGAATGGGGGTGGAGGATGAGGATGAAGAGTATTCGCAGGGAAGAATAGGACCTCTGTCTTCTCTGCGTTAAGAGTGAGAAAGTGAGATGCCATCCACGATTTGATAGCAGAGAGATAAGCTGTAAGGGTGTGGTGTATTTCAGAAGTGAAGGAAAAACTTTGAACATACTCAAAACAGCTAAATATCGACCATCCAAAATCATAAGAGCTACATTATGGATTTGTGATCTAATGTGCTGACGCCTTTCCAGTTCCATCACAGATTGCTCCAACCACCTAAAACTATTTCACACTCCAGTTAACATGAGTGCAGCATCATAATACATTTCTCAAGCTGGCATAAAATGGAAGCTCCAAGTTAAGCACAGCAATTCCTGGTCACTATGTAGTTTTTCTCAGACCTGAAAATCATCAATAAATGCGAGCATATTTATTTGTACAAATTTGCAATCTATGATAGCCGGTTGTTAAACTCTTCTACACATGGCTTTTGCTGGGATAATTCCTTTAATAGCACCATTTAACAATAAATTTCCTTTCCTGCATCAAAATGAGCCATTTGTGAACTAACCCAGATGTATGGATCTCATTGGAAGATAGGCAATGTATGTTCAGGTCACCTGCTAGCATAACAAAGGTAACATCGGTATCATTAGTAATGCAATCTAACATTTGTTCTATGCCTTGCAAGAATAAATGTGCGATGATAGCAGCATGGTTCCAATATATAGTGAGAATCGCTAAATCCCCCTCTGGCATTTTCACTCTGACCAACTTGGTAAATATATTTGGGGTAGCCCACGGCTTCATGATGAAATCTAAATTTTGTTTCACTGCTACCAAAAGACCTGTCGAGGGTCTATCCCATTTGGAACTTCATGCAGCTAACAGGAAGGCGTCATATCCATCCCAAGCAGGGGATTCAACAAACCAAGTTTCTTGTAATAATACTATGTCAAGTACAACCAGAGGGTTATCTTTTAGTATTAAATGCTTTAACCCTCTGGTGTTCCAACTAGCATCAAAATGGCTGGATTGTTATTTATAATATACACCTTCTCGTGAGTTCTGGCCATTGGGTGCTTTTGTGCATGATGCACTTGGCTTCTGTGCAGAATCAAGCTTCCGAATCCTATCAAGTGGACCTCATAAGTAGGTAACTCTGAGGATAGAATCAGAAGGTGTCTCTTCAAAGGCCCTATAGTTATAATCTTTCTCGCTGTCATTATTTATATGCTGAGACAAAGAGTCTTGTTCTATTATGAAACCTAACTGATATAGGTCTATTCTGGCTTTCCATATAGTATTAAGAATAATGCTAGACTGAATCTATGATCTGACCTTATTTAGATCTTGATCATGGACAAATTCAACTTGGGGTATGTCAGAGGTTTGAAGATCTTCTAAGGTTTGGATGTCACTAAAAATGTTAAGAACACTCGTTCTATTGAGTATGTATTTCTGTGAGTACCCTTGCACCGCAAAATTAAGTTGTAACAATCTCTTGCAGAGAGAGATGTTCTGATCGCAGAATTATCCATTTTATTTGGTCTCATATCTGATGTTGTATTGTTGGACATCATCCCCTTATCTTTACATTCCCATATTTCATGTGTTCTGTTATGAGCCCTATTGGCGGCGTTAAAGAGGCCATTTGACGATAAATGTAATTCTACAATTTCGTTTCTTCTTTGCTCTAGTATTAGAAACCTAGATACTTGTAATGAAGTTTTAAACTGCTTTATACAAACATCTTCGTTGGAACATTGTGTAGGTGCCGCGCTCATACTTTTATCAGTATTGAATACAGCATGAATACAGCACTACAAGTTGGAAAAGCATTAAAGAGCTCTGACTCTTGCATTAGGTCATCCAAGGGCTCATTCTTCTCATTGGAGATATCAGTGGAAATATCAGAAACTCGGATGCATTTATTTTTACTTCTTATTGACTGCGCTATTTTTATGTATTTTTTTTATATTAACTTCTTGGCACCAAAACTTTGGTTTAAATGTGTTGCTAATGAGTTTATGAATTTGCTTGAACCTGATTGGGAGAGTTTACCTTGTGAATTCTGATTCTTGTTTTTTTTATTTGTGTGGTCAGTGCGACTTGTACTCTTAACATTGTGAAATATTGTAAATTCAGGTTTGCGAGTAGATGAAGAGGGATGGGCTGTTTCCCGAGGGGCCTCCTGTATGACTTCAATCATAGATTATTGTAAAGTTTCCACATTGTTAGTGTCCTTTACAAGCGTTCGCACAATGTTATCCTGCAAAGATTGTGGATGTATTGTCTGATGTATCTTTACAGCATTAGTATTTAATTTGCAAGGGCAATGTTTAACAGAAGTGGGACATACAGACATCATCCCTTCAGTTTGTTTGTTCATTTTTAAATCAAGTGCTTCGTATAATTTAGCCAAAGACATCAGTACAGTATTCATTGATCCTAGTGTAGTTTCACCAAGGATTAGAGATTCTTGCTTTGGGGATGTTGACCACCGTGGGGTTGGATTAGCATATGGGATTGATGATGAGGATGGCGTTTTTAAAGAGTCTGCGAACGTGATTAGTGAATGTGATAGGTTTGATGGTGGAGGTGTCTGAACTTGTGTGTCTGGCATCATCACTGTGTCAATCGTCAGTTGTTCTACATGACTAACCGACATGGTCATGGCAGCAGACGTGTTAGGCACACATTCCGTCATTCTCTCCATTTCAGTTTCTACAATGTTTTTAATCTCTCATGTCTTTGTGGTTTCTGATAAGCATTGGGGGCCAGAGTGAATTTGTTCTAATGTAGTATGCAAAGGTTGTGTCTGCAGCAAATCAATTGCCGGGGCCTTTTCTACAACTGTGTGACACGGCAGCTGATGGTTTTTCTTTTGATGATCTTTCAAGCTCCTTTTTTTTTCGAGCCACAATGCATCTGCTGCTATAGTGCGATCAGAAATCTCAGGTGGGATAAATATCAAGTCACTATCTTTAGGCCTGTCTGTGGTTGATGAAATCGTCGGGCGGCCCCTGTTCTTAACAGGACATTTCAGGGCATCTGTTTTCATGGAGCCCTTTACACTACAAAACACTCTAATGTCCGTCATCAATGATTGTGCTAGTTTTGGAGTTTGTGTGACCTTTTGAGGTTGCAGAAGTTCATTTGTTTTTAATTTCACAGTAGTCGACCTCCCCCTCTCAGCCGATTTGCCTAATCCTTTTAGCAACAACATAGATGACTTTAGGGTATACCCAAACGGCACAAATAAATTGACACAATACCATCAAGTGATCGATTACAGATTGTATAGGTTGCACCAAGCTAATACTTTACTCACAATGATCTCGCTTCTCGCCCCTCTACCCAACTGCGTAACTGCACTCAACAAGCACTCTGAAATGCATGAGCACAGATGCGTGTGACTCGTTATTTTTATGGGCAGTTGGAGTAGAAAGAGTTGGAGCCAATGCACTTATATCAAAACAAAGTGGTTTTTTACAGTATTTTGTCCACCGGTGGGAGTATAAGCTAAATTTAAAATAGGAAATAACAACGTGTTAGGTGAACATCCACTTTGTGTATAAGTCCTTGTAGTAATTCAATGTCAATACCATCCAGAGCAAGAGGGGGTCCTGCATAACTGCACTCAACAAGCACTCCACAATGCATGCATGCAGATGCACGCAACTTGGTTTTTATGGGCAGTTGGAGTTGAAAGGGGCAGAGCCAATGCACATAAAGCAAAGCAAAACAATGTGTTTTTTTGCAGTAGTTTGTCCACCAGTATCAATATAAGTACTACAGTTAAAACAGGAAACAGCAACGTGATAGATGAACATCCACTTTGTTGTTCATACCATCCAAAGCGAGTGGGGGTCCTGCATAACTGCACTCATCAAGTACACCACAATGTGTGCACGCAGACGCGCGCATCTCGTTTTTATGGGCAGTTGGAGTAGAAAGGGGTGGAGCCAATGCACATAGAGCAAAACACAGTGTTTTCTTGCAGTAGTTTGTCCACCAGTATCAATATAAGTACTAAAGTTAAAAATAGAAAACAATGTGTTAGGTGAACATCCACTTCATGTATTAGTCTCTGTAGTTCAATAAGGCTACCATCCACAGCATGTCCAATATGAAATTATTAAAATACATTGCTGATTTTTTAAGAACAAACCCCTTATGATATTTACTTAAATTAGGGTAGCCAATACCTCCATTTGTTACATCACGAGCTAAAATGGAATGTGAAATTCTTTTAGTTCTCTTACCACCCCACAAAAAGTCCTTAAAAACTGTATCCATCCTGCCCAGTCATTTAAAAGAAAAAGATAGGGGTAGCTAGCGACTGTATGATATACAGTGCTTTAGGAAGTAGTATGATTTTGATTGCATTAATTTTGCCCCATATTCTTAAATTAGTATAACTCCATTTTCAAATAACCTGCTTCATATTAGCTACCACCTTATTAACGTTTATCTCAACAATTATTTTTAAATCATAGACTACGATCATTCCTAAATATTTCACCTTGCCTTTAGCCATTTACAGCTCCAGTCAAGAAAATCAGCACAGAGTGAATATCTCTGTTTTGACCAATTTGTTTTGTTTCCGGATAATTTCCAGATCATTTCCTCCAAAAATGTTTTTAAAACAGAACCACAATCCTGCAAGTTGGCTAAAACAACGACTAAGTCATCCCCCTAGGCCAACACTATAATGCACCAACTCTCAATCCTTGAAGATTTGTATTTTGTTTTATAAGCACTATTTAAGGTTCAAGAGAAATATTAAACAAAAGCAGAGACAATGGGCAACCTTGTCGCATACCTCTATGGAGTTTAAATTTACTAGATATCATGCCATTGACCCTCATTTAAACTATCACTCCATTGTTCAGGCAGTGGACCATTTTTATGAATGTTTGTCCCAAAAACATTTTTTCACAATGTAAATTCTAAAAAAGTAGAGCTCGCCTGAATTCCCTTGCACCATCTAAAAAAATAAAGGCAGCATTGTGATTATCACCAGAATTAAGTTCCCAGTATAATAACTGTTCTGACATTGTCACACTCATATCTCTGACTTATGAACCCAACCTGCGATGCATGTATCAAATCTGTAATGCACATACTCAATGTGTGCAAACATTTTCATATTCACATTCAATAGTAAAATTAAGCAATCATTTTCACATTTTGAGTGATCCCAACGAGACAATGATATTGCTTGTTGATTTCTGACATTTAACATTCGAAAAATCATAATTTATGATCCTCCTTCAAATTCTTGTTCTTTCTCGATTTAACGTTTGTTGTTCACATTGTGTTAGCCTACCGATTGTGCACTTCTTCCTGTTCTTTCTATTTCCCATTATGCTCTCTATATGCTACCCAATATTCATTATTCAGCAAATATGTTTCTGGATGGTGCTCACCTTCATTGGCTTCCTATTGCTGCCCATTTTGACTCATATTTTCTTTGCCTTGTTTTCGGATGTCACCATACCCTTGTTCCTAATTAACACTCTTACCTTATTTATTTGTATCAACCATCTCATGCTCTTCATCCTTCATCTCCTTTCTCCTCACTGCCCTTCGTTCTCCTTGTGTCTCTTCTTGCATTCTTTCATTTCAACTCTTGCCTCAACTTTGGCATGCACTTTCTTTGGATGAACGTCTTCTACTTTGACTGTCTTTAAGACACGTTTAAAGCAGCATCTTTTGTCGGTTGTCTTCCTTCATTCATAGCTGAACTGAATTGTTTCTCTGATCATTGCTGTATTCTGCCAAATGATTCCAATTGGAAAAAAGGGTTGTATAAAAGAAAAATAAATAAATCGTTAAATATATACACATTCAGAGAAATTATGCCAACTGGAGCTGGGTTTTAAGCCCCTGGACCACATCTCTCCTACCTTGAGAGCCTGCCCTGGCTCCCTTTTAAAAGACACGCTTCAATTTAAATGTTTTATCCATATGACAATTTTCTCTGAATGACTTAAGGTCCATGTACCTCATAGCACTCCACCACAAAATATAACTCTCCCTGGGCCCTAAATCTACCACTGTGAGGGGGCACACTGACCTTTATAAAAAGAAGCTTGGTCAGTGATCTATCTGCACCACTGGTGGTGCATTTTGGGGCAACTTACGTCTGTGTATCAAATCTGAAGATAGTCTCCCTATATTCAGAAGGAGGCTCGAGGCCCACCCTTCTCAAACGGGCTTACCCTGTATCACTATAGGGGCTGCCCTCTATCCTGATCTCTGATTGTGGCTGTGAGAGCCCTAATCTCTGACTCCCTCCAACTCGGTCTTGCTACGCGGAATCAGAAGCGTCAACTCGACTTTGACTTATTCTCTCCTTACTCTTACAACTAACACAGTGTCGACTTGTTCCCACTCTTCCTTGCCACTTTTCCAGAAGTTATAAAACACTCCAAAAAAGATGGGTTGCCTTGTGGTGTTCTTCCACCTTTTACTCTGTACGCCCACTCCCTTCCATTTGAGGCACCCCAGAGCATTCTACAGACTGTGGTTAATGCCATATTAATCAACAAAAAGGCTCTAGATCTGATAACCTGTTTGCTATAGTGGGTGATTCTTCGGATATCGCCCCGAACCATCCAATGTACTGACAAAAAGGTAGGAGCCAGCATGAGTGGGGATGGAAGTGCATGTTGGGCGATTGGCGATGAGGAACACTGAGGTACATACCTGCAGCGGGGCACTCAGCATGCATGCTGTATTTAGTGTTAAATAGCACATTGCAAGCATCCTGTTTGGCTCAGCCATGGGCTTTACCTACCCAATGGTGCTAATTACAGTTTCACCAATAGGGACGTGACATGTTTTAACCAAGATTGCTAATATTTTGTGCAAGTTCCAAAGCTGGAATTAGAGCCTTTGGAATTAGTGGTAAAACATAAGGTAATTATTATTACCGGATGTTTTACCCATCTGACAAATTCCCACTATCATTTTTCCGAAAAAGTCTAATTTCTGCCTACTTTTGTGTGCAGGTAATTGCCTCTACTAAAAACCATCACTGCACGCGGTATTATCACATCCAGTAAGTATGCCATCTCATGGAGTCCATGGGACCCCGAAAAGGGGAAAGCCTATCTTGGAATCATGCAGTCTTTTCTGAGCATCCAGTATTTACTGTTTGCAGCTCCTGTAGGCGTGTTTGACAGTATTATGAACGGTATTATCTCCAAACCCTTTCTCAGACCCTTGTTCTCCATATTCTAGGCTCTTATGTCGGAAGACAGAATGACTTACCACCCATTCAACCAAGAGACCGGCAGACGTAATTGCCCCCTTAGTTTAACGATGTTTAACGACTCTGAGATCTACACCACACACAAATTGCTCCAGTGCAGACTGAGAGAACTCAACACATGCAGCAGTACATCTCTGCTGCAGTATTTGTCTGTCAAAACATGTTGCATGTACCAGGTAAGGAAAAATAGAAATACTGCATGCAGTATTAATGCATAATTAAGAGTCTTAGAATTCTCCTTAATAAAGCAAAAAATACCTACAATATTTACTTCCTGATATGAGACAATGGTAATGACTTTCATGTAAGTCCGAATGGCACACAGGTGCAGCCCATCAATCCCTAAAGGACTTAAAAGATTTGTACAACCTTCCAACAGAACACACATTGCCATGCAGCCAGCCGGAGTCATGCACCTTCCCACATCGAAGCTCATGATCCTGTATGAAGGAATTCAGTATCAGGCCCAGTGGTAGAAGTTTACTGAAAAAAGTAGCAGAACTGTGGTCTCGGCGGGGAAGAGGGTAGGCGGAAACGTTTTGTAACATGTGACAAGGTGTTACAGCCGGGGAATTGTAATAGTCTAATAGTCTAAGTGACTAGTAATCAAGGATCCTATTCCAACTTTTCACTTGCACAGGGACATGAATGGACAAAGACTCTATACAGAATGGTGAAAATGGCTGTGAAAAGTAGAAGTATGGCAAACAGAAAATTATAGAAGTAGTGGAACATCGCTCCCAACCGTTCCCACTTACTTCGATTACTTGTAGCCAGTGCTTAATTTGTAAAAAAAAAGAAGTGCCAGGGCCCAACAAATCTTGGACCCCTAAAACCAGCCCTGGCGGACTTCACCCACATTGCGGGCGGGCTGACCCAGCCCAGCTCAGTGCTAGATCGGCACACACAGATCGGCACACACCACCAGCCCATCACAATGCTGCTGCCCCATGTCACATGTTTGGCACTCCAGCAACTGCTGGCACAGGCTAGTAGTGGGATGGATGGGGAAGGAGCACACTTGGGTTGAGGAAGTATAATGATTTAAAGTTGGAAAACAATTGTTATGGCAGGTTTAGTTATTAGGTACTTTGATTATTTAGGTACTACTTATTGCCTGTATTTCGAGTATCACTAATTATGCAACTCCTTTGTTTTTAATGACTTTATGCACTTTACAAAACTGTATTCACGTGTCAGACAACATTGCAGATTCTTTCCTCTCTTCCCGAGGTGAATACTCACTTTGCTCATAACTTTATGTTTACTCAGAAGACTGGGGACTGAAATAATTCCTGGAACACTGGACCATGTGGCCCAGTCTGTCATGGGGATTTGGGACCGGTCTACACCTGCTAATGTGTGAACCCACACTTGAAGCTGTCACATATGCGCCTTTGCTTCTGCAATGCTTCGTTTTTTAAGGCTCACCATACATGTCCTATGCAAGGACACCTTTCTGGATTTTGCCATTTAAAATCTTTTTGTAAAGAAAATAGTATTTTTAGTGCAAACCTTTCCACACAGGCTGAGCCATGGTTTGGGGACCTTTGTGATCGCTGCAGCGCTGCCAATGCTGCCAGAAGAAAGAGAGTTGTGATGGGCCCTGCAGGGACCCATAGAAATGTGATTGTAGAGATATTGTTCATAAGAGAGAGCAAGGTAGGGAAAGGACTGAGGAGAGGGGGGCCAGCTGGGAGGAACAGGCAGCTAGAGAAAGACTCCCAGGCACAGCTCCATAAAGAGAGATTATGAGAGAGAAGGAGGTGAGCTGGAAGCACAAATGAAGGAGAAAGAGAGTAGGAATCTAGAGCAAGGGCCTAGGAGCAATACTAAGGGAGCAGATAGATAGATGGAGCAGAGGGCGTGCAAGAGAGCAGCCAAGATGCTGAGCAAGCAAGGATGCTGAGCAAGTAGAAATGATGATGGCGGTGCCACAAGAGGTGGAGAGAGCAGGCCAGGGGACACCGGGAGCAAACAAAAGAGACTGTAGGAAGCACCACAAGAACAGGAGACAAAGGAGCAGAGCAGGAGGGATGTAGAGGGAGTATAAGAAGCAGAGAGAGTTGTAGTCATGGGAGACACTTTAGGAAGGGTGGAAAGAAAGACAGAGAAGAGTTAGAGGTGCACAGCAGGAGGATGGGGAGGCAAAGAGAGCCGTAGAGGCCGACAGTGTCAGGATAAACTAGGAAACATGAGGAGAGAGCATGAGTGGACAGAAGACAGGAGGGATGGAGAGGGAGCATAAGAGGTGAGGAGATTAGGAGAGGGAGGCAGTAACAGGAGAGACTGCAGAAAGGATCGAGAAAGAGAAGGGGGAGAACTTGAGACAGAAAGAAAGCAGGAGGATGGGGAGGCGCGAGCACAAGAGGTGGGAAGATTAGGGCTGAGAGGCAGTGCCAGGGCATAGGGAAGGATGCGAAGAGTGCATGAGTGAACAGTAGACAGAAAGGATGGAGAGGGAGCATAAGAGGTGGGGAGATTAGGAGAGGGAGGCAGTAACAGGAGAGACTGCAGAAAGGATCGAGAAAGAGAAGGGGGAGAACTTGAGACAGAAAGAACGGAGGAGGATGGGGAGGCGCGAGCACAAGAAGTGGGAAGATTAGGGCTGAGAGGCAGTGCCAGGGCATAGGGAAGGATGGGAAGAGTGCATGAGTGAACAGTAGACACAGGAGCCCAGCAGGAGGCTTTGGCAGGGGCGGGACCATAAGAGGTGGCGAGAGGGACAGTCAGTAACAGAAAAGACGTAGGATGGAGCGAAAGAAGGGCGAGCACAGGAGAAATAGGAACAGAGCAGGATTAAAGGAGAGGGGGCAATGGGCATACAAGGCGGGGAGAGAGGCAGTGACTGGACAGACCGCAGGAAGGTTCAAGTGGTAGAATGGACAATATAGGAACCGTCGGAGCGGCAAAATGGGGAGGGAGGGAGCATAGGAGGTGAAGATATCTGCAGAGGTCGCAGACAGTGACAGGGGAGACTGTAGGAAGCATGGGAGAGTGCACAGGAGACATAGGAACAGTCAGAGCAGCAAGATGGGGAGAGGTGCCGCGTCAAGGACATGTCACCCGGCCCACCCCGTCACGTGCACCCACATTATAGCATAGGAAAATCCACCAATACTGGTCTGTGTGATTGAGCGAGCACTATCCTTTGTGTTACTCGGAAATCCGACCAAAATGAACATTTAATGCAGGAAATAAAGCACACCCAGGGTCAAGTCATGGCCAACAGACCTCTTAAGTGTTAACGGAATCAAGGACTGGTGAACAGCAAAGCTGGCAAATCAAGAACAAAAACATAATGGTGCACTGCACACATGGATTGGAATGGTTTCCATAGTGGGGTGGTGGGTCATTCAGACAGTCACAGACTTCATTTTTCACCACTTATTACATGACAGAGTCAGTGCTGGAAATGGATCACATTTTGGGTCTCGGCCACTCACCTGGCCCTGAGGCGAGCGTGCTGCCGGAACTGAGCGGGAGGGAGGACACGGTCTCTGCTGCCTTAGACTGTAGCCTCATAGAAAGACAGGATGGTTGATGCTGATATTTGTTGTTCCAACCGAACACGCCCCCGGGCACCGTGGGGCACCCACAGTGCTTGCTTGTGCACACCACCTGCCAACCAACCAGCGCCAGGGTGTGTTCAGACTCACTCAGTTTTCGCCGCACGCTGGGCCCTGTTGGCTGACACGCACTGTGCATAGCGTTAGTCACGAGTCGGCTCACGTGTGACCGCTGTCACCTGTGCTGACCCTGCAGGCCGCACATTGGCACTGCAACCTGCAGGCCAGGCACCTGTAGGGTCAGGCGACACACACGGCACCACCGGTGCTACTGGCAGCCAACCTGGGCAGAGGCAGAGCCCTGTCACACACACACACACCTGCGTCAGCTGGCCTGCATCAGTGGTGATGCCCAAAAAAGAGTACAAGTGTTGGCCACCGGAAAACACTGGCACAAATTAAGCACTGCTGGTATCAGCAGATCCTGCCTGGGAATACTCTACTGTCAGGAAGGAGACGGAAGCTTCAGAGGCCACCATCTACAAGGGTACTGATGGTCTAGCGTCGTATCAACTCAACACTGACAGCATCATGTATATTATACAGTTGATTGCATGTGGCCTACACATTCACATTAGAATCTTCACAGCAATACCCCTACCCAACTAATCACGTTTTTTTGTCAGTACTGTACATTCCAACACTTGATCAGCAAATTGCCCAGTGTATCACAGCACACATTCTCATGTGCAGACCCTTGATGAGGCGTGCAGCCTCTAGATAGACAAATGCAAACAGCCATGGAAATTCAGCATTAGCTACGTGCATTGTTATGGTAATAGAAAACTGACAGTAACTAAATGTTTAAAATATCTTTTTTTAAATATTTCATTAACAAGAAAAAGAAAAGCCATAGAGATATTAACAGATGCTTCTGATTCCATACATGATGTGTGGTCCTTCCTCATTAATCGGCGCTTCTTCTAAACTCTTAATGTATGTATTATTGTTGGTATTCTGGCATGTTTTCAAGTTGGATGGCTGTGGCTCGGTGTCTCGGGGGCGGGGAGGGGGATATTTTAAAATAAATCCACTGCTACCAGCATTTCCTTTAATTGGGGTCTGCAGCTCTGCCCATTTGTCTAGAGTCTCATCGCAGTGTTCATATTGAAATGCTTACATGCTTTGTCTGTGTACTGTGCGCCAGATGTCGTTAATCTCTTAGGACCTAGTTCACAGTAGAAAAGAAATGGGTTATGTACGCGTAAACCGGCGAGCTGCGAGTGGGCATTTTTTGCGCTGGAGACAGCGCTCATGCATCTTACTCATGGGAACTCTCCTTCAGCAGTGCTGCAGGATTTATCTACTATATATATATATATATATATATATATATATATATATATGCATATATAAATATATATATACATATATATATACATATATATATATATATATATATATATATCAACATGTCTATTATATATATATATAAAGACATGTATATGGTAAAGTCAGAACTGTATAGACAGCGCTTTTTACAAAAACTTTGCAGCGGCCTATTGCAATTTTGGGTTATTTATTTATGTAGATAATTAAACCAACATGTATGTATTTATTTATTTATGTGGATAATTAAACCCACATATAAGATACACACAACACACCTTTACTCCCTGTAAAGGCAAATAATCAGAACATAAAAGGTAGTAAAATCCAGAAAAAAATAAAAAAAAATAGGGAACAATGGACAGCTAGCGGCCTGCACCCCACTTCTCCCCGCATGGGGTTCAGAATATGGATAGATCCTCGCTATAGCACCTTTCCCCTGCTATTCCTAAAAGAAAAATAAACATAAACCCTCTCACTCTGGCTTGTTTAAAACTCGTTCTTCTTCAAACCTCAAAAGGAAAAAGAACATTAACAAAATAAAATGTCCCTTGACTATCCTGTTCCATGATTTTCTCAAAATGTTTTGGAGCAGGTCAACTTAGCTCCCAACTTCTCCTTCCTCTGACTCACTAATTACTGCGGCCCTGTAACACTTTAAAGATTCTTGTCCAATGTCTGGTGCCCTCACTAATAGGCTACTGTTCCCAAGTGCCTCAACAATTGGCCATTATGCTGAATATCACCCTCCTTCTGTCAACGTTTCCCATGTGTGATTGAAAGGTGAGCTCTGCCTACATATGTGAAAAGATTGCGTTATTACCTTGTATTCTATGCATGCCCCCATTGTCTGCATGAAGGGGTGTTCATTAGCCTGGGGAGCCGGTGGCCTGTGCAATACAAAATGGAAGCACACCTCTGTTCCCATAACCCTAAAGCTGTCACTAACCTGAGCATGGTACGAAGGGTAATTGGCAGCAATGCTGAGGACACCAGCAGCCAGACCCTGCCATGAATTGGGGGTGTGGGAGGTCTGTGAATGATTTGTGACCGCAAACTTTGCATAACAGGGAGACCATAAAAACATTCTCATGTTGGCCAATCTGTTGTAGAATCTCTGATATGGACGTTTCCCAAATAGACAGGAGAACACAAACATTTCTCATGTGGACGGCTCGCATGAAGAAGGGGGAATCTGAACAATGGTCATGTTGTAAGCGCACATATACTATGGATAACCCCAAAAATACAAATATTAAAAACGTTAATGTTCTCAGATGAATGTACCAAAGGAATTGTCATTTTAATGTGTCTCATGTAGCAAGCAGAACCAAAACAATTACCACTTTGGTGAGAACAGAAACAATTCTTCTGTTGGTGGCTCTTGTGTAGTAGAGAGAACTCAAGCAATTCTCAAGTGGGTGTCTCTCTTGTAGATAAGGAAAAATGAAACATTCTCAAGAGTTCTCTTTGCCCTGTTGAACGGTGGCACTGTTCCTAATGGCACCTTGTCGGGATATGACAGTAACCACCAGGAGTCAGATTTCTCTTTTTCACAACCACGGGATCCCCTACATGCCCCTGCTTCACTTCTGTGGGTGACTCTAAGTAAACAGCAAGCCTTCACATTCAGAGCAGCTATGGTGGTTATGGCTTGCTTTCATGTCTTTGTCTAAATTAAGGCACTGCTGGTTCCATTAATTGATTGTCAGTTGTTCAACATGAGTCACTGCAAGGCTTCTGTCGACATATACAATTTCCCTGGTAGCATTAAAGATTCATTTACACTGTACATTTGCTAGGGAACGGCTTAGGAAATCTATGGCATGCCTGCATCTGCTGATGGCATAGAGACCGTGTAAGTGACTCCGATCAAGCAATCCCACTAAGTCAGTGCCTTGTCTGGGATGCCCAAGGGAAGCCCTTATTTATGTATTTTATGGCAAGTTATAATCTGGATAATGAACCCTTGTATAACACCCCTCTCTTAGAATCCCCCTTGACCACACTGAGCCAAGAAGTAGGCTTGTTTAGCAAATTTAAAAGGTTTATATGAAAAATTAAACAATATATATATCACACTTCTATAAATAAATTGATAATGGATAGTACACTTGTGAATATGAGCAGTAATCAGCAAGAGGTAATCCTACAGTAGCACAGTTCTTGGTTACTTATGGATAGGAACAGAAGAATGAGGTGGGAAAGAATGCTTTATATGGTTCAAGGAAACGCAATAATGAATGAAATGCAGTACAGAAAATAACTTGATATGGCTTCAACAAAAGACAATGTAATCACTTTTCCTTGACAATTCACTCCACCCCCCTTTATTCAATATAAGGAGGTGGAAAGAAGAGCACACAGTTCCCAGGAATGCAATCAAATACAATACGAAATTCAGTTCCCCCCAGCAAGCTTAGAGGAAAACAGGTAGAAGTTTGAAACACAGGCCCAAATTGCTTTGAATGTGATGACAATGAAGTGAGAAATGATGCTAAAAATGCTTTTAATTCCCTCTAGAGGTTCAGGGTGGGTGATATCTAGTTTATATTAGTTCAGGCTCACTTTAGCAATGCTCTATGAATAACTAACAGGTTAAAACGAATTTTAGCAAAGGAAAGCAAGGAGCTGCTGATTTTTACACGTGGCTGAAATTGTGCAAAATGTCAAATCGTGGCAAATTTAATCGCGTGCGTCGAGCGTAATTACGGAGGCCCTATAAGGAGTAGCAAGTCGGTTCTAGGTTCGTTGGAAAGCCTAGAATCTTAGCTTTAAGATAAATTTCGCTCCTAGCACAAACGGTTCCGGAGATACGGCCGATTTAGTCAAGGTAGTTTTTCGGATTTGAAATTCTAAAGCTCAGAATGACAGATGACAGTTTTCAGTTTTAAAGATGACAGAATGACACGATTCTAGGAGGCAGTTCTAATAGGCTAAAATAGTTTGGATTAGATTATTTTAAACTAAGAAATTGGTTTTGGCACAGTGAGTACTCACACTATATTTTTGAAATAAGCCGTCAAGGTCTGGTCAGGTTGGACGGGACTTCCGGCGGGTGGTTCTGAAGTCCCGGCTATCTGGGTCAGCTCTGTTCTCTGGGTCTGTCAAGCACCGGTTCTGCTCACAACGGTCTGGTTTGTGGTTCTCTCTGGTTCCGGATACAGCACTGCTTTCTGGATACTGCTACAGGTTCTTGCCAAAGTTCTTGGCAAAAAATTCAAACAGCTCGCCCGGCTGTTGAATAGTTTGATTGCTTTTGAGGCCTGCTGAAGAGGATTCAGCTTGTGGATTCAGGCCTCTCTGCTACAAATTCTGGAGTTAATTTCTGCTACAGGTTCTGGAGATTGATGGATTTGAAGTCTGGATCTCTGGATGTGAAGTCTGAAGTCTCCCGGCAAAGCGTCCCGCAAGAAAGTGGAAAGTGAATGTCCCTACCTGTCCTGCACTGTCTGCTTTTATGTGTTTAGAAAGTGGGTGTGTGCGTGGCATAACTGAGCCTGCCCCTCTCTACTTGTCATTGGCCTAATTCTCCCCTCTCCCATGATTGGGGGAAGGAAATGGATTGTCATCATGATGAGGTCTGTTTATGGGTCATAGGATCCTCCCCTGGTCAATTTGCCCACAAATCTATATTTGATTCAAATACATATTTCCCAGATCCACAAGTTGTTGACATTACATGTACATATTACAGATACATTAAGACAGGTCTCTGTTCAAGCCCCATGTCCCTGCGAGCTGGGATTCAGAAATGACAACATTTTGCGCTTTTTGGTCGGTTTACCAATATCGGACATTTACCAAAAATTACACAAATGTGCGCAAGGAGTATGGACATTAATTGATGAAGTGTCAGATTTTTAACATGCAGACATTTGGAGTAAGACCCTATTTTCCGCTAGCAACCCCGCAGAATACACCACAGGGTCCTAACACCTCTTAAAACGTGCACAGAAAAATCACAAGAATAATGATATTACTTATATAATTCTGACAAGTCCGTACTATGAATTATCCATCTTTCTTTAAAATTATGCTCTGGCTCCAAAGGTGTGTGGTTTCCCACATCACATGGTGGAATAACTGGTTTATCCACTTCCCCCAAGCTCAGCTTGCTAGCAGAGGCACTGCCCCTCCAAGTTTCTCCCAAGAGGAAGCCATTTACGACCCCCCCAATATAACATTTGCCTGAGTCCAGGACAGGGCTTTGTTCAACTTCCTGCAGTTCCCAGGTGCTCCTCCCCTAACCCAATCAGAGAGGTGTCATCTCCTTTTGGCAGGGGCAGCAGGATGCAGCTATGCCTGGGAAGAGTGGCTGAGCAGGTTTCTCCTGTCGGGGGTAGTTGTCAGGCAGAATTCAGCTAAATGTCACTTTTGTTCCCAGTTTTCTACATTCAAATCCAACTTACATGCAGCTATTTTTTATATATACATTAAATAATTACTTCCTTCAAGTCATTTCAGAATATAGTTTTACATTGTATCCACCTCTTAGCAAGTCTTTCCTTGGCCTGGTTTCGGTTCATTTGTTCAGTTTTACACAAAAGTCTGGTGGTTTTAAAACACCGGCTTTCTGATAGTGGTGAGCACCAGTATTGCATCCATTTTGACATTAAGAAAATTAATTCCCCACAGTTCTGGGTTGCTTTTGGCAATCAGCATTGCCATTCCCAATGGTTTTAGGCTACTGTGTGTGTAGCCCAATGGTGGTTTTAGGCAGTGCCCCCCTGTGCTCACAACATAGGCAAAAATGGGTCGCAGCCTATTCTTCATGTTTTCCCTGTGCACTCTCTGGGGAGTTCTGGCCATCATGATGTTTTCAATGCCAGTAATGCACAGTTTTATGGTAGGGATTGGATGCATGGGTAAAAACATCCCACAAGCCCCCCCTCTTGCGATGGCCATTCTGTTCTTTCACTGATGGAACTCGCAAGATCTGGGATGTTCGCCTCATCTTCTTCCAATTCCGTAGATGGCACAGTTCAGCATCTTTTCCTCCCTCCAGTCGATCAATCAGTTCTCCTTGCTGGTCCTGATGGGAGGATTGGGCGGTACCCCGGCCCCTCGGATCTTCGCTCCCGGTCCCCAGGTCGCCTTCCGTGGTCAGTCTCCATGGTTTCATCTCTCCTAGGATGATAAAGCAAAAGCGGCAATACATATTCGTAGACATTTCTCCACCACTATTACTGGTGTGGCAAACACATACATTTTATACATCAGGATACATTTTTCAGTCTAATTTTAAAACAAGATATAACATGAACATTTTTTTTCAAAATCATAATATTTCAGAGACTATATGTGGGATATTTTAGGATGGGAACTGAATTAATCTGGAGCGGCCCCCTCTGGTATTGCAGAGGACTCCTCCAGTTGTTGCAGAGTGTGCCTGGGATGGCAACACTTTAGCTGATTAATATGGACCCACTTGTCTTCCCCTTCCGCCAGACTACCTTTGGGGATACGGATCTTATACGCTACAGGGGAGATTTCGTCTATAATTTCAAATGGTCCCTTCCACGTAGGCAAACATTTTCGCTGTTTGGCCTGGTTCCTTTGGAAATTGTATTTATAGACCCGGTCTCCCACATCATATTCCTTCCTGGTAGTTTTCAAATCATAGTGCGTTTTCATATTCACAGCTGATCTTTCTAGATTCCGCTGAGCATAGGCAAAAGCATGTTGGAGGTGTTTCCTTAAATTCTCCACATACTCATGAGTTGTGGAGGCATTTATCAGTGTCTGCTCTTGGGTCCTGTAGAGCAAATGCTGAGGAAGCACCATCTTGCGTCCGGTCATCAACTCAAATGGTGACATGTTAGTTGCAGATGAAGGGGTAGATCTGATGGCCATTAGGACCAGAGGTAGTCGGATATCCCAACTTGGCCCAGAATCTGCCACAAACTTTTTAAAGATGCTCACAATGGTTCGGGTGTAGCCTTCTACTGCCCCAGAGGAAGCTGGCCGGTAAGCAATATGTAACTTCCTTTTGATCCCCAGTATCTCCCACATCTTTGTCATTACCTCGCTGGTGAAATGGCTACCTCTGTCTGACTCAATCCTTTGAGGTAGACCAAAACGGGAAAAGATGTGGTTAATCATCAGGGCAGCTGCTGTTTCTGCCTTGCAGTTTGGGGCCGGGAGACATTCCACCCACTTGGTAAACAAGCATGTAACGGTCAACATGTACTTGTTTCCTCTAGACGAGCGAATTACAGGGCCTACAAAGTCGATTTGCAAGTCTGACCATGGCAGTGTCATCCCCCTCTTTTGGAGAGGCGCACGGTGTGTGAAGGATGATGGCTGAAATTGTGCACACACAAGACACCCCTTCAAGTATTGGTCGAGGTCCTACCCCATGTGTGGCCAGTATGCAACCTCTCTTAAGATTTCAAGTGTTGTATGAAACCCCCTATGACCGGAGGTGGCCGCATCATGGGCGTGACTTAACATCAGGCTTCAGAATGAGGTAGGAACCACCCACTGATCATGGCCAGCTTGGGATTTCCTTACCAACAAACCGTCTTGGATTCTGAACATTTTTGGACATTCCAACAACACTCTTAGGTCCTCTTTCCCAATGTAATCGGTATCCGTCAGGGGAAAGTTCTCAGGGTCCTCAAGGTGTTGGTAAAACTTACCAATGATTGGATCCCCCTTCTGAGCTGTAATTAAATCAGCATCATGGGGCTCCTTACTCCATTGGGCAGTTGAAAGATCATTGTGAGCATTTGTCTGGGACCTAGTGATAGCTGTGACCTGGATTTCCCCCAACAGGGACTCAATCTCTATTAGATCCCCTTGGATGGCCCCGGTTTTGGCCAGCTGATCAGCTAAGTCATTTCCAATTTTGTCTGGTCCCTCTATTTTGGAATGACCCTTGATCTTTTTCCAATAGATGGTCATCCCATTCGAGGTGACCAGATCATCAATGTTTGGGATTAACTTCCCATGTTTCAAGGGTTTGTTATTAACACATAACATGCCTCTGGTTTTCCAATTAACCAGGTGCTCCACGAACCCGTTCCGTACATAATCCGAATCTGTGATTATGACCAGTTGGTGGAGTTGATGTTGGACAGCAGTGAGGATGGCCTGATGCACAGCCATCAACTCTGCCACCTGACTACTTCGGGGACCAATTTTGTACCCAGCGGAGGGTTCTGGGAACTCCTTCACCCATGCATTCCCTACGCCAGCCACCAGTTCTTTTTCCCCGTTGTGGTCAACATGGTAAGAGCATCCATCCACATAGACAGTGGGCATTCCCTCACACTTGTCCTCTTCAAAGACTTTGTGTGGGGAATTAAGGTATGCCTCCATGTTGTCCTTTTCTCTGGGACAATCATGCAAATCAGCCAGACCTTGCGTGAGGGGACTCTTCTTGTTTTGGCCATATCGGACCTCCACAGGAAAGCCTTGCATTGACAGAATCCAGGAAGTAATTCGGGAATTACTCACATTTACGGCCATGATTCTGTCACTTTGAAGATATTGCAGAGGCTGGTGTGGAGTCTCCACTATGATGTGTTCCCCCTGGATAAACGGGCGGTAATTCTTCAATGCCCACACCGTTGCCAGGAGTGCCTTCTCACAATCGTTGAATATTTCCTCCACAGAGGATAAAGTTTTGCTCGCATAGGAGATTACTTTATTGACCTTGTCATGCTTTTGGTATAATACTGCCGTCAAGCATGTATTAGAAAACCCTGTCTCCAGGAAGAACTCCTTGTTTCTGACAGGGTAAGCTAGGCAAGGCACTTGTGAGAGGCTTCTTTTGAGTTGTCTTACTGCCTCAGATTGTTCTGGACCCCATTCCCACTTGACCCCCCCTTCAAAAGATGAATCAGGGGTCTGGTGATCTCTGCGTAGCCCTCAATGAACTTTCTGCTGTAATTAGTCAGTCCAAGGAGGCTCCTTAGTTCCCGCAGGGTTGTGGGATCCTTCAGTTTCTGGAGTGCTTCCACTTTCTTTTCCTGGGGACAGAGACCCTGAGGAGTAATCTCATGTCCCAAGAAATTAACACGGGTTCTACACCACTGTGCTTTCTGAAAGGAAAGATTTGCTCCGGCGGCCCTCAACTGCGTCAGAACATAACGGATCTCCGTTATGTGTTCAACCACAGATGAACTTTTGATGAGGACATCGTCTACATAAGCCAGGTTACCCCTCGCACCCAGGTCGGGCATGGCCTTATGTAGGAAAATGTTGAATTCATTGCCGGAGTTGAGGTATCCGAAGGGAGTCCGGGTCCATGTGTACTGCTGGCCCCCAAAGGTAAAAGCCAGTTTTTATTGGTCCTCCCTACTGACAGGCATGGTCCACTATCCATTGATCAGGTCTATTGCAGTGAATACCTGTGACCCCTGGATCTGGGCCAGCCCTTGGTCAATGTAGGGCAGAGGCCATCGGGAAGTATGGATCCATTTGTTGAGCTCCCTAAGGTCGGCGCAGAGTCTCCACTGGCCGTTTGGCTTCAATATTCCCAGCACCGGATTATTGAAGGTGCTGTGTACTGGACGGATTATTCCCCCGGGACTCAAGGTTCTTAATTATTTCAGTAAGGGACTCCATGAATGCGAGAGGCAAACAATATTGCTTCACAAACACTGGAGTCATGCCAGGGTCTGTGGGAATTGTTGTTGTGTGGATGTCGGTGCGACCACAGTCATATGAGTCTACCGCAAAGAGATCTTGGAAATCCAAGAAAACTTGTTTCAACTTTTGCTTCTGTTCCAGAGTCACGCAGGCATCAGCTAGGTTGACTCTCTCTTCCACCATCTGCCTGAAGCCTGGAAAGACTTCTGGTTTTGCTATCTTAGTGGCCTCCTCCAGCTGGGTGGAGAAGTCCCTGGTCAGAGTGCTGATTTGGACTGGAGGCTTCAGGTGGGAAAGGCAGCCCTCATGGACCTGGAACATCACCTCATCCCTCCTGAAGTCTCAACTCACATCTTCCTTACCATACGGGCAAGAAGTGTACACCAGGAAGTTCCCCCCATGCCGGATGAAAATCCTGTCTGGTGTTGTATTGTCATCACTGTCACTGTCAAAACAGTCCTTGGGGATTTGTCCTAACAGTTCATTTCCTAAATCAATGGAGAAATGTCGGTCATCAACCGCCATTCCAATGATGGTGCCTGTGGCTAGAGTAATCGCTGTTATCCACCTCTATTGGAATGGTGTCATGTTCTATGTTGACTAATGGTGTTGGGTTTACCCCTAACCCTTGCTGTTGGAGAGAAGCATTTAGATGAATATAAGCATCAGGGTTTTTCAATTTTTGTCCTCTTTTAACTTTCACTTCCAGGGAGAATTGGCGGGTCCTTTCTGGGATGGTGACTTCCTCCTTAATCCGAATTTCAACTGCATAAGGTAGCAATTGAGCTGACCTAAATGCTTTTTCTGAATCATCAAAGCCCATGGGATTATCCGCTAATCGGGACCAAGCTTTGAAGTTTATTAGGTCCAAACTAATGGCAAAGCGATTGAGAATGTCACTGCCTAAGTAAAAGGCGGCAGTGACGTCTCGCACGACCCAACAATTATGGACTACGCTCTTGTTGCCAATGGAGATTTTGAGCATACAGCTGCTTGGCAGGAGATGTTTGGAATTGGGTGCTTCCAGGTCCATTTCCCATTTATCTATCAGTTTGAATGTGGGAATGGCTGGATCTTTTGGGAGTTGGCGGAACATGGCTTCGCTGATGAAGCTCTTACCGTTGTTCACACACACGCAAGCGAGAACAGAGTCCTTCCCATCATTTAACTGAACAGGGAAGAACAACTGATCTCCAATTTGCTGAATATCAGCCTGTCTCTGAGCTGATTTCACATCTTTCTGGACTATAGGCGTGGGAGTGTCTGATTGTGGATTTGTAAAGAATTTCAGAGTGTTTCCTTCCAGTGTGGAATACCACCTTAAACTGGAAGGAAGGTTGATTTTCAGAAATAGAGAGGACCCCCCACCACCCGACTGTTGTCCTACTGCTATTACTGTCACGCCTGGAATTTGGTTGTTCTGGAAGTGAAATTCTACTTGGTCAGATTTTTGTTCAACCATGTGGCAGGTGCCATTTAAACTAACATGGTTGACACTCTGTTTTAATTTTATTGGTCGGCTAGTCTGGGTCCAGAGGACCTTGTTTACGCAATCTATTAGGGGTGATAACCTTCTCAGGAGGTCATTCCCTAGTAAACAAGGGGTGCCCTCTGGAGTCACTACTATGACCGGGTGTTTCACCTTGTGTCGCCCAATTTTGATGTCCAAATCTACAGTGCCCTCGACAGGAATTTCCTTCCCGTCAAAGTTCTGCAGTTGTCCAGGAAGAGAGGTGAGAGGAATACGGTAATTCTCCCCCCTTCCTGCATTTTGTTCATCAAAGGCCCTTTTGGACAGAAGGGTTGCTTGGGATCCAGTGTCCACCAGTGCCAAGATTGTACCCTGCCCCTGTACTTGTACCGGGGCATAGTATCTTCCCTCCTTCTCCTCAAGGGGGCACAGATAATGCACATTTTTGGACAACTGGTGGGCTAATTTTCTGGTTTTGGACATTGCAAAAGAAGAGATTTGGGCAGAATTCTGTGGAGAGCCTTGGGAATCTAAAAGAAAAAGTTGGCAACTGAAGATCAGAGCCATTGTGGGTTCCCCTGGTTCCGATTCTGGGCCACCCCCCCTCCCTTTTTGGAGGCAGTCACCAGGATGGGTTTGAACCAGGGGATTTCGGTATTGTGGGTTCTGGGATGAGATGATGGGCGGCGGTAGCTCAGTCTCCATATCTCCCCAGTCTGGATTGGAATCCCTTGGGACCCATTTTTGTTTGGGAGGAGTTCCCCCATCTCTAAAAGAGAAGATCCTTTTCCCAGGATCCTCTGAGGATCCCTCTCCCTCAAATTGGAAGAGCTGTACCTCCTCCACAAACTGGGCCTGTTTAGGTACTTTGTTTCTCCTACCCCCCTCTGATCCTTTAGAGGCAGACTTTCAGGGGCAGGAGATTTCGTTTCCGATTCCTGGGTTTCCAGGGGCTGTTTACAAGTGAGGAAGGAAGCTTCCTCCAAGGCTTTACAGCCCCCTTCCCTTTGTGCCTCCTCCCTGGGAACCGGTGGGTTATCGGGGTGCTGCCCCCATCATTGTTCTGGAGCACCAGGTCCAGAGTTTGGGGAGTTCTGTGCCGGCATGCCCATCTGAGGGTTCTGTTGCACCCTCAGCATGTGACCCAGATCCCGTGCCATGTTTTGGACCTGGCGCTCAAGTTGTGCAATCCCGGGAAGGGTAGCTATCCCTTCTCTGGTAATACCCCGGGTTGGGAAGATTTGGGTACCCCTCCACCCTTGTCCTCCCCTCTCCCGGATTAGGTTGTCTGGGCTCAGGGAATTGGGGAAAGAAGGATGGATGATTTTGGGGCTGGAAGTTGGGTGGATACCTGGGGAAAAAATTCTGCCCAGGGTTTGGTGAATTTCTGCCCTCCTGGGGGAAGTTAGGAGGGAAATTCCCTGGGTTAGGTGCTTGGCCGGATCCCCCCCTTGGGCTGGAGGAATCCACACATAACCCAGGATGGGTCGATTTCCCTTGTAACAGGGACTTACATAATCAGGGGAGCGAGAGACCCCATTTGTGGGACTACCTCCTTGACTCCCTGTCTGTGACTGGCCCGAGGGCCTTCTGGTGTTAAAGTTATTTGGTGCAGGCAGGTTTTTAGGCCCCCCATCTCCAAATCTAAAACGGGGGCAACCTTTACCTCTGCCACCTTGGCAGTAGTAGTACTGCTGTTGGTTTTGGGGTTTTTATGCGCATTATTTTTATTTTCTATGGGCTTCTGCACCTCATAGATCCGGGTAGCCTGTTCAATGACCCAGTCTAGTGACCTCTTCTCGTGAAAATCTCTCACTAGCTGGGTCATGATGTATTTGGGCAAGGCATGGAAAAAAGTATTGACACACTCTTTGCTGTCTGTGCGCACCCTTTTGGTGGTCTGCGCAAAGGCACGCTTCAATTCTTTCACAAATTCTTGTGGGGCCTGATCCTCCCCACATTGCAAATTGTAGGCTGCCTTGCGAGCCTCTTGGGGATTTCTATGAACAGAAAAATGTTTCAAGATGGCCGCCCTATATGCGGACCATCTTGAATGGTTTTGGTCCTCCAGCCCTGCAAAGAAACTGGAGTATTCTGGGGAGAATGTCCATTTGACATACTGGATGCAGCTACTGCTGTCCTTCAAATGGAAAGTCTCCATCTTTTGCTCATAGAGCTCCAAGTGTTACCAAACAGAATACTTGGCGTTCTTATGATAAGGCGTGATGACACTCCTTATTGCCTTTATTTGTTTCAATGGGTCCTTAAGCAAGGCCCTTTTTGCCTTATTGGCCTTTTTGGGTTGGGTAAACCTGGTCCATTCATCCTCCGACTCAGAAGCACTGCTCCCAGAGGTGCCTGTCTGATCTTCCAGGTTTTCCCGGATTCTGCGAGCCTGGGAATGGCTGGCAGAATGTGGGAACCTGGTCTCCTGTATCCTGTGACGCTCAGAGGAGTCTCCAGATCCCTCCTTGCTGCCAGGATTTGATGGGTACCCCCCCACTGACCTAACTGGGCAGAGGTTTTCAGGATGCCCTTATTGGGCCTACTCTCCTGGGGTTCCCCACTAAATTGCACTGTGCTTGGGTGCCCATACCCAGATGCCCGCCCCTCCATTCCTGGGTGGTACTGGCCTGTGAGCCCCATACTTTTAGCTGGATAGTAATCTGCCATCCCTGTGGCCCTGTGCTCATGTGAGCCAGGGAACATGGGGGTGGCAGAGTCCAGGTACTGGTAGAGATGAAGGCCTCTGGTACTAGGGCTCCTGAGGTTATGCTCAGGCGTTTCCCTTTCCCAGCGAACCTCATCTCTATCAGCCCCTGCTCCCTGTTGCCATGCACGAGCCTGCACTTTCAGTTCCTCAGTTAAGGCGTTACTAGACTCTATCAGTCTCTCCTGCATGGCTACCTGTTGCTGGAGCCTATCGTTGTGCTGGCAGAGAGCCTCATTCTCTCTCTGTGCCTCCTGATTGGTCCTGGAATACTGGGCCAGTCTTTGCTGCAGGATGGTTACCTCCTGATCCCATCCCTACTGACCTGCTCCTTTCTTGCCAGAGCATCTTCCACCCTCCTGGTGTGCTCTAACAAGTTCTGATGCTCTTTTTGGAGGTCACCCAGCCCCTGGAGGGCCAAGTGATTTTCTTCAATTTTTCTTTTTAAATGGCAGACTTCCTGGCCTAAGGTATCCCTTTCCTGACCAAGAGCCTGCATTTGTGACGCCAGGTCGTCCCTCTGCCTTTGAAGGGCACCAGCTTTCTGGCGTTCCTCATCAAACTCTGCCTGGGTATCCAGGTCTTTCAAAATCAATGTATTGCTTTCCTCTTTCTCTCTGTCTAGTTGGATTTGCAGGGTGGCTACCTGCTCTGTGCATGCCCTGTTGAAATTGATCTGTTGCTCCAGCTTTTTCTGGCACTGCAGTAAGGAGTCCAAACTGTCTTGGTGCTCCTTCTGCAAAGGCAGAATTCTGGTATCCTGGTCAGCCTTTTCCTGTTGCAGGATATCCACATCCTCCTTCATTTTAATGATGTACTGTCTACTATCATTTTCTGCCTCCTGGCTCCTTTACAGCCTCTGCTCGGAAGAGACCAGGTCAGATTGGGCCTTCTCTAATGCCCTCAGTTGCCTTTTTGCCAGATCTTGGCCTTCAGCACATTTGTCCTGCATGGCTCCCATATATAGATACACATATGCCGCTATCCTGGCAATCTTATTGTGTTCATCTTTGGCCTTAGGAGCCATGTATAGTTCGCTCAGGGCCACATGTAAGGGGCCCTGATCTCTCCAGATATTTAACCCAGTTGCAGTGACCTGTTTTGTGATTGCCTGCAACCACGCATCCTGGCCCTGCTCAGTCCATTCACCTCTCACAAATAGCTTATGTAAGAAGTGCTCTCTGGCTGTTTTGATGTCTACCAGTGTCGTCATTCTGGAAATTGAGTTCCTTCCTCACTTACAGAAGTTTGTATTTTATTTTGCAAAACAAACCGTTTCCTTAGAGCGTTCCTTTGAGGAGTGCTTTACAGCGTAAAACAGCGTGGTGATCTAACCGGATATGTGTATCCGGTCAGTTGGCACACTGTGTTAAGTCTAATCCAGAATATCCCGGCTACGAGCCCCCACTTTGTAAGTGACTCCGATCAAGCAATCCCACTAAGTCAGTGCCTTGTCTGGGATGCCCAAGGGAAGCCCTTATTTATGTATTTTTATAGCAAGTTATAATCTGGATGATGAACCCTTGTATAACATCACTCTCTTAGAATCCCCCAAGAAGTAGGCTTGTTTTACAAATTTAAAAGGTTTATTTGAAAAATTAAACTATATATATATATATATATATATATATATATATATATATATATATATATATATATATATATATATCACACTTCTATAAATAAATTGATAATGGATAGTACACTTGTGAATATGAGCAGTAATCAGCAAGAGGTAATCCTACAGTAGCACAGTTCTTGGTTACTTATGGATAGGAACAGAAGAATGAGGTGGGAAAGAATGCTTTATATGGTTCAAGGAAACGCAATGATGAATGAAATGCAGTACAGAAAATAACTTGACATGGCTTCAACAAAAGACAATGTAATCACTTTTCCTTGACAATTCACTCCCCCCCTTTATGCAATATAAGGAGGTGGAAAGAAAAGCACACAGTTCCCAGGAATGCAATCAAATACAATACGAAATTCAGTTCCCCTCCAGCAAGCTTAGAGGAAAACAGGTAAAAGTTTGAAACACAGGCCCAAAATGCTTTGAATGTGATGACAATGAAGTGAGAAATGTGCTAAAAATGCTTTTAATTCCCTCTAGATGGTCAGGGTGGGTGATATCTAGTTTATATTAGTTCAGGCTCACTTTAGCAATGCTCTATGAATAACTAGCAGGTTAAAATGAATTTTAGCAAAGGAAAGCAAGGAGCTGCTGATTTTTACACGTGGCTGAAATTGTGCAAAATGTCAAATCGCAGCAAATTTAATCGCGTGCGTCAAGCGTAATTACGGAGGCCCTATAAGGATTAGCAAGTCGGTTCTAGGTTGGGAAGCCTAGAATCCTAGCTTTAAGATAAAAGTTAATTGTCGCTCCTAGCACAAACGGTTCCGGAGATACGGCCGATTTAGTCAAGGTCGTTTTTCGTATTTGAAATTTTAAAGCTCAGAATGACAGATGACAGTTTTCAGTTTTAAAGATGACAGAATGACACGATTCTAGGAGGCAGTTCTAATAGGCTAAAATAGTTTGGATTAGATTATTTTAAACTAAGAAATTGGTTTTGGCACAGTGAGTACTCACACTATATTTTTGAAATAAGCCGTCAAGGTCTGGTCAGGTTGGACGGGACTTCCGGCGGGTGGTTCTGAAGTCCCGGCTATCTGGGTCAGCTCTGCTCTCTGGGTCTGTCAAGCACCGGTTCTGCTCACAACGGTCTGGTTTGTGGTTCTCTCTGGTTCAGGATACAGCACTGCTTTCTGTATACTGCTAGAGGTTCTTGCCAAAGTTCTTGGCAAAAAATTCAAACAGCTCGCCCCATTGTTGAATAGTTTGGTTGGTTTTGAGGCCTGCTGAAGAGGATTCAGCTTGTGGATTCAGGCCTCTCTGCTACAAATTCTGGAGTTAATTTCTGCTACAGGTTCTGGAGATTGATGGATTTGAAGTCTGGATCTCTGGATGTGAAGTCTGAAGTCTCCCGGCAAAGCGTCCCGCAAGAAAGTGGAAAGTGAATGTCCCTACCTGTCCTGCACTGTCTGCTTGTATGTGTTTAGAAAGTGGGTGTGTGCGTGGCATAACTGAGCCTGCCCCTCTCTACTTGTCATTGGCCCAATTCTCCCCTCTCCCATGATTGGGGGAAGGAAATGGATTGTCATCATGATGAGGTCTGTTTATGGGTCAGAGGATCCTCCCCTGGTCAATTTGCCCACAAATCTATATTTGATTCAAATACATATTTCCCAGATCCACAAGTGGTTGGCATTACATGTACATATTACAGATGAATTAAGACAGGTCTCTGTTCAAGCCCCATGTTCCTGCGAGTTGGGATTCAGAAATGACAACATTTTGCGCTTTTTGGTCGGTTTACCAATATCGGACATTTACCAAAAATTACACAAATGTGCGCAAGGAGTATGGACATTAATTAATGAAGTGTCAGATTTTTAACATGCAGACATTTGGAGTAAGACCCTATTTTCCGCTAGCAACCCCCCAGAATACACCACAGGGTCCTAACACCTCTTAAAACACAGAAAAATCACAAGAATTATTATATTACTTATATAATTCTGACAAGTCCGTACTATGAATTATCCATCTTTTTTAAAATTATGCTCTGGCCCCAAAGGGGTGTGGTTTCCCACATCACATGGTGGAATAACTGGTTTATCCACTTCCCCCAAGCTCAGCTTGCTAGCAGAGGCACTGCCCCTCCCAGTTTCTTCCAAGAGGAAGCCATTTATGACCCCCCCAATATAACATTTGCCTGAGTCCAGAACAGGGCTTTGTTCAACTTCCTGCAGTCCCCAGGTGCTCCTCCCCTAACCCAATCAGAGAGGTGTCATCTCCTTTTGGCAGGGGCAGCAGGATGCAGCTAGGCCTGGAAAGAGTGGCTGAGCAGGTTTCTCCTGTCGGGGGTAGTTGTCAGGCAGATTTCAGCTAAATGTCACTTTAGTTCCCAGTTTTCTACATTCAAATCCAACTTACATGCAGCTATTTTTTATATATACATTAAATAATGACTTCCTTCAAGTCATTTCAGAATACAGTTTTACATTGTATCCACCTTTTAGCAAGTCTTTCCTTGGCCTGGTTTCGGTTCATTTGTTCAGTTTTACACAAAAGTCTGGTGGTTTTAAAACACCGGCTTTCTGATTGTGGTGAGCACCAGTATTGCATCCATTTTGACATTAAGAAAATTAATTCCCCACAGTTCTGGGTTGCTTTTGGCAATCAGCATTGCCATTCCCAATGGTTTCAGGCTACTGTGTGTGTAGCCCAATGGTGATTTTAGGCAGTGCCCCCCTGTGCTCACAACATAGGCAAAAATTGGTGGCAGCCTATTCTTCATGTTTTCCCTGTGCATTCTCTGGGGAGTTCTGGCCATCATGATGTTTTCAATGCCAGTAATGCACAGTTTTATGGGTGGGCTTGGATGCATGGGTAAAAACATCCCACAAGCACGTACGGAGGTCAGGTAGAAGACAATGCCTACAGCATCTCTCTGGTATTGTGTTGAGCTCAGGAGATGTTTAATTGTGACACAAAATGTCACTTCCACCCACCCCGTGAATGTATATTTGCATATTTGAATTTTGTCTCCTTCTGCTGAGTGCTCACACTTCTGAAAAGCAGCCACTTTGATCTGGAAACATATACAATAACAATTTATTTCACAATAAACACAATACCCATTATTAATGAAAAGAGCTTAAAATGTCCTCGCCAAACATTTAAAAACTTCAACAGTATTTTTACAAAGGTCATTAATAAAACATGCATCTACACATGACAAAACAGAATTCATAGCATTTGAGACGTGCCTGATGTTATTAGCTTTAAAGTGGTTTTTCAACCATAATCGTCTCAGGTCCAAGAATTTTGGACACATAAATAAAAAGTGAGTTAAGTTCCCCTCAGTCCCGCAACCACATGTACAGAGCTTTGAGTTAAACAACCACTTCATCCCCGCCCTAAGAGGCAAGATATTCAGTGGATCATCGCAATGATGTGTCTTTGTTTTGGTGAACGGATAGCACTCAGGAAAATGCTCATGGTAGATCTGACGTGCCCTACTCAGATGCCCCAACAAGCTTAACCTTTCAATACTATTTGTTGCAAAAATTAAATTTCTCCTTCTGCCCTTCATGGATAGTTGTTGTTTGGTGATTATACCACTCAACTCGTCAAAACCAATTTCCCACTTTTTGCACAGGATGGAGCAATCGTTATACCAGATATACATGGCAAAACTCTCTGCCTTCTCTAGTTCTTCTCATGCATTCAAGAGATTAGGATTCCGCGATGGAGCAGAATTTAGTCTACAGAAATATTGTGAAAAACTTAATTCAGCCTGTACGTCTAGGTTAGAAGTCCCAATCTCTAATGCAAGAGGAGTTACTGGAGTACTGGGCATCAAACCTAACAACTTTCTTAGACACATACAAAGTATACGGTCCAAGGAAGTATAACTCACACATACCCACACCTCACTGCCATGTAATAGGGCTGATTAAATCTTAGCCTCAAGGGCCTTAATGCATTTATCAAAGAGAAATCCGCCAAGTTTATGTTAAAAAGGGCTGAGTGCACCCAAACTAGTCCTTAGGCAGGTTTCCAACATTGCTAGATGTGCGGTGAGTGTGACTCCCAAGTAGCAATATGAATCCTCTATATTTAAGATTACCTCATCTATAGACCAATTATATTTCTTTTCATTTCTTGAACCAAACACCACAATCTTGGTTTTGTTTAAATTGAATTTTAGACAGTTAATTTTAAAATATTTAGATGCATAGGCCAGGCTGCAGGCCAGCCCCCTAGGGTTCAGATCTAGAATGATGGCATCATCTGCATAGAGTAGAGAAGTGTATAGTACCCCATTCAAACTTGGTGGAAAAGAGCCCATCAGACATGAGGGCGGTGAAAAATCAGATAAAAGGACAATAAATAAAAGCGTAACAAGTGGGCAGCCCTGACACACTCTTTTATTCGTAGGAAACTCACTTGAAGGCCCTGCACTGGAATGGCCTCTGCCAGAGGCCCTTGTGTCTGAATATAAATGAACAGTCAAATGGAGCAATGCAGATGGAACACCCAATCTCTTGAGTTTGTCCCATAGTCAAGGTCATTTATCTAGGATTGTAGAGAGAAAAAAGACATGGGGCCTCATTCCGAGATGGGACGTAGTCATGGCGCTATTTGCGCCATGACTGCCTCTAATAACGGTACCGGTACCGGTCTCGTTCAATGGGGACTTACCGGTGTAGTCCGACCTTTGATGGGACCGGTAAGTCCCCACTGAAAACAACCATTGCCCATTCCCATTTGAGCCCCCACAGGGCTATATGGGAAGGGGGAAGTAGCTAATAATGGTACCGCAATTTTATTGGCTCTGATTTCCCTTAACGGGTCTCGTCCATAATGCCTGGTCAGACCAGGCGTTAAAGGAGGGACCCGCTGAGGGGACTCATAGTAGGGCGGTAAGGGATTACCGGCACCGGTCTCCTTACCGGTGCCCGTTATCCCTTACCGCCCCACTAGGAATGAGGCCCACATAGACCACAATTGTGAATTCGTCCTTGAAGCAGCAATCGCATTGAAAAGTTTTAGCAGCACTGGAAGCCACTATTCAGGGAACCGCCTATACATTTCAGGTGTGGTGTTATCCGGGGCCGATGCCTTTCATGGTTTAATACCGATAATAGCTTTCAAAACCTCATTCAGTGTGAACGTGAAATCCATATCAGCATTAGGTAATAGAGTGAGTCTTTCAGCCTCATCAAACAAAATAGACTTGAAGTGATCAGCCCACTCACAGGTTAATATAGGGCAAAACGATTCATAAGCACCTTCTCGGAAACCACATGCTACCAAATTCCAAAAAACCTTTTGTGTCTTTTGCATGTATCGGGGCTTTAAGTTTGTCCAACTGGATTCATAGAACAGTTGTTTCTTTAGGCTCAGAAGTTTCTTATAATGTCTCTTCGCCACATGCCAAGCACCCGCTGAGATGTTATTAAATCGGGCATTACGCCATAAAACAAACTTGGCCCTATGACATTCTAGCATCGAACCACTATGTGTATAAGCGGTCCCCTGCGCACCACCTTGAGCCATTCCCCGGCGTTAAAGGAGCCAGACCCTTGCACAGTCCAGCAGTAGAAGTCAACCACTTTTTGCTGGCCTTTAGAGAGACAGCGGGTTCCCCTGCCTAAAACTGCACCAAAAATGTGTCCCTTGCGGATCGTGCGCTGTCCAAAATTTCAGCCAGACTCCCTTTAGATAATTTTATCAAATGATAAGACGTAGCTGGAGTATCACAGTTTGCGGCAGAGGGCTTTAGTCCATTACATAAGGGCATCAAGGTCCAGCCTATTCCTAGTGGATGGTGGTCGCTCTCTGGGAGTGGGCAAACCTCAAACCTTATCACTCGCCAAAAGGAATAGCAGTCAACTAGACAATAGTCAATTAGAGAATTACTTCCCGCCCGGGTGTAAGTGAATTTCGGGGGTATGTCACCCAGTGACCTTCTGTTCAATCCGACCATTGAATTGGCATTTAAAAAGACATCCAGTAAAACAGCATGTGAGTCACCAGAGGCCAACCTTTTATTTTGCTTGGGGATCCCACAAGCAGCTTCAAGAAGGAGACTGCCCGCGGGTACCCCCAAGTTTGACAATCTAGCTTTAAAGTCACACAGCATAATTGTACTAAAGTCACCTTTGAATAATAGACGGTGCGCCAGCCACCCGTTTGGGGATAAGATGTTTTTTAATTTCTCCTTCAGGTACAAAAATATATTTCCAATAAGAAGTCTGGTGACCCCCCTACCCCCATTAACCTGTGTGATGTACTTCAGAAGATTTGGTCTGATGGTAAAGGGATATGTACAGGATTCCAGTTCCCACAGCAGCATATCAGAGTGGTAAGATCCTTAAGTGGCCGGCTAATACCCTCGCGCAAAGCTGGGGAGATTGTTACCCAGTAATCCTGGAAGTGCTTTGCTAATAAAGTATCTTCAGATAGCTATCTCTCCTGGAGGGATAGTATATCAAAAGTTTTTAGCCAGCCTATCCAATCTGGGTCGTCTATTTCATCAGCCACCCTGCCACATTCCAGCTCAGCAGCAGTACTGCAGGTAATGCAGGTAATGGAGGCCCATCTAGCGCTGTCCACTTATTCGTGCACTTTTTACTACTACTATTTAGATTAACATTGGGATCTGTATAGTTGTCTCCAGCTTGCAATACATGGGTAAGGGCTGAATACCCCTAATTAAACTAACCCCTCAGTTTGACATGTTGTGCCAAACTGTATACTCTCTCCCGCACCTGATTTCAAATAATAATCTTCAAAGGAGGTGTGCGAGCTAATCTGTGCTCCAATTCCCCACTAGTCAAGTCAATAATAAGACAGTTCCAAGAGGAGGGGTTTGCTGGAACAGCGGGAGCAACCCTTGTATAGATAGCGTTGGCAGAGGTTTAAACAAAATTACCATTTGTGTGCCAAGAATGGAGGTGGCAGACTGAGGTGCTTACATCCTTATAGACTTCAATACCTTTAGCTGTCAGCCCTTCACGATAATGTAATATACATGATCAGAAATCAATATTTGCAAAAGAAAACCGAATATTGCAGCCCTTACAATGCATACAATCTGATATGTTTCTTACAGAGGGAAACAACTTAAAAGAGATATTAATCCTTAAACCTTCAGACAAGGCTCTAATCAGCATTCTCTTTTAAGAATTTGTGTTTCCATGTGTTAATCCTTTAAAACAGAGAATTCAATTATTTCCCCTCCAAACCTTCAGAGGATCAGCACCAGTGTTCTGAGCTTAAAGGCGAAACTCTGGGGGTGCCTCAGCACTTCCACATACCGCCTTAACCAGGGCCTCATGCGAGCAAGAGCAGGCGAGTGGAGCAGAGGGGAGCACCATGAGCAGGTGGCTTTTGGGTTTTATGTCCATTTGAGTGTCTACAACCTTAGATCAATAGCCAAGATGGCCTCTTGACTAGTGTTTTTACCTAAACTAGGCACAGGCACAGCCACCGTACCACCTCCACCACCTACACTATGGCCCAAGGCAGCTTGGGGCTTTTAAGCAGACATCTTAAAAAACCCTCCATCGTGTTAGTCATGGTAGAAATGATATCCAAACATTTGTCTATGTAAATTTCATCTTTTACTCTATGTTCAGCCAAATGTCGTAGAGAGAGATTCATCTCATTATAGACATGTGTTAAGCGATCCACACAGTCTACGAGGAAGCTAGGATTCTGCAGAATGATTTCTGGGCCACTGGTATTCAAAGGGTCTAGCCGTTCATCATGCTCATGCAATGTAGGCCTCATAGAATGTGACTCTGAGTTATCCATACATGGATCTTGGTGCTCGTTCCTTGTGTCTTGTCTTGTGCTATTACCCAATAAAGCGTAACCTGCAGGGCTACTATTATGAGTAGTTGTGGGCAATGACAATTGATCCATTATAATATTGGGAATAGCAGGCATAGAAGGGAAAGATGACTCCAATAGGTAAGACACAAAGGTAGGATAAGGGGGGCAAACAAAAGCTGCGGTGTTGGGAAAAGTTGTTGCTGGTTAGCAAGGCAGTCCGAAGCTATATCCTTATGCCAAATAGTTGGACTATCTTAAGCCGTGGTGCTTCTGCCTACATTAATCAAGGAGGCACAGGACTGTCTGCGCACACAGTTCTCACAGTGATGATCAATCGAGTCTAGAAGAGCCTCAAGACTGGCTTTGTCGGAGGAAACTGGCGGAGGAGATGTGGATGCTAGGGGGACAGAGGTCCTCGAAAAGTTTGAGCATCTCCGGAAGCAGCTCTGTATAATGAAATCATCACAGTCATGCTCCATGTGCTCTTGTACATACTGTCAAGCTTCCCCCTCTTCCTCTCCCTCATCTCCCAAAGTCAAAGTAGGAGGAAACAAGACTGGTAGGGTGGGAAGAACATTGTTCAGAACGTTCATAGCTTTAGGTAAAGGAGACACCTCGTTGTGTGATCTTAGTGTTGGTCCTATTGGAGTACTTATGGTCCATGTAGCTCGAAGTTCCCCTGAGGGCTGAGGGGACTGGGCTGACTTGCTACAGGTCTGCCTTGACTTGCTCCGCAAAGCCCATTTGATTGTGGACTGATTTGATAGCGCATTAAGTTTGCATTTCTTATTAAGGGCGCTCTTTGCACCCGCAGAGCCTCTTTGTCTCCTGCATGGTTGTGGGGTTTTCTAAGATACTCCACTTGCAGTCCTTGTTTTAGTCATTATGCTAACTTCACATGGAATATACTGATAAGAAGATGAAGCTCTGCCAGCACCTTCCCAGTGCCCCTCCCCCCCCCCCCCACAGAGGGAAAATCACTGGAGATGGCTGGAGAGAGAGAGAAAAGCACAGCCCTAATGGCCTTTGCCCGCCTCCAGCAAAACCAGCAGCACCAACAGCAATATTTGCAGGAAGGCAGGCAGACAGACAGGTTTCGCAATTTAGGACCTACGTTTTTTGGAGCATCGCTTCGGCCACTTCTGAAGCTTCCGCTGACTAGATAGGGCAGGGCAGGACAGGGTAATCACTGTAGTGCCTCACCCGCAAAAGATTTGTTTCATTTCAGGTACAGAACTCTGAGCTCCGAGCTCGATGCACTTCACCTCATGGATTAGAGGAAAGGACCTCTCATTCACTACACAGCATCACGTAATGATCGTCAAGCTGCACTGACCCCCGGTGTCAGCACATTCCGACAATCATGCACATTCAGTTCTTGTCTGCAGGTTACCTTAGCTGTGCTAGAATGTGGTCAATGGGTTGAAACATGTTGCTAGAAGATATTCAGTGTTATCTTTTATTGATGCATTATATAAATCCCCATGCAAGATTACAAGAACATGCATCATGGGTTCTACTGTGTCCATCTCACCAGCCAAATAAGGATTTCAGGAAGTGGCTGCAAATGTCTTGGCATAACGAAAGCCACATCTAGTGCTCAGCTGTAACAATCAGTTAAGGAATTGCAGAGTTCACCTAGCTGGTACAAAGATTAGCCTGGCCTAACAAATCAAAGCTCACAATCTACTTTAATGGCAGGTACAACTCAGGGGATGTTGAAATTATACGTGAGCTATTATTAATGCACATATTTTCCTAAGGCATTGGCCTTGTTTAAGTGAAACATTGGTGTCCTGTTGAACCTATGATCTTGTACTATGCCAGAGATGTACACGTTTGTGCAGTTGCACATTACAGGCAATGAGCAAAGTGTGTGATTTTGGTTTAAAGAGAAACTGAGTGTGCTATGATAAGAGGAAGAACCATGGTGAGAATACATTAAAATGCATGTATACATAATAGGATCCATTTGCACCAGGAATTTGATTGATGTTTCTTCCTAGTCTACTATACATTCAAATGTTGCCCCTAGCAACAACTATAGATGTATTAGATAGTTTGGGAACTGCTAATGACATTTTGCTTGAAGGCTAGCCTTCTTACTTTGGTGTATAGCCAGCCACTATACCCTTATCAGGCATATATTCAGTATTTAAGCATACAAACTGTGTACCTATTTATTTAGGTAGTAGTTCACCAATACAGTAAGTCACATAAATATACCATCACTGGCAGCACAGCTGCATATTATCCAACAAATTGATACACTGCTATAGTACTTCGAAGTACATTGTATATACAGTACTATCAATTTCGTGTTTTTTTGCACTGAATCAGATACTTTTAACTCTGTCTTAACTACATTATTGTTACTAAAATTCAAGGGTTTTGTTATGTTGTATCTTTTAGAGGGCCCACACAGCAATGACATTCAGCTGTGTCCATGTCCATGTTGCACCAATTAGTAAAAGAAACATTGTCCCATTTGCCTATGGCCATGGACACTTGGACCAGTGCATGACCCATAGGCCCCTGTCAAGTAACTAACCAGTCACACCAGCCACGGCCAAACGATCCCTGTTGCAACAATTTTACAAAATGGCTGTTTGCCACTAGCCATTGGGCACTTTGCACGGCTATGGCACCTATCCCCTCACTAATAGATAACCACCTCCCACCAGCTATGACCAGTGCCCATGATGCACCAATTAGTCCAAAAAGCATCATCACACACCATGATGTTCAGCCATGGCCAGTGCCCCCCACCTACAGCTGTGGCCTGTATTGCCTCACTAGTTATGTTATGTGACCTCTGTGTAGCACCTAACACCATTGGTTTGGTCTCAAAGCACTGTGGGGTGAACGCCCTTGGAAGACCAAAGTCCAAGTTATGAGAATTGAGATGAGGAATTATAGAATGCATTTTAGCCAAAAGTAGGGAGTGGTGGCTAAGTCTCTGTGGGCACAAAAATTAGCAAGACCTTGCACATGTTGTAGCAAGATGAATACTGTAGAGCCTCAGAGTAGAAAAGGGTGATTGCGTGTGACTAGGCAGTGTTGCAAAGTTTGTTTACTTGTTAATCAGATGTCAAATTCCAAGAAGAAGGGAAGGGCAGAGGGTGCTAAAGGCCTGGCACGACAGATACACGATAGTCATGAACAGGACAAGTGAATTCCCCAAAGAGGGCCCCTGAGATGCAGAGAAGGGCGTAATGACTGTGCAGTTGCAGGCTTATCTGCTCACCCCAGGAATGTGTTGATGAGGAACTCTTCTGCACCAAGGAGGGATGGGGGGAGGAAGATTGCGTGACTAACTGCTAATGCTTATGTAAACTCCTTTTCTGTGCACGTTCTAGAGATTGGAACCAATGATATTTGAAAATGTATATAAACCATGCAGACCTAATGCTTATCAGATCACTCCTGCGCAGTCTTTTGAATGTGCAGGAAGTCATGCCCATTCGCGAATGCTGAAATTGAATAAATGGATGACTTGACCAACGTCTGAGTCTTTTTGGAGTGGGGTCCCCTTTGACGGAAGTGGGTGAGCGAAAGTATACTCCCATCTCTGTTAGCGACCCATGGAGATCGGGTTTGTGGATAGGTGCTGTGGCAGACTGTCAGGAGAGTAGGTGAGTCAAGAAGACTGATTATGTGCCCAGCTGGACCACATTTTCTCGTGAGACTCAGATGCATTCTAATGGCAATGTTGATGTGGGATATGAAGTCGAGAAGGGAATTATTGCAGACGTTTGAGGTTGGGTGGCTGTGCATCGGGAGGGAAATGGCTATGTTCTATTGAGCTGGAGTGCTAAGCGTACCAGAGAATCACTATCCCTGCAGATATATAGAGTAGTGGTGCAAAACAGTGAGATTCAAAATGCAAGTTGTACTAGCAAATAGTAAATAACCATATCCCACCAGAAATGGCCATTGTCCATGTGACACCAATACAACTATCCAAACATGGGCCACCTGTCATGGCTGATGCTCCTTCTTTTTCCCCACCTACTTTCTTCTCTGCTGTAGTTTACCCACAAATGTCCATGGAAGTATACTGCTGTTAACTTCATGCCAACCTATGCAGCATGTCCTAACTAGCCCAGTAATAGGAAAATGCTCAACATTTAAAAGTCCCACTCCATTATTGGTGCCTCTCCACACAGAGTAATTCCTCCCACAGCTCTCCTATAATTCTCTTTCATGTGTCGGTTCTCATGATGTTTTTTATTTTGTAAAAGTGTCTTGCAACATTAATTTAGGATTCCTGCAACAATACAATCATTATCTGACTCTCAGCCCCTCCCCAAACTCTCCAAGTATGCATGTGAACCTGTTTAAAATATCTCATCTCTACCCTTATGTGGAACCACCTCTTCTCCTCCAAATATAATTTTGATCACTTTTCTTTTTTCAGCTTCCTGCCGGAATACTGCAGGAATCACTTGCATCGAGCAACAACAAAAAAGGTGGGTTTTTATTCTGAAAAGCCTCAGTGCCGCATTGCAACATGGAAGATGTTGTGGTTGGGGGCAGTCTGGATGTAGAGTTGAGCAATAAATGATGGGATCTGATTAAGATCTCCCAGGTAGCAAAGTCAACCATGGGGTTACCTCCTAGCTAACCCCACTTGTAACTGGATGGCAAAATAGTAGGAGAAAGCGGGACAGCTCTGAAGTCCCTTTAGTGACTCTCTTTTAGCCAGGGTGGGTGGAGTAAGACCCATAGGGAAGGACGACATCAGGGATATGAATATTAAGGAGGTATTTAGCTGTAGGAAGAAAACGTTTTGTTTCACTCATGCTATGTTTGAAGGATACATAGAGTTTCCCTCCGGCACCCAAAAAACATAAAATAAAAATGTTTTTTTAGGATTGTGGGCCCTCCCATTTCTCTGACAATTTTTGGAAAACCTACTGGACAGATTTACACCAAACCAATACAAGCAATATCTGCAGTGTGCCCATGATGTTTGTTCTTTGCTGAAAATCTTCCCATGTTTATATTTGCTGTTCATATCTAAAGGGAAGTCAGGTGTTTGTGGAGGTTTTCAAAGAGCAAACCTGACACTTCTTAAATATCAAAAAATAAGGCGCCCACACCTCAAATTGGTTTGGATTTGCAAATTCATTGGACAGTACTGGGAATAACACACTTTCAAGGCAATTCGAACATTCTCAAGACGAAGTTCATGGAAAATACAACCAGACTTCAATAGTTATTCATAAAAATTAGATACAATTTAATTTAATAAGAAATAAAGTTAAAAACAAGCATATATGTAAAAACTCACAAAGTGACTAGTGCTTCAGAAAGTGCTAAGTGCCAATCACCTATACGCTAGCAATGTGCAAAAATATACAATATAGTCGTATCTCTTCTGGATACTGTAATCACATTCAATATACAGATATATACAAATGAACCGCTTCAGGATTATTAAGACCTTGATTCGTTGGTACATGAAACCACACCATATACCAAACCAGAGGACTTTGGTTTAAAGTAGCTCAATTTTCCTTTGTTGTTGATGCCTTGGTCAAGGAGTACGTACAGTGCACCTCTTACACAGTTCTAATAGTCTACTAGATACTTAACATTAGTATCTGCAATTTCCCTACATGTTTCATTCCTATAATTTTTGAGGATGATGTTAGGAGCTTCTTCAGGGGAGTGAATCGGTCGGTGCAAAAGAGCAACCTGTGCCCGATTCGTGGTGGTATTGAAAAGGAGCTTGACAAGTCGTATTGACGTAGTCGTGTGAGATCTTGGATGTAGGGTCCCAGAAGGCAATAAAGTAAAGTAAGAGTCCTCAAGGCCTTGTCTTAAAAACAAGGAATCAAATCCAGGCCAAACCTAAAGTCAAAAGAAGCAGACCACATTCTCATTAGTAGGGGTCGCTGCTTAGGTACATCATTCATCATTAGAGTAGTTAGATGTACTAATAGGCTTACCATTTATTAATGCCGGTAAGTCATCATACAAGGGCTGCATTGAGTCTCGGTGAGGCAGTCCTGTTATTCCCTGAAAACATACAAATAAAAAGACACATAGTCCTATAGTCCCAATTTGAAGATAAATTAAGTATTACTAGATTTCAAGTAAAAAGACCCTATTCAAGACTTACTTGACGGGTACTTAGTGGTTGTACAGGATAATCATCTTGTCAGGAAGATAGTGGCCTGGGCTGTAAAATACAGGTGCACTAGTAACTTTTCCGTTAACTGATGGGGTCTGTCACTACTTAGAGAAAGAAGATCAAGAGTACATAGCTATAGAGATTTAATAACAAAAGCACTGTATCCAGTACTCTAAAAAGTTATGCCTAGAGAGATGGTGCAAGTGGCTAGGCACCGCTAGTCGTGTTGAATAGCATACCGCTCTTACATATATTAAAAAAGGTAACGAAAAAGAAAGGAATAGTATATTGTGTATTCTGAAGTGCAGATAACTGTTCACACTTCAGTGAGCTAAACGCCATGTCGATAGGATGTGCAACGGCGTGTCCACGGACTACAAGCCATATCTGATGTCAAGTTGTGGAAAAACAGCGGGACGCACACAGAAGATAAGGATATAAACATGTGCGGCCACATCCGGGGTCTGTACAGTAAGCGGTTATAGAGAATCAAGATAAATGTAGATATGTGAAAAAACGGTGTTGTTTATATTTGCTACATGTGTACAATGAAAGCACCCTTTTCTGTATGGGAGAATGAATGCATTGAAAACACCTTTTTTTGTTTTCTTAATAATCTTTGAACTGCTTAAGGCATTTTTTCCCAAAATGTTCATTCCAAATCCTGGTATCAAGTCAAAAGTTATTAGCAATAAAAACAACTATATCTTATATATCTTCATAAAAATAAAGAAAAAGTACCTCGGCTCTGGCATTGGGACGATGAAAGCGGGGGGATGGCCCCGCTCCGAGTCTCCACACACCTGGCGGCTTGCATCGTCCTCCGCCGGAGACCAAGGGATAGAAGGTAAGTGGGGTGGGGAGGGCAGGCAGGTGGGAGGAGGTAGGACACAAAATAAAAAAAAGTCTTACCTGTGCCGGCGGGGGACGAAGGCAGCCTCCAGCCATGTGGAGGCTCGGAGCGGGGATTGCCCCCTTTCGAGCCTCCTCATTGACTGAGGGGCTGCCACGCCCCTCGCCAGGAACAGAGTACCTGGCATGCATGGCGTACACAAGAATACCGTGTGGTATGGCTCAGAAAAGAGCCAATCAACACGCTGGATTCCCAGTGCGCTGCGCGTGCCGGGTACTAATGTTTCGTATTTGTTGATAAAGTTTATAATGTTGTTACCATAACATTATTATTTCTAACTTAAATTTGTGTGGTTTAACAATAACTCTTATGTAAACATGTATGTTTCAAATAACTATTTGCAGTGATATGGAGTGTGTATACTTCAGTTTCAATGTTTGCAGTGTTATACAGTGATGGTTGGTACCTTAATGTTAATTCCTACTGTTTGTACACTTCACTTTGTGTTAGAGTAACGTTAACTTTGATATTTCCACTATTTGTACATTTTACTTTTTGTTTCATTAACCTACACTGTTGATTAAAAAAGATTGCTTTATTTATAATGCAAGTGTTTGTGGGAGTACGGTATATGTGTGAGTGTATGCAGTATCAGTGTTTGATGTATGAATATATTAGCATTTGGCATACGAGCCATATGCTTTACATTTACTGCATGAACACAATAGTTTTCATATGTATAGTACCATACATATATGAAAGTCCACAGTGTATGCAACACTTCTGTATACAACTTTTATATTTTTGACTTAGGATATCATTTTAATGTAAACTGTTTTATAACCACTGTCTTGCGTACATTGATTCTCAGTGTGTGGTATGTACAATTTCTAAATATGCATGTACATTTTGTATAGACGCTGTTCTCAGAGCAACTTTGCATGGATGTGGACATCATTCGGGTATTCCTGCTGCTTCGCAGATCATAGACTGCCGATCGGATAGCACAGCGAGTAGAGTGCTCGCTTTGACATCTGTGCAGAGCCTGCTGGCACAGGTTCAAATCACAGCAGGGCAAAACTAAGCCTTTCATCCTTCCGAGGTCGATAAATGAGCACCACACACCGTGGGACAATAATCAGCGCTCAGATACTTGAGGGTTTGTAGCGATATATAAATGCTAAATTATTATTATTATAGATAAGGTAAGATTCCAAAGTTCAAGCAATACACATGTCGCAAGTGTGGATGTCAGGATCATGTCCTATAAGGGCATCGTGTGTCATAGAAGCGTGTGATACAGGAGGGAGTTTCATAGGAGCATGTGTCATAGGAGCTTGGGTAAAGGAGTGCATGTACTCTGAATGTGTATAGTAATAGTGCGCTATTAGTGTACAAAGATTAAATATACATCTCACACAAATACAGATAGGGTTTAAATATAAAATGTGCCTTTATTCTGCTTGTGAATTGGGTGCCTCATATACGTATGCATGCTTACATTAGAGTGAGATGTAACTTTGATGTGCAATTTCAATACGTAGAAGAAGGGCATATGACTTTTACAGTTTGTATTTGAATTAATGTGCAAGAACTACACAAAGAGGCGTATTAGTTTTACGGTTCAAACATTATCCAATTTAAATCTCCTGAAAACAGAAATGAAAGTCAGCCATGACTTTTATGTGAGTTTTCAGGAGATTTCAATTGTGCAATGCACAGAAAAGTAAAACTCATATGCCTCTTTGTATGGGAATCTGACACTAAAGACAGCCCTGTTGGACTGTGTTGTAGGAGCTTGTGTTCTCAGAGAACATGCCATGTCAAACTTGGATGTATTTTGCTTTTAACTGGAAAGTCAAACTTGGATGTATTTTGCTTTTAACTTTGCCCATTGAGTGTAACCTGTGAGCCCAGTGACTGTTGCATACCACCGCACCTGCCTACTTCCTCCATCCTCCTCCTCTACCCTCCCTCCTATGGCGCTCTCTGTTTCTCCTATCTACTCTAACTGCTTCTCTATCAACTATCCCTCCCTTCTCACTAAATCTGGAAAGAAGAAATTCAAAAAGGATATCCTGGCCTCTCACCCGGTCTCCCTATTGCCGATACCGATTCCAGCGCCTCTTCAAGACAGACCCTCACCGACATCCTTTTTGTCGTTCCTTCGCCAGATCTATGGACCACGCATATGATCTCTGTGCTCTTTCCTGTCTCCTCCTCTCCCATTAACGGTGGCACTCGCTGGGATGTCTTCATGGATTCCTTTCACTCCTCTAAAGTCATCCTTAATATCTATCTAAATGGCACTGTCATGGTCCAAGGTCCTCAGTCCAATCTCCTCCTCTTTGATAGGCGTTTCCCTAGCCTCATCAACTTCCTCTCAACTCCTGCTGTACCTTCCTCTCATTCCTCTGCTACCTTGCACACTCCTCCCTCTCTCTGTGCCCCTTTACAGGCTACCTCCTCCCCTTCACAGGGCGTAACTCTGATTTGTACCCCTCCCCGGAAGGTCTTTAAGGCTGGCAACCTTCTGCATCTGGCCACTCTCAACGCTCGCTCTGCTGTCAAACATTCCTCTGACATCTGTCACCTCCTCGAAGAACTTGACCTTCATGTCCTCGGTCTTACTGAGACATGGTTCACGGGCAGCTCTGTCACGAGCTTTGACACTCTCCTCCCTGACGGCTACAAGATCCTCTCCGCACCTAGACTCTCCCGGCCCGGAGGGGGTGTAGCCTTGATCTTCCCTGAGTGGATTCCTTCTACTATCATTCCCACTCAGATTTACCCCTCCTTCGAATGCCTTGTCTGCAGGTTCTCTATCTCCCCTAACCACTCTCTTACTATTGCTACTCTCTATCGGCCCCCTGGTCAAATCACCTCCTTTCTTTCAGATTGGGCTGACCTCTCCTCCTCCCTCCTGGCCGCAACCACACAACTCCTCTACCTTTGTGACCTAAACATCCACCTTGATTCTCCCTGTCCCTCATCTCTGCTCTTTCGTGACCTTTGCGATTCCCTCTCTCTCCATCCTCCCCTTTAGCCCTACGCACTCCGCAGGACACAACCTTGACGTCCTGATCTCCTCTGGCCTCCCCCTCTCTACCTCTCTGACTACCCCACTCTCATGGAGTGATTGCTGCCTCCTCTCCTCTCATCTCTCACTCTCTTCCCCCCAAGCCAAGCCTACCCCTACACTGCCACCTACCTTCACGGACATCCGGCCCATGAAGAGCGTGTCAGTTGAGGCTTTCGCTGCCACCTTCTCTCCCTCCTCCCCCCTCTGGCTAATTCACACCCTGACACAGCCCTGGCCCTTCTCTACTCCTCTATTTCTGATACTCTCGACGCTCTTGCCCCTGTCATGAGGATCCGTATGAAGCCCAACGCCAAGTGTAACTCTTGGTTTAACTCCGACCTAGCCACACTTAAAAGTAAGTGTAGGGCGGCTGAGAGGAAATGGAGAACTTCTTGCTCATCCTCTGACAAACTGGCCTGTTGCCTGCTCCAAAGGCAATACCGACTCTCTGTTCGCACTAAGAAGAGAGCACACATTCAAGCCCGTGTCTCTGTGGCATCTAACAACTCGGCCAAACTCTTTAAAATCTGCAAGGAGCTGGCCAACCCTGCTGCAGTCTCCACCCCCCCCCCCTATTGTCTCCCAGGCTCTCTGCAATGCCCTTGCCTCTCACTTTATCTCAAAAACTCAAGACATCCTATCTACTCTCTCCTCCCTACCCCCTCTGCCCCTCTCTACATCTGTATTTTCTGACCCTCCTTCAGACATCTCGTCCTTTCCTCTTTTCTCCCCTGAAGAGGTTGCTAGACAAGTCCGATCTATGAAAGCCTCATCAAAACAGGTTCATCCCTGTTCCTCCAAAACCATCAAGGACCATATTGACACCCTCGCTCCGGCCCTTGCCGACGTCTGCAACCTCTCCTTTGCCTCTGGATCCTTCCCCTCCTCGCTGAAGGACTCCCTTGTGCATCCTCTTCTCAAGAAACCCACAGCGGATCCTTCCGATCCCGCTAACTATCGCCCAATTTCCATCACTCCCATTCTGGGCAAACTCCTCGAAAAGCTGACCATCTCCCAGCATAACCTTCACTCCGATTCTTTTGGCTGTCTCCACGACCACCAGCCTTGCTTCAGAGCAGCCAGAAGCATGGAAACTGCTCTCCTGAACATCCGTGAACATCTGCTCTCCAACCTTGACTCTAACATTCCCTCTGTCCTCATCCTCCTTGATCTCTCTTCTGCCTTCGACACAGTCAACCATACCATCTTGCTCAACCGTCTCCGTGATAACCTGGGTATCACTGACCAGGCTCTGGCTTGGCTGACCTCTTTCCTCTCTGACCGACCCTCCCAGGTCCAACTTGGGTCCTTCCTATCATCTATCTTCCTCTCTACCTGTGGTGTCCCTCAGGGTTCTAACCTCTCACCCTGGCTTTTCAACCAATACCTGGCAACTCTCGCCAACTGCATTGCCATCTTCTGCTCAAATTTCCAGTGTTACGCTGACGACACTCAGCTAATTTTCAGGCTGCCCTCGGCCACCACTTCTCCCTCTCTTATCTCTGAGTGCCTAACTGCCATTCAAGATTGGTGTGCCGCCAATGATCTTTGTCTGAACGCCAGCAAGACGGAGATCCTCCTCATTGGAACACCTTCACCATCCTTTCCCCTCACTCTCTGGCCTGCTTCCCTTGGGCCCTCCACCAACCCCTACCTGTGTGGCTAAGAACCTCGGGGTCATCTTTCACTCCACCCTTTCCTTCTCCGCCCACATCTCTGAGGTCTCCAAAAAGTCAAACTTTATACTGCATCTCCTCAGAGGTACCTCCTTCACCCAGAAGCTCATGGTATCACAAGCTCTGGTTCTCTCTAGGTTGGACTTTGGTAAAAGTCTCTTTCTAAATCTACCTTCCTCTACTCTCCGCCCTCTACAACAAATTCAGAACAAGACTGTGAGACTTGTCCTTGGCCTTAAGCCCCAGGATCGTATCTCTCCAGCCTTGAAATCTCTTCATTGGCTCCCTGTGGATTCAAGGATTAAATTCAAAATCCTCTGCATTATCCACAAGGCTTACTGGGGCCTGGGTCCAAAATACCTTCAGCTATCCCTCTGCAAATACCTTCTCTCTCAAGCTCTCCGCTACTCTACCTCTAATTCCCTCAGGGTGAGTCGCTTTTCTAAGAAACAAGCTGGGGCGATCTCTTTCTTCGGCTGGGGCCTCCCTCTGGAACAGCCTCCCTACAACCCTAAAACTTGAGGAGAACCACCTCCAGTTCCGGAAGCACCTTAAGACCATCCTCTTTGCTTCTGCTTTCGCCCCTTCTCTCCTCCGTTGATTCTGGTCTCCCTTGTTACTGTGCACCTGCCCACCCTCTGTCCACTGGGCCCAGGCTCCTGCTTATCTTTTCCACCCTCCTGCACTGCCTCCCAGCCACCCTTTGCACTGGGGTCTATATCTGTACCCACACAGCCCCCCTCTTCGTTCCTTGCACTTACCAGAGCTACCCTGTCTGCTTCCCTCAACTTCGCACTTGCTTGATGCACTACTATTTCCTGTGGTTGCTGTTTTTATCATGTATTTATCAGTATTTATTTCTGCTCTCCCCTTGCTCTGCACTTTCCACTTCTCCTCTCTCCCTTGCACTTTTCCCCAGCACCCTTTCCCAAGCACTTGCGCACTCTCAATGTCACTGGGCCTAGTAAAATTGTTGTTTAGTCTACTCCCCTGTTCCCCTCCCTTGCCTGGTCGTGCTCTGAAAACCTGTGTAAGAGTGCGATATAAATAAAATATCAATTCAATTCAATTCAATAGCAGCATGTGTCATAGGATTGTCTGTCCTAGGAGTAAAAGTAGTAAGAGTGTGTGTAGTTGGAGCATTTGTCATAGGAGCATGTGTCGTATAAGCATATGTTGTAGGAGCATGTGTGGTAGGAGTGTGTGTAATAGGAACAGTGTGTCTTAGTCGATTGTGTAGTAGGAGCATGTGTTGTAGGAAACTGTGTCATAGGAGCACATCTCGTAGGAGCATGGGTCATAGTATTGATTGCCCTAGGATCACGTGTCATAGGAGCACATTTCATAGGAGCGAGTGTCATATGAGTGTATGTCGTAGGAGTGTGAATAAATAAGAGCATGTGTCGTTGGAGCATTTGTCATGGGAGAATCTCTCATAGGAGTCTGTGTTGTTGGAATGTGTGTAGGATGCTTCCCAGTGTGACTAGGAATGGATCAAGATACCTTTTGGATATTCCTTCTGCTGAGCAGGCCAGAGACAAGGTCAGATTCCACAGTTCAAGTAATATGCAGTGTATCTTTCTGCATGCACCATTTATGTTTTTGAACTAGAGTATGATTGAAATGTAATCTCACTTATGAGCAATGTCATACGTACATTGATTCTCAGCATGCGTAATATACATATACCAAATGCATATGAACATTTCGTTTAGAAGCTGTTCCCAGACCAACTATTCATGGACCCGGAGAACCGAGCGGCCAGAGCCAAAGTCATATCAAATAGTTAAAACAATATACAGCATATCTTTGTACATACACTTTTTTATATTTTTGAAATACAATATCATTGTAATGTAATCTCACAAATTAGCACTGTTATAGGTCCATTGATTTTCAGTGTTTGCTAAGTACCAATTTGCTTGTCTGCATCTTGCCCCTCTTCTTCAACACTGCATCACGGCCTAGCATGGCTCCTCAGCTACCTAACATGCTTTACTCAGTTGTGCCTAACACCAAACCCTCACACTTAGACATAAATGACCGCCAATCACTGCAATTTACCAGTCTCCCGCGCTCTACCATCGATTGGAACCTAGGCCTTAGAGCCAGATTAGCCAAAATGTATGAGCCCCTTGCCCGCTCACTGCCTACTTCACAGAACTCCAAAACTCTAACTAGCTCCTCCACTAAAAATCCAACTTGCCTCTAAACTCTAACCCCAGACCATCACTCAGCTCCCTATCCAGGCTACCCCTGACTCAACTCAGGACAAGTCCCATACTACTACCACTAAAAATACTACCAGCCCCAAAATAAAGGGAGCCTTGATCAACGCTAGATCATTAGTAGCTCACGCTACAGAAATCGCCGACTTGATCCTTAAAGAAGACTTTGACCTTCTTGCCATTACGGAGACCTGGCTACACCCAGCAGCAGGCCCCATGCGTATGTTGGCAGTCCCAGATAATTACTCTATCCTGAGACAAGACCGTCCCAATTCCAGAAGAGGAAGTGTTGCCATCATTCACAAATGTAGTCTCACGATGAGACTAGCAACATCTACCAATGTCTCATCATGCGAAACACTCTCAGTTAAAGTCCCACTCACCAACACCCAAACTCTCAACATCCATTTGATCTACCGTCCGCCAGGCCCCATGGGCACCTTTGACGAAGATATTAACACTATCCTTGCCAATAACCTCACAAGCTCGACCTAAGTTCTCATCCTAGGCAACTTTAATATGGGCTACAATGATCCTGAAGACCATTCGGCCAGCACTATAGTCAACACTCTTTCGGAACCAGGTTTCACGCAAAGGAGTATGTCACCGACACACTCCAGAGGCAGAACACTCGATTGGGTGGCCGATTACAACTGTCTAGCGAACATTACAAGCATCTCACAACTAGCCTGGACCGACCACTACCTGGTCTCGTTCCTGCTTTCAACTGACCGACCTCCACCCCCACCCATTATTAGGGCCCCGCCTACCCTCAGAAGAAACAAGAAGAATATAACAGTTGAAAGACTCATCCCATACCTACTCCCCACACTCAACACACTCCCAGACAGTCTGGACCCAGAGACCCTAGTTGAAGAATATAATAAGATCATGGCCACCACGTTAGACTTAATCGCCCCCCTTAAACTGGGACCAAGCGAACCAAACACACACCTCAACAAATGGTACACACCATTCCTAAAAAATTTAAGGCAGCAAAAAAGGAATTGTGAGGCCACTTGGAAAAAATCCCCCTCAGCCGCAAATAAACTCAAACTTTCCAAAATAGCCACACTCTACAAAAAAGAAATCTACCTGGCTAAACGAACATCCTATGGCTCTTGCATATCCCAGGCCAAATCAAACATGAAGGAACTATTTTCTATCCTTAAAGAAGTAGAAACTCCAATAGTACCCCCTGACACCTGTACCAAAGACAAAAACTGGTGCTCAGAAATCCAAAGCGTCCTAGCAAATAAAATTGCGACCCACCAAAGTAAAATCGCCCGTAAAAAAGCATCCCTTAATGACACTCTCCCCTCAAAAACACCAGATAAGCCTATGCTTACAGATCTCACTCGTTTCAACTTCTCTAAAGTCCTGATTCTCGAAGTAGAAAAAATCATCCTGTCTCTGAAACCTTCCAACTGTCAGGGAGACCTGTGCCCGGCACAGCTCATCAAGGATGCCGCCCGAGACCTCTCCCCCTTCATCACGAAACAAATTAATGCCTCCTTCACCACTGGCTCCATCCCCACCAATTTGAAACAATCCTGGGTACTTCCACTATTAAAAAAACCCACACTTGACCCAGCCACACCCACTAATTACAGACCTATAATGACCGTTCCCTTTCTACTAAAAATCCTAGATAAGGTTGCCTATGTACAAATCCAGAAGTACTTGGAAGAACACCATCTACTAGGCACCAGACAATCAGGATTCCGCCCTCAACACGGGACTGAAACTGCTCTCATTGACCTGAAAGCTCAGATCAATATGCTTAGAGACAACGGTCAAGTTGCTCGACTCCTCCTCCTCGATCTGTCTGCAGCTTTCGACCTGGCTGATCACTTTGTCCTTTGCACACATCTTCACACACCAGCTCACCTCTCCACTGAGGCCATCACTTGGATCACCTCTTTTCTCAACGGTAGAACCATGAGGGTCTTCTCACCCACCGCGGCGGCAGATCCCATACCAATCAATTGTGGCGTCCCACAGGGTTCCTATGTCTCCCTCACACTGTACAATATATTTACCAAGCCCCTTTTCAATGATTTGGATCATCTCGGTATCACCTACACTAACTATGCAGATGATACACAGATCCTCCTTCCGCTTTCTGGAGATTATGGAAAGGATTTGGCCTTGTTAACTAGGGTGTACATCATCATCCAGGCATGGATGGCCATACATGGACTATGCCTGAATGATGATAAAACAGAACTTATCATCCTAGGCACTACGTCCAGCCTAAAGAAACTTGGCCCTGCCTACATCTCTTGTATGATTGATGGCAATAACATCAGAGTTGAACAAGAGGTCAAAACCTTAAGTTTTTACCTGGACTCGAATCTCTCCTTCAGAAGACAGGTGAGCTCCCTGGCTTCATCCACGGCCTATATGTGCAAACTAATCCGTACAGCTAAACCATTCCTATCGGACACCAGCTGCCTCACCCTTGCTAGAGCCCTCATACTGTCCCGCCTGAACTACTGTAACGCCCTTTACCTAGGATCCCCCAAGGCTACCACTAGCAAACTACAAACTCTTCAAAATAATGCTCTCAGAGCGGCCTTAGGAATCTCCAGAAGAGACCACATCTCAGGACCTAGTCAACAGAACAACTGGCTCTCCATCAACGACAAAATTATTTTAAAAACTGCATCGCTCACCCACAAATCCCTTAATAACGCTGCCTCTACTTACCTGATTAATAGATTTCATAGACATTCCTCCTTGAGTCCCACCAGAACTGCCTACAAAGACTGCCTCTCTGTCCCTAATTTTAAACGTGCTACCATAGGGGGCAACAGCTTCCCAGTGAAAGCAGCCAAACTGTGGAACTCCTTACCATCTAACCTCAGAGTAGACTTGCCCTACCAGAGCTTCCGAGCTAAGGTAGTCTCATGGCTGAAAATGTAGGCCGCCGAGATTCTCCACTGCCAGGCTGCAGCTCTCATGATACCCACACACTATGTAACCATGTGTGCCCATATGTATATAATATCCATGTACTTCATTGTTGCTATGTATATAATTTCGGTGTAACTTACTGTTCTCTTTGCATACCCTATGACTTCTAACTTTGCTTCGCAATTTCTTGTAAAGGCTGCGCCCTGATACCCTTGGGTACGCTCGCGCATTATAAATAATAAAACAAACAAGCAAACATATTCTAAATGTACATGAACATTTGTATAGAAGCTGTTCACAGAGGAACTGTGCATGGATCTGGACACTATTCGGATATTCCTCGTGCTGAGCAGGCCAGAGACAAGGTCAGATTCTATAGTTCAAGCAATATGCAGGGTATGTTTCTGCATGCACCTTTTTTGCTTTTGCACTAAGGTATTATTGTAATCTCAACTCACTTATGATGACTGTCATATGTGCATTGATTCTCATCATGTGAGCAGCTATGTATGGCCCATGATACCATTCTGATATGTTTGCTTCTAAATTGGCCAGAGACAAGGTCACATTCCACAGTTCAAGCAATACACAATGTAGGTTTCTGCATACACCTTTTATGTTTTTGTGATTGTGTGTCATAGCAGCATATGTCAAAAGAGTATGTATCATAGGAATGTGTGAGATAGGAGAGTGTGTAGTAGGAGTGTGTGTCGTAGGAGCGTGGACCATAGGAGCTTCTGTCTTAAGAGCTGGTGCCGTAGGAGTGTGTCCTAAGAATACATGTCATGGGAGTGTTTGTTAAGTGGGTGCATTGTAGGAGGACATGTTGTAGGATCCTGGAAGCACCTATCATAGAAGTGTATGTCATAGGTGCACGTGTCATAAGAGTTTTGGGGTCATTCCGAGTAGGGCGGTAAGGGTTAACTGTCACCGGTAATGAGACCGGTGGCGTTAAACCCTTACCGCCCTATTCCGAGTTCCCTTTGCGGGTTGGTACTTAACACCTGCTTTTTACAGGCGTTAAAAAACCAACCCGCAAAGGGACCTAGGAGCTAATTACGGCACCGTAATTTACGGTGCCGTAATTAGCGCCTTCCCCATTCCCATTGAGCCTTATGGGCCAAAAATGGGAATGGGGAAGGGCCCATGGTGAATGGGGAATTACCGCCCCGCCAATCTTGGAATGGGGCGGTAATTACGCCATTCACCATGGCGGAGTTGGAAAAATACCGGCGTCAACCAAGGCGCTAATAGCGCCTTGGTTAACGCCAGGGTCGGAATGAGGCCCTATGTCTCTTAAGAGCATGTGCCATAGGAGTGAATGTCATTGAAGCGCTTTTTGTAGGAGTGTGTGTTGTAGCAGTGTTTGTTTATTTTATTTTTGTTTTTATTTATTGGTTATTTTTAATGCACACTATACAGAAGAAATGTGTTTCAAGGCCAATCAAGAAAAGGGGGGAAAAGGATGAGCAAGGAGGTATAAAAGAAAAACTAAAACTTTCTTAAAAGGTCTTGAAACATTCGGAATGTGCAAGTGCTATAGCATGAGAACACGGGAGAGGAAGAGTAGGGGTAGTACAGGATGGGGAATTTATAGCGTGTAAGTGCTGAGACAGTGCTGATACATGAAAAAGGAGCAAGGGGGAGGGAGAGGACTGCAGGACGGAGAGAAGGTAGGAGGTGCAATAATTCAAAACAAGTTGGGAAGTGCAGGAACAAGTAAGTAGGTAAACTGCAAAATATGAGAAAAAAAACAGACATGCAGTTATGCAAGCAGGTAAGAGTGCCTGAAGACTGGAAAAGTCACTCCTCACGGAATAAGTGGCTACATCAGGCATGCATACAAGCAATTTAGACAAGCAGTTAAGGGTGCCTGCAGAATGTAAAAGCCTGGCCTCATGATAAGGGGCTACATCAGGCATGCAGACAAGCTACTTATACAAGCAGGTAAAGGTGACTGCAGTCTGGAAAAACCTTGCCCATGGAATGAGGTGCTACAACCGGCATGCTGACAAGCTATTTAGACAAACAGTTAAGAGTGCCTGCAGACCGAAAAAGTCTTGCCTCATGGAATGAGGGGCTATATCAAGAATGCAGGAAGGCAAAGACCTAGGAAGTGACATTGGAGTGTTACACACATTTAGGAAATCTCACCCTGTGGTCCAGGGCCTACAACACATTTGGAGGTACAAGAGTTGACTGCCAGCCTCAAGGAGAAAGGATGTCATCATGTAAGAAGGTACAAGTAAGTTTCCTAGCTGAGGTCAGGCACGAGGAATGTAGAGCAATTAAGGACAGGCAGAAGCCTGTTTCCCAGATAGAAAAATAAAGGGTCATGTGCTTCCAAGGTAGAGCATTAAAGTCAATAAAGTGTCACATGCTCCCAAGGCAGAGCATGTTAAAGGGTGAAAATAAGTCAATACAGCCGGACAAGAGGCAAGGTGGAAACTTAGCACTGAATAGAGCGAGGGCAAGAAAACAAAGACCAGTGCTGGTAAAGGAAGGAGGAGTCAGCGGCATGTAGAGATGAAAATGCAGGGTGCCATACAGTCAGAGCATGGAATCACTGCTCTCAGCAGCAGCGGCCACAGCAGATAAGTCAAGACTGGCAGGGCACACCTTTTGGTGCACTGGGGCTGTGGCGGGGAACGTAATAAGTGAGGACAACAGAGATAGATGGGACAATGCTTACACGAGAACAAAAACTTTCCGGAAGGTGCAATGGGATAAAAGAGATCATTGAAGAATGCATTGAGAGTCGGCTTGCAGATGAAAGGGCTGTGGCTGGCACACCGGCCACGACCGGACAGGCCAGACAGGCGACCGCCTCATTGTGGGCCTTAGTGGGGGCCCGCCTTAACCTGCCAGCTCCCCGGGATTCCCCACACAATGTTAGAAGCGGCCAATAGCCGCATTGCGGGTAGGAAGCAGAGGCAACAGAATCAGGCAACAAAGTAATGGAAAAGGTGGTGGCCATTTTTAAAAGCCACACAGACATAGATATTTGTCAAGCATAGATGTTGTAGGACCATGTGTCGTAGAACCACTTGTCAAAGGAGTGTGTGGTAAGATGGTGTCATAAGAGCATGTTGTAGCATGTGTCATAAGAGTGTGTTATAGGAGCTTGTGTCGTAGAAGTGTGTGGTAAGAGGGTGTCCTATAAAGGAGTGTGTGCCATAGGAGCCCATGTTGTGGCAGCACTGGTGATAGGAGCATTTGTGGTAGGTGTACATGACATAAGAGTGCATGTTGTAGGACAACATGTTGTAGGAGTTTGTGTCATAGGAGCTCTTGTTGTATTAGTATGTGTTGTACGATCACCTGTCAAACGAGATCATGTCATTGGAGCACATTTCATAGGTGCAAGTGTCATAGGAGTATGTCTCGTAAGAGAGTCTGTCATAGGATCTTGTGTCGTAGGAGTTTGTGCCATAGGAGCATGTGTCCTAGGAGCATGGGTCCAAGGAGCGTGCAAGAGTGTGCTATTAGTGTAGATATACAAAATGTTTATCTCACACACATAGAAAGGGTTTTAACATGAAATATATCTTTATTCGGTATGGAGTGAAAATATAGTTTTCTCTTTCCCGATTATAAAAAAAGATTGCTTTAGAAAGACTGCATTGAGAGCAGTCTTTCTAAAGTGAACTATCACATCCCGCAACACACGAGTGTGCGCAGGGGCTGACATGTTGGCGGGGCCTGGAAGAGGAGTCGTGGGTGTCCCAGGTGAGTGGTTTTGTGGATGTTGGTGTTTGTGTGTGTATTTGTATGTGCCCTTATCCGTATGTCCGTCTTGTGTGGTGGGGAAGAAGGGGAATGTGTGTGAGGATAAATGTGACTGCATGTTTGCGTGTTTGTGTGTGTGTGGTGGGGGACTGAGGGCAGAATTCCTGGGGTGGAGGGAGGTGGGGGGATGCAGGGCTGATGCAAAGCAGCGGTTGGGGGCAAAAACCCCTAACTTCCAAGAAATCCTGACTTGCACTGGTGAGGGTTGGGGAGGGGGCGAGCAGGAGAGCGGCTTTACTGGAAGGCTGGGTAGGTGGAATGTGGTATTTCTGCTTTTTGAATACCACCCAAAATTGGCAGAAATAATTCTTTTTTTTTAGTATGCAGCCTTCAGAAAGCGGGAATATCGCATAGAACCCTTTACTCTGCTCATGAATTGCATGCCATCACATTTTATGTAGCGTTCATGATGGGGTAGTCCTGCCTATAAGCACTGTAATGAGAGGTGCACTCTTTGAATCTCAGAAGGTTTATGGGCTGGGCCAGCCATGCCACAATTCAAACCTATCTCTGTAGGTACCACACGCATGCCCAGGGTAAGGGATCAGTTCATTGAGATATCATACTGTCTTTTGAAGAATTCAGATGGGATTGTGATGGTTGCTAGTTACTGAAGGTTTATGGTAGCAAAGCCATTGACACATACCTCTCACAGCTCTGAGCATGAATATGAGAGTACTTTCACTGTGTGATAGCTGGGTAAGTGAAGAAACGCAATGGAATATTGACAATTAGCACCCTGCAGGGGGCCGCCAGCCAATCAGGAGGCTCAGAACACTGACTGTACTGTATGGTACTGCCTGGGAAGCCAGTGCCATCTTCCCTTTCCCACTCCCCCTACCACTTCATCACTTTGCACCTGTGTAGTTTCCTATTTTTGTGCTAAAAGTGTTTCTTTTGTTTAAGTACCTTAGAAGTGTGGCCCAACGCCATGCAGTCCTGTTGGACAGAAAGCCTGTTTTCAATGTTGATGACGTCCAACAGACTTCCTGTCCAACAGGATTGCATGTCATGACACCAGGCCGCGCTTCTAAGGTAAGTTTCTTTTTCATTTTAAATATACACCATTAGCACCCGTGTAGACAACTACAAAAGGGGCTAATGGCAATATGTCCCTCGGTGGCAGGCCCACCCTGTAGGTAATCGTAGGCAATCACCCTCCACCCTCGTTAAGGGACCCTCGCTGCACTCAGCGGGACCTTAACTTGGGTGGTGGGCCGTTACCTACATGGTGGGCCTGCCAACAAGGATATATCTCCTCAGTACAAGCCCCTGCAAACATAAGCAGTACTTCCATGGAATGCGAGTCAGAGAAGTGAGATGGTGGCACACCTAGCACAACCCTATGTCAACCCCCCTCTGTTTCCTAGGCACCTATACTGTGGGGATAGATGTGGTTGGGTCTATTCATAGTATGGAGTATTCAGGGAACAGCTTAGGAGCAAATTGCACCCAGAGGACTTAGAAGCCCTGGTTGATTAATAATCCAGTGGAACACTAATGTGAAAACAGGGATACCTTTAAGTTAGTGTTTCAACGTGTATGCTCAAGCAAACAGAAGAGTGGGGCTTTATTTCAGATTATGGGGCTCATTCCAAGTATGCCAGTCCGGATACAACGGTGCTGGTAAGCTTACCGGCACCGTTGTTTCCAGACTGGCGCTCTACAGGTCTGCCTGCCGAAGCAACTGTGTCCAACAGGTCTGACCCTGCCGGGCACAGCGGCAACGGTAGGCAGACCGTCAGGGAAGCACCAGCACTATTAGCAATGGGGTCGGTGCTTCAGTGGTCCCCACTCCCATAGAGGAATTGGGACTTACAATTTACCAGCGCCTGACTTTCCGGGGCCGCCGGGGTTGTAATCCTCCGGTGTCACCGGGAAGTAAGGCGCTGGTAAATATTTACGCGTCCAGCGGCAACTCACCGGCATCACCGGCACGGTTACCGCCAGACCCGTAATGGGCCCCATGTCTCAGGTTCAAAAGACAAGGAATTTAGCAAGCAACTGGTATTAAGGAGCCAACACTGTTGGATGAATGGTATATGAGGCACATTTCCTAGCACCCAGAGTGGGTGTATACATTAATGAGGTCGCTCCAAGCACAGGATGAAAATAGTTATCCTTACACCCACTCACCATTTCCCTACCTTGCATCCCTCCATCCACTTGCCTTGTCACCAACCACACTACCATCACCATGACCCTCTGCCCTCCTCATCCTCATACGTGGTTTCCAATTGTTCACTAGAGTTCTCAACTCATCCATATGGCTTTCTGGCTCCTACCTAGCGATGAAAATGCAGAGGGGCTCTGCTCAGAGCCTCAGCTTCTATTTACTTGTTGTCTATAAATATCACAAACTGCAGGTCTGCTGCTGGTAATTTTCTTTAATTGCTATTAACAACTCTGGGCTTAGCAATGGGGCGTTAATATCAATAATACAAACAACACTGAGCTGGATTGGCTGGTAACAAAACTGGGGGCCCGGCATTATGGCCTTAATTTGCTCAGGCTTATAACGTACCGAGTGATCTCGCTCACTGCCGTGGGTATTATTGCTTAATTAAAGACTGCTCTTTGCATGGATCCACGCTCGGACATGTAATTTACATCAGTACTTGCTATATTTATGTTATTTGAAAGCTTCCATTGCTAATCCACATTTTTTAGGACAATTGCCTGCCCTGGGACCATGGCAACAACATGGAGATGAAGGAGTTTCACTATATACCAATATCCTTCATTTCACTAGTATCATCAGCCTATGTCCTTGAGTTCTCAACTCTGAGTTTAACACTATATTGCGTCCCTAGCATTGACGGGAGTACTATTGGTGTTTTCTGCACCATTACTGTTCTACATGATACAGACAGGAAATTATGGCTAGGCATTCAGTACCATTGTGGCTGATAAAGGTGTCATCATGTGTGGTCCACCATTGAACTTGCCATTTTTTCCTTGCCATTTTTCGCTTCTTTGTGATTTTTTAGTTTCTGAAGTGTGTGGCATTCCTGTGATGTCTTGGAGTTTGCTTTAACATCACTGGAATGTGTTGAGGTCAGTAGGGAAAGTTAGGGAATAAATAAGGAGTTGGTTCAGCTTTTGGTATCTGGGTCAGTACCCCCAGAGCTGAAAAAGGTCATGGACACAACCATTCTAAAAACGTCCAATCTAAACCGTGGAAACCTGCAGAACTATCGATGGGTTGCTGGCATACCCTGGCCGGGCAAGATACTGGAGAGGAGTGTTACATCGCAATTGCAGGAACATGTTGACAGAGAATCTTTTTCTCCAATCCTGATTCCGGCCGGGATTTGGCACGGAGACCGCTCTATTGGCCATGTGGGATGAACTCCTGACTTGACTACTACAATGGTCTTCTTGGAGGTATTCCATCAACTCAAGTTCAACATTTGCAAAGAGCACAAAATGACACAGTGGGACTGATATTTAGAGTACAGAAGTCCTTTCCTATTTAAAGCTTACAGTGATCTCTACACAGGCTGTGGTCAAGGAGCACATTGTTACTGGAAATGTCCCTCCCCAATTGTGTGTCTAGTGGCGATCGAAGATCTGGAGAGCATGGGCTTAAATTGTGGGACTGTCTCCCAATGGAGATTCTACCCTTAAAACAGTATTCCGTAAGGCCCTTAAAACCCATTTGTTCAAGTAACAGATGGGTGGGAATTTCTTTTCTTGGGCCGGTGATTCTCATTGTATTGACTGCCTCTATAGTACGTTTTCCCTGTAGTGCTTTTTTTTTGTTTAGCAATTTTTATTAGGCTTTGTAATGGATAAATACAGGATATAATCATCAACAATTAACCATTATAATACTTGCTAACCAGTAGCCCAAGATACACATTTAGGTTGAGTTATCAATTAAAAGGCACAACATAGTGTATCAAGGTTAGTGCTTTTGATTTAGTTCCCAATCGGCACCTAGTTATGATTTAGTCTTTTAAGTGCACTATACAAATGATGAGAAGCCTGAAAACCACTTGGGAAGAATACAGATATATTCAGCCATGTAGAGTGTATCAGCATAAGGTAAGGGCATAGAACACTGTGTCAACTGGCCACCAGTGCACACCGTCCAATATGAAGCCAATATGAAGCCAGTGTTACATGGAAGTGAAATGGAAGCAATGCGAGCCACCTAGCACAGAGCCATCTGGCACACCAGCTAACGCATACAAAAATACAGCAGAGATGTCAGCCATGCAGCCATGCAGCTGGAGCATTGCCAAGCACCCCAAGACTGAGAAATAAGATTGCCAAAGTGCCCTACCAAACTATGATAGATGAGGATCAATGACACCCACCCCATGCAGATACAGAAAGAAAAAATACTTGACTACCAAGAAGTCCACCAACTGAACAGGCCCATAGAGCTCAGAAGTTGTAAAAGTAACACTACTGCTTTGCAGATTGCTACCAAAATACAGTAACCATGGCCACTACCAAATGGTGCTCACATAAACATAAACCAAAAACAGTAAATATACCATGCAGTTCCTCCCATAAGAAACAACAAAGGGGCGATGCAGGATATCATTGGCAAAGGTCAATCTGCTCAGAGGCAAGCCACAGGTAAATCATGCACACAGCATTAGAAGAGACAACATTGCCCAATCTGCCACCCACAAAGGTGTATTTAGCACAACCAAAAGAAGAGCCCCTCCCCATGATAGAAAGGATGGAGAAAAAGATTTGATCTTTATGGGCAAGCAGCCTATGCCAGCAACTGTGGGATAGAAAAGAAGACATCACTTCTCATACACTGCCTGGGAGCAGCTGGACAAGACAAGCTCGAGAAGCAGCCACCACTCTCTACTTTATTTGGAGGGAGATCCTTATCCTCAGCAGGTGCCTCTCTCTGGAATAGCCTCCCTGGTGCCCTCTATCTTGAGCCTGATCTTTTTAAGTTCCCGGAAACTCCTTAAGACCTTCCTCTTCTCCTCTTCCTTCTCTCTCCCTGTACCCAGCTAACCTAGCTCTTTGCTCTTTCCCTCTCTCCCTCCTTTTACCTACAGCTTGATGACTGGCAGCCTGGTGTACCTCAGAGTCTCACAGGTCCCGGGCACCCCCGCCAGTCCTCTCTCGCACTGGCCTCAAGGCCCTGCACTCCATCCGTCCTCACTGCACTGAGCAATAACCCAAGAGAGTGACTCTCTCTGTACTTACCCCAGTCTCCACCGACTGCGTGCCCTTTGACCTCCCTCACCATGTGCCCATCTGTGAACTTTCACGATCAGAATGCACTGTGCCTGAAGATCGTCTGTCTGTTCTCCCTTGTCTTCACCCCTTAATTGCACTTGGTAAAACTGCAACATCGTCGTTAGGCCTATTTGCTGTGTCTCAACTGTTAAATGTATATTACGTACATACTCTGCCTGTGCAGACCATTATCGTCTCAGAATTTGAAGGGCTCTGAGCGACTAGTTGTTTTCCCATGTTCTCACCCTCCTTGAGTGCTTTGAAACACTTGCCTGTGTATAGCTCTTTATAAATAAACATTACCATACCATAGCATACCATTAGAAGCCAGAGAACTCAATAACTATGAAAAGTGCGTAGAACAACTAGAAAAACACTATGAGATAAAAGTATGTATGACACTACTATTGTGAGAAAGGAATACAAGAAGAAGGTGAAACCATGGAACAGTAAGTCATGGCACTGAGGAGGCTAATGGTCACGTGTTCTTTTCAGAGTGCAAGTAGAAGAAAGACCTTGTGATCAATTCATCTTTAAATGCAGAGATATCTAAGTTAAAAAAATCCCTAGGTTCAAAAGGAGACTTTGGTTGGATGAAGTGCTATGAGTGGCAAATGAAATGTACAAAAAGGTGGTGGGAGTGAAGAATAACAAAAAAACTGTGCTACTAGCTTGTGACATTTGGATCGTGCAAGTACAGAAACAAGAAGTGCAGGGAAGTGGGGAGGTGGGTGAAGTGCTGGTCAGAGCGGAATTTGCTAATACTAAGCCCGGTATGGAAAGTGCAGGAAGGGGGTGGGATAAGGGGAGACTGATGTGCTGGGGTAGAGTGGGCGAGGAGGGCCTGGTCCAGGTATGAATCAGAACAAACCAGGCAGCCAGCCAAGTTGCAGAAGGGGACATTAGCAGCGGAGGGGGAGAGGGAAGAAAAAAGCGAAATGGATGGTCTTGGGCAGCTTCCGGAAACTTAAGGTGCAGAGAGGTCTTTCCAGAGGGAGGCTCCTGCAGAAAAGAGAGGTCTCCCCCCACTCTCTGCTTGGAAAATCACCTGATCTGCAAAGAGTTGGAGCTAGAAGAACGAAGGGTTCTAGTAGGGAGGTATGCAGGGAGAGAGTTGGATGTAGCAGGGTCCAAGGACCCAGAAATGCCTTGTGAATGATGCAGAGGGTCTTGAACTTGATCGCCGCAAAAACCCAGTGGAGAGATTTTAGGGCTGGAGAGATGCAGCCACTGGGCTTGAGGCCAAGGATAAGTCTTGCAGCCCTATTCTGGATTAGTTTAAGGTGGAAAACACATGGAGACAATAGGATGGCTCCATGCTGAAATGAGCTTCAAGGACCTAATTGCTTAAGGGAAGGTCTAGGTATCAGTAAGCACCCCTCCTCTGAGTTGGGCTCATCAAAGGAGGTTGAACATGAAGTTAAACAGAAGTGGTACATATACATACTAGTAAACTGAGATTAGGCATTGATCTAAGATCATTCAAAAAGTTATCATACCAGATCAATATCCACTACCTAACATAGGTTAGTTACCAGTTACAATAGGTGACAAGAGGCATTCCCTACGCTAGATTTAATAGCAGCCTATCACCAAGCGTGCTTGCATCCAGAATCAGGACTGCTCACTGTATTTGTATTTGTATTTATTAATTGTTATATAGCGCTTTACGCCAAAGCGCTTTACATTACAACAAGAATACATTAGAAGCATAAGTGCCAAACATGAGACAAATAATCGAGAACAGTATGTAGAACAATTTGCTGAGGACTCTAGAAAGGGAACAGAACAGAGGAACAGTATGAGGGAAGTAATGAGGGCTATCAGGAGGGAGATGAAGAAGATGAGATTTTGAGGAGGAATGGAAGAAGGAGTAAGAGGAGATGGAGATAGAGGGGTAAGGAGCTGAAAGGATCGGAAGCAGGGAGAGGCACAAGGAGATGGAGGAACAGTGAGTAAGAAGAGGTCAGAAGAGCGGAGGGGGTCAGAGGGGAAATAGAACGAGAGGAGAGAGGAAAGGTGGGGGGGCGAGATCACGAAGTGATTTAAAAATGAGACAGAGGAAGTTAAATTTAAGTTGAGAATGAAAGGGAAGCCAGCCAAGAGAAGAAAGCAAAGAGGAAATGGAATCATGAGGACAGAGAAGGCAAAGCGTATGGATAGCAGAGTGATAAAGGCATTTGAGGGGGGCAAGAAGAGAGGCAGAGAGTCCAAAGAGCAGAGCAGAGCAGTAGAATAGACGAGAGAAGATAAGGGAAGTCATTAAGAGTTTAGTGGCGTGGAAGATGAGGGAGGAACAGATTTTGCAAACATTGAAGAGATGGCAGCGACATCCGTGGGAGGTAAGCGAAATGTAGAGGGTAAAGGAGAGGTTAGAGTTGAAGTGGAGGCCTAGATTGCAGTCAGAGACAGAAATGGGAAGATTAGTAGGGGTAAAGAGGATAAAGGGAGGGGGAGAGTGGGGGAAGTTTGTTGGAGGGAAAGAATAAGACTTCAGTCTTGTCAGTGTTGAGGGAGAGAAAGTTGGAAGACATCCAGTTTTTGATAGCAGTGACACAGGAAGAAAGTTTGAGGTGGATGTCAGGAGTGAAAGAAGAGAAAGAGAGGAAAAGCTGGGTGTCATCAGCATAGAAATGGTGAGAGATACCGAAGGAAGAGATGATAGGGGCAAGAAGGGAAGTGTAGAGTGAGAAAAGAAAAGGGCATTCATCAAACCAGAGGGTTTTATTTCATTGGATAAGGAAGCTCTTTGGCCTTGTGTCTACAGTGGCACCCTTTCAAAGAATCAGATTTCAAGGTGGAAAAGGGCATACTGTTTTTTCCAAGATGACAAGTTGGTTCACAAAAAGTACCAAGAGGAGCTGAGCATGATAACTGCCTAAGTAAAGACACGTACGTAATTCAAAGGGAAGATATTGAGCACTTAGGACATGTTATATCAGGAAGAGTATTTAACTAAAATATACGACCAGGTGATATCAGTGGATCAAAAAAAAATAACCAAAAGGAAATAGGAAGAAGCCATCAAGGAAGACAGCATGCTAACTAATATCAAGAAAGGGCTGGAAGAGTACCAGTGGAGCCACATTTAGCTAAAGAGATGGGGCGTGAAGGACAGTAAGGGATGAATTATATTGTTAATCAGTGTCCACAAAGAGAGAAGTCAGGGTAATTCCACTACAAGGTATATGGCTCAAATTCATAGTTTTAGGCTATGAGGGACATCAAGGCGTAACAAAAACCGAGCCCTGTATTATAACAGATTACGGTGGCCAGGGAGGGACCTCCAAATTGGGTTGTGAAGTCCAACCTGTGAGAATAGCAAGAAGGGCTGCAAATCACCTAGCCTGCAGATAGCCATTATGTCACATCCCAATATCCAATGAGAAAAAGTAGGTTTAGAAATAATGCGACCCATTTGTGGTGCCACCGGCATAACCTGCTGTATGTTACTCATAGATTTATTGTCCAGCTGGGTGGAATTGGCGTACACCAAAAACGTATGCACCAAGGAGATTATCAAATTTCTGGAAGGAGTATCCCAACGGAGGGCTATCCCATGACAATTCTCACAGATCATGGTGTGCATGCAGTTCATGTCAGAAGAGATGGGCACATATGTAAGAACAATGCAATAGAGCATTGCACCAGCTCAATTTACCAACCCCAAACCAACACAGGAGATAGCCAAATGCCTAATCCACCAGTCAGCACCAAACCAAGTTTTGATAAAGACTATGTAGAATAGTAGCAAATCACATACCAACTCCATTCCCTACTCTTGTTGCCACTCTTGTTGCCATACACGTGTATAGTGGGGAGGTGTGTGGCTTTTTGGTGACGTCATGGAGTTCCCTGTGACATCACTGGAATGTGGCAAAGTCATTGTGGGTGGCTAGGGGAGGAAAAAGGAGCCAGAACAGCATATCTGGTGGAGTCAGAAGATGCCCTGCACTCATAGTCGCTTCTTCTTCATATTTCAAAATTAATTAGTCAATGTTAGTCATTAGCTGTAAACGTATTGTACTGATTTTATAATGTTCTCGTGATTTCACCAGTGTCAAAAAGTGTGTGATGGCACTTACTGTGATATCAGTGTGGTTAAAGGCCATGTGCTGCTTTCTCCGGTTATGTCATCATGAGGGCAAGGGCAACGTGCATGAGGTAGCACTCATGCTACCCCACTAATGTTGGTGACATAACCGGCGTGCCTCCAGCTGCTCTGTTTATGTACACAATCAATAGAAGCGCCCTACTAAACTGAAATAAATGCACAAGCAATTGGGCTACATGCACATGGTTTGGATTATGGTGTGGGACCTCCCTCTGCTTGTGTTTGTCTGTCAGTAAAGGATGTGGGGACCTGGAGAATCTGCTTGATTTTTATTTTCTGTGAATCCAGTATATGATATGATATGAATGGTTTATAACACGCTTAATACTCAGAGCTTTGTAAGCACGGACTCGGGGATCGAACCTGTGTTGCTCCATGTCATCTTGCTTTTAAGGGGAGCACGTTGCCCCTACGCTATCCTCCCGAGACCAAATAAGATTGCAGGTGCAAGTAAGACATGCTCACGTACATCTCTGATTTGCTCCAGTACAAACCTCTAAGTATCATGACCAAGTGTTCCAGTTTAGTGTAGGAGTATCTGACTTATTGATGTCACTCCCTGTGTCGTCACTGGATGGCATATCATAGGGGTCACAGCTCATGAAGTATGGCTACCTCTGTGGTCTTGTGAGCATGGCTGCCGCCGGCGTCAGTTTTTTACCGGCAATGGGGATGTACCGGGGCATTCCAGCCCTGGTGGACCCAGTAATTCCCCTTTGCCGGGTGCCGGTAAAAATTACTCCCCATTCCCATTTGGGTCCCACAGGACTCAATGGGAATGGGGAAGCCGGTAGTGCCTGCACCGTTAGTAACGGTGCCGGTGCTACCGCGTAGGTCTGATCACGGGTGCGCTTCTGCCCAGGCTGACCGGCATCCATGAGCAGACCTCGTAGTTTGCCAGTCTGGTAACAACATTACCGGCAAGCTTACGGTACCGTTGTTACCTGACCGGCAACCTTGTCATGAGGCCCATTGAGCCTGATTTACAAAGCGTTTTCCTGTGGAACTGCGCCATTATAAATGCTTTGAAATCAGGCCCAGTATGTGTACATTTCTAAAAAAGGAAAGATTTGTGATGGGTCTAATGCTGCTGGTGTCCCTTGAATCATGAAAAGTGATTGTAATATCTTTCTTGGCACAAAGAGAACTTTGTGAGACTAGGAATGAGTGTAAAGAAAAAGGACAGACCCGAGTGGCACAATTAATGCACATTTAGACTCCATCCAAACAAATCTCATCTTTAAAATCTGTGCCGGACATCAGACAGCAATTTCAGACCCAGGAGAACAAGGGACAGCCATAGGCGTCCCTAGATGGGGGAAAGGGTGCAATTGCCCCCCATTTGCTGCTTTTCCCCCTAATTGGAGGCCTGCCTCACCCCCTGCAAATAACGCTTTCCAGGAGTCTTAACTTAATGCCATAAGTGGGCGGAGCCTACAATGATTCTGGACGAACCTACTCATCCTTAGCACGTAAGGTATTAATTATAACCAATTATAATTATTATAAAGTTACTCCTTTGTCCAGCTGTCATTCGTGTGTTTGCAGGCTCTATTTGTTCAGCCTGTGGCTGTTCTTCTGGCCTGAAAGGGACACCACGTGGATCTCTGGGCCATGAATATAACCGGGGTAGGGGCCTGTTAAAAGAGACTTCCTACATACTAGTCACACTATTGTTTTCCAAATGTGCAGCTTACACTTGCATACAATAAAACAAAAAAGAAATGTCCAAACTGAAACATGCTTCTTAAACTTACATTCACTAGTTCTTCTTGTAAAATGTGTTTTTTTTTGCCAGACAACCACACAAATACTCAATGATTTTTGTGTCCCTATCCTTGTGTTTTTATCACAGTGTATATTTCTAAAGATGGTATATGCTTGTCAAAAATTCTTAATAGCAAATAAATGCTTCTATATAGCTGACCGCAGTTAGTAGGATATTAAATTGTGGGTTCATGTGTGCCAACATTTTCCAACCTCTGCCATGAATAAAAACGAACATCCAGCCCAATCCAGCCCTTGGCTGAACACATTTTATAGCATTTGTTTTTTTGATAAGAAATTGCAAAGAAATCATAAGATTTAGAGCCATGTTTAAATATATAACATGTCAGCAACAGTCACTCAACCTGCTGAAATACCATGGCAGCCTTTTACTGTCAGGTGTTTAAATGGACCCCTTAATGCACTAAAAATCAATGCAACAGTGCAGTTCATGTACATGATTTCAAAGTCAACAGTATTTCCTCTAAAGTCACACTGACCCTGTGCATAGATTCATTGATGCTGCACTAGTGGTGACTCATCCATAATGGGCAAGGGGCCCCCGCCACAAGGGCACCCTCATCCATTATAAAGGAGCCTCAGAGCCAACCCAATGTAAACAGTGAGCGCTCCCTCAGCTGCTTTTTGCAGCTGAGGGAGTGCTCCTGGGCTGGCTTGAACTGCCAAAGGGAAACGTGAATTCTGTTTCACAGTTCAGTTGCCCAGCTACGCATGGACAAAGGGCTGTGCAAAGTTTGAGGCGTTTTGCTTCCCCAACCTTGCAAGACCCTTTGGGGATCCTAGTTGTGGAACTGCATGTGTCTATATGGAAAGGTGAGCTCCTGCACCTCCCAGCACATACAAACGGAGCGGGGCACTTTGTCATAAGCCCTCCATCTCTTGAGAGCATGTGCAGGAACCAGAAAGTGCTCTTTGCTTCCTGGTTCCTGTTTGTGCTATGTGGGAGCAGGAGCGCTGGTAGGAACCTTCAGGACAGGTCAGAAAGTATGTTCATTTAAATATGTGTATGTATGTATTCATGTGTATGGTGTTGGGTGCCCATGTGAATGAGCGAGTGCATTCTGCATGTGAATGTTATGTGAATGTGTGTGTGTTTGTGTGTGTGTGTGCTTGTGCTGGTCCATGGAGCTGATTTCAGTGGGAGGGGAGTTGTTAAACAAACTCCTCTGCACCAGCCAAAATCAGCTCCGCGTGCGAGGTCCTGATGGTCTCAGGGAGCAGTCATGGTATTTTTTTTAATGGGCATCTATGAAAGTTGCCTAGTAAAAAATACAATGCTGGCACCTTGGACCTCCCAGCACCTTGCATGCACACATAAACACATTTTTCACAGGGTATCTATGATAAAGCAAGCATGATTAATGCTATTATGTGGCTAGGCTGGCATTTTAATGCATCCAGTCTAGCCATTTCTTTCTATGACGTGACATTTTGTATTGGGCAGCTTTGATAAAGTAAGCATGATAAGTATTATTACGTGGCTAGATGGCATTTTGGTGCAGACAGTCTAGTCATTTCTTACTGTGACATAATATTTTGCCTTGGGCGTCTTTGTCAAAGCAAGTATGATAAATGTTATTATGTGCCCAGAGTGGCCTTTTGGTGCTCTAGGCATTTCTTATTGTGGCATGACATTTTGCATTGGGCATCTTTGATAAACTAAGCATGATAAGTGTTAGTACGTGGTTAGACAGGCATTTTGATGCAGCCAGTTTTTACATGTTTTCATACTCTGGCATAGCATTTTTAATGGTAAAGCCTACTAGAGTATGGGCCCGATTCACAGAAGGGTTTTATAAAGGTGCAAACCCATCGGAAAACGCTCCATGAACCAGGCCCTATGTTTTTACATAGGGATGCTACTATATTTGGCAGAAGTAGCATGGGCATTTTTTCTTATAGTATTATTACTGGTATTGTGCGCAGAGCAAACATGAGAATGTTCTTATATGGGAATGCTGACATGTATTGGTGCAGCAAGCATAGAAATGCATGGGCACAGCCAGTGTGAACATGTTTTACATTTGCATATATTGCGGTAAAAAGCATCATGAATATGTGTTGGGGAAATGCTCCTGTGCAATGTTGGTGACTTGCATCTACTGGATTATTTCAAGAGTTACCCTACAAAACAAATTGCAAACTGTTTAGCTTCTTACCCAATTTTTTAAAGGTGTGCTGTAAAATACATCATTTTAAGCCATGTGTTTAACCGCATATGGATAGGTACGGTCTGCCTTGCTAGGCTCGGTCACACTGGCATATTTGGGAAAGAAAATAAGCTCTCCAACTAACAAATTCACCAGCCACCATTAGGATGTAGAGCCAAAAACTGAAAACTGTAAACACTTCTATAGGGGCATAGTGAGATTCCTTCAACCACTGCTAAAGAACCAACCAAGCAGATGCCTCCTTTCCCCTGTTCTCAAAGCTTGTATGATATTTCATTAGTTAAATCAACTGTCCTCGATTATCATTTGAAGCTGTGACATATGTGATATCTCTTCTGTTAAACTGACTCTTTTCTACTGACTATAACTTAAAGCTGTGCTGGAAGTGATGTTTTGTCTGCAAATATCACTTCTAACTACACATTGGGGGTGATTACGAGGTGGGCGGTAAGGGATTACTGGCACCGGTAAGGGCACCGGTGCCGGTAATCCCTTACCGCCCTACTACGAGTTCCCTTTGCGGGTCCTTCCTTAATGTCTGGTTTTACCAGACGTTAAGGACGAGACCTTTTTTTTTTTTTTGTAACTAGAGGGAGATGCCCTTGGAGTGTCAGAGCAGAGGGCTGTAGAGAACGAAATGCACAAGTGGGTTCGCTCTGACAACTAGATTTGAGGGGGGGTACTCTTTTTTTATAGTACACCTTAAGTTATTAAGTCATGTCACACGTATTCAATCATGTGTAGTAAAAGTGAACCCTAGACACAAATATACTAAAGATTCACATTTTCACATAGAGTAGAGTTGCATTTATTAGTTTATGCATTTCAACATGAAGGGATTGGTCTTCAAAAATATTTAGTTTTTTTAAACTTTACATTAAAATTGTAAATTCAATGAAGTTTTTTTAAACAAGTTTAGTTCCATTTTAGTGCTTTGGAATTTAAATAGTGACCACCACCTATTAGTGACAAGTGATAGTAAAGTTTAACTTAAGTAGACATATTACAACCAATGTTCTAAACAGTGCAAAGAGCTATTGGTTTTCTGTAAGCCAGGCTTGGGGTGACCTAACACGTGGTCGACGTCCTGAGTTGAATCATAAGTTGTTTGAAGACAGTTTATAAGGACTTAGCAGGAGATGGACAGGAAGCTGGTCCTTGGACGTTTCGGCAAAAAAGCCTTCTTCTTGGGCCTGGTATAGGTCTCCCTGGAAAGAAATCCAGGGGACTCTATTAGTGCTTGGAATTAAAAAGTTTACATAACATGACATTTAAAACAACCTTGATTGTGGGGCATCATGGGCTAAGTTAGCCAAATCACACACATGGGCAAAGCACAATATTGGCCTTGGGGGTCTGTATCTTAAATAGGACCAGGGCGTATAAATGCGCAAATGATGTAGAGTTCAGGGTACAGGGGGGCTGGAATATTGTTATGTGTATAACAGGTCAGTAGGCATGTAATGTTGAGGATTACAAACTCTCACCTAAACGTAATGGGGTCTTGGTACGTTCCCCCGGGGAGGTGTAGAGGGAGCAGAACTGCAGAAGCAGTATCCGATTCTTGCGGGCTGGCTTCGAAAGGTATTTCTACAGAAGCGTAAAAAAGAGAGAAAGAAGGAGAGGGCAGGAGGGCCTGGTCAATGATGTAAACAATCGCGGGCTGCCTCACTATATATGGGGAGAGGAAGGAGGGCTGCTTTACCCGAATTGTGTTCAACGTTGCAGCGCAGAGGCAGTCGAGCGCTGGGCTCCTCTCGTCTAGTGAAGCGGTAGCCTGGAGTATTTGCCGGCACTGTTCGCAAACGACAAAGGCGGTAACGCTGCCGAGTGCAAAGAGCTAAGTTCTCTCGATCGTGTGGCAGAGCGCATGCGCGCAGCGTATAGTGTTGTACTGGAAACGCATCTGCGCAACTGCTGGGTTTCGTTATAAGGCGAAATGACGATGTTATTTACAGCAGTATTGTGAACTGCCGAACCCTTGCATATGTGTACTAAAGATATGTCCAAGGCAGTTGGTGCATAAAATCAGTGTGGGAGTCCTAAAAAGAAAAAGGGGGGGGGATTGGGTATGGGGGTTGCCGGCTTGAAAATTGGAGGCATACCAACATGTGGGTGTGCTGGGAGGGTAGTGATGCGGGGAGTGTGAAGAGTAAAAGAATCTTATGATTATAGCCTGTATACATAAGAGAAAGTAATTCTGTCGGTTGGCATATTATGTGGATACCAACGTATACCTATAGGGTATATTAGTTGGTGGTAAACATGATAGTTATGGATCCGACAGGGGCAGAAGCTTATTAATGGCGATATCTAGTTGGTTCCGCCTCGTTGAGTCCTGTAGAAATACTTTTCAGCTTAAAAATCCACCAAGCTTCTTTGTGATTCAGGGAGTTGGTGACATTACTCGTGTTGGGTACTAAATCAATAACCCACCACAGAATGTCATCTGGTCCATGGTGATTTTCAATATAGTGTTGGACCAGGGGGGATGTTATAGATTTACATCTGATACGTGAGCGGTGTTCTCCAATTCTTTTGTGGACCTGCCGGGTAGTTTGGCCCACATACCGTAGACCGCAGGGGCACTCTATAATATAGATTACGTTTGCAGTTTTACAGTTCGTGAATTTTCTAAGTTGCCATTCTTTGTCTTCTATTTTGAAGTGGTTCATTTTCTTTGTGAACCGGCAAACCGTGCATTAGCCACATGGGTGATGACCTTTTATTTCCCGCATGCTCCAAATGGTGGATCTTTGGTTCTTGTTCTCTAGTCTGGCATGTGTCAGGATGTCTCTAAAGTTCTTTGATCTCTTTAGTGCCATTCTTGGTATTTTTTCTTCCGGTAAGCTTAGTTGTACCAGCGGCCAGAATTTTTTCAGAATGCCTTTGATTTTGGTGGTATCAGAGTTAAAGGTCGAGACAAAGGTTAAGATGTCGTCTTGTTGTGTATTTGCTACTTTGGGTGTTAGCAAGTTTTCTCTGGGCGTGTACTTCGCTCTTTTCATGGTCTTTCTAATGAGTTTCTTAGGGTATCCTCTGTCCATCAGTTTTTCTTCTAAGTTTTTAGCATGTTTCTTGTATTGTTCTGGTTCTGTACAATTGCGGCGTAGTCTTAGAAACTGCCCATATGGGAGGTTATCCCGTAAGTTTTTAGGATGGTGACTGTTATAGTGTAACAGAGTGTTGCGATCTGTTTTTTTGGTGAAGAGGTCGCATATCAATGTTCCATTCTTATCCATAATGCAGAGGTCTAGGAAGTTGATCGATGTATTATTGCTTTGTATGGTGAATTGAATGCTTTGGGATTTGGTGTTAAGCCAGTTGAAGAATGCATTCAGATTCGCTTCGTTGTCCTTCCATATTAGGATCACGTCGTCAATATATCGGTGCCATGAGGCAATTTTGTCGTGGAACGGGTTGGATGTGCTGATGACATATGCATGTTCAAATTCTGCCATGAAGATGACTGCTAGGCTGGGGGCAAATGCTGCTCCCATCGCTGTGCCTTTTATTTGGAGGTAGAAGTTGTCATCAAATTGGAAGAAGTTGTTGGTCAGTGCCAGTTCTAAGAGTTCAACTATAAAGTTGATAGGTACTCTTCTTTGATTCATGTGATGGGTCAAGTGATGCCTAATGCACTCGACCGCTGCTTCTTGGGGAATGCTTGTGTACAGGCTGACTATGTCCATGGTCACTAGGAGTTCTTCTTCTTTGTTGAACTTGAGTCCTTCAAATTTATTAATGGTCATCATAGTATCTTTGAGGTAAGTTGGTGTTTGTTGGCTCAAAGGTTTAAGGAAGTGGTCAATAAACTTGCACACAGGTTCTAGTATTGAACCACAGCCTGACACTATGGGTCTTCCTGGTGGCTTTTGGCTGTTTTTGTGAACTTTGGGTAATGCATAGAAAACTGGTGTGCGATTATCTGAGGTATTCAAAAAGGTCTCTTCACGGGCCGTGATCCAGTCTTGCTCGAAGGCATATCTTGTTGTTTGTTGGATTTTATTCTTGATACTTGCTGTAGGGTCTTTTCTCAGTTTTTTGTAATTTTGTTCTTCATTAAGTAATGTCATTACCATCTCCTTGTATTGTGTTATATTTTGAATTACAATTCCTCCCCCTTTATCCGCTGATTTAATGATAAGTTGTTTGTTTTCTGATAGGTTTTTCAGGGCCTTGCTTTCACCTACAGTAAGGTTGCGCCTTGTCCGTCGTGGTCGAATTTGGAGTTTTTTGATTTCTTTGGTGATGCATTTTTCAAAAGTTATCAGGGACCCTGGGATCTCATTGTCCATGGGGTTGAAATTGGATTTTACTTTCAGGCCTGTATCATCCCATTGTCGGGGGGAGTCTAAGTCTTTAAAGTACACTTTTCTTCTTATGCTCCTGAACAGGGTGAAAAGTTCTGTGTCCAAGTTAAACCAATCAGTTGGTTTTGTGGGGACGAAGGATAACCCTTTGGTAAGAATGGAGGTTTCATCTGCGGATAGATGTATCCCGGAGAGGTTGAAAATTGGGATTCTCTTTAGAATCGTTGGTTGGTTCGTTTCCTCCTGTTCCATTTGCCCCATTGTGGGTAATTGGGGAACTGCATTGCTTGAGGATATTGTGGTGGCCCCCAGAATGCTCCTCTGGGGGCCATTTGCCCTAAAAAAGGCAACTGGTGTAGTGGTGGATATTGACCTTGTTGTGGGTTTCTATTTCTGGAGGGGATGGAGTCTCCTGATGATGAATCCGAACTGGAGGCCCCTGAGAAGGATACCCCTTTGCGTCTGTACCTGTTCACGGAGGACTGATTGGCTAGCCTTTCTTTCTCTTTCTTATCTTTGTATTCAGTTGAGAGGTATGGGTATACATGCTCGATTTTGAAATTGGCAATGTCTTTTGCTAGTTTTTTGTGTTTTTTCTCTAAGGTACTAGAGGAGAATTGTTCCATGATTTTGTTGATTTCTTTGAGTTTCTCTCTCGCATTAGTAATATTGTCATCTGCCAAGAACTTTTGCTCTTCTTCTTGAAGGTCTTGTTGTATCTTCACATGGATCCGTTTGGCTGTGGTGATAGTGAGGGCCATGAGATCTCTACTACATTTCGTTGCTATCTTGCTGAAGCCTAGCATATAATCCTTGTCTTCTAGGAATAGTGCTGGTTCGTTCCTAACAATCAGTCCCATCGGGACGAGATTTACTCTAAGGTATTCCCTTAGGAAGTGTCCATGTACCTCTGTACGAAAACATTTTTTCTTTAAATTAAGTAGTTCATCTCCGGAAGCTGATGAGGCTAAGTGTTGCTGGGCTCCTGCCAGATTGAATAGTGAGGGTCCTTCTATGATGTCATTAATTTGATCTTCTGTAAAGGAAAGCATTTGATCCATTCTTTTGATGGGAGGAAGAAGATCTACCCGGGGTCAGTAATTGTGCTCTGCCTTAGTGTGTGTAGATGCGTAGAAAAATACGTAAAAGGCCTATGGGTTAGGCTGTGTGTGCCCTATGGGGTGCTGTAGTTCTAAATTCCCTATTGTAGCATGGTGCTATATCTAAGTTTTTGTAACTAGAGGGAGATGCCCTTGGAGTGTCAGAGCAGAGGGCTGTAGAGAACGAAATGCACAAGTGGGTTCGCTCTGACAACTAGATTTGAGGGGGGGTACTCTTTTTTTATAGTACACCTTAAGTTATTAAGTCATGTCACACGTATTCAATCATGTGTAGTAAAAGTGAACCCTAGACACAAATATACTAAAGATTCACATTTTCACATAGAGTAGAGTTGCATTTATTAGTTTATGCATTTCAACATGAAGGGATTGGTCTTCAAAAATATTTAGTTTTTTTAAACTTTACATTAAAATTGTAAATTCAATGAAGTTTTTTTAAACAAGTTTAGTTCCATTTTAGTGCTTTGGAATTTAAATAGTGACCACCACCTATTAGTGACAAGTGATAGTAAAGTTTAACTTAAGTAGACATATTACAACCAATGTTCTAAACAGTGCAAAGAGCTATTGGTTTTCTGTAAGCCAGGCTTGGGGTGACCTAACACGTGGTCGACGTCCTGAGTTGAATCATAAGTTGTTTGAAGACAGTTTATAAGGACTTAGCAGGAGATGGACAGGAAGCTAGTCCTTGGACGTTTCGGCAAAAAAGCCTTCTTCTTGGGCCTGGTATAGGTCTCCCTGGAAAGAAATCCAGGGGACTCTATTAGTGCTTGGAATTAAAAAGTTTACATAACATGACATTTAAAACAACCTTGATTGTGGGGCATCATGGGCTAAGTTAGCCAAATCACACACATGGGCAAAGCACAATATTGGCCTTGGGGGTCTGTATCTTAAATAGGACCAGGGCGTATAAATGCGCAAATGATGTAGAGTTCAGGGTACAGGGGGGCTGGAATATTGTTATGTGTATAACAGGTCAGTAGGCATGTAATGTTGAGGATTACAAACTCTCACCTAAACGTAATGGGGTCTTGGTACGTTCCCCCGGGGAGGTGTAGAGGGAGCAGAACTGCAGAAGCAGTATCCGATTCTTGCGGGCTGGCTTCGAAAGGTATTTCTACAGAAGCGTAAAAAAGAGAGAAAGAAGGAGAGGGCAGGAGTGCCTGGTCAATGATGTAAACAATCGCGGGCTGCCTCACTATATATGGGGAGAGGAAGGAGGGCTGCTTTACCCGAATTGTGTTCAACGTTGCAGCGCAGAGGCAGTCGAGCGCTGGGCTCCTCTCGTCTAGTGAAGCGGTAGCCTGGAGTATTTGCCGGCACTGTTCGCAAACGACAAAGGCGGTAACGCTGCCGAGTGCAAAGAGCTAAGTTCTCTCGATCGTGTGGCAGAGCGCATGCGCGCAGCGTATAGTGTTGTACTGGAAACGCATCTGCGCAACTGCTGGGTTTCGTTATAAGGCGAAATGACGATGTTATTTACAGCAGTATTGTGAACTGCCGAACCCTTGCATATGTGTACTAAAGATATGTCCAAGGCAGTTGGTGCATAAAATCAGTGTGGGAGTCCTAAAAAGAAAAAGGGGGGGGGATTGGGTATGGGGGTTGCCGGCTTGAAAATTGGAGGCATACCAACATGTGGGTGTGCTGGGAGGGTAGTGATGCGGGGAGTGTGAAGAGTAAAAGAATCTTATGATTATAGCCTGTATACATAAGAGAAAGTAATTCTGTCGGTTGGCATATTATGTGGATACCAACGTATACCTATAGGGTATATTAGTTGGTGGTAAACATGATAGTTATGGATCCGACAGGGGCAGAAGCTTATTAATGGCGATATCTAGTTGGTTCCGCCTCGTTGAGTCCTGTAGAAATACTTTTCAGCTTAAAAATCCACCAAGCTTCTTTGTGATTCAGGGAGTTGGTGACATTACTCGTGTTGGGTACTAAATCAATAACCCACCACAGAATGTCATCTGGTCCATGGTGATTTTCAATATAGTGTTGGACCAGGGGGGATGTTATAGATTTACATCTGATACGTGAGCGGTGTTCTCCAATTCTTTTGTGGACCTGCCGGGTAGTTTGGCCCACATACCGTAGACCGCAGGGGCACTCTATAATATAGATTACGTTTGCAGTTTTACAGTTCGTGAATTTTCTAAGTTGCCATTCTTTGTCTTCTATTTTGAAGTGGTTCATTTTCTTTGTGAACCGGCAAACCGTGCATGAGCCACATTAAGGACGAGACCCGCAAAGGTATACCGGGGTCAATAACGGTACCGCAATTTGCGGTACCGTTATTGCCGCCTTCCCATTGAGCCCTATGGGGGCTCAAATGGGAATGGGGAATGGCTCTGGTGAATGGGGAATTACCGGTCCCGCCGACCTCGGAATGGACCGGTAATTGCTCCATCCACCAGACCCGAGTCGGAACGATTTTGGAGGCGCCATGGCTACCTCAACCTCGTAATGACCCCCATTGTTTGAAGCTGTCTGCTTGAGTTAAAAGAATGATGTCTCTTGTTGAGTGCATAGGGCATTTTTGCAACCGTAAAACATGAGGTGACGTTTTAGGATGTATATTAACTTGATGTAAAACGTTTGTCTTAAACCTACTGTGAACTGAATTGTACCAAAATGTCACCAAGATGTTGGCGCCATTACCATTAGTGCAACTGAGCGCAGTACAAAAATCCCTACCACCATTAGACCGACTAAGGTGAGCAGGGGTTGCAGGGGTGTCCCCCGCTGCCCTTAGTTGGTGTAATGGTGGGCGGGGGTTGCAGGGTTGTACCCCACTACCATTAGATGGAGAGCGGGGGACAAAGTTTAAGAAAATAAAAAAAACATTTAAAAAGGCCCTGCGGCAGCCAGCTCTGACACACATAAGTGGGCGGGTACTGATGCTGCAGGGATAGAGGGGAAACGGCAGCACACTTCTGTGAGTGCCGCAGAGTGTGCTGTCGCCAAGAAGGTAAGTGCGTTGGGGGGTGGGGGTGTAGGGAGGCAGATGCAGGCAACAAGTGATCTATGTGAGCACTGTGCCGCGCCTTAATGGAGGTCGACATTTTCATTTGTCGACAATACGGGCGGTGCAGTGATCACATTGATCCCTCTGAACATGCTTAAGGCCATATTTTTTAACCAGATTGGTAAATATAGGTGTACATAAACCAGTTTGGCCTGTTGAAGCTTATTTGATGTGCCACCACCTATAATACTATTTCTAGTGACTCCACTGGGGACAGCAGACTGCTTTACATTGAGCACGTTTCTTTTGGTATCACTCTTGTTTATTTGGATTAATGCAGCAGGAAAGCACGCACTGCAGAAGTACATCACAATGAGCCAAGTAAACAAAATACATGCGAAGAACACAGTGCGAAATGCATGCCTTTTGTGACCCTGCACAGCACAGACACGGCCAGGTAAAGCAGCCTTTACATTACAGAATCTAAACTACCGTAAAATAGAAACACGTGCTGTCTGCTTGTTTTTAGCTTGTCGAGTTATTTGGTGGCATGAATCATGTCCGCTTAACCTTGCTCATTAAGCTGCACAGCCTCCAAATGAAGTCTGATGTTGATCTCTATAACACCATCCTTGAGATGGCAGAGCTTTGCAAACTCTGAGCCATAATGGCTGCCCCGGAGAGCCATGGGCCTTTTTAGCAAAGAATGGGACTGCCTGTGCACGTACATGAGAACTACGATCCTTACCTCTGTTAGGGAGACAGTCAATGAGAAAGAAAGCGGAACAAGCTAACACATAAAACAACTTCCAACTATGGAGCATGGAGTCCTTACATTCAGCAAGTTGGGAGTGGCGTTGTAGCAATGTCTTCATTTCTTCCCTTCCCTTGGTTTCAAAAGGCACCTGTTTTCATGGAATGCTCTTGTACCAACCACTCGCTACTAACAGGAGCAACGTTTCTCTGATTAGCAACACAATTCTTGTTGGAGCGCATTATTAATAGCTGTAATTACACGGGTAGATTATTAATGAGAGATGGGCGCCAATCTTAGATAGGAAGCTACTGGTGGTCCTTTAAAAGTCAATTTAATCCGAGTAGCAGGCCATAAAGCAGCATCTGCTCCCCTAAATGCAGGTGTTTAATATCCCTGCCATTAATTGCAGGGGACATAATGCCATCATACATCAAGAGTTACATTTGGTGAAAGTGCCACGTGTCTCCTGGGTCATCATTAATCAGGTCACTTGCATTTTGGTGTCGGCATCCTCTTTAATAGGCAGCAATTGGCCCATTTGAAATCATTTTCCCACGTCTTTGAAAGAGGCCGAGGTTATAGAAACGCTAAATATTCCCCTAGAGTAACAGGTATGTTGCTACTTGCAAAACGCTAAAATGGAGCCAATGGTCCCATCTGCAAGAAACATTTTTGTTGAATTCTCTAGTTTAAACTTCTTTCACAGATGCCAAGGGAAAACACACAAACATTCTATGCGATAGACCAAGCACTCCCTTTCTAGCACACAATACACAATAGTGAAGAGAATAGAATCCCAAAACCCAAAAAGTAAACCCAATCCAAACGGTCAAAATAATCACTGCACTTTTTTGCAAGGAAAACAAGGTTTATTGCATGCAAATAATCCCAGACGGTTCTGTAGAACCAAATTGACATATAGCTCATCTTATCTCAAGACGTCACACTTTGTAAAATCAGAGGCGTAGCCAGGATTCTCTAGCAAATGGGGCCTGATGCTAATGTAGTTGGGCCCACTGCACTGACAAAAAAATCTGTAAATTCCCACACAGCGCTGCTGAGTGGGCATTTACAGATTTTGGTTGGGCCTTGCCCCTCAGGCCCTACGCTGCCTACGCCTCTGCTCTCTCCCCCAGGGCAAAGAGTGGGAAAGGCTCGCTACAGCAAGAGTCTTTCAAATCTTTCACTTTTGAGAGCAGAGTGTTTACATTTAAAAATCTTGAACAAGCAGCAATACCAAAGCATGCAGTAGTAGAGGACAGAAGACTGCCCTGCGCATATCAGTACACCCCAATGACAAAGGCAAAGATTTAACTGACCTGCTTAGCTATTAGTGGCTGACATCTCACAATGAGTATCATCTCTCCGTGAAGCAAAACATCCTCTGAATTGGGTTGAAAGATAGATCTAATGTGCCAAAGGAAGGCAAAATGGAAATTCAGTTTTCTGCCCTCAGAGAAAGGAGGGCCGACAGCCCAATGGGTTAATGCACCTACTGCAGCCTCCTATGTGTAGCCAGTAGGCGACACATTCAGTTGCTGGTGAGATGCTTATACAGGTTTGCTTGCTATGCAGGGGCCGGGGGTCACCTCACAGCGCCTCGAGAAGTTGTCCTGTTTGAGTCCCTGTGCAAATATCCTATCAACCATGACCCATATGTTACACTTTTTCCCCTAGTTTTTTCCAGTCAGTTGGGGCCAGAGAGACAAGCTTTTCTATGGGCGTTACCAAGGCCCTAGTGCAGAAAACAAAGGCACAATTGTTAGTAGGAATGCAGGTATGGAAGGGGCATTAGCTGTTGGCTGATCGCACAGGGCAAATTCATACCCATTTTGAAAAGAAAAAAAAATGTTTTTTTTAAAAACAAACATGTCCGGCAGATTCCAGACATTGGATTAGAACTCAGGTCTCCAGCATCCCAAGACCAAGCACTTACCACTTGAGCCACTGGTGGATGTGCTTCTGTTGTTTTTGGGCTTATATATCTTTCTTCTGCATGCCCCTGTGAGCATACCCATTTGCATTGTGAAACATGTTCACTGAAGAAAATGAGGATAGAACATCTGGCCCCCCAGCTCCACCAAATACCAGCTAACTGCAGTGGCCTAGAGGTTAAGTGCTTGCGTTACAGCGCTGGCGGCCTGGGTTCGAGTCCTGCTTTCAGCACTTAAATGAAATAGTGGTGTAATCTCCTTGTACAGATGCTGTGGAACATAGCAGAGATGTGGGATTGTGGAAGTGAGGGAGTGCAGGCTAAAGGGAGAGGTAGGGGCAAATGCAGGGGTCCCTGTGGAGAGAAGGTGGGGCTGGCTGAGTCAGGGTAGGTCTAGAAGGACATGGTGTAGGTTCCTTGGTAAGGGAAGAAAGGGAGAAAGAGCATAGACGAGGCCAGGAAGTGGAGGGTATAAAGGAGGAGGCAGGTTATGCTAAATGGTAGTGCCAGATGAAGAAAAAAATGTCAGCCCATTGTGGGGTCCATTCCATCCTCCACTGGGAACCCCTTTTCTCCTCTCCTCAATGGCCCCTTTCCCCATTAGGAGCCTCCTTTACATGCCCCCCTCCACTATCTATTCTCCCCCTCACACTGTACCCAGGGACCACTTTATCCTACATCCCCATGCTTCTCTCGTCCTACCCCCCCCCCCCCACTCACCCAGTCCCCTCCTCTTCTCCACAGGGACCCCTTCATCCAGCCCTGCCTGCCCCACCTCCTCCTTTATTTACCCTGCATTTCCTCTCCCCTTTCCCCCACTTCCACTTCCACAGTCCTGCCTATCTGCTTTCTTCCACCCTCCATTTACCAGGGAACTCATTACATAACCACTGAATCTTTTAGAAGGAGTGTGGGTCCCCGCAACTGATTACCCAACTATTCCGTTTCTGTGCCGAAAGCAGGACTCGCGCTGTAACGCAAGCACTTACGCTCTAGGCCACTGGAGTTAGCTGGTGTATGGTGGAGCGGGGGGCCAGATGTTCTATCCTCCTTGGCTCGAGTGAACATGTTTCACAACTGAAATGGGTATGCTCACAGGGGCATGCAGGAGAAAGATATATACGCCCAAAAGCTACTCTCAGAAGCACAGCCACCAGTGGCTCAAGTGGTAAGTGCTTGGTCTTGGTATGCTGGAGACCTGAGTTCTAATCCAATGTCTGCAATCTCCTGGGCATGTTCTTTTTAATTAAAAAAATATTTTTTTTAATTGAAAATGGGTATGCATTGCCCTGCGCGATCAGCCAACAGCTAAAGCCCCTTCAATACCTGCATTCCTACTAACAGTTGTGCCTTTGTTTTCTGCACTCTGGCCTAGGTAACACGCATACAAAAGGTTGTCTCTCTGTCCCCAATTGACTGGAAAAAAACGAGGGGAAAAGGTGTAATCTATGGGTCATGGTTGATACAATAATTGCCCTGGGACTGAAACAGGACACCTTCTCGAGGTGCTGTGAGGTGACCACTGGCCCCTTCATAGCAAGCAAACCTGTATCAGCATCTCACCAGCAACTGAATGTATCGCCTGCATGCTACACATAGGAGGCTGCAGTAGGTGCATTAACCCATTGGGCTGTCGATCCTTCTTCCTCTGAGAGCAGGAAACGGAATTTCCATGTTGCCTTCCTTTGGCACATTAGATCTATCTTTCAACCCAATTAAGAGGATGTTTTGCTTCACGGAGAGATGATAATCATTGTGAGGTGTCAGCCACTAATAGCTAAGCAGGTCAGTTAAATCTTTGACTTTGTCATTGGGGTGTACTGATATGCGCAGCACAGTCTTCTGTCCTCTGCTACTCTATGCTTTCTTATTGCTGCTTGTTCATGATTCCTAAATGTAAAGACTCTGCTCTCAAAAGTGAAAGATTTGAAAGACTCTTGATACAACAAGCATTTCCCACTCTTTGCCCTGGGGGTGAGAGTGCTGCTTTCTGCCTTTAACACTGTCAATTTTGGAGTGGCTAGCTCCACCACTGAGAATGAGGGCCTAATCCTGGTCGGAAATGGGCAGAGGTCTGCGGCCTGCGTCCTCCACGCGTCCCTAACGCTCCCAAACGCGTCCACAGCCCTTACGGGCACAGCCCTATATCCAGTGCAGCCTCTATGGTGCAGCCACCCAGGTAGCTTAGGGTTAGGGTATGTGCTCTTCAACATAAGCCTGGCCAACCAGGCCCCGGAGAGTGTCACAGCATGCCCTGTAATCCCCTAGTGATGGCGGCCTTGTTGACAATGATCTTGCTGGAATACTGATGCCTTTTTTCCTCCCAGAAGCCCCAGAAGCCTAGTGAAATGAAGTGGTGTGCACCTCTCACTGGCCTCTGTTTACCCTCTGGCTAACTGAAATTAGTTCTGGGCTCTCCAGGCAAATGTATCCATTTGGGAGAGAGCTGGGAATAGAAGGCTCTTTCTGCAGGCACGGTGGGGAAGAGTCAGAGAGCTACATGCCTGAAGCATCTTTCCTCCTCCTTCGCTCATTATGTTCCCTAACTTCTAACTCTCTGCCAGGCCAGGCCCTGTTTCTTTTACTGCCAACCCCCCTGACCCCTCGTCTTCCACCTACTTCCCGCTCTATTATGCCTTCTCCTTTTTTGCTCTCTTCTATGGCCCTTTGAAAAGGAATGCAGGCCTAGCTAAGCCTCATGAAGGAAATCTACCAACAAAAGATTCATTCCTCGCTTATGGAAGGTGCTGTGAGATGAGTAAGAAGGGCTGAAGGGGTGATTGGGTTGTTGAGTCGTGAAGCACCAGAGGAGTAGCCAGGATTGTCTAGCAAATGGGGCCTGATGGTAATGTAGTTGGGCCCACTGCACTGACAAAAATATCTGTAAATTCCCACACAGCGCTGCTGAGTGGGAATTTACAGATTTTGGGTGGGCCTTGCCCCTCAGGCCCTACGCTGCCTTAACTTTACTACGCATAATAATGAGTACAAAATAATCCCACCACCCTCATTGGCTACCACCTATAGAACATGCCAATGCCCCCTGTAGCCCCTTAACCGATTGGTCAAAGCTACATTACCTCATTCCACTAGACACGTGGTCCCCTATATTATCACCACCAAACCCAATAGGTAATTGGTGGATTCTTATCAATAAGCTTGTCAATTTGGGACCGTCGCGTGATGTGCAACCTCCTGCTCCAGACACGATGACAGAACCTTGGGGAGGCCAACCATGCTTTTGGTTAGACAATAGGCTTCCTAATGAACCCAGACGCCATGGCACACACGAGCTGCACCCCCGACCTTGTACTGAATGCATTGGCATCACTTCTGCTCCTGTCCCGAATCACAAGGCGTTCCAGACACAGCGCTCTCCTTATCTCCTCCCTACCCCAGATGCCCAGGGTTAACACCCAGCACCCTCTTGAGTCTGAATTTCGAGTATTTGTTTGCTTAGGTTGTGTGCCTAGGTGCAGTTCATATGGAGTGTCTGCCCCAGGGTGAGGGCAGTAGTGTTCTAAATCTTTGCCTTGCTGCTGGACATCACTGAGCCTTGTGCCCTATTCCCATAAATGTGTCCTTCAAAGGGTGTATCCCTTTCTGTACATTTACCAACTAACATTCCATTCCCATCACATTCAGGTCCCGCAGCTGGATACAATTAGTGCTTATTTGTGCACCATAGATGCCTCTGAACTCGACTTCTCTCCTAGGAAACGGAAAAGAAGATTTGTTTTTGGATCTGAACTAGCAGAGCCACAGCTCCACACCAAGGCCTGTGCCCTCGTCTGTTCACTGTGTACTAGGCCTGAACTTCAAACATGGCATTGCCTCTGTCAAGTTGACACACAAACCTTGCTATTACCCTACCTTGCCTCGTCCATCTTCACGTATTTCCTTTCACTCCCACACATCACACTATACTACATACAATACATCAGCTAAACATCAGGCTTATAATGCTGTCCTGTCTATGACCTCTTCAACCGCAACATTTGTCAATCTGTTACTCTCTCTGTGTTGCTATATGTGAGTATCTAATATGTGTCAGAACTACCGAAAACAATGTATGAGCCGCCCCTGTTGTTCTCTAATAGGTTTTCCTCAACCTGAACCTCTTTGCCTGCCTGGGATGCTGATCCTGCATCCCAACAATCCCCTCTTTAGTTAATAATCCATTAACTAACTCTTCTTCCTTCTTTCTATAATCATCATCCTTGGGTACCCCTGCTCTACACAGGTGACATAAGGTCCCCCAATCCCGGGCATATTTTTCAGGTGTGCCAGTCATGACACAGCATCCTCCATCTCCTGCTAAAGAGACCCAACATTTAATATGATCCTCTGGGTCTGATGGGGGTGTGGTCACGGGTCCTGGGGGTCCAAAGGCTACTCTATTTTTTCCATCCTTGGCCGTACAACCCCATCCCACCTATCAGTCTGGGTGTACTTGTGTTTGTGAGAAGAGGAGCTTTACCCACCCGTATTGAAATCATCATCGTACCACTCTTCGGCAGAGTCTTTGTACAACATGTCAGGATCATTTGACAGGAACAATAAATTACTAACAAAAATACTACAATGGGAACCAGCATTATTAATGCTATGTCCATCCACGATGGGGCCCAGGAAAACATGGCATCAAAGCAGTCATCAATTTCACTCCAGCTTCTTTCTCCATTACAATCCTCAAATTGTGAAGGGCCTCTTTCGCATGGCACAACAATTCGTTGTCAGCATCCTTTGAGGAATGTATGTCCAGCAGGACAGTCAAATTTTCTTACAAATGCCCCCTTCCATTGCTGCAAGTTAATCCAGAACATATTGATTCTGGAGGGTCATAAGCCTAAAGGCTCTTAACTCACTTTTGATTGAGCTAAGACCCTGCTCTCTCTGGTTCACTATCTGAATCATCTCCCAACTAGTGATCCACAGCCATTTTATGTTGGCTCTAATCTGGATGCCTGGGACTAGGAGGGAGGTAAACAATATTTTTGTCTTTGTGAACAACCAGTATTCATCCAGTATTGCTTTCAGTTTCTTGGAGGAGATTTCGGCAGGTAATTATATCTCTTCTGACCGAAGAACATGTTTAACTATTGGGGGCTTAGTTGGTTCCGGGGCCGGCACATTTGTAACTGATAGATGAGAATCAGAACTGCTGAGGGTAGGGTGCACAGAAAGCATACTTCTCTCCGTAATGGCGGGAGGTGTAAGGATGCATATTGTCCACACATCCAGTAAATGTCCATCAATGCTGCTCTGCCCTCAGTCGGATCAGGGATAAATATACGTTTTGTTGCAATGGATGTTGTTCCCATGGGTACAGTGCCATTCCCTCGAAGGCACTCTGCTGGCCTTTGTACTTTGGTTGGTGTTTCATTCCTTGGCCGTACAACCCCATCCCACCTATCAGTCTGGGTGTACTTGTGTTTGTGAGAAGAGGAGATTTACCCAGTAAAGATTTAGTTAAATCCATATCTGTTTTGGCACATATTTAACCCATATTCTGCCACAGTTTTCATTCACGCATGCCACCACGTCTTCGGGAAAGCCCAGTCAGCCCCCATCTGCAAAGCTCTCTACTCATGCCACCCATCTCTTGTTAGAAAACTATGTTGTGTCCAGATTCAGCAATGGTTGCACCTTGCAATGCACCTGCACTTTCTTCTTGGCACATTATTCATTGTCTCTGTCCAGGATGACCACCTGGATAATGTGCTCTTGAAAAAGACTCAGTACTCTGCAAAGGAGTAAATGTACTAGGCACTGGACTATAAGAAGTGGCATTACCTGGGGTATAAACAACTTGGGTGCGCCCATCACATGAGGCATCAAAGAGCATACATAGTAACTCTCATTTGACCTCTCACTCTCCACATTACGCTTATGATTATACAAAATGTTGTCTGATTCGGGTTGTGCCCATCGGCCACAGTATCAAATATAATGACCTTGTACTGTTTGCATTCAAATTCCATCTCAGTTTCCTTCCTGATTCATGTTATCCCCAAGTGTAGTTTGTTCTCAAAAATAGTTTGTAATCTCCTATGCTCCCTTTTATATGTCCCCACCATATAAAATAATCACACAAAAACATTATACATACAACCTCCAAATAAAAAACAACATATACAACAAAATATATATATATATTACACATCTGTCGTGTTGCGCCTGCTGAGGGAGATAATAAGGAAGCATCCATGAACACAATCAGAAATCCATTATTATGAAGAGAAGGTACTACAATTAACTTTAATATGAAACGGATGCACTTTATTTCAGTGGGTAACTATGTTGAAAGGGAAAGTGACACTTAAAAGTAAATTAATTAGGCACTCTATTCACAACACAGCTGATAGTGGGTCAATATCTGTGCAGGGTCAACAATATGCAGCTTTATTCTGGGCCAATTGTCATATCTGCTTAATGAGAAGGTGGGGCTGTAGCAGGTGCCTTCCGAACGTCGGATAGGTCTAACCAGTACCGCAACTCCTTTAACTTAACTGATTTCAGTGATGAACACAATTTTGTATATACATCTTTTTGCCTGGTAAGAGATGGAGCTAATCCTGTTCATCAGTAGCCGATGTTACGTTTTGGAGTGATCTGTTGAGAGAGCACTTTAATACATTTGGTTAATGCACAAAAATACCCATGAAACTTCCCCCTAAACCTCCTGCTGCATTGTGAGCATCGGATTCTGTGCGTGTAGGACTAAGAGGTGTATGCCTCCTTCTCCCCGTCACTATTTTGTGCAGAGACAAATGGTGGTCTTTTCTGGGCTGCGTTTTCAGTTTAAAGAAAGCCAGAGGGAGACATTGCACCCAGTTCATCCTTAACATTGCACACAATTTAGACAGCTTACTTTTTAAAAGCCTGTTCATTTTCCCAACAAACCTGTTGACCTGTGGGTGGTATATGGAGCACATCTTGTGCCAGATCCCCAACAGAGATGCTATCTCCTTAAATAAGTCATTAAAAAAGTGAGTACCATTATCAGATTTGAGGACTTCACACACCCCCCAGTGAGGAAATACCTTACGTACAAGAATAATGCAGATTTTACATCTGGATGTGCACAGAGACCAGCCTCAACCCAATGGGAAAACAGGCACACCACAACAATAAGGTATCGTTAGTTACTACGCCAGTTAGACATTTCCACGTAATTAATGTGAAGATCCCGGAACGGTCCACTGGGATGGGGCAATGCACCATGGAGAGTCGTGATTGTCTGCCCAGTATTGTACAGGTGGTACGTTGTTCATTTTGCCACAATTGTGTTGAGAAACTCCTGCAGATTAGGGACAAACCAGTCCTCCAAAACATCTGCAGCAATGTGCTGTTTCAAAATATGCACTGAGTAGTGCAGCTATTCAAAAGCAACCGTTAGCAACTTCCATGGCATTACTACCTTACCTGTAATATTTTGTCTCAAAATGAGGTCCATCCGGGATTGCGTGCAACCTCTCTTTGTCCCCAAATCCTTCTCCTCTTAATGTGCCTGTCCCTGTGGCTCAATTATTTGGATAATTGGTACTGCAGTGTATTGAATCATTGACTGTAACTGCTGATCTAGCACCTGAGGATATGCGGCAACATCTGGGTCTGTTAGGTACACTGCTTCTTTGACAGCCTTGTCTGTAGCATCATTACTGAGGGAAACTGTGTCCGTATTGTGACTGTGGGTGGAGCATTTAACATCCTCTACCACAGAGGGGTGGGGCAATGCATACATTCATATTTCCAATAATGCTGCATGTTGCACACGGGTGCCATCGCACCTGCAAAACCCCCTCCTCTTCCATCTGGACTACCCTGAAGAAACAGAGGAGGTGACATACGCTGACAGAGTAAGTGGTCACCAATCATCCCTCGAATGCTTATAATGTTTCAATTAAAGCTATTAATTCTGCTGCTGAGCAGAATAATGTGTTGGTGATCTTTCCTTAATCATAACCTCATATTCCCCGTCTACAAGACATACTACTGGTGCCCTTGTGTCCCTTATGCCAGTCTCCTTATCAATCGTCGGTGAACCATCAATGAAAGGACCTCCCCCTCTTCCAATTTGTCAACCCGTGCTTTCACTAAGTTATCTTTGCGGCCTGTATATGTGACACAATCATGCACCTCCTTTCCTTCCTCAACAGGTGTAGCAATAAATGTGGCGGGATTCACTGTACTGCATCTTACACTATGAATGGATGGGATGGCTTGAATTATCTCAGTGTTGTTAATGTAGATTTTGATTGTTCCAGAATAGCAAACACAGCGTGCTCTACATATAATGTTACTGAGAACCCCATCGTGATGGTCACACCTTTTCAATGACATAAGCTGCTGCAGCCAATGTCTGTTTGCAAGGCAATTCACCCTGCAATACTGAATCCAAATGGCCACTATAGCGTGCTAGGGGCTTGTGACTCATGAATGATTGTTCAGCCAATACAGAGGTCATCATCTGTCCATTTTAATGTGAAAATAGATACAATTCCTTTTTGTGATCCAGGTTTGCTAATACTGGTGCATTACATAAAGCATTATCAATTCTTTAAAACACATCATCATTTCTCCTGTCCATGTCAGTGACCCCTTCCCTTTCTGTGCTTCTTTCAGTCCCTGCAAGAGAGGTTTGTGTAACTAGAATAGTCAGAAAGTCAAGCTGTACAATAGTTACACAAACCCAGAAATTGTTGCATCTCTTTAACTGTAGTAGGCTGTGGTGTATTCTGCACTGCAGCAGCCCTTCAGGAGTCATTATTTTCCCTGCTGATGATATTATTTGTCCCAAATACACAACTTCTTTCTGACAATATTGCATATTCTCCTTGTCTACCTTGTACCATTTGCGAGCAATGTCAATTATGTGATGGAGTTTGCTCTGCAAATCTTTTCCATAGTGCTAGATACTAGAAGATCATCTACATATTTAATGATTGTGCTTGGCACATGCATGTTGCCCATATTTATGTGCAGTACTCTTAAAAATAATCAGGGACTCACCATACTGCTGTGGGAGCCTACTGTGTTGGAGTCTCTGTCTGTGGTAAATAAAAGCAGTAAGGTATTGGGAGTCAGGGTGGACTGGGATAGAAAAGAATGCATTTTTCAAATCGATAACAGTAAAATGTGTTGCTTCCTAGGGTATGTTGCAAAAAATTGTAGCCGGGTTTGGTATGGCTGTAAATCTTGCATGAAGCTCCATCTGGACCCATTTGACAAGGTATATTGCTGCGTTACTCAGGGACTCTAGGAGTACTAAAATGCCCTGCCGCCTCAACATGACAATGGTCTCATGTATCACTTCATCTGCTTTTCTTGATAATGGATACTGTCCCACTCTGGGTAATACTGCTCCGGGCTTTAGCTTAATACATACTGCCCATATGCTCTTCAAGGGCCCTACATCATGGGGGTTGTCCATCTATAAAGTGCTTGGGACCTGTAACAGGTCATATTGTAAATATGCAGGCATTTTCTTAACAATAAGTATACAGCATGGGGCATTCCTATGCTGATAATTATCTGACAGTGAACACACACCTCCAGGATCATCTAGCTATCATTATTGGCATCGTCAAACAACTCCCCATCTGATACCCCACTAAATGGCTGGATAGTTTTAATATACAAACCAGTTCACCACTCACCTCTCTTCATCTGTCCCTATGAGCACTATTTTATAATCCACAATGGGCACCCCCCCTACATCTAGCATAATAATACTACCTGGGAAATTGTCTTGGGGCACAGCTGGTCTGAAGAAAAATTCTAGCCGCCACTCTGCATGGGTTAATTTGAACACCTGCCACACAACTCAACAATACTGTTACTCCATACATGAACAAATCTGGGGGCACATATACTCCTCTAGTGGTGCTATCACTAAACAATGCTCTTGGTATTGCCAAAACCCTGTCAAAACACATTCCTGGTGTTGAACACACTACCCAATCTTCTGAGAACCAAATGGCCATATACATTTTCCTCGATAAAATCCTTGATAAACATCCTAGTATCTTCTATTGTCTAGATATCCTTGGTATTCTCCATCTGTTCACTACAGTGCCATTCTCACTTCTACTGGAGCTGTCCCTCTATTCTACCTCAGGCACAGGTGAACCCATAATCACAGCTCCTTCTATACTCAGTTTTGCCAACTTCTTTTGTACTAACTTCGCCTCTGCCTTCTGCACTGTATCTGCTGCATCTCTTTCCTTTTTCTGTTGCCATTGGCAATGGTGAACTATAACTGCCTGAATCTCCACCCAGCCTTTTGCTTCGATTCCTATTACCTTATCCAGACAATTTTGCAACTCTTTCAGAAGTCCCATCCTCAACATGTGATAAAATATTGCTATTGTCTTATCCCATGATTCCCCTGTTTCTGCTCTCCAGATCTACTGAATCTGTAATATATATGGTGCTGGATCTTCATTATTCTTCATGATAGAATGTATAACTGCTGTAAATTAATATTAGTATATTGTATTTCTTAAAGCCACCAACACTCTAGCACAACAATCATTAAAATGTACTCCATCATGATTGTCATGCCCCATCTGTACCGAGGGATATCCTGCCTTCCTCCAAACATCATCGGCTTAGTCCCATTATACTGCTGCAAACAAACTTATCGAATCTCCTACTGCCAATGTAATGTCTGTTGTTTGCTTCTCAAAAGCACATATCCACTTCCCCATCCCTGCGCCGAGCGAGGGCAGTGCCTTAGTCAAATTGTTTCGGTCCATGTGTGGCCGTGCACAAATAGGGAGATACCTGTGATGTAATGAGGAGTGAACCTGTAGGCAACCATGACATATTTTACTGGCGCCTTACAATCTTTGCCATTGGCCCAGGCCCACTTGATTGCTTCCTTCAACACCTTATTAAAATGTTCTACTACCCAGTTGGTATTGGGATGATATATGGCATTCTTTCTATGGTCAATAGAGTTCTATGACAATACTATTTCATCTCCTTTGACCTGAACTGTGATCCATTGTCAGTTAGTATGACTCTGGAATATCCCTCTCATCCACAAATCTCTTCCAAAATCTCAATCACTCTTCTTGTTGTCACATTCGGTTTGATCGAAACTTCAAACCATCTACTAAGTAAATATATGTCCCTTAAGCAAAAATACTCCAACACTCCGCACAGGACCCAGCACATCCATCCCCATCTTGTCCCATGACCACTCCAGGACATCAGTCATCACCATGGGATGTCGGGAACGCACACACACCTTATCACTGTTATTACAAAGGATACCATTTCTGACGATCGTTTCAATTTGCAGATCACACCATGGCCACTAGTAATCATTTCTTATCCTCTGCTTTGTTTTGATAATTCCTTGGTGACCCTCATGTTCAAACCCCATGAGGTGCTCTTGAATTCTTTGAGGTGGGCCGGTTTTGTCACCACGCATTATCAATCCTCCCTGGATGCTAAAATCACTCTGCATATTGATGACAATCCTAATTCTTTGAACACTTTTTGCTGGGAAGTACATCCTCCTCCAATTTCTGTTTAAGTTTGTTTAAAGTAGTATCCTGCCTCATGGCCTCCTCCCAGATCTTCTGACATACAGACAAAGATGATACTTCTGAAACCACTTCCTCACCTGCTACTTATCTCCTGGCTCCACCACAGTCGTCAAACTCTATAGGCAATGTTCTGTATAATTCTTCACCCCTGATATATACTTGACTATACAACTATACTCTTGCATTTGGGAAACCCATCTCCTAAGCCGGGATTTTGTCCAATCCTTTTGAAGTTATTATCTCCACAAGCGGTTTATGATCTGTGTGAAACTCAAAGTGCGCTCCCCAGATAAAACTAAATTTGTCAGCTGACCATTTGATCACCAGTACCTCTTTCTTGATCGTGGCATATGATTTCTCAGCTCCTTTCAACAACCTGGAGGCAATGGGAATGAGAAATTATTTTCCTCCATCCTCCTGCATTATCACTGCCCCAAGCCTATATTGCTGGCATCTGTTGTAATTATAGTCTTCCTGTTTTCCCTGAAATTCTCTAATGCAGGTGCCACTGTCAAAGCTCTCTTGATGAACCTGAACTCTTCTTCGCATGTTTCATTCCAAATAAAAGCTCTTTTCACCTTGATGGATTCACACATGGACAGAGTATGCTTTGCCAAGTTGCAAATTAAATTAAATTTTGAATAATACTCGGCCATCCCTATGAAAGTGCGTACTTGCTCATGGCACATGGGGCTTGGCATTCCTTCAATGGCCTCCGCTGTCTTTTCTCAATCTCTTGCCTATTGATTTTGCACTTCTCATGTCTCAGTGTCATCCCTGCAATGCACAGTTTCTTGAAAACTCCATTGAGTTTTCATTGTGGACTTTGAGGTTTTCTGCATACACTAGGATATCATCCTGAAAGCACAAAATGCCCTCATCCCCATCAACCAGTTTGTGCATTATTTTCTGGAAAACTGAGGCTACTGATACTAGCCTAAACGGCATATGCTTGCAAATTGAAATAGGTGATGAAATCTGTCAAACACTTGGTGTCATCATGCAGTTTTACTTGATGATAGGTGTAGGTGAGATCTAACGTGCAAAAATATCTACAATGGCCCATGGTTGATATGATTTCTTGAATGTTAGGTAGCGGGTGTCTGTCTGGGATTACACACTTGTTCAATTCTCTCATATCTACACAAATCCTCAGTTTCCCCAAGATCTTCCTCAGCAAAACCAGAGGCGACACCCATTCTGATGCATCTATACTCTGTATGATTCCTTGATCTTTCAATTTCTTTAACTGTCGTTTGACTTCTTCTCTCATCGACATGAGAATGCTACGCAATTTCTATGCTACTGGCACACAGTTCTATTTAATCTTTATCTTATTTAGAAAACCATGCAGACATCCTATGTTGTCTTTAAACACATCATCTACCAACTGGCTTCTAACACTAGTACTCTCAATGGCTAATACCGCCTGTTGAGTTTCTTTTGATGCATCAAGCTCAATAAAGCATTGTTGCCTCTCTTCATCACATACACTTTACCTGGCTTCCCTATTCTTGAACTTGCAATTGACCCAGAACCATCCCAGTAAATCAATTTTTGTCTCGCCTTAGGCTCTTGGATTGATGTTGACTTCATTTAGATAGTCATGTCCCATGCTCTCCAATTGATCCTTGGGTTGGAGAGTGTACTTGACAACAAAGTCAATCAACATAGATATCTTGTAACCGTCAACAGCTACTGGAGTTTTGGGACTGTCTAGTTCCTCTTCCTCTTCAACCACTATGAGTGATATACATTCATCACCTTCCTCCCCTCTGTGATCACTACCAATCCAGTTCAAGGCAGATTTCCTGCTCCTGTAACATCTCGCAAGATGACATTTTCCTCGACAAATCTGACATATTAACCTCAAGGCTGAGCACTTCGGGTTATCTGCCCAGTGTGTTGCAGTGTTGCACCTGGAAAATCTTCTTGGGCTTCTCCTTCTCATGGAAGGCTGTCCTGCCCCTTCTGTCATCCTTCCATCCACTCTCTGGCTCTTATTTTTGGGTTTATTCTTTAAAGATGTGTTATCACTAGACATTGCAGCCACTGCATCAGCTGTCTTGGGCACTACCACAGTTTGCAGTGCATTTTCTCCCTTTACATTTGTATCTCTTATTCTGTCCTCCAATATCTTGACATATCTTTCAGTATGGTCTACGTCTCTAAGAAATATATCCAATGGGGGGGTCATCTTCCGACCACAATTTCTCTTTCCACTGTTTCATTCAAGCATAAATTGATCCCTGAGGTGCTCGTTCAGTTGAGTGTTGAAGTTGCATGTACTAGCTAATTTCCTCAGGTTCTACAGGTGTATTTCTAAAACAGATGTTTATTGTTACCCAATTTAATGGTACTCATTTTATCGACCCTGGAAGGATGAAGGACTGAGTGGACTTGCCACGATTCAAACCGGTGACCATGAAGTCAAACACAGGTCCATGTAGTGGATGCATTAGTCCACTGAGCCACAGACGTGGCTACTCTCTCACCTTCCTCTTGTACTCTTTTCCCAAATGTATGCCATTCCAATATTGTACTCAATTTGTTTTCATAATATTGCTTCTCTTTTTAACTGCTTTCTCCTATTCATTTAAGACTTCAGACTCTTTTCTTGGGAGATCGGGACGATCTTCGAACTTCTCCTATCCCACTGAGCCTAGAAAGTACAGTAGAAGAGACTTTCCTCTCGACACTATAATTGGCCCCACATACGACATTAGCATTAGTGTTCAAACGACTTTATCCACCTTTTCCGTTGGTACTGCAGGCTCTCCTACTTCCAGAAAAGAAATGCTAGTGGAGGAATGCTGTTAAAAGCCATAGCGGAGGTGTGAGATAGCAGTGATGTATTTGGAAATGGTCTCCAAGGATAAAAAACTTTATTTGCACTGTCAATGCTGGTATAATTGCTCACAGGCCTGCATTTGACGAGTGCGTGTGGAGTGCAGTTACGCAGGAGGGGCTCTTAGCCTATTCCTGTACTCTGTGAACTCTTTATGGAACTGATTTAAAGCTTTATTGAAGAAATTTGCTGGCTCTGCCCCCAATACAAACTGCCTATAAAAACAACAATCCATGTGCATTTGTGCACACACATGTGACAAGTGCATTGTGGGGTGGAGGAGCTCTTGTACGTGGACGGTATACTGCTGAAAGCCTGCCATTATTATTAAGGCCCTTTTCACTGGTCACCACCTCATCCAACTTGTGTATTTTGAAACTTTAGAGCCTACTCATGTACTCTGTAGACGCTTTACAGAACTAACTTAATGCTTTACTGGAGAAACGTGTTGGCTCTGCCCTCCCCCAGACCAACTGCCTAGCTAAAAAAAAATCAGCATGCTTTTGCACGTGCGCATTTGACGAGTGCATTGTGGAGGGACGTTATGCAGGAGGAGCTCTTGTATGTGGATGGTATACTGCTGAAAGCATGCCATTATTATGAAGACCCTTTTCACTGGCCCCCACCTCATCTAACGTGTGTTTTATTTTGATACTTTAGAGCCTACTCCTGTACTCTGTAGACTCTTTACAGAATTAATTTAAAGATTTACTGGAGAAACCTGCTGAGTCCGCCCCATAAAACCAACTGCCTATATAAACAACAATCTATGCGCATTTGCAGGTACACATTTGACGAGTGCATTGTGGAGTGCAGTTATGCAGTTGGGCTGGTGGGTGCTGGGAGCCAGAGCAGAGCTGTAAATTCATTGTTTACAAGTGCTGGTAAATTATTCTTAGTTTTTGTATGCAGAATAAAATGACTGAGACAACCATCAAATCCTGTTCGACCGCAGAATTAGCTGTAAAGGAAAGATTATCCCCCTTTAACTGAGGGAGGAGATAGCTCCCTTTTGCACACATGGTGCGTTTCACGAAAATCGCCAGGTAAAATGTAACTACATGCAACCTTGGGAAAACTTTACCATTGTAAGAGACCACGCAAATAGGGTCGACCCAGCTGAAAGATAACAACTCACTGAAAATCTGTCCAAGGTGTATAAAATAATATGCTGGAACACGAGGGGGTTTAAACACTTTCTATTTAATAAAAGCGTGGGAAGGATATGCTTTAACCCTACGTCCAGCTACTAGAGGGGTCATGGGGCGACCAATGGCTGGGCTTTTGGTGGCTGTGAGAGCAAGCCTAGGATTTGAAGTAGAACCCTGGGCCTCTCCCAATACATTTATTCAGCTGGTCAAACTGAAAACGGGTAAAGGTGATAGGGCTTTGCGCAATCTATGCTGGAACCATGCAGCTATATCAGATCAGTCCTTCTTAACTGATGTTATGCAGATATTAGATTTGATCAATAACGAACATGCCATTATCGGTATAGTGATATCAGGGGAACTGAATATAAACTACATAACTGCTAAGAAGGCAGATTTAACTGATTCTGCGAAGGAATGGTTGGGGCTGATGAAAGATAGGCGATGATGGATCAATGAAAGGTGACTTTCTGCCTAGAGCAATCTGGAGGCGAGGTACCTCGACATCCACTGTATATTTTATCTTTATCCAAAGATATATGTTGAATAGTATTGTACATTTTGAGGTGATTGAGCAGCCCAAAAGCGATCATGACCTATTATTAACGACCTGAAAGTGGCAGATACTAAGTGAAATGTACAATACTATCAAACTAAGTTGCTGCTAACAGCGGGTAGGAATAGGTTTAGATGGACTGATGCTACTTTAGCAAAATGTAATAAATGCATGTGTACCCAGAATGTAAAGCTTGATATAGCTGACTTGGAAGGCAGAAATGTGGCCATAATGATCTTATTTGAATTGCAGTCACCCTATAAATTAAAATCATGTTATAGGCATAGACATGTGTTCAACCCAGAACTGAGCTCCAAAAAAAGACAACTGTGGTCAGATATTAGAGCAGCCGCTCATTATGATTTGACCTTAAGAATAAGTATGATTCAGCAACTTAAGATGACGTATCACAACTGGTGCAAATTTCAGCGAGCTCGACTCTTTCAACAAAATGGTGACCCCATGTTGAACACGATTGCTTTAACGACTAAGGGTCAAATCTGGGCAACATTGAATAGTGCCTTTCAAAATAACCAACTCCCATTCCATGTTAATGCTTTTTAGGAGTCAGTCTGGGTCAAGTATTATGAGCAACTGTATGGTGCACATAAGCAATGCTATGAGTGGGGCTCAAAATTATGGAATACTGGGGATACAATTGTCTTTGATGGAGAGGATATCCCTCGAGAGCCCCTTGGCCGGGTGGGCTTAGAAATCTAATCTTAATGGCGCATCCTGAAACCTGGGCAGACATCCTACTTAATCTCTTCAAAAATATATTACAATCCCCACAACTACCTCCAACCTGGAAACAATCTATAATTATTCCTATCTTTAAAAAGGGTGACTGAAAGCTTCCTCAGAATTACCGTCCTATAGCCTTGCTCAATATACCTGGAAAATGTATTGCTTGTTTACTGTTGAGAGACTTTATATGATGGGTGAATGAAAATGCTTAAAGATAATTTTCAAACAGGTTTTATCCCAGGTTTGGGGACATCAATAGATCTCTTGGTACTATCGCTGAGAAAGTGTCAAGGGCAGCAAACAAGACAACCAATTTAAATGACTTTTATTGATTTTAAAACTGCCTTTGATTCAGTATCAAAAGAACTTCTGTTTGAGAAACTGTAAAAAACAGATTGTCCTCGATATATATTGGCCCTAATTTTACAATTTTATTCAGATACCTCAAAACAGATTAGACTAACTCAACAGGGTCAGCTCCCTCGCTCTATTAAAACATATCAAGATTTTAAGCATGATTGTATATTAGCGGCAACTCTATTCAATTTCTTTTTATATGATATTGGTAAATCGCTGAATAAAGTAATATCAGGTCCTTCTAGACTAGGTCTAAACCCAAGCAGTGGGTGCTGCGGGGCTCATCTTCTTCTCATGTTGAAGGTTAGAAAACAATTGAATTATACTCCTACCATACAACTATTTTATCACTCATACTGTGCACTTGGCAGGCCTTAAATTGGCTACAAAGGAGGTGCTGGGGCACTCTAACCTTCACACACATTTCACTCACTCCCATCTGCGCCATCCTGCTCCAAGGTCTCCATCCTCGTTTTGAACTATAATGTATTCCTTAAAGCACCTCACAATTTAAATCCCACGAATACCACTTCAATAGTGTGCCCTGTATGTCCTCTTTGAACATCTCAGGACTTGTTACTTTGGGGTTGGTGGTCAAAGGGCACCTGGTGCCATGGAATTCAGAGATCATAAGGTTTAGTCAGTTATATGGGGTATAACTCGTGGTCCCTTGGGGATGGCCCGGGTCATGCTTTAGCCATTGTGAGATAACATACACACCAGGCGTCAGTCTGTAATCGCGGTCTTGTAGGGCACATTCCTCTCGAACATCTTTGCAATACTATTAAAACAATGAATAGGCGGTTGGGGTGTGGGCTGTCCTCATGCTGGCTCGGGCATGGCTGGGGATTTCTCTTGTCTTGCAGTTGAGGTCTTGGGCATGCAATTCCGTATTTACCACGCAGGCCTTCCCTTCTACCTAAGGTTACTAATATTGACGCAAAAAATCAATGCTGCTAGCGCCTTATGCTGTATTATGTAGACTATATTTGGTTACACTGGAGTAGGGTCCTGTTAAACAGGGAGGTGTCCCTCTCACCGTTCCAGCTCCCCATGGCGCATCATAGTGCTTCAAATGCATCACACGTCACTCTAAAGCCCCTAGGGTGGGGGAACAGGGATGCCCCCTTCCCAACACGTTTGTAACTTTCTCCCAGAAGCTCACTGTCTCCAGAGACCTGGTTCTCTGTAGGCTAGACTACTGCAACAAATCTGCCTGCCTCTACTCTTATCCAGAACAGGAATGCAAAATGTGTCCTTTGCCTCAAGCCAGGGGATCGTTTCTCTCCAGCCTTGAAATATCTCCACTGGCTGCAAGGATCAAGCTGTGCATTGTATACAATGTTTTCTGGGACTGGGGACCAGACTACAGCCAACTCTCTCTTCCTAAGCACTTTCCTTCTCGCACCCTCCGCTCATCCACCTTCAACTCTCTGAGGGTCAGATGCTTCTCCAGCCTGAGAGTGGGGGGTAGATCTCTCTCCTCGGGTGGTGCCTTCCTCTGGAACAGCCTCCCTGCCTCTCTCAAACGTGAGCAGGACCACTTCAGGTTCCGGAAGCAACTCAAGACTTTTCTTTTTGCTTCTGCTTTCTCTCTCCCCTGGTGATTTTCCTGCCTGCTGCACTAACTGGTTACCTTTCCTGACCCTAAACCTTACAGGCACCAGGCTCCTTCATGACCAGTAGCCCCATGCACTGCCTCCGGGCCTACCGCGCACCAGGGACTGTATCTGCAACCCTACAGTCCCCTGCCTCCTTGCACTTACTTAGAACCGGCCACGCCGCCGGCACTTACTTGAGCTTTGCTATTGCACTCTCCCTTTCCCTCTCCCTGGCACTTCTCCTCTCCTTTCCCCCTGCATGATCTGAATAACACAAGTCGTAGTAAGATTGTTTTGTTCCCCTTTTTCTACACCTTCCTTGTCTTGTCGCGCCTATAAACACTTGTGCACAGGCGTATAATAAATGACGTATCATGTCGTACTGCTCGGTAAATATGCATTATTCATCTCAGGCAGTACTTTTTATGTATACGTTGAAAATAATATATTAATCATCAAAATATACGAGTTTTTGTAGCATCACCACAATAATGCAATGACATTTTAAATAGTAGGAGATACCATTTTGACTTTGTTATTGTTTTAATTGATTGATTGCTTTATTTCAGTTCAAAACCACAAACACACAATACACACAGAACACCTTATTAAAAACAAGCCACGCCTCGTTATCATTACATTACACCTATCCCTATACATTATTTTAAAAACGTCTTGCGTCGATTCCAAGCCTTTGGGAAAATACAGCAAAAACTCTTGGAACACATTTAGGTATTTTACAGAAGTCTAAAGCTTCAATCACAGTGGTCACGTTATTAGTTTTCAGTATTTGAACCAGCCATATATGTCTTATTTCAATTAATACTGGACACACAAATAAGAAGTGATATTCATCTTCCTTCACTGCTTTGCAAATTAGCTTGGAATTGTTTTGCTGTGGCGACCGGTATAGCTTGCTTGGTGCAGCTAACCCACAATGGTAAATATTACATTTTTAAAAGCTCCCCTTGCTGTATCAGTCTTCCTATCGTATTGTGTTTCAACGCGTGATCTGGAATGTCTCTGGCATCCACAATTCCAAACTAGCATAGCATCTGTGTATCTCCCTCTGCACCCCTCACCAAATACAAACCCAGCTTTGGCTTCTTGCCAAAACAGGAGATGTGTGGAGACATTCCCAGCACAGATGTCCAAGAGAACTCAGAATGCAAATTCCAACAGGGGTCATTTTCAGTTCGACTTGCTCTTAAGTGCAAAAGATCCTGCCCGTGCAATTTTTTTATCTTTTCTACTATGTGGTGGAAAACCTATGAGAAAGCATTGTAATTGTAATTGGTTATTTCTAACCGCTTAATACCCCGAGGTTTCTAAGCGCGCACCTGGGGATCGAACCAGTGTTGCTCTGCGTCTCTTGCTTCCAAGAGGAGCGAGTTGTCCCTGAGCTATCCTGCAAAACACTGACGAAATCGCCTTTAGTCTTCAATTTTCCGATTTGTTTGTGGACAACAGTAAATGCCTGCCACAATTAATGATTGTGGGCGGCACTTACAATGCATTCTCAATGAACCTGCCAGCCTTTACCAGGTTGTAATTTGAAGAGGACTGCACAGGTTTCCATTACATTACCGCCAGAATGAAAAGGCTTGCTGCTGGTAAGGCAGCCACATGTGTCCAGTAGAGCATGAGTTGGAGGTGGGCATGTTATGCCCCCCAGCAGTGGTCGAAGTGTACGAAAAGAAGTAGTGGAACTATGTTCCCTGCTGGCGTGCACCCAGTCCCCACAAACCCCATCACCACGTCCCCTCCCACACACAATACACCCCACAAACACTTGCACCTGCTGTTTAAGGGAACGTTCAGTGCAGTGCACTGAAAGTGCAAGTTTAAACTTCTTCCTACACTGCTAGACAACTGCACAAGAATCCAGATGACAGTTTTCTGACACTTTTGCAATCTGATTCAAACAGGAAATGCCAGTCTCTTGCTCTGAACTAATCTTCCACAGCATTCCAAAGCCGATCCCTCCTTGCGAAATCACATCTCTCTATAAATCCCTGTAGAGCCCGAGAAATAGGACTACTGAATGGGGATGTTCGAGTCCTTAAAGTGAGGTTGGAATGCTTGCAACATAACAATGAACATGCTTTGACAAAAGCAATAATTGTGGCTTTGTTATGGGCTCTGTTTAATCATTTGTCAATCATGACTGTCATCCCAGTTCACGGATATGATATCGGCACCATATTTGCAAGTATTTCTATCATCATAGCCAGACATTGCCATGAAATGTCCGAACACACCATTGCTAGGAACTGCTGTTAAACCTCCAGGTGCACACACAGCTGACACGGATAGCCACACCCTTGCCATCTATAGTCATATAAAATCCAGGTACTCACAGCATTGCTATGCATTTTCATGGAATACCCTTGTATTAATAATAGCAAAGAGATTGACATATGAAATCCTGGTGCTTCCATCATTGAGAGTTACTGCCTTCAAATAGCCAAATACTCACATCATTGGCAAGAAATGCATTCACATGTCTAGGTACTAACCCCATTGTCAGGCACTGTAATTAAATGATTAGGTGTGCAGCTTACACATGGCTGGCTAAGCTGTTATGCCAATGTGTGGGAATCTTTCCTCATACACTGTTGATCAAGAGGATCACTCCTATAATAGACCCGCATTCAAGGCGCTAGGAACATGAGTGGGGAAATTCAATAACCAATTACTATAGCATCAAAAGAACATGCCTGTATGATTGATCAAAACTCAAATGTATTTAAATAACTGGATTAAATGTAGAATCAAAGCAGAGGTGGTCCCCAAGCTTTATGCAGGGGTGCGTAGTAGTAGAAGTAGTACTTTGTCATTTGTAAAGTGCCTTTGTCTCATTGGTATGGCCTCAAAGTGCTTATGGGTGAACGCCCTTGGTGGACCGAAGTCCAAGGTATGGGAAGATGAGTGTGTGCATTTGACCAAAAGGAAGTTGGTTGGGATGGCCGGGCCCCAGTTAGCTTCTATTGTCGGTCAGGCATGTGAATGGGTGCTGTGAGGTGGTTAGGAGAGTGCACGAGGGCAGGCGACTTGCTATGTGTCCAGCGCGACCACATTTTTGTCGCAGAACTTAACTGCATTCTGATGACAGTTGTACATTGTGTTTTAGACTGGTGTATGGAGTCGAATGCAGGTGGGTGGGCGGCCATCCCTGCAGCTAGAGTTAAGCAAAGTGGTTTGTATTATGTACCCTTGAGCCCCAGTTCATTCTTTGCTTTCGGTGTGGCCATAGAGCCTGTTTGTCAGGTCTGCTCCAAGTCATACTTTTTTTTAAAAACGGTTGAAAGTACATTGTAGGTTTTGCCACATATTTACAACACATCATTGTTGTATAGGGTCCCTATGGTGTGTGGCACACAAAGTACAACAGTAATGCAACAGACCATACAATACCCATTGAGCTCTAGCAAGGGCAGACCCAAACTCGCTCCATATATCCCGGGACGCGATGACGTTGGCTGCATGGCAATATATGCATCTTCACACTCGTTGGCCAATATCAAGTCCCTTGACCATTCACTCTTACTCTGGGCGATTGCTTGTTCAAGCATTGAAGTATGCAATGCTTTGCCACATACACCCCACATTCAAGAAGGCTCTCAACCGTCTTTCCGGAATTGCCACTCACACTCGAAACAGTTCACTCAAAGTTGACCACTCCAGCTGCCTGTCCACAACCTCAGACATTGTGGCGTATACCTGCCCCCAGAAATGCACCAAACAAGGGAAGTTCAGTAACATATGCAAATAGCCAGCGTTATTGTGACCACTCCTCGGACATCCACCTTCAGAGTATATTTGCTGCAGTTCCAGTTGTGGGATATATTAACCCACTTATGCTCTGCCCTGCGGCATCACTGGGTTCTGGTGGGGCCAGAATTATCAAAATGGCCGCAAAACCCCTGTGCGTGACAAAACCTATGGCAATCACGCTTTACAACACGAAAAGATGGCTGCCAAATCTACCATGCAAAAACAAAGAGGTGATGGCTGGAAGGTTTAGAATGAATCTTAACCACTGGCAATGCTCTGGGCAACCCTCCAGACCATCGTTCTTCGCCTGCCAAGCCATTACAGAAGGGGAAAGACCATATGCAAATCAGGCTTGGCCCCACCCCAAAAGGGGCAATCCAGCTCGAACTGCTAGGCCACATCTCTTCTGCACGAGACCACAAGCATCCCCAAACATGTTTCGCCCTTGTTGGGGCTCATCAGTGAGGAGCAGCTTGGGTCTCTAAGCCCAGCAGGCACGGGATCCACGTCTGGGCATACCCCTCCCACTCAGGGTGACAAAGCAAAAACAAAGAGGTGATGGCTGGAAGGTTTAGAATGAATCTTAACCACTGGCAATGCTCTGGGCAACCCTCCAGACCACCGTTCTTCGCCTGCCAAGCCATTACAGAAGGGGAAAGACCATATGCAAATCAGGCTTGGCCCTACCCCAAAAGGGGCAATCCAGCTCGAACTGCTAGGTCACATCCCTTCTGCATGAGACCACAAGCATCCCCAAACATGTTTCGCCCTTGTTGGGGCTCATCAGTGAGGAGTAGCTTGGGTCTCTAGGCCCAGCAGGCACGGGACCCACGTCTGGGCATACCCGTCCCACTCGGGGTGACAAAGCAAAAACAAAGAGGTGATGGCTGGAAGTTTTAGAATGAATCTTAACCACTGGCAATGCTCTGGGCAACCCTCCAGACCACCGTTCTTCGCCTGCCAAGCCATTACAGAAGGGGAAAGACCATATGCAAATCAGGCTTGGCCCCACCCCAAAAGGGGCAATCCAGCTCGAACTGCTAGGCCACATCCCTTCTGCACGAGACCAGAAGCATCCCCAAACATGTTTCGCCCTTGTTGGGGCTCATCAGTGAGGAGTAGCTTGGGTCTCTAGGCCCAGCAGGCACGGGACCCACGTCTGGGCATACCCGTCCCACTCGGGGTGACAAAGCAAAACAAAGAGGTGATGGCTGGAAGGTTTAGAATGGATCTTAACCACTGGCAATGCTCTGGGCAACCCTCCAGACCACCATTCTTCGCCTGCCAAGCCATTACAGAAGGGGAAAGACCATATGCAAATCAGGCTTGGCCCCACCCCAAAAGGGGCAATCCAGCTCGAACTGCTAGGCCACATCCCTTCTGCACGAGACCACAAGCATCCCCAAACATGTTTCGCCCTTGTTGGGGCTCATCAGTGAGTAGTAGCTTGGGTCTCTAGGCCAAATCTACTATGCATGTTGTCAGTGGTGGAACAGAGATCTCACTCCTGAAACATGTCACTGGGCCTCACAACAAGTAAAAATGGAGCACCCTGCTAGAGAAGCGGTGCTTTACTGAAAAAAATCCAAACCCTTGCTTTTAAATCTTGTTCTTGGTTGCTGAAACTGCAGAATGCCGGTACAAAACACCATCAAACATCCAATATTCTTGCGGGGTGCTACAATTCACGTAGTTCAAGAAATCATTATGAACAGACAATGTCCTGAAAAGCTGAATTTGTCATCAGAAACATTCACAGCAAAAATGTGCCTGCCTGTGAAATCTGTCAAAATCTGGGCACAGTACCCATTGCTGCCTGTAGGACAGCTGTCAGTAGATTGCATGATAGAATTTAAACTTGTACAACTGAAATCTAATGTCTGAAAAACAAGTGACCTGTTATGGGAGTAACCTAGGTTGTAACTGTTAAATCCCATGGTTTAGAAGCTGGAATAAGTGTTGTAGCTGCTTGGTTTGAAATTACAAGTTTGTTTTAAACCAAGAAAAAAATGTAACAGAATGACAATGAATTTAATACTGCCTAAAAGCAATCAAACCAGTCCAACAGCTTCTCCCACAGAGGCCAGGCCTTCTGCTTTACTCCACCAGGAAATCACACCTCTGTGGTGATTAGATTAGGGGAGGAGAATTTGGGGCTGCAGGGGAAGGGGACAATGGACTTCCTCCAGCTCAAGGAGATGCTAATTATGAAGGGTCGTAAATGGCCTCTCCCAGAAGGAGCTAGGCGGAGACTGCTTCTGAGCTGCCAGGAGAAGAAGGAGGTGGAGACAAACCACCATTTGCTGCTTAACAAAGGCCAAAAGCACATTTTTAAACAGACTGATAAATTACTGTGTAAAATTGTGAAAATTATAGAAATAACAGCTTTGTTAATGTGATTTCTGGATGCACGTTTTGAGAGATGGCAGAACTCTGTGAGACGTTCTGGTAAGTAGTAGTGGAAAATATGCCAAAATCAAGAAACCTCATACTCTTATGCCCATATTCAATGCGCACATTTGTACATGATATTGTGTTCCGGACAAAAAGGGCAACATTCTGTCAAAAGCAGACACAAGATCATACAGCGCCGAAGTTTGGAGGAGTATCTGCTTCACAAAATATGTAATCTATATATGTTGTTGTTTCAAAGATTGCACACATGTAAATATGTATTTTACCAAAAGTAGATTTTATGTCCAAGGGACAAGGGGAGGATTCTCTGACTCATAAACTCACACCATCAAGGTGACACCCTATTTCTCTCCTCCTATCAAGGTAGAGAAGAGACTCTAGCCAATCGCCTGCCTATGGGGCGCGCTTAGGATAAAGCAGCACGCACCCCCTTTATCATAAGCATAAATAGAGACAGCTGAGGACTTAGAAGGACACAGATTCACCCACTAACTGATTTCTGGCATAGCACCATGCAAGAGAACCATCTATTTTCCTTGCTCCTGACTCCAGATACTTGGCAAGCAGAAAGGCCCATTCCATTAGTTGAACCATTTTCAACTAGGCCTTCAATTTCCAGAACCAGAAAGAATCCCACAAAACCTAACGGGAACAAAAGAAACGGCCGGGCTGTGCTGTAACTGCTTTCCTGCTAAAATATTTATTACCAGAACCAAAAGATTCAATCCAGCTGTGCTGTGCTGTGACCAGAGAACCATTGCAGACCCGATCCAGTGCTGTGCCGAGCTGTGACCAGAACCATTGCAGACCCAGTACAATCCGGTGTGCCCAGCAGTCTGTCCCAGAACCAGAATCCCTGACCAGAATCCCTGATGGTTCCGTTTGAAACCCGTATAGTGAGTATCTCTAGATAGAACTGTATCACCAGCACATGTACTTTCCATAGTAATCCCTGTCTTAAACCCATCCTCTCTTGTATTCAGAACCGGTAGTGTTAGGAGTATTTTTGAATTTTCAGAGCATTTTCCTGCGCTAAGTTTCTCTCATTTGTTTTCTAAAACCATAAATCATTAGTATTGTGAATAAATATATTGAATCCCAGAAAGAAAGTGAGTATCCACCTCGTGAAGGGTCTGTGGCCAGGACTATGGAGATTCATGTGTGGCATTCTCGTTTTCTATAGTCCTAATGTAGTATAAGAAATCCCATTTGTCTTTTAAAAGTGCATCCCTGTTTTCCCATTCTTGCTCCTATCTCAGAAAAACAACCTCCACTAAAACGTCCACAACTTTCTCAATTTTTATGCTAGAAACAAAATTTCAACTTCTGCTTGTAGCTAACATCCACAGCTTTCCGCATTCCAAATCCATATAGTTCTCCCGCGATCGCGATTACCTCACGCAGAAATGTTTGCCGCAAATTTTCGTTTTTGGCAAAATATTACACGTGTGATAGATTGCACCCAACCTCAATTTTAAGATTTCACATTGCTTATTGGTATTAAATCATTGCTAGTGTTTGCCTGTAAATATCTAAAGCGGCTCCCATAAGAATTTAAAAAATGTCAGCAATTCAAGCCATATTTAGTGTTTTACCCAATCATTCTCAAGATAACTTTAAACCATTTTGACAGCTTGCCAATCAATTCTGTTTCTCTCCTGTGTTGCTGGGGGGAAATTGGGATTGACATTTTGTTTGAATTCTGCATTCCTGAAACCTGTTCTCTCTCCTCCCATCTCGTTACATTGCTTCTTGGGGGGGGTTGAGGGGTGTGCAAGGGGAAATAGTAACCATACTGCTATTTGATTTGAACACACACACAAAAGTATTAGTTCTGTGCTGAATTGTTTTGCTCACTATTACTCCTTGTGATTAAAGAGATTGTTTAGTGTTACATCACCCCATGGGTGATTATTGTATACCCATTAAAACATAGTGTGATTAAAATTGTGAATACATAAATAAATATTTTAACTTTGCAAACCAGCCTGATTCCTGGTTCAGTGTGACTGGGGGGGGGGGCGGGGATAACAAGAGAGGGGCATGATATGAGTGGTATATCGTTCAGAATAAAATGACTTTTAGACACAAAATAAATAAGGATTTCAGTTGTGCATTACACGCTAGGCGTTGACTTAGGTGAAGCGCCGGATTGAAATCACTGACACAGTGGTGTGTATTGCAACATATGCAGGAATTTGTACTGTATCAATTTGAACCGCATATTCATTGAGACCAGCTTGGTAAACAAACACATGTTCTTCCACATCTTATCCGTTATTAGGTCCAGCTCCGTTGCCCACTTCACCCGAGCTTTATTTGTTTTCAGAGGGGTCTTATCCAGGATCTTGGCATGTAAGGAGCCCAGTATTCGCTGACAGCCATAGGAGTTGGATATGAGGACCAGTAGGTAATTCTTGGAGGGGTTCTAGCAGGTAGCAGGCTGTTGACTGCCGCTCTTAACCAGTAGAGCTGGAGTATCTCTGTGGATATGCCCATTGAATGGTACCCCCAGCCTGTTCCAGTGCGCTATCAATGAGGCATCCCAAGTAGGGGAGATATTGGGGAACCATCCAAGCGGTAGTCATCTAATATACAGACGTATCACTCCTGTTCTCTTAATTATTGATCTCCAGGGATAAATAAGTGGTATATGTAGGGTCATATGGGCACTCCTTTGTGTAACTAGAGCCCAAGAGCAGTGTTTTCATATCAGAGTCCACCGCGGCTTCTCTCCAGCTTAACATGTGGTGGGAGAACCTCTGACAGATACCAGTAAAATGCAAATTATGCTTGGGTTGCCAGCCAGTATACCTCCACATGTGGTTTGGTGAATCCCCCCCTTATGATATGTCTGAGCCATGCTCTCCCATTACTTCTGGACAGTTCCAGAGTGCCACAGGAACTGGGACAGAGCAGAATGGAGATTGCAGAAATACTGTTTGCCTGGCCATAATGGTATGTTGGGGAAGAGATTAAGCAGTTTAGGCAATAGTATCATCTTATCCAACGCCAGGAGTCTTGCCAGGGCCATCGGGATAGTGTTCCAAAGGTTGATTTTGGAGCTAGCGTATGACATATGTGGCCCAGAATGGTCAGTCAGTAGGGCGTCTTTGCTCCTGAAAACTATAACCCCCAATATTTAAATCTGTCTGGTGCCCATTGCAGAGGAAATTCCCCTCTAGGATAATTTGTATCATCCGTAAGGGGAAATATTGCTGACTTGTCGGAGTTTACTGTAAACCCACAAAAGCTCCCAATTTCCGGGATGTCTGCCATTATTGTGTCTAGGTTGTCTTGAGGATCCCTAATGTAAAGTAGCATGTCATCTGCATATAGTGAGATGATCTCCGGCTGACCAGTTATTCTAATACCCTATTTACCATGGCAGTATATGATCAAATCTGCCATAGGGTCTATCTCTAGAGCAAATAAGTGGAGTGAGAGCGGGCGACCCTGCCGTGTCCTCCTACGGAGTTCAAATGGTGCTGATCGTGTTCCGTTGACACATAGAGTGGCAGTTGGGTTCATGTAAAGGAGTTTAATATATTTGAAGTATCATGTCTCCCATCCGCATTTCTGCAGGACTGCAAATAAATATGACCAGGAGACCATATCGAATGCTTTGCATGCATCTAGTGCTACTGCCACTGCTTGGGCCGCAGGTGAGATCCAGAACATAACGTTGAATAGCTGTCTAATGTTGAAGGACGTGGATGTGACAGGTATGAAGCCCGGTATGAAGCCCACCTGGTCCCCATGGACCAGGGAGGGCATCAGCGGCAACAATCTATTTGATATTGTTTTAGAAAATACTTTAGTGTCAACATTCATTGGGATAGTGGACTATAAGGGCTGCAGTTCTCGCAAGTCTTACGTGGTTTCAGGATAATTATGATACTAGCTACTAACATCGTCTCTGTGAGTTGCCCGTTTAACACAGCTTCCTTCCACACTTTCAAGAGATATGGGGCAAGGATGGCCCAATATTCCATTTAAAATGTGGTTGTGAGCCCATCAGGACCTGGGAACTTATTGTGGGGCAGCTCCAAAATTACCTTTAGTGTTTCTTCTGCTGTGCAGGGGGTGTTGATTCATGCACTAAGCCCCCCCCCCAGAGCTTTGTAGTAGTCTGCAAGCATCCTGTTAATGTCTTGCTCTGAATATTTCATATTTGATGCACATCATTGACCCGGGCTATGTGGGCTGGGATTCTTACCTACTGTAGCAGTTCCAACAGAATCCTACCTGGCCTCTTTACCTCTCAATACCTTCTAGCTGCGGTTGGTTTCCCAAAGTATTTCACTTCTCTTTTCACCTGCTCATTAAAGGAGTCTAAATGGGCCTTTATTTCAGCTAGCACAGAAGGGCTAGGCGCTGCTGCATACTTATCCTCTAATTTCATAAATTTACTCTTGCTAAGGGTAATATCCTGTTGGATCTCTTTAAGCACCCGAATTTCCATTGCCACACCCCTAATGTAGATCTTAAACGTCAGTCATAGATTATCCTGTGACACAGCCCCATTATCATTGGTTTGGAAGCATTTTAGGATATCCTCTATCCTCACCCGAAACACCAAATCCAGCAAGGCTGTCCACTTGCACCGCCACCCAGCGCAATCGCGAGTCCTCTCGTCCTAAGCCAAGGATAACCCTATCAGCGAATGGTCTTTGTAAGTACCTGGAAGAATATCAAGAGGCATCTGGAAGTTAAAAATGGTCTATTCTGGATGACATGTCCTGTACCTTGGAGTCGTAGGAGATGCCCGGTAGTGAGGGGTGCAATATCTGCCACACATCACAAAGGTCAAGCCTATCCATCTGGTCCAAAATAAAGCGTGCAGGATGTGAGAGCTGTCTGGAGACCCTGCCTGTCTTGTCCAGCTGGAGATCCAATATAGTGTTTATATCTCCACCCCACACTATAGGTACTATAGGATAGACGGCCAATATATTTGCCATATTAGTGTAAAAATCTGGGTCCAGGTTAGGCCCATATGAGTTGGCTAGCACTATTTCCGTGTTCAACAGTTTGCATTGTAGAATAACATACGGGCCCTCTGAATCAATGTAGGAGTTGTAAGGGTGCCATGGTATCACAAGTAAATACAGACTCAAGAGATGCAATGATCGAGGGTGTTTATTGAACACAAGGGTTGGATAAACTCCTACATGGCCCTAACTCTAAGGATGGGAGCACGCTCAACCATCAAATAATAAACAAAACCAGTCATAGTAGTGTCAGTCAAAATATTATGGCCTATACTAAAGAAACATATTGCTTGTCCTTATACTACTACAACAAATGAGTGCACAGGAAAATGCAAATGTAAAGGAAAGCAGTGTTCAAAATGAAAAGTCAATGTAGTTGAGCTGACAAACTCTCTTCCCCACGTTTCTAGTACAGGACAAGGTGGCACACTCACCATTAAAACCCACTCTGGCTTTTAGGCATGAGGATTCAGCTTAGGACAAGGGCCAGGGCCTTCCACGAAAAGTCTCTGGTTCGTAAGATGCCTTGGGTGTGCTCAACAAAACAGAGTCATCGTAATCCTCCAGGATTTCTCAGTTCACAACTTCCAGGGTTCATAATTCACAATATGTCTCCCTCGGTCAGGCTCAGACCTTTTACTCACAATTTTCTCATTGTTCCTTACAGGCCTCCCTCTGTCGGGCTCAGACCATCCATTCACAAAGGCTTTTACAATCAAAGACTTTTGAATGTGCATGGGTATTCACAAACACCTCGGCATGACCACTTCGATTGCCATTTACTTTTTCTTTCTCCATTCAGGATTTTCAAAGTATCTCAAAGACCAGATTCCCCTCAATCTGGCTCAAATCTTTAACAGTTCACAATGACCCCCTTTCACTCAGGAAAGTAACCGTTGCCTTTAAACATTTTTTCCTTTCATCTGTAACACTTCATAGTTCAACAAACATTTCACAGAGACCTTTGAATAGGCATAGGACAAAATGGCGACTGCCAATAGGAATCCCTGGTGCATAAGTTCCTATAGGTAATATTCATTACTCCCCTTTGCTTCTTCCTCATCCCAGTGGTTTTAGAAAAGAGCAGTGGTGGTGGATTATGGGAGTTGTAGTGTTCCCGGGTAATTATGTGAACTGTTGTCAGGTCGGGGAGGATAGAGGTATGGTTGTGGCTAAATGGGTTTAGGTTTCCCATAAGGATCTCACCTTCTTTCCTTTAAGGGAAAGTGCTGGGGTAGGATGGGACCTGGTTTAGAAAATCCCTTGAAGACTGAGGGGATGTCGTGTAGGGGTGTGCTGTAAAGGGGCGCTACTGCGTCTCTTCAGAGGGGACTCCTCCTGCAGTCGCCAAGTACCCACTGCCCAGGTGATCCTCCCTTGCTTGTCCACGACCCAGGGGTTTGGGGTTCAGGTGTGATGGCCTTTCCCCAGCCATCTGCACAAAGGATCTGCGGGGTCTGTACGTGAGAACACCCACAGGTTTCTCAAAGAGTGGAGGAGTTCAAACCTAAGGGATTTATGTATTAAGGTCAGCACCCCTCTGGATTGCATGGAGAAGTTAGCATAGTACCTGTTAGTGCCCTGACTCCTAGGGAAGTTAATGTTCCTACTTCCCCATGCATGGGTCTCTTGCAGGAATAGGATATGCACCTTATGTCTACTTACATGGGCCGCTACCTTCCTGGCCTCTAATATCCTAGCACAAACAGTTTTAACCACATGCTTGTCAAAATGAGTTTAACTTTATAACCCCCCTGCTCATTCACTCCTCATCACCCTCATCACCCACCCAACCCGAGTGATGCCAGTCCCATGCCAACCCCCAGCCCCAACAAGTAAACAATCATGAAACCAGCTTCCTTGCATGGGGGAATGCTGCTATAACTTATCTCAGCCTCCGTTACTAACCCACCCATTTCAAGCTAGGATAGGAGAACAATAATCAAAATGGATCAACCCATCTGGATTCCAACCTTCTAATCCTTAAGAGGCAATATGTTTCACCATATCTTTTTTTCTGCTTTTGTTTTTCTTTTTTAATGCCAACAATCAGTGTCACATCTCATGGTGGCACAGATGATAACTCTCATGTGGGGAAAGCCCCCACATACATCTCAGCATCAGCATCCCATTGGGTATTGGCTGAAATGTTGGCCTTAATGTGGGTCATGGCCTCTACCGGCACAGTGAAAAGAAGAGCCCTGCCACTGTTGCTGTATTTGCAATCTGGCAGGAAAAAGCATTGCGTACATTATTGACCTCTCACAGAGCAGTTTGTTAATTCCAAGGAATGTCTTACGCTCTTGCTGCACCACCGTGGAGATGTACGGATAGACATGGACAGTGTCAGACTCATACTACAGAGGACCTTTTTCCCTGGCCAGCAGGATAGTGCCTCGGTCGATAATTCAGGAGTTTCACTATGACAGGGCGAGGCAGAGACCCACACTTCGGTTTCAGTGATAGTGTTCTATGAGCACGCTCTACCACAAACGCAGTTGAAAAGTCCTGGGTTCTGAGCAAATCATTGAGTAGTTCTTCAGCCACAGCTTCCATAGGCCCATGCCCAAACCCTTTGTGAAGGCCCACTATACGGCTATTATTTCTTCTGGACCTGAATTCCAGGTCAACACACCTGAGAAGGGATCTCCTCAGGTCCTTGGCCATCCCAGTCACCTGAGCAGTCACCTGAGTGTTAAGGCCTATTATATCATCCTCAGCCACTCCTATTCGCGTCTCAGCCCCCGTCACCCTGGTGTATACCGGTTCCATCTTACTGTTAGTGTGCCAATTTTAGATGTAATTCCATCAAGCTTGTCCGTCATGGAGGCAAATTCTGCCTGCATGTTCTCCATTATTTGCCTGAGGCTAGGTGATTCTTGTTCTTCCTGTGGACCCAGTTTCTCACCTGGCACACAAAGGCCTCAAGGCTGCTATGCTTTTTCTGGTTGCCCCTACCTTGAATCATGATGGCAGAAGGATCACTCAGCAGGTAGATAGGGCTATCAGGCTATTGTGTAGGGCACTGTGCCAGAGATAAGCACTGGGTGGAGGTGCAGAGGTGGGCCCCACAGGATCCCGAGCAGGTCACCCACCAGTGTTTCATGCAGAAGCAATTTAGCCAGTGGTCATTAAAGCCCATACAGGTGGGCTTCCCTCAAGCCAATCATTGTAGCAGGCGACTCCCACCTAGCAGCCTCCCTCCCAGTTCATATGCCCCACCTGGGGTGCTTCCCCCTTCAGGATAAAGATACAGGTCAGGGGTCCAGAAGCACCCTGTTCTGACCTGCATTGCCTCTCCTCCCTCCCCCAAGGGTGCTATGTGGCCTGACTGGCCTGCAGCGAAGCAAAGCAGCTCCTTTAATGTAGTGGTATAGCTCTAGATGTCAGTCAAATACAGATCCACCCAATAGTTAACTCTGCGCTGAACAGCGTTATGTGGTCAGTTTGGCCTACACCCAGGTGATGCAGTTGCCCAGACCCCACCAGAGCAGCCAACCTGCAGCGCACAATGTGCCAGTCTCAGCCCCTCACCTCTCTCGCATTAGTGGCACAGTCTAATTCACCTGCGCTGCAGCCAGTCTCAGCCCCTCACCTCTCTCGCATGTAGTGGCACAGTGTAATTCCCTTGCGCTAAAGCCTCTACTGCTGGCTCCCAGTCTGCCTCAGTAGTCGTGTTGCATCTTTGTGTGCCCAACTGGAGGCCGCTCTGGTTGTTCAGGAGCTCTGCTGCAGCCGCCCGGAGGAAGAGTCCTCAACCATGTCTATTGCCATGCAGGATCCAGGCAGGCAGGAGCTTCATGGGGAACACCAGGGTAGCCCGCTCAGCCCCAGCCACCAGTCCCACTCCAGTTCAATCAGCAGACGGGCTTGTAGTAATCGGCTACCGCAGGTCCAGCACCCGGTCCATCTACAGCCCTCCCCTCTGCTCTCTACCAGTACTCAGTGGGAGGTCCAAGCCTGTAGTTACTCAGCCATTGAGGCTGTCAGGGCTCCTCCCTCCTCGAGCGGGCCACTCAAGCAGGGCCGTTCTTCTGATTCATCTGCTGATACCGGTTTACATAATCATTTTGTATATCTATATTAAGTTCTAAATTACTCTAGGTTTCTGGCTAGGGAAACAGCGTCGCCGATGTAGAATGAACAGAATTTCCGCTCACTCACCTCAACTTGGGAGAATGGTTTTCAGATCATATTGGACAGACATAAATCTCCCTCCCCTTTCACTTCACATATGTATCTCAATGTACAATTTCAGAAAAAGAGGTTGGATGGGACTTACATTTGCACTATTTTTATGGGAATATAAATTACTCCTCTGAACTCCATTCAACCACTAAAAGTCTTATTAAATATCTATGACTTTCACACATTCACTGTCAGGCTATGAAGCATGGGCCCTTGGTTCACAATCTAAACTGCCAAATATACCTCTGGAAACATGTGGGATTCAATTTGATTGAACCGGATTTACAAATAGAGATTGTGCACAGAATTAATATCAGTTTAGCACTAAGCTCACAGCACATAATTGAAAGGAAATTTCACTTACCACTTAAATATAGTGAGAACCCAACTGCAGTTCACATTACTTTGCTCAAGTATTCTATTGGGAATTAGCACTCCCAAACAACCCACTCCAGGGATTTAGCATATAAATGGCTGAAGGGCAAATCCGATTTGCGTTAGGGGACTTTTATACTTCCTTCATGATAATTATTTTAGTTAATGAACCAGCATCAGTTAGGCATCTGGCCTCTGGTCACTCTAGGCAGAGGAGGTGAAATCTGCCACCATCTGCTTTCCTCTCCCTCCTGGATAAGGTTCTTAGTTTTCAAATATTCCCAGCTCAGCACGTCTCATGGTTGGGCAGGGAGGTTGTTGTTAATCATAAACCAATCTGCCTGGCAATCAGAGAGTGAGAGTTCCCCTTCTCCCATGTGTTTTTCTTCATATAACCTCTCCTATTCACATTTGAAATCAATGTATTTCTGATTGGATACATATTTTCATTGGATTGTTTGATAATCAGATACTCCCAGAGAAAACACATCTTCAATCTTCATTGGATGATGATCATTTCTATAATTTGGCATGAGCAAGAGAGGGGCTTATGTCAACCCTACGCTGTTTAATGTAATTTCTATAAAGCACTCTGTTATGTATCTGTATAGGTGCATACCTCTGTAAAGCTATCTGTTGCTTCTTGGAGCTAGGTCCGCACTCAATAAATACCATAATAATACTGATAATAATAATAATAAAACAAAATAATAATAATATTAATAATAATAATTTCATGTTTCTTCTATAATTAATTACAACAACCTGCCATACTTATTTAATATGGATCTGTGAAATCTGCCCTCACAGGTGCACATCTGTGTAGGAAACTTTAATTTATGTGATCAAGATTGCGCCCAGTATGCTTAAACACTTTAGAGAATGTAATGCATGTGTTACTCCTATGCCCGTCATACAGAGATATATGGGCACGAACTGCGAAAACCATTCTTAGCAAACTTGGTTTTAGACAAGTTGTTATTGTGGGCTGAGACCCCACGCATCACACAGAGCTTACTCTCTTTCTTAAGACAGGCACTTTATAGAAGAATCATATAGATGATGGTAATCTACTGTTTAGCCCTTTGTAATGTATTATTTGATTCTTTTAAGAACTATGTAGATTGATTGATCCCTTGTGTTTACTTTCTAAGATGTTATGTGTGTTTGAGAATGCAATTACATGTTTTTTATGTTTATATTGGTATGTCTTTATCCAACATAAATTCATTTAATGGTGAATATGCATAATTGTATAAATATTAATCTTATTAATAAGTATTACACATGGTAGATAATTTGATGTCAAATCGAAGAGGAGACTCTGAGGTTCAGAACACACCAAGTCCTATGCTTCTGGGTCTCATATTTCCAGAATGATGAGTAATATTTGTTTGTGTATAGAGGTTCAATGGTAAATGACATGTGTAGTTTAAGCCAAGGGAAATATATATGATTGCCCTATATTTCAACTTGGATCCTTTTGCTTCAGTACGCTGGCTCATATATACAAACCTTGGTAAGTGTTTTATTGTCAATGATTAATGGGAGCCAAAGTACAAAGTTCATTTTGGTTCAGCTTGCATTAGGGCAACACACATGTTTGGTTTTTATCATGATGAATGCTTCAAAATGTCATGTTAAGTACTATGAAAATTGTTTGAAGCTGGCAATAAAAGGGAACAGGATTTTGCCAGGTGATGTTAATATTTACATACACTGCAAATCTCCAGTATTCAGTATTTTAGTTTCCTTAGGTAAGCCTGCTCTGGAGGGAAGGTCAGCACAGTACACAACTGACAGAGGACCACAGCAACACTTTGCTTGAACGCGGGACGCAGCAATGATATTTGCAGTTGGGATTGATCCCCGTTATTACACTTCCAGTAATGATCAAGAGAAATAAAGTTGGATAAACCCTGATTTGAGAAAGGCACCTTGCCGAAACACGTGTAATCCATAGGGCAGATCAATTAAACTTTCTCATTACACAACAGAAATTGGACTTAGTCTCCAGCATAATTCTTTTTCTGGCGCAGTAATAAGGTGTGACCACAGCAGCCTGCTTTCCTAATTAAACAGGAAGTCTCCGTTCTATGGCACATCAATGCGACCAATGCGACAGTGCAAGTTTTTGCATTTAATAAGGTTGCGGGGGTTCTAAGTGATATCAACCCACAAGTTCCTTCAAAATCTGTCGCATTTGAATTATATATGTGTAGTGTGAGACTGCATGAAGTGTGTGGATGCATATGCAGCGTGTGTGTGTGTGTGTGCGTGTGTGTGTGTGTGTTTGTGTGTGTGTGAATGTGTGGCTGTGTGCTTGAGTGTAGGCTGTTTGTAGATGTTTGCCTAATGTGTGATTGTATCAGCAGTGTCTTTGTGCAGTGAGTAGTTGTGTGTGTAGTCTGTGGATTTATGTATGTATGTGCAGTATGAAGATGCATGTGTAGTGTGAATATGCATGTGCAGTGTGAGAGGCCATACGTATTGTGTGGTTGTATGGGCATTGTATTTGTGTTTGCAAAGTATATGGGTAAATCTGCCGTTTATACGTGTAAGTGCAGTGTGATGGCACATGTGCAGTGTTTGGGCTAAAGTGCAGTGCAGTGTATTGATGAATTTGTGTATGATATGGGTGTGTGTGTGTGCGCCCTGTGAGGGTTTGTATACAGTTGTGGGTGCACGTGGATATTGGGAATGTGTGTGTAAATACAAATGTTGGCATTTTGTGATGGATTGCCTTCTGTGTAGGTGTGAAGGTCCTAGCTTTCCTGTTTATTTTACAGTAAAATTATGCAGGTAATTCTGATTCTGAAAGGTTGGTCTGATAATTCAAATTCTAGTGGACACAAATGCCTTGTTGTAACCAGGATACTGCCATGATAGCACCAGCTCTGATTCTGCACAGAGCAGGATTAAAGGTCACCTGTGCATCCCTGACAGCTGCTGGAACTCAAACTCAATGTATGTAGAGGTAGCAATTTAACTTCTGCCTCTCTGATCTAAATTATAATTGTCTTCCTTAATCAGGCTGTAGGCAGGTAAATCTCTTAATGGAAGCCATGTCAGATTGTGTCCAAAAGACTGATAAAAGCAGACAATTTTAAGCTACAGATATCTGATACCACACCCAAGTCAGCACTATGAGCAGGTGTCAGATGCAACAGGACTGGAGTGTATTGGCATCTAGCCTGAATGTACCCACAGTTACTGCGTGCAACAGTACCTGAATGATGCCTTCCTTGATTCTCCAGTATGGAGAGGCACACCTTTCCAAGGTCATAGAAGCTTCCACTAGGAGGTTTCCTGGCAAGGTGCTTCAAAGGCAGTATTGACATGACACCAGAGCAATACCTGTGAAGCCAGCAGGCATGGGAAGGGTGCAGAGTTAGAGTAGCCACAGAGGAAAGGTAGGCTTCGAGAAGAGTTGCACCATCTTGCTTTCTGTTAGGGTTCACTTCCTTTTCTGTTCTCTCCATCTCCTGCAAGCAAAGCACTCTGGGTGTGGGATGCCATTAGGCAAATGGCACGTGTTAGAACAACAGGCATTGGACCCTTTACAGCAGGCTTGCTTTGGACGAATTCCCTACTATATTTTGCCTATAAAAGGAGAGGGTCACACTCTCATTCTCTGATTCACAGTGGTGGCTGGTGAGTTGTAAAGCTGGTGGGGCAGTAAGTTCCCAGTGGGAATTTGGAAGCGAGCGCGCGCCACCCAAGGGGGTGTGAGGTGGTTCTCCCCAGCGAAATATTTTGAAAAATTGCCTCCAAAATGTGCTATTTACTGTCCAAAACCCACCAAAATATGACATAAAGGGGCTGATTCATGGAATTTGTGGGCCAAAAAATGGGGTTTTGTGTGCCATTCTGCCCGCAAATCCCCATTTGTTAAACAGGGATTTGCGGGCAGAATGGCGCACAAATCCCCATTTTTCAGCGCAAAAATTCCATGAAACAGCCAGAGTAAGCATTAGGTTTTACATGCTAATGGTGCTAAATTATTCTTACGTGTGCAAGTGTATTTCACAGCAGCTTGTATTGAGAATAGCTAGTACTATGATGTATGAAACTCATCATTATATAGTCAGTAATGATGGAAAAATATCATTTTGTCATGCTGTTACTGGCCTTCTTAGCCGTTCATCCTCTTACTAAGGTGGGATTTTCAGCATTTTCTGAAAGGCGGAAACTAAGCTAAAATATCACTTTTTAACCGCTTAATCGTGACCAGCAACAGTGGTGGTCAGAATGTTCAGTTGTGGTGCGTGAAGATTAAAGTCCGATTTATGTGGCCCAGGTGGTAGTGGTAGGCTGGTGAAGATAGGGTCAGAGTACTTGCATCGAGATAATGATCGCCATCTTCTGCAAGGGGTGTGTGAGGTGGTGGTATATGGGAGTGATGATCCAATGAAAACCCTGGATCACCTGCAGGGACTTCGGAGATGAATGCTGGCTGGCAAAGAAGTGGATAGTTTTGGGTGGCCCCATGCAGAGGAAATGACCTGGATCTCCATCACCCTCAAGTACCCATCACACAATGGTTGAGGACTAGAATGGCTGACGGGTTCCTGGGTACAGGGATTCCTGTGGGAGATGATGGGGTCAGGTGTTCAGTGTTGGGCCAATGGGAGGCCTAAATCACATGCTTGGACTGCGGCGGTGAGGATGAGCCAGCACAGGGTCAGACTGGTTACCTAAAATTGTCTCGGGCACCAATGAAAAAGTGGCCCACAGGTGCAAATGGCAATTCATTCATTTTGGGACAGACTGTTTGAATAGTACACAAGGAGAGTTTTTAATAAAATGTGATACAAATTGTGCATTTTAAAGATATGTATTCCGCAACACTGGCCAAAACGACAAGCCGCATAGTGAAGTAACTCATCAAACTGGCCCACAGCACCATTTTGCGTTCCAATCCGAGCCTAGCCAGCGGTACTTTCTTAATGCAAGTGGGCATACGTCACTGGGAAGAATCTTTTGATCGATTGTTTTGCAAACTTATCTGCACACACGTTGCCATTAGATGCGCTAGTGGCAAATATAGAGCTTTGTGTGGCAGACCCTTACTTAAAAAGAGAACATTAGACACACACGGTTTGCGTGCACGGCAATATATTTGTGATGTTTGCTCTGCCGCCGCTAGAGCGAGTGGCGATGTCAGCGTGTTTGCGACCCCCTGCCCGGGAGGCCCGGCTCGCGGAGCAACACAGCGCGCTGCGCAAAGAAAGATACACGACTCGTTCGTAGCTTGCATAAATCCGGACTGGCGCGAAACCGCCAGTTCCGGTGATTCCTTTAATCTCCTCCCACTCCTTGTGTCACGTGACCGTTCTCTCCCGGCACGTGACACCACAATATTATTAAATGCAAGACACATGCGCAAACACACAATGAAACATGATAATACATACAACGACAATATAGAACAAGACAAGAGGAATTCCTTTTAGTGGCTACAAACACAAAACATTATGAAGTGCATTCGTTCAGCTAGCAAAACAATCTTTTTTAAAAGGAATGCGTATATGAGTACCGACTGGTTTGAATGAACATTGAATGGGGCATTGCTAGTTGTGCAGCCGAAACATTATTTCCGAGTGCATCATGTATGTTTGTTTTAATTATTCTGCCACCTGAAAGACTGGCCGTGCACCTGAACCCTGAAGGAGTGTTTCCACCCTGAGACGGCACTGATCATCTCAAAATGAGCCAGCCCTGCTGACAAGGTTGTTGTACTTGATGATATTCGGGCTACGTGTGCCTCAGAAGGCAGTGAAGGAGAGCTGCCCGCCTGCCACCGGCTTTAATACTGGAATTCGGCGTGATACTTCCGGTGAACCTGAGGCCCGTTCATTTGTATGTCCCAGCACTGCTGGGGCTGGGACGTACACAAAATGAGCAGGCCTCAGGTTCCAGCAGTCGGAGGGGAGGCGAAGGGCTGGCGAAATCAAAGGCAAGTAATCAAAGTTTACAGGGTAACAAAAGCGAGGTGCCATGATCAAAAGCAGGGACGTGACCGACATTGTGCCAGCTCCAATAATGGAGCCAGGCCTTCACACATATCCAAGACCAGTACAACTAATCAGCAAGTAAAATTTGCAGTGGCCACATAACAGTTGTATTTACTCTGGTGGACAGAGTCAGAGAGGGCAAACCTCTTCAGCCTGCAGTGCGGACTGTTCTTTCTCTCTGGTGGGCAGCAGGGCAGGGAAGCTCAGCTCAACACGTTGAAAACACGAGGACGATGGAGGAAGAGAGAGAGAGAGGAGTGTGGTGGGTGGATGCAGCCTGGACCATCACCCCACCCCCACACTGAAGTCATTGGCTGCCTCCTGCAAAGATACAGTAATCTCATTGGCTGTTTGCCAGCCATTGGCAAACAGCCAATGAGATTACTGTATCTATGCAGGGAGGGACGGAGGCTCCCTCCGTCCCTGCAGATTACAGATCTTTGTGGCGCTGTTTGTGCACATAGTGATACTGGCGGGACCACCCCTCAAGCGCCCCACCAGCATCCTACTTAAAAGTGTTACGTAAAGTGTGTGGAGCTATGAACTCCACGCACTTTACTATAAGAAAAAGGAATGTAAAACGGGACGCGCCCCGCTGTTGCAGCCGGCCCATGAAAAGGAATCCAATTCATGGGCCAGCTGCAACAATAGGAAGGTAATTGTCACCAGTGTCTCAGCACAGCGCCCCCACGAGGTGGAAAATACAAACAGATTCAGAAGAAGAACTTCAGAACTTCTACTGAATTTGTTAATACTCTGGTGGGGGGCCCAAGTGGGGGGGGTGGCGCCCTGCCGCCCTATGATAGTGGCCGCCACTGCTGATTCATTTCTTCCTAGTAAGAACAAGAAGAAAACACCTTTGGACCTCTGTTGAAAGTGCAGGCCATTCCAAAGAAAGCTCTACACCCAAACTAGCCCCGTGGCACATTTGTGACATAGGTTCAGTCTTTCCCCAGATTTGTAGGGTGGTGTCTATGTAAAAACATTGTTAACATCCTAAATATTGATCAAATAGTCAGGACAACAGGGTCTGACTGGGGCAAGCAATAGGCCCAGGTGCCCTAAAACATAGACTCTGCATTCTGCAGAAAACCTTGAGCATGGTACCTGGTGCATTGCAAGCCTCATTTGGCTAGTAGCATTTCTACACTATACACTATGTATGGTATTAAGTCATCAAACTCGCTTAATTTGGTTCTGAACACCAGCCTACAATGACCTCTCCGAACAATCCTTTGGGCATTTCCCTATTGCCCTGTAGCTCAATTTGATCACAGAAGAATACTCTTATCTATGCAATACACACACCATACATGATTCCATTCTGTGGGACTATGATAAACCAAGGAAACCCTAAGCCGCATTGGCCTGATGGTCAAACAGTACTGTATCAATTTAAAATAGCCAACAGTCAATTGGCAACAGACATGATATGGAGAAACCCATATCATGCAGGGCACATGGTTGTACTCGTGTCTTGCCGTCAATGGGCCTCATTACGAGTTTGGGGGTAGCCATGCCCTTAATAAGGGCATGGCTACCCCCAAACTCGGGTCCGGGTTCTGCAAAAGGGGACTTACCGGGCCATTCCGACCTTGGAGGGCCCGGTAATTCCCTTTCGCGGGACCCAGACCCGGTACGTCCCCCATTCCCATTTGAGCCCCGATAGGGCTCAATGTGAATGGGGAGGATGGTAACAACGGACCCGTTATTAACGGGGCCGTTGCTGCCATCCGGTACTGCTCGCTGGTGCCGCTCTGCACGCCTGGTCTGACCAGGCATTCCAAAGCGGCACCCGCCAGCATACTCGGAATGTTGCGGCAAGGTAACAACGGCGCCGATAGCACTACCGGCACTGTTGTTGCCTTACCACAACACTCCTAATGAGGACCATGTCTTGCATGTTAGAAGAATTGCATTCAGGCTAGGAATTAGGTTGCATACATGGGGTCAACCATTATCACAATATAACTATGTGAAAAGATGCAGGCACAACAGGTAAACTTCTTCTTCCTTTAGTAAGAGCTAGGTGTAAGCCCCACTGACTTCCTCACAGTCAATTTTCTTTCTGTTACTCTGCCTTTCTAAAGATGCACATTTCAATGGAAGATGCACATCTAAGCAATTCCACTGAGGGCCTCCTCACGAGTTGAGCGGTAACACTGGCGCTATTAATGCCGGCGCTATTAGCCCTACCACCAAACCCCCGGCGCTATTAGCGCCGGATCACGGGTTTGGCGGAATGGTTAGTGCCCATTCCCCATTGGGCCCATTCGGGAACTCCTTGTTCCCCATTGGTCCCAATGGGGAAAATTCACACTATTAACGTTGGCGGATTTCCCGCCGGCGGTAATAGCGCAAAAATAGGCAAATTTGCTGCAGATTTGGGCCCAGCTCAGAGCTGGGGTGAAATCCGCAAAGGCCATGATCTGGCGGACCCTTACATGCGGCGGTAATAGCGCTACAGCCGCATTTAAGGGTTACCGCCAGACTCGTGATGAGGCCCTCAGTGTTCTATATTCTAACTCTTCAATATTCTCTATACTTCTATAAATGCAATGTGTTTGTGTGTGCCACATCTTTCATGTTAACAGAGTAGGTGCCTCTCTTCTGCGCTAGTGTACATTCACATCTGCCACAACATGCTGAGCGTGAGTGCTCTTCATAGCTCTGCCATCTACTGCTAATAAAGTGCTGGTGCTTCACAAACACTCACTTTAGATGCATAATTCTTAGGATTTCGATTGAACTTAACCTTCTCCGGAGGGATTCAACTAGGTACTGTAAATGTACAAGTTTGAGCTGCTGAAGACATTCTATGGCCTGCAAGTTCCCCAACGCGACCCATGTCCTGCTGAATCTGTGAATGTGTTTGGGTTCAGGCTGAAGGCGTGAATTAACACTTGTGGGATGTATTTACCCATGCATCCGAGCCCTACCTCAAAACTGTGCAGTACTGACATGGAAAACATCATGATGGCCAGAGCTTCCCAGAAAAGGCAAAGGAAAATGCATGAAGAATAGGCTGCCACTCATTTTTGCCGATGTTATGGGCACAGAAGGACACTGCCTAAAACCACCATTGGACTACCCACAAGGTAGTCTGAAAACATTGGGAGTGGCAATGCTGATTGCCAAAAGCAAACCCATAACTGTTGGGAATTCATTTTTTTTTCTTAAATCCCAAAAAGGGGTGCAGTACCAGTACTCACCACTATCCAAAAGCCGGCGTTTTAAAACAACACCAGATTTTACTTTTTGTATAAAACTGAATAAATGAACCCAAGGCAAGCCAAAGAAAGACTTACTGAGAGGTGGATCCAATGTAAAGTTATATTCTGAAGTGACTTGAAGGTTTATAACAAGACTGGCTGAGCTGTGGATTTCAGCAGTTTAAGTACATTTGGACTGAAAGACACTAAAAATCTAAATGTTTAAAAGAAATGAGTGACCTACTTTTGAGTGTCACATAGGTTGCAATTGTTTAAATGTCATAGTTTTAAACTTAGAATCAGCATTCTAGCTGCATATGTAAACATTGTCTTGACTTAAACTGGGTAACAAAAAGTGACATTTTATCTGAAACCTGGCTTAAGGAACTGAATTCTGCCCACCAACTACCCCCATCAGGAGTGAAACTTGAGTCACAGCTGTGTTCCCAGGCCTATCTGCCTTTTGCTGGCCACACTAAGGATATGCCATCTCTCTGATAATTGAATTAAGGGGAGCCCCCACAGAATACAGGAGCTCTGAACAATGCAACTCCCTTCACCCAGGCAGATGGTTTATTGCAGATGTCGTAAATGTAGCTTCCTCCTGGAAGGGAAGGGGAGGGGCACTGCCTGTGAGAGCAAGCTGGCTTGGCAGAACTGGAAAAACCAGAAATTCAACCTTGTGCTGGGGGGAAACCACACCCCTTTGGGGCCAGAACATAACTTTAAAAAGATGGATCATTCATAGAGCGGACATGTGAAAAATGTATAAATGATACCATAATTCTTGTGATTTTTCTGCCCACATTTTAAGACGTGTTAGGACCCGGTGGTATGTTCAGGGGGGTTTTAGCGGAAAAGAGGATATTACTCAAAATGTGTGCATGTGAAAAATCTGACACTTCAACTAATGTCCATACTCCTTGCGCACATGTGTGTAAATTTGGGTTAATGTCCGACATTGCGAAATCAGTTAAAAAGTGAAATATGTGCCATTTCTGAATGCAAGCCCCCAGGAAGAGCAGAGTTTGAACAGGGGATACCTCCTGTGATATGTGAGGGGTGCATGTAATTTTAAACAAATGTGTACTTGTGCAAATATGTATTTGGTTCAAATCTAGATTTGTGTGCAAGTTGACAGGAGGAGTGGACTTTCTGCAGGCTGTAAAATGACATCACTCTGACACAACTTAGCTCCCCCAATCAGGGGAGAAATGAAAATTTGACCAATGGCAAGTAGAGAGGGATAGGGTCTAGTGATGCTGCACACACACCCATTTTAAAAACAGATAAAAGCAGACAGACAGGACAGATAGGGACCTTCAAATCCATTTGCAGCTGGAAGCTCTGCCGGGAAAATCCATACTTTACCTCCATCAATCTCTAGAGAAAGCTGTGCAGAAAGATCCAGACTTCAAATCTATCAATATCCAGAACCAGAGCTGACCCAGACCAGACCAGCAGAGCAGAGCTGACCCAGATCACTGAAGTGCAGAGGCCAGACCAGAGTTCAGTCTAAAACCTGACCAGATCCGTGGCGAGGCCCATTTAATTCAAGAATATAGTGTGAGTACCTAGCAAACTGTGCAGAACCAATCTCTTAGTTAAAATAATATAATTCAATCTATTTAATCTAAGTAGAACTGCCTCCTAACTGTCACCTGTCATTTTCTAGTTGCAAGCTGCACTTGTCTTTTTGAACTTTAAAATTTCAAATCTGAAAAACGACCTTTATTTAATCGCTCATATCTCTGTGACCGTTTGTGCTAGAGACTTGCAGTAACTTTCCTCAGAAAGCTTAGAATCGTGGCTTTCCTGACAACCATTATAGAGCATTGCTAAAGTGATCCTGAACTTATTCAAAGCAGATACCACTCACCCTAAACCTCTAGAGGGAATTAAAAGCATTTTAGCATATTTTTTTCTTCATTGCCAGCACATTTAAAAGCATTTGGGCCTGTGTTTTCAACTTCTGTAGTCTAAGTTGCTGGGTGAACTGAATTACGTTTGAATTGCATTTCTGAGAATTGTGTGCCTTCCTTCCCTTTCCTTGCATTGCATAAAAGGGGGGGTGAATTGTACAAGAAAGTGATTACATTGTCTTTGCTGAAATCCTATCAAGTTATTTTCTTTACTGCATTTCATTCCACATTGCATCCATTTGAAACCATAAAAGTATTGTTGCTATCTTATCCATTTCATGTCAACTCCTTAGTGATTATCAAGAAGTGTGCTAGTGCCAGATTCTCCGTTGTTAATCTTGATCATCTCAGATTAAGTGTGATATTCAATTATTAATTTATTATAAAGCATGATATATATATATATATTGTTTAAATTATCAATTAAACCTTTTAACTTGCAAAACAGAACTACTTCTTGGCTCAGTGGGGTCAGGAGGATTCCAAGAGAGGGGTAGTCATCCAGAACGCATGAACTGGACATAAAGATATATCAATAAGGGTTTTCATTCAGTATTCTAGACTAGGCGTTGACTTGGCTGTAGTGCTGAATTAAATCCTCTTACAAATTGGGGGCTCGTGCCGGACGTTTGGGTTAGATCTACCATTTGTGCAGATTAATACAGCGTGCCAGCTGACCAGATACACATATCCAGTCGGATCACCACGCTGTGTTACGCTGTAAAGCACTCCTCAAAGGAACGCTCTTAGGAAAAGGTCTGTTTTGCAAAAATAAAATACAAACTTCTCTAAGTCAGGACAGAGACCAATCTCTAGAATGACGACCTTAGTAGACATGAAAATAGCCAGAGAGCACTTCTTACATAAGTTATTTGTGAGAGGTGAGTGGACTCACCAGGACCAAACAGTCTGGTTGCAGGCCATCACACCCCAAATCACGGAAACAGGGTCAGATATATGGAGAGACCAGGGTCCCTTACATGTGGCCCTGAGTGAACTATATATGTCCTCTAAGGCCAAGGATGAGCACAACAAGATTGCCAGGGTAGCGGCATATTTATATTTACATATGGGAGCCATGCAGGACAAATGTGCTGAAGGCCAAGATCTGGCGAGTAGGCAACTGCTGGCATTACAGAAGGCCCAATCTGAGCTGGACTCTTCTGAGCAGAGGCTGCTCAGGAGCCAGGAGTCAGAAAATGACAGTAGGCAGTATATCATTAAAATAAAGAAGGACATGGATATACTGCAACAGGAAAAGGCTGACCAGGATACTAGATTTCTGGCCCTGCAGAAGGAGCACCAAGACAGTTTGGACTCCTTACTGCAGAGCCAGAAAAAGCTGGAGCAACAATTAGACTTTAACAGGGCATGCACGGAGCAGGTAGCCACCCTGCAAAGTCATCTAGATAGAGTGAAGGCAGAGAGCAACAAGCTGATTTTGAAAGACCTGGATACCCAGGCAGAGTTTGATGAAGAACGCCAGAAAGCTGGTGCCTTTCAAAGGCAGAGGGACGACCTGGCGGCACAAATGCAGGCTCTTAGTCAGGAAAGGGACACCTTAGGCCAGGAAGTCTGCCACTTAAAAAGAAAAATGGAAGAAAATCACCTGGCCCACCAGGGACTGGGTGACCTCCAAAAAGAACACCAGAACTTGTTAGAGCACACCAGGAGGGTGGGGGATGCTCTAGCAAGAAAGGAGCAGGCCAATAGGGACACAGCTCAGGAAGTAACCCTCCTGCAGCAAAGACTGGCCCAGTGCTCCAGGACCAATCAGGAAACGCAGAGAGAGAATGAGGCTCTCTGCCAGCACAATGATAGGCTCCAGCAACAGGTAGCGATGCAGGAGAGACTGATAGAGTCTAGTAAGGCCTTAACTGAGGAACTGAAGGCACAAATGCAGGCTCTTGCATTGCAACAGGGAGCAGGGGTGGATAAAGATGAGGTTCGCTGGGAAAGGGAAGCTCCGGAGCATAACCTCAGGAGCCCTAGTACCAGAGGCCCTCATGCCTCTCAGTCCCTGGACTCTGCCACCCCCATGTTCCCTGGCGCACATGAGCACCGGGCCACAGGGATGGCAGACTACTATCCAGACAAAAGTATGGGGCTCATAGGCCAGTACCACCCAGGTATGGAGGGGCGGGCATCCGGGTATGGGCACCCAAGCACAGTGCAATTTAATGGGGAACCCCAGGAGAGTAGGCCCATTAAGGGCATTCTAAAAACCTCTGCCCAGTTAGGTCAGTGGGGGGGGGTACCCAGCAAATCCTGGCAGCCAGGAGGGATCTGAAGACTCCTCTGAGCGGTACAGGACACAGGAGACCAGGTCCCCACATTCTGCCAGCCATTCCCAGGCTCGCAGAATCCGGGAAAACCTGGAAGAACAGACGGGAACCTCTGGGAGCAGTGTCTCTGAGTCAGAAGATGAATGGACCAGGGTTACCCGGACCAAAAGGGCCAATAAGACAAAAAGGGCCTTGATTAAGGACCCATTGAAACAGATTAAGGCAATCAGGAGCGTCATTACGCCTTATCATAAGAACGCCAAGTATTCTGTTTGGGAGCAGTTAGAGTTGTTTGAGCAAATGATAGAGACTTTTCATTTGAAGGACAGCCAAAGCTGTATCCAATATGTAAAGTGGACCTTCTCCCCGGAATACTCCAGTTTCTTTGCGGGGCTGGAGGACGAAAATCATTTAAGATGGTCCACCTATAAGGCGGCCATCTTGAAACATTTTTCTACTCATAGAAATCCTCAAGAGGCTCGCAAGGCAGCCTACAATTTGCAGTGTGGGGAGGATCAGGCCCCACAAGAGTTTGTGCAAGAACTGAAACGTGCCTTTGCGCAGACCACCAGAAGGGTGCGCACAGACAGCAGAGTATTTGTTAATACTTTTTTCCATGCCTTGCCCAAATATATAATGACCCTGCTCGTGAGGGATTTTCACGAGAAAAGATCTTTAGACTGGGTCATTGAACAGGCTACCCGGATCTATGAGGTGCAGAAACCGGTAGATAGCAAAAGTAATGCCCAGAAAAACCCCAAAGCCAACAGCACCCCTGCTGCTGCCAAGGTGGCAGAGGTAAAGGTCACCCCCGTTTTGGATTTGGAGATGGGGGGGCCTAAAAACCTACCTGCACCTAATAATGCTAGGCCCAGAAGGTCCTCGGGCCAGTCACAGACAGGGAGCCAGGGAGGCAGCCCCACAAATGGGGTCCCTCGCCCTCCTGATTATGTAAGTCCCCGTTACAAGGGAAATCGACCCATCCTGGGTTATGTGTGGACTCCTCCAGCCCAAGGGGGGGGATCCAGCCAAGCACCTAACCCAGGGATCTTCCCTCCTAACTTCCCACCAGAGGGCAGAAATTCTCCAAATCCTGGGCAGAACTTTTTCCCCAGGTATCCACCCAATTTCCAACCCCAAAATCATCCATCCTTCTTTCCCCAATTCCCTGAGCCCAGACAACCTAATCCGGGAGAGGGGAGGCCAAGGGTGGAGGGGTACCCAAATCTTCCCAACCAGGGGTACTACCAAAGAAGGGATAGCTACCCTTCCCGGGATCAGCCCAGGGGAGAAAACAGGGCCCCGTATCAGCCTGAGCGGGTTTCCCAGTTAGAGCGCCAGGTTCAAAACATGGCGCGGGATCTGGGTCACATACTGAGGGCTCAGCAGAACCCTCAGATCGGCATGCCGGCGCAGAACGCACCCAACTCTGGACCTGGTGCTCCAGAACAATGACGGGGGCAGCACCCCGATAACTCACCGGTTCCCAGGCAGGAGGCACAAGGGGAAGGGGGGTGTAAAGCCTTGGAGGAAGCTTCCTTCCTCACTTGTAAACAGCCCCTGGAAACCCAGGAACCGGAAACAAAATCTCTTGCCCCTGAAAGTCTGCCTCCTAAGGAGCAGAGGGGGGGGGGTAGGAGAAACAAAAGACCCAAACAGACTCAGTTTGAGGAGGAGGTACAGATCTTCCAATTTGAGGGAGAGGGATCCTCAGAGGATCCTGGGAAAAGGATCTTCTCCTTCAGAGAGGGGGGAACTCCTCCCAAAGAAAAATGGGTCCCTAGGGATGCAAATCCAGACTGGGGAGATGTGGAGAATGAGCTACCGCCGCCCACCATCTCATCCCAAAACCAACAGCAAGAAAATCCCCTGGTTCAAACCCATCCTGGTGACTGCCTCCAAAAAGGGGGGGGGCGGCCCGGAACCGGAGCCAGGGGAACCCACAATGGCTCTGATCTCCAGTTGCCAACTTTTTCTTTCAGATTCCCAAGGCTCTCCACAGAATTCTGCCCAAATCTCTTCGCTAGCGATGTCCAAAACCAGAAAGTTAGCCCACCAGTTGTCCAAAAATGTGCATTATCTGTGCCCCCTTGAGGAGAAAGAGGGAAGATACTATGCCCCGGTACAAGTACAGGGGCAGGGTACAATTTCAGCGCTGTTGGACACGGGATCTCAAGCTACCATTCTGTCCAGAAGGGCCTTTGATGAACTGAATGCAGGAAGGGGAGAGAATTACCAAATTCCTCTCACCTCTCTTCCTGGACAACTGCAGAACTTTGACGGGAAGGAAATTCCCGTTGAGGGGACTGCAGACTTGGACATTAAGATCGGGCGACACAAGGTGAAACACCCGGTCATAGTAGTGACTCCAGAGGGCACCCCTTGTTTACTGGGGAATGACCTCCTGAGGAGGTTGTCACCCTTAATAGATTACGTAAACAAGGTCCTCTGGACCCAGACTAGCCGACCAATAAAATTAAAACAGAGTGTCAACCATGTTAGTTTAAACGGCACCTGCCACATGGTTGAACAAAAATCTGACCAAGTAGAATTTCACTTCCAGAACAGCCAAATTCCAGACGTGACGGTAATAGCAGTAGGACAACAGACTGGTGATGGGGGGTCCTCTCTATTTCTGAAAATCAACCTTCCTTCCAGTTTAAGGTGGTATTCCACACTGGAAGGAAACACTCTGAAATTCTTTACTAATCCACAATCAGAAACTCCCATTCCTATAGTCCAGAAAGATGTGAAATCAGCTCAGAGCCTGGCTGAGATTCAGCAAATTGGAGAGCAGTTGTTCATCCCTGTTCAGTTAAATGATGGGAAGGACTCTGTTCTCGCTCGAGTGTGTGTGAACAACGGTAAGAGCTTCATCAGCGAAGCCATGTTTCGCCAACTCCCAAAAGATCCAGCCATTCCCAACTTCAAACTGATAGACAAATGGGAAATGGACCTGGAAGCACCTAATTCCAAACATCTCCTGCCAAGCAGGTGTATGCTCAAAATCTCCATTGGCAACAAGAGCATAGTCCATAACTGTTGGGTCGTGCGAGACGTCACTGCCGCCTTTTACTTAGGCAGTGACATTCTCAATCGCTTTGCCATTAGTTTGAACCTAATAAACATCAAAGCTTGGTCCCGATTAGCGGATAATCCCATGGGCTTTGATGATCCAGAAAAAGCATTTAGGTCAGCTCAATTGCTACCTTATGCAGTTGAAATTCAGATTAAAGAGGAAGTCACCATCCCAGAAAGGACCCGACAATTCTCCCTGGAAGTGAAAGCTAAAAGAGGACAATATTTGCAAAACCCTGATGCTTACATACATCTAAACGCTTCTCTCCAACAGCAAGGGTTGGGGGTAAACCCAACTCCATTAGTCAACATAGAACATGACACCATTCTAATAGAGGTGGATAACAGCGACTTAAAGAGTATTACTCTAGCCGCAGGCACCATTATTGGAATGGCGGTTGATGACCGACATTTTTCCATCGACTTAGTAAATGAACTGTTAGGACCAATCCCCAAGGACTGTTTTGACAGTGACAGTGAGGACAATACAACACCAGACAGGATTTTTACCCGGCATGGGGGGAACTTCCTGGTGTACACTTCCTGTCCCTATGGTAAGGAAGATGTGACTTGTGACTTCAGGAGGGATGAGGTGATTTTCCAGGTCCATGAGGGCTGCCTTTCCCACCTGAAGCCTCCAGTCCAAATCAGCACTCTGACCAGGGACTTCTCCACCCAGCTGGAGGAGGCCGCTGAAATAGCCAAGCCAGAAGTCTTTCCAGGCTTCAGGCAGATGGTGGAAGAGAGAGTCAACCTAGCTGATGCCTGTGTGACTCTGGAACAAAAGCAAAAGTTGAAACAAGTTTTCTTGGATTTCCAAGATCTCTTTGCGGTAGACTCATATGACTGTGGTCGCACCGACATCCACACAACCACAATCCCCACGGACCCTGGCATGACTCCTGTGTTTGTGAAGCAATATTGCTTGCCTCTCGCATCAATGGAGTCCCTTACTGAAATAATTAAGAACCTTGAGTCCAGGGGAATAATCCGTCCAGTCCACAGCACCTTCAATAACCCGGTGCTGGGAATATTGAAGCCGAACGGCCAGTGGAGACTCTGTGCTGACCTTAGGGAGCTCAACAAACGGGTCCATACTTCCCGATGGCCTCTGCCCTACATTGGCAAGGGCTGGCCCAGATCCAGGGGTCACAGGTATTCACTGCAATAGACCTGACCAATGGATACTGGACCGTGCCTGTCAGTAGGGAGGACCAATACAAACTGGCTTTTACCTTTGGGGGCCAGCAGTACACATGTACCCAGACTCCTTTCGGATACCTCAACTCCGGTAATGAGTTCAATATTTTCCTACATAAGGCCATGCCCGACCTGGGTGCGAGGGGTAACCTGGCTTATGTAGATGATGTCCTCATCAAAAGTTCATCTGTGGAGGAACACATAGCGGAGATCCGTTATGTTCTGACGCAGTTGAGGGCCGCCGGAGCAAAACTTTCCTTTCAGAAAGCACAGTGGTGTAGAACCCGTGTTAATTTCTTGGGGCATGAGATTACTCCTCAGGGTCTCTGTCCCCAGGAAAAGAAAGTGGAAGCACTTCAGAAACTGAAAGACCCCACAACTCTGCGAGAACTAAGGACTGACTAATTACAGCAGAAAGTTCATTGAGGGCTACGCAGAGATTACCAGACCCCTGATTCATCTCCTGAAGGGGGGGGTCAAGTGGGAATGGGGTCCAGAACAATCCGAGGCAGTAAGACAACTCAAAAGAAGCCTCTCACAAGCGCCTTGCCTAGCTTACCCTGTCAGAAACAAGGAGTTCTTCCTGGAGACGGGGTTCTCTAATACGTGCTTGACGGCAGTATTATACCAAAAGCATGACAGGGTCAATAAAGTAATCTCCTATGCGAGCAAAACTTTATCCTCTGTGGAGGAAAAATTCAACAATTGTGAGAAGGCACTCCTGGCAACGGTGTGGGCATTGAAGAATTACCGCCCGTTTATCCAGGGGGAACACATCATAGTGGAGACTCCACACCAGCCTCTGCAATATCTCCAAAGTGATAGAATCCGGACCGGAAATGTGAGTAATTCCCGAATTACTTCCTGGATTCTGTCAATGCAAGGCTTTCCTGTGGAGGTCCGATATGGCCAAAACAAGAAGAGTCCCCTCGCGCAAGGTCTGGCTGACTTGCATGATTGTGCCAGAGAAAACTGTCTCGAGGACGAAAGTCTAAAAATCAAGGACAACATGGAGGCATACCTTAATTCCCCACACAAAGTCTTTGAAGAAGACAAGTGTGAGGGAATGCCCACTGTGTATGTGGATGGATGCTCTTACCATGTTGACAACAACGGGGAGAAAGAACTGGTGGCCGGCGTAGGGAATGTATGGGTGAATGAGTCCCCAGAACCCTCCGCTGGATACAAAATTGGTCCCCGAAGTAGTCAGGTGGCAGAATTGATGGCTGTGCATCAGGCCATCCTCACTGCTGTCCAGCATCAACTCCACGAACTGGTCATAATCACAGATTCGGATTATGTACGGAACGGGTTCGTGGAGCACCTGGTTAATTGGAAAACCAGAGGCATGTTATGTGCTAACAACAAACCCTTGAAACATGGGAAGTTGATCCAAAACATTGATGATCTGGTCACCTCGAATGAGATGACCATCTATTGGAAGAAGATCAAGGGTCATTCCAAAGTAGAGGGACCAGACAAAACTGGCAATGACTTAGCTGATCAGTTGGCCAAAACTGGGGCCATCCAAGGGGATCTAATTGAGATTGAGTCCCTGTTGGGGGAAATCCAGGTCACTGCTATCACTAGGTCCCAGACAAATGCTCACAACGACCTTTCAATTGCACAATGGAGTAAGGAGACCCCTGATGCTGATTTGATTACCGCTCAGAAGGGGGATCCAATAATTGGTAAATTTTACCAGCACCTTGAGGACCCTGAGAACTTTCCCCTGACGGATACCGATTACATTGGGAAAGAGGACCTAAGAGTGTTGATGAAATGTCCAAAAATGTTCCGATCCAAGACGGTTTGCTGGTAAGGAAATCCAAAGCTGGCCACGATCAGTGGGTGGTTCCTACCTCATTCCGAAGCCTGATGTTAAGTCACGCCCATGATGCGGCCACCGCCGGTCATAGGGGGTTTCACACAACATTGGAAATCTTAAGAGAGGTTGCATACTGGCCACACATGGGGCAGGACCTCGACCAATACTTGAAGAGTTGTCTTGTGTGTGCACAATTTCAGCCGACGTCCCTCACACACCGCGCACCTCTCCAAAAGCGGGGGATGACACTGCCATGGTCAGATTTACAAATCGACTTTGTAGGCCCCGTGATTCGCTCTGCTAGGGGGAATAAGTACATGTTGACTGTGACATGCTTGTTTACCAAGTGGGTGGAATGTCTCCCAGCCCCAAATTGCAAGGCAGAAACCGCAGCTGCCCTGATGATTAACCATATCTTTTCCCGTTTTGGTCTACCTCAAAGGATTGAGTCAGACAGAGGTAGCCACTTCACCAGTGAAGTAATGACAAAGATGTGGGAGATACTGGGGGTCAAGAGAAAGCTGCATATTGCTTATAGACGAGCTTCTTCTGGGGCAGTAGAGAGATATAACCGGACAATTGTGAGCATGTTAAAGAAGTTTGTGGCAGATTCTGGGCCAAGTTGGGATTTCCGATTACCTCTGGTCCTAATGGCCATCAGATCTACCCCTTCATCTGCAACCAAAATGTCACCATTTGAGTTGATGACTGGGCGCAAGATGGTGCTTCCTCAGCATTTGCTCTACAGGACCCAAGAGCAGACACTAATAAATGCCTCCACAACTCATGAGTATGTGGAGAATTTAAGGAAACACCTTCAACATGCTTTTGCTTATGCTCAGCGGAATCTAGAAAGCTCAGCTGATAGCATGAAGACCCATTATGACCTGAAAACTTCGAGGAAGGAATATCAGGTGGGAGACCGGGTCTATCTATACAACTTCCAAAGGAACCAGGCCAAGCAGCGCAAATTTCTGCCTACATGGAAGGGACCCTTTGAGATCATCGACAAGATCTCCCCTGTGGCCTACAAAATCCACATCCCCAAAGGTCCTGTGGCAGCGGGGGAAGACAAGTGGGTCCACATAAACCAGTTGAAATGTTGCCATCCCAGGCACACTCTGCAACAACTGGAGGAATCCTCTGGAATCCTAGCGGGTACTGTCTCAGACTAATTCAGTTCCAACCATAAAACATACCACATCTAGTCTCTAAAATATTGTGATTTGCATGAAACTGTCTCTTAGTTATACTGTTTTTTTTTTCAAAATAAGAATGTAATGTTTCGTTATGATGAAATGCATATGCTGCCCCACTATCTCAACAGTGGTGGAAGAAATGTCCATGAATAGGTATTGCCGCTCTTCCTTTGTCGTCCTAGGAGAAAGAAAACCTGGAGACCGGCCAAGGAGGATGATCCGGAGACTGGGAGGATGACGCAAGGGGGCCCGGGGTACCGCCCAATATTCCCATCAGGACCGGCGAGGAGAACCGATCGACCAGTACCGGATGGAGGAAAAGATGCTGAACTGTGCCATCTATTGGAAGAAGATGAGGAAACATCCCAGATCTTGCGAGTCCCATCAGTGAAACGGAATGGCCATCGCAAGAGGGGGGCTTGTGGGATGTATTTACCCATGCATCCGAGCCCTACCTCAAAACTGTGCAGTACTGACATGGAAAACATCATGATGGCCAGGGCTTCCCAGAAAAGGCACAGGGAAATGCATGAAGAATAGGCTGCCACTCATTTTTGCCGATGTTATGGGCACAGAAGGACACTGCCTAAAACCACCATTGGACTACCCACACAGTAGTCTGAAACCATTGGGAGTGGCAATGCTGATTGCCAAAAGCAAACCCATTTTTTTTTCTTAAATCCCAAAAAGGGGTGCAGTACCAGTACTCACCACTATCCAAAAGCCGGCGTTTTAAAACAACACCAGATTTTACTTTTTGTATAAAACTGAATAAATGAACCCAAGGCAAGCCAAAGAAAGACTTACTGAGAGGTGGATCCAATGTAAAGTTATATTCTGAAGTGACTTGAAGGTTTATAACAAGACTGGCTGAGCTGTGGATTTCAGCAGTTTAAGTAAATTTGGACTGAAAGACACTAAAAATCTAAATGTTTAAAAGAAATGAGTGACCTACTTTTGAGTGTCACATAGGTTGCAATTGTTTAAATGTCATAGTTTTAAACTTAGAATCAGCATTCTAGCTGCATATGTAAACATTGTCTTGACTTAAACTGGGTAACAAAAAGTGACATTTTATCTGAAACCTGGCTTAAGGAACTGAATTCTGCCCACCAACTACCCCCATCAGGAGTGAAACTTGAGTCACAGCTGTGTTCCCAGGCCTATCTGCCTTTTGCTGGCCACACTAAGGATATGCCATCTCTCTGATAATTGAATTAAGGGGAGCCCCTACAGAATACAGGAGCTCTGAACAATGCAACCCCCTTCACCCAGGCAGATGGTTTATTGCAGATGTCGTAAATGTAGCTTCCTCCTGGAAGGGAAGGGGAGGGGCACTGCCTGTGAGAGCAAGCTGGCTTGGCAGAACTGGAAAAACCAGAAATTCAACCTTGTGCTGGGGGGAAACCACACCCCTTTGGGGCCAGAACATAACTTTAAAAAGATGGATCATTCATAGAGCGGACATGTGAAAAATTTATAAATGATACCATAATTCTTGTGATTTTTCTGCCCACATTTTAAGACGTGTTAGGACCCGGTGGTATGTTCAGGGGGGTTTTAGCGGAAAAGAGGATATTACTCAAAATGTGTGCATGTGAAAAATCTGACACTTCATCAACTAATGTCCATACTCCTTGCGCACATGTGTGTAAATTTGGGTTAATGTCCGACATTGCGAAATCAGTTAAAAAGTGAAATATGTGCCATTTCTGAATGCAAGCCCCCAGGAAGAGCAGAGTTTGAACAGGGGATACCTCCTGTGATATGTGAGGGGTGCATGTAATTTTAAACAAATGTGTACTTGTGCAAATATGTATTTGGTTCAAATCTAGATTTGTGTGCAAGTTGACAGGAGGAGTGGACTTTCTGCAGGCTGTAAAATGACATCACTCTGACACAACTTAGCTCCCCCAATCAGGGGAGAAATGAAAATTTGACCAATGGCAAGTAGAGAGGGGTAGGGTCTAGTGATGCTGCACACACACCCATTTTAAAAACAGATAAAAGCAGACAGACAGGACAGATAGGGACCTTCAAATCCATTTGCAGCTGGAAGCTCTGCCGGGAAAATCCATACTTTACCTCCATCAATCTCTAGAGAAAGCTGTGCAGAAAGATCCAGACTTCAAATCTATCAATATCCAGAACCAGAGCTGACCCAGACCAGACCAGCAGAGCAGAGCTGACCCAGATCACTGAAGTGCAGAGGCCAGACCTGAGTTCAGTCTAAAACCTGACCAGATCCGTGGCGAGGCCCATTTAATTCAAGAATATAGTGTGAGTACCTAGCAAACTGTGCAGAACCAATCTCTTAGTTAAAATAATATAATTCAATCTATTTAATCTAAGTAGAACTGCCTCCTAACTGTCACCTGTCATTTTCTAGTTGCAAGCTGCACTTGTCTTTTGAACTTTAAAATTTCAAATCTGAAAAACGACCTTTATTTAAACGCTCGTATCTCCGTGACCGTGTGTGCTAGAGACTTGCAGTAACTTTCCTCAGAAAGCTTAGAATCGTGGCTTTCCTACGAACCTAGAACCGCATTCCTACCCCCTATAGTTCTGCCACAATCGCGGAAAATGCACTCGCGAATTTACCGCGATTTGCACATTTCTCCACGTGTAAAAATCTGCTGCTGCTTGCCTTCCGTTGCAAAAATTCGTTTGCAACCTGACAACCATTATAGAGCATTGCTAAAGTGATCCTGAACTTATTCAAAGCATATACCACTCACCCTAAACCTCTAGAGGGAATTAAAAGCATTTTAGCATATTTTTTTCTTCATTGCCAGCACATTTAAAAGCATTTGGGCCTGTGTTTTCAACTTCTGTAGTCTAAGTTGCTGGGTGAACTGAATTACGTTTGAATTGCATTTCTGAGAATTGTGTGCCTTCCTTCCCTTTCCTTGCATTGCATAAAAGGGGGGGTGAATTGTACAAGAAAGTGATTACATTGTCTTTGCTGAAATCCTATCAAGTTATTTTCTTTACTGCATTTCATTCCACATTGCATCCATTTGAAACCATAAAAGTATTGTTGCTATCTTATCCATTTCATGTCAACTCCTTAGTGATTATCAAGAAGTGTGCTAGTGCCAGATTCTCTGTTGTTAATCTTGATCATCTCAGATTAAGTGTGATATTCAATTATTAATTTATTATAAAGCGTGATATATATATATATTGTTTAAATTATCAATTAAACCTTTTAACTTGCAAAACAGAACTACTTCTTGGCTCAGTGGGGTCAGGAGGATTCCAAGAGAGGGGTGTTATATAGGGGAAGTCATCCAGAACGCATTAACTGGACATAAAGATATATCAATAAGGGTTTTCATTCAGTATTCTAGACTAGGCGTTGACTTGGCTGTAGTGCTGAATTGAATCCTCTTACACAGTGTGCCAGTAAGCCATTTCTGTCTACGTGTGATGCATCCCATGCACAAAGTACCTTTCATATTTTCTATGGGGGGGGCTCATTAAAGCAGAATCTGGACACACTACGGCTCTATGAATCTGGAGTGCAGGCAGTGTGCAAAGAAAGAACTATACACATGTTAGTGTGCTGGGACTAGCAGAAACAACCATCATATTATGCTCCTTCGCATATTCTGCAAAGGAGGACTCCTCAAATCCATCTTTGCTGTATTTGGATAGGAGAATCCATGGGCCACCGCATTCTTCACCTAGTGTTCACTGCATGGAGCCAGAAAGTATAACAGGGTTCACCAAGAATGATCAGGAGATTTGGGGGGAGGAATTGGGGGTATGGCAGAGGGTTGATTCCCCCATTGGGTGTACAGATCGAATTGAGGTGAGTAGGGGAGGGAAGAAGGGAAGGGGGGAGCATGGGGGCTGAGACCCTCAATAGAGGACACGGGGGGGTTTGAGGTAAGTGGATTCAGAGCATGGGATACACAGGGCAGGGGTCAGTAGGTGGGGACATTGATGAGTGATGATTTGGTGGTGTCACATAGACTACCACTTTACAACTTACATATTATAATCACATGCAGACATGCCAACATCATCGATTCAATTCTGGAGATAGTTGTACGGCAATAAATACTAATCCTGATTTGTCCGTTTTAAATGCTGGGGTACACACCTGAGAATGCAAAGACAAATCTTGGCCTAGCATGTTCCCAAAAATGTACTGAAATATACAGAAAAATGCAAATGTCTACTTATATTACACTGATAATTACTAAAAATCAATTATCGGGAAAGAAAAGGAATAATATGAGATCATTGCTTGGTATGATCGATACTGGCAACACCTGCAGCTGCTTGCTTCCCGAGCACATTTTTCTAACGTTTGGTCCAGCAAAGCTCTGACAGGCATGGGTGCCAGAGAAAACGTGCTTACATTCAGCCCAAGACTATACACGCATTGTGGACAGAACATGTGTGTACGTCTCCTCAGGCCTAACACAGCCAGAACTCAGTCTGGGTGACACCCTCCAGATTGAACACATCCAACTGATTTCCTCAGCACCACGCCTAACGCTAAGAAGCAGCTATCATGCAACACCACACCAGCTGCACACATATCCGGTGCGCTCACGCGCCATATCACACTCTTTCTCTCTCTACTGACCTGAACTGCGGTTCCCAAGGGCGTTGAACCTACCAGCATTTTGAGGTCATACCAGTTATAAATAAGGCGCTATATAAATGCCAAGTAACATAATGTACAATAACATAATATAACATAACATGATGATTCCTGTTGAATGAAAAGGGCACACCTAGTGGTGAAACGATAGGTAGCATATCACGCGGCTGCATCAGGGTTATCTAAGCTTTAGCATGGGGCCAAAATATTGATGATATGTGTCAATGAAAATGGCAGAGTGGTATGAAAACCTAAATTAACTTAAGAGAAAAACATAAAATGCCCAAAGGCCACCCACGCAAACAGTATGAGTATGAGGGTGGCAACATACACATACGGTATGATGATGTTATCGGAGGAAGCTGGTTTAGACACATGCAAAGAGGGATAACTAGGGAGTGTGGAGGTAAGCATGTCCTGTTGCTTAAAAACATTAGCAATGAAACAGAATCCCACAAAATGTGGTATTAAAGTGGTCTTGGGCCCCAAAATTCAATCATCAAAGGTAACTAATTCTCTAATGAATTCCAAGACGAAGTTTAATCCGCAGGAGGTACATTAGCATTTGGGGCCAGCGGTGTGCCCTTTTATGCTTCCAAGCCTGCCAGTGTTATTTTCACAAAGCATCATTTCTTTCCATCACACATGCACATCTTCTACACTGCGCCATGTGTTTCACTTTTGCTGGCAGCAGTGCCCAACCACATAGACTCCTCTGGGGGATTGTCAGCACCTGAGGTTACTGTGCTTCACACTGTTATGTTGCAAGTCACTATTAATCTTTACACCACATGTATTTTCCTACAATTGATCTTAGAATTGCAATATCAATTCAATTAAAATAGACCCGGGAAAATATGGTGTGAGATTTGCCTGGCAGAGCGGATGGAATGGTCGAATTGTCACTTCTGATCCTTGCCTCAGGTAAATCCACTCAAATCACGTAGTGCATAAAAGCGACGCACAACATGACCTGCACCCTCCACCAGTTTGAACATGACCTCCTCTGTGTTTTGAAGTAAATACATTGGGTGTGCATGGAAGCGATACTTCCTTATGAACTCACATTTCCTGCTTCATATGTCAGTTTTCGTTTCACTTATCACAATGGATATATTATTTAAACATTTGGGTACTTTTATTGCAAGTGAATCCTTACTGTCAGGTTTTGCACAGGCAGGCGCGTACAAGAGCCCCATTGGCTGAATAAAGGCCCCTAATCCTGGATTAATAAACAGAATGGGAATCCTTGCACATGGTGATTTGCTCATAAGCCCTTCGCCCATAGTCCCATTCCTGAAATAAGTACTGAATAGAAGCTAGTGTAAGCCCTACTAAATACCAAAACAGGGGGGTTCTGGGAATCTCTCTACCGGCCTCAGTCGCGGGGGAGTCTCAACCAGATTTCTTAGCTCACTATCTCTTTCAAGAAGGGTAATATCCACAACCTATCAGTCTTTATCCTGCCCTACTAAATACTACTTAAGCAGTTTCTGAAAATACATCCTGCACAATAAAATGTACTTCTTAATGATGCAGGTATTAATATACTTGTTAGCAGTCTCGAAGATCCCAGTAGTGTCGCTAGGCAGTCAATAGGCAGCGCTCTTGAGGTGTTATGGAACGTCTGTAGCCACTCAGGAGGTTCCTATGGTTTTGGGAAAAAGCTCTTCTAAGGCCCACATTATGAGGCCCATCCTCCTTTTTCAACCACCAATTTTGGTGTGGGTGGGACAAGTCTTGGTGGATTATAAAAGGAGGTTTGGGTCATTTAGGAATGCTTTGTGGTGATAGCTAGGATAACCAGAAAGGAGTGGTAATGTGATAAGTACCATTGGAGGTGGAAGGTGGCCCACCTTCCACCTCCGATGGTGGGTGGCAGTGCAGTTGTTAGGGTGGGAACGGTTAGGCAGTTCTCTCTGAAGAAACATATTGTTACACATGAGCAATGCTGGATTTCCTTCAAGGTCCTCTAGGGTGCAATGCTGTCGGGTGTCTTGACCCACGTTTGAACTATTATGCTACAACATTTGATGCTGTGGGCTTAGAAAATCCAAGATGGCGAAAAGCCCACATTTGCGCCAGAATCCAGGAAAACCGCACAGTTTTGCGCACACCAAAATGGTCGCCTAACCTGCCACCCATCAGTGCGAGCGTGATGGGCCAGAAGCGCCATGAGTGAAACGTGGTGCCAAAGGAAAAACAGCAGTGCCTGTTAGCTCAAAAAGCGCTTTGAAATCACATTTGTTTCTCTAAAATGCAAGCTAAAAATGCCTATTTTAAACATTGCAAGATGTTCAAAAATCTCACTGAACACCAGCAGACATTTGGCAGAATGTAGTCTTGTGTGCATACAAAATCTGGAAAGATGAAGAGCCTAAAGCAATGTTTATAACAAAACTGGCTGAGCCGTGGATGTCAGCAGCTTAAGTGAAATTGGATTTAAAACCACTAAAATCGAAATGTTTAAAATAAATGAGTGACCTACTTTTGAGTGTCACATAGGTTGCAACTGTTTAAATGTCATAGTTTTGAACTTAGAATCAGCGTTCTAGTTGCATGTGTAAAAATTGTAAGTTTGATTTGAATGAATCAAAACTGGGAACAAAAGTGACATTTAGCTGAAGCCTGGCTTAAAGAGATTGAATTCTGCCTGACAACTACCCCCGACAGGAGTGGAAACTTGCCCAGCAACTGCATTCCCAGGCCTAGCCTCCCTTCTGCTGCACCACCAAAAGGAGATCACACCTCTCTGATTGAATTAGGGGTGGGGTACCTGAGGCTGCAGGAAACAGAACAATGAGCTTTCCTTGGCTGAGGCAAATGTTAAATTAGGGGGGGTCGTAAATGGCTTCCTCTTGGAAGAAACTGGGAGGAGCAGTGCTTCTGGGAGCTACCTGAGCTGGAGGCGGGGACAGACAGAAATCCCCCCATGTGCTTTGGAACCTAAACCACACCCATCTGGGCCAGAGCATAATTTTAAAAAGATGGATAATCCATAGTACGAAATTGTCAAAATTATATAATAATATCATTTATTCTTGTGATTTGTCTGTGCCCATTTTAAGAGGTGTTAGGACTCTGTGGTATGTTCTGGGGGGTAGTAGCGGAAAATAAGGCATTACTCCAAATGTCTGTATGTTAAAAATCTGACACTTTATCATCTGATGCCCATACTCCTTGCGCATGTGTGTGTAAATTCTGGAAAGGTTTAGAGGTTGTGTTCTTGATGAAAAGGGCAGAATTCTGTCAGAAGTGGACACGACATCTTACAAAGACAGGGATCGGATGATTTGGTGCTACAGAAAATAGGTTAACTGGACATGCAATGTTAGAAAAATTGTACATAGATAAATATGTATTTGGATAAAAAATAGATTTGTGTGCAAATTGACAAGGGGAGGATCCTCTGACCCATAGCCTTACCTCATCACGATGACACTCCATTTCCTTCCCCCAATCAAGGGAGAGAGGAGAGCTTGGCCAATGATAAGTTGTGAGGGGCAGGCTTAGTTATGCCCACGCACACACCCATTTTCAAAAGATATAAAAGGAGTCAGTGAGACCCAGGTAGAGACATTCACTTTCCACTTCAAACGGATTTATTGCGAAGCATTTTGCCGGACCAGACAATATCCAGAAGACTCCAGAACTTAGAATCCAGACTCCAGAACTTGTAGCAGAGGGGCCTGAACCACCAGCTGAATCCTTTTTCAGCAGGCCTCAAAATCTTTTGCAACCTAACTCCACTCTTCAACAGCCAGGCTGTGCTGTTTGATTCTGTCTAGCACCCTGTGCCAGTACCCAGAAAGCAGTGCTGTATCCAGAATCCACTTGATCCAGACCAGCAGAACCAGAGATCCAGACCGCCGTGCAGTGCCGAGTGTCAGACCAGACCATCAGAGCAGAGCTGACCCAGACTGCTGTATTCAGAACCAGTACCAGAGACTGTCCGTGGCGAGTGAAGCCCAAACCTGACCAGACCCTGGCGGCCTATTTCAAATTCATAGTGTGAGTACTCAGCCAGAACTGTGCAAAACCAATCTCTTAGTTTAAAATAATCTAATTCAAACTATTTTAAGCTATTTAGAACTGCATCATAGAATTGTGTGTCCATCCTGTTGATCCAAAACCTTCCACAGCGCATCCGTCATTCTGAAACTTTAATTTTATTTCTGAAAATCTACCTCCACAAAATGGTCTGTATCTTTGGAACCGCGTGTGCTAGGAACGAGATTTAACTTTCATTTGAAAGCTACGATCCTCAGCTTTCCAACAAGCCCTTTCTCCTTATAGTTTTTCCGTAATCGCGCTCAAAGCATTCGGAAAAAGTGCCGCGAATTGCAACTAGCTGAATTTCATCACTTGTAAAAAAAATCGCTGTCTTTTGCTTTGCATTGCTGAAATCCGTTTTCAACCTAATAATCCCTCATGAATCACTGCTAGTGTTGACCTGAACTAATTCAAAGTAGCTGCCACCTACCCTGAATCGCCTATAGGGAATTAAAATCATTTTAGCATAGTTTTCACTTCTTTGCAAATCCCATTCAAAATATTTCTGCATGTTTTCAAAGCATACCGGTTGCTCTAAACTTGCTAGGGGAGAACTGAAATTTGTATTGCATTGTGTTTGTATTCCTGAAAATTGTGTGCTCTCCTTCCAGCTCCTTATATTGCATAGGGGGGGAGTGAATTGTCAAAAGAAAAAGTGATCATATTATCTCTTGTTGAAACCATCTCAGTTATTTCTGTGCTGCATTCTTTTCCACCATTGCATTTCGTTGAATCCATAAAAGCATTCTCAGCTACCTTATCCTCTCTATACCAACTCCTAAGTAATTAAATAAGCGTACAATTGTAATATTATCCATTGTTGATCACTGTCATATTCTTAAGTGTGATATCAAATATTCATTTATTATAAAATTGTGATATATATATCTTGATTAATTTTTCAATAAATCTGTTAATTTGCAAAACAAACCTACTTCTTGGCTCAGTGAGGTCAGGGGGATTCAAAGAGAGGGTTGTTATATAAGGGTTTATCATCCAGATTATAACGTGTCATAAAAATATATAAATAAGGGCTTCCCTTGGGCATCCCAGACCAGGCATTGACTTAGTTGGAGTGCTGAATTGAAGTCCCTTAACAATGCTCCCCCTTCTATAGGCGCTCTTGCAAGGCATTTAGAGTGTCAGCATGGGTGTAGAAAGAACCTCTATGCTTGGAAGCTTCGAAAATGACAGTATGCACTATATTAACTCGTAGGACAGCAAACATGAGAGTCAGAATATGTTTTCTTCATCTAGAAAATCGCTCTAACAAGGCTGTGCGATGGACGCCGCAGGAGCAGCGGGCAGGGTGACACTTGAATTCCAGAATAGAGGAGCAGCATTTGTACTTTTGAAACCTTGGTGATCAACAAAGTTATTTGGTGAATGTTGGTCACCTGCCTCTCTCAGCAGAGTTGAGAGGCCAAGAAAGGTCTGCAGAATAATAGACTTATATACCATGCATGTTATTAAAAAAAAACTACTCTAGCTACAAGTGGAGATATGTGGTCATATGTGCAGGCTCCAGCTCTTTAATGATCTTTTCAGAGTCATGCTCCTGCACCGAGTATCAGCTGCTGTGTGGTTCATTGGTAAAGCTGACTGGCAACAGCCAACCTTCAAGGGTTTCAGGCTCTCTTATCACAATGGAATAATACGTAGATTTAAATGAAATTGAGCTGCTTCTGATTTAGGGTGATCATTCAACCCACCCCAAAGATATATTCATGGGTAGTTCATGAGAACAATATTTGGTTATTTTTGCGGGACCAAACAAAACCGTAAAAATGTAGCTTTCAGAGCACAAAGATGATAGAGACACAATAATGAACAGTAACCCTGAGCGAATCTCCCAACAATCACACCCCACCCCTGTGAATAGCCATGGGGTCCATTGCCAGATTTGGGAAAATCTGTGTTAGCCAACAGAAACATTTCCGAATGTCTTTCACTTGCTAAAATGAGATCAGGGAGAGAGTGTCATTGTGAGGTGTAGTCTCGCGTGAATTCGGGTGAGTTCTTAGACAGAAAACAAGTTCAAGAGCTTATGTAAGAACTAGCATCTTTGTGTTTCCTTTGTTGGGTGTGTTTGGTTGCAGAACGGCGGGGAAGCGCTAATCTGCACCAGTAGTTACAGAAGAGAATCATTTTTGAGGGCTTATGCAGAATCAATTTTTTCTTTGGGCATTATATTTGTGTAATTTGTGATTTCAAAATGTTTTAATTTTGTCTGAGAATCCGTTATTTTTTCCTCTTGCTTTGTGAGCCAAACAATCAGTCAGGCAGTTTTCTTGGGAAGCTGTTTTGTTTGTTTGTTAAGAAATCCTTTAATGTCATGTTCTGATCTGAATTTTCAAAACTTTATTACTTCAGTGGAGGAAGGTTTTATTTAATCTTACTTTTGCATCAAGTTTATTTTGCGAGACACTTTTTTGTGTTACATTTGATCTTTTAGTGCAGAACCCTTATTTTTTTTTAATTATTATTATTACTATGTATTTTATTTTCTTATTTAATTTTGTTTAGGAGAACCTCTTCTTTGTGGAAAAAAATGGCAGAGGTCCAGAGGTAGGAATTTGATGTGGTGTTGCCTGTGCAGGAGGAGTACCGTGATCTGGATCCCGGAAGGCACAGTTAATCAGCATGCTTCAGACGAGGCGCACAGACATTCTGTGCGCAGCAGCAGGTGACACTGCTGTAAAAAAAAGTGGTAAGATTGATGGTAATGATGAGGATCCTACCCAAAGTGGTCATGGGAATGGTGATAACAGAGAGTTGGGGAGAAACCTGAGCCAGTAGCACATCAGGTAGAGCAGGGGGCAGGAAGAACGCCACTACCACAATGATGAGGAGGGAGAGCAAAGCCCAATGAGGAATTAAGGGAGACCCATGTTTTTATTTGAAAGTACACCAAGACATCTAGGTCTGGGATTACAATGAGGTAACTGATTGGGTTTCAACAGCAGAGGCTGAATCCATTGATTGCAACCTGTGCAAAGACCAGCCGAATGGGGTAGATCTATGCCACTCAATTACTGGGTAACATGGCACTCCTGAACCACCATCTGTTCTGGCACCAGGATGCGAAAGACAAGTTCCACTCACCCCAAGCCCATACTAGTGATGACGATGAGAATGCAGCTAGTGATGGCAATGAGACCTCCTAGAAAGGCACCGGGAATAGCAACTCTGTCATCTGAATCACAGTCTATGCAGTTAGTGAGTCCTGATCACGCAGTGAAGGGTTGAAATCAGAAAAGGGCCAGGTCAAACCACAGTAAAATTCAATGGATTGTGAGAAGCGGGCTCAATGAACCACAGGGCAATTGCATGGATAGCCTAGGACATTGTGCCTTTTGAAATGGCATGTCTTCAGCTGGGGAGAATTGGTTCACGAGACAGTAATGGCCAATGCTCAGCATTATTTTGAGAAGCTCTGTGCCAAGCAAGCTGACTATGGTGGTCTCTGGGGGGGGGGCTCTAATTATGTTCCCTCCCATAAAAAAGTAACACAAAATGATAGAAGATCAACATTCACCCTAAGAACAGACATGTTAAGCTTAAGCATGTAGTCTCCTCTTAATGTTTGGTGTTTAAGAATAAACATTCATTTGAGGATAACTATTAAACTTATTCTTGTATAAGGTGCTTAATACCAGAGATTGGTTTCTAAGAGCGGGATTTGAGCCTGTGTTGTGCTGCATTGTCTTGCTTCCAAGACAAACGTGTTTCCCCTGAGCTACCCCCCCTCACTCATAGAAAATCATGATTCTCAATGGCATTCTTTAGATAGGAATGCAATCATGTGACACTAAGTGAGATGTTAGTCTATCTATCCTCTTTTAAATAAGTGCTCAATCATTCTCTTATTTAGGGGGAAAGCCTGCAAATGGGGACAGTTATCGTTCCTAACACAAGAAAGCACTAGTATGTATGATGTTTGATGGCCTACCCTGTGGCAACAGTGTAGTATGCATTCCTGAGAGTTGGTAATGATGTTTTGAAATCAGCTGCTCCACGTGAAGGAACACACTGAGAGTGGTTCATCAGGTAAATCCTGAACATTTTGGCTATTTGACTTCTAAGAAAGACATACAAATTGCGGGTGTGCCCTCACCACTATGAGACATGTCTTTGCCGTCACCGATGTGAGACAAGAGATTATGGCCCTGATTCATGGATTATTTGTGCCGAAAAAAGGGATTTGTGTGCCATTCTGCCCGCAAATCCCTGTTTAACAAATGGAGATTTGCGGGCAGAATGGCGCACAAATCCCATTCTTTTCGGCTCAAATAATCCATGAATTACCCCCTAAAAAAAGTAGTCTGTTTCCTCATGGTTTGAGAAAGCAGAGATGAAAAAATCTATAGTCTGTGTCCTCATCCCCCTGAGATAAAAGAGATCTACAGACTCAATGAGCCTCATTACGAGTCCGGCTGTAACCGTGCCTGAAATTCCGGCAGATTACCGCCGGACTCGTATTACCATTCCGCCTCCGTGAGTCCCAGAATTACTGGGGCATTTCGAACCCGGTGACTGGGAATTCCGGAGGCGGTAATTCCCCATTCTCATTGAGTCCCATAGGACGCAACGGGAATGGGGAAGTGGAACCACCGGCACCATCGCGTGATGGTGCCAGTGTTTCCACATCGCCTGCAGGCAGGTGGTGTTAAACCAGCCAGGTCAGACCTGGCAGGAATGACACCTCTGCCTGCTGTACTTGAGATCACCCAGTATGGAAACAACGGTGGCGGCGGGTTTACCGGGTGATTCGTAATGAGGCCCAATGTGTGCCCTTATCCCTGCGAGATGTAAAAATACAGGCTGATCTCACACTATTACCTGAAGGAGGAATATAAAATGTGTGCCCTCATCCCTGTGAGACAAAAGAAGTATATAAACAGTCTCTATGAGACGCCATGCCTGTAAAACATGACAGACTGTGAGAATCCTGAGAGTATTCTCACTTCCACTCCCTTGAGATCTTCTGCACTGGTGGCAAGGGAAAGGCCATCACTCTTGGATCTTGTACCTGGGGGAGAACAAGCAAGGGAGGATCACCTGGGTGGATGGTCCTTCAGGTGACACTCACTGTTCCACACTTCCCTTCCAAGAAGAAACCTTTATTCCAGGAGTAGTTATGGGATATTGCTATCCATGTCCCATTGACCAAGAAAAGGTAGGAGACATCCTCAATTCAGACGTGCCAGGAAGAAAGCAAAAAAGGATTACATATAATATGGGTGGAGGACTGGGACTGGGATGCCCTTGGGAGAGACATTGTATCCCTCTTTTCCTACTAACGACCAACCCAAACCTTGCCCCACCTTCATGGGGTATTCTGAGTCAACTCCCTTAACTTGCTCATATATAACTACTAACAGTACTAGGATGAGGAAGATGCATCCGGTGGTAATGAAGACTAGGTACTTTTACCACTCTGCTGAACGCAGTAGAGGTCAGGTATATCCCCTTAATGATGGTCAGGCATAATTGTGAATTCACACCTGCTGCCTATTAAAGGGCTGCAGGTGTATAAAAAGCTCAGCCCAACAGAAGTGGAGAGAAAAGCAGTGGCAAGAGACGTCCTGGCGTTGATGGAAGAGCAGCAGCACAGAGGCCAAAAGAAGCAGCAAGGAGCTGTAGGTGCACGGTACGCCCGCGGTTCAATGGAGTGCAGCCCAGGAGTCGGGCTCTGGGGGACTGAGTGGATGCTATAAGGGGAGCCATGTCTGGAGGCTGCCCTTTTTTGTGGAGTTCGCAGTGCTCATTCTTCTGGGGTCAGAAGCCAACCCAGGACTGTCTGAGGAGAAGAAGGTGGAGCCCGGAGGCAGAGACCCAAAGGCTGGGAGATCTGCACTGCAGGAACGCTGAAAGAAGCAACCAGTGAGTTTCTCTGTGAGCAAGTGTTTGAAGTTTTGCAGAGGATTACTTTGAATCGGATTGGTCGCATGCATAATAAGCCACTTCTCGAAGGTCTGAAATTGGAATCCTCATTAACCTTTGAATAAATGAGAATACTTTGGAGCCGACTGGTCACCTGTACATGTAGACACGTTTTCCAAAGTCTTAGAGTGCTGGGTACGTTATAAAGGACATTTACAAAGACTTATAACAACGGAATGAAACAAATGAAACCTTTTTCAATTATTACAAAAGTCTCTCAGCGCTGGGCCCATTTCAAAAGGCAAACTATAAAGACTTATAACAACGAAATGAAACAAATGAAACCGTTTTCAAATATTATGGAATTTGTTGATTGCAGGGCACATTATTAAAGACATTCTACAACAATATATACACATCAAGATTAATTGAGTGGAGGTCTTTACAGTTATTGAATTCCAAAACAAATGAAAAGCATATTAAACATATCTTCACACTTGTTAAATACCGAACTGAAATAAAGCTGTGACCTATGAAGATCATAAATGAAAGAAGCTTTTAAATTCATCATGTGTCAACTTAAAAAGTAAATGCAATTTACAAGACAAGTCAAAATATATATGTTGAATTTACAAGTAAATAAAGCTATGAACCCAAGAAATCAATCCTTATTGAACATTAAAGTGAAGCAGTGAGGTGTGAGCAGAGGTGTAGCAGTTGATGCAGGAGGTGCTGCCACAGTGTATCCTGTGCTACGTTCGATTCTTGCAGTCTTTCTACCATTCTTGTGATCCAGAGGAGGAAATTGCTAAAAAACCAGCCCGCAATGCGAATCATTCGCAGAGCTGTGAGCATAAGTGGAGCAATCGAGGCAGGCGGTGCAGCCACAGAGTATCCTGAGCTATGTTAGATTTTTGCAGTCTTTCTACCATTCTTCTGTGCAAAGCGATTTGCAGAGTTGGAGGCAGTCCGAGCAGGAGGGCGTGGTGCGGCACGCAACAGCATCTAGGATGGATAGTGTGGCAGAGGTTTTATCCCGTGGTTTCACTTGGAGCGCTATCGGACCTCGAGGCCAACGACCAGCCATGGTCAACAACAGAACGCAGCGAGATGCACTCATCTGAAATGTTTGAGAAGGTGAGTCCACCCCATGTAGGTAATAACTGCTCACCACAGAGGGAGAAAAAGGAAGATGGGGCAATAGATCCATTTAACATTGAAGTCTCGATAGAGACAAGTACGGGACAATACATAGACAACAAGCGTTTGGAGGAACAATCTTCCCAACTCCAATAGCAAGCTCAATTTATGCCGAGTGACACACAGCCGGAGGGAAGTTTAACAACAACAAAAACTGAACTTATTGAGCTGATTGAACATCGGATATCTAAAAAGGCAGGCATAAAGAAAATGCAGAGCCGCGAGCTAAATAACACAACAGTACTATCAAATGAGCCTTTGATAACGCCTGGACATATATTGAACAGCAATACAAAAATTGTTAGATCAAATAAGGTTGCATACAGTCAACCTCAAGCCCTCCTAAGTGTGCAAGCTGAACATGACTTGGCAGCAGGGGCACTGATAAAAACTCCGGCACATGGGAAACTCATAGTTATCTAACACAAAATAGCTTCAAACCTTAGACTATTTTGTCAATCACCCCAACAACGAACATAGCCCGATTTGATAACTTGGGGAAACCATTTAATTTAGGTACTTTTTGGGGAGGATGTCCCTCCAAAAAAATACCAGCCATGAGCTGTCAAAAGGAGAGAACCTGTCAGAAATCAAGCAAGCAATCAAAATACACAACAGCGATCGGAGAAAAATATTTGGAAGCCAGAGGGGCTAAAACCAGCGTAACTTCTAAACGGCCGTCATTTTTTCTATCAGGATCCAACAATGCCGCAGGTAAGAGCCCATCCTCTGACATCCTTACCTGCACAAGGATACTGTGACTCTGAGGTCGAAATATCAGACCAGCTGCTATTAGAAAGTACTATGGTGGCTGATAGGACAGGCACCCTCCTGTAAAAGCAACAGTCACACAAATTAATGAATGCACGACTCCCAGTAGTAGAGACAAGAATGTGGAATAATCAAAAGAACTCAACCAACCGAACAAGCTCAAGAGACGCCACTGAGAAAGGGGCTTCAGGGAAAACCACAGTCGATTCTGAGCTAACCATAAAAGCACCAGGGTACGCAAGTAACCCAAATGGGTCTCACAAACACAGGAGAATAGACTCATCTGAAGAGCCCCTAATTAATGTGACATTGACAGATGACTGTATCTCAGTAATGGCACAAACTGAATAAGATTGTCATGTTATAGCCTCAAGGGAGTCCCCACAAGAGAAGACCAACCAAATTGAGTTTTTAGCAATCACAAATCTAACAGCCATCATGGCACCGTTTATGAAACTCTTCGAAAATATGGGAGATCACATGAAGGACCACACCACAATGTTAGCAATGCTACTTTCCAAAATGGTGTTCGTAGAGCGCTTCATAATGTCATTTCAGAATAACTTGGATAACAGCACAGCTAGGGTATCCCAACTTTTGCACGACATATTGGAACCTATCATTAAAGCTAAGGAAATCAAGAGTGCTTAAAAGATCATGGACCTGATAGACACTGTTCTAACTGAGGTTTTGATCACAAAATTAATGACCTGTGGAGCCACGCAAATGGACATGGTCTATACAACGGATCAAGTTAATAACATTTTAGGAGGATACAATGTAGAAAAGAGCCTCCCAAACGTGATCCCATTAACACCTACAACACAACAACGAAGTGAGAGGCACCAAAAAGCAACACAAATCACACAGAAGGAGCCAAGAATTGACACCAATGACTCAATAGCTATTATAGAAGACGATGGTACACAAAAATAATCCAAAGGGTGTTCTGTATACCAAGCAACAGAAGAGGAAAATAATAGAACGCAGGAGGAGTCGAAAAGCTGCCACAGACAAACCAAAAAAGAAAAAGATGTGCAAGGGGCACTGGAAACCGGGGGGGGAATAAAATAAATCCCATAAAAGGACGTACGGATAAAGCCAACCCTCCGAAGAAATCTAAAAATCAAACTGCACCAACGAAACAAAAGTCAAACGGAAGCCGGGCATTCATTAAAAACATAACGATGCCCAAAATGGGTATTCCATTGGAATCTGTAAACAAACCGAAGATATAAGGAATAGTCAAGAACTTGGAAAAACAGCAAACAGTGAGAGAAAGTGAATCAGTGGAGCTTGAATACGAGGCAGCAAATAACGATCTGTTGGATTTGTTGGAGCTATCAACATATACAGTGTCGGATTTGGAGTCAAAGGTGGATACAACGAGACATGGAAAACGAGGATTTCAGTTATGATTTGGAATCTACAGAGGACAGAGAATCAGGTCGGAATTGAAGGCCCATATGACCAAAGGAATTACAAATCCTCTATACTCTGGAAGACCTATTGACAAAAATAGCAACTGAGAAGAGTAGACCTGAAGGAACTCCCCGTATGAACTGGCAAGCTGTCAACAAGCAGGAAATTTTGAAGGTGAAAGTAGTGGAGCGTTTGGATAACCGCCATAAAACTAAGTCACCAATAGGTCTGAGAGGAGATCACCAAGAAAAACACTCAAGATATGAGAATGAGAAGAGTACTAACAAACAAATTTATTCAAACAAAAATGATAAATATGTGATCTCTCCTGAGAAAATCATGAAGGACAGAAGAAGACCAACGGACGGTCAGAAAGTTAAAGAGTTAGGGACACATTCCATCTTTGATTGAAATGAATGAACAACCACCCTCAAATCATCGAAAGTAAGCAAGCAAGAAGGCTTGTTATTGGAAAGGATGCTTCCCTTAAAGGATGGGTTGACCTTGAATAGGGCCAATCTGATCCAGCTATTCCACCATGTCCCCAACCTGAGACTTCTCACGTCAGATGATCTTGTAATTATTGAATATTCGGAAGAAAGAAAACAGATAGAGTGATCCTGTATACATACTCACCTCTGATAACACAACTATTAATGAAAGAGGATTATCGAATAAGGCCAATGGGTTTCGACATAATGGAACAGGAACCTCTGAGATCTGAGGATGATAAAAGATCGAGATGGAGTTTTCCTAAATCAGTCAGCCTCACGGAAAAAGATGAAGATGAGAAAGAGGGAGAAAGTATTAGATTGAGAGAACCTAAAACAAAGCCAGTGGGAAATCTCAAAAATAGACAATCAAAGAGTCTGGGAATGGATTAGACAAAAAACATGGGAATGAATAAAAATGGAGATGTTGGCTGGGTTGTTAGCAGAAAGAATCAACAACCCATAATGCCAAGAGCAACCGCAGGACACAAACTTTACACTGGTCATCTGGAATACAAGGGGCTTTTCTCATCTGTTTGTGAAAGGAGATATGCAGCTGGGAAGATTTGATATCATCTGTCTTCAAGAGACATTGCTTAGAGACCTACCATCTCTAGATAGAGATACAGTGTACCTAAATCAAGCGATTAAAGGAAGGAAAGGACGAACAATGTCGGGCCTTTTGGTCGCAGTAAGAAAGCATCTACATTTTGACAAGGTTGAAGAACGATATCCAAATCCCTATATTCAGGTATTGGTCGGTAAGATCTATGAAGGAGCCAGAAAAATCGAGAGGATATTAATCCTTATGAATCTATATTGGAATCCGGTAAACACTGAAGCTTACAGTTTTCCAGACCAGGTGGCAGGTCTAATTGACACTTACAGCGAAAGATGGAAAGATCCATGACTAGTCTTGTGTGGAGATTTGAATGCAGTATGTTTTGACACAAAAGGAGAGGAAATGGAAGATGACCTGCCAGTGATGACCCAATTAGAAAGTAGGGGCTGATTATGGAAAAACACTCACCACTCTAGAAATATAAGTATCTTAAACAGAAACACACCGGGAGATATCCTGAGAAGAGTAACCAGAAAGGGGAAAACTGGAGGCAAAATCCTTGATTATATATGCATATCGTGCAATATGGCTAGATCTGTAAGGACTCTGTGAGTGGATGAAACCTCTACAAGTGACCACAATCTACTAAGTTTGACCTGCTCCCCCTTAAATTACACCCAAGCTGACGCACACACAGAGGTGTTAGGTGTGACCACGGGCAGGAACAGACTAAGGATAAGCACGGAAAAAATTGCTTGCCTAACAACTAAGCTGGTAAAGTCAATAACATACTTGAATCATCAGGAGGGAGAGCAAATGATTAGCTATACTCGATTATTGCAAGCTTTTGAAGTAAAGAATGGGACAGTGAATAGTCCATACCTGTCCCACCAACACGTTTTAAATCAAGAAACGTGGAAGAAAAAAAGATTCTAAAATGCTGTATCTGCCTATTAAAGAAAATATCCTCAAAACAGGTGACTGTAACGATTCACAAACTTAAACAACATCACCAGAATTGGACAAAGTTGCATAGGAAAAGCCTGCTACAAAATGACACAGAACTCTTGCATCAGAGGATTAAGGTAAAAAACACGGCAGAAATCTGGACAATCATAAACGGGCTAGATTCCCCCCAAGATTCTCGTCTGACAAATCCCATAACAGTGGTAGCATGGGAAACACATTTTGCCAAGCCCTACTTTGGCAAAGAAGAGCAAGACATGAACAAATTAGACATTGATAAAGACGAAATACCGGAGATCACTAAAAAAACTAGTAACTCAAGAGCACCAGGGCCCGATGGGATGAAAAACGCAATACTGAAGCAAGACCCAAAACAGTGGTCCATATTTTTGTATAATCTATTCAAATACATTAGAAAATCCCAGAAAGCACCAAGGGCATGGAAAACAGCAGTGATAATCCCAAAATACAAACAAGGGATGAGGTCTGATCCAAACAACTATCGACCGATTGTGCTGCTGGATGTGCCTGGGAAGGTATTTGCATCATTAATCTTGAAGCCCCTGGTGAAATGGAGCAGGGAGTCTGAGCACAGGGACGAGTGGCAATCAGGCTTTGTTAAGGGTGTTGGCAAGTCCCTGAATATCTTCATAATCAACATCTTGAAGGCCGGGGTAGAGAGAAAGAAAGATCTGAAAGTACAGATGGCATTTATAGACCTTACTTAGGCATTCAATACTGTGAAACGGCCAAGCTAGAGATGTGGGATGTTCTACTGAGATCCTGGAACCAACAAAATATCTTTATTCAGGAACCACAATTAGGGTAAGGCTGGATAAAGCAGGCGTCTAGTCAAACCACATGCAACTAACAAGGGCCTAAAGCATAGATGCCCATTGGCACCAGAATTATTTAACTTGTTCATTTTGGACATACAAGAAGCCTTTGCAAACACCCAATGTTTTCCTCCAAAAGTAGGATGACTCCTCTATGTTGATGATGTGGTGTTCCATGTAGGATGACTCCTCTATGCTGACGGTATTGTGTTTCCTGTAGGACAACTCCTCTATGCTGATGATGTCGTGTTCTTACACCAAATGCCGATAGTATTACAGCGGCAAATCAGCACACTGCAAAGTTATCTAAATAAGAATGGCCTACAAATAAATCCGAGGAAATATAGGATTATGTCATTCAGAGAAGTGCAAGGGGGTCACAGTAAAAAATCTAAGGGATGGCACCTACTAGATGAAAGAAAGGTGTTTGCTTAAATACAAGCAAAAATTATGCCCCGAGATTTGAAGCTGAAGGCAAAGAATCTAGCAAGCCAAAGCAGAATTTTGTTCAGAAGATTCTGTGGATTTCAATAGCACCATTAGTTGCCTTCTATCACATGGAGGTTATCCCGATTTTAACCTATAGGGCAGAAACCTCCTTCCCTGCGAAGAACTGGGCAAAGATAGAGGGAATCATTTGGAAAACAGTTTTCCGGCTGCCTAAGAGTACACCAATAAAGACAGTAAGGATGGAACTGGGCCTAACTTCGCTGAAAGCCTTAGTGACTTGGAAATCCCTTGCACTTTACCGGAGGTGCATTGAAGAGCAGCTGATTGGTGGATTTGTAGTATTAAAGTACGCTCTAGAGGGAAATCAAGAAACCACCCTACTGAAGTGGAGATCCATCTGCCAATCAATAATAAAGGACCTAGGAGAATCAGATAATACCCTAGTTACGAATCCAGATAAGATCAAAATGAAACTATTCACACAAGACTGGATGTTAACGCAGGAGGAATGACAAAAATATAAGCTGTATGGCAGAACTCTGCAAGAAGGTAGAAACTTGAACTCATTGCCGAAATACCTCCAGTTATTCCCCAACTGGTATTTGAGAGATGTTTTTCTGAGGTTCTGATTGAATCTATTCCCAACACGGGAAACATTAAGACCTAGGAAAACAATGGGAATAGACATATCATGCAGACTTTGGGCCTCATAACACGGTAGGCACTAAGGGATTAGCGGCACTGGTCTGACCAGGCGTTAAGGACGGGACCCACTGAGGGACCTCAGAGCTAATAACGGTCCACAAATTGCGGTACCGTTATTAGCTCCTTCCCCATTCCCATTGAGCCCTATGGGGGCTCAATTGGGTATGGGCAATGGTATTTGGAATGGGGACTTACCTGTTCCTCCGGGGTTGGAATGACCCGGTAAGTCCCCATACCGCCTATCCGGTCCCGGTATGCGGTAAGGAAGTAGCCATGCCACTAATAATAATAATAATATCTTTAATGTGTTTTAGTTTAAATAATAAACTTTACACATATACATTTTGATAGCATACAATCTAAAATATACAGTACAATGCAATTAAAAAGAACATTGTCCAAAACAGTATAAAAAGAATTTAAAAACCCTACATATAAGTCAATACAGTATAGTTATATTCAAATATATCGTTCATTATCTCTTATGTTATTAACAGTGTAAGATACACATACTATTCTTTCTAATCCAATAAGCATAACACTTTAAATTGCGCGGTCTGGCCTCCTTGACACTGACTCAATTTCCTATGGAGCCCGGGTCTAGCCGAAGACTAGCTTTCCTCATATAGATATGCCCAGTTTGTCTTCCACTCTTAGCCAGATAGAATATAATGCAGTTAGCAAACGCATCCTATTGGTGTTAACACAGTAATTCCAAAACAGCATCTTCCCTATGGTTTCCTGATTATGCACAAACTTTCCCAAGTGCAATTTTATATCATCATTCATAACCTGGCATTCAGTGAGGACGTGCTTGGCTGTCTCGGGGAATTCCTGGTTCTTACAAAGACGGCAGTGGCGTTGTTCTCTGGGTGTCTTATCTATTACACCCGTAGTCATCATTGTAGGGAGGTATTCTATTCTCAATAATAATATAAACCTCCTGAGCCTATGGGACGGACAGATCATCAAATATTTCTGTGGTTTCTTAAACGTAAATAATCTGTTTTGCACAAATTTATACCTTTTTAATTTGCGAAGATGTTCATAGTTCTCAAGCCAGTCCCAGAGCTCTACCCGTCTCCCCATACAAGACTGCATAGCCTCCGTATAAATCCCTTCACGTTGTTTCCAACAGATTTCACTAAGCAATTGTTCCATTTGCTTTTTGAATTCACTAATGGTACGATCTTCATTATTACGCAGGGCAAATGTCGTTAATAGAGCATTGCCCGTGTCGTTCATCATTTTTAGGTAAATCCCGGCTCTCTTCCTTAGTATCTGTGCTTTTGTATAGCGGCATGGTTACCTCCTACCGTGTAATGAGGCTCATTGTCTCGCTGAGGACTCCGAAGAGACACTAAAACATCTAGTACTGTTGTGTCCTGCGACAAAAGATGAAAGAATAACATTCCTGAGCGATGAAATCAGGAATTATGGTTCAAGGACAATGGGGGATAGGTGAAGGGCACTTCTAGAAGGGAGATGTACCTCCACTACCTTGGCCCTGACAAAGTTGCTGATAGCAATTTTTAAGAGGATCGAGGAATGGGTCACACAAGCCCCTCAGGGGAAAGAATTGGATGATTGTATAGTGTAAATTGATGAAAAGGCAAATGTTTTTTCTATAATGTGTAAACCAATAAAGCCTAATAAAAAAAAAGTGAATAGAACTCCTGCAATACAAGTGAGCTAAATATACATTTACTCCAGAGTGAATGGATCTTTGGAGGTGAACTTTAACAAGTAGCTAAACTGCAACTTTCAGTCAAGACATTCTTGTTCAAAGACAAACCATATCCAGAAGGCCCAATGGTGGTGCAGGCCTTTAAGAAAGCTGAAAAATATACTTACATATTAAAAGTAAATCTTGGGAAAGGGAAACCTGAGGTTTGACCTACACATTGGGCCTCATTCCGAGTATGGCGGTAAGGGATAGCGGCCACCGGTAACGAGACCGGTGGCGGTATTCCCTTACCGCCATACTCCGAGTTCCCTCTGCGCCCTCGCCTTTAACGCCTGCTTTGAGCAGGTGTTAAAGTCGAGGGCGCAAAGGGGCCCCCAAGCCAATAACGGTGACCGTAATGAACGGTCACCGTTATTTGCATCTTCCCCATTCCCATTGAGCCCTATGGGGGCTCATTTGGGAATGGGGAAGGGCCTTGGTGAATGGGGAATCACCGCCCCGCCAACCTTGGAATGGGGCGGTGATTCCGCCATCCACCAAGGCGCTGCCGGTCCGGGTACGGCGTCAACAAAGGCGTTAATAGCGCCATTGGTTAGCGCCGTACTCGGAATGAGGCCCATTGACTTAAGGATGGAGTCTCAAGATATTTTGTGTTTGGAACTATGTTTTGAAACTTGGTGAAGGGAACCACGAGTGTTGGTTAACTGTATCTCATTTTTGAATTTACGACAATCCAGAGATGTTCTTTGAAACTGCTTTATACTTGGGTAAGGGAGCTGAAAGAAAGTTGCGAGCTGTACAGAGCTCGGAACTTTGTGTTGAACACTGTTTTGTTGATGGCTGACATCCCTATACATTGTATGAGATTAATTGTGAGGGCAGGTATAGGTTTTGGATGCAGATAGATTCCTAAATTGAACTTTTCTACCTTGACTTTCCTTAGTTTTGGTTTGGTAGGGAAATCCTGGGGAGGAAGTCATGGGAGGATAGCTAAGGTGCAACGTGCTTGCCTTGAAAGCAAGATGACGTGGAGTAACACAGTATCGATCGGTGGATCTGCTTTTAGAAACGTCTGGGTATTAAGCGTGTTATAAATAACCAACATCCTGACATTTAACTAATAAATAATAAATGTTTGTGTCTTACTCCAAGACCAGCACTAGACATAAAACATGTCTGTGCTGTCACCCTTGGGAGAAAGAAGAGATGTAAAAAAATAAGTGTGTAAGCTAATCAGTGACAGGAGAGGAGTAAAAATGCATGATGTGCTACAAAAGAGGAATGATGTAAAAACGACACGCTTTGTGTGCCCTCATCTTTGCAAGACTGAAGGGATGTAACAATGTATTCTGTTGCAATCTATTCTTCCAACCCTTACAGGACAAGCAAATGTATGTTTAACAAACAGCATCAGCATTTCTTTCTCTGCAACGTATACCATCCTCTTTAGCAACATTTGTTCATTATTTATGGTTTTGAGAAAGGAATCAACACCCACATAAATGAGGATTGAACCTAATCTTACTGTGATAGAGAAAGGGATACCACTATCCTTCACTGTACCACCTGAAGAACCACCTCACATTAAGGCGGGGAAACACGTGTAGAGGTCCAGACACTCAAACTTTATTGGAACTTACAAGAGGTCCAGACACTCAAACATTATTGGAACCCAAAAGGCTCATCAGTGCACAAAACTGAATTTCATTTTTTTTTTATTCAAGCACACATTTTCTAACCAATAAAAGAAAAAATTAAACTTACAATTGAACGCATCACGATCTTTTAATGGTATAAGCGCAACTTAGGGCTTGCAATTTTCTTCAAGTAACTGAAAGTCCTGACCAGTCTCAAGACAAAGGGCCTCATTACACGGAAGGCGGTGAGCCATGGCGCTATTAGCGCCATGGCTCATGCCGGTAAAATACCGGCACCGCCTTGGCGGAAAGGGGATTTACCGCCCCATTCCAAGGTTGGTGGGGCGGTAAATCCCCCTTCCGCCATTGCCCTTCCCCATTCCCATTTCTGCCCCATAGGGCTCTATGGGAATGGGGAAGGCGCTAATTACGGCACCGCAATTTTGCGGTGCCGTAATTAGCTCCGAGGTCCCTTAGCGGGTTGGTTTTTAACGCCTGCAAAAAGCAGGCGTTAAAGCACCAACCCGCTAAGGGACCTCGTAGTAAGGCGGTAATGGTTAACGGTCACCGTTATCATTAACGGTGGCCGTTAACCATTACCGCCTTCCGTGTAATGAGGCCCAAAGTCTTAGTTAGCAAATAACCTCAAGTTCACACACATAAAAACTGGAAAGCGCTGCTGCTGTTTAAGACTGTTTTTTTCTTTGATTTAAACAATGTCTTCTGTGCCTTCACCATTGTGAGACAGAACAGTAGATATGTACAAATTAAATGTTTTCCCCTGCCCCTGTGCGACAGGAGAGATGAAAAATTGAGGGTGTACCCTCACTCCTGCAAAACAGAAGAAACTTGAAAAGGACAGTGACCCAACCACTGGGCTAGAGTAGCGATGTAATGATTGATTGTATGCACTCACCACTGTGAGACAGGAGAAGCATAAACATTCAGGCCTTGTCCCCTCTCTTGTGAAACGATAGAGACTCAAATATTCTTGTTTCAGGCACACTCCTTCAAAAGAGAGGAGACAGCAAAGGTGAGCATGTGTCCTCACGCCTGCGAGGCACTAGATACCTCAAAATTGAGTGTGTGCCTTTGATCTTTTGAGACAGGAGATTCTTAAACATTCAGGCTGTATCCCCCCTCCTGTGAGAGTGAAGAGATGTAAAAATTGAGTGTGTGACACCACACCCCTGCGAGATGGGAGTGATGTAGAAATTAAGTCCGCGCTCTCACCCCTGCGAGTATGCGCTCACCACTTTGAGTCAGGAGAAGTGTAAACATTCAGGCCTTGCCCCCCCCTCTTGTGATACGATAGACACTTAAACATTCTGGCTTCAGCCCCACTCCTGCAAGAGAGGAGAGATAACAAAGTTGAGCATGTGTCCTCACTCCTGCGAGGCACTAGATACTTCAAAATTGAGTGTGTGCCCTTGATCTTGTGAGACAGGAGATGATTAAACATTCAGGCTGTGTCCCCCCTCCTGTGAGAGCGGAGGGATGTAAAAAAGTGAGTGTGTGACTCTACACTCCTGCGAAACAGGAGAGATGTTGAATTTTAGTCTGCACTCTCACCCCGGTGACAGAAGAGAGACATACAAATTCAGACTGTACCTTTACCCCTGTGTGATAGGAGAAATTTAATGATTAAAAGTGTGTGCCCTCACCGGTGCAAGAGAGGTGAGATTTCAAAATTGAGTTTGTACCCTCACTCTTGCGGGTCAGGGAAGACTTAAAAATTCAGGCTGTGCCCCAACTCCTGTGAGAAAGGAGGGATGTCTGTGCCCTCACCCACGTGAGATGGAAGAGACATAAAATCTGAGCATGTGCCCTCTCCCCTGCGAGACAGGAGAGGTGTACAAATTCAGTCTGTGCCCTCACCCTTGCAAGACTGAAGATAAAGAAAAATGTAGTGTGTAAATGAATCATAATGGTCCCTACACACAGAGCTGTTTACAAGGAGTATGCTGGTTACTGACATCTTCAATGAAATGACATGCATAGCATTTGAGCCCAAACTTTGCATATGACCTACATGTCTCTGTAGTTTATTTCAGGAACCCATAAGTGGGCTCTTTTCTCTTAATGGTAGTTAATCAACACAATGTTGAATACCGACGTCTCAGGGCCTCCACTACACAGTTTAGAGGTAAGTCATCATGCTATTGTTTAGGAAACTGCAATAGTTGCCATCTCTTTGAGACACAGCACATTGTCTCGTGTTTTTCTTCTCTTTTTTAGGTTACCTTCTCCTTTGATCATATACTTAATGCAATTAACAAAAGTAACAGAGGTAAGCACTGCTTTTTCCACAAACAAAATAAACAACTTGTTTATAGGTCAATAAATCACAATAATATGCGTATTGTTTGTTCAAAGACAAAGAGTTACTGTATAATCTAATTACTACATATGGTCTCTTGTTAAACAAGCGTCCCTGGACACAAATGCAGCAACAATTTAAGTTAATCATCAAGTAACTGTTCTAATATGCAATTAATAGTTTTCATCTATTAATGTGTACATAGTTTAATCACATCTGGTGTCAAGCATTATGCTACACATTACAAGGTGACTTTCCTAGTTTGCCTTTAACACTTAAGACTTTGGTAGGTATTTACTTCCAAGTCAACGCTATTTTATGCTTTTCTCATTTTGTCTCAAGTTCTAATGTATACATTGCATTTGCATATGTGTTGCATTCCACCTTAGACAGTCCAATGTCAAAATACATTTGATTATCATACTCACAAATTCTTAATTTCTTTTATTCTTTTCTCGTTTCTGTACATGCTGTGTCCATGTCACTACGGTGTATTACATTATGTACTTTGCATGTATATTTTTATTTTTATTTGTTCTCTTGGATTTACACTGTGCACCTCAGTCTACACAATATTGCTCTGTCCCAAGTTGTGCATAGGCAGTACTGAAAAAGAAATAAGGACCATAATTAAGAAGCAGATCTGGAACATCAGGAAAAAAAGAATTGAAATATCCAATATAACATGTTGCTGGCAGGAACATTCAATCTGCAATCTGGAGCTGATCAGATGTGGAGGTCTCTTCAGATGCACGCCCCCTACCAAGAGTGAAGAAAAAGAGTTGCTTTCAAGGCAACGAGAAACCAAAGAAATGTTCCAATTCAGAACAATCCAGGAAGGTCTGACCATTGACACTGAATTCAATTTTTTTCTGTGACCATAGATAATGAATTGCTCACCTACCATTTTGGTGCAAGTTATCCATTATTTCATGCAACCATTATTTGCTACATATCTACAATCAGAGCCATCACTAAAAACCCACTAGCCCTCAGCCATTCACCAACCCCCACAAAAACTTCCCCCTCTTTTGTTTCAGAGACAAATATCCTTTTAAAGACGTTCTAGCAATACATCTAAAATGTGACTAACGCAGTGGTTTCAGGAAATGATTAACCTACAAATTACAGAATGCATATGCCGACTATGATAAGCAACACTGGGAAAGAAGAGAAAAAGCAGGGTGCAACTACAAATATTTTCTTGCTAATATAGAATATGCCTCTAATCCAGTGGTACCCAAACAGTTTATGCAAAGCCCTTCTGGAGTATAAATATTGTTGAAGAGATCCCCCCATGGAATATCTGCTTACATTTTCTATTTAAAGCACTCATCATACTCCCTTTTTGAAGTGTATTGCGCCCCCCGGGCATCCTTCCTAGGCCCGCAGTTTAAAGACCACTGCTATAATCACACCTCACACATGATAAAGCTCACCCTTGTAGGGGCTGCTTGCCCGTCCCACTTCCTCGTGGTGAAAGACACATTCCTTTAGCTTCAGACAATTAACTTGTCCCTTTTGGTAGGGCTTCCGTTTCGTTTTATCTGAACTGCAGTCCTAAAATAAATTTAATTTATTTTTGTTTTAGACTGTTTTTACAAAGTTGATGGCATTATCATTTTTGAGCTATGGAATCGATATCTTTGATGAATTTGTCAAGTAGATGGTGCTGTCTCTTACAATGCCAGTATCTGAATACAGTAGATGATTGATTGATAATCCGGTGGTATGCTTACCGGCATATAGTTGATGGTTCTCTGAATTATACACTGCTTAGTAGGAGCCTTCTGAGGAAATTAAATTAGGTAAGGACCCAAATAAGATGATGTCAAAAGCTAGAGAAGACTCAGGGTTGGGAGCACAAGCATTCACCTCTGCCCTTACCAATAATGTCTGCAGATGTACACAGACTGACAGTAGTAGATATGGCTTCAATGTCATTGCTTTGACTAAATGGTTACAAGACACTAAGGGGCAAAGAAATAGAGCCCCTCCACTTGACTGTCAGGGCCAATCAAGCCAAAATGTTGAAGGCAAAATGGGGAGAGCTTTGTGCAGGCATTGACCAATGAGGTGTCAATGGTGAAGATGTGTGAATATTGTGTGGCCCATAGGCCATGGAAATTATACTAGAACTAGGTACTGACATGTTCATTTTTTCTTTGTTGATATTTGCATTTGTCTTTTTCTAATTAAAGTTTGTTGGTTTAACACTATACACCATAAAAATGCAAGCACTACAATTAATGCACATGAGTTTGCAAACAATAAAGTTAATTCATATGTTTTAAAAGCTAATTTACCATACAGTACTTGATCATAATTAATTAGTCTGTTAACCAGTAGATTCAATTAACTAAGGGGGTAATTCATGGATTATTTGCGCTGAAAAAAACGGGATTTGAGCGCCATTCTGCCCGCAAATCCCTGTTTAACAAATGGGGATTTGCGGGCAGAATGGCGCACAAATCCCGTTTTTTTCGGCACAAATAAGGCATGAATTACCCCCTAAGTGTATTTCAGCCAAATGTAAAAAGTTGCAAAATGCAGTTTCATTTTATTCCCTGATTGTATAGCTGCCCAGCATGGTTCATAAAGCAGATTATTAAAGTCATGGAAAAATATATCATGTCCTTTCTTATACAATCCAATCAATTTAGAGAAGCCAGTTAAGAGATGGTGAAGGGTCTGAAGAGGAGGAGCCAAGTACTTCTACCGGAAGTCCCGCCCCCATTCTGCCTATATGTTGGTAGCCAGAAATTGCAACATTCGTAAAGCCAATAATGATACCTATTGCCGGTCAAGTGGCACAGCGAGTAGAGCGCTAGAATCCCGGCAGGGCCAAGCTCAGCCTTTCATCCTTGCGAGGTCGATAAATGAGCACCACACACCGTGGGTAATAATAAGCATTGCTCAGATACCTGAGTGTTCATAGTGCTATATAAATGCGAAATTATGATGATTATGATTATACCGCGAATGAGTCCTTGAAACAAGGTATCCGTTGAGAACACCCTATATATATCTGCAACGAAATGATGGTCTTCTGAAGGAAGTTCTGGAAGAAGTGTGAAGATGAATGAAAGAGAAGATTGGTGATGTCACATGAAGCAGAAATGACGCACCCAGAAGAGATGCCAATGAAGAAAGAATATAGACATTGTAGAATCTGATGGTGATGTAAAGAATTGAGCAACATTTCATGTACAGAATGAAGATTGTATGTGCGAAGAAGCACTGAAGAAAATGCAAAGCCATTTCATAAATGTACAGATTCAGTAACTCAAGTAGACGAAGTAATCATAAGGCTGGCTGTACGTAGTGAATAGACTGATTGTAGTGCCACCAATATATATATATATATATATATATATATATATATATATATATATATATATAAGTCTGTTTAGAATCTGGATGTTCCACGATGCATTTTAGCAAACTTGGACCCCGTTAATGAAGAGCTGAAAGTGTTTTGTAGCAGAATAGAATAGCTAATAGCAAAGGAAGATTTGAGAAGGCTTGCCTGGCCCAGTGTCAAGAGTCGGGTTCAACAAGAGCGTGGTTATCTACTTGAGAAGATACAAAGAATGTGAGGAGCGAGCTGAGCTCCTGTTTTAGCTCTAATGGAAAAACGCTAGAGGTGCCAGTTTTTCTTCATTTTATGGCATTAAATATCATGAAGGAGCTCAAAACGTGGTCTCTAGTCACATGGTCCCATGAAAATGGACTTTGGGGTGAGCTACACCGAGACCAGAAGATATGGCCATGCCTTCACTCCATTTTATTCTCAGGCACAGTGAGCCTTCACAAGGCTGAGTTCAAACACAGTAATTGAATGGCAGACCACAGGAGTGATGATGGATGTTGGGTTAATTTGGTGGAGAGGCATGACCAGGCCAAACCCCCAGCACCTCGGGTACCAGCTTGCATGCTGCTAGTGAGTGGAATATTCCAGAAGGGTACAACCGCGCCAACCAGGGAGAGGGCCACATAGCAAGGAGCCCTTTAGCTTGAGAAGTCAATAGAACTTTGTGTACTTTCATGACACGGAAGATGATGACTTACTCTTGGGGTGGGCTTAGTTCTCCAACAGACCTTAGAGACCCAATGACGATCCCTGCCCTTATAGAAAGTATACTTAGATGTTACCTTTAAACCTATCACATCCCCTAGTAGGTTTTCCAATTTTGCCATGTAGTATGACGTCACTTATGCCCCTTTTTTTGTATAAAATTGTATTTTTTCATTGAATGTTTTGAGGAACTCTTGAGAGTAAATATTGTGCGGCGTCCATTGATGCCCGTTGTACTCCCTGTTTTAACAAGTGTAATTAAAACAGTCATGTTTTTGCCAACCCTCCTGAGTCAGTCTGATTATTGATGTATGAGAAAGATCTGCATCCCCATCCATCTCAGATACTGTTACCTCATCTTAAAGGACCTCTGGGTTTAGGTGTCTACTATAGTTTTACAAGCACAACATAGTGGCTCATTATTGGAATCTGTTGCCATGCAACTGTACGTGAAAATGGTGGTAACTGTTAAAACCATAGTTGCATTATGAATCTTCTGACCTTTGAACAGCTTATCTTTATAATATAGCTAGAAGGGACATTAATCGTAATGCTTTATCTAGTATATACAGTAAAACAAGTCCTTGTGGACTACTTCCGGGGGTTTTCTTCAGCATAGTATTTGAAGTTTCTGTATAGTACGGCTTGGATATATAATCCAACCAGATGTATTCAGCAATAGGATTTATTTCCATCTTATCAGAGGAGCTTCCTAAATGTCCCTTGTATATATCCCAAAATGTGCCTGAATCAGTACGTCTCAAAGCACTGAACAGTAGCAGCAGAATTTTTATGGACTCCAACTCAGTTCTTATAATTGGTCTTCAATTTGGATAGAGCAGGTTGTTTATCAGAAGGAGGAAGAATCAATGTCCTTACATCTCTGATATCATTACTCCCGGGAGGATAGCTCAGCGGCAGCATGAAGCAACAACAGGTTCGATCCCCGGGTCCGTGCTTAGAAACCTCTGGGTGTTTAAGCGCATTATAAATACGTAACTAAGACAAAAAAAACACAACTACGCAACTAAGAAAAACAAACAATTCCTGTAACAGCGCCTCGATGCCTGCGGGCTGTGTGAGCACTTTATAAATGTAAAAAATAAATAAAATAAAAAATAAATACTAAATTGTCTTTTTTTTGTGTAATAATGACATCATAAATTCTTTCTTTTAGATTCGATTTGCAATTATACTTCTTTTTCATTTCTCCTATAGTTTCCATAGCTAGCACCATTACTACATTAGATTAATCCACATTATAAAAATTACGTAGACCCTCGTATAAAAACATATGCAGAATAAAATAATTAAAAACCATAACATTGCATTCTGTCCATTTGAATCTATTACCTGCAGAGTTGATGCTATAAGATCTAATGAGAGTCACATTATTCCTCCTATTCTCATAGTCACATAAAAACATTAGCATCATATGATCAATCAAACAGGTGGGATTCAATGAACCATCCCTAATAGATTGAAACACATCATCAGGCATCAGAGCATAGTCAATCCAAGAAAATGTGCTCCCATTAGTCCAAGTATATAGTGGTGCCATGTGAGATTCAGCAGTTTTGAATACATGTATTACATTGTGATTTACAATAAAGATAAGCCAGGTCTTTCCTTTCCATTGGCTGTTATTAGCTTCAATGGCCTCAACTCCATGCACATTTTTAATAATATCATTATAGGATGATGATATATGTTTTTCAATAATACTAAAGGCAACACAGTAGCAATGTAGGTCTCCAGCAATAATAAAAGGACCCTTAGGGTAAATCACTTACCATTCTTTCAAAATAAATTCTACAGAGAGTATAATAGATTCCATTACAGTATTACAAGGGGGTATGGGGGTGGGTTATATACATTGATCATGAATATGGATTTTTGCTTACATAAAAAGTCTGCAGTTACAATATCAGATACGACGTATTGATCTCGTCGTAATGGTAAGAATAAAACTAAATTAAAATGATTCTTTGCAGCTATAATGAGACCACCATGTGGTCTGCCAAGCATATTATGTCTGGCCAGCCTCTGTGTTACCCCAATAGGCACCAGGACTGTAGCCACAGTTCATGTAATAAAAAGAGATGATAACAATCTAATAAAAACTGACTGTCCTATTATGTTGTAAGTAAAAGAGTTTAAACCTCTAATATCCCAACAAGTAGATCTTAAGTTATCACTAAGAATAGGCTGAGGCCACAACACATGTTCAGAGCCACTAGCCTCTGCAAGCTGTGTTCCATTACCATCCAAAGGGCTGCCATGAGATTTAAGCACCCTAATAATTGTGTGTGCAAGCTCATCACAATCTGTACAGGCAGTTTTTATCAGGTGCTCCATCATCTTGTTTAGTTTTTGCTTAGATGTAGAACATACACTGTCCACACTTCTTGTCAGTTCATATCCAATAGGCAAAACATCTTGAGAATATGTCATAATTAGTTCAACTATAATAGGGGATGAGAAATGTACAAAAGCCCAGGTCATTCCATTTGTAGTATTTGGATTCTCCACTAAAGAAGTATTATCAGTGGATATCATCTGTAGTTGTTCATGATGGTGTACAACTGCAAAATGTTCCCTCCATTCAGGAATGGACTACTAAAGGTAGCATAGGGATCAACGGTTTTAATCTTTTTTGTAGCTTATTCATGTCTCTCATATGTTTCCAGCTGATGGATGTCTAGGTATTTGTTGGAAAATATTAGAAGTTCTGTCCCCTGCTAACTAACATCTTTAGAATATTCTTGAGATGAGATTGCACAGGATTGGCCACGAGTGCTATTAAAAACAGTACAAGCAGTTGTCGGCTTATTTCTATTTGACAACTGGGCATCCAAGGAACTCGATTGCTTATTTGTCCCATGTTTTGTCTCTAGTTTTACTTGAGCCCTGGGAGCCAGTCCATATCAGCCCAAAGTGTCTCTGCATTCCAGTCCACTGGAATCTCCCAAGCTCAATAGTCCATTCTTTATTAATTGCTGTTCCTTTTATAGGTTGTTACATACTGAAAATAGGGCTTTCAATAGTATAAGAGATTCTGAATTCATTACTTCGTCGCCCACAGAGGATCCAGATGATGCATCAGATTCATCTTGTGCAGCAGAGGGCGCATACACACTTGTAGCAATGCGCTCCAAATCTGCTGATTTTGACAAATTCACTGCGGATACAGGGGCAGTGGAAGAGATATTTCTCAGCACACTCTCCATGCCATTTGTTGAGTTGCTTTGAGGTTCGCTGATGGCCTCTTTTTGTAAGTTGAGGCAGAGGTTCAGCAATGTATTTGTGTCTGTCGGATCCAATGCTGACACATCTGCACATAGATGTCACCCACGTCAGCAGCCACTTCTGTAGCTTTCTCTTCTGTGCTGATATGGGGCTTTAATTTTCTCTTGGATGCTATTATCAATGCCCCTGTTCTCATTTACACTATTGATGAAGCCATTTGCATCCGTCATAGATCGTAATTGTGTTTTTCCGCTCTCTTAAACTCCATCTTCATAACCAATACTCAGGTGCAAGCGGCACGCACTGTGCTATGCAGCTGGTATTTTTGCATACAGCAGGCATAAGAACAATCTTACAGACCGTAAGAGGGCCCTTTCTCGCATTAAGTATATTGCTCATGGTCCTCAATAACACCATTCACCACCAGCCCCCAACGGCCACGGCAGACCACTTCTGCCCCACTTCTCCGCACCACACTCCGTGCAAAGTGAGGATTTTAAAAACAATCAGGCTCCTTCATCCAGTAGGCACCGCCTCCAGTGCACCATGAAAACAGTAAACAGACTCCTCAGCACCATGGCGGACCACTTCTCCACACTGTGCTCCACGCTAAAGTGGGGATTTTAAAATGAATCAGGCTCCTTCCTCCAATAAACGCTGCCTCCTGTGCACCCTGAAAACAGTAAACAGACTGCTCAGCACCACGGCGGACCACTTCTGATATTCATTCCATACCTTTTTTGCTCCATATGCGTTATGCACAGTGAGTACAAGGGTGGTTTTTGTGCATCAACAAAAAGTTTTCTTTAATACCAATCACATTTGAAATTGCTTCACTTTGCTCCTTCTCTGTTCGTCTTTTGTAAATTGGCTCCACACACATGTCTGTACCATAAACGCCTTAACTTCTTCTGACTTCTAACAGCAATACAAATGTACTTTTCCACATCTGTTTTAGGGCTGGAAGTGCATATGGAACAGTATTGGTTCGCTGGATTTCATGATATTTGTTGCAGGACGGGTTTGTCAAATCTCGCTTTCAAATGGCTCCTTTTCCCACTGTGACAATCTGTCATGGTCAAGATTACCCCCCAACCCTACTCCTGGGTAGGGGTCACCCCCATAAGCCACATATGACCCTCTCCCTGCCACCCCCCGCCCATCTCCATTCTCCAGTCCAAGCTCTGCTGCTAGTCCATCACCTCCACCCGTTCCTCCTCCTAACTGCCTCCACTCACCCCAAGCATTGCCTGTCCCCAAACCCAACCGCCTGACCTCCTCCTTACTTTGCCCGAATGCTGTGCCGCTCCCTTGGTCTACGAAGTCATGCACTGTAAGTGCACTCCTGGAAAGGCCGCCATTTGACAAAGTCGACCAGTCAGGAATATTTTTTCACTGATAGTTTTCAGAATGGGTTCACTGAAGGGACTGATGTCCTATCTCCTTGCACAAAGATATTGAGACTGTATAGCAAACTCCCACCTTTCCACCCTTAGTGACCCCTAGCATCTTTTTGGCCCTCAAGTAAAAGGGAATTGCTAGGGCACTGCAAGTACATTCCTCATGTATCTATTGTGCATGCAGAGTTTTTTTTTACATATGTTACTCAATTTTGTAACTGATTGGTATCATTTCCAAAATAAAATCCATAGAATGATGATCATGACGCAGGCAGCTGAGGATATTGCAACCTAGTCTGTTAGCGTCCGTCAGCAGACCATTCCTACTGCCCACGTCATAATCTCCCATCCATCCCTCAGCTGCAGCCTGCAGGGAAACTTCCAGAGGGCTGCCTATGCAGATGCTGCTAAGTTCCATCTACACCTGAAGTAGAACACGCATTCTTTCACTTATGTGACAAAAACATTTAGCAAGCGGGGTTGGCGGGCCAAACATTTTCATTCAACCCCACTTTTACTTTGGAATGAAAATGCGTATTTCAACCCCTAATTGTGAAGTAGTTGCCAAATGCAGCATTTCTAAAAAATGCCATATGAGATCAACACAGGGAATTCATGAAACACCACTTGTGGCAGAATGCCAAAGAAGAGTGTGCTTTACAGAGCTGTTATTTAACTTGTGTGAACAAGGTGAAGCCAATTCCTCAGCTGGAAATTGTGCTTTGCTGAGCAGACTATTTCTCACAAATGCTCTATGGCAGTGGTGATGTCAGGGGTCAGACATGAGCTGACTCCAGGCTCAGTGAGTGTGCAACATGATAAATGTCACCCATACAGTAAAACATGTATATCCCTGCTGTGCACTGCTGAAAGACACCAGAAACTGGAAGTAGAATTAGCCACCGTTTAGAGTTAAATTCAACCCTATCTGTTCTGTTATTGTTTACTTTATTCAAATGTACAAAACACATATATGGACATTTACTTATGTTTTATTATACAACAGAGATATTTGAGTTTCATTATATGTCCTTATACGGAAGTAAAGATCAGTTACAGGTATTGCATTTTAAGAGAAATGCACATACAACTGTAAATAGTAAACATGTTTGGTAGCAATTAGCAGTTCTCATAAACCTGTCATGGCCTCATGCATCACTTTAACTGTTGTTGTTTGTGTTGTTGCCATCGATGAGCTACGTTGCTAGCAACATGTATCCTAGGAGACATGGACCTCCCAAACGTGCTGTAGCTATGCACCCTCTTAGTGACACTTCCAGCTTGGACAGGAGGGCCTTCATTCATGAGAATAATGAATACCTACCAAAACTTACCTGAGTCTGTGGGCATCCTTCACTTCACTATCAGTACTACAACATACTACAACATACTACAACATAGATTGTGATGGTGTCTCCTAATATTTTACAGGAGACCTCAGAAGCTCTGCAGGAGAACGATGCAATCTTTTACCAAAGCAAGATAAAGCATGAGTCTCGTGCTATGAAGAGTGGTCCTGGCAAAAAAATAAGAACCAGGAAAAGAATAACCTCCATAAGAAGAGAGGATCTTTAAATTCTTACGCCAGCTCACTTTGCTTGAGCAAGAGGATCCACTTTCGCCAACCTCTATGACCCTCAGGCCTAAAAGGTATAACCAAAAATTAAAAAATAGAACAGTGGATCTGTCAGCCAATCCTCGTGCTGGCGATGCCACTACGAATGAGTTGCCAATGAGTAATGTTGCTGTCCCGGATATCGATATTTCAATCAACTCCTCATTGGCAAATGTGTCAGTGAACGACTCTGACAATTAAGGTATTGTTACAGTCCCTTTGTACAACACTGATCACAGCCAAGCATGCCTATTTTCTCCCTCGAAATATACCCACTACAATAGTGAATAATGCTCCTACCAGTATGAGGAGCTCACAAGAATGAGTCTTAATGGCTTCAGATTAACCTTTCCTAACTTTGGAGCAATATAGTGTTGCTTTAGTCTCCAAGGTTTCTTCTGAGTCTTCGGTAGTCTGCTCCACAAATGACTCCTTTATTATTGGAACAACTGGCTATTGTGAAGTTCCAGATTATTTTCAATAGATGTCATATTTTAGCTTTATTTCACTCATGACCTCGCCTAAGGGATGTGGATTCTCATGATATATATTGGGTTGAATGCTGGGATGATGTTATTTTAGGTAGGGTGATTAACATATTAAAATGGCTAAATACCTTCTTGGTCCCATTGAGCAATTGCTCCCATTGGGATATGACTTAACGTTATATCATCCACTGACTGAGAAAGTTCTTGGAAATTCTTGTCCTATGAAACCTGTAGGGTCTGAGTACCCAATAAGTTGTGATGGTATGCAGAAAATTACTTGTGGATCTACTGATAGTGGTCTTGGGAAAGTGGTATGGAAAGGCTTAAAAAGGGTTAATGAGGGTCATCAGGATAATTGGCTATGGTGAGCTAGAGCTTTGATTGCCATTGCAAAATCTAACAAATAGCTCTACTCAGCGCTATCAATATGGATCATTAAATTACTTGTTTGGAACACTAGAGGTCATGCTCACTTGTTACACGTAGGCCCGGTTGATTTAAAAGAGGCCCATATTTTTTCATTACAAGAAACACGGTTGTTGCAAAAGCTATTATTGGATGGTTATAGCCTATTTATTAACCCTGGCATGAAAAAACCTCAGGGGCGTCCCACTTGTGGGTTGTTAATGGCGGTCAGGTCTGGGTTAGGCATCACTATTAAGGAACTAGATGTTTCTAACCCTAGCATCCAAATGCTATGGCTAAATTGGTACTGCAGCACATATGCCAAGAAAGCACTGATAATGTTTTTAAACATTTATTGGAATCTGAGTGTTTGTTCCTTAAGCTCATTGCTGAATGTGTTGGAGGGAATTTTGGACAATATGTATGCTGCACATGAACTATTTGAAATAATTATCTGTGGAGATTTTAATAATCATTGCTTATGTGAGGAGGACGGAGGGTGGTGTGCAGCCATTGTATACTTATCAAAAACAGTGTAATTCTCATGGTTCTCAATGGATGCGTGTGCTGCATGGTTGAGGTCTTAACGTGGTTAATGGAAATGTCATAGAGGATAAACCGGCTAAAGCTACATGGAAGGGTTTCCTCAATATTTGATTATATTTCAGAGGAACGTTTTGTTAGCTGCATCTCTCTAAAAGTCCAGGAGGCCTCTTGTAGCGACCTTGCATGTTTATGGCTAGACTTGGAGATGAATTCACAGTCAAACCACGCTTCATCCTATAAACTGAATTTAACTAACAACAACTCTGGCAATTTACTAACCTGGTCCCAAAAATCAATTGCCCAGTTTAATCTTGTGCCTGCGGAGTGGTTGGGGGAGGTGGACTAGCTTTGTTATTAGACAATTGTACATACATTGACCTGTTGGAAAACTTATATAAATGCTAATATAGAACTAATATCAGCAGAGGTCCACATGCGCACCGTTTTGATCCAATATTCGACTGAAAAAATGTAAACTAAGTACTTGAGTTCAGGCATATAACAATAATTATACTTTTTTGATGATTAACAGTGTAATTGTAGCTCCTTTTGGGGAATTATTAACAACTAGTTGAACAGCCTGTGTACGCAGGTCACAGTGCATGAAGAAAGACATTTTGTTAATAGAGACATTGTGGAGACGTGATATGCTGAAAATAATTGTATTTATAGAAAATCCTCTGTATTGGAAAAAAAAGTCATTTATTTTGTTGGAGAAATAGTGCCTAATCAAATTAATTTCTGTTTAGATATTTTTTTTTAAAGTAAATATTTGCTGTTAAAGTGGTATCCCTGTTTTGGGCCTTTTCTGCAGCTAATTATATGTTATCATCATTGCAATGTTCACCTGGAATATGAACTGGATGTCTTATTATTGTATGTGTATGGCTTCAGCTCCCTCTGGTGGTGGTCAGAGGCAAAGCGGACACCTGAAGGTTTTTGGACAACCATACATCTGGACTTTTATCATTTAGTATGATATAATACTCTTAAATCTCAGTTAAGAGCTCAGTTAAACCCAATCCTGGAAGTGGATTGGGTCTCCTATGACACTGCTATACGTGAAAGAAAGTGTGATGTCCTTTATTCTAAGGAAGTGCTTAACAACTCTAAATGGAATATTACTTTTGAAATAGAAGACATCAATGCTCGGAGTATATCTCAGGGGCAACTTACTCATCTTGGAAGCAAGAAAATGTAGAGCAACGCAGGTTCGATTCCCGGGTCCGCGCTTAGAAACCTCTGGGTATTAAGCACGTTATAAATAACTGATTACAATTACAATATGCGGTTGTTGTATAGAGTAAAAACTCAAGAGCCCCGGGCTCAGGCGGTTTATCTAATGTTACCTCAAAAAAGAATCCTATGATGTGGGCTAATACTCTATATATTCCCTTTAAGAAAGTGTGAAAGACTAGAAAAATTATTGCCTCATGGAAAACGTCCATTATTATTCACATTTTTAAAAAGAGAGTCAGGTGTCACTCATGTAATTATAGGCCCATTGCCTTATTGGATGCTGCGGGGAAGATTTTTTGCTGGATTATTAAACAAGGATTTGTTAAAGGAATTGGCACTGAACGGTTTTATACTAAATCTTTTGAAGGGCAATTATTTGAATAAAGCTTTATCCTTATATGTATATTTTATTGATTTTTCAAAGGCCTTCATCGGTATAAGTCACCTTCTGTGGTCAAAACTCCTGGGATAGGCATGCCCCACTAAGATGGTATTTATCATTAAGGAGCTGTATGAAGAGACTTCCATTAAAATCAGGCTGAATGCTAATGGACTCCTATCTACCTCGTTTCCGACAGGAAGAGGACTAAAATCAGTGTATGTTCTGGCCCCACTTTTTAAATGTATTTATTTCCAATATTTGCATTTGTTGCAAAAAGCTCATATGTTCCCTCCTCGATTAGATAACTATGTATTAATTGGTTACTCTATGCCGATGATCTTATTTTAATTGACCAAAGTCTGATTGGACTCCAGCAGCAAATAACAGCCCTTCCGGAATATGCTGGGATTAATGAGTTAACTGTTAACACTAAGAAATCTAAGAATATGGTCTTAAGATCTAGAAAGAACTATCACCTATTGCAAATGAGATGGTCTATTGGAGTTAAGAATTTGGAAGTGGTCTGAGATTTTTTGTGTTTAGTTATTTTGATATCTGCGGAAGCAAATTTATACGTGCAGACTTCTCACATCTGTGATCTAAACAAAAACTATTAACCACGCAGGCCAAAATGATCAATAAGCGCTACAGAAGATTCTCGTGTCTACCATTGTTAAGGTTTTACAAAGCTAAGGTTGTGTCTGTCCTCAGTTATGGTGCAGGAGCTCAGATAGGTTCGGTCAGTGTTCAATGGCAGGTGTTGGAGGGCATGTTTTTGAAACAGGTACTTGGGCTCCATGCGGGAACTCCAACTACCCTACTTCGATTTGAGTTAGGTCTGCTGTCGATTAAGAGGATGTTTATCTGGAAGGTGTTGGAGTTGCTAAGAAGAATGTATTTTGGCCTCTAACTCCTCTTTATTCTATTCTGTGCTTCAATCTGTGCTCTATTAACAAATGGGTGGAAAAATGTTTATTAACATTGGTGGACCATGATCTCTCTTTGAACTTTTTAATTACGAACTCGCAGAGAGCTAAAAAGCGATTTTGGCTGAATGATTGGTTGAAAACTATTACAAAATGTAAAAAATACTCCTACCAGCCGTACATCGCTCTGGATGGGACATCTCTAAATGTTCTCCCCAACTATCTGATAAAATATCTGGATGCATGCTGGTGGTGTATTTCCTAAAAAATGTTTACTCTTCAATGAGATCATATTAAATAGAAATCGGATACCGTGTAATGAAAGATGCTGTCTCTTTTGTAAAGCACCTGTTGTGGAGTCTCTGAAACACATAGTACCGAAATTTGAGAAGTTTTGAATGAGTCTAGGAAGCGATTCTTGGGTAACTTTTTAAAAGAATTAAAACTTAATCAGGAGATGTTTTATGGGGACTTTTATTAGAAGTACCACAAATAGCTTGGAAACTTTTTTTAATGAGATGTTTAAAAATACACCTGATAGAAGAATCCTGAAGTGACTAATGAAGCATAATATACATATACTTTTTTGTAAGAATTTGTTTAGCTTTTGGAGATGGTAATGAGTGGGAATTTGTGTTTTGACTGCTTTTGTAGTCCTTTTCATAATGTTAATATGATGAATTTAAAATGCATGTATTTATGGATCCTTTTAAGATGCTGTATTCTTTTCTGTTGTTGTTTTTTCTGCCTGTTAGTATGAAAAGTTAATTTAGTGAACTAAATCCCATTAAATAAATAATAGTTAAAAAAAAATATAAATCTAGTTAAGGTATGAAATCAAATGCCTGATATGGCCATTTTGCTTGGTGTGCTATGTAATTTCAAGTAGTCCCATCTTAGAAATGATTGGTTTCTCCAATTGCTCTCCCATTCATTGTATCAAATTGCTAGCACTTTAGGTAATGTTGGGCAATTGCTAGGTACTAGGTATGTAGAGAAACATTCTGCTGATAGCCAATGGCATGAGTGATGAGAAAATAAAATGTGTAGCCATTTCTGATTTTGAAGAGATGAGCATACTAAAAAGTGATGGGAAACCTTTTCCTCTTATAAATTTATATGAGATTATTTTAATTCCACTGAGGCAATCCTTGGTAAGCCTCAAGTGATGCTTTCACATCACACCTACATGTAGAGAGGCTGATTTCTAAAGGTTGTTTTAAGACCACAACATCTTTTGTAGCCTTCCTGACAGGAAGTGATTAGAAGGGACGGTCATTGCAGGAAAATACACTTAGTTGTCCAGGAGACAAATAATGGGCAAGACTAAAGCAGACAGGAAACTCTAAAAAAATCTATTGCAGATGTGGCTGGGCAGCCACTAAAAGTGGGCCTCCATAATGAGTGAGTGAGAGTGAGACAAGCCAAGGCCGCAGGCACATGTTCATTCTGCCCAGCGGCAATATACACATTTTCATAACGGAATTCTGTGACCCTGGATGTTAATATTGCCCCCACTCTGGCCCATACACCATTGCTCTATCACAATCCTCAGCTGCTTATCAAGACTCCTACTTGCCAACAGAGCTTGGTTAGCCCGCCAGGACTTGGACCCTTCTGGGTCAAAGGTGGGGCTCTGGCCAGTCCCCCCTCGGGAGTCAATGCCTGTCAAAATCAGGGTACGACCATGAGCCCAACCCACTGCCCACCCCTCCTGGAATACTTTTTCAAAAGAAAATGTGCCCATGACTTGTTGGCATTGCATTCAGGAGTGTGCGAGCCCTGCCCCCTGAACTCAACAATTGACTGGGTGAGGATAGCAGGACAATTGCCCTTCCTAGTATAGTGCAGGGGATGGTGAAGAGTAGCATATTGACTACTTTGTAGCATGTTTCCTGTTTCATAAGATAAGTGACAACACTTTCTGCTCTGGACCTGGCCATGCTCTCTGCCCTTCCCAGAGAACTGGCACCTCCCATAGCCCATTCCACACCTGTGTCGCTATCCCCTTTTCAGTTCAAAACACGAGCCAAAAGTACACCAGTGCTGTGCCTTCCAACTATTCCCTCTCAGCACCACTATCCTTTTTTGCTAGCCTCCCTCACCATCCAAAAAGTCCTTGCTGACTCTACCCCGTCCTTCTCTTTGCTGCTCTTCCTCCTTTCCTTCCCCAGATCCCTGCCCTTGTGCCATACACAAATACACAGGAGCTGTCCTTACACCCACACCTCCCCCTCATGTCCACTGCTATCCCTCTTTCCCTTCCCCAGCCCCTTCCCCATGCCACCCAAAATTTCATTGCCGCTGTCCTTACACCCCCACCCATCATCACTATCCGCTTTGTGCCATGGCCCCTGTTTCCCTGGGCCATTTTCCTGGCTCAGCCCACGTTTGGCCCTTAGAGCCAGGCAAGGCTCTCTGACTTGGCCCACCCATTAGGTTCCCTTGCACACTGCCAGCTCTACTTGCCAGGGATGTAAGGGTCTTAATCTTAATCGAGTTTGTCCATGGTTTGATTCTGAAAGAATGCTGCCCCTATGCTCTTGCGAATTTCTTGATCACTGTTGAGTTCATTACAAAAGGAGTTTGATAGCGCCCTAATTAACACCCATGGATGTTACTATATGGAGCTTATAGTAATCGCTATTGGATTGTGTGTGCTACTCACTTTTGTGCACAGTTGAAAAACATTCACAGAAAGATGTAACATTCAAGTATTAATTATTAGATTTTTTTTTATTAATGTAACACAGCTGGAGAAGTTACCACCTCCATCAGTGGTCTTTCTGAACACCCATTCAATTCATAGCTTATCACTGGCAAATGGGGTATTTCTGGAATTCCGCCAGTGGTATTTTGGGAACACAGCCTCAGCCCGTGGTAACATAAAAAGGTATTTTTAAAAAATAAAATTCTGCCATTTCCACCTTCATCTTGAAGGTGGAAATGGTTTATATACAGTAGCCACTAGTACTGGACATTTTCTTAATACACGAAAGGGCAAATTCTGACCTCTGCATGCATTATACGGGTAAGGTGCTGAGGGGACTCCAGAGAGGCCCACCTTTTTAATCAATAATTGTGGCTCTTTGTCAAAACCTTTTTCACTGTACAGAAAGGAAGCAGCTGCACTTTCATTCCGTTCAGAAAAAAAGATAATTGGGGCTAAGTAGGATTTTGTACCTTCACTTCTTAGCTGGAGGTAAAAAAAGGCAGGCTTTCGGCAGCAAGTCCACCAAAAATACTGCTACTGGCATTCCCAGGAATACTAATGGTTGTACGGCGTACAGAAAAAGAAATACTAGTATTTTCGAAATATGGCGTATTTTAACATTACCACCTAACTCTGAATGACCCACTAAGGTCTTTGAGTTTTTTGTCTTGTCCAGAATACCAACAAAAGACACATATACAAATCAACCTATTTACATATACAGATACAGTCACATGAATATAGATACTTCCTTCCACATATACCTTACCCACTAACAAATACACTTAAACACTAACAAATACACTTAAACACATCACCACATTTGTACAGACTCCACCTTTCTTGGAAACAAAAACTCTTACTCCCTCTCCATCACCAAATCCCGGTGGACTCCCCTTGCAGCTCCCTTTGCTTTCATGAACTGTAATATGTAGCTGACTTTCCAGCAAAGTGCATCTTGGTAGAACAATAAAAGCTAAGGGCCTCATTACAAGGTAGCCGGTAGAAAATCAGAATTACAGGCATGCTGGTGTTACCGTGTCTGTGTGGCACAGTTGCCAGAATCAACGGTTTATTAAGTGTCAATGTGCACACGCATTCTGGGATGCTGGAAACAGTAGCACCGGCATGCCGGTAACACCACCAAATTCCCCCCCAACAATACATACCGGCAGCCTCGCTGCTGCTGATTTTGATTCCGGCTCTGCGCTCCCGGACCTACCGGCACAGTTGTTTCCGGTAGCAGTATTACCGTGACGCAAAAAAAGTGATCGCCGGAAATGGAAATGTACCGGCGGACATTAACAAAATACAATCCATTGCAATCCTCAGTGCACAGGAGTCAGAGCCACATCCAAAGCACTGATAAAGTACCACAGACATGTCCTCAAGACAACTACCTGAACAGAGGCCCAAGCCGCATTTCAGCTAGGCTGAACTTAATATGCTTGCGGACACGCTAATGGAGTGCACAGAAGAAGTCTTCAGCAGTAATCTACGGCAGCAAACCCAATTTCAGAAAAAGCACATCTGGGAGGAGGTGGACCGGAAGGTGTCAGCAGTCGGGACAACACCCAGAACAGTCAAGGACTGCCGCAAGAGGTGGGATGATCTACGTCTCTGGGGGTGCAGAACCACCTTTCCGCACAGCGCACCGAGGTCACGGGCACAGGGGGCAGACTTACATCACCTATCAAACTCGAGGCCTGGGAAGAAACATGAAGCAGCATCATGCACCTGGAGGCCATTGATGGAGTTGGAGCTGCTGAGGCTGGAGGTGCAACATCTGATGAGGCTGGTGAGTCCCCGTAAACCCAAGGTCAGATCATACACCTTGTACCCTCTATGCAAATGAGTAGGCCAACATGTCAAGTATGTTGTACCCAATGCCACTACAGCCCTGCTGGCAGTCCACCCACCTTCAGCCTGGCACACATCCACATAGAACTTGCCTGCAACCCACATCCATACACCACTCACACATCACACAGGGCCCCTGTATCGCCCTCACAAGATGCAACTGCAGGAACTCAGACACACATCCCCCTGATACTGCACAACTGCTGTTGCCACCGCCGTGCTATCACATGCACCAAATCATGTCAGTGTCAAGTACCTCCACCACCAGAAAATGACAAGATGCACACATCAATGATACATGTGGCCCACTTGTCCCATCCGCCAAGTCCCATCCCGCTAAATCATCACCAATGCAGCTACTGCCATAGGCAGCAGTCACATGTGTATCACTTCTGTGTCACAATCAGCCACAACACCATGTCATACACCACACATGCACCCACACAGCATCCCCGACACATGCATGTGTGCACCATGCCATGGCCACCACCATGTCCATCACAACACACATACATCGGAAAGTACTAGCACTTATGTCTGTCTGATGAATCCACACCAATCACTGATGCCCTGCCTTTCTGACCCACACAGGCACATCATCTGCCAATGAGGCCGAACAGCCTACCACATCCAGGACCACCAAGCCACGCCACCACCGGACCGCCACAACCTCCACCCAGGATTCAAATGCATCCACCAGCAGATGGGGGCGGGCAACTACTCCTGCTGGCCAGCCACTACCTGACCAGGAGGCACCTGTGGCACATCCGCCACCTGACCAGGTGGCACCTGTGGCACATGCATCACCCCACCGGGAGGCACTTGTGGCACATCCCCCACCCCACCAGGAAGCACCTATGGCACACCCACCACCCAAATAGGAGGGCCCTGTGGCACATCCACCGACCCCACCAGAATGCACCTGTGGCACATCCCCCACCCGACTAGGAGGCACCTGTGGCACATACCCCACCCAACCAGGAGGCACCTGAGGCACATCCACCACCCCACCAGGAGGCAGCTGCACCCATTCCGCAAGGGGGTCCACCAGACACCTTTGGGGAGAGCAGTGGAGTCGAAAGTGTATGAAGCGACCAGAGCTTTGCAGAGAACGAGGTATTCAGTCCCGTGGGCCCAATGAGCCCCCCACCCACACAACCACCACCCCTACGCAATGTTAGGGATAGTGAGGGGCGTCTTCTCTAGGATGGAGGCACAACAGGTATGGCTGACCACAATGGTGCAACACCTGCAAGAGGCCGAGCTTGTGTGGGAGGTACTTCAGGTCACCTCCAGGAGGTCTGCACGGGTGCAGGGCAGAGCCACAGGAGCCATTTACCATCTGGCATGGCGTGTGAGGGAGTGGAACTGGGTAATGTCATCTCTGGTGGAGTCCATATCTGTGTTGGTGCAGGCACTCATGGACCACCGGCACATGCCCATGCCACTGGCACCATCCATAAGTTCGACAATTGGAAGTTCCCTTCAAAACAGCCCACGGTGATGATCAGAGCGGCTGATTCACCCTGCAGAAGAGCACACCCTTCAGCCTTAAAGGGGAAGTAAATAGGACACAGATTGGGTGTGTGTGGGGAGGGATAGTTGGGGAGGGGCTGTGGGGAGGGATAGTTGGGGAGGGGCTGTGGGGAGGGATAGTTGGGGAGGGTTTGTGGGGAGGGATAGTTGGAGAGGGGCTATGGGAGGGATAGTTGGGAGGGGTTGTGGGGAGGGATAGTTGGGCGGGATGGTAGAGGGAATTAACACCTTTCATAATTGTTAATATTTAAAGTCACAATATATTTGGTATTGGTAAAAGAAATCATGAATGGACATTGATCTTTCAGTGTGAGTGCATTCATTCATGTACAGTGCCCAGTGTCCATCCCTGCCATCGCAGCGCTGTGTAATAGCTGTCTCATCATCAGTGTCCTCCTCATCCTCTGGTGACAGCATGTCCATGTCGGGGGGCTGAGGGACGTCACACTTGATGCACATGCTGTGCAACATGGCACATACAAGCACAATCTTACCAGCCTTTTCAGGGCTGTACATCAGCGCTTCCCCCAGATCTGCTGAGGCAGCGTAACCTGGCCTTCAATAGGCCACAAGTCTGCTCAATCGTGCAGCGAGTATGTACATGGGCACAGTTGTACGCCTGTTCATGGATTTTGTGGGGTTGCCTGACCGGGATCGTTAACCATGGCTTGAGAGGATACCCAGCATCACCTGCGCGGGAGCAACAGAAAGTCTACATGGCAATTTCCTGGTTATATCATGTTTGCACAGGCTGTATATTGTACATTTGAGAAGAATAACATGCAGAAGAGGAATTGAGTTTAGCAAGCATTTTTCACTTTCGTGTACCAGAAGGGCACTTGGTCAGTATGCATGTGGGGTGTGTGTTGTGAAGTTGCATTCACATGGACCATTCATACACTACATGAGCTACATCACTTCTCGTACAACTGACACACATGGAATTGATGTATGTCAGTTATGTGTCACAAATGAAATTCTACTATATGTCCATGTACCACGGTACTCTTTGCATTTCCATGATGTGTAGGTGTGATTTTGTGGTACTAAGGGTATGCAGTCTGCATGATGAATTCTCTATTTAGACATGCCTATGTGTCGTTACTCATTTGACAATAACACATATTGATGAAATGTGTGTTTGTGGTGAGGTTTAGTATCTATACAATGGTGTTGGAGGGTATTTAGGGGTGGGAGGCGGTGATTAGGGATAACCCCTCTAAAAATCATTAATTAGAGATGATATATTTGTCAATGATTTTGAATTTTGAGAGTTTCAGCATAAATGCATTGATATGAAAATTGCCCGTAATGAAGACATGTATCCGGTACTGATAGGCATACTGTACCAGCCACATGTGTGTGCTGCAAGAAGATGTTTTGGAGGTGGTAGCCTATGCATTCTGTGGCTTTGCATCATGAGTTGGGTGTTTGCTTGACTGTGTTTTTGCTTGTTGTTGTCACAATGGTTGGTTGTACATGTAGTTTTTAGGATATTGCTGTACGGAATAGATTAAGTTATGAATGCACTGTATATTCGTCATGCATGGAGGCATGGTTTACAAGGCCTTCCGCTTGAGCATGGTTCTACTGTGTTGCACCTTGACTTACACCTACACACTTGCATATTACATGCACTCACAACACTGAGTAGGGTCCTGTTCACTTCAATGTTTGTGGATTACTGGTTTGACAATTGTTTGTACGATTTTACCTTGCTATTATTCTTCATCTACCTTTGCCTTTTAACGCCCCGTGCAGCCTCTGTGCACCTTCACAGAGGTTTGCTAATTGATTCAGAAGATTGCAGTGGGGGTAATGCTGGTTTAATGCATGCAGTGTGCACATCCACTGGTCATGGGTGTGGTACTAGGACATGATTAAACACTGAACAAGGCCTAGTTGTTGGACTTATCCAGCAGCCAGGTGTGTTAAGCAGGTTGCTGCCCCCCCAATTCAACACTGCACAGGGCCTAGTAGTTGGAATCACCCAGCAGCCAGGTGTGCTATGCTGGTTGCTGCCCCCTCAAATTCAACACTGTGCAAGGCCTAGTAGTTGGACTCACCCAGCAGCCAGGTGTACTATGCTGGTTTCTGCCGCCACCCCCAAATTCAACACTAGACAGGGCCTAGTAGTTTGTTTCACCCAGCAGCCTGGTGTGCTATGCTGGTGCCCCCCCCAAATTCAGCACTGCACAGGGCCTAGTAGTTGGACTGACCCAGCAGCCATGTACGCTGTCCAGCGTGTGGTGCCATGTACCAAGGCAGCGTGGAGTTCCGCAGCACCATGGAGTCATGTGTTGAGCTGGGGAATCTTGTGCAGCAATGGGTGATGAGGTGGCTGGCATCACACACCATCTGTAAGTTCAGTGAATGGAACAGCTTCATGTTGTGGTACACTGCCTACATGGCATGCCTGGCCACAAGCTCAACATATGTGCAGTCCACAGCACCAATGACATTGGGCATGCCTGCATGGGCATGGACGGATATTTGTGTCGTATTCACCTCGTCAGCAGTATGGGGTAAGCTGATGTGCTCTCGTATGTGGCTGAGGAGTGCATCAAGCACCTGGAAAAGCACATAGGAGAAACAGGGTTGTGAGATACCATATAGCTGCCCAACTGTGTGCTGGTATGTGCCTATGGCAAGAAAGTGTAGCACAGACACTACCTTCAGGAAGGGGGGGATGGCTGTGCAAATATTAATGAGGCTCACCAGGTTATCATGTATCAGGTCCACTATTGTGGGGATGGTGTCCCTGTCTAACCGGTACATGGTGTGGATTTGAGCGGGGGTGAGGTTGAATGGTGTGGTCCTTAAGTGAGGAATGGATGGCTGCCCGCGGGCTGCAACCTGCTGGACATTGGGGATTTGCTGTGCCTTGATAGCCCTCCTTCTCCTCAAGTGCCTTTGCTGCATCCTCTGCCTCAGTGCCTCTTCAATTAACTACTGCTACAGCTAATGCTAGCATTGTGGTGTTGGAAGGGGTGTGGTAGTGGTGCTTTGGTGCTGTGGCACAGCCCATTGGGTCCACCTGTGCTGATTTCCAGCACCTGTGGCATATTTCTACACATCACCATCCACTTAACTCCTGGTCCGTGATGCCGGTGTTTGCTGCATAGTTTTCACGTTGTTACCGGCATGTACATGCCGGTGATTGCGTTTCCATTCACCTCGGAATGTGCACTTACTTATGCCATGCCAGTACCTCAGGCACAGCTGCCACTTGTCTCTGAAGATACCGGCAACAGTGTTGCTGGATGCGGTGGGTCACTTGCGATGCCAGTGTTACCAGCATCGGGACTCGGAGTACGCCAATCTGGAAAAAGTGCTGATACGGATATACTAGCACCAGTATTTCCGCACTAGCATATTTGTAAAGAGGCCCTAAGTCTTCTTGATATCTTTCACTCTGCATTGAGCAAGTGCAGACCCCATAGCCACAATTTCCAGCAAGACACAGTCCACAACTTCTTGCCATGTCTGGCTAGCAAATCAAGGTGGCCTACATGTGTACCAGAGTAATGGAAGGGTGCACGTGACAAGGAATTGGTGACTGAGCAGTGTGGCCAAGGGAAGAAGGTATGTGTGATGGAAGGATATTTAGTTAAGGGTTACAGGATGGAATAAAAGGGGAACAGAAGTCTAACAGTTCATATTAAGGAAGGGGTGAAGGGACATTGAGGATGTGGTGCAAAGGAAAATCACCATAGGCTGATGGGTCAGGAAAATAGGATAAATGAGATAGAAGTGCAAATCTGTAACAGTAAGTCAGTAGAGTGACTGTGGCTGAGATCTGTGCCTGACTTCTATGCCACTGCCCCTAATCGTGAGACTGACTCAACCCCTTTATTTTTTCTGACAAAGTGATGCACATTTGCTTTTTATGAACATATGCTTCAATTAAGACTTTTCGCACATTTTGTCAGGTTGCTCAATCATGTGACTTGGTGTTTTGAAAGACATATTTATCAAACAGTATACTACTATACACCTTGAATAACAATTTTGTAGAAAACGTTTTGCTTGTTCTAACATTGAAGATGGACTAGGAGAATATAAAGCATCCTCTGCTATCTAAATTTGAAACTGTGAAACCAGGAACCTAGAGCTTAAATCCTTGCCTTCCAAAATGGACACATGTTGTGATCCTGTGCAAATCACATTTTTCATCACTATGCATTGTTTTCCTTAAATGTCTGTAGTCTCACTCATGGGTTTATAATCTATAGTGTTACGCCATAAATACATAGTAACCATTTGTATAAAACATACTGGTAGGGAGGCAGGATGTCAAGTGAGGTTCTTGTGTTTTGGAGGCGGGGCAGAGTGCAGGTATGGGATTTCGGTTTTTGGGTGGGAAGACAGGAAGAGAAGTATGTGTCTTTTGCTTTGCCAGCTAGTCTGGCTTTTAAAGGGAAGCCAGACCCAGGAGCTCGGCTCTACCAATTAATTCTCTAGATTCTAATGGCCTAAAGCTAAAGATGGGATGGGATGAACGATATAGGAGAAGTAGCCTTCTATTAAATTGCAAACTTGAACACAAGAAAACCTAGGCTCTCCTCCCCAATTCACCAAATGGTATTATCCTGTAAAGGCATTGTGCTATGTTAGGTATGTTGGGGGAGGCCAAGGGGCCCACGTCTTTAATAAACCACAAACATAACTGAAAGAGGTAATGAATGAAAGAAAGAAATGGCAAAAACGTCTGCCATACATACTTGAGAATGTGTGGGTTAGGTAGAGGTTGGTATTGAGTTTGGTTGTCCTTCAAGTTAGAGCATCTGCATTATGGGCTCAGGCCACTTCACCATGGGCCTGGAAAATTGTACTGGCTCACAGCCTAACAGCTGCCTGTCCTCCCCTGCTCTACGCAAAGCTGGGGTACTTGATTGGGCATAGGGCAAAGAAGCCTCTGCTCGCTCTTGTACTTCTTCTGGCAAGAATAGAATTTCATCATATCATCCGAGGTTCTCAATACCGCCAAATTCACCATGGGCCCCTTAGTCTCTCTGATGGAGGCCTGCACGTAAGACCCGCCACATGCAGTACTAAATTATTTCTTTGCACCTTGTGCTTTGCAAAATCTCCTTGAAAATCTGTTCCCCATAAAAATATCCTCTCCATCTAAGATCTTGAATAACTGATGAGGACCATGATGTTCCCAGATGAGCAAAGAATCGTAATTAATACAGGCGAATTTCTTGAGGATAGAAACTACAGTGATTCATATTTCCTGAGAAGATACCACTGCTTTATAGGAGGCGCGCAGCTAAGACCATCCTTTCTACTGCGCACGTGGATAAGGCAAAGATGCTTTACCGACAGCGGTAATTTCCATCCTCATGATTCCACTGATTCATTGAAAGAAAACATGAGGACAATATTTGTCTCTTGTCAATTTCAGGTCACAGGATGTGTGCGAACAGTTGAGCCTCATTAGAAATTACACATCTAATGTTGCTATAAAAGAGGAGACGATCTCAGACATAATGCAAGAAAATGAAGGTAATTTCTTTTGAGGAGCGATACATCTTCTTTTCAGAACATTTTACCTACAGTAAATAATGATGTCACACAGGCTTTTGCTAACAAAGAGCTGCATTCATTTGCATCCCGCTGATGAATTATAGTAACCAGGTTAGGGAGATAAAATAACCAGTCTATTAATTACAGTGATTATCATTTAATGGAACACAGGACTCTGGGCTCTGTGCAACATAACAGTAGAGCTTAGCAATGCATTAAACGGAAGGGGTATTTTGTCTTATGGAGTAAGATAAGTGTCCGCTACTTTCTGCAGTCTCAAGAAAATGTTCATTACCTGGGCAAGATTTATAAGGACAATTGAGCGCAATATTTTTAAACCGTGTGCATTGTTTTGTAGTGCACGCATGAGATGGGAGGCCCTTTTTATTTAAGCAGTGCGTTCTTCTTGGTGAAATGAATCGCACTATATGTAATTTGGGATATGAGTTACAGGTTTTCTCACTCGGGCAGTTTGATGTGGCTATAAATGTGCAGTTTAGCACCGATGTGTGTGTGAACACAGCATCGTGTGGTTCTTTCCTCTCTGTATTGTGCGGCTCTAGAGTTTTTCTTTTTTAAATCGTAACATTTCTCACTGTTTCTCTGTTTTGTTTTATTATGTGCTACAGTTCAACGACCTTTTCACATATGTACTGTTATGCACTTAAATTACATACAGTTATAGCACAATAGTAGAAAAAATAATTTACGAAAAAATAAAAAAGGAAAGCAAAAGAAAACATTAATTATCATTTTTCCTAAGTAAAATCATTTCATAAAAGCTACACAGAGTAACAGTGCATTTCCTGTTTCCTAATCTATGGCATTTTCTATTTTTTCTTCTAGCTTCTCCCACATTTTGCAAAGGACCATATTCCGATCACTATTTCCTTTATTCCCTATGATATTCCCAAAAAAGAAGCAATGGAAAGGAATAGATGAGCAACTTCCACACACTGGTCGCAGACCAAGGGCCATATCTGCCACACATTGTACACAATGAGGCGTCCATGGACCTCTGAAGCTGCGGAACGTCATCTAATGGACTCTCATATATGGATGCAATAGTTACTATCAATGTGTGGGATATCTGCCGCACATTGTACATGGTGAGTCGTCCATGGACCTCTGAAGCTGCGGAACGTCATCTAACGGACTCTCATGTGTGGATGCAATAGTTACTATCAATGTGTGGGATATCAGCCACACATTGTACATGGTGAGTCGTCCATGGACCTCTGAAGCTGCGGAACGTCATCTAATGGACTCTCATATATGGATGCAATAGTTACTATCAATGTGTGGGATATCTGCCACACATTGTACATGGTGCGGCATCCATGGACCTCTGAAGCTGCGGAACGTCATCTAACGGACTCTCATATATGGATGCAATAGTTACTATCAACGTGTGTGATATCTGCCACACATTGTACATGGTGAGGCACACATGAACCTCTGAAGCTGCGGAAGGTCAACTAACGGACTCTCATATGTGGATGCAATAGTTACTATCAACGTGTGGGATATCTGCCACACATTGTACATGGTGAGTCGTCCATGGACCTCTGAAGCTGCGGAACGTCATCTAATGGACTCTCATATATGGATGCAATAGTTACTATCAATGTGTGTGATATCTGCCACACATTGTACCCTGGACTTCTGAAGCTGCAGAGCGTCATCTAATGGACTCTCATATATGGATGCAATAGTTACTATCAACGTGTGGGATATCTGCCACACATTGTACATGGTGAGGCACCCATGAACCTCTGAAGCTGCGGAATGTCATCTAACGGACTCCCATATGTGGATGCAATAGTTACTAGCAATGTGTGGGATATCTGCCACACATTGTACATAGTGAGTCACCATGGACCTCTCAAGCTGCGGAACGTCATCTAATGGACTCTCATATATGGATGCAATAGTTACTATCAATGTGTGGGAAATCTGCCACATATTGTACAAGGTGAGGCACCCATGAACCTCTGAAGCTGCGGAATGTCATCTAACAAACTCTCATATGTGGATGCAATAGTTACTATCAATGTGTGGGATATCTGCCACATATTGTGCATGGTGAAGCAACCATGGACAACTGAAGCTGCAGAATGTCATGTAATGGACTCTCATGTGTGGATGCAACAGTTACTATCAATGTGTGGGATATCTGCAACACATTGTACATGGTGAGGCATGCATGGTCCTCTGAAGCTGCGGAATGTCATCTAGCGGACTCTCATATGTGGATGCAATAGTTACTATCAATGTGTGGGATATCTGCCACATATTGTACCTGGTGAGGCATCCAAGGACCTCTGAAGCTGCAGAATGTCATCTAACAGACTCCCATATGTGAATGCAATAGTTACTATCAAAGTGTGGGATATCTCCCACACATTGTACATGGTGAGCCACCCATGAACCTCTGAAGCTGCAGAATGTCATCTAACGGACTCGCATATGTGGATGCAATAGTTACTATCAATGTGTGGGATATCTGCCACATATTGTACACGGTGAAGCATCCATGGACCTCTGAAGCTGCAGAAAGTTATCTAATGGACTGTCATGTGTAGATGCAACAGTTACTATCAATGTGTGGGATATCTGCCACACATTGTACATGGTGAGGCATCCATGGACCTCTGAAGCTGCGGAATGTCATCTAACGGACTCTCATATGTGGATGCAATAGTTACTATGAATGTGTGGGATATCTGCCTCACATTGTACATGGTGAGGCATCCATGGACCTCTGAAGCTGCAAAATGTCATCTAATGGACTCTCATATGTGGATGCAATAGTTACTATCAATGTGTGGGATATCTGCCACATATTGTACATGGTGAGGCATTGATGGATCTCTGAAGCTGCAGAACGTCATCTAACGGACTCTCATGTGTGGATGCAATAGTTACTATCAATGTGTGGGATATATGCCACACATTGTACATGGTGAGGCATCCATGGACCTCTGAAGCTGCGGAACGTCATCTAACGGACTCTCATATGTGGATGCAATAGTTACTATCAATGTGTGGGATATCTGCCACACATTGTACATGGTGAGGCATCCATGGACCTCTGAAGCTGCGGAATGTCATCTGACGGACTCTCATGTGTTGATGCAATAGTTACTATCAATGTGTGGGATATCTGCCACACATTGTACATGGTGAGGCATCCATGGACTTCTGAAGCTGCGGAATGTCATCTGACGGACTCTCATGTGTTGATGCAATAGTTACTATCAATGTGTGGGATATCTGCCACACATTGTACATGGTGAGGCATCCATGGACCTCGGAAGCTTCGCAACGTCATCTAACGGACTCTCATATGTACATGATGAGGCATCCATGGACCTCTGAAGCTGCGGAATGTCATCTAACGGACTCTCATGTGTGGATGCAATAGTTGCTATCAATGTGTGGGATATCTGTTACACATTGTATATGGTGAGGCATCCATGGACCTCTGAAGCTGCGGAACGTCATCTAATCGACTCTCATATGTGGATGCAATAGTTACTATCAATGTGTGGGATATCTGCCACATATTGTACATGGTGAGGCATTGATGGATCTCTGAAGCTGCAGAACGTCATCTAACGGACTCTCATGTGTGGATGCAATAGTTACTATCAATGTGTGGGATATATGCCACACATTGTACATGGTGAGGCATCCATGGACCTCTGAAGCTGTGGAACGTCATCTAACGGACTCTCATATGTGGATGCAATAGTTACTATCAATGTGTGGGATATCTGCCACACATTGTACATGGTGAGGCATCCATGGACCTCTGAAGCTGCGGAATGTCATCTGACGGACTCTCATGTGTTGATGCAATAGTTACTATCAATGTGTGGGATATCTGCCACACATTGTACATGGTGAGGCATCCATGGACCTCTGAAGCTGCGCAACGTCATCTAACGGACTCTCATATGTACATGATGAGGCATCCATGGATGTCTGAAGCTGCAGAATGTCATCTAACGGACTCTCATGTGTGGATGCAATAGTTGCTATCAATGTGTGGGATATCTGCCACATATTGTACATGGTGAGGCATCCATGGACCTCTGAAGCTGCGCAACGTCATCTAACGGACTCTCATATGTACATGATGAGGCATCCATGGATGTCTGAAGCTGCAGAATGTCATCTAACGGACTCTCATGTGTGGATGCAATAGTTGCTATCAATGTGTGGGATATCTGTTACACATTGTATATGGTGAGGTTTCCATGGACCTCTGAAGCTGCGGAATGTCATCTAATCGACTCTCATATGTGGATGCAATAGTCACTGTCAATGTGTGGAAATTCTGTTTAGCCCAAAATACTGTCATGAAAAACCACCTCGTTTTGCTCCAGTAGAAAATATTTTAAATTTTTTATGTTTCATAAAACTTCAAGCAGATACTAGTAGCATACCTCTGAATGTTCACAAAGCAAATGTAAGGCTGACATTTGGTGGTGCAAATGGAGAAATGACAAGTTGGACAATGATTGAAGTGTGGTTGGGTATTGTGCTGCAGGCGGATTACAACATTTTTGTGTTACGTGTAAATTATGCGGAGGAGACCTGTCACATTTACTGACCTCTTACGTTTACATATTTGCATAGGCATGTCCATGCTGTGTATTTTTTTTGCAAAGTGCACAAATGGAGTACAAAAAGTGGCGTACACACTGTGGCTGGGCAAAAATGGCTGTGCAAAATGAATGCATTCAGTTGATAATGCACTCAGTAGAGAGCAGACAGAAGAGGGTGCATGATGTTTAGCGACCTGTGTGTTGGCACTGATAGAGGAAAACACATTTGCTTCATCTGATCCCTAAAGATGGGGACAGTACAGAGGCAGTTAATTGTTAACAGTGGGGTAAAATACATTAATGTGAACATCTGTGAAATACTTGCACCCTGATTCTCCAAAGGGCCGATGAAGAGAAAAGTATCAGATAATATAAATCCGTAGGCTTTCGACACATCCAGCTATTCTCTCCAATGGGGTCGGGCATTCTGCATATCCGTGTGTGCATAAAACCGGCACACGTTCCATGTGTGTGCGGGGAGTGCACATGCACCTGTAACATGAAGATTCTCCACATACAAGAAGGACATCTGGTTTTGCAGAACTGTTGGGGAAACTGTTAACTAACAAAACACCTCCAAAATGTTACATTAGCCAATACTAGGCATAAATCACAGGGGGGTGAGGGGGGTACAAATAAGATCCAACGTACCCCATGTTACCCCCTGAGAACTGTGACAGTAAGACGTAAGACAAACTAAAAATAAATACTAGGGCCAGGTTCGACATATGCCACTGTGCAGCACACCACGTAAACTGGTCAAGTTGGCGACTCATGACTTGACAGCGCTACAGGTTTGAGACACATATCGCCATGGTACGACGATGGGCATATTGATAGCAATACAAGATGAACTGGAGCCCAACAATACTTTACACACCAAGACCATCCACTGTGCATTGCCCTTCATTATTCAATGTACTTCCATTTATTCAAGTGCTAAATGCAGTTTTGTTTCAAGTACTCTAGAGAACTATAGTGAGTGTCAATAAACAATCAATCGCCCATTTTATTTATTTGTATTTTTAAAGCGCTCACACTGCCGGGGGGGGGGGGGTATCGAGGCGCTGTTACAGATGTTTTGTGTTGTTGTTTTAGTTGCATATTTATATCGCACTTAAACACCCTGAAGTGTCTAAGCGCGGACCCGTGTATCGAACCTGTGTTGCTCCGTGTCGTCTTGTTTCTAAGGCGAGCACATTGCCACTGAGCTATCCTCCTGGGATGAAATGCCAGTGCTATAATCAAGCTCCATATCACAGCTGGTTTCCCTCAAAGACCATTTGAATGAACTAATGTGCCACTTTGAACATAAAAACGCTGGGAGCCATGGGCAAAAACGACACCGGAACAAAAAACGAATCCTTTCAATTATTTGCTGGATCAGGTAAATGTGTGTCTTACCACTGATGCCATTCCTATACTTATAGCATTCCCTTTCTATGGCAAATATGGACCTGATGCAAAACAACATTTAAAGAATATGTTTTTTGCAATAGAGGCATTTCTGCCCTAGTACTAATACGAGTAGTGTACCGACCGCAGGCGGGGCAACCTGCTCCGTCACAGAGCGCCATGATGCAGCTGCTGTCCCGGCGGGAGGGCCCTGGAGTTGTCTCAGCCACTCTTCTCACTGGTGCCCTGGAAGGTAAAATGTTCTGACTTGTCTTTGTTTCTAGCAATGCCCTGCAATGAGCAGAAGTTTAATAAATGCCTGCAGCCATCCCCTCCCATGAATTTCTGGCCTATTGCTGAAGGGGCCCGATGACCTTCAGAGGTGGTTGGCAACATGTTAATGCTTGACTTTGTTTCTAGCAATGCCCGGCTAATGGACAGCAGTGTGTTGGCTGTGCCCATCCTTGTCTCTGGATACTCTGGGCCATTGGTGAAGGGTCCTGCTCACCTAAAGAGCCATGATAAATAAGCAGGAGAAAATGAAGATAATAAACAGAATCCTGATACCTTAATAATGTCATCGCAATAGCTGTTATAAAAAAAATGATTTTGTTTGCAGCACCTTTTTATGTGTGAGTGTATAGGAATTGTCACCGTGATGGGCCATTTCTAACTGAAGGACCCCACACAGCTCCAGTTACTTGCCACATCTGTCTGCTTCCAAAACGATGAAGTGACTAACGCAAGAAAGCTCCTCATTAGATGCATTTATATCCATAATGTCTACTAGATTCATATGGATAAAAAGGTATGCTTGTACGTGGTAAGTGAAATGTTTCAACATCATGCATAACAGCAAGCTGTCATCTATTGAAAAATGATCTTTATTGTCGGCAAAATAACTACAATTTCTATTTGTCTGTGTCTTAAAGTGATGAAAAAACAATGGTGTAAAGGGAGATTTTTAAACGTGCATTATCTTGTGTTGTGGACCTTTTCATTTTCAATTCAGGATGTGTAAATAAATCCACATTGATATTCTTTTGGGTTACACATTTCCATAAAGATTCTCATATTGCCAAGTTGCTTAACTATGTATTAGGCCTGATCACAACTCTGGCGGTAGCCGTGCCGGTAAAACCACGAGGCTGCCACCGGAGTTGTCATTTTTCCGGTGCCTGATTTCACGGAATCACCGGGGCATTACAGTCCTGGCGGTCCGTGAAGTCAGGCGCCGGAAAATGTTACTCCCCATTCCCATTGACTCCCAAAGGACTCTGCAAATGGGGAGGATGGAAGCACCTGCACTTGCACCGTGTGGCACAGTGCCGGTGCTTCGTCAAAGTCTGTCAGTGGCTGCCGTCCCGCCCGCTTTTTCTGACCTGGCCGGCGGGACGGCAGCCGCTACCTCCAACCAAACTAAGTCTTGAGGAGATCTGTTTGATCTAAATTCTTCCCCTTATTAATTGGGTGGGCAGACCAAGTAGATCCTAAACATTTTTACGAAATAATAATTGAATTAACTCCCAAATAGTCAAATAACGTGGGTTGAATGGTGTGAGCTTGGGGGAGTTCAAAACCTCTGACCTATCTCCTAGCAGTGATTAAAGTGATAGTCATTTTAAATAAATGGGTATCCCTTACCTTATTGCGGCCAACTCCAAAATCCCCTACAGGGAAGTGGTGTACTTTAAAAAAAATGAAATTCCTAACTGTTCACCATTCCTCAGACCCTGCCTTAAACCAGAGGGGTGTTAAATATAAAATGAATATCTGGGATTGTGCGGGTGAAGGGGGGGGAGTATCTTGCCAAATTAAATAGAGTGAAGTTCCTGATTAAATGCATGTCCTCTGCAGAGAGTGAGAAAGTGACTCCTGGTAGAAGAGAGATTCTTCATTTCAGTATGGTGAAGGTAGCAGGGTTCCATATATATAAAACATGTTTTGTTTTTAAAAGTCTGTTGTGCGCCAACACTGCTAGCATTGCCAAGTGAGCAGGGAGCTTAAAAATAAAGGGCACTGCATGTGTGAAATTACTTTTGCCAATTGAAAAGTGTTTCATGTTATTTAAATTAAAGGAATGGTTCGGTCAGAAATATTGTTGTCCCTATGGTTCAGCCATGTGCTTTTAATCTTAATTTGATCGATCGTACAAACATTTCATATGCACCTTGCCCAAGTTTTCGTCTCATGAACACAAGCAAAATCAGGCAGCAGGGCGCGGCCATCTTGTTATAATCTTATCACTTGCCACATCACCCTGGGTGACCTGCATTTGTGGCACTAAATCATATACCCCGCCCCTGAGCCTGACATCAACAAATCATTTATATTCCCCACATCTCTCCATGACGTTGCTGGGCAGCGTGGCCAAACGCGCCCAGTCGTCACCTACGCAACTAGATGCAGAACCCGGAAAACAACACACATCATCTCACTGCGCGGTGCGTCATAATTAGGAATATGAAACTGTACTTAAAGAGGAAACAACAAGACTGTACAATTGGTAAAGTACATTTATTTCACATTAAATGTTTCGATAACAATCGGCGTGTGATCGAATCAATTAAAATAGAACTTTTTTCTTTGCCAGTACCGCATACGGACAGATTGGACCCTGTCTGTCGTTTAATAAATTTGCAAAAGTTTATCGTGAGTCACGCGCTGTTCCTTTTAGGTACACAGGGGGTTCGTTTTGGGTAAAAAATCTGCAAATGTTTATTGTGAGTAACGCCCTGTTCCTTTTGGGTACACAGGGTGTTCGTTTTGGGTAATAAATCCGCAAATGTTAATCGTGAGTCACGCGCAGTTCCTTTTTGGTACACAGGGTTTTCCTTTAGAGTAAAAAATCTGCAAATGTTTATCGTGAGTCACGCCCTGTTCCTTTTGGGTACACAGGGTGTTCGTTTCGGGTAATAAATCCGTAATGTTTATCGTCAGTCATGCCCTGTTCCTTTTGGTTACACAGGGTGTTCGTTTTGGGTAATAAACCCGCAAATGTTTATCGTGAGTCACGCGCTGGTCCTTTTGGGTACACAGGGTGTTCCTTTTGGGTAATCGAAGCACTTCGGTCGCACAGTGAGTTGCAAGGCTGGTGCTTCAACTTGGCACTAGACCACAGTAAATGTTGTTATGTTGCTCCTGATTGCCGGTACCGCTAATGGACAGATTGGACCCTGTCTGTCATCCCAAAATACGGGCAAAGGCAATTGACATATAGCTGCAGCTGGCGGTTGAAGAAGCCATCGGTCGGGGTCTGGAATAGATGACAATCGCAGAACGGCACGATGTAACTGTTTGCAAAAGATAAAAATCAAAAAGTTTCTCAGTAGCCGGTCTTATTACAATTATTAACTTCCTTTATTAGCGCAGAGGTGACTCAATGTGAACCGAGAGAATACAACGTGGAATATCAAAGTACTCTGCTATTTGCTTCCGTGGCTAGTGCGAATGAGAATGTTGAGCTCTAAACGTAATGCGTAAACTGGGGCAATAATTTGAGGTGCAAAAACAATGTAATGATTTATTAGCGTTGAGCGAGGGAGAAACGAGTGGTGACATGTGTCTCGATGCTGGCCTGCCCCTGTTGCCCAGTAGATAGAAGTACTAGCACTTCATTGCAATATGCCAAACAGAACGAACAAGTACAATGTCACCCATCAGTAACGGTCAACTATTCTTATTTCGATTAGATCTGGTATGAAATCGTCTAAAGAGAAACTTACATTATATTCGCAATTTCCATTCTCTAGGCTTAATGCAGACCTTGATGCAGAATTCTCAGTTCGTGTCATCGTTTTCTCATGAGCTGAACTTACATGTAACTAGGTGCAGTTTTGGAATGGGCAACCTAATCATATCATACATTATTACACCCCCCTTCAATTCAATCCCTTTCGGAATGGTCCCTGCCTCTTAAGGTAAAAAAACAATAGAACCTTATACTGTGCGAGGGACGCGTGGGGCCTAACAGCTCCCAAGCCGAAATTCAAAGCTGGTGACCTTCACTCAAAATTAACGTACATTCTTACTTTGCAACATCCCGTGTCAACGCATCCATGATGATAAAATTAATTTTGAAACACGGGCTCAGGAAATAGGGGGCCGCTCGATGTTTGTGGCGCTGCTCAGCTGTAGGTGAAATTTGCCAATAGGGCCACCACTGCTTATTTCATGGCCTCCTACCCCATGGCATGTTTTCACAGTCGGTACTTCATGCGTGCCTAGAATGTTTTGTGGCCTATGTCTAGTCCAGCAGTTATTCAGCTTTTTGCAGAACTATTTTGCAAGTCAACTGCCAAAACCCAAATATTCTTACACACTGTTACCCATTGTTCATTAACACGAAAAATGAAGGTCCCACAGTATCTCAACTAAACTGTGAATGTGAAAGCAATCGTAATAATTGTAATATATTTTCAAGATAAAGGACTGAGAGGAAAGATTTCAAAAGACAAAATGCATACTTTATTTATACAGATTATAGAAACTTTTTTTGCAAAAATAAAAACAGATGGTAATCATTTCAACCGGGATTTGAACGATATAACAAGTTCTGCTTTGGGTGGACATGGTACGCTGGCAAGGTTTTGTGGCAATGTATGTGTGCTCTGAACAGATTTGTGTGCGATTCCATGACTATGCATCTCAACGACATTAACAATGAGATCTTTCAGAAAATCGAATTCAATTTGATCATATATTGGCTTGACCACCCATTTTTTGCTTCTTTTTGTAAAGGCCATATTGTAGCGAAGCATCCCTAAGTTTCCTGCAGTCCTAGTTTGTTCCCGGCCCACATTCTCGTTATGCGCCAATACCGCTAGTAAAGTTCTACATTTCATCCCCTGGATGCCAAAATGCAATCTCTTTGGCCTGTACTTTAGGCACATATTGTGGAACACCTCCAAATCTCCTGTGTGACAGAATTCTGTGAATCCCTTCAGATCTCTTGATAGAGTTTTATCAAACACAATCTTCTCCAGGGCTTTGTGTGTAGGTGAAGATGGTATCAACCACTTCTTCTTCCGTGCCTGCTCTGGGGACAAAAGGCCATGTTCACATTGGTGGAAATGTTGGTTTTCTGTCCAATGGTGAACGTTGGAACAGTGGTGCATCAGTGAGCGCCATTTTTCCAGTAGAATTTCCACAGACCCATTACATGTTTTGGAGTTCCAACAAAGATGGTTGCTGAAAGACTGGGACCATTGCGAAATACTTTCAAAACCTTTTTTTTTCTCTGCAGCCGAGATTTTTTTATTAATTGATTTGGCAGCATGTCATACATCAAATTGATGTTTAATATTTGGATAGTGCTCTCTCATTGTCTTGGCTATTGAAACGTGTCTGTCCGTGGCTATGAGGTCGATTTGCATTCCCCTCGATTGTAGATCTTCCAGAGATTTTATAAAACCAAGTTTCTCCATGGCCACCGAGGACTTACATTGGGACACCTGTACGATCACCGAACACTTTTCTTACTTTCCATGTCCTAAGATGGTAGGTGCAGTACTTAGCAGAAAATCCGGGGCTGTTACACTGTCCATCGCCGGATAGCCTGAACCGTTTGTCGGGGAATGTAGTTTGAATAGTAATTGTTCAATTTTTCAAGCTTCACTAATGGCAGGGAATAGATAATCACGTTAGTATTTGTAGTATTGCGTCTTAGAAATGAAATGTAGTCCCACAAACTGAAAGAAACTCGATAACTTTGTGAAACTAGAGCCACTGAAAAGTAAAGCTGCTGCACTTAGTAGATTGCCAGCTGGCAGTTTCCCCAGCATCGGTTGAGTGGACCATGAAAATGCTTTATGTGACTTTTCCCAGGTGGCATGTATTTTTAGGTTACTGCCTTGTGTTAGACGAGTCACGCTCACCAATGGCTTTCCACATACTTCCCCTCCCACTGAATGCACACAGTTCAGCATCTTTATAATCTCCATCAAGCTGCCTCGTTTATTATACTGTCATCTGGCAACACTGTTGTTTCGGACTGAACCGTTGTGGGCATTTCAACCAAACCGGACATACTATAGTCAATATCTTTGTCTGTTTCCTCAGACAATAGTGTTGATGCTTCAGTTTCTGTCATTTCAACATCTGTTACTTGACGATGGATAGGAGAAAACATCAATGTTTTTTGGCGGGTGTCGATTGTATCAAGTGGTCTTCGAAAACTATCTTCTATAAATTCAATTGCGTCTTCCTCTGGCGGAGCGGGCACATTGTAGCAATGGTCCAAGAACACTTTGCTGGAATCGCCGGTCTTATTAAATTCATTTTCTGGCCATTGGACATAGGCATCTCGAGTGTGAAAACGATGCGCCTCAGTGAATAGTTCCTCCATGGTGAAAACAGTTTGGCAAGCAGCATCTGTCATTTGTATCGCTGTCTGTGTCTGCATAGTCCGTACTCGACTGAGCAACTACAGGACAGATAGGAAAAGGGATGTTCAGTCTAAATCCAACATACAGTGTTGTACAATTGACATAAAAAAAGCATATAATGAAGGCCTTAGCACAAAACCTTTGCCAACAATAGAAAGTGTTTATAACTAGCCTTATTTTATTTCTTTTCTTTGAAACCTTCTTTACTCTAACATCAGCAAACTGGTGGACCTACTCTGATACACGTTCCTCCGGTTCAATATACAGATCTTGTATACATCCCTACAAAAAATAGTATCCATTTAAAATAAGTCATTGGCATTACACATCTAATTAGACCGATTTTTTTTTATTCCATGGTACAGTCAATGTGCATACCTCTGGCTCTGGAGCAACTGTATGGTCTGTTTCCGGAACAACCACAATGGATAATGTAATTGTATCGGACGTTGCAGCATCTCCTTGAAACAAGGTACTTGCATTAGTAATGTCGAAAAGATTGGAAACGGGACAAAGACGACAAAGCTACAAATCAACAGTAAAGTGGTAAAGAAACATTGGGCAATGCAATAATACGTTGCGAAAATATGAACAGATTATCTCGTCTATTGAGTTATGATGACCAATACCCCTGACACCGCATCTACTACGAGGGGTGTTCGGATTGTAGTGGATGCTTCAGCATCTCCCTGAAACACAGTACTTTCATTAGTGAGGTCGAAAAGATTGGAAACGGGACACACAATTTGGAAAGACGACAAAGGTACTTATCAACAGTAAAGTGGTAAAGAAACATTGTGTAATGCAATGAGACATTGCGAAAATATGATCAGGTTATCTCGTCCTATTGAGCTATGAAGACCCATACCTCTGACACCGGATCTACTACGAGGGGTGTTCGGATTGTAGTGGACGCTTCAGCATCTTCCTGAAACACAGTACTTTCATTAATGAGGTCGAAACGATTGGAAACGGGACACATAATTTGAAAAGACGACAAAGGTACTTATCAACAGTAAAGTGGTAAAGAAACATTGTGTAATGCAATGATGGTTGCAAAAATATGATCACATTATCTAGAATTCCGTACATAAAACCAGTCTGGAACAGAATAGCTAGGTAAGATAACCTGAAACGCGCTCAAAGTGGTTGATGACTCCAGACAACACGTGAATGTTGAATCTTGTTCCTTCATATTCGATGGATAGTAATGGAGTGGTAAAGGGAAAGAATTATTCGTTTTAGAAATTCAAACATTACAAAATGGCATGTAAGGAGACTTAATACTAGAAAATTACACTTATTGAAACGCATAATATAGCATAGTTAGCCGTCCCCTAAATCATTTTTCTATGTGGGTTCTACAAAACAAGGACTGATGTTTAGCAAAGAATTCATTATTTCAGCAGCTATTCAATCACATAAATATGGAAAGTACTATAAGTGGCATTTACACCGAAAATACAGGCGTAAAGCTAAATCCTGCAGCGTGACTCACCTGTGGCAGCATTTTCACGAGTAAAGACGGAATAACATTTGGGAGCAATTTCTGAGTTGCTCTCGGTTGATCCCTCTTTGTGTGCAAGGATGTGTCGTACATATCCGGTGAGAAGTGCAGGCTGCAGATGCGGTATCGATGACCCCTCTTGTCCTCCAAGACTTGGTTGACTCTACTTTCAAGGTCTTCCAGTGGATATCCACAACGTCTGACCCATTCCCTTATTCGATCAACAGTCTTACGGAATACATGCATTTAATCTCTTCAGATTTGTCATGGGTCTTCGAAGGTCAACCGAAAACAGAACATGCAGGCATTGTTGTAAATTCTGCAAAATAAAGTTCAACATTATTAGAAAATTATTTTGCATAAGCATGTGAGAAAGAATGAATTGGTCCATACATTGTTCGATGCACACTTTCTTTTGGGCACCACAGCAAAACCAGTGCAGCGTGTGCGGCTGTATAATAGGATACATTTCACAAACAATTCATTGTGTTGAAAATCAGAACATGTTACTCGTCCCTTGAATGTTCTATCATGCACGAAAATGAAACATGCTTATACTATAGGCACGGTCCGCGAAGGATGCAATACGTTTCTAATTGACAATGATAAAAATTGATATACCGCTAACATAACAAAAGAAACTCAAGTCAATAGCAATGATACAAATTAACATAGCACTACGGAGTTAGATACTTCGGAATAGATATAAATTTACAAATGAAGGAGATATGATTAGGATAAATGACCTTAGCTTGACCAACAAACAGTTGGATTCAGCAAGCAGAGTAATTAGTGGCAGGAGAACAGCGAGATGTTCACAGGTAGCACACTGATGAGTTCACTCGAAGCTGTCACAGAGTAGCACGTTCACGAGTTGACTTGCAGTGCTCAAGGATGTTCTCATGGTATATATCCAGTGGTTAATAAAGAATAACAAAAAGGGGTGTGTTTGTGAATGAATGACGTGTATATGTCATGGCATTATGTACATTGCAGGGGCGCGGCCAGCTTCAGGGAAGCCTGCCTGGAGACACAGGGTCTGAGGAGGTCATGTGAACAATGGCCCCTGGGCATAAGATAGCTTTTGAAGTGTACATGTTGTTTGGCACCTTGGCCCTTTGCGCCCCTGACAGCCCCCCATGGCAGCGCACATCCACTGGCGCGAACTGCTTTTGATAGTGGGGGGTGGGATGGATGGGCCAGGAGGCGTGCACACAAGGCACCGGAACACTGCTGATTGGAGACACATTTATGTGGATTGCAGGGGCACGGTCTGCTTCAGAGGAGCCTGCCTGGAGACACAGGGTCTGAGGAGGCCATGTGAACAATGGCCCCTGGGCGTGAGATACCTTTTGAAGTGTACATGTTGTTTGGCACCTTGGCCCTTAGCGCCCCTGACAGCCCCCCATGGCAGCGCACGTCTACTGGCGCGAACTGCCTTTGATAGTGGGGGGTGGGATAGATGGGCCGAGATGTGTGCAGACAAGGCACCGGAACACTGCTGAATGGAGATACACGTATGTGGATTGCAGGGGCACAGTCTGCTTCAGGGGAGCCTGCCTGGAGACACGGGGTCTAAGGACGCCACGTGAACAATGAGCCCTGGGTGTAAGATAGCTTTTGAAGTGTACATGTTGTTTGGCACTTTGGCCCTTCGCGCCCCTGACAGCCCCCCATGGCAGCGCACATCCACTGGCGCGAACTGCTTTTGATAGTGGGGGGTGGGATGGATGGGCCAGGAGGCGTGCAGACAAGGCACCGGAACACTGCTGAATTGAGACGCACTTGATTCACTTAAAAACTGAAACAACATAGATAAAAAATATGTTGTGTTTTATTTGGTTTCTTATTTTGATGGCACAAAAATACTACAGATTGTAAAGGTCTGGTTGCAGCTCGGCGAGGGAAAATACCCTGTACTGAGCACTGTCGCTGGGGAAAGTTTGTCTAATGGCGCCAACGACACAGGCAGGTATTACTTGTCAAACGCGGTGTCCAAGCCTCCCATGAAGCCACCATGTGTACGAACGATAGGCCACCAGCCAGTACCACCTATGAAAGAAAAAGATGCTATCTTTTTTTAAATGACCAAGATAAGTGTATTAAACCTAAGTTGTCAATGACAATTCTTGCATACAGTGGCATTTTTGCCAAGACAAATGCTAACTAGACACTACACAGTATTGAACGACTTTTATGCGACTATTACTAGAGAATTGCAAGACTAAACGGATATGACAATGATATCTTGAAGTTACGAGAATATAGGGGACAACCGTGAAATAGTAGTGGCCTAAATGACATCACAACCAGACTACACTTACTCGTAGCTTGGATTACGAGGGCGAACTGTTGCGCGAGGTTCGTGCATAAGCACCATCAAAATCCTCAACACGGACCGTGTGAGACAGACTGCCGTGAAGTCTGGCAGCTCGGTAACGCATTGAGGCTGTGGATCGCCTTGCGATATGTAGGACAAGCATCCAGAGTTTTCTCGGCAGCAGCAGTTCTCCACCTCGTTTGGCATTAACGCGTACCGATTGCAGGTACACCAGGTGAAAACACCGCCCATGCGACTAGGCCCAGGCTCTTCATCTGTTGAAACGTCTGCCCAACTGTTGTCCAAATCCCCATCGTCTACAGAGCTTGCTCTTTCTAGTTATTTCTCCTCGGAATACTCACGCTCGTACAGGTAGGGCATTATTGTTGCCATTGTGTGGTAAAGAAACGAAAATAAATTATAGCGATGGTACTGATATCTGTTCACACGGGCTACAAGCAACAAAGGTAGCTGACCAGAGTACAGAAACGAATCACAGAATACTCAAAGAAACACAGCGAGAGGAATGGAAAAGAAAATCTACTGTTGTGTGTTGTGAAAAGCTCTGTTTATACTTGTCGAGGAAACAGGCTTCCTGCCGTTTCCATGGCGACACGTCAGTAGCTGAGGCGCAGAGAATGTTGACACGAGACGTGCTTTGGCATTGTGAAATGGGCGGTACTCGTCTAGTGATGTCAGGATCAGGAGCGGGGGATATGATTTAGTGCTGCAAACGCAGCGTCACCCACGGTGATGCAGAAAGTGATAGGATTATCACAAAATGGCCGCGCCCTGCTGCCTGATTTTGCTTGTGTTCAAGAGACGAAAACTCGGGCAAGGTACATAGGAAATGTTTGTACGATCGATCGAATTATGGTTAAAACCACATGGCCGACCCATAGGGACAATAATATTTTCTGACCGAACCATTCCTTTAAACGTCATGCAAAGTGTATTGGCAAATGTATGATTTGGTCAGGTTTCGAGATGCTAAATGTTATAATGTAAACCCCATTCAAAGTATATTGTGAAGTTAAATTGTTCTGTCATGTACAGGGTGCAGCACAATTCTGTACATTAATATAATTTTGTGAGTGACCAGGTATCTGAAGTGTACTAGAGACCTGTGTTTCTATGTAACAAGGGTGGAAATAACATGTTGTGGGGTTGAAAAGTCTGTGATCTGTGTTATCCTAAACTAACTCATCTTTTAGTTTGTGTGAAAAGTGAATTGGCAGGAAAGGAAAGCATTTGGGCCACGGTGTTAGGTGGCGTGTCTTGTGATTTGTGCAAAAATTATTTTACTCTCTATTAATAAATATATATTCTTTCTACCCACAAGCCTGATTCTTGGCTTATCTGTTGCACAGCGGTGAGAGCTAATAGTGTGGTGAAATTAGTCACAGGCTAGTGAAAGATCTGATAAATTGATGTATTCGTGTAGTGCTCGTTATTGGGGAGGGGAAGAATTCCATTAAATAAATGGGAGGTCATCAGCTGGGATCTTGCATTCTGTTTTCATTCATAGCAAGTGCACTGTTTAACAGGCTTTTCAGTATAGTGCAACACCAGTAAGGTGCATGGCAGGTTGTTGATTCATTGTTAAAATGCCACTGTTCGCTGGAACCCTGAGAGTCAGGGAGGTGTCAAGAGGAAAAAGATTGTGTAGAGTTAACACAAAATAAAATTGATTTGGCATTGATTGTTGAGATCTAGAAGGAATAAAGTGCAAGGGTTTTGTTTCTGTGTAGAGAGAGTTTATCGGGTTACAAAAATGTGATTTGAAATGGAAAAGGCCATAAAACATCTCCTATTCGAGCTGTTCATTTGAGGATACTGGCATGAGCAGGAGGCTGTGTGCTGGCTGGTTATTATGGTACAAGAAATTGCATCAGTAGACACTGGCATTTTGCATGATGGTGGGATTTTTACAGACTTAAAATGTGCATGAGGAACAGACTAAAAAGGACCAACTCATGGCTAAGTTATATTTCCATTTGCAAATTATTAAAGAGTGATTGCAAAATCAAGAGGACAGTATGCAGAATCAGACTGGAGACCTGGAACAGGCCGTGCAATCACTCAAGCAATTAGAAGATAAATGACAGCAAAGTCAGATTTTAGAGCTCTGATATGAAAACCTCATTGGGCAACTAAAAAATAAAGTAAAAATGCAACAAGAGTGTTGAGTGAGAAATGCAGTTCTGTACACTCCAGGACACACATAAAGATTGTTCAGAAACCTTGAGCAAACTGCAACACAAGTTGAATGTTGTCTACATGCAATAGTGCATTGGCCTCCAAACAATCAATGAAGGGGCTTAAACATGAAAAAAGTAATTTAATGATAAAAGAGATTGACTACCAACATGACTTTGATCAGATGCACCAGGATTGAAATATTCTGAAACAAAAGAAAATGCAATTGATTAAGGAAAAATACATCTTACACCAGGATAAAAGTGTCCTATTACAAAAAGTAAATCAGATGAAAATGGATGTAGAAAAGGGTCAGCCTGGTTTTCAGGAACTAAGTAGAATCAGTGAAGAAAATATAGATGTTATGGAGCATTGGAGACAAGCAGAAGCTGACCTAGTAGAGACGTCACATTGTAGACATGATCAAGAGAGAGAACTCATTATTTTAAATGTAAAGCATCTGGAGAATGCTCTCATAACAAAAGAATCACAGAGTAAATATGAAATCCTTCAGGAAGAGGTTCAGACACTGAGGGATTGATTGGTGGCTCAGAGCAGTGTGCTAGAAGCCAGCCAAACATCAGTGTCAGAGTTAAAAGTTCAGCTCTCTGAATATAAGCAGGAAATCCTTAAATATGAAATTCCAATATATAAACAGGCCATGAGACACCCTGACCAACCAGGTTATGGCATAGGGCCCTATGACCAGGGAGAGTTTCCCCTCCCATCCAAGACTTCATGCCACATACCTACAAACACCCAGGCACAGACTGAAACTGATCACATGCATACCACTAATAGAGAATACAGAAACATAAGGCAGGTGGGCTAGCCTATTACTAGCCAACCTGATCAGGAAGCCCAGTCTATATTTGATGAATAGTCACCTCTAACAAACAGAAGGGAAGGTGGCCAGACCATGTTTCATGAGAGACAAAAAACTGTCCTATGAGTATATCTGACCCTGAAAACGCATATGATGAGAAAATTAGCGAATTGTATTTACAGAAAATGATATTGCAAAGAGACCACTTAGCCTGCTTTGCTGAAAGAGAAATTCAGAAGCTCCATCCTAGGAAGGGCAAACCTCCACATATTCAGGTGAGTGGGTGGATTCCCCCAGACTACCTATAAGGAGGGATAGTACACATTGGCAACAGTCTGAAGAATAGTCTGTGTTCTATTCCATGCCTAAAAGTGACGGCAGGAGCAAATGACACTGAGAGCTCACCATGGTACAGGTAAATGGAGGAGTCTAGATCCCATGATTCTGAAAACATTCCCAATCTCAGCGAGATAGAGAGTGCCTAGAAGATGAGGACTGAAGTTCCAATAGAAGCATGGATTCTGAAGGTGAATGGAGGTTGGTGAATGGAGGCAAAAATTGAATACCAAACAGAGAAAATGTTTTGTTAAGGACCCCATTAGACACATTAAAGCCATAAAAGGATTCATGGCCCCATACCACAAGAATGCTAAGTTTTCTGTGCTGGAGCACATGGAATTGTAAGAACAAATGATGTCATCCTTTGGAATCAAAAATTATGTGAATTGCATGGTGTTTGTAAAATTGACATTTTCTCCAGTGTACTCCAGTTTCTTTGCAGGACTGGAAGGCCAGGATCATTACAAATGGTCCAACTATACAGTGGTCATTTGAAAATACTTCTCCACTCACAGGAACTCACAAGAGGCATGCAAGGCTGCATATAACTTACAATGTGGGGAAGATCAGGCACCTAGGGAGTTTGCACAAGAATTAAAACGTGCATTTGCCCAGACTTTGAGATGGGTGAATATGAATAGCAGGGCATTTGTGACCACATACTTCTACGGTCTCCAGAATTATATCATTGCCCAACAAGTTCACTATTTCCAAGAATGCAGGACACTGGATTGGGTAATAGAGCAGGCCACCAGGATCTATGAGGCCCAAAAACCTGCTGGCAATAAAACAACCCTAAAATAACCAATCCATCTACCACAGCTGTGAAAGTGGCGGAAGTAAAAATGACCCCTACTTTGGACCTGGAGATGAGGGTGCTAAAAATACTCCACCAGCAGAATGAGAGGCAGAGGAGACCTTCCTCCCAGACCCAATCAAATGGTAGTCAATCAGGTTAACAGAACTATGGCCCCTGTGACCTTACTGTTAAGACAGCTCTGGGAAAGTCCCAAATAGACCCAGGAGAACTGGAGTCAATCCAAACCAGACTCAAATGAAGGAAAAGATAAAGTGTGTGGCAAAACACAGCTTTGTTATCAGCCAAATAATTCAGGGATATCATACAAGCAGTCATATCATGTGACTCTTGAAATACCAATTAAAAACAACAGCCTAAATACTCATCAGTGATGTCACAACATAATTTCAGTTTACAAAAACCTATGTGGACTGGGGATAGGTTAGAGAGCTTGACTACATATGGCTTCTATAGTTTTTTTTTTCATTGCATGACACATATCTGATGGCTCCACTACATAATCTTCACAACAAGATTTTTTTTGGCATACTACTGGATGGGTGTCTCTAAGTATGTTAATAGGTTGGCACATTGCTTACCAACCTTAGACTCTGTGCAGGTCATCAGGATATGAGCCAGATCTAGAGTAGGAGTACAGAGGTCCACAAAACCTTCTTGCTCCAATCCCATTGTACTTGCCCTTGTGTGGCATCTTGTGTCTACCTGTGCATGTCAGTAGTACTGCAGGTGTGTGTTATCTTTGTTGGCTCCTAATGACTAGCCAGCGTTCTCCAATTATGGGTCATGTGCTACGAGACTGCGTATGAAATGGAATTACCTCCTATTTATCGAGATTTTAGCTCTTATTAACGTGTGTGGCATGTTCTCTACTACCACTGGGGACACTCTTGAGTTACTTCATGTAGTCTTTTGGCATACTGTTGTACTGCACCTGGCTAACAAAGACAGGTTGTATTCTTATAAAACTTTAACTAATCTGGGAGTATCTTGCTTGTGCCTTAGTAACTGCTATCTTGTGCCCTTGTTCCGCGGTGCTTCACAAATATACCAACCCACAATGAGTAAATTGGGACCCTTACAGAGGCAATAGCCACCTTGACATAACTGCACACAAAAATGGTGGAAGAGGTGGAAGAAATTTCAGATGATGGCTGGTTAGACTTCCTGTTCTCATGTATAACCACCTGGTTGGCTAACACATTCAAAATACTAGTGGCCATACTGGTACTAGTACTATTAGCTCTCTGTGTTCTAAGAAGAGCAATAAACCAAAGCAAAAAGACTGTCAAAAAGGCAATAGGAATGAAAATAGTAATAAATCTGAATACTCACGTGCATGAGATATTAATATTGATATGGATACTGATATTTTATTTCTATTGCGCTCATACATAAGTGTTTCAGAGCGTGACAAAGCAAGGGAAGGGGAACCGGGGAGAACAAAAACAATATTCTTACTAGGCCCAGTGACATTGAAAACGCGCAAGTGCAGGGTAGAAGGGGAGGGAAAGAAGTTCATGGAAGGGGGAACAAACAGGAGAGTGTGGAGTGAGGAGGAAAAAACATAACTAATAATAAATTAATAAATAAAAAGGCAACACACAATGATAATCCAGCCAGCAAGTGGCAAGTGCTGCGTTTAAGCCAGCAGGCCGGGGAGGTATGATAAGTGCAGGAAGAAAAGGGGAGGGCTGTATGGGTACAGATACAGACCCCAGTGCAACGGGTGGCCGGAAGCAGTGCGTGAGGGTGGCAAGATGAGCAGTTACCTAGGCCCACAGGACAGAGGGTGGCCAGGTGCATGGTGCTGAGGGAAAGTAGAATCAGCAGGGGAGAGGAGCGGAGAAGGCATAAGCAAAGAGGAAGGTCTTAAGGTGCTTCCGGAACCGTTGATGTTTCTCCTCAGGTGTTAGAGTGGCAGGGACGCTGTTCCAGAGGGAGGCCACAGGCGAAGACAGAGTTCTACCCCCAGCTCGTTTCTTTGAGAAACGACTGACCCTGAGGGAGTTAGAAGTAGAGGAGCATCACACAAATGGATGATTTCCCCCATTCCCAGACAATGGAGAACTCTATTGTACCTCCCAGGTCAAAATGTATATATCCTCAGGACCTCACAATTAAACTGAGCATTGGGTACATTTGATTCCAATGGGGAGTCTTGCTACATGACCTGAAGTCCCGATGAGCATGTGAGATGTGAATGTAGCTTGAGGGAGGGTGACTAAAATATGAATACCCAAGGAGCCCTATATAGGGAAGAGCAGAAGGTAGAGTGTGGTTGAGGATTCGACCAGAGGGGTGAATGTTAGAAGGCAGGTGAACTGGTCAATTATGACTTCTGCCCCTCCCCCAGCCCAATACCGCACAGGTGAGGAACGTTACTCACTGAGGCAACTGTACCGCCCTTATCCCAGACAGGTGTAAGAGGACATAGAGACAATTTAAGATGAAGATGGCAAAAGCAGTCAACCTAACATTGTAGCAGTAACAAGGGCATGCATTAGACACGAAACACGTATGCACTCTGCATAAAGAGCATGAACAAAAGGTCATATGTGCATTTATGCATGAAGAATATTAACTTTAAATACACAGTGATGAAGAACTCTGACATAAAAAATTGTATAAGATTTTCTTTGCACTATTCTGCACAAACAGGCATTAATAAAAGCATTAAAATTGTACGCTGACAGAGAGGTGACAATCCACTCTGATTTGGCTTGTTTGACCTCCACTGTACTTTCAGGATTGCCCTGCTGGAAACAAAGAGAGGGTTCCTTTGATCAGACAACATGCTGCTTTGTTGTCCGAATTGATTGAGACGCGCCCACTACCTATGTCAGTGGCAGTCATAAAGTTCTTCGCCCACACTAATCGTACCGATTTGATATCAAGTGGCAATGACACAGCAGACCAGGCAGTCAAATAAGCAGCATATTTAACTGATATGGTAGAGTTGGTATTATTATTAGTGCAGTATCCCTGACACAAATTAAAGAATTACAAGGACACGCGCCACAGGAAGAACATGAACTGTGGACGAAGAGGGGCTGTTCATTGTCCCCTACAAACCTGAAGTGATGGTAGAATATCACAGGGAAGCCCATATTGCTGCTGGAGTTATTGACAGTATCATTAGAACATCTACACTATTCCAAGCATGCGTCTAGGGATTATATTGTCGACCCAGGATTAATTCCCAATATACAAGAGCATATTCAAAATGATATTGTTAACTGTGCAGTTGTCAGCAATTTACTGCTGGGCATACATTGAGGATGGTGAAGGCAATATTACCCCACCCTTTTGGGCAATTTCCGCTTCTTCACAATGATTATGTTGATATTACACAGCGATGTAACGGCTATCGGTATATGATTGTCATGGTTTGTCTCTTCTCATGCTGTATAGATGCAAGTCCATGGTCCAATCCAGATGCCAAATAAGCAGCCAAATGTCTTGTACATGAGGGGTGTCCCTGCTGGGGAGTGTGTGAAGTGTTAAGATCCAATAATGGACAGCAATTTGCAAATGATCATTTTAAATAAATTGGGCATACAGCATAAATTATGCTGTGTCTATCACCGCGAGGTGAACTGCGTGGTAGAACTCCTCAACGGACTGCTAAAAGAGCACATTGCTAAATTGCACACTATGCTCAAGAAAGATTGGTTATACTGTTTGCCATTGACTCTTTTCGCCATACGCAATCAGCCAGGTTCTGATCACTACCTCACCCTGCATGAATTTGATACTGGCAGGAGAGTGAAGGTTCCCCTTATTCCTGTGCATAGCAGGTTTGATGCCCATAGTACTGTCACTGTTTTAGGTGATGAGTTTCATGCGTATTTGACTACCATGCCTGATGACCTGAAGTTTATAACCCACCAGGTGAAGCTGTGAAGTATGTGAAGTGTTATGATCCAATAATGGACAGCACTTTACACATTATATTTTCAAATAAATTGGGCATACCACATAAATTATGCTGTGTCTATCACCCCCAGGTGAACTGCATTGTAGAATGCCTCAACAGACTGCTAACAGAGCACATTGCTAAATTACACACTATGCTCAACAAAGATTAGTTATACTATTTGCCACTGATTCTTTTCGTTGTACGCAATCAGCCAGGCTCTGATCACTACCCCACCCCACCTGAATTTGTTACTGGCAGGAGAATAACTCTTCCCCTTATTTTTATTTTTGCATCTAGCAAATTTGATACCCATAGTACTGCCACTGTTTTAGGCGATGAGTTTCATGCATATTTGACCGCCATGCCTGATGATCTGAAGTTTATATCCCATCAGGTGAAGCTGTGACAGGGGGGTCTGGCCATGGAAACCAGGAGAAAGGGAGAAGATCCAAATCTGAAAACTCAGATACCAACACTCTTGCAATGTACCCTGGTACTCATTAAGAGCTTTGTTAGAAGTGGGACGCCTCACGATTACTAGGACTTTACGAGGTACAGTGGGCTACAAAATCGGCTGTCAATGTCTGAGGAAGGCGAGAATGGCTCCATCTCGGAGACGTAAAGAAGAGCAACAGTACCGCCCCCTCTGCTAAAGACCAGGAGCAAGGAGACGAGGATGAGGACCTTTGATTAGCTACCATTTTTTAAATGTTGTGCAGACAGCAACTCACACAGACTTTGATTTTTCTGCTCCACGTTTTCAGGTAGAAACACTTTTTTGTTGGGAACATTGTCATGGATAGTAGTGTGTATAGCTTTTTGCCTGCTTTCTCTTTCTTTCCACTGGATAGAATAAAATAGAATATAGCAGAAGTATGAAAAAGGAAGAAGTAGAAAATATTATAAGTTAAGTAGAAAATAACATTAGGAGAAATTTAAGGACAAAAAAGACATACACATGAAGAAAAATTATTTTTGAGAAATAAGTATGAGGGATTTCGATCAGAAATTGACGACACATGGTATGTCCACATGCAGGAAGTAGGAAGAGAGAGATCGAATGAAAGCTGCTATGTTTGCTCTCTCATTCCTCAAACCACAGGTGCCCGCAGATGCGCAGATGGTTTGTAGCACAGGAAGTAACAGTTGATACCCTACAAAACCCAGAGGACTCTTCCAAGGACACTGGGCCTGTGCTATTCCCACACCTTTATAGATGATTATATAAAGGAACAGAGGCAGTTGGAAAGTGAGGATGGAAAACACACAGTGGTGAAATATACCTTGTATGGTCCACATAGAGGAGATATTACCTATCAATGACACAAAGCCAACATCTGTACTAGTGCTGCAGGAGCATTGCTTCCATTGTGGTGGACCAGGCCGCAGCTGCGCATAATGGGGAGAGTATTTGTAAAATCAGGTTGGGCAAATGGAATGATGAGTTGCATTGCTTGGACTAGCAGAACAAACCATTACATTCTTGAATAGAAGAAGTTTATTGGTGATTGGGGCTCATTTGCGCACATGGGTTTTATTTTTTCTAAATTGTAATCGTTTTTTTTATAATGCGCCTAATACCGTACCTCAGTTTGGTTTCTAAGTATGGATCCGGGATTCAAACCTCTAGTGCTGTGTGCGGTCTTGCTTCCAAGACCAGCACATTGGTAGTGACAAAGAGCCCATGGATATACAAAGAATAACAACACAGTACATGTAGGGAAAAACACAGGATGAAAACGAATTATGGATTTTTCAAAAAATGCAAATGGGCACAGCAGTATTGATGGACATTATTAGTTCAGTATAACTAGAGCATGCATGCATCTCCCACCACAGTAGAACAGTATTTCTTCTCTTGCCACTCTGCACTCACCAGCACTTGCAGTGCCCCAGAGCAGTGTTGTGGCTATTGATGAACATTCTGTAGTAACTGATGTGGCCAACAAGAAGGATGCTTGAAAGAGTTTGGGTCTTCAAAGGAGTAAGAGAGATCATTATTTCTCACAGGATTCTGCATATAGCTAAGCGGCAATACTGGCAACACACAGGCTGTTTAGTAAGGCAGCTGTATTTTTTGCAACACTGCTAGCCCCTGGAATACAGGTGGGGATAAATGCAAAATGGCTGCAGATATCTAGGGAGTTACTACAATTGGTGAATGCCACTGAGAGAGGTCTGAATGCCATTCGAGAAGAATTAAGGGCTCTCAGGCAATCTGCTGTCCAGAAAAGGTATGTGCTAGACCTCCTCGCTGCTATCGAGGGAGGAGTGTGAAAAAATAGGCGCAAGCTGCTGCACCCTAAAACCTGCTAGCACAAGCAAAATGTCAGTTTAACAAAAGCTATATCTGCCTTGCACACCTTGGACACTCATATGGAGAAGGAGAGTACTAAAGTAGTAGATGAGGACTGGTATCATTTGATGTTCACATGGGTGCCAGCCTCGTTGGTTAAAATATATAAAGTAGAAGTGTTTCCTTTTTTGGTACTGCTAGTAAGTATGTGCATGTTGAACATAATAAGGGGAAATTGTAAAGTAAATAATTTAGCAAAAAAGGGGATGTAGGTATCTTGAGGGGGAGGGTTGTCTCCATGAATCCGTAAAGATGAGTTTGACAAGATGAAGATAAAGGATTTTTGGTCAATACATTTGATCAGCAGGGGGAATGTGATGGTGCACATGAGACCAGTGATGCGCAAGACTGTGCCCTCACCAGTTACCAGGCAACAGCAAACGTATAGAATGAGGAAACTGGAATAAAAGTGCCATATTGTGTATGCCGCTGCCATGTAGAATGCACCACAAGTAGGATAGAGTTAGTGTGTCACATTGTAGAGAGCTAGTTGCCACATTATAGGGAGGGTTAGGTTGCTGAATAAACAGAGAGGCAATATAGTGAATGGCAGTATTCACAGTTAGGTAGGGAAAGCACAACATTGTAGTTTAAATAGCTTAATAGGGATTGTTCTTCATTCATGATGTTGTCCAGACAACTGAAAGCATCAAGGCTGAGAGAATGAAGGGAGGATAGCTGAAACTGCACAAATAGGCTTTTGCCATGTTTCCATCTTAGATACGCAACTATTGAGTTCATTTTGTGATATGCAGACTTGACTATATGTGTTTCCATTGCTGTGTGGACATAGTAACACTGCCAATAACACACTTATACCACGGTGCCTACAATGGTGAAAGCAGTTAAACAAATGCACATAGAACACCTTAATAGGTTAAATAAACTGATGGCAGAAGGTCTCATACACTGGCCTCGCACTAGAATGAAATTATATTTTGTTTATATTGCGCTCTTACACAAGTGTTTCAGAGCGCAACCAGGCAGCCAGCAAGTGTCAAGTGAAAGTTTAGTCAGATAAGGTGTACCTGATAAGTGCAGAAGAAAAGTGGGATGGGGACTGTATGGGTACAGATACAGAACCCCAGTGCAGGGGGTGTCCTGGAGGCATAGCAGGAGGGTTGCAGGGTGAGCAGGTACCTGGGCCCAAATATCAGAGGGTGGCCAGGTGCACAATGCAAGAGAAGAAACAGATCAACAGGGGAGAAGGGTTTCAAAGGCAGAGGCAAAGAGGAAGATCTTGAGCTGCTTCTGGAACCGGAGATGGTTTTCCTCAAGTTTCAAGATGGCCGTGAGGCTGTTCCAAAGGGAGGCCCCAACCAAAGACAGAGAATGAATAGGCTACCTACGTCATGACCCAATTAGATCTAACACCTCCAAGCGGCAGTTTGTGTCAAACAGAGTACGGGACGAGCTGTCCAAAATCAACCAAACTATTCGGGATACTCAGTCCCAGCATGAAATAATGAGATGGAAGTGAAGTTGAAAATTCTTTGGCCAAGGCCGCGTTTCGATTTCTCCTTCCCCCCAAAGTTAATTGGACTGTATGGATAAGTGTAACATCCAAGGCCACATCAGTAACAGGCACCAGTATTTTAACAATACCAACATAATGTGGAGGGCATGACATCTTGCATAGGGGAAAGGATTCCTAGTGGACTCAAGATAATGATTGAGCAATGAAAGAAGGAACTGGACGCTAATCATGACTAGGAATGACCAGTACAAACTTGTCTTTTACTTTGGGGGCAGCAATAAACATGGACCCAAACACCCTTTGCATATATAAACTCTGTAAAAGAGTTCAATATATTCCTTTATAAGGCCATGCCCGACTTGGGCAAAAGGGCAACCCTGGCCTATGTCGATGATGTATTGATCAAGAGCTCAACCATGGAACAACATATTTCAGAAATTCACTGTGTTCTGGTCCAGTTGCAGAAAGCCAGAGCAAAACTGTCCTTTCAGAAGACACAACGGTGTAAGACCAGAATGAACTTTGTCGGGCACAAAATCACCCCTGAGGGTCTCAACCACCAGGCAAAGAAAGTGGAAGCCTTATTGAAATTAAAAGACCCTACTACTCTGCGAAAATTGAGAAGCCTTCTTGGACTCATTAATTACAGTAAAAAGTTCACTGTAGACTATGCAGTGGACACTCAACCCTTGGTCCATTTATTAAAGGCCGGAGTCAAGTGGGAGTGGTGTCCGGAGCAATCCAAAGCAGTTAAACAACTGAAAAGAAGCCTTTCTCAAGCTCCTTGTTTGACTTATCCCATTAAGAATAAGGCGTTTTTCTTGGAGACAGGGTTTTCAGATACCTACCAACAGCAGTATTGTACCAAAAGCACAACAAAGTCAACAAATGTATCTCTTATGCAAGCAAAACTTTGTCCTCTGTGTAGGAAAACTTCAACGACTGCAAAAAAGCACTCCTGGCAATGGGCATTGAAAAATGACCGCCTGTTTATACAGGGGGCGCACATCATCATAAAGACTACTCACCAATGCTTGCATCCCGACAAAGTGACAGAATCTGGGCTGGGAATGTTAGTAATTCCAGAATTACTTCTTGGATTCTGTCCATACAAGCCTTTCCTGTGGAGGTCAGGTATGATATGATATGGCATTTATGACGCATCTATACACAAGTGTTTAAAGGTGTGACAAGATAAGGGGGGAAACAGAGGGGAAAACAACCATCTTACTAAACTTTGTGACATTCAGATCGTGCAAATGCAGGGGAAGGAGAGGGGAGAAGTGCCTGGGGGGATGGAGAAGTGCGAGACAAATGAAACAGCACAGAGTTCACCTGTGGCAAGTTCAGGTGCTTGGAAGTTCAGCCAATGGGTGGCTCTTATGTGCAAGAGAGGGGGATATAGGGTTACAGATACAGACCACAAGTGCAGGGGGTGCCAAGAGGCAGTGCCTGCTTGCAACTGCACAGGCAGGGATTTGGGGCCAAATTCAGAGGGTGGCCAGGTGACCAGTGCGTGGATCAGACAGGAGATCAGCAGGGGAGAGGAAGAGAGAAGGCCGAAGCAAAGATGATGGTCTTGAGGTGCTTCCAGAACCGGAGATGGTTCTGATCAAGTTTCAGAGAGGCAGGGAGGCTGTTCCACAGAGAGGCCCCAGCTGAAGAAAGAGATCTGCTCCCAACTCTTTCCTTGGAGAAATGACTGACCCTCAATGAGATGGAGGTGGAGGAGCAGAGGGCTCGAGTAGGAAGATATTTAGGTAGAGAGAGTTGGAGGTATTGCGGTCCCAGGCCCCAGTATGGCCAAAACAAGGGGAGTCCTCTAGTGCAAGGGTTGGCGGACTTGCATGATTGTGCTCAATAAGACTGTCTTGAGGCTAAAGGCTAATAACCAAAGACAATGTGGAGGTGTACTTAACATCCCCACATTAAGAAGACTCTTGTCAGGGGATACCCACAGTGTATGTGGACGGGTGATCCTACCATGTTGGCAATAATGGGGAAATGGAGCTAGTGGCTGGCATTGGGAATGCCTAGGTCAATGACACCCCTGTGCCCTCTGCTGGTTACAAAATGGGACCCCGAAGGAGTTGGGTGGCAGAGTTGATGGCCGTACATAAAACCATCCGCACAGCAGTACACCACCATTGGAGAATTCTATCGACACGCTGAAGACTCAGTGGCCCTCATTACGACCCTGGCGGAATTCGGAAAACGATGGCGGAAATGCAATACCGCCATCGAATAGCGCTCGGTGCGACTATGACCCGTCACCGCAAAGTACGAAGCCATTAGCGACACCGTAGTGAACGCCAACGCTAACTGCACCAAGCACGCGCGCGCGCGCCATGCCAAACCGTAAACACCACCATGGCGCAAGGGTACGCTAATTCCGACCCTAGCGGACATGTACCTAACGCCATCAAGCATGGCGGAATGAACCATTCCGCCATGGTGAGAAGTACGGCATCGCGAATCAACCGTAAACGGCCCCACTGAGTGCCTGTACACCGCTCCCTGCCCACAAAGTACAACTCCCCGTAGGTGCAATGAAGTCACAATGCAACCATTGAAATGTACAAGTCACCCATGCATGCCAACGAACAAATGAAACACAAGAGGGGCCAATGGGAGCTGCAGGGCACAGATGGCACGAATACAGAAGCCATCCCAATGGACATGACCACAGTCCTCCACCAAGAAACGCACGCAAACACAGGCACCTGTGACCAGCAATATTCCGAAAATCACATCATTCCACCAGTCCACCTGGCTGACCGGCATCTGTTACACAAAACCCAATCCCCCGCCCCTGAGCATGACAACATTCAAACAGTCATATTGGCAGCCCCCATCCCTGACCTCACGGGCTTCGTAGGCAAACGCGTCGAGTACAGTACCACGCAACTAAACTCCGAAGCTGGAACCCAATGCAGATCTCCTCACAATACATCGCTCCCCAAATAGGAATATGCCACATCACTTGCAAAGAAGAACGCTACACGGGCCAAATCAGAATAGAAATTTAATGCACAACAAAATCACCAAGCCCATACAGCCATCAGGCCATGAACTCCAAAACACATTTCACCATTGTGGGCTGCATCCGCAAGAAATGACCAGCCACTACTTGCGTGACGCCCTGTTCCATCATGGTACACAGAGCCACATTCACGTACGAAAAGGCAACATGGAAGCGCACAGAACCGCAGGGCCGTCCCAATGGGGAGGCACTAGTCCAGCTGAAAGGCCGAAATGTTGCTCCGAGCCACCAGTACTGCGTAAGGGCATGTGGCCCATTAGCGATCTTCCCATAAGATCGTAATGCTGCTCCACTGATTAACACGAAGCAGCAGGTGTCGGGAGTAAAACCCATCTGCAGGAGTGGCATACAGATGGCAGTGGCAAAAGGGGAGGAGATACCTGTCAACCAAAAGAAAAGAAAAAGAACAGAATGGCCATCAGAACTACATTCGAACAACTCACTTCAATGATCACACTAAATCCACAGCCATATGCATGCTAGCCCACTCCAAAGGTTCATCACCACCCAAAAACCACTTGCGACTCATAACTATCTATATCGAGGTGTAAACACCATCACAAACGAGTGTACCTGTGCATGCGTCTGTCAAAACAGAATCCATCAGATGGGATTGGTAACGTGCATGGACACAACTGTCTGAGGGCGCGTCGAGACAGGGAGGGCTCAACAAGGCCAGATAGACGATGGTCCCACTATGGCAGCCCTGCATCACATAGCGTAGGGGAGGCGGATAGATTCCAAGAAGCCCTGTACATGGCAAACTCTGTATCAAATCACCTGCCCATGCATCCATTCATCATTCCCTCATCCCGGGATTAAAACGCCTGAATATTTACTCACATAACATTAGAAATATCCATTGAGTCTGTGCGTTATGCAGCCTGCAAAATCCACAGTGCCCCAGCCCGTAATGCCAGTGTTGTGAAGTAACATGTATTTGGGAACGTCCGGCCTCATCGCCCTCGTCGCTATTGCGCATCCCAAACCATTCATATCAATCATTGCATCCTCGCCATGGCCCCTGTCCCAAGGACATTGAACAATAGTACGTTATATTTGCAGTCAGACCTGTGGGCATTTCCCCGCCGCTAGCTGAAAACCGAAAGCGCCGCCCTTCGAATTCCTCATTTGCAACATCACGTCGAATAAGCATCTGTGGCCGTTTGAAATCACTAATTAATCCATCTAGTGCGGCTGTGTGTGAAAATGGCAACTGCCTTCACCCACAAATGGGACGCCCCGCCCGTCGTTGCAACTCGGTACAGTGATGCATGAGGGCCCACCGTTACTCGAGTACTACGTACCACTGACCCTTCACAAGTCTGTTCGCGACTTCACAGATAGTATGTGAAACAATGGGACCGTAGCAGAATGAACATATCAACCAATGTTACACGGCCATCGGGTACAAATACATGATTGCAATAGCAAGATGCCATTCCCCGAATTGCAGCGTTGTGTGCGGGACGTGCTCGGCCAAAGGGGAGAGCAGTTTGCACAGGTGGAATGAATCACCACAGGTGGAGGCCATACAGCCTGAAAACACATAAATTGCACAGCCAGTCTCCTCCCACAACCACTCCGAAATGCTACCGGCAGGACTCGCGATGTTGGCCCTGGGGGACCTGATAGCACTGCAAGTACTCCAACTCCAGGAAGAAGACGAACACCAACTACAACCGGCCGCACGGAGGAGACGCAGGAGGAGGAGGAGGGCAAGGCAGGGCCAGCAAGGGCCGCCAGCACAGCCACTACCACCACGCAGGCAGCCCGCAATCCCACGCCTCCGAGCACATCCGTTCAACCTCACTGATGAGCAGATCCACACCCTCTACCGTCTGGACCGGGACACCATAGCCGCCATTGTGGACATGACACAGGCTGACCTTGTCAGCATGATAGACAGCCCAACCGCCATCCCACCCCTACTGAAGGTGGTGTCTGTACTCCACTTCCTGGCCACAGGCACCTACCAGCACACAGTCGGACAGTTGCATGGCATTTCTCAGTCACTGTTCTCACGGACACTATTGCAAGTGCTCGATGCCCTCCTGCAGCACGCAGACGACTACATCTCCCTACCACGCTCGGAGCAGGAAATTACCAACACAAAAGTGGGATTCCATGCACTTGCCGGCATACCGGGTTGCATTGGTGCCATCGACTGCACCCATGTGGAATTGGTCGTCCCACATGCCATGGAGGCCCAGTAACGCAACCGAAAACAATTTCATTCTCTGAATGTACAAATGGTGTGTAACTCCAACAGGATCATTACACATTGTTGTGCCCGATTCCCTGGATCAACCCATGATTCTATGGTCTTGAGGAACTCTACAATACCACGCTACATGGAGCGACACGCAGGGAACAGATCCTGGCTACTCGGTGAGTCTCATTACATGCATGATAATGTGGGGTATGTGATTCGGCAATGACCTGGCAGGAAGGGGGGGGGTGTGCGTACGTAGCAATGGCATTCCACATCATACGTTTCTCGTCCACATACAGGTGATGCTGGATATCCACTGAAGAGATGGCTCCTCACACCAGTCCGGAACCCACGGGACCAGCATGAGGAGGACTACAACCATGCCCACTCACGTACCCGTGTAGTCATAGAACAGGCATTCGGCCTACTGAAGGGTCGTTTCCGCTGCCTCAGCAGGTCTGGTGGGGCACTCCTGTACCGCCATGAGAAGGTTGCAAAGATGGTGATGGCATGTGTCATGCTCCACAACATGTGCGTACGTAGAAATGTGCCCATGCCCCCTGACGCAGAACTGCAAGCACCTGATGATGGTCATGATGAGGGCGGGGATGTGGCAGCACCTCAAGGAGTCTGCGAGGCACCGGAGGGCCGTGACATTCGTCAGCATCTCATTGATGTATGCTTCTAGCACTCACGCCTGGTGGCTGATACATGGACACGGGACTCGTGGCACTGTGTGTGTCTGGGACATGCACAATATGGACTGTACGCCTATGATGGCCTAGTACACAAAGATCAATGTCCACACATCTCATTGGTTGATCGTGCATTGTTTATGGCATATGTGATATCATGTTGAACACCCTATCGACCCGCCACCCAAGTGAGCCCAACACACCCCCTCCACCCTCCTACCTCCCCCCCGAACACCAGTGTCCAAAGATGCTCATTGTCAGTGGGCAGTCGCTATTGCAAGCCCCCTCTGCGGGTATCAGGGACACCCCTGCCTGTGGAGCGCAGGTTCCTCCCAGATCTACGTTGGGGGCTGCCCTGGACGGAACTTGCAACGGATGATGTCTCTGCCTGCTCACGTCCATGCATGTCCCTAAGGGTTTGCGAGAGCTCAGTGAGCACACGGCGCACTGCGGCAAGTTCGGCACATACGTCCTTGGACGTCGCATGCAGTTCCCCCCTCAGGCTCTCGGTGCTTCTCTCCATTTGGACTCCCAGGCTCTCGGTGCTACTCTCCATTTGTGCCCTTAGTGTCTCTGTACCTCTCTCCATTTCTGCCCTAAGTGTCTCAGTTGATGTTTCTATGTCTGCCTTAGTGCCCCCACATTCATTGGCATGGTCCTTGAGGAGCGTGGCCAGTTGCTGCTGTTGCACGATTAACTGGTCGAGGGACTGTTGCCTCTGCTGGGCCATGGCCATTTGCGGGGGTGTCACAGAGGGGCTGTTGACCTCATGTTGCCTTGCCACAGGGCTTGTGGGGGATGGCCAGTCGTCGTCTTGTGCGTGCCCCTGCGTGGTATCCTCATGTTGTACGGGATGGGACAGACAGGGGGATTGGGACAGGTCATGGATGGATCTGACTTCGACATCCCCGTCTTCTGTGTCGGAGCATGCTGCCATCAATGGGGTGTCACCTATGGTGCTGCTGCCACCAGAGGCAGTGCCTTCTGTGGCATCCATTGGGGGGACCTGTGGTGGTGGTGTTGTGGGCATGCTGGCTGCTGGGGTGCCTGTTGATGTTCCCTCCTCTGTGCTGCCACCTGATTTGTGCTGCTGCCGTGTCTTGATGCGTGCAGCTGAGGTGGAGGGTCTTTGGCCGTTGGTCTTGGCCCTCTTTGCAGGTGTGCTGGTAGGGGTGTCCTGAAGCTCGTCGTTTGGATCGGACCCTGTGGTGGAGTAAAGGAGGGCGAGGGTTATTGATGGGTCTGTGGGAATTGGAATGGCATTGTATCACATGCATTGGGGTGGTACCTGAGGGTGATTTGGGTCGGGGCCTTGGAGGTGCTTTCATTTGTGTGTGGAGTGAGGGTGCAGTTGTTTGGCAGCCTGCAGTTAGGGTGTGCCTGCTGCACGTGTAGTGGGTGTTTTAGGGGTTTTTAATTATTTATGTATTTATTGTGGGTTTTAACGTGCGCTATCAGGCCGATGTGTGTGGACGTTCTCCTGGACATGTGTTTCTGTTGCACTATGTGGACACATGGTACTTCACATGGTTGGACTTTGTGGATTTGGCATTGTTTTATCTGGCCCACCTACCTGAATCTTCGGATGTCTGCACTCCTTTCTCCATCCCTCCGACTCCCTCTATGCTCTCCATTCCGATGGTGGAGGCACAGATTTCTTCCCAGGGGGTCAACTTGATGGGTGATTCAGGACCTCCCCCGGTGGCTGTGGCAATGTTGCGGTTGGCAGAGAGTATGCTGCGGACGCGTATCCGCAGGTCGTCCCATCGCTTTCGGCATTGCTGTGGGGTGCGGGGTGCGGTCCCCACCGCACTTACCCGCTGTGCCACCAGAGCCCATATGGCCTTCTTGTTTGCAAGTGCCGTCCTGGTCATTTGCGTGGAGAAGACGACGGCTGCATTCTCCTGGAGGGTCTCTGTTAGCACGGTGAGTTCCTCACGGGAGAAGTGGACCTGCCGCTTGCGGTCGCACGCTTTCTTCGCTACTTTTCCCATTTTTCTTGGTTTCGCTAGGGTGGATGACGGGTTGGGGTGTGTCTCAGGGTAGTGTTTTTAGTGGTTGTGTGGTTTTAGTGGTTTTATAGGTGTACGCGGGATGTTTCCCGTTCCGGGCCCATGTTTTAACTTCCGTTTCCGTATATTTCCGGTCACCGTACTTTCCGGTAGGCGCACACTGCGGTGTCCGCTGTGATGGGTGGCGGTATTGCACCTAGGGCGCCGTACGGCGGCGGTGTGGGCCGTTTTGGGGTCTTTTCCGCCATCGCGGACTTTGCACTTCCGCCATGCCGTGGTGCTCGTGCCCGATGGGTCGGAATGGGCCGCGCTTTGCTCCTTCGTACAATGGCGGAAACGCTATTTACGCTGTGGCGGTCCGGTCAGTCACTTTCCGCCAGGGTCGTAATGAGGGCCAGTGAGTTTTCCTCTAACAGAATCGGATTATACCGGTATAGAGGATCTCCGGGTGTTGATGACATTTTCCAAAATTGTTTGAATCCTACACGTTTTTTTGGTACGGAGATCCCTATCAGGATGTGACCAGTGAGTGGTACCTACCTTCTTCCGGAGCCTGGTGTTGAATCATGCCCATGACAGGCCCACTGCCAGTCATAGGGGTTTTTACATGACATTGGAAATCTTGATAGAGGTTGCATACTGGTAACACATTTATTTATTTATTTATTGGCCATTTGTATGGCGCCTATATATAAGTGTTTCAAGGCGCTACAAGACAAGATGAAGGGGGCATGGGAATCACAAAAGTAGAACAAAATAAAAGGTTATATTGGCCTTGTGAAAATCCTGTCAAGTGCTTGACAAGGAGGTAAGTGCAAGGGGGTAGAGAGAGAAGTGCAGGAGTGGGGGACTACAGGGAATGGGGCAGGCAAGTGCTGGGTGGGCCAAGGTGGCAAGTGCCAGAGAAAATGGGGAAAAGAAGGATGAGTGCAGTGGACAGGGAGGACCAAGTTGGGCTAGTCCGGGAAAGGGGGCCAGAGTGCTGGCAAGGGATGCTGGGGAGACTGGTAGGGGGTGGTCTGGTCCCTGTATGACTCTGAAGGGACCAGACCCCAGTTGCAGCGGCAGAGGGAGAGTTAGCATGGGAGGGGAGAGGGAAGGAAGAAGAGAAAAGGAAAGTCTTGAGAAGTTTCTGGAATTTAAGAAGGTCTGGCTCAGGTCTGAGGGGGAAGGGAGTCGTTCCAGAGGGAGGAGCCAGCAGAGGAAAGGCATATACCTCCCACTCTCTGCTTGGAGAAACGTTTGGCCTGCAGAGAGTTGGAGCCAGAGGACCTTAGGGCTCTGGCTGGGAGGTATTTAGAGATGGAAAGGTGGATGAAAAGAGGTCTCTAGGGCCCATTGTGGATGATTCAAAGGGTCTTGACTTTGATCCTTGCAGGCAGCGGGAGTCGGTGGAGAGATTTTAGGGCTGGAGATATGCAGTCCCTGTGCTTGAGATAGGATAACCGCTTACCCTGTGAAACAAGTCAATGTTAAGTTTGGTAGTAGCGAGTGTATGGCATCGGTCTACATCACCATGGAAACCACGCTAGTGAAGAACTAACCTAGTGCACCATCTTGGATCAACCGGTAAAATCTAGCCCCATTAAACACAAAGGACGTACTGGTCACTAACATTCTATCTGAGCACATCCATCTTGAAAGGGAGATGAACTCCATAAAGACCATTCAAATATGCACTGGATGTCAATAACCACTAATAAATCCCTAACTTACCTCCACTGTTAAAACTAGGAAATGAGTAAAACGGGCAATTTAAAAAAAGTGTCAAATAATAAACAGAACCATTTTTTTGTGTGCAATGGCAGAAAAATTGTCAGGAAAAAAAGGAGGGGTCAACCTCCAGATGGCTCACCAGAGAGTTGCATGGGGACCATAAATATACAACACAAGTACATGGAGTGCTTAATCATATTAATTAAACATGATGTCGTGATCAGCTGATTGTCTTACTTCAGCACAAAGCATTCTTATCATCTGGAAAATTAGCGAGCTATATCCGCATCTCTAATCATTGTTACAACTAAAACTGCACTAATATAGCCACAGTTCTATTGTGTTGGAAAGCTTATCTTATGTACTCATCTCATTTGCAAAATTTAGATGGTATAACGATAGTGTCTGTTTTCTCGAACAACAACATATTCATTGTGCTAGTGGCACTTCTAACCGTCAAAATCTTGGACATCAACTTTCACATCAGTTTGTGAGCAAGAATAAAAATGAATTACACAGTCTCCCATAGTGGTGATGCATCATTAATCATTAGTTTAACCCAAGTCATCTACATCACCCACAGCGACATGTCTTGCTGAGAAATGACAAATCAATTATGATCTCAAAAAACTCTATACCCACAAGGAGCAGAGTATCTGAGGGTCCAGTAACAAAGCACTATACAAAACAATTCAAGGAACAATCTTCATTGAGACCCCTAGGTTGTACAGTGTCCAGTAGGTGTACACAATACATTTCTCTCCAGAAGAGGGGGGACTAGTAGTTGCCCCTTCTTTCTAGGCGTTTGAAAACTTCCAGGACCTGGAATTTAAGTTGAGCAATAGTGTGATGTTGTTCATAAAAGTGCTGAGCTACTGGAGATCTAGGATTGTTATACCTAATGTTGAACTTATGTTCTGTCCAACGTCCTCTAACAGGTCTCATGATCTGACCAATGTAAAGTTGTACACTCGCTAATACCAAACTTAAAAGTGAATTGCTTCACCGGATAAGCGATTACATTTTAGATGATGAGATGATTTGTTTTATTGAGAGCTACACTCATGTTATTTGAGTAGATGGGCTCACTATTAAAGTACCTGCTTTGGGTTCTCCGCAGCATTAACTTGTGATTAGCAGCATCATCAACTTCCGTGGAAGTTGACACAGTTACCATAGGAGACAGACGATTTTGCACATTGATTTAAAGGAAAGCAGTAGTGATCCCGGGTGGGGTAAGTTATTTATCTTAGAGATTTACCGTTAGTTATGGCATCTTGGCAATGAAAACATATACGAGTATGTTTAATGTATAACATAAAGTAACACCATGTTTCTCATTGGACGTTTCCTCTTTGGTTACAGGAGACTTTTCTCTGTTCATGTACATATGCGCATTTTAAAGCTGACTATCCTGTATATACCCTAAAGGCACCAAACTCATCTTACTATTTTGAAGTGGATTGGTGGTGACAGACTGAGGTTCATAACAGCAGATTGGATTGATTTCAGTCACTAATAACGCTGACATGGCTATTACCTGTGACTCAAATTGGTTCATGGGTTCCCTTTACATTTTAGGAAGTGGTTCCTCGCTCAACCCCAATTCTTTTACCCAGTGCACTCCAGGTTTGGACCTCAGGTAAGCTCCTCTTGGCTCTGGGCTACCGGTCGACCTAGAGGCTACTTATGCACGAGAGACTTTCAGCACATGGGATTTTAATATACCACTATTTGGGTGATACAATAAAAGACATTACATACACGTTGATGTGGGAGCACTTTCAGGTTGCTCCAGTGGATTGATGGTCTGACTCTACACATTGTAAAAATACCTTTTTGTCTGATTAGAGTGATCTATGTGCAGATTTCTTAATTATCCATAGAGAGTACACAAGATTGATTTGGCTTTACATGTCATTTTCCTTTACAGTCTGTTATGCTCATGAAGAAGGGGTTTTTACCTCGAAACGTGTCAGCTACCAGCAGACTGTATTATTATTTTTGTAAATTTGAAGCTATTAAACCTGTTGCTCTTGTTGAAATATTATTTACTCTCTTTCTTCTATAAACTGTGTACTTACTCACTCAGAAATTGCTTATAAAATGTATTGAAGTTTGACTGTGTTTACAGTATAAAAGAGAGTGCAGGGGACGGGAGGATTCTACCTTCGGATCTTCTTTGTTTTCTTCCCTGCTCTCTCCCAGGAGTATAACCATAGCAAAAGAGCAGGAAGAGGGTGTTGTGGGATAATTTCTGCCCCAAGCCAAAAAGGAAAATGCGCCTGCTTGACTTGGGCCTAAACATGCAGAAATACTTTCCTGTAATTTGAAAGCACACTGTTGACTGGCAGACCAGAAGGCCAGTATGGACATTTCAACATTAGCAAGTACCCTAACAGTATTGCCATACAATTAGGTGTGCACTGTATGTGAATGACAAGGCTGAAAAGAAATGAGACCTACCTTTCCTTTCAGCCATAGAAATTAATACATTTGGCAGTTTGGGTTTAAAGGAACTGTTTACAGAGGAAACTTCCTGGCATGAACCATTCAAATATATATTATAATTGGAAGTTGGACATTGATGGCCTCCGGCAAGATATTAAAGCCGTTGATGGCCTACTACAAGATATTAAAGCCGGCCTCATGTGTAAAGCAATTGCAGCATTCACAAATATAGGTTTTCAGTGCATGAAGAAAAGCTGTGCTTAGCCCAAAAGACATTTTTCTCATGATATTTGAAGGCCCAGAACTGCTCACCTTGCCCCATCAGAAGCCACGGTCAGCTCTGCTGTTCTCCTTATCTTCAAATTTACTTTGAAATGTACAGAGCCAAGAAAGGGGCAGGATTTGCGCCACATTAAATTTGCATGATGTGAACAGATTACCACTGTGAAAACATGAGACCCATCTAATAGGGGTGTACTCTTAAAAATACAAAGAATTAAAATTCAATTACTGGTGATGTCAGGGTCTGGCTGACAACTGACATGTTTCAGAAACTGCCACATGAGTAAGGGGGTGGAGTTATACTCTCTGCTCAAGGAAGATAAGGAACCAAATTGGCATTAGACCTGGGAAAAGAATGTAAATGACTTTAGGGCCAGCAGAATAAATGAAGAAGCTGGCCCAGACTGATATTTAAGTTTGGAGAAAAGAAATGTAATGTGCAATTGAAGTTAAAATATGCATGTCATTCATTTTACATAGGATTGTATGGAGGATCATACTTTGGCCATTATCTTAGGACCCATAACTCTTACAGAAATGATTCAAATATCATGGCAAGCTCTATCCAGTTATTCAACTCTCATAAACATTCGACCTTCGGTACTGAAGTTATAAACTGAAATGTGATGATACGTTCCGAGAGAATGTCACAAAGTGGAGTTCTGGGGAGATGATATCTTATTGATTTAGATATATATATATAGAAAATGTTATATTTGTTGAATATATTACAAAAATCTGCCATTCAAACATGCAACATCCTGTCAGACACAGTTCCTTTAAACCCAAACTGCCAAATGTATTAATTTCTATGGCTGCTTTCTCTTTATGAAAAATTCATTCCATTAAATCTGGCATGGTCAGACAAATTCAGACATACATATTTATGATGCTTATTGGTAAAATTAAATAAATTGCTATGTTCTACATTTTGCTGCAACTGTAAAATTATTCAGAAAGAGAATTCAAGGGGGTGCAGTCATAAACTCCCCAAAATGAAGCTTAGTAACTAAAGGAACCAATGCAAAGAGAAGAGGCTAGGCCTTGTTTAAGGGGAGGAATATACATGTCCAATTGGAATTAATAGCCACTGAGCAGATCTCTCCTAATTTGGATATTTTGTGGTAGTGTTTAAATACTTATAAGGAGATGCACAATGGGAAAAAGATAGAGCTGTTTGAAATCATCTGTGTGGGAACTTCTTCCAAAATTGCTGGAGAACCAAAATTGCCTGGGAGGTGGATTAGACCAGGAGGACGAATAAAATATTGAGTGAACCTGGAGAGTTAAATAAAGGGGTGGATTCTGGAGGTCTCCATGACTAAACCTGGAGAGGTCATCTAACCAAGTCCCTATGTTTCCCCTGAATACCCAGAAGCCTTGATGGCTTTTCCTGAGCCCAAAACCCAGAGATATTATATGTAAGTAAACTTGTCCAACCAAACCAAGTCTAGTGGAGATCTGTTTGATTTAATATCTTCCCCTTATTGATTGGGTGGGCAGACCAAGTAGATCTTAAACATTCTTACTAAATCATAATTGAATTAACTGCCAAATAGCTAAAGAATGTGAGTTGAGCATAGTGACCTTGGGGAGTTTGAAACGTTTGACCTCTCTCCTAGTACTGATTAAAGTTAAAGCCATTTTAAATAAGTGGGTATGCCTTACCTTATTGTGGCCAACTCCAAAATCCCCTAAAGGTAAGTGGTGTACCTTAAAAAAAAGACAAAATTCCTAACTGTTCACCATTCCTTAGACCCTGCCAGGAGGTGACAGTCTCCATATTAGTGGAGCACCTATAGCCCACAGCAACCCAACCATAAATTCAAATGAAATGATTAAAAGAGGTGGCCCAAACAGTAGCACACATTTCAATAAAACAATGCCTTTAGAATATCCTGAAAGGTAAAGTGCAAGTGTTGCTGTGACCCAAACATCAAAGGAAAAAAATGAATAAAGGCAAGCCAAGCTGTTTGTGGAGACAGAATTAAAAAAGTCATTGATTACTAAAGGTCTCCGAACCTGGACCCCTTTGTTCTGTGGATGGACCACCTGTAGTTATCAGAATTTGTTGCAAAGGCTGCCGCAGAAACCCCTCGGAAAACATTCTGTCCGGTTAACTACTAACAAAAGGGTACCTAAACTTTGACCCCATATTGTCTATGTATGTTTGTGTTCAATTGTCAATGAGTCAAAAAAAGCAACTTAATTAAATTAGATGAATAGAATATGTGTAGCTCTTCACACAAACCGAGCCTTGGCATATTAAACAATACTGACATTGTAATGTCCTAAGCAATTGGTAAGATAGTTGTTGTGATCCAAACCCAACAAAAATTCAAAGGAAATAAAGAAAAAATAGGCTTAAAAAGTAGCGCACATTACCACAACGAGCTGCATATAGTGATTCAAACGTGGGACTGGTAACTTAGTGGAAACTGAACAAAAAGAGGTTTTAAAACTTAGGGGGCTTTGAACCTGGGCTGTTTTGATTGCTGGCTAGATTATCTAGACCTGCCGAGCAGCATATAGCACAGTACAGATCCTTGCAGCCGTGAGACAAGGCGTACAGAACTTTAGATACCTACGTCTTATGTTCCATTTAATAACTGTCCTCTACCAAAACCTTGCTCACGTGCAATTAGATTCTCCATAAGCCTATTGGCAATGTGGCATAGGTGCATTGAGTGTTAGTCGATAATACAAATGTTGACTATAAGAGCACTAACAAAATGTACTTTTTTGTAGACAATTAAAAAGTCTCATCACATATTAAAAAGTTATTTCAATTTTAAAACTTTAAAATCATTTGGGAGTAGTGTATTTGCCAACAAAATGGGTGAAAAATCACAAGTAAGTCAGAGGTGATTTTTTCAGTCTTTTTCTCAGAGAAAAAAAATTAGCCTTTGAGAAGATATTTTCAATGGTTGAACTATAATGGTGGAAAACAATAGAAATCCACAACATGAACACATGCCAAGATAGAGCATAAGTAAAAAAAACACCATATTCAAAACGGCAAGTCCAAAATTATGTCATACCGTTATTGTACATAGAGCAGACGTGGCATCCAAAGAAACTACAGTTAAGAAACATTTCTGTTCGATTTGTTCTTTTTATCGCTCCATTAATTACAGTATCCCTTGGTCTAGTACCTATTTGATCGGAAATGCTTTTTGTTGTGGGCGTGTTGTCACAATAAGTGTTTCATTATTCTATTCTTAACCTGATTGCGGGTGGATTCGTATGGAACGTGTGCCGCCACCTGACTAGAGTCAGGGGCTATGTGCATTTCTCTTCTATCCGCATATGACGGGAAAAATATGCTGTATATTGCCGTGTTCTCTTTGCTAGAAAGATGGTTAGCAGTGTGAAGTAAGTCGTGTGCCACCACCCGACGCTGCACATTCCAAGAAACCAGTGAAGTACAGCAAGAGAAGTGAAATACTTCAGATAAAGGAAGATGGAGTCGCATCAGCCAGCCCCAGAGAGAGACATCTTTCATAACATATTGATTGGAATGTTGGAACTGCCGAAGATTACTGTGGGCGATATTCATTGAAAATAGCATTCCTCTTTTAAAAGTGGACTTTGTTTAGATTTCATTGCATTACAACATTTTGTATCAACTTAGCATGTGCGGTATTGAGTTTTCAGAAGAGCACTCTTTGAAAACACAATAACAACAAATTGCATTTCATCAAGTATTTTGTTGCCGAAAGAAAGAAATACATTTTTGCGCGAGCCAGTCTGACATTGTAAATTTCATTAGGTGCTTTCAATTGACTCTGATTCTGCACTATACACTCTATGATCCGGTGAAGAAATGTGTATCGTGAAGTAACACTATATTCTATCGATTCCTTCTCGAGGATATTTCAGTGGAGGCCATGTTGTTTTCTTGGTTCATTTCCATTCACTAATCTAATACAATTTCAAATCTTGTGAATGAATATATGATTCAGTTTTGGAGCCTGGGATATAGAAGCTCAATTCTCCTCAGAATGTTTTCCAGCATCAGTAATACAAAGGAACCTTCCAGAAAAGCAGTGAAGCTGAGGGAACCTGAAAGCTGGTCCACGTGCCTCAGCTCTCCACAGTGGCATGAAGCATTGCAGGCTGAAAGTTGAGCACTGCAGTAAGGTCTAAACATGTTTGGTAGATGTGATGTTTACATGGTGGCCTTTCCTGCTGCCCATCTCTGTATGTTGAGGGAATGTTGGTGCCATGAGTTATTGACAGCTCAGGAGAATGATGAGGAGTGTTTGCTGGTGAGAGTTCTCTGAGCGTCAGTTGGGGGCCTGAGGTGGGGTGTTACAGGATGGTCGTGGGTTGTCCGTCTCCTTGTATAGAACTGAGGAGTAAGTGGCACACTGCTCTTCCGTTGTTAAATTCAATCTTTCACAGCTCAACAGTAATCTTAGCAGTTGCTTGCATGTTTCAAGGTACTGGAACCCCCCCAGGAAATTTGCAAAGAGAGCTACTCTGCCCTTTTATGAGTAGTGAGAAATCCTACCAGAGAAAGCACTGTTGCTGAAAATAGAGGGACATATGTATCCATAGGCCCAGTGAGTGCAGTCTTTTCTGGTATCCCTGTGTGTGGGAGCAGCTCCAGCATGATGATAAATGTGACTACGGCCACAGTGACCTCAGTTTATCAGAGGAAAGAAGCGCCCCCTCCATCATCCATGCCCCTCGTTGGTTCTCATTCTAAGCACTGCAATATGGCTGAAGGGAAAAACACGACTGATATCATGTCCAGTCCGGGTTGAGGTCTTCAATACCATTCTGATCCATCTCAAGGGTTGACCGGGAAGAGCGAGAGATGTACTGCATGTGTAGGTGGCAGTCTAGTTAAGAAGCTGTTTCCAGAACTAGTTGAGTCTGTGGGATTTTGGATACACATTGCTCATCATCTGCCTAGGAAACATTACCTAATTATCTCAACACGTTAGGACATATTCACCTCATCCTTTTTGCAGAACCATGGGCCTCTTCACAGGACTTAAACACACCCATGCTGTCATAAAACATTCTAACCTCACCAGTGTGTTTGTAGCATCAATGTCCTGCTTTGCCATTTCATACCATCCTTTCGGTTGTTTTCTTTCTTCCAGAAGACTGAGGCGTGGATATCTCTGGCAGGGGGTGGGGGGCACAGTACCCCCACTGCACTGAAATGCCTGGGTGCTCTAATACCGCTACAGTGGTGATTTTTAGCGCACTATAAAAGCTAGCATTACATGACATACCATTGAGAACAAATGCGCGTGCACCAAGCGTGTGCATACAAACAGTGAGCTTTCGTGCTGAGTCCCAGTTCCTGCAATTGCTCGTGCAGATCTGCTTTGTTGAAGAAATCCCAAGGTCTGAGCTAGCCCGTTAATAAAGACTCTAACCTAATTCATGGAACGTTGAGTGGAGTAAAGCGACTTTGCACTGCCGACAAACACGTTCCACTGGGCCTAATTCACAGGGCGGTGCAAAGTGTATTTTTGCAAAGCAAAGTCACTTTGCACTGCAAAAGTAATCTGCACTGCGCTAAATTGGCAAAATTTGGACGAAAAAAGAACTAAGTAGAAGATTTAGGGCTTTTTATGTGAATTAGGCCCATTGAGCGTGGTGCAAAGAGTGTTTCTGCAATGCAAAATGACTTTGCCCCGCTCTGTGAATCAGGCCCAGTGGAATGTGTTTATTGGCAGTGCAAAGTCACTTTGCACCACTCTGTGAATCAGGCCCGGGGGAACGTGTTTATTGGCAGTGCAAAGTCACTTTGCACCACTCTGTGAATCAGGCCCGGGGGAACGTGTTTATTGGCAGTGCAAAGTCACTTTTCTCCGCTCTAAATGTTCCATGAATTAGGCCCTGTATTTCAAAGATGAGGGTGCACAACTGGAAAAACGACAAGGAATTAAAGCAGGTGGATTCTTGGAATGTCCCTCAATCTGAGTAAATCCCACTGTAAAAAAAAACACCAGCATCACAATTCTCTGTATGGTAGCGAATGCCATATATATTCATTTATTTACTAATTATTTCTTATATTTTGTAATATGGGTAATGATACATTAACACTTTGTTTTGATTTCTCATGGACAGTAAGGAAGACTCGCACGTGCCCCAGGGATTCGTGGTCACGCCCAGACAAGAAACGGACCTTAACTTGCTTAGTCCAGATTTCTATGCAAAAAATCTGCGGAACTGCATGGAATAGTGGCAGACTATAAAATCATCTTCGCAACATCTGAAATTATGCCGGTTAAACGCTAACAATAACGCCCCCCTCCCATGCCCATTCCAAATTCAACACCATATACTCCAATACATGGGGTTATGGACATCAATAAATACGCCCCACAGTGAATAGGATCAAGAAGGATGTGACGTCATCGTCTGTACGCGACAGGTAGAATTAATGCTATGGAAATGAACCCATTCCATAAAATCCTGTATCTCTTCACAAATACACCCCATTCGAAGGTCAGTGCTGGCTTGGTTCATAGGATGAATAAAGTCATATACAGTACAAATGGGCCAAACTCAATCTCAGTGCATTCCAGGCTGGTACACCCTCAGGTGGCCTGGCATTCCCCAATTGGTGGCTGAGTTAGTTTTTGTTAAGAGATGGATTGCCAGCATAGGAAACAATTGAAGAAACTGCAGCGGCACTATATTATATAGCGGATATTTTGTCTGTTCAATGGTTTAAAAAACCTAGTAAATATAAAGACACCCAACTATAGCATTTACCCTTAAAAACTAAGCCTACATACAAAAGAAAACATGGGAGACCCTGCTGGGCAGCCCCTCTGCTGCGTCTCAATTATTTCCCCAGCTCACTCAGGACTCTGGAGTAAAGGCTTCTTATTAGATTTAAGAAACTCAGGGAAATGAGGATCCCACAGCTGTGCGATGACCCAGAAGGAACTCTATTCCACACCCTGAAATGCCTTCTACCAGAATTAGATTGGCTTAACTTTAATTGTGCAATGGCTATCATACTGGGCTTGTCAATTGCCTCCAGGACACTGTCACACTGTGCGGAATATATTCCGGATCCAGATCACCCCATAAACTGAACCCCTGCCTTTGCTGTTGATCCCTGATTACTCATTTAAGTCCATGGCTCTCGGGGCAGTGTAGGCCATAGAGGTTATAGAGAAGACAGAGGATGTGGACATCTTCACATATTAAGAACCTAATACCAGATGCTCTTTCTCTGTAAGGAATAGGTAAGTACAACTTAAAGTCCTCATTACGCATAAAATACGCCTGGCTGGTTACATGGGGAGGTATGTTCTTACTCTCCTAATTGTTAGCCAAGATGCGAAACACCCGGAACGATGGGGCATATACCACGACCCTGGCCGAACGCGAACACTCTGTGGACCAATGTGCAGACTAAGCTTGAACAGCCTTTACTATAAGTTAACTATTTGCCTATTTGGAAAGGGGATTCCTTTACTTAATATTAAGGCAAGGGAGAGAAGGGTCCTCCTGCAGCTCAGCAGAGAAACAGAAATTGGTCCTTTCGGGAGACAGAGGAGTCATAGTCTTTCGATAATCAGTTTGTTAAAGACTTGGCAATACCTTCCCCTTTTGCAAAAACAATGCAAAGGATTAGGGAAAGAGTAAAGCAGGGTTCAGCCATATGCACTTGGTTCTGGGAGGCGTTTGGCATGTGGGGCACGGGATTAATGAAGACTGTATGTGATCAGATCTTTCGTCCCATTTCTTATTACGTGTAGTGCTGATCTGTTCTCTTATAATTTGTGTAGCAGAATGGTACCTACAACCAGAGAGGTAAGAAAAAGTAGACAAAGAAACATTCAGAAAGTTGCTCGACACTGAGGAAGGACTAAATAGATAAGAGAGAAACAGATGTGTTAGATCTAGTCCAGCCAATCTCCTCCCTATATGGTACGGTAAGTGGCAGGGTATTAGATGGTGGGGCAAGAGAGGATTGAGAGGGTTAGGAGGGGCATTCTCATGTAGACTAAGGGAAACCTGCTGAAGCCTTTCTTCTAGTGGTATCCGAACCCCAGCCTTTTGACATAGAACACAAAAAGAGCGCAGTTCACGAAAGAAATTAAAATAATGTGTAACACAAGCATCAGGAAAACTACGTAAAAGAAAAAGATACAAAAATGAAAGTAGAAGGAGTAACATAAAAGGTATAAACATAGAACAAGACCAAGAAAGACATACCATCGCCAGAGAGCCGCCCCGGAACATTTGCTGGAGTCAGTAGCAGGGAGAAGAAGCAACCAATGATAGGGCCCAAGAGGTGGGTGACCAGGAAGCTTACCTTGTCATTCAGGGCATGGGCCACATGCACTCCTGGCTTTTAAGCAGCAAAACCGTAGCGAAAGGTGAAGCAACACTTGCGGCAAGCCTGTATGTGGTCGCTATGCACACCAAGAGGACTAGTTAGCAGTCCTAGGTTTTTCCCCGTGTATCAGGTAATACAATCGCGGCAAAAAAGTCACCAGTAAAAAAGAATTGCGGCAAAAATGCTGTGGTTTGACCCGGTAAAGGTGTAACCCATTAAACCATTTAAGAGGAGCGGGGGTTGCGGGGAGAACCCTGCTCCCCTTAAATGGTATAATGGGTCCAGAGGTTGCGGGGCTGTCCCCCGCATCCTTTACATGATTGTGGCGCAAAAAACCACTGCATTTTTGCCGCAATATTTTGTAGTCAAGGCCATTTTTTGATGCGATTTTAAGACATGGAACCCTTCCTCATAGTCCATCTATGAGGCACTCCCTCCAGAAGAATCTAACTATCTCAATCGCCAATCATCGATGGCACACCAGAACATTTCCAGCAATTAATTCAAGGAACGAAACATGTTGGACGTGCAAAAGAGAGCACACCCGGTGCATCTTACCGAAAAAAACTCTGTTGGGAGCACCTGCAGCACACATAAAATCTGCCCTATAATAAGGTTTACCTCTACACACCATAATGTGCCATAACAATTTGTGGCTCTCATATCGTCTCATACAATATTTGTGGGTTAGTGCGGGTTCACAGTTCACATTTGAACATAGAATACACATCAACACTAGGGGCCTCATTACGACCCCGGCGCTAAACCATGGTGCTATCAGCACCATGGTCCATGCCGGGGTCAGCCATGGTGAATGGCGGAATTACCGCCCCATTCCAAGGTTGGCGGGGCGGTAATTCCCCATTCAACATGGGCCCTTCCTCATCCCATTTTTGCCCCATAGGGCTCAATGGGAATGGGGAAGGTGCTAAGTACGGTGCTGCAAATTGCAGCACCGTACTTAGCACCAAGGTCCCTTTGCGGCACCCTACTTTAACGGCTGGAAAAACCAACCGTTAAGGTCGGGTCCCGCAAAGGGACCTCGTAATCAGGCGTTAAGGGTTTAACGGCGCCGACACCTTTTACGGCGCCGTTAAACCCTTAACGCCAGGGTCGTAATGAGGCCCTAGGTGTATATATGGAGGGGCCATTTGTAATCAATTACTGTTTTTCAGTGTATAAAATGTAAACTTTATGAATGCATTGTGTAAGATGGAAATTAGAAAAAAATGTCAACTTTGTTCACAAAAAATGTCGTGATGCATCATATAACAGAACAGTCCAAGAATCCCTTGACAAACTCATAAAGAATAAAGTTGGGTTTCACTGAGAGATCCTGTTATAGTCTGGTCCACACAGTTTCTTGGCCCTTGGTGCTGGCTAGTCAGCTGAGCCTCCATGGAGAACTCTATTCCAGCTGCAATGTATTGGAGACATGCCTGCAGCACCATTTCATTTATTTTATTTTGAAAGCCTTCACACAGCCTGTGGGCATTGAGGTGCTGTTACAGGAATATGTCTTAGTTGTGTATTTGTGGCTTTGTGTCGTCTTGTTTCCAAGGCGAGCACGTTACTGCTGAGCTATCCTCCCGGGACCAGTAAGCCGAAAGGGGTAAATTCCCACTTGCAGCCGCACTCACTTAGCACACTCACATGATCTCTTCACCATGATCCACATTGCTTCATCTCTGCTGACCTCTGTGCCGCAGTGGGAATACCTGAAGAACGGCTTCGGTGCTAGGATGTATACCAGGATCAGTGAGAGCTCCTGCACCCTCAGACTCGAAGACCTCTGCAGAAGGCTTGGCTGTAGCGTAGCATAACGAGAGGACAGACATAGTGACAGCTCGTCCTGCTCCCAGGGAATTGAGGGAATATATCTTTTGGTTTGTTTTGCGGCTGTCCAGGACAGCTGTTTTTCATGCTGTTTTTGTGCACATCTACTTACCTCAACAAAAAAATGTTTTTTTGTATGGATCTGGAAAGCAGTTTGCATCCTTAATTTGTATTTGTATTCATTTACGAACAGGCTGTCATTTTGAGCGAAAATTACATACAAAGTAGTCAACAACAGAGAGCAGAGGCAGTCCTGTGGTAGGTACCTTTAAATTAAAGCATTGTTGGAAGTGAATGTGGGATACTGGGTCTGAAGGAGTAGGAGTAGCAACGTAAACAGGTAAAGGGCCTGAAGGATTTTGCAACCTTTTTAACATTGACATTTTAAGGCCAGTATTTACACATTTACATATTACATAGCGTAATCCTGAGGTCAGAATGCAGCAGTGGTGGGATGGGTGGCTCGTTTGGACGGGAAGGTGATGGGATGTGAGGGCTCCTTACTGGGTTGCAGATGGAGTTTGAGCCTTTTTTTTATTGGGTTTCACTGAACAGGTGTCTTCGGTGGCCAGTGGAGTGGGACTCGAAGGAAAATGGAGCGAAGGCAGGAGGAGGCAGAGAGTTCAATAGGGAGAGTACAGCGTAATGCATTCAACGAGGTAGTGGGAGACAAGATCATGAAAGGATTTATAGATGGGTAACAGACATTTAGAGAGAGAGAGAGAACGTTTTTACATAGAGAGCTATCCAGCATGCTGACAGTAGGTGCAGGAGGGGGAATGTTGAAAAGGGTGTATGTCACAACGTTATGAACCTTGCTGAGTTGAGAAGACGAGCACAGGGGGTCGAATAAGAAATAATATCATGCAGTCCCCATTACCTCCTTATTCCATGGTGCTCTCTATCTCGCCTATCTTCTCTACCTGCTTCTCCATTGACTATCCTGCTCTCCTCACTAAATCTGGTAGGAAAAAGTTTAAAAAGGACATCCTGGTCTCCAACCCAGGCCTCCCTATCGCTGACACCTACACTCGTGCCTCCTCCAAGGAAACTCTTACTGACATCCTCTTTTTCGTGCCTTCTCCTGACCTATGGACCCTTCATATGGTCTCTGTGCTCTCTCCTTTCTCCTCTCCTCCCATTAATGGTGGCACCCGTTGTGATGTCCTGTTGGCCCCCTTCCACTCTTCTAAGGCCATCATTAATGTCTACGCTAATGGGACCGTATTGGTCCAAGGCCCTCAGACCAACCTTCACCTATTTGATAGATGCTTCCCACGCCTCATCAACTTCCTTTCCTCTCCTGCTGTCCCCCTCCTCTGTCCTCGGCTACCTTGCCTCCACCCTCCCACCCTGCTCCCTCTCGGGCTCCTTCTTCACCTTCGCAGGGCGTACCTCTAATCTTTACCCCTCCCCGGAAGTCCTTCAAGGATGGCAACCATCTCCACATTGCCACTCTTAACTCTCGCTCTGCCGTCAAATATTCCTCTGATATCTGTCGCCTTCTTGAGGAATTGGACCTTGACATCCTCGGTCTCACTGAGACATGGTTCACGGCCAGCTCTGTCACCAGCTTTGACACACTCTTACCTGACGGTTACAAGATCCTCTCCGTGCCCAGGCCCAACCGTGCTAGGGGGGTGTGGCCCTTATCTTCCCTGAGTGGATTCCTGCCACTGTCACTCCTACGCAGACCTACTCCTCATTTGAATGCCTTGTCTGCTGACTCGCTCTCTCTCCTAGCCATTCCCTTACCGTGGCTACTATCTATCAGCCACCTGGTCAAATTTCCTCCTTCGTCTCCGAGTGGGCGGACCTCTCCTCCTCACTCCTGTCCTCAACCACTCAACTCCTCTTTCTTGGAGACTTCAACATCCACTTGGATGCCTCCTGTCCTCCCTCTGGACTCTTTCGCGACCTCTGCAACTCTCTCTCACTCTCTATTCTCCCGTCTGGGCCGACTCATTCTGCAGGGCACACTCTTGATGCTCTGATCTCTTCTGACCTTCCCCTCTCTGTCCCTCTCTCCACTCCTCTCTCCTGGAGTGATCATTTTCTCCTATCCTCCCACCTCACCTTCCCTACCCCACAGGCAAAGCCACCCTCATCACTGCCACCCTCCTTCTCGGTCATCTGACCAATGAAGCGTGTGTCAGTTGAGGCTTTCGCTGCCACCTTCTCGTCCCCCCTCCCCCTTTGGCTGACTCCCACCCTGACACAGCCCTCTCCACTCTCCACTCTGCTATATCTGATACTCTTGATATCCTTGCCCCTGTCATGAGAATCCGCCTGAAGCCCAAAGCCAAATGTAACTCCTGGTATGACTCGGATGTCCTCACCCTTAAACGCAAGTGCAGGGTGGCAGAGAGGAAATGGCGCGCTTCATGTTCATCCTCTGACAAACTGGCCTGCCGCCTGCTCTAAAGGCAATACCGGCTCTCTGCTCTCACCAAGAAGAGAACCCTTATCCAAGCCCACATCTCTGCGGCATCTAACAATTCGGCCGAACTCTTTAAAATCTGCAAGGAGCTGGCCAACCCTGCTGCAGTCTCTACCTCTCCTGTCCCCTTCCAGGCCCTCTGCACAGCACTGGCCTCTCACTTCATCCCAAAAACTCAGGACATCCTGTCCTCACTCTCCTTCTATCACCTCCCCCTCTATCCCCTGCTCTTCCTCTGGCCCTTCTGTAGCCACCCCTCCTCCCTCCTTCTCTGCCTTTCCCCTTTTCTCTGCTGACAAGGTTTCGAGACAAGTCTGATCTATGAAAGTCTCGTCAAAACAGGTCCACCCCTGTTCCTCCAAAACTATCAAGGACCACATCGACTCCTTGGCTCCTGCCCTGGCTGACTTCTGCAATCACTTCTTCACCTCTGGAGTCTTCCCATCCCCCCTCAAGCACTCCCTTGTGCACCCACTTCTTAAGAAACCCTCTTCCGACCCCTCCTGCCCGGCTAACTATCGCCCAATCTCTATCACTCCCTTCCTGGTCAAGCTCCTGGAGAAACTGGCCATCTCCCAGCTTAACCTCCATGCTGAATCTGTTGGTAGTCTTCATGACCATCAGTCTGGCTTCAGAGCTGCCAGGAGCATGGAAACTGCTCTCCTGAACATCCGTGAGGACCTGCTCTCGAACCTTGACTCTAACACCCCATGTGTTCTCATTTTGCACAATCTCTCTTCTGCCTTTGATACTGTCAACCACACCATCCTGCTCAACCGTCTCCGTGATAACCTGGGTATCACTGGTCAGGCTCTGGCGTGGCTGACCTCTTTCCTCTCCAATCGACCCTCCCAGGTCCAACTGGGGCCCTTCCTCTCTGACATATTTTTCTCTACCTTTGGTGTCCCCCCAGGGATCTAACCTCTCTCCCTGGCTGTTCAATCAGTATCTGGCACTTCTTGCCCACCACATCGCCGCTCTCTGTCCCAACTTTCAGTGCTATGCGGATGATACCCAGCTCATTTTCAGGCTACCCTCGGCCTCCTCTTCCCCTTTCCTCATCTCTGACTATCTTTCTGCTATCCATGAATGGTGTGCTGCCAACGGCCAATGCCAGTAAGACTGAGATTCTACTCATCGGCACACCCACTCCCTCCTTCCCTGCAGCTCTCTGGCCGGCCTCTCTTGGCCCTCTTCCTGCTCCTACCTGCAAGGCAAAAAACCTTGGGGTCATCTTCAACACCACACTCACTTTCTCTCCTCATATATCTGTCGTCTCTAAGAAGACACACTACCAGCTACACCTCCTCAGAGGTATCCTTCCTTTCCTCTCCTTCCCCCAGAGGCTCACTGTCTCTAGAGCCCCGGTTCTCTCGAAGCTGGACTACTGTAACAGCCTCTATCTAAATCTGCCTGCCTCTACTCTCCGCCCTTTGCAACTCATCCAGAACAGGACTGCACGACTTGTCCTTGGCCTCAAGCCCAGGGACCGTATCTCTCCAGGACTGAAATTACTACACTGGTTCCCAGTGACTGCGAGGATTAAGTTCAAAACCCTCTGCATTGTCCACAAGGCCTTCTGGGGCCTTGAGCCAAAATCCCTTCAACTCTCTCTTCCTAAATATCTTCTTTCTAGAGCTCTTCGCTCATCCGCCTCCAACTCCCTCAGGGTCAGCCGCTTCTCCAAGCAATGAGTTGGGGGTAGATCTCTCTCTGCAGCAGGGGCTTCCCTCTGGAACAGCCTTCCTGCCTCCCTGAAACTTGAGGAGAACCATCTCCGGCTCTGGAAGCACCTCAAAACCTTCCTCTTTGCCTCCGCTTTCTCTCCCCCTGTCCCCTGCTAAAATCATTGAAACTGCACTGAATCTGCAACCGTGCCACGCACCGTTCTCGGTCCTTGGCCCAGCCACTTTTCCCTGCACTGCCTCCCTGGCAACCCCTGCACTGCGGGACTGTCTCTGTATCCCTACAGCCCGTCCTCCCTAGCACTTGTCTGCACTTACCTTGCACTTGCCACCAGCTGGCCCTTATTATTTATCTTGTATTCTACTAACCCTGTACTGCACATTTCCCCTCCCCTTTTCCCCCTGCACTTTTGCCTTCCCCTCTACCCTTGCACTTGCGCGATATGAAAAACACCTGGCCTAGTAGGTTTGTTGTCTGTCTCCCCCTGTTCCCTTCCCCGCCTCGTCGCGCCTTGAAACACTTGCGTATAGGCGCGTTACAAATGCCATATCATATCAGTAGTTCAGTTTGTTAAGCTCAAGAGTAGAGATACGTGTTTTGGTTGAGTTTGAAGGTTGCAGAGGTTGAGGAGGGGAAGTAGAAGAACATGTGATGTATCACGACTGAAAAGGTGATAGTTAAAGCCAACAGGGGACATTAGTTTGCAGAGGAAGCTGGTGTATAGTGTGAAGAGGCACAGGCCTAGGTCTAATCCTTGAGGAATAATCACGGGTAGGTGTGCTGGCGAATATATATTCCCATGAGATGGAAACAAAGTAGTCACAAAGCTAGGAAGACACTCTGTTGAGTATATTGTCCTAGAAGAAGTTCTACATCATTAAAGGAAGGTCACTGGTCTGGAAGGATGAAAATGAGAAGTGGTGAGAGTAGTGGGCAGTGGAAGAGAATTGAAACATGGATGATCACAGTAGCTGTGGAGTATGTGTATTGGAATACAGATTGGAGGTGTAACTCAGGTTAGTTGACTGAGTGGTTGGAGACTACCCTCTCAAGGATTTTAAAGGGGTAGGAAAGGACAGAATTACCAAAATCAGTAAAGTCACTCTATATGGTGGTACCTAAGAACAAATATTTTAATACCTTTATTATATTTTCAGGGGAGGTGTTGTAGGAGCTCTAACAGGGTCTATAAGAAAGGTACACACGCAAGGTAGCATAGTGAACAGTATAAGAATTGTGGATTAGCAGAAAACAATTGTAAAGTTCAAAACTAAAGGGGAGCAGGTACCCTAGTTCAAATTCCAGTTCTCTATTCTAAATCACAGGAGCTTATGGTTGCCTAACCTGCCCCTTCATTTAGTTAACACCCAAGCACTGATTCATGGAATTATATGCGTGTAAAATGGGTATTTGCATGCCATTCTGCGTGGCAGGCAGAATGACACACAAACCCCTGTTTTACACTTAAAAAAATCCATTAATCAGGGCCATAGTATCCATGTATCTAGAGTACCCCACCATGATATTTTCTTTGTCTTGGAAATTGCTGCATTGATCATTGGTCACCCGATTGATCTTCCTCCTATGTTCACACCAGCAGACTGAAAACCTCTCAGTTATTGGGGTCTTTTGTATCCATCAGAGTCTTTTCTACAGTCCCAGTCAAGCTATGTTCAAGTTGAATCAGCAACCTACCAACTCCACACTCTGTCTCTCAGATTTTCTTCTCTGAAAATACACCAATTCTCTAGTATACCATCCCAACTCTCCCACTGATGGTCTCCCTTTCACTGTTTTAATATACACGATATCAGCAGTTGGATGAATCCTTCCCCCTTAATTCAAGATCATCTGATAGATCAGTGCTTTATGGGGAAATCTCCATTCCATGTGTTTCCTCTTGACCTGTCACCTACACGTGTTGAATATTCCCTGATTGCCTTCTTTCTCTCATGGATTGAGTTCCCTGCACTGTGTGGCTTAATGGTTTAATGAAGCACAGGAGAATAAAAGAAAAATCAAGACTGCCTGAATCTAAAGTGAAGAGACAACAGAATAATGCTTCGCTACATTCACACTTTTTGATTTCCTTCAAATACCATGAAACGGGTGCACCTCTGGACGCAGTTAGTTACAAGCTCAGCTGAGGGATAACACAAACATATGGCACGAATTATGTCACACACCAGGACCATTAATTTGAACTGTCCCAAGCACTGGGTGATTCACTTTTCACTCACTGCAGTAATCTTAAATGGCCTCTTGCTGCACTGGAATAAAAATACTGAAAGACAGAAATCTGGAAACAATGTATATGTCCAGAGATTAGCTTGATCATCATGAGAAAACAGACCTATATAATAAAAAACTAATCAAAGAAACACATTGAAAGTTCCATAACCAAAACATTCTAGTCAAGGCCCAACTCATATGGACTCAATTCAAGGGACATATTTTTAAGGAAAAATACATTTAAATTCCTTCAATGCTGAATCCATCACCTTCAGGAACAATTTAAGTCTGAACTAATTTCAAGAATGGAGTCATGTTTTCTAAACTCCCTAGCTTCAAAGAAAGATAATTGCACTTAAGATTTCAGCTTTGAACTAGGCCTTCCAATAAAATTCTCCTGATGGAGGCATTAAAGGCATTACAAACAAAGGAGGAATGTCAGTAAACAATGTTAATTATTTACTGAAAGGCATGCCTGAGCACGAGTGTTTCGTAATTTAAGAACATTATTCAAAGATTTAACATGCCCCCAAAATGCCTTTACAAATTATTTAAGCCATAAAACCACAACCATATAAACAAAAATCGAAAGAAGTATGTTATGACTGTGAGATTCTTCTCTATAAAATGGTTCTAACCTTAAATATTTGTAGGATTAGTAAAAATGTATCAAATGAAAATATTAATAATGTTGCATAGTTAATTGCAGATTGATGACAGTTATCTCTGAAAGTGTAGAGAACTTAGAAATCCAGCAATCCATATGTATTGAATGTGTCATGTTGCTGCAGTGAGATATGGATTACAACATACTGTTGAATTCAGAAGTGTCAGGGCATAATGCCCCCATATTTTTGTATGTTCCAAAATAAGATCAACCTATATAAATTAAATCGGTGTATTCTTTGGGAGTGCCTGCCTAGTAAAAAAGCAATGAAAGATTTGACCAATCAAAAAGTTTGAGGTAATGAGGACATCGTGAGGGAACATTTCCCATTATAAAAGAGGAAACACACAGAGAAAAAGAAGAGCTAGGATTTTAAAGAATGCCAAGAAGGGGAAGACCTGTTCCAAATGGTTGAATACTGATCTGGGATAATATCTGGAGATGAAAAGGCCTTGTCCCTGAGGGAGCCAAAAGCAGATTTACGTGAGGTATGAGACAAAGAGATCAGAAGGGACCAGCCCATTGGGAATTCCCTGGGAACACTTGAGGGCCTCAACTGGCTCTGTGCCAAAAACAAAAATTCAAAATGAGTGTGAAAATACATCAATTTAATTGCACATAAGCCTTCTAGAACCATTTCTCTGCTAACTCACAAGAGTGGATGGATTGGCAGGTAACGTTCACTAGGTTGAGCATATTCCAAATAGAATACTTGAGCATGTAAAGTGGAGCCTATACTTTGCTTTGTCACTGTGTTCAAAACCAAACCAGATTTGTTTTACACATTTATGGGCAGATAGAGTACAGCTCTCTTGTAAATCCAAAGTCAATTAAACAAAACCCTGTGGACTTTCACAAGTGTAGTCTGACACCATAATTGTGTTATGGTACACATTTCTGCACCTCCAGGATTGGATAAATGATGTGTGATCTGTGAAAACCATAAATATTTAAAAAGACAGATTGGGGATGAAAGGGATTTTAACTGTGTTACTCCCATGGGCCGGGAGGATAGCTCAGAGGAAACGCCCTTGTCTTGGAAACAAGAAAATCTGAAGCAGCAGTAGTTAGAAACCCAGTCCCGCACTTAGCCGCTGGACTCTGTCACAAAGTGCTATATTAAGAAATAAGAAAAACAAGATTTTTCCATTTCCATAAAAAACTATTTTAAATTAAACTACATACACTCCTCACTCATAACAATGCTTAAAATTGACTGAGGACACTACCCTAGTGGGTGCCAATCTGCAAAGTCCAGTGGGTTGGGTACTTATTCAGTTAACTGAAAATCAAAAAACTGCATTCGAACGTTGAAAGTGTAGACCCCTACACACTGAATTCTAAATTGAGGGCAAAGTGTCCACAAACACATGCCCATAGATCGTAATGCAGCCTACCTATGACTTTGTTTTTAAATGCAAATGCTAGAAACCCACAGCGCCACATGCACGCAAAGGGCGAATTCTTTTTAAAGTGTTTTTCACACTTGTTGTTTTTCGGTTGACATTTCTGTGATACCAAAACTTGTTTTTAATATTGGAGAAAACAAAATAAAATGTTGGCGATAAGGGACTTGGAAGGAAATGTGAATTGCATTGTGTTGCTTAGTAATGTGATTGCCCTATTGGACTAGATACAGTAATGTAAGTATGATATGACAGAATGTGTGAATTGCATTTAGTGAGATATGCAGAGGCAGGCCCATTCTTGCTTCTGTAAACCAGTTACCAATGTATCAATATTTCATTGTGGTGACTTCGGCATCATAAAGTTACAGGACCACCTTTGACATGATTTGATTTTAATAAAACAACAGTTTGATTCTTAATGCAACCCATTACTTATTCCAAAATTGTGGGCTGGTATTGCATGTTAAGGGGTTTGAAATTAGGGATTTAGAATACACAAATAATTTTAACCGTTTGCTGCAAGGTTAAAATCAGACTGGAGCATCATGGAGCTCAGGCACCTTGACAGCCTAACTCTGTAAGGTGTGGGAGTACATGCCCAAGTATCTGACTCTTGCATGGTGCCGTGTTCTCTGTTTGTTCACCTGAATCAATTTGCCACCAATTCCCCTAGCTTCTCTATTCACAATCATACTAACCGAGTTCCCCATCATTCGGGACTTTCAACAAGGGTGTCCCCATCATGCATGCAGGCTTGAAGGTGCACTCTGAAAACCCAGGAAATTCACCACACCTCTTATGTCCCTCATGCAGTTGCCCTAATAGTGACTTTCAGTGTTTCTTGCATCCTTGGAAGAGTATAGTCCCAAAGGGTCTGTTGTGGGAGACTCCTTGTTACATGGAATATTTGTTATCTACTTCCTAGATAATACATATTACAAGTGTTCAGACAAGGGGAACTAAAAGGGGAACTTCTGCTAACAAAATCTTGTGCAGCTCTCTGCTGGTGTGAGTTGGGGAGGCTGTGTGACCTCTTTGGAAATCCACCATGTACTATGTTTCATTTTTGCATCACTAAGCTGGTGACTTCCTCTTTTCACCAGAGCCACCATCCCCCTGACCCCAATTTTGAATTGTCACAATCTGCAATGATAATATTTTCTTGGCTCTGATACTCTGTATCGATGAACTTCACTTAATATCACTAATTTCCAAGATCTTCAAGGGATTAAAGGCAGGTGAATGAGCTTTAGACTGAAGCACTGATAGTAAATGGGCAGAGATTTTCAGTTTGGATTTCAATGTGACTTATTTCCCCAAACATAGGTGTTTGCTTTACTTTTGTACTTGGGGTTCAATACAAGTAATTTGTGTTTATTGTTTCATACCTCTTCACTCCTATTTTTCAATTGCACTTCTTGGCAATAATGTTCAATTTACTTACAGAAATTGAAAATTTTTGAAGTGAAGAAACAGTGTGAGCATTTTTGTTTGTGTCCGGTTATCCTAAGTGATCCAACAAATGCCATGAAATTTCTAGAGGTACTGTGATGAGACCCTGATCTACCTCGAAATACTGGAAGCTGTCAAATATTACTTAATGGCTGCCTCAAAGCTATTACATAATGTGATTGCATGATTGCCCTTTCTTCAATTCACCTGCCAACCAGCCAACATCATTACTATGCATAAAGCCTTTCAACTGACATACAATTCTGTTATTCCAGTTCATGCATGCCAATTAAAAGTCTTTTAAAAAACGTTTACAGCTGTCTTCTAAAATGTCCACAAACATTCACTTCAGAAAATTACCATGGTGCAAATGATTTAGTATCTTCCCACTGTATATTCATGGGCTATCTGAGCCAACAGAGGGATTTTTGGGAATTTGGTTATGCTAAAGTTGTCATTCTTGTACCATTAGTGAGGTTGGCTGAGACATCATGTGCCCTTCCGCCCCTGCACCACCCCTACTTCTTTTAGGGAATATCACACCATTCTTAAATATGTCTTTCTTTTGGTGTTCTTCCCTTTGGCATGATTCTGTCTGGCAGTCATCTAAAGAATAGCCCACGGATCCCTGTTTTCCAAGGACTTTTTCAGTTGTTTCTATTCAGTGGTACTTCAGCACTATCTATACCCCAACACTATTGCATTGTAATACAGGTAGATAGCATGTGAGGAGGGATACACATATTTTAGGTATAGTTTAGTTATTTACACACCCATTGACCCCCCCCATGGCCATACTAATTCCAATGGCTATTTCCACCCACGAGCTTCCCATCCCCACCCAAAACACATACTCGTGCAAACTCTTTGAGCTTTCTTCATCAAGTAGCAACATCAAACTTTGGCATGCCAGTATTATTTCTAAGCTGTTTGTTGAGCATTAATAAGATCAATAGTGGCGGGATGTATCCAAGCAGGCAAGTACTGGGAGTTGTGCGTTGGGCCTGAGATTGAGAATTAGAACATCAAACCCCTGAATGAATGATTTCTGAAACCTTTGTTAGGGAGTTGTGGAATTGTTTCATTTGGGAGAAGGAAGCACCACCCTACCCCCCTCCCCGCAGACCTGTTGTTCAAGAGGATCAAATAGTTTGAGGAAGAAGGGGCACAATGATGGGGTGGGAACAGTCATTGAACAATGGCCCAAAGGACCTGGAGGTAATTTGACAAAGTAAATTAATGCATATAAGATGCATTTTGATCTGCGTAGTAGGGGTTGATAATACCCCTGTTGAAGAGATTGAAGGTGGAGACCTCTGTTCAAGGCATACATTTTTAAAAATAGAGCGATCAAAAGAGATGAGGCTGCCTTGATGATGTCTGAGGTAAATAATGATCTGGCTAATGCAGCCCTGAAGACAGCAAAGCATGCAACCCAGGGCCAATGGATGCTAGCAGGCATCACCATGTTCTACTGCACACTTACTTCAGTCACCCAAACTGACTATTGAACTCTGAATGTCAAATGTTCTGATACCATGAATGTACCAGAGGAAATTGGGGAGGGAATGCAGGAGGATGCAGGTTTTGGCCAGTGAGACAATAAGAATCTGAAAAAGGATCAGGTCAGTGGCCAAAAGCTTTTCTCCTAAAGAAAAAGGGAACAAGCATGCTATGGGTGAGGCAAGGGAGAGTGGGACCCAGTTGGGGTCATGCAGGACAGAAAGTCAGCAGGGCTAGTAGGCTTTACATTATGTTCCCTTGTTGCAAGAATTAGCTGATCAGACCATGTGCCAGGTGCCCAAGCGCTGTGGTTGGGAATGATATGATATGATATGGCATTTATAATGCGCCTATACACAAGTGTTTCAAAGCGCGACGAGGCAAGGGCGGGGGAACAGCGGGAAGACAAACAACGATCCTACTAGGCCAGGTGTAATTCAGATTGCGCAAGTGCATGGGGAAAAGAAAGTTCAGTACAAGAGATAATAGAATAAATAACAATAAAGAAAGTACATACTGTAGGAACACAGAAAAACAGTCCCCAATTGCAGGGTTGCAAGGAAGGAAGTGCAGGTGTGCAACTGTCGGGGGAAGGGACCTGGGCCCGCGATCAGAGGGTGGCCAGGTAGCCAGTGCAGTGTCAGTTTCAGGCAGGAAATCAGCAGGGCAGAGGAGGAGAGAACGCAGAAGCAAAGAGAAAGGCTTTGAGATGCTTCCGGAACCAGAGATGATTCTCTTCAAGTTTCAGGGGGGGCAAGAAGGCTGTTCCAGATGGAGGCACCAGCCGAACAAAGAGATCTACCACCAACTTGTTGCTTGGAGAAGTGGCTGACCCTGAGGGAGTTGGAGGCAGAAGAAAGAAGAGCGAGAGAAAGAAGATATTTAGGAAGAGAGAGTTGTAGGTATTGAGGCCCCAGACCCCAGAAGGTCTTGTGGACAATGCAAAGGAGGTGATTGTGTTTAAATCTGGAAGCTTGAAAGGGGTGAGTGTTTGCTACTCCTTGTTTAAGTGAGAGTCTGGGCATGCCTGTGGGCCGTATGGAAATTCAAAATGCACCTATGATACAGAGCGTTTATCATTAGGAGTCATCACAAGCCCTTAGAAGCCATTTGTCGTGGAAAAGCTATAAATAGGGTATAGTGTATCTCACCTCATGGATCAGGAAGGTGCAATGTCTCAACATTAAGCACACAAAGGGAAGGAGCAATGTGGTAGCAGACCGAGTGCCTCGCAATACTAGCTCTGAAATTTAGAGCATGATAGTTCCAAGACGAAGCAGAGTTGTCCCTTGTACGGAAATATTCCAAGTATCCAAATGCAAACTGGCGAGTGAATGGAAAAAACGCTGTGTTCAGGATGAAATCTATGTCATTGTCAAAGGTTATGATGTGGGGGATAGAACAAGGAAGAGCATGAAGAGAAGGTCAAGCTTTTTAAGAGTGTGAAGAATGCATTGTTCTGTGAGAAAGGGAGGGTTCTCAGAGGGCACAGGCTCTTAGTCCCAGAAAGTATGTTTGAAAATTGTGTCACCAAGGACATGATTGACATCTCAGCTTGGGTAACAGCAAGACTCTCTTTCGAGAGAATTACTGTTGGCCGGGAACTGATGGGACCATCCAATAGAGAGGTTTATCAGAGTATGAAGTGAGTGCATCAACAGTGATTAGCGCTGATGCCTAGGGTCTATCCTATGGTTGTTCTTAAAATGACAAAATCTTTAGTAGGTTGGTCCTTTCTTTGCGCCATATTGCCAAATGGATAGCATGCCAAAATGCTGCTTTCTTAGACAGTGAAGTCTTTATCTAGCTTTAAGATTATTTTATAATGGTGGTCAGATGTTGTTCTTCCCCTGTTAGTTCAGGCAACCAATTGTATATTTACTGCCCTTCATGCTACATACAGTGGAAGAAAAGGGCATGATTGTGGTCAACAAAGGACCATACACAGCTATGGAATACCTTCCACTTGGCTGCTGGTTTACATGGGGCTGGAAAAACCAAGGAGGGACAGGTGCTTTTGCAATGTCAGGCGAGCTGGTTGGCTGATTGATGCTGTTCAGTTTTCAATTTGTGGAGGTCAGAGTGGGTATGTTGTGTTTAGTGATGACTCTTCTTTTTTGTTCATGGAGGTTTTGGGCGGGGTAGATAAATGTGTTTTGGGCATATCAAGTCTCTCATTTATTATTGCTTGTTTTTTATAATTAATCTATGTGCTTTGTTCTTTCTTAGTCGGATGTGAGTCACAGCCAGTAATATGGCTGGTATCAATGAAAGTTGCATGCTGTGGTTGCTGGACATGAAAATGCCCAAAGCTTCACTGGCATCAGCGTAAGCGAGCACATGTGCCCTGCACTTGCCTAAGACTCACAATGCTGAATTGAATATTATAAAAGAATACTGGGAAGAGACTAGGCATTGTAGAGGTGGGCTCATAATCACCTTAAACCAAAGCGACCCCCCCCCACTTAAGGAATGAGTGCACATTTGACGTAAAGCAAGTTTATTGTACAATTGTTCAGGGAGGAGCTAGGTGATGGCGTAAAGTCAAACTAACCCAAGCCTCACGGAACCACATAAGTTAACACATTAAATACATTTTTGCAACAGTTAAAATACTCCCGTGTTTTTTATTACAATCCTCCCCCCACATGTGATTGGACAAAACCTCTGCAAAGAAATCCCGTATTTCTCCAATTCTTTCGTTCTCATTGGGCATTTTTTATCTTAACTACCATCATCAGATCATATTCATAACACACACATTCTTGGGATTTGTCCGTGATAGGTCGTGACATCATTGCCCAATAAAATATTCATATACAAACATAATTCATTACTAGTAAAAACTGGCCTGAGCCTTTTAACCTTAAACATAATTACACATGGTCCACATGGATACTTTAACAACATGATGAAAAGCTGAGTAAACAGGTTCTCTTTGGACTGCCGATAGCTATCTCACCCCCATCTGAAAATACTATTGAAACCCCTCGGTATCGATTTGTTTGGCCTTAAGCACCACTTCAGCCCATGTTTTATTGCTGGTGTGCGAAACCTAAGGGCATTCCCACATCTTCTACTTCCCTTGGATTCTGTGCACAGGTGACCAGGGAAAGGCCATCGCTTTTGGATCCTGACCCTGGAGGTGGAGAAGCGAGGGAGGATCACCTGGATGGATGGTCCTTGGGGATTGGGAATTAGATTTTCTCAGGCGAGACGCTGTATTCAGCATTTCCCTTCTAGGAAGAGTCCTCTATTCCAGAGGCAGTTATGGGATATAGTTACCCGTGTCCCATTGGCCTAGAAAATAATGGAAGATGTCACCAGTGCAGCCACACCAGAAAGAGGGTGAAAAGGACTAAGTGTAAGATGGGTGAGACATGGTATTGATGGCCGACCTAACCCTCCCCCGACCTTCATGGGCTGCTATAAACCAGATCCCCTATTTTACCCGCACTCTCACCATTCTAGTACTGGGACTAAGAAAAGGCAACTGAGAGTAAGGAACACCACATACTTTGACCACATTAGAACTGGGACAAGGAAGATGCATGTAGAGAGTTGCAAGGGTCAGGCATGTCCCTAATTGTGGTCAGTCATGTCTCATTGGAGATCCAGACCTGCAGCGCAGCTGGGAGACGTGTGCCAGAGAAACCAGGCAGCAGTGGTGGGACCGGATGAGGAGCCAGGACACTGGCAACCTGCCCAGGAAGCTTACACAGTCTGTGGCCTTGGGGTCACATAAGTGTTTGCAGCCTGGGCCGCCATGACTTTTGCTCTGCAACAATAGCTGCAGACGAGCACTAAGAAGGAGGCACCCTGTCCTCATCCAGAAGGTGTCGCTCTGGGAGCCAGCGTGCAGAAGGAAGACTTGCTGCAGCAAGTGGAGCGCGATAGAAGTAGACACCACAGGCCGCTAAGTGTCAGAGGAGGACGTGTGAATGCCGGGGCGCTCCTGCAATGTTATTGAATGCTGAACTAAAAGGAACTTTACAAATGACACACAATAATGTCTTTTGAATACCAAACTAAATGGAACTTTAAGAATTCCATGAAAGAAGGCCCCTTAAATGCCAAACTAAATGGAACTTTACAAATTAAGCAAAACTCTGTTTATTGAATACCGAACCAAGTTGAACTTTGAAAAACAATCAAAACTAATGCTTACAGAATGCTGACGCGAATGGAACTTTAAATTCAGTGAAAACAATACATATTGTGAACCGCACAAAAGCCAACTTTATAATTTAGCGCCATGAATGCTTAATGAACACCAAGTGAGGTGGCATATTGAAACTAAGCATTCTATGGGTGGAATGGAGTAAACCCATACAGTTAAAGTGAATAACCCAACACGCCCAAGTGAAAAGTAGTTACAACAGAGGGCACAAGGGAGAAAATAAACATAAGAAGGTGGGTGTGACCAAAACACCCTCGACTGAACTTGTATGAATAACTGCAGAGCAGCAAGGCCTAAGAGCCTGAAAGGTTGTGCAACAAGTAAAGACAAAGCCAAGAGGCTGAGAAGAACAAGCAAAGGGATGAAAGTCATCACATCAAACACAGGAGGCGGAGAGTCAGGGATCCTGGTTGTGGACCTATAATGGGTGGTCTGTTTGGTCTGACACTGTGCCTAAACCAGTGAGCCCTACACTTTGAGAACTCAGTGACATTGCTGTAATGAAGATAAAGGCCCTCATTATAGGTTTCCCATTACAATGCTGGTGATTCTGCCAATCCGGTAGCAGCGTTACCACTACTGGCACGTGTAAGAGGATTCAATTCAGCACTACAGCCAAGTTAACGCCTAGTCTAGAATACTGAATGAAAACCCTTATTGATATATCTTTAGGTCCAGTTCATGCGTTCTGGATGACTACCCTTGTATAACACCCCTCTCTTGGAATCCCCCTGACCCCACTGAGCCAAGAAGTAATTCTGTTTTGCAAGTTTAAAAGGTTTATTTGATAAATTAAAATATATATCACACTTTTTAATAAATTAATAATTGAATATCACACTTAATCTGATATGGTAAATATTAACAACGGAGAATCTGGCACTAGCACACTTCTTTAATCACTAAGGAGTTGACATGAAATGGATAAGGTAGCACACTGGTAAATAGGAACAAAAGTATAATGTGGTAGAGGATGCTTTATGTAGGCTCAGGTGGATGCAATATTCAATGAATGCAGTACAGAAAATACGCAATATGATTTCAACCAAACAATGTTATCACTTTTCTCTGGCTACTCCCCTCCCCCCCTTGATGCAAGGCAAGGAAATGGAAGGAAAACACACAGTTCTCAGAAATGCAATCAACTGTAATTCAGTTCAATCCAGCAAGCTTAAACAGAAGTTTGAAAACACAGGCAAATGCTTTGATAGGTGCTAGCAATGAATGAGAAATATGCTGGAAACGCTCTTAATTCCCTTTTAGAGGTTCAGGATGAGTGGTATCTAGTTAATATTAGTCCAGGCTCACACTAGCAATGATGCAGGGATAGTTAGCAGGTTAAACGAATTTCTGGCAAATGAAATCAGGCAGCAGCAGTTTTTTTACATGTGAAGAAATTGCAAATCGCGGCAAAATTCGCGGATGCGCCGAGCGCTATTACAAAGGAACCGCAAGGACTATCTCTACCGTTTTGGGGTCCTAGGAAAGCCTGGGATCTCAGCTTCCAAATGAAAGTTATTGCAAGTCTCTAGCCCAAACGGTTGCGGAGATATGAGTAATTTAGTAAAGGTCGTTTTTGGTTTTGTAAATTTTAAACGCACACTTTTTCAAAATGACAAATTTTACTAGAAATGACAGGTGACAGATAGGAGGCAGTTCTACTTAGGTTAAATAGATTGAATTAGATGAATTTAAACTAAGAGATGTGTTCTGAGTTTTGCTAAGTACTCACAAGAGATTTTGAAATGGAAAGCGACTTGGTCACGATCTTCAGTCAGGTCAGGTCTTTCCGGATTCTGCTCACAGCGCCTGGTCTGGTCTCGGCTAGGCACAGCACTGCTTTCTCTCTGGTCTGGTCTCTGCTAGGCACAGCACTGCTTTCTCTCTGGTCTGGTCTCTGCTAGGCACAGCACTGCTTTCTCTCTGGTCTGGTCTCTGCTCTGGATAGATTGAAGTCTCTCGTTTGGCTTTCTGGAGTTTGATGGAGGTAAGTATGGATTTTTCCGGCAGGGCTTCCAGCGGCAGATGAAATTGAATGTCTCTATGTGTCCTGACTCTCTGCTTTTATCTGTTTCTTGAGAATGGGTGTGTGTGTTGCATCACTAGACTTGCCCCTCTCATTCGTCATTGGTCAGGCTTCCATTCCTCCGCTTGATTGGCAAACTGAACTGTGAGTCAGATTGACGTCATTTTATGATCTCTTGAAACAACCTCCCTTATCATCTGTGCACCCAAATATATATATGATCAAAATCCATACTTCAGAGTTACACAGTTGTTTGAAATTACATATACATGGTGTGGCTGAATTTAGCCATGTCTATGTCCAAATCTGCTCATTCTCGGAGCTTGCATTCAAAGAGTGTACATAATTGACTTTTTAACTGCTTTTTCAATTTCCGACATGGACCCAACTTTACATACATGTGTGCAGGGGGTAGGGACATTAACTGATGAAGTTTCAGATTTTTAACATGCACACATTTAGAGTAATATCCACTTTTCCGCTAAAACCCCCCTGAACATACCACCGGTTCCTACCACGTCTTAAACTGTGGGCAGAAAAATCACAAGAATTATGGTATCATTTATAAAATTTTCACATGTCCGCACTATGAATTATCCCCCTTTTTATAAAACCATATCCTTGCTGCAGGGGTGTGTCTTTTCAGGTCACATGGTACAGAAACCAGTCTTTCCAGTTTCTGCCAAGCCAGCTTGCTTCTCACAGGCAGTGCCCCTCCCAGCTTCTCCAGGAGGAAGCCACTTTTTACGACGTCTGTAATAAAAACCTTTGCCTGAGTGGAGAGGGCTTTGTTCACTCTCTGGCAGAGCACAGGAAATTCAATTATCAGATAGATGGCATATCCTTAGTATGGGCAGCAAAAGGAACATTGGCCTGGGAACATAGTTGTGACTCAAGTTTCACTCCTGATGGGATCCGTTGCTAGGCAAAATCAAGTTCCTTAAGCCAGACCTTCAGCTAACTTTTTGTTGCTTTTAAAATAACTTGTAATTTTACACATGCAGCTAGAATGCTGATTCTAAGTGCAAAACTATGACATTTCAACAGTTACAAAGGCATGTGACACCAAACATAGGTCACTCATTTAATTTAACATTTTCGATTTTGGTGGTTTTAAATCCAGTTGCAGTTAGGCTTAAGCTGCTGACTCCATAGCATTTTTGTTATAAGCATTGTTTTTGGGCTCTTCATTTCCCAGATTTTGTAGGCACACAAAACTCCATTCTGCCAAATGTCTGCTGGTGTTCAGTGAATATTTTGCACATGTTGCAAGGTTTGAAATAGGCATTTTGCTTGCCTTCAGAAAAACACACAGTGGGTTTTAAAACGCCGGCTTTTGGATAGTGGTGAGTACTGGTACTGCACCCATTTTTGGGATTTTCTTGGATTAATGCATTCTAAACAGGAATGGTTCTTACATGGTAGTAAATCCTTGCTTAACATTGTTTTGATGGGGCTCCTTACAGTAAGATGGTTATGTGGAACCCCACAAAAAGGGTTGAATCTTTAAAGTGGTCCAATGAGTCACGATTTCAGCAACTTTTTGACATCAGTAAAAGTGGATTTTGTTAACAAAGACCTTTCTTTACCCTGGTGGGTGGCAAGTTAGGTAACCATTTTGGTGTGCGCACAACTGCGCACCTTTCCTGGATTTCGGCGCACATGTGGGTTTTCCGCCATCTTGAATTTCCTAAGCCCACAGCACCAAATGTTGTAGCAGGGTAGCTTAAACGTGGGTCAGGACACCCTACAAGCCCCCCCACATGACTGCACTTTGAGTTTGGGTCGATGGGGAGTCGCGTGCCCAAGGGTTTTGACCCACGCATCGGTCTGTCCGCATAATCTTCTTCCTCTTCTGTAGATGGCACAGTTCAGCATCTTCTTCTCCATCCGGTCAGATCGATCAGTTCTCATCGCCGGTCCTGATGGGAAGATTGGGCGGTACCCCGGGCCCGTTGTGTCTTTGCTCCCGGTCTCCGGATCGTCCTTCTTGGTCATCCTTCATGGTTTCATCTCTCCTAGGATGATAAAGGAAGAGCGGCAATATCTACTCATAGACGATTTTTTTTTTCCACCACTGTTGAGATAGTGGGGCAGCATATGCATTTCATCGTAACGAAATATTACATTCTTATTTTGAAAAAAAAAAACAGCATCACTAGAGACAGTTTCATGTAAATCACAATATTTTAGAGACTAGATGTGGTAGGTTTTATGATTGGAACTGAATTAGTCTGATACAGTACCCGCTAGGATTCCAGAGGATTCCTCCAGTTGTTGCAGAGTGTGCCTGGGATGGCAACATTTCAACTGGTTTATGTGGACCCACTTGTCTTCCCCCTCTGCCGAACCACCTTTGGGGATGCGGATCTTGTAGGCCACAGGGGAGATCTTATCGACGATCTCAAAGGGTCCCTTCCATGTAGGCAAAAATTTGCGCTGCTTGGCCTGGTTCCTTTGGAAGTTGTATAAATAGACCCGGTCTCCCACCTGATATTCCTTCCTGGAAGTTTTCAGGTCATAATGGGTCTTCATGCTATCAGTCGATCTTTCTAGATTCCGCTGAGCATAAGCAAAAGCATGTTGGAGGTGTTTCCTTAAATTCTCTACATACTCATGAGTAGTGGAGGCATTTATCAGTGTCTGCTCTTGGGTCCTGTAGAGCAAATGCTGCGGAAGCACCATCTTGCGCCCAGTCATCAACTCAAATGGTAACATTTTGGTTGCAGATGAAGGGGTAGATCTGATGGCCATTAGGACCAGAGGTAATCGGATATCCCAACTTGGCCCAGAATCTGCCACAAACTTCTTTAATATGCTCACAATTGTCCGGTTATATCTCTCTACTGCCCCAGAAGAAGCTGGTCTATAAGCAATATGCAGCTTTCTCTTGACCCCCAGTATCTCCCACATCTTTGTCATTACTTCACTGGTGAAGTGGCTACCTCTGTCTGACTCAATCCTTTGAGGTAGACCAAAACGGGAAAAGATGTGGTTAATCATCAAGGCCGCTGCAGTTTCTGCCTTGCAATTTGGGGCTGGGAGACATTCCACCCACTTGGTAAACAAGCATGTCACGGTCAACATGTACTTATTCCCCCTAGCCGAGCGAATCACAGGGCCTACAAAGTCGATTTGTAAATCTGACCATGGCAGTGTCACTCCCCTCTTTTGTAAAGGCGCCCGGTGTGTGAGGGATGATGGCTGAAATTGTGCACACACAAGGCAACCCTTCAGGTACTGGTCGAGGTCCTGCCCCATGTGTGGCCAGTATGCAACCTCTCTTAAGATTTCCAATGTTGTGTGAAACCCCCTATGACCGGCAGTGGCCGCATCATGGGCGTGACTTAACATCAGGCTTCGGAATGAGGTAGGAACCACCCACTGATCGTGGCCAGCTTTGGATTTCCTTACCAACAAACCGTCTTGGATCCGGAACATTTTGGGACATTTCATCAACACTCTTAGGTCCTCTTTCCCAATGTAATCGGTATCCGTCAAGGGAAAGTTCTCAGGGTCCTCAAGGTGCTGGTAAAATTTACCAATAATTGGATCCCCCTTCTGAGCGGTGATCAAATCAGCATCAGGGGTCTCCTTACTCCATTGTGCAATTGAAAGGTCATTGTGAGCATTTGTCTGGGACCTAGTGATAGCAGTGACCTGGATTTCCCCCAACAGGGACTCAATCTCAATTAGATCCCCTTGGATGGCCCCGGTTTTGGCCAGCTGATCAGCTAAGTCATTTCCAGTTTTGTCTGGTCCTTCTACTTTGGAATGACCCTTGATCTTTTTCCAGTAGATGGTCATCCCATTCGATGTGACCAGATCATCAATGTTTTGGATCAACTTCCCATGTTTCAAGGGTTTGTTGTTAGCACATAACATGCCTCTGGTTTTCCAATTAACCAGGTGCTCCACGAACCCATTCCGTACATAATCCGAATCTGTGATTATGACCAGTTCGTGGAGTTGATGCTGGACAGCAGTGAGGATGGCCTGATGCACAGCCATCAATTCTGCCACCTGACTACTTCGGGGACCAATTTTGTATCCAGCGGAGGGTTCTGGGAACTCATTCACCCATGCATTCCCTACGCCAGCCACCAGTTCGTTCTCCCCGTTGTTGTCGACATGGTAAGAGCATCCATCCACATACACAGTGGGCATTCCCTCACACTTGTCTTCTTCAAAGACTTTGTGTGGGGAATTAAGGTATGCCTCCATGTTTTCCTTTATTTTTAGACTTTCTCTGGCACAATCATGCAAGTCAGCCAGACCTTGCGCGAGGGGACTCTTCTTGTTTTGGCCATATCTGACCTCCACAGGAAAGCCTTGCATTGACAGAATCCAGGAAGTAATTCGGGAATTACTCACATTTCCGGCCCGGATTCTGTCACTTTGGAGATATTGCAGAGGCTGGTGTGGAGTCTCCACTATGATGTGTTCCCCCTGGATAAACGGGCGGTAATTCTTCAATGCCCACACCGTTGCCAGGAGTGCCTTCTCACAATCGTTGAATTTTTCCTCCACAGAGGATAAAGTTTTGCTCGCATAGGAGATTACTTTATTGACCTTGTCATGCTTTTGATATAATACTGCCGTCAAGCACGTATTAGAGAACCCCGTCTCCAGGAAGAACTCCTTGTTTCTGACAGGGTAAGCTAGGCAAGGCGCTTGTGAGAGGCTTCTTTTGAGTTGTTTTACTGCCTCGGCTTGTTCTGGACCCCATTCCCACTTGACCCCCCCCTTCAGGAGATGAATCAGGGGTCTGGTGATCTCTGCGTAGCCCTCAATGAACTTTCTGCTGTAATTAGTCAGTCCAAGGAGGCTCCTTAGTTCCCGCAGAGTTGTGGGGTCTTTCAGTTTCTGAAGTGCTTCCACTTTCTTTTCCTGGGGACAGAGACCCTGAGGAGTAATCTCATGCCCCAAGAAATTAACACGGGTTCTACACCACTGTGCTTTCTGAAAGGAAAGTTTTGCTCCGGCGGCCCTCAACTGTGTCAGAACATAACGGATCTCTGCTATGTGTTCCTCCACAGATGAACTTTTGATGAGGACATCATCTACATAAGCCAGGTTATCCCTCGTACCCAGGTCGGGCATGGCCTTATGTAGGAAAATATTGAACTCATTGCCGGAGTTAAGGTATCCGAAGGGAGTCCGGGTCCATGTGTACTGCTGGCCCCCAAAGGTAAAAGCCAGCTTGTATTGGTCCTCCCTACTGACAGGCACGGTCCAGTATCCATTGGTCAGGTCTATTGCAGTGAATACCTGTGACCCCTGAATCTGGGCCAGCCCTTGGTCAATGTAGGGAAGAGGCCATCGGGAAGTGTGGACCCGTTTGTTGAGCTCCCTGAGGTCAGCGCAGAGTCTCCACTGGCCGTTTGGCTTCAATATTCCCAGCACCGGATTATTGAAGGTGCTGTGGACTGGACGGATTATTCCCCGGGACTCAAGGTTCTTAATTATTTCAGTAAGGGACTCCATTGATGCGAGAGGCAAGCGATATTGCTTCACAAACACTGGAGTCATGCCAGGGTCCGTGGGGATTGTTGTGGTGTGGATGTCGGTGCGACCACAGTCATATGAGTCTACCGCAAAGAGATCTTGGAAATCCAAGAAAACTTGTTTCAACTTTTGCTTTTGTTCCAGAGTCACACAGGCATCAGCTAGGTTGACTCTCTCTTCCACCATCTGCCTGAAGCCTGGAAAGACTTCTGGTTTGGCTATCTCCGCGGCCTCCTCCAGCTGGGTGGAGAAGTCCCTGGTCAGAGTGCTGATTTGGACCGGAGGCTTCAGGTGGGAAAGGCAGCCCTCATGGACCTGGAAAATCACCTCATCCCTCCTGAAGTCACAGGTCACATCTTCCTTACCATAGGGGCAGGAAGTGTACACCAGGAAGTTCCCCCCATGCCGGGTAAAAATCCTGTCTGGTGTTGCGTTGTCATCACTGTCACTGTCAAAACAGTCCTTGGGGATGGGTCCTAACAGTTCATTTACAAGATCAATGGAGAAATGTCGGTCATCAACCGCCATTCCAATAATGGTGCCTGCGGCTAGAGTAATACTCTTTAAGTCGCTGTTATCCACCTCTATTAGAATGGGGTCATGTTCTATGTTGACTAATGGAGTCGGGTTTACCCCCAACCCTTGCTGTTGGAGAGAAGCATTTAGATGTATGTAAGCATCAGGGTTTTTCAACTCTTGTCCCCTTTTAACTTTCACTTCCAGGGAGAATTGTCGGGTCCTTTCTGGGATGGTGACTTCCTCTTTAACCTGAATTTCAACTGCATAAGGTAGCAATTGAGCTGACCTAAATGCTTTTTCTGGATCATCAAAGCCCATGGGATTATCCGCTAATCGGGACCAAGCTTTGAAGTTTATTAGGTCCAAACTAATGGCAAAGCGATTGAGAATGTCACTGCCTAAGTAAAAGGCGGCAGTGACGTCTCGCACGACCCAACAATTATGGACTATGCTCTTGTTGCCAATGGAGATTTTGAGCATACACCTGCTTGGCAGGAGATGTTTGGAATTAGGTGCTTCCAGGTCCATTTCCCATTTGTCTATCAGTTTGAAGGTGGGAATGGCTGGATCTTTTGGAAGTTGGCGAAACATGGCTTCGCTGATTAAGCTCTTACCGTTGTTCACACACACTCGAGCGAGAACAGAGTCCTTCCCATCATTTAACTGAACAGGGATGAACAACTGCTCTCCAATTTGCTGAATATCAGCCAGGCTTTGAGCTGATTTCACATCTTTCTGGACTATAGGAGTGGGAGTTTCAGATTGTGGATTGGTATAGAATTTCAAAGTGTTTCCTTCCAGCGTGGAATACCACTTTAGACTGGAAGGAAGGTTGATTTTCAGAAACAGAGAGGACCCCCCATCACCAGTCGGTTGTCCTACTGCTATTACCGTCACGTCTGGAATTTGGTTGTTCTGGAAGTGAAATTCTACTTGGTCAGATTTTTGTTCAACCATGTGGCATGTGCCGTTTAAACTAACATGGTTGACACTCTGTTTTAATTTTATGGGTCGGCTAGTCTGAGTCCAGAGGACCTTGTTTACGCAATCTATTAGGGGTGACAACCTTCTCAGGAGGTCATTCCCTAGTAAACAAGGGGTGCCCTCTGGGGTCACAACTATGACCGGGTGTTTCAACTTATGTCGCCCGATCTTAATGTCCAAGTCTGCCGTCCCCTCGACGGGAATTTCCTTCCCGTCAAAGTTCTGCAGTTGTCCAGGAAGAGAGGTGAGAGGAATTTGGTAATTCTCTCCCCTTCCTGCATTCAGTTTGTCAAAGGCCCTTCTGGACAGAAGGGTAGCTTGAGATCCAGTGTCCACCAGTGCTGAGATTGTACCCTGCCCCTGTACTTGTACCGGGGCATAATATCTTCCCTCCTTCTCCTCAAGGGGGCACAGATAATGTACATTTTTGGACAACTGGTGGGCTAACTTTCTGGTTTTGGACATTGCTAGCGAAGAGATTTGGGCAGAATTCTGTGGAGAGTCTTGGGAATCTGAAAGAAAAAGTTGGCAACTGGAGATCAGAGCCATTGTGGGTTCCCCTGGTTCCGGTTCTGGGCCGCCCCCCCCTTTTTGGAGGCAGTCCCCAGGATGGGTTTGAACCAGGGGATTTTCTTGCTGTTGGTTCTGGGATGAGATGGTGGGCGGCGGTAGCTCAGTCTCCACATCTCCCCAGTCTGGATTTGCATCCCTAGGGACCCATTTTTCTTTGGGAGGAGTTCCCCCCTCTCTGAAGGAGAAGATCCTTTCCCCAGGATCCTCTGAGGATCCCTCTCCCTCAAATTGGAAGATCTGTACCTCCTCCTCAAACTGAGTCTGTTTGGGTCTTTTGTTTCTCCTACCCCCCCTCTGCTCCTTAGGAGGCAGACTTTCAGGGGCAAGAGATTTTGTTTCCGGTTCCTGGGTTTCCAGGGGCTGTTTACAAGTGAGGAAGGAAGCTTCCTCCAAGGCTTTACACCCCCCTTCCCCTTGTGCCTCCTCCCTGGGAACCGGTGCGTTATCGGGGTGCTGCCCCCGTCATTGTTCTGGAGCACCAGGTCCAGAGTTGGGTGCGTTCTGCGCCGGCACGCCCATCTGAGGGTTCTGCTGAGCCCTCAGTATGTGACCCAGATCCCGCGCCATGTTTTGAACCTGGCGCTCTAACTGGGAAACCCGCTCAGGCTGATACGGGGCCCTGTTTTCTCCCCTGGGCTGATCCCGGGAAGGGTAGCTGTCCCTCCTCTGGTAATACCCCGGGTTGGGAAGATTTGGGTACCCCTCCACCCTTGGCCTCCCCTCTCCCGGATTCAGTGGTCTGGGCTCAGGGAATTGGGGAAAGAAGGATGGATGGTTTTGGGGCTGAAAGTCGGGAGGATATCTGGGGAAAAAGTTCTGCCCAGGGTTTGGTAAATTTCTGCCCTCCTGTGGGAAGTTTGGAGGGAAGTTCCCTGGGTTAGGTGCTTGGCTGGATCCCCCCCCTTGGGCTGGAGGAGTCCACACATAACCCAGGATGGGTCTGTTTCCCTTGTAACGGGGACTTACATAGTCAGGAGAGCGAGGGACCCCATTTGTGGGGCTGCCTCCCTGGCTCCCTGTCTGCGACTGGCCCGAGGACCTTCTGGGCCTAGCATTATTAGGTGCAGGTAGGTTTTTAGGCCCCCCCATCTCCAAATCCAAAACGGGGGTGACCTTTACCTCTGCCACCTTGGCAGCAGCAGGGGTGCTGTTGGCTTTGGGGTTTTTCTGGGCATTGCTTTTATTTTCTATGGGCTTCTGCACCTCATAGATGCGGGTAGCCTGTTCAATGACCCAGTCTAAAGATCTTTTCTCGTGAAAATCCCTCACGAGCTGGGTCATGATATATTTGGGCAAGGCATGGAAAAACGTGTTTATAAATTCACGGCTATCCGTGCGCACCCTTCTTGTGGTCTGTGCAAAAGCCCGCTTTAACTCCTGCACAAATTCTTGTGGGGCCTGATCCTCCCCACATTGCAAATTGTAGGCTGCCTTGCGAGCCTCTTGAGGATTTCTGTGAACAGAAAAATGTTTCAGGATGGCCGCCTTATAGGTGGACCATCTTAAATGATTTTGGTCCTCCAGCCCCGCAAAGAAACTGGAGTATTCCGGGGAGAAGGTCCACTTTACATATTGAATGCAGCTTTGGCTGTCCTTCAAATGGAAAGTCTCCATCATTTGTTCAAACAACTCTAAGTGCTCCCAAACAGAATACTTAGCGTTCTTATGGTAAGGCGTGATGACGCTCCTGATCGCCTTAATCTGCTTTAAGGGGTCCTTGAGCAAGGCCCTTTTTGCCTTATTGGCCTTTTTGGTTCGGGTAACCCTTGTCCATTCTTCGTCGGACTCAGAGGCACTGCTCCCAGAGGTTCCCGTCTGTTCTTCCAGGTTTTCCCGGATTCTGCGAGCCTGGGAATGGCTGGCAGAATGTGGGGACCTGGTCTCCTGTGTCCTGCGCAGTTCAGAGGAGTCTTCAGATTCCTCCTTGCTGTCAGGATTTGATGGGTACCCCCTCCACTGACCTAACTGGGCAGAGGTTTTCAGGATGCCCTTAATGGGCCTACTCTCCTGGGGTTCCCCACTGAACTGTATTGTACTTGGGTGCCCATACCCGGATGCCCACCCCTCCATTCCTGGATGGTACTGGCCTATGAGCCCCATGCTTCTGGCTGGATAGTAATCTGCCATCCCTGTGGCCCTGTGCTCATGTGCGCCAGGGGACATGGGGGTGGCAGAGTCCAGGGACTGAGAGGTATGAGGGCCTCTGGTACTAGGGCTCCTGAGGTTATGCTCCGGAGTTTCCATTTCCCAGCGAACCTCATCTCTATCCGCCCCTGCTCCCTGTTGCAATGCAAAAGCCTGCATTTGTGCCTTCAGTTCCTCAGTTAAGGCCTTACTCGACTCTATCAGTCTCTCCTGCATCGCTACCTGCTGTTGGAGCCTATCATTGTGTTGACAGAGGGCCTCATTTTCCCTCTGTGCTTCCTGGTTGGTCCTGGAGAACTGGGCCAGTCTTTGCTGCAGGAGGGTTACCTCCTGAGCTGTGTCCCTATTGGCCTGCTCCTTTCTTGCTAGAGCATCCTCCACCCTCCTGGTGTGCTCTAGCAAGTTCTGGTTTTCTTTTTGGAGGTCACCCAGTCCCTGGTGGGCCAGGTGATTTTCTTCCATTTTCCTTTTTAAATGGCAGACTTCCTGGCCTAAGGCGTCTCTTTCCTGACTAAGAGCCTGCATTTGTGCCGCCAGGTCGTCCCTTTGCCTTTGGAAGGCACCAGCTTTCTGGCGCTCCTGATCAAACTCTGCCTGGGTATCCAGGTCTTTCAGGATCAGTTTATTGCTCTCCTCTTTCTCTCTGTCTAGTTGGATTTGCAGGGTGGCTACCTGCTCTGTGCATGCCCTGTTGAAATTGATCTGTTGCTCCAGCTTTTTCTGGCTCTGCAGTAAGGAGTCCAAACTGTCTTGGTGCTCCTTCTGCAGGGCCAGAAATCTAGTATCCTGTTCTGACTTTTCCTTTTGCAGCACATCCATATCCTCCTTTATTTTAGTAATGTACAGTCTGCTGTCATTTTCTGACTCCTGGCTCCTCTGCAGCCTCTGCTCAGAAGAGTCCAGATCAGATTGGACCTTCTGTAATGCCATCTGTTGCCTATTTGCCAGATTTTGGCTTTCAGCACATCTATCCTGCATGTCTCCCATATATAGGTACAGGTATGCTGCTATCCTGGCGATCTTATTGTGTTCCTCTTTGGCTTTAGGAGCCATATATAGTTCACTCAGGGCCACATGTAAGGGACCCTGATCTCTATATATATCTGACCCTGTTTCAGTGACCTGTTGTGTGATGGCCTGCAACCACACATCCTGGCCCTGTTCGGTCCATTCACCTCTCACAAATAGCTTATGCAAGAGGTGCTCTCTGGCTATTTTCATGTCTACTAAGGTCGTCATTCTAGAGATTGGTCTCTGTCCTGACTTACAGAAGTTAGTATTTTATTTTTGCAGAACAGAACTTTTCTTGGAGTGTCCCTTTTGAGGAATGCTTCACAGCGTAATGCAGCGTGGTGATCCGACCGGGTGTATGTATCCCGTCAGTTAGCACACTGTATTAAGCTGCACAACTGGTAAATCTAACCCAACGTCTCGGCTCGAGCCCCCACTTTGTAAGAGGATTCAATTCAGCACTACAGCCAAGTTAACGCCTAGTCTAGAATACTGAATGAAAACCCTTATTGATATATCTTTAGGTCCAGTTCATGCGTTCTGGATGACTACCCTTGTATAACACCCCTCTCTTGGAATCCCCCTGACCCCACTGAGCCAAGAAGTAATTCTGTTTTGCAAGTTTAAAAGGTTTATTTGATAAATTAAAATATATATCACACTTTTTAATAAATTAATAATTGAATATCACACTTAATCTGATATGGTAAATATTAACAACGGAGAATCTGGCACTAGCACACTTCTTTAATCACTAAGGAGTTGACATGAAATGGATAAGGTAGCACACTGGTAAATAGGAACAAAAGTATAATGTGGTAGAGGATGCTTTATGTAGGCTCAGGTGGATGCAATATTCAATGAATGCAGTACAGAAAATACGCAATATGATTTCAACCAAACAATGTTATCACTTTTCTCTGGCTACTCCCCTCCCCCCCTTGATGCAAGGCAAGGAAATGGAAGGAAAACACACAGTTCTCAGAAATGCAATCAACTGTAATTCAGTTCAATCCAGCAAGCTTAAACAGAAGTTTGAAAACACAGGCAAATGCTTTGATAGGTGCTAGCAATGAATGAGAAATATGCTGGAAACGCTCTTAATTCCCTTTTAGAGGTTCAGGATGAGTGGTATCTAGTTAATATTAGTCCAGGCTCACACTAGCAATGATGCAGGGATAGTTAGCAGGTTAAACGAATTTCTGGCAAATGAAATCAGGCAGCAGCAGTTTTTTTACATGTGAAGAAATTGCAAATCGCGGCAAAATTCGCGGATGCGCCGAGCGCTATTACAAAGGAACCGCAAGGACTATCTCTACCGTTTTGGGGTCCTAGGAAAGCCTGGGATCTCAGCTTCCAAATGAAAGTTATTGCAAGTCTCTAGCCCAAACGGTTGCGGAGATATGAGTAATTTAGTAAAGGTCGTTTTTGGTTTTGTAAATTTTAAACGCACACTTTTTCAAAATGACAAATTTTACTAGAAATGACAGGTGACAGATAGGAGGCAGTTCTACTTAGGTTAAATAGATTGAATTAGATGAATTTAAACTAAGAGATGTGTTCTGAGTTTTGCTAAGTACTCACAAGAGATTTTGAACAGGAAAGCGACTTGGTCACGATCTTCAGTCTGGTCAGGTCTTTCCGGATTCTGCTCACAGCGCCTGGTCTGGTCTCGGCTAGGCACAGCACTGCTTTCTCTCTGGTCTGGTCTCTGCTAGGCACAGCACTGCTTTCTCTCTGGTCTGGTCTCTGCTAGGCACAGCACTGCTTTCTCTCTGGTCTGGTCTCTGCTCTGGATAGATTGAAGTCTCTCGTTTGGCTTTCTGGAGTTTGATGGAGGTAAGTATGGATTTTTCCGGCAGGGCTTCCAGCGGCAGATGAAATTGAATGTCTCTATGTGTCCTGACTCTCTGCTTTTATCTGTTTCTTGAGAATGGGTGTGTGTGTTGCATCACTAGACTTGCCCCTCTCATTCGTCATTGGTCAGGCTTCCATTCCTCCGCTTGATTGGCAAACTGAACTGTGAGTCAGATTGACGTCATTTTATGATCTCTTGAAACAACCTCCCTTATCATCTGTGCACCCAAATATATATATGATCAAAATCCATACTTCAGAGTTACACAGTTGTTTGAAATTACATATACATGGTGTGGCTGAATTTAGCCATGTCTATGTCCAAATCTGCTCATTCTCGGAGCTTGCATTCAAAGAGTGTACATAATTGACTTTTTAACTGCTTTTTCAATTTCCGACATGGACCCAACTTTACATACATGTGTGCAGGGGGTAGGGACATTAACTGATGAAGTTTCAGATTTTTAACATGCACACATTTAGAGTAATATCCACTTTTCCGCTAAAACCCCCCTGAACATACCACCGGTTCCTACCACGTCTTAAACTGTGGGCAGAAAAATCACAAGAATTATGGTATCATTTATAAAATTTTCACATGTCCGCACTATGAATTATCCCCCTTTTTATAAAACCATATCCTTGCTGCAGGGGTGTGTCTTTTCAGGTCACATGGTACAGAAACCAGTCTTTCCAGTTTCTGCCAAGCCAGCTTGCTTCTCACAGGCAGTGCCCCTCCCAGCTTCTCCAGGAGGAAGCCACTTTTTACGACGTCTGTAATAAAAACCTTTGCCTGAGTGGAGAGGGCTTTGTTCACTCTCTGGCAGAGCACAGGAAATTCAATTATCAGATAGATGGCATATCCTTAGTATGGGCAGCAAAAGGAACATTGGCCTGGGAACATAGTTGTGACTCAAGTTTCACTCCTGATGGGATCCGTTGCTAGGCAAAATCAAGTTCCTTAAGCCAGACCTTCAGCTAACTTTTTGTTGCTTTTAAAATAACTTGTAATTTTACACATGCAGCTAGAATGCTGATTCTAAGTGCAAAACTATGACATTTCAACAGTTACAAAGGCATGTGACACCAAACATAGGTCACTCATTTAATTTAACATTTTCGATTTTGGTGGTTTTAAATCCAGTTGCAGTTAGGCTTAAGCTGCTGACTCCATAGCATTTTTGTTATAAGCATTGTTTTTGGGCTCTTCATTTCCCAGATTTTGTAGGCACACAAAACTCCATTCTGCCAAATGTCTGCTGGTGTTCAGTGAATATTTTGCACATGTTGCAAGGTTTGAAATAGGCATTTTGCTTGCCTTCAGAAAAACACACAGTGGGTTTTAAAACGCCGGCTTTTGGATAGTGGTGAGTACTGGTACTGCACCCATTTTTGGGATTTTCTTGGATTAATGCATTCTAAACAGGAATGGTTCTTACATGGTAGTAAATCCTTGCTTAACATTGTTTTGATGGGGCTCCTTACAGTAAGATGGTTATGTGGAACCCCACAAAAAGGGTTGAATCTTTAAAGTGGTCCAATGAGTCACGATTTCAGCAACTTTTTGACATCAGTAAAAGTGGATTTTGTTAACAAAGACCTTTCTTTACCCTGGTGGGTGGCAAGTTAGGTAACCATTTTGGTGTGCGCACAACTGCGCACCTTTCCTGGATTTCGGCGCACATGTGGGTTTTCCGCCATCTTGAATTTCCTAAGCCCACAGCACCAAATGTTGTAGCAGGGTAGCTTAAACGTGGGTCAGGACACCCTACACACGTCAGAATCACTGGCAACGGTGCAGGCATGCGCATCCGGCAATTACCTAAATGGTGACACTGACATTAAGGTAATAGCGGAAAAAATGAGAAATGCCTTTACCACCATAGGAAAATTACCTCCCCATAATGACGGAAATACCGGCATCGGTAACACCGGCACCAGAAACTCAATCCAATTTAAATCAGGCATTTCCTATTGTCATCCTGTCAGGAATATTTTGCAGGATTTTTGGTGAGCCTATTGGTGTATTTCGCAGTATAGTGGTGAGCATATATATAAGACTACCTGATATTTTCTATATATCGGGATCATGAGCCGTAAACCAAAACCGGGCCTGGTGCGTCCTAAATCACAATTCATTATCATGTGGTATTTTATCTACAATACCACTTTGGCTGTATCTCAGAACACACTTACCAGGTTATCTGAATGTTGTTATTCATATAAACAGCCCTTGAGATGGACCCAACTCACAGTGACCAGTTTTGTTTTGTATTTTACCACATGTGCTAATATGAGGATACCACCTGTGGTAAATGCAAACGCCATCTGCTTCATGTCTGTTTGTATAGTAACTAGGACACGTAATAACTAAACTGAGGCTGACTTATTTCTTTCTTCTTGTGCTTTATATAAGAATTAGCAAAGTACAACGGCATGTGAATGAACTAGGTTTTTACACGACATTCGCTGTGATTCAAAAATGAAAATGAACTAGCCATGGTAGATAGCTTTTCCTGTATAATTAACTTCAAACACTCTTCTTTGCGATAGATGACAGAACACTGCTAAATTGACCTTGAATTCATCACTAGTCCTGGCAGCTCACAGACCGTCTGCTATATTTGAAGCTTGTTGCATGAGCTGGAAAAAACACATGCAAAATAGCTGTCTGCGTTTAAGAATGTGAATGCACTTTCCTAGGCTGCGACTATCAAAAGCCCTTGAAATATATCAATTGCTCTGTGCAGCATCTGAACATGAACTGCCCCCATTTGTTAATTTAAATATCATTCTTCAGACTATAACTGACTGTAACATACACTTGTTTAAAGAAACATTAATTCACCTCACGCCTCAATTTTACTAGACTCTCACCAAAAAGCAGGCTCTTCTGTGTGCCCTCAACCTGCAAAATTGTAATCCCTGCGACTGCCTGGACAGAGGCTGCACTGGAATTCTGTTTTATCTGCTTCTCTCCTCCCTCAGCAGGATGAACTCAGCAGGCAGCCTGCTTGCACCGTCAGAAACTACAGCACAGTAACCCACAGTCAGAGAGCCCGATAGAGAGAGTGACAGAGAGCATGACAGAGAGCCCAGCCTTCTAACTGACAGCTATTTTTAAACCCTCTGTAAGTGACCTCCCATAAATGTATGTTTGCCTACATAACATTTAAGAAAATACCACCCATGAAGTGATGTCATGTGCTAATCAGAAGCACCTCCCATTGACAAACCAACTCCCTAGAATGTTCTTGAATACATGTGATCAGCCAGGATTTTAGAATTCAGCAATGGATACAAATTGTTATATTACTCCGCTCTGTTTTACTGTTGTGAAAATGAACAACATGGCTCTCCAAATTCCACATCTTAACGTGTCACCTGTTCACTGCAAAACACATTTAATTATTCATGTTTATTTTCTTGCGCTTGCAATTAACCTTGCACAGCCTGTGTTTGTCATCACATTCAGTTTATCATATTGCACAAAATGTCATGAACTGAGCTGCCCTGAGTATTAGTACGGGGATATATTAATGGTTAGCGGTTAGGTATTGATTAATTGTTATTCTTTCTGTTTCATTGCAACTTATACATCACTACTGTGGTGTGGTGCAAAATGATAACACCAGCTTTTATGCAGTGCCAAATCCAACCCCTCCTTTTACCTTTTATGTTTTCTGTGCAATCACAATACTGACATACACTAGATTCAGTCAAAGGTCTGACACTTGAGTCTCAAACTCTTGTTGACAAGTGGGATCAGTTTTCATTTTTCTTGAAATTCTGAGCCTTAATTAATATTCAAAGGCTTGGCTAAAATTCAAAGCTCTCTCTTCCTACAAATCCACACCTGGTAACATTGCCAGGACATCTGGCAGAAATAAAAAGAGGCTGCCTGAAGTTCAGCACAGGAAGCCCCGCTTATCAGAGGCAGAATTGACTGCCCTGACCGACCACATCATGGACAAAACAAAGAGGCTGTTTGGCCGGGACAACCACCACACCAGCCAATGCCGCAAGTCGGCCATATGGCTGGAGGTGGCCAATAAAGTCACAGCAGTAGGGTCCATCCCCAGAACCATGATGGAGTGCCGCAAGAGGTGGGAGTACTTGCAGCTGCTGGTGCGCAACCTGGTGGCAGCCCACTGCCATGAGACAATGGCAACAGGAGGCGGGACAGTCTCCCCTATCAGATTCATGCCATTGGAAGAGCGATGCAGTTCAATAATGATTCTTGAGGGCATAGAGGGCATTTGATGTGCAGAGGCTGGAGCAGGGGCCCAAGGGATGGCAGTGAGTACAAACCACACCAGAATGCTCAGCACTACACAAATATTGCACACCCAACAGACCAAGGAAATGTGCCCAAGGAAAGGGGTTGTAGGTGTGACATCAACTTCTAATGTCCCTATCTACACATTGATGACAGGCATCAGTCCCAATGTAAGCCATGCAATAGCATCGTACACAACAAGCATCCATGCACATGAGCACTTGTCATGTGCACCATGGCATGACTGGACAGTTAGCACATCCCCAATGCACACACAACAACAAGCTACCGTGAAATGAGTACAAATAAAAAAGAGTGACACCATGCATTCATGCACGCATCAGTGCACAATCCACCCACAAACTTCTTGACCAGGCAAGGGGACATGCCATGTTCAACTAGTGTAAGACAAGTGCAGGCATCTAACCATGTTGTCTTCTTACCCTAACAGGCTTATCCACTGACAGTGAAAGTGCTGGTCCATCCACATGCCGCGTGAGACCCAGTCGGAGACCAAGTTGGACTGCCCAATGGCTCACATGACCCACATCCGTAGCTATGCCAGCCCCACAGGGCCAGCCAGCTTCCCAGGAACAGTAGCCAGTTCCTCAAGGTCAGCCAGCTGCCCAGGAACAGCGGCCAGCTCCTCAAGGCCAGCCAGCTGGCCAGGCACAGCAACCAGCCAGCTGGCCAGGAACAGTAACCTGCTCCTCAAGCCCAGCCAGCTCTCCACGAACAGCAGCCTGCTCCACAGGCCCAGGCAGTGGCACCCCCTTGCCAGCCATGTAGAGCGCCCATCAGCCATTAAGCCCGCACATACCACGTCACGACCTCTGATGAGGCTGCAGCAACAGATGGAGGGCAAGATACTGATGACACACCACTAGCGCAACATTCTAAACCTCCCCTACCTTCAATCCCTCCACCCTCCACAACCCACAACGACCACAAATGCCATCCATCCAAGAGATGGACAAGCACATTTGTCAGAAGGAGGCATGCCATGATGAGAAATCCAACGCCAGCACCTGCTAGAGGTCCGGCTAATACAGGAGGCAATAGAAGCAACTGTCCGGTGCTGTGCCCATGCCCTGGCAGTGCTACCTCTGCCCTCATACTCCTGGCTCAGATGGCTCAGATGAGAATTAGTGGGTGTCAGCTCTTGCAGAGTCAGTGGCACTCTCCCTGCGGGCAAACCAGGAGGGCATAGGCCATCAGGACTCAGACCCTACCTCCAGCACAACCACCCTGGCAAGCAGACCCAGATGCTACTCACAAAGACACACGGGTACACCTGCCTGTTGCAAGGGTACTTCCATGAAAAGTCACAGTGCGTGAGACTGTGGACTTGTATATGTGATACTTCATTGTTAGGGTATGTGGGGAGGGGGTTTGTAGGTGTGTGGAGAAGGGGTGTTGGATGTGTGGGCAGGGGGTGTTCGGTGTGTGGGGAGGGGGTGGTGGGTTTGTGGGGAGGGGGTGGTGGGCAGGGTCTTTGATCAGTAGATTGTAGAACTGTTCAATACATATATTTTGTCACTTGCAACAATGAGTGGACAGTCATTATTCATGTGTATTAATGTATTGAGTGAGCGCATCAAAAACAGTGATGTATCACAGGTGTTGCAAAATGTGGGGCCTCATAAGAAGTTATCTATGATTTCTTGATAGGCAATTTGCCCGTCACTGCTGTCCATGTGCACGTGCATATGCCTGGCTGGCCCTGCCTTGCCATCATCTCCGCCCTCTGGTGTTGGCATGACCAGTTCTGAGGGCAGGGGTATGTTTCATCTAATGCAGATATTATGCAACATTGCACAGGCTAGAACTATCTGCCCCATCTTCTTTGGCATGTGCATAAGTGCGCACCCTGACCGGTGGAGGCATCTGAAACGTGCCTTTAAGAGTCCAAATGTCTGCGCAATGTTTGCCCTTGTTCGCACATGGGCACCATTGTGTGCCATACCCTCTGGTGACTGTGGATCCCTCATAGGGGTCATTAGCTAGGGCAGTAGTGGAATCACCTGCAAGGTGGGGGCGGGGGGAATAAGTGAGCCATGGCATGGACTGACGTTCTCATGGCACGTAATACAATACCATGATATTTCATGCATCCCGGACCCCGGACCATGGTAAGTATCACTATGAGGCACCCTGTGACAGCAAATGTGTGTCAACCGTACTGAGAGGTGTTGCACTCCCTGGGCTGGATTGATATGATATGATATGATATCGCATTTATGACACGCCTATACACAAGTGTTTCATTGATGTGGGTGGGACTACAATAGCCACCAACAGGCCCTGCATGCATATCCACATGGTGTGGTGTGGTAATCGCCATGCCATCGTCCCAACAGTGTCTGCACACACTACATGACACCCGCACTGTGGTCTGAACATACACTGACATGCATCAACACAGCATGATGGCTCACATTCACAGTAGGCACAGTATACACATTGCTTCTTTGTCATCACAGTGGCTGGCAACAGCACTCCATGGACCTGTTGCCCACCTCCCATTCTACCCCACTGACCTACACCCCTATGCTTGTCAGGTAGTAGTCACAATTGTGCACCGGCATTCACACAAGTGGCAACGTTTCACTGCATGGGGCACTTTGGCATTTGCATTGAATGTGTAAATGCATGGCAGATGGTGCACAGCACTGGTGTTGCCTGTGACTGAGGCTTCAACACAATCAGTGCATGCATGCACCTTGCAAGGACATGCCCTCATTGGCCTGGGTGGGACAGGGCACTGCAGGTATGTATTTGTTGGAGTGGTAGTGTTGAATTCTGGTACTTGTAGTGTGTTGCCTATTTACTTCCTCAGGGTTCATGCATGTACTTGCCACTGACGGACATGACAACAGTCTGGTGATACACCCATACTTCGTGGACTGACCTTTGGCCATGCACTGGTTGTACCCTCTAATGCATGGTGGTTGTGGGACATGCATTTGTGTCATGCCCCCCGTTTGGCATGTAACCCATGCAGCAATGTGTGTGTACTTGTCCATGTAGTCAGCCAACATCCAGGTCCTTTGCCTGCGTTGCCACGCCATGTATGCTGGCAGGTTGATGTTCCACAGAACCATGGAGTCATGGGTTGACCCTGGGAACTGGGTGCATCAGTGTGTGATAGTGAGTTTGGCGTTGCAGGTCACCTGTACATTGAAGGCATGGTACGGCTTTTGGTTTCTGTACACTTCCTGGACCTGTGTGTCCAACACACTAGGCCCTTTAAGACGAGGTAATAATACTTTGAGATGGATGTGGATGCAGAATATACTCAAACATCAATAATCGGACTGACTCAGGAAGTTGGCAAAAGTAAGTCTGTTTTATTTGCAATTGTCTAAAACAGGGAGTACAACAAACATTAACGAACATCCGCTCCATCTTCTCACTCAGCGAGTTTCATAAAAAATACATCCATTATAATAAAAACTCGTCATCATTGATGTCAATCTAAGTGGCAAACCGCAAAACCTACTTGGGAAAGTGATCAGCTTGGAGGGAACATCTAGGTATACGTTCCATACTTGTCAAGGAAGTGATTGGGCCTCTCTCATCAGGTGGGAAACTAAGCCCTCCTCTAGTGCAAGTCACTATGATTGTCATCAAATACACAATGTCCTACTGGTTATACAAACTATAGGGCTCTCTATTACTTGGCCCTCTATAATTGGTTGGCACCCTCGAACACCTCTGTAATATTACACACACGCTAGCAGCACGCAGGCTGGCACCCAGGTGCTGGTGGGCTGGTCATGAGTATAGCTTGCCACCTAATTAGCCTGCCATCTATCATCACTCGTGCTGTCTGCCAGTCAATTAGCCCTTTGAACATTGGGCTTGGAAATGTTCTCTGTGCCTGAGAATAGAAGGGAGTATAGGCATACTTTGTCTTTTGGTTTCGATACAGCTCAACCCAGTATCTATTTTTATCCGACCATGTGACTGCAGACAGTGTTTCAAAGTCTTTCTGTATTTAAGATACTATTAAATGATGACCTCTGATGTTGTTTAATATTCTTGCTCCTCACCTCAGACAGGAGTTTGTTCTATTCACACGTTCTGTAGCTACTGCATGAACATTCAGGCTCACAGTGGCCTTGACTTCCTGGTGCTGGGCCAGCCAAGCCTTTCTTGAATTCACCTCTGCCATTCAGTTTGTTTTCCGACTACGCCACACTGAAAAAAGCCTTTCTGTTCACTGGGTCCAGACTCTGCTAATGTGCGTTGTGGAATCATCCATAGTCCATACATTCCTATGAGTATACATTGGCGCATCACCGTAATCTAATCACCACATAGCCAGCCTTAAGAATACTTTGCCTGCTTGCGTTACTGCGTCTGTACAATTGTAAAATTACTTGGTTTTTGTTCATTGTTTCTGTAGAATGAGCATCTTCATCTCGAGCCTGAAATGTTGCTAATCTAATCTTTAACCCCTCCTCCTTAGATCCTATAGAATGTCCATGGTCACGTTGGCTCCCAACATATGGGCAGCATGGGGGCGGAGCTTTGAGTGGGGGTACTTGGCTCCACCTCTACACCCCTTTGTGGCATGTGAGGGCAACAGCTCAACATGTGTGAATTTCAAAGCACTGAGCACATTTGGCATGACTGCAAGTGCGCAGAAGCAGGCCTTGGTGGCAATCACTTATGCTAGGGTGATTGGCAGGGTGATGTGCTGTCCCAGATGGCGCAGGAGGGCCTCCAGTAGCTGAACCAGCACTCTGGAGAAGGCGTGCTGCAATATCTCATGCAGCTGGCCCTCAGAGTGCTGGAACGTGCCTGTGGCTAGGAAGTGCAGGGCTGACACCAGCTTCAACAGTGGTGGTATGGCTGCCCAGAGGCCAATCCTGCTCCCTATGTTGCCCTGGATTCGTGTCAGTAGTTCTTGAATTGTTTCCCTGTTTAGCCGATAAGGAAGTCTGAGAAAACTGAAGGTATCCTCCTACCTACTTCCCTGGGATCTTCCATTCAGGTGGCATGGGAAGGGCCATCACTTTTGGACCCCGACCCTGGGGGTGGGCAAGCAAGGGAGGATCACCTGAGGGGAGGGTCGCAGTGAATTGGGAGCAGAGTGCTTAAAGGCGAGACATGGAATCCCCCCTTCCCAATTGCACATCAGCACACTCTCCCTCAGTTTTTATGTTGTATTTTAAATCTCACCCATCTCGCCCTCTCCATTTTCAGTATGTACTGGGATGAGGACGCCGAAACAGAGAGTTCTAAAGGTTACCCATAGGAACAACACTGTTAATATGAAGATGCAGGGAGAGACAGACGATACTCCACCGCTAGGCTGTCCCGTTAATAGAGTCAGCAAGGCCAGGCACCTGACATTAACCATACACACCTGACTCCACTTGACTCCCAATTAGTGTATACAAAGTGTGGTTCTGTCAAGAGAAATGAGTGAGCTGGGGTTGCTAGAAGGACCATGGAAGCCAGGAGACAAGTGACTGCAGATGTAGGAGATGTAGGAGATGTAGGAGCCCGGAGGATCCTGGGGAGAATGTAACACAAAGACACTAACCCGGTGTGTAGAAGGTGCTTCAGCGTGGCGATGGAGCCGTGTCTCCAAGGAGCCGGATGGGGGAGAGTTGCAACCTGCTGGCCATGCCCAGGCCAGTGCTTGTTTACTTGGTATGTGTGCCGGTCCCAAGGGTACCTGAGGGGCAGGTGTTGAGACCCTGACATCAACCCCCAAGTGACTTCAATTCAGCACTCTAACTAAGTCAATGCCTAGTCTGGCATTCCCAAGGGAAGCCCTTATTTATATATTTTTATGACAAGTTCATAGATCTGGATGATAAACCCTTGTATAACGCCCCTCTCTTTGAATCCCCCTGACCTCACTGAGCCAAGGAGTAGGTTTGTTTTGCAAATTAAAAGATTTATTTGAAAAATTAAACAATATATATATCACACTTTTATGAATACATTAATATTTGATAGCACACTTATGAATATAATGTTGATCAACAATGGGTAATGTTACAATTGCACACTCTTTTCAATCAGTGAGGAGTTAGTATAGAAAGGATAAGGTAGCAGAAAATACTTTTATGGTTTCAAGAAAAAGCAATGATGGAAAGAATGCAGCACAGAAATAAACTGATATGGTTTCAACAAGAGATAATAGGATCACTTTTTCTTTTGAAAATTCACTCCCCCCCTATGCAATATAAGGAGATGGAAGAAGAGCACACAGTTTTCAGGATTACAATCAAATGCATTACAAATTCCAGTTCCCCCCTAGTAGGCTTAGAGCAACTGGTATGCTTTAAAACAGGCAGAAATACTTTTAAATGTGATTTGCAATGAAGTGAAAAATATGCTAAAAAAGATTTTAATTCCCTATTGGAGAGTCAGGGTAGGTGACAGCTATTTTGAATTAGTTCAGGTCAACATTAGCAATTAATCAGGAATGATTATCAGATTGAAAACGAATTTCAGCAGTTGCAAGCAAAAGACAGCTGTTTTTGACAGGTGGAGAAATTGAGTCAAATTGCAATTCACGGCACTTTTTCTGAGTGCGTCGATCGCGATTACGGAAATACTATAAGGGCTTGTTGGAAAGGTTAGGTTCTTAGCTTTAAAATGAAAGTTAAATCTCGCTCCTAGGACGGGCGGTTCAAAAGATACGGACGATTTAATGGAGGTAGATTCTCAGAAATAAAGTAAGATTCAAATGACAAATGACACTTTCATAGGTTTGAAATCACAGAATGGACACACGATTTCTATGCAGTTCTAAATAGGTGGAACTGGTTTGAATTAGATTATTTTAAAGTAAGAGATTGGTTTGCACAGTTCTGGCTGGATACTCACACTATAGATTTGAACTAGGCTGTCAAGATCTGGTCAACAGGTTTAGACTTCACTCGCCGCGAATGGTCTCTGGCACTGGTCCTGCTCACAGCAAACTGTTCTGGGTCTGCTATCGGCACTGCACCGCGGTCTGGTCTGGGTCTGGTCTGCGGTTCTGGATACAGCTCTGCTTTCTGGGTCTGGTTCTCTGGTTCTGGCAAAAGTTCTTGGCACTGCACAGCGGTCTGGTCTGCGGTTCTGGGTGCAGCATTGCTCTCTGGGTCTGGTTCTGGCAAAAGTTCTTGGCTAGAATCAAACAGCACAGCCCGGCTGTTTTATTCTGATGTGACCCTTGAAAAGTCTGGGGTAAATCAGTTTGCAAAATTGTAAGGCCAGCTGAGAATACTTTTAGCTTGCAGTAGGCCTTCTGCTTCAAAGTTCTGGAGTCTGGAGTCTGGTTTTCTAAGTTCTGGTCTCTGGATAGTGCCTGAATTTGGATGTCGTCTAAAGTGGAAAGTGAATCTCTACCTGGGTCTCAGTGGCTCTTTTTATGTCTTTTGAAAGTGGGTGGGAAGGCTAACTTTCTATGCCCAACCTTCTGAGGATCCTGATAGGCTATAGGATTTTCTGTCGACTGACTGGGGAACCTAGTTGTGAGTCAGAGTGATGCTACCATTTTACAATCTATTGAAGAAACGCCCCTTTGCTTTTACTTAGAACCCAATTTTTCATAATCAAACATGTTTCCCAAATATACAAGTGGTTCATAATACATGTACACATCACCGATGAATTAAGACCGGTCTCTGTTCAAGCCTCATGTTCCTGCGAGCTTGGGTTCAGAAAAAACAACATTTTGTGCTTTTAGTGGGTTTTGCCATGTTGGTTTTTCATCAAATCTTTCACGGAGGTACACCCCCTCCCTGAGCATATTACTATAAGTTATCATGTTTCTAGCATAAACACCATACCCATAATATCCATTAATCCCGGGGTTCGGTCTCAGAACATCGTACGGAGATGAGTTTAGTCTCAAATTGTAGGCACATTTTTCATATTAAGAATCTCCAAATTGTACATTTTTGTCAGCTTCATACAATATTTTATAAGCAATTTAATAAAACATACATTTGCCTCTCCTTCAGTACACCCATTTGCTTGTCCTCGCCCCCAGGAACTTGACTTGACTCAGAGATCAAATGTCTTTCCTTCCCCCAGAGCAACTGTTGACAATTACACCTCAAATCAGCATATCCTATTCAGTAGAAAGAGTCTATTGTGTTGACTGAGGTCCGCAGACCAGGGTGCCACTCTGCATCTGATTAACACGACCATGTGATCTCCTGTGCTGTTGCTGGTTAGAGCAGGTGTCTAGGCTTCCCATGGATAGAGGCCCCTTGAACTTTTAATTGAATCGGACTGCCTTCTTGTGAGGAGTTCTGAGGTGTGAAGGCTTCCCATTGACCAGCAAGGCTTTGAAGTTTTCAGCTAACTCAGGTTCCTTTTCAGCTCCTGAAATACCGGTCTCCTGTCTGAGTTTAGATCGCTAGCGCCGGTTAGTGTCAAGCGCCGGTACTGCACCGATTTTTGGGAGCTGTCTTGAATTAATAAATTTCAAAAAGGGGATTTTACTTGATAGCATATGATCCTTGCTAACATTGTATTAATGTGGATTCTGCAGTAGAGTAATGTAGAACACCCAACCAGAAGTTGGATTCTTTGTCTGGTGATTTTGTGCCCATGATTTTAGCAATTTTTGACATGAATTAAAACAGATTTTGAACAGCACCATATTCCTTTGCACTGATTTCGCTCATGGCGCTTCTGGCCCATCACGCTCACACTGGTGGGTGGCAGGTCAGGTGACCATTTTGGTGTGCGCAAAAACTGCGCGGTTTTCCTGGATTCTGGCACAAATGTGGGCTTTTCAGCCATCTTGGATTTTCTAAGCCCACAGCACCAAATGTTGCAGCATAATAACTTGAACGTGGGTCGATACACCTGACAAGCCCCCCCACCCGACTGCACTTTGATTTCGAGTTGAGGGGGAGTCGGGTGCACAGGATGTTTTGATCCACGTGCTGGGATGTCCGCATCATCTTCTTCAGATTCCACAGATGGCAAAGTTCAGCATCTTTTCCTCCAACAGGGTGGATCGATCGGTTCTCCTCGCCGGCCCTGATGGGAGTATTGGGCGGTACCCTGGGTCCCTCAGATCTTTGCTCCTGGTCCCTGGGTCGTCCTCCTTGGTCAGTCTCCATGGTTTCATCTCTCCTAGGATGACAAAGCAAAAGCGGCAGAAACATATTCGTAGACATTTCTCCACCACTATTAATGGTGGGGCGAACATATACATTTTATACATCAGGAGACATTTGATTTCAATTTTATAGGCTATATGTGGAATATTTTAGTGTTGGACTTGTATTAATCTGGAGCGGTCCCCTCTGGGATTGCTGAGGACTCCTCCAGTTTCTGCAGAGTGTGCCTGGGATGGCAACACTTAAGCTGATTTATATGGACCCACTTGTCTTCCCCTTCCGCCAAACTACCCTTGGGGATGCGGATCTTGTAGGCGACTGGGGAGATCTTGTCTACAATTTCAAAAGGTCCCTTCCATGTAGGCAGACATTTCCTCTGTTTGGCCTGGTTCCTTTGGAAATTGTATAGATAGACCTGGTCTCCCACATTGTATTCTTTCCTAGTAGTCTTTAAATCATAATGAGTCTTCATGCTATCGACTGATCTTTCTAGGTTTAGCTGTGCATAGGCAAAAGCATGTTGAAGGTGTTTCCTTAAATTTTCAACATACTCGTGAGTTGTGGAGGCATTGATCAATGTTTGCTCTTGGGTCCTGTAGAGCAAAGGCTGGGGAAGCACCATCCTGCGTCCAGTCATCAGCTCAAATGGTGACATTTTAGCTGCAGATGAAGGGGTAGATCTGATGGCCATTAGGACCAGAGGTAATCGGATATCCCAACTTGGCCCAGAATCTGCCACAAACTTTTTTAAGATGCTCACAATGGTTTGGTTGTAACATTCTACTGCACCAGAAGAGGCTGGCCAGTAAGCAATGTGTAGCTTCCTTTTAACCTCCAGTATCTCCCACATCTTTGTCATTACTTCGCTAGTGAAGTGGCTACCTCTGCCTGACTCAATCCTTTGGGGTAGACCAAAACGCGAAAAGATGTGGTTGATCATCAGGGCAGATGCTGTTTCTGCCTTGCAGTTTGGGGCCGGGAGACATTCCACCCTAGAGGAGCGAATCACGGACCCTATGTAGTCAACTTGCAAATCTGACCATGGCAGTGTCATCCCCCTCTTTTGTAGAGGCGCACAGTGTGTGAGGGATGTTGGCTGAAATTGTGCACACACAAGACACGCCTTCAAGTATTGGTCGAGGTCCTGCCCCATGTGTGGCCAGTATGCAACCTCTCTTAAGATTTCAAGTGTTGTGTGAAACCCCCTATGACCGGTTGTAGCCACATCATGGGCGTGACTTAACATCAGGCTTCGGAATGAGGTAGGAACCACCCACTGATCATGGCCAGCTTGGGATTTCCTTACCAACAAACCGTCTTGGATTCGGAACATTTTTCGACATTTCATCAACACTCTGAGGTCCTCTTTCCTAATGTAATCGGTATCCGTCAGGAGAACGTTCTCAGGGTCCTCAATGTGTTGGTAAAACTTACCAGTTATTGGATCCCCCTTTTGAGCCGTAATCAAATCTGCATCTGGGGTCTCCTTACTCCATTGTGCAGTTGAAAGATCATTGTGAGCATTGGTCTGGGACCTAGTGATAGCAGTGACCTGGATTTCCCCCAACAGGGACTCAATCTCTATTAGATTCCGTTGGATGGCCCCGGTTTTGGCCAGCTGATCAGCTAAGTCATTTCCAGTTTTGTCTGGTCCCTCTACTTTGGAATGACCCTTGATCTTTTTCCAGTAGACGGTCATCCCATTCGAGGTGACCAGATCATCAATATTTTGGATTAACTTCCCATGTTTCAAGGGTTTGTTATTAGCACATAACATGCCTCTGGTTTTCCAATTAAACAGGTGCTCCACGAACCCGTTCCGTACATAATCTGACCAGTTCGTGGAGTTGATGTTGGACAGCAGTGAGGATGGCCTGATGCACAGCCATCAACTCTGCCACCTGACTACTTCGGGGACCAATTTTGTACTCAGCGGAGGGTTCTGGGGACTCATTCACCCATGCATTCCCTATGCCGGCCACCAGTTCTTTTTCCCTGTTTTTGTCAACATTTTAAGAGCATCCATCCACATATACAGTGGGCATTCCCTCACACTTGTCGTCTTCAAATACTTTGTGTGGGGAATTAAGGTATGCCTCCACGTTGTCCTTGATTTTTAGACTTTCGTCCTCGAAACAGTTTTCTCTGGCACAATCTTGCAAGTCAGCCAGACCTTGCGCGAGGGGACTCTTCTTGTTTTGGCCATATCTGACCTCCACAGGAAAGCCTTGCATTGACAGAATCCAGAAAGTAATTCGGGAATTACTCACATTTCCGGCCCGGATTCTGTCACTTTGGAGATATTGCAGAGGCTGGTGTGGAGTCTCCACTATGATGTGTTCCCCCTGGATAAACAGGCGGTAATTCTTCAATGCCCACACCGTTGCCAGGAGTGCCTTCTCACAATCGTTGAATTTTTCCTCCACAGAGGATAAAGTTTTGCTCACATAGGAAATTACTTTATTGACCTTGTCATGCTTTTGATATAATACTGCAGTCAAGCATGTATTAGAGAACCCTGTCTCCAAGGAAAACTCATTGTTTCTGACAGGGTAAGCTAGGCAAGGCGCTTGTGAAAGGCTTCTTTTGAGCTGTCTTACTGCCTAAGATTGTTCTGGACCCCATTCCCACTTCACCCCCCCCTTCAAGAGATGAATTAGGGGTCTGGTGATCTCTGCGTAGCCCTCAATGAACTTTCTGCTGTAATTAGTCACTCCAAGGATGCTCCTTAGTTCCTGCAGAGTTGTGGGGTCTTTTAGTTTCTCAAGTGCTTCCACTTTCTTTTCCTGGGGACAGAGACCCTGAGGAGTAATCTCATGCCCAAAGAAATTAACATGGGTTCTACACCACTGTGCTTTCTGAAAGGAAAGGTTTGCTCCGGCAGCCCTCAACTGTGTCAGAACATAACGGATCTCCGCTATGTGTTCTTCCACAGATGAACTTTTGATGAGGACATCATCTAGATAAGCCAGGTTACCCCTCGCACCCAGGTCGGGCATGGCCTTATGTAGAAAAATGTTGAATTCATTGCCGGAGTTGAGGTATCTGAAGGGAGTCCGGGTCCATGTGTACTGCTGGCCCCGAAAGGTAAAAGCCAGTTTGTATTGGTCCTCCCTACCGACAGGCACGGTCCAGTATCCATTGGTCAGGTCTATTGCAGTGAATACCTGTGACCCCTGGATCTGGGTCAGCCCTTGGTCAATGTAGGGAAGAGGCCATCGGGAAGTATGGACCCGTTTGTTGAGCTCCCTAAGGTCGGCGCAGAGTCTCCACTGGCCGTTTGGCTTCAATATTCCCAGCACCGGATTATTGAAGGTGCTGTGGACTGGACAGATTATTTCCCGGGACTCAAGGTTCTTAATTATTTCAGTAAGGGACTCCATGGATGCGATAGGCAAGTGATATTGCTTCACTAACACTGGAGTCATGCCAGGGTCCATGGGAATGGTTGTTGTGTGGATGTTGGTGCAACCACAGTCGTATTAGTCCACCGCAAAGAGATCCTGGAAATCCAAGAAAACTTGTTTCAACTTTTGCTTCTGTTCCAGAGTCACACAGGAATCAGCTACGTTTACTCTCTCTTCCACCATCTGCCTGAAGTCTGGAAAGACTTCTGGTTTTGCTATCTCAGCGGCCTCCTCCAGCTGGGTGGAGAAGTCCTTGGTCAGGGTGGTGATTTGGACTGGAGGCTTCAGGTGGGAAAGGCAGCCCTCATGGACCTGGAAAATCACCTCATCCCTTCTGAAGTCACAAGTCACATCTTCCTTACCATAAGGGCAGGAAGTGTATACCAGGAAGTTCCCCCCATGCCGGGTAAAGATCCTGTCTGGTGTTGTGTTGTCATCACTGTCAGTGTCAAAACAGTCCTTGGGGATTGGTCCTAACAGTTCATTTCCTAATTCAATGGAAAAAAGTCGGTCATCAACCGCCATTCCAATAATGGTGCCTGCGGCTAGAGTAATACTCTTTAAGTCGCTGTTATCCACCTCTATTGGAATGGTGTCATGTTCTATGTTGACTAAGGGGGTTGGGTTTACTCCCAACCCTTGCTGTTGCAGAGAAGCATTTAGATGAATATGAGCATCAGGGTTTTTCAATTTTTGTCCTCTTTTAACTTTCACTTCCAGGGAGAATTGTCGGGTCCTTTCTGGGAAGGTGACTTCCTCTGTAATCTGAATTTCAACTACATAAGGTAGCAATTGAGCTGACCTAAATGCTTTTTCTGGATCATCAAAGCCCATGGGATCATCCGCTAATCAGGACCAAGCTTTGAAGTTTATTAGGTCCAAACTAATGGCAAAGCGATTGAGAATGTCACTGCCTAAGTAAAAGGCGTCAGTGACGTCTCGCACGACCCAACAATTATGGACTATGCTCTTGTTGCCAATGGAGATTTTGAGCATACACCTGCTTGGCAGGAGATGTTTCGAATTGGGTGTTTCCAGATCCATTTCCCATTTGTCTGTCAGTTTGAATGTGGGAATGGCTGGATCTTTTGGGAGTTGGCGGAACATGGCTTCGCTGATGAAGCTCTTACCGTTGTTCACACACACTCGGGCAAGAACAGAGTCCTTCCCATCATTTAACTGAACAGGGATGAACAACTGCTCTCCAATTTGCTGAATATCAGCCAGGCTCTTAGCTGATTTCACAACTTTCTGGACTATTGGATTGGGAATGTCTGATTGTGGATTAGTAAAGAATTTCAGAGTGTTTCCTTCCAGTGTGGAATACCACCTTAAACTGGAAGGAAGGTTGATTTTCAGAAATATAGAGGTCCCCCCATCACCGGTCTGTTGTCCTACTGCTATTACTGTCACATCTGGACTTTGGTTGTTCTGGAAGTGAAATTCTACTTGGTCAGGTTTTTGTTCAACCATGTGGCATGTGCCGTTTAAACTAACATGGTTAACACTCTGTTTTAATTCTATTTGTCGGCTAGTCTGGGTCCAGAGGACCTTGTTTATGCAATCTATTAGGGGTGACAACCTTCTCAGGGGATCATTCCCTGGTAAACAAGGGGTGCCCTCGGGAGTCACTACTATGACCGGGTGTTTCACCTTGTGTTGCCCAATTTTAATGTCCAAATCTGCAGTCCCCTCGACGGGAATTTCCTTCCTGTCAAAGTTCTGAAGTTGTCCAGGAAGAGAGGTGAGAGGAATTCGGTAATTCTCCCCTCTTCCTGCATTTAGTTCATCAAATGCCTTTTTGGACAGAAGGGTAGCTTGGGATCCAGTGTCCACCAGTGCCAAAATTGTACCCTGCCCCTGTACTTGTACCGGGGCATAGTATCTTCCCTCCTTCTCCTCAAGGGGGCACAGATAATGCACATTTTTGGACAGCTGGTGGGCTAATTTTTTAGTTTTGGACATTGCGAGAGAAGAGATCTGGGCAGAATTCTGTGGAGAGTCATGGGAATCTGCAAGAAAAAGTTGGCAACTGGAAATCAGAGCCGGTGTGGGTTCCCCTGGTTCTGGTTCTGGGCCGCCCCCCCTTTTTGGAGGCAGTCACCAGAATGGTTTTGAACCAGGGGATTTTGATGCTGTTGATTCTGGGATGAGATGATGTGCGGCCCTAGCTCAGTCCCCACATCTACCCAGTCGGGATGTGAATCCCTTGGGACCCATTTTTCTTTGGGAGGAGTTTCCCCATCTCTGAAGGAGAAGATCCTTTTCCCAGGATCCTCTGAGGATCCCTCTCCCTCAAATTGGAAGATCTGTACCTCATCCACCAAATGGGTCTGTTTGGGTCCTTTGTTTCTCCTACCGCCTCTCTGCTCCTTTGGTGGCAGACTTTCAGGGGTAGGAGATTTTGTTTCTGGTTCCTGGGTTTCCAGGGGCTGTTTACAAGTGGGGAAGGAAGCTTCCTCCAAGGCTTTACACCCCTCTTCCGCTTGTGCCTCCTCCCTGGGAACCGGTGGGTTATCGGGGTGCTGCCGCCGTCATTGTTCTGGAGCACTAGGCCCAGAAGTTGAGGCATTCTGTGCCGGCATGCTCATCTGAGGGTTCTGTTGAGCCCTCAGCATGTGACCCAGATCCCGTGTCATATTTTGGACCTGGCGCTCTAACTGTGAAACCCGCTCAGGACAGTCTCGAAGAAAGTGCCCTGAGTTCCCGCAATAGAGGCATAATTGCAGCTGTCTTCTTCTTTCCCGCTCCTTTTGGGTTGAAGGACCTTTCATGCCCCCTATTTGCATGGGTTCCACAGTGTCAGCTCCCTTAGTAGAAGTCTGTGGTTTAGAAAACACTCGGGTATCAAATTTAGAACGATCAGCCTTCCTGTTCTGTAATCTGTGGTCCAATTGGACAACTAAGTCAATATAGTCTGAACATTCTTGTGGAGGGTTCACAACTTGAGCTAACACATCCTTGAGCTCTCCACGCAGGCCTCTGTAGAAAAGCGTTATTCTCTTATCCTCGGGCCATTGAGTTTCCACTATGAGTCTGTTGAATGAGGCTATATAGGTCAAGAGGTCTTGATTACCCTGTCGTAATGAAAGAAGTTCATTGTCCAAGGCCTGCCCTTGTGCATGTCTTGCGAACAGTTTCTCCATGCTGGACTGGAAGGCCTGGAAATCATGTAAAACCGGATCATCCTGGGTGACTAAAGGGATCGACCAATCTGCGGCGCTGCCACTGAGATAAGAAAGCACGAAAGCCACCTTGGTCTGGTCTGTTGGGAATGCAGCTGGTCGACATAAGAAATGTAAGCGGCACTGGTTGATGAACACTGCAAATTTCTTTGGGTCACCAGAAAAGCGTTCGGGCGGAGCCAAGGGCACATTACCGGGTAGATTGATTTGCACTGGATTTAAAGATGATGCAGAAGTATAACTTCCTCTTGGAGCGGGCAGAGGTGTGTGTCCTGCCTGCGTTTGTAGCAATTGCCTAGCAAGGTCCTCTGTTCACTCCTTGGAAATTATCAGTTCTCTTCTTAGAGAGCTTGTTTCCTGACGAGCTGCATGTACTCTTAATTCCCCGAGCAACTGGGCTAAGTGATCAGTGTCTGAGGTTTCCATTGCGCCTGGGTAGGAGTTTTGCGGTGGGCTTCGCGTTCTGTAACGCTCACCTGATTCCCACGGAGGCGCTGGTCTTGGCAGGAAGGTGTCTGTGACTCGAAAAGTGATGTGCAGGACTCGATTGGCTTCTGGGGTCGAACCTCTTCGCACTGTGTGTCGAACTCGTAGGGTGAGGTTTCTGCAGGTGAAAGAATATGGGGGTTAATGGTCTGGGTTGTTTAATGTCCCTCTTCCTCTCTCTCCCTAGAGTCCCCAGGTCAACGTGCTCACCTTAGATAGGTGAATGCTGGGCTCTCCATCTGCGTCTGGTGCAGGGTGCTGTTGCCAGTTCCTACACTGGTGAAACATAGGCCTCTTGGACTCAGAGTATCGTTACCGTCGTTAACTGCACGAGCGGTGAGTTTCCAGACACCTTTTTAGTCTTTATAGTCTTTAGGTGCGAGGCACGTTAACATTGAACAGGACTTCGTATAATGCTTTTCCCCCTTTTGTCTTGCAGGACTCTTGAGATGGAAGATGGAGTGAAGCGCCTGGAAATGCGTGAGTAAATGCAAGCGCTCTAACTGTCTTTTCCCTTGCAGCTTAGTTCGTGCTGAAGAGACGCCGGAGTATTTGCAGGCGTTCTATTGCGACGAGCGCGATGGCCGTAAGTAAATACCTGTCTAATGTCTCTTCTTTTGTCTTTCAGAAGTTGGGTTGCAGCGCCGGAGTCCGCGGAATGCCCGTAAGTAAATACAATGCTTTTGTCTCCGCAGGCGGCGATGCAGCGTGAAGAAATCCGGAATTCACGGAGTGCCGGTAAGTAATGACAATGCTTTTGTCTTCACAGGCGGAGGTGCAGCGTGAGGAAATGGCCGCAGCCGATGGATCAGGTTAGTAAGCACTGCGAGTTAAGGCTGCCTTGCTAACCTGCTGTTTCTTGCCTTTGCAGGTGCTGCTGTTGACTGGATACAGGAATGGTGAGTATGATTCTTGCAGATTCAGGATCGAAAGAAGAAAGGCTGGAACAGACTCGGTGAGCGTTCTGCTGCAGATGCAGAATAACGCGAAGCACGTTTCGTCTATCGGGTGTGGTTTAAATAGCCTTGGAGTGATGAGGCGTCTTCCTCCACGGCCCCGCCTAGGTAAGAAAAGAGTTCCAGTTCCAGAAGATTTCTAGTGCTGAATCCAGGGAGTGGAGCTTGCCCCACCCAGGTAAGAAAGTAGTTCCTGTTCACAGAGGACTTCTAAGTGGCTGGTAAGTAAGCAGCATGGTCTGCTACAGGTAAGTCCACCCAAGCATCTGCACACATATTATGAGCCCGGCGCTTCCAGTGCCGGGACCGATGGTTCTGATGAGCCTGGTGCCACCAGCGCCAGGACAAGGTCCAAAAGGTCCCAGTGGGGACCGGCTGGTGCCTAGGATTAGGGTTAGGGGCCTGCTTCCAAGGACGTTGGGCTGGTCCTGGCTCCTTGGAAGCAGTGATCATGACAGAAGGATGGATGATTTTGGGGTTGGAAATTGGGTGGATACCTGGAAAAAAAGTTCTGCCCAGTATTTGGGGAATTTCTGCCCTCCTGTGGGAAGTTAGGAGGGGAGTTCCCTGGGTTAGGTGCTTGGCTGGATCCCCCCCCCCTTGGGCCGGAGGAGTCCACACATAACCCAGGATGGGTCGGTTACCCTTGTAACGGGGACTTACATGATCAGGGAAATGAGGGATCCCATTTGTGGGACTACCTCCTTGACTCCCTGTTTGTGACTGGCCCGAGGGCCTTCTGGGCTTAGAGTTATTCTGCGCAGGCAAGTTTTTAGGCCCCCCATCTCCAAATCTAAAATGGGGGCAACCTTTACCTTTGTCACCTTAGCAGCAGCAGGGGTGCTGGTTGATTTGGGGCGTTTCTGCGCATTACTTTTATTTTCTATGGGCTTCTGAACCTCATAGATCCAGGTAGCCTGTTCAATGACCCAGTCTAGTGACCTTTTCTCATGAAAATCTCTCACTAGCTGGGTCATTATGTAATTGGATAAGGCATGGAAAAACGTATTTAGAAACTCTTTACTGTCCATGCGCATCCTTTTGGTAGTCTGCGCTTCAATTCCTGCACAAATTCTTGTAGGGCCTGATCCTCCCCACATTGCAAATTGTAGGCTGCCTTGCGAGCCTCTTGGGGATTCCGGTGAACAGAAAAATGTTTCAAGATGGCCACCCTATATGTGGATCATCTTGAATGGTTTTGGTCCTCCAGCCCCGCAAAGAAACTGGAGTATTCTGGGGAGAATGTCCATTTTACATACTGGATGCAGCTACTGCTGTCCTTCAAATGGAAAGTCTCCATCATTTGCTCGTAAAGCTCCAAGTGTTCCCAAACAGAATACTTGGCGTTCTTGTGATAAGGGGTGATGACACACCTTATTGCCTTATTCTGTTTTAAGGGGTCCTTAAGCAAGGCCCTTTTTGCCTTATTGGCCTTTTTGGTTCGGGTAACCCTGGTCCATTCATCCTCTGACTCAGAAGCACTGCTCCCAGAGGTGCCCGTCTGATCTTCCAGGTTTTCCTGGATTTTGCGAGTCTGGGAATGGCTGGCAGAATGTGGGGACCCGGTCTCCTGTGTCCTGTGACGCTTCAGATCCCTCCTTGCTGCCAGGATTTGATGGGTACCCCCCCCCCCACTGACCTAACTGGGCAGTGGTTTTCAGGATGCCCTTAGTGGGCCTACTCTCCTGGGGTTCCCCACTAAATTGCACTGTACTTAGGTGCCCATACCCGGATGCCCGCCCATCCATTCCTGGGTGGTACTGGCCTATGAGCCCCATACTTTTGGCTGGATAGTAATCTGCCATCCCTGTGGTTCATGTGCGCCAGGGGACATGGGGGTGGCAGAGTCTAGGGACTGAGAGAGGTGAAGGCCTCTGGTACTAGGGCTCCTGAGGTTATGCTCAGGTGTTTCCCTTTCCCAGCGAACCTCCTCTCTATCAGCCCCTGCTCCCTGTTGCAATGCAAGAGCCTGTGCTTTCAGTTCCTCAACCAAGGCCTTACTAGACTCGATCAGTCTCTCCTGCATGGCTACCTGTTGCTGGAGCCTATCATTGTGCTGACAGAGGCCCCCATTCTCTCTCTGTGCTTCCTGGTTTGTCCTGGAATACTGGGCCAGTCTCCTGAGCCCCATCCCTACTGGCCTGCTCCTTTCTTACCAGAGCATCTTCCCCCCTCCTGGTGTGCTCCAACAAGTTTTGATGCTCTTTTTGTAGGTCTCCCAGTCCCTGGAGGGCCAGGTGATTTTCTTCCATTTTTCTTTTTTAAATGGCAGACTTCCTGGCCTAAGGTGTCCCTTTCCTGACTAAGAGCCTGCTTCTGTGCCGCCAGGTCATCCCTCTGCCTTTGAAGGGCACCAGCTTTCTGGCGCTCTTCCTCAAATTCTGTCTGGGTATCCAGGTCTTCCAGAATCAGTTTGTTGCTCTCTGCATTCTCCCTATCTAGGTGGCTTTGCAGGGTGACTACCTGCTCAGCACATGCCCTATTGAAGTCCAGTTGTTGCTCCAGTTTTTTCTGGCTCTGCAGTAGGTAGTCCAACCCTTCCTGGTACTCCTTCTGCAAGGCCAGAAATCTGGTATTCTGGTCAGACTTTTCCTGTTGCAGGACACCCATATCCTCTTTGATTTTAATGAGATACTGTCTACTCTCATTTTCTGACTCCTGGCTCCTGTGCAGCCTCTGCTCAGAAGAGACCTGGTCAGATATGGCCTTCTCTAATACCATCTGTTGCCTATTTGCCAGATCTTGGCCTTCAGCACATTTGTCCTATATGGCTCCCAAATCTAAATATAAATATGCTGCTATCCTGAAAATCTTGTTGTGCTCATCTTTGGCTTTAGGGGCCATATATAGTTCACTCAGGGCCACATGTAATGGACCCTGATCTCTCCATGTGTCTGACCCTGTTGCAGTGATCTGGGGTGCAATAGCCTGCATCCACACCGTCTGGTCCTGTTCCGTCGATTCGCCTCTCACAAATAGCTTATGTAAGAGGTGCTCTCTGGATATTTTGATATCTACCAAGGTCGTCATTCTGGAAATTGATTTCCTTCCTAATTTACAGAAGTTAGTATTTTATTTTGCAAAACAGACTGTCTCCTTAGAGCGTCCTTCTTTTGAGGGGTGCTTTGACAGTGTAACACAGCGTGGTGATCCAACAGGATTTATGTATCTTGTTAGATCTAATCCAGACGTCTTTGCTCGAGCCCCCACTCTGTTAAGTGACTTCAATTCAGCACTCTAACTAAGTCAGTGCCTAGTCTGGGATGCCCAAGGGAAGCCCTTATTTATATATTTTTATGACAAGTTCATAGATCTGGATGATAAACCCTTGTGTAACGCCCCTCTCTTTGAATCCCCCTGACCTCACTGAGCCACTGAGTTTTGCAAATTAAAAGATTTATTTGAAAAATTAAACAATATATACATCACACTTTTATGAATAAATTAATATTTGATAGCACACTTATGAATATAATGTTGATCAACAATGGGTAATGTTACAATTGCACACTCTTTTAAATCAGTGAGGAGTTAGTATAGAACGGATAAGGTAGCAGAGAACACTTTTATGGTTTCAAGGAAAAGCAATGATGGAAAGAATGCAGCACAGAAATAAACTGATATGGTTTCAACAAGAGATAATAGGATCACTTTTTTTTTGACAATTCACTCCCCCTATGCAATATAAGGAGATGGAAGGGGAGCACACAGTTTTCAGGATTACAATCAAATGCAATACAAATTCCATTTCCCCCTAGCAAGCTTAGAGCAACCGGTATGCTTTAAAACAGGCAGAAATACTTTTAAATGTGATTTGAAATGAAGTGAAAAATATGCTAAAAATGATTTTAATTCCCTATACAAGATTCAGGGTAGGTGACAGCTACTTTGAATTAGTTCAGGTCAACACTAGCAATTAATCAGGAATGATTATCAGATTGAAAACGAATTTTAGCAGTTGCAAGCAAAAGGCAGCTGTTTTTGACAGGTGGAGAAATTGAGTCAAATTGCAATTCGCTGCACTTTTTCAGAGTTCGTCGATCGCGATTACGGAAAAACTATAAGGAGTCGAAAGTAGTAGGACGCACGGTTCAAAAGATACGGACGATTTAATGGAGGTAGATTCTCAGAAATAAAGTAAGATTCAAATGACAAATGACACTTTCATAGGTTTGAAATCACAGAATGGACACATGATTTCTATGCAGTTCTAAATAGGTGGAAAGGTTTGAATTAGATTATTTTAAACTAAGAGATTGGTTTGCACAGTTCTGGCTGGATACTCACACGATAAATTTGAACTAGGCCGTCAAGATCTGGTCAACAGGTTTAGACTTCACTCGCCCCGGACGGTCTCTGGCACTGGTTCTGCTCACAGCGATCTGGTCTGGGTCTGTTATCGGCACTGCACCGCGGTCTGGTCTGGGTCTGGTCTGCGGTTCTGGATACAGTTCTGCTTTCTGGGTCTGGTTGTCTGGTTCTGGCAAATGTTCTTGGCACTGCACAGCAGTCTGGTCTGCGGTTCTGGATACAGCACTGCTCTCTGGGTCTGGTTCTGGCAAAAGTTCTTGGCTAGAATCAAACAGCACAGCCCGGCTGTTTTATTCTGATGTGCCCCCAGGAAGTCTGGGGTAAATCAGTTTGCAAAATTGTAAGGCCAGCTGAGAATACTTTTAGCTTGCAGTAGGCCTTCTGCTTCAAAGTTCTGGAGTCTGGAGTCTGGTTTTCTAAGTTCTGAGATCTGGATAGTGCCTGAATTTGGATGTCGTCCGTCAGAGTGCTTTGCAAGGAAGTGGAAAGTGAATCTCTACATGGGTCTCAGTGGCTCCCTTTTATGTCTTTTGAAAGTGGGTGGGAAGGCTAACTTTCTATGCCCAACCCTCTGAGGATCCTGATAGGCTAGAGGATTCTCTGTCGCCTGACTGGGGAACTGAGTTGTGAGTCAGAGTGATGCTACCATTTTACAATCTATTGAAGAAACGCCCCTTTGCTTTTACTTAGAACTCAATTTTTCATAATCAAACATGTTTCCCAAATATACAAGTGGTTCATAATACATGTACACATCACCGAACAATTAAGACCGGTCTCTGTTCAAGCCTCATGTTCCTGCGAGCTTGGGTTCAGAAACGACAACATTTTGCGCTTTTAGTGGGTTTTGCCATGTTGGTTTTTCATCAAATCTTCCACGGAGGTACACCCCCTCCCTGAGCATATTACTATAAGTTATCATTTTTCTAGCATAAACACCGTACCCACAATATTCATAAATCCTGGGGTTCGGTCTCAGAACATCGTACGGAGTTGAGTTTAGTCTGAAATCGTAGGCACATTTTTCATATTAAGAATCTCCAAATTGTACATTTTTGGCAGCTTCATACAATCTTTTATAAGCAATTTAATAAAACATACATTTGCCTCTCCTTCAGTACACCCATTTGCTTGTCCCCGCCCCCAGGAACTTGGCTTGACTCAGAGATCAAATGTCTTTCCTTCCCCCAGAGCAACTGTTGACAATTACACCTCAAATCAGCATATCATTACTTGCATCATCCTCCTCCTCCTCTCTCTGGCCTCCTGCTGCCATTGGTGCTGCTCCAGCTCATTCAGCTGCACAGCTGCTTGCATTACTTCCATGTCCATTGCTACCAATGAGAGAGGCAGCATGGTTGTGTTGGTGGATGTTCTGCTGGGTGTGCTCCTTTTCTAGTGTTCCTGGTTATATTGTGTGCACCTGGGAGGAATTGATGCACCTGTGGCCTATTTGACCCACCTAGGACCATTTACTGCCTGGCCCATGATGCTGGTGTTTCTGGCATGGTTTTTCCGGTACTACCAGCATTTTTATGCCAGTATTGCTAGAATTACCAGGTTTGTAATGTGCTTGTGGCTCCGTAGTGCCAGTGTTTCCGGCATGTGTCTTGGGGTGGGGCGCCTCTACTTCCGATGTCTGTATCTCTGGCACTGTTAGCACAGGATGTGTAGTTACTGGTGCCGGTGCTACCGGCAAATTGACTCAGAATTATCTGATCTGGTAATAGTGTCAGTACACGATGCTATGTGCACATTATTACCTCACCGTCAAACTTGTAATGAGGGCCAAAGTCTTGGGGAAGGGAACCCTGAGACTTGAGGAGCTACAGATCTGGGGAACAAAGATCCATGCTCTTTTGTTTTCTGTGAAGAGTGGTGCTGGAATCTTGGGGAAGGGAACCAGGAGGATTGGTTTCGAACTATATTGAACTATTTTACCATGAACTGGAGAAAGGTAATCTTGAGACTTTATCATGGAACTTTTTTATATTTGGGAAAGGGGAGCTGGAAGAAATCTGTGAGCTCGAAGAGGCTCAGAACTTTAGAACTTTAAGTTGAACACTATTTCTGTTGATTTTGATATTCCTAAACATTCGTTAGCTTTGGTTGTGAGGGCAAGTATAGGATTTGAACACAGGTGGAAGTTGTACTCTTTGACTCAGTCTTTCCTTAGTTTAGTTCAGGTAGGGAAATCCCACCTTTGTATAGGGCAAGTTAGGCCTTCTACTATCCCGACATTTGATTGAATAAAGTATTTTAATTTGCATTTTCAGTCTGTTTTCTGTGTCTTACTTCATGATGCCTTCACACTGGTCAAAGCAAATGGCAAATCCGTCTGCAAGACTTCAATAAACTGAAAGAGATTACATCTGTCCCCTGCAGAACTAATAAGCCATAAACATTGTTCTACTCAATGACTGACCACCTGCTTAGTTAATCATTGCCCCCCTCCAGCTCTCAATCCTGCAGAACTAGGTTTTCCCTGCCACCTGAAATTCATTGCATGAACTGATGGCTGCATTTCATAGAAATTGATAAAACGCTTGCCGTATGGATGCATGTTTAATAAATATCATCTCTCCTTTACAGTGGGTTCCTCAGGGCAGGCTCCCCCTCCATGTATGTGCATTATGAATCTCTTTGTCGCTTCATAGACACCATGGGCCTCATTACGAGTTTGGCGGTAAAACCGTGTTCATTACCGGCATGCCGGAATAAGCGGGTCCGTGCACGTGTGAACACGCCAATAGCGGGTGACTACGAGTGCGCGAGCACGCGCGTTCCCCCATGCCGGTAGTGGCAATACCGCCATGCCGGTAAAGGGCCTCCAAGCCCCCTATACCGGCATCGCGGGGCCCGCCCATTGCGCTACCGCCTTACACTAACCCGTAAATACCGGCGTGGTATTACCGTGTTCGCAAAAAATGGACCCGGAAATTACGTCATTGCACAGGAACGGGAAATGGGCCGGCGGCCATCTTTAAAAACACAATCCATTGCAATCCTCCACAACCAAAACTCCTCCCGTGTCGTCGTGTGTCAGGAGAGCATCACCATGTCCAAGGCCAGCAGGAAATCCACCCAGAGGAAGAGGAAGCAGCAGTTCTCGGACGCTGAGCTCACCATGCTCGCCAACACACTGGAAGAGCATGCGGACGTAATACGCTGCACAGACCTCAAGCATGCGGCCCAAACCCGCAAAAAAGAGGTCTGGCTCGAGTTAGCGCAGAGGGTGACAGCAGTGGGGTGCACCCCAAGGAGTGTGCGCGACTGCCGGAAGCGGTGGGACGACCTCCGCCTCCGTGTCCGGAGGACCCTGTCCGAAAATCGGAGAGCCGCAAGGGCGACAGGCGGTGGGCCACACTCCCCAGTCCAATTGATGCCATGGGAGGAGACGGCAAGTCGCTTCATCAACACCGAAAGCATTGAGGGGATCGGAGATCAGGAGGTCGGGGCGGCAATCACCACAGAGGAAGGTGAGTGTACCATCACAACCACGTATCACGACACATGATGTGGCCCAACTGATGGGGAAGTTAGAGTGGGCAAGGCGATGCATCAACATACCCATAGATCAATCATCGTCACTTCCCGCACCACATGGACGCAGAGTGATGACCCCAATCCCAACAGAGGTGCCACATGACCCAACCATGCCCATGCACCCACCACACAGAGACCAAACTAATGCTACACCACCGGCCATGCATTGATCCCCCACATACCCCCTCAGTACACCCAAAGCAACAAACCAGAAATGAAATGATGGCTGAATGCATGGACACATCCCACCACAATACATCACAGCCGCCAATTGACCACATCACTGATGACCCGCATCTCTTCTATCCCCCAGGCACTGACGATGAAGGTAGACCAGTGGACAGGGGTGCAAGCACGTCCAGTGCACAAAAGGGGTCCAGGGACACCCCAACACAACCGTCCAAGGAGAAGTCATCTGCCAAAGCCAGCATGCCACGCAAGGCACCAACCCTGCAGGGAACACCTGCACCCACTGACCAACAACCAAAAACCACAACAGTGGTAGCCCTGCCGCAAGCCACCAAGGACGTTGTGTCCACAGAGGTGGAAGAGGAATCAGACATGATGCCTGGCACACCCACCCCAAGCCCAATTGCCAGCCCCCAACCTCTAGCAGAGTCTGAGTGCCTCGACAATCCGTGCCTGCATGATTCAGACCTCGGTGAATCAGACACTGCGCTGTTCGAGGACAGTGCCCCAGAGGATGGCTCCGCGCAGCCGCCTACCACCACCCTGCAAGGCACGACTCTGCCCTCCTCCACTCTGCCCTCCTCCACTCTGCCCTCCTCCACTCTGCCCTCCTCCACCCTGCCAGCAACCTGCAGACCTGTGGACGTCACATCATTCGAGACCCGCCTGACAAGGGTCGAGGCCCGGCAGGAGTCCATGCTCCAGATCATGCAGCAGCAGGTAGAAGCAAGCAGAGAGGCCATGAGTGCCATCGTGAGGGCAATAGCAGCCAATACTGCAGCAGTAGAGGCATCCACGCGTGCCTTCCAGGAGTGCATGGGGACACTCACAGAGGCCATCCGTGCAGGTAACGCTCCAATGCAGCGGCCACACCTTGACACAGGCAGTCCATTGAGAATTGACACTTCCGCCACAACTACCCCTGCCACCTCGGCCCAATCCAGTCCGGTGCGTCACATGAGGAGGAGCGCACGACGGCCGGCAATGGCACCACCCAACACCAAGATGCAAAAGAAATGAATGAACGGACAATGACATTGTGGCAGGACACATTGTGGAAGGGAGCACTGTCCGATGCACACATGGGGACACTTAGCATCTGTGTGGAGGGAGAGGGATTTCACTGGGGTGTTTGGAGGGTTTGTGGGGTGGGAGGGGGGGTTCACTGGGGTGTTTGGAGGGGAATGTTAATATTATCACGTGTATGTGAATAATACACCTGTTGTTTGCAAGCAATTCAATGGCTGGACATTCTTAATTTTGTGCATGTACATTCAATGTGTGATAGCGTACGGTTGTGAACTGCTAAGTATACAAGTGTGCATGCCCAGATGCAGCCAGTGTGTCACTGGAACATTCCTTTCATGGTCCGTGCGTTTCAGATGTACACGTGGATTAGTGCTTGGCGTACAGCATGGCCATCCCGTGCATCATGTACTGGCAGGGGGGCTCCTTCACCTTCGTCTCTATCCCCTTCATGGTCACCCGGCCCATGCATGTCTATGTCAGTTGGCAGTGGTACATTCCTCCGGACGCACATGTTGTGCAGCATGACACAGGCCATGGTGATATTTGCCACCCCCTCAGGCCTATATAGGAGTGCACCAACAGAACTGCATTGGCATCGTAACCACGCTTTCACAGGCCAAAGGTATGCTCAGGCAGAACACGGGTACGAGTGTGCACGCGATTGTACTCCTATCCATGCCAGTTCAGCAGTTACGCATTGGGGTAAGTAGCCACGGCCTGAAGGTATATCCTCCATCACCTGCAGGCAGATTGGAATAGGTGTGTGTCACTCTGACTTGCCAACTTTCAGGGCACTCAGTCATGGCGGCAGCTATTTGCTGTGGGCATGCACATGTCCCTGTACGTATGTTTCGGACTACAACTCCCATGATCTCCTGACATTGACTATGCTGTACAGGCCAGATGGGAATGGTAGTCCAAACACATCTGGGAGCCAAAGGTTGCAGACCCCTGGTATACGCAATAGTCACATAGATGCTATGGATACTGTAATGAGGTGTGGGACACTGGATGTGGTTTGATAGATGATGCAGGATGTAAACATGCATGCTGAGGCAGATGTGCTGTGTTAGTGCGGCAATGTTTGGCCTCCAATTCATGATGTGTATTCTATGCATGCTCACAATTATGCATGCTCACACTAGCCACATTGCCAGGGTTACCATCCTGTTCAGTCCTGCATTGCTTGACATTGCCATGGTGGCCTGGTTGTGGCTCTTACTTGTCGTCATCCATATGCATAGTTTGGCATTTGTGGCCCAGTGATGTGTCGGGTTCGGTTTGGCTAGTTCAGGTCTGGAGTGTTTGGCTCGGCATGCACCCTCCACTCACTGGCTACTGCCACCCAGGCGCACTATTCCCCCCCTTGCCACCCAGGTGCAGTAGACCCCCCCTTCTGCATCTGCACTGATCAGGTCCCCAGAGCACAGCCATGGGACAGTTGTGCAACTCACCAGGCTGCCAGGCATGTGGTCCAGCATGCGTGAGAGTAGTGGTTGTGAAATGCCATGCAGCTGGTCCACTGTGTGTTGGTAGGTGCCTGGGGCCAGGAAGTGTTGCACAGTAACCACCTTTATTGGTGGGGGGATGGCAGTGCGTATCTCGATGTGGCTGGCAATGTCATTCTGTGTCATGTCCACTATGGTGGTGATGGTGTCACGGTCCAACCGGTCCAGGGTGTGCGTCTGCTCAGGGGTTGGTTTACATGGGCTGAGTCTGGTGCAAGGGATTGGTGGCTGGCTACGTGGCACTGGTGGCTGCGCTGGTGGTGATTGCTGGCCATGTCTCGCCCTCCTTCTCCTCCTGCGTCTCCTCTGTGCTGCCTGTTGTTGATGCTGTGGTTGTATCACTATGGGCGGGTCCTCCTGCACCATGTTTGATGGTGCTAGTGGTGGCATTTTGGTGTGAGAAGGGGTGTGGTGTTTCATTGTGCGCCTTTTGTGATGGCCAACTCTGCATTGGCTACGCCGGGGGGGTTGCGGTGTGTGGGTGTGCTCAGTTCATACTGGCACAGCCTCCTTTGACTCCACCTGTGGGGATTGTGTGCACCTGTGGCAGCTGCCTTGTATCTTGGTTGCTGTTTGCGGGTGGTCCGCGATGCCTGTTTTTCCGGCATCATGCAGCCCATCATTACCGTGTTCGCGATGCCGGTATTTGCATGTTTGCGTGTGTTGTGATTGCCCCCTATTACCGGCATGCCGGTATTTACTACCTGAGGAGGCGCGTGTACGCGCCTGTGCCGCTATTAGCAGCACCGTAAATAACGGTGCTGTTAATACCGGGTTTGTGGGTCAGAATGCTACAGAACGTTAAATGATGCCGGTATTTACATACCGGCATCATTTTTCCCTTACCGGCATAACTCGTAATGAGGCCCCATGTCTGAATCGTGATTATATTTAATTTGGAAATGTTTGCATTTTATCTTTCTATACACATGGAAATCTAGCATGTATCAACATTAATGCCTGCCTTCAAGTCTGGCAGAGCAGGGAATTATAACGCCCCAGTACATCACATGCCATTGCCTGCTGATTCACTTGTAGGTTCGACTTTCAGTGGACAGCAGGACTTTCAATTAAGAAGTTTCCTACCTGAGCCCAATAACTTGTTTTTCCGGTATTGTGAGCCTCTTCCAAGATGATTGAAGTCTTGGCTGTGGGAACATAATGTACATTGCTTTGTCAACCCCGTCCAAACAGCATTTTTCACTGACATTTCTGTGCGAGCAAAGCTATAATTTCACAGTGGCTTTTTAAAGCCATTTCTTTATTTATTTATTTTTACACATGTGCAAGCTGTTTCCGTGTCTGATGTTTGAACACATATCTTGTATGTCACAGGATTCTTTAATTTGTCCTTTTTGAGTGAGTTGGCATTTGCTGTTGGTCCATTGATAATGAGGGGTAGGCCCCCTTCGGCAGGTTTCTTTTATTTGACACCGAATAAAAGAAAATGCCAAGCCATTTTTCATTTGCGATGTTTTAAAGGGCAGATGTTCAAGTGAAAGGGAAAGCAAAATCCGTGTCTGGTTGTAGGATTGACATTCTTGCCCCTCATGTGAATGAAAAGTACAATAAGGCAGTTTTTGATGCAGTGCACAACTTCATGTCATTCAAGTGAAACAAAAGCAATGCAGGGCCGTTTTTGGATTGCAGGGTTCAACTGCTTGCCACTCATGTGACAGGGAAAGAAAGCACAGTCGTTTTTGGTGCAGAGTTTCAATGCAGCTTTTCAAATGAAAGAGATTTCTGTTTAGGGCCTTTAAATGCACCCCATGACATTTACTAATTTTGGGTGGGCCTTCCTGCTCAGGCCCTACCCTTTCTACACCTCTGCTGGCAGTAAGTCTGATATTTGTTAGAATGGCTTAGAGTCATTGGCACCCTTCTTCCTGAAGCCCTCCTCCGCAGTGATGCTCATTGATTATACTAATGACTGCTGAGCGTGTCAGGATTATCATGCATGGACATTCTGACAAGGCTATTGAATGCAGAACTCTCTCAGCTGAATTGGACAGCTGGATGATCTGGGCAAGATGGGTTGGAACAGCAAATAATGAGGGAGATGAACCAGAGTCACCTGCACTAATTCCTGTATTACGGTTTGAAATGTGATGGCGAACAGAGAGGACATTGGGTGTTATGCATGTATTCGGAGGATGAGATGACAGAGTTGGAAATTCATGTTTATTGTCAAAGGTTGAAGGCTGGTGGAGCCCTGTATTTTGTGGCAAACAGAATCTTTGTTGGTAGGTTACGTCTTGAACCCATAAGGATTAGCAAATTGCCCTGTGATTAAAATGGAACACGTGTGAAGTGTTTTAACGGCAACATCAAGAGACATAAAAGGAAATGAAATGGTGCAGCTAAAGGTTTTTAATCTTGGTAATTGGTCTCAGAGAGCATCACATGCTGGGCCTAGTGGGATGGCCTCAAGGTCAGACCTGAACTTCAAAAAGGAGTGTCGTGGGGCATGAAATAAAGATGGATCTATTGTAGCTGTCTGGAAAGACATTCATGTAGAGTACATGCATCCAGGTAATTGAAACCAAGATAGGACCCATGACTCCAGGTTGCTAACTGCATAGAAAACAATGTGAGCCTTTGTTGCCAATGTTGAAGGAATAGACGTTTACACAGGAGAGGTATTGGAACCACATATGTATTTTCAAAGACAGCATTGACAGCAAAGAAGCAGAGATGTGAGTATTGGTAGAGACAGTCATCAAAGTAGTGGTGGGCAAGACCAAGTAGGAATTTAATGAAGAGGAGAAGGAATTACTGAGGTAGCTATTTTTCATGGAGAGCCATGTGACATGGTGACTGTGAGCAGAGTTATGGAAGTGTCTGAGCCAGTTTGTGTGACCATGGGATGTATGGGGAGCATCCCATGGTCACACAAACTTGGTCCTGATCACATGTCAGGGGACAAACACCAATTCACTATAGGCCTGTACTGGGGGCATATCATTCTCCCACTCTGTAAATCAATTGGGGCATGCCAGCCCTGACAACTATTGAACTGGCCCAAATCCCTTGTGAGAACATACAGGAAAATAATCACCCTCTGAGCAGAACCAAATAACCAAATCTCTGACACCTTTCCCTTAAAGGGAAGTAAGTTCCCTTCTTTTGACGAAAGTAGCATATCTTGGGATAGTGTCAGGTTCACTTGATACATCAAAGAGGTAATTTCCTTGAAGAGAAACAGAGTTTGCAAAATCTACAGTAAACTCTACAGCACAGCAGGTACAATGGTGGCAGCCTGTGACTTCTGAAATGTGGAGAAATCATGTAACCATGTTACAGAAGCAAAAGATTATTGAGCTGGAGAAACAATGTTGTGCACCACGTGTACACTTTGAAAAGAATTATAGGCGTGTTTGCAGTTGTTTCCCGACTCTAACGCACATGCTGGAAGCACATAGAACATCTGTTCAAAACTGTCAGGCCCAGGGATGGTCAGAGGAGGAAAGATAACATCCAATATGGACAGACCAGTTGTTGATTTGTGGAGCCTCTTGATCCCAAAGCAGTCTCAAGTACACTCATAGACAACAAACAATCCCAGTCCTCAACCAATTACAAGCAACCAGTGCAAATCTTACTTAAGTGTCCCTCAAAGTGAGAGAAGAGAGCACAGTTTAAAAAAAAAAAACACCTCCCCAGCTGCTGAGTGTTGGTTTCAAGAGCAGGAGGCTCATGTTTAGAGAAAGCAGTAGACTAGAGAATGGTGAACGAAGCAGAGGATGGAGAGATGGAGGAGAGCGTTTAGTGGGCAGCTGTTGAGGCCAAGGTGAGGTGGTGAGAGCCAGGAGGATAAATGAGGGGGCAGTAGCATCAGAAGATGAGTGATGAGAGGAAGAGGTGGTAACATCAGAGTGCGACATGGTAAGATCAGAAAGAGCTTGGGTGCAAGACGATGTGTGTTTACATCAGAAGAAATGAGTGGAAATACAGATGAGGTGGAGAAAATCGGGGTGCAGAAGGGGGTGGTGAAACAGAAGGAGAAGGAAAAAAAGATAACATCAAAGGCCAGAAATGACACAGTGAAAGTAACATCAGTGAGACGGATGACACGGCAGAGGTGGAGAAAGGAATACCATGAGATGGAGCTGGTGGTGAAGGTGGTATGGATGAGGCTGGGAGCATAACATAAACGGGAGCTTGGGATTTCCTCTATGAGATGAAGCTTAGAGAAGCAGCAGGGTTGAAGGTGGTAACAGTGGATGGAGAAAACGAGAATTTCACGTAGTGAAGAGGGATCCAAGGTCAGGGCAAAGACCACCTGTATGTTAGCCAGAGCAGGAAGGTTTTGGTGGGCCTGGTTGGCCCAAGGCAGGACCAGACAGTGGGAAAGGGAAAGAGATGGGGTTGAGTAGATAACTGTGAGATCAGATAATGGCAAGGAGAGTACAAGGAGAAGTCCCATACATGGCCAAAACCCAGGAACCCCTCTCTATCTCTCCTTGATCACTATGTCCACACACCTGTTTACTTGAAAGACTGCGTGCTGAAGGGAGTTATGACCTCAGACCACCTGCAGCAAGATCCCAAAAAGAGCAAGGGTTCAGAGCCTACATCAGTACTTGTATTTTACAAAATAGAACACTTAGTCCAGAAGCAAAGAAGGCCTAACAACCCACACACAGTGAAAGAGACATTGTGGTAGGGGATGAGAGACGATTCCATTTTTGAGAGGAACATTGTAAACCAGACAACTGCAATTTATGGAATCAGTCTACTTCTTGGGCCTAGGTGCACCTCCCATGACAGGTGTTGTCTGATGTGTGATAAAGAAGGCTCAGAGGGATTAGAAGGGATGCCAACCTGAACCACCTAGCCACCCGGAGAAAAGAAAAACATGTTTTCTCATGTCCCTTCCCAATTTTGGAGAAAAGCCAATAAATGTAAGGCCTAAACACACTGTGTTGATGAGTACTAAAACCAGTGAAGGGGTCAGCTAGAGGCACAGTTCAAACCGGTGCAAGCAGCGCCCAAGCAGTGTGGGCATGAATCTAGCCACCCATCCTGATGGTATTTTCTGGACCTTTTTCATGTCTGAGGCACCGGACTGCCTTACCAACCAACCTTGATATATCAGTTCCAATGGAACTGTGAGTAATATCCCAAGCAAATTACTCACAGGCCTGAGTTTCTCTTCAGTGAGTAAAAGGTCAGGTGTTCCCTTTAGAAAATGATAACCCTGGGACCTGAATACCTACTAAACTCTAGAAGCCAAGTGTCTACTGTTCATTGACCAAACTGCTATAATTTGGATGTCCACCCACTGGAATACCTGGACACCATACTTCCAAATGTTCATGTCAATGGAACTAAAAGCCATCAGGTTTGACAAGGTCATGGTGAAGACTGCTGAGGTACCATCAAGCTGCAAGGATCCATACCTCCACACTCGAGCAAGAAAGATATTGCTAATCTTGCAAACAAATGTCCTCAGCCCTGATGACCACAGGGGAGAATTAAACCTTTTCATGGCCAAACTGGCTTGGACATACGTTCACATCCAGCCCAGTGATATGTTAGATTACCTGTCCATCATGTCTTAATACAACAAGGAGAGTTTTACTTAGCTAGTAGAAGCAATAGCTAAGATCTAGCAAGAAAGATTATCCAGATATCTTCCGTTGGGAGCTTGTGTTCCTTCTCTCTCTTTGCCCCTCTTCACTGGAATGCACTCCCTCGCTGCCTCTGCACTCTTTCCTCTTATTATCTCTTCCGTTCTGCCCATAAGGCTCATCTGCTTTCCCTGTAATTTTTGGTCTTAGTGTCCTTTTATTGTTTGATTCGTAGCGTCTTAAGATATTAATGTTAAGCGATTTGGTATAAAGTGCTCTATAGATTCAAGAAGACATATGTAGCGGCAGAAGTGGGCTCAAGGACTGGGAGTGAATTCAAGAGATTGTTGGGAGCATCGGCTCAAAACCGTTGGGTAGAAACCCAAGCAGCCATAGCTGAGGAAGGAGAGGTAGTAGAAAACCCAAAGGTGTAGATAGAGGCCGCAAATCCTACGATACAGATCACATAAGATCAAACTAGAGGAGAACCTAAAATGGACCAGCAGAAAGAATGCCAAAGTTGAAGATTAGGAGGACTCAGCAATACATCTCGAGGTCAAACAGAGGTTTTCCAGGCACACAGATTCATAGTGCAAAGAAGACACTGGGGGAACAGCCACTAGAAACCTGTACCAATCAAAAGACCAGGATGGAAAATACCATCCATTCTTAAAAGCATGACCTTAGCTCAACAAAAGGAAAAGGAATATCTTGATTCTTTCTTGGGATGCAAAAGGTATCCTGTTTTGAGCTTACCTAGGGGATAAGGTACCTGATCACGTGATATCTCTTCTGCTGAGCCAGACACTATTCTGGAAAGGTACATGGCTGGTGCAGGATACAGACGGTAATCTTCATTGCCTAATTCAAAAACTCACAGTGGAGAAAGTACCTGGCCTATCTGTCAACTAGTCGGGAAGCAGTAAACATATGAGGAGACCCTATCTGCTCCTTTCATCACTCTTGATAGATGGATGCTAAGACAATGGGTCTCTGAGAGAAACCATCCATAATCCCCCGCCCCCCACACGATCAACTCAGAAGGCAGTGTGAGCAATGAGTTGGGGGATAGTTATTTGGCCCATAGGAAGACGAAAAGAATTAAGAAACCTTGAAGTAGATCTTTTCTTCTAAACTAGCCTGACCATCTCCAGATCAGTCGGAAGAAATTAGTGTCTTCCATACCCCATCCCAAACGCAAATTGTGATTGACTAGGTTGAGGGATTTGGAAGCTGATTAGTACATACTTGAGTGGAACCAGTAAATCCAAAGGCAAAACACCAACAAACCTTGAGGCGACACTTGTGCATCTATAGCAATAGTCCAATCAGTAGGCCCAAGCATCCACTTGAAGTAAAGGAGTGGCGCGGGGATTCCTAATCAGATAACGACAGAGCCACTTAAAGGCTAACCTTTCACTGCAAGCCAAAATAGAGAGGAGCCGGTAAGAGGGGGGAGATGTGTGATGAAGACCACTGCCTCGTTCTGGGGACAACTGAGGTGGTTACCAGGTGGTCATTTGACAACCTGGACAGTGGATCCTGGGGTGGGGGTGGTCTAGGATTTTCTGCTGTTCAACCTTGCTTGATCCCTGACACCTAAAAGGGGAAAATCAAAGTGCCTCGCTGCATGCCAGTCCTGTATCCTCCATTAGTCAATTATAGCAGGCTATTCCCAAAACCTTTGACCCAGAAATCCTTTTTGAGACCTTGAAGGGTAATAATTAGGCACCCTCCCAACTGAGAGTAACTGAAGAGCCCTTTGAGCAGAGCCAAAGTTCAAATATTGCATACAACACCTTCTCCTTGAAAGGAAATGATACAGTTTCAGCTTCACCCAATACATTAACGAGGGCATTACACATAGTTTGCAGGACCCATAGCGAACTGCAAAGCTCTATGGATACAATGTTACCAGTCCACAACTTAACAGATGCTGAGAATGTGATGTGAAAAATAAAGTTATGTAAGCTTTGTTCAATGGCAAGAGATTTTCAAGCTGGAGATACAGTGATTCTAGTTCACTGCAGGCGCAATATTAGACTAGAAACCTAGTATTTTCATTGGAATCACAGTAATGCTCAGCACAGCCAGTACCAAAGACAGATCATTTATAGGCGTGGCCGCCCTTGAGCCAAATGTAGCTCTGTCTACACTCTGGGACAACATTCAGAGGGAGCACAGTATAAAGGCACACATCGCCTGGTCTGTTGTGTGGGGTCCATTAGCAGGAAGCTTATGTTTATAGAAGGCTGACGGCTTTAGAATGGAGGAAGAAGCAGAGGCTGGAAAGATGGAAGAGAGTGGAGCAGTTACAGCAGTGGTTACAGCCAATAGGGTAAAGGAGGAGGGGCAACCTTCAGATGGACAGAGAGCAGAGAAAAGGGGAAACAGAGTGTGAAAGAGGACAGGAGGAGTTGGTGAAAAATACGGGTTGACAGCGCAGCTGCTAAGAACAAAAGAAGGGTGAGGTCTTGGCGCACTGCTTTCTTTTATGTGCATAGTTCCATGCTAATAATACTGGTTTCGTGGGAGTGTTCTGGTGCAGTAAAGTTTCACAAGACCATACTTGCCTTCGGAGTTAGTTCAGGTGTCCATGTCTATATGGACTAAAACTCCTGAAAATTGACAGTTGTATATGTAGCAGCTTCTCAGGAGCTTACTGTCATTGGTGAATCTAGAATAATAATATCTTGTTTTATAAAGCGCTACAAGCTCGCAGGTATCTAAGCGCTGAAATAACAGTTGATATTATTATCCCACTGCGTGGTACTCAAATTATCGACCTCGGAAGGATGGAAGGCAGAGTTGGCCCTGCAAGGATTCAAACCTGCATAAACAGGCTGTGCACAAATGTCAGAAGGAGCACTCAGCATGCTGTGCTATCTGACCGGCTGTACTCTTTGTCCCATAAACCTAGATGGGGTGTCATAGAACATCTGGACATTTTAGATATGCTCTATACTACGGTTGCAGAACACATGCTACCGAGCTTTGGGCACTATGATGGCCACATAAGAGCAGTTCAACACACCTACTATATTCAGTGTTTGCTGGTCTGTGAGGAATTCAAGGGGCTAACCCACGGACAAGGCATCACGTCCAGGACCTCGTTCCAAATCTTGCAGACGCGGAACGTGTTTTATCGTGCTGCCAGTGCAAGCGAGCTGCAGAAAGGCCAGCATGCACGAAAATATTGGATAATGTTTAATTGCATTAGACGAGGTTTGGTAGAACCGCTCCTTTTTGCTGTTGTACTACAAGGTCGGTATCACCCGTTTACTGCGACCCCAAAAACACCTAATACGAACATGTTTAATCTTTTACTGCGCATTTCACCGCAAATGTATTTGTTCGGCTGGGTTAGGGTAATAAATAAGGTCAGGGTATTATGGGGGTTTAAAGGGAGTCTCCTCGCTGCATATACTTGCAGTGAAAGAAGAAATAATTCGTCATTTTCATATACTTTTTTTTTTTTTTTACAGTGATCCCATAAATCCTTCCATGTCATCACCGCTGGCAGCCATGATGGACATAATTTCTTTTTTTCACATTCATGCTTTCTGCGTCGAGTATGTAATTGCCAGGATTTCTTTCTGTTACGTATAAGTGGAGGACAACCTTGTCCAGGCAACCCTCTCATGCTGTGCTCGCTTAACTTCCAGACCTATCTTTGCTTCTGCTCCTTCAGCATTGTAGCAAACAGCATTTGCCTTTGCATAACGGCAATACAATACAAACTGCCTATGCTTGTGTCTGGTTGTTTTGGAACAGTTTCACCATTTATGATGGTTATTACCGCTGTCATTTTCTAAGCGGTGCAGCTTTTTGAAGCTCTTTATATTTGCCAGTTGCTTAGAATTCACCTCCAGAATTATAACACATGTGTAGGACACTGTTACTACTAAAGCAATAGAACACAGTAGGGGGTCATTACAAGTTAGGTAATGCCCCAGCCGATAGTTACAATCCCAAACGAAGTGAGAGTTTAAACGTATCCTGGAGGGTATTTTCCCGGCCAGTAATGCCCCCCTCTGAGGGTTCAATTGCTATTAGTACCCCGGCACGTTGTACTGAAGTACTAATGGTATTTTAATGCGAGTTGAGAAACAGCATATTAACCATTTCTCGACTCGAGCAAAAACGAAGCAAAAGAAAACAAACACCATGGATTGGGGAGAAGGGACTCTCCCTTTACATAGGAGTGGGTGAAGAAAGAGAAGGAACTCTGCAGGATGCAGTGCCGTGATCGGAGTGCAGCAGGTGAGTCTTTGTCGGCCGGGTAACGACCCGGCAAAGCCCAATCAGGCCGGTTGTAGAAATCTGACTGTCCCTCGCTGGGTACTAATTGTAGTTAGTGCTTTCCTGTACATGTGGGAAAACCACTGAACCATATGTGTTGTCTAACAGTGCTTTGCAGCAGTGAACCCCAGTGTTGGAATAATGCAATGCTTACAACGTGCAAATGCATTTTTTTTTACCTCCAAAAATACAGCCCTCGTGACTTTGGGAATTAATATGGATTTTGTGACAAAGTATGCTGGGAAAGGCTATCTAGTTGGACAGGAAAACCCCAACCTCTGATATTTGTAGAGGCTAGTCTGGCATTCCCTAATGCTATAAGGAAATCAGAAAAGGCATGGACGCATCCTGAAAATAATGTGCTAAAGTCAACTTTTTAGAACAGGGTAGAGTTGCTGGAGGAGTTTTATTTTCTGGCAAACGTATCTACAGGTTGTTATGCAGTACTTTTTGTGTTGTTTGTGTTTAGGTTTGAAAACAATAATGCTGACAAAACGACTTGCACCAAAACCTGAAATTCAGCTTTCTTTTTCCCAGTCAGCATGTTCCTGTAATGTAACAAATCTATTTTTAAAGCCTGTTTAGAACAAAAGGAGATAATCCGCCTTTGAGACTGGGGCTGTCGTGGGCCCCCTGCTCCTCTGATGCTGCTCCTGAGGTTGTGAAATGACACGGCTCGTTTTTCACCAGACCAGAGGCGCTGTTTGGTTTCAGCAGCAATCAAATGCGTCTTCAGTGTAGAAACGTTAGTGATGGCGCATTTAAAAATAACCAACTCATGCTTTATCATTCAACATAACGATTTATTTGCTATATTTTAGCATTTGTTCTTCCAATAAATTACTGTCCCAATGTATTCTTTTTAAAGCGAGCATATTCCCATTTATTTCTTCAGAAAATAGGGTTTAAGAAAATGGCAAAGTCTTTTTTAGTAATGCAAATTGCATTACTAAAAAAGACTTTGCCACTTTCTATTATGCAATTGTCAGGGTAATTCATAGAATTTCGCAGAAAAGTGTCGCAAGCGGCTGGCGCAGAGTATCCGCCTGCGATTGTCTGCGCCAGGCACGTGCGCTAAAACCGATTTCCGCGCACAGCGTATTCATGGATTTTAGGCTCCCAAACCAGCCGTGGTGCAGAGTATCGCAGCGACCCTGCAGCAGCGCCAGTAACGCCCCCAAGAACGCCCTCGCGCAAGGAAAAGCCATCAAAATCGCAAAATCATCGCAAAGGGCTGCGCTAACCCTGGACCAGTTTACAGGGCTGCCAAACAAGGAACGCAAAGCGGGTAACGTGCATATCAGGGGTACGCATGAAGTAATACACGCGATTAGCCAGGGTACGTGTATTTCAGGGGTACGCGGGAAGTTTAACACGCGATTGGCCAGGGTACGTGTATTACAGGGGTACGCGTGAAGTTTTACACGCGATTAGCCAGGGCACGTGTATCACAGGGGTACGCGGGAATTATCACACGCGATTTGGCCAGGTACGTGTATCACAGGGGTGCGCGGGAATTATCACACGCGATTTGGCTTGGTACGTGTATACAGGGGTGCGTGTGAAGTTACACACGCGATTAGGCTGGGTGGGTCCTCAGAGGTGTTCCCTGTACACCCTCCACGGCCCCTGCAGGCAGCCCACAAAACAGGGGACTACCTGCACACCTGCTCATGTCCCCCTGCACCCCCACCCCCCAGCAGTGCAGGGGCACCCTCCACCAGGCCCCCACTCATGTCTCCCACCACCCCCACCCCCCAGCAGTGCGGGGGCAGCCTCCACCAGGCCCCCACTCATGTCCCCTATCACCCCCACCCCCCAGCAGTGCAGGGGCAGCCTCCACCAGGCCCCCACTCATGTCTACCACCACCCCCACCCCCCACCCACCAGGGGCACCCTCCACCAGGCCCCCACTCATGTCTCCCACCACCCCCACCCCCCAGCAGTGCAGGGGCACCCTCCACCAGGCCCCCACTCATGTCCCCCACCACCCCCACCCCCCAGCAGTGCAGGGGCAGCCTCCACCAGGCCCCCACTCATGTCCCCTATCACCCCCACCCCCCAGCAGTGCAGGGGCAGCCTCCACCAGGCCCCCACTCATGTCTACCACCACCCCCACCCCCCAGCCACCAGGGGCACCCTGCACCAGGCCCCCACCCATGTCTCCCACCACCCCCACCCCCCAGCAGTGCAGGGGCAGCCTCCACCAGGCCCCCACTCATGTCTACCACCACCCCCACCCCCCAGCCACCAGGGGCACCCTCCACCAGGTCCCCACCCATGTATCCCACCACCCCCACCCCCCAGCAGTGCAGGGGCAGCCTCCACCAGGCCCCCACCCATGTCTCCCACCACCCCCACCCCCCAGCCACCAGGGGCACCCTCCACCAGGCCCCCACCCATGTCTCCCACCACCCCCACCCCCCAGCAGTGCAGGGGCAGCCTCCACCAGGCCCCCACTCATGTCTCCCACCACCCCCACCCCCCAGCAGTGCAGGGGCAGCCTCCACCAGGCCCCCACTCATGTCTACCACCACCCCCACCCCCCAGCAGTGCGGGGGCAGCCTCCACCAGGCCCCCACTCATGTCCCCTATCACCCCCACCCCCCAGCAGTGCAGGGGCAGCCTCCACCAGGCCCCCACTCATGTCTACCACCACCCCCACCCCCCACCCACCAGGGGCACCCTCCACCAGGCCCCCACTCATGTCTCCCACCACCCCCACCCCCCAGCAGGGCAGGGGCACCCTCCACCAGGCCCCCACTCATGTCCCCCACCACCCCCACCCCCCAGCAGTGCAGGGGCAGCCTCCACCAGGCCCCCACTCATGTCCCCTATCACCCCCACCCCCCAGCAGTGCGAGGGGCAGCCTCCAACAGGCCCCCACTCAGGTCTACCACCACCCCCACCCCCCAGCCACCAGGGGCACCCTGCACCAGGCCCCCACCCATGTCTCCCACCACCCCCACCCCCCAGCAGTGCAGGGGCAGCCTCCACCAGGCCCCTACTCATGTCTACCACCACCCCCACCCCCCAGCCACCAGGGGCACCCTCCACCAGGCCCCCACCCATGTATCCCACCACCCCCACCCCCCAGCAGTGCAGGGGCAGCCTCCACCAGGCCCCCACCCATGTCTCCCACCACCCCCACCCCCCAGCCACCAGGGGCACCCTCCACCAGGCCCCCACCCATGTCTCCCACCACCCCCACCCCCCAGCAGTGCAGGGGCAGCCTCCACCAGGCCCCCACTCATGTCTCCCACCACCCCACCCCCCAGCAGTGCAGGGGCAGCCTCCACCAGGCCCCCACTCATGTCTCCCACCACCCCCACCCCCAGCAGTGCAGGGGCAGCCTCCACCAGGCCCCCACTCATGTCTACCACCACCCCCACCCCCCAGCCACCAGGGACACCCTGCACCAGGCCCCCACCCATGTCTCCCACCACTCCCACCCCCCAGCAGTGCAGGGGCAGCCTCCACCAGGCCCCCACTCATGTCTACCACCACCCCCACCCCCCAGCCACCAGGGGCACCCTCCACCAGGCCCCCACCCATGTATCCCATCACCCCCACCCCCAGCAGTGCAGGGGCAGCCTCCACCAGGCCCCCACCCATGTCTCCCACCACCCCCACCCCCCAGCCACCAGGGGCACCCTCCACCAGGCCCCCACCCATGTCTCCCACCACCCCCACCCCCCAGCAGTGCAGGGCAGCCTCCACCAGGCCCCCACCCATGTCTCCCACCACCCCCACCCCCCAGCCACCAGGGGCACCCTCCACCAGGCCCCCACCCATGTCTCCCACCACCCCCACCCCCCAGCAGTGCAGGGGCAGCCTCCACCAGGCCCCCACTCATGTCTCCCACCACCCCCTCCCCCCTGCAGTGCAGGGGCAGCCTCCACCAGGCCCCCACTCATGTCTCCCACCACCCCCACCTCCCAGCCACCAGGGGCAGCCTCCACCAGGCCCCCACTCATGTCTCCCACCACCCCCACCCCCCAGCAGTGCAGGGGCAGCCTCCACCAGGCCCCCACCCATGTCTCCCACCACCCCAACCCCCCAGCCACCAGGGGCACCCTCCACCAGGCCCCCACTCATGTCTCCCACCACCCCCACCCCCCAGCAGTGCAGGGGCAGCCTCCACCAGGCCCCCAACCATGTCTCCCACCACCCCCACCCCCAGCAGTGCAGGGGCAGCCTCCACCAGGCCCCCACTCATGTCTCCCACCACCCCCACCCCCCAGCCACCAGGGGCAGCCTCCACCAGGCCCCCACTCATGTCTCCCACCACCCCCACCCCCCAGCAGTGCAGGGGCAGCCTCCACCAGGCCCCCACCCATGTCTCCCACCACCCCCACCCCCCAGCAGTGCAGGGGCAGCCTCCACCAGGCCCCCACTCATGTCTCCCACCACCCCCACCCCCAGCAGTGCAGGGGCACCCTCCACCAGGCCCCCACTCATGTCTCCCACCACCCCCACCCCCCAGCCACTAGGGGCACCCTCCACCAGGCCCCCACTCATGTCTACCACCACCCCCACCCCCCAGCAGTGCAGGGGCACCCTCCACCAGGCCCCCACTCATGTCTCCCACCACCCCCACCCCCCAGCCACCAGGGGCACCCTCCACCAGGCCCCCACTCATGTCTCCCACCACCCCCACCCCCCAGCAGTGCAGGGGCAGCCTCCACCAGGCCCCCACTCATGTCTCCCACCACCGTCACCCCCAGCAGTGCAGGGGCACCCTCCACCAGGCCCCCACTCATGTCTCCCACCACCCCCACCCCCCAGCAGTGCATGGGCAGCCTCCACCAGGCCCCCACTCATGTCTCCCACCACCCCCACCCCCCAGCAGTGCAGGGACAGCCTCCACCAGGCCCCCACCCATGTCTCCCACCACCCCCACCCCCCAGCCACCAGGGGCACCCTCCACCAGGCCCCCACTCATGTCTCCCACCACCCCCATCCCTCAGCAGTGCAGGGGCAGCCTCCACCAGGCCCCCACTCATGTCTCCCACCACCCCCACCCCCCAGCAGTGCAGGGGCAGCCTCCACCAGGCCCCCACTGATGTCTCCCACCACCCCCACCCCCCAGCCACCAGGGGCAGCCTCCACCAGGCCCCCACTCATGTCTCCCACCACCCCCACCCTCCAGCAGTGCAGGGGCAGCCTCCACCAGGCCCCCACCCATGTCTCCCACCACCCCCACCCCCCAGCCACCAGGGGCTCCCTCCACCAGGCCCCCACTCATGTCTCCCACCACCCCCACCCCCCAGCAGTGCAGGGGCAGCCTCCACCAGGCCCCCACTCATGTCTCCCACCACCCCCACCCCCCAGCAGTGCAGGGGCAGCCTCCACCAGGCCCCCACTCATGTATCCCACCACCCCCACCCCCAGCCACCAGGGGCAGCCTCCACCAGGCCCCCACTCATGTCTCCCACCACCCCCACCCCCCAGCAGTGCAGGGGCAGCCTCCACCAGGCCCCCACCCATGTCTCCCACCACCCCCACCCCCCAGCAGTGCAGGGGCAGCCTCCAGCAGGCCCCCACTCATGTCTCCCACCACACCCACCCCCCAGCAGTGCAGGGGCACCCTCCACCAGGCCCCCACTCATGTCTCCCACCACCCCCACCCCCCAGCCACCAGGGGCAACCTCCACCAGGCCCCCACTCATGTCTCCCACCACCCCCACCCCCAGCAGTGCAGGGGCAGCCTCCACCAGGCCCCCACTCATGTCCCCTATCACCCCCACCCCCAGCAGTGCAGGGGCAGCCTTCACCAGGCCCCCACTCATGTCCCCTATCACCCCCACCCCCAGCAGTGCAGGGGCAGCCTTCACCAGGCCCCCACTCATGTCTACCACCACCCCCACCCCCCAGCCACCAGGGGCACCCTGCACCAGGCCCCGACCCATGTCTCCCACCACCCCCACCCCCCAGCAGTGCAGGGGCACCCTCCACCAGGCCCCCACTCATGTCTCCCACCACCCCCACCCCCCAGCCACCAGGGGCAACCTCCACCAGGCCCCCACTCATGTCTCCCACCACCCCCACCCCCCAGCAGTGCAGGGGCAGCCTCCACCAGGCCCCCACTCATGTCCCCTATCACCCCCACCCCCTGCAGTGCAGGGGCAGCCTTCACCAGGCCCCCACTCATGTCTACCACCACCCCCACCCCCCAGCCACCAGGGGCACCCTGCACCAGGCCCCGACCCATGTCTCCCACCACCCCCACCCCCCAGCAGTGCAGGGGCACCCTCCACCAGGCCCCCACTCATGTCTCCCACCACCCCCACCCCCCAGCCACCAGGGGCACCCTCCACCAGGCCCTCACTCATGTCTCCCACCACCCCCACCCCCCAGCAGTGCAGGGGCAGCCTCCACCAGGCCCCCACCCATGTCCCCTATCACCCCCACCCCCCAGCAGTGCAGGGGCACCCTCCACCAGGCCCCCACTCATGTCTCCCACCACCCCCACCCCCCAGTAGTGCAGGGGCAGCCTCCACCAGGCCCCCACTCATGTCTCCCACCACCCCCACCCCCCAGCAGTGCAGGGGCAGCCTCCACCAGGCCCCCACTCATGTCTCCCACCACCCCCACCCCCCCAGCCACCAGGGGCAGCCTCCACCAGGCCCCCACTCATGTCTCCCACCACCCCCACCCCCCAGCAGTGCAGGGGCAGCCTCCACCAGGCCCCCACCCATGTCTCCCACCACCCCCACCCCCCAGCCACCAGGGGCACCCTCCACCAGGCCCCCACTCATGTATCCCACCACCCCCACCCCCCAGCAGTGCAGGGGCACCCTCCACCAGGCCCCCACTCATGTCTCCCACCACACCCACCCCCCAGCCACCAGGGGCACCCTCCACCAGGCCCCCACTCATGTCTCCCACCACCCCCACCCCCCAGCAGTGCAGGGGCAGCCTCCACCAGGCCCCCACCCATATCTCCCACCACCCCCACCCCCCAGCAGTGCAGGGGCAGCCTCCACCAGGCCCCCACTTATGTCTCCCACCACCCCCACCCCCCAGCAGTGCAGGGGCACCCTCTACCAGGCCCCCACTCATGTCTCCCACCACTCCCACCCCCCAGCGACCAGGGGAACCCTCCACCAGGCCCCACTCATGTCTCCCACCACCCCCACCCCCCAGCAGTGCAGGGGCAGCCTCAACCAGGCCCCCACTCATGTCTCCCACCACCCCCACCCCCCAGCAGTGCAGGGGCAGCCTCCACCAGGCCCCCACTCATGTCCCCTATCACCCCCACCCCCCAGCAGTGCAGGGGCAGCCTCCACCAGGCCCCCACTCATGTCTACCACCACCTCCACCCCCCAGCCACCAGGGGCACCCTGCACCAGGCCCCTACCCATGTCTCCCACCACCCCCACCCCCCAGCAGTGCAGGGGCAGCCTCCACCAGGCCCCCACTCATGTCTCCCACCACCCCCACCCCCCAGCAGTGCAGGGGCACCCTCCACCAGGCCCCCACTCATGTCTCCCACCACCCCCACCCCCCAGCCACCAGGGGCACCCTCCACCAGGCCCCCACTCATGTCTCCCACCACCCCCACCCCCCAGCAGTGCAGGGGCAGCCTCCACCAGGCCCCCACCCATATCTCCTACCACCCCCACCCCCCAGCATTGCAGGGGCAGCCTCCACCAGGCCCCCACTTATGTCTCCCACCACCCCCACCCCCCAGCAGTGCAGGGGCACCCTCCACCAGGCCCCCACTCATGTCTCCCACCACTCCCACACCCCAGCCACCAGGGGCACCCTCCACCAGGCCCCACTCATGTCTCCCACCACCCCCACCCCCCAGCAGTGCAGGGGCAGCCTCAACCAGGCCCCCACTCATGTCTCCCACCACCCCCACCCCCCAGCAGTGCAGGGGCAGCCTCCACCAGGCCCCCACTCATGTCCCCTATCACCCCCACCCCCCAGCAGTGCAGGGGCAGCCTCCACCAGGCCCCCACTCATGTCTACCACCACCCCCACCCCCCAGCCACCAGGGGCACCCTGCACCAGGCCCCTACCCATGTCTCCCACCACCCCCACCCCCCAGCAGTGCAGGGGCAGCCTCCACCAGGCCCCCACTCATGTCTCCCACCACCCCCACCCCCCAGCAGTGCAGGGGCAGCCTCCACCAGGCCCCCACTCATGTCTCCCACCACCCCCACCCCCCAGCCACCAGGGGCACCCTCCACAAGGCCCCCACTCATGTCTCCCACCACCCCCACCCCCCAGCAGTGCAGGGGCAGCCTCCACCAGGCCCCCACCCATATCTCCCACCACTCCCACCCCCCAGCAGTGCAGGGGCAGCCTCCACCAGGCCCCCACTTATGTCTCCCACCACCCCCACCCCCCAGCAGTGCAGGAGCACCCTCCACCAGGCCCCCACTCATGTCTCCCACCACTCCCACTCCCCAGCCACCAGGGGCACCCTCCACCAGGCCCCCACTCATGTCTCCCACCACCCCCACCCCCCAGCAGTGCAGGGGCAGCCTCAACCAGGCCCCCACTCATGTCTCCCACCACCCCCACCCCCCAGCAGTGCAGGGGCAGCCTCCACCAGGCCCCCACTCATGTCCCCTATCACCCCCACCCCCCAGCAGTGCAGGGGCAGCCTCCACCAGGCCCCCACTCATGTCTACCACCACCCCCACCCCCCAGCCACCAGGGGCACCCTGCACCAGGCCCCTACCCATGTCTCCCACCACCCCCACCCCCCAGCAGTGCAGGGGCAGCCTCCACCAGGCCCCAACTCATGTCTCCCACCACCCCCACCCCCCAGCAGTGCAGGGGCAGCCTCCACCAGGCCCCCACTCATGTCTCCCACCACCCCCACCCCCCAGCCACCAGGGGAACCCTCCACCAGGCCCCCACTCATGTCTCCCACCACCCCCACCCCCCAGCAGTGCAGGGGCAGCCTCCACCAGGCCCCCACTCATGTCTCCCACCACCCCCACCCCCAAGCCACCAGGGGCACCCTCCACCAGGCCCCCACCCATGTCTCCCACCACCCCCACCCCCCAGCAGTGCAGGGGCAGCCTCCACCAGGCCCCCACTCATGTCTCCCACCACCCCCACCCCCCAGCCACCAGGGGCACCCTCCACCAGGCCCCACCCATGTCTCCCACCACCCCCACCCCCCAGCAGTGCAGGGGCAGCCTCCACCAGGCCCCCACTCATGTCTCCCATCACCCCCACCCCCCAGCCACCAGGGGCACCCTCCACCAGGCCCCCACCCATGTCTCCCACCACCCCCACCCCCCAGCAGTGCAGGGGCAGCCTCCACCAGGCCCCCACTCATGTCCCCCTGCCCACAGGCCCTGACAATCCTCAAGCATGTGCCTCATGGCCAGCCACCACAGACCAAAGACACAACCAAGTATTACATGTGCCCATGATACTACTCCAATGGAAACAATGTAAATCAACACATGTGTCTCACACACACACAATGGTTGCAAGGGAACCTGAAAACCCATATCATGACATGCATGAAAACAATGAGATGAAACCACACAATGAAGAATGAAAAAATCAAAATAATGTATTAAAAACAACAGCAATGGCTATCAAAATCAACCAAAATACACAAGTAAAATAATTAAAAAATCAAGCAGGCTGTCTCTTTTCAAAATGAAATCAATAAATGACAATATGAAAAAATATCTTCCAAAGTTCAAGTCCATGAAAAGTAAATGAAGGTAAAAAAGAAATAGAAAACCATTGCTCCATGGCAAAAAATATTCATAGTTAAAAAAATATCCAAATCCAAAGTCCAACTATGTACAAAGTATTCAGGGTCCATCATCCCAAGAGAAGAAATGAAACCTACCAAAAAACCTATCTAAAATGGAACTATATACAAAAGGTGGAGCAGTGTCCGTCGACTCCAAAGAAAAATAAACTGCAAAGGAAACCTATCACTAAATAACTATATACAATGGCGGCGGGCCAGTCCAGCGGCTCACTTAGTGGTGTTCCGGGCCAGGGCATCATCGAACTCCTCGTCTATGTCCCGGAGGCGGTCCTGTTCCATGGCCCCGAGGGTCCGCAGGGACGCCGACATGTTCACCTCCAACTCCCTGCGGATTGCCTCGAGGCACTCGGCCCGCCTCAGGGCCCTCCGCATGGAGTTCTCCGCCCTGACCATTGTGAGCCGCGCCTCTTCTGCCTGCCGCCGCTCCGCATCTATGGCGTGGCCCAACCGCTGCCACACGGAAGACACTTCCCGTCCAGGGTCCTCCTGCCCTCCGGCCGATGCCTGCCCCTCCGATGTTGAAGGCCCCGAGCTATCGTGGCTCCCACCTACAGCCTCCTGCTGCTGCAGCTGCTGCTGTCCATGTGCCCTGTCCGATGGTGCCTGCACATCCTCCTCCAGCTGGGGTGCAGTCGTTGACGTGGCCACCCCTGCTGGACGTCCGACTCCCGACTGTGGCAGGGATCTGTTGTCCACCAGCCTGGCCGCACGGTCGGAGGCAGCTCCACAGGGCACCCAGGTGACACATGGGTGGGAAGATGGCATGGAGGACGACTGGGGCATAGGGGGTTCTGTGGAGAAGGGGGTCGGAACAAGGTACAGGAAACGGAGGAATCCAGCCCTGGTGAGCTGTCCCAGTGGGTCAACGCGGTCAACGAGCCATGCGAGAAGACGTGCAGACTCATCATGAGAAGACTGCAGGTCAGCTCGCACGGCCCGTTGACGCAACGCCACCCCACCCTGGACAGGCACAACCTGGTGCAGGATAGCCACATCCGCAGGGAGTGGAAGGCCAGGTGTCGTAAGCCAATCCTCTCCCTGAGAACGGGTCTGGAGGTAGGCATCCCCGCTGGTGCAAGATGATGCAGTGACAGGAGCAGGGACAGGATTGCACACAGGCACCTCTACGGCGGCCTGTGCTGCCTCCTGTCCCTGATCCTGCACTGCACCACTAGCACCAGTGGAATCCCCACCTCCAGACCCCGCCACTGTCGCTTGCACGGCCTCCTCTTCCACCAAACCCCCCACCAACCTGGATGACTCCGTGCCATCTTCCCCCGTTGGGCCCTGTGGGGTCCCAGTTGCCTCTTCTGCTGCCGAGGAGTCCAACTCCAACCTCCGCCTCTTGGACCTCCCCTCGGCAGCTGCGGCCTGGGATGCGGCACCGGACTCCTCACTCCCTGACGAGATCACAACCTGGGAGGGGATCCGGGCCTTGCGTCTCCGGCTGGTGGTGCGACCCCTGCCGCTGTGCTCCACAGCACCTTCTCCGCCCTCTTCATCAGTTGACGCTGCAGACAGGGAGAAAGAAAACACAGGCATCAGGGCACTGTAAAATGGACTCATACACACATGACAGTTATACATGAGTGGCATTGGTAAACCTCAGACATGGCATCACAATCCCCAACACACATGTCATTTCAACTTGCACACATGAGCCATACCACAGCCATAATGCAACAGCCAGCACCATCCATTCACATACAACAGCATGAGCAGCCAAAGGTCATCCACACATCACATGCAACATAGGGAGTACACTACACATGCACACACAACACCAAACTTGCATGCATGTGTACACCTCTGCCAACTGTCGCAGTGTCATGATCGACATCCATGTCACACCTGACAATCATTCCTCCACATCCTGTGCCATGCAAGCCCACACACACAAGCACCATCCATGTGTCGCACATGAGACCCCTTGCATGTGTCACCCTCACGGCCCTGTACACCCCCCCTACTTGGCCACATAAAAATACATGTTCAACCTGCACACTCCTGGCACACCACCACAGGCACAGCTTACAATCAGTATGCATGTACACTTACCGCTCGACTCCAGACGGGTCTGCTTCTCAAGGACCTGGATGTGGAGCGCTGGGGATATGCGTTCCAGGACCCTCATCTGATCTTCCGACAAGTGGCCCCGGCGCCCCTTAGCATCCGCTGCCTTCAGGAGGCGCCGGGCCTTGTTGAGGGTCCTGGACCTGAAGTCCTCCCAGCGCTTCCTGACACGTTCGTAGTCACGGACTGCCACCTCCTCCGCGTTGATGGCAGTCACGATGTCCATCCAGATCCGAGTCCGTCCTTCCTTGTCGGCGCGCAACCTTCCGAAGAGGGCATCATACTGCCCCAGGACATGCTCCACCAGGACACCAACTTCGGTGGCAGTGAAGCTGGTGCCCCTCTGCCTCCTTGGCCGGGGGTTGCCACTGGTGCCAGATGTTGCAGTGCCTGACATGGCAACCCCAGAGGCAGGAGTGAGTGGGCAACTGGGTCCTGGGGCTGGGCTGTGGGGCGATGGAAAATCAGTCGGGAGTCTTTGGTTCCAGCAAGGGTGGTCACAGCAACAGCACCCCTGGCTGATGTGCAGGCAGCAAATGGCAGGGCACGTGGATAGCAGGCAGTCAGGCAGCAGCAGATGGCAGGTGGGAGCGTGCTCAGGGCTCTGGGGGGCAGTAATTTGGCCTTCTGGGCAGGAGCGTGGTCTTCCGTGTGTGAACGCGTGGCCAGCTTGATACGGAGTGATTTGGCACGTGAAAATCCAACACGTCTGCGTGTAATACGAGGAAAGGCTCTTAGCGCGTAAACGCGTCGCCAGCGTATGCGCGTCTATGAAATCACGTGCACGTTGAATTGGGCACACGTTGGAAAATGTTGCGTGTGAAAAAAATGAAAGACACGTTCGAGTGTCAAAGCGTGTAATTGGTGGGAATGGGCCTAGCGCGTACACGCGGCAGTGACAAAGCGTGTAATTGGTGAAAATGGCTCTACACGCAGAAGTGACAAAGCGTGTAATTGGTGGAAATGGCCCTACACGCAGAAGTGACAAAGCGTGTAATTGGTGGAAATGGCCCTACACGCAGAAGTGACAAAGCGTGTAATTGGTGGAAATGGCCCTAGCGCGTACACGCCGCGTAAGTGACCCTGGACGTGTGGGCCTGTATAAAAGGTACGTGTAGAACACCATTTCCTTGTACGTGCTTTTCGTGGAGAGCGAGTGGGTGAATTCTGTACTTCTTGTCGTTTCACACGCGATTTACTTCACAGCGTTTCAAGTTCGTACTCCCTGTTACCTCTGACAGCTTTTTCTCTTTTTTCTCTTTTACTGGTTTAACTGGGCCTGTTCCCTCAAACAGTGTTCCCTTCTACTGTTGTCCTGTCTCCTCAGACAGCGTACAAATCTTCTTTTGGCGGGGGTGTTGCCAACCAAACGCGCTCCTTTTTCACGCTCTTTTACCTGGCAGACGGTGAGTCACGCACGTATCTAACATCTGTGCTTGCCCCGTGTGTAGCTTCCCCTTCAGAGGTCATTCTAGGCTGCGTGTGACACGCATACGTTCATTCTTGTGTTACTGGGTGCCACAGCGTAGTGCAGGTTTTTCTTTCTGCACACATGCTCTAGGAGGGGTTGCGTGCACGTCATCTCCCTTTTTTGGGCCTCCTGTGCGCAGCGTGACCCGTCATCTTTCCCCAGGGGTTACATTCAGCCTTGCTAGAGCACTAGGGTACAATTACCATCTGGTACCCAACCCCTTTGACCCCCAATTGCCCAGGACAATAGTGTACAGCCACTCCCATACGCACATTAACATCAGTGCCATGGCTGGGAGGCGAGGATTCCGTAAGGGTGGCAAAGGTGGAAGAGCCACAAGTGGTGGCTGTGGTGGATCCGGTAGGGGACGTGGTCGTTACTTGCAGGGTGAGCCTGTCCCCCCATGTGGGTACCCATAATCCCCCCCCATCCCGTTGAGGCTGATGTGGCTGACACCATCCATGCTCAGCCCTTGTTGGACCAGCCCATTGTGGCACCAGACCTGGCTGACTCCATGGCTGACTTCCAGGTCAGCAGGCCTATGACACGTGCGCTGGTGCACGTTGATGTCATCATGCCACGTGGATCTGGGGCAGCAAGGTCATCTGCTGCCCCAAGTAGGCAGGGCGGAGAGGCTCCAGGGGCAGCTGCGGCTCCATCCACCCCAGCTCTCACACACCCAGCCAGGACAGTGTCGGTCCTAGTCCATCATGCTGACATTCCCCCTGACACCATTACACTTGAGCCAATGCCTGCACCAATTCCCATGCTGAGTGTGCAATCCCACACTCCTGATACAGAGTCCACCAGGGTTCCTGCCCCTAGTGTCCAGAGCGGCGCAGGACACTCAGGATCACCACCACCTTCCAAGCGGAAGAGGAAGAGTGCTCGTCCGGCACAGGCTGATGCCCCAGACATGGCTACACAGTCCGGCCCGTCGAGGAAGCCCAGCTTCACGGATGACGAACTGAATGCACTTGTCGAGTATGTATCCGGACATGATAACGAGATGGTTATTGTTGCAGGATCCAAGACCACACCTGCACAACGCCAGGCACATTGGCAGACCGTTGCGGACATCGTAAGTGCCCTTGGAATCGTGAGGCGCACAGCCAATGATTGCTATAAGCGCTGGAATGACCTAAAGCGCAGGGCAAAGAATAAGCTGGCCTCAAGTCATGCCGCAACTCTAGTGACTGGAGGTGGGTCTCCAGTAGTGGACATGGAACTCACTCCACATGAGTCAGTCGCTGGGACCTACGTCACGGAGGAACAGATCCAAGGCGTGGGAATCTGCCTGATTACGAGGCATTGTCCGGTGAGTGCACATGCATGTGTGTGTCATCCATGTGCATGGTGTGTGTGTGAGGGCTTCTGTTTGTGTGCCAGGTGAGAGTGTGTGCGCCTGAGTCGTATGGGTCAGCCATGTGCTTCATGCAATACATCCTGCGCAGCTGCATTTGGCCATAGCAGTATCCCTTCTGCCAACAGTAGACATCTAGCCCAACAGCACGCCAGTTGCCCTTGAAGTGTCACCTTGCCACAACATTGTTGCTTATTTTTCTCTGTTCATTCAGGCAGATTGTTTGCATTCCACCACTTTTACTAGGCATTTCTCAGTCCTCTAGTCACATGTCTGACATGGCTATGGTAAAGTGGAGTGACTTTGTTACCTGGATATCATTTGTTCACACATGTCCCTGTGCAATTGGACCATTTTGGACTGGCAGCTCCAGGTGAAAAATCTGACCTGTTTGAATTAGAAAAGCTATTACATGCGGGAACTGGACTGAATGAATAGGTGCTGCCCTCCTCTCCATCTTCACTCAATAGCAATGGTACATGCCATCTGTGTGATGGCATGTGTGTTTCACCTGGCAATCACAGGCCAATGTGTTATGCCACTGCCAGGCAGCATGCAGAAAATGTGTTCATCTTCCATCTTGGTGTCATCAGTGTGTGCCATTTGCCTGCCCTTCACATGCAGTGAGGGTGCATGCATGGGAGGGTTATAGTCATGTGTCAAACAAGTACTGGTTCTCTTGCTTCTCAGCCCTCATTGTGTGCCATGGTGCTAATGCCTGTTTCCATTTCTTTGTTTTTATGTCTTTGCAGGGGAAGACGCACCTGATACTGCTGGGGTTGTGGAGATGGTGCAGACCCAGGAGGGGTCCGAGGGCCGACCAACCACCAGTGAGGGACGTGGTGTGGTGGTGGGTGAGAACCCACAAGTGCTGCAGGTCGTGCTCTCAAGGGGTGTCTCTGGCTGCACCTCCCCCGAGCTGTACTCAGGTGTTGATTCGGATGATGAGACCTACGTGCCGTCGCAGGTGAGTGTTCCAGGGAGGGATTCTGTTCTGTCCCACCCACCTGCACCAGGGTCAGATCCCTCAATGGGGATGTCAGTGTTGGCAGCTACGCCTTTGGTGGTTACGGATGCAGGGTCACACTCCGCGACATCTGATCCTGTTCCTGGGCCAGCAGATCAGAGGGGGAATGCAGTCCTGCAGCCTCAGGCAGTGCCGGCACAGCAAGGCGCAGTTCGCCTTGCCCCAGACAGGTGTGGTGCCCGCCGACGTGGTGGCCGTACGCAACCTGGCAATACCGCATGGGAGCAATCCATTTACGGTATGGCAACCCAACAGGCAGCATCATCCGAGATGATGGCTCAGGCCATGGATAGGGTGGCCACTTCCATTGTCCCCCCTGAAAGGCTGATGGAGCGACTACAGCAGGCAACCGACTCCATCTGCCAGTCACACAGGGAGGACATGTTGGCGTCCAACAGGGACAGGCGGGCGGCACTGGCGACTCTGCAGGAGGCCATCTCCATAGAGTCCCAGTGCCACAGGGAAGCCCTGAGGCAGGAGCTCCTTCACCTCAGGACGACTCTTGTTGAGCTTGAGGCTTCAACACACCAAAGGACAGAACAGCAGCTGGAGCGTCTCACCCGTACGCTCTCAGCTGAGATGCAGGCAACGAGGGCGGAGGTCCGGGCATCCCGTGAGTTGTTGCATGGGGACCTCCGCACACTCATCCTCCAGAACGAGACCTACCACACCTGCATGCTTGCAGCCATGGAGGAGCAGACTAGGGCCTTGCGTGGGCTGCCTTCCATAGTGCAACCACCTCCGGATGCAGCTGCACAGGGTGATAATAGCGACAGCAGTGATACTCCCACAATAGGGTAGCCGTGTGGGCCATGAGCCCATGGAGGTGTTTTTTTTTCCCAGGATCCACACAGGTGGGTTTTGGTGTGCACCCTGTCCTCTGACCTCCTGGGTGGCCTCCCCAACCATTCCCCCCCCCCCCCCGGGCCCATCAATGGCCATTTTTGATTTATTTTTATTTTTATTTTTATTTTTCCCAATTTTTTTGGGACAATTTGTTGCCTTCCGTGGTTCCTGTGGGCATACGCTGCATTGTGGCTGGGCACATGCAGGCTTGTCATGTATTTGGTTCAGATGCTTGGGTTTGAGTCACACACACCCCTCCTGCTTCCCGTTTCCATGGGCTTGCAAAGGGTGTGCCCAAGTGACATTGACGTACATGGTGACATTGGACTCCCACTACATGTGTGGGTAGTCTAGTCAATACTGTGTATACATTCCTAGTGCATATTGCTGTTGTGTTGTACACTGCATGTTGCATTGATGTGTAACTCATCATCTGTGTCTACCTCCCAATTTGCAGGTCCCTTACTCATGTCTACACAAGGCCCTCTAGTTTGGAGATGGGGTCCATATTGGCAGCAGTGCACCTACAACTCTACATGGCGCCAACACTGTACAGTTGGAAGTGGTGGGAGTGCAGGCATTTCCAGGTGGTGAGACTACTTATTTATTACATTTGTGATGTCATGTTAATGGAAGTACCTGCTCAAGTTTGTTGTTGGTCCTGCATTACTGTGAGCATTTCAGGTGTTGCAAGTTTCAATTAGGGACACTGTACATTGTGACACTTGTGTCATGTTGTGGGGATTACTTTGTTTACCTGCAAATAGCATGACATGGCACGGTGTGTCGTGTGGCGGTGCTGGGGATGGGTTGGCTGACATGGCACTGTTCTCTTGTTGCATTTTGCAATGGGTATTCATTTTAGCTGCTTGAATGTGTTTCTTCACGAAACTGCCTTGGTGGTGTCTGTGTGGGTAGGGATGCACACATTGTAACATTTCCAGGTGAACAATCTCAGGCTGATATGGTTTTCACAGTTGATTCTCCAGACATTCAGGATCAGTGTCAGGTTGAGTCATCATTGATTGTCAGATGGAATGTGCCAGGGCAGTGTGCACTCCACAGGGGTGTGATTTCTATGTGAAGTAATTAGCCACTAGCTGTGTACGGGCTGCCTCCCCCCGTGCCCTTTCCCCTCCCATGCGCAGCGGCTGTGCATGTGGTTGGGGATGTGGGGCCACCACCATGTCCACGGCCAGGCCCCGGCGTGTTGCAACATTGTGCAGGACACATGCTGCCACTATGATCCTGCACACTACTGGGGGAGCGTATAACAGCTGCCCGCCAGAACGGTCAAGGGAGCGAAAGCGTGACTTTAGCACTCCGAATGTGCGCTCCACTATGCCCCGGGTTGTAATGTGGCTGTGTTATATCTTACCTCGGGTGGCGTGGTGGGGTTCCGAATTGGCGTCATCATGTGGGGGCTGAGAGGGTAGGCACTGTCCCCTGTGGAGGTGGTGATTGGTATCATTGGTGGGGTTGTGACCTTGCTCAGTATCTGACATGCATGCATGTGCAGTGGCATTCATACTCACCAAGCAGCCATGTAGCGCCATGCCGCCCAGCTTCTAGGTCCCGGCTTAGGGTGGACATTCGGTAAATGAAGCTGTCGTGGGTGGACCCGGGATAGTTGGCATATACTGAGGTGATGATTCCCTTGGCATTACATACTACCTGCAAGTTGATGGAATGCCAGTGCTTGCGGTTCCTATAGATGTGCTCTGATGCCCTGGGGGGACGTAGAGCCACATGGGTGCAGTCGATGGCACCTAGCACTTTGGGGAATCGTGCCACACCGTAAAAATCCAGGGCGGCAGCATGCCTTTCTGCAGGTGTTCTGGGCAGGTATATGTGCCTGCGGACTGATGGGCGTGCAGTGATGATGTTCAAGACCTGGTGTAGGCAGCGTGACTGGGTGGCCTGTGATACCCCACCCACTATGGCACTTGTCCGCTGAAATGATCCAGTGGCTAAGAAGTGCAGTACATTGAGGACCTTCTCCAGGGGGCTGAGTGCTTGGGAGCACAGGGTGGGTGATGTGAGGTCATCCTCCCACTCACTCACCAGGTCCAGTATTATGTGTGGTGGAAACCTGTACCTCCCATACACCTGGTCATCAGGCATCCCGAAAAGGCTGGTTCTGGGTGTGAATATTCTGGCCCTGACTATCCTCCTCCTCCTCCTTTAGTAGCCCACGGCCACTGCTGCTAGGAACGGTATGTTCATCCTGGGTCTGAGCTTGTTATTTTGTTAGCGCGCAAATTTATGCGTTGCGCGTGTTGTAGGCGAGCGTGTGACCCGCACACCCCTGAAATCCAGTACCCAGTCCAATAGCGTGTGGAAATTCCCGCGCACCCCGGGATACAGGTGCGCTGATGTACTTGCGTGTGTAAGTGCCCGCGCACCCCTGAAATACACGTACATAGGCCAATCGCGTGTACGCGCACTTTTGTCCAATTACACGCGATGACACTCTAACGTGCAGTCTTTCCACGTGTGCTCCGTCATCACGTGCTGTGTGGGAAACACCCGTGCGGGTCACGTCACAGACGCGCTTACGCGCTGAGGGCCTTTGGTCCAATAGAATCGCGTATGCGTGCTGACGCGCTTACGCGCTAAGGGCCTTTCCTCGAATTTCACGCTGACGTGTAGGATTTTCACGTGCCAAATCACTCCGTATCAAGCTGGCCACGCGAAAACACACGGAAGACCACGCTCCTGCCCAGAAGGCCGAATTACTGCCCCCCAGTGCCCCGAGCAGCCTCCCACGTGCCATCTGCTGCTGCCTGCCTGCCTGCCTGCCTGCTGCCACCGTGCCCTGCCATTTGGTGCCTGCACATCAGCCATCTGCAGGGGTCCAGTTGCTGTGTCCACCCCTGCTGGAACTGAAGACTCCCGACTGGGATTACATCGCTCCACAGCCCAGCCCCAGGACCCAGTTGCCCACCCACACCTGCCTCTGGGGTTGCCATGTCGGGCACTTCCACATCTGGCACCAGTGGCAACCCCAGGCCAGAGGGGCAGAGGGGCACCAGCTTCACTGCCACCGAAGTTGGTGTCCTGGTGGAGCATGTCCTGGGGCAGTATGATGCCCTCTTTGGATCGTCCCGCGCCAGCAAGGAAGGACGGGAGAAGATCTGGGCCGACTGTGTGGTTGCCATCAACGCGGAGGGGGTGGCAACCCGCGACGTCCAGAAGATCAAGAAGCGCTGGGAGGACTTGAGGTCCAGGACCCTCTTGAAGGCCCGGCGCCTCGTGGAGGGGGGCCGGGGCCGCATGAGTTCCATCCAGATGAGGGTCCTGGAACGCGTACGCCCAGCGCTCCACGCCCAGATCCTTGAGAGGGAGACCCGTCTGGAGTTGAGCGGTAAGTGTCCAAGCATTGCTGTGTGAGACAGGGCATGTTGCGGTGTGCTGGTTCTCTGATACTTGCCTGTATGTGTGACATAGGCCATGTATGCATGTATGTGTGCAGGGACATCATGGTAATGCATGTGCGACCAGTGATGTGTGAACCACATGGTTGTTGCATGTGTTTAAATGCCACATGGGGAGCCCTATGCAGATTTTAAACATGAGAGCATGCCAGTCTCTGTTCCTGGACATGGGTGGGGGTGAGGGATGGGTGCTGATGCCAGTTACATATATGGTAGCCATGTCTGTGTGCCTGACCTGCGTGTCTGTGACTTGTGCATGCCATGGATGCATGACACATGTGTGTGACAATGCACAGATTCACTGATGCAGCCTAGTTACCCTTGTATCCGCTGTGTTTGGGGTGTACGGGGCCAGATGGATGTGACTGAGGTGAAGTGTGTGCATGTGATAGGCATGACCCATGATGCATGTGAGTTCCATATCATTGTATGTTTCAAGAGTCCATTGGACATGTATGGAAATGTCCATGGCATGCACCATGCCTGTTACTGTGTGTGTTTTGCCTGGACTGACCCATATGTTGTGGAGGGACATGATGGAAGTGTACTTTGACAGTGGTACTCATCTGCTATTGCTTCCTGTCTAGGGGACCATTGTACAGTACCCTGATGCTTGTGTTCTTTGTCTCCCTCTACGCAGCGGCTAGTGAAGAAGAGGGCGGAGACGGCGCTGTGGAGCAAGGCGGCAGGGATGCCCCCACGGCTGCAGCGGAAGGGGTGGGTGAGCCCCCACAGGGGCCTGCTACGGTGGAAGACGGTGAGGAGCCATCCAGGTTGGTGGTTTCCACAGAGGAGGAGGAGGCCGCCACAGGGGCACACATGGGGCCTGGTGGGGGCATCCCTGCTGGTGCAAGTGGTGCAGTCCAGGGCCAGGGGCAGGAGGCAGCACAGGTCACCGTGGAGGGGCCTGTGCATGTCGCTGTCCCTGACCCTGTGAGTGCACCACCATGCACCAGCAGGGATGCCCCGTCCCAGGCCCGTCCGCAGGTAGAGGGGATGTCCATGTCACCTGACTCCCCTCCACCTGCGGACGAGGGGACCCGTGTCTGTATGGAGAAGGTCCTGATTGGGGTTGCGATGCACGCAGGTGCAATTCGTGATGACGTGCGTGCTTCCCGGGAGGAGCACGCACATCATCACGAAGAGCACCGTGCCGATGTGGCCCAATTGGGATCTTCCATGTTCGGGGGTTTCCTGCATGTGTCGGCCAATCTGGCGGCCATCTCCTCCTCTGTGGAGGCTATACGCCGGTCGTTCTCCTTGCCGTCTTCCGGCCCAGATGCCACCAGGGCCCCCTGTGGACCTGCCCTGACCTATGCAGCCAGCTCGGTGGGGATCCCATCCCTGCCACAGTCGGGAGTCGGAGGTCAAGCAGGGGTGGACACCACAGCAACTGTACCCCAGCAGATGGAGGATGTGCCGGCATCATCAGGCAGGGCACGTGCACGACGGCGTCGGTGGATTCCATCAGCCTGGATGCCGTCGTGCTGGCAGAGGCAGTTGCGTCGGAGGCAGCAGCAGAGTCATCGTGGGAGGCATCATGACTCGGGGCCATCAACATCGGAGGGGCAGGCATCGGCCGGAGGACCCAGGACAGGAAGTGTCTTCCGTGTGGCTGCGGTTGGGCCAGCAGATAAGTGCGGAGCGGCGGCGGGCGGAAGAGGAGCGGCTCACGATGGTCAGGGCGGAGAACTCCATGCGGAGGGCCCTGAGGCGGGCCGAGTGCCTCGAGGCAATCCGCAGGGGGTTGGAGGAGCAGATGGCGTCGTCCCTGCGGACCCTCAGGCCATGGAACAGGACCGCCTCCGGGACATAGACGAGGAGTTTGATGATGCCCTGGCCCGGAACACTACGGAGTGAGCCGCTGGACTTGCCCCCGCCTTTGTATATAGTTCTTTAGTTTTAGGTTTCATTTGTTTATTCTTATGATTTGGAGTCGACGGACACAGTTCCACTTTTTGTATATAGTTGCATTTTTGTTAGGGTTTTTTGTAGGTTTCCTTTGTTCAGTTGGGCTCATGGACCCTTGGATATTTTGTACATAGTTCTTCATTGGATTGTTTTATTGTTTAATTTTTTATTTCTTCTCCATGGAGCAATGGTGTTTGGATTTAATTTTTTTCTGTCGGATTAATTTCATTTTTAATGTGACTTTGAAGTAGATTTTTTTTGGATTTGGTGTTTTTAATTTTTTTGGACGGACATGCACCTTTTCTTTTTTCATTGGCATTGTAGTTTGTTTCATTTAAATTGCATTCATATTTTTTTAATACAATTTTGTTTTCATACTTCACTGTGTGGTATCATCTCATTGGTTTCATTCATGTCATGTTGGGTGTTTTCAAATTCATTTGCAACCATTGTGTGTGACAGACATGGGTTCATTTGCTTTATGTACGTTGGGGGTGTAACATGTAATTTCCATTTCCATGTGGGTGAATGGGTTACTTGGTAGGGCCTTTTGGCTGTGGAGGCTGACCATTACGCACATGGTTGGTGATTGTGAGGACCTGGGTGCAGGGAGACATGGGTGGGGGCCTGGTGGAGGGTGCCCCTCTTGGCTGGGGGGTGGGGGTGGTGGGAGACATGGGTGGGGGCCTGGTGGAGGCTGCCCCTGCACTGCTGGGGGGTGGGGGTGGTGGGAGACATGGGTGGGGGCCTGGTGGAGGCTGCCCCTGCACTGCTGGGGGGTGGGGGTGGTGGTAGACATGAGTGGGGGCCTGGTGGAGGGTGCCCCTGGATGCTGGGGGGTGGGGGTGGTGGGAGACATGGGTGGGGGCCTGGTGGAGGGTGCCCCTGCACTGCTGGGGGGTGGGGGTGATAGGGGACATGAGTGGGGGCCTGGTGGAGGCTGCCCCTGCACTGCTGGGGGGTGGGGGTGGTGGTAGACATGAGTGGGGGCCTGGTGGAGGGTGCCCCTGGATGCTGGGGGGTGGGGGTGATAGGGGACATGAGTGGGGGCCTGGTGGAGGCTGCCCCTGGTGGCTGGGGGGTGGGGATGGTGGGAGACATGGGTGGGGGCCTGGTGGAGGGTGCCCCTGGATGCTGGGGGGTGGGGTTGATAGGGGACATGAGTGGGGGCCTGGTGGAGGGTGCCCCTGGTGGATGTGGGTGGTGGGAGACATGGATGGGGGCCTGGTGGAGGGTGCCCCTGCACTGCTGGGGGGTGAGGGTGGTGGTAGACATGAGTGGGGGCCTGGTGGAGGGTTCCCCTGGATGCTGGGGGGTGGGGGTGGTGGGAGATATGGGTGGGGGCCTGGTGGAGGGTGCCCCTGCACTGCTGGGGGGTGGGGGTGGTGGTAGACATGAGTGGTGGCCTGGTGGAGGGTGCCCCTGGATGCTGGGGGTTGGGGGTGGTGGGAGACATGGGTGGGGGCGTGGTGGAGGGTGCCCCTGCGCTGCTGGGGGGTGGGGGTGATAGGGGACATGAGTGGGGGCCTGGTGGAGGCTGCCCCTGCACTGCTGGGGGGTGGGGGTGATAGGGGACATTAGTGGGTTGCCTGGTGGAGGCTGCCCCTGCACTGCTGGGGGATGGGGGTGATAGGGGACATGAGTGGGGGCCTGGTGGAGGCTGCCCCTGCACTGCTGGGGGGTGGGGGTGGTGGGAGACATGGGTGGGGGCCTGGTGGAGGGTGCCCCTGGATGCTGTGGGGTGGGGGTGGTGGTAGACATGAGTGGGGGCCTGGTGGAGGGTGCCCCTGGATGCTGGGGGGTGGGGGTGGTGGGAGACATGAGTGGGGGCCTGGTGGAGGGTGCCCCTGGATGCTGGGGGGTGGGGGTGCTGGGTGACATGAGCAGGTGTGCAGGGTAGTCCCCTGTGGTGTGTGCTGCCTGCAGGGGCCATGGAGGGTGTACAGGGAATACCTGGGAGCACACAGCCAAATCGCGTGTAGAATTTCCCGCGTACCCCTGTCATACACGTGCCCAGCCAAATCGCGTGTGGAACTTCCCGCGCACCCCTGAAATTCACGTACCCGGCCAAATCGCGTGTGGAACTTCCCGCGCACCCCTACAATCCACGTACACGGCCAAATCGCGTGTGGAACTTCCCGCGCACCCCTGAAATCCACGTACCCAGCCAAATCGCGTGTGGAACTTCCCGCGCACCCCTGCAAGCAATCCACGTACATGGCCAAATCGCGTGTGGAACTTCCCGCGCACCCCTGAAATCCACGTACCCTGACAAATCGCGTGTGGAACTTCCCGCGCACCCCTGCAATCCACATACCCTGACAAATCGCGTGTGGTACTTCCCGCGCACCCCTGAAATCCATGTACACGGCCAAATCGCGTGTGGAACTTCCCGCGCACCCCTGAAATCCACGTACCCTGACAAATCGCGTGTGGAACTTCCCGCGCACCCCTGCAATCCACGTACCCTGACAAATCGCGTGTGGTACTTCCCGCGCACCCCTGAAATCCACGTACACGGCCAAATCGCGTGTGGAACTTCCCGCGCACCCCTGAAATCCACGTACACGGCCAAATCGTGTGTGGAACTTCCCGCGCACCCCTGCAATCCACGTACCCTGACAAATCGCGTGTGGTACTTCCCGCGCACCCCTGCAATCCACATACCCTGACAAATCGTGTGTGGTACTTCCCGCGCACCCCTGAAATCCACGTACACGGCCAAATCGCGTGTGGAACTTCCCGCGCACCCCTGAAATCCACATACCCTGACAAATCGCGTGTGGAACTTCCCGCGCACCCCTGCAATCCACATACCCTGACAAATCGTGTGTGGTACTTCCCGCGCACCCCTGAAATCCACGTACACGGCCAAATCACGTGTGGAACTTCCCGCGCACCCCTGAAATCCACGTACACGGCCAAATCGCGTGTGGAACTTCCCGCGCACCCCTGAAATCCACGTACACGGCCAAATCGCGTGTGGTACTTCCCGCGCACCCCTGAAATCCACGTACACGGCCAAATCGCGTGTGGAACTTCCTGCGCACCCCTGAAATCCACGTACACGGCCAAATCGCGTGTGGAACTTCCCGCGCACCCCTGCAATCCACGTACCCTGACAAATCGCGTGTGGTACTTCCCGCGCACCCCTGCAATCCACGTACCCTGACAAATCGCGTGTGGAACTTTCCGCGCACCCCTGAAATCCACGTACACGGCCAAATCGCATGTGGAACTTCCCACGCACCCCTGAAATCCACGTACCCTGACAAATCGCGTGTGGAACTTCCCACGCACCCCTGCAATCCACGTACCCTGACAAATCGCGTGTGGAACTTTCCGCGCACCCCTGAAATCCATGTACACGGCCAAATCGCGTGTGGAACTTCCCGCGCACCCCTGCAATCCACGTACCCTGACAAATCGCGTGTGGTACTTCCCGCGCACCCCTGAAATCCACGTACACGGCCAAATCGCATGTGGAACTTCCCGCGCACCCCTGAAATCCACGTACCCTGACAAATCGCGTGTGGAACTTCCCGCGCACCCCTGCAATCCACGTACCCTGACAAATCACGTGTGGTACTTCCCGCGCACCCCTGAAATCCACGTACACGGCCAAATCACGTGTGGAACTTCCCGCGCACCCCTGAAATCCACGTACACGGCCAAATCACGTGTGGAACTTCCCGCGCACCCCTGCAATCCACGTACCCTGACAAATCGCGTGTGGTACTTCCCGCGCACCCCTGCAATCCACGTACCCTGACAAATCGCGTGTGGAACTTTCCACGCACCCCTGAAATCCACGTACACGGCCAAATCGCGTGTGGAACTTCCCGCGCACCCCTGAAATCCACGTACCCTGACAAATCGCGTGTGGAACTTCCCGCGCACCCCTGCAATCCACGTACCCTGACAAATCGCGTGTGGTACTTCCCGCGCACCCCTGAAATCCACGTACACGGCCAAATCGCGTGTGGAACTTCCCGCGCACCCCTGAAATCCACGTACCCAGCCAAATCGCGTGTGGAACTTCCCGCACACCCCTGAAATCCACGTACCCTGACAAATCGCGTGTGGAACTTCCCGTGCACCCCTGCAATCCACGTACCCTGACAAATCGCGTGTGGAACTTCCCGTGCACCCCTGCAATCCACATACCCTGACAAATCACGTGTGGTACTTCCCGCGCACCCCTGAAATCCACGTACACGGCCAAATCGCGTGTGGAACTTCCCGCGCACCCCTGAAATCCACGTACCCTGACAAATCGCGTGTGGAACTTCCCGCGCACCCCTGCAATCCACGTACCCTGACAAATCGCGTGTGGTACTTCCCGCGCACCCCTGAAATCCACGTACACGGCCAAATCGCGTGTGGAACTTCCCGCGCACCCCTGAAATCCACGTACACGGCCAAATCGTGTGTGGAACTTCCCGCGCACCCCTGCAATCCACGTACCCTGACAAATCGCGTGTGGTACTTCCCGCGCACCCCTGCAATCCACATACCCTGACAAATCGCGTGTGGTACTTCCCGCGCACCCCTGAAATCCACGTACACGGCCAAATCGCGTGTGGAACTTCCCGCGCACCCCTGAAATCCACGTACCCTGACAAAACGCGTGTGGAACTTCCCGCGCACCCCTGCAATCCACGTACCCTGACAAATCGCGTGTGGTACTTACCGCGCACCCCTGAAATCCACGTACACGGCCAAATCGCGTGTGGAACTTCCCGCGCACCCCTGAAATCCACGTACACGGCCAAATCGCGTGTGGAACTTCCCGCGCACCCCTGCAATCCACGTACCCTGACAAATCGCGTGTGGTACTTCCCGCGCACCCCTGCAATCCACGTACCCTGACAAATCACGTGTGGAACTTTCCGCGCACCCCTGAAATCCACGTACACGGCCAAATCGCGTGTGGAACTTCCCGCGCACCCCTGAAATCCACGTACCCTGACAAATCGCGTGTGGAACTTCCCACGCACCCCTGCAATCCACGTACCCTGACAAATCGCGTGTGGAACTTTCCGCGCACCCCTGAAATCCACGTACACGGCCAAATCACGTGTGGAACTTCCCGCGCACCCCTGAAATCCACATACCCTGACAAATCGCGTGTGGAACTTCCCGCGCACCACTGCAATCCACGTACCCTGACAAATCGCGTGTGGTACTTCCCGCGCACCCCTGAAATCCACGTACACGGCCAAATCGCATGTGGAACTTCCCGCGCACCCCTGAAATCCACGTACCCTGACAAATCGCGTGTGGAACTTCCCGCGCACCCCTGCAATCCACGTACCCTGACAAATCACGTGTGGTACTTCCCGCGCACCCCTGAAATCCACGTACACGGCCAAATCACGTGTGGAACTTCCCGCGCACCCCTGAAATCCACGTACACGGCCAAATCGCGTGTGGAACTTCCCGCGCACCCCTGCAATCCACGTACCCTGACAATTCGCGTGTGGTACTTCCCGCGCACCCCTGCAATCCACGTACCCTGACAAATCGCGTGTGGAACTTTCCACGCACCCCTGAAATCCACATACACGGCCAAATCGCGTGTGGAACTTCCCGCGCACCCCTGAAATCCACGTACCCTGACAAATCGCGTGTGGAACTTCCCGCGCACCCCTGCAATCCACGTACCCTGACAAATCGCGTGTGGTACTTCCCGCGCACCCCTGAAATCCACGTACACGGCCAAATCGCGTGTGGAACTTCCCGCGCACCCCTGAAATCCACGTACCCTGACAAATCGCGTGTTGAACTTCCCGCGCACCCCTGCAATCCACGTACCCTGACAAATCGCGTGTGGAACTTTCCGCGCACCCCTGAAATCCACGTACCCTGACAAATCGCGTGTGAGACTTCCCGCGCACCCCGGTATGCACGCACACGTATTTTTTGTCAGCGGGTGTCCGTGTTTGTGGGTAGCCCTTTGCACGTCATTTGTCCTGGAGGGCCACAGTATAGGACATTCATCATGGCTGTATATAGGTGCTATTTGTTGGCGCACCTTTTGGCGCACATTTCTTACAGGCGCAGAGACGCTACCGCCTGCTTTCTTGTGGCAGTCGTGTTTGTGCCTGTGCGCTGGTTTGAGCGTGCGCTTTTTTGCCCTATTCTATTCCATGAATACGTGTTGTAGGCGAGCGTGTGGGCGTTCCGCGCACTTGTACCCTGTACTTCCCCCGTGATGCCCACATTTTGGCAAGTTGTTCCCCATTCCGAGTGTTACGCCCCGTGTTCCGCCTACTTTTGTTGCGTGCGCCGCGCTATGTGCGATTTTCGCTGTGGCCTGTGCGATTTTCGCTGTGACCTGGCGCACGCAGTTAGATGGCCTGTGCGCCAACGTGCGCCGCGCACTTTTTTATCGCACATCCAATGGTTTTCTCGCGCATGGCCTTCCATGAATCGATGTGCGCTGCTTTTCGTGCGATTTTCGCACTTGCACTGCGATTTTCGCTATTCCATTGCGATTCGCACGTTTTTGGCCACTTGCGCCGCGCTAATTATTCCATGAATCGGCCTGTGTATATGTGTGCTGCTTCCTTGTTGTCCATCTTTGTACATTGCCTAAAAGCCGCAGTGCTCTGAGGGAAGACAGGTGTTAATTGAGCAGAGGGACGATCACACGAAGGTAAAAAGCGTCAGGAGCCAGGAGCCATTCACACAATTCTTTTTTTACTGTAAGTGTGACTCACTCTTAGAAAAAGTAGTAACTTACGTAGGTGTGAATAATGTGGGCCTAATTCACAGAACGTTTTGCAATGAGCAATGTGACTTTGCACTGCAAAAATACACTTTGCACTGGGCCTAATTCACAACTGGGCCTAATTCACATATAGGAGCGAAGTGACTTTGGAGTGCAAAAGTACTCTTTGCGTTACGCTAAATGGGCTTAATTGACAGAAAAAGCACTAAGTCCACGCAGATGTATTACTTTTTTTGTGAATAAGGTCCAGTGCAAAGTGTATTTTGGCAGTGCAAAGTCACTTTGCTCCGCGCTAAACATCTGTGAATTAGGCCCTGAGGATTTGCCACTGGGGCATGAGTTGGGCAGTTGTGTAACTCACACATACAAATCCTACTCCAGGACCAATAAAAGTGACAGTTGCGGGTGTGTCAAAAAGGTACGGCATGTTTTTATTAAATAGAGTAACCTTACTTGTATTTACAAAACTTCAGTTTTATTTCAAAAGCTATTGGTGGAAACACTAACGTACACTTGAACATTAAAGGATCAAGTTCACTGCAATAATTAATAGGCACAATGTGTCAAGTGACTTCAGGTGGCTACCTTCCTAATACAAAAACCTAAATATAATTTAGCAAGTACTAATAAATAGGCAATGAAGCACTGGGAACCTGTCAGCTGCCAATCTATCGAGATCTTACAAAAGGCAAACAACCAGGCAGGACATCAGCATCATCTTCAGGACCCATAGCATATATTGTCATTTGTTGATTGTGGAATCGATCTCTAGTTCACGCTCACCACAAAGCTCAGCGAGAGAGAGGTGCCCCTAGAAACCGTTGGTGTGGGAAGCAGCGGCGGTCAGTCTCCGGCAGCGTATCGGCCCTCAAAGCCGATCAAGCACCTGTAGGGGTGAACCCCACAGACTCCGTTGGTAGCGAGTAAACCTTGGTGTAGGTGTGCGATTTCACGAACCTTTTAAAACAAAGGTGAGCGGTCCCCGTGCTCTGCCAATGCCATACGGAAGATCGGAGGGTCGGATCCCGAGATTGAAACAGCTGAGGGAGGCACCTGAGATGAGTGGAAGCCCTGGGCATGGGTGGGCTGCAGCTGGCGTGTTGTCTCCGGAGCAGGCAGTGCCCAGAGCAGGTGCAGCTCCAGCCACCTAACATCAAGCTCTGCAGCCATGTGGACCGGCCCGATGAGCCCACGGGGGAGTGAGCTGGGTGAGGAAGCGAGTTTCACGGTGGTCCAAAACCACGACGATCTGGCGAGGGAGAGCTATACTAGCTGATCTCGATGCTAGATGGCGGCTGCATGGGTGTGGTGGTCCGGTATTGTAGCGCTCCCACCGGAAACAAGCATAGCCCAAACTAGACACCGTGCAGCTCGGAGGTAGCTGCGCCTCTAATAGTCTGGGCACAGCTAGTGGTGATCCATGAAAACAGGCTGATACATCTAGTTTATCGAAGCCCCAGATGATATTGTGGTACTGCTGGGAGCAAGGTGTTAAAGAGGACAGTTCCTAGCCATAACTCTTTACAGTCAGCCTTCCTGGAAATAAATGTACACCATGCAAAAAAGAGACACACAGGCAGCTGGCTGGGAACATCTTGTTTAATCCTGTCTCACAGGCTGGAAAAATATTTATCTCTCACTGCATTTCTGCATCCATCATGGTTTTACAAGGTGGAAAAAATTACACAATCATTTTATGCTAATTTGAACCTTCTTTTTTGATAAGCCAATTTGCTGAAAGTTCAAATACATCACTGGGATTCTATTGGACATAAACACTTCCTGAACCACATGATCATTTTCTGTCACACATGACCTAATTTATGCTAATCATCATGACTAGATGTCTGTCATATTTTCTAAATCAAGAGATATATTTCACAGCGTTAAAACTGGAAAACAGGTTTTAGACATGATGCTTTGCTTCAGACTTATTTAGCACACTGTGTCCACGGTCATCTCATCTTGCTTATCTGCCTAAACCCACTGCCAGATTTTCTTTATAAAAAACCTTTGAACACCACTGCTACAAATTGAATATTTCTACCATTTAAACTGCTGAACCATGACATACTGGCTTCTACCCAATACACTCCCTTTTATGCACGCACTCTATGTTCTGTTTGCTCAACACTTCTAAATTTTCATGGGGCTTTGAGGCCTGTAGCCATCTGTTATGCAATGGCTGCCTTTTGCTGATCCATATTCTATATCAGAAATCTATATTCAGTGTTAATTATGTTGTGTGCAATGTAAGCATTCATTTGTTTATGTTGTCCTAAATAAATGTGTGCAGCATCACCTATTTTCTAATGTACCTGTCTTTAATGAGGGCAGCCTGGCTGCCTTAATGAACAGCGCCTCTGACCTCTAAATTGTTGTACAGGAAGGCGGGATACATGACCTTGAATGACATTTTCATCTGTCTATTACCAGAGAGGGGGAGCCAATGTAGGCCTTGGCAACAGTGGGTGATATGTTCTCTCCTGGACCACTTTTATATGATGTGTACAGCATAATGTTGTAGGTTTTTCTTTGGGGAACTAATTAGTAGAGCATTTCCATAAGCCAATCTGGACAATCTGGACAAAATGGTTGCTGTGCAACCAAGGCACTGTTGGATTCAGGGAGGAAAGGTCGAAGATTGCCATTTGGTGTAATCAAGGTCATAGTTGCTGGTAAATTGCTGGTAAGCTCGAGCACCAGCTGAGTATCATCAGCATAATTAGTAAAAAAACAGTTTCAGCACATCTAGTAGATCACATAGGGGCCTAATGTAAAGATTGAAGAGCAAAAGGGACATACAGTTCCCCTGTGGAACATCAGAGGTAATAGGAGCTGAGGGTGAGATATAATCCACCCAGCAGACTCTAGAAATGCAATGAGATAAAAATGACTGTACCCAAGTAACAGTATCTGAGCTGCATATTCCTGTATCTTTTAAAGTAAGAAGAAGACGATCATGATCTAAAAGATTGAATGCTGCTGATAGATCTAATAATATGAGCATTCCAGATTTACCCTTTCTGTGATGTTCAGCATACAGGTTTGGAGGTCCAGGAGAGCAGTCTCAGTACTGTGGCAGGGACGAAAACCAGATTGTCTCCAGTATAGAAAGCTGGCTGTTATTACAAATGACTGAAATTGGATGGGGGCACTTTTGTCTATAATTTTTTAACAGTTACAATTCTTTATGGGCCTTAGGCTGTTTGAATCTTTCGGATCAAGGCCAGGTTTCCTAGTTAAGGGTGCAATAGTGACTTTCTTTATAGAGTCAAGGACCTGATTAGTCAAAAATGAGGAGTTAACGAACTTGACAAGGAAAGGGGCAAAGATTATTTGTGCACAAAGTTAAGATTAGGTGGGATTATCTTTTCTAGGCACTGAGAGGGCCGTAGGGAAGATAAAGTGTTCATCATGTCAGAGGAGGTAATAGGGGAGAAAGTGAATTCAGTATGTTTCTCTTTTGGCACAATGTGAGACATCAAAGTTGTAATGCACATGTTTTTGCTTAATTCAAATCTGATTTTAGAGCGGGCCTTGTCTACCTTTGCTTCAAACACTTGTTGTGTTTTAAGACAGCCTTGGTTGGTTGTTGAAAAAGATGTACATAAAGTACCAGATTTCTCTAGAGCTTTGATGATTTCAAATAACTTGCTTGGATGGTTATTTGCATCCTCAATCTGTTTGTTATAAAAGTTATTTTTTGTGTTACAGATTGCAACTTTATATATTTTATTTAGATCTTTGCAGTCGGATTTGTTTCTTTCTGCAGGGTTTTTAATCCATTTTTTCTCAGCATTTCTTTTCTTCCTCTTCATTATTTTAAGTTCCTGTGTGTACCATTTTTGGTGAGTAGTGTTATCTGTAACTTGTTTGTTTTGTATGGGAGCCACTCTGTTCAACATGGAGCACACTTTGTGGGTAAAAACATCAACAAGAGTTGTTGGGGAGGCTGACTCTTTGGTTGAGGCCATACTAAGGCTCAAACATTCTTTCAAGTCACTAGGCATGATTTTTTTTTAAATTACGATTTTTGACCAATTTAGCAGGATATATTTTTTGCACAGGTTTTTGTAAGTGGTTTTGACTATGGAGTGGTGGTCTGACCAGATACAAGGCGTTGTGCAGTCTTCCTGTACAGTCAAGTTCCTGGCCACTACCCAATCAAGGATATTGCCTTTGTCATGGGTTGGAGAATTTGTAATAGCATGGAAATCAGTGTTGTTTAAGGTGGCCTCTAATATCGCAGCTTCTTCATCAACGATGTTACTGTACCACCGATTGAGATCTCCAACTAATAAGGTGGAGCTGTTTGGGCCATCCAAATTGTTTTACAATCTGTATAAACTCCTCATTGAAATTTGGTGTGTCAATTGAAGGGCGATATACTACCACACAAATAGCACAACTATGGGCAATGGGAGTCATTTTTACGTGAAGAATTTCACCAGTGGAGTAATAATCACCACTCCGCCCCCAGAGCCAAGTGCTCGATTCTGGCTGGTGATAGAATATCCATCAGGGATGGCCGGCACCATCATTGGACAACTTACATCTATAGCCCAGGTCTCTGTAAAGCACATTAAGTCTAAATCCAACTCAAGAATGTAGTCATGAATATTGGTTGCATGACTAATGAGGGAACAAATGTTTGACAGAGCACATTCCAATGACGTGGTCAAAGAGGGGTTGTTATATAGAGATTTAGGGAGTGTAGGTTTTACATCATAATCTGAGGTGTTAAGCAGGAGCAATACATTTTCCTCATCAGTATTTTTTGTTGTTGTTTAGTAACAGAGATGTCATTGTTTGAGGAGCAATCTGGGACTGGGGGTGCAGGGGGATATAGTTGCTTACCAGCTCAGTGTGAGATGGATATGTGTGTATATCAGTTGAAATTCCTACAGCGCCTGTGGCTAGCGAAGTGGTTTCGCTGGCATACTAGAGAGGGGACAACAAGGGTTGTTCAAGGGTATAGCAAATGAAGAATTAAGTTTCAAACAAAAGTATTTATCAATGAGCACCAGGCGCCTTTGTTTTTTTAATGCGAGCAGTAGACCCCATGCATAAGAAAGAAGGGGTGTCTAAACAGGTTAAACCCAAAGTATGTACTAACTTTCAGGTGTGAACTTTAGGTCGTCCCCACTATACCGTGCGTGAGCATAGCAAGAGATTATCTTACAAAAGTTTTACGCTGTGCACTGAGGTTGATGAAAGGAGGCTGCCTCCTTCCGTCGCTACTGAGCTTGGACCGGTGAAGACCAGCTTGCCTCAGGTGCACCGGCGCTGGTGCACCTGGTCACCCAATTAGTAGGGCGCTGGGGCTGCTGGGAGATGTAGTTTTCCCGCCCTGCGATTTTTGTCTAAGACTGGGGTTTCAAATATAGAAGCTACTTCAAAAGCAAGTTACTGCAATCTTGCATGCAGCGTAAGAGGGAGATCAAACAAAATCAACAACTTGTTTTTCAAATAATGATCGCAGCATGTAAGGCTCTCAAAGTTACAAGTGAAAATCTAAACACACTTCTCCCAGCAATCACAAATTACAACCATTGGCAGCTTTTGTGGTTATTTGTTTGCAGTACATGCCATAAGACATTAAATTAAACGCCCCCTGCACACTCATTGTCTGCTTCTCTGGATATTGGGTTGCAGTATACGCCATAAGGGGTTTAAGCGAACCCCCCTCACCTGAAGGCATCATTGACTTAAGAACCTAAGGCCTTCGACTGCTGCATCTGAGTATCTGTCCCGCTGGAAGGAGGGTCTGAGGGCCAGATGCAGCTCTAAAGAGCCCAGAAAGGACATTGTCTGCTCCTGTCTATCGGCATCTTCCTGCAGCTGGGCTGCATGGTGAGTTCATTGTGCTTTGTGCAGTTCTCCGTCCTTCTCCTCTCTCCCTTTCTCTTCTCTCTCCCACCATCCATGGCGCTCCCCATCTCACCTATTTACTCCAACTGCTACTCTATCACCTATCCTACCTCCCTCTCGAAGCCTGGAAGGAAAAAGTTTAAAAAAGATCTCCTGGTCTCAAATCCAGGCCTCTTTGTCGCTCACTCCTTGAAACTATGGACTCCACATATGGTCTCTGTCCTCTCTCCTTTCTCCTCATCTTCCATTAATGGAGGCGCCAGATGGGAAGTACTCTTGGTGGGCTTCTCATCATCTAGATGCATCTTTAATGTCTATTACAATGGCACTGTCATGGTCCAGGGTTTTCAGCCCAAACTTCTCCTTTTTGATAGGCATCTTTCATCTCTCATCAACTTCCTACCTTCTCCCACCACTCCTCCGGTGGCCACCACCCTTAACCCTTCTGCACCTCCGATGGATGTACCACACCTCCTCCGCGGAAGACCTTCAAAGGTGGTAACCAGGTCTACCTGGCTACCATTAATCTCGCTCTGCCATCAAACACGCTTCTGATATCTGTCTCCTTCTCAAAGACTTTCACCTCGATGTTCTCGCCCTCACTGAGACGTGGTTCACTGCCAGCTCTGTCACTGCTTTTGACACACTCCTGCCGGAGGGTTACAAGATTCTCCCCAAGCCCAGTCCTAAATAGTTTGGAGACAGAGTGCCCTTGATCTTCCCTGACTGGATTCCTGCTTCTATCTTTCCCACTCAGTCCTACTCCTCCTTTGAATGCCTCGCCTGCTGGCTCAGCATCTCTCCAACCCTTCCATTGACTCTCGCCACCATCTACAGAACCCCTTTTCCTTTCAGAGTGGTGTGACCTCACCTCTTCCCTTCTTGCCTCTACCTCCAAACTTCTTCTCCTCAGTGACTTCAACATTCACCTTTACTCTCCCAAGGTGGCCACTGGACCCTTCCGCAGCCTGTGCAATGCTCTCTCCATTACCATTCATCTGTATGGTTTGACACTCTACCAGTCATAACTTGGATACTCTCATCTCCTCAGACTTTCTTATCTCCACCCTCTCACTACACCTCTCTCCTGGTCTGACCATTCCCTCCTGTCTTCTCATCTGGATCTCTTCAGTCCCCCTGCTCAGTCTCTGCATGCATTGCCTTTCTCCTTCTCTGCCATTCAACCAATGAAGCAAGTGTCAGTTGCTGCCTTTACTGCCACTTTCATTCCACCTCCCACCCCTTCCACATACTCCCACACTGACTGCGACTTTGCTAATCTTCACCTTTCTATCACCAACACGCTAGCTATCCTTGCCCCTGTCATGAGGATCCAAATGAAGCCTGCCTCCAAGCAGAACTCCTGGTATGACGCTGACCTAGCCTGTCTGAAACACAAGTGAAGAGTGGCTGATAGGAAGTGGCCTGCATCAGACTCATCCTCTGACAAACTGGCCTGTCACCTGCTCCAAAGGCAATACAGACTCTCAATTCGCTTGAAGAAGAGGGCTCACATCCAAGCCCGCGTCTCCGGGGCCACTAACAACTCTGGCAAACTGTTTAAAATCTGCAAGGAACTTGCCAATCCTCTGCAGTCTCCAAAGACAATACAGACTCTCCATTCGCTCGAAGAAGAGGGCTTACATCTAAGCCTGCATCTCTGGGGGCACTGACAACTCTGGTGAATTATTTAAAATCGGCAAGGAACTCACCAATCCTCCTACAGCCTCCCACTTACTTTCCAAAGCTCAGGACATTCTGTCCTCACTCTCCCCTACCCTCTCCCTCTTCCCTACCCAGCTTTCTTGCCTCCCTTGACTCTTCTCTCACCGTCCCTATTTCTCTCTTGCTTCTCTCCCATAGCACCGGATGAGGTCCCTAGACTGGTCCTCTCTATGAAAGTCTCCTCCAAACAGGTTTTCTATTTGTCTGGATTGTGAGCCTAACTAAGCAATGGAACAGTTAAGTGTATTCTGGTCAGACAGCCTGGCCCTGCCAACTGAGAGGGCAGGAGACTGAATGGATGTGCTTTGATCATTTGTGACGTCAGGTAATACCACTCTCCAGCAAAACAGTCTCTCGGCAATAGTTGTCTGGGCAAACAGGAATCAAAGGGCACACCAATCCCAAAAGGGTTACCCTCACACCAGGGTGCGCTATTGACAAGGGAAGGGAGCAGATTTAGTGTAGACAGGGAGACCAAAATAGCTGGAGGAGGAGGTCAATATTTTGTTTCTTTCTATATCTCTCTTTTCTTCCTGTCTCCTCCACTCCCTTTAGCACAAAGCACTTTGAGTATGATGCCAGATGGTAACAACCACTTTTCTCAAGAACAGGGATTTTTCAGGCTTGATTTAGTCCTATCACCTGGGGACTTTTGCTTATAAAAGATGGAGTCTCCCACTCCTTTTATTCCCTCTTGGACAAACGCCTGAGGAAGAATACATTTGCACATTACCCACTCCCTTGGCACTTTGGGGGTGAACCTTGCTGAGGACCAGGACCTGCCACTCTGCCATCTAGCTCTAGGTGATCAGAACCTGAATCCATCCTGTCCTAGAGCCCCTGGAGTGGGTCTCACAGCATCTAGAGGACCCGATCAACCAAAACTCTCAGTTCTGTCTCTTTGGTTCATCTTCTCACCTGCTGATTGGGGCAAATCTGGTCTTACAATTTCCCTCGTGGTTGTGCCACAGTAACAGGAAACTTTAAAATCCCTGTTTAAAACCTGTCCTCTTTCCATGCATAAAGCTCATGTTAGTTTCTCCGGTGCAGATTTTGGAGGTTGTAATGCCGTTAAAGAGATGCAAATTCTTGCTTCGCTGTTAGAATGGTTCCCTGGACTGGTGCTGTAGTTTTCAATTAGTTTGTGAAGTCGACAGATTCATTCTGCAGAGTGCAGTGAATTTCAACTGCTGCAAGGCCTCCTGGGGCAGGTAGTCCTGAAATGAGACAAACTTTATTCTGACCACAATAGGGTCGGGAAAGCATTGAGTGATTGACAGTTGTACTTTGCATATGCAACAAGTCACATATAGGTGGCTCAGAGACGGGGGCGCTACCAAGTCCCTCACCCGATCTCTGGGGCATGCCCTGTTCTTGTAAAATTACTGGTAGGCCTCCTGCGCCAGGTTGAGAGTGGTCCCTATTCCCCCTGACAGGGTCAAATCTCTGACAATGTCACACAATGAAGGAAAATATTTTCAGAGTTTCAAGTAAAAACTCAAGACCCTCAGCAGTGGAAGTATTGTATTAAATTGTACTGCATTCATTGAGGATAAAGAGAGATACTCACAGAAAAACTTTCAAAAGCAATCAACAGTTATTGGGGCAATCCGGAGCCAGGTGCCATATAGTCCCAGGAAAGAGAGAGAGCCACTGTCCAGTGGAGGATGGATAGTGTTTAAAAAAAAAAACAGACCAGGACAACCTTTTCTGAGGGGACATATTATGAACACATTGGAATGTACAATGAAAATGGGAGCATGTTGGTCATGGAGGGAGTATTGGTCGAGTAGGTAGATGGTGTTAGTCCTTAGTTTAGGAGATGGAACTGGAGTGTGGCTTCATATGAGTGGTGAGTAATAACGTGTTTACATGGGAGGGAAGAGAGTGACAATGAAGGAGGGAGAAGGAGTGGAAGTGGAAGGGAGCACATGGAGGACAGGGAAGGGACAACTTCAGCGACGGGGAAATAGTGTTACCTAGATAGAGGAGTGCACGATCGTGCAGGGGCATTAAGGCAGTAAGTATAAATGTAAACAACACAATACCAAACCATCTAGGGGAATCGAGAGATCACTGATGCAATATTTTTTAATTTGTTTTTATTGTGCATTTGTAAGGCGCTTATACAGCAATGAAATTGTCTTTCAAAGTGCCCACAGGGCAGGGGAGAAGACATGGGAAAAAGGCAATAGAATACAATAATGAACAGTATAGAGGTGGTCCTGCTAGGCCTAGGGAGCATTGGTGCAAGTGCATAGAGAGAGAGAAGGGACGCGGGAATGTGGCGGGGGGCGAGGTACGTGCTAAAAAATATGAGGCATACAGATCCAATAATAACACACATATTGACGCAAAATTGAGAGTAAAAGCAATTCTGCTCTTTCTTATAATGCTAGGGGAATATGTGGCTAAGTGAGTGCCAGGTTCAGCAAATAGACTTACCTAATACGTGTTTTTTCACTCAGTCATTTCAATAAAATTATACACGACCACTCTTTCCTGCATGGAAAAGAACATAATATTCTGAAGAACCAATGGAGCAGTGCACGCGCCGACGCTTGTATATGCGTGTTTCTGTGTCACTTTCTGTAAGCAGCATTGATCTTCTGCAGAACTGTAAATGCAATGGTAAATTCATTAGCGCCCAATGACCCTGAGACAAAGATGAAGCTGCAGGATTGCAAATGTGCCTTTGCAGGAAGATTGGCAATTATAGAACAAACATGTTTGTCAGTTCCAGGCCATATTGTTTATGATTGAGCTTTCATTTTAAACTCAATTTGATATAATGATACCTATATAATCTTATTGAGCTAATGCTTCCACTGACTCTAAACGAGAAGCAGCCATGTCAGGAACATGGATATCTGTGGTTTGCCAAGGAGTTTTCTTTTTTTTCTGTGCATAAAAACCTGTTTATTAATATTCAATTTTTTGGATAAGTCATTTGGATCAGTTTGAAAACCGTTGATACATTAAGAGATCCAATTGAGCAAAGGCTAAATGGGGAAGAGCTAAAGTTCTAGAATTGCTAAGGATTGTGGGGAAGCAGATGGAGCTCATAGGCCGGAGGGAAGCAATTGCAAAGGATCTGCCACCTGTGAAGGATGGGAGACTTATGCAAGTACTGCACCGCTTTCCATGGCATGTCCATCCGGAAAGGTGCCCAATGAAGTCCACCACTTAAACATACATGTGCACAAATCCCAGTCACAACAAAAAACTAAGAATAAATAAAAATACAAATGCAACTGCCCCCTCGCACTTGCTGCGTCCTCACCATTGAAAGATCCAGTTCCATGTCATTATTAAGCGCACATGTGCAGCATATTGCAAACACACATGTATGTACAAAACTTTAGGTGTATATCAGAAATATTCACAAATAATTCAATGAGAACTGAAAAACGCCAGCAACAATGCAAGATGACCTTTGAACAACAAAAGCACACAATAAGTACATACTTTGTCAGACCCACAATCTAAGACTAGATGACCAGGAGTGTCTTCACAGATGACCTTGGAATACAGTTACCGAAGGCAAGTGGGACATGAGATTTCAAAAGAGAACCTTCTAAGGCCATGTGGTCAGCGTATCTAGGTTATCTGACCTCTGACCCACCCACCTGTCATCACTGGTAATATTCTGATTTTTCTGGGGGCTACTTTTCATAGCACTGCCTCTTCCCCTCGTAAGCTGGCTTGCGGCTTCGTTTCTTTTTCATTTGATCATTTGGTTATGATCTCTGCCACCACCCCACCTGTCGATCATTGCTCATAGGTTGGTGCCTCGTTGCGCACATTTTCTCAGCCCTGTGCCTTTGATTTTGAATATTTTATTTTGAATAACGTGCACCTGGTTAACTGAATTGCATCTGGGCAGAGATTGAACTAAAAATGGGCTGCCTTTTTACGACATGGGCTCCCCCAGGGGACAACTAGAACAGAACTGAAACCTGAATCCAATTTTTTGTTTCTTAGCTGGCTGAGACCCACTTGAACCAACTATTTAAATAGGTGGGTTTTCAGTGTCCTTCGGAACTGGTGTAATGTTTTCTGGGCCTGAAATTCCATCAGTAAACGGTTCTATAATTTGGGGACATAAACACTGAGGGCCTGATTCACAGAAGTGTTTTATAATGGCACAATCCCATAGGAAAAGGTCTGTGAATCAAGCCCTGAAGCTCCGGTCACCTCTCAACACATAGTTTAACCCAGGAATTTCCAGTAGCAACTTGTCATTATAACGCAGCCGCCGGGTCACAAGGTGAAGCCGAATTTTCTTAATTAAGTATAAAGGGGCCAGGCTATTCAAGCACTTAAACATGAGAAACAGAATTTTAAAATCTATCCGGTCCGTCTCCGAGAGTCAATGCAAAGATTGAGGAAATTGGAGATTGGGGAGGATTTGCTCACCTTAAAAATCACCCTCAATGCAGCATGTTGAGCTTTTTGCATGCCATGCAATTGAGTGAGTGGTATACCTGCCAGAAGTCCCTTACAGTGATCTAGGTAGGAGTTCACCTGGGCCCCAACCACCACTGGGTGGTCCTCCACCTGTATAAAAGGAAGGGCCTGTTGTAGGATGCGCAAGGTATACAAAGCAGATTGTACCTTTGCACTAACCTGGGCTGTACATCCTTTCTTTCTGTACTTAAACTGCCTAACAGCCTATTTTCTTTCCAGTTGTAACGCCAACTCATGATTCATTGACTACCCTGGCAGGATTTATGCTTCCTCGTCCGATCCTGAACTTCTTGTTGGCAGGATATTTGTCCAGAATTTATTGGTAGGCGCAGATACAAAAACTGGGTCCTACTAGGTTTAGCATGAGGCAAGACGTGATGGCATCAGTGCAGCAGGTCAGCCACCTGTACAGCTATCAGCTACCTTGCATATTTTATCATCGATAGGTAACACAAGCAACCCACTGACGTAAATAGTTCATTACATGCTTCTACTGTCCCAGCATCCGCAACGAGCAGACAGGGTTGGATTGGCCCCTCTGCCTTTCGGCCCGTGGCCAGGCCGAAATTGTCCCTGGGGGGTGGGGGGCGGTTTCAGGCCATGCCTGGGCCAGTTTCGAAAAAAAAAATTGAAAAAAAATGTTTTTTTTTCAACATATGTTTTTCTTTTCAAAAAGCCTTTCATCATTCTTAGGTCGATACATGAGTACCAGCACAGGTTGGGTGATATTGTATGCATATTTGTTCTATAAAAAAGAGCTTAAGCGTAAGTGCTATACAATAACATATTATCATTTGGCCTTGGACGTCTGCTTGGATACACAGTAATTTAGTGTACTTAGTAACAATGTTATTTAATGCCACTTCCTGTTTTGTCAAGGGGTGAAAGGTTGTGTTTCATCGCTTCCCAGGATGTCACTTTGGGGTGGAGTCAAATGACATCACTTCTGGTGATGTCATCAGAGGTCAAGGGTTGTGAGGCGAGGGGTGGGCCACTTTTTTGAGGCAAGGGGTGGGCCACTTTTTTTTTGGGTGACCGGTCCGACCCTGCGAGCAGATGCAACACAGCAACACAGCGAGGAACCACAGCTGGATGTGTTACACAACAGAGAGGCTTATCTGCATCCTCGAGTGCGTGTAGATGACTGAACTAACAACTAGGAGAGCTTGGAACAACACTCTGGTAGTCTTTTGTACCAAAGAGTTAAACATGTTGTGTACATACGTCTTTTCAGAAGAAAGGTTTTGGCGTAAATGCACCTTGTAGTATGTAAATTCTAAAAGAGTGACGTTGATTTGAAAGCCTTAACTAATTGTACACATGTATTATTTCAACTAGCGGCCCCAGAGACTACGTTTTTCACAACATCAGACGATTGTTTGCCAGGTGATATGTTTCCTTAAAGATGCTTCAATGTACACTTATAGTTTGGTGGACAATAATGCGGCAGATGAAAGCAGAGGAACTAGCAGTCATATCCCCGGAACGATAGCTCAGCGGCAACGTGCTCGAAGCATCACAGGTTCGATCCCTGGGTCGGCGCGTTATAAATATGCAACTAAGACAAAAGGCCTCATTAGGACCCAGGCGGTAAGGGGTTTACGGCAGCGTAAACAGTGCCGGCCCTTACCGCCTGATTCCGAGGTCCCTTAGCGCCATGGAGGATTTAACACCTGCTTTTAGCAGGTGTTAAAATCCATGGCGCTAAGGGACCTTGTTGTTAATTACGCCACCGTAATTTACGGTGGCGTGATTAACGCCTTCCCCACTCCCATTATGCCCTATGGGGCAAAAATGGGAATGGGGAAGGGTAAATGGGGATTGGGGACTTACCGGCCCGCCAACCTCGGAATGGGGCCGTAAGTCCGCCAACCACCATGGCGTAAACATAGTTTACGCCATGGTGGTAAAGGTATGACCCAGGCGGTAACTTACCGCCTGGGTCGTAATGAGGCCCAAAATAAATTCCTGTAACAGCTTCTCGATGCCCCCAGGCTGTGTGAGCGCTTTAAAAATACACCAAAAAAAAGAACGAAAAGGAGGTACGTAACAGCCTTATTATGCATTTGCCAGTAATATATAGGACGGGCCCTTTTCATCCAAAGTAATTATACGGCTTTATCTATCGTGAAGTAAGCTCACACTCGCCATTTCAAAGTTTAGTCCGGTGAACCTAATTTCAGGAAAGTAAGCACTTCTTTAAATGAAAAGATGTGTACATTGACACGATCTGTATCAGTCACAAATCAGGGTAAAATAGTTTTAAGACATGCCCTTTCATACAAAGACAACTGATGAGCACAATGGAAGACAGAGATGATTTCCCTGCAAGACTGAAGCAGAGGCTTCTGGGGAAGCTGAGAAGAGATGGTAGGCCGCAGCAATTGTTCTCGGCTCACTGTACCTACAAATAGATGCTCTGGAATCTCAGAAGCTTCTCTTATAGTTCGGGTCCCAATGAAAGTTGTCCAGAGAAAAAGTACAGGTTCCTAAAATATTGAAGATTATGGGAAATCAGTAAAAACACGCTAATTAGAAAGAGAAACCTTCTTTGAAATGAATTTGGGAATGCCTTTGTACGAATCATTTGAATATAATAAGATGTCAGAAAATTAAAAATGAGGTCAAATGTGAAATAGTGTTTGCATTGATTTATCAATAAGGTCAAGCTCCAGTGGAACAATAACTTTCATATGCCTACACTCCTGCCTAATCTTGTGTGTTTGTGTGTGTGTCTAAGAAACCTGCCATATGCTTGCTGTCACAGAAGTGCACCTACCATTGTCAAAGAATGAATTTCACCCCATTACTAGATAACTCTGACATCATCCTCAGAACCAGGCGGTGTAGATTGGCGGAGGTGCATAATAGACTGGGAAGATCTTAACTGCACAGACATTTTCCAATTTGACTTGACATTTAGCAAGACCTATCGGTATGGTCATCTCCAGCCACAATTCATTCTTTCTTTGCCTGGCCTTCAAATAATCGAAATAACCATCAACCAAGCACAATGTACCTATGCCATGTCGATAAAGGTCCTCCTAATTTGGCAAATCAGTATTAGCCAACTTCAACTCATGTATCTCCAGTAGCACTGCTAGCAGGATAGTCCCTGGTTTCTGTGACCTTGATAAACTGGATGTAGAATCCAGTATTTATATTTTCGCATTTCATTATAGTGAGTGATACACAGCTAACCAGGGGCCATTTGTGCTGCCACTGTTACAAGCCCTTCTTTGATAATGGAGAAATATATCCCATCAACAAATGAAAAATAGACACTGACAAAACACTGGTCGAGGTACAGAAGGAAAACAACTCTAGAATGCTGAAATATAATCACAAGCTCCCACAAAACGTTCTATTTTTGTTGAGTGAGTACTAATTCCGTTTTGTATATTAGGGTAATGATTACTGAGACGGTAAAGGAAATTATACGTCCATTCTAATACCCTAAGGAAATGGAAGAATACCCTAGCATCATATCAAAAGTTCAAAAAATGCGGATCATGCTTGGAAAAATCTATCTAGCAGCAGCAACTGTGCTGCTATGGCTGCTGTCTGTTCTATTGATGACTTGTCTGTATGCAATAGGCATGAGTAACTCAGAAAGGTCTGCCACAGCTTCATCTCTCCATAGGCTGAACCTGCAATGCTCACAGAGCTCTCAACAGGTGCTAGAGATGTACTGACCATTGATGCTGCCATTTTCTGTGAGCGTGAGATGAATAGTATGCTAGGCAACTTGTGGGCTGTTTGGTGTTATTCCTGCCACCTGTCCTCTTTCTCCATATTGCAAGTGTTGCAGCAAATTCTTTCTCCAATTGATATTGCAAGTGTTGCAGCAAAGCTTTGTTGACCCTCTTACCCCCCACCAAATCCTGCCGGTGACATGATGATGAGAAGCGGTCACCTTTTCTTTAAGACATGAGTTAACAAAGGAAGCCATCAAATACTAAATGTTACCTTTAAATCCAACTACCAATAGATCACCGCGCAAGATCGATAGCAGGTTCCTCACTGGCCATGCCACATCCACTTCACCTGCCACATCCACTTCACCTGCCAAGGCAAAGGCCCTCAGGTTTAACTGAATCAGGCACCAGAGGGAGAACCTCACCCAGGGATGCATTATGGAGGACAATCCACTTTGTGACCTCCTGGAAAATGCGTAGAGCAGATCAGACAGGTAGCACCTGCCATTGACCCCGTTTAAAAAAATGGCCCATCCAAAGTATGGTTGTGCGTGTTTCAGTAATCTGTTATGAAATTAACTGCTCATTAAACCTGCCCAGCGTGTGCCCTGAGGTCTTCAGGTTGTGCAGTGGCAATGTATGTCATACCTTGAGTTGACACAGTGTTTTTTGCATGGAGACTCCAGATGGAATAGGAGCTGATCTTTCGGGCCGCAACAACCATTTCTTTCACATGCTCTCCATCAAGGTGTGTGATCACAAGGCAAAGGGTCTGCACAAGCAGGGGATGTGCATTGTCATAAGGAAGCAACGAGATATGATTCATTATATGTTGCCAGTCCGGTATTAAAGTGTCGGTATAAACGTATACCGACACAGGGCCGGTCGACTACAGGTCTGCCGATGGGGCACCATTGTTACCTCCAGCTAAATCATTATAAAATCAAACTATTAAATCATATATTATTAAATCATTACCCGCCTTACCAGTAAAAAACACTATCATTACCAGCACAGGTATTGCTGGTGACGGTAATTATGGCAAATCACCCCCGGTGTCCTCTGGGACTCCATGAATGGGGAATTACACCATCACTCCGGCACTCGTAATCCGGCGATAATAATAATAATTCTTTAATGTGATATAGTAAGAAAATAAATTCAAACTTTACACATATGTCACAATCAAAAAGTTATACATATAAAACAATCATACCTAAAAGTAAAAACTCATATGATCATAAAGCATTAGTCACTAAAATAACATCTAGAACAAAATACACAATCTGCGTTCGAATAAACTAACTAACTTCTGTCTTTACTGATATTATTCAACTACTTTACACTAAGTTAGCCAATGGGCCTACGCCACTTTATACAAATTGGTAGTGGGGTAAGCTAAAATTCCCAATTCAGGTTCTATCTGTTGCCATACGTTATAAAGGGCTATGAATAGATGCATATTGGATGTGTTTGTGCAATACAACCAAAAAGGAAGTTTAGGTATAGTACAGGGATCGTGCACGAATTCAGCCAAGAACTTAATAATGATCATCTTAAGTGCAATACATTGAGTTAGAACGTGTCTAGCCGTTTCGAGGTACAAGGGAGATTTACACATGCGACAGGTTCGCTCTGCATGCGGAATGTTTTCCCTGGCACCTGTGATCGACAGGGTAGGTAGTTGACCTAGGCGGAATAGGATAATGAATCGGCGGAGTCTTCTGGTGGGACAGAGAAACAGGTAGTCCTGCGGTTTCATGAACTTGAAAATTCTATGGCTCACAAAACGATAAGATTTAAGGGTGTCCAGATGGGCGAAATTCTCCAGCCAGTCCCATAGGTCCACCTTTTTCTCTAGGGCATTTAACATTTCCTTGGTCACCGTAGACCCTTTGTGAATCCAGCCAATATCATTAAGAAATTTTCCCATGCCTTTATGCAGAGATGCAAAAGTACATTTTTTGCTAAATTCCTGCTGTAAGACAGCCAAGAGGGGATTGTCCGATCCACTTTTCATTTTCAGGTAGAACCCAGTTCTTCTTTTCAAAACCATGGCCTTCAGTGATGGCAGGCCCAATTCTAATCTTATCAGGGCCATCGGCACCCCCGGGGGAAGCCCCAACATGCGTCGCCAAAACTTTCCCTCTAGCACTTGGAGCCATGCCAGGTTCATCGTCAGCAGAGATTCAAGACCGTAGATGACCATTGGTGCAAAGACTTGCATGTAAAGATGACGTGTTCCCCACAAAGTGAAACCCCCTTGTTTGTTAGTGAAAGATGCAATAAGTGAAATCACTTGGAGGGCCCTGGTGGTACGGCCCTGTTTACATAGTTCATAGTCACCTAGGGGCTCTATTTCCACACCTAGATAGCGGTAGGACGGAACGTACCTAATTATGTGTTCGAGTACTGTTAAATTCAAACGGGTCACCCTTTTCCTGGTAAAACGCAGGACATTAGTTTTCTCTAGGTTAATGGTCAGGCCATTGGTCTTTGCATATTCCCAGAGGGCAAGGGCAGAACGCCTGAGGCCACCGATGGTGTTGTCAAGGACCACTAGGTCGTCTGCATACGCCAAGACCGCACATAGCATATCCCCTATTTTAGGAGGACAGTTGTTAACCTCCGCTAAAGTCGCCGGGATGTCATGTACGTACAGATTATAGATGAGAGGCGCTGTGACGCAGCCCTGTTTTACCCCTCTATTTTGTAGTATATTTTGAGTCGATTGGCCCTCCTGATTTAGACGAAGGCGCACTGAGGTGTTACAGTGCAAAAGTCTGAGGTAATACAGCAAACCCGGGGGGCACCCCAGTGCTTCAAGCTTGTTCCAAAGCCTTGCTCTTGGGATAGAGTCAAATGCGGCCTTAAAGTCAATGAATAGTGCATAGAGAGGGGGCTGATCCCTACTGGGTGCCCTCGTGCGCAGTACGTCCATTACCAGGAGATTATGCATTGTTGAGAAGTCCCGCCTGAAACCGCACTGGAATGGACTAAGGATTTGCTTATCATTCACCCATTTTTGCATTTCACTTAGCAGAAGTGAGGCGAAGAGTTTCCCAGTGACGTCCAGCATGGATAGAAGTCTGTAATTATTTGGATCAGTGCGATTGCCTTTCTTAAATACCGGGATCAGAATAGCAGTTTGCCAAGTTCAAGGGATATCCCCCGATGCAAAGACCTTATTGAAAAGTAAGGAGAGTAACTCTGCCCAGAAGGGCGGGTTGCTCTTTATCACCACATTTGCTAGCCCATTTGGGCCCGGGGCTCTAGACGACTTAAGGGTAGCAATTTTGTTGAGAATAGCCCCCGGGGAAATGTCAAAAGGTTGTAAAATAGGGGGCTTCCCCATGGTGCAGCTAGTGGATCCAACCTCTTCCATATTACGATTTAGGAGGAATAATTCCCATATTTTCTCATTGATAGGATTGCCAATAATACTCTTGCCCTTAGTTCTATTCTCATTTAAGAGTCCCCAAATGCTGCGCGAGTTTTTAGAGCAGATAGTTTTAACAAGTCGCTGGTAACAATTGATCTTCTCAGCTCTCCTGATACTCTTCACCTCTGTTTTGTAACGACTTTTAATCGATCTTAATTTCTCAAGGTATAAAGCTCCTGTGAAATTCTGGTGTTTTAGGCTGCGAATCCCTTTTCTCATTCCTCTCTTGGCATCCCGGATTTGCCTGTTATATCGAGGGGGGACCGCTCCGTCTTTTATGAAATATCCCTTTTTGATAGCTGCATGGTGACCTGAGAATCCCGTTATCCACTCTTCTATTTCATTGGCAGTCATAGCCATAAAATCATTACCGCCCTCAACTGTATCCCATTTAAGAGCTTCTGCGGCAGCTCTGACGTTCTTCTCCGACCAGACTATTCTAGTTCCTGGGCAATTAGTTGAAATATTTCCAATGTTCAACTTCGGAGTGTCAGGTAATGTGGTCAGGAGTGAGCATATAACTGCCGCATGATCACTCCAGCTGTTAGACTTGACCCACAGGTCCTCCACTCTAGATCGCATCAATGGGCACATAAAAATATAGTCCAATGTGCTCTGAGATGATCCATTGGACCAGGTGTGTTTCCCCGGCCTATCACCCAGAGTTCGGCCGTTGATCATTGCCAAGTCCCATGATTCAAACAGTTGCAGCCACCCCAGCCCTTCCTGCTCTCTCTTTTTATGTGTCATTGTACAACTGGTACTGAGGCCCGGAGTGGAGGAAATAGCGGTTTCATCGGTCATGTGACAATTAAAATCTCCGACAACCACAGCTGCAGTATTACTAGATCCCACTGACCAGGAAGATAATAAATTCTGTAAAGCCTCTTGAAGAGAGTCTCTAACAATTGCTCCGGGAGGGTTGTATAGGTTAATAAGAAGAAACTTAGTATTTCCCTGGTCTTGGGGGTAAGTTACTTCTACTGCCAGTAGTAGGTCCTCTGCTCCACATTGAATTTTTTTCCGCGACATCAAGGAATTATCGATCCCCGTTAGAAGGCCGCCGAATGGGCGTCCTTTGGGACCACGTCGTGCCGGAGATTGGTGTACAACAAAGCCGTCCATAAAAAGAGGATCCAAAGCCCAAGTCTCTTGTAGACAAAAACAATTCTGCTGAGATATAAGATCAGCCGAACCCTCCTCTCTCAGAAGATGGGAGGAGCCTCTGCAATTCCAGGATAATAGTGATAATCTTCAATGCTTCTGTATCAACTGGGGAAGGGACTCCAGTAGGGATTTGATTGCCTGTTGTACTTCATACAATAGGGGATTCTCCCCTAAAACTGACTTGTTTACAGTTTCCAAATCCGGTGTATTCTCTGGGGCCTCGTTGATTGTTGAAAGATCAATTTCTTGTAAATCCACATCAATGGCGATATCCACTGCTTTCAGCTCTTCTTTGTGGTTTCTTAGTAATTGCGCTGTATTCAGAAACACACAGTGTAACGCAGACACATTCGGGTTTGGCCCCGATAAAGGCTCAAGAAACAGGAAGTCATCTGATTTTAGCACTCGGAGTTGCGGGATGTGATAGAGCCTGGTCAATAGCTCTGAGCGTGCCAGCCAGGAATGGTTGTCCCTAGTATATAGGTTTTTTATGAGACAGATACGATTAGAATGGTTTTCCTGTGCATCCCTCGTTCTCTCTGGTAATAGCGGCAACGAAATGTCACTCTGTGGGTGTTCCTCGCATACAGGCACTGCCGGGATAAGCAGGCTTAGTTCCCCCTCTGATTCCGAGACCTCCCCCTTATTGGAACCCAGGTCCACCTCGCTTACCTTTTCTTTCGGCATCAGCCATCCGGTAAGAGGGCCTTGTATTCCTGCCGCCCGGGCTGCTGCTCTCATCATCCTTTTCCGGGCTTTTTTTGAGCGGGTTTCTATGGCGGGGCCACTTCCTATAGAGGACGGTGGGGGGCCCGTTTTTGGAGGATTGTTTTTAAGAGCCTTTTTCGCACGTCTCCTTTGCTTCCGTGAGCAGGGGCTCCACGGCCTAAGATTCAACTCAAGGTCTACTTCCTCGTTGGGAGCCTCTTGAGTCGAGATGTAAGTCTCCCGTGCTACTTGGTCCCCGCTCTCCTCCCTCTCGACTACCTTTTCTTCCATCTCTTTGGCCATTCGGAGTGCCTCTGATAGGTTTTCTTCCGTCTCCTCTTGTAGTGTATTCTTCATATCCAGTGCTAGTGCAATGGCATTGGAATTTGCCAGGATGCGCCCTGTCATCTGGAGCAATATTTTTAGAGCAAATTGTAGCGCTCCAACAGATGTTTGTAATTCTGCCAATTGAGTGGAGCTAGCTACTGATCCCGTGCCCTCGTTTGTCTCCTGATCCGGCTCATCCTCCATCGAAACCATTACCAGATTAGGAGATGCCGAGAGACGATCGCGGAGTCCTGCCGCCATATGCTCCTCAACTACATCATTCATGCTGATATCTTTCTGAATCGGTAAACCACTAACAGTGGGTTGTAAGGTATCCGGCTGCATTCCTCTCTTTATTGACAGGCACAGGTCCAGAAGGGAATTATTATCGATGTCCTCATAGTTGGAAGAAATGATGGATTGGCAATCCTTGGGTGTTTGTGCTGACCCTTCTGGCTCTTCGTCGATTATGGTGGAGTTAGTCTCGGGAGGAGGGTTCGCCGGAAAGAACTTGGTAATGGCACCATGTACTACAGGCAGAACGTGTTTGGTGTTTTTCTTACATTTAATCCCCTTTCTGTTGTACACCTTTTGTTCTTTCGCAGCAGGCGGCTTGTTGTTCCTCAGGTTGTATAAAGAGTGCGGAGCTCTCTTCCCCCGCTGCATCTTTACACTACTGCCGCCTTACTAGACTCGGTAGGGTTCAAAGACTCCTACGGATCACTTAGCCAATTCCGTCGGGTCCACAGTCAGAGCACAGCCAAAGTACCCCAAGCCACACAAACACAAAAATTCAGCAGGTACCCTGGGCAAGTCAGACACTGGAGGTCGTCCAGGCCAGCCTTGAGGAAACCCCAGGGCACAGCCGAAGCACACGGCCCCCTTGGGCCCTCCACTTACTTATCCGCAGACGAAGGAGCCGCCTTGGAACTGCCGTCCAACCCTCTCCCGCTGCTCTGGTGCACGCAGAGGCGATCCCAGCACCAACACGCGCACCCCCAGTATGATAAATACTGGGGGGAAGCACCGCTTTCCTTGTGCTGCTGTTTCTCCTTCCTCAGGCACCTCCGTGTCACTCCAGGGGGGGGCTCCGTTGCCGGGTTTGCTCCAAATAACGCCTCTCCCTGCGCGGGCACCGCTAGCGTTGCTAGCTCCACTCGCCTCTAGCAATCGGGTCCCGTGCTAGAGGAAAGGACCTGCCGGCGCTTGCAGTTCACGTACCGCCGGCACGTACTGTGTCAAGCCGCACCTCTCAATCGTCACGTCTCTCCTGAGGCCGCTTCCGACACCGGCGGTAATGCCACTGGACCGAGTGCTGGAAATAATAATAGCATTTGCCGGTTTCCTGGTCGAATTTACCACCCGGATACCGGCAGGGTCATAATGAAGCCCAATGTCTCTTGCAACAAAGCCCAAATTCAAACTATGAGGCGTTAGGTTCCCCTCCCTCACTTTCTCCTAGATGACAAAAATCCCTATGGCGGGGCCCTGGGCATGGTCAAATGAAACAATGGCCATTGGACCACAGATGTGCTGTGGCGGTAAGGTCACTACTAGAAATGGTTGCAGGCCAAGATCAGTGGGTTCTTTGTGTGACTTGGCAGGGTCATGGGTATGGCAGAAAGCCATGCTTTGGGCAATGAGTAAAGTGGCCCTTTGACCTGTCTATAGATTAGTCCCAGTAGCTACTATGCATGATTTGGCAGGGCCTGTTGCATTGTTAAATGCCATGTTTGGAAGTGTTTCCACTGGCCAGGGTTGCAGACCAAGGCCTCTGGTCCGCAGCCCCACTAGGCACAGCCCTGTGGCTACCATGCATTCATTGGCAGATTCTGGGGCATATCCGAAGCCCATAGATCTGCAGGCCTGGCCCAGTGGCTAACCCTGGTAGCTTGGCAGGACATGGGGCTGTATGACCACTGGTCCATGGTCTTGCTATGAGTAGGTCATAAATGTGAATAAAAGCATTTGTTTGGCTTGCTTAATTGGCTAATCCCATTCATTTCAAACACAGTCTGAGTTTTAGGAATTGAAGATTATTTGACGTTTAGATCAGGTTTTGAGTGTGTTTATTTTGTCCAGCCTTGTGAAAAGCCATGATTGGCTTGAAACATATGTTGGCTGATTTATCTGTTATGCTTTAATTTGTATTTAAGGTTGCAACTGTAACTGTAACTGTGTTACCAGGCAGATCAATTCCTCAACAACTATGAATAGGTAACAAAGGATTTGTTGGCATTATACAGGAAGTAAAAGGAAACACACTGCTATTAGAGGACACTTTCCATGTTGGTCACAGTGTAAACAAATACTGTTAGTCAGGAACACAGTCCTGCATTTTTGGCAGGCATTGATCTCCACAAGGAGGCATGTCTTCTGTTTACGTTTTCTTTATTTTGTCAGTTTTATATACTGCCTATGATGTATTCTGCATGTTCATTGTTTGTTGAAGAGTTAGAGGAGGAACCTTACTCTGTCACTGATTTCCCAGAAATACAAACTGTTGTAAAAAGCATGAAAAAAGATATTTTTTCAAGGATACTAAAATGCACAGTAAACGAGCTTGCTGTTATTTTTATGAAAACAAATATATAAAAGAAACGATTTCACATAAGTATTTGTGTACCTAATTAAAGCAGAAAATTGATAAGGTGTCAGATCTGTCATGTGAATGCTCTATTGTGAGGTAGGTGGTCGCCACCCAAGTTAGGGGTCCCAAGTGAAGAGACGGCCTCTGACAAAGACAAAGTTCACCCTACACAGTGTAGACCCTGATTATAACGTTTCTAATGCTATTAGAGCCTGTGCAGAGAGAGAATTGGAAAGCCTCACATGGGCCTTGCTGTGACAGAGCGTGTCCAGGTCTTCTTACCCAATGCCCAGCATGATCACGTCACAAAGGCAAGAATGGAATACTCCAGCTTTTCCAGGCAGTTGGAGGCTCTATTCTACACTTGCACATTGCCTAGAGAGCTGGAAACAGTGAGAAGTACTAAGGTGAAGCATGGAATCCAGGCTCCTGCTGATGGCTTGCGCCTGCATTCTACGCGTTCTGATTGTCTGAAGAGAAGGAAACATGCTCCAATTAAGGAATAATAACTGTGACAGCGGGCTTCGCCAGCCAGTAATTACCCAGTCCCTAAATTATAGTGCTGCCCGAAGAAAGTATTGTAATGCTAGCCTATGGTGCTGCTAACAGTCAGTTAAACCTACGTCCATGGCTATCATTTCTATTAGCAGCCCATGGCTCACCCCAAGAGTTTAATAGTGTGCGTGTTTAGAAAAAAAAGCTGTACACTGAACATCTCTGTCTTTGAAATGGAAGCTGTTTTTTTTTCCATTTACACAATCATTGAAAGAATAGTAGGCAGGATACATTCAGTGAAAGAGACCACTTGGGCTGGAGAAGGAGGGTCACCTGTAAGATAGGATTTATGTAAGAAGGGTGGTACAGGGAGACATGGAAGCAGAAGTGATTGTAGAGTGACACAGCACTGGGAGCCCAGGTAAAACATGGAAGGGGGAATATGGATGGAGATCAACATATTCAACATGGATTTGGAGTGAATTAATAAGCTCTCCTGAATGCATATAGAGCTAATTTGAAAAGAACACCAAATATGGGAAGCATGTCCACCTGCAAATGTCCAAGTTACAGGCTCAAGCAAGGAAAGGGTATTCACACAGAGTGAATGCCCATTACCAGGCAGAAATCATCCAATCAAAACAGATGTATCTATTAGCATACCAGAATTTTACCCAAAGTGCTGATATATTTTGTTTGAGCTTGTCTTAAAATCGATGGCTATTTCACAACTTAAAAAAAAAGAAACGGAACTGGCACTAAGCTTAATATGTATTAAAACATTGTAGCACATAGCAGACAATGCAAGCACATGTTTCAGAATATTTGTAATTATGTACCTCTTGTTAAATTACTGTTTACATTTCTGGACACTGTTTTGTATCTTTACTTTCAATCTAAAAAATGACTATACAGAAACGAAATATGTATTTTAAATTTTAATATAAAAACATCAGTAGTCTCTTCTATACCTAAAAAAAGAAAAGAAACATAGTTGTTTCTACCAAAATAATTAAGTACAATTACAATGCTTTTTTTACCCTCATATGCTGCGAACATTCTCCTCACTAATGGTCTATTTGACAACTGCATACTGTATAGCGTTTAACATGTAATCTGTGGGTCATGGGCAAATACACATAAGAAACAAACCCACATACAAGCAAGAACAAAACTGCAAGAATGTATACACAGTAAACAACAGCATCATATATAAGATAGTCAAATATTGCTGTTGATGTATATGTATATTTAGTTTGCATTTTTTTCAAAATTATGTTCACTGATTCTCTCCTATCACAATTGTACACCATGTGGCTTATTGTCAAAAAATGCTCTTGACTTTACAATACAAATGTAAATAAAAGGAAAGTACTTTAAACAAGACTAGTCATATTAACCACAGTTGATATATACATATATATTATATGAATGCATATAACGTTCCCAACGCGCACTTTTATTATGCACATTTTGATGGCCTTTTAACTTTTGTACCATCTTGCAAAGCACTAATAAAGACGTGTATTTTACCACTATTTTGGTGTCCGGAACCCTTTACTCTATGGATGTGAAGAGTGCTACTCACCCTGCCTGACGTTCATCAGTGCCCAGAAGATATATATATATATATATATATATATATATATATATATATATATATATATATTTATTTATATTCAGGGCCAAAACCTTAATTAAGACAGAGTTAAGGTGATCTGATTTATTGCAAAAATATTGAAATTCAGTAGCGGTTGGAAGTAATGACCATCTTAACTCTGCCTCCCTCCCACCGTGTCAATGTCCCAGATTATATATTCCTGCGTCTCATTGCCTATCCCCTCTGTGATATTGCAGGAGAACATTAAAGGCAAAGGAAGACCAAAAATTACATTGAGAGACACAGTGCTGCTTCCGGGAACATTTATGCAAGCAAACCCAAAAGGGATGGGTTTGTAATCAACTTTAATTGTGACAACCGAAGATTCAGAATTCCATTGCTTCATTAGTGGTAAAGGCATAACTTCAAACTTGGCTATAAAAGAAATGAAGGGCCTATATTGCAGACATATTAGTATCAGACAATATGCAAAGTAATAAACAAGATATTTTGTAAGAAGAAAATATATTACCAAAAAGGTGCACAGTTCTGACCTATGGAGTAGGGCTTCACTGTTTTATAGACAGTTTGATGTAAATTGTCTATTTCATTCAACTACTATCAGATTTATTATGGAAAGTCATAACAACACATTGAATGGATTCACATTAATATATTACCTGTACACAATTTGAAAATCCATATGTTGTGCAGTTTGAAAATGCTGTCTGTTCAGTTCTGTTCACTAATGTGTTGGTGTCAAGTGACCTGCATGTCAACTCAGAGCAAAATCCCTTCCACCTTTGGGAAATGTTCTTGAACACATCTTTAAAAAACACATTTTAACATTTACTGTGGAAAGGGCTTCTTTGCAGTAGGGGTAGATAATATTTTCTGAACTTAAGAGATGTGTGACTTTATGGCCAGCTTCAAACAGGTTTCAATGAGGAACACATGTATTAGAGGTAACTTCCCAACCATATCCTTCACCACATCCTGCCAGATGCTTGGAGATCTGTAAAAAAATAAAAGCACTGAGGCCATTTGAATGCTTCCATCCATAATTGTGGAAACCAGACATGACGGTTGGTTAAACTGCACTGGAGCACTTAAGCCCCCTAGTGGAAATACAGAACATTTCAATTCAATGCATTTTCATGTTGAGTTAAAGAAGCACACATTATATCACTGATAGAAAATTGAAAAGCTAATAATATTCATAACATTTGAATGATAAGACACATGAGCATGAAATCAATTGTCCATCAAAGATTAAAGACACCCCTTCAACTTGCCTTGTCCACAGCTTTTTATTCATCGAATTATGACCAAATATATTACATAATTGTGTCACATGTCTTTGCGTGCATCTTGGGCATAGCTTCCAACTATCTTGATTTCACTGTGTTGGCATATTGCTCTGGGATAATATAAGAAAAAAACAAATTTGCTGTCAAAGGCATGAGTGGTTTTGCCCTGATCAACTTTTATGACCACAAATATAATCATCCAATGAAGAGAGGGGGTGTATATTCAATAGGAGTGTCTGAGTGTTGGGTAAACCAATGACTTGGTTAGACCAATCAAAAAGTGCAACATAATTATGACATAGCATGAGCATTTGGGAGATTTTTAAAAAAGTGGGACCGCAGGAAGGAAACGAGAGGACCACCTGTCCCCATTAGATGAATGCAGACCCTGAATAGAATTGAGCTTTGTTCATGAGGGAGTGAAACCAACTTAATGCAGGCAGTCCTGACTTCATGAAAAGGACCAGGGGAGCCTTCTGACTGAGACTCCCTGTTACCACATAGGAATGTATTCTGGCTCCATGCAATGAAAAATTAATTCAATGTGAGCATGACAACTCCCCAAATATAAGTAGTTTGGTACACTGGAATTATGGCCCTGATTAAGAACTGGGCTTGCAAGCGAATTGGGGTGGTGATTGTCACTAGACGGCAACCTTTCTCAATAGACAAATCCTAATATTTTGTGTGAAATGCAACTTTGCTTCCTGCTATATTGAAAGCTTATTGAAACCTGATTGTGTATAGAAAATATGCCATTTGTGCACATAGAATGAGACATTGATACAATATAATCCAGTGAAAGAGAATAGGTCATCGTGGTTACAGCCTGAAGTCATTGCATTCAAGGTTCAGGGAGATTCTGTTCACAAAAGGTGCATATGTTTCCCCTCACTGACAGCGAATAGGTGACATTAGAAAAATACCCTAAATGCTATCACAGATATTGTCAATATAAGAGCATGGTGCGAAATGCTCCTGTAATATGACCTGATGAGGCTAAGTTTCATAATGTCTATTCTTTGAAGGCCATAGCTATTTAATAAGACATGGGAAATGTGAGCAAGTTTAACTGAGTAATTTTGATCCCCCCTTAGGATAGTGCAAATTGGGGTAATGAGTCAAAACAGTCTGTGCAGTCTAAATTGAAAACATTATTTCCCTAACCAAAAACTCATAGAATTCAAAAGTAAGCTATTGTAACCCTATTTTAAATGGGACACTTATGTGAGTAGCCCACAGCACCGAGCCTATACGGGAAATGCAAGCCTTGCCAACTTTCTCTTATTCTAGCCCGTACACATGTCATTGGGGTGAAAAAAAAAAAATTGTATTGCTTGCAAATTTAACTTCATGTGTAATTTGGAAATGCTGTAATGGGAAATCAAGGATGTTGAATACTGTATAACTAGAATATTTAGTGATATTCAAAACATAATATATCTATATATTATGTGGTTCTTTCTCATTCTGTAGTAACAACATTAGAACACAATGCTTTGAAATGCCTAATGTAAATTGAAAACACTACATTAGAGATAAAATAAGTGGTAACACTTTTCAGAAGAATATAATAGTAATCCTAATTTACTTAAATGTGTGTAACTAAGCTAAACTAAAGTGCCTCCTAAAAGAGGCAATAAGGAGTCCATCCCTAGAAAATTGGAAACCAGCTGGATCATCAGATTTAGTAGTAAAATCTTGCATGGATTCAAAATCACAGAAGGATATCATGTGTTCTTATAATTTCCTTAACCATTGTCACATGAGTGGTGTTCATTTTACGAAAACGGTCAATCAGATAAAATGCTAGATTTTGTATCAAAATGAGAATCTATTAAATACTATGGAAGGAATTTATGAGCTCTCTCAACACATCTGTACTCAATGTTTATCGTTGACTAATAATTTTATCTAATAGTATTAAGAATATACTATGTAAATTGCACAATCAACCATATTATTAATGTGCAATTTGCCCTTAATCTTTGTAGCCCATTTTAAGTTGATTTATGTGAAATTAGGCTTCCTCACCTATACTCAGGAAATGTATTATTCTGTGTAGGTCCCGGCCAGTTATAGCCACTAGATTTTGCAATCATGATTGGAAGTATAGGCACAGTTGTCAATACAATCATTATTTCCCATTATGTAAAGAATTTTGGTAATGTATTGTGACTTTTAAATTAATTTGTATGTATTAATTCAAAAAGCCCTATATTCAGCACCTTTCTAATATACCTTTTTCGGTGCTGCTTTTAAAATAAATTTCTTTTTGAAAAGTCACAACCATGTCTAAGCCATAGAGTCTGCAAAAGGTGTTTTTTTGTGGAATTCATAAATACATACAGCAAAATACAACACAATGATGCTGCCTTCTTTGTGAATTCTGTTTGGTGAGTTAGTTTGTGACTAAAATGCATAGGAGTGCCCATTCCGCTTGTCCACCTTTATTTTCTATGGATTTTGATGGATATATGCGGGTGTATGGATGACAAATAGGGAGATTCACGCAAGGAGTTCATTTTCATTATTGTAGACCAGCTGTCTGTGATTGTGTAACATTGTTGTGATTCCTCTGCATAAAGCTGTAGACCACCTTTGCTTTGATTTTACATTGAAGCTTTTTATTTTAATACATTCAGGTTTTGAGCAAACCTCCTGTTTATTACCCAGAATTGTGAGGTGGGGCTGTATGTGAGAGGGGATTATATTGGTGATGCCCCTCTAATGAAGAGTTAATATATTAATCAAAATATATCTTACTATATAATGTATGTGCTCATGGGCTTTGCAACAGAGGTATGCCGAAATGAGCTGCTAATTGTTAAGATGGATTTCTCATATCTGGCCTGGTGGACACATTTCAGGAGGCCACCCTAGTTATAGGCAACAGGGGAATGCTGAGGAGTTAGCCAGACCCAATCAAGGTAAGCCTGGAGAGTGGTCAAGACTTAGGGCCTGATCACGACTTTGGCGGTAACGCCGGTGGTATTACCGCCGGCGGTATTAGCCCTACCGCCGAACTCCCTGGCGCTAATAGCCCCGGATCACGAGTTTGGCGGTAATGTAATTCCCCATTGAGCCCATTCGGGAATGCCCCATTCCCCATTGGGCTCAATGGGCTCAATGGGGAAAATGTGCGCTCTTACCGCAGGCGGATTTCCCGCCGGCGGTAATAGCGTGAATTTTCTGCGGATTTCCCCCCAGCTCAGAGCTGGGGCGAAATCCGCCAAAGTCCTGATTTGGCGTCCCTTAAATCCGGCGGTAATAGCGCAACCGCCGGATTTAAGGGTTACCGCCAAAGTCGTGATGAGGCCCTTAGTCTCAGGAGAGGTGAGTGGGGTCAGGGGTCCACAATTACCACACACAGTGAAATACACAATGATTCTGCTAAAACAGGTACATACACAAATACTCAATTTAATATGGACCCAAAACACACTAGAAAAATGAATCAAGCATTCATAACTATACAAAAGTATTCCCACTGCATTGTGAGTTGCTGTGTGCACTGTTAGTAACGTTACCAAAAATAGGTAAATAGTTAAAAGTCAAAAAGGGAAACATAGTTTCCCCATACTGACAGTCTAAAGGAATAGTCAGTTTCCCAGTGACAAAATGAGAAAAAAGCCCAGGGAAGCGAAGCATAAGGCTTCACATCTAAGTCAGGACAGGCCAAAACAAAAGCAAAAGGTTTGGGGTCCATAGAATACAGATGGAAAGTTGCCTAAAAGAGAAATCTTTCCTAACACTCATTGCTTCCCACATCCACTGAATGCCAAGGTGTGGTTGGGATAAAACAGATCACCCTTGCTCTGTTTTAAACAAAGTTTTAACATAAATTATGGACATGGGGCCTCATTACACGGTAGGCGGTATCCATGGCGCTATTAGCGCCATGGTTGCCGCCGGTATTTTATCCGCCTTGGTGGATGGCGGAATTACCGCCCTACTCCAAGGTGAGCGGGAGCGGTAATTCCCCATTCACCAAGGCCCTTCCCCATTCCCATTTTTGCCCCCATAGGGCATAATGGGAATGGGGAAGGCGCTAATTACGGTACCGCAAATTACGGTACCGTAATTAGCACCAAGGTCCCTTTGTGGGTTGGTTTTTTAACGCCTGCTAAAAGCAGGCATTAAAGTACCAACCCGCAAAGGGACCTTGTAATAAGGCGGTAAGGGTTAATGGTCACCGGTACCCTTACTGGTGACTGTTAACCCTTACCGCCTACCGTGTAATGAGGCCCACGGATATGCAGCTCAATGCGTAATGTAAGCCAACAATACTTAAAATGTTTACAATTCCTCAATCATTATGTGAAATTGAATGACACACCTAAAATGAAAACATTACAAACCATGGACTCTTGTCCAGTGTTCATCCACACTGGACTTCAAGGACATTCATTGGCCTGCATTTCAGGAAATGCTTGCAAAAGCACCTTCTACCACATCATTTTAAAATAATTTATAACTTGGCTAATTAAAGCTTGGGTTATACAAATATCAATTATACATTTTACTACAGTTTTGTTGTATATAAATACAGATTTATAACTATGGAGTTACATTGTATTTTGCAGGAAATATAACATGGAGTACACTTTTTTAAAGTATTGTATGGTCTACATTTACAAGTACACATGAAATTCAATGTATTAAACAAATGAGATAGTATTTAAAGATTAGCCTTACTTTGTAGCATACGTCTTTTTCTTTAATTGTAATGTGTTGATCACTTAGAGAAGAAACAAGAAAGTAATATTCATCAACGTACATGTTTTCAAGTAAATGTTGAATTTAAAAACTGTATTTCTTTTTTACATATATATATACATTTTGAGTAATAATATAACATGTGTACAATACCCATGTATGGAAATCCTAAAATATATCCTAACACATAATCACAAAAAAATACAAACTCGCTGTCATTACCCACAAAGCTAATGCCCTGAATTTACGCATTACTAATGCTGCCTCCAACAGCAAAGAGCTATTCTCAATTCTCAGAGAATTGGAAACACCTATCCCACCTCCTAGTCCCGCTACCACCAGTAAAGCTTGGTGCAGTACCATCCAGAATGACTTAGCTTCCAAAATCAGTTCCATCCAAGACAGAATTTCAATGAAAATGAAACTACTGGCTCCCACTTTTGAGGGACCCTCAAATTACATGACCAACAACGAAGCTACAGTCCAGAGACAGCTGTATTAGATCTAAAAACTCAGATGGACTCTATTAGAGAGAGGGGGAATTTATGTATCCTTCTACTACTTGATCTGTCCGCTGTGTTCGACTTGGTGGACCATGACAAATTATGCCTAGCACTAGAAAAACATTTTCATTTCTCAATTGAGGCAACCATCTGGGTCAAATCATTTTTATCAGAACACACTTCTAGAGTAGCCATTGGCGAGGAGGCAGCCAACCTTATCCCATACCACTAGGTGTAACCCAAGGATCGTGCCTTTACCCTACTCTATACAATGTTTATACTAAACTTCTCTTTGCAGCATTAGATGCCATGGGAGTAATTTACACCAACTTTGTGGATGATACACAGATCCTCATCCCTATCACCGGCGACCAGGAGCAGGACTCTGTCCTCAAAAATAAAATCTACTCTCTCATTCAAAACTGGATGGCAACAAACAGTCTATGCCTTAATGGTGAAAAGACTGAGATCCTCATTGTAGGTTCTCCAGCTCGACTGAAAAGGTTACACCCTGACTACATATCTATTGTCATAGTTTTTACTCCCATTCCAATCTCAAATCAAGTCAAAACACTAGGTGTGTATCTTGACTCAAATCTCACCATGAACAAACACATCAACTTGCTTGCCTCATCCACTGCCTACACAGCCAAACTCATTGCCCTTAGTCGATAATTTCTCACTCCACAGAATTACATCACCCTAGCAAGAGCACTTATTCTTTCTAAGTTAGACTATTGTAACATACTCCTGTTAGGCACCACAAAGAAAATATAGCCAGAGCTTGGAATACAAAAAATGGACCACATCTCGTAGATCAGGAAAGATCTGAACTGGCTACCTATACAAGCAAGAATACTGCACAAAACCCTCTCCATCATGCATAAATGCATCACACAAGACGATATTACCTGTCTCAATCAATGCCTCATTTGAAAAGCTTCAACTAGGTGTCTAAGATCAAGCTCTAGCACTCACGTACTCACCCCTTGATTCAAAAACTCAAGGACAGGGGGATCCAGCTTCCCTGTATCAGCTCCTAGAATCCGGAACTTGCTCCCACTGAACCTTAGCAATGAGCTTTCCCACACTCACTTCAGGAAACTGCTAAAAACCTGGCTTTTCATCAAATTCTAACTTGTGTACCTATCTAATGCAGTCATAGTTCCTGTAAACCACTTTATCTTGTAAAACCAATGCAAATGTGTACTACTCTCTTTCCATCACTTTTCCCTCTGAACCTCTGTACCTAGACATGTCAATGTTTTACTTTCATATGATTTTTCTTCCCATCTAACCAGAAAGCTTCACTGTAACCATGCAACCTATGCCGTGATAGCCCTGGGTTTGGGCATATAATCAAAAGAAATAAAACAAATAAATAAACAAATGTATGCTCCTTCTTTAAAAGCACTGCTCATGTCATTTAAAAAATGTTAGTTGTACAGATTTTTCTTATGATTAAACAATTGAGCATTTCCTTATGTTTATTTTAAAATGTACAAAACAATTGGGGTTCAATAAGTGTCTCTTTGGATGTATTTCTACTAATATTTTTTGAAACTGTATGTACATATTATATTATAGTAAACATATCTTACATATATTTTCCACAATCAGGTACATTCTAAACAGTGTCGTTTTGTGTTTATTACTATGAAAAGAAAGTAAAGAGATGTGTAAAATATTAGATATTTCTAATTAAAATAGAATCTTTTACCAAAGTACTACAATTGAAAGCTTCACGTGTACTGATATGATGCATGTGTATGTAATGTATTAAACCAATTCTTAGGAACTATCCAACAATTCTAAAATCACATTTGTAGAAAAGTAAGGGGACTAGAAATACCCAGAGTGACATTACGTCCGAAGCCATCAGTAATGTAAGCAGTCATGCAAATGATGTTGTAACTAGTGATGTCTTATAAACCCAAAATATGATGGGTGGAAGGATTAGAATAAATCTGAAACACTGGCACAGTATTGGGCAACCTTCCCTACCACCGTTTTTTAGCCTGCCTGTGCCATTGCAAAAGGGGTCCAGCCATATGCAAATCGGTCAGGTACTGCCACCAATGGAAGAAGCCCAGAAAAAACTGCTAGGCCAGGTCCCCTCTGCACAGAAACACAAGCAACCCCAAGCATGTTTCAGCCTGTTGGGCCTCATCAGTGAGGTGCCGCTTGGTTCCCTATGATGCAGCGAGCAAGGGACCCATGTCTGTGCATACCCTCTCTCGCACAGGAGGACAAACTATAACCAAAAAAGTGATGCGTGGAAGGTTTTGAATAAATCTGAACCACTGGCACTGCTCCGAACAACCTTCTATGATATGATATGATATGATATGGCAGTTATAACGTGCCTATACACAAGTGTTTCAAGGCACAACAGGCAAAGGAGGGGGAAAAGAGGGAAGACAAAGACAACAATGTTACTAGGCCAGGTGACATTGAGTTCGCACAAGTGCAGGGGAGAGGGGAAAGGGAAAGTGCAATACACTCTGGAGGATAGCTCAGCGGAAACGTGCTCACCTTGGAAGCAAAGCCACACAGGAGCAATGCAGATTCGATCCCTGGGTCCGCGCTTAGAAACCTAAGGGTATTATGTATGTTATAAATAACCTATCATAACTCCCAGACTAACTTATGCTGGTCTTATAGCACAGCGAGCAGCGCACTCGATTTGACATCTATGCAGATCCTGCTGACGCAGGTTCGAATCCCGGCAAGGCCAAACTCAGCCTTTCATCCTTCCGAGGTCGATAAAGGAGCACCACACACCGTGGATAATAATAAGCAGCGCTCAGATACCCGAGGGGTAGTAGCGCTATACAAATGCTAAATTATTTTTATAAATTATTATACGATCAACAGTAAAGAATAAATAAAATAAATAAAACAGTAGGTAAAAGTGAGGCCAGCTTGTGGCAAGTGCAGGGGTAAGTGCATAAATTAAGTATCAAGTGCTGGGGTGACTGTGGGAATACAGAAACAGCCCCCAAGTGCTCGAGTGGCAGTGCAGGCATGCAGCTGGCAGGGGAGGGGACCTGGGCCCGAGATCAGAGGGTGGCCAGGTGGCCAGTTCAGTATCAGTAAGGAGTTCATGAGGGGAGAGGAGGAGAGAAAGCAGAAGCAAAGAGGAAGGTCTAGAGGTGCTTCCGGAACCGGAAGTTTCAGGGAGGCAGGGAGGCTGTTCCAGTGGGAGGCCCCAGCTGAAGAAAGAGATCTAACGGCAACACGTTGCTTGGAGAAGAGACTGACCCTGAGGGAGTTGGAGGCAGATAAGTGAAAAGCACAAGAAGGAATATATTTAGGAAGAGAGAGTTGGATGGTTTGAGGCCCCAGGGCCCAGAAAGCCTTGTGGACAATGCAGAGGGTTTTGAACATAATCCTCACAGCCACTGGGAGCCAGTGCAGAGATTTCAGTCCTGGTGGGATGCGATCCCTGGGCTTGAGGCCAAGGACAAGTCTTGCAGTCCTGTTCTGGATGAGTTTCAGAGGGTGGAGAGTAGAAGCAGGCAGATTTATAAAGAGGCTGTTGCAGTAGTCCAGCCCATAGAGAACCAGAGCTCTGGAAACAGTGAGCTTCTGGAGGAAGGAGAGGAAAGGAAGAATATCTCGGAGGAGGTGCAGCTGGTAGTGAAACTTCTTAGAGACATCAAAGATATGAGGAGAGAAGGAGAGAGTGGAGTCGAAGATGACCCCGAGGTTTTTGGCTTCAGAGGTGGGAGAAGGAAGAGGGCCAAGAGAGGCGGGCCAGAGAGTGACAGGAAAGGAGGGAGCCCACCAAATTTTGTCCTGGCTGCACCATTGCAAAAGGAGTCCAGCCATGTGCAAATGAGTCACGTACTGCCATCCACGGGAGCAGCCCAGACCAAACTGCTAGGCCAGGTCTTCTCTGCACCAAAACACAAGCAACACCAGACATGTTTTGGCCTTATTGGTCCTCATCAGTGAGGTGCAGGGTGGTTCCCTAAGACACAGCAAGCAAGGGACCCACGTCTTGGCATACCCTCTCTCACACAGGAGGACAAACTATAACCAAAAAAGTGATGGATGGAAGGTTTTGAATGAACTTAGCCACTCGCACTGTTCTGGACAACCTTCTACACCACAATTTATTAGCCCGTCTGTGCCATTGCAAAAGGTGTCCAGCCATGGGCAAATCACTCAGGTACTGCCACCAATGGGAGCAACTCAGACCAAAGTGCTAGGCCAGGTCCCAAGTGATAGTAGAAGGTTTTGAAAAAATCAGAATCACTGGCCGAAACATGCCTGGGGATTCTTGCGGTCTTGTGCAGAAGGGACTTGTCCAAGAAGTAGTTTGGGCTGGAGTGCCCTTTTTAGGGTTGGACCAAGCCTGATTTGCATAATTTCTTTCCCCTTTTATAATGGCTTGGCAGGTGATGAACAATGGGTGGAGGGTTGCGAAGAGCAATGACAGAGGTTAAGATTATTCTAAACCTTCCAGCCATCACCTCTTATGTTTTGCATAGTGACACTGAGTATAACGAGTATGGGTAGACATGGGTCCAGTGCCCGCTGGGCCTAGAGACCCAAGCTACTCCTCACTGATGAGGCCCTATGAGACTGCCACATGTATGGGGATGCTTGTAGTCTCGTGCAGAAGGGATGTCACCAAGCGCTTCAGGCTGGACTTACCTTTTGGGGTGGGACCAAGCCTGATTTATATATGGTCTTTCCCCTTTTGTAATGGCTCGGCAGGTGAACAATGATGGTGTGAAGTGTTGCACAGAGGAATGCCAGAGGTTAAGATTAATTTGAATCTTCCAGCCATCAACCTTTATCTCCACTGGACTATCAGGGAATAGATTTTTGGGCTGGGTACCCCCCCACTAACCAGGCTAAACAGCCCTCACCCCCACCAAAAATTAAAAAAAAATAAAATGGGAAACTATGTTGCCTTCTTTGGGGGGAGATGGGTTTTGCACCCATTTGCCCCCAAGGAAGGCAAAAAAAAAGAAAACAAATAGCAGGCATACTTGGGGGTATGGGGGTGCTGACCCCATGTTACCACCCCAGGGAAGCAGCAAGGAACACTAAGCCACCAGGGATATAATGGTGGGGTGGGGGTCGTGGGCAGGCCAATCAGCCCCCGACCTCCACTCCTAGAAAAAGCCAACAGATGGCATAATGTTGTTTTGCCTTTTGGAAAGCAAATTGCCACCATTTTGCACCAATTTGCCCCAAGGAAGGCAGAACAACATTACACACCACATATAGTGGAATGCTTGGGGGTGTCAGGGGGCTGGCCCCATGCCTGTGGCCCTGTCCCCTTAGATTTCCCCCACAAGGACGGGAAGACCCTTGCTGCTTCCTTGGGAGGTACAATTGGGATTATGGCCCCATTTTGCCACCCATGGGAAGCAACAAGGACCACTAGGCCACCAGTGACATGATCTTGGGGGTGGCATCCCTGGGTGGGTGCCGCCAGGCCATTATGCCACCCACCCACAACCCCCAAAATGCCAGCAATATGGGATAATGTTTTGCTTTCTTTGGGGCAAATTAGTGCTGTTTTGCACCTATTTCCCCCCAATAAAGGCAAATCCATATTGGGCAATTGTGCCAGAGGAACACTTGGGGACATAAGAGGCGTTGGCCCTATGCCTGTAGAGCCAGCCCCCTCAAGAATTCCCCACGGAGGGCCAAATCCTTTCTGCTTTCCTGGAGGGGGGGCAAAATTGAGGGTCTGGTCCCATTTTGCCAATCCTGGGAAGCAGTAGGGATCAGTAAGCCATCAGGGAAAAGTTTTGGGGGATTCGGGGCTGTTTCACTCGTTGCCCATCACAGTACCCCTGGCTGTCCTGGATCTCTTGTCAGGCCACTTTAGAGCTTTTCCCTCTGAGGAGGGATGGAGATCCTGTGGGGGCCCCTTGGGAAGCTGCCACCCCAGGGAAGCAGCAAGGACCACTAGACCACCAGGGATATGATCTCTCAGGGGGGCAATCAGCCCTCCACCCGGAACCCCAGAAAATGCCAACCAGATGGCATACTCTTGTCGGTCATCCTAGAGCTCTGGCTGGGCTGCATTGCAGCTTTTCCTTCCGGGTAGGGATGGGGATCCTGTTAGGGCTCCCTAGGAATGCTGATGGGCCTGAGGACAGGTGGCCAACATGGGAGACAGGCACCCAAGGCTGGGGGCACTACCGTCAGCTATTCTGGAGCTCTTGCAATGCTGTGTTACAGAATTTCCCTCGGGGAACAGATGGGGAGCCAGCCAGGGTTCCCTGGGACAACTGCTGCAATTGGTGATGATCGCCCCATATGGGAGACAGCTACCAAGACCAGGGACATTACACCCGACTATCCTGGAGCTATGGCTGGCCTGTGTTACAGCTTCTCCCTCCAGGAAAGGTTGAGGACCCTACCGGGGCTCCCTGGGACTGCCGCTATGCTTGGGGATGGTGAACCCACATGGGAGACAGCTGTCCAAGGCGGGGACATCAACCCCGACCTCCTGGAGCTCTGGCTGGGCTGTGTTACAGTATTTCCTTCAGGAATGGATGGGGACCCTGCTGGGGCTCTCTGGAACTGCCTATGTGCCTCTGGACCAAAAACCCACATGGGAGACAGATGCCCAAAGCCGGGGATATCACCTCCAAACGTCCTGGAGTTTTGGCTGGGCTGCGTTACAGCTTTTACCCACCATGGGACTGCTGTTGGACTTGTGGACGGTCAACACTTTTTCTTTTCCGGCCAGGAAGGTGCACCCACACATGAGGTACTGTTTTCATCAGGGCACCTCTGGGAATGTGGGAAGGTAGTACATGTGTTGTTGATGGTATATTTCAGTGGTTCCTGGTGGCAAATATCTGAAAATTGTGTTTTTTCCCTACATTTTGTAGTTTGCCGGGGCTTGTGGGTAATACATTCTGGGGCGATTCGCGCAAGCCAGACCTCTGTGGGCACCCCAAACCCAATCTGTAGGTTGTCCACAAGACCAAAATCCTGAAAAATGTGCTCTCCCGAAACCCTTTGGGATACCAGTCATTTAGCCTTTTACCTTTGCGCCAGGTAAGTGCACCCACACATGGGTACCTTTTTCATTGGGACACCTGTGGGAATGTTGGAAGGTAGGACATGTGTTGTTGGTGATGTGTTTCAGTAGTTTGCTCGTGGCAAATGTCTGGCTTGCCGGGCCTTGTGGGTAATACATTCTAGGATGATTCGTGCAAATCAGATCTCTATGGATTCCCACAGCGTCTTCTTTTCAGAAACGCATGGGGATCCCTGTTTTCCTTAGTAGCTGCAACACCCTAGGCCCAAATCTGTATGTTCTCCACAAGGGCAATATCCTAAAAATGTTCTCTCCCAAAACCCTTTGAGATACCAGTGGTTAAGCCTTTTCCCTTTGCTCCCAGGTAGGTGCACCCACACTTGTGGGGTACTATTTACACCAGGACACCTGTGGTAACACAGGAAGGTAAGACTTATGTTGTTGGGGGCTTGTTTCATTGGTTTCCTGGTGTCAAATGTCTGAAAATTGAGTTTTTTAACCTATATTTTGGACTTTCTGGGTAATAGATTCTAGGGTGATTTGTGCAAGTCAGACCTCTGTGGATTCCTAAACTTGGAATTTTGTCTACTTGTCCTCCATGCAGCTTTCCTACCTTCCTCTTCCATTCCCTTCACACATGTCCTATTGGAAAAAAGGGAAAATTGCCTACCTCTTACAAAACTGATGGTAACCTTATTAAAATATTTATTATTTCCATTCAACCTGTTCCTGAAAGCCTTTAGAAAATTCAGAACAGCAAACCATTTGTTCCTAGCTCTTAAAAGGAAAAAAACCACAGGCTTCTTTGTACATCGTTTCATTGGCATTTTCTAAAAAACACAAAATCGGCTCTCTTTTTTGTTTTTTTTCTCTCACCCCAATACAGCAAACTAGGATTTCTTTGTGGCGTTATGACCACCTACATGTGGGAGGAAAAGGGGCCCTATTTGGGCCAGATGTCACATGTAACAAAAAAGGTTACATGGGATTGAATGGTGACATACTAAAATCATCAAAAAAGGGCTCAGCACTGCAAGGGAAAACCCTCAGCAGTTAAGGAGTTAAATGATAAAATCCCTGCTTCTCAGCATCTGCGCTCTTATTCTCAGAAGGGGGAAAAGGAGTTGTTAGGCAAGATTGTATGCAGTACCCTTTGGGTGCACTACAACAACCCTGACATCCTGGCAATAGCAACCCAACCTTTGGTATAAGTCTGTACTACACAAGTTGGTAGTGTGGACGAGTAGCCAGGCTTATCTCAAGAGGGGTCAATGTGAGCTGTAGGGGAGTTACACAGAGATTCACAGGGACAAGTATTCAAGCAAACACTTACACACAGGGTTTCTTGAAAAAACAATTTATTTAACAGTCAGTTAATGTAAGCCTTCTACAGAAGGGAGCAGTGTAAAACACCACACAAATACACTTCAAAGATACTCTTAACTTTCTAAATCAGCAAATACCCAGTTGGGATGGTATACAAGCCATACGTACACCCACAGGTGACTGCAATAGCTAGGTTTCTGATCACTGTTTGCATTTAGAATGTTCTTAGGAGAAGTGTCAAAGAAAAGAGAGGTTAGAATAAAGCAAATATCCACACAGTTATTCTCAATCAGGTAAGAATGTTCAATACCACCAATGCAAAGTTAGTTAACCCTTTCCTGGAAGGAAGGCAGAAAACACTGAAACAGAGGAGAGAAGAGTCATTCAGAGAGCAAGTCCAGCCAATGTTAAGTTAACAAAAGTCAGGTGAACTGAAGCACTTCTTGCAGGTAAGTAGAAAGTCTTTCACAATGGTTTCAAAGTCTTGTAGGATAGAAAAAAATCAACGTAGATCCATAAGCTGATTAGGCTGTGAGGTAAAGAAGCTGGCAGCAACTCTACAGATGCAACCAAGCAAGTCTCCAACAAGGACAAGTGATTACACAAAAAGAGGTACGTTCTCTTAGACTGTACAGTACCTTTAGGTTGAAGAAAAAGTGCAAAAGATCTCGCTGTTCCTGGGCCACAGTCATGGGGACAAGAGGGAGGATGTCTGGGGACTCCTGCACTGGAATGGGACGGTCACTGCTCGCAACCGGCAATCTCCAAACAAGTCACTGTTCAGTGTTTCAGCTCCTCACGTCTACCACAAATAGCACCACCATAGTTCCTGGGCTTTCCTTGCTTCTGGGGTCCCTCACTCTGTTGAGGGGGCACAGGCTTGGTCACTCCTGCTTCCTGGGAGTCCGCAGGATCTTCCTGGAGCTCTTGCCAACTTAAAAGCAACACACACAAACTGGTGTTCCTCTCCCCGGCTATCCGGTTCCAGCAGTGACTGCAGTGGAAACTCGACCAGCGTTGAGAGGATGTCCAGGTGGATTACTTCGGAGTTAACTGGTCCCACCAATTCAAAGGGAGAAGTCGTCCTTGCAGGAGCTTCTCTGTCGATACAAATGTGGAGTTTCTGCACAGCAGCAGGGCTTCACCAGTCAAACCAACCATCCAGGTGTTGCAGCAGGCGTCTTCTTCAAGTTTATCTTCAGATTCATTCGTCCAGTGGTCAACTCTGCCTTCCAAGCCAAAAAGCCTTTCCTTTTATGGAGCTTGCTCCCATACATTCCAGCCTAGCTATTAGTCTCCCAGCAGGGTGGCTGTCCTTTCCAGAGAGCCAGCCAGCCAATCACCTAAGAGTGCATTCATGTCTCCCAGCAGACTAAGCACAGAGAGTTTTAGGCACATCCCTCGCTTACTTCCCCGGCCAGACACCCTGGAGCCAGAGGCGGGCTTCACTTGTGAATCCCGCCAAAGGCAAAATGAACAAAGGGACCAAACCTGGATTGGTGCGCAGAGTAAATCTCAAGAAGGACCTTTCCACAAAGAAATGGTGAAAAAAGAAGACCAGGCCATTTTGACAGGTATGGCATCCATAGGTGCTCTAACATGGCTGCGAACGCAGCCCACGGTAAAATCCCATAATGGTAGTAAAAAGTAAACCACTGCCACCAGCCATTCAGTGAGGAGAGGGTAACATAAAATTGTTACACGAGAAGCTAGACAAAGGGGATGCTAAGTAACCCCTCCAGCACCCTATGGTAAGATAGTGTGTGCGGGGTCTAGAAAGTTACAAAGGTAAGTTAAGTAAAGTCAATTTTACTTTACTTCTCTGGGAAACAGTAGTTTATCCCAGAGAAGGTATTTAAACCTTGGGGAAATCTGAGAGACTTACCTGTGTCACTGCACGGAAGGTGCTGTGTGACACAATATAAAAGATGATGCCTATGGAGTTTGTCAGACTCCACAATCAAAAGAAACATAGAGATAAAAATCACAGTAAAATACATCAGATAGTGGGAAAAAGGGGTCTCACTCTCTCCAGGTAAAAACATGATGTCCTCAAAATCTAGCAGAGTTGCTGGGGCTCTCTAAGGTAGAGGGAATTGCCACATTTCTGAGAATTCTCCCTAACAGGAGTCAAAGGTGTTACATCCTCCCCTTTATGCTGATTTACCATCCATTCCTTCTCAGGCAGATCTTTTTTCTCACTCTGATACATCTTCCATAATTCTAAAATGGCCAACATTTTCTGCAACTTCTTCACCTTATAGTTAGGCCACGGCATAAGTGTTTTATTAGTCGTGCCCATCACCCACTCTATGTAAGAGGGCCGTATCCCCAATGGTGACAAGTCGATTTCGACTGCCAATACTTACCTGATCATTTCTTCTTTTATTTACTTTATCAAGTGCAATCACCCACAAATGCCTCACTAACATAGCCCCTAAATATCTTACAAACCTGCTAACTCTTACCCAAACCACCAAGCCTGCATGCTTCACTTCAGCCTTCCTTCTCTCTGTTCCGAAATTCAAAAGAACAAAGGCTGGGGAAGTAGCTTTCCAGTTGTGGCAGTCAAAGGCTGGTACGCCCTACCTCTAGACATTAGATCCGACACTGCTCACACATCATTCTGTAGAAAACTTAAAGCCTAATTCCTCAGTTCCATTGTGTAGCCTTCTGTGCCTCAATGCATACAGTACCATCCTTATACAATATGCTTCTGTAAATGCATCCGCTCTACCTCATTTGCAAATTACCTATGTGATTAAGAGTGCACATGTTAATATTACTAATTATTGACCGACGGGAACAATGAATTTGTAAATATCTTATGTCTGTAAATATGCCAAATATGATTAATGCCAAACCTATGTTTTCTATTGCTGCCTGTAGTAACCCCTGTAATGTGTATTACGTGTTCTCCAGTGCCCAGATACACATGGGTTTGGCGCGCTCTGCAAATAATAAATAAATAAATAAATAAAAATGTACCAAACTGATTGATTTGAGAAAGCACCATCAATCGCTGCCCATTACCAGCAAACCAAATTTTTAACCAATTTAAAAAATCTATGCAATGGTGTCCTTTTTTATTCCATCATTTATACTTTCTATCAATTCTTGCTATCTTATTGTTTTATTATTGACACTTTAAGAATCTCTTCTTTATTTATTATTCTCCTTTGGTTTTTATCCTCCTGATTGACGTCAATCTCTTAATTTAAATATCTGATGATCACTTTAAATTGTTTAATATTGTTTATATCTCCATATCTTGACAGAATAAAAATGTTAACCCCATACACATGTGCACTTTAAATCTTTTTGCGTATGCCTTCTTTTAATAGCTCTAGCAAATGTATCTCATCGCACTTTTTACCTCATTTTGGAGTTTGATACGCAGTCTACCTTTTGGCCTTGCCTCAGGAATCCTTGAATAATAGACCCACTTGGAGTGTTAGTGCATACCCTTTCACCCCTCTTGGAACCAGGAATCGAGGTATCTATTTATTTTCTTTCCAATCCCCAAAATACCATTTCTTATATACATATATTTGTAATACAGTCCCTCCCCTCATGTTTGCCACTTCCAATGCTCGACTTAAATCCGTGGCTCAGCTCGAGTCCCTGGGCAGGGACTTTTCCGCAATCGACCAGTTCGCCTTCATTCTCCTTGGGGCACCTGCGGGGACCGGACAGGAATTTCTTCAAAGGGGCACCTGCCAACCAATTATTTTCACACGTGTGTATTGCACGCCACTCACACAGGAAGCTCCACGATCATCTGGCTAATGGCAAAAGTAGTCAATGATCAGAGAGTCTAGATCTGGGCCCAGGTCGACTGGATTCGAACCATCCGTTTCTACCAAAATGTACTCCAGTACCTTGGAGAGTCTTGTATGCTCCATGGAAATACCAATAATGATCTCAGACCATACTAACCAGACAGACTGAAAGGATATTGCGAAGTAATACTTTATTGTCAGCTCAAATAAAGTAGGGCAATCTGGTGAGCAACAAACTGTAGTCCACGCACTCACACTTAAGTTTTGATTATACTAACATTTTATACCTCAATGTACGTCAGCTATGATGTCATCCTACGTAGCAAACTTAAAGACCTATTGAAGGGAGGGATTGGTTAAGGGGCATATATACCTATATATCATATATGTATTAGTAATATCACTAGATGCCCCTTATCTAGTAGGCACGTCTTGACCCAACTCCGAATATGTATAATACAGATTATAGCAGAGTAACAGCAATGGGTTGGCCTGTGCAACATTACAAAAGCATCTTGTTACATATACCCTCTGACTGGTTAGTATTCTCTCCCAACCTTGGACATTTGGCTCGTTAGCAGCACCTAGGAAAAACTAAACTAAGGTGCAGAGAACAATGTCAGACTACTACCCATTTACCCACTTAGTCCATCATCTCTCATTGGTCAGGCCCCAAGCCAAGGCTTCTTCTTTATAGTCGACCCTGCAGCCTGTTTTCTGTTCTGGGACTTTCAAGGGAGTGCAGGTACACCGTTATCTTCATCTAGAGCATAATGAATAGCCCTTGTTTTCAATTTATGAATCAGGTGTGAGGAGACCACGATTTTATCCATTTCAACCTTTTATTTGCTGTGCTTTTTGATTTAATTGTTCTGGGTGTTATTACTCCTTTTGGCCTCTGGAGACTTTGTTGCTCTCCCTCACAGAAGCTTTTTGCAACGTTGACTATCCAGTACTTGGCACTTGCAGATGTTTTCTTCTTCACTTAAACTAAGAGAAATATGTCTTACCTACATAGCTGATCCTCTTGACTCCCTTTGTGCCTTGCAATTATTCCTTGATGTGCCATCCTTGCTCCGAGGCCAATAGAATCCTCTTTATTCCTAACGCTAAGCTGGTGTTTCAGCGTATCCTGACTCTGCAACCCCGGTCTGTCTCTGAGGTAGCTTGATTGATTTCAACATGAGTTTGAAGTCTATCTTTTTCTCATGGCTGCTTCAGTCAGGTTATATTTTCTTTTGCAGCAAGCCTCTATAAGTCTCATTTACCTTGTGTTGCTGTGTACATTCACCTCCTCTCTACTCACTAATTTATTTGGTGCACATGATTTCTTCATATTCAAATGAAATGTTTCTCTTATTACTCCAGTTACATCTTCATGCTTTAAGTATTTGCATATCGTTTCAGTGTGTCTTTGTGCCGTTCCTTCATGATGTCACTCTGCCCTCGTCCAATTTCACTTATATCTTTTCGAAGTCCAATGGTGTGTGCAGACTTCCTTCCATATTTCAGTGCGAGGGCACATTCAATATGGCTTTCTGAGGGCAATCATCTCTCACACACTCCATGTGCTATTGGGACAATACAAGATGTCCCACACAGGACTCCGCTCCTTATGTTCCAATGTGATGGAGGTGAGGGGGCAGGAGCCTGGGATGACGGGTCCACCTGCTCCTCTGCAAAGGAGTACAGCATAATCCCATTACACTCACTGGATACCCCTATAGAACATGCTAATCCCCCTCTATAGTCCTTTGACCGATTGGCCACATCTATGCTACTACCATTCCCCTGGACACATAGTCCACTGCATCGGCGCTGCCAAACACAGGTACATAACGGGTGAGTTCTTATCAATAGGTTTGTACATTTGGGACTATTGCATGATGTGCATCTTCCTGTGGCATATGCGATCAAAGTAACTTGCCAAGGCCAACCCTGCTTTTGATGCAACAGTAGGCTTCCTCATTAACCCAGACACCATGGGGCACATGAGCTGCATCCGCAACCTTGTACTACATTTATCGGCATTACCTCAGCTCCTTCTATTACAAGACATTCCAGACCCGGCTCTCCCCTTATCACCTCTGAACTCCAGGTGCCCAGGGATGATGTGAACAGGGCACTGCTCTTGAGTCTGAATTTCAAGAATTTGTTTGCATAAATTGTGTGTCTAGGTGCAATTCATGTGGGGTCTCTGCCATGGGGTGAGGGCAGTAGTGTTCTTAATCTTGCCTCGCTCATTGGCATCACAGTGCCTCAGGCCCTATTCTCATAAATTCATCCTTCAAAGGGTGTATCCCTTCCAGATCTTTTACCAATAAACATTCCGTTCCCAGCACATTCAGGCAATGCAGCTGAATACAATTAGTGTTTATCTGTGCACCGTGAGTGTCTCTGACCTCAGCTTCTCTCCTGGGGAATGGAAAAAGGGATTTGATTTTGAAGCTGAACTACCAGAGCCGCAGCTCCACACTAAGGCCTGTGTTCTCTTCTGTTCATTATGCACTAGGCTTTAACATCAAAAATGGCATCACTTCTGCCAAGTTAATACACTGACCTCACTTCTACCACACTACATTTCTGACTCCATCTTCTGTTTATTTAAATCCTTCCTGCACACTACGCTGTCCTATGTCGCTACAATTCATTAACTAAATACTGGGCCTATAGTACTACGCTATCTATGACCTATGCAATCACAACATTGATACATGTGTTGCTCTTTCTGTGTTGCTTTATGCGAGTATCTAATATGTGCCAGACCTAACTAAGACAATGTATGTGCTGTCTGCAGCAGAACCTTCACTCTGCTCCCACGATGTTGCTCGCTAATGGGTTTTCCTAAACATGAACCTCTTTGCCTGGCTGGGACGCAGTACGTGCATCCCAACACCACTCTGCTAGATCATCCCAACCATACTCAGCACACCTTAAAATCACAAACCAAGTTGGGGGCCAGGTTTCTGTGCATACATGTAATCTCAGAATGTCTTCTATACAAATATTCCTTAGTTCCACTCATGGTGGCAAGGATATAAGTAATTTTCCCTGTCAAAATGTCATTCTTTTGTTTCACCTGTTGCAGCATCTTACTTGCAGAAGCCTTTTGAAATCTAGTTCCTCTTTGAAGTGTGTGAGCAACTGAATAGCTTTCTGTGAAAAATTAACTTTCCTAGAATAAGTGAAAAATATATTCATCATCATCAATAAACTTTATTCGAACAAACAAACCCATAAACCAGTTTTACAACCAACAGTGCACACATTTTTCAACAATGATTACAACAGTTAAAAACAACCAACTTAAAAACATGTTTAATGCCTAATATGTATCAAAAGACAATGGAATAATAATGCATGTACCAGTTTTCCGTTCTCGTCCTTAGCCATAGAGAATTAAAACGTGCCCTGGTCAATGCCCAAAGATCTGTGAGCTTATGGCTGTGCAGAAGATGCGGCTGGTTACCCTCTAGACCAGAAATAAGCATATGTTTTCTGTTAGACTGAGCCCTGAGCCCAGACGTTTCTCTATTAGACACAATGATAGAGTGAAACAGTTGCTTATATTTGTTTACCGTAGCCGGTATTAGGAGGGCAGACGGACATTGCAAACTCTGAGCATTCAGCTGAGATGTACACTTGTAGATATAGGTCAATCATGGTATTTTACGTCTTGCCAGACCGGTGGTCAAAGTTGTAATAATCATATGTGTTAAGGTGGCTTTTGGATTAGACCACACTGCCAACCAATACGACAGAGGGGCCATTTGCCACTTGTCACTGATGTGGGGGATTCCGAGTTCAATGTGTATGGCAAAGTTGGTTGCTAAACTAGGTAGGCCAAGTAGTTTAAAAAATAAAATGTTTCCGGTGATTTCAATTGGGGTGACCATCTCCATGCACCAAAAGCCACCCCATAATTAGAGGCCACCTTCGTTTGGCTCTATATACCTCCAAAATCATCTTAATCGGTTTCCCTGAGCACATATTCTGAAAACGAGACAAGCCTCATTTTCGAGCACTGCTTCTCTATGTGAGAAATCACCACCAGTTGTCTCTAAAAGTGACTACAAGATAATCAAATGTATCTACTCTGGGGATTAATTCACCACAACTCCACACTTTTCGTAGCTTTAGCGGTCTGCCTCCCCCACTTGAACAGAACTGCAGATTTTTTAGAATTTACTGCTAATTTAAGATTTGACATAAACAAGGTATAGGCTTCTGTTAGATGTTGTAGTGTGGTTGATCAAAAACGTGTCATCCGCATAGGCCAACATTGGGAATGGAAATCGACCCAGCCTGAGGAAGTCAGCATTATATTCCACCAATGCCCGATAAAGACCATTAATATAAAGGGCGAATAACACCGGAGCTACCACACACCCCTAGCGCACCCACGAGCCACTTCAAAAAAATCTTTACATTGTCCTTTTTCACCAAATCTCACACAGGCAGAAGTATTTTCATGAATGATCTGCAACACTTTGAACTGCAACACTTTTACTAGCTCCTCTGGGCAACCCATGGACCTGAGCACAATCCACAACAACACTATAGCCACTTTATCAAATGCTGTGCTAAAGTCCATGAACGCCAAGCAGAGTGGTTCACCCCTCACAAAAATAGAGGTTGCTCCGCGCCAGGTACAGATTAAGGGCTTGATCTCAGGTCACCAAACCTGAACCGGAACCGGAAGCCATACAGAATATTTACACAAACCTCGCTGTCAGCGATCCACTGTTCCAAATGTTCCAGAACTGCACAGCCAAAAATCTTACAAGAGGTGTCTAATAAAGAAATTGGCCTATAGGATATCGGGCTACCCGAATCGCCCTTTTCAAAAATAGGGCAGTTTATGCCTTTGCTCCAAGACTGTGGGTATTCACCAAGTTCGAGATAAGCATTGGAACGGTTGGTTAATAAAGGGGCCCACAGTTCTGATTCCTCCCTAAATAGATCTGCTTGAATTGCGTCTGGTCCCGTAGCCGTTTATGCAGTTTTTGATTAACTGCAATCCGGCCTTCCTTCACAGTTAAACGAAGTGTAGTGCCTCACACCCCGTCATATTTGTTGAAAGCCTGTGCTTTATATAGAGACCAAAAGTAATCAGACCAAGCCTTCGCACTCACATTGTTCTCTCTGTGGGTTCTACCTCTTTTATAAAGGCCAACCACTACAAATTCCAAATTTCTTTTTAGTTCCCTGCCGCAACGGCCTTGAGGAGTTTTTCCCAAACCGGTTCTTCTAGATAACTTTTCCTATCAGCCAAAGCAATTTTATACTGTTCATGGGCCCTGATTATCTCTACTCTAGTGCTAACCCTATGTCGCAATAAACCCTTCAAGGTATTCTGTGCTGCGCGATAGGATTCATCGAACTAGCTTTAATTATTTCTCCTTGTATTAAAATCATGCTGGAAGAGCTGCGTAAGGGATTTCCATATATTTTGTGAAGCCAAAATAATTCCTCTGGGTTCCTCATCCTGGGAAGAAATTGAAGCAATATGCTCCATATTTGTTGAACAGCCTTAGTCTGAGTGGCCCCTGGGTCTAGTTTAGTCCATTTCACTCTGTGCTTCCAGAGGGGGTTAACTTCACAGCGGTCCAGATGCAGGAGGTTAACAGATGGCACCACAGAATTCCCCACCCTCAGTACCAACCTCAATGGGTAGTGATCACTATAAAATATATCTAGCACTTGGAAGTCCGTAATTAACGGCCAGTGCTTTGCATGGATGCAATAGATAATCTATAATTGAAGTGCCTTGGGTGCCTGCAAATGGCTTCCCAGGTAGATCCGAGCCCACACAACAATTTAGGGACTGGATACCCCAGTCCAGAAAACAGATGTTAAACTGAAGGCCCCTAGCACACATTCCCTCATCCATCAGTTGGGGTATGGGATAGGAAAAATCTTTGCCTGGGTCCACCAGTTCACTAATCATCCCCTTACCCAGTTTGGCAATGAAATCCCCACCCAATATCACATTCGAGTTTTGACTCCCTAGTGATATACAGTCCGATTTGATGAGGTCCTTCAATGCCCCTGGGCACCCCTTATTAAGGAGATGTGGACTATTGTAAAAATTCACCAGAATCAATTCACGACCATGTTCGGGCAGAGCTCTAATGCACTGTAGAGTTGCATTTTTAGTTAGTATATAATTTAGTGAGAACTTTAACAAGATTGCCATACCCCCATAGCAGCGGCCTATCCCACCCTTCTTAGCTGCAATACAATTTGAAACATAACCATCTAAATATGCTGGAGTAAGGGCCCACATTTCCTGCAGAAGAATTATATCATAGGACCTCAGGAATGACACTACTTCCTTCTTCAATAATTTATTCCCTGAGCTAGCAATATTCAGCACAAAACTGACAAATCTGACCCCAAGGGGGTGGCCACATGCTCACTAAAGTTGTGCTGCCCTAAGCAGCCTTTTGCAGACCCTTCAGAGTCTAAAGTCCCACCCTTTGGGCAGTATGGTCAATCCAGCTCCTCAATATCCGATAAGGCCTCAAAGCCGTTTGCCGAGACAGCAACACCCCTCCTTTCTCATGGTTTAACCTGACCCCCTCCTAACACAGCCCTTGTCCCCCTTTTTACGTAGGGACCTCCCACTCCTGGTGTATCATACAAGGGGTTAGCTGTGGCGGATGAAAAGCCGTTAGGGGAAAACATTTGGTATTTTGAGCAGAGAGCTTCTGAGACCATCCCTCTGGGTTGAGAGAAGAGACAAAATATTCCAGCATAGCTGGGGCAGTCATTGAAACTACCACACTGTCCCCCTCCACCCATGTTTTCACCTTTCCAGCCCAAGATACCCTTCTTGCCATTAATATACCTCTGGTATTAATCTCCATCCCTGGTAAACGAGTATTGATGGATTGGGAGGTTTTATTTATAAGGGAGGTTGTCAATTATCTGGTGCCCTTAACTAAACAGGGCAAGCCTGTGATAAGTGCCGCCAGTGGTGCTGCTTCCGGGGGGAGGTCAATTACTACTTGTTGTGTAGGCTGGCTAGTGTGCTTTTCGATTGGATGTGATCCCAGGGTGGAGACCATTTTTGAACCATTAGATCCTGTCGGAGTGTTACCTTCTAAAGGAGACCCATTCTAATGGATGTGGACAGTAGCTAACAGCAGCACCAGTTGTTTCACTTTGCCGCTCCCTTTCACGGATACGTTTTTGGCATTATTTAACACTGATTGGGAGGGCCCTGTCGCCATTGAGCTATTTCTTGGTTCCACCATCCCGTTAAGTTCCTGGATATCACTTTTTAGCCTCCTAATGAAATCATCAATAATAGAAAGGGGCGTACTCTGGGAGTTTTTAAGGGAGGTAATTCTAGAAAGGACAGGTGGCAGTTTTTTATCTATCACCTCATGCAGTATTTTAAAGTCATTAGATGCTGAGTCCAGGGTATCATTGACAGGACTTGGCGCTGGGAGGTTTAGCTCTATGCCCCTCATGCCCGATAACCAGGGTCTCTGCCCCTCAATGTGAGGTTCCGAACCCAAGGTGCCCCGCCCCAGAGCGTGGTCCCATTCTGCTGTATCACTAGCATTAGGACTTGCATTGAGGCAGTGAGATAAACTAGGGGGGCTGTTATTTGGGGAGGGAAGGGGTAACACTATAGCAAACTCTATTGCCCTTTCGGTGCGCTGAATACGTTCTTCTAATTTACCAGCCATCTGTTTTAAATAGTTGTTTAAAGATGGCTGTTTTAAGGGCAACTGACTATTTTTACCCTTCTTCGATTTGCTTACAGCTCCGCTACCGCCCAGCCCAACTACTTGACTGCGCTTGCTTTTTTGATTTGATCGCCAACAGAGGTGGGTCCTTGGCTTTACTCTTAGACATGCCAAGACATCTTTTATAAAAGATAAAAGTATGAATAGGATGATGATGCAATCCCCCCCCCCAAAAAAAGAAATGAATCGTAGGGCTCACAAGGTCTACACATGCCCAGGTGCAAATTTTCGCGGGCAAAGCACTAGCAAAGCACTGGCAGTGGCTGGGAGTGGCTGAGATTAGGTAACTGATTACCAACTACACTTCAAGTGCGAAACACAGGCTGCTTGTTTGATCAAGACTGTCTTAGTGCAGAGTCAGGCTGAACTATAAAAGCCCAGCCAGGGGCCGAGGACAGGGCAGTCAGCGGCAAGCTACAAAGGGTTCTACCAAAGGAATCACTACACACTGCAGTAAGCCGCCAACCAATCCAGCTGCTGAGGGGAGAGAAATCTCGCAGCCACCCAGACAAGTTAGAGAGCAGGAATTTGATCCTCCATGACCGACGTTCCAGAGAAACTGATGGTCCAATAATTCAATAGTTCATAAGTTGTAAAAGAATGAAATTATGAGAGAGCAGCAGAGGTCATAAGCAGATCACACGATAACATGTGCACAAAATGCTGACACTGAGTACAGGGCCCGCCCGACAGATAGAGGAGCTGCCATAGTCCATTTCTGCTCCCCTGTCCCTCAGGCTGCAAAGAAGACTATGGCTACGAACAGCCAAACAGATGGAAGTATGGCACCTTACACGTTGCCCAGTTATTTTGTGGAATAACTGCAGTTCACAGGTCCCTTCGTGTGCGATGGTTAACCAATAGCAGGCAATGGTGGTAGATGCCGGGGCACGAACATCCCATGCAAAAAGAAGAACTCACTTACCGCTAAGCACCGACTCCTACACATTGCTCAACCTGCCCAATCATGTGGTTAGTTAGGGCTGGGACGAGACTGATTCTCAAGCGATTTCAAACAGCTTCCAGCGGTAACAGCCCTCCAATGGCAGCTTCAGCTTCAGAGGTGGTCTGAGTTTTAAGGAGAGACTCCACTGCCCCCAACTCTGCCAAGGCTCTGCTAGGGACTGCTGTTTTGTGTTGATGTCCCGCCTCCACAATAGAAACAGTTAACAGACATTGGGCTTCAAACACACCGCAGACTGCATTGACTCTACCCCGACTTCACCAACGCTCCGCTAGGGACTGCTGTCTTGTAGTAGATGTTGCAACTCCACAATAGAAGCAGGTAACAGACTTTGGGCTTCATACACACTGCTGACTGCAGTTACTCAGCCCCGACTCTCGACTATATTACATATTGGTGCAGAATCTACAGAGTCTATTTGTGTACAGCGATATTGTGAATAAAAAATCGGAACTTTCCGATTATCTAATTTGCCTCCTTTTCCAGTGGGAAAAGGCAAAGGGAAAGAACAAACCTCTTCTGTTTTTTTCCAGACACTGATTGTTGCACATTTTGTTTGCTTTAGCTGAGATAATTTGAGACTATCACTAATTACTTCTCGTTGGAGCAGAGAATGAATAATGTAATATTCATACAAACTATTCTCTTCTGCAACAGTTACACGCTGGAATTATTAATAATAATAATTTTTAAAAAAGTCTTCCTAAAGCACATGAGTAATTTGTTGGCTCCGGCAGCTGTTTGTTGATTCAACATCAAGTACAGACAAGCCAGTAGAAACTGTACAGATTCCTTTACATTTTTTAATATCTTTAAGCTGTTGGCATGTTGTTTTGTCCTTTGTGACAACACCATTAACTGAAAAAAACAAAGAATAATTCATTTCACATTTTACTCCTAGAGTGTTTACATTTCCTTGCAAATTGAGAGGCAAATATGCAACTTTGCCTTTCACAACTTGCACTGATGACCTTTTAGGAAGTTTTGATCTCTGTTTATAAACTAACAATCAACTGAAATGGATGAAGAGTTTGCAATGCAATTACTTCAAACATGTTCAAATTCTGAAGCACATCCAAAATTTCAGGCACCATCATGTTGTTGAAGACACTTCTTGCAGGAATGGTGGTTTTTGATGGAAACGAAAACAATGTCTGCAGAGAAGGAGTGCCTCACTTGTATCAAATCGCTGTTCTACAAACAAATAGAGGTAAAAGTCTTTCTAAGCATTTTCTACATTGTCTTTCGCTTTTTCCTCAATTTACACTTGTTGTGCCTGTTTTTATAGAATGTTCGTCGACAAGACATACAAACAAAGGCAGGTCTCTCACTTAAACATGAGTCACAAATTGACATTTCTTTTCTATACTGATCAACAATTAGATCCTTTAAAGCATCGTATCATCATGTCCACTTCCTACAAGTATTTTGTCTACATATACATAATCTTTTAAATTAGTAGTTTTCACCATCTAAAGTGAAGAAAGTAAACTTTCTAGAGTTCCAGTAGCAAATGTTTTATTTAACAGTGCAAGTGACATACATGGTATTTTGCACTGATACAGTTTAACAAGATGTGAAGCCAGAGTTGAATGTGATGAAATTGACTCTGACATCTGCATTTCTCAAGACAAGCTAGAGATGGCCCAGAAGTCGAGTCTTTTCATGAACTTCACAATCATCAATTCTCTGCAGGATCTTGATTTGTCTCTGTGCATCATCATGTTTGTGTAATATTTGCAAGAAACTATTTAAGACTACAAGAGTACTTGCCAATTTTACAAGAAGAATTAGATATCCATATCATTGTTTGTTTTTTAACTTGTACTGCACAATGTACTAATATTTCTCCTTCGCTAGTTATTTCCTTTCGGATTTCTTCTCTATCATAAATCAAGGTATTTTTTTAGTTCCTCGCCTCTTCTACTCTCGGAAATAGGAAGAGTCTCATTACATTGCTGAATGCAACTCTCTTCACTAAAAAATCTTTCTGTATGAGGTGTGTCTCCACTCTCACCAAACACATCACAAAAGTTGTCTTGTGTAAGTACACAAACTGTTATTTTTTTATAGAATGGTTTGTTGACCTTAATTAATTTCTTTAATTTGCACAACACTAAAATGAACAATTCTCTTTTCCAATGAAAAGTTTGTGAAATTGTTCCTTCTAATTTTTTTGTTGCCTGGGATTTAATTTCATACTTCTCAAAAGATTTGAGAAGACTCAAGAGTGGAACATTTTTATTATGACTCTTATTTCAGTTTCTTACAAGCAAAGAAGTACCTGTTTTCTTTTTTAACAAACTTGTTTTCGTATGCGCGGTAACACTCATAAATATATTGAAACTGAAGACTTTTGCACAATACATGATACATCAGTGTGAACATTTCTAGATTTACAATGTTCCTTTCTTCTGGTATCTTTAATGTGCATCTATGAAGGCAACTTGAATATATGCTGTAGACAAAAAAAAAAAAGTACATACATGTCACCATTAGATCCCTAAACATATAACATACCATAATTGAACATTCACCCATATACCAAGCCATTTTTTATGCTATATAAAGCAGAAGTAAGAAAATATGAAACATTATCTTTAGAACATATAACATAATACCAAATGCACCAAAATGAAAATGTTATTCTATACCTTTAGTACACAGATACAATTGCTGCAGACTACATACTAGTGTAGAGCTATGCTATATTTCTTTAACAAATGCTGCATAAAGCTCATTTACTTTTTCCATCTCAATGAAATTAACATTTTTAAATGGCCACAAGTTTATGGTGCATGATCACATACACATTCTTCACTATCAGAGCTCTCTCTCTCCCTATCTCTCTCTCTCTCTCTCTCTCTCTCTCTCTCTCTCTCTCTCTCTCTCTCCCTCTCTCTCTGTCTCTCTACAGCACAAACCGCTCGACGAATTTTCACCAAAATTTGCGGCAGGAGCAGCGGCTAGGTCCCGAAAGCATGCTTTTGTAAATTTGGTGAAAATCCTTCCGGTGGTTTTATTTATAAAAGACCAAAAAGTAGGTCACAAAAATATTGATATCTATGGGCCTCATTACGACTCAGGCCGACCCTTACCGCCTGAGTACGAGGTCCCTTAGCGCCATGGAGGTTTTAACACCTGCTTTTAGCAGGTGTTAAAATCCATGGCGCTAAGGGACCATGGAGTTAATTACGCCACCGTAATTTACGGTGGCGAAATTAACGCCTTCCCCACTCCCATTATGCCCTATGGGGCAAAAATGGGAATGGGGAAGGGTAAATGGGGATTGGGGACTTACCGCCCCGCCAACCTCGGAATGGGGCGGTAAGTCCGCCAACCACCATGGCGTAAACATAGTTTACGCCATGGTGGTAAAGTCACGGCCCAGGCGGTAACTTACCGCCTGGGTCGTAATGAGGCCCTATGACACATTTCCCTGTTTGGACAGGGCACTGATTGGTTAATCAGCTTGCGTTATGTCCGCGGACATATGACGTGTTCACTGATTGGCTGGAATGAAGCGTACGTGCGTCGTATTGTTTTGATGCGCCCTCCATCTTGGATCCGCAGACAGCACGTTGGCGAACGGGGGAGAAATACAACTTTGGCAAGTGTGTTGGTGTGTAAGAGTTCTTTGGGAGGGTGGGGGAGTAAGAGATGGGTCAAATGCTGTATTTGTTTAGGTGGCAGGCATCCCTGATGTGTTTGTCATGTCCGCGGTCACCGTGGCTGTCCGTGAACATAAAAAATGCGCTTCTAGCTACTTTACTTTAGTATGATATTGGTTTTGGGTTGTTAGTACAGCGTTGATTGTAATTAATATCCTGTATAAGTAGCCCATATAGCACAGTTAAAATGTTTGAATCTATGGGGGTAATTATGAGGTTTGACATGGCTGCCTCCAAAACCTACTGACTCCGCACTGGTGAATGGAGCTATTACCGCCCCATTCCAAGGTTGGCGGGGGCGCTAATTCCCCATTCACCAGGGCCCTTCCCCATTTCCATTTGAGCCCCCATAGGGCTCAATGGGAATAGGGAAGGCGCTAATAATGGTACCGCAAATTGTGGTACCGTTATTAGCTCTAAGTTCCCTTTGCGGGTCCTGTCCTTAACCAGGCGTTAAAGGAGGACCCGCAAAGGGAACTCGTAGTAAGGCGGTAAGGGATTACCGGTACTGGTGCCCTTACCAGTACCGGTAATCCCTTACCGCCCGGGTCGTATTGAAGCCTATAGGTAGCCCATATAGCAGAGTTAAAATGTTTGATTCCATGGGTGTGATATGCTGCGGTGGTTGTGGCCAGGGTCTAGTGTCTTGGGTGCATGGCCTAAGGCCACAACCACCGCAGCAGGTCACACCCATAGATCACACCCATAGAATCAAACATCTATCAAGTATTTGCAAATCTACAGTTTGTGTTGTGTTTGATTTGTATAGTTTGTATGTAATGTTTTGGTTCCACCATGTCATTAAGATTGTAGAGTTTGGTAACAAGCACTGCAGTATAACATATTCATGAAAGTAAACATTTTGTATTGTGCTGTATGGTTAGATGTGTGCGTCAATTGTTGTGTTATGGAGCAGTATTTATGAGTTGTATTTATTATTATATACTTACTGTTTGATTTTTTGTGATTGGATATATTTTTTTCATGACGTGGGTAACTGGAGCAGATATTCTTTTTCAATTTCTGTGATAAAAGAAAAGATCATGTTAGTGTAGGTAGTTTATAAAGACTTATTACATAGAATAATAGACATTTCTGCTTTATTTTGACCCTCATATTTAGTACTTTACAAACCAGTGTACTGTGCAATTTGCTCAGTTTCTGTGTTTGTTGCTTAAATCATTGGGTCTGTGGAAAAAAAATCCATGTTGGATTAAAAAAAGTACATTTTTTTCTTTGTTTTTAGTGTTTACTTGTTTGTTTACTTGTTGTTTCTGGCTAATGTTATATCTGTTGGTTGTTGCAGATTGTTAGATATCTGTTGTCGAATTGTAACTGGTAGTTTTTTATTTATATTATTAACTTTGCTAATATACCTGTTGGGTTGTTGCAGATTCTTGGGGCAGTTAGATACATGTTGTTGTATTCTAACTGGTTATTTCTTTATATAATTTAGTGGTATTGATTTATCTGTTTGGTTATTGCAAAATATTGGGGCAGTTAGATAACTGTTGGCATATTCTAACTGTTTATTTCTTCTTATAATTTAGTGGTGTTGATTTATCTGTTTGGTTGTTGCAGATTTTTGGGGCAGTTAGATACCTGTTGGCATATTGTAACTGTTTATAGTTTTCTAATTGAAGTGTTATTAATGTTTATGCACTGATTAGTTATTACATTTTGGTTTTAATAATATTAAATAAGTGTTTATAAGATTTGCTGGTAATCTTTGCTTTAGAGCAGGGGTGCACAACTGATTTTGACAGAGGGCCGAAAGTATCCTACATGATGGCTATAGTGGGCTGAAAAGTAAATGTGGGTGGGGCGGTAGGCGCGGTGGGGCGTGGCGTGGCGTGGCAGGAGGCTTTTTCAACCCCTAATTTTTACTAAACACTATGCCTCATAGCCCCCACCCCTCAAGCAAACACTATGCCCCAAGACACCCACCCCTCAATCAAACACTATGCCCCATGACCCCCCTCAAGCAAGCACTATGCCCAATGACACCAACCCCTCATGCAAACACTATGCCCCATGGCCCCCACTCCCCAACCAAACACTATGCCCCATGGCCCTCACCCCTCATGCAAACACTAGGCCCCAAGACACCCACCCCTCAAGCAAACACTATTCCCCATAGCCCCCACTCCCCGACCAAACACTATGCCCCATGACACCCACCCCTCATGCAAACACTATGCCCCATGACACCCACCCCTCATGCAAACACTATGCCCCATGACACCCACTCCTCATGCAAACACTATGCCCCATGACACCCACCCCTCATGCAAACACTATGCCCCAAGACACCCACCCCTCATGCAAACACTATGCCCCAATACACCCACCCCTCATGCAAACACTATGCCCCATGACACCCACCCCTCATGCAAACACTATGCCCCATGACACCCACTCCTCATGCAAACACTATGCCCCAAGACACCCACCCCTCATGTAAACACTACGCCCCAAAACACCCACCCCTCAAGCAAACACTATGCCCCATGCCACCAAGCATGCACCATGCATACATACTCATACAGACCCCAACCCCCCCACCCCTGCATACAAACTAACAAGCATACACCATGCACCCACACAGACCCGAACCCCCCACCCCCAACTCAGCACACAAACTCACAAGCATACACCATGCACCCATACAGACCCAAACCCCCCACCCCAACTCAGCACACAAACCCATGCACCCATACAGACCCGAACCCCCACCCCGATCTCAGCACACAAACCCACAAGCATACACCATGCACCCATACAGACCCGAACCCCACACCCCCAACTCAGCACACAAACCCACAAGCATACACCATGCCCCCATACAGACCCGAACCCCCTACCCCCAACTCAGCACACAAACCCACAAGCATACACCATTACCCATACAGACCCGAACCCCCCACCCCCAACTCAGCACACAAACCCACAAGCATACACCATGCACCCATACAGACCCGAACCCCCCACCCCCAACTCAGCACACAAACCCACAAGCATACACCATGCACCCATACAGACCTGAACCCCCTCACCCCCAACTCAGCACACAAACTCACAAGCATACACCATGCACCCATACAGACCCCACCCCCAACTCACCATACAAACTAACTTGCATACACCATGCATCCATACAGACCTGAACCCCCCACCCCCCAACTAACCAAACAAACTCACAAGCATGCACGGATACAGACCCGGACCCCCCAACCCCACATCTCAACATACACTGAACGTGCACACAACAACAACAAACATTCAGGCAGACCCGACCCCTCCAAACCCCCCCCCCAGCATCTCAACATACACATCACTTGCACACCAACACATTCAGGCAGACCCGACACACACCCCACCCCCGCATCTCAACACACACTGCACTTGCACACCAACACATTCAGGCAGACCCAACACCCCCCCCTCCACATCTCAACACACACTGCACTTGCACACAAACACATTCAGGCAGACCCGACCCCCCCCTCCGCATCTCAACACACAATCCACATGCACACAAACACATTCGGGCAGACCCAACCCCCACACCCACTCCGCATCTCAACACACACTGCACTTGCACACAAATACATTCAAGCAGACCCGACACACACCCCACCCCCGCACCTCAACATACACTGAACTTGCACACAAACACATTCAGGCAGAACCGACCCCCACACCCCCTCCGCATCTCAACACACATTGCACTTGCACACAAACACATTCAAGCAGACCCGATACACCCCCACCCCCTCCGCATCTCAACACACACTGCACTTGCACACAAACACATTCAAGCAGACCCGACACACCCTCTACCCCCGCATCTCAACATACACTGCAGACATACAAATACAAACACACCCATACACACCCCCTCCCCACCTCCGCATCTCAACATACATACAAAAACAAAAAACACAGTCAGGACGGACCCGAGAAAGACACACACACACACACATACAGCCCCCCCCCACCATGTACTTACCCAGACGTGCTGGAACGCTGGCGAGGCTTCTGGCACTATTGCTGGCGTGGCCAGCAAGGCTGAAATGGCTTCCGGCATCAACCCTTACTGGCCACGCCAGCCGTAGTGCTGGCACTCCATTGGTGCAGCACACACGCACTACGTGGTTCGTAGGAGCTCCGTGGTTCGTGTGCACTGAACCAATGAAGGCCAGTGTTTTGTCTGGCCCGGAAGACAACAAAGACTTTCCTAATCGAGGGCGGCCAATGCTGCTGCTTGCGGGCCGCCCTCCATTAGGAAAGTCTTTGTGTCTCACGGGCCGGACAAAACGGCATGGCGGGCCGCAACTGGCCCGCGGGCCGTATGTTGTGCACCCATGCTTTAGAGTAATGGTATTATCATTACATTCAAACCATCCACAATTCTTTTTTATATATGCAGTGTAGTGACCTGCATTGGTTGTGGCTCCTGCATGGTAGATTATACCTATTGTTGTGGAGGTTTTTCTTACCAAGTGATACTTCACCATGTGTGAATCTAGTCAGCTTGCAGTGGTTTTTTGTACCATATGCATTGTAACGTAAAAGCATTAGTATTTACTATGTTTGTATTTGTAAGGTGGAGCGATTATCTGAATTGCAGGTAGTACATAATCTGCCATGGTTTGCATTTTGTACAGGTTGCTGAAATGGAATGGATTCATAGTCAGGTATTGATACATACATGAAGCGTTCATATGGATTTGTTCCAGTGCCACTTTGTTGCAAAGAGTGCATGTATGTTTACACATGTATGAAATCTGGAAGATTTCATTTATAGGTTTATTTTTGTTTTCCAGTACTTGTAGTAAGTACATTAGAAATTCGTGTGTATATTCTTGTGAGTTTATAGTGAATTTCACCATTCCAGCACAGTAGTCCAATTCTTGTCTTATTCCATGAACACTATATGTGTTGTCAGGATTGTTGGTTGCATTTCTATGAAGGACTAACATTTGCAAACACAATTGGTCTGTATTGTGTAAGTAAATGTTGTCAATAATTGGTGGCAATTGGAATAGAATATTTATTGCTACATTTGCATAGCAATTTACACCAGTTACATTTGAACATTTGAATGGACCAAATAGTTTTGTGTGCAAGTCATTTCTTTGGAGTGTGTGTTTCTTCTTTGAAGAAATATCTGAGTTACTTTGAGTAGTACATTCTTTTTTGGTTGTAATAATTGATGAAGTATGAGCTTCTTTTATTCTTTTTGGAGTATTTGCAGTGTGATCATGTTGCATTTCTGTTTGAAGTAGTTTTCTTTTGCAAAGTTTTGCTTTTTTGGATGGGGTGTACAGTGAACGCAGTCTATTGTTTTCTAAAATGCAAGGAAAATCAGCGTTTACTTTACTTGCATCAAAGTTGATTAGAAATAGACCGTCAAGTGTACGCAAGCGTGATAGTGCTACATAGCTCATGCCTTCTTTAAAGACTGTGTTCCCAATATCTATCAATGCTTTATCTAGGGTAAGCCCTTGTAATTTGTGAATGGTGACTACGTATGCTAGAGTTAGAGGAAATTGCTCTCTGCGTACATACATATCTTTGAAAAGAAGGAATCGAGCTGTTGAGCGTCCTATTCTTTTTACTTCTGATAGTTTGTCAAAGAGAACATTGACAAACTGAATGTTGTCATGTGGGTATGTTTGAAAGCCAACAACTGTACCAAGTGCTCCATTAACTAGTCTGTAACGCTCACCTGACTCCCAAGGAGGCGCTGGGCTAGTCTGGGTTGCTGTGGCCTCTTCGAGCGTGATGCGCAGAACACCGACTGAACAGGTCCCTCAAATCTTGCTTGTCTGGCCCGTAGGAATATCCTTCTGCAGACGAGAAAGGGGATTAACAGTCTGCAGAATAGTGTGCTTGCTCCCCCCTTCGTTCTTCTCTAACTTCCTCCGAAATCCCCGGTTGAAGCTCACCTTATGGTTTGAAAGGATTAACTCTCCATCCTGCTTCTGGTGCAGGGGCGCGTGTTTGTCCAGTTACTTCACTGGTTTTCAGAATGGCGCTGGCAAAATCCATTTGACTTTTCCGAGCGGAACGCCGTAAGTATGAAGATTACAAAAGTTCAAGTGTTGAGCCTCCTTTTCTGTTGCGTTCCTAACCTGTGATCTGTCCTTTATTTCAGGTGCAGAATGAAGGCGATGCGTGGAGGGATTGAATTGCCGATGGTAAACTCAGGTGAGTTAGCGATGGGGGCGATCCCTCTTAATGTCTTTATATTCCTCCAGTAATGTCTTTTGTCCTTTCCCCATAGGGCCGGGGTGCGGTACCTGCCAACGAAGCGGCGCCGACCCGAAATGAGGAATGGTCCACCAACAGAAGACCGGTAAGTGTTATGGCGGAAAATTAGGCTTTCCTCATATGTTCCTTCTGCTCACCTTTTGTCTCTTCTTCTCTCCCCTAGGCGCAGAGATGTGGCGACCGGTGCAGTCAGTCGCGGTGGAGCCAGAAGAACTCCCGAGGACAGGTGAGTGAAGCGCGGCGCTGCAGCGAGCAACGCGGTGCATTTAAATGAAAGTCTTTTCTCAGGAACGCTGGCGTGAAGGTTCCAGATGCAGGTAAGAAGTTTGATAAAATTCTTGGTTTTCACCTTTCTCTTCTCTTCTTTCCTTACAGGTATTCCAGGATCGAGGTGGGCGTGGCTGGAGACCAGATGCAGGAGCAGACACGGTGAGCGTTCAGCTGCTTGGATGAAGAACAACGCGAAGTGTGAGCTACTGTCTGGGCGTGGCTTAAATAGCCCCCAAAGTAGTTCCAGGTAAGTATCCTTCCCTGGCCACGCCCGAGTGGCAAAATAGTCCCAATGAAAAAATAGTCCCTTTCAGGTCTCAGGGAGGCCTGAATCTTGCAGCATGGTCTGCATCAGGTAAGTGCACAAAACACCTTCCTTTATGAGCCTGGCACCTATGGCACCAGGACTGATGTCCAGCATGAGCCTGGCGCCAACGGCGCCAGGACAGAGTCCAAAGAGCCCCTATAAGGGCCGCTGGGCTTTTACCCGGGGGCATGATGCCTGCTCCCGGGGGTGCTGGGCCTGGCCTGGTGCTCCGGGGGTAGGCATCATGACAGCACTCCCCCCAAGGCCCCTCCCAAGGTCGTTCCCTCTGGAGGTTTCTGTTTGTTTGGGAAATTCCGATGGAACCTTTTTACCAGCCGAGGTGCATGTACGTGGTCGCTGGGTTCCCAAGACCTTTCCTGAGGCCCGTACCCTTTCCAATCAATTAGATAGAAAAGTTTTGATTTTGAGATCTTAGAATCCAAAATGTTCTTCACCTCGAATTCAGGCTCCCCATCTATCTGGATTGGTTCTGGTGGCTTTATTAATCTGGTTCCTGGTTGCACTGATTTCAAAAGTGACTCATGAAAAACGGGGTGAATCCGCATGTTAGCTGGTAGATCGAGCTTGACTGCCACTGGGTTAATTATAGCTTTGATCGAGTAAGGGCCCAAATACCTTGGATTAAAAGTTCAAGGTCCCTTGAGCAATAAGTGTTTGGTAGCCAACCATACTTGATCCCCTATTTGATATGGAGGCGCCTCACTCCGATGCAGATCCGCATTCTTTTTGTATTTCCCTTTCGCTTGTTGCAAATGTGCAGTTGCATCCTTGAAGGCTTGAGTTATCGTGGAATGCAAATGGTCCACTGTGGGCATTTCAAGGCTCAGAGGTGAGTCCAGGTCTGAAGTACGAGGGTGATGTCCATATAGGGTATAAAAGGGGCTTTGTCCAGTTCCAGAGTGTACCGAGTTATTGTATGCATATTCGGCCACCCATAAAATATCCTTCCAATTACCCTCCGATTGGTGCAACATACATCGTAGGTATTGTTCAAGGGTCTGGTTTGTTCTCTCCGTCTGACCATCGGTCTGTGGGTGGTGGCTGGTTGAGAGTCTTACGTCGATTTGTGCCAGTTGACAAAACTTTCTCCAAAAATGAGAAATAAACTGGCTTCCTCGGTCGGAGACTAGTATGGATGGGAATCCATGCAAATGGATGATATTTTCGAGGAATTCCTTGGCTAGGACAGAAGCTGAAGGTAATCCTTTCAACGGAATAAAATGGGCCATCTTGGAAAATAAATCCACCACAACCAGAATAGTATGATATCCATTATAAGGGGGCAGGTCCGTGATAAAATCTAGTGACAAGGTGTGCCAAGGTGCTGGTGGAATGTCTAAAGGCTGAAGAAGACCGGCGGGTTTTGTCTTTTGGCCTTTGTTTTGGGTGCAAACTGCACAGGACATCACGAAAGATTTAATATCCTTTCGCCAGGAAGGCCACCAGGATTGTCGTTTAATTTTTTCCTCAGTTTTGGCAATGCCAGGTTGTCCTTCCATCAGGGTATCATGATGATGGGAAATAACCAGTTCTTGCAATTCCTTTTCTGGCAGAAATAAGCGTCCTTGGAAGTAAGGTAGGCCATCGTTGACCGAAAAGTAAGACCCCCTTTGGATCCAATCCTGCAAGGATGTAGAGTCCAGGAGTTGTTTTACCCGTGCTTGAATGTCTTCAAGGGTTTGTAAAGAGGTTATCCCATGACTAAGCTGGACGCGTCAGTTTCGACTATATAAGGGAGATCGGGACGCGGGTGCTTCAAAATAGGTGCGGACGTGAATTTAGCTTTCAATTCCTGAAAGGCCTGTTCGGCTTCCTCGGTCCATTCGAAGCGTTTATTTTTTTGCAAGAGTGCAGTGATGGGTTGTACCACACGTGAAAATTCCGGGATAAATCTGCGATAAAAATTAGCAAAACCAAGCATGCTTTGGACACCTTTCACCGAACTAGGTGATGGCCATTTGAGGATGGCATCCACTTTTCGTGAGTCCATTCGGACCCCTTTAGGTGTCAGGATGAATCCAAGAAACTCCACCAAGGTGGTATGGAAAACGCACTTTTCCAGCTTTGCAAACAGTTTGTGCTGGCGCAATTTCTCAAGGACGGCCCTGACATGCTTTCTGCGATCAGATTCCGAAGAGGAGTACACAAGAATGTCATCGATATATACGACAACACAAACATCGATGAGTTCCCGAAGGACATCGTTCATGAAGAATTGGAAGGCAGCAGGCGCGTTGCACAACCCGAAAGGCATCACCTGGTATTCGAATAATCCATATTTTGTACGGAAGGCCGTTTTCCATTTGTCGCCTTCTTTTACTCGCACCAGATGATAAGCCCCCCGGAGATCTAACTTGGTGTATACGCAAGCGTCCTTCACCTGGTCAAGGAGTTCAGAGATCAGAGGCAGAGGGTAACGGTTTTTAACAGTTATCTGGTTCAATGCGCGGTAGTCGATACAAGTTCTAAGGTCGCCTTCTTTTTTGGGCACGAAGAACAAAGCAGAGGATGCCGGAGACTTTGACGGGCGAATGAAACCATTGGCTAGGTATTGATCTAAATATTGTCTCAAATGCAGATTCTCAGGTTCAGTAAGGGCATAAATCCTGCTACAAGGGGGTTGTGCACCGGGCACCAGATCGATTTGGCAATCGTACGATCTGTTCCTTTTGGAAGACGACCTGAAAGTCTTGGTATTCCAGAGGTAGTTGCATGGAGACAGAGGTTACATACGCTAGACTAATCTTCAGATTTTCTGGGTAGCAGGTTTGTGCACAATCCGGGAAGGTTATTCTCTTCGCTCGCCAATCAATTTGAGGATTATGTGTCTCTAACCAAGGAATTCCGAGAATAACCTGAAACTGTGGAGCCTTGATTACATCAAACACAACTGCCTCCCGATGGCCGTCCGGACCTATAAGTGTCACCTCAGCAGTGTAATGTGTTACCGGTCCAGAGGCAATTTCGGTTCCATCGACTGTGGTGATGACATCTTTGCTGGTTTTAGGACGCAGAGGGAGGTTAATCCTAGAGACCAATTCACGATCCACATAATTTCCTATAGCCCCACTATCGATGTATGTTTTTATGGCATGCAACCGCTTAGGCTGTTCCGGATCTACGAGGACCATTGGCACAATGAAATGCGAGGTCTGAGAGTTAGTTTTCAAGCTCGGCAAGCGGACCCCTACGCTTGTCGGGCGTGGTCGTTTCCCGAAACAGAGTCTTCATGGTTTTTATCAGCGGCTCCTACCACCTTCTTGGGCAGTTTTGCCGGGCAATCTCGTACAAAGCATCCAGAGGACCCACAATAAAGACATAATTGCATCTGCCGTCTTCTTTCACGTTCTTTTTGAGTTAAAGGTCCTTTAACCCCTCCAATTTGCATAGGCTCAGAGACATCAGCACCCTTGGGGTTAGTGTGGGTCTTGACCAACACCCGGGTCTCAAACCTGGACCAATCTGCTTTTCTGTTTTGAAGTCTGTGATCCAATTGGACCACTAAGTCTATATATTCTGTGCATTCTTGGGGCGGATTTACAACCTGGGCAATGACATCTTTAAGTTCTCCGCGTAGACCTCGATAAAATAACGTGATTCTTTTATCCTCTGGCCACCCAGTTTCCACAATTAGTCTATTAAAGGTTGCAATGTAGGATAGGAGGTCCTGATTGCCCTGTGGCAGGGATAGGAGTTTGTCATCCAGAGCCTGCCCCTGAAAGTGTCCAGCTTGACCTTGCAAAAACTGTCTAGCCAGGTCATCAGTTCTTTCCTTTGATACAAGCACTTCCCTCCTGAGAGCATTAGTCTCTTGACGAGCGGCGTGTACTTCGGCCCGTAATTCCCCCAGTAGTTGGGCCAACTGATCAGTCTCAGAAGTTTCCATAGCGCCTGGGTGGGAATTTGTAGGAAGGTTTCGCGTTCTGTAATGCTCACCTGACTCCCACGGAGGCACTGGGCTAGTCTGGGTTGCTGTGGCCTCTTCGAGCGTGATGCGCAGAACTCGGAACACCGACTGAACAGGACCCTCAAATCTTGCTTGTCTGGCCCATAGGAATATCCTTCTGCAGATGAGAAAGGGGATTAACAGTCTGCAGAATAGTGTGCTTGGTCCCCCTTTCCCCCCCTTCGTTCTTCTCTAACTTCCTCCGAAATCCCCGGTTGAAGCTCACCTTATGGTTTGAAAGGATGAACTCTCCATCCTGCTTCTGGTGCAGGGGCGCGTGTTTGTCCAGTTACTTCACTGGTTTTCAGAATGGCACTGGCAAAATCCACTTGACTTTTCCGGGCGGAACGCCGTAAGTATGAAGATTACAAAAGTTCAAGTGTTGAGCCTTCTTTTCTGTTGCGTTCCTAACCTGTGATCTGTCCTTTATTTCAGGTGCAGAATGAAGGTGACGCGTTGAGGGATTGAATTGCCGATGGTAAACTCAGGTGAGTTAGCGATGCGGGCGATCCCTCTTAATGTCTTTATATTCCTCCAGTAATGTCTTTTGTCCTTTCCCCATAGGGGCCGGGGCGCGGTACCTGCCAACAAAGCGGCGCCGACCTGAAATGAGGAATGGTCCACCAACAGAAGACCGGTAAGTGTTATGGCGGAAAATTAGGCTTTCCTCATATATTCCTTCTGCTCACCTTTTGTCTCTTCTTCTCTCCCCTAGGCGCAGAGATGTGGCGACCGGTGCAGACAGTCGCGATGGAGCCAGAAGAACTCCCGAGGACAGGTGAGTGAAGCGCGGCGCTGCAGCGAGCAACGCAGTGCTTTTAAATGAAAGTCTTTTCCCATGAACGCTGGTGTGAAGGTTCCGGATGCAGGTAAGAAGTTTGATAAAATTCTTGGTTTTCACCTTTCTCTTCTCTTCTTTCCTTACAGGTGTTCCAGGATCGAGGCGGGCATGGCTGGAGACCAGATGCAGGAGCAGACACGGTGAGCGTTCAGCTGCTTGGATGCAGAACAAGGCGAAGCGTGAGCTACTGTCTGGGCGTGGCTTAAATAGCCCCCAAAGTAGTTCCAGGTAAATATCCTTCCCTGGCCATGCCCGAGTGGCAAAATAGTCCCAATGAAAAAATAGTCCCTTTCAGGTCTCAGGGAGACCTGAATCTTGCAGAATGGTCTGCATCAGGTAAGTGCACAAAAAACTTCCTTTATGAGCCTGGCACCTATGGCGCCAGGACTGATGTCCAACATGAGCCTGGCGCAAACGGCGCCAGGACAGAGTCCAAAGAGCCCCTATAAGGGGCCGCTGGGCTTTTACCCGGGGGCATGATGCCTGCTCCTGGGGGTGCTGGGCCTGGCCTGGTGCTCAGGGGGTAGGCATCATGACATAGTCCTTGCTCCACTTCAAGGTTACGTTTGAGCATTACTCTACAGTTTAAAGATAATTTTTATATTTTCTCCAAACCAGCTGTGTTGGAGATAGAGTTTTCTAAGGCATTCAATCTTGTTGTGGCTTGTTGACACATGGTTAGTGTCATACCATGTACGTCCAGTTTGCCTGTCAAGCAAATTTCAGTTATTGGTTGCATTTCTTTTTTCAACATTGTTTCATTTAACTTGGAATAGCTTGCAAGAGTTGGCATCAAGGACATATAAGTGACATTTATGTGTGCAAATTGTTCCAAGACATCAGTAGCACATGAGTTATGGCCATAAAGTGCATGGATGTGCCAGATTTTTAATACTGCTTGTGCTTCTTGAGATAGTACACCAACCCTAATACTTTTTTTAAAATGTTGGCATAGGTGAGGTCTGCAGACTGGCGCATGTTTTCTGTTAATTCTCTGTGCTGGAAATGTTGCCAAAGGTTAACATTTCCTATGCTGCCAACAATTTTACGGCAGAGTTTGTGTCCTAAGGTTTTAAAAATAGATTCAACTTTCACTGGTGTCAATTGAAGAAGATCTCCGAAAACAATAATGTGTTTTCCTCCAAAGATCTCTTGGTAGTTTGTTTTGAGTACTTCTTGGAATCTGGGGTGAATCAAAGCCAACATCAGATTAGAGACAATGCTCACCTCATCTATTAGCAACATTTTCATTTGTTTTAACACTCTGCGTAATTCCATTGCAGCTTCTGTAGAAAGTTTGTAATATTCCAATTTGTTTTGGTGTTCTTCTGGAAGGAGTAGTAATCAGTGTAATGTGACACCGCCTATGTTGTAGGCAGCTAAACCTGTGGGGGCAGTTACAACAGCTGACAGTTTGTTGTTTGTCAATTGTTGAAAGAACTTGCTGATGATTTTGCTTAAGAATGTTTTGCCTGAACCAGCTTCACCACTGACATATAGTAGTATAGGTTTGTAATTTTGGCAGGTACATTCTTTATTTTCGTGTTGTACACTATGTGCAATTTATTTTGTTACTTCTTGAAAAATGGTATGCTGCTCTTTGTTTAGTTTTGATTGTAGTACAGTTAAGTCTTCTGTATCTTCTTCATAGTGACACATGGGGCCTCATTACGAGGTGGGCGCAAAGGGATACCAGGCACCGTTAACGACATCGGTGCCTGTAATCCCTTTGCACCCTATTCCGAGGTCTCTTAGCGGGTCCCTTCCTTAACGCCTGGTTTTACCAGGCGTTATGGACGGGGCCTGTTAAGGGACTTCAGAGCTAATAACGGTACCGCAATTTGCGGTACCGTTATTAGCGCCTTCCCCCTTCCCATTGAGCCCTATGGAGGCTCAAATGGGACTGGGGAATGGCTTTTTCAATGGGGACTTACCAGTCCCGCCAAAGTCGGACTGGACCGGTAAGTCCCCATTGAACGGGACTGGACACAGTCCCGTTATTGGTGGTAGTCATGGCACTAATAGCACCATGACTACCACCAACCTTGGAATGATGGCCATGGTGTTTTCTACTTCTGTCATAGCTAATTCTGCCTCATCTGCTATTAGTTGCTGTCCCAGTGGTTCTTGGCTTCCTGTTACAGAAGGTTGACTACTGTCGGGAGTGTCCTTATCTAGTTGATCCTGGAGTTCTTCTTCATGTTGCTGTTCATTGTGCAACATTGTTTTGTACTGTGTAAAGTTTACATCGGTTATAGTGCTTTCATTTGCTTTGAAAGCGTCTTCATAGTATCTCTTCTTCTTTTCTTCATGGTTTAAAAAGGTGTAGCAGGGATATGTCATATAGTTCTTTATGTTGAGGAGTTTTTAATGACAATTTTAAAAGATTAATTAAGCTTCTTTTGGTAAGTTTCACTAAGCTGCCTTCACAATTTGTCACTCTGTATCTACCTTTATTTTCATCAGGCTTTATATTATTTTTAGTATGTGAAGTTTTGGACTATGTGGTATAGACACATGGTTTCCAAAGTGGTACTTCTGTTTGGGTAGTTTGGGCCTCATTATGACCCTTGCGCTCCCAGAATGAAGGGGGCCAGTACGGGACCAGCCCCCTTCATTCCGGGAGCATGTATTACGAGGTTCCCTTTGCGGGATCCGGACCAGACGTCTGGTAAAACCATAATGTGCCCGTTGTTACCTCAATCCCCATTCCCATTGAGCCCTATGGGGGCTCAAATGAGAATGGGGAATGGTTCCTGCAAGGAGGACTTACGGGGGTCCTCCTATGTCGGAATGACCCGGTAAGTCCCCATTGCAGGAACCCGGTAAAGGAGCCCGGTTTGGAGGCAGCCATGGGGCTAATAGTTTGTAATGAGGCCCTATGTGTCTAGTAAATTGTTTTTCAAAATGTCTTGGCTGTTGGGATCATTTTTGGTTATTGTTTCTATGTTGTCGTATGATCTGAGAACTCTTTTTCTAGATTTAGCAGGACCAAGACTTAGCCATACTATATTTTCAGATTTTCCATATAAAGCAGTACTGGTTAAACGATCTGCAGCTTCATAGCAGCCACATTCTCTATGGGAGAGCATTTTTATGCCTAAACTGTGCAATTTCTGAGACAGTGTGATAGGTCATTCCAGAGGTCTTGCAGCTCTGTTTTTTCTGCTTTGGTCAAGTAGGCTGTAACATACCGTGCAACTGCAGTGGAATTTTCTGCAATGTACTGCATATCTATGTTTGCATTCCATGAGAGGGAATTGCATTGTAATCATTGATATATTTTGCTTCTTCTGTTCTTTTTATGTAATATGTGTTCTTAGGTGAAGTTGTTCACTTCACCTGTTTCTGTAACTGGTCTAGGGAAACCAAAGCAGCATTTGGTGTAGTATTTCCCTTTGTTTTTGTATTTGCGATGACAATATTTCAAACATTTGTGTCTTTGAAATTGTACAATTTGTGCATGAAGATCACTATTTGTTGACTTCTGATGGAATTTCACAAGTGACATATTTTTCGATAAACTGTAAAACAGTGGAATCACTGTCTTGACCAAATTTAGGAGCATTTTTAATCCATAAAAGCAGGTGGATATGTGGTGCTCCTCTGGCTTGGTATTCTTTTCTCCAAAAGAAGTGCTGCACTTCTCTGAGGGGAGGAACAGTTTTATTACAAATAAAGTGTAGCATAGCAATGAAGCGATGATGGAAATATCTTGAAACATTAACAGGATCTAGAGAGCAAAGTTCTCCAGGTGTTAGTATATCTATGTTTGTTTTGTTTTTGTTTGCTATGCGTAGGAAATCATGTAAATCTTCCCATGCATATTCTGCACAACTTAATGTAACAAACCAAGTGGGCGGGCCAAGGTTTCTTATCATACAACGTACATCTCTGTGACGTCTGAACCAGTACTCTTTAGTATCAGGCATGTTTGCGAACAGATTTGTAATGCTTGATTGTAGAACCTCATCTTTTTCTTGCACTCTTTGTAGTAATTGCGTAGCTGACATATTTTGAAATTGGGTACATGATGTCAATGTGTGTGCAACTCCATAGCATAGAGTTGCTAGCTCACATTCAAAGAGTAGGTGTAATATGTATTCCACATTTTGTCTAAATCTGGGATCTTCAGAATACATTTGTAACGAGCGGTATTCTGATGCTGTTATCTGAATGGGTCTATCATCGTACCTTCCTCCATTTCCAGTAGGAAAGAGTAGAGGAAAAGCACGTGCGTCTATACTTTTTTCCCATATGCTGATTGGTGATCCTTTGGTTTGTCGCTTTCGGTACGTTTCTAGTGCATCATCTATGTTGTCACTAGAGTGTGATGGATGAATTGTATGATGGTGTAAAATATTGGATAGTGTAGCAGGATCTAGAAGTTCAAATTGAGCAGTTCTGGTGACTCTTGAATTATTTTAGTGGTTTCCTTCAAGTGTTCTTCAATATTCATTTCTTTGTAGTATTCATTATTGTCTTTAAGATATTGCAAGACTTGTCTAACTTTATGCAAGTCTATGATTTGTTGCCAATTTCTTTTGTCTTTTGCAGGTACACCATTTACTAAGACAATTAAAGATTGCTCTATTGGACGTTGCAGTCCAAGAGTGGTCACATTTTCTTTCAGATCTAATGGTAAATAAACTACTTTGCCACAAATGCCTTTCACTAATTCAGAGGGAGGTAATTTTGCTGTTTTTGGTTGAAGGCGTATTATTGCTTGAAATGGGTGCACTGTTGAATTATGATGCTCTCATATAAATTGAGTTGCTGCAGGGGTTTTGGTAGTGGGAATAATTCCAAATTATTTGTGATAGCACGTGAAGGAGTTTGGTTGTTGTCAAGTTTTGTAGTGCAATAAGTGCAAAGTATTAAGGGGTCAGTTATTTCATATTTGTTTTCTGGTATAAGGTACATAGCTAATTCAAACCATTTGGAATCTTTTTTGTCTTCTATTTTGTATGTTACACCTACAGTTTGTGTGTTACTTTTGTAAAATGTTCTGTGGCAACACACACACACATGTGGGGTCATTACGACCCAGGCGGTAAGTACACCAACTTTACCACCATGGTGTAAACAGCGTTTACACCATGGTGGATGGCGGATTTACCGCCCCATTCCAAGGTGAGTGGGGCGGTAAATCCCCATTTCCCATTTACCCTTCCCCATTTTTGCCCCATAGGGCACAATGGGAGTGGGGAAGGCGCTAATTACGGCACTGTAAATTAAGGTGCCGTAATTAGCACCAAGGCGGTTTAGCGCCATGGATTTTAACGCCTGCTAAAAGCAGCCGTTAAAATTGGAATCAGGCGTTAAGGGTTAACGACGGCGTTAACCCTTAATGCTTGAGTTGTAATGAGGCCCATGGTTTGGTACTTCAGCAGATGTACTGTTGAATTTTAGTATTTCTTTTTTGTATGTGTGTAGTAGAAGGTCTGTACATTTGTTGCTAGTCTGTTGTAAAGGTATTGCATATTTTCTCTGGATATGCTCTATTTCTTCAAGTAGGTCTTTGGCTGTACCATGTAGAAGATAGTTATTTAAATTGGCTAGGTCTTTTAACATAGCATGGTTTATAGACTAGATTTCTTATAGTTGAATGATCGGTTGATTTCATTGTGTTGATATAATTTTGATATGATGGAAGGTGCTTTTGCAAATAGTTCCTGAAACGCAGGCTAATGAATGTCCTTGTAGTCCTGTGTGTTTGCGCACTGGACAGGTATCCATATTTTGTAGTAGTTTCATTTTAATTTTGTCTTTGCCTTCACATACTGATTGAGGAACTGGCGTAAAGATTTGAAAGATGTTTTTGCAATGTTACACATTGACGTACACAGCCATTTGTATACTGGATGTTCTGGTTCAGTTGAATGGAGAGGCGATACTGAATTTTCTGGGGACATTTTTGTAAGCAGTATTTCTTGTTCCATAATGGTATTATTAAGTTTGCCTAGCCTCTTCCACTGCTATGTATGGCAATTATATTTGTTTGCTTTTGTTTGTATGCTTCTTCATTGAAATATGGTTCTGTGCTGGTGGTGTGACTCCATTCACCTCCACAGATATTTAAGAAGTTATTTTTGTTGACATTCCATTTATTTAGAAGTCTTTTTTTTCATTTAGTAGTAAGTTTTGTTAGTGGTTTCATTCAGTTTAACACTAAAATAAATAACTTCCTTTTGAGAAGGACTGCACTGTCTATCAAAGCGTCTAAAATTTATTTTCTACGGTAGGTTTTAAGGGTTGTGCATGATTTCTCTCCTGTTTTTATAAGATTTTGAAGGACTCTGTGGTGATCATTTTTTCTAAATTAATTTTTTTGGTATGGTTACTTGTCACTACATCAAGATTTATAGGAGCAGTGTTAGCAGTAGTGGTAGCTGAGATGTTGTTAATCACTTTTTGTTTCGTTTTACATTTTGAAAGAGGATGGAAAGTTTTTGTACTGGAACCTTGTTTTGTTTTGCTTAATGTCTCTATTAGATCTTTTGTTTGAACTTTTTATACACATTCTGCTAGAGATGGATGCTTATTTTGGACACTTTTATTTTCAATTGCTCTACTTCTGCATTGCTTTCTACGTACTTGGTTCTTGGTAGGTATTCTGTGGGGTCTGTTGAAAAATAAAGAAGCTATGTTGGGCTATTCTGCAATGTATGTGTGCTGTGTGCATGAGTGTGTGGGTATGACGGTAAGGATGTATGTGGTGGTGTGTGATTGTGCATTGGGAGCTACAAGTAGTTGGGAAGGCTATTCTTGTATTTGTGTGTTACTATACGTGGGTTCAGATGACAGTACAAAGTAAGCTAGTGGTGTGGAGAAGCACTAATAATAGAATTAAAACAGTTCTTTGTTCTGTAATACTAACATTCTAGGGGCTGAGTTATGGCATTTGTGCATCGAAAAACAGGGATTTGTGTGCCATTCTGCCTGTTAATCCCTGTTTAACAAATGGGGATTTGTGGGCAGAATGGTGTACAAATCTCTGTTTTCTGGTGCACAAATTCCATGAATCAACTGTACAGTCAGTTTGAGTAAGATTAAGCATATTATGGTAGTATTGTACTTACTTTTTTTGTTTTTTGTTTGGAATGAGCAGGTTTCTTATGAGTTGTTTTTTGTACTTCAGATGTTGCTGCTTTTCAGGAGAGTGGTCTTCACTGCAATTGTAAAAGAAAGAAGTTAGTAATGTTGTGTGTTTAAAGCACTGATGTTAATTTAGGCATTTATTTTTATGTTTTTGTAGTAGTATTCTTGTTTGATAAGTGAACATAGTGTGTGACTGCAGTTGCCTTTGACTATGTGCAGGCTTTTTATTTTACTTACAATATGTTAGTTCAACATGCTTTGCAAATGAGTAGAATGCTAAGTGTATGAAACTCACTTGGTTTTTTAAGGCTGTGTTATTGATTGTTAGGAGATAGAAGAAATAATATACTTATTTTGCAATTTTTATAAGGTAACTCGCAGAAATTGTATAGAAAAGCATGGAATGTATGCATTTGTGAAGGTATGGGTAATAAAGAAGAATGTGATTTATAGGCAGTGGTGTTATTTCAGCTGGGAGCTTTGCAATGATACTGTCTATCTGTGTGAGTGTAGGAAGATGCATAATTTTATCCTGACTGTGTAATTTTATAATACACTACTAAGTGTTTTTCTACAATTATACTGTTATTTGTCCCATCTTTTAATATTATAATTTTTTAGATGTGTGTGTAAAAGAAAATTAGATAGCAGGCAGGTTTGGCATTGACAGTTGATTATAGCAGATGGGAGAAATGACAGTACGTTTTTTTATAGGTTATATAGGTTAAGTGGCAGTTACTCTGTTTATATGCATTCATAAGAATTGTTCATGTACTGTGCAGAAAATATGCATACCTGTAGTTTGTATTCTTGCATGTGGATATGTCTGTAGCTGCAAGTAGAAATCTTGGAGACTTGTACAGTAGTTTTTGTAGTAGGTGCTTTCCAATGATATGAGACTTGTACTCAGAGTGATCAATACTACATTTGAAGTGCTGAATTCTGATGATGGCGTTAGATGTAGAGGTCTTGGATGTGATTGGTGGATGGTTGTGTGACTGCTTAGCTGTATCCAATGAGGGAATGGCACAGAGAGTGAAGTGGAAAGGGTAGAAGGGCTGTCCAAGAGTTACGCTGTCCGCGGACACCGCGGCTGTCCATGGACATGGCGTGCCACATCCGGGGTTTTCCTGCAAATCCAGCATGGAAAGTGGACTGTAGGGATCAGCCAATCAGATATTGTGGTTGTGGATTTGTTTTGAAAGGGAGTGTAGTGAAGATGGCAGAGGTGAAGAAAGTCAGGGTGTTGGTTCTTGGAGATATGTTTGTGCATGGTTTACAGCAGTATGCTCAATGCAGGCATGTGGCAAATCATTTTGATGTTAAAGGAGTGGAGGTGCTGTGGAGCACTGTGCCTGATTGCAATGTACAGGGAATTGTACACGTTTGTGAAGCTATGGGCAGGATGAACAGTCCCCATGTGGTAGTTTTGCATTATTGTGCTTTCCATTTGGGCTATGTCAGTGCCCCTACTTTGTTGGCAGATTTGGAACACTTGGTTCAAGCAGTAATAAACATCCTTCCAAATACCAAAGTATTTTTTTCTGGATTAGTACCTAGGGCATTATGGGACAATAGTTCTGTTTTTTGTCCTCAGCAAAACATTGCTAGGTGTGCAATCAACCGAGGCATTTGTGCTTTCATGCTTGGAGCTGGTATGTTCTTCTGTAATAATGAGAATATTGATTCCAGTTATGTTGTTTATTTTAAAGAAGATGGCATTTACTTATCTTTTATGGGAAATGCCATGCTGTTCTGGAATGTAAGGGCTGCTTTGGAGAAGGTTATGTGAAGATTTTAGGAGTAAACTAAGAAAAAAAAAGAAAACAAATACAAAATAACAGGTGTCTGTCAAGGATCTGCAACAAAAAAACGTCTCTTTTAAGAGCCAACTTCAAAGGGGAAATGGGGCACACTATTTAAATTTACATTCAGCATGCTCAGATTTTTAATATGTCCACGGGCATGGTGGTAGTCCGCGGACATCGCATTTTACATATGGGGTTTTGGGGTGGAGAGGCATGCAAATGAGAAAGAGTAGAGCAAGGGATTGGTCAATAAAGTTTAGTGGGTGTGTTGTGTAAGGAGAGAGTTTGTCAGAAAGTCTTTTTCCTGAGAGAAGAACAGATAGCTATGGCTGTGTGTTTCAGAAAACAGATTATCTGGATTTTGGGAGACTCATGGATACATTAGTTGGAGGTGCATGCAGAATGCTGTGGAGAATCTGCAGATCTTGGATTCCCTCATGTGGAAGTACACTGGCATGGAGTGCGTAGAATGAAGTGGCTGGACTTGGTACCTCTCTCTGCTAGTTTGGACACAGAGCATCATCCCGACATAATTATAATTATTTTTAAATTATTATGTTATTTTTGATGACACATCTTTACAACACAACGAGACATTTAAGAAGTTACAAAAAAATACATTTTCATCCATAAAACCATCCTTAAATAGAACATTATCACTAAATAAAATCATCTGTTTTCTCGCGCCTTGAAACACTTGTGTATAGGCGTGTTACAAATGCCATATCATATCTTATTCCACTGTTACATGTACGTTTGTCTTACTCACTCTACATGATTATAGCAACATGCTACAATTTTATCATAAATAGGTTATCACAATATTTACCCTGCTCAATACTCTCATTGTTTGAAACACTTAATACTATCAGGAGCAAGTAAATAAAAATAAATAATGGTCTTAAGGAAAGCCAGATCACAAATCAAAGATAGGGCCATCGTCCAAATCCTATAAGGCTATAGCCGAACTAAAGCAGATTATTGTCGATAATTAGTAGGAGGTGAACGAGCGAAAGTACCAAAGATAGCCTGGACCACCACATACATTGAGTTTCTAAGGCAATACCATTGTCACTGTTCACGAAATTTCCAAAATATTTCTGTCTATCATTTTCAAAGAAAAAACAATACAATACCAGATGTTTTAGGGATTCGCTCACTTTCGACCTGCAAAATCTACACTTCTCTTCATATGATTCGGTAGAGTTGTTTTTTCAGAATTTCATACAATCCTCAGTGGCTAACAAATTAAATTTAAAGTGCATATACACTGATCTTACAGAATGACTAGGCACCTGCCTAATATATAATAGATATGGTTTCTGCTTGTGACGAAACTTCATAATTATAATTCATTGTGGAGGGAACAGTTTATGACATGTGTCTGGAATTTCATTGCAATTTGCAATGAAAGAAGGATTTGGGAAGGTTATGGATATGTTTCCAAATTCCCAAGTAATTTTTTACTGGTATTGCGCAGAGACAAATGTGGCTGCGTTCTTCTTCATTTGGTCCACAATGGAGAAAGCGAGGCGCAATGTAAATAAGGCTGTTTGTGCCTTTCTAAGAGATGTTGGCATGTTCTCTTTTCACAATGAAAATATGTTTCGTAGCACATACATTTTTCGCAGAGATAGTGTCCATCTTACTTATTCTGGTAATCAGATTTTTCTGAGAAATGTACAAAATGCATTACGACCATTTTTGGAATTACAGCCATCCATTTAGCAGTAGGTGTTGACCATTTCAAGTTTTTCAAACACAAAAAAACACCACCAAAAGGCTCATTTCAGAGCCACCACTTCTTCCCAGAGAAAAGTGCAATGGTTATGATAGGGCAGCACCCCAAATTTTTAGATGTCTGCGCCATTTATTTACCACTTCTATTTTTAGACTGTGAAAGGCGGCTCTGAAAAGAGCCTTATTTTTTGGGGGAATTGTGTTGTTTTATATATTTTTCTTTTTTCTTTTTACACATGACACACTAGGAGAGGAGGGGAAAGTAGGGTAAGGAAGGGACACCAAAAACGGGGATAAGAAAGGGCAGATGGAGAGAGGAAGATGTAGGATGGGCCTTATTTAGGTAGAGGGCAGACTTTCTCATGCTCCTTGACCGTAGTCTCGAAAACACTCCGAAGACTCTCCCCCCTGCAGAGTACTGCGTTGCAGTACATACACAATATTGTGACCCGCAAAAGGTAAGGGTCAACAGCATCGTGAATGGCTTGTGAGGCAGCTGGAGGGATGCGCTGTCCCACTGGAATGTCTCTTGTGGTGACAGGAGGGGAAACCGAGGATGCAGTAGAGGAACTCAACCTACTACGTTGATTACAAGGTACAACCTTGCGAACTTCCCCACCATGGAACGACCTTAGGTGCTGCTTCATAGATGTCGTACCAAAGCTGTATGAACCAGGCCTACCATGACTCAGCACCATGTGGCACTGATTGCAGGTGATCCTGTCCGCACATGCTTTTGGCACTCCACCCCGAATGGTAAACAACCACGACACCCAAGACTCACGGCGAGTGCTGGTAGTAGGGACTTCCACTACCTCATCCTCTTCATCCTCTTCATCCTCCTCTACATCCTCACACCTGTTCCCCTCTGCAGGCTGTTGGGGAGGTGGTGGTGATGGAGGGGGTGGGTGTGGTGCTGAGGCAGATTTAGCACTAGCTGGTGCAGCAAGCATAGATGCCCTCATGTCTGATGGGAAGCAGCAAGAGCAGCAAAATCAGGAAGATTAGCAGCAAAATAGACAATGCTCTGTCAGATAGCCAGAAGCACAATGAGGATGAGGTCTGGGGTGTGACCTTTTATAGGGGTGCAGGTGCGCGCTCCACGGACAGCCGCGCTGTCCACGGACAGATCGAACACCCCAAACACCCCAAAAAGGCTCAAAAAGTTCCAAAAAGTATGTAGAAAGTCAGGGTCATTGTGTGGGACATGTGCAATGGTGAATATGTACTGTAAAATACTTTTGACTGCCCAAAAAAGTACTTTTGAAATGTTCGCGTTCCCGAACAGTGTCCGCAATTCAGGATGTCATCAATGACATTGGTGATGTCATCTTTGATGTCCTGGGTGTTAGTCTTAGCAATGCGCGGTGGTGGAGCGAGTTATGGTTGCATAGCTTACCATAACTGGCGAATTTCAGGGGGTTTTCGGTTTTACTTGGAACCATAACGTCCCTTTAACAAAGTTTTTTTACTGATTTTCATAGGTTTTTAGTAGCGCAACTTAACCATAATGTCCCTTTAACAAAGTTTTTTTACTGAATATATATATACAAATATATTTATATTTATATTTAATCTACTTCCTGCTTTATCAAACCTAATAGCTGTCTATATGATTGACTATAATGCTCAGGAGCTCTGTGGGCATTTACAGATTTTGAAGTATGCCCACCAAACCCATATTTAAAACACACGATATAGGGGATCAGTACCAGTCCAGCCCAGTAATAAAGTGCCAATAACAACGTTTACTGGCCCTTTTACCGGACCGGCACGCTACAAGTTTTCCAGTAGGGATGGAGGATTTACCTCCAGCTAAGAGCTGAAGGTAAATCCGAGCCTTACCGGCAAAAATGGCTGGTATTACTGGCACGGTTATACTGTTGCCGGTAATACCACCAAAATCCCCCATGCAGTCCTATGGGACTCCATGGAATGGGGATTTACCACCGGCACCTGACCTCTCTGTATGCCAGTATAACTGGCTAAGCATGCACCGGTAACATATCCTGGTGATAATAATGCCTAGATACCGGCAAACTCATAATGACCCACATAGAGTAAAGAAGATAGAAACACGTGTACAGTATGATTATGCTGGAAAGTTACATTTGCTGCACACTTCATAACACCTCACAACTGCACCCTGAATTCAACAAAAAAATTAATTTGGTCGCAAATAAATGTACTTCTCCCGTCCGAATGACATAAATGCCTCCACAACACTGCTGAATGGGCATTTACAGATTTGAAAGTGCACCTGGACTACTTATGCCCTCACCAGCATATATCTCAATATAGCCCCTGTGTTTTCAATCAGAAATCTTCCTATCAGGTTACGTTCATCCCTGCTTTTTTCCCTGCTATGTATCTGCTGCAAAGTTATATTTAGTGCACACCATATACTAGCTCACAGTTGCAACCTGAATACTCAAAACAGTGTCCTCAAGCAAATGTATTTCTCCTTCCCCAACTCCATGAACACTTATAAATACTTTCACAGTACTGTTCTGTAGGCATTTACACAATTTCAGTGGGCCTGGCGCAATGAATACTTCAGCAGCATACATGTCAATCTAGTCCTTGCTTTTCCAAAACTAAATCCTGCCCTCCAGGTTACCTTCATACCTAGGAGCTACATTTTTCCACCTGTGCATCTACTGCAAACTTACATTTGGTGCACACTATATACTAGCTCTCAGCTGCAGTCTTAATTCTCAAAATACTGTTGCCTCAAACAAATGTAATTCTCTCAACCCAATGGGCCTCATTACGACTTTGGCGGTAGCCGTGCCGGTAAAACCGGCACGGCTGGCGACGGAGTCGTTTTTTTCCGGTGCCCAGAAATGGGCAATTGCTGGGTGTTACAACCCCAGAGGACCTGGTAATTGCCCATTCCCAGGCATCAGAAATAATTAATCCCCATTCCCACTTGAGTCCCAGTGTACTCAATGGGAATGGGGAGGCCGGATGCACCGGCACCATTCGTGAATGGTGCCGGTGCTTCTGACATGGTCTGCTCGTGGGCATCGGTCCACCCGCTAGGTCACCCACGAGCAAAACTTCTAGTTTGATGGTCCGGAACCAACGGTGCCGGTAGCTTACCGGCACCGTTGTTAACGGACCGCGAAACTTGTAATGAAGCCCAATGACATGAACACCTATAAATGCCCACACAGCACTGCTCTGTAGGCATTAACACATTTTCATTGAGCCTGAGACAGTGAATCCTTCCATAGAATATATATCAATGTAGGTCCTGCTTTTCAAAATCTAAATCCTGCCTACCAGGTTACCTTCAAAACCAGAAGCTGCTTTTTCCATCATCTACCTCTGCTGCAAACTTACATTTGGTGCATACTATATACTAGATCATAGCTGGAGCTTGCATTCTCAAAAAATGATGATCTCAAGCAAATGTAGTTCTCACACCCCAATTACATGAACACCTATAAATACTTGCAGTACTGTTCTGTGGGTATTTACAGATTTTGATTGGCCAGAGTGCATTCAGTCTTTCTGCATCATAGATCGCAATGTAGACCCTACATTTCCAAACAAATCTTAATCCTGTTTTGATTCAAACCAAAGAACACCAGCACCTATTTCCAACTCCTGTGGCAAATCGTGCCACACAATTCTATGTATGCACAGGTACTCCTGTATTGTTAGAATGACAATAAGGGACATAATTCAACACACCAAAGCACTACTTACAGCATAATCATAAACTATGAGTTGCAGCAAAACAATAAACTTAGCATGTGCTGCAAAGTTACATTTGCTCAACACAATAAATTAGCTCAAAGTTGCAACCAGATTTCTACAAGCAGCCCAGCCTCAAGCTAACATTAACGACTGTAAATACACACACAATGCTCCTATGTGTACATTTTCAAATGTGTGATGAGCGTTGCCCACTAAAACATTAACGTATACGCTTGTATTTTCACTTTTACTTCTTCAACTCTTTCTCCTGCATACCTGCTTCTGTCATACCGAGTGCACTTATTTGCTTGCAGTGAATACGTCTCAATTGTACCCTCTGCATAGCTCATAAAATATTTTGACCCTGCTAAACTCCTTGAAAACTGCAAAAAGTAGACAAAAATGCAACCAGTTTTCATCCAGAATTAACCACAGCATAACATGGATTCTGCACATTTCACTGAAACCTCTGCTTTCATAAAAATGCCAATGTACCACAGCATATCATTTCAATGCAATACATTACTTACCATAATACAACATAGTGTAAATATAAAGATCCTACTGTCTCTAAATGTTGAATATATATGGCAGTGAAATTTTATGGAAGAAACCAGAATAAACTGCCAATTACATCTAAATTCCTTTACTCTCTTATTTACCTCATACCTATAGCCAAGAGGAAAGCTTTTTGGTTGAGAACAAAGACCGCCAGCACCTATTTCCCATTCCTGTGCCAAATTATGCCACACAATTCTGTGTATGCACAGGTACCGGTGTGTATTCAGAAAAGATAATAAGGGAGAAAAAAACAACACAACAAAGCTATACTTACAGCATCCTATAAACTATAAGGTTCAGCACAAAGGTAGACTTTGCATGTGGTGCAGTTTTATTTCCTAAACACTACAAATTAGCTCAAACCTGCAGCCAAATGCCTAAAAGCACCCCACCCTCTAACTGAAGTAGTATTCCCACCTCAATAACATTAACATGTGTAAATACCCACACAGCGCAATTCTGTGTACATTTAAAAATGTGGAGTGAGTGTTTCCGTATAAAACATTACCCACATTACACTTTTAGATTCACTTCTACTTCTTCAACCTTATCTCCTGTATACTTGCTTCTCTCATACGAGTTGCAGTTTTTTGCTTGCAGTGAATATATCTCAATTTTACCCCATGTATATCTCATAAAATATTTTGCCATTGCTAAACACCTTGAATAGAGTGGAAAACAAAGCCATAAATGCAACCTGTTTTCATTCATTAATAACCGTAGCATAGCATGGATTCTGCAGTTAACTGAAATCTCTCCCTTCTCAGAAGATACCCTTCTAACACAGCATATAATCTCAATGCACAGACTCAAGGTAAACTAGGTTGCCCACATCAATATCAATCAAATGTGTAAATGTCTTTTCAGGATGCTTCTCATACACTCTCTTTAAAACACACAAAGCGAACAGAAAACCCTCAATGAAAGATCAGATTTCTAACAATTAGTAACCATAAAAGTAAAGGAACGCGGAGCACGCGAAGTTCGCAAAGTTCAGCAGTCCTGCAGCTGAGTCTGCCTTCCAGTTTGTTTGTGGGAGGATCCACAAAAGCCCAGCAGACTTCCGCGGAGCGGAACGTGGAGCACGCGAAGTTCGCAAAGTTTGGCAGTCCTGCAAAGTTTCACCAGACGTGCAGAGCGTGGTCCCGCGAGGGGAGGAGGGAGCAAACAACGGCCACTCGTAATCGGCTCGTTGTTTGCTCCCTCGCCCATTCCCATTCAGCCCTATGGGGGCTGAAATGGGAATGGGGAAGGTCCGGGTTCCTAGAAGGAGGAATTACCGGGCCCTCTGGGAACCCGGACGCGATTTCGGCGGCAGCCATGCTGCCAATAGCGGCATGGCTACCGCCGAGGTCGTAATGAGGCCCAAAGTAATAGGTAAGTGATTGAATGGTTGTGCATGAAATTATGGTCTATGTGTGCATGATAGCCATAATAGGTAACTGTTTTGCTTGAATTAATAGGATGCTAATAGAGTGTGACCGTTCATTCAAACAAAACAAAAAGACTGCTTACAGCAGCTTATGTTAAAAAGTCAGGGTGCTGATATGTATAATACATTTCAAAATACTTTGCACTTGTTGATAACAGGAGCAATGCGAATTGTTAAGTATTATCCATTGCTTGGAACTATACCTTTAGTCTTGTGGTGTTAATGACTGATACAGTGTGCTGTATCATGTTTTACTGGCCACTTCCTCTCTGCCCATTGTTCTACCTCTGTTTTCTTGCCTATCACCCCCATCTGGCCCATTATCCCCTTCTCTCTCCTTTCTTTGTCAACTATTTTTTGAGTTTTTTAAAAATCAAAGTCAAAGTCAAATTAACACCTAAGTCACAGTCAAAGTCAAAGTAATCCCTCATATATCTAAGTACTTTCAAATACTCACAGTCAACTTTTCCAAAAACAAAAAAAAACATTTCACAAGACCCAAGGAATCAGTATCATCACAGCACAAGTTCTATATGCAGAAATACAGAAAGACAATTATGGATATCCAACAACAACATACCGTTCTACATGCTTAACCTGGATAGACATGATGGAGTTCACCTAACTGACCAAGGAAATGCAATATTCCTTGAGAACTCTAAATCAGCACTCCAGCTTTGCTGAAACACTACACTCAGTGTACCCCAAAACAGTCCTTTTAAGGACCATCTATTGTACATATCACATTTATATAAATTTAAAAATCAAATATTGTTAAGAAATGGAGAGATCATCTCCTCCTAGTAGAGAAATACATGGTCCAATGAATGTCAAGATCATTTAACTTGATGCAGCCGGTGACATCCAGGCTTCGGGATATATGGTGTGAGTTCTGTATATTTCTCTCACATGACCAAGTTGACAACTGATTGCCTTATTGAAAAGTATGTTTATGATACTTCAAAGCATGTGCATTGCACCCTGAATGATGTAATAATGCATATGTATAACCACCCGTATATTGTTGTTACTGGTTTGGTGTCTACCAAGCTTAAATAAAGGTGGTAAAAAAAATGTCCACCTTTTATTAAAGGCACGGCTATACCCATGGGTATTGTGAGAAACCAAAGGGTGCCTCACTTACTGGTCCCGGGGATCCCTCTCTCTGGTGGCCAGGGCATGGCCATCGCCTTTGGATCCCAGATCATGGTGGTGGACCAGTGCGGGAGAATCACCTGGGTTGGGGATCTTCAGGGAGCGGGGGTGAGGCAACCAATGGTAAGAGGCGGTATCCCCCCTTTCCCATGCCCATATCCCATCCTATTGTATAGGATTCTCCCACATTCCAACTCCCCCACCTTTCTACGCAAACACTGGGCCAAGGAAGAGTACGACTGAAAGTTAAAAAGCTATAAATTACATATCTCATTGGACATATCCCATTAATTAGGTCAGGCAAAGTCAGGCACTTAATTTTAATCACATACATCTGAAACCCATTAGCTCCCCCCACACGGATAAAAAGGGGAACATAGAGACACATTGGAGCCAGGTGAGACACGAGAAGGATCAGATCTTCGGGTCAAAGGTGAACCCAATGGAGCAGGATGATTGAGGGACCAGCTCGAAGGGTAGGGAAACCCTAAAGATCCCTGCTGGAGGTCGTTGCCTCAGGGAAACTGTGAAGGATACTTGGAGAGAACCAGATCCCAGACATGATTGCGTTTCAAGGATGCCAGCGACCCTCCTCGGTGAAAAACAGAGTTCGGGAGGCGAGGCAAAGCCTGTGGTATCAACCTTGACTACTGAATCAAAGCCGCAGAGACAAGAAATGAATGCACACAACTGGTGAGTTAGTGAAAGACATGAAAGGCCGGCATGTGTCAAGGAAAGATTGAAGCCACAATAGTGTATCTCACAATTTAAAGTGGCGTGCATGCTGATGAGATGTGAAAGAAAGCAAACTAGTAGTGAATTTTAAGTTACTGATAACTGTGGAGTCAGTGATACAGAGTAGCAGAGTGGTCCAGTAAAAGGAAATAGCCCACTCGAAAATCTCCGCAAAATGTTTGATGTCTTGTTATAAAGCGGCAAAGAGAAAAAACTCTGAAATGAGCAATGGTCAAGAATATCCCCGATGAAAGGGGAAGTTAAAAGGTGATTGCTTTAAGAGGAAGATTTCTTTGATTGTGGTATGGAACTACGAAGGCCAAGAGACACTGGGGCAAATAACATACGGGAGAGCTGAAGTGAAAGTCGAAGTGGTCCTGCAGAGGTCTATGGTAAAACCCTCACACATTCGAAAGTCTTCGAATACAGTGAAAGGTCCGAGCTCCACTGAGGGAGACTGGAAATATGAAATAAGTTAGGGGTAGGGAATTGATTGTTGTTAAATCAAAATAAGCTATTCCTCCACAGCCTTCTGAAGAAGAATCAGGACCGGAGAGATGAATGGAAGAGTTGTCAGCTTCTTCTTGAGAACTTCGCTCCATTTTTTAAGCTCTAAAAATATTTCTCAAATGTCCGCCAATTACAGTATGCCTACACTCTTCAACAACACAACTACTAATGATACAGCTCTCTCTCAGTATGATATAAAGCATACATTGCCTCCAATACCATCTCAACTTAAAAAATATTTCTTAGATCAACCAATTAGACATTTATTTCAAACAGCTATCATGATTAGAGCAAACATGAAATGTTAACCTATGCAGCCGCGGTTATAGTATGTAGCTTGATAGCCGCAGCTACCTCAGTGACTGCTATAAGGTGCGTAGCCACTGAACATTTTAATTACAGAAACATTAATTACTGATTCTTAAACTCCACATTTTCACATATCATACTCTTTGCCATACCCCACCTCTACTCTGATCTCATTCTAACTTCTCCAGCTCTCTACAGTCTAGTTTTAAACTTTGCAAATCTCGGCTAACCACGTGTACATTTACAGCTGTTTCATGTATAAGTAGCCGCAGGTACACATCTCAATTTGTTGCAGTACGGTAGTCTTGATTATTTAAGTGACCATTATAGCCGTAGGTAGAGTAGCCCGCCAAAATGCATGACATCCTATTGGTTAAATAAACATGGCTACAGTAAGAACTGTTGACTTGCCATGGTTTAAACACACAGTTATGTTATAGCTGTGGCTACAATTGTGCATGACAGTCGATTGCAGACATGGCATTGAACCCAAGCACACACACACATTCGCACATCATTCTTCATACACTCACCCACACCCATCCACCCATAAATGTCCATGTGCATTCTTTCACCATAACCTCACACACATACACACCCAGGAAGCCACCAATATATCATGCACTCACTCATTCACACAGATATTATTATAGACAGATACACATAACACACTTACATGCGCGCACACACATTTAAACAAAATACATGTTCTTACCTTTTGAATTTGTTGGTGCAGGGAATGGGACCTCCAGCTTCCTGCAGCTGGCATGCCTGTCATGCCAGAGGAGCTGGAGGCTTCCATGTCATGGGGTTAGGGGAACATCCTCTAACTTTAAAAATAAATAGTTTATTTTTGAATTCACTCTGCCTTCAGAAATTATTTCCATTAAGGGACTGATCCATAATGAAAATCATTTCTTTATGAAGACAGAGTGACTTTAAAAGAAACTATTTATTTTGGAATTCATGGGGCTCTGCCTCTCCCCACCCCATGACAAGTAGGACTCCATGGCATGGGGTGGGTAGCCCTATGAAATCAAAAAGAAATAGTTTCTTTACGAAATCACTCTGCCTTCATAAAGAAATTATTTTCGTTATAGTCTCGTAACAGAAAAAATGTCTTCATGAAGTCAATGGACTTCAAAAAGAAAATGTTTCTTTTTGAAGTCTAAGTCTCCTCCAGGATATATGATAGCGGGGTCCCCAAGCGCAGGGGGAGTGGAGAGCATCTGCTACAGCACTGTGCAAAGTGGAGAAGGGAACATGGCATCCTTTGGTGAAATGAAAAAATAGGGCGAAGAAAAGAGGCTTCCACTTTTCCTACAGGGACCGTGAAGAGGAGTCAGCAGTGAAAATCCCAACATTGTTGAAAGGGACTCTCATCACCAATGAAAGGGACATTCTACAAATGCAGCAGACCTTGTTGCACTGCGACCCCTGGTCATTTAAGGGACAATTTATGTGATATGGGTAAGATTTCTTCATCCCATTAGTTCACTGCAATGCAATGGGGCAGCCAATACAATAAAGTCTAATATAAAAGACCCGGCACATTCACTAGTAGTAGCATATGAACACTAGTATCGAGCCTGCAACACGCAGTCCTCCTTATGAAGGATACTTCTCACGGACATTGTTCCGGAATACAAGATCCGTTCTAAATAATTGAGAGATAACATTAACGGTAAAGTAATTGGTCTGGTAACCCGTCTCTGTTGCACGAGTTAATATTAAGAACGAGGCCATGACACCCCACTGTAAAATTGAACTTGACACCATTACCTAACTTACATATGGCGTATGGCATTAGAGGTACATGGGGTCTGTCTGAGAGGCAATGTACCACAATCTCACTGTGGTTAGCAACGCATACACACGCCTCCCCTTGCACAGCATGTCACTAAAAATAAAAAACACGTGTATACTTTTAAAAAAAAACAATGGACCACTGTTACCTGATACACATCATTTGGACCAAACAGGTGTCCCACAAGGAGGTACCCTGTATGCTTCAACTCATCAATCTGCACTTTAGTCATCAATGTAACCTGTGAGTATCCTTCTCTATGTGTGTTTATGCTCCAAAATATTGTGATTATCATGGCAATCATTATGTAAGTCATAATGTGCTTTAGTTGTAACAGTCGGGATACTGTCTCAGGGGATTCCACCAGGGTCAGTCTTAATGTCTCTGCCAAACAATTCCAGCAATGAGATCATCGCAAAATTTAGCCAAACCTTGCACATAAAGTATATGGCCCACTCTGAATTTTTCTGCAAAGTTTGGTGAGGTTTGGTCAAGGGGGGGCAAAGTTATAGGGGGGTCCCAAAATGTATTTTTTTCCCATAGACGTAATGGGAAAAAATGTCTGTCGCGCCTAGAGCCTAAACCGCTGGATGGATTTTCACCAAATTTGCAGCAGGAGCGGTGACTTCATCCCAAAAGCGTGCTTTTGTTAATTTGTGTAAATCCGTCCAGTGTTTTTTTTCAAGCGAATAAAAAAGCAAAAATAATTGTGATATCTATGTTCACTCCGCGGACAGGACACCGGTTGGATAATCAGCTTGCGTCATGTCAGTGGACACGCGACGTGTTGTCTGATTGGCTGGGATGAGGCGTGAGGTGCGTCAAATTGTTTCGATGCCCCCGCCATATTGGATGCCCGGTCATGCGCTGGAAGTGACATAAATCCAATTTTGGGGAGTGTGTTGGTGTGTATGAGTGCTTGGAGAGGGTGCGGGAGTAAGGGATGGGTGAAATGCTGTATTTGTTTAGGTGGGAGAAGGACGTGGTGTGTTTGCGATGTCCGCGGTCACCGCGGTTGTCCACGGACATACTAGACACTGGGAGCACTACTGGCAATTTTACTTTAATATGATGTTGGTGTTGGGTCGTTAGAAGAGCATTGGGTTAAAAGGGTACGTATTGAAGAGTGTGTACATTGGTTGTAATTATTTTTTTGAATGTTCATTGAAGTGGATAGTTTTGAGGTGGATGTATTATGTTTTTGGGTAGTGGTCATTTGGCAGGTGTTTATTTCTATGGGTGTGTTATGCTGTTGTGGTTTTGGCCAGGGCCTAGAGTCTTGGGTGCATGGCCGAAAGCAGTAGGCTCTAGTCCATGCACCCAAGACTGTAGGCCCTGGCCACAACCACCGCAGCATAACTGTACAATGCTACCAAATATTTGATTGTGCTTTGTGGGCTGCTTAGGGGATATGTTTTCTAAAATGTGAGTACTGATTGGTAGTAGCGTAATAGTGTTTATAGGATAATGAGATGATGTGTGTTTGTTTGTTTGTTGGATTGTGTTCAGATTGTTGGTATTGAAGACTCTAGGCATTTTGGGATGTATTTTGTTGGTGAGGTGTTTGTTTGTGTGGTTGTGTTATGTTGCAGTGTTTGTGAGTTTCATTATTATATACTTACTGTTTGCTTTGTTGAGGTTGTATGAAGAGTTTTGGCATGGCCATGCAGTCAAGATTGTAGTGTTTGGCAACAAGCGCTGCAGCAGAAGATACCCATGGAAGCAAACATTTTGGATTGTGGTTTATGTTCAGGTGTTTTCTTGAATGGGTGTGGTATGCAGTGGTGTTTGATAGTCCAATTATTATATACTTACTGTTTGACTTTTTGTGGTTGTATGCAGTTTTTTCATGACATGGGTAGTTGGAGCACACATTCTTTTTCAATCCCTGTGATAAAAGAAAAAATCACTTGTTAGTGTAGGTAGTTTATAATAAGTATTGCATTGCATAGTAGATATTTTCTGTATTTTGTCGACCCTCATAGTTAGTACTTTAGAAGTACTATAGTTCAAACCAGTGTACTGTGCAATTTGCTCAGTCCCTGTGTTTGGTGATTAAATCATTGGGTCTGTGGGAAACAAATCCATGCTGGATTAAAAAGAAACGTTATACGTTGTGGTACAATATATTTCTTTCATTGATTGCAATAGGAGGAATTGAATAGGTGTATGGTTTCTCATTTGGAAGAGGTGGTAGTATTTTTGCAATTAGATAGCAGTTGGTGTATTCTATTTGTTTATTTCTTTTTCCATTTTAGTGGTATTCATAATCCTGTTGGCTTGTTGCAGATTTTTGGGTCAGTTAGATACCTGTTGGTGTATTCTAATTGTTTATTTCTTGTTTCATTTTAGTGGTGTTCATTTATGTGTTTCTTTGTTGCAGATTCTTGGGACAGTTAGATACCTGTTGGCGTATTCTAACTGGTCATAGTTTTGAACTTCAAGTTTTGTTTATGTTCATACACAGATTTGTTAAAAATGTTGGTTTTAAGAATATTAAAGAAGCATTTACAAGATTTGCTGGTAATCTCTGCTTTAGAGTAATGGAACTATCACTACATTCAAACCATCCACAATTCTTTTTTATATATATAGTGTAGTGACCTGCATTGGCTGTGGCTCCTGTGTGGTAGATTTTACCTAATAATGTGAAGGTTTTCTTACCAAGTGATACTTGTGAATCCAGTCAGCTTGCAATTGTTTTTGGTACAATCTGCATTATAACGTATAAGCATTAGTATTACATATTTACTATGTGTCTGGATTTGTAAGGTGGAATGGTTATCGGAATTGCAGGTAGCACATAATCTGCCATGGTTTGCATTTTGTACAAGTTGCTGAAATGGAATGGATTCACAGTTAGGTATGGATATATACACAGAGTGTTAATTAGGAACGTATTCTTGTACTACATGCCTGCAAATAATGCATGTATGTTTCCACATGTATGAAATCTGGAAGATTTCATTTATAGGTATGTTTTTGTTTTCTAGTACTTAGAAATTCTTGTGGATCTTCTTGTGGGTTTATAGTGAATTTGACCGTTCCAGCACAGTAGTCCAATTCCTGCCTTATTCCATGAACACTGTAAGTGTTGTCAGGATTGTTGGTTGCATTTCTATGAAGGACTAACATTTGCAAACACAATTGGTCTGTACTGTGTAAGTAAATGTTGTCAAACATTAGTGGCAATTGGAATAGAATATTTATTGCTACATTTACGCAGCAATTTACACCAGTTGTATTTGAAAATTTGAATGGACCTGTGTCCAAGTCATTTGTTGGGAGTGTGCGTTGCTTTTTTGAAGAAGTATTTTAGTTACTTTTAGCAGTAGATTCTTCTTTGGTTGTGGTCCTTGATGAAGTATTACCTTATTTTACTTTCTTTGGAGGAATTGCTCTGAGATCCTGCATAGATTGAGTCTGAAGTAGTTTTCTTTTACAACGTTTTGCTTTTTGCAGAGGAGGATAGGTGTTTAGATGCAGGGTGTAGAGTGAATGCAGTCTATTGTATTCTAGAATGCAAGAAATATCAGCATTTACTTTACTTACAACAAAGTTAAATATTAATAGTCTGTCAAGTGTACGTAAGCGTGATAGTTCTACCTAGCTCATGCCTTCTTTAAAGACTTTGTAACCAATATCTATCAATGCTTTATCTAGCGTAAGACCTTGTGATTTGTGAATGGTTATTGCGTATGCTAGAATTAGAGAAATTGTTCTCTGCATACATACATATCTTTGAAAAGAAGAAAGTGGGCAGTTGAGAGTCGTATCCTTTTAACTTCGGATAGTTTGTCAGAGAGAATATTGACAAATTGAATATTGTCGTCATGTGGGTATGTTTGAAAGCCAACAACTGTACCAAGTGCTCCATTAACAAGTCCTTGGTCCACGTCAAGTTTACATTTAAGCATTACTCTACAGTTTAAAGATAATTTTAATATTTTCTCCAAACCAACTGTGTTAGAGATAGAGTTTTCCAATGTGTTTAGCCTTGTTGTGGCTTGCTGACACATGGGTATTGTCATACCATGTAGGTCCAGTTTGTCTGTGGAGGCAATTTAAACTATTGGTTGCATTTCTTTTTTTAACATTGTTTCATTAAATTTTGAACAGTTTGCAAGAGATGGCATCAAGGACATACAATTGACATTTTTGTGTGCTAATTTTTCCATGACATCAGTAGCACATGAATTATGGCCATAGAGTGAATGGATGTGCCTGGCTTTTAATATAGTTTGGGCTTCTTGAGATAGTACATTTGTCCAACTCCCTCAGGTCTGTGCATAGTCTCCATTGGCCATTTAGTTTTAGTATCCCCAGTACTGGATTGTTAAATGTACTGTGGACTGAATAAATTATCCAACGGGACTCTAGGTTCCTTTATGATCACTGTAGTAAGAGACTCCATAGACGTGAGAGGCAACCGATATTGCTTCATGAAGACAGGAGTCATCCCCGGGTTCGTGGATATGGATATAGAATGTATCTCCGTGCGACCACTGCCGTACAAGTCCACGGCAAAGATGTCTTGAAAATTCAGAAAAACCTGTTTCAGCTTTTACTTTTGCTCCTCAGTCTCACAGGCATCAGTGAAGTTCCATTCCTCAACCATCTGCCTGAATCCTGGAAAGACCCTGAGTTTAGCAATCTCTGCAGTATCCTCCAGCTGCATGGAGAGATCTCTGGTTATGGTGTTGGCCTGGACAGGAGGTTTCAGGTAGGAGAGGAAGTCACTGTTGACCTGAAATATCACCTCATCCTTCCCGATGTCGCAGGTCTCCTCTTCCCCCCTGTAAGGGCAGGAAGAGTACAACAAGAAATTCCCCCCTTGCCGGGTGAAAGTTTTCGGGAGGTAAGCCGTTGTCACAGTCGTAGCAGTCATTGGGGATCTGTCCCATGATTTAATTCCCTAAGTCCATTGAGAAATGTTGGGCATCAACCGCCATTCCACTAAGGGTTTCTGCTCCCAGAGTGATACTCCTAGGGTCGCTGTTATCCACCAATATTGGAATGATGTTGTGTTCTAAGTTAACTAATGGTGTCGGGTTCAAATACAACCCCTGCTGTTGGAGATGATGATTTAAATTTACATAAGCATCCAGGGTTTTGGAGTTTCAGTCTGCTCTTAATTTTTAGAGGGATTATGTTGTCGGGCCAGTCCAGGGATGGTGACCTCTTCTCCAATTTCAACTGCATACGGTAGCAATTGAGCTGACCTAAATGCCTTTTCAGGATTGTCAAAGCCCATAATAGGGTTCCCCACCAATCGGGACCAGACTTTGTAATTAATGAGGTCCGAATTAATTGTGAATCGATTGAGAATGTCACAGCCTAAGTAGAAGGCAGAGAGGACATCTCACACAACCCAACAATGATGCTCTATGCTTTTATCACCAATGGATATTTTTAGCATGCTCCTGCTAGGCAGGAGATGTTTGGAATTGGAATTTTCCAGGCCCATTTCCCACTTATCAATCAATTTAAATGTGGGAATAGTCTGATCTTTAAGGAGTTTCCTGAAAAATGCTTCATACTCTGGCAAAAACAGTCTCCCCAACCCGCATTTAGCTGAATGGGGAGGAACAGCTGTTCACCCTTTTTCTGAATATCAGCCACGCTTTGAGTTGGCAGTTCATCACCTTTTATCATGGGGTTTGGGTTTTCAAATTGTTGATCAGTATAACATTTCAGGGTATTTCCTTCCATTATGGAATGCCGCTTAATACTCGGAGGAAGGTTGATTTTCAAGAATTGAGAAGGGTTCCCATCCCCAGTTTGTTCTCCTACAGCAATTACAGTTATGTCAGGGACTTGATTGCTCCTAAAGTGGAATTCAATTTTGTCAGACTGCTGCTCAACCATGTGGAACGTGCCGTTTAGACTTCCATAGTTGGTGCTCTGTTTTAATTTGATTGGCCAGTTAGTCTGTGTCCAGAGGACCTTGTTTACACAGTCTATTAGGGGTGACAACCTCCAAAGGAGGTCATTCCCTAAGAGACAGTGTGTTCCCTCTGGAGTAACGACTATAACCGGGTGTTTCACCTTGTGTCGCCAATTTTGATCTCCAAATCTGCAGTCCCCTCGACGGAAATGTCATTCCTGTCGAAGTTCTGGAGTTGTCCAGGAAAAGGTGTAGGGAAATTTGGTGACTCTCCCCCCTTCCTGAATTGAGTTGCTCAAATGTCTTTTTGGACAGGAGGGTGGCTTGGGATCCTGTATCCACCAGCACTGAAAGGGCACACTGGCCTTGCATCCTTACGGGGGCATAACACCTGCCCTCTGTCTTGTCCAGGGGGCAAAGGAAATGTGCATTTTGGGCCAGTTGGGCGGTTAACTTCTTTATTTTGAACTCCAACACTGTATGATCGTGGGCCATTTTCTGTGTCAGAGTTCAGGAATCTGTGAAAAAAATGTGGCATCCTGAGATTTGGGGAGTTTGTGAATCCCCTTTTTCCCTTGATTCTGAGCTGTCCTCCTTTTCCTTGAGGCAGTCAGTTGAACCGGTTTGGCCGATTTGAGAATGCCCTTTTATTTCTGAGTCATTAGAATTACATTTTTGGGGTTCAGGGATAGACGGTTCTAGGTCAGTCCCCATACTTACCCAGTCAAAGTTAGGGTATTTTGAGACCCATTTTTCTTTGGGAGGAATCCCCCCATCCTTGAAAGAGAAGGCTTTCTTCCCAGAATCCTCCAGGGCTTCTTCCCCTTCAAACTGGAGGACACGGACTTCCTCCACAAAATGGGTCTTCTTGATCACTTGGTTTCTCCTACTTACCCTATGTTCCCTAGGTTGCAGTTTTTCAGGGGTAGGAGATTTGGCTTCAGGTTCAGAGGTTTCCAGGGGCTTTTCACAGGTGAGGAAGGAAGCTTCCCCTAGGTCTTTGTATCCCCCTTCCTCCCTAGCCTCCTCCTCTGGAACTTGTTGGTTGTTGGGGTTCTCTCCCCATCATTGTTCCAGGGTGCCAGCCCCTGTATTTGAACTGTTCTGGGCAGCCATGCTCAGTTGATGGCCCTGCCGCCCCCTCAACATGTGGCTCAGGTCTTGGGTCAAGCTCTGGACCTAGCGCTCCAGTTGTGACACCCTCTCTGGTTTATATGGGGGTCTTGGGTCAAATCGTTGCTGCTCTCGGGAAGGGTAACTGTCCCTTCTCCCAGAGTAGATTGCGAATGGAGAGTTTCCCTGGTAGCCCTCCATCATTGGCCTCTCTTCTCCCTGATTTGAAGGTCTAGACTCCTGAAAGCATGGAGAGAAAGATTGGTTGTTCTGAATGTTGGGGCTTGGAGGGTACCTGGGGTAGAAACTTAAACTAGAGGGTGGAAGATTACTGCCCTTCTGAGGGATGTTTTGTGGGAAATTTGAAGGGAAATTGGGAGGAAAATTTCCTGGGGCCATATTTACCTGGTTGGATCCCTCCCCTAGTTCATACCTACCCAAGATGGGTGGGTCTTTTATGATATGATATGATAGGTTATTTATAACACGCTTAATACCCAGAGGTTTCTAAGCACGGACCTGGGGATCGAACACGTGTTGCTCAATGTCGTCTTGCTTCCAAGGCGAGCACGCTGCCCCTGAGCTATCCTCCCTTCACCTTGTACCTCGGGCTGATGTAGGTGGCAGAGTCAGGTGACACATTTGTGGGGTACCCTGTCTGGCTGCCACCTGCTTGGGACAGGTCAGAGGTCTTCGCTGCCTCTGGTCTGGTTGGTTAGCGGGAGGTGTATTTTTAGGCCCTCCATTTCTAGGTCCAAAATGGGGGAAATCTTCACCTCTGCCACCTTGTCAGCAGCGGAGGTGTTAGTTGGTTTGGGATTTTGGGGGGAATACTTATGTTATACAGGCTTTTGGACCTAATAGATCCAGGTAGCTTGTTCTATTACCCAATCCAGGGCCCTTTCTTCATGGATGTCCCTAACCAGTTGCTTCATTATGTACTTAGGGAGGTCATGAAAATAGGTATTAATGAACTCCCTACTGTACGTTGCCTGCTTCAAATCTTGGACAAATTCTCTTAGGGCCTGACCCTCTGCACACTGCAGGTTGTAGGCCACCTTGCAAGCTTCCTGGGGGTTCCGGTGCACAGAGAAGTGCTTCAAAATAGGTTCCTTGTAGGCAGACCACCTTGACTGATTCTGATTCTCCAGCCCAGCAAAGAAGCTGGAGTATTCTGCGGAGAGTGTGCTCTTGGGAAACTCCATAGAATTCTTGTCATTTTGTATGTCAAATGGCGTCATCATCTGGTCACACAGCTCCAGATGCTCCAAGACAGAGTATTTGGCAATTTTATGGTAAAGGGTAATGAAGTTTCTAATGGCTTTTATTTGTCTAATGGGGTTGTTTACCAAAGTTCTCTTTTGTTTGGCAGCCTTCTTTTTCTGCTGTATCTGAGTCCATTTGCCCTCAGACTCAGAACTGGTGCTATTTGAGGTCCCATCCCAATCATCTAGGTGCTCCTTAATTCTGTGAGACTGGGAGTCTCTCCCAGAATGACGGGGCCTAGTCTCTTCTCCCCTGTTGTATTGTGATCTCTCTGGGTCACTTCCCTTGGACTCCCTCTTTCACACAGGTGAGTACTCATCTGACTCCTGCCTTTCTACAGGGTTGGTCGAGAACTCCCCCCACCACCCTGAATGCGTGGAGGTTTGCAGGATGCCCTTTTGGAGCCTAAACTCTGACTCGTCTTTATCCGCAAAGTGGGCCAGATGGCCCTTTTGTAGCTGATGTGTCTGCCAGTCTAACTCCCTGATTTTCTCTTCGTAGGGATCGTCCTGGTCAAGATACTAATGCCAAATTATTTTTGAACCTAAGAAGTGATGCACGTCCATCCATCTCTGATGGGGCCGGTCTTCCAGTTCAGTCATGCTAGACCTACTTAAATCCAGCTGCCTCATGGTTCCTGGTTCTCGTAAACTCATAAGTCTGGATTTAGCAGTGCCTTGCGCATACAAGGTGGTAAGTTGGGTTGAGGCCCCTGGTACAGAGGGCCCTACACCATGATGAGGGGCTGCCCTTCCATTCCCTACCAGTTTGGGGTTTCCCAATGCCTTAGTAAACCTAGCACACTCCTACGCTAATCTCTCTAATTTCTCGTTCTCAGCCCCTATTTCTTGATAGTATGCAAAGGCATGAGCTGTGTGCTCTGCTATCAGGGGATGACTGGCTTCTATGGCCTTGCCTTGTACTACTACTTGGCCATGGAGTCCCCTGTTATCATCACAAAGGGCCTCATTTTCTTTCTGTGCTTCTTGTATTGTCTGGGAATACTCAGACCATTTCTGTTGCAGGAGACTGATCTCCTCTCTCTGCACATTTGATGTCTGTGTTGTCTGCTCTAGGTCACATTTTATTTGTCCCATATGCCCCATTCATTTTTCATTCTCTAATTTTAGGTCAGTCAATTCCTGAAGACATGACTCACTTTTCTCCAGGTCTGTCTTTAATTGGCACACTTCCTAGCATAGGGCATCTTTTTCCTCATACAGTGTGCCAATCTGATCATTCAGGTTATCTCTCTGCTGTTTCATGGCGCTTAACTTCGGCGCTCCTGGTCAAATTCCTCTTGGGAATGGACCATTTTAATAATTAACTTGCTATTCTTCTTTACCTTTTGCTTGATCTGATTTTGTAAAGTGCAAATTTCCTCTAAGCAGGCTCTATTATATGTCACTTGTTGGTTAAATTTTAGTTGACTCTCTTTCAGGGAATCAACCCTTTCTTGGCACTCCTCTTTTAGTGCAGATAATTGTGACTCCTGCTCTGAATTATTGTATTGCTGTACTACCAACTCCTCCTTTAGCTGCTGAATGATGTTCCCTAATTCTAACTCAGAATTTTGTCTCTCTCGCCTTTTCTCGTGTACCTGCCTTAGCTCCCCTTTTACTTGCTCCAATAATTCAGATTGATTCTGCCCAGAGGCTATAATCTCATGGTATCTTTCTTCCATAACTATCATGTGGAGGTACATATATGCAGTGAGTTGTACCATTATGGTTTGCTCGTGTTTAGTGGTCTGCATCAGTCAGGGCTTGATGTACCAGGCAACTGTTCTGTCACACATCCATATTTATAGAGGTCAACTGTTGCATCATACTAGATAGCCAGGCGTCATGTCCCTGTTCGGCCCATTCCCCTTTAATGAACAATTTGGACAGAAGGTACTATCTAGCCATATTCATTTTCACGGTGCTCATTATGAAATGTTTTCTGTACCTGCTGGGTTATCTATGCAAGGACAACATTTCCACCCTGCTCCTGTCTAGTTTATGCTTACAATATTTTATTTTGAGACACAGCCCTGATACCTAGGGTACTAGTCTTTGGGTGGTGCCTTTACAGTGTAACACAGCTTACCATTCACTAAATGTAACAAAACTTCAATGGACTAGTCTGCTGTGCTATGCTGACACGGGCTAAAACACTTTTCTCATTAACAGCACAAGCCCCCCTTTGTAACGGTATAGTGCAGGGCACAAGCCAACTTGGGAACTCCTTCCCCTACAATGGATGTGGCGCACATTAAAGTGCTTTTTTATCTTTAATATATTATGGATTCTTTTTTAGTAGGAATCCAACCCCTCTCGTACCCAACCTCCAAAAACTCCCCGTGCCACAATGGACTAGGAACCAGGCCAGTGTGTATCAATAAGATATTTATTAATTTATTATTTAATGAAAGAGGTCAATAATCAAAATGCAGCAGCCACCAGAATTGTACCAACACAAATGCAATATCCTATCTAGAGCGACCAAGTGGAAATGGGCTGTTGCACTCGCTTTTGTTATAATGACAAACGGGAAAATAACAATTCCACACAGAGTGATAGCAACATAGTTTAGCACTTCCCCTGCAACACTCACCCCCAAACCTCAATTATACTTCATTCCTTTGAATGGAAGACAGTGGCAAGGAGTAGGAATATAGGGGGGAAATCGGATTTGGGGTGAAGCCCACCACCACAAGATGGGAAGCCAGCAAAGAAAGGGAAACCCTGTTTTTGGACCAAAATGGGATTTTGATTATTACTCACAACTGCTAGGGGACCAAATAGAAGAACATTCATATTGTTTACACTTAGGCAAAGTTTTAGAGCACACTAATCAGTACACCAGGCAACATAGAGATGAAGTAGGAAAATCATTTTTTTGGGAGAAAGCAAATGCAAAGGGAAAAATATAGTGGCAAATGGAAATTTGTTTACACTGAGGTTTACAATGACAGACAGTTCAATGAAGTGGTTTAGCTTACAATAAGAAAATCGGTTTTCAGTGACAAGGACAGAGGCACATGACAGGTAGACTTCTAGGCAAAGGGATTGCTCACACTAATTAACCCAGTTGGGGTTTAAACTGACAGATACAAATAGGAATTTGTTTGGTAATGCACACAATACACAGACAAATTTGGTTTTCAGTTACAAGGAGAATATTATTTTTGTGGCAACACTTTAATGACTATAATAATTAAATACATACATCAGGAACAAGATGGTTGATTTCGAATTGCAACAATCGTTCGAGATCCCATCCAGGCCTGGAGCTCGGGATTTACTACTTTTTTAAATTAAGTGCAGGTTCTATTCTTTGTTACAGGCTATCACAGGCTTTTCACAGGATTTTTTCTCTGGATCATTTTTCACTTGCTCTTTTATGGGTTCATTTGTTCTGCCAAAAAGTTTTTGAAAGTGCTTTACCCACTCTTCTTTCGGTATCAGGTTAAGGCGGCATGAGTTTTTTGATTCTCCAGTATTCTTCATCAATTGCCAGAAGTTCCTCCAGTTTGTTTCTGCCAATGCTTCAAGCATTCTTTCAGCATCATTAAGATCCATGTTTATTCTGTACGATTTTATCCAATTTCTGTAATTTTGTTTCTGCTTTCTTATTAACTCTTTTTTTTCTTGGGTCTTTAATTTCTTCAATTCTCTAAGATCTTTCTTCAGCAATTATTTTTGAGTTATTATGTCTTTATTGAAGATATGTAAGTGTTTGAATTTAGTTTTCATCAATCCTTTATTTGTTTCCTTGAAGGCCATCAATGTATGGTTATATTCCACCATATCTGGATCTTTTTTTGCTAATTATATTAGGTCTTCTGTTATCCTCTGAACTTCTTTAGGTTTTATTTGTATCCGGTTAAGGCCTCCTTGTATTTAAATTGTGTAATTCTATTTGTTTTGTGGTTTAATTTTTTATATTTTCAGTGTGACAATCAAAGGGTCGTGATCACTATAGGAAGCCTTTACAACTTCCAATCTTGTTACTTCTGGCAATAAATTGGCAGAAACATAACAGTAGTCGAGCATCACTTGACTCTTTCCATTTGACCATGTAGGTGCTGATGGCATATACCCATCAATATTTCCGTTGAGTAAAAATATGTCTCTTAGAATCATTTTCACCATCCAATCGGCGCCTCTTCGATTTTTCTCATTAGAGTTAATCTTTTTTTGGATGCACTTAACAAGCTTTTCTTGTTAGAAGTTTGCGTTTAAAACTCTGCAAATAAGAACTCTTAGATTTGGCTGTGTTACCAAATGTATATCTATCAGGTTTGTTACAGAGTCAATGGGCCTCATTACGACCCAGGCGCTGGACCATGGTGCTATTAGCACCATGGTCCATGCCGGTCTCCGGCATGGTGGATGGCGGAATTACCGCCCCAATCACAAGGTTGGCGGGGGCGGTAATTCCCCATTCACCATTTGCCTTTCCCCATTCCCATTTTGCCCCATAGGGCATAATGGGGATGGGGATGGGGAAGGCGCTAATTACGGCACCGTAAATTACGGTTGCCGTAATTAGCTCCAAGGTCCCTTAGTGGGTTGGATTTTAACGCCTGCAAAAAGCAGGCATTAAAGCCTCCAACCCGCTAAGGGACCTTGTAATCAAGTGCTAATGGTTTAACGGCGCCAACGCTCTTTACAGCGCCGTTAAACCATTAGCGCCAGAGTTGTAATGAGGCCCAATATAGACACAATCTTCACTTGCTTCAGGATTCCAATCAAGATTTACAATCAAGATTTCCTCTTCTGACCTTAGATTACAATCTTTTCAAATCTTGACCACTTGGACATATGGCTTCGGGTGTACGCTCTGTATCACGGTGAGGTTTTGGTTGTTTTTTAAAAATGTTAGTAAACCTGAGGATGGTCTACCTTTTAGTTCGCCTTCGCTGGGTTAAGGAAGGCAGTATAACGGTCAAGAATGGGCAGAGCCTTTAAGCACATCTCTTGCAGACAAATTACATCCAGTTCAAGAAGGACAGGGCGCATGTCATTGAATAAATGGCCAAAACCTCGAGTGTTCCAACACCCAATTTTCCAGGTGTCATATTGGTCCTTCTTCTGGCTCTAGGTTTGTGGGTCCACCACCAGGACTCTGGCTAGCCAATCCCAAGACTGTTAAATATCTTTTACACTTTTATTATTATTTGAGCTTCAATTTGTTTTCAATTGCTCTCTCTTGGAGTTATTACATTGTATGGTTATTTTTATCTTCTGATGTTCTTCGTTCTCTATATTGTCCTGATTTATTGGGTTTACTCCACTTTTGATAACACCACATGGGTTACTCTTTGATTGAAGTTGGAGTGATTCTAAACCATTTGGCTCAGTGTTTGACAAGTTTTTGGGCGAAGGGGTATCAGTCAGGTCTACCCGTTCAACTTCTCACGCTTCATTGCCAGTGAGCTTAAATGCTAAAGATCTTAACTTTTCTCTTGCTTATAGAGTGATAGTGTATGCAATAGCTGAGTTCATGGTAATTATAACTTTTCCATGTTCTCATCCAGAAACGTAATGAACTTTATATCTTTTGAAGTGAGCATTCAGAGTTTTGCTATGTGATGTATTAAGATAATCAAGTTTGAGCGATTCAGGCTCAGTCCATCATCTACCTTTTTCCTCCTTTCAAGATATATACAATTCTTTTCTTCCTTACTTCTCTTATTGCTCCAAGCTCTACCTCTCTCCTTCCCGTTGCTATTTAGCCAATAAGGTGGTTGGATGATACTTTGTGTTTTATTGTACAATTTTGAATTTCACCAAATTCAGATTTTCTGCCAGTGAGTCTTTAAATTCTTCTCTCTCATCATTTTGTTTTCCTGCTTGTCCTTTTTCACTTAATGTGTGGAATCTTAGGGATCTTTGGCTAGCACTTTCTACCTTTGCGCCATTCCATTCCTTGCATTTTATTGGGCTGATTGTTACAGTTCTGGGTTGATGTCCACTGGGTGAACTAATTTTGTTGTCGTAAGTTGAAAGATCTAGCAGATCTGTAACACTCATATCAAAATCTGCTTTAGCTGGTTTTTCAATTTGTGTGGGCTTTTGGCAATTTAATATTTCGTTCATTTTGTATACTGGTTCAGAAATGCCTTTTTCTGGGCCCCCACTCATAGATGGTATATCTCGAGGGTTGATATTCACTCCTGCTCTTTTCAGAATCCTTAAGAACTTTCTTGAGCCACAGGTTTTGGCTTTGTTGGCTTTTGTCAATTTTTTAATATGTTTAGTTTTTAGCATTTTAGGTTATTTTCCTTTTGTATCTCCCCATGAGTTGGTTGCAGAGTTTTGTATAAAGATCGAAAAGGAGTTTGTGTTATTTTGCTCTTTTCTAAGCTCTGATATTTTATTTTCATTAGTGATCATTTGTCTTTCTTCAGTATTCAAGCAAGGATCAATGCTATGGATCATGGCTTTTACTGTTACTTGAGTTTGTACTGGTAGTGGTGCTTGACTAACGATGGTAATATGAAAGGGGACTTGTCAGTGCTTAAAACATGGTGAGTCACAGGTATATTTTCTGCTAGGATGACCCTGACTCTTGAGGGCTCTTCACTCTCCATTAATACAGGTCTTGTTATAAGTTTGGGATCTCTTTTCTTTGCTTCAGGTATCGTTTTGTTTACACTCTTAGATGCATCTGACTTGTTCGATGTTACAATTTCTCGGACCCCTTCCAGGAGATTCTTTTGTCCTCTTTGGCTTCCTGTAGCATATCAATTAGTGTCTTTAGTATGACACTATCCAATTCTCTTTCTCTTCCTTTGTTCTCTTTCAATGAGTCAATGACATTTTCTATGCCAATCAATTTTGGGTTCATCAGTGCGATTAACATTGATTGATCATTGTAATTGTCACATAATGGCTTGTAGAGTTTCAGATAGGGTGCAAGTGTTATGGTTACTGCTGTGATCCCGGATATCAGAACTTATTTTTCCCAGTCTTGTGTGGCGTAACAGCCACCACTGACATTCTTCTTTTTGGCTGTATTTTTGTATGTCTGATTAGCTCTTCTGTTTTGAGTTCTAGAAGCTTTGTCCGAAGTACCAGAGTCAATTGAATTAGTTGAGTCGGAGTGACTACCAGATGAATCAGTTTGAGGATTGCTTTTATTGGTTACTTGAGTGTGTAGATCCCAATCATCTACCACCAAGTTGATTAGTTTGTCGTGGATAGAGTCTTTAGATTGTTTACTGATTTGTTGTTTTGGCACTTCCATCACTTTCCCTCTAGGTGCATCTAAAAGGCCCAATCTTTTTTCAATTCTTAGTTTAACCACGCTTGTGGAGGTGTTTTTTTTCGGTAGAGCTTTTGCAGGTTTTTCGCTGTTATAACAGTTTCTCACTATGTTGTCATTTTTATCACATCCTATGGGTGACATGCTTTTTGCATCATAATTGCAAGTATTAGGTATTGGGCCTCATTACGACTCAGGCGGTAAGGGGTTTACGGCAGCGTAAACAGCGCCGCCCCTTACCGCCTGATTCCGAGGTCCCTTAGCGCCATGGCGGATTTAACACCTGCTTTTAGCAGGTGTTAAAATCCATGGCCCTAAGGGACCATGTTGTTAATTACGCCACCGTAATTTACGGTGGCGTAATTAACGCCTTCCCCACTCCCATTAAGCCCTATGGGGCAAAAATGGGAATGGGGAAGGGTAAATGGGGATTGGGAACTTACCGCCCCGCCGACCTCGGAATGGGGCGGTAAGTCCGCCAACCACCATGGCGTAAACGTAGTTTACGCCATGGTGGTAAACGTACGACCCAGGCGGTAACTTACCGCCTGGGTCGTAATGAGGCCCATTGTCTTTTCATCGGGTATTGAGTCCCACATGCTCGACTTATTCTGAGATCGGGCAGTTTTGTTCTCTGTATGCAGTTCCATTAAGACTTTGTAGATGCCATTCTTTTCTCCTGTTGCTTCAGTAGGCGGTTGTAGGTGATCGTTCTCTAATTCCGGCAAAGGGTTTTCTTTATTGCCCTCTACAGCCACTGCTGTTTCTGAGATACTTGAATTGCTCTTGTTGCTTATTTTATTGCTGGTCTTTATTGCGTTAGTCTGTTTAATTGGTAATACTGAGGAGGGTGTTGTGGGATCTTCAAGTATGTTGGTAAATCCAATCAACATATCCTCGTCTGTTCATTCTTCGGGACCGTTCGGTGTCTCTAACACACCTGATTTATTGCCATTATTCACGTTCTTGTCTGAAACTTTTTCACACTAGGGATCATTGTTGGTGTTACGTGGTTTGAAATGCCATTTGAGTGTCCCAAGATCGGAGGTCGAGTAGTTTCTTTTTTTTTAAGCACTCGCTCGTTCTTCCATTTAGGTATTGAGTGTTTTTCATTTTGTTGTTCTGTGTTGCCGAAGCACACAGCCTCGGGCTACTAGGAGAAATTACTTCTTTAACTTCTTTTGCTTTCAGAGATACTTGAGGAGAATAGGCATGTGACATGGAGGAAGGTGATTCATAGTTCTCTGTGTTCATTGTAACAGTTTACACGTCACTTTCACAAGATTGTTCGATCTCTTTTACATGTTCAATCACGAGACAGGTTGATTCTGTAATAATGCAGGTGTTATCAACTCTCATGCATCCTTTGAGGTCTGCTTTTATTCTCTCTGCCTCTGTTTGAACTAGAGCCAGCGCTGGGTATGGGCAAGGCAGACGCACTCTAACACAACTACATCCGCAGCTATATCCACCAGTGCCACGTCGCTGCTCTTGGTAAGTTCAGAAAATGGGGGATTTTGGGACATGGGTGGATCTGTGGGCGAAATGGCATTTGCTGAGTCGTTTGATAAGACAGATGAACTATACAGGCAGATTGTGCCTGTCAGTGAAATGCCTTTACAATTCTTTCCAACTTTTCCACACACCCCCGCAACTGCCACCCCCTAATCCTACTTTCATTGTCAGCCAACATAATTTTGGGTACCGCACTCTCATGTACCTTACTCCTCGTTCTCTGTGTGAACGCAAGTTCTGCATCTTCTTCCCTTTGGCAGGCCAATGGATCACTTGGTTTGCAAGATCGCGGTGTGTGTAGCTCTAGATGTTGCTGCTTTACACACCTGCAAACACTCTGCAAACACTCCGCAGACGCTCCGCTGGGAGTGGTATTTAAAAGGGAACTTATGTGATAAACACTGCAAAAAGACTCAATGGACAGTCTTTTACCAGGCAGCAAAACTCCTCACTCCTTTCTCCACACACTGCAAACACATTTTACATAAGCACAAAAGAAAAACCCAGGCCGTTTTTGGTTGCAGTGTTTAAAGGGCTGCTGTTCATGCGAAAGGGAAAGCAAAGCAGGGCAGTTTTTGGTTGCAGTGTTGAAATTCTGCTGTTCAGGTGAAATAAAAGTAAATCAAGGCCGTTTTCGGTTGCAATGTTGAAATTTTGCTGTTCAGGGGAAATAAAAGTAAAGCAAGGCCGTTTTCGGTTGCAGTGTGTAAAAGCTGCTGTTCAGGTGAAAGGGACTTCTGTTTGTGGCCTTTAAATGCACCCCACAGCCTGGCCTAAATTTGCAGTGTTGCACTCAGGTCATTTTAATTGCAGCTATAGTACATATTAAAGCGTCCAAACTATTATTTATTTATTTATTTAGTATCATATAGTCAACAAAAAATCATTAACGTTTAATGCACATCACCCACAGACATGAAAACAGAACTTTTATACAGAGACTAATGCTTCAGCACAACGCCTGCTATTTATTTATTTATATTTTCTATTAAAGACCTACCAACAAGAGTGAGAAGTCATTATCATTGAAAGGGAGGCCTTCCTCAAAAAAAATCTTGCTGTGAAACTGCATGGCTGTTTCTTGAATGCAGTGAAATGTGTTTTGCTATTGTCCTGCCTGCTTCTGGAATCAAAATGTTCTGAATGCAGTCAATATGGTTAGTAATTGGCTACATTCCAAACATTCTCAATGGCTCAGTGGAGGTATATAATCCTCCCATGAGCTACTTTTAATTGTTTAGAAGAGCATGGGTCTGACACAGAAACACAGTATCCAACAATAGAGTGGGCAGTGATGCAGTCAGGTGCCTATCAACATACTGTACATGCCTTGGATAGTTGCCACATGACCTACTGAAGATTGGAGGTTAGAGCAGCAAACTAAACTAACATGTATTAAACCCCAATCTTTTCGGAGTGCATGCAAGACTTTCTTCAGCAACATGTATGCGTCGAAAAATATTAAATATAAACTTGCTTTCACACAGAAAGTAAAAGGTTTGACTGCAACATGAATTATATTCAAAGTTCTAATCACAAACTAAATGCGATTACTTAAACACAAAACCCCTATTAGAGTCTATTAGAGGAGGCAGCACTGGAAAGAGACTGTAAGCAAAGAAGCAGTGAAATGATCATATGCTTTGCTGGAAACCGGTAATCGGCGCAAGTACATTATTTCAGTGAAGATTAATGACTCTGCGCTACACTCAGAGAATCCAAATGTCTCATTTGTTAATCCTCCACACTTAGGCAGTGGCCTTAGGAACTAATAAGCAACTGATTGTGTGGCCGCCTTTGCTTTATGGAAGTTACCATAAAGGCTCCACAACAGGATGATGTGCTTAATTCAGATGCAAAATCCCTCTGAGATTTGCATTTGAAAAATTACGACAAAGTCATACACTGTGTTAAATATGTACAGTATTGGGACGTGCAATTTTTAGACAAGTTCTGGATAAGCGCGGTAAAATTCTTTCAGTCAGCATGTGGTAATCGCTATACTATGAACTGATGAAGTCAGTAGGCTTGGGTGCTGTATAAGCAACTGGTAGGCATTAGGCCAGCATCACTATCATTGGGACTGGCACTCAAACTAGTTGGTAACTATTGCCAATATACTGCTATCCTTTGTCAAGGTATTGTCATTATACCCTTGGGTACTCCTATCAAATATCAGGTATTGATGTCATATAGCAGCTATTGCCATTTAGAGTTCAGATACACACGCGCAAATGCGCTCATAAAAACCCTAGGCACTCGTACCATTGCCTTACAATTCCTAGATGCTCACACGAATGAGAGCAATGAGCCGAATTGGAGAATAGCCAGATTCCGTTATGCCCAGTTAATAGAGCATAGACCGCAACCATTACGCCCAGTTAATAGAGCAGGGTCCGAAACCATTATGCCCAGTTAGCCAAGCAGTACCAGGTTGGCTAACGCCTCGTTATCACCGTAGTGTAGTGTCAGATTTCATTATGCTTAGGTGTCGCAAAGGTGTCATATTCGAGCATGTCAGCTGGAGCTGCGGGTCCAGATTTCACTAATCTCTGCCAGCATTGAAGGATTGCAGAATCGGTGCAAAGTTGATGTACTGTTTCCCACGGGTTCCTGTGAGAAACGCATGTACTTACATCTTTATTTCAACTAACCGGTATTGACTTCAGTCTACTTTCATATGCGCCCGCGCGAAACTGTGTTGCAGCACTTCCGGTGCCTTGTTGCAGCCTTCAACGGCATGGATGGCCTGGGGGTGATGGTTCGAGAATGCCTGTGTTCCTGGTGCTGGTCTCTGCCGTTTTCCCAGACTCCGCAGAAGGTAGTAGCCCAGTTGCGGTCTGGTACACGTTCACAACAATGTGTGTGTATGGGGGGGGGGGCAGGAGGCTGGAGGTCAGTGTAAACGGGACATGGGCTTCATGCTGTCTTCTTCTCTGTGCTCTTTTCGACCACACCCTGGCTCTTGAATCTGGCTGCGTCTAGCTGTGATGTGGTAAGAGGGGTAGGGTGTGAGACAGTACCACATGACACAAGTCCCAAGGAGAGCAAAGGTGTTGTGCCTCTCTGAAACTGTTTTCATGTCCACGTCCGATGCCGCTTTGTGTGGGAAATTCTGCTCGCTTGCACACTTGTCCATGTGCTATCTATATACACGTCTTCAACGATCAACACATAGCCCTGTTGTCCTCATTGTTAACGTCTGGTGCCAACAGAGAGAACAAAGGAAAAAGGCACACCAAGACACCTGCATGTCCGTAGCATCCACCAAACAGGGCTGGGGTTGCATAACGCACAAGACTAAAGACTTGTGGCTTAGTTCCCAAAATGGGGAGCATAAAAAGGCGCAGAGGAATGGCACCATTTTTAGATGGACCATTTTTGGAAATGCGAAGCTCCTTCTTTCCATAACTGTGACCTGACATTTCCATGGGGCTATGCTGCAGTGAACATGATGCTCTGCCTAGCCCACCACTTGCATACGTTAGTGTCAAGAACATGCGCTAAACACTAATGTTTCGACAGGCTCCTAGGAATCACGTGGAGGATGGGAGCGCATGTCACAATGGCATGCCTTTTAGGACACTGTCATTGTGAAATACTAAAACGAGAAAAAACATTCTATTCCTCTTTGAGAGGCAGACATGTTAGAGGGACACGCCAGAGGTGTTTTAGCACTGGTGTATCACTTAGAAATAAACGAATGAAAGGATCAGTAATGACCGTGCCAAACCTTGTGCACCCCCTGTGTGTGTTCCAAGCAGGCGGTGATGAATGCTTTTGTTTTCGGCTCATTTTAAAGGGCCTCCACTTTGTGAATCCAGGATGTGCTTTAAAATGCACAGACCCACGACCCATATTTGCCAAATGTTCCATTATGCATAACTTTTGTTTTGCGTGAGCCAAAAATGTGGTTGAAAAGCTGGTCCCTTGTATTGTTGCATAACATATTAAGCATAATCTATAAAGTGCAGTGTCTGACACGTGTACTGCTTTCTGGTGATGATTTCTGTGTTTCTTCCATTAGCAAAGAATCATAAGCTGATAGTGAGTTCCCATATGGTGTGAACCCCATAGTATGGTGTTTTATCTTGGGACCTTCACCAACATATGTGTGTTTGTGTTTTTCTTGGTTCTGTGGTACAAATCTTGTAGTATCTGACTCCTCTTAGTGCACGCAGGATTTGAATGCATGCTGTAACGGGGGGGGGGGGTTGAGGTTTGGATGTGTCTGCACAGTAACGTAGTGGTATAAATTCATAAAGGGGCGTGACGTTCCTTCATCTTCATACCAATAAGCATATCTCAACATTCTTAAGCTCCAAATTTACGTGGCTACTATTAAATGCAAGATCTGTGGTAAAAAACAGATTCCTTATCCATGATCTAATTATAGAACTCATCCTTGGTAGAATAATGTTAACAGAAACATGGATTCCGGAGGACGAGCCTAGTTTTCTGTCAGACCTAACCCTTTCTATCCATAAATGACTAGTACATCCCTATCACCACCATCCCACCCCTTCCCAGCAGAATCTCTTGCTTTCCAAATTCAGATAGACTCAACTGACCTGATTAGTGTCCTTTTTATCTATAGACCAACCGCTCAAAAATAATGTTGATCTTGAACTAGCAGACATCAGATATGATCTATTTGAAAAAAAGACTAACTTGGTAGTATTGAGAGTCTACAACTACTGGACTGAGCTGAATTGAAGACGAATCCAGCAGTTCTGGGATGTCTTAACCCACATTTGCTCTGCCATGTGGCATCACTGTGTCCTGATGGTGCCAAAAATAGTCAAATGGCCGCAAAAACTTGTGCGCGCCAAAAACTCTGAAAATCCCGCTTTGCAAAGCACAAAAAGATGACTGCCCAATCAGCTATGTATGTTGTCAGTGGTGGAACAGAGATCTCACTCCTGAAACATGTCACTGGGCTTCACAACATGTGAAGATGGCGTACAGAAGGAAAAGCAGTGCTTTGCTTTAAATCCTTTTTTCTTTGTTGCTGAAACTGCAGAATGTCAATACAAAACACCCTCAAACATCCAGAATTCTTGCTGGGTGCTACAATTCACTTAGTGCAAGAAACCAATGTGAAACTTACAATGTCCTGAAAAGCTGAAAGCATCAAGGGATTTCCACAGCAAAAGTGGCTCTGTGAATCTGTCAAAATCTGGGCGCAGTACCCTCGGCCGCCTGAATTACAGCTGTCAGGGGCCTGCAGGATTACAACTTTAAACATGTATAAACTAAAATCAAATGTTTGCAAGCGAAGAGGCCTGTTATTGAGAGTAACCCATCATGTAATTGTTTTAATTCCATGGTTTAAAATCTTGAAGAAGTATTTAGCTGTTATTTGATCCCACAAGTTTGTTGTATGCTAAGGGAAAATTCAAAAGAATTAACATTCAAATTTAAACCTGGCTAAAGCAACCAAACTGGAATAACAGCTTTCCTCACAGAGGCAGGACCTCCGCCTCCAGCTTCCTCCACCAGGAAATCACACCTAAATGATAATTATAGGGTGTGGGAAGAACCTGGTCTGCAGTGGGGAAAGAAACTATGAACAGCTGCAAGGAAGGAAAGGATAGGTGTGAGGACCGTCGTAAAATGGCCTCTGCCAAGAGAACAGGCAGAAGACTGCTTCTGAACTGCAGGGAGACAGACGGAGGGGGAGACCAACAGCCATCTGTGGCTAAACATTCACAAAGAACATTTTGTTTAAATACATACACCTTGCCACTTTAAATTGTCAAAAACACAAAAATAACAGAATTGTATGTCAAATTTTTGGCTGCACATTTCAAGAGGCGGCAAAATCGTGTGACATAATTGTAAAGACTGGTAGGGGGTGTCTGTACTTCTGCTCTCTATATGGTAGAGGAGAGGCACAGAGGACCCCAGCCAAGATTCTCTATTATTGGTACGTGGTCGAGCAATCAAGGCCTAGCTTCTCAGGAGGTGATGCAGGCTGGTTCTTAAGTACAGTGTAGTCCCTGAACCCCCACAATGTCCACACACTGTATTACTGAAAACACAGTCTTTATATAATTAATATTCAAAGGTATGTACACGATCACAATAACACACTTTGTACTCGGAAGTCAATAATGATAACTATATACAGTTCTAAAGTGGTACCACTAATGTTATCCAATCTCATTAAAGTGCATCAACAGATTAATAACGAGGAAACCAGCAATAGAGATAGGCATGAACGTAAAATGGTTGAAAAATTAGGCAGAATGCTGACCCCTACCACTAGGCACAGTTCTGTGTGGAGATCCCCCCACCTGGGCAACCTGTAAATAAAGATATATAGCACAAGCCCAGTCCATATATTGTCTGATAGTTTTACTTCCTCCTATTAAGGTTTTACCCCCCCAATGTACCTGGTGGAGTAGAGGTCTCCGACGATGCGTCGACCGATCCTTCTTGAGTGACTGCCTTTCCGGCAGGAGCCACGGATCGTCGAGAGGTGTCGAGGACCTCGGCGTTCGGTGTCGGGGAATCGACGGCCCTTCTTGAGTAACCTCCTTTTAAGGCGGGAGTCACGGGTCGTCGAACGTCCGATGGTGAACAGGTTGAACTACGGCTGTGAAGTGGCAGTTTTGTTCCTAGTGGTGCTTGTTGATGACAGAGCGTTGGCGTCTGCAAGGAAGAGGTGTGCGGGGCACCTCGGTGACGATAGTTCTTGACCGCAAAGAGATGATGAAGAACTGTGGCCCAGCAAGGGCGTCGTGTCGTCAGCGTCTCTGTGGTCTTTAGGTGGCGGGAAACCCACCGGGGGATGCTCCTCGGTGCGTCGACGGTCAGGCCTTCTCCAGCGGGAGACAAGTGGGTGACGATGCAGACGAGAGTGTCCGATGATCAATGGAAGTTCTTAGGCAAACGGGAGCACGGCGGCTCCGGTCGGCGACGGCGGTCGTCGACAGTGGCGGACAACACTCCGGGTGCTTCTCTTTGAGATTCCGTGCAGTCCCCGTCTCAGGTCGGCAGCCTGTCGAAGGTCTGTCTAGCAGGGAGCTTTGGCAAAGATCAGCTGTGCACGATGGTCCCTCGTAGCTCGGGAAGAGGGCGCCTTACTAGGTCCTCTCTGGGTCAGTCCTTGGAAACACAGCAGCTTTCAGATTGTGAAGGAGAGCAACAGCAATTCTTCTCGTCCAGCAGGGCTTCAAGGTCAAGCATCAGTTACTCCAGTTACTCGTCGCAGTGGACTTCAGCTTCTGAACACGATTCCTAGCAGTGAGAGGTCCCCAGATACATTGTTGATCTCCCATTCATTCCGCTGGGTCACACTCAAGCATCCTATCACGACTACGGGCATTCATGCAGGCAGACAGCCAATTAGGCACACAATGTATTCAGGCCATTCACTTCTCTCCAGACACTTACAAAAAGTTATGTGTATTGGGACAAGTACCGAGCCATTCAACACTCCAAGCTGCATTCATACCGGTTTCAGGCAGGGTTGTCTCAGCCATTGTGTCAACCACCAGATACTAGACACCCACAACACAGAATGCATATTCGTCACACACTCTATTCACCCAGGTCCCACCCACAGGAGGTACCCACAACATACATCACCGGGAAGGCTCCAGCTAGTCTGGCCGGGCCTTCACAACAACACCATATATGGCACTTCCACCCAACAGCCAGTCAGGGGGAAGGGACAGAGTCAGGGCTTCCCAGGACCTTGGGAAAACAAGGTAATGGGTAATAGAAAGCAAGAGGCCACCAGGGCCATCTTGTTGTCCATCAGGAATCAACTGATCCCAATGGCAGGACCAGGGTATCCCAAAAAGGAGGATACTCCGCGCACCTGTCAACTTCAGCATGGAGCTGCCACCAGCTCATACCCTGCTCTGCGGGCCACCCACAGGTGCCCAAAAACATACACTAGTGGCACAGGGTTGTACCCCCACCAATGGGTGCCATAAGGGTATCCCACGGGTCCGTTCACCAAACCAAAAGAAAGAGAGCTGCACCGCCAGGAGTCCTACATGAACTCCTGCGCAGAAAACACGACAGAACACACGATAAAAAGAAGTAAAGGACAAGGATACGGAGGCCCTGTCCCTCCGATGCATTTCCAGCATCACAGTCGCTCCCCCCAGACTGAGGTGGAGGGTGCCTCATCTCCCACGGGATAGACACCCTCATCCAGACGGTCAACATACCTTCTGGAAAGGCAATCTGCATTAACGTGACTCTTCCCTGGTCTGTGCTCTATGGTGAAGTCTAGCCCTTGCAGGCTAATGGAGCACTTGAGCAGTTTCAGCTTTTCACCCTTCATCCGCATAAGCCACTTCAGGGGCTTATGATCTGTTTGGACTTTGAAGGTAGACCCCGTAAGGTAGGGCCTAAAACGCCTAAGGCTCCAAACTATACTAAAACATTCCTTTTCAACAGTAGCCCACCTAAGTTCTCTACCCTTGAGTTGTCTACTGATGAATATGATAGGAGGTTCTCTCCCTTTGTCATCTAACTGGGACAAGACAGCTCCAATTCCGGTGTCGCAGGCCTCCGTCTGGACGATAAAGGGTCGGCTGTAGTCCGGCACACACAACACGGGTGCCCGACACAGACTTTCTTTCAAGCCATCAAAGGCCCTCTGACAGTCTTCAGTCCAATTGACCTTCCTAGGCTGCTTGGGTGAAGTCAGAGCTGTCAGTGGTGCAGCTATGGTTCCATAGTCCGCCATGAAATTGCAATAATACCCGGTGAGGCCCAAAAAGGCTCTCACCTGGGTTTGAGTAGTGGGAGTCTCCCAGTCCTGTACATCCTGTACCTTACTGGGGAGTGGTTGGATTTGACCCCCTCCTACCTCATGACCAAGATACGTGACTTTCCCCTGAGCTATCTGGCACTTGGTGGCCTTGATAGTGAGGTTAGCCCTCTTTAAGGCCTGCAACACTCTACCCAGATGTGTCAAGTGCTCTTCCCAAGTGGAACTGTAGACGGCAATGTCGTCTAAATAAGCCACACAAAAGGCTTCCAGCCCACTGAGAGCATGTTTGACCAATCTCTGGAAGTTGGCAGGGGCATTCTTTAACCCAAAAGGCATGAGCCTAAACTGGTAGAGTCCCTCTGGTGGTGAGAACGCCGGCTTTTCCTTGGCATGGTCCATCCGAGCTATTTGCCAATAGCCTGAGGTGAGGTCAAAGGTGCTCACAAATTTGTCAGCACCTATGGTGTCCACGTGCTCATCAGCCCTGGGCAATCGGTGTGCGTCAGTTTTGGTGACGGCATTGACTCCTCGGTAGTCCACACAGAACCTCCAATCCTTGGTACCTTCCTGGGAACTTGCCTTGGGGACAAGGACCACGGGTCTGGACCAGGGACTGGTTGAGGGTTCAATAACACCCAGATCCAACATCTTGGCGACCTCAGCCTGGATGTGGTTCTTAACCGTATCTGACATTCGGTAGCTCCTGCTCTTGACAGGCACGCTGTCACCAGTGTCAATCTCGTGCTTACACCACGGTGTAAGGCCTGGCGTCAGTGAAAACAGTTAGGCATACTGCATGAGCAAAGTCCTGCAGGCCCTCTGCTGCTCGGTTGTCAAATCTGGAGAGAGCTGCACTCCCTCCACTGAGCCATCCTGAGGGTTGATATGCAGCAAATCAGGAAGGGGGTCACTCTCATCCTCTTCTTGCTCGAAAGCTAGCAAGAGACATGAGACTTAAGCTCGCCTGTGGAAAGGCTTGAGCCTATTGACATGGAATACCTTAGGGGCTAACCCTGGGACTCCCATGTCAACCAGATAGTTGACCTTGCCCATCTTGGAGATTATCCGGAAGGGTCCAGTCCATTTATCTGCCAATGCCTGAGGCTTGCCATGCTCCATCACGAGGACCTCCTGTCCCGGAGTCCAATCCACTTGCGATGCTTTAAGGTCATGCCAGTATTTGTTCAATTCCTGGCTGGCCTTGAGATTCGCTGTTGCTTGACCCATCATCTGTGTCATCCTCTGTCTGAGGCCTACCCACTATCCGAATGCTAGCAGAGCACCCTGCTGCAGAACTTTCCATCTTCCTTGCTCCAGACTCCAGAAACTTGGCAAAGCAGAACCCATTGCATAGCTGAACCACTTTCAGTTAGGCCTTAAATTCCACAAACATAATCCCACAAACCTAAGGGGAGCATCAACATACAGCCGGGCTGTGCTGTACTGCTTGCCTGCTGAAATAATTATCATCAGAACCAAAAAGGGCAGATCCAATCCAGTCCTGTGCCATGCTGTGACCAGAGTGCATTGCAGATCAGATCCAGTCCTGTGCCGTGCGGTGCCAAGAGCTCCTTGACGCTGCCCAAATCCGATGTGCCCAGCAGTCTGTCCTGACCAGAATCCCTGACCAGCATCCCTAACCAGAATCCCTGACCATAATCCTGACGGTTACATTTGAAACATATCTAGTGAGTATCTATAGGTAGAACTGTGGCAATAGCATATGTACCTTGTCTAGTTAATCCCTAACTTAAATCCATCCTTTTCAATGGGGATTTACCGGTCCCACAAAGGTCAGACTACACCGGTAAGTCCCCATTGAACCATACTGGTGCCGGACCCGTTATTGGAGACTGTCATGGCGCAAATAGTGCCGTGACTACCTCCAATCTCGGAATGTGGCCCAGTGTGATTAAATTGTAAATACATAAATAAATATTTTAACTTTGCAAACCAGCATGATTCCTGGTTCAGTGTGACCAGGGGGTGGTTCCAGAAGAGGGGTGTGATATGAGTGTTACATCGTTCAGAATAAAAGAACTTTTACACAAAAATAAATAAGGATTTCAGTTGTGCATTACACGCTAGGCATTGACTTGAGTGTGTGCCGGATTGAAATCACTTACACAGTTGTTCACCTAGTGGAATCCCTACTGGACTTTGGTCTAACCATATTAGTTAACTACTCTACCCACAACGCCTACACACTGGACCAAGTCTTTGGATGGTCAACAGAAATTAAAGTTGACCAATTTTTCTCCATTTCCTGGACTGATCATTTAGGTATACCATTCTCAATCCCTATCTATCTACCTTAGATATCAAAACCATATCCTGATCCACCTATATACTTTCACCCATTAAAGACACCAACTGCTACCTAGTCTTTACCATACACAAACATTCATGCATCTTAACAATCCAAATGCAATTGTAGGAGTCTTAGACCTCTGAACTCTAGAGATTGCTGATAAACTTGCCCCAATAACTTTAACCAACCGACGACCTAGACAGAAGCAAAGTAACAAATATTTTATGCAAGAACGCATCACCTCACATAGAAAGGTTAGGGAACTGGAAAGACACTGACGTCATACATATAATATAGAAACACACAGGGAATTAAAGCAACATCAGTTCTACTATAAAAAAGTAAATAGCTTAGGCAAACGTGTATTCTGGCCAGAAAACCAACTCAGTACCATACTCAACAAGGGAACTCTTCTCATAGTGAAAGACTTATTTAAAGGATCAGAGCCCACTAACGTTGTATCATCTCAATCCCTCATAGACCAGTTATCCCAGCCTTTGCAAGATCAACAAAATGAGGAGCCGGCCATTCCAATCGAACCGCCCACCAATTCTGTTTGCATTAACCCTGAACAGAACCCGCATGAAACTCAGGAATCATTGAACTCCTTTTTGGTGATAGAGCATGAATCTATGCTTCTGTTCTTAACAGGGGTGGCTCCTGAGCACTGATTGTACTAGATTTATCGGGCACTTTTGATATGGTGGACCATCAAATTGCTCTCTCTAGACTGGAGGAACATGGATTCCATGGCACCATAATTAAGTGGATACAGTCTTTCCTAACAAACCACTCACAAAAAGTGTATTATGGTCCATTAGAGTGAGATATGACTGATGATTTCTGGTCCAACAAAGTCAGATAGTGTCTGTCCTCAATCAAGTCCTGGATGGACCCTAATTTTCTAAAGATTAACCCAGATAACATGGAGATGCTGACAGTAAATTTAAACCACTAACAGTGGAAACCATATTTTTAGCTGGATACCTTCGGCTAATGCCCAGAGCCCAAACAAGGAATCCCAAATCTAGCTATTACATTTGACCAAGATTTATTTTTAAACAAACAATTAAAAGCATTCATAAAGGCAACTTTTTTTTCTCATCAGGAGAATTAATCACCTCCTACTAATTTTGTCCTTCACTCATCAAGTAATGATATTATATGATACGATAGGTTATTTATAGCATTCTTAATACCAAGGTGTTTCTAAGCGCGGATGCAGGGATCGAACCTGTGCTGCTCCGTGTTGTCTTGCTTCCAAGTTGAGCATGTTACCCCTAAGCTATCCTCCCGAGACGGCAATACATTCAATCATATGATCTTTCCTAGATTAAAACAACAGTATTTATCTAGGTTTGCTAATACCTAATTTCAAGACTACAGATAATCCATAATGCATTGTCCAGGATCTTGCTAAAGGTTAGGAACCAAGAACACATAAACCTGGCCTTACAAGCCTTGCATTGGCTACAAAAATATTTGTTAACTTTGAAAGCCTATCTCGTTTTTAAAGGTTTGCATAAGGCAAATAGCTCTCCTTTCTTAACCAAACTTAATGTGTACGTTCCTAATTGACCACTGAGATCAAATAATGAAATATTGTTCACGGTTGCATCCTACCATTAAGAAAGTCAAGGTGGACCTACTTTTACAGTACAAGCAGTCAAACTATGGAACTGAATCCCTCCGTCATTACGTAGAGAGATCATCTTAATGATATTTTGTAAACACCTAAAAACCTTTCTTTTTGGTCTCCCCTAAATAACTACTCCTTAACAGTGTTGATTAACATTTTCAACTTCCCTAAAGCACCAACATACCTTTGGGTGACAGATGTGCTTTATGAAAACTCCTGTAACATAACATAGCATAACATAACATAACATCACCTGTCCCCTTTCTCTTCTTTGCCCATTAATGGTGGAATCAGATGGGAAGTACTCTTGGCACACTTCTATTTCTCTTGGTGCATCATTAATGTCTACCAGAATGGCAGTGTCATGGCCCAGGGCTCTCAGCCCAACCTCCTCCTTCTTGACAGGTGTCTCCCGTCTCTCATCAACTTCCTCCCTTCTCCTGTCACCCCTCTTTCTGCCACCCACTGGCCTCTTCATCACCTTTGACAGATGTACCACATTTTTGTAACCCCCCTCGGAAGGCCTCGAAAGATGTCAACAAGGTTCACTTAGCTAGCCTTAACTTAAACACTCCTCTGACATCTGTAACCTCCTTGAAGACTTTCACCTTGATGTCCTCGCTCTCACTGAGATCTGGTTCACTGCCAGCTCAGTCACTGCTTTTGAAAACTCCTCCCTGAGCATCTCACAATCCTCTCTAAGCCCAGGCCTAACAGGTCTGGAGGTGGAGTGGCCCTGATCTTCCATGACTGGGCACCTGCTACTATCATACCACTCAGTCCTACTCTTCCTTTGAATGCCTCGTCTGCAGGTTTGGTGTCTCTCCTATCCTCTCGCTGACTCTCGACACCATCTACAGGACCCCTGGCCATGTCTCCCTCTTCCTTTCAGAGTAGTCTGACTTCACCTCTTCTCCCCTGGCCTCTACACCCAAGCCTCTCTTCTTCAGAGACTTCAATATTCACCTTGACTTTCCTGATGCAGCCTCAGCATTCTTCCTCAACCTCTGTGATCTGTTTCCCTCACCATTCTTCCTCTGGTTTGACCCACTCAGCCGGGCATACCTTTGAAGCTCTCATCTCAGCAGACATCCCCATCTCCAACCCACTCATTAAACCTCTCTCCAGGTCTGACCATGCTCTCCTGTCCTCTCATCTAGATCTCTTGGGTCCCCCAGCTAAGCATCTGCCCGCACTGCAAGACTCCTTCTCCATCATTCAACCAATGAAGTGAGTGTAAGTTGCTGCTTTTGCCACCACTTACATTCCCCCTCCCACTTCAGTCACTGACTCTCAGACTGATACTGCCCTTGCTAACCTCCACCACTCCAACTCCAATACCCTGGACATCCTTCCCCTTGTCATGAGGATCCACATGAAACCTGCATCCAAGCGTAACACCTGGTATGACTCCGACCTAGCCTCTCTGAAACGCAAGTGCAGCATTGCTCAACGGAAGTGGCATACTTCAAGCACATCCACTGACAGACTGGCCTGCTGCCTTCTCCAAAGGCAATACAGACTCTCAATCTGCTCTGGGAAGAGTGCCCATATCCAAGCCCACATCTCTGGGGCCACCGACAACCTGGCTGAACTGTTCAAAATCTACAAGGAACTCACCAATGTAACTGCAGTCTCCTCTTCTCCTCTGCCATCCCAGACCCTCTGCACTGCACTGACTCCCCCTCACAATTAAAACTCAGGACATCCTGTCCTCACTCTCCTCGCTCTCCTTGACTCCCCTCCCTCCTCCCTCGCCCGCTCTCAAGCCTTCCTTAGCCCCCCACTTTCCTTCCTTCCTACTCTCCTCCTTCTCGCTCATATCACCGGATAAGGTCTCCAAACAAGTCCTTTCTATGAAGGTCTCCTCCAAACAGGTGCTCCCCTGCTTTTCCAGAACTATCAAGGACAACATTGCTTACCTTACCCCAGCCTTGTCTTTTTTCTGCAATCACTCCTTTGCCAGTTGCTCCTTCCATTACCCCTGAAGCACTCCTTGTGCACCCTCTCCTTAGAAAGCCTTCTGCTGCCCCTTCCTTGGCAAGCTCTGGAGAAGTTGGCCATCTCCCAATTGATCCACCACACTGTCTTTTGGTTCCACGACCACCAGTCTGGCTTCAGAGAATCCAGAGTCATGGAAACTACTCTCCTGAACACCCGTGAAGACTTGCTCTCAAATCGAGAATCCAACTCTCCTTCCATTCTCATCCTTCTCGATCTTTCCTCTGCCTTTGATACGGTCAATCATATATAAGCCCTTGGCATCACGGACCAGGCACTTGACGGGTGACCTCCTTTCTATCTGCCCAACCTTCCCAGGATCAACTTGGCCCTACCCTCTCCCGCCCTGACCATGGGGTTGCCCCTTATGTCGGACTGACTGTGTCAATGACTCTGATGCCTTAGAAATAGGTAATTCTAAATCCGACCATCTTACTTCATTATCCAAAGGCGGATGTTCTTCTAGCTCACATATAAAACTCCTAACTTCCCTCTGGTAGGTTTCCCTTTCTTTGTCTGATACTTCTTGAGCCCAACTCATGCAACTCCTCTCATCGTTATCTCTATTTAATGTTAAACTGTCTAAAGACAGCTCCTTCTGTCTTGTACTACAGGAGGCTTCCTCCGTGTCATACAGCTGCGTACTCTTAAGACGCTCATTTTTTCCCTTCCTTTGTGCTTCTTTCTGAGCTTGTATTTCATGATATACTTTATTGATTGTTTCCCCAATGCTTTGCAAATCAAATTTGTCTTCCAGATTTACGCCAAATGTGCCTGGAAATGGCTCAGACTCAGGAAAGAATTCCTCTATGTCTTCCCAGTCTACTCGTGGATTGGGATCTCTTACTTCCCTTTCCAAATACTCAAGATCGCTTGTTCTCTGTCTCTTTTTGAGATCCATTTCATCATCGACTTCTCTGCGCTTTCTCGCCTCTTCTCTTATTTTATCTTCCTCTTTCTTTTTCATATTCCTTCATTCATTTGCCCTTCGCCTTTCCTCATCCCTTTGCCTTTGTATTCTTTTCTCTTTTATCCTTTCCTGTTCATCACCTTCTATTGTTTTCTCCTTTAGTCTTTCCTTTTCTCAGCTATTCTTCTTTTATTATCACGCTTTCTTTGTTCTTCTGCTCTCTTTTGTTTTTTAGCTTGCTCATCTTGATATAACTGTTCTTGTCTTTGTCTATCTTTACTTCTCGCTACTTCGTCTCTCAATCGTTCCTCCCTTTCTTTGTCTTTTCTGTCTTGTTCGTCTTGATCTCCCCTTTGTCTTACATCTTCGATGCCCTTATCATCGAGTTTAAGTAAAATCTGACCTCCCAACCACTCGCTGTACGAGTGCTATCTCATCAGTTGTATCCTTATGTCCTTTCCATCTCTTTATTTCTCTCCTTTTGTCTAGAGATGTACTTGCTTGATCCCTTCTCTCCTTATTGCGTCTCTCCTTATCCCTCAGGACTTTGGAGGTTATATCTTTCTCAGTGTCTTTTTCTGGGCCACGTCACTACTTTGCGTAGGTGACTCGTATGACGGATTGCTATGTCCCGTCGCTGCTTTAAGTTCTCTTAATGGGTATAACCCGTTTTCTTTCTTCATCTTGTCTTTCACTTCAGAAGGGGCGGGCGAAGCAGAAGGATCTTCACCCCCCTCTTTGAATATGTTTAGTATCCAATCTAAAGGAGGCTCCTCCTCCTTCTCGTGTTCATACATTTTCCAAATCTCATGACTCGCTAGGCGCTTTCCTAACTTTTTCTCTGTGTTCGCAGCATGCAAATATGTGTCATCATATGCTGTAGAACTGTTCTCGATAATGACCCGCCTTGGAGCCACGGCATAAACATTTTGTCTGCGGTCCCTTTAACCCATTCTGCACTGTACTGTTTAAGTTTAAACGCGTGCTTTGGTAGCTGTTTGCAAAGATGCACTAATGGTGTAACTTCTTCCATTTCTATTTCATTACCACTTCCCTTATGCTCTAGTTACAGTTTTCAATTTTATTTTTCAATTAACATACACTTCAAACCATCAAAGTTTAATCTTAAAATTATCACTTTTTGCATCTTACTTCCACGTTTCTTTATCACTTAAAACATTTCTTTTTCTCAACAGTGACGTCACCACACTTTTCAACCACATAAACAAAACAGACAGACTTGACCGATCACATATACGTGCACCTCACGATCCTTTCCTTAGGACTTGTCTTAACCTCTACAATTCTTGTTCCGACTGGAACTTAAGCCACTTCCCTTAAGAAAGTCTTTAAACTTATCTCGTCTCCTATATGTCCCTCATAAAAAGGGGGCTCTGAATTAAAGCTTCTGCTAGCATTCTTTAAAATCTAGGAACAGTGCGTATCCTTATAGTGTGGCTACACCTCACAACTATTTTCCTCATATATTACATGGCAACACTCAAGTTATTATCTTTCCCATATACATATATTTTACTCTCTTACTCTTGCATTATATTTTATCCCGCCTCCTTCCATTACCCTCCATTATTTACTACGCATGCATCCCTTTTGCCACTCTCTTTGGTCTTATTCACTCACCGTTCGCATGTTTTTGTCTTCGGACCCTCGGGATCACTGCCTTCATTGCCGCCTCTCTGAGCTGCTTTTTGATCCGCTTCGCGTAGATGTGGGAGGGGCTCCTATTTCAAAATAGGGGTCCCGTCACAAGCGACTTGCAAGATTTGGGTTCTATTCTAACCTGAATCTACGGGGAGCTTTATGTCCTGTCAGCCGAATGGCAAAGGTTGTGCGATATTGCCGAGACCCTAAAGTTTACTTATGTCGACGGCCGATGGTACCTTATCTAACCATCAATCTCTGGTACCAAGTGAACTGGTGACTACCAGCCCTTTAAGATGAGTAGCAATACCCTTGAGATGAATGGGGATGCAGATTTTAATCAAACATCAATAATTCAGACGACACAGATAGCTTGGCAAAAAGTTTGTCTGTTTTAATGTAAGTAAAACGAACATCAGCAATCGCTCGATACTCAACTCTCAACTCATTTAAGAAAAAACAATATTTTCATAGACCAAATGTGTCACTACTGACATGTAGAGCTGCGTCATTACCAACGTCATCCTACATGGCAAACTTCTAAAACCTATCGGGAAGCGGGATTGGCTCTAAGTGAACTACTAAGTATAGGTGTAATATCTGTATAAAGTAACAGAGAGAAATAATTGGATAGTCAACAACAGGTCGGGCAACTAAGCCCTCCCTTCAAGATGGCCGCTATGAGTGTCACTAAATGTACGATGTCCCATTGGCTACACAAACTATAGGACCCCAACTATGTGGTCCTCTACAATTGGTTGGCTTCTAACCCCCGTCAATAACTTTCCACCTACGTGGGCAGCACGCAGACTGAACAACCAGGTACGGGTGAGCTTGTCTTGCTAACAGCTTCCCATCCATTAAAAGAACATTTCCTTCATCACCTTAATGTTCCAGTGGCAATTAGTGTTTGAAGTTGGCCTTGAGTCTGTACTGTTCCCTGGGATTTTTTAAGGAGTATGGGTACTGTCTGGCTTCCGCGCATAGGTGTGATCTCCTCATGGGTCAAACTTTCTTCCATCACGTGACTGGACACCATGAATTGAGCCTTTTCTTGTATTTGATTTTATTCCCCAATAGTCCTCTGACGTCTGTTGTTTTCACTTGACCTTCTTGAACAGGAGCTCTGTTCCTTCACAGTAATTGTATCTAATGTCAGCCAATTTTAGTTCTGATAACACCTTGGCTCTTTGGCTCATCCAACTCCATACCTGAAATATATTCTGCTTCATTCAATTGCTTTTGTAACTGCGACACTGAATTTGAGGCCGTCCTCATTTGTTCAAGACTGCTATATACGTAGTGGAACCTTCATTCTTTATTTAATCCATATGTATCTATGAGGTATATGTGTATATGTTGGTGCTTGCCGCTATCTATTCACTATAAGCATTTGGCTAGCTTTAGGATTGCTTTGCTGCTTGTGTTTCATGCATCTGTACACGTTTAAGATAACTGAGCATCTTCATCATGCTTATGGCATAAATCTCTTTATCTTGATCTCAAAATGTCACTTATCCTTGGTACTTCTTCGTTCTTCATAAATCGTCCTCATCTCAGGTTTGATTATCTTCTATAAATGGAATCGATTCAGTTTCGTATGACGTCATCATTCATCCTGGTCATTCAGTTTCTTTATGTCATCAGGAATCGCATTCAAATGGCCATCATATTGTCTTGGATGTAGGTATGGTGTCCTTAATGGATACTTTACTTCCCATATTCTCTTAGGTATAGGCATTCTTATGGGTACTGCACAGAGTCATTGCTCTTCTTCTTGCCTTCTGATTGGTGTATTATATGTCACATACTTTGGTTCATACTTCTCAAGTAATGTAGGCGGGGTAGGTGGAGTAGGGTTACTTGGTTCCTCCCTCTACACACTAAACAGCCTTACCAATGTTATCTAGTACTGGTATAATTATATAAACACATTCCATCCTAGAATATGAGGGGAAAGTGCAGTTTGAGGAAACAAATATTATTCTCCCAATGATTGTATTTCTAACATCACTTGATACCATAACATGGTGCAAACACTGACCAAATTCTTTGACATATCACATCTCTAACATCAGGCTGTAGGCTGTATGTCTGCATCACTAAAGGCTGTCACCATAACAATAACACCTTCCTATAAAAGGTAAGTGCAGATCCAGAGATACCCAAAAACTACAGTCATATAGCTAAAATTCCATTTATTTCTTGCAAGATATTTACCACCCAACTGTCCTCCACAGAGAAGAGAAACACCTACATTTTGAAACCAATTTGGTTTTCACTCAATCAACAGAAACAGGTGTCCTTTTAATGGAAAAGGCAATTCTGAAAGCACTTGACAGCAACAGCCTGTGTACTCCTTGTTCTGTCTGTTGGCTGTCAACAATAGAGTCAACCTCCAGACACTAACACAAATATAAAATGTTCAGATATGATTGACAGATAGATATCTTTACATAGAGCCACTCAGAATCCTCCTCGCTCCACACAGTACCACATCCACAATATGTAGATGACGCAGAATTCTGCCTCAGGATATTCTCCAATGAAAACATCCACAGGCTCAAGGCCTTCACCACAATGATCCAGCCATAGATGCCCTGTGCTTACCTGAACCTCAACGCCACCAAAACTGAATTCCCACTGCTAACCAACCACACTGAAAACCCTATCATCCATACCTGGCCCTCTATTTTATGTTTTATTTATTAGGTATTTCTAATGCACACACATGCGCCAAGTCCCTTGGGTTCGACATTGACAGACACCTCTCCTTCAAACAGCACATAGCAATGAAGACACAAACAGCTTAATATCAACTTTCTCTCTTGCGAAAATCAAGCCCTCCATCATAGAAAGCAACTTCAAATCTGTTGTCCAACCCTTAATCCTTTCCCACCTGGAAGGACTTCTGGCGACTACGCTGGCACCACCTGAGAGGTGTACTTCATGCTGCAATATGACTCATCAAAGTACTCCTCAAATTTGACCACATCTCCCAGGCTCTCATCGAACTGCACTGGCACCCTCTGCAAGCCTGCATCATCTTCAACTCCTGCTGTGTCATCTACGAGGCTGGCACCCTAAAGTCCCCAAACTACCTCACTAAGAAACTCAGCATTTCTGGAGTACTACGATCCACCAGAAGTAAGAACATGTGCAGACGTGAACTCCTCCGGTTCAGGAAGGAAAGAACCAAAAGACAGGCCTTTTCTGTCTACACCCCAAGAATCTGGAACCACCTCCCAGTCCATATCAGACTTGCCTCATCGCTTCTACAGTTCAGGAAGGAGCTCAAGACCCTCATGTTCAAGGAATGGTGCCTCCCGAACACCTAGGCCCACACACCCTCTAGTCTCCACTGTACCTTAGACTGTGTGATCTTCTCGCCACTGTTTCCTCACCTGGTTGCTTGTAGATCGCTTGTTGCCAAATTGCCTGCTCTCCCCTGTTGTTAGCGCCCCATTCCCTTGTTTCTCTGCTTCCTTCACCAAGATCATCCTGCTATAACTGTAAAGTGGCGCATTGCTTTTCAAAGCTAGGTCCACACACAATAAATACCTTAATAATAATAACCCTAATCATTATGAGTCACTTCTGTTCTCCAATTTGCAGTATGTGCACATTAGTTTTTAATGCAAAGTTGGATCTGTAATGCTTTTTTTAATACTAGGTCTGCCCAAATGTAGACTCCAGCCGGGCTCTGCAAAGAGCTCTGAGCACAGTGCACGTGTCTGGCATATCTAGCGGCTGCTGCAGTGTGGGGGAGTCTGTTTTACTGTGGAATTATATGACCCAGGTTCCAAGAATCATAGGGCATCATCCAATGCAGTTTGGCACAGGTGAAAGACATGTCTCACTGATTCCCAGGTTGCAGCTAGGCAACATTAATGGCTGCAGGAATGTGTGTTTCTTTTAAGGTGCCAGGACTCCAAGTGGAATGTGGAGTCCCAGTGATGTCCGTCAGATCATTGAACACTGGTCACACTGTGCCTCCCCAATATCTAGAGTGTTCATAATGGTAGATCACCATAAGGGCACAGTGGCCCTAATTCAATGCAAGGTCATATGGGCAACTCAATCTCCACACCTGCTATGGACCAACTGACTAGGGCTCTAGAGTTGGAATAAAAGCAACACATGTTTACGCAAGTAACTCTGCCGTGGTCAGGAATTAAGATATATAATCTCTTCAACAAAAGTATCACCCCAATGGGCAAGTACCTCATGCATCAAAAATCTTTCCTCACTAAGAATTAGGAAGTCATTACATTTGTGGTGGCAGCTGTATAATGGGTAGTGTTCTTCAATACCACCTGTATATATGTTACTCACCATTGCAGTTTGGTATCACTAACAAAAGTCTCCTGGTCGAGTCCTCATAAAATTATGCTGGTGGTTTTCTATAAATGTCCTGATCGTCTTAATATCCAAACAGCATGTAATAAAAAATCCTTCAAAACATACCTGCGGAGACTTTCCTCATGTAAATATCAACCAACGTACATAAATATATTTTTATATATAAAATTCTTTTTAAATAGCAATGCATTTCAATGTTGTGCTGGCTACTTAAACCAAAAAGTGATGGCCACTTTTTTTAGCCCGTTTGCACCATTGCAAAAGGTGTCCAGCCATATGCAAATCATACAGGTACTGCCACCAATGGGAACAGCCGAACTGCTAGGCCAAGTCCCCTCTGCACGGAAACACAAACAACCCGAGACATGTTTCAGCCTTGTTGGGCCTCCTCGGTGAGGTACAGCTAGGTTCACTATGGTGCAGCAAGCAAGGGACCCATGTCTGGGCATACTTCTCTAACATAGGGAGATATACTAAAACCAAGGCTGGTAATAAACACTGCTTGAGTATCAGACACAAAGAACAGCCACAGTAGCAGCACTTCACCTGCATTTAACTACAAAAGGACCACCTTTGGGGAAACACACATCAGGCCACCATTCTGGGAAATGGAGTGATGAAACAACTTTTGCAGGAGCTGATAATGCTGTTGAAAGGGAGGGTTCTACGTTATTTAATCGCGGGACATTTCATTGCGGGTTTTTCTGAAATATAGTGCAATAAGTTGCTAGCATTGTTTGTATCTGAAATAGAGAACTATCTCAATGTTCATTAATGCATCCTTTTCCTCGTGCCTGCTTCACACTAGCCTCAAGGAAGTTTGGGTTTTTCCTCTATTAAACAAACTTTCCTTGGACCCCACGATAGCCACCAATTACCGGCCTATATCTACAGTCCCTTTCCTCCTAGAGATCTTGGATAGAGTAGCATGCCTCCAGATCCAGCAATATTTGAAGACCACCTGTATCCTAGGAACTCGCCAATCAGGCTTTAGTCCTGGTCATGGCGTGGAATAGGCTTTACCAGACCTAAAGACTCTGCTTGATGATATCAGGAAAGCCTACACTCGTTCTTCTCCTAGACCTCTTGGCAGTGTTTGATCTGGTAAATCACAAGCTCTTCTGCCATGCACCTCACCACTGCAGCAAACTTCTCGCCTGAAGCTACTGGCTGGATCACCTACTTCTTGGCCAGCAGAACCATCAGAGTTTTTGCAGAAAATGCAAGAGCACTCCCTCGCCAATCTCCGGTGGTGTCCCATCTCCTACAGGAACTACGCTTACGACACTCAAATTCTTCTCCCTCTTTCCAGGCAAAGTCATGTTGTTCCGCAGAAATGACTATGCATTGACTTTGCCCGGACTTGACTGGAAAAATACACTTTGCACGGTTCCATGAATCAGGGGTTGTGTCGGCAGTGCAAAGTCACTTTTCAGCAGTGCAAATTCACTTTGAACCGAGCAAATATTCCATGAATCGGGCCCTGGGGGTCTGCTTTGACTCTTCTTTCTCAAAGGTGAAATATGATATTCAAATTATTAGCTTCACTTTTTTACCATCTTATATTGTCTGGACTGGTGAAACCCTTTCTTAAATCTGAACACTCTGAACAGTTGGCACGAGCTATTATAAGTTCTACAATTAATTACGACAACAAAAGGCAATATACGCTTCTTCAACTCCAGGTTCTCGTAAAGATAGATTTAGCATATAATCTCCAACCAGATTCACTCGAGCTTGCAGTGAACATCTTCTAGCTGTTCCTCAAATAAGATTTGCGTGGGAAATGGAGAGGTCTTTTCATTTTGCACAGCACAGGTCTTGAATTCACTTCTGGAGGAAATTTATCAGACCCAGGAATTATTGGGGGTCATTTTCTAATGGAATTGAGCGGAAAAATTACTGTGCAAGAGTAGCATCTCCAGTTTGCTTTCCTCCTCTGTCTCAGGAGAGCATTTGGTTGTACGCCTGCATGATCATGCAGGTGTAAAACCAAGGGATTGCAATTGAATCTGCTTTGCTTTTGCACCTGGTGTAGAGCAGGTGGCTCCATTTGGAATCCCTTATAAAACAACCCTGTAAAGCGTATTTGCAAGCAGTGTTTCATTTCTCTCAAAGCGGAGAGTAAAGGTAAGTGTGCCTTGCTTGACTTTTACACTGTATTTGTATCAGGAGACCAGCAACACGTAAGTGCAGGTGTTGGTGGTGCGCTGCATGCAATTACCATATTATGTAAAATGATCCTTGAGACAGAAAATTTAAACATGCTTCTTTTAGCTCAGCTCTATCCCTCCGTCATATAAACTGTACTCCATCTTTCTGTGGTTCCTCTTACGCGTTACCTTGTTTCTGTTTCTTTGTAGCTCCGGATAGAAGCTCAGGGGTTACAACCAAAAAGGCTAGCTAGCCCAGAGTGCCAACAATCCTGACATTAGCATAGCCCCAGATCTTTTCTAGACCTAGCAACACCCCTGTTTATGGGAAAGCGCTTTGACACCATGGGTTCGCTTGCGACAGACAAGTAAATCTAATCAAATAAGTAGCTCTGACTTATGCATCAGTAGTGCTCATCATTGTGTTGTGAAGAGGATATACAATTTAAAAAATGATGTGATAGGTTATTTATAATGCGCTTAATACCCTGGGGTTTCTAAGCACGGACCCGGAGATCGAACATGTGTTGCTCAATGTCGTCTTGTTTACAAAGCGAGCATGCTGCCCCCGAGCTATCCCCCCCCCGAGACGTACAAAATATTTAACCTGCATGCTAGAGTAAGACATCCACTGCTCTAATTATGGGTATACCCCACTTGTCGAATGGCAATTTTGCCAACTACGTTTCCGTAGAATTTGAAGAACTTTTTTTTTTACCACAGTTGGTAAGTTTGGGTATGGTAGATAGAAGGGTGGGTCGGTTGTGGTGGGGTGTGCCCCCCACCCCACTTAATTTCTGTGGTTAAAAAGAATGGTAAAAACAGTTACTGTCGAGCGCGTGCAGAGTACAGAAAAGCAGGGAATCCATTTTGCTGGAAGCGAGTGGCTAAACGTGTACCCATCAAATGTTGATCCTTGTTTGTATTCTTCCCACTCGATCCCCTACTGGATTCGACATGTCAGGGCGGAGGTCTAAATCCTGCACGCCCTAAAGTGTGCCCTGGCATTTTAGTGCTTGGTTCTTGCAAAAGCGAGCGAGGATTGGGGAGAGCAGTAGACGATTCGGGTGCCAAATGCTCGAACGCAAGAGCCACTGGGCTATGTTAATATTTGCTTACCTTGTGATTATGCAAAAATATATTAGCTAATTATTTTGAATAATGCAATTAAGATATGCATATTTAGCAGAAACAAGACAATAGAAATGTTGCAGTCAGCGCTTGCTGGGTTGCACTCATGGGCAGCAGAGGGGCTCAGCGCAGTCTCTGTTGGCACAGCATACCATCAGTCCAGTTCTGCCTTCACTGGCATTAGTTCTCTTGCAGTCATTAATTGCCTTTACAGCTTGACTTGGTGACACAGCCAGTTGTCGCGTCGACTTTTATTATGAAACAACTACTGTGCACATTTAGGTGTGGCTTTTGGAATGAAACCGTGCGTGTATGTGTACGATGGTTTTAGGTGTGCATGGATGGATGGATTTGTGTTCATGCATGCATACGGTCCACCTATTGGCATAAGAGGCTAACACAACTAAAGGAAACGTAACCAATGAGCATAAATGGTGATTTCGAAAGCGATGCATCATATGTTAGGACATCTTATTCAGGGCGGGGTTGGATAGTGGTAAATTGGAGTGCACTTATTTCACAAGGAATTCTGCGACCGAGTTATCGGTCGGTACAGAAAGGAGAGGAAGGAAGGGAGAAAGGAGGGGTGCTTCTCCTTTTTAACTGGCAGCAAAGGCGTCATTTAACAATTAAATACTTGTTATTTTCACCAGCATCCACTATCAGCATAATGGATTTCAAACTAAAGGATATTTGTATGTGGTGCGTATGAAAAATATGAAGAACTAATAGATTGGGTCACACGATACAATAAATAAATAATAAAGAGTTTCTTTTTACCTGAAACACCATCCAGTGTGTGCTCTAGCACCCTGAAGTGTCTGTTGTGCTAGATGTAATTACAAATAAAGATCACAGACTAAATAACCACTCAGACTCAAAGAATATGGCAAAACAATACTTTATTCAAAGTAGGGGGCCCAGACAAACAGCGGGCGGGTGCATGCACTCTGACAAAGCAGCTTCATTATACAGAGGTCTTTATACCCCAATATACGTCATCTATGATGTCATTCTATGTGGCAAAAACAAAACCTATCGAGAGGAAGGATTCATCATATCATATCTACTTAAAGAATATATAAGGATTAGTGCATCACTGGCTACCCCTTATCTGTAGGGCACAACTTGAACTACCTCTAAATACCTACAGTACTGGATACAATGAACAAACTATCATTGGATTGGTGTTTGCAACATTGTATGTTAGGTTGTCCGTCAAACCCACTGATTGGTTGGCATAATATTTCAATCTTGGACTTTTGACTCTTTTAGCAGCATGTATGCAAAACGAAACTCATGTGCTTGATTTCCGTCAGACTAAACCCGTTTTCCCAATTAGTCCATCACCTCTCATTGCTAGGCCATAAGCCTAAGTCTTCCTCTTGTAGTTGACCTTGTTGGCTGCTCATTGGCCTGGAACATTCAAAGCAGTGTAAGCACACCATTATCTTCATCTGGGACTAAATGAATAGCCCTTTTTCTCTTCTCCGAAATCACCTGTTAGCAGACCACGATTTTGTCAATTTCAGCCTTCTATGTTCTGCTATTTTATTTATTTATGCTGGAAGCATTTGCTCCTCTTGACCTCTAGAGACTTGCTCACTCTATCTCATATGAACTTTGTGCGCTTTTAATTGACCAACAGTTCGCTTTCGCAGATGTTTTCTTATTCTGCAATCTATGAAGAATGTCCCATATTCAGAGCGTATCCACGTTACTTCCTTTGTGCTCTGTACCTTTACTTTGAAATAGCATCCTATATTCTGGCCCAACCTTGACTCATCATCGGTTCTGCACACTGAACTCTTCTTCCATATCTCCTGAACTTGCAGCTTTAGTTTGTTTCTGGTAGTATCAGACATGAATCAGTGCTAGTTTTCCTATAATGGCCGTGATAGCCACGTTAAAAATACCTTTGTAGCTCTCTATATGTTTCCGTTCTACCTGGCGTTACTGCCTATGTACAGTTATTGATCAGTAAGAAACTTCATCTTCTTTATAGTTATGATTACTTTAGCTTTGGGTACATGTTTCTCTTCGTGCCTTAGTTACATTGTTACTCTTAAGTATTTTCATATTGTTTCAGCATAGGTTCATATATCTTCTTTATGACATCACTCTGCCCTCGTCAGATTTCACTTAACTTTCCATGATGTCCATAGGTGCGTGCTGACATCCTTCCATGTGGCATCCTTCCACTGGCTCACCGTGAGGATACATTCTGTATGGCTGTCTAGGTGCATAACATCTCTCGTACTCTCAATGTGGTATGGGAACGACACAGGGGGTCCCACTTACTGCTGTTCTCTGTCCTTTGCAGGATGACAGTGGGGAGGGTCAGGAACTAGTGAGAAGGCAGATACCTGCTCCTCTACAAGTGCATTGCATATAATAAGGGAAGTTTTAATTCCAATCAAAAGTCAGTTGACCCAGGAGAACGAGACAGAAATGTCACATGGATTTCTTTGAGCCAAAGAATTGGTGAGGACCAGGTTCAGTGCTTCTAACAAGGGCAGGTCTCTCTGTGAGTTTGCCAATGGAGGAATCCAACTTCTGTTCATTTTTATGACTGCAAATTAAAGAAAACAAAGCCATATTTCTCTATGCGGAAAAAAAGTGTATTCCTGACAAAGTTGTTTATCATAGCTGTATATATTTAAACATATTTATAGAGATTTATATAGATTTTATTTTTATAAACAATTTCTCTAAGTGGCTGCATATTAAAAAAAACATATGCATGACAGAATTTCAACAGTTGCATATAGACCATAACATGCACTTTCACATTTCCTTCTGCGCAAATTAAAGCATGATTTTGTTTTTAAATCGATGTTGAACAGTGCATTTTGGTTTTGTATTAATGAGTTTGCTAGTGGGTTGCTCCCCTGTAGCAACAGTTACTGGTATTGTCAGAGATATTTGAAGACCTATGCAGAACTGTGGAAATAAATTGCCCACATTTTCCTTGTAAATTATATTAAATAAATTTAGAGGATCAGGTTCTGTGCATGCTTTGCTATTAAGAAACCTTCCCTTCACACGTTAAGGAAGGTTGAGTTAATCAATGATCTATTTAGAAAAACTCCTTGTAAAATACTCACAACTTGATTCACGGAGAGTGCATTTGTCCCCTCAGTCTTGCTCAAATCCGTAGTAACTGGCTGTTTCCCCTTCTCTTTTAGTGATGCCAAATCCTCATGAATAGAATCCATCTCCAGATCTTTAAATGCCTTCAAACAGACCCTTACTTGCTCACAAGAGTGTGGAATCAGTCAACCAGTTTGTCTCCATCTTGAGGGGCACAGCTCAACCCAGTAGCCCCCCCCCACCGGGAATGCAAACCGTTGCTGTAGAAACAGTGTCTGCACCGGTGTCGTGGGAGGGGGGCACGCAGTCAGCCCCACAGTCGGAGTCGCCAAATATAAATTCGGTAGGATTGAAAAGGAGACTGGACTGGAGGAGGACAATCGGACTTGACCAGGTCAATAGAGCTGTTCAACCTCCCATTAATTGGTTTGTTGTTAGATAGATGAAAGATATTTTCAAGAGACCAATGGAAGGGTTGTTGAGGTGTGAAAGCATGGATTTTACAACCTTCTTTGAAAGCATAATGGGGGGAACGGACATGCTCTCCTGCCTAGAGTTGCTGCACCCACAAATGCAGGGCCGCAGATTCCAATGTCAAAGGGGGAAGACTCCTCTTCTGTAAAATATGGGAAAACTGTAGTTCCTTCCATTGGGTTCTGACAATAAAATCACATCCTCTGCCCCTAGGGGAGCAGTCTTGTCAACACCATTACCCGTTTGTAGTTGTCCCAAGACCTCTTTTCCATGTCCAATGTCGCCCCTCATATCATAGAGAGATGTAGCCATTTTAGAGGACTAAGTGGGTGGTCAATATCACAGTTAAGGAATAAAAACACTGATGTAAAAAACACAGGGGAATGGTTGACCCTTAAACCACACATTTCTCCAGCACCTTACTGCATCAAGGGTTTCCCGTAGAGTCCAGAGAAAGCGGCAATGAGGTTGATGAACAGTAGGTGGGTTGGTAGGAGGGGAGGTGTGGGCCGCCGTGCTACAAAGCAACAAGTTCCCAAAGGCAAACTCTTTTGCAGAGCACTGCACCCCCGACAGACCCCTACCAAACACCTCGAAACACTTGGCACCATTTGGGCCTGCTCCGCGCAGTCATAGGCTTTTATGGGTGCACACTGGGTAATTCAGTTAAAGTGGCAGTGCAACACGTTGAATCCTAGTGCAACTGGCACAGACAGTAACAGCACAGACAGTAACAGAGTCCAGAGCAAAAAGAGATGCCTCCAGACACCTCAAAAAACGTAGCACCACTTGGCTCCGCTCTGCGCAGTCATAGGCGTTTGTGGGTGCTCGCTGGGTAATCCAGTTAAAGTGGCAGTGCAACACACTGAATCCTAGTGCAGGAGGCTCAGTTGCTGTGAATTGGAAAGGGGGTGCTGCCGTTGCCATGATACTTTATGTTATCTATAGACAGAAGAATTAATAACCATTTCTGTGACATCATGATTGAATGAAAAGAATAAACACAGAACTGGAAGGATTTTGCTTCAGCCTTTGTATCTTGTGATGGATTTCTGCTAACTGAATTCTCGCAAGTGCTTTAATAACTGATAGCAAGTGTTTGGTGACTGGTTGGTGACTGGTTTTTATCACATCAAGGCTTTCACTCCAAGTAATTTAAGGTCGAGAATTGAGATTACTATTTATCTACTGATCAACAATGTTCCATGTTGCTGGACTAAAACTGTAAAGCATCTCTTACCCTTGGATGCTTCCAAAATGTGTCACACATTCAGAACATATTTTGATTGTATGGACTCTACAGATGTTCAGATAATTGGATGCAGATGAGAGAAAGAAGAAAATGAAATGTGTTTTTAAGATTTTTATAAATTCCTGCCATGTTTAACTCACTATCATAACCATGAGTGATACAGTCTGCAAGATTAACATGGTTTTTGTCTAAAACAGAGCATATAAAAAGTGCCAATCTCAGCTCCAGTCTTCTATATCCAAGAACTCAATTAGGCTAATCATGAGTTTTCCAGTATACCACCGGTAATTCTGGCAGGATACCAGCAAACAGACCTACCGTTACCTGCGTCTGATATCCCGGAATTACTGGGATATTACAGTGCCGACAGCAGCGGTCATTCCCCATTCCATGGATGGAGGGGATTGCCGGTATTATCGGCACCAGTGATACCGGGGCACCAGTGCTGGTAATACCGGCTGTTTATTGCCAGTAGTGGCCCGATTTACCTTCAGCTCCTGGCTGGAGGTAAATCAGGTAACGTGGCGGTAAACAGAATTACTGGCACATTAATTCCGAACTGCCTAACTAATAATGAGCCCCAATGAATCTTTCGTCAAATTCTGTGTTGCTTACAATTATGACTGCCTGCTTTTATGACTGCTGCCTGGCATAGCATCAAATATCAGGGCAAAATCTTCTCTTTTGCTACACTCTTCAGAATGTCTCTGAAAACTTGCTCATTGCACAACAATACACATTAATGTTGAGAAGTCGCTGATGGATAATGGATTGTCTTATGCCCCTCTGCCTGAAATTGTTTTCAGTGTTCCACGATTACCCTGTCATACTTGCCTAAAAGCTGCAGAAAACCAAGAAAGATTCAACTTCAGTGTAACACTCCAGCAAATCTTTCCATTCTTGAACATCAAAGGCCACCAACGTTTACATACATGTGCCAATGCCTTTTCCCTAAACTGCACTGTCTATGTTGCCACTGGATATGTGAAAATAAATGATATTTGCTTTGCTAATGTGTTTCTAATTGTTCGTGCGTGTTCTTATACTCATCAAATGTGCAAGCCATGTTCACATTAGGAAGACACAAGGTTTTTCGGATGCCCACTCTAACTCCATGCCCCACTGTGTTAATGTGCCACTCTGCCACCTGACATGACCCTACTACCCACCCCAATACCACACTCCCAACCCACTCTGCAATGCCCAAACTCCACCACATCACCACACTATACCACCACCACCACTACACACTAATACACCACTTTACACGCACATACCACTTTACATCAACAAACCACTGAACACCAACACATCACTCCACATTACCAACACACCACACCACCACCCACCACCATTGCTCAACACCTACTTTAAACACCACCACACCACCATTCTGCACACCACCCCAGCCATTCATTACAACACACAATTCCACCCCGCTCCATGCTCTCACTCCTCTACCTGACCACATTCAAACACCTTACATCCTGACACCACCTCCACTCCACTCCACACCTTCACCCACCACTCCACACTAACTTTCAAAACCACCATGCCCCAGTGCATGCCACCACTCCACATACCCACACCACACCACCGTTCAACTCCATATCTCCACACCAGCATGCCTCACTCCTTGCCACCACTTGATATCCGAACATCAACACTTCACCTTTCCGCTACCCCCATCCACACCACCACTCAACATCACCACCCCACATCTACACACCTCCACACCACCATACCTAGATTCCACACCACCACACCTCCTCACCCATTCCTCATACACAACTCTGCACCCCCACACCACTCTGCATCTGCATACCGCACACCACGACACTCCCATTTCTCACAAGTATAGCCTATCCTAAAGAGGAAAATAAAGTACACCTGTCAGGCTGTGCCTGTTTCATCTTAATGATTGAGATCATTGCTGGTTTAGTAGTAGTGTGGAGCTGAAAAGGGGCTGTTTCCATGAGTCATCTAACTACTCATGCAGAGCAGGAATAGACATTTCATCACGTCATGAGCTTTGATAATGTGCGATTTCACAGGCATATTGACATGGAAACTATTTGTTAGAAGAGCGATCCTTGAGGGACACCACCCATGATGATGGATGTTCTACAGAGAGTTAATCTGAGTTTGACTTGTGTGCAGTGTTGAACAATGGATCTAAACCATTTTGGTTTCAGGCTGCGATAAGTCCTTTCTCTGTCCAAACATGTGATTGCATTGCATTGACATGATCTTAAACTTGATTAGAGTCACTTAGTAGCCTTTCTGATTCAAAGCATGTATGAAGTTAAAACATGACTACTGAACCATAGTGATGTGTAAAAGGGCCCTTTTTTACAGTGATCGACATCCTTCAGAGATCAGGTTCTGCAACTCTGGTGAAATCATGCAAAGCTGTTGTATGAGTGGATAATGGAGGTAAAGCTTGGCCTGTGATGGGTGGTAAAGCAAATATTTGTTTTCCAGATCTCCACACATTCTCAAGTGTAGGCAAGGAAAGGCTTCATACATCTAGTGTTAGAAAATCCCCTGTACACATATAAAGGTTCTTTAGCAGAATTGTCAACAGCATAGGTCCGGGCCTATAGATTGGTTGTCTTTGCTCTGGAATGAGAAACCTGATAATGACACTGGTGAATGCAGCAGAGTTAGCATTTCTCAATTGATTCAATGAGGGACTATACATTTTAACTATAATGAGTATGTTATAAAACAAATATTTGCTTTTCCATGGTTGGATTGATTTTGTAGGTGTGGAGGGCTACCATTTTACCCAGTTTACCAAGAGTGGTGAACACTATAGTTTCAAGATAGGTAGGTATATAGGCTGTTATTTCAAAGACAGGGTCAAATATGTTTATTTATTTTATTTTATGTGTTTATATAGCACTGCAGCCCGCAGGCATCAGAGCGCAATACATGAAGACAAGGAATAAGTGACGGGAAAACAAGGAAAAGTGATTTTAGTGTTTAAAGGTTAAGTTAGCAGTGGTTTATGTGAAGAGAAGGGTCTTCATTTTTTTTTAAAACAATGGAGGTTTGTTTCAGCTCTTCGTATCACTGGTAGTTTATTCCATTTGGTTGTTGCTATAGCCGGAAAGGCCCTACCTAGACCTTTTGTCCTTTTGGTTGCCACAGTTTATAATAAATCTTTGTTTGAGGATCTGAGATTTCGATTTGGTTCATATCCTTGAATTGCTTCTTAAGGTATGTTGGTGTCTTTCCACAAAGGCAGCGATGGACCAGTGTCAGTGATTTGAATGTTATACGTTCTTCTGTGGCTAGCCTGTGAAGGTCTCTCCTCTCTCTTGTGATGTGCTCTTTCTTGGTTCTGCCGGTTATGGTTCTTACGGCCTTGTTCTGAATTATTTGGCACTGTTTTAGGCATTTATTGCTAGCACCCAGCAGTAGATTGTTGCCATAGTCTAACCTTGAGAGTATGATGGCCCTGGCGATTGTTGTGCTGTTTTGTTTGTCTAGTAAGGGTCTGATTTTCCTCAATAGTTTCTGATGGTATTGACAGTTCCTTTTAAGGTACGCTACTTGGGCTTCAGCTCCCAGTGATGCCTGCAAATAGATGCCTAGTGTTTTAACTTTTTCTGCTACTACAATGGGTGTTTCTTTTACGTTGAATGTGGAATAGGCTGGGCTGATGTTTTTCTGGCATGGGATGAGCCAAAGGTCATGAGTTCTGTTTTGGAGCCATTAAAGCACATCCACTTTGCCTTCATCCAGGATTCAATGGTGTTATATATAGATGTTAGTTTATTGCTGTTTTGGTTGTAGTCTCCACTGAGTTCGAACACCAGTTGAGTATCATCTGCAAAGTCGGTAAAGAATATGCCGAGATGGGTCAACAGGGTGCATAAGCACTGCAGGTATAAGTTGAACAGCAGTGGGGAAAAACTAGCTCCCTAAGGGACACCACAATCCACTGGTTTGGATGATGATGCATGGTTTCCCCAGATTATTTTGGATTGTCTATCTTGAAGGAAAGAAGTCACCCACTCAATGGCTCCTTGGGAGAAATTTCCAACTAGGTCTAGGGCCTCTCAGAGCTTCCAATGATCTAGCAAATCGAAAGCTGCCGAGAGGTTCAACAGGATCAGCAGGCCTGCTTTACCCTGGTCCAGTAGTCCCAGCATCTCAGTCTGTAGGTCGATTAATGCTGACTCTGTGCTGCGGGCTTGTCTAAATACTGACTGTTGTGGATGAAGTAGAATATTATTATCTACATACTCTTGTAATTGTTCCGTAGCGATTTTGTCTAATATTTGCAGTAAAAAATTATTACAGTTGGTGATGGGTCTGAGATTAGAGGGGTCTTGTTCGCTTAGTTCTTGCTTTTTGGACAGAGGTATAACCGTGACTGTTTTGATGGTTGCAGGTACTGTATGGTCCCTAAAGGAGGCATTAACCATTCTTGTGAGGAATGGGATGAATGCTTCTGGGCTGTCTAATATCAGTTTTGGTGGTAGTATATTTTCTGTACAGGATGTACAGTTTGTGTTAGTGAGTGTTTTCCTCATATTGTCCATTGTGTGTTATGAGAGTTTGTGTAAGCCGTCATTGTGGCACCTGTTGCAATGTTTTCTCTGGATGTGTGGTCACCTTGGAAGATCTGGCTTCATTGAAGGGCTAAGCTCATATCTTATGGCAAAGTTTATGAACAGGCTGTCTGGACTTTGGAGAGGCAGATAGCTGTTATTTATTAGTTTGGGATTCAATGAAAATAGCAGGTGTATATCATGTCCATAATTGTTGATTGGTTTGTCCATGAGTTGGATGAGGTCCTGTTTATTGAGTTCCTCAATGATTCCTTGGCTGAGGTTGGCAGAGGTTGCCATGGTTGGTGAGGTTAGTGAGGATGTCAAGCAAGATAGTTGAGTCTCTTAGGGGATGATAAGAACAGATGCAGTTGAAGGATTTAGATGGGATGTTAATACCTTCTATCCTGCAGTAACCCTAGGCCTTGAACTACTTCGCATAATATTACATTAGAGCATCTGATGGCTTCTCCTTTGCCTCTGCTTGTCGATTTATTTGTAGGGACTAAGTTAGCAATGTTTGAGACAGACACCATATTAATGGCCAATAGGTGGGGGAGCAGTCATTTTTCAGTTGATCTGGCATTAAGACGTATATCTGATAGAGGGTGTTTTGGAGGAATGTGTTGAGAACTAGATGCATTGGTGGGCTTAGATGAATGTATGCATATTTTGGAGGTGAGGCAATTTCAGTTGCAATTATCTTATGTATCCAGGTGGCATGGCAATGAAGTTGGACACTGCGTGAACTAAACTATTCTTGGTTTGAAGTAGGGAGTTGCATTGGTAATGCAGATGAAGCTGCAAGAACCATGTGAGAGTCTTGGGTATGGCTTATTTAATGGAAAAATATTGGTAGTTTAATAGTTGTCCATCAGAAGTCTTAAAATGGGTGAGTGTGTTGTCAGCACTGGTGGTGTATGGACCAAAAATGGCCTGGATGTAAGAGTGTTTTGTGGTCATGACCTACTAAGTTGCAAGAGAGATAAGGACAGGGATGGCTCATCCATAATGTGCCACAGAGTGTAGCCCCAGCCATTTTGAACGAGCCGCTGCCAAGCGAGCCCAGTAAAAACATTGAGCAGTCTTTCAGCTGCTACACTGGGCTAGCTTCATGTAGGTAACCCTGCACACATTTGCAATGGTCCATGCAAGGGGCACAGAGGAAGGACATACATGTTTTCCTTGGCATCATTGGAAAGCAAACATTATTTCATGTAATCACACTGTCTGAAGCAATGCAGTCCAGTCTAGCCATTATACATTTATTTACTGGGCATGTTTGATAAATCAAGCATGTTAAGTGTTATCACGTGGCTAGACTAGCATTTCGATGCAGCCAAGTGCAGCCAGTCTTGCCATTTCTTACTGTAGCATGACATTTTTTAATGGGCTTCTATTTATTTATTAGCATTTATAAAGCGCTCAGCAGCCCTTGGGCATCGTGGCGCTTTGTAAGCGATATTCAATCAACACTACAGCTAAGTCAATGCCTAGTCTGGGATGCTGAGGAAAACCCTTATTGATGTATTTTTATATCCAGTTCAGTACTCTGGATGACAACCCTTGTATAACAACCCCCCTCTTAGAATCCCCCTGACCACACTGAGCCAAGAAGTAGGTTTGTTTTGCAAATTAAAAGGTTTATTTGAAAAATTAAACAATATATATATATATCACACTTTTATAATAAATTAATATCTGATAGTACACTTAGACATATGATGTTGATCAACAATGGGTAATCTGGCACTAGCACACTTCTTTACAATCAATGAGGAGTAAGTATAGGATGGATAAAGTAGCAAAAATACTTTTATGGTTTCAAGGGAAAAGCAATGAGGAATAAAATGCAGTACAGAAATACTTGATATGATTTTAGCAAAAGATAAGATAATCACTTTTTCTCTGGCAATTCACCCCCCCTCCCCTATGCAATGTAAGAAATGGAAGGAGATGGAAAGAGGAGCACACAGTTCTCAGGAATGCAATCAAATGCAATACGAAATTCAGTTCCCCCCCAGCAAGCTTAGAGGAAACAAGTAGGAGTTTGAAACACAGGCCCAAAATGCTTTTAAATGTTTTGGCAATGGATGGGAAAATGTACCAACTGATTTTAATTCCCTCTAGAGATTCAGGGTGAGTGGGAGATGCGTGTTGGTATTAGTTCAGGCTCACTTTAGCAATGCTCTATGAGTTATTACCAAGTTGCAAACGGATTTAAAAAAAAGAAAGAATGGAGCTGCTATTTTGACAAGTGGAGAAATTGAGCCAAAATCGCAAATCGCGGTAAATTTCGCGAGTGCGTGAATCGCGATTGCGGTAAAAGTATAAGGAGTAAGAAGTCGGTTCTAGGCTTGACAGCTTAGATTGTAGGCTTTCAGAGGAAAGTTAAATCCCGTTTCTAGCCCAAACGGTTCAAGAGATACGGACGATTTAATAAAGGTAGATTTTCGGATTTAAAGTAAACTCAAAATGACAGATGACAGCTTGCAGCTGCAGAATTGACAGGTGACAGTTGTGCAGCTTTAAAAATGACAGATGACACAATTTCTAGGAGGCAGTTTTACTTAGGTTAAAATAGTTTGGATTAGATTATTTTAACTAAGAGATTGGTTCTGCACAGTTCTGCTAGGTACTCACAATATAAATTTGAACTTGGCCTCGTCACGGATCTGGTCAACACGTCCGGCTGCGGTTCTGTCTGCTCGGCGGGTCAATCAGGCACCGGTTCTGCTCACAGCGATCTGGGTCAGCTCTGCTCTGCTGGTCTAGCCTCTCTGGATTCTGGATGTAACACTGCTTTCTGGGTACTGCTACAGGTTCTTGCAAAAGAATTCAGACAGCTCGCCCGGCTGTGGAATAGTTGGCAAATGATTTTGAGGCCTGCTGACAAATACTTTTGCTTGCAGTGGACCTTCTTGGTTCAAAGTTCTGTAGTCTCTGTTTAGCTTGGAAGTCTAAGTGTTGAATCACTGGATGTGAAGTCGTCGGTCAACATGCTCCGCAGCAAATGGAATTGAATGTCTCTACCTGTCGCAGCAGTCTCTTTTTATGTGTTTTGAAAATGGGTGTGTGCCTGGGCCTAGCTAAGCCTACCCCTCTCTACTTGTCATTGGCCCAATTCTCCCCTCTCCCATGATTGGGGGAAGGAAATGGATTGTCATCATGATGAGGTCTGTTTATGGGTCAGAGGATCCTCCCCTGGTCAGTTTGCCAACAAATCTATATTTGATTCAAATACATCTTTCCCAGATACACAATTTGTTGAAATTACATGTACACATTATATATTCCTTATGGTCCATGCTTGTCCGCCTCTGATCTTCCTGGGGGCTTGCATTCAAAAATGACAACATTTTGCGCTTTTTGACTGGTTTTGCAATATCGGAAATTTACCCAAAATTACACAAATGTGCACAAGGAGTATGGACATTAATTGATGAAGTATCAGATTTTTAACATGCAGACATTTGGCGTAAGACCCTATTTTCCGCTAGCAACCCCCCAGAATACACCACAGGGTCCTCACGCCTCTTAAAATGTTCACAGAAAAATCACAAAAATAATGATATTACTTATATAATTCTGACAAGTTGGCACTATGAGTTATCTATATTTTTAAAATTATGACCTGGTCAAACAGGGGTGTGGCTTCCCATATCACAGGGTGGAATAACTGCTTTATCCACTTCCCCGAAGCCAGCTTGTTCACAGAGGCACAGCTGCCCCCAGTTTCTCCCAAGAGGAAGCTATTTACGACGCCCCCAATATAACATTTGCCTGAGTCAAGGAAGTTGCATTGTTCTGTTCTTTCCGGTTCCCAGGTGCTCCACCACTAATCTAATCAGAGAGGTGACAACTCCTTTTGGCAAGGGGCAGCAGGATGCAGCTAGGCTGGGAAGAGTGGCTGAACAGGTTTCTCCTGTTGGGGGTAATTGTCAGGCAGAATCCAGTTTCATTAAGCCAGGTTTCAGCTAAATGTCACTTTTTGTTCCCAGTTTTCTACATTCAAATCAAACTGACAATTTGTACCTATAAATTAATTAATTACTTCCCTCAAGTCATTTCAGAATATAGATTTACATTGTATCCACCTCTTAGCAAGTCTTTCCTTGGTCTGGTTTTGTTTCATTTGTTCAGTTTTACACAAAAGTCTGGTGGTTTTAAAACGCCAGCTTTCTGATAGTGGTGAGTACTGGTAATGCAACCATGGGATTAAGAAAATGAATTCCCCACAGTTCTGAGTTGCTTTTTTGGCAATCAGCATTGCCATTCCCAATGGTTTCAGGCTACTGTGTGTGTAGCCCAATGGTGGTTTTAGGCAGTGCCCTCCAGTGCTCACAACATAGGCAAAAATGGGTAGCAGCCTATTCTTCATGTTTTCCCTGTGCACTCTCTGGGGAGTTCTAGCCATCATGATGTTTTCCATGCCAGTACTGCACAGTTTTATGGTAGGGCTTGTATGCATGGGTAAAAACATCCCACAAGCCCCCCCTCTTGCGATGGTCATTCTGTCCTTTCGCTGATGGAACTCGCAAGATCTGGGATGTTCTGGGATGTTCGCCTCCTCTTCTTCCAATTCCATGGATGGCACAGTTCAGCATCTTTTCCTCCGTCCAGTCCATCAATCAGTTCTCCTTGCTGGTCCTGATGGAAGGGTTGGGCGGTACCCTGGGCCCCTCAGGTCTCTGCTCCCGGTCCCCGGTCGTCCTCCTTGGTCAGTCTCCATGGTTTCATCTCTCCTAGGATGATAAAACAAAGCGGCAATACCTATTTGTAGACATTTCTTCGCCACTATTAATTGTGTGCCGAACATATACATTTTATGAATCAGAAGATATGAACATATACATTTTCTTTTTTAAATTAGGAGACAAGAACATATATATATATATATACAAGGATCACAGAATTTTATATGCTATATGTGGAATATTTTAGGGTTGGAACTGAATTACTCTGGAGCGGCCCCCTCTGGGATTCCAGTGGATTCCTCCAGTTGTTGAGAGTGTGCCTGGTATGGCAACACTTTAGCTGATTTATATGTACCCACTTGTCTTCCCCTTCCGCCAGACTGCCTTTAGGGATGCAGATCTTATAGGCAACAGGGGAGATCTTGTCTATAATTTGAAACAGTCCCTTCCATGCAGGCAAGAATTTTCGCTGTTTGGCCGGGTTCCTTTGGAAATTGTCTAGATAGACCCGATCACCCACCTTATATTCCTTTCGGGTAGTTTTTAAATCATAGTGGGTCTTCATGCTCTCGGCTGATCTTTCTAGATTCCGCTGAGCATAGGCAAAAGCATGCTGAAGGTGTTTCCTTAAATTCTCCACATACTCATGAGTTGTGGAGGCATTTATCAGTGTCTGCTCTTGAGTCCTGTAGAGCAAATGCTGGGGAAGCACCATCTTGCGTCCCGTCATCAACTCAAATGGTGACATTTTAGTTGCAGATGAAGGGGTAGATCTGATGGCCATTAGGACCAGAGGTAATCGGATATCCCAACTTGGCCCAGAATCTGCCACAAACTTTTTTAATATGCTCACAATGGTTCGGTTGTATCTCCCTACTGCTCCAGAAGAAGCTGGCCTGTAAGCAATGTGTAGCTTCCTTTTAACCCCCAGCATCTCCCACATCTTTGTCATTACTTCACTGGTGAAGTGGCTACCTCTGTCTGACTCAATCCTTTGAGGTAGACCAAAACGGGAAAAGATGTGGTTAATCATCAGGGCAGCTGCTGTTTCTGCCTTGCAGTTTGGGGCTGGGAGACATTCCACCCACTTGGTAAACAAGCATGTAACGGTCAACATGTACTTGTTTCGTCTAGACGAGCGGATTACAGGCCTACAAAGTCGATTTGCAAATCTGACCATGGCAGTGTCATCCCCCTCTTTTTGAGAGGCGCACGGTGTGTGAGGGATGATGGCTGAAATTGTGCACACACAAGACACCCCTTCAAGTATTGGTCGAGGTCCTGCCCCATGTGTGGCCAGTATGCAACCTCTCTTAAGATTTCCAGTGTTGTGTGAAACCCCCTATGACCAGCGGTGGCCGCATCATGGGCATGACTTAACATCAGGCTTCGGAATGAGGTAGGAACCACCCACTGATCGTGGCCAACTTTGGATTTCCTTACCAGCAAACTGTCTTGGATTCGGAACATTTTTGGACATTTCATCAACACTCTTAGGTCCTCTTTCCCAATGTAATCGGTATCCGTCAAGGGAAAGTTCTCAGGGTCCTCAAGGTGTTGGTAAAACATACCAATTATTGGATCCCCCTTCTGAGCTGTAATCAAATCAGCATCATGGGTCTCCTTGCTCCATTGGGCAGTTGCAAGATCATTGTGAGCATTTGTCTGGGACCTAGTGATCGCAGTGACCTGGATTTCCCCCAACAGGAACTCTATTTCTATTAGATCCCCTTGGATGGCCCCGGTTTTGGCCAGCTGATCAGCTAAGTCATTTCCAGTTTTGTCTGGTCCCTCTACTTTGGAATGACCCTTGATCTTTTTCCAGTAGATGGTCATCCCATTCGATGTGACCAGATCATCAATATTTTGGATTAACTTCCCATGTTTCAGGGGTTTGTTATTAGCGCATAACATGCCTCTGGTTTTCCAATTAACCAGGTGCTCCACGAACCCGTTCCATACATAATCCGAATCTGTGATTATGACCAGTTTGTGGAGTTGATGTTGGACAGCAGTGAGGATGGCCTGATGCACAGCCATCAATTCTGCCACCTGACTACTTCGGGGACTAATTTTGTATCCAGCGGAGGGTTCTGGAAACTCCTTCACTCATGCATTCCCTACGCCGGCCACCAGTTCTTTCTCCCCGTGGTTGTCAACATGGTAAGAGCATCCATCCACATAGACAGTGGGCATTCCCTCACACTTGTCTTTTTCAAAGACTTTGTGTGGGGAATTAAGGTATGCCTCCATGTTGTCCTTGATTTTTAGACTTTCGTCCTCGAGACAGTTTTCTCTGGCACAATCATGCAAGTCAGCCAGACCTTGCGCGAGGGGGCTCTTCTTGTTTTGGCCATATCTGACCTCCACAGGAAAGCCTTGCATTGACAGAATCCAGGAAGTAATTCGGGAATTACTCACATTTCCGGCCCGGATTCTGTCACTTTGGAGATATTGCAGAGGCTGGTGTGGAGTCTCCACTATGATGTGTTCCCCCTGGATAAACGGGCGGTAATTCTTCAATGCCCACACCGTTGCCAGGAGTGCCTTCTCACAATCGTTGAATTTTTCCTCCACAGAGGATAAAGTTTTGCTCGCATAGGAGATTACTTTATTGACCTTGTCATGCTTTTGGTATAATACTGCCGTCAAGCACGTATTAGAGAACCCCGTCTCCAGGAAGAACTCCTTGTTTCTGACAGGGTAAGCTAGGCAAGGCGCTTGTGAGAGGCTTATTTTGAGTTGTCTTACTGCCTCGGATTGTTCTGGACCCCATTCCCACTTGTCCCCCCCTTTCAAGAGATGAATCAAGGGTCTAGTGATCTCTGCGTAGCCTTCAATGAACTTTCTGCTGTAATTAGTCAGTCCAAGGAGGCTCCTTAGTTCCCGCAGAGTTGTGGGGTCTTTCAGTTTCTGGAGTGCTTCCACTTTCTTTTCTTGGGGACTGTCATGGTCTCTGCTTCCAAAAGGTCAGGGTTTTCCCAACTCCCTTGGAAGCAGATCCATAACCCAGGTTTCGAGTGCCAATCAGTCCCAATTGGGACCTTTTGGACCCAGTCCTGGCGCCAGTGGCACCAGGCTCATAAATATGCCCAGTCCCAGCGCTGGAAGCGCCGGGCTCATAATGCTTGGGTGGACTTACCTGCAGCAGACCATGCTGCTTACTTGCCTGCCAGTTGAGTCTCTGATCCTCTTCTGTTTGGAACTACTTTTCCTGTTGGGTGGGGCTGGAACAACTCCCTAGATTCAGAACACTGGAACTCTTCTGGAAGGCAGGAACTCTTTTCTTACCAGGAACTCTTTTCTTACTTAGGCGTGGCTGTGGAAGGAGACACCTAAGCACTACAGGAGGCTATTTAAACCACACCCGGTGGATGAATCTTGCTTTGCGTTATTCTGCACCCTCTGCAGCAGAACGCTCATCGTGTCTTCTGCATCCGGTCCTGGGCCTAAGGAAAAAGGCTTACCATCCTGAATCCAGTCTTCAGCAACTCCTATAAAGACAAGAAAGAACAGGTTAGCATTCCGGCATCTGAAAGGCAAAGGCTTACCTACTCTTTGTGCGCTCCGGAGGTCTTCACACTGCATTCCGGCATCTGAAAGACAAAAGCTTACCAACTCTTCGCACGCTCCGGAGGCCGTCGGCGCTGCATCCCGCATCTGAAAGACAAAACAAGGTGCGTTTAAAGATATTGGGGAACTTTAATACTCACGTGCCATTACTCCTTTCCACATCGAACCCAGTGGGTATCCCGGCACCCTGCAGCCGCTCCGAACTTGTACCTGCAAAATAAAAGACAGTTAGAGCGCATCGTGAAGCTGGGAACAAGCGCTTACTTACGTGCTTCCAGGCGCTTCTATTCATCACACGGGCTCCATCTTCAACTCACTTCAGCCCGTCATCCGCCATCGCCGTAACCCTGCAAAACAAGAGACATCATTATTAAAGACTTTAAAGACATTTGAGTTACTCGAAACTTACCGTTCGTGCAGTAAACGACGGACAGCAGTCCTCTGAAGTCAAGAGGCCTGCGCTACCTATCCAGTGAAGGAACTGGTTACAGCACCCTGCCCCGTGGCAGATGGAGAGCTCGGCATTCACTTACCTAAGGTGAGAGCGTTAACCTGTGGGGGTCTACAGGAGAGGAGAAGAGGAAAGAGATAGGGACACCCCAATAACCCCAGTTCATTAACCCCGTATTTTCTATCTGCAGACATCTTCTCTGCACGTCAGGCATACAGGGCACAGAGGTCCAGCCCAAAGAGCCAACCGGGTGCTGCACATCACCTTTGAAGATACGGTAGTCGCCCAGTCAAGACCGGCGCCTCTGCGAGAATCAGGTGAGCGTTACAGGGACAGAGACCCTGAGGAGTAATCTCATGCCCCAAGAAATTAACACGGGTTCTACACCACTGTGCTTTCTAGAAGGAAAGTTTTGCTCCGGCGGCCCTCAACTGTGTCAGAACATAACGGATCTCTGCTATGTGTTCTTCCACAGATGAACTTTTGATGAGGACATATCTACATAAGCCAGGTTACCCCTCGCACCCTGGTCGGGCATGGCCTTATGTAGGAAAATGTTGAATTCATTGCCGGAGTTGAGGTATCCGAAGGGAGTCCGGGTCCATGTGTACTGCTGGCCCCCAAAGGTAAAAGCCAGTTTGTATTGGTCCTCCCTACTGACAGGCACGGTCCAGTATCCATTGGTCAGGTCTATTGCTGTGAATACCTGTGACCCCTGAATCTGGGCCAGCCCTTGGTCAATGTAGGGCAGAGGCCATCGGGAAGTATGGACCCGTTTGTTGAGCTCCCTAAAGTCGGCGCAGAGTCTCCACTGGCCGTTTGGCTTCAATATTCCCAGCACCGGATTATTGAAAGTGCTGTAGACTGGACGGATTATTCCCCGGGACTCAAGGTTCTTAATTATTTCAGTAAGGGACTCCATGGATGCGAGAGGCAAGCGATATTGCTTCACAAACACTGGAGTCATTCCAGGGTCTGTGGGAATTGTTGTGGTGTGGATGTCGGTGCGACTACAATCATATGAGTCTACCGCAAAGGGATCTTGGAAATCCAAGAAAACTTGTTTCAACTTTTGCTTCTGTTCCAGAGTCACACAGGCATCAGCAAGGTTGACTCTCTCTTCCACCATCTGCCTAAAGCCTGGAAAGACTTCTGGTTTGGCTATCTCAGCGGCCTCCTCCAGCTGGGTGGAGAACTCCCTGGTCAGAGTGCTGATTTGGACTGGAGACTTCAGGTGGGAAAGTCAGCCCTCATGGACCTGGAAAATCACCTCATCCCTCCTGAAGTCACAAGTCACATCTTCCTTACCATAAGGGCACGAAGTGTACACCAGGAAGTTCCCCCCATGCCGGGTGAAAATCCTGTCTGGTGTTGTATTGTCCTCACTGTCACTGTCAGAACAGTCCTTGGGGATTGGTCCTAACAGTTCATTTCCTAAATCAATGGAGAAATGTCGGTCATCAACCGCCATTCCAATAATGGTGCCTGCGGCTAGAGTAATACTCTTTAAGTCGCTGTTATCCACCTCTATTGGAATGGTGTCATGTTCTATGTTGACTAATGGAGTTGGGTTTACCCCCAACCCTTGCTGTTGGAGAGAAGCATTTAGATGTATGTAAGCATCAGGGTTTTTCAATTTCTGTCCTCTTTTAACTTTAACTTCCAGGGAGAATTGTCGGGTCCTTTCTGGGATGGTGACTTCCTCTTTAATCTGAATTTCAACTGCATAAGGTAGCAATTGAGCTGACCTAAATGCTTTTTCTGGATCATCAAAACCCATGGGATTATCCGCTAATCAGGACCAAGCTTTGAAGTTTATTAGGTCCAAACTAATGGCGAAGCGATTGAGAATGTCACTGCCTAAGTAAAAGGCGGCAGTGACGTCTCGCACGACCCAACAATTATGGACTATGCGCTTCTTGCCAATGGAGATTTTGAGCATACACCTGCTTGGCAGGAGATGTTTGGAATTAGGTGCTTCCTGGTCCATTTCCCATTTGTCTTTCAGTTTGAATGTGGGAATGGCTGGATCTTTTGGGAGTTGGTGGAACATGGCTTCGCTGATGAAGCTTTTACCGTTGTTCACACACACTCGAGCAAAAACAGAGTCCTTCCCATCATTTAACTGAACAGGGATGAACAACTGATCTCCAATTTGCTGAATATCAGCCAGGCTCTGAGCTGATTTCACATCTTTCTGGACTATAGGAGTGGGAGTTTCTGATTGTGGATTAGTAAAGAATTTCAGGGTGTTTCCTTCCAGTGTGGAATACCACCGAAACTGGAAGGAAGGTTGATTTTCAGAAATAGAGAGGACCCCCCATCACCGGTCTGTTGTCCTACTGCTATTACTGTCACGTCTGGAGTTTGGTTGTTCTGGAAGTGAAATTCTACTTGGTCAGATTTTTGTTCAACCATGTGGCAGGTGCCGTTTAAACTAACATGGTTGACACTCTGTTTTAATTTTATTGGTCGGCTAGTCTGGGTCCAGAGGACCTTGTTTATACAATCTATTAGGGGTGACAACTTTCTCAGGAGGTCATTCCCTAGTAAACAAGGGGTGCCCTCTGGAGTCACTACTATGACCGGGTGTTTCACCTTGTGTCGCCCAATTTTAATGTCCAAGTCTGCAGTCCCCTCAACGGGAATTTCCTTCCCGTCAAAGTTCTGCAGTTGTCCAGGAAGAGAGGTGAGAGGAATTCGGTAATTCTCCCCCCTTCCTGCATTTAGTTCCTCAAAGGCCCTTTTGGACAGAAGGCTAGCTTGGGATCCAGTGTCCACCAGTGCCAAAATTGTACACTGCCCCTGTATTTGTACCGGGGCATAGTATCTTCCCTCCTTCTCCTCAAGGGGGCACAGATAATGCACATTTTTGGACAACTGCTGGGCTAACTTTCTGGTTTTGGACATTGCTAGCGAAGAGATTTGGGCAGAATTCTGTGGAGAGCCTTGGAAATCTGAAATAAAAAGTTGGCAACTGGAAATCAGAGCCATTGTGGGTTCCCCTGGTTCTGGTTCTGGGCTGCCCCCCCCCTTTTTGGAGGCAGTCACCAGGATGGGTTTGAACCAGGGGATTTTGGTATTGTCGTTTCTGGGATGAGATGATGGGCGGCGGTAGCTCAGTCTCCACATCTCCCCAGTCTGGATTGGAATCCCTTGGGACCCATTTTTCCTTGGGAGGAGTTCCCCCATCTCTGAAGGAGAAGATCCTTTTCCCAGGATCTTCTGAGGATCCCTCTCCCTCAAATTGGAAGACCTGTACCTCCTCCACAAAGTGGGTCCGTTTGGGTCCTTTGTTTCTCCTACCCCCCCTCTGCTCCTTGGGAGGCAGGCTTTCAGGGGCAGGAGATTTTGTTTCCGGTTCCTGGTTTTCCAGGGGCTGTTTACAAGTTGGGAAGGAAGCTTCCTCCAAGGCTTTACACCCCCCTTCCCCTTGTGCCTCCTCCCTGGGAACCGGTGGGTTATCGGGGTGCTGCCCCCGTCATTGTTCTGAAGCACCAGGTCCAGAGTTTGGGGCATTCTGTGGTGGCATGCTCATCTGAGGGTTCTGTTGAACCCTCAGTATGTGACCCAGATCTCGTGCTATATTTTGGACTTGGCGCTCAAGTTGTGAAACCCGCTCAGGCTGATACGGGGCTCTATTTTCTCCCCTGGGCTGATCCCGGGAAGGGTAGCTATCCATTCTCTGGTAGTACCCCTGGTTGGGAAAATTTTGGTACCCCTCCACCCTTGGCCTCCCCTCTCCCAGATTAGGTTGTCTGGGCTCAAGGAATTGGGGAAAGAAGGATGGATGATTTTGGGGCTGGAAATTGGGCGGATACCTGGGGAAAAAGTTCTGCCCGGGATTTAGTGAATTTCTGCCCTCCTGGGGGAAGTTAGGAGGGAAGTTCCCCGGGTCAGGTGCTTGGCTGGATCCCCCCCCTTGGGCCGGAGGAGTCCACACATAACCCAGGATTGGTCGGTTTCCCTTGTAGCAGGGACTTACATAGTCAAGGGAGCGGGGGACCCCATTTGTGGGACTACCTCCTTGACTCCCTGTCTGTGACTGGCCCGAGGGCCTTCTGGGCTGTGAATTATTTGGTGCAGGCAGGTTTTTAGGCCCCCCCATCTCCAAATCTAAAACGGGGCAACCTTTACCTCTGCCACCTTGGCAGCAGCAGGGGTGCTGTTGGTTTTGGGGTTTTTCTGCGCATTATTTTTATTTTCGATGGGCTTCTGCACCTCATAGATCCGGGTAGCCTGTTCAATGACCAGTCTAAAGATCTTTTCTCATGAAAATCCCTCACGAGCTGGGTCATTATGTATTTGGGTAAGGCATGGAAAAACGTATTGATAAATTCTTTGCTACCCGTGCGCACCCTTCTGGTGGCCTGTGCAAAAGCACGCTTTAATTCTTGCACAAACTCTTGTGGGGCCTGATCCTCCCCACATTGCAAATTGTAGGCTGCCTTGCGAGCCTCCTGAGGATTTCTGTGCACAGAAAAATGTTTGAAGATGGCCGCCCTGTATGTGGACCACCTTGAATGGTTTTGATCCTCCAGCCCCGCAAAGAAACTGGAGTATTCTGGTGAGAAGGTCCACTTTACATATTGAATACAGCTTTGGCTGTCCTTCAGATGGAAAGTCTCCATCATTTGCTCATAGAGCTCCATGAGTTCTTGGCGTTCTTATGATAAGGCGTGATGACACTCCTTATTGCCTTTATTTGTTTCAATGGGTCCTTAAGCAAGGCCCTTTTTGCCTTATTGGCCTTTTTGGTTCGGGTAACCCTGGTCCATTCATCCTCCGACTCAGAAGCGCTGCTCCCAGAGGTGCCCGTCTGATCTTCCAGGTTTTCCCGGATTCTGCGAGCCTGGGAATGGCTGGCAGAATGTGGGGACCTGGTCTCCTGTGTCCTGTAATGCTCAGAGGAGTCTTCAGACCCCTCCTTGCTGCCAGGATTTGATGGGTACCCCCCCACTGACCTAACTGGGCAGAGGTTTTCAGGATGCCCTTAATGGGCCTACTCTCCTGAGGTTCCCCACCAAATTGCACTGTGCTTGGGTGCCCATACCCGGATGCCTGCCCATCCATTCCTGGGAGGTACCGGCCTATGAGCCCCATACTTCTAGCTGGATAGTAATCTGCCATCTCCGTGGCCCTGGGCTCATGTGCGCGAGGGGACATGGGGGTGGCAGAGTCCAGGGACTGGGAGAGATGAAGGCCTCTGGTACCAGGGCTCCTGAGGTTATGCTCAGGCGTTTCCCTTTCCCAGCGCACCTCGTCTCTATCAGCCCCTCCTCCCTGTTGCAAAGCAAGAGCCTGCGCTTTCAGTTCCTCAGTTAAGGCCTTACTAGACTCTATCACTCTCTCCTGCATCGCTACCTGTTGCTGGAGCCTATCATTGTGCTGACAGAGAGCCTCATTTTCTCTCTGTGCCTCCTGATTGGTCCTGGAGTACTGGGTCAGCCTCTGCTGCAGGAGGGTTACCTCCTCAGTCCCATCCCTACTGGCCTGCTCCTTTCTTGGCAGAGCATCCTCCACCCTCCCGGTGTGCTCTAACAAGTTCTGGTGTTCTTTTTGGAGGTCACCCAGACCCTGGAGGGCCAGGTGATTTTCTTCCATTTTCCTTTTTAAGTGGCAGACTTCCTGGCCTAAGGTATCCCTTTCCTGACTAAGAGCCTGCATCTGTGCCGCAAGGTTGTCCCTTTGCCTTTGGAAGGCACCAGCTTTCTGGCGCTCCTGGTCAAACTCTGCCTGGGGTACCAGGTCTTTCAAAATCAGTTTATTGCTCTCTGCCTTCTCCCTATCTAGGTGGCTTTGCAGGGTGACTTCCTGCTCGGCACATGCCCTATTGAAATCTAATTGTTGCTCCAGCTTTTTCTGGCTCTGCAGTAGGGAGTCCAAACCTTCTTGGTACTCCTTCTGCCAGGCCAGAAATCTGTTGCAGCACATCCATATCATCCTTTATTTTAGTGATGTACTGTCTGCTGTCCTTTTCTGACTCCTGGCTCCTGAGCAGCCTCTGCTCAGAAGAGTCCAGATCAGATTGGGCCTTCTCTAACGCCATCTGTTGCCTATTTGCCAGATCTTGGCCTTCAGCACATTTGTCCTGCATGGCTCACATATATAGATACAAATATGCCGCTATCCTGGCAATCTTATTATGTTCATCTTTGGCTTTAGGGGCCATATATAGTTCACTCAGAGCCACATGTAGGAGACCTTGATCTCCCCATTTATCTGACCCTGTTTCAGTGACCTGTTGCGCGGTTGCCTGCAACCAGACCGTTTGGTCCTGATGAGTCCACTCACCTCTCACAAATAGCTTATGTAAGAAGTGCTCTCTGGCTATTTTCATATCTACCAAGGTCGTCATTCTGGAATTTGAGTTCCTTCCTGACTTACAGAAGTTTGTATTTTATTTTGCAAAACAGACCGTTTCCTTAGAGCGTTCCTTTGAGGGATGCTTTCACAGTGTAAAACAGCGTGGTGATCTAACCGGATATGTGTATCTGGTCAGTTGGCACACTGTATTAATCTGCACAAGTGATAAATCTAACCCAGAATATCCCGGACGAGCCCCCACTTTTGTAAGCGATATTCAATCAACACTACAGCTAAGTCAATGCCTAGTTTGGGATTCTGAGGAAAACCCTTATTGATGTATTTTTATATCCAGTTCAGTACTCTGGATGACCACCCTTGTATAACACCCCCCTCTTAGAATCCCCCTGACCCCACTGAGCCAAGAAGTAGGTTTGTTTTGCAAATTAAAATTTTTATTTGAAAAATTAAACAATATATATATATATCACACTTTTATAATAAATTAATATCTGATATTATACTTAGACATATGATGTTGATCAACGATGGGTAATCTGGCACTAGCACACTTCTTTACAATCAATGAGGAGTTAGTATAGGATGGATAAAGTAGCAAAAATACTTTTATGGTTTCAAGGGAAAAGCAATGAGGAATAAAATGCAGTACAGAAATACTTGATATGATTTTAGCAAAAGATAAGATAATCACTTTTTCTCTGGCAATTCACCCCCTCCCCTATGCAATGTAAGAAATGGAAGGAGATGGAAAGTTCCCCCCCAGCAAGCTTAGAGGAAACAGGTAGGAGTTTGAAACACAGGCCCAAAATGCTTTTAAATGTGATGGCTATGGATGGGAAAATGTGCCAACTGATTTTAATTCCCTCTAGAGATTCAGGGTGAGTGGGAGATGCGTGTTGGTATTAGTTCAGGCTCACTTTACCAATGCTCTATGAGTTATTACCAAGTTGCAAACGGATTTAAAAAAAAGAAAGAATGGAGCTGCTATTTTGACAAGTGGAGAAATTGAGCCAAAATCGCAAATTGCGGTAAATTTTGCGAGTGCGTGAATTGCGATCACGGTAGAAATATAAGGAGTAGGAAGTCGGTTCTAGGCTTGTTGGAAAGCTTAGATTCTAATCTCGTTCCTAGCCCAAACGGTTCAAGAGATACGGACGATTTAATAAAGGTAGATTTTCGGATTTAAAGTAAACTCAAAATGACAGGTGACAGCTTGCAGCTGCAGAATTGACAGGTGACAGTTGTGCAGCTTTAAAAATGACAGATGACACGATTTCTAGGAGGCAGTTCTACTTAGGTTAAAATAGTTTGGATTAGATTATTGTAACTAAGAGATTGGTTCTGCACAGTTCTGCTAGGTACTCACAATATAAATTTGAACTAGGCCTTGTCACGGATCTGGTCAACACGTCCGGCTGCGGTTCTGTCTGCTCGGCGGGTCAATCAGGCACCGGTTCTGCTCACAGCGATCTGGGTCAGCTCTGCTCTGCTGGTCTAGCCTCTCTGGATTCTGGATGTAACACTGCTTTCTGGGTACTGCTACAGGTTCTTGCAAAAGAATTCAGACAGCTCGCCCGGCTGTGGAATAGTTGGCAAATGATTTTGAGGCCTGCTGACAAATACTTTTGCTTGCAGTGGGCCTTCTTGGTTCAAGGTTCGCTTTGCTTTATCATCCTAGGAGAGATGAAACCATGGAGACTGACCAAGGAGGACGACCGGGGACCGGGAGCAGAGACCTGAGGGGCCCAGGGTACCGCCCAACCCTTCCATCAGGACCAGCCAGGAGAACTGATTGATCGACTGGACGGAGGAAAAGATGCTGAACTGTGACATCCATGGAATTGGAAGAAGAGGAGGCAAGCATCCCAGAACATCCCAGATCTTGTGAGTTCCATCAGCGAAAGGACAGAATGGCCATCGCAAGAGGGGGGGCTTGTGGGATGTTTTTACCCATGCATACAAGCCCTACCATAAAACTGTGCAGTACTGGCATGGAAAACATCATGATGGCAGAACTCCCCAGAGAGTGCAGAGGGAAAACATGATGAATAGGCTGCCACCCATTTTTGCCTATGTTGTGAGCACAGGAGGGCACTGCCTAAAACCACCATTGGGCTACACACACAGTAGCCTGAAACCATTGGGAATGGCAATGCTGATTGCCAAAAAAGCAACTCAGAACTGTGGGGAATTCATTTTCTTAATCCCATGGTTGCATTACCAGTACTCACCACTATCAGAAAGCTGGCATTTTAAAACCACCAGACTTTTGTGTAAAACTGAACAAATGAAACAAAACCAGACCAAGGAAAGACTTGCTAAGAGGTGGATACAATGTAAAACTATATTCTGAAATGACTTGAGGGAAGTAATTAATTAATTTATAGGTACAAATTGTCAGTTTGATTTGAATGTAGAAAACTGGGAACAAAAAGTGACATTTAGCTGAAACCTGGCTTAATGAAACTGGATTCTGCCTGACAACTACCCCCGACAGCAGAAACCTGTTCAGCCACTCTTCCCAGGCCTAGCTGCATCCTGCTGCCCCTTGCCAAAAGGAGTTGTCACCTCTCTGATTAGATTAGGGGTGGAGCACCTGGGAACCGGAAAGAACAGAAAAATGCAACTTCCTTGACTCAGGCAAATGTTATATTGGGGGCGTCGTAAAATAGCTTCCTCTTGGGAGAAACTAGGGGGCAGATGTGCCTCTGTAAACAAGCTGGCTTGGGGGAAGTGGATAAAGCAGTTATTCCACCCTGTGATGTGGGAAGCCACACCCCTGTTTGACCAGGTCATAATTTTAAAAAGATAGATAACTCATAGTGCCAACTTGTCAGAATTATATAAGTAATATCATTATTTTTGTGATTTTTCTGTGAACATTTTAAGAGGCGTGAGGACCCTATGGTGTATTCTGGGGGGTTGATAGCGGAAAATAGGGTCTTACTCCAAATGTCTGCATGTTAAAAATCTGATACTTCATCAATTAATGTCCATACTCCTTGTGCACATTTGTGTAATTTTGGGTAAATGTCCGATATTGCAAAACCAGTCAAAAAGCGCAAAATGTTGTCATTTTTTAATGCAAGCCCCCAGGAAGATCAGAGGCGGGCAAGCATGGACCATAAAGAATCCCACAGCTGTTACAGAAATACTTGCATAACACTTGGATATTACATACAAGAAATGCAGAGGAGCTTAGTTACGTGGAAAGTGTGGAAAGGGTAAGAAGGAAGAGGCCTAAGAGGCGAAGCAGTGAGAGTGAGAGTTTAGAGGGTGTTAGTTGAAAAACATGGTTTTGAGGGTTTTCCGGAAGGTGGATAGTGAGGGTTCAGCTCTGAGTTGGTTAGGTAGAGCATTCCAGAGATTGGGTGCTATGTGCAGAAAATCTAGACCACCAGCGTTTGCTCTTTTGATGGTATGAACGTGGAGCTGGTTGGCATGATTATTTCTTTTGGGGCGTGAAGAGATGGCTTTGGTGATGTTCTCTGATAGGTACGATGGGGCAGAGAGGCTGATGCATTTGTGCATAAGGGTGAGGATCTTGAATTTGATCCTTTTATTGACTGGGAGCTCGTCTTGCCTGTGTGATGTGGTCTCTTTTGGAGATGCTGAGGGCTGCACAGAGTGTGTTGTTCTGCGCTATTTGGAGCCTGTTGGCTGAGGTGCCTGCAAGGAGAGCATTACAGTAATCTAATTTGGCTCCAATCGTGGCACGGGCGATGGAAAGGCAGCTTTGTGTGCTTAGAAAGGGTTTGATTGCATTTATGAGTTTAGTGGTGTGGGCCGAGACAGAAGCAATGGCACTGACCTGTCGGGTCATCGAGATGGTTGAGTCAATGTAGACTCCTCGGGTTTGGCAGAAGTGGCAACTGGTATGTTGGTGTTGTCAATGGTAAAATTCTTATAGTTTTGGTTGAGTTTGGGCAAAATTTCCTTGGGTCCTAGGAGGATGATCTCGGTTTTGTGTCCCTTTAGGAAGAGACCATTGGTTGCCATCCATATTTGAATGGTAGAGTAAATTTGGGAGAGGGCTTCAGTGTCTTGGTCGTAAGAACCTGTGAGAGGAAGGAGTACTTGTGTATCGTCAGCGTAGTTCATGTAGGCTATGCCGAGTGAGTCTAGTTTGTCAAAGAGGGGTTTAGTGAATAAGTTGTAGAGTGTGGGTGCGGTATACGATCCCTGGGGCACTCTGCTGTCGATGGAGGTGGGAGCGGCATTGACTTGGTCGGAATACACCTTCATAACTCTGCCTTCTAGGCAAGATGTGATCCATGAAGTGGCTTCTTTAGAGAAGTGGGCCGCGCTGGTGATGTGGGAGGTCAGGGTGTTGTGATCTACAAGATCAAATAACGCAGGAAGATCTAGGAGAAGCAGGAGAGCTGGTTTGCCCTTGTCCATTATCTTCGTGATTTGATTTTTTAGGTTTAAAAGGGCGGATTCTGTGCTGTGACCTTTGCAGAAGCCTGATTGTCTTTTGCCTAGGATGGTGTTGGATTCAAGATATTGTTGGATTTGGGTGTGGGCGGCTTTATCTAGAATTTTGAGGAGGAATGGGACTGTGGTGATAGGTCGGTAGCTGTTGGGGCAGGTGGGATCAAGTGAGGGTTTCTTTATGAGTGGGCAGACCCAGGCTTCCTTTAAGCTTTGGGGTACTACGCCTGAGGAGAAGGATGCATTGATGAATGCTGTGATGATCGGAGTCAGTGCGATGGAGCTTTCCTTGATGATGGGAGGTGGGAATGTGTCCCCTTTACAGGTGGATGATTTGATGCGTTGGAGGAGGTTAGTGACTTCTGATTCTGTGACGTCTCTGAAGGAGAATGGGGGAGTGTCAGTAGAGGGTGTGGGAGAGGTGGGCAGGGACATTCTTTCAGGGTTGGGTAGAGTTTTACGCTGAAATTGGATTTTATCTTGGAGTAGCTTGATTTTGTCTTGGAGGGCTGCTTGAATGCTGGAGCACTAGGCTTTGTCTTTGATGATTTTGTCAGGGCTGGTGGACGGGGTGATAAGATCTTTAAAGATTGAGAACATTTCCTTAGATTTAAAATTGGCAGTGGAGATTCTGAGGTTGAGAGAGTCAGATTTGGCTGAATATGGCTTTTTTGTAGGTGGATGCAATATTCTTAAATTCTGTCAGGGTGGATTGGCTGGGCGTGGATTGCCACTTGACTAGGGCCTGGTGTTTGCTGTGTGCGTAGAGCTATCTCTTCCGTGAACCAGAAGTTGGTGTGCCTGGATCTTTTTTTCTTCTTGTCCTCAATAGGTGCTATGCACTCAATGGCTTCGTTGAGTGTGTGGGAATAGATGTTGGCAAGGATAGTGGGGTTGTTGACAAAAGGAGATTTGAGTTCAGGAATGTTGAGAAGGGGGAGGAGATTGACTTTGGTTCGTTTTTTAGAGCAACTGACTTTGGCTGGGGGGAGCATAGGAGAGCTCTTTGGGGGGAGGTCTCGTAGGGATATAGAATTGGATGCAGTGGGATCTGTCCAAGGGAAAGCCGAAATGGCGGTGATAGAAGATCAGCAGTTGTGGTCTGCAATCCAATCTATGGAGCAACCTTTGCAGTGAGTAGGTTCTGAGATTCTATGGGAAAACCCTAAGTCGGTAAGCTCTTTGGCAAGAGAGGAAGCTGCTTTGTCCTTGGGGTCATGCAGGCCAAGGTTGAGGTCTCCCAGTAAAATAGTTTTAGTGGAGCCTTTTAAGTTGTTTTCTAAGGCATGGAGAAGTTGCCTTTCGTAGTCTGGGGCCGTACCAGCTGGTCTGTATGTGATAAGGATATTTATTGTACAGTTAGGGGATATAGTGAGTTTGGAAATCAGGAGGTCTGCATTGTTTGCCCTAGGTTGGTTGCATAGTCTAATGGGGAGTGATTTTTTAGAGATGAGATGGTGTATCCTTGGGGAAGAGCAAGAGATATGGCTGGACCTGATGCTTCATGGAGCCAGGTTTCTGTAATGGCTAGAATGTCGAGGTCAAGGGAAGTGATGAGCTCATTAATCTCAAGTGCTTGTGCAGGGAGCGAACAAGCGTTTATGAGGGCACATTTGAGGGCCGGGTTGTGAGCAGGTTTTTTGAGGACTGTGGTGGGACGGACGTTGGTAGTGGAGCAGGTGGGAGTGGCAGATCTATGGGGGCAGGGTGCTTCAATGCTCGGGGTGGTGAGCAAGGTGGGGGGGTTGGGTAGGATGAGCATAGGGGGTGGTTTGCGATCCAGGAGCTGGAGAGATGGGTGAGGGGTGCAGGAACTTAATCGCTAGTTTCTGCTGGGGATGGAGGGAGGATAGCAGGGGTATGTGTTTGGCTGTGTGCGAGTCCCGAGCTTTGACAGTCTGGAGTCTAGAATGTGCTGACAAACTGAGTAGGAGGTGTGATAACTAGGAAAGGTGGCCATGGTGTAGGATGTGGTTGTGACAGGTTAATGGTTAGGAGGTCGTGGCGAGAGGTGTGTGTAAGAGGGAGGTGGGGTGCTTGTGAGCCACTGGGTGGCTAACATGAGGGTAAGGCAGGAGATGATGAGATGTATGAAGGTGGTGCTTGGCGTGCTAGGGTGGTGATGAAGGTGAAAAAGTCTGTGGTCTGAGATGGGATGCATTTGTGTGATAGTGGGATGCACAGGGTAGGGGTATAAGAGGAAGTGTGCAGTGAGCAGTTACAAGATGCGAGGCTCACGGGTGGGGTGGTGTGGCACTGTGCGACTTGGGCAGAGACAGTGTGGTGGGATTAGCCTGCAACAGAAGCGGTGCTTCACAATGAGAACAGTGTGAGCTTGCAATGGCAACACATTATGTAATAGCACTACAGAAGGCAGTAGCAATAAAGTAGGCAATAGCAATATAGTACAACCTACAAATAGCCTGCAACTGAGGCGGTACGACACAATGAGAACAGAGTGGGCTGGCAGTAGCAATACAGTACACCTTGTAATTAGCCTACAACTGAAGTAGTGCGAACGGGGGGAACTGGGAAAGAGCAACTACGACTGGAAGATCATACTGTGTGTCTGGGGCAGGACCGCATGGTCCTTATTGCGTGTCTCCCACACAGGATTGACAGTATTTCTGTCATAGGATAAAGATGGCAGTCAAGAAAACGTGATGGGCTTTGTAGCAGGATAGTATTAGGTCAGGGGACGGTTTTGGTTAGCATTTTAGACTTTAGCCGCAGTCACGATTGATAGGTTGCAGCGTAAGGCGTATGGAATTGGTTTGGCGTAATGCTGTGAGCATATGTGGCGGTGGGCAAGAGTGTGGCGCGCTGGGCAGTGAGACTTTGATTAGCGCATCAGGTTCCTGGGGGAATCAATCATTTGGGCAGGAGCACATAATAGTGGCCTACCTTTTAGGTGTAGCAGCGTAGTGGGGTGACACGCTCCAGCACGCTAACAGGCGCAAACAGTGCCTTATCTTCAGACCCTTCGCCGGAAGTTCCTGAGCCGGCTCCCGCCTGCCCGCGGGTTACATGGCGTTCAAGTAACGAGGTGTTGCTGTGCAATGGGGCGAGCCTCATTGAGGCACCGCGCCTTTGCAGAGAATAGGGTGGCAAATTTAAAAATCAAGTGGGGGCTGCCTGAATGGGTCGGATGCAGCGTGTACAGCTCTGGTAGCACGACGAAACAGGACTCTTTATTCTACAATAAAGTAAGTTTGATAAGTGTAATTACGTGTCTAGACTGCCATTTTGATGCAGCCCGTCTAGCCATTTCTTACTGTGGCCTGGCATTTTTACTGGGCATCTATGATGAAGCAAACATATGTGTTATTACATGTTGGACACATTTTCTTACTGTATCATTGAATTTTTAATGACAAAGCCAACAGGTGGATGCTGTTATGTGCAGGTATTGGCATATATTGGCAGAGCTAGGTTGAACAAGTTTTCCTATAATTTCACTACTGGCAGTATGTGCAAAGCAAACGTGAGTATGTTCTTATATGGGAATATTGGCATGTATAGATGGAGCCAGAATGGACATGTATGCGCACAGCCAGCATGAACATTTTTTTTATACTGGCATGTATTGTGGGGAAAGGCATCATGAAAATCTATTGCTCCTTTGCACTGTGGTTGACTTGCATCTATTTGATTTTTTCCATCATTACCATACAAAATCGATTGTAAACTGTATAGTATTTTATCCAATTTTTCACAGAAAGTCTGCTGTACAATGCATCATGTTAACCCATTATTCAAAACATTTTCTCGGGGGAGAACCCACCAAACCCCACTTTGTGGCAAGTATTTATGCCCCTCAAAGTAAAAAAGTAACCAGCCGTCACTGAATAAGGAGGCATTACCTTCAACAAACATGAGGCAAGCATGTGATTGTTTGGCATTAGGGGTAGGATATGAGTTTGTTACAGTTCGAAAAGGTTAGCTCAGAGGGTTACCCTACTTGTTGCAGAGATTAATATACATAATGCATATTGTAGGTTGAAATCCAAGCAGTCCTTAAAGTGTTACCTTGTTAAAAAATAAAAATATTAGCACTTGTATTTAAAGCACAAAGAGGCCATTCAGTTTTTCTGTGTGTAGCCTGCCAGTCACACTTTAAACTGGGCTAGGGGAGCAATTTTCAGGCTACTGAAGCTAATAAAGTATATTAATCGTCTTTTGTCACACAGGTTATTTAACAAGAGTCTAATTTCTAAAGGAGGCGACGAGTTGCAATACTCAGCACTACAATGCTTTAGTAAATAAAAGGATTAAAGGCATCATTAAAGGCATCATGAGGTTTTAATAAAAGTTTAGTCAATATTAGGGGCAATGGTCCAAACCTTTTCTATCTACAAACACTGGGTCAAATCTGATATTCCAGGAGCATCTCGGAGATGCCCTTATTGCAAATCTATGTGAATCAGTTTTGCACAGGAAGATGTCAAAGATGATGGATCCAGGGGGCGCTGCTGCGCAATGGTGTGAGTCAGCTGCATGATCAGGTCGCTTAGCTCCAATGAAGCTGAATTGTGATAATATTGGCCCTCCCGAGGCTCCTCCGGCTGCCCTGAAACTTGGTGACGGCAGGTGAGAGTTTGCCAAAGCGATTGGGAGTGGGCTTGCCTGTGGTGGAGAAATTTTATATGCACAGCAGGTGCCCGCCTGGGAAGACGAGAGCTAAAATGGCTGCTGGTGCCATGTTGTGGCTGTGAATGTTGGGAGAGCGGCAGAGGATCGCACAGTAAGACACAGTGGGGAGTAGCAAGGAGCCGGAACTGCTGTCCTGATTCCACCAGCAGCGCCCTGAGGGGGAAGAGGATGAAACTACTGGTGGAGGAACAAGAAGCTCCAAGCGGCGGCAGCCATCACGCCACAGGGCAGAGGAGCAGGGGCCCACCAGTAACATTCCCCAGGAAGGCCTGAAGCACTGGAGGAGATGTAGGCTGACAGTGGAGAGAGACAAAGCTGTGTGCCGATATCCCCGAGGTAAAGGCACACATGACACTCTTGGTCCAGTGGCTCTGTACGTTCCATGAGGCAGGTTTCGGTGGAGGTGACAAGGGGGACTTGAAGTCATTCTCTGAGGAACAACAGCGATGTAAGGATGCGGCCTTGGTGTCCCGAAGTTGAGAGCAGATCAGGGCCACACCCCAACCACCCCCCAACTTCCTCCCTCCTTTGGCAACTCGGACCTCCACATCCAGCTGGAGGAACCCATAAAAGGAGAAGACTTGGAAAAGAAAGAGGGGGGCTAGATAGATGGGGGGGATAGAAAGGACACAGGTCCATCTTCCATGGAAAATATGAAGAAAGACTAGGAGAAGCAGGGGGGAGAAAATGTGTACACAGCCAGGAATTGATGCTTTTGCAATCAGTAGCTCTGGCCACAATGGAGAAGCAGACCCTAATAAAGTCCCACCAGAGATGGGGAATGCACCAGAAGGGTGACTGCTACGTCGACCCTTGAGCAAAAGATAGACGCGGTTGGTCTGAATATGGATCTGTTAAGGCATGATGTGCAGAAAGTGCCAGGAAGAATAGAGGTGGTGGAGAAGAGAATTTCAGACCTAAAGGATGCCACAATCTCTCTGTAGAAGGAGGTCCAGGCCCTGACTCAGAAAACAAGGCAACTGGAGGCGCAGATGGATGATGCAGAAGAGAGGGCACAGAGAAACAACACATGGATCAACAGCATCCTTGGAGAAGAGCGAGACCCCATCAATGGAGATGTGTTTGGAAGGGTGGATCACGGAATGGGCTGGCCCGCACAGACTGCTGATCTGTTTTCCACAGAAAGGGCGCATAGAGTCCCAGGCAAGCAAGTGATTGCAAGGCTACTAAACTACAGAGTTCAGAACCTTATCCTCCAAAGGGCCCGCAAGAATGGGGTAATGGAGGTGGATGAAGCAAGGGTCACCATTTCCCCTGAATTTACCAAAGCCATCCAGAAAGCCAGGTAGTCCTTTGACACAGTGCAAAGGCAGCTCTGGATCAAGGGGATCAAGTACACCACAATCTTTCCCGCGACTCTAAGAGTGATAGGTCTGCAGGAGGTGCACTTCTTCAAGGATCCCACAGAAGTGTGGGATTGGACTGGGACTCTAGGCCTGAACAACGAGGGTAAGTACCGAGAACCAGAGAAGGACTGGGGAGAAATTGTGGCAGACACTTCTGATGCTAGCCCATGAAAAGAGGCAACCCCCACACCCCAAAAAACATGGAATGGGAGCAGTGAACAAAGAGGTGTAATTGTTGTCAACCGAGGATGACTATATCTAAATGAATAAGATAAGACTTGTGCCGTGTGAGTCCGAGCGGGGTGATCGGGGCAGCAAACCCTCTTTTTTCAGCCTGGTGCACATCTTCTGAGCACGGATGGCAGGGCTTTGTTTGGAATGGGTTTATAGATGTTTCAATTTGGGGGGGAGTCTGGGGTGGGTGAATTCAGGGGAGTTGGAGGGTTTTCTTATGCAAATGTTTGGTTGCTTGGCGGAGCGCATGTTTGGGCATGACCTTCTGGGACTGTGGAAAGTTGTGTTTACAGGTGAGCCCAAGGACACTGTGGGATGTGCAAACCACATCTGTTGTGGCCAATGGGGCGTGAACAAAGAGAGAGCTTAAATGTCTCACGTAGAATGCAAATAGCCTGATTGACGAGATCAAATGGGACTGGTTCTGAAATAACTGAGCAGACACAAAATAGATATAGCCCTACTGCAGGAAACCCATTTGATGAGCACTTCGATTGGGTTTCTAGTCCAGGAACAATATAAAATAGTTGTGCATGCAGGGAACTATAGAGGCTCCAGGGGGGTGGCGCTTATGAACAAATGCACAATTCCCTTCATGGTGAAAGTAGTCAAGAGAGATACAGAGGGACAGTTTGTAATGATTGGATGGGAGCTTTGAGGGCTATTTTTGACAGTCCTGAGTTTATACGCACCTTCTCCACCAAGAATAGACTTCCTGGCCAAGATTCAGGGTGCGTTGACACAATATGGGGCAGACATCACAATAGTGGCTGGCAAATGATGTTATGTGCAAAGAGAAGGACAGCTTGCACAGGCGGTTACAGATCCGCAGCATATGGACAGTACTTCCCTGGCAACATTCGTGGAGGTGACTGGCTTAGTGGACGTCTGGAGGGACATACACCCAATGGACACCAGGTTCTCGTTCTACTCTAGGGCACATGCAAAATTCTCCTGTATAAATTATTCGTTCAAACCTTACACTGGGACGAGTGGGGTTCTGGACACTGAATGCCTGCAACAGGGAATCTCTAATCAAGCCCCTCTGACCATCACTATTACTGTGATGGAGCCAAGGGGAAAAGAAGAGTGTAGGATAAATGCATATTATCTGGGTAACAAGGAGATATTGAACGGGTTACAGGATGGGACGTATCATTTCTTTGCTCTGAATGAGGGTACTGTGGAGAGCAAAGTTACCCTGTGGGAGGCTTACAAGACCGTCCTGGGGGGGTGGGCTATGCTGATGATTGGGAAACCTGAAAAATAGAGGCATGTTAATAGCAGAATAAGAGGGGTCCAGCATGGAATAGTAAGACCTATACGGCAGAGATAACATGGCCCAATCACATAGCAAGTACCTACAGGCCACACTTCATTCCAAACAAGTGGTGATGGATGAAATCGAGCAGGCACACTGGGCGAGTGGAGCTAGAGTATACAAGGCTGGGCGATTGTTGGCATGGCTATAGAGACTTGAGGAGGGATCAAGATGGATAAGAGATATAGAACCAGCTGTTGGTGGAGAGAGAAAACGGGACCAGCCAATAGTGGCAGAATTTATGTGATATTACAGGGGCCTATATGGTAGATGGATGGGGCTAGACGCAGCGGAAAGCAGAGCATTCAATGAGGGGTTATTTCTGCCTGCCTAACGGAGGTGAAGAGGGAGGCCTTAGATCAGAAAATCTCCATCAAGCTGGTGCAAGCAGCAATCAGACAATTACAATATACGAAGACCACAGGGCCAAATGGGTTCCCACTTGAATGTTGGAAGAGGCTGAATGAGCGCATAGCCGAAACAAAGCTATATATATATATATATATATATATATATATATATATATATATATGGAAGGTAGTTGAACCCAGAAGTGCTTTAAGATGAGGTAACAGTATCTTAGATGGATGGGGGTGCAGATCTTACTCATACATCAATAATCAGACTGACTCAGTAGGTTTGGCAAAATCACGGCTGTTTTAATAACATTTGTTAAAAAAGGGAGTACAACTGGCATTAAAGAATGCCGCACAGCACAATCTCAATATATTTCAGAAAATATTATACAAAAACTAGTCATAAGTGTCATCATACTATGTGGTAAAATAAGAAAACCTACTAGCGGATGTGATAGGCTTAAAGGGAACATCTAAGTATACTTTTTATAAGGGCAGGGATTGTGATTGGGTCTCTAATGTCATGTGGACAACTATGCCCACGCCAAGTGCAAGTCATCTTCTGTGTTAGACTAATGCACAATGTTCTATTGGCTTTTCAAACTATAGGGCTCTTTGCTACGTGGCCTTCTATAATTGGTTGGCACGCTTGTATCCTTCTGGAATATTCCACTCGCTCGCTAGCAGCACGCAAGTTGGTACCTCAGGTGCTGGGGGGTCCGCCTGGTCATGCCTCCCCACCCAATTAGCCCAACATCCATTATCACTCCTGTGATCTGCCATTCAATTAATATGTTTGAACCTGGCCTAGTGAAGGCTCTCTGTGCCTGAGAATAAAAGGGAGTGAAGGCATGGCCTTATCTTCTGGTCTCGAAGTAGCTCGCCCCAAAGTCTTTTTTCATCTGACCATGTGACTAGAGACCACGTTTTGAGCTCCTTCATTGTATTTTACTCCTCAAACAGGAGCTCAGCTCGCTTCTCAAGTTCATTGTATCTTCCCGAGCAGATAACCAGGGTCCTGGCGGCCCAACTCTTGACACTGGGCTAGGCAAGCCTTCTCGAATCTTCCTTCGCCTTCAGCTTGTTTTATTCTGCTGCACAACACTTCCAGCCCTTCCATTCACGGGGTCTACATTTGCTAAAGTGGGTCATGGAACATCCAGATTCTATATGTTCCTATACATATACATTGGTGGCACCGCCTGCAATCTTTTCACTACGTAGCCAGCCTCATGATTACTTCGTCTACTTGCGTTACTGTGTCTGTACATTTGTAAAATGACTGGGCATTTTCTTCAGTTCTTCTCTTCACGTGAAATCTTCATTTCGCTCCCGAAATGTTGCTTAGTTCATTACTTTCCCATCAGATTCTATAAGGTATATATACTTTTTTCATTGGCATCTCTTCTGTGTGCATCATTTCTGCTTCATGTGACATCACCAGTCTTCTCGTTCATTCATTTTCGCACTTCTTCCGGAACTTCCTTCAGAAGACCGTAATTTCTTCGCAGATACATATATTCTCAATGGATACCTTGTTTCAAGGACTTTTCGTGGTATAGGTACCATTATTGGTTGTGCGCATTTGTCGCATTTTCCGGATGCTTGCATATAGGCAGAAGGGGGGCGGGACATCCGGTAGAGGCACTTGGCTCCTTCTCTACATAGTGACAAGGGGCAGCTTCCTGAAGACCTGCAGTTGGCCACTATCATGGTCCTCCATAAGAAAGGGAAGATGAAAAAACAGTGTTCACCGTATCTACTCGGAGTGATAGGTAGAGTGATCAAATCAGACAAATTTAGGTTCATTCCTGGGAGGTCCACATGGATTAATAACAGAAAGGTTTGAAACACAATGTTATGTTATGTTATGTTATTTTGCACTTATATAGCGCCTTATATACCATTGGTATGGTCTGAAGGCGCTGGTAGGTTGAACGCCCTTGGGAACCGAAGTTCTAGTCAGTAGAGGGAGGAGAGAGGGTCCAATAGGTGCGAGTGCGCATCTGGTATGTGTGCAGCTGGTGCGAAATTTCCTGTGGAAGCTGCTTCATAGCGGTAGGTGTGGTGGCTGAGAGGTCAGGAGTATGTGTTCGAATCTGGCAGGAATTATCCAGACCGAGAGTGGCAGCGTAAGGCCTGAGGAGAACGCCTGGCTGGGGGTGCGAGACCAGCAGTGATTACATAGAGTGATGTGGAGTGAGCGGCGTCAGATGTTGATATGAGAACAGTTATACCGAATGGTGTCATAGTATCTCTGTGTTCTAGTTGGGTGGTGGTGTAAGGAGAGAGTAAGCGTGGGGTGTGATATGAGGTATGATCTTTTAAAGGATCCATGCATTCTAGGTATAATATGGCCTTCATGCAGTTAAGCGATTCGTCCGTTCTGCACATTCGTCGGCCCTCCACCCGTCTTCTCGCCACACACGTCCTCTCGCTACACATGTCGTTTCGCCACACACGTCCTCTCGCCACAACACGTCCTCTCGCCACAACACGTCCTCTCGCCACAACACGTCCTTTTGCCACCACATGTCCTCTCTCCACCCACGTCCTCTCGCCACCCACGCCCTCTCGCCACCCACGTCCTCTCGCCATACATGTCTTCTCGCTACACACGTCCTCTTGTCACAACGCGTCCTCTCGCCACAACACGTCCTCTCGCCACACACGTCTTCTCTCCATACACGTCTTCTCTCCACACACGTCTTCTCTCCACACACGTCTTCTCTCCACACATGTCTTCACTCACTACACCCGGCCGTCCTCCACACCAGGCCGCCCTCCACACCTGGGCGCCCTCCACACCCGGCCGCCCTCCACACCCGGCCGCTCTCACATCCGGCCGCCGTCCACACTCATGGGCCCTCAACACTCATGGGCCCTCAACACTCATGGGCCCTCAACACTCATGGGCCCTCAACACTCATGGGCCCTCAACACTCGTCCGCCCTCAACACTCGTCCGCCCTCAACACTCGTCCGCCTTCAACACTCGTCCGCCCTCAACACTCGTCCGCCCTCAACACTCGTCCGCCCTCAGCACTCGTCCGCTCTCAACACTCATCCGCTCTCAGCACTCATCCGCTCTCAACACTCATCCGCTCTCGACACTCATCCGCCCTCGACACTCATCCGCCCTCGACACTCTTCCCCTCAATAGGTCGGTGTGATGGTGCTAGTTTGGAAGCCGGTTGGTTTTAGGAGAAGAGCCAGGTTTTCAGTAGTTTGCGGAAGGACGTTAAGTCCTCAGTTAGGCGGATGTGGGGTGGGAGCGAGTTCCACAGGGTTGGAGCTTGGGCTGAGAATGATGTTCCGCCTATCCTGATTGAGTTTGTCTTAGGAATAGTTAGGAGGCCGGCTGAGCTTGATCTTAGGGTGCGAGAGGGATGATATGGTATTAGTTTTTCTTGAAGATATTGAGGTCCAGTTTTATGCAGTGCTCGATGGGTGAGGCATAAGGTTTTGAAAGCCACCCTACGGGCTACTGGAAGCCAGTGCAGTGTCTTGAGGGCTGGGGATACGTGGTCTCTTGGACCTAGCTCAAGCAGCATTTTGGCTGCCGCGTTTTGTGCTCTTTGGAGTTTATTCAGCTGGTAGGCATGGATTCCGAGGTATAGGGGGTTTCCGTAGTCCAGTCTGGATATAACGATTGATTGGACGGCAGAGACTCTGTTCGGAAATGAGAGGTATGGAAAGATGCGCCTGAGGGTTTTAAGGTGGTAGTGGCAGGACTTTGAGACATTATTGACTTGGCGCGAGAGTGTTAGGCCGGAGTCTAGGGTGCAACCAAGATTTTTCACTGTGTTGGAGGGTGTCGGTGAGTTGCCCATGGCGGGTGGCCAGGGAAGAGGGTGCGGAAGAAGATCGGAGTTGCCGCACACCATGATTTCTGTTTTGGCGGGGTTTAGCAGGAGGTGGCTTTGGGTCATCCAGCGGTCAATGTTAAGGAGGCAGGCTGCCAGGTCGGGTCGGGAGTTGGGCTTCGAGTTCAGGAATTTTAAGATTAGTTGGGTGTCGTCAGCGTAGTTGTAACATATGATGTTGTGTGAGCGAATTATTGGCGGGAGGGTGATCAGGTAGAGATTGAACAGCAGGGCAGATAGACATGCTCCTTGAGGGACTCCCGTGTCGACTGGTCGAGCTTGGGAGGTAAAGCTGGAGAGTGTAGTTATTTGGTGCCTGTCTTTGAGGAAAGAGGCTATCCATTTAAGAGCGGTTCCACGGATTCCTAGGGAGAGGAGGCGGTCTAGGAGGATTGAGTGATTGATCGTGTCAAAGGCAGCGGATAGGTCAAGGAGGATTAGTGCTGCGCATCCTGCGGCGTCTGCTGTCATTTTGAGGTCATCCCAGATCGACGTTAGGGTGGTTTCGGTTCCGTGACGTGATCTGAAACCTGATTGAGCAGGGTCTAGGAGGTTATTGGCTTCGACAAAGGCATTTAGTTGGGAGTAGACGGTTCGGTCAATGAGTTTGGCAAGGAACCTGGTGTTTGAGATTGGGCGGTAGTTTTTGACGTCGTTAGGGTCGAGCGAAGATTTTTTTATTAGAGGTTTGACGTATACCATTTTGAATGTCTCGGGAAATATACCGGAGGAGAGGGAGTCGTTTATGATAGATCTTGCGTGCTCCCCTGCGCAGGTAGAGGCAAAAATTCCTTTAAGAGTTTTAGCTGGGCAAGGGTCTAGTGGCGATCCAGATGGTTTGCGGGCAGATAGAAGTTTGAGAAATTGCTCTGGTGATAATGGACTAAAGGATTCGAACGTTGGTTGCGTTGAGGTCGCAGGTGAGGGGCTGGCCGGTGCGGGCGGCTGAGTGTCAGTTGGTTGTAGGAGAGCCAATTTGGTGTTTAGAGTTTTAGTCCTTTCGATAGCCGTGGTGTAAAAGTGGAGGGAGAGTGAATCACACAGTGATTGTGACGGGGTCGGGATGGTTGTGTTACAAGCTGGATTGGTGAATTCTGAGATGATTTTGTGGAGTTCTTTGCTTGGGTTTTTGGAGTTTAGGATTCGGGTGTTGTAGTGGGCTTTTTTTGCTTTCCGGATTTCGGCCTTGTACTGATACAATTGTCGGGCCAAGGTGGTCTTGCTCTCTTGGGTTTTCTCTTTCCGCCAATTGCGTTCGAGGTATTTGTAATGCCGTTTAGTGGTTTTTAACTCAGGAGTGAACCATCTGGGAAAAGGGCCAAGGCGTGATGATGGTTTGCACAGGGGAGTGAGTCGTGTCAGCGATGCATTGAGCCATGAGTCAAAGGCTTCAGGCGTTAGATGGTTGTGGGGACGGTAGGTAGGTGGTCGAGACTGGAGGAGTGCCTCGGCTAGGTCAGGGGTGATTTTTAGTTTTTTCCAGCACATGCGTAGGTTCGGAGGCTCAGATGTGCGTATGGGAAGGGGGCTGGGAGAGTGGATGGTGAACGAGAGAATAAAATGATCGGACCAGATGATAGGGGTGGGGGGCTTTAGGTGAATCAGGGTATTGGAGCTAAAGATGGCATCGAGAGTGTGTCCTTTAAAGTGAGTCGGGCCGTTTATGTGGGGTTGGAGGTTAATTGCATCTAGACCGTCAAACAGGGCGTGGGTCATAGGGTTGGTGGGGTTGTCGAGCCATATGTTGAAGTCTCCAAGGAGGGTGAGGTTGGGATGATTGATTTGGAGGGAGGCGATGGAGTCACAAAGGTTGTTTGCGAAATGACTATCGTAGCCAGGAGGCCTGTAGATTATTAGGAAGCTGTGTGAGAGCGACGGGGAGAGGGATAGTTTGACGAGGAGCGATTCACAGGATGGAATGGAGGTTTGGTTGTCCATGATTGTGGCACGGAAGTGAGATTTGAAGACGAATGCTATCCCCCCTCCTCTGGACGGACGGTTCAGTGGGATGAGGCAATAGTCGGGTGGAAAGGCTTCATTAGCGATTGGGCCGAAGTCATCAGAGAACCAGGTTTCAGTGATGAAAACTAGGTCCGGTTTGACAGAGGTGAGGAGGTCAAAGATGCAGTGTCTGTTTTTAGCTACAGAACGCGCGTTAAAAAGGATACAGTTTACATCTGCAGGCAGGGTTGGGTTTGGTGCTTGGGTGGGGGGGGCGGAGAGGCTGGAGGGAGGGGGTTAAGGTTGGTGATGCTAGGGAAAAGTGGGCGAGTAAAGAAGTATTTAGGCTTCGGGCGTGGTTGGGTGGTTGCTTGTGATAGGTTGATCGGGTTCGGGGTGGGGGATTTGGGGAAGGGGAGTGGGCGTTTGGGAGTTTCAGTTGCAGTCGAGGAGAAATCGAGGGAGAGGGGTTTCAGGAAAGGAGAGGCCACGGGGGAAGGAGGAGAGTGTGGGAGAGAGGTGCAGGGTCGAGATAGGGGAGGCGACGAGAGCTGAGAGGTTGAGGGGGACCAGGAGTGTTTCCTCTTTAGTTTCTTTGCTGTAACTGGTGTGTGAGAGAGGGTAGGGGGGTCAGAGGGGGAGAGGGAAGCGGCTTCGGTTCTTGCTAGTGCAAGGCGTGCGGTTTTTAGGGATGGGAAATGGTGCGGTCGGCCGGTGAAAGTGGTAGGGGTATGGGGGCAAGGAAGGGGTTGGGCGAATGGGGGGTCGGGTGTGCTAGATATGATAGTAAGGAGGGCGGGAGTGGGCATAGTGGGCACTGATGGCAGGTCGGCGGTGGGGTTTATGGGATGTGTGGTCTTAGGGTGGGTTGCTCGCCATCGTGCACCCCTGGCTTGGTGTTTGGAGAGGGTGGTCAAGGTACGAGCAAAGGTTTTCAGGCAAAGGCTTTCGATTCTGTCAGGTGGCAGCAATGGCCAAGGACGACTTTCGGTGAAAATTTAACAAAGTAGGTTAAATTGTTGTATTTGCACCCCCATGCTAGGGTTAGAGTTAAGGGATATACATTGAGAGTTTTTCTCTCCAACAGGGTACGAGACAGGGGTGCCTGTTATCTCCATTGGTATTCCTGATAGCGATTGAACCACTGGCAGAAATCATAAGGGCGGCTCGACTCCAGATGGGTTTTGTTTGGTATGGAGGATGGGAGGACTGCATCTCCCCATAACCTGTTATTCTTTTTGAGGGAACCGAAGAGGTCAGGTCCCAGGGCAATGGTAACAATACATGAGTTCAGTTTGCATAGTGGACTCAGGATTAAGTGAGGCAAGTCAGTGTTGGTCCCGGGACAGGGAGGAGCAGGGGTGAACCCGGAAGGCTGTCAGCTTCATATCAGAGAAGAGGCATTTCTCTAAATAGGGCTTGAGTTACACATGGATGGGCGGTTGTTCCTGAACAACAATTAGGACCCGGTCTTGACCAGGTTGAAGGATAGTGCCAAACACTGGGCATCACTCCCTTTGACCATGGTTGGGTGGGCCAATCTTTTTAAAATGACTATCCTCCCTAGGCTTCTGTACATTCTGCAGAACACCCAGGTGAAAGTGCCTAGGGCTACTTTTGCCAGAATAAACTCCATATTGCGGGGAATCATATGGGGACATGGTATCCCTCGCATTGCACTCAAGCTTGTAACCAATTCAATATGGGTAGGTGGATTGGGGCTACAGGACATACGCAAATACTAGTGGGCAAGTCGACTGTTCATGGACAACAAAAGGGTGTTTGGGGCCACTGACTTAGCCCATACAAAGCTGAAGATCGCAGAAATGGGAGACATATCTCTGCTACAGGTACTGTATGCAAGCCTGCGTGACCAGACACTACCATCGGCAGCACACAGGGTCATAGAAGCCAAATCCGCGGTCAAACGAGCAATGGGCTCCCAGGGTGTGATTACCGAGTTAGCACTGCTTTAGGATACCCCACCATACCTGAGCTACACAAACTGAGCAAACATTCAAGATGGACTGAGAGGGAGGTCACCAAGTTGGGGGACGTTATTGTGGGAAATGAGATGGTATCCTCCCCCGACTTACGAGAAAGGCACAGTCTGGACAGCAAAGATTATTATGCATACCTGCGGCTAGGGTATGTTTTTCACAGTCAACTAGGGGGGATAGAATGATGTATTTATTTATTTATTTTTTCCATCTATAGCTGCACACCAAACCCTCAGGCATCGGGGCTCTAGTTACAGTTATCAGTAAGTTCATATGTTACAAGTTTACAAGATTGATATGTGACAATGATTCAAGAGAACAAAATGTGAAGTGCAGACATTATGAATATTTTCTCTGGAGAGAGGAAAAGGTCATGCCCTGCCAGCTGGGACCAGGAACAAGGCATATTAGTTTAGCAAGGACACAGCTGGCTTCATTTGGGAGCATAAATGCGAGGCCCCGCCTGGAGAAAATAGCAACCCCATCAGTAGGGGGATAAATCAGAGGTGCACGCTGTGGGATCAAGTTACGATTATGTAGATGCAAGGTTACAGGGTTCCCAGATAAGAATTGTGAAGCATAGATAAGTAATAGCATGATTAAACATTCAAACAAATGCAAAACAATGTGAGGAAGTTTATAGAAGTGCGGTAACTCAAGCCCTGCATTCCGAGACCTGGTAAAATCACAATGGTGTGTCCGGGCACATCAGGATAGCATGGGAGCCAAGTGAAAGGCACCTGCTGGGAAAGTCGCACCCCAGTGGTGAGGGGCTACATCAGCGGTTCAGCGGTGCACGTGGAAGGGGCAACATTACGATCATGTTTGGTCGAATTTACAAAGGTACCAAAGACACATAAAAAAAGTTACCAGCAAATTCGGCAAACTTAGAGATGTGAGACAATTTGAGCAATGTGTGTGTGTAAGGACGGAAAATCAAGCCCAGCATGGCGAGTTCAGGTGAAATCATAGCAGTGTCTCGCGGGCACAGCAGGCTAACATGGGGAAAAAACATGCGAGGCACCTGCTGGGAAAGCCACACCCCAGTGGGGGGGGCTACATCAGTGGTTGCCATGGTGGCAGCAGTGTTACGAGTACGACGAGAAGATCACAATGGTAAACCCAGTATGAAGATCGAAAGTCAAATACTGTGAAGCAAATCCAGGTAAAAGGCCATAGGTTAGGTATGGTCAGTAATGTCTAATAGTTCAGCATATACCAGCCTTTCACTGATTGGGGAGAAGGGAATTAATCTACAGGGAATGCAAAATGCATTAGGGGCGCCAAGGCGGCCATTTTGGAGAGAAATCTTGAATAGGTATGCAGCAGTAACATATATCGGAGCAGGCATCATGATGTTAGGGTAAGGATCAGCTATAATCTTACCTTCGCAGTGGAAGCACAACTGTAGATACGAGTGGCGACTGATGGAAGATTAAAATGCTGCATAATTTCGGGCAGACACAGGCCCCTCCAAGGAATGGCACAGACAGGCAAAGACAGGCACGATGAGCCTTAGAGCCGAGTCTTTGACCTGTGCCGGCTTCGCCTCCAAGCTCAGGGAGGCCATTTAATTTGAGGAATTAATTACCCAATCGGGCTGCAGGATCGTGTACAGCCCCTCCAGGGCTGCAAGGGTGCTTTCAGTAGATACAAGGTCCGTGGTGGCCATCTTAGCACTACACCTTGGCTTCTCCAAAGTAATAGACATCGCATTACCACATGCTGGAGCATGGATGGAAAACTGCTCAGCTGTGTGTAGGGGTGCATATAGGGCAAAGAGCCAAGCCTTAGAGCTGCGCCGACTTCGCCTCCCAGTTCAGGAAGGCCATTTCATTTGATGACACACACACCACTAGCTGTAAATCTGCTCTCCAAATGTATTGATACAAAGGTGATCACTGTACTTTATTAAACCATTAATAATTTAACATCCGACAAGATGGGTGGAGCTCAGGAAGTAACATCACACGGTCCTTGACCCCCTGATGACATCACAGGAAGTGATGTAATTTGACTTCACCCCTAATTGACATCACCGGAAGTGATGTTGTAGGAAAAGGATGGGTATCCCCTTCATCATGGACCTGGGGAGCATTTATAGTCAAAAAAACAGAGAAAAATTGTCTCACGAGGATATGATGTTTTAAACAAATTCAGTAGACTCAAATGTATGGAAGGAGGGGATAAGCTTGGTCAGTGAAATGTATATAAACATATTTTATTAATATAAAATCAATAATTACACATAACATTTATACACAATATGAAAATTCTATAAACATATCTAAATTTGAATCCTACATAAAAAAAGCAATATTTAATCCATGAATGAAAAAATGTACCTTTAAACATCAACCTATAAAAATAGGTGATAAAGTGCATTAAAAGTAACAAGCCTCGGATTCCAATAACATCCAAATTTCGTTAGGGCTAGTAACTATGTTTCAATTCATTTCGGAATATTGAAATACATAACTTGCACAAGTTTAATTGAAATGAATACAAAAGTATCGCCAGTAAAGCAAATCTAATGCTTACAAAAGTAGACAGTTCTAATTGTCCAGTAGTAGTTGTGTTGGCACACAGCCTTCAGATTTTCTAGATGCATCTAGCACCCATGTTTCCAGGTGCCCTCATTTCAGCCAGATATAAGAACCGAGGCACAGCGCGAGGCATGATTTGTCCACAATTACACATTTGGGGAATGCCATTTTCCAGATTCAACGTGGGGTCTATGTGTAAAACATACCTAATGCAGTATTTCCAACAGGGTAACTTAAATCTGTAATGCACGCCACAGCTAGTGTAGGAAACATCGATAGATCAATGGACATCTGTGGCGTTGCTGTGTTAAACAAGCCAAAAAAGCACTGACCTGCGGAGGCGTGCACTGTCTGTTACCAGGAGAAAAATGCTGCATGAGCAAGGCCTGAACATTAAATCATTGACCAGGATTCAGTATCAAAAGAATTCCCTGCTTATAAATGTAAATATATGATTCAGCTACCACTACAATAGAAGAAACCTATTAGACTGGTCTGCATGCACAGAGGGGAGTGCACCTGATAATGTTAACTTTGCTGCAGTATAATACCTGGGAAAGCTTCTTTCAATAGACCCAAAAGCCCCCATAGTTTGTATTATCTAAGCGTAATACTGGGTGTCAGAGGACCTTAAAAAACACCACTTAATGTAATATCATTGCTGCACACATAAATTCATAGCACCTCACAGTTATTTAAAATTGAAAACACCCACAAGTTGATTCTCCCAATGACGTAGCACAAAATTTGGCAGCTCCCCTGAGAGCCATGCTGCAGGCCCCCCCCCAAGCTCCTTAACAAAGCACAGGGCACGCCACACCCTGGCTGCTCCGGACCACCACGTGTGCGGAATGTCTATGATGATTATGCCACTACAGGGGCACGCACTACTGCAAGTGCAAAAAGTAAATATGCTTTTCAATCAAAGCTTAAATCTTTAATGTCACATATAGAGAAGGGGCCTGCGCCTGGTCCACAAATATACCAGCCACCAGTGGTGGCTGTGGAGTTGTTTTATTGGAGGGTGTAACTATTTGCCACAAGTATGTGATTGCAACTGAGCATAGCAAGGGAGCCAAGAACTAACGGAAATGGGTTTGTGGGTGCTCAGGGGGATTGTTCTCCCTCCCCAGAATAAATGTTTTGAATAATGGATTAAAATGGTGCATTACAAAGCACACTTTCTGGGAACATTTCGGTAAAGGCCAACACTGTGGGTAAAAAGCCAACAATCGGTTTTGTATGGTGTAGGGTAAATCATGAAAAAAGTACAATAGATGCAAGTCACCAAAAGTGCACAGGGCATTTCCCAATGCATTATCATGCCATTCCAGCAACATATGCCAGTATAAAAACATGTGTATGTTGGCTGTGCCCGTACATTTCCATGCTGGCTCCACCAACATATGTTTGTATTCCCATATAAAACCATACTTATTTTTGCTTTAAGACGTTTTTCTATAGTATCATTACTGGCAGTGAGCACAAAACTGGTTCTGCCAGTATATGATTGTACCAAAATGGCAGTCTAGCCAGGGAATGGCACACATGAACTTGACTGCCCAAAAATACCAGTAAAATATGCAAAGTCAATAAAGGATGTGGCAAAAATGCTCCAGTGATCCCCAGTCTCCCTGGGCCTTACCCATACACGCATCCCCTTTCACCCACTGGTCACTCACCCATACATCTCATCTCGCACTCGCTCACACTAGATTCACCACACAGGCACACACTGAACCCCACCCAGAACATTCAAACACACACTACCACATGTATGCTCATTCACCTACCAGTCACTCACTCACACCTTCTCTTTCATGCACTCATAGCATTCTCTATACAGGCACACACCCACCCACCCAGAACATTCAAAAACACGCCATCACATTCATACTCCTTCACCACCAGTCACTCACACCTTCTCTTACATCCACACATTGCATTCACTACAAAGGCACAAAACCACCCATCCACCCAGAACATTCAAAAACACACATCACATCACATCACATCACGTATCATTCACCCACCAGTCACCCACACCTTCTCTTTCATCCACTCATTGCATTCTCTACACAGGCACACACCCGCCCAGAACATTCAGAAAACACACATCACATCACTTCTCATTCACGCACAGTCACTCATATCTTCTCTTACATCCACTCATTGCATTCTGTACACAGGCACACAGCCACCCACCTAGAACACTCAAAAACACACATCATATCACTTCTCATTCACCCACCAGTCACTCACATACACTCATTACAGTGTCTACACAGGCACATACCCACCCATCCAGAACATTCCAAAATGTACATCCCATCACTTCTCATTCAGCCACCAGCCACTGTCACCTTCTCAAACATCCTCTCATTGCATTCTCTACACAGGCACACACCCACCAACCCAGAACCTTCAAAAACACACATCACACCACTTCTCATTCACCCACAATTCACATACATGCATCTGACATGCACTTCACACATGCAAAACACATATCACATTACAAAAAAGCCTTCTTACCTTGTTCTTGCATGTTCGGTCTCTCTGTCCCCTCTGCTCCTCCATGCTGCTCACAAACAGGAACCAGGAAGCTGTGAGAGCTTCCTGGTTCCTGTATGTGAGCTGCAAGAAAGCTGAGGAAGAAGGGGTTGGAGCTGAACATGGCATGTGCCTTGTGCCACATGTCAGCTCCAAACCCTTCTTAGTGCCTCCCGGCCCAGCCTTCACTCTGATGGATGAGGACTGGGCCAGGGCCCCACCAGACCTGGTGTGGCAGGTCCCCCATTGCCGCGGGAGGGCCCGCTCCACCCGGAGCTCATGTTTTCTTAAAGTCGGTGTTGCAAGGGAGCCCCAGGGGTTGCAACTGTGGTGCCCAGGGGTCACAGTTGCGACCCCTGGAGACCCCCAAATGACATCTTTGGTGGAGCTCTGGCTAAATGGGAACAGGTTCTCAGAGAGCTGGAGGAGGAAGAGTGGGTGGATGTGGTAGTGGCGATTAGGGAAGTTAATATGTCCACCAGACTTCGGTTGGTCCAAATAAAGATCCTACACTGGATTTATTACCCGAGAACAAGCCTAGGCAGATGGGTAAAATAGAGGATGACAAATGTTTGAAATGAGGGAACGAGGTGGGATCCTTCTTTCACATGATCTGGGCCTGCCCCAAAGTTAGGTTGTATTGGGTGAATATCCTATACATCATATCGAAGTTGGAGGGCGGAGAGATGCCAAGCTGCCCCAAGGTGGCCATCTTGCATACCCTGGAGATCGGTGAGCTCTGGGGGAGTAATGCATCTTATTAGCACAGGGGTAGTGTTAACAAGGATGGATTCGGCCACATGGAAGGCATGGACCGGTGAAGACTGCTGGAAGAACTCGCATACAGACATAGAGGTTGCTTTGGGAAATTCCAGAGGATCTGGGGAATTGGGAGGCGGTGTATTCAGAGGGAGAGATTCAAAGACACATTTCTTTTCAGCAGGAGGAGGGCTGAGAAGGTTGTGGGAAATGTTTAAAATATCAGACAGGTACATTAATATTGGTTCATATGATTCTTTATACGCTCTTTCATTCTTTTTGTTACACTATTGTTTCAGTTTTATTTGATTTAATAAAACGAGTTATAAAAAATAGATGTTGCCTCCACACTAATTTGCAAATCAGGTGTAAGGGAAAACATCTGAGGTGCTCAAGGGCTTTCCTCATTTGCTCCAGTGAAATTATGTTTTTTATCAGGACGGCAGTTCGTGTGACTATCACCAGATAGAGCAGGATTAGACCTCCAACACTTTTATTTACTAAATTGCTAAGCCAAGCTGCAATTATCATTCGAATTTTCATTCTTAGCAATTTTAAAATTGTTTAGAATTATCTAAGCTACCAACAGCCAGACACGGGTGCTTTAGGATTGCTTCAACTCTGTGTGTGAAAGGGTGTATTCAGGGGTCGCGAGACTCTGGTATTGCCCTTCCAGGAGGAACTCTCTCTTCGGACAGTACCTGGACAAGGAAATATACCAAAATTTCACCTCCAGAACTCTGACTGCCGGAAATTCTGACTTTTTCTTTTCAACACCCCCCTTACACCACATATATATGTGGGAGGGGGGTATGGGATATAATACAATATGGGGGATGCAGGGGTCTCCCCTTGCATATGTATGTGGCGTAAATGGGGTCGAAGAAAGAAAAGTCGCCATTTTTGGCCGTCGCACTTCTGGGGGTCGCAGTAATCACATAGATGCCCTGGACAATACGTTGTTATTTTTATTTATTTATTTTACATTTATAAAGCGCTCACACAGCCCGCAGGCATCCAGGCGCTGTTACAGGAATTGTTTGTTTTTCTTAGTTGCGTAATTGTGTTTTTTTGTTGTTTGTCTTAGTTACGTATTTATAATGCGCTTAAACACCCAGAGGTTTCTAAGCGCGGACCCGGGATCGAACCTGTTGTTGCTTTGTGTCGTCTTGCTTCCAAGACGCGCACGCTGCCGCTGAGCTATCCTCCCGGGACAATGTCCTTTCCTTTTGCATTTTGCTTTGAAACCTATTAATATGGAATATGATAACTATTGCATGCTCTTTGGAATTTGTAGTTTAGACGGACTGTCTGGGCATCTGCAGACCGCATTGAATAGGGTGCAATCGTCAGGTCGCCACTTCAATTTCCAGTGAGACCAGCATCGGCATTGGTCCTTTGGAGGTTGATAAAATAGTCTCCATTTGGTTATAGTATTCACACTTGTTCAAGTTCTGGGACATGAAGGTAGGTTTTTGGCGAGTATTGTGTCAAAGATGAAAATGTTGGTGTCAGTTTAAGCTTAAGGCTGCTGACTGCCTCTCGTGCATTCAGCACTGGGTGCAATCAGACTGGTGCTGTAACAATTCTGCAAAGACTGAAGTTCTGCTGGTGGGAGTTGACAATCCGAAAACAATGGTATTGGCTGCACCCCCATCAATGCACCCCCACCTGTGCCATCTGCAAATGTCACAGAATCTATCATGTGTTCAACGGGTGAGTAACATGGTCCGGTGCTCCTCCATCACCCGAAGCCCCTCTGCGTGATTGCCTTTGCAGACGCTCCCACAGCACTATTCCATAAGCCAAAGGGTAGTCCTCTCCTTGATACAGCAACGGGCAACTCTTTGGATTGTGGAATTGTGTTGTGGGAGTGTCAGCAAAGGTAACCCCGCAGTGGGCGTGGCAGTGATGGATGGCGCACTGGACTGTGTTCCTCACATAGTTTTAATTGGAGGGCACCAGGCCAAAACAAGGGTACACTTCAAAGAGTGTGCCACTATTCTGCCTGTCCCATCTTGTGGCGAAATTGGTCTGAAAACATTAAACTAGCAGTGGAGGCGCTACTCAGGCTTTTGTTTAAGTAGCAGGTAGCCTTCTCTCTGTTTGGGCCCTACACAACGAGTACCACCTACCTACAATATCTGGTTAAAACCTCTCTACGCCATCAAAGTGGTTAAAGACAATGCCCAGAACCAGCAGTCTCCCCAAGGGATATGCAGAGGCTTTGAAGAGCGATCATTATACTCATAAGTCACGGGGGATAGCTCAGGGGCAACGTGCTCGCCTTGGAAGCAAGATGACACGGAGCGCTTAGAAACTTCTGGGTATTAAGTGCATTATAAATAACCCATCATATCATATCAAGTCAACCAGACAACCATTTACTTTGAAACCAACTTGGCAATTCACTCTGACACAGTCATCACACAGAGAACAATAAATAAAAAATATGTTTGTGCAGCATGAAACTCTGAATGAGATACGGTCCTGCTGTCGTCCTGCCACCATCATTAGGAGTCCCAAAATATTTTCTAAGCTAAGGGGAGGGTCGTTCTCATTACAGCTTCTGTGGCCATTATAGAAATAATGAGTTGCCTGATGTATTCTCTTTTTACCAATTACTAATTGTAACCTAGGCCTAAATGCAAACATACATAATATCTAACGTAACATTAAAAGTGTCAAATGTCTCTTTGGGACTGCTTTCTCTCTTGTCAACGGTCTACAACTAATGGTCAATCATCCGGTGTGGAGGCGCCCAATACCCAATACCCACCCGCCTTTGCAGAAATCCCATATCTTAGCCCAACATGTATTACTATGATATATATATATATATATATATATATATATATATATATATATATTTTTTTTTTTTTTTTTTTTAAATTGACTAGGATGATTTTAAGAAGGGCTCTCAAACAAGGCTTACACTTTCATCAAAACCTTTCAGTAATACAGCAAAGAGAAAAGTTCCCATAGAAAGGCAGAAGTAATTACACTTGGCAGCCATCCATGTTGTGAAACGAGGAAATCTGGAGAGCATCTCGAGCTGCACCTTTGATTAGCAGCTATAGATGCAAACATGGTGGGCGTATTGGTGAAAAGTGTAATTATAGAAATGATGTAATGAATACATATCAGTAATAAAGCAGGCGTGGAAAAGAATCTGCTTCAATGTATTTTTGGCCCTATCAACAGTGCCCACAGAACGCCTTGTTAAGGAAGAAATATGTACAAGCTCCCAAAAACAAGACAGAAGATTCTGCAAATGTTAATGGCATACTGTAATGTGTGATATTTGATTTATCTCATAGCAGGTCGTATTGGCGTATGACTTGGGTGCTATAGTGTCTTTGATCTCTAGATCGTATTGCTCAGGTGGGTTTGGAGTAATGTGTTTCTGGGGGGATTTAGAGGCTCCCCGTTGTATTTAACCTTTCTGTGTCTATGACAGAGCTTTGCAATCTGCCGCTCTCCAGGTGTTTTGGACTATGACTCCAAGACCTCACCATTGACGGTGCTAGCAAGGGTTGATGGGAGTTGTAGTACAAAACCGCTGCAGGGGCAAACTTTGCAGACCCCTGGTCTATGGGATACTATGGAATTTGCTAATCTTGGGTGAACTACCAAGATGGGCGTTCCCCTTCTATGCCACATGTTAGAACTATTTCATGTCTGACTCAGCCCTTCATCCTACGAGGGTCAATACATTGATAACCACTCATTTAGGCAAGAGTAGTACCTACTGTTTGCAATGCTGCAAATCCACATAGACTGGAATTGCAAATTCTGTATGAAAGAGACAAGTTATGGTTCATCTTCTCGTAATTCTGCCTTTGTTGAGGTAGTGCTACCATGTTCTGTGCAGTGGCTTGCATTCTGGCCTCTACTCACTCTGTTTTTTATCATATGTACCACAGAGGTGTGGGTGAGGCTATTATTGCTTACAGTTGTGGTATCCATATTCTGGGTCGCTGATTGTGTACACTTGATCAAAAGCCAGAGATGTTGTTGCAGAAGTTTAAAGAGTTGTCTATGTTGGTTGCTCTTGTTTGTGGTATCTGAATAGTCAGGCATTGCCTTTAGAAATTGAGTGCAATAGGGATAGCTTTTCCCACAAGGCTCCCTAGCGTTCCCCGTCATTGATGTTTGCATGGATGCTTTTGTCTGATATATTCTTATGTCTAAATGTATAGGGTGGGATTGTGAACATTATAAGTGGGTGAAGTGCATTGCCTTTGGGCTGCTTATCTTTGTTTCTATTTTCTACTAACTGTGTTCCTCCTGTCGATGTATTCCTGTTGATGTCTAATCTGTAACTCTTGCATAAGTATTGGCGCCCAGTTACTTGAGGGTTTGGTGCGCGGTACAGATAAAGAAACTAAACTAAACTAAACTATGGTTCGATGAGATTGTGTATTGTGATCACTATATATGATTTCGTACTGTTTTGTTTGGTAAAAATAGTCACCGCTGGATTGGGGGGAGGGAATAAGCTTTTTCAAAGATTCGGAAACAATCTCAGCCTTGCAAGGGGGCCCTGTTGGTTCTTATTCTGCTCAGTTCTACGTGTTGGTAGCATCAGAGCTCTGCTCTCATGAGATCTATCAGTGGCATTTGACACCGTCGGCCATCCGTTTCTGTTGACCATCAAGGCACAATAGTTTATTGCTGGGGAAGCAAGCATCATCGTATCAGCGCCAGTGTGCTGTTTTGGGTGCCTTCTACACGCCCAATTAGCAAGTGTCGGAGGAAGCCTATTAGGTGGGGCTCAGCACCTGCGCAATCAGTTAGGCCCTGACCGTACTGTTTATTGACCGATCGCCCAGTGGTGTTTTCAAACTCCAGATATGCGTCATTAAAGCAAAACAAAAGAGGCGATGGCTGGAAGGTTTTGAATACATCTTAACCTCTGGCATTGCTCTGGGCAACCCTCCGACCATCTTTCTTCACCTGCCAAACCATTACAGAAAGCGTAAACACAATATGCAAACCAGGCTTGGTCCCACACCCAGAGGTGCCACCAGTATTTTAAATATGTAGTTATATTATGGACAGTTTCTGGATGGTTTAGTACAAGAGGAAACGTTATTATATATGTATAGTTTTATGTATTTAAATGGAAGGCATTTTTAGCTGTGCTCCATTGGCTCAAATTAACATATGACCAAGGATTTCCAGGAGCTGATTGGTCAATGTTTTCATTGAATTGTGGAACATGCTGTCTTGCATTTAAAATGATGGGAGAATGATGAGTACTGCAGACATTGTTGCTGAACAAACATTTCCAGAATTGATTGTTGCATTTACATTACTCTAAATTGAAAAGTGATGGGGAGGATGTTTCTACTGTCTTCTGCCCAGTAACTGCACCAGGCAATTGATGGTATTTCTGTCTTTATTCCCACCACCAAGTCCCCATTGACACCAAGTGGTAGCGTGTCCGGATGCTGCCCTTCTGACACTCCCACCTGGTAACCACCCAGGCCACTTTGCACTTGCATTACTTCCCAAATCACCTGGAGTTACTGCTAAAGAAACGAACTGCTAATCCACCCTATTAGATAAAACCCTTATAGCATGGCAGTGCTGCAAAAATAAAACAATATGTGTGATAGGACTTTTCTCCCCAACAGTAACTCAGCCATTTAGAGAAATATAGAAACGAACTTCCGTATTTGCCCAGGGCATTAGTAATCCTTGGGAAATAGCTAAATAATGACACACATACATATATCCAATGTGATTCTCTCTAGGGGACAAATTCCAGTTGGAAAGGGGTGGCTGCATTTGGAAGTAGGCCTTCCACCAGTCACAATGGCCACATTCAAATCCCCAGATGACAAGTGCTCCTTTGCTTCTATTTTACGCAACCAGCGGCCATTGATGTAATGACTCATTCCTAGTCAACCAATGACTTGTGAGCCGTGTGGTAAGAATTGCAAAAATGTATCTGCTGCAGTAAAGAATTCCCACCATTTCCGTAGAAATTGATGGATGTCTTGCATAAGACAATGCATAACCGCGCTTTTAGTAATAGTCAAAGCTCTTGAGGCACATCAGAGGCACTGAGCAGCTTTAAAGCTGCACCCCAGCATTACGGCCATTGATGCTTCTTTGCTGCTTCAAAACACACTGTTGACTCACACCTTCAAAGTTGGCTGCCCGTAGCACTCCAGCACTGCACCAAATAACATTTAAGGGATAGAACATCTACTAAAGTGGCAATCAACTTTGTAGCTGTTAAAAACGTGAAGGCGATTCCATGTGCCACCATTACTGCAGGTTCAAGACTGAACACAGCTTTTGCCAAGATCCAGTCTGTTGATGGCATTGAGCTATACACGTAACCCAAGACGTTCTACATTAGGCAGACCATGCAACGCATACAGCTGTAGTTTGCACCAAGAAGAAGGTTTGTTTGAGCAGTAAATCACCATAAAGTGGGACTCACGTAGCAGGTCACCATAGAGCCTACTAACCAACGTATAATATTCAGTTTGTGATTTAAATACCATGAATTTAAGACACAAAGGGGTCAATTTCAAGTCAGTGTGATCCTCATCCTCCGTAAGAAGGTAGTCACGGATCGGCCAGAAGTCTCTAAAAGTTAATGTAACGCTCACCTGATTCCCGCAGAGGCGCCGGTCTTGACTGGGTGAATGCCGTATCTTCAAAGGTGATGTGTAACACACGGTTGGCTCTTTGGGCTGGACCTCTGTGCACTGTATGTCCGACTCGAAGAGTAAGATGTCTGCAGATAGAAAATATGGGATTAATGAACTGGGGTTATTGGGTGCCTCTCTCCTCTTCCCTTTCTCTTCTCCTGTAGAACCCCAAAGGTTAAAGCCCTCACCTTAGGTAAGTGAACGCCGAGCTCTCCATCTGCCTCGGGGCAGGGTGCCGTAACCAGTTTCTTCACTGGATAAGGGTGCAGGCCTCTTGACCTCAGAGGACTGCTGTCCGTCGTTAACTGCACGAACGGTAAGTTCTGGGCACTTCAAATGTCTTAAAAGTCTTTTGTAATGATATCTCTTGTTTTGCAGGGTTCCGGCGATGGCGGATGGCGGGCTGATGAGAGTTGAGGATCGAACCCGCGTGAGGAATATAAGCGCCTGGAAGCACGTAAGTAAGCGCTTGTAGCCTGCTTCACGATGCGCACTAACTGTCCCTTTTATCTTGCAGGTACAAGTTCGGAGCTTTAGAGAAGCTGAAGGGTGCTGGAATACCCACTGGATTCGGCGTGGGAAGGAATAATGGCACGTGAGTAATAAAGTTGCCCAATGTCTTTAAACGCACCTTCTTTTGTCTTTCAGATGCGGGATGCAGCGCCGAAGGCCTCCGGAGCGTGCAAAGAGCTGGTAAGCTTTTGTCTTTCAGATGCCGGAATGCAGTGCGAAGACCTCTGGAGCATGCGAAGAGTAGGTAAGCCTTTGTCTTTCAGATGCCGGAATGCAGCGCGAGGCGTTGGTGACAGCCGATGGACCAGGTAAGAGATGCGCTGCCACTGAAGACCGTAGTGCTAACCTGTTCTTTCTTTGTCTTTACAGGTGCTGCTGAAGACTGGATTCCAGGATGGTAAGCCTTTGTTCCCTTAGGCCCAGGATCAGAAGCAGAAGACACGATGAGCGTTCTGCTGCAGAGAATGCAGAATAACGCAAAGCAAGATTCATCCATTGGGTGTGGTTTAAATAGCCTCCTGTAGTGCTTAGGTGTCTCCTTCCACAGCCACGCCTAGGTAAGAAAAGAGTTCCTGCTTTCCAGAAGAGTTCCAGTGTTCTGAACCTAGGGAGTGGCTCCTGCCCCACCCAACAGGAAAAGTAGTCCCAAACAGAAGAGGATCAGGGGTTCAACTGGCAGGTAAGTAAGCAGCATGGTCTGCTGCAGGTAAATCCACCCAAGCATTATGAGCCCGGCGCTTCCAGTGCTGGGACTGGGCATCTTTATGAGCCTGGTGCCACTGGTGCCAGGACAGGGTCCAAACGGTCCCAATTGGGACTGGCTGGCACTCGGAACCGGGCTTATGGGTCTGCTTCCAAGGGAGTCGGGCAAGTCCTGATCTTTTGGAAGCAGAGATCATGACAGTTAAATAAAGCAAAGTGGAATGGAATATTGGTGTTGGGAATCAAGACATTAGATTTCTTATTTACAATCCAATACAACCTTCCAGCCCACACCCTGCAGTATTTACTTGTCTTGATGCTAAATCTTTCTCTTCTGTGGGTGTCATTTCCGTTGGTGCGCTAATAGAAATTAGACCAATTCAGGTAAACTACGTCAATTAAGAGCCATTGCACCATTTCTTAAATTACATGCCGAGCAACAAAAAATCCTTGACGCTCTCTCTGGCCCAATCAATTTAGTGATTGAGTACAGTAGGTGTAAGTAGCTCAAAGTAGCTCAAGAGTTTCAATCCACATAGACAGAAGGCTCTTTAAAAACACAATTGGGAGAGAGGAAGGGATGCACAAGTTGCTCAATTAATTGGTTAATTGTTTCATTGAACACGAGGCTAAAAATAGAAACTAAGGATTGACACCACAATATTGTTAACTGGAAGAGAGAACTAACCGATCCGAAGTGTTGAAAGTCAAACCTTCTAAGAGACAATATTTTGCACTATTATGCAGTTTGCAGGAGTTTAATACATAATCCCATGCCAGCAGGATGCCTCAGTGTTACAAGCGTGATATAAATGCATCCCTGCAAGGCCACCCACACCAGAGACAACCCATGACACTAACCGACCGGCTGATTCATGGAATCATTTGCGCCGAAAATCGGGGATTTGTGCGCCATTCTGCCCGCAAATCCCTGTCTGAAAAATGGGGTTTGCGGGCAGAATGGCGCACAAATCCCCGTTTTCCGGCGCAAATAATTCCATGACTCAGCCGGCATATGTGACACGTGAAAAATAAATCTCCCCAGTCCTGAGATAGAGGTTTGAAACTCGCTCCCCATGGCTGATCCCTTATAAAGCGTCTTTATAATGAACCACCTATTTTACAGCTTTTGTTTTAAGGGTCGAGCACGTTATTTTACATCATAACATTTTACGTTACAAAACATGACACACAATTTTTAAAAATGTGACCCCTTATTGTAAATCTTTATTCAATCAATTTAATTCAATCATAGTTCATTTCGGAAATTAATGGAATAAAACTGAACATACAGCGAAGCACAAAACATAATAACTTCAGCAATACAATAAAACAACACATGACCCTAAGAAACAGTTTATCAATTCCTATAAATTCCACACTATGACTGTCCTAGTTTAAGAGTGAATATACCATAAAATGCAATTATTTCAACAGAATATTTCTGATTTTAGTGCACACTTTAAAAAGTGCAACAAAGTGCAACTATTGGGCTCTGTGCCATTAATAAAAAATAAAGAGACTGTTTACATTGATTGAAATTTGACATTTTTAAAACAAGGATTGTAAACATCACCTCAATAAAATATAAATTGGACAAAAGAAGCATAAATGCAGTAGCTCCTCGTTATCAGCTCCACAGATGACCAGTTTGCTGAGACCACTCTAATTTGTAGGACATTAAAGCATGATCTTTTACTTTGTGTGCACCTGTGTTTATATTTAGGCCAAAGCCGATATCCCGGTATTTGACCGGTTGCAAGAATAAATACTTACTATTCATGGGCTTCAGAAGTTTAATCTCTTTGTTATTCAACAGACTTTTTAGTATTAAAGCAGTTTAATCTTATCTTTGAAAGTGCAATTGATTACATTGATTAAATGTGGCTCAGAAAGAAAACGGGTGCACCAATATTCCTAACACACACTTTAATATGGTTCTACCATTGGTTTGTAATCAAAGGTGTCCAAGAGACTAAGATCTGGTTTAAAATTGTTCTGATCAAAATTGCTTTTTCATTTGACCAGATTCCTAACCACAATAGTGTTGGCTCAATATAGGGCATATTTTGTTCTGTGTGGACTGCACAATTCGGTTTTTGAAGAAGGAAGGACTAGAATGCCCTTAGAATCGCCATTTTCTAAAATGCCCAAATTTGAATAGTCAGTAAAGCCCCAAATCCATGCACCAAACGTGGCCAACTCCTTTGGGTTTGCCTTATATATTCTTAAACACATCTGTATCGGTTGGGCTTTGAAATTTTTTTGCAAAACAACTTATGACCCCTTATTGCCTGAGCCATTCTCACTGTCTGCTATGCGACATGGGTTTTGCCATTAAGAATGCTATTAAATCGAACCCCAAGGTAATCATAGCACTCCACTACGTGTATTTTCTCCTGCTTAATCCAGAGAGTAGAGTTTTTATTTTTACCATGTTTCCAATTGGTGGTACATACTATGGCTCTGATTTTGAAAGATTCACCAAACGGTCTAGTGCCCTGCTAAATTCTGAGTAGGTATCAATAAGCCTCAGCAAAGACTGTGGGGTCCAGGCAAGCAATACAGTATCATCAGCATAAGCCGCCAATCTGCATCCGCCTCCTGATCTTGCACCAACTCCTCATACGTGGACAACATAAAGTGAGGAAACTTGCACAAATATTTCCACTGGGTTTGCGCATCCATTGACTCATTTTGCTCTTGCAACAATCTGTCTTCCCTGACTTATGACCGAAACATGGTACACCAGCTTTACAGGAAATAAGATGTTTAGTTAAGCCGATTAAATAAAGTGAAAACAATAGGGGAGCCAACACGCAACCTTGCCTCACACAACGTTGGACCTACCACCAAGGAGAGCAATGGCCGTGAGTACCTGAACGCTTCCAGGAATCATTCTCTTTATGCAGATATATCAGAAAATGAATCAAATCTTCTGAGCAATTCATGGGCCTCAGCAACTTGCCACTTATTTATGTTGTTCCCCTTATCAAAGGCAGTGCTGCGGTCCATCAATGCTAGATACATTTTCTATTTATTTTTATAAATCAAATTTGATATGACGAAATAAAGATTAAATGATAGCTTGATACCCAGGCCAGCTCTAAACCTAGCTCATCAGAAAGAATATTTCCATTATCACCCCACTCTTGTAGATGTGTAGATGTAGATGTGTCGATGTGTAGATCTGTAGATGTAAAGATATCGCTGGAGAATTTCTACTTCCTTTCTTAAAGATTGAAATAAAGGTACTTGTTGCTAGGATCTGGGGAGCTGCCATATTATTAAACACTAAAGGCCTGCATCATAGATTTTTTTGAATGCTGAAAAGTGACTTTGAGCACTTTTCAATACGCAAAATTCCTTTAGTCAATTCATGGATCAGACTTTGCATGCTGTATCCAGGGCCTTGCAGGGACTCTGCGCAGGTCTATCACATCATTGCGTGCAGTCAAGCGCTTTGCCAAAGTGTGGGACGAGCCAACACAAGGAAAGAAATAGGGTGCAGAATATGCACTTAGATTTACCGGGAGTCGTCTTGAGTTATGAGACACATTGCATATTTCATCAAGGTGCAGTTGGGAGTCACAGGGGAACATTCTCAGTGTCACCTGGGTGCTGCCTTGATTGCAGGGGGACAGCGCACAGTATTGATGGGGTGCATGATGGTGGGCTGCAGACTGCGCAAAGTTTGGTATATGTGGCTAGACATGCTTTGTGTGGAGGTGTGCCACTCGATCTTCCATACGCATTGGGTTACTTTTCCCCTCGAATTCCCTGAAAACACAGAACAAGCAGAGAAAACTTTGCACGCTAGTAAGTGCAAAGTCGTTTTCGGCACAAGGGACTTTGCAGGATTTATGTGCACATTCTATAAATCAGACCCTACGGCTAAAAGCAGTGCGTAGATCTCCTCGACAGATCTGTATGGATCTACAGGAATAGCATCAGGACCAAGGATTTTACCTGGGGCCTGTTTGTGCAGAGCATTAAGCATACACGTGAACATGATTTTGTACTTATGCGATAAAGTTGGATGTTAAACATTTCTTTTTTATGTTTTGGGTTTGGGCATATTTGGTTGTGCTCTAGAGCCACCTAATGCCAAAACATTGGTACTGTAAGAGAGAAAGGAGAATGGGGGAGTACATGAGCAGTCTCATGTTGGCATGGCAACAGGCTCACGCTTACAGGATGAAATGGCCAAAGCACTGGCCGGGCCTTGATTTGTTTCCAGGAGGGCTGTGCTTCTGTCATTTCATACCATGCTTTAATGAGTTCCTACCAAAACTATGTCTGCACTGAAAAAAAGACTTGTGTTAATTTTGCTTAATTCCTGAGAGTGGCTAAGTGCCATTAATATGCCATGATTGCCTTATTTGTTGTTTTTTTTTATGATTTAGTTTATTTGAAAACTTTTTCATCTGTTTCTTTAAAATGTGCAAAAAATAATAAAGTAATGTGTCTCAGAAGGTTCTTCTATTGAGTTCCAGTATGCTGCTGAGAAAGAGAATAACAATATTTGTTATTGTAATCATACCACAGCATATAATCACACCAAAGCATATCTCAGCAGTTGCGTGCGGCTCAATAGACGACACTCCGGCGTCTTCTTGGCGTCTTCTTGGAAGCTCTTCAGCCCTGACAAACAAGCACCCCGGTTGGCAGCAGGAGAAGCACCCGCTACTAACCGTTGTTTTGTATTTGATGTGTTAAAACAGGAGGCGCAATGAGCTCTGGCATGCTCCAAGTTACCGACGTGTCCCCCGGTGCCAGTTCGGTGCACATGCTTACCCTTATTCGGCTTCCTAGAGCAGTTCGCGGAGCTGCAGCTCTTTCCTCCAGAGTATGTGGGGAATCACAGGTGGGTGGGCTTATTGTTTAGCCTCTTAGTACATTGTGCTATGTGTTTAAGGATGAAAAGGAGTTTGATGCTGCGAGATGGCGGCGCGTCCCCTCCCTTTCCCAACTCCTGATTAGTGGCCTTCAGGATGCCGAACTGGGACTGAATAATGTCCCTGGGCTAAAATCTAGTAAAAACGCTGAGGCGGTCCTGTCGTGGGAGTTCCTACCCTCATTCTTCCATGGAAGCGCACAGTCAGATAGCTGGGTTATAATTCGGGTCATTTCAGTTCCGGGTCATTTGTGGCCTCGGGGCACATTCGAGGCATGTGGAAATATTGTGGTAATACGAGTATCTGTTGGTCTGCTGTGTGTCTTGGGTAATTATTTCCTACTGTATGTCCCTAAAGCCAAATGTGTAGATCGCTCTCTCTGCGCGGAGCCGGCACTTGATTGAGTTTTCCGGGTGCTCCTCTCGCTGTCTTTACAGCCAGGGAATATCCGTGAGAGCTTTGGCCAAGCTCATTTTTTTCTGTGGTGCTGCTGTTGCTGTGGGACTGAATGTTGCCTTATTTTAAAAGCAAGGCATGTGCTCATGGCTGATCTGGTACTGCCATGCCAGGATTTGCATCCCCTGTCCGCATTTCAGGTTAAAGGATACAAACTGGATTGCCGTTACAGTTTCCGGAATTTGTTGTTTACATTTCTAATGTAAATGCACTTCACATGGTAGATCTTTCATTACTTTGCCAACAATTTCTCTTGCCTGTGGACGTGTTTTGGTATTTGATTAGTTGGTACACCGTCCTTTCATCGTGGGATGAAAGGACGCTGGGTTTTTCACCGTTTCAATGTGAAAAGTCACTGAATTTTGTAGGGGGGTTAAAACAAAAATATATAGATGGTGTGTGGGTGTTCGGGGATAGTTAAATAATTAAAGGGGATAGGGGTTGCTGGGGAACCCCCCAAAAATAAAAAAAAAATAAAAACGATGAGTTTTCACGTTGAAATATAAACAGAGAAAAACCCATCGTTTTTTCATCCCGCGATGAAATGACATGGAACCGATTAGTTGGTTGGTATGTTATGTAATGTTATGTTATTGGCATTTATAAAGCGCACGTTCACCGAGGGCATCATGGCGTTGAGGGATAAACCCAATTGGGGCTGCCTAAAACATGGGTTATTAGAAGGCGACATTGTTTGAAATGATGGTTCCGTGGCTCGAAGAGAGGGGGGGAGCATTCCATAACTTGCCCGCAGCAAAGGAAAATGAGCAGCCACCCGTTACTCGGCATTGGGAGACAACAAGAAGACGAGCATCCGACGAGTGGAGGGAGCGACTAGGCACATAGGGTTGAAACATCCCCTGCAAGTACTCTGCTCCCAGCCCATAGTACGCCTTGTGAACTACGCAAAAGGATTTGAAAGGGATCCATGTATGCACCGACAACCAATGGAGTGCCCAAAGTACAGGAAAAATATGTGAACGACAGGGAGTTGCTGTGGCAATGCAGGCCACAACGTTTTGCAATAACTGTAGTCGATGCAAAATGTAGACTGGTTGAGCCAAAAAGAGGGAATTGCAATAGTCTAAATGACCCAAAATAGAAGAGGAGACCACCAGGGTGTGAAGATGAGCCAGAAGGAAAGGCATAACCTACTGCAGGACCCTTAGTTGGTAATAACCAGTTTTGCAGATAGAACTAACCTGGGCTGAGGCAGACAGATAATCGGAGAACATGAACCCGATATTATTCACCTGAGGAACAGGTGAGGGGCAGGGGCCAAGCTGCACAGGCCAACAAGCAGATGACCAGAATGATGAAGGGGATCCAGAGCAGGGACCAGAAGGGGGAATCCACCACCAACACATCCATCTTGTCTCCATTCAACTTTAGCCAATTGCTACCCATCCAACTACCCACCAGCGCCAAGCAACCCCTAAACTGAGGCGCTGTGTCCACCTGTGGCAAGTCAAGCCGGACAATGGTTTGTGTGTCGTTAGCAAGCCTAGGAGTAGCAACGGAAGCCATGGGGAGTGAATGAGCAGCAGAAGAGGGTGAATGTATATATTGAATAGAGCGGGAGACAGGGCAGAGCCCTGTGGGACACCACAAGAGAGTGCATTGGTTTTCGATAAGAATGAAGAAAGAGCAAGAATCTGTGTCCTATCCATCAGGAAGGAAGATAACAGGAAGGAACCTGCCCGGAGAGGCCAGCCAGGGAGAGGCAGTGCAGCAGCTCAGGGTGATCTTCTGTATCAAAAGCTGCTGATAGGTATAAAAGATGTATAGTACCCCTATAAATCAATGGTCCCAGGACACCTTGCTTTTCCCTTGGCAGATATTTTTTAAATGGGCAGAAATACACTATACTTAGAGGGCTGCTGCAGTGCTAAGTTTCCAATATTGTTCATAAAGACCGGCCATTGTACATGTTGTTTATTTTTACCTTTATCGTATTTGGTCATGGCCTTGGCACATTGCTTGTGTTCTTTATTGATAGCAGAGCATTTAACTGTGTTTATTTGGTAGTTAGGAAAGCGTTTTCTCTCCAGTTTTTGCCATGCTTATACAGAAAACGTGTTTGTTTTACTTTCTGTTTCACTGAGCCCCACTTAGGTAAAAGTATTACTTTTAGGCCCCATCTACCTTGAAATGCCCCCCCTCAGAGTTGTTGGGGAAAGGGGTAGGGGTGGGCTCTTTGAAGTGGTATTGGGGTGACTTTTTAGTATGGAATGGGAGTGCAGTGATGTATGCTTTTGATAGAGCCTCATTACAAGTGTGCCGGTCCGGAAACAACTGTGCTGGTAAGCCTACCGGCACTGTTGTTCCGGAACCGACACAACAATGAGTTTACCTGCTGGAGCCACTGTGCCCAACAGGGCTGACCCTGTGGGCACAGTGGTCATGGTAGGTAAGCCACCACAGAAGCACTGGCACCGTTAACAACTGTGCCGGTGCTTCCGTATTCCCCATTCCCATAGAGTCCCATAGGACTCTATGGGAATGGGGATTTACGAATTGCCGGCGCCTGACTTCCCTGACCATCAGGATTGTAATCCCCCCGGTGTTACCAGGAAGTCAGCAGCCAGTAGCACTGGCAGGGTTACCACCGGACTCGGTATTAGGCCCTTGTGAGACTATGGGCCTCATTACGAGGTTGGAGGTAGCCATGGCGCTATTAGCGCCATGGCTGCCTCCAAAACCCTTCCGACTCCGGCCTGGTGAATGGAGTAATTACCGGTCCATTCTGAGGTCGGAGGGACCGGTAATTCCCCATTCACCAGGGCCATTCCCCATTCCCATTTGAGCTCCCATAGGGTTCAATGGGAAGGCGGCAATAACGGCACCGCAAATTGCGGTACCGTTATTGACCCCAGTGTCCCTTTGAGGGTCCCGTCCTTAACGCCTGGAAAAAACAGGCATTAAGGAAGGACCCGCAAAGGGAACTCGTAGTAGGGTGGTAAGGGATTACCGGTGCCCTTACCGGTGCCGGTAATCCCTTCCCGCCCACCTCGTAATGAGGCCCTATGTCCACTAGATTTTGGTTCTGTAGTCACCATGGTCCTTTTTTGTATTGAGGAGTCGGCCTGGCACCTTTTTGGAGAGTGTGAGTCCCCACTGGACATCTTTTGGTACCCACTAGTGGGAGACATCCCCTCATTTTTGAAGACTACTGCTGAATGGGGTTGCCGTACCTCTGCTGGCCAAATTCTTTGTTTCGATCCCTGAAGTATTTTTTTAAAACAAGTTATGTCATATGAAGCTGATTTTGTGTGCTGGGTTGTCTACTAGTAGGGTGCTTTTTCAAATTCCAAATGTAGGTCACCTTTAGTATAAAACAGGGTAAAAGTTAAAAGTATTCCTTTTTTGTAGGTATCTAGTTTTTCCCTTTGTATATGGGCATTTTGCGTTCACATGTTTTGTCTGTCCCTTTCATTTTCTTTGAGCAATCTAACTGTAGAAACAATGAAGATAGTGGTGTTCTCGAAGAAGTCAGTTTGTGCAGCATTTTCAAAGTTAGGTATTGTGGGAACAGCGCTTGAATTTTGTTCTGATAAGCTTTGTTTTATGATATGAACTCAAAAAGATTCTGAAGGGAATCACAATGGAAAAAGGTGTTAGGATGGATTTTTAAATCCTTTCCTGGATGACAGATTCTAAGAGGCCACCCTAGTTATAGTGAACAGGGACTCTGGGAGTTTATCCAAATCCAATCAACGTAAGCGTGGGGCGGGTCAAGTCTAAGTCACAGCAGAGGTGCGTGGAGTCAGTGTTCCACACAGTTAAATACACAATAATTAAACAAGTAAGTACAAAACAACTCTATTTACTGTAGGCTCAATGCACACCTTTAATAGTCCAGCTTTTAGTGAATGGCTTTTTTTTATTCTCCCTCGTGTTGCCATTTATTACTTATTCCTCCCTCAACAGAGCTTCCTTCAGTCCCCAGCACTACCCTTCCGTCCTTCCCTGCTAAATGTAAAATGGAATAAACTACCAATGTCAAAACTATTGGTATTGCCAAAGCTTGTTTTGTTAGTTGCAAAGTCTATTAAAAAGCTAGACATTTTAATCAAACAGGCTGTTTTATTTGTGGGGGGTTTTGGTTTGTAACAGTTAATATTTAATAAAAATAATACAAAATAAAAAGTAGAGCACTGGACGAGGATTTGAACGCAGCTGATGAGCCTGACCTCTTTGTTCAAATAATGGGGCAAGCATTCAGTGATTACATAAAAGGACAGTGCTGTAGATAATGTGAAAGGTTGGGTATTGCTACTACGCATGCCTGGCCAGAGCAGTTTGCATCCCTCAGCAAAACTACGGCAAAGGGTGGAGTGTAAAGTTGCACTTAGTTACCGTTAGGCAGATTGGCACTGAAACACGTAACGAATGTGTGAGGAATTCAACCATCCACACGGTGGGTGTGCGCTCGCTTGGCCTTTTTTTGAAATGTTTAATTAAATGGAATGATGGTAGATCAACCTCAGGAAAATGGGTGGGGCTAATCCACACACATTTTCCTGTGCTCACACCACAACAAAGAATAAACTAGTGTACTCCTACAGGCACTGTCTGCCGATATCATATTTTGTGGAATGTGACAGCCGAGGAGGGCACAATTTCATCCGAGAAAGGGGGAGACCAAACTTTCCCCCTGCTGTGGTCAGCCTGATAAACTACCAAATGCTCCATGGACCCGCCCTGCTCTTTGGTTAGGCCGTGAAATTATCATACCAACAGGGGGTTCTTCAAACAGGCCCACACAGGGTCTGGCTGCTGAGGATAGTAAAAGATGCAGGAAACTCAACATCCTTTCATCCTGAAGCCAGCTCTCGCCTCTCAGTATCGGTGGCAGTGAACTAACATGTCTGGGTCTTTTGTTTACAGAAGGCCACCCCGCTATGGGGACCCCATTCATAAGATATGTGAATTTGGTTTGCAGGAGCCCTGAGAGTCTGGTCTTGCCGCAGCTTCAAGGGAGACCTACCATTTTAACAGGGACCACACAGGGAGTACCGTTAACCAGAGAGACTCTATGAACACAACAAACAGGATGATGGGTGGGACTTCGTAGCACAAGGGAGTGAGTACAGTGCACTTATTGTTAAGACAAGGGTTCAGCAATTTTAGTTCTGGGCACACCTTGTTCCTGGTTTCACCCCTTTACCTTTCTTGTTGCAAAGCACTCTGGTTATGACCTTGTGCATACAGGTGATTGTTGGTAGGGAACCCCGGATTAGTTCATTAGGATTAGCCTACACCAATCACTGTGGCCCACTTGGCTTTAAAAGAGGGCTGAGTCCCTCTTTTGGCAGATCATCTGAAGGCTTCACAAGAAGCAGAAAGAAGAACTCATCTTTGGACCCTGGCTGAAGGTACAGTCTGCCTTACATCTTCCGCCAGAGAAGGAGGGCCAGGATATCCAAAGGAGGAAGCAAGATCCCTCAATTAAATATCTCCCAGGTAACAGAGAATGCTCCAGCCGCTACAGAACCGGCACACAGCGTGCCCTGCAAGGATCTGCAGCAATCTTCCTGGATGGGAAGTGCCAGAATTTCTCTGAACCTACAACCAAAGACAAGGCAGCTGCCTGCAACACCCTCCACAGCTGTGGGATGTCCTCTTTAAAGGACAACACAATCCTATTGAAGAAGTGCCTCGACAAGCATCTACCACAGTTCGCCTTAAAGGAAATTTTTGAGCCAGTCGATTTCCTCGATCCACAACCGATGGCAACGCTGATTATTGTCAAGCTGCTGTCCCTTAAAGACATCTGAGACTTCTTTACCAGTGCTCCAGAACTGCAGATCAGCACTGAGACAATGATTCCTGGCCCTGACCTGCCGTGTAGGCAAACCTACAGCGGTTCGTCCAGCTTCACTCACCAAACCACCTTGCCATCTGATACCTGTAGCTAACTCCCATTTCAAACTCTGTCACAGAAGCATGCAAAGGACCCTGAAGCTGACTCGACCCCCTCAAGCACCAAGACCACCTGCATCTCAAGGTACATTGTGGTTCTGAACACCTGGACCTTTCCAGAAGGCCCCAAGAGACATATTAAGACCCATTGCCGCCTTTTTGCTGAAGCCAAGAAACCTTAAACTGTTGTGGTTAGTAACCATGCCAACTAACCTCCTGTCAGTATCCAGAGTGCACCCATTTTCCTTCTTTGAAACTGTCCTCTGCATTACTTTGTAGGGTGGGTTGTATTTCGTAGTGTTGTTAGACTGTCAGTTGTTATTAATAAAATAAATCATTTTGATACAACCTTGACTGGAAACTGCTTTTATGATTGGGCAATTATTGCATTTTTGCTGTGTTGCAACTAACCAACGATCCACAACCTTTCGGAGATAAGCCTATTGTTTCGTCCATGTTATCAAAATTATACGAGGAGGTTTATAATATGCTTGTTATTCCACTCTATTCGGATAACTTTTGCTGTACTGGAGGCGTGTACTTGATTGATGGTTTAGTAACTGATATTCACCCCTGACCCACTCGTACCCTGGAAGTTGATTCTTCACATTGGTGGCAGACGGTTGGATCTAGTTGGAGCCTTGCACACAGTTTAGTCACCCAATAATGAAAGTATGGTCACAGTTAAAGTTTAGAACACTGCTATGTATTTGCTAATAATCATGGATCTTGACATAGAGACTGTGAAAGGCATGAGTAAGGATGTCCTGCGCATCCTGTGTCAAGCGAGGGGACTTCCCCACAGCACCAGGATTAAACAACTGAGTTGCTGACCAGCCTCCAAGCTTGGGTAGAAATGAGGGTCCCAGGTGATGGACTAGGCCCCATGTACCTGAATCATGAAAACCTCCGGCAGAGTTAGTGGTAGATGATGAGGAAGACAGCATGAGCAGTGTTTCTCGCCAACCATCCCTCGGGGAGTGTGGTTTCTCAATATTCTAGAGTCTCTGGGAGATGAAGGGCTAGTGTGGCATCCTCACAGGTCCCAGATCACAGCACAACCTCTAAGTGGCCCTGTAATTGTTCCGGCTGTACACGATGTAGCTGCTGCTGGTGGAGAGGAGACTAGTGCTGGAGAAGATAAAGGAGCGTAACATCACTATAGAGCTGTGCAAGCTGGCACTCGAAGAGAAAAAGGAGGCCAACAGATCCACCTCTAGCAAAATCAGCAGTAGTGGCTCAAACCAGGGTGCCCGGGAATAGCCCAGAGCCAAATCCCCAAAGATTTAGCAAAAGCTTATGAAGTGGGGAAGGATATTTTTGATTGTTTGAAGTGCTTGTGCATTGCTTTTCAGCTACAGGACATGGACGAGGTACTGTGGGGTGCAGCGCTGATGAGTCGCTTACCGACCCCGGTGACTGATGCAATTCTTCAGTTAACTCCTGAAAAAGGCCCATTTATGAGAGCATGAAGTAAACCTTCTGAGGAGGTTCTGTAGAACACTGGAACAGTATCTTAGGATCTCGAAAAGAAAAGTGGGAAGACATTTAAAGCATTCACACACTTGTTGAAAAATCTGAGCGGGTGGGAGTCTGGTAACACATTTAAAAGGTTTTACAATTTGACTGCGTATGAGCGTATTTGCATGTCTTGAAATATTGTAAGGTTGACCTACACCAGCATCGTGTGAACAATACTATCACAGACCGGAGGGAACTTGCAAAGGCTGCCGACACGTTTGTGAGTACTCAAGTTCAGAAAAAGGCTCAGGCGAGCACAGACAAACCAGATGAGAAATCCTTGGACAAGAAAAGTAACAAGGATGGGAAGGCCAAAGGTCCAACCCTCTCCTCTTCTACCAGCACACATCTTGTTTCCAAACTTGGTGTCTTTTTTATAGCAACCGTTTCCTTCACAACTTTATTGCCCTTGCCTCAATTGTAGCCAGGAGGAATCTGCCTAATATTGGCAAAATACTTCCCCCCTCACTTACAGCTCTGTCTTACTCTTCACACCGTAGTACTCAATTGTGTTGCCTCACATCCTTGGCTTCCCCATTAACTACTCCTCTTTTCTGGGCAAAGAACTCAATTTCACCACCCACTCCCTCAACGATCTTACCCACTATTCGCCCACCTCCAAACACCCCCTATTTGCTGGTTGAATTTCCATGAAAAAGAGTTACTCTTTAAATTCCTACCACTTGCTTTCTCTGCATAGGCCTGCGCGTCCCTGCCTAGTTAACACTATCAACCTTTAGTCACATTCACACAATCTTCTCCCTATGCTCCCTCTTGTTTCCCGTTTTTCACCTTTTTTGATCAGCAGCACTGGAACTCCACTCATTCTGATATAAACACTGCTACTGCCACCCACTCCTTCAAATACTCACTAAATCTACACCTACTAAACGAAGCACACCCTTTACCTACTTTAACATTGCTCACTCCCTCTGAATCACCCAACTCCATTATAATCGGTATGCAGCCAGTCCCCCCGGAATACAATTTCCAATGTTTGTTCTGTCCCTGATTTCAATTCCCCATCATCTTCTCGTCAATTTCTCACTGCCTCTTGCGCTTATTTTTAGCATTGGATTAAGAATGTCCCTGTTGACTGTTCATTGCTTTTGTAAGTTTCTCAAGATGAAACACCCTGTAACCTCAATAAAATAAAAATAAACATTGAGATCCAATTGTTTGATGACATCTTATCTTTTGACATTAATCTGGTCCCTGCTCATCATGCACACCTGTTTGGCATTATAACCAATCTTTACCACTAGGGTATCACATGACAAACAAATGAAAGTGGTGAATCTTAAAGATAGATAATAACAAGGACCTTCACTCTCCCAAGTCTACAGTAGGAACACTTGGCTAACCCAGAATTTTGTCTAAATATTCACTACCTGGAGATGAAAAACTACATGTATGTATGGGCTGCATTAAATCCACAGTTAAAAGCAGAACTATATTGAATTATAAAGCAAGTAGCACTTGTAAAAAGAGCAGGTAGAAAAGTAGACTGCCACTATCTAAAAATAGATCTAGTAATGACAAAATGGTGCACAAAATATTTAGTTGTGAATATAGCAAAAGAAAAGTTCTTACTATCATGCATGTATAAATGAGGCTACTTAAAAAATATCAGGATGCCTTCAGGATTTGCAAGGGACAGTTCATCTTAAATCACCAATATCCTTGGCCAATCCTAAAAATGGTGAATTAAATGTCATCCTTCTCCCAAGAGAAGAACAGAAACAAACCAACAAAATCCAAATTAATAGTAGGTCAGCACACAATCTCCTTGAATATATTCCCCGTTTTGTCCACTAAAATTGTGATAAAAACTATCAGTAAAATTATGATGTGTGTCGCCCTTGCTCAGCTATTATCATCAAAGAAAATATTGAAACATTAGCTCAACAGGTGACCCTTTTATGGAAGATGTCAACAACTCGGAAGTCACCCTAATTTACAGAAGGTTCGAATGTGCAGCTTCCCCATCAAGAAACAAGAGGCATCTAATTGCCACCGGATTTTCAACATCCCTTTTTAGAGTACGACATTAAAAAAAAAAAAAGATCGTAACTATGCAATTTAAAAGTATACAGTGAAGATAATTGACGGATTCAAGACCTATTAGGTTTCAGACTGGCCGAGGCAACAAAATCACTAATTGAGACATGATTTTTGCAAAAAAACAACACAAAATCACTGCGAGTGATACATCATGTTTGCAGGTGTCGCCATAATATCCAAGGCTTGACAGATGATTTTTGCCAGAGGTAGCACGAAATAACAGAAAGTGTCATGTGATATGTACTGGATGCTACGTCAAATGTCAGAACATCCTGCAAGAGATCTTTTGGTAAAGAATGTATAGTAAAAAGAGTGGCCCATGATTTTTATCAGAGAAATCACAAAATCAACGGGAGTGGCACATCAAATTCGCGAAAGTAAACAAAAATCAACCGAGGGTCCCATGTGATTACTGTGGGAGAAAACGCAAAACCAGAGAGAGTGGTGCATGATTTTTCCAGGAGTAACACACAATCACTCAAATGAGAGAACGCAATATTTACCTGAGAAACGTGTCCAGAACCCTGAATTGTAGAGACAGGGAAGATGTCAAGGTATACCGTTCATATTTACAATTAACATCTCTGCCTATCAGAGGATGTGGCAGTCAACAAAGTGTAACTTTAATTTGCAACAAAATGAAATACTACTGGGAGGAAGGATAGCTCAGGGGCAACACATTGGTCTGGGAAGCAATACAAGGCAGCGCACCACAGGTTTGAATCACGGTCCGCTTAGAAATCCCTCACTGGTATTAAGCATGTTATAAATGAACAATAAACAAATAAAAATAAATACATGCCATTTCCTAGACTGTTTGAAGCTCTTCCGGGTTGGAGCCACTTCAAAAATGGTCCCGGCTCACCTACAGAGCAGACTGTTTGCTAATGTCACAATCCTCTCACTTAGCTGATCCATTCCTTCCACAGTGGTGGGATTCGTTCAATTCTTCAAGCACTGCCACACAGCAAAGCCAGTCTCTTCCACAGAGCACAGCAGAATCTTAATGGCTACCTCCTTTTCCCTCCGCCTTTCCTTTGCTCTTGCCCAGGCAACTAAATGAGGGAAGGGGGTTTTGGAGGTGGAGTTAGTGGCAGGGGCCATTGCATCCTGTGTATCCTTGAATGTTGGACTCTGTGCACCTGTGTTAAGAAAGGAAGAAGGCAATGAATATGGCAAGGGAAATGTGCACGGAATCACCCAGTGAACAACTTTGAATCTAACAACGTGCATACAATACCCAAGACTCGTGTATACTAAAACCCAGGAGTGCAACTAGAATGAAACAATAATACCAATATATGAAAAGGGATGTGGGGTAAGCACTTAGAACCTCCTTATGACTGAAAGGAAAGTCGGAAAACTCCTTACCCACTATGCTATTACAGCTACTGACAGCGCTAAGCCCACATAGAGGGCAAGCAAGGACAGGATCTGCGAGCTGACACTCTGGATGATACTGAATAAGGAACTTAGAAACAGTACTCACGAGGACCAGAAAGACCACTTGAATGTCAGTAAACCCACGAACCCAGATGATCAAACAGGGACCCTGAAGGCTATAACAGCAATGGGTGGAGGATAACTAAATACATAAAACCCTAGTCAAGGGGCAAGTAGGAATAGCGATTATAGAATAGTGAGGAAAACAAAGGGCATTCACACTGGGACTAGTTACAACAGCACCCCACACCTAATAATCAATGGGAAATAAATGCAGAAGTGCAATGGAAAACATGGAATGGATCCCAATAGAAAGTAAGGATCAGGGAAAATGAAATCACAAAAGGAAACCTTTCCCACCCATCCAAGGAGAAAAGGCAGGAAGCTAAATCTATAAAGGGAAAGACTAATGCATCAAGTTTTTCAGTAGCAAAGGACAGCTTCAAAGAAACAGAGAACACAGGCAAATTGAGCAGCATCAAAGGGTAAAGCACAGAGAAAGGCTGCCTTCAGACAGAGGAAGACAGAAAGGGAAATCCAGAAAGCAGAAATCAATTAAGCACATAAATTCGAAATCCAGGGCAGAGGAACAAGAAACAGGAACTAGGAACTAGGCACAAAAGCTAGGAACCAGGAACAAGCGACCAGTCACAACAGGAACACTGCAACAATGACCAGCGCTGGACTGAAGTAAACTGAGACTTTTAAAGCTGCTTAACGAGCACACCCCTCAGGTGTGCCGCCTGCTGCACCTGCAGCCACAGGTGTTGCCTATCCTCCACCCAACCTTGTCCTGCAAGGGAGGAGGTGAGGCAGTGAGCCAGGCATTCTGGGAAGCATAGTCATTAGATTAAAGTAGCATGCTGGCTGCCAAAAACCAGGAATGGATCCGGAAGGGAAGTAACTTGGAAAATAAGGTTTTAGCGCTCCCAATTCATCACAGCACTGTAGCATAAGGTTCGGAGGAAATGTCCAGTAGGGAAAAAAACCCAAAACATGCCCCCAAGTGACGGGAACGGCAGCGAAGGGAGCCAGCGGTGACAACCTGTCGAATCCACCTGACTGCCTTCTTGCAAAGGCTTCACAGTGGGGTCCCCTCTTCTGCCTGCACAGTATTCACCACATGCACGTAAGATCCTGTAAGCAATTCCACTAATGAATACTGTGCCCATCCTGCTATCCCCTCATCCTCCATCTGCGTTCCTTCCTCCCTGATGATCTGCTGCACTTTTACCCCTGCACCACCGGCTGCTGGTTTATCACTTTCTGCTCTTCCTAAGCCTCACCTTCCTGAGTCTCCTCCTTCTAAAGGTCATGCTGGTGATCAGCCCCCAATGCGTAAATGCCTCCTGATCTTCTACCAGAACTCCCCAGACCTGGACCATGCCCAGTCAGCAGCCTCGCAGAAGGATTTCCACAGGGTTTACACACCCATGTATTTGTCAGGCTCTTGCAGCAATCAGGCTTCCCTGACACACCTGGCATGCCCTCCGCCTGCTCCACTTCAGGCAATGGCAGCCGCTGTTGCCCAACAGACTGCGCCCATGTCCCACCGAACCCTCACAGCACAATGATGGTGCCGACGTCATTCGGCACCTTTGCAGCATTGCCATCATAAGGCAGGTCCATAAAATATACCTTTCTGGGCCTTACTGAAGTTTGGGCCTCTGTCTCACTGACACCGAACTCCACTGAAAACAACTCTCCAACATTAGTGTCTCCCTTCAGTTGTGAATTTGATTCATTCAAACTTCCTCCGACAACCTACTTAACACCTCAAATGAACAGGTAGTGGGACTTTAATTGGCAGATTCACGACTTCTGATTGGCCTGTAATACTCCCTACATAAACTTCCAGGCTCCTGATTCGCTCTTCAAATCATTGAAGGACTTGAACTCTGGCTCTAGATTCAATTGCATTTTCTCGCAGGACACGAACCCCAGCAAGAGATGTGCCCACTACGTTGAGCACCCAGAAAACCTGTGGGCTCGCTTGGACTACTCCCTTAAGATTCAATGGGTCTGCATGCCTCATGTGGGCGATTTAAAGCACGATTTGCGGTCATGATTAATGCACATTTGAAATTGAAAGGCATTTGTCTATGGCTTGCAACAAAATCATTATTTTTAAGCATTTGTTGAGATAATATTACATCAATAAGGATGCAAAGGGTATTTGCAATTTCCTGTGATATTTAAAGAAAGATGCAACCAGAGTTAAGGGAGCATCCAGGGGCTGGAGAGCAACTGAAATCCCATACATTTGATGCGGTTTTTCTCTAAAGAGACATGTGACCTACAAACCTCTCCTTCACTTGTCTGTGCAGTGAGTCAAAGTATGTCTGTCAGTAAATATTAAAATATTAAGCCGCCCCCCTAGGTACCAGTTTAGGAATGTAGGGCCAGATTCTGCAAAAATGCCCTTTGCGCTACCACCCTGATTCATGGAGCGGTGCAAGGAGTATTTTTGTCGTGCAAAGTGACTTTGCACGGCAAAAAGAAATGTTTCACTGTTCCATGAATCAGGGTGTTTGTTGGCGGTGCAAAGCCATTTTGCACCAGTGCAAAGTCACTGTGCACTGTGCAATAAATTCCATGAATCAGGCATGTGCTCAGAGCTTCTTAGACGGCGGTCTTTACCTAGACTGCGTAAAACGAATGAACTATAGTGGATGCGTTTCACTATTTTTGCTGCGCTCACTTGTGTTTTACATATTATGCTAGTCAGTGAACAACGTATTGGACATTGTGTGCAAGACTTAAATAAAACTACATTGAAAAACAAAAATAAATGCAATGTTCAAAAGCATCTTGAATCCAATTCTTTATACGATCTGAAGACCAGCAATCAGTTCAGTTAAGAAAAAGATTGCACAGACATTCACGTATGCACAATGGGCAGGTAATCAAATAATTGTTTCTCTCAACGTTTTTTTGACAAGAAAAAGGATTAGAGGGCGATATTGCTTTAGATACTACCATGGACTCAGAAGGGAAACCGAATGTCATTTGCCACGTTCTCCAGCAGCAGGGTTTGTTTCAGGCTCTCCTCTCAATTTAGCTTCACGTCTATTCTAGGCATTAAGTTACGAACAGGTTATCATGTCTTGTTCTTTCTGGAGAGAGGAGCCTGCTACCTTTTTTCAAACATTAAGTTAAGTATCCCATACCTACAATAAATGATTCCCATCAAGATACATTTTTCTTTCTTGGAAATGATGGCAGTTACTTTACCAACGTAATACATTTTGGTTTTTATGGTTTCAAAAATGCGTTAGATTTTAGAGTTGAGAGGAACCAATTTCAATACTGCAGTAGTTTATGGCATTTCAATGTATATTTTCATTCTGGCAAACGTCCCTGTGTAATTGCTAATTCTGTTGTATATTTTGCTGTTAAGCGCGCCTTGTTGGTTCATCGTTGGTCAGAATGTACTGCTGTTTTCTTAAAATAAATATTGAAATGAAAAAAAAAGGAAATGATGGCAGTTTACAGTAGAGTTTGATGGCAGGCAGGACATGCCCCATTGGAGAACTCCCTCCACAATCCATAGGTACAAAGCTATTGTCTAAAGTCACATAGATACAATAGGACCAATGATATGTTGCATAGCTAGATTGTTCCTGCCTGCTCACTACCAGATGCATTCCGGGGATGGGGGGATGGGGTGTAGGGAAGAGGTATACACAATCTCAGTCATTCTGTTTCTAATCCCAGAGCCAGACTCAGCCATATTCTCCGAGTCAATGGGTCATATCCAAGGGTGATGTTTGGGGAACAGTGTAACCATCTGTAGGAGGAGAGTTGTGCTATAAAAAGAGCACATTGCTGAAATATTTGACCCCGTCCACTCGATCTAGGTGGTTTCAACAAGCCCAGTTCCTCCTGTAACTTGAAACCCAATTTGGTTAATGTTGCTACTTTAGACGTTAAATCGATAACTTTAGCTGTACATGGAGATAGATTACAAAAGTAATAACCGTGCACCAGTTGCTCCTCTGTTACTCTAAGAAGTCTTTGGATTTCCCTTTTCGCCTATAGGGAAAAGCCCCTAATGTAATTCTTTGCTAAGTCCATACATTGCAATAGGGGTAGGCGAGGTGGAGAAATGGCAAACCCAGCGTACAACGAGGCAGGTCAAGGTTCACCTCGCCTTCTGCTAGCGCATTGTGCAAATCAGACCAAGGGAATATGCACCTTTTGTTCTCTAACAGAAGATTCATTGGTTTTAGCCCGAACAGCAGTATTGACTGCAGGCTATGCTTTGTAGCTGCCACTTTCAGTGGCCATTTCCCTGGGGTAACAAGTTTCATTGTTAGAAAGGAGATGAAGGCTGATTTCTCCCTGTGTGAAAAACCATCTAAACTAACAGTTAGTGCAACCAGGTTTTTTTCATGAGTTTTAGTGATTAAAAATACATTCCTAGGATAACTAAGAGCAAAATACCAAGTACACAGTACAAGAAATGTCAAATATCTTTCAAAATACAGTGGTGCACTGCAATCTGTCTATGGCTAAAACAGAGTTCTACTTTTGGGGATTCTAGGGCCACTTTTTAGCGCTCCTCAATTCCTTTACTTTTTTCCCTTTATTTTTTGGATTACTAGATTTTTTTCAGGTGGCTAGGGGGATTTTTCATGAAGTCCTTCTGCTACTGCAACACTTTGTACCTTCCTTAAGGTACATGCTATTGGGACATCCGAAGGTGTTGAGTCCCAGACGTGTCTCCCAGGGGTGTCTCTCAGGGACTTAATTTTTGCCCTCGTGGATTTTACCACCATACATTGGTTTTAAGGAATGGGTGGGTGGGAGCTGTACTTTAATTTTGTTGTCACCAGTGGTGCAAGCCATTTTACTGCATTGGTAGCCCAATGTACCTTTTGGTAGCCATTGGGGTATCGCAGAATTTAAAAAAATATCCTGCTAGGAGCCTCTTTGTATGTTAGATATGTCTTTGTTCAGGGCTACAGCGTGGAAGGCAACAATGGCTCTTAATACAACGTTGGCTCTTTGTGACCTTGTATGCCAATTTCCATGTTGCTTTTAACAGGTTTAGACAAGTGTAGGTCCATGGGCGCTCCATCTCCGTTCCTGTGGGGGTGGTGTAGGCTGATTGGCAGTCGGACTGAACAACCAGTGTGGTTGGTCATCTGACAAATTTACACCCAGCACCTTTTAGTAATTGGCCAGCCATTTTATGCAGTGGTATTTAAGGCTCTCTCTAATTCAGTTGAATATTTGTTCTGAAATAATCAGCCTTTAAATAAAAAGGGATTTTGACACTTGGAATAAGCAGGGCTTCCGACATGCTGAAGAAGTTTCCTTCTGATTCCCTTCATTTTTGCAATCATCTGGCTAGGTGTAGTGGTGTGGGCATATCCCAGTTTGGGTTTTCTGCTCCTCGAAGTCCAGTACAGGCTTCATGAATTGTCCTGCCGCCTCTAGCTGTCCAGCCTGGAACAATTTTCTGGGCAGTGTGCCATCATTTTCCAACAACTTACTGCTAGGGTCTACCACCACCTGAACGAGGGTTGGGACATCAACACACCACCAGATCTGTTACTTCCTACGTTCTAGGGTATCTCTATCCATTATCCCCATGCTGGAATCGTGTTCTGGGATGTCACACTGTGTTGTCGATTGAGTGGCTGAGATCCATCTGTACAATATTCTCCATCTTCCCTGAGTCTTTCTCACTAGATTCTTCATTCCTACCTTGAAGATGGTCATTGTGAGGAAACTGTTTCTTCTTTTCCTTGGTTGTGATTAAAAACAGCCTATGGGCCTTATTACATATTTGGTGGTATTCCACCAAACGCTATTACCATTACCGGCACTTGGTATGGAGGAATTACCGCCAGATTACAAATGCCGGTAAGGGTGGTAAATCCCCATTCTATGGAGTCTGATAGAACTCCATGGGGGGATTTGCTGGTATTACCAGAACTAGTATACTGGTACGGGTAACACTGGTGCCGGCAATACTGGTAGATGTTGCCAGTAAGGGGCCAGCTCTGGAGACAAATCAGTCCCCTTACCATCAAACTCATAGTTGGTCAGTTCAGTAACGTGCCGGTAAACAGTATTACTGGCACGTTAATACCACACGTGCCAGCTTGGAATGAGGCCATATGTCTTGTCCTAGAACTTTGGGTTGAAATTGTTGTGATGGTGGCAGGGATGTGCAATATCATGGGATGTTTCACTGTAAAACGAATCTTCAAAGCTGAGATATATTCTAGATTAAAGTAATTACAATCATGCTTCACTCATGGTGATGTTTTATGTACGTTTATTCTTAATAGTTGTGATGTAGGATCCAGGCGTCTGTCATATCCCGATGCAACTTAAATAAGATGAATCCTAATAAAGTCTTGGTGGAGATAGTGGGGATACTTTATGAATTAGGCCAGCTCCCCATTTAAACTTTGATTGATTGGGGGAAGTTCCAGCTGGTTATAAGTATATTGTATCCACCGGCTGCGTCAATCTATGAGTGTCTGAATTCTGTTTGGATCAAAGGTGGATGTAGTCTTGGTAGACTGGGTTTCTGGTTGTGAAAAAATACTAGAAGAAACAGGGATACCCCTAGAAGTATTGGGGTCTACACCAAAAGTGGCTAAGTTAAAATTCTTTAGACACGTGTGGGCTAATTTAAGAGAATCCATACTGCAATACCAATGTTTTGGTGATCATTTTAATTGGACATGTAAAAGTTTTAATATGCCTGCTCCGTATTTGAAAAAGTACCCCTCAAGGCATTTTAGAACTCAAATTCTATGACTAAGGTTACATTTGGTGCAAACACAAGAAATCTTGGGTCAGTGAAAGAATACTCCACGGGACCAGAGACTGTGTCGCAATTGCCACACACATATTGAGACTTAGAAGCATTTGTGTGTGCAGTGCCCTAGCTTGTGGACTTTGTGTACCCACATTTTATCCTTGAAATGTATTCCCACAGAGGAAGATCTATGGCAAAGGATTTTAAATTGTAATGAGCTGAGTTTGTCCATTCGTATTTTAGAGTTTTTAGAGGCATGTGCAGTGAACTTTTAGTGTAAGTTTTTAAAGTTCATAGACGTTTATAAATTTTGTTATGACATGGTGTTAATTTTATACGATGTCAAATTTCTGATGAAGTTTTGTGTTGTATGATGGTTTTGTGTTAAAAGTACATTTTGTACTATAAGACACAATAAAAGAAATAAATTATTGAAATAATAAAAGTCTTGGTAGAGGGGCATTTGGTATTGGTTGTTCCAAGATATTTTAAAGGTTTACTTTACAAATGTAACTCTCGTCAGTGGATAAATGTTTATCTTTTTTCTTTCTTTCTTTCTTTCTTTCTTAGAGTGTGGCTGTGGACTCTTGAGTGAGTACCTTCCCAAATAACAGGCCAATGGGCTGTGTTCCTTCTCGCAGAGGGGCGCCTATGGACTATTTTTTGATTATTTAAGGGGCCTAAGTTTAGTCACTTTAAGTCTCCTAGGGTCATCCAGGCGTGGACCGCTTGCTCACTGTGCTCAGAGAGGCACAGCTCCACCTCCCTGATGAGGCCCAACGAGGCTGAAACACGTGTATGGGGTTGCTGTTGGTACTCTTGTTCAGAAGGGAATTGCCACAGCATTTCAGTGCTGGACTGCCCATGTGGGCGGGCCAAAAACTGATATGCAAATGGGTATTTCCCATCTGTGAAAGGTAAAGTGAGCTAAAGGGTGGCTGCGGACTCTCGAGTGCGTACCTTTGCAAAGAACAGGTCAATGGGCTGTGTTTGTTCTTGCAGAGGGGAGCCTATGGACTATTTTTTGATTATTTTAGGGACTTAGGTTTAGTCACCCTAAGTCTCCTAGGGTCATCGAGACGTGGACCCCTTGCTCACTGTGCTCAGAAAGGCACAGCTCAAACTCACTGATGAGGCCCAACAAGGCTGAAACACGTGAATGGGTTGCTGTTGGTACTCTTGTTCAGAAGGGAATTGCCCATGTGGGCCATCTGTGAAAGGTACAATGAGCTATAGTGTGGCTGCGGACTCTCGAGTGGGTACCTTCCCAAAGAACCGGTCAATGGGCTGTGTTCGTTCTCGCAGAGGGGCACCTATAGACTATTTTCTTGATTTTTTGTTTGTTCAGTATATCAGGGTCTAATTAATAAAGTTCTATACTCCAACACAAGCAGATCGTTCATTGGTTCAATGGAAGTCTTGGCCTAACCTTGTGTCGCTGGGGATCTCTTCACCCATATAATAGATGTCACCAGTCCGCGCGAGATCTAGCAAGAACAGATAGATTTAAGGGCCAAGAGCGAGCAATTTAACTAAGATATAATTTTCTTACTATGGGTTAATTGAGTAAGATGAGTCAAATATTAATTCGACTTCATGCGTGAACTGGTTTTTCAGGCGTCTCATTAAATACCTTTAAACCATTTATTTTAAAAGGTATTTTAATGAATCCATATATTGCACCGAGTCTTTAAACATCCTGCACAAAATAAAATGTATAATTAACATATGTGTTCCAGTTAACATCCAGGTCACAATCAGATGGTAAAAAGAGGTTTTCCACATGGCACTGCTCTGTTTTTTCCTCTCAAACGTGCATGCAAATCCGCTCTAAGAGTCTGGGATTACAGACACAAAACCAGTCAAGTTGTCATGGAAATTTGGCGGGAACCCAGCAAGAAGCATCTGTAAATTAAAGAGGAATCAGAAGGCTTACCTCCAGGAGATACTAAACGGACACAGGGGGTTTTCAGAATGCAGCGGATGGAACACGACCCAGAGACAAAGGGAAATCAGTGGGATCAAGCAAAAGGGAAAGTGTGTGCGTGCATTTGTGTCGATTATCGAGTGCAGAGCAATCTGTGTAGACGTGGAGAAATGTACCAGGCAGTAGGTGATCCCATATTGTTTATATAGTTAAGTAGGCATGTTAGGCGTGGGGGCAATGGAGAGAACCTTTTTGCAGCCCCCGGGCACTCGGAGCTGGGGAGTGCTTTTGTGAGATCCAATGAACATTTCAGAATATCACTAAACAGAACTGTACCTCTTTAAATCTCAGTAAAACAGTAACATCAAATACGCCACACAAAGCTTTTAAAGGAAGCGGGAAAGGAGATTGTGATTTTGTTTTAATTTTGAGTGTGGCAATCATGGTCCTCTGTATTTGTAGATTTAAAATCACAATGCAAATACAAGCATATTCTTACTGACACAATGTGGGGGAAATTTCAGTAACAAATAGAAGGACACATACAATTCAAAATGTCATATGTGCTCAACAAAATTAGAATGTATGTCAATCTTTTGCATTTGAGACAAAACAAAATGAATGGTGGTTTAGAAAAAGATAGAGACAGGTACCAATGTGACAGAGGCTGAAATTCGGCCTTTAGCGTGCCCCGAGGCAGTGACTTTAGGAGTAACACACACGTTCTTTGCTTGGATTCTGTACATCCCACATCCAGAAAACCTTTGGCTAAAGGCAGTTGTTGGTTGATCTGTCAGTGGTCAAATAACGTGGAATAAGTCTGTGAAGTGCAAGACTCCTCACACCAAAAGCGAGCTCCAAGGACAGGCTGAGCTTCGCGTGAAGTAAATCCAGGGGTTCCATGATCAGACTCTGCGTTACTGCGAAAGAAACCTCTGCAATCCAGGGCATCACATGACCTGGTCTGTTAGTATAAGTTGTGTTAAGATAAGGTTTAATTAGGATATGATGTGATGTGCAGTTTCAGGTGATACCAAAGCAAACATGGGACAATACGGATGGAAAAGCCAACAATAAAACAACCACACACCCAGAGCCCACCACCCTCCACTTATCCACACCTGCATACCTCTCACGTACTACACAAGCCCAAAAGGGCCAGCGAAACTCCACATAAAAACACAAAAACCACACACACAACTAACCACACCACAAGATCTAACAGTTACAAACAAAAAACAACCCAGACACTGGACGCTACTCCCTTGGACACAACAAGCCCAGTGCACACGACGAAGCACACCCAGAAAGCTGACAAGCACAGATACCATGGTTATCCCAGTTCTACAAGCATCAACAGAAGAGCCCAACTTCTATCCTATCCCTTTTCCCTCACTAACCAACTCCACCCACTTTTCTTACAGAGCCATGTGAACGCCTGACGACCATCGAAATGGCACAGTGAGAGCTATAAATAATCATGACATTACATGATACAGTGTAGTATTCAGGATGAAATGTATTTATCCCGAGTTGCTAGCATGCACAGAACCAGAGATATGTAAAATAATGTGCAATTGAGCACAGTGTCATGGCTGGCTAGGTATTCATATTGGAAGCCATCTTTGCTGAGGGCTGCCATGTTAGGTCACGTGATGTGGAATGCTAACAAAAAGCCTACAGGGGCACGTGTCTGATGGGAGGCTGTGACTAGTTGGACTAGTCTGTTGAGCTATGTTTGAATGCTCCACTAGGGGCATGAGTTTCATGGAATGCTCTAACTAGTTGGACTAGTCTGTTGATGTGTGTTTGAGTGCCCTGCTAGGGGAGTGCGGCTAATGGGAGGCTCTGACCTGTTGTAATAGTCTGCTGTATTGCGCATGAACATCCCGGGGTGCACAATTCTCATGGGAGGCCCTGAATAAGTAAAAAGAGAGTGAAACATTGCACTTGAGTGTCCCGGGTGGAAATGGGTCACTCGGCGCAAAGGTGTTTCTTGTTCTGTAGATGTTTGCCATGTGGGCATATGGGTCCCATAGGATTGCCTCTCTATCCGAAACTTCAATTGCTCTACCATAGGAGGTAACAGCTTCCCAGTGAAAGCAGCTAAACTGTGGAACTCCCTACCTCACACATTAAGAACTGACCTTCCCTATCAAAAATTCAGAACCAACTCTATCCTCTGGCTGAAAGCGAATGCTCACTAAATGTAGTGCCAACTGCAATTACTGCCCTTCAAACCTGTATATTTTGCCACAGTAAATTTGTTGCACCATGATAGTACTATTGTATATATGTTATATGTTGACTTTACTATGTATACCCGGTATACCCAAATAATTGTATGTAAATTTAAACTTGTGTAACTAAGCTTTGCATTTTCTTGTACTTGCTGTGCACTGTTACCCCAGGGTATGGCTGCACATTATAAATAATAAACAATTAAACAAACAATGTAAGTTGGGAAATGTAGATGCAGATAATCAGGACTTGGCATGAGGGTGACTCATAAGGTGAGTGGTGCTCGCCCCAATTACCTCCAATATAGAAGAGGACAAACAGAAGGTGTTGGAGGATGACTGGAGAAGAGAACGTGAGAAAGAGGGTGGCCATGATTAAGCACGGTAACTCCACCTTAACAGGGGAACAATTTAGTAAATGTTACTGGAGGCCATACATCAGCTCTATCAGCTGATTGATGTCCCAGGAATGAACATGGAGGCGTCACACTCATTTTTGTTATCAATAGTGAAACGCCAATGGAAGACATGTGTCGGACTAATATTATTGCGCCGATGAAGGTGATTCCGTTTACAGGGAGAGGGATGGAGAGTGCTGGTTTATTTGAATATGGGCATGGATACCAAGATGGCAGTGATAATATTAGGTGGCAGAGGAACAGGCCTGTATGATATTGGTCCGTATCAGGGGCTGCATATTTGATGTTGAATTCTTTCATCGTCCGGAGGTGAGTAGCAAAGGATCCAAAATGCCAAGATAGAGTGAGTTGCGTGGCTGTTGATAATGTCTTTACATGTCAGCATGTTTGTTTGAGTTTATGTTGGGTTGACTTAGCTCTTTATTTCTCTTGCCCAAGAAAGTCAATGTTAGTGTTTGCAAGCGTGTTTTGATTAATATTATTTGTATATAGTGCCATTTTTTTATCATGTGATTTTCTGTGCCATAATATGCCCTTATTTAGCAATTTTAAGATAACTGATCTTTCAAGCTTGTATGCGAAAGCAGAAAGGCTATACAGACTATTTTGCTGTCTCAATTGGAAGGTGTGGGACAAGGAACTAGGGCCTCCAATGTCGGCTTCATACGTGTTACGTTATGTGATACTGGATGAATGTCTTGACTTCATTGTTCCATAGAATAGGTATAGGATCATACAATGTCCTGGTTCGGATTCAGAGGTATCTCTTGCAGGCTGCACAGTCAGGGCTATGAAAATAAACAGAACAACGAAGAGTGGCGGCTCATGGACTTTCAAACTAGCGTGACATTAATGCTTTTCCCAAATTAGCGCAAGTTGTAGAGGTGAGCAAGCCTGAAAGAGCTAAGGAAGGTTGTGGGGATCCTCCCATGAAAACCAATCAGATGGGGCTGCAAAATAATCCGTTAAAATTGTGCATTTTACGGCACTTTCTTTGAAACGTTGGGTAGCAAGCCACACAGCTTGCAATCCATGTTGTATTGTATCAGCTGAAAAAAAAACAATACATGCAAGTTACCAACAGTGCACAGGACCATTTTCAAATGCATTTCCATTATGCATTTGCCCACAACATATGCCAGTGTAGACAACATTTTCATGATGGCTGCTGTGCCAATACATGTCCATGCATGTACCACCAATATATGCTAGTTTTACCCTATAAGGACCCTCAGCCAGTAGAAAATGACATTCAACAGAAATAAAGAATATCCATACTGGCTGTACCAGTAAGCACCCTTATATTTGCTTTTACACTTGATACAAAGTACAAACATGCTATGACACACAAGGAATATGTGGTGTGATGAATCTAGCAATGTCATCACTTCTTTCCCAGGGAAAATCTCTCCCCATGGGTCGAGGGAAAGGCAGCTACCTGATCCTGACCCTGTGGTGGCTATATGCGGGAGGACCAAATGAGCAGAGATGACCCTCATGGGAGGAGGGATTCACCAGTTGAAACATGGTATCCCCCTTTCCCTTCAAAAACACCTATGACACTGAAATTACACAAGCCCTCAAGGCATATTGTAATGTTACATTTGATCATCCAAAAAGGACTAATAGCCAAACTTCTGTTTTTTCCCCAGTGTAAAACATGGGAAGGAACTGTGACAAAGAAGATGACTGAGAGTATAGTGATCACTTCTCCTAACCAGACTGACTGGTCTAGTCTTTTTTTCCTCATTGACGGGCCGCAGGAACTGCAAACGGTCTGGGCAAGATCAAGGGAGGTCAGGGGGGCCTGTGCTAGAAGGCCTAGCTGCGGACGTGGTGGAACGAGGCTGGCGGGAGCGAGAAAGCCGATAAAGGAGGAGGGGCACCGGTGCAGGCTACCCAAGCCAACGGTTAGGCAGTCCCTGGTACAGCCACCATGGGAGAGCGAACTCCCATCCTGCAAGCAGGTTGGATGGAGAAGCCATCCACGAGAAAGCGAAACCAACCGAAGAGCAAGCGGTGAGGACGCTGTCAGCCACAGACAGCACCTAACTCCATTTGATTCTCCAGGGACGACATTGCTGACAGAAAGTCGCTCACCAATGCAGCAGGTAAGCAGGCAGTCAGGAGGGAGTTGGAGATCCAGGAGCTGGCAGAGAGCAGTTAGAGAAGGAGGGTAAAATGAGCTGGGATGCCAGGAGGAAACACTGTTAGGGAGAATTCTCAAAAATGTGCAAATTGCCTCTACCTTAGAGACCCCAGCAACTTTGCTGGATTTTGAGGACTTGATTTTATAACCTGGAGAGAGTGTGGGCCTTTTTTCCTGCTCTCTCATGTATTTTGATGTGAGTTTTGTACACTGTGTCTCTTTTTGGTTATGGAGTCTAACCAACTCCATAGGCATCATCTTTTACAATTGTGTCACAAAGCGCATCCAGTGCAGTGCTACAGGGAAGTCTTTCAGATACCCCAAGGTTTAAATACCTTCTCTGGGATCAACTACTGTTTCCCCAAACAGTGGAGTGAAATTGACTTCACTTAGGCCTGTAGATTTCTAGACCCAGCACACCCTAACTGACAATAGAGTGCTGGAGGGGTTACTTTGTATCCCTTATATCTAGGTTACTCATGTAACAGTCAAATGTTACTCTTTCCTCTCAGAATGGCTGGTGGCAGTGGTTTTACAATAAAGTACCATGATTTACCCCAATCGCAAACTGTTCTCAGCTCCGGTAATGTTAAATCATGGGAGCCATGTTTTTCAAGATGGCGCCCGAGCCTCCTTTGTTAAAACAGGTCCCAGTCTTCTTTCTTTGCCATTTCTTTGTGGAAAGGTCCTTCTCGAGTTTTTCTCTTCTTCAGGAGTGAAACCCGCCTCTGGCTCCAGAGTGTCTGGGGTAGGCAGGAAGTGAGGGAGGTGCCCGAAACTCCCTGTACTTACTCTCCTAGGAGACCCAAATGCACTCTGTGGTGATTGGAGGGGCTGACTGTCCAGCAAGGACAGCCACCCTGCTGGGTGAATGGCAGCTAGGCTGGAATGAATGGGAGAGAACTAAATAAAAGGCGAGTCTCTGGCTTGGAAGGCAGAGTCGACCACTGGATGAAGGAACTGAAGAAGAGCTTGAAGAGGATGGCTGATGCATCTCCTGGACTGTTGGTTTGCCGGGTGAAGCCCTGCTGCAGGTCTGAATCGCCTAGTTTGCATCGGCAGAGAAGCCCTGAAAAGGACAACTTCTCCATTTAAGTTGGTAGGACCAATCAACTCCCAAGTAAGCCACCTGCACACCCATCTCGGAGCTGGTTGAATGTCCTCAGAGTTGCTGAAGGAAACCGTAGAGCCAGGGAGAGGGACACCAGATTGTGTGCGTTGCTTGTGAGCTGGCCTAAAGTTTTTGAAAGACCCTCCAGACTCCCATGAAGTAGGACTGACCAAGCCTGACCCCCCCCCCTCAGTCGAGTGCGGGACCTCAGATGTGAGGAAAGTCCACCTTGACAGCTAGGAACCGCGCGTATTGCTATTTGCTCTACAGCAAGGAGCTTGAACGCAAAACAGCCACTGAAAGTAAAGTTTGCCGGTTGCCAGCTTTGACTGTGCCAGTGCAGTGCAGTAGTCCCCCAATGTCCTCCCTCTTGTCCCTACGACTGAGGCCCAGGACAGTTAGATCTGCAGAGATGTACATGAATATATGTCTTCAGCTGCATCTTTTTCGTCTTTACTAAGGTACTGTAAAAACTAGCCTAAGAGAACTTACCTCTTACTGTGGAAATGCTTGTAACTTCTGCAACTCACAAGTCTAATATGCTTGTGGCCCTACATATGTTTCTTCTTGTTCTCAAAGACTCCTAAGAACTTGTGCAGAGGCTTTTCCATTTACTTACCTGAAGTGCTGCATTCTATACAAAGACTTTGGCCTATTGACTTTGGCTTAGCCTATTGAATTGAATGACTCTCCTCAGAGCTATCTGAAAGTATTTGCCCTGCTTATGACCATTTGAATTTCTTGTGTTCTAATAAATTTGGCCTTTTACTTACTTTTTAAAGAGTATTCTGTATGCCAACAGTAAGGTATTCATGTCCCCAGGATCCTTTTTACTGAAGTTACCTGTGGGTGTAGGTTGTGTCTGTGGGCCATCCCAAAAGTGCCTTGTCTGATTCAGAAACTCAGAGTGTACAGTATTGAAGTATATTTGTGTGTTACTATTCTATTGCTCCCTTCTGAAGAAGGCTTTATAACTGAGTGATAAATACATTATTAATTGTTTATTCAAGAAACCTTGAGTGTAAACGTTTATTTGAATACCTGTAACTGTGAATCTTTGTGTAACTCCACTACAGCTCACATTCCCCCTCTTGAAATAAGCCTGGATGCTCAACACGCTACCAAAACTGTGTAGTACAAGCGTATACCAAAGGTTGGGTTGCCTATACCTGTAGTCATAGTTGTTTTTAGTGTTCACAAAGGGTACTGCATACAAACTTTGCCTAACAACCACTAACTTCCAAAAGCAAATATACATCTGGCAAAAGGAGAAACCCCGCTATTAGGAAGAAATATTAAAAGCTTATATTCGGCAAAGGGGCAAACAGGAAAGTCCTGCAAGTAGAGTATACCAGGCAAACTGTGAATCTAGGACCAGCACCTACATAAAAGTGAACAAAATAAAAATGTTCTGGCAGGAGAGTATATCAAGCAGATTGCAAATATGGGACCTGCGCCGATTGTGGTTCTTTAAGGAGAAAGCTTAAGGGAAGAGCCATCCCCTTTGGGAATGTGAACTTTGTACGTGGTGAAGATAAGGGATTTGTGATAGCTGGAAGAGGGGAGTCCGAATCATTTCTGACTGCGAATTGTAGAGAGCTGGGAAAGGTTAAGGGAGAGTCATACCCCTCGTCATTGTCCAGTGTGGCAACCTGCGGAAAGACAAGTGAGCATACCCCTTGCCACTGAACAGAGTGAAGCTAAAAGGAGGGAGCCATTCTTTTGGCGTTTACCTACTCCTCAGCATTGTGAATTGTCTCAACCTGAGTAAAGACATGGGAAGATGCATACCTCATGCCACTGAACATTGTGAAGCTAAAAGGAGGGAGCCATCCTTTTTCCTTGTGAGAAACTGAATGAGAAAACCAAGGGGGTGGGGGAGTCATCCACTCTCGAATTGATTTGCAAGGAGAACAAGAGCCAGGGTAATGGAGACCTTCTCCCTGTAGTTGTGAATACCTTTTGGGAAATTTATTCTTGGCACTCTGAACCTTAAAGTTGGACTGCAGATGAGAAGCTAAGAGACATTGTTCTTTAACCCTTTTTATTGAGTTTATAGCATGTGAGGGACAGGATTGGATTTTGGGAACAGGACAGATAACTTTACTTGGACATTCTGACATAGACTGTTTCATTAGTTCGTTTTGATGAAGCAGGGAAACCCTCATGGTAGATCATCCTCTTTTCTTTTGTATTAGATGGAAGTATACAGCAATCACCATGACAACCCTGTGTCTGCATCTTAGTCCTGACCCCTCACAATGGCTAGACTGGAATAACCAATGTAAACCAGTCTAGCAGTGTAATAATACTCATCATGTTTGCTTTACCCTTGATGTAAAGTTAAATGCCACGGTATGAAAATAAATGCACACTGACACCATAGGCCAAGTTAGCCATGTAATATCACTTGTCATGTTGATGTAAAAAATGTCATGCCACATTAAGAAAGTAAATGCAGACTGGCATTACTAATGTAAGTTAGTCTAGCCACGTAATATCACATATGTTTGCTGTTCCCTTGATGCCAGGTAAAAAATGCCATGCTGCATTAAGAAAGTATATGCACACTGACATTAGTAGTGACAACCTGCATATATTTTCTTAATGTGACATGACATTTTTCTTACTTGCCATCAAGGGTAAAGCAAACCTTACAAGTGCTATTACCTGGCTAGACTGACTTACATACAATGTAGGCCAGTCAATCCAGGTAATAACATTTATCATATTTGTATTACCATTGATGCCAAGTAAAAATTCCATGGTACAAAAAGAAAGTATATGCAGACTGGCATCACTAATGTACAGCAGTATAGCCATGTAATAACACTTATCATGTTTGATTGACAATTGATGCACAGTCACTGTAATGAAGGACAGTCTAACCAAATAATAACACTTATTGTGCTTGATTTACCCTGTATGCACAGTTACTGCACATCAATGGTGAAGCCAACATAATAGGCTTTATTACCTGACTACACTGCCCTACACTGAATGTAGGCTGTCTAGCCTGGTAATACGATGTATGTTTGCTTTACCCTTGATGCACAGTTACTACAAACTGGAACCACTAATGTAGGACAGTCTAGCAAAGTAATAATGCGTATGATGTTAGCTTTACCATTGATGAGCAGTTACTGTGCATCAAGGTTAAAACAAACGTAAGTGTTATGTTTACTTACACTTGATGCACCATTACTGGCTAGACCGACTGACATTGAATGCAAGTCATTGACACTGAGATTTCTGAGGACTGTGCTGGCTCTTCCTTGCTCAGGAAAAGTCTCCATAAATCAAGTAACACAGTGAGGGATCAGAATACTGATCACTGCAGACCAGGTTTAAGATTCCTGGCCTGGTGTTGGAACCCGACCAGGAAACTTTACTGGAGAGTTTCGGTGCATGGTTTCTGCACCTTGAAAGGAATCCATTAGAAGAGGGAAAGTGAAAGGTAAGGAATTTTTCAATAATCTGTCCGCTCGATCATAACTTAGTTTGTCAGTAGGCATGCTGCTCACAGCCTTGCTGCCCAGATTCAAAGAAATACGGCTGATGGAAAATATATATCAAAATGTGGAAAGAGATGCCCCAAATTGGGAAAAACGTCTAGTTGGTTTCTGCTCGCCTACATTACTCCCGCCTGAGATGGTGCAGCAATCCAATACTACTATGAGTAAAAGGCCCCACAATCTGGGTGCCTTACATTTTCTGGGGTTCTGTATCCATCACTGAGAGACGAGAAAGCTAGCAGCAAAAAATATGAGTTAGCTCACAAAGCCATATTTTTTTTTAAAACACCTCTATGTTTCTTCTGCCAAACAAAGTGTTCTGGCCAGTTTTCCAGACATTGTTCAAGTGTTACTGACATACATTTGAACGATTCTGAAGTATGTAATTTCTTGTAGCTTTAAGCGCAGACACAGCTGGTTTCTGATTTAAAATTCACATACAAGGAGACACAGCTGGTTTCTGATTCAAAATTCACATAATGGGGGTCATTTTAAATATGTCTGAGTGGTATATCAAGGCATGAAATAAGGTATAAAGCCCTTTACCACTTGGTGTACTGCTTCATTAGATTTTGCAGTTGGGGGTGGGTGGGGAAATATTTTTACACCCAATACTTCCCACTCTGTCTGCCAAACAGCTGCATGTTTCACTTAAATGAGATTTTCATGCTGGTGAAAAAAAATGGGTGGGGTCCTATGAAATATGCCTGAAATTAGCACCCGCTAAAAGCCAGAGGATTCCATTCATTATAAATGCAGCCTGCAAAGCATAATGTGTGGACAGAATTTTTTTTTTTTTACAGAGTGGAGAGGCAATGAAAAGTTAAGGCCTGTTTATACTCCTTTTTTCACCCTCTGCTCTGTGGATGTGAAACATTGCATGCAGTAAGTGATGAAGGTGGTGGTGCCTTGCATGCAATTACCATGTGGCACCCAATGAGCGCCAATGTATAATAAAGCAGATGGTCAAACTGCGATGAATTGGATTCTGCTTCGCCGGAGCACAATGATGAGTAGGGGTAAAGCAGCCTACTCAGGCCACACATTTGTACACACCTAAAAGTAATGCAGTCCTAAAGGAAAAACAAGGACAGTTAAGGGATATACCTCCTTTGCCTTTTGTGATAACATGGGCCAAAAGAAGGCTATGCTTTTAAGTGGGTATGAAGGTGAACGAGTAGTGACCCAAATTACACAGTTTCATAGTCCAAAATAAAGGGACTTTCAAATCAGGCTTCTATACTTTAATTAAACACACCATTTACAATTGAACAAACAAGAAATATTGTACAAAAACCGGTATTGTACGAAAAATGCTACCACCAAAGGTTCGAACACCAAAAGTTCGAACCTTCGGTGGTAGCATTGCAGGTAAGTAAAACAAAAAACAAAGACTGCAGGAGGTGCGGGGGTGTCCCCCGCAACACCCCGCTCACTATACTGTGTGGTATAGTGAGCGGGTGTTGCGGGGGACACCCCTGCAGACCCTGTAGTATGTGTGTTCACAAGAGAAAGGTGCAAACTTTTGGTAGTTTGCACCTTTCTAATGCAAACTTTCCAGCCGCAGCAAAATCAGTCGCGGTTTGATCACTTAGAATCCAAAAACCTACCCTGACCTTGACCTACCCAGTCTCTAGGGCCCAAGTGAACTAAGGGGGCAGTTCAGGGTCAACAGTACCTGGATAAGTTCTTGGTGGGCTGACGAAGTCAGACCAGTTGTCGAACAATGATACAAGCAGATCAATCTTCGGGCATCGAGTAGGGGCGAATGCAGTCACTCTATGTAAGCGAAGGGTGGCTCTCAAGGAGGCAGATAGGGGCGGTGATAGGATCACTTCAAAGTTGGGCCAGGCCGAGTTGGGCATTAGCCACTGTGAGGGGTCAATGATTGACACACTAGCAGTTCAAGTCGGCCGGCGACAGTCGTCAAAGTGATGATCTTGGGTGTGTAGATGTGCAGTTCAAGGAGGCGGACGTTCAAGTGCTAGCTGGGTCAAGACATGGTTGTATCCTCACGTCAGAGTTTTGAGTATGAGTTAACAGTGATTCTGATCGGGTTCTGGCTTCGAGCAATCAATTCAGACCTTGCAGGTGACAGGCTTATCTAAGGCACGATGCAGCATCAAACTGGTTCCAAGGGCAAGCAAGAGTTTGAATTGGTGGAGGGGTGCAAAAGCCAGCACTGGGCACCTTGCCTCTTGTTAAAGATGTGGAGAACATGAAGCAACCTGTTTGGTGTGTCAGAACTGGGAGCTTTGGCTAGTCTGGCCCTCTGGGTTGCTCTGAGGCCCAGTTTATGGGATTCTGGTGCATAATGGTAGGTTCTGGTTCACAGCAAAGGTCACTCTCGATATTGCCTAGGAGTGGTTAGGGGAAGATCTTCTTTCTGCCTTGTATTCCGCCTTTTTCCCCTCAGGCTGAGGGCTTTTGAAACTACAACTTTCCCAAAGGAAGTCCAGAGAGTTCTTTCAGAGTGAATCTTCAAGTATTTCAGAGATCCGAGAGGATCTAAGAGAATCTGAAGAAGGGATAGGAGACACCTTCTTTTAAAGGCAAAGTCCCCAGGTGATTGAACTAAAGCTAGCCTGCCTTACTTGCCCAATACCTTCTTTTAAATGAAGTGGACCTTGCTCTTCTGATGTCACACCCAAAGTGCGTTGCTCCAGAGGAAAAGAATGTCATAGGAAATGGAAAGAGGGACAAAGAGAAAAAAATGGTGGACGTCTCCTTCCATTGATCAAATGACTCCTTCCCCTTCCGCATCTCATTAAGACCGAAGGCCTTTAGATGTGCAGCACCCTGGAGTGAGGCTACTCCTTTTGAATGGGTGTGCTCCTTTGATACCTGGGCCCAGGGAAGCTGCCTGTTTTGTGACTGTTTCTGATACAGGGTGTTACCTGTCCTCACAAAGAGATCAAAGAAGAGGTCTGGTATTCTAGGCTCCTGTCCTGAATTTTGGCAGTCTCCACTCAGCTGACCAGAATACACATCACCTTCAACAGCAGTGCTGACTCACTCGAGCTGACACATGTGCGATAACAATAGGGATGTGGTGGCCATGATCATAAGTAGTCTCATGAACTTTTGCCTAAACTCAGGCATGGCTTCATTTTTACAGTTTATCCCTCCACCATTCTGGGTTACTTATGATCATCATAGCTTTGGTACAGGGGTGCATATTTTAAACAGAGCCTCTGTGCTGCAGATGCGTTGTTATCACTGCAGCTGCCAAATGAGAAGCCGTGACCTCTGAACCTGCTCTGTGGCATCAAGATACTGATGCAGCAGGACACAGATGCATACTATGCTTTGTTTTTGGCATAGAGCTTATGGAAGGGAAATCTATTGCTCTCACCTGGTATCCACGGGGACGCCACCCAGCCAATTGGTCGTTGGTGCCCTTCCCAATGATTTCCTGGTGTGGTCTCGGTGTCGATTGGATTCCGCCTGGAAATGAAGACTATATTAGGACTGGGCGACCAAGGTAAGTTTTTCCCCACCTCCCTTGTGTTTCCAGCCCCTCCAGGTTCTCTTCTCACCTGGTTGTCGGATTTGGTGGGCTCTCCGTCCTGCTCTCTGGGCAGGGGCGCATTGTCTTTTGTGGGCGTGGGCAGTCCAGTTACTTCACTGACTGCTGCCCTTGTAGTGTCTTTCAGGTAGGTCTTATTGCGATTGATGGCGTTGTAATTATTGCATGCCTTTTCTCTGTTCTAAATGTCTCTATTTTTATCTCCCTAGGAGCGCGGAGTGTCCGCTTGGAGAACTGGATATGCTGGTTCTCTCCGGGAGATGATGGTGCACTATAGTGCTATGATGCGGTAAAGAGGCGCTTTGCGTAGCGCAGCGATGTCTTGTCCTCACTGACCTGTGCTTTTCTCTTTTCGTAGGTCGCGGTGAGTTCCCAGCGCAGATGGAGTTCCGGAGCTATGCTGACGAAAAGCAACCAACCAGGTAAGTCTTTAAGCGCTTTGTGGTTGTAATGTCTCCACTACCTCCTTTAATGATGTCTTTCTCCTTTTCTCAGGTCCTTCGATTCGCGCAGTGAACTCAACCAACAGAGCTGCCCAGGAGCTGCGAGCAGTGAAGAATGATGAATACAGATAAGATTCTGCTGCTAACAATGTTCTTGGTTTTTCTGTAGGTCCGGAATTCACCATGCTCTTGAGAAAGCTGGACACGGTGAGCGTCACGTTGCTAGAAGCAAAGTAACGAGAAGCATGTTGTCTAGTTCGAGTGTGGTTTAAATAGCCACTGTAAAGAAGTCCAGGTAAAGTAGTCCATAGGTCACCACACCGAAAAAACTAGACCGCATAGCTTGGTTCTATGAACCAAGCTATGTGGATGCCTCCATGTTGGCTGAAAGCCTAAATAAAGTAGTTCCTCAAGCAGATGTCTTTCCTTACTGATGAGCCTGGCGCCAAAGGCGCCAGGACTGGCCCCAAGAGGGCCTGAGAAGTGGATGCCAGGCCTTATTAGTGATCCGACCCCTGATTCCACCTGGCCAATGGGCTTGCCAGTGGGGATCAGAGCTGAGGGTTGTGACAGAATCTCCTCGGCAGATTTATCACTTGTCTCTTATAATTCAAATTTAATACCCATCACCTAATTTGTAAAATGTCATGTTGGTGCCTATTACAGAAACTTTGCACGTGAAATGGAAAGTTTGCATTATATTAGCACTAGTGCCACAAAATTAGCATTAAATGCATTTTTGCACAGTGGCAAAGTTTGAACTAGTGTGAATACTGTTCCATATTAGCACTAGAGCAAAGTGCAGAAATGCACTGAAAGAATATGATTTGTGCACTTGGGGATTTTTTGTTGTCAGGCTAACAATTTGCAAAATGTCACTTTTGCTGGTATCTGTAATGAGGATATTTAGTCAAAAACACTCTGTATGTATGCATTTAAATCAGGTAATCCAAAGTTGCTTCTATGCCAGCCTGATTTTATGTTATGCTTTTGAGATTTGTACCAAGCACCACTGCCATTTTTCATGGTCTCCAGGCGATCAGACAGATCTGAAAAGGAGGAAGTTGGGAAGGTTATTTAGTTAGTTAGTTGGTTGGATTGAGAGGAAAAAGCGCAAGAGATCTTTGATGTGCTGTTGGTAGCTTCCGTTTGGAAAAACCGGTCACTGTGTGCTGGAATGATTTTAGTTCATTGGTATTTGTGTGATGTTTTGTGGTGGTTATATGTGGGTGTTTCATTTGTGTCTTGGGTGTTGTGGGGAGTAGTAGAGTGCCTGTAGTTTGGATGTTTTGTGGCAACAGCCTGGGTTGTGTGGAGTATTAGAGATTATTAGCAGGGTTAGTCTGGGGTCCTTAAACCTTCAGCTTAGTTTTATTCCTTTGTGTTTTAGCGTCAGATTTTTCTTTGGGTCGTCCAGTTTCATAGTGTGTTCTTGCGTTGCAGTGGTGGGGTTTCTCTCCCTAATGTTTTCTTCAGCTTGCGAATTAAAGAGCCATGTTTTTAACAGTTTCCTGAATTTTAGATTTTAGGTGATCTTTTGTTGTTCGTATTTACTTTGGGAGCGACTCTCATAGTTTAATCCCAGGGGAATGCTGATACCCCAAATTCTTGTTTTCAGTATTTTTGTTTTGGTCTGAGGTGGATGTTGTTGCTGGATCTTAGTGTTCGTGTTGGTTTGTAGATGGAGATTTTTTCCGGTATGAATTCCGCTCCTTGACCATGGATCGCCTTGTGTGTTATGCAGGGAGCTATGTTGACTGATGAACAATGCTGTGTTCTCAGCGCTGGGAGATGTGTTCTCGTTTAGTAACTCTAAAGGGTTATATTGCTGCTGCATTCTTTATTCATTGTAACTTGCTCAAACAGTGGATTAATGCTTCTCCTATTGCTAATATGTTTGACCTCTTGTTGAAAACTCTGACTCTTGACATGTGCACTCAGTGCTTCATTCTTCAAAGGTCAACACAATGAGTACCATTTAGTTGGGTACTAAACAACATCTATATACACAGCAACCGGCTCGTGTTGAGGGTAAAGTGTGCTAAAAATATCAAATGTTATGCATGAGTTTGTTTAACCAATCAAAACATAGCAACTAAAAAGATGATCCTGCCTCGATGTGGTTCTACTGGGCTCTGTACAGTCCCTGGTCATTGCCAATGTAAATTGGGCGGGTTCATTTTAAATTGGGCGGTGTGGGAATTTAAGGTGTAAAATACAAAGTGCTACTTTTACGCCTCCATTTTCCTCAGGCATGGTGCCTAGAGCGGAGTTAATCTCTCTGCCGTGCGTTCCTCCTCCCTCTCCCTGATGCTTTTAGGCAGGTGTAAAACAAACGATTCCTAACACATCTGTCTCCACTTAGCACCGGGTGACGAGCAGGTTGATGCCGTAGGAATCCATTAAAAATGACGTCTGGAAAGCATAATTTGCAGGTGGCATTTGCGTTTTTGCAAAACTGAACACAAAACGGAAGAGTACAGGCAATGTTGCCTTGTTTTACTCTACAGTGTGGCATTTCACCTTGCACATCGCATTGCAATTTGCATTTGAAAGAAAATGACCCCCTGGTTTTCTATTGTCAAAAATACTGTATCTGCACATGACGCATTCCTCAACAGCAGCCACTTTTTCACCTCCCCGATGTGAGTACACAGCACAGATGGAATGCCCAGGCGTTAGTTATAAGAAATGTCCTCTACAATGACTCTTGTGTACTTCAGAGCACTCCATGCATTGCTAGGAAATGTATTGAACTGGCCTATAGGCAACTCTGGAGATTTCCCAGTGGGCCTCTGCACCCCGGGCCTCTTTTGCGTGGTATTTCCAAATGTTCTCATAGGAAAAGCATTGGGCTTGCAGAAAACGTGTCATATGAGGCCACTTTGAACTTTATTTCCAGGGCCTCTTTTGGTCACCAGTAATAATTTCCAGGGCATCTTTTAGTTCCCAGTCCACCCCATGTAGTCCCGGATTTAGCGCGTGTTTCAAGCTATTTAGGGATTTCTTTCAGACAATTGAGTCCATTGCATGTACAGAGTGATTCGTCAGTAATGTTGGAGGCGAATACGGAACATCACGGGTTTCGGGCTGCTGTTTTTAAATGACGTGTGCTCCATAACCCATGGCCGTTATAACAAACATACAGTCGTAAAAGAAAAAAACAGCTAGTCATATTCCATGAGTGGGTGGGACCAAGCCTGATTTGCATATGGTCTTTCCCCTTCTGTAATGGCTTGCCGTTGTTGCAGGGTTCCTAAAAGAAGTGGGGCCCTTAGGCCGGTGCCTACTTTGCCTACTTGGTAATCCGGTACTGATTGGTAGTGGAACTGATTTGGGCATTTGCCTCCAAATAAGAAGTCATGGAGGATGAAATGGCCCTTTATATTTTTATTTTATTTTGTTGATTGTTTTTAACTTTTGACAAAAAAAGGTAGTACAAAACATATACAATTTGAGATTGAAACTTAGTAGATGAGGGCTTCGGTGCAGTTACCTGGGAGTCCAAGGTAGTCGTACCATGAAGGTTTTCAGTCCTTTGGTAACCAGTGCAGTTTTTGCTTTTACAAACTAATACTTGTCTGAATCTAAAATTAGGACTGGGCTAATCCCTGGACGTTTAATAATAGTATGTAATGACTACTATCAACCTTTTAGGCTGTTTTTAACCCTCTCCATGGACACCCTATCAGGCCCCATGTCATGTGGTGTATGAGTGCAAGCGTTGCCTCAGGTGTGCCTTAATGTCCTGCAGCAGGACTGACGTGTGCTACTTTGCTCTTACTGTAGAGAATCATGTGTCCTGCAAGGTGCTCAACCCTTGTGGTCTAGTCCCCTCTGCCCTTTTGTCTCCTGCAAAGTTGTGCATGATCACCTTTCAATGTGTGATTTCTGTCTACCTGGTATGCAAGGTGCGTTTGAAACCAATTGAAGGCTAGCTAATTCCGTTCATTTATTGTATTGGGGCAGTTCCCACCTCGAGCAGCCCAATCACCACATCCATGAAGTGAGCTCCATCAGCCGAGGCCACTTTACAGGAATACAATCGTGCTACATGCAATGCGTTATGCATATTTTAAATACGAATATTGGCGAAACCGACCGTTTTTCCTTTTGTGTGTTTTCCAGGCACTGCTGCAATGGTGCTACCTGGCCATTAGAAGCCAACAGCTGACAACTGCTGAGAATGCCTGCGCATATGATGTCAGCAGCTAGAAAATGCCCACACGCAAGCTTAAACCATTGGCTTTGTCAAGATTTAAGATGACTTCAGTGCAAGGAACAGATGTGAGGCTACCCACAGTGCTTGTAAATCAAGTAGCTGAAGGCACACTTGGTCCAGACATTTTTCTTTGACACCAGAAGCACATTGCAGGTAATAGGTTGGATGTCCAGAGAGATTAATATGACAATGTGCAATCAGTGGGTGGGTAAATAACCATATAGCACCGACACGCTGTTGTCCTCCTAACCTTCTAATTGTGTCCTAGCTCTACTCCAATTAAATTATGTCACCTTATAGGTGGCACTTTAGTGGCAGCTCATAGCTAAAACTAAAAGGACCCTGTTAAACATTAGTATTAGAGAGCTTTGCAACATTTCCCATGGTCAGTATTATCACTTGAGCACAAGAGTCTTCTGAGTAATGTGCTGTCCCTGTTTCTGTGGCCATGTTCTTGGAAGACAGAGGGCGCAACTCCCGCCACGACTCAGCCAAACGATAAAGTGCAAGTCTGTTTTAGTTATGGTGTATTACAGTATAGCATAAGGCACAGCTGAACTGTTCCCAACACTAATGCAAGCTTTCCCCTTTGTACCCTAGGTATGCTTTGCTCTTCTGTCTATGTTGCAGAATGATGTCTGTCTGTCAATGGCGTGTACCAAACTGTTTTACTACTGCAGAAGGCTCTGGGCCACGTTGGTACTCCTAATGCCTTTAGAACCAGAAGCGCTGATGTGGCCACAAGCCAAACTCATTGTGATATGCAATGCCTTTATTGGGCAACTATAGCAGCATACTATGTACTTTGGACAGTACCATACTGTGGGATTGTGGCCTATTTCTCTACTGTGTATTGGTTACCCTGGTGATGCGTGACAGGGTGCCAAGCTGTGCCCTTATTCTGTAACACTGTTCCAAATGTTTCCACCCGACCTAGCTAGCGTTGTCAATGTGGAGGGATGATGGGATGTATAGTCCGAAGCATTTCAAAGGCTAAATGCCATAGACAGTGTCCGAACTCTTCTTGCTAGGAACATAACAGCAGAGCAATAAAGCCCTGATGTTTGGTAATGCCAACTAATGTAAACCATTCGAATTTCCCAAGCAAAGCCTATTCTGCGTAGGGAGTCCTTATTCTGCTACTGTAACCAGACACTGTGCATAGCCATCATCGTCGACGTGGGATGGTACACGGGCATTTTAATCCAAAATACCTCTAGAGCCTTTGGCTTGCCAACTGGTTTCACAGCTCCCTTCATCTGCACTCAGCTTACTCAAAATGGAGGCGTGATGGGACTTGAAGCCGAAAAATCTTGAGGTCTGCCAATTTCAGACCTTAGCTTAACATACCTTGGTATGCGTGAGTCGGCATAGCAGTGCACCCCTCCATGTTCACTAATGTCAGTTGATGTGACCTCTTTGGATTTCACATTTGTCAGTGGGATGCATTCATTCCAACAAGCAGAGCCCTGGTTCAGCAACTGTTAACAGATAGTGCATACAGCCATCATACTTTATGGGGAATTGCAGATGGGAGATTTAGTGAAATGTATTTGTAGTGGCAGTAGTTTGCCAAATGTTTTAACTACAACTTCCATCAGCCCTACCCAGCTTTGTTAAAGCGGTTGGATGATGGGAGTTGTCAGTCGGGATGGATGATGGGGATTGTAGTCTGAACCATCTTGAGAGCCACAGGTTGGAGAGCCTATCTTCTCTTGGAATATGTATGACAGAATAGTAAACCCCTGTTTGTTTGTTTGTTTATTTATTTATATAGCGTGCAAAACCCTGAGGTATCTTGGCGCTTAAATTTAAGAGATTACTTTCAGTGCTTCAGGTTACAGAAAAGGAAGCGTAAGAAGTGCATTACAACTTCGTGGAACGTGTAAAGGTAAAACATAATACGCAAAGGGCAAAAGAGAAGTAAATGGTGATCCTATCCATTAAGCCTGCCCCCATGTTGCAGGGCGGAAGCAACACACAGATGCAAACTCAAAATCAGTGGGCAAATACATGGTACCTACCTCATGTTGCAGGGCGGCAGAAGCACACAGATGCGAAAGTCACACAATGGGCAAATACGTGGTGCCTACCCCATGTTACAGGGCGGCAGAAGCACACAGATGCGAAAGTCCAGCAATGGGCAAATACATGGTGCCTACCCCGTGTTGCAGGGCGGCAGAAGCACACAGATGCGAAAGTCACACAATGGGCAAATACGTGGTGCCTACCCCATGTTACAGGGCGGCAGAAGCACACAGATGCGAAAGTCCAGCAATGGGCAAATACATGGTGCCCACACCATGTTGCAGGGTGACAGCAGCACACAGATGCGAAGATTAAAACAGTGGGCAAATACATTTTGCCTACCCCATGTTGCAGGGTGGCAGCAGCACACAGATGCGAGAGTCCAGCAATGGGCAAATACATGGTGCCTGCCCATATTGCAGGGCGGCAGCAGCACACAAATGTGAAAGTTCAGCAGTGGGCAGATACATGGTGCCTACCCCATGTTGCAGGGCGGCAGCATCACACCGATGCGAGAGTCCAGCAATGGGCAAATACCAGGTGCCTGCCCCATGTTGGAGGGCGGCAGCGGCACACAAATGTGAAAGTTCTGCAATGGGCAAATGCATGATGCATACCCCATGTTGCAGGGCGGTAGCAGCACATAGATGCAAAGGTCAAACAGTGGGCAAATGCATTGTGCCTGCCCCATGTTGCAGGGCGGCAGCACACAGATGTGAAAGTCAAACAATGGGCAAATGCATGGTGCCTACCCCATGTAGCAGGGCAGCAGAACACGGATGTGAAAGTCAAACAATGGGCAAATGCATGGTTCCTACCCCATGTAGCAGGGCGGCAACAGCATGAAAACGCACAGATGAATTAGGGGGCACTATCAGGCTTGAAAGAATGAGGTGAGGGGAGGAGGAGGTTATCAAGGGCAAGAAAGGGGGTGGGAGGGGCGCCCACAGCATCACAGGTGACAAGGGATGGGTGGGGGGCACACACAGCATCACAGGTGACCAGGGGAGGGTGGTGGGCACACACAGCATCACAGGCGACCAGGGGAGGGTGGTGGGCACACAAAGCATCACAGGCGACCAGGGAGAGGGTGGGGGACACATACAGGCTTTCAGGTGACATGGGGAGGGGGTCGGGGGCGCACACAAAGCATCACAGGTGACCAGGGAAGGGTGGAGGGCACACACAGCATCACAGGCGACCAGGAGGGTGGGAAGCGTACCTGAAGTGGACACGGAGAGGACAGGACCTTGATGTGTGCCTTAGATGGTAGTGGCTGGCTCCCGCCTCCCGGATGCAGTGGTTGGCTAAAGAGCCACCTGCAGCCACTGGGAGGGGAGGAGCAGGGCCAGGCCAAGACTGAGGATCAAGTGTGGCACCATATTGAAGGGCCACAGAACAATGAAACTTCCCAGATTCCAATGGTAGGTAAGTCAGAATGAGCCAAAGATGACGAGGAACGCTACATCCTGGTGGAGACTTCGGCAAGCACAGAGAATAAAGCAATTTTAAGAGAAGAATCTTTTGTTCCTGAAATGGTGCTGCACCGATGCGCAATTCAAAAATCACACCAGGCTTACCCCAGCGGCTGCAGATGATGAATGCAGCAAGGTGTGGAAGGTGGAGAGCCTCACGCGATGATTTGCGATGCTGGATGCACGACGAAGCAGGAAGAATGATGTCGAGTAATGTTTAGTAATGTCAAATGATGCAACCTTTTCTCCATTTTCTGCAGGATTGCCCAGGGTTGACAGAAATGTAAAGAAAATCAATATATAAAAAACAGTCTACATTCATTGTGTGTGAAAGACAATTGCCTGACCAAAAGTGGGGACACAAAAGTTGCCAGGCATATCATCAGATCTTCTGCAAAAATGTTGTCGGTGACATCCCCCATGAATAGGTAGCCAGGCATACCCTTCTTCCATGGAATCACGGGCAGGTTGAGGGATCTGTGCTACCACAGGAAACAACTGGGGCAAAGGGTTGCAGAGAGGTACTGGGGACACTGGGGTGCTAATCTCCAGTATGCAGAGAGTTGGTGTCACAGGCTATGCTGTCAATGGCATTGGTGTCATGCTGGTTATTATGAGTTGTGTCATGTGGGAAGAAAGAGTAAGATTGGATGGGCATGATGTAGAGGAGAGTATGGGGCGCTTGGATGTTTGATAAAGATATGAAAATGGTGGCAGAGGCATGAGAAATGGCGGTGCTAATTGAGGGTGCTAGGGTACAAGTCATGGAATGCCGTGGTACACGTAAAGGTCATGGCCTCATCCTGCTGGGATTATTCATTGATATGTCCAAAGTCAATCATAGATAATTTCCACTGTGGTAGCTGGAGCTGTGCAGATACCCCCCCATGCTCGTTTTGCTCCTGATTCCTTGACAGATGGACAGTCTTCAAGGAGTCTCTCATTTCAACACCTACGCCATCACATTGCCCCTTGTGCTACCTGTCCCACTAGAATCCGCTGTCCCCTTCCCTCCCCACCACACATTACAACTGTACCCCTCCTCTGTGCCCCTCTGTATCCTGCCCCCGCTGTATATCTGTTCTGTTTTTACCTCTGTAAAGTGTTCCGTTATGAATCTGTATTGTTGTATAACTCTGTAAAGTGCTCTGTTGCTGCTCGAAACTAGGTCCACGCTCAATAAATACAATGTATGTATTTTTATTTGTTTTCATTTGCATAGCACACACAAACCCTCAGGCATCAGGGCACTGGAGAGAACCAGTTACACGTAGCCCAGAGGCTGGGAGCACGAATAGTAGAATATATAGTGGTTAAATTCAGCAAGTACTACACATCACACACATCAGGTACATAATTCAATGGGAGGTTCATGTTGAGCAGGTTAGTCAAACAGCCATGTTTTAAGGGCTCCGTGGAAGGCCCACTAGGATTCCTTTGGCTTTAGTGCATGTGGGAGGGAATTCCATTGCTTAGCAGCAATGACTGGGAAACTTGTGCCACTTGCTTTGGCACGTTTGAACTTAGGTTGTACCAGTCTAAGCTTGTAAGGGGTTCTGATGGGCCTGGCCGAGTGAGTCTTGGCGATTCTTTGTACCAGGTAGGGCAGGACAGATTTGGAGAAACATCTGTGGGTGTTTGTGAGTGTCTTGAATCAGATTCTTCCTCAGATGGGGGGCCAGTGTACTGCTCTGTGGGCAGTTGATATGTGTTCTGATATGGGAATGTTCAGGGCAGCTTATAGGGTGTTGGTTAGGATGGTCTGGAGTTTTTGAATGTTGTGGGCTGAGGTACCAGCAGAAAATACATTACAACAGACCAGCCTAGTGCACACCACTGTGTGGGCAATCGTCAAGCAGCTGTCTGTAGAGAGGAAGGGTCTGGCGGCGTTTAGGAGTTTGGTTGAGTATGCTGCTGAGGAGGATATAGCGTTTGCTTGACAGGTTCGGGAGAGTGTAGCATCAAGATATACTCAATGGGTTTTTACAGCTGGAGAGACTGGGATGAATGTGCCATCGATGTTGAAGGTTGAGTACTCAGGGTCCAATTTGTTTAGCAAGGTGGAGGGACCAACAATTAGAAGTTCTCTTTTCCCATAATTGAGGCTGAGGTCATGGTTTGCCATCTAGGCTTGTGTGGTGGTGTCGGTAAAGCTCAAAGTGACATAGTTGTCAGTGTAGGTACCAGAGAGAGAAAGGAGAATTTGTGTGTCACCTGCGTAATTGGCATACACTATGCCAAGGGAATCCAAGAGGTTGAAGAGAGGCTTTGTGAATAAATTGTAGAGAATCAGCGAGATTCAGGACCCATAGTGTACACCACAGTTGATAGAGAGGGGTGCAGCGCAGGCATTCTCAGAGAATACTTTTGTACTACTGCAGAGGTGAGGTGGTGGCACAGTATATTGTAGTCGACTAAGTCGAATGCCACAGACAAGTCTAGGAGGAGCAGTAGGTCAGGTGTCCCCTCATCCCTAATGTTGTACATCTGTTTTTTCTTTTTGTTTATTAATACCATGTGTTATAGTTTACATTAAACTTTTCACACCATCACAAAGAATATAACATAACATACAAACAAAAAAAACTCAACTTTTCAGGTCGAGGAGTGCTGACTCTGTACCATGCCCTGGGCGGAAGCCAGATTGGCAAACTCCTAGGATTTGGTTTGATTCTAGATGATGTTGAATTTGAACATAGCCTGCTCTATCAAGGATTTTTAAAAGGATGGGGACTGTTGTTAATAATAATAATAATAATAATAATAATAATAATAATAATAATAATAATAATAATAATAATAACCGTGTTCTTATGTAGTGCAAATGGTGCTTCTGGCTGCATAGTTCTGAGAAAATCATATATATCCAGGAGCACTGTATGTGGGAGTATTCCTGCAGGGGAAGCTCTTTTGTGGGTACCTGATAGTCATTCTTCTTCATAAAAATGTAATTCCTGAACTTTGAAAAAACAAGCTTTTGAAAAGGTAACAATTTTGGCTTTAGTTAATCGTGGAATATTCTTTGCCAAGTGTTGCCATAATGGTTGTTGGATTTGTCAATCTGTTTTTAAACAGGATTTCAGTGAAAGGAACAGATTTGAGGAAACACGTGTTGTTTATAATTTAAACGGCTGACAGGACACTTGGTGAAATCATCTTTATTACACCCATACCACATTTCCAGCTCCAATTAAGCCATTCACGCTTAGCAGACTGCTTAGAAATAACAATGACATGCGCTATAAAGCACACAGTTTGATGTTACTGCCTGATACAGTTAACTCCAAGAGTTCCTAGGGTGGTGTGTTTTGGATACGCAGGAAGCGGGTGGAAATGGCCATAGAGAGTAGCATCACCATGAGCTGTCAATGGATGGGTAAATATCCAAACAACTTATCCAGGCTGTGTGTCCCTCCTCCTCAAGTTTCACTCCAATGTAATGGTGGCCCCTGTACCCTCTCCCACTCAATGGTGTCATCTGTTGGCTTCTTGTGCAGTTCTTGCACCTCCACCCCAGCACCAAGATTGTTGCGATCCTTGATCTTTATTCCACTCCCTTGTGTCATCCAGTGGCAATGCCTCATCCATGACAGCATCCAACACTTATAGGAATAGCAGAGGTGTTGGCAGTAAAGAAAAGAAGCATACCGCATGTTCATTTCATCAGCCTTCACATAAAGTATCAAACCCTTCCAATACAAATAGGGATTATATGAGACACGCAGACAATAATGTGGCCTTATATACAAGCAGTGACAATATAGAAATCAAGAAATGGGACACTCATAATGGGAAGGGCTCCAATGGTCAGTTGTAGGAAGAACACAACACACTGTAATACAGTGCAAGCTTGTACGAGATGGTGAAGAGGAACTCCGGCTGTTTTGCTCTAACACCTTCTGAGGCCTCTTCCATTTCATGGCAGGCTATCATTGAAGGTGAGCTTTTGCATTCATGTTCCTCTTCTTATCGTAGATACTGCTGGTTCCTTTTTAGAGATGGGTGCTATCAGATTGGGCCAGGTCTTGGCACATACCGTTTTTATAATTAAACTAGCAGTAAAGGTGCCCTTATCTCTTGTTCCCTTGCCTTGAAGCATAGAACGGGTCATTGTCTTGTCAGCAGGCATTCTATCATGAAAAAGCCTTAGGCATTTTTATGCTTGAAGTGCCGCTATGATAGAGTAGGGGTTCACCTTGAGGCCATTGATTGACATTCCTGAGAGAAGCCATTGCAGTGATGCAAGCAAAAGTAGCCTTGAAGGCCTGGCAGTTCAAAAAGAAAATGTAGGCCTTTCGGCACTCAGTCTGGTGTGAACAGGTAAGGGAGAGGAGGCCTTGACACTCAGCCTGGTGTGTACAGGTAAGGGAGAGGATGTCACGACCCTCACCCAAAACCCCCTCTGGAAAACCCATTGGACAGGTGGAGTCAGGACTCGGGCCTCTAGAGCCTGGCATCCTGTTCAAAAGCCCTCATGGGGCCAGACCTGGCACCTAGGGTGCCAGGCTCATACACCATGAACAACAATATGCTTGGGAACTACTTTATTGTATTGTCAGCCAACCTGGAGGTATCCACATAGCTTGGTTCCTAAGAACCAAGCTATGCAGTCTAGTGTTTTGGGTGTGGCAGGCCTGGAACTACTTTCCCTAGTACTACTTTACCTGGGCTATATAAACCACACCCTGACTGCAGAACATGCTTTGTGTTACTTTGCAGCTTGCAACGTGATGCTCACCTTGTCCAGCTATTCCCCCGAACCTCGGAGAAGCAGAACCTGCAAGGAGACAAAAGGAACATCATTAGCAACAACATCTTACCTTCAGTCTTCATCTTTAAACACTAGCAGCTACTGAGAACAGCTTCCTCGAATCTGCACGCCTCCCGGACAGAACGACCTGAAAGAGGAAGATACAACATTAAATAAAGTTGTAGAGACATTTAAAAATTACGAACTGCTCAACAGGCTTACCTGGCTGCTCGCCTCTCGGCTGGCACCACTCCAGACATTCCACTCGCGATGAAGAACACCGCGACCTACAAGGAAGGAAAACACAGGTTAGCAAAGGCAAGACGTTGCAGCGCTGCGCATAGTGCTTACTTACCGCATCATAATGCTCTTAATGCGCCATCATTTACCAGCGGGGCTCAAAAGAGCCAGTTCGCTGCGCTGAAGCTCTGCATATCTAAGGGAGAAAAAAGAGACATTTTAAACAAAGAAAGGCATGCAGGATAGCAAAAAAACTAAAGAACAGCAATAAGAACTACCTGAACAATATCATACGGGCCGGCGTCAGTGAAGTAACTGGACCGCACTCGCCCATTAAAGACAACGCGCCCCTGCAAAGAAGGCAGGACGGAGAGCATGCCTAATTATACCACAAGATGAGGAGAGGGCGCCAGAGGGACTGAAAGCATACAGGGGTGGGGGGTGGATACTTACCCCAGTCGGTCAGTCTTGAACACAGTCCTCCTGTATTTTCAGGCAGAACCTTCCCCGCACACCACATCAGGGCAAAGCTGAGAAGCATACCAGCGAGTAACCCAGCTGGGTGGCGTCCCTGTGGATACAGGTGAGCGTAACAGAGGAGGCCTTGACACTCGGCCTAGTGTGTACAGGTAAGGGAGAGGAGGCCTTGACACTCAGTCTGGTGTGAACAGGTAAGGGAGAGGAGGCCTTGACACTCGGTCTGGTGTGAACAGGTAAGAGAGAGGATGCCTTAACACTCAGGCTGGTGTGAACAGGGAGGTAATGGAGAGGAGGCCTTGACACTCGGCCTGGTGTGAACAGATTAGGGAGAGGAGGGGAGTATGCCATGAGGGATCAGGGGGTTCATTGAGAAGAGCAGATTGTGTTTGTATGTGGCTGGGATGCATTTTGAACTACCCTTCCTATCTCTAAGTGAAACATTAAGTGACCCAGTCTAAAATCCAAAACAAAATGGCTCACCTTTTTCTAAGCCTTATACAGTACCCCCCACTAGTAGCCATCCTATAGGGCACCTCAAGTCCCTCTGCCTTGTTTTTGAATTTACTGTACAGTCACTATAAACAGCATTTGTAATATCGGTTAGCAAACAAAACCTGTTGTCTCAAGGGAATGTAAGGCAATTTATTTTTTCACCTTCTACAGACTCAGCTGAAAGCCGCTCAATGTTTGAGGCTGACGATTTTAGAAAAATGTGCATGGATTTAAGTTTTTCGGGGATGCTGGAAAAATGTAATGTATAGAGTAAAACAGGAAATAATAAATAAAGAGAAATATGTCAAAAGAAAACACATGATGCTCAATCGTTTTGACTGTATATGGTGGCTCAAGAACAGCGATGGAGTGGATTGAAACCTTCTGCCAGTTGATTGAGTGGGTCATTCAATTATTGAGGGGTTTCCTAGGAACAACATCGTATTCCCAATCTGTTGCAGGCACACCAGCAGGTTGCTCAACCTCACGTCCGACCTGATACCCAGAACCAAAGAGCATGGGCTTGAAAGTATGTCTATGTCACAATCTCTAACTCCCCCCAGTGCACCTGTGTCCGGGGACAGAGGTAGGCCATGTAGGAGACAAGTTCTTCATCCCCTGTCGGATGGCACTTAGTCAGAATATAAACAGCACCTTATATACACACATAGGCCCTCATTCCGAGTTGGGGCGCAAAGGGATACCGGGCATCGTTAAGGGCATTGGTGCCGTTAATCCCTTTGCGCCCTATTCCGAGGTCCCTTAGCGGGTCCCTTACTTAACACCAGGCATTATGGACGGGGCCCGTTAAGGGACTTCAGAGCTAATAACGGTACCGCAATTTGCGGTACCGTTATTAGCGCCTTCCCCGTTCCCATTGAGCCCTATGGGGGCTGAAATGGGAATGGGGAATGGCTTTCTCAATGGGGATTTACCGGTCCCGCAAAGGTCGGAATAGACCGGTAAGTCCCATTGAACCAGGGTGGATGCGGTACCAGTATTGGAGGTAGTCATGGTGCAAATAGCGCCATGATTATCTCCAAACTCGGAAAGAGGGCCATAGAATCTATGCCCCCCCCTTGAAACACTTTCTATTTAAATGTTTGAATTTTATACTTTAACTTTGTTTTTCTCTCCATGTGATTTTTCACTTGGTGGCCCTTCAATAACCCTCATATTAGACCTTGGGGAATATCATTTAATTGGATGAATGCCCTTTTAAAAAAGGGCTTGATGTATGTCAGTTAATGTTCTTAAAAAGAGATTGATGGGTTACACCAATCAGATCAATAACACCCTTTGTTAGGATAAAGCATGTATTTCTCTGGGATGTCTGAAAAAGAGGGATTTAGAGGAAAATACCCCAAATAATACCCAGGAATGGCACTTAGGGCCAACACAGCACTTGCATTTGATCAGGAGTCTTTGACAAAAGGGAATGACTTATCAGCAACATTTCTCTTTCCGCTTGCACAGATCACACATCTTCACTGCCAGAGTCCATATCTTACAACAAAAAAAGTAGAATATGATAAATAATGTTACTGGAATTCATGCCACTCATGGTTGCAATTTGCATGGTTTCCAGGCACTCAAGCAGATCTGAAAAAGTGGTGGGTGCATTATGTTAGTGGGAAGAGAGGGAGAATTCTAGGTAGCTGAACGGTTGTGTTGCTGCGAGCCATTTGGAAGTACCCAATTGCTGTGTGTGGATCTGGTTCTAGGTGTTGTTTTGTGTTGAGGTCATAGAGGCAATTGTGTCAAGATGAGAGCCTTGTGGAATACATTGGTCGGGGCCGTGGTATGTAAGTTGCTCTATGTCCGTAGAGAGGGAATTAAATAGCTGTTTTGGAGTGGCTTAGTCGTTGTGTGTATAGTGTGTATTAGTGTTTACAATGGGAGATTGTGCGCATGGGTGTTAATTGAAACTTAGGGCTTCAACATGAGGTGTCAGGGAACACAACATAATGGAGCATAAATTACCCTTGGATATCACGAAACACAATATCAGTAGCCTACTTCCCTTGCCTAGGAAACTGGGGCGAACACAGTGGGTAATAATAGTGAGTAATAATAATCAAGGTGGTAGATAAATATTGGGCAAATAAAAGCAGGACTAGATTTCACTTCAACTTTAATAGCTAAGGAGGTGTGTTTTTCTACATAAATTCCTGTACACCTGAATAGCCACTGCTATCCAGCTGCCCATGGAAGCCCTCTGTAGTCAATGGTGCTATAGTTTTGCCCGTTGAGGCTCAGCCTTCCTGTCCTTCTCCTTCCCGCTGCGACAGAGCAGGCTCCATTGTGGAGAAGTTGGTCAGACCTGAGTTACTCTCCTAAGCTTCAGCACCTGTGCTCCATGCCCCTCACCTCTGCCCAGTGAGGAAGAGCACTTTCCCAAAACCACCAATCTTGTCAACACCCAATGCTTATTCATTCTTTGCATTACCAGATGAATAAACTGAGAATTCATAATTGTAAAATTTGGTAATGTTAGCTCGTTTCACTTTCCCAAACCATGTCCCCTTTTCAGTGCATGGTGTTTCCAAAATAATATGAAGAGGGCAACGTTGGTTCAGACTTTCATTAAGAGGGTAAAGTCAGGTCAGAAGACATCCCCACCCATGACATTACCAGCCTTCTTGAGCTTGCCGACCGGTGTTAGAAGGACGCAGGCATTGTAATATGCAAACTCTGCCAAAAAAGAGTTCATCAGAATACCCCAATTAAGACCACTTTGGACATCTCCTCAATACACAATCCCTTTATGTTGATGCGTTCATGGAGTATGCATCGCATGCCACAGATGAAGATAGTGCAGCACTCTACTGTGGCCATGACAGTGGCTGCCAGGGAGTGTCGCATAACATTTCAGCGTGTCATTGGTCATGCTCTAGCATGCCAACTCCACGACGCCTAACACAAGGTCAGCACAATCATCTCCCAGAGCCCCCCAGGTCTGGCCCATCACAGCCTGACCCAGTGGCGCCATCAACAAGCAGGACACCTTCACCAGCAGCAGCACAGCCTCCTGTTCATGGTGGTAGAAAATAATAAATGCAGGCATTGTGTGACCTCAGCCACTTGGTGTGAATTGAGTGACAAGCTAATGGATGAAGCCTTTGAGAAGCACAACTAGATGACTGTATTTGTATTTGTATTTTATTGAATGTATATTGCCCTTTACTCCAAAGTGCTTTACATTAGAACAAGTAAACATACAACAAGCATAAGATGACAATTGAAACCACAACCTGACAATAGCATGAAGAACAACTTACAATATTACAGTGGAATGCATGGTAGTAAAAAGAGGGACATGGGAAACTGGAAAAGGGCTAAAAAGGGGTATAAGTTGCTCCAATGGATGGTAGTGTCTAATTCATTGAGGCAGAATCACCATTATGTGAGCACAGTACTAAATCTCAGAGAGTCTACTGGTTGGTAGAGTCAAGCAAATTGAGGCTGAACCTCCAGTTTGTGAGTGAGATACTAGGACTCAGAAAGAGGCTCCACTGTTTGCTAAAGCCAAATAAAATGAGGCAGAACCACCCCTGAATCCAATGTTGGTATTAACTGCATCGAAGAAGTTAAAGATATAACACGTTGTATTGGATGTTGATTTGATTTTTGTCTGACACTCCATAATTTCTTGCGGAATACTGTTCCATAGTTTGGGTCCAAATACTGCAAATCTCCTGTCCCCTCTGGTAACAAATGTTGACAGATGGTTACTAAGCAGTAGTTGGTTACTTGATTTGAGAGGCCTCACTGGGTTGTAAGGTAAGATTTTATTGCATAAATACTCCCGGGCCAATCCCTTTAAGCACCTAAAAACCATACAGGCGACCTTAAATTTGATACTGTCCTCGACCATAAACCAGTGAAGTGACCTCTGTAAAGGGGAGGCATGATCTATTTTTCTCAAACTGCCACTCAATTTAACTGCTGCATTTTGGGCCTTCTGGAGCCTATACAGTTGTTTGGCTTGGATACCCATCAAGAGACAATTACAATAGTCTAGGTGGGTGTTTGTCCTTGCTCCAACCACTACCACATGAGGATGTATGGAATAACTTGTCGTAACATCCGCAGTGAGTAATACACAGATTGGACCTTTTCCCCTACCTGTGTCTCACTACCCCGATTCTCCTGCCACATGCATCCTAAATTCTTAATCTTGGTGGAGAATTGAAGTTTCACCCCAAGAATGCATGGGGCAAAGGACTCTCTTGCAACTGCTACCTGCTTCTCTGATCCAAACAGAATCAGCTCTGTTTTTGCTGCATTCCAGTGAAGTTGATTTCTCGCCATCCATCCATTTATAGCATCCGGGCACTGATTCACTTTGACAAAGGTCTCTTCGATATTATCAATCCTAATGTATATCTGGGTATCATCGGCAGAAAAATGATAACTTACGCCATGACTCTTCAAGATATTCAATACGGGCTGCATATATAGACTGAACAACAAAGGTCACAGTGAGGATCATTGTGGCACTACACAGCTCATTGCAATAGAATCTGACATAAAGCTCCCGGATTTCACCTGTTGATATCTGTCATTGAGAAAGGATGCAAACATTTCAAAGCCTGGTCGGAGACATTCCAAGGCATTGATAGGCGTTCTAATATGATACTATGCTTGACTGTGTCAAAGGCTGCAGACAGATCTAACATTACAAAACGAGTAAGTCCACCTCCATCCGCAGCCTCTAATAGCTCATCGTACACTGTCAGCAGGGCCGTTCCGGTCCCGTGCTTGGGCCAAAACTGGATTGCAACCTATCAGGTAATGCTTTCTTCCCCACAAATGGTTGCAATTGTGAAGTCACCACTTTCATCAAGGTTTTACCTGGTCATGATAGGCCGGCAACCGGGCAGTACGTTTTTAGCTATGCTGGGTATAGATTCGTTTTTGTCAGCAAGGTGGTAATACTCCGTTTTTTTAGTTCCCTGGGTACCATGCCCTCGGTCAGTGATTTGTTGACAAACGTAGTGACAAAGGGGGCAATATTTTCTGCCATATTTTTGGCCCAGCATACAGGTAACGTAAACAGAGAGTCATTGGTCGGTATAAGCTTTAATATCAGAGCCTGAACATGCTCCTCTGTCACTGGTTGAAAGGTGAACTTTACAGGCTCTGTATTACTTCCGATTGCCGCTGCATCTACTTGAGCATTAAGACTTAACTTAATTGTCAGACTATGAGATGTCTGAATCTCCTCGATCCTTGCCCCAATACTTTCTTGTATACTTGACATTTTTTCTTTGAAAAATACATTGAATCTGTTTGCCTGTGCTAGCGAAGGCTCAACCAAAAAACTCTTTTGGGCCTGAAGAGGGCTTGTTTATAATTTTTTTAAGGCAATTTTGCATTCTCAGTATTTTCAAATGATTTAGATGCTCTCCACTTTTTGTCAGTTTGATGGGCCTTCCTCCTGAGATGGATAAGGTCATGCCTAAACCAGGATTTAGAAGATCTATTGCTTTTGGGTTTTAGCAGGGCATATTTGGAGCAAATGGTCTTCAGAATTGCAGCACCCTAGGTGAAAATGTCATCGCTTGATAAGGAACGGTCAATATTAGCTAATTCTTGTTGTACCTCATCTCCTTGGATATTGGCCAGGTCCTTCATTTTACGGCTAAGTACCAGTGGTCCTCCCTTCCCCATTCTGTTGTGTGACTCCGCTCGTTGGTAGAGCTAAATAAATTGAGACAGACCTTTAGTTTGTGACCGTGTTGTGGTACTGTGACTCTGAGAGTCGCTTTGCTGGTTGGTAGAGCAAACACATTGAGACTGAAGGAAAAACAAAAGATGTATTTTTTGCATTGCACTCAACCACTACTGTCAGAGTCATAGTCTCCACCACCTTTCCCTATGCCGCTTCATCCACGTGACTTCAACTGGATTGCACAATAATCTTCATCATCTAATGAATTTGTTGTGAGGGCTTCAAGCGAAGGTCTTGGTATTCCCTCCCATCGTAATCTTCATTGATAAGATACTTGTTTATTATTATAATTGCATGTGTGTCATTGAGGAATCACCTACGGTCTGAGACAATAGCCCCAGCAGTGTTAAGAATTCATTCACACAGCACACATGCTAGCACAGTGTTAGGCATTCCATAGTTGAGCAAGTACAGGTTCCCCCACTGGTACTAACTATCTGGTCTGCAGTGGTCCTGCTGACATCTCATGGGTACCTCAATTCATTAAGTAAACCAAACTAGGGGAGGAGTCTGTTCCACAGCCAATACATTTTTCCACTCTCCACCTGAACTAATGTTAGGATTTGTGGGAAATGAATCAGCACTGTCTGATAAACATCTTTGTACTGGTGGAGTCCCATACATGATTGTTGATCTATGACCGAGCCTTTCTCTTCTTGTTCAAGCAGGGCTTTTAAACATCTCTCTAGTGCAGCCTTACTCATGGCTATCATGTCCTCTTGAGAATTTCAACCACCTGCTTTTTCCTCACCCTCAAGCACATGCTATTTAAAATGTATCAAGTTCACGTTGGTCAACAAAAGAAACCAAGCAGTACCCCACTTTTCCCTTTCATGACAACATTTGCTGGATCCTGTTGGATGTTTGAGAGACATAACCAGTTGCTGTGCTTCCCCATCAACTGACAGTCAATGTTCATGTACCCTGTTGGATAGTTCTAGCTCCAGCAGCTTCAACACTGGCAGCACCTCGCTGAGTGGTGTAGTACAGGCTAACCCACTATGTGGCTTCTTCAAATGGCTGCAGCAAAGAAGAAACCTTGTCCAACATTTGGAACTGTGCAGATGTTAAATAGGCAGCATCCAGTTGCTGGCTCATGCCTATTGCAGTTGTCAGCCACTGCACTGCAGTGTTCTTGCAGATGTCGCAGCATGTGGAGGCTGAATTCCACCAGTTGGCATTGCAGTTTACAGCTGGTTGTTAGGGAGATGACAGCATGACGGCATCTTTCCTAACATATTCCAGATACCGTAGGAATGGCTACGTGAGAGCAGATCGTCTGCGCTACAATCCCCATCTTATCTAGTGGCTGATACAGAATTACGAAGCGGGTCACCAGGAGATGGAGGAAAGCAGGGTGAATACGTGCCTTTTGTCTATCCTCAGTGCATCTACCATATTAACTCCATTGTCAGCTGCCACAAAGCCCAGTGTCAAATCATGTGAAATCAGCCATTGTGCCGCAAGCTCCTTTAGGTTAGATCAGAAATCAACTTCCCGGTGAACCCCTTCCATACACAAGGTGGCGTGCGGGCAAATGGCGTTTGGCATCTGATGTTCTGGGCTTTTCTGATGAGAGGCATGAGGGCATGTTTCCCAGTGTTTAATTAAGGCCATGAGATCTGTGCCATGAGCACTGGTCCACATGCCGATGATAGGAGGACTTTTATACTCTCAATGTGGTCCAGTGACACTACCACTGCTTCCACAGCATGTGTGTATAGACATGATAGTGAAGTTCATGTGAAGTGGTGGATTCTTGGGGTTTCCCTTTCATGAATCAATGGGACAAAGGAGCCTCCTCAATCCGGTACGACGTCCTTTCATCGCCTGCCTTTTCATCCCCAGGCTTTTCAAAGTGTACATTCCATCGAATGTGCTCATGGAATTTTTTAGGGGGGTGAGAAAGGGCAGAAATGGTTTGGGTGGGTGGGCAATGGCAAAATGTAAGTGTGGGATGGGGGTCTTGGGGGTACCCCCCCCCAAAAAAATGGAATGTGCACGTTTAAAAGGCTGCGGATGAACAGGCAGCCGATGAAATGACATGGAACCCTGAATCCACCTTTTCCTACAAAGGAATAGGGCAGGACATCCATTGCCAACATTATACCAAGGTTGAATAGACAGAGCTTTTCATGTTTTTTGTGATATGTTGTGACACTTTAAAAGTCAAGGCTCGGTTTCGGTCACTGCTTCTTTCACAGTGCTGCAAGTCACAGTTCCAAGGAGTGTCAAGGACTGCTAAAATGACTGGTGGGGAGGGACCAATTTGCCCATTTGCACACAGTGAGGCTGGTGGGAAGGCCACCCCCTTGAACAGCTCCAAAGCGACCACCACATTGCCCATTAAATCTTGATAGCACGTCTTCCTGCACACAATGGGGGGTATTACCGGGTTAGGTAATTTCCCAGAGCCTAGGCTGCAAGCCTGAGCAAAGAAAGGGCCTTAATGCGATCCCCTGGGCATTAGGGACTCGGTAATGATCTCTTTCGAGGGGTTTGTTTCTATTAGAACTCTAGCATGCTTTCCAGGATACTAATAGTTTTTTTCTAAGTTTAATAAATGGAGTAGTTGCTGTTTCTCTACTTCAAAAACGACCACTAAACAAGGTGGCACCCATGAGCAAGGTCAAAGGGAACCAAATGTAGTCCCTTGTCCCTTTCCCCGGTGGGCATTGCTGCGAATGAGTGCTCCTGGTGCTGGCAAGGAATTAGGCAGCTGCAGTTATGTGGTGCAGAGGATGGCGTGGTGAGCTGGAAGTGTGTAAGGAGGAAGATGGAAGGTGGCACAGGCTGCCTTACCTGTTGCCCAACAGGGAAGATGGTGACCTTCCACTTCTGAGGAGGCTCCAGAATTCCCAGATTCCTGACTGACTGGGTAACCCCCTGATCCTACATACCAGTTGCTAATTATGCTACATACACCTGCATACATGCAAGGGAAGGTTGTATTTTACAATGGCATAAGACGCATACATATGTAATATTGACGCAAATGTGATTCAAGCGTTGCCACCATATGAAATCATCAGCCCCAGTGGGCAGTGTGTGCCACATTTCTTTCTTTCTGTCACTCCCTTCACTGATTTGTCTCGAGGGAAGCTAAGTGCCATCGCCACTCTCTCCACGGTGGGGCTGCACATATGTGAACGCGTTTTGGTCAGCGCATGGTGCTATTTAATGATGGGCTATGCTTGCCCTCAGTTAGGCATGCACACACTTCTCACAGCATGTGCACTGTGGGTTAGGGGTGTGCACACTAATCTCTGGAAAGTAGCTGTCTGGGAGCTGGACTTGAATGATGCCTTCATTTCCCTTTCTTCCCATGGCCGAAATGTGTGGTTCAAAGCAGCAATAAATAAAAACATATGAATAAATAACTGGAATGGTGTGTCAGGTTCTACAATTAAATCCACACCACTTTGTTGGCACATGCGCTACTGTTTGAGGTGTTTGTGCATTGATGATGCGCCGTGTTGCATAGTCATGTCATTGGTATGATATCATATGGCATTTATAACTCACATGTGCACAAGGGTTTCTAGGCGCGAGTAGGGAAGTTATTTAAACAGTCATGCCCAAGAATGGAGAAGAAGGGCTTCTGCTTTCAAACCTCAACTCCCCCCTTTTTAAATGGGCCTAAAACAAAACGCTAAATGCTGATTTGCATAGATGTGCATATGCAATATGTTGTTGATTACAGGGAGCTGCAAAGGGTTTGGGGTAGACAGAAGTGACAAGTATATCATGGCCTGCTATTAAACATGAGGCTGTGCGCAAACCACTCTGTCTAACCCATGATTCTGATTCATGAGACAAGGCTTGCCACCATGCAATGCATGATGGGTCAGAATATGTGTTGCCTCTGGACTTTGTTTTCGTGATGTGATGCCTTTCATGCATCCTACTCTTTGTTTAATTGAAGTGGGAATGCATAACAGTAGGCGAGTACATATGGGCAATCTATATGTGGAAGAAATCAGACATGGGACTCACCCCAATAATCCCAATCCCATGCCATCCCCCAGCCCCTGTAAATCATCCTGTAGTGAATCTGAATACAGTGAAGCCATTGCTTCTGGCAAAAGAAATCATGACTTTATTGAGTAGTGTTTCACACCTTCCATATATCATGCTAATTGTTTATGATACCGGTGGCCCCCATCATGGTGGTAAAATGCAAGTGGTATCGCTATTATCGCCGCATTTACCAGACCAACCAATCTCGAGTTGGGTGGAAAGTGGGAGTTTTACGTCCAGCATTTTGCTGGAGGTAAAAATATCCCCTTTCTGCCCTTTTTTGGCGCTATTAACACAGCGCTAATAGCGCCAAGAAACTTGTATTTACCTCCCCACCGCCGGACCAGGATACCGCCCAACCCGTGATGCTTCCCAATTTCGCTCACACACTCTTAACAACATTGTATTTGTAGTTATGGCGACCTGCTCAGGCAAGGTATGAATTGGCAGCGTATGAGTTACATTATCGTGATACTACTTTTAAGCAAGCGTGCGGTTCAAATTTTGCTTTTTTGTGCCAAATTGCACCTCCATTTTGTAAGCAAGCACGTATGTAGTTCAAAATGGAGTCTCTCAGCTATGCTAGCCTGGTGCAGGCAATATAAGGTCTAGTCTTAAATTAATACATTTGTTCTCTAGTTCATCTGATTTCAGCAGGGCTCAAGTGGAGGGTACACACGGGGGACGGAGTCCACCCACTTAATTCAGAGGATGTCTTCCAATTTATGAATTAAAGCCGACTTCGACGATCAAACCGCAGTCCTCAGGTTTGTAGGCCGGACACTTCATCACTGCACTATATAACCGGAGGAAAAACAGCAAAAAACTAAAGGTGAAATGTCTGATTTTGGTACTGCGAGTGCATTGGAAAACATTTGTATTGGTTCTTGGCGTTTAAAACATGCACACCTTTTCAAAAACATTATTAGAAGAAAATATCCTCTCTTGGTTTTGTGTGTGTGTTGATTTTATGAATGGCAAATGCCATTCGTCCTGTTTAATTTTGGTGGTTATGCAAAGCTAATTTAATTAAATCTGCATATTTCTCCTTGATATGCCAATTTCTGGCAAAGTCACATCCGATTGCGTTTGTTGATGAGTCCCCCCACTTTAATTTTTGGGACTTGACCCCTGGATTTCAGTTATAGTTGCATTTCAACCCACTTTCTTTAGAATCTTCATTTCATTCAACTGCACTATTCTTCCACATACACATATGTTGAACAAAAAACAACTGCACCGATTGTCAGACATATACACATATGACGCATGTTAGAATTGGTAAAAGGGACTTAACAATAAGAGACAAGACTAAATTTAGGGCTGGTTCAAATAATGGAGACGAGGTACCAAGAGCGGCTACGCAGACATTCATCACGAGGAACACACAGTACATTAGATATTGAGGACATAAGAAAAGGGTTCTTGGAAATAGGCAGGCCAGGCACAGATCGGCAAAGCATGAGTCATTGGTAAGAACAGTGGTGATAAGAGTGGCAGCATTAGGTAAGTGCATATCACTGTTATAGTGTTTGAACTGAGTAAAGAAAAAGAGTCCTAGGTGCCACACAAGGAGATGATGTTGTGGTCACAGATTGTGAGTAATGGGGTTCTAACTACCACAGCTAGGTGTGGGTTCGTGTGTGGGTTTACAGGAATCTTCCATGACTAAGCGCCAACCAGTGTCCTCAGTCATGTAACATTCAAGGATGCTTTCCTTCCTCTCTCCATAAGAAATATATGGCCTCTGTGCATGATAATGACCGCTGCATGTCTGTATGGGAGTCCCACAGTGTCACAAGTGAGCACTCATTGAGTTTGAGGCTTCACAGTCAGAAATGATTGTCTAACACACACTAACAATAGGCCAGAAGTGTGTTCGCTATGGAGGGTCAATTCATGTTTGGGTGCTGCAGTTTAAAGAGATATAGCCTTCAACAAATATGTTGGCCATTTAGAAATCATGTGTTCAACACCGCCTGGATTTCTTTGACAGAGGGGCAGGAACAATTAGGGTAGGGAGTCAGAACTATAGTCAGTGCTCGGGATTGGCACATAATGTACTGGCTACCATTACATTTCAACCTCTAACCTTCCCGACAGCTGTCAGCGTGGACGAGCTGACATCTTTCGTGTGGATGTAGTTTGAGTGCTCCTTTGAAGGTGTCAACCCCATCCTCCTGGTCCCAACACTTTGAAATTGCACAGCCTTGGACTGTGCCCTGGATGTTTCTAGTGACCCTGTGGGGCACCTTCAAACAGTGATTATGTCTTGTGGTTGTCGTGCATCATATAAATGGTGACAAAAACGAGCAATGCTCTGTGAAAGTGTTTTATCAAAATCACTGATACCAATGCACACACTGCTTCCCTCTGCATGCAGTAGTGGTATGCGGCATTTGCTGACTCATAAAGACACAGACACTTGGAGATGGTGTGGCAGCAGATGATGTGTGGGTATGTGGGGGGGGCAGGTGGGTGGTCTCACACACACACACACATAAACACACCACAAACACACAAACAGACGCCGTGATTGCCCTTAAGCATGGTTTCATAATACTATATTTAGTACGAACATGGGCCATCGGGTTCCTTGTGGGCGCTTCTGAAATACTAACGTGTGCTGTCTGCAACGTAAATGACACAATCTGCTGTTTGCACATTGGCACACTTTGTGTAATCCTGATCGAAATAAGATGAAAAGCATTAGTTATGTACGGTATCCATCGAAATAATTTCCATCAAATCATTATCCATTGCAATTCATTCATTGGAATGCTTTTCCATCGAAAGCATATTCACTGAATGAATTTCGATGGATTTCCAACTCAAACATACCTTTAAAATAGATGTATGTTTGAGTTGGAAATTCAATGGGTTGAGGAAAGAGTTAATTTTTGAAAATGAGGGTTGGTGGGAGTTAGGGGGGGAGGACCCCTGGGGGTTGAGAGGGGTTTGGGGGAGCACCGCCCCCTATAAACAATAAACACCAGAAGTTAGAGGGAGCTATCCAGTGCTGAAATACATTAATGATTTCAGCACTGGACAAGGGTTACTTTTTGAAAATCGGGGTTGGTGGGTGGTTTAGGGGGGAGGACCCCTGGGGATTGAGGGGAGTTTAGGGGGGAGATCCCCCAATAAACAATAAACACCAGACATTAGAGGGAGCTGCCTAGTGCTGAAATACATTAAAGATTTCAGCACTGGACAAGGGTTACATTTTGAAAATGGGGGTTGGTGGGGGGGGCTAGGCAGGAGGACCCCTGGGGGGTGGGGAGGGTTTGTGGAGGGGGACCCCGTCTAAACAATAAACATCACAAGTTGGAAGAAGTTGGCCAGTGCTGAAATAATTTCCAGATTTCAGCACTGGGCAGCTCCCTGTTACGTTATAACGTTATGCATGTTTCATCGAATTCCCATGCAAAAAATGTAAAGTGTTTATATAATGAAACCCTATTCGATGAAAGGGTTTTGATGCATAAACACTTTGCACTTTAGGTATGGGAATTGGATATAACATTTTTCAATGGAAAAGATTTGATGGTATTAATCTTCGATGGAATAGATTCGATGGAAAGACATGTAACCGTTCTGTACAATACACAACAGGAGCGTACCAGAATCTGCCTACTCCTAGTAGTTGCTATAAATAGACAGTCTCTGTAGGAATCTGCCCCATCAGCACTGTCCCATTTCTCCTCAAAATCCTAGACCGTGCAGCATACCTACAGATCCAGGCTCACCTCGAATCTGACAACCACTTAGGGCTGTGCCAATCGGGATTTTGACCAGGACATGGCACAGAAATTGCACTATTAGACTTAAAAAATCAATTGGACAAACATAAAGATACCAGCAAGATTGCCTTTCTCCTTTTGCTGGACCTGTTGGCAGAGTTTTACCTCGTGGACCATCAAATCCTGTGTCAATATTTACACTCAGCAGATCACGTCTCTGCTGAAGCTGTTGATTGTATCCCTTCCTTTCTGACCAATAGATCTATGAGAGTCTTCTCAGCCACCGTCTCAGCCCTCCCAGGCCCAGTCACCTGCGGTGTCCCCCACGGTTCTTGTGCATCACCCACCCTGTTCAATATCTTTATAAAGCCACTCTTTGACCTCATAGATGACTTGCACATAATCTACACAAACTATGCAGATGATACTCAACTACTCCTGCCCATCACAGGTAATTATGTTACTGACTCAAACACACTCCTCTCAGTCTACCAAACCATCCAGGCCTGGATAGCCTCCCACATGTTATGCCTCAATGATGAGAAGACAGAAATTCTCATTGTTGGCTTCTACACCCTACTAGGCAAACTCAGCGGAGCTTACAAGTCATTTGTCATTGATATCACCAACCCAGTTTTGGGGAATGTGTAAGAGGATTCAATTCAACACTACAGCTAAGTCAATGCCTAGTCTGGGATACTGAATGGAAACCCTTATTGATATATCTTTATGTCCAGTTCATGAGTTCTGGATGACTACCCCTATATAACACCCCTCTCTTGGAATCCCCCTGACCCCACTGAGCCAATAAGTAGTTCTGTTTTGCAAGTTTAAAAGGTTTATTTGAGAAAAATTAAACAATATATATATATCACACTTTTATGATAAATTAATAATTAATATCACACTTCAGAACATGAGCAGTTAACAACAATGGGTAATGTTCTGCTAATAAACTGATTTGATTACCCAGGAGTAGTATAAAGGATGAGGTAGCACGCTTGGGAATAGGAACAGAAGAATAAGGTGGTAGAGAATGCTTTATCTAGTTTCAGATGGATGCAATGTTGAATGAAAATGCAATACAGAAAATACTCAATATGATTTCAACAAAACAATGTAATCACTTTTCTCTGGCAATCCACCCCCCCCTTATGCAATGTAGGGAAATGAAGAGGAGAGCACACAGTTCTTAGAAATGCAATCAAATAGAATTCAGTTCAATTCCCCCTCAGCAGCTTATACAACAATAGGAGTTTTGAAACACAGGCAAAATGCTTTGAATATGGTGACAATGCAGTGAGAAATATGCTGAAAATGCTTTTAATTCCCTTCAGGAGGTTCAGGGTGAGTGGTATCTAGTTAATATGAGTTCAGGCTCACTCTAGCAATGATTCAGGGATCGTTCTTAAGAGGCAAATGAAATTTTAGCAGTTCAGGCAAAAGCTGCTGATTTTTACAGTAAAGAAATCGGGCCAAATCGCAAATCGCGGCAAAATTCGCGAATGATTGCGGAGAAAGTATAGGAAGTCGGTTCTAGGCTTGTTGGAAAGGTAAGATTCTAAACTTTCAGAAGAAAGTTAAAGCAAGTTTCTAGCCCAAACGGTTACAGAGTTATGAACGATTTTGGGAAGGTTGTTTTTCGGATTTGAAATTTGCAGCTAGAAAATGACAGGTGACAGCTTTGCAAAATAACAAGTGACAACTTCTAGGAGGCAGTTCTGGTTGTATTAAAATAGTTTGGATTAGATTATTTTAACTAACTTCTGCACAGTTCTGCTAGGTACTCACAATATATTTTTGAAATAGGCCTCGCCACGGATCTGGTCAGGTTTTGGACTGGACTCCGGTTCTGGTCTCGGCACTTCACAGTTATCTGGGTCAGCTCTGCTCTGCTGGTCTAACCTCTCTGGATTCTGGATACTGCTCTGCTTTCTGGGTACTGCACTGCTTCTGGATTTTTCTGGCACAGGGTTTTAGGCCAGAACCAACAGCTGGGTCCGGCTGTGAATAGTCTGCAAATGATTTTTGGGCCTGCTGACAAATACTTTTGCTTGCAGTGGGCCTTCTTGGTTCAAAGTTCTGTAGTCTCTGTTTAGCTTGGAAGTCTAAGTGTAGGATCTCTGGATGTGAAGTCGTCGGTCAGCATGCTCTGCAGCAAATGGAATTGAATGTCTCTACCTGTCCCAGCAGTCTCTTTTTATGTGTTTTGAAAGTGGGTGTGTGCCTGGGCCTAGCTAAGCCTGCCCCTTTCTACTTGTCATTGGCCCAATTCTCCCCTCTCCAATGATTGGGGGAAGGAAATGTGAGTCAGAGTGATGCTGTAGGTTTTATGGGTCAGAGGATCCTACCCTGGTCATTTTGCCCACAAATCTATATTTGACCTAAAGACATATTTCATAGATACACAGTGGTTTGAAATTACATGCACCCATCACGTATCACATGACGTATACTCTGTTCAAACTCTGATGTTTCTAAGAGCTTGCATTCAGAAAAGGCAACATTTTGCGTTTTTTTTAACTGGTTTTGCAATATTGGTTTTTCATTAAAAATTATACACATATACAGGGCCTGTCCATACATACTCCAGTAAATTCCCATGTCTCTAGCTTAAACACAGAGTCTGTGGTATCCATAAATAGCGGGGTTTTGGCCCAGTACATCGCACAAATTGGAGTTTGGGCTTGAATCGAAGGTAGATTTTTTAAATTAAGGCTCTCAAAGTTATACATTCCTGTCATTTGATTACAAAGAGTTATCAGTGTTTCTGTAAAATATATATTTTGCTTTCACTTCAGTTCTCAGAGTGTTGGAGTCCGCCTCCAAGACTTGGGTGGGTCAGTGATCACATGTGTCTTCTGCTGGGAGCTCTTTGTGTACAGTCAACAGTCAACATCAGCATATTCTATTCAAGTGCAAGAGCCTATTGTGTGGTCTCCAGGAGGCTGCCAGCCAGTCTGCCTTCTATCAATCAAGAGGTCATGTGAGATTCTGACTCCTGGTGTGAATCTCTGGAGGTGAGAGGTTTCCCAGCCTTTGGCCTGTTAATTAAATCAGATTGTCTTCTGGGAACAGCATGTGGTTAAGATTTTAATTAACTCCCAGCCTTTGATGTAAAGGCCTCTCCTGCAATTCCTGACATGCAGTTTCCCTGTCAGAGTTTAGACCGCTAGCGCCGCCCTCAGTCAAAAGCGACTACTGCATGCATTTTTTTGGATCAGTCTTGAATTCAAGCATTTCAAACAAGAGATATTACATGGAAGTATATTGTCCAGGTTCAACAAATGGCATTGGTGTAGTTCTGCAGCAAAATAATTTTGTGCCCATAAATTAGCCATGTTTGACCTGAAGAAAATGAATTCCCAACAGTTATGGGTTGCTTTTGGCAATCAGCATTGCCCCTTTTACAATGGTTTTAGGCTCTGTGCCCTTCTGTGCTCACAACATAGGCAAAAATGGGTGGCACCTTGGGTGACCATCTTGGTGTGCGCACAAACTGCGTGGTTCTCCTTGATTCTGGCGCACATGTGGGCTTTTTGGCCATCTTGGATTTTCTAAGCCCACAGCACCAAATGTTGCAGCATGATAGCTCAAACGTGGGTCAGGACACCCAACAAAGGTCAAGACCCTATGTGTCTACCTAGATTCCACATTGTCTCTAACAAGGCAGATCAATGTCATTGCTTCATCTGATGCATAATCTACTAAACTAATTAATGCTAGGAGACACTTCCTCTCTCCTGACAGCCACCTCACCATTGCCCGTGCGCTCATAGGCTCCAGGATGGACTACTGTAACGCCTTGTTTGCTGGTATCTCGGCTCCAGAGGAGTTGGTAGGGGGGGACTGAGGTGGCCATAGCCCCAGGTCTTTTGGTTGTAGCCCCGGATAGAAACTTAGGGGTTACAACCAAAAAGGCTAGCTGGCACCCAATCCCGACAGTCCCAAAATTAGCAGAGCCCCAGATTTTTTCCAGACCTAGCAACACCCCTGCTTGGCTCGAAACATCAGAAAGATGCATGTCATACAGAATAATGCAATTAGGGTGGCACTCAACAGTCCGACACATGAGCATATTTGAGCCGCCAGAAGAAGTATGCACTGGCTGCCAATCCGTCAGCGCATTACTTTCAAAACACTCGCCATCACCCACAAATGTCTTTCGAATAAGGTACCAACACATCTATCACATTAGTTCACAAAAGTACTTTCTATGAGTCCTACCCATACCTACTACATCCACCAGCTAACCACCCCAAGATTTGGACTTCAAAGATCCGGGGAACGAGTTTCCCTGTCATTGTCGCCAGGAATTGGAACGCTCTACCAAACTAAGATCAGAACAATCAGCTTTGATTTGCTCTTACCTGACGGCTACAAGATCCTCTCTGCGCCAAGGGTCAACCGCTCTGGTGGGGGTGTAGCCCTGATGTTCCCCGAGTGGATTCCTGCCTCTGTCACTCCTATGCAGGCCTACTCCTCTTTTGAATGCCTCGTCTGCAGGCTCTCTCTCTCTCCCCTAATCATTCACTTACTGTGGCTACTATCTATCGGCTACCTGGTCAGATTTCATCCTTCCTCTCTGAGTGGGCAGTGCTCTCTTCCTCACTCCTGGCCTCAACTACTCAACTCCTCCTTCTTGGAGACTTCAACATCCACCTGGATGCCTCCTGTCCTCCGTCTGGACTCTTTCGCGACCTCTGCGACTCTCTCTCACTCACTATTCTCCCCTCTGGCCGAGTCATTCTGCAGGGCACACTCTTGATGTTCTGATCTCATCAGACCTTCGCCTCTCTGTCCCTCTCACCACTACCCTCTCCTGGAGTGATCACTTTCTCCTCTCCGCCCACCTCACCCTCCCTACCCCTCAGGCCAAGCCACTTCCATCACTGCCACCCATCTTCTCGTCATCCGACCAATGAAGCGTGTGTCCGCTGAGGCTTTCACCACCACCTTCTCACCCTCCTCCCCCTTTGGCTGACTCTCATCCTGACACAGCCCTCTCCCTGCTCCACTCTGCTATATCTGATACTATTAATATCCTTGCCCCTGTCATGAGAATCTGCCTGAAGCCTAAAGCCAAGTGCAACTCCTGGTACAACTCAGACCTCGTCACCCTAAAACACAATTGTAGGGTGGCCGAGAGGAAATGTCGTGCTTCATGTACATCCTCAGAAAAACTGGCCTGCTGCCTGGTGCAAAGGCAATACCGGCTCTCTGTCCAAACCAAGAAGAGAGCGCATATCCAAGCCTGCATCTCTGCGGAATCTAACAACTCGGCTGAACTCTTTAAAATCTGCAAGGAACTGGTCAATCCTGCCACTGTCTCTACCTCTCCTGTCCCCTCAAAGGCCCTGTGTGCGGCACTGGCATCTCACTTCATCTCTAAAAGTCAGGACACCCTGTCCTCTCTCTCCTCCTATCCCCTTCCTACCCCTACTCCCTGCTCTTCCTCTGACCATTCTGCAGCCACCTCTCCTCCCTCCTTCTCTGCCTTTCCCCTGTTCTCCGCAGATGAGGTTTCTAGACAAGTCCGATCTATGAAAGTCTTGTTGAAATAGGTTCACCCCTGTTCCTCCAAAACTATCAAGGACCACATTGACTCCCTGGCTCCTGTCCTGGCTGATTTCTGCAATCACTCCTTCACCACAGGAGTCTTCCCATCCCTGCTGAAGCACTCCCTTGTGCATCCTCTTCTTAGAAACCCACTGCCGACCCCGCCTGTCCGGCCAACTATCGCCCATCACTCCCTTCCTGTGCAAGCTCCTGGAGAAACTGGCCATCTCCCAGATTAATCTCTACACTGAATCTGTTGGTTGTCTCTGTGACCATCAGTCTGGCTTCAGAGCTGCCAGAAGCATGGAAACTGCTGTCCTGAACATCTGTGAAGACCTGCTCTCTAACCTTGACTCTAACACCTCTTGCGTCCTCATCCTGCTTGATCTCTCTTCTGCCTTTGACACTGTCAACCATGTCATCCTGCTCAACCGTCTCCGTGATAACCTGAGTATCACCTGTCAGGCTCTGGCATGGCTGACTTCTTTCCTCTGCGACCGACCCTCTCAGGTCCAACTTGGGTCCTTCCTCTTTGCTATCTTTTTCTCTACCTGTGGTGTCCCCCAGGGGTCTAACCTCTCTCCCTGGCTGCTCAACCAATACCTGGCACTCCTGGCCCACTGCAACGCCGCTCTCTGCCCCAACTTTCATTGTTATGCGGATGACACCAAGCTCACCTTCAGGCTACCCTCGGCCTCCTCCTGTACTTCCCTCATCTCTGACTGTCTGTTTAGTATCCAGGAATGGTGTGCCGCCAATGACCTCTGCCTTAATGCCAGTAAGATTGAGATTCTCCTCATTGGCACACCTGCTCCCTCCCTTCCTGTAGCTCTCTGGCCGGCCTTTCTTGGCCCTCTTCCTGCTCCCACCTGTGAGGCTAAAAACCTTGGGGTCATCTTTGAATCTACACTCTCCTTCTCTCCTCACATCTGTGACGTCTCTAAGAAGTCACACCACCAACTGCACCTCCTCAGAGGTATTCTTCCTTTCCTCTCCTTCCCCCAGAAGCTGACTGTCTCCAGAGCTCTGGTTCTCTCTAGGCTGGACTATTACAACAGCCTCTTTCTAAAGCTGCCTGCTTCAACTCACCCCCCTCTGCACCTTATCCAGAACATGACTGTGAGACTTGTCCTTGGCCTCAAGCCCAGGGATCGTATCTCTCCAGGACTGAAATCTCTGTGCTGGTTCCCAGTGGCTGCGAGGATTAAGTTCAAAACCCTCTGCATCGTCCACAAGGCCTTCTGGGGCCTGGGGCCTCAATACCTTCAACTCTCTCTTCCTAAATACCTTCCTTCTCGAGCTCTTCGCTCATCTGCCTCAAACTCCCTCAGGGTCAGTCGCTTCTCCAAGCAATAAGTTGGTGGTAGATCTCTTTCTTCGGCTGGGGTCTCCCTCTGGAACAGCCTCACTGCCTCCCTGAAACTTGAGCAGAATCATCTTCGGTTCCAGAAGCACCTCAAAACCCTACTCTTTGCTTCTGTTTTTTCTCCTCCTCTCCCTTGCTGACTTCCTGACTGACACTGACATTGCACTGGTTGCCTGGCTGCCCTCTGATCTCGGGCCCAGGTCCCGTCTCCCGCCAGTCGCACTCCTGCACTGCCCTCCTGGCAACCCTGAAATTGGGGACTGTTTTCTGTATCCCTACACCCCGAATACCAGCACTTGACACCTGATGTCTGCACTTACCCTACTTGCCACCTTCTGGCCGTACTTTACTTAGTGTTTATTTATTTTTCTTATCCCATGTACTGCACTGTCCTCTCCCCTCCCCCTCGCACTTCTCCTCCCTCCCCTTCCCATGCACTTGCGCGATCTGAATGACACCTGGCCTAGTAGGATCATGGTCTGTCTTCCCTCTGTTCCCCTCCCTTGCCTCGTTGCACCTTGAAACACCTGTGTATAGGCGCATTATAAATGCCATATTATATCATATCATATTGGGTCTTCCGTAAGCACCTAAAGACTTTGCTATTCACCCATGATGCAACCATAGGGGGATTCAAATACTAAAGCAATAATTGCATTATCTGTCTATTTTGCTGTCGCTGTTGATGTAACCGAGGTAGCCAGCGCCTTGATGCCTCAGGATTTAGTGTGCTTTATAAGTGAATAAATAAATAAATGCATAAATCTGATGGTTTTATTCTGTTAGAGAATGTCAATGTGGGTGTAAACCATATCTTATTGGAGGTGGAGCAGGAATGGCAGGCTGAAACGGTAACCCCAGAGTGCAAAAGGGGTGTTAAATCTGGTATAACCCTCTTACAATCCCTTAACAATGTTGACTATGGCTCAACAAATATGAAAGCAGGAATGATGGCTCGTGCGTGAAGGCGCTCCCAGGATGCATCACGTTCTCAGCGGCCCATTTACTGCATTAGTTGATCACTGATGTTATAAACCTTTTTCACTCACGACAAACAAGCAAGGAGCTATTTCTAGAAAGAGAGCAGAGCTGCTTTTAAGCCATTCCTAAATAGGTTAATAATGTTCTAATTGATTCTGCACATAAAGCGCTAAAGCTGCGTGCACTCTTCCTTCGGGAGATGGGAAATGGTAATTTGTGACATGGTAAGTCACTTTCGCTCTTTTGCCAGCCTGTTAGCTCAGGCGTGGCATATTACTTTGACTAAAGTGTCACCCGAAAGGAATTAAAGTGTTATTGTGAAGAAATGTGTCCTAACGTTGCATACATCAGGGGCACAAGACGTCATTGACAACACTGCGGATCTTTCTAAAGGGGAGTTATTCGCTTAACATGTGATCAATACAATGTAATGTTAATGACTTTCTTTACGAAGGACGGTGCTGAAATGACCCCTTGGTTTTCCTTGTGTAATGCAGCCACAGATTGCCAAATATAGGATGTAATATCGGCTAGACCGTCATCATGATTTGGGATAAATGTACCCACCCCACACGAGTACAATGAATTCCTTTTGAGTCCACAAGGAGAATATTTACCCTGGCAGGACCCTTTGGTTCTGGTGGACCAGTTTGATTGGCCCTTTTTTGGGCCACCATATCTCATGGAGTTTCGATGACCTCCCAGTCATGTTAGGAACGTACTGCTTATATGTGTTCATCAAATATTCTTTTAAATGTTTGGAACTATTAACAACCGTTAACACCTTGAACGCTCACGAGAAGCTTTTTGAATTAATAATCCAAAGTATTAATATGTGAGATACCAATAGCTAATAGCCTCACATGGAGATTGCTGTAGAGGGAAAATGCAGTAGTATGTAATGAGGGTTTACAAGATTGTAGACTGAAATGTGATTTCAAGGGTATTCAAACAAAAAACAAGCAATGGCAAGGCTAATAGTTTTCATGTTCACTGATTTTCTTTGCATTTTACATCTATAATCACCGGGGTGCAAAGTGGAGAGTGCAACATTTTAAAGAAGGGATGCGATAAGCTATGCGGGTGTGCAAGAGAATGATAAGTAGGGAAAATAGAGCAAGGCAGGAAACAATTGAGAAAGAGTGCCATCGATGATGAGCAAGAGGAAATATAAGCGGGAAAGGTTGAGAGTAAAAGGGTATGAAATAAAGTGACCATGTGAATGATATGATATGAGATATGATATGTTATTTTTATTTATATTGCGCCCATGTTTCAGAGCACTACAAGGCTAGGGAGGAGGGGAACAAGGGAGGACAAAACAATGATCTGGGCCCGAAATCAGAGGGTAGTCAGGTGCTAGGTGCCGAAGCAGACATAGATCAGCAGGGCAAAGGAAGAGCAAAGGCAGAAGCAAAGAGGAAGGTCTTGAGGTGCTTCCAGAACCGAAGATGGTTCTCCTTAAGTTTCAGAGAGGCAGGGAGGCTGTTCCAGAAGAAGGTCCCAGGCAAAGAAAGAGATCTACCCCAAACTCATTGCCTGGAGAAGCAATTGACCCTGAAGGAGTTGGAGGTGGAGGAGCTTAGTGCTCGAACAGGAAGGTATTTCTGAAGGGAGAGTTGAAGGTATTGTGGACCCAGGCCGCAGAAGGCCTTGTGGACAATGCAAAGAGTCTTGAACTTAATCCTTGAAGCCACTGGGAGCCAATAAAGAGATTTCAGGGCTGGAGAGATAGGATCCCTGGGCTTGAGGCCAAGGACAAGTCTCGCAATCCTGTTCTGGATGAGTTGCAGAGGGCAAAGAGTTGCTTCAGGCAGGTTTAGAAAGAGGCTGTTGCAGTAGTCCAGCCCAGAGAGAACCAGAGCTCTAGAGACAGTGAGCTTCTGGGGGAAGGAGAGGAAAGGATGAATACCTCTGAGGAGGTGCAGTTGGTAGTTAGACTTCTTAGAGACGTCAGAGATGTGAGGAGAAAAGGAAAGCGTGGAGTCGAACATGACCCCGAGGTTCCAAGCCTCACAGGTGGGAGCAAGGAGAGGGCCAAGGAAGGCCGGCCAGAGAGTGATAGGAAAGGAAGCTGAAGGAGTGTCGATGAGGAGGATCTCTGTCTTACTGGTATTAAGGCAGAGGTCATTGGCAGCAAACGACTCCTGGATAGCAGACAGACAGTCAGAGATGAGAGAGGGAGAAGAGGTGGATGAGGGGAGCCTGAAACCGAGCTGAATGTCATTCGCATATCACTGAAAATTGGAGCAGAGTGCAGCAATGCGGTTGGCGAGGTGTGCCAGGTATTGGTTGAAAAGCCAGTGAGAGAGGTTAGACCACTGGTGAACACAAGTAGAGAGAGAGATAGAGGAAAGGAAGGACCCAAGTTGGACTTGGGAGGGTCGGTTGGAAAGGAAGGAGGTCAGCCAGGCCAGGGCCCTGATCAGTGACAACCAGGTTATCACAGAGGCGATTAAGCAGGATAGAATGGTTGACTGTGTCAAAGGAAGAAGAGATATCGAGTAGGATGAAGACAGATGGGATATTAAAATCAAGGTTGGAGAGCAGGTCTTCACGGATGTTCATGAGAGCAGTTTCCGTGCTTCTGGCTGCTCTGAAGCCAGACTAATAATCATGGAGACAACCAACAGAATTGGTGTGAAGATTAAACTGGGAGATGGCCGCTTTTACAGGAGCTTGCCGAGGAAAGGAGTGATAGAGATTTGGCGATAGCTGGGCAGGAGGGGTTGGCTGTGGGTTTCTTGAGAAGAGGGTGCACAAGAGAATGCTTCAAAGGGGAGGGGAAGGCTCCAGAGGCAACAGAGTGGTTGCAGAAGTCGGCCAGGGCATGAGCAAGGATATCAATATGGTCCTTGATGGTTTGGAATGAACAGGGAAGGACCTGTTTTGACAAGACTTTCATAGATCGGACTTGTCTGGAAATCTCGTCAGGGGAAAAAAGAGGCAAGGAGGAGAGAGAGGGAGGAGAGGCAGCTGCACGGGGCTGGTTGTAGTGGAGAGATAAGAAGGCAGAGAAGGAGAGGGCAAGAGGGTGGTCAGAATAACCTGGGTTTTTTAGATGAAATGAGAGCCCAAGGCTGTGCAGAGGGCCTGGGAGGGAACAGGTGAGGAAGAGACTGCAGCAGGATTGGCCAGCTACTTGCAGAATGGACAGATGAGAGAGGGTAGAGAGTAGGAGTGCGGTGGGTGGGTGGATTGTAGAGAGAGTGGTGTTTGGGTGGATAGGGTTTAGAGGAAGTGGGCGAGGTTGCCTGGGGTATAGCGAGTGAAGATAGGGTGGGTGGAGGTAGATAGAGTGGATATAGATTGAGTGGGGATAGAGAGAGTGGGGGTGGAGTGGGTGGGGGTAAAGAGAGTGGGGCTAGGGTGGATGGGGTAGAGAGAGTAGAATATAGGGTTGTTGGGTTTGGGTCGAAGGAATGGAGATAGGGTGGGTGGGGGGTAGACAGAGTGGGAGTGGAGTGAGTGGGGACACGGTAGAGTAAAGAGACTGTGAGTAGGAGGTTGGGGAACAGAGAGAGGGGGTACGGTGCATGGAGGTAGAGAGTGTGGGTACATGGGTGCGTGGGACTAGAGGTTGAAGGTAGGGTGGATGGGTGGGGGAAGAGAGAGTGGAGATAATGGATGTAGAGAGATTGGAAGTTGGGTGAGTGGGGGTAGAGAGAGTTGAGGTTCTATGGGTGTGGGTAGAGAGAGTGGAGGCAGAGTGGGTGGGGTTAGAGAGAGTGGTGGTTTGGTGGAGAAAGTGGTGGTTGATAGTGGGGTTAGAGATTGGGAGTATAATGGATGGATGGGTAGAAAGAGTGGGGTTGAGAGAGTGCAGGATCTGGGGTTAGAGAGAGGGGAGGTAGGGTGGGGTAGAGAGAATGGGGGATAGGGTTGGTGGGTGCAGAGAGAGGGTGGGTAGGGTGGCGGGGGTAAAGGGAGCTGGAGAAGGGTGGGTTGCTGGGAGTAGAGATAGAGGAGGTAGGTTGGGTGGGGTTGAGAAAGTGGAGTTAGGGTGGGGGCAGAGAGAGTGGGGGTAGGGTGGGTGAGGATAGAGAGAGTGGGAGTAGGGAGGGGGTGTAGAGGGACTGGGGCAGGTGTGGGTTTCTGGGGTAGGCACAGTGGCAGTAGAGAGAGTCGAGTTAAGGTGGGTGGGGGTGAAGAGAGTGGGAGTAGGGTGGGTCGGTGGGTGTAGAGTCAGTGGAAATAGGGTCGGTGGATGGGGGTAGAGAAATTGGAGGTAGTTGGTGGGGCAGGAGATAATGGGGGTTGAGAGATTGCAGGGTGGGTTGGGGTAGAGAGAATGTGGTAGAGAGAATAGGGGTTGGATGGGTGGGGTAGAGACAGTGGGGGTAGAGTAGGTGGGCTGGGGTAGCAAGAGTGAGGATCTGGTGTGTGGGTGTAGAGCGAGCAGTGATTGGGCGGATGAGGTTAGAGAGGGTGGGGATTGGGTGGAAGGGAGTAGGGAGGGTGGGGTAGGGTGGGATGGGGTTAGAGATAGTGGGGAAGAGAGAGCAGGGGTTGGGTCTGTCTGTTGGGGTAGAGAGAAAGTGGGTAGGGTGGGTGGGTGGGTATGGGTGTTGGTAGGAGTAGAGAGGGTGGGGGTAAAGTGGGTGGGTGGTGGTACACAGTGTGGGTTTGTAGAAGGAGTCAGGTTTGGTGGGTGGGGATAGGATGGGTTGGGGCAGGCAAGTGAGTGGTTAGGTTAGGTGAGTGGAGAATTTGTGGTTAGAGAGAGTGGCTGTGGTGTGGGTGGTTGATGGTAGTTGGTTGGTGGCAAAAACATGAAGAACAGAACAGTCTTGCGAGGGCATGTCAAAAGAATCCCAAAATAGCCCAAACAGAACCCAGCCAGCACATGTAATGGGGATGGAGTGTAGGGGTGGGGTAGAGAAAGTGGCGTGGTGAGGGTGAGGGAAGAGAGAGTGGGGGTGGGGAGTAGATAGAGCAGTCATGGGCTCGGTGGGTGTATGTTGATAGGCAGCTTCAGAAGGACAAAAAACAGATCCTCCATCTCAAAAGTAGCACAAAAATAGTCCCAATGCCACAGGGGAAAATAACTCAAAATTGACAATATTAACTCACTGTGCAGCTGGGAAACAGAAAGCCTAGCAAACAACTTACTTGTTATGAAACTTAGAATTGGGCAGACCTAAGCCTCGTTGTGAGCAGAAAGGCCGGAAGAGTGTTCCCGACTACCTGGGCCTCCTGAGGCCGCCATCCATTCCACCTCATTGCATATTTCTTTATTTTTGTCCACATTCCCTTCACTCCCTTGCCGCCATCTCCACTCCAGTCCCTCCCTCCCTCCATCATCCCCTACCCACCTCCCTGCATCCCCAATTGGCCTGTAAGCATGGTCACAAGTCCGGAATCAACACAGGCCCGGGGTTTACGCTACTGGAGGCAGCGCTGAATTGGCCTTAGAGACCTATGCCTCGTGGTGAGCAGAAAGACTGGGTGAGTGTCCCCGACTACCTGGCCTCCTGAGGCCGCCATCCATTCCGCCTCATTGCATATTTCTTTATTTTTGTCACTGTTCCCTTCTCTCCCTTGCTGCCATCTCCCCTCCAGTCCTTCCCCCTCTCCTTATTGGCCAATGGGTCCCATAAGTATCACACTGCTAGGGCAGCCCTCTGCCCGGCTGCCCCTGTGGCTAGGGGCCCCAAGCCAAAGGGCGGCTCCCACAGAGGCGCCTCCAAATTGTGTTTGCAGGTGGCCACAGGGGAAGTCAGTGGCCAGCCATCAACCAGCAGCTACTATCAAGGTAGGAGTGGCCTGGTTGGGGAGTAGAGCAATCACTCTACCCCGGAAACCCTGCCACTCTACCTGCCCTCATACCATAGCATACCAGGATATTAACACCAACCTGCTTAACAACTAGATATAATTGTGAACACTAGCCTGCGTCACATCTAGATAGAACTGTGAATGTTACCAAGTGTCACATTCAGATCTGTGAATGTTAGCTCATGCCACACTCAGAACTGTGAATGTTAGCAAGTGCCACACTTAGAACTGTGAATGCTAGCAAGTGCCACACTTAGAACTGTGAATGCTACCAAGTGTCACACTTAGATCTGTGAATATTAGCAAGTGCCACACTCAGAACTGTGAATGTTAGCAAGTGCCACACTTAGAACTGTGAATATTAGCAAGTGCCACACTTAGATAGAATTGTGAATGTCGGCAAGTGCCACATTTAAGTAGAATTGTGAACATTAGCCTGTTGCGCATCTAGACAGGATTGTGAAAGATAGCAATAGCCACATTTAGTTAGAATCGTGAACATAATCCTGCATCGCATGTAGACAGAATTGTGAATGATGGCAATGGCCACATTTTGTTAGAATTGTGAACATTAGCCTGTGTCATATCTAGATAATATTGTAAATATTAGGGAGTGCCACACTTAGAGAGAATTGTAAATGTTAGCAAATACCACATTTAGTTAGAATTGTGATCATTAGCGTGTGCCGAACCCAGACAGTATTGTGAATGACAGCAAATACCACATTTAGTTCGAATTGTGAACATTAGCCTGCGTCACATCTAGATAAGATTGTTAATGTTAGCAAGTGCCAACTTTAGATATAATTGTGAATATTGGCATGGATCACTGACAGACAGGATTGTGAATATTAGCCAGTGCTGGATCTACATAGAAATGCAGAGATATTCACATGCCCCATCTAGAAAGAATGTGGAAATTTAGCACATATCACTTCTGGGTAACGAGGCTAATAGCCAACCCACTAACAATTTTACCCCTCTGCATACACCTCTAAAACTCTTACCAAACACAACCACAACCCTAAAGCACAACAAACCGCACAAACTTCACTACACTGCAACAACAAAACAAACCACACATAGCTTCATACAACAGTACACTACGGCTACTGACCGGGAAGCACCCAAGCTCAAGGAACGGTGTTAACCGAACTGAAGCTGCCAACAGAACATCACTGATCTCTTGTACTTATCCTGCTCATTCACACTAACTCATCCCCTTACCCTGTTTTCCTTTTCAGATCCGCCAGTTCGCCGGGTACCACTCCGTTGGTGATATTGTGCTGAACAAATATCCTTTTTGAGTAGACCTCTTGTCTCAACTTTATTTAGCAGTACCCCCCTTCCAGCTTTAGTTTGGTGAAACATCTGGTGCCAGTTAGCACAGCAATTACATTATCAATCATGGGAGTGACCGATCACTCCCTACATATAACCTCCAATGTGATGTGTATGTGGAGGTAGATGTCACTATCACTTAGCACCTGAGAGTTATTTGTAACCATGATTGGCAACACTTATGGCCCTGTACTTTCCCAATGATGCCGCCCTTCACCAAAGCTGCAAGCTCTTTCTCCACCTTGGCATGGAAGACAATTTGTATTCTCTGGCGTCTTGTGCCTCTGGGTGGCATCCTTTTTTCAATATTATTGAATTATGACTGTGTTCATCACATAACAGGGAATCCGCCATCAAATTCATCAAGTAGGTCATTTATGTGGTGAAAGTTCTTTTGAATGTGAACCTGATGAGGGCTAGATGATCTGCCACTTTGCAAGATGCCACACATTATACCCACTTTTGGTTATTAAGTCTGTTCATGGTCTGGCACACGTTGTGCCATTTTGCAGGAGTAGAAAATCCTGGAAGCAAGATCAGCACGTTGCAACTGAAGGAAAGGATCTTGACTCTGGTGAGTCAGTTACCTGATCTTTTCCTTAGGAAGGATGAAGATGGAGAAAACTGGGGTCTTCGAGGGTTGATAACCTTATGTCTTCAATCAAAATGCGCCACTGAGGACATGCATGCCTGAACTTGAGGTGATTGTTCATGACTGCACAGACAACCACAGGACCCGCCAATGCTACAGTCTCTCCATCAAATCAGCCAACCCTAGCAGTGCTTTCATCACGTAATCTCTTAGCCTGGGTCCACTCATATGCAGAATGGAGCAAAGTGGATACATTTTCTACATGATCAGCAGTTCAGGACCTCAACTGGAGATTCCACGACTCAGTGTGACTTATCGCCACAGTGAATTCATAATTTGGGGATTTTGGAGCAACATTTGCTACTTGTTTTCCTCACCTTCTGAGGCTGAGGCAAACTTCTTAAGTCGAGGCCTCTGAGGACTTGAGCTGCCACACTTTCTCAGTCAGCGCCGGCCTTTCTTGATGGGGGAAGTTCTGGTGTCAGGAAGCTTGTGGCTACCAGTCATCTTAAAACTATTTTGGAAGGAAAATTGGGCTTCTGCAAAGATGTGCTTCTGATATCACTTGGTTTTTATCTCCCCTGCTGTTGTACGTTTGCATACCTTAGCAAGGTGACAGATCTATTCATGGAATGTGTTGACTGATTATTCTGATGTTTGTTACACTTGCACTTGATTGAAAAGTATACATTCGGGGTTGGGGTGTGGTTGAAAATGCACCATGACGGCTGCACTCATCCCTTTGTTATTGCTGCCAGCACCGATCTTGGTTGAAACAGATACAGCTCGTGCATATCCTAAGCTAGGAGATGAAGTAACTAGGTCTATAGTTCCTGAGCTGTTTCACTGGTGGCTTGAAAATAATTGTTCAAATGACCCTGTTAAAACATTCTTCTTGAGTGTTTAAGGTAGCTGGGGTAGAATGTGGCTGCCATGGAGCCAAATGTAATGTGTTGACTTCTTGTGATGAGTCTTGACTCCAGGATACCTGTGACATTCAGACGGCTTACACTCTTGACATGTTCACCTCATCAGCAGTTGTTATTTATACATTTTGTCAGCACCACTGGGGTTGCAGGACAAGGGTTTGGGCGGCTCTTGGCAAAGCTGATCCCTGGCTTTGTCTCCCGGTCTAGGATGGTAGCAACAACTTTGTTCTCAGGGCCTGACTTCACATCATGCACATGTGTGCATTTGACATCATGGGGCAATCATCCGGTCGATAATGGCGACTCCCTACCTCAATCAAAACGCATCCAACACTGAATTTGTCCTCATCAGTCCACCCCCTAATCAACAACTTGTCCAACTATGGCTCACTGATATGCACCTAGAAGGATTTGAGCCACAACTCTCGATTCAATAAAATCCATAGGCTTCGCCATTGACCGCCTGGCTCCAAATCTGCACCCTTTGCAAATTCAAATCCTTAATCCTGCTGCAGAACATCTGGACCGTAGTGCAGGCCTTTGAGGTCTCACACATCGATGAGAGAAATTTCCTTAGGATCTGGCTCCCAGCTGGTCACTTGACTCCCCTAAAAGCAGTCCACCACACTGCAGCACGTCTTATTGCAGGTGCAGGGACATTAGAGCAAATCACCCCTGGCCTATGCAAACTACATTGGCTGTATCATCTACAAAGCAGTCACGAGTAGCACATCAGTGTACCTGGTGGCTAACCTTACATGTCTGGTAGCTGTCCCTGAGATAGGCCAGGAAGGGATGCTCTGTGGCTTGGGTTAGGGCCTGAAAACAGGAGCTATATGTTATTTGCCTGGAAATGGCTATCCATGGTTGTAATATTAATTTGCGATAACTCTTTGTCAATCTAGCTATTGGTCAGTCGGTCTCTCCCATGCATTTCCTTAAAAAATGCGGAGGAGCTTCTGCAGACACTCATCCACCCTGGGCTCACACTGTCAATTCAGAACAGATCACAAACATCTAAAGTAGATTAAATTCGCACAAAATGTTAATAACCAAAACAAGTAATCCCTCCCAAACCATCTTACATATGTTTAGCAGGGGGGTTAGTTAATAGGACTCATTCATGTTTTCATCCAGCATATCGCTGGCATTTCTTATCAAGAACAGCCATGTGTTTCTCAAATTCATGCCTGCCGCTATTTTGTCTTTAAAAAAAGAAAATCCCATTTCTGCAACATTCTAATTACACATGGCAAATCCAAAAGCAAACCTTTGATAATAGCTCTAAATTTGCATGAAAACTGCATATTTCTATATAACAAGTGTATTAAGCTGACTCATTACTGACATTTGTGTTTCACCCAGAATCTCCTTCTATTGTACAATCAGAGGGTCACCTTGACAGAAGCCATTTGTGGAACTTCCTTTCCTGTTTCCTCTTTCACTTGTTAATAAAATAAACAATATGTATACATAATCACATATTTGGTTATTTTTTAAGCACTGGCAATGGAAAAAGAAGATTTACAGTACTGGCAAATGGAAGGGGAAACAGGAATGAAAGGTAAAATGGGGTTGAGAGAAGGCGAGCTGAGAAAAAGAGGGCTATAATACATCATTCAGCGTGTCAAGACAGTGCAGGCGAACGTATAATTTGTATAGCGCAGACGACTACCTGGGGGCTTAAGGGCAACGTAAATGTGGGTGAGTCCATGGTACAAAGTAGACATTGACAATACATTCATGAAATATATAGAAATAAGTACAGAAAAATGTGTACCACAGTTTCCCAACTTTTTGGATTAAATACAGAATGCTTAACTGTTTAATTCAAAGCCATTTCCTGAATTTCTGTTGGCTCGCCATCATATTAAGATTGGTGGGAAAGTTGTTCCAGAGTTTTGAGCAATCAGTTTAAAAAGCCTTTCCAGTCTCTTGGTTATAGTAATCTGAAGCATTACGCTAGCCTTGATCTCAAGTTTCAAGTTAGCGTTATTATCACGGACCAGATTAGCGATAATCGAGCTGTCCTCAGCGCACCGTGGATGGAGCAGGCTTGTTTTTCTGTAGTGTTGAGCAGCGGATTAATGTAGGAATACGTAGGAATTTAATAAACCGGGGCGAGTTGTGAGACTATCGGTATGTGAGCAGATCTTACCTACCTTGACCTAGACTGTTCTGCCCTTCAGGAAAAAGATGATCCAGGATAGTGGCAGGGGTGGAGGCTTAAAGGGAGAGGAAGTTGGTAGAGGAGAATGGTGTAGTCCACTGTGTCATGGGGTGTGGAGAGATCCAACAAGATTAGCAACACTAGAATGTTTGCATCCAGTGATTCCTTTATGTACAGTTGATTGGATTCTACCAAACTGACTGGCCAAGTTTTAAGTCCTAGAGCAGTGGGTTTTCTGTGATGTACACCTGGTATTACTTGTTAGCTATTTTCTCCAGCATCTGTAAAACAAAGTAGATTTTGGCTATGAGCCAGTAATTAGAAAAGTTTTTACGAATGATGGGATTTGTTCCATCGATAAGAAAGCATTATTAACGTCTACTATGAATAGCATCAACCTGCTCATTCTATCAGGAATGACTTCTGCTGGTGATGGTAGGTGGGCATTCTTTGATGTTTTCAGCCACTTAGCTACTTGCAAAATATCAGTTGGGTGTGAAGGCCCTTCTTTCCGCCATATTTCCATCTGAAGGGGCGATATGAATGGGTTAAGTACACACAGATAAATCATATATTGTCATTTATCTCCTTAACACGCAATTTATTTACATTTATTTGAGAAAAAAACACTTATTTGGAGAGAGCGAGAGTGTGAGAGAGAGAGAGAGCGTGAGAGAGAGAGAAAGAGAGAGAGAGAAAGAGAGAGAGAAAAAGAGAGGAAAGAGGCATGACATCCATATATTCTTAGCAATACTGTGCACTGTAACGAAAGTTTGCATGCAACTTTCTACTTTTCACCCTTCTTTACTCAGTGGTTTCTCAGCACTTTTTGACTATGATACTACACTTTCCTGCTCTTGTGGCTGTTCCCCATGGGGCGCTGTGTTGTTGTGTGTTTTTCTTACGTCTGTGAGGTGTATCCAGTATTTCAGGCCCTTAACCTTTACAGCAGAAGGTGTGCAATACACTACCTCATAAGGGCCATGGAATCTTGGGGAGTTCTATCTCCGCACGAAACTGCAAACATATACACTTTTACCGGGCATTAACTGCAGTGTCGGACTGTCTGCTGCTGGGGTGTTTGTGTCTGTTTCACTTTCTCGTGTAAATGTGGGTGCTATTTGTTTGGCTTACTTGCACAGTTTGTGTCAGTTTGGTGAGATATTCTTTAAACTCGCCCCCCAGCACTGTAGCAGCTCTGTGAGCGTCTGATGCCCTTCTTACTGGTGATAGTGGCATTTGAATGTGCCTCCCCGTCACTATCTCGTGCGGAGATCAATGATGGTCCTTACTAGGCTGTTTTGTGAGTTGAAACAGTGCTAGGGGCAAGCAATACACCAAGTTGTTTTTTAGGGTGTGACACAATTTGGAGAGTCTGCTCTTGAGGATGCCGTATATCTTCTGGACCACCCCGTTAGCCTGCAGTGATAAATCGAATACAGTTTGTATTTCACACCTAGCAATGATGTCACTTTCTTGAAGAGGTCATGTACAAAATGAGTGCCATTGTCTGAACGTATTACATCACGCATTCCCCACCTCGGGAATACCTCCCTTACCAGGAACTTTGCCGCACACTTGGCATCCGGGTGTGCACAAGGTCCTGCTTCCACCCAATGTGAAAAGAGGCACACCACCACAATGAGATATCTTGCTCCATTGCACCTTTTCGCCCATGTCGGAATAGTCAATGTGTAACTCTCGGATTGGTCCTATTGGGCACGGCAGTGTTCTCCGCAGCATCCTAAGGGTCCTCCCTGAACTGTATGTCTGGCATGTAGTGCATTCTATTATTAATTTTGCAAAGTGTTCTTGGAGGTTTGGAACAAACCATTCCTCCTGGATATCTGCTGCTATGTGTTGTTTGGAAATGTGTGCAGGGAAATGAAGCTGTTGGAAGGCCACGTGCAATAATTCTACTGGCATCACCACTTTTACTGTCATTTCTTGATGCCAGAGGAGGTCTGTGGGTGACTGCTTGCATCCCCTCTTTACCCATATTTCCTGTTCTTCTATTGGGACACGCTTCTGCAATTCTATTATTTGCATTATGGGCGTGGAGTTATACCTCTCTTCCGTGTCGTCTTGCGTGTTTGTTTTTACTACACATTCTATTGCTTGGGGAACGTTAAAGTATGCGGCATCCGCCGCTGCATTTCCGAGTGAGATGGCGTCAATGTTATTCATGTGGGCCTGGCATTTCACTAAAGCCACTACTGATGGCTCGGTCAATGCTTCAATAAGGTCATTCAACATTTGTGTGTGTTGTACAAGAGAGCCATCCGCTCTCCTGAATCCTCTTCTACGCCATCGTGACAGGCAGGAGTGCACTGTCGTTGTCACATATGTAGAGTCAGAGTATATTGTCACTGCGCATCCTTTGGCTGTGTGCAATGCTTCAATTAGGGCTATGAGTTCTGCTGCCTGTACTGAAAAATACGAAGGGAGGTACTATCACCTCATATTCATCTCATATTCGTCTCCTTCTATTCTCACCACTGCTGCACCTACGTTTTTTTCTCCTGTCTCGCAATCAATGGACGCTGATCCATCCACGAAGTACACCTCTCCTCCTTCTAGGGCATTTTCACTGGCTTTAGAAATATCGTCACCTTCCCCCTCATATGCGGCTTAGTCGTGAGCTTGCATGTATTCGACTGTGCATGGTTCTGTGATGAATATGGCTGGGTTTACAGGCTCACAGAGTACAACGTGTATGTTTGGGCTTTAGATTATTATTTCATATGCAGTGGCTCTCTGCGTGTTGAGTGTGGATTTTGACCTTTCGAGTATGGCAAGCAAATAGTGTTCATCACTGAACATCCCATTACTATGGTGGCGCTTTTCTCTATTGTGAAGGCCGCTGCTGCAAGGGCTTGTTCGCACGCAAAGTGCCCTAGCATTACAGAGTCCAATATGCCGCTGTAATAGGCCAACAGGTTGTGGCCTAGTGATGTTTTTTGTGTGAGTACTGCTGTCATTATCATGCCATTGTAGTAGGAGAATAGATAAAACTCCTGATCATAATCTGGTGTCGCTAGTTTATAATCGGGTGCTGTTGTGAACATGCCTTGTAATTTAAGGAATTGTGTGATCATCTCCTGTGTTCATTTTATGGGGGCACTGTTCTTTTGAGCCTCTTTCAGTGCCTGGAGAAGGGGGACAAAGGGGTGTGTGTATGCTGCGTAATCCAGTATCCATGCATGGCAATAGTTGCATATGCAGAGACATTTTTGCATCTCTTTTAAAGTTTTGGGAATGTGTGTTGCATGTATAGCCGCTGTTCTGTCTGGTATTATTCTCTTACTGTCCTTGGATATTAACTGTCCCAGATACAACACTTCTGCCAGGCAGTACTGCAATTTTACCCTGTCTACCTTGTGCCCCTTTGTTGCCAGTAAATTCAAAAGCGTTATTGAATATGCTCTGTACTGCTCTTCACTTTCACTACAAACTAAAAGGTTGTCTACACATTGAATTATTGTGCTCCTTACATCAATATTGCCGACATCTTTGTGCAAAGTTCTGTTAAAAGTACTAGGGCTCTCACATAACCTTGGGGCAATCTGCAATGTTCATATCATTTTCACACCTGGCTGAATGCTGTTAGGTATTGGGATCTGGGGTCGAGTGGCACTGAGAAAAAAGCATTCTTCAGGTCCAGCACTGTGAAGCACGTGCCCCCTTATGGGACACTGCACAAAATGGATGCAGGATTTGGGACTAGGGGGAGATCCTATGTATGTATGATGTCATTAAGTGGGCGTAGGTCCTGTATCATCCTTCAAGCCCCGCCATGCGCTTTTTTGATCGGATAGATAGCCGTGTTGTACGGTGAATTTGATGGCACGATAATGCCCTGTTGTAGTAGCGCATTTATCATCTCTTTTATACCTTCCTCCGCTTCTTTAGACAGTGGGTTGTGTTTTACTCTGGATGTCACTGCACCCGGTTTTAGATTTATTTTTATGGGCGTTACTTACTGTAAGAGTCCTACATCGTGTGGCCCTGTTGTCCATAAATTTGGCAGTACTTGTTTCATGTATTCATGAAATATTGAAGGTGGTGCACTGACGCTGGCCATGAGGGGGTTATTTACTTCTCTATGTTGAATCATTATGTCGCAGGGCACACACACATTTCCATGATTATCTCCCCATCAGTGTCACTGTCAGTGAACAGCTCTTCGTCGGTAAGATCACGTAGCGCTATGTTGTCCACTCACATCCATGTGTGTCCAGTCCTATTTCCACAATACGTTTAGTTGATACTTGCACCCCTTGTAGGTCACTCGAGAGGATGGTGCCAGGCACAATTTCTGGGCTTACCACTGGGCAAAAAACAAAATCGGATGGTACTCTCCATTCTTTTCACGTTATTTCAGGCACCACTCTAGCTAGTACATGTATCCCATAAATGAACATGTCAACATCCGTGGGCACTCCTCTTATTGCTACTTCATTTGTCATGGTACTGATAATTAGCATTGCTCTTAGTTGGCATACCCCTGGAGTGGAGCACACTACCCCTCGCTCTTTAAAGGAGATGGTGTTTGGCGCAGGCAAATAAGATGCATCACTGTACCCCGCACAAGGCCTAGTTAACAGTGGGTAAAGCCTAGTGAGTTCTTTGTCCCCCGTTTTTGTCACTTTCCCCTCATTCACTTCTCCCCCCCTGCTGAGGCCGACGCCGTTTCATACGGCGCTTCCTTGTCTACACCACTCACAGGGGATGTTTCTTCAAACATCCTCCAGAGATCTAACACTTCTCGTCTATTTTGAAATTGCTTTCCCCGGTACTTTGCTAACAAGTGGGTTGTCACAAGATCTAATATTCTTTTATTGAACGACCCTCCTTCTGGCCACACTTGGCATAATCCCTCCCCCTTTATCTCCATGAGCCACTAGTCATGGTACTTTTGGATTTTCTCGTTGTACAGGGGGAGGTGCTGTCAGATATGGGCTACTGGTGTATCGCTCCCCAAAGCTCCCTGCTCCACTTTCGTGTACACTCGTGTATGTGTTGTGCGTCAAATAGAATCAAAAAACACTTTTGTGTACCTTAGAATGCCTTAATAGGCAACTTTCAATGTCAGTTTAAAGAACTTTTCACTGAAACATTTTTTCGACTCCAGCATATATATAAAGCAGAATCTGAACAAGTTCAACACAGGTCAAATTTACATATTCTATTAGACATACTGACACAATTAACCTTGACAACAATTAATATAAAACACAGATTTGCTGCCCTTCTAGTTACACCCCCATCCTTCCCTGGACCGCACTGTCTTATTCTTCTCCCCCACTCACTCTCCCCACTCCCCTTCCCTGAGCCCCTTTTGGTCTGACTTCTAAAAGAGTTATGCACAATAAAAAGAATTTGCTAATATCTCCCGAGTCTATTCATGACACAAGACTCCTACATTTTCTATTTTATCTCCACTTATTTCATGCACTTGACGAGACAATGCTACGCGGCGCTGCCTTCCACCCCCTTTTGGAACTAGGTTCCCGTACTCTTCCCATATTCCGTTACTTCTATATTCACAACCTAATGACCATATAAAGAAAAGAGAAGAAAAAGCCTACCAGTCACACCCATACAAGCCCTAAACACTAAATCTGACTCCTCACTATTCCCTCAGCATTACCCTTATACTCATTACCTTCTTTTTAAATCCCCCTCCTCTGAGGTTCTTGCAACCAATACTCACATGTCCAGGGCGATCCGAGAGCCTCCGTTCATGGTCTAGCCACAATTGGGGCCGCACCCCAACCAAGTCGTGACCCGCCTTGGTCAGCAGTCTGGTATTTACAATGGCCAGGACCCTTGGAACCTCTCTTGTGTTTCTCACTGGTCAGCCGCAGGTGGCAATGGTTTTGCTGGGGGGCATCCCAGATCTTGCCGCCCTGCACAGGGGTATCTCTCGGTGCACAGTCGATCACATCTCACGGGTCACCAAGTGAAGGTGCTCACTCCCCACATCACAAATAAGACTCAGAATAATGGACACATCCCAGTAGGGAATGAGACCAAGAGATTGGTTGTGAGAGGCAACAAAGTCTTTATATAAGATTCAGCATCCAGAGAACTCTTTGAGAGCGCTCTGGCAAACAATACAAATATAATGCATTTTAAAGGGTTACAGCGTCATCAGTGATGATTTCTATACAGTCGACAAGTTAAATTTTGATTGGTGAGGGAATGGGTTCGAGTATGGTGCTGTAGGAGCCAGGTCCACGAGATTGGTTTGTGCCATGGTGGGATGTCGGACATCACGTGGTTCATCTGGGCCGGTCTGTGCGAGGTGAAGGTCGGGTCGCATCCGGGAGAGGCTGCTGGTTCTGGCTAACTAATCTACACACTATCTCAAGACATACAGTAAATAATGACCATTACTACACCTTTGGTATTTACGAGAGGACTATAAATTGTACCATGTGTATTCACATTATCTTGCTTCAGATCATTGGCGAGGTGAAGCGTGTGGGGGTCTTGCCCTCCAAGTGACATGTGGGGGGTGGGATTGATAGCTGTCGGGTCTGGCACATCAGACTGGGAGGGGATGGAGTGACACATGTTAGTTTTGGAAAGAATATACTGTGACAGGAGTTTGGTTTCATTGGGGGCACTCTACTGTGGTCAGCAAGGAAGGGTCACACTTCTGCTACATCAAAAAGAATAGCTTTGGACGGGCACAGGGTTGAACGGACAGTCATTTTCCAATAGTGGGGGTGAGAGGGGCAGGAGCAGGTTTGTTGAGATAAATGGGCCACAAGTCATGATTAGGCCTGCTCACACACAGGGCAGTGATCTCAGAGGATGGATGAAAATAATACACTTTTTGCTCGCAACAATTCACGTTAGAGCATCCATGAGAAATGGACTTGGGAGGCACTGGCGCGGTAGAAAAAAGGTGGGGGCTGTCAGTGCTCGCTGTGCATGGCACTGCTGAGGGGAGAGAAGGCTTCTCAGATACCAGAATGTGGCCCAGTCCAAAGATGGAGTCGGGGTACACATAATGGAGTCCAAATGTGTCTTGCAATAGCCCCACCTCTGTATGTGCTAGGGACTTATCCCCTGAGGCCACAAAAGGGCAAGGAAGGAGTCACTCCACTAGTGCATGAGCAAGTGATCCCTTTCGTGTAGAATTTATGGGGGAAAAACCGACCCCCTCCTTCCTTACAGGTGTATGGTGAGCTATTGGCGGTGTCTGGTTCTAGGCACTGAGCACACTGCAGAAATCGAAAACACCTAGTCATATCAACAATCAACAGAGAATATTTTGAAGTATCCAGGTTACAAGTGTAATCCAGACGTGGAACCCTTGCTCACTGTTCTTGGAGAGGCACAGCTCCACCTCACTGAAGAGCCCCAACCAGGCCGAAAACACGTGTCTGGGGTTGCTGTTGGTACTCTTGTTCAGAAGAGAATTGCCAGGCATTTCGGTGATGGACTGCCCTTGGGCAGGACAAAGACTGCTATGTAGTGGAAATGTCTTTTCTGTGAAAGGATGGTGAGCTAAAGACTCTGGTTGAGACTCTAACCCAGGATAGAGGCTTGTAGTAGAGAAACTCCCAGAACGCCCCTTGCTTGTGCATTTTAAGTAGCTTTGGGTCTTCACCCTAGGTTACAAGGGTAATCCAGATATGGAACCCTTGCTCACTTTTCTTGAGATGCACAGCTTCACCTCACTGATGAGGCCCAACCAGGCCGAAACACGTGTTTGGGGTTGCTGTTGGTACTCTTGTTCAGAAGAGAATTGCCAGGCATTTTGGTGCTGTACTTCCCTTGGGCAGGAAAAAGACTGATATGTAGTGGAAATGTCTCTTCTGTGAAAGGATGGTGAGCTAAAGACTAAGCTTGAGAAACTCCCAGAACCCCCTTCTTTGTTGAAGTATCCACACCATTTTAGGTTGTGAGAATGTTACCCAAATCAAATGGTCAAATGTAAAGGAATGCCTGAATAAAGAAGCTAGTATATTGCAGAGCCTCTTCTCCCTAGGCCTCATAAAACTACACCGGAGTTAGCAAAAGAACCAGAAGAAGCCCTCGGGTGACCTGACGAAAAGGTTACATGAAGAAAAATCAAAAAGAGGTTCAGACTTCAGCAGCTCCAATGTGATCGTTTGTCATTCAAACAAGAATTTTCCTGGTTGGTATTATCATGGTGGACTGCAGTATCCACTTATGAAGCTAATCACAGGGATTATGATATCTTACGTAGGTTAGCCATGGTCAATTAAATGTGTTCTGTATTGCCTGGCAAAAGAGCAAAATGTTTAGGCAAGTTGTTATTTTAGGCCTACTACTTGCAGGGGAGAAGTATGTTCCCAAATGCCTTTTCTCTAATTCTGATTTTTCAGATTTAGAGAATCATGTCAGACAGAAAGGTTTTTAGGGTGTAGTCCTGAGGAAATTTAACCTGCTGAAACACACAGAGAAAGAATCATGGCTGTGCAAAAAAGAATCCCTGCTCAAACTGTATCAAGCTTCAGCAATCAACAAAGGTGCATGTGGTCTTCGAATGCCCATTCTCACTCATGATTTAAAATATCTTACAAGTCTTCCCCAGTTGCTGACTTGTAATTGCTGCATCTTTACATATGTCTGATGCCACACATTCAACACTTCGCAATTCACTGTATGTTCTTAACGTGTAAACCTCTGGGTGACTTCGCATGATAAACATCTGCAAACATGCTATAATTCAAGTTGATCTCACCCAGTTTGTGCGCAAAGGAAACATGCAATTCGCAATTAGACAATGCCATGTTTATTCAACCAGACCTAATTGTAGTGCAGGCATTTGTGGCCGGTTGTATTCCACCTAATTTGTACTTTTTTACTCTGAATGTTTTTAGACTGTTTTATTCTGGGCAATAAGACTGGGTGAACTAATTCTGCCATATTTCATAACGGTTGAATGTCTGTGTTTATAGTGTCATTTTCAGTGGCTTGGTAGACATTTGGTTTAAATTAGTGCAAATAGTACATGTACTGTGCCTATCACCACCATAGCGATCTTACAAGGGATGATCTTGTCCAAGAGGTGGCGTATTGTGACCCTACCAGGGTGTCACCAGACCAGCCTCTGTAAATATGAAAGAAGGGTACTCGGGGGAAGGAAAGCATGATAGCACAGGGGCATTAGGCAGTTTAGTGAGGGAAAACACACAAGATGAGTAATGATCACGGCTGTGGTAGCTGGGATGCATGCATACCTAACTGTGATTAGTTACTAGTAAACGATAGAGAAAAGTTCAGAAATGAGGGGCTCAGTTTAACAGCAAGGCTTAACTGTGATGGTAGTATCTAGACCAGATGATACATGGTGCTAGATATAGTTGGTGTATGGTTGGATGATGGACGTTAGATGTGCTCAAGCAGCCCTAGTAGTGTGGGTCACATTTTGTATAAATCATTATGAGCTGAGGACGTTGCTAGAGCAGTTTATGGACTAGTCATTTGTTAAGGAAGAGGTATAAAATGAAAAGAACATTTTGTGTCCAAGCTAAAAATTTCAATGGGGTTACGTTGAGGGAGAGTTAAAATACATACATTGGATTTAGTTCAGGGAGAGGTAGAGCATTCCTTGTCAGAGTGTGGATACAAACATTCCAGAATTTGTGGGAGACAGGCAGGAGATTGCATTCAGCGTTTGTTACTGTGCGTGCCAACATTTTATGTGACAAGATGTAATGCTAGTTGCAAAGAATGGGCAAGATAATATTATTTCAGTGGCTGCAACTCAGTATGACATCTTTTTATGCTGAAACAAAACACTAGTTGCTAGGAAAGAAAAACTCATAGAATTGTTTGGTGAACAGATAATACATTGAGTGAGTGTAACTGAGAATGGCAACTTTCAATGGCCCTGATTAGGACCCAGGCGGTAAGGGGTTTACGCCGGCGTAAACCATGACGCACCTTACCGCCTGAGTACGAGTTCCCGTAGCGCCATGGTGATTTTAACGCCTGCTTTTAGCAGGCGTTAAAATCCATGGCGCTAAGGGACCTTGTTGTTAATTACGCAACCGTAATTTACGGTGGCGTAATTAACGGCTTCCCCACTCCCATTATGCCCTATGAGGCCAGAAATGGGAATGGGGAAGGGTAAATGGGGATTGGGGACTTACCGCCCCGCCAACCTCGGAATGGGGCGGTAAGTCCGCCAACCCCCATGGCGGAGTTGGCAGCTTAGCGCCATGGACCATGGTGCAAATAGCGCCATGGTCCTCCGCCAAGGTCCTAATGAGGGCCAATGACAAAAGAAGCTCACGTTTTGGAGAAAAGTGTAAGTCTTCTTTGGATGCAGGAATAGATTATGTTCAGTGGTTGGCCAAATTGTTATACTTTGCTTGCTATCAAAAATAATTGATTTTAAAAAGATTGTTACTCTTTCTTTCTTTCTTTCCTTCTTTCCTTCTTTCTTTCTTTCTTTCTTTCTTTCTTTCTTTCTTTCTTTCTTTCTTTCTTTCTTTCTTTCTTCGTTTATCTATTTGATTCTTGCTTTGTTTCTTTTGTTCTTTTGTTTTTATTTCTTTGTTTCTATTTCCGTATATCTGCTTCTGTCCTTAGGATGATGAGTTTGTATTTTGCAGGCATTCTGCCAATGCGGCTTCTAGAATTTGTGAGGTTGCTATTGTCCAACGGGTTTTTTTCCCACTTATGAGACGACACCACCAGGTATCCTCCTCTCGTAGGGCGATGGATTCCAGCACTGGGGTTAGGTATGCTTTCCTAAAATAGGCTGTTTCAGGACATGACATCAGAAGATGTCTCACTGTTTCGATTTCGGCACTATTCTTGCATAGGCGGCACTGGTTCGTTGTTGATAGCCCTCTTAGAGCTCTTATTTCATTTGTATGAAGAAGGTTTAGCCTAGCCCTTAAGAATGTGTTTCTTCTTCGTTTGTCCTGGAAGCACGTGAAGGCTTGGTCGATTTCATTTAGTTTTTTGGTTTGGATGGGTAAGTGGCCTAAGAGTTTTTTAGCAGCAGCTTTTTCCAGCGTATCAATCCAGTCAAGTTCATTGAGGTTCCTCTTCACACGTGTTGGATTTCGGGTTAGATTGTCCTCATCGCATCCGATCTGTGGCAGACAGTCTTTCTGTTTGAGAGCCCAGGTTAAGAGGATTTTGCTTTTTCCAGCAGTTGATTCTTCTTTTAGCATTTTGTATTGTGGGGCGGAGTCTGGCATGATGATTTTTCCAAAAAGGCCCATTTCATTCCAATCGACAGTTGCCTTCAGTGACAGCAAGCCCAGTTCCCCCCTGATTGCGGGCAAGGATGTAGACTTCGGTAGGTGTAGTAGTTCTCACCAGAAGTAAGCTTCCAGTTGTGGCCAAATGTTCAGAGGAATATTTTGCATACCTTCTCCTCCGTATGTTATCGATGGGACGAATTTTCCTTTGTAATACTTTATTACAGGCAACAGAGAGAAGCGGCCGAATTTTCTGTCTTGGGCCTTGGCCTGTGAGGTAGTTTCCGAGTTTTTTCCCAGAGGTTTGTTTGCATGCTTATCTCTTTTGCGTCGATCATAACCCCTAGGTATTTGAATTCCTTTACCTGCTCTACTTTTGTACCGTCTATCGTCCAAAGGTTTGGTTTTCTGTTTGGCGGCACTGGTTCCAAAAAACCAAAATCCTGGTTTTTTCGAAAACCAGGATTTTGGTTTTCTCCTTGTTGATAACCAGATTGTTTTCGGTTGCGTATGAGTTCAAGCTATCCAGCTTCCGTTGGAGACTGATCGGTGTCTGATCTATCAAGATAATATCATCGGTGTATAGAAGCCTCGGGATTTCTGTGCCTCCTAGTTTTGGTGGGAAGGTTCTGAGTAGGTCGCCGGAATCTTTTAGGTCTCTGAGGAAAGCCGTGAAGAGGGCCGGTGCCAGAGGGCAGCCCTGCTTTACTCCTCTCTCAGTTGTAATTTCTTCTGACAGAGTGCCTGTCTGATTTAGCTTCACTCTGATAGATGTTTTAGAGTGTAGGGCGATTATTGGTTCGAGGATCTGCTCAGGGCCTTTCCATCTTTTCAGCTTCGCCCAAAGGAGGCACGATCGATCTTGTCGAAGGCATGAGTCAGGTCCACGAAAGCCAAATAGGTATTTTTGTCTTTTTCTCTTGCCCGGTTTTTTAGGATGCTTAAGAGCATGATGTTTGTTGTTGTTCCAACATTTTTGGTAAAGCCTGCTTGCAGCGGATCATTGCATGGCAAGTGTTTTGCCCACTGTTGGAAGCTTGCGAGCAGGTAGTAGCCGTAGATTTTCCCTATTGTGTCCAATAGGGCAATCGGTCAGTAGTTTGATGGATCAGATCTTTCGCCCTTTTTGAAGATTGCTACCACCGTTGCTGAAGACCAGGAGCTGGGAAGTGATTTTGAAAGGCTGATTTCCTTGAAAACAATACTGATGAAGGAGGCCCATTGGGCTCGATGTGTTTTCAGATCGAAGTTTGTTATCCCATCTGGGCCGGGCGCTCTAGAAGTTGTTAGGTTTTGTATCGCTCTTTCAATGTCATCTTTGTTTGAATAGTCTTCCCACGGTGTGGCGCTCAGAGTGTGGGTGTAGGTCGCGTTTGTCAATGGTTTCTTGAAAAGAGTGGTAAAGTGTTTTATTCAAGAATCTTCGCTTACTGCATTACTGTGCTTGAGGATGAACCCTCCCCCTTTACGAGGCTCCAGAATTCTCTGGAATTTTTCCCATTGACCTTTTTTAACATCAACTCGGCATCTTGCTGGTAGAGGGAGGCTCGATAGAATTTTAGCCAGCCAGTATATTTCTTGGCCTCCTCTTGATATTGTTGCTTCATCATTTGTGAGTTTGTTTTTTGTGCTTGTCGTTTAAGTTTTCTAAGTGCTCTTCGTTTCGTGACCAAAAGTTTATTGTATTGGTGCGGTCTTTGCAAAGCTGTGGTGGTTATCTTTGGCTGATCTCTTTGATATGGGATCAAGAGTGGTTGGTAGTCTATTGTGTGTTGGCTTGTTTTGTTTACTTCCCCGATGAGCTTTTGTCTGTATAATTCGGCAAGTTCCAAGATTCGATCGTTTGTCATCCTTAGCCGGTTTCCTTGGTTGTTTACCTCAACCTTTGTTTCCATGGTTGTTTTTGGGGGGTTGTCAGACAGCCAAGTCATTTCCACAATGTTGTGATCACTTGCTTTTACTCGTGTGATGTCGAAAGATGTTAAGAGGTTTAGCAAAACTTCAGAGGTAAAGATGTAATATATTGTTGCATTTTGGTGGGCTCTTTCCCATGTAGGTATTTGTTGTGTGTTTGTTGACTTTTGCGCAGCGTTGTATATGTGCCTCGAGTCCATCAGTCTCACCCATTTTTGTCCTCTTGAGTCTCCCCGGCATGCCTCTTTGGGGTTACTCGATGGTTCTTTGGCGAGGGGGCAAGACGCGTTTAAGTCTCCACGGATGGCAATCATCGTGATATCTGTGTTGGCTTGGATGTCATCGATCTCGGCTTCAATGGTCCTCAGAAATCTCTCATCTGAAATTGCTTTCGTGTTCCAATACACTGTTATTAAAGCCATTGTTGATTTTAGTGACTTTTTACTGGTTGGATCTTTCCTTGTCCATTCCACCTGGATTGAGAGATGGCTTTGTGAGAATGAGCGTTTTCTTGTAATCTCGAGACCGGAGCCACTTTTCACAGCTATTAGCAGTCCTGCAGACGGGCGACCTATAGCAGCTCTTTTGGCTGGTGCAATTTCAAGTGAGTATCCGTCTATCGCTGGGGCTTCTGCTAGCCAAGTTTCTTGGAATGCCAAGATGTTGTATTTCCCGAGATTAGTGTCTCCAGGAGTTGTTAAATGTTTGAAACCCCTGGTGTTCCATGATCCGAGTTTCAGTGAGGCAGCTTCTTCCATTTGAGTTTGAGTTTCAAATGTTTTATGCCTCACTTCTAACTGCTATTTGCTAAATTTTGAAATTGAAGGATTTGGCAGCCATGCCCAAAGTTGTTTGATTGGGCCAAGAGCTGTTTGGCTGTTTGTTTTTCCTGCGGTCAGAGGAGGGTTTGCATGCTCCAATGCGGTAGGTTTTTTTTTCCAGATCTATTTTGGTTCTTCGTGGTACATCCTCCGTGTGCGATGAGTTGTTTCGCCTCCGTTCATCCGGTCTCGGTGTCGGCGCAGGCTTTATCCTTGGGTTTTTATTAGGAGATGCTTTGTTTTTTGTTGCTTGAAAGTGACGGTGGTAGTGTTGAGGCCTAGTGTTGGCCCGACAGTTCTCTGGCGTTCTTTCTCGTTGATTATTTTGCAGGAGCTTGCTTTGACCTTGTATTTTCAGTGATGTTTAGTCCTAGTTTTAATAGGATTTCAGAGTCTGTGTTGGATAGAAACGAGTTTGAAGACTCCTGTATGTGAATATATGCTTTAGCTTTTCTAGCGATGTGGTATGGTTCCACAAGCGTAATGTCCTTCGGAGTTAGGCGTTTCAGGTCTTTGGTGCTCTTCAGGATCTTCATAATAGTACCTCTATTCAGGGTTAGAGATTCTTTGTTTGTTTCGGATTGTTCCATTTTTAGGATTATCCCTTTGTTGGTCTTGTGAAGAGGGCTATGGGCTGAACGAATTTTGTCATGGGGTCTTTTGTCTTTGCTTTGGTCTTGATGAGCTTGGCCTCTTTGTTTTTTCATTTCGGCCAGCCCTTGCGGTTCTGGTTTGTCCTTTGAGGTTCTGTAATTAAAGGATAATTGTTCTGGTTTTCTTTCTCATGTGGCTTCTTTCGGAGGACGATCTGTGAGCGAAGGAGTTTGTGTAGTGGTTGTTTGACTGTTTCTTCTTTGTTTTTTTGATTGGTTTTCTTTTTCAAAAGAGCATGTCGATGTTGGTTTACATACCCTTGGGGACTTATTATCTTGTGTTTCTGGCGAGGAATGGAGAGTAATGTTCATTGAACTTTTGTCTGCCAAAAAGTCTTCAGTAGTTCTTGGAGATTTTTGTGTTTTGTTGGCGGACATCTCACTGGAGTTGGGCATTGAGCTTTTCTGGTAGTTGAAGACCAAGTAGTTTTGCTTTTCAGTGAGCGCACTTTTTTGAGTTGGTATCTGAAGTGTTTGGGTGATCAATGATGATACAATGATGATACAAGCTTGGTCATTTGGTCTTCGTTCATGGGTGAATCTTTTTGGTCCTGCCAAGGATTTTCTTTTTTTTTCGGTGGCAGCAAGTTCTTGAGTGCCCGAGAATACAAATTGAAATGGTCCTTGTTGGGAATCGGTTTGTGTGCAAGCACAAAAGCTCTTCGGCTTGGGTTCCATCCTTGCCGTTTTGTTCAGTTCAAGGGATTGCAGAGTTGGGGCAATCTTTGCTTGTTTTTGCGCTATTTTCTTTTGCGGTGATGAAACCCTCAATGAAAATTAGCTTCGTATGCAGCATAGCAATTAGCGTGGTATGATCTTTTAGTGTCTCGTTTAGGGACTCGTAGAGTTTCCCGAATGGCGATAGACCTATCGTTATGGCAGACATTATCGTCGTCAAGTCTGGGTTTTTTTTGTAGGAGTTTCTTTCTGCATTCCTGAAAGGTCTGATTGGTTTCTGTTTGGGGCCTCAAAGTAAGAATCTTGAGGGGCCCTCTGCTCCTGCTGATGGTTCATTGCCCGAGGTTCTCGTGCGAAGTGAGGGAGAGAGGATCTTCTCGCCGAGCTTTGTGCGCTGTAGAGCAGCCACTCTGCATCTGCGGATATTCTAGGGTGTTGAGATCTTGAAGCTTTAGGTTTATGAAAGACTTCCAGGTGGTCCGGCGTGGATGTTATTTGATTGCTTTGGCTGCCGGCCTCCAAACCTTCGTCAGCTTTTTTGGTTTCATGGGTGGTGGGCAGCAGGTCGGTATCTACGGCTCCCAGGTCTTTACTTGGGGGAAATTGGGAGGGTTGAATTGTAGTTGGTGGCCCCAAAGGAAGGGGCAGTTCAGCCGACCCCTTTGCAGTGTTCAGCTCAGTTGGCAAGGGCTCAACTGCACAGTTTTCAGCTGAGTTATCTTCTGTGACGTTTGGAGCCCTGCTGGCTTTGGAGATTGGAGCAGTCTTTCTTGTTTTCACTGCTGGTTGCAGGTGCGTCAAGGCCTCGAGTACCTCATCATCTGTTAGTTCCATGAGCACCTCGTGTTTTCTTTTGCCTTGTCTAGCAAACAGTTCTTTTAAGGAATTGCAGATCATGGTTTTGGGGGTGGCTCCCACTGGATCTTTGTTGTGCCTTTTTGGTTTGGCCAAGTCTTTTGCCATTTTTTTGTCCTATTTTTTTGTGGTTTTTTTGTATTGTTTGATTCGCCATTGAGGCTTTGGACGCTGGTCTTTTTCTTTGTCTGAGGATTTGGTTTGGGGTCTTGAATGTATTCCCACTCCTCAGCAGTATCAGGAGGGACGATTGATTCACCGGATTCCAGTTCTTTTTCTTCCATCTGTTCTGCAATACCACTAGTCTCCTCCGGGGGAGCTAGCACATCCGTGCTAGGTTCGGACATGCTCGTGTGAGAGCAGCCAGCTGGAGTCGCGCTCAGCGGGCGGAACGAGCCAGAGGCTCCAGCAGCCTTGAGGCCGCCCGTGTATCTGGGCGCGAATCTCCACGGCAGATTCGGGTGCCGCCGCCTCGCCATCGCACCTTGGCGGACCCTCCGCCTTTGAAGGCGACGCCAGCCTCCCAGCTTGGGTCGCGGCTGGGGAGGGGGAGCCCGCCGATCCGAAGAGGATCCTCTGCTCCAGGCAGACATTCGCGGTGAGTGGGAGTCCTTGTATTACGCAGCAGTTTGTTTGTTTTGAAAGTTTAGCCTGCCGTGCTGCAGCCGCTTCCTGGCCAAGCCCATGCTCCCGTGGAGGCATTTCCCTCGCGGCCAGTCCTCCCACTGGCCACATTGGGCTGCCTGCACCACTGGGCACGGGCTGGGAGCTCGAAGCGGTTCCCACGTTCTCATCGTTTCCAGCGTTGTTTTCCTTGTTTTCAGAGAAGGTTGTTGCTGGAGCTTCCGTCTCGTAGCTCGTCCTTTTGATTGTGGGTTTTTGTATATTCGTAGATTCCGTCAGGGGGGTGTGAAACTCAGCCCCAGGTTGTTGACTCCTCTTGGGGGATTTCTGGGTGATTGCTGCCGCTTTTTTTGGGAGGCTGTGTCCCGATTGATGTGGAATTTCGGCCGCTGCCCGTCAGGGTGGTGTTTGTGGACAGCAGCTTCTAAGGTGCATTTTTTCTTCTTCTGTTGCCTCGCTAGAGATGTCTAGGCTGCAGTGTTGCCGGAGGTCAGAGGCTGTTGCCGTGTCTCTGCCAGGGACTGCAGAGACTGCAACTGACTCTGCTCTGACTCCGCGGCCGCTCCGCGGTGTAGCTGGGTAATTGTATCCTCCCAGTAGTAGAGAGAAAGAACAGACTCGGAGAGCAAGAAAGGTCCAACCTGCAGAGACTGCAACTGACTCTGCTCTGACTCTGCATTTTGGAATGTTTAGATGAGGGAGAGTGAGTTCACTGGGTGTGATGGGACTTCCATATTTTTGGAACAAGAGAAAATACCAGTTGCAGGGGAAAAGTCTTAAAATATTTTGGAATCAGGGAGAGATAATATTCAAAGGCTGCACTTGATGGTGCCATCTTTGTGGCAAGACTAAATCGTAGGTGCTTTGGAAGAAATTGTCTGAGAATTGTTTGGTGGGAGGAGAGAGCATTGAGTTGTTGCAGCTGAGTGTGCCAACGTTTGTAAAGGGACCAAATACTACTAGCAACTAGACATGATGTAGGAATTCTGCGTAGGCAGCAGGATATCATATTCAGTGCATGGCATTCACTTTACCATCTTTTTGTCAAAACAGTAATTGTCTGCTAAGAACATGTTTGAGGATTATTTGGAGCCATTTGAGTGCAATCAGTGCCTTTAACTGAGTATGCTATCTTTTGTGGAAAGAGAAAATACTGGTTGCATAGAAAAGTGTTAGAATTCACTGGAAGCAGGATGAGATTGCTTTCAGTAAATGTAACTGAGTATGCCATCTTTTGTGGAAAGAGAAAATACTGGTTGCATAGAAAAGTGTTAGAATTCTCTGGAAGCAGGGTGAGATTGCGGTCAGTAAATGTAACTGAGTATGCCATCTTTTGTGGAAAGAGAAAATACTGGTTGCATAGAAAAGTGTTAGAATTCTCTGGAAGCAGGATGAGATTGCGTTCAGTAAATGTAACTGAGTGTGCCATAATTTTGTGATGAGACAAAATACCACTAACGACTAGAAAAAGTATAAGAATAATGTGGGGATTTGAGGAAATAGTATTCAACAACTCTGCCAGATTGAGAAATGTTGTTGTTAGAACACAACGTAGGAGCTGGTGCTAAAAAAAAGCCTTAGAATTGTTTGAAGACGGAAGAGTGCATTCAGTGAATGTAACTGAATGTGTCATCATACAAAATACTAGTAGAGAGTAGAAGAATCTCAAATGCTTTAGCTGGGCATTAGACAAGATATTATTAAGGATAAACTGGCATACGTTTACAATTTGTGAACTGCAACACCAACAATAAGGTTTCAGCCTGAGTTGTAGAGAAAATAGTGGGGCAATAGTTTGAGGCAAATTGTACAGGCTATTTAAAAGAGAGTCAATATATCTGCAAAAGACAAAGGAAGAACGTTCTGCATTGTTCTATGGCACTTAGCTTCCTGCTGCCTCTGGGTGAGTGAGAGCCTTGAAGCGAAGCAGATCAGCCTTGCAGAAGGGGGAAGGATGTAACTAGAAATCCCTGTGGTCATTTGGTTTTACAGCACAACATATAAAATGCTCAATTCTAACATTGTACCACCACATACAACACTCAGCATTTTAAATCACAAACAATGACAATGCCAACAATATAGACCTTTAAGATGTCAAATGGATGTAAACAGTTCAGGTTTTGAACCTAGAAGTTGCCAGTCTTAGAATTAATTTGCGACAGGAGCATATTATATTCCCTGGCTATAATTGATAGTGCCATCTTGTGATAAGGTACATAATAGTTGCATGTTAGGCGGTAACAATACAACATGCAATAAATATGCAGTATTTTAAAATACTTCACATTTCACCAGTCCACCTGATTGCAAGACGTATATGTAGTCGCACGTCAGAATACACGTGTAAAAGTCAAATAAAAAAAACAGGCCACATCATGATAGAAAAAGAACACATGCCAATGGTCTGACCGTCTGCATGAAGTATTTCCAAGGACAAATACTGCAGAATTATGAATTGGAAAACTGCCTAAGAACCTTCAAAAATCCCTCCCTAGTGTAAGTCTACTGGAAAGGAGGGGGAAATGGCTTGCAAGTGATACAAAATAGTGTATATGGCAAAACTAGAGTCAGATCTGCCGGAGGTCACACATGGCACAAGAATGCCTCAAGAGTGCGGTCATCTATTTGTCAAATTCCCAACCACGTATGACGAAAACCTTGTACCCCGAACATCTCTCACACACACACACACAAGTGTAGGCAGTACACATCTAGAGAAACGTATCGGCGGAGAACGGTTTAAACATCAGTCTTCAAGGAGGGCAAATCTGCCTAGCAAAGCAATCATCCTGTGGAAACGATAGTGATGACAGCTATCACTTGTTAGGAAAGGCAGGGGAAGCACAATCTTATAAGCACATATAATATTGCCCCCCTGCTTTTCAGTGATTGCAAACCTTCACAAATCCGATGTTATCTCTGATGACTGTGTAGATTCCCTACCTGTGTCCTAAACTATGGACACCAGTATTTATAGTGTGGGGGGGTTTATTCATGGAATCTATAGTAGGCATCCCCTCGCCTCCACAAATCAAATACACACATGCATAGTTCCTACTCACTATTCCCCTTTTCCACCCCTACCCTTACAAAAACAATTTCCATCCTCCCCCTAGTAGAACAATGATGTATATTTTCCCTATAAACTCTTCCTCTGTGACACTGGCACCACTAGAAATATCATACCCAGCCTCTTCACAACAGACAACAACATGCAACCAGGTTTATTTTGGCTGTTTGCTATGGCTGGGAGGACAGGGGGGCTGGGAGGACTGGGAGAAGAAATTGCGGGCCTATTAAAAAGACTGGTGGCGGCAAAGGAAGGGTGCTCAGCACCACAGGGGCAGTTGTGGTGGATGAGTCCATGGCACACTGGGCCTGGGCCGATGCCAGCTCCTCCAGCATTCTTGGCATCCAGGGGAATTCCAAGGTCATGCTTTCAATGAGCTTCTGGATGTGCTGAAGCGTTTACACCACACATTCCTCCTGCTCAGCACCTCTCTGTATCTGGCTTATCCATACACTCCAGTGCCTGTCAAGCTCCTCTGCTGTGAAGATTGCAAGGTGCTCCTGCTCCTCCTGACTGTGCTACAGAGACTCTTCAGCATTACATGTCTACGTCCGGTGGGACCAAGGCACCCAGTAGCACTGTGTGTCTCCCCTCCAGCCCCTGAAGGCAGTATTTTACAGACACGAGGTGGTGGGGGTGCCAGCACCTGCAAGCCCCCTAAGATGTCCATCACCATCAGTGGTGGTAGGCGTGGCCTTTTAGTAATGATGGGGCTAGTTTTCATTATTCTGCTCCCTAAAAGACTCTATGCTCCTCTCCACTGGCATCGGCCTTTGTTTTGATGGCAATGGAGCAGGTGCACTTACCTGGATGGACGTTGTTGCCCCCTTGGCAGTTGACTTCCACCTAGGTAACAGACTGTGCTGTGGCTTGTTTCTGCTCTGCTGGGGGTGGAGGCAGGAATAGAGGCAGTGCTGTGTATATGGTGGAAGTGGTTGCAGGGCAAGTGGTGCTTACTGCGGTTGGGCCCATTGCCTTTTAGTGGTCCACTGCATGAGGCTGTCGGTGCAGCCATGGCATGTGTTGGAATGAGAAAAGGACTACGGCAAGTGGTCACGCGTAGCTGGTGTTGGCAGGGTCTGATTGGCCCCTCAGCCTTTCGACCCGTGGCCGGGCCGAAATCATCCCTTGGGAGTGGGGGCCGGTTTCTGGCCATGCCTGGGCCGGTTTGGAAGAAAACAAAATTTGCAAAACAATTATTTTTGTTCAAGTTATTTATTATTTTGAAAAAGCCTTTCATCCTTCTTAGGTTGATAAATGAGTACCAACACAGGTTGGGTTTCATATTTGTTCTATAAAAAAGTGCTTATGCGCAAGTGCTATACAATAACATTATCATTTGGCCTTGGACGTCTGCTTGGATTCCCACTAATTTACTGTACTTAGGGCAAATGCTATTCTTCCTGTTTTGTCAAGGGGTGAAAGGTCGTGTTTCATTGCTTCCCAGGATGTCACTTTGAGGTGGCATCAAATGACATCACTTCTGGTGATGTCATCAGAGGTCAAGGGTCGTGAGGCGAGGGGTGGGCCACTTTTTTGAGGCGAGCGGTGGGCCACTTTCTTTTGGGTGACCGGGCCTATTTCTTGTCCCAGTCCAACCGTGGGTGTTGGACAGGTCAGACACTCACATGCCATTTGGAGCCCCACTGTCAATTTGTGCAAATACGCGTTTGGAGTTCATGCCTGTATAGCAGGGTACATGTCTGGGTATCTTTACAGGCTGTTTCTATATCAGTTGGTGGCTGAAATATGTCTTGCTTCACACTTTTCCATGGCACTGCTAGCTGTGAAAATGGCTGGCACATGCATGGCGAAACCTCTGCCATGTAATCTTATAGACACTCCACGCGTGGAGGCTGTTCATTGCAATGGAGTCAGCACTCCAGGCTGTTGTGTGTTTTTCAGCCAATCTGTGCAAATATCTGTACTTTAATGGGCCATGGTTCCTATGGCCCCCACATTTGGAACACTTAAAAGTGATTCTTAAATGCGAACTACACAAAAGGCAACACTTACAAACAGTTTAGTAAGCTAGTGTACTTACTCCAAAGATAACACAAATATCGATCATGTGTATTGTGCACTCCCTGGGCTAAAGTATCCCTTCACTTGCTAATTGCTCTCTCACTTTGAGCCATCTGATTCTCATAAGGGCAGAGTACAAAAGATGCAATACATCCTTATGTATACATACTATCTTGTATTATTTACCTGTCCGTGTAAATGACTATGTTGTATATTTTGTTTCACGTTTTGATACCTAATGTCTCTATCATGCATCCATAACTTGTACAAATGTAACTGGAAAAATGCGCCCAGATACCTAAGGGTTTGGTGCGCTATACAAATAAATATACAATACAATACAATGTAGCGCAAGAGGGTGAACTGGGAATTTTCATTTAAAGAGCCTGCAGCACGATTTATTATAGCCCTGCCATCCGGCCATGGCTTTGGGCAGTGGCACTGTGTTCTCCGTGCAATGCATAGTTTGTGAATAAGATTTCGGGGGGTCACACTGGTCTTAGACAAGGGGAAATGTGCATAGACAGGAGGATGTCCACCTGCCTGGCAGTAATATAGTTTTTGTCCTCAAACTCCCACCGTCCAGGAAGTATAGGTAAGGCCTGATACTCCCATTGGTGCATGCTGAAAACTGAGAATAGCTCAGATAGGGGTTAAACCCACTAGAAGCTGTGTACAATAACCAGATGCCGGTATGTGTAACAGATGGCTACAAGTAGCAGTTTATTATGTTTCTAGGTCTTGGAAATATGAATTAATCTTTTATAACCAGCTTAATACCAGCGACCACCACTAAACACAAGGCCCAGAGCTTCCCTCCCGGTATAGTTGAGAAAAGGCAGTTGATTGTTTAGGCTGATATTACCTTGCATTTTGAAGCACGCAGGATTCCACTCAGGACGGCGAACATAAAGCTATAATCACACTGTTTGCTTTATGGCAGGTTTAATGTAATTGTTTGGTGGGTTTATATATTGGTATGTGTACTTTTCAGTCATCTTTATGAAACAGGGCATTATTTTAGCTCCTTGGCATCACACATTAACACACATTTGCATTAGCTAAAGATGAGAAGATATGTGGTCAAGTGTCTGAAGTGCACGCTGGGATCAAATCCCACCAATCAGAAATGGTGATACTAGTCAAATCATTTAATTTCACTGTGGTGTATCCTCCAGAATTGGGATGCCAGATATAGGTTTCCTGTTATGGGCAGGGAGGCAGGACAGCATGTATGTATTTGTGTTGCAGGGATCGGGATGAAGATGGCAAGTGTTGGGTTTTTGTTGTGTCGGTTGAGGATGCAGAATGACAGGCACGGGATTGGCGTTTAAGGGTTGGGAGGGAGACAGCAAGGTATGTTTCTTTTGCTGGCTCGGCTTGCATTTGGCTCTTATAGCCAAGAGAGGCCCCATGGCTCAGCTCTGGCTCAGCGCTACCCATCCATTCCTTGGCTTCCTCCGCTCTAATACTAGCAGTGACTAGAACAAGTAAGTTTTAGACTTCTTTGGAAGCGGAGGAGATTATATTAAGAGGCTATTAAGCAGATGGAGTGGAGTGTATTCAGTGGCTGTTACTGAGTGCCTGATCTTTAGCTCAGGAGAAAGCAAGCATGAAAAGTGGACATTCTCCCCTCCAGTTTCCACACCACCATTCTGAGGTGAGTCGATTCGAGTGGAGCTGTCCTGATTTCCAGTGGCAAACGCTGCTAAATTCTACTGTTGTGTGGGCAATGTGCGCCCGGGCCTCATTGTAAGCATTTCGATAAAGTCTGACATTTTTTCATTTTCAGCCATGTCATTAAATCTCCTGTAACCCAGAAAAGTGGTGCCACAATCCGGGAAATGTCTAACTTATACAAGAAAAACGTGTGCCGTGACTATGTTGTACATTTTGTTTTACGTTTAGATACCTAATGTCTGTATAATGTATTTATAACTTGTAGAAATGTAACTGGAACAATGCGCCCAGATACCTAAGGGTTTGGTGCGCTATACACATAAATATACAATACAATACAATGTAGGGCAAGAGGGTGAACTGGGCATTTTCATTTAAAGAGCCTTGAGATGTTTTTTTTTTGTATTTTTAATACGATTTGTATTGCTTTATACATTTCATAAAACAGAGGACAAACGTGCCGTAGTGCATATTTTACAGCAATTCCAACCCCGACGCCCCCAGCCTCCCCCCACACACCCATCCTCCTCCTCCACGCTACGCTCCCATTCCACAAAGGAAGATTTCTCCCCTGTTTTCCTGACCCCTCTTGACAAAGACAAATGCCAGTGCCACCAACTGCAAGCGCTGTGTTTCCCGGTATCCCTACCAAACATGCCTTGGGGTCCCCGCCTGTGTTTCCTACCACGTATGCCTTCCCCAATACACTTGCATATAGTTTCACTGCCAGACTTAATGAAAAGAAGCTCCCCTTTGCATCAACCTCTCGTCTCTCCTTTCTGTGCAACAGCCAAGGGTGTAATAGACCCAGAGCTGTGTTATCTGCATCATCCAGTGTTGAACGTTTGTAATTGGGTATTTATAACGCACCTACTATCCAGAGGTTTCTAAGCAAGCGCAGACCTGGGGATTGAACCTATGTTGCTCCATGTCCTCTTGCTTCCAAGGCGAGCATGTTGCCCCTGAGCTGTCCTCCTGGCGCGAGCTTAATGGCCCTCTCCCACGCCAGAAACAGTGCTGTATTTTTAAATGCAGAAGAAGGGCTCTGCAAGGAGAATGACCTCCCAGCGTCTTCCCTGCATTAATGAGGGTCACTATGGCCGTTGTCAGGCCGTAAATCACAGTCATGCAAACGCCAGGGCTTTTATGTCCTTATACAGATGATGGGGGTTTTACAAAAAATAATTGTCCTACACGGAGCAACACTGTTTTAATCTTAAGGGGACCTCCGAATTCGGCAGTGCGTGCCATATTTTAGTCAAAAGACAAAATACAAGTTGCAGACAAGTATATTCAGTGGATGCCACTGAGAGGGCAATTGTTCCGTGATGAGACAAAATACTGGTGTCCCCTAGAATTCATTTTAGAATTGCCTCGAGGCAGGGGATTATATCTATGTAACTAGCTCCCATTTTCTGCAACTAAATCTGAGAATAATATTGATAATCAAGTGCAAGAGGAAGGTGACCCATCTTAGCCCAGGCTACAACACAATCATTTTAGAAACCAGTGCTACTGAGGAGCAGAAGAAGGCGGACAATGCCACAGTTACACAGAGAAGAGGCAATGATGGGGCTACGCTTCCACCTCTGTAGACATGTATTCCAAGTCAGCACGTTAGACCTGAAAGGGCAAACTGCCAGTGTGTGGAAGCCATGCCACCAAATCCACCACCTCTGCCTCCGTGGCAAGACGTTGAGCGTAGGAAGGTATGTTTTCTGGCTCAAAAGGGCAAAGTTACCAAATGTGAACATTCTTCATACTACCGTGCATGAAACAATAGCATCTCTCCACCCGCAATCTTTGTGGAAAAACCTGTTAGCCAGGGAAATGTTGCGGCAAAGTTGGTAGCCCTATCTTTACTGTGTCATATGATGCAACTCCTTGCAAAGGACTGGAAAGAATCAAGAACGCTTATTTTGTAGCCAGTCACCATACTACCCCAGTCCATACTGTTATCTCAGAAAACCTTGCTTGCCACTATTTTAGCATAGGAAGGCAGCCAATATCCCTGGCCTACTTTTATTTCTATGTGAAACCAGGGCTGCAAACATGAACATTTTCTGTCTACTTCAGTGACTGCTGCATGTGTACATGCAAGTTTGAGCAACCACCTAACCTAATCCAAACCCCTGGGCAGATGTGCTTCAAATCTGTTTCAGGGGTGGCAGAAAGTGGCGCGCCTGTGCCGTTTGCTATTTTGGTGGAAATCCGTTCAGTGGATTTTTTTAAAAATGTGGCCGAGAGCAGGGCCCCCCAGCACCAAAACCCTTTATTTATCTCCAATGGTTGTGCATTGCAGCAACAGTAGTGTTCCAGAAATGAACATTTTTCTTTCATGTGTGTGAGATGTTCTCGTGAGCATTCTTGTGAGAACGGGAAAGTATGACGCTCTTAAAGATTTGATAGGAGGTGCTTAAGGATTTCAGAGAGAATGTGGTTCAAAGCAGCAACTGGGAAGTCTGAGTGTTGGTGGTGGACTAGGGAATATTATTTCGTGCTATTCATTTCTAATTATTTACAAGAAAAGGGCCATTCTCGTGAAAATTGGACTCACTTTTTAAAGAGTGTCGCAGGAATGAGAATGCGGTTCAAATGATATAAAGGGGTGGGTTGGGGCAGTTTACTTTCATGGGTGGTGTGTGGGCAGAGCAAGCATAAAAGACAATCAATTCAGCACCATTATAATTGGACGGGGCTTTCGATGATGTTTTTCTTGGGCATAAGCAATGTACTCTGTACCCAGTGACATTCCTGGTGACAGCCGGTATACATTCTCGTTTGAAAATGCTGTCGGAAAATCTTGCAATATTTGCTAATGAGAACAAGAGCCTCACAAACAAAACAAGTTAAAATGACTTCTAATACATTCCAAATATCGCTCGCATTTCTGTCCCAATAACTCATTATCACAAAGTGACCAGTGCCTTGGCCTCAGCCTGTGGCCGTAGGCCATGGCTGCAGGCACTGCCGAGTGGGCCACAGAAGCAAAATGGGAAAACATTACATGGTGCATACCTTAATAAAATACTGATAATATTGAATCTGGCCATTCAGTCCGGAATAATCAAAACAGAGGTATGGTAAATTCTCCTTGTCTCTGGTCATCAACTTTTACAAACTCAAGGTTGCGCCAATTCTCTCATATGGTGCAGAAACTCAATTAAGGCTGCCAGGAACAGCTTGGCAACAGGCTGAGGGGATCTTCTGGAGAGGAACCCTTGATTTGCCTAACTCATTGCCAGTAGAAATAATCCAGAGAGCTAGGTTTCTCATCTTTGTATGCTGCTCTGGAGTGGAAAACGCTATACCTTCTTAGTAAATGCCTGGATCCTCCAGGAGTGGGAGGTTTTGATCTATTGCACAAACTCCCTAAAGAAAAATCATGAACGATCCCTGATTGAGTGGAAGAGTATATGCTCAGAGATACTTCAAAGGGTGGCCCTCTCAGAAGACACCCTGCTGGAAAATCCAGGCTAACCACAAACAATAGGTTTACTTCTTCTAAAATAGGAGGCGAACTGGGAAGCCTCCCTGGAAACAGAGGGGATACACTGACTTACATTAAGAAATCCCTTCCCCTACACTAAGACAAGAGTTCCTGAGACTCTGCCGGAATCTCTTCCCCACCAAGGAGGTAACTGAGAGATGGCGGTGGGAAAGTGAGGGCGACTACACATGCAGATTATGTGCAGATCCCTTCGAAACACAAATGCACTTAATGACTGAGTGCTTGGCTTTGAAGGACTCAAGGGAATAACACTTGGGGGAATTTCTAAAAAAAACTGCTCTACAAGGTCTTCATGAGAAATATGGGTTCTCTTGATGCAAGAGAGAAGAACCAGCATAACATTGGGATTACTGGCTTTTTAAAAATATATCTCAAATAGGTTTTTGGAACCGCAGAAGAATCCCAGCGCACCAAAGGTGAATTAACAAAAGGACAATGATTACTGCACTGTGTTGGGAATTCCCCGGTTGTGATAACGCATTTGCATATGTTAGTAGGATTTTATACCTTTCTCCTTACGTTCCTTTTAATTCACAATCACTATTTTTATGCATTCTCTTTGTTCGTTTTTTTTAATTATTTGTTTGCTTTCAATTACTAATATGTTGCACAACCTCTTTTTCTGTTGAAATATAGCATAAAAAGTTTAAAATTGTAAAATAAGAAATGCTAATAAAAAGAAAAAAAATCACCTTTCAATTCCTGTATGGAAATTGAAAGATTTTAGAGGAACTCAGCAACATTTGTTCCTCCATAACTACACTTGCCTCTCGGTCCTCCAGCATACAAAATGAATTTAAAGGCTTCAAGGATGATATTATAATATTCTCTGGCAGACTTGATGAAGCTGAAGAAAGAGTGGCTATTTTAGAAGTGAGGGTGGAAGGCCTTGAAAATATGCAACTGATACGTTCACAAGGAGAAGGTGAAGTCACAGATTTAAAGGACAGAAATCGTAGAGACAACCTACACTTCTATGGAATGATAATTATTATTCCAGATGGTTCCACCAAAGAATGTACAGAACCAAACAACCTCTTCAATTTGCTTCAATCCCTTCAAGCTATGCCGATGGATACACCTCCCTTAGACTCTTCGCTCAGTTCCTCCAAGCCGAACGCACAACTTCAAATACCTTCTTTCAGAAAACCAAAGAATCAACACATCTACTTCACGCCTAAACGTAGCAGATCTGTTTCTTAAATTCCTGTTGATTCTTCATCTTCTGCTACTCACCAGAAAGATAAATCAAGATCTCCCATCAAATCCATTGATCGTACTCTTGCATCTCTACAAACTTGATCAACCTTACACTTTTACAGCTCTTCGTCATTATTCTATCAAATCTACAATTTGCCTCATGTTTAGCAATGATAATATTACAAAATTGAGTTTTCTCCAGGATCCTCCATGATACTCTCTCTTACTTCTTTTCAAACTAATCTCATTTAATCTCTTTTTCCTATACTTATATCTATATCAACACTACTAATTTTTGTATTTACTCTTATTCGCCTTTTCCTTTTGTGTCATAATCCCACCCTTTTGTTTCTCCCCTTGCACCCCGATGATGCCACTACTTATGGATATTATTATTCTATTGATTTAATACATATCTTAATATTTCATATATTAGAGCACATTATTGTTTCAACTTTCACTACACTCTATGATTTTGTCAATGTCAACCTTTCTACTTTGAATGTCTATTAAGTTTGTTACTAGGAATGTCGAAGGACTAAATCACCCCATTAAACGCAACAAGATAATTACCCAATTTACCAAAATGAAAGTAGATATTGCATGTCTTCAAGAGACTCCTTTGAGTTCTGACAGCGAAAAACCTAAAAATCAGAACCTCTTGGGGCAGTCATGCACTCTTCTCCAATGCACTTGAAAAAAAAGGACTTAAACTTTCCATTAGTTAATGAAGAAAATAAAATCCTGAAGGTCGATGGATCATTATAGAAGAGATTATTAACAATCCGCCAATAACTATGTTCAATGTCTATGGTCCCAATACCCCTAATCTCCTTTTCTGGTCTAACTTTAATTTAAAACTTGCCAAGAAGAGTCCAGATAGACTCATACTATGTGGTGATGTAAAGCACGTTTTTTGACTTTGCCCTCGATTGTAAATCCACCTCAAACTTTGTAAATTCCAAATCTTGCAGTAGCTTCCTCAACTTATTACAAAACCTCAATTAATTGACTCTTGGTGCTTCTGTCACCCAGACACAATGGATTATACTTTCTACTCTCCCCCTCACCAATCCTTCTATAGACTGGATTATATTTTTCGTTAACCCTTCACTAATCCTCACTATTGTTAACTCTGAGATTGGTCCCATAACCATTTCTGGTCACGCACCTGTCACTACCACTCTACACATTTTTAGATTTTGTAATGGTTGTATGGTAAGCAAAATAAGCATCTGTTTGAAGTTCATTAGTTCTACGTTCACCCACCAGGTGTGCCACTTCAGCAACTTTAAATTAGGCAAAATTGAGGCCTAATCATTTTTATTAGGCAAATTCATACACAAGTGAAAATACCACCACGCATTGCACGGCGCCCTAAAGAAAAATCATTAACGATCCCTGATTGAGTGGAAGAGTATATGCTCAGAGATACTTCAAAGGCTGGCCCTCTCAGAAGACACCCTGCTGGAAAATCCAGGCTTCGCAAAAAGAAAATTACTTGAATTTGACTGGATAACCACAAACAATAGGTTTACTTCTTCTAAAATAGGAGGCGAACTGGAAAGCCTCCCTGGAAACAGAGGGGATACACTGACTTACATTAAGAAATCCCTTCCCCTACACTAAGACAAGAGTTCCTGAGACTATGCCAGAATCTCTTCCCTACCAAGGAGGTAACTGAGAGATGGCGGCGGGAAAGTGAGTGCAACTACACATGCAGATTATATGCAGATCCCTTCGAAACACAGATGCACTTGATGACTGAGTGCTTGGCTTTGAAGGACTCAAGGGAAAAACACTTGGGGGAATTTCTAAAAAAAACTGCTCTACAAGGTCTTCATGAGAAATATGGGTTCTCTTGATGCAAGAGAGAAGAACCAGCATAACATTGGGATTACTGGCTTTTTTAAAAGATATCTCAAATAGGTTTTTGGAACCGCAGAAGAGTCCCAGTGCACCAAAGGTGAATTAACAAAAGGACAATGATAACTGGACTGTGTTGGAAATTCCCCGGTTGTGATAACGCATTTGCATATGTTAGTAGGATTTTATACCTTTCTCCTTACGTTCGTTTTAATTCACAATCACAATTTATATGCATTCTCTTTGTTTGTTTTTGTTTTATTATTTGTTTGCTTTCAATTACTAATATGTTGCACAACTTCTTTCTCTGTTGAAATATAGCATAAAAAGTTTAATATTATAAACCAAACAATGCTAATAAAAAAAAAGTCACCTTTCAATTCCTGTATGGAAATTGAAAGATTTTAGAGGAACTCAGCAACATTTGTTCCTCCATAACTACACTTGCCTCTCGGTCCTCCAGCATACAAAATGAATTTAAAGGCTTCAAGGATGATATTATAATATTCTCTGGCAGACTTGATGAAGCTGAAGAAAGAGTGGCTATTTTGGAAGTGAGGGTGGAAGGCCTTGAAAATATGCAACTGAGACTTGCACAAAGAGAAGGTGAAGTCACAGATTTAAAGGACAGAAATCGTAGAGACAACCTACACTTCTATGGGATGATAATTATTATTCCAGATGGTTCTACCAAATAATGTACAGAACCAAACAACCTCTTCAATTTGCTTCAATCCCTTCAATCTATGCCGATGGATACACCTCCCTTAGACTCTTCGCTCAGTTCCTCCAAGCCGAACGCACAACTTCAAATACCTTCTTTCAGAAAACCAAAGAATCAACACATCTACTTCAAGCCTGAACGTAGCAGATCTGTTTCTTCAATTCCTGTTGATTCTTCATCTTCTGCTACTCACCGGAGAGATAAATCAAGATCTCCCATCAAATCCATTGATCGTACTCTTGCATCTCTACAAACTTGATCAACCTTACACTTTTACAACTCTTTGTCATTATTCTATCAAATCTACAATTTGTCTCATGTTTAGCAATGATAATATTACATAATTGAGTTTTCTCTAGGATCCTCCCTGATACTCTCTTACTTCTTTTCAAACTAATCTCATTTAATCTCTTTTTCCTATACTTATATCTATATCAACACTACTAATTTTTGCATTTACTCTTATTCACCTTTTCCTTTTGTGTCATAATCCCACCCTTTTGTTTCTCCCCTTGCACCCCGATGATGCCACTACTTATGGATATTATTGTTCCATTGATTGAATACATATCTTAATATTTCATATTTTAGAGCACATTATTTTTTCAACTTTCACTACACTCAATGATTTTGTCAATATCAACCTTTGTACTTCGAATGTCTATTAAGTTTGTTACTTGGAATGTCGATTGGACTAAATCACCCCATTAAACGCAACAAGATAATTACCCAATTTACCAAAATGAAAGCAGATATTGCATGTCTTCAAGAGACTCCTTTGAGTTCTGACAGCGAAAAACCTAAAAACCAGAACCTCTTGGGTCAGTCATACACTCTTCTCCAATGTTCTTGAAAAAAAGACGGTGTCTCTGTTTTGATCAACAAGCACTTGCAGGGTAATTCATAGAAATTCGCACAAAAATGGCGCACGGGGCTGGCGCACAGTGTCCCCGTGCGATACACTGCGCCAGCCGTGTGCGAAAAAATCCTTTTCATCGCACAGCGTATTCATGGATTTTAGCCTCCGAAACCAGCCGTGGCGCAGAGTGGCGCAGCGACCCTGCAGCAGCGCCAGTTACGCACCCAAGAACGCCCTCGAGCAAGGAAAAGCCTTCAAAATCCACAAATCATCGCAAAGGGCTGCGCTAACCCTGGACCAGTTCACAGGGCTGCCAAACAGCAAACGCCAAGCGGGGAACGTGTATTTCAGTGGTTCGCGGGAAGTTCCACACGCGATTGTCCTGGGTACGTGTACATCAGGGGTGCGTGGGAAGTAACACACGCGATTCATCAGGGCACGTGTATTCCAGGGTTGCGTGGGAAGTATCACACGCAAAAACAACAGGGTACGTGTATTCGAGGGGTGCGCGGGAAGTATCACACGCAAAAGCAGCAGGGTACGTGTATTTCAGGGGTATGCGGGAAGTATCACACGCCATTCCATCAAGGTACGTGTATTCAAGGGGTGCGCGGGAAGTATCACACGCAAAAGCAGCAGGGTACGTGTATTCCAGGGGTGCGCGGGAAGTATCACACGCAAAAGCAGCAGGGTACGTGTATTTCAGGGGTGCGCAGGAAGTATCACACGCGATTCCATCAGGGTACGTGTATTCCAGGGGTGCGCGGGGAGCAGCACACGTTAATTGCACATGTGGGTCCTCCCAGGTGTTCCCTCTACACCCTCCATGGCACCTGCAGTTGGCCCACACCACAGGGGCCTACCCTGCACATGTCCCGCAGGCACCCCATCCACCATGGCCATGCCCCCCAGCCAACCCACATGTCACCTTGCACTACTGCCCACCAACGCATGTCCCCCTGCACCCCCAGCCACCAGGGGCACCCTCCACCAGGCCCCCACTCATGGCTACCACCACCCCCACCCCCACCCCCCAGCATCCAGGGGCACCCTCCACCAGGCCCCCACTCATGTCTACCATCACCCCCACCCCCCAGCAGTGCAGGGGCAGCCTCCACCAGGCCCCCACTCATGTCTACAACCGCCCCCACCCCCAGCCACCAGGGGCACCCTCCACCAGGCCCCCACTCATGTCTCCCACCACCCCCACCCCCACCATCCAGGGGCACCCTCCACCAGGCCCCCACTCATGTCTACCCCCCCCCACCCCCCAGCAGTGCAGGGGCAGCCTCCACCAGGCCCCCACTCATGTCTACTACCACCCCCACCCCCCAGCAGTGCAGGGGCAGCCTCCACCAGGCCCCCACTCATGTCTACCACCACTCCCACCCCCCAGCAGTGCAGGGGCAGCCTCCACCAGGCCCCCACTCATGTCTACCACCACCCCCACCCCCCAGCATCCAGGGGCACCCTCCACCAGGCCCCCACTCATGTCTAGCACCACCCCCCAGCAGTGCAGGGGCAGCCTCCACCAGGCCCCCACTCATGTCTACTACCACCCCCAACCCCCAGCAGTGCCGGGGCAGCCTCCACCAGGCCCCCACTCATGTCTACCACCACCCCCACCCCACAGCATCCAGGGGCACCCTCCACCAGGCCCCCACTCATGTCTACCATCACCCCCACCCCCCAGAAGTGCAGGGGCAGCCTCCACCAGGCCCCCACTCATGTTCAACTCATGTCTCCCTGCACCCCCACCCCCCAGCATCAAGGGGCACCCTCCACCAGGCCCCTACTCATGTGTACCACTACACCCCACCCCCAGCATCCAGGGGCACCCTCCACCAGGCCCCCACTCATGTCTACCACCGCCCCCAACCCCCAGCATCCAGGGGCACCCTCCACCAGGCCCCCACACATGTCCCCCTGCACCGCCACCCCCCAGCAGTGCAGGGGCACCCTCCACCAGGCTCCCACTCATGTCTACCACCACCCCTACACCCCAGCATCCAGGGGCACCCTCCACCAGGCCCCACCTCATGTCTACCACCACCCCCACCCCCCAGCATCCAGGGGCACCCTCCACCAGGCCCCCACTCATGCCTCCCACCACCCCCATCCCCAGCAGTGCAGGTGCAGCCTCCACCAGGCCCCCACTCATGTCTACTACCACCTGCACCCCCCCAGCATCCAGGGGCACCCTCCACCAGGCCCCAACACATGTCCCCCTGCACCCCCACCTCCCAGCAGTGCAGGGGCAGCCTCCACCAGGCCCCCACACATGTCCCCCTGCACCCCCACCCCCCAGCAGTGCAGGGGCAGCCTCCACCAGGCCCCCACTCATGCCTACCTCCACCCCCACCCCCCAGCCACCAGGGGCACCCTCCACCAGGCCCCCACTCATGTCTCCCAACACCCCCACCCCCCAGCAGTGCAGGGGCACCCTCCACCAGGCCCCCACTCATGTCTACCACCCCCCCACCCCCCAGCATCCAGGGGCACCCTCCACCAGGCCCCCACTCATGTCTACCATCACCCCCACCCCCCAGCAGTGCAGGGGCAGCCTCCACCAGGCCCCCACTCATGTCTACCACCGCCCCCACCCCCCAGCCCCCAGGGGCACCCTCCACCAGGCCCCCACTCATGTCTCCCACCAGCCCCACCCCCACCATCCAGGGACACCCTCCACCAGGCCCCCACTCATGTCTACCACCCCCCCACCCCCCAGCAGTGCAGGGGCAGCCTCCACCAGGCCCCCACTCATGTCTACTACAACCCCCACCCCCCAGCAGTGCAGGGGCAGCCTCCACCAGGCCCCCACTCATGTCTACCACCACTCCCACCCCCCAGCAGTGCAGGGGCAGCCTCCACCAGGCCCCCACTCATGTCTACCACCACCCCCACCCCCCAGCATCCAGGGGCACCCTCCACCAGGCCCCCACTCATGTCTACCATCACCCCCACCCCCCAGCAGTGCAGGGGCAGCATCCACCAGGCCCCCACTCATGTCCAACTCATGTCCCCCTGCACCCCCACCTCCCAGCATCCAGGGGCACCCTCCACCAGGCCCCCACTCATGTCTACCACCATCCCCACCCCCCAGCATCCAGGGGCACCCTCCACCAGGCCCCCACTCATGTCTACCATCACCCCCACCCCCCAGCAGTGCAGGGGCAGCCTCCACCAGGCCCCCACTCATGTCTACCACCACCCCCACCCCCCGGCATCCAGGGGCACCCTCCACCAGGCCCCCACTCATGTCTACCATCACCCCCACCCCCCAGCAGTGCAGGGGCAGCATCCACCAGGCCCCCACTCATGTCCAACTCATGTCCCCCTGCACCCCCACCCCCCAGCATCCAGGGGCACCCTCCACCAGGCCCCCACTCATGTCTCCCACCAGCCCCACCCCCCAGCATCCAGGGACACACTCCACCAGGCCCCCACTCATGTCTACCACCCGCCCACCCCCCAGCAGTGCAGGGGCAGCCTCCACCAGGCCCCCACTCATGTCTACTACCACCCCCACCCCCCAGCAGTGCAGGGGCAGCCTCCACCAGGCCCCCACTCATGTCTACCACCACTCCCACCCCGCAGCAGTGCAGGGGCAGCCTCCACCAGGCCCTCACTCATGTCTAACACCACCCCCACCCCCCAGCATCCAGGGGCACCCTCCACCAGGCCCCCATTCATGTCTACCATCACCCCCACCCCCCAGCAGTGCAGGGGCAGCATCCACCAGGCCCCCACTCATGTCCAACTCATGTCCCCCTGCACCCCCACCCCCCAGCATCCAGGGGCACCCTCCACCAGGCCCCCACTCATGTCTACCACCATCCCCACCCCCCAGCATCCAGGGGCACCCTCCACCAGGCCCCCTCTCATGTCTAGCACCACCCCCACCCCCCAGCAGTGCAGGGGCAGCCTCCACCAGGCCCCCACTCATGTCTACTACCACCCCCACCCCCCAGCAGTGCCGGGGCAGCCTCCACCAGGCCCCCACTCATGTCTACCACCACCCCCACCCCACAGCATCCAGGGGCACCCTCCACCAGGCCCCCACTCATGTCTACCATCGCCCCACCCCCCAGAAGTGCAGGGGCAGCCTCCACCAGGCCCCCACTCATGTTCAACTCATGTCCCCCTACACCCCCACCCCCCAGCATTAAGGGGCACCCTTCACCAGGCCCCTACTCATGTCTACCACCACCCCCACCCCCAGCATCCAGGGGCACCCTCCACCAGGCCCCCACTCATGTCTACCACCACCCCCACCCCCCAGCATCCAGGGGCACCCTCCACCAGGCCCCCACACATGTCCCCCTGCACCCCCACCCCCCAGCAGTGCAGGGGCACCCTCCACCAGGCCCCCACTCATGTCTACCACCACCCCCACACCCCAGCATCCAGGGGCACCCTCCACCAGGCCCCCACTCATGTCTACCACCACCCCCACCCCCTAGCATCCAGGGGCACCCTCCACCAGGCCCCCACTCATGTCTCCCACCACCCCCATCCCCAGCAGTGCAGGTGCAGCCTCCACCAGGCCCCCACTCATGTCTACCACCACCCCCACCCCCCAGCATCCAGGGGCACCCTCCACCAGGCCCCCACACATGTCCCCCTGCACCCCCACCTCCCAGCAGTGCGGGGGCAGCCTCCACCAGGCCCCCACTCATGTCTACCACCACCCCCACCCCCCAGCCACCAGGGGCATCCTCCACCAGGCCCCCACTCATGTCTCCCAACACCCCCACCCCCAGCAGTGCAGTGGCACCCTCCACCAGGCCCCTACTCATGTCTACCACCCCCCCACCCCCTAGCACCCAGGGGCACCCTCCACCAGGCCCCCACTCATGTCTACCATCACCCCCACCTCCCAGCAGTGCAGGGGCAGCCTCCACCAGGCCCCCACCCATGTCTACCACCACCCCACCCTCCAGCAGTGCAGGGGCAGCCTCCACCAGGCCCCCAAACATGTCCCCCTGCACCCCACCCCCCAGCAGTGCAGGGGAAGCCTCCACCAGGCCCCCACTCATGTTTACCGCCACCCCCACCCCCCAGCCACCAGGGGCACCCTCCACCAGGCCCCCACTCATGTCTCCCACCACCCCCACCCCCCAGCAGTGCAGGGGCAGCCTCCACCAGGCCCCCACTCATGTCTACCATCGCCCCCACCCCTCAGCAGTGCAGGGGCAGCCTCCACCAGGCCCCCACTCATGTCCAACTCATGTCCCCCTGCACCCCACCCCCCAGCATCCAGGGGCACCCTCCACCAGGCTCCCACTCATGTCTACCACCACCCCCCAGCATCCAGGGGCACCCTCCACCAGGCCCCCACTCATGTCTACCATCAACCCCACCCCCCAGCATTGCAGGGGCAGCCTCCACCAGGCCCCCACTCATGTCTACCACCACCCCCAACCTCCAGCAGTGCAGGGGCAGCCTCCACCAGACCCCCACTCATGTCTACTACCACCCCCACCCCCCAGCAGTGCAGGGCACCCTCCACCAGGCCCCACTCATGTCCCTGTCCCCCAGCCAACATGTCACCACAATGTAGATCCCTGGCCCTTATGGTCAGCCTCCAAACACCCACCTGAGTATTGCATCCACCCACTTAGAAATGGCAAAAACATGATAGAACCCCAATCGCAAGTTTGGAAATGAACACATGTCCCTCCCATACACCCAATGGGTGTCAGTGAATGTCAAAACCCATATCATGATATGCATAAAACCAATGAGATGATACTACACATTGAAGTTTGAAGAAAAAATATGTATTAAAAGCAACATAAATTGAATCAAAAATAAACAAACAATAATGGAAATTAAAAAAAAAACAGCAGGTACGTGAAATAATGCAAAACCACAAATCATAATGCAAAGGAAAGGTTTCCAAAGTCACAGTCCACAAAAGTAAATCCAATGGAAAATTAAAATCGAAAACCATTGCTCCATGGGGAAATCATAAAAAAAAATTAAAATCCAAAAGTCAACTATATACAGATAAACAATCCAGGGTCCATGATCCCAACCGAAGAAATGAAACCTATTTTATAACACTACCTAAAAAAAAAACTATATACAAAAATGTGGCCCATTGTCCAAAAGGTCCAAAAAAATGCTAAACCAAAGGAAACCTAACACTAACTACAGAACTATTTACAAGGGCAGCGGGCTAGTCCAATGGCTCACTTCGGGATGTTCCGGGCTAGGGCATCATCGAACTCCTGCTCAATGTCCCGGAGGCGGTCATCCTCCATGGCCCCGAGGGTCCACAGGGCCGTCCACATGTTCACCCCAAACTCCCTGCGGATTGCCTAGAGGCACTCGGCCCGCCTCAGGGCCCTCCGCATGGAGTTCTCCGCCCTGACCATCGTGAGCCGTGCCTCTTCCGCCCACTGCCGCTCTGCATCTATGGCGTGGCCGAACCGCTGCCACACAGAAGAAACTTCCCGTCCTGGGTCCTCCTGCCCTCCGGCCGATGCCTGCCCCTCCGATGTCGAAGGCCCCGAGCCTTCATGGCTCCCACCACGTTGCTGCTGCTGCTGCGCCTCTGCCCGTGCACTGCCTCCTGCTGCCTGCACACCCTCTGCTGGCTGGGGTGCAGTTGTTGATGTGGCCACCCCTGCTGGACGTCCGACTCCCGACTGTGGCAGGGATGCCTCCTCCACCAGCCTGGCCGCACCATCAGAGGCAGCTCCACAGGGCACCCAGGTGACTGATGGGTGGGAAGATGGCACGGAGGACGACTGGCGCATAGGGGTTCAGTTGAGGAGGGGTTCTGAGCAAGCCCCATCAAACGGAGGAGTCCGGCCTGGGTGACCTGTCCCAGTAGGCCGACGCGATCAACGAGCCATTCGAGATGACGTGCAGTCTCCTCATGAAAAGACTGCAGGTCACCTCGCATGGCCCGTTGACGCAACGCCACACCAGTCAGGACAGGCTCAAGCCAGACCCGGATAGCCATGTCCGCAGGCAGAGGAAGGCCAGTTGTCGTGAGCTCATCCCCTGCCTGAAAACGGGTCTGGACGTAGGAATCCCTGCTGGTGCAAGATGATGCAGTGACAGGATCAGGGACAGGATTGCACACAGGCACCTCTGCGGCGTCCTCTGCTGCCTCCTGTCCCTGGTCCTGCACTGCACCACTAGCACCAGTGGAATCCCCACCTCCAGACCCCGCCTCTGTTGCTTGCACGGCCTCCTCCTCCACCAAACCCCCCACCAACCTGGATGACTCCGTGCCATCTTCCCCGTTGGGCCCTGTGGGGTCCCAGCTGCCCCTTCTGCTGCCGAGGAGTCCAACTCTGACCTCTGCCTCTTGGACCTCCCCCCGGCAGCTGCGGCCTGGGACGCTGCACCGGTCTCCTCACTCCCCGACGAGATCACAACTTGGGAGGGTAGCCGGGCCTTTGCGTCTCCGGCTGGCGGTGCGATCCCCGCCGCTGTGCTCCACAGCACCTTCACCGCCCTCTTCATCAGTTGACGCTGCAGACAGGGAGAAATAAAACACAGGCATCAGGGCACTGTACAATGGACACATACACACATGACAGTTGCACATGAGTGGCATTGGCAAACCTCAGACATGGCATCACAATTGGCAACATACATGTCATTTCAACTTGCACACATGAGCCATACCACAGCCACATCGCAACTGCCAGCACCATCCATACACATACAACAGCATGAGCAGGCAAAGGTGAGCCAGACATCACATGCAACACAGGGAGTGCACTACACATGCACGCACACCACCACACTTGCACGCATGTGTACACCTCAGCCAACTGTCGCAGTGTTCCGATGGGCTTCCATGTCACATCTGCCAATCAGGCTTCCACATCCCACTGTCACATGCATCCATGTTGCATCACTGTTGCACCCTTGTCAAATACACACACATGCACATGTACACAGTGCTGATACATGCAGCTGAAAACAACATACATGCGTGACATCACGAACATGCCTACTTACATACACATTCATCCAAACATGTGTGCCCACACAACTGCATTTGGCATGCAAGCCTACACACACAAGCACCATCCATGTCTCACACATGACAGCCCTCGCATGTGTTAGCCTCATGGTCCTGTACACCCCCACCCATACTCGGCCCCATACAAACAGATGTGCAACCGGCACACTACTGGCACATCACCACATGCACAGGTTACAATCATGATGCCTGTACACTTACCGCTTGACTCCAGACGGGTCTGCCTCTCAAGGACCTGGACGTGGAGCACTGGGGATATGCGTTCCAGGACCCTCATCTGATCTTCCGACAAGTGGCCCCGGCGCCCCTTAGCATCCGCTGCCTTAAAGAGGCGCCGGGCCTTGTTCAGGGTCCTGGACCTGAAGTCCTCCCAGCACTTCTTGACATGTTGGAAGTCGCGGACTGCCACCCCCTCCGCGTTGATGGCAGTCACGATGTCCGTCCAGATCCGAGTCCGTCCTTCCTTGTCGGCGCGCACACTTCTGTAGAGGGCATCATACTGCCCCAGGACTTGCTCCACCAGGACACCAACTTCCCTGGCACTGAAGCTGGTGCCCCTCTGCCTCTCTGGCCGGGGGTTGTCAGTGGTGCCAGATGGTGCAGTGCCCGACATGACTACCCCAGAGGCAGGAGTGGGTGGGCAACTGGGTCCTGGGGTTGGGCTGTAGAGCGATGGAATCCCAGTCGGGAGTCTTCAGTTCCAGCAGGGGTGGTCACAGCAACAGCACCCCTGGCTGATGTGCAGGCAGCAAATGGCAGGGCACGTGGGCAGCAGGCAGTCAGGCAGCAGCAGATGGCAGGTGGGAGCGTGCTCGGGGATCTGGGGGGCAGTAAATCGGCTTTCTGGGCAGGAGCGTGGTCTTCCGTGTGCTTACGCGTGGCCAGCTTGATACGTAGCGATTTGGCACGTGAAAAGTCCTGCACGTCTGCGTGTAATTCGAGGAAAGGCCCTTAGCGCATAAGCGCGTCTGCATGCATACGCGATTTCATTGGCCCAAAGGCCCCCATGCGCAGCTATGACGTCACGCGCATGGCCGTAGAGAATGGCGCGTGTAAAAAAAAAGATACACATCCGAGTGTCAAAGCGTGTAATTGGTGGAAATGGCCTCATCGCGTATGCGCGTCTGTGACGTGTGTATAAAAGGTACGTGTAGAACGCCATTTCCTTGTACGTGCTTTTCGTGGAGAGTGAGTGGGTGAAATCTGTACTTCTTGTCGGTTCACACGCGATTTACTTCACAGCGTTTCAAGTTCGTACTCCCTGTTACCTCTGACAGCTTTTTCTCTTTTCCTCTTTTTCCTGGGCCTGTTTCCTCAAATAGCGTTCCCTTCTTCTGTTGTCCTGTCTCCTCAGACAGCGTACAATTCTTCTTTTGGCGGGGGTGTTGCCAACACGCACACGTGCATATTCTTCACGCTTTTGTTCCTGGCAGACGGTGAGTCGTGCACGTATTTAACATCTGTTCTTGCCCCGTGTGTTGCGTAACCCTTCAGAGGTCATTCTAGGCTGCCTGTGACACGCATACGTTCATTCTTGTGTTTCTGGGTGCCACAGCGTAGTGCAGGTTTATTTTTCCACACACGTGGTCTAGGAGGGGTTGCATGCACCTTACTTCCCTTTTTTGGGGTGCCTGTGCGTTGCGTGACCCGTCATCTTTCCCCAGGGGTGACATACAGCCTTGCTAGAGCACTAGGGTACGATTACCATCTGGTACCCAACCCCTTTGACCCCCAATTGCCCAGGACAATAGTTCAAATCGACTCCCATATGCACAATAACATCAATGCCATGGCTGGGAGGCGAACAAGCCGTAAGGGTGGCAAAGGTGGCCGAGCCCCAAGTGGTGGCCGTGGTGGATCCGGTAGGGGACGTGGCCGTGACTTGCAGGGTGCCCCTAGCCCCCCTTGTGTGGAGGAGCAATCAGGGACACCCATGCCCCCCCGGTTGAGGTAAACGTGGCTGACACCATCCATGCTCAGCCCTTGTTGGACCAGCCCACTGTGGAACCAGACCTGGCACAGGGTGACTCCATGGCTGACTTCCAGGTCAGCAGGTCTAGGCCATGTGCGCCAGTGCACGTTGGTGTCATCAGGCCACGTGGATCAGGGGCAGCTAGGTCATCTGCTGCCCCACATAGGCAGGCTGGGGAGGCTGCAGGGGCAGCTGCGGCTCCATCCACCCCACCTCTCACACACCCAGCCAGGACAGTGTCGGTCCAAGTCCATCATGCTGACATTCCCACTGACACCATCACACTTGAGCTAATGCCTGCACCAACTCCCATGCTGAGTGTGCAATCCCTCACTCCTAGTAGAGAGTCCACCGGGGCTCCTGCCCCTAGTGTACAGAGCGGCGTAGGATACTCAGGATCCCCACCACCTTCCAAGCGGAAGAGGAAGAGTGCTCGTCCAGTAGAGGCTGATGCCCCAGACACGGCTACACAGTCCGGCCCGTCAGGGAAGCCCAGCTTCAATGAGGCCGAACTGAATGCACTTGTAGAGTATGTGTCCGCACATGACCGTGAAATGGTGATTGTTGCAGGATCCAAGACCACACCTGCACAACGTCAGGCACACTGGCAGACCATTGCAGACATCATTAGTGCCCTTGGAATCGTGAGGCGCACAGCTACTGAATGCTACAAGCGCTGGAATGACCTGAAGCGCAGGGCAAAGAATAAGCTGGCCTCAAGTCATGCCGCAACTCTAGTGACTGGAGGTGGGTCTCCAGCAGAGGACATAGAACTCACTCCACATGAGCAGGTTGCTGGGACCTACGTCACGGAGGAACAGATCCAAGGCATGGAAGAACTGGCAGATTACGAGGCATTGTCCGGTGAGTGCACATGCATGTGTGTGTCATCCATGTGCATGGTGTGTGTGGTTCTGTTTGGGTTCCAGGTGAGGGTGTGTGTGCCTGAGTGGTTTGGGTCACTCATGTGCCTCATCCAATACATTCTGCGCACCAGCATTTGGGTATAGCAGCATCCCTTATGCCAACATTAGACATCCAGCCCAACACCACGCCAGTTGCCCTTGAAGTGTCATCTTGCCACAACATTGTTGCTTATTTTCCTCTGTTTATTCAGGCAGATTGTTTGCATACCACCACTTTTACTCGGGATTTCTCAGTCCTATTGTCACATGTCTGACATGGCTATGGTACAGTGGACTGGCTTTGTTTCCTGGACATGATTTGTTTAGACATGTCCCTGTGCTATAGGACCATTTTGGACTGGCAGCTCCAGGTTAAACATTTGAACCATTTCAATGAAAAAATCAATTTCATGAGCAAACTGGACTGTATGAACAATTGGTGCCCTCCTCTCCCTCTTAACTTTATGGCTAGAGTACATGCCATCTGTGTGATGGCATGTGTATTTGACCTGCCAATCACTGGCCAATGTGTGATGCCACTGCTAGGCAGCATGCAGCAAATGTGTTCATCTTCCATCTTGGTGTCATCAATGTGTGCCATCTGCCTACCCTTCACACGCAGTGATGGTGCATGCATGGGAGGGTTTTAGTCATGTGGGACATGTGTCAATCAAGTACTGTTTCTGTAGCCTCTCAGCCCTAATTGTGTGCCATAGTGCTAATGCCTGTTTCCATTTGTTTTCTTTTATGTCTTTGCAGGGGATGACACACTTGATATTGCTGGGGTTGTGGAGATGGTGCAGACCCAGCAGGGGTCTGAGGCCCGACCGACCACCAGTGAGGGACGTGGTGTGGTGGTGGGTGAGAACCCACAACTGCTGCAGGTCGTGCTCTCAAGGGGTGTCTCTGGCTGCACCTCCCCCGAGCTGTATTCAGGTGTCTATTCGGATGGTGAGACCTATCTGCCGTCGCAGGTGAGTGTTCTTGGGAGGGATTCTGTTCTGTCCGACCCACCTGCACCAGGGTTATAACCCTCAATGGAGATGTCAGTGTTGGCAGGTACGCCTTTGGTGGTTACGGATGCAGGGTCACACTCCGCGACATCTGATACTGTTCCTGGGCCAGCAGATCAGAGGGGGAATGCAGTCCTGCAGCCTCAGGCAGTGCCGGCACAGCAAGGTGCAGTTCGCCTTGCCCTAGACAGGTGTGGTGCCCGCCGACGTGGTGGCCATCCGCCACCTGGCAATACCGCATGGGAGCAATCCATATACGGTATGGCAACCCAACAGGCAGCATCATCAGAGATGATGGCTCAGGCCATGGATAGGGTGGCCACTTCCATTGTCCCCCCCGAAAAGGCTGATGGAGCGACTACAGCAGGCAACAGACTCCATCTGCCAGTCACACAGGGAGGACATGGTGGCGTCCGACAGGGACAGGCGGGCGGCACTGGCGACTCTGTGGGAAGCCATTTCCATAGATTCCAAGTGCCACAGGGAAGCCCTGAGGGTGGAACTCCTTCACCTCAGGACGACTCTTGTTGAGCTTGAGGCTTCAACAAACAGAAGGACAGAACAGCAGCTGGAGCGTCTCACACGTACGCTCTCAGCTGAGATGCCGGCAACTAGGGCGGAGGTCCGGTCATCCTGTGAGTTGTTGCATGGGGACCTCCGCACAATTATCCTCCAGAACGAGACCTACCACACCCGCATGCTTGCTGCCATGGAGGAAAAGACTAGGGCTTTGCGTGGGCTGCCTCCCATAGTGCCACCACCTCCTGATGCAGCTGCAGAGGGTGAGGAGAGGGACAGCAGTGATTCTCCCACAATAGGGTTGCCGTGTAGGCCATGAGCCCATGGAGGTGTTTTTTTTTCGCAAGATCCACACAGGTGGGTTTTGGTGTGCACCCTGTCCTCGGACCTCCTGGGTGGCCTCAGGCAACCTCCCCCCCCCCCCCCGGGCCCATTAATGGCCATTTTTTTTTTTGTTTTTTTGTTTTTTTGGGACAGGGTGTTGCCTTGTGTGGCTCCCGTGGGCATACGCTGCATTGTGGCTGGGCACATGCAGGCTTGTCATGAATTTGGTTCAGATGCTTGGGTTTTTGTGAGACACACTGCTGAAATCGCGTGTGAATCTTCCCGCGCACCTCGGAATACACGTACCCAGGCCAATCGCGTGTGGAACTTCCCGCGCACCCGAAGTACACATACCCAGGACAATCGCGTGTGGAACTTCCCGCGCATCCCGAAGTACACGTACCCAGGCCAATAGCGTGTGGAACTTCCCGCACACCCCGAAGTACACGTACCCAGGCCAATCGCGTGTGGAACTTCCCGCGCACCCCGAAGTACACGTACCCAGGCCAATCGCGTGTGGCACTTCCCGCGCACCCAGGAACACACGCACACGCTATTTTTCACACAGCGGGTGTCTGTGTTTTTCGGTACCCCTTTGCACCTCATTTGTCCTAGAGGGCCACTGCATTGTAAGAGGATTCAATTCAACACTACAGCTAAGTCAACGCCTAGTCTATAATACTGAATGAAAACCCTTATTGATATATCTTTATGTCCAGTTCATGCATTCTGGATGACTACCCCTATATAACACCCCTCTCTCAGAATCCCCCTGACCCCACTGAGCCAAGAAGTAGTTCTGTTTTGCAAGTTAAAAGGTTTATTTGAGAAGTAAAGCAATATATATCTATATCACGCTTTATAATAAATTAATAATTGGATATCACACTTAATCTGGTATGATAAAGATTAACAACAGAGAATCTGGCACTAGCACACTTCTTGATAATCACTAAGGAGTTGACATGAAATGTATAAGATAGCAACAATACTTTTATGGTTTCCAATGGATGCAATGTGGAATGAAATGCAGTACAGAAAATAACTTGATAGGATTTCAGCAAAAGACAATGTAATCACTTTCTTGGACAATTCACCCCCCCCCCTTTTATGCAATGCAAGGAAATGGAAGGAAGGCACACAGTTCTCAGAAATGCTATCAAATGTGATTCAGTTCACCCAGCAACTTAGACTACAGACGTTGAAAACACAGGCCCAAATGCTTTTAAATGTGCTGGCAATGTAGAAAAAAGTATGCTAAAATGCTTTTAATTCCCTCTAGGAGGTTCAGGGTGAGTGAAATCAAGTTAATATTAGTCCAGGCTCACTTTAGCAAGGATCTAGGAGTAATTGGTAGGTTAAACGAATTTTTGGCAAATGAAAGCAAGAATCTTCTGTTTTCACACGTGGAGAAATTTGCAAATCGCGGCAAAATTCGCGAATGCGCCGGGCGCTATTACAGAAGAACTATCAATATCCTAGGATCTCAGCTTCCAGATGAAAGTTACTGCAAGTCTCTAGCACAAACGGTCACGGAGATATGAGCGATTAAATAAAGGTCGTTTTTCAGATTTGAAATTTTAAAGTTCAAAAAGACAAGTGCAGCTTGCAACTAGAAAATGACAGGTGACAGCTTTGCGAATGACAGGTGACAGCTTTACAAATGACAGGTGACAGTTAGGAGGCAGTTCTACTTAGATTAAAATAGATTGAATTATATTATTTTAACTAAGAGATTGGTTCTGCACAGTTTTCTAGGTACTCACACTATATTCTTGAGTTAAACGGGCCTCGCCACGGATCTGGTCAGGTTTTAGACTGGACTCTGGTCTCTGCACTTCACAGTGATCTGGGTCTGCTCTCTCTCTGGATTCTGAAGATTGATGGATGTAAGGTATGGATTTTCCCGGCAGAGCTTCCAGCTGCAAATGGATTTGAAGGTCTATTTGGCTTGCACTATCTGCTTTTATCTGTTTAGAATGTGGGTGTGTTCTAGCATCACTGACCCTACCTCTCTCTCAGCTTCTAATTGGTCAAACTTCCATTTTTCAGTTGATTGGGGAAGGAACTGTGAGTCAGAGCGATGTCATTTTACAGCCTGCAGAAAGTCCACTCCTCCTGTCAACTTGCACACAAATCTAGATTTGAACCAAAGACATATTTGCAGAGGTACATATTGTTTTAAAATTACACGCACCCATCATGCATTACAGGAGGTATACCCTGTTCAAACTCTGCTCTTCCTGGGGGCTTGCATTCAGAAATGGCAATATTTTGCATTACCCCAAATTTACACACATGTGCGCAAGGAGTATGGACATTAGTTGATGAAGTGTCAGATTTTTCACATGCACACATTTTGAGTAATATCCTCTTTTCCGCTAACACCCCCCTGAACATGCCACCGGTTCTAAAAACCTCTTAAAATGTAGGCAGAAAAATCACAAGAATTATGGTGTCATTTAAATAATTTTCACAAGTCCGTACTATGAGTTATTCATCTTTTTCTAAAACCATATTCTGGCTATAGAGGTGTGTCTTTTCAGGTCACATGGTACAGAAACCAGTCTTTCCAGTTTCTGCCAAGCTCAGAGACCCTGCCCCTCCCAGCTTCTGCCAAGAGGAAGCTGTTTTACGACATCTGCAATAAAACATTTGCCTGAGTCAGGACAGTGCTTTGTTCAGAGCTCCTGTATTCTGTGGGGACTCCCCTTAATTCAATTATCAGAGAGATGGCATATCCTTAGTGTGGCCAGCAAAAGGCAGATAGGCCTGGGAACACAGCTGTGACTCAAGTTTCACTCCTGATGGGGGTAGTTGCCAGGCAGAATTCAGTTCCTTAAGCCAGGTTTCAGATAAAATGTCACTTTTTGTTACCCAGTTTAAGTCAAGACATTTTTTTTACATATGCAGCTAGAATGCTGATTCTAAGTTTAAAACTATGACATTTAAACAATTGCAACCTATGTGACACTCAAAGTAGGTCACTCATTTCTTTTAAACATTTAAATTTTTAGTGTCTTTCAGTCCAAATTTACTTAAACTGCTGAAATCCACAGCTCAGCCAGTCTTGTTATAAACCTTCAAGTCACTTCAGAATATAACTTTAGATTGGATCCACCTCTCAGTAAGTCTTTCTTTGGCTTGCTTTGGGTTCATTTATTCAGTTTTCTACAAAATCTGGTGGTTTTAAAACGCCGGCTTTTGGATAGTGGTGAGTACTTGTACTGCACCCCTTTTTGGGATTTAAGAAAATGAATTCCCAACAGTTCTAGGTGGCTTTTGGCAATCAGCATTTCCATTCCCAATGGTTTCAGGCTAATGTGTGGGTAGTCCAATGGGGTTTTTAGGCAGTGCCCTTCTGTGCCCATAACATCGGCAAAAATGGGTGGCAGCCTATTCTTCATGCACTTCCCTGGGCATTTTCTGGGAAGCTCTGGCCATCATGATGTTTTCCATGTCAGTACTGCACAGTTTTGAGGTAGGGCTCGGATGCATGGGTAAATACATCCCACAAGCCCCCCTCTTGCGATGGCCATTCGGTTTCACTGATGGGACTCGCAAGACCTGGGATGTTTCCTCATCTTCTTCCAATAGATGGCACAGTTCAGCATCTTTTTCTCCATCCGGTCGGATCGATCGGTTCTCCTCGCCGGTCCTGATGGGAATATTGGGCGGTACCCCGGGCCCGTTGCGTCTCTGCTCCCGGTCTCCGGATCGTCCTCCTTGGCCCGTCTCCCGGTTTTCTTTCTCCTAGGACGACAAAGGAAGAGCGGCAATACCTACTCATGGACATTTTTCCACCACTGTTGAGATAGTGGGGCAGCATATGCATTTCATCATAACGAAACATTACATTCTTATTTTGAAAAAAGAACAGTATAACTAAGAGACAGTTTCATGCAAATCACAATATTTTAGAGACTAGATGTGGTATGTTTTATGGTTGGAACTGAATTAGTCTGAGACGGTACCCGCTAGGATTCCAGAGGATTCCTCCAGTTGTTGCAGAGTGTGCCTGGGATGGCAACATTTCAACTGGTTTATGTGGACCCACTTGTCTTCCCCCGCTGCCAAAGGACCTTTGGGGATGTGGATTTTGTAGGCCACAGGGGAGATCTTGTCGATGATCTCAAAGGATCCCTTCCATGTAGGCAAAAATTTGCGCTGCTTGGCCTGGTTCCTTTGGAAGTTGTATAGATAGACCAAGTCTCCCACCTGATATTCCTTCCTGGAAGTCTTCAGGTCATAATGGGTCTTCATGCTATCAGCCGATCTTTCTAGATTCCGCTGAGCGTAAGCAAAAGCATGTTGGAGGTGTTTCCTTAAATTCTCCACATACTCATGAGTAGTGGAGGCATTTATCAGTGTCTGCTCTTGGGTCCTATAGAGCAAATGCTGAGGAAGCACCATCTTGCGCCCAGTCATCAACTCAAATGGTGACATTTTGGTTGCAGATGAAGGGGTAGATCTGATGGCCATTAGGACCAGAGGTAATCGGATATCCCAACTTGGCCCAGAATCTGCCACAAACTTTTTTAAGATGCTCACAATTGTCCGGTTATATCTCTCTACTGCCCCAGAAGAAGCTGGTCTGTAAGCAATATGCAACTTCCTTTTGACCCCCAGTATCTCCCACATTTTTGTCATTACTTCACTGGTGAAGTGGCTACCTCTGTCTGACTCAATCCTTTGAGGTAGACCAAAACGGGAAAAGATGTGGTTAATCATCAAGGCAGCTGCCGTTTCTGCCTTGCAATTTGGGGCTGGGAGACATTCCACCCACTTGGTAAACAAGCATGTCACAGTCAACATGTACTTATTCCCCCTAGCAGAGCGAATCACAGGGCCTACAAAGTCGATTTGTAAATCTGACCATGGCAGTGTCATCCCCCGCTTTTGGAGAGGCGCGCGGTGCGTGAGGGATGATGGCTGAAATTGTGCACACACAAGACACCCCTTCAAGTATTGGTCGAGGTCCTGCCCCATGTGTGGCCAGTATGCAACCTCTCTTAAGATTTCCAGTGTTGTGTGAAACCCCCTATGACCGGCGGTGGCCGCATCATGGGCGTGACTTAACATCAGGCTTCGGAATGAGGTAGGAACCACCCACTGATCGTGGCCAGCTTTGGATTTCCTTACCAACAAACCGTCTTGGATCCGGAACACTTTTGGACATTTCATCAACACTCTTAGGTCCTCTTTCCCAATGTAATCGGTATCCGTCAGGGGAAAGTTCTCAGGGTCCTCAAGGTGCTGGTAAAACTTACCAATAATTGGATCCCCCTTCTGAGTGGTAATCAAATCAGCATCAGGCGTCTCCTTACTCCATTGTGCAATTGAAAGGTCGTTGTGAGCATTTGTCTGGGACCTAGTGATAGCAGTGACCTGGATTTCCCCCAACAGGGACTCAATCTCAATTAGATCCCCTTGGATGGCCCCAGTTTTGGCCAGCTGATCAGCTAAGTCATTTCCAGTTTTGTCTGGTCCCTCTACTTTGGAATGACCCTTGATCTTTTTCAATAGATGGTGATCTCATTCGAGGTGACCAGATCATCAATGTTTTGGATCAACTTCCCATGTTTCAAGGGTTTGTTGTTAGCACATAACATGCCTCTGGTTTTCCAATTAACCAGGTGCTCCACGAACCCGTTCCGTACATAATCCGAATCTGTGATTATGACCAGTTCGCGGAGTTGATGCTGGACAGCAGTGAGGATGGCCTGATGCACAGCCATCAATTCTGCCACCTGACTACTTCGGGGACCAATTTTGTATCCAGCGGAGGGTTCTGGGGACTCATTCACCCATGCATTCCCTACGCCAGCCACCAGTTCTTTCTCCCCGTTGTTGTCAACATGGTAAGAGCATCCATCCACATAGACAGTGGGGATTCCCTCACACTTGTCCTCTTCAAAGACTTTGTGTGGGGAATTAAGGTATGCCTCCGTGTTGTCCTTTATTTTTAGACTTTCGTCCTCGAGACCGTTTTCTCTGGCACAATCATGCAAGTCAGCCAGACCTTGCGCGAGGGGACTCTTCTTGTTTTGGCCATATCTGACCTCCACAGGAAAGCCTTGCATTGACAGAATCCAGGAAGTAATTCGGGAATTACTCACATTTCCGGCCCGGATTCTGTCACTTTGGAGATATTGCAGAGGCTGGTGTGGAGTCTCCACTATGATGTGTTCCACCTGGATAAACGGGCGGTAATTCTTCAATGCCCACACCGTTGCCAGGAGTGCCTTCTCACAATCGTTGAATTTTTCCTCCACAGAGGATAAAGTTTTGCTTGCATAGGAGATTACTTTATTGACCTTGTCATGCTTTTGGTATAATACTGCCGTCAAGCACGTATTAGAGAACCCTGTCTCCAGGAAGAACTCCTTGTTTCTGACAGGGTAAGCTAGGCAAGGCGCTTGTGAGAGGCTTCTTTTGAGTTGTCTTACTGCCTCGGATTGTTCTGGACCCCATTCCCACTTGACCCCCCCCTTCAGGAGATGAATCAGGGGTCTGGTAATCTCTGCGTAGCCCTCAATGAACTTTCTGCTGTAATTAGTCAGTCCAAGGAGGCTCCTTAGTTCTCGCAGAGTTGTGGGGTCTTTCAGTTTCTGAAGTGCTTCCACTTTCTTTTCCTGGGGACAGAGACCCTGAGGAGTAATCTCATGCCCCAAGAAATTAACACGGGTTCTACACCACTGTGCTTTCTGAAAGGAAAGTTTTGCTCCGGCGGCCCTCAACTGCGTCAGAACATAACGGATCTCCGCTATGTGTTCCTCCACAGATGAACATTTGATGAGGACATCATCTACATAAGCCAGGTTACCCCTCGCACCCAGGTCCGGCATGGCCTTATGTAGGAAAATATTGAACTCATTACCGGAGTTGAGGTATCCGAAAGGAGTCCGGGTCCATGTGTACTGCTGGCCCCCAAAGGTAAAAGCCAGTTTGTATTGGTCCTCCCTACTGACAGGCACGGTCCAGTATCCATTGGTCAGGTCTATTGCTGTGAATACCTGTGACCCCTGGATCTGGGCCAGCCCTTGGTCAATGTAGGGCAGAGGCCATCGGGAAGTATGGACCCGTTTGTTGAGCTCCCTGAGGTCAGCACAGAGTCTCCACTGGCCGTTTGGCTTCAATATTCCCAGCACCGGATTATTGAAGGTGCTGTGGACTGGACGGATTATTCCCCTGGACTCAAGGTTCTTAATTATTTCAGTAAGGGACTCCATTGATGCGAGAGGCAAGCGATATTGCTTCACAAACACAGGAGTCATGCCAGGGTCCGTGGGGATTGTTGTTGTGTGGATGTCGGTGCGGCCACAGTCATATGAGTCTACCGCAAAGAGATCTTGGAAATCCAAGAAAACTTGTTTCAACTTTTGCTTTTGTTCCAGAGTCACACAGGCGTCAGCTAGGTTGACTCTCTCTTCCACCATCTGCCTGAAGCTTGGAAAGACTTCTGGTTTGGCTTTCTCCGCGGCCTCCTCCAGCTGGGTGGAGAAGTCCCTGGTCAGAGTGCTGATTTGGACTGGAGGCTTCAGGTGGGAAAGGCAGCCCTCATGGACCTGGAAAATCACCTCATCCCTCCTGAAGTCACAAGTCACATCTTCCTTACCATAAGGGCAAGAAATGTACACCAGGAAGTTCCCCCCATGCCGGGTAAAAATCCTGTCTGGTGTTGTATTGTCATCACTGTCACTGTCAAAGCAGTCCTTGGGGATTGGCCCTAACAGTTCATTACCTAAGTCTATGCAAAAATGTCGGTCATCAACCGCCATTCCAATAATGGTGCCTGCGGCTAGAGTAATACTCTTTAAGTCGCTGTTATCCACCTCTATTAGAATGGTGTCATGTTCTATGTTGACTAATGGTGTTGGGTTTACCCCCAACCCTTGCTGTTGGAGAGAAGCATTTAGATATATGTAAGCATCAGGGTTTTTCAACTCTTGTCCCCTTTTAACTTTCACTTCCAGGGAGAATTGTCGGGTCCTTTCTAGGATGGTGACTTTCTCTTTAACCTGAATTTCAACTGCATAAGGTAGCAATTGAGCTGACCTAAATGCTTTTTCTGGATCATCAAAGCCCATGGGATTATCCGCTAATTGGGACCAAGCTTTGAAGTTTATTAGGTCCAAACTAATGGCAAAGCGATTGAGAATGTCACAGCCTAAGTAAAAGGCGGCAGGGACGTCTCGCACGACCCAACAATTGTGGACTATGCTCTTGTTGCCAATGGAGATTTTGAGCATACACCTGCTTGGCAGGAGATGTTTGGAATTAGGTGCTTCCAGGTCCATTTCCCATTTGTCTATCAGTTTGAATGTGGGAATGGCTGGATCTTTTGGGAGTTGGCGGAACATGGCTTCGCTGATGAAGCTCTTACCATTGTTCACGCACACTCGAGCGAGAACAGAGTCCTTCCCATCATTTAAGTGAACAGGGATGAACAACTGCTCTCCAATTTGCTGAATATCAGCCAGGCTCTGAGCTGATTTCACATCTTTCTGGACTATAGGAGTTGGAGTTTCTGATTGTGGATTAGTATAGAATCTCAGAGTGTTTCCTTCCAGCGTGGAGTACCACTTTAGACTGGAAGGAAGGTTGATTTTCAGAAATAGAGAGGACCCCCCATCACCAGTCTGTTGTCCTACTGCTATTACTGTCACGTCTGGAATTTGGCTATTCTGGAAGTGAAATTCTACTTGGTCAGATTTTTGTTCAACCATGTGGCAGGTGCCGTTTAAACTAACATGGTTGACACTCTGTTTTAATTTTATGGGTCGGCTAGTCTGGGTCCAGAGGACCTTGTTTACACAATCTATTAGGGGTGACAACCTTCTCAGGAGGTCATTCCCTAGTAAACAAGGGGTGCCCTCTGGAGTCACAATTATGACCGGGTGTTTCAACTTGTGTCGCCCGATCTTAATGTCCAAGTCTGCAGTCCCCTCAACGGGAATTTCCTTCCCGTCAAAGTTCTGCAGTTGTCCAGGAAGAGAGGTGAGAGGAATTTGGTAATTCTCTCCCCTTCCTGCATTCAGTTCATCAAAGGCCCTTCTGGACAGAAGGGTGGCTTGAGATCCAGTGTCCACCAGTGCCAAAATTGTACCCTGCCCATGTACTTGTACCGGGGCATAGTATCTTCCCTCCTTCTCCTCAAGGGGGCACAGATAATGCACATTTTTGGACAACTGGTGGGCTAACTTTCTGGTTTTGGACATCGCTAGCGAAGAGATTTGGGCGGAATTCTGCGGAGAGCCTTGGGAATCTGAAAGAAAAAGTTGGCAACTGGAGATCAGAGCCATTGTGGGTTCCCCTGGCTCCGGTTCTGGGCCGCCCCCCCTTTTTGGAGGCAGTCACCAGGATGGGTTTGAACCAGGGGATTTTCTTGCTGTTGGTTCTGGGATGAGATGGTGGGCGGCGGTAGCTCAGTCTCCACATCTCCCCAGTCTGGATTTGCATCCCTAGGGACCCATTTTTCTTTGGGAGGAGTTCCCCCCTCTCTGAAGGAGAAGATCCTTTTCCCAGGATCCTCTGAGGATCCCTCTCCCTCAAATTGGAAGATCTGTACTTCCTCCTCAAACTGAGTCTGTTTGGGTCTTTTGTTTCTCCTACCACCCCTCTGCTCCTTAGGAGGCAGACTTTCAGGGGCAGGAGATTTTGTTTCCGGTTCCTGGTTTTCCAGGGGCTGTTTACAAGTGAGGAAGGAAGCTTCCTCCAAGGCTTTACACCCCCCTTCCCCTTGTGCCTCCTCCCTGGGAACCGGTGAGTTATCGGGGTGCTGCCCCCGTCATTGTTCTGGAGTACCAGGTCCAGAGTTTGGGGCATTCTGTGCCGGCATGCCCATCTGAGGGTTCTGCTGCGCCCTCAGTATTTGACCCAGATCCCGCGCCATGTTTTGAACCTGGCGCTCTAACTGGGAAACCCGCTCAGGCTGATACGGGGCCCTGTTTTCTCCCCTGGGCTGATCCCGGGAAGGGTAGCTGTCCCTTCTTTGGTAGTACCCCTGGTTGGGAAGATTTGGGTACCCCTCCACCCTTGGCCTCCCCTCTCCCGGATTCAGTGGTCTGGGCTCAGGGAATTGGGGAAAGAAGGATGGATGGTTTTGGGGCTGAAAATTGGGTGGATACCTGGGGAAAAAGTTCTGCCCAGGGTTTGGAGAATTTCTGCCCTCCGGTGGGAAGTTAGGAGGGAAGTTCCCTGGGCTAGGTGCTTGGCTGGATCCCCCCCCTTGGGCTGGGGGAGTCCACACATAACCCAGGATGGGTCGATTTCCCTTGTAACGGGGACTTACATAATCAGGAGAGCGAGGGACCCCATTTGTGGGGCTGCCTCCTTGGCTCCCTGTCTGTGACTGACCCGAGGACCTCCTGGGCCTAGCATTATTAGGTGCAGGTAGGTTTTTAGGCCCCCCCATCTCCAAATCCAAAACGGGGGTGACCTTTACCTCTGCCACCTTGTTGGCAGCGGGGGTGCTGTTGGCTTTGGGGTTTTTCTGGGCATTACTTTTGCTATCTACCGGTTTCTGCACCTCATAGATCCGGGTAGCCTGTTCAATGGCCCAGTCTAAAGATCTTTTCTCGTGAAAATCCCTCACGAGCTGGGTCATTATGTATTTGGGCAAGGCATGAAAAAATGTATTAATGAATTCTCTACTGTCTGTGCGCACCCTTCTGGTGGTCTGCGCAAAAGCACGCTTTAACTCCTGCACAAATTCTTGTGGGGCCTGATCCTCCCCACATTGCAAATTGTAGGCTGCCTTGCGAGCCTCTTGAGGATTTCTATGAATGGAAAAATGTTTCAAGATGGCCGCCTTATAGGTGGACCATCTTAAATGATTTTGGTCCTCCAGCCCCGCAAAGAAACTGGAGTATTCCGGGGAGAAGGTCCACTTTACATATTGAATACAGCTTTGGCTGTCCTTCAAATGGAAAGTCTCCATCATTTGCTCAAACAACTCTAAGTGCTCCCAAACAGAATACTTAGCGTTCTTATGGTAAGGCGTGATGACGCTCCTGATCGCCTTAATCTGCTTTAAGGGGTCCTTAAGCAAGGCCCTTTTTGCCTTATTGGCCTTTTTGGTTCGGGTAACCCTTGTCCATTCATCCTCTGACTCAGAGGCACTGCTCCCAGAGGTTCCTGTCTGTTCTTCCAGGTTTTCCCGGATTCTGCGAGCCTGGGAATGGCTGGCAGAATGTGGGGACCTGGTCTCCTGTGTCCTGTACCGCTCAGAGGAGTCCTCAGATCCCTCCTTGCTGCCAGGATTTGCTGGGTACCCCCCCCCACTGACCTAACTGGGCAGAGGTTTTCAGGATGCCCTTAAGGGGCCTACTCTCCTGGGGTTCCCCACTGAACTGTACTGTACTTGGGTGCCCATACCCGGATGCCCGCCCCTCCATTCCTGGGTGGTACTGGCCTATGAGCCCCATGCTTCTGGCTGGATAGTAATCTGCCATCCCTGTGGCCCTGTGCTCATGTGCGCCAGGGGACATGGGGGTGGCAGAGTCCAGGGACTGAAAGGTATGAGGGCCTCTGGTACTAGGGCTCCTGAGGTTATGCTCCGGAGTTTCCATTTCCCAGCGAACCTCATCTCTATCCGCCCCTGCTCCCTGTTGCAATGCAAGAGCCTGCATTTGTGCCTTCAGTTCCTCAGTTAAGGCCTTACTAGACTCTATCAGTCTCTCCTGCATCACTACCTGTTGTTGGAGCCTATCATTGTTTTGACAGAGGGCCTCATTTTCCCTCTGTGCTTCCTGATTGGTCCTGGAGCACTGGGCCAGTCGTTGCTGCAGGAGGGTTACCTCCTGATTCCCATCCCTACTGGCCTGCTCCTTTCTTGCCAGAGCATCTTCCACCCTTCTGGTGTGCTCTAACAAGTTTGCATGCTCTTTTTGGAGATCACCCAGCCCCTGGAGGGCCAAGTGATTTTCTTCCGTTTTTCTTTTTAACTGGCAGACTTCCTGGCCTAAGGTGTCCCTTTCCTGACTAAGAGCCTGCATCTGTGCCGCCAGGTCATCCCTCTGCCTTTGAAGGGCACCAGCTTTCCGGCGCTCTTCATCAAACTCTGCCTGGGTATCCAGGTCTTTTAGAATCAGTTTATTGCTTTCTGCCTTTTCCCTATCTAGGTGGCCTTGCAGGGTGACTACCTGCTCAGCACATACCATGTTGAAGTCCAGTTGTTGCTCCAGCTTTTTCTGGCTTTGCAGTAGGGAGTCCAAACCTTCTTGGTGTTCCTTCTGCAAGGCCAGAAATCTGGTATCCTGTTCTGACCTTTCCTTTTGCAGCACATCCATATCCTCCTTTATTTTAGTGATGTACTGTCTGGTCTCATTTTCTGACTCCTGGCTTCTGTGCAGCCTTTGCTCAGAAGAGTCCAGATCAGATTGGGCCTTCTCTAACGCCATCTGTTGCCTTTTTGCCAGATCATGGCCTTCAGCACATTTATTCTGTATGGCTCCCATATATAAATATAAATATGCCGCTATCCTAACAATCTTGTCGTGTTCATCTTTGGCTTTAGGAGCCATATATAGTTCACTCAGGGCCACATGTAATGGACCCTGATCTCTCCATAGGTCTGACCCTGTTTCAGTGACCTGTTGCGTGATGGCCTGCAACCAGGCATCCTGGCCCTGTTCAGTCCATTCACCTCTCACAAATAGTTTATGTAAGAGGTGCTCTCTGGCTATTTTCATGTCTACTAAGGTCGTCATTCTAGAGATTGGTCTCTGTCCTGACTTACAGAAGTTTGTATTTTATTTTTGCAAAACAGACCTTTTCCTAAGAGCGTTCCTATGAGGAGTGCTTTACAGCGTAACACAGCGTGGTGATCCGACCGGATATGTGTATCTGGTCAGCTGGCACGCTGTATTAATCTGCACAAATGGTAGATCTAACCCAAACGTCCGGCACAAGCCCCCAATTTGTAAGAGGATTCAATTCAACACTACAGCTAAGTCAACGCCTAGTCTATAATACTGAATGAAAACCCTTATTGATATATCTTTATGTCCAGTTCATGCGTTCTGGATGACTACCCCTATATAACACCCCTCTCTCAGAATCCCCCTGACCCCACTGAGCCAAGAAGTAGTTCTGTTTTGCAAGTTAAAAGGTTTATTTGAGAAGTAAAGCAATATATATCTATATCACGCTTTATAATAAATTAATAATTGGATATCACACTTAATCTGGTATGATAAAGATTAACAATGGAGAATCTGGCACTAGCACACTTCTTGATAATCACTAAGGAGTTGACATGAAATGTATAAGATAGCAACAATACTTTTATGGTTTCCAATGGATGCAATGTGGAATGAAATGCAGTACAGAAAATAACTTGATAGGATTTCAGCAAAAGACAATGTAATCACTTTCTTGGACAATTCACCCCCCCCCCTTTTATGCAATGCAAGGAAATGGAAGGAAGGCACACAGTTCTCAGAAATGCAATCAAATGTGATTCAGTTCAACCAGCAACTTAGACTACAGACGTTGAAAACACAGGCCCAAATGCTTTTAAATGTGCTGGCAATGTAGAAAAAAATATGCTAAAATGCTTTTAATTCCCTCTAGGAGGTTCAGGGTGAGTGAAATCAAGTTAATATTAGTCCAGGCTCACTTTAGCAAGGATCAAGGAGTAATTGGTAGGTTAAACGAATTTTTGGCAAATGAAAGCAAGAATCTTCTGTTTTCACATGTGGAGAAATTTGCAAATCGCGGCAAAATTCGCGAATGCGCAGGGCGCTATTACAGAAGAACTACAAGGGCTATCAATATCGTTTTGGGGTCCTATGAAAGCCTAGGATCTCAGCATCCAGATGAAAGTTACTGCAAGTCTCAAGCACAAACGGTCACGGAGATATGAGCGATTAAATAAAGGTCGTTTTTCAGATTTGAAATTTTAAAGTTCAAAAAGACAAGTGCAGCTTGCAACTAGAAAATGACAGGTGACAGCTTTGCGAATGACAGGTGACAGCTTTACAAATGACAGGTGACAGTTAGGAGGCAGTTCTACTTAGATTAAAATAGATTGAATTATATTATTTTAACTAAGAGATTGGTTCTGCACAGTTTTCTAGGTACTCACACTATATTCTTGAGTTAAACGGGCCTCGCCACGGATCTGGTCAGGTTTTAGACTGGACTCTGGTATCTGCACTTCACAGTGATCTGGGTCTGCTCTCTCTCTGGATTCTGAAGATTGATGGATGTAAGGTATGGATTTTCCCGGCAGAGCTTCCAGCTGCAAATGGATTTGAAGGTCTATTTGGCTTGCACTATCTGCTTTTATCTGTTTAGAATGTGGGTGTGTTCTAGCATCACTGACCCTACCTCTCTCTCAGCTTCTAATTGGTCAAACTTCCATTTCTCACTTGATTGGGGAAGGAACTGTGAGTCAGAGCGATGTCATTTTACAGCCTGCAGAAAGTCCACTCCTCCTGTCAACTTGCACACAAATCTAGATTTGAACCAAAGACATATTTGCAGAGGTACATATTGTTTTAAAATTACACGCACCCATCATGCATTACAGGAGGTATACCCTGTTCAAACTCTGCTCTTCCTGGGGGCTTGCATTCAGAAATGGCAATATTTTGCACTTTTTAACTGGTTTGCAATACCGGACATTACCCCAAATTTACACACATGTGCGCAAGGAGTATGGACATTTGTTGATGAAGTGTCAGATTTTTCACATGCACACATTTTGAGTAATATCCTCTTTTCCGCTAACACCCCCCTGAACATGCCACCGGTTCTAAAAACCTCTTAAAATGTGGGCAGAAAAATCACAAGAATTATGGTGTCATTTAAATAATTTTCACAAGTCCGTACTATGAGTTATTCATCTTTTTCTAAAACCATATTCTGGCTATAGAGGTGTGTCCTTTCAGGTCACATGGTACAGAAACCAGTCTTTCCAGTTTCTGCCAAGCTCAGAGACCCTGCCCCTCCCAGCTTCTGCCAAGAGGAAGCTGTTTTACGACATCTGCAATAAAACATTTGCCTGAGTCAGGACAGGGCTTTGTTCAGAGCTCCTGTATTCTGTGGGGGCTCCCCTTAATTCAATTATCAGAGAGATGCATATCCTTAGTGTGGCCAGCAAAAGGCAGATAGGCCTGGGAACACAGCTGTGACTCAAGTTTCACTCCTGATGGGGGTAGTTGCCAGGCAGAATTCAGTTCCTTAAGCCAGGTTTCAGATAAAATGTCACTTTTTGTTACCCAGTTTAAGTCAAGACATTTTTTTACATATGCAGCTAGAATCTGATTCTAAGTTTAAAACTATGACATTTAAACAATTGCAACCTATGTGACACTCAAAGTAGGTCACTCATTTCTTTTAAACATTTAAAATTTTAGTGTCTTTCAGTCCAAATTTACTTAAACTGCTGAAATCCACAGCTCAGCCAGTCTTGTTATAAACCTTCAAGTCACTTCAGAATATAACTTTAGATTGGATCCACCTCTCAGTAAGTCTTTCTTTGGCTTGCTTTGGGTTCATTTATTCAGTTTTCTACAAAATCTGGTGGTTTTAAAACGCCGGCTTTTGGATAGTGGTGAGTACTGGTACTGCACCCCTTTTTGGGATTTAAGAAAATGAATTCCCAACAGTTCTAGGTGGCTTTTGGCAATCAGCATTTCCATTCCCAATGGTTTCAGGCTACTGTGTGGGTAGTCCAATGGGGATTTTAGGCAGTGCCCTTCTGTGCCCATAACATCGGCAAAAATGGGTGGCAGCCTATTCTTCATGCACTTCCCTGGGCATTTTCTGGGAAGCTCTGGCCATCATGATGTTTTCCATGTCAGTACTGCACAGTTTTGAGGTAGGGCTCGGATGCATGGGTAAATACATCCCACAGTATAGACCATTCATCACGGCTGTATATGGGTGCTTTTTGTTAGCGCACATTTTGGCACACATTTTTTTGAGGCGCAGGGGCGCTACCGCCTGCTTTCTTGTGGCGTACTTGTTTGGCCCTGTGCACGTCTTTGACTGTGCGCTGGTTTGCCCTATTCGGTTCCATGAATACGGGTTGTAGGCTAGCGTGTGGGCGTTCCGCGCACTTGCCTCCTGTACTTCCCCCGTGACGCCCATATTTTCACGCGTTGTTCCCCATTCCGAGTGTTACGTCCCGTGTTCTGCCTACTTTTGTGATGTGCGCCGCGCTATGTGCCATTTCGCAGTGGCCGTGCCTCACGCTGTTGGATGACCTATGCGCCGGCGTGCGCGGCGCACATTTGCAGCGCACATCCAATGTTTTTCTCGCGCAAGGACTTCCATGAATTGATGTGCGCTGGTTTCCCTGTGATTTTTGCACTTGCACTGCGATTTTCGCACTTTTACTGCGAATCGCACGTTTTGGCACCTCTGCGCGGGAATTTTCGGCGCACATTAATTCCATGAATCGACCCCTTAAACTTTGCATTAGTTAATGAAGAAAGAAAATCTGATTCCTGGCTTTAGATTTAGATATTTCCAGGCCAAAAGAGTCAATGGTGCTATTATTCAAGGACAGGCCAAGATATATCATTTCAGCTACTTCAGGAACTCTTTCCCCTTTGAGGAACCAAGCTTTTTTGGAGTGTTGTCGGCCACTAGCGTTATTTAGCATTAAGATTTTTGATTTTGTTTTATCAGTAGTTAACGCATTGCCGTCAACGTAGGTTGCCAGTGCATCCAACTGTCTTTGCAGACCAATTTCTCTTTGATCTAATAGTAAGAGATTGTCTGCATAGAGCAGTCTTCACACTGCTATTCCAGAGATATGTGGTGGAAATCATCTCACATTTACAAACTCTACTTCGATGTCGGACATGAAGAGGGTGAAAATTGCAAGGGCCAGACAACACCCTTGCTTTAGACCCTTTGCAGTGGATATTTCCTTGAAGAGGGTTCTCCTCTCGTCCAGTCTTACTCTGATCGTAGTTCACTTGTGGAGTAATTCCAATGCTTCTCGTAGGTGTAGAGGGCAGCCCCACTTTTGCAATTTAGACCAAAGAATGTTCCTGTCTATGGAGTTAAAGGCGTGTGCCAGATCTATCGAGGCAATGTAAATTTGATTGTTTATTTAAAGAGATTAACCAGGAATACGTTTAATGATGTTCCTGTGCTTTTTTAAAATCCTGCTTGCCAGGGATCCTGGTGGTCTGTAGCTCTACTCCACGTGTTCAGGTCATTTAGTACAATTGCTGAGAACAATTTTCCAACCACATCAAGGAGGACAATAGGTCTATAGTTGGAGGGTGTTAGGAAAGATTTCATATTATAGGTAATTTTCCTTCCATGTGGCAACCCCCAAAAATGTTGCTGTTGTTTTACACCCTGATCTAGACTTTGCCAGAGAAGCGCAGCCTTCCACCGCACTCCTCTGGGCTTTTGCTCCATTCTTACAGGGAAACTGACATGCCCTTAAGACAGTCAGTACCGGGAAACGTTGTTTTCCGTAGTTCTTTTCTCATGTTGCAGCTTTCGCGCAACATGGCACAAGAGTGCACCGTAACTTACATTACCGCGCTCTTGAGTCTCTAGTCATTCTACAGGCCCTAGAAACTCTCGATGGATTTATAACCAACTGTGCAAGTATGTCACGGACGGGACTGGTGGCAGCGATCGTTTCTTTGTGTTTTGAACTCCCTTTTGCCCTGTTAACCGCGCTTCTCGCGTTTGGCCAAAATGGGTGCCCTGGCTTCCAAAATGGCCAGACCACAAGGTTCTTTGTCCTGTCCACTGACCATCTTGCCCCTTCACCTTCCCCAGGTCGAGACGACCCAGGGCCATCCTTATTTGGGCATGTACTTTCCCGTGAAACACAGATGCTTTTGTGGGCTTCTACAGGCCTGTTGTGAGCCTCCAGAATGTGGGCTGGGATGTCTGGTCGCAATACACATCCTGGGTGCCAGAGAGTCTAGTGTGTCTTGCATGCCTGGGATCACCGTGGTCCGTGATAGGTCCACGTATGGTGTGAGTGTTTTGTGAGCAGATCTCCCACTGGGCCCTCTCCGTTTTGGTGCGAAGGGAACCCTGGATAAGAGGAGGTTGGAAACACCACTACCATGTCAATCTCCTGAGTTCTCACGAACGATGGATAAAGGAGCCAAGTATCCGGCAACTAAGAGGCTGAACCGAGGAATCACTGGTGACCCGCTGAAGGACTGCTCCTCTGCACTGCTGTCGCCCTCTGAGACCATTCTGCCTCTGATCGAACGAGAAGGCCTGTACTGGTACTTCGACCCCTTGGAATAGTGGGAACAACTATTCTTGGCATCTTCATCATCTCCTGCACGTAAGCCTTTGGAAGCGTCCCTGGGCCACCCAGTGGACTGACCAGCCTACCCAGGAGCCTTGCTCTGTCACCGCCATCAGGTTGCTGTTGTATTCCGAGTCCTTGGCACTCTCACATGATTCGTACACTTGGCATTCCCAGGTCTGAAGTGAGAAGTGTGCATTAGGCTGAAATACACACAGCCGCTGCGTTGCCCTGCTGTGGTAACAATCTGTGCGGGTTCACTGAGCTTGGGACATCCTTAACTCTAACTTCTGCTGCCGCAGAATCTACATGACGCCGAGACATCCCCTGCTCGTATCTGAACCTGCCAGCACTGAAACTGACACGGAGAAGCCTGGATCTGCCTGCATCGGGACCGGTGAGTAGCAACGCTAGGAACCGGTCGCCCTCCTGCAGTAGCCTGTAGCTTTTCCTCGCTGTGTTAAACAGCACACCTTTTTCGCACTCGCGCTCTGCTTCTGCCCACAAGTGGAGGCTGCGTTTGAGTAGCTGAGATCTGTTCGTCCTCATTTGTTCACCGCTCTGAACTGCCTGATTTCCTTGAAGAGACTCCCCTTGGCCCGTTGGCACCAACGTGTGCAGGTACTTTTGATCACAAGGCTCCAATCTTCGTAGGGCTCGGACTTCCTTCTAGTTAGGTGGCCTTTGAAGGCGAACTGGTTCTAACGATTACTTGCACTGCCTGTTTTCCTCCCCATCTAGGTGGTCTGCATATTTCGTGCTTCGAACTCTTTAGACCCTTCGGTAATTGTATATATATTGTATTTGATTGTGATGTGTTGGTTTACTTGAGTTTTACCGTGATTCTTTACTATGGTCAATGTTACAAAGGCCTTGTAATAAATGTGTCTATATTTTTAATATAACACCTGCTTGAAGTAATTTGTAAGTGTCCTTGCTTTGAGTGCTCATTGCGGGCTTTCAGTCACCCTCACCCCTCTTGAGACCTAGTCTTGACCGCCGCCATCGCTACCCTGATTGGTCTGGCTTGTCCAGAGATTACCCTCCAGGGCAGAGTTCAGAAATCCATCTTAACAAATTGGTGTACAGCAGTGGTATACGACTGACGGTATCCAGTGTTGCGCACGAGCGAAGGCATTTCAAGTTATTCCTACCAGGACACGTAGTGAATTGTCTTAGTATAACTTTTAAAAGGCCATAGTCCTATCTAACAGTATGGAAACAAATACCTTGTTAACTTTAAATGCTTCTAAATCCGAAACATTGAAAAAGATGTGTGCTGAGAGAGGTGTCTCCTCTCAAGGCACCAAATTGGATATGATCCAAAGAATCATGGCGTGTCAAGAAGCTCACATTGACGCTATTGCTTCAGAGGACAGTGCAGAAGGAGGTGGGGCTGCTCTCACTGGTAGAACTGACAGTTCTGCCGCTGCACTGGTCCACCGCGACCATGAGGACAGGGAGGATGAAATGTCCAATGTTTCCTCTGCCAGTGTCGATGGGGAGGCCATGCTTGAATTCAAGAAGCAAGAGTTGCTTTTTAGGCAGAAGGAGCTTGATTTCAGTATGGCCAAACTAAAAATCGAACAGGCAGAAAAACAGAAAGACAGTGATCACCAGTTGGAACTGGCCAAGCTTCAGGTTGCAAATGGATCCAAGGGTCCTGGACATGGATCTGGGGCCTCCTCTCATCGAAGGTTTCCAAAAGATCTGCTCAGTGTGTATGAGGAAAAGAATGACATTATGGACTGGCTGAATACATTTGAGTATGCATGTGAAGTTCAACAAGTTGACAATGCTGATAAAATTGCCTGGTTACTCAGCAGACTGCCCCATTCTGGCTGCAGTGACATTATGGAAATGTCGAAGGCTGAGCGAGCAGATTTTGCAATGTTAAAGCAAACTCTCATTTTAAAGTTTGGAAAGACTCCTGCCCAATATTTAAAACGATTCCGAGAGTATAAGAAAAAAGAAGGTGATACTTGGGTATCTTATGTAACTGAATTCTTAAAAACCTTGACTGGCTGGGTCGAAGGTTATAAGGTTTGTACCTTTGAAAGTATGATAAGTCTTGTCATGCTGGAACATATTTTTGCATCTTCTTCCCCTGAGCTTAAGCAGCATTTGGCGGATTCTAAGGAGATAGATCCAAGGAAACTTGCCATTGCAGCAGATTTATGGGTGTCACATTGAGTGTAAGCACATCGAGTGTAAGCAGGAGGAAGGGAAAAAGTCCAAATATAAGGAGGGTGAAGAATCTGATAAATCTTCTTCTCAAAAGCGCCATAAAAAGAAAAATAAGAGTAAGACACAAGAGAACTCACAGGGTAGTGGAGGTCAGCCTCCGAAACAGAACTCTGGTTTTAGTAAGCCTCCCTATGTAAAAATACCCAATGGATCTTGTTTGGCTTGTGGAGCAATTGACCACGTGAAGGGGCATCCCTGGTGTATGGTTAAACCTTTGGGGATCCACTCTGCTAATCTGGCCTTCTCCTCCTACGAGGAAGAAGAGATTACAGGAGCATCCTTCTCCTCAGACTCCTTCCCCAGTGGGATAGAAGCTGAGGTAGTTTTAGTTTCCCTGGGTTCCTGGGAGCCTAAAGTCGCAGAGGCTTATGCTAGAATTCCAGATAACACCAAGCACTACTTTAAAGATAGTGTGCTGATCAATGGAGTCGATACTCCAGCTCTTAGGGATAGTGGGTGCAGTCGAACTGTAGTGGATTCTACCTTGGTAGACTCAGAGGAAGTTGCCAGAGCTACTCTGATGCCCACTAAGTTGGCTGACGGCCCACCTCGCATGTTTCCAGTAATACCTGTAAATCTTACTCTCAATGGTACAGCAGTCAGGATTCCAGTGAGCATTCAGAGGAACTTCCCAGGAAAGGTCTTGTTGGGCAACGATCTCAGAGCTTTAGGGCTCGTGGGAGACATTGCTGACAGACCCTGCACATGGTCTCAAACCCGGGCAGCATTGGCCAAAACCAATGCACCACCCCAGCCAAAGGGGAAACCCAAGGCTAAAGGAGTAAAGAAACCAAAACGAGGGAAAGAAAATATTCCCCCGAATATTTTTCACCTACCACTGCGGTGGAGGAAGTTGGTCAATCGCCCAGACCTGACGAGGAGGCTTCGATACCTGAGGTATTTGACCCCAATGACCATCCTGAACTAAAAGACTTGTTAGTATAAGGTGTTCCTGACAGGGAAGAGTTCAGTAAAGTCCAACGTGAGTGCCCTTCTCTGAAAGGTCTAAGTAGACAGGCCTGCTCCCAGCTTGAGGGTGAACCTCCTGGGAAGCATCAGATTTATTGGGAAGGTGGACTCCTGTACAGTGAGCCCACAGAGTCTACAGAAGGAGACCATAGGAGGTTGGTGGTTCCCATTGCTGTAAGACCCTTACTCCTGCAGCTGGCGCATGAAGTGCCCCTTGCTGGTCACCTTGGTATTAAGAGGACCAAGCAAAGTTTATCCATGCACTTCTACTGGCCCAAGATGGAGGTGCAAGTAGAAAGTCACTGCAGGAGTGGTGCCTCCTGCCAGTTATCTGGTAAGAGTGGCTCAACAATCCAAGCTCGTAGTAGACTATGTTTTAGGGCTCAGAAAACGGATGGTACTTCTGATGGGTCTGGCTAGTGATAAGTTGAAGGCAGGACAAGCGCTGGTGAAACATTGGTATGACCAGAAAGCTTCCCTCATCAACTTTACACCTGGTCAGCAACCCCTGATCATGAATCCCATAAGGCCTAGAGCTTTACAGGACAAATGTTCAAGCCCTTACACAGTGGTGGAGCCCCTGGGTGAGGTCAACTATTTAGTGGACCTTGGAAGGCCTGGACAGGCTCAAAAGTGTTCCACGTAAATAGGCTAAAGGCTTTCGTCCCAAGAGTCGAAATCGCAGCATTGCTACTGGCTTCAGATGTTGAGGAAGAGGAGTCTGAACCTCTCCCCAACCTGTTCCAAAGCGGTCCTTCAGATAGCTCCTTTGAGGGTGTCCGAATGGCCCCTCACCTGACTTCTGATCAGCAGGTTGAGGTGAAAAGTTTGCTTAGGCAATTTTCCCCGCTGTTTTTCGCAGTCCCCTGGTTTGACACCTTGGTGCAAACACAACATAGACACAGGAGACAGTGTTCCTACCAAAAGTAGAGGATACAGGATGTCAGACAAAGTACGGTCTTACATTAAGACAGAGGTCAACAAAATGTTAGATCTTGGGGTGATTGAATCCTCTAGTAGTCTTTGGTCCAGCCCTGTGGTTTTGGTTCCAAATGCAGGCACTTCTGAATTGAGGTTCTGCGTGGATTACAGGGTTCTGAATGCTGACACCAAGACAGATGCACACCCCTTGCCTCGAACAGATGAGCTGGTGGATACCTTGGGTGCCTCCAAGTACCTCAGCATGTTTGACCTCACGGCGGGCTATTGGCAAATAGCCTTAGCAGAACATGCCAAGGAGAAGACAGCGTTTTCCACTCCAGACGATCTTTACCAATTCAGGGTAATGCCGTTCGGGTTGAAGAATGCACCTGCCACTTTCCATAGGCTTGTGAATCATGTGTTGAATGGGTTGGATGAATTCTGTCTTGCATATCTGGATGATATAGCAGTTTTCAGCGCCACCTGGGAAGACCATGTGAAACACCTCGGGATTGTGCTACAGGCTCTTCAGAAAGCACACTTGACCATAAAGGCTAGTAAACGCCAGATTGAACAAGGCTCAGTGATTTACCTTGGACATGAAGTAGGTGGAGGAAGGATACAGCCTCTTCCCAGTAAAGTACAAGCAGTACAAGACTGGCCTACCCCCACTACAAAGACCCAAGTGAGAGCCTTCTTAGGACTCATGTGGTATTACCGCAACTTCATGGCAGACTATGCACCATAGCTGCCCCTCTGACTGCTCTCACCACTCCGAAGAAACCCAAGAAGTTAACTTGGACCGACGAGTGTGAGAAGGCCTTCAACGGCTTAAAAGACTCCTTGTGCCAGGCCCCTGTCCTCAGGGCCCCTGATTATCAAAGACCTTTTATTGTGCAGACAGACGCCACTGACACTGGGATAGGAGCTTTACTATCGCAAGTAGATGAGAAGGGTAAGGAACACCCTATTGGGTTCATTAGTCGCCAGCTTAAGGACACAGAGCTCAGATGGTCCACAGTAGAGAAAGAATGCTTCTCTGTTGTGTGGGCCCTACGGAAGCTGAGGCCCTACCTCTATGGGACCCACTTCACTGTGCACACTGACCATAAGCCCTTAAAGTGGCTGATGAACATAAAGGGAGAGAATCCAAAGTTGCTTAGGTGGTCCTTAAGTCTACAAGGCTTTGACTTCACTATTGAGCATAGGCCAGGTGTCCAACATAGCAATGCTGATGGGTTGTCCAGAATGTTTAACCGACCTGAACAAGAGACTCATCCAGGGGTGGATTAGCTCCCCCTGTCCTTAGTCTGGGAGGGGCGAGTGTTAGGAAAGATTTCATATTGTAGGTAATTTTCCTTCCATGTGGCAACCCCCAAACTTTTTGCTGTTGTTTTACACCCTGATCTAGACTTTGCCAGAGAAGCGCAGCCTTCTGCCGCACTCCTCTGGGATTTCTCTCTATTCTTACGGGGAAACTGACATGCCCTTAAGACAGTCAGTACCGAGAAACGTTGTTTTCCGCAGTTCTTTTCTCATGTTGCAGCTTTCGCGCAACATGGCACAAGAGTGCACCGTAACTTACATTACGGTGCTCTTGGGTCTCTAGTCATTCTACAAGCCCTAGAAACTCTTGATGGATTTATAACAACTGTGCAAGTATGTCACGGACGGGACTGGTGGCAGCGATCGTTTCTTTGTGTTTTGAACTCCCTTTTGCCCTGTTAACCGCGCTTCTCGCGTTTGGCCAAAATGGGTGGCCTGGCTTCAAAATGGCCAGACCACGAGATTCTTTGTCCTGTAAGCTGACCGTCTTGCCCCTTCACCTTCCCCAGGTCGAGCCGACCCGGGGCCATCCTTATTTGGGCATGTACTTTCCCACGAAACACAGATGCTTTCACGGGCTTCTACAGCCCTGTTGTGAGCCTCCAGGATGTGGGCTGGGATGTCTGGTCCCAATACACATCCTGGGTGCCATAGAGTATAGTGTGTCTTGAATGCCTGGGACCGCCGTGGTCCGTGATAGGTCCACATATGGTGTGAGTGTTTTGTGAGCAGATGTCCCATTGGGCCCTCTCTGTTTTGGCGTGAAGGGAACTCTGGATAAGAGGAGGCTGGAAAGACCACTACCATGTCGATCTCCTGAGTTCTCACGAACAACGGATAAAGGGGCCAAGTATCCTGCAACTAAGAGGCTGAATTGAGGAATCGCTGGTGACCCGCTGAAGGACTGCTCCTCTGCACTGCTGTCACCCTGTGAGACCATTCTGCCTCTGATAGAACGAGAAGGCCTGTACTGGTACTTCGACCCCTTGTAATAGTGGGAACAACTATTCTCGGCTTCTTCATCATCTCCTGCACGTAAGCCTTTGGAAGCGTCCCTGGGCCATCCAGTGGACTGACCAGCCTACCCAGGAGCCTTGCTCTGTCACCGCCGTCAGGTTGCTGTTGTATTCCGAGTCCTTGGCACTCTCACACGATTCGTAAACTTGGCATTCCCAGGTCTGAAGTGAGAAGTGTGCATTAGGCTGAAATACACACGGCCGCTGCGTTGCCCTGCTGTGGTAACAATCTGTGCGGGTTCACTGCGCTTGGGACATCCTCAACTCTAACTTCTGCTGCCGCGGAATCTACATGACGCTGAGACATCCCCTGCTCGTATATGAACCTGCCAGCACTGAAAGTGATGCGGAGAAGCCTGGGTCTGCCTGCATAGGGGACCGGTGAGTAGCAAAGCTAGGAACCGGTCGTCCTCCTGCAGTAGCCTGTAGCTTTTCCTCGCTAGGTTAAACAGCACACCTTTTTCGCACTCGCGCTCTTCTTCTGCCCACAAGTGGAGGCCGCGCTTGAGTAGCAGAGATCTGTTCGTCCTCATTTGTTCACAGCTCTGAACTGCTTGATTTCCTTGAAGAGACTCCCCTTGGCCCATTGGCAACAGCGTGTGCAGGTACTTTTGAGCACAAGGCTCCACTCTTCGTAGGGCTCGGACTTCCTTCTAGTTAGGTGGCCTTTGAAGGCGAACTGGGTCTAATGATTACTTGCACTGCCTGTTTTCCTCCCCACCTAGGTGGTCTGCATATTTCATGCTTCGAACTCTTTAGACCCTTCGGTAATTGTATATATATTGTATTTGATTGTGATGTGTTGGTTTAGTTGAGTTTTACCGTGATTCTTTACTATGGTCAATGTTACAAAGGCCTTGTAATAAATGTGTCTATATTTTTAATATAACACCTGCTTGGAGTAATTTTTAAGTGTCCTTGCTTTGTGTGCTCATTGCGGGCTTTCAGTCACCCTCACCCCTCTTGAGACCTAGTCTTGACCGCCGCCATCGCTACCCTGATTGGTCTGGCTTGTCCAGAGGTTACCCTGTTCCAAGAAACGAGGGTGGCCTTCTGAACCTCTGCCCTCCAGGACAGAAATCCATTTTAACAGAGGGGTCAGACCTATCACCCTTCTTATAATTGGGTACCACGATAGATTTGGTTCAAGAGTCTGGGATCGTTTTAGAGGCATTGATTTTCTCAAACAATTGTACCATAAAGTCAGCCCAGTAGTCCGGATCTTTTTTTAGGAGTGCATTGGTAAGGCCGTCAGGCCCTGCGGCCCTGGAACTGCTTGCTTCATCTACTAGGGACCTAACTTCTTCCCCAACGATGACAAAGCTCCATGCGCTGGGACTGCACGTGACTTGTCTTGGAATTTGGTCCCTCTCATTATTGAATAGCCTCCCAAAATGCTAAATGAAAGATTGATTTGCCCGTCTGACCCCCTCTGCTTATGCTGCTGTAGGTGATTTCTTATGCTTGTGTCGCAGTTTATTCTGGGATTTCTTCATAACTGCCACTTCTTGATTATATGCATGCTTGGCCGTGTTGACTGGTGTATTACTGATGCCTTTTTTTACTTCAAATTGTTTTAGGACCAGTGGATATTCCAGGATCGACTGCGGTGTTCCTGCACCATCTGTGATAGATCTGTGATAGATCCATTAGTGACCAGTGCCTTCAGGCGGGCCAACTCCGGTTGATTGATTCTTAGACGATTCTGACCGATATGAATTCCAACGGCAAGTAAGATGGAGAATGGGTCAAATAGGAAATGCTAGTGACCCTGTGAGTGCCTTTTAGTTTGAGTAAATCATGATCACTTTGGGAGGTTCTAAGTTCTTCCAAAGAACCCAACTTTCCCAGAGGTTTTTGGAGGCAAATAAATAATCCAGAGTTTTTCCTTGCTCTCCTCTCTTCCAGGTTAAGTTTGGAGGAATGTCCCCCTTCATGTGTCCATTGAATATATGTATATTTCTTTTCTTTGATTCCACTCTCCAGAGCAAACCTCTTGTGACCTTTGGGGATGCATTAGTTGGGAGATCGAGTATTAGAGCCTTGACATTGTCAAAGCATTCTACGTTCAAGTCCCCACACAACAGGATATCTTTGTTGCTAATAGCCATCATTTCCTCGTCTATGTAGGTTGCCAACGCCTCAATGAAGCTACCAGCCAAGGAAGAAACTGGGTTCCGATAAAGGTTGCAGATCATGAGGGATCTCTGGTAGCTTTCAGATCTGGAGGTGTTTTCCAGTACTGTTAATTAGATTAAAGGGGTTGGATTCCTTGTATATCGTACTTGGCAGACAATGGATCTGTTGACCATGGTAATCAAGCCTGCTGTTGGGCATCCCGTCTTCCCTTTTGTAGCAGGGTTAAGGTGGACTTCATATCCCTCCAGGATTGGCATTTCCTAAGCCAGTTTTCCTGGAGGCACAGGATGTCGTACTCTTCAAAAAACATGTCCCCTTCCCCAAAGAGATGCGAGAAGCCCTGGGTATTCCAGGATCCAAAGGTCATTCGTTTGTATGGTTTCCTGGTAATGAATTGTGAGCTAGTTGTCTCTTGTTGTTCCTGCTGGCGTTATGATCTTGAAGCCAGTGTGGCTGCTAGCCAACTCCAGTCCTCTACTTTCAGCTCTTGCTTTTCATAAAGGTGAATTTTCTGATAAAGGCACCGTTTTGGTAATATCATTCATATTTGGAGGTGAAGGTGACTGTTGTGAGGTAGAAGCTGATAATAATTGAATATACATTCAAATAAGAGATATGTAATGTAATATTTAGTTCAGACACCGGGCGTCAGTATTGAGTAGGCCTCATTGTGTAATTGCAGCCCGGGAGTGAAGTGATTGATGGGCCGGGCGACGTGAGGTAAGTTCTGGCGTGGAGGACAAAGAAAGGAGGCTCCTACGGCGACTACACGTGACCAGCTGATTTAAACGCACTGCACAGTTGCAACAGCAGTGTTCAGAGTGCTCCTCAACGCAATGGTGGCCCAAGGGAGTCTGAAAGGCCACAACTAATGATTAACGTTGCACCAAAAGGAGGGATCCAACTCCCAAGGTAAGTATAACTCTCACTGTTACAGCAGGCACTAGGGCGAACGGATTGGGTATGGGCAAATTCTCTCCTGGTGCCCATCGGGAGATGGCCACAGAAGCTTATTTCAGGGAGAAACTGTGTCGGAGGACGACGAGGAGGAGCACATGTCAAACCTTCTCTTACAAATATTAATGACACTACGTTCAGGATATCCTTTGCAGTTAAGACACCGGAAAATCTTTAATAATAGTGCCCCGCTGATGCAAACACTATAGAGAGTGTTTAAAAGTCGAAAACATTATTAGTTCATGTTATATGTGAAATCTCACTGTTCACGCAGCTCCGCATTCATGCAGCCATCACCATTGCACGCTGGCCACACCCCCTTGAAGGTATTTTTCTAATCTATATGTTAAGATTTTAAGAAAGTGAGCATATATTAAGTGCACATTTGACTCAGGTAATTAATCAAACCATTTCTTGGTTTGTCTGTGATAAATACCTAAATAGGAAGAAAAGATAGCTGTTCACAGAATATTAATAAGTACAAGTGTAATACGTTATTTACCCTCAAACTCTGCTTAACCTTTGTGTTCACTAATGGTTTTCCTTGCAATTTCATACCATTGAGCTTTTAAAGTATAATCGTGTGTAATCGGAAAAACAATTAATTTGGGATTTGAAAATAAAAACAACATTTAAATGCTCGTATGTATATACATTTAATTAGAAACAATTAATAATGGCAGAATGTATAAAGATTAAAATCAATGGGCCTCATTCCAAGTATGGAGGTAGTCATGGCGCTATTTGCGCCATGACTACCTCCCATACCGAGTCCGGGACCGACCTGGTTCAATGGGGACTTACCAGTCCATTCCGACCATGGAGGGACAGGTAAGTCCCTATTGAAAAATCCATTCCCCATTCCCATTTGAGCCCCTGTAGGGCTCAATGGGAATGGGGAAGTAGCTAATAACGGTACCTCAATTTGCGGTACCGTTATTAGCTTTTTGGTCTCTTAGCGGCTCCCGCTAAGGGACCTCAGAATAGGGCGCAAAGGGATTACCAGCACTGATGTCCTTAACAGTGCCCGGTATCCCTTTGCGCCCACCTCGGAATGAAGCCCAATGTATGTATTCTTTACATTATCCAATCTCTTTACATCTTGGGTACTTCCCTACGGTTATGGGGCTCTGTGCGGCCTAGGTGCGTGGCGCAGCATGATGCGCAATGAGACACAGACACAATGTTGGAGTTTGACAGGCCCTTTTCCGGTCTGCCCGCAGGCGCGAAACTGCCTCTTTATTGTAGGCCCTGTGTCATGATGTTACGCGTCATGCTGCAGGTTACGTGACACCACACTCCTCCCAATTTTTATAACAACAGGACTTGGGCATTCAGAACAAGTTATAACCAGCAAACAGGCAAAATTGAGTTTAAACAAAAATGTCAAGTACATAACTCCCGCATATGGCGCGACTCACAGACTCCTGAGTGATTCTTCCTCAGGTGGTCAGGTCATGGTCTTTGAGTCACAGGGAGGTCCTCTCAAGTCTCTGGCAGGGTAGCACCACTCCATCCCACTGGTAGTAGCCGGTCCTTGGAGATGTCCAGGCTCCCGGGCTGTTGGCTCGGCTGCTGCTTCTGGATAGGGGTCTCCTGATACATCATCATCTCCATCATCGGCATCAGGATGGTGAATTGTGGGGTCCCTGTTTTGTCTATGCCAATCCACCGGTATCCAAGGGGGGAATAAAGCCTCCTGATGAAGCTGGAGTTTCGCGTGACTTGTCCATGGTCATCAGCGGCTGTCAATTGCAAACCTTGCACTTGCACTATGTTCAGAGGTGTGGCCTTGGGTGGGAGTGAGAGCTTCCCTTCTGAGAGGCGAGTTCTGACTAGAACTGTTTCTCCAACAGCTATGTCGTGGTTCATTATTCCTCCCCTTTTGTCTGGTTGTCACTTCTCTTTGGGCCTGTACTTCTCTATTGTTTATTGTACCTGCAACCCTTCTCTCTTTGTCGGGCAGAAAAGTGTGTTGACACCTTCAGAAAAGGACCTCCACTGGAGCCACTCCCATTGAGCAGTGTGGGGTTGTCCTATACCCGAGGAGGAATTCCAAGAGGCCTCTGTTTTCACATGACCCTTGTCCATGCGCTATGCAGATACACTTGTTGAGCGTATGCATGAACCATTGCACTTTGCGATTCGCACGTGGCCGCTCAGGTGTTATTTTTCTGTGACTGATGCCTGTTCTGGCCAGGAACTCTTCTAGGCCCACGCTCTGGAAAGGGGAACCATTGTCTGAGCACACCTCCTTGAGGAAACCGTGGGTTGCAAAAAAAATGTCCATTACTGGAATGACATCTTGGAGGGCTAACGATGGGACAAAATCGACTACTGGGTATCGGGACCACTGGTCCACCATCACTAGGAAGTGTGTTGACGCGAAATCCATGTGAACGGTGTCCCATAGTTCCTCACTTCTTGGCATGCACTGGATAGCTGGGTCTCTGACGTGAGGGGCGGCAGCTTGGCACCATTTGCAGGCTTTGATAAACTCGTGAAGTGGATGAGGCCTAGGGCTTTGGCTGTGGCGCAGCCAAGTAGTGTCAGTATTGGTACTTTAGTGACCTAGAACCTTGCTCGTATGGATGTTCCATGATGCTGGATGGTGGAGATGAAGGTGCCTTCCAGTGTTAGAGGAGTTTTTCCACCAAAGGTGAAGATGCGCACTCTTGTGTCTTGACGTTCTGACGGTCCTGGTAATGTCCAGTATTGTTCATCGGCCATTACGTTCACCAAGGCTCCTGTGTCGAGGAGTACATGAACTGGAGTATTTTGGATAGTCACTGCGCATCAGAGTTGCCATTTTCCTCTCTCACCACTGTTAGCACTGCTGATACAAAGAAAACATTCTAATCTTCTTCTCTCACACCCTCACAAAGAGGGTCTCCTTGTGGGCCAGTGTACGCAGTTTTGGGAGATTGACTTGATCTAGCCTGTGGGAAACCTCTGGGGCGTTCCTTTTCTCTCTGCACTGTGGTTGGGGCTGAGGCTTGTGTAGATGTACCCCTTTGCTATGCAGTCTTTTTTATGGGGAAGGTCATACCCACATTGCTGGCAGGGGGCTGGAGTGGTAGTGTTTTGCGGCTTGTTCTTTGCCCAGGCATTTCTTGTTCCTTGAAGGTTGCTGTCCTACTAGGCACACTTCCTCTAGCTTTACTGATTTAAGGGCTGACTCCATTTTGTAGGCCCTTACGTCTGCCAGTTCATGAGAGTGCCCTAGTTCGAGGATCCTGGGGAGAGTGATGCCTATTTCTCTCTGAAACTGTCTCCTGAGTTTTACTGAGTGGCATCCGATGATAATCTGGGCTCTTACCTCCTCTTCCTCATTTTCCCACCCGCAGGTCGAGACCAGGTGCCTGAGGCGACTGTGGTATTTTTCCAGGTTTTCATCAGTCTGCTGCATGGCCGTGCGCATTACGAACTTCTTGTAGTCTGTGTTCACAATAGGGGCGAAGTAGTCCTTCAATGCCTTGATGGATACTTCAGATGAGTCGTTTGCGTGGTGCAGGGTTTTGAAGAGTTTGTGGACCGTAGGCCCGGCCGAATATATCAGGGTGCATTTCTTCATAAGGTGTTCTTTCTGCCCCTTCTTCTGTTGCATTGAAGTACATCTCTAGGCGCTCCCGCCAAAGTTCCCTTCGAGGTCCAAGTGACGTTGGGGCCCCATCGATGTCGAACTTGCATAGAGGTGTAAGCGAGCCATGCTGTTGGGATGACCCTCCCTTGAGGCATAGTGGATTTGGGGCTGCTGCAGTGTCCTCAGCCGTCATGGTACCTGGTAGGGGGTGTCGGCGCAGGTATTGATTCAGGGGTGCGCTGACACTCTGAATGGAGCCGCTGCCTTGTGCCTTTGGCTGGTAGGAAGGTCTTCAATGGGGTTCAGAGTCGCTCCGGGGGAGCGGCTGCCCCTGTGTGTCTTGTGGATCATCTCACTTTGGTTCTCACTTTGGTGGGGTAGATATGCTGCTGGGGCTTTTCCAGTATTGCGCCACCTTGGGAGCTGTGGTATGGCAGAAGAACAAAAGTGGCAGCACTCTCTTGTGGGAGCCGTGCTGTTTTTCTGGCAAGAAAGCCTTCACCCGCAGTGCTTGAGGGGCAGGACGTGAGTTGAACGCTCTGAGCATTCCAAAAATGCTTGCCGGGGTCAGTAGTACACAGTGTGAGGCTGTATGTGGGGTGGGATGTCTTACCAGTGTGCTAGAGCATGATAAGGGTCTGTTCTAGGCTCAGGGATAGTACTCTGTGTGGACCGGAAGCCCGGATGCAGCATATTCCTCAATCGGCAGGGTCACGCCAGGGTCTACAGCCCTCATTGCCAGTGTTATGGGGCTATGTGCAGCCTAGGCACATGGCGCAGCATGACACGCCTTGAGACACAGAAACCATGTTGGTGCTTGACAGTCCCCATTCCGGTCTGCCGCGCGGGGGCGAAACGGGCCTCTTTATTCTTAGCCCTGCGTCATGACCACAGGTCACGTGACACCACACCTACTATCTACATTTGCTTAATAGCTCATTTTTATGAATTTGCATTTAGAGACTTTCACACAATTGTGGCCTGGTTAACATGAACTTTAGTGTGCATATAACCATCAACATGTTTGACAAGACCCCAACTTGCAGCTGTACAGTTGGGTTAGTTATTTTGCCCAGATGAGGGACCTGCTTGATCCAAAGGGCATTGACCAAATACTATCTGCCTGAAAATGTATTAAATGCTTTGAATCACAATTTGTTTTAGCTGTCTTCTTTTATGTATTATTTAATTAATAGTATGAATGTTGAATATAAATAGTAGTGTTTCTCTACGTAGGTGCTACAATTACTGTGGACCTTTCCTTAATCTTTTTTCTCATATATTTATATAAATCCACGTGCACGGTTGGGTTAGTGGTTAGCACTGAATAACTGCACTGAACTATCGATACATATCCTTGTACATATATTGTGGTGCCAACTCCTTTCTCCATTTGTTCACATCTTCGGTAGTACCATGATTAACAGAAGAAAAGTGTAAATACAAAGGAAAAACAAAGCAAAGCAAGTGTGAGAAAATCTGTCTCATATCTACATTTCAGCTTTTCTTAAATAAAGAAAGTAGAAACCGCCCCCACCGGCTTTGGCAATATCCAACGTAGGCAGGATCACTCTCTGCTTAACTCGAGTACAGTTCTAGAGATACATCACAAGACGTCAGCCGAGTTCCTGTGATGTGATGGCCTTTATTACAAATGAAGTATGGTTTCTAACCTGATGCTAGCCTTCATCCAACAGAGAATGCAAGACTTATTAACATATGGATATGAATAACTATTTGCATAGTATATACTGTTCAAGACACCTTTGCTCTTTGGTTAATCCACTCCTAGATTGCATCTAATGACTTGAGGACTCTTTTCCGAGAAGATGCAAATCCCAAAGTAAACCAAATTATATTCTCAGACCTACCTTGCAAGGCACTGCCACTCATGTGATCAGCAGCTTCATATGCACCACACTCTCTGAGAGAAAGCATTTGTATGTCAAAACGGTAGCCTCTGTGAGAGACTCTTTTTTTGAAAAGTTATAAGCCCACAGGCTTCTGATCTAAGTCTTTTCTGCTTTCATTACGTTTCCAGTAATGTAGCAAACCACAGCTGTTGAAAGCTTGGTAACAAACTGCAAATGAACATTAAAATTCCACATACAAGAAATAATTGGATTTTAATCATTGAATTATTTAAAGTCTAATGCGGGGAGATCTTTCCACAGCTCTACGGTGATGGATGTAAAATCACCTAATCAAAATGTAAGTCAAGGTTTCTAACCAAATGAAACGGCAAACTCTTTAAATGGGTAGTTGTGGTAGAGCACAAGCGAGGAGGTAGGCTAGTAGAGAGGTAGGTTATTTCCACTAAATACCGCTAGGGAATACACTGCAGTGGTATAATGAAAAAGATACACATAGAATATATATTAGGTCAAATAAGTACTTTGGGTTAAACACAAGACATAGTAAAACGCAATGTATGAATAAAAAAAGTACTGATCAGTGAAGTTTCATCCCTTTCTTAAACTAAAGGTAATCCCACTACCTGGTAGTAGGCACAACACATATAGGGCTAATGGGTGGAAGAAAAGGGAAGTCTATGCAACACTAACAATGCATTCACAGAGTCATGTACGCTACCCAAAGTGCTACACATGTACAGTCACAATAATTCCTTTCCCCTCTAGTACTTGGTAGCATGAATATTGCAAATTTAGACCATATTCATTACTTACAGCACCTATAAGGAGACAAAGGGGCTAACATGTTAGCACCCAAGTCTAGAGTACCACCAAATGTTAGGACACGATTCGTCTTAAAGTGCCAGACCACTAAGGCCTCATAATACTCCTAGAAATTCAGTGATACAAAAATAACCACGTTATATAGACTAACTATATAGAGTAACAACACATGTCCATAGGCAAGAGTGTAATGCAGTGATTTTAAAAATACACATAAAACCAGGGGTACAGGCTAAAAAGAATGTCTCTTGTAAGAAACTACAGGGACCCTAGGAAAAATGCCAATGGTCAGGAAAGTACTCTTAAAAGTCACTTAAATGGAGTTTCTAAAGCAGTCAATGTGTCCCATATGAAATAATGGGTTAGGCACATCTACGTTATGGAGAAGAGTCAGGTACATTTTAGTTCTAGCCCACAAATGCATAGAAGTCAGCATATACCAGGGAATGCCAGGGGCGTCCTTCTTGAAGAGTTCTAGTTCCAGGTTTGGTAACCTGAAGCCTCAGGAATAAAAGGATTCTTGCCAATGTAAGTCTATATCATAATAGAGCAGAAGTGGATATGCAGAAAACCCCAGGGCATTGGACCCGGTGAACCACTGTGGCTAAGTTGGAAGACTAACCCACCAGCCCATTGTTGTGTCTGAAGCAGGCTTACAAATTGAGTCACTAAGCTGACGAGATAAAAAATGAAGAGGAATTCCTGAGACCCCCATTCACTTGTAGATGACCACGTTTAGCTATGACAACCTGCACATAAACACAGAAAATATGTAAAAAGGGTTACTACAAGAATGGTGGACTCTTTCACGTGGATATTGGAACCCCTTATGTGAATTGAATAATACTTTTGTATAAGATACATTTTCATTCTAGCAAATATTTTGTAATATCTAAATGTGGTTTGTTTGTTACTGAGGTATGTGTATTTTAAAATGTATCTCTGCCTTTTATGTGAATTATTTGTAGAATTTGATGTTGAAAATGTAGGAATATTTTTATATGAACAAAATAATGTTTGAATAATCCACAGGCGTTTGGGAATAGTGGGGACTTCCTGTTTAAAGCACACTTATAGATTTGTAGTGATGTGTTCATTATAGTATAAGTCTAGGGTTAGCCCACTTCTGACAAAACCATAGTGTCCCTCTTAATAAACTTGTGAGCAGGCTTGAACAAACCAGCTTATTAGGTTCTCCTGTTGAGGCCATGCCACCTTCGGTGCAGCTTACTGGCACCAGCATTTTCCTTTGCACTGGTTGGTGCCATCACACCTGTTGTTCTGCCACTCGGGTGTTCTCTCCTCACTTGGCAACTGCCATGCACAGGAATGAGCCTGTGAGAGTGTGAATGCCTATGAGGTGTTGGATGCCCATTCTACTGTGTCATTCCAGTGGCACCGACATCCTTTGAGTGAGTTTGGAGTGAGGCGATGCATGCACAGGGAAGGCAGCTGGCATTAGTGGACTGTGTTACACATAGGCTTTTACCAATATTGCTAAATAAATCTGTCAATTCTATAGCAAGCAACTTTCCTCATGAATGTCCTTTTGTCTGTCTCCAGGTGGGCCGCAATGCCTGTGACCTGAGGTGTGTACTCACAGTGCCATTTCTGGAGAACTTGGCTTAGAAATGGCAAAATAACCCTGTGAGCATAAAGTGAGGTTGAGTTACAGGTTCCAATCACCCAGCGACCTGAGTCCCCGACCAACTTCAACCCAGGCAACCGAGAAGATAAACAATCTCCCTTCCAAAGAGGTGACCCATGCACCAAGAGCAAAAGCAACGATGATTAAGGTAACCAGACAATGGAGGAAACCGACCAAACAGATTCAGATAGCTCAAAGGGCAAAACGGAGCAGCCAGCTAGTGCGAAATGGTCCCACAAATTGGCCAATAATGGAGGCAACCCACGACAGCCCAAACAAAAGTCAGGGGTGGGGTATTGGGGTCCCACCTTCCTTCTGGATGACAGCAGCTTCCTACTTGAAAGTGCTTCAATTAGGAGGAGTGTTTGGGAATACAGCAGAAAAATAGCCCAGAAACAGTCGCACATATGACATCCATGCCATTCATTGAGGAAAACAGAACCAGTGGAGGATGGCGCAGCTGCAAAAAAAAAAAACAGAACTAATGGAGAGGACATAGGACACAGACAGATGACGAGACCGGGTCCTTAAAAGCAGCGATATGTGTTTTGAAAACAACATCCTTCAGCAGCCAATAAGAACGCCTACTAAATTGTCAGCAGAATTTAAGAAGGGTCCAAGCCCCCCTCTATTGTAGTTATTCACTATCAGACTATCCTAAGCCATCACTCCAATCACAGGAGGGGACACAAAGCTTTTGGCGCTGTGTAATTCTGATAATCGATGTCTAATCTGATGAAGCAGAATTAGTTGAAAATTAGCTGACAGAAATGTGTGGACAAGATGAGAAGTCAGAGAAAATGTGGAATCAAGAAATGCCCGCAGCATCTTTACTACACGTTGTGGTTTAATCATATGTCCTGCCAGAAAGAATTATGGGTAAAACTCCAAAACATTGGGATATAATAAAAGTGGACGGGTGAGAATAATCTCAGTTTTGTCTTTATTCAGCCTCTACCAATTACCAGACATCCAAGATTCTAGTGACGTGATGTATTTTCTTTTACTCGGACTGATGATTATTGTCCAACTAAAGACAATTTGCGTATCTTCCGAATAATTTTGAAATTCTACTTACAGATTGGCTAGAACGCTGTGTAAAGGATTTACATGTAGTTAAATAGAATTGGGGAGATATGGGCGCCCAATGGGGCACCATACTTAGTAGTCTCTGGGCTGGATACATAATGGTCCAGTTTAACCCTAGAGATTGTATTATTCACAAAAGACGCTCTCCGAGTAGTTGCCTTCTCAAAAGTACCTATTATTTGTTGAAAACACTGTAGAATGACTGCATTGTTCAAAGTACCGAAAACCACCGACAAGTCCAAGAGCATCAAAAGACTAGAGAAATCCTGGTCCAGGATGCACAGCAGAGAGTCCTTTACATCAAAGAGTGCTAGTTACAGTTACAATGTAACACAGCAAGACATTGATTGTGAAAGTACTTGGAAATAATCACATAAGTAAAAAACCTGGGGGTCCTGATGGACAACAATTTCACTCTAGAGCCACAAGTAAAAGCTCTACTCAGGAAATGCTTCTTTCTCCTGCGAGCAGCAAAAAGAATCCTACTGTTCCTGTCATTCGCCAACAAAACACTTATCATCATCGCTCTGGCCATGTCCAGAGTGGATCATGCCAATAGCCTTTACCTGGGTATCCCTGAATGACTTCTAAAAAAACTACAACACACACAAAATTCAGCAGCCAGGCTCCTTCTCAAACTACCTCAAAGAAAACACATCACACCCGCGCTAAAAATACTACACTGGCTATCAATAAAGCAACAAATAAAATTCAAATCAATGTGCATCATACACAGAGCAATACACAAACAAGGCATAGAATTCCTGAGAGATAAATTACACCTACACCAGCCGACAAGAACGTTCAGATCAAGCAACGACATCCACCTGGAACCAAAACCCTACAACAGAAGAAAACTCGGAGGATCCTCTTTCTCTCACTAGGCACTGAAAGCCTGTAATGACATACCAAAGACCACCTAATAGTCAGTAAACTGCTCAAATCCTGTATCTTCATTGCGTAACTAGAAGACCACCCACAAGACTGCCCACACCACTAAAACAATGATGAATAGAGATACCAATCCTGGTTCCCACCAAACAACGATACACAAACAGAATCCAAGGAACGCACTCCACGACATACAATACGACATAATGAGAGATAGCCACAAGAGGAGTATACTTATGACTGAACACATAGACAGACCAATGACAAAAGCACTTAGACGACTCACCCATAGCATCCCGCCTGTACCACACCCGAATTTCCAGAAGACAAATTCACATAGATAGTAGGGAAAGAGCACACCAGAACTCCTGCTCCGACACCCAATGCAGGAGAATAGACACTCCAACCTCACTACGCATAGTTCATTATAATACAACACTATACATAGTTCATTAGAATACAACAAGGAGTGTGCCACGCTAAAACCTCAATTGTTCTGTTAGGCGTAGGTCTCTCTCCGACTATGCAGGACCTTCAAATCTAGCTGTGTTTTAGGATTGTACTGAATTATTGAATTGTTTCTCAAATCCAGCTGCGTACGGTACTATACTCAATTGTTCTGTTAGGCATGGCGCTCTCGCTCCACTATGCAGGACTCTCAAATCTAGCTTCTGTCACACCATGCAGGACTCCCGAAATCTAGGTACTCAGCCATACTGTGAAGATTAGCTGCAAAACATATAACTCACTAACAAAAAATGCTCAAACTTTCTGCGTACTTAAATCACTCAAACTCACACACCCACCTCTCGCACTCCCCGCCGCATGCACTTCATCACACCATAGCAACACATAACCCACACTAACAGCACACGAGGTCTGACATCGCTCTGATATTCGCACCAAAGTTCAGCGCACGGTTGTGGGTGCGATTTCTCGCCGTCACCATAACCAGTACAAGAGGGACCCTATAAAAACTCAAACAGAAAAGAGTTGAGTAAACATTGCTTTATTAACACACAAGCATTCGCGAATGGGCCACAAGTTCAACCGTCTCGCAAAGCAAGTCGTCAAAGTGCCGCCCTTTCCCCTGCACATCGTGGTCCTTTTATACCCATCTGTTTTACATTGTCATACATTGCTGCACATAGATTATGTCCACCACAAGGCGGTTCCTCCCAGTCATGACTTTGCATCAACGGTCAACAGTTCAACATCTGCTATTGTGGTTTCCTGTTATCTGTTATTCGCTCTCTCTCGTGCCCCTGTGTGTCCTTATCTCTGTGCACGAGGCTGTGCTTACTCATTCCTTCCCCCCACCCGCATCCTGCAGACAGTTTCAGTTAGACTCAGCTCATTTTGACACACATGGACCAAGCACAATCCTTCTGCAAAACAAGCTCTTGTCAGGTTAAACAGGCCTCTGTCTAATTTACAATTACTATCCCTATATGGACATTCTCAACAACTCATGCTAGTCTTGGCATCTGCAAGTATCGCCATCAAAAGGAAAGCCTCTTTTCTTTTATAAACGCACATTCATTTAGCGCACATAGTGAAAAATACAAAACTCCAAGTGTGAGCACAATATTACACATGCGGGCTCACCTTCAATCCACCCTTTTGCTCACACTTGAGCATCAATTTAGGCATTTCTAATCATCACATAATGTGTATACCATAATCTTCTCCAGGCCTCCCATGTCCAGGCATTCCTGTTGTACATGGCTTTTGTTTGTTGCATTTAGGCGTGTTACGGTGGAGGAACACATGGAAACACAGCACGACACACATACCGGGAAACATTGGATGCAGAGACAAATTCCTACAACTATTGCCGCTAGAACCAGTATAGGCGTAAGAAGTTGCCATCCAATTTCTTTCAGGAGCTTAACAAGCGGTATTCGGTATCATGTATTGCTGTGCTGACACTATTCTCATGTAAATTAATGTACACCCGGCATCCTCAGTAACTGGCGATTCGTACACTGGGATGCCTTCACTGCTATGTCGGGGCATGTGGGTGCAGATCCAGCAATCAGTTTTATTCACTACCCCATATGTTGTGTTTATTATCTTCACGTATTCATTTTTAGCATAGTCTTCCGGCTCGTGTTGGTCATAGGCATCTCGATTCCTGCTCTTGACCCAATCTGTTCTCCCTGTTTCATTTGACTCGGGCAACAGGTTCTTTAATTCATATCTAGATGGATGTTCCAGATACCAGAATATTATGGCAAATGCTATTAGTACTACTATCGTGCATACAGAAAACAAAATTTTGCCTCTTGTGGTACAAACTGGTATTTTCCTCTTACCTTCTGTGTTTGAGGAGCATACACTTATCCGTTCAGGGACTAAACCAGCATACACGGGTGTAGACATAGTTCAGTATATGGCTCAGTATACAGCGTATATCAGTTGCAACCTAGCGATATAGCAATATCCCCTATTTAAAGCACCAGTGTCCTTATTACTCTAGTAGTGGTAGGTCTCACCGAAAACCTTCATCCGATCTGTCCCACGTCTCGTAGTGCCTGTCCCAGGAGGGGAACGCCGAAGGCCCTTCAGGCTACAAGCCCGTCGTCTTCAGTAAGGCACAATTCTGCTAAAACCAACAAGAGAGTCCAAATGTTCATCTCCCTAATGATCAAAGTTCAAAACAGTGTCCTTACACGTTGCTTGGCACATACACGTCACGGGATCGGAGGCGATGGGCACACCTGTCACTGGCATCTGGCAGTACACTTGCAACCTGCGGTTTGTCGGTTCCTTTTTCTGGAGGAATCAATAGTGGCAGCGTCTTCTTGACGTGATTCACGTGGTACCAGTGCGATTTGCCATCAACTTTTACCGCAGTTTGTGTTGCGAGGAGCACCTGAAACGGGCCCCTCCATCTGGGTTGCAGTCCGCTGGTGCGATCGAAGGCTTTTATAACAACCCAGTCACCGGGCTGCACGTCGTGACCTTCTCCTATCAGAGGAGATGGAGCTACTGCGTTCACCTGTGCATTAATAGAAATCAGTCTATTAGTTAACCCAATACAATACTGTTGTAATGCAGGCCATGCTTGCTCAGACAATCTCTTAGGTGATATGGGGGTCCCAATACTTGGTGGGTGCCCCATAACAATTTCGAAAGGAGATAAACCATGTGTACGCTTAGGCATAGTACGCATACTCAATAATGCAATAGGCAATGCATCCGGCCATTTCAGTCCCGTTTCAGCACAAGCCTTTGCCAGTTTGTTCTTCAGTACCTTATTTGTGCCCTCTATATCTCATCACCAAACAGTAGGAATGTTTATTTACAGGCTCCAGCTGTATAAAGTCCATATACACCACCTCAAAAGGGCAGGTGGGTAACTTACTGTGGGCTGCCGGGGCTGGTACACCTTTCCCCACATTGTATAGAACACATATTTCACATTGTTTTGCCCATTGACGACAATACATTCCCAATCTTTTGTTGTACCACACAGCACTCAAAACTTCTTCCATAGTCCTTGCGTTAACGTGAGTTGGACCATGAGCCACACTCACTATCACAGGTAAGTATGCATCAGGTAGTACCCAAGTATTCGTATTGGTATGTGCCCATAGCCCATCTACCATCTCCTCATATTGATCATCCTTGTGCCAAGATAGTCTTTCTTCAATGGTTGCATCTGCTTGGATTTCCTTTACGCGCTCCTTCGTCCCTTCCATAGTCACATCCCTCCCCACTATGAGCTGTCGGGCTTCCCACCGAGTGTCCCTTGTGGCAGCTAGTTTAGCCATCTGGTCAGCCAAAGAATTTCCCTGCGTGACATAATCCAGTGTTTTTTTATGCGCTGAGCACTTCACTACGGCCACCATTTTGGGCAGCATAAGGGCTTGCAATAATTCAGCAATCAATCGGGCATGTTTAATAGTATCACCTTGGGAGGTTAAAAACCCACGCTCTCCCCAGAGTTTACCAAAACTGGAAACCACCCCGTGCGCGTAGGCTGAATCAGTATAAATTGTCACTTTCATACCGCTGCTTAACACTAATGCTCTCGTTAGCGCAATCAATTCTGCTGCCTGGGCCGATTTTTCACACACTTTCCCACTCTCAATCAACCGTTCCCCTGTAGTTACTGCATACCCTGCTGTTGTCTCCCCATTTGGCAATTTGAAACAGGAACCATCACAGAATAATATACCCTCATTATCAACCAGCGGGGTGTCTTGCAGGTCTGCTCTACCCTTAGTGTGTTCTTCCATTTGGATCACACAATCATGCCTAATGTCATCAGGTGAGGTGGGCAAAGGAAGCAGTGTCGCTGGATTCAAAGTGTTACACCGTTCAATTTTTACATTACTGGCAAACAGGATCATCTCATACTGTGTGAGTCTAGCTGTAGTCAAATGCTGTGTATGCACTCTATTCAGAAGAACATCTACCGTATGTGGAACCTTTACTGTTACTTCACTCCCTAGGATGATACCTGCACTTTGTTTTAGGGCTGTCGCTGCTGCAGCTACTGCTCTTATGCATGGGGGTAGGCCTCGAGCTACTGAGTCCAGAGTGCTAGAAAAATATGCACATGGTCTCTGTTTACCCCCTTGTTCCTGTGTCAAGACTGACACAGCGCAACCTTCCTGTTCATCAACAAAAAGGCAAAATCTCTTAGTATAATCAGGTGTGCCTAAGGCCGGTGCGTGGCATAGAACATCTTTCATAGCTGTCAGGGCTTTTTCCATCTCAGGTGTCCATTCTAATGGGCCGTTTTCTTGTACTTCTTTTAAGGCTTTTAGCATGGGCTGGATCAATACAGAGAATTCAGGAATCCAGTGCCTACAGTAGGATAAAACACCAATTATCCTTCGGAGACCCTTTGCCGTGTCTGGACCTTTTATGGACTGTATCAAAGCAATGCGATCAGTAGACAGGGTTCGCCCCTCTTCGGACAGCTCAAAGCCTAAATAATGGACCTTTTGTTTTACATACTGCATTTTGGCTAGGGCTACCTTGTGCTTATTCTCTGCTAAGTGCATTAGCACCAATCTGGTCACATAATGGCATTCCTCTTCGGTGGCTGCACATAATAGCAAATCATCAACATATTGTATCAGAGCAGTGTTAGCGGGTAGGGCTAGGTTATCCATCTGTGTTTTTAGTGCTTGGCTGAATATGGCGGGACTTTCTGTATATCCCTGCGGGGCTCTAGTAAATCGATACTGTCTCGAAGAGTGAAACTAAACAGGTACCTGCTTTCTTCGGCAATAGGAATGCTGAAGAAGGCATTTTTCAAATCAATTACCGTAAACCATTTCGCTGTTTTGGGAATTAAAGTGAGTACACTTGAAATATTAGGGGCAACTGGATATCTGGGTTCTACTATTTTGTTTATTTCTCTCAAATCAATAATAAAACGATAGGGTACGGCTTCATCAACTTTCTTGTGTACTGGAAGGATCGGAGAGTTACAAGGGCTATCATTTGTTGGCTCTACCACCCCTAAACGTATCATGTCCTGTACTATTTGATATAGTGCCTGCTCTCCCTCGTGTGATATGCAATATTGTTTTATCCTGGGCAACCTGGCACCGGGCTTTAGTTTGATTACTACTGGGGAAACATCCAACACTCCTACATCATTCCCATGAGTGGCCCATAGTTCATTCGGGATGTCTTGGAGTTCCGGGGGCAGGGTTTGCATTACTCCTATCATACTCATAGGTTTGCTTATGGTCATTCTCACTCCCTGGGGGGAGCAATATATTGTGGCCCCTAGCGTTTTTAATGCATCAATACCTAACAAGTTTTCTGGGCAGTGATTGGTCAACAGCCACCCATTCTCCCATTCCGCTTCTACTATTTCACTTACAGGAGTCTTTATTGGATTTCCCCCAAATCCAACTGATACCATGCTTTTATCCGATAATGGGACAGCGGGGACGGCTCTGATATTCACGGAACTGTTTCCAGCTCCCGTGTCTACCAGACATCTCAAGTTTCGGTGGGGGCCGATCCTAATAGAGGCATAAGGCCCACTTTGGTCTATAGGAACCTGCACCACTCCCGCTATCTCATTCCGGCATCCTCAGGACATATCGCTTGTGTTATCCTGGAAATCATCGTTATAGTATACCCCTTCTCCACATTCTTCACCCTGGCATACACCTTGTACTTGTGTCGTTTGTCGTGGCTGATACAGTAGATTGGGGGGAGGCGGGGCCGGCCAGGGAACATCCCCTCCTGCTTGTCCGTCAAAGGCATTGGGTTGAGGGGGTTTAAACATTCTATTGTCTTGGTTGCCGTACCCACTAGTCCTATTTCCTGTGGCAAATGTTGTCTGTGAAGGGGGTCGTACGCCCCTTCCTCTCCCACCACTCTGGGGACACTGGGATTTCCAGTGTCCGGGTCTCTTGCAGAAGGCACATACATCTTGGGGTAGCCCATCCCTCCTCCCATATAGCGCACCTCCTTGCACTGTACCTCTTCCTGTCCCTTGGCCCCCTATCATGTTGCTACTATAGCCCTGTGACGGGCCGTTATGATTGTAGTTATACCTGCCTTGGGGCCCTTGATGCAACTGTTGCATCAACACTTTGGTTTTTAGATCCTTCTCTTGTCGTGCCTTTTGTTGTCCCTTTACTCTTTCCCCTCTTTCGTAATAACTAGCCATTTCGAGGAGATCCCGGGGGTTTCTAGTCATCCATGTACTTTCTGCCCTCCTAATGTTCTCCTGAATTGGCCCGTGGAGCCCCTCTACAAAGTTTGTGGCAAAGTACCGTTGGCCCGTTTCAGACCCTATCTCTAGCCCACTGTGCGCTTTGAATGCTGCTTCATAACGCAGAAAGTACTGTGATACTTCCTCACTTGCACCCTGTATCACAGCGGACAGTTTCTCCACATTCACATCAAATGGGGGTAACACCTTTTCTAGAGCCCTCAGGACTGCCATGCCATGCCCCCTTAGGGGTTCAGGATATTCCTCATGCAGTTTTCTATTTTTGCTCGCATCCATTACATCTTTCCATTTTATTGTTTCATTGTCTTTGGCACGAAAGGGGGTCCATATTTCTTCTGGGACAATGGCTAACAATATGTTATCTACATCCTCTATGGTAAATAACCCTGGTCTGAATAACTTTCCTACTTCTTTGTAGAATCCTGCCGGGTCTATACGGGGGTCGGGGATGGACTTGGTGATATGCATTAATTCAATTCGGGATAAAGGGACATACACGTAGGTGCGCATCATGTTACCAGAGGCTGCCTCTATGGTGGGTTGGCACTCTCTCATTGGCATTAATAGTAACTTTTCCGTATTTGTTTGTTCACTTACAAGGGCCTGCGCTGGTGGCGAAACAGAGGATTGATGACTAAGAGCTTTCTCTTTTATTTTTTTATAATCTTTTAATAGTTTCTCCACCTTAGCCATCCTCCATTCTTCCGCCCCTGAATCATCCACTCTTATATTAGATAGCAGTTTCTTATCCAATTCCGTCTTAATCCTATTCCACTGGGACACATATCTAGGCTCCTTTTCCTCTTCTATATCATCCACCTTAATAAGAAGATATTTAATTACGTTTACTTGTATAGGCCAGCCAAGGCCCTCCATCAGACTCACCAGGGTGGACATGGACTGCGAGTGTATGGATGCTATCATACGATTAGCTACGTTTTGGCCCGCCTGGTCTGCATCTTTGAGTTTAGCCTCTCTTTCCTTCACCTCTCTTTCCCATGCCCTCTTTTCCTTCTCCCATTCAACACCGCCCCTTATGACTTCCGCTATTATGTCGGGCATACATCCCCATAACTGAACACTGGACGCAGTCACTGGTAGTAGCGCGACAGCGTCCTGATATGCTGAGGGCAGATCCGCAGTACTCTGTCCTCTCAATTTACAGTTACCCTCATAAAAGGTATATAGTTTAGTGGCCACTGTCCTAAATTCCAAAGGTGTCAAATGCCCCAATTGGTCCCGTAGGCTGTCATTGAGGGGTATGCCATACAGCCCGGTCATAAGGATTTGCAAGTCTCCATCTCTATCCTTTTCTACAGTAGTCGTTCTCCTATGGTCTATCAACCTATCTGGGTCTCCATACTTCATTGGGAATTCCACCCTTTCACCCTCACTGTCTTCCGGTGGAGCTGTAGCTCCTGGAAACAATAATTCAGTCGTTGTTTGTTCTGCTTCTAGCCCTATCACATCTTCATACAGAGGCGCCGGCAAGGCAGGATACATACCCCCACTGTTCTTAATCATCATATGTCTATCCAACTGATCTAGCCTCTCACCCTTCTCTTTTATCTCTAGATCATGTAATTTTTGATTTACCGTTCTCTTCTGCTCCTTTGCTTTTTGTTTATTCTGAGCATTGCGCCTGCGCATTGCTTCTACCCTCCATAGTCGTATAGCCTCAAACTGTGCGGGTCTAACCCGTCTTTTTACTAACTCTATTTCTATTTTGGATATGCGGTCTATGTCAAAGGACCCGGTATCTGGCCAATTATGTTCAATCGAATCTTTTGTATATTCAGACCACTCCCTTAAAAACAATGTCGAGTTCAATCCATGTTTAATCAACATATCAAATGCAGGGGTTCCTTCAAGGGGGGCATAGTGTCTCTTGCCTATACCTCCCTTGTGGGAAGCCGTTTGACCCATCTTGGCGGTATACCGCAATTGCCTAAAACACTCACCTTTCCCAAATATGCACCTATTGGCTAACAATAATAATACATCCTCCTGGCGTATCTAACATATCATATCATCATTTCAACATTACTTCTTCATAGACGGACTTACCACCGTCCTCTTCACAAACCCTGAATCATTATTTCCTTATTCCATCATGCATCCGTCCATACCACTTATCTTAAGGGTCCCGCCAGAGTGTTCCGGACCCGAAGGGCGACAGCCTGCTGTTCCACCGCCGACGGAGCCGGAAAAACAAGGATGACGCGTTGGTTGCAATCAAAGGTGCGGATTCAGTTGTTGGGGCCCCGTGATCAATTCCTTGTCCGGTTCCGCCGCGGCGTTCCTCACCCAGTGACGGACTGTCGCTCCTTCGCGTCCCACTTCTGACACCAAAATTGTGGGTGCGATTTCTCGCCGTCACCATAACTAGTACAAGAGGGACCCTATAAAAACTCAAACAGAAAAGAGTTGAGTAAATATTGCTTTATTAACACACAAGCATTCGCGAATGGGCCACAAGTTCAACCGTCTCGCAAAGCAAGTCGTCAAAGTGCCGCCCTTTCCCCTGCACATCGTGGTCCTTTTATACCCATCTGTTTTACATTGTCATACATTGCTGCACATAGATTATGTCCACCACAAGGCGGTTCCTCCCAGTCATGACTTTGCATCAACGGTCAACAGTTCAACATCTGCTATTGTGGTTTCCTGTTATCTGTTATTCGCTCTCTCTCATGCTCCTCTGTGTCCTTATCTCTGTGCACGAGGCTGTGCTTACTCATTCCTTCCCCCCACCCGCATCCTGCAGACAGTTTCAGTTATACTCAGCTCATTTCGACACACATGGACAAAGCACAATCCTTCTGCAAAACAAGCTCTTGTCAGGTTAAACAGGCCTCTGTCTAATTTACAATTACTATCCCTATATGGACATTCTCAACAACTCATGCTAGTCTCGGCATCTGCAAGTATCGCCATCAAAAGGAAAGCCTCTTTTCTTTTATAAACGCACATTCATTTAGCGCACATAGTGAAAAATACAAAACTCCAAGTGTGAGCACAATATTACACATGCGGGCTCACCTTCACGGTCTATACCAGATGAAGCAGCCAACAGAACACCACTCCTCTCACTATCCTACTCCCTCTTCACCCTACTAACCCATGCTGCCTTCTCGTTTGCAGATCTGCCATAGCGCCTGGGGACCAACTCTGTTGGTGATGGTGCTCGGTACAAATACCTTTAACATTTAAGATAAGTCCATAAAGCACAGTACACCTAGAATTTTCACGTCAATCCTTTTTTTTGCTTTGCCTGTCAAACGAATTAATGCAAATCTTCATAAAGCATACTTTGAAGTGTTGAGCTGCAAACAATTTTAAAGGGCTAAGGATACTAAGCACTCTTCGCACATCCGAGTCGCATTGAAACCAGGACTCTTTTGTGGCATGCGTGTTAGCCCATAGGTGTGTAATAGTTGACCCCCATTAATTGCTCTTTATTGGTGATTTTTTCAACTTGTTCACTCACTATAAAAGAGCAAAACGAATGCCACTTTTCACAGAATGCGTAACTCTGTAGCACAACATGGAGAGTTTACATTCAAACGGCCGTTGAAATATGAATTCAAAAGTCTTGGATCTTCTGAGTAAATTAGATGGAAATAATACTCAGAAGCACTTATTTGAAAAGACTGGTCAAGGTGACCTCCACTACCTGTAGGAAAATGATAAGGACAACCTGGCAACCTGCGGACCAGCCAGATGTTTTAGCCTATGATTTTCATAATGCCTCACCATTCACCTTGCTGGGTAGGGATGTTGTGAGCTGTAGGACAAATCATCCAGAGTGCCAGTGGCTGACCACTACTTTCGCTTGACACATCTGATAAACTCTATATTTTCCCCTTTAATATTTCTAGTATCTGGGTGAATAGTGAAGCGGTCTTACATGTTTTTCATTGTGTAAAGTATGACATGTTTAAATTGACTGCTATTGGGATCTTCATCAGAAATATCAGAAGCAATATACTTATCTAAATCTTTATCTACATAAGCATAGTACACATTGGGGTAATTTTTGATAAGGCTATGCTTTAAATGGAGGAACACCATTCTACCCAATTTTCACGACATTCGAACTGGTAGGAAGGGGGCAAAGCAGGGTTTGCATCTCCACTTTGCTTTCCTTCTCCCGTCTTGGAAGAGCACCCAGTTTTGATATGATATGATATATGATGTGATATGGCATTTATAACGCGCCTATACACAAGTGTTTCAAGGTGCATAAGATTTTCATGCAGGCGTAAAACCATAGAATTGCTGTGGAATACGCCTTGAAGTTACTCCTGGTTAATAGCAGGTGGATGCCTTCCTAAAACACTGCCTGAAAAGTATAACATACTGGCAGCATTTTATTTTTCACAAATCAAAGAGTAAAAGTGAAGAATGAAGGTGATTTTACCTAAATTTACTCTTCATGATTGCACTCTGCTTAGTAAGTTATGATCATTTCATTCAGATGACACAGCAGCACACACGTGCCCATATGCAATTTGCATTTTTAACAAAATGGCCTGCATTGTGTTCCTTAAGATACAGCGGGGCTTATTTCACTTTTCATAGATCAACAAGCTCATGTAATTTCCTTTGTTCTTTGAAGGTGGCTCTAGATTTCTGCCTATTCCAAGAATTCGAATAACCACTTTCAGATTAACCCTGCCATGCATATCGTTGACTAATTCTGAAAGAGACAATTTGGCATTTTTTAACTAAGCAAATTTCCGCCGAGCGGCGGGGGCCTTAATGAAGGCCCCGGGGCATTACCAGAGTCGGTAATGCCCCCGTCGCTCGGGGCATATTGCTATTAGTATCCCGGACCACAATATCTGTGTGACCAGGGCACTGAAAGCATTTTTTTCTGCCCAATATGCTGCAGCATTTTGAATAAGAAAAAAAAGAAACGACCAAGAAAATGGCCACCGGGAAAGGGAAAACGGAGTCTGTTTTCCCTTTCCATGGTGGCCATCGGGAGCAGACGCTCTGGGAATAGAAGTGTTCCCAGCGGGTCCGCTCCCAAAAAAAAGAAAGGAGCGGAAGGTAAGTGGGGTTGGGATCGAAGGAAGAAAAAAAATAATAATAAATACGTACCTACGTCCCCGGCGGGGGACGATGGAAGCCCAGGGCCATATTAACAGTTTTGGGGGCCCAGGGCACAGACAGCCTTGGGACCCACTCCTCTGAAACTGATGGTGCCCCCCGAAACCCATGTCCTACTCCCACCCCCTCCAAACCCATGTCGCACCCCGGGACACGACACCCATACCCCCTCCATATCTCAAGTCTAATTCAACAGATACTCCTCTAAGCTTTAAATGGATTATCTAGTTGTTAATAAAATATAAACATTATACATCTGTGATCTGTTTCCCCAATAGATGCTATATTAAGGACATTTCACTTTGTTTTTGTTTCAAATAATATATTTTGTAAGAAAATAAAGGAAAAGTATTTTAAGCAAGCATTTATTAAACAAAATGAAAACCTAACAGTTCAACATTAACTTTTTTGCCTGTATGAATGTGTCCAAAGTACAAGCACTTGGAAAAACATGAAATAAATGAGGCAGTACAGAAATGACAAAATCATGTAACAAAACATAAAAATTCACTTGGCATTTCAGTTCATGCCCGCACAGCAAACAAATTCAAGTAACCCTAGAAAGAATGAGATGACAGTGAGGATATGCTTTCTACACCACCCACATTAAACTATGTGTTTCCTTCTAGATTTGCGTATTGCAAAATCCTTAATTATGTCTGAAAATTCTATCTCTTGAACCATTTCAGATTCAATGCTTAACAGAGCCAAAGAATTCAGCCTGGCTTGAAGCATACGATTTCGTACCTCACTTTTATCAACTTCAATTTTGAAAATGTGATCCCAGTCTGTGATGTAGACTCTATCGTATATCTTCCCAACACTAGCTCTAGTTTGTACAAATACGTGTGTGATTGGCATAATGTGCCACCGGTGTTTACGCAGCTCTGTGTATGTTTAGCCCTCAGAGCTAGGCCAGACCCCCCCCCTCTGACCCAACCTTGGTCCTACTCATGAACTCCCTGGCAAATTTAATTGTACAATCTATAAAATATGGCCCAAAGCATTACATCACAAATATTTCACCAAACAAGAATAAAAAAAAGTGAACAATGACATAGCCTAAAAGCAGCACAACATGAAAAAAGCATTGGCAATGCCAAAAGTGTTGGCTTTTGTGTAGGCATGGAAAGGGCATTTTCAAGGCAGTGACTTAGCGGTATTAACTGGCAATCGATCATAGCAGGTTCAAATAGGTGTGAGTACCTGGGCATGCAATATCAGCGCCTAGCAATTGCCTGATACTTATATACAAACCAAAACCGTTGGCTTTGCCAATGCTTGTATTTAACAGGACTTCAGTGATGGACACCCCATAGTGCTTATAACTCGAGTGGCTGGGGAAAGACTTGGTTGACATTTTAATTACACCAGTAGCTTGTTTGCAGCTCCAATTAAGTCATTAACTCTCAGAAGAATGCTTTGAAACAACACTGGCCAGCACTTTGAGCACAAATGTGATGGTAAGGCTTGAAAAAGCTAGCTCAAAGAGATCACAGGGCCATGTGATCTGAGCGCAGAGGGGCAGGAAGTGGGTTGGAATGACCATAAGGATCAGCATGGTCATGGGCAGTCAATGGGAGGGTAAATAACCGAACAACACGTACAAGCTCTGTGTCCCTCCTCATATGCCATTTCTCTCTAGCGGTTTTCCAATGCTATAGTTTTGGTTTACAGGTGGCACTGACACTTTAGCGTTACCTAATAACCAGGACTCATGATGGTCATTTTACTGTAGCGAGCATGAGCCAATATTCTCAAAACATTTCTTGTTGACGCATGTATAACGCATTTTAAGCAGGAAGCCATATGAGGCAGAAAGAGCATTTGAATGTCAAGATCACAGCAGGGGGCTTTCTATGCATTTGAAAGCTGACCCTGTATTAAAGGATGGCATGCGGCTTAAAATGCACAGACAACGAAGACATTCCACTGCACCTGGATGCAACAGGCACAGGGGAATGTGCATTGCATGAAAGGGTCATTCCTGACCCTATTATGAATTTATTTTAGAAAATGGAACAGCACCAGTACGAACCACTGCTGGCCCACTTACATTTCTATTCCTCAAACACAGTGACAGGCCCTCTGTTATTTAATGTGCTCTCTCCCTCTCCCCTGCTAAATTCTTCACCAAAACTGCACTGATCCTGCAACTGGGCCACTCTCACCGACCTCGGTCCTTGACCCAGTCACTCTTCACTTGCACTGCCTCCCTGGCAACCCCTGCACTGCGGGACTTTCTCTGTATCACTACAGCCCCCCCCACCCCCTCCCCAGCACTTGTCTGCACTTACCTTGCACTTGCCACCAGCTGGCCCTATTTATTTATTATTTTATTTCTATTCTACTATTTGTATTGCACTCTCCCCTCCCCCTTCCCCTTGCATTTTTCCCTTCCCCCTACCCCTGCACTTGCGCGGTCTGAATGACACCTGGCCTAGTAGGATCGTTGTCTGTCCTCCCTTTGTTCCCCCCTCCCTGCCTCGTCGCGCCTTGAAACACTTGTGTATAGGCGCGTTACAAATGCCATATCATATCATATCATATCTAGCACTCAGGGGGGTGCTGGGCCCTGAAATGTATTAGTGATGGGACTGCGCTCCTGAGGGCAGTGTGTGGAAGGGGGCTGGCCAGTGTGCCTTTTGGGCTGCGTTCCACCCCAGCCCCCTGAAATGTTTAGGTCACCTTTGGGGGAAAGGTAACCTGTCCATTTCTAAAACTAACACAAATAAAAAGTGCATTCTTTGCGCTTTTTCCTTTGTGTTCGTGTTTGAGAATCTGCCGCTGGAATGCACCTGAGTCGAAACATTTGAAAGTTTTGGATTATTCATTAGCACCTTTTTAAAACTGTATGTGAAACTTTGGCTTTGTAACCAATAATTAAGAAAATACATATGGAGTCCATTTTCTGAGTAATGTCGTGTGAGTTCTATCAAGTCACACTGAACGAGCTTGCGCATTTAAAATGATGAGAACGGAGCGACCGTGGCCTGAAGCAGAATCCATCCAGGCCTGAAAGAGGGGCCGAGGGGGTGGGAGCAGAGTGGCATTCATTGAGGGGGTAATTACAGAGGGAGGAACTCACCACAGTGACAGCAGGTCCACACAAATGAGAAGTTCGGTGTCACAGACAGGCCCACACAGCACAGAGCAATTATCTGGCTCCAGTGGGAGGCCGTAGGCACAAGCCCCCGCCCAAGCTCTCCCAAAAGTGTTCCCAGGGGACTCTCCCTCTACAGAGGGGGCTCACCACCACCTCACAAGAGCCTGGCACTATGCCAACCAGCAGTCCCTTTTTGGAGGAATGCTCTGCATTTTTTCAGCCTAAATATTGATTTTTTCCCTAACATGTTACTACCGCCTAAAATGTACTTTAATCTAATGCGAGTCAAAGGAAAACACATCCCCCCATCTTCCTCGTGCACAATCACCCTCTTAGATGTTCTTAAAGGCCAGATGCTATGCCTGGCACCAGCAATGACATCTTTCTCTACAGAGGTGGGCGTGGGGGCAATCCCTAGCATTTTTCACCAGAACCTGGTATCAGGAATTCTGCCTTCTTCTATAGAGGAGGCTGTGGGAGCAAGGCCTGCCACCCCCCACCAGCACCTGGGCTCCAGTAACTGCACCTTCCTTTACAGAGGAGGGCGGGTGTCATGAATTGTTGGAGGCTGGAGCCATTTCTTTACCAATAATAGTTTTTAACTCAATTTAAGTGACACTGCCACCGTGCATAGTGCACTCCTGTAATGGGGATTTCACTGATTTCAAAATAGGGTTTCTCACACACTCAGTGTAAGGGTTGTTCATTACAACACCCGACGTTGCCCTTACTCGGATATACACACTACAGCAACTGTAAATACATCGTACACGTGTGGATCCAGCAAGCGTAGGTGCTTTATCTCCTAGCAGTTCAATGCACTCCTTTGTTGGTGGCCTTAAAACCTCTCAATTCACTATTTGGCATTTTGCCCGTCTTCCACCAAATATTCCGTGCCAGCCATGGTTGCCATACTTGCATGCTTCTCGCTTTCACGGCTGAGTAGGACAGGCTGTAGGGGTCGTGCCATTAGCTCAGGCTGTATCTTGCTGTGCTGTGCCAGCGTATGCAGTCCGGTATAGTCTGTTTTTAAAAGCAGCTTTAACGTTGTGTGTTTTGCATGCTTACTTACGTTGATCAATGTTCAATAAAAAAAAAAGTCTGCTTTCATCCAGAGATTACAAGAACACTTCCTTTATCAAAGAAAAATCGTGCTCATCCAATTATGTTTGGGATATTTGAAACAACGAGATAATATTAAATATTGCGATACTCAAATAAAATCTGCACCTTTGAAAAACCAAGAGCAAAGTGTTCAAATAAGCTATGTATGATTGAATGTGAATGTAGGGTGCCTGAAATACCAGCGATAAATGAATTATTTGTAATCAGCACAGTTCATCTGGGCCCGCGTTATCCTTTCATGATAGTATTCTGACCCCCAGAGTCGAAGGTGCCGAAGAGGGGGTGATCTCAAGAAAAGACAGTGCCATGAGACACCAGGCAGGCCTCACTGTGCAGTGGTGTTGGCCTGAATAATTCAGGACACAGCCATGCGTTGGAGGAACAGCAAAGGCACACCATCGTGCAGCACTGCACCGAACTCCAAGACACATGTTGGGAACTTGCTCTCTTGGGGACGTGCAGGTGTCAAGCGTCATACATGAATGCAAACGGAAATCTCGAGGACGACAGTGCGTTCGCGGCATGACCATATCGACTGCTCTGAGTGGTGCTCTGTGAAGGTTCCACTGTAGCTTCCTTAAATGCACAGTTCATTGTTGCGTTTGCATTTTTGGCACTTACACTCTCACTCACCGTCGGGTCGGCCTCGGAAGCTCAGCATGTGTCGCTGCCTGCTACTGCTGGCTTGTTCTTCCGAAGGTGAGGAGGGGGCTGCAACCTGCGCAGCAGTGCACTGCGCAGTGCGCACTCCAGCCCAGTGGGCTGGCACGTGCCGTATTCCCTGCGGGGTGGGGGAGGGAACGCAAGGCACGAGCAAGAGTTGTGGTCCTGCGTCGTTCTTCTCCCCCTCCCGCACTGTTGTTGTTCAGTCAGAATCAACATTGGGAATCGAAACCACAGCTTCACAGATGCAGAAGTGTCAAGATTCAGGAACAGGGGCCGTTCCTGAATCTTGACACTTCTGTGATCTGTGAAGCCGTGGTTTTGATTCCCAATGTTGATTTAGGGGCCGGGGCTGCTTGCAGTGCAGCCTGCACGCACACACACAGAAATTTGAAAAAAACACACTACCTGTTCAGCACTTCTGGGGGCCCCCTTCTTCTGGGGGCCCCCTCCAGAGCCACAAGGATGGGGGGCCCGGGGCACGTGCCCCGTTTGCCCCTCCATAGAGACGTCCATGTGGAACCCTCCAGCCGTGTGGAAATGCAGGCGCTCTGAGTCCCCACACGGCGGGGGCTGCCATTGCCCGCTGGGGGACGATGGCAGGAGCAAGAAGGTAAGTGGGGTGGGCATGGCATGGAGGAGGGAGGAACGGGGATATTAAAAAAAAAAATCCTTACCTGAGTCCCCGGTGGGGTGCGAAGGCAGCCTCTCAGCCCCGCTTCAAGCCTCCTGATTGTCTGAGGAGCTGCCACGCCTCCCGCCGAGGACAAGGCGGCTGGAATTCCAGCTGAGAATTGAAGGATTCTCGGCCGGGTAACGACCCGGCGAGAGCCAATCTCTCGCCGGGCACTAATTGTTAGCAAACAATGACCTTAAAATGATTTACCCTTTGAAAATTGATACTCTCAAACAAATGTAACTATTTGAGAGGCTACAAAACTAAAATTGTTACTGATAGATCTCGATGACATCCCAACATCAGCATGTTTACTGTATTGATATTGATATTTTTTTATTTGTATCACGCTCATACACAGGTGTTTTAGAGCGCAACGAGGCGGGGGGAACAAGGAAGACCAAAAACAGCGGTCTTACAAGGCCCAGTGACATTGAGAACGTACAAGTGCAAGGGAGAGGGGAGGGGGAAACGTGGAAATTGCTAAGCAAGGGAAAAAGTGATAAAAACAAAGTGGCAGTGCAGCAAGCAAGTGGCAAGTGCTAGGTTTTAAGGTGCAGACAGAGGGTGTCTAATAAGTTCATAAAAGGGGGGGCTGTAGGGTTACAGATGCCGTATCAGGTAATATTTTCGCCAACAAAAATATCGCCGTACATATGGTCGTCGGGAACGCCCATAGGTGATATTTTTGGTGGCGAAAATATTAGGTGCAGGGTTGCGGGGGTGTCCCCTGCACATAAAAAAATGATGCAGGGGTTGCGGGGGTGTCACCCGCAGGGTCCATGTGTTATTTTCGCCGCAAAAAATATGGCGATATTTTTGCATCACGATATTTTTGCGGCGAAAATATCACATGGAACGACAGATACAGACTCAAGTGCAAAGGATGCTGCCTTTGATACCATTGTTCACCCTGATCTCCTCAATACTCTCTCTCTACTTGGATTCATGCTCAAGAACTTGCCTGGATCTAATCCTACCTAGCACCTTGTCAATTTTCTTTTTCCTGGAACAGCAACATCTCTCAACACCTCTTAATGTTGGTGTTCCACAAAGCTCTGTAATGGGTTTCCTCCTGTTCACTCTGTACCCTTCTGCTCTCAGAACACGTATCTCCTCCTTTGGGTTCTCATACAAACTCCTCACAGAGGACAGACAAATCCTTTTCTCTTTCCTGAACTCTCCATTGACCTATCGACCAAAATCTCTGACTGTCTCTCAGCTATTAAATACTGTATGGCCTCATACTCTGTTATGTTGAATGTCTCCTAAACAGAGGTGCTTTTTATTCCTGCCGAATCATTGCTTTCTCCTCCTCCGCTGCCTATTCAGTTACCACCCGAAACTCTTCCCGAATCCTCTTCAGCTAGAAACCTGAGGGTCATCTAGGACCTTTCCCTCACAATGTCTACCTTCATCTCTGAAACAGCAATGGCGGCTCACCTCAACTTCCTAAATATCAGGCAAATCAGGCACCTTGCTCTATTCAAAACCATCAAACATCTCCTAACCATACTTGTCTTCTCTAAATTGTACTTCTATGCCAGTATCCACTTTGGTCTTCCAAACTATGCATGCGTGTTGACAAGATTCCCAGCTTTGCTACAAAGACCTACCTCCTGCTATCGCCAGCAGGCTGCTTGGCTTTCTAGCTAACTATGCAATACAGGGCTGAATTCGAATTTCTCCTACTAGTGCATACATCTATTCATCGTAAGGCACCACCATATCTATCCTCTTCTATCAACCCCCTACAAACACTCTTGTAGTCTTTGCTCTGAATTCTTCAACAGCTGTATGGCTACTTGCCCACTCTGTGCTTCCTCTCACTTACACTCTCACTTACACTCTTTCACTCTTCTTGCTCCACTTGTGCCGCAAATGACCTCTGCCTTAATGCCAGTAAGACTGAGATTCTACTCATCGGCACACCCACTCCCTCCTTTCCTGCAGCTCTCTGGCCGGCCTCTCTAGGCCCTCTTCCTGCTCCCACCTGCAAGGCAAAAAACCTCAGGGTCATCTTTGGCTCCACACTCTCCTTCTCTCCTCACATTTCAGACGTCTCTAAGAAGTCACACTACAAGCTGCACCTCGTTAGAGGTATTCTTCCTTTCCTCTCCTTCCCCCAGAAGCTCACTGTCTCCAGAGCCCTGGTTCTCTCTAAGCTGGACTACTGTAAGAGCCTATATCTAAATCTGCCTGCCTCTACTCTCCGCCCTCTGCAGCTTATACCGAACAGGACTGCGAGACTTGTCCTTGGCCTCAAGCCCAGGGATCATATCTCTCGAGGACTGAAATCTCTTCACTAGCTCCCAATGGCTGCGAGGATTAAGTTCAAAACCCTCTGCATTGTCCACAAGGCCTTCTGGGGCCTGGGGACGAAATACCTTCAACTCTCCCTTCCTAAATATCTTCCTTCCTGAGCTCTTCACTTATCCGCCTCCAACTCCCTCAGGGTCAGCCGCTTCTCCAAGCAATGAGTTGGGGTAGATCTCTCTCCGCGGCAGGGGCCTCCCTCTGGAACAGCCTTCCTGCCTCCCTGAAACTTGAGGAGAACCATCTCCGGTTCCAGAAGCACCTCAAAACCTCTTTTCTTCTACTTTCTCTCCCCGTCTCCCCTGCTAAATTCCTGATTGAAACTACACGAAATCGGCACCGGGCCACTCTCACTGATCTCGGTCCCTGGCCCAGCCACCTGCCCCTGGTACTGCCTCCCTGGCAACCACTGCACCGGGGACTGTCTCAATATCCCTACAGCCCCCCTCCGAGCACTCGTTCTGCACCACCAGCTGGCCCCTTATTTATTTATTCATCCTATTATTCCACTATCCCATGTACTGCACTTTCCCCTCTCCCTTGCCCCTAGCACTTCCCCTTAACATGCACTTGCGCGATCTGAATGACACCTGGCCTAGTGAGATCGTTGTCTGTCTTCCATATGTCCCCCCTCCCTGCCTCGTTGCGCCTTGAACACTTGTGTATAGGCGCGTTATAAATGACATATTGGCCCTCATTACGACCCTGGCGGAAAGTGACTGACCGGACCGCCACAGCGTAAATAGCGTTTCCGCCATTGCACGATGGAGCAAAGTGCGGCCCATTCCGACCCATCGGGCACGAGCACCACGCCATGGCGGAAGTGCAAAGTCTGCGATGGCGGAAATGACCCCAAAACGGCCCACACCGCCGCCGTACGGCGCCCTAGGTGCAATACCGCCACCCATCTTAGCGGACACCGCAGTGAGCGCCAACCGGAAAGTACGGTGACCGTAAATATACGGAAACGGAAGTAAAAACATGGTCCCGGAACGGGAAACATCACGCCGTACACCTATAAAACCACAAAATCCACACAACCACTAAAAACACTACCCTGAGACACATCCCAACCCGTCATCCACCCTAGTGTAACCAAGAAAAATGGGAAAAGTAGCGAAGAAAGCGTGCGACCGCAAGCGGCAGGTCCACTTCTCCCGTGAGGAACTCACCGTGCTCACAGAGACCCTCCAGGAGAATGCTGCCGCCGTCTTCTCCACGCAAATGACCAGGACGGCACTTGCGAACAAGAAGGCCATATGGGCCCTGGTGGCACAGCGGGTAAGTGCGGTGGGGACCGCACCCCGCAACCCACAGCAATGCAGAAAGCGATGGGACGACCTGCGGATACGCGTCCGAAGCATACTTTCTGCCAACCGCAACATTGCGAGAGCCACCGGGGGAGGATCGGAATCACCCATCAAGTTGACCCCCTGGGAAGAAATCTGTGCCTCCACCATTGGAATGGAGAGTATAGAGGGAGTCGGAGGGATGGAGAAAGGAGTGCAGACATCCGAAGAATCCGGTAGGTGGCCCAAATAAAACCATGCCAAATCCACAATGTCCAATCATGTGAATCACCATGTGTCCACATAGCGCAACAGTAACACATGTCCAGCAGAACGTCCACACACATTGGCCTGACAGCGCACTTTAAAACTCACAATAAATACATAAATAATTAAAAACCCCAAAAACACCCTCTACACGTGCAGCAGGCACACCCTAACTGCAGGCTGCCAAACAACTGCACCCTCACTCCACACACAAAAGAAAGCACCTCCAAGGCCCCGACCCAAATCACCCTCAGGTACCACCCCAATGCATGTGATACATTGCCATTCCAATTCCCACAGACCCATTAATAACGCTCGCCCTCCTTTACTCCACCACAGTGTCCGATCCAAACGACGAACTTCAGGACACCCCTACCAGCACACCTGCAAAGAGGGCCAAGACCAACGGCCAAAGACCCTCCACCTCAGCTGCACACATCAAGACACGGCAGCAGCACAAATCAAGTGGCAGCACAGAGGAGGGAACTCCAACAGGCACCCCAGCAGCCAGCATGCCCACAACAGCACCACCACAGGTCCCCCCAATGGATGCCACAGAAGGCACTGCCTCTGGTGGCAGCAGCACCATAGGTGACACTCCATTAATGGCAGCATGCTCCGACACAGAAGACGGGGATGTCGAAGTCAGATCCATCCATGACCTGTCCCAATCCCCCTGTCTGTTCCATCCCGTACACCATGAGGATACCACGCAGGGGCACCCACAAGACGATTACTGGCCATCCCCCACAAGCCCTGTGGCAGGGCAACATGAGGCGAACAGCCACTCTGTGACACCACCGCAAATGGCCATGGCCCAGCAGAGGCAACAGTCCCTCGACCAGTTAATCGTGCAACAGCAGCAACTGGCCACGCTCCTCAAGGACCATGCCGATGAATGTGGGGGCACTAAGGCAGACATAGAAACATCAACTGAGACACTTAGGGCAGAAATGGAGAGAAGTACAGAGACACTAAGGGCACAAATGGAGAGTAGCACCGAGAGCCTGAGAGTCCAAATGGAGAGTAGCACGGAGAGCCTGAGAGTCCAAATGGAGAGAAGCACCGAGAGCCTGAGGGGGGAACTGCATGCGACGTCCAAAGACGTATGTGCCGAACTTGCCGCAGTGCGCCGTGTGCTCACTGAGCTCTCACAAACCCTTAGGGACATGCATGGACGTGAGCAGGCAGAGACATCATCCGTTGCAAGTTCCGTCCAGGGCAGCCCCCAACGTAGATCTGGGAGGAACCTGCGCTCCACAGGCAGGGGTGCCCCTGATACCCGCAGAGGGGGCTTGCAATAGCGACTGCCCACTGACAATGAGCATCTTTGGACACTGGTGTTCGGGGGGGAGGTAGGAGGGTGGAGGGGGGGTGTTGGGCTCACTTGGGTGGCGGGTCGATAGGGTGTTCAACATGATATCACATATGCCATAAACAATGCACGATCAACCAATGAGATGTGTGGACATTGATCTTTGTGTACGAGGCCATCATAGGCGTACAGTCCATATTGTGCATGTACCAGACACACACAGTGCCACGAGTCCCGTGTCCATGTATCAGCCACCAGGCGTGAGTGCTAGAAGCATGCATCTATGAGATGCTGACGAATGTCACGGCCCTCCTGTGCCTCGCAGACTCCTTGAGGTGCTGCCACATCCCCACCCTCATCATGACCATCTTCAGGTGCTTGCAGTTCTGCGTCAGGGGGCATGGGCACATTTCTACGTACGCACATGTTGTGTAGCATGACACATGCCATCACCATCTTTGCAACCTTCACATGGCGGTACAGGAGTGCCCCGCCAGACCTGCTGAGGCACCGGAAACGAGTCTTCAGTAGGCCGAATGCCTGTTCAATGACTACACGGGTACGTGAGTGGGCATGGTTGTAGTCCTCCTCATGCTGGTCCCGTGGGTTCCGGACTGGTGTGAGGAGCCATCTCTTCAGTGGATATCCGGCATCACCTGTATGTGGACGATAAACGAATAATGTGGAATGCCATTGCTACGTACGCACCCCCCCCCTTCCTGCCAGGTCATTGCCGCATCACATACCCCACATCAGCATGCATGAAATGAGACTCACCGAGTAGCCAGGATCTGTTCCCTGCGTGTCGCTCCATGTAGCGTGGTATTGTTGAGTTCCTCAAGACCATAGAATCATGGGTTGATCCAGGGAATCGGGCACAACAATGTGTAATGATCCTGTTGGAGTCACACACCATTTGTACATTCAGTGAATGAAATTGTTTTCGGTTGCGGTACTGGGCCTCCATGGCATGTGGGACGACCAATTCCACATGGGTGCAGTCGATGGCACCAATGCAACCCGGTATGCCGGCAAGTGCATGGAATCCCACTTTTGTGTTGGTAATTTCCTGCTCCGAGCGTGGTAGAGAGATGTAGTCGTCTGCGTGCTTCAGGAGGGCATCGAGCACTTGCAATAGTGTCCGTGAGAACAGTGGCTGTGAGATGCCATGCAACTGTCCGACTGTGTGCTGGTAGGTGCCTGTGGCCAGGAAGTGGAGTACAGACACCACCTTCAGTAGGTGTGGGATGGCGGTTGGGCTATCTATCATGCTGACAAGGTCAGCCTGTGTCATGTCCACAATGGCGGCTATGGTGTCCCGGTCCAAACGGTAGAGGGTGTGGATCTGCTCATCAGTGAGGTTGAACGGATGTGCTCGGAGGCGTGGGATTGCGGGCTGCCTGCGTGGTGGTAGTGGCTGTGCTGGCGGCCCTTGCTGGCCCTGCCTTGCCCTCCTCCTCCTCCTGCGTCTCCTCCGTGCGGCCGGTTGTGGTTGGTGTTCGTCTTCTTCTTGGAGTTGGAGTACTTGCAGTGCTATCAGGTCCCCCAGGGCCAACATCGCGAGTCCTGCCGGTAGCATTTCGGAGTGGGTGTGGTTGTGGGAGGAGACTGGGTGTGCTATTTATGTGTTTTCAGGCTGTATGGCCTCCACCTGTGGTGATTCATTCCACCTGTGCAAGCTGCTCTCCCCTTTGGGCGAGCACGTCCCGCACACAACGCTGCAATTCGAGGAATGGCATCTTGCTATTACAATCATGTATTTGTACCCGATGGCAGTGTAACATTGGTTGATATGTTCATTCGGCTATGGTCCCATTGTTTCACATACTATCTTAGCAGTCGCGAACAGACTTGTGAAGGGTCAGTGGAACGTAGTACTCGAGTAACGGTGGACCCTCATGCATCACTGTACCGAGTTTCAACGACGGGCGGGGCGTCCCATTTGTGAGTGAACGCAGTTGCCATTTACACACACAGCCGCACTAGATGGATTAATTTGTGATTTCAAGCGGCCACAGATGCCTTTTCGACGTGATGTTGCAAATGAGGAATTCGAAGGGCGGCGCTTTCGGTTTTCAGCTAGCGGCGAGGAGATGCCCACAGGTCTGACTGCAAATATAACGTTCTATTGTTCAATGTCCTTGGGACAGGGGCCATGGCGAGGATGCAATGATTGATATGAATAGTTTGGGATGCGCAATAGCGAAGCGGACGATGAGGCCGGACGTTCCCAAATACATGTTACTTCACAGCACTGGAATTACGGGCTGGGGCACAGTGGATTATGCAGGCTGCATGACGCACAGACTCAATGGAATTTTCACATGTTATGTGAGTATGGAAACAGGCGTTATCATTACGGGATGAGGGAATGATGAATGGATGCATGGACAGATGATTTGATACAGAGTTTGCCATGTACAGGGCTTCTTGGGATCTGTCCGCCTCCCCTGCGCTATGTGATGCAGGGCTGCCATAGTGGGACCATCGTCTATCTGGCCTTGTTGAGCCCTCCCTGCCTCGACGCGCCTTCAGACACTTGTGTCCATGCACGTTACCAATCCCATCTGATGGATTCTGTTTTAACAGACGCATGCACAGGTACACTCGTTTGTGATGGTGTTTTCACCTCGATATAGATAGTTATGAGTCGCAAGTGGTTTTTGGGTGGTGATGATCCTTTGGAGTGGGCTAGCATGCATATGGCTGTGGATTTGGTGTGATCATTGAAGTGAGTAATTCAAATGTAGTTCTGATGGCCATTCTATTCTTTTTCTTTTCATTTGGTTGACAGGTATCTCCTCCCCTTTTGCCACTGCCATCTGTATGCCACTCCTGCAGATGGATTTTACTCCCGACACCTGCTGCTTCGTGTTAATCAGTGGAGCAGCATTACGATCTTATGGGACGATCGCCAATGGGCCACATGCCCTTACGCAGTACTAGTGGCTCGGAGCAACATTTCGGCCTTTCAGCTGGACTAGTGTCTCCCCATTGGGTCGGCCCTGCGGTTCTGGGCGCTTCCATGTTGCCTTTTCGTACGAGAATGTGGCCCTGTGTACCATGAAGGAACAGGGCGTCACACAAGAAGTAGCTGGTCATTTATTGCGGATGCAGCCCACAATGGTGAAATGTGTTTTGGAGTTCATGGCCTAATGGCTGTATGGGCTTGGTGAATTTGTTGTGCATTAAATTTCTATTCTGATATGGGCCGTGTAGCGTTCTTCTTTGCAAGTGATGTGGCATATTCCTATTTGGGGAGCGATGTATTGTGGGGAGATCTGCATTGGGTTCCAGCTTCGGAGTATAGTTGCGTGGTACTGTGCTGGGCGCGTTTGCCTACGAAGCCCAGTGAGGTCAGGGATAAGGGCTGCCAATATGACTGTTTGAATGATGTCATGCTCAGGGGCGGGGGATTAGGTTTTGTGTAACAGATGCCGGTCAGCCAGGTGGATTGGTGGAATGATGTGATTTTCTGAATATTGCTGGTCACAGGTGCCTGTGTTTGCGTGCGTTTCTTGGTGGGAGACTGAGGTCATGTCCATTGGAATAGCTTCTGTATTCGTGCCATCTGTGCCCTGCAGCTCCCATTGGCCCCTCTTGAGATTCTTTTGTTCGTTGGCATGCATGGGTGACTTGTACATTTCACTGGTTGCATTGTGACTTCATTGCACCTACGGGGAGTTGTACAATGTGGCCAGGGAGCGGTGTACAGGCACTCAGTGGGGCCGTTTACGGTTGATTCGCGATGCCGTACTTCTCACCATGGCGGAATGGTACTTTCCGCCGTGCTTGATGGCGTTAGGTGCATGTCCGCTAGGGTCAGAATTCGCGTACCGTTGCGCCATGGTGGTATTTACGGTTTGGCATGGCGCGCGCGCGCGTACTTGGTGCAGTTAGCGTTGGCGTTCACTACGGTGTCGCTAATGGCATCGTACTTTGCGGTGACGGGTCATAATCGCACCGAGCGCTATTCGATGGCGGTATTGCATTTCCGCCATCGTTTTTCGATTTCCGCCAGGGTCGTAATGAGGCCCATTATATCATATCATATCACTTACTTGGTACTGCCCCCCACTGCAATTCGAAACACAGTTCACATTGATATATTCAACAGAAAATTGAAAGCCTACCCCCTTGATTCTGAGCCATCCTATTGACTCATCTCTCCAGCCCTACTACTTACACCTTCCCTTACTGCTAACAAGACTCTTCCGTTGGTGTCCCCCAAAACACTAACACTAAATAGTTTAACGTCACAGCTCATGCTTAGATGGCTAGACTGCCTACCGGCTGACACTTATCTGTCCTCGTTTGTCCACCGTATTATTCCCGGTATCTGTCCAATATACCCCATCTAAAACCTATCCATCATGCCCCTCGAACTCTCCCCATTACAAAAGGCTCAATGCCTACCGTTTTTATTCTATATGACCTTGTGTATGCTTCTTTGTGACCAAAACAGTTGGTTTCCCTATATATGTCTATGCAAATCAATAAATAAATAAATATTTGCTGAAGTTCTAATATTGCACTGTATACTGCACTTCCGTCTGTATACAGGAGTTGGAACACATTTCATAGAATCATTTGGTAGTGTATTTTGCAGCCAGCCCCAAAGAAGTAAAGATTCTCTATACATCAACTCGCCATTAACCACTACATAACCTCTGCCATAACCATCCATGACAATAGTATTATCTTGCTGTTGATGAATGTCTTTCTCATAAAATATGTTCTGTGTTAGTAGTGTGGATCCACTCTCCTTCACAGGAAGTACAAAATAGTTTTACATTGATATGTCTTCCCTCTCATTTTACTATCAGTTATTTCTATTACTTTGCTTAGAGATTTCACTCCATTCACAAATAGAATGAAAAGTCTTTTTAACCCAGTTCGCTGTCAGTTACTGTCACTGTCTCAGTAAGTATTTCACTTACATGCAACACAAATTTGTGGAGAGTATTTGTTTCGTATTTCATGACTTACTTAAAACCTAAAGTCAACATAGATTGGACCAACAGAACAGGGAATAGCCTCTCAATACATTTATTTATTCATAAATACCAATAAATGTTCAATTATCAATTCCTAAAAAACTTTTATTTGCATATCAAATTCATAAAAAATACTGATAAAACATTTGGACAAACAAATATCTACAAATTCCACTCATAATGATTCACTCCTACCATTCATTCTACTTTTTGCTTTTTTGTATCAAATTATTGACATATATGTCTTTTGGCCTCATATATGGACGGCCTCAAGCTCTATTTGCACAGTGAACAAAAGTCCTCCATCCAATCATCTGATGGTTCCGTCTATGTGTTCCTAATCACACCGACCTACGTCTACACGTATTTCGGTTGTCTTTTTTCGGGACGTCAACATTCGTCGACCCTTAGTTCATACAACCTTCTTCAGGACAAAATTTAAGGGAGTTTCCTTATTCCCATAAGCATCAAGTAGGGTGAGTATCACCACCTAAAATACAATACACAATGTCAGAACACACTAAAATAACTCAATTGTTAATACATTATCTGCTACCATAGGCTATTCCCTCTTATTTTTTCCACACTCAATGTGAAAATATGATTCTAAACAGTAATCATTACGTCAATGTCTGTGAGCGATAATTTTTATCACCCATTTCCATTGTTAGCTGGATTAATCCTGTCTACATCTGAACATAGTGGCCACCTCCATCTGCCCACATCCAAGATGCAAACAAACATGTTATGTCACTGTTTTTAGAGCATTGTACTTACTCAAATTAATTAATTAATCTCAATGTTCAATTTTATTGCAGAACGTTCAGACTCTTTCTTCAAGAGGGGTTCTTGACAACTCAATCCCAAGGGAACTGTTGATTCCAATTAACTCCTAAAAGGAAAAGGGGCACCTTCAATGAGGGTGTTAAGAATGGGAATCTCTTTATATATGAACGAGCTGACATAATACTTACATACAGCTACGATTTTATTCTACATGAAATATTTTCTTAGTTCCAAACCGCCGCCAGCGTTTTCGGCCGTGATGATAATTCTTAAACTGAATCTGTAGGCCGATAAGGGGACAGAAGGAGACCTAGCCCTCTACGTTTGTGTCATTATACATGAAACTTTCACTTATAGCTTCCATTGGGTTAATATCTCCTTACACGTTCTTCCATTTTTCTACTATCTTTCATGTCCGCTCAGCTCTGTTCTTCTATATATAATAGCCACCATCCTAGTATGCGCCTCCTCATGCACCGTAGCTTTGTTTACAATTCATTACATCTAGTTAAAGACATTTTATCTACTCTGTTCACCACTTTCTTCCCATTCAATTCCATCTCTTATCTTACAGACAACTATCCGCTCTCTCCCGCTTACCTTGCTTTTTCTTTCCAGACCCCGTCTGAGTGCTGTCTCGCATCCGTCTTCTGGTACTGTTCATACAGATGCGGTGCGTGTTTATTTATGCTCGCCCATTAGTCGCAGTAGAAAGAGGACATAATAAAGGGACTACTTACGTAGTTTCCTTTCCCTTTCATACGTCACGTATTCCTTTAAGCTTGCACATTCCTCGAAAATAAATAAGGAAAAAAGGCTACATCTACCCTTCCCTTCATGAACATAATGAAAGGACTACTCACCTCGGTGGTTCCCTGTGCATCTCAGTCACAAAATTGGCCCGTGGGCACACAAAGAATGTTTATGCGTGCTCTCAAAATGGTCTTGAGTTGTAGAAAATTATATTGATGACCACAACATCAAATACTAGAAGTACTCAATCTCCCCGACTAGCATAAAGCCGGAGGATTCAGTGTACATCTGGATTCACCACTGTTTAAACTGTGAGCAAGAGTTCTCGATCTCCTATTCATAAATGCAGAGTGAAAGGGAGCTATGCACACCCAACTTTATTTAGTGTGTAATCAGTGCTCCCCATTCCACCAAAATGTTCAGGTCATTCTTCACCGTATCTAGGCGGTATATCCACCGCTGCTCCAATTTGTGGAGCATAGTTGATATATCTCCACCTCTTTTTGGTAGTTTAATAGTTTGTAACACGAACCATCTAAGATTTATGTTGTTTCAGACTGCCTTTCCCAGCAACTCCAGGGAAAGGCCATCAAACAGTTCTCTGGCATAGTTTAGCCTGCAGTTAATGGTTATACTACAATTTCTATAACTGTACAAGAAGATGTTAAGTGCACTAATTAGTTGGGCTTTTTAAATGATAATACTCAGTGGACACACTGCTCATGCGATACCATTCAAAGTCAAGAGAATCACATTACCTCACTGTATACAGGTTAAGGAAAAAGAGATCTGTCTGCATACCTTCAACCTAAGATTTCTCCCCCACAATCACCTATACTGTATTGCGAATTAAAAAGAACAAACACATGCTCCATTTTACAACATTAATATTTGTAAAATTCTCACGAACAGAAGAAATGACAGAGACATAAAAAAAGTTTAAAGAACAAAAGAAACATTGTTTAAAGAAAAGAACATGCTGGAAGTCATTTCTGAGCTTCAACAAATGCTACAAATAATCATATACCTTATTATTGGGTGCAAACAGGATCTACAAGAATAATATTGTTGATCGATACTAAGATGCTACCTTGGAAATCACAAGAAATTGCGGTTGAATGCTCTTCTAGCCATGCATGACTGCATGTGTAAAAATAACAATGACAGCTTTTGTAAAATTACAGATGCACCTACCCATGTCAACCTAAACATTGCGTAGTGAGCCAATCCTCTCTTATCTCATGTCGCAAAAGCACTCAACAAACAAAGCTTTCCTAACTACATAATAACCTTAGAATGATAATATGATTATTTTACAACCGTATTCTAAGATGGTCATGCTACACCTCATCTCATGAATTAAGGGAGATTCCTCAGGTTAATACCTGTTTTAAAAACAGCAACACATCATGAACAGCTCTAATTAAATGTCATTGCATGCTTTCTCATTTTGTTCTGCACTATACTTCATACCTTAGTCATGTCCCAGCACCACCGTGTGATTCCGGATGTGAAAGACCACTTCTGTATAGTGTCTACACTTTGACCTTTGGCTGGTTATGTGGTCTTTTGTTCAAGTCCTACAATAATAAAATTGATAATTCTCTATGAGACGGCTAATTATACCTTGATAGATTGGACTAGTTCATCTACATTGAGGGAAACCACAATATGCTGACACATGTTAGTTCCTGATACCTAAATGACTATGTTTGTGCCGGGGGTGCCATCATTATAAAATTGGTAGGCAAACCCTCTTGCTGAATCAGTTTAAAAATGTTCTCTTGAAACATGTTTGTAGAAGTCCAAATATGAGACACATTGTTACTATGAATTGTATCGCCTCACAACTATCTGAAGTGCAGAACCAGAAATGACCTCTAGTTATTTCGGAATTTTATTTGATACACCTGACTGTACGTCTTGGCATCCTTCCTTGCTTCCTTACCAGCAGATTCCGGCCATACTTTCTCCACAAACATAATGAAAGTGTTGCCTCTCACATGCCATGAAACTACAACACTCTAGATGCACAATAGCAAAACACTAGACCCTCTCTCTGCATATGAGCTATGGCATGGTGGCAACAGTACCCCATGGTAAATACAAAATAATGCCTAATGTACAAACCTTATCAACTTGATCGTAAACCTTATATATGTATCATTAGAAAGTATGCAGGGAACACCTTCCTCAGAAACACTTGTGTACAGGCATTTTATAAATAACTTATCATAACATATCGTATCATCCTCTAATTAAGAGAATGTTGAGAAGGCAACATTAAAGAGGAGATTCTGAAAGCCATTGCAACTCTTAACTCCTGTACTCCACACGTTACTATCTTAAGTAAGCAAGGGGCATTCAACCTAGATAGCCACATTACTGATGTCATCTCATTAAGTCCCTTTACATGCACCATAGTCCTAAATATCAGCCTCTTTTTCTTTACCATGAGTGCTCACTCTAAGGGATCTAACTGAGTAGTAAATACTTTCATGAGTTTACTCCTCAGATAGATCCCTTAGAGTGAGCACTCATGGTAAAGGAAAAATACTTTTAGGAGTACCTCGAATGGAATGGCGGTTCAAACAACATAATGTACAGATTGCATTCACGTTGTATTGTAAATAATCCAATAAAGAAAAAATAGATACTTTCACATTTAAAACACTTGAGGGCCGATATTGCTGTTATAAGAGACTCATTTGACGGATGAAGAGGCAGGAAAGTTGGCTAGAGGTTGGGTAGGTTAGGTGTTCAACTCCTATTACTCTTCATACTCAAAGGTGTCATAATACAAGACATAGTGACGACATTATGTAATGTTTATTCTCCTAACGTAAATAGTGGTCTCTTTTTAAGCAAGCTGGGACGTCATCTACTAGATACAGATGGTTAAAATCTGTTACTGGGTGGTGACTTTAATTTGGTCATAAATTTGGTTCTTGAACGTAGTAGCCGCAATATCAGAGACACTTGAAAAAGGATAGGGAAGCTTTAGATCTGCTGATGCAGGATTTAGGCCTATCAGATGTATGGAGATGAGAGCTCCCAAATGGGAGGGAATATACATTCCACTCTGGGGTACATAACATATACTCAAGAATAGATAACACCTTCACCTCAGGATTAATGACTCACAATTTTAAGAGCTGTGATATAGAGAGCATTAAGAGGAAGAAAAAGAACACTGAATTGGTAACTTTAACTGCTTATGTAAGCAGGGTCAGATTTGGCCATCTGCTATTCGGCCCGTGGCCAGGCCGAAATCATATGTATGCGGGCAAGTCCCCAGGGGCCTGTGTCTGGCACACCTGGGCCGGTTTCAAAAACAAACTTTTTTTTTTTTTAAACGGTCCAGTCGTGGCCAGAAACCACCCTTTGATTTGTCCCGTTTTGGGCATTCTATGATGTTCTGTGTTTAAATCAGTTGCTAGGGAATTACATTTGGTTGCTAGTACTTTTAGCCACATGTTCTCAATAAAGTAAGAACAGATTCCACTGGCTCGAGATGTCAGTCTGAAAAAATCAAAACCCCTAACCATCGTCTTGCAAGCATGCTCCGGTCTCAGACAATCTTTGACAATCCCCTAGGGGATTATGGATTCCTATACCCGCCCCCCCTGCTGCATTCGTATCTCAGGCCCTATGTGATCTTACTACTGTGGACACAATTAACATAAGACACAACTCAAAGATAACACATGAATCGATTCAATTATCACAATGAAATACATTTATTTAATGATCACACAGAATGCAAAGCATAACAATGCAGGCAATCCGAATGCTATGTCTAATTTGCACCTTTTATAGTTCTGGTGCAAAGCTACCATGCAATAACTATAAGCCTTTCAGGTCTCTAATACAAGCCTGTAGTCTCTAATGCAGTCTAAATGCAAGCGTCAGCATCCATCTCCTTCATACACGACCAAATCCACACCAAATCCACACCAATCCTTCCCACTCTCACTCTAAACAATCCCTGTCTGGTTTCCCCTTCACCCAAAGCTCTTTGTGTGTGTGTGTGTCTGTTCTAATCAATCAGTTTAGTGTAGGCCAAAACCATACTTCCCATTTGCATGTGTTTCCAGCTCTGTCTTTGCCAGGTCTCTCCTCTATGCAATCAGTCAGTCAGTCAGTGGCAGGCCTCAAGTCTGGTAACTGCCAACTCTCTCTCTGCCAGATCGATCTCATCAGGCCTCATCAGTCTGCTGCTCCAAGACACCTCTCTCTCATTGCATCTCGTACTCCATCTTGCACCATCTCCAGCCCCAGCTCTCTGCAACTCTCTCGAACTCCCCTTCAGCAACCAACTCCTCCTGGAACTCCCCGCAACTCTCTGTAGCTCTCCCTAGACAGTCCCCTCTCCCCTTTGGTTATACTCTCCAATGACGCACACATCCCGATGGTTACTTGCATTCTATAAGCTAAGAATGTCTGTCTGTCAGCGTTTAGCAAAATGCCTGTGAGACTGTGTTTGCATGTTCCTTTCGTGTCCTGTCAGTGCGTGTGCTATGTCAAAGAGTGCCAAAGTGACATTGCAGTCTCGTATCTCTCCCATGGCCATCTGAGTCTGCAGTGCAAAACACCATCTAATTCCATCGTATTCACTGTTGGCTCTCTCTGCATTATGAAATGCTCTTTTAGTCCCTGTTTTCAAAGCAACTCCTTGTGTGAAAAAGGCTTCCCTCTCCTCTCTCTACCGAATCCATGTCGCGCTCTCCATGGACCCAACCCTCGTGTTGTCTCTGCGAAACTCAGAGCTCAAGCTGATTAGGCTCCCTTCTCGGACAAGGGTTCATGTTATCTCTGTCTGCCAAGTTAATGTTTACAAATTCCTTCTTTCAATGTTCCATAACATTCTTCGCGCTGAGCCCAGTGCGAACAACTTCTGTGTGTCTCCATCAGCAAATGGCGCATAGGCCTCGTGTTAAATGCTTCCTAGTGTTTACGATTTCTCTCACAATGCAAACACTACCTACATAATGCAACAACATACATACATGCATACATGTGTGTCTCTTCATGTCATTTCAAATATGCCTGTGTGTGTAGTGCAAACAATATGTTTCTCTCAGCCTAAGCGCTATTTCTAATGCAAACATAAATGCATAGCATATCATGGTGCAAACATACCGTGTCTCTAAAGCGCAATCATGGCACTTCAAAATATGGTGCAAGTGTCATTCTATTGCAAATGGCAAAGTGTCTAGCATGTTTCTCTCCTATTGGAGCACTATAATGTGTAACATATCATTCTAAAAGCATCTCTTTCTGTCATAACATAACTAAGCAAACCCTTCATATAACAGGGCCTATTCTCTTCAAATGCATAACATGTCAATCTATAAGCAAATTGCAAATGCATACAAAGGTGGAAGTCTAATAATGTGGATAGTGTCTACTTCAATAATGTACTACTAAGCAGGCTGCAATAATGGATATTAACTGGATTCCTAAAGGGGATAATACTAAACAATGGTTCTCTACCAGAGGGTCTTATGAGTCTTCTAATGATAACAATCCAGGCATCTAATTTTAATCCACAATTCTCCCCTTTTATCGTTAGATAATCATAACATAACAAAACATAGCATAGCAATCGTGGTATGCTAATACCAAGCGAAGTTGCAGAAGGGAAAAAGCCTATATCATTCATGATGCAGAAAAAACCTTCTTTCAAAATTAATTGCAAGCAATTCACTCTATCAGTGGCTAGCTAAAATATCAAATGCAAAATTGCAAATGTCTCAGAAATCAGAACAGCATAGCCAAATGTCAAAGGTCAAAAGTCAAGCCAAAAGTCAGGTCAAGAAGTGTCTACAAGCCAAAAGTGTGACAGTGTCTCTACAAACAGAAAGCGCAAAATGCAATGCATAGAATCAATGCACAAGTACTGTGGATACAGGTGTTTCCATCTCAATGTGTCAAGCATAAAATATGACAATCACTTTCACAGGTGTCAAAGGTCAATACAGATGTCAGTAGGCAAACAGGCCAAACATTCCATAGATCAATGCATACATATCAGTGTATACATGCAGTGTATTCAGTTACTATATTCCATTCCAATGTATTTCCAAGTCACTCATGAGGTATGTGTGTCCTCACAACCGTGCACAGTTCCATGTCAGCACAAATCAAGTTCTAATGCAAAAGGTTCAGCCAAGGAATATCAACATAGATGCAGTGTCAACAAAGCAAGTGTTCACATATTGGATAAAGTGTTCACTAAGAGTATATCAGTGTGTTCAGCAAAGGTTTCAAAGTTCAGGTAGCAAGTTCTCCACAGCAACAAAGTGTGAAGCAGCAAAGTGTTCAAGCCAATAGTGTTCAGATAGCAGAAACATGTACAAGTCAATTCAGGCTGGCCTGCTTAATAAATGGCAGCAAGCTAAATGAGATTTTCGCACAGGGCGCCAAAAAGCCAGAAGCAAGCATGTACCATATGTGGCCCATTTGTCCCCATGGGGCGATCACACATGCCCCTTCACTTTTCAAAGGTAGCACTGGGAAAACCGTGTGTCAGGACTTTCAATTGATGCAAATTGATGCATACGCTCCCTTTTCTCTATGCCTTAAGCACAGGTGCACTCATCCTGAGTGTTTGCAAGTTGGTTACTCTCCAGTGCAATTCAATGCACATTGCAATTTCATGCACATTGGCCCTTCATCATAGGCCCATCTGCAGCTTCAAATTCTCTTCACTCTCGCCAGGTCATGCTGTTGCCATTCCATGCCATGCCAGCCAGTCCCATGCTCTTCAAATGAGGGACAGCCAGCGTTAAATGCGAGTGCAAATTTCAAAGATCAACGCTCAATCTCTTTCACTCAAGAGTCAAAGCTTCACTGCTTTCAAACGTGGATCAGGCAAGAAATGCTTTCAGAGCATGTATTCCTGCTCATTCCTTAATTTTTCTCTTTCTCTGCTCAGGCACAAACTTGTCTGGTGCAAAAGGTATGGCATTCCAAATGGATTCTCTTCTCGCTGCAGATTACAAAAGCTGCTCACGAAGCAATTCGAATTTCTCTCTGCTTCTCTGCTGAACAATTTCTTTCACTGCTCTTTCTCTCTCACTTGGCACAGGAGGCTGCAAGGTGTATTCTCTCTGCACAGTCGGTCACGATCTTCACTCTCCATGGCAATAGGTGTCATGCCACAAAGTCTCTTTAGTCTGGGTAGCAAGCAGATTTTCTGGGTACATTCTCAGAGCACAGCCATTGAACAAGGCCACACCCTAAGGCCTCAAATCGGTCGGTCGGCATTCCCCAAAAGTGCTGCTGCAAAGCGTCAAATGTCTCATCATTGCTGCAAACAAACAGCCATGATGCAAAGTCACATTACAAGGTGACAAAAGCCAGTCTCTTTCTGGTTCTCCAAAGTCACAAGGTGTCAGCCATCATGAATCTCAGACAAACGGTCAACAAGGTCTGGTCATTCTGGTCTGGTCATGCCAGTTTCAGGCATCATGCTGGGGTCAACCATGGTCTGGTCATCAATGCGATCTCTTTCTGTGCGATCTCGGTCTGGTCAAGGTCTCTCCATATTTCATGCAAGGAAAACAAAAGTGCAAGTATCAGTCTAAATCAGTTTCAAGTGTTTTCAAAGCCAAAAAATAAAACAGCATTTCTCATTGTGCATTGAAGTGCACATCTATTCCTTTACACTTTCCCATGTCTCTAAAAAAAAACATTAAGGCTATCTCCCCTGTGTGTTCTATCAATGTGTCAGTGCATCTAACTACTGTGCCTGTCTCTCCATGCCTCATAATGCATGCATTTCTTAATGCATGACTCCTGCAGTTCCATCCCTGTCCATTTCAAAACAAAACAAAACAATTGGTTATACTCTCAAATGACGCACACATCCCTATGGTTACTTGCATTCTATAGGCTAAGAATGTCTGTCTGTCAGCATTTAGCAAAAGGCCTACCAGACTGTGTTTGCGTGTTCCTTTCGTGTCCTGTCACTACGTGTGCTATGTCAAAGAGTGTCAAAGTTACATTGCAGTCCAGTATCTCCCCTATGGCCATCTGAGTCTGCAGTGCAAAACACCATCTAATTCCATCTATTTCACTGTCGGCTCTCTCTGCATTACGAAATGCTCTTTTAGTCCCCATTTCAAAGCAATTCCTTGTGTGAAAAAGGCTTTCCTCTCCTCTCTCTACCCACTCCATGTCACGTTCTCCATGGCCCCAACCCTCGTGTTGTCTCCACGAAACTCAGAGCTCAAGCTGATTAGGCTCCCTTCTCAGACAAGGGTTCATGTTATCTCTGTCTGCCAAGCAAATGTTTATAAATTCCTTCTTTCAATGTTCTATAACATTATTTGCGCTGATGGAGACAACTTCTGTTTGTCTCCATCAGCAAATGGCTCATAGGCCTCGTGTTAAATGCTTTCTAGTGTTTACGATTTCTCTCACAATGCAAACACTACCTACATAATGCAACAACATACATACATGCATACATGTGTGTCTCTTCATGTCATTTCAAATATGCCTGTGTGTGTAGTGCAAACAATATGTTTCTCTCAGCCTAAGTGCTATTTCTAATGCAAACATAAATGCATAGCATATCATGGTGCAAATATACTGTGTCTCTAAAGCACAATCATGGCACTTCAAAATATGGTACAAGTGTCATTCTATTGCAAATGGCAAAGTGTCTAGCATGTTTCTCTCCTAATTGAGCACTATAATGCATAACATATCATTCTAAAAGCATCTCTTTCTGTCATAACATAACTAAGCAAACCCTTCATATAACAGGGCCTATTCTCTTCAAATGCATAAGATGTCAATCTATAAGCAAATTGCAAATACATACAAAGGTGGCAGTCTAATAATGTGGTTAGTGTCTACTTCAATAATGTACTACTAGGCAGGCTGCAATAATGGATAATAACTGGATTCCTAAAGGGGATAATACTAAACAATGGTTCTCTACCAGAGGGTCTTATGATTCTTCTAATGATAACAATCCAGGCATCTCATTTTATTCCACAGAGATTTTAGAGAATTGAGGCCTAGTTCAAAGTGTATGGCTGGCCAGGAACACAAGTCTTCCATAACAGAGTCTCTAGTTTGGCTAGGAATGTCCAATCTGGCGTTTGCCATAGTCCCAGACCGTAGATTAAACTGGAGGTCACTTTGCTGTTATAGAATTTTATTAATGGAAGCAAAGACAATATCTGTTGTATAAGCGCATTAGAGAAAGGAGAAGTGTCTTCTTCCTTAGAGAGGCGGCATATAGAAACTGTTCTTGTATATTTGGAGCCCTGTGTATAGAACTTATTTTACTTGGTCACTTCCCTGCCCCTCAAGAAACCAATTAAATTAAATTGTTTTCTTCGAGGCAGAAAAAATTATATTTGTTTTCCGAATATTGAACTCAAGCTCGTTTAGGGTTAGGTAAGCTTGAAGCAAGAGCAGGCTCTTTGGAGTTCAATTCGGGTGCAATCCAGCCTGACAATGTTGTTGGTGAATGCAAACCAATGTATTAAGAGACGACATTTTCAGAGGAAAGTGGCCTGTTGTATCAAATGCTAGAAGTAAATTGGTGGTATAGAGATTAAAAAGGCAGTGAGTCAGCCCTACATTGACCCTTGATAAGTTAGTATAGAGCTGGTTGTCTCTGTTGATATTTCACCTTGTACTTATTGCAAGTGCGATAGATTACCATTGAACAAGAATCTGCCGGATGTAGGACAACCGGTGTGTGCTTAGAATATGTATGACAGGCAGGTGGGTGGTGACTGCCAGAGATAGACGTGTTAAAGGCATGTGTGCTTTATGCAATTATGTGAAGGGGAATGCGTAATAGGCAGATGTAAAGGTGGCACAAGTTTTAATTCCACACCTTTTTGGTGGGGGTCACAATCCGTTTCACAGTTTCAACAAAACAAATGCCTGCCATAGACTCAAGTAGTGGGATCCTAAAAGGAGTAACCTGCATTTATTTTAATGGGATGGGCTTCTAAAAACACGTCTTCTTCATGACTGGCGGATCCACAGGCTAAACGGTACGTATATCACTTTCAGCACTTGTGAGTTACAGATCGGTGGATGAGAGATTAGTTGTGAAACAGACACCAGACTGGTATAACACAAGGAGACGAGTGGCAGGACATTATCCAGGCAGGAACATGCATAAGCACGGTGAGCACTGTCGCATCGGTATGAGACTACAGGTGTGTAATTTACGGTTATATATTTCACAGTAGTACGTGTGGTTGGGGTGTGTGTGTGTGTGTCGCAGACCCAAGGCATGTGTTCTGTTCAGTTGTTGTGTGATAGACAACTAAATGATACCTATCCTTCTAAATGGCAACAGCTGGGTGACTGGCAGCAGAGGCAGGTGTCCCAGGAAGCTCATGCACAGTGGACGGTGCTGCAGACTGTTAAATCTCAGTTACCAGTTTAATGGTATCCACTACAGAATAATTGCTCGTTTTACTATAGCTGATATGATAGCTCAGTGGGTTGAGCGCTCGCTGCTGCGATGTGTGTGTCATCTGCAGGTTGCAGGCTCGAATCCCAGCAACACCATCTTAGTCTTTCATCCTCTGAGGTCGATAAATGAGTACCAACAGGTTAGGTGATATTGTATGAATATTTGTTCAATAAAAAAGAGCTTAAGATTAAGTGCTATACAGTAACATATTATCATTTGTCCTTGGACGTCTGCTTGCATTCACAATAATTTGACAATATGGATCTATACACACAGACATTAATGATACATGTGATGATCCATTCTTGTATGAAATGTATATCACATTAGTGAAATCATAATCATATTTTTACTAGTGGACTTAGTGACAATGCTATTTGATGCCACTTCCTGTTTTGTAAAGCAGTGAAAGATTGTGTTTCATCGCTTTGCGGGATGTCACATTCGGGTGGGGTCAAATTACACCACTTCCGGTGATGTCATCAGAGGTCAAGGGTCATGAGGCGAGGGGTGGGACACTTTTTTGAGACAACTTGTCCCAGTCCGACCCTGTCTGTAAGAGAACTAGAGAAAGAGGTGATGGGCTCGTCTGATGAGAAGAAAAAAGCTAAACTATTTAAAATGAAATATGAGTTGAATGAAAATGTCAGTGAAATAGCTGAGCCTGCGCTTTTTAAGACAAGGATGTACCTATTATGAGGGAGAAGAGAAGTGCAGTCGTCTGTTGGCACACCGTTTGCGAGTGAGTCTTCAAGTAGAGCTATCTGTGTGATTAAAAGGGAAAAGGGTGCAGTGACTTAAGATCCGCATGAAATTAATGATGAATTTAGAGGCTTTTACGAGAATCTATACAGTGAGCCCCAGAAGGTTGATCCAGCCCAAATGCATTCATTTCTAGTGAATAAACCCCTAGAATGTCTGACAGAGGATGAAAGGGGAATATCAATGGATGAGATTAAGAAAGCAATATTGGATTTGAACATAGGAAAGTGCCTGGGTCCAGATGGTCTTCCAGCAGAATTTTACAAAGTTATTCTGGAAAAGATTCTTAGATTACTCAGGGATACATTCTCATATTGTAAGGACAAAGCCATTCTACCACCAACACTTAGACATGCAACAATATCTTTAATCTAGAAACCAGGGAGGTCTCCTCTGGATCCTAGTAACTATTGGCCAATCACTGTAATCAATTTGGATTGTAAAATAATATCAAAAATATTGGCTGGCAGATTGGAAAAGGTAATAGCAAAGCTGCTTCACCCGAATCAAGCAGGATTCATAAAAGGGAGAGTCTCGGCATCAAATATGCGGACGTTTTCACAAACCTTAACAGAGTCAAGTAAATTGAAAGGGGATTCAGTCGCATTATCCCTAGATGCAGAAAAAGCCTTTGATTGGGTTAGATGGGAGTTTTTAATCAGGACAATGGAGAAAGTGAATTTTGGAACAGAATACTTGAACTGGGTTAGGTTCCTTTATAAAAAAGAAACCTTGGCAGAAGTGACAGCTAATGGGACAATTTCAACTAAATTTGAGTTGCATCGTGGGACTCGCCAGGGTTGACCATTATCGCCCATGCTTTTTGTACTCTCAATGGAGCCTTTGGCAGCGGCAATCAGATCAGATAATAGTATCTGCAGAATTAATTTTCATGTAATTACAGATTTGATGGTCACAATTAAGGCCCTAGGCAGGCAAGATCATATGGCATCAAAAATGTATAACATATTAAGCAAAAATTCATGATGGAATGATTAGAGTATGGCTTCCTGGGCACTTTACCTGCAAGATGATATGACACAACCACGTAGGGAGCGATATGTAGAAACATTCTGAGAATGTCATATAATGTTGGGGAAAGGGCACGGCAAGTGAAATTATTGAACAGCGTATTTTGGACTCCGATCGTATGCACAGACAAGGCTTGAGTTCTACAGATGCATGTTGGGGTTGTGGTCTTGCACAAGGCACACTTGAGCATATGTTTTGGGAATGCCGTAAAGTAAGAGCATTTTGGAAAGGAATTACTGAGGTAATGAATAGAGTCTTACAATAGGAGAAGGAATTTAATTTGGAAACCTTGGTTCTGGGTGAGGACAAAGATTTGGATGACTTACGATACCACCAAGTAGCATGGATTTTAAAGTGTTCATTGGCTGCAAAAAGGATAATCTTACATCATTGGAAATCGGCTACATTCCCAAGATAAGTGCATTTTTCAGTCATCATTTTTCAGTCATAACATTTAAATGAAATTACTCTAATATTCATAGCATGAAATGTGAGTTTGACAATATATTAGGTGTTTTCACTTTTAAGAAGTAGTAAGGGGCAGGTGTGGAGGTTTATATATATATATATATATATATATATATATATATATATATATATATATATATATATTACATGGCCACAGTAGTGGCCATGTAGTTATGGTTAAGTTGCTGTTTCCATAGAAAGAGCACATTTTGGGCTGCTTATAACTTCGCTCTCCCTGGACGGATCCTCACCAAACTTTGCAAAAAAAGTAGTTGGGTCACTCTGAATTTCTTTGCAAAGTTTGGTGAGGATTCGTCCAGGGGGGGAAAAGTTATAGGGGGGGTCCCAAAACGTTTTTTTTCCCCATAGACTGAATGGGAAAAAACTTTGCACACGGCTACAGCCCGAACCGCTGGACGGATTCACACCAAATTTGCGGCAGGAGCGACGGACTGGTCCCAAAAGCGTGCTTTTGTAAATTTGGTGTAAATCTGTCCAGTAGTTTTTTTAAAAATGACCAAAATGTAAGGCAAAAAAATTAGTGATATCTGTGTTCGCTTCGCGGACGGTCTTCCCTGTTCGCTCCGCGGACAGCACCCCGATTGGCCCATGGCCTTGCGTCATGTCCGCGGACATGCAACGTGTTCGCTGATTGGACGGCGAGGGGCGTAGAGCGCGTCAGATTTTCTGTGGCGCCCGCCATCTTGTATTCGCAGTCGACCGCGTACAGCGCAGTGAAACGTGGATAAAAAATTGTATTTAGTGCCGTGTGTTGGTGTGTAAGGGTGTTTGGGGAGGGTGGGGGAGTATGAAATAGGTTCAATGTTTTTTTTTTTTTTGTGCTAGACGTTTTTGTTGCGTTCGATTTGTCCGCGGGGAACACGGCTGTTCTGACATTTTGTAAATAAACTAAATGGTGGGGTGTTTAGAGGACGGAGTATGTGTCATTTTTGTTCGCAAGGAAGGTAAAAATGAGCTAGGAACACTTGCGGTGTACTTAATTGTTCGTAAATACACAAACTGGGGGTGTCCTCAGGATGCTGTCCGTATTGTAATCTGTCTAGTTGAATGTGTTCTAAGAACACTCGCAGTGTCCCGAAATGGTTGCAATTACACAAAATGGGGGTGTTCTGAGAACGTTGTTTGTATTGTTCGTTGTTAGGGTGAAAGTGTTTTAAGACCTAGTACAATTTCCTAGGGGCGTCAACCGACTTTTTGTCCACTAAAGAAACGATAAGTCCGGCTGGTGTGCGCCGACATTATGTGATAATCCTATGACTGGCGCTATTGACCTGGCTGACTTGCTTTTGCGACACTAAATCATATCTCCCGACCCTAAGCCTGATATTATCAAAGCATTCATATTCCCAGCCTCTCTCCGTGACGTTACAGGGTGCGTAATCAAACACACCCAGTCGTCTCCAGTCCTACGCGACTTTACACAGAACCCGGAAGACAACACACATTATGTCACAACACAGCGCGCCACAATTCGGAATATGAAACAGTGATTTAAAAGCAAACAGCAAGATTGTAAATGTTGTAAAGTACATTTATTTGACATCAAATGTTTAGAGAATATTCAGCAATTTGCATTTGTCTTTGTTGTCGATCCGCAAAAGTTCATGTTGAGGCACGCGATGTTCCTGTGCGGTACAGAGGGTGTTAGATCAGCTTAGAACTCAGTGCGCCACAATTCGGAATATGAAACTGTGGTTTAAAAGTAAACAGCAGGATTGTACATTTGGTAAAGTACATTTATTTCACATGAAATGTTTAGTGAATATTCAGCGATTTGCTATTGTCTCTGCTGTCGATCAGCAAAAGTTTATTTGGAGCCACGCGTTGTTCCTTTGCGGTAGATAGGCTGTTGGTTTATGATAAAAACAGTAAATGGTCGCTCTGATAATCGGAAGGTTGATCCAACAATGAGCCATTAGACCACCCTATTGGTTGGTATGTTGTTTGTAGCCGCTAGTACTGCGTAAGGGCATATTGGTCCTTGGCGATTGTCCCATAAAATGGTGAGGGTCATGAAGTTGCATATTTGGACCTGCACCTGGCAGTTGAAGACCCCATCCGCTGGAGTCTGTAAATCGTGACATAGGCAAAATGGAGCCACATACCTGTTTTAAAAAACATAAATTATTCTCACCAGCGGATCTTCATTAAAAATCATCATTTTATTTATTAGGGCGTGAAACTATTTGCTATCGAAGATAGTGCAACAGAGTATGTTAATAATAAAATAATAATATTTTCCCATTCATATAGCGCTAAGAACCGTGAGGTATCTAAGCGGTGCTTATTATTAACCACGGTGTGTGGTGCACATTTATCGACCACGGAATGATGAAAGGCTGAGTTTGACTTTGCCGGGATTCAAACTTGCATTAGCAAGCTGTGCACGGTTGTCAAAGCGAGCGCTGTACTCGCTGTGCCACTTGACAGGCTACAGTGAAGTGGCGGATCGAGTAGAGCGCTTGACCGCCTATAGACCGGTTACATTATTTCTATTAACCCACCCTGTGTCGTCTGCCTTTTTCAGAACCCTCTAAATGACAGGGGATCAATTCGGCGGTGATAGTGCACGGTAGAAAACATTATGCCACTTTCATCGAACAAGTTCAACTTGAGCGGTCTTTAATGCTACGCTATTGTAATTATATTTGGTATACAATAATCTAGAGGGTTACTTACAGTACAATTGCAATTTCCATTGTCTACGAGTCGTGCAGTCCCAAAATACGACTCTGCGTGTGCCAAGGATCTTTCGCATAGTGATATAATATATAAAAGTGGTTTCGTTTCAGAAATTTCATCTTTATCTTCTCTTACGTTTTAGCAACACTCCTTCAAGAGAAGTCTTTCATCACAATCTCTGTCTGTCAAGGTCAAAACACAATACAACCTTATAGTCCGCTTCGTGAGCCTCTCCGGGGCCCTAGAAAAAAATGGAAGCAGCTGACCTTCACTGTGAACGAGCATAAATTCTTACTTTACAACATTCTGTGTAATGCCATCTGTAGAAGTTGGTTTTTGCATGCCATGTTTGTATATTGTTTGCGTGATATTAAAAAAAGTTTGTTTAAAGGACGTTATGGTTCTAAGTACAGCCGAAAGACCCCTGAAAATCGTAAGTTATGGTAAGCTTTGAAAAATAACTGGCGCTACCACCATGCACTGCTAAGACTAACACCCAGGACATCAAAGATGACATCGCAAATGTCATTGATGAAATCACTGATGACATCACGTGTGTATGTACTTTTCATGGAATTTGTGTACTAGGGATTTTTATTATAATGTTGCAAAAAAAGTGTCAAGGATATTGCAATAAATAACATACCGTTATTAGTGCTTTGAACGATGCATTGATGTAAATAGCATTGTATTATGGGATTCTATCTAGTATACTGAGCTACTAATGGAGAAACATAGCATTGTGTGCAGAGTACAAGATGAAAGTATAATATTTGTAATGTTAATATGTTGAGTAATGAAATAATAATTGTCCTGAAATGTTCGAAAATTCACAAAATGGGGTTGTTCTGAGGACGTTATTCGTATTGTGTGATTGCTTAGCTGTATGCAATGAGGGAATGGCACAGAGAGTAAAGTGGATGCCGTCCGCGGACACCGCGGCAGTTCGTGGACAGGGCGTGCTACATCCGGGTTTTTCCAGGAAATCCAACATGGAAAGAACACTGTACGGATCAGCCAATCAGATGTCGAGGTTGTGGATTTGTGTTGAAAGAAACTGTGTGTGGTGAAGATGGCAGAAGTGGAGAAAGTCAGGGTGTTGGTGCTCGGAGATATGTTTGTGCATGGTTTACAGCAGTATGCTGAATGCAGGCATGTTGCAAAGAACTTTGATGTGAAAGGAGTGGAGGTGGTGTGGAGCAGTGTGCCTGATTTCAATGTACAGGGAATTGTACAAGTTTGTGAGGATATGGCCACGATGAACAGTCCGCATGTGGTAGTTTTGCACTATGGTGCTTTCCATTTGGGCAACGTCAGTGCCCCTACTTTGTTGGCTGATTTGGAACGCCTGGTTCAAGCAGTAATGAAGATCCTTCCAAATGCAAAAGTATTTTTTTCTGGATTACTACCTAGGGCAATATGGGACAATAGTTCAGTTTTTTGTCCTCAGCAAAATATTGCTAGGTGTGTCATCAACCGAGGCATGTGTGCCTTCATGCTTAGAGCTGGTATGTTCTTCTGTAACAATGAGAATAGTGATGCCAGTAATGCTGTTAATTTTAAAGAAGATGGCATTTCTTTATCTTTTACGGGAAATGCCTTTCTATTTTGGAATGTAAGGGTTGCTTTGGAGAAGGTTATGTGAAGATTTTAGGAGTAAAGTAAGAAAAAAAAACAAGAAAAAAAAATACAAAATAACAGGTGTCTGTCAAGCATCTGTAAAAAATAAATGGCGGTAGTCCGCGGACATGAAAATCACTATGAGGGGGTTAGTATGTTCTATGTTACATGTATATGAAGTCAGCGATATTATGGTTAAGTTGTGCTACTAAAAACCTATGAAATTCAGTGAAAAAACTTTGTTAAAGGGACGTTATGGTTAAGTTCCGCTACTAAAAACCTATGAAATTCAGTAAAAAAAACTTTGTTAAAGGGACGTTATGGTTAAGTTGCGCTACTAAAAACCTATGAAATTCAGTGAAAAAACTTTGTTAAAGGGACGTTATGGCTCAAAGTAAAACCGAAAAACCCCTGAAATTCGGCAACATAAGCAACCATAACTCGCACCACCGTGCACTGCTAACACTAACACCCAGGACATCAAAGATGACATCACAAATGTAATTGATGACATCACTGATGACATCACATGGCTGGCTCTCCCTTTTTATCCTTTACTGGCATATCGAAGCCGCATAGTTTTCTTCAGGAACAGTCAGGAAGAAAAAATTGAAAAGGTACTATATTTGTAGACTTAGGGTCCAGTCACATTATATGAAACATATACATAGCGGAAGATACAGGCTTGAAAGAGAGCAATCCTTTCTGTGCATGAAGATAATCATTATGGTTATCAGCACTTTCTCATAGTTTTATTTTTATTACTCTACCTTCCCTCTATATGCTCATATTTGTATACATTATACTCACTCTCCATAGAGTGAATGGTAAAAAAATTTTGCTCGCACCTACAGCCCAAACCGCTGGACGGATTTCCACCAAATTTGGACCAGGAGCAGCGGCTTGGTCCCGAAATTGGTGAAAATCTGTCCAGTAGTTTTTTTTAAAATGACCAAAAAGTAGGTACAAAAAAATTAGTGATATCTGTGTGCGGTTCGCGGACACACTTCCCTGTTCGCTCTGCGGACAGTGTCCTGATTGGCCAATCGTCTTGCGTGATGTTTGCGGACATGCAACGTGTTCGCAGATTGGACGGCGTGGAGCGTGAAGCGCGTCAGATTTTTCGGTAGCGCCCGCTATCTTGGATTCGCGGACGTCCCCGGACAGCGCGGTGAAACTTTGTTCAAAATGTGTATTTTGTACAGTGTGTTGGTGTGTAGGAGTGTTTGGGGAGGGTGGGAGTGTATGAGATAGGATGAAAGTTGTGTTTTTTATGTGTTAGACATTCTTTTTGTGTTCGATTTGTTTGCGGCCATCACGGGTGTTCTGAAATGTTCTAAATAAACTGACTAGGGGGTGTTCTAAGGAGTCAATATGTGTCCGTTTTGTTTGCAAGCAAAGTGAAACTGTTCTAAGAACACTCGCGGTGTCTGGGGAGTGTTCGTAGGGGGTGTCCTGAGGACGCTGTCTGTATTGTTCTCTGTCAAGTTGAATGTGTTCTAAGAACACGCGCGGTGTCCTGAAATGTTCGCAAATAAACAAAATGGGGGTGTTCTGAAGACGTTTTTGAGAACACTCCCGGTGTCCTGAAATGTTTGTAGGGGGTGTTCTGAGGACGCTGTCCGTATTGTTCTCTGTCAAGTTGAATGTGTTCTAAGAACACCCGCGGTGTCCTGAAATGTTCGCAAATAAACAAAATGGGGGTGTTCTGAAGACGCTTCTAAGAACACTTGCGGTGTCCGGGGAGTTTTCGTAGGGGGTGTCCTGAGGACGCTGTCCATATTGTTCTCTGTCAAGTTGAATGTGTCCTAAGAACACTCGCGGTGTCCTGAAATGTTCGCAAATAAATAAAAATGGGGGTGTTCTGAAGACGCTTCTAAGAACACTCCCGGTGTCCGGGGAGTGTTCGTAGGGGGTGTCCTGAGGACGCTGTCCGTATTGTTCTTTGTCAAGTTGAATGTGTCCTAAGAACACTCGCGGTGTCCTGAAATGTTCGCAAATAAACAAGATGGTGGTGTTCTGAAGACGCTTCTAAGAACACTCCCGGTGTCCTGGAATATTCGTAGGGGGTGTCCTTAGGACGCTGTCCGTATTGTTCGTTGTTAAGTTGAAAGTGTTCTAAGAACTATCGTGTTGTTCTGAAATGTTCGTAGGGGGTGTCCTGAAAACGGTGTCCGTATTGTTCGCTGGCAAGTTCAAAGTGTTCTAAGAACACTCACATTGTTCGCGGACATTAAAAGTTTCCCATACATCATAGTTGAAATGTTTGACTCTATGGATGTGATATGCTGCGGTGGTTGTTGCCAGGGCGTAGAGTCTTGGGTGCATGGCCATTTGGCAGGTAACTTCTTAGTTTTTCTTTCTTCTTCGAATTCGGCTGCTTCTTTTCAGGAAACTGGTCTTCACTGCAATTGTAAAAGCTTCAAATTAGTAACTTTGTATATAGCACTGTTTTTAATTTAGATATTGATTTTTTAATTGAAATCCTCAGTGCCTTCTGTACAACCATTAAACTAATTTATTTACATAAGATACATTGCATCAGTTCAGTACATATGATATGTTCTTAATGAACAAATTGTATTGAATGACTAACTGTAGCAAAAAAAAAAATATCTTTACTATGTCTTGTGAAATTTATAATATATTAGTGAATACCACTATTTCTGTAAGTAAACTGTTCTAGGTATTAGCGCCTCAATGTCATGTCTAATTTAAAGTAATTAAGTAAATAAATAAACAAAAACAAAAAATATGAAATTGTATAAGTATTTTTATAAAGGTTTAAACATCGATTGTGTTTGCATGCAATTTTGTTTGAATATATGTAGTCTATATATTTCATTTAAAAAATGTTAGTTTAACATGATTTGAGTGTGTGTGTATAAAGGAAGTAAATAGTATAAAGGTTTATAAGTGATAGTTGATTTTAGGAAATTGAAAAAAGTACAGTAAATTCATTTTACACATTTTACAAGGTAAAAGTCTGTTTGAAAATGTGTTCATCTACTATACAGAAAATATGCATACCTGAAGTTTGTGTTCATGCATATGGATATGCATGGAGCTGCAAGTAGAAATCTTGAAGACTTGTACAGTATTTCTGGTAGATGCTGCTTGCCAATGATATGACACTTGTACTCAGAGAGATTCAGAGTACATTTACAGTGCTGATCTATGATGATGCAGTTAGATGTAGAGGTCTTGAATGTGATTGGTGCATGGTCATGTGATTTTTGAGGTACATCCAATGAGGGAATGGCAGAGAGAGTGTAGTGGAAATGGTAGAAGGGCTGTTCATGTTACGATATGTCCGCGGACATGGCGGTAGTTCGTGGACATCGGGAGTTACACCCAGGGATTTTTGGGTTCAGAAGTCATGCAAATGAGAATAAGCACTGAAAGGGATTGGTCAGGAAAGTTTGGTGGGTGTGTTGTGCCAGGAGAGATTTTCTCAGATACTCTTTTTGCTGAGAGAACACAAGATAGCTGTGGCTGTGTGTTTCAGAAAACAGATTGTTTGGATTTTAGGAGATTCGTGGATACATTGGTTGAAGGTGCATGCAGAAAGCTGTGGAGTAGCTGTAGATCTTGGATTCCCACATGTGGAAGTACACTGGCATGGAGTACGTGGAATGAAGTGGTTGGACTTGCTACCTCTCTGTGCTACTTTGGAGACAGAGCAACATCCAGACATAATTGTAATTCATTGTGGAAGGAACAGTTTAGGACATGTGACTGGAATTTTTTTGCAATTTGCTATGAAAGAAGGACTTAGGAAGGTTATGGACATGTTTCCTAATTCTCAAGTGATATTTTCACGGATTGCGCAGAGACAAATGTGGCTTCATTCTTCTTCATTTGGTCCACAAATGGAAAAAGCAAGGCACAATGTTAATAAGGCTGTTTGTGGCTTTCTAAGAGATTTTGGCATGTCTTCTTTTCACAATGAAAATATTATGTTTTGTAGTACATACATTTTTCACAGAGGTGGAGTCCATCTTACTTATGCTGGCAATCAGATTTTTCTGAGAATTTACAAAATGCATTGCAACCTTTTTTGGAATTACAACAACGATTTTGAAGTAGATGTTAAGCGTTTACAATTTATGACTTACAAACACCACCCAAAGGCTCTTTTCAGAGCCACCACTTCTTTCCAGAGAAAATTACAATGTTTGTGATGGAGTAGCAACCCAATTTTTTTAATGTTCGCGAACTGTCCGCGGACTTCTAAAAAATACAAAGAGCCCTGCTTCATTTATTTTCACTTCTATTTTTTAACTGGGAAAGGCGGCTCTGAAAAGAGCCTTATTTTTTTTGATTTTTGTAATTTTGTTTTTTTTTTGGTTTTTCAGACACGACACACTAGGAGAGGAGGTAAAGGAGGGTAAAGGGGGGGACACCAACCACAGGGATAAGAAAGGGCGAGCTGAGAGAGGAAGATGTAGAGTGGGTTTTATTTGGGTAGTGAGCAGGTCTTCTCGTGCTCTGAGACGATAGTCTCAAAAGCACTCCGAAGTCGCTCCCCCCTGCAGAGTACTGTGTCACATACATACATACAACTGTGACCCTCGAAAGGTAAGGGTCATCAGCATTCTCTATGGCCTGTGAGGCAGCTTGAGGAAAACGCTGTCCCACAGAGGTGGTCCTTGTGGTGACATGATCAGAAACAGAGGATGAAGTAGAGGAAATCAACCTGCTACGTTATTCGCAAGGTACAACCCTGCGAATAGCCCCAGAGTGAAATGACCTTCATAGTAGTGGTCCCAAAGCTGTACTTACCGTGCTTCCCGCGACTGAGTATCATTTTGCACTCATTGCAGGTAACACGGTTCGCACGAGCCTTAGGAACATTACCATGAATGGTAAATAACTGCCACACCCAAGACTCACGCCTAGTGCGGGTAGTAGGGTTTTCCTCTACCTCATTCTCATCATCCTCTTCTTCCTCCTCCGCATCCTCACTCCTGTTCCCCTCTTCAGGCCCTTGGGGAGGTGGTGGTGGTGGAGGGGGTGGGGGTGGTGCTGAAGCAGGTGCAGCACCAAGTGGCAGTTCAGCAGCCAAGGAGGCCATCTCGATGATGGTGTAGTCTGCAGGTGGCAGCAAAAATCACAGTGTTCTGAAGAATAGCCAGAAACACAATGAGAATAAGCTCTTGGGCGTGGTCTTTTATATGGGTGCTTGTGCGCTTGTCCGCGGACAGATCGAACACAAAAAAAGGATCGGAAAGTTTCAAAAGGTATATAGAAACTCAAGATTGCTATGTGGGACTTGTGCCATGGTGAGATTTTATTGAAAAATATTATGGATTAACTGAAAATGTACTTTTAAATTGTTCGGGGACACGAACAGTGTCCGCATTTCAGGGCACACGATGAGCGTGGGCGCGGTCATATGATCCGTTCGCGAAGTAGTCCGCAAAGGAAGCGCCTGTCCGCAGGACACCAAGTGCACGGAGATTGGTTAGCGCATGCGCATTGATGTCCTACGGACACTGTTCGGGTTCTGAAGTAATTAAAAGTGCGTCACACATGAAACGAACATTTCAGGACACCGCGTGTGTTCTTAGAACAGTTTAAACTTGGTAGCGAACAGTAAGGACAGATATAGTGTTCTTCAGGACACGTGTAATTTCGTTTATGTACGAACATTTCAGGACACCAATTATGTTCTTAGAACAATTTCAATTGGGTAGCGAACACTACGAACAGGTATAGTGTTCTTCAGGACACCTCCATTTTCGTTTACGTACGAACATTTCAGGACACTAATTGTGTTCTTAGGACAGTTTTAAGTTGATAGCGAACATTACGGACAATTGTGTTCTTTAGAACACTTTAATTTTTGTTTCTTTACGAACATTTCAGGACACCACGTGTGTTCTTAGAACAGTTTCAACTTGCTAGCGAACAGCACGAACAGGTGTGGTGTTCTTCAGGATACCTCCATTTTCGTTTATGTATGAACATTTCAGAACACTCGCACTGTCCGCGGACACTTTTATTGTTTTAAAAAAAAAAACAGAAACTATTCACAATACAATATAAAAATTAAACTTTATTTAACATATATTAATAATTTATGACAGAGAAGGTGAGGCATAAACAGAAACAAAAACAGTAGAATTTGGGGTTTTAACATGATTGGTATTAGGTGAAGAAGGGATGGAAGTCCCATCAAAACGTTTTGGATTATGGAGAGGGTTTGGGGATAATTGACTGGGATATGGTGAGGAGGGACAAGTACATGTGGGGCAATGGTACGAGGTTTTTGGTTTGAAATTATTTTCTACAAAAGTTTTTAAATTATTAAAATTATTTTTTCTTCTATATTGTGAAGACTGTTATCCATAACAGGGTTTTCTGAAGTTTTTTCTATTTTGGTATGCTCTGTACAAAAAAATAATATATATGTTAAATGTATATAAAAAAAAGTGTTTACTATTAGTTTCACTATCTTGTGACATTTCTTCATGTGGGAAATTGTCCTCTAGCCATTCCAGAGTACTAGACATTTCTGTGAGAAAAAAAACTTACTATTTCTGGTAAGATAAGTCCTATGTATTCAGTGGGTCTGGTCTTATTCTCAGTTCTGTTGTGTCTGTGAGGTAATTATGTTGGAAGCCAATTTATCTTCTTGTGGTATATTCCATTTCAGAACATATTGGGCCTCATTACGAATCAGGCGTTAAGGGGTTAACGGCGCTGTAAACGGCGCCGACCCTTAACGCCTGATTACAAGGTCCCTTAGCGCCATGGTGATATTAGCGCCTGCTTTTTGCAGGCGTTAAAATCCATGGCGCTAAGGGACCATGGTGCTAATTACGCCACCGTAATTTACGGTGGCGTAATTAGCGCCTTCCCCACTCCCATTATGCCCTATGGGGCAAAAATGGGAATGGGGAAGGGAAAAATGGGAAATGGGGATTTACCGCCCCACTCACCTTGGAATGGGGCGGTAAATCCGCCATCCACCATGGTGTAAACATACAGGGTAATTCATAGAATTTCGCAGAAAAGTGTCGCAAGCGGCTGGAGCAGAGTGTCCGCGTGCGATTGTCTGCGCCAGGCACGTGCGCTAAAACCGATTTCCGCGCACAGCGTATTCATGGATTTTAGGCTCCCAAACCAGCCGTGGCGCAGAGTATCGCAGCGACCCTGCAGCAGCGCCAGTAACGCCCCCAAGAACGCCCTCGCGCAAGGAAAAGCCATCAAAATCGCTAAATCATCGCAAAGGGCTGCGCTAACCCTGGACCAGTTTACAGGGCTGCCAAACAAGGAACGCAAAGCGGGTAACGTGCATATCAGGGGTACGCGTGAAGTTATACACGCGATTAGCCAGGCTGCCAGGGTACGTGTATTTCAGGGGTGCGCGGGAAGTTCAACACGCGATAGTCCAGGGAACGTGTATTACAGGGGTACGCGGGAAGTTCAACACGCGATTGTCCAGGGAACGTGTATTACAGGGGTACGCGGGAAGTTCAACACGCGATTGTCCAGGGAACGTTTATTACAGGGGTATGCGGGAAGTCTTACATGCGATTAGCCAGGGCACGTGTAATACAGGGGTACGTGGGAATTATCACACGCGATTTGGCTGGGTACGTGTATTACAGGGGTACACGGGAAGTTCTACACGCGAATCGGCTGGGTACGTGTATTACAGGGGTGCGCGGGAATGATCACACGCGATTTGGCTTGGTACGTGTATTACGGGGTTCGTGGTAATGATCAGACGCGATTTGGCTTGGTACGTGTATTACAGGGGTGCGTGGGAAGTTCTACACGCGATTGGCCAGGGTACATGTATTACAGGGGTACGTGGGAATTATCACACGCGATTTGGCTGGGTACGTGTATTACAGGGGTACACGGGAAGTTCTACACGCGATTCGGCTGGGTACGTGTATTACAGGGGTGCGCGGGAATTCTCACATGCGATTTGGCCAGGTACGTGTATTACAGGGGTGTGCGGGAATTATCACACGCAATTAGGCTGGGTGGGTCCTCACAGGTGTTCCCTGTACACCCTCCACGGCCCCAGCAGGCAGCCCACAAAACAGGGGACTACCCGGCACACCTGCTCATGTCCCCCTGCACCCCCAGCCCCCAGCAGTGCAGGGGCACCCTCCACCAGGCCCCCACTCATGTCTCCCACCACCCCCACCCCCCTGCCACCATGGGCAGCCCCCACCAGGCCCCCACTCATGTCTCCCACCACCCCCACCCCCCTGCCACCATGGGCAGCCCCCACCAGGCCCCCACTCATGTCTCCCACCACCCCCACCCCCCAGCAGTGCAGGGTCAACCTCCACCAGGCCCCCACTCATGTCCCCCTGCACCCCCACCCCCCAGCAGTGCAGGGTCACCCTCCACCAGGCCCCCACTCATGTCTCCCACCACCCCCACCCCCCAGCAGTGCAGGGGCACCCTCCACCAGGCCCCCACTCATGTCCCCCTGCACCCCCACCCCCCAGCAGTGCAGGGTCACCCTCCACCAGGCCCCCACTCATGTCCCCCTGCACCCCCACCCCCCAGCAGTGCAGGGTCACCCTCCACCAGGCCCCCACTCATGTCTCCCACCACCCCCACCCCCCAGCAGTGCAGGGTCACCCTCCACCAGGCCCCCACTCATGTCTCCCACCACCCCCACCCCCCAGCAGTGCAGGGTCACCCTCCACCAGGCCCCCACTCATGTCCCCCTGCACCCCCACCCCCCAGCAGTGCAGGGTCACCCTCCACCAGGCCCCCACTCATGTCTCCCACCACCCCCACCCCCCAGCAGTGCAGGGTCACCCTCCACTCACCCTCCACCAGGCCCCCACTCATGTCTCCCACCACCCCCACCCCCCAGCAGTGCAGGGACACCCTCCACCAGGCCCCCACTCATGTCTCCCACCACCCCCACCCCCCAGCAGTGCAGGGGCACCCTCCACCAGGCCCCCACTCATGTCTCCCACCACCCCCACCCCCCTGCCACCATGGGCAGCCCCCACCAGGCCCCCACTCATGTCTCCCACCACCCCCACCCCCCCGCAGTGCAGGGTCACCCTCCACCAGGCCCCCACTCATGTCCCCCTGCACCCCCACCCCCCCAGCAGTGCAGGGTCACCCTCCACCAGGCCCCCACTCATGTCTCCCACCACCCCCAACCCCCTGCCACCATGTGCAGCCCCCACCAGGTCCTCACAATCCCCAATCATGTGCGTAATGGTCAGCCTCCACAGCCAAAAAGCCCTACCAAGTAACCCATTCACCCACATGGAAATGAAAACACATGTTACACCCCAAATGTTCATGAAGCAAATGAACCCATGTCCGTCACACACAGATTTTCAAATTGAATGGGAAAACACACAACATGACATGCATGAAACCAATGAGATGAAACCACACAGTGAACAATGGAAAAAAAAATGTATTGGACAAAAATACGAATGGTAAAGAAAGAAAAATAACTACAATGTAAATGTGAAAAAATAAGCTGCATGTCCGCATAAAAACACAAAAGTAGAAAATCAAATCCATAAAATTTTGTCCAAAGTGAAATGTAAAAACTCTCCATGCAACAAAGAACTATGTACAAAAATAACAAGGGTCCATCATCACAACTGAACTAAGGAAACCTCCTAAAAAACCTACCTAAATATCAACTATATACAAAAAGTGGAGCAGTGTCCGTCGACTCCAAATCATAAGAAAAAACAAAGGAAACCTAAAACTAAAGAACTATATACAAAGGCGGCGGGCAAGTCCAGCGGCTCACTCCGTGGTGTTCCGGGCCAGGGCATCATCGAACTCCTGTTCGATGTCCCGGAGGCGGTCCAGTTCCATGGCCCCGAGGGTCCGCAGGGACGACGCTGTGTCCTCCTCCAACCCCCTGCGGATTGCCTCGAGGCACTCGGCCCGCCTCAGGGCCCTCCGCATGGAGTTCTCCGCCCTGACCATTGTGAGCCGCGCCTCTTCCGCCCGCCGCCGCTCCGCACCTATGGCGTGGCCCAACCGCTGCCACACGGAAGACACTCTCTGTCCTGGGTCCTCCTGCCCTCCGGCCGATGCCTGCCCCTCCGATGTCGAAGGCCCCGAGCCTTCATGGCTCCCACCATGTTGCTGCTGCTGCTCTGCCTCTGCCCGTGCACTGCCTCCTGCTGCCTGCACATCCTCCGCCGGCTGGGGTGCAGTTGTTGATGTGGCCACCCCTGCTGGACGTCCGACTCCCGACTGTGGCAGGGATGCCTCCTCCACCAGCCTGGCCGCACTGTCAGAGGCAGCTCCACAGGGCACCCAGGTGACTGATGGGTGGGAAGATGGCACAGAGGACGACTGGCGCGTAGGGGGTCCAGTTGAGGAGGGGGTCGGAACAAGCCCCATCAGACGGAGGAATCCGGTCTGGGTGACCTGTCCCAGCAGGCTGACGTGGTCAACGAGCCATTCGAGATGACGTGCAGTCTCTCCATGAAAAGACTGCAGGTCACCTCGCATGGCCCGTTGACGCAACGCCACACCAGCCAGGACAGGCTCAACCCGGACCTGGATAGCCACGTCCGCAGGCAGAGGAAGGCCAGTTGACGTCAGCTCATCCCCTGCCAGGAAACGGGTCTGGACGTAGGCATCCCTGCTGGTGCAAGATGATGCAGGGACAGGATCGGGGACAGGATTGCACACAGGCACCTCCGCGGCGGCCTGTGCTGCCTCCTGTCCCTGGTCCTGGACTGCACCACTAGCACCAGTGGGATCCCCACCTCCAGACCCCGTCTCTGGTGCTTGCACGGCCTCCTCCTCCACCAGACCCCCCACCAACCTGGATGACTCCGTGCCATCTTCCCCTGTTGGGCCCTGTGGGGTCCCAGCTGCCCCTTCTGCTGCCGAGGAGTCCAACTCCAACCTCCGCCTCTTGGACCTCCCCCCGGCAGCTGCGGCCTGGGACGCGGCACCGGACTCCTCACTCCCCGACGAGATGACAACACGGGAGGGGAGCCGGGCCTTGCGTCTCCGGCTGGCGGTCGGATCCCCGCCGCTGTGCTCCACAGCACCTTCTCCGCCCTCTTCATCAGTTGACGCTGCAGACAGGGAGAAACAAAACACAGGCATCAGGGCACTGTACAATGGACACATACACACATGACAGTTGCACATGAGTGGCATTGGCAAACCTCAGACATGTCATCACAATCCCCAACACACATGTCATTGCAACTCGCACACATGAGCCATACCACAGCCATATCGCAACTGCCACCACCATCCATACACATACAACAGCATGAGCAGCCAAAGGTGACCCAGACATCACATGCAACACAGGAAGTGCACCACACATGTACACACACCACCACACTTGCATGCATGTGTACACCTCTGCCAAGTGTCGCACTGTTCAGACGGGCATCCATGTCACATCTGCCAATCAGGCTTACACATACCGCAGTCACAGGCATCCATGTTGCATCACTGTTGCACCCTTGTCAAATACACACACATGCACATGTACACAGTGCTCATACATGCAGCCCAATACAACATACATGCGTGACATCACGGACATGTCTACTTACATACACATACATACAAACATGTGTGCACGCACAACTGCATTTGCCATGCAAGCCTACACACACAAGCACCATCCATGTCTCACACATTACAGCCCTCGCATGTGTCAGCCCCACGGCCATGTACACCCCCACCCATACTCGACCCCATACAAACAGATGTGCAACCTGCACAATACCGAATAATCACCACACGCACTGCTCACAATCAGGATGCATGTACACTCACCGCTCGACTCCAGACGGGTCTGCTTCTCCAGGACCTGGATGTGGAGCGCTGGGGATATGCGTTCCAGGACCCCCATCTGTTCTTCCGACAAGTGGCCCCGGCGCCCCTTGGCATCCGCTGCCTTCAAGAGGCGCCGGGCCTTGTTCAGGGTCCTGGACCTGAAGTCCTCCCAGCGCTTCCTGACATGTTGTAAGTCCCGGACTGCCACCCCCTCCGCGTTGATGGCAGTCACGATGTCAGTCCAGATCCGAGTCCGTCCTTCCTTGTCGGCGCAGGAACTTCCGAAGAGGGCATCATACTGCCCCAGGACTTGCTCCACCAGGACACCAACTTCGGTGGCACTGAAGCTGGTGCCCCTCTGCCTCTCTGGCCGGGGGTTGTCAGTGGTCACAGATGGTGTTTGCCCCGACATGACAACCCCAGAGGCAGGAGTGGGTGGGCAACTGGGTCCTGGGGCTGGGCTGTGGAGCGATGGAATTCCAGTCGTGAGTCTTCGGTACCAGCAGGGGTGGTCACAGCAACAGCACCCCTGGTTAATGTGCAGGCAGCAAATGGCAGTGCACGTGGGCAGCAGGCAGTCAGGCAGCAGCAGATGGCAGGTGGGAGCGTGCTCGGGGCTCTGGGGGGCAGTAGTTCGGCCTTCTGGGCAGGAGCGTGGTCTTCCGTGTGCTTACGCATGGCCAGCTTGGTACGGAGTGATTTGGCACGTGAAAATCCTGCACGTCAGCGTGAAAATCGAGGAAAGGCCCTTAGCGCGTAAGCGCGTCAGCACGCATACGCGATTCTATTGGACCAAAGGCCCTCAGCGCGTAAGCGCGTCTGTGACGTGACCCGCACGGGTGTTTCCCACACAGCACGTGATGACAGAGCACACGTGGAAAGACTGCACGTCAGAGTCTCATCGCGTGTGATTGGTGGAAATGGCCCTACACGCAGAAGTGACAAAGCGTGTAATTGGTGGAAATGGCCCTACACGCAGAAGTGACAAAGCGTGTAATTGGAGGAAATGTCCCTACACGCAGAAGTGACAAAGCGTGTAATTGGTGGAAATGGCCCTAGCGCGTACACGCCGCGTAAGTGACGCTGGACGTGTGGGCCTGTATAAAAGGTACGCGTAGAACACCACTTCCTTGTACGTGCTTTTCGTGGAGAGTGAGTGGGTGAATTCTCTACTTCTTGTCGTTTCACACGCGATTTACTTCACGGCGTTTCAAGTTCGTATTCCCTGTTACCTCTGACAGCTTTTTCTCTTCTTTCGCTTTTACTGGTTTACCTGGGCCTGTTCCCTCAAACAGTGTTCCCTTCTACTGTTGTCCTGTCTCCTCAGACAGCGTACAAATCTTCTTTTGGCCGGGGTGTTGCCAACCAAACGTGCTCCTTTTACACGCTCGTTTACCAGGCAGACGGTGAGTCACGCACGTATCTAACATCTGTGCTTGCCCCGTGTGTAGCCTACCCCTTCAGAGGTCATTCTAGGCTGCGTGTGACACGCATACGTTCATTCTTGTGTTTCTGGGTGCCACAGCGTAGTGCAGGTTTTTCTTTCTGCACACGTGGTCTAGGAGGGGTTGCGTGCACGTCATCTCCCTTTTTTGGGCCTCCTGTGCGTTGCGTGACCCGTCATCTTTCCCCAGGGGTTACATTCAGCCTTGCTAGAGCACTAGGGTACAATTACCATCTGGTACCCAACCCCTTTGACCCCCAATTGCCCAGGACAATAGTCTACATCCACTCCCATACGCACATTAACATCAGTGCCATGGCTGGGAGGCGAGGATTCCGTAAGGGTGGCAAAGGTGGAAGAGCCACAAGTGGTGGCCGTGGTGGATCCGGTAGGGGACGTGGTCGTAACTTGCAGGGTGAGCCTGTCCCCCCATGTGTGGAGGACCAGTCACGGGCACCCATAATCCCCCCCTCCTCCCCCCCTCCCATTGAGGCTGATGTGGCTGACACCATCCATGCTCAGCCCTTGTTGGACCAGCCCATTGTGGCACCAGACCTGGCTGACTCCATGGCTAACTTCCAGGTCAGCAGGGCTACGACACGTGCGCTGGTGCACGTTGATGCCATCATGCCACGTGGATCTGGGGCAGCAAGGTCATCTGCTGCACCAAGGAGGCAGGGCGGAGAGGCTGCAGGGGCAGCTGCGGCTCCATCCACCCCAGCCCTCACACACCCAGCCAGGACAGTGTCGGTCCTAGTCCATGCTGCTGACATTCCCCCTGACACCATCACACTAGAGCCAATGCCTGCACCAACTCCCATGCTGAGTGTGCAATCCCACACTCCTGATACAGAGTCCACCAGGGCTCCTGCCCCTAGTGTCCAGAGCGGCGCAGGACACTCAGGATCACCACCACCTTCCAAGCGGAAGAGGAAGAGTGCTCGCCCGGCACAGGCTGATGCCCCAGACACGGCTACACAGTCCGGCCCGTCCAGGAAGCCCAGCTTCACGGATGACGAACTGAATGCACTTGTCGAGTATGTGTCCGGACATGACAACGAGATGGTCATTGTTGCAGGATCCAAGACCACACCTGCACAACGCCAGGCACACTGCCAGACCGTTGCGGACATCGTAAGTGCCCTTGGAATTGTGAGGCGCACAGCCAATGATTGCTATAAGCGCTGGAATGACCTAAAGCGCAGGGCAAAGAGTAAGCTGGCCTCAAGTCATGCCGCAACTCTAGTGACTGGAGGTGGGTCTCCAGTAGTAGACATGGAACTCACTCCACATGAGTCAGTCGCTGGGACCTACGTCACGGAGGAACAGATCCAAGGCGTGGGAGATCTGGCTGATTACGAGGCATTGTCCGGTGAGTGCACATGCATGTGTGTGTCATCCATGTGCATGGTGTGTGTGTGAGGGCTTCTGTTTGTGTGCCAGGTGAGAGTGTGTGCGCCTGAGTCGTATGGGTCAGCCATGTGCTTCATGCAATACTTCCTGCGCAGCTGCATTTGGCCATAGCAGTATCCCTTCTGCCAACAGTAGACATCTAGCCCAACTGCACGCCAGTTGCCCTTGAAGTGTCACCTTGCCACAACATATTTGCTTATTTTTCACTGTTCATTCAGTCAGTTTGTTTGCATTCCACCACTTTCACTAGGCATGTCGCTGTCCACTAGTCACATGTCTGACATGGGTATGGTAAAGTGGAGTGATTTTGTTACCTGGGTATCATTTGTACACACATGTCCCTGTGCAATTGGACCATTTCAGACTGGCAGCTCCAGGTGAAAAATCTGACCTGTTGGAATTAGAAAAGCAATTACATGCGGGAACTGGACTGAATGAATAGGTGCTGCCCTCCTCTCCATCTTCACTCAATAGCAATGGTACATGCCATCTGTGTGATGGCATGTGTGTTTCACCTGGCAATCACAGGCCAATGTGTGATGCCACTGCCAGGCAGCATGCAGAAAATGTGTTCATCTTCCATCTTGGTGTCATCAGTGTGTGCCATTTGCCTGCACTTCATACGCAGTGAGGGTGCATGCATGGGAGGGTTTTAGTCATGTGGGACATGTGTCAATCAAGTACTGTTTCTCTTGCTTCTCAGCCCTCATTGTGTGCCATGGTGCTAATGCCTGTTTCCATTTCTTTGTTTTCATGTCTTTGCAGGGGAAGACGCACCTGATACTGCTGGGGTTGTGGAGATGGTGCAGACCCAGGAGGGGTCCGAGGGCCGACCAACCACCAGTGAGGGACGTGGTGTGGTGGTGGGGGAGAACCCACAAGTGCTGCAGGTCGTGCTCTCAAGGGGTGTCTCTGGCTGCACCTCCCCCGAGCTGTACTCAGGTTTTGATTCGGATGAGACCTACGTGCCGTCGCAGGTGAGTGTTCCAGGGAGGGATTCTGTTCTGTCTCACCCACCTGCACCAGGGTCAGAACCCTCCATGGGGATGTCAGTGTTGGCAGCTACGCCTTCGGTGGTTACGGATGCAGGGTCACACTCCGCGACATCTGATCCTGTTCCTGGGCCAGCAGATCAGAGGGGGAATGCAGTCCTGCAGCCTCAGGCAGTGCCGGCACAGCAAGGCGCAGTTCGCCTTGCCCCAGACAGGTGTGGTGCCCGCCGACGTGGTGGCCGTACGCCACCCGGCAATACCGCATGGGAGCAATCCATTTACGGTATGGCAACCCAACAGGCTGCATCATCCGAGATGATGGCTCAGGCCATGGATAGGGTGGCCACTTCCATTGTCCCCCCAGAAAGGCTGATGGAGCGACTAGAGCAGGCAACCGAGTCCATCTGCCAGTCACACAGGGAGGACATGTTGGGGTCCAACAGGGACAGGCGGGCGGCACTGGCGACTCTGCAGGAGGCCATCTCCATTGAGTCCCAGGGCCACAGGGAAGCCCTGAGGCAGGAGCTCCTTCACCTCAGGACGACTCTTGTTGAGCTTGAGGCTTCAACACACCAAAGGACAGAACAGCAGCTGGAGCGTCTCACCCGTACGCTCTCAGCTGAGATGCAGGCAACGAGGGCGGAGGTCCGGGCATCCCGTGAGTTGTTGCATGGGGACCGCCGCACACTCATCCTCCAGAACCAGACCTACCACACCCGCATGCTTGCAGCCATGGAGGAGCAGACTAGGGCCTTGCGTGGGCTGCCTCCCATAGTGCATCCACCTCCGGATGCAGCTGCACAGGGTGATAATAGCGACAGCAGTGATACTCCCACAATAGGGTAGCCGTGTGGGCCATGAGCCCATGGAGGTGTTTTATCTTCCCAGGATCCACGCAGGTGGGTTCTGGTGTGCATCCTGTCCTCGGACCTCCTGGGTGGCCTCCCCAACCCCCCCGGGCCCATCAATGGCCATTTTTGATTGTTTCTTATTTTTATTTTTATTTTGATTTCTTTTATTCCCAATTTTTTTGGGACGATCTGTTGGCTTCCGTGGTTCCTGTGGGCATACGCTGCATTGTGGCTGGGCACATGCAGGCTTGTAATGTATTTGGTTCAGATGCTTGGGTTTGAGTCACACACACCCCTCCTGCTTCCCGTTTCCATGGGCTTGCAAAGGGTGTGCCCAAGTGACAGTGAATTACACAGTGACGTTGGACTCCCATGAGCTGTGTGGCCAGTCTGTAGTCAATACTGTGTATACATTCCTAGTGCATATTGCTGTTGTGTTGTACACTGCATGTTGCATTGATGTGTAACTCTTCTTCTGTGTCTACCTCCCAATTTGCAGGTCCCTTCCTCATGTCCACACAAGGACCTCTAGTCTGGAGATGGGGTCCATGTTGGCAGCAGTGCACCTACAACTCTACATGGCGACAACACTGCACAGTTGGTAGTGGTGGGAGTGCAGGCATTTCCAGGTGGTGAGACTACTAATATGTAACATTTGTGATGTCATGTTAATGGTAGTACGTGCTCAAGTATGTTGTTGGTCCGGCATTGCTGTGAGCATTTCAGGTGTTGCAGGTTTCTAATAGGGACACTGTACATAGTGAGACTGATGTCATGTTGTGGGGATTACTTTGTTTACCTGCAATTAGCATGACATGGCACGGTGTGTCGTGTGGCGGTGCTGGGGTTGGGTTGGCTGACATGGCACTGTCCTCTTGTTGCATTTTGCAAGTGGGTATTAATTTTAGCTGCTTCAATGTGTAACTTCACAAAACTGCATTGGTGGTGTCTGTGTGGGTAGGGATGCACACATTGTGACACTTCCAGGTGAACAATCTCTGGCTGACATGGTATTCCCGGTTCATTCTCCAGACATTCAGGATCAGTGTCAGGTTGAGTCATCATTGTCAAATGGAATGTGCCAGGGCAGTGTGCACTCCACAGGGGTATGATTTCTATGTGAAGTAATTAGCCACTAGCTGTGTACGGGCTGCCTCCCCCCGTGCCCTTTCCCCTCCCATGCGCAGCGGCTGTGCATGTGGTTGGGGATGTGGGGCCACCACCATGTCCACGGCCAGGCCCCGGCGTGTTGCAACGTTGTGCAGGACACATGCTGCCACTATGATCCTGCACACTACTGGGGGAGCGTATAACAGCTGCCCGCCAGAACGGTCAAGGGAGCGAAAGCGTGACTTTAGCACTCCGAATGTGCGCTCCACTATGCCCCTGGTTGTAATGTGGGCTGTGTTATATCTTACCTGGGGTGGCGTGGTGGGGTTCCGAATTGGCGTCATCATGTGTGGGCTGAGAGGGTAGGCACTGTCCCCTGTGGAGGTGGTGATTGGTATCATTGGTGGGGTTGTGACCTTGCTCAGTATCCAACATGCATGCATGTGCAGTGGCATACATACTCACCAAGCAGCCATGTATCGCCATGCCGCCCAGCTTCTAGGTCCCGGCTTAGGGTGGACATTCGGTAAATTAAGCTGTCGTGGGTGGAGCCGGGATAGTTGGCATATACTGAGGTGATGATTCCCTTGGCATTACATGCTACCTGCACGTTGATGGAATGCCAGTGCTTGCGGTTCCTATAGATGTGCTCAGATGCCCTGGGGGGACGTAGAGCCACATGGGTGCAGTCGATGGCACCTAGCACTTTGGGGAATCGTGCCACAGCGTAAAAATCCAGGGCGGCAGCATGCCTTTCTGCAGGTGTTCTGGGCAGGTATATGTGCCTGCGGACTGATGGGCGTGCAGTGATGATGTTCAAGACCTGGTGTAGGCAGCGTGACTGGGTGGCCTGTGACACCCCACCCACTATGGCACTTGTCCGCTGAAATGATCCAGTGGCTAAGAAGTGCAGTACATTGAGGACCTTCTCCAGGGGGCTGAGTGCTTGGGAGCACAGGGTGGGTGATGTGAGGTCATCCTCCCACTCACTCACCAGGTCCAGTATAATGTGTGGTGGAAACCTGTACCTCCCATACACCTGGTCATCAGGCATCCCGAAAAGGCTGGTTCTGGGTGTGAATATTCTGGCCCTGACTATCCTCCTCCTCCTCCTTTGGTAGCCCACTGCCACTGCTGCTAGGAACGGTATGTTCATCCTGGCATCTGAGCTTGTTATTGTTAAAGTCCGCAAATTTATGCTTTGCGCGTGTTCTAGGCGAGCGTGTGACCCGCGCACCCCTGGAATCCAGTTCCCAGTCCAATAGCGTGTGGAAATTCACACGCACCACGGGATGCAGCGTGTGACCCGCGCACCCCTGGAATCCAGTTCCCAGTCCAATAGCGTGTGGAAATTCACACGCACCACGGGATACAGGTTCGCTGACGTACTTGCGTGTGTAAGTGCCTGCGCACCCATTAAATACACGTACATAGGCCAATCGCGTGTACGCGCACTTTTGTCCAATTACACGCGATGACACTCTGACGTGCAGTATTTCCACGTGTGCCCCGTCATCACGTGCTGAGTGGGGAACACCCGTGCGGGTCACGTCACAGACGCGCTTACGCGCTGAGGGACTCTGGTCCAATAGAATCGCGTATGCGTGCTGACGCGCTTACGCGCTAAGGGCCTTTCCTCGGATTTCACGCTGACGTGCAGGATTTTCACGTGCCAAATCACTCCGTATCAAGCTGGCCACGCGAAAACACACAGAAGACCACGCTCCTGCCCAGAAGGCCGAGTTACTGCCCCCCAGTGCCCCGAGCAGCCTCCCACGTGCCATCTGCTGCTGCCTGCCTGCCTGCCTGCTGCCACCGTGCCCTGCCATTTGGTGCCTGCACATCAGCCATCTGCAGGGGTCCAGTTGCTGTGTCCACCCCTGCTGGAACTGAAGACTCCCGACTGGGATTACATCGCTCCACAGCCCAGCCCCAGGACCCAGTTGCCCACCCACACCTGCCTCTGGGGTTGCCATGTCGGGCACTTCCACATCTGGCACCAGTGGCAACCCCAGGCCAGAGGGGCAGAGGGGCACCAGCTTCACTGTCACCGAAGTTGGTGTCCTGGTGGAGCATGTCCTGGGGCAGTATGATGCCCTCTTTGGATCGTCCCGCGCCAGCAAGGAAGGACGGCAGAGGATCTGGGCCGACTGTGTGGTTGCCATCAATGCGGAGGGGGTGGCAACCCGCGACGTCCTGAAGATCAAGAAGCGCTGGGAGGACTTGAGGTCCAGGACCCTTGTGAAGGCCCGGCGCCTCGTGGAGGGGGGCCGGGGCCGCATGAGTTCCATCCAGATGAGGGTCCTGGAACGCGTACGCCCAGCGCTCCACGCCCAGATCCTTGAGAGGGAGGCCCGTCTGGAGTTGAGCGGTAAGTGTCCAAGCATTACTGTGTGAGAAAGGGCATGTTGCGGTGTGCTGGTTCTATGATACTTGCCTGTATGTGTGCCATAGGCCATGTATGCATGTATGTGTGCAGGGACATCATGGTAATGCATGTGCGACCAGTGATGTGTGATCCACATGGTTGTTGCATGTGTTGAAATGCCGCATGGGGAGCCCTATGCAGATTTTGAACATGAGAGCATGCCAGTCTCTGTACCTGGACATGGGTGGGGGTGAGGGATGGGTGCTGATGCCAGGTACATATATGGTAGCCATGTCTGTGTGCCTGAGCTGCGTGTCTGTGACTTGTGCATGCCATGGATGCATGACACATGTGTGTGACAATGCACAGATTCAGTGAAGCAGCCAAATTACCCTTGTATCCGCTGTGTTTGGTGTGTTTGGGGCCAGATGGATGTGACTGAGGTGAAGTGTGTGCATGTGATAGGCATGAGCCATGATGCATGTGAGTTACATATCATTGAATGTTTCAAGAGTCCATTGGACATGCATGGAAATGTCCATGGCATGCACCATGCCTGTTACTGTGTGTGTTTTGCCTGGACTGACCCATGTGTTGTGGAGGGACATGATGGAAGTGTACTTTGACAGTGGTGCTCATCTGCTATTGCTTCCTGTCTAGGGGACCATTGTACAGTGCCCTGATGCTTGTGTTCTTTGTCTCCCTCTACGCAGCGGCTAGTGAAGAAGAGGGCGGAGACGGCGCTGTGGAGCAAGGCGGCGGGGATGCCCCCACGGCTGCAGCGGAAGGGGTGGGTGAGCCCCCACAGGGGCCTGCTACTGTGGGAGACGGTAAGGAGCCATCCAGGTTGGTGGTTTGCACAGAGGAGGAGGAGGCCGCCACTGGGGCTCACATGGGGCCTGGTGGGGGCATCCCTGCTGGTGCAAGTGGTGCAGTCCAGGGCCAGGGGCAGGAGGCAGCACAGGTCACCGTGGAGGGGCCTGTGCATGTCGCTGTCCCTGACCCTGTGAGTGCACCACCATGCACCAGCAGGGATGCCCCGTCCCAGGCCTGTCCGCAGGTAGAGGGGATGTCCATGTCACCTGACTCCCCTCCACCTGCGGACGTGGGAACCCCTGGCCGTGCGGAGAAGGTCCTGATTGGGGTCGCGATGTGCACGGCTGTGATTCTTGATGCCGTGCGTGCTTCCCGGGAGGAGCACGCACGTCATCACGAAGTGCACCGTGCCGACGTGGCCCAATTGGGATCGGCCATGTTCGGGGGTTTCCTGCTGCATGTGTTGGCCAATGTGGCGGCCCTCTCCTCCTCTGTGCAGGCTATCCACCAGTTGTTCCCCTTGCCGTCTTCCAGCCCAGATGCCACCAGGGCCCCCTGTGGACCTGCCAGCTCGGTGGGGATCCCATCCCTGCCACAGTTGGGAGTCGGAGGTCCAGCAGGGGTGGACAACACAGCAACTGGACCCCAGCAGATGGAAGATGTGACAGCATCATCAGGCAGGGCACGTGCACGACGGCGTCGGTGGTTTCCATCAGCCTGGATGCCGTCGTGCTGGCAGAGGCAGTGGCGTCGGAGGCAGCAGCGGGCTCGACGTGGGAGGCATCATGGCTCGGGGCCATCAAGATCAGAGGGGCAGGCATCGGCCGGAGGGCAGGGCAACCCTGGGATGGTGGTGTCTTCCGTGTGGGAGCAGTTGGTCCAGCGGATAGGTGCGGAGCGGCAGCGGGCGGAAGAGGAGCGGCTCGCCATGGTCAGGGCGGAGTTCTCCATGCGTCGGGCGTTGAGGCGGGCTGAGTGCCTCGAGGAAGCTCGCAGGGAGTTTGAGTTGAACATGGGGTTATCCCTGCGAGACCTCGGGGCCAGGACAGAGTCCCGCCTCCAGGACATCGACATGGAGTTCGATGATGCCCTGGCCAGCAACATCAACAAGTGAGCCGCAGGACTTGCCCGCTGCCTTTGTATATAGTTATATAGTTAGTTAATGTTAGGTTTCCTATATTTGTTTTTATTATTTTGGACCGCTCGGACAATGGCCACTTTTTTGTATATATTTTTTTCATTAGGTAGTAGTAGGTTTCCTTTATGGTGTTGGCCTCATGGACCCTGGTACATTCCTGTATTTAGTTTGTTTTTTGAAGGAAAATTTTCTTTTTTTCATTATTGTGTTCACCATGTGGAAATGGTTTTTCATTCTTTTGCTTCTACTTGATATTGCTTTGGTCAACATTTGTTTTTTTATTCCTTTTTCGTTTTTTGATTTTTACTTTTGTTCTCCAACATGGACCATTTATTTTGTTATCCACATAGTTGTATGTTTGATTTGTTTACTTATTTTTAATCTTTAATACATTTTTTATTTTTACTTCCACTTGTCTTATTTTGTCTTTGATTTCATACATGTCATGATATGGGTTTTGACATTCACTTGCAGCCATTGTGTATGTGTGTGTGACGGACATGTGTTCATTTACATACTTGCCATTGGGGTTGTGTCATGTAATTGCATTCACTATGTGGGTGGATGCAATCCTTGCCTGGGTGTTTGTGCTGGGTATGCTGCCCATTACTGCCATGATTGTGTAACGTCAGGACCTGGGGGCAGGGGGACATGGGTGGGGGCCTGGTGGAGGGTGACCCTGCACTGCTGGGGTGTGGGGGTGGTGGGAGACATGAGTGGGGGCCTGGTGGAGGGTGACCCTGCACTGCTGGGGGGTGGGGGTGGTGGGAGACATGAGTGGGGGCCTGGTGGAGGGTGCCCCTGGTGGCTGGGGTGTGGGGGTGGTGGGAGACATGAGTGGGGGCCTGGTGGAGGGTGCCCCTGGTGGCTGGGGGGTGGGGGTGGTGGGAGACATGAGTGGGGGCCTGGTGGAGGGTGACCCTGCACTGCTGGGGGGTGGGGGTGCTGGGGGACATGAGTGGGGGCCTGGTGGAGGGTGACCCTGCACTGCTGGGGGGTGGGGGTGGTGGGAGGCATGAGTGGGGGCCTGGTGGAGGGTGCCCCTGGGGGCTGGGGTGTGGGGGTGGTGGGAGACATGAGTGGGGGCCTGGTGGAGGGTGCCCCTGGTGGCTGGGGGGTGGGGGTGGTGGGAGACATGAGTGGTGGCCTGGTGGAGGGTGACCCTGCACTGCTGGGGGGTGGGGGTGCAGGGGGACATGAGTGAGGGCCTGGTGGAGGGTGACCCTGCACTGCTGGGGGGTGGGGGTGGTGGGAGACATGAGTGGGGGCCTGGTGGAGGGTGCCCCTGCACTGCTGGGGGGTGGGGGTGGTGGGAGACATGAGTGGGGGCCTGGTGGAGGGTGACCCTGCACTGCTGGGGGGTGGGGGTGGTGGGAGACATGAGTGGGGGCCTGGTGGAGGGTGCCCCTGCACTGCTGGGGTGTGGGGGTGGTGGGAGACATGAGTGGGGGCCTGGTGGAGGGTGCCCATGGTGGCTGGGGTGTGGGGGTGGTGGGAGACATGAGTGGGGGCCTGGTGGAGGGTGCCCCTGGTGGCTGGGGGGTGGGGGTGGTGGGAGACATGAGTGGGGGCCTGGTGGGGGCTGCCCATGGTGGCAGGGGGGTGGGGGTGGTGGGAGACATGAGTGGGGGCCTGGTGGAGGGTGCCCGTGCACTGCTGGGGTGGGGGTGGTGGGAGACATGAGTGGGGGCCTGGTGGAGGGTGACCCTGCACTGCTGGGGGGTGGGGGTGGTGGGAGACATGAGTGGGGGCCTGGTGGAGGGTGCCCCTGCACTGCTGGGGTGTGGGGGTGGTGGGAGACATGAGTGGGGGCCTGGTGGAGGGTGCCCCTGGTGGCTGGGGTGTGGGGGTGGTGGGAGACATGAGTGGGGGCCTGGTGGAGGGTGCCCCTGGTGGCTGGGGGGTGGGGGTGGTGGGTGACATGAGTGGGGGCCTGGTGGAGGCTGCCCCTGCACTGCTGGGGTGTGGGGGTGGTGGGAGACATGAGTTAGGCATGTGTGGGGGCCTGCTGGCAGGTGCCCCACAGTGCTGGGGGGTGGGGGTGGTGGGTGACATGAGTGGGGGCCTGGTGGAGGCTGCCCCTGCACTGCTGGGGTGTGGGGGTGGTGGGAGACATGAGTTGGACATGGGTGGGGGCCTGCTGGCAGGTGCCCCACAGTGCTGGGGGGTGGGGGTGGTGGGTGACATGAGTGGGGGCCTGGTGGAGGCTGCCCCTGCACTGCTGGGGTGTGGGGGTGGTGGGAGACATGAGTGGGGGCCTGGTGGAGGCTGCCCCTGGTGGCTGGGGTGTGGGGGTGGTGGGAGACATGAGTGGGGGCCCGGTGGAGGGTGCCCCTGGTGGCTGGGGGGTGGGGGTGGTGGGTGACATGAGTGGGGGCCTGGTGGAGGCTGCCCCTGCACTGCTGGGGTGTGGGGGTGATGGGAGACATGAGTTGGACATGTGTGGGGGCCTGCTGGCAGGTGCCCCACAGTGCTGGGGGGTGGGGGTGGTGGGTGACATGAGTGGGGGCCTGGTGGAGGCTGCCCCTGCACTGCTGGGGTGTGGGGGTGGTGGGAGACATGAGTTGGACATGTGTGGGGGCCTGCTGGCAGGTGCCCCACAGTGCTGGGGGGTGGGGGTGGTGGGTGACATGAGTGGGGGCCTGGTGGAGGCTGCCCCTGCACTGCTGGGGTGTGGGGGTGGTGGGAGACATGAGTTGGACATGGGTGGGGGCCTGCTGGCAGGTGCCCCACAGTGCTGGGGGGTGGGGGTGGTGGGTGACATGAGTGGGGGCCTGGTGGAGGCTGCCCCTGCACTGCTGGGGTGTGGGGGTGGTGGGAGACATGAGTGGGGGCCTGGTGGAGTCTGCCCCTGGTGGCTGGGGTGTGGGGGTGGTGGGAGACATGAGTGGGGGCCTGGTGGACGGTGCCCCTGGTGGCTGGGGGGTGGGGGTGGTGGGTGACATGAGTGGGGGCCTGGTGGAGGCTGCCCCTGCACTGCTGGGGTGTGGGGGTGGTGGGAGACATGAGTTGGACATGTGTGGGGGCCTGCTGGCAGGTGCCCCACAGTGCTGGGGGGTGGGGGTGGTGGGTGACATGAGTGGGGGCCTGGTGGAGGCTGCCCCTGCACTGCTGGGGTGTGGGGGTGGTGGGAGACATGAGTTGGACATGGGTGGGGGCCTGCTGGCAGGTGCCCCACAGTGCTGGGGGGTGGGGGTGCAAGGGGACATGAGTTGGTGTTCATTAGTTCAAGGAGACATGTGCCTTTGCTGGGGGGCATGCCCATGTTGGGTGGGCTGCCTGCGGGACATGACCAGGGATGCAGGGTAGTCCCCTGTGGTGTGGGCTGCCTGCAGGGGCCGTGGAGGGTGTACAGGGTACACCTGGGAGGACCCACACTGTCAAATCACATGTGGAACTTCCCGTGCACCCCTGAAATACACGCACCCAGGCAATTCGCGTGTGGAACTCCCCGCGCACCCCTGAAATACACGCGCCCAGGCAATTCGCGTGCGGAACTCCCCGCGCACCCCTGAAATACACGCGCCCAGGCTATTCGCGTGTGGAACTTCCCGCGCACCCCTGAAATACACGCACCCAGGCTATTCGCGTGTGGAACTCCCCGCGCACCCCTGAAATGCACACGCACCCAGGCTATTCGCGTGTGGAACTTCCCGCGCACCCCTGAAATACACGCGCCCAGGCTATTCGCGTGTGGAACTTCCCGCGCACCCCTGAAATACACGCACCCAGGCTATTCGCGTGTGGAACTCCCCGCGCACCCCTGAAATACACGCGCACCCAGGCAATTCGCGTGTGGAACTTCCCGCGCACCCCTCAAATACATGCGCCCAGGCTATTCGCGTGTGGAACTTCCCGCGCACCCCTGGAATACACATAGCCCGCTCCCCCAGGCCCGATCGCGTGAGGAACTTCACGCGAACCCCTGTAATACACGTAGCCCGCTCCCCCAGGCCCGATCGCGTGTGAAACTTCACGCGAACCCCTGAAATACACGTAGCACGCTCCCCCAGGCCCGATCGCGTGAGGGACTTCACGCGAACCCCTGTAATACACGTAGCCCGCTCCCCCAGACCCGATCGCGTGTGAAACTTCACGCGAACCCCTGAAATACACGTAGCACGCTCCCCCAGGCCCGATCGCGTGAGAAACTTCACGCGAACCCCTGAAATGCACGTAGCCCGCTCCCCCAGGCCCGATCGCGTGAATAACTTCACGCGAACCCCTGTGATGCACGTACCCTGCTGAAATCGCGTGTCAGACTTCCCGCGCACCTCGGTATACACGCACACGTATTTTTTGTCAGCGGGTGTCCGTGTTTGTGGGTACCCCTTTGCACGTCATTTTTCCTGGAGGGCCACAGTATGGGACATTCATCATGGCAGTATATAGGTGCTATTTGTTGGCGCACCTTTTGGCGCACATTTCTTACAGCCGCAGAGACGCTACCGCCTGCTTTCTTGTGGCGGTCGTGTTTGTGCCTGTGCGCTGGTTTGAGCGTGCGCTTTTTTGCCCTATTCTATTCCATGAATACGTGTTGTGGGCGAGCGTGTGGGCGTTCCGCGCACTTGTGCCCTGTACTTCCCCCGTGATGCCCACGTTTTGGCAAGTTGTTCCCCATTCCGAGTGTTACGCCCGTGTTCCGCCTACTTTTGTTGCGTGCGCCGCGCTATGTGCGAATTTCGCTGTGGCCTGTGCGATTTTCGCTGTGACCTGGCGCACGCTGTTAGATGGCCTGTGCGCCAACGTGCACCGCGCACTTTTTTATCGCACATGCGCTGGTTTTCTCGCGCACGGCCTTCCATGAATCGACGTGCGCTGCTTTTCGTGCGATTTTCGCAATTGCACTGCGATTTTCGCTATTCCACTGCGATTCGCACGTTTTTGCCCACTTGCGCCGCGCTAATTATTCCATGAATCGGCCTGATAGTTTACACCATGGTGGTAAGGGTACGACCCAGGCGGTAACTTACCGCCTGGGTCGTAATGAGGCCCATTGTATTTAAATGAATGGTTAGTGTGTTACATATATGGGTTACATTTCTTATGTATTACTATATATAATGTGTTTGTGTGCTGCTTTTTGAATTTGTTAAATGTTCCTATATTATGATATAACAATAAAACATACCCCACCACCCCTCCCACAGCTTTTAGGTAGTGGTACTGTTCTCCGAACATGTCCACGAACATTAAATAAGTTTGCGGACATCAAGTTCATAAGAAGAGATCTAGTCAGTTCCATATGACATGTATATAAAGTCAAAGTCATTATTGTTAAGTTGTGCTACTAAAAACTATGAAATTCAGTGAAAAAAACTTTGTTAAAGGGACGTTATGGTTAAGTTGCGCTACTAAAAACCTATTAAATTCAGTGAAAAAACTTTGTTAAAGGGACGTTATGGTTCCAAGCAAAACCGAAAAACCCTTGAAATTCGCCAGTTATGGTAAGCTAAGCAACCATAACTCGCGCCACCACCGTGCACTGCTAAGACTAACACCCAGGACATCAAAGATGACATCACAAATGTCATTGATGACATCACTGATGACATCACATGTGTATGTACTTCTCATGAAATGTGTGTAGAAGGGATTCTTATTATGTTGCGAAAAAAGTGTCAAGAATCATTGCAAGAAATATACCCTAATAAATGCATTGAACGATGCATTGATATAAATAGCATTCTATTATGGGGTTCTAGCTAGTATACTAAGCTACTCATACAGAAACATAACATTGTATGCAGCGTACAAGATGAAGGTATGATATTCGTAATGTTAATATGTTGAATAATTAAATGATAATTGTTTTCTTAATAGATTTTTGTGTACTGTGAAATATGTAATAAGTAGCTAATAAAACCCATGTATTACATAATTGCATTACTATAGACAAAACACAAAGACACAAGAACACATACCAATATGGGTATATACAGGGAAAGTGAAGTTAGCAAAAAAGCACAAGTAGTAGCAGAAACAATTAATAACTTAACTGATTATTTTCATGCAAATAAATGATTGCTCTGTTTCAAAGCTGCTATTTACCCTATGTATATGTATCACTTGATGTGATTGGACCCTAAGGAAAGTAGTGTGAGTACAATGTATACAAATATGACCATATACAGGGAAAGTACAGCCATAAAAAAACAACAGAACTATCAGAAAGTGCTCATAGGTCTAGTGATTATCTTTATGCACAAAAAGGATTGCTGTCTTTCAAGCTTGTGTTTACCCATATGTATATGTTTCATATGATGTGACTGTACTCTAAGGGAATTACTGTAAGAACCTACTAGAAGGATATGTCTACAAATAAAATAAAATTCTTAGTTTCTGACTGTTTCTGAAGAAAACCATGTGGCCTAGATATGTCCGCAAAAGAAGAAATAGTGAGCCAGACATGTGATGTCATCAGTGATGTCATCAATGACATTTGTGATGTCATCTTTGATGTCCTGGGTGTTAGTCTTAGCAGTGCACGGTGGTGGCGCGAGTTATGGTTGCTTAGCTTACCATAACTGGCGAATTTCAAGGGTTTTTCGGTTTTGCTTGGAACCATAACGTCCCTTTAACAAAGTTTTTTCACTGAATTTCATAGGTTTTTAGTAGCGCAACTTAACCATAACGTCCCTTTAACAAAGTTTTTTTCACTGAATATATATATATATATATGTTCTCCTTCTCTCTTCCGCTATTCCTCTCCCCTTCAACAGATTGTTAGATATAAGATAGTATTTACAATGTTTTGGTGTGAGAGTGTGTTGTGAATGTAATACATGTGTGTGTGTGTGTTTGTTTGCATTTTAGAGAGTATAAAGGAGTGTTTTTGCAAGTAAATATTGAGTCTACGTGTGTGAGTGACTGTCACTCTGTGTATATGAGGTCACGAAGAAGTTTAAATGAGTGAGTGCATGAGTGGAAGTGATTGAGTCTGTGTGTGTGTGTATCTGTGCGTATGTGTGTGTTTGTTACTGTGTGACAATGGGGGCAAGTTCAGTGTCTATGTGTAGTGTACATGCAGGCTGGTTGGAGGATGGTTGTAGAATGCAGACTAATGTGGTGGCCTGGTGGAATAGAATCATTGTGTACGTCATTAACTGAAGTGCATACAAATCATTGTGAGTGCAGACCAAAGCACAGGAATATAATCATCATATTGTGAGGACTATAATTATACTACTGATGTGAATAAAAACATCAATGAGCATAAACTATCAGTAAAATTTCTGCATACATCATCATTGTCCATAAAGTGACAGCACTAAAGATACATGGAATGGAATCCATTCTAGTTTGAAGAAACACAGCCATCCCCCTTCCCCATCTCATTCCTTGCTATTTACAAGGAACAGGTTCTGTGTTCATATGAAGGAGTACTAGTAATATCAGGTGGGGAGTGCTGTAGGGATGGGACAGTCAACAACCTGTCACTTGTTAATTACACTCCATGTAGTGCCACCATTTACCCCACCATGGAAAAGCCCTTCCTGCTGCCTGACCCCAGCATGGCCTTGTCCCAATCCTCTCCCACCACGTTGCCATGCTCCCCTTAGGTCCAGAAATCAAGGTCCATCAGGTTCTAAACCTGCTTTTCTGGTTAGCAGGTTATGTGTCTCTAGCTGGGCAAACCTAGCTTTTATTGTTTAGCCACCTAATAAAAGGAACCAAGATAAATTCAAGACATGGATCACATCCAAACGTGGTCAAGAAGAGCAAGAATTATTTGATTGTTGGTGTATCTCTCTGTGGGTCTAATACTGTAGATTGCAATTTCGCCTTGATAGTCTTAATCAAATCTTGATTATCCTTTGTGTTAATAGCAAACCAGCCAGCCAACAAATGTGAGTATTTTTGTTTCATTGTTGTGTCACAATTGCATAACCAATTAACTGAGGAATATTTTAACCAACCATTTTCCCCATAACATCAATGATAATTGATAACTGTCTGAGTAAGATGAGGAGCGTGTCTGGATCAAATTGGGGACCCAGGAAATGCAAGGGCCAGCCATAGGTTCTGGTTTACTTGGGTTATGACCAGGTCAAGTTTAATATCGTGTGAGTCATGGAACTGGAGAGCTTTACAGGAAATTGTAAGTTCTTTGACTTAAAATTGCAAGCCGCATCCCCATTCCCATAACCGGAATACAGCTCTTCTCTGGCAACACCCCCAGACTCTGGAACCTCCTCCCTGTCAACCACAGACTCACCCCTCACTTACACATTTCAGGAACACACGCAATCATTCTTGTAAACTTCAGGGTGTATAATTGTGAATATCTTTCATACACAACACCCTCCTCCTCAATAAATGGCTCCTCCTGGATTCCTGGGTCCACACCCCCTCCATTCTTCCTGTAACATGAGACTGGGCGATCTACTTAGCGGCCTCAACTCTCCCATTGTAAGCTCCCCCTCCCTTGTATTGATCTCCGCAATTTTCTTCCCTCACTGTGTACTTTTCCCTGAAACTTTTAAAGTGCTGTGCTGCTTCCTGAAGCTAGGTCTTGCGCTCAACTAAAAATAATAATAATAAAAATAATATTAACAACAATAACAATAATAATAACAATAATCTGCTTCCATAATTGAATTGTCCCAAGAGTCTTGCTTTATAAATATTTGGGTGTGGTGACTAAAGAGTCATTTGGAACAGTTGCAGATATTTTAGTTTTTCTGATCCTGATGTTGGGAATGCATCCAATGCCCAAAATGTTGAAGAAGCTTTGCATCTGGGTCCTTGCCAATTGAGCAAGAACCAGGAATATGGACCACATTTCTTTGTTTATTGAAATGGCTAAAACCTTGTTTTTCCCAGATAGCTGTAAGGAGGTAGACATTGTTCAGTGGTTCACAGAGGTTGACCCAGGAGAGCCATCAAACTATCACTCATATCCTTTTTGGACTCATCTGGTTAAGTATGCCGCGTGGTTTTGCTTACTTGTGTGTAGTCGGGGTGCAGAGAAAGCATTTTATATCATCTGCAGGCAGGGTTCTGGAGGGGCATCAGTACTGTGGACCATGCTTGTCAATTGTTTTTGTTAGCCCGAAAATGTGTAGCCTTGAAAAAGAAGACACTCTTTGGAGATCTAAAATCAGCTTTGGATGCATCACCCCAAGAATTACTCTGTGCAGCTGTGAAGAAACTAGTGATCCGATCCGACATACAAGTCAGCCCATGCCCTCAGCTGTAATAATTATGCAGACCTACGATGGGGCCCAGTGGGTTAGAGAACCAGCCTTTATTTTTACATCGAAATAGCTATGAGAGGATCTGTCTTGCCCCATTTCTTATGTCAGACCTGGTGGTTGATCTGGAAAGCCTAGAGGCTGATGTACCCAGCCATGGCAACAAGAAAGTAGGGATCCACCTATTCACAGATAATGCTGTGCTCGTTCTTTGGAATCATAGTGTACGACTACACCCGGAGTCCACAATGCTGTACTCCTTCTGTGGAGACATGGCGCACAACTACACCAGAAGTCCACAATTCTGTACTCCCTATGTGGGGACATGGTGCACGACTCCACTAGGTGTTCGCAATGTTGTACTTCCTCTGTGGAGTCATGGTGCACGACTCCTTCAGGAGTCTGCAACAATGTACTCCCTCTGTGGAGCTATGGTCCATGACTCCTCCATGAGTCTGCAATGCTGTACTTCCTCTGTGAAGTCATGATGCAGGACTCCATCAGGAGTCCACAATGCTGTACTCCCTCTGTGGAGACATAGTGCACGACTCCACCAGGAGTCCACAATGCTGTACTCACTCTATGGAGACATAGTGCACGACTCCACCAGGTGTCTACAATGCTGTACTCCCTCTGTGGAGCTATGGTCCATGACTCCTCCAGGAGTCTGCAATGCTGTACTTCCTCTGTGAAGTCATGGTGCAGGACTCCATCAGGAGTCCACAATGCTGTACTCCCTCTGTGGAGACATAGTTCACGACTCCACCAGGAGTCCACATTGCTGTACTCACTCTATGGAGGCATAGTGCACGACTCCACCAGGTGTCTACAATGCTGTACTCCCTCTGTGGAGCTATGGTCCATGACTCCTCCAGGAGTCCGCAATGCTGTACTTCCTCTGTGAAGTCATGGTGCAGGACTCCATCAGGAGTCCACATTGCTGTACTCACTCTATGGAGACATAGTGCACGACTCCACCAGGTGTCGACAATGCTGTACTCCCTCTGTGGAGACATAGTGCACGACTCCACGAGAAGTCCGCAATTCTGTACTCCCTCTTTGGGGACATGGTGCACAACTTCACCAGGAGTCTGCAATGCTGTACTCCCTCTGTGGAGTTATGGTGCACAACTCCACCAGGAGTCCACAATGCTGTACTCCCTCTGTGGAGACATGGTGCATGACTCCACCAGAGGTCTGCAATGCTGTACTCCCTCTTTGGGGACATGGAGCACGACTCCACCAGGAGTCTGCAATGCTGTACTCCCTCTGTGGAGTTATGGTGCACAACTCCACCAGGAGTCCACAATGCTGTACTCCCTCTGTGGAGACATGGTGCATGACTCTACCAGGAGTCCGCAATGCTATACTCCCTCTGTGGAGACAGGGTGCACGACTCCTCCAGGAGTCCACAAAGCAGTACTCGCTCTGTGGAGACATGGTGCACGACTCCACCAGAAGTCCACCATTCTGTACTCCCCCTGGCTTACAGTGCCAGCTTAACCTGTTAATGATGATGTGCAGTGCATGGTTGTGTCCTCTACAAGGGCACCAAAACTCCAGTTATCCATTCAGTGGGATTAAGTTAAGTGAGCAAACAGCTTGGACTACCTGAGTGTGTGTTTGCAAAGGATGCACTATGGAATGCCCGAATAGAAAAGTGTTTTACTACTCTATTCAGTCATGGAGAAGCGGTTGTGAGTTTTGTGAACAGTGAGGGTCAGCCTGGAGAGCAAAGGTGGCACGGTAAATGTTTTTCAAAGTGTCCCATATTCACATATACTGTAAGCTTTGTAACAAACTAATATTGAGTGTTTTGGCAAACAATCACTCTGATTCTTGGCGAGTTTTCTGATGATTAATTATAGGTTTCCTTTTCGCTTGACCAAAGATCCAGTGTTGTGTTTGCCCAACAGTAATAGACTGGCTTGAATGTTGATCTTTGGAATACATGCGCTACGGATAGACAAGATATTCAAATTTCCATGTTTATGTTTATTTTCTCATTTTCTGTTGCACTTTGAAAAACATCAATGCATCAGGTTTATCAAAAAGAGTATTTTCTTTGAGTGTACCTTGCTCAACATACAAATCCGTAGATTGATCAAAGTTTAAGAGAGAACCTCTACACTGACCTTCAGGAGGAAAGTAGCATTTATATACGTGTTGATTGTTCCTATTCGCGATGTAGCTTAATATATTTCTTTGTTCCCCAGCATAGACCCTTGTTTGAGGTCTTGTATGAGGTATTTATCATTTTCAATGTTTGTTTAGGTAGAACAGAGGGAGTAGAAGATACTTCCTTTGGCTCCAGACTGTGGGCTTGATATGATATGATATGATATGGCATTTGTAACGCGCCTAAACACAAGTGTTTCAAACTGTTTACATCATCCCATTCACACGAGGCCCATGGTGCAGAGTTCCGCGTGAAACCTCCAGAGTTCCCTGTAGACCAGTCCCCCACTGGAAACAATGGAGTCCAGGCACTTTTTTCAGCTATGTAGGTACACAAGTCCCATGGGAGTCAGTGTCAGAGCAGGCCAATTAGAATATTTGCTCGTAGTCAATTGCAATTCTCCAGGGTGCCTCTGATGACTAAGTCAATGTTTTCAAAAGTAATGACGTGTGATAACACTCCTGTAACATACTATGTGCAAACTCCTACAACGTCCCTCCTTCGGTTCCGAGCACCTCACTGTGGATCACCACTCTGCCCGAAGCAACCTTTCAAGCTAGCAGTCTTTTTATTTCATTAGGTGATGCAGCCTACCATAGAAGTAATGTCCCAAAACTGCTTATTGAATATGCTGCTGAGAACTCTATTATGCAAACAGTTCATCAAGTATTGCTTATTATGTTCCCATGGGGACTTATGGATGGTGTTGATGCTTAATAAATTCCAAACTTTGCAAATCCTTCAGAATGCAACAAAGTGACTGCATGTGAATTACAAATGCACTTTATTTCTCAGAAATACAAATGTGTTGATGTGCCCCTCTTCTGCAGTCTGTAACTCACTAAGGCGTACATCTGGATTGGAAGCCATGTGTCGGTGCGCCAGGCAGGCCACAACACAGACAGATTCACAGATGTATCACAGTTTGAGCCCCTCTGAATCCCAAGACATTGGCTATAACACAATGAAATACAGTAACCACAAAGTGAATGTGAATTCCACAATTAGATCCTGTGCTGTATGCTTTGATATGCAGATGAAACACAGCAGGTCTCCGACAACACGGGTCATAAAGTACGAAATATGCATTGTAACCATTTTACAGACTATGTACCGGAGGGATATGTAGATGAACTTTATAATTGAGAGCTGACATCAACAAGAAGAAGCCTGGTTCTATTTATTGATACACGGCTTTCTGTGAAGCACAGAGCACAGTATTGTGGTGGGGTGAGATGGCATTTGTGAATATGACGCACTCCAATAATAATAATGTGTGTTACTATATGCTGCTTCGTGCTGGGTTGCGCAATCTTCTAAGCACTGTATAGTTGGTGGTATTGTGAGCCAGTTTAATGGTGCTATGTTTATCGACCTTGAAAGGATGTAAGGCTACATTAATGTATGCTTTAAAATGCTTTCAATGTGTTATTATGGTATCAGGTAATAAAATGGCTGCAAAAATGTCGCCGGTAAAAACAATTGGGGCAAAAATGCTGCGGTTTGACCCGGTAAAGGTGTACCCCATTATACCATTTAAGGGGAGCAGAGGTTGCGGGGGTGACCCGCCCCCCTTAAATGGTAGAATCCCTTTACAGGATTTTGGCAGCAAAACCACGGCCACGATATTTTGTATTCACGCCCATTTTTGCCGTGATTTTAAGAAATTGAACCGTTATTATATGATATGATATGAAATTAAATTTAAAACGCGCCTATACACAAGTGTTTCAAGGCATGATGAGGCAAGGAAGGGGAACAGAGGGAAGACAGAGACAACGATTTTACTAGGCCAGGTGACATTGAGATCGTGCAAGTGAAGGGGATGGGGGAGAGGGTAAGTGCGGGGGTAGGGGAGAGGGGGCAGTGCAATACATAGGATCAACAGTAAAGGATAAATAAAACAATAGGTAAAAGTGCAGCCAGCTAGTGGCAAGTGCAAGGGTAAGTGCAGACAAAGTGTCGAGAGCTGGTGGGCGCTGTAGGGGTACTGAAACATCACCCAAGTGCAAGGGTTGCCCGGTAGGCAGTGCAGGTGTGCAGCTGGTGGGGGGGGGGGTTGGTCTGAGATCAGAGGATAGCCAGGTGGCCAGTGCAGTTTCAGTTAGAAGTTCAACAGGGGAGAGGAGGAGAGAAAGCAAAAGCAAAGATTAAGGTCTTGAGGTTGATGAGTATCGGGGCAGCACATGAATGCAGGGGGATTCATAACACCATTTGACAGTAAAGGAGAGGCCCAGGATTGCCTACAAATCTAGGTCCTCAATCCCTTCTAAAAAGAAAACAGATTGTTTTATGATAGCCTGTCCAGTGGGGACAAGAGGGTTTTAAGTCCCTTAAAGAATACAGTGCAACGGCAAAGGTCTTCCTGAGTTACATTTTAGTTCGGACAAATCCTTCAATAATGGACTGATACTTGCAGATGGGACCTGAAATGGGACTTCAACTCTGAAAAAGAATTGACGAATGCAAATAAAGCAATGAATGGGTGCGTGCACAGAGAGAGACTTTAGCTTAGAGGGAGAAATGCCCCTAGATGGAAGGTAAGAGAACAGAATGTTTAGGATGTCCAGGAGGGCAGTTGGCTGTAGGAAGCTGCAGAGACCTGGAGGGCAGGCACGAATAGCAGCATCAACAACCCCAAACTGTGGACTCTTTCTGGTGGTTCTGTGAGGGGCCCACTTCCCTTAAATCTGAAAAGAGGTCCTCTAAGGGGTGTTATCCTGTAGGTGGTACTCTGAAATTTGATCATAAGTAAATATCAGGAGGGTGATGCCTGTGACACAGGGGTGGCCGAGTTCCCAACTGTGCTTTGAGTCATAATTAAACGTCACAGGACCTGATCAGATAGGAAATGGACAGGCTGACAGACTAATCCATAGAAGTGATTAAGGACTTAAGATAAAATGGGTAAGCTTTAGGCCTATCCTGGCTAACAGACCACAGAGTGACTGGGAGTCAGAGGTTATTGAAAGTATGCATACTGCTCATGAAATAATTAATGAAGGGTGGAATTGCGGAGATCCGTGTGACATGGTAGAATTTAACTGCCAGAGAACAAAAATAGTTAACTGGAAAGGACATAGCAGGGCACACCATCTCAGGTATAAGGTGAGTCTGGAAGTCCATACACTCTTTAAAAGGTCATGGTGTTTGAAAGATGCAGTCCCGGCTCCTGTGCAGGTCTATGGAGAGTGTACAGGGGCCATTCAGCCAAAGAGGTGTGAATGTCAGGATAATGGGTTTGGCTTCTCACACCTGGGGAGCCAGCGAGTTAGAAAAAGCTCGTTGACTCAAAGGGGCAGGCCATCAGTTTCATCTGTTTGAATTGAAGGAACCAGTGCAATTAACATTGTTAAATATACACGTGCATCAATTGAATGTGTACTATTTGCTGTGATATAGTACAAGGCTCCATTTAACCATTTCTGAATAAAAGGCAGACACACTCATACTACAGTAAGTGCAGTATTTGTTGGGACTCTTTTTCATGTATTGTCAATGTGTTTCCCATCTCCTGTGCTCTCACTAAATTGGAATTTGGTGCAGGTACTGAGATGTGTGGATAGATTTAGGGTATGTTTAGTGGGTGGTAATACAACTATCTCCAGGATGCTATTACATGCCCATGAAACAACTTCATAGCATACAGATGTCTATTTGACAACCTTATATGGTATATTAACGTTGTATTATGATGCAAGCAAGCATTGTGTGGTTTGTATACAGACTAATAAAACTAAATAAATGTTAGCAGCAATGGAATGGCATTTTTATCAGTGCATTCCTAGCCCTTTTTAGTTTGGGTTATAAGGTGGCACTTTACTCCGAAACTATTGCATTACAATACAGCTGGGGAGATACAGCATATGAGGAGGCACACAAAGTTCGTAAGTGTTGTTTGGTTATTTGCCCACCCATTGACTGCCCATAGCCATGCTAATTCCTATGGCCATTCCCTCCCCCCAAAACACCTTCTCATGGGAACTCTCTGAGCTTGCTTTAATGAAGCCTTACCATCAAACTATGTGCTCAACGTGCCTGACAGTGTTTTTTCAAAGCAGTCTTCTGAGGGTTCATTACCTAATTGGAGTTGCAAACGTGGTACTTGTGTAATAAAAATGTCTTAATCCGGTATGGCTTCAGCCACTCTATTTATAATCACTATGCGTTTACTTCACTGAAGCTCTGTTAAAAAACAAACATTGGCAAAGCCAACAGTTTTGGCTTGTGTATAGGTATTAGGCATTAACTAGGCACTGCTATTAGATGCCCAAGTACTCGCACTATTTTGCACCTGCTACCGTAAATAGTCAGTTAATACCACCACTGCAGTGCCTGGCAAGTGCCACAAAAGCCCAAACTGTCTGCATTGCCAATGCTTGTTTATCGTACCTTGGTATACGTTTTTGTTTGGCATACCCGCTGGGAGAGTGTTAGCAGCCACGGAACTGGATGATACAGGCATGACAATGGAGTGGATGGCAGGGAGGGTGTTGGCCTCCAATTAATTTTTCTGTAGTGTGAGCAGAAAAATGTATGACCAATTTCGTTTAACTTTTCGTGGAAATATGGATATGCAAAACAAAAATCAGTTTTTCATGTTGAATTTACTGTAGCTTCCATTAGGTCTATCCCTGGTGGAATAACTGAAGCCTCTTATAAATTGAAAGTTGTACTGTACTTACTTGCTTATACAATCACCCATAAGTAAAATACTTATTAATGTTTTATATAATTTTCAAAAAACTTTCGATACAGTCTCCCGACCTAAGCTCTGGCACAAATTATCACTGTGGGGCCTGGATTCTTTTTTACAATATTTCATTAAGTCTCTTTACAACGACACAGTGGTTTCCATACGACTGTCTCAGGATGAAGTTTTATCACGCCAAATTAAAATCAACATTGGCTTAAAACAGGCGTGAATTCTTGCACCCCTGATGTACAATTTATACACCTCTGATCTAGACACAAATTTGGTGGGTATAGGAAATGTACTCCTGTTTATTGGAAGTGACCAAATTCCTTGGCTAATGTGCGCCGACAATACGATCCTCATGGATCATGCAGCAATCGGCCTTCAACATGCCATTAACGCCTTGGGCATATATGCGAGTATGAAGAATCTGACCATAAACTCGTCAAAAACTAAAGTCATGGTACTGGACTGCAAGCAAAAGTGCAAAGATCCATTTATATGGAAATTGAAGTGTCAGATTGGAAACTGTAGCTTCCTATTCTTACTTGGAATTCTCTAGCTGATCCTTCCCACTCGCGGGTATTATGGCGAGTATATCTATGCACGTATACTCAACAAATGTCAACTAATAAAACATTTTGTGGTTGGTTCGGGTGGAAATAATATTGAGGGTTTGATAAAAATATATCAAACGAGTATCATCCCTGCATCGACCTATGGTCTTGAATTGTTATCAGAGGCACATGTGGGTTGGTTGGATAGCCTCGAGAGAAAGGTATTAAGATCCATGTTAAATATGTTTTATCAAACCCATAACAAGCACCCTGGAGTGGTTGGAGGATCATTTCCCCCCATGACGAAATGAGTGAAGGAAACAATTCTAATGGTACAGAATACAGTTTTTTAAACCAGAATAAGTGATGTAATTTGTTGACATATCACTAAAACATGGTTTTCTTTTTAACAGTACATAGTACATAGTGCAAATGAAGAAAGTGGCCCCAAATTACTATTAATTGACGACCCAGAAGTTGGTCACAGACAGCCCCTAACTCCAAATGCAGAAAATGAACTAAGAAACTTATCTGCAAAAAAGGATGAACTAAATAATAATTTTGTACAGTTGATAATATTTGTTAAAAATCATGTCAAAGGAAATATCTGATCACTGCCTGACTTGAACCTGTGTCAATTCACCCTATCCCAACCAATCATCCCCATCAAATTCCCTAAATGAAAGATGCCTCCATGAAACCTCAAACCCGTCCACCTCTCATGAATAGTGTGTAGAAAACCTCAATTCTGCCATATATGTTTCCCATTCTGATTGCTGTGATAAATATGTGTGTGTGTACTGTTGCTGCATGGTTTTTTTAAAAGCCCAAGTTGGAGTCAATGGACTGCGTGACTGTCCGGGCTGTCCGTAACCAAAACAGAGGTGCCCCCAGACACCGTGCCTGCCCAGACATGTCCTCCCTGTTGAATTGCACTTTTAATTAGGTTGGGGACACTGTCCCTGTCCTGCGGACACTGGCACGCATGCGCTCCTCATCCCACTGTTCCCCCGGACACTGCGCCTCTGCGTACATGTCTGCCCTGTTGTGTCACACTTTTAATTAGTTCCAGGACTCCACCCCTGTCCTGTGGACACTGGCACGCATGCACACCTCATCCCACTGTGCCCCCGGACACCACACATATCCGCTCGCACGTGTCACACTTTTAGTTAGTTCGAACACTCCACAACTGTCCTACAGACACTGGCACGCATGCGCACCTGATCTCATTGTGCCCCCGGACACTTCGCCTGTCCGCATATGTCCACCCACATGTGTCACATTTTTCATTAGTTTGGGGACTCCGGCCCAGTCCTACGGACCCTAGCAAGCATGCACACACCATCTCCCGCACAACAGGTGTCCGCAGGGCAGCCGTCCTGTCCACGGCCATCCAAGGACTTCATCATGTGACTGCACCCGCACTGCGCCCCGGGAATATCCGTGGATACTGTCCGTGCCCCGGACACCTAGAAAGTGTGTTTTTGGTCTATCCAGGGTATTTGAAGCTGAAACCTTGTCTTAGTTGATCTGGCAACTTTTTATAACTTTTTGAGCCCTGTGTGTGGATCGACTGTCCGCAGACAGTCATGCCATCTGCAGACAGACCCTCTTAAGGTACCCACCCACTGCTACTCCTGATTGTGTTTCTGGCTGTCCAGGAGATAGCACCTACTGCTCAGTATCTCATCTTTGTACTTGGAGACAATGGCATCCATGGCCACTGCAGCTGCCCCACCACCATCTGGAGGACCAGGAGAGAGGAAGAGAAGTGGTGATAAAGAGGTGGATCAAGAGGACGATGAGGATGAGGTACTGGAATCCCTCTCTCCAGCTCCCGACCTGAATGTTGGGTGTGGCAGCTTTTTACCACCCTTCCCTGAGTGCAAGGTTGTACTCAGTCACAGGAAATTGGGTCTGTCAAGCTACAGGACCACCTTCATGCAGCGTCACCTCAGGTCCAATCACAAGGTAGCCGTTTGGAAGACTGACCTTTCGAAGGGACGAGTAGGCTGATGGCCAGTACTGCACCCTCATCATCTGCTCCTGCCACCACAAGGGACACTCCTGTGGGGCAGAGAATCCCTATTGAAGCCTCACAGGCCATACATGACACAGTCAACCCTTATCTTTCGCGGGTAACAGTGCTCTGTATTTACTGTGACACACTGCTCTGTAGGGGGGGAGAGGTTTCAAAGTGCTTTCAAGGTTGCAGTCAAAGAGCATGAGAAACACAGTTCCCTACTTGATTAAGGCCCACCCAACATCTTCCTCTTTCCACCAGCCCCTTTGTCCCTGTGGTTGCTGCCCCTTTCCTACCCTCACTTGTATCTCCTGCTGAAAAAAAGCAAAAATAAATACAAAACACAAAAAATAAAAAGGTTCTTTTCAGAGCCACCTTCACAGTTCAAAAATAGAAGTACCAAAAAAAGTTACAGGCAACCACACAGCCTGTGAAGTCTGCGGACAGCGTGGTAGTCTGCAGACATCTAAAAAAAAGGTGGTGGTGGCATCAAAAACATTTAACTCTTTTGTGTTGGAAGCGGAGGCTCTGAAAAAGCCTTTTTATTGTATTTTTTGTTTGTAAAATGTTTTCAAGTTTTGAAGTATACTAAGAAACATTCTACTGAACTAAACTTTTTCTTTCAACTTGCAAAACAGTAGGCATTTTGGTTTTGCGGTGCTTACATGCATTGTTTTACCTACTGCAAAATGTTTCCTATATTTACAAAAAGTGCTTCAAAGCATTTTGAATATTTTACAGAAAAAGCTGATTACCAGCATCAGTCAGATGTACTCCATCTCTGCAGAAAATATTGGCAGTGTCAAATTTAATATTTTCATTATGGAAAGACATCATGCGAGAAAGAAAATAGCCGAGAGTTTGGAAACATTTCCTCCATTTTGTCAAATGTCTCCTTCATTACAAACTGCAGTGAAATTCGAGTTACACACCCTAAACTGTTCCTTCCATAATGAACAATGATAGTGTCTGGATGTTGCAGTGGGACCAAATTCACACAAAATGGCAGCAAGTCCACCCACTTCATGCCGCACACTCCAAACTATTGTACATGAACATCAAGAAATCCAATATTTTCAGCCACTCTACACTGCTCTGCATACACCTTCAATCAATGGATTCACGAGTCCCCCAAAATCCACACACTCTGCCTCCTGAAAGACATAGCCATAGCCTCCTCTCAGCAAACACACCTTCTGCCAAACTCTCTCCTTGCATACCACACCCAGGAAACCTTATTGGCTAATCCCCTGGGTTGCACAGTCCCATTTCCATGCAAGGCATCCTCAAAAGACACGGATGTGGCACGTGCTGTCCACGGTCTATCGCAGTGTCCGTGGACAGATCATCCAGTTCAAGGGGGTGGGGAGAGAAATTAAATGCAAGTTATGTACTCTTTAGTGGTGGCTCTGAAAAGAAAATGTTTTGTTTGTTTTTAAGGGGGTTTGTATACAAACACCTTTGTTAATTTGTTTTTTTTTGCTTGTATGTTGTTTTTTTCCCTGACAGGAACCTCTTTAATGCATTCCTTACATTTATATATTATATTTGAAAATGCTCCATCTCACACCCTGAGAATTAACACTATCATTCTGAAAAGATGGCATTCCTGAAGCATACAAAAAAGCAGATACACCTCTATTAACAATCTGTCTTGATAGTTCAATTTGAGGACTGAAAAGGTTTGTTGGACATTTCCATGTGTGTCTCTGATTTATTTCTGAAAAAAAATCTTAGCAGCAGGAAACAGCTGCATAAGGCTTTTTAAAAAATCCTTCAACGCAACTTGCAGAGACACAGGAGTCACACATCCCAAACTGTCCCCTCCACAATGGACGATCACAATGTCTGGACTTTTCAAATATGCCATACTCTCACAAAAGGAAAGGAATCTTGCCCAGTTTGAGCCACAAACTGCATGCCAGCAAACTTCCACTTCTGGCAACCCAATATTTCTGAGGATGCCATGATTCTCAACATGTACCTTCAATGAAGGAATTGAAGCGTCCCCCATAATCCACACACTCTGTCTCCTGAAAGACACAGCCATAGCCATCTGCACTCCTCTCAGCAAACACACCTTCTGCCAAACTCTCTCCTTGCATACCACACCCAAGAAACCGAATTGGCTACTCCCCTGGCCTACACAGTCCCATTTACATGCCTGGCATCCTCGAAAAACAGGGAAATGGCACGTGCCATCCTCGGACTACCACGGTATCCATGGACAGTCGTTCAATACAAGGGGGTGGAGAGAGAAATTAAACACAATGGGTCTCATTAGGACCCTGGCGCTAAGTGTTTAACGGCGCCGTAAAAGGCTGCAGCGCCGTTAAACACTTAGCGCCTTACTACAAGGTCCCTTTGCGGACCCGACCTGAACGGCTGGTCTAGACCAGCTGTTAAAGTAGGGACACGCAAAGGGACCTTGGTGCTAAGTACGGTACCGCAATTTGCTGTACCGTACTTAGCGCCTTCCCCATTCCCATAGAGCCCTATGGGGCAAAAATGGGAATAGGGAACGGCCATGGTTCAATGGGGAATTACCACCCCGCCAACCTTGGGATGGGGTGGTAATTCCCCATTGAACCATGGCGGACCCGTTACAACACCGGCATCAACCATGGTGCTAAACGCGCCATGGTTTAGCGCCGGTGTTGTAATGAGGACCAATGTAAGTTATTTACTTTTTATTAGTGGTTCTGAAAAGAAATTTTTTTGTTTTTTTGGATTTAAATTTTTTTGGGGGCTTTTCCGATTTCTTTTCCTACACCTACTCACATGCACATTACATTATTTTCACAAGAACTTTGTAAGTGCATTTGGAGTATTGTCAAGAAAGATTGCATTGCCAGAATCAGTAAAAGTGATGCCATCACTGAACAAAGTACGTCCACCATCCAACAGAATGTTCTCATTTGGGAAGGCAAATACCAATACCAAACACAAATGAACATATCCCTTTGTTCAGAAAGTGCCTTCCTGAATATTGCTGAGGACAAAACACATGTGGCATCTCCAAGAGTGCCCTAGGAGGCATATGTGAAAAAATTCCCTTTCCACGTGGAAACAGATCGATTAGTGCCTTCAGTAATTCTTTCACTGCAATCTGTAAACATATTCCACTGATATACCCCAAACTGTGCCCTCCACAATGCACCACAATGACATTTGGACATTGGAAAAGAAACATATATTTGCAATGGGAAAATAAACTCTTCCAGTTTTGCCTAGGCACACCACACCAAAAGCCTCCACTCCCTTCAATCCAAGGTTACAGAAATGCCACACCATTCTGTGTACCTTTTAAATTCACCATGAAAGAATCTCCCACCATCCACACAGTAATCCGGCTTAGCTGTACAACCCCAGCCATCTTCCTTACACAGAGCAATGAAAAGAACTGTTACCCTCTCCTCCTATAAAGCACAACCAGAAGACGTCATTGGCTAATCCCCACAGTCTCATTTCCATGCCAAGCATCCTTAAAAGACCTGAATGTGGCACAACCCGTTTGCAGACTACTGTAGTGTCTGCGGACACTGTGACACAGGACTGCCTTTTCTCCCTTTCCACTTCAATCTTTCTAGCACTCACTCATTGGCTACTTTCAAGCAGTCACACACCCATCCACCAATCACATCCCAAACCTCTACATCTAACTCTGTCATCAAAGTTCAACACTTCAGATGTACTGTTGAACACTCACAGTACATGTTTCCTATTAGTTCCAAGCACCTGCATCAAAAACTACTGTACTGTCTATCAACACAAAGTACAGGTATGCATATATTTTTAAATTACATTGCCAACTCTTGTACAAATGCATATAAACAGGGTTCCTACCACTTACCCTGCATTATCCTATTCAATAATCATACTCTCATTTGTCCCACCTCCTGACATCAACTGGCAATTACCTACAATGCTGTGTGGTTGTAAAGTTTTCTTTCAATGAGTATTTTCATAACAGTTTCAAAACACATATTTGCAATTTCAGCAGCACTCTGTCTTTTTTGGGAAACAAAAGAAAACCACATTTAAAGCATTTCGACAGCATGTTTAAGTGCCAGTTCCTGTGTCAAAGTCCAATATGACCCATTACAATCTATCAAGTGTTACAATTTGCATTTGTTCTGTCACTTTAAAAACCACTTCTCTCACTAACAAAGTGACACTAAAACTCCAACTCCCACAATGCAAACTAAACAAAAACTGCATGAATGTTACCAAATCATGGCATGTACATGGAATGAAAAATGCAAAATGCAATGTGTTTACAAATATTTATTTCAGCACCATTTCAAGTAAAACAAATACATGAATGTATACATTTACAGCAGTGTTCCAACATATTGTGATAACGCTCATTGTTATTTTTTCCACACATGCATACTTGTTAACATTACCCTTTTTAATCTGTACATGCTTATTGGCTTCTCGATTTTTCTCTGCATTCTAGGACTTGCAGAGCACCTTTTCTAATGCAAATAGTGCACCCACAACTCCCGCAATACAAACAAAACAACCATCATTTAATAAGCAAGTAAACATTACAATGCATTCCAAAAGTATGCATGTACTGACAATATTACAAACCTTCACACAAGTGCCACTTAAAAGTCTTCTACAAATATTTTCCATCTCCATTTCTTTTTTTTCTAAATGTGTTTTCACAGTGCTGCTGTAAATCCACAAAAACATGTTTTACCTTTCATGTACAGCCTCCCAAAAAGGACAGCTTTTTAAATGCTTAGCATTTTTCATTTTGAATTGTATAAAGATGTCACACTTTCTTACTATGTCCCCGTTGGGCATACTAATCACTGGACCACAGGCTCCATTAGCAACACTGCCAGAGCTCCTGTGTCCCCTTTCCTGTAGAGTCCTAAGCAACGCCACAGAAAAAGGGACTAACATTTTCCGGCACCTGACTTTCCAGGCCAAGAGGACCTGTAATGTCCTAGTGGCATTGGGAAGCTAGCTACTGAACAATTATTAGGAATCTGGTTGCAACCCATCTACAGCAATTGCAGGGTTACCACCATACTCATAATGATGTCCAATGTCACTAACTCTTCCTTCCAAAAACACCTCCTACAGTCCAAAATGCTGTCTTCTTGTACTAAAATTACTTCACCATTAGCATACATACCCACTAATTTCCAATTGCAGTGAAGAACAACCTCCTGGAGGACAACAACCTGAAGAAAACTACTCTTCACCTCCTACAAAGAAAGTGTACTAATGTTGTAGTATTCTTTCTGTTACTCTTACTGTACAGCAAAACAGCATAATAGCCTGCAAAATTCCTTTCAAACCAACACATTTTACTTCACTCTTATTCGCTGCACCTCAGGAGGCGCACTCTTTGTATTTTCAACTGAACACCATTATCATAACAGCCACTATTATTGTAAAAACATCATAATGTCCTTAATTCTTCATTCACACTAGCACTGTCTTACACACTAACCCAACCCTTCACACATCTACATGTACAGCTACTCTACAACAATCCCAACCAGAACTAGCAGCCCATTGCACAGCGACACATCCCACTATTTATGTCTGCCCTCATATTCACACACTCATTCAAAATGCATATAAATATATTCCACAACTTTCAAACCGACAATTTCCTTTGTTCTCCAACAGACAGAACAGAATGCCTGCTAAAAAGCAACTCTATAGAAAGCAAATGAAAAATAGAGACGATAAAAATAAATGAATACAAAATACACATCCTCCTCTAGCAGAATCTATAGCAAATATTCAACCAAAACTGCTAATATAGTCACTCAACAAAAATGAACCAGCTTGCACTAAAATAAACTAGGGCCCCTCTTCCAATAAGTGAAAATAAATACATGTATAAAGAAAAATAAAACTGCTAATAACCCTACCACTATATGTACCAATGTTAATATAGCCAAAGTTAAGCATGACAAAAAAATACATTTTACAAATATTTTTCCACTGTAGAGTACTTCACAATCTTATGAAAACAGCAGAAAAGTCATGCTCGACCCTTAATAATTACTGCAGAAGACTAATCCTGGACGCTCTCATTGACAGCGCAATTCTCCTCAAAAGAAAATGTTGACATTAATTTTAACCAGAATGAAACCACTAACAAAATGAATCAGTAAACTACAAAAAGCACTTCTAAACATGCACATTGTCAACAGAGATACCTTTGCAAACTTCTGTGAAGGAGAATGGATTCACACAAGCAGCACAGAACCATATTTCAATGAAGAGGCTCATAAACAAGAACAGAAAAACCCAATTGCCATACATAGTAGCGGCTGAAGGTATAAAATGCTAGAAAACACCATTATTCCACAAGAAACCCTTATTGAGAAAACGTCCCCAACAAACTTGCAATCAACTGTTCCTTCCACCCAACCAATACGTCCAGTCTATAAATGGCCATGCAGCTCAATGTGTAACACATGGAAACAATTCTTCAAATCTTTACAATTCCTCAATCACTATGTGCATGTAAAAGACTCTTGGTGGCCATGGGCCTCATTAGGAGTATGGAGGTAGCCACTTTTAGTGGCACGGCTACCCCCATACTGGGTACCAGGTCCGGGTCCCACAAAAGTGGACTTACTGGGCCATTCTGACCTTGGAGGGCCCGGTAAATCCCTTTCGCGGGACCCGGACCCGGTACATCCCCATTCCCATTTGAGCCCCCATAGGGCTCAATGGGAATGGGGAGGATGCTAACAACGGGCCTGTCATCCTGGTCTGCTAGCGGGTCCCGATAAGGACGCCTGGTCTGACCAGGCATTCCTTAGAGGGACCCACTGCAGACCTCGTAATCGGGTGGGCCAGAATGAACGGTGCCGGTCCCTTACCGGCACCGTTCATTCCGTGGCTGCCTACCTCCTAATGAGGCCCATAGTCTGGCTAAGCCTTGGTCCAGCTGCATCCAGAAAAATGTAGCATTTTCCTAGAAGTAACTAAATAAATTGAACAGAAGGGAGGGACCAGTGTGGTTGATTCTGCATACAGATGGCTAGAAGGCATGCACAATAGTTGGTCATCTCTAGGAGATGTGGGTTGGATTTCTTTCAGTTTCACGTCGGCGTGCGTAATGAAACTGAAAGTAATTTTCACTGTGAATAGCCATTTTCGGCTGCCGTAGTGAAAATGAAAGGTGAGTCTCCACCTTTCCCCCTTCAATCTGCGGCACTATTGTGCCATTAAAATCGTGAGAGGTGTTGTTGGAAAGGGGAGACTCCCCTTTCCAACAACACCCTTGAAGCATTTCTGAGCGTGGATCAGACACAGAGCGCTTGATCTGCGCCCATCAATGCCACTAGACCACCAGGGATCTGTTTGTGACATGGGGGGAGAGGGGCTGCTTACAATGTAAGTGGCCCTCTCCCCCCCAGCCCCCAAAGCATGGGGCAGCAGGTATTGGGCCCCTGGGGCAGGGGGTACAAAAAAAAGAATAGAGGTGGGGGTGGGGAGGTGGGCCCACTAGACCACCAGGCATTTTTATTGATGAAAGGGTGGTGGCCCACTCCCCCTGACCCTAAGTGGATGGGGGCACCTCATGTAGCCCTTCCTGGGGGCAGATTTATGCCCCTATCTGCCCCTAGGGAGGGCTACATTAGATGCCCCCCCATCCATTTGGAGTGGGAGGAGAGGGCCACCAGAATTCTTGGTGCAGGCCCCCCAACATGGGGATGCACGTATTGGCCCCCCTGGGACAGATGGGTGATCATCTGCCCCCAAGGAAGGGGGGGAAAAAAAGAAAAACAATAACTAAAAGAAGATTTGGGTGGGGGGCCACTAGACTACCAGGATGTTTGCTACAATGAAGGGGGTTGCCCTCTCCCCCCACCATAAGTGGATGGGGGCACCTCATGTAACCCTCCCTGTGGCAGATTTCTGCCCCTATCTGCCCCCAGGTAGGGCTACATGAGATGCCCCCCATCCATTTGGGCTGGGAGGGAGAGGGCCACCAGAAATCTTGGTGCAGGACCCCCTAAGCATGGGGCCACACGTATTGGTCCCCTGGGGGCAGATGGGTAACCATCTGCCCCCAGGGAATTGGGCAAAACAATTACAAACAAAAATATAAATAAAATAAAAGGAGATTTGGGTGGGGGTGGTGGGCCACTAGACCACCAGGAATGTTTCTACAATGAAAGAGGGGTGGCTCTCTCCCCCACCCTATGTGGATGTGGGGGCATCTCATGTACCCCTCCATGGGGGAAGATTTCTGCCCCTATCTGCCCCCAGGGAGGGCTACATGAGATGCCCCCATCCATTTGGAGTGGGGGGAGGGCCACCAGAAAACTTGGTGCAGGCCCTCCCAAGCATGGGGCCACACATATTGGCCCCCCTGGGGGCAGATGGGTGATCATCTGCCCCCAGGGAAGGGGCAAAAAAACAAACAAAAATAAAATAAAGGAGATATGGGTGGGGTTGGGGTTGGGTGGCTACTAGACCACCAGGATTTTTGCTACAGTAAAACGGGGTGGCCCTCTCCCCCCACCCAAATGGATGATGGGCTCTCATGTAGCCCTCACTGGGGGCAGATTGCTAGTGCCCCTAGGAAGGGACAAATGTGTTTTTCCTGGGGGGTCTCAGGGTCAGTAGACCACCAGGGATAGCTTTAAAGGGGGGCCATGATCGGAGAGTAGTAGATTTGTTTTTGATGGGGTGACCATGGGTAACAAATGTTTTTTGTTTCGTTGTACATCTCTTTCTATGCAAGCAGCTGCAACGTCATGTGAGTACTGTTTTTTATTATTCTACATTTAGGGCCCATTGTCAGCGGGGTGGGTGGGACTGGGGCTGGCTTGTTGGTGGGGTAGGCAGAAGTGGGCCGTCTGAGGAGGTATTTTGGTGGGTGGACAGAACTACAGGGTCAGGCCACAAATTGCCCCCCATGCCAGCATAACATTGGTGTTTCCCTGGGAGCGGCTGTCTCCCATGTGGGTTCATCATCCGCAAGCCCAGGCTGCACCTCTGGGTGTGCAGCGTTACAGATGTCACCTCCGGGGAGGAATGAGGATCCTGGCGGGTCTCCCTGGAACTGCAGCTGGATTTGGGGACAGTCGACCCATATGGGAGACAAGGCGCTCAAGGCCAGAGGCATCACTTTCGATCATCTTGGAGTTCTGGCTGGCCTGCGTTACAGCTTTTCCCTCTGGAAAAGGACAGGGACCCTGCTGGGGCTCGCTGGAACTGTTGCTGCACTTGGGGATGGTCAATCCACATGGAAGACAGCCGCCCAAGTCTGAGGACATAACTCCCTGACTATCCTGGAGATCTGGCAGGCCTGCAATACAGCTTCTCCGTCTGGGAAAAGATGGGGAATCTGCCGGGGCTCCCTGGAACTACCGCTGTGATTGGAGATGGTAGACCCACATGGGAAATGGGTGCCTAAGGCTGGGGACATTACCTCCAACTGTCCTGGAGTTCTGGCTAGGCTGCATTACAGCTTTTCCCTTCGGGGAGGTACTGGCACACTGCCGGGACTCCCTGGTGGGGAAAAGCTGCAACACAGGCCAGCAATTACTCCAGGACAGTTGGAGGTGATGTCCCCAGCCGTGAGCATCCATTTCCCATGTGGGTGTACCGTCCCCAAACACAGTGGCAGCACCAGGGAGCCCCTTCAGGGTCCCCTTCCCTCCACAGGGGAACATTCTGTACTGCAGCCCAGCCAGCACTTCAGAGGGGGATGTCCCTGGCCTTGGTGGGCTGTCTCCCATATGGTGCGACCATCCCCAAGTGCAGCGGCTGTCCCAGGGAGCCCCGGCAGGGGCCCCATCGCTTCCCTGAGGTTAATTCTGTAACGCAGCTGAGCCAGAGCTCTAGCATTTGTCCAGGGTGATGTCCCTGGTCTCGGGTGGCTGTCTCCCATGTGGGACGACCGTCCCCAAGTCCAGTAGCAGTTCTGGCAGGGTCCCCATTATTGCCCGGAGAGAAAGGCTGTAACGCAGCCCAGCCAGAGCTCCAGGCTGGGCTTGGGGATGGTCGGCCAACATGGGAGACTGGTGCCCAAGGCCAGGGACATCACCCCGACCATCCTGAATGTCTGGCTAGGATTTTGTTTCAGAATGTACCAGCGGGAAGGGAGTGGGACCCTGCCGGGGCTCCATGGGACTGCTGATTCACTTGAGGATGGTCAATCCACATGGGAGACGGGTGCCCAAGGCCAGGTACATGATCCCCAACAATCCTGGTATTCTGGCTGGCCTGCATTACAGCTTGTCTCTCCTGGAAAGGACAGGGAATGTCCAGGGCCTCCCAGGAACCACCAATGAGCTTGTGGACGTTCAACCCACATGGGAGTCAGCCGCCCAAGGCCAAGGATATGACCTCCTACCACCATTACCACCAAAGAGCTCTGGCTGCCTTGCGTTACAGCTTCCCCCTCCAGGAAAGGTTGGGGACCCTGCTGCGACTTCCTGGGCCCACTGCTGGGCTGGAGGACAGTCAAACCACATGGGAGACAGCTGCCCAAGCCCAGGGACATCACCCCCGACCATCCTGAAGCACTGGCTGAGTTGCGTTAAAGCTTCTTCCTCCAGCAAAGGTTGGTGAACCTGCTGGGGCTCCCTGGAACTGCTGCTGGGCTTAGGGACGGTCAAACCACATGGGAGACAGCTGCCCAAGGCCAGAGACATCACTCCGACCATCCTGGAGTGCTGGCCGGGCTGCGTTACAGAATTTCCAGCGGGTGGGCAGAGTGAAATATTTGAAAATTGTGTTTCTTTGGCCACATTTTGGACTTTGTCAGGGTGTGTGGGTAATAAATTCTAGGACGATTCACGCAAGTCAGACCTCTATGAATTCCCACAGGTGTCATATTTTCGAAAATGCATGGGGTTCCCTGATTTCCTTGGTGGCTGCGACACCCCAGGCACAAATCTGTAGGTTGTCCACAAGAGCAAAATTCCTCAAAATCTCCTCTGCAGAAAGACTTGGGGTTACCAGTGGTTTACCCTTTTCCCTTTGCAACAGGTAGGTGCACCCACACATGTGAGGAACCGTTTCTGTTGGAACACCTGTGGGAATGCGGGAAGGTAGGACATCTGGTGTTGGCTGCATGTTTCGGTGGGTGGGCAGAGTGAAATGTCCGAAAATTGTGGGTTTATTTCACCAACTTTCGGACTTTGCCAGGGATTGTGGGTAATAAGGTCTGGGGTAATTCGCACAAGTCAGACCTCTGTGGATTCCCACGGGTGTCCTCTTTTCAGAAATGCATGGGGTTCCATGTTTTCCTTGGTTGCTGCGACACCTCAGGCCTAAATCTGTAGGTTGTCCACAAGAGCAAAATTCCTCAAAATCTCCTCTGCCGAAAGATTTGGGGTTACCAGTGGTTTAGCCTTTTCCCTTTGCACCCAGGTAGGTGCACGCAAACATGTGAGATACTGTTTTTGTCGTGGCACCTTTGGGAAAGTGTAAATGTAGGAATGTGTTGTTGGCAGTGTGTTTCAATGGGTGGGTAGAGCAAAATGTCTGAAAATGGTGTTTTTCTCGCCAAATTTCAGACTTTGCCAGGGATTGTGGGTAATAAATTCTGGGGTGATTTGCGCAAGTTAGACCTCTGTGGATTTCCACTGGTGTCTTATTTTCAGAAATGCATGGGGTTCCCTGTTTTTCTTGGTGGCTTCGACACTGTATGCCCAAATAATTTGGTTGTCCACAAGAGCTAAATTCATCAAAATCTGCATTGCCGAAAGACTTGGAGTTACCAGTGTTTTAGCCTTTTCCCTTTGTGCCCAGATAGGTGCACCCACACATGAGGTACTGTTTTCGTCGGGACACCTGTTGGAATGCTTGAAGGTATGACATTTGTTGTGTTTGTGTGGTTTTCATAATGTTTTGACACATTTGCTTCTGCACTATGTCACACAACCCTTTCATTTCCCAAATGCGACCTACATTTAGTCGCTGCTTTAGGCACTATATACTTTTGTAACCTGGACAAGTCACCTACCCTTCAAAAGGTCTGCCTGTGCTTTCATAAAATGTATGTGTGCCCTTCCTCACCACATTTGTTTTCTTTACGTGCACATGGTAAGTACGTATATTTAGCCCGTAAACATAAAAAACCTGTGTACCATGGCTCAGTTTTTGGCTTGTGGTATTGCTTGTTTTGTGAAACATTACAAAAGAATGTGTGATTTCCTATCTGGAAGAGTTGGGGGAATGTAGCGGAGAATTGCTTTTCTCAAAATTCACAGAAGCCATTGCCTTACCAGGCCAACCACGTCCACCATGTACCTTTTTTTCTGTAATTTTCCCCATTTTTTTCCCCAAACTATGGAATTTTCCCTACATAGTTGTTGCCTGACCTGCGCAAATCACCCCTTCCGAAACTTGGAATTTTGTCTACTTTTTAGGAATGTATGCCTTCCTGTCCTCCCATTCAGCTTTCCTACCCTTCACTTCCATTCTGTCCACTCATGTCCTATTGAAAAAAAGGCTAACATTGCCTACCTCTCACAAAACGGCTGGTAACAATATCAAAATATGTTTTTTTGGTTTCCTGTTCTTGAAAGCCTGGAAATTGGCAAATTCAGCACAGCAAACCATTTGTTCCTAGCTCTTACAGGGAAAAACCACAGGCTTCGGTGTACATCATTTTATTGGCATTTTCTGAAAAAACCCAACATTTTCTCAGTTTTTGGTTATTTTCTCTCACCCCAATACAGCAAACTAGGATTCCTTGGTGGCGTTACGACTGCCTACTTGTGGGGAAAAAAGGGGCCATGTTAGGCCGAGATACCTCATGTAACAAAAAGGTTACAAGCTTATTGGATGGTGACATACCGAAATCACCAAAAAAGGCATTGCCACTGGGGGGGGAAATCCCTTGGCAGTTAAGGGGTTAAATGTACACCATCCGCAGGAATCCCGCTATTGCAAACTCGATCCTCACATTTTCCAAGTCCTTTGTTCTCTGTGTAGAGCTGTCAATTTCATCTCCTTTAAAAGGTGGTCTCGGATGCAGAAGTTGTGGTGACAGATGCTTTGTCTCAGAATTGGCACAAAGATCTCCCCTCTGTCTTTTGGCCATTTGTAATGATACATGGAGTATTCTGTTGGGCAAGGAGCTCAAATGCTTGTATGAGCCTCTTCACTACACTTTGGCAATTGCAATCAGGGTTTCCAGATCTTCGTGGGCTTTCTAGTTCAGATTCCCCTTATTTCTTCATTTTATGACAAACTTCCTCAAACCAAGGTGGTAGTTTGGTCACTGGTTTTGGTGGATTTTAGGTTTGCAGGTATCTTCTAAATATGCCAGCACCTTTGAGATAAGCTTCTGATCTCCACAGAACTTCCTACAGCCCAGTTTGAACAAAGAATGATATAACGGCCTGGACTTAATGGTCTATCTGGTGTTTACAATGGGAGTCTGATCACCTTTAACTTGTCTGCCATCATGGCGGATAAAATGCCTTTTCTCACTAATATCGTTATAATATGTTACAGAACTGTCAGTGTTTTTCATTCCACATTGCATCAAGACATCTTTGAACAAAAATACTACAATAGTAAGGAATTCCCTTGCCAAATGCCTTATGAAAACCGTAAGATTTCGAATCCGGCCTGTTCTCAAGTGCTTGTCTTGGGAGGATAGCTCAGGGGCAACATGCTCGCCTTGAAGCCATGTGTTTTATAAAGCGCAATATGTTCAACTGAAAGGCATCATGGCACTATAGAAGCAACCAGACAGCAGGAAGCAGCCATTAGACATATTGTTAAAACTCTTCTTAAAAACCCAGGTCTTGAGTTTTTTTTTTTTTTTTTTAATGAAAGCGCTCATTATCTGACTCTTTTCTCAGGTGCGTCACCAGGGAGAGCCACTGTATTGCTGCTAGCTCTCTTTATCTTAGCAATGTTGAGCAGATAGCTTGAGTAAGATCTAAGCCATCTGTTGGGATGATAACAGGTCAAACAGTGTGTGGGGATGCTTGGTCTAGGTCCAAAGACAGCCATATGGACAAGAAACGTTCCTGTAAACACCAGTCTTATCTTGAGTGGCGTTTAAAGAAATGCAAGGCCAGACCAGATTGAATGTGTGCATGCTTTTCTTTCATGTTGAGATTCACTCTGACCGCAGGATTCGGAACTCCCTGTTGCTGAGTGGTGCATTTTTGAAAGGTTCATGCATAACCTGTTTCCACAATCAAGGCATGCTGACCCAAAAGCAATAACTGTCTATATCCATTAAGGGAAGGAGAAAAAGGGCAGTACATGTTTAGCTTCTTCAACAGGAAGCAGTGTCGGACTGGCCTACAGTTAAGTCTGGAGATTTCCTGGTGGCACTTTACAATAAGTGCCTCTTTTTTCTGAGAGCACTCGGAATCTTTTGTTTTTCTGCATGCAACACACTCAATTAAAATGCTAATTTCACTTGGAAGGTATAAAATGGAGGAACATGTCTAGGGCTCTTTTGGTTCCCAGTCCACTCCTGACTGGAAGACGCAGGATTTCACCATCTGAGACACCTGAAGCTCGAGTGTGTTTTCTTTGTCTATGATGATCCTGAGTTTCCTCACAGCAGGAGATGGCGCCGGACATTTGCCAAATGAAGCAGGCCAAAATAAGGAGCCTTCGATGCATTTATAGCCAGCACTTCATTATATTGCAATTGATCTTTATCAAATGTGCATCAGCCAGATCTTTTGGGCTGTGAAAACATACCCCCAGTTCAAGGGCAAGTCAATATTTGTTTACGATTCCCCCATTAACCTTTAAACCAATGGGATGAATACTGAAACGTATGAAAAACGTACCCAAAAACAGTGTCATTATAAAAACAAATTTAAAAAAGTGCAGTAACAAGAACATGTCAGATTTAAAATCACAGCTGACTAAAAATACTTACGCTTCTCAACAGTGCAGACAAATTGTCTCAATGAAACAAGGAATGTTCCAAAATGGTCAGTGGATGGTTTGGGGAGCAACCGGCAGGCTGAAAAGAATGGGAGGTGGCTAAGAGGGGCTTGGGTGGAGGGTTGGTGGTGGAAGCGAGGGTTTGCTTTTGAGGTTTGTAGGTAGAAGTCAATATGCACGTAGAGGGCCAGACGTGAGTGGGTGGGGCAAGTAATTGAGTTGGGAGAGTGAGGGAGGAAGGTGGACGTGTCAGTAGATTTGGGTAGGCGAGCATGGGTTAAAGTTGATCGGGATTCTGGGGTAGGTAGTTCGGGGAGGATGAGTGAGGGGTTAGAGAGGTAGAACTGGGGGACAGCAGGGAAGGTTTAGTGGGAGAATGTAATATAGGACAGCAGAGGAGTTGGCTGTGGGTTTCCATGTCATTTCCACCAAGTAATTTGTCGTCATTTACTTTGTGGAAATTCCTTCAACAGTAGACTTCAAAATGTATTTTTTTAGGCGCCCCCCAACACTCCTTCCCCTTTCCCTATATCCCTTACCCCCAAAACCCTGCCCACCCAACCTCTTATCGCTTAATCCACAAAAAAATAAATTTCAAAGTAAATTGTTGATGTAATTTCCATGAAATAAATTACCACGTAGTAATTTACTATGTGGAAACAACGTGAGACCGGTTGTGGAGGGAGGTGAATTTGGGAAGTGATGGATTAGTAGGGGACATGGGTGGAAGTGTGGAGGTGAACAAGTTTGAGGGATTTTTGTGGGTTGGTTGGAGAGTTCAGGGGTCGGTGGGTGTCAAAGGGGGATGTATGTAGAAGAAGGCGGCTAATGAGTGGGTGGTAGTAATATAAAGATGGAGTGAGTGCTGTACTCATAGAGTGAACGTGGTAAGCAGTAAATGGGAGTGAAGATGATCAAGGAGGTAGGTGTGTACAGCAGTGGGAGAAGGTGACATGGGTGAGGATGGGTGGTAGTAGTCACGGTTGAGGGTTGATAGAGTGAGAAGGGGTTCAGCATAGGTAGCTGATGGAGGGTGGGAAAGGTAGGAAGGGTGTGATGAGTTGTAAGGATAGTGAGTTATTTGGTGGTGTAGGTCATAATACATGAGTGAGGGAGAGGGAGGGGTATCGGGTGAGCTAGGGAGATCGAAGTAGGTGGGTTAGGGTGGGAGCAAGATGTTTGATTAGGTGGGAGAGAACGGGGAAGTTTGATGGGGAGGCAGGAGGGAAGATGGGTGCAGGATATTTGGTTAGGTGGGAGAGGACAGGGAAGTTGAGTGGGGGAACATGGGGAAGGGTGGGTGCAGGAGAGAGTGAGGGATTGTGGTTTATCATAGACCTGTGAATGGCTGATTCTATGGGAGTAGGTTGGTATGGTGGGTTCGTGTTAGGTAAAATACAATGAAGGCAGAGGGGAGGGAGGTGGGTGAGGTGAGGGCATGGGTGATGGAGGTTTGTAGAAGTGTAAAGTGTTTCAGAGGCGAGTAAGGAGTAGGCAAGGTATAGTTTTTGGAATGGTGGGAGTAGGTCATTCAGGGATGGTGAAAGAAGTCGGAAGGCAATTGGAAATAGTAAAGATAAAGGGTGAGGTGTGGAGATAGTGGGTAAAGGAAGGCAGCGGATTGTGAGGCGCTTAATTGGGATGGACAGGTTAGGGTACAGCAGAGTGCTAGGCAATGGGGAGGAACTGTTGACAGACATATAAATACATGCTCATTGGAAGCAACTGTTAAACTAATATGCACAAATACAATAATTATATACGAAACATAGTTGTGACTATATCAAGGGCATATGTGTAACCTAATGGCAAACAAGGTTCTGTTTGTAAAGGTAACTTCAGTCGACAACCAACTAAAAGCATGACTGTACACAATCAGGTCTACTTGTAAGGTGAAATCTGCCTGAGCAAAACCTTGAAATGGAAGCTTCAAAATGTATCTATTCTCGGATGCCTTGTGAAGCGATGTAGCAAAACGTTCTAAAGGAAAGGTCACCCCCCAGTATCAAGTAAGCGAACAACTTGCGAGGCATGGACTGACTTAACTCCATTGCAGGCTCTCCAGTAGCACTCAATCAAGACCAACCGAATGCTCCACCGTGCTCACCGCCTTAGAGTGCACTGAGCGTATTCAATACTGGTAGATTACTCCACTTACAAAGCAATCAAAACTCTGCAGCTTCTGCAGTAACGGCTATCCGCTACTATTCAGGAGCTCCTGTATTGGCTCCTTCCGCATTGGCGGGCACATCACGAGCCCGTACCACATTGGCCAGGAAAGCCCTCGGCAGTCGCATCAGGAGCCCTTAGCACATTGGCCAGGAAACCCCTCTCATTTTGGGTTGCATCACGGAGCACGGATATCTTATTTCGTCATACACTGTGACCTCTACCGCATATGGCCTTTACCAATGAAAGCTAACTCCACTATGTCTGACGACATCAGAGCCTACTTTGTCTCCACCCACTAAAGTTTTTGAAATTCTAGCTCTAGGCCAGAAGTACATAAACTGGCATTTTTCAGAAATCTAGTGCTCATTAATTTAAGCATTGAGCACCTTGCCATGGTGGTTTTGTTCATTAAAGAAGCGTGCAATGCACTGGACATCACATGATGTGCCCCTATGCAGACACACGGTAAGAAAAAGTCAGAAAAAAGCGGTTTTCTCTTTTTGGATCCGCTGTGAGGATACCAGACATTGTAATTGTAATTGTTTATTTGTAAAGCGCGTATACACAGGTGAAGTGCTTCAAAGCGCTTCAAGGCGGAAAGGGAACAAGGGAAACAGTAGTCTTTCTTTGGCCTTGAAGTTTCCGAATGATGGACGATTCTGCTGTGACCAAACCATCATTGATATGCGTGGATATTCTTGAGTGCATTGAGCCTGCTGCAGTCCCCAGGTCATGTGAGCCTTGAAGACGAACTGAATAAGCGCGTCAAAAAAAAGTGGTTGGAAGTGGGTGGACAAGTGCAGTCAGGGTCCTTCGTTTGTCACCACTGTGAGCATGCATCAGGCACTGTACATGGCGACGAGAAAATGAGGAGGAATATCTGCCTGAATGCAGTAATATCCTAGAACGAGTCTGAGGGACACCACGTGCTTGCATAAAAATTGCCTTCAAATGTGTTGCAAGTGATTTCAGAGGGGGATTCCGTGGGAACAGCCCAACCCATGGACTGGGATTGGAACCAGGGATTCTCCTACAATAAGAGCGTGACAGTGTAAGTGGTGACAAGAATACACTGTGCCTCCTCAAAGTGTTTGAATATCATAGCCACCTGTGAAAAGAAGTGGGGGGAGCCAGAAAGTGTGTAATTGTGCAGATCGAGAGCAAGCAAGGGGTCTGGCATGGTTCTTAGGGCCAAATAAGAGATGAGCTGACATGATGGCACACCGGTTCCTTGCTTCCCTGTTACTCCACCCAAAGACCCTAGTTGTCATCCTGTCTCCCCACCTGATCCCAAAAACAGAGAGCCCTACCTGGATCATGATGTCTCCACCTTTCACCTACCACACAAGACCCCTACCTGGCATCTACACCTCCACTCCCTAACCCCCACAGCACGAGACCCCTAACTAGCATAATACCTTACCACCACACCCATGAACAACAGAGATGAGTAATGGGCATACCACCACCCCACCTCATTGAGCCAAACAGATATGTAGGCTAGCTGATGTCCTAAACCCTGCTCCACCAGCCCTACAGCAAAAGGCCCCTACCTAGCATCCTGACTTCAAGTCCCACAACAACAACAGAGACACCCACCTGGCATTCTGCCTCTCCACCCCATTGACCACAATACACAAGATCTCTACCTGGCATGCACACCCGTATCTCACTCCCCCACAGAACAAATCTCCTACTTGGCATTCTGGCTTCACACACCCATCCCATCTCAACAGCAGAGATCGCTACCTGGGATCAACCAGTCCCTACAATTACAGAGACCCCTACCTGGCATTTGGCACCTCAACTCTTTGCTCCCAATACACCAGAGCCCTACTTCGCTTCCTACCCTACACCTCAAATCCCCACAACACAAAGCCCCAACATGATGCCCACCCACCACAACAAGAGCGTGATCCTACCTTGTACCCTGCTTCCCCACATTCTTCCCCACCACACAAAACACCATGATGACCCAGCACCCCATCCTATTCCCCCAAATCATGAGGCATATATCTGGAGTCCTGTCACCCCAACTCACTCCTCCCAGCAGAGACCCAACAAGCTGAAAAACCAAAAAAAAAACATTGTGACCCCCTCTTCGTTGTTGTGTACTTCCACGTGTTTCAGTTCTGTTGAAAAGGGAATTTGGGCGTGGTTCCTGAAGTAAGCCCAACTTCCCTTAGAAAGAGACCCAAAATACGTGCCATACACACAGATGGCATGAGAGCCATGTACAGTGGGCACAACAGGGCAAGCAGGCAGGGATTTCAAGCAGTGGTCCTGTGTGGCCTGGCAGGGGGTCATAGCTGTAGTCGAGGTGGAGGCCAGGCCAGCCCAAGCCCCGCCTGCTAACCTCTACCTGTATCACACTTCATAAAGAAATTAAGGCAGTAAAGAAAAGTGGCAAAGAGACTTCATGGAATGGGCGTAACTATGGTCTACTGGGTCCAATTTGAAGAGGGGTTTCTATCTTTCCCTTGAGCTGAAGTTGGAGGAGGCAATTCGATTCGCTAACTAGTTAGTATGAGTAACTCTTACTCCTTCCTGTTTTAGAAGGGGTCGGAAAATAGGGGTACGCTGAGTAACTTCTTTCTTTCTTTGGCTCATTAAACGGTTTAGTGGCTCAAATGTACAGTATTGAAAAGAGATAGTAACATAAGGACTCAAAAACTATCGAAAGATTCGAGAGAATGCACTTGATTGGCAACGCGAATGTCTTCAGGTGCTCTGGGATGCTCTCGGTGTTCTGTGGAAAGCTGAAACCACCAGGGTGTGGGGGTTTATAGACGTGGTGACATTGAGGGGTTTGCACATATGGCAGTTGGCGCATCAAAGTCCAAGAAGCAGTGTTCCCGCATCCTCTGTCTCAAATCCGAAGAGATTTTGGGTGTGACAAACTAATGAGGATTCTCTTCCAGAGAAACATATGTTTACTGAATAAATGATGATTTATTCACCTCTCTCGGTATCGTTACATTTTAATGTACTGCAACTGCTTCTTAGGAGAGCCTAATAAAATGCTGCGAGTGGAAGCCTATTATGCAAGGGATTTAGCTCAGAGTAATGAATGGATGCATTGCACATTTTGCAGGTGTCCTTCCAAGCAGATCCCCCTCAATACATGTAGCTGCTATTTCAATGATGCCTTATAACGTTGCTTTTCAATATAAGAACATGCAGGAAAAACACCCTACTCTGTACAGTGTCTGGCATGAATGCAACATTACCTAGCTGCATACGTGCACGCCATTTTAAGATCCGTGAATACTCCCTTGCCTGTAGTGCAATTGTACTGAGCTTTTGTGCATGGTATTTGCACGAGGACAAAAGTTGCCACAGTGCATACATGCATTTAAAAAACCATGGGCTGGATTTCAGACTATTATGGGCTGTGCTAAAGATTTGCTTGGTGTTAATCAATTAGGTGCCATGTAATTTATAATTGTATGCCATGTACTCCTTCTGCTATTAATGTTCCTTTGATATACCATGTCTGCAAAGAATTAAAACATTCTCACTCTCGTGTCTCTGACTCCTCACATGCCGGCACTCTCCCCAAATCTCCGCTACAGGGGTATACCTTGACCCACATTGTGTCAATCTCAACGATTCCCCACCACAAAACCAGTTGCCATTACGCAGAACCTATTCACCTCCACCCAAATAGGCCACACTCACAAGCCCACACACCACTGCCACAGCAGCCACTCAGCCCCTCATTACCTGTGCCCTCATCAATGCACGCTCCCTACCAGCCCATGCACTAGAAATAAAGGACCTCATCACCAACCACAACCTGGATGCCCTAGCTATATCTGAAACTTGGCTTCATGCAGCATCTGGCCCACACTATCCCTAGCCATCCCTCACCGCCTACACCATCTACCGCAATGATAGGCACACATCCAGAGAAGGCGGCATCGCCCTGGTAGCTAGAGACTCCCTCCCTATCAGACAGATTAATGCCTACATTAACGACAATGTAAACCTGCTATCCCTCAAGTTCTCACCATCACCCTCATACACCATCGCCCTCCACCTCATCTACTGCCCCCCCAGTGTTAAGGATTCCAATCAGTCCTCACACACAAGACCAGGACACTTGCAGGCCGATTCATGGAATTAATGTGCACCGAAAATTTCGGCGCAAGTGTGCGAAAACGTGCGATTCGCAGTGAAAGAGCAAAAATCGCAGTGCAAGTGCGATTATCGCACAGAAAACAGCGCACATCTATTCATGGAAGTCCGTGCATGCGCAAAATGTGGGATGTGCGCTGAAAAAGTGTGCGGCGCACGCTGGCGCACGCTGGCACACAGGTCATCGAACGCCGTGCGATAAGGCCACAGCGAATTCGCACATAGCGCGGCGCACATAACAAAAGTAGGCGTAACACGGGGCGTTACACGCAGAATGGGGAACAACTCGTGAAAATATGGGCGTCACGGGGGAAGTACAGGAGGCAAGTGCGCGGAACGCCCACACGCTCGCCTACAACACGTATTCATGGAATGGAATAGGGAAAAACAGCGCACGGCCAAAGATGCGCACAGGCCCATACATGTCCGCCACACGAAAGCAGGCGGTAGCGTCCCTGCGCAGGCAAAAATGTGCGCCAAAGTTCTACACGCGCGAGAAGTTCCACACGCGATCGTGCCTCGGGGAGCGTGTGCGTGTATTTCAGGGGTGCGCGAGAAGTTCCACATGCGATCGGGCCTGGGGGAGCGTGTGCGTGTATTTCAGAGGTGCGCGAGAAGTTCCACACACGATTGGCCTGTGCGTGTGTATTTCAGGGGTGCGCGAGAAGTTCTACACGCGATTGTCCTGGGCGCGTGTATTTCAGGGGTGCGCGAGAAGTTCCACACGCGATCGGGCCTGGGGGAGCGTGTGCGTGTATTTCAGAGGTGTGCGAGAAGTTTCACACGCGATTGGCCTGGGCGCATGTATTTCAGAGGTGCGCGAGAAGTTCCACATGCGATTGGCCTGTGCGCGTGTATTTCAGGGGTGCGCGAGAAGTTCCACACGCGATTGGCCTGGGTACGTGTATTTCAGGGGTGCGCGAGAAGTTCCACATGCGATCGGGCCTGGGGGAGCGTGTGCGTGTATTTCAGAGGTGCGCGAGAAGTTTCCCACGCGATCGGGCCTGGGGGAGCGTGTGCGTGTATTTCAGGGGTACGCGAGAAGTTCCACACGCGATCAGGCCTGGGGGAGCGTGTGCGTGTATTTCAGAGGTGCGCGAGAAGTTCCACACGCGATCGGGCCTGGGGGAGCATGTGCGTGTATTTCAGAGGTGCGGGAGAAGTTCCACACGCGATTGGCCTGGGCGCGTGTATTTCAGGGGTGCGCGAGAAGTTCCACACGTGATTGGCCTGGGCGCGTGTATTTCAAAGGTGCGCGAGAAGTTTCACATGCGATCGGGCCTGGGGGAGTGTGTGCGTGTATTTCAGAGGTGCGCGAGAAGTTTCACACGCGATCGGGCCTGGAGGAGCGTGTGCGTGTATGTCAGGGGTGCGCGAGAAGTTCCGCACGCGATCGGGCCTGGGGGAGCGTGTGCATGTATTTCAGAGGTGCGCGAGAAGTTCCACACGCGATTGGCCTGGGCACGTGTATTTCAGGGGTGCGCGAGAAGTTCCACACGCGATTGGCCTAGGCTCGTGTATTTCAGAGGTGCGCGAGATGTTCCACACGCGATTGGCCTGGGCGCGTGTATTTCAGGGGCTCGCGGGTGTTTTTACATGCGATCGGGCCTGGGGGAGCGGGGTACGTGTATTTCAGGGGCTCGCGGGTGGTTCTACACGCGATCGGGCCTGGGGGAGTGGGGTACGTGTATTTCAGGGGCTCGCAGGTGGTTTTACACGCGATCGGGCCTGGGGGAGCGGGGTACGTGTATTTCAGGGGCTCGCGGGTGGTTTTACACGCGATCGGGCCTGGGGGAGCAGGGTACCACTCACCGTCTGCCTTGCGTGTAGAAGAACGCGTAGCCAACACCCACCCGCTGTGAAGTAATAGCGTGTGAACCCCAACACCTGCAAAACACACGCACCGCACCCCACGAAAAGCAATGCCCGTGCGCTATACGTCACAGACGCGCATACGCACTAAGGGCCTTTGGTCCAATGGAATCGCGTATGCGTGCTGACGCGCTTACGCGCTAAGGGCCTTTCCTCGATTTACATGCTGACGTGCAGAATTTTCTGCACGTGACCCCCCCCAATGACCCCCATTGTAGGCTTTCGATCACCCTCACCCCTTCTGAGACCTAGTCTTGACTGCCACCAATTCTACCTTGATTGATCTGGCTTGTCCAGAAGGTTACTCAGTTACAAGAAACTAGACTGGCCTTCTGAACCTCTGCCCAGCAGGTCAGAGTTCAGAAATCCATCTTAACAGTAGTCGTGTGGGCTCCTCCTGGGGCTCCAGATCTATCCAGAGATTCTTTATTTGTTTTGAATGTTTAGAGCATCTTGTCACCCAAGGGAACAGCAATGCATACCTCTACAAATAAATTCACCCCTATCGATATCAAAGCACTTTTAATGGACCAGTCAAAAGTAGAGATGGTAAATATATATATAACCTTTCAGGTCCACTCCTTCAGTAAAAATACCATTATAGAACCTATTTCAGGCCTGTGCCGCTGGTACCTGACTATTTGTCTCTACTATTTGTCCCTGTCAAGCTGTGTCTATAGAAACACTAGGTGGCATTGTTAAAAACGAATTTCCAAATAATTTAACAATATAGGAACACCTAGTTGTTTTAGTGATCAACTACAACACTACAGCTCATAGACTACAAATATTTCAGGGCTTTTCATTATTGGATTGATGTTTTAACGTAGATATAGGACTGCTGTTGCTCATCACAATTAATTTAACCCAATGCGATGCCTCCACTTGTTTGAATATGGGAGTGATGCCATGCACTCATTTATCGTAATTGAATATTTTGAGATCCTTGGAGTCATTTGGAGTGCATGTATTCTCCTGTCTGTTGAGTGCCCGCCTTATTATGGGAATAATCGGTATGCTCATGCAGTGTGCATTGACCTTATCAGGCAATTACTCTGCTACACCATCTGCATGTTGCTATTGCTAATGGGAAGGTGTCCCAATAAGAAATATCCTTCACGGAAATGCCAGGCCTTGAATCTGTAAGGCAGCTAGTGCATTGATGGGTACAGCTGTGGTGTGCTCTAGTACTTGTGCCTCATAATGCCAATATTCCATCCTTATACCTTTAAAAATGTTTGGAAAAAAGGAGTATCAAACAAGTACTCACATAGGAATAAAGTATAGTTTCAAAGAAATATATAGATATTGATGTGGCAAAAGAATTATGCTGGCATGCAGCGCTCTCCGTGATTTTCAATCCTCAGTGTCAGGACAGCTTCAGCACTCTTTTCAGCCAAAAGACCAAGAAAGAGTGCTGCTTCATCATAGCTGCACATTTCTCCAGCTGCTCACATTGCAGATCATCTGTAGTCTCAACCTTTACACTTTATTTGCATGTGCAATCGATATTAATTAACCGTTTAGTACTGAAAACCAGTCTCTAAGGGTTGGACAACGTTTCGAACCAGGGTTGCTCTGCGCTGTCTTGCTTCCAAGACAAGCGTGTTACCCCTGAGCTATCCTCGTGGCCCTCCCAGACAATCACTTCCGATACCCATTATCATTTTTCCATGTTGTTGTTGTGCTGTTGTATTGGTTTATTTTTGTTGACTATGCCAGAAAAATGTATTTAGTAAGAGGGTACCGCTTTTGCAAGAGGATTGGGTTGTGTTAGGAAGAATAACATTGCTGGCACCTGTCAGACAATTCCTTAGGATGGTCTTAATGTCACAGTGATGAACATCCATAATTCGTCTTGTCAATGGGATATCTTTGCACCTAAAGTGGCGTGGCTCATCATGTTGCTGTCCCTTAAGATACTTATTAGGGCCTCATTATGAGTTGGGTGGCGCAGCCAAAAATGGTGGAAATGCAGTGGTAACTGAGTTACCGCCACATTACCACACTGCCGCTGCCTTTATACAAAAAGACAGCAATTTTGGCAGAATTACCACCGGCAGAATTATCGCCGGTGTAATGCTTATGAAATCTACAAGGAGTCCTATGGACTCCATAAATGGGGACTAACACCGCCTACCACCACTTGTAATACGTTGGTAATTCCACCTGACCAAGTAGCAGTAACAGTAATACAGTTTGGTGGTATTCTGGCAGCAAATCTGCTGGATTAGTGCCAAACTCATAATGAGGCCCATAGTGCTGTGTGCCTATTTTCAATGTGAGAGGTTTGAATTACATTGAAAATGATTCACCCCTTCATCCTTCTGAGATCACAATTGATAACACCTAGTATTACAGGGATCAGAAATAGAAGAAGAGCGTCACCCCACTGGACAATGGGGAAAATACACTCTGAAAGTGTTTCTAATATGAAGATTAGCCCAAAAATGTATATAATGCACCATATTATATCCATAAAATATTCTATTTATATTACATTAACACTATTGCATGCATAGCATTTTTAGTCGCATATTCATCACAGGAATAAAACATTACAAAAACAGCAAAAAAAGCACTAACTTTCACAATTCACAGTCATCTTTTATTCCGAAAACACAGAGACCGCTTTCCAATTTGACACTTTTACACAGTCTGCACTAAAGCCTAAAGCTTTTGCTTTGCCACTGGTTGTTTACCATTCCACTGATCTTAACAATAGGCCTTATTCTAAGTCGGCCAGTGGGGTAAAAGAAAGTGCAGGTATTCATGGAAAAAGCCCTCATTACCGGCACAGGATACCCTCATGGAGTCCTCTGGGACCGTCTGCATGGGTATTTACCCGTAATCCGGCGGCAATGCCGCTGGACCGGGTGCCGGAAATGGTAACTACATTTGTTGTTATCCTGGTGGCTCTACCACCAGGATACCGGCAAGGGAGAAAGAGGCCCATGTCCTGCCTTTAGTTTGACATAGGCGCATTTCACTTTTGAAAAATAAAATAACGACATTAATTTTAGAAATTAACGTTGGCAAAAGAAATGCAGCAGCCTGACTAGATATTCCAAAGCGCAGCCTTATTTAGGAGCAGAACAGCCTGAGTTCAAAAGGGGGAGGTGTTTAATCATGTTGTGTTCTAAAGAAATCACACCTCAGCAGGGATTTGCATGCTAAATTGACAACTGTAACAGTCCAACAAGAGGCTATATGCATTTTAATAATTTCTCACATGGGTATTTACAGTATTCGGAAGCAATGAAAGAGAGATGTTTTCCTTCTGCCGTTGGATTAGCCAGGAAAGCAACATTAAAACAATGTGTTTTGTCTCACTTGTGCAGCCCATCAGCTTGTAATGTGGGAACGGAGTTCTGTTCACAGACATATTGCCCATGGTCTGTGCACAGTACTCCCAGCCAGTTGGAAAGGCATTTGTTTAGTAGTTTTGTGTCATGGTCTAATGCCATGCTTCGCTCTTTTATATACCAGTCTATGCCTTGGGTGCAAGAGGCTTGAGGGCGTAGTCTGTGCCCATGGTTTGTATATAGTACTCATTTACTTAGTACCAAAATATTAGGGCAGAATCCAATTTTTGGGGGTTTTGCAGTGTCATTTTATGGGCCTTATACTCTTTTGCATTTTTACCCCTTTGTGTTTTGGGTTTTCTAATTTATGTTGGTGATCTTTGGGATTTCTGCTACAGTACTCCTGCCACTGCATCCCTTTTTAACTTCTTAAGAATATATGGTCTTAGGTTACCCATAAGGCACTGCCTTTGTGCCATTGGTTTTAGAGGGGAGACTGGTAGTTGCTAATGGTTAATTTGTGCAGGGCGATTTATCACATTAGTACAATCTACCTTTATTGTAGCCATTAGAGTAGTGATGGGCATTTAAGTATTTACTCTTTGCCATTTTGTTTCAGAGGCTTCCTTTGCTCAGGCAAACCATGAAGCAGGCCTAAAATGTCAGTTGATCACAGGTGGACTCTTTGTGAGCCCATAATGACACCCTCTCTATTGATTCGAACTGATCTGGACCAGTTCCTGGCCCAGGACAGAATATTGCACTTCCCATGGAGGTGGTCTGGGAATTTGATGGTTTTTGAGGCCACCCTGATTGGCTGGACGACAAAGCCTTTGTTTGAAATCCCCTAACGAGATTGGTTTCTGCTGGCAGAAGCCAACCTCTGTTACTGTGCTCAGTTCTGCCAGTATTTGGAAGGTAAGCAGTTTTCCTTACCTGCTGGACAATTTTTCTGCCAAAACCCAGTGCAGCTGAATTTAAGAGGCTGTCTGGCCATACTGGTGGGACAGGTGTCTTTTTTCTGTCCTCAGATTTCCATTTACGGGTGCTAGACATTCTTCCTAACTCTAGTTAATCATGTTACTAGTCCTCCTCATCTGCTTGGGCCAGGCCATATGCCATGGTATTGTTTTCCACTTAATTCTGCTGATGCTTACCACCTAGTTCTCTTACCTTTGTGTTAGATGTGATCTCAAAGTGTGTTCATGCAACAACATTGCACCAACTCTGCCTCTCTAGGCCTTCCTGCGTTTCCACCACCATTGTCCTGCTACATGGGCCATTGTTGCAGGTCTGACATCCACGTGTTCCTCCTGACCCGCCGGGGTCTGCCTTGTATAGGTTCCTCCATCCTCATGGAGACATCGCTGTTACTGATTCTGCTCCTGTGAAGGGTGATTGTTCTTATTGTAGGCTGTAGGAGTCATCGCTGGCCCAGGGTTCACGCACTTGGTGACCAAACCCTTTTTCTCACCCTAGGAAAAAAATATGTCTACTTACCACTCTGCTCCATTTTCTGAGAAACTACTTTCAGAGATCAAACACCATGTGTACCTATCTCTGGACCTTGGATAGGTGGGTTATTGAAGATACTACCCATCAGGGGTCCCGGTGCTCTATGGCCATTGCATTCTTCAGGTCTCCACCAACCACATATTTGCCTTGATTTACAATGGTGACTGAATCCTGCTTTGCTTCTCTTCTCCTGTGGTTGTGGGAACTCAAACCCAGCATTGAATCTTGTCCTTATCGACTCCACTGGTATCCCCTGGGGTTGGCTGAATTCTTCTTTGTACCTGTGGGGAGAAACTGTGATTTAACTGTTTTTTCTCAATAAACGCAGGTCAGCGTGTTATTTCCTATGTGGCCCTTTTTACAACACTGTAACTCCTACAATTGCCACTGGAAAGTTTTTATCTGAACTACGGCATATTTCTATGGTCCCCAAGGGTTCTGGAGTTCTCCCCCCAGCCCTAATGTATGGGTGATTCCCCCTGATTTATTAGGGATTTTTAAATTCATGTGTTACATAACTGCCTCAGGATATACAATATGCCAACGTGTGTTACTTTTGTTTTCTCCTTGGAGTATAATATGCCCATCTGGGCCTAGGTAGTGCAGGCTAAAACATAGCCTGCACGTTGATGCTCTCCTAGCTTGTTGGACATATTGTACCCCCTGTTTCACTACCTCTGTGTTGTTCGACTGCGCTGTGTGTGTTGCGGTTTATTAGACGGTCACACTCAACTCCGGGAGTACCTTTCCCCCATTTAATGTGCCACACAATAAAACACTATTAGTGTGTTAAGGTTCACTTTAGTAAGGCCTCCAACCCGTCTTGCACCCGGTGCCACAACCAAATTTGACAAATAGACAAACCTCAGCCACCAATGATGTGGCAACACAAGAAAATAAATTACTTCCCTAATGGCACCAACACAGCGATAATACTAAAATATGCAGTCACAATTTCCTGCAGGTTTTGTTTCAAATCCCTCATCAATGCAGAAAAAGAACTATTCAAAACACACAGTGATTGCTGATTTGGTTATAATACTTTTCTCCCAGCAACCCCCACCCTCCAAACATAAATTAGACTTGACCCCTCTGAGTTGAAGCCCAGTGGCCGAGAGTGGGAACACAATGGGAACATTGTTTTGGGTTTCTGATAAAATGCACTCTTTGGAAAAGAGGATTCAAAGGGCAAAGTAATTTTTTTTTTTACTTATTACCACAGATGCAATATGAGAGAAAAGGAAAAGCAATGGGAACATTTGTTTTACCACACCTAAAAAGAACAGGCAGGGCATTGTGGTTTTGGTCAGAGCACAATGGGAACAAAGGGGCAATTTTGTTTTGCACCCGACACACTCACTTGAAAACAGGGTTTTGGGATCAATTCTTTTGGCAAATCTTTATGTCTATACCCGTGCAAAACACACTGGGAAGAGCTTGTTAGTTTTGAATGCCAACAAAACATATCCTGTGATATCTATGTGATATCTATGGGGTTATTAATTGATTTACTCTAATTAAATATGCTAAGGATCTACACAGACAAACAGGATATTTTGTGATGGGAAAATAACTAAAACAATACTTGAAAATGCAGGGACTACACAATCTATGGCTTTGGGAATAGGTTTATTTACAAGAGAGGCCTTGTAATGAGCATCAGGGAACAGCAGGGCACCTCTGGGACAGCAAGGGTGTCAGTCCAGGATAGTCCCCTCTGGCCCCTCCAAGGGGTCCCAGTTAGCTTCTATGTCTTCTGGTCTCCTGGTCCCTGTCTCTGATGCAGGATTTGGGGCCTCTCTGTTTGGATGTTTCTCGCAAGAGTTCAGCAGCAGGTTACCTCCCGGAATAATTGGAAAAATCCCAGTTCTAATGCAAACTGGTCTACTTATGGGGCAAATGGCATCACCAACTTGTCATGATTCCCGCAAAAGGGATTGGTTGGTTTTCTCTACCCACCTCCCAACTGTGTGCTAATAGGACAAGGAGATGAGGGGTGTGAGATAGGAAAGCTGTGGGAGGAGAAAGCTTTGTCCTCCCAAACTGAGATGTGGGCTTGGCATGTTCAAAACTTGGAAAATCTATCAACATGGCAAGTATCCTTATTTTTCAAATCTTTCCATGTATATATATTTTTAAGAACTACATTTTAAGTCAAATCAGATGATGCTAATCTGAAGTCGGCACAACCTTCCTTTGCAGAGATATGTTTTTCTTCATTTACTCAGGAGCTGTATCAGTGAAAAATATGCCACTTCATAGTTCCCATGTTAATTTTATCCTTCACCCTCACATCAACTTTCAAATCTCTCGGGATCAAGGGAAGGCCCAAATCAAATTTTCATTAATAACTTTAGTTATGTTTATCACAAAAAAATGGTTTTATCATGGTTCAAAGGGGGTTACTGGTAATGTTTATTTATAAAGCGCCTATACACAGGCAGTGTTTCAAAGCGCTCAAGGAGGGTGGGAACACTGGGAAAAACAACAGTCGCTCAGAGCCCTTGAATTTTCGAGATGATAATGGTCTGCATAGGCACAGTAAGTGAAAATGATACATTTAACAGGTTGGATACAGCAAATAGGCCTGACATCCATTCTGCTGTTTTTTCAAGTGCACATTAAGGAGTGAAGACAAGGGAGAACAGACAGACGATCTTCAGGTAGAGCTGCATTCAGATTGTGCAAGTGCCTCAAGGGCAAAGGAGGGGCAGGGTCCAAGTGCACCCAACCGGTAGAGACTGGGGTAAGTGCGGAGAGAGAAGCTCTCTAGGATTTCTTAAAAGTGCAATGAGGAGGGGTGGGATGCAGGGCCCTGAGGCAAGTACAGATAGGACTGGTGGGGGTGCCAGGGACCTGTGAGACTCTGAAGTACATCAGGCAGGCAGTCAGCAAGCTGTATGGAAGAGGAGGGAGAGATGGAAGAGCAGATAGCTAAGTTAGCAGGGTAGGGGGAAAGAGAAGGAGGAGGAGAAAAGGAAGGTCTTGAGGAGTTTCCAGAACTTAAGAAGAATAGGCTCAAGACAGAGGGTGGCAGGGAAGCTATTCCAGAGGGAGGCGCATGCTGAGCATAAGGATCTCCCTCCAAATCTCTCCCTGGAGAACCGCCTCACTCACAGAAGGATGGAGGTAGATGAGTGGAGGGCTCCAGAGGGACAGTATTTAGGTAGGCAACGTTGCAGGTCAGTAAATCCCAGGCCCCAGAAAGCCTTGTGGACAATGCTGAGGATCTTGAATTTGATCTTTGCAGCCACAGGGAGCCATTGAAGGGATTTCAGTGCAGAGAGATGCTGTCCCTGGGCTTGAGGCCAAGGGTACCTCTTGCAGTTCTGTACTGGATGAGTTGCAGAGGGTGCAAGGCAGAAGCAGGGAGGGTGAGGAAGATGTTGTTGCAGTAGTCCAGCCTGGAGAGAACCAGGGCTCTGGAGACAGTGAGACGCTGGGGGAAAGTGAGAAAAGGTAGAGTGCCTCTGAGGAGGTGTAGTTGATAGACTTTTTTGATATGTCAGAAATGTGAGAGGAGAAGGTGAGAATGAAGTCAAAGATGAATCCAAGGTTTTGGTCTCTCAGGTGGGGTTGAGTGCAGGGCTAAGGGAGGCCAGCCAGAGTGAGAGTGGGAAAGCGGGAACAGGGGTCCCAATGCAAATGATCTCAGTTTTACTGGCTTTGAGGCAGAGGTTGTTTGCAGCACACCATGGCTAAAGAGCGGACAGACAGTCAGGTATGAGTGAGGAGGAGGAAGCGGATTAGGGTAGCCTGAAGGATAGTTGCATGTCATCCGCATAACACCGGAAATTGGAGGTGAAAGTGACAATCACACGTGCCAAGGTAGCCATATAGATGTTGAAGAACCAAGGGTATAGGTTAGATCCCAGGGGAACGCCACAGGTTGAGTGATAGTCTGGAGAAAGGCTCCAAGTTCGACCTGGGATGGGCAGTCGGAGAGAAAAGAGGATAACCAAGCCAGAGCCTGACCTGTGATTCCCAGGGTGTCACAAAGACATGTGATCAGGATGTTGTGGTTAACTGTGTGAAAGGCAGAGAAGAAATCAAGAAGAATGAAGAAAGAGGGAGTGTTAGTGTCAAGATTTGAGAGAAAGTCTTCCCGGGTGTTCAGAAGAGCAGTTTCCTTGCCTCTGGATGCTCTAAAACCAGACTAATGGTCTTGGAAACAACCGATTGACTCTGTATTTAGGTTCAGCTGAGAGATAGCCAACATCTCCAGGAGTTGCCCAGAAAAGAAGTGGCAGAGATTGGACAATAGTTTGCCGGAATGGAGGGGTCAGCAGAGGGTTTCTTGAGCAGAGGGTGCACAAGGGAGTTCTTGAGGGCAGTTGGGAAATTTCCAGTGGATAAGGAGGGATTGCAAAGGCCAGTCAAGGCTGGGGCGAGGGAGTCAGTGTTGTCCTTGATGGTTTTGGAGGGGCAAGGGTCCACTTGTTTGGATTAGGCCTTCATAGACCGGACTTGTCTGGTGACCTCATCAGGTGTGATGGGTGAGTGAGAGGAGAGTGGAAGTGGAGGTGGGGCCAAGGGAGGCATCAGGTTTGCTGTGTGCTGCGATGTAGGGGAAAGGAAGGAAAGGATGTCTTGGGTTTTTGTGATGAAGTGTGCTGCTAGGGCCGAGCAGTGGTCCTAGGTGTGTATAACAGAGGAAGAGGCTGCTGAAGGATTGCCCAGTTCCTTGCAGGCTTTGAAAAGTTTGGCCGTGTTGTTTGATTCTGCATAGATGCAGGCTTGAATAAAGACTCTTTCCTTAGAGCGAATGCAAAGAGGTGGCAGGCCAATTTGTTAGATGGTCCACCCAGTGAATTCCATTTCCACTCAGCTGCCCTACACGTCCATCTAAGAGCAGCCAGATCGGAGTTGTACCAAGAGTTGCACTTTTTGGAAGGCTTCAGTCAGACCCTCATGACAGGAGCAAGAGTATCAAGAGTGTTGGAGATAGAGAGATTAAGGTTAGTGAGGGCTGTGTCAGGGTGGGAGTCAGCCGCAGGAATGTGAGGAGTCGAGTAGGTGGAGGCAAGGCAGCCACTGTCGCATTTCATTGGTCTAGTGACTTTGAAGCTGAGTGGCTTTGCCGGGTGTGTTGCTGTCAGAGGAGAGGAGAGCATCAGGTGTGTTGATAGAAGAGAATGGTTGGTGCAAGAAAGAGAGGTAGTGAGAGGGATGGAGAGTGGGATGTCAGTGGAGATGAGAGCATCCAATGTGTGGCCCATGGTGCGAGTGGAGCCAGAGGGTAGGATAGAAAGGGAGCAAGAGTAAAATACGTTTCGGATGCATCCTGAGGAGTCAGGAGAGTCCAGATGGATGTTGAGATCACCAAGCAGGAGGAGTTGAGAGGAGGAGGAAAGTAGTGTGTAGGCCAGGATGGCCAATACTGAAAGGAAGAGAGTGGGTTGTCCAGGAGGCTGATAGAAGGAGAGAAGATTTAGTAGAGAGTGAGAAGCTGCACAGTAGGCACTTGATGGAGTAGGCCTGAGTAGGGATAATAGACACAGGTATCTATTCTGGGAAGATCAGCACTACTCCACCATCTGTCTTGGACTGGGTGCAGAAAGGATTTTGCAGCCATCAGGGAGGAGAGTGTCAAAGCTTGTGACAGAACTACCCTTGAAATATGTCTCAGTGATGGCGAGCACATCAAGATCCATGAGCTTGAGAAGGTTGCAGATGTCAGTTGAGTGTTTTAAAACAGAGCGAGTGTTAAGAGTGGCAATGTGGAGCAGTTTGCCCTCCTTAAAGGTCTTCCGTGGTCTTCCGTGGGGGGACACAGGAGACAGTGGTCCCCCCTCGAGGGTGGCAAGAAGACCAGAAGGATAGTAGCAGATGGCGGAGGAGTCAAGGCCAACAAGCGAGCCGGGCAGTAAGGCAAGGCACAGGAGGAGGCAGAAGGCACAGTTGGCAAGGGAGACTGGCTGGAGGGGGAGGTAAGGTTAGAGAGGCAAGGGAGGAGCCTGTCAAAGAGAAGAAAGTTGGGTTGATGACGCTGAACCATGATGGTTCAGTTGAAATAGACATCAATGATGAATCTGGAAATGGTGAATAGGTCAAGGAGAATCTCACAGCGAGTGCCACCGTTAATGGAAGAAGAGGCAATAGGAGAAAGAAAGCCAACCATGTAGCGAGTCCATAGATCAGGGAGTTAACAAAGAAGAGGATGTCAGTGGTAGTCTCTCTGGCGGAAGCCGTGACATAGGTGTCTGCAATAGGAAGGCCTGGATTGGAGCCCAGAATGTCCTTCTTAAGTTTCTCTCGGCCAGATTTAGTGATAGGAGAAGGATCAGAGATAGTGACACAGTTGGAGAGGATAGGGGAGATAGACAGCGACATGGTTGTCAGAGATGGAGGGGGGGCACTTGCCATGCTGAAGCACCGATGCACTTGGAGGGGTGTAGGAGGAGGTGGGGGCACTAGGAGGGAACAGAGGGAAGCACGCCAGCTGTTGGGAGTACAAGCAGCCACAAGGCACTACTAAATTAAATTTTAGCAGTGCAGGTGTAATACATGCAATACTAGACAGGCTAAATTCTATTTTCCAGTAGGGCTGGTGAAAGTCATGCAACACTAAACAGGCTAAATTTGATTTTTCAGCAGGGCAGGTGGAACACATGCAACACTAGGCATGCTAAGTTCGATTTTACAGCAGGGCAGGTGAAATACATGCAACACTAGACAGGCTAAGTTTGATTTTCCAGCAGGGCAGATGAAATACATGCAACACTAGACAGGCTTAATTCGATTTTCCAGCAGGGCAGATGAAATACATGCAACACTAGACATGCTAAATTCGATATTCCAGCAGGGCAGATGAAATACATGCAACACTAGACAGGCTAAGTTCGATTTTCTAGTAGGGCAGGTGCGATACATGCAACATGAGACAGGCTAAATTCGATTTTCCAGCAGGGCAGGTGACACATTCAGTAACTGGGCATGGCTAGTTAAGATGAAGTCCAGATCAGGTGAAGTGAGAGGTTGCTAGACCCGGTGTGAATGAAAGGATTGAAGAGGCTAGTTAAAGGAGCTGACCTTCAGAAGAGTGTTTGGAAGACCATTGGTTACCGTGGATCCAGGCAACCTGGAGTTTTCCTCAGCCTCCATGTGCATGTGGGGATGTGGGAGAGGACCTACAGACCCGGCCAGACAGCAGACAGGGAGAAGACAGAGGCCTGCTACCTTTAATACAAGTCTGGAATAACAGTTGTGGCATATACAGTGCCCTTTTTATGCAATTAACTAAACTCCAGCCTCAGCTTTGTTCTCTTTAAGTTTCATTTCCCCTATAAAGCATGTGATCAGCCAGAGGCTGGCTCATGTTTATCTTCGCCTCTCCCTTCATGGCCTGTAATGGCCCTGGCTGTAACTCTAATGGACATGTTATGGGAATTGTGACCCCAAGGTCACTTCTGCTGAAAGAACAGGAATGGCCTTATCTGTTTCCACTGTGGTTAAATCTAGGCAGTGGATTTCTTTCTATATTTTTAAGCAATGGCCCTGATTGACAGTTTACAACCAGACCTCCCTTTCTAAAACCAGCAGAGCAAAGGTCTTGGAGGTTAAGTTTCATCCTTAGGAGAAAGGAGACCAGCTGCATGTAAAATTCTGCAAGAAATGGCTTATAAACTCACACACAATGCATGTTACATGACATTTTATAAGGTACCTGGGCCTTGTATCCAGGTGTAATGTGCTTCTTTAATCTCACAGTTGCAAAATACATTAATATAACTTCTGGATGGTCAATATGTATGGGGCGGTTATATGAGAAAACCATGTTCAAACTCTGAAAGTCTAGTAGGCACTTCTCTCTGTAAACTGTCATTTGGATGAGGGAATCATGAGGGAATCACAAAGTTCATTTATTTCTAATAATTGCAATAAGCTTGGTTTCACTTGAGGTGACTGGAGCACAATCTGGTATAACATTGAAGATAATGTGCATACTGCCATCTGTCTCTTTAAGTAAAAGTGCAGCTCTCCATGGATTTAGTAAAACAGCATTGTCAGCCACATGTCTTTCTTTTTCTTGCTGAAATGCATTGTGCATATCTTTGCACTTTTGAGATTCAAGAGCATTGTATTTCCTTTGAGATTTAGTCCTGTCTTTAGTTCAATTGGCCTTATGTCTGACATCACCATTGCTGTGCTGGCCCTATACTTCAATGGGACTTCACAAATCACTCTGACCTCTTTATTTCTGGCATTCAGGGGCTCTATTCCACCCCACATGTGTCTATATAATATGTGTAATACTTACCAAGAGTGTAGTTGCAGACATATGACTGAGTTCTCTATGGCATCCTTGAATGCTAAATATGATGGTTATTACTCTGTATTTTATTGTCTAGGCATCTACTCTTAACTTGCATCTGAAAGATTATATATGTATATTGTCTTTCACCAGTAATGGCCCTTGCATTTTTCAGTGTGTTAGGTTTTAACTGCCCGTTTACTGTGTTTACATCTACATTATTCTCTGCTATGTTCCACTGTATAGTGCTTATTTTTCCTAACATAGATATTTCATGTGTGACCTTGCCATAAAAGTGTCTATTTTTCAAGATACCAGGGTGGCGCATTTATTAGGGATGACTATTGAGAATAATTGTACTTCCTTTCTAGACTTCCTCCCTTCTAAAGTTAAGCCTAAATGCTCTGCCACGGCTACCATTGGAGAGTCTGGTCTTTCCTTATGGGTGACACTCGCTTCTTCCATTAGTTCAGATAGTTACACAGCCCTCGCCCCAAAATATCTCCCTAATACAAGAGGTATGGGATTGTGCCAGGGCATGATCTGTGACTATGCTCTGAACACAGTCTCTAGAGCCACAGTCTAATCAGGGGAGAAAGTACATTTCCAGCATGTACTCCAATACAGACCATCCTCACTGCACCAATATGGCCATACTCTTTTAGTATTGCATTTGTAGCATGCAGTACCTCTTATTCCAGAGTATGATACCTTCTGCCCCCACCTGGCATGAACTAAGTATTTGCTGTTAGACATATCGGCCACTTTTGATCTAGTGGATCATTCCTTATTGTTCGAAAGACTGCATAAGGTAGAACATCTTTCTTATAGTGCAGCAGCTTGTGTGAAGCCCTATTTGGAAGGCAAATGGGTAAGAGCATGTAGTAGCAGTGCAGAAGCAACCCCTGAGTAAATGCAGTATGGGGGCCAGAGGGTGCATGCCTTTTCACGTCACTATACACAATTTCCACTGTACCACTTTTCCAACTGCTAGAAGATAGGGGTGTACAATTCACAAATTACACTGATGACACGCAATGCATAATTCCCCTATCCACAGTATTTATTTATTTATTTATTTTGCATTTGTAGAGCGCGCTGCAGCCCACGGGCATAGAGGCGCTGTCAACAATACTTAAGAAGGCTTGCTTGAGGGTTACAATAAGCGGCCCAAAAGTATATAACGTTAGCTTTGGTTGGTACAGTTACAGGATGTAAAAAATGTCACCAAAGGTTATGGGTTAATCCAGGCATTGATGACCCAAAATGGCCTGGCGCTAAATGATGACAAGACATAGTTATGGTGGTTGGCTCAGGGACCAGGATATGCAAGTTAGATCCAGAGTATGAACACTTTCTGTTGGCAGAATGGAGGGTCACTACCCAACAGAAGGTTAAGCCATTTGGTGTATACCTGAATCATACCCAGTGGTGTATTTAGCCTTTCCGCTGCCCTAGGCCCAACTATGTGCATGCACCACCTCCTTAGATTTACTCCACCTCTTCCTGACTCTGCCCCTTGACCAGATTCTGCCCCTTCAAAAAACTCTGTCCGCCTTGGCCAAATGACACCCCATCACTCCCGTTTTGTCCCCATTTTGGCTCCCTAACATCAGGAAGTTTTTAAGGCTGCAGGGATTAGAAAGTTATTCTTCCATTCTATTAATTCAAGCCTCTTATATTCTATGTTATGTTAATTGAAACAATGCTTTCAGATGTCTGCTGCAAAGATTTGGAGATAGAAGTGTGTTCTACAGTTGAGTGAACTAGAGGTACTTGTTGAGACCAATTGTCTACTTTTGGTTAGGTCAGAAAACAATCTTTTTTTAAAGAAGCAATCAGAACATAAGCTGTTGGACAATTGGACACAAGTGAAGGAAGGCTGGAGAAGGTTTTTGAAACCTTTGACGCTCCATTCCAACACTGGAGTAATGGATAAGGGCAACCCTGCACATTCATGGGTAGAAAGCAACAGTATTCCTCAAAGCTGCACAGTGTAGGCAATGTTTTATAACAAAGGAAGTGGTGCATACTATTTACATCATTGCTGTTTGTGCTATTGTCCAAAATACCCAACACTCCAAGAGTATATGTGAGCAATGGGTCGGGCGTTACCGCAGAACATTACCTCTGTGGGTGTGGTTAGATGGTCTTGCCAACTTGTGTTTATGGTCATTTCAAATCTGTGTTAACTCCTTAGAGTTGGACTGTACAATACATAGGAACATTTTGAGATTATAGGGTTATAGGTATCCTTCTGTTTCCTTCACAGTAAAAGTCCAACTTTGTGTTTCAAATATAATCAATGTAAATGGTACTTATAAACCTAAGTGTTACGCATTGTGCGGCATACTTTGCAATTGGTTCTGAGCATGTGCAGGTGAAGGTCAAAGACATATGATAAAACTAGCAGGGAGGCCATTTGCGTGCTTAGCACTAGACAGCTTCTGTAAAGATGGCTCAACAGATATCTTGATGGGTCACCACAGACCTTTCTTCTTTGCAGCTGGGACACCACAGATCGTTCTTCTTTGCAGCGGTAAGACAGTGTGTACCTTTGGTACAGTTATTGTTCTTTCTCCCCCTTCTATGCCTTTGGGTATCCCTTCACAGGTTTCTTAGTGCACTTGCATATTTAATGTATTCTTCACCATTTTAACTTCTGTATGATCTCTTTATGCTTGCACTGTTTGGGTGGCCAGAAACTTCTAAAATGTGGGTCCGGGGAGGACAAGTAGTGCTTGCTGTTGATAATCATTTTAGTGCCCACCTGTGAGAAATCTGTGCTTGACTTAAGCATAGGCATGTGCTTCATTTGTAAAATATTGCATACATTTACCAGTGGTCTAAAGAATGCATGTCATGCATCTAAACATATAAAAGGATTGCTTACCACAGTGTATGTCTTTGTTGATTAGAAAGAAATCCAATGATAATGGGGAGTTACACCAATAATGCCAATGCGGTTCTGGCTCGTTTGCATATTAAAAAGTATTTTGGGCCCATAATAATGGCCAAAGAGCTTTATATCCATTATATATGTTGTATGACAATCACTAAATACTTAATGCACGATGGGATTGGTACACATTTCATATTTTTAAACAAAAGTCACCCTAACAATAGAGATTTTGTAAATATCAAACATATATACAAGTTTGACCAGCAAAGACTTTTGCTGTCAGAGTGGAATGACTTAAAAGCTGGAAATCACTCATGCATTGTTGTGGATCAGCCAGGGGCGTTGCTAGGTGGGGGCTATAGCCCCTGATCTTTTGGTTGTAGCCCCGGATAGAATCTCAGGAGCTACAGCCAAAAGACTAGCTAGCCCCCAGTCCCAACAGTTCCAACATCAGCTTAGCCCCGGGTCTTTTCCAGACCTAGCAACTCCCCTGGGATCATCCCAACCACGAGAAACAAAATCAACTTTATATCTAAAAAATGACAACATTGGAAATAGACTACTATAAAATGCTGCTCTTGTGGCAATCTGCTGCCCTAGGCTGGGGCCTAGTGGGCCTTACTGTAAATACGCCTCTGACCATACCCTGAATATGCGGGCACAGGTGAGTAGCTTGGAATCTGCATCAGCCTATCACATTCTATTACTGTCCCAGATACGTCTGTAATTGTCTAAAAATAATTGTGTCACAGTGGCTAGAGCCATCGTTAGCACAAACATTGACCACTGCAGTAGCCTATTTCTAGGAATCAGCAAAGGCATTGTGCTAGGCTTCATATAATCCAGAATAGTGTAGTTACAGAAGCGGAAGGATTAAACAGAAGAGCCCATATTTCTGAGGCTATACGAAATCTGCACTGTCTTCCAATATAAGCCAGAATATCCTTGTGCGTGTTGACTATAACACAGAAGTGTCTTGCAGACATAAACTCTGTTGTCTAAGCCCTGTTTTCTGACAGAAACCCTGAGGAGAAATCCTTTGGTGAGATCACTGAGATCCAAGTATACCAATGTATTGGTGGTACGTAGGTCTAAACTGACCCTGGTCAGAAACAATGCCTTTTTGTAGTGGCACCCAATGTATGGAACGCGATCCTGCCGGACCTCAGAAGGATTGAATCAAGGAAAATGTTTAAGAAGAAATTAAAGACGTTTAGGTAGTACCTTGGAGGTTATGTTTGAATACCCTGCTGTTTGACTATTACCCGCTCGATATATGTTCTGTTGGGTTTAACACCTGCTTGCCGAACTGTGCACCCCTTGGTGTGTGGTACAAATAAATTGACATAACATAACATTGAAGCATGTGTTTATCTTAACCTGTATACCATTTCTGCCAGGCCATGTATACTTTGGTGATGCCATTTGTCATGTCAGCGTGATGTCATTGATGATGATATGGGGAATGTGATGTTTTGCATAGCTAACATAACTAATTAATTAGTTTTAGGTTTTGCAATGCAACCTTATGGTTATTTAAATATGTTCAACGCTTTTGTAACAGAGGCTTACGAGCTCTGTATCTAACAATGTTTTTAATGAATTTACTTGGTTTTAAAGTTTTATACATTTATCACTTGCTCATTGTCTAATACACACAAAACGACAAGTGGACAGCTTAATGCCACAGAGAGAACACAGAGAGAACACTGTCATTACTCAAACATACCATCTACACTGGGCGCTTCCTGTGAATAAAATCCATTCATTCATTCATCAACTCATTTTCTCCAACTTCTACTTGCACACATTTTTATAAAAATATCATCCTGCTCCTTACCTCCCAGTCGTAAACCATTGCATAAAGGAATCACCATAGCTTCTATTTTCTAAGAATAGGAAATAATGCAGAAACTTCAACTATACTGTGGAATGTTTTGTTAATAGCAATACGCAGAAACAGTGGTGGTCTGGGAACCAAAAATGGCCCCGGAAATGTATTCCAAATTGAACCATATTACACCATATACGAGAATGTAGCAAGCAAGCACACCTCCTCCAAGAAGGCTTTGGGGCCTTGTCCCAAGAACATTTAGGAAAATGAATTTGAATAATGAATTTTAAAGCATGGGCCCCAATAGGAGGATTAACAAGCAGATAAACATAACACAACATTCACCAAAAACATGTGTTAAGAGTAAGGAATAACATATTGAAAACTTCAAAGGGTGGAGGTGGAAGAGAGAGATGGAAAGAAGGGAGGGGTTGACTGGGAAAGAAAATTAGGGTTACCACACTTACGAGGCCCTGGCCCTCATCGACCTTCCCTGGCTCCCACTGCATGCACAGATTACCTTGAAGTCTTGCTGCACCATCTATAAGGAAGTCACCCTCAAGTCCCCCAGCTATCTCGTGGATAAACTCAGCATCTCCGTGAGACAGTGCACCACCAGAAGCCGAGACATATGCGGAATGGAAATCCGCCACTGCAAAAAGGAATGGGCTAGAAAACAAGCCTTCTCGTCCTATGTCCCAAGACTATGGCACCTCCTCCCAGACAGCGTTAGACTCGCCCCCACGCTCCAACAATTCAGAAAAAATCTCAAGACCCACCTCCTGAAGGGGTGTCTCCTCTTCAACACCTAGCCATCATGTCTCTCAGAACCGTATAGGTGTCTGCAACAACCACTGAAGGATAACATAAAAATCGGATCAAAACTATCCTTGACACAGAGGCAATGCACACACATACATGGAGCAAATCCCCATTGTCTACAAAAAGGATCCAAAAATCTTCTCTAAACAACAAGAATAAGACGTTTGAAGCTTTGCGGCAGAGAGAAAGAACCACTGCAGAAGCTCCTAACAATGTTGGAACAGAGAAATGAGACATGATCCAACAACAGAGCTCTGATGTCAACCTCTCAGATCATACCCCACACAGGCAGATAACTCAGTGCTGTCCAGGAGGCTCACATTCTGCCCTTCTAAACCCACTGACAAAATAGAACTGTGCAGTGATACTGAGGACTTCTTCAGAACAGTTAATGCCTGCTCAATATACACCACAAATAATGCGAAAGTGAGCAAGAAAATCATGATGACTGTGTGGCTAGTTTTTCCGGAAAATAAACACATTAGATCACGTCATATGCAAGTCTTAGAAAGCTTAGAAAAAGCCACTCAGTGGCTTTGGTGAATAAAAATGGCAGGCTCAAGGATTCCAAGGAAGAGGAACACATCATGCTAAATTAGAGATACCAGCAAGGCCACTAGCTGAGAAACCAAAGTGCAAACAAAGCACGCAGAGTTTTAGAACAAACAGTGTAGAAGACGGAAAAAGGGACATTTTAAAAGATGGCCTTTTTCATTTGGAAATTATAAAAACAGAGATTTTATTAAAATCTATTATGTGTGCTTTTTGCATTATGCAGACACTGGCAATAAAGACATGCCCACTAAACCGACAATTTGTGGCTGATATTTAAACCATGCAGTGACATACTAAAAGTGAAATTAACACAAACTCTGGAGTGAAAAACACTTCATCACAAGATGCCAAGGAGAGGCACCCCAACTTTAATTATCAGAAGGGAAATAACTTACATATTTTTGGGGAGGGAGAGACGTTTCCAGGAGCCATTGACTGAAGTTTAGATCCCTGTGTTTGCTACACCGTGTTGAATTTAGTCCTCTTGCTCCGGTGTTAAGTCTGAGGGCAGGTATTTCCTCTGTGGTATGCCAACACTGTGCAAACCTGGAACAGAAATAATCATGAGCACCTCAGAAGGCTAGCTGATATGGGGGCCAGCGAGCCTTGGGCTGCATGTCCTGGGAAAGCTCAGGCCTTCCAAACTCTTCAGCTCAGAGGAGACTTAGTGACTGAGCCCATACAATAGCAACACAGTTTTCTGGGAGAAAGCAAGGTAACGACTGAAAAATATATATTAATTTTAGGATTTTTTATTTATTTATTTATATGTTTATAACGCGCCAAAGCTCGCAAGCATCAAGGCGTGACAAAGACAAGAAGATGAAAAGATCACAGGAATATACAGCAAGAAAGAAAAGGAGGACGCAAGAAAGTACAGTGAAGTTTAGTGTGTCTGATTACCTGAAGGGTATGGTTTTCAGCTGCTTTTTGAATGAGTGGAAGTTTCTTTCTAGCCTGAGATTGCAGGGTAGCTTATTCCAAAGAGAGCTAGCTTTGGTAGGAAAGGACCTACCTAAGCCTGTGGCTTTTACTCTGGCATGGCTCGATTCAAGTAGACCTTGCTTAGCCGATCTTAAGCATCGGCTTGGTTCATACCATTTGAATTACTTTTTAAGGTATGCTGGAGCAGTGCCATATAGGCAGCGATGGACTATTGTCAGAAATTTGAAACTAACCCGCACCTTTAAGGCGAGCCAGTGAAGGTCGATTCTGTCTTTTGTTATGTGTTCTCGTTTGGATTTCCCTGTGATGGATCTGACTGCATTATTTTGGATTATTTGACATTGCTTGATGCATCTATTTCTGGATCCTAGTAGCAATGCATTCCCATAATACAGTCGTGATAGGATGGTGGCTCTAGCAATAATGGCACTGTTTTTGGTGTTCAGGAATGGCCTAATATGGCATAGTAGTCTCTGATAATACTGGCAGTTTCTTTTCAGGTACGAGACCTGTGCCTCCGCTCCTAATGAAGATTGCAGATACATGCCGAGTGTTTTGACCTTATTTGTGACTATGATGTTGGAGTCTTTTATATTGAAAGAAGAGTAGGCTGGGCCTAGATTTTGTAAGGCTTTCTTTGTTCCAAAAGTCATGAGTTCAGTTTTGTAGCCATTCAGACACATCCAGTGAACTTTCATCCAATTCTCAATAGTATTGTAAATGTCTAATAATCTGTTGTTGTCTAATGTATGGTCTCCACATAGTTCCAAGATCAGTTGTGTGTCATCTGCGAAGTTGGTAAAATAAATCCCCAACTGTGAAAGAAGGGTGCAGAGACAGCAAAGGTATAAGTTAAAGAGTAGGGGGGAGAAGCTGGCTCCCTGCGGAACGCCACAGTCTACAGGATTAGAGCTGGTGGAGTGTCCACCCCAGGTGATTTTGGAGTTTCTATCCTCCAGGAAGGCGGATACCCATTCGAAGGCTTCCACTGAGCAGTTTCCCGCTGTATTTAGGGCCTCTCGGAGCTTCCCGTGATCTAATAAATCTAAAGCTGCTGAGAGGTCCAAAAGAATCAGCAATCCTGCTTTTCCATTGTCCAGAATACCAGCAATGGTCATTTTGACCCAATTAGTAGACCCTAGAATAGATGAGGGTTACGCTGACACATGCCTGTTCAAAATGATAAGCACAATAGTTTTATTGTTTTTATTTATTTATTTATTTATCACAGTTATTTTGCATTGTTTTAGGTGATGATAGGTATGTGCCAAAATATGAAACCTACTCTGCTCAGGAGTCAATTTTGACTGCATTAAAGTATGTTTTTGTTAACATTCAGTAACTATCAGAGAGGTACCCTGGAGGTTTAAATGGGCAGCAAGAAGAATCCCAGAGATATCGCAGTTGTAAACCAAAATCTTGTATCTCCCTAAGAGTCCAGAGAGTGTAGTACTAATTTGAAGCACAAAAGAAACCTTTGTACTATTATTGCATTCCTTTCATTTAACCTCATTTCACGGCTATATCAATACAAATATCTTAATAAAATCTAAACAATTGTTATCCATTACTTCACCCACCCTATGTAGCCAATTGACTTCATATCATAGGTGTGCAACATTCCAGCCACAACACCTATAACTCCTTCTCAGGTGCCCATTTGAGTCATGTATCAAGTCCCATGTAGGTGTCACTAGGTACTACATAACTCAACTACTCACCTACAGAGCATGTGCTATGTATATAATTCAACATTCAGACATTAAGCAGATCCTGAAGACAGATGAGTAACTTTGGGTATGCATTAAGGGGTGCTGAATTGTACACTGAATTGTACACTACAATATTGCCAACATACCTAGCCTAGATTGTTCCTCTCCTCCTCCCTCCTCTCCCCACCCTGCACCTCTTGTCAATTCTCTGGCTCTACCAGAAATGGTGTTAGGCCTAGTACAATAGTTGGTTGTCTGTCTCATCTCCTACGCCCCCCTCCCCTTCTTATCTTTGTCATAGCTCTTACATTATTCGAAATGTCATCCGACCTAGTACGATAGTAGCTTGTTTGTTTTCCTCCCCCTCCCTCATTCTTTATCCCTCCTCTGCCAGCACTACCTGAAATGTCGTCAGGCCTAGTACGATAGTCGCTTGTTTTGTTCCTCCCCTCCTCCCTCCTCTCCCCACCCCCCACCTGTTGTCAATTCTCCGGCTCTACCAGAAATGTTGTCAGGCCTAGTATGGTAGTTGCTTGTCTGTCTCACCTCCTTCCCCCGCCCCTCCTTATCTTTGTCATAGCTCTTGCACTATCTGAAATGTCGCCAGGCCTAGTACGATAATAATTTCACTTTCTTATGCCTCAAGGCCTTGTAAGAATGCCATTCTATTTTTCCCTTGTTCACTCCCTTGCCTTGAAGCGCTTTGAAACACATTGTGTACAGGCGCTATACAAATAAACTTTCAAACAATACAGTGCTCTCTCAACGTTCTATCCCGACTTGATCTGCTGAAATGTGTTGCACAATTCTCAAGCCAAATAATTGAAGACATTAGTTCCACTTAAGTGGGAAAAGGCAGCAGTGACACTGGGCACCCCTGATGAGCATTCCAGGTTGCTGCTAATTCCTACAACCCTCACAGATGCTTACACATTTTCAAAAGGATCTCTTAATGTTCTTAATTAATTAGCCTGGGAATCCCAATTAATTTTTCAAGATATTCCTTTACCTTTAAAGAAGAACCCCCACCAAATCAATTCTAAGAATTGTTCAGCATCATTTCAAGTTCAGGAGACTGTAATGTTTTTCTGCATTCAATATCTAGCACCATCATTTTGTCTTCATTGAGTAGGGAGATTGGAATATTGTCTATTTGTCAACACCAAGCAGGCGAAGTCTAAGAACCACATCAATCTCATCCACAACCTTGCAAAATAGTAGTTTACTTCTTTACCAAAACATGTTATAGACCTCAGCAGCCATAGCTACATTCATCAGAGATTCTGTTATCGGGAATGTACACAATGTTTGCATCGCTCCGGGGAAAGGATGGCAATTACAATATTGAAAGAAAGCACACACTATCCGCTTGTTGATAGTCCTTCCTCTGATAGGAGAGCCTGGCACCATAATTGGCACATTCAGAGAGGAGGTCCAATTTTTATTATCAGATGCCTAATGTTATCCACAACTTGAGCAGTTTCTCACTGACTCATGTTGCCATGGCCAACACTCGCCAGCAGCTTGCCCATTGTTTCCCCTTACTTATAGGTCCAATCTTAATGTGCACTAAGATGGGTGTCACATTCAGAATCATACTTTGATATAAACTTTACTCAGAAAATATCTTGTTTAATAAAAGCCCCATCCTCAATATTCCTGCTCCTGCAAGCCTGTTACAGTTCTCAGATGTTCAGCTTCACAATCGTTAGAGTTTAATACCTCAAGCCAGCTTTTCTGGACTTGAATACCTAAGATATGATATCCCCTTGGAGATACGCCTTCAGAGAATCGGGTGCCATGGCGTAATTCAGCAGTCTACATTAACTTAATAAATGTGTGCCTATGGATGTGATAAAAAGACTACAGGAGTATAGAGATGAGTAGTGTCTACAATGCCCACTCAGCCCCACACTACTACTATAGCAGTAATGATCCCAATCATAAAGATGGAACGGGCACAGCCTGGCAGGTATGCTATCTTTGTGCACAGACGGGGGGGAAACTATACCTACAAGAGGGGTGTGAGCTGATACAGGGGCAACACAAAGGCCAATAGCAAGGTGGTACCAAAATGAAATAATGTTCACTCACGGTTCTTTAATAATAGGGACTTTGATTAACAGACTCAATGTAATCTGCTCATTAAAAAGACGCATCACTCACAGCTGTAAGAGAAATACAGAGAATTCAGATTTTGATAAGAATGCGCACTCTTGGTTGTTAAACAGGATGTCCAGGCAAAAGAATTTCAGCAGCAATGTCAATGCTACGTAGCTCTCCTGTCTATCTAGCCTCCTAGCCAATTGTTCAACCCAATTATATGCGCAGCTCTGCTCTCATGCTCGCTAGCTCCTTCTGCCCAACTGCAACTGTATGTGTTGCACTGCTCACATGTCTTGCTAGCTCCCGTTCTACCGACAATCACCATATTGTATGATTAGCTCATATTATTTCTATCATGTTTTGCTACCACCTGTAGCACTATTCTCGTGTTCTGTCAGCCTCAGGCCTACTGCTCACCACCAGTGTGTATGATTAGAATTACCTACCTGTACTAGAATAATCTGTATTGCCTATTCTGACGGCCTATTTGCACTAGCCTAATAATACTTAACCTGAATGACCGCACCAAGCTGCACTAGCCCACAGTGAATTGAATTGCCTAACTTAACTGTTTCTATGCGGAACTAATCTACTCTATTCTCACTAAACTAATGTAAACCTGAACTATGTTGGAGTATCTACTGTAAGTTTACCTGCCCCCCACACCATATTGGTGGAAGGCATACTTGATCAATGTATAGTGAACAGGCATAGATAGATCTGCATCACACACTACACTATCACTGCTCTGCACAAATGTATCCTCAAATGTCCTACCTGACAGCACCTCCACCCCAGCACACCTCACTCCTCCTCATCCGCCTAGCCATCTCTCTTTTCACACTCACACTCTGGTCCATTTGCAGCATGTCACTCACTCACGCAGACCTGGCACCGCCAATAGACCACAGTCACATCACATTGTGTCCACTACTTAACACCACTCCCAACCCCAACACCATCATTCCCCAAGACCAACCTTTCCTCATTCAGACCAAGTTGCACATCACTCACTGCAGCACCCCACCTACTAACATCCAAAGAAACAGCAGACTCAGCTCTCGCACACCTACACCGTCTACACGCTCACATCCCGATTCAAGTAATCCCCTGATCCCGAGGTCAACAAAGGACAAGGTCTACATGACCCTAACATGTAGCCTGAAGGCAGGTTGGACATTAACTCTCCTACAGAGGTTGCAGAGGTTAAAGCAAGAACAAAAGAACACAAAACCGCCATTTTAGGCCACAGGGTGACTTCGTACGATAAACTAAAATGGCAGCTTTAACCTAAAATGGAGGCTTGATTCACTTAAGGTCACGACCTTGCAATACGGATTTCCTCGCAAAGCGACTGGGCATAGGCCAACATGTACACTGAGGACGAAACAATATTATATCAGTTCTAACATTACTAGCTATCTCTGAAACTTGGCTCCACGAAGCATCAGGCCCTTCCCTCGCCCTTGCCCTCCCACAAGGCTACTCTATCCTGAGACAGGACCGTAAGATATCCAAAGGTGGAGGTTTAGCCCTCATCTTCAAAGATACCCTTTCCATTAGACCATGTAACCAACTCTGGAATAACAACGCTGATCTCCTCACTGCCAAACTCTCTCTATCCCCCAACTGTACAATAAACATCATAATCACTTACAGGCCACCTGGCTCACCACCAGACTACCAAAAGCATCTCCTCCAAATTTTAAGGAATAACCTAAAAAGCTCTACCAAAACCATTCTTCTCGGTGACCTAAACCTAGCCTACTCGACCCCAAGGAGAAAGCAGCTGCCTCTCTAGCCAAAGAACTCTCCCACATTGGATTGAAACATAAAATTAATGCACCTACACATTGCAAAGGCCGCTTCATCGACTGGATCACAGACCACAACTGCGCCTCGTCCAGTATCAACTTCTCAGCCCTCCCATGGACAGACCACCACCTCATCCAATTTGCCATTCCCAACACTCCTTGTCGCAAGATTCTCTCGCATATCCACCCACCAAAGCTAGAAGCTCTAAAAAACTAAACAAAATCAACCTTGCACCACTTCTCGATATCCCTGAACTTAAACCACCATTTCACAATGATCCCATCTCTCTGGCCAACACCTACGCACACGTGCTCACTGAAGCTATTGAATCCATCGCTCCCCTTGAAGATAATAAAGAGAAAAAATCATTGCACTCAAACTCTTGGTTCACGGAAGAACTATCTGCGCTACGTACTAATAAGCGTCGAGCATTAGTTAAGTGGCAATTTTCGCCCAACCAATCCTCTCTAAATGAATATAAAAATAACTCAGCCACGTATAAAAAAAAAATCTTGGCAAATCAGAATCATATAACCAAAGAATCTCTAATGCTAACTCTAATTCTAGGGAAATATTCTCCATCTTTAGAGATCTCACCTCCCCTGCTAATACCCGGATGAAATTACCAAAGACAAAGCCTGGTGCACCAGCATTCAGGACACTCTCATCAACAAAGTAAAAATGCTACAAGAAATGATAACAGCCCAGTGTAAATCTCTACCCAATCAGGACACCCCACATGCTCCCCACCAACCTAAACCTCTATCTCAAATACCCCTCTTTGTCTTCAGAGATGTCACTGAGACAGAAGTCACGAACCTACTCAAACATATCAAACCCCCCACTTGCAAAGGGGACATCTGTCCACCTACCATCATTAGAAAATGCACAGACTCACTCACACCTATCATCACAGCATTCATTAATGCATCCTTCTCCTCTGGAATCGTACCACAAAGCCTTAAAGAAACCTGGGTACACCCTCTCATATAAAAAACCTCACTTGACCCCGCCAGCCCCAACAACTACCACCCCATGACCACTGTTCCCTTCCTCCTCAAAATACTTGACAAAGTCAGTGGTCGAAAGTGAGCGGGAGCGGTTGTGAGCGGTGCTCCTCTGCTTTTTAAAATTAAGTTTTACTGCTCCTATACTTTTGTTTTAAAAAGAAACCGTTCTGGAACGGTTTGATTTTAAAATGACATTGTAGGAAGAAGTTGAAACTTTCACTTTCAGTGCACTAAACTGAACGTTCCCTTAAACAGCAGGTGCATGTGTTTGGGGGTTTGTATTGTGTGTGGGAGGCGGTGTGGTGATGGGCTTTTTGGGGAGTCGGTGCAGGCTAGCAGGGAACATAGTTCCACTACTTCTTTTCGTACACTTCTAACACTGGACAAAGCCACCCATATCCAAATCCAACAATACTTGGAATCCAATGCCATCCTAGGAAAAAGACAATTAGGCTTCCGCAAAGGCCATGGCACAGAAACCGCACTCTTAGCTCTTATAAACCAAATCACTAAAATAATAGACACCGGCAAACTTGCCCTCCTGCTCCTCCTCGATCACTCCGCTGCATTTGATCTTGTGGATCACGATATCCTCACCTCCCACCTATCCAATGCTGCCCACTTTTTGGACAAAGCCACCTCATGGATAACCTCTTCCCTGGAAGGAAACGTTATGAAGGTCTACTCTGACATCGCCAATGCTGCCCCCGCCACTATCAACTGCAGAGTCCCCCAAGGCTCCTGCACTGCCCCTACCCTCTATAACCTTTTCACCAAACCACCAAGTCCAAACCAGGACTTGGGTGTCGTCGGCATAGTTGGTATATACACCAACTATGCCGACGACACCCAAGTCCTCCTACCACTCACTGGAAAACACAACCATGATGCAGAAACCCTCCTCCAGATATACGCCACCATTCAAACCTGGATGGCCATCAATGGTCACTGCTTAAATGGAGATTAAACGGAATCATCATCCTGGGCCCCAAGGACACGCTCTCCAAACTCAACATCAAATACTCTCACTTCACCATTGACCACACTATCATACCAGTGCCTACATCTGTCAAAACCCTTGGAGTCTACTTAGACTCCACTCTCTCAATGACAAGACAGGTCAGCGCCATCTCCTCTGCCTTGGTGCACACCACTAAACTTATGACTGCCATTAAACCCTTTTTTCACCTCTCAAATCTGCTTATCCATAGACAGAGCCACAATAGGAGCCAAACTCGATTATTGCAATGCCATCCTGGCAGGCACCTCCTCAAAAAACATTAACAGGCTCCAAATAACTCAAAACAACACGCTCCACGCAGCCCTATACATTCCAAAAAATGGACATATCTCCCAGGCCAGACGTGAAGCCCACTGGCTCCCAGTAAAGGAAAGGATTAACTTCAAAATACTCACCCTCACACACAAGTGCGTCAATCTATCCGCCCCATCCTACCTATCAGAAACCATCTCCAAAAACATCACTACCCAGCGGCAAGAAGCCACCTTGACAACTAACTCCGTGTACCATCCATAAAAAGAGCTAACGCCGGCGGCATTGGCTTCCCTCACATAGCACCCAAACTCCTGAATGCACTCCCCAATGCACTCAGAGCAGAACCCTCCTTACTTGCCTTTCGAAAATCCCTCAAAACCACACTCTTCATATAACCCTCCCCATACTCTGACTATCCAGCCTACCTCATCCAGCCACCCACTTTTTTTATATGCCTACATATGCTTGTAACCCCATGATGTACCACAATGTAATTATATACTATATGTACGAATGTAACCCTAAGATGAAAACGTAATACTAATTTCAATGTAACTACTAAGCCTTCCCCTGTAACCAGCAATGTTCATACATGTAACAGCGCCACGATGCCCAGGGCTGATGTGGGCTTCAAAAATATAAATAAATAAATAAATAAATAAATAAATAAATAAATAAATAAAAATAAATAATAAATGTCTCAAGGTTATGGGCCAGATTCATGGAATTTCTTGCACGGTTCAAAGTGACTTTGCACTGCTGAAAAGTAACTGTCCACTGCCGACACAAGCCATAATTCATGGAACTGTGCAAACTGTGTATTTGTGCATTGCAAGGTCAGTGCAAATTCATTTATGTACTGCAAAAATGGCTTTCGACTGACTTTGCACTGCAGAAATACACTTTACACAGTTCTATGAATCAGGGTTTGTGTGTGCAGTGCGAAGTCACTTTTCAGTAGTGAACTGTGCAAAGAATTCCATGAATCGGGCCCTATGCCTTTACAAAGACAAGAATGTCACTATGGCCCTTTAAGGCAGGCCAGGGGGACAGGGCCTCCTCAAGTAAGGGGTCAAATTGGGCTTCAAGGCACTTTACTGTGGTCTAGCCGGTGTCTAGACATTCAAATCATGCGGTCCAACTGGTGATTTAGCGTCAAAGTCTGCTGGGTGTGAGGGCTGCCGTTGGGTAGAGACAGCATTTGAGACAGTCAAGTCGATGGCTTCCAATGGTTTGAGGTGGCAGCTGAGTCCTTGGAAAAACAAAGCTTCTGATGTTTGAGATAGGCAAGTTGATCACTTAGAGCAGGTCAAGTCGGCCCTCAACTCCGTTGCCTCCACAGAGTCAAATAATCAAAGAGTCGTGATGAGGTCAATTAACTGCTATGGGTCAAGTTGGCATCTGGATGGCTTGAAAGACAGTAAGCAGTTCAAAGATTGTAGAATGCTAAAAGCAGCACTGTTGGTCCTGTGGCAACTCAAAGTGAGGCTCAGAGATATCTTGAGCTGACAAATCAGGGTTCCAGCTGTTTCTCGGTTGTTGGGAAGCCCACTTCATGGTCTCCAGGAATAAGGTCAGTCCTTTGTTCCACACTTCTACATCACAAAGATTTCTGGCACCTGCAGGTTTCCTTTGCCTCAAGTGAGCCGGATCCTGGTTGAGGTGAATGGAAATCTCGGTCCACAGCAGCGTCACACCAAATGTCCTCTCGGTATGGTTGGGTAGCAGAATTCTCCTCTGCCTTAGAGTCTTCTGTCTTCACCTCTATGGCAGAGGACTTTGGAATAGACTGCATCCTTACCAGAAGTGCAGAGAATGCTTCTTGGAAGAGTCTAAAGATTAATCAACTAAGGAGAGGATTTCCTCTCCTTATAAAAGTAAACTGTCACAGGGGGTTAGTGAAAAGTAAGCCTGATATAAGGGGTCACATTCAGGCTTTTGTAACGAGTGTCATCTGCCTTCTAGAGTGCTTTATCTGCAGGAAATGAGGTTGGCAGGAAGTTGTATAGAGGCTTAACAGAAACGAAAATCCTGGAACCCCGCTCTGAGTTTACCTCTCTCCTCTGACTACTCTAACTCAGTCCCTTGCTGTGTCTGCTGACTTCAAATGGACTCCAGTGGCCAGCATTCTGGTGTGAGAGTGGCTTGTTATGTCAGTGCTGCCTTTGAATCACTGATTCCCACAGGTCTTCAGGGGAGGACTCTTGTGCCCTGAGAGAAAGCTGTGCTGGAAGGAGGTTGTGACAAGCAAATGACTTATCACACCACATGGCCGTCCGGCTCTGCATGGGTCTGCATGCAGATCACCTGATTTTCTGCTTGTGCATTCAGCTGCACTTGGCACGCTATAGGGAACACCAGATATAGGGTAATACGCTGCAAAGAGAATGCATCCCAGAGCACATGAACAAGAGGAATACATGAGATCCCATGCACCTCTAGAACATGCAGATGTTGCGCAATGGCAAAGCTAAATGCGCAAAAGCATTTGCACATGGGTTTTTGCATGGAAGCCCTCAATGCAGAGTTTGCAATCACAAGTAGGTTTAGAGAATCTCACTTAATGCATCTCAAACAGGCTTGCAGGTTGTAAAGTAATATAGAAAAACCAACTTGTTGGGGAAAGGAGAACATGAGAGAGACGTTCTGGATTCATCATACACTCTATGGTATGAAAGTTTGAATTTTACATAATTATGGATGTTATCTCTGAATATGTGTGCTGTCAGTCTTGCACTTTTATGGCGGTTGCTGAACGGGCTTGAGGCCACAGCAGTTGGTTCCCTGAGCGCCCGTGAGTAAGGCTCGCTGCCCAGTCTATAGGATGAGGGGTTTTGCTCCAAGGCAAAGGAAACATCGCCCAGCTTAGTTAATGCTCGTTCCCCGACTATGTTTAGGAAGGTTTTGACACGTCTCTTTTTAAAAGATGTGTATTCTGTTCAGAGGCAAAACACTTTAACGTATCAAGTCACGAAAATTAAACATAGGAAAAGAGGAAAAAAAGAAGAGGCATGCTTAGGAAAGACCTGCAAAAAAAAAAAAAAAAAGGCACGGCTTCAGAACCAAGGCAGTCTAGAATTCCGTCTTTCCCCACGTGCTTCAGAAGGGACATTAGCAATTGAAAGAAGCCCAGAATGAAGGTAGGAACTATGCAAGACAACGCATCCACGCATACCAAGTCATACGTATTCCCCCTGGACCAAACAAAAACATATATTTACCAACACAAACATTGAAAATGGAAACCATTTTTAAAAAAAATTCTGAATTATTTCCAACATTTCGCTTATGAATTGGCCACACTCTACCACAATATTAAAATAATCCTTGTTCACAAGTTAGTCCGTAAATTATAGTCACTGAAAGGTTCTCATTCGGTGAGATGCACATTTTTACCACCAAAGTCATTTCAACAAAAATGCCCTGCCTCGACATGACAAAAACTGGGCGGCTACAAAAAGAAAGAGCACAGTCTGCATCCAGCGAATGAAAGCACCCCCACCAGGCTTCCGAATCTCTAGGCTGCAGGGGGTGCATCTATAGCATGGGTCCATACGCCCCCTCGTAGGGTGAACCCACGGCTTTTCCAAATGGGTAAAGATGAGGCGCTTATTGGTGATGTCTGCTTGACACTTAACTGAATTATTTTCCAATCTGCAACCCCAATCTGAACTCTAAAGTCTTGTTCAAAGCCATTTCAGACCCCGCCACCTAAGCAGATTGCACAATGTGTGCGCCTGATTGATACAATATTTAGCACTGTGCAAAGTGACTTTGCACTGCCAACAAACACCCAGATTCACAGAGCTGTGCAAAGTGTATTTTTGCGATGCAAAGTCACTTTGCACTGCAAAAATACACTGTGCACCACATGAACTGGGCCCTTTATTCGGTTCCATTAATAATGTCGCCACAAAAATCTCGCCATGCAAAAATCTCGCCGAAAAATGGCCGTTTTTTGTGGCGACATTATTGCATGGAACATGCGGGGGACACCCCCGCAAACCCCAACCTTTTTTTTTTTTTACATTTTTTTTTTGCCCCTGTCACCATATATATGGTCACCCAAATAATATTGCCACGACATTTTCCCGGCGATATTATTTACGGCGACCATATATATGGCGTTGTTATTACCTGATACCCTTTATTCGTAGACGTTTTGCTGTATGTTAAATATCTTGATACATTCAATATCATCAATATTTTTGGCAGTTGTCACGAAGACTGTGTAAATCTTCAGAGTGCAAACTGCTTGATATGTTTTCTTTCTGATTTTCAAGGCTTTCTATTGCTTGTTGTTGTGGTGTTTAATTTGACCTTCACAAAGTGCTCCAAAGTACCACAAAGTACCTGTTTTGTGGGTGGCCTGGAATGGGTGATCGTTAAGAGGACTATTGGGCTGGGTCGGTACAGGGGTGTATCTCTTGGGGGTGGAGAGAAGGAGCAGTGTGAAGAGGAGGGTCTTGCTTTGTTTTCTGAATTTCATAAGAGGAGCTGGTCTGATGTGGATGGGTGTGAGCTTCCACAATCTGGGGGTGTGCACCTAGGCTTCTTGTTAGCTGGTTATTTATTTTTTGCATTTTCCGCTGCTGTAGTCTGGCCGGGTCCAGACATCTGGTGATGCAATTTGCTCTAGTTGTCTATGACACGCTAGGAACCATTTAGTGGTAAAATCCCCTATTGATGAGGGCAATGCACCAGAATTATATATGCTATATAGTTCTTACTCTAATGTTATACATAGACTTTAGGCATTTGGCGCTCTGAAACACTTGTGTACGAGCGCCATATAAATAAATTATCATTTCATATCGTTGATATTTCTAAGCAACTTAAGTATCTGTGTCCGAATACTAAATTTACTTGTTCTGGAACATTTGACAAAACTGGCCTGTTTTGACTGTTCATGTTTCGGAGAAATTGCTTACAGTTTTAAAATGTTGGTGCATCCATAGCCTCCATCCTTCTCCCTCAGCTACATCCCATTGTCTGCTTCAATTGCCCCTTTCCTCTTGTGTTCCCTTTTTCCTGCACACTGTTCCAAGGCAATTGCTCTGAGAAACGGATGTCAAAGTGTATTCCTCAGTATGCCTTGTAATATGGCTGAAACATAACAGCCATTAGCATCCTGGGAAGCGCTGTCAACCAATCAGAATGCTCGGAATGCAGCCTGTATTCACTAAGGAAAGCCTGCATTCTCAACATTTTCAGTGGTGTCAGGCGCTCCCCTTCCCCGTTCCCAGTTCACGATTTGGCACCCTTGTGGCTTTTCTCGGGCCCTTAACTTGAGCAGCGAGGGCTGTTACCGACAGGGTCGGCCTGCCGTTCCATTCACAATATCTAGCCCGAAATAACAGTGATGTATTGTTTAAAAAATGGGAAATCCCAATATACTGCTATATAAGACACTCTGTATAGAATCTTAGCATCTGGCTTGGATAAAAAAGAAATCGGTAAATACTGCTTATTAACGTATGGTACGGCGACCTTAAACAGCTGTGGATATAATAATGGGCAAGGACATGCTGTTTCGGTGGATGGCAGAAACATGGTGACATGTGGACTCCTGCCAGAAAGAAAGCTGGTAAAAGTGGGGGCATGAATTTGAATATTTTCACGGGAACATGGCTGTACTATAAACGTGACGATGTAAAGAGGAGCGCTGGCCTTCATCGCGGAGCTCTTATAGGTAGTTCATCACACAGATTGTCAACCTTATATTTGTATACCTCTGATTGAACAATGCATAATGAAACACATTATATTCAACCAAGCCAACAGTTTCATCGAAAATAATTCAAGGCTGCATTTTTCAATTAAGATGACAACATAATATTGTAAATACAGCTGTTCCTTTTCACGTGAGATAAACACCAATTCTGATTTTGCTAAATAGAATATATTCTAACACGTGTTAAATTAATTACAAGGTATGCGTTCAGAAACTGTCATTTTATTGTTTCACCTTACAAATAGCCTTGGGCTTTGTTTTCCATGTGTAAGCTATCTTTGCACCTGCCTTGATGAGGATAGCACCCAGGCTCAGGCGGTGCTAGCTATGACAGTGCATACAAATGTTGAACATGAACACAATGGGTGCAGTTCGTGTGCGGGGAACAGCACGTAGGGAACTGGGGTGAGGGAGCGTTCACAGGCTTTACACGCTGTAGCCCCATTCCCAAAGGTCCCACCCTGGCTTTGCTTCTAAATACAGAAACATCCTATCTAGTCTCTTTGAAGTCAGTGCGAGATGCAGCTTTAAGTACCAGGGGTAAAGAGGTCGGTCACCGGAGAATCAGGATTCAAAATGCTTATCATTGATCGGTTAAACAAGTTAACCTTTAACAAAAAAAAAAAAAGTAACTCTACATAATGAGAAAGCAACAAAATATTACATGATCAAGAAAAAACTACAAACTCCTCAAAGTTGGCAGGGCACAGTGCCCATTGCTTCCATTCTTGTGTTGAGCTCCCAAGCACTTCCATCAAGGAGCCATTAACCCACTTTGCAAGTGCTTCATTCCAAGATAAGTGAATTCCAGAGGTTCATGTAATAATATCCACACAAAAATGTCCCCTGACAGAAAAGTTGCTGTTTTTTGCAGAGACATTTTTACATTGAACATGCGGGGGACTCCCCCGCAACTCCTTTTTCTTTTTTTTAAATGGGAGCAGGGGACATCCCCGCAACCCGTCCCCATACATAATGTCACCATATTCAATGTCATCAATGGCTTTTCCCGGTGACATTATATATGGGGACATGAGGTATGGGGACATTATTACCTGATATCATTCCAGAGGGGTTGATGGTCAAATTGCCCAAGCTCAGATTGGCCACATGGGGATGTAAGTCACACAAGGAGAACCCCGCCACCAACCTAGAGTGATACTAATAACCACACTAACATCCACCCCACCCTACACACCCACCACTTGCAATCATTACAACAACCAGGCACATCTGTCACACTCTGTAAGAAATCAGCCGTAAGCACAAATAGTTTAAAAGCCTATTGTACTGTGAAACCTAGGCCTTTCTTGCACTTTACATGAATCTCAAATCTAGGCACGTTCTCCCATACATGACTATTGTATTGTACTGTGAAACCTAAGCCTGTCTCCCACTATACGGGAACCTCAAATCTAGGCGCATTCTCCCATATCTGCCTATTGTATTGTACTGTGAAACCTTGGCCTTTCTCCCACTATATAGGTATCTCGAATCTAGATATGTTCCCCCTTGTGTGACAATCTGCCAAAACCTGAGGACTTTCTCACTAGTCAGGAACACCCATCGAGCCACTGAAAGCATTTTCTTAGAGCTAATTGTTGTGCTCAATTTAAGTGGTTTCCTACTGTCCAGGTATCCAAATGCTAGGTTTTGTTCCATTTTATATTGTGCCCCATCTTTAGATATTTGCTATGCGTCCGAGGTACGCAAATATAAAGGGATGTTGATTTAACAACTCTGCCCCACCTTACGTGATTTCCCACCATGCAAGTACTCAAACAGCGGGGTCCATTGAGTTTGCTGTTGTACCCCAATCTAAGGCATCAAAAATCTAGGTACTTTTCTATTCACTAATGTCCCCTAGTCTAAGTATCTCAAGTTTAGGCATTGTTTCACTCTCTACCACACCGTCACCCTTGCTCCACCAAGACTACCCGTGACCACATCACTCCCTTGATAAAGCCCCCCAACAAGACAGCACCCACAGTGCTCTACATCACGACCACGACTAACAATTCCAACCTGACAAAAACAGTGGCACCACACCGAACTACTCAGCCCTCGGCGATTCAATACCATCATCCCTGCCCACTTCGGCAAGAACCCCACCCCTCCCTACATCCAACTCCAAAGCCAGACAAGCACGCTGGTGCTGCTTTCACAACACCCCTGCCACCTCCATTTCATCAGCGCCTCCAACCAGAACCCCACCCCTGTAGACCACCGCCAATGCCCACAGCCCACCACACCTCAACCAGAACCCCACAGACCCACCCCCACCCAAATGACACCAATCATTCTTACAGGGAGAAGTCCATCTCACCCCACTAACCCCATGATCCCGACAACACAGCCACCCCCCGGCTCCAAACTGCCTCAGCTCACCATTTCCTCACTTCCCACCACTAGCCAACATGCCCTCAGCATGCCCTACCCACTTACACCGCCCAACCCCTCAATCTTCCCTCAGCCAAACCATCTTTGCTCTCCACCGGACACTAAAATACTCCAGCCAGCACCAAGGAAGCCACACCATCTTCACCCTCCACCAGCTATGCCCATCCCCCTCACACACCAACTCCCCCAACAGCATCCATTCACCCACCATCGCAAGATATTCCCCCTCAATGCCTTTCCCTTTCCTCAACATGGCACAGCTTGCTCTCTCCAGAACTATTGCATCCTCCCCTTCCCCCTTCCACTCACCTACACTCTCTCACACACCGCTAGCACCAAAACGCTCTAAATACATGAAGAAATTACTGACATCCACGTGCGACTCTATTTGCTTCTCTCTGCCTACATCTTCCCTCCCAATCATCCATAGCCCATCTGCAAGGTACTCCCCGCCAGCAACTCCCAGGCTGTAAAGACTGGAGGGGGGTGTCTGTACTCCTGCTCTCTATATGGCCGAGGAGAGGCACAGAGGACCCCAGCCAAAATTCTCTATTATTGGTATCATGGTCAAGCAATCAAGGCCTAGCTTCTCAGGAGGTGATGCAGGCTGATTCTTAAGCACAAGAATCTTAGGGCCCAAGCACCCACAAAGGAATGTCCATACACTGTGTTAGTTAAAATACAGTCTTTATATAATTAAGGTTCAAGGTTATATACACAATCACGATAACTCATTTTGTGCTGCGTTAATCTACAATGGCAAATATATACACAGTTCTACGTGGTACCACAATTATTTTGATTCCTTTAAAGTGCATTAACTAGACATAGTTTAAATGTCACACAAATCAATAAATCCAGTGAACCAACAATAGACTTCAGGAGCAAAACAGTTGGTTAGAACAGGTAGGCAGAACAGTACTTTAGCTACTAAGTCAGTGTTCTTTAGGAGGATCCGCCCTCCTGGGCAACCTGAAAATAAAGATAAATAAAGTTAGAACATTTCGAAATTGTAGAATGTTATTTTATTTGTGAAAAAAAATATTTTGGTGTTCATGCTAATCACCAGAAAGCCAGCATGCAAGTAATTCAAGTTGTGCTCACATGCGGAAAGAAAACAGGACTGTTTTTTTAAATGGATGACAAAACTATTATAAACCCCATAAATTTGGGGACATGTGTTTATTTACATGTAATGGAGGTAGAAATCTAATTAACATGGTATAAAAACAACTGAGGTAGTCATGCGGGCAAAAATGGAGACAATATTCATATCCATGTGTAACCACAGTGTAACTAAGCATAAGTCCTAGACTAGGAGTGGTTAACAGTACTGGATGTGGCAGGACATTACTCTTATCATGAGACAACTTGAATTACTTGCATGCTGGCTTTCTGGTGATTAGCATGAACACCAAAATAATTTTTTTCACAAATAAAATAACATTCTACAATTTAGAAATGTTCTAACTTTATCGGCGGATACCACACCCCCAGTTATACACATTTTGTACCCAGCCTAAGGTTCCGCCTGCAGGGCTCCCCCTCCTGTTACAAGATCTCCCACCATTGGCCAGAAGATCGCAGAGTTTCCTGTGGATAAAGGAGAAAAACACATGTATGAAAATGAGATGGTTGGTAGGTGCCCTTTTGAAGAAATTCCTGTCTGGTTCCCACGGGCGCCCCACGGACTCAAGGCAAACTGGTTGATTGGGGAAGAGTCGATACCGAGGGACTTGAGCTGAGCAGCGAATGTTAGATGAGCATTGAAAGTGGCAAATAAAAAGGGAGGTATTGTACTGTAAGTGTAAATATATATAGTGACAGGATTTGTTTTAAGACAGAGGGAAACCTCGATCCCTAGTCCCAAGGGGAAAAAAGGGCACGCATTACACTCCGAGAAGGGGTATTTTTTAGGGATTCCGGAGGCAAGTCTGATATGAAGAATGCGTGTCATACTCCAAGATGGGGTAACCTGGATATGACATACATTTACTAAAGAAAGCAAAGGAAGACGATCATAAAACATAATAGTACACTTTTGTTTGGGGTTATAAATATGTCAGTTTAAAACCTTTGGTTTGTTTGAACTAGGAAACATAAAGCGATAGTAATAATCCAGTTGGTTATCAGATTCTAAAAATAGGTTGTTGACCTCAATCATCGGAGGATAAGAGTTGAGAAACAATAGTAAGCAAAATAAGATTCCTAGAGTGTCAATAATAATACAGCAAGAATCGATTGATCTATTAACGATGGAATAAGCAGAACATTATTGTACAGGCTTGAACATTGATTAAAACAAACATTTTCGGGTAATGAGCGGTGATTGATGATGCTTGCCCAAACTGATTGTTGTCGTATAAGAAATTAAAGTAATAACAGAGTAAAATGTCTGGCAAGTATTGGCACTTAAAAAACAACTTGTCATTATGGGAGAAGCTCCCCTACTACATTTGTGCAAAACATTACAGAGATAAACTCCCAAGATTAGGGAAAACCATGCCAAATGTGTAAAAGGCACGGCTTACAACATGTTCATGACTTGGCCTCAAGAAGGTTCACTATTAAGAACATTATTGCAACACATGACAACATATTTATATGCTACATACATAGGGAAGAAGTTACAGAAAAAGGTAGCCATATTAGAACTATGGAAAATGTATCAGAGCGAGAAAGAAGACCTGCCCAAGAGGGAGTGTATGCTTAATCAGCAGGAAGGCCCTTGGCTCCTCTTTCTCCTTCTGTAAACAAGAGTGCAGACACTGAGAAACAGGGATTCTATCCTTTAAAGGAGTTAAAAGCATTGGGGTATGTTAATCCAACATACGCGCCCCCCGCTTATTGTAGGGAGGACAATATAGGAGAAAGTAAGATTAAAGAACGCAAATATATGTCAGCATACAATGAACACAAAGAGCGTGATGAAAAAAGGGACAGACAGATAGAGACAGACGAAGCCAAGAGACAAAAAGATTGGAAGGGCACAGTAAATAAAGTGACAATTGTATTAAACGAGGGGAGGACAGATATTAATCAATTTAGACGGAAAGGGTATTGACGATGTTAGAGACAGAGAAGAAAGAGATGAACAGGAAAAGAAGAAAAAGAAACAAAAAAGGGTGTACAAAGAGTAGAAGGAAAAAGCAAGGAAGTGAAAGGAAGAATGAAGAAGGTATGAAGAACAAAAGAAAAAAAGAGAATAGATGAGAGAAAACGTGAAAAAATAGAAACACAGAGATTATAAGAACGTTGGTTGCAAAGAAGGTGAGAGGAAGAAGAGAAAATGGAGATGAGAAGAAGTGAAGAAGAAATGAGAAGGAGTAGGGGACAAAGGGATCACGAAATAGATCACACATTAAGAGATGTATAATACCAATCGTAGCATGAGAACGATGGGAACAAGAGAGAGGGTCAAATAAGCCCCGCAGGGTGCTGCAAGCGATACCTAGAATACAGACATGGGCTGATGAGCATGAGGCATAGGGAAAAGGATTGGGGATTTATATAGGCAAATGATGGAGAAAGATGGTTACAAGACCAAAGGGAGCATTGAAGGATATCCACTGAAAGAAACAGGAGCAAGACTGGATGACATAATGATGGATGAGCATAGAATGCTGTCCTTAAGTAGACTAGATCTTGATGAGGAGGAAAGCGACAACAGCCATACCAGCTGGGGTATAATGATGTCAGATGAAGAAAGGGAAGAAAACAAAAGAGCATGAAGAAAAGGCGCATGTGGTTTTTTGATAATCCAAATATAGACAGAGGGGTAAAGTGGTCAGATTTAGAAGACCCAAAAGAGAAACACCAGAACTGACACCATATTCTGAATGACCACAAGCATGGTCTCACAGTGCAAGGGATATATCCCCACTTTATGTAAGTAGATTAAGGTAATTACTATCACAAAGACAAATGGGTGAAACTAGCCCCACTTGGAAGACAAAAAGTAGAGGTGGGTATAATCGTGGACCAGGATTTACACAGTTCCCATTATTAAAGAAAGGGGGAGGACGACCACAATATATACTGTGTCCACAAATGGACAAAGATCATTTGAAATGTAAATTACCTAGTTTAACTGCAGGTGCAGGAAAATGGATGTATGAGTTAGAAAGAATGACAGATGGAATGACGTTAGCAGTGGATGACCTCAAAATCCTATTAGCAGCTATTATAGGGGAGAGAACTGATGACATTTGAAGATGAGCAGGATATGCAAGTGTGACATCTCAAAACGCAACGCATGATGGAGCGCCATTTAACAATTGCACAGCAGATGTATGGAGGGCGTTAGAGTATAATATCTTGACAAATCAGACGTGGGTGCGATTATCACAAGAAAAATGGACGAAGATCCTGTTGCTTTTATCGAAGATATTCAAGAACGTTGGTGTCTTGAGATGAGGGAACTGTGGGATAAAATGGTAGCATTATTCTATCATATTTTATTTCAGGGACTGCCTGAGCCAGTGCAACAGCGGATGAAGAAACAGGTATTGATGGAAGCGAAGCCATGGCTAGAAATACATTTAACTATCGTACATCATTGTCGATTATTACAAGAGAAGAATAAGAAAAAAGCTGAGAATAGAAAGCAGGAGGAAGCAAAATTGGTTCAGAAGAAATTGTCAGAATTTGACATTGAAGGAGCAGTATTGAGAAGTGGTGAAGGTGTGGCAACACAAGAGTTAGAGCCAGCGCAATCAAGCAATGTAGGGTACCCTATAGATCAAGGTGGGTACAATTTCTGGCCAAAGGGTAGATGGAATGGACCTATTGGAAGAGGAAGCGGTTTTTAAAACCCTCAAGGGGAGGTGGATTTAATGGAGGACAGCCGCAGCAATGCTGGAATTGTGGGAGGACAGGACATGTGGCCGAACGGTGGTCAGTCAAAATGTCAGAAAAAAAAAGTTGAATGACAATGTCGAAAAATAAATGTAAAAAAAAAAACCTCGAAATCCCTCTTTTTTAATTATATATTTATTTTGGGGTCCGGGAATAAAAAAAAATAGGTAAAACAAAAAAAAAACAAAAAAAGGGGGTTGGGGGGCGAACCCCCCCCCCATTTCGAATAAAAAACGTCATTAAAAAAAATGTGACTTTTTTTTCGACATTTTATTTCTCGACATTTTGACATTCAACTTTTTTGTTTTCGATTTTATCACTATAAACCTGGCCGAACATGCAGAAGTAGACGGGGCATGCAGAAGAACTGGCAAGCTCCAAGAGGGGGTGATGGGCTATTCACCAAAATATAATACAGAACCACAGGAGTATTATGCCCAAAATCATACACAGAATCAGACACGTGCACCGCAAATAAAGCAAACGCAGCAAGTTCTATTGCAATAACAGTCGCCACAAGGGAAACCACAACAAGTGCCTATGCAAACAAGACTAGCACAGACACAGCAAGCAATGGTACCACAATGGAATGCAAATACAGGAGTCCCACAAGTATTCACACCCAGGATAGGGAGTGTGGCAGTAGAGGATGGGACCACTTTTACAGGTACAGGGATGAATTTATGTCCACAATAGAAAAGCCCACAGAGCGACCTGATGTGTTCAGTAGTATCAGTGACACCAGACCCCAAAGTCAAACTAAGGCATCCACAATAGAAAAGCCCACAGAGCGACCTGATGTGTTCATTAGTATCAGTGACACCAGACCCCAAAATCAAACCGAGGGTCAGGGTAACGATAGGAGGAAATACATTTTCATTTCTTGTAGAAACTGGAGCAACTTGTTCCTGTGTTTGAGAGGGAAAGAACCCAATGTCTGGTATTTCCATGAATGCACAGTGCTACTCTGGGGCTTTTTACTGACAAATTACCAATTTCTATAGGAGAACATGTATTGTATTTTCGGCAGACACCAATTAACATATTAGGACGTGACTTGATTACAAAACTTAACATGATGATATTTCTCACTGACAAAGGGATAGTGTGTTCCACTCCAGGTATATATTATATGAATGTATGATAATTCATATTAGCTTTTATGGGCCAAAAGGCATTACAAGGAGTTCATTTAGACCCAGAGGTATTTTTGTTTGGAGTAAATATTTTGTTGACATGGCTTCCTGGATTGATTGGTAAACTGTTGAGAATACCTGATTAATTTTTGTACATTGAGTACACAAAGAGCATCAGGATAGGAAGCAATTATTTTGAACCCACTGATAAAAATTGTTAGATGTAAAGTAGTGCATCCACAAACATTCATAGCAGAACCAGTAGCAAAGGTGGACTATGTACATGATTGCACAACGTATACTGAGTTTTACCACAATATTCCCCATGTTTGAGAAAATGCTCTCAGAGGGGGTGAAATTCAATTAATTGCTGGTTCTTCAAAAATTGTCAGAACGACAGGAGAAAGACATACAGGGTCAGCAGTAGTGAAGTTAAAAATGAATGGTGAATTTGAAGTAGTGAAACGTGCGAGGCTGCCTTCACATTGTTCCGCACAGGCTGAAAAATTGATGGTGCTTATCGCTGCACTCCAAAATGAGGATGAGGAAGTGACAGTGTACTCTGACTCGCCTATGTAACGTTGACTGTATACGCAGGATTATCACGCTGGAAAAGGAGGGATTTCCTCCATGCAGAGAGCACACCAGTGCAACATGCCTCTCTATTGGATAAACTCATTAAGGCACTAAAACTCTCATGGGCTATCGCCGTGGTGAAATGCCAACCCATACTAGAAGGGCAGACATGATTTTTGGCAGTAATGAAGCTGCAGATGTTGAAGCAAAAAAAAAGGGCAGCACATTTTTCTAATATTTCTGATTGTGAAGTAGAAAGTGTTAAGCAAATGTCAGGGTGATATTTGATGGGGAAGTAAGGTTTTAACATGTTATCCATTATACAGTTAATTGAGATACAAGGTCAAGTTCCACAAGAAGAGCAGATGTATGGAAGATCACCACCTGACTCCTCATGAGTTGGTGACTGGATGCTGCATGAGAGTACCCCTTGCTCCTCCCACTCAAATAGAAACTGATGCCCATAGTGTAGAAAAAAGCAGATGAGATGCATGATTATTTGACAAATATGACCGCTAGTGTTTCTTTTATTTCTCAACAGATCAAAAATCAGAGGGAATCGTCAAAGAAGATTGAAGAAGACAGCCAAACAATTGATCCTATAGAACTTCTGAAAGAACCTGGTTTGTACCCTGATGACAAAGTGCTTGTAAGGAGCTTCGTACTCACTTGGAATAAGGCCGTTTTGAAGGACCATACCTAGTAGAGGCGGTCACTCCCATCGCAGCGAAGATCGAAGGAAGAAGAGTGTAGCTGCAGCTGAATGATGCAAAGCCTTACAAAGGAGAGACCCCGACCCATGCGGCACCCGCTGACAATGAAGCAGGAGATGAAGTTGCGCAAATGCAGATGGGATGGGTTACCGAGAGCCAAAACAAAGAACATATTAAGTAAAAACTATTTGAACTATTGACTATTCCCAAGTATAAAGGGAAACCAAATGAACTATGCAAGGATCCACTGAACAATTCCAGTGAGGCAAAAGAGACAAAGGGGGTCATTACGAGGTAGGAGGTAACCATGCCTCTATTAGCGGCATGGCTACCCCCTTACTGGGTACCAGGTTGCTTGAATGAGGAATTACCGGGCCATTCTGACCTTGGAGGGCCCGGTAATTCCTCATTCAAGGAGCCCAGACCCTGAACATCCAGATTCCCATTCAAGCCCCCATAGGGCTCGAATGGGAATGGGGAGCATGCTAATAACGGGCCTGTTATTAACGGGCCCATTGTTAGCATGCTGGGCTGCTCGCGGGACCTGCTAAGGACGCCTGGTTTTACCAGGCGTCCTTAACAGGTTCCCGCGAGCAGACTCGTAATGGGGCGGTAAGGGGTTTATGGATCCGGGACCTTTACCGGCAACGTTAACCCCTTACCGCCAAGGTCGTAATGACCTCCAAAGTCTTAAAGATAAAACAGAAAGATTGGATATGACACTTTATGTTGCTTATAACGTTGTAAACATTTCTGCATGCTAATTTTGTTTACATACTTTGATCTTATCCAGCTTTAGTGAGACGACACGTTGATATTGTTACATTTTTGGGAAATCCTAAAAACAGTCATATTATTTTCAGGATCATCATTGCGATCATTTTACAATTTCTATTATGGTATGATATTATATGATGTGGCATTTATAACGCGTCTGTACACAAGTGTTTCTAGGTATGACAAGAGAAGGAGGGGGAAACAAAAGGAGGACAAAATAACGTTCTTATTAGGCCTTGTGTGATTCTGATCGCGTAAGTGCTGGGAAGAGGGAAGGGGAGAAGTGCCAGAGGGAGCGGAAGGGGAAGTGCAGTTAACTCACAAGTGCAGCCAGCGAGTGGCTCATAAGTGCAGAGAGAAGGGGCTGCAGGGTAGCAGTTACAGACCCTTAAGTGCTAGGGAGCCCGGAGTCAGTGCAAGGGCAACTGGACATGCAGGAGCCGTGTGCCCGGCTTCAGAGGGTGCCCCAGCCGAGGAGATACATCTGCCCCCAAGTCTCTGCTTGAAGAAGCGTCTGACGCTCAGATCGTTGGAGGTGGATGAGCAGAGAGATCGAGAAGGAAGATGTTTTGGAAGAGAAGGTTGGAGGTAGAGCGGTCCCAGGTCTCAGAAAGCCTTGTGGACGATGAAGAGGGTCTTGACCTTGATCCTTGCAGCCACAGGGAGCCAGTGAAGAGATTTCAGAGATGGAGAGTTACGATCTCTGGGCTTGAGGCCAAGGACAAGTCTTGCATTCCTGTTCTAGATAAGTTGTAAAGGTCAAAGAGTAGAGGCAGGAAGATTTCAAAAGAGGCTGTTGCAATAGTCCAGCCTAGAGAGGACCAGAGCTCTGGAGACAGGGAACATCTGGGGAAAAGTGAGAAAAGGAAGAATACTGCTGAGGAGGTGCAGCTGATAGTTTGACATCTTAGAGATAGCAGAGATGTGAAGAGAGAAGGAGAGGGTCGAGTCGAAGATGAAACCAAGGTTCTTAGCCTCACAGGAGGGAGCAGGAAGAGGACCCAGAGTGGGCGGCCAGAGAGAGAGGAAAGGAGGGAGTAGGTGTACCAATGAGGAGGATCTCAGCCTTATTGACATTAAGGCCGAGATCATTGACCGCACACAATTCCTGAATTGCGGTCAGACAGTCTGGTATGAGAGAAGAAGCAGAGGTGGCTGAGGGGAGCCTGAAAGAGAGCTGAGTGTCAGCTGCATAACATTGAACATTGGAGCAGAAAGTAGCGATGTGGTGGGAAAGAGGTGCCAGGTAGTGGTTGAAGAGTCAGGGAAAGAGGTTAGACCCCTGGGGAACACCACAAGTAGAGAGAGATAGAAGAGAGGAAAGACCCCAGTTAGACCTGAAAGGGTCGGTCAACTAGTCCAGGGCCTGATAAGTTATACCAAGGTTGTCACAGAGGCAATTGAGCAGGATGGCATTGTCACCGTTTATTATACGGTCACAAACAAGTCAGGGATCTCCTTCCCCTACAATGAATGTGGCGCATAAGAAAAACTCTTTTATTTCTACAATTCAGGGCATTTTTTAGAAGGCCTCCATCCGTCTCGCACACAACCCCAACAAATATCCAGTGCCCAATGGACTAGGAACTAGGCCGGTGTGTATCAAGAAGATCTTTATGAATGTATTATTTACGTCAAATTAGAATAAACAGCTTAAGTTAGCCACTAATGTTGTGGCAACACAAAGACAAAATATCCTTTTTAGTCATTTCCCAACACAGAGATGACACCAGACTAGGCAGTTAAAATAGCTACCTTTTACACCCCAGCCCCTCAATACAAGCAAAGAACAGTTCAAAGCACACAAGAAGAATGGACAAAATTATGGTTTCCCCCCGCACCCCTCACCTTCAAAACATCAATTTGACTTGATTTCTTTGAATGGAAGGCAGTGGCAGGGAGTGGGGAGCACAAGGGAAAAATCGGATTTGGGAATTGTGGGTCACTGAACCAATAGGGAAGACAGAAATGAAAGGGGAACATTTGCTTTGAAACACAATAGTAAAATTGATTTTTTAATTATTTATCACTACTGCTATGGAAAAGAATAGAAAGAAAAGGAATTTGTTTTTCTTACACTTAAAAGGACAGGTAGAGCTGTGGGGAATATTAGTCAGCACACAATGGGAACATCGGATTTTGGGTTACTTGATCACAAAACCAATAAAGAGGAGACAGAGAAGCAATAGGAAAAGTTTGTTTTGCCACACCTGACAATAACACACAGGGCTTTACATTTACTATCAGAACAGGATGGGAATATCGATTTTGGGATGTTTAGCACAAGGGCAATGGGAGAAAGAAAATCTAAATAGGAATGCGTTTTCCAGAGCACAATAGACAGAGTGAAAATTTCTTTTTTACACCCTGTGCACGCATGTGGAAGCAAGGCTTGGGGTTTAATTCTTTTAGCAAATCTTTATGACTATACTGGTTCACAAAACACTGGAAAAAGATTGTTGGTTTCGAATTCCACCAATACAGATCCTGTGGAATCAATCGGGGAATTAATTGATTTACTTTGATAAATATGCTAAGGAATTACACAGGTTAAGGGGGAATTTTTCAAGTGGACAATAACTAAAATACACAGGCAAGCAGGAGATGGGATTTTTGAATGGGGAAATATCTAAATCAATGGTGACAGAATATAGGGCTTATACAATCTATGGCTTCGGGCATTTCTACTTACAGAAGAGGTCTGAACTGGGAGTCACAGTGTCAGAGCACACCGCTGGGAAAGCCAAAGGGGGTCAGTCAAGGTCTCTGCTGAGACCTCCAAGAGGTCCCACGTCAGCCTTTCTCTGCACTCCAAGATTAGGCCTCCCTCTACTTGGATGTTTCTCCAGATTTAGGCAATAAATCACTGTTATGACAGCTTCTCAGTCATTGAGTTAATAAAAGGATACACTGGATATGCTGTCAGGTACTCTTCACAGTTGCTTTAATAGTATCTTCAGTTACAATCAGATGTCATCAGTTATAAGGAGATTAAGAGGAATCAGGACCAGTTCCCACTGGCTCCCACGACCCAGGCTTACATCTTCCAACTGCCTGGGCTGGAAACTCTTCACACACAAACATTCCACACTCACCATTCCAAGTTCACCACACACATTCCAACAGGAAACCTAAGTCAATGCACACCTCATACAATCAGGAGGAGGAACAACTCTAAAAATCACCTCTTGGAATTAGTGGGAAAGTCCTGCTCTGAGGCAGGCTGGCTTAGTTATAGGGCAAATGAAATCACTAATGTGTCATGATTCTTGTAAAAGGGATTGGCTAGCTTTCACTATCCCCCTCGCACCTGTGTGCTGATAGGACAAGGGGATGGAGGAGTGCTTTGGGGATACCAGGGAGGAGAGCACTTTATCATCTTACTTCGACAGGTGGTCTAGGTCATGTTTTTTAACTCAAAATCTCATGACATGACAAGTTGTCTTCATTTGAACATCTTGACAGATATTCATATATTTTTGAAAACTACATTTGACAGTGCATCACAAAAATCTAGTCAGAAGTCTGTACGTCCTTCCTGTGCAAAGCTACAGTTTTTCCTCATTTAGTCCAGAATCATATCAGTGAAAATTACGCCATTTTACGGGCATCATGGGATTTATGATTGGCATGTTTTGTCAAATTTTCATGTCTCTAGAATTCACCAGGAGAGACCCATCACATTTTCATGAATAACTTCAGTTGTGTTTATGTCACAAACATTGTTTTGGAATGACCAGAAGGAGTTTACTTTCAGCTTTCCAGAAATCCTACAATGACTGTTGTGCAATGTATATTGTCAATTGTTCATGATAAAATACATTTCTCCCATTGTAGTCAATGTGAAATCTCACTCCTCATCTGGCTAGGCCCCCACCCTCCTGGACACATGTCATCAGAAGAGGTGGTCTGTGTTTACATTAGGTCAGCCCTTCAAGAGCCAATGACCACTAATGCAGTTTTTTACGGGTTTATGTGACCCGGAGGTCATAAAGGCTGGAGAGCAGACCTATCTTATCTGGTCCACCCCGTGAAGTTGATCTCAAAACCTCTTATTTCTTATATTTATAAGGGAAGGTACTGATGTTTGAAGTTACAGGACAGGGCTAGGTCTCCAGGACAACCAAGGGAAAGAATGCAGTTTCACAACTTGAAGAAAATGCAAGCAGAACACAGCCGAAAATTGCCTTTTAACCTACATTTTACTTTTAAATAAGCTCTTTAGAATGCACACAGTTTCATTGTATATAAGGGTCCCACAAAGTTGTCCCTTGCATACAGCTGTTAAAGAAAAACATCGTAATCACTGCTTTACTGGGTTTGGTGAACATTTTGCTTTGCAGATTCTCACTTTGAAGTAAAAACGAAATGTCATTTTATTTATTTTTTCACCCATGAAAAGAACTTCATTTTACTGCAGCTGCATGAACCCAGTTCAACATCCAATTATAGATTCTGTGCACTGTTGTTTCATATGTGATGAGATTGTGATCGACAGAAACCAAGTTCACATTTTGAAAGTCTTGCAAACATTTTGCTGAACATATTTTTAGTTTAAAGGGAAAAACAAAAATACTCATTTTATTTAATGTCCATGAAAGAAAGTGCTTCATTTCACTACAACTAGTGAACACAATGTTGACATCCCATTGAGGGTTCTGAGGACTGCTGTTTCCTGGACATATCATTCCAGCTCTTCATGGATTAGTCAAAATAACCTTGCCATGTATCTTTCGCTTTCTTTGTGGACGGCAGTTCGTATCTCTCCATATTTTGACATTTTAGCAACTTTCCTTTCGAGTTGAAGGTGCAGCGCCTTATATCAGACCTTATTTCTCACGTCCGGGGGTTATTGCACCCCACATAATCTCCCTTCATGGCTCTTTGATGTATTTATGCAGAGAGAAGAGAAAGGAGAGAGTAGGATGACCATTTCACGTTGCCTGGGTTCATCCCAGGAATCTCCTTTAGAGGGCGCCTGCTCTTTTCCTGGCCCTGATGGAGTGGTGCACCAAAAAGTGGTGCACCAAAAAGTCTGCACTCCACTTTCTGGATCATTTTCCATTAGGTTTTTGGTCCTGGACTCCTCCCTTCCTGGCGGCTCCACCTGTGGCCTGTAGAGGCAAGGAGTTATTTAATCTGCCAAGAAAAAAGGAGAGATTAAGTATTCCATACAATATTATTTTCCTTGGTAGGGACGTGAAAAACTGGCAACAAAAAAACAGGAGACACATCACAGTTAAGGATACAATTTTAGAACATTGTAAATATATATTCATAACAACTTCAAAATAAGTATAGATTGTTCTACTCCCTGTAAGTGAATGATTTTCTTCGTCCGGTTTCCAATCCTTTATTTTTACTCTTTGGATGGTTCCTGGCCTCTACCCTCACTGGGTTCTTCAATCAGTCGCAAGTTCTGCCTGGGATGACAGCTCTTCAACTGATTGATGTGAACCCATTTCTCTTCCTTTTGTTCTCCTGTAGGGATGCAGATATTAAAGGCGACAGGTGAGATTTTATCTACAATTTCAAATGCGCCACGCAGGGAAGGGGAGGATCTTACACTCTTTGGTCTGGTTCATTTGAAAATTGTACTTGTAAACCCTGTCTCCTACTTGGTACTCTTTCTTAGTGGTCTTTAAATTGTAGTAGGTTTTCATCCCCTCTGTCGACTTTTCTAGATTTCGCTGAGCGTAAGCAAAAGCATGCTGAAGGAGTTTTTTTGCAAATTCTCAATGTATTCATGGGTCGAGGACACGTTGATCAGCATCTGCTCTTGGGTTCTGTAGAGCAGATGCTGATGTAGCACAATTTTTTGTCCAGTCATGAGCTTGAATGAAGACATTTTTGTTGCAGAAGATGGTGTAGACCTGATGGCCACAAGGACAAGCAGTAGTCGGATGTCCCTACTAGGCGCAGAGTCCACCACAAATGTCTTTAGGATGCCCACAATCATTTTATTGTACCTCTCAACTCCCACACTCAAGGCTTGCGGTAGGCAATGTGGAGTTTTCTCTTTACCGCAAGTATCTCCCACCTCTTTGTCATCCCCTCACTTGTAAAGTGACTTCCTCGGTCTGACTCAATTCTTTGGGGAAGGCCAAAACGTGAGAAGATGTGATTGATCGTCAGGGCAGCTGCTGTTTCTGCCTTGCAATTTGGGTCCGGGAGACATTCACCCACTTGGTAAACAAGCATGTCACGGTTAACATGTCCTTGTTTACTCTAGGGGAGCGAATCACGGGCCTGATGAAATCTACTTGCAAATCTGATCAAGGCAGTGTCATTCCCCTTTTCTGTAGGTGAGCTCTGTGTGTAAGGGATCTTGGCTGAAATTGAGCACACACCAGACACCCCTGCAAGTATTGCTCGAGGTCCTGGCCCATGTTTGGCCAGTATGCAACCTCTTGCAAGATTTCCAAAGTTGTAGGAAACCCCCTATGACCAGCTGTGGCCGCATCATGAGCGTTACTTAACACCAGGCTTCAGAATGAGGTACGTGCCACCCAATGGTCACATCCAGAAATAGATCACAGTAACAACAAACCGTCTGATTCATAACATTTTGGAAAACTTCATCAACACCCGGAGATCCCCGTTGCCGGTATAATTGGTTTCGGTCACAGGAAAATTCACGGGATCTTCAAAGTGTTGATAACCTTTCCCAATAATTGGTTCCCTTTTTTGTGCCGTAATCAAATCAGCATCTTGGGGTTCCTTACGTCACTGGGCAGTTGAGAGTTCATTTTAGACATCTATTGTGGGATATTTTAACCTATTCCGATATACCCCACTGAATCAATTTACAAATGGGAAAGAAACAGCCAAAATGGATGTGCTAACCCCTGTGCATGCAAAAATCTGCAAAACTTTGTGTGGGTCACAATCACAAAAGGCTGCACACCCCTTCCACACACACAATCAAAGTGGGGGTAAAAGCAGAATTCTCACTGCAGGAGCATGCCAGTGGGTTCTATCACATTCAAACATGGAGCAAGGCAGCAAAATTAGGCTACAAACCAAAAATGCCTTTTAAAATGCAGCTGTGCAACCTTCAAAGTGCTGTTTTGGTGCTAGATACATTTTATTTTCCAGTGAACCATTGAAATTAAAATGGTTACAGATCTTCCAGTGGCTCAGAGGAGCCAGGCCTCACTGACTGACAGCAGCTAAGAAATGTATTTCATGAAAAAGCCGGCCAAGCAACATTGTTTTCAGTTTCATGGGAAAAATGCGGCTAAAATGGCAACATGTAATAATTTCAGCTATGCAAAGCTAATTCCAACCAAAGGCTGGATACATACATCCAGACTGCAGACAAATCCCTGTACTCAAGGAAAGAAATAATGCTGAATAAAATGTGTCTGCTGCAGAAGGAAATCTGATGTAAAAGACTTAGGTTAAATTTGTTTTTAAGGAAGAAAGTGCAAAATCGCCTTTTTAAGCATGTTTTGGTTCAAAGGTTTAATTCTTGAAGAAAAGTCAAAGGATTGCTAATGTCAAAATACACTGATATCTGTGTTCATTTATATATGTTAATGAAAGATGCAGATAACTTAAAGTCAAAACCCAGTTTTGAGTTAATTAAAATATGTCATTCTGGGCTGTCAGCCTCAGCCTGGGAATGGTTGACACCTTGTTACTGACAGGAAAAGACTAATTGCTGATTGAAGGTTCTTGCATACTCAGAACAAAGAACACATTAGACATTAATCTGTGGCCCAGCCAAAGACAATGGCAGGCTGAACACTCACCTCCACAGGGGAGGGGCAGGAAACTTCCCTCTGGACCCCCACCCGGATCAAAGGAATTTGACAGCTGTTGTCAGTGAAAGTAAAGTAAAAAAACTGCTAAACGACTTTTGGTGTTTAAATGCCTATTTGTAATTAAGCTTTAAAAAGCTTTAACTTTGCAACATGAAGGAGGAAAATCTAAAAGTTGGTGGTTGGAAATCTAATGTTATGCTCTTTCTTTGAAGACGTGAATGAACCCTGTACTACATAAGGAACAAAAGTTATGAAGAAACACTAATTGCACCAAGACTATTAATGCTGCAAGTCTAATATTCCATGCCCAGGTTTTAGGGGTGATTGCACAGATATGTACTGAATTAGGAATTGTTAGGCCAAACCTTTATGATAAAAATTTACAAAATTCCATAGAAAGACAAAGCCAGCTCTCAGTGACGTAGGATTTGGATCTAAATGTAACCCATAAAATATGCAACGCATTTGTCTGATTGTATTAGAGGGCATAATTATATAAATGTATATTTGTGGGAAAGTTAAATTGTGATTCAAATAATTGTGGGAGTTCCCAAGTCTCATCATAAAATATGACAGCTCTTTCTCTCTTTCAACCAGAAAAAGGCAAGTGCCTTTGACCTATCACAGCCGTGTGGGTGTGGTTTGCAATTCTGCCCCTACCATAAACTGAGCGAAATAACTTGGCAAGATAAATATGGGAACCTCACAACACACAGACACACAGATTCTTGTCTACATCCTGATTTCCGCGTGACCCTCTGGTCCTGACTTCTTCATTCTGTTCCTGACTTCTTCATCTTGCAGCTGATTCCAGACTTCTTTGCAAAACCCAGGCCTCAGCAATTGCTGAACTCTTCTTCAGCTAGGCCCAAATCCTGAACCATCCCACTGAAATGAAATAATCTGATTTGCAGGGGGAAATCATAACCTAAGCGATGTTTTCTATAAACCAAAACTGTTATTTTCCCTGTGTTTTACCTCCTGTGTGCTAAAAGTGAATTCAACTGCATTAACTACTTTCTAAATTGTTTTGTCACCACATTGGTGATTATTGCCCATATATTAAAACTTATATTTGATTTGCATTTTAAATAAATAAATAAATAAATAATACCTTTACCAACCAGCCTGATTTCTGGCTCAGGGTGACCTGGGGGTATTGTGAAAAGGGTGTGATATGAGTGGTATATCACTCAGAATATTGAACCTAAAGACACAATGAATAAGTATTTCATCTGTGCAAACTTATCACTGCCTGTAGACCCTTCCTAAACTCCACCAACTGTATCAAACTCGCCAGAACTCTTGTTATGGCCAAAATCGACTACTGTAGTGCTCTCTACCTAGGGACCAGTCAGTCTAACCTTAATACATTGCAAACTGTACAAAATAATGCCTTAAGGGCAGCCTTAAACATCCCGAGACGCTCTCATATCTCCTCCGTCAGATTGGACTTACGCTGGCTCCCGGTAAAACAGAGAATTGCCCTGAAAACCCTAGCTTTGACTCACAAATGTCTGAACAACAATGCCCCACCTTACCGGTCCACTCGCTTCTCACGCCACACCTCCACTCGACCTACCAGAGCAGCCCAAACTCACAGCCTCATCGTGCCTAGATGCAAACTCCAAAAAGCTGGTGGGGTGAGCTTCCCCGTCCTGGCCTCCAAACTCTGGAACACCTTGCCCACACCTATCAGAATTGAACCATCATTCCACTCCTTCAAGAACAATGCTAAAACATGGCTGCTCTCCCAAGTCTCATGAGACCTTGACACAGTCCAGACTCCATGTGGGGTATAGAACTGAATTTACATTTTCTCTCTACTCTGTCCCTGTATTATACGCTGTTAATGGTACCCTTCGGTACATGTATATATGCTGTATATTTTTGTAACTCACTGTAACTACTGCTTTTTGTAACATGTTTAAGAGTATGTACATGTATATATGCTGTATATTTTTGTAACTTCTGTAACTACTGCTTTTTGTAACATGTTTAAGAGTATGCGCCCGGTTGCCCCTGGGCCTGGTTTTTTGCGCTTTATAAATAAAATAAAATCAAATCAAATCAAATTACATGGTAGGCGATACCCGGGTGTACTGCCCAATTGAAATCCTTAACAGATTTGGGGGCCCGTGCCCTGATTCTGAGTTCGAGTTACCACCCGTGACAGTCTAACACAGCATACTAGCCAGAAGGGTACAGATACCTTGTTTGGTTGGTGTACTGAGCTACACTTTACAAGCACCTCTCAAAATAAATACTTCGAATCAGGCTTGCTTGTAAAAGTAAAAAGTAAATTAACCCTAAAATAAGTCATTGTGAAATCAATATTTCCAAAATGGCGATCCCAGTAGAAATTAACATGGCTAGGGAACACCTCATGCACAAACTGTTTGTCAGGGGTGAGTGGCCAGAACAGAATGAGCAGGTCTGGCTCAGGAAATCAGAGAACAGGTCACTGCCATGGACCTAGATACAATGCAAGACAAGGGCCCATTACACCAAGCTCTTGGTGAACTGTACATGGCCCCAAATGTAAAACAGGAGCAAAGTAATATTGCCAAAATAGCGGCCTACCTGTACCTCCACGTAGGAGTAATGCAGGAAAAGCATGCTGAGAACATGGCAAGAACTCTAGTGGAAACACTAGAGAAAATCCAGACTGATCTAGACTCTGCAGAGCAAAGGCTACTGAAGAGCCAAGAATCAGAGACAGAAGCTAGGCAGTATCTGACAAATCAACAAGAAGATCTGGCTCTCCTACAGCACGAGAAAGCAGAGCAAGATACCCAAGTTCAGGCACTGAAAGATGAGTGTTAGGAAAGGGTTGACTCTTTACAACAGAGTCAACAGAAACTGATGCAACAATGACATTTTAATAGAGCCTGTGCAAAGCAGGTAGTTACCTTATAAAACCACATAGAATCCTTGAAAGAGGAAAACAATAAATTAGATCTAGACTCTCAAGGGGAATTTGATGAGGAGCGCCATAAATCTAGTGCATTCAAAAAGCAAAGAAACGACCTGGATGAACAGAGGGGCTTTCTAAGTCAGGAGAGGGATGCCTTAGGCCAGAAAGTAAGCCAATTAAAAACCAAGCTAGAGGAAAGAAAGCTGTCCCTCCATGAGCTCCATGAAGCAAAAACAGAATATGAGAAGCTCCTAGAGTACACCAGGAGGGTGGAGGATGCTCTGGAAAAGAACACCCAGACCAGTAATGATAAAACTCAGGAGGTGAATGTTCTGCAGCTGAAATTGGCCCAGTATTTCCAAACCAGGCAGGAAGCGCAGACAGACAATGAGTCTCTCTGTGAAAAGAATGATGTGCTCCACAGACAGATATCCATGCAAGAGCGGATTATTGAGACCAGTAAGGCCCTGATAGCGGAACAAAAGATTCAGATTTTGGCATATCACCAGGGAATAGGGGCTTAAAGAGAAGGGATAGTGAGGGACAGAGAAACCCCTGATCAGCACCTCAAGACCCATGTACTCAGGGACTCTAACCACTTCAATGCAATGAACTCTGCCACCGTCATGTCCACTGATTCATATGAACCAGGGGCCATGGGGATGGTAGACTTCAACAAAATGGGTAAGATGGGAATAACAGATCAGCGCCTCCCAGAAATTGATGAACGGGCATCTCTCTACCGATCCCCAAATGTTAGGGCTAAACTCTCTGATCAGGAAGACACAGAGGAGTGGGGGAGCCAGGGAATTGGATCTTCAAAAATAAAGCCTACCAAGAGATCAGTTGGTAAAATTTGTAGGGGGAACTACAGGATATCAAGCCCAAAAAGAGTACTCTAAAGACGGCTTCCCAGGCAAGGCAGTGGGGGGGGGTACTCCGCCAATCCTGGGAGCAGGGGAGAGTCAGAAGACTCTTCTGATGGCCTTTTCTCAAGCTCGCAGAATCAGGGAGTGCCTAGAGGATCGAATAGCCACCTCCTGTAGTAGTGCCTCTGAGTCAGAGGATGAGTGGACACGGGTGACTAAGACTAAAAAGGCCAACAAAATCAAGAAGGCTATACAAAAAGATCCCCTGAAGCAGATCAAGGTCATTAGGAGTGTTATAACTCCCTATCACAAAAATGCCAAGTATTCAGTCTGGGAACACCTTGAGTTATATGAACAGATGATGGATACTTTTCAATATGTAAAATTGACATTTTCCCCCGAGTACTCCAGCTTCTTTGAGGAGCTGGAGGATCAGAACTACCCGATGGTCCACCTACAGGGCGGCCATCTTAAAACATTTTTTGGTCCATAGAAATCCCCAAGAGGCCCACAAGGCGGCCTACAATCTGCAGTATGGGGAAGATCAGGCCCCACAAGAATTTGTGCAAGAACTTAAACGTGCCTTTGCGCAGACCATCAGGAGTGTGCACACATACAGTAGGGAGTTCATTAACACCTTCTTCCATGCACTCACCAAATACATCATGACCCAGCTCGTGAGGGACTTTCACGAGAAGAGATCACTAGACTGGGTCATTGAACAGGTGACCTGTATTTATGAAGAGCAGAACCTGTAGAGACCAAAAACACCAATAAAACCCCCAAACCAGCCAACACCCCTGCTACTGTTTAGGTGGCAGAGGTGAAGGTTGCCTCCATTTTAGATCTGGAGATGGGGGGCCTAAAAATATACCTATACAGAACTTACCCAACCAAAGAACCAGAAGGCCCTCAGGCCAATCCCAGACAGGTTGTCAGGGAGGTAATCCCACAAATGGGACCCACAACTACCCGGACTACACAAGCTCCCGACACACAGTGGTCGAAGTGAGCGGGAGCGGTCGGGAGCGGTGCTCCTATACTTTTTTAATTTACCTTGTACAGCTCCTATACTTTTATTTTAAAAAGAAACCGTTCCGGAATGTTTTTGTTTTAAAATAAAAGTGTACGAAGAAGTTGAAACCTTCACTTTCAGTGCACTGCACTGAACGTTCTCTTAAACAGCAGGTGCAAGTGTTTGGGGGGTGTATTGTGTGTGGGAGGGTTTGTGGCAATGGGGTTTGTGGGGAGCAGGGGCAGGCCAGCAGGGAACATAGCTCCACTACTTCTTTTCATACACTTCGACCACTGCCGACACAAGGGTAACAAACCCATCCTGGGGTATATGTGGACTCCCCCAGCCCAAGGGGGGGTCCAACCAGATAGCTACCAACCCAGGAAACTTCCCTCCTAACTTTTCCCCGGAGGGCAGTAATCCCCCAAATGCTGAGTTGAGCTTCTTTCCCCGGTACCCACCAAACTTCAACCCACAAAACAACTCTCCTTTCTTTCCCCACTTTCCTGTGCCCAGACAGCCCAATCCGTGAGAGGGGAGGCGAAGGTTGGAATTTTACCAGAACTATCCCAACCCAAGGTATTATGGGAGAAGGGAAAGTTACCCTTCCTGTGATCCAACTAGTGTGGACCAGAGACCCCCGTACCAGCCAGAGCAGGTATCCCAACTGGAGTGCCAGGTACAGAACTTGTCCCAGGATCTGGGTCGCATGTTGAGGGCTCAGCAGAACCCTCAGATGAACATGGCAGCTCAGAACTCCACAAACCAAGGGTCTGGTACTCCAGAGCAATGACGGGGCGAGAATCCCGACAATTCACCGGACCCAAAGGAGGAGACATGGGGGAAGGGAGGTGTAAAGCCTTAGAGGAAGCTTCTTCACCACTTGTGAAAAGCCCCTGGAAACCCAGGAATCGGAACCAAAATCTCCTGCCCCCGAAAGTTTGCAACCTAAGCAACAGAGGGCTGGTAGGAGAAATAAAGGACCTAAAAAGACCCATTTTATGGAGGAGGTTAGTGTCCTCCAATTTGAAGGAGAGGGGCCCTCAGAGGACTCTGGGAAAAGGATCTTCTCCTTCAGGGATGGGGGAACTCCTCCCAAAGAAAAATGGGTCCCGAGAGATCCTAAGAAAGACTGGGTAAATGTGGGGACTGAGTTAGAACCTCCCATCATTGAACCCCAGAATGATTGCTTGGAAAACAACACTGCCCAAAAATACTCTGGGGACTGCCAAAAGAAGGGGGGCAGAATCAGAACCAGGGGAGCCCAAAACTCCCCCAATATCCAACTGTCCTATTTTTTTTTTGCAGATCCCCAAGCTCCCACACAGAATCATGCACAAACCTATTCTGGGGACTGCCACCAAAAAGGGGGGGTAGCCCAGAATCAGAGAAAGAAGATTCCCTAGCTCCCCAAAGCCATTCTGGGGACTGTCTCCAAAAAGAGGAGGGTGGCCCACAACCAGAGAGAGAAGATTCCCTAGCTCCCGAAAGCCATTCTGGTGACTGTCTCCAAAAAGGGGGGGCACGAATCAGAAAGGAAGGAGCCCAAGACTCCTCGAATCCCTGAGTGTGAAATTGCCTGTTCAGATTCCCAAACCACCCAACTCCATTATGGGGACCGCCTCCTAGAAGGGGGGGCAGCCCAGTACCAGCACAAGAGGCACCCCAAACCTCACCAACCACTTCTGTTGACTGCCTGTCAAAATTCTTTGCTGGATTCCACAACTCCAACACCGAGTCTTGACCCAACTATCCCGGTGTCAGAGTCAGAAATAAGTAAGTTGACCACCAAGCTAACCAAGAACGCCCATTACCTTTGCCCATTGGAGAAGAAGGAAGGTAGATTCTACGCCACCATCCACGTGCAAGGGCAATGTGCAATTCCAGCACTGGTGGACACTGGATCTCAAGCAACTCTGCTGTCAAAGAGAGTCTTTGAGCAGCTAAATTCAGGAAGGGGGGAGAGATACCAGATCCCTCTCACCCCTCTTCCTGGACAACTCCAGAACTTTGACGGGAAGGAAATTCCTGTTGAGGGGTCCACAGAGCTGGAAATTAAAATTGGGGGACACAAGATGAAGCACCCAGTCATAGTTGTGGCACCAGAGGGTACCCCGTGTCTATTAGGGAATGACCTCCTCCGTAGGTTGTCTCCCCTAATAGACTGTGTGAATAAGGTACTCTGGACCCAGACTGACAGGCCAATCAAATGAAAACAGAGTGTCAAGCATGTTAGTCTAAATGGCACATGCCACATGGTTGAACAAAAACCAGACCAAATTAACTTTTACCTTCAAAATAACGAAATCCCTGACGTTACCATCATAGTTGTGGGACAACAAACTGGTGATGGGAACTCCTCTCAATTTCTGCAAAGCAACCTTCACTCCAGTCTCAAGTGGCATTCCACACTGGAAGGAGATACTCTAAAATTCGATACAAATTCACAATCAGAAAATCCCAATTCCATAGCCAAAATTGATATCAAACCAGCGCTAAGTGTAGCTGGCATTCTGAAGAAGGGCGAACAGCTCTTCCTCCCGATTCAGTTAAATGACGGGAAGGAGTCTGTTCTTGCCCGAGATGACTTGAATAGCGAAGAAAGCTTAATCAGTGAAGTATTACTAAAGAAACGCCCAAAAGACCAGACGCCACCCACCATAGACTCAGTTCAGCAATGGGTATGGGGCCTGGAAATGCCCCGCTCCAAACATCTTCTGCTTAGCAGTTGCATGATCAAAATTTCTAGAGATAAGAAAAGCATAGTACATCATTGTTGGGTCGTGCAAGGTGTTCCTTCCGCCTTTTATATGAGCAGTCACCTCCTCAACCAGCTTGAGATTAATTTGGACCCCAGTCATTGCCAAGCCCAGTCCCAGCTGGAGAGTAAATCTCAGGGTCCTGGCAGTCCTAAAGAAAGCCTTCCGGTCAGCACTAGTGCTACGGTAGGAAATGGAATTTCAGAAATGGAGGAGAGGTCAACATCCCAGGCCTCAGCTACAGAATCTGCATCCCCAGATGTGACTTGCTGGATGAAAGACAAGTGGGTCCATGTAAACCAGCTAAAGAGTTGCTATCCCAGGCATACTTTGCGGCAAATAGAAGAACCTGCAGAAAACCCAGAGGGAGAGAAGGATGAAACCTAGGAGAATTTGAAATGGTCATTAAATACATGTGGGGAATGTTGTGGGGGAATAGTGTAATTTGTCACTGAATGCAAGCATCTATCCCACTGCTGAAATCACCATTGGAGCAATAGTGAGAAAATGTCCATAACTGGGGTATGTTCTGTTTTCTAGTATTGGCACTAAGTGTACTTAATCACCAAGGAGGGCCTCCTCGGGGACCGGGAGGAAAAACCAAAGAAATCTGGAGTGTCGCTCCACACTGGAAAAGAAAGCATGAGAGAAGATAGGGGTATCGTCTCTACTCCAACCAGAGCCGGCGAGGAGAGCGTGTCGCATCAATCACTGACCGAAGAAGAACCTACACCGCTTCACATGGACAGAAAGAAAAATCCCACGTGCCCGACTTCCCCACGACTGGAAGTCTAGCTGAAGTCAGGGGGGCAGGGATTTTGTGGGATATTTTGACCCATTCCAATATATGGAATGGGTCAAAATATCCCAAAATTACAAGTATTGGACGAGGTCCTGACCCATGTGTGGCCAGTATGCAACCTCTCGCAAGTTTTACCGGGTGTGGCCGCATCATGAGAGTGACTTAACACCAGGCTTCAGAATGAGGTACGTACCACCCACTGGTCACATCCAGAGATGGATCACTGTAACAACAAACTGTCTGATTCAGAACATTTTGGAAAACTTCATCAACACCCGGAGATCCCCATTCCCAGTATAATCGGTTTTGGTCACAGGACAATTCACAGGATCTTAAATGTGTTGATGTCAGAAACTCACGGCCTGCATTACGCCCACATGGTAAGAATAAAGGCAGGGTGGTTGCAGGGATTGTGGGTGGAACGTTTCTGAGTCGCCGCCACCTTTGTCCCCATTGCAGATGTACTTGGTGTAGGGGTACAAGGTGTGCAGGACTCAGAAAACCAGGAAGACTACGCTTCCCAGCAGCCCCGGGCCTGAAACTGCAGTTCCAGCAGCCCAGGAAACGCCCAGGACAACGCCCGACACAACGCGCATGCGCGAAGAAGCTACCGCGCATGCGCGATCCCAGAAAGCTTGTCCGTGCTCGACTCAGCTGCCGAGAGGACGCATCTCACGGAGCTCCAGCGAAGCTTCTCGCGGGGCTGCCCTCGCAACTGGACACACCCTCAGGCCCTGCGATGTCAAAGATAAGTACCCTGCCTGCTTTTTAAAGTTAACCAGAGGGAAGTGTGCACTGGAAAGAGACTCCGCTTACCAGTGACTTTTAAGGAAACTTACTCCGCGGGGGAGATACGCGAAAGTTCGCGAACTAACTAACCCACTAAACTTGCATGTGACATGCATTCGCCAGTTGCGGGTGCAAAACGTAGCAGTATACTCGCCTGTTGTGGGTCATTCTATGCTGTATTCGCAGTAGCGAGCACTTGTGAAAAGCCACAAGGCGTGAAAGGGCAAAGCTAATTTTCTCCCTTTTTGTTGGAGTGAGCCGCTATCGACAACGACTAGATCGTTTCGCAACGCACAGTCTGCGGAGCCGGCGGGCGGAAGAAGCGCACTGGAACACTCAGAACACTAGAGCTAAGTGCATTATGTGTCAGAATATATGTTTTACTTATGGTGTTCCGTAACAAGGGGCAGACGTTATTTGCATATTGAAGCCCGATAGACTATTGTGTTTACAGAAAATCCCAAAACTGGGGCAAACAAGTGCTGGGTTCCAGTTTGAGGGTAAAGCATGCATGTGGTAAGAATGCATGACTGAATGAATGCCCAAGGAGTTACAAAGGCAACTACCAAGGAGAAGGTAGTCCAGGCTCAGAAGGTCAGAGTCTGGGAACAACTCAACCCTAAAAACCCCTTCCTATCCATAACAGCTCCCTAACCCTCAATCCGGTTATCCCGAAACCCATCCAATCCGTGGACCCTAACCCGCTTTCCCCGTGGGGGTCGCGGTGACCTGTGCTTCAGCTAATCCAGGCGCAAAGACCGTCAAGGGGAGGTAGGAGTTCTTGCTACTTCCACGTTGGGACGGACTTCGCCTTGACAGTTGATAACCTTTCCCAATAATTGGATCCCCTTTTTGTGCCATAATTGAATCAGCATCTGGGGGTTCCTTACTTCACTGGGCAGTTGAGAGTTCATTTTAGGCATCTATTGTGGGATATTTTAACCCATTCCGATATACCCCACTGCATCAATTTACAAATGGGGAAAGAAACAGCCAAAAATGTATGTGCTAACCCCTATGTGCGCAAAAATCTGCCAAACTGCATGTGGGTCACAATTACAAAAGGCCACACACCCCTGCCACACACAGTCAAAGTAGGGGGTACAAGCAGAATTCTCACTGCAGGAGCATGCCAGTGGGATCTGTCACATTCAAACATGGAGCAAGGCAGCAAAATTGGGCTAAAAACCAAACATGCCTTTTAAAATGCAGCTGTGCAACCTTCAAAGTGCTGTTTTGGCGGTAGATCCATTTCATTTTCCAGTGAACCATTGAAATTAAAGGGTTACAAATCTTCCAGTGGCTCAGAGGAGCCGGGCCTCACTGACTGACAGCAGCTAAGACATGTATTTCATGAAAAAGGCAGCCCAGCAACCAGGGTCGGACTGGGACAAAAAATAGGCCCGGACGTCCGAAAAAAAGTGGCCCACCCCTCACCTCAAAAAAGTGTCCCACCCCTCGCCTCAAAAAAGTGGCCCACCCATCGCCTCAAAAAAGTGGCCCTCAAACCATAATCCCTGAATCGCATCAATTCACGACTTTACAGAAAATGCTATGCCAAAAACTCGCACCTGGATAAATTGCCCTTTGCAATAGGGTGGCCAACTTTTCAAAATGGCTTTTGTGGACACTTGGTTTGTAGCACGCAAGATTTTATAAAGCGCCTGGGCAGGTGGGCAACTGTTGTCTTGTGGTAGTCAACCTCATTCATCCTCTAGTTTGGAGGGAAGAGCAACTGCCTTCGCAAAACACTTTAGACATGTCCCAGGGCACAATATTTCACATCAGAGTAATCACTGGTTTTAATATGGTATTAATATGCTACTGATGGATACGCTTATCATACGTGTGTAGATCTTGTGGACTACTGATGTTGAGTCTGGGTGTGGGGAAAGGGTGGAGGGGGTGGCAGATATTGGGTTGTTAGATTAGAGGTAGGGATTAGAGGAATCTGCTGTTACTCAGTCAAACTCTGTATTGCTTTGGAACATTGTATGTCAATTATCTGTCTGCCTTGTGGTAATAAATAAAGCTGTCGAGGAAAAAAAAATAAAGGTGTGGGTGTAGATCCCCCTAACATCAACTCAATTTCTTTGGGAAAAAACTCCTGCCCCAGCCCGCCTGCTTCCCAACCACCTAAGATTACAAAGAGACCTAAACACCTGCCAGTGCTCCTCGGTCTATTTAAATAAGGACATTGGAAATCTACAAGTGAAGCCTCCCTTCCTGAGGAGATCTTCTGCATTTAGTTTCTTGCACCCCTTTCCCTTTTCCCTTTCATGCTCTGAAGCGGGAAATGATGGCGTGATACAAACATGTTTCTATTAAAAACAAAATGCCTGCTATGCTCCTCTCTTCCACTGTGAATCCACTGACCTTGGTAATGGAATCACAGATCCCCTGGGCAAACATGGCAACTGCTTTTCAAAGCTGTTCCCCTTTGCGGATGGCCATCACAGACCACCTCTTTACTGTTAAATCCCTTGCCACCCTGATGCCAGGTTTATGCCCTGTGCATGGTGGTTTGAGATCGTGGCATCTTTTGGTGGAAAAGAACCACCACACCTTTTAAGACCACATGCATGGAGTCTAGCACGTGCTGTAATATTGTGTCATATTGAGGTGAAATGTCATCTACTGGCCCATCCTTTCAGCCTAAGCAAACCAATCTGAAATGCCTTTAAAATGTCCCAGATGGTTTCTTGCCATATACTAATGACATTCTCTTCTCGTCCTCAATTATTTATTTTTTATTGCACTAAACTGGGAACCAACTTTACTAATGTGTTTCACACAGTGACTGACGATTACACTGTCTGTCATCAAATCCCCTTAAGTAACGCATACACCCGTGCCTCTCCTGTGGATTTAAAACTGGGAATCAATGGAGAACATTAAATCATTGGGTTTAACCTCACCCATACGGGGAGGGGGATCCCTCTGTCTGATGAGACACTAATTCCATCTGACCATAAAATACTGTCTCGGCTTTGCCATAAATCATCGCAACATCCCTCTGCAGACAGGCGGGATCTCTCCGGAACTCATTCAGGGCCATCTTGTCATTCAAATCATGAATTATCGTGTGGTCACCGGTACCGTCCCCAGGGAGACTGGGGTCTGACTTTTATGCCTCCTTGGAAACTATGCCACCGACTTTGGCTGCGAACCTAACCATGCTAGGAAAAATGTGTGCCTTTGAAAATGTTCTAAGCGAAATGTTTTGCTGAAAGCACTGCAGAATTCTAGAAACTCTGTCGAGAAGATGTGAAATAGTGGGCAAGCCCGGGTTCTAATCCCGGTGCCTGCAATAAACAATGTGTGATTCTGAGCATATCGATATACCTCAAATTATAAATATGAATACTGGAAAAAGAGATCCTGCATAGTTGGTCATCCAGTGCTGTCCCTGCTGCATGCATTCCCCCACCCCTCGCAACACACACACACATTACACCTTTTCTAAAATCACAAAATCCACAGTGGTTTATCCATAAAGAAAACGCCTAAAGTGCTTGAGGGTGGCAGGGACAGGCACCCCAGGCGTCCTGTCCAAGGAAGGCACTTAGGCAAGGAATCTATATTGCAAACATCCTCATTTTTGTTCCCCGCAAGCTGCATTACAGCGCTATCATCTCCCTGCCCATCCATGCATACCCAGTATCATCCAGCTTCACACACAGCATAGTGAAAAGGGCGATGCGTATATCTCTCAAGGAAGCAAGGAAATCTTTCAAAATTATGCTTATATTGGCCTGCCTGAAACGGAGTCACACAGCAGTGACACTAATGCAAGATGGTGACATTATTCAACACTTAGGCATTTATCATAAGAATAATCTGTTCTTTTCATAGCACTCTGACCGAGGCGCTTTAAATAGAACACTTTTATAAACAATCAATATTAGCCAACTGCAATTAGTGTGCATTTGGCAACCTCAGAAGGATGAAAGGCTGAGTGGACCCTGGCAGGATTGGAACCGGCAGAACACACCCATCTCAGCAGCAAGCACTGAAACCTGCTGTGCTGTTTTACCAGCCATTTATCGAGCCGGCTGTTGGTAATGCCTTGATTCTGAGGGTTAGATTTCATGATAATGTAACGCCTATTATTACAGCGCTTAGGAGCAGGAAGGGTGTGTCATGGCACACTTCTGATAAACGTGATAATATTAATGTTGTATTTTGCATTTGAAAAGCAGTGTAGGGCACAGAGGACAGGAGAGGCGGAAAGTTCACAATCATCGAAACGGTTACACACCCCAGTCATCTGTGCAGAGGGCTATCGAGGCACACAATCTCACAGACTGCGTGTGGACACTCACACAACCGAACACAAGGGCACCTGGGGCAGCAACAGACCTCGCCCCCTGTCAGCGTACCTTCACGCCCCTAGCACCGAGTCAAGGCCTTCATGTTCCCTTGCAATCTATGCAAAGCTTCCTGCATAGCCAGCCCCGCATGCGCACATTAAGGGACTTCACCGTTATTGGAGAGTGCCACGTTGACGCAACTCTTCATGCAGACCCTACTCCCTGAACTTGCATAGCTGCCAAGTTGCCCACATACATGTTTGACTCCTCGAGCCAGTCCTGTTTCTGTTCCCCACTGCATGCTGGGACTTGTAGGCTATTCCTTACAATGGGAAAAAACAAACTACAAGTTCCAGCATGCAATTGGAAATACAGATTAGGACTAGGCAGAGGTGCATCTACACTAACATTTCGTCGGGAGAGCTGGGGCTAACCTTTCAAACGTTGGGAGGGGCGCTAACATCACAGAATGTGTGGGGGGGACACTTCCTTGTGTGGGGGAAGCTAACTTCTTTACACATTCAAAAGAGACTATTCTAGTGCACTCGCAATGTTACAAGCAATTAACTCTCCCCTTCATATCTGAAACCACACACACCTAATAACTGCAGTGAGAATGAGCGGTCTGAACCCCCTAATCTTCCGATCCCTCCACTGACATGCAAGTACTAACTCCCCAACCCACCCCCCCACCAATCCCGATTTCAATTGTCTACAAATGTATGTATAAGAACGCAAGTACTAACAGTGAAACGTGTTACATTAGTAATTGCCGGGCTTGTGTTAATTGTGCAGCCGAGGGCACTATTTATTTTCTGTGTCCTGTCCTGTCCTGCCATGACTCTGGGTCAGCCAGGCCACGCCAAATATGCCATAAGAAATAGTCGGTCACATTTTGGAAATCCTCATGATGATTCCCTCTGATCACAAACATGTAATGGAGGACTACTCTGTGCGCACCAGCGTTACTTATTAACACTGCATGATTGGCGTATTGGAAATCACACCAGCCAGTAAAAAAAAAAAAAAAAGAAATGTGTAACTTACGTCCGCCGACTGTGGGCCCAGGCGTGGGCTTCAGCAACCGGCCCCAGGCCCAGTGCCTCATCCATGATTTCGGTCCAGCAGCCACGGGCTGAATGGCCGTCGGGTCAATCAGTCTCAGCCCTCTCAGCACCAGGAAGACTTCAGAAATTCACATGACCGGCCCAGCCCCCAACAACCTGCCATTGCAAATGCAATGAATCGCAACAAAAGGAGCGGCTCCTGGCCCAGGAGCCGCTCCCCTTGCCGTGACCCACTGCATTTGCAACAACTGGCGCCACACTGTCGGCGGATCGGCCCAGAGCCCAGGGCACCACCAGGCCAGTGCATTCACCAAAGAAAGGCAACACTCGCGTGTTACCTCTCTTTAATGAATGCACACGCTGTGCGCCGTGCAAGCCAGCCAGCACACCGGCCCACACACAGCAAACCGGCCCCCAGGGCCTCGGAACTTATTGGCCACGGGCCGATTGGCCGACGGGCCAATCCAGCCCTGCCAGCAACATTATTTTCAGTTTCACAGGAAAAATGCGGCTAAAATGGCAATACGTAACAATTTCAGCTATACAGAGAGAACTCCAACCAAAGGCTGGATACATATATCCAGACTGCAGACAAATCCCAGCACTCAAGGACAGAAACATTGCTGAATAAAATGTGTGTGCTGCAGAGGAAAATCTGAAGTAAAAGACTTAAGTTAAATGTGTTTTTCAGGAAGAAAGTGCAAAATCGCCTGTTTAAAGCACGTTTTGGTTTAAAGGTTTAATTCTTGAAGAAAAGTCAAAGGATTGCTAATGTCAAAATACACGGATAACTGTTCATTTATATGTGTTAATGAAAGATGTAGGTAACTAAAGTCAAAACCCAGTCTTGAGTTAATTAAATATTTAATTCCGGGCTGACAGCCTCAGCTTGGGAATGGTTGACACCTTGGGCTTCATTACGACCCAGGCGGTAAGTTACCGCCTGGGTCGTACCCTTACCACCATGGTGTAGACTATGTTTACACCATGGTGGATGGTGGATTTACCACCCCATTCCAAGGTGGGTGGGGCGGTAAATCCTCATTTCCCATTTTACCCTTCCCCATTCCCATTTTTGCCCCATAGGGCATAATTGGAGTGGGGAAGGCGCTAATTACGCCACCGTAAATTACGGTGGCGTAATTAGTACCATGGTCCCTTAGCGCCATGGATTTTAACGCCTGCAAAAAGCAGGCGTTAAACTCACCATGGCGCGAAGGGACCTCGGAATCAGGCGTTAAGGGTCGGCGCCGTTTACGGCGCCGTTAACCCCTTAACGCCTGATTCATAATGAGGCCCCTTGTCATTGACAGGAAAAGACTAATTGCTGATGGAAGTTTCTCGCATACACAGAACAAAGAACTCATTAGACATTAGTCTGTGGCCCGGCCAAAGACAATGGTAGGCTGAACACTCAGCTCCACAGGGGAGGGACAGGAAACTTCCCTCTGGACCCCGGCCCAGATCAAAGGAATTTGACAGCTGATGCCAGTGAAAGAAAAGTAAAAAAACTGCTAAAGGACTTTTGCTGTTTAAATGCATATTTGTAATTAAGCTTTAAATATTTTTAATTTTGCCACATAAAGGAGGATACATCTAAAAGTTGGTGGTTGTAAATCTATTTATGCTCTTTGTTTAAAGATGTGATTGAACCCTGTACTACATAAGGAACAAAAGTTATACAGAAACACTAATTGCACCAAGACTATTAATGCTGCAAGTCTAATATTGCATATCTGGGTTTTAGGGGTGATTGCACAGATATGTACTGAATTAGGAATTGTTAGGCCAAACCTTTATGATAAAAATTTACAAAATTCCACAGAAAGACAAAGCCAGCTCTCACTGACGTAGGATTTGGATCTAAATGTAACCCATAAAATATGCAACGCATGTGTCTGATTGTATTAGAGGGCATAATTATATAAATGTATATTTGTGGGAAAGTTAAATTGTGATTCAAATAATTGTGGGAGTTCCCAAGTCGCATCATAAAATATGACAGCTCTTTCTGTCTTCCAACCAGAAAAAGGCAAGTGCCTTTGACCTATCACAGCCGTGGGGGTGTGGTTTGTAATTCTACCTCTACCATAAACTGAGTGATGTCACTTGGCATGATAAATATGGGAACCTCACAACACACAGACACACTGATTCCTGACTACATCCTGATTTCCGCGTGACCCTCTGGTCCTGACTTTGTCATTCTGTTCCTGACTTCTTCATCTTGCAGCTGATTCCAGACTTCTTTGCAAAACCCAGGCCTCAGCAATTGCTGAACTCATCTTCAGCTAGGCCCAAATCCTGAACCATCCCACTTAAGGGAAATAATCTGATCCAGTCTGGATTGCTACCCTTCAAGCTTGCCCACTGAAACTCGCCATACTGCTGATCTACAGTGTCCAATGACCAGAAGGGCCAATCCAATCCATTCCAGTTGAGGTGCCAGTCCAATTGAAGAGAACTGCCCCGCTGACCATCCCGCCAGAGGTGCCCTGCTGCCGGTAGACCCGACCCATGATGATCAGAACCTGACGGTCCAATCTTAATTTACAGTGGACTGTAACTATAAACAGGAATCATACCAACCCATAGTATATTTGCCTTGTCCTATCCCAATATATGACCATTCTCTCTTTAACTTAAGAACTAATAGTAATAGTGTTACATCAATCTTGAAACCTTGCTTTGATTTCTTGTCCTAGTAATAATTTCTTAAAAGTAATAATTTCTTAAAATCCTTTTGTCTTGTGAACATCCCAAACCCTTAAATTCATCCCACGGGTAATCTGACTGAGTCCTCCAAGGCGGACACAGAGGTGCTGGGGTTGGTTTCCGTGGACCACTCTGGGTCCACTGTGTTTCAAACTGGTAACGAGCCTGAATACCCTAGTTTACAGCATAATTGTCATTGTAAAAACGGATTTCTTTCTTCATTTTCGCACCTTTATTTTCAAAGACACCTCTCATTCAAACGTGCCTAAATTCTTGAATTTTATAGCTAGAGACTTAATTTCAACTCCCACTTAATTCTAAAACCTGTAGCTACATTCACAACTAAAAACATTTGCGAATCAGTATATTTGACCAGTTTTTATTAAAAATAACATAGCAAAAATTAGGGGGGAATTGGCATTTTTTCAAATTTTGTACAGGTGTCTTTTCCCATTCTAAGTATTTCCAAACTTCCATTCTGATTTAAAGTGTGTAGCATTGCTCATATGTTAGCTTATGTTTGTTAGGACCTATTCAGTGTTGCTCCCATAGGAATTTATATCAATTTAAGGATTTTTGCACACTTTTCATTGTTTCACCAAGCCGTTTTCAACTGTCATTTTAAAAGTGTAAAAGTTCCAAAACGCTTTTCTCTCTTGTTTGGGGAGGGATGATTGCATTCAAACTCTATATACTGTTCTTTCATTCCTGAATACCTGCTGCTTACTTACATCTGTGTAGAATTGCTAATTTGTGAATTAAGTACTTTGCAGGGGGAAATCATAACCTAAGCGCTATCTTTTCTACAAACCAAAACTGTTCTTTTCCCTGTGTTTTAGCTCCTGTGTGCTCAAAAGTGAATTCAACTGCATTACCTACTTTCTGAATTGTTTTGTCACCACATTAGTGATTGCTGCCCCATATATAAAACATATTTGATTTGTATTTTAAATAAATAAATAAATAATACCTTTACCAACCAGCCTGATTTCTGGTTCAGTGTGACCTGGGGGCTAGGGGGTATTTTGAGAAGGGTGTGCTATAAGTGGTATATCACTCAGAATATTGAACCTATAGACACAATAAATAAGTATTTCATCTGTGCATTACATGCTAGGCGAGACCCAGGTGTATTGCCTGATTGAAATCCTTAACAGAATTGGGGGCTCGTGCCGTGATTCTGAGTTCGAGTTACCACCCGTGACAGTCTAACACAGCATACTAGCCTGCAGAGTACAGACACCTTCTTTGGTTGGTGTACTGTTCTACACTCTACAAGCACCTCTCAAAATAAATACTCCGGAATCAGGCTTATTTGTAAAAGTAAAAAGTAAATTAACCCTAAAATAAGTCATTACGAAATCAATATTTCCAAAATGGCGATCCCAGTAGAAATTAAAATGGCTAGGGAACACCACATGCACAAACTGTTTGTCAGGGGTGAGTGGCTAGAACAGAATTAGCAGGTCTGGCTGCAGGAAATCAAAGAACAGGTCACTGCCATGGACCTAGATACATGACAGGACAAGGGCCCATTACACCAAGCTCTTAGTGAACTGTACATGGCCCCAAAAGTAAAAGAGGAGCAAAGTAAAATTGCCAAAATAGCGGCCTACCTGTACCTCCACATAGGGGTATCGCAGGAAAAGCATGCTGAGAACATAGTTCTGGCAAGGAATCAAGTGGAAACACTAGTGAAAATCCAGACTGATCTAGACTCTGCAGAGCAAAGGCTACTGAAGAACCAAGAATCAGAGACAGAAGCTAGGCAGTATCTGACAAAACTAAAAGAAGATCTGGCTCTCCTGCAGCAAAAGAAGGCAGAGCAAGATACCTAAGTTCAGGCACTGAAAGATGAGTGTCAGGAAAGGGTTGACTCTTTACAACAGAGTCAACAGAAACTGGCGCAACAATTACATTTTAATAGAGCCTGCACAGAGCAGGTAGTTACCTTACAAAACCACATAGAATCCTTGAAAGAGGAAAACAATACATTAATTATTAAAGATCTAGACTCTCAAGAGGAATTTAATGAGGAGCGCCAGAAATCTAGTGCATTCAAAAAGCAAAGGGACGGCCTGGCTGAACAGAGGGGCACTCTAAGTCAGGAGAGGGACAACTTAGGTCAGGAAGTAAGCCAATTAAAAACCAAGCTAGAGGAAAGAAAGCTGGCCCTCGAGGAGCTCCATTAAGCAAAAACACAAAATATGAGAAGCTACTACAGTACACCAGGCGGGTCGAGGATGCTCTGGAAAAGAACACCGAGACCAATAATGATAAAACTCAGGAGGTGAATCTCCTGCAGCAGAAATTGACCCAGTATTTCCAAACCAGGCAGGAAGTGCAGAGAGACAATGAGGCTCTCTGTGAAAATAATGATGTGCTCCACAAGCAGATAGCCATGCAAGAGCGGATTATTGAGACCAGTAAGGCCCTGCTAGAGGAACAAAAGATTTAGATGGTGGCATATCACCAGGGAATAGGGGCTGAAAGAGAAGGGATAGTGAGGGACAGTGAAACCCCTGATCATCCCCTCAGGAACCCTGTACTCAGGGACTCTAACCACTTCAATGCAATGAACTCCTTCATGTCCACTGACTCATATGAACCAGGGGCCATGGGGATGGTAGACTTCAACAAAATGGGTAAGATGGGAATAACAGATCAGCGCCTCCCAGAAATTGATGGACGGGCGTCTCTCTACCAATCCCCAAATGTTAGGGCTAACCTCTCTGATCAGGAAGACTGAGAGGAGGGGAGAGCCTGGGAATTGGATCTTCAAAAATACCACCTACCAAGAGATCAGTTTGTAAAATTTGGTGGGGAACTACAGGAAATCAAGCCCAAAAAGAGTATCCTAAAGACCGCTTCCCAGTTAGGGCAGTGGGGGGAGGGTACTCCGCCAATCCTGGGAGGAGACGAGAGTCAGAAGACTATTCTGAGTGCCACATGCATCAGGAAACTAGGCCCCCACATTCTGCAAACCCTTCTCAAGCTCACAAGCGCTGATGAGTGTAATGCATTTTTGAATTTCTGGCTCACTACAGCCTATATGGTGTGTTAACCAAATCATCCTCTCTTTTTTTGAATGAGCTAAAATGCTCACTTGGGCTAGCCAAAACGTATAATTGACTGTTTCACTACTGTCCCTTAGCCAACTATTCTCTTGCTAACCATATATTTACACTCTGATACTACTGCCACGCATATTACTGTAATGCTATGATTGAGGTGTATTGCTGTTGCTCCCGCTTTATTAGAGTAATTTTTAAGTGACCACTGGAAACAACACTATTGCCAGTTGTCTTAATTCGTACCTGCCTGCACAGTGTTTCTAGCCTAATCTATGATTGTCAAACCTAGACAGACCCTGTTGCCATACTGGTCCTTACCTGCCTGCACAGTGTTTCTAGCCTAATCTGTGATTGTCAAACCTAGACAGACCCTCTTGCCATACTGGTTCTTACCTGCCTGCACAGTGTTCCTAGCCTAATCTGTGATTGTCAAACCTAGACAGACCCTGTTGCCATACTGGTTCTTACCTGCCTGAACAGTGTTTCTAGCCTAATTTGTGATAGTCAAACCTAGACAGACCCTGCTGCTATATTCGTTCCCACTTGCCTGCACATTATATTTTAGCCTAGCTCGTGATTGTCAAACCTAGTCAGACCTGCTGACATATTGGTTCTCACTTGCCTGCACATTGTATTTTAGCCCAGCTTGTGACTGTCGATCCTAGACAGACTTTTCTGCCATACTATTTGTACCCAGCTGCCCCATTCTTGACCAACCACTCCGACCACCTAAAATGCACTTAGCAGTTACTTGCCTTGCCAACTGACTACCACACCCCACTTATACCTACAGAATGTACCTACCAGTAATCTTATCAGCACTGCTGAGAGTAATTCTCCACCTCATCCACCTGTCCAGCCACCCCAGCCTTACCTCTTATTCTGCTTCCATAGGCACCACTGCCCCACTCACGATGCACCTCTCTACACCATGTAGCCTCGCTGCCAAACTACGTGCCGGAAACACCAAACTACGTGCCAGATTACCCAAATTATATGAGCCCCGATCCAGAGACTCCAACCAATCCAAATTGACTAACCGGAGCCTACCCATGCACTCGGTCCCTTCCACCAACCGCGCCACGGACACACCCAAGCACAGCCAAACTAATACCAAGCATAAGGCCCACAACTTCACCACCACAGCCACCCACACTAAATCTATCACCCCTCTCATAAGAGGCACCTTAATTAACGCACGATCTGTAGTAGCCCATGCCACAGACATAGCAGACCTCATTCTAGCAGAAGAACTAGACTTCCTAGCCATCACCGAGACCTGGCTCCATGCAGCCGCTGGCCCCCAAGAACGCCCTCGCGCAAGTAAAAGCCTTCAAAATCCGCAAATAATCGCAAAGGGCTGCACTAACCCTGGTCCAGTTCACAGGGCTGGCAAACAGCAAACGCCAAGCGGGGAACGTGTATTTCAGTGGTTCGCGGGAAGTTCCACACGCGAATGTCCTGTGTACGTGTGCATCAGGGGTGCGCGGGAAGTTTCACACGCAAAATCAGCAGGGTACGTGTATTTCAGGGGTGCGCGGGAAGTATCACACGCGATTCCAGCAGGGTACATGTATTTCAGGGGTGCGCGGGAAGCTCCACACGCGATTGCCCCCGTGCGTGCAGGGTACGTGTATTCCAGGGGTGCGCGGGAAGTTCCACACGCGATTTCAGCAGGGTACATGTATTTCAGGGGTGCGCGGGAAGTTCCACACGCGATTGGCCCCGTGCGAGCAGGGTACGTGTATTTCAGGGGTGCGCAGGAAGTTCCACACGTGATTTCAGCAGGGTATGTGTATTTCAGGGGTGCGCGGGAAGATCCACACGCGATTTCAGCAGGGTACGTGTATTTCAGGAGTGCGCGGGAAGTTCCACACGCGATTCCATCAGGGTACGTGTATTTCAGGGGTGCGCGGGAAGTTCCACACGCGATTGGCCCCGTGCGAGCAGGGTACGTGTATTTCAGGGGTGCGCGGGAAGTTCCACACGCGATTTCAGCAGGGTACGTGTATTTCAGTAGGTGCGCGGGAAGTTCCACATGCGATTTCAGCAGGGTACGTGTATTTCAGGGGTGCGCGGGAAGTTCCACACGCAATTCCATCAGGGTACGTGTATTTCAGGGGTGCGTGGGAAGTTCCACACGCGATTGGCCCCGTGCGAGCAGGGTACGTGTATTTCAGGGGTGCACGGGAAGTTCCACATGCGATTGGCCCCGTGCGAGCAGGGTACGTGTATTCCAGGGGTGCGCAGGAAGTTCCACACGCGATTTCAGCAGGGTACGTGTATTTCAGGGGTGCGCGGGAAGTTCCACACGCGATTTCAGCAGGGTACGTGTATTTCAGGGGTGCGCGGGAAGTTCCACACGCGATTTCAGCAGGGTACGTGTATTTCAGGGGTGCGCGGGAAGTTCCACACGCGATTGGCCCCGTGCGAGCAGGGTATGTGTATTCCAGGGGTGCGCGGGAAGTTCCACACGTGATTGGCCCCGTGCGAGCAGGGTACGTGTATTCCAGAGGTGCGCGGGAAGTTCCACACACGATTTCAGCATGGTACGTGTATTTCAGGGGTGCGCGGGAAGTTCCACACACAATTTCAGCAGGGTACGTGTATTACAGGGGTGCGCGGGAAGTTCCACACGCGATTTCAGCAGGGTACGTGTATTTCAGGGGTACGCGGGAAGTTCCACACGCGATTGGCCCCGTGCGAGCAGGGTACGTGTATTCCAGGGGTACGCGGGAAGTTCCACACGCGATTGGCCCCGTGCAAGCATGGTACATGTATTCCAGGGGTGCGCGGGAAGTTCTACACGCGATTTCAGCAGGGTACGTGTATTTCAGGGGTGCGCGGGAAGTTCCACACGCGATTTCAGCAGGGTACGTGTATTTCAGGGGTGCGCGGGAAGTTCCACACGCAATTTCAGCAGGGTACGTGTATTTCAGGGTTTCTGGGGAGTACTACACGTGAATTGGCTGTGTGGGTCCTCCCAGGTGTTCGCTCTACAACCTCCACGGCCCCTGCAGGCAGCCCACACCACGGGGGACTACCCTGCACCCCTGCTCATGTCCCGCAGGCAGCCCATCCACCATGGGCATACCCCCCAGCCAACCCACATGTCACCTTGCACTACTGATCAACAATGCATGTCTCCCAGCACCCCCAACCCCCAGCAGTCAGGGGCACCCTCCACCAGGCCCCCACTCCTGTCTCCCTGCACCCCCACCCCCCAGCAGTCAGGGGCACCCTCCACCAGGCCCCCACTCCTGTCTCACTGCACCCCCTACCCCCCAGCAGTCAGGGGCACCCTCCACCAGGCCCCCACTCCTGTCTCCCTGCACCTCCTACGCCCCAGCAGTCAGGGGCACCCTCCACCAGGCTCCCACTCCTGCCTCCCAGCACCCCCACCCCCCAGCCACCAGGGGCAGCCTCCACCAGGCCCCCACTCATGTCTCCCACCACCCCCACCCCCCAGCAGTGCAGGGGCAGCCTCCACCAGGCCCCCACTCATGTCCCCTATTACCCCCACCCCCCAGCAGTGCAGGGGCAGCCTCCACCAGGCCCCCACACATGTCTCCCACCACCGCCACCCCCCAGCAGTGCAGGGGCAGGCCCCACCAGGCCCCCACTCATGTCCCCTATTACCCCCACCCCCCAGCAGTGCAGGGGCAGCCCCCACCAGGCCCCACTCATGCCCCCTATTACCCCCACCCCCCAGCAGTGCAGGGACAGCTTCCACCAGGCACCCACTCATGTCCACTATTACCCCCACCCCCCAGCAGTGCAGGGGCAGCCTCCACCAGGCCCCCACCCATGTCTCCCATCACCCCCAGCCACCAGGGGCAGCTTCCACCAGGTCCCCACTCATGTCGCCCACCACCCCCACCCCCCAGCAGTGCAGGGGCAGCCTCCACCAGGCCCCCACCCATGTCTCCCATCACCCCAACCCCCCAGCCACCAGGGGCAGCCTCCACCAGGCCCCCACTCATGTCGCCCACCACCACCACCCCCCAGCAGTGCAGGGGCAGCCTCCACCAGGCCCCCACTCATGTCTCCCACCACCCCCACCCCCCAGCAGTGCAGGGGCAGCCTCCACCAGGCCACCACCCATGTCTCCCATCACCCCCACCCCCCAGCCACCAGGGGCAGCCTCCACCAGGCCCCCACTCATGTCTCCCACCACCCCCAACCCCCAGCCACCAAGGGCAGCCTCCACCAGGCCCCCACTCATGTCCCCCTGCACCCTCACCCCCCAGCAGTGCAGGGGCAGCCTCCACCATGCCCCCACTCATGTCCCCCTGCACCCCCACCCCCCAGCAGTGCAGGGGCAGCCTCCACCAGGCCCCCACTCATGTCTACCACCACCCGCACCCCCCAGCAGTGCAGGGGCAGCCTCCACCAGGACCCCACTCATGTCCCCCTGCACCCCCACCCCCCAGCCACCAGGGGCAGCCTCCACCAGGCCCCCACCCATGTCTACCACCACCCCCACCCCCCAGCCACCAGGGGCAGCCTCCACCAGGGCCCCACCCATGTCCAACTCATGTCTCCCACCACCCCCACCCCCCAGCCACCAGGGGCAGCCTCCACCAGGCCCCCACTCATGTCTCCCATCACCCCCACCCCCCAGCCACCAGGGGCAGCCTCCACCAGGCCCCCACTCATGTCCCCTATCACCCGCACCCCCCAGCAGTGCAGGGGCAGCCTCCACCAGGCCCCCACTCATGTCTCCCATCGCCCCCACCCCCCAGCCACCACGGGCAGCCTCCACCAGGCCCCCACTCATGTCCCCTATCACCCCACCCCCCAGCAGTGCAGGGGCAGCCTCCACCAGGCCCCCACTCATGTCTACCACCACCCCCACCCCCCAGCAGTGCAGGGGCAGCCTCCACCAGGCCTCCACCCATGCCCAACTCATGTCTCCCACCACCCCCACCCCCCAGCCACCAGGGGCAGCCTCCACCAGGCCCCCACTCATGTCCCCTATCACCAACACCCCCCAGCCACCAGGGGAAGCCTCCACCAGGCCCCCACTCATGTCCCCCTGCACCCCCACCCCCCAACCACCAGGGGCAGCCTCTACCAGGCCCCCACTCATGTCCCCTATTACCCCCACCCCCCAGCAGTGCAGGGGCAGCCTCCACCAGGCCCCCACCCATGTCTCCCATCACCCCCACCCCCCAGCCACCAGGGGCAGCCTCCACCAGGCCCCCACTCATGTCCAACTCATGTCTCCCACCACCCCCACCCCCCAGCAGTGCAGGGGCAGCCTCCACCAGGCCCCCACTCATGTCCCCTATCACCCCCACCCCCCAGCAGTGCAGGGGCAGCCTCCACCAGGCCCCCATTCATGTCTCCCATCACCCCCACCCCCCAGCCACCAGAGGCAGCCTCCACCAGGCCCCCACTCATGTCCCCTATCACCCCCACCCCCCAGCAGTGCAGGGGCAGCCTCCACCAGGCCCCCACTCATGTCTACCACCACCCCCACCACCCAGCAGTGCAGGGGCAGCCTCCACCAAGCCTCCACCCATGTCCAACTCATGTCTCCCACCACCCCCACCCCCCAGCCACCAGGGGCAGCCTCCACCAGGCCCCCACTCATGTCCCCTATCACCCCCACCCCCAGCCACCAGGGGCAGCCTCCACCAGGCCCCCACTCATGTCCCCTATCACCCCCGCCCCCCAGCCACCAGGGGCAGCCTCCACCAGGCCCCCACTCATGTCCCCCTGCACCCCCACCCCCCAGCCACCGGGGGCAGCCTCCACCAGGCCCCCACTCATGTCTCCCACCACCCCCACCCCCCAGCAGTGCAGGGGCAGCCTCCACCAGGCCCCCACTCATGTCCAACTCTTGTTCCCCTGCACCCCCACCCCCCAGCACTGTGGGGCACCTGCCAGCAGGCCCCCACTCATGTCCAACTCATGTTCCCCTGCACCCCCACCCCCAGCACTGTGGGGCACCTGCCAGCAGGCCCCCACTCATGTCCAACTCATGTTCCCCTGCACCCCCACCCCCAGCACTGTGGGCACCTGCCAGCAGGCCCCCACTCATGTCCAACTCATGTTCCCCAGCCAACATGTCATCACAATCTAGATCCCTGGTCCCTATGGTCAGCCTCCAAATGCAAAACACCCACCCGAGTATTGCATCCACCCACTCAGAAATGGCAATAACGTGATAGAACAGCAAGTGCAAGTTTGGAAACGAACACATGTCCCTCACATACACCCAATGGGTGTCAGTGAATAAATATTTATTAAAGGAAACATGAATTGAATCAAAAATAAACTAACAGAAATGGGAATGTAAAAAAAGTAAAAAGAAGCATGTCCGTGACAAAATGCAAAACCAAAAATCAGAATCCAAAGGAATGGTGTCCAAAGTCACAGTCCACAAAATAAAATCCAATGGGAAATTATAATTGAAAGCCATTGCTCCATGGGTACATTGTAAAAAGAAAAGAAAATCCAACAGTGAACTATGTACAGGTGAACAAGACAGGGTCCATGATCCCAACAAAAGAAATGAAACCTATCTAACAACACTACCTAAAAAAAAATAACTATATACAAAAATGTGGCCCATTGTCCAAAAGGTCCAAAGAAAATGCAAAAACAAAGGAAACCTAACACTAACTACATAACTATTTACATGGGCAGCGGGCTAGTCCAACGGCTCACTGGATGTTGTCATGGGCCAGGGCATCATCGAACTCCTGTTCAATGGCTTGGAGGCGGGCATGTTCCCTGGCCCCGGGGCCTCGCAGGGATAAAGCAGTGTCCAGCTCTAACTCCCTGCGAAGACCCTCGAGGCACTCAGCCTGCCTCAGCGCCCTCTGCATGGAGTTCTCCGCCCTGACCATTGTGAGCCGTTCCTCCTCTGCCCGCTGCCGCTCCGCACCTATCTGCTGGCCCAACCGCTCCCACACGGAAGCCACTCCCATTCCAGGGTTCTCCTGCCCTCCGGCCGATGCCTGCACCCCTGATGTTGATGGCCCCGAGGCATGATGCCTCCCACGTCGAGCCTGCCGCTGCCTCCGACGGAACTGCCTGTGCCAGCACGACGGCATCCAGGCTGATGGAATCCAACGACGCCGTTGTGCACGTGCCCTGCCCGATGATGCCGTCACATCCTCCATCTGCTGGGGTCCAGTTGCTGGTGTGTCCACCCCTTCTGGACCTCCGACTCCCGACTGTGGCAGGGATGGGATCCCCACCGAGCCGGCTGCATTGGTCGGGGCAGGTCCACAGGGGGCCCTGGTGGCATCTGGGCCGGAAGACGGCATGGAGAACGACTGGTGCATAGTCTCCACAGAGGAGGAGAGGGTCGCCAGATTGGCCGACACATGTAGGAAACCCCCGACCCTGGCTGATCCCAACTGGGCCACGTCGGCACGGTGCTCTCCGTGATGACGTGCATGCTCCTCCCGGGAAGCACACACCTCATCACAAATTGCACCTGTGCACAATGCGACACCAATCAGGACCTTCTCCATACGGCCAGGGGTCCCCTCGTCCGCAGGTGGAGGGGAGTCAGATGACAAGGACATCCCCCCTACCTGCGGACGGGCCTGGGATGGGGCATCCCTGCTGGTGCATGGTGGTGCAGTCACAGTGTCAGGGACAGTGACATGCACAGGCCCCTCCACGGCGACCTGTGCTGCCTCCTGCCCCTGCCCCTGGACTGCAACACTTGCACCAGCAGGGATGCCCCCACCAGGCCCCATGTCCGCCTCAGTAGCGGCCTCCTCCTCCTCTGTGAAAACCACCAACCTGGATGGCTCCACCCCATCTTCCGCCATTGCAAGCCCCTGTGGGGGCTCACCCACCACTTCCGCTGCAGCCGTGGGGGCATCCCCGCCGCTTTGCTCCACAGAGCCGTCTCCGCCCTCTTCTTCACGTGGCGCTGTGTAGAGGGAGACGTAGAACACAAGCATCAGGGTACTGTACAATGGTCCCCTAGACAGGAAGCAATAGCAGATGAGTGGCACTGTCAAAGATCACTTCCATCATGTCCCTCCACAACACATGGCTCAGTGCAGGTAAAACACATGCGGTAACAGGCATGGCGCATGCTATGGACATTAGCATACATGTCCAAGTGATTCTTGAAACATACACTGTTGTTTTGGAACTCACATGCATCATGGGCCATGCCTATCACATGCACACACTTCACCCTAGTTTCATCCATCTGGCCTCGTACACCACAGACACAGTGGATACAAGGATGACTAGGCTGCATCAGTGAACCTGAACATTGCGACAGACATGTGTCATGCATCCCTGCCATTCACAAGTCACAGACACGCAGGTCAGACACACAGACATGGACAGCATACATGTACATGGCATCAGCACCCATCCCTCACCCCCACCCATGTCCAGGAACAGAGACTGGCATGCTTTCATGTGGCCATACCGCATAGGGCAACCCATGTTGCATTTGAACACATGCACCAACCGTGTGGTTCACACATTACTGGTCTCACATGCATGACATCCCTGCACACACACATGCATACATGGCCTATGTCACACATACAGGAAAGTATCAGACAACCAGCACACTGCAACATGCCCTGTCTCACACAGCAATGCTTGGCCAGTTACCGCTCAACTCCAGACGGCTCTGCCTCTCAAGGATCTGGGCGTGGAGCGCTGGGCCTACGCGTTCCAGGACCCTCATCTGGATGGTACTCATGCGGCCCCGGCCCCCCTCCACGAGGCGCCGGGCCTTCAAAAGGGTCCTGGACCTGCAGTCATCCCAGAGCACACGTGGATTTCCAACAATCGCGTGTGAAACTTCCCGCGCACCCCGAAACACACGTACCTAGACTAATCGCGTGTGGAACTTCCCGCGCACCCCGAAACACACGTACCGAGGCCAATCGCGTGTACGCTCACTTCCCTCAGATTACACGCGATGACACTCGGATGTGCAGTTTTACCACGTATGCTCTGTCATCACGTGTTATGAGGGAAACACCCGTGCGCGTCACGTCACAGACACGCTCATGCGCTATGGGCCTTTGGTCCAATGAAATCGCATATGCGTGCTGATGTGCATACGCGCTAAGGGCCTTTCCTCGATTCACACGCAGACGTGCAGGATTTTCATGTGCCAAATCACTCCGTATCAAGCTGGCCACGCGTAAGCACACGGAAGACCACGCTCCTGCCCACAAGGCCGAATTACTGCCCCCCAGAGCCCCGAGCACGCTCCCACCTGCCATCTGCTGCTGCCTGACTGCCTGCTGCCCACGTGCCCTGCCATTTGCTGCCTGCACATCAGCCAGGGGTGCTGTTGCTGTGACCACCCCTGCTGGAACCAAGACTCCCGACTGCGATTCCATCGCTCCACAGCCCAGCCCCAGGACCCAGTTGCCCACCCACTCCTGCCTCTGGGGTTGTCATGTCGGGCACTGCAACATCTGGCACCACTGACAACCCCCGGCCAGAGAGGCAGAGGGGCACCAGCTTCAGTGCCAGGGAAGTTTGTGTCCTGGTGGAGCAAGTCCTGGGGCAGTATGATGCCCTCTACGGAAGGGTGCGCGCCGACAAGGAAGGACGGACTCGGATCTGGACCAACATCGTGACTGCCATCAACGCGGAGGGGGTGGCAGTCCGCGACTACCAACATGTCAAGAAGCGCTGGGAGGACTTCAGGTCGAGGACCCTGAGCAAGGCCCGGCGCCTCTTGAAGGCAGCGGATGCTAAGGGGCGGCGGGGCCACTTGTCGGAAGATCAGATGAGGGTCCTGGAACGCATATCCCCAGTGCTCCACGTCCAGGTCCTTGAGAGGCAGACCCGTCTGGAGTCGAGCGGTAAGTGTACATGCATCATGATTGTAACCTGTGCGTGTGGTGATGTGCCAGTAGTGTGCCGGTTGCACATCTGTTTGTATGGGGCCGAGTATGGGTGGGGGTGTACAGGACCGTGAGGCTAACACATGCAAGGGCTGTCATGTGTGAGACATGGATGGTGCTTGTGTGTGTCGGCTTACATGCCAAATGCAGTTGCGTGGGCACACATGTTTGGATGAATGTGTATGTAAGTGGGCATGTTCGTGATGTCACGCATGTATGTTGTTCTCAGCTGCATGTATCAGCACTGTGTACATGTGCATGTTGTGTATTTGACAAGGGAACAGCAGTGATGCAACATGGATGCATGTGACAGCGGGATGTGGAAGCCTGATTGGCAGATGTGACATGGATGCCCATCGGAACACTGCGACAGTTGGCTGAGGTGTACACATGCATGCAAGTGTGGTGGTGTGCGTGCATTGGTAGTGCACTCCCTGTGTTGCATGTGATGTCTGGCTCACCTTTGCCTGCTCATGCTGTTGTATGTGTATGGATGGTGCTGGCAGTTGCAATGTGGCTGTGGTATGGCTCATGTGTGCAAGTTGAAATGACATGTGTTTTGCCCATTGTGATGCCATGTCTGAGGTTTGCCAATGGCACTCATGTGCAACTGTCATGTGTGTATGTGTCCATTGTACAGTGCCCTGATGCCTGTGTTTTATTTCTCCCTGTCTGCAGCGTCAACTGATGAAGAGGGCGGAGAAGGTGCTGTGTAGCACAGCGGCGGGGATCGCACCGCCAGCCGGAGACGCAAAGCCCGGCTCCCCTCCCAGGTTGTGATCTCGTCGGGGAGTGAGGAGTCCGGTGCCGCGTCCCAGGCCGCAGCTGCCGGGGGGAGGTCCAAGAGGCGGAGGTCGGAGTTGGACTCCTCGGCAGCAGAAGGGGCAGCTGGGACCCCACAGGGCCCAACGGGGGAAGATGGCACGGAGTCATCCAGGTTGGTGGGGGGCTTGGTGGAGGAGGAGGCCGTGCAAGCAACAGAGACGGGGTCTCGAGGTGGGGATTCCACTGGTGCTATTGGTGCAGTGCAGGACCAGGGACAGGAGGCAGCACAGGTCGCCGCGGAGGTGCCTGTGTGCAATCCTGTCCCTGATCCTGTCACTGCATCATCTTGCACCAGCAGGGATGCCTACGTCCAGACCCGTTTTCAGGCAGGGGATGAGCTCACGACAACTGGCCTTCCTCTGCCTGCGGACGTGGCTCTCCGGGTCCGGGTTGAGCCTGTCCTGACTGGTGTGGTGTTGCGTCAACGGGCCATGCGAGGTGACCTGCAGTCTTTTCATGAGGAGACTGCACGTCATCTCGAATGGCTCTTGACCGCGTCGGCCTACTGGGACAGGTCACCCAGGCCGGATTCCTCCGTTTGATGGGGCTTCCTACGACCCCCTCCTCAACTGAACCCCCTACGCGCCAGTCGTCCTCCGTGCCATCTTCCCACCCATCAGTCACCTGGGTGCCCTGTGGAGCTGCCTCTGACGGTGCGGCCAGGCTGGTGGAGGAGGCATCCCTGCCACAGTCGGGAGTCGGACGTCCAGAAAGGTGGCCACATCAACGACTGCACCCCAGCCAGCGGAGGATGTGCAGGCAGCAGGAGGCAGTGCACGGGCAGAGGCACAGCAGCAGCAGCAGCAACGTGGTGGGAACCATGATGGCTCGGGGCCTTCCACATCGGAGGGGCAGGCATCGGCCGGAGGGCAGGAGGACCCAGGACGGGAAATGTCTTCCGTGTGGCAGCGGTTGGGCCACGCCATAGATGCGGAGCGGCAGCGCGCGGAAGAGGCACGGCTCACGATGGTCAGGGCGGAGGACTCCATGCAGAGGGCCCTGAGGCGTGCCGAGTGCCTCGAGGCAATCCGCAGGGAGTTTGGGGGGAACATGTGGACGGCCCTGCGGACCCTCGGGAAGTTCCACATGCGATTGGCCCCGTGCGAGCAGGGTACGTGTATTCCAGGGGTGCGCGGGAAGTTCCAAACGCAATTTCAGCAGGGTACGTGTATTTCAGGGGTGCGCGGGAAGTTCCACACGCGAATTCAGCAGGGTACGTGTATTTCAGGGGTGCGCGGGAAATTCCACACGCGATTTCAGCAGGGTACGTGTATTTCAGGGTTTCTGGGGAGTACTACACGTGAATTGGCTGTGTGGGTCCTCCCAGATGTTCGCTCTACAACCTCCACGGCCCCTGCAGGCAGCCCACACCACGGGGGACTACCCTGCACCCCTGCTCATGTCCCGCAGGCAGCCCATCCACCATGGGCATACCCCTTAGCCAACCCACATGTCACCTTGCACTACTGATCAACAATGCATGTCTCCCAGCACCCCCACCCCCCAGCAGTGAGGGGCACCCTCCACCAGGCCCCCACTCCTGTCCCCCTGCACCCCCACCCCCTAGCAGTCAGGGGCACCCTCCACCAGGCCCCCACTCCCGTGTCCCTGCACCCCCTACCCCCCAGCAGTCAGGGGCACCCTCCACCAGGCTCCCACTCCTGTCTCCCAGCACCCCCACCCCCCAGCCACCAGGGGCAGCCTCCACCAGGCCCCAACTCATGTCTCCCACCACCCCCACCCCACAGCAGTGCAGTGTAGCCTCCACCAGGCTCCCACTCATGTCCCCTATTACCCCCACCCCCCAGCAGTGCAGGGGCAGCCTCCACCAGGCCCCCACTCATGTCTCCCACCACCCCCACCCGCCAGCAGTGCAGGGGCAGGCCCCACCAGGCCCCCACTCATGTCCCCTATTACACCCACCCCCCAGCAGTGCAGGGGCAGCCCCCACCAGGCCCCCACTCATGCCCCCTATTACCCCCACTTCCCAGCAGTGCAGGGGCAGCCTCCACCAGGCCCCCACTCATGTCCCCTATTACCCCCACCCCCCAGCAGTGCAGGGGCAGCCTCCACCAAGCCCCCACTCATGTCGCCCACCACCCCCACCCCCCAGCAGTGCAGGGGCAGCCTCCACCAGGCCCCCACTCATGTCTACCACCACCCCCACCCCCCAGCAGTGCAGGGGCAGCCTCCACCAGGCCCCACCCATGTCTCCCATCACCCCCACCCCCCAGCCACCAGGGGCAGCCTCCACCAGGCCCCCACTCATGTCGCCCACCACCCCCACCCCCCAGCAGTGCAGGGGCAGCCTCCACCAGGCCCCCACCCATGTCTCCCATCACCCCCACCCCCAGCCACCAGGGGCAGCCTCCACCAGGCCCCTACTCATGTCCCCTATCACCCCCATCCCCCAGCCACCAGGGGCAGCCTCCACCAGGCCCCCACTCATGTCCTCCTGCACCCCCACCCCCCAGCCACCAGGGGCAGCCTCCACCAGGCCCCCACTCATGTCCCCTATTACACCCACCCCCCAGCAATGCAGGGGCAGCCTCCACCAGGCCCCCACCCATGTCTCCCATCACCCCCACCCCCCAGCCACCAGGGGCAGCCTCCACCAGGCCCGCACTCATGTCCAACTCATGTCTCCCACCACCCCCACCCCCCAGCAGTGCAGGGGCAGCCTCCACCAGGCCCCCACTCATGTCCCCTATCACCCCCACCCCCCAGCAGTGCAGGGGCAGCCTCCACCTGGCCCCCACTCATGTCTCCCATCACCCCCAGCCACCAGAGGCAGCCTCCACCAGGCCCCCACTCATGTCCCCTATCACCCCCACCCCCCAGCAGTGCAGGGGCAGCCTCCACCAGACCCCCACTCATGTCTACCACCACCCTCACCCCCAGCAGTGCAGGGGCAGCCTCCACCAGGCCTCCACCCATGTCCAACTCATGTCTCCCACCACCCCCACCCCCCAGCCACCAGGGGCAGCCTCCACCAGGCCCCACTCATGTCCCCTATCACCCCCACTCCCCGGCCACCAGGGGCAGCCTCCACCAGGCCCCCACTCATGTCCCCCTGCACCCCCACCCCCCAGCCACCAGGGGCAGCCTCCACCAGGCCCCCACTCATGTCTCCCACCACCACCACCCCCCAGCAGTGCAGGGGCAGCCTCCACCAGGCCCCCACTCATGTCCAACTCTTGTTCCCCTGCACCCCCACCCCCAGCACTGTGGGGCACCTGCCAGCAGGCCCACACTCATGTCCAACTCATGTTCCCCTGCACCCCCACCCCCCAGCACTGTGGGGCACCTGCCAGCAGGCCCCCAATCATGTCCAACTCATGTTCCCCTGCACCCCCACCCCCCAGCACTGTGGGGCACCTGCCAGCAGGCCCCCACTCATGTCCAACTCATGTTCCCCTCCACCCCCACCCCCCAGCACTGTGGGGCACCTGCCAGCAGGCCCCCACTCATGTCCAACTCATGTTCCCCAGCCAACATGTCATCACAATCTAGATCCCTGGTCCCTATGGTCAGCCTCCAAATGCAAAACACCCACCCGAGTATTGCATCCACCCACTCAGAAATGGCAATAACATGATAGAACAGCAAGTGCAAGTTTGGAAACGAACACATGTCCCTCACATACACCCAATGGGTGTCAGTGAATAAATATGTATTAAAGGAAACATGAATTGAATCAAAAATAAACTAAATGAAATGGGAATTTAAAAAAAGTAAAAAGAAGCACGTCCGTGAAAAAATGCAAAACCAAAAATCAGAATCCAAAGGAATGGTGTCCAAAGTCACAGTCCACAAAATAAAATCCAATGGGAAATTATAATTGAAAGCCATTGCTCCATGGGTACATTGTAAAAAGAAAAGAAAATCCAACAGTGAACTATGTACAGGTGAACAAGCCAGGGTCCATGATCCAAACAAAAGAAATGAAACATATCTAACAACACTACCTAATAAAAAATAACTATATACAAAAATGTGGCCCATTGTCCAAAAGGTCCAAAGAAAATGCAAAAACAAAGGAAACCTAACACTAACTACATAACTATTTACATGGGCAGCGGGCTAGTCCAACGGCTCACTGGATGTTGTCATGGGCCAGGGCATCATCGAACTCCTGTTCAAAGGCTTGGAGGCGGGCATGTTCCCTGGCCCCGGGGTCTCGCAGGGATAAAGCAGTATCCAGCTCCAACTCCCTGCGAAGACCCTCGAGGCACTCAGCCGCCTTGGAGTTCCCCGCCCTGACCATTGTGAGCCGTTCCTCCTCAGCCCGCTGCCGCTCCGCACCTATCTGCTGGCCCAACCGCTCCCACATGGAAGCCACTCCCATTCCAGGGTTCTCCTGGCTTCCGGCCGATGCCTGCACCCCTGATGTTGATGGCCCCGAGCCATGATGCCTCCCACGTCGAGCCTGCCGCTGCCTCTGACGCAACTGCCTGTGCCAGCACGACGGCATCCAGGCTGATGGAATCCACCGACGCCGTTGTGCACGTGCCCTGCCCGATGATGCCGTCACATCCTCCATCTGCTGGGGTCCAGTTGCTGGTGTGTCCACCCCTGCTGGACCTCCGACTCCCGACTGTGGCAGGGATGGGATCCCCACCGAGCCGGCTGCATTGGTCGGGGCAGGTCCACAGGGGGCCCTGGTGGCATCTGGGCCGGAAGACGGCATGGAGAACGACTGGTGCATAGTCTCCACAGAGGAGGAGAGGGTCGCCAGATTGCCCGACACATGTAGGAAACCCCTGACCCTGGCCGATCCCAACTGGGCCACGTCGGCACGGTGCTCTCCGTGATGACGTGCATGCTCCTCCCAGGAAGCACACACCTCATCACGAATTGCACCTGTGCGCAACCCGACACCAATCAGGACCTTCTCCATACGGCCAGGGGTCCCCTCTTCCGCAGGTGGAGGGGAGTCAGATGACATGGACATCCCCCCTACCTGCGGACGGGCCTGGGATGGGGCATTCCTGCTGGTGCATGGTGGTGCAGTCACAGTGTCAGGGACAGTGACATGCACAGGCCCCTCCACTCCGACCTGGGCTGCCTCCTGCACCTGCCCCTGGACTGCAACACTTGCACCAGCAGGGATGCCATCACCCGGCCCCATGTCCGCCTCAGTAGCGGCCTCCTCCTCCTCTGTGGAAACCACCAACCTTGATGGCTCCACCCCATCTTCCGCCGTTGCAAGCCCCTGTGGGGGCTCACCCACCCCTTCCGCTGCAGCCGTGGGGACATCCCCGCCGCTTTGCTCCACAGAGCCGTCTCCGCCCTCTTCTTCACGTGGCGCTGTGTAGAGGGAGACATAGAACACAAGCATCAGGGTACTGTACAATGGTCCCCTAGACAGGAAGCAATAGCAGATGAGTGGCACTGTCAAAGATCACTTCCATCATGTCCCTCCACAACACATGGCTCAGTGCAGGTAAAACACATGCAGTAACAGGCATGGCGCATGCTATGGACATTAGCATACATGTCCAAGTGATTCTTGAAACATACACTGTTGTTTTGGAACTCATATGCATCATGGGCCATGCCTATCACATGCACACACTTCACCCTAGTTTCATCCATCTGGCCTCGTACACCACAGACACAGTGGATACAAGGATGACTAGGCTGCATCAGTGAACCTGAACATTGCGACAGACATGTGTCATGCATCCCTGCCATTCACAAGTCACAGACACGCAGGTCAGACACACAGACATGGACAGCATACATGTACATGGCATCAGCACCCATCCCTCACCCCCACCCATGTCGAGGAACAGAGACTGGCATGCTTTCATGTGGCCATACCGCATAGGGCAACCCATGTTGCATTTGAACACATGCACCAACCGTGTGGTTCACACATTACTGGTCTCACATGCATGACGTCCCTGCACACACACATGCATACATTGCCTATGTCACACATACAGGAAAGTATCAGATAACCAGCACACTGCAACATGCCCTGTCTCACACAGCAATGCTTGGCCACTTACCGCTCAACTCCAGATGGGTCTGACTCTCAAGGATCTGGGCGTGGAGCGCTGGGCCTACGCGTTCCAGGACCCTCATCTGGATGGTACTCATGCGGCCCCGGCCCCCCTCCACGAGGCGCCGGGCCTTCAAGAGGGTCCTGGACTTGCAGTCATCCCAGAGCACACGTGGATTTCCAACAATCGCGTGTGAAACTTCCCGCGCACCCCGAAACACACGTACCCAGACTAATCGCGTGTGGAACTTCCCGCGCACCCCGAAACACACGTACCCAGGCCAATCGCGTGTACGCTCACTTCCCTCTGATTACACGCGATGACACTCGGACGTGCAGTTTTACAACGTGTGCTCTGTCATCACCTGTTATGAGGGAAACACCCATGCGCGTCACGACACAGACGCGCTCACGCGCTAAGAGCCTTTGATCCAATGAAATCGAATATGCGTGCTGACGTGCATACGCGCTAAGGGCCTTTCCTCGTTTCACACGCAGACGTGCAGGATTTTCACGTGTCAAATCACTCCGTATCAAGCTGGCCATGCGTAAGCACACGGAAGACCACGCTCCTGCCCACGAGGCCGAATTACTGCCCCCCAGATCCCCGAGCACGCTCCCACCTGCCATCTGCTGCTGCCTGACTGCCTGCTGCCCACGTGCCCTGCCATTTGCTGCCTGCACATCAGCCAGGGGTGCTGTTGCTGTGACCACCCCTGCTGGAACCGAAGACTCCCGACTGCGATTCCATCGCTCCACAGCCCAGCCCCAGGACCCAGTTGCCCACCCACTCCTGCCTCTGGGGTCTCATGTCAGGCACTGCAACATCTGGCACCACTGACAACCCCCGGCCAGAGAGGCAGAGGAGCACCAGCTTCAGTGCCAGGGAAGTTGGTGTCCTGGTGGAGCAAGTCCTGGGGCAGTATGATGTCCTCTACAGAAGGGAGCGCGCCGACAAGGAAGGATGGACTGGGATCTGGACCGACTTCGTGACTGCCATCAACGCGGAGGGGGTGGCAGTCCGCGACTACCAACATGTCAAGAAGCGCTGGGAGGACTTCAGGTCCAGGACCCTGAGCAAGGCCCGGCGCCTCTTGAAGGCAGCGGATGCTAAGGGGCGCCGGGGCCACTTGTCGGAGATCAGATGAGGGTCCTGGAACGCATATCCCCAGCGCTCCACGTCCAGGTCCTTGAGAGGCAGACCCGTCTGGAGTCGAGCGGTAAGTGTACATGCATCATGATTGTAACCTGTGCGTGTGGTGATGTGCCAGTAGTGTGCCGGTTGCACATCTGTTTGTATGGGGCCGAGTATGGGTGGGGGTGTACAGGACCGTGAGGCTAACACATGGGAGGGCTGTCATGTGTGAGACATGGATGGTGCTTGTGTGTGTCGGCTTGCATGCCAAATGCAGTTGCATGGGCACACATGTTTGGATGAATGTGTATGTAAGTGGGCATGTTCGTGATGTCACGCATGTATGTTGTTCTCAGCTGCATGTATCAGCACTGTGTACATGTGCATGTGTGTGTATTTGACAAGGGTGCAACAGTGATGCAACATGGATGCATGTGACAGCGGGATGTGGAAGCCTGATTGGCAGATGTGACATGGATGCCCATCGGAACACTGCGACAGTTGGCTGAGGTGTACACATGCATGCAAGTGTGGTGGTGTGTGTGCATGTGTAGTGCACTCCCTGTGTTGCATGTGATGTCTGGCTCACCTTTGCCTGCTCATGCTGTTGTATGTGTATGGATGGTGCTGGCAGTTGCAATGTGGCTGTGGTATGGCTCATGTGTGCAAGTTGAAATGACATGTGTGTTGCCCATTGTGATGCCATGTCTGAGGTTTGCCAATGCCACTCATGTGCAACTGTCATGTGTGTATGTGTCCATTGTACAGTGCCCTGATGCCTGTGTTTTATTTCTCCCTGTCTGCAGCGTCAACTGATGAAGAGGGCGGAGAAGGTGCTGTGGAGCACAGCGGCGGGGATCGCACCGCCAGCCGGAGACGCAAGGCCCGGCTCCCCTCCCAGGTTGTGATCTTGTCGGGGAGTGAGGAGTCCGGTGCCGCGTCCCAGGCCACAGCTGCTGGGGGGAGGTAAAAGCGGCGGAGGTCAGAGTTGGACTCCTAGGCAGCAGAAGGGGCAGCTGGGACCCCACAGGGCCCAACGGGGGAAGATGGCACGGAGTCATCCAGGTTGGTGGGGGGTTTGGTGGAGGAGGAGGCCGTGCAAGCAACAGAGACGGGGTCTGGAGGTGGGGATTCCACTGGTGCTAGTGGTGCAGTGCAGGACCAGGGACAGGAGGCAGCACAGGTCGCCGCAGAGGTGCCTGTGTGCAATCCTGTCCCTGATCCTGTCACTGCATCATCTTGCACCAGCAGGGATGCCTACGTCCAGACCCGTTTTCAGGCAGGGGATGAGCTCACGACAACTGGCCTTCCTCTGCCTGCGGACGTGGCTATCCGGGTCCGGGTTGAGCCTGTCCTGACTGGTGTGGCGTTGCGTCAACGGGCCATGCGAGGTGACCTGCAGTCTTTTCATGAGGAGACTGCACGTCATCTCGAATGGCTCTTGACCGCGTCGGCCTACTGGGACAGGTCACCCAGGCCGGATTCCTCCGTTTGATGGGGCTTGTAACGACCCCCTCCTCAACTGAACCCCCTACGCGCCAGTCGTCCTCCGTGCCATCTTCCCACCCATCAGTCACCTGGGTGCCCTGTGGAGCTGCCTCTGACGGTGCGGCCAGGCTGGTGGAGGAGGCATCCCTGCCACAGTCGGGAGTCGGACGTCCAGCAGGGGTGGCCACATCAACGACTGCACCCCAGCCAGCGGAGGATGTGCAGGCAGCAGGAGGCAGTGCACGGGCAGAGGCGCAGCAGCAGCAACGTGGTGGGAGCCATGATGGCTCGGGGCCTTCCACATCGGAGGGGCAGGCATCGGCCGGAGGGCAGGAGGACCCAGGACGGGAAGTGTCTTCCGTGTGGCAGCGGTTGGGCCATGCCATAGATGTGGAGCGGCAGCGAGCGGAAGAGGCACAGCTCACGATGGTCAGGGCGTAGAACTCCATGCAGAGGGCCCTTAGGCGTGTCGAGTGCCTCGAGGCAATCCGCAGGGAGTTTGGGGGGAACATGTGGACGGCCCTGCGGACCCTCAGGGCCATGGAGGAGGAGCGCCTCCTGGACATTGAGCAGGAGTTCGATGATGCCCTGGCCCGGAACATCCCGAAGTGAGCCGTCGGACTAGCCCGCTACCCTTGTAAATAGTTATATAGTTAGTGTTAGGTTTCCTTTGGTTTCGCATTTTTTTTGGGCCTTTTGGACAATGGGCCACATTTTTGTATATAGTTATTTTTTTTAGGTAGTGTTATTAGATAGGTTTCATTTATTCGGTTGGGATCATGGACCCTGGATTGTTTATCTGTACATAGTTGACTTTTGGATTTTCAATTTTTATTATGATTTCGCCATGGAGCAATGGTTTTCGATTTTAATTTTCCATTGGATTTACTTTTGTGGACTGTGACTTTGGACACCTTTCCTTTGCATTATGATTTGTGGTTTAGCATTATTTCACGGACCTGCTGTTTCTTTTTTTTTAATTTCTATTATTGTTTGTTTATTTTTGATTCAATATATGTTGTTTTTAATACATATTTTTTCTTCAAAGTTCAATGTGTAGTATCATCTCATTGGTTTCATGCATATCATGATATGGGTTTTGACATTCACTGACACCCATTGGGTGTATGTGAGGGACATGTGTTCATTTCCAAAGTTGCAATTGGGCTTCTATCATGTTTTTGCCATTTCTAAGTGGGTGGATGCAATACTCGGGTGGGTGTTTGCCATTTGGAGGCTGACCATAAGGGCCAGGGATCTACATTGTGGTGACATGTTGGCTGGGAAACATGGGTGGGGGCCTGGTGGAGGCTGCCTCTGCACTGTTGGGGGTGGGGGTGCAGTGGGACATGAGTGAGGGCCTGGTGGAGGCTTCCCCTGCACTGCTGGGGGGTGGGGGTGCAGGGGGACATGAGTGGGGGCCTGGTGGAGGCTGCCCCTGCACTGCTGGGGGGTGGGGGTAATGGGGGACATGAGTGGGGGCCTGGTGGAGGCTGCTCCTGGTGGCTGGGAGGTGGGGGTGGTGGTAGACATGGGTGGGGGCCTGGTGGAGGCTGCCCCTGGTGGCTGGGGGGTGGGGGTGCAGGGGGACATGAGTGGGGGCCTGGTGGAGGCTGCCCCTGCACTGCTGGGGGGTGGGGGTGGTGGTAGACATGAGTGGGGGCCTGGTGGAGGCTGCCCCTGGTGGCTGGGGGTGGGGCTGGTGGGAGACATGAGTTTGACATGGGTGGGGGCCTGGTGGAGGCTGCCCCTGCACTGCTGGGGGGTGGGGGTGGTGGTAGACATGAGTGGGGGCCTGGTGGAGGCTGCCCCTGCACTGCTGGGGGTGGGGGTGATAGGGGACATGAGTGGGGGCCTGGTGGATGCTGCCCCTGGTGGCTGGGGGGTGGGGGTGGTGGGAGACTTGAGTTGGACATGGGTGGGGGCCTGGTGGAGGCTGCCCCTGGTGGCTGGGGGGTGGGGGTGGTGGTAGACATGGGTGTGGGCCTGATGGAGGCTGCCCCTGGTGGCTGGGGGGTGGGGGTGCAGGGGGACATGAGTGGGGGCCTGGTGGAGGCTGCCCCTGCACTGCTGGGGGTGGGGGTGGTGGTAGACATGAGTGGGGGCCTGGTGGAGGCTGCCCTTGCACTGCTGGGGGGTGGGGGTGCAGGGGGATATGAGTGGGGGCCTGGTGGAGGCTGCCCCTGCACTGCTGGGGGGTGGGGGTAATAGGGGACATGAGTGGGGGCCTGGGGGAGGCTGCCCCTGGTGGCTGGGGGGTGGGGGTGGTGGTAGACATGGGTGTGGGCCTGGTGGAGGCTGCCCCTGGTGGCTGGGGGGTGGGGGTGGTGGTAGACATGGGTGTGGGCCTGGTGGAGGCTGCCCCTGGTGGCTGGGGGGTGGGGGTGCAGGGGGACATGAGTGGGGGCCTGGTGGAGGCTGCCCCTGCACTGCTGGGGGTGGGGGTGGTGGTAGACATGAGTGGGGGCCTGGTGGAGGCTGCCCTTGCACTGCTGGGGGGTGGGGGTGCAGGGGGATATGAGTGGGGGCCTGGTGGAGGCTGCCCCTGCACTGCTGGGGGGTGGGGGTAATAGGGGACATGAGTGGGGGCCTGGGGGAGGCTGCCCCTGGTGGCTGGGGTGTGGGGCTGGTGGTAGACATGGGTGGGGGCCAGGTGGAGGCTGCCCCTGGAGGCTGGGGGGTGGGGGTGCAGGGGGACATGAGTGGGGGCCTGGTGGAGGCTGCCCCTGCACTGCTGGGGGGTGCGGGTGATAGGGGACATGAGTGGGGGCCAGGTGGAGGCTGCCCCTGGTGGCTGGGGGGTGGGGGTGATGGAAGACATGAGTGGGGGCCTGGTGGAGGCTACCCCTGCACTGCTGGGGGGTGGGGGTGATAGGGGACATGAGTGGGGGCCTGGTGGAGGCTGCCCCTGGTGGCTGGGGGGTGGGGGTGGTGGTAGACATTGGTGGGGGCCTGGTGGAGGCTGTCCCTGGTGGCTGGGGGGTGGGGGTGCAGGGGGACATGAGTGGGGGCCTGGTGGAGGCTGCCCCTGCACTGCTGGGGGGTGGGGGTGGTGGTAGACATGAGTGGGGGCCTGGTGGAGGCTGCCCCTGCACTGCTGGGGGTTGGGGGTGCAGGGGGACATGAGTGGGGGCCTGGTGGAGGCTGCCCCTGCACTGCTGGGGGGTGGGGGTAATAGGGGACATGAGTGGGGGCCTGGTGGAGGCTGCCCCTGGTGGCTGGGGGGTGGGGGTGGTGGGAGACATGGGTGGGGGCCTGGTGGAGGCTGCCCCTGGTGGCTGGTGGGTGGGGGTGCAGGGGGACATGAGTGGGGGCCTGGTGGAGGCTGCCCCTGCACTGCTGAGGGGTGGGGTGGTGGGAGACATGAGTGGGGGCCTGGTGGAGGCTGCACCTGCACTGCTGCGGGGTGGGGGTGGTGGTAGACATGAGTGGGGGCCTGGTGGAGGCTGCCCCTGCACTGCTGGGGGGAGGGGGTGCAGGGGGACATGAGTGGGGGCCTGGTGGAGGCTGCCCCTGCACTGCTGGGGGGTGGTGGTAGACATGGGTGGGGGCCTGGTGGAGGGTGCCCCTGGTGGCTGGGGGGTGGGGGTGCAGGGAGACATGTGTTGGTGATCAGTAGTGAAGGTGACATGTGGGTTGGCTGGGGGGCATGGCCATGGTGGATGGGTTGCCTGTGGGACATGAGCAGGGGTGCAGGGTAGTCCCCTGTGGTGTGGGCTGCCGGCAGGGGCCGTCGAGGGTGTAGAGGGAACACCTGGGAGGACCCACACGGCCAAGTCACGTGTAGCATTCCCCGGCACCACCTAAATACATGTACCCTGCTGAAATCGCGTGTGAATCTTCCCGTGCACCTCGGAATACACGTACCCAGGCCAATCGCGCGTGGAACTTCCCGCGCATCCAGAAGTACACGTACCCAGGCCAATCGCGTGTGGAACTTCCCGCGCACCCCGAAGTACACGTACCCAGGCCAATCGCGTGTGGATCTTCCCGCGCCACCCGTAGTACACGTACCCAGGCTAATCGCGTGTGGGACTTCCCGCGCACCCCGAAGTACACGTACCCAGACCAATCGCGTGTGGAACTTCCCGCGCACCCCGAAACACACGTACCCAGGCTAATCGCGTGTGGAACTTCCCGCGCACCCCGTAGTACACGTACCCAGGCTAATCGCGTGTGGGACTTCCTGCGCACCCCGAAGTACACGTACCCAGGCCAATCGCGTGTGGAACTTCCAGTGCACCCCGAAGTACACGTACCAAGGCTAATCGTGTGTGGAACTTCCCGCGCACCCCGAAACACACGTACCCAGGCTAATCGCGTGTGGGACTTCCCACGCACCCCGAAGTACACGTACCCAGGCCAATCGCGTGTGGAACTTCCCGTGCACCCTGAAGAACACGTACCCAGGCTTATCGCGTGTGGGACTTCCCGTGCACCCAGGTACACACGCACACGCTATTTTTCACACAACGGGTGTCCGTGTTTGTCGGTACCCCTTTGCACCTCATTTGTCCTAGAGGACCACTGTATGGACCATTCATCATGGCTGTATATGGGTGCTTTTTGTTATCGCACATTTTGACGCACATTTTTTTCAGGCGCAGGGACGCTACCGCCTGCTTTCTTGTGACGTACTTGTTTGGCCCTGTGCGCGTCTTTGACCGTGCGCTGGTTTGCCCTATTCGATTCCATGAATATGGGTTGTACGCGAGCGTGTGGGCGTTCCGTGCACTTGCCCCCTGTACTTCCCCCGTGACGCCCATATTTTCACGCGTTGTTCCCCATTCCGTGTTACGCCCCGTGTTCCGCCTACTTTTGTGATGTGCGCCGCGCTATGTGTGATTTCGCAGTGGCCGTGGCGCAAGCTGTTGGATGACCTGTGCGCCGGCGTGCGCAGCGCACATTTTTAGCGCACATCCAATGGTTTTCTCGCGCACGGACTTCCATGAATCGATTTGCGGTGGTTTCCCTGCGATTTTCGCACTTGCACTGCGATTTTCACACTTTTCCTGCGATTCGCATGTTTTGGCACATCTGCGCGGGAATTTTCGGCGCACATTAATTCCATGAATCGACCCCTTAGTCTCTACCTACAAAAAGGAAATCATCATTGCTAAACGGCAATCTTACAACCAGAGAATATCACAAGCCAAATCCAGTACTAAGGAACTGTTCACTATCATCAAAGAACTGAAAACACCTGTCCTAGTCCCAGACACATGTGTGAAAGATAAACAATGGTGCACCAGTGTCCAATATGCCCCGTCTAATAAAGTAGCAGGCCTTCAAATCAAAATTTCCAACAAGAAAGATTCCCTAACCAACTCTACCAACTTCACTAATATTCCCACACACACAACACCAGGCCTCACGCCTCAGAACCCGATACCTAACCCACTCTCCCGCTTCAGCTTTTCCAAAGTCTCTATGCTAGAAGTGGAAAAAATCATCCTCAGCCTTAAACCCTCAAACTGTCAGGGCAACCCTTGCCCCGCACATATCATCAAAGACGCAGCAAGAGACCTCTCACCATTCATCACCAAACTTATTAATGCCTCCTTCCCATCAGGTACCATCCCTAATAACCTTAAAGAATCGTGGGTCCTCCCTCTACTCAAAAAACCCTCCCTAGACCCGACGATACCGACTAACTACAGACCCATTACCACCATCCCCTTTTTGCTCAAAATACAAGATAAGGCAGCCTATCAACAAATACAAAATATCTTCAGCAAAACCATCTCCTGGGAATCCGGCAATCAGGCTTTAGACCCCAACATGGGACATAGACAGCTCTCGTTGACCTTAAGGCCCAAATCGACACCCTGTGAGATAATGGGAAAACGGCTCTATTGCTTCTACTAAACCTCTCCGCAGCATTCGATCTAGTGGATCACAGAATTCTCTGTAACCACCTAGACTCGGTTGCCCACTTCTCCCAAGAAGCCATCGGCTGGATTGAGTCATTCCTGAGCAACAGATGCATATGTGTCTTCTCCACCTCAGACTCCGCCGACCCCATCCCCATCACATGTGGGGTCCTCCAGGGTTCATGCGTCTCCCCTACACTCTACAACGTGTTCACGAAGCCCCTGTTTGATGATCTGGACGATCTGGGTATCACCTACACTAATTACGCTGATGATACCCAGATCCTCATCCCGTTGACGGGAGATTACAACAAGGATTTGGCCTTTTAGAACAGGGTGTACCTCATCATCCAGGCATGGATGGCCTCCCACAGTCTATGCCTGAATGATGACAAGACTGAACTCATCATCCTCGGATCCACCCCTAACCTAAACAAACTGGACCACAACTACTCGAGCTTCACTATAGATGGCAACCCCGTCAAGGTAGCAAAAGTAGTGAAAACCCTAGGAATCTACCTAGACTCCGCCCTCTCCTTCCATAAACAGGTTAGCTCCATGGCCTCTTCCACAGCCTACACATGTAAACTTATAAGAGCAGCCAAACCTTTCCGATCCACTGAGAATTGCATTACCCTTGCCAGAGCCCTTGTTTTATCAAAACTTGACTATTGTAACGCCCTTTATGTTGGAGCCAACAAACAGATTACTAACAAAATCCAGACCTTGCAAAATAATGCTCTCAGCGCAGCGCTCAGCATCCCCAAGAGAGCCCATATCTCCAACATCAGGAGATCTCTTAACTGGCTCACCATCACCGACAAAATCTGGCTCAAACTAGCCTCATTAACACACAAATGCCTCAATAATGCAGCCCCCGCTACTTAGCTGACAGAATAAAAAGATACTCCCCTAACATGCCCACCAGAACTTCCAATGCTAACTTGCTTACAGTTCCCAGGTTCAACTGATCCAAAATGGGCGGTAACAGCTTCCAGGTGAAAGCAGCCCAACACTGGAACTCCCTACCACTCACCCTTAGGACACCCCAAACCTACCCCCTCTTTAGACATAACTACATCCAGTGGCTAAAGGATAACGACCAGTAACTGACCTGCCTTAGCATTCTATGCTTCTATGTAAATATGTATATTTGTAAAGTGTATATCATTGTATCCATCACAACTGTATTAGACTATGCATACACTGTAAATTACTGTACAGCAATGTAACCAAGCTGAGAATAACCTTACTGCTCCTGCGTCCTCATACCTTCGGGTCTGGTGCACAATATGAATGAATAAACTAAACTAAACTAAACTAAACTAAACTAAACTAAACTAAACTAAACTAAACTAAACTAAACTTAACTAAACAGAATCAGGGAGGGCCTAGAGGATCAAATAGCTACCTGCTGTAGTAGTGCCTCTGAGTCAGAGGATGAGTGGACATGGGTGACTAAGACTAAAAAGGCCAACAAAATAAAGAAGTCTATACAAAAAGATCCCCTGAAGCAGATCAAGTCCGTTAGGAGTGTTATAACGCCCTATCATAAAAATGGCAAGTAATCAGTCAGGCAACACCTTGAGTTATACTAACAGATGATGGATACTTTTCATCTGAAAGATAGTCAGATTTTCGTCCAATATGTAAACTGGATATTTTCCCCTGAGTACTCCGGCTTCTTTGCGGGGCTGGAGGATCAGAACCACTCCAGATCGTCCACCTACAGGGCAGCCATCTTAAAACATTTTTTTGGTCCATAAAAATACCGAAGAGTCCCACAAGGCAGCCAACAATCTGCAGTGTGGGGACGATAAGGCCCACAAGAATTTGTGCAAGAACTTAAACGTGCCTTTGCGCAGACCACCAGGAGGGTGCGCACAGACAGTAGGGTGTTCATTAACACCTTCTTCCATGCGCTCCCCAAAAACATCATGACCCAGCTGGTGAGGGACTTTCACGAGAAGAGATCACTGGACTGGGTCATTGAACAGGTGACCCGTATTTATGAAGTTCAGAAACCTGTAGAGAAGAAACACACCAATAAAAACCCCAAACCAGCCAACACTCCTCCTGCTGCTAAGGTGGCGGAAGTGAAGGTTGCCCCAATTTTAGATCTGGAGATGGGGGGCCTAAAAATATACCTATACAGAACTTACCCAACCAAAGAACCAGAAGGCCCTCGGGCCATTCCAAGAGAAGTAGTCAGGGAGGTAATCCCACAAATGGGACCTCTAACTCCTCGGACAACATAGGCCCCGACACAAGGGCAACAAACCCATCCTAGGGTATGTGTGAACTCCACCAGCCGAAGGGGGGATCCAACCAGGTAGCTACCAACCCAGGAAACTTCCCTCCTAACTTTCCCCAGGAGGGAATTAATCCCCCAAATGCTGGGTTTCTTTCAACCCTCCTTTCTTTCCCCCCTTTCCTGAGCACAGACAGCCCAATCCGGGAGAGGGGAGGCCAAGGGTGGAGGGTTACCAGAAATATGCCAACCCAGGGTATTATAGAGGAAGGGACAGTTACCCTTCCCGTGATCCACCTAGTGTGGTCCAGAGACCCCCGTGCCAGTCAGAGCGGGTGTCCCAACTGGAGCGCCAAGTACAGAACTTGTCCAAGGATCTGGGTCGCATGTTGAGGGCTCAGCAGAACCCTCAGATGAACATGGCAGCTCAGAACTCCACAAACCAAGGGTCTGGTAATCCAGAGCAATGACGGGGAGAGAACAACGACAATTCACCGGTCCCAAAGCAGGATGCACGGGGGAAGGGAGTTGTAAATCCTCAGGGGAAGCTTCCTTCCCCATTTGTAAAAGCCCCAGGAAACCCAGGAACCAGAACCAAAATCTCCTGCCTCCGAAAGTCTGCAACCTAAGGAACTTAGGGCGGGTAGGAGAAATAAAGGACCTAAAAAGACCCATTTTGTGGAGGAGGTTAGTGTCCTCCAATTTGAAGGAGAGGGGCCCTCAGAGGACTCTGGGAAAAGGATTTTCTCCTTCAGGGATGGGGGAACTCCTCCCAAAGAAAAATGGGTACCGAGAGATCCTAATAAAGATTGAGTAAATGTGGGGACTGAGTTAGAACCGCCCATCATTGAACCCCAGAATGATTGCTTGGAAATAAACACTGCCCAAAAATATTCTGGGGACTGCCTCCAAAAAGGGGGAGCGGCCCAGAATCAGAACCAGGGGAGCCCAAAACTCCCCCAATATCCAACGGTCCTATTTTTTTTGCAGGTCCCCAAGCTCCCACACAGAATCATGGCCAACCCTATTTTGGGGACTGCCTTCAAAAAAGGGGGTGGGGGTAGCCCAGAACCAGAGAAAGAAGATTCCCTAGCTCCCCAAAGCCATTCTGGGGACTGCCTCCAAAAAGGGGAGGGCGGCCCAGAACCAGAGAAAGAATATTCGCGAGCTCCCTAAAGCCATTCTGGTGACTGTCTCCAAAAAGGGGGATATAGCCCCGAATCAGAAAGGGAGGAGCCCGAGACTCCTCGAATCCCTGAGTGTGAAATTGCCTAGTCAGATTCCCAAACCACCTATCTCCATAGTGGGGACCGCCTGCTAGAAGGGGGGGCAGCTCAGAACCAGCACAAGAGGAACCCCAAACATTACCAACCAGACTCAGAAAAAGGGGAGCCCGAAACTCCCCAAATAGCGGTGTGTCAAAATTCTTTGCCAGATTCCACAACTCAAACACTGACTCTTGACCCAACTATCCCGGTGTCAGAGTCAGAAATAAGTAAGTTGACCACCCAGCTTACCAAGAACGCCCATTACCTTTGCCCATTGGAGGAGAAGGAAGGTAGATTCTACACCTCCATCCAAGTGCAAGGGTAATGTGCAATTCCAGTGCTGGTGGACACTGGACCCCAAGCAACTCTGCTGTCAAAGAGAGTCTTTGAGCAGCTAAATTCAGGAAGGGGGAGAGATACCAGATCCCTCACACCCCTCTTCCTGGACAACTCCAGAACTTTGACGGGAAGGAAATTCCTGTTGAGGGGTCCGCAGAGCTGGAAATTAAAATTGGCCGACACAAGATGAAGCACCCGGTCATAGTCGTGGTGCCAGAGGGAACCCCCTGTTCATTAGGGAATGACATCCTCCGTAGGTTGTCTCCCCTAATAGACTGTGTGAATAAGGTACTCTGGACCCAGACTCACAGGCCAATCAAATTAAAACAGAGTGTCAACCATGTTAGTCTTAATGGCACATGCCACATGGTTGAACAAAAACCAGACCAAATTAACTTTTACCTTCAAAATAACCAAATCCCGGATGTTACCATCATAGCTGTGGGACAACAAACTGGTGATGGGAACTCCTCTCCATTTCTGCAAATCAACCTTCCCTCCATTCTCAAGTGGCATTCCGCACTGGAAGGAGATATTCTAAAATTCTTTATGAATTCACAATCAGAAAATCCCAATTCCATAGCCAAAATTGATATCAAACCAGCGCTAAGTGTAGCTGGCATTCTGAAGACGGGTGAACAGCTCTTCCTCCTGATTCAGTTAAATGACGGGAAGGAGTCTGTTCTCGCCCGAGTTGACTTGAATAGCGAAGAAAACTTCATCAGCGAAGTATTTTTCAAGACACTCCCAAAAGACCTGACCCTACCCGCCGTAGAGTCAGTGAAGCAATGGGTATGGGGCCTGGAAATGCCCCGCTCCAACCATCTTCTGCTTAGCAGTTGCATGATCAAAATTTCTAGAGATAAGAAAAGCATAGTACATCATTGTTGTGTCGTGCAAGGTGTTCCTTACGCCTTTTATATGAGCAGTCACCTCCTCAACCAGCTCGGGATTAATTTGGACCCCAGTCATTGCCAAGCCCGGTCCCAACTGGAGAGTAAATCTCAGGATCCTGGCAGTCCTAAAGGAAGCCTTCCGGTCAGCACTATTTCTATGGTAGGAAATGGAATTTCAGAAATGGAGGAGAGGTCACCATCCCAGGCCTTACCTACAGAATCCACATCCCCAGATGTGACCTGCTGGCTGAAAGACAAGTGGGTCCACATAAACCAGCTAAATAGTTCCCATCCCAGGCATACTTTGGGACAAATAGAACAACCTGCAGAAAGCCCAGAGGCAGAGAAGGATGAAACCTAGAAGAATTTGAAATGGTCATTAAATACATGCGGGGAATGTTGTGGGGGAATAGTGTAATTTGTCACTGAATGTATGCGTCTATCCCACTGCTGAAATCCCCATTGGAGCAATAGTGGGAAAATGTCCATAAATGAGTTATGTTCTGTTTTCTACTATTGGCACTAAGTGGACTTAATCACCAAGGAGGACCTCCTCGGGGACCGGGAGGAAAAACCAAAGAGATCTGGAGTGTCGCTCCACACTGGAAAAGAAAGCATGAGAGAAGACGGGGGTATCATTCCTACTCCAACCAGAGCCGACGATGAGAGTGTGTCGTACCAATCACTGACGGGAGAAAAACCTACACCGGAACAAACCGTGTTCTTCACATGGACAGAAAGAAAAATCCCACATACCTGTCTTCCCCACGACTGGAATTCAAGCTGAAGTTGGGGGGGGGCTTTTGTGGGATATTTTGACCCATTCCGATATGCCCCACTGCATCAATTTACAAATGGGGCAAGAAACAGCCAAAAATTGATGCGCTAACCCCTGTGCGTGCAAAAATCTGCAAAACTGCATGCGGGTCACAATCAAAAAAGTCTGCACACCCCGCCACACACAGTCAAAGTGGGGGTAAAAGCAGAATTCTCACTGCAGGAGCATGCCAGTGGGTTCTGTCACATTCAAACATGGAGCAAGGTTGCAAAATTGGGCTAAAAAGCGAAACTGCATTTTAAAATGCAGCTGTGCAACCTTCAAAGTGCTGTTTTGGCACTAGATCCTTTCTATTTTCTAGTGAACCATTGAAATTAAAAGGGTTACAGATCTTCCAGTGGCTCAGAGGAGCTGGGCCTCACTGACTGACAGCAGCTAAGAAATGTATTTCATGAAAAGGCAGCACAGCAACATTGTTTTCCGTTTCACAGGAAAAATGCAGCTAAAATGGCAACATGTAACCACTTCAGCTATGTAGAGAGAACTCCAACCAAAGGCTGGATACATACATCCAGACTGCAGACAAATCCCAGCACTCAAGGATAGAAATAATGCTGAATAAATGTGTGTGCTGCAGAGGAAAATCTGATGTAAAAGACTCAGTTTGAGTGTGTTTTTCAGGAAGAAAGTGCAAAATCGCCTTTTTAAAAGCATGTTTTGGTTTAAAAGTTTAATTCTCGAAGAAAAGTCAAAGGATTGCTAATGTCAAAATACACTGATAACTGTGTTTGTTTAGGTAACTTAAAGTCAAAACTCAATCTTGAGTTAATTAAATATTTAATTCTGGGCTGACAGCCTCAGCCTGGGAATGGTTGACACCTTGTCACTGACAGGAAAAGACGAATTGCTGATGGAAGGTTCTCGCATACTCAGATCAAAGAACTCTATAGACATTTGTCTGTGGCCCAGCCAAAGACAATGGCAGGTTGAACACTCACCTCCACAGGGGAGGGGCAGGAAACTTCCATCTGGACCCCTGCCCAGATCAAAGGAATTTGACAGCTGTTGCCAGTGAAAGAAAAGTAAATAAAACTCTGAAAGGACTTTTGGTGTTTAAATGCCTATTTGTAATTGAGCTTAAATATCTTTATCTTTGCCACATGAAGAAGGATAAATCTAAAAGTCAGTGGTCTAATATTGCATAACCGGGTTTTAGGGGTGAATGCACAGATATATACTGAATTAGGAATTGTTAGGCCAAACCTTTATGATTAAATTTTACAAAATTCCACAGAAAGACAAAGCCAGCTCTCACTGACGTAGGAGTTGGATCCAAATGTAACCCATAAAATATGTAATGCATGTGTCCGATTGTATTAGAGGGCATGATTAGGAAATGTGTATTTGTGGGAAAGTTAAATAGTGGTTCAAATAATTGTGGGAGTTCCCAAGTCACATCATAAAATATGACAGCTCTTTCTGTCTTCCAACCAGAAAAAGGCAAGTGCCTTTGACCTATAACAGCCATGTGGGTGTGGTTTGTAATTCTGCCCTACCATAAACAGAGTGATGTCACTTGGCATGATAAATATAGGAACCTCACAACAAACAGACGCACTGATTCCTGACTACATTCTGCTTTCCGCGTGACGCTCTAGTCCTGACTTCTTCATTCTGTTCCTGATTCTTCATTTTGCAGTCGATTCCAGACTTCTTTGCAAAACCCAGTCCTCAGCAATTGTTGAACTCTTCTTCAGCTAGGCCCAATTCCTGAGCCATCCCACTTAAGGGAAATAATTCTGATCCAGTCTGCCTTGCCTGCTGAAACTAGCCATACCGCTGATCTACAGTGTCCAGTGACCAGAAGGGCCAATCCAATCCTGTTGTGGTGCCAGTCCAATTGACCAGAACCGCACCGCTGACCATCCCACCAGAGGTGCCCTGCTGCCGGTAGATCGACCTGTGATGACCAGAACCTGGCGGTCCAATCTTAATTTACAGTGGACTGTAATTGTAAACAGGAATCATAGCAACCCATAATATATTTGCCTTGTCCTATCCCAATATATAACCATTCTCTCTTTAACTTAAGACCTTGTAATAGTGTTACGCCATTCTAGAATCTTTGCTTTGATTTCTTGTGCTAGTAATAATTTATTTTAATCCTTTTGTCTTGTGAACATCCCAAACCCTTAAAATCATCCCACGTTTAATCCGACTGAGTCCTCCAAGGCAGACACAGAGGTGCTGGTGTTGGTTTCCATGGACCTCTCTGGGGCTTACTGTTTTTCCAACTGGTACCAGCCTGAATACCTTAGTTTAGAGCATGATTGTCATTGTAAAAAGGGACTTCTGTCTTCATTTTTGCACCTTTATTTTCAAATACACTGCTCATTCAAACGTGCCTAACTTCTTCAATTTTATAGCTGGATAATTTCAACTCTCACTTAAACCTAGGACCTGTAGCTACATGCACAACTAAAAACCGCATTGTAAAAAAGCATATTTGACCGGTTTTTATTAAAAATTGCATAGCGAAAATTAGGCGGGAATTCGCATTTTTGCTAAGGTTTTACACGTCTCTTTTCCCATTCAAAGTATTTCCAAACTTCCATTCTGATTTGTGGGATATTTTTACCCATGCCAAAGCGTCCCACTTCACTCCTTTGCCAATGGGGGAAAGAAACTGCCAAAGATGGAGGTGCTAACCCCTGTGCGTGCCAAATCTGCAAAACTGCTCATGGTTCATAAATCACCAAAGGCTGCACACCCTGCTCATACAGGCAAAGTTGATGTCAAAACAGAACTCCCTGCAGGAGAATACCAGGGGGTGCTGTTATCACATGAAGCAAGGCTACAGAAGTGGTCTAAAATACCTTTAAAATACAGTTTTCCCAATCAATTGCAACCTTCAAAGTGCTGTTTTGGCGCTAATGTTTGTCATTTTCCAGGTGAACTATTGAAATGAAAAGTGTGCTGGAACCACCAATCATCCAGTGCAGTCAGAGAAAACCGGGCCTCACTGCCTGACAACTGCATTAGAAAATTAGATGTCAAAATCAGTTTAAAAGTGTTTCTTTTTTCTGAAGAAATTGCAAAATGTGCCTATTTAAAGCATCTTTGTGAAGGGCTTAATTCTTTTAAATGTCCAAATTCCTTATAAACTGTGCTTATTTATACATGTGTTAAAGAAAAGACTTTGTTATAAATTTTAAAGCAACCCAGTATTGGAGTTAAGTAACTGCTTAATTCTGGTTGGACAGTGACCAGCCTGGGAATGTTTGACACTTCAGTTTGACACTCCCTTGCTACAGGAAGGCTAATGGATGCTGGAGGTTCTCACATATGGAGCACAATAGACTTCATTAGACATTTGTCTTCTGGCTGAACCAAGAACAAAGGACAGGCTGAGCATTGACCTCTGCTGGGGAGGGGTGGGATGCTTCCCTCTACACCCCCCCTGATCAAAGGAATGTGACAGCTGCTGCCTGGGAAGGGGAAGTTACAAAGGAGAACTTTTATGTTTAAATCCTTATTTGTGATTACGTTTTACACTCTTTAACTGTACAACCTGAAGGAGGATAAATCTAAAAATTGGCAGATGTTAACCTCATTTTAGGCTTTTGCTTTGAAGACACTGATGAATCCTATACCACCTAAGGAACCAAAGTTACAGTAAAACCCTAATTGTAGCAGAACTATAAATGTTTCAAGCCTAAGATTGTATATTCATGCTCCAGTGGTAATTACCCAGAGATGTACTGAATTAGAAATGATCAGTCCAAACTGTTATGATTAAAATTTATAAAATTCTATAGAATGGCAAAGACAGCTCTCACAGAGATGGGGATTGAATGCAATATATAACCCATCAAATATGCAATGTATGTGTCCACTTTTATTAGGGGACATAATTTTAGAAATGTACATTTGTGCAAAAGTTAAGTTTTGGTCAACATCAAGGTGGGAGTTCCTAAATCCCATCATAAAGATGACAGCTCTGTTCTGACTGCAAACCAGAACAAGGCAAGGGCCTGTGGCCACTCACAGCCTTGGGGGTGTGTTTTGAAATTCCACCCACACCAAAAACATTGTTATGTCATTTGGTAGGATAAATATAGGAGCTTCACCACACATAGAGACACTGCTTCCTGAACACATCCACATTTCCACGCTGCGCTTTGTTCCTGATTTCTTCATCTTTCTTCATCTTGTCCAGAACTCTTCATCTTGCAGCTGACTCCAGATTTCTTTGCAGAATCCAGACCTTAGCATTGCTGAACTCTTTCTAGTTAAACCCAAATTCAACCATCCCAAACTTGAGGGGATTTAATTCTGATTCAATCTGGCTTGCTACCATTGAGGCTTGCCTGCTGAAACTCGCATCCTGATCATCTGCTGTGTCCACTGACCAGAAGGGCCCATCCAAATCCAGGCTGAGGTGCAGTCCAAAATTGACCAAGACCGCACTGCTGATCCAATCCCGCCAGAGGTGCCTTGCTGCCGGTAGACCTGACCCGATCCACTGACCAGAACTTTGACGGTCCAATTTTAATCACAAGGGACTGTAAGTATTAATAGGAAGAACAGTGACCCATAGTATATTTGCAGTGTCTTATCCCAATCTCAAACCATCCCATCTTTAACTTCAGAACCCTAGTATTGTCAGAACCATTCTTGTGCTGATTTTTCTCATTTGTTTTACAAAACCATAAGTCATTAGTGATTTTTGAGTAACTAAAGTAAATCCCAGAAAGAAACAGAGTATCCACCACGTGAAGGGTTACGCTGGTCACGTAACTGTGGAGATTCCCGGGTAGCATTCTCTTTTTCATAGTCATTAATATAGTGTAATAAAACCAATCTGTCATTTTTAAAACCAGATTTCTGTTTCATTTTCTCGCGTTTATTTGGAAAATACCTCTCACTAAAACATCCATAACTTCTTCAATTTCATAGATAGAAACAAAATTCCAACTCTCACTGATACCTAAGACCCTTAGCTACATTCACAACCAAAAACCGAATTGCGAACAGTGTAGTGAAATTTTGCTGCAAATTTGTAGTTTTCAAAGGTTTACACGTGTCTTTTTCCCATTCAAAGTGTTTCTTCAATCCAACCTGATCTAAAGTGTGTACTATTGTTTATATTGTAACTCATCTTTGTTAGGACCTTTTTAATGTTGCTTTGCTCAGAACTTTCCCCCATTTAAGCATTTTTGCACCCTTTTGCATTGTTTTACAAAACCATTTTCACCTGTCATTTTAAAAGTGTCAATTTAAAAAAACGGTTTTCTCTCTTGTTTGTTAAGATTGCATTTTGACTTTAGACATTATCTTTCATTCCTGAATACCTGCTGATTACTTACATCTGTGTAGGATTGCTCATTTGTACCTGAAGAACTTTGCAAGGGGAAATATTAACCTAAACGCTATCTGTTCACAAACCAAAACTGTTCTTTTCCTGTGTTTTCTATTCTACATTATTATAAGTGAATTCAATTGCTTTACTTATTTTCTGAATTGTATTGTCACCACTTGGTGATTGCTGCCCCATATATATATATATATACACATGTATGTGGTTTGAATATTAAATAAACAAATAAATAAATATCTACCTTTACAAACTAGCCTGATTCCTGATCCACTGTGACCTAGGGGGGTATTTTGAAAAGGGTGTGATATGAGTGGTATATCATTCAGAATATTGAACTTATAGACACAAATAAATGTATTTCAGTGCGCACTACATACTATGCGAGACCCGGTTGTATTGCCTGATTGAAATCCTTAACAGATTAAAAGTGTGTAGTGTTGCTCATATGTTAGCGTATGCTTGTTAGTACCTGTTCAGTGTTGCTCCCGTAGGAATTTATATCAATTTAAGGATTTGTGCACACTTTTCATTGCTTCACCAAGGCATTTTCAACTGTCATTTTAAAAGTGTAAAAGTTCCAAAATCCTTTTCTCTCTTGTTTGGGGGAGGGAATATTGCATTCAAACTCTATACACTGTTCTTTCATTCCTGAATACCTGCTGCTTACTTACATCTGTGTAGAATTGCTCATTTGTGAATTAAGATCTTTGCAGGGGGGAATCTTAACCTAAACGCTATCTTTTCTACAAACCAAAACTGTTCTTTTCGCTGTGTTTTATCTCCTGGGCACTCAAATGTGAATTCAACTGCATTACCTACTTTCTGAATTGTTTTGTCACCACATTGGTGATTGCTGCCCCATATATTAAAGATTATATTTGATTTGCATTTTAAATAAATAATACCTTTACCAACCAGCCTGATTTCTGGTTCAGGGTGACCTGGGGGGTATTTTGAGAAGGGTGTGATATGAGTGATATATAACTCAGAATATTGAACCTATATACACAATAAATAAGTATTTCACCTGTGCATTACAAGCTAGGCGAGACCTGGGTGTATTGCCTGATTGAAATCCTTAACAGGGTTTGGGACCTGGTGACAGCAGCGACCTGGATTTCCCCCAACAGAGACTCGATTTCTATGAGATCCCGGTGGATGCCTCTGGTTTTTGGCCAACTGGTCAGCCAAGTCACTTCCAGTTTTGTCTGGTCCCGCTACTTTGGAGTGACCTTGGATCTTTTTCCAGTAAATAGTCATTGCATCAGAGGTGACCAGATCATCAATGGATTGTATTAACTTCCCATGCATGAGTGGTTTGTTATTTGCACACAGCATGCCTCAACTTTTCAAATTAATCAGGTGCTCCATGAACCCATTCCTGACTTAATCTGAATCAGTGATTATGACCTGTTCTTGGAGTTGGTGTTGCACAGCAGTGAGGATAAGCTTGATGTACCGCCATCAACTCTGCCGCCTGACTACTTCGGGGATCTATCTTGTATCCAGCAGAGGGCTCCAGGCATCATTCATCAAGGCATTCCTGTGGAGTTTCAACAATGATGTGCTCCCCCTGGATGAACGGGCGGTAATTCTTCAATGCCCACACCATTGCCAGGAGTGCCTTTTCACAATCATTGAATTTTTCCCCCACAGAGAAAACAGTCTTACTTTCATACCAGATGACATTGTTGACCTTGTCATGCCTTTGGTATAATACTGCTGTTAAGCAAGTATTTGAGAACCCTGTCTCCAAGAAGAACTCCTTGTTTTTATGGGGTAAGCCAAACATGGTGCTTGGGAAAGTCTTCTCTTTAGTTGTTTCACTGCCTGGGCTTGCTCTGGAGCCCATTCCCACTTGATCCCGGCCTTTAGTAAATGGACCAAGGGTCTTGTGACCTCTGCGTAGTCCTCTGTGAACTTTCTACTACAATTAGTAAGTCCAAGAAGGCTTCTTAGTTCATGCAGAGTCATAGGGCCTTTTAATTTCAGTAAGGCTTCCACCTTTTTTGCTGGGGTGATTTCATGCTCTAAGCAATGTATGCATAACCTACACCACTGTGCCTTCATCATCTACATAGGTCAGATTTCCCCTTCCGCCCAAGTCAGGCATGGCCTTATGCAGAAAGATGTTAAATGTGTTGCCAGAGTTTATGAATCCAAAGGGGGTTAGGTTCCATGTGTATTGCTGCCCCTGAAGGTAAAGGCCAGCTTTTACTGGTCTTCCCTACTCACGGGTACTGTTCAGTAACCATTGGTCATGTCAATGGTGGTATAAACATTTGACCCATCTAGGCCAGTCCCTGATAGATGTAGGGAAGAGGCCCTCTTGATATGTGGACCCGTTTATTTAACTCCCTAAGGTCTGCATAAAGTCTCCATTGGCCATTGGGTTTTAGTATCCCCAGTATCGGTTTATTAAAGGTACTGTGGACTGGACGTATTATCCCACGGGATTCTAAGTCCTTTATAATCTCTGTGAGTGACTCCATAGATGTGAGAGGCAACCGGTATTGCTTTACAAACATGGGGGACATCCCAGGGTCTGTTGGTATGGAGGCTGAATGTATCTCGGTGTGACCACATTCGTACAAGTCCACGGCAAAGATCTCTTGAAAATCCAAAAACACCTGTTTCAGCTTCTGCTTTTGCTCCTCAGTCTCAGAGGTATCAGCGAGGTTGATTCATTCCTCAACCATCTGCCTGAAGCCTGTAAATACCTCAGGTTTTCTAATTTATGCTGTATCCTCCAGTTGAGTGGATAGATCTATTTTTATGGAGTTAGCCTGGGCATGAGGTTTCAATGAGGGGACGTAATCTCTGTTGACTTGAAATACCACATCATCCTTCCTGATGTAATAGGTTACCTCCCCCCCCCTGTAGAGGCAGGAGGAGTAAGCCAAGAAATTCCCCCTTTGCCGGGTGAAAATCTTTTACGGAGGTAGATCGCTGTCACAGTGGTAACAGTCATTTGGAATTGGTCCCATGATCTCATTCCCTAAGTCGATGGAAAAATGTAAGGCATGAACCGCCATTCCAATAAAGGTGTCGGTGCCCAACGGATGGAGAATTGTGCAAAACACAAGAAGGAGTAAATAAATGTTTTTATGATTATTACAAAAGATTGTATGAGGAAACCTCAGAGTGTGATATGGCAGAGCTACAGGAGGCACTGTCAGAGATTAACCTGCTGAAGCTAAGTAGAGAAGAACGAGATAAGTTAGAAGTCCCCATTACAATAGATGAACTAGAACATGTGATCAGAGAACTACCGACAGGCAAGGCCCCGGGGCCGGACGGGCTCCCCAGTGAATTCTATAAAGAAAACAAGACAGAAATCCTAGCTACGCTGCTAAAAAATGCTTAACGAATCCTTGGAAATGGGCAGACTGCCCGGATCCTTACGGGAGTCACTGATTGTCCCTCTTCTGAAACCAAATAAGCCACACACAGACTCTGGCTCGTATAGACCCCTGTCATTACTGAATCAAGATGGAAAGATACTCACGGCAGTAATGGCACTAAGGCTTAGACCGATCATAGCCAAGCTTATACACTCGGATCAGACAGGATATTTCCCGCAAAGGAATACTACCATTAATTTGCATAGATTGCACCACATAATAGATTGTACCCAAGGCATTTGATTTGGTTAGGTGGCCATGGTGACTGTCGGTATTAGAAAGATTTGGTATGGGACCGACATATATTAAGTGGGTGTGACTGTTGTACAATGAACCAGTGGCTAGGGTTAAGACGGGCACAGTCATATCAAAACAATGGCTGCTAAGTAAGAATGCAAGACAGGGGTGCCCGTGGTCTCCAATGCTCTTTATCTTGGCGATGGAGCCCCTGACGGTTTATCTGAGGGACGAGTACGGTGAGGCAGGAATAGAAATGCGGGGGGATGACATCTCATCTCATTGTATGCAGATGATATGCTTCTTTACTTGCAAAATCCCAAGCCTAATCTGCAATATGTTCTAGACATGCTGGAGCGATACAAGGCTTTGTCAGGCATAACTATGAATCCACAGAAGTCGTGACTGTTTCCACTAGGGGGATATATTGGGAAGACGAAACGCAAGCTGCTGGTGCTGCCAATTAAATGGGAACTGAACACATTCCCCTTTTTGGGGGTGGACATTTATCACGACCGTCAGACAGACCACTCATGGAATACAGTGAGAGCAATGAATGGAATTGAAAATTTCATATCCTTTTGGGGTAGATAACCGTTGTCCATGATGGATCGGGCAGCACTGCTGAAGATGGTGGTGCTCGCGAGACTCCTTCATTTTTCAACAAATGTCCCTTTCGCGATACCAAGGTCGTTCTTCAATAAACTACACAGCATATGTCGAAACTTCCTATGGCTTCAAAACTTGTATGAACTAGGGGGGATAAAACTACCCAACTTTGAAGTATATTTGTGGCTAGATGGCTAGAGGGATATTTGACAACCAAAGACACAAGCCACGACTGTTTCAAAGAACAAGAACCCCATTTTTTTTTTAAAGAACTTATATGGAGAACCAACTCGCGCATAACCCGAATGCCTAGGCTGATACATTTGGGGGGTGTAATGGAGCGCAGAGCCTACCAACTGATGGGGAACACCACACCATATTCCCCACAGATCCCACTGGTGGCGCTAGAAGGGATGATTGACCAACTGCGGTTGAATGTGCTGAAATACTGGGAACCTAAAGGGGTGGCTACAATGGGAGATCTGATAGAGGAAGGTTTGCCTAAAGGGTTTGAGGTATTGATTAGGGAAACTGGGGTACACCCAGGACAACACCTTACATATTCCTACTTACTGAGGAATGTAGGGAGCAGATGGCCGAAGACCAAAGTTCCATTGCAGCCAGATGAGATAATTGAGACATATTATGATGTGTCAGAAAGTGGACATGAAGTCTCGAGAATATATGAGCTGTTAAGTTCCAATGTGGGGAAGGACGTGGGACAGATGAGACACCACCGGGATGCCGATCTGAAGGAACCAATGTCAGACGTGGTGTTCAATAGAGCTACAATGTACCACTAAAAGGTGTCCAGGAACATGTGGCTCCAACAGATCCAATTATATATAACCCACAGAGCATATTTGACCCCAAATAGAATAGCAAAATGTAGCCAAACAATGATACAATCATGTCCAAAGTGCGGGGAGGTTGAGGCAGACCTGGTCCATATGTTCTGGGCTTGCAAAGAGATTGGTAGATTCTGGGAAGAGGTGGCTCAAACACGAGCAAAGGTAGACATCACCTTGGAGATCAGATCCCCCCTGGTGTTATTACTGGGGGTTTTTACAAGGCACGAGAGCTAAACATGTGAGTAAATTGAGAGACCTGGCATACATATTGGTGAAATGAAGAATAGCGATGGGGTGGAAAGTGTTAGGCGGAAACCTGTGCAGTTCCCTCTGGGACCACTGCAAAAGATTTAGGACTACAGGCGTTGGCGGTGAACCCACTTGGTAGCAGTCTGCACCACACAGATTCACGTGGTAGCTGTGGCTGAGCAGTCAGACTTCTCTCAAGAAAAGTTGAGCAGTATGTGGAGTATACAAAATAGGGCAATTCTTCACAGCAAGACAAGCAAACACGCAACGAGGCTTAGTGTAAAGATATTAAGGTATTTATTTATAACAAAACGTCTATGAAAAACACTAAGGCAAATCACGGCAAACAAATCAAACACAATTACTCTACGAAGTGGACGATCAATCCCCCTAGCAATATCGACAACTCTGGGTCCTACCGGTACCACTTATTTTCAGACAGAGGTGTATACCTCAACCCAGATGACACTCGAATATTAGTTAGGACGGGAGAGAAAAAGATAGGCAGGTTATGAAATCAACACAGTTCAATCCTAGCGGATAAAATGCAAGGCAGGAAGGCAAGAATCACAATAGATCGTAGGGTTCAGAGGTCAGGCCCACTCGGAGAGAGGCAAGGCACGATGTCCCAAAAAGTCTCTAGTGGAGATGCCTTCAAGTCTTTATAGCAAATTGTTATCGGTAGATTGAACCAGTTCAGAACAAAGAATGAGAAAAGCTTGGAGGCGACCCAACGGAACGGAGAGGATTAAGACACCTCACTCGAACCGATCGAAAGGGAAGCCAGGCGGACACGGTATCTTGTTGTGGAGGGCAGCTCCGGCGGGGGCAGTTGTTCCTGGTGGTGGATGCACGTCGGGTCTTTGCCAAGAGTAGAGATGATCTCGTCGAAGAAAATGAAGTCTGGTGCACCACCAGGGAAGAGACCAGCCGCGGAGAGCTCCGTCACAAGGCACCACCTTTTGGTTGTGGTTCAGGGGTAGTGGCTATCCGGTTGCCGAGGTGCTCTGCACGGGCAATTCGACCACTACGTCCTGAGGCGAATAAAAAGCAAAGGGGACTGGTTGTTCCTACCAGTCAGGGGAAGAGACTCTCCGTCAGGGAGATCTCCTCTGTCGTCGGGAAGTGGTGAGTCGGTTCCGCAGGGCTCCACCGGAGGTGTCGTCGTGCAGGTCGGCTCAGCGTTACCCTCGTCGGATTCTTAGATCCTGTGGCGACTTCTCAAGATCCAGTCCCAAAATCCCTGCTTTTATGCAGAAAACCCCCATTCATTCAGCCTAGCTGTCAATCAACACATGCTAAGTGGTGAGCGGGAAGGCTCACCACCTGGGCCAATCACTCCAGAGTGCGACCGGAGTTGGCAAGGCAACTCGGTCCAGGGTGCCTAAACCCCCTCCCACATCCCTGTGGTAACCCAGGCAGAATGGCACCACTTTGGAGGGTCTCTGTACAGAGCCCGCCAAAAGTGGAACAAAGGGCTCGACCTTTGGTTTAGGAGTCACAGAGACGAACACAGATGCCATTTTACAAACCGAGTTCTGGCAGAAAATACCACCCGATAAACCTATTTAAGATAAGTAGATTGGTGGTACGTTAGAGATTAACGAGAAAAAGTATCAATCTCCAACAATGGGACGAATCCCATAGGGTTATGTTCGGGGACGAACATAACAAGTAGTTTCCACTGCCACCAGCCAAAACTCGACGAGGGGGGACGGGACAGTGCCCCCTCGAGTAACAGATCCAGGAGTAATCGAATTACCCCTACTAGTACGTCCACAATAAGATGGTTTGTACTAGTTCTGTTAGTAAATTTAGGTCTAGTAAAGCCAATGGTGACTTTACATGCCCGGGGAGACAGTAGTCAGTCCCCGGGTATGGAGTCTATGGTGGGGGATCCGCTAGGATGCCCCCGTGTTACGGCACGTAGGGTGCGGTGTAACACACATAGAAAAACATATGAGACCCTATGGAGTAAAGGATCCCATAGCCCACAGAACACATTGACATTTGAAGGAATTACACACCTACATGTCCAAGAGTGGGAGAAAAGAGTCTCACTCTTGGCAGGATGGAAAAAAAACAAACTCCCGAAATCCAGCAAAGCTGCTGGGGGACTCACTAGGTTAGGAAATTCAGCCTAAACAGAGAATTCTCCCTAACACTCGCCCCCCCCAGACTAAGGGACAGGAGGATTGAATCCACTCCTGGATGAATCTCATACCTCTAGTCGATGACATACATCCTAGAGAGACCATCAGCATTTTGGTGGTGACATCCTGACCTGTGCTCAATGGTGAAATCAAACCCTTGCAGGCAGATCGACCATCTCAGTAGTTTTGGGTTTTCCCCTTTCATTTTCATTAACCATCTCAAGGGTTGGCGGTCAGTCTGAATGACAAAAGTAGAACCATACAAGTACGGCCTAAACTTCTTCAGCGCCCACACGATAGCAAAGCACTCTCTTTCGATTGTTGCCCACCTTGTTTCAGGATCCTTCAGCTTGCGGCTGATGAAGCAAACGGGGTGCTCCCTACCCTTCCCATCCAGTTGACTGAGTACGGCACCTATTCCTACATTTGAAGCATCTGTCTGCACAATGAAGTGTTGGCGGTAATCAGGAGCTCTGAGTACTGGGGCTTGGCAAAGAGCCTTTTTCAGGTTTTCAAAAGCCTGATGGTACTCGTCGTTCCATTTAACCTTTTTCGGAAATTTGGGCGAGGAGATGACATTCAGTGGAGAAGCTATGGTCCCATAGTTCTCTATGAAATTCCTGTAATACCCAGTGAGGCCTAGGAAGGCTCTCACCTGGGTTTGAGTAGTCGGTGTTGTCCAATTTTGCACAGCTTCAATTTTACTGAGCAAAGGCCTTATCTCTCCACCGCCTACCTCCTGCCAAAGATAGACTACCTTACTCTGTCCAATTTGGCATTTGCTTGCCTTTATGGTCAGATTGGCTCGTCCAAGAGCCTGCAAAACATCTCTCAGGTGGGTTACATGTTCTTCCCAGGAATTTCTGAACACTGCGATGTCATCCAAGTATGCCATGCAGAATTCCTCCATCCCATATAGAACCTGGTTTACCATCTGTTGAAACGTAGCAGGTGCATTCTTCAGTCCGAAAGGCATTACCTTAAACTGGTATAAGCCAACGGGGGTAGAAAATGGAGTTTTCCCCTTGGCATGGTCTGTCAGGGCTATTTGCCAATAGCCTGACGTCAAGTCAAATGTGCTGAGGAACTTGGCGGCGCCAAGTTTATCCACCAACTCATCTGTTCTTGGCAAAGGGTGGGCATCAGTCTTGGTGACTGCATTAAGAGCTCTATAATCCACGCAGAATCTAAGCTCTTTAGATCCGGCCTTTGGTACTAACACAACTGGGCTAGACCATGGACTGGTAGAGGGCTCTATTACCCCGAGATCGAGCATCTTGCTGACCTCACCTTTGATGTGGGTTCGTACGTTTTCTGACATGCGGTATCCTCTGCTTTTGACTGGCAGACAGTCACCAGTGAGTATGTCGTGCTGGCCCCAAGGGGTCAGGCCTGGCGAAAGCGAGAACAGAGAGGCAAACTGATTCAACATAGATTTGCACTCTCCTTGTTGCTCGGGTGTCAGATTGGAGGAGAGATTCACTCCTTCAATTTTTTCATCTAAAGGTAAGCCTCTGAGGAGATCCGGAAGAGCTTCACTCTCTTCTTCTTCCTCGGATGACGCTAGAAGCAACGCTCCTACATCAGGTCGCGAGACATACGCTTTAAGTCGGTTGGTGTGAAAGACTGTCGGAGCCTCCTTGGGATTGCCCAAGTCCACCAGATAGTTAACCTCCCCGAGTTTACCCACTACTCGGAAGGGTCCCATCCACTTATCTTGCAAGGCCCTCTGCCTTGTTGGGATCATAACGAGAACGAGCTGGTCTTGAGCGAACTCAACCATGTTAGCCTTTTGATCGTGCCAGTGCTTGACCAATGCTTGTCCAGCTTTCAAGTTATCGCTTGCTTCTGTCATCATGTGCGACATTCTCCTCCGGAGACCTATCACGTAGTCAGTCACTCTGACTGGCTTGGGGGAAGGAGCACTCTCCAACCCCTCCTTAATCAGGGCCAATGGACCTCTGACGGGATGACCATAGAGTAGTTCGAAGGGAGAGTAACCTACTCCCTCCTGAGGGACTTCTCTATAAGCAAAGAGAAGGCATGGCCGTAGAAGGTCCCACTTACGCTTAAGGGGTTCCTCTAAAGCACCTATTATGCTCTTCATGGTTCGGTTGAACCGTTCTACCAACCCATTGGTTTGTGGGTGGTAAGCTGTTGAGAACTTGTAAGTAACTCCACAGGTTTTCCACATGGCTTTCATGTAGTGGGACATAAAGTTTGACCCCCTGTCAGAGATTACTTCCTTAGGAAACCCGACCCTAGTAAAAATACCAAGGAGGGCCTTAGCCACAGCCGGAGCTGTAACAGTCTTCATAGGAATTGCCTCAGGATACCTAGTAGCATGGTCTACTACAACAAGTATAAACCTGTTGCCTGAGGAGGTTGGAGGATCAAGGGGACCGACGATGTCAATCCCTACTCTCTCAAATGGGACTCCCACAACTGGGAGAGGCACTAACGGTGCCACATTCTTGGAGACAACCTTACCAGAGATCTGGCAGGTGTGCCAGCTCCTGCAGTGTTTTTCTACTTCGGCCCCCATCTTTGGCCAATAGAAGTAGAGCGAGAGCCTTTTCTTAGTCTTCTTAAAGTGACCAGCCAAAGAAATGTCGTGGGCTAACTGCAAGAACTGTGGTCTGTTCTCTTGGGGTACTACAAATCGTTTGTAGTCTCCAGGTGCAGACTCGGTCGGTTCACTGTAGAAGAGGCCATCTTCCCAGTGCAACCTGTATTTCCCAGGCTCTTGCCCTTCAGCCTGAGCTTCTGCCTGGTGGCGAAGACCTTCCAGAGTTGGACATTCTCTCTGTCCCTTACTGAAGTCTGCCCTGCTGGGTCCACCTTCTGCCAGTAAAGACTGCAGCTCAGGATGGTCAACAGGATCCAGATCTCCAATGAGTTCCTGGCCTTCCATTAGCTCTTCCTCAGAGTCTAATTCTACCACACAGGGTTGTACCCCCCTCTCAGCCTCGGCTGGAGGTGGAGTTACGGGTGTAACTTTGGACAACCGCGGGGAAGCCCATGTTGGCTGCACTGGAATGCGGGATGCTGTGGTCGGGGTAGAAGCCTTAGGTTTCCCTTTTGCTTCTGATGTCTTGGAGACAGCGGCCGACAATTCCAGTGGAGCAGGAGTGATTTCTTTCTTCATCATCTCCCCGAGAGTACCGCGCATGGTCCTCTCTCTTGCAGGTCTGGTTAGCTCCTGTAACCGTTTACTAGGCGGTCTGGGAGTATGAGATACAACTCCGAGAGTTTTCAAATCGTTACCCAACAGTACGCGTCCTGGTACCTCACTCTGTATGCTGACAGGTATCTTCACAGTCATGTCGTTACACTGGATGAGAACTGGTAATTGGGGAAGCATCTGCACAGGCCCTCCAGCTAACTTGGTGAGGCGTTTGGGTGCCTTAGCAACATCCTTGGCCTGAAAAAACGATTTATCCACCACAGTTATGCTGGCCCCAGTGTCCCTAATGGCAGGAGTCTCCTGACCATTCACCTGGACACTGTCCTTATAATACTCTTTAGTATTATCGGGGATAGAATTATAGACATCTAAATTCTGTTGTTCCCACAATCCCAGAGATACTAAAGAAATGCTGGCTGAGACTCCAATGGGTTCGTCAGCTAGCAGTAGAAAGTTTCCACTTGCCATTTGGACTTCCTCCTCTGGAGCGAAGGCTAAGGAGACAAGCTGGACCCCTGAAGGTTTACCCTTACATTTGGGATCTCCTTTCACGTGGTCAGTCGAGCCACAAACAAAGCATTTACCGAATGCTTTTTGGAATGGTGGCTTGTTCTGACCTCCTTCCGGTTTGGCACCAGAAGACACACTATTCTGCTGTGGTTTTCCCGGTGGCTTACCCTTCTGATTTTGTTTGGGGCCCTCTTTGGAATGGGAGTTATTAGAATTCTCTTTTGAGTCTTTCTTAGGCTGTCTTCCCTCATCCTTTTTCTGAGTTGCCCCAGGATCCTTATGAGTCGCCCTGTTGGCCACCCACAAGTCAGCAGCCTTAGCTAGCTCCCTAGAATCCAATTCCTTCGAATCAGCCAAGTGCTGTCTGAGCTCAGGAGAACAGGCATCATAAATAAACTCCAACATAAAAAGATTTCTCATACCCTCATAAGTATTCACTTTGTAACCCTTAATCCATCCCTCTAAGTTTTTCAACCCTTCACTCACCCAGGTAGCCCAAGGGGTACCATCATGCTTTTTGAGGGTTCTAAACCTCTTAAGATACTGGGAAGGGGTCTTCCCGAATCTAGCTATTAAAGCTAGTTTCACACTTTCGTAATCCGTCTTATCCGCCTCCCCCAACTCCATTACCACATCAGTCGCAACAGGAGGGAGCCTAGAGAACAACCAGGGGAGCAAAGCATTCCCGGTGATGTCCTGAAGCCCATGATTGTATTCAAACAGTTTCAACCAATCCAACACATCCAATCTCGGTTCATACATACCCACTAATTCCTTCGGCATCTGGGGTCTTTTGGGACTGGAGCTCCTAGAGGAACCAGAGGAGAGAGCAGAATTTTCCATAGACAACTTTTTCATCTCTAACTCGTGATTAAGTTCTATTTCTCCGAGTCTTAACTCAGCTTGCTTCTGTTCAGCCTGGGCATTCATCCGTCTGAACTCGAGCTCTTGGTTTCGTTCAGATTGAGCCAAGAACCGTTTATATTCTAGTTTGAGCTTCATTTTTTCAAGTTCAAAATAAGCAGGGTTACTTGTGGGACCTGGTATGGGCCCCGTAGGCACAGCTGGTAAGGCAGGTAGAGGAGCAGGGGAGACAGTTTCGTTAGCCTCTCCGTCCTCGTCAGCCTCTTCATCGCTATCATCAGAATTACGATTCAGATAAACACCATTACTGTTATCTACAGTCGCTGGAGAGATTGGTTCCTCTGAACCAGTACCCAGACTTTGGTTCGCCAGCAATCTCTCGATTAGTTCTAACTTCTTGCCTCTTACAGGAAGATTCTCTTGCCTACAGAGAGCTCGCAGACTCTCAGTATTTTCACTTGACAAAGACTCTTGGCTGTAAGTTTCCATCGCAGACATGTTTTTTTTTGAAAGTTGCTTTTTGTGCAAAGTTTTGTGGTTAGTTGTCCTACAGTGTCGAAAAGCACTCTAAACTGTATACTCGATACAAATCCCACCGCTGTACACCAGTGTTAGGCGGAAACCTGTGCAGTTCCCTCTGGGACCACTGCAAAAGATTTAGGACTACAGGCGTTGGCGGTGAACCCACTTGGTAGCAGTCTGCACCACACAGATTCACGTGGTAGCTGTGGCTGAGCAGTCAGACTTCTCTCAAGAAAAGTTGAGCAGTATGTGGAGTATACAAAATAGGGCAATTCTTCACAGCAAGACAAGCAAACACGCAACAAGGCTTAGTGTAAAGATATTAAGGTATTTATTTATAACAAAATGTCTATGAAAAACACTAAGGCAAATCACGGCAAACAAATCAAACACAATTACTCTACGAAGTGGACGATCAATCCCCCTAGCAATATCGACAACTCTAGGTTCTACCGGTACCACTTATTTTCAGACAGAGGTGTATACCTCAACCCAGATGACACTCGAATATTAGTTAGGACGGGAGAGAAAAAGATAGGCAGGTTATGAAATCAACACAGTTCAATCCTAGCGGATAAAATGCAAGGCAGGAAGGCAAGAATCACAATAGATCGTAAAGTTCAGAGGCCAGGCCCACTCGGAGACAGGCAAGGTGCAATGTCCCAAAAAGTCTCTAGTGGAGATGCATTCAAGTCTGTATAGCAAATTGTTATCGGTAGATTGAACCAGTTCAGAACAAAGAATGAGAAAAGCTTGGAGGCGACCCAACGGAATGGAGAGGATTAAGACACCTCACTCGAACCGATCGAAAGGGAAGCCAGGCGGACACGGTACCTTGTTGTGGAGGGCAGCTCCGGCGGGGGCAGTTGTTCCTGGTGGTGGATGCACGTCGGGTCTTTGCCAAGAGTAGAGATGATCTCGTCGAAGAAAATGAAGTCCGGTGCACCACCAGGGAAGAGACCAGCTGCGGAGAGCTCCGTCACAAGGCACCACCTTTTGGTCGCGGTTCAGGGGTAGTGGCTATCCGGTTGCCGAGGAGCTCTGCACGGGCAATTCGACCACTGCGTCCTGAGGCGAATAAAAAGCAAAGGGGACTGGTTGTTCCCACCAGTCAGGGGAAGAGACTCTCCGGCAGGGAGATCTCCTCTGTCGTCGGGAAGTGGTGAGTCGGTTCCGCAGGGCTCCACCGGAGGTGTCGTCGTGCAGGTCGGCTCAGCGTTACCCTCGTCGGATTCTCAGGTCCTGTGGCGACTTCTCAAGATCCAGTCCCAAAAGCCCTGCTTTTATGCAGAAAACCCCCATTCATTCAGCCTAGCTGTCAATCAACACATGCTAAGTGGTGAGCGGGAAGGCTCACCACCTGGGCCAATCACTCCAGAGTGCGACCGGAGTTGGCAAGGCAACTCGGTCCAGGGTGCCTAAACCCCCTCTCATACCCCTGTGGTAACCCAGACAGAATGGCACCACTTTGGAGGGTCTCTGTACAGAGCCCGCCAAAAGTGGAACAAAGGGCTAGACCTTTGGTTTAGGAGTCACAGAGACGAACACAGACTCCATTTTACAAACCGAGTTCTGGCAGAAAATACCACCCAATAAACCTATTTAAGATAAGTAGATCGGTGGTACGTTAGAGATTAACGAGAAAAAGTATCAATCTCCAACAATGGGACGAATCCCATAGGGTTATGTTCAGGGACGAACATAACAAGTAGTTTCCACTGCCACCAGCCAAAACTCGACGAGGGGGGACGGGACAGTGCCCCCTCGAGTAACAGATCCAGGAGTAATCGAATTACCCCTACTAGTACGTCCACAATAAGATGGTTTGTACTAGTTCTGTTAGTAAATTTAGGTCTAGTAAAGCCAATGGTGACTTTACATGCCCGGGAGACAGTAGTCAGTCCCCGGGTATGGAGTCTATGGTGGGGGATCCGCTAGGACGCCCTTGTGTTACGGCACGTAGGGTGCGGTGTAACACACATAGAAAAACATATGAGAACCTAAGGAGTAAAGGACCCCATAGCCCATAGAACACATTGACATTTGAAGGAATTACACACCTACATGTCCAAGAGTGGGAGAAAAGAGTCTCACTCTTGGCAGGATGGAAAAAAAAAAAACTCCCAAAATCCAGCAAAGCTGCTGGGGGACTCACTAGGTTAGAAAATTCAGCCTAAACAGAGAATTCTCCCTAACAGAAAGCGCAGACAAGGCCCCTGGTACAAGTATGGTGGAGGGACCTGCTGAAATGGGCGAAAGTGGAACTGTGTTGTGGCAAGATGCAGTAAGCAGGAACTCGGACCAAAGGGGAATGGGGTAGAAGCCTGGAGACAGTTGATTGCGGGGCTGCCTACGTCTACATTAGAGAAAGGGGTATAGGAACATAATCCTGCACAAGTGGGTGTAGACATCAGAGTGGTTGGTGGAAAGTAAGTTAAAGACTGTAGAATTGTGTGGTGCAAGCTAGGCCGGTATAGGGGAAGGGGGATTTGGGGAGAAGAGTGGGAAACAGACAAGATGTACACTGTGATATAATGTAATGCATAACACAATATCTGTGAGTTATTGTGGTGAAAACCAAAATAGTAAAAATTGCTTTAAAAAATAAAAAGTGTCGGTGCCCAAAGTGATACATCTAGGGTCACTGTTATCCACCAATATTCAAATGATGTCATGTTCTAGGTCAAATAGTGGGGTCGGGATCAAATACAAACCTTGCTGTTGGAGGTGATAATTAAAATATATATAAGCGTCCTGACTTTTGAGGTTCTGTCCTCGCTTAATTTTTAGGGGAATTGTGAATTGTCGTACCAGTCCTGGGATGGTGATCTCTTCTCCAGTTTGAACTTCTACTGCATACAGCAGAAATTGGGCTGACTGAATTGCTTTCTCAGGGTTGTCAAAGCCCCTAGGGTTACCCACCAGTCGGGACCAGGCTTTGTAATTAATTAGGTCCAAATTAATTGTGAATCGATTGAGAATGTCACTGCCTAAGTGAAAGCAATCTAGCAGCCTTGACTCCGTCGTGTAGCCGTAGAATTCCTCAAGGCAATGTTCCTCTTCGGTATAGTTAAAAACCAAAAAACGCCAAGAAGGATATTGAGCAGAAGAAGGAGATCAGCGGATATTTTGGCTCGTGCAGTGGAGCATTCCAAAAATACTCTGGACAACGTAGTGCCTGCAGAACGAAGTTCACAGATCACCAAACTGGCTACCCCAGAGCAAGACAAGTACTGTGTATACAACAAGAAGGACTGACCTGTACTAATAACAGGATTGCAGCTCAAAAGGTACAGGCAGAAAACAAACAGACCTTCCCCTGAAACAACAGGGGAATGGTGGCTTGTTCTGACCTCCTTCTGGTTTGGCACCAGAAGACACACTATTCTGCTGTGGTTTTCCCGGTGGCTTACCCTTCTGATTTTGTTTGGGGCCCTCTTTGGAATGGGAGTTATTAGAATTCTCTTTTGAGTCTTTCTTAGGCTGTCTTCTCTCATCCTTTTTCTGAGTTGCCCCAGGATCCTTATGAGTCGCCCTGTTGGCCACCCACAAGTCAGCAGCCTTAGCTAGCTCCCTAGAATCCAATTCCTTCGAATCAGCCAAGTGCTGTCTGAGCTCAGGAGAACAGGCATCATAAATAAACTCCAACATAAAAAGATTTCTCATACCCTCATAAGTATTCACTTAGTAACCCTTAATCCATCCCTCTAAGTTTTTCAACCCTTCACTCACCCAGGTAGCCCAAGGGGTACCATCATGCTTTTTGAGGGTTCTAAACCTCTTAAGATACTGGGAAGGGGTCTTCCCGAATCTAGCTATTAAAGCTAGTTTCACACTTTCGTAATCCGTCTTATCCGCCTCCCCCAACTCCATTACCACATCAGTCGCAACAGGTGGGAGCCTAGAGAACAACCAGGGGAGCAAAGCATTCCCGGTGATGTCCTGAAGCCCATGATTGTATTCAAACAGTTTCAACCAATCCAACACATCCAATCTCGGTTCATACATACCCACTAATTCCTTCGGCATCTGGGGTCTTTTGGGACTGGAGCTCCTAGAGGAACCAGAGGAGAGAGCAGAATTTTCCATAGACAACTTTTTCATCTCTAACTCGTGATTAAGTTCTATTTCTCCGAGTCTTAACTCAGCTTGCTTCTGTTCAGCCTGGGCATTCATCCGTCTGAACTCGAGCTCTTGGTTTCGTTCAGATTGAGCCAAGAACCGTTTATATTCTAGTTTGAGCTTCATTTTTTCAAGTTCAAAATAAGCAGGGTTACTTGTGGGACCTGGTATGGGCCCCGTAGGCACAGCTGGTAAGGCAGGTAGAGGAGCAGGGGAGACAGTTTCGTTAGCCTCTCCGTCCTCGTCAGCCTCTTCATCGCTATCATCAGAATTACGATTCAGATCAACACCATTACTGTTATCTACAGTCGCTGGAGAGATTGGTTCCTCTGAACCAGTACCCAGACTTTGGTTCGCCAGCAATCTCTCGATTAGTTCTAACTTCTTGCCTCTTACAGGAAGATTCTCTTGCCTACAGAGAGCTCGCAGACTCTCAGTATTTTCACTTGACAAAGACTCTTGGCTGTAAGTTTCCATCGCAGACATGTTTTTTTTGAAAGTTGCTTTTTGTGCAAAGTTTTGTGGTTAGTTGTCCTACAGTGTCGAAAAGCACTCTAAACTGTATACTCGATACAAATCCCACTGCTGTACACCAGTGTTAGGCGGAAACCTGTGCAGTTCCCTCTGGGACCACTGCAAAAGATTTAGGACTACAGGCGTTGGCGGTGAACCCACTTGGTAGCAGTCTGCACCACACAGATTCACGTGGTAGCTGTGGCCGAGCAGTCAGACTTCTCTCAAGAAAAGTTGAGCAGTATGTGGAGTATACAAAATAGGGCAATTCTTCACAGCAAGACAAGCAAACACGCAACAAGGCTTAGTGTAAAGATATTAAGGTATTTATTTATAACAAAATGTCTATGAAAAACACTAAGGCAAATCACGGCAAACAAATCAAACACAATTACTCTACGAAGTGGACGATCAATCCCCCTAGCAATATCGACAACTCTAGGTTCTACCGGTACCACTTATTTTCAGACAGAGGTGTATACCTCAACCCAGATGACACTCGAATATTAGTTAGGACGGGAGAGAAAAAGATAGGCAGGTTATGAAATCAACACAGTTCAATCCTAGCGGATAAAATGCAAGGCAGGAAGGCAAGAATCACAATAGATCGTAAAGTTCAGAGGCCAGGCCCACTCGGAGACAGGCAAGGTGCAATGTCCCAAAAAGTCTCTAGTGGAGATGCATTCAAGTCTGTATAGCAAATTGTTATCGGTAGATTGAACCAGTTCAGAACAAAGAATGAGAAAAGCTTGGAGGCGACCCAACGGAATGGAGAGGATTAAGACACCTCACTCGAACCGATCGAAAGGGAAGCCAGGCGGACACGGTACCTTGTTGTGGAGGGCAGCTCCGGCGGGGGCAGTTGTTCCTGGTGGTGGATGCACGTCGGGTCTTTGCCAAGAGTAGAGATGATCTCGTCGAAGAAAATGAAGTCCGGTGCACCACCAGGGAAGAGACCAGCCGCGGAGAGCTCCGTCACAAGGCACCACCTTTTGGTCGCGGTTCAGGGGTAGTGGCTATCCGGTTGCCGAGGTGCTCTGCACGGGCAATTCGACCACTGCGTCCTGAGGCGAATAAAAAGCAAAGGGGACTGGTTGTTCCCACCAGTCAGGGGAAGAGACTCTCCGGCAGGGAGATCTCCTCTGTCGTCGGGAAGTGGTGAGTCGGTTCCGCAGGGCTCCACCGGAGGTGTCGTCGTGCAGGTCGGCTCAGCGTAATCCCTCGTCGGATTCTCAGGTCCTGTGGCGACTTCTCAAGATCCAGTCCCAAAAGCCCTGCTTTTATGCAGAAAACCCCCATTCATTCAGCCTAGCTGTCAATCAACACATGCTAAGTGGTGAGCGGGAAGGCTCACCACCTGGGCCAATCACTCCAGAGTGCGACCGGAGTTGGCAAGGCAACTCGGTCCAGGGTGCCTAAACCCCTTCTCATACCCCTGTGGTAACCCAGACAGAATGGCACCACTTTGGAGGGTCTCTGTACAGAGCCCGCCAAAAGTGGAACAAAGGGCTAGACCTTTGGTTTAGGAGTCACAGAGACGAACACAGACTCCATTTTACAAACCGAGTTCTGGCAGAAAATACCACCCAATAAACCTATTTAAGATAAGTAGATCGGTGGTACGTTAGAGATTAACGAGAAAAAGTATCAATCTCCAACAATGGGACGAATCCCATAGGGTTATGTTCGGGGACGCACATAACAAGTAGTTTCCACTGCCACCAGCCAAAACTCGACGAGGGGGGACGGGACAGTGCCCCCTCGAGTAACAGATCCAGGAGTAATCGAATTACCCCTACTAGTACGTCCACAATAAGATGGTTTGTACTAGTTCTGTTAGTAAATTTAGGTCTAGTAAAGCCAATGGTGACTTTACATGCCCGGGAGACAGTAGTCAGTCCCCGGGTATGGAGTCTATGGTGGGGGATCCGCTAGGACGCCCTTGTGTTACGGCACGTAGGGTGCGGTGTAACACACATAGAAAAACATATGAGAACCTAAGGAGTAAAGGACCCCATAGCCCATAGAACACATTGACATTTGAAGGAATTACACACCTACATGTCCAAGAGTGGGAGAAAAGAGTCTCACTCTTGGCAGGATGGAAAAAAAACAAACTCCCAAAATCCAGCAAAGCTGCTGGGGGACTCACTAGGTTAGAAAATTCAGCCTAAACAGAGAATTCTCCCTAACAGAAAGCGCAGACAAGGCCCCTGGTACAAGTATGGTGGAGGGACCTGCTGAAATGGGCGAAAGTGGAACTGTGTTGTGGCAAGATGCAGTAAGCAGGAACTCGGACCAAAGGGGAATGGGGTAGAAGCCTGGAGACAGTTGATTGCGGGGCTGCCTACGTCTACATTAGAGAAAGGGGTATAGGAACATAATCCTGCACAAGTGGGTGTAGACATCAGAGTGGTTGGTGGAAAGTAAGTTAAAGACTGTAGAATTGTGTGGTGCAAGCTAGGCCGGTATAGGGGAAGGGGGAGTTGGGGAGAAGAGTGGGAAACAGACAAGATGTACACTGTGATACAATGTAATGCATAACACAATATCTGTGAGTTATTGTGGTGAAAACCAAAATAGTAAATATTGCTTTAAAAAATAAAAAGTGTCGGTGCCCAAAGTGATACATCTAGGGTCACTGTTATCCACCAATATTCAAATGATGTCATGTTCTAGGTCAAATAGTGGGGTCGGGATCAAATACAAACCTTGCTGTTGGAGGTGATAATTAAAATATATATAAGCGTCCTGACTTTTGAGGTTCTGTCCTCGCTTAATTTTTAGGGGAATTGTGAATTGTCGTACCAGTCCTGGGATGGTGATCTCTTCTCCAGTTTGAACTTCTACTGCATACAGCAGAAATTGGGCTGACTGAATTGCTTTCTCAGGGTTGTCAAAGCCCCTAGGGTTACCCACCAGTCGGGACCAGGCTTTGTAATTAATTAGGTCCAAATTAATTGTGAATCGATTGAGAATGTCACTGCCTAAGTGAAAGCAATCTAGCAGCCTTGACTCCGTCGTGTAGCCGTAGAATTCCTCAAGGCAATGTTCCTCTTCGGTATAGTTAAAAACCAAAAAACGCCAAGAAGGATATTGAGCAGAAGAAGGAGATCAGCGGATATTTTGGCTCGTGCAGTGGAGCGTTCCAAAAATACTCTGGACAACGTAGTGCCTGCAGAACGAAGTTCACAGATCACCAAACTGGCTACCCCAGAGCAAGACAAGTACTGTGTATACAACAAGAAGGACTGACCTGTACTAATAACAGGATTGCAGCTCAAAAGGTACAGGCAGAAAACAAACAGACCTTCCCCTGAAACAACAACAAGAGGCATGAGAGACTAAAAGAACCAGATTAACAAGAAACTATGAAATCAAGCAGAAACCCAAGGATTACCACAGTGAAGGGATGAGACGAAACTCTCTCTGGTCAGGTTAATATTGAGGCTCAACCCTACGGCATGCGGATGCCTAACCCCTAAGATGGCCAGTCTCTAGTCCACAAAACACCACCAGACCGGACGGCACGAGGACGCCTATTGCTAGGATGGCGAGTCTCTAGTCCCAAGATGCCACCAGACCCGACGGCATGAGGACGCCTTAATGGAGGATGATCCCCAGACCAGAGGGTGGAGTAGTTATTCTCTTATCCTTGTTTCACTTGCTGGAAAACACCAGATAAGTAGCCAGGCAGTGTAGAATAAATGCACCCGGGAGCTGATGTACGTAGATGATGCACTTATCTTCAGATTAATGTGGGCAACTAATACAATAAACACAGGTTTCGTTCTGTGCCCACTGTCATAAAGCAGGATGCTCATTCCATGGACCGAGGCAGAGCAAGCAGAGCTTGTGGCCGTTCCCGATTACTGAAATGGAGAGCCGGAAGGAATGTAAGCAGACAAATTCTGGGGTGACAATGACAAGACCTTATTACGTAGGTAGTTGTTTAGGTGATTCAAATTGTGATCTACTACTGAGAATTTCTTAAACATTTCAGTGTCGTTTCGGTCCTTCAATTAGGATTACTTTATATGTTTTGCTTATTTGGCACATTGATAAACTCGACATGTTTCAGTTCTCGTCTAGTTTTTAGGAACTTTCTCCAGGAGTATTGTCACTCTATACTGTTTACAATAATACAAGACATACATAAATCATATCAGTTGAAATAGGTTCCAACTCATGTTGACAGTGAAAAAAGCCTTTTTGGGATTCCCCTTCTTAAGTTTAGTGTGCTAAAGTGGCAGATAGTCACAGGAAATTCACTAGTGGAGCCCTAGAATTCGCGAGTTCTGAATATTTGTTTATTGAACGACACTGACTATAAATAGAATTACCATAGGAGCACATTACCAACAATGTCTTAAGTGATACTAAATATCCATTTCCAAGATGGCTGAAGACAAAACATTGGGCTATAGTGATGATTATGCCACGGCACTAATGAATGCTATTTCTATTATTAACAACAGCACGTTATAACCAGATCAAGATCAGAATAATGAATGGGATGAAATTTTACAACTTAGGAAAAGACTAATAAGAACGGAACTTCATGGAGCAGTTATGCTCGAGTACCTAAAAAATAAGGCTCTCCCTCAAGGTCTAACAGTCCCCAACGAACCACGTCTTTTTCTGGACAACGCAAAGTTTAAGCTCCAATGGAGCTACATAGCCAATCGATGTGGCCAAGACCGGCTTATTCTGATTATAGACACCGCAAAAGAAGTAGCCCAGAAAATTGAAATTGATTTAAAGAAACTAGCAGAAGATATTAAGAAATTGATCTCACTAGACAATGTGAAAAAAAAGATTAGAGGAAATAGAAAAAGAGATGAAAGATTTCAAATTGAATAATGCTACAGAACACATTCAACGACTAAAAAAGGATTTGGCAAAATATAATCATGAAAAAGCACATCTATATACCAAATATGGATATGAAGCAACAGGTAACCAATTAAACAGCGCTCAGAATCAAAACCGCAGGGTTCGATTTCGGCCAACTTCATTTAGTTCTAGCAACAGTAGCAGTTACCCAGATAACACAGTAACAGGGAACAGCCAGCCACCTAGAGGACGAGGCAACTTCAAAAGAGGAGCAAACAACCAAGGCAATAGGTCAAGGAATTTTGTATGCCAAGGCCTGAATCGGGGCCAATGGAACTCCGACCTATGCCAATTGAGGAGCGGGTATCGCTCCTAGTGAACATATCTCAATACAAACCCAAACCTCTGGAGGAACAAGTCATGAACAAAGGTTTGGGATATGTCATCTCTAAAAAACATGACCCGTTTCTTTTTCAAAACGACTTTCATAAACTCATGTGTAAAATTCACTTGAAACAATTCTTCACGGAACAACCTCAGGAAGGAGAGTAAGTATATAATGCTAACCATAATGGCCTAAAAAATCCCTCCCAATGTTGTGCACCTAGTTACACTTTTTCTCCAGAATCTATGATTTTTTAAAAAAGAGTACTAGCAGAAATAGAAAAACTGGAAAAGAAGAACACTCAATTTTTTCATAATCTCAGCCGTGTAGAAGTGGAACCACTTACCTCGTTATCTAAAAATGACAAGATTATAATAAAAAGAGCAGACAAAAGAGGAGGCATAGTTATACAAGATAAAAGTAATTATGTCAAAGAATATTTAATCCAACTTAATAATGCAACATACTACAAAAAACTATCAGAAAACCCAAACAGAGAAAGTATTCCTAATTGATGGACCGAAAATACACTGAAATGTTTAAGAAATTCTCAGTATTAGATCACAATTTGAGTCACCTAGACAACTACCTACATAATAAGGTCTTGTCATTGTCACTCCAGAATTGTATTTTTATACAGTGTTTTTAACATCAAATGTCAATTGATTTACCTACATTTTATGTATTGAAAAATAAAATATGTTTGTATAATGAGTAACAGTACTGATTTAATGTTTGTAACGGTTGATAAGAGCTATCTACCTCTAGTTTAGATAACTTATTTGTACCCATTAAAAGGTGGAGCTACCACTACGGTGGATCATATGGGATTCCCCTTCTTAAGTTTAGTGTGCTAAAGTGGCGGATAGTCACGGGAAATTCACTAGTGGAGCCCTAGAATTCGCAAGTTCTGAGTATTTGTTTATTGAACGACACTGACCATAAATAGAATTACCATAGGAGCACACTACCAACAATGTCTTAAGTGATACTAAATAGCCACTTCCAAGAAGGCTGAAGACAAAACATTGGGCTATAGTGATGATTATGCCACGGCCCTAATAAATGCTATTTCTATTATTAACAACAGCGAGTTACCACCAGATCAAGATCAAAATAATGAATGGGATGAAATAATGAATGGGATGAAGACTAATAAGAATGGAAATTCATGGAGCAGTTATGCTTGAGTACCTAAAAAATAAGGCACTCCCTCAAGGTCTAACAGTCCCCAATGAACCACGTCTTTTTCTGGACAGCGCAAAGTTTAAGCTCCAATAGCGCTACATATCCAATTGATGAGGCCAAGACTGGCTTATTCTGATTATAGACACCGCAAAAGAAGTAGCCCAGAAAATTGAAATTGATTTAAAGAAACTAGAGGAAGATATTAAGAAATTGATCTCACTAGACAATGTGAAAAAACAATTAGAGGAAATAGAAAAAGAGATGAAAGATTTCAAATTGAGTAATACTACAGAACACATTCAATGCCTAAAAAAGGATTTGGCAAAATATAATCATGAAAAAGCACATCTATATATCAAAGATGGATATAAAGCAACAGGTAACCAATTAAACAGTGCTCAGAATAAAAACCGCAGGGTTCGCTTTCAGCCAACTTCATTTAGTTCTAGCAACAGTAGCAGTGACCCAGATAACACAGCAACAGGGAACAGCCAACCACCTAGAGGACGAGGCAACTTGAGAAGAGGAGCAAACAACCAAGGCAATAGGTCAAGGAATTTCTTACACCAAGGCCCGTATCGGGGCCAATGGAACAGCGACCTATGCCAATTGAGGAACGGGAATCGCTCCTAGTGAACATATCTCAATACAAACCTACACCTCTAGAGGAACAAGTCCTGAACAAAGGTTTGGGATATGTCATCTCTAAAAGAGTACTAGCAGAAATAGAAAAACTGGAAAAGAAGAACACTCCATTTTTTCATAACCTCAGCCGTAAAGAAGTGGAAGCACTTACCTCGTTATCTAATAATTACAAGATTATAATAAAAAGAGCAGACAAAGGAGGAGGCATAGTTATACAAGATAAAAGTAATTATGAATGTTTAATCCAACTTAATAATGCAACGTACTACAAAAAACTATCAGAAAACCCAAATAGAGAACTGCTCAACAATATTGAATTAAAGGTGACAAAAGCAAGAGAACGAGATTGGATAAGCAAACAAGAGAGTGAATTCCTGGTGAATAAGGACGCAACTACCCTGACCTTTTACTGCCTCCCTAAGATTCATAAAACCTAGGTGAACCCCCCAGGTAGACCAATAGTAGCGGGTATTAATTCTATACTTGAGCCATTGTCCAAATTTTTGGATCATTATTTAAAAGACTTTGGGGGTCATTGCACAGTAGGAGGTAACCATGCCGCTATTAGCGGAATGGCTTCCCCCTTACCGGGTACCGGGTCCGGGTTCCTTGAATGAGGAATCACCGGGCCCTTCCAACCTTGGATGGCACAGTAATTCCCCATTCAGGGAAACCAGACCCTAAACATCCCCATTCTCATTCGAGCCCCCATAGGGCTCAATGGGAATGGGGAGGGTGCTAACAACGTGCCCGTTGTTAGCACTCTGGTCTGCTCCCGGGACCCGCTAATGGTGCCTGGTAAAACCAGGCATCCTTAGAGGGTTCCCGCGAGCAGACTCGTAATGAGGCAATAAGGGGTTGATGGCTCTGGCACCTTAACCGGCACCAATAACCCCTTACTGCCTCATTCGTAATGACCCCCTATGTATCTGAAATGAAATTCTACCTAAAAGACACCAAAGAAGTGATTAAAAGGTTTGAATATTCACCATACGATGTTACCACCCAGTTCCTAATAACATTTGATATAGTTTCACTCTACACTAACATACCCCAAAGGGCAACCCTTGACACAATTGAAGAAATTCTCCTAACCCGCATCGACAAAGATCCGGTACCCACTTCATTTATACTAATGTGCCTAGAAGTGGCCTTGACAAAAAATGTCTTTGAATTTCAAGGAAGTTTTTATCAACAAATAGAGGGCACCACGATGGGAGCCACTATGGCCCCAAGCGTAGCCAATCTTTATGTAGAATATTTCAAAAAAAGATTTATCTATACCACACATCCCTACGAATTGAATTTATTCTCATGGGCTCGATACATAGATGATATCATCGTGATCTGGAAAGGGACAGAACCTGAAGCAGAAGAATTTCTCCGATGGCTTAATCAATGTAATCGACATCTACAGTTTACTTTGGCCATCCAAAAAGATAGTATTAATTTTCTAGATCTCACTATCTTCCAACAAGATGGACAGTTACTAGTAAAACCTTATCACAAAATCCCTGATAAAAACTCATTGCTACATTACCAAAGTCACCATGTGAAACATTTCAAAGAAAATTTGCTGTATGGTCAATTCTTACAGCTCAAAAGCAACAGTAGCAAGACAGAAGCATACAAACATGAAGCCAAGGCATTGTCTAAAAAACTCAAAGAAAGACAATACCTGAAAAAATTGATACAAAACGCCTCAAAAAGAGCGTATAATAATAACCGACAATCGCTCCTGGAGGAAAAAATTCAAAAACCAAAAGATGATCGTATAGTCAGTGTTAATACATTTACTAATTTAAGCCTAACCATTACTAACATTGTTCGAAAACAGTGGAAAATTGAATGCCCGTTATTTGCCTACAGAAAATCTGCTACGATTGGGAACCACGTTAGCAGCAGCAAATTGAAAACTAGAGAAACCCAATTAGAGACATTAACTCAAAGCTGGGGTCTTTGCCCCATGACAGGACACCATCCTTGCGGTCACTGCACAGTCTGTAAATACACTACCAAATCAAAAGAAATCGAGATTGGCCTCAGTACTAAATGGCACCAAACACACTTTTCTAATTGCAACACAGAGTTTGTGATCTATATGATCACATGTTCATGTGGACTAAGATATATAAGAAAAACCAACAGGAAAATTAAAACTCTTATAATAGAGCACCTGAGTTGCCTAAAGAACAAGGTAGTGACAGCACCAATGGTGAAAAACTACATGGAAGCAAACCACACAGGCGAACACATAAAATGGACGGTACTGTTCACCATAGACGGACAAGATATTTACAAAATATTACGTAAGTCGTTGTCTAGGTGACTCAAATTGTGATCTACTACTGAGAATTTCATAAACGTTTCAGTGTAGTTTCGGTCCTTCAATTAGGATTACTTTATATGGTTTGCTTATTTGACCACATTGATAAACTCGACATGTTTCAGTTCTCGTCTAGTTTTTAGGAACTTTCTTCAGGAGTATTGTCACTCTATACTGTTTACAATAATACAAGACATACATAAATCGTATCAGTTGAAATAGGTTCCAACTCTTGTTGACAGTGAAAAAAGCCTTTGCTTTTTGCGATGTAACTGTTGATAAAAACAAACGGAACAGAAAGGTAAGATATTATTGCTTCATTAGATCTCTATGATTTATTTAAATCTTTGATCAGACCAAGGTGTATAAATTACCTGGTCTGGTTCGTGGAGGGAACTAGAGTATGATGTAATCCTGAATCAAGCAGGAGATTGCGACTCTGGTCTCAGATATGCGTACATACGTAATTCTCAACCTGTGAAAGTATTTACATAAATTCAAATGACGTCATCATCTGGTCATACAGCTCCAAATGCTCCCATACCAAGTGGTCCTTTTGTAGCTTGTGTTTTTGCCAGTCTAACTCCCTTATCCTCCCATCATAGGAGCCCTCCTGGTCAGAAGGATCTGCTAGTGTATTTTTAAGTCTGAATAAAGATAAATATCTGTCAATATCTGCTAGGGACTGGTCTTCCAGGTCAGTTACACTAAACTGGATTGAGTCCAGCTGCCTCTTGTTTCCCTGTTCTTGCAAACTGGTAGGCATGAAGTTGGCAGCGCCCTGCTCATATAATGTGGTGAGTTGGCTTGAGGTCCCCAGTTTGGGGTGCCTCAAAGCCTTTTTGTATATAGCCATTTCCTTCTCCTAACTCTCAGATTTATCTTTCTCAGCCCCTATCACTTGTTGATATGTAGAGGCCTGCGTTTTGAGATCTGCTATCAGGGATTGAGTAGCTTCTATTACCTTGTTTTGTGCCACTACTTGGCTGCTGAGTCCCTTGTTCTCCTCACAAAGGGACTAATTTTCCTTCTGTGAGGCCTGTATTATCTGGGAATACTCAGACTTCTTCTTTTGCAAGAGACTATTCTCCTCACTTAGTGCATCTTTGGCCTGTGTTGCTTGTTCTAGCTTAAATTCTACTTGCCTCAAATGTCCCATTAATTTTGCATCTTCTATCCTCATGTCAGTCAGTTCCTGAAAACATGACTCGATTTTCTGCATGTCTGTCTTTAAGTGGCACACTTACTGACACAGGGCACTTTTCTCCTGACACAATTGACTATTATGTTTGTTTAGGTGATCCCTCTGTTATTTCATAGCGCTCAGATTCTGGCGCTCCTGATCAAATTCCACCTTGGAATTGACCTCCCTTCTGATCAACTGGCTAGTCTCATCTTTCAATTGATTAATCTGTATTTGAAATGTACACATGTCCTCTAAGCAGGCTCTATTGTGCACCACCTGTTGACTCCATTTTAGTTGACTCTCTCTCAAGTTCTCAACACGTTCTTGAGATTCCTCTCTCAGTGCAGAAAATTGAGACTCTCGCTCTAAATCTGTTTGTTGCTGTGCCCCTAACTCATCTTTCAGCTGCTGAATAATGTCTTCTAATTTCAACTCAGAATTTTGACTCGGTTGCACTTTCTATTCTACTTGTTTCAATTCTCTCTGTGCTAGATCCAAAAGCTCAGATTGGTTTTTCACAGAGGCTACACTCTGCCGGTATCTTTCTTCCATTATCACCATATGCTGTGACGTGAGCAATTTTAATATGCTCATCTCTGTGGCCTGATGTAACAAGCCATTATCCTGCCACTTATCCACATTTATAGAGGTAACTTCCTGCATCATTCTATATTGCCACGCTTCATGTTGCTGTTCTATCTATTCAACCTTAATAAACAATTTGGATAGAATGTGCTTCCTGGCCAGATTAATCTCTACAGTGCTCATTGTGAAATGTGTTCTGTACTTGCAATGCTCTCTATGCAAGTGAAAAATCTCCACCTTGCTCCTGCTTAGTTTTTATTCACAATGATCACTACTTTTATTTATACACACAGCCCTGAAACCCAGGGTACAGGTTAGGATGGTGCCTTCTCAATGCAACACAGCTTTCTATCCACTAAATGTAACAATACCTTCAATGACTAGTCTGCTCTGCTGCACTGTCACAAGTGGAAACTATTAATCAATCATGGCATGAGCATCCAGTTTTGTTGCGGTTTTTTATACCGTCACAAGCAAGTCAGGGATCTCCTTCCCCTACAATGAATGTGGCGCACAATCAAAATGCTTTTATTTCTACAATTCAGGTCCTTTTTGAGGAGGCCTCCACCCATCCCATGCACAGCCCCAACAAATATTCAATGCCCCAATGGACTAGGAACCAGGCCGGTGTGTAAAATATCCTTTTTAGTCAAGTTCTGACACAGAGATGACACCAGACTATGCAGTTACAGTAGCTACCTTTTACATCACATCCCAAATACAAGCACAGAACAGTTCAAAGCAAACAAGAAAAATTTACAAAATTATGCTTTTCCCCCAGCACCCCTCACCCTCCAAACATCAATTTGACTTGATTTATTTCAATGGAATGAAGTGGCAGGGAGTGGGGAACACAAGGGAAAAATCAGATTTATGAATTGTGGTTCACCGAACCAATAGGGAAGACAGAAAGAAAAGGGGAAAAGGTTTTGCAACACAATGGTAAAATGTTTTTTTAATTATTTATCACAACTGCTATGGGAAAGAATAGAAAGAAAGGGAATGTGTTTGTCTTACATTAAACGGACAGGCAGAGCTGTGGGGAATATTAGTCAGCTCACAATGGGAAAATCGGATTTTGGGGAACTTGATCACAAAAGCAATAAAGTGGAGACAGAGATGCAATAGGAAAAATAAGTTTTGCCACACCTGACAATAACACACAGGGCTTTAAATGTATTATCAGAATAGGGTCAAATCAATTTTGGGATGTTTAGCACAAGGGGAAGGAGAGAAATAAAATGCAAATAGGAATGCATTTTCCAGAGCACAATGGACACAGTGAAAATTTTGTTTTTACACCCTGCGCATGCACATGGAAGCAGGGCTTGGAGTTTAATTCTTTTGGCAAATCTTTATGACTATACCGGCTCACAAAACACTCTGAAAAGATTGTTGGTTTCAAATTCCATTAATACAGATGCTGTGGAATCAATGGGGGAATGAATTGATTTACTTTGATAAATATGCTTAGGATCTACACAGGCGAACGGGGGAATTTTTCAAGGGGGCAATAACTAAAATACAACGGCAAGCAGGGGATGGGATTTTTCAATGGTGAAATATCTAAGGCAATTCTGAAAGAATATAGGGCTTATACAATCTATGGCTTAGGGTATTTTTACTTACAGGAGAGGCCTGGACTGGGCATCAGAGCATTAGGGCACACCGCTGGGGCAGCCAACGGGGGTCAGTCAAGGTCTCTGCTGTGTCCTCCAAGGGGTCACAAGTCAGCTTTTCTGTCTCCTGGCTCCACTGTACTTCAAGATTAGGCCTCCCTCTGCTGGGATGTTTCTCCAGATGTTGAGAGTAGATCACCTCTTAGTGGGAAAGTCATGCTCTGAGGCAGGTTGGCTCAGTTCTAGGGCAAATGGCATCAAAAATGTGTCATGATTCTCGCGAAAGGGTTTGGCTAGCTTCCACTATCCCCCTGTCACCTGTGTGCTGATAGCACAAGGTGATGGAGGAGTGCTTTGCGGACACCAGTGGAGGAGAGTACTTCATCATCTTACCTCAACAGGTGGGCTCAGTCATGGTTTTGAACTCAAAATCTCATGACATGACAACTGCCCTTCATTTTAACATCTTGACAGATATTAATATATTAATATATTTTTGAAAACTACATTTGACAGCACATCACATAAATCTAGTCAGATGCCTGTAGGTCCTTCCTGTGCACAGCTACAGTTTTTCCTCATTTACTCCGGAATCATCTCAGTGAAAATTACGCCATTTATAGGAATTATGATTGCCATGTTTTGTCAAATTTTCATGTCTCTAGAATGCACCAGGAAAGCCCCATCATATTTTCATGAATAACCATAGTTGTTTTTATCTCACAAAAATCAGTTTGGGATGACCAGAAGGAGTTTACTGTCAGCTTTCCAGAACTCCTTCAATGACTATTGTGCGATGTATTTTGTCAATTTTACATGATAAAATACATTTCTCCCATTGTGGTCAATGTGCAATCTCACTCCTCATCTGGCTAGGATTCCAGCCTCCTGGAGTACATGACATCAGCAGAGGGGTTCTATGTTTATATTACCTCATCCCTTCAAGAGCCAATGACTACTAATGCACTTTTTAATGGGTTTGTCTGACCCGGAGGTCATACATGTTGGAGAACAGACCTGTCTTATCTGGTCCACCGAATGAATTTGATCTCAAAGCCTCTTATTTCTTGTATTTATAAAGGAGGGCACTAATGTTTGAAGTTAAAGGCCAGGGCTAGGTCTCCAGGACAACCAAGGGAAAGAATGCAGTTTCACATCTTGAAGAAATGGCAAGAAGCACTCAGCCCTTCTAGCTCAGCCGAAAATTGCCTTTTAACCCACATTTTAATTTTAAATAATCTCTTTAGAATGCACACAGTTTCAGTGTATATAAGTGTACCACAAAGTTGTCCCTTGCATACAGCTGTTAAAGAAAAACATCATAATCACGTCTTTAGTGGCTTAGGTGAAAATGTTGCTTTGCAAATTGTCACTTTGGAGTATAAACGAAATATAATTTTATTAATTTCACCAGTGAAAGGAACTCCATTTTACTGGAGCTGCTTGAACCCAGTTCAGCATCCCATTATAGATTGTGTGCACTGTTGTTTCATATGTAATGGGCTTGTGATAGACAGAAACCAAGTTCACATTTCTGCTGAACATATTTTTAGTTTAAAGGGAAAAACGAAATTGCTCATTTTATTTAATGTTCATTAAAGAAAGTGCTCAGTTTCTTTGCAACTGCTGAACACAATGCTGACATCCCATTGAGGGTTCTGTGGACTGCTGTTTCCTGGACATATAATTCCAGCTCTTCATGGATTAGTCAAAATATCCTTGCCATGTGTCTTTCGCTTTCTTTGTTAATGGCAGTTAGCATCTCTCCATATTTTGCAATTTTAGCACTTTTCCTTTCCTTTTGATTTGAAAGTGCCGGCCTTGTATTGGACCTTATTTCTCACATGCAGGGGCTACTTCACCCCACAGCATGGTTGACAATGTCAAAAGCAGCATATAGATCAAGGAGAATGAGCACAGAAGGGAAGTTATAGTCAAGATTGGAGAGAAAGTCATTACAGTGTTCAGGAGAGCCGTTTCCATGCTTCTGGCAGCAGACTGGTGGTCATGGAAGCAACCAATAGATTCAGTATGTAGATTAAGCTGGGAGATGGCCAGCTTTTCCAAGAGTTTACCCAGGAAAGGAGTGATGGAGATCGGGCAATAGTTAGCCAGAGTGGTAGGATCGGCCGAGGGCTTCTTTCGAAGGAGGTGCACAAGAGAGTGCTTAAGGGGGGAGCGGAAAGTTCCAGTAGCAAAGGAGTGATTGCAGAATCGGCCAAGGCTGGAGCAAGAGTGTTGATGTGGTCCTCGATGGTTCTGGATGAGCAGGGGAAAACCTGCTTTGATGAGACTTTCACAGATCAGACTTGTCTAGAAAAATTGTCATGGGTGAACAGGGGAAAGAAGGAGAAAGGAGGAGGAGAGACGCCTCAGATGGGCCAGGAGTGGTAGAGAAGGAGGAATAGGTAGAGGAAGAGAGGATGGACAGGATGTCCTGGGTTTTAGTAGTAAAATGAGAGCCCAGGGCCGTGCAGAGGGTCTGGGAGGGAACAGGAGAGGTAGAGACTGCAGCAGGATTGGCCAGCTAATTGCAGATTTTGAAAAGTTTGGCTGAGTTGTTAGATGCCGCAGAGATGCGGGCTTGGATGTAGGCTCTCTTCTTAGAGAGGACAGAAAGACTGTACTGCCTTTGGAGCATGCGACAGGCCAGTTTTTCGGGGGTGTGCCTGATGCCCTCCACTTCCTCTCCGCCGCCCTAGAATTGTGTTTGAGTGTGGCGAGGTCAGAATCATACCAACAGTTGCACTTGGATTTGGGCTTCAAGCGGATCCTCATGACAGGAGCAGGGACATCCAGAGTGTTAGAGATAGAGAGATGATGGTTAGAGAGGGCTGTGCCAGGGTGTGAGTCAGCCAAAGGTGCAGGAGGAGGAGAGAAAGTAGCAGCAAAAGTCTCAACTGACACACCATTCATGGGTTGGATGACTGAGAAAGTAAGTGGCAGTGCTGGTGTTGGCTTCACCTGCGAGGAAGAGAGAGAGAGGTGGGAAGAAAGGAGAAAGTGATCACTCCAAGAGAGAGGAGTAGTGAGAGTGTTAGAGAAGGGGAGGTCTGAGGAGATCAGAACATCCAGGGTGTGCCCTGCTGAGTCGGTCTTTCCAGATGGAAAAATAGAGAGAGAGAGAGAGAGAGAGAGAGAGAGACAGAATTGCAGCGGTTACGAAAGAGTTCTCAGAAGGGCTGGTAGCATCCAAGTGGATGTTCAAGTATCCGAGATGGGGAAGTTGAGAGGTAGAGGCAAGGAGTGATGAGGAGAGGTCAGCCCACTCAGAGAGGAAGAGGGTGACCTGGCCAGGCGACCTGTAGATGGTGGCACCAGTGAGAGAGAGGCCAGGAGAGATAGAAAGCTTGCAGGCCAGGCATTCAAAGGAGTAGTGCTGCTGCATTGGAATGATAAAAACAGGAATCCACTCTGGGTAAATGAAAGCTACACCCCCACCGGGACGGTTGGTTCTGGGTTCAGAGAGGATGGTGTAGCCATCGGGAAGGAGCGTGTTAAAACTTGTGACAGAGGTGGCCGTGAACCAAGTATTAGTGAGACCGAGTACATCCAAACCAAGCTCTTCCAGGAGTTGGCAGATGTAAGAGGAGTGTTTGACAGCAGAAGGAGAGTTGAGAGTAACGATGTGGAGCAGGTTGCCACATTTGACGGACTTCTGGGGAGGGGTACAGGCCAGAGGTACACCCTGCGGAAGTGTTGGAGGTTCCAGAAGATGGGCATAGGAGGAAGGAAGAGAAGGCAGAGTAGTCAGGAGATGACTGTTCCAGAGGGGTGGCAGAGGAGGGATGCAACAGGGTGGCCAGAGAAGCAGCAGGGGGTGCTGAAGAGGTGGAAGTGGAGGGAGGCAGCAGAGGAGCCAGAGAGGGCTAAGAAGGGATAGCAGGAGAGGAAAGGAAGTTTAAAAGACGCAAGAAGCGTCTATAAAAGAGGAGAAGATTGGCCTGAGAGCCTTGGATCAAGATAGTGCCATTGAATTCGACATTAATGATGGTCTTAGAGGAGTGGAAGGGGACAAGGAGGGCCTCCCACCGGGTGCCACCATTAATGGGAGATGAGGAAAAAGGAGAAAGAACAGAGTCCATATGAGGGGTCAAAAGGCCTGGAAAGGGAATGACAAAGAGTATGTCAGTAAGGGTCTGTCTGGAAGAAGCACTGATATAGGTATCAGCGATAGGGAAGCCTGGATTGGAGACCAGGATGTCCCTTTTGAGCTTCTTCCTGCAAAACTTAGTGAGAGGGATAGGATAGTCGATAGAAAAGTAGTTAGAAAAGATAGGTGAGACAGAGACCACCATACGGGGTAGGGGTAGGGAGGTGGGGGTAGGGAGAGGGGGGCCCAGGCAGGATAGGGGGAGGTGAGGTCGCACAGAGGGGCAAACAGGAGGGCGGCACAGGGGGGACTCGAAAGGGAGGGGGAACAACAAAGAACAATAACAACAGACCTACAAATCAGAAGCAGTACAGAGCCATCAGAAAAAAAAGCACAAGAGAGAACCTAGAAGTAGAGAATGCAGATGAAGTACAGAACCAAGGCAAAGCACAAATCACAACCGGGAACCTGGAAGTAAAGAATGCAGATGCAATACAGGATCAAAAGCAAAACATAGAGGTCAGCAGGGAACCTAGAAGTGAAGAATGTAGGCAATTGCAGTGTGATGACACAAACCATGGATAGCAACACAATATCAAGAACCGTAGAGAGCAAACACAAAGTCAATACAGTCAAGAAGGCACAGAACACAACAGAAACCTTGAAGAAGACTGCAGGCAATGAGAATTAATGCCAGAAAAACATATAAAAGAGTGTGGTTATTTTAGAGAATAATAGTTGTTAAAAAAGAATGGGAATTTCACAATTTATAAGAGACACACTTCCTACAAGAAGATCGATGAATTCTTTTGCACTACTTCTTGTAACTTCATTTTGTACAATGTTTTGTCTTTTCTTCCTTATTATTATGGCATTTTGTCAAATAATATTCTATAATGCAGATTAAGTGTTTAGCAATGAGGCATCTATTGTTATCCCTAACAAAAGCACAAGTGATATTTCCCTGATATTTCCAAGCAAATTATCCAATTTAAGAGGGATGTTGAAGAAGATCATGAGAATATAAATACATACCTTGATAATTCATCCCATTTAAAGAATAATATGTGGTATCAGCACATGAAGGTCGTGGGGAAAAGAACCTCAGATGAGAGCTGCTATGTGTGTTCTCTCATCCCTTATGCCAGAACATATATCGCAAGATAAATACATACACATGATGCAAAGTGTCTCAGCCATCTAGCGGCATATACAACAAGAGGACAATTTGAAGTAAGATGTACAATCCTATGATGGAGGTTAAAAAAGATGTTGCCATATGGAGATGCATACATAAAAACACAGAAAATGGAAAATGACCTAGATTAGAAAAGCAGAATGCTTCTACATTCATTCAGTGGTATCAATGTAGAACAAGTAAGGACTGTTGAACAAAAGGGACTGGGTTGTGCAGACACATGTGCAGTATTAGGATTGCCAGGATGCTGGGAGAGACTTCAGCTATTGGTGTATGGATGAGTAGCCAATAGTACAGGATGGGAAGAAAGAATGTTGGCATGCAGCGCACATTTATTGGTGACAGCATCCGTAAAGATAGTGCAAATATTGAATGATGAATGGCTGAAAGAATGGGCAAAGTATTTGAAATGATTAACATGGCTTGAAAATGAAGCAGGACCTGTATCCATACTGCCAATGAAGAATACAACACTGTGTTTCAGAAATAAGGGCCTGACCAAAGTTGGCGAAAATACAGGATGCAAGCAAATAATTAATGTACCAGAAATGAATGGAACTGCCGTGTTAATGAACCACTATTAGGTGTGTGGATCCAAAGCTTATCTGCTGCTCCCTAAATGTATTTTTTATTTATTGAGTTTCAGTATAAAACTTTACACCAAAAAAAATAAAAAATATATATTTCAAAATATCAAAATACATGACATATCGTATAAAATCTTTCATAAAATTATCTACAGGACATACATAGAATCACTACAAATCACAAGAAAAGAAATGTTCTAACAGGGATTAAACATCATTTATTTTGCATTTCATTACCCATCTCAGTCGCATAATTCCTTAGAAAAGATCACTAAAATACTGCCTTCTTTCTTATATCTCCTCTGTCATCACACCAGTTCAATTCAACAGCAAGGCTCAATGCATCTATTAGCACTAGTACTCAACTACCTAAAAATTTGGCAGCTTCCTAAAAATTGTGGAGAATTACAATCTATAGTGATCATACATATTCCTGCATTGGTGATTCTCCAAAGTGATCTCCATATTAAGAGGTTTCCAAAAATGGATGCACTGCAAAGAAAGAAGAGGTCGCTCAACCTCATCCAACAGAAGAGAGAGAACTATATTTCAGTTAAATCAATAGACGCGTATCACAACATTGCAGATGCACACCAATTGTTCAGTCGAACTGCAGTGAAATTTACAGCCATATTCATGCCAGGATTTCAGACTGCAGTGAATTGCAAGTGGTTACAAATAGGGTGGGAGCCATTACAAACAATTAATACAACAATAAAAGGATTTAATGCAATTACAGAAGAATTGAGGGCCATCAGATTCATGGCCCTCCAGAACAGGTATGTCTTGGACTTGATAACAGCAATGGAAGGTGGCATGTGCGCCAAGATTGGTCCTTCTTGCTGTACACACCCTCCATGTTGGAGAGAATGGCACCCTGACAGAAGCAATAACTATGCTGTCAACTTTACATATGTTAATGGTGTAAGAAGTAGATGAGACTGAAAATCAAGACTGGTTTTCGTCCCTGTTCTCGTGGGTTCCAACCTGGCAGGTGAATGCCTTCAGATGCTTGGAGCAATACTAGTGTTGCTGGGATTCTGTCTTGTAAAAATAATCATAGGTAAGTGCAAGAAGACAGCAGAAAAGCTATTGGGATGAAGATAATGATCTTTGTGAATGATGTGACTGACGAGCACACACAGACTGAAAATACCACCCTGAAAGGAAGTCCCCTGGAGGTTTTACTACCCCAAGGATCATAAGAACTATGTGGGACATTGAATGTTCTGTCAACTGACTGGGGAATGTTGCCATATGACCTGGAGTGTGGATGAACACATAAAGAATGTGGGTTACCTAAGGGGGGTGACAAAGATATGGATTCCGAAGAAGTGTGAAGAAAAGGTGAAGAAACTTGAGGAGGTGGTCGAGGACTTGACCAGATGACGAAATGTAGAGAAGCAGATGTACACATCATCTATAGCGCCCGGCACCACACCTCTGTCATATTAGAAGACAAAAGGAAGACACTGTGTATGACACTAGGCATCATCCTAATACCGCATCAAAGATATGAGAGACGGTATGCGCTTAGACAACCGTATCGAAAGTACCCTTGAAAAGATGTAGTAGAAGGATGTCTGCTGACACCATTGAACACAGAAGAGCTAAAAGTCAAATCGGACAAGTGTAAAGTGATGTCATGAAGAGAAGACACAAGGACACAATTAAACCATATGCAAATACTTAAAGAAGGAAGAGGTAACTGAAGCAACAAAGTAAACATTTATGTGAATACGAAGAAATAATATATATTCAGAAGATAAGTGAGAAAGGATGCAGTAGATGTATATATACCAGAACCCAAGGTAGATGAGACAAATATAAGCATGATGCAGTAGAAAATGTAAGACGGATAAAGCAGCCATGACGAGAAAATGGATGTCGACTCTGTATAAATAGTAAGCAAAAAGCCTGAAGGAGAGACACCATGCCTGCAGAGCTGACAGGCGTTGGAAAACAGCTTTGTGCAAAGAAAAAGGGTATTTGCTTGGCTTAGGATCAAGATTGCCACAACAAGAAGGAACTGCAAGACATGAAAGGGGTCGAAGAGGATAAGCTGCATACTCTCAAGATCGACTTTGTCGTGATCTGAATTCTGACCTGGTTCTTCTGGTGAGGCTTTTTGGTTTGTTCCTTCTTTTTCTTTTTTTTTTGTATTGCAGACTATACTCCGCCCAGCGTAGAGGTAGGGCCTGTATCGGATGGAGTCCACTGCACCCGGTTGAAAGAACAACCTCACTGGTGTGGGCTCCCAAGAGGGAGCCTTTATGGAGAAAAAGTATTTTGCCACAAAAAAAACAATCTTCCTTAAGAGAGATTCCAGAGGCTCTGTTGCAGATGGCAAGCAGACAGATATCCAGTCATATGAAGAATTCCAGGGTAAATAGGAGACCTGAATGTTCCCTGAAGGTTGTGGGTGTCAGAGATAGGGAGACAGCTCAAGGAAGCAGAGCACCAAACCACAGTAGAAGGTGGGTAAAGAGGACAAGGTCCATGGAAATGGAAGGAGCAAGGAGCGATCCATGGGCAAAAGGAGCAAGGAGTCAAGAGGGGGGGTGAGCAAGAGTGAGCGCTGGAAGGACAAACAAGGGAAACATACAAAGTAACTCACAGCGTTTAGCCCAGCAGAGCACAAGGGTTGCAACGCGCAGTGTTGCGTTCCTGTAGCACTGATAAGGCGCAGCAGCCTTCTTGGAAACAACTACACTGGTGAGGTGGTTTGCGCTGCAGCCGCAATGAAACAATTGCGGATACCAGACGCAGGCGTTTCCAGACACTCCACCGAGGGGACATGACATGTACGCACAACATATTTCTCTTAGATTAAGTAAAGGAGTGAATGTTTGCAAGTACCAAGTATTGAACAATCAAAGATGCAGAAAGCATATGCAAGATGGACCAACCAGCTCTCCAGAAGCCAAGAGGAGTAATAGCATCCAGTAGCAATAAATCAAATAGCAATGAATAGAAAGTTAGAATGGACATAATTGTGGTCTCCTCACGTGTGGTGCAAGACCAGAAAACAAGGTCTATTCATTAAGCTCCAGACAAATATAGCCTTCACTTTGTTCGAGGTTCTGAGGAACAGAATAGTCAGCAAGGTCAACTACAAAGAAGAAGCCTTGGCTTAAGGCCTAACTGATGTGAGATGGTAGGCTAATTGGCCAATGGGCAGTTGTCTGACGTTTGTTCCCGGCATCAGGGTTTTGTTTTGCGTACGTGCTAATAACGAGCCGAATGTCCAAGGTTGGGAAAGAATGCCAACCAATCATTAGAGCTTATGTAGTGATGGCCTTTACATTGTTGCAGAAGCCAATCCACTGCTGTTATTCTGCTAGCATCTGTATTATACGTAGTTAAGAGGTAGTGCAAGGCATGCCTACCAGATAAAGGGCAGCCAATGATGTTACTAACACCTAATCGAAAAATATGTATATGCGTTCCCCTAGCCAATCCCTGCACCCGATAGGTAGAATGGCATTGCATCGTAGCTGAAGCATATCGAGGTGTAAAGCTTTTCAGACCCAAAAGCTTATTGTGATTTTGTGATCACGCAAAATGCCGCGAAAACAGCCATGTTGCGCAAAATGTCGCGAAAACGGGCCTTTTGCGCTAAAACTACAGTTTTTGCAAAAACACATGCAAAAACTACTATTTAAAAAAACAAAATACTCAGGTTGGCAGGTTCTGAAAACGTATTTTTACACAAGAAATGAAATGCGCTAACACATCTCTTCACTTATGCCCAAAAAAGAGAAGCCCAATCCACAAAGGACACCTGAATGGGCACATTTTATATGCAGGCCCATTCAGATGGCCATTTTCACCTCCTTGAGCAAATCAGGGGGCGTTTCTGCCAATTTAAAAGCACATCCCAATTTTCCAATCTTTTAAATGTGCAGAAATTGGAGGCAACCCTACGCTCACGGGAGGTGGTAGTGCCACTGCATGACAGGGTCTTTCCTGACCCTGTCATGCATTTATTTTTAAGGCATGAACCGCTGCTGTGTCGCTTGCATTTCTGTTCCTCAAACAGGATTAAAGTGGGTTTTTTGGGTCTCAATTTACAGTGGCAGGCCCCTGAAGGGCCTGTCACTGTGAAAGGCACTGGGAGCTTGCAGAATAATGTCATGAGAGTACTTCTATTCAAGGTACTACCCATTTTGACTGACAGAAATCGATCGGATTTTATAAATACCGAACATGTGGAGCAGGGGTGTCACCCGCTCCGCATGTTCAGAATTTTTGGGCTTCGGGGTTACAGGGCTGTTACCCACTTCCTCAAAATTGGAGGTGGGGGACCAAAAAAAAAACAAAAAGGGGTGCCTGCGGCCTTGGATCCGACCTGCGTTAAAGGGATGGATCTGACACTGCAGGGTTGCCGGGGAAGCAGCAGCGACTAAGCAGTTAAGTAGGGGAGGGGATAGGGTGATGGTGAAAGGTACATTTTAGTTTGTTTGGCTGAAGTGCAAATCAATTTGCAGCAAAATTGACTACGGTCAATTCCGCCGCAAATAATTACACTTCGGTCAAACAACCCAGAACTCTATTCAAGGCAGCTGGCCAGCGCACAATTTGCACTACAGCTCACCCTCGTGGATATGCACAGGTCACCTTTAAGAATAAGTTGACCTGCTCATTTCCAAAAATGGGTTATATAAAAATAGCATATCCTCTGCTCTATTTTTAAATGCCCCATTATTTGAGGATCTGGGTCAAAATCTACATTTAAATAAAATAAAAAAATGGTCACACTATGAGAAGGAAAGGAGAGCGAGGAAGAGTGATGGGTGAGATGTGACGTGATAGGCAAGAAAGCAGAGGGAGAGCAGTGAGTCAGAGGAGGAAGCACTGCACAAGAGAGCAGAGGCAGAAGTGATGCGGTGGGCCAGAAATCTGAGAGCCAGCGGCGATATAGAAAGTAGAGGGAGGGTGTTGTCAGGGGGAGCAGTGAGCCAGAAAGCAGAGAGGAAGTGGTTGGCCGGAAAGAGGAAGTGAGCTGCACATTGGGAAAAAGGATGAGGAAAGAGTGCAAGAGAATGGGAGAAAGGATGCAAGATGCAGAAGCAGCACAAAAGATTGAAGGACGGTATACTGCGGGAGGAATTGTAGAGTGTAAGGTGTGAGTTGGGGGTATGATTTGGAGTGTGGCAGGGGCTGCAGAGTGCAAATTGTGACTTGACAGTGTGCTATAGCACATAGTATTTGTATGACGGACTGAGAGGTTCAGGAATGCAGGTTGTGATGGGGAGTTGATGAGATGTTCGATATGTATTGGTGAGAGAGGTGTGTGGGTGTTTGGGGGATTGGAGAACATGGAACGGGAATATTTTCAGCATTACAACTGATAATGATCAATTTAGTTAACACTATTAAATAGGCATGCACATTAAACCAAAAATGTAGCCAAAACAAAAACTGTTCTGCCATGCCATAGACATCTGGACTCTTCCTTTAAATCAATAAAAAAGATACATTACAATGACACCCTGGCTCTCTTGTAGCCTTGAACTCTGACTCTTTCCTGCAACTTGGCAATCTTGCATCCTCCAGTTCATACAAGATGTCTCGCAAAAATGCAGCAATAAATAAAGGTTTGTGCTGCAATATTTGCCATTTCATGCCACAAAATGTGCCATTTCATGCCGCAATATCCTGGAGGGTCTGGGTAACGGTAGTAGAGGGTTCTTGAGCTGCAATCTGTTTGTTCACCAGGTTTTACTACTTTATTGAGCTGATAATAAAGTCATATTTTTCCATATTCTTTGAGTCTGTGCGGTTATTTGAGCATGAGATCATTTATTGGTAGTCCTATCTGGCACTTGGAACGCTCCGGGTGCTAATGCACACGTGTTTCAGCCATACAGGACGGAACTTTGCTTTTCATAGACTTGTATGTGATGAGGGCATTTTGAAGGTGTTGCAGGCTTGGAGGGCCACTGTGGATTGAGGTGATGTGGTTGTGCTTGAGATCAGTTGTCCGCGTGCGAGTGGAAAGAAGCAGTGAGTGAAATATTGCTTAGATGAATTCTGGAGTGCCTGTGGGCTCAGGAAATGATTTTTTTTTCGTTTTTATGTTGTATATTCCAGCCAGTGAAGATACATTTGCAGAGTACTGGCAACCAAATGTTTTTTACATTATAATATATGTGTCCTCGCGAAGGTATCACAGGTACGAATGTTTGTAGCCATTGCTTCTATGTGAGCAAGAACTCTTGTTGTAAAGGCTGCCTCATATTTGGTAAAATCAAAATCTAAACAGATTAATTAATGGAAGCACTATATGTTTTCTCGAAATAGGCGATTGAAATGGGTTTTGGCGGGACAGATATAATTGAAATCTATCTGAAATATCGTCACCATCCACGCCGCGTAAAGAACGCATTCCTGGAGCGCAGAGTGTCAAATGGCGCCTTTTTGTAAGGAGGACCTGTGAGGAGAGTGTGCAGGGAAATGGCAGCGCGCGGACTCGGCCTCGGTGCAAGTGCATCCGAGGAGGTGAAGCACGTTTAATGTAATTACACATCCACTTCTTGTGATGTACAGCCATGTGAAGCGTTGCTAATCCCCAAACAGAGACCTGCAGGGAGGACGATCACGAACAGCTGTTTGGACAACAAGACATGAACCAAATGAACTCACAGTACTTGGAGCGTTCGGCTGAGTGGCGCTGCAGTCAGGGCACTGCCCTCCAAGCCCGAGGTTGGTACAGGAGTAAACACGGAGTACTCTGTGGAAGAACAGTGGGGCCGAACATTAAACAGTAAACCAATACGCCTGCTTATTTATTACACTAGCAATCTCCAGGACCTACATTATTGAAAGCGACTTCTATCAAAATGAGCAATGTCTTATTTAATTGCGTGTGCGTATGAGGGTGACACGGAATTTTCTTTTCTTTTAAATTGAGTCGGAACAAGTGGGACAAACGTGTGCATGTTTCTGACATCAAATCATAGATCTATTTTCCATATTGCGGCGAATACAAGCAAATATTCAGATATAATCAGTACTTTCCTTTGCTGAAATTGTGGACCTGTCTCGGAGCGATGAGCCTGCAAATTATTAAGTTTCAGCATCAGCAAATCTGTTTATATGGAGCCCGTATAATTACTACAAGAGTATATAAACGCTTGACTATCACACGAACATACTTTACTAACATTCATTTCATTTATGCCTCGCTGTTAAGACACATTTATTAGGAGTTATTATAGGCTAAGATCCTAATTTACTGCTCAACTAAAACAATTTGAATAATTGTCAATTTCTTTTATGAATTTTTCCAGCAAAATGCTTGAATTATAGGAACGCAATGCATGAAGAATACATTACTGTGCATGTTGCCAGTGCTCGTTTACTAAGGCCACAATCTCAAACCATTCCTTTAAGTCATATATTTTCATATGTTAACCTATTTCCAAAAAAGCCTAGTTATGAAGTATTATTTTGAAATAAAAGAATATCTTACAAACCATTGAAGACCAAAACTATACTGCGACTAGTGAGTCCAAAGCATGAACCACCCCTTCAGGTTTCACTGCTTGGCGGCCCCTTCATTAGTTTATCAAAAAAAAGTCCCAAGGCTACTAGCACAGGAGGGTAACAGGACTGTGGCTTGAATCAAACAATCCACTTTTTTGGATAGTGTGGCCAGGACTCTCTAGCAGTCGCCCCAAATATTAGCAGAGAACACTCGGGCCCATCAACGGCTCCCAGCCACAAGAACGGGAGACTCAGTCATCGGGCGCATTTTACTGTCTTTTATTAGCCAAACAAAAATGACGGAGATCACACCAGAAAAACAGATATTCTCTTGAGCTCTCATCTTCTAAACGTGTGTCACCCAGTTTTATCCTGGTGTAATGTCCCAAATTCAGGTTCCAACCCAAAAACCTTTCAGCCGATTAGATTTGTCATTTTGAGCGGGTTACATATAGAGAATATATAGGTTAGTCCTACGGTTAGATAGCCATGTCTAGGAGCACCTCCTAAGACCACTCCTACTATGATATGATATGATATGATATGATATATGTCATTTATAATGCACCTGTACACAAGAGTTTCTAGGCGCGACAACACAAGTGAGGGAAGACAGAGGGAGAACAAGACACACAATCTTACTAGGCCTTGTGTCATTCAGATAGAGCAAGTGCAACAACGCAAAGTTCGGTGGAAGGGAGAGGGGAGAATTGCCAGGAGGAGGAACGAGGGAAGTGCAATTAGAGTAGCATTGCCCTGAGTAAGTTTACCCTGAGCAGCATGGCACTGGGGAAGTGCAAGGAGGCAGGGGATTGTAGCGTTACAGTTACAGCCCCTTAGTGTGTGGTGGGCCCAGAGGCAGTGCAGGAGAGACTGATCATTGCACAGCCTGCTAACCAGTGAGCTTTAAATGGTGGCCAAACAACCAGTCAGTGCAGCAGACAGCTAGGTCAGCAGTAGAGAGGGAGAAAGAAAACAGAGAAGAAAAGGACATTTGTGCGGTGCTTCCTGAACTTCAGGTGGTCTGGCTCAGGTTTGAGAGGGACAGGGAGGCCATTTCAGAGGGAGACACCTTCAGAGGAGAGAGACCTAACCCACACTCTCTGCCTAGTCCTCAGAGAGTTTGAGGTAGCTGAGCGAATGGCTCAAGATGGAATGTATTTTGGAAGAGAGAGTTGGATTTAGTGCAAGCCCCGGCCTCAGAAGGCCTTGTGGACGATGTAGAGGGTCTTGAACTTGATCCTTGCAGCCACCAGGAGTCAGTGGAGAGAATTGCAGGCTGGTGAGATACGGTCATTGGGCTTGAGGCTAAGGACAAGTCTCGCAGTCCTGTTCTGGATTAGTTGCTGAAGGCAAAGAGTAGAAGAAGGCAGAGTAGAGGAAGGCAGATTAAGAAAGAGGCTGTTGCAGTAGTCCAGCCTAGGGAGAACCAGGGCTCTGGAGAGAGTGAGCTTCTGGAGAAAGTGAAAGAAGGAAGAATACCTCTGAGGAGGAGCAGTTGGTAATGGGCCTTCTTGGCAAGGTCCATGACGTGAGGAGAGAAGGAGAGAGTGGAGTCGAAGATGACACCAAGGTTTTTTGCCTCACAGGAAAGCGAAGCAGGAGGTCCCAGAGAGGGCAGTCAGAGTGAGAGAAGGAAAGCAGGAGTCCCAATGAGAAGGCTCCCTATCTTACTGGCATAAAGGCAGAGATTGTTAGAGGTGCACCAACCCTGAATCGCAGATAGACAGAAAGGAATGAGCAAGAAAGGAGAGGAGGTCGAGGGGAGCCAGAAAGCAAGCTGAGTGACATCCGCTTAACACTGAAAGTTAGAGGAGAAGGTAGAGATCAGATGGGCAAAATGGGCTAAGTAGACATTGAAGAGCCTGGGTGAGAGGTTAGAACCCTGGGGGACACCACATGTGGTGAGAGAGGTGGTGGAGATAAAGGACCCAAGTTGGACCTGGGAGGGTCTGTCAAGGAGTAAGGAGGGCAAACACTCCATGGCCATATCCGTGATGCCCAGGTTCTCATAGAGTCGATTGATCAGGATGGCATGATTTACCATGTCAAAGGCAGAGGAAAGGTCAAGGAGGATTGGGACAGAGGGAAGGCTGGAATCAAGATTAGAGAACAGGTCTTCACAGGTGTTCAGGAGAGCAGTTTCCAGGCCTCTGGCTGCTCTGAAGCCAGACTGATGGTCATGGATACAACCAACCGATTCAGTGTAGAGAGTATTGTGGGAGTTGGGAAGCTTTTCCTGGAGTTTGCCAAGGAAAGAAGTGATAGAGATCGGGCGATAGTTATCCGGACACGTAGGATTGGAAGAAGGCTTTTTCTGGAGCAGTGCACAAGGGAGTGCTTGAGGAGAGAGGGGAAAGATCCAGGGGTAAAATAGTGATTGCAAAAATCAATCAAGGCTGGAGCGAGGGTGTCAATGTGGTCCTTGATGGTTCTGGAGAAGCAGGGGAGTACCTGTTTAGATGACACTTTCATAGATCGGACTTGTCTAGAAACATCATCGGGTGTTGTTGGAGATAACAAAGAGAAGGGAGGAGGAGAAGGAGAGGTGACCAAAGAGGGGCTGAGTGAGGTAGAGGGAGAAGATGTGGAGAGAAAGGGCAGGATGTCCTGAGTTTTAGTGGTGAAGTGAGAAGCCAGAGCAGTACAGAGGGTCTGGGAGGGAACAGGAAAGGTGGAAACCGAAGAAGGATTGGCCAGTTCCTTGCAGATTTGAAAGAATTTGGCCATGTTGTTAGAGGCCGCAGAGAAGCGGGCTTGGATGGGGAATCTCTTCTTGGATAGGACAGAAAGTCTTTATTGCCTTTGGAGCAGGCGGCAGGTCATTTTGTCAGAGGATGCGCCCGAAGACCTCTACTTCCTCTGCACTTGAATTTCAGGGCAGCGAGGTCAGAGTCATACAAAGAGTTGCACTTGGAGGTAGGCTTCAGGTGGAATTTCATGACAGGGGCAAGGATGTCCACAGAGTTGGAGATAGAAAGATGCAGGTTAGAGAGAGCTGTGTCAGAGTGTGAGTCAGTCGCAGGGATAGGAGGAGCAGAGAAGGTAGTCGCAAAGGCATCCAATGACACATGCTTCATGGGCCGAATGACCGAAAGGTAGGTGGCAGTGCTGGGTTTGGCGTTGCCTGAGGCACAAAGTGTTTCAAGTGAAAGGAAAGCAGAAAGTTGTTGGTCCAAGAGAGGGGAGTGGTGAGAGGGTTAGAGAGGGGGATGTCTGAGGAGATCAGAACATCTAAGGTGTGACTGGCAGAGTGTGTCAGACTGGAGGGTAGAATGGAAAGAGAGAGAGTGTTGTATAACTTGCAGAAGAGCCCAGAGGAGGAATTAGAAGCATCCATGTGGATGTTGAGGTCTCTGAGAAGGAGAAGCTGAGGGGTAGAAGCAAGGCGAGAAGAGGGGAGGTCAGCCCATTCTGACAGGAAGCGGGCAACTTGGGGCCAGGTGGCCTGAAGATGATGGCCACAGTCAGAGAGAGGCCAGGAGAGATAGAGAGCCTGCATACCAGGCATTCAAAGGAGGAGTATGCCTGCGTAGGAATGACAGAAGCAGCGACCCACTCTGGAAATATCAGAGCTACTCCACCTTCGGGTGAGTTGGTTCTGGGTTCTGGGTTCAGAGAGGATCTTGTAGCCATCAGGGAGGAGAGTGTCAAAACTCATGACAGAGCTGGCAGTGAATCAGGTCTCATGATATTGAGGACATTCAAGTTAAGTTCTTCGAGGAGGTGGCAGATCTCAGAAGAGTGTTGTATGGCAGAGCGATAGTCTTCAGGGGTGGGGAACAGGCTAGAGGTGATGGAGGGGCCTGGAGGTGGGCAGGGGTGGAAGCAAGAGGTGGCATAGAAGCCAGAGAGGAGAAGGGAGGTGCCAGAGAGGCGGCAGAGACAGGAAGTGGCTGAGGAACTAGAGAGGGCCTGGTAGGAGTAGAAGGAGATGGACCGAAGTTGATAAGATATGGGAGATGCCTATCAAAAAGCAGGAGATTGGGCTGAGGGCCCTGGACCAAGATGGTGCCATTCAGATAGACATTAATGATGGTCTTGGAGGAATGGAAGGGGGCCAAGAGGACCTCCCACCAAGTGCCACTGTTAATGGGAGAGGAGGAGATAGGAGAGAGAGCCGAGACCATATGAGGGGTCCATAGGTCTAGTAAGGGAACGACAAAGAGGATGTCAGTGTGAGTCTGTCTAGCGGAAGCACTGATGTAGGTATCATCGATGGAGAGGCCTGGGTTGTAGACCAGGATGTCCTTCTTGAACGTCTTCCTTCAAGACTTAGTGAGAGGGATAGGATAGGATAGGATAGGATAGGATAAGATAGGATAGGATAGGATTGGGGATAGAGTAGTGGTAAGAAAAGATGGGAGAGAGGGAAAGCACCACAGATGGGAGGTGGGAGTGAAAGAGAGACGAAGAGAGACCCAGCCCAGCACATGCAGGAAGTACAGAAGGGGCAGGTCACACAGTAAGCAAGGAGCAGACAGGATACACATAAACAGTACAGCTGTATCCCCAGTGGGGTGCAGATCTAGGGAATGGGGGGAGCATAGTGGGACACAGTTAACAGTACCACAATAACCACAATGCAAAACAGATTCAACTTTCTTAAAAGAGGGGGAAAAGACCCAGTTACAAACACAGCAACAATGTGAAAAACCACCCAGATACAACTTTTCTAAAAGAGGGGAAAAGGCCTAGTTCTAAACACTGCAGCAATGCAAAAAACCACCCAGATTCAACTTTCCTAAAAGAGAGAAAAAGGCCTAGTTATAAACACAGTAGCAATGCAATAAACCAACCATATTCGACTTTCCTAAAAGAGGGGAAAAGGCCTAGTTATAAACACAGTAGCAATGCAATAAACCACCCAGATGTGGCTTTCATAAAAGAGGGAAAAAGGCCTAGTTATAAACACAGCAGTAATGTGATGTGACTTTCCTATGGAAAGGAGGGTGGCTAAACAGATGCAATTAACAATTACAATTACTAGTATCAATCTACAATGTTGCAAGGTCGCAGAAAGACCATTGGCCCTTGCAACACATTATCCGCACGTAAAAGATTCATCTGGATTTGTCAGAGTGTGTCCTCCCATCCCTGGTATCCTGGACAGTTACCAGATTGAGTGTACCTTTTCAGGGCAATGGGAATGAACATAGAGGTCCAAAGTGTTCCCTAATATTGCCATTCCCTGATCACCTAAACCTGTGAGAGTGCATTCAATTGAAACACCAGATGCAACACTTGTAGTTATTCTCCCTTCGTTTGATGGGAACTGCTCTTCTCATCTACCTTGTTTGATTGGACATTGTCCTGTACAGTTTGGTCATGTGTGCTGAGACCACGAAATTAAGCCCTCTCACCTGTTATTATGAGGATTTTAGCCTGACTTTCTGCAGGTGGCTTATTTTCTTGGTAACTGGAACCTTTCAGTCTCCACTTGTCCTTGGCTGAATGCCTTGGTTCTGCTTGCCTCTAGCTGTGGCGATCATGTCAGCCTTTCCATGTACTCAAAGCCTGTCTCTCCTTTGCTATCCATTCCAGAGACCTATAGTTTCTATATCACTCCCTATGGCTTCTCCATATTAATAGCAGTCAAGCATGTGCAAGCTAAATATATGAACTCTTTGCATCTTGTGGCTTCAGCTTTAGTGAAAGATATGAACACAACAATATGTAAGTGTATCTGTCCTCTTACCTACATGGGTCATAAGCATGTGCGTCGTGCCTATTTGCAATAAACTAGTGCATGTTCGTGTAACTTCATTAATGGATAAATATGTACTTCATGTATAATGCGATGTCAGTGATGACGTCATTGATTTCTGGCTTTGCAGTCAGTCGACTTGCTTGATAAATGTCATTTCTAGTCTGAATGGTTGTCTGAATTTCTTGGGGATGGTCCTAGAAGTGAGGCACATCTGTCGTTTCTCTGCCTTTGTGCTTATAATTGTGTGGGGGGGCATGAGAGTTAGATGTGGCCCCATCTACAATCCTCCTCTGGTTGACCTGTCCACCACACTATCTATACCATTGTCTTGGTTCATTTGTAGCTTCGAGAGCCAGACCTTTGTTATTCCCCAAGATGTCCATTGTATTTTGGATGGTTATCTAAGTACCACATCACATAGCTGCAGTCCCCATCAAGGATGCACCACACCCATTGTCCCCAATAGTCAAGGTTATTGTAAGGATACTGGAACACAGTTGCTGTCAGGAACAGGGGACACCGCATCAGTTGTGTTTTCAGTGCATTCCGCGTGTCTTTGCTTATTCATCCTCTTCAGTCTCTATGTCTATCAGCACTTTCATCCCTAATGTCTTCTTAGTTGTCATTTACACTGCCTAACTATTATCCTGATGATACAAACTGTCAACAACACTAGTATTAAGGCTGCTGCCAGTACTTTCAGTTCATTGGCCATCCATGTTGGTATAGATGAGAATATTTAAGACAGACAACCTTCATCCTGTTCAATGCTTTTCATTTCTGCCTCCATCTTTGTGTGAAGTTCAGAGAGCCTGGTGATGGTCTCTGTCAGCGTCCCCATTGCCTTTGTCATTGGCTGGGAGAATGTACAGCAACAAGACCCAATCTTCCTTCCATGGCTGTGAGGAGATCCATGTTGTATCTGTTCTGGAGGGCCATAAGTCTAACTACTCTCAGCTCCTCCTTGATGGTGTTAAACCCCTTTACGGTTGAGTTTATTGTCTGCATCTGTGGTCTGGAACCACTTGGCATTTGCATTTGCTTGTACTGCTGGTACGACAGATGCAAAAAACATATCAGTTCGGCTGAACAGCATGTGCTCTGGTGGTATCGCATGTAATGCATTTTCCATGTCTGATGAGACATAGTTTCCCCATTTCAGTCTGTTCAATTCCACAAATCTCTTCTTTCTTTTATTGGTATCCATTTTAGGGAATGCTTCAACTTGTATGTCCTTCTGGGGCACTACTAATGCTGGAGTGTTCCTATTCCTCCCCAGTTAGGTAAACTTGCATACATAGATAATGGTTCCATAAACAGAGAATTCTACCAACAAATGCACGGAACCAGCATGGGGGCAACCTTCGCCCCAGATTTAGCTAATCTTTTTATGGATGATTTAGAAATCAGATTGGTATATGCAGATCAGAACCCATTTAAAATTCAAATGATGTCATGGCATCGCTATATCGATTACATCTTTGTACTATGGGGAGGAAGTAAAAAAAGTCTGTCAGAATTTCTTATATGGTTAAATACCCAAGAGGCATGTATCAAGTTCACTATGACATCTAATAAGAACGGGATCGCCATTTTGTACTTAGAAATCTTTAAGTCTCCATCGAACAAATTTAGTACCACTCTGTTAAAAAAAAAACAATGGACAAAAATACTTTATTATTATACAACAGCTTCCATCCCCAATCCTTACGAGAACATCTACCATATGGGCAATTTCTACACATCAGGCGAAATTGTAGCACAAAAAATGACTACGAAATCAACACCAAACGTCTAAGCGAAAAATTAAAAGAATGGGGATACCCTGCACATATTATCCGCAGATCCATGAAAGAAGCCCGATATAAGTACAGACAGGATTGTTTAGTGAAACAACCTAAAATTGTAGAGGAAAAGATTACTTGTGTTTCCAGATTCTCTCCAATCAGTCACGATCTGTGTAGACTCATCATAAAAAACTGGGGAATTATCACAACAGAGGAATTCAAAATCAATAAACCCCGGTTTGCATTCAAAAGAATGACAAACCTACGTGACAAATTGGTTCATACTTACCCCACAATAAAATCAAAGGCTCTTCAAACACAAACCACTCTGTGGGGTCTTCCACAAGTTATTGGCCACTTTAAATTTGGCAATTGCTCTGTCTGCTGACTTACCGCCAATATCAAAGATATATATCTGAAAGGCAGGAAATGGTTGTTCAGATCATTCACGAACTGCAACACGAAGTGGGCAATCTATGGTATAAGATGCCCTTGTGGCTTGCTATATATTGGCAAGACCAAAAGACCGGTGCAACAAAGAATTTGTGATCACCGGTCGTGCGTAAAAAATGCCACACTAGATAAACCATTAGTGGCACATTATAAGGAAGCACATCATAACCAGGAAGACATCTACTGGTTTATAATTGAAACTGTTCCAGTACACCCACGTGGGGGAGATCGAGATTTGAAATTACGTAAGTTAGAACAAAAATGGATTTTCCAATTAAATTCTGTAAAAGACACCTTTAACATTGCGATTGATTGGGGACTATTTATCCATTGAGCTTCTTGTAAAATTAGTGAACGGAGAAAAAACGACTAAAACAGACCCTCCCTTAAGAAAAAATCCAACTCTGGCAATTATGAACATAATAAGGGACTTAGTGAGTAATATTAACAGTGCGTGACCTCGGATAATTTCATCATTTATTTTAACAAAAAGATTTAGAATTGAGAATGTTGTCCGAACTCTTGCAAGATACGACTGTCTGTGAAACAGAATAAAGTAAAACAACATCCTCATTTGATGAAACTATTAAAAAGTAATTCCAACCAGTTATTTAGTTCATTATTTTTTATCATATGAGTACACCCAAGATGGCGGATCAACACAATAACGCTGCAGCTTTCATCCTTGAGTAAAATAAGACATGTATCGCACCATCGTGTGAGCGTGTAAAGACATGACATGAAAGAAATGCCTGCGTCCTGCAAACATTGAAGGAAATATGAAATAAAAATGAAATAATACCTTCATTTGGCAAAATACACTTTACACTAGCTGTTTACTTCACTTTAAGTATATGAGTACACCCAAGATGTCGGACCATTAAAACAACTTTTACGCCATCACATGCAGTATAAAAAGACACATATCACATGACTGCGCGAATGTTTGTGAAGAGATAAAGTAAAGGAAATGCTGGGGTTCATCCTGACTAAAGTAAGTCAAACTGATTTAGACACTCTAAAGATTGTATACCAATATAAAAATAGCAGTTAATGCTACAATCGCAATTATGGTGTATCCGTTGAAAGAAACACAAGTCGTGTTAAGCAGCACCCATATGAAGGTAATGTGACACATTTTGAAGATGAAATACCTCGAATGAGGAAGTGAATCGTGAATTGACAACAAATCCAGGCAGACTCCGCCCCATCTCTTTGCCCCCGCTGAAGGTAAAAGATCTCTGATTGAAATTTCAAACAGCAAACAATGAGCAGAAAAGACTAAAGATCTTTGGCCCCGGAAATTCCATTTCTAAAATAGATGTTTTTAATTTCTGTTTTATTTAAACAGGAAATCAGAAAGAACATGATGCACCGGGGGAATATAGATTGACGCCAAAAACATAGCTAGAAATTAAAATACTGAAGACATGAGCGAAACAAAGTAAGAAAATGATATTATTGTAATTAAAATGGTTGAATATATATATCTTCAAAATAACACAAAATACCCAAAAATATTTGTTCTATTTGGTGTGTTGCAGATCGTGTAATTATACTCACTGATTGGCCTACTATGCAGACATTGTGTCTAGAAAGGGCTCCTCACATTCCACTCAAGAAATGAAAGGTTAGTGACAGACCTACCACGTATTAGACAGGGATTGTTATATTTTAGAGTCATTTTTAGTAACCAACGTTGTATATGTTTTTTTTTACAGTTGCTTGGTACCAATAAAGACCGATGTGATGCAACATTGTTTGTCACAAGAATAAGTGTACAAGAAAAGAAAACGTCCTGAAGACGGGTCCACTAATTTGTGTGATTGTAATCTAGCTGAACACGCTGTTTTTGGCGGACCTAGAAACACTAATGTGTGTTGACACATGAAAGGATAAAACTCTATTCTTTGTTTTTGGAAGTGTTTTAGGGGCTGAAAATAACATACTCCCTGCACTATCCAATACAAACCTCTAGAAAATTCTAAACAGGAGTTTTTGATGAAATATGTATTGTTTCAATTTAATTTTCATTGGTACACATCATTGATTGTATTTTATTGCTTTTTATGAACTATATATTTTTGTATAAAATAACAATAATAATATGTATTCTACTTAATGCTACAAGGTGTAGTCGAAGTTAAATCAAAACTTCTTCCCCCTTTTCTATGTGTGGTATGAGAATTGTCACACCATTTGGTTCTGAAGGAGGGAAGCTGGTGTGGAACTTTTGTAGATACTATTGTTCCTTGGCCCTCATCCACCCAGCACCCGAAAAAAGAGGACCATCAAGCTTGCATGTAGCATTTCTCTTTTGTGTGATCCGTGCCATCATTTGACGGATGATATCAAATTACACAAAATACAGAGGTATATAGCCTTGAATTAATTGAAACACTGCACTTTGAATTTCCTGCAAATATTTCCCCATCATCCTCTCAATTGTGGTTAATACATTTAAAATATCATGTAGCAGTTTATCATGTTTAACAATGACACTGGTACTATGCTCCACAATTTTGGCTTATTCATTGAGCACCAAAATGGTTTGATTCACTTAACGAATTACTTCATTTTGTCTACCTCTGATTCCATCTAACGTTTGTTGCAGTTCTTTAAAATCAAATGTTACCTCTTGTGCCTTAGCACTTAAAGCATCCCCAGAAATGGCATTGGCTATGGATATTGTCGTGCCCACCACAGCACCAACTATAGTCATTACAATAGACACCATGAGTAACCCAGCCATTCTCTTCCCTCTACTTTTCTTTATACCAGATGAACTCACAAAAGTCTTTTCTAACTGCAGCATAATTTCCTTGGATGTCCTGTGAACTTCTTCTTTGCAACGTTGTACCCATTCCTTTACCTGTTCTGACTTCACCTCTGTTTCATTAAAGAATTTTTCAATGATGAATTCAGGATTTAGGCTAATGTACATGTTCTGATATATCAACCTTATATTCCCGAAGATAAAACCTGGTGCTTCCTCCACTGCAATTCCAGATGCCGGTCCCAGCTCTATCAAAACGTGTGCCTTTGCAACCGTGATATCTGACATGTTCAGAAGCAATATCATGGAGATCATCCGAACATTTTCACTTCTCATTTTGCAATGTGGAAAAAACAGCCAGTTCTCATCTGTGGTCATCATCTTCACGGTCTTCAGAGACTTTATCTTCACCCCCTTCTTTGGTCCAGGGGGGCTTTCCTCTGGTCTCCGATCCTGTGGTATCACCTAGAGTTGCAGCGCTCCAAAGATCCCACACTGACAAGGACATCAATTCGTTTTCTAGAGTAAAAAGATAAAGACACATTAAGCACCAGGCACAATGCATGCTTCATTCCCTCTTCCACTGGAGCATCTGAAATTAAATGTACGAATATTATCATTATCCAATGCAAGTAATAGATGTAACATGCCACACTGGAGCGTCAGAAAATAAATTCACAATAATACAAATCATGGACATAACATGCCATGCCACCAAACAATTTCAGAAATACACACAGCCCCACATTGTACCTTTATGCAAGAACCTCTTGCCACTTTCCATGTACAAGTAATATTTACATTGACAAACTTGTCAGGGCAAACTTCCATATTACACTCATTTCTTTTCTAACTGGCCTCAACTTGCTCAAGCCTGTTCACCTCATGTTTCGGGTGAACAGGTTTGATTTGATTGACATGGACAAACTGCTCCACTGTCAACTCACCCTCCTTTTGAGCAATCCTATACACTACGGGCGAGATCTTGTCTGTAATTTTATGTGGCCCTTTCCATGCTGCAAGAAATTTAGAATTTTCATGTCTTCCCTTTCCAAAATTAAACTTATGCACCTGATCTGCTACCTTGTACTCTTTTGCAGCTGTCTTCCTATCATAGTATGTTTTTGCACCGTCAGCAGCCTTTTCCAAATTGCGCTGCACACATGAAAATGCATGTTGTAAGTGCTTCCTCAACTCTTCCACATATTTGTTAATTGTGGAGGCCTTTACAAGGGTTGGTTCGTTGGTCTTGTAAAGTAAATGTTGTGGCAATACCATTTTGCTTCCTGATAATATTTCATAAGGGCTGAGATTTGTTGAGTTAGCAGGAGTCGACCTAATGGCTATTAATACAAATGGAAGCCGAAGGTCCCAACTAGCACCTGCTTCAGCCACATATTTCTTTAACATATCCACTATTGACCTGTTACATCGTTCTACTACCCTTGAAGAGGAAGGATGATACGAAATGTGTAGTTCTCTCTTCACAGCCAAAAGCTGCCATATCTTTGTCATCAATGCACTAGTGAAATGACTTCACCGGTCTGAATCTATCATTTGAGGTAAACCAAATCTTGAAAAAATATGATTTACAAGTAATATGTCTGCCATGTGTGCACTGCAATCCGGGGCTGGAATGCACTCCACCCACTTGGACATTAAACAAACTACCATTAACATATACCGATTTCCTCTTGCTGATAATTTTACAGGCCCGACATAGTCGATTTGCAAATCAGACCATGGGAGGGTCAAACCGCTTTTCATTAATGGTGCTCTATGAGTAAGTGACGCAGGTTGAAATTGTGCACATACTAGACACCCTCTGGTGTATAGTTCAACATCTTGGGACATTTGTGGCCAATAAGCATAGTCTTTCAAAATTTCCAAAGTTTTCTGTGCACCCCTGTGTCCTGCAGTTATGGCATCATGAGCATTATGTAACAGCAATCCCCGAAATTACAAAGGCACTACCCATTGTATTTGACCTGTCACATATTCTCTAATCATCAGTCCATCTTGTAACCTAATTCTCTTTTTATTTTTCAGCAACACCCTCAATTCCTCTTTCCCTTTACAATCTTCTTCAGTCAGAGGATTTTGCTCTGCATCTAACAGATGATTACAGAATAAGCCTAAAATCAACCCTTCCTTCGGTGCTTTGATCAGGTCTTGATCGGGAGTGTCAAAACACCAATGCACTACAGGCTGCTCAACTGCTTTTGGAGTTTTGGAGCCTGCTATGACATCTACCTGTATTTCACCAAGCAGGTGTTCAATAGGAAACAACTCTTCTGATCACAGCTCCAATTTTGGCTAACTGATCTGCCTTGTCATTCCCCTCTTTATTCTCACCTGGCGTCTTCAAATGGTCACACATTTTTCTCAAATGTATTGCCAAATCATTTTCTGACACAAGTTTGTATACGGCTTGAATCATCTTGCCATGTATAACTGTTTTTTGTAATAGGTGTGCATGTCTTTTACTTTCCAGCCAGCTAAATATTCTACAAAACTATTTCATGCATAATCAGAATCATTTACTAACACTATCTCTTTGTGTTTTTTTCTACTGCGGTAGGGACTGTTTTGTATATATCAGCCAATTCTGCCACCTGACTACTTCTAGGACCAATCCTCATGCTTACTTTTGGAATGTTGTCACATTTAAACCCGATATTTCCTATTCCTGCCACAAGCTTATTTTCTGTGTTATTATCCACATGGTAGGCACAACCATCTACATACACAGTTGGTAAATCCCTACATATCTTTTCATTGAACGCTTTGTGTGGGGATTATTCAAATTCAAACAAACTTGATTCTATTTCTGTGTCCTCAGATGCACATTCTGCTGCACAGTCATGCAAATCTGCTAACCCATGGGCAACCAGTCTCTTCTTATTTTGTCCTTGTCTCACTTCTACAGGAAAACCCTGAAGCGCTAGCATCCATGAAGTAATTCTGGACTGGGCCAAATTCCCTGACCTAATTATTTTACTATGCGGAAACTGCAGAGGCTGATGATTTGTTTCAATAATTACTCTTTCCCCTTGAATTATAGGATGGAAATATTGTAACGCACAGACAGTGGTCAGGAGTGCTTTTTCACATTCACTGAACATAGTTTCTACCTGTGACAAAGCCTTGCTGGCATATGCAATAGTTTTGTTATTCACATCTTGCTTTTGATATAACACTGCTGACATGCATCGATCAGTGAAACCTACCTCCTGGTTCTTTATGGAATATGCCAGACATGGCGCCTTCATGAGACATTCTTTTAGCCTGGCCACCGCTTCACATTGTTCCTTTTCCCATTTCCAGGGTACACCCTGTTTTAGTAATTTTGTTAAAGATTGTATAATCTCTGCATAATTCCCAATAAATTTCCTGTTACAACCTGTCATCCCTAAATAACTTTTGAACATTTTCAGATTAGTAGGATCTTTTAATTTATGTGCCACCTCCGCTTTCTTGTTTTGTAGGTTTAACCCATTCTCGGCCACCTCATGCCCTATGACGTTCCCTTTCTTTTTACACCATTGTGCTTTCTGAAAAGATACGTTGGCTCCAGCCTTCTGTAACTGGATAAGTACATGTCTAATATCATTGATATGGCTTTCCAGATTCCCATTCTTAATCAGCACATCATCCATGTAAACTATTGTCCCCCTTTCCGCTGCATCTGGGAGCGCCTTGCTCAGGAATATCCGAAATTCACTCCCGCTTTATATATATGTCCAAAAGGTGTCCGGGACCACGCATATTCGGATTTGTCAAAAGAAAATGCAAACACATTTAGGATATCTTCAGGCAGTGGTACACACCAGTATCCAGCTGTAAGATCTAATGTGGTAAACACCTTTGACCCGTGAACTTGTGCGAGGCCCTGATCAATAAATGGAAGTGGGCATGTTGAAACAGGCACCCTTTTGTTTAATTCTCGTAGATCTGCGTACAAATGCCATTGGCCATTAGGTTTCAACACACCTAATATGGGAGTGTTTGATGTACTATGAATGGGCCTAATAATTCCTCTAGATTCTAAATTTTGAATTATTTCAGTTAGTGATTCCAAACATGCCAGGGGCAACCTACATTGTCACACAAATACTGGTTCCCTACCATGTCCTTCTAGTAATGCGGCAGTATGCAAATCTGTTAATCCACAATCATATGCATCTTTGTCAAAAACCTCTTTGAATTCAATAAATATTTTTCTCAATTGGTCTTTTTCTTCTTCATTTGTGCATGCATCTGCAGCCTGAATAGGCTCTTTTACCACTTAAGAAAACTCTGTGAAATCCTCCAACGGTATTACCCAAATTGACCTTTTACAATTGACCTTTTGTCCTAATTGACCTAATAATAGTGGTCCTAATTGACCTTCTGCGCAATTGACCATTATCTTTATTTTACTTTTATATGTATGTGTGGGGTGGGTTTGGGGTAATAAATAATAGAATGGGATTGGGTAGGGGATTGTGGGGGATTTTGGATTGAGTGGGGGGTTGTGGGGAGTTTCCCCCTGCTTATATGACCTAATTGATCTTCATTTCATGATCAATTGTGAAAAGGTCAATAAGTATACATCCCCTCCAACGGAGGAACCTCTTTGCTTTCCTCCAACCGTGTGGTTGTATCGCTTTGGAGGGTCAACACACGTAAATATTTTGGAATATTGACTTCCATTTCAACATGCTGCTTTTCTGATTCAGTCTCCCTTAAATCAAATTTGACGTAATCATCTTGTTGACAGCACACTATTTCATTTGACTCATAGGATACACAGACTGAACTTTAAAGATTCCTTTATGTTAAGAATCCAAGGATTCTGGCAATTCACCCTGCACAGTCACATACATTTCAGGGATGTTCCCAATCACTGAAGTCTGCAGTAAAATAAGATTTCTGTACTGCCATAACTACCACTGAATTCTCTTCTAAATAAATGTCCTGGCATCCTTTATTGTCCACCAGAATGGGTCCATCCCCAATCTCTAGCAATGTAGTATATTCGCATTCTAGCCGCTGCTGCCTCATGGATTCATTTAGACATACAAATGTATCAGAATCTTTTAATTGTTGTCCCTTTCTGTATTGAAATGCTATTGTAACTTGTCCAGTAAATGCAGGAACTGTAATATCCTTTCTCACTTGAAATTCAACTGCATATGGTGAGCTTGTTTTTTTTCCTCAAATTCAGGTGTGGTCCCCCCTAATCTGGACCAAACCTTTTGCTTTAGGAAGTCTAACACCATACACATTATGTATTATGCCCACTCACGATCCACACATTGTGCCTCATTCCGAGGTTGGAGGTAGGCATTGTGCTATTAGTGCCATGGCTTCCCCCTTACCGCATACCAGGTCCGGGTTCCCTGAATGGGGAATTACTGGGCCATTCCAACCTTGGAGACCCCGGTGTTTCCCCATTCAGGGAACCCGTCCCCATCCCCATTCGAGCCCCCATAGGGCTCAATGGGAATGGGGACCATGCTAACAACGGGCCCGTTGTTAGCATGCTGGTCCTTTAGGGGCTCCCTGTAAGGGCGCATGGTAAAACCAGCCGCCCTTAGCGGGATCCGCTAAAGGACCTCGTAATGCGGCGGTAAGGGGTTAATGGCACCGGACCCTTACCAGCACCGTTAACCACTTACCACCCACCTCGGAATGAGGCCCATTGTGATGGATACTCTTAGGACCAATTGTAATCTTTAACATGCATCTTCCCACAATCGTTTGCCCTGACTCTGGATCATCCAGACCAAAGATGTGTTGGTTCTTTATTCTGAATTTTGGGATCTCCTCCCTGTCAATTATCTGTTGCAGTACTTTTTCATTAATAAAACTTCTTTCATATTTGAGTGCTAACGTGGCTTCTATCATTTTAGAATGGCTATTTACACAGATAGGGATCCATGGCTGGCCATCTCCCATGTGTATTTCAGAAAGGGTTGAAATGTGTTTTTATGTGTTTATCTCTGGAGTGACATCTGGCTTGCATTTCTCTTCCTTTAGATAAAAGCACAATGCGTTTTCATCTATTTATGTTTGCCATTTATTCCTGGGATCCAAATAAATCTCCAGAGACTGTTTCTCTTTTTCACCCCACATTTCACCCTGACACATGAGAATGACAGTGACACTAGGCAAAAAGCCATTCTGAAAATATACTTCCACTGCCCTTTCTGACTTCATAACGGTATGACATTCTTTTACATTGCTGTTTTGTGTCATTACTTTCTTAGGACTCAATGTTTTTTTGGCTAGGGACCATAATATCGCATTTATCCCATCAATGAGGGGTGACAACCTCTTCAGGCAATTCGTCCCTATGAGAAAGTGTATTTCACTGATGGATGAGATCAATACTTCCTGTCTCATCCAATGCTTCCCTATCTTTATGTCAACCTCCATGACACCTTCGATAGGTATTTCTTCACCATTGAAGTTGTGCACAGGGCCTTTGTTTTGTCTCACCTTTATGTGATTTTGTGGGGATTTCCCTTCCGAGATGTTTTTTACCAACTCCTTTCACATTATCATGGCCTGAGCACCCTTATCAATCATTGCAAATGCATTACATTTTTCTTCCACAGTGATAGGAGCATGATACCTGTCCTCAACCTCCTCTAGGACACACTTAAAGTGTGAGTTTTTGCTGATTTAAGGACTCACATTCCTTAGTCCCTTTTCAATCGTATGACACTGATCTGTGTTTTGCCTGGTGCTTGTGCTTTTTGTCTCCTTGAATATTTGTTGTTCAAAATACTCCTCAGGTGACTGACGTGCACTCTCCTTTTGAGCCAACGTTTTTTCTGTTTGGAGCTCAACGGTATTCTAACCGTTAAGGGAGGATATTTTACTTACTAATCCTACCTCTTCATCTTGTGTTTTATTTTCACATTGGATGCTCTTTTTAAATCTGTCTCTCTGTACTTTTGGTTTTTCTTGTTTGTTTTCCCCTGTTTGCTCTTCATCTTCACACACTTCAATAGTCTGATTGAATTCTAAATTGAACCACGCTCCCTTTTTGTGTGTGTTGGCATTCCCTGTCTCACTTTCATTAATTTCTATTCTTATTGTTGAATCAGTAGGCAATTCAGGACCTTTATAAAAAGGTGATTCACAAGCTTCTGTGTTGTTATCAGTGAATGGGCTATTAAATAGTCAGTTGTTGTCAGAATACACAAGATCACTCATATGGCCTTCTGCACCTTCACTTGGCTGCTGTTTCTGAACTGCACAGAGTGTTCCTATTTGTTCAGACAACATTTTGACTTGGGCCTGTAGACATTGAAACCTGTCCATGTCTCTGGAGTCCTCTCTTTTTGACCTGGGCCAGTATTGGTTAAACTCACGCTGATCTGGCCTCCTGGTACCTCTCAGGAGATGGATTTCTATTTGTGTTACTTCTGAACTCATGGGCCATAGGAGGTGGGGAACGTGGAGTGACCATCCTTTGACCATGGTCGACTGGTGGTGCTGATTAATTATAATGGTGAGGATTATAGTTCATATTGTGTCTTTCATTTGGTGGGAATTATTGTCCCCTATGCTGATTTACATTTTCAATGAATCTATCCACATACCTTGGTCTTTCTTGGTGACCACACCACATTGCATTAGGGTCAAATCTACTCTGCACCACCAGTGTCTGGTACGGGCCATTGTACATTTGATTTTGATTGTTATTCATGCCTGACATATCGGGGCAAATTCCCACCCTGGGTGCATTGCCCAGATATCAAGGGATGATGTAAGACTCTCTATTGCTCGGATCAATAGATCAGAACACACGAGTTTGAGGTGGTGTCCTCTGTGGTGGCATGCCCATCTGATTAGGTGTCATGTTGTTTCTTGCCTGGGTTTGTGCTGGTTCAAGCAGCATTTTTGCAGATTTGACCTCCATTATTGCTGGTGTTGATTCTTTAGATTTTATTTTTGTCTCTTTATTCTTAGTCCCTTCCTCTCTCTTACCACAGATTACTTCAAATAGTTTTGTCCCATGGTCTATTATCCATTCTAGTGATTTTTCCCTGTCAAATTCACACATTAACTGGGATACAATTTATTTTTTGGAGACCATAAAAGTATACAATCTTAAATTCTACAGAATTAGAATTAAAGGCCACTTAAAAGTGTGAAAATGCTCTTTTTAAATCTTGGAGGAACTGGTGAGGGGACATATCTGGCTTTGCAGTCATTATATATGCTGTTTTTTTTGCATCTTGTATCCACGGATATGGTGAAAACTGATGTCTAACCTCTTTCTCAAAGACCGCCCATGACAAATGTTCCTGTTCATTGAGACCCCGAATGACACTAGCAGCTGCTGAATCAAGTGCTAGGTGAAAGTACTGCCTATACTGTTCTTTGGATATATGGAGGACTTTAAATATATCCTGGACTGTTTTTAAATCATCTTGCATGCAACAATCTCCTCCCTTCTTGAATGGTTTGATCAAAGTTTTGATTGACGTCATGATTTTGATAGGGCTACATGGTGCCTTTTGGTGTGCATTATTCTGTCACTCAATTCTGTTCTCTGGTGGGCAGGAATGATGGTAACCACCCACTGGTGATTCATACCCACCAGTGGGCTACAATCAGGTCTGGCCCTAGGACTAGCTATTGTTACACTGTTCCCTTGTGCAGAGGTAGGGTTAACCTCAACTCCATTGAATGTAGTGGCTTGTTGCCTTTCCTGCGGTTCCAGATTCTTGCATTGTCCATGAAGTCGTTATAGTTCATGAAAAAGATTAGAATTCTCATCCCTAATTTTATTGATCACGGCTTGCAACTCATTTATTTGCACCTCGCACTGGTCAAATGCTCTGTCCTTCTTATCATTCTCTTCCAACAATTTAACTATTTCTTGTTCTACAGCGTGCAATTCCTTATCTTTCTCCATGTTATTCTTACTAAGTGTTTGTAATTCTGAAATGGCAACATCTTTGTCTTGTCCCTTTTAAGTGCATTCATTCTTGCTCACTCTCATTAAATAGTTTTTCCTTCTGAGCCAACTGAGTATCCATATTGCCACATTTAGATTGCAATTCTGTATTAGACCACTCTAATTCCGCTTTTAGGCAATGTGTTTGATCAACGGCATCACCCCAACTACCCTGCAGCTTACCAATGACCCCAGTGTCATTTACTTTCATTTTCAAAGACAGGCGCAATAGAAACCGTAGCTTGGCACATAGATACAATTCTTCTCCTCAGTCCAATCTGGAGCTCTAAATAGTCTCATGGGGCATACTTTCACAATGCACGCTTCCTCAAAAATATTTTGCATCAGTTCTTTCTCCACTTTCTCCACTTTCCCACAAATCCTGTCTTTCCATACAATTGCATTTTCTGAAGACCAAACTCCATTAGCAAAGAGTTCTGCCTCAAGACACTATGGCTATGCGGTTTAAGGCACTTCCACCCCCAGTAATGGTTTTAAAGTTCCCAGCCAATGCACCAAATTATCTTAGATATATTTTTTAAAGGAGTTACACCTGATCTTGTAGTATTTTATGATTGTGGTAAATAGTGGTATCTTACTATGGTATATTATTATTGTGGTGATGCTTTGGTGGATTCTGTTAATAGTGATAACACTATCCTCAGAATATAATCTAACACCTGTCGTTTTCCCCAGGGTTTTTCACATTGCCAGCTTCTGGTCTTATTACAATTAGTGTGTGACAGTACCACTACCTATCAACAAGTTATTTACGATGCTGATGTATGCTCTAGCAGCCAAAGTGCAAAACATATCATAATATAAACAAGTAATTGTATACACACAAATCATACACTCTTAAGCTCACTTACTAGGAAAACCAAAAGCCTACTTCAGATTTTACCACCTGTGATAAAATGAATTACCACTGATGGTAAAATAGGCCTAGTCCCTGTGAGGTCTCTGTCTATATGCTAATAAATGCAGACATGGAAGGACAACCCAAGTCTCTTGGTATAAGTTTCTAATTTTATATACAAATGGGATTCACATCCGTTCAGATAAAAAATATCATGCAATACAAGCAATGTTTACATAAGAATGGGAAATGCTTTTGAAGTACAGTATTCGCCCACATCAATAGAATTGACCAAATATAATTTTACCAACTGCCCTTGGTCCCAGCAACATCGGCGGGAAATGCAGTTTGAGAGAGAGAAATAAAAACACAACAGCAGTGCAACTTCCTTCATGAATATTTGAAAGCACCTACGCAAAAAATATTGAGGAACATTGTATAAAAAAATATGCCTTTGTATCTGGCTGCCCCTCATGCATCCATGCAGTAAATCCTCACTTATGGCTGATATTTACCTAGAAATTGGCGAGATTACTGGTACAGCTGAACGTGGAAAAACCTTCTCACTTGGTTCGCCCACCGATAAGGAAGGTCACGACCACAGCAAGCCTGTCAAAACTGTCTCAGCAAAGCATTCCAGGCTGCCTGCCTGCCAGAACTGTCTCAGCACAGCTCTCGGAGGAACTCTGATCTGTACACCTACTACAGTCCCTTTTATGACCTCTTGCTGCCACTCAAAAGGAATCCTTCCCCTCGCCAAGATCATACTATTGTCCATCCTGCCCAGTATTTTTCCTTTTGAGAATGCCAATCCTGCTAACTTACATAAGTAACATCTTCTTCATGTGCACACAATGATGTGCATTTAGCAGCACATATTTCATATTTCGCAGCTTGTCACAAACTGCTGCTATGCTGAATGAAGGCACACAGCTACTACTTGCACACTAAACGTTTTCAAGTTATTTAATCTGGACCAATTTGCACTAATTTGTTAAGGATATGTTACAGCTTACTGGGAAGGGGTAGGCCTGTTTATATCAGTATTTCGATGTACTGCAAGCCAGTCAAACGAAATATTCTTCTGAAATAAAAGATTTGTAAACATGTGCTCTCTGTGAGAATGTGTGCTTTTCCATCTGGTGTATGTGCTGGCTGCAATTGCCATTGCTTGCTGTGTTTCTGTTGCCTTATCTCTCCAAAAGCCCACTAACGGAAAGATGTCTCGCCTCAGCAGGGCTTACCATCTCCAATGTAGTTCCATGCCCTTTTCCCATGCAGCTTTACTGCATGCTCAGTTGCTTGATCAACAGTATATGGGGTCTCAAACCTGGGCTTGAACCGTGGCCTCACTAAATTCCAGAGTAGGACCGTGTCCCCCGGATAGAGTAGTTGTGACTTGAGGAGTTTGTCACTGGAGGCTGTGCCGATATCTTCCTCACCGTCCTTCAACCACTCTGCCTGTGCCTGCAGTTGACAAGAACTAAAAGACGTGCTAGCCATCAAAGAAGCAGCATATTCATACATCTCATTACCAAACACGTCAGAGGTTACATTTGCATCTGTCAATGCTCTAGTGGGAGGAGCCAGTGGTAGTCGCATGCGCTGTCCTGTTCCCACCTCAAGGGTAGTGCGAACAGAGGTAAGGGCAAACAGTGGAGCAATCCCTTTTTTAAGGTGGATTTTATTTTTGCTATCTTTTCTTTGAGCAGTCTATTTAGGAGCTCATACACCCTGTTCACTTGTGTGTGATTTGCACAGGAAAATATGTGCTGTATCCCCAGCCGGGCTGTGATATGCTCAAAAGTCTCATTCACAAAATGAGGCCTATTTTCTGACTGCAGGACCTCATCTAACCACCCCCATCTTGGGAACACCTTCCTAAAATGAATTGCGCAGCCCTGAGGGCATCGGGGTGTGAACAAGGACAAGCTTCGATCCATCAGGAAAATGGGCACCCAACGACTATCATGTAGCGGTAGCCCTGGCACCCCTGGATCATATCGACATGGTCAATGTGGAGATGTTGGAAAGACCCAATTGGCCTGGGTATAGCTCCCCTCACTACATGTAAACTATGCCCTGCAGTGAATTTCTTGTGGGTGACACAGTTTCCATAAACACAATTATATGCTCAGCCATATTTGGACAGAACCAATCTTCCTCAATGTGAGCAGCAAGAACTTCTTTACCATTGTGGGTGGGATGGTGCAGTTGTGTAACCACAATTTGTAATAATGCTAATGGGAGTACTAGTTTGCCTGTTCTTTCTTGTTGCCACAAATAATCTATGGAGGATATGGAACAGCCCCTTCTTACCCATAGATCCTTCACCTCTTTAGGAGCCCTTCCCTGAAACTCCATTATCTGTTTGGCTAGTAATGTGTTATAGCCTCCTTCCATATGATCATATTGCGTACACAAATACATGTGCTTGATGGGGTTTTGAAGTCTGCTCCCTGGAAAGGTCGCCGGGCTCTTTGCTTCCGCGTATGTGGCTCTGTTTCCCCAGGAGACTCATCCTCCCCCATTCGTGTGGGACTTGGACTTTACGGCCGCTATTGCTGCTGGCATTTCAAGCGTCTCTATGCGCCTACCCAATAGGGGCGCATGCTGCACTGGTGTGCCGTCAGCATGTCTGAAGCCCCTCCTCTGCCATCGTAACCCAGAGTGTACTGTAGACGTCACGTAGGCTGAATCCGAATACACTGTCATTTTGGTCCCTGCGTGCTTCTAATGCCATTATAAGAGCCACTCATTCTGCTGCTGTGCTGATAAATGTGGCAGCAATCATGCTCTTGCTATTACTTCTGCTGTACCATCTACTTTTAGTCTCACAAACTGCCGTCCCTGTGTGTCTTTCCCCTTTTGTCTGGTCTATTGTCAATGAACCATCAATATAAAGCACATCTCCCACTTCAAGTGGCTTCTCCCCCACCTTGTGAAGGTCATCATACTGTTCTGTGTATTTAGCGCAGTTCTGTACATAGTCTTCCTCTTCTACTGGCTTGGCTAAAGACGTCGCTGGTTTGACAACCCTTCACCTAGCTAAATTGATCGCTGGATTTGAGATAATTACCTCAGATCCAGAAGCTCTCTGTGTGGTCAACGTGCACTTGGGTCTTTCGAAAATTGCAAAGAGGGTGTGATCCACTTAAAGTGTGATGCTACACCCCATGGTAATGCTCGCTGACTTCTCCACTGCAAATGCGCAGCAGCCAGATCTTGCCCACAAGGGTAATGTCCGCTCACCACTGGGTCTAAACATCCACCATAACAAGCTAATGGTTTGTGCCCTAGGGTTGTCTTCTGTGTGAGTACCACAGTCATCACCACTCCATTGGAGAGGGAGAACACATAAAATTGGTTGTGATAGTCTTGGATCCCTAGTACTGGAGCTGTGCATATTGTTTCTTCAGCTCTCCGAATACTTCAGTCATTTCATTTGTCCATACCAACTTGCCATTCCCTCTCTGTGCCTCCCTTACTCCACTCAACAAGGGTCTTGGGTGTGTGCTATAGTCAAATACCCAAGTTCTGACATAATTGCTAAGGCCCAGAAACTGCTGCATTCCTCTCACTGTCATTGGCATCGGCACTCTACTGATCACCTCAGCTCTTTCTGGAGTCACTTTTCATCCTTCTTGTGATATCAACTGTCCTATATATCGCACTTCCCTTTGGTAATATTATAATTTTGCCTTGTCTACCTTGTAACCTTTCTCTGCCAATACAGTCAACAAATAGACTAAGTCATTTTGACATTGTTCTTCTAATTTACTGCATATTAAAATGTCGTCCATGTATTATATGACTGTGCTCGCTGTTAATGATGTAAGGTGACTCACATTACCCTTGTGGTAACCTTGTGTGTTTCCAATTCTGGTTTCTATATAGGAAGGAGGTTAAGTCCTGTGAGTCTTCATGGAGTGGTATAGAAAAGAAGGCGTTCTTCAAATCGTGAAGTGCTTAGCTTCTTTGGGATGCTGCACAAGATTGTCGCTGGATTCGGAACAAAAGGAAATTCTGCTTGAACAATTTGGTTCAATGGACGCAAATCCTGAATAAAACACCATGATCCCCATTGCCTTCTTCACAGGATACACTGTGGTATTACACTGCGATTCTGAAGACACCAAAATGCCTTGCTTCACTAATGTGGCAATCTTTTCATAAATGCCTTGTCTGCTTCCCTCGATAGGAGATGCTGTTGCCTCTACTATCCCTTTTAACAGACCCACGTAATACGGACTATTAGTCCATAAAACACTGGGTACCCACCCGTAAATCTTCCTAAGTCTTCCTCGAGGAATGGTGGTGGCGGTTTTCACAACATAGCCATTCTCTGCAGCACTTCCCTGTAATGTATTTCCACCCAGTGTGTAATGCTTATGTAACATAACACCACGTTATCTGATAGATCATCTTGGAAAAACTCCTCATCTGTCATGTCAGCCAACCTGTATCCTTCCCCCACTGCAATTACAGTCCTACATGATCGTCATGTATCATCAGTCCCTTTTTATAATTGCCTCGAGTTCTATTGGGATCACTTTTCCTTTCTTATCATCTGAAGGAACCTCAGGTCTGAACAAGAACTAATTTGGTATGCATAACAGTTTACCCTTAATCCCTGGAAGCTATGTGATTAATACTTCTACCCCATATGAGAACAGTTCAATATCTACTGGTACCCTCCTCTCTACATTTAGGCCGCAATAAGCTTGAATGAGTCTTGAATGAGTCTTCACATTCAGATAATGAATCCCTGATGTTGAACACACTATCCCTTGGCCTGTGAATGAAATGGTCATATAAAGTGGCTCAGCATGTGTCTCCCCATTATATTTACTGGTGTCTGTCGGGAATAGAAGAGTGGCATGGTCAGGTTGTGTTCTCCCACAGAAAGTGCCAATTTGTCAGTATAAGGAACCAAATCCATAGCCCCAGCAAATTCTGTGCATTCATGGCAATGCCTGGCATTGGATATCTCCCCTCCCGGACACAAGACCTAGTCGCCCCTTTATCCACGAGAAAGGAAAAAGTCTTGTCAACTGTAGTCACCCCTACATGTGGTTCCTCATTCGGATTCGGTGTAACAGATAGGATTGAACACATCAGGTCTGTCAGTGGGCTACCCTATTGTGAATATAATGACATTCCCATCCCTGATAAATGGGTAGACCCCTACAACACAGTCACATGACTTGCTAACTGTTAGGAAGAATAACCTGCAGTACCCTTTGGGAACACTACAGGCAATTAGGACTACAAGTGTAAGCACAATTTCACCTTTGGTACAAGCCTGTACTACACTTTAAAGTGGTAGCGATGGCTGAGCATCCAGACTTATCTAAGAGTTTAAGTGAGCAGTAGAACAAGTTACACAAAGGACCAGCAAATACAGTGATTCATTATACTAGCATAAGCTGCTCAATATCACACACTAATACACCACAAAAATCCAGCCGCTAAGTAATTAAACAGGTCTAGCTCAAAAATGAAGTGTGAGCAAAATGGCACTTTAGATACTTAGAAAAGGGGAGAAAAGACAAGGTTATAAGAGTAGACAGCCAAAATACAAACATAGGCAGGGCAAAGGGTTAAATACAACCAGCAATTCTTCTCAACAGGCCTGGGCCAAAGTCAATAGTTCAAAGTCTTTTGTATAGGATAGCACAGTTCTGGTAAGCAACGGTTAAGTCTTTGCCATGGATTTTTAAAGGATTTGGCTAGGCAAAAGGTTTGACGAATGTTTAGGGAAGGACAAGCCTTCGTAGTTGAGGAAAGTTTCACGCACTTTCTCGATGGCCGAAAAGATTTTCGGACCGAATTTGCACAGTACCATTGTCAATGAAGAAAGCTGTAGCTGAGGCAGTTGTTCCTGGCAGTTCGAGCAGATCTCGCTGTTCCTGTGCTTCACTCGTGGGGAAAAGAAGGAGGACGTCAGGAGGTTCCTGCACTGCCCTGGGAAGAGGCCAAAAGCAGTAGCAAGATGTTGCTTTAAGGTTTGAGTGCCTTAAAGTCCCCCTGGTTTCCTTCCCTCTGGCTATCCAGTTTTCAACAGCACTCTGAAGAAAATTCGACCAGAATAGGACAGTGTACAGGTGGCTTACGAGTTGGTTGTTCCCACCAAATTCAACGAAAGAAGTCAACCTTGAAGGGCTTCTCTGTCGATTGGAGTAGGCAATTTGGACCTGCAGCAGAACTTCACCGGTCATCCAGGAGTTGCAGCAGTCCTCTTCCTTCAGCTCATCTTCGGTTCTTTCGTTCCAGTGGTCAACTCTGCTTTCCAAGTCCCAGAGACCCACTTTTAAACAGTTTTCCCCCATTCATTCAGCCTGGCTGTCATTCACCCAGCAGAGTGGCTGTCCTTGCCGGACAGTCAGCCAGCCAATCATGCCAGAGTTCATTCAGGTCTCCTAGGAGACTAAGCACAGGGAGTTTCAGGCACCTCAAGAATATCCTGTCCACCCCAGATACTCTGGTACCAGAGGAGGGCTTCAGCACAGAAGCCCACCAAAGGGCACGAACAAAGGGACCAAACCTGGTTTGGCGCACAGAGACAAACACTAGAAGGACTTTTCCTAAAAGAAATGTCATAAAAATGATGATCGGAGTCTGTTTTTACAGACAGGTCTGGAGTGTCATATTGAAAAACATGGCTACCCCTGATTTTGAGCTACTGTTGTTAGCGGTCGCGAAAAATCACAGTAGTTCATCTAAACCACTGCCACCAGCCATTTAAAATAGGAAAATTTACCATTTTACTGTCACATGAGTGTTTTGACTCATGGGAACCTAAGCAACCCCTCCAGCACTCTATAGGAAGATAGTGTGTGCTGGGTCAGTAAATTTAAAAAGACTAGTAAACCCAATTTAACTTTACATACTCTGGGAGACGTTAGTCAGTCCCAGAGAAGATATTTAAACCTTGGGGAGTCTAAAAGACACCCCTGTGCCCTGCACTGAAGGTGTTGTGTGAAACAGAGAAAAAGATGATGTCCATGGAGCTGTTTTAAAACTCCATAACCAAAGAACACAAAAGTAAAACACACACAAAATACACGTAAGAGTAGGGAAAAAAGGCTCACACTCTTCCCAGGTAAACAAAATCAAATCCCAGAAATTCAGCAAAGTTGCTGAGGGTCCCAAAGGTAAGGGAAATTAGCACATTTGGAGAATTCTCCCTAACACTTTCCCACCCCCAGACTAAGGGACAGGAGGATTTAATCCACTCCTGGATGAATCTAATTACTCCAGTCGGTCAAACATCCTGGAGAGACCATCAGCATTTTGGTGGTGACACCCTGACCTGTGTTCAATGGTAAAATCAACCCCTCGCAGGCTGATTGACCATCTCAGTAGTTTTTGGTTTTCCCCTTTCATTTGCATCAGCCATTTCAATGGCTGGTGGTCAGTTTGAATCACAAAAGTAGATCCATACAAGTATGGTCTAAACTTCTTCAATGGCCACACAATAGCAAAGCATTCACTCTCAATGGTTGCACACCGTGTTTCTGGTTCCTTCAACTTCCTGCTGATGGAGCAAATGGGGTGCTCCCTACCTTTCTCATCCAGTTGACTAAGGACTGCACCTATACCTGTATTTGAAGCTTCTGTTTGCACAATGAAGGTTTGGTTATAGTCAGGAGCTCTTAGGACTGGAGCTTGACAAAGGGCTTTCTTTAGCCCTTCAAATGCTTGAGTGCACTCCTCATTCCACCTGCCCTTTTTAGGGAATTTGGGAGAGGAGACCACATTCAAGGGAGAAGCTATGGTCCCATAGTTCTCCATGAAGTTCCTATAGTAACCAGTGAGTCCTAGGAAGGCTCTCACTTGGGTTTGAGTAGTAGGGGTGGCCCAGTTTTGTACAGCTTGTACTTTACTAGACAATGGCCTGATTTTACCTCCTCCTACCTCATGTCCAAGGTAGACCACTTTACTCTGACCAATTTGACATTTACTAGCCTTTATGGTCAGATGGGCCTGCTCAAGAGCCTGCAAAACATATCCTAAGTGGTCAACATGTTCTTTCCAAGTAGGTCTGAACACGGCAATGTCATCCAAGGATGCCATGCAGAAGTCCTCCATCCTGTTCTGAACCTGATTAACCATCCTTTGGAATGTAGCAGGTGCATTCTTTAATCCAAAAGGCATTACCTTAAACTGGTAGAGGCCTGCTGGGGTTGAGAATGCAGTTTTCTCCTTGGCATGGTCTGTCAGTGCTATTTGCCAATAGCCTGAAGTTAGGTCAAATGTACTGAGGTACTTGGCTGAACCAAGTTTATCCACCAGTTCATCTGTCCTTGGTAAAGCGTGGGCATCAATCTTGGTGACTGCATTAAGAGCTCTATAGTCCACACAGAATCTCAACTCCTTGGATCCTGCCTTTGATACTGGAGCAACTGGACTAGAACATGGACTGGTAGAGGGCTCTATTACCCCGAGATCAAGCATCTTGTTGACTTCCTCCTTTATGTGGGATCTTACATGATCTGACATCCTGTAACCTCTGTTTTTGACAGGTAAACGGTCACCAATTTGAATATCATGTTGGCCCCAAGGGGTCAAGCCTGGTGATAGTGAAAACAGGGAGGCAAACTGATTTAACAGAAACTTGCGCTCCTCCTGTTGTTCAGGTGTCAAGTTAGCAGAGAGATTAACTCCTTCGGCTTTCTCATCTAAAGGCTGGCCTCTAAGTAGGTCAGGTAGAGGTTCAATCTCCTCCTCCTCCTCTTGGGCTGAAGCTAGAAACAAAGCTCCCACTTCTGGTCTTGAGACATAAGCCTTTAAACGGTTGGTGTGAAAGACTCTAGGAGCCTACTTAGGATTGCCTAAGTCCACCAGATATTTGACCTCTCCAAGTTTACTCACAACCTTGAAGGGTCCTATCCACTTGTCCTGTAAGGCCCTCTGCCTTGTAGGTACCATAACCAAAACTTGCTGGTCTTGAGTAAACTCAACCATGTTGGCCTTCTGGTCATGCCAATGTTTGACCGGAGCCTGACCTGCTTTTAGGTTATCTGATGCTTCTGCCATCATGTGTGACATTCTCCTCCAGAGACCTATCACATAGTCAGTGACCCTCTGTGGCTTGGGGGAAGGAGCACTCTCCAACCCCTCCTTAATTACAGCCAAGGGGCCTCTAACTGGATGGCCATAAAGAAGTCCAAAGGGACTAAATCCAACTCCCGCCTGAGGGACTTCTCTATATACAAAGAGAAGGCATGGCAGTAGAAGGTCCTACTTTCTTCTAAGGGGTTCCTCTAAGGCACATATCATGCTCTTCATTGTATGGTTGAACCTCTCTACCAATCCATTTGTCTGAGAATGGTAGGCAGTTGAGAACTTGTAAGTTACTCCACAGTTTTTCCACATGGCCTGCATGTAGTGGGACATAGAATTCCTACAGAATGTATCTACATCAGACCCCAATTTAGGCCAGTACAAAAATATAGAGAGCCTTTCCTTGGTCTTTTTAAAGCTTAAGTGACCAGCCAAAGGTATCTCATGGGCTAACTGTAGGAACTGGAGTCTGCTTTCAAGAGACACTAAAAGTCTTCTGTAGTCCCCTGGGATAGACTCAGTCGGTTCACTGTAGAAGAGGTAATCTTCTCAGTACACCAAAGCTTCCCTGGCTCTTGCCCATCCAGTTGGGAAGCTGCCTGTTGGCGAAGACCTTTAAAATCGATCTCGTAGGGCGAACATCTGCATAAAAAATTATGGTTGAGTCGGTGGAAGACCAGGATCTCTAGATGGTGGTGCAGGAGGTTTTCAGAGATATATTGGCTGTGGAGGGGTGGAGGAGATCAAAATAGACAGAGTACACTGGGTTGGCCCAAAGAGAACGGAAGAACCGGGGGAGCGCCCTAGAGATGTGTTAGTGGCTATGTCTTCATATACCCAGAAGGAGGAGATTCAAAGGAAGGCCAGGGGCATGGACCACGTTAGGATGAATGGAGTGGAAATCCATTTATTCCTGGACCTAGCCTTGGTTACGCTGCAGAAAAGCAAGGCCATGGGGACCGTCACCAAAGGGCTAATCTCGAGGAAGATAAGATACAAATGGACTTTCCCGTTTGGCCTCCTGTTCTCGTGGGAGGGGAGGCAGAAAAGAGAGACTTCGTGTGAAGAAGGGCTACAGGTGATGGGCATGCAGGAAGAATCCCAGGATATGGGGATCGTCGTTCAAGGGAGGAGAATCAAAGGAAGCCCTGGGAGTAGAAAACAGTGCAGCAGAAGAGGAAACTGACGGGTGGAGGGAGCCACTGACATCAGGGGTACTCATTCTGATGGATCTGTTTATTTGGGTTTGCCGGGGTGAGGGTGCTGCTGGACAGGGGTTGGAGGGGGTTGATGCAAGCCCAATGGAATATCAGCAACGTGGCCCGGTGGGGGGCATACCCACTGGAATTGCACACCCACAGAGGTAATGCAGGGTTTAGGAATCCCCAGGAAGTTTTCCCCCAGTCAGCAGAGGGCCGGGAGAGATGGGCCAAGCGCCCTAGTTGGGGGGAGGGGGTGGAGGGAGGGGTGGGGCAGGGGGATTGGTAGGAAGATCAGGTTCTGATGGCAGTGGGTGGCTGGGGCCTTGTTCTTTGGGCTGGTTGGTCCATGGGGAAGTTGAGAATTCTTTCATTTAACGTCAGGGGGCTGAATACCCCAGAAAAAAGGAAGAAATTGGAGCACATGCTTAGAAGGGAAAGAGGGGACATTTTAATGCTGCAGGAGACCCACATCAGACTAAGGGACAAGTCCAAGGTGCGTATAAAGGGGTACAACCTAGTAGGGAAATCGAATGCAACCAACAAAAAGTTGGGGGTCCTGATAACGGTCCATGAAAGCAGGAACGTGCAGTCTCACAGTACCATGGTGGACAAGGCAGGCCGTTACTTTTTTGTTAATGCCACAATAGATGGGCTCCGGCTAACCTTGGCCACCATCTATTCACCAAACTCGCGTCAAGATTGTTTTGTTGCGGGCGACTTTGGGGAAGCTGGTGGTGTTTGCCAGTGGGGAGATAGTTCTGGGTGGGGATCTGAACATAGTCTGGCATGCAGCAATAGATAGAAGCTTGGGAAGCAATCAAAGATAGGGGGCTCCCTCTAGGTCCCTCCGCCAGATGATGGTCCACTTGGCGCTTAGAGATAGTGAGAGCTTAAGGACCAGCAAAGGGGATATATGCATTTCTCTCAAGCTTATAATTCTATGTCGAGAATTGATTATTTTTGGGTCTCGGTGGGCCTTTTGGGGGAGGTACAGGAATGGAAATTGGGCCAATCTCGCTGTCAGATCACACTCCTGAAGTGGGAGAATGGAAGAACAGGCTCCCGCCCTTCCCCTCTCGCGCTTGGCCTAGAGGATCACGGCCCAGACACCCGCCACGAGAGGAGTTTGCCTATCTACCGGACGACCAAATACCCTGGTACAGGAACATACGGATGTGCCCATCTACCTGCCCAACAGCCCGCCCTGTCCATGCCGACACCTGCGGCACGGACCAACTCGACTAAACCTACACGTCGTTAGAGATGCCATGACGACTTAGCCAACGGTCAGCACACCTGTGCAAATATACACACCGGACACTCCCGCACCAATCTACACGGAGAATATACTCAGTGCTATGACGTAGGCGACAGACATACTCACGGACGTACATCTTTATTATTTTCCACATAGGCTTTCAAAATGCAGAAACGCAAGACGCATCATGAACTTATATAAAAAAGGCTTGCTCATGCTTCTTCTAAAGAGCCATGTACCATAATGAAGAATATAACGGGGACACGATACTGAGGACAAAGCAATATGATACCGTAACCTAAAGCGCTCTGCATCAAACGGTCCCACCTATGCACCAGGCCCAAGTAGGCCGCAGGCAAAAGCTTCCATGAACATTGAATGAGCAAAACTGGGTTGCTGACCCTGCAAAATGAGCCCGGCGAAAGCACACCGCCAAGGGCACGATGTTGCAATCTCACATGCTGCAAGCCAACGCCAAGGTCGCACCTGCAAGATAAACCAGGCATACAGTAGGAAAAACAATATTAATTGTGTTGAATTTTGCCTCAAACACGGTCCCACCTCACGTGACAAAGTTAAACCTGACAAGATGCCAAGCCCAGGAGGAAGGAGACGCCTGAATCCCACGTTTCGAGACACAGGCAGATACAATTAAAAGACTCATTTGGACATCTGCAGCAGTGGGAGTATTCGACCTCCCAACATATGAATAAATCCTCACATTGTTTACACCTACCCATATTAAAACATTGTTGCAAATGACAGGTGCACCGCGAGCTGGGAACAGCGATAGTCCCAGACTGGGAGGCTCGCGAGCGGACCAATTAGAACTTGGGGTTCTTATCACTGACGCCATTCACATTGACCAATCCTCAGAGGTCTTCATGTAACAGTTTTCATGTATCAAATTGAAGGGACAGCCCAGGTATACCACCTGACTAACTCTCAGCCAATAACACCGTTCTCTATATGTGCGCTATACTAACCCTACCACTCGAGTAACCAATCCAGAGTGGAGATAGGTTTTTGCTAAAACTTTCCAAGTGACGCAAGTAGCGCGTCATACTAAGGTAAAAAGGGCCTGCGAGCCCCACGATTGTGTGTGTGTCAGGACGGACGCGTACGCTCCTTGACCCATCCCTGCCGTTTTGTCTAATAAACAGCAGAGTCACCTTGCTTCTTGCGTGTGTCTCATACTCTATCTCTTTTGGGATATACGGGAGGAGTTGGGGCCTCCCTGCCCGGAGGTCTGCGGACGGCCCGGCCGACCCCGGCAGAATTTCCCCCCCGACAAGTTGGAGGCACTGCTGAGATCTTTTTAAGATCTGCTTTTTTATTTTTACTTTTTCCAGGTAATCGCGTTGCGAGGAGGCCCGGCGGCGCGGCCCCCTCTACCGTTGCCCCTTCTGAGGACTACAGGACCATCGTGGAGCTGCGAGAAGACCGGACAGCGCAATCCGGATATTGGCCCTCGGGAGCCGGTTGAGAAGTATCCCGCCCGCGGTTGGCGAGTGTCCAGACGTGGTCCAGACGAGGGGAGGTGGCGAGCCGCTTGGAGGGGTGCACGCAGTCGAGCGGCCCCGCATCAAGAGAACTTGGTGAGCATGCCACGCACAACAAGCAATGTGAAATTGTGAGGGAGGGGGGAGGAATTAAATACGGGAGGTGGGAGGTGTTGCACAGGTGCGCGGCGAAGGTTTGACAATTTAGTGTTGGCAATGGAATGAATGGTAGCCAAACGAGTGTGAGAGCAGTCGGCTACTTTACGCGAAGGGGGGAGGGCGGAGCATGAAAACATCACGTGCGGTCGCTCGTAGACACTGATTGGCCTAGGTCACGACTACGTGTAAGGGTGTGTGTGTGTGTGTGGTTTCCTACGATTTGGCATTTATTGATCAATGAGTAGATGAGGATCCCTATTGTTCGAGCAAGAAACTCGATAGGTAGATGACGTTTCCCTGTAGGCGGTAGCTAGTTAGTTGCCTAATACGGAAGATAATTGGCTGGTTAAGCCCTCCTGTCGAGGGGTGTATCACACGCGAGGCGACGCAGCGTGCGCAGTCCGATTATATTATTGATTACCTTGTTCCAGGAGTGACAGGAAGACAGCTGTTAGGTTAACGGGGGTAGATTGCAAGTGTATTTTGAACTTAAAGAATATATGAAGAACTTACCAGTAGCTCGAAGAGATCGGTGACGTCACCAGTAGGGCTTCCATAGGATATCCCGAGCACAAGGCATCTTTCTTTCTGAGAGTGGTGGGGAAGAGAACTGTGGTAAGGGAGTGGAAACGGAGATAAACGGTAATGAGTTGATCGGGGAAAGGTGAAACGGGGGACGTGGCTGCGCATGGAGAACGCCGGCCACGGCAAGTGTAGAAGAAGGAGGAGGAGCAAGTGAAAATAGGATGACTGTATAAGAACGTCATAAGGGGTACGCAGCCGCAGGGGGCTACGTGCGCCTCGGCCGCAGGGGGCCGTAAGGGTATCGTGTAAAGGAAGAAAGACAGAAGAAAATATACAAATGTAAATACTATATTTTTATAATTTTTCTTAGCGGACTATCGCCAGTCCCCAAACTTACGGGGCCAGGTAACGATATAAGGCTGCATATTGTAAACTACTAGTGAGATAACCGCTACCAAATAGGGGAAGGGTAACAAGTGGAGCGCTACTATGTCATACGGGACAGGATCGGGAGGATGGGGGAACACCCTCACTACCCCACTACAACACATATGTACAACACTGTCACCCCATAGGGAGAAACTGATTAAGTATAGCATAGAATGGACCCAGGGGACGGACAACAAAATGATAACACTGTGGCCGCCTAATGGTAGCTTCGATCCATATGCCCAACATTCACTACTAAACCATCTGCATAATACATACAAAGGGAAGAAGTTGGCAAACCACGTGGAGGTGTTTAACTTATGGAGGATGTTCCAAGGGTCCCGACCAGGACCAAATGGAATGTTCACTGTGGGGGAAATACCGGAAGAAAAAGAGATTAAGTAGGAAGGAGAGGATGGGAAAAAGGGGAGTGAAGACCCAAAGAACACGGGGAACGGACAAGAGGGAGGAGAAAAGAATAATACATCAAATGAAATAAAAAAGGAACCGAGCAACGATATACCCCTAGAAAAGGGAGTGAAAACAGAGGGAGGGGGATTGTACCCTTTAAGGGAGTTAGGAGAAATAGAAAGAGGTCAGTTAAGGGCGGCTGAGGGGTACTCGAATCCGGCATACAGCCCTCCACCATATGTGGCTCATAGGAAAATGCCAGCAGGGGAGGGGAGGACTGGAGAAGGACAAGCTGTGGAAATAGGAAATGATGAGTGGGTAGCTGCACAGATACTATTAAAATTACGAGGTTCATTAACAGGGGAAGAGAAGGAGGTAGTAAGGAAAACAGACGAGGATAATACCAGGGAGAGTGGAATGAGAGGGGAAGAGCTGTTACGGCAAAAGGAAGAGATTTTGGAGGAACGACTAGCAGAATTAAGGGATGAGCAGAATGAATTGATCAAACAGCTCGAGAGGGAGGAAAGAGAAAGAGCGAGGAAAAGGAAAGAAGGTAAGAACGAATTGGAAAAAATAAGGGAACGAACTGAGGAGCAAAGGAGAGAAGCTGAAAGGGTAAAAGCAGCAGCAGAAAGGGTATCAAGAGGAGTGCTGCGAGAAAAGAAAAGGGAAGAAGAAGAGAAAGAAAAAGAAATGGCAATGTGGAAGAGGAGATTACTATCAGAAACGACTAAGAAATACGAAGAAGGGAGGGTGATAGAGAGCATATTGGAAAGGGAAAGGGTGAAATGGGAAAGGAAGAAAGAGGATGAAAGAATATTGGAACAGATGAGTAGTGAAGTAATGGATGAATTAAAAAGGAAAAGGGAGGAAAATGGTAGGGAGACGGAAGAGATAAATGAAGGAGAAAGAGAAGATAGGAGAAGAGAGAGTGAAGTATGGGGGGATGTATATAAAGACACAGAAGTAGCAACAACATCAGCGCAAAGGGGAGCGGTTGATAAAGGAGGAAAAGGAGAACTGGACCTAATAGACTTACAAACAGTAACAATAAAGGGGAAAAAGACCGAGTGGGGGGTGCCGTTTATGACTGACTTTTGTAGTGAGGAAGAAGAAGGAGTGGAGAAGGAAGGAAGAAACAGTGAAAGGGAAAGCCTAGATAAACTATACATCACCCGGACCAACACAGACTCACCATGGATACGTAGGAGAAAGGATGAGCTGGAGAGAAGTGAGGAGGATGAGCAAGGAATAGCGGAAAGACAGACACATGAGGCCGCACCGTCCCCATCACGCCCTCTCCCATCGCACCCTACATGCTCAACCACCTCACGCTCGTTACGCACAATAAAACTTACGCCCTTCACAGACGAACTAACACCCTATGCATGTCGGCTTAGGGACCTCCCTAGACGCAGGCAGGAAAGGCGAATACACATGCCCACATTAAATACAGGAAATGATGGAAGAAGGGGAAAAGATGGAGAAGAAAGAGTTACGAGCAGGGGAAATACGGATGAAATTGATGATGTAGAAGAAAGGGAAGAAGAAGAAGGGTGTGAGGACTCGATTTTATGGAACACAAAGGGTAAAACGAGACATAACTTAATGCCACTTCTGGAGAGGGGAGGGGTTAGGCCACAGTATGTCCCTTGGAAGCATACAGACAAAGAAAATATAAAATGCAGGCTCCCATCATTAAGTGGAGGTGCGGGTAAGTGGATATATGAAATGGAAAAACACACCGCAGGACAGAAACTAGCAGTAGGAGATGTGAAGGGCCTTCTAATATCGATATTAGGGGATGCAGCGGATGACATTTGGAAGAGAGCGGGATTCCCTGGGGTAACAATAACAAACACATCGCATGATGGGGCACCATTCGCAAACTGCAGACATGCACTATGGCAGGCACTGAGGGTACAGTACCCAGACACATCAGACATAGGAGCAATTACCTCCCGCAAGATGCGTGAGAACGAAGATCCTGTTGATTATATCCAGGAAATCCAAGAGAAGTGGCGCATGGAAACTAGAGAACAATGGGACAAAACACCCGCAATATTTTATCATATACTAGTACAAGGGCTCCCAGAAGGAGTTCAGAAACAACTGAAGAAAGTAGTGGGAATGGAAGCAAAAGCATGGCCAGAAATACAACTGACTATAGTGCATCATTTCAGGACATGGCAAGGAAAAATTAAACAAAAGGAAGAGGACAGGAAAACGGAAGAGGCTAAACTAGTACAGAAAAAGCTTACTAAATACACAATGGAAGGGGCACTAATAACTACGCCTACAACAATGACCCAAAGCCCCACACAAGTAGTGGCTGCACAAGATCCCTCCCAAATACCACCTTCACAGACTATAACACAACAGGTGCCACCACTACAACCATACACGACCAACATGGGAGGAGGATACCCAATGCCAGGAGCTGGGTATTATAATTACAACAGGGGGAGAGGAGGAATTATGAGAGGGAGAGGATACGGATATAATACCCAACAGCAGGTAGGAGGACTTAGACGTTCCTATCCCACAGTGCAACCAGTATACCAGGACAACACAGGGAGCTTTCCATGGCAGAGTAGGGAACCACCGGTGTGTTGGAGTTGTGGATTATTAGGGCACATGTCACGCACGTGTACAGTAAGACCAGGAACACCATCATGGAGTGAACAGGGACAACCAAGGCCCACACAGGAACAGCAGGGCATACAGCAACAACAGATGTTGGAACAGGGAAATGAACAGCAACAACTAATAACACAACAGCCACAGACACATTCACTGACACAACAACAGGTAGCGATAACACAACAACCCCAAGTACAACAAACACAACTGAGTAGGGTGACGGTGCTGGGACACAACCCTTGCACAGGAAACGGTCAATCGTTGTACCCTCAATAGGACAGCCCACAGACGGCCTTGGTGTGTCCCATCCTGTCAGTAACACCTAATAGTGCGGAGGAACCACGCATAGAGGTAACGATAGGTGACAAAAAGTTATCATTCCTTGTTGACACCGGGGCGACCCGGTCTTGCATAAGGGAGGGTAAATTTAAGATGTCAGGCGAAACCATGAACACCCAAGGATTCTCTGGGGCTAAAGGGTTTCTTTGGTTCCTTTTACTGATAACATTCCCTTATCTATAGGAGATTATGACCTGTCAGTCCCACTTCTATATTATAGTGCCTCACCAGTAAATATACTGGGGAGAGACATAATGAACAGGTTGAATATGACGATCTCATTTACTGAGGACGGCATAATTTGCTCCACTCCAGGGATTAACATGCTCACGGCACGACAGATTATGCAAGCATACTGCGGACAAACAGCGATTAGGGCGGAGCCAGTAGATGGCGTGCTCTTCCAGCACGGGACAGACATGGCATTTGCATGGATGCCAGGGATAGAGGGAAAAATGTGGAGGAGGCCAGCAGCCTATCTGTTCAGACCAGAAACACCAGTCAATGAGCCAGAAGGAAAGGTGGTTCCAGTGGACATTGAGAGCATTATAGCAACAGCTGATTATATTGTTGTACATGCCCAAGACAGAGAAGGAAGGGCATGGAGGGCAGTGATAGCACTAGCGGAAGGATGTAGACTCACCCAGGTGTCAGATGAGGAGTTGTTCTCAGATGAAAAGGAGGAAGGTGAAATGGTGTTTATGATGAGTGTGGAAATATGGCTAAGAGTGGCGTACAAACAAGTAGCACAGAAAATTGCAATGGCGCTTGAGGCACCCGCATGCACCCCAGTCCCCTTCTTTAAGGAGGATATGACAAAGGTACCCACATCACTGTGGACTACTAGCCCCTATGACGTGGGGTGCATAAAAAGTATAGGGGGAGTAAGGATAAAATTGAAAAAAGGTGCAATACTCCCCAGAGTGAAACAGTACCCACTATCAAAAGAGGCAGATGAGGGCATATATGAAACCATAACGGCCCTTATAAATAATGGCATATTGGTCCCCTCAGAATCACCATGTAACACGGCTGTCTACCCAGTGCGCAAGGCTAAAGGGGGTTCTTGGCGCTTCATACAGGATCTCAGGCCCTTGAACAACATAGTAGAAGCAGAGTATCCCATAGCAGCAAACCCGGCCACAATATTGTGTGGCATTCCAGCAGAAGCATCACGATTTACAGTGATCGACCTTAAAAATGCATTCTTTTCAATACCATTGCACCCAGACTCACAAGATGTGACAAGCTTCACTTACAGAAACACAAAGTGGAAACACACTAGATTGCCACAAGGGTATTGCGAATCACCCTCAATTTTCAACAGAGTAATACAGATGGATTTGGGTAACATTCAAGTGGAAAGCACAGTGTTGCAGTATGTCGATGATATAATAATTTGCAGTACAAACGAAAGAACATGCAGAGAGGACTCATTAAAGATGTTGACAATATTGGCTGAGAAAGGTTACAAGGTAGACATGGAAAAGTTACAGTACTGTCAAGCACAGGTACTTTACATTGGTCAGCTCATATCCCAACATGGAAGAAAGATTGCACCACAAAGAGCACAGGCCATTTCAAACACACCAGTGCCACAAACAGTGAGGGAACTGCAGCAGTTCCTGGGTCTATGCAACTACTGTAGAGCATGGGTATTTGATTACAGTTCATACATAGGGCCCCTGCTTGAGGCGTTAAAGGAAGCTAATAAAGGGGAGAAAAAGCTGAGGTGGACAATGGAAATGAAAGAGGCTTTTGATGAGTTGAAAGATGCGATATCAACTGCTCCGATACTGGCATCCCCAGACTATGAGCGACAATTTTTTATATTTTCACATTGCGACTCAGCAGTAATGAAAGCAGTGTTGGCCCAAAAAACAAGCATGGGCTACAAGCCAGTAGCATTCTACAGCGGCCACTTAGATCCTGTGATGCTAGGTCATTTCCCTTGCGAACAAGGTCTCGCCGCAGCTGCTTTTGCGGTAGAGAAAGCATCAGCAATAACCATGGGGTGCCCAACTACACTGTTTGTGGAACATGCACTATTTGCCATATTGAATAAACCTAAGTCCACCCTAACCACGCAAAGGGCATCAGGTTATGAGATCATCTTATCCAGAACTGAACTATCAATTGTTAGATGTAGCACGGTCAACCCTGCAAGGTTCCTAGCAGAAGTAATTGAGGAGGGAGATTATGCCCACGACTGTACGCAAATAACTGACATGTACTCATGTACTAGAAAGGTTGAAGAAAACGTGCTAGAGGGAGGTGAGCTCTTGTTCATTGATGGGTCATCAACTATCGACCAAAGGGATGGTGTAAGGAGGACTGGGGCAGCAGTGGTAAAAATGATGGAAGTACCAGTGTGTGTGGCCATGAAATGTGTACAATTACCACAGCATTACTCCGCTCAAGCAGCGGAATTAGTTGCACTGATCTTGGCGTTGAAGGAAAGCTTTGATAAACGAGTGACCATATACTCTGACAGCGCGTATGTTACATCCACTGTCCACTCAGGGCTGTCGAAATGGAGAAGAAGAGGGTTTAGGAGAGCTGATGGCACTCCAGTGCAACATGCCCTCCTATTGGCTGAACTAATTGAAGCAATAAATGACCCCCAAGAATTAGCTTTAGTGAAATGCACCGCACACACCAATGGCGAAGATCACATCTCAAAAGGAAATGCAGCAGCAGACGCACATGCGAAGTATGCTGCCTACTTTGGTGAGATATGGAACCCCCCAGAGTCACAAAGAGGGAGAGGGAGGGGAATGGCTAAGGAGATGTTGATAAGAGAAGGGTACACCCATCTCCCAGCCACACAGATTATGGAGCTACAAGCGGCTGCACCAATGGCCGAAAAAGAAATATGGGTAAAAAGAGGATGCACAATGTCACCAACCGACGCACTATGGCGCCAGGGTGACACTGGAAAGGTTGTAATACCATTGGCCCTTTTGAACACCGCCCTGAGCCAACTACATTACCCAGCCCACACAGGTAAGGAAGTAATTGCAGCACGAATTAGGGAAGACTGGTTCTGCCCCGAGTTAAATTCTCATGTGTCAAATTTTATCAGCAACTTTCTCACATGCCAACAGTTTACGGCCGGCCACACTCTGAAGGTGATAAGAGGTACTATACCCCGGCCAGAGGGACCGTTCCGACATCTCCATATTGACTATGTTGATATGATCAACGTATGTCAAGGAAATAGGTATATGATTGTAGTAGTATGCCCATTCTCGAGGTGGATTGAAGCAGGGCCCTGTTCACACCCAGATGCATTTAGAGCAGCTAAATTCCTAGTGAGGGAGGTCTTCCCTAGGTGGGGAGTGTGTGAGGTATTAAGGTCAGACAATGGCCCACATTTCGCAAACGAAATGTTCCAGCACATTACATCCTTGCTGAACATCAAGCATAAATGTGCATGTGCATACCACCCACAGGCCAACGGTATATGTGAACGCCTGAACGGCCTATTAAAGGAGGCAATTGCAAAGATACAGCAAACAACAAAGAAGAGTTGGTTATATTGCCTTCCATTAGCCCTATTTGAGCTAAGGAATAGACCAGGGTCCGACCACCACCTCACCCCTCACAAGGTGGTTACCGGACGTCAAATGCACCTTCCCCTAACGCCAACATCAAGAGCATTTACTGACCATGAGAGCACTGCGAGTGTTCTTGGTGATGAAATGTACCAATATGTGTCTTCTTTGATTACTAGTGTAGTGTTTGTGTCTCAACAGCTCGAGCGCACGCGGGGCGGGTCTAACAGCGACCAACAAGAAGACGTGGATAAAGAATTGGAAAAGGAAAGACTGTGCAAAGTTGCTAAAGGTGACCACGTACTACTTCGCAATTTCAACAGAAAGTGGAACAGTCCACGATTCACTGGCCCCCATCTAGTAGAAGAGGTATCAACGAGAGCAGTAAAGTTACAGGACAAACGTGCTTGGAACCACCTACACGACGTAAAGATCTACAAACTCCAGACCCGCCCCAGCGCCACCGACAGGGCCACAGGAAGAACAACAACAGCGTCACCAACGGAGGAATAGACTTCTCCCACAACTGACACCCCCCAGATTCCCCAGAGACAACTATTAGAAAAGAAAGGGGTGATCCCCATACCGCCCACCCCATGGTTACACGATCAAAGGGTAAAGAGACTCCCGCCAGCCTGAGCCCCAAACCCTCTGCCCATTGACCCCTACCCACTGTAGTAATAACTGAACTGAAGGACATTGTTCTTGCACATATACACATGTAAACACCTGAATGTTCTCTTTCTTTTCTCTTGCACATGCAGGTAAAGCGTATTATTGTACTGTTAAGAAAGTAGATAACTAACTAATTCACTGCCCAGGAGTAGATGGTACCCTCAGACGATAATTACCTGGAAGAATTGTCACACCAATTTGTATATGAAATAAAACGGCCAACGTACCTGAAAGGAAGGAGGGTACGTGTCTACTACACAGCATTCCTCTTGGCCATAGAACATTCAATGCCCCACCTCCAACCATACTTGCCTGCCCTAAGAGATAGATCACTTAGATTGGCGTGGGAACAGCTCTTCGCCTGGGCACTGAATGACTACTTGATAGGGAGAGCTTAATAACAATAACTAACGTTAATAACTAGCATATTAAGAATTTTCAGGCGGGCAACTGTAACGTCGCAAAAATAAGCTGCCGGACTGCAGCAAGGTAAGAGCAAAATGCCGGTGAAATTAGCATTTGTAATAAAATTGATAGGGATTTTAATGATCACCGGGTTCTTGGCTGCCTCTGTATGGCAGTACAGCTATGCTATTGATATTATTGCTGTACCCAAACCTAACATACCCTCACCCCCAGCTGCAACAGGTGTTACGTCAGGTGGTACTAGTAAAACCCCACACCAGGAAAATAGAGTTAAACGCAGCACATACTCAGATAGTAAAGGCATTGACAACTATGTACAAGATTCAGCACACGTCTCTAACAACATGTGGTACCAACACATGACCAAAATAGGCAAGCAGACAACAGTAGACAGCTGCTACGTTTGCTCATTGATCCCATACGCCATGAGCGCTTCTCGAACATTTGTTGCTACGGAGATAGATGGAAAAATAGCACGATGTATAATATACCTGGCACTGTTCCAGACGAAAGGAAGATTTCAAGGGACAGTTGTGCATCTGGTGTGGAAAACACGAGATACATATCCATATGAAAACAACTTCCTTAAGACTTATTTGAGTTACCACAAGAGCAGTCTACATGCTGAAGGATTCAGATACATAACAAGTGGTCCTGAAAAAGGAGAAACAAACAAGGTAACACTGCAGTACCTACCATGTGATTGGTACGCCGCTGAAGTCCCTGGTAAAAACGGATGTTGGGAAAGACCACTGATGATAATAACAGGGAAGGTGTACATGGACAACAAATGGGACATAGGAGTGGTTGGCAGCAACATGATAACAAGAGAAAATATTTCAACTATTGATGGACATAACCACAGATGTTGGATGACTTGTGTCAAGTACGTACCCATGCTTACGTGGATGGAGAAGGATGAAGACCCAATAACAATATTGCCGTTAACTGCGCCTAAGGTATGCTACCAACATAAAGGAGAGGTGGATGTAGGATACAACACCAACTGTGAAAGCGTGATGAAGTTACCTGAGGGGGGAGCAGGAACAGCAGTGGTAATGGACCATTACTGGGCCTGTGGAGACAAGGCGTATCACACACTGCCCCCTTCGTGGAATGGTGTATGCACTATAGTACACGTTAATGTACCATCACTAGTGGTACCCCAGAAGCATGTGAACATGGCGAATTTCCCCAAGATGGATGAAGGAAACAAAAGGAAGAAGAGATCTGCACAGCCTCGAAAAGGATCAGAGAACAGACGCAACGGCAACGACACTGTCCTCAACAGAAGGAAAAGACAAGGAGAACCTCTGACAGGAAATTACCTGTGGGGAAGGTCGGAAACAGCACTGACCTCAATACCGCCGGAACACAGACTATTCAGCAGAGCAGCTATGTTCTTCTCCTCAATAATGCATCCTGGACTGCAGGCTTACGCAAACGCAAAATGGCTCCAGATAACTAGGTGGGAACTAATGATGACAATCAACTCTACAGTAAATGGATTCAATGCAATAAAAGAGGAATTGCGAGCAGTAAGAATGGTTGCCATACAGAACAGATATGTACTGGACCTCCTCACAGCAATGGAAGGAGGAGTTTGCGCAAAGATAGGACAATCCTGCTGCACATTCATTCCTGCTAACGATGCTGACAATGGTACCCTCATGGAAGCTGTGTCACAATTGGCCCAGATGCACTTAAAAATGATGGATGAAAGTAAAGGTGTGAAAAAGGATGAGAGCTGGTTTTCAATATTATGGTCATGGATGCCATCCTGGCTGTCAGATGGACTGAAGATTATAGTTGGATGCACTATTTTGGCTGGAGCTGCACTGATCATAATAAGATTTTGGAAGGCCCAGAAGGCACGCACCACAGACGAGATGATCGAAATGGTTGGTATACACCTCTTGATGCCAACAGATGACGGCCAACACACAGGTACAATAATAAAAGAGAGGGAGAAGTTGCGCAACCAGATCATCACCAACCACCTGGACCCACCATCTGTAAAACTCGAAAACCCAAGAAACCCAAGGAGCTACATAGGGAAATGGGTATACTGCACTCCTGGAGGAACATGTGAATATATGTATTGGTCATTGGAAGACCATGTTAACCACTATGGACATTTGGGAGGAATAACTAAAATATGGAGAGTAAGAGGAGATAAAGAAAAGGATATGTTTGTGGTCAACAAGTCGACCAGAGGGGGGACTGAAGTGGGAGAATGGAAGAACAGGCTCCCGCCCTTCCCCTCTCGCGCTTGGCCTAGAGGATCACAGCCCAGACACCCGCCACGAGAGAAGTTTGCCTATCTACCGGACGACCAAATACCCTGGTACAGGAACATACGGATGTGCCCATCTACCTGCCCAACAGCCCGCCCTGTCCATGCCGACACCTACGGCACGGACCAACTCGACTAAACCTACACGTCGTTAGAGATGCCATGACGACTTAGCCAACGGTCAGCACACCTGTGCAAATATACACACCAGACACTCCCGCACCAATCTACACGAAGAATATACTCAGTGCTATGACGTAGGCGACAGACATACTCACGGACGTACATCTTTATTATTTTCCACATAGGCTTTCAAAATGCAGAAACGCAAGACGCATCATGAACTTATATAAAAAAGGCTTGCTCACGCTTCTTCTAAAGAGCCATGTACCATAATGAAGAATATAACGGGGACACGATACTGAGGACAAAGCAATATGATACCGTAACCTAAAGCGCTCTGCATCAAACGGTCCCACCTATGCACCAGGCCCAAGTAGGCCGCAGGCAAAAGCTTCCATGAACATTGCATGAGCAAGAACTGGGTTGCTGACCCTGCAAAATGAGCCCGGCGAAAGCACACCGCCAAGGGCACGATGTTGCAATCTCACACGCTGCAAGCCAACGCCAAGGTCGCACCTGCAAGATAAACCAGGCACACAGTAGGAAAAACAATATTAATTGTGTTGAATTTTGCCTCAAACACGGTCCCACCTCACGTGACAAAGTTAAACCTGACAAGATGCCAAGCCCAGGAGGAAGGAGACGCCTGAATCCCATGTTTCGAGACACAGGCAGATACAATTAAAAGACTCATTTGGACATCTGCAGCAGTGGGAGTATTCGACCTCCCAACATATGAATAAATCCTCACATTGTTTACACCTACCCATATTAAAACATTGTTGTAAATGACAGGTGCACCGCGAGCTGGGAACAGCGATAGTCCCAGACTGGGAGGCTCGCGAGCGGACCAATTAGAACTTGGGGTTCTTATCACTGACGCCATTCACATTGACCAATCCTCAGAGGTCTTTATGTAACAATTTTCATGTATCAAATTGAAGGGACAGCCCAGGTATACCACCTGACTAACTCTCAGCCAATAACACTGTTCTCTATATGTGCGCTATACTAACCCTACCACTCGAGTAACCAATCCAGAGTGGAGATAGGTTTTTGCTAAAACTTTCCAAGTGACGCAAGTAGCGCGTCATACTAAGGTAAAAAGGGCCTGCGGGCCCCACGATTGTGTGTGTGTCAGGACGGACGCGTACGCTCCTTGACCCATCCCTGCCGTTTTGTCTAATAAACAGCAGAGTCACCTTGCTTCTTGCGTGTGTCTCATACTCTATCTGTTTTGGGATATACGGGAGGAGTAGGGGCCTCCCTGCCCGGAGGTCTGCGGACGGCCCGGCCGACCCCGGCAGAATTTCCCCCCCGACACTCCATTATGGTTGGAGGTAAAGACGCCAAGCAGAAATAAGGGATTGCGGAGGTGGAAGCTCCCTCAGGACGTACTACATGATCCCATCTTGGGGGACTCAATTGGGGAAAAGATTCATGAATACTTTGCCAATAATGACACAGATGAAGTTAGGCCGGGATTGGTGTGGGAGGCCTTTAAGGTGGTCATCAGAGGGCACTTTATAGCCATGAAGGCGTCAAAGGATAAACAGAGATACCAATGGGAAAGGGAGTTGGAAAGGAAGCTAATGGATATTCAAGGGGAACACTTAAAAGGCCCCACTCGGGCTCTGAAGCGGGCACTAAGACACGTGCAGGGGCAGCTGGATGTGCTCCACACCAAAAGAGCGGAGACGAGTTTGCCTCATCTCAGGCATTGGTATTACATAAAGGTCAATAAGGCCGACAAACTCCTACATAGGCAATTGAGTGCCAAACAACAAAATCTCATGACCAGGGAATTGCGGAATGCACAGGGAAAGAATCTCACCCGCACCAGACACATTGGGGAGGTGTTTAGAGGCTATTATCAAGATTTATATGCCTCTGGAAGCCCTAGTGGGACCAACCAAGATTCTTACCTGGGTTCTCTCCCCATACCGCAAATATCGGAAGATGATAGGGAGCATCTGGAAGGGGACATCAGGGAGGAGGAAGTGAGGAAGGCAATTGCAGGGCTTCAGTTGAACAAGCCACCGGGGCCGGACGGGTTTAATGCAGCATTTTATAAAAAGTACGCTGAGGCTTTTATCCCATTTCTCGCAAAGTTGTTCAATTCATTCTGTTAAGAGAGAAATGCGACCCCGACTATGAATAAGGCAAAGGTTCTCGTGTTCCACAAGGCTGGGAATGACCCGTCCCTCCCAGGATCTTATTGCCCAATTGCCCTGATTAATTTGGACTCTAAAATGTACTCAAAAATTCTTGCCACAAGGCTGTCCCCACTTCTCCCTTAGGCTGATAAATGAAGGCCAATCGAGATTCATCCCAGGCAGGCAAACTGATGACAATCTGAGGCGCATAATTCACCTGGTGGAGAAAGTTGGTGTCAAGCAAACCCCGGCAATTCTTCTCTCGGTCGATGCCAAAAAGGCATTCAGGTGGAAGGGTCTTTCCTGTTTCGTACTCTATCCCGCATGGGGTTTGGGGAAAACGTCCTACATATGATAAGGGCCAATTATAATTCTCCTTCCATCAGAATTGCTGTAAACGGGGAGGTCACGGGCAGAGTGGAGCTGACAAGAGGCACTAAACAAGGGTGCCCGTTTTCACCCCTACTTTACGCAATATTTCTATAGCCTTTGCTTATCAGTATTAGGGAGTCAGTGGTTATTGAGGGGATTGAAATGGCAGGCAGGCAGCACAGGGTGGTCACGTATGCGGATGACTTGTTGGTCGCCATCACCGACCCGAGTCTCAATCTCCCTGAGGTAATTCGAGAATTAGAGAAATTTGCGGCGATCTCAGGTCTGAAGATCAACAGGAATAAATCAGAAATCCTTCCCCTTGCAGGGGATAGAGGGGTGATCGAGCGGGTGGCAGACTCTCTGGGCTTAAAGATCGCTGATGAAGGGGTAAAATATCTTGGAATATCCCTTGCTGGTAGGGTGGATCAGCTGTATGAAGGGAACACTCCGGACCTATTGGAGAAAATTAAGAGGGACCTGGACAGGTGGAACCCGCTCGCGATTACATGGTGGGGAAGAATTACCTCGGTGAATTGTTGTATTTCTTCCAGGCTATCCAGACCAGGGTCCCCAAATCCTTTTTCAGGGCACTCACTAAGGCTATTTTCACCTTTATATGGAAGAAGAAATCCCTGAGGGTAGCTAAGGCAGTTCTAATGGCCTCAATCTTCGAGGGGGGCATTGCACTCCTTCATTTTTCAGGTTTAATCAGGCGGCGCAACTGTGGATCCTGAGGGTATGGATGGGTGAGCTGCAGGAAAAGGTTTGGGCCGAACAAGACAGGGCCATGGCAAGAACACTGCTGAGGAAGCTGCTTTGGAGGGGGGGCAGTATAGGCACCCAAACCTGCGCATTAGCGAAGTAATGAGGGCCTCGTTGGACGCCTGGGACGACCTGGCATGAAGAGGCACATTAACAGAGGTGCCAGGTCTGTTCACCCCAATGTTCAGAAACCCAGAATTTCCTCCGGGGATGGAAAAGTGGGCATATGCGAAATTGGAAAAGCCGGGGTATACAAAATTAGTAAAAATGATGCAGGGTCAAGAGGTAATATCTTTTGAGGCATGCAAGAGCAGCCTTTGCCTTAAAGAAACTGATAGATATAAATACGAGCAGCTGAGGCACTGGCTAACAACCCCCCGCCCCATTTGGCAGGTGGCAACAAGGGAACTCACACCTATTGAAAAGTTTACACTGACAGATTCAGGTACCAAGAAGCTAGCGTTGGCACTCAATGTGCAAGGGGAAAGGGTCAAGTGGAATTACATGGTAAAGTGGGAAAAAAACGTTGGGAGAACCAATTAGTCATAGGCAGTGTGAGGATCTATGGAGAAATATCCCTAAACTGACCGGCTCGGTCCAAATGACAGAGATATGGGTAAAGGTGGTGATTCAATGGCACCACACACCGGTGAGGCTGAACTCGATGTTTCCAAATGCGTCCAAATTATGCTGAAGAGATTGTGGGGAGGAGGGAACATGGAGACACATCTGGTGGACTGCATATGGATTCAGGGCTACTGGACAGAAGCGAAGGCACAGATGCAGGAGATCTTTCCCAATGTGGCCCAAATGGGGGAGAAGGTGTGGTTGTGCGGGATCAAAAACCCGGTAGCGAAGAAGCTCACAAAATCACAATGGAGGGGATTTATGGGCTTGCTAATAGCGGCGTGGGTGGCTCTCGCCCGGGGTTGGAGACAACGCGATCCCCCTCTGACATTTGGGTGGCTACAGAAGGTCTGGACTCGGGGGACTCCTTTGTGAAAGACTGGGGGGAGGTGTTGAAATATTTGCAATCTGACTACATGGAACAGTGGTGTCCTCATAAAATAAGAATCCTGGACATTTTCGCGGTTTATAGGACCCCAGCTGATGTAGAGAACTGATCTTCCGGAGGGAGGGAGGGGGTATGTCGGGGGGGAGAGTTTGTATGTGCAGTTGTTTATGAAAATAATAAAAATATGTTTAAAACAAAAAAGAATGTGCCTTCAGTGTCTACAACTTATAGAAAGGTATACTGGTGTAGTGGGGTCCCCGGAGCCCCTGTGGTGTAGGGTGCCCACTGCCACATGTCCTGGGGAGGCCCTATCAAGCTTCAGCGAGAAATCTCTTGGATGTCAGAGTGCATGCACCCTGACCTCAGAAAGAAATAATTTATTTCTGAAGTCAGATCCTATCTTTCTGAATTTGGAGTGCATGCCCTCTGACTTCAGAAAGAAATGCTATGGTTGAGGCCTGGGATAGAGGCACTCTGATTCCACTGCACATGACAGGAACCAGGAAGCTCTCCTAACCTGCAGATGAGTCCCTGGGAAAGATGGATTCAGAGAAATAGTAGGTAAGAAAACACATTGTGTTTCTAAGTGTGTGTGCTGCAAGGGTGAGTTATGTATTCTGTAATGTGTGTGTGGATGTGTGAGGGTATGAAGTATGGGTGGCTGGGTGCACGTGTGAATGAGCAAGTGTACGGTGTATGGATTTGCATGTGAATTGTGTAAGTAAATGAGCAAATGGTGATAATAAAAAAGTGATCTGTGGAATAGTGGGTAGACCACAATAGCCATCAACTTTTGTTCAATGGTAAATGTTGTTGGTGAGGTGAGTCAACGATAGTGGAACACAATCAGGTGGCACTAGTGATATTGCAGTCACGTTATCTGTAGTTTCTGGACACATTGGGTGCAATTGATTCTTGGTGAACACATTTATCCACAAATAAGAGGACATTAGGCGATTTGCATAGGGTGCAGTTTGTAGTTAAGATAGGAACTAAGTGGGTTATGATATGATATGATATGATAAGGCATTTGTAACGCGCCTATACACAAGTGTTTCAAGGCGCGACGAGGCAGGTGGGGGAACAAGGGGAGACAGACAACGATCTTACTAGGCCAGGTGTCATTCAGATCGTGCAATTGCAAGGGTAGAGGGGAAGGGAAAAGTGCATGTGGGAAAGGGAGAGGGGAAAGTGCAGTACAGGGTTATTAGCATACAGCATACAGGATAAATAACAAGGGCCAGCTGGTGGCAAGTGCAAGGTAAGTGCAGACAAGTGCTGGGAAGGGGGGCTGTATGGATACAGACACAGTCCCGTAGTGCAGGGGTTGCCGTGGAGGCAGTGCAGGGGAGAGTGGCTGGGCCGAGAACAGTGAATGGCCCAGTTGCAGATTCAGTGCAGTTTCAGTAGTGTTAGCAGGGGAGAGGGGGAGAGAAAGAGGAGGCAAAGAGGAAGGTTTTGAGGTGCTTCCGGAACCGGAGGTGGTTCTCCTCAAGTTTCAGGGAGGCAGGAAGGCTGTTCCAGAGGGAGGCCCCTGCAGTGGAAAGAGATCTGCCCCCAACTCGTTGTTTGGAGAAGCGGCTGACCCTGAGGGAGTTGGAGGCGGATGAGCGAAGAGCTCGAGAAGGAAGATATTTAGGAAGAGAGAGTTGAAGGTATTTTGGCCCAAGGCCCCAGACGGCCTTGTGGACAATGCAGAGGGTTTTGAACTTGATCCTCGCAGTCACTGGGAGGTTGGTGGTGGATGCATGACCACAATGGTGGAAAATGGCATCTCTAAGTTTTAGTGACAGAGGGCCGAACACTGGGTTTGCAAGTGCTTTTTGCATGGACAATCAAGTGCCTGGAACATAACAGTTGAGAAATATTTCCATATATCTTTCTCCCTTTTCCCCGTAACCCATCATGGCTACCTTATGTGGCTCACATTGCAAATACATATGGACGTATCTGTTTCTATGGATCTTTATTACAAAACTGTTGGTAACGTATACAATTGAATTTTTATGTTGTTTAATTTTCCTTGCATGTATGGTTCTGCAACAATTTGGGTTTATCTGATGGGAAAAAATCCCTGAAGAAGACCTGAATGTTTAGGTCGAAACACGTGTTGCCAATGAAGTAAAGAGAATTGCACAAAAAATGTACACGTACAAGTTAGGAAGATTGTTTTTAAAGGACAACCATAGCTTCTCATTCAATAGGGTGTAGCGAAATTGGTGAAACATCTCATTAGACATTATTGTGTATCTAGACTGGCATTCTGTCCATTTCTTACTGTGGCATGACATTTATTTAACAGGCATCTATGATAAAGCAAGCATGATAAATGTTATTACATGGCTAGACTGGCATTTTGGTGCATCCAATTTGGACATGTTTTCTTATTGTGGCATGGCATTTAATGGCACTTAATCGCAAAACCAACTGAAATGTGTCCTCACATGGTGATACTGCCATATAATGGCAGAGCCAGTCTGGACATGAATTCTCATAGTACCATTACTGTTGGAACTGTTTGTTTGTTTAGTGTTGAAATTAGTAAAGAGTTAAAAAAAAGAGTATGCTCTTATATGGGAATACTGGCATACATTGGTGCAGCCATCATGGAAATATATGGGCACAGCCAGCGTGAAAATGTTTTTCTACTGGTATATGTTGTGGACAATTACATAATGAAAATGCGTTAAAAAATGGTCCTGTGCACTGTTGGAAAATTGCATCTATTGGATTGGAATTACCCTACAAAACCAATTGCAAACTTTCTCACATTTTACCCAATTTTTCACTGAATGTGCAATGTAATGTTCTCATGGGGGCACCCATCAGGAATCCCCTTCCCCTTTGGCTGGTTTGGGAATCGTGGCTGTGCTTGGCCACTCTGGCATATTTGTGGGAAATGTTTATGCCCCTCCAATAGTGTGTGAGTGGCTGGTGGGTGAATGGGTAGGAATGTGTGCATGCAAGGCCGGGCCCAAGCAAGGGGCATTTGAGCCTGGCCATTTTCTTACATGTTTTTCTGGTATTTTTGGTCAAAGCCAAATCAGTGAATGTTATTACATGGAGGAGGGATCGGGGTGAAGGGTTTATGGCACAGCGGGGTCACGGCTAATAAGATGTGTTTTCTCACTTAGCGACTATGGAGGTACATGTGCAGTCAACAAATAAATGGTTCCTTACCATAACGTTGCATGTTTTACTGGTGTTAAAGGCAATGTCTATATGAAAAGTATTCCTACATGGTGGTGTGGGGGTTGGGCAAGCATTTGTGCAGCACTAACATATTTTCTTCACGTAAGGTTTGGTTAAAACACATACTTACATCATTCACCTAGTACAGTAGATAGCGTGCCACTGCAACAGGATGATCCTCATGTCTATTGCATATGCGTGGTGGCCCAGGCTGTCACAGAGTGTGATGCGGCCTGTGCTTTGTTGCTGATCTTGGGGTGGTGGAGCTCAGCATGGCTCGCAGGGGGGACCACCATTTTCTGTTACGCGTCTGTTAAGGAAAGACCATCCCACTTTTGCCCATGCTGGGAAATGATGCCCTAAATTCATCCACAAATATCTTCATACCCTAAAGTAGGTTAGATGACATTATTGTTATGCTCACTACACAGTGTACTTGCAATTATTTTATAACATTTCCAATTGACCAGTATTCAATGAGGCACCCACTGCCCAATTCACAAAAACTTGGCGTTAGTTTGATACAATGAGCAGCCACATTGAACAATTCAATTCTTTTTGATCCTGGTTAAAACATTACTGAATTATTTTGAGCAGCAATGAGAATAAGTAGTAATATTTAGTGACTACATACTTTTGGAATTTGTTTGCCTGGACATAATGTTCTCAGCGATTGTTTTAAAATGTTTGTTGTTCGCTAGCACTTATTATCTTTTGGTTTGACTGAAGTCCTAATTTGGTTCTCATCTTCACCTTTAGCAGATCTCCCCGCAGAAAACAGGACAGTGAGATCATTCCGAAACCAAATCTTTACCTCCCCCTTCCTCGCCTTCTCCATATGGACATTTACATGGAATACCTCTTCGCTGTCTAGCAATGAATGGCTGCTTGATGTTCAAGGCAACCCAAAACTGAAACGATCACTACTTTCCAGAAATGTATTGCCACTGAAATCATGTTCCACTCCGCCAAACCTTTTCTCACCCACTGGGCTACACTGCAATATCCTTAATTCCCACCCACATATAACATGTCATGCTACAAAGACTCTCATAACTGTGCTCACCTGTGTAAGGCTGGATCACAGTAAAAGCCTTCTCCCAGATGTCATAGATGCTACTTTCAACCCCTACGCCAGGGGTTTGCAAGGTTCTACTCGTAATCGGCAAGGACAGTTTAATCGCATCCATCCTCGCTGAATAGGCATGAATGGACGGATGGCCTGGTGATGTGTCTGCTTACCAAATACATAGCCCAGTCCCTGCCACTCAGATGCTCTGCCCACCACCTGTTTTCATGCTTTCCAGCTAGCTACTTAAGGACTCCATTAAAACTCCAGGAATACAGCATTGAGGAGGCTGCTGGCCACGTGACCTAAGCCCCACAGACCTGATCTGCCCTCGCCCTTCTTTTTCTTTATTAACTCTTAGATCAAGGGCGTCTCTCACCCGGTTGTCCAAAGCATAGGGCAGACGAAGAAAAGGGCAATTCATTTTGATTTATTGATTGATTGATTGATTGATTGATTGATTTGTTATTTATTATGTGCCTATACACAAGTTTTTCAAGGCTCAACCAGTCAAGGGAGGGGGAACAAAAGAGAAAACAAGACAAACAATCTTACTAGGCCTAGTGTCATTTAGATCATGCAAGTGCGCAACAAGAAGTGCAGGGGAGAGGGTACAGGAAGAATGAGCAGCAGGGCTCTGAGTTAAGTGCAAGGAAGGCTGGGACTAGAGGGAGCAAACCAGGCAGGTAGTGCAAGGTAAGCCAGGCAGTAGTGCAAGGTGTGCCGGGTGGCAAGTGCAGGGGGACTGGTCATGGGGGGCTGGTGCCCTGTAAGACTCAGAGGACACCAAGCAGCCAGTCAGCAGACAGATGAAGGAGCAAGGAGAGGTGAGCAGGGGTGGGGGGGGTGTCAAAGTGGAGGAGAAAGAGAAGGTCTTGAGGAGCCTCCAGAACCTAAGTAGTTCTGGCTCAAGGTGGAGAGAGGCAGGGAGCCCATTCCAGAGGGAGGCACCTGCATAGGAGAGAGATCTACCCTCCATTCTCTGCTTGGAGTAGCGGCTGATCCGCAGATAATTAGAGGTAGACACGCAGATGGCTCTTGAAGGAAAGTATTTAGGAAGAGATAGTTAAACTAGCAAATAGCACAGCGAGTAGAGCACACACTTTGACATCTGTGGTGAGACTGCCAACGCAGGTTTGAATCCCAGCAGGGCCAAACTCAGTCTTTCATCCTTTTGAGGTTAATAATTGGTACCACACACCGGGGGGTAATAAGCAGCGCTCAGGTGCCTGAGGGTTTGTAGCGCTATATAAATGCAAATTATTAAATTGTGATTATTACATTATTATTATAGTTGATGATAGTGAGGGCCACGGCCCCAGAAAGCCTTGCGGATGAGACATAGGGCCTTGAACTTGATCTTTGCAGCAAGAGGTAGCCAGTAGAGGTATTTCAGGGGAGGGAGAGATGCAGTCCCTGGGCTTGTGGCCAAGGATAAGTCTTGCGGTCCTGTTTTGGAGGAGTTCAAGAGGGTGAAGAGTAGAGTTAGGCAGATTGAAGAAGATGCTGTTGTAGTAGTCCAGCCTAGAGCGACCCATAGCTCTGGAGACAGTGAGCTCCTGAGAGAAGATGAGAAAAGGGAGAATATCTCTGAGGAGGTGCAGCTGGAAATGCGCCTACTTGGCAAGGTCCATGATGTGGGGCGAGAAGGAGAGAGTGGAGTCGAAGATGACGCCAAGGTTTTTTGCCTCATAACTTGGTGAGGGCAGAGGGCCCAAGGAGAGTGGCCAGAGTGACAGAGGAAACACAGGAGCAGGGGTACCAATGAGAAGGATCTCAGTCTTATCAGCATTAAGGCAGAGATTGTTAGAGGTGCAACATGCCTGAATAGCAGATAGACAGTCAGGGATGAGTGGGGACCTTTTCTGATTGGGAGAACCCAGAACCAGAACCCCTGGTCCTCTGACATCAAGTAAGCTTCCTCAAATATGTGCTTCACTCCTCTCTCCCAACAGCCCATCCCTACCATCACCACTCATCACCAACCACACTGCTCACTAGCAACATCATGGGCACTGCATTGCAGCAATCTCACTCGGTCACCATAGGCCCCATCAGCACTCCATCATCCACAATTACAAGAAGAATGCAATTCGCCAATGTCTGATCAGCATTCAATAATATTAGGAAGTTGTAACAAATTAGTAGCAAATTAGGGTGCTATGGACGTTATGATTAAGTTGCACTAATAAAATACTATGAAAATTGTAAACCCCCAGAAATTTGCCAGTTATGGTAAGCTAACTCGCACCACCACCCTGCACTGCTAAGACCCAGGACATAAAATATTACATCACAAATGTCATTGAGGACATCACTGATGACATCATATATTAAATACATTTTGAAAACAGTCCCTACAAGGTGTTGTCTTTATAATATTGGTAACAAGATGTCAGGGGTGATCGGGAAAGCTATTAGAAACTACTTAATGTACTCATCTAAACAAAAGATTGTATTGCAGTGTTGTAAATACAGGAATGTAATCGATTATATACATAGGCAATGGCTGCAGCATGCACCATAGAAGTACAATATTTTTTATCTCGTAATTTTGTATAGTAAAATAATGAATGCTACATTATTACAGTTTTGGGTAATGTTAAACAAGGAATAAATAGCTAACAATTCAAAAGTTACTACACACTTGTGTTAGTACAAATAATACATATGAAGACCCAGAAGGCAAACAAATCAGAGGCACATACAGCGAAACTAAAGTAAGGAAGAAAGAAACAACTGCACCAGAAAATGTCCATAACATTAAAGTTCATCTTCATGTATACAAATAAATTGTGTGTTTGAGTCCTGCTTATTGCCCCGTGTATGTGCACCACAAGCTGAGACCTAACGCTAATGAAAGTACTTTAAGAACATACGATACGGTTAACGTCTAGATATATAGCACCTTTTAAATGTTCATCTTCTGACTGTCAGTGAATAAAAACCTCCTGGCCTAAATATGTCAGTGAATAAAAACAAGTGGCCTAGATATGCTGTGCCATCAGTGATGTCATCAATGACATTTGTGATGCAATCTTTGATGGTGTTAGTCTTAGCAGTGCACAGTGGAGGCGCGAGTTATGGTTGCTTAGCTTATCATAACTGGTGAATTTCTGGGTTTTTTCGATTTTACTTCTAACAATAACGTCCCTTTAACAAAGTTTTTTCACTAAATTTCATACGTTTTTAGTAGGGCAACTTAACCATAACGTCCTTTTAACAAAGTTCTTTTACTGAATTTCATAGGTTTTTGGTAGCTCAACCTAACCATAACACCCCTTTAACAAAGTTTTCCCACTGAATATAGATATAGATGATATAAATTTGATAAATGTTTACTAAGATTCCCTTAGTTTACATAGATATAACATAGAAAATACTTAACCCCCTGTCCCTGCTAGAGATTTTGATGTCCGCGGACCGTGCGCATGTCCGCAGCAGAGGCGGTCACCATCAACACTATCCAAAAACTCAGGGGGTATCTTACATTATTGTATCATACAATAAAAACACTGAACATGTTCAAAAAGCAGCACATAAATACATTACATTTAATAATAAATAAGAAGTGGAAACTGTATATGTAAGACACCAACCATCCACTGAAATAGTATTTGCAATATAATGGAACATACCAAATAAAATAAATATGCCTCCAACAGAATTACCTCACAGAAACTGCAAAGCAAAAAGCAAAAGCACACCTACACAGCAGTAACACCAAAAGTTTGTAAGAAACTAGGATGTACACTACATGTATTTCATATATTTATAAACTTTCTGTATTAGGTACACTAAAACAAATATATATATATATATATATATATATATTTTTACACAGAAATGTCCAGTTCTTTGGAATGGCTGGAAAAAAATTTCCCACGGGATAAAATGAGTGAAGACAGTGATACTAATGGTAGACACAACATTTCTCTATGCAAGCCAATTAACAACCATTAGTTTATGTGTATTTTTTTAACAGACCATAAAGAAACTAAAAAAAATATACCAGAGAGACATTACAAAATACAGCGAATGGAACTAAAAATGGTTATGTTAATGAAAAATGTAATTCTCATAAAAACACTTTGTGGAGGACTACATAAAAGAAAACATTCAAATTCATAGAATTCAGTGCACAAGTGGCACACGCGGCTGGCGCACAGTGTGCGCGTGCGACAATCTGCGCCAGCCACGTGCGCCAAAATCCATTTCCGCGCACAGCATATTCATGGATTTTAACATCCATTACCAGCGGTGGCACAGAGTGGTACAGCAACCCTGCAGCAGCGCCAGTTATGCCCTCAACCCCTCCATGTGCGCCATGTACAGCGCACAAATCCCGTACATGGTGCACAGGCCAGTGGACCAGCATACAGGCCCCCAACCATGAAAACGCCGGTAAAACTCCCCGCGCACCCCTCTGAATACATGTACCCCACTGCGCGGGGAGAATCACACGCGATTGGCCCTGTGCGAGCGGTGTGCGTGTATTTCGGGGGTGCGCGGGGAGTTTCACACGCGATTGGCCCTGTGCGATCGGGGTACGTGTATTTCAGGGGTTCGTGGGAATTTTCACACGCGATTGGCCCTGTGTGAGCGGGGTATGTGTATTTCGGGGGTGCGTGGGAAGTTTCACACGCTATTGGCCTGACTCATGTCCCCCAGCACCCCCACCCACCCAGCATAGACGGGCAACTGCCAGCAGGCCCCGATTCATGTCCTCCAGCACCCCCACCCACCCAGCATTGACGGGCACCTGGCAGCAGTCCCAGACAGTCCCCCAGCACCCTCACCCCCTAGCAGTGAGGCTCAGGCCCAAACTCATGTCCCCCAGCACCCCCACCCACCCAGCATTGATGGGTACCTGCCAGCAGGCCCCGACTCATGTCCCCCAGCACCCCCACCCCCCAGCAGTGAGGCTCAGGCCCCGACTCATGTCCCCCAGCACCCCCACCCACCCAGCATTGATGGGCACCTGCCAGCAGGCCCCTGACTCATGTCCCCCAGCACCCCCAACCACCCAGCAGTGAGGGGCACCTGCCAGCAGGCCCTGACTCATGTCCCCCAGCAACCCCACCCCCCAGCAGTGAGGCTCATGCCCCAACTCATGTCCCCCAGCACCCCACCCCCTGAGCATTGACAAGCACCTGCCAGCAGGACCCGACTCATGTCCCCCCAACACGTCATCATGATCCACAATCATGGGCCTCATGGCCTCCCAAATGCCAACGCACGCCACCCCTGTGCAAAGACCCAACCAAGTATCCCATCCACCCCACATTGAAATGCCCACTACATGATACAACCCAAATGGCAAGAATTTACATCAACACATGTCTGTCACACACACACAATGGGTGCTGGTGATTGTGAAAACCTACACAGTGACATGCATGAAACCAATGAGAGAATACCACCCATCAAAGTAATAAACCAAAATGTATTGAACACAAAAAGAATGTAATCAAATGAAAACATGAAAAAAATGTTTGAAAAAAAGATGAAATGCAGCATGTCCAAAACACAAAAAGAAAAACATGAAGTCTGAATCCAAATAAATCGAAATCAAAATGTGTCCAAAGTCTCCGCCCACCAAATCAAATCCAAAGGAAATGGAAACAGTGAAATCCATTGCTCCATGGTGAGAAAAATAATAATAGATAAATCCACTGTTCAACTATGTAAAAAGAAGTAATCCAGGGTCCATGAGCCCAACGAATGAAATGAAACCTAGTAAAAAAACCACCTAATAAAGAACTATATACAAAAAGGCGGGGCATAGTCCAAGCGCCCCAAATGAATGAAAAAGATAAAGGAAACCTAAAACTACAAACTATCTACACTGGCGGCAGGATAGTCTGACGGCTCACTTCCCGATTTCCCGGGCCAGGGCATCATCGAATTCCTGCTCGATGTCCTGGAGGCGGTCCTCTTCCATGGCCCCGAGGGTTCGCAGGGACGATGACATGTTGACCTCCAACTCCCTGCAAATTGCCTCGAGGCACTCGGCCCGCATCAGTGCCCTCCGCATGGAGTTCTCCGCCCTGACCATTGTGAGCCGTGCCTCTTCCGCCCGCTGCCGCTCCGCACCTATGGCCTGGCCCAAACGCTGCCACACGGAAGACACTTCCAATCCTGGGTCCTCCTCCCCTCGGATGTTGAAGGCCCAGAGCCATCATGGCTCCGACCTTGTTGCTGCTGCTGCAGTGCCTGTGCCCTGGCTCTTGCTACCTGCACGTCCTCCTCCGGCTGGGGTGCAGTTGTTGAGGTGTCCACCCCTGCTGGACGTCCGACTCCCGACTGTGGCAGGGATGTGTCCTCCACCAGCCTGGCCGCAGGGTCAGAGGCAGCTCCACAGGGTACCCAGGTGATACATTGGTGGGAAGATGGCATGAAGGACGACTGGCGAATAGGGGGCTCAGGTGAGGAGGGGGTCGGAATAAGGTCCAGCATACAGAGGAATCCAGCCCTGGTGACTCGCCCCAGTAGGTCAACATGGTCAACGAGGCATCCGAGATGACGTGCAGTGTCTTCACGAAAACACTGCAGGTCACCTCGCATGCCCCGATGATGCAACGCCATCCCAGACAAGACAGGCGCAACCCGGTCCTGGATTGCCACGTCTGCAGGGAGAGGAAGGCCAGGTGTTGTGCGCTCCTCCCCTCCCTGAAAACGGGTCTGGACGTAGGCATCCTGCTGGTGCAGGATGATGCAGTCACAGGATCGGGGACAGGATTACACACAGGCACCTCCGCGGGGGCCTGTGCTGCCTCCTGTCCCTGCCCCTGCACTGCACCACTAGCACCAGTGGAATCCCCACCCCCAGACCCCGTGTGTGTCCCTTCCACGGCCTCCTCCTCCACCAAAACCCCCACCAACCTGGATGACTCCATGCCATCTTCCTCCATCGGACCCTGTGGGGTCTCAGATGCCCCTTCTGGCTGCCGAGGAGTCCACCTCCGACCTCCGCCTCTTGGACATACCCTCGGCATCTGCGGCCTGGGACGCGGCACCAGACTCCTCACTCCCCGACGAGATGACAACCTGGGAGGGGAGCCGGGCCTTGCATCTCCGGCTGGTGGTCCGATCCCTGCCGCTTTGCTCCACAGCACCCTCTCCGCCCTCTTCATCAGTTGACGCTGCAGACAGGGAGAGATAGAACACAGGCATCGGGGCACTGTACAATGGACTTATACACACATGACAGTTGCACATGAGTGGCAGTGTAAAACTACAGACATGGCATCACACTCCCCAACACACATGTCATTTCAACTCACACACATGAGCAAATCCACAGGAATATTGCACCAGGCAGCACCGTCCATACACAAACAACAGCACGAGCAGCCGAAGGTGAGCCTGACGTCACATGAAACACAGGGCGTGCACAACACATGCACACATGCCACCAGACTGACATACATCTGTACATCTCCGCCACTGCAGTGATAATGTCACCATCCATGTCACATCTGGCAATCAGCCTCCTACATGTCAGTGTCACTTGCATCCATGTTGCATCAAAGTTGCACACTTGTCAAATACACACACATGCACATGTACACAGTGCAGATACATGCAGCAGGAACCACCATCCATGTGTGACACCACAACCATGCCAACGTACATACACAGAAATTCAAACATGTGTGCTCCCACACCTGCATTTGGTCAGCATGCTTAGCACCATCGATGTGTCTCACACATGAGAGGACTCACGCCCCTGTACATACACATCCATACATGCCCTACAAAAACACATGTGCAACCTGCATACTACTGGAACACAACAACACGCACAGCGTCCAATCAGTATGCATGTACACTTACTGCTCGACTCCAGACGGGTCTGCCTCTCAAGGACCTGGACGTGGAGCGCTGGGCGTATGCATTCCAGGACCCTCATTTGGTGGTCGGATAGGTGGCCCCTGCGCACCTCCACATCCGCTGCCTTCAAGAGGTGCCGGGCATTGTCGAGGGTCCTAGACCTGATGTCCTCCCTGCGCTTCCAGACATGTTTGATGTCGCGGACTGCCACCCCCTCCTCATTGATGGCAGTCACGATGTCCATCCAGATCCTGGTCCGTCCTTCATTGTCGGCACGCAAACTTCCAAAGAGGGCATCATACTGCCCAGGACTTACTCCACCAGGACACCAACTTCCCTGGCACTGAAGCTGGTGGCCCTCTGCCTCTCTGGCTGGGGGTTGCCAGTGGTGCCAGATGGTGTTGTGCCCGACATGGCAACCCCAGAGGCAGGTGTGGGTGGGTAACTGGGTCCTTGGGCTGGGCTGTGGAGCGATGGTATCCCAGTCGGGAGTCTTCAGTTCCAGCAGGAGTGGTCACAGTAACTGCACCCCTGGCTGACGTGCAGGCACCAAATAGCAGGGCACGTGGGCAGCAGGCAGGCAGCAGCAGATGGCAGGTGGGAGCGTGCTTGGGGCTCTGGGGAGCAGTAATTCAGCCTTCTGGGCAGGAGTGTGGTCTTCCGTGTGTTGTTGCGTGGCCAGCTTGATACATAGTGATTTGGCATGTGAAAAAATTGCACGTCAGCGTGTAATTCGAGGAAAGGCCCTTAGCGCGTAAGCGCCTCTGTGACATAGCGCGCACAGGCGTTTCCCTCGTGACGTGGGCATAGTGGTTCAGTGCGCGTGTGAAAAAACTGCACGTCCGCGTGTGAATGCGTGTAATCCGAGGAAAGGGGATACGCGCGTAAGTGACGCGATGTGCGCAGGCGTTTCCCTCAGCACGGGTTAAAGGTTAGCGGGGCCAGCAGTTCGCTGTACGTGCCTTTCATGGAGACCGACGTGTGTTGCTACTCTGTGTTGTTTCGCGCGCCATCACAACTTCACAGTGGATCAAGGACATATCTCTTCTTTTGGTGGGGGTATTGGCTACGCGTGTTTTTCATTATCACGCTAGTTAGACGTTGAGTCGCGCATGCTGTTTTTCCCACTGCGGGTGCCCCTGTGTATCGCACCCGTTTTCGAGGTCATAGTAGCCTGCGTGTCCCACGCGTACGTGTTTTTCGTGTTACTGGGTGCCACCGCGTACTGCGGGAGGTTAATTCCACGCACATAGGCTGCAGGGTTGCGTGCACAGTTTTACTGCAGTTTTGGGGTGCCTGAGCATTGCGTGATCCGTCACTACATCACCGGGGTCACATACAGCCTTGCAGGTGCAGGGGGGCAGTTAACATCTTGCATCCCACCCCCTTCACCCCAATTGCCCAGGACAATTTTGATGTACACCTCCCACTGGCACTCCTCCATCTGTGCCGGCACTACTCCATCTGTGCCATGGTTGGGAGGCCACCAAAGGTGAGCGGTGCCTCAGCTGGGCTTCCTCCTCGTGGCGGGCGTGTCAGGGACATGGCCAGGGTGACCAGGGAGTAGGAGGACATCAGGGTGTCCAGAGTGGCCGCAGAGGGGGAAGAGGCAGGGGTGCGCACTTGAGCACGATGTTGTGCCATGTGTCGGTGCAGTCATGCCACCACCCCCTCTGGTTCCAGGAGATGCAGCTTCTGCATCTTGCACTGGTGCCCGTGTGACCCGGCAGTCCGTTTCATCGACTGCCACGGGTCCAAAGGTAGCGGTAGCTGCAGGTGCAGCTGTGGACACCACCACCCAGGCTCAGGGTCTGCCAGCGCAGGCTGCGTTGGCACTTGAAGAGTCCTTGGAAGATTTCCAACAGGCCAGGAGGGAAACCGTAGGTGCACGCAGGGCTGCCCTGACCAAGACACGTGTCCTTGGGGCAGTAATGTCATCTGCTGCCCCGAACAGCCGGGTGTTGGCAAGTGCCGGGGCAGATGCAGCCAACAACACCCCGGTTGTGAGTCTGCCAACCAGGCCAGTCGTGGTCAATGACCCTGCCACAGCGGATGTTGCTGCACAGGGTCCATTAGAGGGCACCCAGCTGCCACTGATGCAAGTCAGGCCTTTGGTCGTCCCTCCACCTGCCACTCCCTTGGCTCAATCCACTGGTGCCACTGGCCATACTGATCAGGGTGGCATTTACCAGCCAGGGTCTGCGCCACAATCCAAGAGGAGGAAGGTTGCACCTGCAGCACAGGCTGGGAGCCCACACACAGCCACCACCTCCTGCATGTCGAGGAAGAAGCCTTCTGCAACCAGGAACTGGACTTCCTCATGGACTACGTACGGGACCACAGCTGTGACATTCTAGTGGGTCCTAATTGTCAGACTACGGCTGCCCACCGTGATACCCACTGGAAGCAAGTTGCAGAACATGTGAGTGCATTCGGCCATGAGGTGCGCACGGCGCAAGAGTGCAAAAAGCGTTGGAATGACCTCAAATGCAGCGCTAAGGCTAAGCGTGCCTCAAATTACAACTTGACTCTGGTGACTGGCAGTGGGCCTGCACCTGAGGAGGAAGACCTATCTCTGCATGAGTCACTCGTTGCGGAGTTCATACCATCTGAATCGGCCGAAGGAGTGGGAGAGATGCCGGACTTTGATGCCCAGTCCAGTGAGTGTTGCTGCGTGTTTGTTGAGGACATGTGTGTTTTACTTGTGTGATGTGGTGTGCATGACTGCCACTACATGTCACGTGTACATGGTTCTGATGTGCAAGTAATTCAATGCTTCCCTGATGCATGGCTGCTCTGCTGGATGGTGGACATGTGGAGCGGACGGGGACTGTCCGCATCACTACTATTGCACCCTACTCACATGCTGGTCACCAGGATGCCCCTCCAGTCCATGTTCCAGCTCTATGGCCCTTCTGCATGTAGCGTGGGGTGACCTTCCTCTCAGCCCAGGGACTATGTCATAGCATGACTGACATGCATGTGTCCTCTGCCTGCATGTGGGTACTCCATGTAGGCATGTTCCCTTGCCCCTCCACCCCCCGCTCTGCACCCCAATTCCACCTTTGCACTGGTCTGCTTCAATTTTGCCGTTGAGTACTTCCCTGTTCATGCGTCCTGTGTACATGCTACCTTCCAGCGGCCAATCTGCCAGACATATGCTGTGTGGTACATCCTTTGTACTTGATGCAGGGTGTCTCACTTGGACTGTGCAGAGGTCAGATGCCCCGCAGGGACATGAGTGCCCATTCATGCTCCATGTGTATTCCACGCATGCCCCTATGTGTCCTTGACTGGATGATCATTGTAGTACGAGTCCAGGGTGACCTACATTGCATGGCATTTCATCAGCCTTCCCATGTCCACTGTGGCTCAGTCCTGCGTCGCACACATGTTTAGGGTGTGACAGTCTGTGTGGGTCACAGGCCTCAGCCTGTTTAACGGCCAATGACTCTGTCCAACTGGTGTAGTGTCTTCTTCACACGTGGGTGTACTCCAGAGGTTTCATCATGTGTCCTGCTTACTGTCCCATCATCATTTGCTGTTTTGTCACTTGACTCACATGATGCAGTTGATGCTAGTCAACACTTTCTGTCAATACACAGGTCCATGGTCAGCCTTTTGATACCATGCTAGGCATCCCTGCATTTGCACTTGGGGGGAGGGGTGGTTTGCTTGTAGCCATGCTACCCATTGAATGCACATTGCACGTGATGCCTGAAGTTGAACTTGCACTGCCTTCACATTTTCTGACACACATCATGAAGTACTTGTACATGAAGATAGTGAGTAACGTACAAATTTGCTGCAATGCATCGACCCACTTCTGTGCAAACTGACACCATTCTACATGTCTTATCACAGAAGCAATGTCAAGTTGACCCAGCATGCATGGCAGGTTCAATTTTGTTTGTGACATGTCTGCTTGATGTGTTTGGTGTCTGTGTGATGTCTGTGTGTGTGTGTGTTGTGTGCTTCTAACATGTGTAGTGATCTTTTTTCTCTCTACTTTTCAGATGATGACGCAATGGAGCCAGAGGATGGTGTTGTCATGCCAGGCACCGGGTTGTTATCACTACAGCAACCCGGCAGAAGTGGGGGTAGTGGGGTGGTAGGCCACGAAAACCCACATGTGCTACAGTCCATCTTGTCTCTGGCTGGCAATGAGTCCAGCCCCGATGAACACTCTGACGTCCATGTCGAGTTGGATGTGCATCAGGTCCATATGTCAGGGGTGAGTGATTCTGATGTGGGCACTCCTCTGTCCACAACACTTGCACTGAGGGGTCAGACAGTGTTGGAACCTCCGCCTGTGGTGGATCAGGACACAGGGTCACCATCCACACCAGTCACTGATGTGCCTGGGACATCACGTCGACGGGGGCATGTAGTCGTGCAGCCGCGGGCGGTGCCAACACAACGAGGACACCTGGTCCTTGGGTCCCGCAGGGGTCAATCCCAGCAATGCGGTAGCCGTGCGTAACCGCAGTATACTGAGTGGGAGCAAGACATGACTGCCAATTCTGAACGGAAGGGGGCAGCAATGGAGAACATAGCTGAGAGCATGGAGCGTGTGGCCCAATCCGTGCTCCCCCTGCTAGGCAGGTGCTTCTGTAGCAGCAGGTGGCACCGTCCACGGCCCGCTCGCTCAGGCTGGGCATGGCAGCCTCAGACAGGGCACGCCAGGCTGAAATGTTGTCTCTGTGTAAAGCAATTGCTGCTGACGCAGAGGCACACATGGAGGCCCTGAGGCAGGAGTATGCTTCCCTCAGATCCACTCTGGGTGTCCTTATGATGTCCCAGAGGGAGTGGGCAGAGGAGAGGTTTGCGCAGCTTGAGCGTACCATCCCAGCTGAGCTACATGCTTGCTGAGAGGTGCAGCAGTTGCCCAGCCAGGCCTTTCAGGGGGAACTCTGTGTTACACGTGCTACCTTGCAAGAGAAAGCACGTGTATCACGGGAGGTTCTGCATGCAAACCTACGTGTCATCGCCACACAGAACCAGGCTCACCAGTCCGGCAGACTTGCTGCCGACGAGGGGCAAGCTGCGGCTAGGCGTGGTCAGGCTCCTGTGTCACATCCTCCTTTCCAGGAAGAGCCAGACTCAGACGACAATTTATCTCCCACATAGGTCGGGCTGCGCAGGCGTGGAGCCCATGGAGGTTTTTTTTTTCCTCAACATCATCGCATGTGGGTATTGAGCAGCACCCTGTACCTCCCCCCTCCTGGATGCCTCCCACCCCGGGTCGTATGTGGCCATTTTTGATTTTTCTTTTAGTTTAGTTTCAATTTGATAGTTAGTTTAATTAGGTAATGTAGGTTTTTCATAGTTAGTGTAATTAGTTAATATAGTTTAAAATTTCTTGTCTATTGTGCTTTCATGTGACGGTGTGGTGTTTTGTGGCTTTTGAAAGCATCCACTGTCTGTTCCAGCTGTATGTATTTGCAGCTTGGGGTCCTGACTCACATATGCCACTCCTGCTTCCCTTATCCATGGGCTGGCAAGTATGATTCGGTGTAACAGCCTATTACACAAGGGCTTTGGACTGTCATATCTGTGGCATGTCTGCTGCTGTCCAACTTGTGTTAACACCCCTAGTGGGGATGATAGGGGTGTTATTGGCCACTGTTCTTCTTTCACTAGATGGGGGGTTTCATGATTCATGTGTACATTAATTGCTGTGTAGTAAGTTTCTTATCTTTACTGTACATGTGCTTGTTGCAATTCATGCTGTAGATAGTGTGTACCCCACTTTGCCTGTGAAAGACGCACTGATGGTGTGATTTCTGATGTACGTCTCTGACATGGTCCAGTCATGAAATGCCTGAAGAGACACACACAGATGATTTTAAAGCATTAATCATGTGTTTCATGCCCTTTCTGCATGGGGATGAGCCTACAGACCACCTTTGCCAGCAGACATGGCCCATTGGATGTCTGGAAGCTGGACACGTTTGGTGGTGCTGACATGCGCATGTGTGCGCAAGCAGAGGCACAGGGATTGCGCTCATACATCCAAAAACAGCTGACGTGTTTCAAGGGACTCCAGGCAAGGTGAGCAGCACAGGGGGGCCACAACGCAGCAAACCTTTCACCAGGCCATTTGCACATGCATGCTTAGTAGCAGCACTGACGGTGAGCTTGGACAAATATTGGTGTAGAAGCGCACAATACAGCTGAGATGTGTTGGTGGACTAATGGCTAGTTGATGGGAAAGTTGTATGGGGCAACTGCAGGGGCAGTGGCACATACCCTCCGGTCCACCATGGTCCATTGAGGCACTTGTATTAGCCATGTAGCATTCCAAGACATGGAAAGAAGCAGCTCACAGGGACAGACAGCAAGGGACAGACTCGTGTGCAGTGCATTTCATTCCCATGTAGAATTTGACACATGCACTACCTACTTTATTTCGGTCATGGTGGAACACGACTTATTCTGAAGTCATACCTTGCTATATGCGTCTGGCTGCTTACCCAGGGAACATTGCATGTTGTGTGAATCGTGACACATTGGTCTTCCATTTGCCACGCACCCACCGGCGCTTGACTTACTGCATTGACTGTGTATGAACCATCACAGGGGTAATGTTACGTATGGGTACGAAGCATCCACACCAGATTGTTTGTTTGTAGAGTAGTTTGTTACTTTGGGGCATATATGGTGGTGTGTTTGTGTGTTATGGGCACGCACAGATTAGTAACTGTGGCTCTCTTTGCAGCATTGAACTGCTCATGTTACCGGACTTGAGAGTGCGCAGGCAGGAGGCCAGCACTCACCCCAGAGATAAGTTTCTCTTTGTCTTCCATTTGAGTAATTTGTTACTATGTGCATGATGATCAAGTTTGGTGTAATTGTGTATGTGTTAATGGGAGTATTACAGTTTTGTGCATTTCCTACTTTCCCGTGTCAATCCTACTCCCCTCTCCTGCCCCTCATTCTGGTTATCCAGTATAGCAATGCCTGTCCCGACTGCATATCCCTGACCCTCCTTCCCCACCATGGTCTCAGAGGCCTGTGTGAGTTTGACCTTGCAGGCACCAAGGCCACGGTGGGGGTGGTTGGTTTGTGCCACTCCTGCGCCTGTACACGGGAGCTGTGACAGTACACATCAGTTCGTGGTGCATCATTCTGTGTTATGTACCACACATGGTACACATCTTGTTGTGACATTGTTTTACTGTGCTACCTTGGTTGTTACGTCATTGTGGTAGTACTTGGGCTTTGTGACGTACTGCTACTTCAAGTCATCTACTGGAGGTTCTTCTGATTTGTTTTGCTGCCTGCAGGCTTTTTGCTTGGCTTCTGTGTTGACCTGCTTTGAGTTCTCTTTGATTTGGTGTTTTTGCAAGTCAAGGTGGCCTCTGAGGGTGCTGGACACTTTTTACACACAAGGTGGAAGATGGTGACAAAGGGGAAGGGTGATCCTGTGGCCAGGTGAACTTCAAGGATGAAGGCTAGATAACCCAGGTGCAGTTGTTCAGTGGGTCATGGTGATTTGTGAGGGAGGGGGGGTGTTTTGTTGTTGACAGTTGCCTTGCCCTACAGTGTGATGCACACCCTGACATTGTAATTGTGGTATCCTATGTACATGATGTATTCTGCTGATCAATGCCTGTTCATGTGTTGTGCTTACCTTTCAGGTGTGAGGGAATAGTTGTGGCTTGACATGCTGGGGTGTACACATGGTCAATGTTCACATGTGATGTGTAGAGGACACTGATGGTCACTTGATTGCACATGCATATATTGAGTGCATGTCCCTACTGACCCACACACTTGCACTATGATCCACTACATGTGCAACCACCCTTCCATGTCCACATGTACACTCTGTTTGCCTTCTGGTGCCCACTGTGTCCCTGCAGCACATGATCTATGACCAATTGTGGATCCTGTACATGTGTAATTTGCTTTTTGATGTAGTTTGACGCTTAAATGTGATGCTCAGGGTGTGCGTCACACACAATGGCTGTTCGCTATGCTGTGCACTGAGCAGTGTGTTGCATGAGGTGGAAACGGCACACAGAAGCTGCAGTGTTGATTTTGCAATGCACAATGTGCATGTAAACAGGCATTAATTGTTATGTTACAACTACAACTGTTGGAATGCATTTGGGTATGACTTCTTTTGGGTGGGAGGTTGTTGGTCAGTCATTTCATCTGATTCCATGTCAGGCATCATTGTCTAATGCCACTTTACATTTTTCACATGTCAATGTGTACCTTATTGGTACTGTGTTGGTGTATAGCTATTGCTTGCCATGTCATGCTGTGGTTTGGGAGGGTTTGGGTGACATACCAGTGATAGTCATGGCCTGTTTTGCAGGTCTGTGTGATTCACACCTTGCATGTGTGCCTTTTGGTCACACAGGATTGCTTATGTTTAGGTAGCTAGGGATGCACACAATGTGGCACTTCCATGGCAACATTCTCAGGGTGGTAAGGTTGTGACAGTTGACTGTCTCTTTGTCATCATCGATTGTCACCTGGTATGTGCCAGGCATGAGTGCACTCCGCAGGGGTGGGAGTTTAGGTGAAAAATGTGGGCACAAGCTGGGTCCGGGCTGCCTCGCCACGTGCCCTATCCCCTCCCATGGGAAGCGCCTGTGCCTGTGGTTGGGGATGTGGGGGCACTACTATGTCCACTGGTACGCCCTGCCGTGTTGCAACATTGTGCAGGACACATGCTGCCACAATGATCCTGCACACTACTGGGGGTGCATAGAGTAGCTGCCCGCCAGAGCGGTCAAGGGAGCGGAAGTGTGACTTGAGCACTCCGAATGTGCGCTCCACTATGGCCCTGGTTGCAATATGGGCCACGTTGTATCTTACCTGGGGTGGTGTAGTGGGGTTCCGGATTGGCGTCATCATGTGGTTGCTCAGAGGGTAGGCACTGTCCCCTGGAGAGTTGATGATGGTTGTGATTATTGGGGTTTGCGTATTTGTGTGTGTGTGACATGCATGCATGTGCACGGGCATTTGTACTCACCTAGGAGCCATGTGTCACCATGCTGCCCAGCTTCTAGGGCCCGGCTCAGGGTGGACATTCTGTATATGAAACTGTCATGGGTGGAGCCAGGGTAGTTTGCATAGACAGAGGTGATGATTCCCTTTGCATTGCATACCACCTGTACATTGATGGAATGCCAGTGCTTGCGGTTTTGGTAGATGTGCTCAGTGGCCCTAGGTGGACGTAGGGCCACATGGGTGCAATCTATGGCACCGAGCACTTTGGGGAAGTGTGCCACCCTGTAAAAGTCCTGGACAACGGCCTGCCTTTCTGCGGGTGTTCTGGGCATATATATGTGCCTGCGGACTGAGGGGCGCGCTGCATGATTGCCAAGACCTGGTGTAGGCAGCGTGACTGCGTGGCCTGTGAGACCCCCCCACTATGGCATAAGTCCGCTGAAATGACACAGTGGCCAAAAAATGCAGGACATTGAGCACCTTCTCCAAGGGGCTCAATGCTTGGGAACAGAGGGTGGGGGATGTAAGGTCATCTTCCCACTCCCTGATCAGGTCTAGGATGATACGAGGTGAAAACCTATACCTGCCATAGACCTGGTCATCAGGCATCCCAAAAAGGCTTGTCCAGGGTGAAAAAATGCGGGCCCTGGCTATTCTCCTCCTCCTGCGGTGTCCCACGATCAGTGCTGTGACAAATGGGGCATTCATCGTAGCTGTATATACGTGTTTGTTGTTTGCGCACACTTCTATACTGTGTGCAGGGACACTTCCGCCTGCCTTCGTTTGGCGGACGCGTTGACGCCTATGCGCATCTTTTGCCGTGCGTGGGTTTCCCGTATTCGAATCCATGAATGCGGGTTGTTCGCGTGCATGTGGGCGTTCCGTGTAGTTCCCTGCAGTACTTCCCCAGTTACGCCTTCTTTTTCACACATTGTTCCCCATTCCGCGTGTTACGCCCCGTGTTACGACCACTTTTTTTGTGTGCGCCGCGCTATGTGAGCTTTCGCTGTGCGTGTAGCGCACGCCGTTTGATGACGTGTGTGGCCGCGTGCGCCACGCAGGATTTTAGCGCACATCCCAGGATTTACACGTGCACGGACTTCCATGAATCGATGTGCGCGGCTTTCGCATGCTTGTGCTGTGATTTTTGCACTTGCGATGCGATTCGCACGCTTTCGAACGCTTGCGTGGTGCAAATTAATTCCATGAATCGGCCTGTCAATATCAATGTCCCACATGTACCTGTTCCCCCTCTCCATGTCCCAGTCAACTATCCCCAAACCCTCGCTAGCAAGAAAAATGTTACGGTCAGACTTCCATCCCTTCCTCCCCTCCCATACAGCATGTCCAAACCCTTAATTCCCCTGTATTTGTTTCAGTTTCTGCTTCCCCCTCTCTTTAGTAATTTTTATACTGTTATACAATAATAACATTTTAAGTGTGTTCTTAGTATATGCCTGTATTTTTTTTTAAAGGCAGTTATGGTGTCCGCGGACAGCATGGGTGTCCGGGGTGTCCGCAACTAACCAAAATGGGGGTGTCCTAAGGACACTATACCTGTTCGTACTATCCGCAATCAAAATGGAGGTATCCTTAGAACACAGAAAATGTCTGCCTGTCTGCAATTAACCAAAATGGGTGTGTCCTAAGGACACTATACCTGTTCGTACTATCCGCAATCAAAATGGAGGTGTCCTTAGGACACACACGATGGCTGCCTGTGGTAATTAACCAAAATGGGGGTGTCCTAAGAACACTATAACTGTTTGCACTGTTCGTAGTTAAAATTAAGGTGTCCGCAGGACACTAAATCCCTAAGAACACCCCCCTGTTCGCAATGTCCGCAACCAGAATGAATATGTCCATAGAACACATATCCCGTCCACCTGTCCGCAAAGTTTTGATGCACATTTATTTTATTCAGGGACTTGAACACTGTTCATAGAACACCCGCGCACATGTCCACCACACACTTGGGTCCTGCGAACATTGTGCCTGTCCGTAACTGTCCGCCACACGTGTGTCACACATTTAATTAGTTTGGGGACCTGAACACTGTCCATAGAATACCCGCGCGTATGCATACAACCGACCACCTGCATTTGGTATCCTATGAACAGCCATCCCATTCGCGAACGTGTTTGTAATGTCATCATGTGACCGCACCCACGCTGAGCATGCGTCCTTACATGCGGACACTGTCCGGGCCCCCAAACATTTAAAAAGTGCTTTTTTGAGCAATCCAAGGTATTTTACAGTAAATGTTCACCATTGCACATGTCCCAGACAATGTCCCTGCCGATCTACATACTTTTTGGAACTTTTTGAGCCCTTTCTTGGTGTTCGAAATGTCCGCTGACAGTGTGGGTGTCTGCGAAGCGCGCATCTGCAACCCTATAAAAGTCCACACCCTAGAGCTCATCCTCATTCTGTCTTTCTACTACTGCAGATTGACTGGCTTTTGCTGCTCTTGCTGCTTTTGCTTCAGCTAACCTGATGGCATCCATGGCTGGTGCTGGTGCTACTGCTGTCTCAGCACCACCCCCACCCCCTCCACCACCAACACCTCCCCAAGGGCCTGCATAGGGGAACAGGCATGAGGATGCAGAGGAGAGAGATGAAGAGGATGAAGAGGATGAGGTAGTGGAAGTCCCTACTACTAGCACTCATCGTGAGTCTTGGGTGTGACGTTTATTTACCACTGTTGACGGACTGCCAAAAGCTTGTGCAAACAAGGTGATCTGCACTCAGTGCCGCATGGTGCTGAGTCGTGGCAAGCCTGGTTCATATAGCTATGGTACGACATCAATGAAGCGACACCTAAGGTCGTTCCACGGTGGGGCTATTCGTAAGGTTGTACCTTGAGATAAACGTAGTAGGTTCAGTTCCCTTGCAGCATCCTCCATTTCCACTCCTGCCACCACAAGAGACACTCCTGTGGGACAGCGCATCCCTCCAGCTGCCTCGCAGGTTATTCATGATGCTGTTGACCCTTACCTTTCGAGGGCCACAATATTGTGCATGTACTGCGATGCAGTACTCTGCAGGGGGAGAACCTTCAGAGTGCTTTCGAGACTGCGGTCAAAGAGGATGAGAAGGGCTGTTACCTACCTGAATAAGGTCCACCCTACATCTTTCTCTCTCCACCAGCCCTTTCTTATCCCCGAGGTTGGTGTCCCTTCCTTACCCGCCTTTCCCCCCTTTCCTTGTGTGTCATGTTTAAAAAACCAAAATAAATATAAAGGCTCTTTTCAGAGCCGCCTTTCACAGTTCCAAAATCGAAGTGACAAATAAATAGTGCAGGGCCCTGTGCCTTTTTTAGAGGTCCGCGGACAGTCTGCGGATATTTCATTTTTTTTGGGGTAACGCCCTATCCGAACCATTGCACATTTCTCTAGGAGGAAATGGTGGCTCTGAAAAGAGCTTTTTTGTGGTGTTTTTTGTGTTTCAAAAACTTTAAATGTTCAACACCTACTGCAAAATGTGTTGCTGTAATTCCAAAAAAGGTTGCAATGCATTTTGTATATTTCGCAGAAAAATCTGATTGCCAGCATAAGTAAGATGTACTCCATCTCTGCGAAAAATGTGTGTACTACAAAACATAATGTTTTCATTCTGAAAAGAGTACATAGCAACATCTCTCAAAAAGGCACAGACAGCCTTGTTAACATTGTGCCTTGCTTTCTCCATTTGTGGACCAAATGAAAAAGAATGCAGCCACATTTGTCTCTGCGCAAAACGGGGAAAAATTACTCTGGAGTTTGGATACATGTCCATGACTTTCCCAAGTCCTTCTTTCATTGCAAATTGCAAAGAGATTCCAGACACATGTCCTAAACTGTTCCCTCCACAATGAATAATAATAATGTCTGGATGATGCTGTGTCACCAAAGTAGCACAGAGAGGTACCAAATCCAGCCACTTCATTCCGCGCAATCCATGTCAGTGCACTTCCACATGAGGGAATCCAAGATGTGCAGCCACTCTACAGCGATCTGCATGCACCTCCAACCAATTTATCCGCGAATCTCACAAAATCCAAACAATCTGATTTCTGAAACACACAGCCATAGCTATCTGCTCTCCTCTCAGGAAAAATACTTTCTGACAAACTCTCTCCTTATACAACACACCCAGTAAACCTTATTGACCAATCCCTTGCTGTGCTCAGTCTCATTTGCATGCCTCTCAACCCCAAAATCCCAGTACGTAATTTGTGATGTCCGCGGACAACCGCAATTTCTGTGGACAAATCGAAAGATTTGAGAGTGGGGAATGAACATTTAAATAGTGTGCCCCATTTCCCCTTTGAGGTTGGCTCTGAAAAGAGCCATTTTTTTGTTTTTTTGAAGATGCTTCAGAAACACCTCTTATTTTGTACTTGTTTTGTTTTTTTTTCCTTATTTTCCTCCAGAAATCTTCACATTAGCTTCTCCAAAGCAATCCTTATGTTCCAAAAGAGCATGGCATTTCCCATAAAAGATAAAGGCCCTCATTACGACCCTTGCGGAAATCGGAAAACGATGGCGGAAATGCAATACCGCCATCGAATAGCGCTCGGTGCGACTATGACCCGTCACCGCAAAGTACGAAGCCATTAGCGACACCGTAGTGAACGCCAACGCTAACTGCACCAAGCACGCGCGCGCGCCATGCGAAACCGCAAACACCACCATGGCGCAACGGTACGCCAATTCCGACCCTAGCGGACATGTACCTAACGCCATCAGGCATGGCGTAATGTACCATTCCGCCATGGTGAGAAGTACGGCATCGCGAATCAACCGTAAACGGCCCCACTGAGTGCCTGTACACCGCTCCCTGCCCACAAAGTACAACTCCCCGTAGGTGCAATGAAGTCACAATGCAACCATTGAAATGTACAAGTCACCCATGCATGGCAACGAACAAAAGAAACACAAGAGGGGCCAATGGGAGCTGCAGGGCACAGATGGCACGAATACAGAAGCCATCCCAATGGACATGACCACAGTCCCCCACCAAGAAACGCACGCAAACACAGGCACCTGTGACCAGCAATATTCCGAGAATCACATCATTCCACCAGTCCACCTGGCTGACCGGCATCTGTTACACAAAACCCAATCCCCCGCCCCTGAGCATGACAACATTCAAACTGTCATATTGGCAGCCCCCATCCCTGACCTCACGGGCTTAGTAGGCAAACGCGCCCAGTACAGTACCACGCAACTAAACTCCGAAGCTGGAACCCAATGCAGATCTCCTCACAATACATCGCCCCCCAAATAGGCATATGCCACATCACTTGCAAAGAAAAACGCTACACGGGCCAAATCAGAATAGAAATTTAATGCACATCAAAGTCACCAAGCCCATACAGCCATCAGGCCATGAACTCCTAAACACTAATCACCATTGTGGGCTGCATCCGCAAGAAATGACCAGCCACTACTTGTGTGTCGCCCTGTTCCCTCATGGTACACAGAGCCACATTCACGTACGAAAAGGCAACATGGAAGCGCACAGAACCGCAGGGCCGTCCCAATGGGGAGGCACTAGTCCAGCTGAAAGGCCGAAATGTTGCTCCGAGCCACCAGTACTGCGTAAGGGCATGTGGCCCATTGGCGATCGTCCCATAAGATCGTAATGCTGCTCCACTGATTAACACGAAGCAGCAGGTGTCGGGAGTAAAACCCATCTGCAGGAGTGGCATACAGATGGCAGTGGCAAAAGGGGAGGAGATACCTGTCAACCAAAAGAAAAGAAAAAGAACAGAATGGCCATCAGAACTACATTCCAACAACTCACTTCAATGATCACACGAAATCCACAGCCATATGCATGCTAGCCCACTCCAAAGGATCATCACCACCCCAAAACCACTTGCGACTCCTAACCATCTATATCGAGGTGCAAACACCATCACAAACGAGTGTACCTGTGCATGCGTCTGTCAAAACAGAATCCATCAGATGGGAATGTTAACGTGCATGGACACAAGTGTCTGAGGGCGCGTCGAGACAGGGAGGGCTCAACAAGGCCAGATAGACGATGGTCCCACCATGGCAGCCCTGCATCACATAGCGTAGGGGAGGCGGATAGATCCCAAGAAGCCCTGTACATGGCAAACTCTGTATCAAATCACCTGCCCATGCATCCATTCATCATTCCCTCATCCCGGAATCAAAACGCCTGAATAATTACTCACATAACATTAGAAACATCCATTGAGTCTGTGCGTTATGCAGCCTGCAAAATCCACAGTGCCCCAGCCCGTAATTCCAGTGTTGTGAAGTAACATGTATTTGGGAACGGCCGGCCTCATCGCCCACGTAGCAATTGCGCATCCCAAACTATTCATATCAATCATTGCTTCCTCGCCATGGGCCCTGTCTCAAGGACATTGAACAATAGAACGTTATATTTGCAGTCAGACCTGTGGGCATCTCCTCGCCGCTAGCTGGAAACCGAAAGCGCCGCCCTTCGAATTCCACATTTGCAACATCACGCCGAAAAGGCATCTGTGGCCGTTTGAAATCACTAATTATTCCATCGAGTGCGGCTGTGTGTGAAAATGGCAACTGCCTTCACCCACAAATGGGACGCCCCGCCCGTCGTTGCAACTCGGTACAGTGATGCATGAGGGCCCACCGTTACTCGAGTACTACGTTCCACTGACCCTTCACAAGTCTGTTCGCGACTGCACAGATAGTATGTGCAACAATGGGACCACAGCAGAATGAACATGTCAACCAATGTTACACGGCCATCGGGTACAAATACATGATTGCAATAGCAAGATGCCATTCCCCGATTTGCAGCGTTGTGCGCGGGACGTGCTCGGCCAAAGGGGAGAGCAGTTTGCACAGGTGGAATTAATCACCACAGGTGGAGGCCATACAGCCTGAAAACACATAAATTGCACAGCCAGTCTCCTCCCACAACCACACCGAAATGCTACCGGCAGGACTCGCGATGTTGGCCCTGGGGGACCTGATAGCACTGCAACTACTCCAACTCCAAGAAGAAGACGAACACCAACTGCAACCGGCCGCACGAAGGAGACGCAGGAGGAGGAGGAGGCCAAGGCAGGGCCAGCAAGGGCCGCCAGCACAGCCACTACCACCACGCAGGCAGCCCGCAATCCCACGCCTCCGAGCACATCCGTTCAACCTCACTGATGAGCAGATCCACACCCTCTACCGTCTGGACCGGGACACCATAGCCGCCATTGTGGACATGACACAGGCTGACCTGGTCAGCATGATAGATAGCCCAACCGCCATCCAACCCCTACTGAAGGTGGTGTCTGTACTCCACTTCCTGGCCACAGGCACCTACCAGCACACAGTCGGACAGTTGCATGGCATTTCTCAGCCACTGTTCTCACGGACACTATTGCAAGTGCTCGATGCCCTCCTGCAGCACGCAGACGACTACATCTCTCTACCACGCTCGGAGCAGGAAATTACCAACACAAAAGTGGGATTCCATGCACTTGCCGGCATACCGGGTTGCATTGGTGCCATCGACTGCACCCATGTGGAATTGGTCGTCCCACATGCCATGGAGGCCCAGTACCGCAACCGAAAACAATTTCATTCCCTGAATGTACAAATGGTGTGTGACTCCAACAGGATCATTACACATTGTTGTGCCCGATTCCCTGGATCAACCCATGATTCTATGGTCTTGAGGAACTCTACAATACCACGCTACATGGAGCGACACGCAGGGAACAGATCCTGGCTACTCGGTGAGTCTCATTACATGCATGATTATGTGGGGTATGTGATTTGGCAATGACCTGGCAGGAAGGGGGGGGGTGTGCGTACGTAGCAATGGCATTCCACATCATACGTTTCTCGTCCACATACAGGTGATGCTGGATATCCACTGAAGAGATGGCTCCTCACACCAGTCCGGAACCCACGGGACCAGCATGAGGAGGACTACAACCATGCCCACTCACGTACCCGTGTAGTCATTGAACAGGCATTCGGCCTACTGAAGACTCGTTTCCGCTGCCTCAGCAGGTCTGGCGGGGCACTCCTGTACCGCCATGAGAAGGTTGCAAAGATGGTCATGGCATGTGTCATGCTCCACAACATGTGCGTACGTAGAAATGTGCCCATGCCCCCTGACGCAGAACTGCAAGCACCTGATGATGGTCATGATGAGGGTGGGGATGTGGCAGCACCTCATGGAGTCTGCGAGGCACCGGAGGCCCGTGACATTCGTCAGCATCTCATTGATGTATGCTTCTAGCACTCACGCCTGGTGGCTGATACATGGACACGGGACTCGTGGCACTGCGTGTGTCTGGGACATGCACAATATGGACTGTACGCCTATGATGGCCTAGTACACAAAGATCAATGTCCACACATCTCATTGGTTGATCGTGCACTTTTTATGGCATATGTGATGTCATGTTGAACACCCTATCGACCCGCCACCCAAGTGAGCCCAACACACCCCCTCCACCCTCCTACCTCCCCCCCGAACACCAGTGTCCAAAGATGCTCATTGTCAGTGGGCTGTCGCTATTGCAAGCCCCCTCTGCGGGTATCAGGGGCACCCCTGCCTGTGGAGCGCAGGTTCCTTCCAGATCTACGTTGGGGGCTGCCCTGGACGGAACTTGCAACGGATGATGTGTCTGCCTGCTCACGTCCATGCATGTCCCTAAGGGTTTGCGAGAGCTCAGTGAGCACACGGCGCACTGCGGCAAGTTCGGCACATACGTCTTTGGACGTCGCATGCAGTTCCCCCCTCAGGCTCTCGGTGCTTCTCTCCATTTGGACTCTCAGGCTCTCGGTGCTACTCTCCATTTGGACTCTCAGGCTCTCGGTGCTACTCTCCATTTGTGCCCTTAGCGTCTCTGTACCTCTCTCCATTTCTGCCCTAAGTGTCTCAGTTGATGTTTCTATGTCTGCCTTAGTGCCCCCACATTCATCGGCATGGTCCTTGAGGAGTGTGGCCAGTTGCTGCTGTTGTACGATTAACTGGTCGAGGGACTGTTGCCTCTGCTGGGCCATGGCCATTTGCGGGGGTGTCACAGAGGGGCTGTTGTCCTCATGTTGCCTTGCCACAGGGCTTGTGGGGGATGGCCAGTCGTCGTCTTGTGGGTGCCCCTGCGTGGTATCCTCATGTTGTACGGGATGGGACAGACAGGGGGATTGGGACAGGTCATGGATGGATCTGACTTCGGCATCCCCGTTTTCTGTGTCCGAGCATGCTGCCATCAATGGGGTGTCACCTATGGTGCTGCTGCCACCAGAGGCAGTGCCTTCTGTGGCATCCATTGGGGGGACCTGTGGTGGTGGTGTTGTGGGCATGCTGGCTGCTGGGGTGCCTGTTGATGTTCCCTCCTCTGTGCTGCCACCTGATTTGTGCTGCTGCCGTGTCTTGATGCGTGCAGCTGAGGTGGAGGGTCTCTGGCCGTTGGTCTTGGCCCTCTTTGCAGGTGTGCTGGTAGGGGTGTCCTGTAGCTCGTCGTTTGGATCGGACCCTGTGGTGGAGTAAAGGAGGGCGAGGGTTATTGATGGGTCTGTGGGAATTGGAATGGCATTGTATCACATGCATTGGGGTGGTACCTGAGGGTGATTTGGGTCGGGTCCTTGGAGGTGCTTTGATTTGTGTGTGGAGTGAGGGTGCAGTTGTTTGGCAGCCTGCAGTTTGGGTGTGCCTGCTGCACGTGTAGTGCGTGTATTAGGGGTTTTTAATTATTTATGTATTTATTGTGGGTTTTAACGTGCGCTATCAGGCCGATGTGTGTGGACGTTCTCCTGGACATGTTTTTCTGTTGCACTATGTGGACGCATGGTACTTCACATGGATGGACTGTGTGGATTTGGCATTGTTTTATCTGGCCCACCTACCTGAATCTTCGGATGTCTGCACTCCTTTCTCCATCCCTCCGACTCTCTCTATGCTCTCCATTCCGATGGTGGAGGCACAGATTTCTTCCCAGGGGGTCAACTTGATGGGTGATTCAGGACCTCCCCCAGTGGCTGTGGCAATGTTGCGGTTGGCAGAGAGTATGCTGCGGACGCGTATCCGCAGGTCGTCCCATCGCTTGCGGCATTGCTGTGGGGTGAGGGGTGCGGTCCCCACCGCACTTACCCGCTGTGCCACCAGAGCCCATATGGTCTTCTTGTTTGCAAGTGCCGTTCTGGTCATTTGCGTGGAGAAGACGACGGCAGCATTCTCCTGGAGGGTCTCTGTTAGCACGGTGAGTTCCTCACGGGAGAAGTGGACCTGCTGCTTGCGGTCGCACGCTTTCTTCGCTACTTTTCCCATTTGTCTTGGTTTCGCTAGGGTGGGTGACGGGTTGGGGTGTGTTTCAGGGTAGTGATTTTAGTGGTTGTGTGGTTTTAGTGGTTTTATAGGTGTACGCCGGGATGTTTCCCGTTCCGGGCCCATGTTTTTACTTCCGTTTCCGTATATTTCCGGTCACCGTACTTTCCGGTAGGCGCACACTGCGGTGACCGCTAAGAGGGGTGGCGGTATTGCACCTAGGGCGCCGTACGGCGGCGGTGTGGGCCGTTTTGGGGTCATTTCCGCCATCGCGGACTTTGCACTTCCGCCGTGGCGTGGTGCTCGTGCCCGATGGGTCGGAATGGGCCGCACTTTGCTCCTTCGTGCAATGGCGGAAACGCTATTTACGCTGTGGCGCTCCGGTCAGTCACTTTCCGCCAGGGTCGTAATGAGGGCCAAAGACATGCCATCTTCTTAAAAATAAACAACATTACCAGAATCAATGTTCTCATTATTACAAAAGAACATGCGAGCTCTAAGCCTGAAAGCAAACATGCCTCGGTTGATTATACACCTAGCAATATCTTGCTGAGGCCCAAAAAACAGAACTATTGACCCATATTGCCCTAGGCACTAAACCAGATAAAATAACCTTGGCATTTGGAAGTACTTTCATTACTGCCTGAACCAAGTGTTCCAGATCTTCCAACAAAGTAGGGGCACTGACATAGCCCAAATGCAAAGCACCACAGTGCAAAACAACCACATTTGGACTGTTCACCCTGCCCACATCTCCACAAACTTGTACAATTCCCTGCACATTGAAAACAGCAACAGTGCCAAAATTGTCTGCCACATTCCTGCATTTAGCATACTGCTCCAAACCATGGACAAACATATCTCCAACCACCAACACCCTGACTTTCTCCACCTCTGCCATCTTCACTACACAAAGCCTCTTTCAACACAAACCACAACCTCAACACCTGATTGGCTGATCCCTACAGTCCTATTTCCATGCCAGATATGTTTAGAAGTCCCGTATGTGGCATGCCCGGTCCGTGGACAGCCGCGGTGTCTGTGGAGCGCATAACACTGGGGCAGCCCTTCTACCCTTTCCACTGCACTCTCTGCACCATGCCCTCATTGGCTACTATTAAGCAGTCACACAACTATCCACCAATCACATCCAAGAACTCTACATCTAACTCCATCATGACAGATCAGCACTTTAGATGTACTATTGATCACTCTGAGTACAATTGGGCTGTGACTGCAAAGGACCTACAGCAACAACTACTATAAAACTTCCCAAGATTTCTACTTGCAGATTCATGCATATCCACATGCATGAACACAGATTACAGGTATGAATATTTTCTACACAGTACATGAACAGCTCTTCTATGAATGCATATAAACAGAGTAACTGCCACTTATCCTGTATAAACTGTAAAATGAACTTACTGTCATTTCTCCCATCTGCTATGATCAAGTGTCACTTGCAAACCTGTCTGCTCTCCAAATTTTTGTTTACACACACAGCTATCTAACAAAGTGTCATTTCATATTAAAAGATGGAGGAAATAACAGTATAATTGTGGAAAAAGACTTCATAGTGTGTTATAAAATGATATGCAGCCAGGATGAGTACATGCATCTTCATTCATGGACACAGACAGACAATATCATTAGAAAGGCTCACAGCTGAAACAACACCACTGCCTCTACATCAAATCCTTCTGCTTTATTTCCCACACCTTCACAAATGCATACATCGCATGCTTTTTTGTACAATTTCTGCCATTTTCCCTGTAAAAATAGCAAAAAATGCATATGATTATTTCTTCTAGCTCCTAACATCCAATAACATAGCCTTAAAAAGCCAAGTCTGCTCTATACGTTTACTATTATACTCATTTGTAAAACATGTTCAACTAACAGAGTCTAAGTAAAATATGCTGGATGCACATAGGCAAAGGAAAGTGCATGTGCATACTATGCTCAGTTATCAGAAAACACTACTACTACAAAAACAAAGAAATCAATGTTTACATTATCAAAAGTGCTATAAACACACATATTCACTAATTCTTTCTTTTACAATTGCAGTGAAGACCACTCTCCTGAAAAGCAGCAGCGTCTGAAGTACGAACAAGAACTTAGAAGCAAACTAATCTTTCCATACAAAAAAGTAAGTACAATACCACCATCATGTTCAAACACACTAGCATTTTAGTATTGTAGAACAAACAAGTGTGTTAACCCTCTACCATTAGATTTAATATTAGTGCTTCCCCTCACCAGCTGCATACTTTATATTGTCATTTGAAGCCCAGTATAGTAACACACAAATACAAGAATAGCCTCCCCAACTTGATGTAGCTGCCCTTTGCACAATCACACACCTCCACAAACATCCTTACCATCATACTCAGACACTCACACACAAAGCACACATACACTGCACAATGGCCCAACCCACACTTTCTTTTTTCTCCAACAGACCCCAAAGAATGGCTAACAAAAAGCAACTCTGCAGAAAGCAACGCAGAAGTAGAGCAAATCAAAATAGAAAGTGTCCAAAATAAGCATCCATCTCTAGCGGATTGTGTACAAAAAATTCAAACAAAACAGCTAATACAGTCATTAAGCGAAACAGAACAAGCTTCCAGTACAGAAACTTTGCCTCCTCTATCAAAATGTAAAATGAAACAGAAAGTGATTAACAAGACTTCAGCTACCACTAATGCTAACACTGCACCTTTAAATCTTGATGTAGTGGCAAGTAACCATACCAAAAGAATTATTTTACAAAGAATGTTCCACCACAGAGTTCTTCAGAACCTTATAAAAACAGGAGACAAATCATGCACAACCCTTAAAGCCTACCGTAGAAAGTTAATCCTAGAAGCTCTCATAGACAGTGCAATCCTTCTCAAAAGGAAGTTATTTATTTCAGTTTTAAACAGAATGAAACCACTAACAAAACTAACTACTAAACTACAATAAAGACTTCTCAATGAACGTAATATAAACAAAAAATAGCTTCTTAAACATCTGTGGAGGTGAATGGAGTCACACCACGAGCACAGAACCATATTTTAATGAAGAGGCATATAAACAAAAGCAAACAAACCCAATTGCCATACATAGCAGTGGACGAGGGTATGAAAAACTTAATAACACCATTATGGAACAAGAAACTCTGCACACAAAAATATCTCCAGAAAACTCAGTATCACCTCTCCATTCCACTGATCCAAAACGTCCAGTCTACAAATAGCCGTGCACATCAATGTGTAACATTGCCAAAAAATTGTTCAAATATTTACGCCAGTTCCTCAATCATTATGTAAAAAGCAAAGACAAATTCAAAATGAAACTACTACAAAATATGGTGCCTGTCCAGTGCGTAAATACACAGGACTACAAGGACATTCATTAGCCTGCATTTCAGGACTTATTTGCAAAAGCACCTTCCATCATATCAAAATGATATCAATACATCATTCAACTGTAATACATCTGGTCCATAAACTCTACTACACTAAATGTCCTGCTTTAGCACTAGCCAATTTAAATAACAATCTTCTACATGGTACAGCCAAACAACTACTCAACGAAATAGAGCATATCCAGAGAAAGTATTTTGGAAGTGAAAGCCACTTACAAAATTCAATAGCTTTATAACAAACTAGCAACTAGCAACCTTCTATTACACACATACAAAAAAGAAATACTAAAGTTTACAACCACATCCGCTGAAGTACCAAACCATGTGTGTATTTGTTGCCGCAGGACTTTCTATAAAAGTAGCACAAAAACTGTAGACATAACGTACAAAATAGAAGACAATGAAGATTCCAAATGGTTCCAATTAGCTCTCTACCTTATAGCAGAAAACAAATATGAAATGACAGATTCCTTAATACTTTGCAGTTATTTCACTGCAAAACCTGAGAAAAACCAAACTGTTTCACGTGCTATCACAAATAACTTGGAATTATTCCCACTACCAAAACCCCTGCAACAACACAATTTATATGAGTGCATCATAATTCAAGCAGTGCACCCATTTCAAGCAATAATACGCCTTCAACCAAAAACAGCAACATTTCCTCCCTCTGAATTGGTGAAAGGCATTCGTGGAAAAGTAGTTTATTTACCATTAGATATTAAAGAAAATGTACACACTCTAGGAGTGCAACGTCCATAGATAATCTTTAATTGTCTTAGAAAATGGCATACCTACAAAAAACAAAACAATTTGGCAACAACGTGTGGACTTACATAAAGTTAGACACGCCTTGCAATATCTAAACAACAACAATTAATACTACAAAGAAATTAACATTGAAGAAAACCTGAGAGAAACCATTGAAATAATTCAAGAGTCACCAGAAACTGGTCAATTACAACTTCTAAATCCTGCTACAGAATCCAATTTTTTAGACCATTATACAATTCATCCGTTACACTCTAAAGACACTATAGATGATGCACTGGAAACGTACCAAATGTGACAAGCCAAAGGATCTCCAATCAGCATATGGGAAAAAATGTATAGAAGCCCGGGCCGTTCCTCTACTCTTTCCTACTGGAAAAGGAGGAAGGTACGATGATAGACCCACATAGATAACAGCATCAGAATATCGCTCTTTACAAATGTATTTTGACGACCTCAGATTCAGACAAAATGTGGAATTCCACCATCTTTTTGAAAGTGAACTAGCAACTCTATGCTACGGAGTTGCACACACATTAAAATCAGGAACCAATTTTCAAAATATGTCAGCTACACAATTATTACTAAAAGTGCAAGAAAAAGATGAGATTTTACAATCATATATTACAAATCTTTTAGCAAACGTGTGGTACAAAGAATACTGGTTCCGACATCACGGAGATGTACGTTGTATGATAAGAAACCTTGGGCCACCCACTTTGTTTGTTACATTAAGTTGTGCAAAATATGCATGGGAACATTTACACGATTTTGTACGCATAGCAAACAAAAACAAAACAAACATAGATATAAAAACACTAGGAGAACTCTGCACTCTAGATCCTGTAAATGTATCAAGATATTTCCATCATCTCTTCATTGCTATGCTACATTTTATTTGTAATAAGACTGTTCCTCCCCTCTGAGAAGTGCAACAATTCTTTTGGAGAAAAGAATACCAAGCTAGAGGAGCACCACACATCCACATGCTTTTATGGATTAAAGATGCTCCTAAATTTGGTCAGGACAGTAATGCCACTTTTTGCAGTTCATCCAAAAATATGTCACTTGTGAAATTCCTTCACAAACAACACATAGTGACCTTCATTCACAGATTTTACCATTTCAAAGACACAAATGTGGAAAATATTGTCATCGCAAATATAAAAACAAAGGAAAATACTACACCAAATGCCACTTTGGTTTCCCTAGACCAGTTCCAACAACAGGTCAAGTAAACAACGTAATGTCTTCAGTTAGACATAGTGTCAAAGGTAAATCACCTAAGAACACATATTACATTAAAAAAAACAGAAGAATTAAAATATATCAATGATTACAATGAAATCATTGCCCTCCTATGGAATGCAAACATAGATGTGCAGAACATTGCAGACAATTCCCCTGCAGTTGCACGATATGTCACAGCCTACTTAACTAAAGCAGAACAAATAGAGCTTCAAGACCTCTGGGATGACACATCATCTGACAAAACACTGTCACAGAAATTGTACAGTTTAGGCATAAAAATGCTCTCTCATAGAGAATGTGGCTGCTATGAAGCTGCAGACCGTTTAACCAGTACTGCCTTGCAAGGTAAATCTGAAAATATAGTATATATAAATCTTGGTCCTGCTCAATGTAGAAAAAGAGCTCTCAAAACATATGAGGACAAAGAAACAATAGCCAAAAATTATCAAATTATCCCAACAGCCAAGACATTTTGAAAAACTATTTTCTAGACACATAGTAGCTGAACAGGAGTACCACTTTGGAAACCATGTGTCTATACCACGCAGCCCAAAACTTCACATACAAAAATAATATAAAACCAGATGAAAAGAAAGGTAGATACAGAGTGGAAAATTGTGAAGGGAGCTTAGTGAAACTTACCAAACAAAGCTTAATAAATCATATCAAATTGTCATTAAAAACTCCTCAACATAAAGAACTGTATTACATGTCCCTGCTACAACTTTTTAAACCATGGATAAAAGAGGAAGAATTACTAAATACCTATGACTCCTATGAAGACACTTTCAAAGCAAATGAAAATACGATAACAGATGTAAACTTTACACAGTACAGAACAATGTTGCACAATGAACAGCAACACGAAGAAGAACTCCAGGCCCAACTAGAAGTGGACACTCCCGACAGTAGTCACCCTTCTGTAACAGGAAGCCAATAACCACTTGGACAGCCACTAATAGCAAATGAGGCAGAATTAGCCATGATAGAAGTAGAAAACACCATGTTTCAGTATGAACAAGCTACAGAAGACTTTGCTGTACTGAAATCACAACTGAACAATGAGCCGCGTAGCATTTTCCAAGAAGTAACAAAACAAATTAAACATGGTGTGCAACATGAAAATAAAAACTGTACCTGTCAAGACTACAAACCTATACTGCTATACATCAGTGGTCAAGATGGTTCAGGCAAAACTTTCTCAATCAAAATCATCAGCAAGTTCCTCCAACAATTGACAAACAACAAACTGTCAGCTGTTGTAACTGCCCCCACAGGTTTAGCTGCCTACAACATGCAATAGAACTACACAGAGTTTTGAAACAAATGAAAATGCTACTAATAGATGAGGTGAGCATGGTCTCCAACCTAATGTTGGCTTTGATTCACCTCATATTACAAGAGGTACTCAAAAAAGACTACGAAGAGCTCTTTGGAGGAAAACACATTATTGTTTTTGGAGATCTTCTTCAATTGACACCAGTGAAAGGTGAACCTATTTTGAAAACCCCAGGGAACAAACTGTGCCGTAAAACTCTTGGCAGCATAGGAAATGTCAACCTTTGGTAACATTTCCAATACAGAGAATTAACTGAAAACGTGCGCCAGTCTGCAGACCTCATATACGCCAACATTTTAAAAAGTATTAGAGTTGGTATACGATCTCAAGAAGCACAATCGATATTAAAAACCAGGCACATCCATGCACTCTATGACCATAACTCATGTGCTACTGATGTCATGGAACAATTAGCACACAAAAATGTCAATTGTATGTCCTCGATGCCAACCCTTGCAAGTTGTTCAAAATTCAATGAAACAATGTTGAAAAAGAAATGCAACCAATAATTGAAATTTGCTCCACAGATAAACTGGACGTACATGGTATGACACTACCCATGTGTCAACAAGCCACAACAAGACTAAATACCCTAGAAAACTCTATCTCCAACAAAGCTGGTTTGGAGAAAATATTCAAATTATCTTTAAACTGTAGAGTAATGCTTAAACGTAACCTTGACGTGGAGCTAGGACTAGTTAATGGAGCACTTGGTACAGTTATTGGCTTTCAAACATACCCACGTGACAACAACATTCAGTTTGTCAATATTCTCTTTGACAAACTATCAGAAGTTAAAAAGATAGGATGCTCAACAGCCCCCTTCCTTCTTTTCAAAGACATTTATGTACGCAGAGAACAATTTTCACTCACTCTAGCATACTCAGTTACCATTCACAAATCACAAGGTCTTATCCTAGATAAAGCATTGATAGATATTGGTAGCGCAGTCTTTAAAGAAGGCAGGAGCTATGTAGCACTATCTCGCTTACGTTGACTTGACAGACTATTTCTAATCAACTTTGATGCAAGTAAAGTAAATGCTGATATTCATTGCATTCTAGAATACAATAGACTGCGTTCACTCTACACCCCATCTAAAAACCTATCCTGTTCCGCAAAAAGCAAAACGTTGGAAAAGAAAACTACTTCAGACTGAAACCATACAGGATCTCACTGCAATTCCTCCAAAGAAAGTAAAAGAAGCTAATACTTCATCAAGTACCACAACCAAAAAATAATCTACTGCTCAAAGTAACTCAACTACTTCTTCAAAGAAGCAACACACACTCCAAACAAATGACGCATAACTGTCAGGTCCATTCAAATTTTCAAATACAACTGGTGTAAATTGCTACGCAAATGTAGCACTAAATATTCTATTCCATTTGCCACCAATTATTGACAACATTTACTTACGCAGTACACACTAATTGTGTTTGCAAATGTTAGTCCTTCATAGAAATGCAACCAACAATCCTGACAACACTTACAGTGTTTCTGGAATAAGGCAAGAGTTAGACTACTGTGCTGGAATGGTGAAATTCACTATAAACTCACACAAAGATCCACAAGAATGTCTAACGTGTTTACTACAAGTACTGGAAAACAAAAAGATACCTATTAATGAAATCATCCAGATTTCATACATATGGAAACATACATGCACTCTCTGCAACCATGTGGCACAGGAACAAGTCCCTAATGAACGCTTCTAAAGTACTAAATAGGAGGGTCAAAAAAATACAGAAATGTCTATTATGCAATGCAATAACTCATTATGAACTACCTACACTAACATATGATCTTTTCTTTTATCACAGAGATCAAAAAATAATGTCTGCTCCAATTACCCATGTCATGAAAAAACTGCATACAACCACAAAAAAGTCAACCAGTAAGTATATAATAAATTGACTCACAAACACTGCTGCATAACACACACATTCAAGCAAACATCTAACCATACATCACAATCCAAAATGTTTACTTCCATGGGTATCTCATACCACAGTGCTTGTTACAAACTCTACAATCTTAACTGCATAGCCTAGCAAAAACTTCACATACACACTCTACAAATGAAACAGTGCACACACTTTTGAAAACATCTATCCCTATAAGCAGCCCACATACCGCAGTCAAAATGTTTGGTAGCATGGGTGTGTTATGCTGCGGTGGTTGTGGCCAGGGCCTAGAGTCTTGGGTGCATGGCAAGGTCTGTCGGAACTGCAACAGCCCTCACAGAGCTTTTCAGCATCCTCCTCCGCTCCACTGTATGGACAATGCATCTTCAGTGTAATGGAAGCATACCTGCATGGCACATGCAATGACAAAGCATTCCTTGAAATGACAAGCCTCCCTTGGTGCGGCCTCTGTCACTTATGCTACGAATAATTGGGGGGTAACTAGTCACCTGATACGCAATAAGTTCAACCAATTAAATTACACGTGTTTGATCTATTTTTTCCTTGCAGAAAATTGAATAAAGGTTTAAGCTGCGGTGACATGCGGAAAAGAAGGGCTACCCCCGCCCGACTCATCTGTGAAACAGTTATAACATAATTTTCCCTATACCTGTGAGAAATAAATTATCAACTGTTCTGAGGCAAGACAATTGTCTCTTATATTTTTCCAATTCAACAAATAGAAGAGTTCAGCGCGGTACAGGGAAAATGTTGTTATAACTCTGTCACTTATGCTATCTTTCTACTTCAACCTAAAAATATCAACATCTCTGCCTCTACCCTTTCAAGATATCTGTGTTTATGTTCAGATAACGGTCATGTCAGCAAAGATAAGGGTGACACTAGAAAACAAGCACATGACAACGTGACTCCTGCCCACAGAGAGAGACACAGAGTGAGACATAAAGAGAAAGAGAGAGTGAAAATTGCAGTACAGACAAAGAGAGCAATAGAGAATGAGAGGGAAAGGGATAATGAGAGAGCCACATCAATGCAACCCTTATTGCAAAGGACATCACGTAACAGGGTGCTAATGTATATCATACAGGCTATCACAGGTGGTTCAGAAAGGGTTCAAACTATTGGGAAAGCCCAAACAATTAGCAATGAATTATTTTTATGTTTATTGTGAAATGGTTTTCAAATAAAACCTTATACAAATAACATTATACATTTCCAATGTAATTAAAACACATTATGACAAATAGATATAATAAAACAAATGAATGATAACATTATATTAAATTGTTACATTAAATCAAGAGTTTAGTCGGCTATACCTGCACACAAAAGAATTGTTAAAAACGGATGCATTGCTATTATCAAGGAATTGTTGTCTTCCAGCATCAACCTACCACAGTCTGTCACCAGCATGAATAAACGTGGATTGTAATAATCTTTCAAAACATGTTTGCCTCAAAAGACTGGTTTGTGGGCCATACATTAATAAATGTTTTAATGTCTCTGATTCCTTTTCCAGTGGCGTAACACAAAATGCGGGTCCCCTGCTGCAAGCTATGCTGATGGCCCCCAATCCAACTAGCAACAAATCACATGTCGTGCCACACTCGGGGCCGACCTAGATTACCACGCTTGAGCAATATGCACGAACGTGCTGCTGCAGGGGTACAACGCACACTGCACTAGGAGAAAGATATGTAGTATAGGTCACTTAGTGACCTATACTACCAACAGAGGAGACCCAACCACCCTAATCCCAGATCTGCCAAAGATAACACTATAACTCTGACATTATCAGGAGCCCTTATTAATGCTAGGTCCCTTATAGCACACAATACTGAAATAGCTGATATACTGGCTATGGACAACTTAGATATCCTTGCTGTCACTGAAACCTGGCTCCATGATGCAGCCGGCCCTGCCCTCATGACTGCCATACCGGATAATTACAATATCCTAAGAGTCGACCGACCTAACACCAGAGGAGGCGGCCTGGCCATGATAACCAAAACGCAGCTAGCTGCCAGACTCACCCCACACCCAGCAATCACATTGTGCGAACTTCTCTCAGCTAAAATACCCATCTCAAATAATAGCACACTAACGATACTTCTAGTGTACAGACCACCAGGCCCACTAGGCAACTTTGAGGAAGACCTATCCAGCCTCCTCACTAACAGCATTAAAGACTCCACTCAGCTCCTTCTTCTAGGTGACTTTAACCTAGGCTTTAATGACGCTGAAGACAAACAAGCCCAATCTATCCAATCCATTCTAGTCAATCATGACATTACCCAAAATGTCCTAGCTCCTACACACACAAAAGCATGCATACTAGACTGGATAGCCAACCATAACTGCAACATCACCATCTCTAGTATCCTACCTCAAATATGGACGGACCACTATCTTATATGCTTTACAGCCAGCATCGAGCCTCCCAAACCTAACAAGAATAAAATAGCACCCCCCATGCCAACAAGAAGCAAAAAAGAAATCACAGCTGAAAAACTACTTCCACTTCTCCTACCAGCTCTCACAGGTAGCTCCAATGAATCCAACCCTAGCGAGTTAGTTGAGTCATTTAACAACTCCATGACCAAAGCTTTAGACTTGATCGCCCCTATCAAACTCCATAAAAGTAAACGTGAAACTCACCTTAATTCTTGGTTCACCCCCCATCTCAAAGAAATGTGCATCCAAAAACGCAAACTCCAAGCTATTTGGAGGCATACTCCTTCTGCTGACAATAAAACCACACTTGCCAACTTTGCCAAAAAATACAAAAAGGAAATAATTCAAACTAAAAAAGATTCATTCAATGATAGAATCAGTAAAGCCAACTCGAACTCCAAAGAGCTCTTCACCATTCTCTGTGAATTGGAAAATCCTATGCCCCTACAGACAATGTCCCCAAGGACAAATCATCGTGCACCAGCATCCAAAATGCCCTAGCAAATAAAATCGCAACCCTTCAATTTAAAATTGCTAAGAAAAAAGCCTCCTTGAGCCCTAGTGGAAACCATACCACCCCACTGAAGGAGATACCCAGCATATCTACCCAAAGCAACTGTAAACCCTTCAGGTTTACTAATATTTCTATATTGGAAACTGAAAAGGTCATTCTATCCCTTAAACCGTCGAACTGCCAAGGTGACAGCTGCCCTGCGAAAATCATCAAGGATGCAGCCAGAGATCTAGCACCCTTCATCTCGAAACTTATCAACGCCTCCAGACACTCGACCCAGCAATCCACACTAACTACAGGCCCATTACTATGGTCCCATTTCTCCTTAAAATCATCCATAGAGTAGCCTACCTCCAAATCCAAAACTATTTGGAGACACACCAACTATTAGGCTCACGGCAATCTGGCTTCAGACCACTGCACGGTACTGAAACGGCCCTCATCGACCTCAAGACACAAATCGGCGAGTTGAAGGATAAAGGTAGTACAGTTATGCTCCTCCTCCTTGACCTATCACCGGCCTTTGACCTGGTGGATCATGCAGTATTATGCAACCAGTGAGCGTCTGCCGCCCATTTCTCAAGTGAAGCTATAGCATGGGTACAATCCTTCTTAGCTAACCATACGATGAGGGTGTTCTCCCCAGTAGCGGCAGCGGTCCCAATCCAGATCACTTGTGGTGTCCCACAAGGCTCATGTGTCTCCCCGACAATGTATAATATCTTTACTAAGCCTCTCTTCGACAAACTTGACAGATTAGGGGTAACCTGTACTAATTATGCGGACGATACGCAGATTCTCATAGCACTATCAGGCAACTTTGTCCAAGACACAGCTCTAGTAAACAAAATTTACCTCCTCATTCAGGCATGGATGGCCTCCCACGGCCTCTGCCTAAATGATGACAAAACTGAGATATTGATCTTGGGTTCCGACTCCAACCTAAAAAAACAGAGTCCCAACTATCGCAATTTCAACATAGACGGTAACACAATCAAGGTGGCAACTGAGGTAAAAACGCGGGCTGCGTTCGCAGACTGTTTTTGTGTCCATAGTGTGCCGCGCGTGCGTGCCTGGCTCTAGCATGGCCGCCCCATCGGGAGGAGGCGGCGGCCATCGCAGAGTCAGGCGACGCGCGTCACAGGTCACGGGGACATCGGCCAACCACAATTGTACCTGGTACACAAAAACAGTCTGCGAACGCCGCCCGCTGAGAAACACATCTCTCGCGCGCGGCCCGTTACGCGAACAGAGACGATTGCTCCAAGGTAAGCGACCAATCGTTGCAGCCTGCCTGGGACTGTCACTCTCCTCCTCCCACTCCCTCCCCCCGAGCGTGTGACTCAGACACGCGGCTCAATGTGTACACCTGGGATGTCCTCTTGTGTATGTTTGCTAAACCACCAGTGACCACGCTACGCGCGTCGCTGTAGACAGGATACACACTCAATTTGGTTCAAATAGATAGCAATTATTATGCTGCCTGTTGTCTTTCTGAAACGATGCACTTAGGCATCACTATTGACAGTACTTATTGACTTTTGGCCACCAGGTTTCGGGCCGTCTCACCCACCGTGCTAAGTTACCAAACCGCACGGAGCGGGTAAGCCTTTTTCCCCTCGTTATATACTAATGCAGTGTTTCGAGATAATTTTTGAGATATAGCACTAGACATTTACTTGTGCTCATTCTCTCTCCCCTCCCTCCTTGTCACCCCTACAGGGAGTGTTTTTGAAGAAATACAGACGTGATTACCAGCAGGCACAGACCCAGATGCCCTGCAAAGCCCTGATGAATGTGGCCCACTCATTTGTTCCACAGAAACCGGTTGGCTAGAGAACGAGCATACCTAGTACACAACATGAACTGCACAGGTCACGATCGTTCAGATTAAGGACCCCCTGTCCAAGTCTTTAGGGGTCTTCCCTGTAATTACCTCCAGAGAGAACATTGCTGAAGCAAAATTCTTCATTTTTTTTACAATTCTAACCTGCACCTGTCCATCCAGAGAAAACCTATTAAAATTAATGTTCATTTTTCATTTGGATGACAGCTAACACATGCAACAACCAAGGCGATAGAGCATGTGTTTTTTAGCACAACACATGTGCACATGAGACTTTTTGGAAAGCGCAATTAGCTAATTTGGCTTTTTGGCAAACCCCTCCCCACTCGACATAACTGTGTCCTCCCTAGTGTGAAAACGTTTTTGGGCAACACATAGTTGAGTTGAGATACCCATAAGTAGTCCCCTTTGATTTTGTTGAGTGGGTTTAGTACAAACATGCCAGGGAAGTGATTGGAAGGATACAGAAGGGACAGGAGACCGCTTATTCTCACAGCAGTCCATAGGTGGGTGCTTTCAGACTTAAAAGAGAGAGTTAACTGTGTGTAACATTTACAATGCATAAAGAAGTTAGATGCTCCCACACAAATAGGTTTTCCCCTCCCCCACCGCCCATGAAGTTAGCACCTCTCCCAACATTTGAAGGTTTAGCACCCTCCCACTGAAATGTAGGTTTCATTGCACCCTGAACACAAGCACACACACCATTCACCATACACACAGCCACCCATACATTTAAGTGTGCACCCTTTCAACATACAGGCACACCCATGCAGCCACCCATACATGTAATGGTGTACCCTTTCACCATACAGGCACAGACACACAGGCAGCCACCCATACATTTAAGTGTGCACCGTCTCAACATACACTCACACAGGCAGCCACCTATACATTGAAGTGTGCACTCTTTCACCATACATTCACACAGACAGCCACCTATACATTTAAGTGTGCACGCTTTTATCATTCAGGCACACCCAGGCAGCCACCCATACATTTAAGTGTTCACCCTTTCACTAAACACTCAACATGCACACCCAGCCACCCATTTAATTGTGCACCCTTTCATCATACACTCACCCAGGCATCCCCCTATATATTTAAGTGTACACCCTTTCACCATACACTCACACAGGCAGTCACTTATACATTCAAGTGTGCACCCTTTCACCATACAGGCATGCCCAGACAGCCACCCATATATTTAAGTGTGCACCCTTTCACCATACACTCAACACACACACCCAGCCAACCATACATTTTATTGTGCACCCTTTCACCTTTAACTCACACAGGCAGCCACCTATACATTTAAGTGTGCACCCTTTCACCATACACTCACACAGACAGCCACCTATACATTTTGGTGTGCATCCTTTCACCATACAGGCACATCCAGGCAGCCACCCATACATTTAAGTGTGCACCCTTTCATCATACACTCGACATGCACACCCAGCCACCCATACATTTTATTGTGCACCCTTTCACCATAGACTCACAGAGGCAGCCACCTATTCATTTAAGTGTGCACCTTTCACCATGCACTCACACAGGCAGCCACCTATACATTTAAGTGTCCACCCATTCATCATGCACTCACACATACACACATCATGTGGTTGAGGGGAGCCCTATTACTTCAAAAAGAAATGGTTTATTTTTTAAGTCACCAGTCTGGGGAGGATGCTTTTTCCATATTACTAGGTTTCTAGTGAAATGAGCCCTAGTTTGTGTCGTATTACACTATTGGAAATAAATACAGCCAAGCTAAGAACATTTTCCACATAATGCCTTCAAGAGGTCACAAATCAACAGTATTCTGTGATTTTACGGAAAATGTTTTTTCGATGGATTTTTTAACCTTAACAAATCCTTTCAAAAAACACATAGCTTTTTAAAAAAATATAGGGGTTAAAATGGGTGTGAGGGGTTTGGGTGGGGTTAAAAACATAGGGAAACAGGGGTCTTGGGTGGGTGACCCCCTACCAAATAAAAACATTAAGAATTCAGTGAGTTTTTCAATTAATTTCTTTTAGGTAAAAAATCCATCTGAACATTTTTGTTCAGTAAAATCACAGTGAACCTAATTAACAAGCGCAACAGCAAGTCCATAGATTAACACAGGGTCCATTTTTGAGGGATACAACTTTAACACTAGTACAATGGAACCAAAGGGCTAGATAGGAGGAGTTGGACGCTCTCCCCAATACTAATTCTTTTTGGTACAACGGATACAGAGAATGGGGAACAAGATCTTGGCCATATGGTACGGATCTTCCTTGTAGCGGCAAGAAGTTGTATTGCACAAACATGGAAGAGAACTGGAGTCTCCTTGAAGGAGAAGTGGCTTCAGAAGAGACATCTACTGTATGTAATATCTCATACACCTCCTTGCTGAGAAAAAGAAAGATAAATAAGGTGCATGGCTTCCCTTTTTTCAAAAATACGGTGGGTAAATCATTAGATATGCATTCTCTTAGTGTGATAATTACAGTAATCACAGGTTCCAATATATGTGTCTTATTAGCGTTTCATGAAAATTCGGTGTGGGAGGTAAGGGAATGGGTAAAGTTTAATAGTGCAGAATGTTTTAGTGGTCACTAGTATACACTTTCGTACGTTCACATGCTAATAATTGTACTGATTGTTTTCTGTATAAAGAAAAATGTAATAAACTTTGATTTTGAGTTTCTGTTCTGCATGTTGACTTCTCCCATTGCTGATTTGCCTTTTCTGTTTGTTGAGGGAATCCTGCTTGGCTCCTACTCAAGATGACCTGTTCTGTGTGAGCAAAGCATTAAAACGTGTTAAGTGACTTCAATTCAGCAATCCCACTAAGTCTGTGCCTCGTCTGGGACGCCCAAGGGAAGCCCTTATTTATATATTTTTATGACAAGTTATACTCTGGAGGATAAACCCTTATATAACGCCCCTCTCTTTGAATCCCCCTGACCTCACTGAGCCAAGAAGTAGGTTTGTTTGCAATTTAAAAGATTTATTGGAAAATGTAAACAATATATATATATATCACACTTTTATAATAAATTAATATTTGATATCACACTTAGACATATGACAGTGATCAACACTGGATGATGTTATAATAGCACACTGGTTTAATTACGTAGGAGTAGTATAGAGGATAAGGTAGCTGAGAATGCTTTATATGGTACAAGGAAATGCAAGGTGGAAAAGAAGCAACACAGGAGTAAACTTGATATGATTTCAACAAGAGATAATGTGATCACTTTTCCTTTTGACAATTCACTCCTCCTCTTTATGCAATATAAGGAAATGGAAGTAACACACACAGTCTTCAGGAACACAATCACAGTACAATACGAATTCAGTTCCCCCCAGCAAGCTTAGAGAAACAGGGATGATTTTAAACACAGGCAAAGTACTTTAAGGTGGTATGCAAAGAAGGGAGAAATATGCTAAAACTGATTTTAATTCCCTCTAGAAGTCTAGGGTGAGTGAGAGATACTTTAAATCAGTTCAGGCCAGCCCTATCAATGATTCAGGGCTGGTTACCAGGTTGAAAACGGAATTCCGTAATGGAAGCAAAAGGCAAATATTTTTACACGTGGCTGAAATGAAACAAAATGTCAAATCGCGGCAATTTAGTCGCTTGCGTCGAGCGCAATTACGAAGGAACTATAAGTCGGTTTAGAGCTTTAGAGCTTGTTATAAAGCTTAGAATCTCAGCTTTAAAATAAAAGTTTAATCTCGCTTCTATCACAAACGGTTCAAGAGATACGGACGATTTTGTGAAGGTAGATTCTCAAAATAAAAGTAAAGCTCAGAATGACAGATGATAGTTTTGCAGCTTTGAATCAATAGGAGGGACACGATTTCTATGATGCAGTTCTCAATAGGTTAAAATAGTTTGAATTATATTATTTTAAACTAAGAGATTGGTTTTGCACAGTTCTGGCTGAGTACTCACACTATATTTTGGACAGGAATGCGACTTCGTCATGAATCGGGTCAGTTTGGACTGGACTTCTGGGCGGTTTCTGGTACTCGTTCTCTGGTTCTGCGCACAGCGATCTGGTCTGTGTCCGGTCTGCGGTTCTGGATACAGCTCTGCTTTCTGGGTGTTTCTGGCACAGGGTTCTAGGCCAGAATCCGACAGCTCAGCCCGGCTGTTTGAATAATTTGCAAATGATTTTGAGGCTTGCTGAAAAAGGATTCAGCTTGTGGATTCAGGCCTCTCTGCTACAAGTTCTGGAGTCTGGATTCAAAGGTCTGGCCTCTGGATTTGAAGTCTGGAGTCTCCCGGCAAAGCGTCCCGCAAGAAAGTGGAAAGTGAATGTCCCTACCTGGGTTCCAGTGGCTCTTTTTATGTCTTTTGAAAATGGGTGTGTAGCTAACTTTCTTTGCCCAACCCACTCACGATTTGATAGGTCAAGGATTTCTCTTTGACCTGATTTGAGAAGGGAACAGTGAGTCAGAGTGATGAGGTATCCTCCCCTTGTCAAATTGCACACAAATTGCACACAAATCTATTTCTGATCCAAATATCCATTTATCTATGTACCATTGTTCTAATATTATATGTCCTGTTAACATATTTTCTGTAGCACCAAACCATCCGAAGATGTCTTTGTAAGATGTCGTGTCCACTTTTGACAGAATTCTGCCCTTTTCATCCAGATAACGACCTCTAAACTTTTCCAGATTTTACACAAATGTGCACAAGGGATATGGGTTTCAGATGATAAAGTGTCAGATTTTTAACATGCATACATTTGGAGTAACAACCTTATTTTCCGCTACTACTCCCCAGAACATACCAAAGTCCTGACACCTCTTAAAATGTGCACAGAAAAATCACAAGAATGATGATATTATTTATATAATTTTTACAAGTCCGCGCTATGAATTATCCATCTTTTTAAAATTATGTTCTGGCCCCAAAGGGGTGTGGTTTTCCAAAGCAGATGGTGGAATTCTGGTTTGTCCACTTCCCCCAAGCTCAGCTTGCTCACAGAGGCACTTCTCCTCCCACTTCTCCCAAGAGGAAGCTATTTTACGACCCCCCCCCCAATAAAACATTTGCCTGAGCCCAAGACAGTGCTTTGTTCAGTTTCCTGCAGTCCCCAGGTGCCACTCCCCTAATTCAATCAGAGAGGTGTCATCTCCTTTTGGCAGGGGCAGCAGAATGCAGCCAGGCCTAGGAACCCAGCTGCTGATCAAGTTTCAACTCCTGTCGGGGGTAGTTGTCAGGCAGAATTCAATCTCTTTAAGCCAGGCTTCAGCTAAATGTCACTTTGGTTCCCAGTTTTCTACATTCAAACCAAACTTGCAATTTTTACACATGCAGCTAGAACACTGATTCTAAATTCAAAACTATGACATTTAAACAATTGCAACGTATGTGACACTCAAAAGTAGGTCACTCATTTATTCTAAACATTTCGATTTTAGTGGCTTTAAACCCAAATTCACTTAAGCTGCTGAGATCCCGAGCTATTTTCAATACATACATTAGACAATTACTTCCTTCAAGTCATTTCAGAATATAGTTTTACATTGTATCCACCTCTTAGTAAGTCTTTCTTTGGCCTGATTTCGTTCATTTGTTCAGTTTTACACAAGTGTCTGGTGGTTTTAAAACGCCGGCTTTCTGGTAGTGGTGAGCACCAGTACTTCACCCATTTTTGATATTAATAACAACAGATTTTGAACAGCACCATATTCCTTAGCACTGATTTCGCTCATGACGCTTCTGGCCCCTCACGCTCACACTGGTGGGTGGCAGGTCAGGCGACCATTTTGTTGTACGCAAAGACTGCACGGTTCTCCAGGACTCTGGCGCAAATTGTGGGCTTTTCCGCCCTCTTGGATTTCCTAAGCCCACAGCCCCAAGTGTTGCAGCATAATAGTCCAAACGTGGGTCAGGACACCCAACAAGCCCCCCGCCCAACTGCGCTTTGATTTCGAGTCGAGGGGGAGTTGGGTGCAAAGGATGTTTTGATCCACGCGCTAGTAGGTCCGCATCCTCTTCTTCCAATTCCGCAGATGGCACAGTTCAGCATCTTTTCCTCCATCCGGTTGGATCGATCGGTTCTCCTTGCCTGTCCTGATGGGAATATTGGGCGGTACCCCGGGCCCCTCAGATCTTTGCTCCCGGTCTCCGGGTTAGTTCTCCTTGGTCAGTCTCCATAGTTTCCTGTCTCCTAGGATGATAAAGCAAAGCGGCAATACACATTCCTAGACTTTTTCCACCACTATTAATGGTGTGGCGAACATATACATACATCCGGATACATTTTGCAGTCTTATTTTAAAAAACAAGATATAACAGGAAACATTTTCATACCAGAATCATGATATTTTAGAGACTATATGCAGGATATTTTAGGGTTGGAACTGAATTACTCTGGAGCAGCCCCCTCTGCGATTCCAGAGGATTCCTCCAGTTGCTGCAGAGTGTGCCTGGGATGGCAACACTTTAACTGATTTATATGGACCCACTTGTCTTCCCCGTCCGCCAAACTACCTTTGGGGATGTGGATCTTGTATGCCACGGGGGAGATAATATATAATTTCAAAGGGTCCCTTCCATGTAGGCAAATATTTTCGCTGTTTGGCCTGGTTCCTTTGGAAATTGTATAGATAGACCCGGTCTCCGACATTATATACTTTCCTGGAAGTTTTCAAATCGTAATGGGTCTTCATGCTATCAGCTGATCTTTCTAGATTTCGCTGAGCATAGGCAAAAGCATGTTGGAGGTGTTTCCTCAAATTCTCCACATACTCATGAGTTGTGGAGGCATTGATCAACGTCTGCTCTTGGGTCCTGTAGAGCAAATGCTGGGGAAGCACCATCTTGCGTCCAGTCATCAACTCAAATGGTGACATTTTGGTTGCAGATGAAGGGGTAGATCTGATGGCCATTAGGACCAGAGGTAATCAGATATCCCAACTTGGTCCAGAATCTGCCACACACTTTTTTAATATGCTCACAATGGTTCTGTTGTATCTCTCCACTGCACCAGAAGAGGCTGGCTGGTAAGCAATATGTAGCTTCCTTTTGACCCCCAGTATCTCCCACATCTTTGTCTTTACCTCGCTGGTGAAATGGCTACCTCTGTCTGACTCAATCCTTTGAGGTAGACCAAAACGGAAAAAGATGTGGTTAATCATCAGGGCAGCTGCTGTTTCCGCGATGCAGTTTGGGGCCGGGAGACATTCCACCCTCTTGGTAAACAAGCATGTGACCGTCAACATGTACTTGTTTCCTCTAGACGAGCGAATCACAGGGCCTACAAAGTCGATTTGCAAATCTGACCATGGCAGTGTCATCCCCCTCTTTTGGAGAGGCTCATGGTGTGTGAGGGATGATGGCTGAAATTGTGCACACACCAGACACCCCTTCAAGTATTGGTCGAGGTCCTGCCCCATGTGTGGCCAGTATGCAACCTCTCTTAAGATCTCAAGTGTTGTATGAAACCCCCTATGACAGGCGGTGGCCTCATCATGTGCATGACTTCACATCAGGCTTCGGAATGAGGTAGGAACCACCCACTGATCATGGCCAGCTTGGGATTTCCTTACCAACAAACCGTCTTGGATTCGAAACATTTTTGGACATTTCATCAACACTCTTAGGTCCTCTTTCCCAACGTAGTCGGTACCCGTCAGGGGAAAGTTCTCAGGGTCCTCAATGTGTTGGTAAAACTTACCAATTATTGGATCCCCCTTCTGAGCCGTAATTAAATCAGCATCAGGGGTCTCCATAATCCATTGTTCAGTTGAAAGATCATTGTGAGCATTTGTCTGGAACCGAGGGATAGCCGTGACCTGGATTTCCCCCAACAGGGGCTCTATTTCTATTAGATCCCCTTGGATGGCCCCGGTTTTAGCCAGCTGATCAGCTAAGTAATTTCCAGTTTTGTCTGGTCTCTCTACTTTGGAATGACCCTTAATCTTTTTCCAGTAGATGGTCATCCCATTCAAGGTGACCAGATCATCAATGTTTTGGGTTAACTTCCCATGTTTCAAGGGTTTGTTATTAGCACATAACATGCCTCTGGTTTTCCAATTAACCAGGTGCTCCACAAACCCCTTCCGTACATAATCTGAATCTGTGATTATGACCAGTTCGTGGAGTTGATGTTGGACAGCAGTGAGGGTGGCTTGATACACAGCCATCAATTCTGCCACCTGACTACTTCGGGGACCAATTTTGTACCCAGCAGAGGGTTCTGGGGACTCATTCACCCATGCATTCCCTACGCCGGCCACCAGTTCTTTTTCCCCGTTGTTGTCAACATGGTAAGAGCATCCATCCACATAGACAGTGGGCATTCCCTCACACTTATCCTCTTCAAAGACTTTGTGTGGGGAATTAAGGTATGCCTCCATGTTGTCCTTGATTTTTAGACTTTCGTCCTCAAGACAGTTTTCTCTGGCACAATCATGCAAGTCAGCCAGACCTTGCGCGAGGGGACTCTTCTTGTTTTGGCCATATCTGACCCCCACAGGAAAGCCTTGCATTGACAGAATCCAGGAAGTAATTCGGGAATTACTCACATTTCCGGCCCGGATTCTGTCACTTTGGAGATATTGTAGAGGCTGGTGTGGAGTCTCCACTATGATGTGTTCCCCCTGGATGAACGGGCGGTAATTCTTTAATGCCCACACCGTTGCCAGGAGTGCCTTTTCACAATCGTTGAATTTTTCCTCCACAGAGGTTAAAGTTTTGCTCGCATAGGAGATTACTTTATTGACCTTGTTATGCTTTTGGTATAATACTGCCGTCAAGCACGTATTAGAGAACCCTGTCTCCAGGAAGAACTCCTTGTTTCTGACAGGGTAAGCTATGCAAGGCGCTTGTGAGAGGCTTCTTTTGAGTTGTCTTACTGCCTTGGATTGTTCTGGACCCCATTCCCACTTGACCCCTGCTTCAAGAGATGAATCAGTGGTCTGGTGATCTCTGCGTAGCCCTCAATGAACTTTCTGCTGTAATTAGTCAGTCCAAGGAGGCTCCTTAGTTTCCGCAGAGTTGGTGGATCTTTCAGTTTCTGAAGTGCTTCCACTTTCTTTTCCTGGGGACAGAGACCCTGAGGAGTAATCTCATGCCCCAGGAAATTAACACGGGTTCTACACCACTGTGCTTTCTGAAAGGAATGTTTGGCTCCGGCGGCCATCAACTGTGTCAGAACATAACGGATCTCTGCTATATGTTCCTCCACAGATGAACTTTTGATGAGGACATCATCCACATAAGCCAGGTTACCCCTCGCACCGAGGTCGGGCATGGCCTCATGTAGGAAAATGTTGAATTCCTTGCCGGAGTTGAGGTATCCGAAGGGAGTTCGGGTCCATGTGTACTGCTGGCCCCAAAAGGTAAAAGCCAGTTTGTATTGGTCCTCCCTACTGACAGGCACGGTCCAGTATCCATTGGTCAGGTCTATTTCAGTGAATACCTGTGACCCCTGAATCTGGGCCAGCCCTTGGTCAATGTAGGGCAGAGGCCATCGGGAAGTATGGACCCGTTTGTTGAGCTCCCTAAGGTCAACGCAGAGTCTGCACTGGCCGTTTGGCTTCAATATTCCCAGCACCGGATTATTGAAGGTGCTGTGTACTGGACGGATTATTCCCCGACTCAAGGTTCTTAATTATTTCAGTAAGGGACTCCATGGATGCGAGAGGCAAGTGATATTGCTTCACAAACACTGGAGTCATGCCAGGGTCCGTGGGAATTGTTGTTGTGTGGATGTCGGTGCGACCACAGTCATATGAGTCTACCGCAAAGAGATCTTGGAAATCCAAGAAAACTTGTTTCAACTTTTGCTTCTGTTCCAGAGTCACACAGGCATCAGCTATGTTGACTCTCTCTTCCACCATCTGCCTGAAGCCTGGAAAGACTTCTGGTTTTGCTATCTCAGCGGCCTCCTCCAGCTGGATGGAGAAGTCCCTGATCAGAGTGCTGATTTGGACCGGAGGCTTCAGGTGGGAAAGGCAGCCCTCATGGACCTGGAAAATCACCTCAGCCCCTCTGAAGTCACAAGTCACATCTTCCTTACCATAAGGGCAAGATGTGTACACCAGGAAGTTCTCCCCATGCCGGGTAAAGATTCTGTCTGGTGTTGTATTGTCATCACTGTCACTGTCCAAACAGTCCTTGGGGATTGGTCCTAACAGTTAATTTCCTAAATCAATGGAGAAATGTCGGTCATCAACCGCCATTCCAATAATGGTGCCTGCGGCTAGAGTAATACTCTTTAAGTCGCTGTTATCCACCTCTATTGGAATGGTGTCATGTTCTATGTTGACTAATGGTGTTAGGTTTAACCCTTGCTGTTGCAGGAAAGCATTTTGATGAATATAAGCATTAGGGTTTTTCAATGTTTGTCCTCTTTTAACTTTCACTCCCAGGGAGAATTGTCGTTCCTTTCTGGGATGGTGACTTCCTCTTTAATCTGAATTTCAACTGCATAAGGTAGCAATTGAGCTGTCCTAAAGGCTTTTTCTGGATCATCAAAGCCCATGGGATTATCCGCTAATCGGGACCAAGCTTTGAAGTTTATTAGGTCCAAACTAATGGCAAAGCGATTGAAAATATCACTGCCTAAGTAAAAGGCGGCAGTGACGTCTCGCACGACCCAACAATTATGGACTATGCTCTTGTTGCCAATGGAGATTTTGAGCATACACCTGCTTGGCAGGAGATGTTTGGAATTAGGTGCTTCCAGGTCCATTTCCCATTTGTCTATCCGTTTGAATGCGGAAATGGCTGGATCTTTTGGGAGTTGGCGGAACATGGCTTCGCTGATGAAGCTCTTACCGTTGTTCACACACACTTGGGCGAGAACAGAGTCCTTCCCATCATTTAACTGAACAGGGATGAACAACTGCTCTCCAATTTGCTGAATATCAGCCAGGTTCTGTGCTGATTTCACATCTTTCTGGACTATCAGAGTGGGAATGTCTGATTGTGGATCAGTAAAGAATTTCAGAGTGTTTCCTTCCAGTGTGGAATACCACCTTAAACTGGAAGGAAGGTTGATTTTCAGAAATAGAGAGAACCCCCCATCACCAGTCTATTGTCCTACTGCTATTACTGTCACATCTGGAATTTGGTTGTTCTGGAAGTGAAAATCTATTTGGTCAGATTTTTGTTCAACCATGTGGCATGTGCCGTTTAAACTAATATGGTTGACACTCTGTTTTAATTGTATTGGCCGGCTAGTCTGAGTTCAGAGGACCTTGTTCACGCAATCTATTAGGGGTGACAACCTTCTCAGGAGGTCATTCCCTAGTAAACAAGGGGTGCCCTCTGGAGTCACTACTATGACCGGGTGTTTCACCTTGTGTCGCCCAATTTTGATGGCCAAATCTGCAGTCCCCTTGACGGGAATTTCCTTCCCGTCAAAGTTCTGGAGTTGTCCAGGAAGAGAGGTGAGAGGAATACGGTAATTCTCCCCCCTTCCTGCATTTAGCTCATCAAAGGCCCCTTTGGACAGAAGAGTAGCTTGGGATCCAGTGTCCACCAGTGCCAAAATTGTACCCTGCCCCTGTATTTGTACCGGGGCATAGTATCTTCCCTCCTTCTCTGTAAGGGGGCACAGATAATGCACATTTTTGGACAACTGGTGGCCTAATTTTCTGGTTTTGGACATTGAGAGAGAAGAAATTTGGGCAGAATTCTGTGGGGAGCCTTGGGAATCTGAAAGAAAAAGTTGGCAACTGGAAATGGTTTCGGGTTCCCCTGGTTCCGGTTCTGGGCCGCCCCCCCTTTTTGGAGGCAGTCATCAGGATGGGTTTGAACCAGGGGTTTTTGGTATTGTTGGTTCTGGGATAGGATGATGGGCGGCGACGGCTCGATCCCCACATCGACCCATTCTGGATTGGAATCCCTTGGGACCCATTTTTCCTTGGGAGGAGTTCCCCCATCTCTGAAGGAGAAGATCCTTTCCCCAGGATCCTCTTGGGATCCCTCTCCCTCAAATTGGAAGACCTGTACCTCCTCCACAAAATGGGTCTGTTTGGGTACTTTGTTTCTCCTGCCCCCCCCCCCTCTGCTCCTTGGGAGGCAGACTTTCAGGGGCAGGAGATTTTGTTTCCGGTTCCTGGGCTTCCAGGGGCTGTTTACAAGTGGGGAAGGCAGCTTCCTCCAAGGCTTGACACCCCCTTTCCTCTCGTGCCTCCTCCCTGGGAACCGGTGGGATATCGGGGTGCTGCCCCGTCATTGTTCTTGAGCACCAGGCCCAGAGTTTGGGGCATTCTGCGGCGGCATGCTTATCTGAGGGTTCTGTTGAGCCCTCAGTATGTGACCCAGATCCCGTGCCATATTTTGGACCTGGTGCTCTAACTGTGAAACCCGCTCAGGCTGATACGGGGTTCTGTTTTCTCCCCTGGGCTGATCCCGGGAAGGGTAGCTGTCCCTTCTCTGATAGTACCCCGGATTGGGAAGATTTGGGTACCCCTCCACCCTTGGCCTCCCCTCTCCCGGATTAGGTTGTCTGGGATCAGGGAATTGGGGAAAGAAGGATGGATGGTTTTGGGGTTGGAAATTGGGTGGATACCTGGGAAAAAAGTTCTGCCCAGTGTTTAGGGAATTAATGCCCTCCTGTGGGAAGTTAGGAGGGAAGTTCCCTGGTCAGGTGCTTGGCTGGATACCCCCCCTTGGGCTGGAGGAGTCCACACATAACCCAGGATTGGTCTGTTTCCCTTGGAGCGGGGACTTACATAGTCAGGGGAGCGAGGGACCCCATTTGTGGGATTACCTCCTTGACTCCCTGTCTGTGACTGGCCCGAGGACCTTCTGGGCTGTGAATTGTTCGGTGCAGGCAGGTTTTTAGGCCCCCCATCTCCAAATCTAAAACGGGGGCAACCTTTACCTCTGCCACCTTGGCAGCAGCAGGGGTGCTGTTGGTTTTGGGGTTTTTGGGCTGATTCTTATTTTCCAATGGTTTCTGCACCTCATCGATGTGGGTGCCTTGCTCAATGACGCAGTCTAATGATCTTTTCTCGTGAAAATCTCTCACGAGCTGGGTCATTATGTATTTGGGGAGTGCATGGAAAAATGTGTTGATGAATTCTCTGCTGTCCGTGCGCACCCTTCTGGTGGTCTGCGCAAAGGCACGCTTCAATTCTTGCACAAATCTTGTGGGGCCTGATCCTCCCCACATTGCAAATTGTAGGCTGCCTTGCGAGCCTCTTGGGGATTCCGGTGAACAGAAAAATGTTTCAAGATGGCCGCCCTATATGTGGACCATCTTGAATGGTTTTGGTCCACCAGCCCCGCAAAGAAACTGGAGTATTCTGGGGAGAATGTCCATTTGACATACTGAATGCAGCTACTGCTGTCCTTCAAATGGAAAGTCTCCATCATTTGCTCAAAGAGCTCCAAGTGTTCCCAAACAGAATACTTGGAGTTCTTGTGATAAGGGGTGATGACACTCCTTATTGCCTTGATCTGCTTTAAGGGGTCCTTAAGCAAGGCCCTTTTTTGCCTTATTGGCCTTTTTGGTTTGGGTAACCCTGGTCCATTCCTCCTCTGACTCAGAAGCACTGCTCCCAGAGGTGCCCGTCTGATTTTCCAGGCTCTCCCGGATTCTGCGAGCCTGGGAATGGCTGGCAGAATGTGGGGACCTGGTCTCCTGTGTCCTGGGCCGCTCAGAGGAGTCTTCAGATCCCTCCTTGCTGCCAGGATTTGATGGGTACCCCCCCACTGACCTAACTGGGCAGAGGTTTTTAGGATGCCCTTAGTGGGTCTACTTTCCTGGGGATCCCCACTAAATTGCACTGTGCTTGGGTGCCCATACCCGGATGCCCGCCCATCCATTCCTGGGAGGTACTGGCCTATGAACCCCATACTTTTGGCCGGATAGTAATCTGCCCTCCCTGTGGCCCTGTGCTCATGTGTGCCAGGGGACATAGGGGTGGCAGAGTCCAAGGACTGGGAGAGATGAAGGCCTCTGGTACTAGGGCTCCTGAGGTTATGCTCAGGTGTTTCCCTTTCCCAGCAAACTTCATCTCTATCAGCCCCTGCTCTCTGTTGCAATGCAAGAGCCTGCGCTTTCGGTTCCTCAGTTAAGGCCTTACTAGACTCTATCAGTCTCTCCTGCATGGCTACCTTTTGCTGGAGCCTTTCATTGTGCTGACAGAGAGCCTCATTCTCTCTCTGTGCCTCCTGATTGGTCCTGGAATACTGGGCCAGTCTTTGCTGCAGGAGGGTTACCTCCTGAGTCCCATCCCTACTGGCCTGCTCCTTTCTTGCCAGAGCATCTTCCACCCTCCTGGTGTGCTCTAACAAGTTCTGATGCTCTTTTTGGAGGTCACCCAGCCCCTGGAGGGCCAGGTGATTTCCTTCAATTTTTTCTTTTAATTGGCAGACTTCCTGGCCTAAGGTGTCCCTTTCCTGACTAAGAGCCTGCATCTGTGCCGCCAGGTCGTCCCTCTGCCTTTGAAAGGCACCAGCTTTCTGGCGTTCTTGATCAAACCCTGCCTGGGTATCCAGGTCTTTCAAAATCAATGTATTGCTTTCCTCTTTCTCTCTGTCTAGTCGGATCTGCAGGGTGGCTACCTGCTCTGTGCATGCCCTGTTTAAGTCTAGTTGTTGCTCCAGCTTTTTCTGGCTCTGCAGTAGGGAGTCCAAACCTTCTTGGTACTCCTTCTGCAAGGCCAGAAATCTGGTATCCTGGTCAGCCTTTTCCTGTTGCAGGATATCCATATCCTCCTTTATTTTACTAATATACTGCCTACTATCATTTTCTGACTCCTGGCTCCTCTGCAGCCTCTGCTCAGAAGAGACCAGGTCAGATCGGGCCTTCTCTAATGCCATCAGTTGCCTATTTGCCAGATCTTGGCCTTCAGCACATTTGTCCTGTATGGCTCCCATATGTAAATATAAATATGCCGCTACCCTGGCAATCTTGTTGTGCTCATCCTTGGCCTTAGGGACCATATATAGGGGCCATATATAGTTCACTCAGGGCCACATGTAAGGGACCCTGATCTCTTCATATATCTGTCCCTGTTTCAGTGATCTAGGGTGCGATTGCCTGCAACCAGACCGCCTGGTCCTGATGAGCCCACTCACCTCTCACAAATAGCTTATGTAAGAGGTGTTCTCTGGCTATTTTGATATCTACCAAGGTCGTCATTCTGGAACTTGATTTCCTTCCTGATTTACAGAAGTTTGTATTTTATTTCGCAAAACAGACTGTTTCCTTAGAGCGTTCCTTTGAGGGGTGTCTTTACAGTGTAACACGGCGTGGTGATCCAACAGAATTTATATATTCTGTCAGTTAGCACACTGCATTAATCTGCACAAGTGATAGATCTAATCCAGAATCCCCGGCTACGAGCCCCCACTCTGTTAAGTGACTTCAATTCAGCAATCCCACTAGGTCAGTGCCAGTGGATGATGTTATACTAGCACACTGGTTTAATTACTTAGGAGTAGTATAGAGGATAAGGTAGCTGAGAATGCTTTATATGGTACAAGGAAATGCAAGGTGGAAAAGAAGCAACACAGGAATAAACTTGATATGATTTCAACAAGAGATAATGTGATCACTTTTCCTTTTGACAATTCACTCCCCCCTTTATGCAATATAAGGAAATGGAAGTAACACACACAGTCTTCAGGAATACAATCACAGTACAATACGAATTCAGTTCCCCCCCTAGCAAGCTTAGAGAAACAGGGATGATTTTAAACACAGGCAAAGTACTTTAAGGTGGTATGCAAAGAAGGGAAAAATATGCTAAAACTGATTTTAATTCCCTCTAGAGGTTCAGGGTGAGTGAGAGATACTTTAAATCAGTTCAGGCCAGCCCTATCAATGATTCAGGGCTGGTTACCAGGTTGAAAATGAAATTCCGTAATGGAAGCAAAAGACAAATATTTTTACACGTGGCTGAAATTAAACAAAATGTCAAATCGCAGCAATTTAGTCACGTTCGTCAAGCGCAATTATGAAGGAATTTAGAGCGTGTTGGAAAGCGTAGAATCTCAGCTTTAAAATAAAAGTTAAATCTCGCTTCTATCACAAACGGTTCAAGAGATACGGACGATTTTGTGAAGGTAGATTCTCAAAATAAAAGTAAAGCTCAGAATGACAGATGACAGTTTTGCAGCTTTGAATCAACAGAAGGGACACGATTTCTATGATGCAGTTCTCAATAGGTTAAAATAGTTTGAATTAGATTATTTTAAACTAAGAGATTGGTTTTGCACAGTTCTGGCTGAGTACTCGCACTATATTTTGGACAGGAATGCGACTTCGTCACGGATCGGGTCAGGTTGGACTGGACTTCTGGGCAGTTTCTGGTACTGGTTCTCTGGTTCTGCTCACAGCGATCTGGTCTGGTCCGGTCTGCAGTTCTGGATACAGCTCTGCTTTCTGGGTATTTCTGGCACAGGGTTCTAGGCCAGAATCAGACAGCTCAGCCCGGCTATTTGAATAATTTACAAATGATTTTGAGGCTTGCTGAAAAAGGATTCAGTTTATGGATTCAGGCCTCTTTGCTACAAGTTCTGGAGTCTGGATTCAAAGTTCTGGCCTCTGGAGATTGATGGATTTGAACTCTGGAGTCTCCCGGCAAAGCATCCCGCAAGAAAGTGGAAAGTGAATGTCCCTACCTGGGTTCCAGTGGCTCTTTTTATGTCTTTTAAAAATGGGTGTGGATGCTAACTTTCTTTGCCCAACCCACTCACGATTTGATAGGTCAAGGATTTCTCTTTGACCTGATTTGAGAAGGGAACAGTGAGTCAGAGTGATGAGGTGGTTTATGGTCAGAGGATCCTCCCCTTGTCAAATTGCACACAAATCTATTTCTGATCCAAATACTCATTTATCTATGTACCATTTTTCTAATATTATATGTCCAGTTAACATATTTTCTGTAGCACCAAACCATCCGATCCCTGCCTTTGTAAGATGTCGTGTCCACTTTTGACAGAATTCTGCCCTTTTCATCCAGATAACGACCTCTAAACTTTTCCAGATTTTACACAAATGTGCACAAGGGATATGGGTTTCAGATGATAAAGTGTCAGATTTTTAACATGCATACATTTGGAGTAACAACCTTATTTTCTGCTACTACTCCCCAGAACATACCACAGAGTCCTGACACCTCTTAAAATGTGCACAGAAAAATCACAAGAATGATGATATTATTTATATAATTTTTACAAGTCCGCACTATGAATTATCCATCTTTTTAAAATTATCCACTGGCCCTAAAGGGGTGTGGTTTTCCAAAGCACATGGTGGAATTTCTAGTTTGTCCACTTCCCCCAAGCTCAGCTTGCTCACAAAGGCATTTCTCCTCCCACTTCTCCCAAGAGGAAGCTATTTTACGACCCCCCCCAATATAACATTTGCCTGAGCCCAAGACAGTGCTTTGTTCAGTTTCCTGCAGTCCCCAGGTGCCACTCCCCTAATTCAATCAGAGAGGTGTCATCTCCTTTTGGCAGGGGCAGCAGAATGCAACCAGGCCTGGGAACACAGCTGCTGATCAAGTTTCAACTCCTGTCAGGGGTAGTTGTCAGGCAGAATTCAATCTCTTTAAGCCAGGCTTCAGCTAAATGTCACTTTGGTTCCCAGTTTTCTACATTCAAACCAAACTTGCAATTTTTACACATGCAGCTAGAACACTGATTCTAAGTTCAAAACTATGACATTTAAACAATTGCAACCTATGTGACACTCAAAAGTAGGTCACTCATTTATTCTAAACATTTCGATTTTAGTGGCTTTAAACCCAAATTCACTTAAGCTGCTGATATCCCGAGCTATTTTCAATACATACATTAGACAATTACTTCCTTCAAGTCATTTCAGAATATAGTTTTACATTGTATCCAACACTTAGTAAGTCTTTCTTTGGCCTGGTTTCGTTCATTTGTTCAGTTTTACACAAGTGTCTGGTGGTTTTAAAGCGCTGGCTTTCTGGTAGTGGTGAGCACCAGTACTTCACCCATTTTTGACATTAATAACAACAGATTTTGAACAGCACCATGTTCCTTAGCACTGATTTCGATCATGGCGCTTCTGGCCCCTCACGCTCACATTGGTGGGTGGCAGGTCAGGCGACCATTTTGTTGTGCGCAAAGACTGTGCGGTTCTCCAGGATTCTGGCGCAAATGTGGGCTTTTCCGCCCTCTTGGATTTCCTAAGCCCACAGCACCAAGTGTTGCAGCATAATAGTCCAAACGTGGGTCAGGACACCCAACAAACATTTATGATGCTGTTGTACCTCTTCTTTGCGTGCAGGGAAAGCTGACAGTGTTTGTGCTCCTCTGCTCCATTAGTGAGAAATGTTGTACCACCACACACTGATTTCTCTGTTAACATGAGAGAAAGATGCTTTGCTGTCATGATGTGGACCCAGCCTGCCTGATGATTTCCATACATGCGCTGGCTAGATTTTCAAACACTTTTTACTCTTTTATGGAGGACAAACTCATTTTGACTCTTTTGAAATCACATTTACTCTCAAAGTTTAAAAATGGGGAGAAAATGCTCCAACCTCAAAATCTTATCTGCAGCACTGCCTACAACCAATATTTGGCTGTGTCGCCGAATTCATTTTCAATGGACTACCCCTGATTGCACACAAGCAACCAAATAAACTAGCACAAACTTTGACCAGAAGAGCATTTCTATTGGATCAAGAACAAGGGAGGCTTGAAATATACCCAGGAAATGTTAGGAGATGAAAATCAGTCCAACATATCTGCACTGATCTGCACTAACACAGAACCGGGATATGCAGATGCAAGGGTCTTATAACGGCAAATAATTCAACATTGCATACTTCTTCAAATGCAAGAATTTTCTGCAAGTACATAGGTGGAATTTGCCAGAAACTGCATAGAAACCCTGGACATAAATTCCATCTTGAAGAATAAAACTGTAACACCAGGAGAGCATCACTTGATGCTGAATGGGTGCTGCGTAAAGAACATGTCTGTTTTTGTATCAAAGGTTGATCTTGCAAATAAAATACACAGGAAAACATGGGACTTTGTTGAAGATGCTGGACCGAAAAACAGATGTTGGAACTGTGATTTGAATATGGTGAACTTTAGAGCCTAGCCTATCATGCATCATACCATGCCCACAGCATCTTTAGGAAGCATGCTTGGAAATGCCCGGTGCTGCATTAACTATGTAACTTTGGGCACCTTTTAGGCAGTACAGTTTTTCTAAATGCCTTGTCTCCAAGCTAATGGTTGTCTTTTTATATTTTATATTGTGCTTAATACCCGAGCGCAGTTTCTAAGGAGGATCCGGGATTCGAACCTCTGTTGCTTTGCATAGTCTTGCTGCCAAGACCAGCACGTTGCCCCTGTGCTATTCTCCTTCTGTTGCACAGATTTATATCTGTTAGATAAGATGATCACAGCCCTGAATTTCTTGCACTACGGCTTTGTGTGTAAACTCTTCTTACTGTTCATTCCACTTGCTTGGTTTTTTACCGCCTGATGAAGAAGGTCTGTGTGAGTTTGAAAGTTCATGCATTATTCCATCTTAGAAAAATACTTTCAGATACTCCATGAAAAGGTGTCATCACTTAAACATTTGTGATTTTGATCTGAAAACAAAAGTTCAAAATCCGAGAAAGCCACCAAAATATTCAGGGGATTCACAAAGTTAGTGAAGAAGGACAAAAAATGCATTTCTGCCAAATAATTTCTACTCATAACTGCATTGATTTAACTGGGAAAACAAATGGACCAGAAACAAAGATGACCACCAGGGTTTTCACTTTTTCAGATGGGGTCGGAGTACATCATCTCCAATGTATGTGGGCTGACTCTGGATTCCCTCCAAAAAGCAAAGCAGCGCCTTGATTTTGGTCCCACTGCAGCACATAGAGCTCTCCATCTTCCAAAAATGCATGTGTTCAAGGCAAATCGAGGGATTGTTCAGGTGTGCGCTTTCCCTCCTCACTCCTTCGGGGATATGGTCAGGTATTCGACAATGGTACTTCTATTTTCCATTTGCCCTGTGAATTGTAACCTCCTCTAATATCTATGCCTTCTGTATAAGTATTTTTACTCATAAATGACATTTTTAAAGAATGTGCAATATGTCATGCGGCTTTCAGGCTGCCTCGTGTTAGCATGGAGCTACATGTAAGGTGTATTTTATAAAAGGAGACTAGATGTACTGCTCAATTGTACCACACTTACTGTGTAGCTGGAACTTTCACATCAATAGCAACAGGCCACCAGAAGATTGAGAAAAAGTACAGGCTTCAGTATTGTTTTGTTGCCGTGTAGGTGACTCTAACATGTTGGTATAAAGAACATAGAGAGAGGTCACATCGTGGAGGCAGAAAGAGCCTTGTGTGTCCTAAGCTACTCAGTTTTGGGCAAGGTGGAACTTTCAAACCACTATTAGTTTTGGCTTATGCATTGCACTATTGTGCTCATTCATTTTGGCTCAGGTGTCGCGCTCGCGCACCACCATTAGTTAGCACCCACTTTAGTTCTGATTAGTTTTGCTCCATAGTGGGTTCTTTTGCACCATCAATCTTGGCTCAATGAGTTCCTAGTTGGTGCTTTAGCTCTACCATTAGGTCACATGTGGCACATTAGCACCACCATTACTTGTATATGATATGGGGCACTACAATGCCACCTAGTGATGCTGCCTAGTGTTGGCTCATAGGGAGAGGTTTAGCACCACCACCTTTGGTTCGCCTGTGCCACTTTAAGCATTCTCATTAGTTTAAGACTATGGTGGCCCTTTAGTGCCAAATAGAAAGCACCAAGGATATTGTTAAAGATATAAGTGGTTAGGGGAGTGCAGGGAAGAAGCAATAAGAGCAAGCACTGGCAATGACAACAGTTTGGACATTTGTGTAGGCATGGGAAAGGCACTTGCCAGGCACAACCGTAATAGTATTAACAGGCTATTAAAGGCATGGTCTAGTAAACATTTTTATTGTCCCAATGGGTCGGCCATGTTTTTTTAAGCCTAGGTGGCTCGATTTTAGAAAACTTTCCTATGGACCTTACCCGAGTTTTCGTCCATTAAACGCACGCGAAAACAAGCACCAGGGAGCCGCCATTTTCTGATAATCCTATCTTTTCCCCGATCGCCCTGGCGAACCTGCTTTTCCGGCACTAAATCAATTCCCCCGCCCCTGAGCCTGACATTATCAAAACATTCATATTCCCCGCCTCTCCCCGTGACGTTACTGTGCTGCGTAGGCAAACGCGCCCAGTCGTCTTCTGCGCGACTCCACACAGAACCCGGAAACCAACACAGATCAACTCACAACACAGCGTGCCACAATTCGGAATATGAAACTGTACTTTACAATGAAACAGCAACACGGTACATTTGGTAAAGTACATTTATTTGACATTAAATCTTTAGAGAATATTCAGCAATTGCCATATGAACTCCGGAAGCCATTTATTTTCTTTTATCTGTATCCGCAATAACTGTTCCGTTTCATCTTGAGTCACGCGGTGTTCCTTTATGGTACACAAGGTGTTCATTTTTGTAAAAAGAATCACTTTGAAAGCGCGGTGAACCGCAAGGCTGTTCCATCAACTAGGCACTAGTCCAGCCTAAAGGTTGTTATGTTGCTTCTAGCCACTAGTACAGCATAAGGGCATGTGGGCCCTTGACGATCGTCCCATAATATGGTGATCGTGCTCCAGTTGTTGACACGAAGCTGCAGGTGTCTGCTGAAGAATCCATCCGCCGGTGTCTCAAACAGATGGCAGTGGCAGTAAGGGATCAAATACCTGTTATGAAAACAAAAAAATGATAATTAGTCTCGCTAGCCGAACTTCATTAATATTACTCATTTTATTTATTACGGCCGATCAGAAACTATTTGCTTGCAAGGGTAGTTCAATGGAGTATGTTCGTCTCTAAAATCAATGCGAAAAGTAACAAGATAAATCGAGGCCAACACACAATGATAAACGACAGTCTTCATGTGTGAGGAATGATATGATATATGATATGGCATTTGTAACGCGCCTATACTCAAGTGTTACTAGGCGTGACGAGGCAGGTGGGGAACAAGGGCAGACAGACAACGATCCTACTAGGCCAGGTGTCTTTCTGATCGCGCATGGGGATGGGCTGTACAAGGTTAGTTGAATACAAATTAAATAATAGGGCCGGCTGGTGGCAAGTGCAAGGTAAATGCCGGGAGAAGGGGCTGAAGGATACAGAGACAGTCCCGTAGTGCAGGGAAAAGTGGCTGGGCCATGGAGCGAGATCGGTGAGACCAGTGGACCTGCATGCCCATGTGCCCACTACGAACAGTTTTACTTGCTTTTCCTAGCTCTTTATTCATTCATTTATTCATGCATCCATTTGTTAAATCTTCATTCCGGTATAAAAGCGTGTAAAGATTTACTTACATTATACTTGAAATTTCCATTGTGTCTCTTCGTAATGCAGTCTGTAAAACAGACCGTGCTCTTAACAATGATTTTTCGTATACTGACCTAAAACTGAAACTCGGTCTAGTTTCTGAATTTTCTGCCTTATCGTCTCTTACGTTGTTGCACACTCCCTTCAAATGTAGTTCTTTCGGCATGGTCCCTGTCTCAAGGTCAAAAAACAATAGACCCTTATACTTCCAGTGCGACTTGTGGGCCTCATCTGAGCGCTGTCCTTCGCATTCTTTATTTGCAACATCACGTAGTAGAGGCATCTATGAGAACTTGAAGTTTAGAATCCGTCTATGTAGTGCGCCTCAATGTGCAAATGGGAACTGGCTTCTCTCCCAAATGCCACGGGCCGCTTGGCTGGCGCGTTCTAAGTGCCCCAATTTTGTCACCGTTGTCTGCGAGCTTTGCAGCCCAAATTGAGACATTTAATTTTTGGCGGAAGGTCAGGGAAAGTATAAAGTACCACAGGAGTTGAGTTAAAAGTTAGATTTATTGTTTGTTTGTTTGTTTTATTATTTGCAATACGCAAGCCTCCCCTCTGTTAACAGTGAGCAGCATTTACATTTACATGAGATGAGACATGAGAAAAATATATACATACACATATGTGAGGTGAATAGAGAGAATTCAAAGATGACACCCAGCTTGTTCGCCACCCATAATGGTGAAGTTAGGGGTTAGGTTTACAGGTACACTGTACAATAACATTTATATACAAAAAGACAATCGTATTGCAATTATTTAAACCAGGATTTGTACTTCACAATCAGCTGTGCATCGGGTGGGCATGGCACAGTCGCAATGTTCGGTGGCAATGGATCACTGCTCTGTACAGAAATGTCCAAAATTCCATATCTGTGCTTCTCTAACACAGCAACAATAAGGCCTTTCACAAAGTCGAACTGCATTTCATCATAGACTGGTTTGATCACTCATTGCTTACTTCGTTTTGAAAACACCTTAGTGTAGCGAGGCATCCTTACTTTACCCCTAGTCCTAGATTGTTCACGTCCGACATTGCTGTTATGGGCCAAGACCGTTAGTAGAGTGCGATGTTTCATGCCCCGAAAGCTAAAATGCAAGCGCTTTGGCCTGTACTTTAGGCACATATTGTGGAACACCTCCAAATTCCTGTGTGACAGAATTCTGTCAGTCCTCTCAAATCTCTTGATAGAGTTTTGTCGAAAACAATCTTCTCAATGGCTTTGTGTGTCGGTGAAGATGGAATCAACCACTTCTTCTTCCGTGCCTCCTCTGGGGACAAAGGGCCATGTTCACATTGGTGGAAATGTTCATTTGCTGTCCAGCGGTGAACGTTGGTACAGTGGTGCATCAGTGACCGCCATTTTTCAAGTAGTATTTCCACTGACCCCTCACAAGTTTTTGAGCTCCACCAAAGATGGTTGGTGATAGAATGTGACCACTGAAAAATACTTTCAAAACCTTTTTTTTTCCCTGCAGCCGAGATTTTCTTATTGATTTATTTAGCAAGATGCCATACGTCAAATTGATGTTTAATATTTGGGAACTGCTCTCTCATTGTCTTGGCAATTGAAACGTGTCTGTCCTTGGCTATGAGGTCGATGTGCATTCCCCTCGATTGTAGATATTCCACTGATTTTATAAATCCTAGTTTCTCCATGGCCACTGAGGATGTACATTGTGTTACCTGCACGACCACCAAACTCACAATTTTCTTACTATCCATGTCCTGAAAGTGGTAGGTGCAGTACTTGGCAGAAAATCCAGGGCTATCGCACTGTCCATCGCCGGCTAGCCTGAATTGTTTGCCTTCGAATGTACTTGCTAGAGACAATTGTTCAATTTTCCAAGCATCACTAATGGCCGGAAACAGATAATCACGTTGGTATGTGTAGTACAGCGCTTTAGAAATGAAATGGAGTCCCACAAACTGAAAGAAAGCCTCTAACTTTCTAAAACTGGAGCCACTAAAAAGTGATGCAGCTGCACACAGTAGATTGCCTGCTGGCATTTTCCCCAGCATTGGTTGTGCAGACCATGAGAACCTATGATTTAATCTACAGGCGGCATTTATTTTGACATTACTGCCTTTTATTTGACGAGTCACATTAATCAATGGCTTCCCACATACATTCCCTCTAATGGAACACACACATTTCAGCATACTTATAATTTCCATCAAACAACTGTCGAATACAATGTATTTACTCTCTTTCATTAGACTGTCATCCTGCGTCAACGTTGTTTCGGCCTTTGACGTTGTGGAGATTTCAACACATTGGAAAGTAATATCGCTGATATCAAGTTGTGATGCTTCTATGGATGCTGCGGCTGGTTCATTCACTGTCATTTCAACATCTATTACTTCAACATTGATGGGAGAACAGAACAATGTCGACAGGTTTTTTTGGTGGCAAATTTTTGGCGGGTGTAGATTGTGTAAATTGATCTGCAACTACTTCAGAGCTATCTTCAATACATTCAATAACATCTTCTTGTGGTGGTCCGGTCGCACTGTAGCTATGGTCCACTGCAACTTTGCTGTAGTCTCCAAACAAAGTTAATTCATGTTCTGGCCATTGGACATGAGCATCTCGAGCCTGAACACGCCTCGCCTCAATTAATAGTTCCTCCATAGTGTACACGGTCTGGCAAGCCACATCTCTCATTCGCTTCACTGTCTGTGTGTGTATAGTTCTGACACCCACGGGTAACTGGAGGAGATATTGGAAAAGGGATGTTCAGTTTAAACACAAGATGAAGTGTAGTAGAATTGACTGGAAAAAAACATAAAATAGTCCTCACCACAAACTTTTTTTTAAAGTTATGAACTGTTTGTAACTAACCTTTTCTTGTTTTTTTTTCTTTGCAACTTTTTTGACTCGACCTTCAACATCTGCACGTTGTAGCTCCGATTCGTTTCTGCATGTCCTCCCTTCCTCTTGCACTGCAAGGACTATATTTTCTGTATCCGCACAGACATCACGGAATGAGGCTCCATCGTCTCCCTGAAACATAGTACTTTCATTACTATGCATCAAAATATTGTTAGCATAAAACACACATGAGGACGAACACACAGGTACATCTCAATAGCCAAATACGATTTAAACATTGTGTGCAACAATCAAAGGACAAGTATTCGACCAGTGATGATCTATTTCGATGGAACTGTCAGTATCCATACCTCTGGCTCTGCATGGACTGCCATGAATGGTTCTATTGGAGAGGAGGCATCCGCATCTCCCTGAAACACAGTACTTGCATTAGTATGCTTTTCAATATTGGAAACACAACACACAGTTGGGGTCGACGGCACAGGTACATATAAAGAGATAACCGCAAATGATGCATTGTCCAAAAGAATCAAGGAAAATCCAAATATGATCACATTTCATCGACTTATTTCAACGATTCCTTTACATCTGCATCATCTAAATGAGATGTTGTGATTGTGGTGGAAGCTCCGTCGTCTCCCTGAAACACAGCACTTGGATTAGTATGGTTTTCAATATTGGAAACATAACACACACTTGGGGTCGAACGCACAGGTACATATAAAGAGATAACCGCGAAAGATGCATTGTCCAAAAGAATCAAGGAAAATCCAAATATGATCACATTTCATCGACTTATTTCAACGATTCCTTTACATCTGCATCATCTAAATGAGATGTTGTGATTGTGGTGGAAGCTCCGTCGTCTCCCTGAAACACAGCACTTGCGTTAATAGGGAAGAAAGTATAGCAAACGGAATCAGGTTATATGATCACGCATGATGGAGCTGTCATTATCCATACCTCGTGCTGCTGAAGAATATCTATGGATGTTGCAAATGTAGTGCGCACTTCCGAAAGCTGTTGCGCCGATTCGTATACTTGAATGTCAGGCGCTGCATCAAGTGCAGGGGTTGACGCTCCATCAACTGCCTGAAACATATTACTTGCATTAGTGAGGATTACAATTGCGAAAACATAAAATACACCTGGGGTCGACAGCACAGGTACATATCAATGGCTAACCACGAATGAAACATTGTGTAGAACAATCAAACGACAAGAATTCCAGCTCTGATGATGACGCTCGATGGAGCTGTCAGTATCCATACCTCCTGCAGGTGAGGAACATCTAGAAACGTTGTAGATGTGGCGGACGCTTCAGCATCTCCCTGAAAGACATTACTTGCATTAGTATGGATAACACTAATTATAAGTGAAAACAAACACCAATGGACGATAACTAAGGTGTATATTAATTGGAAAGCAGTAACCAAACATTCTGTAAAATAATTACACAATAGAATAAAACTATTACTTGACATGCATAAAACAAGTCTGTAGCGGATTAGCCTAGTAAGATTACCTGATACGCGCTAGAAGTGGTTGATAACTGCGACCACGTCAAGGATGTAGAATGTTCTTGCTTCAGATTCAAGGGATAGTCAAGAAGTTGTAAAGGTCAATTAATGATTGATAATGAAATGCCAATATTAAAAATAGCCATGTAAGCCGACAGAATACTTGAAAAATGCTCAATACAGCACAGTTCTCTGTCCCCATATATATACATTGCGTTTGTGGGTTATGAAATCGAAAAAGAATATATTGATAAATGTCATTATTCAAAAAAGTATACACTCATATCAATATCGAAATTATTACAAGGGATAGAACACCTACAATATCTATTAATCCATTCGGCTACACACTACCGCAAGGCCTAAAGCTAAATCCGGACACTTGACTCACCGGTGGCGGAATGTGGACGAATAGAGTGGGAATAGCGTTTACGCGTAATTTCCGTGTCATTCGCTGTTTATTCTTCTTTGTTACCCAAGAAGTTGTGTACATGTCCAAGGAAAAGTGCCTGCTGCAGAGGCGGTATCGATCACCCCTCTTGTCCTCTAAGACTTGTTGGACTCTACTTTCCAGCTCATACAGTGGATATCCGCAATGTCTGACCCATTCTCTTATTCGATCAACAGTTTTCGGGAATACATGCATTGTAGTTCCTTCAGATTTCGCATGGGTCTTCGAAGAGCAACCGCTAATCGAACAGGCAGGCATTGTTGATGAATCTGAAAAGTAAATATCGACATTATTATACAATCTTCAAGAGTAAAGATTTGATACAAAAATAAATGAATCATACAATGATCAATGCAAGGTTTGTTTTGGTCGCAAGAACTATACCAGTTCATTATGTGCTGCTTAGTATTTGCATAAGTTGCAGAAATGTATAATTGAGGTGACTGAAATCTGAACATGTGGCTCGTCCCTTGGATGTACTGTCTTGCACGAGAAGGAAACATGCTAACATTATTGACTGGACCCCCGAAGGATGCAATTCAATCACAATAGTCACAGATGAAAATAAATAGATCTATTGATAGCATAGCAATGGAAACTCAAGTCAATACCAATGAGACCAATGAACATAGCACTATTTTGTACTCTACTGGAAAATAGATAGAAATTTAAAAATCTGCGAAATATAACCAGGATACATGGCCTTACCTTGACCAACAAACAGTTGGGTTCAGCAAGCAGAGCAGTATGTTGCGGGAGAATAGGTGGATGGCCACAGGTAGCGCACTGATGGGTATGCTCGAAGCGGTCGGTCACAGAGTTCACGGATAGCATGACGACAAGCAGATTAGCATAGATCTCAGTGGTTCCCAGGTAGCACGTTCAAGAGTTGACTTGCAAAGCACAAAGATGTTCTCATGAGACATATCGAGTGGTTTTTAAAGTATTAGAAACTGGGGTGTGTTTGTGAATGAATGACGTATGTATGTCGTGGTATTAGGGGGGCGGCCTGCCTCAGGGGAGGCCTGCCTGGAGACACGGGGTCTGAGGAGGACATGTGACCGATGGCCCCTTGGCGTGGGACACCTTTTGAAGTGTACATGTAGTTTGGCACCTTGGCCTTTCGCGCCCCGGACAGCCCCCCATGCCAGCGCTCATCCCCGGGTGTGAACCGCCTTTGATAGAGGGGGGTGGGATGGATGGCCCTGGGGCGTGCAGATAAGGCACAGGAAGACTGCTGAATGGAGACACACTTATGTGGATTGCAGGGGGGCGGCCTGCCTCAGGGGAGGCCTGCCTGGAGACACGGGGTCTGAGGAGGCCATGTGACCGATGGCCCCTTGGCATGGGACACCTTTTGAAGTGTACATGTAGTTTGGCACCTTGGCCTTTCGCGCCCCGGACAGCCCCCCATGCCAGCGCTCATCCCGGGTGTGAACCGCCTTTGATAGAGGGGGGTGGGATGGATGGCCCTGGGGCGTGCAGATAAGGCACAGGAAGACTGCTGAATGGAGACACACTTATGTGGAATGCAGGGGGGCGGCCTGCCTCAGGGGAGGCCTGCCTGGAGACACGGGTCTGAGGAGGCCATGTGACCGATGGCCCCATGGCGTGGGACACCTTTTGAAGTGTACATGTAGTTTGGCACCTTGGCCGTTCGCGCCCAGGACAGCCCCCCATGCCAGCGCTCATCCCCGGGTGTGAACCGCCTTTGATAGAGGGGGGTGGGATGGATGGCCCTGGGGCGTGCAGATAAGGCACAGGAAGACTGCTGAATGGAGACACACTTATGTGGAATGCAGGGGGGCGGCCTGCCTCAGGGGAGGCCTGCCTGGAGACACGGGGCCTGAGGAGGCCATGTGACCGATGGCCCTTTGGCGTGGGACACCTTTTGAAGTGTACATGTAGTTTGGCACCTTGGCCGTTTGCGCCCGTCACAGCCCCCCATGCCAGCGCGCATCCACCGGCGCGAACCACCTTTATATCAATATACAGTATATCGCCTTTATATCAATGATAGTATATCGTTGCTTATCAATAACAAATGCCACATACCGGAGATTCTTGTGAGCACAGACCCACACTTCAACCAGTGTATTATAGTGGCCAAGACCCTAGGGCCTGTATAATCCAATGGTAATTGTTAGTATAGATATATGTGTGACTTTTATAGAGACATAACCTACTGAAAGACTTTGAACAAGTGTTATTTAGTGCATGCATTATCGAGATTATGTTATGTTAGCTTATATAGATAGTGACCACCCTGCACAGGTGTCTGACGTCCATCCTTGAATGGAGACACACTTGATTCATTTAAAAAATCGAGACAAACGTTGTTAAAATATATGTGGTGTTTTATTTTGTATCTTAATTTCATGACACAAAAATACTAGACTTTAAAGATTATACAGGTCAGGTTGCAGCACAGCGAGAGAAAATCCCCTGTACTGACCGCTGTCACTCGGGAACGTTTCTCTAATGGCACGAACGGCACAGGTGGGTATCACTCTTCGAACGCGGTGTCCAAGCCTCCCGTGAAGCCACCATGTAAAGGAACGATAGGCCACCAGCCTGTACCACCTGTGAAAAGGAATTAAACAAACTGTTTTTAAATGACCCAGATAAGTTTAATAAACGTTTGTTGTCAATGACAATTCTTGTAACTAATGCCCTTTTACACGGACAAATGCTATCTAGACAATGCACACTATTGAATGACTTACATGCGTTACAATGATATGTAGCTGTAATTTTGTACATAGTAGAAGAACATGAAATAGGAGTGGCATGACAAGCAGAGTATACTTACTCGTTACTCGGATTACGAGGACGAACAGTTGCTCGAAGTTCGTGCATAAGCACCATCATTATTCTCAACACGGCCCGTGTGAGGCAGGCTGCCCTGAAGTCTGGCAGCTCGGTGATGCATTGCGGTCGTGGCTCGCCTTCCGAAATGTAGGCCAGGCATCCCGAGTTTTCTCGGCAGCAGCAGTTCTCGTCCTCAGTTGGCATTAGCTCGCACCGATTGCATGTGCACCAGGTGGAGACGCCGTCCATTCGACTAGGCCCAGGCTCTTCATCTGTTGATTCGTGCTGCCAACTGCCGTCCGAATCCCCATCGTTTTCGCGTGCTTCCCTTTCCAGTAGTTCCTCCTCGGTATACTCGGGCTCGTACATGTAGGGCATTATTGTAGCCATTGTGTGTTAAACAAACTAAAATAATTTATAGCGGTGGTACTGATATCTGTTCACACGGGCTACAAGCGGCGAAGGTAGCTGACCAGAGCACTGAAACGAGTCACAGAATACTCAAAGTAACACATAGAGAGGAATGGAATCGAAAATCTGCTGCTGTGTGTTGTGAAACGGTCTGTTTATACTTATTGAGGAGAGAGGCGTCCTGCCATTTCCATGGCGACACGTCATTAGCTGAAGCGCAGCGAATGTTGACACAAGACGTGCTTTGGTGTTGGGAAATGGGCGGTACGAGTCTGCTGATGACAGGCTCAGGGGCGGGGGAATTGATTTAGTGCCGCAAAAGCAGGTCCGCCAGGGCGATCGGGGAAAAGATAGGATTATCAGAAAATGGCGGCTTCCTGGTGCTTGTTTTCGCGTGCGTTTAATGGACGAAAACTCGGGTAAGGTCCATAGGAAAGTTTTCTAAAATCGAGCCACTTAGGCTTAAAAAAACATGGCCGACCCGTTGGGACAGTAAAAATTTTTACTAGACCATGCCTTTAATGGTAGCAGGTGCAAAATGATTTGACTATCTGGACATCTATTAATAGTCCCTGGCAAATGCCTAATACTGATAAACAAGCCAAAACTGTGGATTTGCCAATGCTTGTTTTCAACAGGATTTCATTGTAGAACCCGCATAGTGGTTATACATCCAGTGGCTGAAGGCAGACCTGGTTAAGAAATGTTTCTAATACCAGTACCGCGCTTACAGCTCTATGCATGTCATTAACTCTCAGAAGACTGCTTTGAAAGAACAGCTGGCAAGCACTCTGAGTGCAAAGTTTGATGGTAAGGATTGATTAAGGCGAGCTCAAAGAGTTCCGCTGAAGCAGTGATTTGGTTGGTGTGAGGCAGGAACTGGATAGGAATGGCCTTAGGATTTAGCATGGCCATTGGCAGTCAACCAAACAACACCTATAAGCTTCGTGTCCCTCCTCATATGCCATTTCTCCCTATCTGTACTCTAATGCAATAGTTCCGTCTTATGGGTGGCGCTAATGTGCCTAAACTCGAAATGATCCCCCAGTGTTCAGTCTAAGGCACATGTAGTTCCTCACCACCACCTATTGTGAATACTAGTGATCTTAGTGATATCCATGTTTTTCCAAATAGACATGTACAGTGCTGCTTCCCTGCTACTCACGTGCTTTGGCGTCAAGCGCTATATAAACACAATAAACATAAACATCTGATTCTGACAGAAGGTAGACATTTTGGATGGCTTCACATCCGGACTGGAATCTCTTCATATAAATGTCGAAATCTACCTATTTATCATCTATATGTCTTTCTGTGTATTCATACTCCTCTGTCCATTGACCAGTCACTCCACATGTTCTCATGTCAGGCCAGATGTCTCTACCTGCAATTCTCTGAATGTTTTGGACTATGATTCCCATGAGCTCTCATCATTGATTATACTGGCTGGTGCTGATGGAAATTGTAGTCCATAGCACCTGGAGAGAGAAAGGTTTCACACCCTTAGTACACATATATGTCTATCTACCTGTCCACCTACCTGACAGTCTTTCTGTTGGCCATCAGTTGGCCTGCCAATAGCTGTCTACTTTTCAATCCCAAACCGTGAATCAATCTTGATGAGTTAGCGCACAGCTGTAATTGGCAAAGAATGTGCATATTGTGTAAATGTCAAATATATGTGGGAGGGGGTAGGTTTAAGTGGATAATTGATATAGGGAGTTTGACTTCGCCCTACCCCTCCTCCCCCACCCCATATAGTTGCAGCAAAATCTTTCAGTAAAAAATGTTTTGAATGATTTCTACTTGGACGAAATAAGTTTCAAGAAACGACATAGAAGCGGATGAACAGTTCCTAGTAATCACTCGCCTCTCGCATGGAGTCTGTGTGTTGAAGGTTGCAATCCCAGGGGTGCAGCTCACCCCTTAAATCTTCCCAGGTCGCTCGAGGACCATTGCAAAGGGTAATAGTACCAACTATTATGGCAGTGCTTAGAAGCGGCTGGAATCGGCCATGACACACGATATAAAAACCTGATATTTGTATTATGTGTAAGCAGAAAGGAGGAAAGAAATCGACGGAAGCCTTCCACTGTGGTTACAATCAACTGAAGCCGGGCATTGGCGTGCTGTGATTGGGTAACTCCTCCAAGCATCTTGCACTGCATGAGTGTGAAGGATGCAGCAGGGAAGCCCGTCTCGCCCTTTGCCAACAGTGCAAGATAAATGGCGTCCTTATCAGAAAGCCGCAGTTGTGCCATGCCCATTATTTGGTATTAAGCATCGGTGGGGGGATACCCTGGCTGCCACCCTGAGCCAGCTCCTCTGATTGCAGTGAAGCCCCCCTGGGAAGGAAGCTCTGCCAGGTTTGCTGACGAGCTTCCAGCGATTTCACGTTAGGTACAGAAAGCATCCGGTCGCCTGTGGAACACCCGCGAAGCAGGAGCACAGGAAATGACGGGCACGCGCCGTGCCATCGCAGCACCTCTGGCTGTGGAGGTGAGGAGGAACTAAACCCAACAGTCCAGCGATATCGGTGTCCACAAAGGTTGCATTCAAATAAGCAAGAGAGCCGTGCAATAAAAGGCCTGGGAGGCGCTGCACAGCGAGATGAAAAGGCGCGCGAATCTCAAGCTGGTTTCAGAGTGTGGAATGTGTGCGTGCTACTCCACCCTAACATGCCACTCTCAGTGCCCAGCAGCGACTGGGCCAGGGCCTGTGGGTTGCTGCCACTGGAACCCACAGCCGCGTCAGCTGCGTCTGTGCTGACCTTTAAAATGCATGTTGGTGGGACGCATGTTGCAGCTGCACTGTGTCCATCGATACGCGAGATATGTTAACCCTCGGATATCCGCCACTGAGCGAATTTTCAGGCCAAGCTGTGTTTATAGTCAAGTGAATAGTTCGTGTCCGTTTGCAAGAGCATGAGGTTTGAGGAAGTTTGGCAAAGCTGCGCTTAGGAAGGGCGACCAGAATAGCGATGATCTGGCCGGTATGATACTTTCTTCCCTGACACCTAAAATTCTTTCCTCAAATATTCTAGGAGGGGTATATATATATAATATTACCTCCAATCCTAGAATGTTTGGGGAAAGTGTTTGATTGCAAAGAGGGTTCATTTTTCAGGAAAATGTCACCGCATGGCCATTTGGCGGCCATTTTGCCAGCTACATTGTTACTGGATACCATCTCTGGGTGGGACCGCTTTGAACAGTGTTCCTGTGGAGGGCTTGTAACATAGCGAAGAATTGGCCTCCTCGGCGCAGAGCCTGTCAAGCCCTTTGTACTTGCCAAAAGTGGGCAGTTGGCCTAGTCCCAGTCCGCTGTGAACCTTTCTCTGACAAAACTACAAAAAGCACCACACAAATTCCGAATTCTTAAAAGTCTTGTGGGATGGGCCAGCAACCACAACGGTATCCAGTGATAAGTTTGCTGGGGAAATGGCCACCAGGTGGCGACATTTCTCTAAAAATGCACCCGTGAACTGTCTCATATATGCACCACTGCTGTATTCTACTTTTTCTTCCCGCAACGCATAGTTGGAGGTAAGGGTGGATTTAGTGGCCGATGATGAAGAGGCCTCTAAGCCAAACAGCTGTGGCTAAGCCTGCAATTTTATGCTGAACTCCAGCAAATGGTTTCATGTCAGGGTAGCTGTGGAACTGCGGGATGCACACTCTGTTTATCCAAACTCTGCTGGCAGTTGTTTAGGCTGCAATGTTGACGCACAACATGTGGTTGAGGGAAGAGAACACGTGGCACCCTACATACTATAAGATGTTAGGCAAACGTCTGTGACTGGGGATTATAATTTAACTTGTTACTAGATATGACTTATTACTACATATTACTTATGTACTAATGTGGATGCATTTTATTGTATTTGAGGATCTAAGTGTTGGTTCTAATGGTACGACATCTTTTCATCGCCTGCAATTTCATCCCCTGACATTTTAATGTGTACATTACAACGAATATGCTCCTCACATTTTTTAGGGGCGGGGGGGGTGGAAAAGGGCAGATAAGTGTTTGGGGGGTAGGGAATAGCCAAAAATAAGCGGGGAGGGTGTTTGGGGGTAAGACCCCCCACACAAAAAAGAAAATTGATGAGCGTTTTCATAAGAATGTACACGTTATAATGTCAGGGGATGAAATTGCATGCGATGAAATGACATAGAACCGTTCTAATGTGAATTCCAAACAATAATGTATTGCAAAGAACCTCTTGATGAAAGTACCGAAATCTACCTTTTATGAGGGTATGTACATGGTTGATGAAATTATGCTTAGAGTGATTCAGGAAGTGTGCAAAGGGCAGAACTATAGGTTATTTGATATGTGCCATATTTCAAGGACCCTGTTTTGTGGAGTTGGCCTGCCAGAGAGGTGTGGTTGCCAATGGCCTGCTTTTGCGCTGAGAGCTGAGACGAGAGGGACAGATGTTCCTCAGTTGGAGCTCTCTTGCCCCCTGCAATAATTAAAGAGATCTGCATACAGCAAATAGTTCTCCATGCGAAACGGTGCATGTTGACCTGTCACCATTATCATGTTATACTGTCCCAGCTCTTCCAGTCGACTCCCTCTTGGATATCTACCAATGGACTCAGAATTGTCACCAAACAAAGAATAATAGGCCACACTTGGAGCCTGGTGGAAAGGACGCAGCCTGCCTCAGGCTTTCCCGTCCCCTCCCTTCTCCCCTCCCCCAATGGTGGTAACGCCAGAGGGCTGGAGAGGAATATTATTCTGCGCCTGGATACCATTTTGTAACATTTCACTGTATGATTTTAGTGTTTCCAATAGCCTTTTACAATTTTCCCACCTAAAATAACCCATGGTAATCTGAAACAAAAAGCAGAAGAGGAGACCCCATCACAGCAGGACTATGCATGCTCAGGAGATCTAAAGAGAAGCTTCCAGAATGCCTCTGCATACTCCAGGAGGAGCCCCTAGAAGCACGATGATGCTCTACAAGCTTTGGTGTTCTGAGACTACCCAGGACCCCGCTAACATTTGCTGGAAGAATCGTCAGCCAAAGTCTTGTGGCATGTGAGGGGAAAACGCTTCAACTCTCTTTAAATTCTGTATATTGGTGCTCAATTAAGTAACCAGGAAATGGAAAAGGTCACAATGTTAGCACTCAATACAGTGGGTAGTGGACAATTTACGTTAGGGGCGTTTTCGTTCAGTTTTATTGTTTTTAATTTGAATCATCAGTAAAGGTTTGATATCCTTACCAAAGTATTTTGAAGTGGGAGGGTCCTTTGTCTTCATCCATGTGCCCATGGAGAAATGGGAAACGCTGATGCAAGCGAGTGACAGGGGGAATGAGAATGAGTGAGGCTTCTGCAACACTTCTGTAGGGAAGAGAACAGACCGACCACCAACACCATGGGGCATTTCTGTAGTAAACGTATAGGGCGTGGGTATGCCATGGCACATCACCACTGCTATGAAGGTGCAGGAAGTGCTGGATGACTTCAGCTGAGCATTGAGTGTGCTGCACCAACATGGTTACTTTAACATCATGGAGAATCCTAGCATTTCAGGGCCAGTGCTGCAGCTATGTGGTTAGATGTGTTCTGCAGGAAGTCTCTGAGGTACGTGCATTGGATACGTATTATGTGACTGTCAGTTAGATCGGACATGAGCTAGGAGAGGGTCAGCAAGGTCAGTGGGTAACAACTTGGAGAGTAACTGGAACCTGGGTTATATGTACATAGAGTAATTTGGACTTTGTAGTTGATGCTCATGTCTAGTTTACAGCTAGGAACCACATTCCTCAATTTAAACAAATTCCTCAAGTTACAACAATCGTAACGGTCAGTGACCAAAACCAATATTGCTGTGGTGTGGAGCAGAAAAAGGAAGAGACACATACCACCCCCATTGAACTGTCCAATTTCAGATGTGCTATGTCAGCTGGCCATCAAGGGATTAGTAGCATCAGGAACTTACTGTACAGTTGCTGGGCTCCCTGTCATTACCAGTTGGCACGGATTGAGGTCCTAGCACAGCAGCAGCAATTTAGAGGACACGCTTCAGTGCAGGCTTTGAAACACCATGGTTGTGGTTGCCAGTTTACGCTGCATCAGCATTGTGTTTGGGGGAGCTGGTTGCTGTTGAGCTCTGCTGACATGGATCCATCCAAAGAAGTTGTGCTGCTGTTGAATGCTCAGGTAGCTCAGGGTGACAGAGGCAGGGTGCAGTGAGAGGCAGCAGCGTATTCGGTATGAACTGGGTGAATGTAATGCTTTCCTATAAAGAATGCAAATTCAGAATGGCTTTTCATATATATTTAGATACACACATATTGTCAAATTGTCATTATGAATAAAAAATTATGCAAATAGAACATTTCTATTACATGCAACGAAAAATATATATCTCATGTACCTTTAACATCCTTTAAACCTAAACTGTGAATTTTGGTTCACCCACACTGTATGTTTCTGTAAGTGTCAGATTGCTTGAGACCAGGAATGCACAGACACATTACATTCACTTTGATCAATGCATGAAAGATGTAAAGGCACAGCTGGGTTCACTTGAAGAGCAAAGGCAGGCTTTCTACTTGATTGTGCACAATCCAATGGACTTTTGTATTTAAGTTGTTAGAAAGGTCAATAGGTTGACTTTTGAACAGGTCTGTTGGTTCAGTAAATTTCATTCTTAATAGCAGAGGCCTCAAAAAGGCCCTAACCTCAGACCGCGGCAGAGCAAGAAGGCCCCATGAAGAATTTGCGTCTGGGCCATTAAGCAGCCTATTAAAATAGGTTCTATTGATTACATGGGTGAACAACACATGTAATTCAAAGTTAAATTATAAAGTGAAATGTGCTGCAAAAAAGCGATGTATTTAAACGTGACAAGTGGGAAAACAATCTTGGTTATACCTCTGGAACCAAATCAAATAGAAAACCGGAGCCAGATCTGAATTCAGTGGAACAGCACCAATCACATCCATGTAGGAAGCATATTTTAAAATATGCAAGTAATAATGTGCATATTTTAATAACTCTGTTATGCACCCCTCACAAAAACATAAAGGGTCTGATTCACAGAAGCATTTTATAATGGCACAATCCCATAGGAAAACATTCTGTGAATCAACCCCAAAGTGTTTCTCTGAATGTAGAAGATTCTTGCAAATAACATTCTTATAAATGGCACAGGTCCATTGAGGGAATAAAAGGTAAAATAAATATTTGAGTCCAATTTAATCATTGTTTCCTGTGGGGAGGGCTAACATACAGATAACAAATCCCCTTATGCCATATAGAACTCAATGGACCAATCAAAACAAGGGGGATGACCTTAGTCGGTGTGAGTAAGTGAAGGGAACCTATCACAGGCTCTGTCCAACCCAGAATTAATGCCTCAAATGATGAAGCATGAGTGGAGTTTGTTGGATATTTAAACTCAAACACATAGGAGTAGAAGAGAGTTGAAGGAAAGCAGAAAAGTAACAGACCTGTTTGACAGGAGGAAAGCAGATTGGTATTCCAATGGGAAATTGCTGATGGAAAGTCTGCATAAGAGTATCTTTTCCAAATAGAATTGAATGTAGAGGTCTTTTCCAAGATATAATTAGAATATCCAAGAGGATTTAAATATAAGCAACATGTAAAAAACCTAAGGAAAAACAGCAAAAATAATACTAAACATTTTAATACCTCTGTATATGTATGTGAGAGTTGCTCTTACTTAGAACGTGCCACCCTCTCCCTGTTCCACACTTCACATCCACTAACTCTCACAGCATTTCTATTATCCCTCTCCACAGTATTCTCCCATGTGTATTTTCGCTCACACTTCCTTCCTTTCCTTGGCATCTTAATCTTTGTTTTGTCTCCTGCAACAAACCTTCCTCCCTTACATCCATGCTTCTGTTCATATCTCAATTTGGCCATCTCCCCACTTTGTTCATCTGATCCTTAATTTGCTTCACATCTGAAATCACCCTTTTTGACATGCATAACCAACCCAGTGTCAACAACATATTAGGTTTACTTCAAACAGAGACACTCTGGTCATACCATGAGGGGTAATCCTGTATTGAAATACCGTTTGAATGAATGTCCTTTGCCAATTCTCATTAATGGTCACTGACATTCTGATTCCATCCATAATCATCCTATTAAACCTCTTGTCACAACCATTACTATGGAGATGATATAACACAGTCCTCTTGTGCCCAATTCCCACACTAGTTAATCAATTCTGAACCTTTCTAGATGTCAATTGAAGTCCAATATCATTTAACATCTTTGAAGGAAATCCTTCCCTGTAGAATACACCCTTCAAAATCTGTTATGTTTGCAGATGTGACTCTCTCTCAGTAGTCCTACCTCAGGCCATTTGGAAAATTAAACCATCACAAGTATGACTTAAATGTCAGGCGCACCTGCAAAATTCAAAGGACCCAACAAATCAACAGAAACAGTTTCCCAGGTAACTCCCAGTGCCTGTGGTACCTCCGTAGGAGGAACCCTAGTCTCTAACCATGTATTGCTGTCTTTACACCATCCACATTCCTTCACTTGGTATTCAATCAATTAATCTATTTCTGGCCACCAAAAATCTGTCTATGTCACAGATTTAGTCCTAGAAATCCCCATTTGTCCTTCATGGCCTAAATTCACCAAAACATCCCTCATTCCATCTGGAACAAATAGTCGTTCTCCCCTACACACATACTTTCCTCAAACACTCAACTCATCCTTTACTCTCTTAATCTTCTTGATGTCAGGAATATATTTGACTACTCCCAGGCCATCCTCACACCATCTTCCTTTTACTTGCTTCTTGACTTCTTGATATACCTCATCCCCAAAACACGCCTTAATCCATTCCTAATCTCTAAGAAAACATTAAATACCGAATATATCCTTAATGTCATCTTCTGAACTCATTTCTCCACCATCTTTGTCATCTATACCAGAACAGTGTTTTGAGATACTTCATCCGCCACTGCATTTCTGTTTCCTGACAATTGTTCAACAACAAAATCTAAATGTCATTTTGCCACCCACTTGACAATTCTTCTGGAAACACCTTCTAAGCCCCTTTTGTTGAATATCGCAACTAACGGTAAATGATCAGTCCTCAACAGAAATGAACCATACCATAGAGATAAACTTAAAATATCATGATCGCCCACACTACACTCCATTTCAATTACCGAATAACATTTCTCTACATATTTGAGCATCCTGGATGTAAAAGGTACAGCATCCTCACTCCTACAATCCTCTTGCATCCAAACTGCTCCCAAGCCCAAATCACAAGCATCTGTGTACAACATTTTTCCAATAAAAGGGAGGTTTGTAATGGGACTGTAGCTGGCCAGGTTTTCTGGATCTAGGGATGATTTTTTCAAAAGAGATCATAAGATACCAGTCTTAAGGGTGTCTGGGGATGATCCTTTTGTGAGGGAGGCATTGATGATTCTGAGGAGCGCATTAAGCACCGAGGCTGTCAATTGTTTAATGACGGAGACCGGAATTATATAATCGGAGTAAGAAGTAGGTTTGAGGGAGGCAATAATTTTTAGGAGATCTCGGGGAAAGAGAGGAGTGAATTCGATCCAGGGGGGCAATGTGCATGCCGGGGTGCAGGGGATGCTAATGATGTTAAAGGTTAATTCGATGGTCTCTCTCAAATTCTGTCAAATTTATCAATAAAAAATGGGTTGATTCCTTTGCATTTTTCCTGAGTTGCTGGTACCTCGGCGTTGGGTGAGGGTTTGGTACAATGCTTTACTACTTCAAAGAGGACTTTGCTCTTATTAGAGGCTTTTGCAATGTTGGAGGAGTAGTAAACAGCATTGGCATCATTAATCAGAATCCAATAGTGTGCACCTTCCAAGCCTCAAAGGTCTTGGTTTTGCTTGAAGATCTTGGTTTTGCTCGACAGACTCTTGACAGACTTGGAATAGTATTCTATCAGATCAAGAAAAAATGACACCTCCATCTTGTTCTTGGGAATTCTCATTTCAGTCATGGCTTTTACTGCACTACTCTTTGGTTTCACTCCTCCCAGTGGCAAACTATACCCCCAAGTAATCAACTTCTGACTGACAATACGTACACTCCTCCAATGTTAATGTAAGTCCAGAATCTCCCAGCTTCTCTAGTCCTATTCGTAGCCCAAGATCATGTTCTGCCTGTTCACATCCCCAAATCAATATATCATCTTGATAATACCTAACACCTCTAATCTTTCCAAGAATACCATACATGAGCTGAAATACACTTGCAGTCGATATCAAACCAAAAGGCATCCTCACATATTTGTATATCCCTATGTGCGTTGTAAATGTTGTCACATCAAATGACTCAGGATGAAGCCTGATTTGGTGATATGCTGATCTAAGATCAAGAAGTGAAACCAGCGGGTTTCTTTATTCTGGCACCCATGACTGCATTAACTACATATACAATTTTCAATCCCTGAATGAATTCCAAGTTCAATGTCCTCCTCATCACAGTCATTCTCAGTTATACTCCTACTTCGACTTGAGGTTAATCTTCAACACTTAGCCAAGTGGCCTCTCCTACCAAACAATCTGTACTCCACATACACCTCAGTGAATTCTTTATCATTGGCAAAATGCTGCAAACTCCTGCATCTAAAGCATTTCGTGGGATGGCGATCAAGCAGTTTCTGTTCACGTTTGTCCCAACCCTCTTTCCTCATATCAGTGCTCTTCTCTTTCGCTCTATCCTTAATTCTCCAATCACCAATCTTTTATTATTATTATGGTATTTATTGAGCGTGAACCTTGCTTCAGGAAGCAATGGAGGACTTTTCAGTCATTGCGGGAAGAACACAGCAAGGGATCTACAAGCAACCGGGGGGAGACAGTGCAGTGCACATCACGGAGTCTCAGTAAGGAGGGGAGGGCAGTATGTGTGGACCTAGGTGTTGGGGGAGCTATCCCTTGAAGAGGAAGGTCTTGAGCTATTTCCTGAACTGTAGAAGTGATGGGGAAGTCTGATGTTGAAGGGCAGAGTCTTGAAGTGTAGACAGAGAAGGCCTGTCTTTTGGTTCTTTCCTTCTTTCATCATTGTAATTCAAGTCTGCACAATACCTTCTGATGGATTGGAGACCTCCAGAGATGCTGAGTCTCTCAGTGAGGTAGCTTGGGGACTTCAGGATGACAGCTATGTAGATGATGCAACACGAGTTGAAGATGATACAGGCATGCAGTTGCCGCACTTGACCTTGATTTACCATGATCCTCCCTACATGCATGACATTGTTGTCTCCTGATCCCTCATCATCCTCCTTGTTGAGTTATTCAATGCATAATGCTGTGTGCTCGACTTTCTTAGCAATTTCTGTAGCTCGATCCAGGTTTGGCTCTCTCTCCACAATTATTCTCGCACTCAGTCATTGGCACATTTAATCATAAACTGGTTCCTGAGGTGCTCTTTCTGACAATGTCTAAATTGACATTTGATTGCCAGACCTCTTAACACAGTTACAAACTCTTCAATCATTTCCCCTCTCTTCTGTTGTCTAGTAGTCAAATGATACCTGGTTAAGATTGGATCCTACTATACTTCAAAGTGCTTATCTAGTTTGGCAATACTGGCTTCAAAACTGTTCCGAACACCCCATCAGATGGCTGCACCGGATCAGACATATCTCCTGCCCAGCAAGCCCCAAACAATGATACAAGAGGGTGTCCTTCCTTTCTATAGCATAATTGGGACCGTATACAGCAAGAACAAACTTCAAAATGTCCTCTTTCCAGTCCTCAGACCTCACGCTTGGTTCACCTGCCTGAGGCAGGAACAGTGCCGGACATGGAATATTCACCATTGACAACAACCAAAGAATAAATACAATAAAACAATAGAATGAAACAAGAATGTAGAGAAACAAAGTATATGTAAGTGTAAAGGAAAGGTTCTCTGTAAAGGAAAGATTCTCTGGAACTCGTTTCTCAATAAATGTGACTTCCCCTCGAATTCGTCTCACTATCCTCCCAGCTGCCCCGGACCTTGCTCGCCACTGTCATAGACTTGTCTGATCCCACACTAACCACACTCCCACTTCGCATCTTGGGCTCTTAAAAGCTCTGACACTCTGCAGCCTCGGAGCCGTCGACCTCGCAGCAATTGCACTCATTGCCATTACCGAACAACCAAACCAAGACACACTTCTTACGTAGTGGCCACTGCGTAGCGTGCTTGTTGCCAATGTGACTGTTCCACAACCTGATCGAGTGCACCAAGTGTGCATTGCGTGCGGGACCCTCTCAGCATCCTAGCAGCGCCTCATTGCTAAGCAACCAGAATGAATGTGATTGTTTGCAGTTTGGGTGCTTGCCATCCATGCCCCTCCTCTCAGGGCCCAAACTGTCATGCCATCTCCAGGCGTTTGATGAGTTGTCAAGCCCCAACACCAGAAATGGTGCTGTCCTTACCGCAGTGCTCTTTGCCATCACCCTTTACACACAGTGGTCCCCGCTGCCACCTTCCAGCTCTGCCAGTCATCGATATAGTGCCTCAGTGGAACAACCCTCACTCCGCGAACCGCCACACTTGCTTACTACACACCAACAACAATGTCGAATGAAACTGCACATGTTCATGAACATAGGTACACAAAAGTGCCCAGGCACATGGCTTTCATACGCTGCCTGCTTCCACTGCGCTGCAGCTGTTGATGGAAGTCAGTGTAATAAAGTTGCTCTTCACCATTTCCACTTAAATACTTCTTTATTTAAGTTAATTAGAATACATCTGCAGCACATCCATCTTCCCCAGTTTACAGTCTCCACCTGACCTCCCCCCCTCTCATTCTATTCCTCTTAACATTCTTAAGCTTGGGTGATAATAATACCATTTGAAAAACAGTTTACAGGGTTCTACAAGGTGCTCTAATGTACAAGGTGCCCATAAGAGGATGAACTATAACACACACTTTGCTGTATGTGCTTTGCACAGTGACATCTATTTTACAGCCAACTGATACCCATGGTGCCTGGTCAGTGCAACATCACACCTCATAAAATAAATAAATGTGCACTTATATTTGTTTATAGTACATTCTACAAGAAATTGGTAGATTAGATAGTGGTTATATATTAGATTAGATAGTGGTTATATATCATTTAACATTGTAGTAACCACACTATAAAATATATATTTCCACCATTTGTGAGAGTATTGAATAGAACCATTGTTGTGTGTTTGTTACACACTGTAGTGCAGCCGCTTGTGGTCTCACACACACCGATGGGAGAAATATCCTCCTGTTGGGGCTCCAGCCACTCACTTGGCTCCCCTAAAAGCAGTCCACCACGCTGCAGCATGTCTTATTATGGGTGCGTGTAAATTCGACCAAATCACCCCCAACCTACGCAAACTACATTGACTTCGTTTCCAGGCCAAGATACTGTTCAAGACTGCATGCATCATCTACAAAGCAGTCAAGAATAGCACACCAGTGCACCCAATGGCTCGACTCCACAAAGCTGGTGGGAAACACTCCTCACACAGCAAATTGAACAACAAGCTCGGATCACAACTATTTTGCAAACATAGGACCCTCAAAGAATCCTTCCCTTGTCACGCATCCACCCTCTGGCGCTCGATCCCGGTATCAGCTTAGATGGCCCCCACAATTCTCAAATTTCACAAATCTCTCAAAAAGCGGGATCTCAACAACACTTGACCAAGGACTAATCTCAATGGATGCACAGACTGTAACTCGCAGTACTGCGCTACTGTTAAAAGATGCCAGGCCAAACGTTGGCTAGTTGCACGCTCTGCAGTGCTGCTCTCGATCTAGGTCTACACTTTAAACAATAAAATAAAGAATAAAATAGGTTCTCATGACATGTTATTTGGAGGTATATTTTTGGGGAGTCCCGACTGGTTAGAATGGAGATTGTTTATGCAGGTTACATGCAAGATTGGTATGTCTTCTCACACATTAACGCCCTGGAAAAAAGGTATACAGTATTGCATGTTATTTGGGAACCAGAAGGAAATAGATTGTAAATTGTAAATATATAAAATATTCATATATGTCATCAATAAATGGTGTTTGAGTTAATTGCGTGACATAATCTAAATAACGTTATGATTGATTATATGACCTTCTTTTCACTCAGATTTTCTGATAATTATATTGTTCAAAAACCATGCTCAGAAGCAGGATAATGGAATCGATACGTATCAGCCGGGCCCATCACTATGCCCCTTTCTGTGTAGAAAGCAGATGCTGGGGCCAGAGAGAAGCTAAGTGTGCTGGCCTCAGCGCACGGATCTGAAGCATTTGCCACGAGGTCACATGCCCGCTGAAGTATGCGGAGGCACAACAGTTCACACCCCGCACCAACATGGCGCCGTGTAAAGGCATTTCCTGAAAATCGCAAAGCAGAGGGTGCCTTTTCCAAACAGGCTTAAATCAGGTACAAATACAAAGTCAAGAAAAACACATAAATAAACGAAGTCGAAATGTATTATTTTGCAGAATAGAGCACACTGAAAGGGTTGAGAGTGCCAAAGGGTATTGAGATCATTAACAACCCAACCAAACCAAGAATATATATATATATGTTTTTTTTATTTAAACCAATGTTTTGACGCAGAGTGTTTTTTGTATCCCTTGAATATATGATGAAAACGCCAAAACAGGTTTTAATCACGCAGTACTCAAGTCAGCAACGGATACTGGCAAATGGTGTCACAGTCAGCAACGAAGAGCACTAAGCGCCCTTCGACGTGCATCCGACAACGAGGGAATCACACATCTCTGATGCTTCTACTGGCAATTTCAACAACTACTGACAGCTCGCTGCTGCCATCTAACGCTCACTTGAAAAACAGCATGAACGTCAGTAGCTGCTACTATAGGCATTCGAGGAGGGCCTGCTTCTCAATACACACACACCAGATGGAAATGCGATATATTTATATAGGAGCAAATCTGGTTCTTTTAAATAGCATACTGCGTTGAAGACAAGATCGTCGTCATGCAACTCATGAAAGCTGGTGCAAACTCCCATGGAGCGCACACACTGAAAGATCGCAGGGGGTCGTAGGACCATTTCATGTGTATTTGCTTATTTTATTTAGAAGGAACACCAAGACACACAGATGCATTGGGCGCTAAGGGCGTGGGAACAAAACAAAAAAAATCAAGAAACAATAATCATGAAAGGAACCATTTAAAACGGCGCACTTGGACTGGAGAGGACCGCACTGTACAATTGTGCAAAAGAAAACAGAGTCAACGTGCTATGTAAGTGGACAGAAAATATATATTTTAAACATTTAATTGATGGCAGTAATTATTGGCAACAAACGAATGTTAGCGGACGCTAGAGTAGGACCTCGCGAATCACCTCAAAGAAGCATGATGCGCACAAGCGTAAAAGTGCGAAGATCTGGGCATGCGCAGGGGCCTGCCCTTCATTTGGGAATCCCGTATTCACAAACAGTATGTGAAATGATGCAGGTTCCAGGCTCATTAAGATTGCTTCAGGTAAGTTTATTACTAGTTCCTTAGTTACTGTTATATATATATGACATAGAAGATAGATACATAGACAACACCGGCTCCCATCACCCAGCCAGGCCAGATCTAACTGCCACCACTGAGAACACTCACTCAGAACATTCTACCATTCACCCATCAACACTCCACATGACATCACTAGCTACATAACATCACAGACAAGCAATACACATCACAGACAAGCACTACACAACATTAGTACCGGGCACGCGCTGAGCACCGGGAATACAACGTGTGGATTGGCTCTTTTGCGAGCCATACCACACGGTATTCCCTTGTACGCCGATGCATCCTGCACGTGCCGGGTACTCTGTTCCCGGCGAGGGCGTGGCAGCCCCTTAGCCAATGAGGAGGCTCAAAACGGGACAATCCCCTCTCCGAGCCTCCCATGGCTGGAGGCTGCCTTCGTCCCCTGCCGGGAACTCAGGTAAGTTTTTTTTTTTTCCTCCACCCCCTCCCCCACAAACTATCCCCTCCCCACCCTCCCAACCCCACTTACCTTCTTTTTTCTTTTTTTCTTGGGAGCGAACGCGCTGGAAACATTTCTGTTCCCAGTGCGTCCCCTCCCGATGACCGCCATGGAAAGGGAAAACGGACTATGTTTTCCCTTTCCCGGAGGCCATTTTATTTAACTTTTTTTTTAATCTGTTTCGAAACACAGCAGCGTTTCAAAACAGAAAAATATGCCATTAGTACCCCGGTCTAACGGGCCAGGGTACTAATGGCTATAAAAACCGCGGCGGCGGGCCAATACCGCCCACGGTAATGCCCCAGAGCTTCGTTACGGCGCTCGCTATGCTTGGGCCTGTAACTACGGCCCCGGGGGCATTACCTGGGGAGGTATTGGCCCGCCACCTCGGGTCTTATTGCCACAGTATGTGCTCAGAAATGCCTGTAAATAACAACTGGTCCTAGTAATGATGTTGGGCAGTCGTCATTCTGTTAAAGGCATATAGGCGAGTATTATGCACTGTTTTAAAAAAAATGTGCAGCATGGAAATAGGATTTATCATTTTTTAGTAAAAACAACAACTCTTGTGAACGCCCTACTCCAAGTGCTCCTCCTCCACTCACGTCCTTTGACAAATAGGCACTGCCAATGAGTAGAAACTCCATCTTGGATCACATCAAATGGTCTTTGCGAAGCACAAGACACCCCTTTCCTCCCAAAACACCACCAATCCTTCAAAAAGTCTTTGCCAGATAATCCATGTAGATCTATCATCACCAAATCCACAACTCCAACCATGATAGTTTAGAGAAACCTTTGGAATTGAGAGTATTATCGGAGTAAAGGAAACAAGAACAATAAGAAATATGCCGGAATGGGGCAGGAGGGATAATACTCTCTTATGTGCCTTGAATACATTCACAACTGTCTGTCATACTTACTAGCGTTAATCGATATTCCATGGCATAGCACGAAGGCTCGCACTATTGTGTACACCCCAAAGCCAAGTGAAAACAATGGATGAAGCATGTTTAACAAGGTTTTCAAAAAAACACATAAATCAGAGAAGTATTGCACCAGTCTGCAGATCTCACAATATTTTCCAATATGGCACCTGACCCAAAGGCCTTAGAGGTAGATGAGTGAGCCCCACATATACATATGCCAACTCCATCTTCCGTGATAATCCACCTAACCCATCTAAATGAAGAGGGAGAACACATTGAACAATAAGGGCTTTGAAAGGGAATGTATCAATTTTTATTTATTTTAATATTTGTAACGTGCTACTCGGCCGTGGGCCTCAGAGCACACTGTAAAGACAACATGAATGATAGCAGGGATTACACAGAGGGTATGGCAGGTGGTCCAATAGGTTTAGGGACAACATTAGTCAGCTGAGTTGAAAAGAAGAGTTTTGACCACTTTCTTAAATACTGCTAGAGAGGAAAGAGGTCTTGTTGCCAAGGAGGGAGTATTCCATTCATGTGGGGCATGGGTTTCAAAACAAGTGGCACCAAATGTCTTCAATCGAAAACGAGGTTGTTGAAAAGAGTGGTTATCATTAGAAAGCAGAACTCTTGTTGGTTGTTTAACTAGAAGTCTTTAGCCAGATACTGAGGGGCCACTGATTTATGACATTTTTTTGATCGAACCCCTTATGGCCTACAAAAGAAACTGGAAATATTTGAAGCATATCTTTATAAAAACAACCTTACATGTAACGTCGAAAAGTCAAGTATCTTCATACTAAAAAATCTAAAAAAGAAATATCCCAAAATGCAATGGTCAATAAATTCTATCCATATGCCCATCGCACCAAATATGAGATATCTGGGGTATGATGTTATTGATTCACCTTCTAGAAAAACGTGGTTCGCAAACTTAAATGCAAAAAAAAATGTTCTAGCGACTCAAATGCGGATAGTATTTATAAAGCATTGTAAATTTTCAATGGAACCACTTTTTCAATTCTATGGGCCTCATTAGGACCCTGGCGGAGAGGGTGTTACGCCAGCGTAGTGCATGGCGTACCTCTCCGCCATACTACGAGTTCCCGTAGCGCCATGGCGGCCTTTTCCGCCTGGTTTTACCAGGCGGAGAAAACCATGGCGCTACGGGACCTCGTTGTTAATTACGCCACCGTATTTTACGGTGGCGTAATTAACTCCTTCCCCACTCCCATTATACCCTATGGGGCAAAAATGGGAATGGGGAAGGGCAGAATGGGGATTGGGGATTTACCGCTCCGCCGAGGTCGGAATGGGGCGGTAAATCCGCCAACCCCCATGGCGCTATCGGCGGCTTTCCGCCATGCTTCGCGGTGCATTTAGCACCGCGAAGTCCGCCTGGGTCCTAATGAGGCCCTATATGCTGAAAGTGGAAGCAATTCTACTTTATGGATTGGATTTATGTCTTTGTAACATAGACTCAATATTAGATCAAATTCAAGGGCAATTGTGAAAAGCAACCTTGGGATTGCCAAAATCACTCCCAAATTGTATTTTACGACAGGAGTTAGGAATCTCTGCTCTATCAACCAGGTTCCATTGGCGACAGCTAACTAATTACGGAAAGATGATCTTTCCACAGCAACAGTCATTGTATGGGGAATTTCTAATCATGATTGGGAATCGAGTACCTAAATCGTTGTTGAAGTTCTCGGAATGTATGATAAAAAAACTGGCCGAATGTGGTTTGAAACCAATAGATTTAGAATATCGTATGGGACATGTAAAGAAACGCTTATACGAGCAGGATTGGTTACTAACAATAGAAGATATGCAAGAAAAAAAATTATATTCTGAAGCGGCAAAATTTGCAACATCAAGACTGCCTCGCAAATCTTATTTGATTAAATTTCCGGCGAATAAACAGAGATATTTCTATCTAAGATTTAAACTCAATCTGTTTCACACCTATGAGAAAACCATTAAATGGGAAAAAAACTCTAATGCTGGACTCAAACCATGGTGTAGATTTTGCGAGGGCAAATACTGGATAGAAAATCTGAAACACCTTACAGTATACTGTGAGCATTTTGAAACCCTGCGATATACTTTAATCGGTCCACAGGTTCTAGGTATGACTCAGGAAGCTAGGGAATGGTGTTGGAAAAAATTCATGTGGGGATACTCAATGAAAGCAATTGTTCTATTGTGCGCATTTCTCGAAAAACTGGAACTTGAATTAGATGAGAAAGAAAATATGAAATAAATCCTAATGTTGAACTTGTCAATAGTTGAAATGTATGAAAAAAGTACGAACAAGCTTTATCTATTGGTAAGATAAACGCACGAGAAAAGCATGAATTTAGCTTATCTACTAGGATTTATTCTATAACATGTATTATGATATGTAATGATGAATTCAAAATAATATACCGTGAACTTAAATTAATTTTCTATGTAATGATTTTAATAATCGAACTTGACGATGTTGTAAATGTTTGTTAATCAAACTTTAAAAACAACTTTTAATTAAAAAAAAAAAAAAAAGATTTATGACATTTGTAGGCAAGGCACAAAATGTAATGCCTAATTCTCTGTTTGATAAGGAGCCAATGGAGGCTCCTTTTGAGGTGAGAGACATGGTCACATTTTGTCAATCCGAAGATAGCTCTAACAGCGCCATTCTGAGTGGTCTGAAGGCGTGACACATTGGCGTGTGATGTACTGGTAAGCAAACTATTGCAGTAGTCCAACCATGAGTTAACTAGTGTGGTAGCCAGCAAGGATTTGTTTTTATGTCAAGATACAGTCTAATCTGATGGAGTAGTTTGATGACATAGCCACAGGAGGACCGTATACTTGAGGTATGTTGTTTCAAAAATGATGCCTAATGCTTTAACTGCCTTACTAACAGGGATATGATTACCCATGCTAGAACAGTGGGAGTACATGGCTTCAAGATTCTTTAAGTGGGGGCCAGAAACAACAATGAGAAGCTCTGTTTTATCATTGTTTAATGCAAGTGAATTGCCGGCCACCCATGTTTGGATTTTATTGGACACTGAGTCCAGCAAGGAGATCAAGTGAAGGCCTGATGTAGATGTTAAAGAAAGACTGAGACAGACAAGATCCCTCTGGTACTCCGCACGTAATGAAAATGGGGGAAGCAGTGGCATTCATGATGGCCACTCTTAATGTGCTAGGCCCCAAGAATGATAGAATCCACGAGGATGATTTCTCTGAGCAATTGGCAATGTTTTCTAGCCTTTCCTGAAGAAGGCTAGGGTCGATGAGATTAAATGCTGCAGAGAGGTTCATCAGCATTAACAAGGCCGGTTGGCCTTTTTCTACGATAGCAGTGATGTTGGATTTGAGATCAAGAAGTGCTGTCTCAGTTCTATGCTGTGCTCTAAAGCCCAATTGGTGGGTGCCTAGAATCTTGTTACACTCAAAAATATTTTGCAACTGCATGTAGACGATTTGTCAATGATTTTTAGGTTGCTTATTGGCCAGTAATGTTTAGCAATATATGGATCTAAGGTGTACTTCTTGATCAGAGGAGTTATCCAGGCGTATTTTAGTGTAGTGGGTACCATACCCTCCCTGAAAGACATGCTAAACATTTTGGTCATCCAGGGAGTAAGCACACCCAAGGATTCCTTAAGAATATCAGCAGGGCATGAGTCCCCTAGACAAGAGGTGGATTTGAGGTGTGTGATAATTTCATGGACTTCAAGTTCCGAACATTCTTGGAACATAAATTTGGGAAAGAGGATAAGATCATTCTCTTTTGTGGCAGAGTTAACTTAAGTCTCATTGCTGTGAAGTGTTAGGTGGGCCTGCTGATTAGGAATGTTCGATTGGTGGCCAAGGGTTTTATTCAAGAAACCATCTTGAATAGTCTGGCACCATGCAGCATCTTTGATAATTGGGGGAAATGGAGAGGTATGAATTTCAAATTATTTGAGAATCTTGAAAAGTTTGTTGGTTGAACATTTATGTTTATTAATACAGTGATTGTAATTTTTCACCTTTGCATCGATGATGCTGTTCTTATAAGCATAAGGCGCTTCTTTATATATTCCCAAGAAGGTGGGTCCGGGATTTATTCGCCATTCACATTCTCACATTCTTTTATCAATAAACGAGTGTTTGTTTAGGGTTTCTGTTTTCACTTTCTTTATCTTTTCTGGAGCTAAGGTGTCAATAGTGGTTTTAATGGCATGGGAGAGATAATCCACTAATTCTGAGGAATTATCTAATGTTTCTCCAATGTTCGGTCTAGAGGATAGAAGGGTGGAGAAGTTAGTTAAGGAAAGGTTTTTTACATTCCTACTTTTTTATGTCAATCCTTGGAGTGGTGTCAAATCTGAGAGGAGCAGTCGGTAGTGATAATGTTAAATTAATTTAAATAAGCAAAGATCATTTAGAACTTCTCAAACCTGCAGTCAAATGTTCATACTGTTTGTAGGGAGGGTGTTTTCAGACCTAACACTGGTATTTTGTTCTCGAAGCCAACATAGCAACCCTGCAAGGGGTTTTCATACTTTGGTCTAACCAAACTCACACTGCATAGTGTATTCTGAAAAGTAAGGCTTAAATGTAGAAAACCAGGTTTTGGTGGCAGGTACCGCTAACATCAAATAAAGTTAAGAAGTAATCGAATGTCCACACATGTATGAATATATACCATTCATTTGAGAAGTCACATGCATTAAAAGTCAACACTACTGCTCATTATGCAAAACACGTGAAGGCCTACTCTGCAATTTGATATACACATAGTGAAATTAAGCAATGCACAACACAGGCATTTCAAACAAAAGTGTTATATAGTCAATAACATGTAATTCATAATTACAAGGTAAAACCAAAAAGGTTTATAAGTCTTTACCCTTCCTAAGTAGTTTAGTAATCACAGTTCCAGTGGAACCAGTTCAAAGGTAATTACCTAGAAAAGGGTTGAAAACAGTCACAAAGTACCCCAAAGGTAGATTTGGGCAAAGCCAAGAGGCAAGTTAATGGCACACCAGATTCATTTAACAGGGCTCCCCAAAAGGTACAATGTAATTAGTAATTCCAATGTACTAAGGGATCCCCAGCAAGCAACCCTAGCTCTGAATACCACAGCCCATGGTCAGGCAAGGTTAGTTGTAGGGAAAGGACTTTAAAGCTGTTGAATACATAGGGGGGCAGGTCGGCTTCAACAGTGGTCTGCAGTCTCAGCCCCGAAACGCCAAATCAAAGAAAAGCATCCCCCCGGCAAGTAGGGACGCTGTGTACATCCATCAATGCCTTCGGACAAGTTGCATTGGGGCCAGGGCTCGAGGATGCATTGATCATTTCTGATGACAAGTTTGGGTACTGCTTACAGAAAGTTCTGGTCTCTCACAAGACAAACGTTTCTAGTAACCCTGCACGTAGGCGACTTGGTCAATGATTTCTAGGAGGTACGGTATGTTGGTTATTGGCCAGTAATGTTTAGCAATAGTTGGATCTAAGGATTTCTTCTTGATCAGAGGAGTTACCCAGGCATATTTTAGTGAAGTGGATACCATACCCTCTCTGAAAGACATGCTAACCATTTTGGTGATCCAGGAAGTTAGCACATCCAAGAATTCTTGAAGAATCTGCTGGGCAAAAGTCCCCTAGCCAAGAGATGGATTTGAGGTTTGTTTAATTTCATGGACTTCAAGTTCTGAGCATTCTTGGAACTTAAATTTGGGATAGAAGGTAAGATGATTCTCTTTTGTGGCAGAGTTAACTTTAGTCTCATTGCTGTGAAGTGCAATGTGGGCCTGCTGATTAGGAATGTTCGATTGGTAACCAGTAACCCTCCAGCTGAACAGGACAGACAACATGAAAGACTAATGCTTTGACTCTGCTGATGTTGGAAGAACATGTCAGGCACAGAAAGTTGCTTCAGTGATCCTGCACAGGCTCAAAGCCACAGACCCTTAAATCACTGTCTCAGGGAAAGAACCTTTTCACGATAGAGAGTGGCAGCAGGCGATCAGGTTGGAGTGCTAAGATGGTTGGTTTTACAGAGTGTAATTTCTACAGGCAAGACGGCATCCAAGTAGATTCGATATCCCTTTGCAGTACGCTCCATACCCTGGTGAGTTTTAGAGATGCTTCTCAGGTCCAGAGAGAGCATGATGACTGTGCGGGACTGCCGAATGGTTAAGCCCACCAGTCTAATGGTGGAGGGAACCTATTGAGGGTTTCCCATTGTTTCAATAAAATAAGCCATCCAGACGTTCCACAATGGATGCCCTCAGCAGTGCTGCCCACCAGCTGCATTTTTCTGTGTACCTTCATGGTTTCTTCAGTTTTCAGATTCTTGATTCCTGTTGATGACATTCAGAATGTCTTCAAATCTTCTTCTTATATCCCAGATCCAGGCTGAGAGTAACCCTAGCCCTCCAATAGCAAGGATCTGATCTATTCTAACAGACACAGGCTGTCCAATTATGGACAGTCAGCTATCCCACATCTGCCCAACAAAGGGCATCCAATGGCTTGAATGTGCATTTCAGACATGTACAAGATCCAATTCTGTTCAGACATACAAAGCACTGGATGGCAGTCCATGGCCAGATCCTGTGAACGTGCATGACCAAATGTGGTCATTTCCAGTCTGCAAGGTCAGTAAGATCTTCAAAAAGGAAGAAGGCACAAGGAAGAAACATGAGGAGCACACATTCTGAGTATTTTATTATTATATTTTTTTATTTATTTGTATGAATCAAAAATAAAAAAATTGATTTTTACAAAGAACTTTTCATAGTCCGTGTTTCGTTTTGTTTTTTGTGCAGATTTCGTTTTAAAAAAGGAAGTAAGACTACTGGATTTTTCAGCCTTCTACGGCCTCTTCGGCTGGGACTGAGTAAAAAAGGATACAATCAGTCGAGGTGTCGGTTCACTAGTATCGGCTCCCTAGAGGTCTCGTGGTATTGGAGAGCCGATTGTAGGACCTTGGCTTGCAGAGATCTTTTCCGGAGGAGCCAAGCTGTCCAATTTTGCCATGATTTGGTGCACAAGTTGCGAGGTAGCCGTTAGCCAGGTCGGTTTGTCCCCGCTAATCATTCTTGACCACCAACAAGATTCACTGTCTAGAGAAGGATCAGAAGAAAAATGCCGCATATAGGCTGTCCTGGTTGATTTTGTTTCTGGACAACCCAAGAGGAGATGGCGAACTGTCTCTTTTTCATTTGTGTTGCGACATAATCTGCAGTGTGGTGAGTTTGATAAACCCCTGATAGTTCTGATTTCGTTTGTAGGTAGCAAGTTCAGTCTCATTCGTAAAATACAGTTTCGTGCTTTTCTGTTGGGGAATTGTTTGATATATCCTTGTAGTTCATTCAGTTTCTTTGTGTTTGGTGGCAAGTGGGGTGTTAGTTATTTTCTGAAGTTTTTGCGAGCGTCATGATCCAGTCTAACTCTTTGATTTTTTTCATGATTTTTACCGGGTTTTGGATCAAGTCGTCTTCGTCACACTCGATTTCTTTCAAAAGCCCTGAGATGTATGACTTCCAGGTTTGTACAGGTTTATTTGATTCAACTGCTAGTTCTGTTTTGATCAGTCCATATAGCAGTGGACTTTCAGGGAGCAGGATTTTTCTATAAAGTCTTAAGGAGTTGCAATTCAGAGTCCCTTGAAGGGACAGAAGACTCAGTTCTCTGCGAATAGAAGCTACGGGCGTAGAAGTTGGAAGACCGAGAACTGTTCGCCAGTAATAAGCTTCGAGTTTGGGCCAGATTTCGCGCGGGAGCAGTATCATCGCTTCTGTACCATAGGTTAAAGCAGGAACCACCTTCATTTTGTAAAAATCGATCGCTGGGATCGTTGAAAATTGGCCTACCTTCTGGTCAATTGCTTTTCCTTGCGTAGCAAGTTTCCTAGTTTTTATTCTTAGATGCTCTTGCATGGCTGTTTCTTTTTTGGTGTTGTCCAGCACGATGCCCAAGTACTTGAAGTTTTGGACTTTTTCGATCTCCGCCGCTTGAAAGAACCATTTTAGTTTTTCCGTTTTCTTTGTTATTTTTTCCAAGGTAACTAGTTTTGTTTTACCTTTGTTTACTTCCAGGTTGTTAGATGTTACGTAGTCGTACAAGTTGTCAAGTTGGCGCTGTAATCCTATAGGCGTTTGATCAATCAGTATGAGATCATCAGCGTAGAGTAATCTACTGATAGTATGTTGACCCACCCGGGGTGGGAACGATCTCACAGAGGTTTCCGATGCTTGATAGAGTGCAGATTCCGATGCAGAATGAGTGTGGGGGCCAAAGGACACCCCTGCTTGAATCCTCTTTGAGTCGCAATAAGTTTTGATAGTAAACCTTGGCAGTTCAGTATGACTCGGACTGACAAGTTCGTGTGCAACGCTTTGATGGGGTTCAATATGGCTTCAGGACAGGACCAGTTTTTCAGTTTACTCCATAAGTGAGTCCTGTCAACTCTGTTGAATGCTTGGGAAAAGTCAATGAAGGCCAGATGTAGCCTAGGACCCCCTTCAAGCACTTTAGTTTTCAATATGCTTATTAAAAGGATGTTGACTGTAGTTCCCAGGTTCTTTTTGAATCAAGATTGGAATGGATCGTTGCATGCGGTGTCCAGGGCCCACTGTTGGAACCTTTTCAGTAGCAAAGAACCGAATAGCTTTCCTATTGGATCAAGGAGCGCTATGGGACAATAATTAGCAAGATCGTTAATGCCACCCCTCTTGTATATTGGTACAATCGTAGCGGTAGTCCAAGAAGCAGGAATTGATTTTGATTCTGAGCATCTTGAAAAAACTTGACTTATGAAGGAGGACCAGGCTTCCGGATGGGACTTCAGGTTAATGTTTGTGATACCTCCAGGTCCAGGAGCCCTTGAGTTTTTCAAGTTGTTTATTAAGTTGAAGATTTCTTCTTGGTCGTTAATTTTAGCCCAGGGTGAATCTTGGCTCTCTAACATAGAGGGATTCTTGCCCCAAGGTAGTCTGAAGGTTTCCTTTATATACTTTTCCCAGGTTACTTCACCAATAGCATTTTGGATGTTTACACTTCTGGTGGATGACTTGGAGTTTAGTAATGTCCAAAATTATTTCGAATTTTTTGTACAGATTGCTCTCAGTGTTGCTTCCGAGTCCTGTTGGTTAATGAATTCTTCGATGTGATTTTAGCCAGGAGCGGTAAGTAGATTTTGCTTTCGCTTTGGCGCTTTTCGCTTGGTTAACATCAAACTTGGCGGCAGCTCTAATGGTTTTGCAGTATTCTCGTCGTTTTTCCACTAGCCGTGTGTCGTACGAGTGCTTTACCGATGAGGAGCCAGATCTCGTGAGGCCGGGCTTCTTGTATGTTGTTAGCAGAGGGCCATAGTCAGTCTCAAACTCCAATTCACTAGTTCTGGCCTTGTTGTACTTGTTTAATAGGTCTTTAATATCTTTCGCTGATAGCGTAATCTGTTTCCTTGTGGATTTAGTTCAGACTGATAGATCAACGGTTCAACTGGGTCGTTGGTACTTTGCCATGCTGCAATTAAGGGATTGTGTTTCACCTTGAAGACTGAAATCAGGTCCAAGAATGGTCGTGAGACAAATATATGGTCGATTGATGACTCAGAGACCCTGTTGGACCAAGTCGATGGACGTGACTGGTCAGGGAAAACCGTGTCTAACTGTCTGGATTTCATAAGGTCAAGCCACTGCATACCTCTGAGAACGGCAGGAGTCTGAGCTTTTTTCAGTTTTTTAGTGGACATGCAGCGTTTAAATCTCCGCAAATTAATATGTGCGTCACTTGGTGGACTGTCAAAATGTCATCAATTTCTGATTCCATTTCTCTGAGAAAAGTAGACGCTTCTATTTTAGCTGGATTCCAGTATATGTTTAAGATGACCAGAGATGTGCTTTGTTCTTTCTTGTCGTGGTCACTTTGATGGGACCATTTTAAAAGCACTGCTAAAAGATGTTGGTTTGCTCTTAGAACTTTTTCCAGTTGTAAGCCATGACCCATGCGGATAGCTGTCAGGAGGCCAGAGGATGGACGGCCGTTCGTGCTTTTCAAGGCTGGCGCCAGGGAGAGTTCGTAGCCAGTTGGTGGTTTTGTTAGCCACGTTTCTTGTAAACAGAGTATATCGTAGTCCCCTAGGTGGATTTCGCCTGGATTGGTCAGGTGGTGGAAACCCCTGGTGTTCCACGAACATAGACGGATTTCGTGTCTAACCGCATCTGTTGTCTGCTGTTCTATGTGGCTGTTGTCCAGGACTTGAATTGCTATTTAGACTTCCTTGAGATCAATGATTTAGGAAGCCAGCCCCATAGACGCGTGACTGTCGACTTAGATGTGATTTCGGCTTTATCCAGCGTTGTAAGTTGTACCGATTGGCTGAATGTTTTTCGCAGATTCTCCCAAGATGAACTGTTGATAAAGGTCGATTGGTTGTTTGGGTCAGTTTTTTGCCCTATTTCGCCATACTTCAAGATAGGTTTAGTTTGCCCCTTTGAGGATGCTGTGACATGCGCTGTAATATTGTTGTTCTGGCTCTGCTTTTCTGTGGCCATGGAACGCTCCCTGTTTCTTTGGAGATTTTGAGTACTTGGTTTGTTTGTCGAATGATGAATTTGTGACTTTTCATTTCCCCTTGAAGTGTGAGGCTTATTGCGTGAATGATCTGCTGTTTGATGACTCTGTTAGGTCATATCCCAACCTCAATAGTTCTCTTGCTTCTCTTCTTAGTAGATCTTTGATCGTGGTCGATGTAATGTGAAGGTATGATTGCGCCCTTCCTTTCCTATGGCTCGGTTCGATGATCTTTAGGTCGTTGGTTTTTATTATCCTCAGCTTTGGCACATAGTTGAGCAGTATTAGTACTGAACTTCTATTAAAAATCACGTTGTCGTGGTTTCCTGGAATTTGTTCCAGTTTAAAAACCCACCGCCGTTCCTGTGGGGTGTGGGGGTCTTACTGTATTTTTATGTTTTAGATCGATAGTTAGGTACCTTAGTTTCTCGTTTTCGGTGGCTTGGTTCAGGTTTTGCCTTAGAAGTTATTTTTTATGTATCTGGTCCTCTTTTGAAATTTCGTGGCTCCAAGTATGATTTCTGTGTGAGCTAGACCTTGGTCGAAGGTCATTCACCGTTTGGGAGGGAGACGTTGTTGGATTTTGGCTTTTGCTCTGGGTTGTAGGCGGATGTTCAGACGCTTTCGTTTCAGGTTTCTTCAAGTTTTGAAATATTTTGTTACAACGTTCTTCTAGTGTAAGGAAGGATGAGGTTTGGTTTGTGTGTACTTCGTCTGAACTGACGACTGAACTATGGAGGTGGCCCACAAGGGTTACCATTTTTCCTTGGGTTTCAGCTGTTTCCTCAGTAGAATCTGGCAGGGGGCACTCGTCTAGGTGTAGGCTGATGTTCATCAAGGATTCCTGGATCATGAAGTCTTCAGTCGTTTTAGGAGAGGGGGTAGCTGTACTTTGTATGGTAAGGATACTCTGAATTTGCGGGGGTCTGGTCTCCCCTCTCGCAGATGCCGACCCTTCTTTATTCAATTTTGTTCTGGGTTTAGTCAAAGGCTCCTGTTGTTTCTTTGGCTTAGAAGATTGTATTTCGCTCTTTTTACTTTGGTCCTTATCTGTTTTGTTTTTGGTAAAGATCCGGAAGGGTTGGTCGGTACTTTGGCCCGAAAGGGGGTTTCCTAGATCCGAAGGGGAGATGTCATCCACTACCAACACAACTTCCTTTCTCACTTCTAAGACTCGTGGTTTTATTGTCATTTTCATTTGAGTTGTGTCGGTTTGGGTTTGAGAGTTTCTGGAGGTAGTTTGCACAGTCAGATCTATAAGCGAAGAGGTTTGTTCCCCCACCTCTCTACAGATTCTGTTGTGCCGTGAGTTGACAGTTGATGGATTTACATCTCTTGGTTGGTGTTGGGATGAGGTAAAGTAATGGTTTTGGTCTTTGGCCTGTTTCAAGCGTTCTTCGTGGGCCATCACGTAGCCCTCCAGGAAGATATGTTTAGTGTACATCATCGCCTGAATTGAAGTGTGATCTTTGAGAGTCTCGTTTAAAGATTCATAGAGTTTTGTGAACGGAGTGAGACCTATCAAGATTGCCGACAGGATGGAAAAAATGTCAGGTTTTTCCACTGGTGGAGCTTTTGAAGGAAATTTAGCTTGGTCACTAGGGCTTCTTTGTGGCGAAAGGATGGTTAGAGGAGCCCTTTGATGTTTGTGATGATGTCTTGCAGGCGGTTGATCAAGAGACTATCTTCTATGAGGACCCCTTACTGGTAATAAAACCGGAGTTGGCTTTGGGCTTCCCAAACCACGGCCAGCACTTCTGGATTTGGTTTTTCCGGAGTGGTAGCGTTGTCGGGCGTGGTAGGTTGGGCCAAACCCGCCACCGGAGTGACCTCATGCTTGTCGTAGCCTGCCTGGGGGCTTAAGTCTGGTCGAGGAATTTGAGGGTCAAGTTGGGTTTCTTCCTCTCTGGGGATTGTTGGAACTTGAGTTTCAAACACAAAAGGTTGTATGTCCGAGTTTTGATCGTTGGTAACCTTGCAGTTAGATCCAGCCGAAACCTTTAAAGGTTTTTCTTCAGTAGAAGTTTGTGGAGTGTTAGATCGAACAGGCACTTGCTCTTTGGTGGCTGCAGGTTGAAAGTCCATAGTATTTCCATTAGGATTGATTGTATGGCGGTCATCAAGTTCCTTGTCGTCATTTGTGTTAGGATTTATCCCAAGCAGTACCTTTGGTGATTCAGGGGGGTCTAATTGATGTGCCCTCCCATCCACCTTCTGGGCTTGTGGTTGGTGTTTAAACGGGATTCTGGTTCGCTCTGGGGTGTTGGGAGGTTGAACCTCTTTTTGATGCAAGATGGAGGTTGCATGGGGATTGAGTGTCTGATGAACAATCTTTCTATGTTTTGACGGTGGTTGGGTATCCTCCAATGCCTCCAAGATTTCAGTGTCAGTAAGCTCTAATGGACAAAATGGATGTTGAAAACATTTTGGATTGAAGAAATTAGTGAGCACATTTTGTGAGGTGGCGTTTTGCATTGCCTTTCCTGTCCAGCTCGAGTAGGCTGTTGTTTTTTTTTGTTGTGATTATGCCCTTGTGTAAGAGCAGTCCTCTCTTTTTATTTTCTTTTTTGCCGCATTTGGGGCGTTTGTTTTCCGCTGTTTTGCGGGCTGTCGGCGAGTGTCTGGGGCGTTTTCTTTAATTAGGCAATGCCGGGGTTGGAGTCTTGCACGGCTTGTCTGACATTATTTGTGCAGTTCTTGGATCGCCCAGATCATGGAAATCGAGCGTATCTTCCTGATGAAGAAGGTCGAGGGAAGCCCTCGATGCAGGTTCCAAAAAGCCACGCCTCCCCGGGGCAGGGTTTCCTTCTCCTGTCGCCGCGTCGCAGTGTATGATGGCTTCAACTGCGACGCGGCTGCAGGGTGCAACCACTTCAGACTCAGTTGCCGCTGATCCATCCCTGTGCGGCTGACTTTGCTTCCCGCCGCCGAAGCCGGTCCCCATATCTATGAGGGCTGGTCGTCAGGAGCACCAGGCGGCATTGCTCCGTGCCGCAGACCAGCATCCTCTACTGGAGGCAGCGCGGACCTGGTGTCCCCTCCGGGACCAGCAGGTGAGCGCGCCTGTCGGACAGTGTTCACAGGGTCCAAGGGACTCCCATAGAATGGGGCTTTAGATTGCAAGTCCTCCATGGCCAATGGCGTAGGCGTTCCTAATGGTTGAGTTGGCGAACGAGTCGTTACTCGTTGGTCTTCTTTCGCCGAGTCAAATGAAGGAGCCGTAGGATCGGCTGCTTTCTTCCGTTGTTGTTTGTAGTTAAGCAGTTTAGTTATGGGTTTGCTTCTTTTTCCTATTGGACTGCGAGCTATGGGGAAGCAATAATCTTGGTTGAGTTTCGCAGCCGTCAGTTCTTCCAAGATTGATGGAGGATGCAAACTACGCATCCAGCGCTTTGCTTCCAAGTACTGCACCTACCATTTTCAGGACATGGAAAGTAAGAAAATTGTGAGTTCGGTCGTCGTGCAGGTGTCACAAAGTACATCCTCAGTGGCCATGGAGAAAGTTGGCTTTGTAGCATCATTGCAAGAACTACAATCGCGGGGAATGGTGATCGACCTGATAGCCACGGAGAGACACGTTTCAATTGCCAAGACAATGAGAGAAGAGTACAAAAATATAAATCACCAATTTGACGTTTGGCATCTTGCAAAAACAATCAATAAAAAAATGTCGGCTGCAGGTAAAAAAAAAGAAATGCAAGGTATTTCACAGTGGTCCAAGTCAATCAGCAACCATCTTTGGTGGAGCTCAAAAACATGTGGAGGGTCGTTGGAAGTTCTACTGGAAAAATGGAGGTCAGTAATGCTACACTGTACCAACGTTCACCGTTGGAACACAAACCAACATTTCCACAATTGTGAACATGGCCATTTGTCCACAGAGGAGGCACGGAAGAAGAAGTGGTTGATTCCTTCATCACCCACTCACAAAGCCATTGAAAAGATTGTATTTGATAAAACTATAACAAGAGATTTGAGGGGACTCACGGAATTCTGCCACACAGGAGATTTGGAGGTGTTCCACAATATGTGCCTAAAGTACAGGCCAAAACGATTGCATTTTGGCATGGAGGGCATGATAAATCGGACTCTTCTAGCGGTCTTGGCACATAACCATAATGTTGGCCGTCAACAAAGTAGGATGACCGGAACTTTAGGGACGCTTCGCTACAATAAGGCCTTCACTAAAAGAAGTAAACAATGGGTTATCAAACCAGTGTTTGAGGATATGCAATATGACTTTATTGAGAGACTTATTGTTGATGTCCTAGATAGGCACATACATGGAGTTGTGAACGAACTGTGCAGGGGACAACTGCATTGCCACCCAACATTGCCTCTGTTCCATGTCCACCTAAAGAAGAGCTCATTGAGAAATACACATCACGGTTTAAATGATTGTAATTTGATTGTCTGTTCTCTCGAGTCTCCTCATGTCGCAGGTCCATTGAATATGTGTAGCTATGTATTGTGTAAATAAAAGTGATTGCTCTGTGAGTCCTGTGAGATGGCCTTACACTGAATGTAGCTAACTAGGAATGTGTGCTCGTTCAAAGTGAAGGTCAGCTGCTTTGATTTTTTTTGCCGGGTGCCGGAATGGCCCACGACTCAGTATAAGGTTCTATTGTTATTTGACCTTGACAGGCTAGGACCATCCCGAAAGACTTCTTTTTGGGGGTGTGGGGCAATAACGTAAGAAACGATAATGAATATAATTTCAGAAACGAAAGCCATTTAATGTTCGTTCATTAGAAGAAATAACGTCGGCATAGAAGGAGTGGTATTTCGGGGCTGCCCTACGCACAGACACAATGGAAAATGCAAATATAATGTAAGTAACTCTTTAGATGAGTTTATACCGCAATTTAATTACTATACAGTAGCTTTAAAGACGGGTTAAGTTGTACTTGTTCGTTCTATGTGGCATATTGTTTTGTACCGCGCACTATCTTGAGGAGAACCATCTCCTTTTACGGAAGCACCTCAAAACCTTCCTCTTTGCTTCTGCTTTCTCTCTCCCTCTCCCCTGCTACAACTGGTCCACTGTCTGCGACCTCGGTCCTGGGCCCTTCCACTCTCCACCTGCACTGCCTCCCTGTCAACCCCTGTACTGGGGGACTGTCTCAGTATCCTACAGCCCCCCCTTGACGTATAATACCCAGTTGCACTGTCCTAGCTATGAAATAATTTCCCGACCTAATATATAAAATGAATAATTTTAATAAAGATCTGATGGTGAGACTAATTTCATTTTTTATGTTTTTCAAACAGGTACATCATCCATTATTGCATGTGTCACGAGTACCAGACACCGGCGGATGGGTTTTTCAACCGCCAGTTGCTTCTCCGCGTGAACAACGTTACCACCCTGACCATTTTATGGGACGATCGCCAAGTACAAGTATGCCCTTACGCGGTACTAACGGCTAGATGCAACATACAGACCGTTGTGGTGGCCTAGTGCCTCGTTGTTGGAACAGCCATGCGATTATCAGTGCGACCGAAGAGCTTATTTTATCGTAAACCAACACCCTGTATACTGCACACGAACATCGCGTGCCTCAAGACGAACTATTTTGGATCGAGAGCAAAGAAAAATGCAAATCGCTGAATATTCTCAAAACATTTGATGTCAAATAAATGTACTTTGCCAAATGTACAATCTTGCCGTTTGCTTTTAAACCACAGTTTCATATTCCGAATTGTGGCGCTGTATTGTGAGATGATCTAAGACCCTGTGTACAGCAAAGGAACATCGCGTGCCTCAAAACTAACTTTTTGGAACATGAGCAAATAAAAATGCAAATCGCTGAATATTTTCAAAACATTTGATGTCAAATAAATGTACTTTACCAAATTTACAATCTTGCGGTTTAATTTAAAAGTACAGTTTCATATTCCCAATTGTGGCGCGCTGTGTTGTGTGAGCTCATTTGTGTTGATTTCCTGGTTCTGTGTGGAGTCGCGTAGAAGACGCCTGGGCGCGTTTGCCTACGCAGCTCAGTCACGTCACGGATAGAGGCGGGGAATATGAATGTTTTGATAAAGTCTGTTTCAGGGGCGGGGATTTGATTTAGTGCCGCAAAAGCAGGTGAGCCAGGGCGATGGGGGGAAATGATAGGATTATCAGAAAATGGCAGCTGATTTCGAGTGCGTTAATGGACGAAAAGTCGGATAAGGTCCATAGGAAAGTTTTCTACGATCTACCGATTTATGCTTAAAAACACATGGCCGAACCGTAGGGACAATAAAAAAAAAGTCCCGGAACTATCCTTTAAGATCAAAGGCATGAAGCCACTGGACAATCTCTCCCACTCCTACATGGCCTCCTACTCCTACTGATCTCTCTGCCACCAAAGCTTCAGCCACCAAACCCTCAGCCACCACCTCATCTCTGCTGCCTATTTCTCCACCCAAGCTACCAACTGCATAGCATCCTTCCTAGCAGATAGATCCTCCCGTGATTTGCTTTTTGATGGTTGGGATTCGATGGAAAGACCATAAACTGGGAGGTCCATCGAATCCCAACCACCGAAAAGCAAATCCATCTAAAAAAATGCAACGAAAATAAATGTATCGAAATGCTATCTTTTACATTTAAATTACATTTCCATCGAAACTTGTCCATCGAATATAGGAATGGACAAGTTTGGATGGATATGTACTTTTAAATGTAAAAGTTATCATTTCGATGCATTTATTTTTAACGTTAAAATGTTACATGGAGCTGTCCAGTCCTGAAATGTTTAAAGTATTTCGGCACTGGGCAGCTTCATGTAACATTTTCTTTATTGTGGGGGGTTCCCCCCCAACCCCAAAGGGCACCCCACCTCCAACTACAACCCTAACCCAACCCTAACCCTAATCGAAATCCAACAAAATATATTCAATGAAAGTGCATTTCGAAGGAAATGGCTTTCAATTAATACATTCCATTGAATTTCAATTCGATTAATCCATTTTCGATGGATAGTGCAGATACCGATCCTCCCGTGTCCACATCAGCAATTCTACTGCCACTCCTACTCCTGTCTCTTGTGGAGTTCCACAAGCCTCATGCGTCTCACCCACCCTTTATAACATTTACACTAAAACCCTCTTTGAACTCATTTTACTTCCTGGGTATTTCTTATACTAATAACGCTGATGATACCCAGATCCTCATCCCGCTCTCTGGCACTTATTTGAGTGACAGTTCCACCCTTTACTCCATCTATGACCTATCCAAGCCTGGATGGCGACCAACAGCCTCTGCCTGAACGATGAAAAAACGGAGCTTCTTATCGTAGGCACTCATACTTCCCTTGCCCGCATTGATCCTGCCTAACAATCCTTCCTCATTGACAACCACTCCACCCCTTTTTCCCCATCTGTAAAATGTTAATGTAAATGTACCGAATTTTTAGAACTCAAACTTTGGCCCGAAGGCATCTAGGCGCTGTACCTTGATTCCTCCCTCAACATGTTGCACACATTAATGCCATTGCGTCCTTTGCTGCTTATACCACAAAACTCAACGCCTGCAAACCCTTTCTCTACACCAACAATAGTCTTGTAATTACACGCGCCGTCATAGGCACCAAATTGGACTATTGCAATGTCCTATTTGTGGGCACCACCGAATAAAACCTCAATGAACTACAAGTGATCCAAAATAATTCACTCTGCACTGCGCTTGACCTACAAAAATGGGAACACATCACAGCTGCTAGGAGGATGGTCCACTGGCTTCCAGTCCGGGACCGCATCAACTTCAAATCCCTGGCCATTTCTCATCACTGCCTCTCCAACCCAGCTCTGCCCTTCTTTTTGCAATGACTCCCCCCACCCCATTCAATCAAGACCCATTCGCTCCTGGAACAGCCTCAAGCTCTCTGTGCCCAGATTCAAACAAGGAAGAGTGGGTGGCTCCAGCTTCCCTGTCAAAGCCGCCCAGCTCTGGAACTCCCTACCACCTGCAATCAGATAAGGACAATCCTACAAGTCCTTCAGAAAGAACCTGAAGACCTTGCCATTTAACTAAGTTGCCCATGTTCCCAATACTCTATTCAGTCAGCTGCCTCATCTAATTCTACCATACTGTATAGATATATACCCTAATGTCATGCACTGCTTTCTTTGACACTGTTCATTCATGTAACCAGCATCCAGATGCCTGCGGGATAGGGTGCACTCTACAAATGAAAAATAAATAAATAAATAAAATACTATTCTCACTAGCTTAGTAGACATGGATTTTGAGGTCAACTTATCATTACTGGGCCATTTGTGAAATAGATAAGACTATTCGATTAGCATTCCACATGTGAGAATATTCTGATAGAGGAGTGAAGTAAGCCTTATTCTGTGGCGTAACCCAAAATGTAGGAGCCCCCTGTGAGCCATGCTGAGGGCCTCCGCAAAGCTTGACAACAAAGCACGGGCTGCACCACCCTCTCGGCCGGCCTGGACCACCAGGAATGCAAAATGTGTATGATGATCAAGCTGCTGCAGGTGCACACCACGCACTGCACTAGATGACAGATGTTAGTATGTGTTTTAATCAAACCTTCAAACTTTCACCTAGTGTAGAAATTAGGGGGCTGTGCTTGGCTCCTGAGTCTTGACACCCAAATGTACCAGTTAACTCTGCATGAAGAGTAATATTATGCACACAAATGATACCATACGAAAATATGTTCATGTCGGCTCTGACAGTGTATGTAAGTAACCCCAGGTTCGAAAATGTTCTTCTTGTTGTTGCCATTAATGTCAGTTAGATATCTACCACCACAGGAAAAACACATGGTATTGATTCTGCGCAAATGCTTGCCCAACCCCCACACCACCATTTAAGAATACTCTTCATGGTGACTTTGATCTCAACGCCAGTAAAAACATGCACTGCTAAAGTAAGGAACCATTTTGGTGTTTGGCTGCACAAATACCGCCACCCACACCCCACCATGTAAGAACAATCATCATGTTGGCTTTGCCTTTAACTCCAGTAAAACATGCAATGCCACAGTAAGAAAACATTTACTCGCAGACTACTCAATTTCCACCATGATCCCCATCAAGAGCACACATCATATTGGCCTTGCCCCTTACGTGAGAACAAGATGCCATGCTACAGAAAGGAAATATCCAGTATTCCTGCCAAATTTTGCTAAAAACGCTCCAGTATTCCTGCCCTCTATATGGCAGAGAAGAAGCACAGAGCACCTCAGCCAAGCTTCTCTATAGGGTAGCAATAGACGTGCAACCAAGGCTTAAGCTCTCAGGAGGTGATGAAGGCTGGTTCTTAAGTACAGTGTAGTCCCCACAAAGGAATGTCCACACACCATGTTATGTGCTAACACAGTTCTTTATATAAAAAATAAGGTTCAATCTATATACACATTTAATAACACACTGTACTTTGGCAAATATAATATGGCAACTATATACAATCTCTATGTGGTCCCACACTTAGTTATTGACTCCTTTAAAATGCACCAACTGCTGACAGTTTCTAATGGCATACAAACCAAACAGTAATGTGTATCAGCATAGGACATAGGAAGGAAGACAAATTAGATTATACAATAGCAGAATGATTCTCTTGCTACTAAGACACAGTTCTGTGTGAGGATCTCCCCACCTGGGCAACCTGTAATAAAGTGTATTAACAGGCCAGTGCATATATGTTTAAATAGTCTTGTTTCATGGTCAAAATGTTCCACTACGCCAATGTACCAGAGTTGGCGGAGTTTCTTTGACGGCTCATTGATGGATTGCTCATGAGTGGACTCCCTTTAAAGCAGGAGACACGGTCGTCGAGATTCCGTGAAGAAAATGTGAACACCGCCGTCGGGACAGCAGCTTCGAATTTTGCGGTGCTCGTCAAAGGTCACTCGTGGACATCCTGCGTAGCCGAGGCGTGCTGTGCACCTTGATGACAGAGTTCGGCGCTGCAAAGAGGACTCTGGGAGGAGCATAGGCCCGGCAGAGGGCGGCAGGTGTAGGCGTTGGCGTCAACGATCAGGACTTGACAATGGCTGGATCTTCACTCATCAGCGTCTTTGTGGACTTCAGGTGGCGGGAAACCCACCGGCAGATTGTCATCAGTCGATGGCAACTTTGACTTTCTCTGGCAGCACAAAGCAGTCGACATTGATGGCAATGGAGTGCTTCTTTTAAAAGTTCTTAGGCAATCATGGAGCGTGCAGCTCCGGTCGTCGAGCTGCATGGCGTCAAGGTGTCCCAGCTTCTGGGTAACACGTCTCAACGGGCTTTCAATGGTCACCGAAATCCTCCGAACCCCGGTCGATGGTGATGGACGTCCTGTCTTGGATCAGTCCTTGACAGACACAGCAGCTTTTGGATTTCATCGAGGGAGAGCAGCAGCAAAGCTTCTTCTTCCGCTGGGCTTCAGGGATAAGCAGCTTCAAGTTTCAACAATTTGGTAAGTGAGAGGTCCCCAGATATATATATATATATACGTGAAGCCCGCGAGGAGTCAAGGGCAAGCTGTTGTCGGCTGTTCGACTGGAGGCTCAATCTGGTGACCTGCTGGTGCTTTTGTTACCTGTGAAATTGGTGCATCTGTGAAAAACATCTCTAAATCCTTCGACCCGCTCCATTCGCGTAAGTCTAGCAGCATAACACCTGGAGCTGCTAGCAGTTTGACGCGAGCGGGCCCTGTGACTGCCTGACCACGTGACATCGGTCACGTGACTTTTGAGACACACCCCCAGGAAGTGACACACAAATACAGTGCAGTGCGACCCTTGCGGCGTGAAGCCCGCGAGGAGTCAAGGGCGCGCTGTTGTCGGCTGTTTGTGGCTGGTAGCGGTGGTAAGTACTCTCTGAAGAGCAAGAACTCTTCCACTTGATTCGAATCACATTGGGGCATGATACAAACAATGGAAAGCCAAAAACCAAGAACCAGGCTACAAGGGAAGTTAGAAGAATCCCCTGCATATATATCCAAAATCACTGTCCCTCAGATGACATCTGAGGCATTTACTCTTAATGAGGATAATAAAACTGAATATTTAGCCACACATAATAATGACCTAATCACAAATAAAAATTCAAATGCAACACTGGTAGAGGAACATGCTCCCCATTCCCCGAAAGAGCACTTTCCGAGTATAGATAAATTAATTGCAAAACACCAAATGGATTCTAGTCGTCCTTATAAATGTAAGGACCAAAAAGAGTCTCCCTTGCACCAGGTGGAAATGAACCATTCGATGCCACCAAACTATAACTCTGAGATTCTAGATCTTGATGTCCCAATAACAAATAGTAGCCAAAGAGTCTTACGAGTGGTGCAGAGCAATGTGAGAGCTCAACCAGATCAACCAGGTGATATAAAGAGAACGAAACAAGGTGAACAAGAACCCTTTTTTTACACCGTCGCAGCAGGAACGAGCTAAAGCGGCAAAATTACATTGGCAATCTACTTACTCATCAGTACAAAACCATAAGAGTGATCAAAGCAAAACAGCATCACGCAGAAACATTTGCTGGGGTAAATACCCCGAAGCATCTAAAAAACATCAACACCAATTATGTGCCCAAGATTGAGCTCACTTGGTGACAAAAAGACATTTCACTTGACTAAAGTGCTAGAAAAGCCCAGGATGGAAGAACCGTATGCCTCCCCGGAAAAGGTTCAACCGGAACAGCAAATACATGTATCCGAAACCCAACAAAGAATCCCAACAACAATGCTAGATTTGCAAAATACGTTGGTTGCAGTCCTGTCAACTGCAATGATACCGTTTTTGAAGATTCAAGAATATATGGTTGACGCTACTAAAGACCAGGCAACGCTGTTGGCTATGATAACAACGAAACAAACATATGTGGAAACATTTATAAATACCATTCAAGATCGTCTAAATCAAGAAGCCGAAATATCCAGACTATGGCAATCTAATTTGGCAGAACTCGCAAGAGTCGACCGGGTTGATAAACAGAACCTCTTGGAGACTGTATCAACCCTGACCAAAAAATTGATGGAAGAGAAAACGAAAAAGCAGCCGTATTTGTTGGAACACAAACAATACGCAACATGCCATACACAAACGGAAACAATAGATAAAATAGTAGATAAAGCAGATCAAAATGCTCAACATGAGACCCAATTGATCCCGATGGTCCCAACGAACTTGATTATATCCACACATCCAGTCAATACCGAACCGTTGGTGTGTACCCCGTTTGATATATTTGATCTTACAAAACGTGGAATTGTAGGACAAGAGCCGACAACTAGACCTAAAGGCAAAAACACAACTAAAAGAAATCAAAATGGATCCCGTGCATTTTTGAGGAAAATAAATTTAATACACAAAGTATTACCAGAGGACGCTAAGAAAAATAACAAACAGCCGACACTTAATCAAAAAGATATTCAACAAAAAACTAAAGAAGCTAAAAAGATGATAACACACACAGAGAATACCAATGTTGATGACAATGTAATAATCGATCCATTGGATGCACTTCTGGAGATAATTAATGAAGATACTCCTGTCCAACTGGAAAATCTCTCTCCTACAATTGATCTATCAACAGCTGACGATATGAGCGATTATAATTTTATATCAATCAACTCTCAAGATAACACCTTGATATTGGTTGATGAATATCATGACACGGCAACCGAACAATTGTTAATATAATCTCACGAAGAAGAGGCAGTGGACCTCGATTTGGAATATTCATTAATTTCAAATGATGAAACGTGGTTAGAAAGTGAGATGCTTCCTGAAGCTAGTATCCTTAAAAATTTGGTTCCCCAACCCAGTCCAATTTTAATTAGACCTAAATTTCAAAATCCAAACGACACAACAGCTGCCTATAGAATAGCTTTATACATAGCTCTCAACCATTTGTGTTGCAAAGGCGGGTGAAATCACCCGATTTTGAATGGGCGTGCAGGAGGCTTGGCGGGTGAGTCAGCCCTTTACAAGGCGGGTGACACCCGCCAAAAGGGTGTGAGTTGAGAGCTATTGCTTTATATCCAATGACAGAGAATACAGAAGATCCGGTAATAATGAATAGAGCAAACATTTTACGCCTGTTTAAAGCTATTCCACAACTGGAGAAAATAAAATCGGATGATTTGGACCTAGTACTTTTTCCAAATAAGCAAGACATGGAAGAGGTCCAAATAGATTTTTTCAAGCAGGATATATTCCAAAAAGTTCTAGCCACGCACTTTCAGTTTGAGAAACTTGGTTTCGGCGTAGAGGAAATCTTTGTCACAAGGGCGGCAGCAGAAAAAAGGCAAAAAACATGGCTCCCTTTAAATACTATAAAATAACCGACAAGGAGGAACGGACCACAGGGACAAAGGCTTCTCAAAATTATAATAATGCAAGACCAAGGAGGCACGCGGAGGATGATTTGTTGCAGCACCCCATATGGTGTGACTATCAAGAGTCCCCACACATGAAACCAAATTCAACGTCCCAACAAACTAGTAACAACACCCATTTATAACAATCAAATAGGAATGTAGCCCAAAAGCATTCAATAGCACTGGGATCGTGGAATACAAGAGGAAATAAACACCTCCTAGAAAAACACTCAAAAGTCCTGCTGAATTTAGATATCATATGTTTGCAAGAAACATGGATAAAGGATGTGGTAATTTGCGATGGATTTAGTACCCTAATCAATCCGGCGATTGTAGCCCATTTGGGTAGACCAGCATCAGGTATGTTGATTCTAACAAAAATAGTTCCCACATGGACAATCTTAACAAGCAAAAATATTCATCCGTGTGCCCAATATGTAACTATTGAAATTTCGTCAGACAACAAGGACGTTTCACCTGCTGTCAAGGACAACTATGCGATATCCATATTTAATATATACTGGAACCCAAAGGCAATGTCGGAGACGAGATTCATTGATTCGATATTTGATGAAATTGACAATCTGGCCATTACTAACAGTGAAATGGACTTCGTTATAGCAGGAGACCTTAACTTTCATTTATTCGATAAAAAAGGAGGAAAGCTAGAGTCCACCATACTCTCAACTAGAACAGCAAAATGGATGAGAGAAGCGAACCAGAGGAACCTCTTCTTAAGTACCCAACCAACAGATATTGAAGGTACACCTTTACCAACTTGGGTAAGTGAAACTTCCAACTCAATCATTGATTTCATATTTACTTCGGAAAGAATCAATAGATTGATTTTGTCAACAACCAACTTGTCTCAGCAGGATAGCGATCACCATTTAATACAGATAGAATGGACCACTCAAATAAGAACCGACCAATGCCTAATACTCTCAGACCTGGAGCTAACAAATGGGATGAATAGACTCAGAATAAAACCGACCCATATGGAGGAAATAATCGCAATCTTTGAAGATGCACCAATACAAGATAACATAAAAATGGAATACGGTTGGATACTAGAAAAATATCAACAGAAGGGTGAAAAGAAGATCCAAAAACAAATACACTCCCACTACTTCAATATTGAAATTCAAACAAAAAAGAAACAACACTACAAAGTCCTATGAAAACTGCGGAAAAGCAGGGGACCTAATTTTGAAATCAAAATAAAAAAAGCAAAGAACAAGTACTCTAACGAAATAAAAGCGATCAAAACTTCATTAAAACAGAATGATGCAGAAGCAATCTTGAGAGCTCTTAAAGAAAAAAATACACGAAATGTATGGTCAATGTTAAACATGTCAGCCGCTAATCAAAACATGATCCAAGATGTTGATGCAAGCAGATGGGTGAAGCACTACTCAACATTATATCATAACACGGAACAGACAAGTAGGAATTGTTTAACATCTGATGACGAGCCTTGGGACCTGAAATGGGAGAGTGAAGACATTATTAATACCATCAACGGTCTCAAATCCTCTAGAACTCCAGGACCTGATGGATTAGCAAATAGCGATCTAAAAAAATCCCCAGTCCAGTGGACCAAGTTCATGAGCCACTTATTAAGATTAATTGCTAAAACGAAAAAGATACCTCACACCGGGACGACAGCGGTCTTGATACCAATCTTCAAAACTGGAGATAGAAAAGATCCTGCTAATTACAGACCGATAGCTTTACTGGACCCTTCAGGAAAACTATTTGCTGCTTTCCTTTAAACAAAGCTGACTCAATGGGCAAGAGATAACAACAAAAAAGCTATTAGACAAACGAGATTTGTAAAACAAATAGGCACCAATGTCAATCTCCTATTGCTGAACATGTTGAAATATAAAGCAATGGTTAAATCACAACAACTATATGCCATCTTCGTAGATTTACAAAAACTGCCTTCGATTCAGTAAATAGACAATTGTTATGGGCTAAGCTAAGACAATGGGGTTGTCCGCCAAACATTCTGAATCCTGTAATAGAATTATACTCTAATACGTCGATATGTGTTCGATTGACGAAAGGGGGAAGAGTAACAGAATTTATCCCATCAGAAAATGGATTGAAGCAAGGCTGCCCATTGGCTGCATGTCTTTATAATCTCTTCACGTATGACTTTGAAGAAAAAATCCAAAATAACTTTGCGAATCCACCAAAAATTAATAATGAATCAATCCAAACATTAATCTACGCAGATGACATTATTATTATGGATAAAACATTAAAAGGATTGCAACATACAGTAAACAAAGCAGAAGAGTACATGATGGTTAATAGGTTACAAATTAATATTGACAATACAAGAATAATGACACTGATTAATTCAAAAGCAAAGAAACAACCTAAAATGAAGATTCAGATAGGAAATCAAGTGCTCCTGACAACTAAAACAATCAAATATCTAGGTGTAATAATTAATCCATCATCAAATGAAGCAGAATGGCAACAGCACATTGAAGGAAAAGCAAGAGCGCTGGCGAAACAAGGACGTTTCTTTCATGCTGTATAGACAGAAAGTAATCCCGATCCTTACATATGCAAGTGAGACAATTGTCAATCAAAACATAATGAGATGGTCGTACTATGAATCTCTGTTTTGGAGGAAAACCCTCGCCCTGCCGCAATCATTTCCAATGACCAGACTAAGATTTGAATTAGCACTACAATCAGTTCAATCGATAGTATTGTGGAAGCAAATGGACTTGCTAAGAAAAATCATGTCTGAAGAAGAAATACCAGCTTTAGAGATTCTAAAAGAAAAAAAAGGAAGCTGTCCAAATAGCAGCTCTATCGAAATGGTCTAATGAAATAAAAGCGAAAATGACAGCGGAAGATATCACAGACGAATTGTTACTTAATAGACCACAATACGCAAAACGCAAATTACAAATGAATGATTGGCTAAGAACAATAGAAGCACAGAAAACTAAACTTTCAAACGACACCTACACTCAGAAACAGAGGTGAGGGCACTTAACCAATTACCTAAATATTTAGTACAATTCCCCAGTGGCAGTATTCGTGACCTGTTTTTGCGTTTTCGATTGAATATTCTGCCGACCTGTGAATATCAACCGCTGATAGGCAAAACAAACAACAAATCGGACGCCTGTCGCTTTTGCAAGTTAATCAAACCAGAAACCCTGTTCCATGTGATTATGGTATGTCCGGCCTTGAATGAGAAAAGAGACTTATATAAAGACTTTTTCAAAATTTCTGGCAAACAAGCAACTACAGAGGAAAGATGGGCGGAACTCCTCGAAGGAAGCAATCAACGATTGATATTTACCGTCATCAAATTTTGGTCAGACATTACTAATGGAAATATAGTTGCTTAAGTTGAAGGTTCCTTTCTGTTTTATTGATTACGTGCAGACAAATGAAAAGTTTGTTAATTCAAACAAAACATTTTAATAAAAAAAAATAAAAAAAGATATATACATCTGTCCCTCATTCACACTTCAGAGCCAAGCTCCGTCAGCCAATCAGTCAGAAGGGCATTCATGCAGGCAGGCAGCCAATCAGGCTCACAGTGCATTCAGGCCATTCACTTCCACCCAGACACCCATAACAAGGAATGCGGATTGGGGCAAGCACCCAGCCTTTCAGCACCCCACACTGCATTCATGTCATTTTCAGGCACGGCTATCTCATTCTTTGCATCACATACACAGATACCAGAGACCCATAACATGGAATGCATATTGGTCACACACTCCATTCACCCAGGTCCCACCACAAGGGTTTACTCAACACATACAGTCACTGGTAAGGCTCCAGCCAGACTGGCCTGGACTTCCCCACAATAACATATATGGTTCTTCCACCCAACAGCCTGTCAGGGGAAGGGCTTCCCAGGACTCTGGGAAAACAAGGTAAATGGCAATCGAAACCAAGAGGCCACATGGGCCATCTTGTCTCCTATCAGGAATCCCCTGATTCCTAGGTCAGGGCCTGTGTATCCCAAAATGGAAGCTAATCAGAGCACCTGTCAAATTCAGCATGGAGCTGCCACCAGCACATACCCTTCTCTGTGGGCCACGCGCAGGTGCCCAAAAACATACACTAGGAGTACAGGGTTGTACCCCCACCCATAAGGATCTCTTTTCACCACAACCAAAAAGAGGAGGAGCTGCACTGCCAGGAGTCCCACATGGACTCCTGTGCAAAAAACAACACAGAACACACATGATAAGGGAGTACGGGACAAAGACATGGAGGTCCTGCCCCTTCAATGCATTTCCAGCATCACAGTCGCCTCTTCCCCAGACTGAGGTTAGGGTGGCCTAATCTCCCACGAGATTGACACCCTCATCCAATCATCCAGACGGTCAATATACCTTCTGGAAAGGTCATCTACATTATCATAACTCTTCCCTGGTCTGTGCTCAATAGTGAAGTCTAGCCTTTGCAGGCTAATGGACCACCGGAGCAGTTTCAGGTTTTCACCCTTCTTCTGTATAAACCATTTTAAGGGCTTATGGTCTGTTTGGACCTTAAAGGTAGACACTGTAAGGTAGGGCCTAAAACGCCTAAGGCTCCAAACTATACTGAAACACTCCTTTTCAACAGTAGCCCACCTAAGTTATCTACCTTTGAGTTGCCTACTGATGAATATGATATGACGTTCCCTCCCCTTGCCATCTAACTGGGACAAGGCAGATCCAATTCCGGTGGTGCAAGCATCAGTTTGAACAATAAAGGGTTTGCTGTAATCAGGCGCATACAACGCATGTGTCCTTCACAGACTTTCCTTCAAGCCAACAAATGCCCTCTGACAGTCTTCAGTCCAATTAACCTTCCTCGGTTGTTTGGCCAAAGTCAGAGCTGTCAGAGGGGCAACTATGGTGCCATTGTCCGCCGTGAAGTTTCGATAATACCCAGTGAGGCCCAAAAAAGCTCTCACCTGGGATTGAGTAGCAGGAGTCTCCAAGTCATGTACATCCTGTACCTTACTGGGGAGAGTATTTATTCGTCCCCTCCTACCTCATGACCAAGGTAAGTGACTTTCCCCTGAGCTTGGCACTTGGTGGCCTTGATAGTGAGGTTAGCCCTTAGCAAGTCCTGCAACACCCAATCCAAATGAGTCAAATGCTCTTCCCAGGTGGAACTATAGACAGCAATGTCGTTTAAATAGGCCACACAAAAGGCCTCCAGCCGACTGAGCGCATGATTGACCAACCTTTGGAAGGTGGCAGGTGCCTTCTTCAACCCAAAAGGCATGACTCTAAACTAGTAGAGCCCCTCAGGTGTTGAGAATTAAGTTTTTTCCTTGGCCTGGTCCATCAGAGCTATTTGCCAATAGCCTGAGGTAAGGTCAAAGGTGCTTACAAATTTGGCAACACCTATGATGTCCACAAGCACATCTGACCTGGGCAATGCATGTACATCTGTTTTGGTAATGGCATTGACTGATCGGTAGACCACTCAGAACCTCCAATCCTTGTTACTTTCTTGCGAACTTGCCTTGTGGACAATGACCACTGGACTGCACCAGGGACTGGTTGAGGGTTGAATTACACCCAGATCCAATATCTTGTCAACCTCAGCCTGGATGTGCTTCTTCACAGTATCTAACATCTAATAGCATTTGCTTTTGATAGGTAGACTGTCACCAATGTCAATTTTGTGCCTGCACCACAGGGTGAGGCCTGGTGTCAGTGAGAACATAGGGGCATACTGCCAGAGCAATGCCCTGCAGGCCCTCTACATCTCTGGTGTCAGATCTAGGGAGAGATGCAATTCCTCAGCTGAGCCATCCTGATGGTTGCTATGCAGCAAATCAGGAAGGGGCTCACTCTCATTGTCCTCTTGCTCTGAATCTAGCAGAAGACATGAGACTTCCTCTCTTCTCTTCAGGCCTGCGTCTGTTAACATGGACCACCTGAGGGGCTACCCCAGGGACCCCCATGTCAACCAGATAGTTGACTTTGCCCATCTTGGATATTATCCGGAAGGGTACAGTCCACTTATCTGCCAAAGCTCGAGGCTTGGTAGGTTCCATCACAAGGATCTCCTGTCCTGGAGTCCAATCCGCTTGTGAGGCCTTATGGTCATGTCAGTACCTGTTCAATTCTTGGCTAGCCCTGAGATTCACTGATGCCTTTGTAGAGGAGGTACCAAGTGCCTCTACTGGAATTCCCACCCCCATTCTGCCTATATATTGGCAGCCGAAAATTGTGACATACACAAATCCAATAATGGTACCTTTACCGAAGAAGAGCCCTTGAAACAAGGTATCCATTGAGAAAACCCTATATGTATCTGCAAAGAAATGACAGTCTTCTGAAGGAAGTTCTGGAAGAAGTGTGAAAATGAATGAAAAGAAGACTGGTGACGTCACAATGAAGCAGAAATGACGCACCTAGAATAGATGCCAATGAAGAAAGTATATAGACCTTATAGATTCTGAAGGAGAAGTAGCGATTTAAGCAACATTTCGTGAGCGAAATTAAGATTGCACGTGCAGATATGCACTGACAATAAGGCAAAGCTATTTTACAAGTGAACAGATGCAGTAACGCAAGTAGACGAAGTAATCATGAAGCTGGCTACATAGTGAATAGACTGCTGGCGGTGCCGCCAATATATATATATATATAGGAATGTATAGAATCTGGATCTTCCACGATGCATTTTAGCAAACCCTGACCCCGCGAATGAAAGGTCTGGAAGTGTGGTGTAGCAGAATAAAACAAGCTGAAGGCGAAGTAAGATTCGAGAAGGCTTACCTGGCCCAGTGTCAAGAGTCGTGGCTGCCAAGAGCCTGGTTATATACCCGCGAAGATACAATGAACGTGAGAAGCGAGCTGAGCTCCTGTTTGAGGTGTAATGGAAAAATACTAGAAGTGCCAGGTTTTCTTCATTTAATAATTTGTATTGTATTTGTTTATTTATAACGCGCAGACCATCAGGCCCGGGGGCATCAGGGCGCAATTTGTACAGGGTTGCAAGAAAAGAACATACAGGGAGATAAATTACAAAAAAGTATAACAATACAGCATAATAACAATCTTAATAATTACATATCTTACACATGGTACAATGTCCCTAGGCTCTGCAGAGGAAGTATCCCTGAAGTAGTTGGGAAAGGTAGCAGACCGGAAATCGAGCAGGGGAACAGGCGGGTTGGGTAAGTAGGACCGATGTCTAACACAACTATTGCTGGTCAAAGAGCCAAGATTTGGTTTTATTCTTGAAGGCGTTGAAGGAGTCTTCAGCTCTGATGGCAGCGGAGAGGGTGTTCCAAAGTTTGGAGGCTAGGACAGGGAAGCTAGTGCCTCCCGCTTTTTGGAGCTTAAACCTAAGGATAGTAAGGCAGTGAGTCTGAGCAATTCTTAGTGGTCGGGCAGTGGAGTGGCACGAAAGCTAACTGCAGAGATAGATCGGAGCCTTGTTGGCTAGGCATTTGTGCGTGAGGGCAAGCGCTTTTAGAGAAATTCTCTGCTTCACGGGTAACCACTTAAGGCTAGCTCTGGCTTCTGAGATGTGGTGGTTACGAGGGATGTTCAGAGCCGCTCGAATTGCATTGTTCTGGGTGGTTTGGAGTTTGGACAGGTTTTCTTGGCTGGTGCCCTAAATATAGGGCACTGCAGTAATCTATTTTTGCCATGATAAGTGTTCTCGCTAGTGTGACGCTATTGTGGGTGGTGAGGAAAGGTCTGCAGGCTGAAATGAGTTTGCACGTGTAGGCGGAGGTGGATCTGACTGCATTAGTTTGTCTTGACAAGGATAAGGTGGAATCCAGGTAAAAGCCTAGTGTTTTGGTGTCTTTCGAGACTTGTATGGAGTTGCCGTCTATGGTGAATGACTGATAGGATGGCTCCAGTTTGCTCAGGCGTTGTGAAGTACCCAGAATAAGTAGCTCCGTCTTATCGTCGTTCAGACATAGCTGGTGCTGGGCCATCCAGGCTTGGATGACCAAGTAGACGTCATTGAGGGCCTTGGTGTCAGCAAGATAATCACCCGAGATGGGAATGAGTATCTGGGTGTCGTCCGCATAGTTGGTGTAAGAGACACCCAGATAATCGAGCACATCGAAGAGTGGTTTCGTAAAGATATTGTAAAGGGTAGGAGACACGCAAGAGCCCTGAGGAACACCGCAATGAATAGGGGAGGGAGCTGCGGCAGCGGAGGGTGCAAAGACCCTCATAGATCTGTTGCTCAGGAAGGATTTGATCCAGGCCGCTGCGGAGGGAGAGAAGTTGGCAGCAGAGTGGAGGTGCCTGCAAAGGATCTGGTGGTTAACCAAATCAAATGCGGCGGAAAGGTCGAGGAGTAATAACATTGCTAATTTGTCCTTGTCCTTCAGGACTTCGATCTGGGTTTTTAGGTCTAATAGAGCCGTTTCGGTCCCGTGTCTGGGCTGAAATCCGGATTGTCGCAGACCTAGCAGATTGTTTGATTCAAGGTAGTTTTGGATCTGCAGGTAAGCTGCACGGTCCAGTATCTTCAGCAGGAATGGTACTGTAGTAATAGGTCGGAAATTCGTAGGTATGCTTGGGTCAAGGGAAGGTTTTTTTAGTAGCGGGATCACCCAGGCGTCTTTAAGGTTGTCCGGGACAATACCTGTTTCAAAGGAAGAGTTAATGAAGGCTGTAATGAATGGGGCAAGGTCATGGGCGGAGTCCTTAATGATGGGAGCTGGGCACGGGTCACCTTGGCAGTTGGAAGGTTTCATCCTGAGGATGATATTTTCTACTTCGATGATAGTGAGAGGTGCGAAGGTGAAGGGTTTGATGTTGGCAGAGTTGGAGAGGGTGGGCCTAGTGGGGGAGGATGAGCGGTTGTCACGCCTCAGGCAGTCCTGCTTATCTTTTATTTTAGATTGGAGCATAGAGATTTTGTTTAGGAGGGCTGCTTGAATGTTAGCACACCATTTGCTGTCTTTTGTGCAAGTGTCTGGCAGGGAGACTGGGGTTTCGAGCTCTTTTAGGACTCTAAAGAGTTCCTTTGAATTAGAGTCGGCTTGTGTGATACGATTATTAAGCGATTCTTTTTTAGCAATGGTGATGGCGTCTTTATAAATGAGGGAGGCGAGGAGGAAGCCGTCTTTATGCTCATCAGATGGGTGGCTTTTCCACCGGTTTTCCGCGCAGCGTTTGGCTTTGCGAAGGATTCTTAGCTGTGGAGTGAACCATGAGTTGAGGTGTGCTCGTGGTTTAGCCTTTCTAAGTTTAATTGGTGCTAAGGTGTCAATGGCCGTGAGCATCGTTTGGTTGTAGATGTCTGCAAGGGAGGTGGGATCAGAGCAGGCGTTGGTCGCCGCATTAAGAGAGGGGAGTAACAGTGGGAGGAGTTGTTCTCTTGTTATATTTTTTTTATTGCGGGTGGGGAGGGCTGGGGCTATAGGTGTTGGGGCTCGCGGGAAAGCTTCAATGTTAAATGTTATGATGTGATAGTCAGACCATAAGCATGGGGAGTTATTGAGGACCTGGATGTTGCAGTTGGAGCCGGCTAACCAATCAATGGTCCTGCCTTTAATATGGGTCGGTTCTTGTAAGTACAAGGTAAGGCCAAGGTCAGTAAGAGCATACTCCAGATCAGTTGCTACAGGATCCTTAGGGTCGCCGCGACCAAGATTGAGGTCACCTAAGATTATTGTTTGGGAGTTGTTTTTGTATTGTCAAAAAGAAGAGTGGAAATTTCACTGACAAAGGTGGGTGCCGGCCCTGGGGGCCTGTAGATAAGGTGAAGGGTGGCCGTTTGGTTAGGTGTTAGTAGTAATTTGATTGTCAGCAGTTCAGCTGATTCGAGTTTGGAGTTGGATACCACTCTTAGGTCAAGGGAGTTTTTGTGGATGAATGCCACGCCGCCGCCTCTAGTATGGGCAGAGGAGCGGTCACAGCGTGTAATGCCATAGTCAGGCGGTAAGGCCAAGGATAGAGAAGGGCCAGAGGCGGCATGTAGCCAAGTTTCGGATATGGCAATGAAGTGAAGGTTGGCAGTAGTGATAAGGTCGGCTATGTCAAGAGCGTGTGCTGTGAGGGATCTAGCATTGATGAGGGCACCCTTGAACACAGGCAATTTAACCCCTGTGGTCTTAGTATTGCAAGTGGCGGAGGGCGAAGGCGGGCTGGGTGGTGTGTGTGGGGCTTGCTTAGTGGTTTAGGTGCTGGAAGGACGAATACGGAATCTGGTGCCTAGTCTCTTGTTCCTGAGAGTAAGGGGGCAAGGTTGGTTAGGGGTTGGTTTTGTGGCAAAGTGTTTGAGCCAGAGAGCAGGGTCATTAAGGTATTGGTTAATCTGGTTGCAGGGGTGGTGAGCGTCAACGGAAGTTGCTGAAGGACTCGTTGAGGGTGTCAAAGTCATGGTGGGTGACGCTGGGTCACGTAGGTAAGGGCAGGCCAGGATATTAACCTCAAAGGTAGGAGTGGTTGACTTGGGTGGTTGAGTGAATGGGGCAAGGTATGTGGTTAGGAGGTAGTGCAATAGAAGGCGCACGCTGATGTGCATGATGGTGGTGCTGGCTGCCAGAATAGGTTCCCTATGAGCTTGTTGAGAGGGACAAGTTAGGGTCTACTTGAGTGGGCCTGGTGAGATAATGGAAGGGGGTGAGGATGCTATGGTATGGCTGGAAGCCTCGGCACCTAGATAGGGATAACCCAATGGCTGGAATGCAAAGGTCAGGGCAGCCCTAGATTAGCGTAGTCGCAGGCTGTCACCCAGGGCAGTGGTAAGCCTAGATTAGACGTGACCCAAGTCAGGTACGGCACAATACAATTTGAAGCGCCCTAAGGCACAGCACCGTTGAAGTGGTCAGTGGGCTACCAAAGGGTATATTACAATTGAAATGGTCTGTAAGCGACCATAAGGCACAACACAATTGAAATGATCTGTAAGCGACCATAAGGCACAACACAAGTGAAATGGTCTGTAAGCGACCTTAAGGCACAACACAATTGAAATGATCTGTAAGCGACCTTAGGCACAACACAATTGGAATGGTCTGAAAGCGACCATGAGGCACAACACAATTGAAGTGGTCTGTAAGCGACCTTAGGCACAATACAGTTATAAGGGGGTCTACTAGTGAACATAAGGCACAAAATACTTATGATATTCTAAGGTTCGAGAGTTTATAGGGAGGCATGAAACACATTCAAATAATAGTGGCTCAGAGTACATGCCTACAGTATTGTCCCTGGTACTGGCATGCGTGATTATACTCCTTGAAAACCTTCATTTAATAATATTAAATGCAACGAAGGAGCTCAAAACGTGGTGTCTAGTCACATGGTCAGATGAAAATAGACTTTGGGGCAAGCTACATCGAGACCAGAAAATAAGGCCATGCCTTCACTCCCTTTTATTCTCAGACACAGTGAGCCTTCGCAAGGCCGAGTTCAAATGCAGTATTTGAATGGCAGACCACAGGAGTGATGATGATGTTGGCCAAATTGGGTGGGGAGGCATGATCAGGTCAACCCCCCAGCACCTGGGGTACCAGCTTGCATGCCGTTAGCAAGTAGAATATTCCAGAAGGGTACAAGTGTGCCAACCAATTGTAGAGGGCCACGTAGCAAAGCGCTTTATAGTTTGAGAATCCAATAGAACATTGTGTATTAGTTTAACACAGAAGATGACTTGCAATTAAAGACCCATCAACCCAGTAGGCTTTTAGAATTTCGGAACATTGGGCTTTCTCCACCATTTAGCAGGATGATTGCAAGGCTTCCGAGCCGCCGTTATATAACTCTTGCAAGAATAAGACGATACAGGTGGGAAGGGTCTCTCTTTCATAAAATCCCTCCTGGTTTTCACAGGCACTGAGCGGACCGAAGGCTACAGTGGCCGGTTGGAGAAGGAGACGATCCCGTGAGTCAGGAGCTGAAAAGGCATTAAGGGGAATGGCAAAATAAGGTAAAGGGGGGTTGATTAATATATGATGAGGAGTGTCAGAGATATATGACAAGGAGTGTCAGAAAAAGCCCAGAATCCTTAGCTCAAGGAGGTTTTAGAAGGAGTCATTTCAAAACCCAACTTACTTAGGCGACACATAGACAGGTCTATGAGAGGAAATGATTGAAACTGCAGTCAGAGTATTTTAGAGGCTGAGAGAAAAGGAGTGTCATGACAAGGGATACGTAAAAGTCGACTAGTTAGTCTGTTTGTGTGTGTAATTTGTTTATTGAAAAAGTGAAGTGTTGAGCAGTGACAAAGATAGGCTGTGTTGAATAGAGAGAAAAATCGTTATCTATCTTTTTAGTCATTGTCTGCGCCGACTGAACAGGTATATTGGAGTAAACTGAGAAGTAGAGGCTTTGAGCAGCGAAAGTGGTGCATGCTCTTATTTGTTATTTTCTGAAACGCATTTTGTGTAAATCAATGGTAAGTATCGACAGTCAATTGAGACTTGTCGCAATGAGGGATGTTACTCCACTGATGCATCTTTACAAGCAAATGGCAAAACAAATACCCAAGCTCAAACAGTACAGTGCAGAATGGGTTGAGGGTACCGCAGATAAAATGTTCATGCCATGGCCCCAAGGGGGATCGCTGTCAAAAGCGGTTTTACAACGCATGACCAAATACTTACATGCTGTGTACACAGGAAAGAAATTGGAGAAAAAGCTATCTAGTTTAGAGCTCTGGAAAATCTACCAAGAGGATCAAGAAGATCTGCCTCCTAAGGACTGGATGCTTAATCAGTGTATGGAGGAAGGTGTTGAGCCTACTGCTCCCCTTGTTTCGCCCAAAGTAAATGGTGCAAAAGATGAAGGATTGTATCCATTAAGAGAATTAAAGGCGGCGACAGGATATAGTAATCCGATACACAAACCGCTTGCGTATAGCTGTAATGATAGCTTAGAAAAGTCTAAAGGAAAAGAGGAGAGATTTAAGGTCTTGCAAGACAAAGAGGAGAAAAGTAAACAACCAAATATGACCCTATATGTAGAACAGGAGATTAAGAGATGGAAAGGAGAAAACGATAGAGATGACGAGGTTACACTCTTGCAGAACGAATGGGTGGGTGGACAGATATTGTTCAAGCTCGATGGGAAGAATATCGAGGAAGTAAGGCAAGGGGATGATCAAGATAAACAGGATAGAAAAGAGAGGGAATGAGAGAAATGATTGAAAGAGGATGAGCATAAAAGGAAGAGTAGACAATGATGAGAACAAATATATCAGGAGGAGCAGCTAAGAAAGGAAGAAAGGGTAGAGGAGCAAAAGAAGTATGACAACTAGTAGAGAGCAGTCGAATAACAAGAGAGGTTAGAAAAGAAGAGAAAAGAGGAAGAAGCTCTGAGATTACGGGATACAAGAATGCAAAGACGAAAGGAAGAGGAAGTGCATAGAGCAAAACAAAAGAAGGGAAGAGAAAAGACAAGAAGAGGAAAGGGTTAGATGAGAAGCAAAGAAACAAACAAACAAAATTAGGCAAAGAAATAGAACAAAAAAGAAGACAGATGGCACACAATATTGATCGCATTTAGAAAGAGCTGATGGAACCAAGTTCAGTAGTATCATGGGGTGACATAGAGGAGTTTCTCCCGTCGCAGGGAGCTATGTCAGGACCATCTAGGATAAACCTAGATGAGAAATTCGACATAGGAAGCATCAGAGACAGGATCGATAAAGCTTATCAGGAGATGAGGGCAAAAGTTGAATCGGAAGCAGAGGAATAGGAGATCGATCTATAGTTGTCCAGTCACAAGGCAAAGAAGGAAGGTCGTTTAATCTCGAGCATAGAGCTTTTTCTTTAGACAGGCTGACTTTAAATAGGGATGAGAAAGATGAAAGCCATACTGGTTGGGGACTAGATATGTCAGACGAAGACAGAGAAACCTTCAGTGAGAGGTGGGAGAAAGTGCATGCGGTCCCAAGGGATGTTAGCAGACAGACAAGGAAGTGAGACGGTCGGATATAGCGCAACCTAAAGATAGGACGATAGACCACCTGAAATACCCAGAGCGACCTAAAGGACAATCGCATAGTGAGAGGGAGCAATCGCCACCATATGTGAACAGGTTGAGGTCATTGCCAGACAGAAGGCAATCAGGAACCATTGTCCCCTATGTATAGGCAGACAATGGGAGCCTCTTACAGATTTGGGTTCATGCAGTTCTCCTTATTGGAGAAAGGAGGAGCCAGACCGCAGTATATGCCTTGGCCCCAGATAGACAAGGATAATTTAAGATGTAAACTCCCTAATTTAATAGCGGGTGTGGGAAAATGGATGTATTAACTAGAAAAGATGATAGGAGGAAATACCTTATCTAGGGGACATTAAGGGTCTCCTAGAAGCCATTCTTGGGGAAAGGCCTGATGACATTTGTACAAGAGCAGGTTACTCAAGTGTCACAGCAAAGAACACAGCTCACAATGAAGTGCCATTTAATAATTGCAGAGCAGACGTTTGGAGAGCACAGGGTACAGTATCCTGATATGTCAGATGTGGGTGCAATTATGGCACATAAAGTGAAAGATGACGAAGATCCATTTGCTTACATTCAAAGTATTCAGGAACGGTGTACTCTGGAAACAAGGGAGCAGTGGGGGAAATCAGTGCCAATATGTTACCACATTTTGTGTCAGGGATTGCCAGAGCAAGTACAGATATAGCTCAAGAAACTAGTGGGAATGGAAGCGAAGCCATGGGCAGAGATACAGTTGACTATCGCGCATCATTGCCGATTGCTACAAGAGAAAAATAAGAAGACGGAGGATGCTAGGAAACTTGAAGAGGTTAAGTTAGTTCAGAAGAAATTGTCAAAGTATGCCATAGAAGGGGTGGTACTGACAAGTGGAGAAGGGCTGGGACTACAGCAAGCAGTGGGTACATTGCAGGTGACTAATCAACGCCAATCAGATCAAGGAGGGAATGGGTTCAAGCCGTGATGCAGAGGAATGGGTTTCAGAGGGAGAGGTGGTTTCCAGAATAATCAGGGTGGTTTTCAAAATAACAGAGGTGGGTTTCAGAATGTGATGAATGATAATCAAAATGTGTAAGGAGGTTTTAATCAAGGGGGGCTGGTCAGAAGAGCCCCTCCTATATTTTGGACATGTGGCATGAAAGGGCACATTGTGCGAACATGTTGGAGCCAAGGGTATGTACAGAATGGGCAATTCTTAAGAGGGGGGACAGCTTATCCTCCAGTATATAGCTCACAAAATAGGGATGGGTTTGCCCAAGATCAGACAGTGTATCAAGCACAACCGTCACAAATGCAACAGGCTTTGCAACCATAGCAAGCACCACTGAATCCGCCACAAGGGCAGTCACAGCACGTACCCATGCAAATACAGCACAGTACAAATACAGAATAGTTATTGACACCTAGAGTAGGGGGTGTCACTGTCGTGGGAGGAAGTCCTTTTACAGGAACGGGAATAAGCAGGTACCCACAATAGGACAGCTCACAGGGTGACTTGATGTGTTCAGTACTATCGGTAACACCGAACCCCAGGAGGAACCAAGGGTTGATGTTACCATAGGAGGCTAATCTTTTTCTTTTTAAGTACATACTGGGGCAACTCGCTCATGCATATAAGAAGGAAAATATTAGTTATCGAGAAATGCCATGAATGCTCAGGGCTCTCTGGAGCTACAAGTAGAGTTCCTTTTACTGATGAATTGCCAGTCTCCATAGGAGAGTGTGATATGTCTGTTCCATTATTGTATACACTGATTAATATACTGGGCTGAGATTTAATGATGAAGTTAAATATGACGATTTCCTTTACTGGTGAAGGCATAGTGTGTTCCACTCCAGGGATCCATTATCTAAATGTGGGTGAATTTCTAATGGCTTTTACACGGCAAATAGCTCTGCGAGGGATGCCATTAGAGCCTGAAGTCTTTGTTTATGGGGTACAGATTTTGTTGACATGGCTACCTGGCTTAGTGGGCAAAATTATGAGGATACCTGACGAGTTCTTGTTCAAGACACAGGTACCTATGGATGAAGAGGGGGAAAAGACTATTCCCCTAAAGTTACAGGCAGCCATAGTGCGAGGGGAATTGGCCATGCTCGAAGGAACCGATGACGAGGGCAGACCATCGACAATGGTAATTGCTATTGGGGCATGGGTATAGATTGACTGATGTCACAGATAAAGATATGTTTAGAGATAATCCATCAGATGATGAAGTAGCATTCGAGATGAGTATTACATATTGGATCAGAATAGAGAGAAGGGAAATCCCACTGCGAATAGTTATAGTACCACAGTGCCCAGCATTTTCTGATGAGGAGATGGAAAAATTGACAACCTCTTTATGGACAACAGGCCCTATAACGTAGACCTATTGAGGGGGGCGGTGGGAGAAGTTAGGATTAAGCTTAAACCCGGAGCAATTTTAACCTCGAGCAAGGCATTATCCAATGTCTTGAGAGGTGGATGAGGGTATTTTTAAGACTATATAAGCTATGATGGAACAGGGCATCTTGGTGACATCAAAGTCATGGTATAATACAGCTGTGTACCCTATGAAGAAATCGAAAGGGGGGTCATGGAGATTAATTCAGGACATGAGACCAATTAACCTTGATCGATGATGAGGAAGAAGGACACTAAGATTGCTGATTAAATAAATGCAAGTCTGCATTTGGACTGTGGCTCACCACGAACACTCTTTATAGATATTTTAGCAGGAGTGCAGAAGTCAACGTTCCTGAGCCACAGGAATCTTTTTAATTGGACTTATAGAAAGTGCTGGTGTGCAAAAAATGACAGACCTTGATTTCATATTCGATGACTGCAAAAGGGAGCAGTCCCCTGATTCTTTCCTCTAACATCTTTGGTTAGATTCATGGTCCTATCTGATGTCGACATCCAGAGACTCCTTCTGGCTGTCTTCGTTTTTATACTCCGAGCTTCCCCTGCACGTGTTGGGCGTAGCACTGACATACGTACTTTTGTGCATGATCCTAAAAGTGGGCCTGCGATTAGAAGATTGCTGGCAGTGATAATTGAGCAAATTCAGAAGCTACCTGAGCATCTAACAAGGCTGCATGATTAAAAAGGTGTTTTCCTTCCTTAAAAAAAAAGTACACAGGCAGAATGTGGTCCGGTGGGAATAATGCAGTTCCAGAAAGTGAGCAGACTCAATGACATGTGGAGGGACACCAGTGGTGGCGTCTCATGTAATGGTGCATAATGCATGTGTGCACAGCATTTATTATTGTTTTTCTGTTTTTGCTTATCCACGCTGCTTACCTTGCTGGTCCTAGAAAGATAGGAGTCCCTTTGATTCTTCCCACTCCAGTGATCTATGCAGAGTTAGATGTTGCAAGGAGACCAAGGCCATATGTTATTATTCTTACACCAGTGACACATGTAAAGTCACCCATTTCTCTGACAAGTGTTCCTATTAAATACCCCTGTAAGAAGGTCTGTTTTTGATATTCTCCGTGACCATTATGTACAAGCTCATTTGTAAAGAAATAGGCCAAAGAGAAATACAAGGGGAGATGATTATGAGTTAAATAATTATCTAGATAGTACAGCACATTTGGGGAACAGCATGTGGTATCAACAAATGAAAGAGGTGGGAAAGAGTACTTCTGAGGAAGATTGCTATGTTTGTTCTCTCTTACCTTATACTGTGGTCGGAGATATTCATAGCTATAGAAATATACGTCCAAACAGCTCATTGCCTGACTCACCTTGCACTCTCCCATGCAAGAGGTCAATTCCAGGGTTGAACAGAATCCTTGGTATGGAAGACAGAATGGTCAGCTCCAGAAGAAGATGATTATGTACAAGATTTGAAGACAAGAGCGAGAGCACACACCAGAGATCATTTGATAAGATACAAGAAGCCTGGAATGAAGGGAGCAGGAATCAGATGGGAGATAAATAAGAAGCTCAATTGCCAGGGGAAATCTGATGAAGACATACGAAGATGCAAGGAGAGAGACAAATGCAGATCTGGGGAACAATACTTTCTCCAGATGGCTGGGAAGAAGGCATAATCATATGCAGAGCTGGGACAGTAACACGAAATCACAAATCAGTTCAGTTCAGTCATGTGGAAAAAGGATTCAAACCTCTATGGCCTAAGCTTGCAAAGTTGTTGATATGGGTCGAGGACAAAGGAGGCCCATTGCAGATAGTGCCTCTGACAAGTGCAGAGTTATGCTTCCAAAACAATGGCACAATAAATGTTGGAGAGAATCAGCAGAGTGGGTGAATCTTTGATGTACCAGGAATGAAGAATGGAACAATAGTGATAATGGACCACTACTGGGCCTGTGGATCCAGAGCATACATGAAGCTGCCCAGACTTTGGGGAGGACTATGTTCTATAGTGATTGTTCATGTTCCAGTATTAGTGATACCAAAGAGTGACCTGAACATTGGAGGATTTCCAAAAACAGATGCTCACTTGAGAAAGAGGAAGCTAGTTGGATTCCTCAGTCGAGCAAAAAGGGAGAACTACTTCTCAGCTAAATCGATAGAAGCTTTCAATGACAATCCATATGAACACAGGTTGTTCAGCCAGACTTCAGGAATATTCATGACAATCTTCATGCCAGGGATCCAGACGATCAACACTACAATAAAGGGATTCAATGCTATCAAGGAAGAGCTGAGAGTCATAAGACTGATTCAGAATACATATGTCTTGGATATGATTACAGCTATGGATGGTGGTATTTGCGCCAAAATCAGAGAATCATGCTGCACATTCATACCTTCTCACAATGAAGAGAATGGAACCTTGACTGAGGCCATAATGATGCTGATGAACTTACATGTCAAGATAAAGATGAAGTAGAAGACATTGCTGATGAGAGTTGGATTGCATCGATCTTCTCATGGGTTCCACAGTGGATGGCGAGCCTTATTGGTGATGATCATGTTTGGATTCTGTTTGAGCAGAATAATAATCACACAGTGCAAAAAGACAGCAAAGACAGAAACAGGAATGAAGATCATGATTGATGTCAAGTCTGGGTTTGGAGCCAAAGAGCTGACAGACGAAGAAATCAGAGACTATGTAAAGGCCAGTATTCATGCACCTGAGGGAACAAAATTCCTGTATCCAAGAGACCACAAGAAGTATGTGGGAAGATGGATCTACTGCAACCTGAATGAGAAATGCAGTCTTATGACCTGGAGTGTTAATGAACATATGAAATCAGCAGGATGTATGAAATGAGTGATAAAGATATAGTGACTCATTATGACCATATCGGTCTGGTAACAACGGTGCTGGTAAGCCTACCAGCACCGTTGTTACCGGACCAGCATATTACGACTCTGGCGGGTGGTGCAGCACCCACCCACAGAGTTTCACGGAAGCACCGGCACCATTATTAACGGTACCGGTGCTTCTGTGGTCCCCATTCCCATTGAGTCCTGTAGGACTCAAATATGAATGGGGATTAACATCTACCGTCACCTGACTTCCTGGAACGCCGGGGTCGTAATCCCCCAGTTTTTCTGGCAAGCCATGCTCTGGTAAATATTGCAAGTCCGACGGCAAGCCACTAGTAGCACCGGCAGGGTTACCGCCGGACATGTAATGAGTCCCAAGGAGGCCAAAGAAACACTTCTTCAGAAAAGCATGTCTAGAAGTAAAGACTGATGGGAGAGTGGCCGATAAATCAACCAGAGGAGGGTGTGTAGAGGAGGAGCTAAGTGCCTCTAGCGGAAGTCCTGCCCCCATTCGGCCTATATGTTGGCAGCCAGAAATTACGACATGCGCAAAGCCAATAATGGTACCTATACCGCGAAGAGTCCTTGAAACAAGGTATCCATTGAGAAAACCCTATAGGTATCTGTGAAGAATTGACAGTCTTCTGAAGGAAGTTACAGAGAAGTGTGAAAATGAATGAAAGAGAATACTGGTGACGTCACAATGAAGCAGAAATGATGCACATAGAAGAGATTCCAAAGAAGAAAGTAGATAGACATTATAGAATGTGGGATACATTTACCACCCAGCAGAACTCCCCTACACCACCAAACCACATCTCAGCATTCACCAGCAGAATGGCTGCGCTGGCGCTGTTGAGCACTATCGCCTTACCTTAAAACTGCGTTTTGCAGTCACCAAAATAATGGCTGCGCTGTCTTACCAGCCACACATGGGGAGAGATGAAACACCAAATACCTCGAGAATTGTTGCCAATATTGTTTTCAGTGGCTCCAGAGAAAAGTTAATTTGCACTAAAAAGAAAACAATTCAAAGGCAACGCTGCTAGGCTGCCAGCCCAAAGCTTTTCACTCAAAAGGGAAATATTCTGCCTTTTTAAATGACTGCGTCCTGATGCCCTTTTTCATCTGTTGAACAGTACACAGTTCTGATCCAGTGGGACCCAGCAAGGTCCATTCATATTCAGGTTGTGCTCCAGCAAAAGGGGGCATTTTTCACTGAATGACAGGCTGTGCCAGGTAAGATCTGCGAAATAACAAAGAACTTCACTCCAGGCCGTACAAAGAAAAATGCTTTACTTTGCAACAAAATATCAAAACTTAAATCTTCATAAGAAGACCTCTCTCTCTTAGCTTGTCAGTTTCAAAGGATCCTTGTGTGAAACAGATTCTTGTGTAGTAGAAATTAACTATGGCCATGGAAATGCTCAGAATAAAGATACCAGGAGAAGCCACCTTTGAATGTGACATTGCAGCATGATTAACCCACGTGTAAAATGTGCTTTTGACAAACAAGAAAATTATGTTTAAAAGTGAAATGTTGAATTAAGGCTTAGAAATGTGAGGGGGGGTTGTTTGTAAATATATATGGGATATTTAATTCCAACAGATTTGCTTTCTGGTTCAGACAAAATAATAAATAAATAATTAAATAAATGCATTTACTGAGTTGAAGCCACAGAACAGGTTTTTCCTGGCCTGGCATCGAAGGACATTTGCTTCCTGGGAACAGGATCTGCATCCCTTCCAGTGGACCAGCTCCAGAGGCATATGAATAGACAATGGTGGTGGATCTCGCACCCTCATCAGACTCTGTGGCTGTGCTTCAGCCTGGCGGAATGAATTTCTGGGACCCATAGGTGTGACTTTTTTCTAGCAGCACCTCCCCTCAAACTCAAACTGGGGAGCTTCAAAGGCAACTCCATGGCAACACAGGACTAGGGCTGACAGTTGGCTGTGGGTTGGAAGGTAATGCCCTTATTTGGAAGACAAAAGCCAGCCCATCTGGGGCAAAAGACTATTTTATTTAATAAACTTTAAGACTTTTATTTCTGCAAACGGACAACGCAGCAATGTGAAAGTTTATCAGTTTAAATGCAATTTTTGTATCATTACAACAAGACAGGCCTCATTACGACCCTGGCCCTAAGTGTTTAGCGGTGCCGTAAAAGGCTGCGGCGCCGTTAAACACTTAGCGCCTGATTACGAGGTCCCTTTGCAGGACCCGACCTTAACGGCTGGTTTTACCAGCCGTTAAAGTAGGGACCCGCAAAGGGACCTTGGTGCTAAGTATGGTACTGCAATTTGCGGTACCGTACTTAGCGCCTTCCCCATTCCCATTGAGCCCTATGGGGCAAAAATGGGAATGGGGAAGGGCCATGGAGAAAGGGGGAATTACCGCCCCGCCAACCTTGTAATGGGGTAGTAATTCCCCCTTTCTCCATGGCGGAGTTGGTAAGTTACCGGCAAGGACCATGGTGCTATTAGCACCATGGTCCTCCGTCTGGGTCGTAATGAGGCCCATAGTAGTTGTCCCTAGTATGTAGGGAACGCAAACAACAGAAAAATGGAAATCATGGGGAAAGTGTACATGGTGCAACTTTAAAATTCAATGCAAACATGCTCTGTGATATTAGGTACACACATATAAAATTGTAGAATTTTAGGTGAACTATTTCCTCTCAAAAAGTGTGAAAGATTATTAGAAGAGCGAAATGACAAAGTGCAGACTTGGGAGTTGGAATGCCATGCTCTGTATGAAATGTGTCATTTGCCTCTGTGATTTTCAAAAATGCCACAACTATAAAAATGTGCAATTTATATTGTCCCGAGAGGATAGCTCAGTGACAACGTGCGCACCTTGGAAGCAAGACGACATGAAGCAACACAGGTTCAATCCCACAATCCGCGCTTAGAAACCTCTGGGTGTTTAAGCGTGTTATAAATACACAACTAAAACAAAAACAATTACGCAGCTAAAAAACAAACAATACCTCTAACAGCACCTCGACATCTGTGGGCTGTGTAAGCACTTTAAAAAAATCTTAAATAAATAAACTAATTTTTGGCACAAATGACTCTGGGAGGGCCCGGGCAATTTACGCTCACACTATAAAACTGATGTCACGTCTTTGATGCCCAACCGGTTGACAGGAAGGTGGTAACAGTAAACCCTGACCAATCCAGTTGTTAGAGGCATGTCAAGCCAAAGGCGTGCCCCCATGGTAAATCCTGTGATATCACCTACCTTATAAAAGGGGGAGACAAAGGACACTCATATGAATTTTCCAGCTCCTGCGCGTCCCGAGAACCAGACATTCAAGATTCACCTTGCAAGACTCCAGACTCCAATGCCAGGAAAGGGATAGTTCATCCAGGCAGAACCACCCTTCAGAACTAAACTCCATAACAAAATCCCACTAATTCAGGGAGATAGGGGAAAGGTGGCAGAACCCCCATTGGGATTATCCTGCGCTGCCTGCCCTGTCACCTGTTTTATCCAACTGATGCACCTCGCTATCTATTGAGACACAAACCCGGTTGCCAGCTGTCTGCTTCTCGGAGAGTCCGCCGATGTACTGTGACCAGATTCTTTGAGACCAGAAACCCAGTTCCACCCCATAAGTAATCCTGAAAGTACACTAGTAACTGTTTAATTTATCCAAATCCTCTGTGCATTCTGTTCCTTGATTTCCAGGTGTTAGCGTCATTTTTCCCTTCCTTACCGTTCTTTGCTTCAATACTTAGTTACATTTCGAATAATTTAATAAATTCCCATATAGAGCTGAATGTGAAGGTTAACCTTGCAAATTAACCTTCCAGTGTACGGTGTCTTTCTTTAACAATATAATCACTAAAATCTAGTTTAAGTAAAACTTGTCATTCCTTGTAAACCGATTTCCCTTGCACACTGCTTTTGTTTTCAAACCAAATTTCCTTTCCCACTAAGAATTTCATCTTTGCATTCATCTAGAGTTACCCTTTCACTTGCCTATCTTTCCTGTGATGTGTATCTATTCTTTCGCATGAAAACCGCATTCCAACTCTGCCTATTCAACTCGTTTTTCAAACCGTTTTGACATTTTAACCTGTAAAAATAAGAAAATGCACGTTTTCAACACGTGATTTGTCTGCACTGCGTTTTTCATTTCCAAGTCAATTTCTGAAGTACTTAGGACATTTATTGAGAGATTGAGAGTGTGCTAGTGTCCTGATACTGTTATACCCAATTTGTGCTCTTTTCTTTCAACCGCGCCTGGAAATACACATTTAGTAATTTTGCGGGCCGTTTTCCTCAGTTTTCGGGAAGCTAAAACTGGTTTTCTCTCTCCTATTCAGTGGGGGTAGGTCGGATTTTAATTGCGAATGCTGCATAAGGTACCTGACTCCTTGCTACACCTCCCTACCCATGCAAAGTTTGATTAATAGGGGTGTGAAGGAGTGTTGCAGGGGAAATCATGAAATGTGTTACCATTTAAAATCCATTCAAAAGTGAATGTTTCTTTCTTTCAAGTGTGTAGTGTTTATCTTACATGAAAAAGTCTAACTAAGCGCATTCCATCAATCTACCTTGTAATTATCACCCCACTGGTGATTGCTGCCCAATATAAATTTTGTGTGATTTTGTTTGAATTTCGAAATAAATCAATATTATATTACCCTCCACCGGCCTGGTTCATGATCCATTGTGGTCCGGGGTATTTGTAACAGGGGGTGTGAGACGGGATGAGTGCTATCTCAATCTGAATCCTTAGTAAATAAAGTCAAAGGGCCTTATTACACGGAAGGCGGTAAGGGTTAACGGTCACTGGTAATGCTACCGGTGACCGTTGACCCTTACCGCCTTACTATGAGGTCCCTTTGTGGGACCTGACCTTAACGGCTGGTGTAGACCCGCAAAGGGACCTTTGTGCTAATTATGGCACCGCAATTTGCGGTACCGTAAGTAGCGCCTTCCCCATTCCCATTATGCCCTATGGGGCAAAAATGGGAATGGGGACGGGCCATGGTGGCATGGGGAATTACCGTCCCGCCAACCTCGGAATGGGGTGGGGAATCCATGGCGGAATCGGTAAATTACCGGCATGAACCATGGTGCTAATAGCACCATGGTTTAGCACCTACCGTGTAATGAGGCCCAAAGTGTTTCAATTGTGTGCTGTGTTAGGGAGAATTCTAATACTCTGGCTAATTTCCCTTACCTATAGAGACCTCTGCAGCTTTGCTGGATTTGAAGGGTTTGTTTCTTTTTACCTGCTAAGAGTGAGACTCTTTTTGCTATGTGTGTTCTAGGCTATTTTTGTGTTTAATGCCTATGGGATTTTCTCTCCCCAATAGGAACCATCTTTATTCACATGTGTTACACAGCACCCTCAGTGCAGTCACACAGGGGTATCATAGCGACCCCCAAACATAGACTCCATACCCTGTGACCGACTACTGTCTCCCAGGGCATGTAAATTCCCCATTGACTTTACTAGTCGATTTTTATGAACTTAACCAGTACAACACATCTTACTATGGAAGTACTGGAAGGGGTTAATAGTTTTTCCCCTAAGTTCATTTTCGAGGGGGTACCTTAAAGTCCCTCTCTCTAAAGTTTCTGGATGGTGGCAGTGGTTACTACCATAAATATTCAACTGCAAATATTTCCCTATGGGATTTTCCCATTGTTCGAGGCTACCACTTTTTCTGACAGCCTCTAACATACCGCCAGTGCATTAAAATTAAAATTTGCACCGGTAGGTTTTATTTGCCAGAACTTTAATATAACTTCTTTCTCATGTCTTTCTCTATGATCCTAACCCAGGACGGGGAACCTTTGTTCGTCCGTTTGGCGGGCTTCTGACCAGAAGCCCTCCTCCCGGCGCCACTGAGTCTGGGGTGGGTCCATTGTGTGGGAGGGGGAGTAGGACCCCTGGACAGAGTTGCCGCAGCAACTCAGGTCACACTCTATCCTGATAGGCTGGTGGGTCTCCCGCCAAGAAGACCACTCCACTGTGTGAGTGACAGATAGGTTGTATGAATGGGTCTCTTTCTGCATAAAAGCAGGGTCCTGAGGACTGGAAGAGCAAGACGTTGCCACTGGAACTACGGAACCGAAGAGGAGAGAAGCCAAAGACACCTGCGACGACTACCACCACCAGTGAAGGCCTGCTGCAGGGTCTTACCACTTTTTTCCACACGACGAGAGGAGATCTTCATCTGAAAGAGCCTCCTTCCCTTGAGCTGGTGGGGCCAACCAGTTTGCCAATCGCCTTCCCGAACCTGCTGTGGTCGAATTGCCAGTGCCATGCACTTGGAGACCAGATAGATAGCCAAGCAGCTATCGACCCGGACCGCGATTAAAGGGAGCGTACCTTTTAAATTTTGTTTGGCAGCATCCCTGGGTAGTGCAGCCCCTCGAACCTTCCTCCACGACGAGAGCCTCTCTTCCTCTGCTGGATCACCCGAACTGCAGGAACTACCAGGAACAACCGCCACCGCAGGAGCCACTTCTTCACTTTAAGGTACATTGTTCCGCCAGGCCGCCCTTTCTTCGCAGTAGTGCTAAAGATGTTTTAAATCCTTTTCCTACCTGTTGGGTTGGCCACCCCTCTCTCTTAACATTGTATTTCACTTCCTGATCCACCTTTTCAAGATCGTTAACCAAAGACTTGACTGCAGCTACAAGAATATTTTGCTCCTGGGCCCTTGCCCTGTACCATTAACTCTGGCACAGGCCTACTGACTCTGGTCACATTTGTTAGACCTGCTTTCTTGAGATTGATTCTCCATTCGAACTGTGTGGTGCAACCCTCTCTTATAACTACCCATTCCTTCCCACTGCATAATCATTGTGAAATGCCATTTGGCTCAGTGTTCATTTGAAGTACTGCCTATACTGATGTACTGTCTGGCTGAACTGGTTCACACCTGATGGGAAGCATTGCTAGGGGGTATAAGAACCTATTTCTAGATAACTTGTGTTTGCCCTCCCTTGTGAGAAATTGCTAGAGGATCCCTTGTGTGTAGTTGTCACTGTGCCGTTTTGCTCAGTTTTCACTCTGGTTCACTTGGCTACAATTTATATAGGGAGTGTGTATATTTTTCCATTGACTTAATTTAACTTGCTTGATACTTGTGATACAAGTGTTTGCTTAGAAGTGTATTAAATAAATATATGTCTACTTTTTACCTACAAATCTTTGGCTAGTGTTTCCTTGTGCCACAGTACAGTAGGCCTATTGTGTAAACCCTGAATACTGCTCATCTCCCTCTTGAGATAAGTCTGACTGCTCAGCCACAGCTACCAACTAAATCTTTATGGTACGGACTGATACCAAAGGGGATTTATTGCTCTCACCTGTAGTCCTAATCTGGTGTAGTGTTCCCTAAGGGAACTGCACTGGATTTTGCCTAACATGCTGCAGCTAGGCCAGTATCAAGAGTCCTGGTCTCTGTGTCGTCCCATTAGAATCCTTAACAATAATTTTATCGCGAAGTAGCAAATTAAGCAACATTTTGGGAGCGAAATAAAGATTGCACATGCGGAGATGCACTGAAGAAAATGCAAAGCCATTTCAAATGTACAGACGCAGTAACACAAGTAGACGAAGTAATCATGAGGCTAGCTACGTAGTGAAGAGATTGCAGGCGGTGCTGCCAATATATATATAGGAATGCCAAATGCAACTCCTGGTACGACTCAGACTTTGTCACCCTTAAACGTAAGTGCAGGGCGGCTGAGAGGAAATGGCGTGTTTCATGTATATTCTCTGACAAACTGGCCTGCTGCCTGCTCCAATGGGAATACCGGCTCTCTGTCCGCACCAAGAAGAGAGCTCACATCCAAGCCTGCATCACTGCAGCATCTAACAACTCGGCTGAACTCTTTAAAATCTGCAAGGAAGTGGCCAATCCTGCCATGGTCTCTACCTCTCCTGTCCCTTCCCAGGGCCTCTGCACGGCACAGGCTTCTCATTTAATTTCCAAAACTCAGAACATCCTGTCCTCTCTCTCCTCCTCTCCCCTTCCTCCCTCTACTCCCTGCTCTTCCTCTTGCTCTTCCTCGGCCACCTCTCCTCCCTCCTTCTCTGCCTTTCACCTGCTCTCCCCAGACGAGAGTTCTAGACAAGTCTGATCTATGAAAGTCTCATCAAAACAGGTTCATCCCTGTTCCTCCAAAACCATCAAGGACCACATTGACTCCCTGGCTCCTGCCCTGGCCGACTTCTGCAACCACTTCTCTGCCGATGGAGTCATCCCTTCCACCCTGAAGCATTCCCTTGTGCACCCTCTACTTAAGAAACCCTCCGCCGACCCGTCCTGCCTGGCTAACTATACGTCCAATCTCCATCACTCCTTTCCTGGGCAAGCTCTTGGAAAAGCTGGCCATTTCCCAGCTCATTCTTCACACTGAATCTATTGGTTGTCTCCATGATCATCAGTCTGGCTTCAGAGCTGCCAGAAGCACGGAAACTGCTCTCCTGAACATCCGTGAAGACCTGCTCTCCAACCTCAATTCCAACACCCACTGTGTCCTCATCTTACTTGGTCTTTTTTCTGCCTTTGACATTGTCAACCATGCCATCCTGCTCAACCGTCTCCGTGATAACCTGGGGATCACCGGTCAGGCCTTAGTGTGGCTGACTTCTTTCCTCTCTGATCGATCCTCCCAGGTTCAACTTGGGTTCTTCCTCTCCTCTATCTCCATCTCTACCTGTGGTGTTCCCCAGGGCTCTAAACTCTCCCCCTGGATTTTCAACCAATACCTGGCACTTCTTGCACACTGCATTGCTGCTCTCTGCCCCAACTTCCAGTGCTGTGCGGATGACACTCAGCTCATTTTCAGGCTACCCTCAGCAACCTCATCTCCCTCTCTCATCTCTGTCTGTCCGCCATCCAGGAGTGGTGCCACCAACGATCTCTGTCTTAATGCCAGTAAGACTGAGATTGTCTTCATCGGGATACCCACACCGTCCTTTCCTGTCACTCTCTGACCGGCCTCTCTTGGCCTTCTTCCTGCTCCCACCTGTGAGGCTCTTCAACTCCACACTCTCCTTCTCTCCTCAATTCTCTGACGTCTCTAAGAAGTCACACTACCATCTGCAACTCCTCAGAGGTATTCTTCCTTTCCTCTCCTTCCCCCAGAAGCTCACTGGGCCTCATTACGACCCAGGCGGTAAGTTACCGCCTGGGCCGTGACTTTACCACCATGGCGTAAACTATGTTTACGCCATGGTGGTTGGCGGACTTACCGCCCCATTCCGACCTTGGCGGGGCGGTAAGTCCCCAATCCCCATTTACCCTTCCCCATTCCCATTTTTGACCCATAGGGCATAATGGGAGTGGGGAAGGCGTTAATTACGCCACCGTAAATTACGGTGGCGTAATTAACTCCATGGTCCCTTAGCGCCATGGATTTTAACACCTGCTAAAAGCAGGTGTTAAATCCGCCATGGCGCTAAGGGACCTCGTACTCAGGCGGTAAGGGTCAGCGCTGTTTACGCCGGCGTAAACCCCTTACCGCCTGAGCCGTAATGAGGCCCACTGTCTCCAGAGCTCTGGTTCTCTCTAGGCTGGACTATTGCAACAGCCTCTTTCTAAATCTGCCTGCTTCTACTCTGCGTCCTCTGCAACTCATCCAGAACAGGACTGCGAGACTTGTCCTTGGCCCCAAGCCCAGGGATCGTATCTCTCCAGGACTGAAATCTCTGCACTGGCTCCCAGTTGCTGCGAGGATTAAGTTCAAAACCCTCTGCATTGTCCACAAGGCCTTCTGGGGTTTGGGGCCTCAATACCTTCAACTCTCTCTTCCTAAATATCTTCCTTCTCGTGCTCTTCACTCATCCGCCTCCAACTCCCTCTGGGTCAGTCGCTTCTCCAAGCAATGAGTTGGTGGTAAATCTCTTTCTTTAGCTGGGACCTCCATCTGGAACAGGCTCCCTGCCTCCCTAAAACTTGAGGAGAATCATCTACGGTTCCGGAAGCACCTCAAAACCATTCTCTTTGAATCTGCTTTTTCTCCTCCTCTCCCCTACTGACTTCCTGGCTAAAACTGAAGCTGCACTGGTTACCTGGCCACCCTCTGCTCCTGGGCCCAGGTCCCCTCCTCCGCCAGTCGCTCACTTGTACTGCCTTCCTGGCAACCCCCGCACTTGGGGACTGTTTTCTATATCCCTACAACCCCACTACCAGAACTTGACACCTAATGTCTACACCTACCCTTGCACTTGAAACCTGCAGGCCTCAGGGCCATCTTAAACACTTTGGGGCTTGGGGCACAGACCTCTTTGGGGGGCCCCCTCCAACGAACCAAATGAATGAAGGGATCCAGAATATCTGATCACACACCCCCTCGTCACCTTCGCAACCCCTAGCTTGATATGCTGCCTCTCAGAAATCAAAATGAGCCATGGTGAATGCACAAACTATGTATACTAAATGAACACAGAAAACATTACAGGATGAATTGATTAGAGCAGAATGTATTTGTCAACATGAGAGGCAATAGGTTTAGACCTTCAGCGGTATGCCCTAAAATATCCTAACATGTGCTATCTAAGTTTGGTGAACAAAGAAAACTGACTTCTTCAGCTCAGGCAGCCTTGTGGGACCCCCTACAAGGTGGGGCCCCGGGGCAAGTGCCCCTTTTGCCCTCCCATAAAGACGTCTCTGTCTGGCCTTACTTTTACCTATTGTTATTTATTTTATTATCCCATGTAATGCACTGTACCCTCCCCCCGCACTTTTCCCCGTCCCCCTTCCAATGCACTTGTGCGATCTGAATGACACCTAGCCTAGTAGGATCATTGTCTGTCTTCCCTCTGTTGCCCCCTCCCTTGTCTCGTCGCACCTTGAAACACTTGTGTATAGGCACGTTATAAACACAATATCATATAATATGATATCATATAGATTCTGGACATTCAACGATGCATTTTAGCAAACTTGGACCCTGTGAATGAAAGGGCTGGAAGTTTGGCACAGCAGAATAAAACAAGCTGAGCGAGGGAAGTTTCAAGAAGGCTTGCCGGGCCCAGTGTCAAGAGTTGGGCCGTCACGAGCCTAGTTATCTACTTGAGAAGATAAAATTAACGTGCAAAGTGAGCTGAGGTCCTGTTTGATGTGTAATGGAAAAACACTAGAAGTGCCAGGTTGTCTTCATTTACTAATATTAAATGCAACGAAGGAGCTCAAAACGTGGTCTCTAGTCACATGGTCAGATGAAATAGACTTTGGGTGAGCTACATCGATACCAGAAGATAAGGCCATGCCTTCACTCCCTTTTATTCTCTGACACAGTGAGCCTTCGCAAGACCGAGTTCAAACGCAGTAATCGAATGGCAGACCGCAGGAGTGATGCTGGATGTTGGGCTAATTGGGTGGGGAGGCATGACCAGGCCAAACCCCCAGCACCTGGGGTACCAGCTTGCATGCTGCTAGTGAGTGGAATATTCTGGAAGGGTACAAGTGTGCCAACCAATTTTAGAGGGACACGTAGCAAAGAGCCCTATGGTTTGAGAAGCCAATAGAACATTGTGTATTAGTCTAATACTGAAGATGACTTGCACTTGGGATGGGCTTAGTAGTCCTCCTGATCTTAGAGACCCAATCATGATCCTCGTCCCTACAGAAAGTATACTTAGATGTTCCATTTAAGCCTATCACATCCCCTAGTAGTTTTTCTTATTTTGCCACGTATGATGAATTCTTAGTATAAAGTTATGTTTTTTCATGTAAATCGTTGAAAGACTTGAGCAAACGTCCGTTGATGTCCAGTATACCACCTGTTTTAGATAATTGTTAATAAAAAAGCCGTGAATTTGCCAAAATTCTTGAGTCAGTCTGATTATTGATGCATGAGTAAGATCTGCATCCCCATATATCTCAGATACTGTTACCTCATCTTAAAGGGTCTACGGATTCACCTGTGCCATCCTCTGTCTGAAGCCTAACACATAGTCCCCCACTTGCTGGGCAGGACCTGGAGGGGCAGCCTCCACGCCTTCTCTGATTAAGGCAAGCTCCCCCCCCTGGGATGTCCAAAGAGAAGCTCAAAGGGGCTGAAACCAACACCCTCTTGAGGCACTTCTCTATAGGTGAACAGCAGGCATGGTAGAAGGAGATCCCATTTCTTCCTTACAGGATCTTCCAAAGCACCCAGCATGCCCTTGAGAGTGTTATTGAACCTCTAAACCATACTATTGGTCTGGAGATGGTAGGAGGTGGAGAACTTATATGTGACCCCACATTCCTTCCACATCGCTTGCATGTAACTAGACATGAAGTTGGATCCTCCGTCAGAGACCACCTCCTTAGGGAATCTAACTCTGATCAAAATGGCCAGGAGAGCCCTGTCAACCACCTTGGCAATAATGGTCCGAAGGGGTTAAGCCTCAGGGTATCTGGTGGTATGATTAACCAGGATCAGGATGAACCAGTGTCCACCTGACCAGCCCTCTCAAATGGTGTGCCAACCACTGGCAAAGGCTGCAGTGACACTGTCTCCAGTCTTGCCAGACAAATGACAAGTGGGACAGGTCCAGCAGTGGGACTCCACTTCTACTCCTATCCAGGGCCAGTCGAAATGTGCAGAGAGCCTTTGCTTAGTCTTCTTGGCCCCAAGATGACCAGCTAAAGGCACCTCATGCGCCAACTGCAACAGGAAGGGCCTGTAAACCTGGGGTACCACCACCATCTTGTGGGTACCAGGTTCAGGCTTAGTGGGCTCACTGCAAATGAGCTCACCCTCCCCATAAATCTGGAATGACCTTGGCACATCACCTTGTGCCTGGGCCTGGGCCGGTTTTCTTAGACCCTTCGAGAGTGTGGAACTCTCTCTGACCCTTATAGAAGTCTCCACTAGAGGCCCCCCCTTTAGCCAGCAGGCATTGAAGGTCAGGGTGATCTTCTGGGTTGAGCACCTCTCCCGCAGGAGGGTCTTCTGGCTCTTCTTCCTCAGGAGTTGAATCTCGGGTTATTACTGTACCCAGCCCGTCCAGATCCTGAATCCCAATGGGTGCTGTTGAAACAGCAGGAAGAGACTAAGCCCCCTTCACAGAGGTGGCCTTCTTGCTCTTCTATCTTGTCTTGGGTCTCCCCTTTGGCTTGGGCTGACTAGCAGTCAGACTCGGTGTGACCTGAGACCTAGTGACAGCAGTCAGGGGTAGTCCATCATGGATCAACCCCAACTCTACTAGATCATGCCCCAACAAGATGTTGGCAAGTACATTGTCCTGAACCAGGATTGGAAGCTTTGCTGTCTTGTCCACACTCGTGATGGTGACTAGGGCTACAGGAGATAATTTGGGAGGCCCACCAGCTAACCTGGTAGTTCTCAGAGGAGCACCTACGTAGTCCTCTGGCATGATCAGGGTTCTGTCCACCACTGTCACACTTGGCTTTGTGTCTCTCAAACCAGTAGAGGGCTGGCCTTTCAGGCGGACACTTCTCAAAAATCAGCGGGTGTTTTGCGAGATAGTATCCAGTACTTCTGCGTACTGGTCCCAGGCCCCAAGGGACACTAAGGTAATATCTGCAGGAAAACCAAATGTGATTTCTGTAGAGGAGGGGAGGCCAGTGGCCTCCTCCTAAGGCATGAAGCAAGAGTAGGTCAGGTCATCCTCCTTGTGGTCCAGAGCCCCACAGTCCCAACAAGTGCTATGAATACGAGGTACGGTACTGGTTCCACTGGGAGCCTGCTCTGTAGCAGGAGCACCGCTACCCTGACTCCCACCCCCATAAGACTTATCCCCACTAGATTGTTGGTTCTTAGGAGAGGAAGGTTAAGGTTTATTCGACTGTGATTGCATTTGGGACTCCTCACACTTCTCAGAGGCTTGTTTCATTTTTTCCATGCCCTTCCCAATGGGTTCCTTAGGGAACACCCAGTGGGAGACTGTAACGCTCACCTGATTCCCGCAGAGGCGCCGGTCTTGACTGGGTGAATGCCGTATCTTCAAAGGTGATGTGTAACACACGGTTGGCTCTTTGGGCTGGACCTCTGTGCACTGTATGTCTGACTCGAAGAGTCAGATGTCTGCAGATAGAAAATATGGGATTAATGAACTGGGGTTATTGGGTGCCTCTCTCCTCTTCCCTTTCTCTTCTCCTGTAGAACCCCAAAGGTTAACGCCCTCACCTTAGGTAAGTGAACGCCGAGCTCTCCATCTGCCTCGGGGCAGGGTGCCGTAACCAGTTTCTTCACTGGATAAGGGTGCAGGCCTCTTGACCTCAGAGGACTGCTGTCCGTCGTTAACTGCACGAACGGTAAGTTCTGGGCACTTCAAATGTCTTAAAAGTCTTTTGTAATGATATCTCTTGTTTTGCAGGGTTCCGGCGATGGCGGATGGCGGGCTGATGAGAGTTGAGGATCGAACCCGCGTGAGGAATAGAAGCGCCTGGAAGCACGTAAGTAAGCGCTTGTAGCCTGCTTCACGATGCGCATTAACTGTCCCTTTTATCTTGCAGGTACAAGTTCAGAGCTTTAGAGAAGCTGAAGGGTGCTGGAATACCCACTGGATTCGGCGTGGGAAGGAGTAATGGCACGTGAGTAATAAAGTTGCCCAATGTCTTTAAACACACCTTCTTTTGTCTTTCAGATGCGGGATGCAGCGCCGAAGGCCTCCGGAGCGTGCGAAGAGCTGGTAAGCTTTTGTCTTTCAGATGCCGGAATGCAGTGCGAAGACCTCCGGAGCATGCGAAGAGTAGGTAAGCCTTTGTCTTTCAGATGCCGGAATGCAGCGCGAGGCGTTGGTGACAGCCGATGGACCAGGTAAGAGATGCGCTGCCACTGAAGACCGTAGTGCTAACCTGTTCTTTCTTTGTCTTTACAGGTGCTGCTGAAGACTGGATTCCAGGATGGTAAGCCTTTGTTCCCTTAGGCCCAGGATCAGAAGCAGAAGACACGATGAGCGTTCTGCTGCAGAGAATGCAGAATAACGCAAAGCAAGATTCATCCATCGGGTGTGGTTTAAATAGCCTCCTGTAGTGCTTAGGTGTCTCCTTCCACAGCCTCGCCTAGGTGAGAAAAGAGTTCCTGCTTTCCAGAAGAGTTCCAGTGTTCTGAACCTAGGGAGTGGCTCCTGCCCCACCCAACAGGAAAAGTAGTCCCAAACAGAAGAGGATCAGGGGCTCAACTGGCAGGTAAGTAAGCAGCATGGTCTGCTGCAGGTAAGTCCACCCAAGCATTATGAGCCCGGCGCTTCCAGCGCTGGGACTGGGCATCTTTATGAGCCTGGTGCCACTGGCGCCAGGACAGGGTCCAAAAGGTCCCAATTGGGACTGGCTGGCACTCGGAACCGGGGTTATGGGTCTGCTTCCAAGGGAGTCGGGCAAGTCCTGATCTTTTGGAAGCAGAGATCATGACAGAGACCCACTTGTTGTCCCAAAAGTTATGGTCAGCAACATACTGACGCAGCTCTGGTGCACAGGCTTCAGAAAAATGCTAAAAAAAACAAAAGGTGGGAAAATTCAACAAAAGGTTTCATATGTGCAGCACTCGCCCAGTCAACCCAAGACACATTCTCGCTTTTCTTATAATCCCTGAACCTTTTATGTTATTAGGTAGGTGTCTTGCCAAACTTCACAATTAAAGCAGATTTCATGCACACATACTGACCCCTTTCTTCCACACTCAGTTTCAGAATACAGTCATAACCAGTCTGAGCCACTCTACTTAACAAACACTTTGCCCAATATCTTTTATCAAAATCATTGATTCCACAAGCCATTTAAAACACTTCAATCCATTGGAGGAATTCAGAATCCTCCACATACACACCAACCAAATCTTTCATAAACTTGGTGGCAGGGGACCTGACACTATCAACTGGTTTGGCTGAAGTCTCTCCTCTAGCTGGATTCTCTGATATTCAGTGTCCTTGTTTTTAAGTTCAAGATCCCTATCTTTGAGTAGCACTTGCTGTGCCAATTTCTCCTTCTTTAGTTTAGCTTCAGTTTCCAACTTTTTATATTCAAAGGCCAATTTAATCTTCAACAATTCAAGTTCCAAGGCATTCCCTGAAGAAACACTGCTGGGCTTTGGAATAGAGGCAGCAGGAGAGGTGGCACTCCAAAAACGGATTCAATAATAACCCCAGGGGCAGGGCCCTCAGTGGTTTCACCCCTTTGCCCCCTTTCATCAAGAACATCACAATCAGTCTGGTAGTCCACCAGGGCAGCTACCAGCTCAGTCCTAGACTTATCTTTAAAGTGTAACTCTCTGGCTTCACAAGCACTCTGGAGAGCCTCTAATCTCATCCTAGTCAATTTACCATTTGCAATATATTCCATGGCTTGTAATGTAGTTATCCTAGTACAAGCCAATAAACCTTACATTAACAAAGTGTGGCTATTTTGTAGGTGGTAAGGCTACATACTGATTCTTAAAACCATTAGCAACCCACCGCTGCCACCAGTGTAAAGACTGGAGGGGGTTATCTGCCCCCTCCAGTCCTCTATATGGAAGATTAGAAGCACGGAGCACCCCAGCCAAGGTTCTCTATAGGGTAGCAATGGACAAGCAGCCAATGCTTAAGCCCCCCACAAAGGAATGTCCACATACTATGTTATGTGCTAACACAGTTCCTTATATGAAAAATAAGGTTCAATATATATACACAATTAATAACACACTTTGTACTTTGGAAAATCTAATATGGCAAATATATACAATGTCTATGTGGTACCACAGTTAGTTATTCACCCCTTTCAAATGCACCAACTTCTGACAATTTCTAATGGCATACACATCAAACAGTAATGTGTATCAGCATAGGAAGAAAACAAGTTAGGTTAAACAATGACAGAATGGTTCTCTTGCTACTAAGACACAGTTCTGTGTGAGGATCCCCACACCTGTGCAACCTGTAATAAAGTGTACTAACAAGCCCAGTCCATATATTTTTAAATAATCTTGTTTCCCGGTCAAAATGTTCCACTATCCCAATGTACCTAAGTTAGCAGAGTTTCTTCGATGGCTCATCAACAGATTCCTCATGAGTGGACTCCCTATAAAGCAGGAGCCTTGGTCGTCGAGATTCCATGAAGAAAATGTCAACACTGTTGTCGTGCCAGCAGCTTAGAATTTTGTGGTGCTCATCGACGATCGCTCGTGGACGCCCTGCGTAGGCGAGGGCACCTCGATGACAGAGTTTGGTGCTGCAAAGAGGACTCAGTGATGAGTGCAGCGGCAAGTGTCAGCGTTGGCGTCGACGATCGGGACTCGACCATGGCTGGATCATTATTGTCTGCGTATTTGTGGATTTCAGGTGGCGGGAATCCCACCAGCGGATTCTCCTTGGTCGTCAGCTACCTCGACTTTGGTGGGACAAAGCGGTCAACGGTTATGGCAAAGGACACCTTTGTTTAAATGTTCTTAGGCAATGGTGGAGTGTTGCGGCTCCAGTTGTTGAGCAGCACGGCATCAAGCTGTCCCTGCTTCTGGGCAACATAACTCGACGGGTTTCCAGCAGTCACAGAAATGCTCCGAACCCCGGTCGACGGCGATGGATGTCGATGACCTTGATGTCCTGGTGCTTTACTTTAATGTTCCCAGCTGACCCCAGCTCCTATCGACAGCCTTATTGGACTGGCTTCTAGGGTGCCTTCATGAAGATCAGCTTCTGCACAATGTTCCCTCGTAGCTCGGGAGAGGTCTCCTAAACAGGTCCTCTCTTGGATCAGTCCTTGACAGACACATCAGCTTTTGAATTTCAATGACAGAGAGCAGCAACAACCTTCTTCTTCCAGCTGGGCTTTAAGGATAAGCAGCTTCAAGTTCAACTTCAGCTTCTGAACAATTTGGTAAATGAGAGGTCCCCAGATATACATATCTGTCCCTCATTCACATTGCTGATCGAAGCTCAGTCAGCCATCAGTCAGAAGGGCATTCATGCAGGCAGGCAGTCAATCAAGCTCAGAGTGCATTCAGGCCATTCACTTCCACCCAGACACCCATAATAATGAATGTGGATCGGGGCAAGCACCCAGCCTTTCAGCACATCACACTGCATTCATGTCAGTTTCAGGCACTGCTGTCCCATTCTTGGTGTCACACACACACACACACACAGATACCAGACACCCATAATATGGAATGCATATTGGTCACACAATCCAATTCACTAGGTGCCACCCCAAGGGTGTACCCACAACATACAGTCACTGTGAAGGCTCCAGCCAGTCTGGCCTGGACTTCCCCACAATACCATATATGGTTCTTCCACCCAACAGCCAGTCAGGGGAAGGGACAGAGTCAGGGCTTCCCAGGACCTTGGGAAAACAACATAACAGGCAATAGAAACCAAGAGGCCACATGAGCCATCTTGTCTCCTATCAGGAATCCACTGATTCCTAGGGCAGGGCCTGGGTATCCCAAAATGGAGGATACTCAGATCAACTGTCAAATTCAGCATGGAGCTGCCACGGGCCCATACCCTGCTCTGTGGGCCACACACAGGTGCCCAAAAAATACACTAGGGGTACAGTACTGTACCCCCGCCCATGGGTGGCATATGGGTATCCCAAGAGTCTCTGTTCATCACAACCAAAAAGAGGAAAAGCTGCACTGCCAGTAGTCCTACATGGACTCCTGTGCAGAAAACAACACAGAACACACATGATAAGGGAGTACAGGACAAGGACATGGAGGCCCTGTCCCTCCAATGCATTTCCAGCATCACACCCCAAACCCCCATCCATGTTATAACATTCATCAAGTTTCCTCTGCCCAAAAATACCAGTAAAACATGTAAGAAAACGTTCATGCTCTAGAACCCCTTGCCTGGACTCCAGCCGTGAGTGCACACATTCATACCCATTTTTCGTGGATGTATTAATTGTACAGGCGTAAAGATTTTCCACAAATATGCCAGAACAACCAAGCCTGAACCAACTCAAGTGAACTAGGGGTACCGCCCCAAAATGATCTGAATAATTGGTTAAACTGTTTATACAGCACACTTTCGGGCATCATCACAAGTTTGGCCTGAGCCCTATGGGATATTTTGACCCATTCCAATGTGCCCCACTGCATCACTTTACAAATGGTAAAAGAAACAGCACAAAATGGATGCGCTGACTCCTGTGTGTGCCAAAATATTGAAATTGCGTTTAAAAAGGCGGCACACCCTGCCATACACAGTCTGGGGGGGTGATAAACAGAGTTCTCACTGCAGGATGCTGGGAGAGGCTTCTCACTGAACTTCAAAGGACTTGCCATTTGCTCACACTTGGGAAGCAAGAAAAAAAAACGGACTTGTGATTTTTGGATTTAAAATGCTTATTTGCCACTGAGCTTCAAGATATTTAACTTGGCAGCCAGAATAAGTAAACAAGTGAAAAATACACACATATAAATCTGAACTGAGGCTAGCCATTTGAAGACTTGGTGGGATGTCTTACTGCGTATGGAACTGAAGTTATGAAAAATGAATAATTGCACAGAAACTATTAATGCTACAAATCTAATATTGTGTACTCATGTTCTAGGGGTGATTGCACATATATGTACCGAATTATGAATTGCTAGGCCAAACCTTTATGATTAAATTTGCCAAAATTCAATAGAAAGACAAAACCAGGTCACACCGATTTGGGAGTTGGATGTAAATGTCACTCATGAAATGTGTAATTTATGTATCCGATTTTCTTAGAGGGCATAAGTATATAAATATGTATTTGTGGGAAAGTTACATTTTGGTCCCAATAACTATGGGAGGTTTGCAGTCACATCATAAAACATGACAACCCTTTCTTTCATCCAACCAGCAAAGAGCAAGGAGGGAACTGTGCCTTTGACCAATCATAGCCTTGCGGGTGTGGGTTGTAAGTCTGCCCCTACCATGAACTGAGTGATGTCATTTAGCATGATAAATAGGGGAACCTCACAACACACAGACACACTGATTCCTGACTCCATTCTGTTTTCCGAGTGGCACCCTGTTCCTGAATTTTCCATCTTGTTCCTGATTCCAGATTTCTTTGCAAAACCAAGGCCTCAGAATTGCTGAACTCCTTTTTCAGCTTGGCCCAAATCCTGAAACCATCCCAAAACCTAAGGGAAGACATTTTGATCAAGTTTGTCTTGCTACCATAAAGGCTTGCCTGCTGAAACTCTCCGCCCCACTGATCTACAGTGTCCAGCAACCAGAAGGGCCAATCCAGTCCAATACAGTCCAAGGTGCCATCCAGTCTGAGGTGCCAGTCCAGCTGATCTAATTCCACCAGATGCACCCTGCTGTCCTTAGACCCGATCCGTGATGACCAGATCCCTTGACGGTCCAAAATCTTACATTAAAGTGGACTGTAAGTATCAATAGGAATCATAGTAAACCATAGCAAATATTTCTTTGTCCTATCCCAATCTATAACTTATCCCATCTTTAACTTAAGAATTTATAATATTGTCAGAACCATTCTTTCAACCCTATTTGTGATTCCGAGTGTTAGCGCTGATTTCTCCTCATTCTGTTTTACTAGACCATAAGCCATTAGTGATTTGGATTAAATAAAGTAATTCCCATAAAGAAAACGGGGTATCCGCCACGTGAAGGGTTACAAGCGGTTGTGGAGATTCACGGGTGGCATTCTTCTTTTTCTTAGCCATTAAATCTAGTTCATGCATACCTTCCTCAATTTAATAGCTAGAGACTTAATTTCAAATCTGACTTAAACCTAAGACCTTTAGCTACATCCTTACCCAAAAAACGCATCCAAACAGTGCATTTGGCCCATTTTTCTTCAAAACCGTTTAGTGAAAATTAGGCAGGCATTTTCATTTCTGCAAAGTTTTACACAAGTGATTTCCAATCTCATCTATTGCCAATCTTCCATTCTGATTCAAAGTGTGTACTGTTGCTCCTATTATAGCTTATGATTGTTAGCATCTTTTCAATGTTGCTCTCATGGGAATTTATATCAATTTAAGGATTTCTGCACACTTTTCATTGTTTTGCTCAGCCATTTTCAAATGTCTTTTTAAAAGTGTAACATTTCCAAATCATTCTTCTCTCTTGTTTGGGGAAGGAAGATTGTTTTCAAACCCTGTACACTGATCTTTATTCCTGAATACCCACTGCTTACTTACATCTCTGTACAATTGCTTCTTTGTGAGTTGAGAAATTTGCAGGGGGAAATCTTAACTTAAATGCTATCTTTTCAAACAAGTCAAAACTGTTGTTTTCTCTGACATTTTATATTCTGTGTTGCTATAAGTGAATTCAACTGCCTTACCTACTTTCTTATATGTATTGTCACCACATTGGTGATTGCTGCCCCATATATTAAAACATATGTTTGATTTGAATTTTAAATAAATAAATAAATAAATAACTAAATAAATAAATATTACTTTTACCAACCAGCCTGAATCCTGGTCCATGGTGCCCTTAGGGTATTTTGAGAAGGGGTGTTATACAAATGGTATATCACTCAGAATATTTAACCTATAGACACAATAAATAAGTATTTCATTTGTGCATTGCATGCTAGGCTGAGACCCGGGTGTATTGCCTGATTGAAATCCTTAACAGCCCTTAAATGCAGTGATAATGGTATTACTGCCACATTTAATGGCTGGTCATATCACGAGTTGGGTGGAAAATGGTATTTTGTTCTGGAGGTAAAAATGTAAGTTTTCACCCGTTTTCGGTGTTATTACTGACAGGTCAATTACCGCTGGCAGTAATAGCGCTCCCCAACCCCATTGGGTCCTATGGACCCAATGGGAATGAGGATTTACTTCCCCCCTCCCCGCAACTCGTGATTTGGTACAAATTGTGCCAGACTGAGCTGCGGTAGCGCTATTAGCGTTGGGCAGTATCCACCCAACTCGTGATGACACCCTTTCTGTGGAAGAATTGGGTAATTGTTTGCTGTTGATTTTGTATGGTAACGCCAATCCAAAAATCCAATACATGCAATTCACCAACAGTGCAACGGGGCATTTCCAAATTTTCACGATTCATTTACCCATAATATTTGCTAGTATGAAAGCTGGCTGTGCCCATAAATGTCCATGATGGCGCACCAATATATGCCAGTATTTTCATTTAAGTACATCATCATGTTTGCTTTGTGCATAATGCCAATAATGATACTATAAGAACAGATGTCCAGTCTGCACATGTAAGGACACACTCATATTGGTTTTCCATTAAAATTGCCATGCCACAATAAGGAAACATGTCCAAACTGACTGCACCAAAATGCCATTCTAGCCACATAATAATACTTATCATGCTCACTTTACCATAGATGCACAGAAAGAATGCTGTGCCATAGTAAGAAATAGCTAGACTGACTGCATGAAAATGTCAGTCCAGCCATTTCATAACACATATCATTATTGCTTCATCATAGATGACCAGCGAAATATGTCATCACACAGTCAGAAATGGCTAGAATAGGTGCACAAACATCCCTGTCTAGCCACGTAATAGCATTTATCATGCTTGCTTTTTCATGGTTGGATGTCCATTAAAAATGCCATGCCAAAATAAGAATTGACTATCCTGGTTTCATCAAAATGTCCATCTAGCCATGCAAATACACATATCGTGCCTGCTTTTTCAAAGATGCCCGCTAAAACATGCCATGCCACAGGGAGTAATTGCTAGACTTGCGACACCCCAATGCCAATCTAGCTAGGTGATAACACCTATCATGCTTGCTTTATCAGAGATGGCCAGTAAAATATGTCATGGCACAGTAAGAAATGGCTAAACCTGCTGCACCAAAATGCCAGCCTTGCCATGCAATATATCATATATCAAGCTTTCTTAATATGGCTGGATGCCATATTAAACCATTAAAAATATCATGCCACAGTAAGAAATGGTAGTATGGCTGTGCCAAGATGCCAATTTAACCACGTAATAACACTTATCATGCTTAATTATAAATGACCAGTAAAAATGTTTTGACACAGTAATGGCTAGACTGTCTGCCCCAAAATGCCAGTCTAGTCAAGTAATAATACCTTTGCTTGCTTTATAATGGATAGAAAATGAAATGCTGTACTAACAGTACCATCTTTCCCTCCCTCCCACTGCCTCTCACCCTCCAAAATCAGCTTCCCTGTGGTCAATCAGCACAAACACATATGCAAACACACATTTAATTTAACATTCACTCACTAATTCACACACACACTCAGCCATCCAAACGTCATTCACACACTCTTTACAAAATACATACAATACCATTGCATGTATGCACGCATACACACAAACATACATCATAAACATCCAACACCCATGAACACTTGCACATTTGCACACATAATTACAAAATATATATACATATATATTTATTTTCTTACCTGCCATCCCGAATCTGTCTTCCTCGAGGGACAAAAGGCCTCTTGCTCCCATGCTCCACTATGCCAGTGAGGGACTAGGAAGCAGGTAGAGCTTCCTGGTTCCTTACTTGTGCAATGGAGTGGTGGGATCTGGAGCATCTCCACTGCATCACCAGAACTGGAACATTTCACAAGCACTCTGACTTCAGAAAAAAAGGATTTCATTATGCACTTCGACTTCAGAAATAAATTATTTCTTTCTTAAGCTGGATGGGGCCCCCCAGGGCATGGTGTGACAGGGCCCCCTGCAATACTAGGGCTGTGGGGCCCCCGCTGTGCCAGTGTCCATATCCCTTTCAATAGATGACAAAAAGATATTTATGGAGAGATTCTGCTTATCTTTTTCTCCCATAACTGTTGAATCTGCTGTGAAGTAACTGAAACTGGGTCTGATTGACTTGAAATGTGTGTGCAGTGCATAACTCTAAATTAGCCAACTCATAATTCTGTATGGTATCCCTGAACCATGTCCAGAACCCAGGTGTGAAATGTTCTTTAATCTGTAATCCACACATGATGTGAAGTACAGACTCACCAGTACTATGAAGAGAACAATAAAGATATATGTTCATCTCTGACTTCTCTGCAAGCTTCGTGAATACAGGCCTCCATGGCAACAGATGTCCACCTTCCAGCAGCCCAACCCTAACTGTAGCCCATGAATCTATGCCACTCACAACCTATCAAAACACTATGCCCACAGGTTCCATATTATGTAAGCATGGGGAAAGGGAAGAGAAGACAAGGTCAAAAGGTCTGAGGAGTAGAAACAGAAGAACATATCCAAACATAATAAGAAAAATGACGGTAGCGCAACCGTGTTAGCTGAGTGCTGTTACTGCTGAGGTTCGGTGTGAATTAATTGTAGTTCTATCAAGCGGAGTGGAGCCACCAAAGAGTGAAAACTATTCCTGTTGACTCAAGTACCAGGGTAAGTTTTGTTTGAAACTATTGCATGTATTGAGTCACTACAGTTATTAATCTTCATAGAATTCCAACAAAACCTGTAGTGGAACAGATGAATATTGCAGAGCTAATTAAGACTCAATTGTTGGCCAATCCTCTGCTTCAGACTTAGCCCCAGATTTAGTCTCTGAGATAGCCCCTATACAAACCATGGGAATAACAACTCATTACTGTCAGGCAATACCAGCAGAGCCCACTTCTATTCCAGAGCCTACATCCACTTATTCCTTGGAAGTCTTTAGGGTGCATGATCTAACAACAACAACTCATCCAACTACTAATCAATAGATTTAAGAAATTGAAACATCATTTTTGCAATTATGTCAAAGCCTAGAAAAGGTGGAGCAACGACAAAATCACACTCAGCAGTATCATTTGTCATGTCATACCCAAAAATTGGAAATTATGCTCTTCCTGACACTTAAGAGAATTGCAAGACCAAGATCACCATACTCACCCTACAATTTGATACCTGTAAGACAGGACAATAATAAAACCACTCTGAGTGAGTAAAGTTGGCTACCCCCTCCACTATCTGTATTTGGTCTTGCAGTCTCTAGTAAGACTGTTAGAGGTGGTAAGTGAGGAAAGCTAAGAACATGCAAGATTAATGAGACAAATATTATTAAACCCTCCAAGAGAAATACCATTTGTGAGACCCAATAAAGGGACAGGCAAAAGAGGCATAACAACAAGTATGGATATTGAAGAGTAAACTACAGAACAGAGATGTTTTGCCTCAAACCAATCACTCATTAATCATCCAGGAAATACTGTGTGAGCAATTTGCATGAGAAGGATGGGATTATAAACCTCTCACAAAATTCTACAAATTCTAAAATTCTTGTAGACTCGTCAAATGATTGAAATGACAGAAATAAAACTTTTACTCTATCTCAGAAGAAAACAAAAAACAAAAGAAATGGTTCTGCAAATATGCCAAAGAAATGTTTAAGTATCAATAATAGAAGTGAAAAGGGCTCCAGGAAATGTGTCGGCTCATTGAACTTGGAATCAACCTCGATCATGGTAATACCTGGGGAAGACTCCATTGGTGATTTCCCATACCTTGTACAGATGGTGCCAGTTGTAAGGAAAAAACAGCAAAAAGGAAAAGAAAGCACCATCAAAAATAAAGTGGGTCATCAAAAGAAGTTGATTAGGGAAATCTAGATCAAGACATTTGCTTGACAGGAAAGAAACACCAACCTATACTTTCTTATTCAATGGTAAAACCACCTTGAAAATTAAAGGCGATTCTTGAATGGACCAAGAAAAGGAATTAGTGACAACACTAGACCTTACCAACATAATTTGAGAAGACTCAATATTGGACAATTCAATCATTAGCATCTCATGCCCGATGAATGTAAACTAATTTTCTAAGAATAATCCATCAGAAATGTTACAGGACATCTGCAATCCCTAGTTGCTCCAAAGAACTCTTTCTGTATAAACACAATTTTTCCTCAGACCAACTTGATCAAATCTACTACTTGTTTGCTTTGAAGTCCTATTCAAAGATGCAGAGGAAATTGTTCAAAATCACTCCATGTTACTGTCGTTCTTTGCAATGATGCCAGCACATAGAGCAATGAACTTGGACGTTGCCCAAGTAGAATGTATACAATGAAAGAGAACTGAGCTGAAGGCTGTGCATCTTTACTCAAAACCTACTTATAATATGCTGTTAAAGGAAACAGAAACCTTTCCAAGCTTATGCCTCCCTGTGACAAGGAAAATCCCAAAAATAAGATAGGAGTGGATCACAAGACATTTGTGCCTATACTATCACACCCAACAGAAATATCAACAAATGTGATGGGAGAGAAGATTTGCTGTACCATTGTAGACTGAGGGGAGAGGAGAGTTCATTTTTCAGAGCAAACAATGAGGTATAGAGGAGAAGAGGATGACTGGTCATGGCTTGCTTCCTCTCTACTGACAAATCAAAAAGCATAATCAAAACTATTCAATCATTAGCATAGCCCAATTAAGATTACTTTCTTGGAATTTGAAAGTCCATACAAGCTTCTTGAATTCAACGGGGACATTTTCAATATTAAGTAGGTACGATAATTTCCTGTTACAAGAAGTGTGGTTGTTAAAGTTAACAATTTTGGATGGGTATCCCCTATTTTTGAGGAAAGCAAAGAAGGATCATAATTGGAATAAAAAAACTTATTGGGGGCTTACTTCATGGGAATGGAAGTCATCTTCACATAGTATGCTTGCTATTGGTGTTAGTTTTGAAGGTGGGATAAAGGAGCAATCATTTAACATGTTATGGATTACAGTATACTGGAATCGAATACGTACAGAAAGAAATGTGCTCTATGATTCCACGGGGGGACACAATTGATGAATGGCAATGCTCAATGCAATCCGATCATATTTTAATTACTGGTGATCTAAATTGCGATTGTTCTGCTAATCTGAACAACGCGAATAGGAGGGTAGATTCTTCCTTCTGCCATAATGTGAGCAATTGGCTTGGGCTTATGTCTACCTAAGATATACAAAAACTAAATGGAAACATCCCAGGCGATATCCCTAGTACACCAACATGGAGATAAGGGAAAACATGCTCAACAATACATTAAGATTTCTCTTCTGTCTCTTCACCATATAATTACCATGAAAATCAATAAATTGCAATTGAGCGACAATGCTTGCATTTCCATACTCTTATGTCCCCTATTCAGACAAGAAATAAGAGAGGAAGGAGAAATCAGGGTTCAGCCAAATCGTCAAGGAATATCAGTTTACCGGAAACTAAGTGTATAAAAAAATAACAAGTCAGCCCATTTTATATATTAACGAATCATAAGAAGCTTTAAGTTATTTGTGTAAAAAGTTGGAAGAAATTTTCAAACAAGTATTCATTCTCGTATGCTTGCCAAAAGCATCAAGAGAGAAACTGGCAATGAGCCATAGATATAACAAGGAAATAGCCAGGGGAATGCAAAATATAGCTGAGCATTTAGGGTACCGAACTTCAAGAAAAAAATTAAAATTATTAGGAAAGTAAAACTGCAATATAAAAGTTGGGTTAAGTGATATATAAGAGGATATTGCATGAGAGACATTGAGTTCATGCTTGCTATATCAGATAATAAGTCAACCCACATTATCGGGATATCCATAAATGGGATGAAGACCAATTTGTATAATTTAATTGCAAATGTAATTCAAGAATAATGCTGGTTAGAATTCTATAAAAACAAGTTTTGACAAACCACTAATACGAATGTGGTACTCAATTCTGAATCACTTGAAGGCTGGTTTGGGACCTTTCCTTAGAATTGCTTTAAAAAATGTAAAAACTCCAGAGTAATGGGCCCTGAAGGTCTTCCGAACCTGGTATTAAAAGGGAGACCAAAATGCGAGAAGATGTGGCTGATCATCAGTGCAGCTGCTGTTTCTGCCTTGCAATCTGGGGCCGGGAGACATTCCACCCATTTGGTAAACAAGCATGTTACGGTTAACATGTACTTGCTCCCCCTAGAGGAGCGAATCACGGGCCTGATTAAATCTACTTGCAAATCTGACCAAAGAGTTTGTGCCCCATGAGTGGCCAGTATGCAACCACCCGCAAGATTTCTAGAGTAGTATGAAACCCCTGATGACCAGCTGAGGCTGCGTCATTGGTGTGACTTAGCACCAGGCTTTGGAATGCGGTAGGTACCACCCACTGGTCACAGCCAGAGATGGATCTCATTACCAACAAACCGTCTTGGATTTTGAATATTTTTGGACACTTCATCAACATCCTAAGGTCCTCTTTCCCAATGTAATCAGTTTCCATCAGAGGTTTCCCCCGGGGGATACCTCAGGGTCCTCAATGGGTTGATAAAATGTCCCAATTATCGGATCCCCTTTTTGTGCTGTGATTAAGTCAGCATCTGGGGTCTCCTTACTACACTGGGCAGTTGAGAGTTAATTGTGAGCATTTGTCTGGGACCTAGTGACAGCAGTGACATAGAGTTCCCCCAACAGGGACTCAATCTCAAGGAAATCCGCCTGGAGGCCACTGGTTTTGGCCAGCTGATCAGCTAGGTCGTTTCCAGTTTTGTCTGGCCCCTTTATTCTGGAATGACCCTTAATCTTCTTCCAATAGATGGTCATCCCATTAGAGGTGACCAGATCATCAATATTTTGAATTAGCTTGCCATGTTTAAGCGGTTTGTTATTAGCACATAGCATGCCTCTGGTTTTCCAATTAACCAGGTGCTCCACAAACCCGCTCCGGACATAATATGAGTCAGTGATTATGACCAGTTCGTGGAGTTGGTGTTGGACGGCAATGAGGATGGCCTGATGAACTGACATCAACTCTGCCACTTGAATACTGCCGTGACCGATTTTGTATCCAGCGGTGGGTTCCGGGTCGTCATTCATCCGGGCATTCCCAATGCTGCCTACCAGTTCCGTTTCCCTGTTAGGATAGGATAGGATTTCCCTGTTAGGGTAGGAGTACCCATCCACATAAACCATGGGCATTCCCTGGCATGTGTCTTCTTCATAGACTTTGTGCTGGGAATTCAGGTACGCCTCCATGTTGTCTTGGTTTTTGAGACTTTCATCCTTGAGACAGTTTTCTCTGGCACAATCATGCAAGTCAGTCAGACCTTGCGCAAGGGGACTCTTCTTGTTTTGGCCATATTTGACCTCCACAGGAAAGCCTTGTATTGACAGAATCCAAGAATCCAGTAAGTAATTCTGGAATTACTCACATTTCCGGCCCAGATTCTGTCACTTTGGAGATGTTGCAAAGGTTGGTGTGGAGTCTCCACTATGAAATGTTCCCCCTGGATGAACGGGCGGTAATTCTTCAATGCCCACACTATTGCCAGGAGTGCCTTTTCACAATCGTTTAATTTTTTCTCCACAGAGGATAAAGTCTTACTTGCATAGGAGATGACTGTATTGACCTTGTCATGCTTTTGATATAATACTACTGTCACGCATGTATTCGAGAACCCTGTCTCCAAGAAGAACTCCTTGTTTTTGACAGGGTAATCTAGACAAAGTGCTTGTGAGAGACTTCCTTTGAGTTGTTTTACTGCCTCGGCTTGTTCTGGACCTCACCCCCAACAGATGGATCAGGGGTCTTGTGACCTCTGCGTAACCCTCAATGAACTTCCTACTGTAATTAGTCAGTCCAAGGAGGCTTCTTAGCTCACGCAGAGTTTTGGGGTCTTTAAGTTTTAATAGTGCTTCCACTTTCTTCTCCTGGGGACAGAGACCCTTAGGAGTTATTTCATTCCCCTGTTACACTCACTTGGCTCCCACAGGGGTGTCGATCTGAACTGGACAGCTGAGGTCTCCATCAATGTGATGTGTATGACGGACTAGACTGGCCCACCTAGCTTCCTTTGCTTGGCCTGTAGGAATATTCTTCTGTAAATGGAGAAAGGGAATTAACCACCCATGGAGTTGAGCGTTAACCCTCCCCCACTCCCGCTGTTCTCCCCACTGATCACGTTTGATGTCCCGTCTTATAGTCTCACCTGATGGTTTGGAAAGATGAGCTCTCCCTCCTGCATTGAGCGCAGGGGCGCGTTGATGACCAGTTGCTTCACTGGCTCGAAGGAATTGGTGAGTTCCAGAACAATATTGACTCTGAGATTCCCGGCAAGACGCCGTAAGTATGTAGTTCGTAAGAGTTCAAATGTCTGACTTTCACTCTTGTCCGATTCCTTGCAGGTTGCAGCTTGACCCTAGCGAAGAGTTCCTCATGGCAACCGGTAATATTCAGGTAAGGATTTGTATTATCCAACACAGTTCGATAAAATAATGGCAATATGTAACCTGTTGCTTTCTCCCTTATTCAGGCGCTGAGAGAAAGTATGAAGTCTCGGGGAATAATGCCTCCGACGGTAAAATCAGGTAAGTCGATTGTGGTTAGGAGGTTTCCCCTTGCTTGTCCCTTTGTTTCATCTTGCTGTCCTTGTGTTTCCCCTTAGGGGCCGGGGTTCGGCAAGGATGCAGTGGAAGCTGCGCCGACCCGTGAAGAGGAATAGTACCCCGGTGGTAAAATCAGGTAAGTCTATGGGGGTAACTAATATTGCCTCTGTGTATTCCCTTGGCTCACCTTGCTGTTCTTGTCATCCCCTTAGGTGCTGGAGTGCGGCGGGAGCATGCAGAAGGATGCGGTGGAATGTGAAGATGCTGCGAAGGCCGGTGAGTTCAGCGCAGCGCTGCTGCAGGCGAGGCGACTCGCATAAAATAACTTCTTTCTTCCAGCTCCAAGGCGCGATGGATCAGGAATTCACGAAAGGATAAAAGGTATTGCTCTTGTTCTAACCTTTTCTCCTTCTCTCCCCTTTTTCTGGATGCAGACTTGCAGGCACGGTGAGCGTTACGCTGCTGGATGCAGAATAACGCAAAGCGTGTGCTGCTCTTCGGGTGTGGTTTAAATAGCCCCCAAAGTAGTCCCAGGTAAGTATTCCTCCCCAGCCCCACCTGAGTAAAAAATAGTCCCTAGGTAAAGTAGTCCCTTCCAAGCCTCTTTTGGCTTGGAGCTCTTGCAGCATGGTCTGCATCAGGTAAGTTTGCAGCATGGTCTGCATCAGGTAAGTTTTAATCTATGAGCCTGGCGCCTATGGCGCCAGGACTGACTCTCCATATGAGCCTGGCGCCATAGACGCCAGGACTACACCCAAATAGCGCCTAGCAGGGGTTGTTGGGCTTGCTTGGAATAACTTGATGCCTGCTTCCGGGGTTGCTGGACTTGGTCTGGGTCCCCGGGGGTAGGCATCATGACAGCTCTCCATCCCTCCAAAGACCCACTTGGAGTCAGATTTGGCCCTTGTGGCACCAGACTCACTCACTCCCATAGGGTAACATTGGGATTGACTTGATGGGGACAAGATGGATGCCCCCACATATTTTGGTTCCCAGAACTGCATGCGCGGTCTAGTCTTTTGGGTGTGGTTCAGCCCAGAGACACCTGGGATACCCAGAGACTATTTAAGCCACACCCAGGCTGAGAAACATGCTTTGCGTTTTCTGCACCTGCAGCGTGACACTCACCGTTTTCGGATCGGTCTCCAGTAGGCCTGCATCTTTCTTCTGTGCTCAGCTCCTGCAAAAACAAGAACACTGTTAGGAAAAGCCTTACCTTGCGGCGCTTCTGCCATCATTCATCGCTCCTTCTGTTCTGTGGGCATCTTCGGCGGTGTCATTCCCATCCCGGCATGCCGCTTCCTAAGGAAAAGGGAAAAGAACAGAAAAAAGGCATTAGTAAGCATTCAGCAAATCTTCGCTTATTTTTAAAGACAGTACAAGCTTCAAACGCTTACCTGAATCCCAGCCGCTCTGGGGGATCTATGTCTCCGGAATGTCTCATCCATCTGCAAGAGGGAAAAGACACTCCAGGTTAGCGTGGAAACATCTAAAGGCGCTGCATACCGCGCTTACTCACCGCATTTCTTCTTCATAACCAGCATCCACGCTGAAAACATCGCGGCACCTAAAAGACACAGAAAAAGAACTCAGTTCAATACAAATAAGAAAGGGTTGCATCGCGCATCGCGCTCTCACTCACCTTCAGCGCTACTCATCCGAGCAGCACGTCGCCATCCCCGGACGCCAGCCATCATCTAAGGAAGGAAAGGAACGAAGTTAGAGAACTGTTCAAAAGACTCATTATACTTACCTGTCAGACCCTTGCCAGTGAAGTAACTAGGCAGCAACGAGCCTGCATCAATGAACGCGCCCCTGCGCTGAAAGCAGGACAGAGAGCACACTTTCCAAGAAAACATGGCCCAGTCACCAGTCGAGTAGACTCCAGGGAAGGGTTCGAGGTCGTAAGAGGTCAGAACAGGCTGAGTGATGTCCCCGTGGATTCCAGGTGAGCGTTACACTTCCAGGAGGCGGTCCCCAGAATAAAGTTGAGTGGTTTGGGAATCTGACCCAACAGTTTCACACTCAGTGATTTGAGGAGTCCCGGGCTCCTCCTTTTCTGATTCAGGGCTGTCCCCCCCTTTTTGGAGACAGTGCCCAGAATGGCTTTGGGGAGCTAGGGAATCTTCTTTCTCTGGTTGTGTGCCGCTCCCCACCCCTTTTGGAGGCAGTCCCCAGAATAGGTTTGGACATGATCATATGTGGGAGCTTGGGGATCTGTAAGACAAATAGAACAGCTGGATATTGGGGGAGTTTTAGGCTCCCCTGGTTCTGATTCTGGGCTCCCCCCCCTTTTTGGAGGCAGTCACCAGAATTGGTTTGGGCAAGGTGATCTTCTGGCTGGTCATTCTGGGGTTCGATGATGGGCGGTTTCAACTCAGTCTCCAAATCTACCCAGTCTCGATTAGGATCTCTCAGGAGTTCCCCCATCCTTGAAGGAGAAGATCCAGTTCCCAGAATCCTCTGAGGACCCCTCTCCTTCAAATAGGAAGACTCTAACCTCCTCCACAAAATGGTTTTTTTTAGGCCCTTTATTTCTCCTAACCGACCTCTGTTCCTTAGGTTGCAGACTTTCGGGGGCAGGAGTTTCTGGTTCCAGTTCCTTGGCTTCCAGGGGCTTTTCTCAAGTGGGAAGGAAGCTTCCTCTAAGGCTTTACACCCCCTTCCGCCTGTGCCTCTTCCCTTGGAACCGGTGGGTTGTCGGGGTTCTCTCCCCGTCATTGCTCTGGAGTACCAGACCCTGGATTTGTGGAGTTCTGAGTCGGCATGCTCATCTGAGGGTTCTGCTGAGCCCTCAACATGCGACCCAGATCCTGTGACAAGTTCTGTACCAGGCGCTCCAGTTGGGATACCCGCTCTGGCTGGTACGGAGGTTCCATCCTGGGGGGATCACAGGAAGGGTAACTGTCCCTTATCCCATAATACCTGGCGTTGGGATAGTTCTGGTAACCCTCCACCCCTGGTCTCCCCTCTCCCGGATTGGGCTGTCTGGGCTCAGGAAAGTGGGGAAAGAAAGGAGCGTTGTTTTGGGGATTGAAGTTTGGCGGCTACCGGGGAAAGATGCTTAACCGAGCATTTGGGGGATTACTGCCCTCCTGGGGAAAGTTAGGAGGGAAGTTTCCTGGGTTGGCAGCTACCTGGTTGGCTCCCCCTCTTGGGCTAGGGGAGTCCACACATAGCCCAGTTATAGGGGGAGTTCCAAAAAGTATTTTTTTCCCATAGACTGAATGGGGGAAAAACGGCTACAGATCAAACCGCTGGACAGATTTTCACAAAATATGCGGCAGGTATAGGGGCTTGGTCCAGAAAGCGTGGTTTTGTAAATTTGGTGACAATCTGTGCAGTTTTTTTCTTTAAAAAGACCAAAAAGTATGTCTAAAAAATTTAGTGATATCTATGTCTGCTCCGCGGTCACACTTCCCTGTTCGCTCCGCGGACAAGATAACGATTGGCTAATGGGCTTGCGTCATGACCGCGGACACGCAACGTCTCTGCCGATTGGCTGCTGCGAGACGTGTTCTGCGTCAGATTGTTTGGCTGCGCCCGACATCTTGAATCCGATAGCGGAGCAACAACCAGCATACACATGCTATATTTATAAAACTCGTTTGCTGTGTCACAGAGCACTGGGACAGGTTCAGACAATAAGACATGGGTGATCAATGCATTTGTTTGTGGGTTGGCCTTCACGATGTATTGTCTATGGCCACCTTGTACACACAGAAAATGAGGGGTGTAATAACGGTAGCATTTCAGTCCATGCAGTGCACAGGAAACATTTTACTGTTGTAAGGAGATGCGTAGTGGTAGCGAACATTGAAAATGACAACATGCCATAATTGCAATAGTTTTTCCTATGGGTATTATTATATTCATTAGTACACCGCCATGGGTGTGACATGCTACAGTGGTTGTGGCCAGGGCCTATAGTCTTGGATGCATGGCCGTTGGCCAAAGGCCAAAGGCCTTACTTCCAAGACTATAGGCCCTGGCCACAGCCATCACAGCATGTAACACCCATGGATACATCCGTAGTATTGCATATCGATTGCTAAGTTGTCGGGAGTGTGTGCAGTCTTGGTGCATGGCCGGAGGCCATGCACCCAACAACAAAGTTGTCAGTACTGGACATTCAAGGCACTGCACAGCCATCCCATCTACTATCTATGGACATACAGCTAGGAGCAAAGCCTCTGGCCAGAAGCAGTGAAGAATACCACACTTATAGAAAAACCCCTACTACCACACATCACTGAGGTGGTTGTAGGGAGACACTGCACTCTTGGGTGCATGACCGAAGGCCATGCACCCAATATCAAAGTTAGAACCTCTTCATGATGTATTTTCTATGGGCACCTTGTACGCACAGAAAATGCGGGGTGTAATAACGGTAGCATTTCAGTCCATGCAGTGCACAGGAAACTTGTTACTGTTGTAAGAAGATGCGTAGTGGTAGCGAACATTGAAATTCACAACATGTCATAATTGCAATACTTTTCCCTATGGGTATGGTAATATCCATTAGTACGCCACCATGGGCATGCCATGCTACAGTGGCTGTGGCCAGGGCCTAGAGTCTTGGATGCGTGGCCGTCGGTCGAAGGCTGAAGGCCTTTCTTCCAAGACTGTAGGCCCTGGCCACAACCACCGCAGCATGTCACACCCATGGATACACCCGTACTATTGCGTATCGATTGCTAAGTTGTGGGGAGTGTGTGCAGGCTGCACCCAACAACTAAGTTGTAAGTACTGGACGTGCAAGGCACTGCACACTCATCCCATGTAATATCTATGGACATACAGCTAGGAGTGAAGCCTCTGGCCAAACCATATCACAGCTATTGCTGCACTTGAACTATGCAACTGTTAGGCCCGGACTGGGCCCTTGAAAGGAGGACAGACACACCGATGGAGAATGTATGTGTATCTTTATTCCGGTACATTCATGAACTGCCTCTCCCACTCCCTCCCCTCCTTCTCACGTACTTCCCCACGTGATGTCTCTCACGTGGCAGGGTTGCAGTCTCTTAAGGAGACACGAGCCCTGCAATAGCATAGCCCCGTAACAGCAACATCATTAAGATGGTTGTGAGGAGGGCGTAGCATTTTGGGAGCATGGCCAAAGGCCATGCTCCCAAAACCAACTTTGTATATAGTGAAATGAGAAGGCACAATGGTTCTGATATGCTGTGGTGTTTCTGGCCAGGACCCAGAGTCTTGACTGCATGCCCAAAGCCATGCACCCAAGACTGAAGTCATAAGCAGTGGAGTTATAAGTGAATATGGGAATGGTGTAATGCGTTAGTTGTGTGCACGCCTTAATGTCTTGGTTGCATGGCTGCAGACGATGGTCTCAACAGTACATTTATAGCTAATTTACAAGGAACATGGTTTGGATATGCAGCAATAGTTGTGGCTAGGAAGTATACTGTTTGTACTTTGGTCGTAAGGCGTAGGTCGTAGGTTAGACACTGAAGATGCAAGGGCCAGCCTCCAGCCACTGCAGAATACTACTACCATAGATTAAACGTGTACATTCGCATGTGTAGAAAATGACTGCCAATATACTTACTCCTTACTTTGTTCAGAATCCACTTATATTTTTTAAATGCTTTTCGTCCTTGCCGGAAGTATCCCTTTTTTTAATTTCTGTCATTAAAGAAAAAGGTATGTTAGTCTTTGCATTTTATGAAAATTTAGTACATTGCATAATAGACAATTTACCTTTTTTTACCCTCATATTTAGTTCGCAAACCAGTGTACTGTGCATTGTGCTCAGTTTCTGTGTTTGCTTTTCTAATCCTTGAGTCTGGGGAAAAGAAATCCCTGTCCGATAAAAAGAAAACCTTCTTTTCCTATGGTACTAACTACTTCCTTGTTTCCTTTGAGTGTTTCCTTCATCTTTCTGATTAATGTTATGTTTGTTGCCTTCATGCCGATTTTTAACAACAGTTACATACCTGTAGGCGTATTGTAACTGTGCATTTGTTCCTACAGATCTGTAACATTCATTTATTTGTGTCGTTGTTACATACTGTTCCCTTCATCTTTCTGATTAATGTTATGTTTGTTGCCTGCCTTCCGATTTTTAACAACAGTTAGATACCTGTAGGCGTATTCTACCTGTGCATTTGTTCCTACAAATCTGTGATATCCATTTATTTGTGTCATTGTTATAACCTCATGGGCAGTTAGATACCTATTGGCGTATTCTAACTGTTTTTCGTCTTTCGTCATAATATTTTGGCAATCTTGAAGTATAGAACATTTGTTACATTTTGCCTTTAAGAACATTAAATACGCATTTGTAAGATTAGCTGGCAATCTTTGCTTTAGAGTAATGGTGCTATCATTACATTCGAACCATCCACATTTCTTTTTAATGTATGTAGTGTAGTGACCTGCATTGGTTGTAGTTCCTGCATGGTAGATTATACCTATTGTTGTAAAGGTTTTCTTTCCAAGTGATATTTGACCGTGTGTGAATACAGTCAGTTTGCAGTTGTTTTTGGTACCATCTGCATTATAACGTAGAAGCATAAGTATTATGTAGGCGGCACTATGTGACTGTATCAGTAAGGTGGAGCGATTGTCTGAATTGCAAACAGTGCATAATCTGCCATGGTTTGCATTCTGTACCAATTGCTGAAATGGAATGCTTTCACAATTTGGTATGGAAACATACACAAATCGCTCATTTGGGATTTCTTCTTGTATCACATTGCTACAGACAGTGCATGTATGGTTCCACATGTACAAAATCTAGAAGATTTCATTTACAGGTATGCTTTTGTTTTCCAATACTAATAGTAAGTACATTCGAAATTTGTGTGGATCTTCTTGTGAGTTCAGAGTGAATCTCACCATTCCAGCACATTCTTCCAATTCTTGCCGTATTCCATGAACACTGTATGTGTTGTCAGGATTGCTTGTTGCATTTCTATGAAGCACTTACATTTGCACACACAATTTGTCTGTACTGTGCAAGTAAATATTGTTAACAATTGGTGGCAATTGAAATAGAATATTCATTGCTAAATTTGCATAGCAATTTACCCCACTTTCATTTGCAAATTTGAATGGACCAGCTAGATCTGTATCCGAGTGCATTTTTCGAATTTCTGTTCCTTCTTTGCCGACGGCCCTGGTTTACATTCCCTAATAGATTCTTGTTTGTTTGTGGTAATTGTTGAAACTTTAGCTTCTTTTCTTTTCTTTGAAGAATTTGCTGTTGGATTCTGTTGCATTTCTGTTTCATTTTGTTTTGTTTTACCACGTTTTACTTTATCTGGAACAGGATATTGTTTCAGATGAGAGGTGTACAGTGAACGCAGTCTATTGTATTCTGGAATACAAGGAATATCAGCTTTCACTTTACTTGCATCAAAGTTCATTAGCAATAGACCGTCAAGTGTACGCAAGCGTGATAATGCTACGTAGCTCATGTCTTCCTTAAAGACTGTGTTTCCTATATCTAAGAATGCTTTGTCTAGGGAAAGACCTTGGGATTTATGAATGGTAACTGCATATGCAAGAGTTAGAGAAAATTGCTCTCTACGTACATACATGTCTTTGAAGAGAAGGAATCGAGCAATTGAGCGCCCTTTCCTTTTCACTTCGGAAACTTTATCAAAGTGAATATTGACAAACTGAATGTTGCTGTCAAGTGGGTATGATTGAAAGCCAACAACTGTACCTAGTGCTCCATTAACTAGCCCTTGCTCGACGTCAAGGTTACGTTTAAGCATTACTCTACAATTTAAGGATAATTTTAATATTTTTTCCAACCCAGCTGTGTTGGAGATTGAATTTTCTAAACTATTTAGTCTTGTTGTGGCTTGTTCACACATGGGCATGGGTACTGTCATACCATGTACGTCTAGTTTGTCTGTGGCGCTAATTTCCATTATTGGTTGCATTTCTTTATTTAACATTGTTTCATTGAATTGGAGACAGCTTGCTAGAGTTGGCATTAAGGCCATACAATTGACATTTTTGTGCCCTATTTGTTCCATAACATCAGTTGCATATGCATTATCACCATAACGTGCATGAATGTGCCGGTTTTTCAATACAACCTGTGCTTCTTGTGATAGTACACAAACTCTAATACTTTTTAGGATGTTGGCATAAGTGAGATCTGCAGATTGTTGCATGTTCTCAGTTAATTCTCTGTATTGGAAATGTTGCCAAAGGTTGACATTACCTATGCTACCAACAGTTCGCCGGCAGAGTTTGTAGCCTAAGGTTTTAAAAATAGGTTCACCTTTCACTGGTGTTAATTGTAGAAGATCTCTGAAAATGATAATGTGTTTCCCTGTAAAGAGTTCTTCGTTGTTACTTTTAAGTACTTCTTGCAATCTGAGGTGAATCAAAGCCAACATTAGGTTGGAGACCATGCTCACTTCATCTATTAGTAGCATTTTCATTTGTTTTAATACTCTGCGTAATTCCATTGCAGCTTCTGCAGAAAGTTTGTAATAGTCTAATTTATTTTGATGGTCTACCGGAAGCAGTAGTAATCGGTGTAAAGTGACACCGCCTATGTTGTAGGCAGCTAAACCTGTGGGGGCCGTTACAACAGTTGACAGTTTGTTGTTTGTCAATTGTTGGATAGTATGTCTCCAGTAAATCGTTTTTTAGAATGTCTTGGCTATTGGGATCATTTCTGGCAATTGTTTCTATGTCCTCATATGATTTCAGCACTCTCTTTCTACATTTTGCAGGACCAAGACTTAGCCATACTATGTTGTCTGCCTTACCATACAAAGCAGTTTCAGTTAAACGATCTGCTGCTTCGTAGGCGCCACATTCTTATGAGAGAGCATTTTTATGCCTAGGTTGTACAATTTCTGTGATAATGTTTTGTCTGATGCTAGGTCATCCCAGAGGTCTTGAAACTCAGTTTTTTCTGCTTTTGTTAAGTAGGCTGTAACATATCGTGCAACAGCAGTTGAATTGTCTGCAATGTACTGCACATCTATGTTTGCATTCCATAAGAGGGCATTGTAATCAATGATTTATTTTGATTCTTCCCTTCTTTTTATGTAATATGTGTTCTTAGGTGATTTACCTTTAACACTATGTCAAACTGAAGACATGAAGTTGTTTACTTCACCTGTTTCTGTAACTGGTCTAGGGAAACCAAAGCTGCATTTGGTGTAGTATTTACATTTGTTTTTGTATTTGTGGTGACAATATTTGCCACATTTGTGTCTTTGAAATTGTAAAATCTGCCCATGCAGCTCACTATGGGCCTCATTATGACCCTGGTGCTAATGGGTTAACTACACCGTAAAAGGCTGCCGCGCAGTTAACCCATTAGCACCTGATTACAAGGTCCCTTTGCGGGACACGACCTTAACGGCTGGTCTACACCAGTCGTTAAAGTAGGGACCCGCAAAGGGACCTTGGTGCTAAGTACGGTACCGCAATTGGCGGTACCGTACTTAGCGCCTTCCCCATTCCCATTGAGCCCTATTGGGCAAAAATGGGAATGTGGAATGTCCATGGAGGAAGGGGGAATTACCGCCCTGCCAACCTTGTAATGGGGTGGTAATTCCCCCTTTCTCCATGGCAGAGTCGATAAGTTACCGGCATGGACCATGGTGCTGTTAGCACCATGGTTTTCCACCTGGGTCGTAATGAGGCCCTATGTGTCTATTGTGAAGGGATTTCACAAGTGACATATTTTTGGATAAACTGCAAAACAGTGCTATCAATGTCGTGACCAAATTTCGGTGCACCTTTGATCCATAACAGCATGTGAATATGTGGTGCTCCTCTCGCTTGATATTCTTTTCTCCAGAAGAAGTGTTGCACTTCTCCAAGGGGAGGAACAGTTTTATTGCAAATAAAATGTAGCATGGCAATGAAACGATGATGGAAATATCTTGACACATTAACTGGATCTATAGAGCAAAGTTCCCCAAGTGTTAATATATCTATGTTGTTTTTGTTGCTGTTTGCTTTGCGTAGGAACTCATGTAAACTTCCATTGCATATTCTGCACAACTTAGCGTAACAAACCAAGTCGGTGGTCCAAGGTTTCTGATCATACAACGCACGTCTCCGTGCTGTCGGAACCAGTATTCCTTTGTACCACGCATGTTTGCAAACAAATTTGTTATACTTGATTGTAAAACCTCATCTTTTTCCTGTACATTTTGTATTAACTGCGAAGCTGGCATATTTTGAAAGTGGGTTCCAGATTTCAGAATGTGTGCAACTCCGTAACATAGTGTTGCTAATTCACTTTCATACAGTAGGTGGAATATGTATTCCACATTTTTTCTAAATCTGGGATCTTGCAAATACATTCGTAAAGAGTGGTATTCTGATGCCCCAATCTGAGTGGGTCTATCATCGTATCTTCCACCTTTGCCAGTAGGAAATAGCAGTGGAAAAGCATGTGCTTCTATACTTTTTTTACCATATACTCATTGGTGACCCTTTGGTTAGTCGCATTTGGTACGTTTGTAGTGCATCATCTATGCTTTCATTGGAATGCAATGGATGAATTGTGTAATGGTCCAAAAGAGTGGATACTGTAGTAGGATCCAGAAGTTCGAATTGTCCAGTTTCTGATGGCTCTTGAATTATTTCACTTGTTTCCCTTAAGCTTTCATCAATATTTATTTCCTTGTATTACTCATTATTGCCTTTTAGATATTGCAATGCTTGTCTAACTTTATGTAAGTCCACCAGTTGTTGCCAAATGTTTTTGTCCTTTGGTGGTACACCATTTACCAAGACTATTAAAGAATGCTCTATTGAACGTTGCACTCCTAGAGTGTGTACATTTTTCGTTAGATCTAATGGCAAATAAACTACTTTGCCACGAATGCCTTTCACCAATTCAGAAGAAGTTCATTTTGCTGTTTTTGGATGAAGACGTATAATTGCTTGAAATGGGTGAACTGTTTGAATTATTATGCTCTCATACAAATTGAGTTGTTGCAGGATTTTTGGTAGTGGGAACAATTCCAAATTATTTGTAATAGCACGTTGAGGAATGTGGTTGTTGTCTAATTTTGTAGTACAGTAACTGCAACATATTAGGCGTTCAGTTAGTTCATATTTGTTTTCTGCTAAAAGGTAGAGAGCTAATTCAAACCATTTAGAGTCTTCATTGTCTTGTATTTTGTATGCTATATCTACATTTTTTGTGTTCCTTTTGTAAAATGTTCTGCGGCAACACACACATACATGGTTTGGTACTTCCGCCGATGACCTTTTAAATGTTACTATTTCTTTTCTGTATGTGTATAATAGAAGGTTGCTATGTGCAGAATTGTTGCTACTATGTTCTAAAACTATTGCATTTTGTAAGTGGCTTTCACTTCCAAAATACTTTCTCTCAATACGGTCAATTTCTTCTTCTAAGTGTTTGGGTGTACCATGCAGAAGAGTGTTATTTAAATTGCCTAATTCTGAAGCTGGAGTGTTTGCATAGTATATTTTATACACTAGATTTCTTACACTTGAATGATGTATTGATATCCTTTTGATATCATGGAAGGTGCTTTTGCAAATAGGCCCAGAAATGCAGGCTAATGAATGTCCTTGTAGTCCTGTGTATTTGCGCACTGGACAAATATCCATATTTTGCAGCAGTTTCATTTTACTTTTGTCTTTACCTTTTACATACTGATTGAGGAACTGAAGTAAAGATTTGAAAGCTTTGTTTGGAATGGCACACATTGATGTACATGGCCATTTGTATAGTGGACGGTGTAGTTCTGCTGAATCTAGAGGTCATTCTGAGTTTACAGAGGATACCTTTGTAAGCAGTGTTTCTTGTTCCATGATGGTAGTATTGCTTTTCTCATACCCTCGTCCACTGCTATGGATGGCAATTGTGTTTTGTTTGATTTTGTTTGTATGCTTCTTCATTAAAATATGGTTCTGTGGTTGTTGTGTGACTCCATTCACCACCACAAACATTAAAAAATTATTTTTGTTCACATTCCGTTTATTGCTGAGTTTCTTTTGTAGTTTGGTACTTAGTTCTGTTAGTGCTTTCATCCTATTTAACACTAAAATAAACAACTTCCTTTTCAGAAGGATTGCACTGTCCACGAATGCTTGGAGGATTAACTTTCTGCGGTAGGTTTTAAGGGGTGAGGATGATTTTATTCCTCTTCTTAGTAGATTCTGAAGAACTCTGTGACAAAACATTTTTGATAAAATACTTATTTTACTATGGGTTCTTGTTACACTATCAGGATTAGTAAGAGCATTGTTAACTGTACTGGTAGCTGATTTTTTGCCAAAATGTTTGTGTTTTGTGACAAATTTTGATGGAGGACGTAAAGTTTCGGTAGTTGAAGCTTCTTTTGTTTTGCTAACCGACTGCATTAGCTGGTTTCTTCCAACATTCTCTACAAACTCTACAGCAGATGGATGCTTAGATTGGGCACTTTTATTTTTATTTGCTCTACTTCTGCATTCCTTTCTACAGAGTTGCTTTTTGGTAGGCGTTCTTTGGTGTCTGTTGAAAAAAAGAAGGCATACTTTGGTCTGTTGTATAATGTATGTGTGCTGTGTGCATACATGCATGAGTCTGATGGGGAAGCTCTTTGCTATGGTGTGTGAATGTGCGTTGGACTCTTGTAATGATTTCGGAAGGCTATTTTACTGTTTGTATACTATAAACTGTGCTTCAGATGAGAGTACAAAGTGGGCTAGTGGTGACGAGAAGCATTACTAATAAACGAAATGCTATAAACTTGCAACAGCAACTACTTTTCTAAATCTAACCTTGTAAGGATTACGTACGTTATTTGAGTTCCAAACACAGGGATTTGTGCGCCATTCTGCCTGTTATTCTTTGTTCAATTAATGGATATTTGTAGGTAGAATGGTTCACAAATCAATGTTTGCTTTGGTGCCCAAATTAAACAAATAACACATGCAGCCTCTTTGAGGTGTATTTACAATATGACGGTAGTGCTGTACTTACTTTTTTTTTGCAAAATGACCTGGTTTCTTCAGATATGTCATCTGCAGTGTAGATGCTGTTGATTCTTAGGAGAGTAGTCTTCTCTGTGATTCAAACAAACAAAATTAATTACTTTGTGTGTTGATAGCACTGCTGATCCTGCACACATTCATTGTGCATCGTTCGTCAGAGCATTCTCCTTTCATATTTGAACCCAGTGCATGTGCGCATTTCACTTCACTCTGTGCAGGCTTTGCATGGTATTTGGTGTATGTTACTTGCAAGTCCTTCAAAATTGCTAACATTGTTAAGGTTATGAAAATGCCTTGTTTTTTACAAGGTGTACTATCAATAGGAGAGAGGTTTGTAAGCAATAGGGCATATTAGTAGATAAGGAAAAAAATGTATTCAATTTAAAAGCACAATGCCGGAAAATCGGGAGACCCTTAGAGGGAGATGTCACCACAGCAATCGGGAGCGCTTACCTTTGTCATACCATTACATTGCAAGTAGCATTACTGTGGACCGTACACAGTATACAACTCCGACATTTTCTAATACAAAATCGAGTTTCGCCATAAATAGGCATCCTTGCAAAGTTTATATAGGTTATGTGAAACACAGTAAGAAGTTGTGAGGTTTGTGAATGATAAATCGGACATTTTGCACTTAAAAGGGGGAGCGTTGTTATATATTGCCTGTGCACATTTAGCAGCAATAATTTGTTTAAAATTAAATTATAAAGGTTGCACATGTTCTTCGATTGAAATATACATACCTGTACTCTATACTCATGCATGTGCGCATGCATGGAGCTGTATGTAGAAATTCACAACACTTGCACAGTAGCTTATGAAGTAGGTGCTTTGCAATGATATGCGACTTCAATTCAGAATTATCGACAGTCATTTTGAAGTGTGCAATGTTGATGACGGAGTTACATTTGGCGATTTCCAGTGTGATTGGTGGATGGTTGTGTGACTGCTTAGTTGTGTCCAATGAGGCACTGGATTTGCTACCGCTGTGGAAAGAGTGAAAGGACTGGGTAAGAGCTGCATGCCGCTCGTAGGCAACGCTTGTCCGCGAGTAGGGCATGTCACATACGGGTTTCCACAGCAAATCCTGCATGGAAGTGGACTGTAGGCATCAGCCAATCAGATGTTCATATTACTCTTTTGTGTCGAAAGACGGTGCATACACTGAAGATGGCAGAGGTGGAGAGGGTCAGGGTTTTGGTGCTTGGAGACATTTTTCTCCATGGCTTACAACATTATGCAGAGAGTAGGCATGTGGCACACCATTTCGATGTGAGAGGAGTGGAGGTGGTGTGGAACGCTGAGACTGATGCCAATGTTGCGGGAATTCTGCAAGTTTGCAGACACATACGTACGATGACCTCTCCTTGTGTGGTAATTTTGCACTAAGGTGCTTGCCATTTGGCTACGTGACTGCACATACTTTGTTGGCAGATTTGGGACAGTTGGTTGACGCACTCATGAACATCTTTCCAACTGCGAAAGTAATTTTCCCTGGAGTACAATGGCACAACAATTATTTTTTCTGCCCAGATCAAAGTATTGGGAGGTGTATCATTAATCACGGCATGTTTGCGTTTATGTTACGCGCTGGTATGTTTTTCTGCAGCCACGAAAACATTGTTCCAAGTAATACGGATTATTTTGAAGCAGATGGTGTTGCGCTATCTTCTTTGGGAAATGCAATGTTCTTTTGGAACGTAAGGCTTGCTATAGCAAATGTTTTGTAATGGTTGTAGGAGTAAAGTAAGGACTAAAAATACAAAAAAATACAAAAAAAAAAACAGATGCCTGTAAGGTATCTGCTCAAAAATAATAAAAAATGGCTCTTTTCAGAGCCCACCTTAAAGGGGAAATAGGGGAATAATACTTTAATGTACCGTCGTCACGCTCTGATCCTATACATGTCCGCGAACATGGCGGTAGTTTCCAGCCAGCGCATATCACCAACGGGAATTCTGGGGTGGAGACGCATGCAAATGAAAATGAGCGGACATAGGGATTGGTAAATAAAGTTCAGTGGGTGTGTTCTGAACGGCAAGATTTACTAAGACCATCATCTCCCTGACAGAAGAGCACACAGCCATGGCTTTGCGTGCTCGCAAACAGATTATCTGGATTTTGGGAGACTCATGGATACATTGGTTGAAGTTGCATGCAGAAAGCTGCAGTTTATCTGCAGATCTCGGATTTCCTCATGTGGAAGTGTGCTGGCATGGCGTGCGTGGCATGAGGTGGCTGGACTTGGTACCTCTCTGTGTTACTTTACTGACAGACCATCCTCCAGATATACTTATCATTCATTGCGGAGGAAACAGTTTAGGCCATGTCTCTGGAATTTCTTTGCAATTTGCCATGAAGGAAGAACTTGCGAAGCTCATGGACATGTTTCCACATTATCAAATACTTTTTTCCTGTATTGCACAAAGACAAATATGGCTACGTTCTTCTGCTTTTGGTCCACAAATGGAGAAAGCGAGACGCAATGTGAATAAGGCTGTTTGTGCCTTTTTAAGAGATGTTGGCATGTCCTCATTCCACAATGAAAACATTCCATTTCGCAGCTCTTTCATTTTCCGCAGAGATGGAGTCCATCCCACATATGCTGGCAATCAGATTTGTCTTCGCAAGATACAAAATGCATTGCAACCTCTTTTGGATTCACAATAACCTATGTGACAATCCATTTTCTCCAATCCACAGTTTTTGACCCACACAACACACCACCGAAAGGCTCTTTTCAGAGCCACCACTTACTCCCAGCGTACACTTCATTGTGTTTGCTCCCCTTGCACCCTCCTTTTTTATTCCCTACGACTGTCCGCAAACTTTTCCACAACTTCGCTGGGGGTCTACAACTGTCACTTCATAGTTCTATTGTTAAACTGAGAAAGGCGGCCCTGAAAAGAGCCCTTTCTGTAATCTTTGTTGTTTTCACGTTTATTGGTTCTCAGCACACGACACACTAGGAGAGGAGGTCAAAGGAGGGTAGTGAAGAGACACAAGCCACGTGGATAAGAAAGGCCAAGTGGACAGAGAAAGATATAGGGTTAGCTTCACTTAGGTAAGGAGAAGATCTTCTGGTGCTCCGTGACCGTAGCCTCAAAAGCCCTTCGAAAACTCTCACCCCTGCAGAGTACTATGTCACAATACATACACACTATTGTCACCTTTGAAAGGTAAGGGTCAACAGTATTGTGAATGGCTTGGAAGGCAGCTGTAGGGAGGCACTCCCCCACAGGAGTGTCTCTTGTAGTGGGAGGATCGGATTCGGAGGATGCTGTGGAGGAACTCAATCGACTACGCTCTTCACATGGCACCATCTTGTGAATGTCCGCAGTGTGGAACCAAGTGAGGTGTCGCTTCATGGTTGTCGCACCAAAGCTGTACGCACCAGGTCTCTCATGTCTCAGCACCACCTCGCACTGGTTACACCTCACCAGGTTCGCACGTGCTTTTGGTACGTTCCCATAAACGGAAAACAACCGCCACACCCACGACTCCCAGTGAATGCTCCTAGTGCGTAGTTCCTCCACTTCATTCTCTTCCTCCTCTTCTTCCTCGCTCTCTACATCCTCACTTATACATCTCTCTGCAGGCCCTTGGGGAGGTGGTGGTGGTGGCAGGTTTGGGGGTGGTGCAGAGGCTAATGAAGCAACAGCAGCCATGGAAGCCATGCCGATTACTTTCCTTTTGGTCACTAAAGCAGTAAAGGCAATACACCTCAATCTGCTATAGCTAGAAGGACAATGAAGATGCGCTCGGGGTGTGGCCATTTATAGGGGTGTAGGGTTGTGCCTTGTGACTGCCTTCATCCCTCCAAAGCGGTACAAAATGTTTACACAACAGGTCCTTAGGCAAGCTATTGTCTGGGATATTTGAAATGATATTTTTACACTCTACAACATTTTGCCCTGTGTCTACATGTTCTTTTGTACTGCTGCGGAAGTACACAAACTGCGTAAATTAGTCCACAAGCTCTGCGTGGGTGCGGTCACATGATGACGTCCTGAACACATCCGCGACAGAAATGGGAGTCCGCTGGATAGCAAATGCAGAGTAACAAACGTGCGCATGCGCGCAAGTGTCCTACGGACACTGTTCGGGTTCTCAAAGTAATTCAAAGTGCGACACAAGTAGGACGGACAGTTAGGGACAGGCGCGCTGTTCGCTATACTTACGGTTGTACTGCGCATGTGCATACATGATATGCTCACTGCACGGACAGGTCCAGTGTCCTTAGGACAACTCCATTTTGTTTCACTACGAACTTGCCGGCCACCGCGCCTGTTCTACGGGTGCCACCATTTTGACTGTGGACAATACGAACAGGTATACTGTCCTTAACACACTCCCATTTTGCTCATTTACAACCATCCCGGACACCTGGTGTGTTCTACGAACATGTTTCATTTTGTTTGTAAGCGACACAGCCAGGTATAATGTCCTTAGAACGCCCCTTTCTGTTTATGTGCGCACAACTTGATCAGATGTTGCAGTCAAACATCAACTCCAACTTACTTGACATTAGTAAAGGCATGGGTACTGCCTTTAGAACACCCATATTGCATTCCTTGCGGATAAGTCGAACAGGCGCGCTGTCCAAATGATATTTGTGATGTCATATTTGATGTCCTGGGTGTTAGTCTTAGCAATGCACGTAGATGCTGCGAGTTATGGTTGCTGAGCTTACCATAATGGGGGAATGTGCAATGTGTTTTGGTTTCACTTTGAAGTATAACATCCCTTTAACAACATTTTTTTACTGAATGCACATATATATATATGTGGCAAGGAACGAAAATAAAGGGGCTAAACATGTGTTGTCGTCCGTGATGTCATCAATAAAATTTTTGATGCCTTCTTTCATGTTCTGTGTGTTAGTTTTAGCAGTGCACAGTGGTGATGGCAGGTATGGGGGCTTAGTTTACCATAACTGGCGAATTTCAGGGGTTTTTTCGGTTTTAATTTGAACTGTAATGGGGAGGTAGGATTTTTTTTTTTTTAATGAAGTACACAGGTTTTTGGTAGGGCAACTTACCATAACGCCCCCTCAACAAAGTTTTTTTGTAGTGAATATATATATATTCAATAAAAAAACGTTGTTAAAGGGACGTTATGGTTAAGTTGCGCTACTAGAAACCTATGAAATTCAGTGAAAAAACTTTATTAAAGGGACGTTATGGTTCAAAGTAAAACCGAAAAACCCCTGAAATTCGGCAGTTATGGTAACATAAGCAACCATAACTCACGCCACCGTGCACTGCTAACACTAACACCCAGGACATCAAAGATGACATCACAAATGTCATTGATGACATCACTGATGACATCACATGTGCATTTACTTTTCATAAAAACTCTGTACAAGGGATTCTTATAATGCTGACCAAAAACTGTCAAGGATCATTGGGATAAATATCATGAGCTAATTAGTGCATAAGCAATGCATTGATATAAATAGCATTCTATTATGAAGTTCTATCCAGTATACTAAGCTACTCATGCAGAAACATAGGCAGTGTGTGCAGCATACATGATGAAGGTGCCATATTCATAATCTTGCCATGTTGAATACTGAAATGATAACTGCTTTCTTATTAGAGTTTTGCGTACTGTGAAACATGTAATAAGTAGATAATAAAACCCACTTAATACATAATTATTACAGACAAAACACAAAGAGACAACAACACATACAAATATGAGTATGTACAGGGACAGTGAAGTAAACAAAAAAGCAGAAGTAGTAGCAGCAAGAGTTCATAACCTAACTGATTGTCTTTATGCAGAGAAACTATTGCTCTTTTTCAAAGCTGCTACTTACCATATGTATGTGTGTCACATGATGTGACTGCACCCAAAGGAAAGGAGAGTGAGTATAAGTATACAAATATGAGCATATACAGGGAAGGTAGAGTAATAAAAATAAAACTATGAGAAAGTGCTGATAGCCCTAATGATTATCTTCATGCACAGAAAGGATTGCTCTCTTTCAAGCCTGTGTCTTCCGCTATGTATATGTTTCATATGATGTGACTTGACCCTAAGTCTACAAATATAGTACCTTTTCAATTTTTACTTCCTGACTGTTACTGAAGAAAACTATGTGGCTTCGATATGTCAGTAAAGGATAAAAAGGGAGAGCCAGCCATGTGATGTCATCAGTGATGTCATCAATGACATTTGTGATGTCATCTTTGATGTCCTGCGTGTTAGTGTTAGCAGTGCACGGTGGCGCGAGTTATGGTTGCTTATGTTACCATAACTGTCGAATTTCAGGGGTTTTTCAGTTTTACTTTGAACCATAACGTCCCTTTAACAATTTTTTTTCACTGAATTTCATAGATTTTTAGTAGCGCAACTTAACCATAACGTCCCTTTAACAAAGTTTTTTTACTGAATTTCATAGGTTTTTAGTAGCGCAACTTAACCATAACGTCCCTTTAACAAAGTTTTTTCACTGAATTTCATGGACAGACAGACGACACAGGGTGGGTTAATAGAAATAATTTAACTGGTCTATAGGCGGTAAAGTGCTCTACTCGGTGTGCCTCTTCACTGTAGCCTGTCAAGTGGCACAGCGAGTACAACGCTCGCTTTGCCATCCGTGCACAGCTTGCTAACGCAAGTTCGAATCCCGGCAAGGCCAAACTCAGCCTTTCATCCTTCCGTGGTCGATAAATGAGCACCACACACCGTGGTTAATAATAAGCACCGCTTAGATACCTCACGGTTCTTAGCGCTATATGAATGGGAAAATATTATTATTTTATTATTAACATACTCCGTTGCACTATCTTCGATAGCAAATAGTTTCACACCCTAATAAATAAAATGATGATTTTTAATGAAGCTCGGCTGGTGAGACTAATTTATGTTTTTTAAAACATGCATGTGGCCCATTTTGCCTATGTCACGATTTACAGACTCCAGCGGATGGGGTCTTCAACTGCCAGGTGCAGGTCCTAATATGCAACTTCATGACCCTCACCATTTTATGGGACAATCGCCAAGGACCAATATGCCCTTACGCAGTACTAGCGGCTACAAACAACATACCAACCAATAGGGTGGTCTAATGGCTCTTTGTTGGAGCTACCTTCCGATTATCAGAGCGACCATTTACTGCTTTTATCATAAACCAACAGCCTATCTACCGAAAAGGAACAACGCGTGGCTCAAAATAAACTTTTGCTGATCGACAGCAGAGACAATAGCAAATCGCTAAATATTCACTAAACATTTCATGTGAAATAAATGTACTTTACCAAATGTACAATCCTGCTGTTTACTTTTAAACCACAGTTTCATATTCGGAATTGTGGCGCACTGAGTTGTAAGCTGTTCTAACACCCTCTGTACCGCAAAGGAACATCGCGTGCCTCAACATGAACTTTTGCGGATCGACAACAAAGACAAATGCAAATTGCTAAATATTCTCTAAACATTTGATGTCAAATAAATGTACTTTACAAAATGTACAATCTTGCTGTTTGCTTTTAAATCACTGTTTCATATTCCGAATTGTGGCGCGCTGTGTTGTGACATAATATGTGTTGTCTTCCGGGTTCTGTGTAAAGTCACTTAGGACTGCAGAGGACTGGGCGCGTTTGATGACGCTCCCTGTAACATCACCGAGAGAGGCGGGGAATATGAATGTTTTGATAATATCAGGCTTAGGGGCGGGAGATATGATTTAGTGTCGCAAAAGCAAGGCAGCCAGGTCGATAGCGCCAGTCATAGGATTATCACATAATGTCGGCGCACACCAGCCTGATTTATCGTTTCTTTAGTGGACAAAAAGTCGGTTGACGCCCATAGGAAATTGTACTATTAGCGGACAAAAGGAGTGGTCTTAAAACACTTTCACCCTGACAACGAACAATACAAACAACGTTCTCAGAACACCCCCATTTTGTGAAATTGCAACCATTTCGCGACACCGCGAGTGTTCTTAGAACACATTCAATTAGACAGATTACAATACGGACAGCGTCCTGAGGACACCCCAGTTTGTGTATTTACGAACAATTAAGTACACCGCGAGTGTTCATAGCTCATTTTTACCTTCCTTGCGAACAAAAATGACACATACTCCGTCCTCTAAACACCCCACCATTTAGTTTATTTACAAAATTCAGAACAGCCGTGTTCTCCACGGACAAATCGAACGCAACAAAAACGTCTAACACATAAAAAAACAAAACATTGAACCTATCTCATACTCCCCCACCCTCCCCAAACACTCTTACACACCAACACACGGCACTAAATACATTTTTTTATCCACGTTTCACCGCGCTGTACGCGGTCGACGGCGAATACAAGATGGCGGGCGCCACAGAAAATCTGACGCGCTCCACGCCCCTCGCCGTCCAATCAGCGAACACGTTGCATGTCCGCGGACAGGACGCAAGGCCATGGGCCAATTGGGGTGCTGTCAGCGGAGCGAACAGGGAAGTCCGTCCGCAAAGGGAACACAGATATCACTAATTTTTTTGCCTTACGTTTTGGTCATTTTATAAAAAAACTACTGGACGGATTTACACCAAATTTGCAAAAGCACACTTTCGGGACCAAGCCCCTGCTCCTGCCGCAAATTTGGTGTAAATCCGTCTAGCGGTTTGGCCTGTGGCCGTGCGCAAAGTTTTTTCCCATTATGTCTATAGGAAAAAACACAAGTTTTGGGACCCCCCCCCCTATAACTTTTCCCCCCCTGGACGAATCCTCACCAGAGTGGGCCATATACTTTTTTTGCAAAGTTTGGTGAGGATTCGTCCAGAGGGAGCGAAGTTATAAGCCACCCAAAAAATGCTCTTCCTATGGAAACACCAACTTAACCATAATTACATGGACGCTACCGCGTCCATGTAATATATATATATATATTGGACAGCAAACACCTAATGGTGACAATACAATCCAGAAAAGCAATTGAATTTACTTATAATGATGCAGAATAGAAAACACAGGAAAAATAAATGTTTTGTTTTGTGCACAGATAGCGTTTAAGTTAATAGTCCCCCCTGCAAAGTAAGGAAGTACAAATGAGCAATCTTACACAGAGGTAAATAATCAGCAGGTATTCAGGAATGAAAGACAATATCTAGAGCATAAATGCAATCTTCCCCCCCAAACAAGAGAGAAAACCGTTTTTGGAAAGTGACACTTTTAAAGTTACAGGTGACAATTGTTTTGTAAAATAATGCAAAAGGGTCCAAAAATGCTTTAATGGAGAAAAATTCTAAGGAAAGCAACACTAAACAAGTCCTAACACACATGAGCTATAATATAAACAACAGTACACACTTTAGATCAGGATGGGATGGAAGAAGCACTTTGAAATAGGGAAAAGACACGTGTACATTTTTGAGAACTGCAAATTCGTGACAAACTTTTACTATGCGATAGAAAAATGGGTCATATACCCTGTTCCACTGTGGATGTAGCTAAGGGTCTTAGGTATCAGTGAGAGTTGAAATTTCGTTTCTATCTTTAAAATTCAAGAAGTTATAGAGGTTTTAATGAGAGGCATTTTTTCAAAATAGGCGCGAAAATAGAACAGGAATTTGGTTTTAAAAATGACAGATAAATTTTATTACACTATAATAATGACTATAAAAAAGAGTAGGCCACACATGAATCTTCACAGCTACATGGCTAGAGCAACCATTCACGTGGTGGGTACTCGATTTTATTCTGGGATTTACTTTACTTACTCAAAATCACTAAGGAGTTATGGTTTTGTAACACAGATGAGAAAAATCAGCGTAAGAAGGATTCTAACAACACTAGGGTTCTGAATTTAAACATGGGACGGGTTGAGATTGGGATAATACAATGCAGATATACTATGGGTCACTGTTTCTCCTATTAGTACTTACAGTCCATACTTACAGTCCTTTGTAATTAAATTGGACCATCCGGTTCTGGTCATTGGATCAGTTCAGGTCTACTGGCAGCAGGGCACCTCTGGTGGGATTGGATCAGTGGCGTGGTTCTGGTCAATTTTTGACTGCGCCTCAGACTGGGTTCGGATGGGCCCTTCCGGTAAATGGACACGGCAGATTACAGGATGCAAGTTTCAGCAGGCAAGCCTTAATGGTAGCAAGCCAAGCTAAATCAGAATTATTCTTTTAAGTTTTGGATGTTTTGAAATTGGGTCTAGCTAGCAAGAGTTCAGCAATGCTAAAGTCTAGATTCTGCAAGAAAATCTGGATCTTCAAAGAAGTCTGGAGTCAGCTATAAGATGAAGAGTTCTGGAACAAGGTGCTGCACAGAAATCTGGATGGGTTCTGGAAGCAGAGTGTCCTATGTGTTGTGAAGTTCCTATATTCAACTATCAAATGCCATCCCCAAGTTTATGGTGTGGGCAAAATTTCAAAACACGCCTCCATGGCTGCGAGTGGCCACAGGCACTTGCCTTGTCCTGGTTGGCGGTCTGAAAAGAGCTGTCATGTTTATGATGCAATTTAGAAACTCCCACATTGATTTTGACCACAATTTAGCTTTCCCAAAAATACACATCTTTACAATTATGCCCTCTACTAAAATCAGACACATGCATTACATTTTTTATGGTTTATCCTGGCGTCCAATTCCCATCTTGGGGAGAGCTGTCTTTCTCATTCTATGGGATTTCATCAATTTTAATCATAACAGTTTGGATGAATAATTTCTAATTCGGTACACCTCTGGGCGCCTATCAGTGGATTATGTACATACAATCTTAGGCTTGCAACATTAGTAGTTCTGCTACCATAAGGATTTTTTCATAAATTTGGTTCCTTAAGTGGTACAGGTTTCATCAATGTCTTAAACGCAAAAGCCTAAAATTAGGTTAACATCTACCAATTTTCAGACTTATCCTTCTTTAGGTTGCACAGTTAAAGAGTTGTAAACTTTAATCACAAATAAGGATTTAACATCAAAGTTCTCCTTTGTAACCTCCCCTTCCCAGGCAGCAGCTGTCCAGTCCTTTGATCAGGGAGGTATGTTCCCTTTCTGTAGAGGGAAGCTCCTGCCCCCCAACAGCAGAGGTAAAATGCTCAGCCTGTCCTTTAATCTTGGCTCAGCCAGAGACGAATGTCTGATGTGGTCTCATTGTGCTCCTTGTTGTCATTATGCGGGAACCATTAGCATCACTTAAGCCTTCCTGAAGCAAGGGGTTCTTAAACTGAAGTGTCAATCTTTCCCAGGCTGGGCTGTCAGATCAGAATTAAATAGCTGACTAGCTCCAGACTGGGTTCCTATAAATTAAAGTCTTTTCATTTCACACATCTAAAATATAAGCACAGTTTATAAGGGATGTGGACATTTAAAAGAACTAGCCCTTCACAAATAAATAGGTACATTTTTCCATTTTAATCAGAAAACAGAAACAGTTTTAAACTGGGTTTGACAGCTAATTTTCTGATGCAGCTGTCGGCCAGTGAGGCCTGGCCTTCTCTGAGCAACCTGTAGAATCTCTGATTTCAGCAACTTTTTTTTAGCAATTTCAATAGCTCACTGGGTAAATGACTGAAATTAGCGCCAAAATAGCACTTTGAAGGCTGCAATGGATTTGGAAAACTGTATTTTAAGGCATTTTCAGATTTAACCCACTTCTGTGGCCTTGATTCATGTAAATGGTAACAGCACTCACTTGTATTCTCCTGCAGGGACTTCTGTTTTGACATCAACTTTGCGTGTCTGTGGCAAGGAGGTACAGCCGCTTTGTGATTTCTGAACAGTGCGCAGTTTTGCAGATTTGGCGTGCAGAGGGGTTAGCGCCTCCATTTTTGGCAGATTCTTTCCCCCATTGGCAAAGGGATGTAGTGTGGCGCATTGGCATGGGTTTAAATACCCCACACTCCACAGAAATCGGAATAGGGTTGCAGGATTTTATCTATGAGGCATTGGAAAGTGGCTGGAGCACTGTGTAAACCAAAAGGGAGGACTTTGAATTAAAACAATTCCTAGGGGCATCGAAAACGCAGTCTTTTCCATATCCGGCCCATGTACTGGAACTTGCCAGTCTCCTTTGGTTAAGTCTAGGGTGGATAAAAAGGTGGCTGTTCCGAGTTTATCAATTAGGTGATCGATGCGTGGCATGGGATAGTCATCGAAGTCAGAAATGGAATTAACTTGATGGAAATGTATGCAGAATCTCCAGGAACGGTCAGGTTTAGTGACCAACACCATAGGAAAGAACCATGGACTTGATGAAGGTTCGATAATATTGGTTTTCAACATTTTGTTGACATCCTCAATCACTATCTGTTTATGGGCTTCTGGGAGTCTTAACAGTTTTAAATTAACAACTCTACCTTGAGGTGTTCTAATATAGTGGTTTGTGCCATTTACTCTTCCTGGTTTTTCTGAGAATACATAGGGAAATGAGGTAACTACATCTTTTAGATCTTCTTGTTGTTGGATAGATAGCTGTGGAAGAATTAATTCAAAGTTGTCTACCTCTTCTGGAACCAGACAGGCTAATACCTTGGCATGGGTAGCTGACGGGTTCTCTTTCCACTCTTACAAGAGATTTAAGTGATATAAATGGACCTCCTGTTTTCTGTCTGGTTGGGCTACTTTATAAGTACAGGTTCCCGTTCGTTCTTATATCTCATAGGGCCCATGCCACTTAGAGACAAGTTTGTTTTCTGAGATGGGTAGGAGGACCAGTACTTTCTGTCCTATGTAGAATGATCTTAAGCTCACATTTATTTTGTAAGTGGACCTTTGTGGCTCAGAGCCTTTTTCATATGAGTACAGACAAAATCTCAAACCAATTTCATATGTTCTTGCATTCTGGTGGTGATTTGTGAGATGGGAACGGGAGCCTCTTCTCGTTATTCCCAGATTTCCTGGAGAATGTCTAGGACATCTCTAGGCTCACTACCATAGAGAAGTTCAAAAGGAGAGAAACCTGTGAACGACTGAGGGGTTTTCCTTACTGCAAAGAGTGGCCAAGGGATCATTCGGTCCCAGTCTTTCCCATCCTTATCTACCAATTTTTCGTAGAATTAACTTCAGAGTGTTATTGAATCTTTCCACCAAGCCAGCAGTTTGCTGATGGTACAAAGAAGTTTGCAATGTGGTAACATGGAGTAGCTCTTTGTCTTCTGCCATATGCTTACTCATGAAATTCGAACCCTGGTAGGTTAGTATTTCTTTGGGAAAGCCGACCCTGGAAAAATATGGTAGGAGGTGTTTGAGGATTTGCTGTGTGGTGTTATTTCACATTGGGAATGCTTCAGGATATCGGGTTGCATACTCCACCATCACAAGGACATATTTGTTGCCTAGTCTTGATGTTTCTAGAGGTCCAATTATGTCCATTCCGATTCTTGCAAAAGGGACTTCTATGACTCTGGGCAATGGGTTCAGAGGGGCAGGTAATGGGTAAAGGTCTTTTGAGATATTCCGCACGTTTGAATAAAGGTCTTTATATTGGGGTGAATACCTACCCGGTAAAACTTCCCACTAATATGTGCTTGGGTTTTAGAGTGTTCTAAGTACTCCCCAGTAAGATGGGATTGTGCAATTTCCAGTACAGCCTTTCGGTGTCTCTTTGGTATTACCAACTGCGTCTTTACTAAGCCTTCCGTAGATGTCTCTGTTCTATAAAGTAACCCTTGTTTTAGGAAGAAAAAGGGGCTTCCTTTCTCTAAACCTTCTCCTTCTGGAGTAGCTTTTAGAAAAGCTTCAGCGAGAGCTGGATAATTTCACTGAGTGATGGCTAGGTCGGGATAGATGGTAGGTTCTTCTCCCTTCCTTTCTTCAATGTTATAGGGTTTATCAGCTTCCCCAAAGCCTGAGGTACCTCTCTCTGTTTCGTCTGATTCACTTTCCTTAAACTGAGGAAAAAAAGCCCTTTCCAAAATTCCTTGAGCAATTTTATCTCCACGATGTTCTTCGAAAGGGATCTCACCATCATTCTGTAAAATAACCTTTACATCTCCCCGGAAGTTGGGCTTGATGATGCCTGCTAAAACGTTGATACCGAGCTTCCACGCTAGGCCAGATTTTGGAGCCAATCTTCTGTACCACCCCGAAGAGTGTATTAAAACCAAGTCTGCTAGAATCAATCCACTTTTCCCAGGGGGTATAGTAGCTTCCCTACTGCTATAGATATCAAAACCTATTGATTCCTTAGGATTAGAAGCTCTCTGTCTAGGTTTTTGAAATTGTAGGGTTCCCCAATTAGTGTCAATTGAGTCACATCCCACCTCTGACACCATATATAAGGAACTCATGGTGGCGCTAGTAAAGACAGACACAAGTGAACACAGTTCATGGGTGTTTATTAAACTGTATAAATGGGTGATAAAAAAAACTCATCTAAACCTAAATCTAAGATGGGAGCAAGCTACAACCATCAAATAATAATAAGGCAGTCCTAGTGGTGTCTTGTCAAATAAAAAGGGCATATACTAAGAAAACCTATTGCCAATCCTTACCGCTAAGTTCCAAAATAGTGTGGGATAATGTTCACCAGAAAACAAAGAAGTGTCCACAAAATGATAAGTCAGGATGGTATAATCGAGGATTTTCCTTCCCCATGTTTTTAGCACGGGACAAGGCAGGACTCTCAAGTACAGCACACTCCTGGGCTTCTCCAGCATGAGCGTATAGTCAGTTTTCAAAATATCAGGGCCTTCCGTGTAGTCTCTCTTACACCAAGTCTCTTGCCTGAGAAGGCCTGATGTGTTCTAAACAACAAACAAAAAGTTCCTTGAAGTAATCTTGCCAACTGGTGATTTTCTTTCACCCGTGCATTTGCCCGTTTCACACAGTTCACTCCTTTGTAATGCCTTGCAGGATTCATTTCCCTCAGCTTTTCTAGCCCCCAGACAGGCTTTCTCTTAAGCCCTCAGTCAGGCTTTTCTTCAGCCTCCAGTCAGGCTTTTCAAATCTTCCGTTCATATGGCGTTTCCCTCAGCTGGGCGCACATACCTGTTTAACAATGTCAAAACTTTGGTAATGGGTTAAGGACTTTCGACTGTACAAGCGATTTTGTCTCGACCCTTGAATGACCACCTTAACTCTTTGGTTTTGGCCTTTCCTACGGCCTCTTGGTACTAAAATGCTTACAAGAAAAGGGGACAAGTCAGAGTCTTTCGAATGGACGTCCACGTGGCACCGGACAACTCTGCAGCTGGTCTTTTCCCTGGGCTTTAAAACTTGACTGGCACGCAAGTTCTTTGTTCATAACATGTTGCCCTTTGCAACCTTCGCTCAACACCATCCGGTTTACTAACGGTTCTCCCTCGGTCTCAATGACTGTGCTGAACTTCTTGTTGTTTCTTGTCTCTGGAGTCAAGAACGGTACCACGATAGCAACCACGTCTCCCCGCCTTGATTATCAGCATGGGAGGGTCCCATGAACCGTTGACATCTGTTATACCACACGTCCGCTGTAGTTCCCGGTCTTATGATTCCTTTCACGGAGTCTTCACGGGTTTGGGTCGAAAAGGGCAAGTACACTTCCCTCCTTGCTGTCCTTTCCGGTCTTGCTGCCTTTCTTCTCCTTTTCAACTGCCATCCTGGAATAGTGTTTCCTTGTGCGGTTGCCCCTGCTCAAAGTGTGCTCTCGTGCTCCGCCTTTTATCCCTGTGGGAAAAGTAAAGGGCTGTCATGTGTGAGTAGTTATTGTCAATTGCCTGACTCTGCCTGACCCTTACTTTGGGACATGTCAGCCAAACGGCTCTGGTGTTAGTCCATTGTCTTTCAGGGTGTAAGAAAGTGTTCATGTCAGAAAGGGAGCAGGAGGTGGAGCATCTAAATTTCCAATTGGGTAGGATGGGGAAAAGGTATTATAAGGAAGGGAGTACCACATCACACCCGTCAGTGTCCCACTTCCAATCCCCAAAGACCCCCATACAGGTGATCCTCCCCGACTGGTCCACCCCATAAACTGGATCCAATAGCGATGGCCGTGTCCTGGCCACCTGGCTGACAGATCTCTGGGGACCAGCAGGTGAGACACCTTCAGGTTTCTTACATACCCATCCTCCATGCGATGTAGCCGTAGCTGTTTCACAGGGGAACCAGGAAAGGGAGTGTACATTCCCCTTGTCTTTTCCTCTTCAGTGATCCACAGTGAAGTATTAGGGTTTCAGTTCTAGAAACCATTGCATGACACAAGGGTTGGACTCTTTGTATTGGCTAATCCAAACTAGAGGCGCGTGGTCTGTAAGATGTGTGAACTTTGTTCATAATAGGTAGTATCTAAAATGGATAATGGCGCACTTGATGGCCAGGGCCTCTAGTTCCAACACAGTCGACTTGCAAATAAAATGAGGTGTTCTAATCCGTCGCAAACCTGGGAAAGGACTGTTCCTAACCCTGTAAGGGAGGCATCCATCTGTAATATAAATTCTTTCGAGAAGTCTACTACCTTCAGGATTGGGTTCTGGCACAGAGTTTGTTTTAGGGTGTATTAACACATATCATCCTTGTCATTCCAGTGAAGTTTCTATACATGTGATCCTCCCCCACTGGTCCACATCCAGGAACTGGATCCAATAGCGATGGCGTGTCCTAGCCACCTGGATGACAGATCTCCAGGGACTAGCAAGTGAGAGACCTTCAGGTTTGTCACAGCATCCGATACAATGCTAAGGATACAAAATAAATTCACAAGTTTTGTAGATGTTCACATATCCCTCTAAGAAAGTTCTTTGTGGGAAAAGTAATGCCATCATCACTTTATGGGCTGGACATATCCACACTACCAATGGAACAAAAAGTATCCCTATTGGAAGGACCTATGTGGAAAGAAAATCTTGGGCTTCCTAACTCAGTCCCAATAGCACTCATATGATATGAGCTGGGCATTTATAATAAACTGGAACAAATTAAACATGTTCCATACAAATTTTTATCTGACACAAAATGAGTTGTATTTTGATCTATATATAATATATCAGGATAATACCTCTTCTGTGCTTTTAAGTTTTGCACAAGAATGTTACAACATGTTTTTAAAGTACTGAGAGTAATTCATTAATTGTATGTGAAACAAATCCTGATAAGATCAAAAATAAACTTAAAACATATGACTAGGACCTACAAATTACAGATCTATATAAATATAAACTTAATTAGATGAATATGTAAAAATAATAAGGTCAGTTGCCTAAGTATTTGATAAAATGTCCCAGCAACCATTTAAGATATCTGTTTCTGAGATTTTGTTTTAATGTCTTGGGCACACTTCATAGATGGGGACCTATTTGTGTGAAATAGGAAAGGAACATCATATATGTAGATTATGTAAAAATGATTGCCATTTTGAGTCTACGAAACATCTTATTTTGCACTGTCTGGTTTCGCAAGAATGGAAAATATTAATAGTTTTAAAATTTGCTCATGATAGAAGCTTTGTGATTATTGAATACTGTAAAGGATACATTAATGGTATGGAGGTTCAACAGTAAACCTTATACCACAAATAAAACCACCTATTTCATGTCCCGAGTTCTATAGTGGGAGTTTCCATATCCAGACAGTTTTTGAAGTTGGTATAAAGAGATGCATAATTATCTTTATCGTTTAAAATTCTTAAATAAAACATGTTTGTGGCCATCTTTTTCTAAGTAATCAAAGAAGCAAGGCCCATTTTGCTACAAACTGCTGCTATGGGTACAGAATTAGGAAGGCCAAGTTCCCCGTGCCATAACCTTTTCTCAAGCTTCTTCAACCATGCCATTTCTTTACTGGCATAAACTTCAAGGCTGTATAGGGCGCAAGGCACAATGTTTGTTTTACATAACTGTAGAAGGCCCGCAATTGGATATCCCACCTTTTTGTTGGACTAAACCTTTTATAGTGTTAAACTTTTATTGGGCCTTAATAAATTTTTGGGATATTGTTTAAATGTGTTGAGATTATTGTACTTACTTTTAATTTGTTGTTCAAAGTCCTAACGCAGGCATGGACATACACCAGGTCTAGGCAATTCCACTAGGCAAGCTATTCATCTCAGTGTTTACGCATACGCCCCAAATTTCTTCTGTGGCAATCTGATTCTGTCTTGGGAAAGGTCTATGTAATCAGTTCCCTCTGTAAAATTCCATTTGCTTGCACTTCTTCAAGTTGGAACGTGGGCCAGGCAAGCTATCTTCTTTTGATGCTTCCCCAAAAATCTTCCTCTCTTCCCTTGTGTTAAGTTTAAATGTCCAGCAAACTCCACCCACACAGCATATTTTGATGCAACACGTTTGCATTGGACCAAGCCTGTGAGAGGTCCCTTTACTTACTTACACCCACTAGGCTTCTCCTCTTTGCTCCGATTGGCTCATTGAATGCATATGTGACAAGGCGCACCCGAGAAGCCCCGTAAAGTCCCGCTTTGCCGCGGGTTTATCTTGGAGCTCCTGTGCTTTGTGCTCGTCTTGCTGCAGATTTCACTGGACTGCTATCAGAACTACAGCAACCAGGAAGCATCCTGCGTGGGGAGGGGCTATATATACGAGGTTGTGCGCGCACCGCGTGCGTGCACCCGAGAAGCCCCGTAAAGTCCCGCTTTGCTGCGGGTTTATCTTGGAGCTCCTGTGCTTTGTGCTCGTCTTGCTGCAGATTTCACTGGACTGCTATCAAAACTACAGCAACCAGGAGGTGAACTCTCATCCAAGCACTTTATATGCATACGGCTACGTGATATATCTACCTAAAGTGCTAATATATACCCTGTTTGTTTATATTTAGGCATCCTGCGTGGGGAGGGGCTATATATACAAGGTTGCGCGCGCACCGCGCGCACGCACCCAAGAAGCCCCGTAAAGTCCCGCTTTGCCGCGGGTTTATCTTGGAGCTCCTGTGCTTTGTGCTCGTCTTGCTGCAGATTTCACTGGACTGCTATCAGAACTACAGCAACCAGGAGGTGAACTCTCATCCAAGCACTTTATATGCTACGACTACGTGATATATCTATCTAAAGTGCTAATATATACCCTGTTTGTTTATATTTGGACATCCTGAATGGGGAGGGTCTATATATACGAGTTTGCATGCGCACCGCGCGCACGCACCCGAGAATCCCCGTAAAGTCCAGCTTTGCCGCTTCGCCGCGCTTGTCGCGGTGAGAGGCGAGGCTTTTTGGTTTTGCCTCTGATACCGTAAATAACTCCTATTATTCCTTCTTTTCATTTTGGTTTATTGTCGCTCTGTGGAAATGAAACGAGGTATTACCTCTTTAAAAACAGGGATGCCCCCTGTTTCGGCCTCACATTATTCCAATGGTGTGAATTCTTCTGTTAATTTGCCATCTACTATAATCAAAAAACCTCGTTTAAGCTCTAGCCCTCGTATGAGTAATACGAAATTAAAGCCTAAAACCAAAGCAGAGATACTTTTAGGGATGGACATTCGACCTTTCTGCTGTGAAACAAATCTTGTGAATACTTCTGAACTCAACAATGGAAGTAACACAGCAACAGTTCATGGCCGTGTGGATCAAACATCTGCTGCATTAAAAAAGGATTCATCTTATGGACAATCAGTCAAGATGATTGCAGCGGAGGAGGTTACAACTGGTGAGACATTAAAATCTGTCCCTCCGGTCGTTGCTACAGTTACGTTTGCTAAAGAAAATGTGTCTCTTACAGACAGTATCTTGCTAAATAATGTGTTGTCTGGTGCTGTTGTGACTCTTGTTAAAACACCTAACAGTCCTGCCATATCTGTAAGCAATTCCTTGAATTCGAAAATGTCTTCCAGTTCAAACTCCGGGGATATGCCTGTAATTGATCTTGACACAACTGCCTCTGCTTTTTCAACTCGTACTCTTTCTGAAAACCTCTCTAAATCTCCCATTTTATTCGCAAATATTAGTGTTGCTAATTCTGTAGCTAATTTGTCATTCATGCTCCAACTCCACGAAAAATGGCTACACATGGCATCCCCAAGTCTTGTTTGGCTGAAAACCATAGTGTAAATACTGGGATAGCTCTTACTTCAATGAACACTGCTATCTTAGCCTTAGCTAAGTTGTTTGAGGTCTTAGTTACAAAGGCTGATGTGCACTCTAATCAACTTAACCAGTTACTAGTTGAGCAACTCACGCTCGCCAATAAATTGGAAAGTTTGAGACAATTTGACATTCCACCCACTAGTAGGAAGTCTGTAATTTCTCAGACTTCTTTTCAGTCTGAATTTCCATCACAAGTATATAAGACCATTCCGTGTATTCCAAATCCCATAATTGATCTTATGAGTGTTGTACATGAAGCTCCACTAGACCAGTAAAAAACAAAAAAATCAACATATCCATTGTTTGATGTTAATATAAATCCATTTGATGTGGTCAAGTTGGGGTTCAAAAAGGCTGCCCCCACAAATAAATCTAAAAACATTAAATCGGTGGCAAAACGTTCTACACAAACCAAATCTTTTGTTAAGAACCTTTAAATACCTGCTGCATCCTCTGTTGTCGCGGCTAAAGTGATTGCAAAAAAATACTCCTTACAGTCACAGTCAAGAAAAACAAAGATAATGCTGGCGGCAGCTGCACCGCTTGTAGATCACAGCCCCTTAAATAATTTGATATGTGTGGCTACTGACATGTCTAAAAATACCCTCAAAAGTCAGACTACCAATGGCTTTTCATTTAAATCCGCCTTATCGATGGGAGTTGTGGATAAGGAAATGCGACTCAAAGAATTAAGGCAAGCTATCGATGAATATATGGTATCTAAATCTGTTCCTAAAAACCTGACTTTTGTGCCGTGTGAAACGGCTCCTATGCACAAACCTTCTGCGCCTGTTGCACAGTTACCGCAAATATCTCTACAAGATGTAGCCAAGGCTGTGCCTGGTCGTATCGTGTCCCAGGCGCCAGTTCAGAACAAACCAAACGTCTCTGCTTCTGAGCCTGTTGTTGCTGGTGACATGGAAAGACTGATCCAGTCTTCTTTGACCACATTTTTTGAGACCTCCACCTTTTCTCAAATTAAAGCTTGCTCTGTAGATCAGCTAACCTTAAAGGCTCCGCCTCTGTCAGCTAACCAAAAACGTGTGATTGTATGCCCTAAGCACCCAGCGGTTCATGCATTGACACTTAGTTGCATGCCTGCTCCAGCCAAACAATACAATCTTAATCGTGCCTCTGTTCTCGCAATATTTGGTGAGGTTCCTGAGTTCGATGACATTGGCACCCTTGACATCGAGCTTGTGGAATGAATTAATCAATCAAATCAGACTTCTGTAAATCTTTGGATCAACTCGAGGATTGTGGTAAACACAATTTGCGCTGTGAAATCTCAACTTCTTTAACTGGGTTTCACTCTCCATCCCATGTCTGACTCATCAGACCCTTCAGTAAATTGTCAACAGGTCTCACACTTAAAGCAAACATCAAACAAAAAACAAGTACCGATCTCTGGTACATGCACTTGTGACCCCAAAAGCAGTCAATGTTAGCATCATGAATCTGTAGAATGTATTTTGTCTTTCATCAGTTGGAACTCCAGAGGGAATAGGCATTTGCTAAATAATAGGAGTGTGCAGCTATTAGATCATGATGTAATTTTGTTGCAAGAATCCTGGTTCACTAGTGTTCCATCATGGAACAATTATGATGTTCTCTTGATACCAGCAGTGAAAGGTTCTTGGGGGCGCCCCACATCTGGTTTGTTGACGGCTGTTAAGCAGTCTTCAACTTTAAAAATTGAACCTTGGTACTCCCCAAATGCCTTTTTACAAATGACAAAAATTTTAGGAAAAAATTTCTCATGTGCTGCTATTAATGTCTATTGGAATCCTCTGGGTATCTCTGACGACTGTTTCTTGGATTCTGTGACCAAAGCCTTTGATATCGTCACTCTTGAGGGTCACACTGATCTTATTTGTTTGGCTTGTGATTTAAATCTGCACTGTTTGGGTCCTCTATGTCAATCTGAAAGAAATCGTACTGGGAAGTGGACAAGTTTCGTAGAATCTTGAAACTTGTTCATGTTAAATGGTGCCTTTTCCCAGGACATTCCACCTAGACCTACTTGGCACCGTGTTAGGAGCGAGGGAATCATTGACTTTATGTATGTAAATGCACCCATGCTAAATAATGTAACAGCATTCAAAATAATTGACTCAGAAGTGAGTGACCATAACATGTTACACATGACCTGGAGCTCAAATTATATTGTTCTCCAAGTAAAATCCATCTCTCTCATGGGCTCCTATAAGGTAAACCCAGCCAGGAATAGATTAATATGGACTGAGACTTCCCTGGCAGCCTTTAGGACATGTTATATGATTAACTGAATAGTGGAGAGTTGGGCAATTGTTCTGCAGAGGTAGTATAGTATGATCTAATGCAGCTGTTCCAGCCGGGTTCAATTATACAAAAACTAAAGCAAACACCCCATTTGCATATATTCGATCATGAATTTAGATCTAGGAAAGTCATGGTTCAGCAGACAGGAGGGCAGCTCTCAAGCTCCCACAAGATATGCGATCAACTGCCCTCGCTCCTATCAAAACCAAGTACAGAAATTGGGTAAGAGGCATGAGGGCAAAGCTTTATCAAACTAATGGAAATAATATGTTGAAATCTTTGGCTTCTAAGAACACTGCTCAGTCATGGAACATCATAAATCAAGTAACAGCAGGTCATCAGGTTGCTGTTCAAACTAATGACGTGACAGAGGCGATGTGGATTCAGCATTATTCTGAACTATTTTCTGCACCCCCGTCACATCCAAGCTTACCCATGCCTGAGTCTTTGCCTCCTTTCCATATATCTTTTGACAGAGACGACATTGTGTACTTCATAAAACAAGCAAGTAATTCCAGAGCACCTGGGCCGGATGGCTTGTCCAATAGACATCTTAAACAATTCCCGAACATCTTTATTCGAGTCTATTAATGTCTCCCAGAGGATCCTGATGTCCTGTAAACAATCAATTGTCATCCCCATCTATAAGAAGGGTGATCGAGCCAATCCAGCCAGTTATAGACCCATCTCCCTCCTTGATGTGCCTGGGAAGATTTACTCTTGTTTAATTCTGAGAGAGTTGAAAGATTGGACTAAAAACTGCTTCAAGAGAGATCCTCTACAATCAGGCTTTGTTAGTGGCCTTGGCACACTCCCTAACATGATTACACTAAATATGCTCAAGTCACAATATGCAGCTAGGAAACAATCTTTATATTTTGCTTTTATTGATTTTCGTTCAGCTTTTGACTCCATAAATCGTAATCTGTTATTCCATAAGTTAAAATCCTTTGGTTGTCCATCCTCCCTTTTGTCAATAATTATTCAGTTACACACGGAGACTTCCATGCGTGTCAGGCTCTCTTTTGAAGGCCTTTTATCTGCATCTTTTTCCACGTTTTTGGGACTTAAACAGGGGTGTATTTTGGCGTCAATACTGTTTAATTTGTTTATTTTTGATATGGTTCTCTCTTTTCTTCGAATTCTGTTGGATGCCCCTGAATTGGGTGGCCAGCGTATACCATGGTTGCTTTATGCTACTGATCTTGTATTAGTATCCCAAACTCCAAAGGGTCTCCAGAATCTCTTATCTGCACTGTCTGATTATGCCATGGAGAATCAACTATTAGTTAATATGGAAAAATCGCAGAACCTGGTTTGTAGACCCAGACGGAGATCCAAGATTCAAAATGCAGTTTGGCGCCTGCAAGATGAACCAATGGAAATAGTTTTGGAATATAAATATTTGGGTCTATTCATTCAAAATTGTGTTGGTGATACCAGATATTCGATTATGTTACAGTCAAAACTTTTGACTTTGATGTCACAGGCTAAAATACTTGTTTATAAGTATGGTAAATTCACTCTAAAGCATCTGTTCATGTTTTATGAGCAAAAAGTTATACCTATTCTTCTATTTGGTGCTGAATCAAAGTTGTACTCTAATGACCAATCATGGGATAAATTAGAGGCCGCTTTTTGGAGAAAGGTGCTACATCTACCAAACTGTTTGCCCTTGCCCATACTGCATTTTGAACTGGGCTTGAACTCATTATCTAGCAGGGTCAAATGGAGAATGTGCTCCTTTTTTCGTAAGTGTTTGCTGGGTGTGGCCAACAACAATATATTGAGTACGGTTGCCCGCTATTTGTCCTCCTCCACTCTGGCTTTCCCTTTAAAATGGTGAAGTCTTGTCTTGAATACTTTAGTAGAAGCCGATATTTCTCTACAGTTCCTAATTGAAAATCCAACACGTGCTAAAGCAAAATATTGTCAATGGGACTGGATCCAGAACTATGATCTTTGCATAAAATATAGAGATTTTAATACCAAGATGTTTGGCATTAAACGCATGGGTCAAGTGGCTGGCTACCTTCTGAAATGTCCTTCGGCGAAAATTCGGAACAAGTTCTTACGTTTAAGGATGAATTTATGGCCTACGAGGGAAGTGCTAGTGAGGCGTAAGATTATTCCTTCTGATGTAATTTTTGTTGGTTCTGTGAATCTCCTAGTGTGAGAGAAACTCTGCAACATGTGATAATATCTTGCCCCAAGTTGAAGGATATTCGAGCCAAACATTTTGTTATGGAACGGGATGAAATTGAGACATGGAGTATTTTATTTAATAGTGCCAGATTCTCGGTCATAAAGGCCTTGGTACATTTTATGGAAATTATTTTACCTAGTGAAATCCATTTACAATCAATTTGAACCATGAATATGTTTGTAAATACCTGCTGTTACGCACATGGGAAATTATTTGATTTGCATTAGACTTCAAGTTTTTATAAATGGTGTATATAATTTTTTATTTTTTTGTCTTTTAAATTCCTCTTTTGTCTCTTGTTATGTTCCAAACTGTAATTGTTTATTTGTTTTGATTCTTGTTATTATGTAATTTTGAAAAGTTGATTGATTTAAGCTGTATCAAATAAAATAATATGATTTTATATATATATATATATATATATATATATATATATATATATATATATATATATATATATATATATATATATATATATATATATGTTACAAGGGGATGTGTTAGCTGCAAGGCAGCCCTCTCCTCAGGAATGTAAAATTAGAATGGACTAATGAACGTCTTTCCCTTATAAATGGAATGGACTTGTGCCATTAATAAGAATTATGTAATCATGTTTACTAGAACATTCTGAGTTCAGAGACATTGTTTATGTGCTTATAGCTGCAAGCAGACAACCTGAACATCTCCTTAACTTCTATCAAGACCTGGATTCTCTTCTCTACACACCCCTCCTCTTTCTTCTCTTCTTCTTGTCGACTTTAACCTTAATCCTACTTCAAATCATTCATTGTAACCTCTTCTTTCTCCTCTTTGTATCTTGGCCAAATCCCATTGCCACCCTATCACATCTCTGGATCCCCTCTTGATCTCATATGCTCTTCCTTCTCACTTGATACTTTTGTCACTGCACATCCTCTTTATTTGTTTGACAACTTCTTTCTTTTCACCCCGTACTTCCACATATCCTACTTCGTACCCTTTCACCAGATGCCTTTATCAAAAGTGACTTGCATACTTTGATTCCTCTTCCTTTCTTTGTTCAATAACCTCATCCCTTCATTCCATTGATACAATCACTTCTCTTTCTGCTGATTATGCTACTTCTTACCTTTACACTAATGTTTCTTCCACTCTTGATTTTAAGTTTCACTCTAGACAATTTTCCCCTTCCTGAAGACCCCATTAGCCTTGCTTGCTTGCTCTTTTCTCACTTTGAGGCCTTACTTTAGCAAATTACAGAATCGGTTGAAGAAATCTCACTCTCATAATGACCTTACCGCTCTCCCTTCTCTTCATTATTCCTACGACTCCCTATTACTTGATGCTCAAAATGCTACTTTTCTGCTCTGACAGTATCTTTCCCCCATCATTCTCCAAATATCTTGGTAGGGTTTTCAAAGCGCAAGCTGCTTTTTCTTCCCACTCTTGCAATCTGGCTTTTGCCAATCTCACTCAACTGAATCTTATCATCTTCATATATCCAACTCTCTACTTCCAGCTCATCATGACAAAAACATAGCTCTTCTCGTTCTTCTTGACTTACCTACAGCTATTAACACTGTAGATCACCCTACTTTTGTTTCATCACTCACTACTATTGGTCTTGCTGACTCTGTACTCCATTGGTTTTGTTCTTATCATCCTGGTCACCTTGTTTGGTCTTCTGGTCTTCTCAAACTTCTTCCATAGTATACTTTAATATGGTGCTCACTAGGGTTCTGTACATGGCCTCTTCTCTTTGAGCTCTATACTATTCTTGTCTCATATCCTCATATCCTCTTTCAATCTCTCATGGCATTTCTCTGCAGACTCACAGATTTTCTTTGCTTTTTCCTCCTTTATGAAACTCCTTACTCTATTGTCTCTGCTTGTCTCTCTGCTCTACGAGTCTGGGTCCACCCTTAGGTCCTCTTGCCAAAACTGAAGCCCTCTTTTTTCCTGCTTCTTCCATTCTTTGCTCTGATTCTACTTGTGGGCTATCCTTTCCTCCCTCCTTCCTTTGATTCTCTTGAACTGCTTGCATTATAGGCGTCATCTTTGACAGTTCTCTCTCTTTCTGCATGCACATTTCTAACACTGCTCCTTTTGTTGTCTCCATATTTACAATATTTGCCAAGCTTGAGCCTTCCTTTCCTTGCATGCTACTAAACTTCGAATCAGCTATTTAATCTTTTCTCATCTTGATTACACTTCACACCCTCCTGGTTGGTCTGCCTGATTCACATCTCACACCTTTTATGGTCTCTGTACCATATTGTTCTTCTAGCTCTACTTCTCTTCACTTCTTTTATTTTCTATCATTTTACTCATGTCTTCTTTTTCATTTTCTCTGTCTTATTTACAAGTGAATCCATGGCCCTGCCCCATTCTTTCTCTCCCGTATTTGTACTTAATACTCTTCTTCGCATCATCTTCACTCTCAATCTTTTCATCTTCTATCTGTTCCTAAGCCTCTCTGATCCTCATTTCACATTTGCTCATTGTCCTTTTTAGCACCAAAATATTTGCACGCTTTTCCATTATTTATTCGCTTTTCTACTTACATATTTTCCATACATGCTTGAAAAGTAATCTGCTCTCTGGTATCTCTAACAATTGATTCTTTGCCTGGCTTTCTAAAACTTTTAACCATTTGTTCTTTTCACTTTTTGTACCATTTCTACAACAGACAATGGTGCCCAATCACCCTCATACTATTGACATATCTGCGGCTTTCGACACAATCAGCCATGCAACACTAATAAAAATACTCTTGAAATGTGGCATACAGGAATCCGCACTAAGGTGGCTTACCTCCTTCCTCACAAATCGAACTGAAAGAACCTACTTGCCACTGTTCATCTCAAACACCAGTCTCTCTCCCCTGCTTTTCAACATCTACATGTGCCACCTGATGAAAATCATTCAAACCCACAGACTAACCGCCTACAAATACACAGATGACACACAACTGATTGTGAAAACAACTACGACACAGGAACAAAATCACTGTCTCAACAACTGCCTTACAGACATCTACAACTGGATGACAACAAACAACCTCAAACTGAACCCAGCAAAAACGAAAATAATGGTCTCACCCACAGAAAACAACACAACCAACCCACAGGTAGACTGGCCGGCTGGCATGGGAACACAACTGGAGACTTTCAACATAGTAAAGAACCTAGGAATACTCATGGATAACAGACTATCCCTAGAACTGCAAGTTAATGCAATTACTAAAAAATGCTCTACCTCCTAAGACTACGCAGAGAACTGCTCCCATACCTATCCTTCACTCACAGAACCCTTACAATCATATTTATTTATGGATTTGTTTATTGTGCATTTGTAAGGCACACATATATCAAGTAAATAGTGTTTCAACGCGTCCACAGGTCAACAGGGAGGGAACATGGGAATGAAAGCAAATATAACAATGAAAGATAGTGGCGGGCCTACTAGGCCTTGTGAGCATTCAGAGCATGTAAGTGCAGAGAGAGACAAGGGATGAGGGAGTGCGGGGTAAGTGCTAGGTGTACTATACGGGGTAAAGGTGTACCAAAGTGGAAAGTGCTAGGAAGCAAGCAGCTGTTAAGTGACTTGGTGAGAGTGGCCATCTGCCAATAAATAAGCGCAGGCCTGTGGTGGCATGGGCCAGTGGGTGCCAAGGCAACTGCTGGGAGCGGGTAGAGGGTCAATGCGATTGGGTGTGTCGGCCAGGACCCAGGAGGACACATAAGGGCCCTGGACACCAATCCCAGCAACTGTGGTTTAGCAGAGGAGTGAGGAAGGGAAGGAGGAGGTGAAAAGGAAGGTATTGAGGAGTTTCTGGAATTTGAGAATATCTGGCTCAAGACAAAGAGGAAGGGGGAGGCTGGTCCATAGGAGGGAGCCTGCCGAGGAAATAGATTGGCCACTAGCTTGCTGTTTAGCAAAGCTCTTGACACACAATTATTGATACTGATATTGATATTTTTTTCATATCGCGCTCGTACACAAGTGTTTCAGAGCACGACAAGGGAAGGGAACAAGGAAGAACAAAAACAACAATCTTACTAGGCCCAGTGACATTGAGAACGTGCAAGTGCATGAGAGAGGAAAAGGGGAAAAGTGCATGGAAGGGGGGAGAAGTGGAAAGTGCAGAGCAAAGGAAAAACAGATAAATAATAAATACATAAATAATGATAAGCAGCAAACAGTGGAGTACAGCCAGCATGTGGCAAGTGCTAGGGTAAGGCAACAGACAGGGTGAGTTTGGTAAGTGCAGAAAGAAAAATGGGGGAAGGACTGTATGGTTACAGATATAGGCCCCAGTGCACGGGATTGCCAGGACGCAGTGCGGGTGGGTGGCAAGGTGAACAGGTACCAGGGCCCGGAAATCAGAAGGTAGGCCAGGTGCACAGTGCCAAGAGAGAGCAGATCAGCAGGGGTGAGGAGGGGTGAAGGCAGAATCAAAGAGGATGGTCTTGAGGTGCTTCCGGAACCAGAGATGATTGTCCTTAAGTTTTAGAGTGGCAGGGAACCTGTTCCAGAGGGAGGCCCCAGCCGAAGACAAAGTTCTACCCCCAGCTTTTTTCTTTGAAAAACAACTGACCCTGAGGGAGTTAGAGGTAGAGGAGCGAAGAGCTCAAGAGGGAAGATATTTACAAAGGGACAGCTGAGGGTATATTGGACCCAGACCCCAGAAAGCCTTGTGTACAATGCAAAGGATTTTGAATTGAATCCTTGCAGCCACTGGGAGCCAGTGGAGAAATTTCAGAGCTGGAGAGATACCATCCCCCAGAGCTTGAGGCCAAGGACAAGTCTCGCAATCCTATTCTGGATAATTGCAAATGGTGGAGAGTCAAAGCAGGTAGATTTGGAAAGAGAGAACCAGGCACGAGAGACAGTGAGCATCTGGGGGAAGGAGAGGAAAGGTAGAATAAATACCTCTGAGGAGGTGCAGTAGGAAGTTTGACTTTTTAGAGACATCAGAGATGTGGTTAGAGAAGGAAAGTGTGGAGTCAAAGATGACCCAGAGGTTCTCAGACTCGCAGGTAGGGATAGGAAGAGGACCAAGGGAGGCCAGCCAGAGAGTGAGAGGAAAGGAGGATGAAGGTGTGCTGATGAGGAGGATCTCCGTCTTGCTGGCCTTCAGGCAGAGATCGTTGGAAGCACACCAGTCCTGAATGTCAGATAGACAATTAGAGAAGAGGGAAGGAGAGGAAGTGGCAGAGGGAAGCCTAAAATGAGTTAAGTGTCATCAGCATAGCACTGAAAATGGGAGCAGAAAATGTTAATGCGATGAGCGAGAGTTGCCAGGTGTTGGTTAAAAAGCCAGGGTGAGAGGTTGGAACCATGGGGAACACCACAGGTAGAGAGGGAGATAGATGAAAGAAAGGACCCAAGTTGGATCTGGCAGGGTCGATCAGAGAGGAAAGAGGTCAGCCAGGCCAGAGCCTGAAAAGTGATACCCAGGTTGTCACGGAGATGGTTGAGCAAGATGGTATGATTGACTATGCCGAAGGCATAAGAGGGATCAAGTAGGATGAGGACAGAGGGGATGTTAGAGTCAAGGTTGGAGAGCAGATCTTCACAGATGTTCAGGAGAGCAGTTTCCGTGCATCTGGCAGCTCTAAAGCCAGATTGATGGTCGTGGAGACAACCGAAGTTTAAGCTGTGAGATGGCCAACTTTTCTAGGAGTTTTCCCAGAAACGGAGTGATGGAGATTGGGCGATAATAAGCCGGGTGGAAAGGTTCGGCTGTGGGTTTTTTGAGAAGAGGGTGCACAAGAGAGTGCTTCAGGGGGAAAGGGAAGGCTCCTAAGGCAAAGGAGAGGTTGCAGAAATAACCCAGGACAGGGCAGGAACGTGGGTGTCAATACGGTCCTTGATGGTTTTGGAAGAGCAAGGAAAAACCTGTTTTGATAAATAGATGAGGCTTCTGTCGAGACCTCTTCAGGGAAGAAAAGAATAAAAGTTGGTGCCGGAGGAACATAGAGATCTGGAGGGAGAGTATTTAGTGAGAGCCAGTTGTACATAGTGTGGTCCCTGGCCCCAGACAGCCTTATGGATGATGCAGAATGATTTGAATTTGATCCTTGCAGCAACCAGGAGCCAGTGGAGAGATTTTAGGGCTGCAGAGATGTGGTGCCTGTTTGAGGCCAACGATAAGTCTTACAGCCCTATTTTGAATTAGCTGGAGGGGTCGTAGACAAGAAGAGGTTAGATTAAGGAAAAGGCTATTGCAGTAGTGTAGCCGAGAGAGAACCAGAGCTCTAGAGACATTGAGCTTCTGGGGGAAAGTGACAAAAGGAAGAATTCCTTTGAAGAGGTGGAGTTGAAAGTGGGCTTTCTTGGCAAGGTCCTGAATGTAAGGGAGGAAGGGAAGAGAGGAGTCGAAGATGACTCCAAGGTTTCTGGCATCAGATGAAGGAGAAAGGGGGAGCCCATAGGAGATAGCCAGAGTAAAGGGAAGAAAGAGGGAGCAAGAGTCCCAATAGGAAGGATCTCATCTTGCTGGCATTGAGGCAGAGATAATTGGAGGTACACCAGGACTGGATGGCAGATAGAGAGTCACAAATGATGGAGGAAGTAAGGAGAGGATCAGATGGAAGTTGTGTGTCATCTGCATAACACTGGAAGTTGAGGGAGAAGGTGGAAATGAGGTGTGCAAGCTAAGCAAGATAGGTGTTAAAGAGACAGGGAATAAGGTTGGAGCCCTGGGGGATGCTGCGGGTGGAGGTAGAGGTGGGGGAGGAGAAAGAACACAGAGTAACCTGGGGCAGACGGTCATTGAGGAATGAGGAGTATCCCTGATACTAACATGAATCAAATGCACAAAAATCCTCTACTTAGAAACGCAGAAAGACTCACCAATTATATCCAAAGGGTACAAAAAACTGCAGCCAGGATTCTACTAAGATTAAACAGAAGAGACCAAATCACCCCAGCCCTGAAAAGCCTTCACTAGCTACCAGTAAAAAAAAGCATCAAATTCAAAGCCCTCTGCGGTGGTAAGTCATAATTTAGAATGCAATAATTTAGACAGTCAAAATGTTGAAAAACATTTTTAGAAAAAAAAAATGTAGAAAACCAATAACGTCAAATAGTTTCTTTATTTTTTCGAAATGTAACAATATATAATTTTAAAAGTAACAATATGTAATTTAAAAAGTGTTATGTTAAATATATATATATATATATATATATATATATATATATATGTTTTAATTCAACTTTAAAATCTTTAATATATTAAACGTCCACTAGATGGTGATATTGCTTTAAACATATATTTAGTTAAGTACTAATAGTTTGTTTTTGGTTCTTACGTTCGTTACGTCCTGCTACGTAAACGTAAGTGCCATTTTTAAAGTTCATTCTGCGAACGGTTCTCCCGCGGTCGCCTGGCTGTTATTCCGCTCTTGGATTTTTGGGATTTTTTCTGCTTTTCTCTTGGATGCATCCTGTTTCGTTCACTGGGTCGTTTGGATTTGGATTTTTTTTTTCTTTTTATGCATCGTGGATTTTTTTGTTTCTTCTGTGTTTTCGTCTGGATTAATACTTTTTCTTTCCTGGATTATGGTTTTTTCATGCCTTTTTTCGTTGAACATTCTCATGGATTGCAGCTTCACATTTGGATTTTTGGAGTCCTTCGTCCTGGAGTAATGGATTTGTTTCTTACTGGTTTTGTTTTTTTTCGGATTAATGGATTTCCTGGTTGGATTGTCTGGATTTACTGTACCTATCCCCCAATGGAATACAGAGTACTTCGAATCGTAAGTTTTATTAACATTTTAAGTTAAATGCCACAGAATTTAAGTAGTTTTCTTTGTTTTCCATGTTGAAATCTTGTACTATTTGTATTAGTTTACTTTCGTAATCTCTATATTTCCTACGTTTTGGTCCCTGGTTTGCCAATGATAGTGTTTGTGACAACCAAAATTCCTGGTGTTGTTCTTCTATTTTTAAATCTTTTAGAAAATGCCATAGATTTGGATTGTGGATGCTGACATTCTTATTTAAGCGGCTATGCCAGCCTTCTAGTGTGTTATTTGTTCTTGGTGTATTGTCCAACGTTGCCTGGTAACAATTACTTCTGAGCCCACTGTTATCGCTCTTGCGTTGCATTTAGTTTTTGTATATTCTGTGCAGCGCCAGTAAATTCATTCTTTTCTTTGGCTTTCTTTGTAGAATACGCATCCATTCAAAATTAACTGCCTTCCTCCCTTTTGCGTGGTTATGAACTCCACTTTGTTCTCCATTTGCCAAACTAAAGTAAGCGAGAAAATTATGTTTTATCTATATGTCTTTTTACTCTATTGTGTGTTATATGATTTAATGATGTTTACTTTCATGTTCGTTTGTCTTACCTGGTTTGCATCTGAATGAACCCCAATCGATTGCCTGCAGCACTTTCTCAGGAGATGTTCTGTCAGGTAATGACGGTTTTCCACAGCCGTTACTAGTTTCCTGGTAAAAAAACAAGGTTTTTTACTCGTGGTTGTCACCTATTGTATTAACCATTTCGTAACCTAATTTTTTGGAGTATGTCAGATGAGTGGGTGATTGTGGTTGTTGGGGAGGTTTAGGGCTGGTGTGGTTCGGGATGTTGGGTGAGGGGGGTTGGTGAGGGGGGTTGGGGGGGGACCCCCCCACTAAACAATACTCCTTATGTTTATTTATTTTGTGTTGATAATTACACTAATTAATCCTTTTTTTCGACATTTTTTTTCTCGAAATATTGACTCTTTTAATGATATGTATATGTTTTCGACATTCTTATTTTCGACATTTTTTTTCGACATTTTTGTACGTCGGCATTTTTTTTTCGACATTATCACTATAAACCCCCTCTGCATCTCCCACAAAGCCTTACACAGACAAGGAGCTGAATTCCTTCAAGAAAAGATCAGATCAGCCATTACCAGCCAAGAAGAGACCTAATATTAAGCAACAGCCTACAAATAGAGACAAAACAGTATGGAAAAAAGAACATTTGGAGGAACAGCATTCTCACGCCTAATTGCTAAACTTTAGAACACCATCCGCAAAAAGATTAGAACCGCAGAAGACCACATCACCTTCAGGAAACGACTCAAAGCCTGGTTATTCAACAGACAATGACTGGCGCAAAAGGGAGATTGATAGCCAAAAACATTGCGGACCAAAAGAAACACCATAAGGGATGCAGTTGCAGATAACAGCATAAAAATCAAAGAGGACCAGCACAATGCACTGCCCTTCCCTTATCCCACCTCCCAAGCCATGCCCAGCAACCAGAGTGACCAATGAAGAGAAGACCACACAAACAAATGAGATATTTAAGGATACCACCCACATGAAATGTATGCACCAAGGAAAACCCCAACAGGTAAAGCATTAAAACCTAAAAGTCACCCTAACTTTCCCACCCACACAACTAGGGGCACCCGGTTGAGCAGCTCTTCCTCTATTTAACACCAACTGTGCACCCATTCAGCAAATTAGAGCGGCAGAATAGGAGGGTGATAAGCAGTCAGGGGGAGTGAGCGAATGCAAAGGGCTGTCAGTTTGCCTGAAAGACGGGCATGGGCCAATGGATGCACCCACAAGCCAAGCAAGCTGAATAGCCACCCCCCTGCCTAGGTGGTCATTCTTGAACCTTCAAAAAGAACCAAAAGAGATATCAGTACGAATACCATTCAATACTGGGGGGGAAAGGGGGTTGAATCCTTTGGGAATGTGGGGGAATTCTAGTAAAGTGGGAATGATACCTAGTATGCAGAATTCAAACTTCCTGGATGATATCTGTAAAATAAAATGTACCAATCGCTACTGCACTTGTCTTTCTCACTGTTCCAGATGGACTGATGACGCAAGTAAAATCGCGTTTAGGATCAAAACCTTTCAAAAACAAAAAATCACACTCATTCAAGCAACTCCAGAAACAGTAGGTACCGTTAAATTACAGAGTATAAAAATAATCAGTTAGGCAATATTCTCATAATCTAAAGCTATCTATGCATCTAAAAATGCATTATTACGCTACTATTCCTTTTTTTAAGGCCACTAACCTCATAATATCTGCATAATAAATACATACAAATTAGTAAAAGTATCTGCTTAGGCATTTTGTAAACACCAAGCAGTGCTGACCTATACAGTGACCTGTGCATTTGGTCAGTAAAAGAGTATACTTGTGAATTATGCACCCACTGACTCTCAATGCATGTACAGTTTTAGTGATGAAGGCAAAAAGTGGTCACTTAGCCCTGTCTTTATAAACATTTATGTTGAAACACTCTGGTTTACGCCCTTCAACACATTATGTTCATACAACAATGTAAAGGGAGATGTGAAATAGCCCACCCTGGTAAAAGATTGCCACGCCTTCTCCATAATCGATGGTAACTGTCTTTTAGGAAGGTGACGATGACATGGTGCAAAGACAATTGCTTGCCATACATAGATCGGTCCAGAAGGATTTCTGATCTAATGAATCTCCTATATGGACAAATCTGAGCAAATGCCTTACTGAAATCTCTAACAGCATCATAGCCAATCAAATTCAAGGATTCAATTGGTCTTTTATACGTTAATCTACATGACCTGTGCTTCATGGGCAAGTCTCTCCTGGCACCCACTACCTCCAACGGGTTCAGTGCATTAAGCCAAAATAACAAGTCATACTTACAAACAAATTGGCAAAGACATTTTTTTAGGTAAACTATAGGTGAAATCATCAGGGGAGGATATTTTACAAATCCACCCATTAGTTTATACCTGTCTAGCCGCACCCAATTTTAGGTCGTCTACCAATTATTTCAGTTTTTTTTACCAGGTTGTAATTTGCCTAAAGACAACTTGGCTCTATGTTAAAATGTGTGAGGTAACCCTACAGGTAGAAATTTAAGATTCAATCACCTCTTTCTTCCTCTCTTGTGTTATCCATCTTTATTCAACATATAGGTTTCTTCCCTCAGTACAACGGATTTTTAAATATAAGTTCAGTTAATTCCCTTCAACGACTGACGACCATGAATGCAAACCTAATTCAAACCTGATAGCCGTTGTTGGCATGGAAGGTGGTAATTTAAGGACTGACCACCATAGCCAATTCCAATTCTTTATGTCGTTCAGTTATAGTCAATACAATACAGCTGGAATGACTTTAGCATTATAGAATTCTAATAGTGGTTGTAATGGAAATCTGCTATATTTAATAAATAAATTCCCCTTTATGTTTAACTTATTTCTAATTGGGGAGATCTGTTACTTACTTACAATTAGATAACCTAAATACGTGAATTCACTTCCTCTAACGTCACGTTGCCTATGCACCATTTAATACCATTATTTTTGTTATTTCTTTTAAAGTTAATTACCTTAGTTTCATTGTGATTATCTTTAGATTGCTTTTCCTAGGAACATTTCCAAAACAATGTAGGCTTCCCTGCAGACCTATTCGTGTAGTGCCTAACAGCAACACATCAAACGCGTATGCTAACAACCGTATATGGAGATCACCTAATTTTGGAGGGAATGAATTACTCTGTTTTGGGAGGATAGCTCAGCAACAAAGTGTTTGCCTTGGAAGCAAGACAACACAGACCACTACAGGTTCTATCCCCGGGTCCACGCTTAGAAACCTTTGGGTATTAAGCGTGTCATAAATAACATATCATATCAACAACACCTCTTGTAGATCAGAAATATCTAAATGAAATAGGAAGGGAACCAGCATTCATCCCTGCCTTAGACAAGTATAAGTATGTATCTCCTTTGAAAGGGTCCCCTCAGTATCTAATGTTACTGGCATGGTGGTATTACTATGAAACAGTAGTAGCATATTCAATAATAGTCCACTTGAAATGTTCCATGAGCCTAGTTTTGCCACAACAGGCTTCGGTCCACACAGTCAAAGGCAACAGTCATGTTTAAGAAGGCTGAGTAACGAGAACCGCCATTTCTGTTAATGGCATGTCTCTTACTCATGTGGTAGATCAACCCATTTAGAGATGTCCCCAAATGTTTTGGCAGAAGCCTGTCTGAAAGATACTAAGCTGATGTGCAGACTCTGCCTAATTTGTTAAGTCCTTGAAAATGTAGGTGTCCAACAGCCCGCAACTGACATCTATCAGTGAAGTTGGTCTATAATTTAAAAGTGAGGTCTGTATTCCATTTTAAAAATATGGCCATAAATGGCTTTTTGACCAGGAATATGAGAGGCTGACTGCTTTAGAAATCTGTTGGAATGATATGATCAGGTTGTGCGTGCAAAGAGTGTGCCAGCTTTAAAGACCACCTTTGATACGCCATCAGGCTCACTTGCCCTAGAACCTTTGAGGTTACGTTGCGTGACTTACAAGTCAACTCTATCAAAGTTTAGGGGCTATACCTGTTACCTGTTACTCGCTTGGGTTACATAACATTTAGTGATCTTTGCATATAGCTGTTCGAAATGTGTAAATCCATGTTATAGCGTCTATGCAGTTTGATTGCCTTGCAGACTGCTGTGTCCCATCACAGGGACCATACTCCTGTATTGTTCATATTCAAGACTAGCCTCATCATAGATTGACTATCTTTGATGTTCTTTGTTGTTTTATCCCATTTTAGTCAATTTTTAAACCTCTGCTTAATGTGTTTCCTACTTCTTATTTCTTATTTAGGCCCAAAGCACAGATCATAGGTTACTTTTTAAAAGCAGGTCGCAAGTCTCTTTTTTCCCTTACTTTTATGTCATAGACATGTGTAAGGTTTTGGTATTAGCCTATTTGACCTAAAACGTTTGACCTAATCACCAAATTGACCTTTTTTGTGTGGTCCAAAATGATATTTTTTTTGCTTGACTGTCACTTACCTGATTTATACCTTGTTTGTTTTGTTTTCTTTTATTCTTTAAATAAACACGGATGCTCTGTGAAACAAAACATATTTTTTCTTAAATTATTGGTTTTTCTTTTTAACAATTCAGTTTATAAATTTAAAATAAATTCAAAATACATTTCTTCATTAACAATCGTTTTTACATTGTAATGAAGTTTACTGAGAAGGCCTTCCCTGATCAGAAATCAGAAATGGTTAATGTTTCATACTTTTCAGCTATCGCTTTCAGGTTTTTTATTTTTTGCACGCTTTTGGTTTAGTTTTTTTGCAGATTATGACCACTCATTTTTGAATAATTGAGTTTTCTTGCAACCCTTCTCTGTTTGCAACACGTTCAAAAACTTCCCCAATGTAGGTTTTGCATGATTCATGGCCACATTCAGGCCATGATGCCACCCCTCAAGTTTATTGTTAGTTTTTGAAGATCCATTTATTATTGCTGAAAAACAATTCCAATAGTCAATTTGAATCTTTGGTAGTTTCCGTCCAAAACGGGTTTCTCCACCAATCCATGTTTCTTCATAGTAATTTAGAAATTCTGTCATTTCTTATATAATATGATTCTTTAATTATTGCCATATATGCTTCCACTACATTCTGGGCCTCACCACGACTTGGGCGGTAAATGTGGCGGATTATCTGCCGGACCTAAATAGCGCTAACGCCAAGGCACCCGGCGGATAATCCGCCAGATCACGAGTCATCATGCACGCGCACCAGTCCAAGGCGTTAGCGCGATTAGCGCAAACCCTTAAATCCGGCGCACCGTGCCCTACCGCCACCTCGCGCTTATAGCGCGCGGGAAACGCGTCACCGCCGGAACGGGAAATAAAGCGGCGGCCAACTTGGAAATCACAATCCGTCGGATATCACAGCCACTGGAAGCCAACCACGCGATCTGAACCCTGAAAATTAGTCAAGAGCGCACTAGGGGCAAGTCTGCACTGGACAGGGTCAGAAAACCCAAGTTCAGTGACCAGGAGCTTGAGGTACTTGTGGAGGAGGCACTGACGTACCATAATGAGCTGCAGCAGCGTAAAACCAGCGCCGAGGCCAAATATGGAGATCCGTTGCACAAAGGGTCAGTGCAGTGGGGCGTGTGCCCCGGGATGGGGAGGACTGCCGCAAGCGGCTGAAGGACCTGCGCGTGCGAGTGCGAGACATCCTGTCCCAGCACAGGAGTGCAAGCAGGGGCACAGGAGGAGGGCCACCACCCCCCCACCCGACCTCACACCATGAGAGGAGAAATTGACAGGCCTCATCGACGTCGGAACCATTGAGAGCATTGGTGAAGCGTAAATCCAACGGCAGGAGAGTCCCATCCCCAAATACATGCATCTGAATGAGAGTGAAGACATGTGTCTGAGGCACTGCATACACCCGTAAGTGAGGGCCACATCCCTAGAACGGTAGTGCTTCCTAGACGACCCTGTACGTGCAGTGCATGAATGACAGGGGGAGGGGATAGACTCCCATACCCATAGGACAGCTACGTAGAGTGGTACTGTGCATCAACACAACCACAAAAGCCTGAGCGCAGTCCACCCCAACCATGCGTTCCCATGCAGTGTACCTCCATGCACATCCACAACAAGCACCACATGGTGACTGAACGGAATGCAAGTTGACTGCATCATTGTCACTGTCTTCATTCACACTTCTTTGCATGACCTGCATCACACAAATGTATGTAGCATTGTACTCAAACCACCCCCTATGTACCCTGCAGGCACACGTCGATCACAACAGCCTGGTGATGATGGTGATGAGGCCACACCAATAATGCGCCCACAACACCGTGCCTCCACCAGCACCAGCACCCCCCAAAGACGCTGCACCCATGGGAGACAACACAGGGGAACACCCACCTAACCCCAACGCAGCCCCGCCAGACAGCAGCGGCAGCCACATGGCCGCAGGGAGGCGACCGGCAGCTCACCAGAAGCCACCATCCACAGCCCCGATGCAGAGGGAGAGAGGCCTGAACTGGAGCCCGACGTGTGAGCAACACCTCCACATGGGTATCATGCCGCCGCACTACACTCGCAAAGCAGTAATGATGGAGAAGGGGTGTCAACACCCCAAGGAAGCCCAAGCCCAGGCAGACACCAGGCAGGGAGTCGCCATGTGCCTGTGCGTCGCTGCAGCACACCGCAGCCCGATGTGGACACTCCGTCCTATGGGAGTCCGGAGGGCAAGCGATCTGAGCCAGGCAGCCCAGTCCAGTCCGGTGGCATGTCGCCATGCAGCCCCCACCCCCACAGCGCCCAAATTATGGTCCACCACCTAATTCACCAGGAGAGGCCTTTGTCACTGGGGCAGCAGTCATGGGCCGACTGGATTTCATTGAGGCAAAACAGGCCCGGGTGGAAGGAATGGCAAGGGTCCAGAGCCAGCACATAAAGGCCGTGAGTAAATCCATCCGGCATGGGTGCAGGTACATTGCGCGGGACAATGCGCGCACACGGCTAGTTGTGCAACAATGCACTGCTGCCCTGACAGGCTTTGGGCAACGAGTCCGTGAATTCACGGAGGCAGTGTCAGCACTGGCAGAACAGCAACGCGAGGCCAATAACCTCATGCGCCAGCACATGATGGCCAGCGCTTCCATACCCTCTACTTCCACAACACCCACAGAGGGTTCACTAGACCCATCTCCGAGGCGCCGGTCCATGCGCCACCTGAGGGCACACACACGGGAGGGTCCTGGGAGAGGGAAGCGTCCGCGCCCCTCCTAGTGGTGCATGGCAACATTGTTGTTGGCCTGATGAGGCAACTGCACAGTTGGGGGTTGTACACTGGGGGGAGGGGGGATTGTTGGGTGTTCACTGGGGGGAGAGGGGGTTGTTGGGTGTTCACTGGGGGGAGGGGGGATTGTTGGGTGTTCACTGGGGGGAGGGGGGATTGTTGGATGTTCATTGGGGGGAGGGGGGATTGTTGGAGGGAAAATAAATCATGTTACAAAAAACACAATGCATGGACAGTAGTGATTGTAACAAATGCAATTTAATGTTGAAGTGACATGTTCACAATTTACCTATTACCCATTTCTAATGGAATCCATCAATCAATCCCTGTCTGGCCAACCTACGTTCCCTCTGCCCAACCCTTTGTGCATGTGCAACACCTTCTGGCACTTCATCGCCCTCACTACCATCATCAGGTGGCTGCACATGTGCATCAGGGGGCAGTGGCATATTTCTGCGACAACAGATGTTGTGCAGCATGGCACATGTCAGTACAATTTTTCCAGCTTTTTCTGGTGCATACATCATTTCCCCTCCCGTGTGGTCGAGGCACCGGAAGCGTGCCTTCAGCAGTCCAAATGCCCTCTCCACGCAGATCCGTGTACGGGCATGGCCAAGGTTGTATGCCCACTCTGCCGCCGTGTGTGGGTGACGCACAGGGGTCATGAGCGACGTGTACTGGGGATATCCAGAATCACCTGCAGTGGAGAGGAAGCCGGTATGGGGACAAGGTAACTCCAGTGGGTGCACAGAGCCCTGTCATCAGTGTGATTTTGCCATATTTGGCATTTGGCCTATAACATTGTGGAGTGTGCTGTCCTACGGGCACGATTGAATCAATGGGGTACTCTCCACTTGGTACGCCTATGTTTCTGTATGTAACAGTACTCATTCACTTGTCGCAGGATGAGGGGGCCCTTCCATCTACTTTTGCTTGACAGTAGTGGCTGCCTCATGTGTCATTGCAAATCCATTTGGCTGCAGTTGCATTTGCTGCTCTTCACTATTCTCTACTGTTCTCCATGCATTTCCATGGCCATTTTGGGGACAGTGTCTGTGGGATGTGCATTGTCATTACTCGCCCTACTTATGTGTGGAGCATTCGTGGATGTGCCAGCTCATGGTTTGGAATTACATTACTGTCGGGTGGCAAGGGTGAGATATCTGGACTGTGTCAGTGTTGTGAGCCATGGTGCTACTCACACAGGAGGCTTTGTTGTGGTGGGGATTCCATATGTCACTGTGCCGCCACATGTCTTACATCCTGCATGGGTGTGTTCTGCTGTGTAGGACATGTCCAAGGTTCATCGTGCCAGGTGCTTGAATGTGAATGCTGCTGTGATGCTGCTGCCTATTGGGAATAATGGATTCTGTGACAGGCACCATCAGTTGTGGATTGACATGCTTTATGGAATACATTTGTACTCACCCAGTGGCCATGTGTTTTGGCCTCGGTGCCTTTCCATGTACGCTGGCAGGGTACTGTTGCGTAGGACCATGGAGTCGTGGGTGGATCCTGGGTAGGGGGCACAGCAGTGGCTGAAGGTGAGGTCAGGGCCCCATGTCATCTGCACGTTGAGGGAATGGTACTGTTTACGGTTTCTGTAGGCAGCCTCATGTGCCTGGGGTGGTACAAATGCCACATGTGTGCAGTCCAGGGCTGCTATTACATTCGGGACTTGGGCAATGGCATAGAATTGACCCTTAAACTGGTGCACCTGTGCCTGTGTGGCTGACAATGCAATGTGTTCGTTCACATGATTCAACAGTGCGTCAGGCACCTGTCCCAGCATTGCACTGAATGTGGACTGGGCCATTCCATGCATCATGGCAACGGTATGTTGGTAGCTGCCAGTCCCAAGTAATTGAAGCACAGACACGAGCTTCACTAGGGGAGGTACTGCCGTGCTGGTGGCTATGCGGCTGCATATGTCACCCTGGATTGTGCCCAGCAACTGGGTGATGGTTGCCCTGTCCAGCCGATATTCTGTCACCAACTGACCATCAGTTGGGGCCCAGGGTGTTGGCCTGACCCTGGGGATGGCTGGCCGCCTTGCTGGTGCTGCTCTCCTCCTCCTTCTCCTCATCCCCACTTCCCCCTGCAGTCCCAGGGACCTGGCCTGGTTGACTGGCCTCTGTAGCTCCAGACGCAGCTGGTAGAAGTCGACATCAAGGCTCCCAGCTCCAAATGGCAGCATGGTGTTGGGGAGGCTGTGTTGTGCATGGGTGGGTCCTTTGTAGGCCTCTGATTTGCATTGCTTCCACCTGGGCCCTCATTGCTGTCTCCTCTCTGCTCCTGCTGGTGTAATGGGGTTGGGGAGGGTGTGTTGTGCATGGGTGGGTCCTTTGTAGGCCTCTGATTTGCATTGCTTCCACCTGGGCCCTCATTGCTGTCTCCTCCCTGCTCCTGCTGGTGTAATGGGGTTGGGGAGGGTGTGTTGTGCATGTGTGGGTCCTTTGTAGGCCTCTAATTTGCATTGGTTCCACCTGGGCCCTTATTGCTCTGTTACCTCCAGCTTTTTGCTTGAGGTATTTTCGGCGGATTATCCGCCGCTTTTCTGGCGCTAATAGCGCTTACGCCGGACTCGTGATTGATGATATTTTAGCGCAAATGGTTCCTGGCGCTGTTATGGCCGGCGCTTGTACAGCCGGCTGTCCTTGCGCCGGCTATTATTGCGCCGGCAGTATTTGGAGTCGTGATCCAACAGACCCTTAAAATCAGCGCTAAGAGCGTTACCGCCCAAGTCGTGATGAGGCCCTCTCTGTTGGTATGAAGGCCAACGCGCATAGTCTTTTGATGTGATGCTGAAATTCACTATCCTTTGAGCATATTCTACCGTCTTTTTCCGTGTTGGGCATACTTTCTTTCATTTTGGTAAACACTTCTCTGTAGTTGATTTCCCCTTCCGTCTAGCATCCAGTTTTTGCTTATTTCTAAACAAGTAAGTTCTGATTTGTTGCAAAAATAATGTATCTGTTGTCAATTTGTTGGCATGAATCTTTCACTCTGTAGAGTCCTCTGTAAGCTTTCTGGTATTTCTACATCCACTATTTTTGGGATGACTGGTAATCTTAGTTCTTACAGGGCCTCTCGCCAGCCAAATGTGGTGGCATCTCCCCTAATACCCGTCTAACTAATTGTCCACTTGTAGATTCTTCTGATTCTGCCTTTCTTTTTAACTCAAGTATCTTTTCTTTTACCTCAATTTTAGCAATGTTTGGTGCATGATTATCTTGTTTTGTTTTTCCAATATTTTCCCCATTCATTATTGCTCCTCCTCTACAATTAAGAGAGATCCCAGAGAGTCTCCTTCAATGACCAGAGGAAAGGCACATTTTCCTTTCTCCATTTAAGGAGAAACCAATGAACCATTATGACTGATAAGATTGTCTTCCTTCTTTGTCTCAGTTTCCTTCCCACTCTGGTGCAGTTGATTTCGGTCAGAGGGCATACGCATGAGAATTTATTAGGATGATGTATCTTAGCTCTGGGTTCAGAGTATGAAATCATTGTAGCATGTCATGCTCTACATGCAACATTCCATGCTGAGGTAGACATGGAGTGTGGAGTGTACAGTATGGAGTGCTAGAAGAAAGATGCACTAAGGAAAGCTGTTGGGTCATTTGGAAGTAACTGTGCTGAGGAGCCGGTGGGCATACATGAGTTCTTAATAAAGGAAAGTTACCTGCAATCCGTTTCCCTGGATCATTTTAGTGGTGGCGAGGACACAGCACGGTAGCCCACCGAGTAGCCGTCTGCCATTGAACCCTGCAGCTCTCATTTTCTGCCATCCTGCTGGCTTAAAGACGAGCACCTTCAAGTGAGGGACCACTAGCCAGCACCGTGCGAAACACGACATAATGCTGCGTGCCTGAAGAAATGGATGAGTGAGCCCCATGCCTGCGAAGCCTCCTGCTGCCAAAGTATGAAGTAAGTGAGCAGTTTGCTGCTGTGAAAATTCCTGTATCCTTTTCCTTGAGCAGCGCACCCTACTGCGCAAATCCCTATGTCCAGTTGTGTTGGGGTAGGCATGGAGTGTGGAGTGTAGAGCATGGAATGCTAGAAGAAAGATGCACTAAGGAAAGGGTCATTTGGAAGGAACTGTGCTGAAGAGCCGGTGGGAAGACATGAGTTCTTAATAAAGGATAGTTACCTGCAATCCGTTTCCCTGGATCATTTTAATCATGTACTCATCTCATCAAATTGGTTCTCTTACAAGCCTACCTTCCTCTTCCGGGGCAAGCCGTAGAGGAGCACTGAAGGTCAGCTTGTATGAGGAGTAGAGGGCTGGCACAAATAGTGTTTGTGTAACTACACCGCAGTGGGGTTTACCTCACTGCACACTAGATGACACTAACAAGATTGTGCCTGCAGCTGGCATCTGCATATTTGACATGTTGCCTGTTATATGTTGTTTTAGCTATGCTCACCTCTTATTACCTGCACCAAAATAAGAACAATGGAACGTGCATGGACAGCAGCATGGTTCTCGACTGTGACCACTAGCTCAAGAGAAGAGGGCACCATGCAGGGCCTCTCTCTGCTAAAGTTGATAAAGTCTATTGTTCACAAACCCTGGATTAATTTTGCCATCAAGTCTGGTCTTTAAATAGTCCAGTCCAGCAGAGCTTCTGTATGAGTACTCTTCTGGTGGCTTCTTCTTTGTTATTTGGGACCAGTCAACAGGACTGGCAAAGTGTCAGTGCAGTATTATAAAGGAAATCAAGAGTGCAGCTGTGGCTCAGATCCTAATCATACAATTTCTACCACTGAAATATTAAGTTCCCACCCAACTTTCCCAGGCATTGCCATGAGTTAGCGATCATGTGTGGACTCATAGCTGAGTACAGGCACAATTCAAGTATCCAGATACATCTGGTTCTGCCAGCTCTTCAAGCAGACATAGGCCATAACCATATATGGTAAGGCAGTGTGGCACTCAATGTGACAGAGCAACAATGTTACACCACTGGACTTGGTACGGGAGTTAAACTGGTTTTCCAAATAAGTAGGTTATACTCAACTAGAATCATCCACCAAGGGCTGGGAACAATCTTTTGAAGCCACCAGCCATACATGAATGGAAAGTCACACGGGAAATAGGGTGCTTTTTAGGCACCTTACCATTGCAGATAGAAGACAAAACGGGCGCATTCTGAGTTGCATGCCAAGCAAAGCCTTTGATGAGGACTCACATGCCAGGAAGGGAAGCAGTCATAAGGATAAGTGCCTAGCAGCAGAGATGCAGCTTTGGATGTTCAGCCTCACAGCAAGACTGATAGCAAATGATGTCAAAGCAATACTAATGCAGACAAGGTATCCCTTGAAAATATCCCCACCAAAAATATCGCTGTACATATGGCCGTTTGTCTCGCCCTAGGCGATATTTTTAGGGGGTGATAATTTGTAGGGAGTGGGGGTTTGCGGGGGTGTCCCCCGCACATTTTTAAATAATGCAGGCGTTGCGGAGGTGTCCCCCGCAGGGTACATGGGTCAATATCGCCGCATAAAATATGGCGATATTTTTGTATCGTGATATTTTTGCGGGGATATTAACACATGGAACCTGCAGACAACCTAAAAAAACAACCAATGTTAATACTGTATGGAAGTTTTACATACTGAGAGGTTGCAGGACTTGTAGCTTCTGCTCTGAATAATACACAATTAACTCAATGACAGTTGTGATCCCCTCCCACCCCATCTCCCCCACCTCCGTTAGTAGAGATTCACTTGAAACCCAACTACCCGTAATTTGGTCAGATAAAAGGATGGCGTCATGTGCGGGAACTCTGGGACAATGTTCTCTGGAGCACAATTGAGTCTAAAAATATGACATTGTTAATAAATGTGGCTAGGCCAGCACTCATTTTCCAGAAAATATTTCCTCAGAAACGTAAAGCTACTTACAAATAATAAATTTGGTCATGCTGTAAAGTAACAATTGGAAGCATATGTCACGTGGAGCTAGACGTAGCCACTATCATAGTCTTAGTGGTGGGTTTCTTACGGTGCAAGTGGCCAACCCGTGTTAGTTAGTGTTTGCATTGCAGCCTGCCGGAATTCATTACAGACAAGGTCGTCCTTAGCGGCGGCACCGCCCCGGACAGGAAAACAAACATTTGGCACCCCCCTCCTCCCCTAGTGTGCCAAATTGTTCAACACGTGCTGATGCAGAAGCATTATCATACTATTGTTATTAAATGCGGCCCGTTCCTGAGAGCGGGCACATTTGATCTCAGTATAGCGCTTGCCGGACCTTTTCCCACCACGCCAGACCTTGAAAGACTCCTCCGAGCTGGTGTGGCGGGGGCCTAATAGCACCCTGGAGGGTTGCCCGGGTGGCCCTGTCCTAAGTCTGGCCCTAATGATAGTCCTGCTGTTCCGACTACGCAGTAAAGAGTCCTGGACCCGACACAGTGCACCCTCGCTGCAGCAGGCACAGCCTGAGGCCTTGGGGCCAATTACAAAAAGAAAATGCTCTTCCCATGAACCCATGCCACACTCAGGGGTGATGGCTCTTGTGTGGTATGCTGCTGCCAGAGTTTGACTCTCACTGAGCTTGAGCACAGCTGCCTCAGAGCCGCCCTGACACCATATCGAGCCTCAAGCATGAGTGTAATTTTGAAGGGAGTCGGGTGACTCTTCCCTGGACCCACTTTTGCCCGTTCAAAAGAGCAGTTTTAGGGCACAGAGCAGGTCACATTTGAAGTCCAGACTCTTTTGACCTGGGTGGCTCAAGTGGGGCACAGAATTATGCAAGGGTGCCAAGAAGTACTAGCGGACACACACATGTGGTGGCCAATCAGATTCCAGGGGTAGCACGTGCCAACCCATGCCACTCCATGGACACGCCTCTCCTTAGTGCTGAAATAGCTGTAACAAGCAGGACTAAAAGTTTACTCATAGTTTAACACATGTTTTACCACTCTTGGCATCTGTACCTTTTGGCAGAGAGAGCATCGACCCGAGCACAACTAACATTTCTGCCTCCCACACTCACTTCAACAGTCAAAAGCGCATGCATTAATGCTAGTATCTGACTTTGATGCTGAAGTTAATGCATAACATTCCAATGGAATTCGACAGCTTTTAGTACTTGCTAAATGCACTGGAATGCATGTTAATGTCTCCCACCATGCATACATGATGGCAGGTATTTTCACCTGGGTCCCCCTTAAATGTGCATTCATTTATTGCACTTAGGTGTGCCAATAATGACATTTGCATGGAGAGGAGTGAAGTGCACATAAGTGCAAACATTGGGTGCGCCCTCAGTGCGAATTGCACTAAGTGAACAATGGCCCCAATAAGTGGGCACTGGCCCTCTCTAAACGAACACACTTTTTGGGGAACTATGACCAGCCTTTACGCACCACTTTTTGTAGAAATGCTGCAGACCAATGCTGCAGACCAAATAGGCGGTCCCTCCACTATCTTGGAATAAGTGCTTTTGTGCTAACAAGGAAAATAATAACCTGTCTGAAGAGTACCACAATATGCAAACATTGTGCAATGTGATTTAATTCTTCAGGCAGACCACTAACATGCAGTCGCTTATTGATTTCATCAAAGTACTTGAGGTTCACTGGTGAGTAAAAAGTATAATTGTATATGAGAAGGTTGCTTTGCATATACGTAGCGCATGATGTTGGTTAAAAACTGAATGTGACCTATTGGCAGAGGTATAGACAGGGCCAATCGACAGTCTGTAAGTGCCCACTCAGCAGTGCTGTGTGGGCATTTACAGGTGTCACTGTGCAGCCTGTGTGTGTTTGTGTGTGTGAGGCTAGGGAAAAGGGGGCATTGGAGCATGACCATTTTTCTGACTGGGGGATGGCATTTTTTACTTGTGTTTTTGAGCCAAGCAAAGCCAACCTGTGTGCTATCACATGAAGAAGAGTTTGAGGTGGGTGGAGAGTACAATAATAGGGCATGCTGGTTCCTTCTGAGGCATAGAGTTTTGTGCTAGCATTAAGGGCAAAGCCAACATGATGAGTGTTCTTATATGGGGGAGGGGAGAGCATGTGTCCTTACAATGGTATTATTTTGTACTGCTGACAGATTCAAAGGCAACATGAAGAGAGGTCTTTCATGGCAGTGGGAAGCATGTGTGCAGTCAGCAAGGCAATGCTTTCTTAGTTATACTGGTGTTAGATTGCAAATAAAGCATAAGTGTTCTTATATGCTTATATGGGAGGGATTTTTTGTAGCCAGCAATGACATGTTTTCTACTGTAGCATGGCTTCTTTTTTTTCTGGAATTACGGCAAAGTCAACAGGAGTATTTTCTTGCGTGGGGTTAATGGCTTATATTACATGTACATGTACATGTTTTGTTATATTATCATTACTGATATTTTGGCAAAGCAAACATGAATATGTTCTTATGTGGCAATATCGGCTTTTATATGTGCACCAGCATGGACATGTATGGGCACAATCAGCATGAAAATGTTTTTTACCCTGGCATATAGTGGGCAAAGCCAGAATGAAAATGTGTTGACAACTACTTCTGAGAATTGATTTTGACTTGCCATCTTATCCAAATTTGACACAGTAATTGTGCTGTAAAATTCACCATTGTATCCCATTATTTAAAGAACAATCTTGAGGGGAGAACCCCTGAGTCTCCCTTGATTGAATTGGGCTCCCTCTCTATGCTTGGTCGCTCCAGTGCATGTGCCCGATGGCAGAACAAACCCCATTACCTATTCACTCTCCCCTTGAGGTGGGCCCTACTACATTAGCTCCATGCCCCATGCGTTAGGCAATTCTGGCTACGCCTCTGGCTATCGGCTGAGATTAACAAAGTCGATGGCAATTACTGTACCATAAGGGAAGCAAACCAGTGCCCCTGATAAGGAAACTGTGTCAGCAGTGAAGGACTGTGGTTAAAGAAGCACAATTGTGGGGCATCTGATCACAATATTACTCTGCTCAATAAATATTGCAGTGGACTAACTTCCATATATATATATATATAACTTTGTGACTGTTTTACTGTTTCATCACAGAGCTAGCATGGTAGTGAGTGCCCACCGAGACCAAAGACTTACGAGTGTGTAACAATTATGTACGAAGGTCACCTACCTTTGCATAAGAAAACAGGTGACTCAGGTGGAAGAGAGAAGATATCAGACAAACCTTGATTGTTCCTGTGTAGGATGAGCCATGGACTGACATTAAATAATTTTATCTGCCCAAGTTCCAAAACTCCTTATGCACTAAAACTCGGGTGTTCTGGAGGCAGTGGCATTAGATGGCTCCGTGCGACGGATTGAGGCTCTCACTGCCCTGCCCATGACTCCCAAGTCCTTGCTTATGCTCTTGCTTATTTTGAGTATATTACAGCCCAAGAACATGGATGTTCACAAGGATTCCCACTGAAACCTTGTTGCACTGTCATGTTATGTATATTGGCCAGCTCCGGAGAGGGCATTGCCTATGTCTAGCAAAATCTCCTCCATATGTTCATAGCACCAGGCGCAGCAGTCCTTTCATCATTTGAGGTCCCAGGCCTCTCAGAGTGCCATTCATTTTCAGTGACACCCTGTTATATTGTCTCTGTATCTGGAAGATGTTGGATTCCAGAATGTGGTTTGTCTGGTATCTTCTGCATCGCAGCACACTGTGAAGGTCACATGGGAAGGCCTTTGCTGCACCTCTGCATCTGTCTAGTGGAATAGGTTCAAGTGTCGCCACTTCTTCGTCGTGATCCTCCATCTTGTGGCAAATATGCATTTCTTCTGTCCAGTACCCTTTTGTTTTCAGAGTTTGCAAATCTAAACTATTTGAATCCTGTGTTTGTCCTCTAAATGTGTCACATGTCTGTGAATTGTGGTGCAGACCCACTGTGCGTGTGGATTGCAACCTCTTTGCATTGCATGCCACTCTGCTGATGTGGTGGTCATTTCGATTTTGATTTTAGTTGATTTTTGCATTCACACTTTGTGACAGGACAGAATGAACTGCATCTGGGCCTGGAGAATTCAAACAGGACAGAAAGTGGAGAAGGAGGACTAGGCATTAGCAAAACACACACATTTTTAAGGCTTCAAGTCTCTGCGGACATCAGATCAAGTTCTTTCTTGCGGATGGTTAAAGGAAGATTGTTCCACAATCATGAGGCACATACTGAGAATCTGCAGTCGCCCCTGAGTTTAATGCTGGATTTTGAAGTATCCATCAGAAAAAGATGCCCAAACCTTTGTGAACTGGACGATCGGAAAGTTGCAATCTCGCTTTCTCTCTACTTAGGCTAGGCTGTGCAAGCACCTATACACTAAGCATAGTATCTTAATAACAATATGGTATTTTCCGGGAAGCCAATGCAAGAATTGCCTGAGAAGAGTACGAGGATCTCGTTTAGAGAAGTCAAAGACCAGGATTGTGCATTATGAACTGGCTGAAGGCTAGGATCTTAACAATCAAGAATTCCAGCATAAAGAGCATTTGATTAGTCGAAAACATCGTTGGTGTCCGGACCACAGCAGCATTAGCCTCATATGGAATAAAAGGAAGAATTTGGCAAAGTAATCAAAGTTCAGAGAAGGCAGTCTTAACTATGTGTCCAAATTGAAGAGACATATCCAGGTCAGACTGGCAGAGAATGCCCAGGTTTTTCAATTTCTTGAAATAGGTCTTGGGGAGGCCTAAAAGCATACATGAGACAAGCTGGTTGACTGGGTTATTTAACTGAAGTTTGGGAAGCAAAGGTTTCACCTCGGTCTTATTTGGGCTTAGTGGGAATCCATTAAAAAGTCACCAAGTTTCTATTTCCTCAAGACAAAACGTTTCACTTTGAAAGTCATCACTATGTCCCTTCACGTTAAAATAAACCTCCGTAGCACCAGCGTGAGAATTCAACGCTATATCATATTTACATAATATGGACAGCAATTTCATCGACGGGTGTAATTCCGATGTGTTTTTCCCAAAATTTATTTATTTTGATTTTTGGGAAGGTTCCCCTCAAGCCCCCATCCCCTATTGTTTTTGACCTATTCCCGACCTCCCCACCCCTTATATATACTTTTCCAACTGCCCCTATATATTTCGATGAGTTCTTTTGGTAAAATGTTCTCAGGGGGTGTTAGGCAAAATTATATGCAGTACCCTTTGGGAACACCACACACAATTAAGACTACAAGTGTCAGTACAAATTCACCTTTGGTACAAGCCTGTACTACACAGTAAATTGGTAGCGATGGCTGAGCATCCAGACTTATCTCAAGAGTAAGTGAGCAGTATCAAATAGTTACACAAAGGACAGCAATTACTATGATTCAGGCAAACACTGACTCAAGGTTTTCAAGTAAAAGAATATACATTTACTCTTCAGTTGTATAACATTACACTATTATAAGCAGTTTAAAAATCACACTCTTAATACACCACACCACACCACTTCCCTTGAATCCAAGACAAGTTAAGCTCACAAAATGAAGTGGGAGCAAAATGGCACTCCAGCAATTTAAAGGGGATTGAAAGACAAATTTAATAGAAAATGAACCACACCAACAGGTAAGTCTCATGGCAACAGAGCAAGAGGAACTACAGTGACAGAATCAGGAAGAAAAGGCTTAGGGCCAAAGTCAATAGGACAAAAGTCTTTTTGCTCAAGATCACACGGTTCGGGGTAGTTTGCGGTAAAGTTTGTGCCACGGATTTCGGACGAGGTTGGTTGGTAGAAAAGTTAGTTCAAAGAGAAGAGAAGAACAAGCCCTTGGATTGGAGAAAGATTTCACACACTTTCCCCGCAGCTGAACAAAACGAGCAACCGGGTTTGACAGTACCTTAAAGCGGAGAGGAAGCTGTAGCTGAGGCGGACGTTCCTGGTAGTTCCAGCAGGCTCACGGTTCCTGAAATGAGTGTCAGACTGACACGAAGTAGGAAGACTGGAGAGTCCTGCACTACCCTAGGAAGAAACCAGCAGCAGAGCAAAGCAACAAATAAAAGGTGCGCTCCTTAAAACCCAAGCAGGGTCCGACCTTCCTGGCTATCCGGTCCACTGTAGCTCTGTACAGTGAATTCGACCAGAGGAGGGGTCCTGGCTTGCAGTTTGGGCAAACTGGTTGGTCCCACCAGCTCAAGGGAAGAAGTTTTCTGGAGGATCTTCTCTGTCGTCGGATTCTGAAGATTCGGACCTGCAGCAGGGCTTCACCGGGCGGTTCAGTCGTGGTAGGGGTCCTCTTCCATCAGCTCCTCATTGGTTCTTTCGTTCCAGTGGCAACTCTGCCTTTCCAGTCCCACAGACCTGCTTTTTATGCAATATTCCCCCATATACTCACGCCTTGAAACACCTGTGTATAGGCACGTTACAAATGCCATATCATATCATATCATTCATTCAGCCTGGCTGTCAATCACACAGCAGGGTGGCTGTCCTGGCAAGGACAGTCACCCAGCAAATCAAACAGGAGTGTGACAGAGAGCCCATAGCAGAGGTCCTAAGACCCCTCCATCACATCCTGCCTACCCAGACTTTCAGGCGCCTTAAGGAGGGCTTCTGTGTAGAAGCCCGCAAAAAGACGGCGTAAAAAAGAATCAACCCCGGTTTGGTGCACAGAGAAGAACACGAGAAAGATCTTAACAAAAAGAAATGGTGAATAAACCCAGCCTGAGCCAAAATAAAATGTATTTGGTCAAGCGGGTTTATGTTCGAGGCTAATATAATAGCCTATATAAGATAACAGCGGTAGAAAAATTAGGGTAGTTACTGCTGCCACCAGCCAAGTCTTGATGTAAAGGGAGCGAAACAGTGCTCCAAGAGGAACAGACAAAAAGGGATAGGAATTAACCCTTTCCAATACTCCATGTAAGATGGGGTGTACTGGGTCTGTAGTTTAAAGAGACTACATAAAGTTAATGGTAACTTTACATGTTTCGGGGAGACAGTAGTCAGTCCCAGAAAAATATCAGTGGGAAGTCTAAAAGACAACCCTGTCTCACTACACTGAAGGTGCTGTGTAACACACACAAAAAGGGTGCTCATGAAGTAGGTGAGGCTCCAGAGCCCAAGATCACACAAATGGTAAAAACACACACAGCAAAACACATGTAAGAGTGGGAAAAAGGCTCACACTCTTACCAGGTGAAAAAAATAAATCCTAGAAATCCAGCAAAACTGCTGAGTGACTCATTAGGTAAGGGAAATTAGCCATTTATGAAAATTCTCCCTAACAGGGTGAAAAAACCCATTGAAATTACACCCGTCGATGAAAGAACACTCTACCGATAATAAAGGGTCTAGTCTGACCCTCTGGCAGAGACTACTTAATTGAGCATTTGTGACCATCGGGAAAGGAGTATTTCATGATGAACTGTATTGAATGCTGCTGTTAGGCTAGGTACCAATATTGGGGTGAAGTGCCCCTCATAAGCATCCGATAGGATGTTGTCAAAGACGAAAACTGTCACAGTCCATCTGCCATAACTTCAGCAGATGCCTAACTGACAGCCATTCAAGTTATCATGAATTAACACAAACTGCTGGAATTGGGAGGTTACTACTTATTCCCGTAGACCAGCACAGGGCTGATAATGTCTAAGAACAGAGGGGTCATGGGGAATGACAACCAAGTCATCAGGGCATCAGGGGTAACACTTCTTTGCAGTAATGTGTTTATGAAATCCACCATAGGGTTGGCCACCAGCTCTGCATAAAGGCTAGCGACAAAGCTGGAAGGGTAGTCTCAAGCAGGCAGCTAGGGCGCAGTCTTCAACTGGGAAGAATATTTATGGTGTCCCCTGCATGCGCTTAAAGCATTTTAGGTTTTTGGCATTGAATGTGTTGTCTGCGCAGCTTATACATTTGTTCAACCTTTCAAATCCAATCACTATTCCCTTAAACATGGACCTGCAACCTGCTGCTCACCAGATGCTCTGGACTACCACTCCCATAGCCTCTCACCACTGACTGAGGGCAAATGCCAGCTGAACTCCAAAATATCTGGAGAGCCAAAGTTTGCAGACCCATGCCCAAAAAATGGTTTGTGCCAGTGTAGGTTGGGTGTCTCATTCTTGTAACAGGGTGCCTCTGCCTTCCAACGAGAAAAGGCAATGGGGTGCAGTGTTTTTATCTGAAAAAGTCCACTTAGGCGTGGCTCAAGACTTCATGATCCCACACCATTAATGTGGTTGAGTGCCAGATCACTGGGTCAATCGTACATATCTCAGTGTGGCTTGAGAAATGGTCAAAATGGCACGCAGCGCAGGTTATCTAACAGAGACTCTAGGTGCCAAGGACGAGTATGCCCGTCCTTTTTGCATAGACTTGTAAAATAGCCTGGCAGTTAAGGGGTTAAGTTGCTGATGTGCATATGGTCTGCATTGAGCAACAATGCTATTTTTTTCCTCGTAGATTTTTATTGCACTGCTTGTGGGAGTGCACCTGCTACAAAGTGATGTGAAATGTGCGTCCTCATTACCAGCCCAGAATGATGGAAGCTCTTTTTAAAGCAGGCATAGTAAAGTATAAATAAACACCATCCTTTGTTGTGATGTCTCGCTGTGGGCATTTTGTCAACAGAAGAAATTATGTAAAATTACTAAAGTGTATTTGTAACCCTTTATTAACTTGCATGCCGGCACATAGAAATGTGTTCTCAGTCTAAGTGGTCTGCAGGTGTTTGGAATCTTTGCACAGGCAGCTCCAGACTGTTAAGGTCCTACTGTAAGGGGGTATTTCATAGCTAAATGTCCTAATGTACTAGGATCCCCTGGAAGACGAGAAGGATGAGCTGGCTGGTACGCTCTTCGAAAAGAAAATTAATTTAATGTATTCAGGTTTTTATCCTCAGTCAAATATGCGTATTGAAAGTACTAATACGCCAGCTCTAAATGGCACACATCAGCCTTAGGACGATGACCTTGCAGATTTAGGCATAAACTAAGGAGAGAACAAGTTGTGTTCATAATAAAACTTCTAACACGTGTATAGTGTTAGATGCCGACTGAAGTCGGCGGCAGCAATCAATACAATAAAACAAAGCGAAATGAATCAAAGTAAATAATACGCGGGAGCCGTACTAATTACTTTAATCTGTAGCGCGAAAGTGCGCCAGAGGAGGTAAGGTAACCCCGCCTCTTCCCCCTTGCATGGGGCACAGCCCACCACATAACATGCAACCATAGAAATGGGACTTAGTTCCCAGTCAAGAGGGTCATTGAAATGAAAAGGGGACACAACATCTAGGAACATATAGGAAAACAATGAACAAATGTAATACATTACATTCCGGAAATGTCCATAAAGGGGTGGGGGAGCAAATCAATTAACAATAGACTTTCACTTAACGACAGATGTAGGCAACCTGAAAAATATGGGTTATTTGCTGCATGTATCATTTCCTATGCACCCCATGCTGTAAAAATCCCAAGGTACCCCAACTCATAATTAGGTGGTATTTAATAATAGAATAGAAGGTATGAAAAATACCAACATTTACCTGCTCCCATCATACTTACAATGACGCCTTTGATGATACAATGAATCAATTTTGGAGATTTTGTTAAAGATATTCCCTTCGGGGTTCATTTTATAACACTTTCAAATTTCACATAGGGTACCAGCAACGTGTGCAATTAAGTGCACTGCATGACCCTCCTTACAGTTCTAGTTGTTTGGAGTGCAAAGTGCAATCAATGCATGGAAATCCGAGCAGACCTTAGGTATTGTGCATTGTTTGGACTCTGTAGTTCAAATAGTAGTAAACCATTCTGGCATGTATCTACATGGCGGGAGGCATGTACATGAATTCCCATGGAATGCGCCACCTTTTCGCCAGTGCTAAAAGCTAGCGGTTTGAAGTATTAAATGAAAAGCTCACATCTACTATCCCGCAAGCGAAAAAATGCTGAATTCAACAGTGTAAAAAAACGGAATCCCAAAATGTCGAAGAACAGTTGTGGGGGTTTCAGGGGTGCCCACTGCTACCCTTATTGGCATTAAGGGAATTCAGAGTGTCCCCTGCTTCTATTAAAAAAGAAAAGCGAGGGACGAAGAAGGATATTCGGAGAAAAAATCTAACCCTGCAGCTGAAGTTCCGCCCCTCATGGGGGAGGTGGAACTCATTTTGCAGGAGATGCAGCCGTGGCCTTGCCGATGAAATGCAACTAAGGGAGATACGTTTTTACGGGGTAGGGGGGTAGCGGGCGTGGGTCATGTATTTGATTATTTCGTTATGGGCAAGTCGAATTCGTAATTTACGAATTCGACATTTTCATATACGAAATAATCACGTACATCCAGTTTGAAGGTATCCAATGCATTTCCACCGACATCTCAATAAGATTCTGGAGGAAATGCAGTTGTTTTTGATAGTACAGATGGAGGGGTATCAGAAGTGTAAACGGTGGTCCTGTACCCCCCCACTCTGCATTGCTAAAACTAGAACCTCACCCAGGGGCTCATGTTCAACCGAGCCATAACGTCAATGGGCCTTATTACGAGGTGGGCGGTAAGGGATTACCGGCACCGGTAAGGGCACCGGTGCCGGTAATCCCTTACCGCCCTACTACGAGTTCCCTTTGCGGGTCCTTCCCTAAAGACGGGATCCGCAAAGGGATACCAGAGTCAATACCGGTACCACCATTTGCAGTACCGTTATTGCCGCCTTTCCCCTTTCCCATTGAAGCCTATGGGGGCTCAAATGGGAATGGGGAATGGCTCTGGTAAATGGGGAATTACCGGTCCCTCCGACCTCGGAATGGACCAGTAATTGCTCCATCCACCAGACCGGAGTCGGTACGATTTTGGAGGCAGCCATGGCGCTAATGTTGCCATGGCTACCTCCAACCTCGTAATGAGGCCCAATGAAAGGTGTAAAAGCCTTGCATTAATGTCACTGTGCATTTTCAAGCATTGTTAAGGTGGAGAGGAAGGGCGGAACGCAACTTGTGTTTCCTCCACCTCCCTTTCTCTACGAAATACAAAAGCTCCAGCATTTGCGTCAGCATGGATTTTCATGCCAGTGCAAACGCTGGGGTCTGCCAGCTTTATTCACTAACATAAAGCAGGGGGACCCCACAGGGATCCATTGTACATGCTGTTGCCATGCATGTTTTAATTGTAATTGTGAGTGCCGCTTGAAGCAGCGCTTACATTTAAAAGTTAATGGTGCTTGGCATACAAGCATGTCAGGCAGCATCTACTCACTTTGCACCGCAGAGTGCAAAAATGCACCTGTCTATGCCGCCTTTTGCCCTACACTGTTGCGCCCCGCCGTGCAAATGACGGAAATTCAGCAGTGAAAAGTCAAATTACGATGTAATGAACGTTAACTCCCCAGAGTGTTAAATGAGGAGTAAAATCGGGTCTAAATCTTGTCTTTTTTTCACTCTGAATGAAATGTATAGTCAAAAGGAACCCCTCCTTCAAGTACTCTGACCATAGATATGACAGAAACTTTTCGCAGCCAATTGGGCACAGTATTGTCACTACAGTAAAAATGCCCTAGTACAACCACCTAGTCTTCCAATGGATGTTTGCACAACGGGAATGACTGCCGTAGTGCTACAGTCAGTGCTTTAAGTGGGCCGGGGCCTGCCGGGGCCGGGCCCCGGCAGTCTCCAAAAAGTGGGGCTGAGCCGGGCTCCCAATAAATGTAAATGTTAAGGAACTCAGCTTATTAAGAGAGACCTCATCACGCCATGGCAGGACGCATTATCCCGCCGCGGCCGCAGCCGCGACGTGAGATGCGCCCACCACTTTAACGTCAGGCAAGCTGACAGAAGTGCCAGCCAGGCACACCGTTGCTGTGCCTGGCTGGCACTTCCGTCAGTCACTGTAACTTTCTCTGATGACCCCTCATCTGAGGGGCCATCAGAGGAAGCTAGAGTCCTTTAGTTTTCCCTCGCCAGGTCACTGACCCTCAGCGAACCCGCGGGCTCCATGATCAAATATGCAGATTAGATCACGGAGCCCGCGGGTTCGCAGAGGGTGAAAGACGCCTCAGGGTCTGTGATCTCTGCTCAGAGCAGAGATCACTGAGCTCGAGGCGCCTTTCTCCTTTGGCAAGGCTTTATAAAAGATGCCTTCAACTGTGTACGTTTAAGCCATCTTTTATAAACGTAGAAATATGTCTATGTTTATAACAGACTGCTTGAATCGTACACAATTCAAGGCATCTTTTATAAAGCTTTGTCGACGGACAAAGCCACCTTGGGTTTTGTCCGTCCTCAACGCTTTATAAAAGATGCCTACTTTTCAAGCAGTCTTTTATAAACATAGACATATGTTACAAATGTCTATGTTTATAAAAGGCAGCTTTAAAAGTACACAGACCATAGTAAGGTAAGCACACAAGTGTGCGTAATTTACTATGCTTTGTGCACTTACAAGCCACCTTTTATAAACATAGAAATATGTAACATTGCTATGTATATAAAAGAAGGCTTGAAAAGTCACAAACCATAGTAGTACGCAAACAAATATATAAATGCTCAAATACATTTATATATTTGTTTGCGCACCTTACTATGATTTGTGCACTTTTAGGCCACTCCCACAATGGAAGCCACGCCCCCAAACGAGGGCCCCCCCTCAATTTCTTACCCCACTTAAAGCACTGGCTACAGTAATAACATACCCTATTAGCCCTACGGCAAACATTTCCCTGCTGCATAACTGCGCTGAAACAGTAGGTTTTTTTGTACTAGGCCAATTTTTGTCATTGTGCTAATATCGTGAAAACGTGCACTTGCACCAATGCACAAGTTTTGTAATACGGGATGCTGTGAAAAATTCACAGGCTCCCAATAAATGTAAATGTTAAGGAACTCAGCTTATTAAGAGAGAATACTGGAGACATTCGCATCTTCCCAAACATCCCGCACAGAATGGCTCTTCCACCCCCGCTTAAGTCACCGGGGCCCAGGGTTCAATTACTGCAAGACAATCCTACTCACAACAGGTGCTCAGGGTCTGATTACTGCAAGACAACCCTTCTCACGTCAGGCCAGCCTAGTTATTTCTGAATGGGTAGCCCAAATTGTGCAAGAGATTGCAAAAATCAATGTGAAGCTTGGTGACACAAAAAGATCAAATGGGTAATTAAATCCAATCAAAAACGGATTATTTCTCATCCTATATTGCCACTGCTAAGCCCCGAGGGTCGTTAGTGACCACTACCCACTAGAATGCAAATTGATTTTACAAGATGGGAATTCCAAACCCACATTGTCTGGTTGGATAACTGACAGATAGCCCTCAGATAAAGGAGGAGCCTGGAGGATGGATCAGGACATGGTGCTTCAAATCATCTGAGAACCAGCAGAGCGGATGTTGGTCAATGTCTAAGGCAATGTGTGGAGCTTGAAGAGAATCCGGGAGACTGAACCAGCAGAGTGGATGTCGATCAATGTCTACGGCAATGAGTGGAGCTTGAAGAGAATCCGGCAGACTGAACCAGCAGAGTGGATGTCGATCAATGTTTACGGCAATGAGTGGAGCTTGAAGAGAATCCGGCAGACTGAACCAGCAGAGCGGATGTCGATCAATGTCTACGGCAATGAGTGGAGCTTGAAGAGAATCCGGCAGACTGAACCAGCAGAGCGGATGTCGATCAATGTCTACGGTAATGAGTGGAGCTTGAAGAGAATCCGGCAGACTGAACCAGCAGAGCGGATGTCGATCAATGTCTAGGGCAATGAGTGGAGCTTAAAGAGAATCCGGCAGACTGAACCAGCAGAGCGGATGTCGATCAATGTCTACAGCAATGAGTGGAGCTTGAAGAGAACCTGGCAGTCTGTTTGGCTTTATTAGCTTAGGCGAGCTCGACACTCAGCACTACTAACTCCCCCCTCTACCCCATAGCTTATCCAAAAGGGTGGTTTGGCCCTCACAGCAGAAAGGATAAGTTAAATTTCTTGCAGGCACCTAAATCGCGGCCAAAAGAGACATGTTTCAAAGGCATATAAAGCATGGCATACATTGTATAAAGGTACTTAAGTGATGGATGCATGGGGAAAGTTAAGAATAGAAAAGGCAACCAGGAGCTCCAACTAATTCTGACAAATGATAGCTCAGCATATTATAACAGCATGGTATCGACTTCCATAGGAAACCCGCAAATTAATTTGCTAAAGACTTTTGACAACTCCTGGACGCGATAACTCCAGACCTCTCCCGGAAATTGAGACAATGCTTCGCACCCAAGTTGTTTCGAACCTGGTCCGAGTCCGTCCAACAGTTCTTGCTGTGCGCTGTGCAGGCATGTGGACTTTTTCGCGATGGGAGTAGCTTTCTTAATAACTTTTTCATGTTTTAATGAATCTTTGCCAAAATGAATGACCAGTCTGTACGGGGTGGGGGGGGGTCGGTCAATTTTTGACAAACCTTTTGTTGGCAAAATATCAGCCAAATCAGTCATACAAGTCAAAAGTCATTAGTAATCAATGCTCAGGTTTCTTATGGAGTTTGATACTTACCAATAGTGCAGCAACCTCTGCACTATAACATATTGCTTTGTATTGCGTTGTTTATTCACTTCACACCAAAGCGCTTTACAATAATGAATGAAATGAGACATAGTAACGAAAAGGATGACAAAGTAGAACAGAAGATAAAAGAAGTCAAACAGGGACAAAAATTACACGATTAACCTAAAAACAGAAGATGTTGAGAGCCCGGCAGGAATGAACATTGCAGGACAAAATACAGCCACTCCATGCCACCCCACAAAATTGAATGACACAACATTGTTGGGAGGCAAAGTCTAAAAATACAAAAACCAAGCAACCCGGGGAAAACTGGCGTGCATAGATGATATCGGCCAGTTAGATGCCAAAACCAGCTCTCAGACAGAACATCTTCAGTCAATTTAAAGCATGCATCGGAGCCGAAGTCAGGATAGGACATCCATGCACCCCCAGCAGTACAATATAGCTGCCAAGAAGCTGTATATACAAATGCACAACTGCAGATATAGGTGCTGCCATGGAGCCACTTCTGATATCACAGCCTTGTCTAGAGAGGAACAACTGTTAAGCTCTCACTTCTGACATGTGAATATCTGGCACTTTACAAGAAGCTCCAATCCTAGCAGGGGAAACTCGGCCATTCAGCCTTCTATGGTTGATCATGTTCTATCTCCATTTGTTGCGATTGGCACGATTATACGCTATTATGCAATACACATTTATATACAAAAATGGAGGACCGAATTAGTTATTTATCCGGATTAACTTCTCTGTGAGCCCTGTAGAAGCTCTGCCAACATTGCACAGACCGGTCATTTGAATACATTTGCGCACTCCACGCACTCATTTGACACGGGTAGTATAGCTCAGTGGCAACGCACTCGCTTGGAAGGAAGATGCCGGTATTAAGCGCATTATAAATAACCAATTTTAATAATTATAATTAAGACGGGACAACAAATAATATATAGTGCAGGCACAATGCAGAGGGGCCCCTACCTTAGTGCATGTTCTGCCCAGTGGGATGGTGAGCCAGCTGCAGCCAGCAGCGGGAGGCAGAGCCATCTGTAGCCCAGGAATCAGAGGAGCACGAGGCAAGAGGCAGCTTTAATGGCCAACCAGAGAAAGAGGCACAATCAACAGCAACCTAAAAGATTTCACACTAGAGAGGGAGGCACCACCCTAAAGTACCAGTTGCATCCAAGTGGAGAGGCAGGGTCAGAAGCAGCCTTTGAAGAAGTAGCCCAAGAGGCGAGGCAGTCCAGGAATGACTACCCAAGAGTGAGAGGCAAGGCTACCAACAGTAGCCAAGTGGCGGAGGCACTAGCAGCAGCACTCCGGCAGAGCTGTGCAGCAGAGGTTGCCACTGGATTAGGTTGGCTGCTTGCTTGTCCTTCTTCATGGACTGGGTAATCAGATTGCCAGCCTGTTCCCTTGCTCCTTCAAATTGTTGTATTTTGAGGGCTCTTGGAATCAATCTGTGACAGATGGGTCTGTAAGAAGAAAGGTTGGGAGATATGTTGGCTACAGTGTGGTGGCGGCATGGCCTCCACACCGGCCATTCTTCTTCTGCTGCTACTCCTGAAGGGAGCAGTTTAGTCACACCCTGAGTGGAGATCCAGCACATAGGAAATCTTTTTGGGTCGCTTCTGGTGAACAGGCTATCTTCAGCCCGTCTCACTCCTTCCCCTGCCCTATGGGAACCCATCATCTGATGGGCATGGAAGCAGGACATAGCACCAGCTCTGAATATGGCATCGAGAGTAGGCTGTAGTACACAGCCCAGTGAAAGCTATCGGCACAGTACTTCGGAACGTTCTAGGATGCTCCAACACCCCTAGGTGCCTGACAACCTATGTGCAGAAAATGAAGTACCCTCCAACTTGTCCACATGGAACTTACCAAGAGGTGGGGTAATGAGAGCAAGAGGAGAACACACGATCGGGGACTCTTGGGTGGAGGTGCTCTCACCGGCTCAGGAGACTGCTGTGGTGCATGTGCTCCTCCAGGCTCTATGCAACCGGAGCCTCAGCGGTGTACATGAATGGAGCTTACATAGGAACAGAACTTTCCCACATCCTAACTTCTAATTGGCACACTTTTGAGAAAGCAACACCTCATTTGTTGATATGGCAGAAAAGAGAAAAAATAACTGCCACACTAGATAATCCATGACATAAGCATAGCTATGTGGCCATTCACGAACATTATTTTGCTTCTCAACCCCCCTTCCATTATTCCCTCCTCTCTGTAGTATTGTTTTGGAGACTGGATGACACCACCACATGCAAATATCTAAATACAAATTCATGGCATGGTTAATAGCCCGTGCAGGCCAAGGGTGCAGTGTTGAGCACTGCAGGTCCGCAGAGAGCACTGCTCGATCCACGTCCACTACGTGCTATGCATCGCATCAACGTTCGACTCTGCTTCATTTAAAACCTACGTGACAAACCCTCTGCGGCATAGCATGCACAGGCCATGGGTGTGGTGTTGAGTGCCGCAGGTCCGCAGAGCACGCTGCACGATCCACGTCCACTACATGCTACTCATCGCATCGATGTTCGACTCCTCTTCGTTTAAAACCTGCATGCGAACCCTCTTTGGCAAAGCCAGCGCAGGCCAAGGGCGCAGTGTAGACTGCCACAGGTCCACAGAGCAGGCTGCTCGATCCACATCCACTACGTGGTATGCATCATATCACGTTCAACTCCACTTCATTTAAAACCTGTGTGCCGAACCCTCTGGGGCAAAGCCTGCACAGGCCAAGAGCGGGGGGGGGTGGCCTGGTGAGCACTGTAAGTCCACAGAGCATGCTCCATGATCCACGACCACTACGTGCTACGCATCGCATCAATGTTCGACTCCACTTTGTTTAAAACATGTGGGCCGAATCCTCTACGGCAAAGCCAGCGCAGGCCAAGGGCACGGTGTTAAGCGCTGCAGGTCCGCAGAGCACGCTGCTCGATCCATGTCCACTACGTGCTCCGCATTGTCTCGATGCTTGACTCCGCTTAGTTTAAAACCTGCGTGTCGAACCCTCTGCGGCAAAGCCTACGCAGGCCAAGGGCCCCGTGTTGAGCACTGGAAGTCTGCAGAGCACACTGGTTGATCCACATCCACTATGTGCTACGCATTGCATCGATGTTCAACTCTGCTTCGTTTAAAACCTGCATGCTGAACCCTCTGCAGCAAAGCCTGCGCAGGCCAAGGGCGCAGTGTTGAGTGCTGCAGGTATTAGTCATGCACAATTGGGCCACTGAACATGACCGCCACGTACCTCGCCACGCATTCTCTGCCTGAACACACCACTGTGGTCTTAAAACAACCTCACGCAGATCCGAGACCGGCAACAGCCCGTAACCCATGAGCCCCCACGGCACACTCCGTTCAAGTCCAGCCAGCCTCCAGGAACGCCCACCACTCTTGGACCACAGGTAGGTGCCTTGGTGCTTCTGCCCTCCCCGCACCTCGCCGCTCCACCTACGCACGCCTAGGCTTGCCCTGCCAATACCCTTAACAACCTAGAACCTACGGCACCACTATTGTTACGCCCCACTGATCCTTATGAGGAATAGGTTCCTCAGGCTATGTACACAACTCACCACGTGCGTCCCACACCACGCTCTTCAGCCAGTCAGACCATCGCAGATACGCAGACCATGCCCCACACAACCTGAAACCTCTGGTTCTGCTATCGCTATGCCCAATCTGATCCTTACGACAAATAGGTTCCTGAGGCTACGCACACGGCTCACTGTGTGCCTCCCATACCACGCTCCTCAGCCATTCTGCTCCTCACAGATACCTAGATCATTCCCCACGCAACCTGAAACCTTTGGTTCTGATATCCTCACGCCCATCCGATCCTTACAAGGAATAGGTTCCTCAGGCTATGCACATGGATCGTTGCGTGCATCCCACACCACGCTCCGCAGCCATTGCACCCATCACAGATTGGTAGACCATGTCCCACGCAACCCGAAACCTCCAGTTCGGCTATCACTATGCCCCCTACGATCCTTACGGGGAATAGGTTCCTCAGGCTACGCACAAGGTTCATCCATCGCTTACCTTTCTACGGTCCCCAGCCATTGTGCCCTATACATACGTGCACACCTGCCAGACCAATCCATAAGACTATCAACTGTGTGCTTATCAATGCAAGATCAGTCCCAGCCCACGCAGCTGAAATCCATGACCTCATAACTTCCAACAACCTTGACTTATTTGCCATAACTGAAACCTGGCTCAACTTTGCTGCAGACCCAGTCTAATCCATCGCCATCCCTCTGGATTACGCCATCCTAAAATGTGACAGATCCTCCAAAACAAGAGGCGGCGGCACCCTCATTTTGAAAAACACCCTCGCCATCAGAGTCACACACACCAAGTCATCCCTAACTACGAATTCATACTCACCAAGCCCTCCATGTCGCCTACCCATTCCATCACTATCCTCCTTATCTACCGCCCTCCTGGCCAAACCCTTGCCTTCGAGGATACCTTACTGCAAAGCATCTTCTCCTCCGTTAAGCTCAACTCAAAAATTGTAATCCTTGGGGACCTCAACCTAAGCCTCAGCCTATAGCAGACTCACTCGCCACCAGCATAGCCACTGCACTCAAGGAAGTTTGCTTCATGCAATGATCCCTCAAGCCCACCCACGACCAAGGCCACACCCTTGACTGGATCACCAACCGCAATTGTAACATCTCCAATCCCATCACCTCCCCTTGCCCATGGTCTGACCACCACACCATTACCTTCAACATCCCCCCTTCTGAACGCCCCCGTCCGGCTCATCCTGCCAAACCTGAAGGTATGGCCTGCTGCACAAAAAACCTCAACAACACCATCCTCGCCCCGCTACTTACTACCCTTTCTCACCCCCCACCCTCAGTAACAGATCCAGCAGCTCTGGTTCACATCTACAAGCAAACCATTTATCAGGCAGTTGACACGTTTTGCCCCACTCAAACTTCGGAAAGCCAAACCTTACTAAACAAAACGCTTGATTCACACCTGAGCTCCTCGAAGTCTGTGCCAAAAAGCGCACCTCTGAGCTAGTCTGGAGTAAAAAAACTCCCCTGCCTCCCAAGCCCTCTTCACCTCCTTCGCCAAAGACTTTACAATGGAAATCCATGCTTCCAAAACCAGCAGCTACAACTCCAGAATCAGTAATGCCAAATTCAACTCCCGGGAACTATTCACAATCCTCTGGGAGCTAGAAATTCCCCCCCCCTCCGCCGCTAGCCAGATCTGATAGTGGACAGCACTTGGTGCAACAAAATCAAAGATGGCCTCACTGGAAAAGTCAACTCGCACAAAGAAAAAATCCTCTCCAAACAACTTGCCATGCTAGCCAAAGCACAACCACCCACAGCACGTAGCGCCTTTCCGGCCCACACCTGTGCCCCGTTCAACTTCCACCCTGTCTCAGTCCAGGATGTCACCAAGATCATCAAGAGTCTCAAACCTTTGAGTTTTAAAGGTGACGCCTGCCCAGCCCCAACATCAAAGACTGTGCCGAGACACTTACTACTATCATCACAGCTTTCATTAATGCTTCCTTCTACACCAACGCGGTACCAACCTCCCTAAAGGAGGCGTGGGTCCTGCCACTGCTCAAGAAACCCTCTCACAACCCCTCCATACCTACAAACTATCGCCCTATTACTATGGTATCTTACCTCCTGAAAATCCTGGATTGCGTAGTCTACATCCAGGTTCAACAGTATCTCGAGGAGAATAATATCCTGGGCATTTGCCAAGCATGGACCAAAACAGCCCTACTTGACATGAAAATTCAGCTCCATGCTATTAAGGACATTGGCAAACCTGCCCTCCTTATGATTCTGGACCATTCCGCTGCCTTTAACTTGATAGAACACCAAAACCTCTGCTCACAACTTTCATTGGCAGCTAACTTCTCTTCATTGGCCACTGGTTGGATAAGTCAATCTAAGTTGACAGATCTTTGCAAGTCTTTATCGATGACTTTTCCGCCACACCTACTCCTGTCACCTGAGGAGACCCCCAAGGTTCCTGCCTCTCCCGCACCCTTTACAACATTTATACGAAACCCCTCTTTGACCACCTTGACCTACTCAGCATATGTTACACGAGCTACGCTGATGACAAGCAGCTCCTTATCCCCCCTTTCTGGTTCATATGCTCAGTGCTCAGCCACCACCAACTCAGTGTATGGAGTCATGCAAAACTGGATGGCATCTCGCCTACTTTGCCTCAATGACAATAAAACCGAAATCCTCATCGTCGGCTCCCATGTTACGCAAGATAGACCCAGCCTACAAGGAGTTTACCATTGACGGAAACTGAATCCCCACCTCCATCGCAGCCAAAACCCTTGAGGTCTACTGCGATTCTAACCTTGACCTTTTGCTGCAAGTGAACTCTATCACTTCATCAGCAGTCTACATAGCCAAACTGCTACATGCCATTAAGACCTTTCCTCTCCACTCCAAGAGCCTTCACAGGAGACAAGCTTGACTATTGCAACGCCTTATTTACCGGTACTTCAGAGCGAAACCTGAACAGACTTCAAACGATTCAGAACATTGCTCTCTGAGCGGCCATAGGTCTCTCCAAATATGACCACATTTCAGAATTCAGGAGAAACGCACACTGGCTACCCATCCGAGAAAGGATAAAATTCAAAACTCTATCCTTGGTCCACCGTTGTCTCTCCTACACAGCCCGAAATACTTCTCACGCTCATGGAGAAATACTCCCCTGTCTGACCTCTTAGATCAGCAAACTCTAATTTCCTCAAGATCCCCAACTTCAAGCAATTCAGTGGAGGGTTCGAGCTTCCCGGTAGTGGCAGTCAAACTTTGGAACACTCTCCCTCCAGCACTCAGAAAAGAACCGACCTACTGGACCTTCCGCAGAAACCTAAAGACCTCTCTTTTCAACTAACTCCTCTCCTCCTAAGATTCATCATTCAACCGAATGCATTTTCCCCAACTCCTCTCCCTTCTTATTTTTCCCTCAATGTAACTAGCGCATAGATACCCAAGGGTTTTGTGCGCTGTAATAAATGCAAAATTAAATAAAATAAATAAATACAGTAGACTCATTGCTTTTATGTGCTATTAAATGCATGTAACCTTGTTCTCCGAGATTCCTGTTTCCCACAACAGGACCCCATCACAGACCTCTACACCTAAGCCAAAAAGATTATAGTGACAATGTTGTTGTGTCAATATTTATTGGGCAATGGGCAGTGAAATTGTTTCACACTTGATACATTTAAAGACCAAACAATAAGCGTCAAGTGAGGGTGATGTGTTATGAAGGATATTTCAAAGGAAATTATGACAAAATAAGTTTTTACGGCATTTTGGGCAAGTATCATTGGTAACATTATACAGCATGTAAGGATCACTTAACAGAGCTGAGGTTTATAAAATCTATTCCAGCTCTCTCATCCATCCACCTATCTGCGATCTGACACTCACTTCACATCATCCATCTTACTACTTAAATCTTTTGTCACTTTTGTACCCAAAACTCTGATCTTTGTGTTTGCCCTCTTCAGTGCTACCCTTCCACTCTTGTCACCAACTTTACTATAACACACCTGCTTACATTTCCAGTCTATCAACCTCTCCAAACACCACTTCTTCCATCCTTACTCCAGCTCCCACCTTTCTCATCCCCTAAATTGTTCATATATCTCTTACCCTCGCCTCCTCTAGCCTTGCTCTACTGCATATAGCATATAGCCCCCTCTGCAGCCTTCCAATTTGTACCACACTCTAGCTCACACCATTGTCTCTACATGATTTCTCTCTGACCGTCAAACACCATTTATTGGCCCCTCCAATTGCCTAATTTCTTCATATTTTCTAGGACTTTTTTTGCATCTTAGGGCCTACAGTCCTGCATTTATTATGCAAAAAAGCCAAATTATAAAGTTCCAGAAAGCAGAGTAAAAAGAGGATAGAGTAAGCTACTTGATGTTTCGAACTACGACTCCCATGATAAGTTGATGGGACAAAATAAACTTCATTTGTATACTGCTTCCTGGTTGTTTTAGGGGCTATATTTGATTGACTGTGAAGGCTCACCACTAACACCAGAATAAATACAATTCGCTAGGGAAAAAAGGCCAAGAGATTCTTGCAAGGATAACAAATTTGAACTATACAAAAAAATAGGTGTGCCAGCAAATAACTCTGTTTCCCAGGAACGTTGTGATCAAAAAGGGTGCAAGCAAAAGCTTAAAGGGGGACACAGCATCATTCATATACAGTAAATACCTGTGTGGCTGGTTGGTGCGACGCTATACATGGTCAGCCTGCTCCATTGGGGATGCCAGGCCATTGGCCCCAGCCCGTCCGTCCGTCTTCCATCACGTGGGGTCAGCTGGGCTCATCATCTTAAGGGAACCAAGGTCAAAAAGGCAATCAGCTACATTACACTAAAGGTGCTACTCCATCATTATACAGGGCACCTGGCAGGATCATGGGCTGGTTAACGGGAAGTCTCAAGGTTACTCTAACCCACACACATTTCACTCATCCCAGTCACGTCTTCCGGCTTCCAAGACTTCCACCCTCGCTTTTCCACTATAATGTATCCCTTGCATTACAAATAATGTCATTATAAAGTAAAGCTAGGGTGATCATTCTCTTACATCTGTTATGGTTGACTGGTTTACAGTCGGTATCCAAGGGTCAGCAAGGATCTCGGAATTCAGGGATCTTGGGACTCAGATAGTTGTAGGGACTAGAACTCGTAGTTGGCTAGTTGGGGGGCGAAAGCTTGCTCTGGCATGTTTGTGATAACACGTGCAGCGTGGCACCTAGCACTGTCTCATGGCATTGCAGGATACATTCTTTCTCAGGATGAACATATTGGCAACAGTTTTAGAACAAAGGAGGGTTTTTGTGGAAATTAGCAGCGCAGGTCTCTTCCTCATCAGTGCTTGGGCCTATTTAGATTTCTTCAGCAGGCTTGCAGCCTGTGTCTAACGCACTGCCACGAAGGCCCTATACTTCTGCCATAGCTACAAAATGGCATCTGTTTATAAGTGCACATTAAATCTAAACATTTAAAAGGTGCGTAATATTATGATCGTGCGGGGCCCATTATTACACCTACCACCCCACTGGAACATCACATGTCTCCTAATGGGACTCATCTCACCCAAGGGGGGTGGCATGGGGTAATTCCCATCCCAACATTCCCCCCTTTCATTACTTCTACAGTAACAAAATCCCCCACAAGCATGCACTCATTCTCCCTTCTTCTTGCCTCTTAACATGGTGGGATCCTCTTTATTGGCATTCAGCGCCACACACGGGCTGCAGACTTTCTCCTGATCGCGCATTTTCTTCAGGTGTGCAGGTCATATAAATACATCCCCCATCTCCTTCTAGATCAACTCATAATTCTCAGGGTCAGGGGGTGGAATAATAATGGTGTGATACAAACTGTCTCCATGAGGAATGGGGATCATGTGGGGATGGGGTAGTCAGTTTGCAACGCACTATTGTTTGTATTGCAAGGTATTTTCGAAACACCATTGACACCCTCCTCATTGCGCTATTAGGTACTGCTTTGGCACAACAACAGAGGCCCATCTGGCACATGCAGAAGATGACTAAGATGAACACAATGGGCCTCTTTATACTTTTGCCGGTCCAGGAACTATGGTACCGGTAAGCATGCCAGTACCATAGTTCCCAGGCCGGCAAACTACGAGTTGTACTCGCGGGTGGCTTTCTGCCCGCCAGGTCAGACCTGGTGGGCAGAAAGTCACCCACAAGCACAGCATTTTGGATGTACCGGCATGTTATAAACGGTGCCATTGCATCCAACCTCCCCATTCCCATTCGGCCCTATGGGGCCAAATGAGAATTGGGAGCATTTTTTTTCCGGTGCCTGAAAATGGGCAATTATTACAGGCAATGTCATAATGAGGCCCAATGACAGGTACCAGCATCTTCACAATGGCTCCTAGCCAGGTTGTGGCTAATTCAAATGCGACATCGAACCGATCATCCCCTTGGATGCCAGCTTCTTTTTTCATACGAACTCCTGGACTGTGTGCCGCTGCTATTATGTAAGACAATAGGCCTCATTACGAGTCCGGCGATAACCCTGCCGGTGCTACCGGCTGGTTGCCGCGGACCCGTAAACATGTACCGGCACCTGACTTCCTGGTGCCACTGGCTCATTACGGGTCCAGCTGCCGGGAAGTCAGGCACCGGTTTATTTGTTAATCCCCATTACCATAGAGTCCCATAGGACTCTATGGGAGTGGGGACACAGAAGCACCGGCACCGTTGCTAACAGGGCCGGTGCTTCCTGAAGAGTTTGACTAAAGTGACAGCTGCACCAAGCAGGGTCAGACCTGTTGGGCACAGCAGCTCTGGGAGGCAAACACATAGTTTGCAGTCTGGAAACAACGGTGCCAGTGAGCTTACCGGCACCATTGTTTCCAGACCGGCAACAATGTAATGAGGCCCAATGATCCATTCTCTGCATCTTGGGCACAAATGCGCAAAACGAATATCTGATTTTTCAGCACCCGCCTTCTTCCATTGCTGTCAACATATGGAGGACGTAGCGGTTCTGCATCATCATCATCAGTCTCAGGACATGCAGCACAACCTTTATGGCGTTGAACCCATGCTCTGTGTCATTCCCCAACTGGACCAGTTCCCAGCATTAGATTTTCAGCCATTTTGCAGGAGCTGCGGACTAAACACCGGGGAGTTAGAGCGAAGCGACAAAAGTCTTGTCCAGCTGAAAAATCTGTATCTGTCAGGGATTTTCCAAAGCAATGCGGCCGAGTCTTTTGGTAGATAGTTTGATAATCTCTTCTTCCTTTGCAGTTTCTCATACTGGCTTTTTCTGAGGAGGATACAACATTCTGGGAGCGCCACTGGAATTTGTTCCTCGAACGCAGGAGAAACGGTTGGGGCTGTGTCAAGTATTGGCCCCCCTTGCAGGTGTTCTTCTGGGATTACTAGTAGCGCTGAGTGCAGCGTGGCCAGCGAACAATAGCCCCTCCATGATGGTGGGAGGTGCAAGTACCCTTGATGGCCACAGACCCAGTAGTAATCCATCAAAGCTGCAATTCCCCTCTTGAGGTCTGGGATCAGGATAGTCCTGTTGCACTTCTCATTTGAATTGATAAAGATAGTTCCTTCACTGTGGAAGCAAAGTTCATATGTTTCTTCTCGATGCACTTTTACTGGTTTTCTATCGCTGCAATACATGTTCATTTTGCGATGTGCTCTGCCCAAATTTGTACGCAGCTTGCTTCCACTTGAGCCAGGATACTATAATCCTAATAGTCCTTCTGCCACAGAGCTAAGTGTGGTTTCTTGCCACTTGCTGTTTATATAGTTGAGTTCTTCAATGACCAAGTATGGTGGCTTCTGCAGGCATTAAATGTCTCTCGGTTGTTGTTACGTTGCAGAGGGTCTCGATCGACAAGCTCTAGTTGTACGCTGTGCGCCTGGAAGGTGTCTTTAACTCTATATAGCGCAAGATGAACCAGGCACTGTGCCTCTATAATAGGTACTGCCTGTGGTACTGATACCTTGAGCGCCCGTGACGCATGTGGTATCAGTGAACACACGTAGCATCTGCAATTTGCTGTTTGTCTACCTACCACACTCCTGTCTGTATTCCAGCTATTTGACATTTCAGGATGTTGTACATCTTCAATGGCATCCAGGCCTAGGCCATGGTATGCATCATACTTTGCCCTTCATGCGTGCCTTTTTCTTCTGTAACGTAATTTTAGGGATTTACTAACAGCACTTCCACTACTAATATTATCATAAATGCTTATGTTATGGACATTTTTTTTAAACAAATGGAAAAAGATGTTCTAATATTATGCTCATTTTATTGCTAATATATGCAGGTGTACTTGTTGATTTATTATAGCTGGTATTATGTTTGTTACTATTATTATACATATTTACAGTGCTGTTGGTGGTGTCTTTATATATGCTTCCCCCTTCCCCTCTTTTCGATGAGCTCCCCATATAAAATAAGCACCCCAATAAATCCCTAGTGCAAACATTAAAATGGCATAATAGTGATGCACTAAAATGCAATCCACATGTGTATGAATAGGAACATCTCATCAGACTCGGGAGGATAGCTGAGGGGCAAACCGCCTGCCTTCGAAATAAGATGATGTGGAGCAACACAGGTTTGATCCCAGGGTCTGCGCTTAGAAACCTCTGGCTATTAAGCGTGTTATAAATAACCAAATTCAATTACAATCTATGGACAGTCTGATATCTAACCTTCTTTTTAATATATACAGATGTATCCGATGATGCTGTCTCTGAAAGAAAGAAAGAAAGAAAGAAAGAAAGAAAGAAAGAAAGAAAGAAAGAAAGAAAGAAAGAAAGAAAGAAAGAAAGAAAGAAAGAAAGAAAGAAAGAAAGAAAGAAAGAAAGAAAGAAGAGAGAAGGGAGAGAGAGGGAGATATGTTATAAACATTTCATTTAATGGTGATAAGGTATGTTTGTGTATACACTAAGGGTTAAATAGGAGGTTAACTGGCTTGCTGTACACTTGCGCTGAGTTAGGGAAGCAGGGGATGGGGAGCTTAAGGGGATGGATTGTGTGCTGTCTGGGGGTGCCCAGTGCACATCTGGAGATGTACCCAATAGTAGAGCCCTTTTACTGTTACAGCTTGAGGGGTTGAGAATATGACCTCGTAGGTACAATTAAATCTGGGGTTGTTCCATTTTCGGACACAAGTACAGATGTAAATCATTTCTCCAGGTAGTAGTGGTTGGGCATTCTGAGAGCTTGTTATTACTGTGTGTGTGTGGTGTATGTTGTGTCCTCTTTTCAAGGTGGTGCAATTTGTCGGGAGAGGCACTTAATGGCACATGTTAGAGTTGTCAGATACGCTTTAAATTCTTCCCTAGGATCACTGCTGCTTTATGGGCATCTGATGCTCTCCTGACAGGGTATATGGATGTGTTTATGCACTGACTAGTTACCACCTCATGGGGTGATAGATGGTGGTCCTTGCTAGGCTGTGTGCGTAAACTGAAGAGAGCCAAATGCAGGCAGTGCACCCAGTTCTTTTTCAATGTGGTGCACATCTTAGATAGTTTGCTCTTGAGCAGACAGTTGATCCTCTCCACAATGCTGTTGGCCTGGGAATGATAAATTGAACACATCCGTTGCTTAATGCAAAGTAGTGCTGTGATGTCTTTAAAGAGTTCATTGAAATATGTGCCGTTATAGGACCTTAACACATCGCCCACACCCCATCGGGGAAAACTTCATGGGCAAGAAATTTAGCAGCACATTTTTAATTCGGGTGTGCACAAGGTCCTGCCTCGATCCACTGTGAGAAGGGGCAGACCGCAACAATCAAGTACCATGACCCATTGAATCTTTCTCCCATATTGGCATAATCTATGTGTAGCTCACGGAACAGTCCAAGAGGGCAGGGCAAGGTGCCTAGTAAGGTTTGGAGCATCATGCCTGTGCTCAAAGCTTGGCACATGGTACAATGTATGAACAGGTTTGTGAGGTGCTCCTGACATTGGGGATAAACCAATCCTCCTGTATGTCTGATGCAATGTGTTGCTTCGAGCTATGGGTAGGGTAGGGGAGTTGGTCAAAAGCTATTGTCAGTAGGTTATATGGCATAACTGCTTTGCCAGAGGATTCTTGGCACCATAACAAATCGGTCGGGGACTGTTTGCACCCACTTTTGGACCACATTTCATTTTCTTTACTTGTCTCTTTGCTATGCAGCTCGATAAGCTGTGCAACAGGCAATGCTGTATATGGTATGTTTTTATGATCGTGGGTTGGTATAAACAGTACATACTCAGAAATTATTGGGACAGGAATATAGGCCACCTTTTTGGCCGCAGCATCTGGGCGACATATTTGACAACCACCACCACAGTGGGTTGTGAAAATGCGGAAATCAATGTATCTAGCAGTGTGGCATGTTGCACTGGGGAACCATTTGCTCTCCTGAAAGCCGTCCTCTTCCATTGTGACAACAGGCATGCACTGCTGTAGTGACGTATACCGAGTCTGAATAGATGGTCACATGGCAACCTTGTGACGCTTGTAGCACTTCAATGAGTGCTATAAGCTCTGCTACTTGGGCCAATTATGCATGGGTAGTCTTTTCATCACTAGTGTCTCATATTTACCTCCCTCGAAGTACACTACAGTGGTGTCTGTATGTCTTTGTCCTGTCTCCTCATCAATTGTCGCTGACCCATCAAGAAAGAGCACCTCCCCCTCCTCCAATGGTCTATCCTTTCCTTTGGGAATGTCTTCCTTCTCCCCTTCATATGTGGCGCAGTCATGTATTTGCAAGTCTTCGTCTATACACACTGCTGTCAAAAAAGTGGCAGGGTTTACTGTTTTGCATCGCACAACATGAGTGTTTGGGCACGAGAGGATAATCTCATATGCCGATTCTCTCTGTGTGGTAAGGGTAGATTTTGATCTCTCCAAAATGACGAATACTGAATGTTTCCCATACAAGGTGACTGCGCATTCTATCATGATTGTGGACGTTTTTTCATTCACGAAAGGAGCTGCAGCAAGTGCTTGTTCGCATGTGAATTTCCCTTGCATAAGTCAGTCGAGTGTACCACTGTAATAGGCCAATGGCTTGTGGCCCATTGTACTCTTCTGGGTGAGCACGGCGGTCATAGGTTTGCTATTGGAATGTGAGAATATGTAAAATTCCTGGGTGTAGTATGGAGTGGCAGGAATTGGGGCTGTGGATATTACTTCCTTCAAATCATTGACATTTTGCATCATTTCTGCCATCCATTCGAGTTTGTGATTGCCTCTCTGTTCTTCTTTGAGGGCCTGTAGGAATGGTCTGGTATATGCTGCATAGTACAAAATCCATGATCTGCAATAGTTGCACAATCCTAAGAATGTGTGCATGTCTTTCACTGTTATGGGTTTGGGGGTGGCACGCACAGATGCCCCTCTGTCTGGTATTATTGTTTTGGTGTTTGCTGGTATTAGCTGACCTCAATACAGTGCTTCCTTTTGGCAGTACTGGAGTTTGGCCTTGAAGTCCTCATAGCACTTACGGGCCAGGAGTTCATGGAGTGTGATAAAGTCTTTTCAGTTGTTCTGCTCACTGTTGCTAAACACAAGCAGGTCATCCATGTACTGGATGACCATGCTGGCCACTCGAATGTTTCCTAGATCAGCATGTAATATTCTGTTAAATATTCTTGGGCTCTCGCAGTACCCTTGGGGCAAACCCATGTGTTTGTAGCACTTTCCGCCATGGGTAAAGGTGGTGAGGTACTGTGAGTCAGGCTGCAAAGGTATCGAGAAGAAGGCGTTCTTTAGATCTACCACTTTAATGTGGATTGCTTCCTTGGGAATACTACATGAAATGGTGGCCGCATTTGGAACCACAGGAAACTCTTTCTGTACCACATCATTTAGGGGGCATGAATCCTGGATCATTCTCCAATTGCCCCCCTTGGTCTTTTTGACAGGGTAGATCACTGTGTTTCATAATGATGTGGATGGCACTATAATCCCTTGGTTGTGCAGAGCATCTATTGTGTCTCTGATTCCTTGCTCTGCTTCTCTTGATAGTGGTTACTGTTTCACCCAGAGTAACACTGCTGCTGCCTTTAGTGTAATGTGTACTGGGGTCACTTCCTTTAAAAGACCAACATCATGTGGGTTGGTGGTCCTCAACTGCTTGGCTACATACTCTTATACTACCTCGGTGACGGGAAGCGACGCCACAACGGCCATCAGTTGGCACTGCACCCTTCTGTATTTCACCATGATCGCACAGGGGATACAAATATAAGATTATTTCTCCATTGCTTTCATTGTTTTCAAAAAGTTCTGAATCTGTCACCTCCTTAAGGGGTACAGTGGGATTGATGCAAAGCACTGTACACCACTCACACCCCTGCCTGTTTGTTCATAGCACAACCACTCTTTTTGCAGATATCACCAAACCATGTAAGTTTAGGGACAAGATTGAACCCGCCACCAATTCTGGGGATACTGCAGGGTGAAAAATTAAATCTTTTGGCACTCTCCAACAACCCTTGGCAATTTGTGGCACTACCTCCATAAGTACTGTTATTCCATAGATAAACATGTCTGGGTGTACAGGTATCCCTTGGACGACCACCTCTCCTGCCATTGTTTGTATTATTACCATAAACCTCATAGCGCACATTCCTGGTGTGTCATGTAAACAATGCCCTGATCAGTGAATGAGATTGTGATGTTCAATTTACTGAGCAGGTCCCTGCCCAGCAGGTTGACAGAAGAAGTCTCTGAATGCAATAAAGGAGTGGGCACCACCTTCCCTGCCACCTTCACATCAAAATCGTTAGTATAAGAACCCATACAAATAGCCCCAGAGAAGCCCTGCAAGTCGAGAGTTTTGCCCAATATTGAGAGGTTTCCCTCACTGAGGCATGATTTCTTAGCGCCCGAATAAACCATACAAATGAATTGCTTATTTCCTATCTCTGCCCCCACCAAGGGTTCCTCTTCGGGGTTGAGGGTCATTGACAGGACTGGACATGCACGACTTCTCTGTGGGCTGTCCTAGTCAGGATATGTATTTGTGCCAGGAAACGAAAAGGGGTTTCCCCCAACCATGGCTGCACTGCACTTTGGAAGGGGGTGATGTTATGACCTTAAGTGAGATCAACAATTAAAAGGATACACTGGATTCCAGAAGATCCTCATTAGGTCACTTTAATCAGATGACATCAGGAGAATCAGTTACAGGATCAAGATCACAGGATCAGCGGGAAGCCCACTGGCTCCCACCACCCAGGCTACATCATACCAACTGTCCTGGATGGAATCTCAGCCCACAATATTCCACTCAGCCACACCTCAAACATTCCATTCATGACCTCATACATACAGCACTCAGCATACATACAGGAAGGCAGCTACACAGCCTAATAGGAAAAAGGATGTCAATCTAAACACCTCTCCTCCTTACTTCAAACAACAACCCTAGCACGTCTCTTCCATACTTCAGAGAACAACACTAAAACCTCTCTCCCTACAAAAACATACCACTCACCCATCAACAAACACACACACACTAGCCAGTTCCAAACACCCGTGGGTTGACAACCAAGCCTAACTAACCAACAAGTGGATAGGACCCCGACCACCTCAACTATACCCCTACACCAACACAAAACACAGACCACCTTCCGCTCCCCACTGCCACTAGGAAACCTCAAAACTGCCACTTCCGAGCACGAGCAGCCCCACCTTGGGCTATCAAACAAACACCACAACAACCCTCAAAAACACTAAGCTCCTTTTATCCACCCCTGCCACAGGTGAATCATGGGGCTGCCACCCCCACACACAAACTCCCACATCAAGACTGGCACAAGTCCCACCACAGCTAACCGAGGAAACTAACTAACTACCAACAATCAACCCAAGAAGATGTGACCAGAACAACAGGGGCACAGCACCATTCACACTCTCACCAAAAACACTAAAACTCACCCACACAACATACACACCAGGGCCACCACACACTGAGAAGTTCCACACAATAAACAACCCAAGAACAATCCCAGTTTCACGGCCATTCCAAACTGGGCCAACAGCAACATTAGGCCTCAACCCAACACCTACACAACTACACTCACAAAAACCTCTGTCAGCTTAGTAAAACAAACAGAAAAGAACCTAGGATCACAGAGCAGTGTCATGATGGACGACACCCACTGTGAAGCAAATTGAAATCAAAGTATTAATCCACAATTTACTTGGCAAACCACAGCCAAGCATCGGACCCCAAGTCCGCTACTCCAAATAACTTCATGGACACTCACCACTAAAAGACACCACCCAAGTCCGCTACTCCAAATAACTTCATGGACACTCACCACTAAAAGACACCACCCAACTCCCAAGAGTCAGCCTAACTCCACTAACTCCCGTCCAGGTGAATTGCAAAATATCACCACCCAGACACTAACCACAAGAAAAGTAGACGTTCCCACAATCTTGTGCTACGAACAGCATGTGAATAGGGCCCTGTCCCACACTTGTTCTAACAATAGGCTACCACAAAACCCCTGCTAAAACACTGAACACCTAACATTTTGGCATACACACCATGCCAACACACAATCAACACAGCTCACTGCATTCAATCACTGGGCATCTCACTTGCCCATGCATGGGTGTATATGCATACACACCCATCAAACGAGACACCACAGTCTCACCTCACCACACATCAACACTTCACAACACATCAAATGCGCACTCCTCCAAAAAATTACAGAGTGCCCTAAACCTCATACCTTGAACAATACTCTCCTCATCCATGCCTTCCAAACATATAAATCACAAAGTCATCTCCAAACCAAACTCCTTTAACATCAGTGCATATATACCTTTACATTGGCAGCTTAAAGTCCATGTTCCCATTTCAGCGGAACTTACATACCCTGAAAATCCTCAAGAAGTGAATCTAGCACAAACCACAACTTCATACATACCTAGAACTTAACAGATCTCATAAAAGGACAATATGCTACTTAAGAGTCCATGTTAAAAGTCAAACGCCCTGTAAAGCCTCAAGAATGTTATCCTAATAACGCAGTAAAACGTTAAACAGTCAACCATGCGAAAACCTTAGCTCATTTCACATAAGACGCTGGTGAAATTTCTGTTTACAGTCAAATCCATATTGTACTATTACAACTTTTATTTAAAAAAACACAAAGCCTCTAACAGTTATTCTGGACATGCGTCACTCGATCACTCTGTGCTTGTCATGCTCTCTTCACTCTGTGCTTGCCATGCTCTCTTTTCTGCTCCCTGTTGACATCACACCCACACACACAACACCATACCCAAAGTCAAGCACCAACACGTAAGTGTGCAAGAACAAAAAATGCATCTCTAAACATCAGCTTGTCACATGACCGTTCCAATGAGCAACAGACAATGCAGCAAGCCACTTGGCTCCAAGTGACAGCACAGCAGAGCGTCCAAAAGTTACTGTACTATGCTTGGCTCAATAATGTCTTGCTACGCGGTGATATCACAACAACGGAGGCATTGAAATTGCTTCGCAGAGAATAACCAATGTCGCTTCCATTACAGGCAGCTTAATACAAATGACAAACCATTTTGTCCATGGACACTAGTACAGTACTTCAGACAACAACTCTAACAGGCAACTGAACCATTTGGTGCTCCGTTGAATAGGTTTGTGCCACCTGCCTGTTGAAATGTGTCCTGGGGTGCGTATTGTTACACCGCTTGCTGTTGTTGCTGCTGCTTTACGGGTGAGCCTGGGATCTGTGGGGACAACTACATATAAGCCTGTTGTATTTTGTGGGGTATGGAGGTCCTTCTGGGCTTTGGCCCTTGTGGGGGCCCCTAGGGTGGTGGACCATAATTGTGTTGACTGTAACTGTACACCATTGCCTGTCTGCTCCTACACTCCCTTGAAAAATGCCCCCACTTCCCACAGTTCCAACATTGTGATGGCCCCATTCCACCTGCTCTGGGCCCCATTCCTCCAAATCACCCTCCCCTCGACACCCACCTCTTTCTCACTGCTCTGTGGTCCAGGGTACTGTGTATTCCCGCCTCACTGTCCTTGTCTTCCTTCTGACCACACTGCAGCTATTCTAGAGTTTCCGAAGTCTTTAGTGCTTCCTGCCACTTCTATCTGTACTGGCTTTACTTCAACCTGTGTTGCTCACAATCTATTCAATTCTGTTTGTGCCGCTGCCAGTGCCACTTGTAGGTCTCTCTTATTTACATCAGCATGACCTGGGACCTCCGGAGGGAATGCATATGGGGTGGTGGGGCTGTTGCTGCAGTGGACACATAAGTCGGATTGGTTTAACCTACTGCGGGGAGAGCTGCTAATGAATATCTTCTCCTGCGCTCTGCTGGTGCCCTGCCCTCTTTTCTGTACAGTGCTTTCACATTGCGCTTTTACTTCCACAAAATCTTCTGTATCTTCAAACATCATCCTTAGATCTAATACTGTGTTCCTCTTTTGTAACTGTTTTCCCTTATACTTAGCTGTTAGGAATAAAGACATGTGTTCTAAGATTCTCCTGTTATGGTCTCCCTGCTCCAGCCATGAGCGGGGCACGCCCACCCTCTTGTCTCTGTCACCCACTGCTTATGGTATTTCTCCTTTCTGTACAGGTACAGAGTAGGGCGTTATACATATACTATATGGGTTTCTCTACCCATTGTAATACTCTGTGTGCTTCACTGTCTCTACGCCTGTGTTAACGCACTGCACACACTGTTGATGTTCTTCAAAAATTTCAATCCATCACGTCCTCCCTCCCAACAAAAAGTCCAAAAACAATTTCTCCCACCCCCCTCTATCCCCACACCCCCCCCCGCTCTCCCACTCCACACACTCAACTCACACCAATAATAATAATTACAAAAAATGCCCCTCTACGGGCCTCCTCCCTACACATTAAAAACACAAATAAAATAAGCTAAAACAATAAACTAAAATAAAAATGACTACTTTTCCTGAGCCCACTAATTATGCAGGGCTCCTATTTATTTCCTTTTTTCCTCCGTTATACAGTGCCTGTGGTACCACCTTCTCCCCTCTCTCGGGAAGGCTCCCTACCATTCAATTTTCCTTTCCTTATTATTCTCCTTAAAAGATTAATAATACCAAAAAATAAAACAAACCACACCCACAACACACCAACAATTTCACTCTCTGCGCATTCACGCATTTCACACTCTCCCATACACCTGTCCCCTACTTGTTATCACTTGCAAGGCTATACTCACGTGTGCATGTTCACCGGAACTCCTGCATAATGGGGTCCCCAATAACACTGCCCTTCTCTCTCCTCAGAGCCGCACCACGCTGCAAAGAGCAGACAGGAATTCTGCAAAGACGGCTCCTGCAAGGCCACTGGGGAGTACGCATATCTGGGACTGGTCGCTAAAGGTGGGTGTTCCCCTTCGAAGAAGCTGCCATTGACACCTCCTCAGGTACGCTGGGCACTAGGATCACGTTGGGGTAACAAATTGAAGGCACGCCCCTAAACGTTCAAACCAGAAAAAATACAACCCGCTAGGGAAAAAAGGCCAAGAGATTCTTGCAAAGATAAGAAGTTTTAATTATACAAAAAATAGGTGTGCCTGCAAATAATTCTTCTGCCCAGGAACGCACTGAGCAAAAAGGGTGCAAGCAAAAGCTTTAAAGGGGACACCGCGGCATTCATATACATTAAAAACCCATGTGGCCGGTTGGTGCGACCCTACACATGGTCAGCCTATTCCATAGGGGATGCCAGGCCACTGGCCCCAGCACTGTCCTTCCTTCTTCCATCATGTGGGGTCAGCTGGGCTCTCTGTCTCAAGGGAATCAAGGTCAAAAAGGCAATTAGCTACATTACACTAACAGTGCTACTCTATCATTATACAGGACACCTGGCGTGATCATAGGCTTGTTCAGGGGGAGTCTCAAGGTTACTCTGACCCGCACACATTTCACTCATCCCAGTCACGACTTCCGGCTTCCACCCTCGCTTTTGAACTATAATGTATCCCTCCCAGTACCTTGCATTACAAATCATGTCATTATTAAGTAAATATAGGGTTACCATTCTCTTAGATCTTTTGTGATTGACTGGTGTATAGTCGGTGGCCTTGGGTCAGCTGGGATCTCAGAATTCAAGTGTCTTGGGACTCGGACAGTTGTAGGGCTATAACTCGTAGTTGGCTGGTTGGGGGTCAGAGGCTTGCTCTGGCCTGTTTGTGAAAACAAATGCAGCAAAGCACCTAGCATTGTCTCATGGCCTTGCGGGATACATGTTTTCTCGGTATAAACATATTGGCAACAGTTTTTGAACAAGGGAGGGTTTTTGTGGAAATTAGCAGTGCAGGTCTCTCTCTCATCAGCGCTTGGGCCTATTTAGATTTCTTCAGCAGGTTTGCGGCCTGTGTCTAACGCACTGCCATGCATGCCCTATACTTCTGCGATACCTACAAAATGGCATCTGTTTATATGCGCTCACTAAATTGAACCATCTAACTTTGTGTAATATTATGATTGTGTGCAGCCCGTTAGTACGTCCCCTCCCCCCTGGCACATCAGAGGTCTCCTAATGGGACTCACCTCACCATAAAGCGCCTAAGGGGGTGGGATCGGGTCATTCTCTTCCTAACAACTGCCTAAGTCATTCTGTTACCATTTGTTACATTGTTTGACGTTATTGTGACATTTGCACATCTTAAAATGAGTTTGTGTATATTGTACAGAACCCCACTGCCTTCTGGTCTGGCTGCACTTTATACAATTTTAAAATAAATACAAAATATCACTCCTCTTGTTGGGAACTGGAAAGCAGGAGTGGCGGTTGATGATTATTTTTAAATTGGATGGTCATAAATGTTTACCTTGAATATGTGGGATGCGACCCGGCATAGCAGAGAAGACTGAACAAATCAAGCAGGGGTTGTTCCCCTGAGAGTATTTGAAAAATAATGGTTTACAATTGTGCATTTTACAGCACACTTTCTGTGGAAAAATTGGGTAAAAGTCAAGAAGTCTGCAAACGGTTCCGTATGGTATCACATGAAAAAAATCCAAAAGATGCAATTCATCAACAGTACACAGTTGCATCTTCATGATGGCTTTGCCCACAGCATTTGCCAATATAAAAACATGTTAATGCTGGCTGTGCCCAAACATGTCCATGCAGGCTGTACCAATATATGCCATTAATACCATATAAGAATTTACTCCTGTTGGCATTGCCAATAAAGGGATCCCCTGCCACAGTAAGAATCATGTTCAGACTGACTGCATTAATGAAGGGCAGTTTTGCCAAATAATAACACTTATTATGTTTACTATGCCATGGATGCCCAGTAACAAAATGCCATGTTGCAGTAAAAAAGTATATCCTAACTGGCTGAACAAATGCAGGCCAGTCTAGCAACCAAATAACACCTGTATGTTGGCGTTACCCTTTACGGCCAGTAACAAATGCCATGGCTAGAAAATATCCTAGCCACCTTTTCACTCTCACTCCCCCCACCGATCACAGGCTTACTCCCGGCGATGCACAAACACCAAATTCATTCACACAACAGTCATTCACATACATGCACTCTCTCAATTACATGGGCACTCATACTGCATTCATATACTCTACCATTCAAGCGCGCACTCAAACAACACACACTCTCTCATTCACAAGTCCACCCAAGCAACATCACTCAATTATTCACCCTTGCACACTGAGAGATACAAACCCACACCTACACCCATACATGAATACATACATACACACATAGTTTCCTTACTGGCAACCCCGGTACAAAGTCTGCATGCCACAATCGCTTCCAGCTCCTGCACACCATGCTACAGGAGCCAGGAATCAGTGCAAACTACTTGGCTCCAAAGAGCATGTGCGGTGGAGCCGGAACACCTCATTCACACCACCCCAATGCCCCTGAGTCCATGTGGAGGTGCAAGAGCAGCCCCTAGGCACAATCATGCCTGCAGAAACATAGCATGCATCCCCAATGGTTATGCAAAGCTGGAGAACGAAATGCCCCCGGCCTTAGATGGTCCATTGGGCCTGCACGCTGTGGTACTGTCTTCTGTCTGTCTGACCGTCCTCGACAGTTAAGTCAGCCCAAGAGTTTGTTTCCGCTGATTGAGTACTCAGTGTTTTCTTTGGGTTGGCTTGGCTCCAGTGGGTTGGGTTGGCTTGTACATAATGAGTGGCAAGTCGATGCCACGCCGCTCATTATGGGCAGAGCTAGCCCAGGCAAGCAGCTTGCACAGTGGACGGAGCTCTCTTTATTGGAACCGAAACAGTTGACTCTGCCAATGCCTGTCATCTCTTTAATTATTTCACCCGTTTACCATCGGCCATCTTGAAAAAAAACCATCTACTCAGGCCACATCACTTCCTCTAAACCTGAGTGGAATGATCCTCTTTTGCAGAATGAAATCTACAAAAGATGATTTAAATAGACGAGTGTTGTTTAGGTCTCACCTCAGAGACAAGTATTTCGGTCCATAGCAGACCTTATTGCCTTCTGCAAACAGCCATGACAAGTGTCGACGAAATTCCAAAATGGAGGAGGCACCCCGATAACCCGGGCGGTGTCTTCCTCCTAATCTCCCTCCCCCTCCTCAAGGGAGGGGATGTGTCGGCAGAACGCGGCAAAGGCAGGAGAAAGCCCGCGAAAAGGAAAAGAGTGCGGCAAAAGGGGGAGAAAGCCCGCGAAGGGCTACAATAGAAAGGGGCGAAGCTACCCCCTTTAAAGCAGGTGGGCTTCCCACTATAGGCATCATCCAGCCTTGGCAGTCGGATGCCCGCCTGCCACCGAGGACTTTGTTTTTCCACCCACCCACCCGACAAACTGGACAAGCAAGGAGGCCTGATCGTTGACGTCACAGGACGACAGGCGGGGTGGCGGTGTTTAGGCAACCAAACACAAGAGACAGACTCCGGATGAGCCAGGAGAAAGCGGGAAGTGTCTTCGCTCTTCCCAGACCAGCGCCCCTTGGGAGCCTAAACGGCAGGGGTCTCTGGGGAAACAACAAGGGCTCAGCTTCCCCAAGGAAACGGCACTCTCCCCACCCAGGAAGACCTGCATGGGCAGGCGAGGCTCAGGCACAAAGGGTTGGGAGAGTTGGGCCTATGATGGACTTTGGGAACACAAGGAGGAAGCAGGTTTTGGACACGGAGCAGTCGCCGCATCTTCCGAAGTATTTCCACTAATGTGTGCAGTGTGTTTTATGATTTTGTGGAAAATAAATCTGCAGCCTTTTTATGCCAAAAACTAAGCAAGACTCATGTTACGCTTTTTCTGGGGGGGAAAGGAGGAATGAGTTATTGCTATGTAATGGGTCCAAAATGGACGGACGCACGGGTTATGACATTTCAGAGCACGTAAAACGTAAACATCCATCATTAGCCTTTGTGAGGAGTCCGTGAGAAGAGTGAAAGGCCACCAAAAGCAGTTATGAAATGCTCTTTGACCTAGCTTTTAATACCGGAAGCATATGTTGCACTAGGTAACTTGGTTAACAGGTTTTAGTGCAGCGGGTTTCAGCATCATTGACACACGTGTCGCCGGAAAAATAACCGAGGGGAAGGCAGCATTTATAGCGGTACACTTTGCATTTTCTGCTATAATTACATGCTTTCCAACATAAAGGGGATTTCTGTTGTCCTCCAGAGCTGTCTTGCCCCCAGCTGTTCACAAGCCCTCCGTGAATGTCTGGTGATGGCTTCAATGAAAAATGATATTTAGCTTACAGATAGCAGTAGATGTTTCCTCGGCAGGTATGCTGTCGAACATGTTGCACTCACAACATGATATGGCGTCTACACGGCTCGCAGAGACTAATTAATGGCGGCAAATGCTACCAGAAGACAGGTTTTCCCATGATGAGACTGATAACCCGTTGTCGAACTTCCTGGTGGGCTTGGCCAGACCTTCACGAAACAGTCATACCCTGTGTAATATTTCTCAACATTATGTGCTGTTTTTAGGAAAAATCAAGGTGAGCTGGCACTAGAGTGGGAGATAATTATACGCCTAATTTCCCGTGTTTATAAATGAACAGCTAACCTTCCCTCCTTTAAAGACGAGCAGACGGTAGAAAAGTTGTGTTTGTGCTTCATTTGGAGTTCTGAAATCAAAAGTAGCTGAGAATTGTGTTGTGGGCTCCATACTTGTACAGGCTCCAGTTGTATAGGAAAGAGCTTTATTCCTGTGTACAGGTAAGTCCTTTAGTGCAGTGCTTATGTTGCGCCCTATAAGGCACAGGCACACAACCACTGGACATCTAACAACCCAGGCATCTAGCTTCCAACTGTCATTCTTCAGAACACTCCCCCAAGGCTTCCCAAACATTCTACACCAGCACTCCACCAATGCCTTCCACTCGTGCACCCAAGCAGAATACAACACTTCTCCCTCCGCACATGCACCAAAACACCAATCAAAATGCACCACAACCAAATACTTCAAACCAAACATGCACCCTGCACATGCTAACCAGTTGCGGCAAACTCAAATCCACTACAAAAACAACATACACACCCAACGCAAACAAAGCATTTGCAGAAACCGCACATCCACTTCAAAACATTACACAAATGCCACACACACCAGATCAAACCATGTCCCCTTGAAAACCAATGGCTGGCCAAACAGAAATATCCATTGAAGCGCAACCTGCAAAAGAACCTAACACCCAACACCGAACCCACTTGCACCCTCAAGACACATACCAAACACCGGCCACAATAACACGCCCGGCATGGAAAGTAATTCACAAACAGGTCTTCTCAAAGATGCATAACACACCCAACATATCTCGAACTAACCCACCATGACTGAAAACACAACTAGAAAAAATTCTCGTTGAACCAATATACTCTCGCCCGAGCACACCTTCAACAACAGTACCAAAACGCACGGCACCGTGACACACCACCAAACACCAACCATCCAACCTGCAAGAGAAAACTGTTACCCACCAAAGAAATTCTCCACATAAGAATTAAACAAAAACACAAATGGCAGCCACATCCAAATATGATAAATTTGCGTAAAATTACACCCAGCAATGAAAGGCACCAAATAAACCCAAAGCATACTGCTGAACACGGCCACCGTACCCAAACACGCACCAGTTTCGCACCACATTCGCCTGGATTAAAATGCACACTAATTAAACCACAGGCATACTACCGAACAATGCCAATGTACCCTTGTGTTGCTGTGTTGAGTGGAGAAAAGGCAGTACGCCAGGTAGAGAGCTTGTTTTGGGGGAAGGGTAGGCGTGAAGCAGAGTTAGTATTCCAGACAGTGCTTAATTTGTGGGGGTGTTTGCCAGAGCTCAGTGCCGGCACTTATTTTTGAGCCCTGGAACGTATTGTCTCAGACTCAGTTTGATTATGATGTGGTGTTTTGGCAACTTTATTAACTATCAGTCGTTGTAGTCAAACATCAGGCAACCCCAGTGTGCAATGACTAGTGTCTCGGCATCCTGGGCCAGCTCATTGTTACTCATGAACCTGATGATTCAGGTGGGCAGGGCAATACTTGTTATCTGTTTGTTTTCAGGGAGAACAATGAGTTGGGAGGTGGCAGTCAATACACTGTGATTATGGACAGGACAGTGACCATGCCAGCAACACCAACACATGGCAAAGGCAGGAAAAAGGTAAATGCCCAAGAGCAGTGCCTATCATGAGTGCCAACCTACACAGACAGATCAAGCTGCAGGGAAGTTCATTAGTTCAGTTATGATTTTTCCTGAATTTACTCATCAATTTTCTATAGGAGGAAAGCACGTTTGCTCTTTATCTGTGGATAGATGGTCAACGTGTTACACTTGCTACTTATAGAATCAGAACCACTTGTTAACAGTTGTGTGTTTTAAAATGCACTTACATATTTGTCTTACTTCAAGTCACAGCTAGCATGTTGAGTTATTTTGTGTTAAATTGGTTGATATCTGTAAAACGCACATATGCCTTGGGCAGTGTATCCATCTACCCCGATGAGCCGGTGAGAGTTACTTCTTTAACCCCAAATATCCAGACATTGTGGGGAGCAGGACATGGGTGGTGGCAACAGTGCACCGACAGCTGCCCGCCCCGATGTGTAACAGGCATGCTCGAAAATATTTGGGGCCTGGCACTTATTTAGGTTAGAGGGGGTGTGATCAGTTGGGAGCAGTTAGTGTTTTGTAGTAGGCGCAGTAGGTGGGGGGGGCATAGTTTCACTCCTATTTCTGTGAATTTCGACCACTGACGTTGACAAGGGGGAACATCAGCAGCTCAACCACAAAAAAGGAACAAGTGGCTGAGTAAAGTTATCATGAAAGCATGTGATCTAAGATCACCCCAAATGCAAGACCTGCATCTACGTGACTTGGTACTCTGTGCCCCCATTCACCCATACCTCTGCGTCTTTGGTGCATTGCTTCATAGCAATGTTCCTAAACTCAGGTCCCTGTTTCTGAAAGTTAGTATGCTTTCATATGTTAAACTGGGAACTTTACATACCAACAATACCCTCTCTCCCCCCTTTGAGGAGGGAAACCCACTAGAGGATTTCATTTTCGTGCCTTAAAATAGCTTTTCTAAAGCTTGATGCCTCAACATGCTGACAATATATCAGGTTGTCGCCGTGTTCAAGGCAGCATGGGGATGGAAAAGCACAGCGAGGTACTGCACCATTGCCAACAGACACCTGCCATGCGTGGGTCGCATTGGGACCTAGGCGGTGGCGGGTAGGTGGCTGTGTCGAATTTAAAAGATACGCCATGCGGCACAATGTATGACGATCAGGCACAATGACATTTTTGAGAATATTCGTTATAGAAATAAGATTTTATTTGCTGTGTTTTAGGAGTCGGTCAAAATCCATAGTATTCCAGTGGGGCGCCATTTTAAATGCGAGGCAAACTCCATGCAACGCTAAATTTCAATCCAAACGCGTACCCTTAGCCCTCTTAAAATGGCGATATCCGCGTCTGACAAAGATAGCCCTTTAAACAAATCATACAAATGATACGCCAATATTTACAATGTTTTATTTTAACAGTTTCGTTAAAAAGCTTTATACCGTGTGATGATAAACACCAACAGCAAATCATAATGCCCAATTGTGTCCAAAACGTGATCTATATTCCTGGAGTCAGTTTGCTGAAAGGTTTTAGGCCATGTGTAGAATATTTGGTTCATAGTCATTTTGCGGTATTTTGATGACCAGCTATGTTTGCCCGTTGTCATTTTGCTCAGGGTTTTTACTTCTGCAGCTGCATAATTATAATTGGTTATTTATAACACGCTTAATACCCAGAGGTTTCTAAGCGAGGATCCGGGATCGAACCTGTATTTCTCTACGTCATCTTGCTTCCAAGGCGAGCGCCTTACCCCTGAGCTATCCTCTCGGCATATATGTGCATACTGGAGTAACGGGGGACCCCGCAACCCCTCGCGATGCGTGGAGGAGATTTTGTGTTATGCCACTGTTTGGGCACCGTAGTGGTTTTAGTATGTTTATTATGTCCTATCATTTTGCTTCCATGTTTTGGTTTCTGCTTATAATGTTATGCTTGAGTCTGTGAATGTAGCTCAATGGTCCCTCTAGAGCCATGTCTCCAAAGCACCACCGCTCACCGCTCACTACTTGCAGAGCAATGACTGCGCCCATGGCCTGTGGCCTTGGGCACAGGTGCAGGCCACACACCTGACTATGCATTGGCACACTACCACCAAGGCCTGACCTCTGAAAGAATGTATATATTTTTTAATTTCACTAGAAAAACAAGTTGACTCTATTGGTCTGCAATGCATGTTACCTGCAACGTAATTTTTAACATTGCATGCAACACATCTAGACTCCCATTAATTGATGTCCATAATCAGTGGCGGCTGGTGAATTCTTTAACTGAAGGGGATAAATATTTGTCCATGATATGGCCGAGCGACCAAGCATAGCGAGGGAGTCCACACCACTCAAGAGGGGATCAGAAAGCCCACTTAACTATAAATGCCAGCAAGTGCCAGATTGGTCAAGGATCTGTGGTCTACCTTGGACATGAAGTAGATGGAGGGAGGAGTCAGCCTCTACCAGGTAATGTACAAGCAGTACACGACTGGCCTACCCCCACTACCAAAAACCCAAGTGAGAGCCTTCTTAGCTCTATCAAAAGTTTATGGCAGACTATGACACCATATCTGCCCCTATGACTGCTCTCACAAGTCTCCCCTGAGAATTATTTTTAAATAATAGGTGAAAATGGTGCAATTTAGAGCTCACTTTTTAGAAAAATTAGGTAAAAAGCCAAACAGTTTACAACAGGGTTTTCTAGGGCAACTCATGAAAAAAATCCACTAGGTGCAAGTCACCAACAGTGCGCAAAAGAGCATTTCTCCAACAGATTTTCATGATGCCTTTTCCCACAAAAAGTGACAGTATAGACATTTTCACACTGGCTGTGCCCATACATTTCCATGCTGACTGCAACATTATACCCTATTTTTCCTGTATAAGAAGATACATATGTTTCCTTTGTGCATAATGCAGTAATGCTACTATATAAAAAACATGTCCATCTTTGTTTTGCCAATATATGGCAGTGTCCACACATACGAACATACTCCAGTTGGCTTTACCATTTAAAATGAATGCCAAGGTATGAAAACATTTCCAAACTAGATGTACTAAAATGCCAGTCAAGCTACATAATAACACTTATCATGCTGGCTTTATCAAAGATGCCCAATACAAAATGTCATACTGCAATAAGAAATGGCTATACTAAGTGCATAAAAGTGACAGTGTTGCTTCATAATAACACTTATCATGCTTGCTGTACCAACGATGCCCAATACAAAATGCCATATCACAATACAAAATGACTTAACTGGCTGCATTGAAATGCCAGTATAGCTACATAATGACAATGATGCTTGTTTTACCAAAGGTGACTAATAAAAAATGTCATGCCACAGTAAGAATAATACCTCGATCCTGCTTGTTTTATCAAACATGCCCAATACAAAATGGCATGCCTCAGTAAAAAATGGCTATACTGGTAGCATAACAAATTCGTCTTGCTTCGTTATAACACTTATCATGCTTGTTTTACCAAAGATGTGCAATACAAAATGTCATACCACAAAAGAAATGACTAGACTGGCTGCATTGAAATGCCAGTTCAGCTACATAATAACACTTATGCTTGTTTTACTGAAGATGCCTAATACAAATTGTCATGCCACAGTAAGAATAAGACGACTGATCCTGCTTGCTTTATCAAAGATGCCCAATGCAAAATGCCATGCCTCAGTAAATAATGGCTAGACTGTGTGCATAAGAAATGCCAGTCTTGCTTCATAATAACACTTATCATGCTTGCTTTACCAAAGATTCCCAATACAAAATGTCATACCACAATAAGAAATGGATAGGCAGACTGCATTAAAATGCAAGTCTAGCTACATAATAAAACCTATCATGCTTGCTTTATCAAACATGCGCAGTAAAAACAAAAAAAAATGCCTGCTCCATGGCATGCCTCCGCCTTGCAGTCACACAAAATCACAATCATGATGAATGTGATTATGTGTGATTGTGAGGCGCTGGGGGGCACGAGGGTAAGGCATGTTTTTACTACCCAGCTATCATAGATGCCCAGTATAAAAATTATATGCCTGTCCCCTGGGTCCCAAGCTCCTCACACATGCACACAATCAATGTGGTTATATGTGTATGCCAGACACTGCGGGACCAGGGGGCGGAGATGGTATTTTCTTAATGGACATCTATGATGGTTGTCCAGTAAAAAATACCAGGCCTGTCCCCTGGGCCGCACAGCACCAAACACCCACACACAATCAAGTGATTATGTGTGTATGCAAGGCACAGGGGGGACAGAGGGGCAGGTGTGGTCTGTTTTTACCAGACATCTATCATAGATGTCCAGTAAAAAAATACCATGCCTGTCCTCTGGGCCCCACAGCACCAAACACACAGACAATCAAAGTGATTATGTGTGCATGCAACGCACAAGGGGGCCAGGGGTGCAGGTATGGTATTTTTTACTAGACATCTACCATAGATGTCCAGTAAACAAATATCGTACCTGTCTCCTGGGCCTCACAGCATCAAACACACACACAATCAAAGTGATTATGTGTGTATGCAAGGCACTGGAGGGGCAAGGGGGCAGGTATGGTATTTTTACTGGACATCTATGATAGATGTCCAGTAATATATTACCATCCCTGTCCCCTGCTCGGTGGGGAGGAGGAGGGTGAATGGTAGTTGCTATTTGTGTTCATTGATAACACACGCGTCAGGAGCCCCGAAGATCTTAATACCACAAGCACTACCAATTTCAGATGCTCAATACCTGGTTCATCTGGCACTGCGACTAGAAGTTATTGACCCTGAACAGCTGCAATGCACCCAAAAATCCTAAAAGCCTCTAGTGTCTACAGAGGCAATAGCTGAAGTTGCAAGGAGTAAAATATGTTGCGAGCAAATGGCAAGAAACATCAAAGAGCTGCATGGCAGTAGGACTAATGGGGTTCGGAGATCAAGTGTTGGCCCGAGTGAATAGAGCATGTGCACCCTTTTGGAATGAACACATCACAAAGTTGACGTGGATCGAAGCAATGGAAGAGGCAGTCAAAGTTCAGAAACAAAAGACTTATGAACTTTGTTTTTATAGCGAAGGAACTGTTTTCATAGGGGCCAACCAACGATGCAATACAACCTTGCTCATGTCAGACCTCCAAAAAGGCACAGTTGCAGTAATGGACTACTACTGGGTGTGTGGACAGCAGGTATTTTTGCACCTCCCGTCATCATGGAGGGGCTATTGCTCACTGGTCATGTTGCGCTCAGCACTTCTCATGATCTCTGAAGACCACCTATCAGAGGGATCAAAGAACTTGCACAACCCAACCCCATGTCCAAAACTACAGGGGCCTACTGCCTGAAAAAGAAAAGAACGAGAAGTTGCGGAGGAAAGAAGATCGAATTACCTGTCTCAAGACTCCTCTGCACTACTCAAAGAATATAGACTGTTTAGCAAAGGAGAAACCTTTTTTACATCACTACTACTGCCTGCTGTCCAGACGGCTTCCAACACCAAGTGGTTACAAATTGTGCATTGGGAGGTCATACAGCTGGCGAGTGACATTGAACAGGGCCTCAACGCAATCAAGGCACTATCACTACACCCCCACTTGACCCTGAATATTATACAGCGCGCTGGGTTGATTTAGCAGGTGATGGGGGATTTATGTATATAACCAGCACTCTTGTGGAGTATGCACAATCCAGCCTGAGTCTTCGTCACGTGTGCAGAGCATGGATTCCAAAGGAGGTGTCACCACCTTACTTAGAAGCCGAGAAGTTGGAAGAGGAATGCTGGCGTGCTGGCGGGGACAAATAACGATGGGCGTAGTGGGGTGTTTGTTAATGCAGTGGTCGAAGTGGGTGGGAGCGGTTGGGAGCGGTGCACCTCTACTTTTTTAAATTAAGTTTTACTGTACCTATACTTTTATTTTAAAAAGAACCTGTTCCAGAATAGTTTCATTTTAAAATAAAAGTGTAGGAAGTTGTTGAAACTTGCACTTCAGTGCAGTGCACTGAACGTTCCCTTAAACAGCAGGTGCATGTGTCTGGGAATTTGTATTGTGCGTTGGAGGGGGTGTTGCAATAGGGTTTGTGGGAGCGGGGACAGACCAGCAGGGAACAGAGTTCCACTACTTCTTTTCATACACTTCGACCACTGCATTAATGTAGAATTAACCAAATGGGGGAATGCTGGGAAGGGGAGACGACCATCCCACACCCCCGAATGCTTCAGGATAAGGCAAAGGATGTCAATGAAATGTAATATAAGAGGCCAGGGGGAAGAAGGGTGCTCTTAAAGTCCTTTACACAATCACATTATTGCATGCTTCGTAGATGTAGTGCACATGTAGGAACAAACTCCATCTTAGATATAGCATCCATATTGAAACTTGAGGCTTAATCGTGGCGCAGCAGCCAACACTGTAGGACTAGGCCACAAACATGGGGAAATGAATAGGTTGTATCCCAGGCACAGATGAGAAAGGCCCAGGCTGCAGAGATCCATACACCCTTCATTGTCTTAAAAGTTGCTATACTACATGCTCTGTGAAGAATGTGCCCTACAAGGCCATGGGAGGAGGGCTGAGCAGCTTTGTAAAATACAATCCAACAAGAAAAAGGCCAGGGCTCAGACCACCACCAGTCCCAACTCTGAGTTATAGCACCCACATTTCCTAGCCTTAAGACCTCTGAATTCCAAGGTACCAGCCAGCCCCAGACCACTAATCATAAACCTGTTAGGCCCCCGATCAATCACTTCTGGGTCACGTGATTTGTCCTACGAGGTGCCAGGAGGTATAAAATAATCGCCCAGAATCAGGATGTAAGACCTTGGAGAGGCGCCGGCCTGTCTGAAATTGGGTGAATTTTGTGAGTTAGTATGACCTCTGCTTTTCCCTCCGACCCCTGTCTGCTTATACCAGGTGCACTAATACAGAGGGGTATTGTTTCTTTTGAACATAATTACCAATTAGCCACCACCTCATAACCAATGATGAATGCAGCATCACCCACGTGGAAGAAGATGGACATAAGGGGCTGCGACTTATGGCCTGGCATACCCTATAGAGCAGGCGGCCTATGTATAGGGTCTCACTAACCAGCCGCTCTGGTTTCTACTGTATGTAATGATGTCACTGATGACTCTATGTATCTTCTTAATGTGCTGTTCATGCAGATTTTGCGAGAACATTTGGCGAAATCAGAGCTCTTTGCTGGTGCACTCCTATTTTTAGGAGTAAAATACTTGTTATCCTTGGAAGAGGTGTATTTGGCCTTTTTCCCCAGTGGGTTGTATTTTTTCTGGTGTGAGAGTTGAGGGACTTTCCTACACACTCCAAAATAAAATAATGCCCAAACAAAGTTCTATAAAATATATATATATTAATTAAACTCTCAAATAACTAATCTAAACACACTAACAAAATCCACCCTTGTGGAAAAATCACAGACAATGAAAGCATATATGTAATACCACACTGGATCCTTGAGATGGGGTATTTAGGCAAGAAACTGCAGAAATTTCACTTGAAAAAGAACGGAGGTGCAATAGGATGGCTTCGCAGTCACTATGGTCTCCAGATTTGGCCTTTCAGTAGTACCATATTCAGTTTTTTCAGGTGCTGTTCTTAAACTGCAAACCAGGTTCAATTGTGGTTAGTTAAGTTGATCTATGCAGTGAGTCTGCATTGAATCGCTTTCAAAGCAGAGCTCTGTGCAGTTCGATGTGGCGTTCAAGCAGTCGAGTCAGCGCGTGAAACAATGATTCCAGCGGTTCGGTCAATGCGAAGGACCCGATAGTTTGATGTATTGCTCAAAGATGAAGACATTCGAAGGATTCTTCAGTGGTGAATAGTTGTTTAGGCCAAAGCGGCGATAATTCCTGCTAGTGCTATGTGGCATCGAACTGGTTTGTAGATTACAATCAGTGGTTCGAAGATGCAGCAAGTTTGCCAAAGGCAGCACTGTGTGTTCTGTGTAGTTTTAAAGGATTCTTAGCTTAAGGCCCTTGGAACGTGCTTTTGTTGAGGGATGGGATTACACCAGAATAATTTGGAGTCCAAATTATTACCAGACAAACCCAAGGAGATGGAAAGTTACTGTTTTATTAACAATTATCTAAAACAGGGATGTTACAACGAACATCAGCAAACGTACCCTGACTCTCTCCATGATCTTCACCAAAAATACACTTCATATACTCCATTATGCATCAGAGTGAAGTCATAATATGTGGAAATGGTGAAAAACCTTTCAAGGGTCGGGATTGGTTAAGGGAAACATCTAGATATAAAATCACACAGGAGCTAGGATTGTCATTGGATGTCCTTTATCAGGTGGACAACTTATGCCTACCTCTTCAAACATGTAATTTAAGAAAAAATAGTTACATCGTGTTTCATTGGTCTTCTAAGCTATACGGTGCTTCATTATATGGACTAATACACTTGGTTGGCACGCTTGTGCTATGTCTGGAACATTCTGTTCATTTAGCAGCATGTAAGCCCAGACCCAGGTGCAGGGAGATAGGACATGAAGCTACCTCACCACCCAATTATCCCAGCATCTCTCATCACCTATGCCTTCTGCCATGAAATTGTCTTTCTACTTGGCCTTGCTGAGGATTCTTATCCTGGGAATGCACAGGAATTAGGGCACTCGCTATTGTGTCTGGAACTTCAAGTTTGAACTCTATTTTCATCCTTGGCTCACCTGACCACAGACCACGATTTCGTCCTTTCTGCAGCTTTTAAATCTTTTTTTCACATTATCATGAGAGGATTCATCCTCCGTACACTCGCTCTTCTTCAGAGTAGATAGCTGACCTCGATTTCAGGCAAGACAGTCTCACCACGCAGTTTCACTAGCCTGTTATTCTGCTGCGACACAGCTTTTTATTCCCCTTTCTTGGTTTCTGGCTTATTTATTTCATGATACCAATGTCCAGTTTCTGCACAATGGCAGTTTAGCCTGCATTCTATTCACTTCTCATAGCTACCCTATTCGATTACTTGATCTGCCTTGCATTTCAGCGTCTGTGCATTTATTGAACTTCTGTTTTCTACAGCACCTTGTTAACATGTAATATTCTTCTTTTCCACTTTGATAGTTCGCTCAATTCTTTACTTCATCATTTGTCTTGTAAGATCCATACATCATCTTCATTCAGTATCTTGAGACATTGTGCACCCTTTTTTATGATGTCATCAGTTCATTTCCTAAGCTCTTTTTTATATGCCTTCAGGGAGTTCCTCCTCTAGGTTGTCGTCAACTTGAGGATACATTTGATAGTGTTGTCTCAATGGATATCTTCTTCCAAATACTTGCTGCGGTATTGGAACGATAGCTGTTGTCAGGCAAGGCACAGTCTCGTGTCTCCATTAAAAAGTAGATAGGGGGTGGGATCTCCAGAAGATGTATGCATATGCTCCTCTACATTCCCCCCTCTGGTCGAGTCCTCAGCCACCTCCTCAGGTTTTCCTGCTTCTTTGTATCTTCTCTTGAAGAAGGGTTTCTTGGGTATTCATATCTTCGTCACCCCCCTCAGGGTGCCCGCTTTTTTAATGTGTTCATCCACACTCCAAGTTATGTAACTGCACTCTCCATTTGGGGTACAGAACACCCATCGTCCCACATAATTCTTATGATCTTTGGATACCAGAAATGTGTTCCTTCAGGTGCCACAATTCTTGCTTTTATGTAGTCTCTTATGGCACTATCGGTCAGCACATTCCCTTCTGGTTCATCCCCTGTGTCAATCATGATCGTCATTCCCACTGCCTTCTTTGCCATTTTCTGGCATTGTCCAATTAGTATCCTTATCATACAGAATCAAAATATTATTATCACCAATATTGCTCCAAGGAACTTGAATAAGTTTGCCATCGAATACGGAATCCATGAAAACAGGAGTGAAAACCGACTGTCATCTCCAATGACCTCTGTCTCATCCACCATTTTTACATGTCGATCTGTCAGCATTAATATGGCCTCCATCAAAGTCCTGTTCTCGCCACCAGGGGATGGCATATATGTACAACATCATGGCCCGATCTTGGCTCATAAACCTCCTTCCATTGCTGTAATCATGTCGAGGACATATCTCTTCTGGAGGGTCATCAACTTTATCGCCCTCAGCTCTTCTTTTATGGTGTTAAAATTGTTTATAGTGCCATTGATTTTTTGAAAACGGTTCCCACCTGGGGATCTGTAGCCATTTGGCATTCACTGATGTTTGAAGTCCAGGCATGAACCTAGATCTAAACATTGCCACAGTCCTGCTGAACAATTTGTGCTCATTAGGAATATCTTCATAAGCTGTTAGTGATTTTTGTGAGAAATAATAAATAATTCCCTCTCTTCATTCGCCAGAGTTCTAGTGACCTTCTTTTCCTCATGTGCTCATCCACTTTTTGAGATCCTTCAATCTTCAGGTCACTCTGTGGAATCACAAATGCTGGAACATGGATTTGTACCAAAGAACACACTCCACCCCAATTCCTGAGAAGTTTCATATATTCTCTACATCCGCAGGCCCAATATCGGTCCACTAGACAGCCATCCCTCTCCTCATTCCTGGAATGTCAATTATGTTCTTGCACCCTTTATTATCTCCAATGTGATTTTTTTCCCTCGCATTAACCAATCAGACTACATCCACTGGGCCTGATTCATCTTCCACCCATGTCAGAAATTTAGAGTATTTGGTCCATGATTTTAGACACTCATCATTCACCTTCTGCACCTCCTTAACTGCTTCCTTCTTCAGCAGATAAGCTGCACAGCACATAATTCCATCTTCCCATCGTTTGGTCGTACTCCCCATCCATAGATTAGCGGCTGTGAACATTCCCAGCATCCAGGCATTCCAGTCTTTTCCGTCATGTCAGAGCAGTTCATCTTCTTCATTTCTTCAACAATCACCTTCTCTTGTCCTGCAGCAGGATACATGAGCATCTTGTCTATCCATCCAGGATCCTTTTCCATTTGTGTTGTCATGATATAATCATCCTGGTGTGGAAACGACTGTCTGGATCTCCATCACAAGTTTGCCCAGTCCCCTTGAAACTGTCCTCTAGTAGTACACACTGCTAGATGACTGATGCACTTCACATCTTGCGCTGACATCTCTTTTGAAATGAAGGTTCTTACTGTTGTCATGGCATAGGGGATCAGAGATCAAAACTAGCAATTCTCATTAGATGCTCTCTCCCCCACTTTTCTCATGTGTTGGTACGACATACTATTCCCCAAGTGAGCTGAATTATCAAGATAGGTATTAATCCCCTGGTCTTCACCTTCTGTATCCCTCTTATGTCACCTGACATTCCCATAGAGGTCACAGAAATTATCATCATTTGTTCTCATACTAGGAAAAATCATAGGTGTTGATTTTTCAATGGGACCATTACGATAATAGAGAATTCGGAAGGTAAGATACAGAAAGAAATGGAAGTCTAGAGAAATATTTGGTGTGCCATACCAGTACTTGTTGAACTCGTTCTCTATCTATAACCACATTTTGCTCTTCACAAATCATTTTAATGCAGGTGTTAAAATTACACTCGTAGTTGCACAATCTGCTCAATTATCTCAATCAGGAGTCTTCTTATGACTGGACCATTTTTTAGGTCACTAATAAAGGTATGAATATTAACGTCTCTCCTAACAAGAGCAGGGTATGACTGGAGTATAAACACAAAAATAGCAACTACAAGCCGATTTGTGTCGCTGTCAACAGATATCATAGATTATCCTTGAAACAAATAGGTTCCTTAAAACAAAGCTGGGTATTGATCTTGCTTCCAATTTCTAATCCGGAACTGACATTTAGGCATAGTACTGATGCAGTTTAATTTTTCCAAAGAATTCTATGCAGTTCCTGCTAAAGGAATTTAAGGAGAGTCCACTGAATTCCAGTCCAAAAGAAATATGTGCTAACCACACGCTGTTTTATCGTCCTTCTTCTTGGTCATCGATCGAGTCTGCAAACGCGGAAATTCTTCTTCTTGTCTTGCTTCTTGATCAACAGGTTCTGGAACAGGATCTTGGTTTTGTAGATTTTTACATCTACTAAATGTAACCAAGTTCCTCTTCCAATTACCCTAACTGCAATAGGGGAAACTTCTTCTACACAGAAAGGACCATTAAATATCGGTTCATGCCATCTACGGGTGAAGTTCTTTATAAGGATCAAGTCTCCAACATACAACTTTGATGGTGGCAATAATTCACTCTGGTTGGTTACTTGCCCATGCTCTTCTGTGTTCCTTGACCCCTCCCTCCGATGCTTCACTTGAGCTGCAATGAAGGAAATACTGGTAGTCATACATGTCAATTAATCGTGTATTTCATCACCTAGAGTCTGCGCTATACTCTGGGCATCACTCCTGACTCTAGATGAGGGCGTAAGAGGTGTCCTCATATGATGCCCTGTCACAAACTCTTGGGGCGTAAGATGATGATCTGAGCCTGGCTGATTTCGAAGGGCATATGAGGTTAGGGGTAGGCAGTATGGCCATCCCTTTTTCAAAGTTAATCTGATCTTGGATATCCTCTGATTTAGAAGGCTGTTGAGTCACTCAAATATCCCATTTGCTTGTGAATGATAGGCAGAAGAAAACATATGTTTTATACTCAATAGAATTCCTATTTGTTCAAATAGCTGATTGACAAAATGTGACCCATTATCGGGCCTCAGCACTTCACACACACCCCATCTTGGTAATATTTCATGCACTAAAAACTTTGCTGTGCAAGTGGCATCAGTGTGTGTACAGGGACCGGCTTCGAACGACCTAGGGAAGGGACACACCACCACTAATAGATACCTGTATCCATTACATGTCTGCAGCATTTCAACATAACCGATATGGAAATGTTGAAACAAACCATTTGGTCAAGGTATTACTCCTCTAATTGTTCTCAGTGTATGCCCAGCTGTAAACATCTAACACACAATGCAATTCATAATGAACTGTGCAACGTGTTCCAATAGGTTGGGAACAAACAAGTCTTCTAAAATGGTGGCAGCAAGACTTTCTCTGGTTATATGCACAGGGTAATGTAACTGCTCGAGCGTGACATTCAACAATGCTGCTGGCATCACTGGCTTTCCAGGGCCATAATGCTTCCGTGGAGGATGAAGAACAGCCCCTATGTTTCCATAGCTCCTGCTCTTCTTGTGGGGCTCTACCTTGAATCTCTAATAGTTGTGTAATTGACAGCATATTAAACCATTTTCATACTCACATGCTTCTATTCAATACTTCCTTGGCATTCTCAGTATCAAAACGTGACATTTCTATAGAACACGCAACCCTTTTGGCATCCAAATCTGCAACTTCATTTCCATGTGAGATGAAGTCTTTTCGTTTAGTATGCGCTCTGCATTTTACGTCCGCTATGGCTACTGGCCGTTGTAGTGACTTAATGACCTGTCCAATAAAGGCGAATGTTGCACTGGAGTGCCGTCTGCATGGAGATAACCCCTCCTTTTCCAGCATGACAGCCCTGCGTGTACGGTTGACATCACATAGGCTGAGTCACTGTACGCCATCACTTCCTACCATTCGTGTTTCTCGAGCACAACAATAAGTGCTACCAATTCTGCTGCATTTGCTGAAATATTAGACGGTAGTCTTACACGCGCCACTACCTCAAATTCAGAGTTTAATCTGTGTCTTACAACTGCGGATCCTGAATGCCTCTCCCCACTAGTTTGGTCAATTTTCAAAGAACCATCAATTAAGAGAATGTCCCCTCCTGCTAGAGCATTTTCTTTCACATTGGGTATATCATCATACAATTCGACATAATTTGAGCAGTCGTCTCCATGATCACTTTCTTCTACAGGTTCAGCTACAAACGTGGCTGGATTCACTATTGTACACCTCACTACCTTAATCGCTGGATTGGAGATCATCACGTCATATCCAGATGCTCTTTGTGATGTCAATGTACCCTTGGGTTTCTCTAAAAAGGCAAATAAGTCATGCTCCACGTACAGAGTCATGGAACAGCCCATGGTAATACTTGTGGTATGCTCAATTGCAACTCTGGCAGCAGCCAAAGATTGTTTGCATGCAAAATGTTCTCTCATAACTGGATCTAGAATCCCTTTGTAGTACGCCAAAGGTTTATACCTTAATGTTGTTCTTTTGTGTGAGTTCTGCTGTCATTACTGACCCATTGGTGTGTGAAAACAAATACAATTCCTTGCTATAATTAGGCATTCCTAAAACTGGTGCTTTACAGATTGCTCTTTTTTAATTCTACAAATCCTTCCTCCATTTCTTCAGTCCATTCAATCTTTTCCTTACCAACTTGTGCTTTCTTAAGTGCTTGAAAAAGTGGTTTTATGTATGTGCTATAGTCGAACACCCAGGCCCTGCAATAATTGCATAAGCCCAAAAACTGCTGCATTTGCCTTACTGTGTTTGGATTTGTTGTCTTCATGATAGCCTGAACTCTTTCAGGTGTCACTTTCTTACCTTCATGTGAAATTATCTAGCCTATGTACAACACCTTTTCCTGATAATACTGTAATTTCTCCTTGTCTACCTTGTATCCCTTGTCTGCCACTATAGTCATTAACTGGACGTAGGGGGTCATCCCGAGGTTGGAGGTAAGGAATTACTGGCACCGGTAAGGGTGCTGATGCCGGTAATCCCTTACCTCCGTATTCCAAGGTCCCTTTGCGGGTCCTTCCTTACCACCTGCTTTTAGCAGGAGTTAAGTACGGGACCCGCAAAGGTACTTCGGAGGTAATTACGGTACCGTAATTTACAGTGCCATAATTACCTCCTTCCCCATTCCCATTGAGCCCTATGGGGCAGAAATGGGAATGGGGAAGGGCAAAAGGTGAATGGGGAATTACCGGTCCCTCCAACCCTGGAATGGATCGGTAATTACTCCATTCACCATGCCGGATTTGGGACAGTTTCGGAGGCAACCATGGAGCTAATTACTCCATGGTTAGCTCCAAACCCGGAATGAGGCCCATAGTCTTTTCTACATTAATCCTCTATTTCACTGCAGATTAATATGTCATCTACGTACTGAATTACCGCACTCTTGAGTTCAATGTTGCCCGGATCCATCCGTAGGACCTTCTTAAAGATTGGTGGGGACTCACAATACCCTTGAGGTAAACGAGTATGTTTTAGTCTTTTTTGTCTGAATGTAAAGGAAGTCAGGTCTTGTGAGTCCTTGTGCAGCGGGATCGAGAAAAAACACATTTTTCAAATCCATCACCTTGAAATACTTAGCTTCAAATGGGATACTACACAATATCGTTACAAGATTTGGAACTAATGAAAACTCAGCCTCTACAATCTGAATAAGAGGCCGCAAGTCCTGGATAAATCTCCCTGAGCCCCATTTAGATTTTTTAATCGGATACACTGCAGTACTGCACAGGGAATTGCAATGGCACTAGGATTCCCCAATTCATCAGTGCTGAAATAGTCTTAAATAAGCCTTCATCAACTCTCCTACATTTAAAGATTGTATTCCTGGATTCGAGCACACTATTCCTTGATCACTGAATGAAAACATAATCTTTTTTTCTGTCATTAAATCTCTTTCCAAAATGTTAGCTGGCGTTAGTTCCGGATATAACAAGGGGACAGACATGTGACATTCACCCAAAAGGAACAAGCAATTTATCAGTAAAAGGAACTAAATGCGTAGCTCCAGAGAATCCTTGAGCATTCATGGCAATATTTGACATTGGATATTTTCCCGCCTTATAAAGAGTGAGTCAACCCAGGGTCTACAAGAAAAGAAAAGGATTTGCCTCCTATCATCACATCGACCCTTGGTTCCACTTGGAGGTCTGGTGTTACTGATAGTATTGAACACATCAAGTCACCCTGTGAGCTGTCCTATTGAGGGTACAAATTCATCCGTATCCCAGTGAAAGTGTTCCCAACTACTACAGTGACACCCCCTATCCAAGGTGTTAATATTTGCCCTGTGTTCGCATTCTGTTGTGTTTGCATAGTTGCTTGTTGCAATTGCCCTTGTGGTGGGTGCATTTGCACCACCTCCTGCTGCTGTGCTTGTTATGCTTGTGGCACCTGTGTCTGATAGGATGTGGGATCCTGGGCAAAACATTCTTGTGTTTGTGTACAGTATGGGGTGGATACGCTGGCCCCCTCTTAAAGTTTGTCCATTTTGTTGCATGTTTCCTCAGCTTCGACGTACACACGCAATATGGACAATTCCAACATACTGAAGGTGGCACTGTGCACCAGGACCCCCAACCAGCCCATAGAGCTGGGGTTTGCCCAATAGCACTTTAAGATGGAATAGTAGCACCTGTGAGATGGATAGGGATGCAGATTAATACTCAAGCATCAAATCAAAAATGACAATTCAACTATTTGGCAAAGAGAGTCCATTTAATGACAAGTACAAAAAACAGGAAGTCTCATGAATATCAGCGGATGCGTGATCTTCCCTCTCGCTTCACAACTCCAACGAACTTCATAAAAAACACATCATTTATACTAAAAACTCGTCATCATTGACGTTTAACGCTTAAAAGTTAGCATGCACTTCTATTGGTTCTAGGAAGGTAACTTTAATACAGGTACTATACCTGTCTATAGTAATGGAGTAAGGGGATTGGGTAAACACTGTCAGGTGGGGCATCTAAGCCCTTCCTTCAAAATGGCTACTGTAGACATCACTAAAAGTATGACGTCCCATTGGTTCTACTAACTATAGGACCCTAGATTACTTGGTTCACTATGATTGGGTTGGCAACAGCCCCACTCATACTTTTCCATTTTGCCTACCAGCATGCCGAATGGTCGGCCAGGTGCAGGGTGCCCATCAGCACCTCCGCCCTTCCTCCAATCATAGTTACAATCAATCATCACTTTAGTGCCATGTGTCAATTATTTCACTGTGGTTGGCCTCAAGACTGCATCTCCTGTCTGGAAAAGTTTTGATGTCTTTGTTAGGGAGAATTCTCATTTCATGGCTAATTTCCCTTACCTAGTGAGTCCCTCAGCAGCTTTGCTGGATCTCTGGAGTTGTTTCTTTCCACTTGGTAAGAGTGTGAGCTTTTCACCACTCTTACTTGTGTTTTGCTATGTGTTTTTACCTGTTTTTGTGATTGTGGTCTCTGGAGTACACCACTTCAGTAGCCCCCTTCTTTTGTGTGTCACGCAGCACCGTCTGTGCAGTGACACAGGGTTGTCGTTCAGACTTCCCACTGACTCCATTTCTGAGGCTGACTACCGTCCCCCAGAAAAGGGTAAAGGTACCATTAACTTTACTTAGTCAAATTAACCACAGATCCAGTACACCCTATCTTACATGGAATACTGGAAGGGTTAACTCTTAGCCCTTTTTATCTGTACCTCGTAGAGCATTGTTTTGCTCTTTTAACATTTAGACATGGCTGGCGGCAGTGGTATCTACCCTAATTTTCTACTGCGGTTATCTTATATAACCGTGGTAATATTGCAGGCAATTGTGTTAGCCTCGAACTTAAACCCGCTCGACCAAATACTTTTTCGTTTGGCTCCGGTGCGGTTTATTCACCATTTCTTTTTGTTAAAATCCTTCTTGTGTTTTACTTTGCGCGGCAAACCAGGTTTGCCTTCTTTGTTCACTGTATTTTGGCGGGCTTCTGCCAAGAAGCCCTCCTCAAGGCGCCTGGGTGTCTAGGTGGGCTGAATGTAAGGGAGGGGTGTAGTCACCCCCTGCCCACGGTATCCTAGGAAACCCAAGTTGCACTTTTTCATGATTGGCTGAGGTGGTTGTCCGGGCTGGACAACCCCCCTGCTGTGTGATTGACAGCCAGGCTGTGTGAATGGGGGATTCTCACATAAAAGGCAGGTCTCTTGGGCTGGAAGTCAGAGAGTCACCACTGGAACTACAAGGAATTGAAGAGAAGCGGAGGAGTGCTTGACTGCTGCAACTATCCCGTACAGTGAAGCCCTGCTGCAGCCCTGAGCTATCTTCCCTTCAACTACTAAGAGAAGATCCAGTCCGGAGTCTTCTTCCCTTGAGCCTGGTGGGGATAACCAGCTCATCTTCTTCAGCCAGAGGTCGCCATCGTGGTCGAAATCGCTGCACACTTCTGTAGTGGTCCGGATAGCCACCTGAAGAGCCTCTCCTGTTTTTAAGGAGCGCACCTTTTATTCATCGTCGCTGCTGCCGGCCTCATCCCTGTGTGGTGTAGACCCCCTTCATCGTTCTTCTTCGTGCCGAAGCCAGGAATCGTGGGTCTACAGGAAACTACCAGGAACAACTGCCGTGGCACCAGCTTCTTCTTTGAAAAGGTAATGTGTCCTGCTTGAGGAATTTTGGGTGAAATCCCTATTTCTCGCTTATAAGGCTTGCCCTTATTTTTCCCTCCTTCTTGTAACTTTTGCTTCTGAACATTTGACAATATCTAAAGTACTCTTGGCAACTTTGAATCCCGAACTATCCGACGTGTGATCCTCGATACAGGAACCACTGGCTCTGACCTCTTGACTCTTGTATTTTTGTCTATGAGTGTTCTTCGATTCTGTCTGCCTATCTAACATATTGCCTATGATTTTTGCCCCCAACTCTCTCTGGGTATCTCAGGTGCTAAGTGTTTTTTTGCCCCGGTAGCATTTCTTGCTGCGGATACGCGTTTATTTCGTAGACCGAACTGTCAAAAAGTGATCGCAATCATATTCACGGTAACGTGTATTGTTTCGTAACACTGGTTCTCTCAAACACAGGGTACTTACCTTGATTCATACCGTACAAAGTGAATTGGTCAGGGGTAGTGTATTTAACGTGTGGTTTTTAAATTTTAATACAAGTGTTGTGTTAATAACAAATGGTTTAAAAATAAATGTACTTATATTTTTTACCTGAAACCTTGAGTCAGTGTTTGCTTGAGCCACAGTAATTGTGTAATCTCTGCTACTGCTCATATACTCTTGAGATAAGCCTGGCTCCTCCGCTACTGCTACCACTCTAACATAGTAGTACAGGCTTGTACCAAAGGTAAAACTTGTGTTGCCACCTGTGGTCTTAATTGTGTGTAGTGGTCCCTAAAGGCACTGCACAGGATTCTGCCTAACACTGGTGTACAGCGGTGAGGATTTGAAAGTAGAGTGATTACACTTAGAGTGCTGCTATTGCTTGGGTTCACCTAACCACAAGGTTAACACCACTAATTCTATTTTACTGAGAAATCATGTAAAATTTGGAAAGCTATACTGAAGAGAGTCTCTTGAACTACACTGCTGAGGTTTTGAGAACCATGTGTAGAGAGAGGAGTCTCTCTGGTAAAGGAAAGAAATCTGAATTGATTGCAAAGTTAATAGGAAAGCAAAGTCTGGAGAGTGGGTCAGAAGGGCCTACCCCTCCAGCAAATGTGGATACTGATGTTTCTGATTCTGAGAGTATTGATTTGGAAGAAATAGATGAGTCCTTGTTAGGTAACCCTGCAACTCCTGTGCCTGCTCAGAAAGCACAACCTCTGACCACTGGGACCCCCACAGGTCTTACACTTACTCCTGAATTTATTGCACTTGAAAGAATGAGACTTGAATTAGAAGTGAAACGTATTGATGCACAAACTGCCATGAAACATCAAGAGTTAAGGCTCAGAGAAATGGAGCTGAATCATGAACTAGAGCTGAAAAAGGTTGTCTGTAGAAAAGGCTTGTCTCCCCGAGTCCTCTAGGTCTGCCAGCCCTAAGAGACCCCGTATGCCAAAGGAGATGTTCGGTATGTATGAGACAAAAACTTGATGTTTTGGATTGGTTAGCAATGTTTGATTACAATCATGGGATTCAAGGTATCTCAGGGAATCAGTTGATTCCCTGGCTTTTTGCTAGGCTTCCCCCTGTTGCAAGTGATGCTGTAATGGAGTTGGGGAGGAGGATAAACAGGATTATGAGTGTGTGAAGCTAGCATTAATAGCTAGATTTGGGAAGACCCCTTCTCAGTATCTTAAGAGGATTAGAACCCACAACAAGCAGGATGGTACCCCTTGGGCTACCTGGGTGTGTGAATGTTTGAAAAACTTAGATGGTTGGGTTAAGGGTTACAAAGTGAACACTTAAGAAGGTCTGAGGAATCTTGTAATGTTGGGGTCTATTTTTGATGTCTGTTCCCCTGAGCCTAGACAGCACTTGGCTGATTAAAGTAGATAGATCCTAAGAAGCTAGCTAAGGCTGCTGACTTGTGGGTTGCCAACAGGGCTACTCACACGGATTCTGGGGCAACTCAGAAGAAGAATGAGGGAAAGCAGCCAAAGAAAGACAACAAAGAGAATTCCAATAATTCTAATCCAAAAGAGGGCCCCAAACATCCAAACATAACCATGGTAAACCACAAGGGGAACCGAATCAGGCTAGTGTACCATCTGGTCCCAAACCAGATGGAGGTCAGAGTAAACCCCCATTCCAGAGAGCATTTGGAAAATGCTTTGTTTGTGTGCTACCTGACCATGTGAAAGGAGATCCCAGATGTTAGGGTAAACCTTCAGGGATCAACACTGTCTCCTTAGCCTTCTCCCAGGTGGATGAAGTACTTATGACCAGTGGAAACTTTCAGTTACTAGCTGATGAGCCCATGAGAGTCTCAGCTAGTGTTTCTTTAGTGTCCTTGGGTCTTTGGGAACAACAGAACTTAGATGTCTATAACTCAATCCCAGATAATACTAAAGAGTATTACAATGATAGTGTTCTTGTGAATGGACAGGAGACCCCTGCTATCGGAGACACTGGAGCCAGCATAACTGTGGTTGATGAATGTTTTTTCAAGGTGGAGGATGTTGCTAAGGCACCCAAACACTTAACCAAGTTAGCTGGAGGCCCTGTGCAAATGGTTCCCCAGTTACCAGCTCTCATCCAGTGTAATGACATGACTATCAGGATACCTGTAAGTATGCAAAATAACGAACCTGGGAGGGTCCTGCTGGGTAATGACCTTAAAACTCTTGGAGTTGTGTCTAGTACCCCCAGCCCCCCCCAGCAGAAGGAAGCAGGAGCTCATAAGGTCTGCAAGGGAGAGAGGCTCTCCTGGGGACATGATGGAGGTAACTATCACCCAAAGTCCACAGGACTAACTTACTGCCATTGCAGGGCAAGAAAAGACAAAGGGGAGACCCAAGGTTGCAAGCAAGAAACCAGCAAGCACTCCTGTGCCCAGAAGGACATCTCCGAGACTGTCCAAAGTCACATCTGTGAGCCACACACCAGCTGAGGCTGAGTGTGAGGTTCAACCCTGTATGGTCAAACTAGATACTGAGGAATCAGATCTAGAAGAGGATCTTACCTTGTTAGGAGATCTGGACCCTGTTGACCATCCTGAGCTGCAGTCTTTACTGGCAGAAGGTGGACCCAACAGCGAAGATTTCAGCAAGGGACAAAGAGAATGTCCTACCTTGGAAGGTCCTCGCCAACAGGCAACTTCTCAGCTCAATGGGACTGAGCCTTGGAAGTACAGGTTGCACTGGGAAGATGGCCTCTTCTACAGTGAACCAACTGAGTCAACCCCTGGAGACTGCAAAAGACTTGTAGTACCTCTAGTGAACTGGCTACAGTTTCTGCAGTTAGCCCACGAGATACCTTTGGCTGGTCACTTAAGTTTTAAGAAGACCAAGGAAAGGCTCTCTCTTTACTTCTATTGGCCTAAAATGGGTTCAGAAGTAGACAAATTCTGCAGAAGCTGTCACACTTGCCAAACTTCTGGCAAGAGTGGATCAAAGAAAGTGGCACCCTTAGTGCCTCTCCCAGTAGTGGGAGTTCCTTTTGAGAGGATTGGGATTGACATTGTTGGTCCTCTTGATCCTCCCACATCTTCAGGTAACAGGTTTATCCTGGTTGTAGTAGATCATGCCACTAGATTTCCTGAAGCTATACCTATGAGGACTGTTACGGCTCCAGTTGTGGCTAAGGCCCTACTTGGTATTTTCACCAGAGTAGGTTTTCCTAAGGAGGTGATATCCGGCAGGGGATCAAATTTTATGTACAACTACATGCAACCAATTGTGGAAAACCTGTGGAGTAACCTACAAGTTCTCAACTGCCTACCATCTCCAAACCAATGGGTTGGTAGAGAGGTTTAACAGAACTATGAAGAGTATGATAGGTGCTTTAGAAGAACCCCTTAAGAGAAAGTGGGACCTTCTACTGCCATGCCTTCTCTTTGCATATAGAGAAGTCCCTCAGGAGGGAGTAGGATTTAGTCCCTTCGAACTTCTTTATGGCCATCCAGTCAGAGGTCCATTGGCCCTAATTAAGGAGGGGTTGGAGAGTGCTCCTTCGCCCAAGCAAGTCAGAGTGACTGATTATGTGATAGGTCTCCGGAGGAGAATGTCACACATGATGGCAGAGGCAACTGATAACTTGAAGGCTGGTCAAGATCTGGTCAAACATTGGCATGACCAGAAGGCTAACATGGTTGAGTTTACTGAAGACAAGCTTGTTCTTGTTATAGTCCCCACAAGGCGGAGGGCCTTGCAGGACAAATTGATAGGACCCTTCAAGGTTGTGGGTAAACTTGGAGAGGTGAACTATCTGCATACATGCCAACATTCAGATGCACCTTGGAGGGAGATTTCCACAGGGAAATAGGGAGATGCATATTTCCCCATAGGAATGTATTGGGGCTACAGTTATTTTAGGCGGGAGACTGAGAAAAATAGCAATATTTTTCTCATAAATGTCGGGAGTCTCCCACCTAAATCGGGAGGGTTGGCATGTATGTATCTGGTGGACTTAGACAAACCTAAGGCGGCTCCCAGAGTCTTTCACACCAACCGTTTGAAGGCATATGTCTCTCGACCTGACATAGGAGCTTTGCTTCTAGCTTCAGCTCAAGAGGAGGAGGAGAGTGAACCTCTGCCTGACCTCCTCAGAGGCTTACCTTTAGATGAGCACGGGGAAGGAGTTAATCTCTCTTCCAGTCTCACATCTGACCAACAGGATGAGTGCAAGTTACTGTTAAATCAGATTGCCTCTGTGTTCTCACTTTCACCAGGCTTAACCCCTTGAGGCCATCATGATATACTCACTGGTGACTGTTTGCCTGTCAAAAGCAGGGGTTACAGAATGTCTGACAATATAAGAACCCATATAAGGAATGAGGTCAACAAGATGCTTGATCTCGGGGTTATAGAGCCTTCTACTAGCCCATGGTCTAGCCCAGTTGTGCTTGTACCAAAGGCAGGATCCAAGGAATTGAGATTCTGCATGGACTATAGAGCTCTGAATGCAGTCACCACGACTGATGCCCATCCTTTACGTAGGACAAACTTGGTGCAGCCAAGTACCTCAGCACATTTGACCTTACGTCAGGCTATTGGCAAATAGCCCTGACAGACCATGCCAAGGTGAAAACTGCATGTTCTACCCCAGCTGGCCTCTACCAATTGAAGGTAATGCCTTTTGGATTAAAGAATGCACCTGCCACATTTCAGAGGATGGTCAATCAAGTTCTGAATGAGATGGAGGACCTCTGCATGGCATACTTGGATGACATTGTAGTGTTCAGCCCTATATGGAAAGAACATATTGAAGACCTAGGCTATGCATTGCAAGCTCTGGAAAAGGCCCATCTAACCATAAAGGCAAGCAAATGTCAAATTGGTCAGAGTTCAGTGGTCTACCTTGGACATGAGGTAGGAGGAGGTGAAATAGGGCCACTGCCTAGCAAAGTACAAGCTATACAAAACTGGGCCACCACTACTACTCAAACCTAAGTGAGAGCCTTCTTAGGTCTCACTGGGTACTATAGGAACTTCATAGAGAACTATGGGACCATAGCTTCTCCCTTGAATGTCATCTCCTCTCCCAAATTTCCTAAAAAGGTCAAATGGAATGAGGAGTGTAATCAAGCCTTTGAAGGTCTGAAGAAAGCCCTTTGTCAAGCTCCAGTCCTAAGAGCTCCTGACTATCACCAACCCTTCATTGTACAAACGTATGCTTCTAATGTAGATATAGGTGCAGTCCTTAGTCAACTCAATCAGAAAGGTAGGGAACACCCCATTTGTTTCATCAGCTGGAAGTTAAAGGATACTGAGACAAGGTGAGCAGCAATAGAACGAGAATGTTTTGCTATTGTGTGGTCACTGAAGAGGTTTAGACCACACTTATATGGATCTACCTTCATCATTCAGACTGACCACCAACCCTTGAGATGGCTGATGCAAATGAAAGGGGAAAACCCAAAGTTACTCCGATGGTCAATCTGCCTGCAAGGATTTTATTTTACCATTGAGCACAGAGCAGGAAGTCACCACCAAAATGCTGATGGTCTTTCTAGGATGTTTGTAACCGACTAGAGGTATGAGAACCATCCAGGAGTGGATTAAATCCTCCTGTCCCTTAGTCTGGGGGGGTGAGTGTTAGGGAGAATTCTCATTTCATGGCTAATTTCCCTTACCTAGTGAGTCCCTCAGCAGCTTTGCTGGATCTCTGGAGTTGTTTCTTTCCACTTGGTAAGAGTGTGAGCTTTTCACCACTCTTACTTGTGTTTTGCTATGTGTTTTTACATGTTTTTGTGATTGTGGACTCTGGAGTACACCACTTCAGTAGCCCCCTTCTTTTGTGTGTCACACAGCACCGTCTGTTCAGGGTTGTCGTTCAGACTTCCCACCAACTCCATTTCTGAGGCTGACTACCATCCCCCAGAAAAGGGTAAAGTTACCATTAACTTTACTTAGTCAAATTAACCACAGATCCAGTACACCCCATCTTACATGGAGTACTGGAAGGGTTAACTCTTAGCCCTTTTTATCTGTACCTCTTAGACATGGCTGGTGGCAGTGGTATTTACCCTAATTTTCTACTGCGGTTATTTTATATAACTGTGGTAATATTGTAGGCTATTGTGTTAGCCTCGAACTGAAACCCGCTCTACCAAATACTTTTTCGTTTGGCTCCGGTGCGGTTTATTCACCATTTATTTTTGTTAAAATCCTTCTTGTGTTTTACTTTGCGCGACAAACCAGGTTTGCCTTCTTTGTTCACTGTCTTTTGGCAGGCTTCTGCCAAGAAGCCCTCCTCAAGGCGCCTGGGTGTCTAGGTGGGCTGAATGTGAGGGAGGGGTGTAGTCACCCCCTGCACAGGGTATCCTAGGAAACCGAAGTCATACTTTTTCATGATTGGCTGTGGTGGTTGTCCAGGCTGGACAACCCCCCTGCTGTGTGATTGACAGCCAGGCTTTGTGAATGGGGGCTTCTCGCATAAAAGGCAGGTCTCTTGGGCTGGAAGTCAGAGAGTCGGCACTGGAACCACAAGGAACCGAAGAGAAGCGGAGGAGAGGTCGACTACTGCAACTATCCCGTACCGGTGAAGCCCAGCTGCAGTCCTGAGCTATCTAAGGAGATCCAGTCCGGTGTCTTCTTCCCTTGAGCCTGGTGGGGATAACCAGCTCATCTTCTTCAGCCAGAGGTCGCCTTCATGGTTGAAATCGCTGCACACTGCTGTAGTGGTCCAGATATCCACCTGAAGAGCCTCTCCTGTTTTTAAGGAGTGCACCTTTTATTCATCGTCGCTGCTGCCGGCCTCATCCCTGTGTGGTGTAGACCCCCTTCATCGTCCTTCTTCGTGCCGAAGCCAGGAATCGTGGGTCTACAGGAAACTACCAGGAACAACTGCCGTGGCACCAGCTTCTTCTTTGAAAAGGTAATGTGTCCTGCTTGAGGAATTTTAGGTGAAATCCCTATTTCTCGCTTATAAGGCTTGCCCTTAATTTTCCCTCTTTCTTATAACTTTTGCTTCCGAACATTCGACAATATCTAAAGTACTCTTGACAACTTTGAATCCCGAACTATCCGACGTGTGATCCTCGACACAGGAACCCGGTTCCAATTGACACTGGCTCCGGCCTCTTGACTCTTGTATTTCCTCCTATGAGTGTTCTTCGATTCTGTCTGCCTATCTAACATATTACCTATGATTTTGCCCCCAACTCTCTCTGGGTATCTCAGGTGCTAAGTGTGTTTTGCGCCGGTAGCATTTCTTGCTGCGGATACGCGTTTATTTCGTAGACCAAACTGTCAAAAGGTGATCGCAATCGAATTCACGGTAACGTGTATTGTTTCATAACACTGGTTCTCTCAAACACAGCGTACTTACCTTGATTCATACCGTACAAAGTGAATTGGTCAGGGGTAGTGTATTTAATGTGTGGTTTTAAATTTTAATAGAAGTGTTGTGTTAATAACAAATGGTTTAAAAATAAATGTACTTACATTTTTTAACTGAAACCTTGAGTCAGTGTTTGCTTGAGCCACAGTAATTGTGTCCCTTTGTGTAATCTCTGCTACTGCTCATATACTCTTGAGATAAGCCTGGCTGCTCCCCTACTGCTACCACTCTAACATAATAGTACAGGCTTGTACCAAAGGTTAAACTTGTATTGCCACCTGTGCTCTTAATTGTGTGTAGTGGTCCCTAAGGGCACTGCACAGGATTCTGCCTAACAGTCTTCGTCTGGCCCACTGCCATGCGTAGGTGTGAAAGTCTCATTTGTTCTTGCTCGGCTGGTCACGTGATTCAGACACCGTGAATTTGCCTCTTCTTCGTGTAATTCATGTATTTGATTTTCGTGTCACCCACCACCTGCCTTTGGTTTCTTATCTTGACCTTTCTGAGCAGGATATTCTGTTCTTTGCTTCATTAATTGTAGCTACTGTTCTTCTATTTCAGCTGATACTACCTTGGCTTTTTTGGCACGATTTGCCTCTGATGAGTTTCGCTTCTGCCATTTATTCTTGATTTGCTAAATATGAAGCTCTCCTTGTGTGGCCTCTAGTAACCTTTGGTGGATTCTGCTTCTTGTGCAAAGTGGAATATTTTACAAAAAAGGGGGAGCCCCCTGCGTGTTCAGTGAGAGTTCGGGGCAACACAAAAAATAAACACAGGGTTGTAACTCTCACTATCATATGACCAAACAATTTATGGTGTAGGTTAATATATTAATTTTCCCAAACAATGAATGTTCTGCTTCTTGAGAAGTCAGAAAAAAATACAAAAATTCCAAAGAGAACAATTAGGGCAAACTACATGTATATATTTAGTCATACATATTGTTTATTAATGTAAACAAAAAAAGGAAGTTTAAAATGTTTTCATTATACATTGAATTTAAGTAAAGAGTAATGGTTTTGAACAGTGCCATGAAAATGTACACATAAGATATTCAGACAAAAACTTAAACACAGGGAAAACAAAAGAGTGACCACTTAAATGGTTAATGTTTACAAACAGGATAATACAAGATGTAAATGCAGTAAAGGGTAAAGGAAAAAAAGGAAAGAGATACTTTCATATTAAAGCAAACGAAATGCACAATTGAAATCAATGTTTGAAATGCTGAATCAAACTTTCTTGTGGACAAAGGTACCTATCCTTTGTATGTACTCATGATCAGCATTTGGTCATGTTTTGAATAAAGCTGCCGACGTGTCAGTTTTTAAACTATAGATAGATAATGCATACACAGATCCCCAGTTTTACAATCAAAAATACATGGGCTGTGCTAAGGGCACGTTTCGGCTTGTGGCCATTAATGTTGGCATTGATTGAAGAGCCTTCCTCAGGGCAATTGGATCTGTAAGGGGTCTAAGAACAGGAAACACAGTAAAGGTTTTTTAGTGTAAAAGAAGTAAGGCAGGTATGTGACAAAACACAATCCAATAAATGGATACTATAGGCCCAAATATGTAAACAGGAATTCCTATTTTTATAGAACATTGTGGGATAATGGTACTGATGATACTTTTAAAACCAAAAGATGAAAGGATTCTTTCTGCACTGTACTCACCCTGTATAGAACACAGGGCAGCGCAGAGATTTTAGCCTATGGGGTTTGGCGGTGGCAGATTCCTTTACAACCTGCGTCTGCAAAATTAGAGTCTTCGAGTAGGGACCCGGTTTCAGGAGCAATGTTTTGGCACACTGAAAGGGAGAAGGTGAAAAAAATTCCGCCGTTGTTACTGAGAAAAATTTAGAATAGTGCAACCAATTTGAAAAACATGCGAAATTGCGAGAAAAAAGGGGGGGAGACGGGTAGATTCCTAATTGATTCCTAAGTGATTACTAAGTGGTCTATACCTTAAAGTTGTAGTGCTGGAGCCAGCAGTTTACTGTGGACCCAGGGCGCTCATGTAGTGCAGAAGTCGCTGTTTATGAGAGTTCTCGTGGTTGGAGCCGCCTTGTGAAATGCGGGTTGGTATAGCACTGGAAAGTAAAAAAAGGAGGAACGTTAAAAGAACGTTCGTTTCTGGTAATTACTAGATGTGAGCAAGAGCATCTGGATATGCTAGGGTGTAGATACTCACCGCATCGAAGAACAATGCAGAGGGTAAGGGAGAGGAGCGGGTTGGTCGCGTCTGCTTGTGAGCTGCGTGCGAGGCGTCCAGTTTGTCATGGAAACCGTGGGTTTTGTTGCTGACCCAGAATGCCGAGTGCTTTGGAGCTACCAATTCGCTGGATAGCCGGGGGTTGGTTACTGTGTGTGCCTTCCATGTGTTAACCTTGTGGTTAATGGAAAGATTAACATAGAATGGAATGGTAGCGGAAAAAGGAAAAGAAAAGAATCAGTGAGGAGAGATGCTACGTCCGGTGGGACCGGCCCGTAGTGTTAGTTACAAAGTGGGACCAGTCCATCGATATAATGGAACGTTCCTTGCTCCTTTGAAAGCTGGCTCAGTGATTACAACCGATGCTCAGAATGATAGGGAGATGTAAAACCCAGCAGGAGTAGCCTGTTGCGTGTGGCAAAGGATGCCGAGATGAAAAGTTAAAGAGACGGCGGCGCACTGAACATTGAAGCAACCACGTAGCACAGAAGTCAAAAAACCATGACCGGAAGGATTAAGTTAGGAATAACCCGGTCGGATAGGGCAATAATGGAGGTGTATGGGGCGCACTGGACATTATAAGAATACATCATTGCGCAAGAGTCTATAAGTCATAAAGAAAAAAGAAAAAAGGAAGTCCAATTGGAAATAATCAATTCAGGTAGGGCAAATATATTCTTCATTAAGGCCATGGTGGAATGAATTAACTCTATAAATCCATTGGGCCTCTTTCTGTAATAGACTCATTTTAAGGTTTGTGGAAGATGTAATGGTGTCTACCACCCACCATAAAATGTCGTCTGCTGTGTGTCTGTGTGTAAGATAATGTTTAACCAAGGGAGAACTCTCATGTTTACACCTTATACGAGAACGATGTTCGCAGATCCGGATGTGGACTGGTCTTTCTGTTTGTCCAACATATCTCAAGCCACATGGGCATTGTATAATGTAGATGGCATTTTTGGTTTTACAGTTTGTATTGCTTCTTAAATTCCAGTGTCTATCCTCAATCTTAAATTCTTTGATCTTTTTGGTAAACTTGCATGATGTGCAATTTCCACATGGGAAATGTCCTACAGGTGTTCTCAAGTTCCACAATCCCGGTCTCGGGGCAGGGTTTGAGAATTTGGAATGCACCAACTGGTCTCGCAGATTTGTGCCCCGCTTGTATGCGAAGCGTGGTGAGGGTTCATTGGGGAGGCACAGTTTTGCCATAGTCCAGTGTTTAGTTATGGACTTTCGAATCAATGGTGTGTGGGCGCCATGTATAATAACACAGGTCGTTCTTGGTTCCTCATTTCTATTGGCATTTTTATCCAGCAGAAGTGTGTCCCTGTTAGAGAATCTAGCTCTTTTCCTTGATCTGGATATTACATGATGTGGATACCCTCTCTCGGTCAATCTATGATCGAGGTCATTGGCATGGGCATAGAAATCTTGAAGTTCGGTACAATTCATTCTTATTCGCAGGTATTGACCGAAGGGTAAATTCTCCCTAATGTGCCTAGGATGGTCACTGTTGAAATGCAAAAGAGTATTTCTATCGCTGGGCTTGCGGAATAGATTACATTTCAAGGAACCATTGTTGGCTTGAATTTTGAGGTCAAGGAAGCTAATCTCGGAATCATTGCACTCCATAGTGAATTGAATGTTTCGGTCAACCTCGTTGAGCCATTCCAAGAAATTATTCAGATCTGGTTTGGACCCTTTCCAGATACAGAGAATGTCGTCTATGTATCTTTTCCAAATTTTGATGTGGTCTCTATAGGGATTCTTTGCAGATAGAATATTGGTTTTTTCAAAATCTGCCATGAATAATATGGCCAAACTGGGTGCAAAACTAGCCCCCATTGCTGTCCCTTTACATTGGAAATAAAACTGTCCATCAAATTCGAAATAGTTTTTAGATAGAGCAAGTGTAAGTAATTCTACAATAAAGTTTGCTGGTACTCTAGTTTGGACATCAGAGTTGGTCAGGTACCTGTGTATACACTCTGTAGCCAGTTCCTGAGGGATACTGGTATACAGTGAACAGATGTCTAAGGTCACTAAAAGGTGAGAACTACTATCAAAATCAATTCCCTCAAAAGTTTGGATGGTTTGGGTTGTATCTTTCAAATATGTTTCAGTTTTTATGCTCAAGGGTTTGAGAAAAACATTTATAAATTTACAGATGGGTTCTAACACTGAACCACACCCTGAGACAATGGGTCGTCCAGGTGGATTGTTCAAGTTTTTATGTATTTTGGGTAGAGCGTAAATGGATGGGATCCGACCTTGATTGGTAGTTAAGAAATCAAATTCTTTAGAGGTGATCCAACTACGATCTCTGGCATATATGGCCATTTCTGTAATTTCGGCCAAGATACTTTTACTGGGGTCCTGTTTGATTTTATTATAACTTTGATTATCAGATAAGAGCACATGTACCATATTTTTGTATTGTAGGGAGGTCATAAGTACAATGCCACCTCCCTTGTCCGCAGGTTTTATCACTATAGCTCTATTTTTGGAAAGTTCCAAAAGAGCATTTTCTCTTCTTTCATCATATTGTGTTGTTGGTGTTGTTTTTTGTTTTTAAATTTGTGAAGATCACTCATAATACATTTCTCGAATGCCAGAATCTCAGGTGGCATTTGATTATCTGTGGGGCAGAAGGAGGAAGGGACATGTAAACCTGAATCTACCTCCGTTTCTGATATTCCCTCGTCCTGAAAGTAGACCTTGAGCCGTACGGATCGAAAGAATTTTCTGATGTCAAGTTCGGTGCGGTACCAATCTCTTTTTTGGGTGGGTACATATGATAAGCCTTTACTCAGAACTGATGTTTGTGCTTCAGTAAGGGCAATTTCAGCCAAATTGAAGATGGGGATGATGTGATCACTTAACGTGTTCGACGTCTGCGTCCTCTGCTGCGCATCATAGGTGTGAATTGATGGAACCACGGGGGGCCCCATCCGGGTCCTGCCATCATTGGGCCACCACCTAAAAAAGGCTGTTGCGGGTATTGAGGTTGTTGAGGATTCCCACGGGGTTTCATTCTGTTCGGTCGACCTTGGTCGTCCGAGCCACTGCTGCTCGTATTCGAAGAAGAAACCCATTTCTTTTTTGGTTGGTTTTGTGTTTGGGAGAGTTTAGCTGCCTCAATAGCTTTATCCGTGGTGTAAGGAAAAATGATTTGCAAATTGAAGTCCTGTATGTCTTTATTTCGTTTTTTCGTTTTTTTCGAAATATTGAGGTTTTTGAAGTCTTCTAATAATTTATTCGTAGCTATGAGTTGTTCTTGGGCGTCCTTAATGGTTTTATTGTTGAGAAAGGCTTGTTCTTCTTTTTCAAGGTTTTTTTGTATTTCTTTGCTAGTTCTTTGTGCAGTAATAATGGTTAATACCATAAGATCTCTACTGCATTTTATGGCTATGTGACTGAACGTCGTAGTGTACTCTTTGTCTGTCAAGAAAAGGCAGGGTTCGTTTCTAACGATTAGTCCTGCCGGGATCGTGTCTGTTCGTAAGTATTCCCGAAGGAAATGACCATGCAGTTCAGTACGGAATTGCTTTTTCTTTAGTTTCAAAAGGTCAGCACTCCCTGAAGTTGAATTGTTGACTGGGTTTTGTCCTTTTGGGTCAAATAGGCAAGGTCCCTTTATAATCTCTGCTGTTTCTTCAACAGAGTAACCGAAGGTTTGACCTTCGGCCATAATACGTCACAATTGATGTTCAAAAATTAAAAAAATGGGCGGGTATTCGCGAAGACTCAGGTGTTGCAGAGAAGCCAGTGGAAAGGTAGTCCGCACACCGTGGTTCAAACAAATCAAAACAGTTACCAGAAGCTAGTTAAACAAAAAAACGTAGCTATATTCTCATATAAATTAGATAAATCTATGAACACTCCCCAGGCGACCTGGGTTGCTAGAAATATTTTACAAAAAAGGGGGAGCCCCCTGCGTGTTCAGTGAGAGTTCGGGGCAACACAAAAAATAAACACAGGGTTGTAACTCTCACTATCATATGACCAAACAATTTATGGTCTAGGTTAATATATTAATTTTTCCAAACAATGACTGTTCTGCCTCTTGAGAAGTCAGAAAAAAATACAAAAATTCCAAAGATAACAATTAGGGCAAACTACATGTATATATGTAGTCATACATATTGTTTATTAATGTAAACAAAAAAAGGGAAGTTTAAAATGTTTTCATTATACATTGAATTTAAGTAAAGAGTAATGGTTCTGAACAGTGCCATGAAAATGTGCACATAAGATATTCAGACAAAAACTTAAACAAAGGGAAAACAAAAGAGTGACCACTTAAATGGTTAATGTTTACAAACAGGATAATACAAGATGTAAATGCAGTAAAGGGTAAAGAAAAAAAGGAAAGAGATACTTTCATATTAAAGCAAACGAAATGCACAATTAAAATCAATGTTTGAAATGCTGAATCAGACTTTCTTGTGGACAAAGGTACCTATCCTTTGTATGTACTCATGATCAGCATTTGATCATGTTTTGAATAAAGCTGCCTACGTGTCAGTTTTTAAACTGTAGATAGATAATGCATACACAGATCCCCAGTTTTACAATCAACAACACATGGGCTGTGCTAAGGGCACGTTTCGGCTTGTGGCCATTAATGTTGGCATTGATTGAAGAGCCTTCCTCAGGGCAATTGGATCTGTAAGGGGTCCAAGAACAGGAAGCACAGTAAAGGTTTTTTAGTGTAAAAGAAGTAAGGCAGGTATGTGACAAAACACAATCCAATAAATGGATACTATAGGCCCAAATATGTAAACAGGAATTCCTATTTTTATAGAACATTGTGGGATAATGGTACTGATGATACTTTTAAAACCAAAAGATGAAAGGATTCTTGCTGCACTGTACTCACCCTGTATAGAACACAGGGCAGTGCAGAGATTTCAGCCTATGGGGTTTGGCGGTGGCAGATTCCTTTACAACCTGCGTCTGCAAAATTAGAGTCTTCGAGTAGGGACCCGGTTTCAGGAGCAATGTTTTGGCACACTGAAAGGGAGAAGGTGAAAAAAATTCCACCGTTGTTACTGAGAAAAATTTAGAATAGTGCAACCAATTTGAAAAACATGCAAAATTGCGAGAAAAAAGGGGGGGGACGGGTAGATTCCTAATTGATTCCTAAGTGATTACTAAATGGTCTATACCTTAAAGTTGTAGTGCTGGAGCCAGCAGTTTACTGTGGACCCAGGGCGCTCATGTAGTGCAGAAGTCGCTGTTTATGAGAGTGCTCGTGGTTGGAGCCGCCTTGTGAAATGCGGGTTGGTATAGCACTGGAAAGTAAAAAAAGGAGGAACGTTAAAAGAACATTAGTTTCTGGTAATTACTAGATGCGAGCAAGAGCATCTGGATATGCTAAGGTGTAGATACTCACTGCATCGAAGAACAATGCAGAGGGTAAGGGAGAGGAGCGGGTTGGTCGCATCTGCTTGTGAGCTGCGTGCGAGGCGTCCAGTTTGTCATGGAAACCGTGGGTTTTGTTGCTGACCCAGAATGCCGAGTGCTTGGGAGCTACCAATTCGCTGGATAGCCGGGGGTTGGTTACTGTGTGTGCCTTCCATGTGTTAACCTTGTGGTTAATGGAAAGATTAACATAGAATGGAATGGTAGCGGAAAAAGGAAAAGAAAAGAATCAGTGAGGAGGGATGCTACGTCCGGTGGGACCGGCCCATAGTGTTAGTTACAAAGTGGGACCAGTCCATCGATATAATGGAACGTTCCTCGCTCTGTTGAAAGCTGGCTCAGTGATTACAACCGATGCTCAGAATGATAGGGAGATGTAAAACCCAGCAGGAGTAGCCTGTTGCGTGCGGCAAAGGATGCCGAGATGAAAAGTTAAAGAGACGGTGGCGCACTGAACATTGAAGCAACCACGTAGCACAGAAGTAAAAAAACCATGACCGGAAGGATTAAGTTAGGAATAACCCGGTCGGATAGGGCAATAATGGAGGTGTATGGGGCGCACTGGACATTATAAGAATACATCATTGCGCAAGAGTCTATAAGTCATAAAGAAAAAAGAAAAAAGAAAAAAGGAAGTCCAATTGGAAATAATCAATTCAGGTAGGGCAAATATATTCTTCAATAAGGCCATGGTGGAATGAATTAACTCTATAAATCCATTGGGCCTCTTTCTGTAATAGACTCATTTTAAGGTTTGTGGAAGATGTAATGGTGTCTACCACCCACTATAAAATGTCGTCTGCTGTGTGTCTGTGTGCAAGATAATGTTTAACCAAGGGAGCACTCTCATGTTTACACCTTATACGAGAACGATGTTCGCAGATCCGGATGTGGACTGGTCTTTCTGTTTGTCCAACATATCTCAAGCCACATGGGCATTGTATAATGTAGATGGCATTTTTGGTTTTACAGTTTGTCATGCTTCTTAAATTCCAGTGTCTATCCTCAATGTTAAATTCTTTGATCTTTTTGGTAAACTTGCATGATGTGCAATTTCCACATGGGAAATGTCCTACAGGTGTTCTCAAGTTCCACAATCCCAGTCTCGGGGCAGGGTTTGAGAATTTGGAATGCACCAACTGGTCTCGCAGATTTTTGCCCCGCTTGTATGCGAAGCGTGGTGAGGGTTCATTGGGGAGGCACAGTTTTGCCATAGTCCAGTGTTTAGTTATGGACTTTCGAATCAATGGTGTGTGGGCGCCATGTGTAATAACACAGGTCGTTCTTGGTTCCTCATTTCTATTGGCATTTTTATCCAGCAGAAGTGTGTCCCTGTTAGAGAATCTAGCTCTTTTCCTTGATCTGGATATTACATGATGTGGATACCCTCTCTCGGTCAATCTATGATCGAGGTCATTGGCATGGGCATAGAAATCTTGAAGTTCGGTACAATTCCTTCTTATTCGCAGGTATTGGCCGAAGGGTAAATTCCCCCTAATGTGCCTAGGATGGTCACTGTTGAAATGCAAAAGAGTATTTCTATCGCTGGGCTTGCGGAATAGATTACATTTCAAGGAACCATTGTTGGCTTGAATTTTGAGGTCAAGGAAGCTAATCTCGGAATCATTGCACTCCATAGTGAATTGAATATTTTCGGTCAACCTCGTTGAGCCATTCCAAGAAATTATTCAGATCTGGTTTGGACCCTTTCCAGATACAGAGAATGTCGTCTATATATCTTTTCCAAATTTTGATGTGGTCTTTATAGGGATTCTTTGCAGATAGAATATTGTTTTTTTCAAAAACTGCCATGAATAATATGGCCAAACTGGGCGCAAAACTAGCCCCCATTGCTGTCCCTTTACATTGGAAATAAAACTGTCCATCAAATTCGAAATAGTTTTTGGATAGAGCAAGTGTAAGTAATTTTACAATAAAGTTTGCTGGTACTCTAGTTTGGACATCAGAGTTGGTCAGGTACCTGTGTATACACTCTGTAGCCAGTTCCTGAGGGATACTGGTATACAGTGAACAGATGTCTAAGGTCACTAAAAGGTGAGAAAGTGGAAGCATACTTATATAACATGCTTCTTTTGAGGTAGATATGTATAGGTGGCACTTGCCGCAATCTATCTAACTACTAAGCATAGCAAGCCGCACAATGTTCTTAGCTTTCTTGTGGTTCCAAGCATATGTACATGCGTAAACTGGTCGAATATCTTCATCATTCTCACAGCATAAGCTTCTTACATTTAACATCGTCCTTTCACTTTAAGTTCACAATGTCTCTTGTCCATGGCGTTTTGTCTCTTTACGTCATTCTCCTTCGTCATATCTTCTATATGTGGGTCATTCCGGGTTCTTGTGACGTCACCAATCGTTTTCCATTAAGACCTTTTGGGCTTCTTCAGGAACTGTACTCAGACGATCTTCATTTTGTTTCATTTGTTGATATGGTTTTCTCAATGGTTACCTTACTGTCCATGTTTTCCTTGGTATCAGTAATTCAATAGGTGATGTTCTTCTGATAGGTACTGGACAGAGCCCCACTACGGCTCTCTGATGGTTTATTTGCTCATCGTACATCACATACTTTGGCGTGAATGTTCCTGGTGCTTAAAAATGAACGGTTGGAGTGCGGGTTGTACTTGGGACCTCCTCTACAGTCCCCCCTCTGGGCGATTCATCAACCACTTTAATTTCTTCCTTTGTATCCATCTTCTTTGGTTCAGTTTCATCAATCATTTGATTCTGTAGTTTCGTCAGCATACCTATGGCTTCTGTTAGAGTTCCATTTTCTTCATCATGAGAAGTTGTAAATGTGCAACATGATTCTCCAATTTTTGCACAAACGCCACCATCCATAGCTGTGATCATGTTAAGTACATATCTGTTCTGAAGAGTCATCAGTCGGATCGCCCTTAACTCTTCCTTGATCGCCTCAAATCCTTTTATGGTCATGTTGATGCAGAAAAACTAGAGGTTTGAGTCAGAGGTTTCCCTGGCCAAAAGCGTGGCAGGTGGTCAACAGCGCCTTACAAAAGAGCTAGGTACCTGCTTGCTCGGAAAAGAAAATCACTGTATGGTACAAAAACAATAGAGATATTTATTTTTAACAGGAAGACATATTTACAGAGTTATCATGTGCCGTAGCACAAAACATATGCATACCAAAGTACATTTGTAGTCTGCATAATAGTGGGTTAGTACATATAGTGACAGTCTATTTCATATATTGTTTGAGATCACAATACATTGACATTGTTGACACATTGGTTGGTGTTTCGAGTTCGGTACTTTGGTGGCAAAGAGCAGTGGCTGATAGAAGTGGAGCAGTGCTGCAGTGTTGTACCGAAGTGTCTTCAGGACATAAGGTCGTGGCTGGACGGAGTTAAATGAGAAAGGCGTCATCCTATAGTAAGAGGGGAGACTGTGTTAAAACGGTGATCAGAGTTTTATGCCAACTAATGGTGAAACATGCAAGGTTGAGGACCTACCATGTCAAAGTTGGTAAACGCCGTGGCTAAGGTCTTGGTTTTGCCAGCTGCTGGAATATGCGTCTGGGGGGGGGGCAGTCTGCAAGAGTCAGATGCCTGAATCAAAGTAAAAGGAGTCAATAGATGACTAGTAACCGAGTGGTGATCAATAATACTCGAAAAAGGTGAATCTTAGTGACAAGGAGTGAAACAGATGACTAGTAAGGTGAAAAACGAGTGGTAATCAATAATACCTGAAAAAAGGTTGAAATGGCCGTGACTATGCCTTGGGTGCCGAAAAAATGGCAGGCCTACTGTGATTTCCAAAAGTGGCCCCGTGTACGGGTGGTGGCAATATTGGAAACTAGGTGGAAGATTTGTTTGGCAAGGTGTATCTGTGATTAATCAGGACGGAAATACAGAGTGATCAACCAATAATTGTGACCAAATGAGATGGGTGAACCATCCGATGCGGATGATGCAGTTTAAAAAGGATTGCGGTGGCATGTTGTTCATGGAACTAACATAACTGCAAACACAGGACCCTAAGGCCTGTGGAATTAGAGCTGTGTTACGGCCGTGAGTTTACCTGTGCCGGAATAGAAAGCTGTGTCACTGCAGTCAGAGGGGCGCATGATTGGCTGTGGGTCTCTGTATTATATCAGAACAAGGCTGCTGTTGGGCGCTGAGACTGCGCATGTGTCAAGGGGTAGTGTGAGAGTGATGACGGGATCTGGGAGGCCACTGTCTTGTCTCGCACTAAGTGGCTGTCATGTATTATGCCAGAGTGCGTGCAATGATAGTACCAGGAGAATTGTAGTGTGTTGACTTGCGCATGAGTGATGGTGCATATGTTGGTACCATATGTTGGTACCATATGTTGTTTCCCAAATGTTCTGTACTGTCCAAGTAGTCGTTTAGTTCACTGTCATCTCCTTGTATGCTTCTCTTGATTCTTAAGGTCTTCATGTAGTTTGCTATAACTACATCCTTGAATGCATCCATATGGCTTCTTCATGCTCGAGGATTCTCAGGTCTCCTGGTCCATGGTGCATGTCTCTTCATCTGCACCAATTGAGTAAGAAAAAGTCTGCCAATTCTTTCTTTTTCTTCTTTTATTTTCTGGGTTCTGGTTATGAACGACCATATTGATTCTGCTATCATCTGTGCCTGTGAGATTTTCTCTGGACTTGCCTTTGTCTCAATTAATGCTGTATCAGGGATGTTCATCAATGTGGTTTCCGCTGGTTTCCTCTCCAATTCCTTTTGTTTCTTCAATAGTTCATCTTTCTTCATTTGGCTTTTAACTTTTAACTGATCGTAGAGCTTCTCATTGTTGGTAATCCAACCTTCCCCTCTTCTTTGACCTGTGGTTCTGCAATTATGGACACTAGACCTGGTGTGTGTGGATTCATCGTTTGCATGTGTGTGGATGTCAGTAACCTTTTTGCATTCATACTTTGCCGACCCTGTCTCCAGCTTTCAATTTGCTTTTTACCATAAATGTGTGTGTGTCATTGCTAATCACATCCATCTCAGGTTGACTCATTCCGCTATCAGACCTCCTAGGGACTGGTATTACTATGTAAGGTCTGGGTGACTTCGTAGGTTTCATGCGTGCATCATTAGGTGGGTGCACTGGAATTGGAACAATTTGCACCAATAAAAAATGCAGTTTTAATCGTCCGTGACAGTAAAACAATAATTAATACAATGCATAAATACCTGATATCCCTATAGGAAGTTCCAGAAAAATACAAACGTCTCTCCTCCTGAGGGAGGACAAGGTTTCTGCATTGAATCCCCATCTCAATCATCAGTTGAAAAAATACTAACTTTTAATACACTCATAGAGCAATATTTCTGGCTTCTGCTGGTTCTGCTTGTGAGTTGCAGGTACTAAAAAATTGTCCCTCTTTGCCTGATCAATGGATTGTCTATTTTCTCTGAATATGGTTTCTTTTTCTACGTATGAGGAAATGTCAAAATCTAGTAATCCTTCAGCAAGTCTCTTTACTGTGCATGTTCTAAGTATACAAGTTCCCAATCAGTGCCTCTTATTTGCTTCACTCTAAAAGACATGTTCTTCCTGTTAGTATAACAAACGTGAAGTCTCTGGCAATACCCTCTTGATCTGTTCCTCGGATGATAGTTTAAAATCTTCTCAGATAGTTCTGTTGATGATTGGAAAGCTCTACTTGCATCACGATACTATGCAGGAGCATGCTCATCTGTGTAGAATTAGCTGGGTCTCTGATAAATGTGAGGACATCAACACCAGCAGGTCCCCCCACAAGTTCTGGAAAATCCTCAATTAGGTGAAAGAAAATGTTACTCGCTAATCGGCTATCTTCTGGTGACAGGGACATTTGTCCTGCCCTTGCTGAAGTTTTGAACTGTTTGGCCCTCACTCACTGTGAACTGTTTCTGCAATTTCGGTGTCTGTGGAGAGCAACTTGAATGACTATTCCGTTCAGGATTATACTTAAATGTTCTGTATTTGCTGGATCTCGAAGAAATGTCAAAATGTATGTGGTTCTTCCGACAAGATCTGGACAGTCTTCAATTAGGCGAAAGAACAGTACGTTGATAAGCCTATTCTCTTCTTCCTCTGCTTGGGACATTTGGTTTTTCCCCGCTGTATTCCTGAAGCAGGAGGAACTGTTCAGCATTTACAGTTAGCAGCCTCCTCATTGTCTTTTCGTTTTCAGGATCTTGAAGAAATTCCGTGATGCTGGTGAGTCTTCCCACCAGTGATGGGTATGATCTCAGTACTAGCTCGAAATAGATTAACTCATCCTTAGTGATGTCACTACTGTGGGATACCTTAAGTGATTCTGAACAAAGCCTCTGAGTTGAACGAATCTGGATACTGTATCTTCTTCCAATTTATGTCTCCTCTGTCAAAATTTGGCATACTTTTCCTTTCAAGGCTTCAGTGTGCCTCAGTCCAAAGATCAACGCCAACACACTATGCTGTGGTTTATAGGTGCACTTTCTTCTTCAACCTGCAACTAGGGTGCACAGAGTGTCCGTTTTTATGCCCTTATCCTCTTTGTTTTTTAGAGGAATGCCCAAAATGAAGCCACAACTTTTGCATAAAAGTTCCTTGTCTTTGCTTTGCTGCTGGTCATGCATCCTTCTTCCTTGTCATGGATCTTGTCTGCACGTGCTGTGGTTCTTCCCCGCCGTCTGTAGTCTCGATACGTTGGGGTGTGGGCAGGGGGCCTTCTCTGATGTATGGCTTGATGTCACCCAAAAAGATCCAAGCTCTTCTTCCTTATACCTTTTCTGCAGAGGGAGTAACGTCTTCCACTGTAAAGGGACCGTTAAACCTTGGCTCGTCCCACTTCCTTCTTGTGTGATTCCTCACCAGGACAGTGTCTCCAGGGAAGATTGATGGAACACATAGGCTCTGAGCTGTGTCTGCAGTAGTATCCCCTTCTGTGTTCTGTGCTGCCCTGCACCCTTTTCGTTGTTGCTGCAGCTGATCTGAAATTACAGTGAGACAGGATGTCATGCAATTCAAGAAATCTTGCATTTCAGACCCTAAGATTATGCTTGTTGGCTGGGCATCACATCTAGCCCTGTCTCCGGGTGTCAGGGGAGTGTGCATCGTCCTCCCTGTTGCCTTTTCATGCGGCGTAAAATGATGGTCAGAACCAAGCTGGTTTCTGAGTGCATACAGTGCCAGGGGAAGGCAGTGTAACCATCCCTTTCTTAGAGTAAGCTTCAGCTTAGCTTTCCTTTCCTTTAACAAGCCTTTGAGCTTCTCACGAATCCCATTACCTTGCAGGTGATACGCAGACGAGAACTTGTGCTTTATACCAAGCAACAAGCTAATCTGTTCAAAAACTTTGTTGACAAAGTGAGCTCCATTATCTGATCTCATGATTTCACATACTCCCCACCTGGGAAATACCTCTCTCACTAGAAATTTGGCTGCACAGGTAGAGTCTGGGTTTGTACATGGATCTGCTTCTATCCATCTAGAGAATGGACACACCACAACAATTAGTTACCTGTACCCGTTACATACTTGAATCATATTGATGTAATCGACATGCAGGTGCTGAAAAGGTCCATCTGGCCTCGGGATGACTTTTCTAATTACTTTTAGTGTGTGCCCAGCCGTTAACTGTCGGCAAATTATACAGTTCACCATAAAGAATGCAACGTGCTCTGCTAAGTTCGGTATAAACCAGTCTTCAGCGAGCGTTGCCGCAAGATTCTCTTTTTTCATGTGCGCTGGATAGTGCAACTGTTCCAATGCTAATTTTAACAGGGCTATGGACATTACTGGTTTACCAGTGCTGTCTTGTCGCCACAAGCTTTCGGAGGAGTTTAAAGAACACCCTTGCTGCTTCCAAAGATTCTTCTCCTCCTGTGGTGCCTCCCCTTGGAGTTCCATTAACTGCGTTTGCCCCATGTTATTGTAGCTTTTAGGTTCACTTTGTGCAACACTAATATTTTCATTTACATCAGTGACTTCCACATCCATGATCATCTCGCCCTTGGATGCCATACACTTGGCTTCTTTGTCTGCTGATTGATTCCATCGTGAGATCAAATCTGTCCCCTTGGTGTGGGCAGCGCATTTCATGACCGCTATGCCCACTGGGAGCTGTAGTGCCTTAATGAGTCTATCCAATAGGGCTGCATGCTGCACTGGCGTACCGTCCACTCGGAGGTAGCCCATCCTTTTCCAGCACGCTAAGCCTGCCTGTACTGTTGATGTCACATAGGCAGAGTCACTGTACACCGTTACTTCTGGTCTGCGTGGTTCTCAATCACGAGTATCAATGCCAATAGTTCTGCAGCCTGCGCTGAATAGTAGGATGGTAATCGTGCACTAATGAGTACTCAAAATTCTCTATTTGCTGTGTGCTTCACTACAGCAGCATCTGTATATCTTTGCCCATCGTTTTGATCGATTCTCGAGGAACCATCAACGCAGACAATTTCTCCTTCTGCCAATGCATTTTCTTTCACTCTGGGAATTTCGTCATAGAATTCCTCATAATTTGCACAGTCATGGATCGGCTCTCCTTCAGTGACTGGCTCTGCTATGAACATAGCTGGCTTCACTATTTTGCATCAGACTATCTTAATTGATGGATTTGATATGATCACTTCATATGCAGAAGCTCTCTAAGATTTCAATGTGCCTTTTGGTTTCTCTAGAATAGCAAATAGCGCATGCTCGACGTACAATGTCATGGAGCATCCCATCACGATGGTTGTAGCCTTTTCTAAGGCGAACGCTGCGGCAGCTAAACTTCGTTAGCATGGGAAATTACCTCTCATCACTGTATACAAGTTTCCACTGTAATATGCCAGGGGCTTGTACCCCAATGTGGTTCTCTGTGTGAGCACTGCCGTCATAACGCTGCCATTCGTGTGTGAAAATAAGTAGAATTCCTCTGCATAATTGGGGATCCCTAAAACTGGTCCGGTGCAAATGGCTCTCTTGAGTTCAGTAAACCCTTCTCCATGGTCTCAGACCACTACATTTTTTCTTTCGTCACTTGTGCCTTCTTTAGAGCCTGTAACAAGGGATTGGTATATGAGCTGTAGTCAAAGACCCATGCCCTGACATAATTGCAAAGACCTAAGAAGCTCTGCATCTGTTTTATCGTGAGTGGCTTGGCAGTGTTCAGTATGGCTTCAGCCTTTTCCAGGGTAACCCTTTTCCCCTCATGAGCGATCAGCTGGCCTATGTATAGCACTTCTTGTTGACAATATTGTAACTTCTCTTTGTCAACTTTATATCCCTTTTCAGCCAATATAGTCAATAGCTGAATAGAAGCGCGTCTGCATCTTTCCTCTGTTGTGCTGCAAATTAAGATGTCATCCACATATTGTAAGACAACACTCTCTAATGCAATATTGCTTAGGTCCATCTGCAGGACCCTGTTAAAAATAGAAGGAGACTCACACTACCCCTGGGGTAGCCTTGTGCTTATCAGACGCATTTGTCTGAATGTAAATGACGTTAGATCGTGTGAGTCTCGGTGCAATGGGATTGAGAAAAATGCATTTTTCAAGTCAATCACTGTGAAATATTTTGCCTCGACCGGTATCTTACATAGGATTGTAGCCAGGTGAGGGACTAAAAGGAACTCGGCCTCAACAATATAATTTATCGGGCGTAAAACTCGAATTAAATGCCAAGACCCTCCCTTTGATTTTTTGGTAGGGTACACAGTAGTGTTGCATGACGACTCTGACGTCACTAAGATGCCCTGTTGCATCACAGCTGAAATTGTCTTAAAAATTCCTTCATCTGCCTGCCTGGACATGGGATATTGTTGTGCCTTTGGTAAAATTGTTCCTGGCTTCAGTTGAATTTTTACTTCTCCGACTCCTTTCAATAAGCCTACATCATAGGGGTCTGTGGTCCATACTGAGGCAGGCACCTGGGCCATGTCATTCTCGAAATATTCCGGATGGTTCTGTGCCAACATCATTCTCTGGGGCACTTCTCTTTTGATCCTTTTCACCCAGAAAGTGAGATTTACCTCAACTGTTGTTTCTTCCCCATCTGCTTGCTCGTCAAACAGATCGTCATCAGTGATGTCAGTCAATCTGTACCTTCTTCAATGGCAATAACTGTGCACCATTGCCGGCCTGCATCATCATAACCATCGATGAAAGCCATTTTCCCTCATATATTGGCTGTGTGTATCACCAAGGGAAATACTTGTCCCTTTTCCTTGTGCATAGGTATTCAAGGCCTAAAAAGAAACTCATTTGGGGTTCTCATGGTTTTGTCTGCAAGGCCTGGCAGCCCTGCCATTAGCACACATACTCCATCCGCGAATATTTCTGGCTCTAATGGGGTAGCTCTCATAGCTTTGTGTCCTGCGTATGCTCTAATCATCTTGCATACGTTCAAATAATGCATTCCTGGTGTTGAACAGACTATGCCTTTCTCTGTGAACGAGTCATGTTTAACTTTGTCATTAGATCTCATCCCAAGATATTTACTGGGGTTTGTCTTGAATATAATAGTGGCACATTCATATCACATTCTCCTATAGAGACTGGAAGTGCATCTGTAAAAGGAACACGACTTGTAGCTCCTGTGAAGCCCTGAGTATTTATAGCAACGCCGGACAAGGAAAACTTGCCCTCACGTATACATAAACGTGTTGCACCTGTGTCAACTAAGAAGGAATATTCTTTATCCCTTATAACCACATCCATCCTTGGCTCCTGGTGAGGGTCTGGTGTCACTGATAGGATAGAACACATCAGGGTTCCCGGTGAGCTGTCCTAGTCCATATACAACTTTCTCCCATTTCGTGTGAATGGACTTCCCCCATCACCAGTGTTACCTCTCATTCCAGGGTTCACAGCCTGTCCGGCACTTACTTTCTGTGACAGTTGCATCAGCGACTGTTGAGACTGTCCTTGTGGAAAACTCAGTCAAATTTTGAGGTTGCAAGCTTTGTTGTGCTCCTAGCTTGTGTGATTCTGTGCAACTCCATTTCCTCCCTGTTGTAAGAATACAGGTGGATTCACCATAACTTCTCTTGTTCCTTGTTCATTTTGTATCATGCCTTCACTTCTGCATATGCATGTGCGTGCTAGATGACCTGTCATCCCACACAACCAACATATTGGCGGTGGTCTGATTATTTGCCCATTTGACACATCTTGATTGCCATTTGCACGTTTTGAAAGCCTCCTTGATTACTCTGAAAACCTCCCTGGTTACTCTGCCATCCTCATCCTCTAAATCCTCTTCCTCTTGGGTAAAACCCAGTAGTGCCCTGATTACTCTGTTGTGGATTATTAACTTGCTGCATGTTCGGTCCTCCTGTGCTAGTTATCATTGCCCCTTCAATGGCATATTTTGGCCATTTTTGCTGCACTAGTTTTGCTTCTTCACCTTTTTGTGCAGCCTCTTTTTTGCGATTCTTTTCTTGCAGCAGTCTGCAATAGTGCGCTATGGTCAACTGTATTTCAGACCACAGTTTGGCCTCGATTCCTACCAATTTCATGAGCTGTTTCTGTACCAGATCTGGCAGCCCCTGGCATAATATGTTGTAAAATACGGGTATAGATTTCCCCCAAGATTCACGAGTCTCGAGTACCCACGCATCTTGGAAATTCTGAATGTAAAACAAAGGGTCTTCCGACTCCTTCATCTTCCGTGTCATGATAGCTCCCATGTCAGAAGTATCTGGATATAGCAATCGTAATGCTTTCCATACTGCGGCTCTGCAATTGTTAAATGGTGCTCCATCATGCGCAGTATTAACTGTGGTCACACCAGGGTAAACGCCCGTGTCCACACATCATCAGCTCTATCACCAAGTATTGCGATTAAAAGACCCTTGATATCCCCAATAGCTAACATGTTCCCTCCCATCATTTTTTCTAGCTCGTGTATCCATTTTCTGGCTCCCGATGTCAACATTGGAAGCTTATTTTTCAGGTTTTATCGATCCATGTGTGGCCATGGAATATACTGTGGTCTTTTTCCACCTTTCTCGAGCAACAGAAATTGGGACACATAGCCCTCTCTTTCCTCTTTGATTGTCTTTCTGTCTATTGCAGGAGTAATATTCCCGCATCGCTGCCTGCCTTCCTTAGCCAGCCCACATAGGGTGGTCGAGACACCCTCCTCTGACCGTAAAATACTTCTTTGCGTCGGTCTGACCGTGTGGCTGACTCTGATGCCCTCGTTGCAGACCCACTAGAATCTGACCATCTTATCCCTTTCCCTCCTGAGAATCATTTTTCACATCTTCTCTCCTCCTCCTTTTCCTCATGTTCCTCTCTTTCGGTGTCTGACATTGTCTGTGCCCAACTCGTGCAACTTCTTGCATCCTCTTTGTTCTTATTGATTTCCAACCTATCTAGGGACAGCTCTCTATTTTTACTTCTTCGGGAGGCGTCCTCACCATCGTAAAGCTCAGTGCTCTCCAGGCGCTTGTCCTCCCCCTCTCCTTGAGGTATTTGTTCTAGCCCCATTTCATCATATATTCTATCAATCTTTTCTCCAATGATTCTTGTGTCTAAGTCATCCTCGATATCTGCCCTAGATGTACCTGGTACTGAATCATACTCAGGAAAGAATTCTTCTATGTCTTCCCAATCTACTACTGGATCAGGTTTTTTTATCTTCCCTCTCCAGATATTCAAGATCGCGTGCTCTCTGTCTTCGTTTATGTTCTACGTCGTCATCAAATTCTCTGCGCTTTCTCGCTTATTCTCTGACTCTATTTTCTTCCTCTTTCTTTGCGTCTCTATGTTCATTTGCCCCTCAAATTTCCTCATCCTTTCGTCTCTTTATTCTTTTCTCTCGTATCCTTTGCTCTGCTTCCATTCTTCGCTGCTCCTGTCTGTCCTGATCATTGGCTGTTCCCTGCTGATGATCGCGTAGCCTTTCTTGCTCTTCGCAATACAACTATTCTCATCTCTGCCTATCTTTTTTCCTTATTCTTTCGTCTCTCAATCCTTTTTCCTTTTCCTTCTCCTTTCTCTGCAAATCGTCTAACTTCCCTTTTTGTTTTGCGTCCTCAATGCCTTTACCACTGAGTTTCAATAAAATCTGACCTCCCATCCATTCGTTCTGTGTGAAGGCTATCTCATCAGTTCTATCCTCATTTCCTTTCCATCTTTTCCCCTCTCTCTCGGTATCGAGAGATGTAGTTGCTTGTGCCTGGTCTTTTCTCTCATTCCCGTGTCTCTGCTTGTCCCTCAGGACTTTGGAGGTGATATCTCTATCTGTGTCCTTGTCTGGGTTTTCATCACTACTTTGCGTAGGTGACTCATATGCCAGGTTGCCATACCCTGTAGCTGCTTTAAGTTCACTTAGCGGACATAACCCTTCATCCTAACTGACTTCATTTTTTGTTTCAAATGGGGCGGGCGGCGCGGTGCATATGTTAAGTATTTAATCTAATGGCGGCTCCTCCTCCTTATCCTGTTGGTACATTTTCCAAAGTTCTAAACTAGCTAGGCTTTTGTCTAACTTTTTGCCTGCTTATGTGGCATGCAAGTATGTCATCATATGCTGTAGGACCATTTTAGATAGCGATCCACCCTGGGGCCATGGCATAAACATCTTGTTCGTGGTTCCTTTAACCCACTCTGCACTTTACTTTTTCAGCTTAGGTTTTTTAAAGAAAAGAAGAAAAACACTCACAAGACTAGCCACTAAAATAATAAAGAAGCTACCATATAACCAGTAATAGTCAATGGTTGTTTCTTCACCTCTTGATTAGGATTTATTTCTGATGCATGGGGACCTTGGGAAGGTAGAAATTGCACACTGTTTAAAAGTGATTGCAGTACGAAATTAGAGAGGACAGGAACATCCAATGTACACATATCTCGTTCCCTCAGCCTACTAGATCCTGTCCGATTTTAGGGCTGTCCCTCCAGTTCCAAGTAGGTGCATGTTTCGGCATCTGTTTGCACATATGACACATATTATGTCTTTCGTTTCTTAAACAACTTCAGCAATATGAGCGAGCACCAATTGTCGCAAGATCCGATCCCTTTTTCCCCAAAAATGTATACCTCCTTTTTTAATCAACAAACATAAATTCGTACTCTACAATATCACAGGTACTCAATCGCGTAATTTTTATGCTAGTTCCTCAAAGGAAACATTTCATCCTATGACGTCACAACAAATAACACATAAAACAGACGTTAACAGACTAGATGAACTCCAGCTTGCTACACAGACCTCTGCCCCTAATGTTACTCCAACATGAGGTGTAAACCCATCCCTTTCACAAGCGTCTTTAACCGCTATGGTTTTCTATTTGTTCCTATTTTATTCAGGACTATGGATGCAGGCTTCTTCTAACCGCTATATTAAGCGTAGGAATTTGGGTTTTTCCTCTCTTCGCGGTATCCTTCCCGGTATCCTCTCTCTTCTCGGGTGTCTTACCCGGTATCCTCTCTCTTCTATTTAGTCACCATTTGAATCACTATTTCCTTCCCCTTATGTATATATATGTACATTCTACTCTACTTCTGACTATATATTTGTTTTCCTGCCTCCCTCCGTTACCTTCCTTTACTTGTTCTAAGGCATGCACTTTTTGCCAAAGCATTTAGTCTTTTTCACTCACCGTTCGCATGTTTACTCTCTGGATGTTCGGGATCACCACCTTTGTCACCGCCTCTCCTGCCGTTCACCCGTTCAGCTGCTCGTAGAAGTGGGAAGGGGTTTTGTGGGGAAACACAGGTTCCTTCACACCTTTGCCTGCATGTTTTGTTCTTTACTTTAACCACTGTCTATGGGGAGCTTCACGGTCTACTTAGCCGGATGGAAAAGGACTTGTGATATTGCCGAAGACCTAGAGTTACTTTATGTAGATGGTCAATGGGTGTCTTATCTAATCGATAATCGAAAAACCATCCGATCTCTACTACCAAGTATGCACCAGGACCCCCAACCAGCCCATAGAGCTGGGGTTTGCCTAATAGCACTTTAAGATGGAATGGCAGCACCCGTGAGATGGATGGGGATGCAGATTAATACTCAAGCATCAAATCCAAAATGAAAACGGTTTGGCAAAGGGAGTCCGTTTAATGACAAGTACAAAAAATGGGGAGTCTCATGAATATCAGCGGATGCATTATATTCCCTCTCACTTCACAACTCCAATGAACTTCATAAAAAACACATAATTTATACTAAAAAATCGTCATCATTAACGTTTAACGCTTAAAAGTTAGGATGCACTTCTATTGGTTCTAGGAAGGTAATTTTAATATAGGTACTATATTTGTATATGGTAAGGGGATTGGGTAAACACTGGCAGGTGGGGCATCTAAGCCCTTCCTTCAAAATGGCTACTGTAGATGTCAGTAAATGTATAATGTCCCATTGGTTATACTAACTATAGGACGCTAGATTACTTGGTCCACTATGATTGGGTTGGCACCAGCCCCACTCGTACTTTTCCATTTTGCCTAGCAGGATGCAGAATGGTCGGTCAGGTGCAGGGTGCCCACCAGCTCCCCGGCCTTCCTCCAATTATTGTTACAATCAATCATCACTTTAGTGGCCATGTGTCAATTATTTCACTGTGGTTGGCCTCGAGACTGCATCTCCTGTCTGGAAAAGTTCTGATTCTTCGCCTGTCCCACTGCCATGCGTAGGCGTGAAAGTCTCATTTCTTCTCGCTCGCTGGTCACGTGATTCAGACACCGTGAATTTGCCTCTTCTTCATGTAATTTGTGTATTTGATTTTCGTGTCACCCACTACCTGCCTTTGGTTTCTTATCTTGACCTTTCTGAGCAGGATATTCTGTTCTTGACTTCATTAATTGTAGCTACTGTTCATCTATTTTAGCTGATACAACCTTGATTTTTTGGCACGATTTTCCTCTGCTGAGTTTCGCGTCTGCCGTTTATTCTTCATTTGCTAAATATGAAGCTCTCCTCATGTGGCTTTTGGTAATCTTTGGTTGATTCTGCTTCTTGTGCAAAGTGGAAGTGTATCTATATAACGTGTTTCTGTTGAGGTAGATATGTATAGGTGGTGCTTGCCGCAATCTATATAACAACTAAGCATGGCAAGCCACACGATTTTCTTAGCTTTCTTGTGGTTCCAAGCATATGTACATGCATAAACTGGTCAAATATCTTCATTATGCTCACAGCATAAGCTTCTAACATTTGACATTTTCCTTTCACTTTAAGTTCACAATGTCTCTTGTCCATGGCATTCCGTCTCTTTACGTCATTCTCAATCGTCATATCTTCTATATGTGGGTCAGTCCGGGTTCTTGTGACATCACCATTCATCTTCCATTAAGAACTTTTTGGCTTCTTCAGGGACTGTACTCAAACGATCTTCATTTCGTTTCATTTGTTGATATGGTTTTCTCAATGGATACCTTATTGTCCATGTTTTCCTTGCTGTCAGTACTTCAATAGGTGCTGTTCTTCTGATAGGTAATGGACAGAGCCCCACTGCGGCTCTCTGCTGGTTTATTTGCTCATCATACGTCACGTACTTTGGTGTGAACGTTCCTGGTACTTCAAAATGGACGGTTGGAGTACAGGTTGTACTTGGAATATCCTCTACAGCACCTTGGTAAACCCACAATTATATCCTCCCTGCGTATTCTGACTTCCACTCTGAGCATTTTGAAATCCACATTGAGCATTCTGAAATCCACCTCCTCTTCCTCTGAAGCCTACGCTGCTACCTTGTGGACAAAACCCATACCCATTTTGATCCACTGGGTGTACATTATTCACCTGTGATGCACCCATTATTTCTTGAGTTCCTACTCCTTCTCTGCTTGTCAATACTGCCTGTTCTATGGCAAATTTTGACTTTTCTTTTCTGGACTAACTTAGCTTCCTCATTCTACCTATTCTCATCTTTCTTTTTGTTCTTCTCTTGTAATAACCGACAATGATGCACAATAGTTAATTGGTTTCATTGTCGATCAAATCCACTTTGATCCACTCCTTTGATCCATTCGTACTTGTTTTTTCATTTGCCTCTGCACCTGTTCTGGCAATCCCTGGCATAAAATATGATAAAATAATGCTACTGTTTTTTTCCCACAGTTCACGCGTTTCAAGCTGCCATGTCTCTTGAATATCCTGAATATACGGAATCGGCTACTCATCGTCTTTCATTTGACGTGTCATAATTGCACCCATATCTAATGTATCAGGATACTGTACCCTGAGAGCCCTTCAAACATCTGCCCTGCAATTATTAAATGGCGCTCCATCATGCACTGTGTTTTGAGCAGTCGCACCCGCATATCCCACTCATCTCCAAATGCTATCAGCTCTCTCTCCAACAATAGCTGCCAGGAGACCTTTAATGTTTCCTAAGGCCAGCTTATTTTCCCCTGTCATTTTCTCTAATTCGTATATTCATTTTCCAGCCCCCGAAGTCAAACTAGGGAGCTCTCATTTTAAGTTATGCTTATCCATCTGAGGCCATGGATATATTGCAGTCTTGCTCTCTCCTTCTCTAGCAGGGGGAGAACCCCATCCCATAGTTGGATCCCTTTACTCGTTTGCCTAATGCTGGGGTAATCGTCCCTATTCGTCTTCGTGCTGGTAACAACCGTAACCTACTCACAAAAGGTGGAGATTATCCTCTCTCACTACACAATCGTCTTTGGGGAGGTTCAGGACATGGTATGGAATCTAGTGTTCCTTCATTAGGATGTTCCAGATCCCACCATCATACCTCTTTATCCATCTGTTGACTTCCCAGGGGGATGTATGTACCCTCTCCCTCTGTCTCACGACCTGACTCTCGTTCCTCATCTGACATTGCTATACCCCAACTAGTGTGGCTATCAGCCTCCTCTCCTCTATCTAAATTTAATCTACTCAAAGAGAATGCTCTGCATTCATCACTAAACATGTTTTCCTCCTCATCCCCTGGTTTATGTATCAGGGATCGGTTACCACTCCCTTGAGTACCATACACGGTGCCCTGTTTTATTAGCTGATATATCTTATAAATCCTTCTCCAATATTTTCACATCATATCTATCTCCTTCCTGTGCTAGGTTAGGTGTTTTGTTACTCTTTTCTCTGATTGAGGGAACTTCACTTATTGTGTCCCATTGCCCCTGTATTTCATCGCTTGGTATTAGTCATTCTTTAAGAATGAGACTGGCATCCAGACCTCGCTGCCTTCTATTCTGTTTTATCTCTTCATCCACTTCCCTTCACTTTCTTGCATCCGTTCTTGCCATATCTTCTTAATTTAATTTTGTTCTTCCCTTCTCACTTCCTATCTTCGTTCTGCTTCTTCTCTCCTTCTCTGTAGTCTTTTTTTCTTCATGTTGTATGCTTCATCTTCCTCTCTCTTTCTTTCCTATCCCTTTCTTCCATCTCTTTTTTCTAGTATCGTACCTCCTTTGTTCCTCTGCCCACTTTTCAGCTTTTTCTTGTTCTTTTTCTTCTATATATCTGTTCCCATCGTTCCCTGCTTTTTCTTTTTGCTCATCCTCCCTCAACCAATGTTCTCATTCCTTATCCTTCTTTTCTGGCTCATCCTTGCATTATCTTTTCCTAACTTCCTCAATGCTTTTCCCATCTAACTTGAGTAAAATCTTTCCTCCCATCCATTCCTTCTGTACAAGCATTACCTCATCAGCCTTATCCTTTTCTCCTTTCCATCTCTTAATTTCTCTGTCTATATCTGTCGATATATTCGATCTCTCGCCTATTTTTTCTTTATCTCGTATGAATTTACAGGCATCTTCCTTCCTTTTTCTCTATTCGGGACTGTCATCATTACTGTAAGCGGATGGTTCATACTTTGGCTTACCCTGTCAATGCTTTTAATTCCTTTAAAGGATAAACTCTTATCTACATGTATCTATGCCCTTAATCCCGGATGAAGTAAGAGGAGCTGAGGGCTCAATGCCCATGCCTTTAGGCTGATTAAGCATCCACTCCTCTTCTACTGGATCTTCTTTCTCCTCTTGGTACATTTTCTACAAGTGCCAGTCTTTTCTCTAATTTCTTTCTTGTGTACACAGCATGCACATATCTGGTCATGTGTTGTAATAATGTTTTTGACAATGATCCCCTTGTGGCAATGGCATAAACATTGTATCAGCTGTGCCTTTGGCTTATTCTCCACTGTACCATTTGAGCTTGGCCGCATGTCCTGGTAATATTTTACAAAGGTGCATGAGAGGAGTGTCCGCCATAATGACAAGTCACAATTGTCTGTTGATACTTACCAGAAGGTGAGTAAATATCTATCGCAAAGCCTTTTGCTCAATACTTTTAATCTCAAAACAATAAACATGAACAAGCACCATCAATCACTGCTCAATCCTCTTTAGTTTTAACAACCTATCTGCCTTCTGATTGGCACCAATCCTTTACTACACTTTTAACTTAAAACAACGTCACTTCCAACATTCACAGCTTATTACCTTCAAACATCAAATAATGCTTAAAATAATAACCCAATACACATTAATAACTTTTATGATCACCTTCGCTTTTCCCTATAATCATTTATAGTAAGAGGTATTCTCTCCTCACCTCCAATTATATTACTGTGTACAGGGTTTAAGACGTCACCTTGCACAGTCCTGACTGTACGTATTCTCTCTCTTAATATTCAGACTGAAATTTGAGACGTCTTCTTCTATCTCCCTTGAAATTGATTACTTAGGTGTTCCTTTATCTACACAAAATTTCCTGTTACCCAAAACATATCACAATCCCACCCCTTTATATTGCCATTTTGCTTAGTCTACTTACATCCGTTAACCAAATTGAGGCCTTCGGTATCATCTCCTCCTCCAATCCGACCACTTTGCCTTCTGTCTGCTGAGCGCCCGTGAAAACCGAGCAGGAAATTTCTTCAAAGAGGGACGTGCCCACTGTCTCGGTTCTTCTTACATGTTTATTTCTATCAACCACTCTCCACAGGATCTTCCAGCTAATGCCGGAGGATGCCCGATCGTCCAAAACTCTGAAGCCAAAATAGTTTAGATCTGAAACCATCCGCACTGCTACCACGTGAGCTTAAGGCCCTTGTAACGTGCTTTTGTTTATGGATGGGATTACACCAGAGTCCATATAACCGGACAAACTCAAGAAGATGGCAAGCTACTGTTTTATTAACTATTATCTAAAACAGGGAGGTTTCAACGAACATCAACAGACATACGCTCAGTCTCTCTATGATTTCCACAAAAATGCAATTCTCATACTCCATTGTGCAATAGAGTGACATCATACTACGTGGCAATGGTGAAAAACCTGTCAAGATTTGGGATTGGTTAAGTGAAACATCTAGATATACAATCATATAGGAGCTAGGATTGTTATTGCCTCTCCTTTATCAGGTGGACAACTTATGCCTACCTCTTCAAACATGTAATTTCAGAAATAATAGTTATATTGTGTTTTGTTGGTCTTCTAAGCTATAAGGCCCTTCGTTATATGGACTAATACAATTAGTTGGCACACTTGTGCCATGTCTGGAACATTTAGTTCATTTAGCAGCACATAAGCCTAGACCCAGGTGCAGGAAGATAGAACATGAAGCTACCTCACCACTCAATTATCCCAGCATCTCTCATCACCCATGCCTTCTGCCATGAAATTATCTTTGTACTTGACCTTACACATGATTCTCATCCTGAAATGCATGAGAGTGAGGGCACTCGCTATCGTGTCTGGACCCAATTTCAACCTCTATTTCCATCCTTGGCTCACATGAAAAGGGACCACGATTTGGTCCTTTCTGCAGCTTTTAAAAGCTTTAAATAAATTCAAACTTGGCATTCCTTGTGTTCTTTCTTGCACCTTGACGTAAAAGGATTCATCCTCTGCACACTCGCTCTTTTTCAGAGAAGATAACTGAGCTCGATATGTAGGCTCTTGAGCTCAGGCCAGACAGCCTCGCCACACCGCTTCACTATCCTGCTATTCTGCTTTTCATTCCCTTTACTTATTTCTGGCTTATTAATTTCACAATACCAATGTCCAGCTTCTGTACAATGGCAGCTTCACCTGCATTCTTTTCACTATACAATGACTTGATCTACCGTGAGTTTCAGGGTCTGCACATTCATTGAACTTCTGCTTTCTACAGATCCTTGTTAACGTGTAATCTTTTTATTTTCCACTTTGATAGTTCACTCAATACATTACTTTGTCATTTTTCTTCTAGGATCCATGCATCATCTGCATTCAGTATCTCGGGACGTCGTGTACACTTTCCTATGACATCATCAGTTCATTTTCTTAGCTCTTTTTCATACTCCATCAAAGAGTTCCTCTTGTAGGTTGTCATCATCTCAAGGATACATTAGATAGTCTCAATGGATATCTTCTTCCAAATACTTGCTGCAGTATTGCACTAAACCTGGTGTCAGGCAAAGCATGGCCTTGTGTCTCCAATACAAAGGAGGTGGGGGGTGGGATCTCCAGCAGAGGTATACATCTGCTTCTCTACATTTCAAACACGTTCAAATCAATTGAAGGACGGTTTGAGGTGGCAGAAACAGGAATACAAGCTGCTTTGGGCTTTTTAGGATTCTCTAAGTTTCATTCCAGGGTCTCTAGGAGAAGGTGAGTCCTTTTTCACTCTTTGCTCCCAGTACACAGAACATGACTGGCACCTACAGAAGACTGTTCACCTCCAGTGAGGAGCCGGTTCCAGGGCAGCTAACAGAGTACAGGCCGTGATCCAAAGCAGTTGACCTCCAGTACACCTTGGGTATGGCTAGGGGACAGAGCCCTCCTCTGCGTTGTATGTACCAGTCTTCACCTCTATGTCAGAGGACTTTGGAATGGGCTGCACTAGCTATATCCAGAGATATCTTTATCTTGGTGTCCAGGAAGGGATCAAAGCAGGAGTGGGAGAACCCTTCCTTTTAAAGGTAAAAGTTATGAGGGGATTGGACAAAAGCAAGCATGCTGAACACGGTAATCCCTGTCACTGTGACAAGTGAACTTTGCAATATACCCAGCCGGCTTTGCCCTGCTGGAAATGGAGCAGACAGGAAGGAAAGAGAGCCCCACAGAAAATCAAGATTTCAAAACCTGTCTTAGTTCCTTTCTGTCCTCTCTGGCTACTCCAACACTGCCCCTCCCAAGCCTGCAGTTTAAAAGGCCATGTATGGTGCAATACACTGGTGTGAGGTCTTTGTTATGTCTTTGTGTGACAACATGATTTACTATCTGCAGGAGTTTAAGGATGGCTGTCCAGTCATTGTTTCGAATGCAAAAGTTTCGAAAGGCAAACTTTCGAATATTTTTTTCGAAATACAAAAGTTTCGAATGACAATTTGTTCGAAAAACATGCAAAAGTTTGCCTTTTGAAACTTGGGTTAGGGTTAGGGTTGGGGCTTGGGTTAAGGTTCGGGGGTGGGAGGGTGGCGTGGGGGTTGGGGCGGCTGGGGGAGAGCCCCCCCAATATACACTAAAACCTTGCAGCGTTGCATGGAGCTGTCTGGTGCTGAAATTACAGGGCTGGAAAGCTCCATGTAACGTTTCAAAGTTAAGAAAAACGGCATTTAAATGCCAACATACACAAATAACTTTGAAATGTTACATGGATCTGTCCAGGCCTGTAATTTCAGCACTGGACAGCTCCATGTAACGTTAAAACATTGCAACTAAAACAGCATTGAAATGCTACTTTTACCATGTAAAAGTGCATTTGAATTGAAAGCAATCCATGACTATTGTCGACGGATTGGTTTTGAAAGAAAAATGCACTTTTGCATTTTAAAAATAGTCTGTCGAAACTTTTGATTTCAAATCTTTTGATTCAATATTTTTGTTTTTCAAATCTTTTGATTCGACCCTTTGACCATAAACCATAAGGATGAGTAATGGCTAAACAACCAGCTCAGCCCTCACACCTCTCCAAATCAACAGTGATCCCAATCATAAAGGTAAGACAGGCACAGTTAAGAGATGTACCTCCTTCACTTTTTGTGGTATCTTGGATCAAGGGAAGGCTATACTCTCAGGGGGGCTGTGAATGTGATTCAGTAGCAAAGCAAATATCAAGCTATAACAGTCCAAAATAAATGAAATGCCTAATCAAGGTTAAATAACAACAGATATACTTTAAGTAAACACACTGTCTGCAAGAATAACTAAATAGGAAACCACAGTAAGAGACCAACCCCTATAGAAAGAACAGAGAAGATGAAAAGAAAGAAAGACGCAGCACTCTGGATAAGAATACAGATGTGAAAAGCAATTCAATAACCGCAATCTTCTTTAAAAAGTATATGCCTTTGATGAAAAAGGTGCACAAGTGACGTAACCAGTTTCTTGGTCCTAAAATACACCTGGGGCAGTTATTGGTCAACAGTACCTACTTATCGGTTTGTCAGCATCAAATTCAGCTTTGAGCTGTTGTGTAAGTGGATAGGACCCAGCCTGGTTGTGGTGAGTCATGTTGGCCTAAGTGGTGAGCCAGCATCCAATTCAGTGGCTCAGAGCATTTGAGAAGCGGCGTTTGAGCAATGCAGGTCAGAGTGCTCATCAGAATCGGTTCAAAGTCAAGCCTGTTTGAGACATGTAGTAACCACTGGATAGGGTCAATGTGTGATGCTCCAGCAGCTCGAGTCGAGGTTCAGCAATGGTTTGTAGCATGAATCCTGATGTACTGGTGTGCAGTTCGATGAATAGGCGGTTCGAGTTCTAGCCTGATCGAGTCATTCGGAAACTGCTGGTTCGAGTTGATAAGTGACACTATAGTGGTACAAGTCAAGTCCGGTGATAAGAGGATGATGTGAGCCGAGCAGGTGACAGTCTCTGCAAGGACACTGTGCAGCATCAAGTTGGTTGGAAGTAGCAAGCAGGTGTTTGAAGGTTCGGTTGAGTGCCAAAAGCAATGCATGCAGATCCATCTGTTTCATTGAAGCAAGCGCAGTAATGTGGTTAGACCGGCTTGATGTGGCAGAAGAGGTAGCCTTAGCTGATCTGGTACTCCAGATGCTGTGAGACCCACTCCAGGGGCTCTAGGACAGGATGAGTTTGTTTATGGCCTGCTCTCCCAGGTTTACAGAGGTTTTCTACGTGGCAGGTCCTGGTCCACAGCAAGAGTCAATCCCAATGTGCCTTGGGAGTGAGTAGGGAGCAGAGCTTTCCCCTGCCTTGGACTGCTTCAGCTCAGTAGTTGAGGTCTTTGTAAAGATCAACACTCCCAAAAGAGGCCCAAATTAATTATGCCTCAGGTATTTGTCCAAGAGTGAATCAGTGAAGACATGGGTGACCCCCTTTTTTCAAAAAGACAAACGTCTGCAGGTGATTAGGCTGAAGCAAGCCTGCTTTAGGGATTCAATCCCTACTTTGTGATAAGTGGACTTTGCAGTGTGTACTTTGTGTTAAAGGAAGTGGCGGGGACGGAAGGAAGAGAGGTAAAGAGAGAAAACAAGATGGTACAATCTGCCTATAGCTGGTCTAAACTCCTCATGTCTACACTAACTCTACCCTGTTCCCTTGTCAATAACATCAAAAGATATTTTGGTATGCAACACCTTGGTGTAAGGTTACACCTTTTGGGATGGGTGCTCCCTTTGAATTCTGTTTTCAAGGCTAGCTCCTACTGGGAGGCGGGCTCACAGAAGACAGGTGTTACCGGACCTCTGAAAGGATAAAAGGAGCAACACTGTCATCCAGTCTCCTGCCCTGTCACTTGGAAGAGCCAGGATGTCTCACTAGAATATGCATAGCCCTTCCACAGCTGAGCTGGGCTTACAGTACTGACACATATACAACATCAAATTGATGTGGCTGCAATAAGTATGAGAGATGCTAGCCACCATATGTTAACTGGAGTATGGCTTATATTTAAATGTTACACCTGCCACCATGATAGTAAGTCGCATAGTTATGTGGTTTTGGGAACAGAGGTGCATATCTTAAATGCGGCCCCTGCACTGCAATGACTTGAGTTTCACTGCAGCTGTCAATAAGGCACGTGTGTGTTTTCACTATATATTTGCAATGGAGTTTCCTGAAAGTGTGAGCCTGGTTAGCAGAGCGCCCTCTCTGAGAGAGAATTATCCACATATTTCTATATTTTTATATTTAAAACCAAATAAAAAAACACAGGGCTTCTACACAGTTGCCAGATGGCAATTCTTCACAGAGTGCCCCTTTGAAGTATGGGCAGAGCTCCTCTGCTTGAGTGGAGACATTACCCTATCTCCTAGAGGGACAAAGGAGTATATCAGCCTGCCTATTGCCTCACTCGCTGGACAGGCGAGGGTCAGGCTGCCATGAATATGCATTACTCTTACATAGCTGGTCTGGGCTCACAGGATTGACATTTGTAAAATATGAAATAGTGTGTGGCTTTAAATATTGTGGGCTATCATTCACCATATCAAAACTAGGCATGGCTTATTCTTAGAGTTTACCCTGACACCAGACTGATAAGGTCACCTGTGAACATGCCCTGTACTACTGAAGAGCAGGTGCTGCAGTTGTCAGAAGACCGATGCAGCAGGCCACAGGTTTACACTATGCTTTTGGCATGGATCTTTATGAAGGAGAGTTCTTATAAGCCACACCATTTTATTTATTAAAAAAACAAAAAAGGACAGGCTACCTCACCCTCACCAGATGACAAAACTTCAAAGTAAGTATATTTGATTCCAGGAAAGAAGGATTGAAGTACTCAGTACAACCTAACAAGGGGCAAATTAGTTGTTTTAAATAGATGTTTTTTTTAGTATTTCTTAATGAAATGCAAGATGGATGTTTTTAGTATAGGGTAAGGGGTGCTGTTGTCCCCTAGGTTTAGAGCATGGCTTGAAAGGGCTTGCCACTTGTCCTTCCCTCTTAACATTAATTGGTTTTGGCAGGCAATATAGTGGCTCCTTGTATTTCTTTAACCTTGTGAGATGCTGTGTGTTTTGGCCCAGCAGGCAAATTGTCGTAGTGGCTTTACAGCAGGGGTGCACAACTGATTTTGGCAGAGGGCCAAATGTACCTTACATTCTGCCTATAGTGGGCCCGAAAAGTAAATGTGGGTGGGGCAGAGAGCTGAAATACTTTGCATTCGTTATTGACTCCCGAATGAAGATTAAGAGTTGGGCTGTGTCACTTGCATCTGTGCTCTCATCAAGGGCCGCTGAAAAGAACTTGACATCCTTACATTGCATTTTCAGTTGGCTGTAACAATTGTCAGCCATGTCTACAATACGCCGCTGGACACTCATCCGTGAAAGGGGAACATTTGCAAAAGCATCTTTTTCTTCTTTACACAAAGCCCCGCAAATCTCCATCAGGCAGTCTTTTAGAAATCCCCATCTGTGAAAGGACATGCTGACCTTGTAATAAGCTGTACAACCTTATAACTTGCAAAGCTTGCACATTCAAATTCTTTTTTTTCTGGGCAAAAACACCCTGTTGCTTAGTCAGCTGTGTTTTTAGCTCCCCAGCTTTCTTACTTCTCGCTTCCCCCTGCAAATTCTTATATTGTGACTGTTTCGTTTCACAATGGCGGTGGATATTATATTCCTTGGGGCCTGCAATGAGTTCGAGACAAATGAGACACGAGTACACATTAGGTTTGGACTCGATGAAAAAAAAATCTCAGTCCACTCATCCTTAAATTGACGGTGGTCCTGGTCAATCTTTCTTTTTTTTAACTGCACTGGACATTGGCAGGGACATCTTTGGAGCACAAACAGTGATGCAATGCATCCTGGGGCCTGTATACTGAGATGGAGTACCAACGGTAAAGGGCAGGTTCAATGATACTTCGGGGGAGATACAAACTCCATTGTTATGCTCCTAATACGACGGTCCAAGTCTAGATTACATACAAATTATTTACTTTTTAGACAAGCCTAGAATTGACAAAAGAACGGTATCATATAATATTATCCCCAACAAAAATATATAATATTTCGGGTTTTTGGGAGCAGGGGTTGCGGGGGTGTCCCCCGGTCCCTTTTAAAATAATACAGGGGCTGCGGGAGTGTCCCTGGCAGGTTCAATGCCTTAATATTGCCGCAATAATATGGCAATATTTTTGTATGACGATATTTTTTCTGGGGATATTAATACATGGAACCCAAAAGAACAAGATCAGATACAGAACATAGCCTTGCCAGCACACAGTTTCATGTACTTATTGATGGATACTTCCTTCAGGAATAGCGGGCTGCATAGCATATCAAACTGCTATGTTTGAGATTAAGGTGGTGAATGCAGGGATTTGCTGGCCCTACTACAGTAGCCATTTGAAATTGTGGCAGAGCTGGGCCGTACACATCCCACCTTCAAACCAAACATTCAGCCAGAACACAAAATGTAGAAACGTACACAAATGCACTGTCAGAAGCTTCAACTTTCTAGAAAAGTCATTTTTGCAAGACTGAAACTGCCATAAGGTGTACATGCCCTGGAAAGTTAGTGCTCAACATAGGAGGGCAGTGGAGGGGACAGTGTGGAGCAGCACTACTGCACCCTTCTGTGTTAATGCTTCAAACTTTCCTAGACAGTGATCTTTCTATAGGGGTGGGTATTTGTAGCTATTTCCATTTAGTTATTGCATTTGGTCTGTTTAATTAAAGTATGTATATTGTATTGCCCCTTGATTGGACATTCTGTTATTTTAGACTGCTATACTTTGCGGTTTGGGTCAGCCATACTCTTGGGAGTATAGCCTTCATTGGGTCAGGTTTAAACAAAAGGCGAAGGCGGTACACTTCTTAACTTTGCCTGTTTTAGCTTTATGTTGTTCAAAGAGCCACACAGAGAGCCCAAGCTAGTGTAGTGTCATAAGAAACAGTTTTCACCTGGTCGGGAGTCTGAGGTCTACGTTTGTTCCCAGTTTCTAGGTTGTCTGCATGAAGGTGGATCTGGGCACTTTCTTGATTGTTCCCCTGTCTGCTTCCTTGTCTATCTGGAATTGGGAGATGAGATCGCAACATTACAAAACATCACCCAACACTACATGACGGCTACCAACCGAAAACGCACCTACGCTAAGTGACCGGTTTCTGTGAGCAGATGCGGCGAACAGCAGTTCACCGTTTTTTTTGCTATTCTCCCGCTCAGTCCTACTAACAAACCGTGCCATCCTGCTTGCATTACAGATCCGCCAGAGTTCCAAGAGACCACACAAGTGGCAACAGTGTGCGATACAAGAACCTTTAACATAGCATAACATAACAGCCATCTCACTGCCTCTTCACAGTGCAGTGCAAGCACTACTTGGACGAGCTGCAATTCATTTAATGAGGCAGTATGAGCACTTCCCAACAAGGCTGCAAAACCTCATTGTTACAGTACACACACTTCTTAGGGTTGGCCTGCTTTCATTGGGATAGTAATTATGAATATTTCTATATTAACACCCAATGATTTATATAGTCATGGCTAGCCTCGGTGTAATTTGGCACTGTTGTACTATTGCTGTTTGAGTTGCTACAGTTGTCACATCACAGCCCTCTTGAGATTACCACCTGCCCTCGGCCTTGTGCTATATGTTATAGGCATTAAACATATTTCCACAGCATTAGCCATTACACAGGTGTATGATAGTTTTGGATGACATCAGAGCTTTGCAAACATACCACCTATGAACTCATGGGGTAATAAAGGTGATCATTGGTAAGCTAGTTTGTATCATGAGTGAAGCTCAGCCATCGTTCAGTGCACTCAGACTCATGCCCTGAGAGTCCCTCTACTGTTCTTATGAGGACTGGTGTAAATCTGAACATCCTTGTGATGCGACTTCGTACAAAACGCATCTGGAGCCGCAGCATAATTCTCTATCTGCCTTGAATGTGCGGTTTTAGTCCAACTCAGTCCCTCATATGCACAAAAGTCCTGGACCTCTGATGTGATGCTCACAACCATGGACCGAGAGCGTTCTGTGCACACAATTCTGATACATCACCCCTCCCACCAAAAATCACTTTTGCAGTGCCCCCTGAATCATGATCCTCGCACATTCTGTGCAGCGTATATGGCCCATCTGACCTACGTCCATCAATTTGCAATTGTTCAAAACCTGTTTGCTGATGATCCTCAGAGGTACATTTCAAATCTCACCCCCCACAAACATACATACTCATACAGACCCGATCCCCACACCCCATCATACAGACTAACATACACCATGCATACATACCCATACAAACCAGAACTCCCACCCCCCACCTCAGCATGCAACTAACAAGCATACACGGAGAGGGCGCTAGAGAGCCGTCAAAGATGGCGGCCTCCCTGTGAGCTCCGTGGAGCTCCCTAAAAGATCCTGAAGAATCGTGTGTTCCGTGGCATCTACACAGTTTTCAATCCTCAGTTATCGACAGCTGTGGCGTTTCTACTTAAGCTCCTGCCTTTATTTCCTCTGACTGCCGTGGTTTCGCCCGTGGGCGACGGATTGTGAGGCCTCCACCCCCTTCCTCCCTTCGGCTGCCCGGTGAACGTGGCCTCGCTGGGGCCGCAGCATACTGATACGCTGGGAAAACCTGATCCGCCCACGCCCACACGAGCCGCGGCACACGCCTCGTCGGAACCCCCGCAACGCGGGGTGGAGCGGATGATCGTGTACCCGCGGGGCTCGTCGAGGACAGCCAAACCACCCATCACATGCCACCGGAGCTCCCAGTAGACCGGAGAGGGCCGGCGGGAGAGCGGCCGCGACCGACGAGTCGGGGGAGCTGGCAGGCTTCGCTGGCGGCGTGGTCGACGCAGCGGAGAGAGCGGAGGAAGTGCAGCGGAAAGACAGGTACGAGCGCCCTGCGCCCCCGCTGCGGCCGCAAGAGCCCGCGACAGGCCTGTCTGACATCCTGAGCCCCCGTGACCATCGGCTGGCGATTTCCCTCTGCGGCTGAGGGGGGACTGGGGAGCGCGGCGGAGATCCGTGATGTTACATCTATAAAGCGTGGGACCTGCAAGTAGTCATCTCGCCAGGCCCAAGATATCTAAGATCACGCGCCTAATATCGGAAGTCCAAATCAGACATTCGGTACAGCCACACCCCCAGCACCGGACTGCAGCCTAGCCCAGAACAGAGCCCAGAAGCCCAGAACAGAGCGCTATCTAAGGACGGCCTAAGCATAATCTAATCGACACATCTACTCTGAATTCACGGGCGTTCACTGCCTCTCCACCCCAGCCTGAGGCAACAGTGCAAAAACGAATCTGCGACCCGAATACCACACGGCAGGCCAGAGGCCCCCCCATCTTTCTAGCGACCAGTACAATCGGCGTGCATACAGCTGAACCCTTCAGGCGCATCGCACGTCACCCTCCTGGCATCCCGCCATCCATATTCACCTCAAGGATGGGGAAAAATGATAGGTCGCAGAGGAAATTAAACTTTGAAGGCTGCGTCTCCGCCAAAACAACCGCCCCAACCAGCAGACCACAATCACCCAATCAAGAACAGCCCCATGAAGTCGGAGAGCCACAAGAACTTGATATTAGGGAAATCCTGCTGGATCTCAAGGCTGGAATAGGAGGCCTAGGGATCAAACTAGACTCCCTTTCTTCCAAAGTCGACCAACTCCAGCATAGACTAGAGAAGCACGCCGACAGACTAGATACCGTTGAACAGAGGGTCTCCGACCTTGATGACGGTACATCGACCTTAACTACCAGAGTATCCTTATTGGAGGCGCAAGTGAAGGCGGTGAGTGCCAAGAATGAAGATCTAGAGGGACGCTCCCGGCGAAATAACCTAAGGATTGTCGGCATTAGGGAACATCAGCCCACCTAAAGAATGGAAGAATACATAGAGAAGATCTGCACGGACCTGTTCGGGACAGAGATCCTATCGAAGCTCTTCGTGGTTGAGCGGGCCCATAGAGTTCCCAATACAAGACCCGTCCCAGGAGCAAATTCTCGACCCATCATAGCAAAACTGCTCAATTACAGGGATCGTGACACCATTCTGAGAGCCGCCAGGGACAAGGGGGTCCATCAACATGATGGAGACAAGATTCAATTCTTCCCGGATTTCTCTAAAGCAGTTCAGGCGCAAAGGCTTTCATTCACAGCAGTGAAACGTAGATTGCAAGAGAACCAGATCCAGTATTCCATGCTTTTTCCTGCGAAACTCCGTATACAATACGGAGGCAAAACTCAGTTCTTCAACACGCCTGAGGAGATCAATGAATACCTAGACGGCAATGGCTGCAGACCCGCTCCGAACGATGCAAACCCCCAAAGAGGAAACAGACCTAGAAGAGAGCCGCCATAAAGACCCACCCCGCAGCTGTCACAGATAGGAAATATCTTGTTTTCATAAAGGCAATAACATCACCACCATGGAACAAACTCTCAATGCGACTGGGAGCCAGCCTCCTCTTGGAGGGCCACTAGCACCCCTAGCACAGCAATGCTAACTGTTTGGTTTACCGAGGACTGTTCACCACGGGCCAGTTGGGAGTTGCCCGTGCACGGGAGGGTGGGTATACCGTGGGCCTGTTGGGGGTTGCCCGCAAAAGGGAGGGATCCAAAAGTTACCAAATTATTCTCGTCCAACCAATTGCGTTCAAGCACACAAGCACTGCAATGAGAGACAGGCCCCTCCGCACCTTCAAGTACTTCCGGATCCGCATGACAGGGGTGGCATCAGCCCCCTCCCTTTTGTCGTCACAAGATGGGTCTAATTAAAACCGCTACCTGGAACATCAGAGGTGGCAACCAATCCTCCAAACTCAGGAAAGTTCTTCAATACTTACGGAGACACAAGATCACTATCTCTATGCTGCAGGCGACCCACCTTACACCATCGGCAGAGCAGCATTGGGCCCGCTCATGGGGTTGCCATAGATACTTCTCTTCGTATTCCTCGTACGCGAGGGGCGTTGCAATACTGATCGACAAGAAGGCCAGCTTCAGTCTGATCGGTTTTAGGAAAGATGAAGAGGGCAGGTTCCTGCTGGTGAGGGGTCTACTTGCGGGGAAAGAAATAGTTCTGGTGAACACCTATGCCCCCAATGTCGACGGATCGAATAACTTCAATTGGATCATGTCAAACCTGGAAACAAACACCTCAGCAACTATCATCTGGGGAGCAGATCTCAACACCCCCCTAAACCCCCATATCGACAAATCACATGGTCCGAGCAACAGAATCTCCAAGGCCAGTCGCCAAGTTACAGAGATCTGCCAGGCCTTTGAGTTATCCGACATTTGGAGACACTCCCATCCAAACTCCCAGGACTACACCTTTCACTCAGCAGTCCATAACACCAGCTCCCGCATTGACTATCTACTGGTATTGTCCAGGAGTCCGTTCAGCTGGGGCCCCTGCCAAATTCTACCACGATCCCTATCCGACCACTCCATGGTCACACTCGAATTTACGCTATCCGAAATGCCGAAAACCCCCGTGAATTGGAGATTCAAATCGGGTGCGCTTTTAGACCCTATCTTCGCAGATGAACTCCGGCAAGACATCACCACCTTCCTCGAGACGAACCAAGGCTCAGTCGACTCACCCGGCACGCTATGGGAAACATTAAAATGCTACGTGAGGGGCGTATGCATGGCTAAAGAAAATGGCATCCTGAAGCTGATCAGGCGAGAGTTAACAGATAGTGAACGACGTCTGAAAGACCCGGAAAATAAGCAAACAACATCCCCAGACGCGCAGACCCGAGCCGACCTAAAGATGGAATTAGTAAAATTCCAAACAGCAGCCGAACGTGAAATGAAATTCTTGGGCCGCAGACATAAGATCAGACAGTACGGCGAGGGGCAGAAACCCGGGGCACTCCTGGCCCGCCTTTTGAGACTTGATCAGACACCCCCCCCCCCAGGTGGAATGCATCCGAGACACGAACGGGAACCTAACATACACTGAAGAAGACATTGTGAACACATTTCATAAATTTTACCAAGACCTGTACAGCTCCCAAATCACTAGTAACCCGGAGGAGCTCCGGAACTACCTTAATGATACTGAACTATACTGGGTTATCCATGACCTTCGCGAACCTTTGAACGAGCCCATCACGCACTCAGGGGGAAATCACAGAGGCAATAAAATCTCTCCCAAACACTAAAGCACCTGGCCCCGACGGTCTCACCGGCGAATTCTATAAAGCTCACGCACTCACGCTAGCCCCACTGCTCCTTCAAGTATACGAAGAGGCCTTAGAGCAAGGGATTCTTCCGCCCACCCTCCGCGAAGCCAATGTCACTCTCATTCACAAACCAGGCAAACCCTGAGACGACTGTGCCTCCTATAGGCCGATCTCATTGATCAACCTCGACAACAAGATTCTAGCCAAGATCCTAGCAAACCGTCTCCTTCCCCTCATGCCCGCACTGGTCCTGGGTGACCAAGCCGGCTTTATTCCCGGACGCAGTACGACATATGGCATTCGCCGACTGTTTGGAATCATCGCTGCACTCGACCCATCACAGCAGGCCATCGCAGTATTATTAGATGCCGAAAAGGCATTCGACTCCGTCGAATGGCCATATCTCTTTGCAACACTCACACAAATGGGTCTAGGGAAAACCTTTATCAGGATGGTCTCATTACTATACAATGAACCCCGCTCCTACATCACCCTTGGCTCTACCAGACCTCCCGGAGTTAAATTGGAACGGGGAACTAGGCAGGGATGCCCCCTATCAGCCCTCATATTTGCTTTAATTATGGAACCACTTGCCTCCAGGCTAAGAAGGCACCGAATCGATAGAGGCCTCACCCTGGGCCCACAAAGACTGATCGTCTCCCTCTACGCGGATGACGTAATGCTGTTCATCAAAGATCCCCAAACAAATCTCAATCCGGTCATGCGCGAGGTGATCCGATTAAGCGGCATCTCTGGTCTCAAAATAAATCATTCCAAATCAGTAATATTCCCGCTAACAACAGCCACCCCTCAGTTCCGAGACGACCACAGATTTAGTCGGGAAAGCACGGGGGTTCGCTATCTCGGCATTCTCATGTCACTTAATCATGACGAGATATTTAAAGATAAATATGGCCAAGTACTCCAATCCCTCCGTGAGCGTGTCCAGAGATGGAAGTCGCTTCCCCTAACACTATGGGGGAGGTTTTCACTAACTAAAATGATGATTCTCCCCAAACTTCTCTATCTGTTCACGAATATACCCCTAATACTCCCACGCTCATTCCTGCAGAAAATTAGAAGTCTCATTTTGGAACTAATCTGGGCGGGCAGACCGGCGAGAGTCGCCTACACAACACTGACGTTACCGGTGTCACACGGTGGCCTTGCACTTCCGGACATTGAAAAGTACTACTGGGCCGCTCAGGCGCAATTTCTTAGCCATTGGTATGCCTCTGAGTATGTCCGTCCACATGTACAGGTTGAGCGCGCCCTGGCCTCCCCAGACTTCTTAACAGCTGTTATCCTCATACGCCATCTGGAGGAAAATCGCCCGTAATCACGGAATACAGATAAGATACTCCCCGCTACTACCTGTCAAGTTTATTCCCGGCATTCCCCTAACCAACGAAAAAGTTTTTCTGATCTGGCTAAATAAAACCAACATAAACTCTATGGGGGACCTGTTCCCAGACGGCGTGTTCATTACCCCACAACTGCTCAGGGAGAGGGGCGGCACCACTTCACTCGACATTTTCCTTTACTTCAGATTGCGTCATACCCTGCAGGCCTGCTTCCCAACATTCCCTAAACAACCACCAACGTGGACCCTGCTGCACAATGCGATCCAGGCCAAGGGAGAAGGAAGATTAGTGTCCATAATTTACAAATCATTGCTCGCTGACTCAACTGTGACCGCCGCTAAGGCGAAGCGCAGATGGGAAACGGCCCTTCATACCACGATACCCGAAGACGACTGGACTTACATTCTCCGGCAAACCCAAAAAGTAGCGCTAAACACTCGCTACAAGCAGACCCATTTTAACTTCGTGCACCAAACATACTATACTCCCCAAAAGAAACGACATCACCACCCCGAGGCCTCAGACCAATGCGAAAGATGTGGCACCCCCTCCGCCGACTTCGTCCACCTCGCATGGCACTGTCCAGGTATAGCCCGATTCTGGTCCTCAGTTCTACAACACACGAGCAACATATTGGGCGAGGTGCTGGCCACTGACCCAACAGTCGCGCTCTTGGGTATGACAAGACACCTGCAAACCCCGGTGCGAAAGCTGGCCTCTCTGCTCCTAGTGCTCGCCCGTAGAAGGATAGCCCTGGCCTGGGGACGTGGCCCCCTTCCCTTGCTCACCGCATGGAAGAAAGATATCCTTTACTGTCAAGACATGGACACTGAATTCACACGGACCCTTCCCCTACATGCGCGACCACCTGACATTTGGGGTCCTTATATTCGATACTTACTCACTACCACCGATGTTGCACATTCCCAATCTCAGACCCAGCAATCACAACCCAGATAAAGATCCAGGTCCCACTATCCACACGAGTACCCATAGAGTGGACTTTCCGACAGAACAAATAGCCCGATGAACATGTGATCCGCAATTATCCGATGTGTTTTCTGTGTGCTATGAACGTAACGTTTGGCTTTTTTTTTTCTCCCTTTTTTGTGTTAAATAAACCTGTTGTCACAGGTGGTTCTTTGTATGCTTATGTTAAAACCTTAAAATAAAGTTTAAAAAATAAAATAAATAAAAAAAAAAAAACTAACAAGCATACACCATGCACCCATACCGACCCAAACCGCCAAACCCCAACTCAGCATACAAACTAACAAGCATACACCATGCACCCATACAGACCCGAACCCCCCCACCCCCAGATGAGCATACAATTAACAAGCATACACCATACACCCATACAGACCCAAACACCCAACCCCCAACTCAGCATACAACTAGCAAGCATACACCATGCACCCACACAGACCCGAACCCCCCACCCTCAACTCAGCAAACAACTAACAAGCATACACCATTCACCTATACAGACCCAAACCACCCACCCCCAACTCAGCATACAACTAACAAGCATACACCATGCACCCATACAGACCCGAACCCCCCAACCCCAAACTCAGCATACAACTCACAAACATGCACCATGCACCCATAAAGTACCAGAACCCCCACCCCCCAACTCAGCATACAAACTAACAAGCATACACCATGCACCCATACAGACCCGAACGCCCCACTCCCAACTCAGCATACAAACTACCCACCACTGCATCTCAACATACACACAAAAACAAACAAGCAGGCGGACCCGACACCCCCCCAACCACTGCATCTCAACATACACACAAAAACACAAAAACAAACATGCAGGCAGACCCGACACCCCTCCTCCCCACCACCACTGCATCTAAACATACACACAAAAACAAACATACAGGCAGGCAGACCTGACACCCCCCCACCACTGCATCTCAACATACACACAAAAACAAACATGCAGGCAGACTCGACACCCCCCCACCACAGCATCTCAACAGACACACAAAAACAAACATACAGGCAGACCCGACACCCCCTCCCACCACCGCATCTCAACATACACACAAAACCAAACATGAAGGCAGACCCGACACCGCCCCCACCACCACATCTCAACACAAACACAAAAACATGCAGGCAGACCCAACCCCCTATTTACCGGATGTGCTGGAAGGCAGGCTAGCTGGAACGCTGGCAAGGTTTGTGTTACTACGGCTAGCGTCAAGCCTTATTGACCACGCCAGGTGTAGTGCTGGCACTCCATTGGTGCAGCACACCTGCACTGCGTGGTTTGTGGGAGCTACGTGGTGTGTGTGCACTGAGTCAATGAGGGTCAGCGTTTCGTCCAGCCCGTAAGACCAACAAAGATGCTGCCTTAACATACCCAAGTTAAAACTGAAAACAGCAGGGGGGTCGAGCTTCCCAGTGCTTTGCATTAAATGTTGGAATTCACTTCCCACAGCTATCAGAGCGGAGCCCGCCTTCTGGTTCTTCAGATCTAAAGTAAAAGAATGGCTCATTGCCTAACTACCTAGTGGTCTCTACTGAACCTCTAAGTATACTCGGACTTACGTCTATGTAATGACTTCACTGGCTGTTTCTCCAGGCTGCAGTCATACTGGTCACTACGTGCTCATAATTGTAACTTGTTTGTCTTGCACCTTTGTCTATACTTCACTACCATTATTGGACCTCTTGTAACCCGGTCCTAATTTATTTTCATACACTGCATCTAGAACCGCTTATTCACATTTTGTTTATGGACCATGTGTAACCCGGTCCTAACAACTGCTGTTTAATTCATTCTGCATCTGCAATTTGTAACAAATTTCTCTACGCTCAAGCGCCCAGATACCTCAGGTTGAGGTGCGCTCTATAAATAAAAAACAAAACTAAAGACTTTTCCTAATGGAGGGCGGGCGATTTAGGAAAGTCTTTGTTGCTGGCGGTCCGGACAAAACGGAATGGCGGGCCGCAACTGGCCAGCAGGCCATAAATTGTGCACCCGTGCTTTACAGCATCTATGAGCTGTGAGGGATTGGTTATGGTAAGTAGTGGAGCAAGCGAGCAGGGGAAAAAATGGAAAACAGCCAGGCTTAAAAAAACAGACATCACCGAGGTCCTCCCCATCGGGAAAATGTAAAGAATGCGGGGACACGGGGGTGTCTCCCAAGAGAGGGCAGAGAGGGAGGCAGGTTAATTTGAGGAGAATGAGATCCCACTGCTTATAGGTTACAGTGGCACACAACACAGAGCCCACAGGTGAGACCCCATGCCACCCTATGGTCTGAGAAGGAACTTTGGTTTTCAGCACGGGTTGGAAGCTTCACGAAAACGTTCGACAGCGTCAGTTTAAGATTGAATTTGCCACACAGCGTTCTTTGCCCTCGGGGCTTTCATGTGCACCCACACATGGCGGCTTAACACTGCCATCTTTCTCCCAATTTGTTGTTAATTGTTGGCTTTTGGCGATTCACTGCGCCATGACGCGTCGGTTAGAATGTGGATTCATTCCACCATGATTGTTTTGATTTATTCTCCCTTCTAGATTTCTGTGCGTTCACGCTTATTGGCACACACCATTTACCACCCACATCACACATTTTATCTCTTCATAGAGCCTCTTCTGGCATACTCTCAGGCCCAGGAGCACTTACCGGCAGTGCTGGACCTGATGGTGGGATTCAATCAATACCACAGGCTGAAACCACCTTCTTCTTGTATAAATTGAACACAAAATGTGAGACCTCATCCACAGGTACTCTACTTCCTTGAACATAGCCAACCACTCCTCCTTGCTACTCATTGACAGACTTTTGTGCTCGAATGAGTCCCCATCCACACTCACTGCATTGGATCTGTCTTTTGCAGCACTCCATTCTTACTGGGAATCACAGACAGCCCGCATTCTACCACGCTTTTCTGTTTGCTGCCCACTGTCATCACTCCTTCGCCCGGAGGAGGGCTGGGCTCATTTTTCGCCTACATGTCGCCCCCTTCACTACAGGGTTATCAACCTACTCCATTTTGCGGAGACATTCCCAAAACAGACTGGTTGCAATCAACATTAACAGGCCGATTCATGGAATCAACGTGCGCCGAAAAAACGGCGCACGCGTGCGAAACCGTGCGATTCGCAATGAAATAGCGAAAATCGCAGTGCAAGTGCGATTATCGCACAGAAAACATCGCACATCTATTTATGGAAGCCCGTGCACGCGCAAAATGTGGGATGTGCGCTGAAAAAGTGAGCGGCGCACGCTGGCGCACGCTAGCGCACGCTGGCGCACAGGTCATCGAACGCTGTGCGATAAGGCCACAGCGAATTTGCACATGGCGCGGCGCACATAACAAAAGTAGGCGTAACACGGGGCGTCACACGCAGAATGGGGAACAACTCGTGAAAATGTGGGCGTCACGGGGAAGTACAGGAGGCAAGTGCGCAGAACGCCCACACGCTCGCCTACAACACGTATTCATGGAATCGAATAGGGAAAAACAGCGCACGGCCAAAGACGCGCACAGGCCCATACATGTCCGCCACACGAAAGCAGGCGGTAGCGTCCCTGCACAGGAAAAAAATGTGCGCCAAAGTCCTACACGCGCGAGAAGCCCCACACGCGATCGGGCCTGGGGGAGCATGTGCGTGTATCTCAGAGGTGTGCGAGAAGTCCCACACGCGATCGGGCCTGGGGGAGCGTGTGCGTGTATTTCAGAGGTGCGCGAGAAGTTCCACACGCGACCGGGCCTGGGGGAGCGTGTGCGTGTATTTCAGAGGTGCGCGAGAAGTTCCACACGTGATTGGCCTGGCCGCGTGTATTTCAGGGGTGCGCGAGAAGTTCCACACGCGATTGGCCTGGCCGCGTGTATTTCAGGGGTGCTCGAGAAGTTCCACACGCGATTGGCCTGGGCGCGTGTATTTCAGGGGTGCGCGAGAAGTTCCACACGCGATTGGCCTGGGCGCGTGTATTTCAGGGGTGCGCGAGAAGTTCCACACGCAATCGGGCCTGGGGGAGCGTGTGCGTGTATTTCAGAGGTGCGCGAGAAGTTCCACACGCGATTGGCCTGGGCGCGTGTATTTCAGAGGTGCGCGAGAAGTTCCACACGCGATTGGCCTGGGCGCGTGTATTTCAGAGGTGCGCGAGAAGTTCCACACGTGATTGGCCTGGGCGCGTGTATTTCAGAGGTGCGCGAGAAGTTCCACACGCGATTGGGGCTGGGGGAGCGTGTGCGTGTATTTCAGAGGTGCGCGAGAAGTTCCACACGCGTTTGGCCTGGCCGCGTGTATTTCAGGGGTGCGCGAGAAGTTCCACATGCGATTGGCCTGGGCGCATGTATTTCAGGGGTGCACGAGAAGTTCCACACGCGATTGGGCCTGGGGGAGCGTGTGCGTGTATTTCAGAGGTGCGCGAGAAGTTCCACACGCGATTGGCCTGGGCGCGTGTATTTCAGAGGTGCCCGAGAAGTTCCACACGCAATTGGGCCTGGGGGAACGTGTGCGTGTATTCCAGAGGTGCGCGAGAAGTTCCACACGCGATTGGGCTGGGTGCGGGTATTCCAGGGCTGCGCGGGAAGTTTTACACGCTCGCCTACTACACGTATTCATGGAAACGAACGTGGCCAATCCGGAAACACGTACGCCAGCAGGAAGTAGGCGTACGTCCACCCGCACAGCATAAAAGTGCACGCAAACAACAAACAAGCTCAGACGCCAGGATGAACATACCGTTCCTAGCAGCAGTGGCCATGGGATACCGCAGGAGGAGGAGGAGGATAGTCCGGGCCAGAATTTTTACACCCAGAACCAGCCTTTTTGGGATGCCTGATGACCATGTGTATGGGAGGTACAGGTTTCCACCTCACATAATACTCGACCTGTCAGTGAGTGGGAGGATGACCTCACATCAACCACCCTGTGCTCCCAAGCACTCAGCCCCCTGGAGAAGGTCCTCAATGTACTGCACTTCCTGGCCACTGGATAATTTCAGCGGACAAGTGCCATAGTGGGGGGGGTATCACAGGCCACGCAGTCACGCTGCCTACACCAGGTCTTGGCCATCATCACTGCACACCCATCAGGCCGCAGGCACATATACCTGCCCAGAACACCTGCAGAAAGGCAGGCTGTTGCCCAGGATTTCTACAGGGTGGCACAATTCCCCAAAGTGCTAGGTGCCATTGATTGCACCCATGTGGCTCTACGTCCCCCCAGGGCAACTGAGCACATCTATAGAAACCGCAAGCACTGGCATTCCATCAACGCCCAGGTAGTATGTGATGCCAAGGGAATCATCACCTCAGTATACGCCAACTATCCAGGCACCACCCACGACAGTTTCATCTACAGAATGTCTACCCTAAACCGGGACATAGAAGCTGGGCGGCATGGCGATACATGGCTGCTCGGTGAGTATAAATGCCACTGCGCATGCATGCATGTCAGATACTGAGTAATGTCACAACCCCACTGATGATACCCATCACCACCTCCCCAGGGGACAGTGCCTACCCTCTCAGCACCCACATGATGACGCCAATTCGGAACCCCACCACGCCACCCCAGGTAAGATACAACACAGCCCACATTGCAACCCGGGGCATCGTGGAGCGCACATTCGGAGTGCTCAAGTCACGCTTCTGCTCCCTTGACCGTTCTAGCGGGCAGCTGTTATACGCTCCCCCAGTAGTGTTCAGGATCATAGTGGCAGCATGTGTCCTGCACAACGTTGCAACACGCCGGGGCCTGGCCATGGACATCACATCCCCAACCACATGCATTCCCACTGCGCATGGGAGGGGAAAGGGCACGAGGTGAGGCAGCCCGTACGCAGCTCGTGGCTAATTACTTCCCATAAAATCACACCCCTGTGGAGTGCACACAGCCCTGGCACATACCAGCTGACAATCAATGAGGATTGTAACTGACAATTATGATGTGTCAATGGACAGTCAACTGTCACAACCATACCAGCCTGAGATTGTACATCTGGAAGTGTTCCATTGTGTGCTTCCCTACCTACACAAACACCACCAATGCTGTGTTCAAAAGACACACTTCTATGCTGCTAAAATCATTACCCTCTTGCAAGACACAACATGACAACAGTGCCATGTCACCCAACCCCTCCCCAGCACCGCCACCCAACACACCATGGCATGACATGCCATGTGAGAGCAAACAAAGTCATCCCCCAAACATGACACGTGTCACAAGTACAAGTACAGTGTCCCTAATGGAAACTGGCCACACACAATATGCCCACATAAATGTAGAAACAACAACACACATGACCAAATACTTACCACAATACAATCGACATAGCATAAACATGACAGTACTAAGGCAAAGGATACGTAGTCTTACAACATGAGAATGCCAGCACATCCACCACCTCCAACAGTACAGTGCTGTTGCCACGCACATCTGGAAGTCCACTGCTCACAACATGAGCTCCATCTCCAAAGTGGACGGCCTTGTGAAGACATGAGGAATGAACCTGCAAATTAGGAGGGAGACATGGATGCACAAGCACACATCAATACACCATGCAGTGCACAATACAACAACAATATGCACTAGGAATTTATACACAGTATTGACTACAGACTGCCCACACAGCTCATGGGAGTCCAACGTCACTGTGTAATTCACTGTCACTTGGGCACACCCTTTGCAAGCCCATGGAAACGGGAAGCAGGAGGGGTGTGTGTCTCACGAACCCAAGCATCTAACCCAAACTCAGGACAAGCCTGCATGTGCCCAGCCGGAATACAGTATATGCCCACGGGAGCCACACAAGGCAACACACTGCAACAAAAAATCAAAAATCACAAATGGCCATGTGTGGGCCAGGGGGGGTGGGGGAGGCCACCCAGGAGGTCCGAGGACAGGGTGCCCACCAACAGCCACCTGCGTCAATGTTGCGAAAAAAAAACACCTCCATGGGCTCATGGCCTGCACGGCTACTAAATAGTGGGAGATTCACTGCTGGATTCGCTCTCCTCAACCTCTGCTGCTGCTGCCACAGGAGGTGGTGGTGCTATGGGAGGCAGCCCACGCAAAGCCCTGGTTTGGTCCTCCATGGCAGCAAGCATGCGGGTCTGGAAGGCCTCGTTCTGGAGGGATATGGTGCGGAGATCCCCATGCAACACCCGACGTGTTGCCCGGACCTCCGCCCGAGTTGCCTGCATCTCTGCTGAGAGCGTATGGGTGACGCGCTCCAGCAGCTGTTCCGTCCTGGTGACAGTGGAAGCCTCAAGGTCCACAAGAGTCTGCCTGAGGTGCCGGACCTCTCCCCTCAGGGCTTCCCTCTGTCCCTGGGCATCTATAGAAATTGATTCCCTCAGATTGTCCAGGGCCGCCTGTCTGTCCCTGTTGGACCCCAACATGTCCTCCCTGACTGATTGGCAAATGGAGTCTGTTGCCTGCTGTAGTAGCTCCATCTGCCTTTCTGGGGGGACAATGGAAGTGGCCACCCTCTCCATGGCTTGAGCAATCATTTCTGATGACGCTGCCTGTTGGTTGGCCATACCATAAATGGATTGCTCCCATGCGGTATTGCCTGGTGGCGGACGGCCACCGCGTTGGCGGGCACCACACCTGTCTGGGGCAAGGCGAACTGCGCCTTGCTGTGTCGGCACTGCCTGAGGCTGCAGGACTGCATTTCCCCTCTGAACTGCTGGCCCAGGAACAGGATCAGATGTTGCGGAGTGTGGCCCTGCATCCGTAACCACTACAGGCGCACCTACCAACACTGACATCCCCATAGTGGGCTCTACCCCTGGTGCAGGTGGGTCGGACAGAACAGTATCCCTTCCATGAACACATACCTGCGAATCCACATAGGCCTCATCCGAATCAACACCTGAAAAGAGTTCTGGGGAGGTGCAGCCAGGGACACCCCTGGACAGTATGGCCTGCAGCAAGAGAGGGTTCTCCCCCACCACCAAACCACGTCCCCCACTGGTGCCTGGTCGTGCTTCAGATCCCTCCTGGGCCTGCACCATCTCCTCTCCCTCAACAGCATCAGGTGCGTCATCCTCTGCAAAAACATGAAAGACAAAAAATGGAAACAGGTATTAGCACCATGGCACGCTATTAGGCCAGACAAGCTACAGTACCAGTACTTGATTTACACATGTCCCACATGACTATAACCCTCCCATGCATGCACTGTCCATGAGTTGGAAGGGGAGGAAAATGTCAGATAATTGATGACACCAAGATGGGAGAGCAACACATCAGCTGCATGCTGGCTAGCAGTGCCATCACACATTGGCCTGTGAGTGGCATGTCCAATACACATACATGACACATACCATCACACAGATGGCATGTACCATAGGCATGTCATATATGTGACAATAGGGCAGAGTGATGCGCAGTAGAACCAGGTGAATTCCTACAATCAGCCTGAATTAACAGAGCTAAATACGGAACAATGTTGTAGCAAGATGCCACTTCAACGGCAACTGGCACGATGTAGTGCAAAACGCCTACTGTGGCCAGAAGGGATACTGTAATACCCAAATCCCGGGGCGCCAAATGCATTGGATGAAGCACATGGGTGGGCCAAAACACTCAGGCACACACACCCTGACCTGGCACTCAACCAGAACCCCTCCCACAAACAACATACACATGGATCACACACACATGCATGTGCACTCAGCGGACAATGCCTCGTAATCTGGCAGTTCTCCCACACCTTGGATCTGCTCCTCTGTGACGTAGGTCCCAGCAACATGCTCATGTAGAGTGAGTTCTATGTCCTCTTGTGGAGACCCACCTCCAGTCACCAGAGTTGCGGCATGACTTCAGGCCAGCTTTTTCTTTGCCCTACGCTTAAGGTCGTTCCAGCGCTTGTAGCACTCAACAGCTGTGCGCCTCATAAACCCAAGGGCACTTATGCTGCCGCGATGGACTGCCAGTGTGCCTGACGTCGAGCAGGTGTAATCTTACACCCTGAAGTGACCAACATTTCGGCGTCATGTTCGGACACATACTGCACAAGTGCATCCAGTTCGGCATCATTGAAGCTAGGCTTCCTTGGCGTGCCGGACCGTGTAGCCGTGTCGGGGTCATCAGCCTGTAGTGGACGAGCACTATTCCTCTTTCTTTTTGTGGGTGGTGGGGATCCGGAGTGCCCTACGCCGCTCTGGACACTAGAGGCAGGAGCACCGGTGGACTGTGTAGTAGTAGTGTGCGATGGCACACTGACCACATGACTTTCTGCAGGCATTAGCTGAATTGTGATGATGGCAGGGGGAACCTCAGTCTGATGTACCGGGACCAACACTGTCCTTGCTGGGAGAGTCAGAGCTGGGGTGGACAGAGCTGCAGCTGCCCCTGCAGCCTCCCCACCCCACCTACTCGGGGCAGCAGATGACATGGCTGCCCCTGTACCACGTGGCCTGGTGACACTGGCTTGCGCCGCCACCCGTGGCCTAGACTTGGCGACCTGGAAGTCAGCCTGGGAGTCACCCTGTGCTAGGTCAGGTGCCACAACGGGCCGGTCCAACAAGGGCTGAGCAAGGATGGTGTCAGCCACGTTTCCCTCAACCATGGGGGGGGGATGTGTGTCCCTGACTGGTCCTCCACACGTGGGGGGCTAGGGGGAGTCTGCAAATCCTGGCCACGTCCCCTACCGCGCCCACCACACCCACCTCTTGAGGCTCGGCCACCTTTGCCACCCTTACCACTTGCTCGCCTCCCAGCCATGGCACTGATGGAGTTGTGCGTATGGGAGTTGCAGTGGACAATTGTCCTGGGCAATTGGGGGTCAAAGGGGTAGGGTACTAGATGGAATTCATACCCAAGTGCTCTAGCAAGGTTGTATGGAACCCCTGGGGAAAGATGACGGGTCACGCAACGCACAGGCACCCCTAAAACAGAAAATGACATGCACGCGACCCCTCGTAGACCACGTGCGTGGGAAAAGGAACCTGCACTACGCTGTGGCACCCAGAAAAACAAAAATGAACGTATGCGTGTCACACACAGCCTACAATGACCTCTGAAGGGGTACGCTACACACGGGGCTAGCACAGATGGTAAATACGTGCGCGACTCACCGTCTGCCTGGGAAAAGAGCGTGAAAAAGACGCGCATGTGCGCGTTGGCAACACCCCCGCCAAAAGAAGAATTGTACACTGTCTGAGGAGACAGGACAAAAGGAGAAGTCAACGCTGTTTGAGGAAACAGGTCGAAGAGAAAATCAGAAAAATACTGACAGAGGTAACAGGGAGTACGAACTAGAAACGTTGTGAAGTAAATCGCGTGTGAACCGACAAGAAGTATAGATTTCACCCACTCGCTCTCCACGGGAAGCACGTACAAGGAAATGACGTACTACACGCACCTTTTAAACCGCACCACACGTCCAACGTCACTTCCACATATACGCACTGAGGCACTATACTCCAATTACGTGGGCTGACACTCGGACGTGCAGTTTTTGGTCTTGTAACATTCCCCCGGGTACAGGGACACGCCCACGCGTGTCACGTCACAGACGCGCCTGCGCTGTCAGGGCCTTTGGTCCAATGGAATCGCGTACACAGGCCAATCGCGCACCCCTGAAATACACACGCCCAGGGCAATCGCGTGTGGAACTTCCCGCGCACCCCTGAAATACACGCGCACAGGCCAATCGTGCGTGGAACTTCTCGCGCACCCCTGAGATACACGCGCCCAGGCCAATCGCGTGTGGAACTTCTCGCGCACCTCTGAGATACACGCGCCCAGGCCAATCGCGTGTGGAACTTCTCACGCACCCCTGAGATACACGCGCCCAGGCCAATCGCGTATGGAACTTCTTGCGCACCTCTGAAATACACGCGCCCAGGCCAATCGCGTGTGGAACTTCTCGCGCACCCCTGAAATACACGCGCCCAGGCCAATCGCGTGTGGAACTTCCCGCGCACCCCTGAAATACACGCGCCCAGGGCAATCGCGTGTGAAACTTCCCGCGAACCCCTGAAATACACGCGCCCAGGCCAATCGCGTGTGGAACTTCTCGCGCACCCCTGAAATACACGCGCACAGGCCAATCGCGTGTGGAACTTCTCGCGCACCTCTGAGATACACGCGCCCAGGCCAATCGCGTGTGGAACTTCTCGCGCACCCCTGAGATACACGCGCCCAGGCCAATCGCGTGTGGAACTTCTCGCGCACCCCTGAGATACACGCGCCCAGGCCAATCGCAAGTGGAACTTCTCGCGCACCCCTGAAATACACGCGCCCAGTCCATTCACGTGTGGAAATTCTCGCGCACCCCTGAAATACACGCGCCCAGGACATTCGCGTGTGGAACTTCTCGCGCACCCCTGAAATACACGCGCCCAGGCCATTTGCGTGTAATACTTCTCGCGCACCCCTGAAATACACGCACACGCTCCCCCAGGCCAGATCGCATGTGAAACTTCTCGCGCACGCGTGTTCCCGACACCCGTAATACGCGTTCCGCGCTTTGCGTTTGCTGTTTGCCAGTCCGGTAAACTGGTGCAAGGTTGGCGCAGCCCTTTGCGATGGTTTTGCGATCTTGATGGCTTTTCCTTGCGCGAGGGCGTTCTTGGGGGTGTAACTGGCGCTGCTGCAGGGTCGCTGCGCCACTCTGCGCCACGTCTGCTTTTGGAGGTGAGAATCCATGAATACGCTGTGCGCGGAAATTGATTTTATCGCACGCGGCTGGCGCAGACATTCGCACGGGCACGCTGTGCTCCAGCCACGTGCGACACTTTTGAGAGGAATTACATGAATCGGCCTGTAAGTATACAGATGTAACTTTTCTATTAGACTACACTCTACAATATAGTGTACATTTCCAATATTGCTCTGTGCATTTCTTTAGTTTCTTTCTTTCCCCAAATAGTTTTGATTCTGTCATCTTTTAGTCACTGTTGTTTTCGAGTTATTGTGTAAATGCTCGCCCATGACATCTCTGCAAATTCACGATTTTGGACAGCAACAGCCGTACCCAAGCTGTTTGATAGAGAAATTGATTTTCCTTTTGGTTTGTGTTGCATGGCACCCCTGTGAGGGGCCATGGTACATTCCATGGAGTTGTGTGGTCACATGGTTACCCATGTGACCAACCTAATAAAAGGTCCGAGCCGCTTCCGGCTCGGCAGTCACGAGTGAACCTGACTCCGCGTGTGTGTGTTGTGTTGGTGCCGGGGGGGGTGCCTCGCCACGTGTGCTGGGCCCAAGGTCGGGGCCCAGCTTGAGGACGGTGCCCCTGCCGGGCAACGCCGTCCGGACGGTGCCCCTGCCGGGCAACGCCGTCCCTGTGGATCCCCCAGCCATGTGAGGCGGGTTGGGGATGCTACCCAGGCCTGGGTGCCCCCAGAGCCGGGGCCGCGGTGAGCCGGTTGCCAGCCGGCCATGTGGGGAGCTCCGGTGTCCCGGAGCGGGTGGGATGAACCCCCACCCTTCATCACGCGGCGTGATCGCCGCACTGCAGCGTGTGGTGTCGGGTGCTACCCGAGTGTGGGGCTGCCCGGTGGACCGGGACAGCCCCCAACAATGGCGACGAGGGCTGGAGCCCTGCGTGTGATGCGGCGTCGGCCGCGATGTGGAGGAGCGGAGACGACTCTCCCCCCTATCCCCGTGGGGGAGAGAAGTTTCTGCGGCGTCGGCCGCGAGAGGGGGGAGAAGTGTGCGGCCCGCGCCGCAGTGAAGAACGCGGGGGCTGCCTCTTTCCCCCGTCGGGAGGGAGGGTGCCCCGGCGTCGGCCGCAGCAAGGAGCGCTGGTGCGGCTGACATCGCCGCGGGAAAAGAGAAGGAGGCGGGCCCAACATCAGCTGGGCCCGCAAGGAAAACATGGTGGGCGAGCGGCCCGCCCGTCCCCCGAGGGAGACGGAAGAAGCCCGCGGCATCGGCCGCGTGGGTGGCTGCGCCCCTCCCCCATCGTGGACCTCTCCCCGGCATCAGGGAGGAGGGAAACGAGGGGCCGCGGAACTGCTGAGGCGGCCCCGACAGAGGAGCGGCATCGGCCGTGGCACGGAGTTGGGGTAGGGCCGCCTAACAGCTGACGCGGCCCCCAACGGAAGGCGGGCCCATCATCAGCTGGGCCCGGAAAAAAAAAAAAAAAGGAAAAAAAAAATGGAAAAAAAAGGGATGGTGCAGGCCCGAATCGAACGGGCCTGCAAAGGAAACAAAGGAGGCGGGCCCAGCACCAGCTGGGCTCGCAAGGACAGGGAAGTGCTCGCTCTGAGGAGCGGGCAGAAGAGCTGCCTGCCTTGCCCCTACAGGCAATAGAGCGGCATCCGCCGCAGTGGGGAAGTCAGCTGCCCCTCTGCTGTCCCCACTCCCATCTGAAGGGGGACGGCCCGCGAGGGTGGGTGTGCCCGCTCCGAGGAGCAAGGAAAAGAGGTGTGGGGGGCCACCGCACAGCTGAGGTGGCCCCGGTCCAGGAGAGGGGCGGGTACCGCCCACCAAGTGGGTTGCCTCTCTCTCAAGAGGGGTGGTGGCGGCTGCGGATGCAACAACGCGAAGGAAGCGGGTTCTGCCATCCGGCCATGAGGTTTGCCCCCATAAAAGTGGACATAGCCGATGTGGCCCCTGGGCCTCCCCAGGTGCGGCTTTGCCGGTGTTTTGTGTGATCGTGGTGTAACTGTCCTAAATGAACTCTGGTGAGGGTGCGAGCTGGTTTCCGGCGACTCCATAAGGAAGATGGACATCATGAGTGACGTTCCCCGGAAGACTGTGAGCCGGCAGACATGGACTTGCTTAAAATGGTCCAGTTAGTGGGCAATGTTGTGTGATGCGCACCTGTAGGCTCCGAGTGCTTTATGTGGTGCCAGTAGCCCTCACTGGTGCCGTTCAGGGACATGAGAGCCACTCACCCAGGTTAATAAAGGGTGTGTAAAGTAGTAGAGTGGCTCCAGTAGTAGTAGTGGTAGTTATGGTTGGATTTTGGAGTTTTGCATTTTGTTATGAAAAAGGAGGAGTGTTGCATGGCACCCCTGTGAGGGGCCATGGTACATTCCATGGAGTTGTGTGGTCACATGGTTACCCATGTGACCAACCTAATAAAAGGTCCGAGCCGCTTCCGGCTCGGCAGTCACGAGTGAACCTGACTCCGCGTGTGTGTGTTGTGTTGGTGCCGGGGGGGTGCCTCGCCACGTGTGCTGGGCCCAAGGTCGGGGCCCAGCTTGAGGACGGTGCCCCTGCCGGGCAACGCCGTCCGGACGGTGCCCCTGCTGGGCAACGCCGTCCCTGTGGATCCCCCAGCCATGTGAGGCGGGTTGGGGATGCTACCCCGGCCTGGGTGCCCCCAGAGCCGGGGCCGCGGTGAGCCGGTTGCCAGCCGGCCATGTGGGGAGCTCCGGTGTCCCGGAGCGGGTGGGATGAACCCCCACCCTTCATCACGCGGCGTGATCGCCGCACTGCAGCGTGTGGTGTCGGGTGCTACCCGACCCGAGTGTGGGGCTGCCCGGTGGACCGGGACAGCCCCCAACAGTTTGATGTCAAATTGTATCTCATTTGTTTTGCATTTGACATTTTTCTACATATATTTTCTGTGTGGTTGCTGGGCCCTCTCAGGATCATTACTGACACTCATGAAGATGTTTTAAATATGTCTTGAATACATTTGAATGCACCACATCTGCGCTTTTCTGCATTAGGCTTTTTCCCTTGCAATGGTATAGGTTAAAGTGAGCCAGACCAACAATAGTTTCTCCATCCCGGAAGAGGCTAGTGGGGAGAGGAACAGCAATCCAAAAAAAACACAGACAGCGGGACCGCAGAGGAGCAGCGAGGCAGGTAAAGGAGGGAAGAGCCTGCCAGGTGGACCACATTGAGAATGGCACGCAAATAGAGCGAGAGGGGGCTGAGAAATCATAGCACTTGAAGGATGGGCAGTGAGAATAAGAGCTGTGGGAATATCGGATGTGGTAGGATGGCCCAAATCCATTAGGCACTTGGAACAATTTTCATAATCGTGTAAGTAATGCATCAAGGTTTGATGATGATACAAGCTTAGACAGGCAGCCAATTATATGGTCATACTTTTATGGTCATTAGTTAAGCCGGGCTGTAGCATGTAATTTGTTGATCAAAGAGTTCATCAGGAGACAGGTGTGGCTTCATTCATTATTTATTAGGTGTATGCAGGTATTTTGGTACACCCATAACTGACCATCATTGCAGCACTGTACATCAGCGGTAAGGTACAGAGAATCATGGAGCAGAGGGCAAGAGGGTAGGAGCAAGCAGGGTAGGGAAAATAGAAGGGGTGGTTGGTGGCAAAGTCTTCAGCCGATATTGAAATACAGGGGCCTCATTCCGAGTGTGGCGGTCTGGAAATAACGGCACCCTTTTACGGACCGCAACACTCCAACTCCAACTCTGCCTTCCTGGGCTGTTGCACCCGGCATGTCTCACCGGTAGGCAAAGTAGGCAGGGTTGTCACAGAAGCACCTGCACCGTTAGCAACGGTGCGGGTGCTTCCATGTCCCCATTCCCATGAAGTCCTATGCGACTCCATGGGAATGGGGACTTACACTTTCCACCGCCTGATATCCCGGGCCGCCGGAGACTTGCAATGTCCCGGTGGCACTGGGATATCAGGCGACGGAAACAGTGTTAGGAGTTTGGCAGCAACCCGCCGGTGTCAGATGGGTTACCGCCAAACTCGTAATGAGGCCAAGGGTCTCTAGTTCCTTCCTGAAAAAGCAAGATCTGATTTGCATTGTTAAGTTATTTCAGAGTGTGGGTTTACAGCATGAGAACACCTGTTTCTAGTTTCCGCTTAATACAATTCTTGCTTTCAAGCTTGGAGATTGTGTAACTTTTGTATTGGCCTCCGAGAATCAGAGTTTCTTAACCAGGTAGGATGGTGCATTGGTCTCAAAGGGGAAGTGGGCCTGAAGGTGCATCATTGTGAGTGTGGGTAATGTGGTCGAATGCCTTCAGGCCTGTGATAATATGGGTTGCAGGGTGGTGGGTGGCTTTCGTAGGCTAAAGTATATCACAAACTAGATACAAATGTCTAAATATATATGATTAGTTCCATGGCTTATACAACTTCATGCTAATCATGTAACTCAATCAAAGAACAGCCCGTGTGGAAAAATAAAATTATAAACATACTCATCCCTAGTAGGTATAGTTTAAATCAATTTCATGTTGAATAGTTAATTGAGAAAGTGAAATAATGTAGGCTAGACTACAGTTAACATAGGCTGACATGAAGGGCCTAATTCACAGAAATGTTTTATTATGGCAAAACCCCATTGGAAAACACTTGTGAATACGAGCCTAAATACTTAGAACTAAATAATTCCCAAATTCACATTAAAATCATACATACAGTAAAAGGAGTTCTATGCTCATCTACTGTAGGGCAGAAAAGAACAGTAGAGGAACTCGGTGCATCTTAGTCACACAATATCAAAGCTCAATGGCAACACCAGGTGTGTATACACACCTAGACATAATGGAGAACTCGTTGTGTCAGGTATATTTGTTCACAAAACCTCCAGTACAGTATGTGTTTCACCTGAGACATGATAGAGTTATTTTCTGTATCTGATGGAAATATCTGAACCAGACAAGGAAACGAACATATTGGTGTGATAAACATCACCAAAATACATGTGTCACCATAAACATGATTTATTTGTTTTATTATATCTCGTCCATGATATATATGTTGTTTCTGCCTTCTTGGTGGGAGAGAAGCAGCACTTAGACAGTTTCATCGGCGGAAGGCCAAGACATCTGTGAGTAGGGCATTGCCACCTTTTTGGTGGGAGAGAAGCAGCACTTAGACAATGTCACATGCCAAAGGCCAGGACATCTGTGAGTAGGGAGTTGCCACCTTCTTGGTGGGAGAGAAGCAGTTAAACATTTTCACAGGCCGAAGGCCAGGATACCTGTGAGTGGAGAGTTGCCACTTTCTTGGTGGGAGACAAGCAGTTATACAGTTTCATAGGTTGAAGGCCAGGACATCTGTGAGTAGGGATTTGCCACCTTCCTGGTGGGAGAGAAGCAGTTAGCCATTTTCATAGGCCGAGGCAAGGACATCTGTGAGTAGGTCGTTGCCACCTTCTTGGTGGGAGAGAAAATGCAGTTAGACAGTTTCATAGGACGAAGACTAGGACATCTGTGAGTAGGGAATTGCCATCTTCTCAGTGGGAGAGAAGCAGCACTTAGACAGTTTCATCGGCGGAAGGCTAGAACATCTGTGAGTAGGGCGTTGCCACCTTTTTGGTGGGAGAGAAGAAGTAGTTAGACAGCTTCATAAGCCGAAGGCCAGGACATCTGTGGGTAGGGCGTTGCCACCTTCTTGGTGGGAGAGAAGCAGTGAGACAGTTTCGTAGGCCAAAGCCAAGGATATCTGTGAGTAGAGAGTTTCCACCTGCGTGGTGGGAGAGAAGCAGTTAGACAGTTTCATAGGCCGAAGGACAGGAAATCTGTGAGTAGGGCGCTGCCACCATCTTGGTGGGCAACCAGGACATCTGTGAGTATTGAGGTGCCACCTTCTTGGTGGGAGAGAAAAGCAGTTAGACAGTTTCATAGGCCTAAGACCAGGACATCTGTGACTAGGGAATTGCCACCTTTTTGGTGGGAGAGAAGAAGCAGTTAGACAGTTTCATCGGCGGAAGGCCAGGACATCTGTGAGTAGGGCGTTGCCACCATTTTAGTGGGAGAGAGGAAGTAGTTAGACAGTTTCATAGGCCGAAAGCCATGACATCTGTGAGTAGGGAATTGTCACCTTTTTGGTTGGAGAGAAGCAACACTTAGACAGTTTCACATGCAAAAGGCCAGCACATCTGTGAGTAGGGAGTTGCCACTTTCTTGGTGGGAGAGAAGCAGTTATACAGTTTCATAGTTTGGAAGCCAGGACATCTGTGAGTAGGGAGTTGCCACCTTCTTGGTGGGAGAAAAGCAGCACTTAGTTTCATCGGCAGAAGGCCAGGACATCTGTGAGTAGGGTGTTGCCACCTTTTTAGTAGGAGAGAAGAAGTAGTTAGACAGTTTCATAGGCCGAAGGCCAGCACATCTGTGAGTAGGGAGTTGCCACCTTCTTGGTGGGAGAGAAGCAGTTAGCCATTTTCATAGGCCGAGGCAAGGACATCTGTGAGTAGGGTGTTGCCACCTTCTTGGTGGGAGAGTAAATGCAGTTAGACAGCTTCATAGGCCGAAGACCAGGCCATCTGTGAGTAGGGAATTGCCACCTTCTTGGTGGGAGAGAAGAAGTAGTTAGACAGCTTCATAAGCCGAAGGCCAGGACATCTGTGGGTAGGGCGTTGCCACCTTCTTGGTGGGAGAGAAGCAGTGAGACAGTTTCGTAGGCCAAAGCCAAGGATATCTGTGAGTAGAGAGTTTCCACCTGCTTGGTGGGAGAGAAGCAGTTAGACAGTTTCATAGGCCGAAGGACAGGAAATCTGTGAGTAGGGCGCTGCCACCATCTTGGTGGGCGACCAGGACATCTGTGAGTATTGAGGTGCCACCTTCTTGGTGGGAGAGAAAAGCAGTTAGACAGTTTCATAGGCCGAAGACCAGGACATCTGTGAGTAGGGAATTGCCACCTTTTTGGTGGGAGAGAAGAAGCAGTTAGACAGTTTCATCGGCGGAAGGCCAGGACATCTGTGAGTAGGGCGTTGCCACCGTTTTAGTGGGAGAGAGGAAGTAGTTAGACAGTTTCATAGGCCGAAAGCCATGACATTTGTGAGTAGGGAATTGTCACCTTTTTGGTTGGAGAGAAGCAACACTTAGACAGTTTCACATGCAAAAGGCCAGCACATCTGTGAGTAGGGAGTTGCCACTTTCTTGGTGGGAGAGAAGCAGTTATACAGTTTCATAGTTTGGAAGCCAGGACATCTGTGAGTAGGGAATTGCCACTTTCTTGGTGGGAGAAAAGCAGCACTTAGTTTCATCGGCAGAAGGCCAGGACATCTGTGAGTAGGGTGTTGCCACCTTTTTAGTGGGAGAGAAGAAGTAGTTAGACAGTTTCATAGGCCGAAGGCCAGCACATTTCTGAGTAGGGAGTTGCCACCTTCTTGGTGGGAGAGAAGCAGTTAGCCATTTTCATAGGCCGAGGCAAGGACATCTGTGAGTAGGGTGTTGCCACCTTCTTGGTGGGAGAGTAAATGCAGTTAGACAGCTTCATAGGGCGAAGACCAGGCCATCTGTGAGTAGGGAATTGCCACCTTCTTGGTGGGAGAGAAGAAGAAGTTAGACAGTTTCATAGGCCGAAGGTAAGGACATCTGTGAGTAGGGGGTTGTCACCTTCTTGGTGGGAGAGAAGCAGCACCTAGAGAGTTTCATCGGCGGAAGGCCAGGACATCTGTGAGTAGGGCATTGCAACGTTTTTGGTGGGAGAGAAGAAGTAGTTAGGCAGTTTCATAGGCCGAAGGCCAGGACATCTGTGAGTAGGGAGTTGCCACCTTCTTGGTGGGAGAGAAACAGCACTTTTCATCGGCGGAAGGCCAGAACATCTGTGAGTAGGGCGTTGCCACCTTTTTGGTGGGAGAGAAGAAGAAGTTAGACAGTTTCATAGGCCGACGGCCAGGACATCTGTGGGTAGGGCGTTGCCATCTTCTTGGTGGGAGAGAAGCAGTTAGACAGTTGCGTAGGCCAAAGGCAAGGATATCTGTGAGTAGAGAGTTTCCACCTGCTTGGTGGGAGAGAAGCAGTTAGTTTCACAGGCCGAAGGTCAGGACGTCTGTGAGTAGGGTGTTGCCACCTTCTTGGTGGGCGACCAGGACATCTGTGAGTAGGGTGTTGCCACCTTCTTGGTGGGAGAGAAAATGCAGTTAGACAGTTTCATAGGCCGAGACCAGGACATCTGTGAGTAGGGAATTGCCACCTTCTTGGTGGGAGAGAAGAAGAAGTTAGATAGTTTCATAGGCCGAAGGCCAGGACATCTGTGAGTAGGGAGTTGTCACCTTCTTTGTGGGAGAGAAGCAGCACTTAGAGAGTTTCATCGGCGGAAGGCCAGGACATCTATGAGTAGGCCGTTGCCACGTTTTTGGTGGGAGAGAAGAAGTAGTTAGACAGTTTCATAGGCCGAAGGCCAGGACATCTGTGAGTAGGGAGTTGCCATCTTCTTGGTGGGAGAGAAACAGCACTTAGACAGTTTCATCGGCGGAAGGCCAGAACATCTGTGAGTAGGGCATTGCCACCTTTTTGGTGGGAGAGAAGAAGTAGTTAGACAGTTTCATAAGCCGAAGGCCAGGACATCTGTGGGTAGGGCGTTGCCATCTTCTTGGTGGGAGAGAAGCAGTTAGACAGTTTCGTAGGCCAAAGGCAAGGATATCTGTGAGTAGAGAGTTTCTACCTGCTTGGTGGGAGAGAAGCAGTTAGTTTCATAGGCCGAAGGTCAGGACATCTGTGAGTAGGGTGTTGCCACCTTCTTGGTGGGCGACCAGGACATCTGTGAGTAGTGAGTTGCCACTTTCTTGGTGGGAGAGAAGTGTAAGAGGATTCAATTCAACACTACAGCTAAGTCAATGCCTAGTCTGGGATACTGAATGGAAACCCTTATTGATATATCTTTATGTCCAGTTCATGCGTTCTGGATGACTACCCCTATATAACACCCCTCTCTTGGAATCCCCCTGACCCCACTGAGCCAAGAAGAAGTTCTGTTTTGCAAGTTAAAAGGTTTATTTGATAATTTAAACAATAGATATATATATATCACACTTTATAATAATTTAATAATTGAATATCACACTGAATCTGAGCAGTAATCAATAATGGATAGTCTGGCACTAACACACTTGTGAATAGGAACAGAAGAATAAGGTGGTAGAGAATGCTTTATATAAGTTCAGATGGATGTAATGTTGAATGAAATGCAATACAGAAAATACTCAATATGATTTCAACAAAACAATGTAATCACTTTCTCTGGCAATCACCTCCCCCCTTATGCAATGCAAGGAAATGGAAGGAAAGCACACAGTTCTCAGAAATGCAATCAAATGTAATTCAGTTCACCCCAGCAAGCTTAGACTACAGAAGTTTGAAACACAGGCCCAAAATGCTTTTATATGTGATAGCAATATATTGGAAAATGTGCTAAAATGATTTTAATTCCCTCTGGAGGTTCAGGGTGAGTGGTATCTAGTTAATATTAGTCCAGGCTCACTCTAGCCATGATTCAGGGATGGTTCTTAAGAGGCAAACGAATTTTTAGCAAGGAAAGCAAGAACTGCTGTTTTCACACGTGGAGAAATTTGCAAATCGCGGCAAATTCGCGAGTGCGTTTTTCGCGATTGCGGCAAAGGTATCGGGGGTAGGAATGCGGTTCCTTGAAAAGCCAAGATTCCCAGCTTTCAGAGGAAAGTTACTGCAAGTTTCTAAGACAAACGGTCACAGAGATATGAGCGATATGGTAAAGGTCGTTTTTCAGATTTGAAATTTTAAAAGTTCAAAATGACAAGTGACAGCTAGCAACTAGAAATGGCAGGTGACAGCTTTACAAATGACAGGTGACAGTTAGGAGGCAGTTCTACTTAGATTAAAATAGATTGAATTATATTATTTTAACTAAGAGATTGGTTCTGCACAGTCTGCTAGGTACTCACAATATATTTCTGAAATAAAAGGGCCTCGCCACGGATCTGGTCAGGTTTTAGACTGGACTCTGGTCTGGTCTCTGCACTTCACAGTGATCTGGGTCAGCTCTCTGGTTCTGCTAACAGTGGTCTGGGTCAGCTCTGCTCTCTCTGGGTACAGCACTGCTTCTGGATCTTTCTGCACAGCTTTCTCTGGAGATTGATGGATTTGAAGTCTGGATCTCTGGATGTGGTATGGTCTGGCAGCCTGCTCCACAGCAAATGGAATTGAATGTCCCTATCTGTCCTGACTGTCTGCTTTTATGTGTTTTGAAAATGGGTGTGTGTGCAGCATCACTAGGCTCTACCCCTCTCCACTTGTCATTGGCCACTTCATCCTCTTCCCCTTGATTGGGGGAATGAAATGAAGTGTCATCATGATGAGGTCTGTTTATGGTACAGAGAACTCACCCCTGTCAAATTACACACAATCTATATTTTGACCCAAAAGACATATTTGCACAGGTACACATTTGTTTAAAGTTACATGCACCCATCACATATCACAGGAGGTATACCCTGTCCAAATCTGCTCTTCCTGGGAGCTTGCATTCAGAAATGGCAACATTTGCACTTTTTAACTGGTTTCGTAATATCGGACATTACCCCAAATGTATACACATGTGCGCAAGGAGTATGGACATTACTTTATGAAGTGTCAGATTTTTAACATGCATACATTTTAAGTAATACCCTCTTAACTGCTAGCTTGCCCCCAGATCATACCACCGGTTCTAAAAACCTCTTAAAATGTGGGCAGAAAAATCACAAGAGTTATGGTATCATTTAAATAATTTTCACAAGTCCGCTTTATGAATGATCCATCTTTTTGGTTTTTCCAGTTCTGCCAAGCCAGCTTGCTCTCACAGGCAGTGCTCCTCCCCTTTCCTTCCAGGAGGAAGACACTTTTACGGCCCCCATAATAAAACATTTGCCTGAGTCAGGACAGGGCTTTGTTCAATTTCCTGCAGAGCCCAGGTAATTCAATCAGAGAAGTGTCATATCCCTTTTGGTGGGAGCAGCAAAAGGGCAGCTAGGCCTGGGAACACAGCTGTTGTGCAAGTCTCAACTCCTGTCGGGGGTAGCTGGTAGGCAGAATTCAGTTCCTTAAGCCAGCCCCCAGCTAATGTCACTTTTAGTTACCCAGTTTTCTGCATTCAAATAAAACTAACCATTTTTACATATGCAGCTAGAATGCTGATTCTAAGTTTAAAACTATGACATTTAAACAATTGCAACCTATGTGACACTCAAAAGTAGGTCACTCATTTCTTTTAAACATTTAGATTTTTAGTGTCTTTCAGCCCAAATTTACTTAAACTGCTGAAATCCACAGCTCAGCCAGTCTTGTTATAAACCTTCAAGTCACTTCAGAATATAACTTTAGATTGTATCCACCTCTCAGTAAGTCTTTCTTTGGCCTGCTTTGGGTTCATTTATTCAGTTTTACACAAAAAAAAAGTCTGGTGTTGTTTTAAAACGCCGGCTTTCTGATAGTGGTGAGTACTGGTAATGCACCCATTTTTGGGATTTAAGAAAATGAATTCCCCACAATTCTAGGTTGCTTTTGGCAATCAGCATTGCCATTCCCAATGGTTTCAGACTAATGTGTGGGTAGTCCAATGGTGGTTTTAGGCAGTGCCCTTCTGTGCCCATAACATCGGCAAAATGGGTGGCAGCCTATTCTTCATGCATTTCCCTGTGCATTTTCTGGGAAGCTCTGGCCATCATGATGTTTTCAATGCCAGTACTGCACAGTTTTTGAGGTAGGGCTCGGATGCATGGGTAAGAACATCCCACAGAAGAAATAGTTAGATAGTTCCATAGGCTGAAGACCAGGGCATCTGTGAGTAGGGCGTTACCACCTTTTTGGTGGGAGAGAAACAGTTAGACCGTTTCACAGGTCTAAGGCAAGGACATCTGTGAGTAGAGAGTTGCCACTTGCTTGGTGGGAGAGAAGCAGTTAGACAGTTTCATAGGTCGAAGGCCAGGACATCTGTGAGTAGGGCATTTCCACCTTCTTGGTGGGCGACCAGGGCATCTGTGAGTAGTGAGTTGCCACTTTCTTGGTGGGACAGAAGAAGCAGTTAGACAGTTTCATAGCCCGAAGGCCAGGATATCTGAGTAGGGCGTGGCCACCTTTTTGGTGGGAGAGAAGAAGCAGTTAGACAGTTTCATAGGCCGGAGGCCAGGACATCTGTGAATAGGGAGTTGCCACCTACTTGGTGGAAGAGGAGCAGTTAGACAGTTTCATAGGACGAAGACCAGGACATATGTGAGTCGGGCATTGCCACCTTCTTGGTGGGCGACCAAGACATCTGTGAGTAGGGCGTTGCCACCTACTTGGTGGGAGAGAAGCAGTTAGACAGTTTCATAGGCCAAGGGACAGGAAATCTGTGAGTAGGGCGTTGCCACCTTCTTGGTGGGAGAGTAGAACCAGTTAGGCAGAGATGGAGGGACTGGTTTTGTAGAGGAGTGAAGGCTAATACAAGCCAATCTGTTTCTTCTTTGCAATGTAGGAGTTGAAGGAGGCATCACCGTCAATGGAGAAATAAGAGACTGCAGATGGGAAAAGTTTGGGGAAAGAGAAGGCACCATGTTTCATATCTGTCAGTCATTTTGGGCTTGGAAGGACTGCGATTGGTAGGACGGCCATGCTCGCTTTGATTGGGATTTTGGAATCAGTAGGCGTTCCAAATCAGGTAGCACCCTGACATCCCTCAACATCCAGGCCCTGATGAGGGAGAGGTCCTGTATCAGTTGAAGCGTGTGGTCAGATGCGTTGATAGACAAAAGAGGAACAGAAGAAACAGTGTAACAAAAACGCAAACATGTGATTTGTAGTGCTAAATGTGTTTATTAACTATGGGAGTTTAATTATAACAAAAAACAACTGCCTGCTTCCATCTTTGAATGAACACCTGGGCAACTGTTCAGTATTCATGAAATAGATGTGCATGCTATTCGGTACATACCTACTTCTGGTGAATTTTTAAGCCATCCTTCAATCACTCCAGTACAATTAATTTGCAATTACACCTATTTTCTTTGTTTATCAATACCAGTTGCTTTATAGAGCATTATCCGTTGACTCCTCATACCAGGCACTTCTGAGAATTCGTCCATAAAAGAATGAATTCTCCCACTTGCTTTCTCGCACATTGTTTATCAGTTCAAAGCCTATGAGGGCATCCAGCTTACTGGAGCACAAATTTAAAAAGGCCATGCTCCAGCCCAATCTGCAAAGATAAGTGTGAGTCGAGTGGGCCGCGACATTGATTTATCAGTTGAGCTTATCAAAACTCCAAACCAGTCTTTGAGCCATGTGTCCCGAGGGGGGGGGGGCGTTATTTGGGATTCAATTTCCTCTGTTGCGTGGATGCCCTATTCCAAGAGAGGATCTATAGACTGTAGGTCCTATTGCTTTTGTGATTCCGGAAGCAATTGTTTCCCAGCATAGACAGTCAGTGATTTGCTTGCTAAGCCAGAGCAGTGCCACTTGGTATGCTCTTTACAGTCCTTTGCGTTAGCGGGCCCTGTATTCTTTGACTATACTAGCGGCCGCTGTATTATCCATGGTAATTGCTTTTGCTGTGGAGGTGGTCTCAGCTGTTGCCTTTTCCTTGTCTGGTCTTTGAAGTAGAGTAGACCTGGCAATCTGAATACGTGATATCAGGGGGCAGGTCTTTGTGTGTCAGCGCCCCTTCCTTCCTATAGTGTTTTGAACCTAGCCCTCGACATCTTCTTGATTTCTTGGTTATGGAGCTGTCACCGCACAGTTCTATTGAGAACGACGCAAATTCAATTTGATCCTCCTGCACGCTTTTTATTAGACAATATATTCTTTCGCCCTGCCATAATATATTCTGTTTCATGTTGAATAATATACATTTCTGAGATTGCTTTCCATCTGATAAAAAAAAGCACAATGTAATGTGGTTTTCACATAAACAAGACTCATTTTACAAAGTAATGTCTTAAGGAACAGGCGCAGCACTCCTCTGGCCGCTCTCGGGGTTATTGTGTATGGCCCAGTGTGCTTGTTTATCTCATTCAGGTGTGTTTTTCTCTCAAACAAAAAAAAACATTCGTGTGCACCACAGCTCAACTGGATCATGAAATAAACTTGTATTATCAAAAGCAGAAATAAGGCTGTGAAAGTAGAGGACAGAAAAATATAGCCTGCCCCATATTAGATGAGCATGATTTTTTTTTTGTTGGTAGGAGGTCTTTCACCGTGTCGTCGCTTCTTACCTAATTTCCCCCTTACTTTCTTATCTTCAGCAACACTGAGAAAGGCTGCATTAAAGCACTGCAGATCACAAGTCGTTCTGTCCAACATTGGTAATACAGGTCCATGCGAAGTTTCAGATGCTCTCAAATCCTATTTTACACCGGAATTAATAGGCAATTTGTAAACAAACATGGACCGGAAGCTCGTTTAAACAAACAGGTCTGGGATTTTTTTCGCAGCCTCCTTCTTTCACCTTTTCAGTTCGGAATATTAGGTGGCGCGTGCGACACCTATACGCTGAAACTATTGTATTATAGTGCACAGAGGGAAATATTGCATGAGAGAAGGGACAGAAAGCTTGTAGCTGATGTTCAGTTATTTCCCCAACCATTGACTGCCTATGGCAATTCTAATCGTTATGGCCATCCCCATCCAATTCCTGCCCCTCCCCTTCCAAACCACCTCCTCATGGGAACTCTTTCAGCTCGTTTTATTCAAGCTTTATCATCAAACTTTGCACTCAAAGTGCCTGCAAGTGTTTTTTCAAAGCAGTCATCTGAGAGATAATGTGGGTCATCATGACCCTGGCGGTAGCAATGCCGGTAAATAACGGCAATGCTGACACTGCAGTCATGAATTTACTGTCACCCAGCAATGGGGACTTACTGGGGAATTACAGCCCCAGGGACCCGATAAATTCCCATTGCCGGGTGCCGGTAATTATTACTCCCCATTCCCATTTGAGTCCCATTGGACTCAATGGGAATGGAGAGGCCGGACGCACCGGCACATTGATGAATAGTGCCGGTGCATCCGTCGAGGTCTGCTTGCGGGGGCCGGTCCACCCGCCAGGTCAGACCTGGTGGCCAGAAAGGCACCTGCGAGCAGAACTCGTAGTCTGCCGGGCCGGTAACAACAGTGCTGGTAGCTTACCGGCACAGTTGTTACCGGACCGGCAAACTTGTAATGAGGCCCAATAACTTAATTGGAGCAGTAAACACGCTATTGGAATCATAACAATGTCTTAACCAGGGCTGCCTTCAGCCACTAGATTTATAAGCACTTGGCGCATCCTTCACTGAAGTCCTGTTTAAACCAGCATTGGCAAAGCCAACAGTTTTAGCTTGTGCATTAGTATAAGGTATTTGCCAGGCACTGCTATTACAGGCACCATTTTGTACCTGCTTCCAACATGGGCCACTTAATACCACTATGGCAGTGTCTGGCAAGTGCCTTTCCCATATTACACAAAAACCCAAAGTGTTGGCATTTCCAATACATTTTACAAGTTATGTGGTGTTCTCATACCTTGGCAGCAGATAACCATGACTTTTTTTTTTTTTTTTTTTTTTTTTTTTATTGTAACATATAGTTTATTACAAACTTTTATTACAAAACTTTCACTTCCTGTCATTCTTAATGTTCTCGTTTTCCTTCTATGCCTCTTGGGGATAATTGAACTGGTCATATTAGGTTCTTTCTTTCGTTTATCATTCCGTCCTCATGAGTTCAACGCTGTGTCTATGAAGTTTATCGCTGAGCATGTGAGGTGGACTGAGCTTCCACTTATTATCCGCAGCCACCAATCATCCATATTCATGTTCAGCGGTGCAAATTTTCCTAAATGGAGGGTTCGTAGGTCTTTGAGCATTGAGCATTCGGTTATTAAATGTCTTGTTGATTCGATTTCTGTCCCACAATGTCTGCATAGATTATCTGTGGTTGCCTGGTCGTGTCTCATAAATAGCATTTCTTTGTTCTTAGTGGCATTTAATCTGAGTTGGAGAAATCTGTCGCGGTGATATCGGGAAGGGAATTGGACCAGATATCTCGGCATTGCGTTTAATTTATTTTTTGTGGGTCCGAGTTTTAGAGAGGATGTCAGACCTTCAAGGTTTTCCAGATTTTTCATCCAGGCCCAATCTTGGAGTTTTCGTTTTGCGATTTGTGGTTGTGCCAGCAGCAGCTCTATTTTTATGTCAGCTGCTTGCATTGTCGCCTTCACACCTTGTGTCCATTTCTGTATTATATCTATGTGGGGTTGTCGATTGCTTGACGCAAGTATTTCGTAGGCAGGTTCCGGTGTTGGCATATGCATCTTTCGGAACAAAGCTAACGACTTCCAGATCACATTCGAGTATAGTTCGTTTATGGCTAGTTCGTGTCTGATGGCGATCATCGATATGTATTTAGGTAATTGCAACACCGTCTTCCAAAATAGGCTTTCAAGTTTTGTCCAAATACGAAGGTCCAGGTTCCAACCTGTCTCAGAACCATAGGTGATAGCTGGTATTACTTTTTGGAGGTAAAACGATTTTACTGGAGTTAGTGAGAATTTGCCATACAGGTTATGAATGCGTCTGCCTTGTATTGCGAGTGTTTTCATGCGCTGTGAGATGTCTTGTGTCCAGTTCCATTCTCGTTTGGATTTGTTAATCATTACCCCTAGGTATCTGATTTCTTCTATTTCAGCAATAGGAGTGTCAGCGATCTTCCACTGAAAGTTTTTGTTTTTATTGCCTTTTGTTGCTCCTATCTGCATAATTTTCGTTTTGGTGACGTTTATCTTTAGTTCATTGATAGTCATGTAGTGATGGAGTTGTGTCAATAGTCGTTGCAGACCTATCTGGGTTTTATCGAATAAGACTATATCGTCCGCATAAGTGATGCAGTTGATGTGATGTCCATTGATTTTTGGTGAAAAGCATTTCACATCACTGAGAGCCAAGGGTATATCTGCAATGAATAGTTTGAATAAGCAGGCTGCAAGCGGGCAACCTTGTTTCACCCCCTTTTGAGTATTAACAGCTTCTGAGAGGAGTCCTTCTTCATTTAGTCTTATCTGAATTGACGTCATTGTGTGGAGTGCTTTTATAGGCTGTAGTAAGTTCTGTGGGCACCCCCAAGATGTTAGTTTCTGCCACAGTTTTTCACGAATTATGGCATCGAATGCTTGATGCATGTCGATGAAGGCTATGAAAAGCTTTGACCTTTTTTCTATGCAGTTCAATTTTAGTATGTTTACCAGGGTCAGATTGATTTCTGTTCCGACTCCCTTGGTGAAACCAGTTTGCCGGCAATCATTGATGTTCCTCGTTTCTGCCCATGCTGATAGTTTCTTTTGCAGGAAACTCGCAAATATCTTGCCAATTGTGTCCAGTAGGGCAATCGGGCGATAATTGGCAGGATCGGCCCGATTTCCCTTCTTGAAAATTGGAACTATAATGGCCGTGGTCCATGAAGTTGGTATTCTTTTATGCTTTGCGATTCTTGCGAATAGTTTGGTGATGAAGTTTGACCATTCGTCTTTGTTGGCTTTCAGCATTACGTTGGTGATGCCATCCGGTCCTGCCGCACGCGAGTTATTCAGTTTCGTGATTGCCATGGAGATATCAAACTGCGTTCCTAAAGCATCCTAAAGCATCAAACCCTCTGGCGAAGATTTGCAGAACACCAGCAGGATAGTTTTCAGGAAACACCTCAGAGCATTTGCCTTCACGTGGCAGCCAGCTAGTGCTGGCACTTACGAACCGCACACTACAGACATGGCGTCCCTCAGTCTTGGACAACCATCACTGACAGACTCTAAGAAGGAGGGACTGAGCTGAGAAATACAGAGCAAAAAGAGAGTGAAATTATCCTCTGACAGTTTCTGCACGTGAATTCCCAATGAGAGGGGCGATAAGAGAAATCCTGCTTTTCCTTTACACAGACGTCAGTGAAGCTTCTGGAATGATAAAAAGGTTCCTAGAAAGCTTCTCCCTCACTAATTATCTCCCATCTCAGTTATCCTTGTTCTCAATTTATAATTGAAAATCTCTGGTTGGAGTCTGGCAGAGTCTGAGGTGGTGTCGGAGGCGGTGTTGCCGATTTGCCTGGTCTGCTTTCACTCTCTACTCTGCTGGGCGTAACTTTCTACAAAACCCCTTTCCCCGCATGGAGCGGGCGCAGTGTTTGGCAGAGTCTGAGGAGTCCGAGGCAGTCCGTGCAGCCCTCAGCCCCGCCGCCCTGCGGTCTCCCTCTCCCCTACTGCATACGGCTGTTACATTCTGTAAACATGAGCGGCCCCTCACGCGGAGGACTGAAACCAGCGCCGTTCACAAAGACGCAAGCTCAGCTAAAGTGGCTTCAATCTGTGGAGGAATCTGCGCCTTTCGAAACGCCTCTGTGCTTGGTAAGTCAAGCAAGTTCCACCATATGCGGCGTGCCTGAGATGTCCTTATCTCGACTGTTTCCCTCTTTGCTTGATACGGCACCTTCCTTGTCTCGCTGTTTTCCTAACGAGAACACGCGAGAAAGCGGACAAGTGTGCGACAATGGCAATCTCGAACATTCTGATCATTCAGATTTACAACCGCTTGCCTTGGGCGTGGGAATAGTCAGGCCCTTCATCTCTGATCGGCACTCCCGTACTGACCCTCCAATTGAGCCCCCTTTCTGCCACTCGCAATGCCTGTTTGTAGTTCCCCAGTTGCGGGTGTTGGCTTGGCGGTCATACAAACTACTTTCATGTGGCTTTTACGGACACACGTGCCTACCGGCCCAGCCCTATGAGAAGTCCACGTCTTGCCCTTTACCCTCTTTAAATCCCGATAAAATAACCTCAGATGATGCAACTCTGAGACGGTACATGTATTATAGTGCTAGCTCGACTTCCATGGGCTGTGCGGTTGAGCTCTCCGGTATCAGCGCTCACTCCGAGGAAGCAGAAGAAGAGGACATCTTTGCCCAGTCCCACGACACGCTGGATTGAACATGCAGCCTTCCAACCAACAAAAAAACAAAAGAACCCTACAGGTCCCTCACGTCATTGAAAATAGACGTAACTCCTTGTATCTCATGAACAAGCTGCTGCTCGACTTTACTCGGATCAACAAGGATCGACTTCAGAAAAATATGGAAAACGAAGTACAGGGAACTGAGAAGCAAAACTTACAAAAAGAACATGATGATCAATCCTTAACTCAAGGGCCTGCCTTGATACCCTTCACAAGATTGGAGGGTTCAGTTAAGCACAGAAGAATTGTGGAGAGCAGCTCTCCTAGTCTGAGATGCTCCCAGAGAAAAAAAACTAAATGGGGCTACCAAGTTAAGAAAAGTGGATTTGGAAACGCCAGGGTGTCACGAAACACAGAGTCAGGAGTGAAGAGCCCTAGGTCTCCTGCAAGACTGACGTCATCATCATCTGATTGCTCTTCAGCTGACTCTTCTCTGATGGAACGCCCCTATCCAAAAATTAGGAAACCAAAACATTACCAGCGGCAGAGGTCTTTAGGAGAAACCAAGGAAAAGATTAGTATGGGCGATGTCAACTGGATAAGAGACCTACAGTCGACAATATTGGCCTCTATAGCCATAACACTCGTGCCATTTACCAAACTGTATGAACACATCAATGAGAATATTAAAGATCTTTCCACCTTGGTTGCGGTACTCAATACAAAATCTTTGAACATTGACAATAACAGTACTCATCTCAAAGACGATCAACGTATTCTAAACAACAAAATTGAGTCAACACTAAATACAATTACAGAACAAAGGAAAAATAACAACGCAGAAAATTAATTATTAGCAGAGGTTGCCAAAGAGGCTCTGAGTCTCTTTAGGAAAAAGTGAATGGAATCTGCACATGAAATACACTCAACAAACATTGATTACCAACCAGCGGGAGATGTCTCCCGTGACTCTGTTAACGTAAGAAAAGAAGTTACTGTCATAGAATCAAGTCGATTGTTGAAGATTACCCCTGGCACAAGCTCATTACCCACTTTGGAATCTGCCTCTGGAGTATCTCCAGCTGCACCGTAAATGATCTATGCCTTGACGACCTGAAAGGCCCGAATGCTACACTTGGCAATATAGATAAGAACACCCAAGACCCTACATTACTACGAAACTACTCCATGGATGATAACAGGCAAAGGAACATTGACTCAACTTCCTTTTCTGAGGTGTTAATAAACACTCTTTCAACCAGTAATTTAGCTCTTCAGAATCCACAAATGGCCTCATCCTTGACCTCAAAGGTGGTCAGCTCAAACTCTGATGTGAGTAAAGGTTCTGGACCGCCCCGCTCTGTCATCAACGGCAACAACAAGCGGCCAGACCTGTTTGACATTTTCAAAGGCGTTCCCAGCTTAGGCAAAAAGGTACTCCTCGAAGCCTTCCGAAAGTGGGGTGTTGACGAAAAAAACTAAAAATCAACCTGTAAAATAATGGAGGTGTTGAAACAACCCAAGAAAATTCTTACTCAACATAAAAACAGTCAATGTAACTGTTAACACCAACAATCTGACCAAGGAAACACGAAACTCAAAAAAAAAGTATGGCTGACGACGAAAACGCACAAAATGCTGGATCTATCGAAATGGTCGGTGTCAACGAAGGCTCAATTGACCTCCAACCTGTCTACCTATGATGCCAAGGACATAACTGCAACACCCGAGTCAATCTCTGTGGAAGAACTGACCAAGGACTTACCCGCTGATGACTCATCAAAGATAGTCATCGTTGAGCCTTCATGTGCACAGGATGAAAGTAGACATCCTAGAATCTGCACACTGATTCAACCAACTTGTCCTGCTGTAAGTGAGAAAGAAAGAGCCAGTTCCCCCTTTTTGACTATGGAGGAAAAAAGGGAAATACTGGCTATGCCTGGCAAAACATCTAGCCTAAGAAGTTGTACACTGAACAACCAGTCAGGCATGCAGTGTAACTCTAAGGAGACACAAAAATCGGGCCCCGGTCTAAAGTTCCTGCAAAAGGCCCAATACTTGTGCACAAAACAGAGGGCAAGCACGGTCACAAAGGCACAGCACTAATATCACAAGTGGTCCTCCAAAAGACACCGCCTATCATAAACTGATATAGGAACAAGTAGAAAACTCTGACGAGTTAATTTTAAATCGACAGAACGTGACACGGCTGTTTCACCTTGTCCCAAGTCTGAGGGCCATCGTGTCGGAGGGCCTGAAAATTGTGGAATTCGGCAACGAAACCAGAAACGACAAAGTGATCCTGCATATGGAGTCAAAAATAATAAGCAATATCCTGTTAGAAGCAGGACCAGTTCTGTTGTCCCTTGGTTTTGATATCTACAAGGCAACAAACAAATGTTTAAGAGCTAGTCACAGCTCAAACTTAGATAAACACAGGACACTGCGAAGAATCCCTGATGGTAAGATATACAGAGCGGAGAACTCCTCAAATACTGTAACTAATTCACCATCGGCACCTGTGTACATGAATACTCAAAAAGAAGAAGCAACTCCAATAGCCATGGCTAGTGAGCAAATAAAAATAACCATTGAGGGTCTAGGTGGATCTTCGACCGCCACGTACAAAACTGAAACGCATTCCGAACCTGCAAACAAAAAGAACAACTGGGACTGGATTGCATCAGCTCTAAACAACAGACCTGCAAAATAATGCCAGGCATCTGTCGATCAGCCTGTATTTACTTTAGGATCTTGGAACACAGGCTTTACCCACTTGTTCCAAACACCATGGTTGCACGAACTTGACCTGGTCTGTTTACTTGAAACGTGGTTAACGGAATGTCCAAGCTTACAAGACTTTGAACTAGTCTTAAACCCAGCCTTAAAACATCCTAAAGGGAGACCCATGGCTGGATTGTTGATTGCTGCAAGGAAATCTTCTGGTCTTAGGATACTTGACTCCAACAACATTTCATCATACATACAGGCTGCAAAGGTAGCCACATCTAGAACAATCAGAGGTGATTCTGAGATTTTGAACATCATTAATTTATACTGGAACCACGCTGCCTTGGGAATCTCGTCCTTCATTGACCAAGTCACCACAACAGTAGACGCACTGCTTGAGGCTGCTTGAGGACTGCAGTTCTGCTGAACTAATAATTTGTGGCGACCTGAACATTGACTGCGTGAGCTATGATAAACGCAAAAATGCAAAGAAAAGAGGATCCAACGTCCAAGATCAGGCTGCCCTCAAATGGTGCCTTGAAATGGATCCAGAAAGATGGCTATGTTAAATGGCAATCTGGAAGGTGACATTCCAGCGAGCCCAACATGGAGAAGACTTGATCAATGTTCATTTCTTGATTACATCTTTGTTTCAGAATCAGTCCACACTAGAGCCACTCTTTTAGAGGTCACAAGAATGGCCTATAGCGACCATGACATGGTGAAGTTGAGCTTCAACCCCTCAAGACTGTCAGCAAAATTGACGTGGCCTCATCCGGTGTCTTTTCACTCGACCGAATAAGACTTGAACTCAAAGACGAGGATGTTAACAACATTGTCACCAGGCTCAACTATGAAACAGGTGTGACTGAGTACCAACATCTGCTAACCCAGTTCTCAGAACACAAACAGGGCCTTAAACAGCGGAAGTTCATCTGTAAACACAAACATGACCTCCAAGTCCAAAAGCGGAAAAGAATGATGCAATGTGAGATAAGAAACATCTCGAGAACTGACACCACAGTTTATCTTGCATTAAAGAAAGATGCCAAACAGAAGTATAAAAACTGGAGCAAGGCTCACAACGCAGTCTTACTCCAGAATGACTCAGTGATAATGATGGCCAAGATGGCGAACAAAAATTCCTCAGATTTCTGGAGGCTTATCAACAACAATTTCGCACTGCAAGAAGCACTTCAGGAGTCTATAATCTCTGAAGTGACCTGGGTGGAACACTATACTGACATGCTCAGTAAGAACGAGAGCACTAATGACTGGAGTGCTCCTGAACTTGACCACTGGGACTTGGAGTTTGATCGCGCTGATATTCTGTGCTCAATAAACAAAGCTTGAGCGTCAACAGCCCCATGCCCCGACGGGCTTACCAATTACACCATCAAGCGCAATCCAGAGGCATGGGCAGATTTTTGTATGACCTTATTCTAAAGAATAACAACCAAATGTGCCACCCCTACATCGTGGAAAAGCGCAATTATTGTCCCTATCTTTAAAAAGGGCAATCGGGTCAACCTGAAAGACTACAGGCCCATTGCCCTTCTTGCTGTTTTAGGTAAGATCTACGCAACTCAATTACAACAAATGTTGCTCAAGTGGTTAATTGAAAGTAACCACGTGGATCCTAGACAAGCCAGTTTCGTGAGAGCTGTCGGCTTTGGCCTCAACATTTTACTTCTGAATTTGATCAAGATGGAAGCCATCAGAACCAACACCAAAGTTTATCTAGCAGTTATAGACTGTTCTCACGCCTTTGACAGTGTAGACCGTGGAATCCTGTGGAAAAAACGAAGACTTTGGAATTGTCCCCAAGCCTCATTGAGGCTATCAGGGGTCTTCATACCAACACTACATTAAAATCAGGCCGAATCGCAGTGGGTCGCTATCTGCTGCAATAAACATCTTTTAAGGCATGAAACAAGGCTGCCCGCTGGCAGCTATTATTTTCAACCTTTTTCTATCAGACACTTGACAAAGTACCTACTTTTCCACCTAGGATTCACGGATCGTACGTCAGCTGGCTCATCTACGCCTTAATACTTCTGGACATGACGCTATCGGGCTACAACGCAAACTCAATGCTCTCGAAACATATGTGTTAAATAACGGATTGCACATTAACAAACAGAAGTGCAAAATATTGACCCTTCAAAACCTGATGTCTGAATAAAACAGGCACAAGAAATATGTGTGGCATCTTGAAAAAACAAGCCTGAAGACCACCTGTAACATCAAATGATTGGGCACGCGGATAAGCTCTAATGTAAATGATGCACCTTGGGCAGAAACGACGAAAACCAAATGCCGACAACTGGCATGTCAGGCCTCCGTCAATAACAAAAAATATGGGAAATTTTCCCTAAAGCCAACGGTAGCCTTTTACCTTCAAAAAGTGGTTCCGGCCTTAATTTGTGGTGCGGAAAGTGCCTTTGGATGTTCACACGATTTGTGGAACACTCTGGAAATCATTTTTTGGGTTACAGTATTACAACTACCCAAAGGATCCCCAACTGTGTGTATAAGGTACTAACTGTGTCTAATATCAATTCATGCCAGAGTGTGTTGGAATTTACTAAGTCTCTTTAGAAAAACCATAACAACTACTCCTGGGCCACTGTTCAAAATACTACACAACCCAGACAAAGACAACGAGTATATGTTTTTTTCCATGTGGGGTAAGCAATGCCTCGAAGTTCTTAAAGAGCACGACATCCTTGTTTCAACATTATTGGATAATCCTGAGTTAGCTAAAAAAAAAAGCTATGGAGATGAGACTGGCGTCAAACATGCGAACGAAGACGAAGTTCCCGACTCCTGAGTAAAGTCCCCAGTGAAGCGAGAGCTTACGGCAAACTGCAAACCTATCTACTGCAATTTCCTGACCAAAAATCAAGATCCCTATATATGCAGTTCAGACTTAACCTTTTGGCCACTAAAGAACATACAGGAACTTGGGCACAAAACTCTAACGAGAATCTGACCTGTGGTTTCTGTGATTTAAATGTTGAGACACTTAAGCATCTAACTTTATTTTGCCCAAAACTACAGAACCTACGAAGGCGGACCCTTTGCCCAATCATCTGTAAACACCAAATATACTGTGCTGATGAGTGGTGGAAAATCATGTTTGACGGGTCGGACCGAAAACAAATGTTTGCCCTTTTAATCTTTCTTAAAGAACTAAAACACTGTTTTGTAGCAAGGGGCTTGCATTTGGACCATGGTTTTAGGTAAACTTACATATATAATTAGGTACCTTGGGTCCAAATTGATTGTATGAGTCTCATCTTTGCTGAAAGAAATAGAACATGATGTGAGATTCGAGTGTCTTCTGTATTCTTCTGTTTTAAAGGTGTGTACAAACCAATAAAAATAAAAATAAAAATAAAAATAAAAATAAAAATAAAAATAAAAATAAATCTCTGGTTGTGCAACTTGTTTTATGTCAAATTTATGCAAATCTCTGGTGATGTCACATTAATGAGTCCCTGCACTTTTTTTCTAGGACTTGACCCATGAGCAGCTGGATCAAAACCCTGAGACGCCATATCCCAGATTTTGAAATCACTACACCTGCTGCCAATCAAGGCCCAACTCCTCCACAAGAGCATCTTCCTCACCCACAAATGGACTGGCCAAAAGGCCCCTGAATGCCTCCCTCAGTAGTGCAATAGAGTGGGACGCTGTTCCAGTCTAAATGGAAACGTTGCTGCTGCAAAGGAAATCATATTCATGGCAGTGCAGGGACTTAACATATAGAACACTTGCCAGGGGGCGTGGCTAGTCATGATGCAGTGAGGAGAGAAAGGACGAGGCTCCTGGGACGGATCCTATATTGACCCTTTGCACTGCCAATCTACAGCTGGTTTTCGGTGGGGTGACATTGGAAGGTCCGCTGTACAGCCCTGTCGACTCCTGAGAAGTTTTGGTCCCCTTGTTCAGCTGCTATCTGCTAGTTGCAATGACGGTGGTTGCCTCCATGATGGCGGTCGCGGCTTGATCCAGACCACATTGAACGGGTGCGGGCGGCTGGCCCCACTGTGAAGAGCGGAGCTGCAACTATGACACACGTGACCTTGGGAAGGGACCCTGGGCACTCTGAGGCCTGTCTCTAGACCATCAACTGCTGGGCGTGCACGGTGGGCACTACTCCATGGAAGCGCTGTGTGTTAGGTCGGCGGGACCATGGTGACCCTGGGCAAGCTGGCTGCGACCTTCCTGGTGAAGTGGACCCACCGTGCCCTGCAAAGATGTAATTGTGCCTCCTGGCATCAGGAGCGTGCAGCCTAACGTGCTTGCACAAGGTCCTGTGCTCTGCCATAGTGGTTGCCTACTTGGACTGGGCGCTTGATGATGGGCGCCATGAATGAACAGTGGATCCTTATCGAAGGTATGGCTCCCACTGGCCTGTGCAGTGGGAGAGATCCCAAACTGGACTGGTGAAGCATAGTACCTAGGTAAAGGGGTCCCCCGTCCATTCATCATAGTAGCCTGGATTCTCTGACAGTGGGTTTGTCAGCTGGAAAGTGTCTGAAGCCATGGAACTGTGACTGGGCACTCGTGGCAGTGCTGTGTGACCCCACATGCGTTGTAAGAATTGGCTGGTAAGTGAGCTGGCACTCTCACTGTGCCAGCACGTGCTGAATTTTTTTGGGCCTGTGAACTCGATTTTTGCTCTCCACTCCTGGTTCTATGACATTGTAAGCCACTGTATGAGACATGGCCATGTGCAGATATTTGAGTGCCTGGCCTGGATTTTGTGGGCTGAAGTAGTGGTGTGCTGGGGTATCTGACACCTACAGGGGATCTGCTCAGACAAATCATGGGTGGATAGAGTCTTGTGGGTCTTGATACTTGCCAGATATTAAGACAAAGGGAAGCCAAAGGAGGACCATTGTGGAGTCATTTGGGCCTAAGAGCTCCGATAGGGACCCCCCCAGGGACCTGAGGACGGCTCACAGACCAAAATACCCTGTACACCTACATTGAAAATAAAATCAATGAGGTCAAGATAGATGTAAACCTTTTGTGACACAATGTGCGGTCACTATCAACCCAAGTGGCTGATAATGAGGAGCAGATTTTGAATACGAAAGCTGACACAGTGACATTGAAGGCCACAGTAGAGGATTTGGTGTTTAGCATTTGAGTCTTAGAACAACGGGGTGACGACGCTGAGGGCAGGTCCCGTCATAAAAATGTCTGCATACTGGGTCTCAAAGAAGGTGACGAGGGAGCTGACCCCACGTCCTACATTGAGAACCTATTGTAGCAGGAAATTGGCCCTGGGCAGCTATCATAGGGGTGCACTGGTGAGAGGGCACATCACCCGCCCCGGGAGCCACTCCTTGTCCTGTTATCACACGGATCCTTAATTTTCGGGACTGAGAGACAATTCTTAAGAACTACAGAGAAGTGGGTGCGATCTAACGCAGATCATCATCGTTGGGCATTTACCTGGACTACACCCCTCTAGTGCAGAAGAAGAGGAACTTGTGTGTTCCAACTAAAGAGAGACTTTGCGTTATGGTACTCATGTGCATGCTGATATACCCTGCCAGGCTTAAGGTACTGTACAAGGGCAAGTCCTTTTTACTAAATATCCTAGCGAGGCTAACCAGTGGATGGATGAATGTGGCATGCCAACTGGACCTTTGGCATGAAAGGGTGATTCTGAAACTAGCTAGCTGTTATTTTACTGCCTGTGCCAGCAGGCAGGTGCCCTGCAAAGATATGAGCCCTTGGCGGTATTGTTGCGTACATGGTGCTATTTCACTGAAACTCAATGATGTCCTGGGAGCTGTCAAGAAGATCTTTTGATTCAATTCACAGATATGGCACGAGCATCCGACGACCCCGGAGTGGATGTGCCATTGGGGGAGCCCACTGCAGTGGCATCCCACACACCCGCATACCTCTGGAGCAGTTCCGTTCTTGGGGGACGGGAAGGCTTGAGCAGTGTTTCACTGTTGAGCCACTTGTTCTTACTTGTCGTTATGTTTTGTTCTTATTTCAGTTTAGTTCTAATGACCTTGGGCATTTGGCTGGCAGTGTGGGCTGAACATGAGCACCTGCTGGGGTACCTAGGATTGGGGGGAGCAGTGAGTGTGGGCTTGGACATAATGGGGGAGGACTGTTTTCGATGAAGAGCGGGAATCTGGGGTGGCTTGTTCAGGAGCTGTAGACATTTGGCGGTTGAAGATGCGTTTTTGGCTCTTGTGTGATGGCTACGATTAAGATAAAAATGAAACACGGGCAAATCCCAGTCACACTGCGCCAAAAAAGAGTGCAAATATGGGCATGTAGTCCAAGTAATTGAGAAGAAGTGTAGTCTTAAATCCAACAGATTTATTCACAAAATAGCCTGATACGCGGTTTTATTTGTTCACATTCCTTAACATGCTGTCCAGAATTTCCGCATTTGCGAAGCTTTGAGATGTTTCTTGGCACTGTCCTACATATAATCATTTTTTCAGGTCCCATCTCGAATTATACCTCGGATGAAGAGTCGGTCGAGACTCGAAACACGTGTCAGGCTATTTTGTGAATAAATCCGTTGGACTTAATACTACACTTCTTCTCAATTACTTGGACTACATGCCCATATTTGCACTCTTTTCTGGCACAGTGTGACTGGGATTTGCCCATGTTTCATTTGTATCTACAACAGTGGAATTGTACTTGGCAGTACTTCCACACTCCTCAGACACCTGCAGCCTATGTGCTTACTGATCATTTTGTTATACAAGCGCTGTGGTCTGTGAGTTTTTCTGCCAAACTCGCTTCCTTACGATTAAGATAATATTGTGGAATGTCCGGGGGATATCCACATACTTGAGGCGACTCAGAATTACTTCCTATTTGAGGAGCAAGCAGATTTCCATAGCTCTGTTACAAGAAACACACTTGTTAGGAGAGGAGCTCGACAAAGTCATTTCTAAATTTGGGGTGTGGTATATGGTTCGTCATATTCTAAATATGGTTGGGGTGTTCTAGTGTTGGTTGTTGGATCTGTATGTGTCACGCTCACCTGGTCTCCACGGGGGCGTAGCACGTGGTTGCACGAATGATGTCTGCACTGCGGTGGCACTCCGCAGGTGGTGATGCTTGCCGTGACTTCTCCCTTGTTATCACCCCAAGAGACGTTTGTCTGCAAGATCGAAATAAAATATTAGCTACTGGGTGGGGCTGGATTGAATCCACCTCCTTAACCGCCTATTGCCCTGCTCCTCTTCGCTCTCACCTTAGAGTTTAAGGAGGTAGGCTCTCCGTCCTGCGGTCGCTAGCAGGGGCGCAATAAGCAGAGTCTTTCCCGGATCTAGTTACTTCACTGATCCTGTGGGCGATTGCCGAGTCTTGGAAAGCTGGTTCAAACAAGTAAGTCTCTATGCCAATGGTTGCTTGGTATAGGTGCTTGAAGTCTTTATTTTCCCCAAGTTTTTTACCTGTATTTGTCTTTTCTTTCAGGCGCGGTCTCGAGCGGATTATTGAAAGGAGGATCGACTCTTCCTAAGATGCTGAGCAACTTCCCTTCAGGTGAGTAGTTGCACGAGAGAGTGGCGCTGAATGTCTGAATAACTGATTTCCCTTCCGTGCTAGACTAACCTGCTGTTTGCTTTTCATTCTCTGCAGATGCGGCGCAGCTACGGAATGATGAATGGAAGAACCGCTCTGACGTGTTCCAGATGAATGCTGACCCCGGGTGAGTATTGGATGCCCGAGCGGGTACCTTTTCTTCTGCAGGTGCGGTGGTCTGGATAACGGCTGAAGGCGCAACCGAGAGATGGATTGCTGCAGGTAAGGCCTTCGCTGCTGTACTGACTCCTGTTCTCTTTTCTTTCTTCTCTCAGGTACCGATGGATGGATTTTCTGGACCGGCATGGCTGTAGCAGTTCAAGAACAGGACAGACACGGTGAGCGTTACGCTGCAGGAGTGCAGAATAACGCAAAGCGTGTTCTGCCTGCAGGGTGTGGCTTAAATAGCCTTGTAAGTAGTTCCAGGTAAACTAGTCCCTAAACCACACCCTGCCTTTCTGATAAAGTAGTCCCTCAGCCACACCCTGGATATACAGAAAGGCTTAGCCTGACTAGGCTGAGTAAATAGCTCCATGCACTTCAACACTTATTATGAGCATGGCGCCAATGGCGCCAGGACTGAGTCCAGGGGGTTCTCAGGCACTTCTTAGGGGCTTTATAAGCCCTTAAAGGTGCTTTTGACTGGGGTGGGCCCATCAGTTCCGAGGGTTTTGGAGCATGCATCATGACAGCACGTCTGTGAATTTTTGTCACTTTTGCTGCCTGGGAGAGTTGCAATTGTCAAAATGATGGTGTTGCCTCGCCTATTGTACTTTTTTGCTAATATTGTATTTCTTATCCCGCGTTCCTTTTTTAACTCTTTGGACTCCCTTGTAAATGGGTTTCCTTGGGGTGGGAAGAGGCATAGAATTGCATTGTCCACATTGAGGTTGTGCCATGAGGATGGAGGGGTCCAATTGCCATGGCTGGAGATGTACTACTTGGCAGCTCTGGCATAGCCACTGGATGGCTGGCAGATGCGGTATCGTTGGTCACTTCACTGATGGGGGGCACGATAAGACGGCTGTTCCTAAGGAGGCTCTGTGGATTGTGGAAGGTTATTTTCCACATAAGCCATTCATATTGGACTTGGGGAGGAAGATCTGGTATAGAATAATAAGGGCCCTGCTGTTGGGGAGTACTCCCTGAATATACCTTTATCAGCAAGTTTGTGTAGGAATAGGGATGACCTCCGTTTACTTCGGAGATGGGAAGGGCTGGAACTTGCCACTTGGGGGGGGGAGACTCTTGCGAATGGGATGTTCAGAGATTTCTCAGAGGTGGTGAATGAGTATGGGGCAAATAGGGGACATTTCCTGGGTTTAGAGGACAGGCGTAAACCCGTAAAATGCATTTATCAGAGCTTGATTGCGGGTGCGTGTGTGCGGACCACATGAATTAGAGATGCATGGGAGTCATATTTAGGCAGTGTGCTAGAGGATAAGCAGTGGGATGCAGCATTGCTATTTGCAAAAAACATCTCTAGAAATGCATGGTCTATTACAGTTAAATGTCCTGTACAGAACGTACATGACCCCATAAAGGGTTGCACGCTTTAAGGAAGGTGCATCTGCTGGATGTCTGTGGTCTGAAGATATTCCTGCAGATTTCATGCATATGCTGTAACAGTGCCCTAAGGTGCGCTCCTTTTGGCTTCAAGTTCAATGGGCACTGTAGGATGTGGGTGTATGCCGGTTGTTGCGTAGTGAATACGCCAATGTACGCATGCGCGGGCGGAATCAAGGCTCGCGCATGCGCAGTGGATAATAAAGACGGTCTGCTGGCAGTTGCCGCCGGGGACCCGAGCAAGTCACGGGTCTCCGGCGTGGCTTATTGTGCGAGTGTGTGTGTGAATGACGGCTGGGGCCCCTGGCACACCCCTGCCAACACAACATTGGCGATGAGGATGACTCCGGAGCAATTCTCCACTCCGCCGGCGTTGGAGGGAAAATCGTCGCTCCGTGAATGCATGGACCCATGCGCACGGCCGGCCGGCCGCCATTTTGCTTCACACGCAGATCGCAGTGGTTGCGGCCCGCGAGGGTGCTCCTGCACCAGCTGCATTTCGCCTATCTCTTGGAGACCAAGTTGTGGAACTTACACAGCCTGTGCGGCTACAGGACCGTGGCATTGAAGAAAAGTGAACCAGTCGAGAAGGTGTGTCGGAGAAGGATACTGTGTCGCATGTAGGCCCACCTGGCCAGACCACCTCGACACCCACGAATGACCACATTCCCCTGTGAGTACCACTCATCACAATGGGTGAGGAGGGAGAGCAAGAGGGGGCCATGGCCCCGGTCCCACGCAGGATGCACAGTACTTTGGCTCCCATGCCCGAATTCGACACCACGGGCCCTCTGTCCAAATTAGGACCGAAATGGCTCCTGTGGGTCAAAAAATTAGAAATGTTCTTCAGGGCCTCAGGGGAAACAGAGGATGAGGCGAAGATAGCCATCATGGTATACTCGGCAGGGACGGAGGTCCACAGGATATATGACTTGCTCACCATCCCAGTAGTCACATAAGACGCAGTAAAACAAGTGCTTAGAGACCACTTCCTTCCCATGGCAAACGTAGACTTTGACAGGTTTGTCATGAGCGCCGAAAAGCAACTGGAGGAAGAGTCACTAGACCAGTTTTGTGCGAGGCTGCGGCACCTAGCAAGCTCCTGCCGGTGGGCAAATGAAGAAGAAATGATTCGTAACCAGCTGCTGCAAGGGTGCAGTTTCGGGAAGCTGAGGAGACAAGTCCTGAGAGAACCTGGGCTGACGCTGCAGCAGATTCTGGACACGGGGAGAGCCTACGAACTTGCTGAGGCCAGCGGGGCAAAGATGGACGCAGCCACGCACTCGAGAAAGGAGGAAGAGGCATTTGCGATCGGACGTTCTGGTCCAGGGAGAGCGAGGTGGACATCGAGGAGTGGGGAAGGCTCCACGACTCCAAGCACTGCTCCGTCATGCTCCTACTGCGGGTATGACCTGCCGCACGTGGGTGAGTGCCCAGCTAAATCAAGGGTATGTGGCCGGTGTGGCACACCAGGACACTACGCCAGGGTGTGCAGGGCAGTGACACCAGTAGCGGCCTCGAGGGGGCCAGAGAGAGCTGGCGGAGCAACGCTCGGAGAGTGAGGGCTGTCGAACAGGGTATGCAAGACCTCAACATCGCAGAAGAGGAAGAGGAAGAAGAGGACATTTTCTTCATCTCCAGCATTGCCAAGGACCCTCGCGAAAGTCGACAACCAAAATGTACAGTACTCATTGGAGAAATCCCTACTCTGGTCCTCATAGACACCGGGGCATCTGTCTGTGTGTTAGCTACCGAACACTACAATGCACTCCCAGGCCCACCAAGTTTGACTGAGTCCACAGCAAGGATATATGCATTTGGAGGAGATGCACCCCTTCCCATCCAAGGAGTGTTCATGGCTCCAGTATCTCATGGACAGAACAGAATTAAAGCACGGTTCTTCGTCACCAGCGTAAGCCCACATTCCCTTTTAAGTTGTGCCGCGTCAGAAGCGCTGAACATTGTGCACTTCACGTTAGCGGTATATCATGCCGATCTGGAAGGCCTGCTACAATGCTTTGAGATGATCTTGGATGGCATAGGGAAACTAAAGGCCGACCCCATACGCTTGCACATCGATGGATCAGTGAGACCGACAGCGCTCAAGCACCGCTGCATCCGATTCCATCTGCGGGCTCAGGTAGAAAAAGATCTACAGTCACTGGTTGACTTACATATTATCGAAAGAGTGGAAGGACCTACCCCATGGGTCTCCCCAATTGTGGTGGCCCCAAAGCCCAAACAGCCGGGCGCTGTACGCATATGTGTGGAAATGAGGCTACCCAATGTAGCCATCAAGAGAGAGAATGCCACCTTACACCCACCCTAGACGACATTGTTGGTGAACTTCAGGGAGCGAAGATCTTCTCGAAACTGGACTTGATATCTAGTTATCAACAGCTAGAGCTCCACCCCGAGTCGAGGTATATTACCACTTTCACAACTCACGAGGGGCTATACCAGTACAAAAGGCTCAGTTTCGGGGTCTCGTCCGCAGCAGAGGTCTTCCAAAATGCCATCAGGGGGGCCCTGTCAGGGCCCAAGGGAGTCATAAACATGTCGGACGACATTCTGGTCTTTGCACGCTCGGAGGCAGAACATTTAAAGCGCCTGGAAAACGCCCTCGAGAGACTTTGCAGCCTCGGTCTGACTCTGCGCAAAGAAAAGTCTGAATTCCCGAAGGACAGGCTGGAATTTTTTGGATTCATATTCCACGCTGGGGGCATCTCACCAGATCCCGAAAAGGTGAAAGACATTCGAGAGGCAGCACTGCCAACGTCTCCAGCAGAAATCAGAAGCTTCCTGGGGATCGTCAACTATTGCAGACGATTCATTCGTGAGCTAGCCTCCTTGTCGGAACCCCTGAGGGCTCTGACCAGAAACGACGTTGCGTGGACCTGGACCGGAAATGAATAGAGGGCATTCACAGGCATCAAGAATGCCCTGTCCAGACAAGAGACCATGGCCTATTTCAAGCCGGACCGCGAATCGGAGATCGTGGTCGATGCCAGCCCGGTGGGGCTGGGCGCAGTCCTCATGCAGGCAGACCACCAGGGGACCATGCGACCGATCGCCTACGCGAGCAAGGTGCTCACCGAGACAGAGAGGAGATATTCTCAGATTGAACGTGAGGCCTTGGCCATATTGTTGGGGTGCAAACACTTCCGGATCTACATCCTAGGGAAGCCAGTTGTTGTGGTGACAGATCACAAACCTCTCATCCCGATTCTGTCAGGTACATCGTCCAAACCTTCACCTCGCATAGAAAGATGGATGCTCTTGCTCATGGAATATGGGGTCAGGCTACTCTACCGCCAAAGACACACAACCCGGCAGACTATTTGTCCCGCCATCCGGGTACCGGGCGACCCAGAGACTCGCAGGAAGTGGCTGACTGCATAGAGGCTATACACCTGGTGGTGGAGTCGGCACTGCCTGTTGTCCTAGCGCGCCACGAGATCGCAGACAAATCCAACACTGACGAGGCATTCATCGTAATAAAAGAAGCCGTAGCTAGTGGGGAGTGGCGGGAAGTCCTCCAGAACAACTCTCGGAGGGATGTAGGAGCGCAGAAGGACCTACAAGCGCTCTGGAAGGCACGCCATGAGCTGTCGGTTGCAGATGACGGTCTCCTGCTGAGAGGCCACCAGATCGTGATACCCAGAACACTGGTGAACAAAGTCCTGCAGCTCACCCACAAAGGCCACCAGGGGATGGCTAAGACGAAAGCACGGCTCAGGTTGAAGGTCTGGTTTCCTGATCTAGAAAGAAGGGTTGAAGAATTTGTGAGGGCCTGCATTCCCTGCCAGGCAGCAAGTCCCGTGGAGAGGGGGCCACCTATTCAGGCAATGGAACGGAGTGACCGCCCATGGGGGACGGTGCACACCGATTTCGGATCCACGGGCAGAGGAACACACTTCCTGGTGGTGACAGACCAGTGGTTGCGATATCCAGAGGTGGAGCTGGTCGAATCCACGGCCAGTGACCACAACATTTTAGCCATGGAGAAGATGTTCGCCACCCATGGGTTTCCCCTGGAGATATGCTCGGACAACGGAGCACCGTTCAAAGGACAGCAATTCGCTCGCTACTGTGAGGAAAGGGGGAATAAAACATTGCAAAGTCACCCCCCTTTGGCCAAGAGCGAACGGAGAAGTCGAACGGAGAAGTCGAACGCTTCATGCGAACGCTCAACAAAGTGTTCCGCATATCGATGAACGGGGGGGAAGAGCTCCGACGCAACCTATTTGACTTTCTCCGAGAATACCGCACAACGCCGCACCAGTCCACGGGAGTAGCTCCTGCGGAGGCCCTCTTCAGCCGGGTACCAAGAGGACTGTTACCTGAAGTGGAAGGGCGACGTCCGGGGGAGATCGACAACAACCACGTGCGAACAGAGAGGGTCGCTCAGAACGAGAGAGAGACAATACGGCGAGGATTACCCGAGAAAGAAATTGCGGTGGGAGACATCGTGCTGGTGCGGAATCGGAGACCTGAAGGAAAGCTGTCACTGCCCTACGAAACACAACCTCTGGGAGTGACACACGTCAAGGGGTCTATGGTCACGGCCGCCAATACACGAGGGACAGTCACCCGGAACGTATCATTCTTCAAGAGAATAGGGTCGGCGAACAAGGAAGAAATCGTCACGCAAGTCCCAGATCCGGATGCAGAAGTGCCACAAGGAAACGATGGACCGCCAGAGACTCCTGCGGCACCAGAGATGCCCAATGTTGAGGCACGCAGGTACCTGAGCCGGGCGGGGTGCAAGCCGCCGCAGAGGTACCAAGACTTTATCATGGACCCTGCCTCGTAACCAGCGACACACTGTCAGTTGCAGTTTGAATAGAACACTGTTAATTCTAATGTTTGATAATGTTTGTTGTTCAAGGGAAAAGGGAGTGATGTTGCGCAGTGAATACGCCAATGTACGCATGCGCGGGCGGGATCGAGGCTCGCGCATGCGCAGTGGATAATAAAGACGGTCCGCTGGCAGTTGCCGCCAGGGACCCCAGCAAGTCACACGTCTCCGGCGTGGCATATTGTGCGAGTGTGTGAGCGCACGTGTGAATGACGGCTCGGGCCCCTAGCACACCCCTGTCAACACAACACTGGTACAGCTGGATGCCTATGAAATGGCTGCTAGTTGTGTACCCTCGCCAGATAAATGTAAGCATGTTGTTAAAATTATGGACCTGACCTGTATCCTGGCTAAGCGCCGAATTTCCATGTCTTGGATGATGAGTGCAGGTCTGTGTTATAATGTGTGGTTGAGGGACTGGTTGAGGTGGTCCATAGCGGAGACAGTGGAATGGTGCAGGGCCTTGAAGAAGGGCATGCGGGAGCCCACTGTGAATGTGGAAGGTTGGAAAGTTCTCCTGCAAGCGATGTTGCCACGTTCTGATGATAAACCCGCTTGAGTGCTCAACAATATATGTACACCGGTCCAGTTGGATGGCCCACATGTTGCGCTTTGTACAATAGGCTGTACTTACATCCCTGAACCGTCGAATCTTTAAGCTAACACTCAATATGGTAATTGTTTTTGTGCCCAGAATCATTAATATGATGTTTACTGCCTATGATGCCCTGTTAACTGCCCTTTTGTTTAGTCTGTTATTGTATTAGTTTCAGTTTCCGCTGTTTCCTTTGATGGTTTCTGAAAACTCAACAAAAAGATTTTAAAATAAATAGCACATTCCCCACCCTTACTGGAAACAATCACCCAACTATCTTAACAATGTTTAAAGCTCATCTTTGCTGAGGTGCTGCAGCATTCCCATAAATCTTCAAAGAGGTTGATAGCTGACATCAATGGCTGCAAAAGGTGCAAGGTAAACAATTTATTTGAATGTGTAAAAGAGGCAGAAGAACACTTTATTTAACAAAAGCAGGTGGCAAATAAGGTCACCTCACCAGTAAAGGAGATAGTTACAGACAATTGTTAGCTGGACTTGGGCATTTTGATCAGCTGTCTTGATGGGCCTGCAAATCACTAGCTTTCTGTTCATTTAAAGCACTGCACTTCTTGCTGCATAATGGGGCTAACATTTTTTTTTAAACTTCAGAGAATATTCACAAGCCTTTTTGTTCTCATTGAGTCTGATGCATGAGATCAATCGTGTTTTGTAAAAAGGGCTGCGGGTTCATTTTGGTTTGCCATTTTATTTTGCTGTCATCTCCAGGAATGAAGGTGGAATGCCTGCATGTTGTGGAATTAGCGTTGGATTAGGGTGAGATTGGGACAAAAAATAAGGCTGTGCATCAAAATAACATGGCCTATGTTTAAGCATTTATTAAAAACATTGTGGCAAACAGTGCCTTTTAAAGTGCACTGGGCCAATTATAGTATTCCAAATTACTAGATGCCCTGTAACTAAGTCCTCAAAGTGGCCCATAACGGTTCCCAAAAGAGGCACACACTGGTCTGGCGTTGAAACTATTTGGGCATTGCCATATAGGTCGTCTGAGCCTGTTTGCATGTTAAGGGCACTGAGTAGAGTAATTCATTTGTATGGGAATTTCATCATAGTGAACTGAACAGCATTTAATGACCTGAGGTTTTTGATGTGTGCAAGAGTGATGAGGAGTGCTAGGAATTTTTGTAAAAGTGATAAGCCCTCTGGAATTCCCAGCAGATGGCAAGAACTGTCAGGATATGAAGTATTTTCATCTCTGGCAAGCATTCTGAGGTTCCACCAGCACTTGTAGGGCAGCTGTACTATTAATTGCAGAGTGCCCACGTTTTCTATCAGGGCTTGAATAACTCGAACACTACAGACCTGTTACTTATTACTCGGGATGCTAAACTAGCCAGTAACAACATATTTCAGCAATCATGTTAAACGCAATTCCACAGTCCAGTGATACTCAGTAGAGAATTACATAATTGTTCTTTATTGAGACAGTGCTTACACTTCTCAGAGGCAGTTTCAAGAGAGAGGCAAAGGACTGCACGAAAGCACTGTTTGACCTGTTCCAATCCTCTTTATGGGCATGTCTGATGGACTCTGGTTGACAGTGTGAGCATGGGTGTCATTTTAGGGCAAGCGTGTTTGTCCCCCCATCTTTTGTGGCACACCATTTTGTCCCACTCATTCGGCAGGGTACCATTTCATTTCGACGTCATGTCCCTCCCCCCTAATATTTTCAGCAAAGTTACTCCACTGAGTGTGAGATACATATATTTATGCAGTCAACAGCCTGGCATGGCGGTCTTGAATCGCTACGTTTCATGGCATCTCTAGCTCACGCAACTGACAAGTGACAGCTATTTCTCCAAACCTACCAGCTTGTGAAATTTCCTATTTTGAAATCTTCTGATATGCATATAGAATAGACATTTAATTCGCCAATACCCCTAAAACAGAACCAGCCACAAGTTAGACAAGTGTTACGTCTATGGTCCTTCCAAAGGTGCCAGCCATGTGCGAAATATACCTCAGTCTGTTAATGCAGAAGATGCAGAGATCTAGGTTTAACCTTAAGGTTCCAATCGTGATGAGATTGTTTGGTGGGTTAATGTGCCTGCTGCAGAAATATGTGTTTAAAATGCAGGTCATGTTTTCTGGATTCCCAGCAGAGTTGACTTAGCATTCCACTTTTCAAAAGAGTTAGTATACCTGTAATGCGGTAGAGCCCACATTTTGCAGCAGCAAAAGTTTTATTGGAACATTATGGTACTTTTTCATCGAGACTTCTATTTCTTTAAAGGGATTGAAAGGTATTTCTCATTAGTATGGCTATACCCTTTAATGGATAGTACTGACATGTCTCGGTGGGACTCCTGTGCTGATTATGCAACAATTGGGTTGCACAGCAAATGCTGGTTGGGATATGCCACTCCAAATTGCTTTCCACTATCTCCCGCCCCCACGAGAAACAAATGCCTGACTTTAGCCGGTCAAGTAGCACAGCGAGTAGAATGCTCGCTTTGATATCTGTGCAGAGCTTGTTAACGCAGGTTCGAATCCCTGAGGGGCCAAACTCAGCCTTTCATCCTTCCGAGGTCGATAAATGAGTACCACACACCGTGGTTAATAATAAGCAGCGCTCAGATACCTGAGGGTTTGTAGCGCTATATAAATGCCAAATTATTATTATTTATGCTTTTGCTTCAACCTGGCAATAGCTATTTTAGCCAAAGAGCATTTTGACCAATCAAGTTGACTGAAGCATATGGGCTGTTGTGTGCATTTCTGGTTGTTGGGACTCTACCTCAAGTTGGATTCACCAAGAAAGTCATCATTAGGCCTTGGTGCACTAAATTGAGATTTACACAATTTAAAATTTAAAATTTAAAATTTGCACAAAGAGGTCTGGGAAACCCTCCACCGGTAGGAACACAGCCCATGGACCTGTTCTTCGGTGGATGGCCCCCCGGGAGGGTCTCAACCACGCTTTAGCTCACTATGCTTTCCACAGAAGAGACATTTCCAAATACATATTAGTCTTTGTTCCACCCATAGGTAGAAATAATAGAACAATGGACCTTGGCAGTTGAGATGGGAGACACTTTTACATATACAACATCAATGTGGCTAATATAACAAAAATATATTTATTAATACACTTTCAACAAAACTTGAACATTGTTTGTTCATATAACATACCTCTTCTTTTATAGTCTCTTAACATCCACTCATCTGTACCACCACTCGCACCACTATTCAATCATACACTCATCAGTTCCTTTCTATACACAGTGTGGGTTATTGGAGAACCCTGCAGTACTCATACAATCAAAACAGTTCCTCACACCTATATCCACTATACATGGGTTTTCAAAAGCAAACCAAATAGCATTCCGCTTATTTAATAACATCACATATGTTTTGCTCGTCTGGTGGCCATGATAGGGCCAAGATTTAAGGGCGACCTTCTTCAGGATGGGTAAGTAATGAATAGCACCAAACCCCAACGTGTCACCTGGCGGGGGATGTCATCTAACACAGATCTAAACATAAACAAACAATATTTCATGTAGTAGCTCCAATCTCCAATTTTATAGACACAATTTACTTGTGTGTATATACCTATTAAGGCATATACTAGCTGGCACTTACCGCCAATGGACAATGATGGAGGTAGTGTCAACTCTGGAGTGTATCCTCAATGCTCCTGGGGATAATATTTGAGAAGCCTGAAAAAAGAAAAACAATGAGGCACAAAATGAGCCCCATTCTAAAACCTAACATGTGGCATAGAAAAAAGATCACTAGGGTACCCTTATCTGATCACGCGGTCAGATAGGGTCATCTAGATCCCTGACCGTCAGACATGGCATCAACGCACAGCCCAATCAACAACGGCTGTTGCTTTCAATTACTTATCTAAAAACAGACACAAAAAGGTAGGTTAACACTAAATTGAGGGAACATATCTCAACTCAATCCTGTCACAATGCAACTAAATATAAAAATGGGCTCAGTGCTCACCCATATTCATGGCTCGTCTCTACAAAAATGTGACTTTCATGTGTTTAGCTTCAAATCCTGCGTATCTTTATTTTCGCCGAGTCCCGCCTGACGGTAACGTATAAATCATCAGATGATCGCTAAAGGGATGAATAAAATAATTCCTTATTCCTTGCCCAATGCAAAGAGAGTGCATCAAAGGCGAAGTAATGGGCATAAGAGGGTTTAACACTTCCTATAATTGAGATTACAGCATGCGCGTCTGTCCAAATAATGTCGCGCCTGTGCTATCGCACATGAATTGTAACCGGATAGCCACTGGATAGACACCAATAGGTAGTCCAACTTCAAAACGGTACGCAATTCTCTTCTGGACAAGAGTACCAACAGCAACTACAGACACGTGTTTCGGCCTAGTCGGGCCTCATCAGTGAGGTGGAGCTGTGCCTCTCTAAGCACAGTGAGCAAGGGGTCCACGTCTGGATTGCCCTGGTAACTTAGGGTGAGAACCCAAAGTACCCAAAATTTGCATAAAGAGGTCTGGGAAACCCTCTACTAGTACGGTCACAGCCCATGGCCCCCCGGGAGGGTCTCAACCATGCTTTAGCTCACTATTCTTTCCACAGAAGAGAAATTTCCATACACATATCAGTCTTTGTCCCACCCATAGGTAGTACAGCACCAAAATGGTAGGCAATTCTCCTCTGAACAAGAGTACCAATAGAAACCCCAGACACGTGTTTCGGCCTAGTCGGGCTTCATCACTCAGGTGGAGCTGTGCCTCTCTAAGCACAGTGAGCAAGGGGTCCACGTCTGGATGGCCCTGGTAACTTAGGGCGAGAACCCAAAGTACCCAAAATTTGCATAAAGAGGTCTGGGAAACACTCTACCAGTACATGAACACAGCCCATTGACCTGTTCTTGGGTGGATGGCCCCCGGGAGGGTCTCAGCCACACTTTAGCTCACTATGCTTTCCACAGAAGATACATTCCCATACACATATCAGTCTTTGTCCCACCCATAGGTAGTCAAGCACCGAAACGGTACGCAATTCTCTTCTGGACAAGAGTACCAACAGCAACCGCAGACATGTGTTTCAGACTAGTCGGGCCTCATCAGTGAGGTAGAGCTGTGCCTCTCTAAGCACAGGGAGCAAGGGGTCCACATCTAGATTGCCCTGGTAACTTAAGGTGAGAACCCAAAGTACCCACAATTTGCATAAAGAGGTCTGGGACAAAGACTGATATGCAGATGTTTATTTCCCATCTGTGAAAGGCACAGTGAGCTAAAGTGTGGCTGCAGATTCTCGAGTGGGTACCTTCCCAAAGAACAGCTCAATGGGCTGTGTTTGTTCTCACAGAGGGGCGCCTAGAGACTATTTTATGATTGTTTAAGGGACTTAGGTGTAGTTACCCTAAGTTTCCTAGGGTCATCCAGACGTGGACCCCTCGCTCACTGTGCTCAGAGAGGCACAGCTCAACCTCACTTATGAGGCCCAACAAGACTGAAACACGTGTATGGGGTTGCTGTTGGTACTCTTGTTCAGAAGGGAATTGCCATAGCATTTCAGTGCTGGACCGCCCATGTGGGTGGGACAAAGACTGATATGCAAATGGATAATTCCCATCTTTGAAAAGTACAGTGAGCTAAATTGTGGCTGTGGACTCTCAAGTGGGTACCTTCCCAATGAACAGGTCAATGGGCCGTGTTTGTTCTCGCAGGGGGGCACCTATGGACTATTTTATGATTGCTTAAGGACCTTAGGTTTAGTCACCCTACGTTTCCTAGAGTCATCCAGACGTGGACACCTTGCTCACTGTGCTCAGAGAGGCAGAGCTCCACCTCACTGATGAGGCCCAACAAGGCTACAACACATTTATGGAGTTGCTGTTGGTACTCTTGTTCAGTAGGGAATTGCCATAGCATTTCGGTGCTGGTCCGCCCATGTAGGTGGGACAAAGACTGATATGCAAATGGATATTTCCCATCTGTGAAAGGTACAGTGAGCTAAAGTTTGGCTGCAGACTCTCGAGTGGGTACCTAACCAAAGAACAGGTCAATGGGCCGTGTTCGTTCTCGCAGAGGGGGGCGTAGGGACTATTTTATGATTGTTTAAGGTACTTAGGTTTAGTCATCCTAAGCTTCCTAGGGTCATCCAGACGTGGACCCCTTGTTCACTGTGCTCAGAGGGGCACAGTTCCACCTCAGTGATGAGGCCCAACAAGGCTGAAACACGTGTATGGGTTTGCTGTTAGTACTCTTGTTCAGAAGGGAATTGCCATAGTATGTTGGTGCTGGACCGCCCATGTGTGTGGAACAAAGACTGATATGCAAATGGTTATTTCCCATCTGTGAAAGGTACAGTGAGCTAAAGTGTGGCTGCGAACTCTCAAGTAGGTACCTTCCCAAAGAACAGGTCAATGGGCCGTTTTGGCTCTCGCAGATGGGCGCCTTAGCACTATTTTATGATTGTTTAAGGGACTTAGGTTTAGTCATCCTAAGTTTCCTAGGGTCATCCAGACCCAGGTCATCAGAGAGGCATAGCTCCACCTCACCGATGACGCCCAGCAAGGCTGAAGCACGTGTATGGGGTTGCTGTTGGTACTCTTGTTCAGAACGGAATTGCCATAGCATTTCAGTGCTGGACCGCCCATGTGGGTGGGAAAAAGACTGATATGCAAATGGATATATCCCATTTGTGAAAGGTACAGTGAGCTAAAGTGTGGCTGCAGACTCTCGAGTGGGTACCTAACCAAAGAACAGGTCAATGGGCCTTGTTCGTTCTCGCAGAGGGGCGCGTATGGACTATTTCACTAAATTGAGATAGACCATTCATCTCTACAGGCAGCAAACCATTTTCAACCAGATCTACTATTTTTCATAACAATATACTCTACTTTTCAGGTTGCCTGTTTTTCTTTTGAAATGACCGAATTAGCAATTTTTGGCATGATTGCTATAGTTTCCATGAGCAGTACATGCATAACTTAGCATGCCTGCTATACATTTCAATGTGCCAGACCTTTCTTCGGAGAGCTGCTTTACCTTTTATAGCACACAACTCACACTTTTGTAACTCTTACCGTAAAGGTCAATGATTTAATTGATATGGAGTATGACCCTGTTCTAGCCATCCTGAGCATGTAGGGTGAACACTGATAGGCTTTACACCATACACATTCCACAACATCTACCACGGATGCATTTGCATGATGCTGGTTGATTCATATTGTGGCTATTGCTATTTAGCAAGGGTGTAGAATCCCTGGCTTTTTTTATTTGTATACATTTAATAAATGATGCTGGTAATTCCATCTCCAATCTGATTCCTTTTTCATAAGCTCCTTGCCAAAAGCACAGTGTACACTTGTGCCCTGCTGTATCTATATCATGATCGCAGCACTTGTTCTACCAGTGGCACAGGGCAGTTTCGGAGGACACAAGTGGTCATTTGACAGCTGTAGTGACAGCCCCGTTGTTTGCAGAGCAGCAGCTGCATTTACGACATGCAACCCTGTACCAACACCTATAGTTATGAGGGTACTGTCCTGGTGGCAGAATAATCTCAATATTTCAGACATACCATAGGTTATGGTGGATGGTATTTCTCATAATTATTAAAGCCACAGCAATTTGGTATCACAAATGTGTCAACCCTATGAGCTCAGCTCATCTCTGAAGGGAGTATGTGTATTCTTCCCACACATAGCTGTTCCTGCCATGCTTGTAGCACTGTAACCTTGGGTGCCTAGAACACAGGATGCCCAATTTTGCCCACTGAGGCTGTAGGATCTAATAGACCCAGATGTATAAGGGTGCCTGCTCATGGAAACTGCCATATGTCAATAATTGTCAATTTGCTGTTGCCCACACTGATCAGATATCCAGATCTGGGGTGCTGCTGGATTGTGGATGCTGTCTTGCAGATCACTTTGGAAATTACTTCACAAATTATTTTTGCAGTCACTGATTATTCTTGAACAGAGTTTATAGTTTACTGCTCTGAAGATGACCTTTTGTTCGAAACACGTGTCAGCTGTCTTTGGCGGTTTTAAGAATTACATCTTCTTGCATTGGTTTGGAGACTGTCATTTTTGTTAATTACCAACATTCTGAGAATGAGATGATCTTCAAAATATTATTATAATCATAGAGTATTCTATTGTATAGATTGGATGATTTTGAATCGATTTATGTGGTCCACTGAGCATCTATACATCATATGAAAGTATTGTTTTTTGGAGTGCGGGTGGCTTGAAGCTAAACCCCTGTTGTCTGAATTTTCTTATTGCGGCCCTTGGGCCTGGGTCACCAATGCTCTCTTTACTTGTGGCTCTTATAATATGTGAGTTCTAAGTAGCCAGCTCGTACCTAGGTCGGTCCACTTTACTTTCGATGTCTGTAACCTTGGGTGCTTGCCTCTTTTTGTTTCTTTTGTAACAGCAAGTAACTCCCTTCCCAGAGGACAGCCACTCCACACGAATCTGGCCTAGGAAAAAATCAAAGTGAACACACATTCACAAAAGGCTTGGCCTCACACCGGAGTGCTGCATATGAAAATCCCTTTTTATCCAACTCAGAAGAGAAAGGAGCACGGTTAGTGTAGACAGAGGGAGCTCTTCACAACCGGGGGATGGTTCCACCATCTCTCCCTTCCTGCCCCATCCAGAGCCTTTAGCACAAAGCACTTTGGGGGGTGATGTTAGAAAGCAAAGTCTGCTTATTTCCAGAACAGGGATTGGATCCTTAGAGCAGGCTAGCATTAGTCCAATCACCTGTGTACTGTTGCCTTTAAAAGAAGGGGACTCCCACCACTTGGGAGAGTTGATTTTTCCAAAGTCCTCAGCCAGTGAGGTGAAGACGGATTGTCCAAGGCAGAGGGAAGCTCTGTCCCTTAACCATCCTCATGGACAAGTGAGAGTAAAGCGCTGTTGGGACAAGACCTGCCACTGCAACCTACAACAGTACCTAGAAACTCACCATGCTGAAGGAACCCTGCAGTTGTGTGCCAGCCTCCCCCATGTTTAGGAGCCCGGGAAGTACCAATCTTACCCTGAAATGGATTATGAGCATTCTTGGATTATGAGCATTCTGAGAGCCAGGATCCCTGTTTCCACCTCATCAAACCAGTCGAACTGCTTTTGAACCAGGTTTGCCACATCTCAAACCAACGGACCCACCTGTGCTACCTTTGGCACTCGATTGAACTCTTCAAACCTGTGTGCTTGCATCTAGAACCAGTTCAACGCTGCCTGGTACCTCGCAGAGCCAGTCACCCGCTCACCTCGAATCGACTGCTCATCGCCTGACACCAACTCGAACCACTGGAGTGTCCCTCACTGACTTGAACCAACAGTTACACAAACAACTCCACCTGGCTAAAACTCAAACTGCTGCTTTGTCGAACCGCCCACCAGAGCAACAGGATCACTGCTACAAAACAGTCGCCGACCCTTGACTCATTCAACCGGAGCATAACTTGCTGACCTTGCCCCGAGGTTGCAACCGACTCATCCCCAAACTGATCCTGCTGAGAGCTCCAACCTGCTTTGCACGAACCCTACCTTTAAACCGCTCTGACCCATTGTAGTCCCCCCACTCGAGGCCAGCTTGCTACTTGGATCAACATAAATTGCTGCATTCAAACTGGATTTGAACCGCTTGCGCAACTGCTCGAAGCATGGTTCGAGAACTACAAAGAAGGCATTATTGACTGCTAACTGCCCATTTGATCCATTTCTGGAACCTAGAGACTGGTTAAGTCGGGTAAGTCACCTTGAAACCTTTTTGCTCACAAGAACATATCCTTTTTGAGAACATTGCAGGTTTTACTTGCCTTTCACCCTTGATTCATTACCAAGAGTACTGCATCATGATATCCTTTCTTATTCTGGGTTCATTCCTAAGGGTGGGTTTGGGTAGTTTTTCTAGTTAGTATTGCATATGGTGTGCTTAATTAAAGTATATATGTTTGTCAAACATGATTGGACATTCTTTTATTTTGGACTGCTAATGAACCACATTCACAACCCTCCTGAAAGTAGAGCCTTCCCTTGGTCTGGGTTACCACAAAAGGCGAAAGAGGTATATCTCTTAACTGTGCCTGTTGTACCTTAATGATGGTGTTTGCTCTAGTTGTGTAGAAGTGTGAGGGCTGTAACAGCGTTGAGGAAGGAAGTTGACAAGGTGGCATGCTGGCTGTCAAAGAATTATTTGTAAGAAAATAAACCCTCACTATACCTATCTTCTAAGAGGGGTTTCCCTGCCTCGAACTAATAGTAAAAATGGCTGTCAGAATGTCAGTTGAAATCAAAATCCCGTTACCTTTGTTGGGTCTTCAGTATGCTACCGGGGCTTTCTGGGACTAGGGTGAATTTGTCCGACCATTCGGGCTTCTCTTCTCTGCTTCTGCAGCAGCGCAGCAACTTCGCCACTCCTGGACTGCTCAGCTTCCTCTTCCTGTGTCACGTTTGGGTCCGCACCAGCTGGACCCACGGAGAACTCCCTGAGCACATCGCCGGCGTCCTCTGCTATTGGTTCACTCCAGTCAGCTGAGACGATTCAAAACTCCCACTCACACCTGCTACCTCTCCCAGTTGGGATTGACAAAGTCTTCAGTCCTTCTCCTCTTCTTATTCAATGTTGCTAGTCCCACCCTGGCGGATTGTCAAAAGCCCTTTGTTGTTCTTGATGGATTCATCTTCATGCATCCTTTGGGCCACCTCATACCATTACTAGCACAGTAAGTAATCTTCATGTCTCCTGTGCTCTTCTTCATCCTGCTACTTTCTGTTGTGGTTGTTTCTCCTACACTACAGAAATGCATGGATCTACTCTCAAGGAAGTTGTTTGGCATGGAGGGGGGTTAGGGAAGGTGAAGAGGTGTTGTTGGCTAATGGGCTATACTCTAGTTGACCGTCCTTATCCCCAGAGGGGGAGTCTCTCCACATGAGGGCCTGCCGCATGATACCAGGAGGATTATTGGGTAGCCTCCCTAGCCTCATGGAAAAGGGCTCCCCTTGGGGAGAAGTGGCGTTACCTTGCAAATCATCACATGGCTGAGTGGGCATTTTATCCACTACTCATCCTTGTACTCCTGCAGCGCAGTAGTCAATTTGTCACATATATATATATTAAGGAAATATAAATTCTATTACAGCACACTGAAGTTGTTTATTTTTGGTATACTGTGCCCATACCGAGAGTGATATAGTTTTTAGCAACAATGCTAGACATATAAACCACATTGCTTTTCTTTTTGGTATCAAATAACTAGTCTCTCTCTGCCTTTATGAGATATTCAAATCCTAGAACACACACCATTTAGTATTGTCCAGCATTATTTAAGGGAAGGGCACAGGTTCAAGTTAAACGTCAATACAATTTCATTGACTGGTTCATAATCTCACATCATTAACATGATTCATGGCATTATCTGCTCTGTTATATTAGATGTTACCTCAGCGAGCAAATTCTCTTTTCAACAATACCTTAAAACATTGATAGCTTCCCTTTACCATCTAGAGCTGATGTCCTAGTGTTTTTTGGCAAAGCTCTGAGTGAACCTGTGATGTGTTGCATCTCTGTGGATGCATGGATTGTGACCAGTTTTTCTGCACAAGCAAATACTATGTGCAATCAATGCAATTACATGAGGAGGTACTAATGGAGGGTTGCAGATGTTTCCCATGTTCATGTGTGCATTTGGAAATCACACTGGATTTGCTGAAATGTGTGCAGTGAATCACAAGTCTGTCTTCGCCATGCCTGGAGATGGATCAAAATGGCCAGTCACTATGGCTATGGGCTCTGCAAGAGTCATTGCCCCACAACCACAAGGGTTTCTTAAGTGCCAATTCCAGTCATGGAGTTGTTTCTAAAAAGGGAACGCTCTTAACATGCTATATTGTGTCTTTATAGATTACAATACATTCTCCAAATGCACAACTTGTCAGATACTTTCATAAATACTTTGAGGTCAATTCCGCACACCACAAATAAGTTTCTCTAAAAGGTGTTCACACTCACTGTACTTCAGTAACATCAGGACTGTTCATACACTAATATTTGTTGCCATGTGATGCCAATGTCCATCACCCCCACTCTGAAAATTCTTCCAGCACCTCTAGCCAGGTCATTAAAGTTCTTTCATTCATTCATTCATTCATTCATTCATTATTTTACAATAATAATGGCTAATCACTAGTAAAGGTAGCCCAGCGAAAGGAATGCATTGCCTGCACCAAAGCTTGATTGCTCTAGAACCTGGGGGGAAGTTATAGCATGCCAGTGTGTGCCCTGCATGTGCTGAGAGAGGTCAGAGGTCTGGGGGCTAGGGGGCATGCCTGCCAGATGCAAAAAAGTATTTTTTATAGTGTGGTGATGAGGCTATAAACGTGCTTCCTGTCTGTAGTTGACAATTGCATTCCATTCAGATCAATGAATCATATAATTATTCCTGTTTTCATGTTAGTGCATACAGTTTTTCCATTTAAGGTAGTACAACTCCTCTAGTATGTTCACGTTTTTTGTGCATAATTTATTGATCACTAGCACAATCAAAGTTGAAATGCATTTTGATATATCTTATTGCCACTATGGTTCAGAAGATCAAGAGTCCTGATCACTTATTACAAAGATCTCTGTTAAAATGCCAGATCACAGTACCAAACAGTTAGGTCAAGTGCAGAAATTGAACACTGGGCTCAAATCCCAGGTTCACCCCTTAATTAAAGTGTGTGATCCTAGGCAACTCAATTAAGCTTTCACATTTGCCTGTCCCTAAAAATTTCAAAATTGTCAGTCCCTATGAGTGATTTAGTTCTCAGGGAACTCTTCAAAAAACATCACTCATCTTTAACTGGCTATAGTGTTGCTTCATATATAATCACAGTGACCATTGATATATCACACACAACAAAGTCATCTGTTTCTTTGCTCACTAACAACATTACCACTTGAAAACAATGGGCCCCTTCTCATCTCAGTCTGCATCCTGATATGTGCACCTTCTTTGTAGCTCCTGATCCATATGCAATACCTATGCTACATGTGCTTTTCTCGTTGCTTCCAATCTGTTTCCTGTATCCATGCCTGAACACTTTTATAGTCTGTGAAGCTGCTAATCAGAGTTCTGTGTTTATACTGGTATATGTGTTCCTTTTTCATACAACTATTAATCGGTGCCCTGCATTTACACTCTGTATACCTTCCCCGTGGCTGCTGCTATTAAACAGTGCCCTCTAACAATTAAGGGGTGCCGAGCCTGCTGGGTACAGGGACCAAAGCTACTCCTCAAAAATTATAAAGACTGAGCCTGCAACATGTCTGGGGATGCTTGTGGTCATGCAGAATGGGATGTGTCCAAGCCGTACAGGCTACAATTCCCCTTTTGGGTTGGGACCAAGCCTGATTTTGGTCTTTCCGCTTTCTGTAATAGCTTGACAGGCTGAAGAATGATGGTCTGGAGGGTTACCCCAAAGTAATCCAGAGGTTAAGATTAATTCTAAAACTTCCAGCCATTACCTTTTTTGCTTTGGTTTAGTCACCCCAATTGGGATGCTTATGCCCAGACATGGGCCACCGAACCGCCTGTGCCTACAGACCCACGCTACATCTATCTGATGACACCAAATGAGGCAAAAGCATGGCTGCTAGTGGCTTCAGGCAGAAGGGATGTGGCTAAGCAGTTTGGGCTGGACTGCCCCTTCTGCAGTGGAACCAAACCTCATATGGTCTTTCCCCTTTCTGTAATGGCTTGACAGGCTAAATGACGATGGTCTGGAGGGTTGCCCAGACCTTTGCCAGAGATTAACATTAGTTCTAAACCTTGCAGCCATCATCTCTTTTGTTAACTGTACGGAGGCTATAACACAAGTCCCTGGTTGTGCAGTTGTATGTTGTGCTTGAAATGCCACTTGTTTGTTATGCTGATTACAATAAGGATTAAGAGGTCAGGGGGACTTTATGGCACTGGCAATTATTATTGTGTGACCAGATACTATGGATCCCTTAATTTCTTTAGTTCAAGAGTGTGCTCCATAGCTGCCTGTACCCCAACCCCCAAAATACCCTGAAATGGCTCTGCTGGGTTATTTTTGCACAGAACATTTAAACCCTGCTTGTATCCCCGGGAGAAACATTACAATAAGTCATTTCTAATGATGTCATATTGTGGCTACACCTATACATTTGAACAGCACAGCTGTAACACTTAGTTGCAAGTATCATCAATGTTGGGGTTATCATTTTAGAGGTCATATTTCACAATTTAAGATTAAAACTTGTGTTAGGCAGAATTGCATGCAGTACCCGCTGGGACCACCACACACAATTAGGACTACAGGTGTAAGCAAAACCAACCTTTGGTATAAGTCTGTACTATACAGTTTTTGGTAGCGAGCTGAGCAGCCACGCTTATCTCAAGAGGGAATGTGAGCAGTAAATGATGTTACAGAGAGGTCTTACAATCACAGTGGTTCAAGTAGACACTTGCACTCAAGGTTTCTTGGTAAAACACGTATTAATTTATTACACAGACATTTAGAAAACATTTGCTAGAAGGAGGCAACCTAATATTATACACAAACACACTTCAGTACCAAACCAATAAGTTTCGAAGTAAATTAGGCTTGGAAGGCAGAGTCCACCACTGGAACGAAAGAACCAAAGACGAGCAGGAAGAGGATGGCTACTGCCACTACTGGACCGTTGGTTTGACTGGTGAAGCTCTGGAGGCACATCCTCCACTTTTCCTCCATAAATTGGCGGAATTACTACTCATAATTCCACCAGTGGTAATTCATCCAAAACGTGTAATTTGGCAATGCAGAAAAGAAAAATGGAGGTAACCGAATTACTTCCACTTTTCCCTGCACTGCCAAACTTGTAATGAAGCCCATTGAACCCTCTTCTTTAATCACAGAGCTTAATGGAACAAAGGCCCACTATCTCAAATGCAGAAAGACAAGGAATACCTCCAGGAATGGCTGCATTCAGGAAACCGGATCTTGGAGCAGATGCCATGGAGCAGCTGGATCTTGCAGCTGGATCTTGCCTTTTGAGGGGCTTATCTGCGCCCATGAAGGAAGTCGAGAATCACCTTCACTTCTGTAAAAGGCATGAAGGCATTCCATTCAGGAAATGCTATGGACTCAAATATGTTTATGGTACAAAATCTGAACTCCTTTCAGATCATCGTAAGCTGGTACACAACACAATTCATATGAAGATCGCCCTCAAGAAGTGGGCCCTTATCTGTTGCCTTATATTTCTGTCCGTCCAATTTTTCTCTACAGGTATTCAGCATATATTGCCTGATCGCTTACATTATTTTACAAACCTCATGCCAGATATAACCACCCTGTGATTCCTCTCTCCTCCTTTTATTCTGTTATACTATTAACTTGTTTGACTCATCTGTTTGGCACTGTGATAACTTGCCATTTGCTGAGCTCTACATGTGTTCTAAGCATTTCTAAGTAATGTACTGTATGGCACCTGTACTGTGGTAAGCTCTTCTCCCCAGTCTCAATGATCTGAATCTTCCCTGCAGGTAATTCTATCTCAGAAATGGTGGCCTGCAAACCAGACCCCCCTTTCCTCAAACGCCATGCTAAAAGCAAAGTGTACACCTGTGCCCCTCCTGCCTCACTATCTTGTCCTGCAGCACCTATTAACCGGTGGTACTTAGCAGGTTCAGAGGTCACAGGTTCCCTCTTAACAGCTGGGCTAACAGCAAAGTTAATTCAGCAGAGAGGCTACATTTAAAGTCCACACCTGTGTTCCAAAACAACATGATTATAATGAGTTTCCATCCTGGTAGCAGTTTAATATTTAATCATAACCATACCCAAGTTTGAGGTATAATGGCTGGTAATTTGAATCATTATTACAGTTCTATTCGCACAAAGCACCTTGGGTAATATGCAACCAGGCAAAGGCCACTTGTCACATGGACAGAGATTGAACCTCTTAAAGCAGGCTTGCTTTCATCTAAACCTGTGTGCCCATTACCTATAAAAGTGGGTGTCCATCGGCCACCAGGGGGCGCACGGATGAACACCGACTCTGTGTCAGCTCCAGCACCCATGGTCCCTGAGGCGACTTGAGCCCCTGTCTCACGACCCCCCCACCAGTTGAAAAGTGCTGAGGAGCTGTATGAGGACCCCCCCTCACTTGGGAGCAAACCCGGTCAAAATGGGACCGGGAGAAGTGGAGATATCACCGTGTGAACATCTGAGCTCGGAGGCGGCCCAGCAGCGACAGTGAAACGCCCTGGCGTTGTGGCAATCCGGCGGTTATCTCCGCTTGAAGACTTCCTGCACCCGCGACCCGTGTGTGCAGCGCCTGGGAGGCAAATTTCTCTGCCCCCACTGAATGCTATAGACTGTGGCCCTAATCCTACCACCAGGCTACATTGTGAGGATCCGAGAAAGTTGTTGGCACCCTGCCTAGCCGCCTTGTATGACAGCTTTGTATCAGTGTATGAGCGCCCCCAGAATTTACTCACCTGTGCTACTCTGGAGAGGGTAAGGCCCCCGACTCCGGGGCGTGTGCCTCCTCTCACCATGGACCTACTCCCTGCTCGGTAAGCCTGAAAATCTACAGCACTCCACTGCTATCGTGCTTTAGACAACTGAACCCAGAGACTACTAGACCCCTCATCGAATACGCGCTCAGAGCGCCCTTACATTTGAGTCAACGGCCTTAAACTGAGGAAGAAGGACCGCGGCCTTGTGATACGCAGTACCCGGCCCCAGGCAGGCTGGCACAGCCTTGGCACTTATGACTTGCTGCCCCTAGGCTCTTCGGAATCCCCATTGAAGACCTCCCCGACGTCACCAGCGAAGCGCTCGAATCTGTCCTGTTCTTAGGACCCCACGCGACCCCACAGAGGGTAAGGCCCCAGATCCAGGGGCGTGTGCCTCCTTTGACTCCGGGCCCATTTTATGAACGTGCGACATAGACTTTCTAGATTTGCATACACCCCATCTTCTCCGACTGCTCGACATATCTCCACCATGTCGCTGGAGGCCTCGGAGGCAGGGGCCGCGGCCACTAGGGGAGACATTGCTGCATTACTAAGTGAGATAAAAAGCATGGGCTCCAACCTGGGTGGCAAAATCGATAAAATCACCCAGAGAATGGACAGCTTCGAGGAGAGATTGGAGGGTGTTGAAAACAACCAGGCGTAGATCGACACACTTGAGACACAAATGGAAATGAGAATACAGAGCATTGAGAAAAAGGAAGAGGAGATACGCCTTAAAATGGACGATTTAGAAAATAGGAAAAGAAGGAATAACCTTTGCTTTTTTTGAATCCCGGAACGTGAAGGGGAAACTGAAAAGGACCTTAAGGACACGATCCACGATATTACAAAAATTCTAATGGTCAATGAAGAAATTGATGAGCCCAAAACCGAAAGGATACACCGAGCTGGTGGACCCCCGGGTGGTCCCCGCTCGGTCCTGGCCAAATTCCATAGATATCAGGACAGTACTTGGATTCTTGAGAAGGCCAGATCTGGAGGCCCACTCACGATGGGAGGAGCTCAAATTACGATCTTTCAGGACCTATCTGCGCTTACGTTAGCGCTTAGACGCCTTTGCAGTCCCCTGACAAAATGGCTCGATGAACAGGGCATACGATACAGATGGGGTTACCTGTTCTCACTCACTTTTGAACTTGGGAGTAGCAAAATCGTCCTTAGATCAGAGGATGACATAAAATAATGCATTGCCGACCTTCTGAGTACAGGCCCGAAAGACAATGAAAATGGGGATAACGAACGAGATGGAATGCAATGGGAACAACAGGGACCTAGGCGCAAAAGAGTGAAAGGATCCAGAAAATACAGACGCCCCAATAACACACCCGATAATGGAAAATGAGGATGTACAGCCTGAATGCCACGACCAGAAGCACTGGTACCCATGGTTGAAGCACGGGACTCTGGTCATATGGAGACCGAGAGCTTGGAAGTCAAGTGCCTGGGGGATGACAGAAGACGAACGCCCCTCTGAAGTAAGAGGGGGTCGGAACTCGCGTGAGACCACCCCGGGGTGCACGTAATGTTATATTGTTATATTTTTGCATGATTATTGTTGTTACCACTGCTGTATTACATGAAGTTAGGGGGGGGGGAGTGGGACGGGGGCACACCCTTATGTTGAGATGGAAAATTTGACTGGGACCGTGAGGTAACGGTCCCCATTGATGGTCCGACAATGGACGGAACACTGTCACCAAGTCCGTTTCGGACGCCGTCAAAAGCTGCTAATGCAGCACCCTCAGTTCCAGGGCCTCCTTGAGCCTCAGCAACTTCTGAGGGAAAGGGATGTTGGAATAATGACAGCACCATTTGAATTTGTCTGCAACACCAACGTTGATATGGGCCTTCAGAAGCAAGCAATTGTCTGGTCACCAGTCTTGAAAGACACTCCAGAGATATTCCAAGATGGCATCTCTTGATAACCCAAAAAAGAAAGACTCGCTCAGAGTGGCGTCTATCAATGTAAAAGGGCTGAACTCCCCAACTAAGAGGTCATTAGTGGCAAGGGAATTCCGCAGATCCAACATTGACATAATGCTCATGCAAGAGACCAAGTTTGCCAAAGGGGAAGAAAGAAGCATCATTGGGAAGCTGGGGGGACTAGAGTTCTGGGGCTCAGGCCCGCTGAGAAAAGGTGGGGTTGGTATCCTGCTCAAGAGGGGCATCCAATTCGAAGTAGAAAAGACATGGTCTGATGTGGCAGGTCGGACCCTCCTGATCACGGGGAAAATAGCCAGAGTGAAAGTGACTATTGCCACTGCATACGCACCAAACATTGGACAGACTGCATTCCTCCAGAGAGTAATCCCAAAAATAATGATGGAGGCAACGGGGCACATAATCCTGGGGGGCGATTTCAACCAATGGGCTGATCCAGGTATTGACTGGAAACCGGGGAATCCAGAGACAAGGAATCAGATTAAAGGGGGACGTACCGACCTTGTCGAGATAATGGATCTGTACAACATGAATGACATATGGAGAATAATGCATCCCGGCGCAACTGGATACACCTTCTATTCAAATCCCCACCACACGTTTACGCGCATTGACTATATATAGATGCCGAACGACCTCATACCAACTACACAACACTCAGACATTATTCCAATAACCTGGTCGGACCACGACATGGTCCTGGCTGACATTTCTTGGGCGGACCTACCCACCATGGGAGGGAAATGGCGGTGCAACGAAACCCTCTGGAAAGACCCGGTCTTCAAGACGACTATGGAGACTGAAATCGAGGAGTACTTTAAAATTATTAATGATTGGGAGGTTTCCAAGCAAGTGGTCTGGGAGGCAGGGAAGGCCACATTGCGAGGGATGCTAATACGGGAGGGGGCCGCAAAGAAAAGGGAACGGAAAATTATAGAGCAAAGGTTGAGGGCCGATATAGGTCAATTAGAGGGGGAGATGAAAAAAGAACATAGAGTTGACCCCGATAAAGTGAAAACTGCACAGCTAAAAAGGGAAGAATTGCGGCTCTTGGAACACGATCTAGTGGTGCGTAAACTACAATTTTTGAAACAGAAATTTTATGAGAAAGGAGACAAGGCTGACGCCTTATTGGCGGCCAGACTTAGGGAACAAAGAGCTGACCGTAGAATGAACGAAATCTTCGAGGATGCTGTCCCTCCTCCCCATATCCCCTGCAATATCCCAGAATCCTTCGCCAAGTTTTATGTGAAACTCTACACCTCTGAGATAATTCCCGGCCAACCTGGCCCATCAGCCTACCTATCATCAATCACTATGCCCACGATAACGAAGGCAGAAACCGAGTTTCTGGATTCCCCAATTAATGAACAGGAAGTTCATGAGGCGATCAAAAGGCTGACACTAGGTAAATCCCCGGGAGAAGACGGCTATACCACCGGTTTCTATAAGACGTTTGCCAAACAACTAGCCCCCTTTCTCTCGGTTCTATTTAATGAAATACTAGAGACAGGACAGGCCCCGGACTCCTTTAAAAAAGCCTTGATATCAGTGATTCCCAAAGAAGGTAGGGACCCCAAAAACTGCAGATCTTATCGCCCTATTTCCCTTCTCAGCCTTGACGAAAAAATGTACTCCAGGTTTCTGGCGGCTAGATTAGAAACGCTAGTGCCCCGCCTGGTCCATTCAGATCAAGTTGGGTTTATACTCAGGAGACAGGGGGCTGACTCCATGCGCAAAACATTGCACCTCATCCATGTGGCCCGCGACCTCCCTGGGGACCCCGTCCTGCTATCAATCGATGCGGAAAAGTGGAGTGGGAATTTTCTAGAACACCTCACACTACAGTACCTGGGCATACAGATTACTAGAAGCATGAATGACTTATTCCTGGCTAACTTCCCTCCGCTCCTCCAGCGGTTTACTGCGGACCTTAGGGAATGGGGCAAACTTACGATCTCTTGGCTTGGCCGCATCAACGCGGTTAAGATGACGTGCCTCCCCCGCTTCCTGTACCCATTCCAAATGTTGCCAATCGAAATACCCAAAAGGTTCTTCACTGAAGCTAAAAAGATCATGATGAGATTTATATGGCAGGGTAAAAAACCAAGAATTGCATACACCACGTTGATACTCCCCAAGGAGAGAGGAGGGGTTGGGCTCCCGGATTTGAGATCATATTACATTGCCTCCCAATTACGAGTCATGATCCCCCACCTCAGAGAACTGCATGACCTTCAATGGGTCCAAATGGACAACCATTACTTTGCCCCGGCCACAGTATCAGAATGGCTATGGACCCCGCACAAAAGGGTACTACGAAAAATCAAGGGCCACCCTATACTGAGCACGATTTGGAGTGTATGGCGTGCGAATCGGGAGATGCGCGGGATCACCACCTGGCCATCCCCGCTCAGCCACCTATGGTCCCCTGGCATGAACGATCGCATACCAGAAGTGGGCAGATACCAATCCTGGTACGAGGCTGGCTTGGAAAGAGTGGGCCAGCTCCAGAGGAAGGACTCCTATATCACTCTTCCGGAACTGACAGAAGCATTGGGCATAGGCACACTGACAACATTTCAGTACATCCAACGGAAAGGGGTCCTGACGAAGGCAGAATGGAAGGACAAACTGAGCAGAGAATTGACCCCATTCGAGAAAATATTGGACTCTAGAGTGGAGAGGAAAGGTCTCATATCATTAATGTACCAGGAACTAATAGCAGCGGGAGACGGTTCCACGGAGCCCTTGAGGCCTAGGTGGGAAAAGGACTTTGGGGAAGAAATAGACCCCGACCAATGGAACCTAATGTGTAGGGCCGCCTCCAGAACATTGCTATCTTGTCAGTACAAATTGCATGGCATCAAACTCCTGCACAGGTGGCAATACGACCCTCTCAGACTATCCAAAATGTCTCAGTCAATGAGCCCGGCATGCTAGAGGAAATGTGGTCAAACGACTAACTACTGGCACATGTGGTGGGGTTGCCCGCGCATCAAAGTATTCTGGAACGAAGTACTGGGGTGGATCAAGGAAATTGATGGTATTCAGAGAGATGCGACCCCTATCTTGTGCTCTTTGCCTTAGAAAGGGACGCGGACAAATGGAACAGAGTGAAAGGCCTGAACCCCCATCTACTCCTTGCCGCAAGGGCTCTTCTGGCGATCAAATGGAAATCCGGTACAGTCCCTAGAAAGAGTGAATGGATTGCCCTAGCCATGAATATCTATCTGATGGAAACCATAATGGCCACTCTGCACGGAAGGGCAGCCCAATGTGAAACCTTATGGATGGACTTTAAAAGTCAACACCTAACACCAGATAATGAGTCCCTAACAGACGAACCTGAGGAGACCTAATGGAAATCCAATGCTCAAGTAGCAGTAATTGAAAAAAAAAAAAAACTTTCGATACAAGTGATCACTGTGTGATCAGACACTGGAGTCAGGAACTTTGCCCTATCAACGTTTCGGCGCTTTAGTTACGAAAAATGGACTGGTGCTAAATTAAGAGAGGGGGGAGGGAAAGGGAAGTTTTTCTTTTTCTTTTTGAGTATCAGGAAATGCACCTTAATTGAGAACTGAGATAACTGTATGACACTGTGAGCTGACATTAAGCTTCTGGTTTTTTTGTGTTGTAACTCAATGTGACAACCGGTGCATTATTTGGTATGTATCTTGTTTTTCTTTCTTTTTAATTGTTCTTTCTTGTTTCCTTTCTTTGTTGTATATGATAAAACCAATAAAAACAAATTAAAAAAAAAAGTGGGTGTCTCCCACCCTTTCTTTCTTCACTGTTGAACCATCCAGGAGTTAAGGAAGCATTCCTTTTAGACCTCTTTTGGAGAGTTGTCCTTTCTAGAGTACTCAGTCATTGAGGTGAAGGAGTGTTACAAGTCAAGGCCAGCTCTGCTTCCTACCCACTCCTAGGGCCCATCGAGGTTGACTCTTGCTGAGGACCAAGGCCTGCCTTTCTTCTGCAAACCCCCACTAAGGTGGGGGACCAGTGACTGTAAGGACTTGCCTTGTCCTAGAACCCCTGCAGTGGGGTTCACTGCATCCTAAGAGTCAGAAAATCCAGGATCACTGTTTTTGCTGTAGAACGGCACAAGCTACCTTCAAACCATGGTGCTGCCTGTGCCACTCACTAAACTTCTAACCTTCATGTTTGCAACATCAAACCGGTTCAGCGCCGTATTTTTCCAGCAGAACCGGTCACTTGTCTAGCCCAAGCACCAATGCACTGTGCTCTTGATTTCCAATTGCTGCATCAAACCAAACATCCAACCACTAAAACTTTACAGTAAAGCCAGAGTGAAACTGTTTGATCACTGTGTCATTCATCGACCCGCCCCAGCAGTAGTCATTGTCTCAAAACACCCTTGATCGTCGAACTGCTGGTGTCCGATGCTACCAGAACTGCTCAATGGCACCTCTAAAGTGCACGTAGCACCCTCTTGAACTCAACTTGACACTGATTCACTGTATGTATCAATGTGACTCTTTATCTTCTAACCAGATTTGGCATACAATCGTTCAAAGCGCCAGGCAAGATGCTGTCAAACCTCTGCCCATTGCAATAATGTACTTTGAATTGTCCCTGTCCCCCTGGACCTTCCTTTGCAGCCCTAAGATTGGCTATGTCCCTTTTGCAGCTTTTTCCGCTAAGAACATATCCTTTTTGAATTCCTTGTTGCATTTCCTGCTTCTTTTTCCTCCCTGCTTCTTTTCCTCCCTGCTAAGTGTTGTACCATAATATTCTGGATTGTTCTATTCTGGATTGTTCTATCTTTCCTTTACAGGGGTAGGTTTTTCGGTAGGTTTTTCATAGGGTATTTCATAGCTGAATGTACAATTGATTTGTGAAATGAAAGTATCTATGTTTATAGAAACCTGAATGGAAATTAGTTAAATAATGGGTTAAAATGGTGCATTTTACAGTACATCTTCTGTGACAAATTAGGTAAAAAGCCACACAGTTTACAATTGGTTGTATTATATTAAAATACATGAAAATAATTAATTAGATTCCAAATCACCAACCCAACAATGCACAGGAGCATTTTCCATCGCATTTTCATAATGTCTTTGCACAATATGCTGGTTCCCTGCCAGCGTAAAAAAACATCTTCATAGTGGCTGTGCCCACTCATGTCAGTGTTGGTGCATCTATATATGTCAGTATTTCCACATAAGGACATTCTCATCTTTGCTTTCCCATAATGCCAATAAGGATATTATAACAAAACATGTTCATGCTAGATTTGCAAATATATGCCAGTAACCCCACGTAAGAACATATTCCTGTTGGCTTTGCCTTAATACCAGTAAAAGAAAACCATGCCACAGTAAGAAGATACGTTCTTGCTGGCTACACAAATGCACTCCCATATAAGAACACTCATCAGGTTGTATTTTCCCCTTAGCGCCAGTAAATAATACCATGCGCAGCATGAGAACTTTACCTTGCGGGCAGCACAAATGGCCCCCGCTGTAAGAACATTCATCTTGTTGCCTTTAACACCTGCAAACAAATGTCATGCCGTAGTAAACAGTAAGGAAACATGCTCTCCCTTTCCCCATGTATGAACACTAATCATGTTGCTTTTGCCCTTAATGCGAGTACAAAATTCAACACCACAGTAGTACCCAGAAAGTCCAATTATAGGACCTACTCCACCCAAACCCCTCCACGTAATAACACTTGTCAAATTATCTCTGCCAAAAAATCCCCAGCAAAACATGCCAGGCCTCTGTTGAAAAATGTTCATGCTCCAATAACCCCTGGCATACACACACAAACTCGTTCCTACACATTCACCCACCTGTCACACAACCATACAGGTTTTCTGTCATTCACACAAGCACCCAGAACATTTACACTGCATTCTCATGCACACACATACTCGCAACCGCACCCATGCACCCCTTCAGGAGACAAGGACTCCTCGCCTCATGAAGGACCTCCCAATACCTGTTTCCCCAGAAGCCATGAGCCTGCTAAAACCATCTAACAGCCAATCTGCCAGTGCTACTGTTTGTTGTTCTAAAGTCTCTTCTATCTCAGCTTCAAGATCTGTCTTGACTGCGATGAGGAAGAGCCAAGGAAATATGCAGAGTTACCACAGACCAACACTTTTGTCTTCTTGCTCCGTGAGGAAATATAGGAAACTCTATAATGCTATTCTTGTGTCAAACAGGGAATCTCTTGCTCGGGGTATACCTGCAAACAGAAGGCATATTGTGTTATTACCATTTCTTAAAAACATAGGTATTACCCAGGCTAGCCCCGCCTTATGCTATTTGTTATCAGCTGCCACTATGCCAGTGACCTGGGGTTCTGTGGACTATTTGAGAAAAGCATGGCACCGGCAGAACAAACTTACTCTGTGCAATGTGACAGAACACTCATAATGCTAAGACCATCTATGAATTTTACTGGTGGATATTATTTTTATTGTAACTTGATTGTACACATGCATTTTACATCTGTTTTTTATTTGATTTTTTAACAAAGTAATTGTATTTAGTATTGATCTTGTATTTTATCGTGTAAATGTTGTTTATGGATAATTGTTTCCGGATAAACTTATTTGATTATGGATTACCAAGAGACTGTGATGAGGTGGCCTCAATGAGACATGAGGATTGCATCAGGAACACCAAAGAAAGATGCTGACGTTATGCTGGGGCGAGGCCCAGCTATATAATGTAAAGACTGCGTAAGGACTAATGTTTGGGGAAGCAGGAACAGCTGCAAGGAAGCTGGCATCCGTCCTGCACAGCCTGGGAAGTTCAAACCTGTGGCACACAAAGTACCAAAAGACAGTTGGCCATCGGGCAAGAAGCAGAGAAGAGCTACACGAGCCAGTGGGAGACTGACTCACTATGAAAGTGGGAAGTATCTGGTGATGGTGTGACCTCCAAGAGGAGGACCACGTGGTCCATTAACAATGGCGAGTCCGCCATGGAAGCGACTCTGCAGAGCCACAGCAACCAGAGAAGCTTCAGCAGAGCATGCTAGGGAAGTCTGCAGAAGCAAAATTGACCTGAGACCGCAGAAAGAAGCGGTCACACTCTGGGGTCAAGGTGAAGGTAACAGGAGTTGTTGGCAAGCTGGGTATGGTGTAAGGAATGTATAAGAGTCAAGCATTATTGTGGAATAAAATCCCTCGTCACAATAGTGATAACCAAAGAACTAAGAGTCAAGCATTCTTTAGGAGTGAACTCCTGTGTCACAGTAGTGATACCTAGAGAGCCAAGAGTCAAGTTATCTTCAAGAGTAATCTCCCAGATCACCATAGTGATACTCAGAGAACCAAGAGTCAGGTTTTCTTCTGGAGTGAACTCCCTTGTCACAATAGTGATTTGCAAAGAATCAAGAGTCAAGCCTTCCTTGGGAGTGAACTTCCTTGTCACAGTAGTGATATCCAGAGAACCAAGAGTCGTCTTCTTAAGGAATAATCTCCCTTGTCATAATAGTGATACTCAGTGTACCAAGAGTCAAGGAAATCATGAGAGGAACCTCACTTCTTACAATAGTAATTTACAAAGCAGTCAAAGTACAGAGTGCATCGGGCGTGAGCTCCCTCATCAAAGTGGTGATAACAAAAGTAGTAAAAGCCAAGAGTGCCTCAGGAGTTAACCCCCTCATCACAGTGGTAACAACAAAAGTACTAAAGGGCTAGAGTGCCTCAGGAGTGAACCCCCTCATCAGAGTGGTGAACCTAATAGGCCTAAAAAATGTCTATTGAGTCAAGAACTGTCTGAGAGCAAGCTCCCCAATGATCAAGATCAGATACATGCCTCGGAAGCCCTGAAAGTAGAAGGGATATAAGAAGAAGAATTCATAAAACCTTGCAATTGTTAATCAAGAACCCCTGGGAGGAATTCAAGAGACTGTAACAGATCGGCCTTCATGATTCCTGCAAATAGACCAGGCGGAAGGAAGTTATTGTCCTGGTCATAAAACCTTGCAACTGTTAATCAAGAACCCCTGGGCGGAAGTCAAGAGTCTTTTAAAGACTTGTGCAAAAGACTGTAATGGAACACCCTTCAAGATTCCTCCAAGTAGACCAGGAGAAGAGAGTCATTCTCATGGTCATCATGGTCATATTGGTAAATCAAACCGTACTGCACAAGACAAAACACTGTAACAGAACAGCCTTCAAGATTCCTACAGATAGACTAGGGGGAAGGGAGTTATTCTCCTGGTCATATTGATAAAATAGACCCTATTTCAAAGACTACTGTTAACCCAGCCTAAGACTTCAGTATTACACAAGGAGAAGGTAGTCATTCTCCTGGTATCTTGGTCAATAGCTTATTGAATCATTTTGTTTGTGTATTTGTGGCATGGATATAATATGTGTTGTGGACAGTGTACAGTGTTGTGGTTTTGACATACATCCTGATGATGAGCAACCTAGCCATTATTTATTTAGGAAGGGATAACCTTATAGAAATAGGGACATATCGTTTTTTTCTCTTTTTGCTGATAATACACATATATAGCCAAAAGGTCATCCTTGTCAGGGCACAGGGCGTGGGTGTGTGTATGTTGGGAGTGGGATTAGGTACAAGGGGCCTCCATGAAGACACCAGGCAAAGGCAGCTGAGAAAACAAACTAAACAACAGCCCGGAAAGAAATTCCAGCCTTACAGGAGGCTTCTTTGCCCTCACTGCAGGAAAAAAGACCTGCAGACTACATATCCCAGCAGCCTCCGGGCCAGCAACTACAGGATTAAAGCCACGCTGGGTAAGGCACGTGCGCATGCATATGCAAAGACCGGAACACGGGGCTTGTGCTCGAGGACTCGACCTGAGCAGTCGCACCACTAAGAGCTCCGGCCAAGGGGATTATCGCGAGGGGCAAGGACACACCATTCCGGCCCCTCGACGGCATAAAATAAGTAGCGCTAAGGCTAGGGGGGGGAACAGAGCATCAGAAAACCATGCACCACATCAAGGGAGCAGCGCTGAGGCAAAGGGGGCAGGGGAGCACCTAAGAAGCACATTAAGGGGCACGCGCAGGGGGCACAGCCCAAACAGACCACACACACCCCCGCTCCAGAAAAAGCAAAGTGTTCCACGCAACAAACACGCTCATTGTTCATTGTTCACTACAGCGATCCCACTCTCCGCATAAAACGTCCACCGGCACCCATATAGACAGTCTCTATATCTACATCTGTTAATGAAGTGCAATCCTTTTTAGGATTCTCAAACTTTTATCAATGCTTCATTACGATCTTCTCTGAGTTGGTAAACCCAATCACTTGCGCTGCTCAGAAAGGGACGAGCGTTCTTGTGAGATGACTCTGCGGAGCGTGGTTTTCAGAAACTCAAGCTAACATTCACATCTGCGCCGGTGCTCGAACACCCGGATCTGACCCAGCCTTTCGTCGTTGAGACTGATGCATCGAGCTATGCTGTCAGAGCGATTCGCTCCCAACGAGATCCTAAGAAGGGCTTGTTACATCCAGTGGCATACCATTCCCGCAAATTGCTTCCAGCAGAAACCAACTACACTATAGCAGACGGCAAACTACTGGCAGTGAAGTCTGCATTTGACGAGTGGAGATACTATCTCCTAGGACCTCCCCACACGGGCACAGTTATGACCGATCATCGGAATCTGCAGTTTATTAAAATGGCAAAAACCCTTAGTCCTCGTCAGCTGCGATGGGTGCTATTCTTTGCAGACTTTGATTTCCTCATTACGTACCGTCCAAGAACGTATAATAAAAAAGCAGACATTTTGTCACAATATCCGGAACCGGAAGAAAAAGGAGTGAGCGAGGCTCGTCCTGTTGTCCCAGCAGCTCATATTATCGAGTGGAAGGCAGGCCTAATATCTTTGAAGATGTGGTAAACGCCATGTCAACCCGGGATTTACAAGACTGGTGCTCTAAGGGGCCCCAGCACACATCAGTGATTGGTGTCCCGTATTATGCTATAGCCCTATACCTGCCCGCAGTTGCGCTAAGAAAGGAGGTTATGCAATGGTGTCACAATGCCTCGTTAGCTGGACACCTAGGCATTGCTAAAACACAACAAAACGTGGCCCGGCGTTTCTGGTGGCCCACCTTACTCCGGGATGTAGGGATGTATGTGTCTGAATGTTGCACCTGTAATAAACAAAAAGCTAGTCATCAAAAACCAGCAGGGCTGCTCCAACCATTGCCCACTCCACCAGCCCCATGGCATACAGTCACTATGGATCTAATTGTAGACCTACCGCCAGTCCAGAAGTACACCTCGATCTTGGTCATTGTGGATTCACTCACTAAGATGAGTCACTTCATTCCATGTGTAGGCGTCCCCATTGCTGGTGAATTGGCAGAGTTATTCTTACATAACGTGGTATGGCTCCAGGGGTTACCCACATGTGTTATTACAGACAGAGGTCCACAATTCACCTCACGCTTTTGGCAAGCGGTTTGCAGGTTGATTGGTATGGAGGGCAGCCTATCGTCAGGGTATCACCCATAAACTGATGGACAAACCGAAAAAGTAAACCAATACTTAGGATGCTATGCAACCAATGCTGAAACGTCATGGGTACAATATGTTTGGTTAACTGAAATAGCTTATAACAACATTGTGCACAGCTCTACGAAACACATTTCTTTTTTTTGGTGTATGGGTTCCATCCACAGTAAACTTACCTACATTGGTAGGACATCAAACTCACACTCAGAAAATCTGGACAGACTTTCATAGTAATCTAAATTCAGCAAAACAGGCTTACAAGCATTACGCAGATAGGAAGAGACGCAACAACCCACAGTACAAACAAGGAGACTGAGTTTGATTATCCACACGGAACATTAAAATGCAAGGACCCCGTAAATTGCAACAGCATTACTTGGGTCCGTTCATGATAATAGAAGTAATTAACCCTGTGACAGTAAGGCTAGCTTTGCCCAGTCAGATGAAAATCCATCCCACCTTTCATGTATCATTATTCAAAGCAGCCGTGCCTTCAATCCGCACTGTAAAACAACCACCTACATTGGTACAATGCCATCAAGAGTACGAAGTGCAGGCCATTCTGAATTCCCAACAATGTAAAGACGGCCTTTACTATTTTTTAGATTGGGTAGGATATGGCCCGGAAGACCGGTACTGGGAGCTAGCGCAAAATATTCATGCTCCTAGATTACTTAAGGTATTCCACAACAACCATCCTGAAAAACTCAAACCCAAGGCCTTCCGTGCGGGGGGGGAGTACTGTCAGGGCACAGGGCGTAGGTGTGTGTATTTTGGGGGTGGGAGTAGGTACAAGGGGCCACCATGAAGGCTCCAGGCAAAGGCAGCCGAGGAAACAAACAAAACAAAAGCCCAGAAAGAAATTCCAGCCTTACAGAAGGCTTCTTTGCCTTCATTGCAGGAAAAAAGACCTGCAGACTACATGTCCCAGCAGCCTCTGGGCCAGGGACTACAGGATTAAAGCCACACTGTGGGCCTCATTCCGAGTACGGCGCTAACCAATGGCGCTATTAACGCCTTGGTTGACGCCGTACCCGGACCGGCAGCGCCTTGGTGGTTGGCGGAATTACCGCCCCATTCCAAGGTTGGCGGGGCGGTAATTCCCCAATCCCCATTTACCCTTCCCCATTCCCATTCCTGCCCCATAGGGCATAATGGGAGTGGGGAAGGCGTCAATTACGCCACCGTAAATTACGGTGGCGTAATTAACATCAAGGTCCCTTAGCGCCATGGTATTTAACGCCTGCTAAAAGCAGGTGTTAAAAGCACCATGGCGCTAAGGGAACTCGGAGTATGGCGGTAAGGGATTACCGCCACCGCTCTCGTTAGCGGTGGCCGCTATCCCTTACCGCCATACTCGGAATGAGGCCCTGTGTGTGGTACATGCACGCGAATGTGCAAAGACTGGAATTCGGGTCTTCTGCTCGAGGACTCGACCTAGCAGTCACACCAGCAAAAGCTCCGGCCAAGGGGTTCAGCGCGAGGGGCCAAGTCCCAAGGAAACACCATTCCGGCACCTCGCTGGCATAAGAAAAGTTCTGCTAAGGCTAGGGGGGAACGGAGCATCAGAAAACCATGCGCAGGATAAGGGAATCAGCGCTGAGGCAAAGGGGGGAGCAGAGTACCTTAGAAGCACGTGCTGCATCACAGGGCATGCAGAGGGGGCACAGCCCAAACAGACCATGTCCCCCTGCTCCAGAAAAAGCTAAGTGTTCTGCACAACAAATGTGCACATTGTTGCCTACAGATATCCCGCTCTCCGCATAAAATGCCCACCAGCACCCATATAGACAGTCGCTATATCCAGCGAGCATTGTCCTGCATGCAGGGGTCTCATAGCCACGTGCGGCCACATTAAGAGTCGCATGCTTTCAGCCACGTTCAGAGAACTACAATTGCTGCATGTCCTAAGCCACATACCTTCAGCCACGTGTGGCGAACTACAATTGCTGTACGTCTTAAGCCACTTGCGGCTAGGACAGCCCTGCATGTGAACTAACACGTACATTTGCCTTGCAAGCTAACAGGGAACACGTGGACGCTTACTAAGGCTTTTGTTGCATGAACCTGCATTAATCCTGCCCTGGGGGGTGTCATCAGACATAGCTGTATGTGTTTGTGAGCCATGTGCGGTTATCGCTCAATGACTAATACAAGCTCTGTTTGCAGCATTTGAACAGCTACAGTTACCGGACCAGAGAGTGCGCAGGCAGGAGGCCAGCACTCACAACCAGAGCTAAGTGCCTTCCTGGTTACCTTGTGTTGCATGTTTAATGCAGTGGGGAATGTATGCATGTGGGTGCATGTGTATACTGTTTATACTGTACAGTTGTTAAGGTTACCCTGTGTACCCTAACCCATCAACTACCTTCTCCTAACCCTCTTTCCGGTTACTCTAATTACCTGTGCCTATCCAATCAACGTGTTTCTAACCCTCTTTCCCTACTGGGGTCGCAGAGGCCTGTGTAAGCCTAGTCTTGCAGGCACCAAGACCGTAGTGGGGGTGGTTGGTTTGTGCCACTCCTGCGCCTGGATGCTTGAAGCCTGACAATCCCTCCTTGTCTGCCTCCTCACTCCACCTCGCCACAATATACATGCACACTTGTACAGATACCCCCTTGCATGCTTGCATGCATGCATACATTGATACATACATACCATCATTGCTCATAGGCACACAGGTAGACACAAATGATTTTGTCCTTGCCTGTTTCCATCAAGATTTCATACAACACCACCTTCAGGGTCACCTGCTGCTCTCTAGACATCCAGCTTCTGTGCTCCATGCAGGCAGGAACCAGAAAGCGAGGAGAGCTTGCTGGTTCCTGACATGGGTGGGAGAGGCGGGAAAGGAGAGCAACTCCTAGAGCTGACTGACTGTCATGATGCCTACCCCCGGGGACCCAGACCACGTCCAGCAACCCCAGAAGCAGGCATCCAGTTATCCTAAGCAAGCCCAACAACCCCTACTAGGGGCTATTTGGGTCCAGTCCTGGCGCCTATGGCGCCAGGCTCATATGGAGAGTCAGTCCTGGCGCCATAGGCACCAGGCTCATAGGGTAAAACTTACCTGATGCAGACCATGCTGCAAACTTACCTGATGCAGACCATGCTGCAAACTTACCTGATGCAGACCATGCTGCAAGAGCTCCAAGCCAAAAGAGACTTGGAAGGGACTACTTTACATAGGGACTATTTTTTTACTTGGGCGGGGCAGGGGAGGAATACTTACCTGGGACTACTTTGGAGGCTATTTAAACCACGCCCAAAGAGCAGCACACGCTTCGCGTTATTCTGCATCTTAGAAAAAGGGAGAAAGAAGGAGAAAAGGTTAGAACAAGAGCAATACCTTTAATCCTTACCTGAATTCCCGATCCATCGCGCCTTCGAGCTGGAAGAAAGAAGTTATTTTATGCGCATCGCCTCACCTGCTGCAGTGCTGCAGTGCTGCGCTGAACTCACCGGTCTTCGCAGCATCTTCACATTCCACCGCATCCTCCTGCAGGTTCCCGCCGCACTCCGGCACCTAAGGAGAAGACAAACAGCAAGATGAGCTAAGGGAATACACAGAGGAATATTAGTTTCCCCCCCTTCATAGACTTACCTGATTTTACCACCGGGGGTACTATTCCTCTTCACGGGTCGGCGCTGCTTCCACTGCATCTTCGCCGAACCCCGGCCCCTAAGGGGAAACAAAAGGACAGCAAGGTGAAACAAAGGGACTAACAAGGGGAACCCTCCTCACCACAATAGACTTACCTGATTTTACCACCGGAGGTATTATTCCCCAAGACTTCATACTTTCTCTCAGCGCCTGAATAAGGGAGAAACCAACAGGTTACTGTTACGCTCACCTGTCTCCCACGGAGGCGCTGGCCTGGTTCGCGCTGCTGTGACCTCTTCTAAGGTGATGCGCAGGGTTCAGAAGACGGACTGGACCGGGCCCCCAAATCTGGCTTGTCTGGCCCGCAGAAGTATCCTTCTTAGGGTCTGGAAGGACAAGCTCTCCATCCTGCTTCTGATGCAGGGGCGCGTTGGTATCCAGTTACTTCACTGGATTTTCGGATTGGTGAGAACCAAACTTGCTTGGCTTCCAGGTAAGTTTTTTGATTTTTGATAAGAGGTTCCCCTTGTGTCCATGCATTAATGTACTAATGCTAGTGTCTTTTTCCCCATAGTGGCCGGGGTACGGAATGCCGGGGAACAGGCATCGACCCGAGATGAGAGGTGAAATCCTTGTAGAAATCAGGTAAGTCTTTAATGAGCGTTTTTTTGGTAATGTCTTTTCATTCGCTCATTAACGCTGATGTCTCTTTTTCCCCTTAGGAGCCGGGGTCCGGAAATGCCAGGATACGGCGCGGACCCGAAATGAAGAGGGAATGAATCAACAGGTAAGTCTTAACATGGAGATTTAGGTTTCCTTATTCCCTTCTCTCTCTCACCTTTTGTTCTGGTCTTTTTCTCCCTAGGCGCTGGGGCGTGACTGCGAATCCGGATGATCGCTGCTGAACATGGAGGCGCCCTGTAAAGGTGAGTGGAATGCGGCGCTGCAGCGATCGACGCGATGAGCTTTTAAATTAAAGTCTTCCTTTTCAGGATTGTCGGCGAGATGTCTCCGGGATGCAGATTTAGCAGGTAAGGACTTTTCCTTCTTCTGTTCTCTTCTTCTCTTCCTTTGCAGGTGATCCAGGATGCTGGCAGGCGTGGCAGAAGTCAGGATGCAGGAGCAGACACGGTGAGCGTCCAGCTGCTAGATGCAGAACAACGCGAAGCACGTGTGGCTGTTCGGGTGGGGTTTAAATAGCCTTGGAAGCAGTTCCAGGTATGTATCCTTCCTCCAATCAGGTATGTATCCTTCCCCGACCATGCCCGGATGGTAAATTAGTCCCACAGGTAAAGTAGTTCCTTTCAGGCCTCAAGGAGGCCGGGATCCTGTAGCATGGTCTGCATCAGGTAAGTGCACCCAAGCATCCCATAATGAGCCTGGCATCTATGGCGCCAGGACTGATGTCTTTTATGAGCCTGGCGCCATAGGTGCCAGGACACTGTCCAAAGGGCCCCTATATGGGGTTGCTGGGTCCTTCCATGGGGACTGGATGTCCGCTTTCGGGGACGCAGGGCTTGAACCGGCTCCCCAGGAGCGGGCATCATGACAGTTACATATTGACTTTATTTTATCGAACTGTGTTGGAAAATACAAATCCTTACCAGAATACTACCGGTTACCACGAGGAACTCCTCATTAGGGTCAAGCTGCAACCTGCAAGGAATCGGACAAGAGTGAAAGTCAGGCATTTGAACTCTTACGAACTTAATACTTACGCATCTTGCCGGGAATCTCGGAGTCAATATTGTTCTGGCGCTCACCAATTCCTTCGAGCCAGTGAAGCAACTGGTTATCAACGCGCCCCTGCGCTCAATGCAGGATGGAGAGCTCATCTTTTCAAACCATCAGGTGAGACTATAAGAGGGGACATCAAAGGCGATCTGTGGGGAGAACAGCGGGGGTGGGGGGATTTACGCTCACCTCCACGGGTGGTTAATTCCCTTTCTCCATTTGCAGAAGAATATTACTACGGGCCAAGCAAACAAAGCTAGGTGGGCAAGTCCAGTCCGTCATCTCGGCCCTACGCGTCACATTGGTGGAGACCGCAGCTGTCCAGTTCCGATCGACAGCTCTGTGGGAGCCAGGTGAGCGTAACAGAACGCGAAGCCTACCCACAAATTCCCACCCGGGCGTTATGGATATCTCAGAGACTGACCAATTGTCCCAATTACTAGGGGAACTGAGGGCTGAAGTGCATTCCGCCCGTCAAGAAACCAATGCTCTTAGGAGAGAACTGATTTTGTCAATGGAGCGAAATGTTGACATTGCTAGGCAACTATTGCAAAGCCAGGCTGGACAAGCACCCCTACCTGGTTCCGGGGGAAATCCAGCTCCTGTGTTATCGAGTAACCCTGTGCAAATAAACCTACCAGGAAATATTCTATTAGCTCCACCCGAACGCTTTGCCGGAGATCCCAAAATGTTCGCCGTGTTTATGAACCAATGCCGCTTGCACTTTTTATGCAGACCTGGAGCCTTCCCAAATGATCAAGCCAAGGTAACCTTTGTATTGTCATATCTCAGCGGCAGTGCAGCTGATTGGTCAATTCCACTAGTTACTCAGGATGACCCAATTCTTCGGGATTTTTAGGGCTTTCAAACGAGCATGGAAAGACTATTTGCCCGGCACTCCCAAGGACAGGCCCTGGATAACAAACTTTTGTCCCTACGACAGGGTAACCAGGTCCTTCTATCCTATCTCGCAACCTTTAATAGGTTGATAGTGGAAACTGGATGGCCTGAGTTAAAACGAATCACGTTATTTCATCGAGGGCTTCGAGGAGGACTCAAGGATGTCTTGGCTCAAGTCGTGAACCCACCTCAAGACTGCGCTGAATATAGAGACTTAGTGGTCTCTATGGTTTGCAGACCATGCTGCAAACTTACCTGATGCAGCCCATGCTGCAAGAGCTCCAAGCCAAAAGAGACTTGGAAGGGACTACTTTACTTAGGGACTATTTTTTTAATCGGGCGGGGCTGGGGGGGGAATACTTACGTGGGACTACTTCTGCCACGCCCGCCTCGAGTTTGGAGCTCATAGAAAAAGGGATAAAGAAGGAGAAAAGGTTAGAACAAGAGCAATACCTTTAATCCTTACCTGAATTCCCGATCCATCGCGCCTTCGAGCTGGAAGAAAGAAGTTATTTTATGCGCGTCGCCCCGCCTGCTGCAGCACTGAACTCACCGGTCTTCGCAGCATCTTCACATTCCACCGCATCCTCCTGCAGGTTCCCGCCGCACTCCGGCACCTAAGGAGAAGACAAGAACAGCAAGGTGACCCAAGGGAATACACAGAGCAATATTAGTTACCCCTCCCATAGACTTACCTGATTTTACCACCGGGGGTACTATTCCTCTTCACGGATCACAGACTTCAGAACAGAAAGGCTGATCGAGCCAAGTTTGAGAATCGGGTGTTGGTCAAGACCCACGCTAACCCTAAAGGAGCAGATGCTTCAGAACCCATGCAAATCTGAAGGGTTAAAGGATCCTTAACCCAGAAGGAAAGAGAAAGGAGATGGCAAATGCAATTGTGTCTATATTGTGGAACTTCTGGGCATTTTCTACGGGATTGCCCTGTAAAACCACCCAAGAAGGTGGTAGGAGCTGCTGATAAAAGCCATATGGAGTCAGACTCTGGAAACGACCACGCCCGACAAGCGTAGAGGTTCCGCTTGCTGAGCTTGAAGAAGGATACTCAGATCTCACATTTAATTATACCAATGGTCCTCGTAGATCCAGGGCAGCCATTGCATATGCACGCAGTAAGGGCATACATTGATAGCGGGGCCATAGGAAACTATGTGGACTGTGAATTGGCTTTGAGGATGAATCCACCTCTCTGCCAAAAAAACACCTCAGATGTCATCACCACAGTCGATGAAACTGAAATTGCCTCTGGGCCTGTAACTCATTCCACCGCAGAGATGACACTATTGGGTCAGTATGGGCATCGAGAGACTATTGTGTTTGATCTAAACAAAGCCCCACAGTTCCAAATAATACTGGGGATACCTTGGTTGGAAACACATAATCCTTGTATTGATTGGCGAGAGAAGAGAATAACCTTCCAGGATTGTGCACAAACCTGTTACCCAAAGAAAAGTCAGAACGCAGGCCTGGCCACAGTAACCACAGCAGTCATGCAACTACCTCCAGAATACCAAGAATTCCAGGATGTCTTCCAAAAAGAACAGGCAAACACCTTACCTCCTCACAGATCGTATGATTGTCAAATCGATCTCATACCCGGTGCACAACCCCCTTGTAGCAGGATCTATGCCCTTACGGAACCTGAGAACCTTCACCTACGACAATACTTAGACCAGTACCTTGCCAATGGCTTTACTCACCCATCCAAGTCCCCTGCATCTTCAGCTTTGTTCTTCATGCCCAAAAAGGAAGGTGACCTCAGAACGTGCATAGACTACCGCGCATTGAACCAGATAACTGTTAAGAACCGATACCCATTGCCTCTGATCCCTGAACTACTAGACCAAGTGAAGGACGCTTGTATATACACTAAATTAGATCTCCGGGGGGCATACCATCTGGTACGTGTAAAAGAAGGCGACGAATGGAAGACTGCTTTCCGCACTACGTATGGGTTATTCGAATACCAGGTGATGCCTTTCGGGTTGTGCAATGCACCAGCAACCTTCTAATACTTCATGAACGATGTCCTTCGTGAACTCATTGATGTTTGTGTTGTCGTATATATCGATGATATTCTAGTATACTCCTCTTCAGAATCTGACCATGTGAAGCACGTCCGAGCAGTCCTTGAGAAATTGCGCCAGCACAAACTATATGCAAAACTGGAAAAATGTGTTTTTCATGCCAAAGAAGTTGAATTCCTTGGGTTTATCCTGACCCCAAAGGAAGTCCGAATGGACTCACGAAAGGTGGACGCAATCCTTAAGTGGCCATCACCAAGTTCAGTTAAAGGAGTACAAAGCATGCTCGGCTTTGCCAATTTCTACCGCAGATTCCTCACGGATTTTTCACATGTTGTACATCCCATCACAGCACTCTTGCGAAAAAATAAACGCTTTATGTGGACTGAAGAAGGTGAAAATGCCTTCCAAGAGCTGAAAGCAAAATTCACCTCTGCACCTGTATTAAAGCACCCGCGCCCTGAACTTCCATACCTAGTGGAAACCGATGCATCCAGTCTAGCCATGGGAGCTGTCCTGTCTCAAAAGGACCCTGAAACTGGCCAGCTTCATCCAGTATGGTGCCAGGCTCATATGGAGAGTCAGTCCTGGCACCGTAGGCGCCAGGCTCATAGAGTAAAACTTACCTGATGCAGACCATGCTGCAAACTTACCTGATGCAGCCCATGCTGCAAGAGCTCCAAGCCAAAAGAGACTTGGAAGGGACTACTTTACTTAGGGACTATTTTTTTAATCGGGCGGGGCTGGGGGGGGAATACTTACGTGGGACTACTTTGAAGGCTATTTAAACCACGCCCGAAGAGCAGCCTTCTGCCACGCCCGCCTCGAGTTTGGAGCTCATAGAAAAAGGGATAAAGAAGGAGAAAAGGTTAGAACAAGAGCAATACCTTTAATCCTTACCTGAATTCCCGATCCATCGCGCCTTCGAGCTGGAAGAAAGAAGTTATTTTATGCGCGTCGCCCCGCCTGCTGCAGCACTGAACTCACCGGTCTTCGCAGCATCTTCACATTCCACCGCATCCTCCTGCAGGTTCCCGCCGCACTCCGGCACCTAAGGAGAAGACAAGAACAGCAAGGTGACCTAAGGGAATACACAGAGCAATATTAGTTACCCCTCCCATAGACTTACCTGATTTTACCACCGGGGGTACTATTCCTCTTCACGGGTCGCCGCAGCTTCCACTGCATCTTCGCCGAACCCCGGCCCCTAAGGGGAAACAAAAGGACAGCAAGGTGAAACAAAGGGACTAACAAGGGGAACCCTCCTCACCACAATAGACTTACCTGATTTTACCACCGAAGGTATTATTCCCCAAGACTTCATACTTTCTCTCAGCGCCTGAATAAGGGAGAAAGCAACAGGTTACATATTGACTTTATTTTATCGAACTGTGTTGGAAAATACAAATCCTTACCAGAATACTACCGGTTACCAGGAGGAACTCCTCATTAGGGTCAAGCTGCAACCTGCAAGAGTGAAAGTCAGGCATTTGAACTCTTACAAGCTTAATACTTACGGCGTCTTGCCGGGAATCTTGGAGTCAATATTGTTCTGGAACTCACCAATTCCTTCGAGCCAGTGAAGCAACTGGTTATCAACGCACCCCTGCGCTCAATGCAGGATGGAGAGCTCATCTTTTTAAACCATCAGGTGAGACTATAAGAGGGGACATCAAAGGCGGTCTGTGGGGAGAACAGCGGGGGTGGAGGGATTTACGCTCAACTCCACAGGTGGTTAATTCCCTTTCTCCATTTGCAGAAGAATGTTCCTACGGGCCAAGCAAACGAAGCTAGGTGGGCCAGTCCAGTCCGTCACCTCGGCCCTACGCGTCACATTGGTGGAGACCGCAGCGGTCCAGTTCCGATCGACGCCTCTGTGGGAGCCAGGTGAGCGTAACACTGACAACTGTCAATTTGGACAAAGCACTGCAGAGGAGGAGTTTACAGATTTTAGGTGGGCCTTGCCAGCTCAGTTCCTACCCTGGCTACTCCTCTGAGCAGAGACAAAATAGTGCTAGTGATGGCTATGTGATGGCTCTTGATTAATTGGCAAAAACACTCTTGGTAACACTTTTATTCCATCGACGGCCATTTACAGCCTTATATCAGGAATCTTTCAAAGTGCAAGAGAATCAAAAATGAAAGGATGGAAGCATCAACTTGATGAAATATGTAAATTCCATTAAAATCATAAAGAAGGAGGCCTCCAGGTGGCGCGCAGGTGATGGCAGCCTAAGCGTTGCTCTCCTGCCGTACTCGGGCCGTTGAAAGGGATTGAGCCCCCCCGGACCCATCCGGCGGCAACACAGTGCTGGATCGGCTGCTGGACCCCCCCGCGCCCCTTTTGAACGAAAGAGCGGACTCTGGGGGCATCGGGAAGCCTGAGAACGGACCTCACGGCCCAAAGCGACGGAGCGAAGGGAGGGCCTGGAGGGGTGATCCCTCGACCCCGGACCCGCAGCATGGGCGTTGCCCGGCAAGGCGGGGGATTCCCATTGGAGTGCTGGGCCCACGCCGAGAGCCCTCCGCCCACCACCGTGGGAAGACACGGAGACCTGGGACATCGGTCCTGAAGCAGGAAGAGGACGCGGACGAACAGAAGCGCCACAGATGGGGCTCCCGCAGCGGTAGAGCCTGTGTGTGTGTTTTACAAGCCCCCCCCTGGCGAAGAGAGCTGGTGGCGGCGGGACGAGCCTGGGGCCGGAGACGAGGTGACGCCCGGGGAGAGACGGTGGCCCCCTCCTGTGAAAGGCCCACGAGCCCGTGCCCGAGGAAGAGACAGACGACGGCGATAGAGGTCGAGGACCCAGAGGGCTTCCACCCCACGACCCTGGCGCTCACTTCTGGTAGGTGGAGGCCCCTGCGTTAGGCCGCAGGGCGTGTGCCCGCCTGCAGTCCCCCAGGACTTTACAGGACCCGGGTGTGAGGGCCCCACACGGTTCTGGTGGGGCGTGTGCCCGCCTAAAGGTCCCATCCCGCCGCTCTAACCCATCCACTAGGCCCCGGGGGGCAATCCCCTCGTCCCGGAGCCGGTGGGGGACAGCGAAGCAGGAACGGGAAATGGCCGTATGAACTGGTGGGAGACCCTGCAAACCTTTCGCTACGAGGGGGCTGGTGACAAAAACGAGAACCCCACAAACCACGGGAACATGGCCCATTCGGAAGCCCTGACGCACTCCGCAGCAGCTATGGAGAGGGGATTCGCATTCATACTCCAGGAGATCCGGGATATGCGATCAGACATTGCGCAGAAACTGGAAAAAATGGACAACAGGGTGGACAAAGTGGAGGACAGGCTCTTGCAAGTGGAGACCTATCAGTCGTCCTCAGCTACGCAGGAGGTGCAAATGGAGATGCGGCTGGCGACCCTGGAAAAGAGGGACGAGGAAAGGGCCAGGCAAATGGACGACTACGAAAATAGGGAAAGGAGGAACAATCTCAGATTTTTGGGGTTCCCGAAGTGGAGGGGGAAACGGAGAGAGACTTAACCCGCGTGGTGTGAGACATAATCACCCTCCTATTCGCTGAAGAGATGACCACGGAGCTCACATTTGATCATGTGCACAGAGCGGGCGGTAGGGCAGGGAGCCCCCGCTCGATCCTCGCGCGATTTCACTTTTATACAGACAAGGCAAAGGTCCTGGAGGAGGTAAGGAAAGCGGGGGTGATTTCCTACAACAACGCAGAGATCGCAATATTTCAAGACCTTTCCGCCTGCACCTTAGTGAAGCGGAGAATGTGCCGCCCCCTCACGCAACTGTTGAAGGACAAAGGGGTGCGCTACAGATGGGGGTACCCATTCTCCCTGACTTTTGAATACATGGGCCAACGGCCATCGTTAATCACAGAAGAGGATATAAAAGGGGCCATTCAGGATTACGTGATGGAGTCTACCCCCATAAGAGGCCCGGAGGGAGGGGACCTCGGACCGTCCTGGGTCCAGGAGGAGGAAAACCGGCTCGAGAAAATACAGGAAGCTAAACACCCCACCGTCCGGGAGGGAGGGGGTGCGCAATGACTCAGAGGACTGAGGATCGGGGCGACCCGTCCGCTTGAGGGACGGGACCCGCCGCAATGATGGTCCGGATGAACAAAGATTCCCCCAGGACAGCAAGTAAGATGGGGGCGACAGTGGGGAAGAAACAGAGTGGGGGGCTCATAACAAAGAGCTTAAATGTGAATGCCCGGTCGGGAAGGGCAGTCTGGTGGTCCGGCCTAATGCCAGGTATGGCGGAACTAATTGGCTGGACGCCGGGGAGGGGTGAGGGGGTGACGAAGTTAGCTGGGGTTTCTGGTTGGGGAAGGGGTTCGGGGACGAGTTGGGGAAAGGTTCAAATAATGTCCTAACAATGAGACTAAGGGAGCGAAAAGGGAATAGTGATGCTAGACAGGTGCCCAACAGATCTGGCGACTTACATTATGGCTGACTGCCAACCGGCCCTGGGAGCGGGCACCCTGAATGTGCGGGGCTTGAACACCCCCACCAAGAGGTCCCTGGTTTGCCGAGAATTCAGGAGGGCAAAGTTGGATCTGTTGTTTTTGCAAGAGACACACTGGGCGCGGGGGAAGGAACCCAAAATGAGAGGGGGGGCATAGGGGAGGTTTGCCATGCATCCCACAAGGGGAAGAAAAGAGGGGTGGCCATCCTGGTTGCCAGGGATGTCCGCTTCACTAGCGAAGCCACCCTGCAGGACCCTGAGGGCCGTTTTCAATTGGTGAGGGGCACCTTACAAGGATCCCCCCTGACCCTGGCTGTGGTGTACGGTCCAAATGATGGCCAGGCCCAATTCTGGGAGGGAGTAAAGGAGAAGCTCAAGCTATTTGTACGGGGCATGTTGGTAGTAGGGGGAGATTTCAATATGGTGCTGGACCCATCTTTGGATAGGAAGCGGGTGGGCCCCCAGAACCCCAGACCCGCGGATGAGTCCACGGCGCGCACCTTCCGGAGGGTGAATGAAGAGCTGGGCCTGGTAGACTCAATTCCGACCCCCAGAACAGGAATCCCCTCTTTTTCACACTACTCGGCCATCCATGCCTCGTTTTCAAGGATAGACTATATTTTGGTGGACGCAACCCTTCGCCCGTATGTTGCAGGCTACAGGGTTGATCCCGTACCCTGGTCGGACCATGTCATGGTGAGGGTTACAATATCGAGGGGATGGCGGAAAGAACACAGAGGCCGTTGAAAATGCAACGATGCCCTACTAAAGGACGAGGTCCACGCCCAAGAGATTGCAGACGTCATAACAGAATTTTTTGAACTAAACGACAATGGGGAAGTGGGCACACACACGCTCTGGGACGCCTTTAAGGTGACTCTACGGGGTTTTCTTATCCAAAAGGGTGCATCGGCAAAGAGGGTGAGAGAGGCTCAGGAGAAGACCCTCCGGGAAAAAATCGAGCGACTCCAGCCGGGGGGCTCCCCGGACCGAGAGCCGGAACGCGACCGTGTAGCCGCTCTGGAGGATTACAGGCTCCAGCTGAAGGACTTACTCCTCCACAAAACGGAGAGAAGTCTTCAGATGGTCAAGAAAAAGTACTATGAGAAAGGGGACAAAGCGGACAGGATCCTGGCGTGGAAGCTGAGGAAGGTACAGAGGAGCAAAATGGTGAAGGAAATGAGGGACGCTCAGGGAACTCTGGGTTGCGAGTCTTCCCATATTGGAGAAGCCTTTCGCCGATATTATGAGACCCTGTACTCATCCGAATATGATGGGGGATCTGCTCCGATAGAAGATTTCTTGAACTCAATTCAACTCCCTGCTTTGTCTAGGGAGATGTCCGAGGGTCTGGAAGGGCCAGTGACCGAGGAAGAGGTAGACAAGGCGATAAGCGGGATGAAAGTGGGAACCACCCCCAGGGATGATGGGTTTTCCGTTTATTTTTACAAAAGATTCCGATCCTCTTTAATCCCCTACCTAGTGAGAGTTATCAACGTGCTAGAGGGGGAAACTCTCCCTGATTCCATGATGGGGGCTATCATCGCGGTGTTACCCAAGGAGGGGAGGGACCTTACAGAGTGTGCATCTTACCGCCCCATATCTCTGCTAAACATTGACGTTAAGATTCTGGCCAAGGTGGTGGGGAGGCGGATAGAGGGTATATTGCCAAAGTTAGTCCGTGGGGATCAGGTGGGCTTCATCAGGGGGAGGCAGGGTTCGGATAACATACGTAAGACCATAGATATATTCCACTTCGCGCAACGGTCGGAGCTCAACGCAAGTGTCCTCTCCTTAGATTCGGAGAAAGCGTTCGACAGGGTCGAATGGCGGTACATGGATCTCCTCCTGAGGAAGATGGGTTTCGGGACCCACATCATGAGCTGGGTAACGGCACTTTACAGAGCTCCCACGGCAAGGGTCCAAGTGAATGGGGAGTTGACCGATGCCTTCCCCCTCTCTCGAGGGACAGGACAGGGGTATCCCCTCTCCCCCCTGATATACGTCCTCACGATAGAAGCTCTGGCCATAGCGATCAGATCACACCCAGGAATTAAGGGGATCAGCAGGGGGAGGTGGAATTTAAACTCTCCCTATTTGAAGATGACATCCTGGTTTACCTGGTAGACCCTAGCTCCTCACTCCCCCCTCTGTTGAACCTGGTGACCAAGTCTGGATGCTTCTCGGGCCTGAAAGTCAACGCTTCGAAATCAGTCCTGCTCCCTATGAGACTCCGGGACCCGGTGCTAGACCCCTTAGACAGGCTTCACGGGATCGAAATGGGGAAGGCTGAAATACGATATCTGGGGGTTCTCCTCACACGGGACCTAGCTAAACTGGCCACTGCGAACTATGACCCCATAATAACAGGGATCACATCAGACCTGAGGAGGTGGGGCGGGATGATCCTCTCCTGGTATGGCAGGATGACGGTGGTTAAAATGAATGTTCTGCCACGGCTCCTATACCTTTTTACAGCCCTTCCGACCAATGTCCCAGAGCAGGCTTTCAGGGCTCTCCGGAATGCTACCCAGGACTTTATATGGCATGGGAAAACCCCGAGAACCAGGAAGACCACACTGACATTGCCAAGGGAGGGGGGAGGGTTTGGGTTGCCGGACTTCCATTTGTACTTCCGCGCCGCCCAGCTGCGAGTGCTATTGGAACACATGAAGGAAGTAATGGGGACGTACTGGTCATACCTGGAGGATATGAACACTCACCCCCTGTAGGTCCACGACCTTGTGTGGGCTCCACGAAGAACAATCCTGAGTCATTTGAAAACCCACCCGACCTTGGGGGTTCTCTGGGACATTTGGAAGGAAGGGCCCCAGACAACGTTCCTCACTACATGGCCGTCCCCGATGACCTCCCTCTGGGGCCACCCCCTCAACCTGGGTAATAAAGGGTTTAGGTCATCCCAAACCTGGTCGGATAAGGTATTGGAGTGGGCAGGGCAGATGTTCAGGGAGGGTGAATTCCTGCCTTATGAGGAACTAAGGGACACGCTCAGCCAGGGATCCCTAACCATCTTTGAGTACCTCCGCCTAAAGGGCATTCTATGTGATCAGTCATGGGGCCCCAATCTGAGTAGACAGCTAACCCCCTTTGAGAAGTTCATAGATTCGGCGACCTCGAGGAAGGGGGTGGTATCTTCCATGTATAAAATCCTCAATACGTACGACCTCCAGGGAAGGAGGAACTTTCGCAAGTTCTGGAATGACCTGGCGGGAGAGGAGATTTCAGAGGACTCCTGGCCCAGAATATTCAAAATTGCCTTCCATGGGAATCTATTTACCGCCGATATGGAACACAACTTTAAGGTACTGCAGGGGTGGCATAGGGACCCAGTGAAATTATCTAAGATGTTCCCGGCGGTGTCCCCGTTGTGCCCAAGGGGATGTGGTCAAGCAGGCTCCAGGAGCCATATGTGGTGGCACTGTCCAAAGGCTCAAGTGTACTGGGGGTCAGTGAGGGACTGGATGGCGGAAATGATAGAGGAACACTTACCTCTAAATCCCCTGACGATGCTACTGGGCCTCCCCCCGGAGGAAACGGAAGTACACCAATACCCAAGGATGTGGGAGACAATTCTGCGGGGGGATAGAGTAGCCCTCGCCAAAAATGGAAAATCCTGGAGCCCCCTTTTAAGGAAGATTGGATGAAAAAAGTAAAAAACATGTTTGTGATGGACAAACTGACTGCCATGGTGAACAATGACATTGGCTCATTCCTCACGAACTGGTACGGAGTACAACAATCCTGGGGATGGGAGGTCCATTGAATCCTGGGCGGGGAGCTCGGTCCCAACGGGGCAAACCAGACTGAGAGCTGTGCAAAAAAGGACAGGGAGGCCCGGTACCCGGGGCAAGGCAGCTTCAGGCCTGTTGGAGTCATGGGCACTAGCTGTATCACACGCGAAGAGAGGGAGAGTATGATAAAAGTCTCCCGGAACAACAGACTTGGTTTGGACATGGGGTCGGGGGGGTGGGTACAAGTTGGGGTGGTGGGGCAGAGGGAAGGAGTGGGTTTGGGGAATGTTTAAACACTGTTTTGTAAACCTGAATAAAAATTTAAGTTTAAAAAAGAAAAAATCATAAAGAAAAACTCTGCAACACTTCTTATGGATTTGCCCCTGATCTGCTGTCCTTTGAAAACCCTGAATAGTTCCTTGTCTGAGAGCTGAATTAATTCATAATGTTGAAGCCACTAAGATCCAACCTCTGGGTTTTGCGCGCCATACTAAAATAAATTAGGGGAATTTTACTTGAATTGTGAGGTTCTATTTGGTTGCTGCCTGGAAGTTGAAACCTAGGATCATTGGGTCTTTCAACAAAACCTGACCAAGGACTAATTCCAATGGACGCACATACCAAAGCACAGACCTCACAGTACCACGCTACTGTTAAAAGATGGCATCCCAAATGCTGGTTATCCACACCCTGTACAGCGCTCTCTAGCCAGGTCCACGCTTTAAACAATGAATAAAATAAATATATGAATAAATAATAATCATTCTGGACAGTGTAAGGGAGCATGGTATCAAATGCATGACACTGACACAAAAGGTACAATATGTAAAACCGTTATTTAATTGTCAGGGTTTGGAACAACTCCTACTTTGCCCTATAGCTAGGATTGAAGCAGTCTCTACCAGCGACTAATAAATAATATAGTCCTAGTGGAGTCCATCAAATTAAAATGGCCTATACTAACAAAACCTAATGCCTGCCCTATCTCTTGTACAAAAAGTGTGTAAAGGAGAATATGTATGCAAAGTAAAATCAGTGTTAGAATATAAAGAATAAATGTGGCTGAGTCAACTCTCCTCCCCACGTTAGACAGCACAGAGTAAGGCGGTCCCTGTTGACAGGATGACACTCTCTCAGGTTCTCAAAACAAAGGTAGTTTAAAACGTGGATCGAGGCCCACCTGGCCTTTCACGTTAAAGTCTCTCTTTCCAGCTTTCAAAACAAAGTTCAACAAAAAGTTCATGCCGTTCTCCCTCAGTCGGGCTCGGACCTTTCAAAGCAAAACGTTCACGTAGGTCTACCTCAGTCAGGCTCTGACCTTTCAAACACCACACTTGCAGGGATTCCCTTCCCCAAGCTTAATTCACATCCTTTAGGGGTTTCCTTCCCCTAACTTATGACAAGTCCGGTCTCCCTCAGTCGGGGTCAGCCATTTTTCTGATGTCAAAGACTTTTGAATGTGTGTGGCTTTTACCATAGACCTTTGCACGACTACTATCGACTTTCCATTCAGCTCTTGTGTTTTTTGCCCCAGTGTCTCTTGGTCTGGGTAGTTCGATGTCATAAGCACAAAAGTTCAACGTTCACCTTTTTAATCCCCCACCTTTTCCAGGGGTTAATTTTCATCACTTTGCTTTTTATAGTTCATTCACTTTATTGCTTTATAACAAAAACATTTCACCTTTCACAGAGACTTTCAAGTGGGCTACTTCCTTTCGCCGGACCACTCAGCTACTCAGTAGCGCTGGTTTCACAGCTATCAGTACTTCAAAGTTCATTACAGGTCTGGCTTCCTTTGTATCTCATCCACACACATGCAACCTTCAATTGTGCAATATACTGTTGCAACTTCAATCGTTCCTTAACACACACCAGTCTTTCATGTTGCTTGCCAACCCCGCGGATGTGTGCATTTTTTTCTTGTCTTTGCAGTTTTCAATTCGTGTGTCAAGGTTAATACTACATGCTTGGCCTCACCTCCCCAACTCTGCCGTTCACCCTGGAGGGTCGGTGGTGTCCTTGAAACACAATGCAGTCTTCTTGTCTGGGATTTGCCCTTCTCCACATGTCTTTTGCTGCCTTTTAAAGCAACAACCTCCTGCAGGGAACTCCTGGGGTTCTCTACCCTTTTCTCTCATCCCTCGTTCTGTCCCTCTGCTCCATCACCCTGGAGGTTCCTTTCTTGCTCGCGTTCCATCTTGCTCAGAGTGTGTTTCGGTGTTCAGCCTTTTATCCATGTGAGGAGAGCTAATTGGTATCAGATGTATGCACTTAAAGTCAAGTGCCTGACTTTGCCTGACCTGATTAGCGGGACATGTCCAATGAGATATATAAGGGTTAGCCTCTTTACTCTCAGTCGCCCTCTTCCTTGGCCCAGTGTTTGTGCAGAAAGGGGGTGGAGTTGGGACATTGGAGAATCCTATCAAATAGGATGGGTCATGTGTACGGGAAAAGGGGGAATACCATGTCTCACCATCGGTCACCTCACCCCCACTCCCTGAAGACCCCTGACCCAGGTGATCCTCCCACACTGGTCGGCCCCCAAGGTCTGGATCCAAGGCGATGGCCGTACCCTGGCCGCCTGTGAGAGAGATCCCGGGGACTAGTACGTAAGGCACCCTTTGGTTTCTCACAACAGTGAGCAAATTGGGGCATTGTAACAAGAGCAATTTCTTCTAATTCATCAGGATCACTAAGAACTAAATAAACAAGGGAGGTGGCATGGAGCGAGAGAGTTATGGAAAGCATACTTCCCTCTTTTGGATAAAAATATATACGCATATGGAGCTCTAGTTTCTTGCACCATTTTCATGATGGATTTTATAGCAGGGCTTGGGAGCATATTTTAGATTCCTCTCACAGCATGTTACGTTTTAGAAACATGAGTAGTAAATGGTGTAGGTTTCATACATATCTGTCATTATATTTCATGGATTTTGTATGGTGGATGGTTTTATTTCATATTTTAAAACTGAGCATTTTCATGAAAGGCTTATAGAAGCAAAACTGCTAATAAGTTTTGGTTCCACTCCAAATCGTGGGCCAAGAAAACTGCCTTCAAAATAATGACAGCAATTTAGTAATACAGCCTTTGTGTACCCTGTAAAACAGGAGCAATGTTCCCTCTAATTATTTTTCTCTAAGGTTGGCTTTCGTGCGCACATTATTTTCCATGTGCGCAACTGCCTAACAAGATAAGCCACTTTGTGAGCATTCGTAGTTAGTGAGCTACAATCTCCGAAGTGTTTGGTAAGGAATTTCTTCTTCCCAACCACTGGAAATTCTTTACAAATCCGTGTAAAAGCTGCACCTTACAACACACTTTCCAAATATATAGTCTGAAAAACAAATATTGTATATGTGATTATATGGATAGCTCATTAATCAGTCCAATACTCCAGGACTTACCACAGTACCTAGCAAAAGTACTCCTGTGCAGAGAAAAAAAATCTATGAACAAAAAAATCATTGTATGCTCTGTATAAACAATAGCTTTAGTTGTGTCTATTCATTTGTCGACACTGCTCGGAGACAATGTTGAAACTGTTTTATGCCAGTGAAAAAAAACAATCATGTGTATTAGAAAAAAGCAATATCACTTATCACTGATGTGACTGTCAAACAGTTCAGACAGTATACAATATGTGCAGATGGAATATTGGCAACTGTGTGTGTGCAGTGTGTTAGGTGTTTCACAGTACTCGCACAGATTTTTGGAGCTGCTGGGCTCTTCACAGGAGTTTTGGAGTCTGCTTCACTTTTTGCTATTTGAGGCGGAGCGGCACTGGGTGGGGCGGATGGTGTGACAAATCCTGAGATGTCATCGCTTCTCCATGAGGGGGAGCCCCTTCCCATGAGGACAGGGAGGTGAGGCTTCTGGCGTCCCCCTTGGCGTGGTACTCAGTTGAAGGATCTCATACGGAGAGACTCCTGCAGGGGTTTAAGGAAGAGGACATCTCCAGAAGACACAATACAACACTCCTCGCCCTCCACCCACTTCCTTTACCTCCCCTCAGTCTATGAAATGTGTTAAGAAGCATAAAAAAGGCCGGGGAAAAGGGAGACATGCCCCCTGGCATGGTGAACTCTGAAACTAAAAACAAGAAGTGCGAAAACGAAGCCAAGAAAGGACCTTGACATTGTGAAATTGTAAAACCTAGTAAAATAGTTTATGCCAACAACCATACCACCCAAGTGCTAGTCGCCTCCTTCTGCAACCTTACAGATGTGAAGGGGAACACAGTCTTAAAAATGTAAATTGCACTTGGTGGATACTATCCATTGATCCAAATGGCTTTGGTATATAAAGAGAGGGAATGTATGGGGGCTGGGCAACCAAATGAAGGCTTGGAAGGTATTTTCCCATGCACAGAGACACAGTGCCCACATACTACTTCTGCAGGGACACATGCGACTGCAGCTGAGGCCGCTACATTCGCAAAAGGGTTGGGGTACCCTAAAGTCTTCACTTCTTACTCATCTCAGGCAAGAGGGGAAATAGCCCCAATGCACAGGTCACAACAATTCCAGGTACTAGATACTAAGATTGATACACAAGGCCGCTACATAATAGTGCATGGGAAACTGAACCAGAAGATGGGTTACTGGTTAAAGTTTAGGATTCGAACACAGACGAAACTGACTTCTACAGGGATATCTTTCCCTGTGTTTGGGCTACCCTAATGCATATGTGATCTGGGTGGGTGGGAGATATAAGCACTATCTTGAATATTGAATTAGACAGCACAGAGAAATCGGACAGAACACTCTCCAATGCAGCCCACGCAATAATACTAAGCATGGAAGAGATAGACTACTTGGATGCATGGAGGGCTTTACAAAGGCATGCGAAGGAATACACATTCTACTCCTCAGTTCATGCCATGCACTCCAGGATAGATGTTTGGCTAATAGCATACCATTTACTCAACAAAGTTTCAAAATGCAAAATACTCACCAGGACCCAATCAGATCACTCTCCTATTAGGTTGGTCTTGAACATCTCATTGGAGGTAGAGCCCCATAGAGGTTTAACCAGTGGTGCTCCTGAATCCAGCATTCTCAACTAACATGTGCAATCAGTTTATGTAGTTCTTTGAGCACAATGTGGGTTCTGTCTCATCCATAGCCTCTCTCTGGGACATCTTTAAAGGAATAGTGCACTAAAAAATTATATTGTCCCGATCGTTCTGGCAAAACTTTATAAGCATACAGTGATCTATCGTAAAAAAAATCTGATGGATCTTACCTTAGTTTTCCTCACTTTTACACATGCGAAAACAACGTGTTGGGCGTGGCCATCTTGTGCTAATCTTAGCCATGGATCGATTCCCCTAAGTTCAAGTGCACTCGCAGCAATAAATGAACACACCCGCCTCTGAAGCTGACATCACTAGACGTGTTCGGCCCATTCTACAACGCCAAAGCACGTCTCGCTTTAACATTCTCTGTCCGCAAGTTATTGACGTGTCTCCATGGAAATGGCAGGACGCCGCTTTCCTCAAGAAGTATAAACAGACCCTTTCTGATCAGGCAACACTCTAGTTTCTTAGTCAACAGTTTCACTGGGCCTCATTACAACCCTGCCGGTCCAGTAACAACAGTGCCGTTAAGCTTACCAGCGTTGTTGTTACCGGACCGGCAGAGTACAAGTTTGCTGGCCGGATGCCCTCCCGCCTGCCAGGTGTTACCTGGCGGCTGGAAAGGCACCCGCTCACAGACTTTGACTGTAGCACCGGCACCAATATGAAGGGTACCAGTGCTACTGTCTTCTCCATTCCCATTAATTCCTATGGGACTCAAATGGGAATTTCTGAGAAAAAAACACAACTCCGGCAGCAGCCTGCCGTTTTTACTGGCACGGCTACTGCAGGAGTTGTAATGAGGCACACTGTATTTAGTTTAGATCCCTGTGGCTTGTTTCTGCTTGGTTGAGCTATTTTACTAGTACGAAGTCCCTGCGAACCATTATTTACAGTAGAGGGACTGATTTCACTCATTACTTGAGTTTTTGTTAAATCTTTGCCGTACAATGTCAACAATACAGCCCTACCAGTACGAGCCTGAGTATTCAGAGGAAAGAGAAGGCTGTCGAAACGATGGGAAATCAGACAATAGTTTGCAAGATCAATCACCTGAGCATTAGCCGCAGCTGAGTTGCATGGGAGACATTTCAACGTTGTGTACCTGCAATCGTTGCGAGGTCATGCCATCCGAGGTGGAGAACTGCTGCTGCCGAGAAAACTCTGGATGCTCGGACTACATAGCCGAAGAAGACACACTACCGATTTGCGTTACAGAGCTGCATGACTTCAGGGCAGCCTGCCTCACAAGGTCCGTGTTGAGGATTATGATGGTGCTTATGCACGAACTTCACGGACCAATTCGGCCACGCTATCCAAGCAATGAGTAAGTATACTCTAGATGTGATGTAATTTTTACTACCTAGACCATTTAAATTTCATGTTTTTCTCCTACTTACTCCAAATTGTGATCCATCTCTCTGTAGAAATGCAGCTCTACCTTCTCCAGTGCCTCGCACAGCAAGCCCACACACATCATTGCTTGTCCCTGTCAGCTCTGCGCGAGCACTGTTCTTACGGAAATCCTGCCATGCCGTTGTTACAATTTTTTTTTTTTTTTTAAATATATTTTTATTTTATTTTAAATGAAAACAGTACAAAACAAACTTGTGGTATTATGTACAATAGGACAGTTGACAATTAAGAAAACACAACACTGCACTCCCCCCATCCCCCCCAAGAGTCTATCAACAGGGTAGTTCTGTATCGACCTGGAGTGGCCGGGTGTCTTCCTCCTCCGAGGCAGTAGGTTCCCCCTGCACCCCAAACAGACCAGTAACTAACAACCTCCAAGCTACTAGGTTGCCCACATCCCCCTCCCCGCATTTACTGCATGCTTCTTGCCAGACCATGGTTTCAGCTTCCGCCCATTTTTGCAGGTCCCTCCACCACATCTCTATCCTGGGTTTGTAGCGTTGCTTCCAGTTCATGGCTATACTCCTCTTAGCGAGTATATACGCTAGGTCTCTCAGTTTCCCCAGATGTCTGGTGTTCTTCGGTCTGGGGAACCCCCCTAGGAGGCAAGCCCAGGCCGTGTCAATGCTTATCAGGACCCCTTTGTCTGCTAACTTCTGTGACACTTCTCCCCAGAAGACTTCGATTACTGGGCAGGACCAAAAACATATGCGTCATGTCCGCGTCCTCCTCGTTACATTTCGGACATGCTTGTCTGCCTGTGTTCGCAAACTTAGCTATCCTTTTGGGGGTCATGTACGCTCTGTGCGTGATATATAGTTGGATTTGCTGTAATCTAGCATTTCTGGACACTTTTTTATGATATCCCATAGCCCGTTCCCACATCCCATCAGTCATCTGTGTCCCCACCTCCGTTTCCCATTCTAGTCTCAAATCCATCAGGTCCTTTCCCACCCGGGACATCACCACCTCATACAATCTGGAAATCTCATGTCCGCCCTCTGATATATCATATATCGTGTCAATCAGGGCGTCCGGATCCTCCGCTAACACCGTCTCAGGCCACGATTTCCGGATAATCCGTACCAACCTGAGGTATGTAACGTATTGGCCCCCATGTAACCCAGTCTCCTCTTGTAGGTCTGCAAAATCCTTGATGGCCCCATCTTGCCATATATCTCCTAACGTGGCCAACCCAACCGATTCCCAGTATATTCTGATCATTTTCCTAAATTGGCTATCCCCCGCAGTCAAGGCGACCAGTGGCGCCTGCGGCGAACACGGGTCCAGGCTTTCCAGTAGCCGACATGCTCTACGCCACATTCTCCACCCAAGTAACAGCATGCCAGGGCGAACATTTAAGTCCTGTCTAGGGACCCAGATGATCTCCTTCAAATAGAACGGGGCGCAATCTGTCCCAACCAACCTAGACTCGGGAGATTCCTCATCAGAGAGCCACTGTGTAACATATTGCAGTTGGCTCGCTACATAATAGGCCTCAAAATGCGGTAATCTGATCCCTCCTTTATCGTGAAAGTTTTGCAGCTTCCACAGTGCCACTCGGTTGCGAGTGCCGTGCCATAGGAAGTCCCTGCACATACTGTCGAGTTTGGTAAAGAACCTCCTAGGTATTAAGTATGGTATGTTGTTGAAGAAATGCAACAGTCTAGGCAGGACAACCATTTTAAGCAACGCCCCCCGCCCCATCATCGCCAGCGGCAGCTTCTCCCAAAATCGCATGGATGCACGGATTTTATCCACAGCAACTACAGTATTATGCAGATGTTCGTTTACCACAGTATGATATATGTCTATTCCGAGGTATCGGAAGGACTCGGTCGCCCAATGCACGGGTAATACCGGTAAACGTTCCGTGGGGACCCTCGCATAATACCCTAGGGGGAACATGCTCGACTTGCCGGGATTAACCGCTATGCCGGACAATTCGGCATACTTCTGCATGACCTCCAAAACATACTGGAGGTTCTCCTCCAGATATTTTAGGTACAGCAGCAAGTCATCGGCATACAGGGATATCAAGTGGCTCTCTCCTCCCACCTCGATGCCTACCAGGTCATATTGCTGTCTAAGATATACCGCTAAGGGTTCCAGGGCCAATATGTATAACATCGGGGACCAAGGACATCCCTGCCCAGTACCCCTACCAAGGCGCCACTTCTCGGATATCACCGATCCCGTGCGCACCCTAGCCGTTGGCTGGCTATACAGCAGCCTCGCCCATCTGATATAGCCTGGCCCGAACCCGCATTCCCCCAGGACTGCGAACAGCCACGGCCACCTCACCGAATCAAATGCCTTGACTGCGTCTAAGGAAATCACTGCCATTTCCTCATCCCTTCTGTTCCCTTCTTCGATCACCCTGTGGAGCCGCCTATGATTATGGGCTATATTCCTGCCAGGAACATAACCTGTCTGATCCGAGTGTATCAGTCTGCCGATGACCTTGCGTAGCCTGTCCGCCAAGACCGCTGTCAGGATCTTACTGTCTTGGTTCAACATCGACAGCGGTCTGTACGACCCACAGTGTTGTCTCGGCTTGTTAGGCTTGGGAAGCGGCACTATCAGCGCCTCTCTGAGCGTGTCCGGCAATCGGCCCTCCTCAAATGATTCATTATACATCTCCAGCATAGGGGGGAGTATCTCTGCGCTATATGTTTTGTAGAACTCACTCGGGAGTCCATCAGTGCCCGGGGTCTTGCAAGTAGGCAGCCGTTTCACCACCTCTTCCAGTTCATCTAGCGTAATGGGACCATCTAACTCCTCCCTTTCCTCTGCACTAATTCTAGGCAATTCCATATCTTCCAGTGTGTCCCTGATCTTATCCAGATTGTCTTCCCCTTTGTCCTCGTACAGCGCTTTATAATAATCTAAGAAAGCAGCGTTAACCTCTTCCTGAGTGTGAGCCTCCTCCCCATTTTCCTTTTCTATCATCGTGATCGGGGCCCTAGGGGTTTCCCTCTTATAAAGCCATGCCAGTAGGCGACCAGTTTTGTCACCGCCTGCATGCTGCCTCTCCACGTATTTCCTGTAGTTGAGGTGACAAAGCCGCTCCCAAAGCTCCGAGCATCGTTGCTGTAATTCAAGTACTAAATCTGTGTCCCCCCCCGCTCTGGTACATTCACGCTCCAATTCTTTCTCCACTTTCTCTAGCTCAGCTAGAACCCCCCCTTGCAGGCCCTTTGATTTGGAAATAGCGTCGCCCCTCAATACCACCTTAAAGGCCTCCCAAAGTGTACTAGCCGAATCTACACTGCCCGTGTTCTCCTCAAAGTACCGTATAATCGCCTCTCTAATATCCTCTCTGAAGACCGGGTCTCTAAGCGCCTCCGCCCGAAGGCGCCATGTTGGTATCCGCCCTCTGGAGCGGCCATATTGCCAGGCCATCACCAAGGGCGAATGGTCCGACAGGACCCTCGCTCTGTATTCAATCTGAGTAGTTGCTATCGCCACTTCTGGCGTGGCAAAGAAATAGTCTAGTCTCGTATGCAGCTGTTGAGGGGCCGAATAATGAGAGTACTGCAAGGCAGTGGGGTGTTTCAATCTCCAGACATCTTCTAGTCCAAAATCGTCTAATAGTACCCGTAAAGCCCTAGCCGCCGGGGTGGGCCTGTCCACTTTACTATCGGACCTATCTGTCTTGGGGTCAAGAACACAGTTGAAGTCCCCCCCCCAGATAATCGGTTCCTCTGCGCACGGGCCCAGGCGTGTACATAAAGTCCTGAAGTATATAGCAGTATTCTGGTTGGGGGCATATGTATTAATAATACTCAGTCCTCTGTTCTCAATCAGTGCCCTTAGTATTACCAGCCTACCCTCCGTGTCTACCTCCTCACGCATAATTCTAAGTGGGACATGCGGGGCCACCCAGATCAGCACACCCCTGACATAGGCCGAGTACGGGGAGCCCACCACCGTGCCACCCCATTTTTTCTTTACAAGGTCTAGTTTATGTTTGGTCAGGTGCGTTTCTTGTAGCAGGGCAATGTCAATCTTCTGTCGTTTAAGATACAACATGACTTTATTTCTTTTCAGGTAATTATTGAGTCCACGGACGTTCCAGGTGGCAATCTTAAGGTCTCCCATGGCAATTATGTGTCTTCCCACCCCATTTACAGGAACCTCCAGCAGTTCGCATGACACAGAAGGCGTCCCACTGCAGCCACTCCGCGAATAAGCTCATTCCCCAACTAACTACACACACAACCAAACCCCAACTCCCTTTCCCCTCCCTCACCCGCCCTCCCCCCAACATCACATGCCCCAACTGTTGCCCAGCTTCAACAACAGAGCTCAGGCACCCCCACATCTAGTTCCGCAATCACCGATCAGTGCACGGAGCCCAGTAGGGTGAGGTCGCCCTAATGGCCACCTAACCTAAGCTATTGTGGGGAAAGAGTATCGCTCCATGGGGCTCCCGTTCGATAATAATCCCAGTGTTTGCGACAAACAGTACAACCAACTGACCTTCCATACCGAAGGTTCCGAACCGACTATAATCAAGTCTCAAAGTCCATGAGTCGCGCCATCTTGCGACGCCATTTTACGCCTTCCGCAGCTCCTCCGAGTCCTTCTTGGGCCGGTCCGCCGATTCCTGGGGGCACCCCTGTGTGTCGAGCCACTCCATGGCGTCCTCTGGGGTCCCGAAAAATAAAGTTTTATGCGCCTGTATAACCTTCAGTTTTGCAGGATAAAGCAACATATATTTATAACCTGCTTCCCTCAGCCTCCGTTTCACAGTCCCAAAATTCATGCGGCTCCGCTGCACCACTAGAGTGTAATCCGGATACGCCGTGATGTTTGCTGCTCCTCTCTTGATCGTGCCTCCTTTTCGAAAATGTTCCAATATTCTTTCCCGATCGCGGTAGTTAAGAATTTTGGCAATGATGGGTCTAGGCGGGTTTCCGGGAGGCGGCCTCCTCGTTAAGGCTCTATGCGCTCGTTCCACTGCGAAGCCTTGGGATAAGGCCCCTCCTGGTATCTCCTGCAGTAACATGGTCTCAACAAAGTCAGTAGGGTCACGGCCCTCCGTCCCCTCCGGTAGGCCCACAATGCGGATATTGTTGCGACGGGCTCGTCCTTCCGCCTCCTCCGCTCTACTTTCCAAGTTGCCCACCCTTTGAATTAGGGCGTGCAGTTTTGCCTTGTGGGTGGCGCAGTCCGCCGTATTCGGGCCAACTTCTTTTTCCAGGGACTCTGTGCGCTCTGCCAGAACCCTAACGTCCTGTCTCAGCAGATTGACGTCCTCCTGGAGCTCCCCAACTTTGAGGTCCAATGCCGTTTTTAATTCGGAGACAGCCAGTTCTAATTTCGACTCCCAGGCTGCTCTCAGGTCCGCAATCGCCGCCAGGATTTCTTGATTAGAGCTTGAAGGCGTTGCGCCACCCACGGCCGATGCATCTTTATTCTTGGTGGCGTCCGGGCCCGGGGACGTCTTGGTGAAGTCGTCCAGCGTGGGCTGTTTCGCCTTGGGTCGCACTGCCTTACTTGACATGGTTCTGGGGATGTGCAGGTCTTTCGAATGATGAGTGGGCGCACTGCTCGCTGGCCTCATCAGATCTTCCCGCTACTCTTTTCTATTCCGTCTCGGGCCTATGTTGGCCATTTTGAATCGCCCTTTGTCCTCAACGTCTCTCGACTTTTCTTCTCCAATCTTCGCCGCCGTAGCTACTATGTCCTCCAAAAGTTTACAGTGCATAGGTAGCACTTTCACACGCTGGCATGCGTATCGTCGGTGTTCAATAAGCAGTCACACCGCACTAATTTGCCCGGATCTGTTCAGGATCTCGGGAGCTCCGCTGGAACGCGTCCTCCTACATGGCTCTCGTAGCCACGCCTGCCGTTGTTACAATTCTGTAGTATCAATACCGAAAGAATGTGCTCTGCGGAATGCGTGAGACCGTGACAAGCCATATCCCAAGTGTACATTCATCTCCATTTAACTGCCTGTGCCCTCTCAACCCCAACCCTTCATTCACAGTCCACCCGGGAAACAACCATTCTAGCATGACACTCATTGACGATTGCTGATGCACGGCATTAGGGCAGTGGTGGGTGTTCTGGGGGTCAGATAAGTATCAGCATGAAATCAACTGGGGGGTCGGGCTGGTGGGACCCTGGACTGGAAGGGTTGGGGTTGAGAGGGCACAGGCAGTTTAATGGAGATGAATGTACACTTGGGATATGGCTTGTCACGGTCTCACGCATTCCGCAGAGCACATTCTTTCGGTATATTCTCCCAAAAGCAACACACCTCCACCTATATCACTAGGATCCAAGCAAGGTAGATGGTAGATCAAACCTCTGTGGTGTGTTATAATTATTTCTTTTAGCATATAGTGGGGACTTGTGCTGCAAGGTTTCCCGCCTTCAACTATGCCATCGAATTTCGGATGCACTTTTTGCAGTTGGCTGCTACACTTATCAGGTACATTCAATTAAAATATGTATGTTTCTCTTTCTCAGGTGGTACAGACTGGTGGCCTATCATTCATTTAGATGGTGGCTTTATGGGAGGCTTGGATATCGCAATCAACAAGTAATACCCTCCTATGTCGTTAGAGCCATTCGCAACAAATTCCCCAGTGACATCGAACAGTACAGGGGATTTTCGCATACTGTACTTGAACCTCGAGTATACAATTTATAGTTTGTTGGTACCATCAACATCACCCAATTAAATAAAATACAAGTGAGTAAATAAGGATATTGTTTTAATGTTTCAGTGAGTCAAGAACAAACGCAATCGTCAATGAGTGTCATGCTAGAATGGCTGTTGCCCGGGTGGACTGTGAACGAATGGAGGCACTGGAAATAATTTGCAAAGTTGTCCCATATTACAAATTATGATCTAGCTCCACCCTTTTTATATGATATAATGTGAAAGTAAAATACAAAATAGGCACAGTGTGCAGAGGCACACAGGGAAATCTCCACAGTACCCAGTATCCCAGTCCAGCCCTGGTTGGTGCACTTCTGCGCTCACCTTGTCCCCATCCATCCGCCTTCCATTATCAATGGCATTTCGCACCTATGACCCTGTGCTCCCAAGGGGACGGGCTGGGTGTGACCGCTCAAGTTGTCAAACACCATGTACACTTTAAAGACATCTGCCACACATTCACCATTGTCCAGATGGCCTCCCCAGACACTGTGTCTCCAGACTCGCCTCTTCAAAGCCCAGCCCCTGCAATCAACAATCATTTGTGTCCCTTCAGCACTGTTCTGACCTTTTCATGCTCGCCTCATGTCCATCCACCAAACCTTCCAGTATCAATGCATTTTGCACCTATGACCGTGCGCTCCCAAGGGGGCGGGGTGGGTGTGACCGCTCAAGTTTTCAAACATTGATGACAACCAGGTTTGCGTTTGTGTTACAAGCCTGGCCCTATTGGCCTATATGCTGCACGAGTAGGCCGTTTGCCTGTGGGCTGGAAAGGCAGCAGGGAGGGTTCAGATGGCAGATGGGAACCATTGGGATGGAGGCAGAGTGGGTGTCTATGAACACGTCATCCATTCACATACACACCCACTTGTGTAAGCATTTTTAAACACCTTGAGATTTACCTTGAGAATATCTGGGAGATCTAGTCGGTATATCGTCATCGAGCTACCTGTTCACAGGATACTTGTTCCCCTGCTTGCTGAATCTGCTCATCTGTTCGCCAAAGTAAAGGTAAGTCAACTAATGACTTCAACGAACGCTACTATGAACGTTTATGTTGATCTCCATCAAATGTACCCAGGATTTTAATGTTCATGTATCTCAAAGACTTATGCATTAGCGATTAGTTCAGGTATTTTCTTCTCAATAACTACCACAATTCATCACTGTGTGTTGTAGTAGAATGTGCAGTATAACAATTGTATAATAAAGTTCACTGGGCTAGGTCACACAGCTTTTCTGTCTTTATTCTAATTAAACTTTAAAGACAAATCTCTGGTGCAAATTGCTTTGTTCACATTCATCCTGTGTTATTCGTGCTAATAGTTCATATTTCTTTATACAGTTCTCACGCACTTTTCAAGATTGCCATCATGTGTGGTTGTCGGTTGCACTTCTGCAAGCCACGTCAAAGATCCGGGTACTATCCTGTATGTATTTTCAAAGGATATTGATTTAATGATATTGAAATTAAGGCCAAGGAAATATTGACCGACGTGAGGGTCAATCGATTCCGCGTCTGCAGCTTGCACTTCACCCAGGATACGTACGACCAGTCAGGTTCACAAAAAAACATCAGCTGCGAGTTCTTCCTAAATTGCTGCCAAATGCCATCCCAACTCAATTTCCGCACATGGCTGGTGAGGTGAGTAGTGAAAGTTGAGTTTATCATGTTTGTTGGTATGTAGGACGATGGTCTTCATTAATAAGTATCTTCCATCTGTTTATCTACATCACTGTTCTTTTACTCCATTTTCCATAGTCACTGAATTCAACACAAGTGTCAAATATTTCATCTTAGTATACTTCATCTTTCCCCGCTTTCTGGAGCCTCTAACCAGTAAATGTGATCCTTGATGAAAACTTCCACAGTGCCCCTTAGAAATTATGTTTAGGAAATGTGTTGGTTCACATATCCTTCTTCACTTAGAGCACATTGATGGAAGAACAGACCCTTGCAAGCGACAAAACCACGACACGCCTTCTATCCCAATGGTGAGCCCTAACGACCTGCACAAAGTGATATTTTATGTTGTTGCATAAGTCCACTTTTCAAGTACTAATTTTCCTTTTCCATTGTACTATTTTCAGACATTGGGCTGAAAATGAAGGAGCATCAATTTCTTTTCCAGAGTCAACATCAACCTCATACACATACCAAGTAATTATATTACACCACTCTTTGTATGCGATTGAATCTAAACATATCAAAATGTGATATATGAAGTACTGGCTATTTGTACAAAGTGGCAGGTATGGGTTTGTGTACGTGTGTACCATTGTCTGCATTTCAGTTCAATATGTACCTTCTTCTGCATTACATTTTTTCTGTTTCATTTAACTTTTTAATGCGTATTAAAACAAGTGCTGTATTATAGGCAGATGGTGGAACTTCGACTACTATCTCGTCCTCCTTTGGAACAGGTCCACAGCTTGAGGTATTTCTATTCACATTTCACTTTCACGAATCATGGTACGTCCAAAATTGGATAAATGTATGTTGTCGTGCACTGTTTAAAACTTTCCTGATTTTGGTAGTAACTTTGCACTTCCCCCCCTAATGCAGAACAGTTACCAAGGACACATTACAAAGCAAAATACTTTGCAGGACAACATTGCAATCACTATTTTTACAGGGAGACCTCAAATCAAGTCCATGGGCCTCATTACGACCCAGGCGGCCACGGAATGAACGGTGCCGGTAAGGGACCGGCACTGTTCATTCCAGGCTGCCCTATTACGAGGTCTGCAGCGGATCCGCTAAGGAACGCCTGGTCAGACCAGGTGTCCTTAGCAGGACCCGCTAGCAGACCAGGATGCTAACAACAGGCCCGTCATTAACAGGCTCATTGTTAGCATCCTCCCTATTTCCACTGCCCCCTATGGGGCTCAAATGGCAATGGGGATTAATTTTTACCGGAGCTCAGAAAAGGGCAATTTCCGGGTCCGCCAAGGTCGGCATGACCCGGTTATTGCCCTTTTCTGGGCTCCGGTAAAAAATCATTACTGGCGGCAGCCGTGCCCTTAATAAGGGCACATCTACTGCCAGGGTCATATGAGGCCCCATGTTTGAACTCGGATGGCTATCAGGTGAAATATGAACTGAATGTTATGATCAAGTCACGTACATTTGAATCGAGGTTTTGCCAATACTAACATTCTAACTGTGTTGCGACAGCAACCCTAACAGTATATGGTTCAAAGTCTATGTAAAATACTTAGCTTGGAGGTGCTCAGTCGAATGCAACAAGTTCATTGTGCACTTTGCCTGACATTGTATTTTTTTGTATATTACTCTATTCAAGGAATGTACTCCAGATGTGGACTTAGAAGAGGCGCATGCAACCGAGGTATACCTTTATTAAGTGAAATTGGGCATCACATTGCATTCTGAATACATTTTCATTATGTCGCTATCTTTTCCAGTTCATCTAGTTGTTTTCGATTTGTAGATATTTACTTATGTTTGTTTGCTTTGAAATTACATTTGCTGTATTAAAACTATATAAAAATGTTGTTTTGCAGCTTGATGTCGCCGTCTGCAAAGAGAAGGCCACTGTTTCAAAGCAAATCAAGAAAGCAAAGGTAAAGAACGTACCAGTTTGTTTTGCACAAGCTTTTGAGTAGATGTTTTAGTCTTTCTAGGTTTTTAGTTGCAACATCTTATGTTCTTTATGTGTGCAATACATTCAGCATCTCCTTCTATTTATTCTTTTAGAAGCCCAGAAGTCGGAGGAGTATAAAGTCTCAGACATCGCTTGAAACCAAAGATGTTGCTTGCCAAACACATTTCACATTGGAGCAACTAATATCTCAGGCACAGTGTGGCACAGCCAACAAGCAGACTAGTGATGATTTTGTCCAGAGGCCGGAAAATGAATGGAATGTCACATGTGACCCTTACAAAGTCAGCCTGGACCATTGCTACTTTGTGCCAGGTCGAACACATGAAAATGAAGAAAGTGATGATACATTGCAACTGTTTGCCGACCCCTTCACACAATCTGCACCCGCTAAAAATGTTGTACCAAAAAAAATTCAAAGTTAGCTGTTTCTCCAATTCATGTTGAATTATCACATCATGAACTGACAGAGGTTGAAGCTTCAACGAAATTGACCGATGATCTTGCACAAGATCTCGACTTCAGTTTTCAAAGTGTTGAGGTTTTGTCCACCACCGTCGACTCACAAAAATCAGTACTGCAGGACGATTGGCAACTAAAGGAGCAAAATACATTGGGCCTCATTACGACCCCGGCGCTAAACCATGGTGCTATTAGCCTTCCCCATTCCCATAGGTCCCCCGGTGCCGTAATTAGCTCCTAGGTCCCTTTGCGGGTTGGTTTTCTAACGCCTGCTAAAAGCAGGCATTAAAGTGCAACCCGCAAAGGGACTTCGTGATCAGGCGTTAAGGGCTTAACGGCGGCAACACCTTTTACGGCGCCGTTAACACCTTAACGCCTGGGTTGTAATGAGGCCCATTGTGTTCGATAGCTGCCTGATAGCGATTGTACGCATTCTCAAATGTGAACATACATTCGGAGCCAAGGTATGCAGGGAGCCATTGGTGAATATGCCTCGCGTATTACAAGACACCAACCTGAAAATCCAAGCAACCTGTGTCAACTTCCATAATACATTTACATGGCCTGCTCAACCGATGCTCGATAAAGTGCCAGCTGGGAATCTACTTTGTTCAGCAGCTTTACTGTTCAGCGGATCTACTTTTAGCAAGATTTCCAGTTTTTGTCAGTTTGTTGGTCTTGAGTTCCTTGCTGAAACTCAATACTCAAATACAAAAGGGACTTCTTATTCCCTGCTATTAGTCATGCCTAGACTGTTGAACAGATGTCAATGAACAGTATATTCTCTGGCAAACATTTCTGGCTAGCTGGTGCTGTACAATGTGATAGTCCAGGATTTTACGCAAAGTACTGCACTTACCACTTTCAATACATTAAAAGTAAATTGTGAGGTCTTCGTGGTGCAGGTGACTGAATGCTCATCGCCTGTTGCCATGAAGAAACATGGTCTCATCAAATCCATTCAACTTCTGCAATCCAGGGGAATGGAAATAGAAGTGATAACCACTGACAGGCACGTTTCGATAGCGAAGGCCACGCGAGAGCAGTTTCAACACATTCGGTATCAATTTGATGTATGGCATATTGCTAAATCATTCAATAAAAAAATTACAGCTTCTGGGAAAAAGAAGGGCTCGGAAAACCTCATAAAATGGTGTCAGTCCATCAGCAACCATTTTTGGTGGAGCTCCAAAACTTGTGATGGATCTGTGGCAATTCTCCTTGAATGCCATCAATAAGATCTGAGAAAGGGTAAAGCATCACTGGTGAAATACAAAAGAGAGGGGAAGAGACTTAACGATAATCTCACAGCCATTTCCCTGAGAGAACAAAAGGAAAACTGCTACCCTGAAAATTTCCAGAAAATAATTTGGTCTGTACATCCTCCATGCTCGAGTGGACCAAGGAAAATCATTCACCACCAGCACTCATTTGACGAAGAAACATGGGCCCAAAAAAAATGTTCAGAAGGGAAAGTAGACGGCTGAAAAATCTCATCTTTGACCAGACGACATTACGAGGAGAGCTTAAAAGACTTGGAAGGGATTACAAGCACTGGTCGCTCTCAAGAAGTAATAATACGTCACCAGCAGGACAATGAACATATGCTTGCGGCTCTTTGTAAAGAAAATTCTCGCAATTTGTGGACTATCATAAACAATGTGGGGAAAAAAACAAGCAGTAACATACAATGCAATCTGCTCACAGAAAAAAGTTGGTTAGACCATCTCACTAAAAATTATAAAAACCATCTGGAAGCCCAGGTCAGCAAGAAAGACGCCATAAAGTGGGAACTTGTTTTTGATATTCAACTGATAGAGGACCTCATAATAAAAGCTTCATCCTCAAAGGTGGCCGGCCCAAATGGTTTAACCTATCAGGTTCTAAACACAATCCCAAGACCTGGGCGAATCTACTTTGCCATCTATATAATGAAATCGTACAAACCCATACATTTCCCTCCTCACGGAAACAAGCCATCATAATTCCATTCTACAAGGCGGGCGATCAATCACAACCTGAAAATTATAGACCAATCGCCCTCCTTGATATTGAAAGTACGATACTCATGAGGATTTTGTTGCTGGATCTGGAAGACTGGGCCAAAAAGTCAAAAATATTATCCAAATTTCAAACAGGCTTTAGAAGAGGGATGGACGCAGCAATAAATGGCTTGACATTGAACTTTCTGGCTGAACACTCAAAAGAGGCAGGAGATGGACCAATATTTGGAGCCTCGATAGACTTCGCTAGAGCCTTTGATTTGGTAATAAGGGAACGTCTTTGGGCCAAAATGAGGGATTGGGGCACACCGAGTGGTCTGCTAGCTATACCAAAGGAATTACATATAAACACCTCATTGATGCTCCGGCTTTTGCTTCAATCTATAAGTTGCAGACTTGGGACCCTTTCTGCAGTCCTGGATAATGGCGAGTCCAAAGCTTAATACAATTAAGGTGCATTGGCTCGCTTACCTGATGACATTGTCTTGATTGACATGATTCCCATAGGGCTGCAACATTTACTGAATGGATTGAGCTAATACTCCAAAATAAATGGACTTCAAATTAATCCTAAAAAATCCAAAATGTGGGTGTTTCAACGACCGAATAAACACATTAACTTTGCAGGATGGTTTTTGGAAAGAGAAGCCATCCCAAGATTAGAGGAGACACTATACTTGGGCTACATAATCTATGCCTCCCCAGTAATCGGTAAACTAGAACAGGAAATAAGGGTTCAAGTGGAGAAAGTAGTCCCACAGATGAACAAGATTCTGCGAGAACTTTGTAATTCCCCTCCTGAAATTCTATATCGCAAAAATAGTTCCAATGATTCTGTACGGTCTGGAGTCAAGACCAGCAATTTGGGACCTGGGTTGGCAAAATGTGGAAGGGCAGATCTGGAAAAAATCCTTAGGTTTCCCCCCGAGCCTCCCTATGTCAGCCCTCAGGTTCGAACTGGGCCTAAAATCGTTGGACTCGCTAGCAGAATGGAGGCTTCTTTCACTCTACAGGCTGATAATAGAGCCACAAGAAAACTATTTGTATGAGGACATTAATCATTATCTACAAAATCAGAAATCGAAGATCCTAATACATCTGGAACATAAAGTCTCAATGGCACTGATTGAAGCTGACTCATCTATCGAAACGTTGAAGACCAATCCCATGAAAGCAAACAAGATATCGAAACGTGGGACTGGATTAAATCCAGAGAGAAAATGCGGCAAATTAAACACCGGAACAGCTTTTTAGTAGTGGACAAAAAACTAGGCCAGTTGCCAAATTACCTTATGAAACATCAAAGTTGGGAATGCAGAGACACATTCCTAAGGATCCGCTTGAATTTAATTCACACAGGAGAAATATTGAACATCAGAGGTCAAAGCCATAAGGCAATCAAATTATGTAATACTTGTGAAGATCCAGCTAAGCAAAATCTGAGTCACCTACTCCGGTACTGCGGTGGCACATGGGACACAAGAGTTAACTACCTTTCCAAATTTGTAGACAAGGATAACTGGCTGCTCTCAGAAAACCTTTGGAACCTGTTGATCTCAGGGCATAATACTGCTATAACAATAGCAATCAGCCAGATTCTCTTAAGATCTGGACTAACCTTCAAGGCTGAACTACAGGGTGCCAGAGATATCTAAAAATGCAAACAGTCACGACAAAGAAGTGGCCAAGATTTTGTTAGTATCCACAATATTGGAACCTGGTTGGGGGATCTGTAGCTCAAATCTTCCCTATCATCATATCACAAATTAGTTTGAGTACATTCTATTCGAGTATTGCTTTTTCTTATGGGGGATTCACTCCACAGTGTTGAGTTCCTGTTTTTTCTTTAACCTTCCAAGTTTTTCACATATTATGTTGTTTCCCAAATAAAACGTAACAATTTTATTTCGCTTCTTTGGAATGCAACCTTTATTAAAAAATTAGAGGTGTTGATCTAATATCTCTCAGCTACTAAGAAAATTATATAAGTCGAGAGGTAGACTTCATGAAACTGTTTCATAAGTCATATTTGTTAAAAAAACATCATTTGGAGTTTGTGGACCAGAGGTAGTCAAAAACAACTCCTATTTCTTTTGATTCGGAGATGTATTTCTTGGTGAAGACTCCGAATCTACTGTTTTAGTAAAATGTATACGATCCCTTTTTGTGTTGAGATCTAAAAATATGACTTGATTGAAGGATTTCTCTGATCCGTCATTGTTCTAATCTAGTCACAAGGAAGCAGACCGGTTTCAGTGGTATTGAGGTAATTGGGACCACTTTCTTCAGGGCTAATGACCGACACCCCTTGGTGTGTGGTCTAATTACTTCTGCTGGTAGTGGTGAATCTCAAAATTCAGAATAGGAGATTGCCCTGTATATGGAAGAGCAAAAGGGAGGGAGAAAAAAGAAGAGAAACAGGGGAAAGTGCCATTAGAGACACATCCCGTGCATAGCCTCGTAGTCATAGAAGGGCATAGTGTATACATCTTACCCGTTAATGGTGAAGCAACTCCCAAATGTCAGGGTCCTGAGTGCGGGTAGGTAAATTATTTACCAATTCCCGTATCCGAGATGATCTCACATTCCTTATTCACCTACAAAAGAAATATATTCTTTTAGATTGAGGTGAAAGAATGAAACTAGAAGGATGACTGCATAAGCATCAGAGAGCATTTATAATTCAAAATCGTTAAAAAAATAGCTTTTTCAATTAACAGGTCGACCCTGAGGAGTTTGACCTGTGGAGCTCACAGGACCAGTCAAGATTCCCCATGTCATGTCGCCATTAAAAACAGCCCATCTACTCATTCTCTGTTGTTTGTAACCCATATGGGGCTAGGAATGAACCACATTATCGTGTACCAGGCCAGCCTAATATATGGAGGAAAAATATGTATGAGGCGACCTGAGATGGGGATATTAGTTCAGCCCATCATCTGGTTTTTCACAAAAGGCAGGGGGACCAGAGCGCGGTTCACAGCTGGGGGTCGCGTAACTCATCTGTGAAAGCTGTGGTCTCGCTGCATATCACGCGGATATTTTAAAACTGTATGTGTTGCCTAGAATCAAAAACGGCCACAAAGCGGCAGCAATGAGGCAAAGAAGCTGTGCATAGTCAGCATTAGCCTAGACATTTCTGCTATTGCTTACCTCCCAGTTGGTAAGGAGGTCCCCGCGAGATTCTGACCATAATCCGATGTTGATACACGGAATGGCAACTCGGCTGTCGTGTATACAACGCGAAGTACGTCATGTGATAGCTTTCGTGTGGGTCCTAGTGGACACTAAAAAAGGACTCATAAACGGACCGCATGGATGGTGGCCATCTTGGTATGAGATGAAATGAAAACGGCCGGTCTGTCTAAAAAGAGGCAGACGGGCCGTGTTGCATTAGTCACATCTCCCGTATCGGTACCCCAAGAATATATATTTCATGAATATATATTTCAGCCATAAGTACTGGCTGAAATGAGGGGAAACCAGGAGAAAAGCCAGACACTGTGGTGACGGCTAGATCTACAGGGAAAAGTGTGTGGTTGAACTTATTTGAAAAAAGAGACGACGTAAATAGTGGGAACATAAATTACGAAAGATCCTGCTATACCATCCTGATGGTCTTGTACAGGGAGAACCCAAAGATATTGGAGATTACCAAGGTTACAACTCAAGAGATAGCTTGCAGGGGCTAATATTTAAGTGATGGTTGGGTCACATAGTGTATAGGTGTAGATGGTACTACTCGTGATCACGATAAATCCGGATGAATTAGAAGGATGTTTATACACCAATACAATGGGTGTGGTGGGGATGGAAAGTGTCTCTTACCGGAGTGTCAAGGGGGAAAGGAAACTTACTCTAGGTAGTACAACAGCGATAGGATGTACAATCAATAGCCAGCCGTACAGTTCATTACACATATACATTCTGGGAACAAAAGCAATAAGTATTTAAAGGGTAGCAAGTGATTGCCAACACATTGATTCATTTAGGCCTTCCACATCAGTTCGTAGTCTGTATATCCATAATTGTTCACGTCCGAAGAGTAAATTATGAATGTTCCCTCCTCTTGTTGGTATCTTCACTTTCTCAAGAATAGTCCATTGCATATCATCGGGACTGTGCTTTTTTTCTAGGAAATGTTCCACCATAGGGGCTGTGATCTTTTTTGTTCGTATACATGAGCCGTGCTCTGCCAGCCTTGTTCTGCTCGGTCTGGTAGTCATCCCCACATATCTAAGTGCACATGGGCAGGTGATCAGGTAGATGACATTTTTAGTATTGCAGTTAGTCATTTCTTTTTGTACCCATGGATGATGCCATCCAATATCTATGGTTTTGGTTCTCGTAGTCCCAGGGCAGGCACTGCATGACCCACATGGAGTATGTCCTGTTGGTTTTTCACAGTTCCAAAGTGTATCCAGAGGCAGGCTTTTTTATTTGTAGGTTTTGACGAGGGAATCCCTCAAGTTCTTGTTTCTTTTCATGGCAAACCGTGGAGTGGCCATATATTCGATTCGCCCACATTCAAGATTGGCCAGAGTCTTAGAATTTCCTGTTTGAGTTTGTTGGTTAGTGGTGAGAACGTGAAAACCGCTGTAATCTTATCCTCAGAACTTTTTTGTTTAATGTGCTGGTCTAATGTAATATCACATGGAATGTTGCGTGCCTTCTTTCTTGCCTGCTGGATGGTTTTTCTTGGATATCCTCTCTTTTTGAGTTTATTGGCCAAATGCTCCGATTGTCTTTCAAAGTCTGTGATGTTAGAACAGTTCCTTCTGTATCTTAGAAATTGTCTGAAGGGCAGATTGTTCTTCAGACTTGCTGGGTGAAAACTTGAAAATGTTAGCAAAGAATTCCTATCGGTGGGTTTGTTAAATACTGAGGTGGTTATGATGTTATTTTTGATTTCAAGTTGGAGGTCTATAAAGTGTATTTGAGATTTGCTGTGCGTCTCAGTGAATGTCAGATGTCTATTTTGTTCATTGAGCCAGATTATAAATCTTGTTAGTTCTGGTTCAGAGCCTTTGAAGATCATAAGCACGTCGTTGATGTAGTGTGACCAAAGTTCTATATGGGCTTTCCAAGGATTAGGATCAGGGTAGATGGTATCCTCCTCGAAGGCTGCTACATATAAATTAGCAAGGCTTGGCGCAAAAGTTTCGCCCATGGCTGTATATTTGTTCAAAATATGTATTTTCATACAGAAAGTAGTTCTTCGTGAGCGCTATTTCTGCCATCTGCATAATCAATGTAACCGGGGTGTCTAGGGGTGGATCCAGATTTCTGAGGATGTTTTCTACTACTTGTAACGTGGCCATTTGTGGGATACTTGTGTACAATGACTCGATGTCTAGAGTGACAAGTAGGTGAGACTCAGGGTCAAAATTCCGATTTTTGAGAAGTAGTAATGCTGCAGTGGTGTCCTTAAGGTAGGAACGCATTTTGTTTACTCTGGGTCTCAAAACGAAATCTACGAATTCAGAAAGCGGTTCCAGGACAGATCCTATGCCTGAAACTATTGGCCTGCCTGGGATGGGTATTTTATCCTTATGAATTTGAGGTAAGGTATAAAATGCCGGTCTCCTCAGTGTTTTTGGTGATAGGAATTTGTATTCTTTTAGGCTGATGTGACCTTCGGCAATGGCTTCCTCCAAAATTGGTAAGATCAATCTTTGAATTTCTTCGGTCGGATCTTTTCCCAGCTGTCTATAGCTTGTTCTATCTTCTAGTAGAGTTAAGACCATTTTGTTATAATCCGCCACATCCTGTATTACAGTTGCTCCACCTTTATCTGCTGGTTTTATGACAATCTGATCGTTACCTGCCAGTGTTTTCAAGGCTATGTGTTCTTGTTTTGAAAAATTGTGAAAAATATGATGTTGTTCTTTTTCAAGTTTTTCAATGCTCTTGAACATGGCTTTTTCGAATGTAATGGATTCTGAGGATATCCCATTCGGTGGTGGATAGAAGGTAGATTTATTTTTTAAGTCTGTAGCGCATTTTTCAGCCCTCTGCTCGGGTTCTGTTTCTGTAAGAGTACCAAAGTATTGTTTTAACCTTATCTTGTGTATCAGTTGAGCAGCCTCGATTCAAGTTTGGAAAGGATTATGTTGCGAGGTAGGTACGAAAGAGAGGCCCTTCTCCAGCAGCATATGTTGTTCTTGTGTGAGGCCCAAATGGGAAAGATTTATGACCAAAGACTTATCATGAATTGGAGGGATCCAAGTTGTAGGTGGCTGTATCAATGGTATTTGCCTTTGTCCTTCTTCTGTGGTATTGTGATTTGGGCGTCTTGTATTAGATATATAAGTATATAAGATATATAAGATTTGGGCGTCTTGTATTAGATATATAAGTATCTTCTTTCCAAGTTACTGTTTTCTTTTTTATGGCTGAGTGCCTAACCATCGCCGTCCCCTACTGCGGGTAACGCGGGGTGACTGATTTTGCCACTGGACATTCCATTGCAACACGGCCCGTCTGCCTCTTTTTAGACAGAGCGGCCGTTTTCATTTCATCTCATACCAAGATGGCCGCCATCCATGCGGTCCGTTTATGAGTTCTTTTTCAGTGTCCACTAGGACCCACACAAAACCTATCAAGTGACGCACTTCGCGTTGTATACACGACAGCCGAGTTGCCATTCCGTGTATCAACATCGGATTATGGTCAGAATCTCGAGGGGACCTCCTTACCAACTGGGAGGTAAGCAATAGCAGAAATGTCTAGGCTAATGCTGACTATGCACGGCTTCTTTGCCTCATTGCTGCCGCTTTGTGGCCGTTTTTGATTCTAGGCAACACATACAGTTTTAAAATATCCGCGTGATATGCAGCGAGACCACAGCTTTCACAGATTAGTTACGCGACCCCCAGCTGTGAACCGCGCTCTGGGTCCCCCTACCTTTTGTGAAAAACCAGATAATGGGCTGAACTAATATCCCCATCTCAGGTCACCTCATACATATTTTTCCTCCATATATTAGGCTGGCCTGGTACACGATAATGTGGTTCATTCCTAGCCCCATATGGGTTACAAACAACAGAGAATGAGTAGATGGGTTGTTTTTAATGGCGACATGACATGGGGAATTTTGACTGAGCCTGTGAGCTCCACAGGTCAAACTCCTCAGGAGTCGACCTGATAATTGAAAAAGCTAGTTTTTTAACAATTTTGAATTACAAATGCTCTCTGACGCTTATGCAGTCATCCTTCTAGTTTCATTCTTTCACCTCAATCTAAAAGAATATATTTCTTTTGTAGGTGAATAAGGAATGTGAGATCATCTCGGATACGGGAATTGGTAAATAATTTACCTACCCGAACCCAGGACCCTGACATTTGGGAGTTGCTTCACCATTAACGGGTAAGATGTGTACACTATGCCCTTCTATGACTACGAGGCTATGCACGGGATATGTCTCTAATGGCACTTTCCCCTGTTTCTCTTCTTTTTTCTACCTCCCTTTTGCTCTTCCATATACAGGGCAATCTCCTATTCTGAATTTTGAGATTCACCACTACCAGCAGAAGTAATTAGACCACACACCAAGGGGTGTCGGTCATTAGCCCTGAAGAAAGTGGTCCCAATTACCTCAATACCACTGAAACCGGTCGGCTTCCTTGTGACTAGATTTGAACAATGACGGATCAGAGAAATCCTTCAATCAAGTCATATTTTTTGATCTCAACACGGAAAGGGATCGTATAAATTTTACTAAAACAGTAGATTCAGAGTCTTCACCAAGAAATACATCTCTGAATCGAAAGAAATAGGAGTTGTTTTTGACTACCTCTGGTCCACATACTCCAAATGATGTTTTTAACAAATATGACTTATGAAACAGTTTCATGAAGTCTACCTCTCGACTTATATAATTTTCTTAGTAGCTGAGAGATATTAGATCAACACCTCTAATTTTTTTAATAAAGGTTGCATTCCAAAGAAGCGAAATAAAGTTGTTAAGTTTTATTTGGGAAACAAAATTTGGTTAGGCCATAGATCTCAGACAGAAGGCACCTTGCAGAAATGTTGATTATTTAGAGTCCAGCAAGAGCTACGTGATATGAAGTACATTATTTTGGTCAGGTCGTTCAACATAATTCTCCTTTTCTTTTTTCTTTTTTTTTTATTATGACTAATTATTTTAGTCATCTGCTGTTTTTCATGTTGAAAGAAACCTATTTCTTTTCTCTTACTCGAATCCATAAAATATATTTCATAATCAGTTACATTAACAATTTGAGTATAGGAAATTACAGTTTTAATTGTACTTATTTTCTTTTAATTGTTGTAATTTTTTGTAAAGGTCTATCTATGACCAAAACAAATTAAAATAAATTTAAAAAATAAAAAATACTTGAGAAATGGTGTTCATTGAACCAACGTGCACGCATGGACAGAAAACCAACATTTCCACGAATATGCACATGGACCGTTGTCGAGGGAGGAGGAAAGGAAGAAGAAGTGATTGGTGCCATGTTCACCTCCACATAAAGCACTTGAAAAGATTGCGTACGATAAAACCCTTTCGGCATAGATGGTATGAAGGCGAGAATGAGACGAGCTGTACTTGCCCATGACCATAACGTTAGTAGGAATGAAAAGAGAACTTCAGGAAAATTGGGGGTGCCACGTTACTACAAGGCCTTTACAAAAGGAAGCAAACAATGGGTGCCCAAGCCAATATACAAGGAAATGGATTTTGAATTTGTCAAAGATCTGACATTAATTGTGTTGGCCATGCACAGTCATGGACTGGAAGCTGATTTTAGTCCGAGGAGGCATACAATGCCACAAAACATTACAAACAAGCCTTGTCCTCCAAAATCTGAACTTATCGTAATGCATAGTTCTAGATTCAAATGATTTGTACCGCTCGTTAAAATGTGTTCACATACACATCTGGAGGTGTTATAAATGCTAACATCATAAATGTTAAAAAATAAAATTTAAATTCAAAAGAATCAGTAATTGAATATTACACCCCTTGGTCAAACTCCCCTATATTAAATGTGATATCCTGCATCAGAGGTATTGGCTTATACTGTGCCTAGTATCTGAGTTTCACTAAATCATACAAATATATTGTCCAGTACATTCTAGTATGTGATTTCTTTCAGAAAAAGAAAAAAAACACAAAAGTTCTCTCAGTACAGAATGAATGTTGGTGCCTTTGGTAAGGCCTTGACAGAACCAATGCTCTCGAGACAGTGAGCATCTGGATGAAGGTGAGATCATTGGAGGCACACCGCTCCGGGATAGCAGACAGACAGACAGTCAGAGACATTCAATGTTGGCTTTGTTATCCTGTAAAACCCAGGTATGTTCAGCCTTCTGAAAACTGATCTGATGTCAAGGGCACACCCTACTCGAATAGTGGGAACCAATTCTTCAGCGCCTCATGTCTCTTCCTGACTTGACACAGACATCCCAGGAAGAACCGTTTTTTCATTCAGCTGCACGATCATGCACTTTCACCAGCTACTGACATTTTAAAAACTTGTTGGCACACTGCTCAAGGATGCGCTATGTCACCTGTCTTGCATGGTTACAGAGAGGGCTTAGCAAGACGCCTTTTGGAAGGCCACAGCACCAGTAATGAGATCACAGACAGTGTCTGAACATACACCGTTCATTGGTAAAACAGTGTACATAACAGTGTACATAACAGTATTACATAGGGGGCGGAAGGCTACAATAGCTTTTTTGCTCATCCGTCTATTGATTGCAGCGTGTGTAAGCTAGGATCATCTCTCCATGTAGCTAATGCTAAGGTCTATCTAACTGTCACAATTTACAATGAGAAAGACACGATAATATGCTACTCCATCAACAGGTAATCCGCTAGTTTGAATGAAACAGTTCTGGAGGAGGGTACAGTTAGCTTTATTTGGAATTTCCTTTGAGGGTTGATAAACACTGGTGCGTTGCATCAACACACACACTTCGTGAATGCTGACACGTTAACGTGGCATAACATATCTTTAAATGGATGTTTCAAGCTGTCCTTCCTGTTCTGAAAAACTGTACCGACTCAATGCTTTTTTTTTCAGAAATCGAAAGCTAAACGTCTCTGCATTCAATAGGACAAGTGCCTTATTGTATTTGACCTTGAACGCTGGGCAGCAATTGCTTGAGAGTGGACATGTACCGCCAAGTTAGTGTGAAAGTGTGCGATACATCGTACGGAGCGTTTGCTCATCGCCAGAAACTAACCATGGAATTTCCAGAAATTATGCAAGTTCAAGTTTACATAACATTTTTGTTGGGATTAAAAACGAGTAGGGTGCTGTGTTGTATGCAGAATAAATAATTGACGGTGGGGTAAACGTTGTCTGTGTGCACTGTGATCGCTTTTCGAACAGTATTCTTGCAAGCTTCGTTATAATGACACCTTTGCGGCGTTCAAGCTGAATGGTTGCTATGTTTGTTCTTCGTTGTCTCCATGTGGTTCTCCAGCCCATTGGGAGCTATACCTCCTTCACAGGACTCAAATTGTACGCAATTCGTAGTCTCAAGTAGTACACCTTGTTTTCATTTGTATGTTAAATATTGGGTGTGTTGTGCTTATGATTAGGTTTCAAACAGTTTTGAGTTATTCAGTAACGTGTTATATTAAAATAAAGAATGACCACTGAAATGTATTTTTATTCTGTTTTGTTCACAGATACTTTGTACCATACTGCCATAGCTTCCAGATGCCAGCAGATGGCTTCTTCAATCAACACTGAAGGATTACCATAAGCAGTGCTTTTTCGATCAGCATTATGTGGGACGATCGATATGGCCCTATATGTCCATTGCGTTTCCGGCAAATAGGAGAAAATGTCAGCATTCATGATGTAAGAACGTGGAGAAGCAAGAGCGTTGGGCTTTGAAAGTGCAAAAAATAAATGTCTTCTCCAACACGGAGCACCAAGAGTGGTCATTGAAATGTTTTACTGTTGTGCCATATCGCAAGACAAGGATACACAAGGACAAAGAACATTGAGCGTTCATCATAATCTGCGTAGCTCACGAGCCATGCTATGGTCGTCAGCTCTAACTTAACTGCAAAATTAAAAATCATTTGTTTCCTGGAGTTTATAATTTCTTGTGAACATTCTTTGAAAAATAAAAGCACTTGCAACATTGCAGACTATTGTTGATGTATTATTGAAATATTGTATATGCAAATGTTATTTAGGGCAAGACAGAGAAGGTACTCTCTGTGTGAGGATGTCTGTGATTATCTTGTGTTTATCTTCCTGTTTACGCGGGCGTGGGTGATGATGTGGCACTTTGGGCTACGCTGGCCACAAACGTAATGAAAATAGGTAGAGCACATTGTTGGGACAAGTAATGTCAGCTTCAGGGGCGGGTGTTTTGATTTATTGCCACGAGCACACTTGAATTTAGGGCGATCGATCCACGGATAAGATTAGCACAAGATGGCTGCGCCCAACACATTGTTTTCGTATTTGTAAAATTGAGGAAAACTAAGGTACGATGCATCAGAAACATTTTTATGATCGATCACCGTATGCTTATAATGACTTGCCCAAATGATCTGGACAATACAAAATTTTGAGCGCACTATTCCTTTAAAGTCTTTGTGCAGGGTATACTATGTTTACTGAATTTGGTATTTTAAAACTAATCTGGAAGGACCTCCGAGCCACTGAGGAACCAATAAAGGAGCTCCGAGCCATTATGCCAGGAACTCTACACCCCAATTAGAAATTAAAACCGAACTAGATGCATTCTGAGAAGCAGCACAGAGGGAATTAAAATCTTTTGATGGACAAAAGACAGTGAAGCGCAATGGTGAAGCGGACAGACCGGGCAGGCTACTGGTGCGATTGACCATAAGTGTACTGGGTAACAATAACATTCCGTGCATCATATCCAAAGAAGGGACTGCACTGCATGCTGACTTGGGCATAAACAATGGGCCTCATTACGAGGTAGGTGGTAAGGGATTACCGGCACCGGTAAGGACAACGGTGCCAGTAATCCAATACCACCCTATTCCGAGGTCCCTTAGCAGGTCCCTTCCTTAACGCCTGGTTTTATCAGGCGGTATGGAAGGGACCCGTTAAGGGACTTCAGAGCTAATAACGGTACTGCAAATTGCGGTACCGTTATTAGCTCCATCCCCATTGAGCCCTATGGGGGCTCGAATGGGAATGGGGAATGGTTCCCGGAATGGGGACTTACCGGGTCCTCCAAGGTTGAAATGACCTGGTAAATCCCTATTTCGGGAACCCGGACCTGGAATGCGGTAAGGGGGTAGCCATGATGCATAGCACCATGGCTACCTCCTACCTCGTAATGAGGCCCAATGTGTTTTTCCAGTTCTACACTGACCTCTATGGTCCATGAAATGAAGTACCCATAGACGACCTAGCACAATATTTAGATAGTATCCCTATGTCCCTACTCTCCAGGGAAGCTTGCTCCTCACTCGAAATCCTCATGTCACTGGAAGAAATTCATGCAGCAATTTGCAACCTTCCCAATAGTAAGGCACCCAGGTCAGATGGCCTGTGTTCCGATTCTATAAGGAATCCTGAGCGATCTTGTCCTGTACTTATTGCATCTTTGTTTTGTAAGGAATCTCTTTCTCATTGAATATTACCAGAAACACAGAGAAAAGTCATACTAATCCTGCTCTTAAAGCCTGATAGAGCAGCAGAGGATTGTGGATCAGACCTTCTGTTGTCCCTCATCAATGTAGAGGTCAACATCTACGCCCAAGTAAAAGCAACCAGATTCATGCCCCTTATGCCACATCTAATTCACCCTGATAAGTCTGTTTCATCCTGGGGCACTCCATGATTTTAATCCTCAGCAGACTATTTCATGTGAAGTCATTCGAGGACCCAGATACACAGGCAGTTGCTATTGCAGTGGACATGCAGAAGGTCATTGACTCAGTGTCTTGGCTGTTCCTCTTTAGAGTCCTGGGGAAGGGTGGATTTGACCCCAATTCTATTACCTGGATTGAACTACTATACACACAGCCATATGCCACAGTTTGAATAAACAGTGTGGTGTCGCCGGTCCTCCACTTGGCCAGAGGCCCGAGGCAAGGATGCCCCTTTTCACCACTGTTCTTTACAATGGTGGTAGAGCTGTTGGTGGACATCATTAGATATAGATCAAAAATAAGCGAATCAGGCTGGGTTGCACTCCTGAAACAATATCGCTGCACGCAGACTATATTCTGCTTTTCCTGAGCGATCAAAGCCTGAATAGAGAGTCTATTATTCATGCAGTGACCACCTTCAGTAAATATTTGGGACTATATATTAACAGAGATAAATCTGATGTATTGCCACTAACACCTGCCACTCGGAAACCAGCCAATTTGTGCAGCCTGAACTGGGCAGGAGACTCAATCAAATATTTGGGTAAAATAGTCCAGCACCTGGACCACCGAGTTTTTGACTATTACTATGGTGCATGCATGACTCGACTGCTGTCACTATTGGCAAGGGTAGGCTCCCAATGTCATTGCTAGGTAGAATCTCACTTTGAAGGTGACTATACTTCCTAAATTGTTATACTTACTCCAAAACAGACATATGTGGACAGGTAGGTCCTTTTTCATGGACCTAGCAGGCCTGTGCACAGAGTTTGTGTTGGCCCCAGGTCCCATCAGGATGAAGTGGGCTGGCATAACAAAGCCGTACGCCACAGGGGACCTGGCAGCACCTGACTTTAAATAGTATTTTCTGGTAGAGCAGGCACAATTTGTGTGATACCGGAGCAGAAACGAACAGGTACCCTCAATGTTAAACTAGATCTGGAAGCACCCGGGGTAGCTTACCTACAAATTCTACTGAAAAGCAATCACTACAAACAGGATGGGGCACTGGAATCAGTGAGTACCAAACTCCTAGCTTGGAGGAAGCTATTACACCACTTGGGAGTATCTACCACTTATGAAAGAAACGTCCCCCGTTGTGCAACCCGGTTCTAAACCCCACCATGGACAGTGTCATTAGGAAGTCCTGGCAGGTAGCACAGTTTCATACACTGGGGGACATGTTTGTAGAGGGGCACCTCATAAACTGAGAAGACTCAAGAGTGGGGGAGGATCCACTTCAAGTACTATAACAATAACGCATGGGGGCAGTAGTTAGAGCACATTGGCCCATTGGCCCACTAGAACCACCTTCACACGCATGCCTGAAATACATACTTAATACTACAGGGATAAGGAAAGGAGTATCCGCCGTGTTTGAACTGGTGCAACAGAACACACTATTTGTTATGTCTAGTGCCAGGCTCTGATGGGGTCGAGACCTACAGCTAGACTTCATGGATACACAATGGACAGGTATATGCAAACTAGAGAAAGAGGTGTCCTTCAAAACAAAGTTTAGACTTATCTTCTTCAAAATTCTTAATAGACTGCATCATGCCAGATCCAGAACAACACCTTTCAGTCCAGAATGTGAGGGTTGCTGTGTCAGATGTGGCACTCGGGCACTAACTTAATGTACATATGTTGTGATTGCCCGGAACTGAGAACCTGCTAGTCCAAAGTATGTCAAACGCTGTCGTATATTACAGACTCTCAGGTTATAGCGTCCCCTTGCACATGCATATTTGGGGTCATGGGCAAAATGTCTATAGTTAATCTCAGGCTCCTGAACCTAGGTCTTTTGCTGGCTAAACAATGCATACTGTTGAGATGGAAGAGTGACTTGTCACCAACTGCAAGCATGTGGATGTCCAGTATGTTATGGGCAAATGATATAGAGGAACTTAATGCCACTCTCTTGTCAATGGGCAGCCACCCCAAGGATATCTGGACTGACCCTTGAGACTATGTACATATCCTAGCAGGAATGGATCACAGCCAGAGCACAGGATTGAATACGGAATAATGATATATTTTTTTATTTTTTTATTTATTTGTTACAGTTGGCGAACCAACTTTTGAAATATTAAATAACAATGCAGTGTATCAACAAGTTGCATAAATTAATACAATGCATCCCAGGATGCACACAATCACAGTGCAAATTGCAATACTCCTCATATTCATGATAAAATGCATTTCATTTGTTTTCCTTATTCTCACTTAGTCTCTTATATTCCTGGTAGTATTATTTCTAAAAATTGCACAATGGCAATCTGAACAGTTACTCTTGAGCTAGAAAACAGCATGTTCCAAATTTGATCATAATCTACATGATTCTGTACAATACGTTTCTTCCCAAAACATTTGGCCCTTCATGCTTCTAATGCAGTGCACTCGATTACCAGGTGCTGTAACGTTTCCCTCTTCTCCCTGAGTAAACAGAATCGGCAATAGTTTTGCTCTCTTGGTATTAGTCACCTTCTACATAAGATATCTCTTGTTTCATGCTGATTCAATCTAAATTTTAACATTTTTCCGCGATGTGAGTACGATGGAGATTTTATCAAATAATCAGCTATCACACCATACTTTTTAAGGCCAAACGTGCTAGAATTAAAATCCCTCAGTTTTGAACATAGTGCTAAGTTGCCAACCCAGTCATATTCATAGATCTTTCTTTTTGCACGATCTGGGTTGGTTAATAGCAACTCAATTGTTACCGCCGCATCAGCTGCTGCATTTAGGGTATGGTGTCGCCACCTTCTCGATAAACCACCATTCGGTGTGAGAATGTTGTGAGCTAAGATATTCAAGAAGGATGGTTTCTTTAACCCTTCTAATAGTTTTCGCAACAGGGCACACTGTTTCCATAATACTTGGGAATGCAGAGAGGCTAAACCTAGTTCGAATCGCAGTAACGCCAAGGGTGTTCCGGGCGACAATGTTAAAACTATTTCCAGTATTTTGCTTCCCAAGCATCCCAAAAACAACAGTCTCGCGGAGCAAAGGCCTCAACCCCATACAGTAGGATCGGAACTACCTTCGACCTATAAAAGGTTATAACATGCTTTAATGTAAACTTCCCAAATTTTCTTAGTAGTATCTTTGACTGCGAGATCAACGGTTCTAACTTAGCTTTGATTTCACAGGTTTGGATTTTTAAAGTTTTTTGGTGTTCAATGTGGACTCACAGATACTTATATCTTGGAACCACTGAAAGTTCACATTGATGTAAAGACCACCTCAAATTGTGTCTCTTAGAGTTTTTGTTGCAAATTAAGATTTGCCATTTGGCGGTGTTCACCATTAAATTGTTGGCAATCGTATACATTTCTAATTGATTCAGCATATTTTGTAACCCACTAGGTCTCTGAGAGAGCAAGACTAAATCGTCTGCATATAATAAATAGGCTATCTATGATATATTGTTGTATGATATGCTGCATGCGCGTGTAATGCATCTTGCCTCCTTATCTCATGTTTCAGTATGTAATACAATCTAAGTCTCAAAGTGCTTAATAAACTTATTTAAAAATAAATAAATGGCTGACTGGTAATATCTAAATGTGGCCTGGGATGGGAGTTGGAGTCTTAGTGCATAGGTGTGGTAGAGTCAAGTATAGAAGTCATTTTGGGGTGGGCAGATCATTTGGTTGATGTGTGTAGACATATCTTAGTTAGATCTTCTTTTTATGGAGCCACCTTTTCATGTTATTTTTTAAACTCTTGTGGGTGTATTCTGTTTTTTATGTTTTTTATGTTTTTAAGTTGACGTTTGCATAGTAGGGTAAGATGAATAGGTTAGACCAGAAGATCAAGACTAGTTAGTGTAATTTAGCTTTATTTTGTTAGGTACCTGCTGTGGTTGGTGCCATATTTCATCTGTTTGAATAGGTGTGAACTCTTTGTGTGTGCTGCTAAAACTCTTCTGAGCAGCGCCCAGAAGGATGTTGGGCAAATGCACCAGCACACAATTTAGAGGGAACATTGGCCAGGAGTATGAGTACTTAATCCTCAAGTCAGAGCTCATCAACATGTGGCCCAGGGTGCCAATTGCAGGTTAGCAGCGTGGTATAGTGTTCTCACCCTCGCCTTGTAGATGGCTTGGAGGTTAGGGTCGGAGCAATATTTTGAGTATGAAATTAGGTAATTCTAAGAGGTCTTTATAACATTGTTTCTTTTTCAAAACCTTGCATTGGGAGTTTCCATGCAAGCATGACAAATAGATAATTCCTTAGGTTTTATGATTGTAAGGCAGTATACAAGAACTGCTGGTTCGGGAAGATGGTATGTAGCAACTCTTCTAATCCTCTGCCAGACCTGCAATACTTGGTCCACACTTATCTGGCATCCACAGTCTGATCTTGAAAAAGTGTCAGATGGAGTTTATAGTCTGAAGATATTTCCCATAGAAATGTTCTCATCTCTGTGCTGCTCTAAATAGCTATTGGTATATACAGAGGCCGCAATGTAACATAGTGGAACAATCACCCATATCTCCATCTTTAAGAAAATAGAGTGGATTTAGGGGCGCCCAAAACTGACAGGTTTTGATGCCTGAAAAGGTTTGAACCAGTTGATGAATCATATTTAATTCCTGACCTCTAAAGTTCTTAATTTCACTACAGAAATACAGACAGTAACAAGTGGGAACTATACGAAGAAGCTTGCAGTGGACTCTGATACCAAATGGATCCATCATTCTGGTACAAAGTGCTCTCTGTCTCAGTGAGTGAAGTCTAAAGGAGGAAATTAAAAATCAGTTAGCGAGGGTCTCACATCGTCCTTCCTTTCTGGGGCCGATTGAGCTGCTCATGCTAAGATATTTTCACCCCCAAATGAAGAAAGAAGGATAAGTCAAAGTGGCAGAAACCTCAAATTCTCCTAACAAGGAGAGTGATTTCTTCAATAAAGGGATGTTGTGTTAAACCCCTAATCAGTTAGTCGTCATGAACTGTAAGAAATATTATAGTTCGACACAGTACAATCATTTTTTAACATGAATGATTTAATCACATTAATGTAGAAAAATAGATATCATAACTCCCAAATCATCGACATTACTTGATGGCATCCCCAGTATCAATGCTGATACATTGTTGCATGTAGTTAGCAATGCACTCTTGCACAATTTCAAAGCACATGAGTGAAGGGAATTTCACTCCTGGTAAACGCAGGATTACTGATTGGTGATTTGATATCACTTACTCTTAAGCAATGTCTTTCAATATTGCTTGGAAACTCAATATTACTTGGTTGACACGTGTTTCAATGGATATTGCCATTCAGTCTCCATGCTGCTGTCATTTTCGTCAAGGCAAGTGATATTTGCTGCAATATACAAATAATAATACCACCTAATTTTCTCCAAATTAGGAATCAATTGTCCACACAAATTACACAATTAAATAGGTGGAATGTCTCATGGTTTATATATTTTTCTGGATCCAGTGACCCTTTCCCAGCACCATTCAAACTAATTATAGCCTGCTTTCGGAAGCAGATTTTTTTCATCCTCTCATACCACAGTTTAAAATACCTGTGTGCAGTTGTTACCTAGCATTAGGAGAGGGATGTTTAAAATAGTGACCCATATTTATTTATTTAATGTAATACAGTTCAATAGAACTTTCCACATATAAAAACTCAAAAATTGCAATAAATATGTTAAAACGGATACAGATGGGATTCCAAGATGGCCGCCATACTGCGAGTGCACTTTCACACTCTTCGGCAAGGCCAGCTAAAGCAGGCCCATGGGCCGTAAAAAGAGGCAACATTCGGCCACCAAGTGCCTCTCAGGAAAAGGGTTAGGGCCTGACGCAAAAGTGCGCAATAAGGGACCATCGAATCTGCAATACCGCACTCGAGGGGGCCCGGAGATACGATGCTCTGGTGGATGGAGAGAGGTCTCACAGGCAATTGACCATTGCGGGGTGCCTTCCCCCGGCGGACGCAGCAACATGGCCAATTGTAGACAGTGCGGCGCTGCAGAGTGACCTCCGGGTGTTAGTGAGCTGCGGTCACTCAAGCTACACTTCCGCCGCCGGTGAGAATGAGGACACTGAGGAGAATCATTACCGGAGAGGCTGGCAGAAGTAGAGGACTGCCTACAAACAGCTGCATGTAGTGCAGACCTGACCCGCCCCTGGAGGAGAAAACAAGTGCGTAGAAGATAGAGGCCGACTCGCCTACCCCCGCTTTGCAGTTGGGAACACCCAGGGTTTCAGGAAATCTGTCTTGTAGCACGGGGCAGACCAGGTGGGAGTCGCGCCAACGGCATGCATCAGCAGCAGAGCAGCCCGACAAGAATGAGGAGGGTGGCCCTCACAACACCATCAAACCCGGTAAGGCAGACAGCCCCACACACAAAACAATGCATATCACCCCTCCCCAGAGAACTCGAATAAGGGGAATGCATAGGGGCTACAGACACATGGAAGGTACCGGCCCCAACCAGAGAGGGAGCATCATAACTTAGTGGCCCCAGAGAGTCATCCCCAAGCAACGTTCAGGCAGTGGCAGTGGAGTGGCCCTGGAAGGCAGGGTAACAAAGGGCCACTAATGATCCAGGAAAGGCAGAAGTTAAAGGGGTGATCCAAGAGGATTGAGGCACACAACATTACTACCCCATGAAGAGCTGAGAACGGGGGGAGGTGAAGTGAGGGGGACCAGGCATCATTGAAGGAGCCAGTGAACATTGGCCCTGGAGCGCAAGGTGAGATCCCCAGCAAGCAACGAGAGTTAGGGCAGAATTAAAGCAAAAGGGTGGTGGCCTCTAGAAGAACACAACCAAATGCTGGGACAGGCTGCCACCGCACAGGAAGGAGAAGGAAGGGCACAGGGGCCCTCCAAATGCCATATGCCAAAGGGAAAAAAACCCTTGCCAAAAATAAATTGTCCGTCGGCCCGCAGGGAGGACAATTGGAATGCTGCTGGGGCCATCTCCAGGAGGAGGGCCTCCCTACGGATGCAGAGATCCTGCCAAAGGGGGAAAATAAGGAAGAAGATACCCACACTATGGCCCTGAACAAAGACGACCTCATGGAATGCCTTAAGGGCCTGGAGGAACGGATGGCGATTTCCTTCCAGGACCAGCTCACGAAAATGAAAGAGGATCTACAAAGCTCTCTTCAGGAAGTACGACATGAAATCAACGACTTGGGCACTAGAGTGGATGTAATTAAACAAGGACTCTCAAATCTCTTCAAAGAGGTCAGGCTGAATAGTGAACTTCTGGATCAGGTGGCCAGTGCTATGCACAACCTGGAACTGCAAGCGGAGGACCTGGAAAACCTCTCCCGTAGGTTGAACATGCGAGTGAAGGTTCTGGGTAAATCCACCCCGGATGGGGACCGGAAGAGCACGATGCAGCAATGCTTCAGGATCCTACTGTCTGACACACGTCCCGAAGATAGTAGTGAACAGAGAGTGTGTCAGCGGAAACAAAATTCAAGTTAAAGTGGTGACCGGCAATGGGTTGGGGAGAGAGGGGGCCCCCGAAATTCGGAATCACAGATCAGACCATATAGACCAAACAATAATTGAAAAACATGAATATTTTATTTAAATTCCATTTGTTAAAACATACATATTAAATTTTAAATTTTGTTACGAGCTCATCTCTAAATAGCAGCAGATTGTTGTAGAATAAAGTGCATAGTGAAACAAAGTGCCAATATAAAACCAGACTGAAAATTCAGTCAGTATTAACTTCATGTTGCCAAGCTGTCTGAACCTCAAGTCGGCTGAAGGGGGTCACCCGGCTGGTGGTCAGAGGCTATGGCCGCATTTAACAATATAGAGAAAACCCCAAAAATATGTGGACAAGGCAATGGTAGTTCCTAATTAGAAAAAGGGGTGCCATACGTCGACTACTGTACTGTCATGACCTACTATAAACACTAGCTCTGACATATACACAGGAAGTAGTTTCGATGGTGCGGAGCATCTAGGCTGTTTCACGGTTGATGCCCATCTTCTTCAGGACGGCGCACTCCCGTTGGAATATTTGCCACTTGAAGGTTTTAATGTAGCAATAAGGCAATAATACACACAGGAATACAGAATTATGCAAAATGAATCCATAATTTTACCTAAAAGAACCAAATAAAAAAGAGGGAAAAACAAATAAAAGAACAGTAAATACATAAACAAAACAACACCAAGGATACATTGTGTATCGACCTGCAAAACTAAATCAAATCAAGAAAACAGAGGGCATAATGATTAAAACATACTGATCTGTGATTGACGAACAGGATTACCCCCTCCCCGCCCCCATAGAACACTGTCCGGAAAAACACCTCCTTACTAAATAATGAGAGATAACATGGTTAAATAATTAAATTATCAAATTTACCAATATCTCAATTTTGAAACTGGCCACTTGTTCCCGAATGTACATCCTGGGAAATGTGTATGGACCTGTAGGGCAAGTTCTCAGTCAAGTAGAACTGCAGAAAAACAAAAAGGAGAGACAGGAACATATTATAATACAGGAGGGATCATCAGTAGCTGATATCCACTCCAAAAAACCAACAACCAAGGGTGCACGCCATACGGCAGTCCTTCCTAATGTGACAATAGAAAAAAGACGTCCCGAAGATATCAAGATCGACCGCACACGCAGTGTAGGCCCCAAAGAGCAGGCCCAGGGCTGAGACCACGAGATGTCCTGGTCGCACTTGCATCATACACAGAGAAGGAAAGCATACTGCAAGCTGCAACGTCCCACGCAGACATTGCGGTAAATGGATCAGCAATCCAACTATTCCAAGACTTAGCATTATCTACATTGCAAAAACAGAGAGCAATCATGCCAATAACGTGGGAGGGCAGACAGCAAAGTATGGTAACTTGTGAAGAGGGCCTGGCAGTTATTCATATGGAAGAGTGGGAAGACCATCCAATGCAATGCTACAGCTAGCTCAGCTTCTCCAAAAAACTCCAACCCCTGGGAATGGTCGAGAAACCGAGGACAAAGAGGCAGCAGAGAAAGAAGAATAAATGGCCCTCCGGGCAAGTCAGGGGGAATGGGACACCCAGAAAGAACCTAAAATACAGACCGGGATCCCTTGTCTGATAGAGACACAAACTATCTCAACAGGAATACAAGTAAAAACTCAGAATAAACTATCTATAGTCAATGGAGATGGTGGTGGGTGGGCACCAAGAGCCAGGCTGGAGGCAGGGTAGGACACGACTATCATTGAATCATCTGAGGGGTGTAGTTCACCCCCGAAGGAGCGTAACCCCGGGTTATACCAGGTCTGATACTCCAGGCTAGAAACTTGGGAGGTTCTTGGGACCGGGGTAGGGGTACGGGTATGTGGAGGAAAGAGGGGGGAGGCCACAGGTGAGGGGAGAAGAAGAGGGTGCAGCTTTAGGGAAAGGGTTAGGAGTTTGCCAGAGGGGGAGGAAAGGGCGGGGAAGAAGAGGGGCAGGAATGGGACCACACATCAGCAGGACAAGAGGAACCATTGCAGTAGCAGTAGCTAAGACACAGAGATCGACCATGGCGAAAACACACAGAGGGAACAATGTCTCTTACACTACTATCCTACAACGTTAGGGGCTTAAACTCCCCGGTCAAGCATAAGAAAGTAGAAAGGCAAGTGACACACAGTTTAGCAGACATCATAATGCTCCAGGAAACCCATATAAAGAGGGCAGAGAAATCAACCCCCACTTTTATCACTTCTCTCAATTATATCAGGTGGATGCGCAAGAGAAAACGCCTGGGGTATTGATAGGTCTCAGAGACTCGCTACAGGCAAAGGTTCTGCAGATTATGAAGGACTCCCAGGGGAGGTATGTTTTTTTAAGAGTGCAAGTAGACCCAATGACAATGACCATGAGTATGCTATATTCCCCAAATATAGGCCAAGAACGCTTCCTCCGGCAGATCCTGCTGGAACTAGAGACATTTGCAGAGGGGGAGATCATCCTTACAGGTGACTTTAACATAGCATCAGAATCTGGAATGGATAGGAGTGCAGGTAGATCGCCCTACATCTAAAACTCTGAGGGAAGCCTTTGATAATCTCACTCTCAGGGACACTTGGCGACATAAGAAGGGCAAGGAAAAGGGGTACACTTGCTTCTCCCACATATATCAAACCATGTCCAGAATTGACTATGTGTGGAAGACACCGATCATCCTGGGGGAGGTAGAGAATATTCAAGTGGGGGCGATAGCTCTTTCCGATCTCACCCTGATGACTGCGGCAGTGAGGAGACGGGAGCTGCACAGGGGGTTGGGGGGTCTGGACATTTCTCTGGGAGCTTTTGACAGATGAGGCGAAGGTGGAAGTATTGGGGGATAGAATAGAGGAATACTTTGATCAAAATGACAATCAGGAGGCCTCCCACGAGGGGATATGGGAAGCATTTAAGGTGGTAAAGAGAGGGGAAATCATTGCGCACCAATCCAAAAGCGAAAGATAAGAATAGCTAGGGAAGAGGAACTAGAGGGCCAGCTAAAAGAGGTGATGCTAGCATTAACCAAGAAAAATAATACATTAACCATGAACAAACTGAAAGAGATCAGAAGCCAGTTAGAGCTATTATGGACACGCAACACAGGAAAGGCTCTATTGCACATATGACAATGATACAATAATACTATGTTAGAGCAAATAAGGTTGGTAGGCTTCCAGTGAGAAAAGTGCACAAGTCGGAAGCTAATCGTACAATTGCAGGTAAAAAACCACCAGATGGGACGATAGCAACAGACTCAGAGACAATAGTGGGCTCCTTCGAAAAATCTTATGGGAAACTATTCGTCAGATTACCCAGATCAATGTGCAGAGTCGGTATAACTTTGGTAATCTTCACCTGTGCAAACTTGCATCCACTGATAGGGCCCGTCTAGAAGAAGACAGTAGTGGTTTTTCAGAAAACCCAAGAAAGATCAGACAGTATGCGGCTCCTATCGCCCTATAGCTCTTTTTAAGCGGGATGCGAAGATCTACACGGGGGTCCTGGTGGCCAGATTGATGCCTCTACTCCTTGGTCTGATAGGTACAGATCAATCAGGCTTCATAAAGGGAAGAGAAATGTGGGACAACAGTAGACAGCTGACCCATTTGATAGAAAAGGTGGGGATCCGATGAAAGCAGGCACTACTAATATCCCTCGATGCTGAGACGGCCTTCGACCGGGTGGAGTGGGCGTTTTTGTTTGAGGCAATGGAGCTGATGGCTATGGGCCCGAAGTTCATACGGAATGTAAGAGCCAATTACACTGAGCCTTCGATGCAGATGTCAATAAATTCCTGTCTATCAGACAAGGTTCTCATCACACGTTGTACGAGACAGGGATGCCCCTTATCGCCACTTCTTTACTCAGTTTACTTAGAATCACTCTTAGCCTCAATCAGGCTCAACCCAGCCATACATGGAATAAGGTTTGGGGGGGGACGAACACAAAGTTACGGCCTTCGCTGACGACATGCTGATGACCCTGACTGACTATGATAACTCGATCCCTGAAGTAGTTCATGAGCTGGAGATGGTGGAGAAGGTCTCGAGGCTAAAGATCAAGCAGACCAAGTCGGAACTCCTATGGTTAAGACCTCCAAATGCCCCAGTAAAGGACCTAGCACTGACAGTGCCATTTAAAATATCAAAGGGCACCATTACATACATGGGGGTAAATCTGATGCCATTAATATCAAGCTGGGGAGGATAGCAACGATCAAGATGATCGTACTACCTAGACTATTGTACCACTTTCAAGCGCTACCCATTGCGGTACCAAGGATGTTCTTCAAGTTAATCAACAAAATTAAGTTGCAATTTATATGGCAAAACAAGCGACCGAGCCTGGTCCTGGACACCATGATGGCCCCTAAATAGTGATGAGGACATGGCCATCCGAACTTCACTAAATATTATGAGGCGGCCCAATTACGGCTACTGCAGGAATGGCTTTCGAACGATAGGGCTGGCCATGGGTCAGGATGGACCAAGCAGTGTCAACCGTCTCTCTAGACGGTCTCTTATGGCTGGAGAAGCCGTACAGATGCCACAACATGGGACTGACTACTCAAACAGGGGCATTTGTGGACGTGCCAGTCCCCACTCACACCACTCTTTGAGAACCCACAATTTTCCCTGGGGAGGATGCAGGGAGCCTTCCAGCGCTGGCGAGCAATAGGATGCAAGAAGGTGGGAGATATGGGGTGGGGGTGGGAGGTCCTGACAGTCCTGACAGAACAAGACATGCTGGAATATTACTCACTCAAGGGACAAACATCTAGTCTCGCAACTTTATTCCATCCGGATGGGGGTGGGGGAGAAACACACATGGCCTTACATGCAAAGAGGGGAGAAGACATTGGGGGAAGAAATACCGAGGTCACACTGGGGGAATCTCTGGAGCAATATAACCAAACTCACCAGATCAATTCAAATTAGACAGGCATGGTATAAGGTCATGGTTCAATGGCACTACACACCGGAAAGGCTATACAATATATACCCAGGCACAGCTCCAGATTTCTGGAGAAGCTGCTCTGGGAAGGGTGAGTGGAGGCATATATGGTGGGATTGTCCAGTGCTGAGTCCCTTCTGGGGGGAGATGAGCACCCAGATGCAACAGATGATAAACGCCCTCTGCTATATTCTCACAAAGAATGGATGTGTGGCATAATGGAACCAGAATTTCTAATCCCTATAAAGCCACTGCACAAAGCCTTCATGCTAATGGTGATAGCGGCCTAGATGGTAATAGCCAGGAAATGGAAGCAGAAAATACCTCCAACGAACACAGACTGGCTTCTTAAGGTCTGGAATATAATTGCCATGGAGAGGGTAACATATGGAATTCTAGGGGAAAGAGACAAGTTCTGACAACATTGGGAAGTGATATTTGACTTTCTGCGAAGGGACTATATGCAACAATCGTGTCCCCCAAAACTTAAAAACTTTGGGCATAATGTAGGAAATGAAACATTTATGGTTGAAAAATGTGGGCTACTTTCAATTGGTAACGAGACAAGGCGTGTGGGGGGGGCGTGGGTCTCCCTTTGGTGTATTATTTCCTTTTTTTACCGTTATGATATTCATATATTCGAAAACCAATAAAAATGCATTTGAAAAAAACCATATACAGATATACAAATATACAATTATACAAATAATACAGTCCAATGCAAAGGAGATATAATATAAAAAACAATTAATACAATACGTTCTGCATTCACTAAAATCAATTATTTTATTTATTTAGACATTTGTTAAGCGCACTAAGCCCAGGGGAATCAAGGCGCTGGTTATACATTGTGGTACCAAAAGAACAGTAAGGTGTTGAGTTGTTTCCAAAAGGCCCAGTATGATTGTTCAGATATTAGGAAAAGTGATATGTTGTTCATGTTTTTTGTAGTTGTAACTGGGAGGCTGGCCCCCCTGATCTTGTTTGCCTGAACCGCGTTATGGAGAGTAGGTGGGAGTAGGTGGTGCAGGTCGGTCTTGATGACTGAGATTTGGAGAATTTGTGTGATAGGTATTTCTGGGCAGTGTTAGAAACGCATGTGTGATAGTTAGGGTTTTAAATATGATACGCTCTCGCATAGTTAGCCAGTGAACACTTTTTCTTGCTGCTGAGATGTTGAATAAACTGCAGTTTGTTAAAGTTGTGAGAAGTGGTACTTGCGAATAGGGTGTTACAGTAGTGCAGTCTCGAGCTGATGAGGGCCGTGGTAATGGTGATGCAACCTTTGGTGTTGAGGAATGGTCTACATGCGCTAATCAACTTGGATATATAAGCTGCAGAGGAGGCGATTACGTTGACCTGCCATATGAGGGACAGTGTGGGGCCAAGGTTTTTATGTTGATGGAGTCTTGGATGGTGTTACCCTTTATGATAAAGGATGTGTAGAGTAAGTCTAACTTGTTGAGTGTATTTTTTGAGCCGACCAAAAGTATCACTGTTTTCTCGTAATTAGGTCAGAGGAGGTGGGAGGCCATCCAGGTCTGGGTAGTATGGTAGACTTAGTGTAAGTTCTTAGTGTCAGTTTCATAGTGTTCTATAAGATGTAGGAGAATGTGTGTGTCATCCGCCTAGTTGGTGTAGGATGTTCCTTTAGAGTCTAGCAAATCAAAGAGAGGTTTTGTGAATATATTGTACAAGGTTGGGGAGACACAAGACACTTGAGATACACTGCATGTGACAGTGGTTGAGGAGGCTGAAGAGGTTATGAACACTCTCATAGTTTTCTCCGAGAGGTTGGAGTTAGTCCATGTGATAGCTTCTGGTGAGAATTATGCGGCTGCCTCAAGGTGACGGCATAGGATTTGGTGATCAACCAAGTCGAAGGTTGCCGATAGGACCAGTAGGAGGAGAAGGGCTGAGTGCCCAGAGTCTTTGATTTCATCCAGTTGGTTCTTGGGATCGAGCAAAGCAGATTCTGTGTCGTAGCCAGGCTGGAACCAAGATTGCTGTAGGCCCAAGAGATTGTTAGCTTCCAAGTAGAACTGGATCTGTAAGTTTGCCGCACGGTCCAGGATTTTAAGAAGAAAGGGGACGGTGGTGATAGATCGGTAGTTCATAGGGATAGCTGTGTCGAAGATGGCTTGTATTAGTAGTGGGAGGACCCAATCATCATTGAAGCTGATGGGTACAGTGCAAGTGGAAAAGGAGGCATTAATGAGGGAGGCAATGAATGGTGCAAGTGGGGTAGTACAGTCCTTGATGACTGCTGCAGGGCAGATGGCACCCTGGCAGCAAGAGGGTTTGAGACCCTTAATGATTTGTATGTCATCAGTTTCATAGACTGATTTAAATTTTAAACGGGCGGATTTTGAAGGCTAACTAGGAGCTCAGGTGTGTGGGGTGAGGTAGCGGTAGTGTTCAGTGAATCTTTTTTGATGATTTTTCTTTGTAATGATTTGATTTTGAGTAGCAGGGTATTTTGAATGTTAACACACCAGGCGAGATCCTGTGTACTATTTGTAGGCGGGGGGGCAGGAGACTCAAGTTCTCGCAGTATGGAAAAGAGCTCTCACGTACTTGAGGTAGCATTCCTTATTCTGACGTTTTAGGTTGAGCTTTTTTCTAATAGGATGGCCTTTTTGTATTTGCTTGAGGCAAAAGTGAAGGTAGCTTTGTTTAGGGTGGTCGGGTTGTTGTTCCATTTAGTTTCTGCTTCACGTTTGAGCAGTCAAAGTGCTTTGAGGTCAGAGGAGAACCAAATGCGCAGTGTGCGGCCGCTTTATGTTTTCTGAAGTTTAAGGGGAGTCACAGTGTTTATTGCCTGCATCAGCACACTGTTGTACCAGTCCACCAAGACGACTGGGTCATCAAGTGAGGAATCAAGACCAATTGGCTCGTCCAGTGATGGCAGGACACTGGCATTGGTGATGTTTCAAGAGCTTTTCCTGGAAATTTGTATGAAAAAGAAATGGGGGTGGAGGGGCGGGGTTGGGGTTGGGTCAAAAATGGGTTTAGTGAATAGGATAATGTTGTGGTCTGTCCATGGGCACGGTTTGTTAGAGGTAATAGTGGTGTTGCAGTTCAAATCAGCAAGCCAGTCAAGAATGCAGCCTTTGGCATGCGTAGGAATGAGGATGCATTGTAGAAAGCCTATCGCCTTGAGAAAGTTATCTAGTGATAAGGCATTTGTGTCAGTTTCGTCATGAAGTCCAAGGTTAAAGTCTATGAGGAGTATCGTCTTGGAGGATAACTTTAGGAGAGAGAAGGTGCAGTATATCCTCTTTGAACATAAGAGGAGGGCCAGGAGAATGATAAACCAAGAGAAGGGTTAAGGTGGAGGTGTGGGATATGCTCAATTATGTGGTCAGGAGTTGACTGGAAAAAAAAGTAGGATTGCAGACATCTCTAAATCCTACCGACTCTTTTGCTATGATGGCGACTCCGCCACATCTGGAGTCTAATCTATCCTTGTGAGACCTGGCCTTGACCTCAAGTTCAGGGATTGTATCTCTCCAGCTCTGAAATCCCTTTACTGGCTCCCTGTGGCTGCAAGGATCAACTCCAACACCCTCTGCATCATCCACAAGGCTTTCTAGGGCCTGGGACCGCTTTACCTCCAAATTTCTCTTCCAAAACATCTTCCTTCTCGAGCTCTCCGCTCATCCTCCTCCAACTCTCTGAGGGTCAGACACTTCTCCAAGCAGAGAGTTGGGGGCAAATCTATCTCCTCGGCTGGGGCCTCCCTCTGGAAAAGCCTCCCTGCCTCTGTTAAACTTGAGCAGAACAACCTCCAATTCCGGAAGCAACTCAAAACCTTCCTTTTCACTTCCGTTTTCTCTCTTCCTCTCCCCTGCTGATGCACCTGACTGCTCTGCGCACTGGTCACCTGGAAGAGGAGTTAAATCTATTACTTCTCACCAAGATATGGCTTCAAGACCCAATTGGCCCAACCTGCGCCATTGCAGTTCCCGAGGGCTACACTATTTGTCATGAAAATAGAGTCCTGGAAGGGTGGGTGTTTCCATCTACAACTACATGCCTAGGTTGTGAAGTACTTCACCTCAAACATAATTGTAGTATACAGACCACCCACATTAACATCAGATTTCAGAGATTAATTATGAATTATTTGCGGCATGGCTATCCCCATTCTGGGTACCGGGTCCGGGTATGGGGAAATGCCGGGCCATTCCGACCTTGGAGGGCCCGGTATTTCCCCACCCTAGGATCCCATCCCCATTCCCATTCGAGCCCCGTAGGGCTCAATGGGAATGGGGAGCATGGTAACAACGGGCCCATTAATTACGGGCCCGTTGTTAGCATGCTGGTCTGCGAGCGGGACCCGCTAAGGACGCCTGGTAAAACCAGGCGTCCTTAGCGGGTCCCATGAGAAGGCCTCGTAATGAGGTGGTAGGGGGTTAATGGGGCCAGCAGCTCTACCGGCCCCATTAACCCCCTACCGCCATGCTCGTAATGACCCCCTGAATGATCCAACAGATCAACAATCTTAAAAGTGCTAACACTGCCACTTTGCTGCTGGGAGACTTCAACAGATGGAGAGGTAACCTACTAGATAAAGAAGCCATCCATTTTGAGAAAGCCCTTAATAATATCGATCTTAAGGTAATCAATGAGGAACCAACAACGGACAAAGGGAACCAACTTGATTCGGTTATCACACACAATCTGGATACCCGGGTGAAAGAGACTTCACCGTGTATCTGGTCTGATCACTTCAAAGTGACCTTTTCTATACATTCAAAAAAACATGAATTGAAAAGTAACAATGAACCCAAGAAAATATTTAATAGGAACTATAAGAAAATTGGGTCAGCACAGTTACAACAGTGTATAGATAGGATTCTGGGAGAGTACAAGGAAAGTGATTCTTGTGAGGATATCATCCTGAAATACTTGCATGTGGCACGCAAGCTTGTGGAGCAATTTGCACCTATCAAGGCCAAACTTGTCAGAGTCAATAACAACCATCAAAAATGGTTTAACACCAGTCTTGCTGAAATTAAGAGGGAACAGAGAAGGAAAGAGGGCGGATGGTTGAAACAACCCTCACAGGCCAACAAGGAGAGTTGGAAGAGAACTGTGAAAATCTATAACTAGGGCATTGACGAAGCCAAGAAAGACCACTTTAATAACCAGATTAGGTTAGCCATCAACTCAACCATCAAGCTTTTTTGATATCCTTAAATCTGTTGAAAAACAAAAGACCCTTTCCCCAACTTTCACTCCATTGTGACAAGGTTCATGAGGGCTTTGCTAACAAAATTATGAAAGCAACGGAGAAAAGAATAGCTGCCCAAAAAACATTGGACGCCCAGCCAGACTGGCTGTACCTTGATCAAATACAATCCCTGTAAGGACATTTTAATTTCCACGCCATTACACCAGAGGATATGATAAAAGTACTTTCCTCCATGAAACCCACATCACGTGAAGAAAATGTAATTTCTCCAAAAATCATACTGGAAAACCAAAAGATTTTCGCACCCATACTCACCAAAATGGTAAATGCATCTTTCAGAGACGGTATCACACCCAACAACATTAAAACAGTCACAGTCACGCCTCTGGCAAAGAAACCAGGTTTAGATCAAGAGGACCCCAGAAATATGCATCCCATCACCAATTGAAATGTTTTACTCAAGGTGATGGATAGGGTAGCTACTGAACAGCTGCAAGAAGAAGTAGAATCCAACAACATACTACATAGCCAACAATCAGGCTTCCGGACAGAACATAGTACGAAAACCACAATTCTGGACTTGCAGACGCAGATGTTGAATATCTTGGACAAGGTTAAAACAGGTCTACTCATACTCCTGGATCTTAGTGCAGCTTTTGACCTATTGGATCACAAACAACTCCAATGGGCATTAGAGAAAGTTGCAAACTGCTCCAAAATGGCCACCAGCTGGCAGGTCTGCATGTCCAGTTGCCCTCGCACTGCCTTCAGGCTACCCAGTACTTAAGGGTATGTATCTGCAGCCCTCCAGTCCCTTCTCTCTGCAATTATGAGCCATCCACTGACTGCACTTGTACGTTAACTGCACTTGCCCTCTCCCCTAGCACGTCTCCCAGTCCCTGTTCCCTGCACTTTCACGATCTGAATGACACAAGGGCTAGAAAGATCGTTATTTTGTCCTCCCTTTGTTTCACCCTTCTTCTCTTGTTGCGCCCAAAAAGGCTTGTGTACAGGCATGTTATAAATGCCACATCCTATCATATCATATCATAGATCGTATAGTTAGGTGATATAGCAAAGGTCAGGGCTGGGCCAGGAGTGGCTTGGAGCCATGTTCCTGAGATCTTCAATAGATCTAAGTTGTTAGCTAGGATGAGGGCAGCTATGTCAAGGGGGTGCGCTGGAATAGATCTGGCATTCAGGATGTGCATAGTAAGGTTTGCGATGTATTTGCTGTGCAATGAGTATGTGGGTAGGGTGAGGTCTTTGAGTCGGAGCTGAATGGTACAAGAGCATAGTGTAGTGGAGGAAGTCGAAGTAGGGAGTGTACCTAGGTTTAGACAAGCGTGTCCCAGCTTCAGTCACTTTGGGGGCGTTGTCAGCTGGCAGTTGAGAAGGGTCTACTGTAGGATATCTCTGGCATGTATTGTCATAGGCTGTGGTGGATGAAGGGGCAAGAGGAGAGGGTTGTGCAGACGGGTGGAGCCAGGTCTTACATTCAGTGTGCTGCGCAGAAGAGGAGACTGCAGGCACCAGGGTAGAGTGAGTGCATGCTGATAGACGCCTCAGTCTTGTGCATCCCAGAGGAGGCGTGTAAAAGTAACTTTTTAGGTTTAGCACTTGTATCAAGTGTCGGGTAGGGGAAGGTGTGTGTAGCGAGTCGCATCTGTCTAATGCGTGCTAGACATGGTCTGGATCACGTCTGTCCTAAAAATGCACAGAAAGGTCTTTAAGCCCCTCTACCGAAAACAAACACAGCCAAATAACCTGCTCTATGGAAAGATGCCCACTCAGAAGGGTCTACAAGCATGTTTTTTCGCACTATACCTTTCACAGAGGAGAAATATCCATTTGCATTTCAGACTTTGACCCATCCACCAGGGCAGTCCAGCACCGAAATGCTAGGCAATTCTCCTCTGAACAAGAGCACAAACAGCAACCCCATACACGTGTTTCAGCCCAGTCAAGCCTCATAAGTGAGTTGAAGTCGTGCCTCTCAAAGCACAGTGAGCAAGGGGTCCACGTCTGGATTACCCTGGGTAACTTAGGGTGAAACGCAAAGTTTCTAAAAATGCACAGACAGGTCTTGGAGCCCCTCTACCGAGAACAAACGCAGCCAAATAACCTGTGCTATGGGAAAGTGCCCACTCGGGAGGGTCTGCAACCATGTTTTAGCTCATTGCACCTTTCACAGAGGAAAAATAACCATTTGCATATCAGTCTTTGACCCACCCACAAGGGCAGTCCAGCACCGAAATACTAGGCATTGGTGTGCTATTCTGTCCTGAAATAAAAGATGTAAGATCAATTCACCTGGGCCAGTTGAATGATGATCATCCGACTGCGCGTGCGGAAGAATGGTGGTTGAGAATGTGGAACGGATCTGACATGAAACTAATTATGCCTCTAACTTCCTTTCTGGCCGTAATCGAAGAGAGATTAAATGTGTTTGACCGGCCACCGACTGAAAGTGTTATACAAAACAAAAGATGACTCATTTATGTTGATCAAGCTGGAACAATATGACAATGGACGTGGGGAGGGAGGCGGATGCTATTTGTTTGTGTTGACTTTGTTGTTTTGTGTAATATTTTAAAAGTTTGAATTTAAACCAATAAAATAAAAAAAAATAAAAAATACTAGGCATTTCTCCTCTGAGCAACAGTACCAACAGCAACCCCATGGGCCTCATCAGTGAGGTGAAGCTGTGCATCTCTAAGCACAGTGAGCAAGAGCTCCACGTCTGGTTTACCCATGGTAACTTAGGGTGAAACCCAAAGTTCCTTAAAATGCACAGAAAGGTCTGGGAGCCGCTCTACTGAGAACAAACACTGAGAAATAACCTGTTCTATGGGAAGGTGCCAACTCGGGAGGTTCTACAACCATATTTTATCTCACTGTACCTTTCACAGAGGAGAAATAACTATTTGCATATCTGTTTATGTCCCACCCACAGGAGCAGTCCAGCACGCAAATGCTAGGCAATTCTCCGGTGTACTAGAGTACCAAAAGCAAAACCATACACGTGTTTCGGCCTAGTCGAACCTCATCAGTGAGGTGAAGCTGTGCCTCTCTAAGCACAGTGAGCAAGGGGTCCACGTCTGGATTACTCTTGGTAGGGGGCCACTCAGAGGTTTCTACAACTTGGTTTTAGCTCGCTGTAGCTTTCACAGAGGAGAAATAACTATTTGCATATCAATATTTCTTTTTTTTGTTGCATTTTATATAGTGTTAAGAACCCTGAGGCCTCTGAGCGCTGCTTATTATTACCCACGGTGTGTGGCGCTCATTTAGTGACATTGGAAGCCTGAAAGGCTGAGTTTGGCCTTGCCGGGATTTGAACCTGCGTCGGCAGGCTTTTCATGGACGTCAAAGCGAGCACTATAATCGCTGTGCTATCTGACCAGCTTTATGCTAGGCAATTATAGAACAGGTCATTAGGCTGTGTTCGTTCTCACAGAAGGGCGTCCCGTACCTCGTTTTCTATGTTTAATGAATTCAAGGTTGGTCACCCTAAGTTACCTAGGATTATCCAGACGTGGGCTCCTTGCTCACTGGGCTCGGAGAGGCACAACTCCACCTCCCTGATGAGGCCCGACTAGGCCGAAACACGTGTCTGGGTTTGCTGTTGGTACTCTTGTTCAAAGGAGGATTGCCTAGCATTTCGGTGCAGGAAAGCTCAAGTGGGCGGGACAAAGACTGATATGCAAATGGTTATTCCTCCTTTGTGAAAGGTACAGTGAGCTAAAATGTGGCTGCGGACTCTTGAGTAGGCACCTTCCCATAGAACTGGTCATTGGGCTGTGTTTGTTCTTGCAGAGGGGCGCATGTACCTCTTTTTCTACATTCTATTCATCATCTCCCAAAACCTAACATCCTGACGTAAGTACAAGTGCTGGTAATTAGACACACCCTAATATCTCCTCATTCCTTGAGCTAAGAAAACTCATGTTGCTACTGCCTCCCTATGTCCAATGTGTGTTGTATCAATAGAGCGGAACATTTTGTTGTGCCGTCGCCAGGTCTAATGCAAGACCTCCTTTCCCCAATCCTTGCTGTCACTTTTCGAGATGTACAAACTATACAGTTCAGGTTTCCATGATAGTGCAAAGAACACTCCAAATATTTTACTTTGGCATTCGAAAAGTTATTTTTGTCCCTTTTATGTTACCAAATCTAAATGCTGTTGAGTTCCTATTAAATGGGTACTACAGATGAGATCAATATGAACATTACCCCCAAGAGGTGGACCCCTACATCTCTGTCAGTCTAATTTCTTTCTACAGATACTCAGTATATATTGCCTGATGTTCTTTCCCTTCTTGAAGTTAAATACAGTGCATACACTTGAAATGGCATCACTTAAAAAAATGACCAACGCTTCTTAACTAGTCCACAGATTCTATCACTCACTGGATTTTATGTTGTGACACAGATCAACCTATCATCCCGTTGTGTCGTTTTTTTGGCTCAGTAATTGATTCATCTTTGAGTTACACGCCATCTTCCATGTCTGCTGATAATCTTCCAGGTGTGACGAATCCTCAGATGTTGTCCCTTCACCCCTAAGGGGAGTCCCTTCCCATGAGGCTGGTGATGTGAAACCGCTATGATAGTTTCACTGGGGTTGGTGCTCAGCGGGGGGAATCACGTGGGGAGGGACCCCCTGCGTGATTAGGGATGACCATCTGGAGAGAATGTGGTGTCTGCACACAGTATCCATCTCTACCTAATGCATTCACCCTTCTCAGACTACCTTCCACTCTGATAAACCTCAGAGTCCCCCAACCCCTCCGTCCTCTATATGATGCTGTAAAGTAGATTTTCACCAATTCACGATCTACTGACACGAGCGAGAGAAGGGATTACTTCTGTGAGTCCCTTAATAGTACTGGGATAAGAAAGTGGTTTCGAGTAATATGGAAGTCACCACAGAAACCAAGGCAAGCAGCCTAGGCATATTAGAGGAACCAAACTCGTGCATCATAAAAAGGAAAGAAGGACTTTGCAGTAAGTCTATGACTCGCTGCTGTAGGAGCTGCGAGGGCGTGAAGATCCAGAGAAGCACTCAGATGCTGAAAGTGAAGAAGGAGAAACTGGAGCTGGTCGGGAGAAAGAGAATGACCTTGTAATCTGGTGGAGAGAGACCCACAGACCCTGGGAGGTCAGTGGTATGTAGAAAAGTCAACTCTGTTAGTAGGGAAGGAATCCCGGTAGTCACTAGTCCACTACACAGGGTGGAAAAAGTGTCTACTCTGTCTATGCCCGGGAGAGGACACACATCAAATTATAAATGAGACAGAGCTCAACAAGCAGGTTGCACACCCAGATAGGTTCCAAAGAAACCTGTATATACATTTTAATTTGATACACATTAAGAATGAATAAAAACACACAATTACTAACCTCGCACAACTGCTAAGTAAATGCAAAAGGATCTTACTAGATCATCACATAAAAAACACATAGGATTTCATCATTAACAATCAAATGGTTGATTAACATAAAATGAAAGATACATTCAACATATAGCTGGTACTGTATCAGTTCCTAATCACTGTTAGATAACACAAATTGTTCTTTCCCTGTACCAATCCAGGAAAATGTCTCAACATGTTTCTGTTCTTAGGGAGTTACTCAGAGAACATTTATCAAGAGGGTTGTCATAATCACGAAAATCCCAATTAGTAAAATCGATTGCTTCGTAATGGGAAAAGTGTGGTGTGCATGTGCAACCTGTAGATTAAAAGAAAAGGGGACAAATAAGGAGCTAAATCTATAGTTAAGTCAATTTGTCAAATTCCCTAAAAGGTGAATAGGAGGACCACATGTCGGGTTAAAATTACCTTTCGTGGTACTCGTGGGGGCTCGCAACATGGGTTACTCCAGTTGAGGAAGGCTGCAGAATAGCTCTTCTGTTATCTAACAGTGATGAGAAATTGTTAATGACGAAATCCTATGTGTTTTTTATGTGATGATCTAGTAAGATCCTTTTGCATTTACTTAGCAGTTGTGTGATGTTAGTAATTGTGTGTTTTTATTAATTCTTAATGTGTATCAAATTAAAATTTATATACAGGTTTCTTTGGAACCTATTTGGGTGTGCAACCTGCTTGTTGAGCTCTGTCTCATTTATAATTTGATGTAGAAAAGTCAAACCATGCAATAAAACCAAAAATCCAGAGTTGGTTGGGAGAGAATGACCATGCAATCTGATAGAGAGAGACCCACAAACCCTGGGAGGTCAGAGGTATCTGGAAAAGCAAGCCAGGCAAAAGTCAAAAAAGGAGAAACCGGATTGGGTTGGGAGAGAGACAACAATGCCACAATCCGGTGGAGAGAGACCCAGAAACCTTGGGAGGTCGGGGTACGCAGAAAGGTCATACCACATAACGAGCACAATAACACTGAGACCAAAGTCTCACAGAGATCCCTGGCAGCTGCAGACATGGTACGGCTGCCTTTAGAAACCTCAGAGAAGTCCATGGCCTCGTGGACCATGACTCAAGGTATGCAGAGGGCTGGAGAGCTGCTGGGAGACTAAAAAGGTTTATTAAAATAAGAAGGGACCAAGAAGAATGTCGAACAGGGGTCTGGGACCCATAATTGACAAGCCAAAACACAGGTGTTTGAGAACCACATTTAAGAGCAGCCTCTAGCAGGAGTATACACCAGGGCTGATGGTGACAGCATGAAGTGAAAAAAGGAGGTCTTCCCTGGCAGGAGAGTACACCAGGGCAGCCTGAAAGAAACCCCAAAGGTAATCAGAGGGGTAGGGATTCATTCCCCCGGAGGGATACGGACAGTCTTTGCAAGTGTGATTGGCAGCATAAAAGAGCATGGAGAAGCATTGAAACCACTCTTCTTCATTGCAGTGCCTGGAAGAGAAGTGAACCACATTTGCCGGCCATGGTCAGGGACACACTACAATTTGGAGAAGCATCAAAACCACTTTCTTCATTGGTGTGCATGGTAGAGAAGAGAACCAGGTCTACCAAGCAGGGTCAGGACCCACTACAGTTTGGAGAAGCATCCAAACTACTCTTCTTCATCGCAGTGTATAGTAGAGAACCAGGTGTGCCAACAAGGGTCGGGGACCCACTATAGTTTGGAGAAGCATCCAAACTACACTTCGTCATTGCAGTGTCTAGTAGAGAAGATAAACAGGTCTGCCAACCAGGGTCAGGGACCCACCACAGTTTGGAGAAGCATCCAAACCACTCTTCTTTGTTGCAGCATCTGGTAGCAAAAGAAACCAGGTTTTAGCACCCATGGTCTATAACCTCCAGAGATAGAAGAAAAGCCTGAGAAAGGTTGGTTGAGGAAGGGAGACATTCCCCCACCAATTTGTGAACTGTGTCATAAGCCTGAGGAATGCTGGCGAAGGCAGACATTGCCCCAACAGCTGAGGAACTGTACAAGAAGCCTGAGGAAGGGTGGGGAAGGGAGACATTCCCCCACAAGTGGAAACTGAACTTCGAGAAATGTAAAACCAAGAAGCATGAAGTGTGAGGGACAGTGATAGGATTCTGACATAGGACTGCAGACTTTTACTTTCGACATGCTCACTGTGACATTAGTATTTCGGTTAAGGCAGACCCTCTTAGAGCTAGGGTGAAATAAGGTTTTCTTTTCATGTTCTCACATGAATAAAAGTTTATACCAACCACAATGACCCCTCCGTGCTTGAGCCTTACTTGTGCACCTTACACAGGACATTTCCTAAGATTCGTTAATTTATTTCACAATTTGACACTTTCCTGTTTAAAGTACTGAATCATATTTTTTTTTATTTTTTTATTAATGCCTTTAGTTTATATTCAATCAAGAATAAACTTTTGCATTTAAATTCGCAAAGTGAAAATCGCATTTCCTAAATAAAAACAATTAAAATCACTGTCACTAAAAGAAAGATTAAAGAAATTCATCAGTATCAGTGGTTACAGGTAAGGGAAAAAAATCCTCCATCTGTTTGTGTACTTATGGTGGCATGTGCATTATTGAGTCAAAGTTCTTGACCAAAGGTTTTGAATCGTACCTACTTCGTAGCTTTTTTCCATATGTCGTAGGCTGCAGCGTTGTGAACTATAGATTCGGCCCCAATCGAGTCCGACCAGAACTGATCCCTGCTTATGTACTCCACGTGCCTGACTCGCCCTCGATAGTCCTTGATGTAGAGGGGTTTCAAAACTGTGCAAGCAATCAGTAAGTTCCGAGTTTTTTCCACTTCTATCTCGCAGTGACTGCACATTTTGTCTTCGGCTTGGTGATCAGTCCTGTTCCACTTGTTCGTATATTCTTTGGTCCCCAATATATTAAGCCTTAATTGCAATATAAATCTCCTCAGTGATGGGTTAGACCATTTTGTTAAATAGGTTCTAGGTTTGCTCCTATCAAAACTTTGGTGAGTATACGCTCTGTATCTACTAAACTTACACAGACTATCTATGTCTTTTATCTTATCCATCTCCCTAGATTTCTATTTGATGACTGTCTCATAGTCTGGTCGTTCACATATTGTTTCTACTTTTAAACCCAAAGAACACAGATAGGAGTCTTCAAAATGGCTCTGCTCTTTGCTGAAATAGTTGGAAAAATCGCTTTTTGTTGTTTTTCCCATTAACAGAAGGAGAGGATTTGTACCTACTATCCCTTTACTGATTTTTAAATGGAGAAGTGTTTTTTTTAATGGACCAGCTTGCGAGTAAGGTATCTAATCCGTACTATAGTCTCACGGCCTCCACTGGTACTCCCTTAGGCATATTCATTATAAATCAAAGGATTTTCCCTTCCATTTTCGGTAACCACCCGATTTCTTTTTCTGGCAATGTCTCAAGTGCGTACAATATCGCTGGGCACACACTAGATTTGTATATTTGTAGAAAACCTTCAATGTTTCCGCCTCCTTTGTGCTCCACATAGCTTTTTATGGTCAACCACCTTCGCCATATTTTGGGTACGATGTATTCTTTGTGATGCGTTACAGATGGTATCGCCCAGATGGGAAAACCCAGATATAGCACTTTGGTTGCCCTTTACAATTTCGTACCTTCCAAGAACCATGATTTCTTTTTTGACTTTCTATGAGAGCCTTTTAGACACATTGGGCCTCATTACACGGTAGAAGGTAAGGGATTACCGGCACCGGTAAGGGCACCGGTGCTAGTAATTCCTTACCGCCCTACTACGAGGTCCCTTAGTGGGTCCCTTCCATAACGCCTGGTTTTACCAGGCGTCATGTAAGGGACCCGTTAAGGGACTTCAGAGCTAATAACGGTACCGTAAATTGCGGTACCGTTATTAGCTCCATCCCCATTCCCATTGAGCCCTGTGGGGGCTCGAATGGGAATGGGGAATGGTTCCCAGAATGGGGACCCGGAATGCGTTAAAGTGGTAGCCATGGCGCTAATAGCGACATGGCTACCGCCTACCGTGTAATGAGGCCCATTGTCCTTGTCTTGTTATTATTTATAATCATGAAATTCTCTTTGGCATATTTTTCCAGGGCGTTTAGGGAGCGCTGCAAACCAATTTGTGTCTGGTCAAAAATGATTATGTCGTCAGCATAAGGCATCATAACCACTTTTACACCATTTATGGTAGGTGGAAAGTTTCTTGTGTCCAGTAAAGCTCGGTCCATATACGCTGTATACAAATTATACAGGTTAAAACCCAGTGCACAACCTTGTTTCAGCCTCTCCAGGGTTTCGATAAATCTTGTCATTATGCCCTCATGATTTAGACGGACAGCCACTGTGGAGTTTTTGTAAAGCTCCTGTATAAAGTATAGTAGCACCGAATCGATGCCCCAAGCTTTCAGTTTAATCCACAATCTACTTCTTGACACTAGGTCAAAAGCGTTAGAAAATTCCACATAACAGCAGTATAATAAGTTTTCACCTTTTGGACGTATTGATCTCAAGAATTGCAGAGCTACGATGTTAGTTGTTCCATATTTCTTCCTGAAACCTATTTGGAATAGGCTAAATATGTTCTTGTTGTCTGCCCATATGTTCAAAGGTTCCAGAAGAACTCCTACAAAAATTCTTTGGCTGGCATCCATCATTGCCAGCAGTCTGTAGTTAGATGTTATTAATCTGTCCCCTTTTTTAAATATTGGCACCAATATAGCTTTTCTCCAACTCTCAGGAATTTGGCCAGACCTCAATATTTCCCCGAAGTGACGTACAAGTATTCTCGCCCATAGGTTGGCATCTGCTTTGTATACCAAGTTTGAGAAGCCATTCAGCCCTGGTGCACGGGAGGATTTTGATTTTGTTATCAGTCTTTCTAGTGTTGATTCTGAAGCTCTTCTTCCAAATTGACTTTTAAGGATAGGTCAAACGTATTCCAATCAATTTTTGCTTCTCCTCCATGTTTTGTAAGTGTCCGATCCTTTGGCAAGTAGAGCTTTTAGATGTGTTTTACCCATCCTTCCTCTGATATGGGATTTAAGTCAATCTTCGATGTCAGGTGAATCCTATTACAATTCCTATGAATCCATAAGATCTGCCGAAACGATATCCCGTTTCCAACTGTTTCGAGGAAATTGTATAATTGTAAAAGCTGTATGAATTTTTGCAAAAATGTCCTTCTACCGCAGGTCATGATGAATTGGATACACATGCATCATACATCCAGCCAACTCTTCAGTGATCGTAGCGATTTCTCTGTCCAACCTGGGATAGATCATTGAGACATCTATGAACCTACTCCATAGAGGAATGTTTTAGCTTCTGATTGAATCAACTCTTCTTCAAAACATTGTCATTAACATGATTGCTATGCTAGGAACAATGATACAGCCATTGCTAGTGATCTCAGCAAATACAGTCTTTTCTAATTTAAAAAACTGTCCTTATAAATTCTTCCAGGAATACACTTAGGATCTGTGAATGTGTTCTACTGGTCTCCAGTGTTAACGTCTCATTTTGAGGTTTTTAGTGCACAGGTTGGTCAAGTCAAATGTGACCAAAATGTAAGTATTTTCATTAAGGCCACATCTTCTATAAGTTGGATCATGTGCCTAGGGTCTCTCACAAAGGAGGGAATATGCCCTATACGTTGTATTATAATCTATCTACGAATTTCGACAGAGATTCTAAAATGGAACCTGTCCCAGATACTACAGGGTACCCTGGTGGATTAGTGGTGTCTTTTAACATGTTAGGATCCCCATAAAAGTCCAGAGAAATGTGGTCTTTATTTAACAAAAACGTCTCTGCTCATCCAGCTTTGTTCTCTCTAGCAAGTAACAAACTCAACTAAGATTCTCAATTGCCAGCTCTCATGACACTTCATTTCATGCTTCACTGGAAGTGAAGCGTGAAATAAAGCGAATGGATTGAATGGCCTGTCTAGCCGGGGCTCGATAAATGAGCCATATCTCCCAGTCACTGGCACACCTGTCCCGATTGGAGGGAAGCAAGGAGCCGTAGCGGCAGCAAGAGCAGACATCAGTACAAGTAGGCATCAGCAGCACCACCACATCACCTTTATTATCCTTTTCCACCCTTTGCTTCCCTTTTCCCTTTATTTTCCCTTCCTTACTCTGCTTTTTCCCGTTCATTTATCGCTTTCCCTCCCTTTTCCCTCAGTGCCCTCAATCCCACCCCCTTGCCTTCCCTATCCCCCTTTGTCTGCATTTCAATTTCTTTCATTTTGTGGTTCATTATAGCATTATAAGAGGTAGACCTGGAGTGATTCCCAATCCACAGCAAGCAGTGGGAGCAGCACACGACTATCTGAGGAGGAGCAGGGCTTCGTGAAAGCCTAGTGTTTTATCTGCCAAATGTTGGCTTCAGTGAAAGCATGTTCATCAGCCAAGTAGTGCCGGCATCCTGTTTACCCACTGTCGAATAAAACTCAGAGGAGGCCACCATCATTGAGGCGGAGGAGGTATACCGGGGCACTATCCCTTCCATTTTATACGTTGCAGCGTTCACTTCTGCTGCTGGTCAAGACGCTGGGGGAGACTAGCAGAGTTTGCATTATGTACAGTGAGCCGAAAGAGGAGGTATACCCCTGCCACTGGCAGGAAAGCACAGGAGGAAACACACAAGCAGCCACCAATGCCAGACCTGCTGCTAATACCACATACCAGAAGATGGCAGGACCAGCAGCTGCCACTGCTTGACTAGCAGCCACCTCCACCCGACCTGAAGCCACCTCCACCCAACCAACAGCCATCTCTACCAGAACAGCAGCCACCACTGACAGACCAGCAGCCTCCAATGCTGGACCAGCAGCTGCCACTGTTGGACCAGCATCCACCCCAGCTGGACCAACAGGCACCAGTTCTGGGTCATCAACCCCCAACAATGGACAAGCTGCTGACCCAACCAGACCATCTGCCACCCCTGACGGACCACCAGCAACAACTGGTGAATCGGCAGCCACAACCAGAAAGCACCACCACCCGACCGAGACCAGTAGGCAGAAAGTCATTGTTGCTTCAACCTTCCTACTGTTATTGCCAGGAAGCCTGCTGACAGTGTCATCTGCAAACACTGCAGCTACAATATCAGGAAGAGTACCAACCAAAAGTTTTTTCTGAACACATTGGCACTGGCCCTAACCTGGAATGCCACTGCAACATGAAGAAAGGTGCCACAGCCGCTACCACAAGCACAACGATGACCATCAATGCAGTGATAAACACCAGCAGTATGACAACCACTGCGCAGTTATGACCATTCACTTCAGCGACTACACCCAGAAAAGTGCCTCCGCATAGACCCAACCAGCATACCATGCGAACCTGCATGTCAGGTCCTCAAGATCCCTGTCCTACAGGGTGTAGAATCCCAGTAACACCAACATTGAGCTATAACCGTTCCTTCACTACCTGGTCACAACATGCTGGTTCTGTGGGTTGCAGCTGCAAGATGGTGCATGGAAATGTACTCCGACAGCAAAGAGCAAAGAAAAGTCTCCTTTGTTGCATAGCTTTAGCTTCCATATAGTGAGAGAGGACGCTGTCACCAATAGCTGATTTTCTGCAGATCGTTGGGGATTCAAAACATAACAACCTAAAAGGATGTTATACTAAAGCATGGTAGACAACGCAGTGGTGAGCAATACAAAAACCAACCAATTAAATAGAGAGAAACAGTGGCCTTAACATTAAACAGTTACTTTCTTTTAAGCAAGACCAAATGGTAATAGGTTTTTGGAGTTACTCTATAAGAATTTAAGACCATTTATATCGAGATAAAGCAACTATTCTGAGCTCAACAAGAGAGATATGAATGCCCTATAGAGCATTATTGTTTCAATTACAAGGACGCCACACCTGAAACCCATTCAATATATGAAACAAAAATGAATTTACAATCATTATTAATCTACCAGTCATTCCTCCTTTGGGAGTCTAGAAGATTGCTGCTGCAGCGTCATGTGTGCCCTCAATTAAAAAAAAACTGCTTAACAAGGCTACCTCACATAAAAAATGCAAAACCAAGCCCTAAATCACAAAATTTAATTAAACTTGCAGTTTGAGATCCAGCTTAATATCTATTTTTGAAAGTGTGTATTGTCTGTTTGTCTGCTATAGAAATTAAGGGGGATCTATTGAGACGGCTCCAACGAGGTCTGACAGCGGCAACCTTTTACAAGGAATCTAATGGTGTTATTGAACGTTACTAAAATGGCACCCCTCATGGACAGAATTACAACTAATGTTTATTCTGCTTAATTTAAAATTGCTCAAGTGGCACCCTTGGAGGTTAAACTTAGAACTGATGCTAAAACGGCCATAACAAAACAAAAATATGTACTGAAGAAATGACCATAGTACAAACTGAAAATACGCCAAAGATCAGTGCCAGTAATTAGGGAAATAAGCAAAAAACCACAATAAAAGCTAAAATGCGCCAAAGATTAGTACAAGAAATCAGAGAAAATGAACAAAAAAATTCAGGGCAATTAGTCTTATTAGTACCCGCATTCTGATTGGCTCTCGCCGGGTCATTACCCGGCCGAGAATCCCTCGATTCTCGGCCACGATTCCAGCCGCCTTGTCCACGGCGGGGGGCATGGCAGCCCCTCAGCAATGAGGAGGCTCAAAGCTCCCTGCCCTCCCCACCCCACTTACCTTCTGCCCCCTTTGTCCACAGTGGGTGGCGTGGCAGCCTCCAGCCATGTGGAGGCTCGAAGTGGGGCCATCCCCGCTCCGCGCCTCCACGCGGCTGGAGGCTACCATCGTCCCCTGCCAGGGATTCTGGTGCGTCTTTTTTTTCCCCCTCCCCAACCCCACTAACCTTCTTCTCTGACGTCTTTCGGGAGCAGATGCCATGGAAAGGGAGAACGGACTCCGTTTTCCCTTTCCCAGCGGCCATTTTCTTGGTCTTTTTTCTTTTTTTTTCTGTCGTGAAATGCTGCAGCGTTTCGGGACAGAAAAAACAGCTTTAAGGCCGCGGTCACACAGATCTTGCGGGCCGGGGTACAAATAGAAATATGCCCCGAGCGGCGGGGGCATTACCGAGTCAGGTAATGCCCAGACCTTTATAACTATGGGCCTCAGGGCATTACCTGACTCGGTAATGCCCCTGCCGCTCGGGGCATACTGCTTAAATGACACTCAAGAAGTACACATTCCCAGTGACATAATACCTGTAATTCAGTCGTCATGCCACCCAAGATGTGATCTTCTTTTGGAGACACCAGAAAGGACACAAGCCAGACAACAGGCTGATGCAGCCAGACAGGCAGCACTAAGACAGCAGGAGACCCCAGAACAAAAGCAAACCAAACAATGGCTCGATGATTTAAGAATGATTCAAAAGTGGCATCAAGAGACACCAGATCAACATCAAACAAGACTCCAAAGTAAAAGGGCCATGCAAGCTGAGGTAATCTTTGTGTTTATGCCACTGTTTGAAAGGCATGAAACAATGTGCATAATGAGGTGCTCAGTGCCAATGGCAATGTTAATCATTCCTAATTACGTACATCTATGACTATGTATTGATACAGCATACAGAACTATTTAGCCAATTCGTATGTCTCTTAACCATATTAAAAGTTTGGTTACTTTTTAGCAGTCTGGTATATCTACTAGTATTTTCATAATTTAAGATGGTGTCATTTCTACAGATATTTTTCCCAAATGTGGCAGTGCAATGGCATGATGCCCTACTTCATTGAACTGCCATTGTTTTCTCTACTGTGCGCCCATCCTTTGTGGGGCCCACTAAAAGCTCCTGTGCACTGTTGGTAATTTGACATTATAATTTAATATTTCATGTGTTTCACTACAGAAGTCTTTAAAATTCCCCTGGCTTTTTATCAAATTTCTCCTAAACTTTATGCAGAAAAATGCACCATTTTGACCCATTTTAAAAAAGGTTTTGGGAGAGAAATCCCCTGTAAACTCTCCAAAGAGGTTTCAGGCTTTCTCATTTTTCTTGCTCACTTGCACAAACTGGTTTAAAAATCCACCTGCTACCATTGCGTATTATGCTTTTAACATTCGTAGATTCAATGGTGTAACTCGGCGAAGCTCTTTTGAATCCAAAATGGCTCCCTGTCAGATTGAGTTTGACACCCATTGTTTGGATGGATGGCTTAGTAGGATGAATTCCATTTAGTTTGTTTTGAGTGTCAGGTAGATGTTTGTCATCCAAGCTTGGATGGAGGCGAGGCATGAAATGCCTTGAGTACAATCCTCAACATATTGAAAAATTGCAGTATTAGCATCATTTTGAAGCAAACTGAGGGGTTCCATGTAAATATTTCAGATCACTGGGGTGAGCATTGATCCCTGTGAGAGTATGGAGGGGACTGGGTGGCAGGCGCATCTGAAGTTACTCATCTGGGCTGCATTGTATATCTCCGAGCGTTAGGAGGCAAACAAGTTCCTGACTGTGCCTGTGAACTCCCATTCTATCTGCAAGTAGGCTGACCGTGGTCGACCGTGTCAAACATGGCACAGAGGTTGAGGAGGACCAAAAAGCAGGTGTCACCTTTGTTCATGATTTGGAGTGCATCGTCTATTACCTGGATGGTGGCAGTTTCCGTGCTGAATCTGGGTATTAACAAAACAAAAGAGGTGATGACAGGAAGCTTTAGAATGAATCTTCACCTCTGACATTGCTCTGGGCTGCCCTCCAGACCAAGGTTCTTCTCCTGCCAAGCCATTACAAAAGGTGAAAGACCATATGCAAATCATCTCAGCCCACCCAAAAAGGGGAAGTCCAGCCCAAACTGCTTGTTCACATCCCTTGTGCACAAGACCACAAGTATTCCCAGACATGTTTCTGCCTCATTGGGCCTCATCAGTGAGGAGTAGCTTGGGTCTCTAGGCCCAGCGGGCACTGAACCCACGTCTGGGCATATCCGTCCCACTTGAGGTGACTATAGCAAAACAAAAGAGGTGATAGCTGGAAGGTTTATAATAAATCTTAACCTCACACATTGCTCTGGGCAACCCTCCAGGCCATCCTTTTTCGCCTGCCAACCCATTACATAAGGGCAAAGACCACATGCAAATCAGGCTTGGTCCCATCCCAAAAGAGGCATTCCAGCCCGAACTGCTTGGTCACATCCATTCTGCACAAGAACACAAGTATCCTCAGACATTTATCAGATTTGTTAGGGAGTAGGTTGGATCTCTAGACCCAGCTGGGTATTAATGCAGATGTGTAGTCCAAGTGCAGGACGTTTTGGTTAATTTGATCGTGAACTGCTATCTAACTGATTTTTGACAATGAACAAAAGACTAGTGATAGGCCAATAGTCAGTAACATCATCTGGGTCTAAAATGGGTTTATTAAGGAGTGAGCAGATTACATTTATTTTCAAAGTGCTTCGGACGTTGCCCTGATCAAGAGAACCATTCACTATTTGGAGCAGGCCATAAGGGTGGATCCTGAGAACTGTTTCAGAATGGTGTAGGGAAGGATGTTGTCCTTTTATGTGGTAGATTTTAATGGTGCAACAGTACAAGAGAGCTCCTTGTGGATGTGGGTGTGAGAGTGGTCCAGGAGTCAGTCGCACAAGTTGGTATCTTGAGTGGGGTAACCTATTCTGTAGGACTGACATGCTGTCTGATTTTATTTGTATCACATTTTCCCATTGATTCAAGGATTACCAGGTCAACAACAGTTTGGAGCAGTTTTTGACCATTCTCAAAAAGGGATTACTCGTGTCATGTATGATAGTCGTGGAGTAATACACACCCTTAGCATCAGCAATGAGTGCCTGAGGATTTCTGTGTAATGCCTTTAAAGTGAGGGGATGCTCATTCTGTTTTGTTTAACACCAGTGTTATTCTTTTGTTTGGTTAGTGTGTTTATTATTAGTTCTTTCTTGGAATTAAGGGTTTAACCCTGGTGCAACGTTGTTTCACAGGGGCATGTATGTGTACCAGTTGCTTCATGATTTGCTTGAAGATCAACAATACGTGCCAATGTTGGTTGATTGGGATGGCAAGCATTGCAAGACTGTGTACTAACACTTCCAAGGGAATGTTCCGAAAGGAGCGGAAGCCGGAATTACTGGGCTACCCCTGTCCCTTATTAGTTAGTGAGATAGGAATAGCAGCATTGTCTGTCCTGTCAGGTGGCATTGGGCTGAGACATTTTACCTCAGTAGATGTGGAGAAGGTGAGCTTGAGTATGTTTCCCCTGATGTACTTGTTTTATGTTAATGGATTCTGTGACATGATATGAGCACATCTCTGGTGCTTTGGTGGCCTGGGTTCCTGATAAATTGCAAGCACCAAGGAAGATGTTTGTTGAGTGTACAATCAATGCTGATGTTATGAGATCAGAGATATAATCAAGTTTAAAAAAAACACTTTTGAGGTGGGCAATTGATGAGATGGAAAGTGTCAGTCTGTTTGTGTGATAGTTAGAAGTGCCAAGCGAGTAGCTCCAGGGAGTTCATAGGCTCCCAGTGTTGCTTGGTGCAGGCCAAATTGGAATGGTGCATGACTGCATAGCTCCCTCTTCATTCCCCATGTGGTTGACATGTTGGGTGGTGTACCATATGGGAGGAGGTGGGGGGAGCCATCTTTGAGTGATAAAGAGGGCATCAAGCTAGTGTGTGGAAATGAGGTCCGAAATGTTGTCAGCATGAAGGACAGCTGCGTGAGCATTGACTACCATAAGACTGCGCAAGAGGAGCAGGGATAGGGAGGGGTTGGTGGTGATGAGAGGGATGTAGATGAGGATCTGAGGACTGGTGGACCAGACCTTTGTGAGTGTTGATGGGCCTGTGCACTTTGCAAAGTGAGATATGAAAGTATGATCTTTTTTGTCAACAAAGCACTACGAACATCAAACCCTTTACCTTTGTCAATGCTAATTAGATGATCTCTAACACTTTAAATTAAGACCTAGCCCACACCACACCACTACTTCACAACACTCAGTTTAAATGTAAGCAGTTATCATCAGGAGTATACCATGTGAAGTAGTGCTGAGTTGTCAATTAAGGTTTACTTTGAAGTAAATCAAAGAAAACCAGAATACAGGACAATCTGAAACAGGTAGAAAGACAAGCACTTAACTCATTAAGCAGTGATCAGGACATTGTAATCGAACAAGCTGATTAAGGGGGAAATATTGTTGTACTTAACAGATTGGATGTCATTAGAATGGAAGAGGTGCATCTCAATCAACCAGGATGTTGAGATACTGAAGGGTAACCCGACTAAAACGATGAATATGCAAGTGGGAGAATTGGTTGCCAAATGGGTGATGAGTGAATTGGTGACAGAGGATGTAAAACAGTTTTGACAGTGAAATGTCCAGAAATACCAGCTATTTAGTGATTACCGAAAGTGCATAAGTCTTTTGAATTAATGCCAGAGGGAAGACTAATTGTGAGTGGGATGGGTGGATGGCAGAGACATTTCCAGAATGTATCGATGCCATTTTAAGGAGTGGGGTTGTGAAAGTATCATCATATTTAATGGACACAATGCACCTTTTACAGTTATTTGAACTCTTCGAATGAACTGATGATTTCTGCTTTGTTACAATAGATGTTAATGATCCTTAAACATGGATCTGCCATGATCTAGCTTTAAAGACCATTGATTATACATATGCCAACAGGTGCTCCTCCAATTTGATGCATTCGCTAATGCTTAAGGAAATGTTGCATTTCACCATGATGAATAATGTCTTTTTGTTTAATAACTAGATAAACCAGAGGAGTGGTGATGAGGGAAAACTATGCACCCTCATTTTCCAATCTATTCATGGCTTATTATGAGAACGAATATATGCATGGAGAAAGTATGTGGTCATCACTCATAAAACTGTGGGTACGTTATATAGATGACGTTTTCATGAATTGGCAGGGGAATGAAATTACATCACATGACTTTGTACAATATTTAAACAATAACGAGTTTGGAATTGAATTTATATGTACCACAGATACAACCTAAATTGATTGTTTAGCTGTTCACTTATTTGTACAAGAGGCCAGAATATTGTTTGCCAAAGACATACAGAAAGCACATCAAGGTAAATTCAATGCTAGCGGCAACCAGTTGTCATAAGGCGAGTATTATCGAGAATATCCTAACTGGTGAATTTATTAGGGCTAGAAGATATTGTAGTGACATGTCAGAATTTGCAAAAGTATGTGAGGTTTTGAGAACAGGATTAAAGGCAAAGAGGATACAAAGAAACAAATGTGTTACTAGCGTGGAAAAGGGAGATGGAAACCTCTAGGAGTGAATTGTTAAAACTGAAATCCAGGGATAAAAATAAGGATGTGGTAAGGATGATCACAAGCTATTCAAGACACGGGGCCTCATTACAAGTGCGGCAGTAACCCTGCCGGTGCTACCGGTGGGTTGCCACCGGACTTGCAATATCTACCAGCACCTGGATTTCAGGTAACATCGGGGTAACACAACCCTGGCGTTCCGGGAAGTCAGGCGCTGATAAATGGTAAATCCCCATTCCAATTTGAATCCCATAGGGCTCAATGGGAATGGGGACCACAGAAGCACAGGCACCGCTGTCCTTTATTTTCATTTTTTTATTTGACACACCAAAACATTTTGCTAGTGGCTGCTTTGGGACATGGGCTAAATGCATCTGCTCTTTTCATTTTCTTAACAAGCCAAACACTGCCTAGCACACACCAGATGGCACCTCAATGTGACTTGGCACCTTGATTAGGAAAGCAGGATTCATTGTGTGTCACCATGCAGACAGTAGTCCATGGCAAATCAATGTCATGATATGTGGTCAGCAATGATTTGTGTGCTGCTGTTGCCACTCTGTTGGTTAATGGCATCTATGTGGTGCTCCTCTATGTAACAGCACATGGGCCTGTTTTTGAATGGTGTGTCCCATGTCCATACAATAGCACACTGGAATGTTTTGTGCATATGGCTTTGGCAGGTATGGAATACTGTGCCCACACTTAAACACATAAAGCAATCAATGAAGTTACCTCAAGTTGTAAATCTACTAGGTGAAATACCCTTTCTTCACTGCTACACCATGAATTGTAATAGCTGCAGGCCACCACTAATAAGAGATGCTAATGCCATCTTTGTTAGACAAAGCATGGACCTGCTCTTTTTGCAGATATAACCCATGAGGCCTGCGTAATGTTGAGTAGGTAGTGGGTGAGAAACTGTGGACCCTTTACCATGCTTAGAAGCCGATTTTATTTAAAACAATTCATCAGTTTATTACTGGTCAGGCTAAAGTTTGTAAGAGGTACACTCCTTTCTGTGCATCCTTTCTGTGCATTGTTTATTGGATGTATCTTTTAGGGTATCATTTCCTGTCTATAGATTTTTCCCTAATGATTCTTCTGTATTGGGTGCTGGGCAGGCTCTGACACCCAGCCCCTCCTCATCTAAAATTCTCCAGAAACAAGACGCAAAAGATCCCATGTACCCCATTTGAGTGGTCGATGTTGCAGCCATTTTAAACTCACATCCAAAAACGTAAGATATCCGAATGAGTATGTATGGCTCATGCCTACAAATATTTTAATGTTAGGGTGTGCATTGTGAACAGTGATGTGGTGCAGGCAGACACATGGCTTGTTGCTCACATGTGCCTGTTATGTATTTAGAGATTCACACATACAACCCTTTTATCACAGACTTGTTTTGTCAAATTTAGAGATCTCTGATCACTTTTATATTCCTGAATTGCTCTTGTGATTTAATGCGAAGCAGACAGGAACACTCATTGTTTCTATTTGTCCCCTTTCCCTCTCTCATAAAGGTATTTTCAAAGAGTACAAAAGTAGTATACCAGACTGTCCATCTTGGAATGATAATATGGTTAGTCTAGTATTGCCCCATGCAAAATGCAAGTGAGGTGGTACAAACAGAATGTCTGCAACACATGGCCAGTGGTCAGTGGGCCCTCAGACCCTGTTAGGCTGGTTACACCGTAGTGTGCCACTGCGGACAGTTTGGTGCTGCATTCAGGCAAGGTCTTCCCTAAGAGCAGGTAACAGAAGAACGATTTACTTGGGTAGCAACAGCTGTGTTTTCACATTAGATTTCTTGTATGAAGTACTTGAATTACAATGTAATGTAACCAGCTTCAGTTGTGTAGCAATGATGTATTGATATTGAGGAGGGATTGTGTTGCAAAACACAGAGGTGTGGTTTGGGAGTGATGTGTGCCAGTCGGGGTGTGGGGGCATTCTAATGTTTCGCCCTGGGACTAATTTGACTAGAAACTGACCTGCTCCCAACAATCAGCTTCCATGGCTCTCTTGTCACCCAGCCGCTGTCAGTGCTACTGCGCTATGATCATCGAGGGCTAGTAGGACAACCTGAGAATTCGGTTCTTTGTTCTCTTTCAGTTACAAGTACCCCTGTGCCATATTAATGGAGTGGCAGAATAAACATTCCTGACAATCACCCATTTGCCCTTTGGGTGTCCTTTGGTTGTCAGCACAACTGGTCACAGAGTATTAGAACTACGCTTATTCCCTGATGTCTCGTTCCTCCTCAGTTGTTCTCCACCTCCTCTCCCCCCATTCGGTACCTTTCGATGTATGAACCTTCACTTTAGGGGTATCTCTCTCTCAGAGCTCTGGGTCCTTTAAACCTTTCCATTTCAGAGTCCTTTCAGGAACAGCTGTTGTTCTTCATTGCCAGCGGTCATTGTACCCAGGGCTCAAGTCGTGGTCGTGGGTACACGCCGGTGGACAACATCCGCACACTTTTTTCAGAGGTTTTTGAATTTCTGCTAGCCTGGAAGGCCACATGTTTCGCAGTGCCCGCACCCAGTTTGCAGGTCGGGCACTTCACCACTGCACCATATAATCTGACAACAAATAACAAACAACTATAGTGGAAATGTCACATTTTGTGAGTGCATGTTCTAGGGTAAACATTGGTATAGTTTTTTGTGTGTGTTGATTTTATGAAAGGAAAATGCCACTCATCCTGTGCAATTTGTCTGGTTATGCAAAGCCAAAAGAATTACATTTGCATATTTTACCTGATATGCTAATTTCTGGTGACATCACATCCCATTACTATGTTAATGAGTCACCTCACCTTTTTTTAGGACTTTGCCCCTGATTTCATCCCTTCTCACCACTAACTTCTTCACAAGCGCACACACGTTTGTCTTCATCTTGTACTTCCTTCACACAGGATACTCGTCAACGAGGCCAGTAGTTTGTGCATAAAACAGTCATGTCAGGGGCTTTTCTGTTAGCATCTCAACTCTGTGCTGCGGTCTTGTCGTCCAGGTTCTTGTGACCTTCTCAAGTACTTCCCTCAGCCTCTTGGGGACATCTTCTGGTTCTAACAAAGGGGGGTCTGGGAATCTCTCTACCAGCACGAACACAGCCCAATGACCTGTTCTTGGGTGAATAACCCCTGGGAGAGACTCTACCAAGTCTTTAGCTCACTGTCCTTTTCACAGAGAAGAGATTTCCCCGCATATCAGCCTTTGTCCTGCCCAGGGGCAGTCCAGCGCCGAAATGCTAGGCAATTCTCCTCTGAACAAGAGTACCATCAGTAACCCCATACACGTGTTTCAGCCTTGTTGGGCATCATCAGTGAGGTGAAACTGTTGCCTCTCTAAGAACAGTGAGCAAGGGGTCCACGTCTGGATTGCCCTGTTAACTTAGGGTGAAACCCAAAGTTAATGTATGCAAACAAAGGGGGGGTCTGGGAATCTCTCTACCAGCACGAACAGAGCCCAATGACTTGTTCTTGGGTGAATAACCCCTGGGAGAGACTCTACCAAGTCTTTAGCTCACTGTCCTTTTCACAGAGAAGAAATTTCCCCGCATATCAGCCTTTGTCCTGCCCAGGGGCAGTCCAGCGCCGAAATGCTAGGCAATTCTCCTCTGAACAAGAGTACCATCAGTAACCCCATACACGTGTTTCAGCCTTGTTGGGCATCATCAGTGAGGTGAAACTGTTGCCTCTCTAAGAACAGTGAGCAAGGGGTCCACGTCTGGATTGCCCTGTTAACTTAGGGTGAAACCCAAAGTTAATGTATGCAAACAAAGGGGGGTCTGGGAATCTCTCTACCAGCACGAACACAGCCCAATGACCTGTTCTTGGGTGAATAACCCCTGGGAGAGACTCTACCAAGTCTTTAGCTCACTGTCCTTTTCACAGAGAAGAAATTTCCCCGCATATCAGCCTTTGTCCTGCCCAGGGGCAGTCCAGCGCCGAAATGCTAGGCAATTCTCTTCTGAACAAGAGTACCATCAGTAACCCTATACACGTGTTTCAGCCTTGTTGGGCATCATCAGTGAGGTGAAACTGTTGCCTCTCTAAGAACAGTGAGCAAGGGGTCCACGTCTGGATTGCCCTGTTAACTTAGGGTGAAACCCAAAGTTAATGTATGCAAACAAAGGGGGGTCTGGGAATCTCTCTACCAGCACGAACACAGCCCAATGACCTGTTCTTGGGTGAATAACCCCTGGGAGAGACTCTACCAAGTCTTTAGCTCACTGTCCTTTTCACAGAGAAGGACAGTGAGCTAAAGACTTGGTAGAGTCTCTCCCAGGGGTTATTCACCCAAGAACAAGTCATTGGGCTCTGTTCGTGCTGGTAGAGAGATTCCCAGACCCCCCCTTTGTTTGCATACATTAACTTTGGGTTTCACCCTAAGTTAACAGGGCAATCCAGACGTGGACCCCTTGCTCACTGTTCTTAGAGAGGCAACAGTTTCACCTCACTGATGATGCCCAACAAGGCTGAAACACGTGTATGGGGTTACTGATGGTACTCTTGTTCAGAGGAGAATTGCCTAGCATTTCGGCGCTGGACTGCCCCTGGGCAGGACAAAGGCTGATATGCGGGGAAATTTCTTCTCTGTGAAAAGGACAGTGAGCTAAAGACTTGGTAGAGTCTCTCCCAGGGGTTATTCACCCAAGAACAAGTCATTGGGCTCTGTTCATGCTGGTAGAGAGATTCCCAGACCCCCCCTTTGTTTGCATACATTAACTATGGGTTTCACCCTAAATTAACAGAGCAATCCAGACGTGGACCCCTTGCTCACTGTTCTTAGAGAGGCAACAGTTTCACCTCACTGATGATGCCCAACAAGGCTGAAACACGTGTATGGGGTTACTGATGGTACTCTTGTTCAGAGGAGAATTGCCTAGCATTTCGGCGCTGGACTGCCCCTGGGCAGGACAAAGGCTGATATGCGGGGAAATTTCTTCTCTGTGAAAAGGACAGTGAGCTAAAGACTTGGTAGAGTCTCTCCCAGGGTTATTCACCCAAGAACAAGTCATTGGGCTCTGTTCGTGCTGGTAGAGAGATTCCCAGACCCCCCCTTTGTTTGCATACATTAACTTTGGGTTTCACCCTAAGTTAACAGGGCAATCCAGACGTGGACCCCTTGCTCACTGTTCTTAGAGAGGCAACAGTTTCACCTCACTGATGATGCCCAACAAGGCTGAAACACGTGTATGGGGTTACTGATGGTACTCTTGTTCAGAGGAGAATTGCCTAGCATTTCGGCGCTGGACTGCCCCTGGGCAGGACAAAGGCTGATATGCGGGGAAATTTCTTCTCTGTGAAAAGGACAGTGAGCTAAAGACTTGGTAGAGTCTCTCCCAGGGGTTATTCACCCAAGAACAAGTCATTGGGCTCTGTTCGTGCTGGTAGAGAGATTCCCAGACCCCCCCTTAGTTTGCATCTTCTGGTTCTAGTTCTATGGCTCTGCTGGGTCGCATGGTCTTGAGTATTGAAAATATACTCACCTGTTCCGAATATTTATTAAGAAAATGGTGCGGGTTTGTTACAATAGATAGATAGATAGATAGATAGATAGATAGATAGATAGATAGATAGATAGATAGATAGATAGATAGATAGATAGATAGATAGATAGATAAAAATAGTTTGTCTAAAGATTGAAGGTTACTACCTATACAAATATGAAATCTACAATAAGGGGCAAAACCAATCTCGAGTTGCACATACTCAGTTCAAAGCTAACAAAAATAAAGTCTACAAACATAACACAGAATCCATTCCACTACAAAATAACTCTTTCAAAAACCTCACTTTAAACGTTTGTGATTTAGTTAAAGTGGGTGTGGTGAATTAGTAACCTTATTATTTCCATGTATGTATTTATATGTAGCTGAGTATCCTTGTTGCCATTATTCTGAAACCTTCACTTAATTTGAAACTTCACATTGACATTCCCAATACTTTACCCTGTTAGAAAATATAAGTACTTTTAATTTGCCCTTTACTACTCTATGGGATCAATCTTCATAAATACAGTGCTTATTATACATCTACATTACTTCCTGGGGCAAAACTGCATTGCTATGTTTCTGTTAGAAGTACTCCGTAAGTGGTCTGAAGTCAATCACATTCTTGATCATTTTCAAACAGGTTATAGAGCAGACTCTTCCACTAGGCACAATTTAAGATTGGGGGACATGATGATAGAAAGAGCTAGGGTTAAGAATAATCCTGTGTTACATGCTCTTTTTGTGGACTTCCAAGTCACATTTGATTCTGTCTGCAAAGATAGACTGTGGAACAAACTTGAGGCATATGGTTGTCCAGCGCACATTTTACATTTTTTGAAGTTACTTCACAGGGGAACAAGCGTGCAGATTAGGCTTGATAGTGGTGGAGCCTTAACAGATAATATTCTTACCGGTAGAGGGTTAAAGCAGGGGTGCGTTTTGGCACCCCTTCTTTTTAATGTATACTTAGTAGATGTGCCCTCTTGTTTGAATAGGATTTCCAATTTCCCCCTAAGGCCGATTCCTTGCATGTTCTCTGCAGACTTGTTGGTTCTCGACCATCATTTCTCTGGTCTTGCAAGGTCTGCTAGGGAATGTGGAAGTGTGCTGCGGAGAACCACCTTCTCAACAATGGGAGTAGAACACATGTTCTGCACTTTTGTCATGGGACTGTTTATAGGCCTAAACTTGTGCTTTCTGCTGGAGCGATTGAATACATTAGCTTGTACAAATATTTGGGTGTTAAAATCTATTTTCCCCCTGTACACGCTGACTGTATTGCCTCACATAAGTGTAAGGCTGCCCGACTAACAATGCTAATATGCAAATGTACTCAATGGATGGGAGCCTTCAGTTTAGAGGGCACCATCTGGTTGTATAATCAATGCTTTAGTCCAGCAATCCTCTATGGCTTTGAGAGCCTGACTATGCATGATTGTACCTGGCTGCGGGCCATTGAGAGTCGCTTTTGGAGGAGTATTTTGGAATAACCTCAATGTGTCCCAATGGAGATTTTGAGATTAGAACTTGCTCCTCTTTCTTTGGAAGCTGGTGTATTGCTGAAGCAAGGGCTATATTAAAACATTAAGTGCCCCGAGTTGTCCTTTGTTGTCCTGATTGGGTTTAGAAATCAGAGCACGGTAGGATGATCATGACGAATCTGTTAAAAGCTGTTTTAAGCTGGTTGATTGGGTTCCTGGTTAGGCTATGGGTTTTCGTGACCTAGAGAGATCACTTGTGTGCAAAATAGAAAAATGGGATTGTTACCGGAATTTTGATCATCTCCCTAAATTGAAGCAATACACCCATGTTCCTTATTTGCTTAACATTTTAAAAAGGCTCCACCCTATCTTTTATTGTGTTTTCCGCTGTTACGTAGATTTGTATTTCTATTGGGCACCCCGTACTTTCGGTAATTGGTCCAGCACTCAAACTGCCATCAGATAAGCGTCTATCGTATTTGTAGAGTCAATATGATATGATATGATATGATATAGCAATATGATAACAATGACATTATGGAGACACCTAAACAGGTGCTGACTGAGTGCAATCAATTTGGGACGACTTACATATGTCATCTAGGATATTTAGTCCATAATTTGGACCTGCATTTTGGCATTATTGTCTGAACTCTAAATGCACTGCTTTACAACTTGCACTTTATAGAATTTGGCTGTGTGCAAAGCTGCTACTGTCAAAGAAATCAATTGTTTTTAGTAAAATGTATCAATTGTTTGTACGTGGCACTTGTATTGTGCTTGTTTGGTATTTTGTATATGTATATATTTTCATCTAATTATTGTTGTGGAAATTTCGTTTGAACTATATCACATTTCATAAATAAAACTACATTCGAACTCTAGATGAAAGTATGAACTGAACCGCATTTGAAATAATAGAATATTGTTAGTCCTTTCAAAACGGCTGTTAAGAAGAAAAGTTTATTTTGCAAAGAGCACATACTTATAATGTCTATTTTATTTTCTGAGAATTTAATGTGGAGAAAAAGTGGTCTTGGGGAGTAAAGTACATGTTAGAAAGGTTAGGAAAAGCCACCAAGCAATTGTTATTGTCTGTGTTTCATCAAGTTCCTGGAGTTGGAGATTTCACCCAGTGTTAATAATACCTTATTAGTTACACATGACTGATTTATTGGAGCGAAACCAACCTCGTTTCTGCTCGCTCTGTCCTCGAATTCTCTGGGGGACTCTGCTTTCAGAGAGAGAATAATCCGCTAACAGGCGTTACACCGGACATTACGCTGCAAATGCGAGCTGTGGCAAACAACCCACGTGTAATCTTGCACTGATAACTGGAAAGGAGCACCAAGCAGACGTCCAAAAAGGAGAGACATAGCTATGAAAGCAGCGACTGCACGAACTGCTATGACAGAAAACGAGCAAAATCTTTTGTTATATCAGTGGTAGCGGACCCAATTTAACAAGCCAAAAGGACTGCGCAGCAAATTAAACACGGGAGCCGAAGTGCATAGATGTAACTCCTTTAATATAGCAAACATGTACTAACATTTGGCGGCAACCCCGCCTTTTGGCTATGTGGTGGGCTGTAGCCATAACAGGAGTAAAAAGGGGACAGGCTGACTTGCCTGTCCTTATGTCCTGAGACAAAAACAATAGAAGGGGGACATTACATCTTTGGGTATAAATAGTTCTCGAAGGTGAGACGATGAGACGAACCGAACACAAAAAAATATGATACATTAAGTGCCCGATTCACAGAGATATTTCAAAGTAAGACCGAACTACGGCTGGCGCAAAGGCAGCATACGCGCGTCTGTGCGTGCATGTTGTACAAAAAACCACGCGCACAGTGCGCAGTTATCACATAGCACACATTACAACTCTAAAAGCATTGTTAAGACAGATTTTCAACACATTCGTTATAGAAAGTCATGATTCTATTAAAGACTCAGAGGCAAAAGATTATGCTGAGTTCTTCTCTTTGCTTCTCCAGCAGCCAACAAATAAATATAATGAACAACAAACTAACAATGAACTACATATCCCAATAAAAATGAGCGAATCTGTAGTTTGTGCTTCATAGGTTTGTTTCAGGGATGTCATTTAGGGTTTGCAAGGGGTCGAAACTGCGACCCCTGAGGTCTCCCTTGCTACACCTGTAGTCTCCCTTGCTACCCTAAAAAAAAATATATTTTTTTTTAAACGTCTTTTTTTTTAAATGCCTCTTTAAAAATAAAAAAAAAGAACACGGGTTCCGCAAGTCTAAGACTTTCATCAGTGACCCTAAATAAGAAAGAATAGGAATACCAAATAATGTGTCTTTCTGGAATTCTATACAATATTTGCTAGACTCATTAAAGGTTTATTTCAGGCACACTTCAGGGGGTGAGTCACTGCTTTAGTCTGTTCTAAAACACCTCAACTCAGCCTTTAATCCTTTTGAGGTCGATAAATGAGTACCAACACAGGTTGGTTGACATTGGATGTATATTTGTTCTATATAAAGCGCTTAAGTGTAAGTGCTATATAATAACACATCATTATCTTTTGACTATGGACGTCTGCTTGCATTCACAGTAATGTGGTACTATGGGCGTATACACACTGATCTTAATGATACATATGGTGATCCATTCTTGTATGAAATGTATATTACATTATAGCGATATTGTACCCATATTTTTTTTAGTGTAATTAGGAACAATGCTTTGTGATAACACTTCCTGTTTTGTCAAGGGGTGAAAGGTTGTGTTCCATCACTTCCCGCAATATCACTTGAGAAAACTTCCCAGTGTTACCCGCTGTGTCCTGTCCTTCAGAAAGGAACTGAACCAGTCTACCACTACTTTCCAGGCTCTCCCGACTGTCCCAATGCGTTGAAGAATGATCTTATGGGTGATTGTATCGAAAGCCGCAGACAGGTCCAGCATCAACAGTATTGTGGATCCTCCCCTATCTGCAGCTTCTAACAGATCATCCTGGAACGCCAGTAAGGCAGTCTCTGTTCTATGATTGGGCCTAAACCCTGACTGCCATTCATCCAGGAGACTCTTGCTGTCCACAAAGTCCTGAAATTGGCCACAGACCACTTTCTTCAAGATTTTAGTGGGCCAGCATAGATTAGCTACCGGATGATAGTTTTTAAGAACTTTTGGGTCTAAGTTGGGCTTTTTCAATAGAGGTTTTACCAGTGCTCCCTTCAAGGCACTTGGAACATAACCCTCCATTAGGAATTTACTAATGAACTTTGTTAAGAATGGCGCAAGATTGGCTGCCAGACGAATGAATGGCTGTACACGCTGGTATTGGAAATGCCAGGTCCTTTGTTGGCTTTAGTTGGAGTATCTGGGCTAACACAATCTCATTTTCAATGGTTTTAAAAGGGAAGCACTCGTCTTCTCTTTAGATCGTCTGTCTCTGTCTCTTCTAAGGGCTCCTCCCATTTTTCACCCATCTTCACTTTGGCTATACTTTTCTGGATATCCAGAATCTTTTATTCAAAAAAGTTGTTAAACTTATTAGCTTGTTCCTGAGTGGCGGTAGTGGGAGCTGCCATACATGTCGGGTTCCTAAACCTTGCCACTACATCAAATAATGCTCTAGCTTGGTTTCCTGCCTGTTTAATACGTCTTTGGAGGAACTCTTTTTTGCTGTAAAGAGGGCTAATTTATATTCCTTTAACAGAACTTTCACCTTCACTTCATCTCTATCCTGTTTGGATATCCTCCATCCGTTATTGGCCTGACATACCTGTTTACGCATAAGGGCCAGTGCTGGTCCAAACCATGATTTATATTTTTTTGTAACCTTTAATTTTAGAGGTGCGTACTTGTCACAGATCTCTTCTAAAATCTCTAACTCGTTATTGAAAAACTCCCCACAGTGGAGCTCGAGGACTAGCTTTTGGAATCTCGACTCCACTTCCTCTCCTGGGATCTTTTCCAAATCCTCCATCTTTCGGATCCACACTGGCATACTTTCCCGTCCTCTCCCTTCTTGTGATTCCATTCCCCCTAGTCCAAATAATTGTACACAATGATCTGACCATAAGAGTGGAATGGACTTGAAAAATCGTGCCGCTCCTCCTCTTATTGGTAATAGGACTAGACAATGACCCTTGTTGTGAGAGGATTCCCTAGTAACAATCTCTAAGCTGTAGTTGTCCAAGAGTTCTCTTAGGGCACCAGAATTAGGATGTATATCACTCTCCAGCCAAATATTCCAGTCCCCAACACAGAGAAGCTCTTTGTGTTTGCTCCCCGTTAAAGTAAGATGGGCACCTACTTTGTCCCAAAAGATTCCCAGAGGCCCAGATGGCCTATATCCCAAGATCACCTTTATTGCCCTAGTATTGAATAATAAAATTGAGAACTCTGCAAACGGGGCGTGGCTTGATGGCTACGTGAGAGGACGTTCCTTGGAGGAGCTCCCGATGATCCGATCCTGATCCGGGGAAAAAAGTGATGGTTTTTGGTGGTCTTTCGAGCCCACGGCGCATCTAAAGGCATATGAAAGTGGGGGGCATACGGTGCGTGCCCTCCCCAACGGCGAGACTGCATATTCACGGAACTAGACCCCGAAGAAGGTGGCGGTTGCGCAAAGGAAGGGGAGCACCCAAGATGGCCGCCTGTGGACAAAGGGCCATAAAAGGTCCGACGAGCTGAGGAAGACAAGGTTGGTCGGAACATGAGCGAGCCCAACCAGATAGACAGGTGTCGGATGCGCCTCGGGCTGAAAGCAAGAACATAAGGGCGAGCCCCCACTGCAGAGGATACAGCTGGGCGCGTGGGCCCAATCGACGCAACAGGATGTCTTTCAAGGTGGTGCGACCCCGGATCAAGCAGCCTACGATGGAGACCTATGCTAGGTCGCCCTCGGACGCGGAAGGGGGCAAGAGCAAAGAAACCCCTGCGGCGGCGACGGACCCACCGGGTACCTTCCAGGAGGTGCTGGCAGCAATTGCTGACCTGAAGGTGGCCTGGGAGACGAAGCAGGGCCTGGCCATGAAAGAGTTGCAAGAGGGCCTAAACCTCAAGATAGGAGCGGTCCGAGAAGAAGTGAACCTGTTGCGCCAGGATGTGCGAACGATCACGGAGCGCACTAGGGAACTTGAGAAGGAGTTGGCCCTGACCGTGGAGGCGTGCAATACACACGCCAAGGAACTTCATGCCCTCGTGCAGCGAGTGGGCAATTTGGAGGACAGAGCAGAGCAGGCGGAGGGGCGCGCCAGGCGCAATAACATTTGCATAGTGGGGGTACCGGAGGGAATGGAAGGATCGAACCCCACGGATTTCCTTGAAACCATGCCTTTGCAGGAGATTACAGGCGGAGAGCTGACCCAGGGCTTCGCGGTCGAAAGGGCGCACAGGGCCCTGACCAGGAGACTGGCCCCAGGAGCCCCCCCATGGCCGTTGATTGCAAAGATCTTGAACTATCGTGACCGCAAGAAGATTCTCAAATTTTTCCGGAAAGGGGGCACGATAGAAAGGGGGTCAGCGAATATAACAGCGTATCCGGATTACACGCTGCTTGTGCAACGGAGTCGAATGAACTTTGGAACGGTGAAGAGGAGGCTCAGAGAGGCAGGCCACCGCTACATGTTGCTTTACCCCGCTAGGTTAAAGGTGATTCATAAGAACAGATCCCTCTTCTTTGAGACGCCGAGCGACGCGATGGAATGGCTGGATATGCAAGGTCGACCACAGGAATCGGATGCCCAGACAGAAGCGGATGGAGATAAGTAGCACGCTGCAGAGGCACCCGTGAGGCCATAGCTATGACATTGGGACTAGAATATAGTTTGATATTGTGCTTGTGTGGGGGAAGTCACGGCATCTGCCGGCGGGTCCCGTTGAATTCACTTCTCCTAAATAGATGACTGGGAGCTCCTGGGGAGCAACCTCTGCACCCGATAGTAGTACACTTAGTTAGGTCACTGTCAGATTGGTGACACCCCGCGGGGTCCTTTTTCTTGGTCATGAGACGGGTCCAGACGTGAGTAGGCCTGAGATCCAGGGATGGAGCTGGGCTATTGTTGGGGGTTGGTGGGTCGGGGGGGGGGGAGTTGTGTGCAGTGGTGTAAGGTTGGGGAAGGGGGGTGGGGTGTACGGTTCGTTAACAGAAGGGAAGGAGCCAGGAAACGACCCTACATGGGGAACATTATGGGGAGGGATGGGACGGAGATAGACCGACTAGATGGCATCGGGTAATCTCAGAATTGTGACCTGGAATGTACCGGGCCTCAACAGCTACCTTAAACGCAACAAAGGGATGATGTATTTAAAGAGGATGCGCGTAGACATAGCCCTGCTGCAAGAGACCCACCTCACTAGGGAAAGGCTGGAGGTGGTCGGGAGGAAATGGAAGGGCACCGTTGTGGGGGCGGCGTACTCAGTGTATGCCAGAGGGGTTGTCACTTGGGTGGTGCCCCACGTGCCGTTTCGAGTGCTTGATTCTACGGTGGACCCGGAGGGTAGAATGATGGTGGTAACGGGTCTCTTGGAAAACAGAGAAATACACATCATAAATTTGTACGCCCCCAATAACGATACAGCGGCTTACTTTAGGACGCTCTACGGTAAACTTGGCCCCCTGGCGGGGGGTACGGTAGTGTGGGGGGGGGGGACTTTAACTGTACCGTAGACCCCAGTATGGATAGGTCCAAGGACAGGGCAGGAAAAACGGCACCGGCGGCTAAAGCGCTGAGTACCCTACTGAAAGACCTAGGCCTGGAGGATGCGTGGAGAAGGCTGCATCCCACGGATAGACAGTACTCACACTACACAGCGCCACATGATTTGTACACAAGGTTAGACTACATGTTTGTAACAGCCGGGATAGTGAGAGAAATAGAAGGAGCAGAATACAAAGCCCGAGTGCTGTCGGACCACTCGCGCTTGGTGGTAGACTGGAGACATCAGCCCCCACGCCCGCAGATCCCTACATGGAGACTTAGGACCGAGGCTCTGCAGGATGAGGGGTTTCGGGAGGGCCTGAGGGACGCCATTGCAGAATATTTTGATACAAACACGGGAAGCGTAAGCTCTGTGGGCACACTGTGGGAAGCGTTTAAGGTGGTGGTGCGTGGGGTAGCTATTTCCCAAGTTAAGGGGCTCCAGGGGGGGGTCGAAAGGGAGCTCCGGGAGGCGGGAAGGGAGCTAGAGGAGCTCACGTGTTGCGTGAGCACCGCTCATGATAACAGAACCAAAGTAGAGGAGCTACAGTTGTCCTGCAGTGCACTCTGGGATAGACTGTGCAGACTCAGCTACATGAAATATACGGAGAGGATACACGCAGGGGGCGATAAACCGGGCAGATTGCTGGCTTGGCTGTACAAGAGTGAGACCCCCCGCTCGGTGATTAGTGAGATTCAGGGCGAAGGAGGTAGCATATGCAACACCCAGAAAGAGGTAAATGAGGAATTCCTTAAGTTTTACAGACACTTGTATGAGGACTCGGGGGAGGGTATGGGCCAAGACATATTAGACACATTGGGGGACATTGAGCTGCCCACCTTAGATGATCTAGAACGTTCTGAGTTGGACGCACCCGTCACCTCGTATGAGCTGGAGGTAGTGATTCGGAACTTGCCCACTTGCAAGGCGCCGGGTCCGGATGGGCTGCCCAGCGAGTTCTACAAAACATACCAGCAAGAGTTGCTCCAGCCACTGCTTGCCACTTTCAACGAGGCCTATGAGAAGGGAGAACTCCCGTTGTCCCTCCGTGAGGCTGCAATCATCCCACTCCTGAAACCAGGCAAGCCGGCCGTGGAGCACGGGTCTTACAGACCGTGGTCCATGCTCAACCAGGACTGCAAAATACTCACGGCAGTGCTGGCTAATAGACTGAAGAGGGTGATTAAGAAACTGATACACCCAGATCAGACGGGATATGTTCCGGGCAGGAACATCACCGATAACCACCGGAGGCTACACCATGTCATAGACCAAACTGAGGAGGACACGGGCGAGCTGGCTATAGTGTCGTTAGACGCGGTCAAGGCCTTCGACTCGGTACGATGGCCCTGGCTGAAAGCAGTCCTGAAGGGGTATGGAGTGGGACCCGGATACCTCAGATGGGTACAGTTATTCTACAGCACCCCGATGGCGAGGGTCAAGACAGGGTCCACGGTCTCAGATTCTTGGCAACTGGGCAGGGGGACCAGACAGGGATGTCCCTGGTCACCTATGCTATATATACTGGCATTGGAGCCACTGGCAATATGCCTGCGTCAACAATATGGGGAGGTGGGCATAAACACGGCCAGTGGAGAGCATCTGATATCATTATATGCGGATGATATGCTCCTTTATTTACGCTACCCAGAAGAAAACCTACAGTACGTCCTAGAGGTGATAGAACGGTACGCCATCCTCTCCGGTATATCGGTGAACCCTGGAAAGTCCAGCCTGTTCCCTTTGGGTAGATATAGGAATGTCCCGGTGCAGAGGCTGCCAGGTTTGCCAATACCATGGCAGCCCGTAACATTTAGGTATTTGGGAATAAACATTTACCACAAGATCGAGACAGAGCACAAGCACAACACGGAAAAGGCGATAGAGGGGATTAAGAACAGTATGGTATTTTGGTCCAGACTGCCCCTGACCATGATGGGGAGGGCGGCCTTGCTCAAGATGGTGGTCCTGCCTAGACTCTTTCACTTTTTTATAAACGTCCCGTTTCTGATACCCAGGAGCCTATTCGCGAAACTTCACAGCGTGTGTAGAGGTTTTGTGTGGGGCAGCTCTAGGAATAGGGTGGCTCTGTGCAAGCTCCAGAACCCGTGCGACAGGGGGGGGATAGGCCTGCCTAACTTCGAACTCTATTACCTGTCGGGGCAGCTGCAGTATGTGGCCAGGTGGCTCTCGACTGAAGATTCGGCGGAAGCCAGGCTCCTGCGCGAAGATACAGCCCCATACTTTCTGATGGAAGTGGTGTGGTTGGGCAGAGATAAACTGGTGGGCAAGGGGCGGTTACTGAGGTTGGGCTGGGAGATCTGGCACAGGACATGGAAGATTGGGGGGGACTCGGAACCATACTCCCAGCAGCCCCTCTGGCGGCTCTGTGTGGGAGCGACTCTCAACTACTTGAATCGGTCCGCAGATACTGGGAACAGTTAGGCCTAGCCACCCTCTGGGACACATGACAGGAATGGGAGGCGGTGGACTTTCAGCGGCTGCAGGAAGAGACGGAAGTACATGGTAGCCAATATATATAACCTACACTAGGCTGGTGAAAAAGGCTACAGAAAGATGGCCGGAGACAGTGCTTGCGGAGGATCCAGATGCCTCCCTGGAAACCATGTATGATGTATTGGAGGGCGGGCACGAAATATCGAGGATATATGAGCTCCTGCGAGCAAGGGCAGGGAAGGAGTTGCTCCAATTGAGACAAGATTGGGAGGAGGAGGTGGGAGGACCCATGACGGATGGGCAGTGGGAACGGGTCCAGAGGTACCATAAAAAGGTGTCCCGTAACGCGAGATTCCAACAGTTTCAATTGTATGTTACCCACAGGGCTTATTTAACCCCCGGGAAGATTGCAAAGTTTGAGGGATCAGCTATACAGCAATGCCCCAGGTGTGGGGAGGTGAACGTGGGACTGCTACACATGTTTTGGGCTTGCCCGGAGGTGCATAGATTTTGGAACGAGGTCAAGACGAAACTGGCTGGCGGGGGGGTGGTGCTGGATGTGGAATCGGCCTGGTCATGCTTCCTTGGACTATTCCCTAGACCCCGGCATTTGAAACACATAAGTAAGATGAAGGACCTGGCCTATGTCTTGGCCAAACGTAGGATCGCCATGGGCTGGAAGGCGGCCCACAGACCTAGGGTGGAGTTATGGTGGACAGACCTCTTGAGGTGGGCGGAAGCTGAATCCGTAGTCTGGTTTAAAGCGGTCACCAGGGGGGGCGAAGAAGAAGTAGGGCCCTTGCTGGCCTGGCGGCAATTGGTGGCCTCGTTGGCAAACCCTCACCAGGGTGGCAACGAAACAGAGGACCCGGTTGATGGCTGTCTAGGTAGTGTGCCACCCAGTGATGTTCCCGTAAACGATATGTGAGAACCGGCTCTAGTTTAAAGGGGGAGGGGGAGTTGGGGAGTTTGAAAATGTGTTGAAATATGATGCTTTCTATGTTTTGAAACAGTTGTAGTGTGTTTGTTTGACCTTAAAAAATAAAATAAAAATATATTTAAATAAAAAAACTCTGCAAATTGGATATTATCATTCTAATCCAACCTTTCCTGGTGTGAGATATTCATAGAGGCTTTATAAATTATGGCTATGCCCCCTCCTCTCCTGTCCTCTCTGTTAAAGACTTGAATTATATAATTTTCGGGTACAAGCTTATGAACTATCGCTTGAGACCCCTTTGTAAACCAATTTCTTTTAGTCAGTTTTGCCCAGATTGCTTTCCCGGATAGATTTTCATTGTCCGGCCAGGACTCAAACATCCTCAACACAACACTCACGTCCCAGAGGCATGAATATTTCGGAGTCGGTGGTCTCATGCATTTAACTCCCTTCAGTAATCTACAGATCAAGGGGTGTTCCCCCACCGGTTTTCCTTCTATATATTTGTGACCGGCAGATATCGCTGATCTATAAGTGTTAATTGCTCTATATGCCTTGACTTGCGCTGCCTGGGCTGCTAAAAAATTCACCACGTGAATCACATCTGTTCGTACGGGATGCACTTCCCTCTCCATGCACCAATTACTCCATTTGAACAATGCCACTCTGTAGGAATTCCTGGTCCCCGGGCCCCTAATTCTCTGATAAATTCTTGAGCTGTCCCCGAAAGACCTGGCTTTGCCCAGGATCTTCTGAAATCGCCCATGTTATCAGGCTCAGGTTCCCTGCTTGAACCAGTGGGTGAAGTTCTCCGGCTGGGCCCAGCACTATGTCCTATCTGTGTGTCAGTAGAATTGGAAAAAATCGTAAGACATTTCCAGAAGATCTGGGAACCATGCTTGACCCCTCCAGTCGGGTGTCACTAAAATTACTGTTGCTCCCTGTCTCCTGATCTGTACCACAGTTTGTGCTATCATGGCAAACGGCAGGAATGCATATTCCATCGCTGGTCCCCAAACCTGGAGAAAGACATCTGTTGCTACTGCTTCTGAGTCTGGTCTCCAGCTGAAATATCTGGAGATATTCTTGTTCAGCCTCAAGGCGAACAGGTCCGTCTGATATGGACCTCTCTGATGCACGATCTCCTGGAATACTGACTCTTCCAGTCGCCAATCGCTGGAGTCCCTCAAGTGTCTCGAGTTCCAATCTGCAACCTGGTTCAGTTCCCCCGGCAGACGTTTCGCCATTACGCTGACTCCTCTCTGGAGACATAGGTGCCAAAATTATTTTGCTATCTCCGCCTGCATTCTTGACCTCGTCCCTCCTAGTTGGTTTATGTACCTGACTACTGAGATGTTGTCCATCTTGAGCAGGATGGCGCATCTCGCTCCTTCCCAAGTCCAGCAACGGACTGCAAAGGATCCTGCTAACAGTTCGAGACAGTAGATATTAAGGCCTAATTTCTCGCTTGACCACCCCCCCCCGATGAACTGGTCACTGCACCTGCCACCCCAGTCCCAGTGGCTGGCATCTGATTCTATTACTTGGTCCGGGGAGGAGTCAAATATCGCCCTGCCATTCCATGCCTCTATGTGGTGGTACCACCATTCTAGTACCGTTCTTGCTTCCTGCCAAATGGGTACCCTCTGCTTGTAGGATAAACCCTTAATAAGATGTTCTATTTTCAACCGTTGCAATTCCCTGCAATGCAGCAGGCCTTGAAAAATTGCCTGAATCGAAGATGACAGTCGGCCTACTAGCCTTCAGGGAAATAATTTCCTGTGTCATCATGTTCTTTAATTCGCTCTTGATGGATTTCACCTTCCCCATGGGTAAGCTGATGGTGCCCTGCACTGTCTCCAGGATGAAGCCCAAGAACTCCATTGACTGGGCTGGATCTAATTCCGATTTCTCCCAGTTGATTAGAAATCCTAATCGCTGCAATAATTCTGTCACTATCCTGATGTGTCCCACTAACGTTTCCGTGTCCTGGCACATTATGCATAAATCATCCAGGTATATAATCAATCTGATTTCATGTTCTCTGAGGTGCCCCACTACCGGTTTCATCAGTTTGGTGAAGCACCGAGGGGCTAACGCTAGCCTGAACTGCAAGCTTGTGAACTCCCATTCCTCTCCCTTCCAGAGGAACTGTGATAGCCTCCTCTGACTCTGATGGATCAGTATCGTCAGGTAAACGTCCCTGAGATCTATCCTTACTAGGCAATCCCCTCTCTGTAGGATGTCCCTCAGTAGATAAACTCCTTCCATCTTGAAGTGTCTGTATATCAAGAATGAATTCAGTGCTCTGAGGTTTATCACTGGTCTAACTTTTTGTTTGCCTTTCACTGGAAACAAATTGTTTACAAATCCTTTCTGTTCTTCTGTGGCCGGGCTGATCACCTTTTTTGTTCTTAGCTGTTCTACTTCTCTGTCTAGCAGTACTTCGTCCTCCCTGCTGAACCCTATCTCTTTGGGTGGGAAGTCCTGTATTAGATCTTGCCATAATTCTAAACGAAAACACTGAACCGTTTGCAGAACCCATGCATCTGAAGATATTTCTACCCAACTTTGTGCGTGCAGCGCCACTCTCCCTCCCACTGGAGGTATCCCCGCTACTCTTTTCTCTTCTCACCTGTGGCATTTTGTTGTTGCTGTCTGCTGCTGCCTCTCCAGTTTCTGTCTCTGCCTCTTCCCCTGGAAGGGAAGAATGGGTTGGCCCTTCGGTCCTCCGGCTCTCTCCATTGAGGTCTATAACTGTAGGACCTGTGATAAGGGTACCGGTTGGCCAAGCGGCCCTTGCCTCTGCCAGCCTTATCAAAAAACTTTCTTCCAAATATCTTCTTGAGTGAAGCCTGTGCCTTGTCCATAGATGCATAAGTATTGGCAAACATCGCCATATCTTTCATGAAAGACTCTCCGAATAATTTGCCTTTGGCTGCTGCCACCAGTTCTGATAGGGCCAGCTCCCCCAGCTTTGAATCCATCTTCATTAAGATAGATCTCCTTCTCTCCATGGCTATCGCGCTATTTGCATTTCCCAGAAGACATATCGTCCTTTGGGTTCAGCCGACAATGATCTCAGGGTCAATGGCTTCTTTCTTTTGCTTGTCCTCCTCTGCTAGCTGTCATATCCTTGTGATTGGTCTGACCATAACCAGCAATTTATCTTGGCAGGATCCCCAAGAACGGTCTATGCCCTTCTTGACATCTCTGCCATATCTCCCCAGGATTGTTAACATCATTTCATCAATCTCGGATGTCTCTGCCACTCCATCCGGCACCCTGAGTAGAGGTCATTTTGACCTCATTTTGTTTCTGGCCTGTTTACTTAATGGAGCTCTGAGACTCTTCTTTACGTATTCTGCAATATTCTCTGGGGGCTCCCATTCTGATGACCTCAGGTGTACCAGGGCATGCAGGTCAAATTCATCATTCTCATTCTCGGGTCTTCCTCTCTTGCCCCTGGGCTCTCGCCCTTCACTCGAGGAGGAGGTTTGATATTCTGACGAGCTGTGCTTGTCGTTGCTCATGCAGTCTTTGTCAGATGTGTCTTCTGAATTATATTCATATCTCGCTCTAGACCACGCCTTCCTCTTGCCACTTTTGTGCTTCCGTGGCGAACCCAGGGAGGGGGGCTCTGGGCACTAAAAACCCTGCTAGTTTTCTTTTTTCTCCCCCCTTTATCCCTGCCTGCTTTTCTAAGTTCTGTCATATCCCGAGAGAAAGTCACCAGGTCTTTCATTAGTCCCCTTTCCTCTCTCCTGGGGGCCCTCCCAGCACTCATTACTCTCTGTAGCGCCTGACTCATCCTCATGCCACTTACGTGGGGTCCTTCTGAGTCTTCCTCTGAGTACCCTTCCTCAAGAACCATCTGCTACAAGGTAAGCCGGAGGGCTGTATCCGAAAGCAGAGTGGATCTCAGCTGATATTTCATTCATCATTTTTCGGCAGCGCACCAGTGTGCTTATTTGTTTTATTAAGCAATCCGTTGATGCACAGCATTACTGCACCGATGAAAATCTTGTGCCACCATTGCATACCACGAGGCAGCAAGAAGGCAGAGATGGCCACTCCACAAGACAAGGTGGATGTTGCAGCCTATCTTTGCCATTATCCTCGAGGCTGACACCTGATTGGCCGCGCCTCCCCTCTTCAGCCCCAATCATATACCGGCAGGTGTACGCCGGCTCATTTCGTAAGGCTCTTACCCTGTCCCGAGCCTGTCAGAGCCGGGAGGGCCATGGGACGTGCTGAGTGTCTGGCCCTGCCTTATCCGCACTCACGTAGCTGCTTGGATCGACGCTTACCCCTGTACTTTACAGCGAATGAACTCACTATTGACTACCTGCTTTTTGTCCATGTCCTGTTAGCCCAGCAACAACTGTAAGTTCAGAGCTTTGCCAGGATAACACTATTACCTGTATTTTGTTTGCACTCACCCCTGTAACCACTTGCATAACTAATGAATGCTCCATGTCGCCTTATTCATGGTATCACTGTGCTCCCTAGTTCTTTATCTTAATCATTGTATGCCCCGTAATAGTGCGCACATATAGATTGTTAACCCATCATTAACCTGCTCATCTCTTAAGGACGGCGGACTATACCACAACTCGTGTACAACTTACTTTCCCATTGTACCTACCACCATAAAACCTGTTCCCCTAACGATACATAAGCGTCTATATACTCTCCCCATTGCTGTTTTAGAAACTCACATCATACGTGTGTATAATCCTAGAAGACGTAAAGCGCACCTAACCACAACTGCTCTGCCTCCTCTGCTGTGATTATCCATGTTTACCTCTCCACGTACATGCCACATTAATGTATAAAATCTTACGCTATTGATTTACAATGATATATCCAACTGTAATGCTGAACAACTGTGGTCTCGTGCCTAGCCTTCGTTTTAGCTTGAGTGCCGGTCTGTCTGACTCATTACTGGATTTCCTTTCTCCTGCCTATATAGCCCTCTTCCTATTCAGGTGAAACTGTGCCTTGGAGAGTAATACGTGTTTGCCGACGTATTGTTGATCCCATTGCCTGCCCCACTACTTGCTTGCCTAAGTGCCCGATCTGCCAGGTACGCGATATGGCTTGTCATTGTTGCCGCCCATTGTGATCACCATTGTGTATAACACTGCCCCTTATGTTCACCATTGTGTAATAACCCACAGCTACCGCTACTACTCTTGCCTAGGTTGACCCTTCCCACTATGTTCACCATTGCCTAGGTTGCCCAGGTTGATCCCACTGTGCTCACTAATGTTTTAGCCTACTGTATCCGCTAACATTCCTGCCCACAGTGTTCTTGCCCTTTGGTTCTCTTTTGAACCAGCCTATTATGAACCAGACTTTTGAACCAGACTTCCACTGGCTTTGCCTACCATGGTCTCTATTGAACTTGCCTATTGTGTCCTAATTTTATCCCTCATTCCTCACATCTGAACTAGCCCACTGTGTCCACCTCCGATCCTGCCCACTTGGGCACCACTGCTCCAGCCTTATTTCACCCACTGTGACTACTATTAAAGTAGCCTATTACACCATTATACACACTATTGCTTTCACCCACCACATCCTCCACTGTGCCCACTGTGCTCACTACTGAACCAGCTTACTGTCTCCTCCACTGACTCTACCCATTGGGCGCATTACTTGAAGCATCTGGATTAGGGAAGTTCCTGCTCACTGTGCTTAATAGTTAACTCGCTCACTGCCCAATTGTGCCTTATCCTACCCCATAGTACTAGTCTCCAAGCTGCCCATCTTTTCCAGCCTGACTCTTATCAAATCCTCACCACTATGGCCACATTCCACAGAGTCACCCTCGCCATGGCCTCCTTCCTACCATTATTCCACACCATCACCCAACAAACTTCCTACCACCTCTCACGCCAATTATCCCACTGCCGGTCCACACTAGGAACCTGAGATTGGGTTCTTGCTTCCCTAACCACAAAGTCACTCTAAGGTTGATAAGTCAACACACCGTGCCCACACCTGATAAATGCATCCTTTCCTCATGCTCAGCAGCCACGCCCAAGCCTTCTCAACCTCCCAACCTTCTGCTTTCCACTAATATTTCACCACACCCATCTAACCCTAGCACAGGAGAACCTATACCGTCTCCTCTGCCATCCGCCATCAAAGGAGCACTCATCAATTCTCGCTCACTAGTAGCCCACACCACTGAGATTGCCGACCTCATCACAGCCAACCGCCTGGACTTCCTGGCCATCACAGAAACATGGCTCCACCAGGCAGCAGGCCCAGCACTCTCCTTAGCACTGCCAGAAGGATATACGATTATCAGGGCAGATAGAAACTCAGGCGAAGGAGGAGGAGTGGCCTTCCTCTCAAAAGCCCACCTGGGCCTTAGAGCTACCTCCCTTACCAGCCTCCCTTCTACAGAGCTCCTGTCAGTGAAATTCGCACTCTCAGCCACCCAAACTATGCTCATATACCTCATCTACAGTCCCCCTGGCCCAACTTCCTCTTTTGAGGAAGACATCACTTACCTCCTCTCCACCAACACCAAACTTGGATCCCAAACCATCCTCCTGCGAGACCTCAAACTAGGTCTACAGGACCCTAACGACCCTCACGCCATAGCTGTGGAAAACTCCATAGCCCAACTGGATTTCAAACACAGAGTCACAAAACAGACAAACTCCAAAGGTCGAATACTGGACTGGGTGTCCGACCTCAACTGTTCCATCACGATTCTACAAAATGATCCAGTGGCCTGGTCGGACCACCATTTCATCTCGTTCTCTATCTCTGGATCCACCCTTCCCAGCACCCACTATAGCTCCACACACCCTATCCAGAAATTGTGGAAATATCACTATTGACAGTCTCCGGCCCCTTATCAATAACATCCTGGACTTGTCCAAGTTCAAGAACCTTGACCCCGACAAATTGGTCGACCTATACAATGATACTCTTAAATCAGTCTTAGACACCTCGGCACCTCTCAAACCAAGAAAAGCTAAACCCAATGCCGATGTTAACAAATCGTACACACCTGAACTAAAAATCCTTAGAAATACCAATAGATCGGCGGAAACCACATGGCGTAAATCACCCACCAGTGATAATAAAATCTTGTTCACCTCAGCAGCCGCAACCTATAAAGCGGCAATCCAATCAACCAAAAAAGGAGCCTATAACACCAGAATCCATAACGCCAAATCAAGTACAAACGAGCTCTTTAGTATCCTAAAGGAGCTTGAATCCCCACCACCTGCCTCCCAGGACTGCACCAAGGATGCGGTATGGTGCACAAAAATCCAGCAAGCACTTGCTGACAAAATCACCCTATTACAAAGCAAGATTGATTTTAAAAAGACTAGCCTCTCAAGCGGCCAGCATCCCAAACCAACGCTAGAGAAAAGTCAGCCGCATTGTACACCATTCACGTTCTCCCAAGTAACACTAAAGGAAGTGGAAGACATCATTAAAAGTCTGAAACCTTCTCATTGTCAAGGTGACATCTGCCCAGCTTCCATCATTAAGGAAGGAGCTAAAGACCTGGCCCCTTTCATCACCACAATGATAAACTCATCCTTCAAGTCCAATCAAGTCCCCAACAATCTCAAGGAAGCTTAGGTTATTCCTCTCCTAAAAAAAAAACAACCTTGATCCAAATATCCCAACAAACTATAAGCCCATTACCATCGTCCCCTTCCTCTTAAAAATTCTTGACCGAGTTGCATATCTGTAAAATCAGAAGCATCTAGAGGAAAATGACCTACTAGGCCTTAAACAATCCAGTTTCAGGCCAAGACATGGAACGGAGACAGCTCTGTTAGACTTGAAGATCCAAATGGATTAGGCGAAGGACAAAGGCAAGCTAGCTATCCTCCTACTCCTAGACTTGTCAGCGGCCTTTGACCTCGTTGACCACCAAATCCTCACTGGGCACCTCACCACAGCTGCAGCATTCTCCACCAATGCATCTGATCGGGTCAACTCCTTTCTCTCCAATCGGACCACCAAAGTTTTTCCCCCATCAGCCTCTGCAGAACCAAGTCCCACACTGTGCGGAGTCCCTCAAAGCCCATGCGTGTCACCCACATTATGCAACATAGTTACGTAGCCACTATTCGATCGCCTGGACAACTTGGGTGTCTTCTACACTAATTATGCAGATGACACCCAAGTCCTCATCCCCCTCACTGGCTGCTGCGACCAAGACTCTAAACTACTGAACGATATCTACCTAGAAATCCAGGCCTGGATGGCCACTAACAGTTTATGCCTTAACAATGATAAGACTGAGCTCCTGATTGATGGCACTCAGGCACGCCTGAACAAGCTTAACCATAGGTACTCGTCATTCGACATTGACAGCAACGCGATCAAAGTATCAAAAAAATAAAAACACTGTGGGTCTATATTAACTCAACACTGTCCCTCACAAAAAATAATCAACAGTGTGGCGGCCTACACCAAGCTAATCTACAGTTGTTAATCTTACATGACTACCAGAGCATTAGCACTGTCAAAAATGGACTACTGCAACACACTCTTCCTAGGCTCTTCTGAACTTAACCTAAACAGGCTCCAGATCCTCCAAAATAATTCACTGAGAGCAGCACTCAGCCTGCCCAGGTCCAGCCACATCTCAACTTTTTGGGGCAATGCCAACTGGCTGCCAGTTCATGACAGAATCACTCTCTGTACCTTGGTTATTATGCACAAGTGCCTCACGAACACAGCCCCTAAATACTTGTCCGATAAAATCTGTAAACACCAACCTTCCCGCACCACCAGATCAGCCCTTTCTCACTGCCTTGTAGTACCTAGGTTCAACCTAAAAACGGCTGGAGCAGCCAGCTTCCCAGTCCAAGCAGCCAAACGATGGAATTCCATACCCCTCTCTTACAGACAAGAATCCTCCTTCCTGACATTCAAAGCTGGAATAAAAAACTGGTTGAGCAATAAGCCCCTCCAATGAGGTACCCGTCGTCTGTATCTTGTTACCGTCTCGCACCTCTTCTCTGCTTGCCGGATGCACTTATGATTATGCTATTTGATGTCAGACCTATCTGTAACTATTGGTCTTCCCAGCTGTTACTGTATTGTGCTTTTCCATGTATGTAACTCCCAAGTTTTTCCAGCGCCCAGTTACCTCAGGGTTCGGTGCGCGATGTAAATAATAAACAAATACAAAAATACAAATACCCACTCATAATAGCGGTTGTGCCGTGTGTCTTGCCTTTGCAGTTGTCTTGGGTTGCCCCCGTCAGTTTCACTCTTTTCTTCGTAGCTAGGCGGGTCTAATGCAATTCTCAGTATTGCTTGGGACTGTGCCCGTCTTAAACATATATATATAGTATGATACTATATATGAATATAGAGCCTCACCTCCTCCTGAGACAGTTATCTGTTCTTTAATCACAGCTTTTCCTAGGACTGTGCCCATCTATGGAGCAAACAGATTTTATCACAATCTATGTCATCTTAAAATGTTTGCACTAGGGCAAAATGTTATCAGCATTCAGCAAAAGGTGTCTACTACATTTCTTTTCATGTTACGCAGCAAACATAGCAAATAAAACAGCCTGCTCCAATTTCCCCCGGTGAAAACATTTTAGGATAATACCGATTGGGGCTGAACCTATTAGCTCCGTTCTCTATTATGAGGACAGCACAATTCGTGCTACATTTATTTGTTCCACCTTTTGCACCTGTGCAAATCTTTGATAATCTGGATTCAGGGCGTCATTGGAGAAAAATCACATGACACTTTTTTATTTTATTTTTATTTTAAAATTTGTAATGAGGTGACCTAACTAACCCTGGGCTTGGGCATCGAAGCGCAGAATTGAAACAGGGAAGGGCTGCAAAAGCACCCAAAAAAAGAATCATTTTGAGCTGAAATAATTAGATTGCAAGCAAAGGTTTTCACCATTTTACGCAAATCAAGCAGGGGAGGGAACAAGCAGAAGAAAAACGGGCAATGACTTCCACATATGGAGAAGGGAAGATGTGTGAGATGTTCTCACTTCAGGGGTCAAAAGACAAAATTACGTCTAAACTACGGGTAGCCCGAAAGCTGCCAGAGAAGATCAGACGATTTGGATGAATGTGCAGGATTGCCAAACACCATAGTCAGGTGCATGCTTGGGGCCCAATTCATTGAATTTTTGGCATGGTTCAAACTGACTTTGTACTGACGACAATGCAAAGTCACTTTTCAGCAGTGCAAGGTCACTTTGAACCATGCAAAAAATTCTATGAATCGGGCCCTAAGGATGAGCACACATGCAACGTGATAGGCGCATATGCTGTTTGATGACTGTGCGCTTTCACGATTTTTCAGTACTGATGGCCCCGTTCATTGAATATTTTCCCGGTTCAAAGTGAATTTGCACTGCTGAAAAGTGTCTTTGCACTGACGACACAAAACCTGATTCATGGAACTATGCAAAGTGTATTTTTGCCGTGCAAAGGCCAGGCAAAGTCATCGCACAGTAATTTTTGCAGTACAAAATGACTACCCAGACTTTGCACAGCAAAAATACACTTTGCACAGTTCCATGAATCAGGGTTTGTGTCGGCATTGCAAAAGTCACTTTTCAGCAGTGCAAATTCACATTGAACCGGGCAAATATTCCATTAATGGCGCCCTGAGGGTCCAGGTTGCAAAAGGGGCAAGTTGCCAGGGGAAAATGATGTATTGCTTTTTGGGGACCAATCATGCTCTGCGTGGGATCTGAACTAGATGTAGGCCGTGCCTCACTTATAGGGCCCAGTTATTGTCCACTGGTTTTGTCATTCGTCTTTTGCTCGGCCAGTCTCTTGGTTGCATAGCTTCTGTAGGCCGCTTGTGATTTGTGTGCTTGCAAAGGAGATGTAAGCAGGCCTGTTTTGTCAATTGTACATGTATTTTGTGCATAGGTAGATAAGAGCAACAAATAAAAATCGAAAAGGGAAAGAGCAGTTTTAACACAACCGGGAGGGCAAATCCTGAACATACAAAATAGCATGTCAGGTAAATGGTTGGAAAAGGACTACCAGGAGGGAGAGGCCATATTCTGGAACCAGAAAGCGAGTTTAGCTAATTGTGCAGGACCAGTAGAGTTCTCAGACCACATTACTATGGACGAGTCAATCTTGTAGTGCAAGGCATCACAGAGGAAAATAAAGAAGGGAAAATCAAAGACTACAGGATTCGGGCCATGAAGCAGGGAACGTTACTATCATAACTTGGAACACTCTAGCTAGAGAGGTGAAAATGGCAGATAATGCCTAACTGCAGTTTCAGTCAAACTCCTGTAGAAACCATGGTTTTGAATCTGATAGAATATTTCAGTTTATGAGACTGAGCTAGGATTTCCAACATATTATGATTTTTTTTTTTTTTTTTGGTTCGCTAAATTACATTAACCTTTCAAAACAAAAATGTTTTAAATTACAAATCGCATCATAACACATCAGGAAGAGACAAAAGAAACAACAAAAAAGTATAAAATCAACATATAAATAGCTTGACAAACTTAGTTCAAAGCATAAGCCACATACAAACTAAAACCTGAGCATAGAGAATTTAGCAGTCCAAAATAAAATAATCTGAAGTGACTATGTGTTATTTTTAAATACACTATAATCAACTTGATTAATACATAATCAATCTATGACAATACTGAGCTTAAAAACTGCATAGTGGCTATTCTTATTGAAATTTTAGGAGTAGCAAATAATGTATTCCACAATTCATCATCTGAGCGCATCAGGTAATGTGTTTGAGTTAACTTGTGTAAAACAGTTTTCCTTTGCTTCCTCAAAGCAACACACACATTAGTAGGTGTTTTAATGTCTCTTCCATTCCAGCAAGTTTGCAGAATCGACAGTACGAGGTATCAAGATGGATTAGTCCCCTTCTCAATAAGATTTGGGTAGTTGGCCATAGATTCATACGAAATCTTAGAATTTGACTTCTGAGTGCATTTGACGGACACTTCAATAGATAGTTAGCTGTTTAACGAAAATGTTTATGACCAAAAGAAGGTCTATCAAAATCTCTTAGCAATAAGCATTTCTGTTGGGTGTAATGCCAATCCAGTTGGTATAGCTTAAGTTTAGCTTTTGTTGGATTATTAAGCAGAAGATCTAATGAAATGTTGGCTTCAGACAAGTCAGAAAGTACACTGTCTCTCCAACTAGATGGAAAGGAGTGTGGGGACAACAGTAGATAATTAGCCAATATTGAAAGCAAATTATTCGTGGCAAGGCCCAATAGATATTTTTGAAAGAGACAGCATCTCTTCCACGAAACTTGAATGTGGATTGATAAAATGCCCAATTCAAATCGCAAGAGAGCGGTTGGCGTTGAGTTGGGAAGTTTGAGCACTTTTTTCCAAAATTGAGCCTCCGCTCTATCCCAATACAGTTGCTTTTCTGGAAGCCAAGTTTCAGCACCGTAGGTAATAATGGGGATAACTTTCTGTTGGAAAAAGGTTAGTACATGAGCACAAGAAAATTTACCAAACTTAGCCTGAAGAACTTTGGCCTGAGAAATTAAAGTATAGAGTTTACCAGTTATACTACCTTTATGAGTAGTATTGGCAGGAGAGTTACTGAATGCAACACCAAGAGATTTATAATCGTTGACTATGGCGTGTTTTTGGTTCTGAAGGACTCACTCATAATGTTTGGATTGGTTCGATTTCCTTGATTTGGGTTTTTTCCAAATTAAACCTTAGATTCTTTTCGGCAGCAAATGTTTCTAGTTGGTTAAGCAGAGACTGCAAGCCACTTGGAGTTTGTGAAATGAGAACCAGGTCATCCGCATAGAGAAGCCATGCGATGACCTGGTTACCCAACTTTGGGGCATCATTTGTTACCTTCAAAAATTCAACTCCCATGTCAAGGATGAATAAATTAAACAGAGTTGAGGCTAGAATGCAGCGTTAATGTGGATTAGAATACGCATTTAATGTGGATTATCTCTGCTAGTAGTCCACTCAAATTCAATTTGACCTCATTGTTGTATTTGTGTGCAGGAGTTTTATAAGTGAAATAAGAGGTGGTGGGCAGCCACATTTCAGCAATTACGGTGTTCGCGAAGTTTGCAAAGTTTGGCAGTCCTGCAGATGAGTCTGCCTTTCAGCTCGTTTGTGGGAGGATCCACGTAAGCCCAGCAGACCTCCGCGGAGCGGAACGCGGAGCTCGCAAAGTTTGCAAAGTTTGGCAGTCCTGCAGTCCTCGTAGACAATGCAGGGAGCAGGACCGCCTGTCCCGGACGCCGGGAGAAATGACAGGCATCGTGAGCCAGAGCCTGAATTAGAACGTTTGGACTCGCTGGAGCTGTCGCCTACTCCAAGGGTTCTTCGGAGCAATTCCAAGTCCGCTCCTCAACGTGAACGTGAACAAAGATCCCTGTTGAAAAGAGGTAAGAACCTCGAGGCTGCTGCCTTAGATGCTAAGCCCATGGCAGCCACCGCACCCGCTACATCCCCCGGCTACAATGGAGGGGAAGGGAGAAGAGTAAATCAACTCCCGAGTAGAGACATGGCCGAGAATCCAGCTGAGATCGATATGGCCCCCTTTCAGGAGACTGCCGCCGCCCCCAGGCGCAACCGCTCAGATGATGCAGAGCTAACACAGGACCAGAGCGCTGCTTGGGCGAGAGGTCTTCCAGCTAAGCCTTCCAGAGGGTGGACTGACCTGGACCTTGCCCTGGTCCTGCGTACCAACAAGTGCGGGGGGATCATGGAGGCTTATAAAGATCTGAAGCATAGAGAAAATACCCATACGGGAAATCTAGGAGTTAACACGATAGAGGTGCCGTCTCTATCGATTTTGGCAACAACCAAGAAAGGGCAAACGGAAATGAGTACAACACTGGAGACAAAGGGGAACCTGTCCAAACCCAGCCAGAACCCAAGCATAGACACTAAAATAACAACAGAATGCTCCGGAGCAAACGGGCCGGGGCCGCACACGTTGGGGACGTCAGGGTTGACAGATAAACCGCTGACCATGACTAGGGCACTAATCCATACAAACACGCCCATACTATAGATTGAGAAGTGGAAGCCAGACTTAATTCCACTGTCGGGAGCAGCATGCCCCAGGCAATCAAAGACGGATCAGTTGAAACCCGGGCGAACGAGGTCAATCGAAAAAAGTCTGAGGATGGACTCTAGTGCTGTCTTTATAGAGAGCACTAATATGGAAATGAACTCAGAGCCGGGGGACTGGGTGGATCTATGCCACCCGGTAGGCGAAACTGCCAAAGGCTCAAAAAAGATCAATAGACAAGTGCAACAAAACGACAATATATCAAGAAACAAAGCGGAAAGCAAATAACCCAAAGGTGCCCTGCAAACCTAAATCGTCAAGATGAAGGAGAATCGAAGCAGAACGAGAACAACACAAGCACTAAAGAAATGAAAAAACCAAATCATGTGGTAGTCAAAAAACATGTCGCGGGCACGCTCCAGAAACCCATATTATCAAATGTTGTATTCAACTTCTTCAAGACCCACCAGAAAAAACGAAAATTAGAGCCAGATGATGAAATATCTGACGCCGACATTTTGGCGGTGATTGAGGGATCGCTCCCTGCAATTAAAGCAAGAAAAACTGAAACAGATATTTAAGAAACAACAAGACATGAGGAGAGGGGGCCACCAACAGTGGATACGCTGGGGATAAACCCAAGGAAAAACGAACTGCATGAAGCAAACCCTGCTGAAATATTCATGCGAAACCACATAACGCTTAAAGAAAGTGACAATCAGAGTCCAAAACAGACTGAAAAAAAAGCAGTGGTCATCGATTCGATAAACCTGACTAAAGACATCAGAGAAAAGCACATCAATATGGGAGTTTCAAAGGAAACAGAGGAGTGCGCAAAGAACCCCCGAAAAATTAATGAAACGCAGTGTCAACTCCAGCAGAGACTAGAGGAGGCCGCTCCGTGCCCGAAATCTGTCAATATTGAAAATTCCAATGCTACAGGGAAGCTCCCCCAAACTGTGAGTCCGACGTCTAGGAGTGGATCCACGGCCGAAATACGGCCTAAGAGACTAAGTCCGGAGGCTTCATCGAGGAACGGGGCAACAGTTGAAACCTGCTCTCAGCCACAGTCATAGCAAGAGGTGATCTCCCAACCTAAACTTGTGAAGACTCATGATAAACAGCCCCATTCCCCATGCAAGACGCTCAGAATGGAACAGACGGAGTTACATGAGTCTGCCGTTGGTGTAGGGCACAACTTGAGACCTGAGAATCGGAGGGGAAGTGGAATAAATACGGAGCCATGGAGATCCCACGACCATGATTCAGGTGCAAAGACGCAAATGAGGGACCAATCGTGGACAGAAGCCCATCTGCAGCCTATAGAAAGAGGTGAAAAGCTGAAAAAACCAGTCAAAGAGGGAATAACATCTAACTCTAATCCTTTCAGAACCTCGCTTAATTGCTCTGAAACATCAGAAGTCATAAATGGGCGTTCGTTTGGTGTAACTTTAACACAACAATTCAACACCTGCCCCAGTAGGGAATTTCAGAACACGCCGGGTAAGCACAGGAGATACAGTGAAATTACACCTGACCATCAAAGACCATCACCAAACAAAAAACAAGATTTTACCACAATTATGGCGGCACTTACAATTGCCCTTGCACCATTTTGCAAACTATATGAAACTATCAGAGACGCAACAAAAGATAACACAACGATTCTATGTAAGATCCAATCTAAGATAGATTTCTTAGAGGGATATATCACGGCCATAGAGGCTAAAACTAGTAAGCAGGATACAAAATAGGCGGACAAAATGGGCAGAAAGGAAAGTAGCTATAAGAGAAAAACAGATGGTAAAAAAGACCATGGACAGAGCATCCCAGACAACTCCAAAGAAGGAGAGGGGAGAGATGGAACCAATCTTTACTAAACAGAAAATGACAAACCCAAGTGATCTCCTTGAGCAACAAAACCAGAGTACCAATCTGGGAACAAAAACAGTGATAAATCAAAAGAAAAAACTGGCGTTACGATTGGCAAGTGACACCAACAAAGGTGAAACAGATAAAAAGAAAAGTGAGATCTCCAATTCAAAAAAAGAAGTGGAAATAATTAATCTAATACAAAGCCCACAATACCAACCTGCACAAGCGAAGTCACAGCGAAAAGTCAGCAAATGACAGAAAAATCGCCGAAAACGGTGGAGGAATTTATGAGAACAAGCCCACTGATGGATCTTTCAGTACACTTCAATACGGAAGCAGGAGGAGAAAATCCCAGGGGCCCAGAGGGACCTACAGAGGAACTCCATTGTGATCTTCATAGTAGAAAGGAAACAAGAGGCAAAAAGGTGACAGGAAAAACAGGACCAACACCTTTCAAGGAGAAAGACTCGCCACGAACCCAGAGGAATCCCGCTCATGGATCAACTCCATCGAAGCAACAACCACAGCGTCATCATGAAGAAAATTTAAGGAGAAGAGATGAGCGGGAGATCAGGGCAAAGTCTTGCAAACCACAGGGAGAGAAATCCAAGATCTCGCATAGCCCTCACAAGGAGTCAAGAATATTCAAATTAGAGCAAACGTTGTGTAAAACCAAATATATCGTGCTGAACAGGAAAACAAAACTATATATATTAAGTAAAATACACTGTCTGCAGCATCTAAAGACTGAAGACTTCATACTAATAGAACCCTATCAAAGGGACCAAAGGGCAAAAACGTACCTCCACATTAAAAACAAGGCAATAAAAGATGTCCCGGATGAAGCATACAAGGACATACAACAAGCAGGGTATACCCTGACAGAATTACATCTATTCAAGACAGATCGAAAAGCGCAGCCCACAAAGAAAAGTGGCGAACACAAAGTGCATTACATATCCAAAACGAAAGATCTATATAACAGTAAAAGACAGGCACCGATTCATCACACGGGATATGAAAGCGATCGCCATTATGAGTGGGAAAAACGAGAACCAAGGAATGAGAGAGACAGATGGAGAGATCCTAAAGTCACCTAAGATCAAAATGAAAAGCACTTGGAGAGGGGGGGTCAGTCACGTGATAGAAGGGATCGACACTGAGCTGAATCTCCCAACAAGCCCCAGGCGACCCGGACAAAGAAAGAAGTTTCAGAAAAAGATGGCAGAAAAGGAAAAGATTGTGAAACAAAGAGTGTAGGCACGCGAGAAAATAGAGCACCAAAAGGACCATGGAACTGGTTAAAAGCGATGTTAAAGCCACACACCGATAAATAGCAATCACCAGGAGGTGGGACCAGAGATCTACCCCCTCCGACGACTGATCAAGGTACCGATCAAGAAACCACAACGCAAAAATGTCTATCTATGGCCTTGTGGAACATGAGAGGCCACCAGCACCTGAGAAACCCGGAGAATCAGGATCTAGGGGCGTATGACATCTTATGTCTTCAGGAACACTGGCTAACAGAAAAACCAGCATTGGACGGCTTTGAAATTGCATTTTCGCAAGCATCGAAGGGCCTGTTTGGACGGCCGTCCTCAGGGCTCCTGATAGCCATAAAGTCGGGGGTCGGAATATCAAGTATAAAAACCATAGTGGAAACATATGGCATACTGGCAGTCTTAACGACATGGGCCCAGGAAGAAACTCGAGGAAAGGGAATTGAAAAAGCAAAAATCGCCTTTATAACAACATATTGGAACCCGGGAAGAACCACGACAGCAGATTTATGCAGACAAATAGCAAAAACAATCGATGACATCATTGTGGAAGACCCTCTGGCAAATATAATAATATGTGGAGATCTAAATGCAAATTGCAGCACGGATAAGGTGATAACTTTGCCAAAGAAGAAGAAATCCCCAGCAGAAGAAAGAGGAACATCTTGGCTGAGGCTCATGAAATCGAGAAATCTCCACAATGTGGCAGCATTGAAATCTTGGAAGGTAAAGATTCCCACATGGGAAAGGGGCGTATCCAGAGCCGATATTGACTACTTTTTCATCTCCCATAGTCTACTGGCAAGTATAGAAGACTACTCGGTGACCAAAACGCAAGAAAGCGATCACAATCTTGTGGCTATAAAATGGAAATGATGACGACCTGTACCCCAGAGGTACAGCAATCCAATTGAATTGAATAACCAACAAACCCGCATTCGGTTCACTGCAGCAAATATTGAATGCATCACCGAAAAGTACAAAACAGGTATTCAGTCACGAGGAGACAAGAAGCAAAGCCCGGACTATTTACCTCTCTTACTACAGTACAGGATGAAGCCGCAGGGAAACAACCAAAAGCTATGGCAAAACATACATACATATGACAAAGAGGTTGTAGAAAGAAAGAGAACCCTGAGAAAACTGAAGAGACAAACCATCAAGAACTCGCCAACAGCATGGAATACATTGAAACAGGAAAGCTCAAAATACAAAACCTGGATACGAGGTCATAGATATGAAATGTATCAAAAAGATGCAGAGGAAATGCTGCGCACCTTAAGCACAAAAAAAAATGGAAATTTCTGGGCACTTATCAATAAACCAGATAAGAAGATGGAAAATCAAATAGCAAACGCAATGAGTGAAAGTGCCTGGGTGAAATTCTTCGAAAATCTGTTTAAGGCCACACCACATCAAATACCGAGGGCCGAAAATCCAATTAAAACTCCTTGGATCGACATATCATCAACTGATGACATAAAGAATGTCATAAGGAAATTAAAGAAATCAAGAGCGCCGGGTCCAGACGGATTAAGCAACATTGACTTAAAACAGAATTTGGAGAATTGGGCTGCCTTCATCAGTATCATCTTTGAACAGTGCAGACAGACAAGAGCCCTCCCTGAGTCATGGGTAAACGCGGTGGTGGTGCCGTTTTTCAAACGAGGGCGCCGAGAAGAACCGAGCAATTACAGACCCATCGCCTCACTCGACATAATAGGCAAAATCTTCGCAACGCTCCTTCTGATCCATTTTCGAAACTGGGCCAGATCATCACCGGCTAATGACCCGTTCCAAATGGGTTTCCTAAAGAAGGGAAGCACAACAGTTAACATCTTTATTCTCAACCTGATAAAAGCTAAGGTCAAGCAAGGGTCGCCGACTGTGTTCATAGCATTTGTGGATCTGTCACAAGCTTTTGACAGAGTTGATAGGCGGATCCTCTGTAACAAACTGGAAAAATGGAATTGCCCTGGGGAACTGTTGGACCCTGTAATGGCTCTACATACTAACACCAAACTAAGAGTTTGTTTAAACAATCAAGGCCTTCTATCGCAAGAGATACCGGTGAAGCAAGGAGTAAAGGAAGGCTGCCCTCTGGCCCCGGCTTTGTTTATTGCTTTTTTGGGGGACCTCAAACAGTCGGAAGAAGCAGTAAGAGCCTTTCCACCAAAGCTGGGTAAGGTCAACATATCACGCATACTGTATGCAGACGACTTAATATTACTAGCTCAAACTCAAATCGGCCTATAACGTCAACTTGCCAACCTGGCGCAATATATGGAGCGGAACAACTTAAAAATAAACAAATCAAAAACGAAAATACTGATTTTTGGAAAAAGTGCGAAGAAGCCCCAGGCTGGCTACAATTGGACGTTGGACAAAGTAGAAATTGAAGTGGTCCAAAGTTTTAAATACTTACGAGTCCACATTGATCACTCGGCAAAGGAAGTAACAATCCAGAGCATCTTATGGGAAAAAACAAAAAATCTTGCGGTCCAAATGAAAACCGTAGACCGAAAATATGGCAAATACTCCTTAGTCCCTACGATAGAGTTCTATAAAGAGAAGGTGGTGCCAACCTTGACCTATGGCATGGGAGCTACTGTGAGCATGCCAAAGGACATCTGGCAGAAACTAGAGAGCCATATTTGGAAAACGGTTCTAGGACTGCCCAACGCAACCTCAATGGTGCTGATCAGAAGAGATTTGGGCCTACTCTCCCTAGAAGCAACGGTGGGGCTAAATGCTATGCAACTCTGGAGGAACACTCTTATACAGGACAGCTTGCCTATTTATAAGATAGTCGCAGATGAAATAACAAACCGTCACCTAGATATCTTAAATAAATGGACAGATAAACTGAGAGAAAAGCTTACTGAGATTGCTTGCACTGAAGAGGATGTAAAAAACAACCCAACGAGAGTGAAATCAAAATTGGAAGCACAGGACTGGATAGAAACTTTGGAAAAAGCCCAGGTGAATAAATTGACCAAAGATCGTCCACCAAACTTCAACAAACTAAAGGAACCAATGGGATACTGTATTAAATTTCTAAACAAGTAACTAAGAAAATTGTTTATGAGAGCGCGCTTTAATCTCCTCCCGACCTGTGAAATTCAGGCTACCAGGAGACAAACAAATGAGAAGGCCTGTCGACTCTGCAACCAACTAAACGAGCCAGAAACGATAAAACATCTGCTGTTATACTGTCCAGAGTTAAGAAAAGCAAGAGCCACATACCTGACTAGCCTGTGTACAGATCTTTCGGGAACATTAGAAGATGCAGACATAAAATGGTGGAACAGGCTGATGTCAGGGGAGAAAACAAAATGGACCATTGCAACTGTAAAAATCCTGGAAAGTGCATTTGAATTAATTGCCTCAAAGACTTCGATGATGACCGATCATGAGGTCCCTGATGTGGAACAAGCACTTTAACAGGGAAGAGTGGCTATTCAGGGAGGAATTTTCCCCTGTCAGATCTTCAACTGTTTGACTGTTGTATTCTTATTTTCATTTTGTGGCTCTTGTAAGATGACCAACATCAGTTTTGTAAAAATTGCAAATGCAATTACACACGAATAAAAAAATAAAAAAATTATTGTTGGTCCACAGAGTCGAACGCGACTTGAAAGTCTACAAAGGCCAAGTACAGGGGTTGGCGTCTTGTTGCGTAAACTGATTTAATAGAATTGAGCTTGGCCATGTTAATAGAGGTCCCAACGCCCGCAACAAAGCCAGTTTGAAAGGGATCTCTTTGATTTTAACTAATAGCCCATGTGTTAAGATCTCTCAGAATATTGCGGCTATAGATCTTCCCAGGCGCGTCAAGAAGCGCCATGGGACGATAACTGGCCAGCATTGTGCGATCACCTTTTTTATATATTGGCATCACTATAGCTTGGCACCAAGATGTTAGAATGAGTTGTTTCACTTGAATGGAGACAAAGATGGTGTATAGAATATTTGCCCACAATTCAGGGTGCTGTTTTAAAACAGAATTCGAAAGCCCATCCAGTCCAGGGGCTCTGGAAGAGCTGACCTTATTTATGTAAAATAACACATCTTCTCGATCGAATTTGAGAAGAAAGGGAAGATCAATTGGTTTACACAGCGTTCGATCAGCATTGGTCTGCGGGAGATCATAGATGTTGGTAAAATATTCCACCCAACTTCTTTCTGATACACCATTAATTTGGGAAGATAGCTGAGAGCAAGTTGTAGCCGAATTGATTAGCTTCCAAATCTGAGAGGTGTTTTTTCCCTGAATTGTGTTCAGCCACCGCTCACCATCCCTTTGGAACATTTCCGCTCTGTGACCGTGTAACCATGTCTTGTAGTCGGTCTTCAATTTGCGTAAGGACGACTCGCGATAGTGTGGTGGAAAAAGCAGAATTTGCCTTTTTTGTCTACGAAACAAAGACTTTCTAAGTCTGACCGATTGGTCAAATACATGAGTTGGACATGCATTATTGAAAAACTTGCTTCTAGATGTACTAGGGGATGGAAATAGATGCATTTTGACACAAATTTCCAAGGGATTATACCCCTGCTCTATGAGGAGATGTTTGTCCTTCACTAATTCATGATTAAATGCTTCCAGAGCAAAGTTAGTCCAATGCAGTCTATTGTGTTGAGAATTTATGGTCAAGGCTCCCAACTGTTGCTGACGAAGTTGTGATTTGGCTTGAGCATGAACCACAATTTCAGCCGAAAGAATCAGGTGATCACTGGATGTGGAAGGACTGACAGAGAACTTGGAGATCTGTCCAAATAGCACTCTATCAACATACACGTAGTCAATGGTTGCTTTGTGTAAACAGCTTGCCCATGCATGAGAAGGAGGGATGTCACTTTTGAATGCTGCATTTAACATAATCAGATCCCATGTTTCTACAAAGTGAGACCACAGGGTAATCCGTTCAGAATTCATCTCCTTGGAAGATGTGAGTAAATGAATGTTCAAATCTTCAGCAAGAATAACACGCGCAATATCAGGAATGACGGCAACCTCTTCCATAAGTGAATTAAGGTCCTTAAAGAAGGTAGAGGTTGATATTGCAACAGGATTCCAGTAGAGATTAATAATTGCAAATTTAAGTGTCTGAATCAGAATTACAGAGCATTGCATAAATGGATTCAATGGATGAGTATCTTTTAAGCTAGCCGTAGTGAAAATACTGGAAATGGTTGCAAGACCGGATATTGGTCTACCTTTCTGACCTTTCAATGCTGGGACCAGATGAACATGATAATTGTCCGAAGATGGCGCTGATAAGAACCAAGTTTCTTGTAGGAGCAATAAATCATAATTCATGAAAATGCAATCAGGATTATTCAATAAATGCTTATGGCCCCTAGTATTCCAACTCAAAAATGCTATTTTATATGTCAGAGGGCAGGGCTCATCTGGACCTAGTTAAGCATTATTGCAGCAACAGCATTTGATAGATTTCACAATAGGCACTACACTCTCATATGTTGATCCTGCGGAACATGATCCCACGCCCCCAATTTCCAACATAAGAAATCAGGAATATGAGAGACCAGAGGCACCCCAACAAGCATCTGCACTGATTAACTCTTTAGAGAAGAAGTTTAACACAAAGCACTCACCTAATATGCATCCTCTACCCTTGGAAACCCCAAGGGAAAAGGCCAATAGACATCTGGAATATATGCATTCTTCAGTGCCAGCTTTTACGTCCAAATTGTTCCCCTACCTGATCCTCGAGGGCGCTCAAAAGAAGTCCCAAAATGATTATCACTTGCAACTTAGACACCGAGATGTGGGCCTGGATGGTGAAGATGACATGCATAGGGAAAAGCGAGATATATGGCAACTACCAATATGAAGGCAAGTGTGTCATGCGAACAAAATGTGAGGGATTTCAAACTCAGTCTTGTCAGTGCCATGGCTGGCGACAGTATACCATAAGTATAGCGTCCTCACTCCCCTACATCATGAGTAACAAGTCGGTCATCAATTGTAACTTAACGGCAAGAATCCCTATGAGATTGTTGAGTTCCAACCAAGGGTGGTAAGTGCCTGTAAGCCCCTCACACATGTCACATTAGAATGCGAGCCTAAGACTAGATGTGAATGCTGGTCCACAGATGGAAAGCCCGGACACACCTGGATTCTTGCCTCCTGAGGACCAGGGATGACAAAGGCTACGGTGCACACAGGGCATGAAAGAATGTCCCTGAAGAATGTTGGAATGCTCTCAATTATTCAATTAAGAGGTTGCCCAGTTGAAAAATGTTACATTGCGTCAACATAATCAATTTGCTCTTAAGGCTGTTCATAGAGAATACAGAGATTAATGTTGATGCAAGGTCTTAATTTGTGTTCTTTTAGAGGGTGAACACATAATAATAATAATAATAATTTAGCATTTTTATAGCGCTACAAACCCTCAGGTATCTGAGCGCTGCTTATTATTACCCATGGTGTGTGGTGCTCATTTATTGACCTCGGAAGGATGAAAGGCTGAGTTTGGCCCTGCCAGGATTCGAACCTGCATCAAAGCGAGCGCTCTACCCGCTGTGCCACTTGACATCCTGGGGGAAATATCTGCTTGACACATTTTGCGACACAGAGGATCTGATTCACAAACCTTTCCTCCCCTCTCCTGCCAGGCCTGTGCTTCTGTGTCACAGAATATGTGCAATTGTATTTAGCAATTGCAGAAAAAAGGATGCAGAGTACTTAGAAGAGTGTGCAATTCCAAGGTTAGCAGCAGAAAAATGAAAGGTGTCAAGGACAGTTAACAAGAAATATCCATAAAAGGATAAGAGTGGGTAGGCATCAGGCAAAGTGGAAGAAATGCTGATGGGAGTAGGGCGTTCCAATTGGGTTGCAGGAACCAGCCAACTGGCTATGAAAGGAATGAAAAAAGGTGTATTGACAAAAAGTAAGAAACTGATTTGCCCTTGAAAAATGCCTCCCAGCAATTGCTCCAATCCAGATTGGGAGCAAAATTAAATATTAAAGGCGAACAATATCCTGCGTGGGTCTTTTTCTGGATGTGTCTGATCATGATGATGTCCGCTGGTGACAAGGAGGAGGAGGACGAGAAAGTGTCTTGAGGAGAGCATGGTTTCCTGACCTTCCAGATGATCAGGTATATATGGGTTATTGTTTCTCCTAGTGCTGGCACTATGGTAGGGTGTGCTTACCTCACCTTCCATGAGTAGACATGGAAGGTGAGGTGACTTCCAGATTCCTTGAGGGAATCTGGAAGCTCCACCGCATTCATTTGCCAACGAGTCCTTTCAGAAGAGCAGCAAGATTGAAGTGGGAATATAACAGGGCACACAGTCAGTCAGGTCTTCAATGTTATTATATAATCTCTTGCTCAAAACAATCCTTGCTTCATGATCCCTGTGAAAGAGCATAGCTAGCATTTGATTAGTCCAGGACCTATCATCTAGATGATTCTTGGGGTGCCCTGCTGTACAAACGACACACACATCAAGAAGAAAGTAGCCTGCTGTTTATTGCGTAATCTAGCACTTAGGTGATGCATGAATGATGTATTCTGGCCATGTTCCAACAGGCAGATAGTCATGGAGCGGTAGTTCAGCACAATATACTAGGTACTTCACATATGTCTGAAGTAACAGATTTCTTTGTGCCCAAGAGTGTAACCGTCCACAATGTCACAGGTTTTAGTGACATACACTGATATGAATGCACATTACTTGAATGCAAGACATCCACCCGCTTAACTTGCAAAATGCTCCACAATCCTGATGGTTTGTGGGTGGCAAACTGTACATAGCTTGTGCTCTATTTTAATTAGGAATTAATTTATTTGAATAACTTCTTAAAGAAGTGTGTCCTGTTATCTTATTTTAGGATTTCACATAGTCCCCAGTGAGAAAATACCTTGTGCACCAAAAATGGAGCTGCTAATTTAGCATTAGGGTGGGCACAGGGTCCTATTTCAAGCCAACGAGAAAATTGACATACCTCAGCAATCAAATAACGATAGTTATGTCCCCTGTTAATCATGTTGATGTAGTCGATGTGGAGCTTCACACTGGTCTGAATTAACAGATTTCTTTTTGCCCAGGTGTGTAAAAGTCCACAATGTCACAAGTTTTAGTGGAATACGCTGAGATGAATGCACATTACTTGAAAGCAAGACATACAAACGCTTAACTTGCAAAATGAATGAACACGAGACACGCATGATTCACAGAACTATTTTTAGTTGTTCTTGTCACTACAGTTTTAAAACATCAACCGAAATTGTCCTCTGTCACTCTACAATTCATATTAAAGAGGAAGGGCCTCATTCCGAGATTGGTGGTAGTCATGGCACTATTTGCGCCATGACTGCCACCAATAACGGGTCCAGCACAGGTGTTGGTCAATGGGGACTTACCGGTCCATTCCGACCATGGAGGGACCGGTAAGTCCCCATTGACCCTATAGGGCTCAATGGGAATGGGGAGGGCGCAAATAACAGGCTTGCGAATGGCAAGCCCGTTATTTGCGCCCTGGTCCCCTACCGGGACCCGTAAGGGACGTTTGGTCCGACCAAACATACCTTACGGGTCCCGTTAGGGGACCTGGGAATCGGGCGGTAGGGGATTACCGGCACCGGTCTCCTTACCGGTGCCCGGTATCCCCTACCGCCCAACTCAGAATGAGGCCCGAAATCTTTTAAAAATGGTTTTATCAGTAAAGCCACTGTAATCAAGGACCTCTTAGTGACACGGCTTGCAGGGGTGTGCCAATGTACCCTGTAACGTTCTAAGGGAATGGCTTGTGCTGTAGAGGTGGCACGTCATGCAATTTGCTACAAAATTGTCCACATGGTCCTGTAGATTGGGGACAAACCAGTCCTCTTGAATTTCTGCTGCAATGTATTGCTTAGATATATGTGTACAATAGTGCAATTGCTCAAAGGCAACTGTAAGCAATTCCTGAGGGCTCACTACCTTACCTCCAAATTAGATCTGTTGGTTAAAGGGAAAAACCTCTCGTGACACACAAATCCTTCTCCTGTTGTGGATCTTGTCCCTGTAGTTTAATACTCTATGACAGGGGAAGTGCATTGTAAGGAACTGGTAGCTGCGCCTGCTGGAATGCTATGTCGGGAGGGCGTGTCATATTTGGCACTTTTTGGTACACTTCTACTTTTGCTGCTTTGTCTACTGCGTCATTACAACAAGAAATCCAGTCTGTATCTTAAGGGTTTGCCACACATTTTAACACGGCCTCCACTGAGGGTTGTGTCAAGGAAGAAATCAACCATCCTAATAGTGCTGCAAGTTGCACGGACACCCCATCTAATTTTTTGAATCCTCTCCTGTGCCATCTGGACAATCCTGAGTGCACGGTGGAGGTAGCTTATACTGAGTCAGAATAAATGGAAACTAAGGTAACTTTTGACATTTCCAATGCTTCTATAAGTGCTATGGGTTCTGCTGCCTGTACGGATTAATATGAGGGCAATTTCTTTTTTTATCATGACCTCGTGTTCCCCATCTACAAGGCTAACCACTGCTGCACCCATGTGTCTTTGTCCCGTCCCCTCATCGACTATCGATGAACCATCAACAAAGAACACTTCCCCCTTGTGATGAATCCTGTGGATCCCTCACTCAATACTTGCCTAAAGTCTCCTCCCAGGTGGCCAGGGAAAGGCAGATGCTTCCTGATCCTGACCTTGGGGGTGGTGCTCTGCGGGAGGATCACCTGGGAGGAAAAAAGGTTGAGGGAAGTGAGAGGAATCCAGGGGATAAGACAGAGTATTTTCCTTCTTTTAAAAGGACACATCTTTACACTCCCACAATATATAATGGCTTGTTGACACCATAACCCTTCTGTTGCACAAGTTCACCATCTTAGAGTGCATGGAATTAGTCAGAAAAACCTGTATGACTAAAACAAATGGACATCTTTCTCAAATTCAGGGAATTCAGACAACGGAAAATACCCCCAAATTCTCGAAAGTGTAAGAGAAAGAAGTTTGTGTATGTAAACAACATTTCATCTAAATACCTATATTCCTCTTTACAAACTAGCCTGATGACTGAGTCACCTAATATTCCCTTAGTAAAGGTAATTGAAAAGGGATATCAAAATCTAAGTATGAAATCAGTTAAGAAAACTAATTTTGTTATTCAGGACTTCAAGTCCCATAGTTCCCTCAGTGCTGAGATGAGAAAGAGGGTAGCAGAGGAGCAAAACCGTAGCCAGTTAACCTAAATGACCCTCACCTGAGGGAGACTAAGAGACTTAAATGGCCCCCTTTGGTGAAAGCCAGGGAAACAGAAGCAGAAGCTGCAGTGTATGCTGTGTGATCCATTGCAGTCTAAGGCAGTGCTGGAGAAGCAAGAAGATGCCAAGACCACTCTGGGTCCTGAGAGAGGCTGTGTCTCTCGTTATCCCCCTTGCAGAGATTGTGCAGTGAGAAGCGTGAGAGAAGAACGCTTCTCCCCAGAAAGTATGCTGTGCAGAGCTTGTGCAGTGGAAGGCAGAAGTGGTGAAAGCAGCTGAGACGTCCCAGTTGGCTGTATTGCAGCGGGACACTCAGAGGTAAGGTGGCTCTAACCTGGCATAGCAGAAGCTAAAGTGACCTAATAAAGATCTGCTGCCTGGTTGGGAGAAGCCACGAGTGTCGAGGTTCTGTAAACACCAAGTGGGGCACGGATAATCAACTTACCCGGCAATTCTGAGGCAAGCGAGTGACTCTGGGGAGCTCCAGTGCTGTCTGTGTGTGCCGCACAGAACGTTTCACTCGTGTATGAGTGAAAGACGTGCAGACAAGCTGTATGAGTGCCAAACTGTCAAAAACCATTGCAAGTGGCATGCTGTAAAAGGATCCAAACCTGAGCCTGTACTTTCTTGGAAACTCCAACTACCCAGTGGGGAAACCTCTTCGAACTCTGAACGGCACAAACAATGCCCAAGCCAAAGGAGTTGGAACAGGCAATGTCAATCTATTAACTATTGTTGAAGGCCAGAGGATAACAGCACTACGCCCAAAGGTTCTAAATATGGGTTCTCATGCTTTGAGAGATTTATAGATGTGGTTGATACAAGCACACATTGTCAAAGCCAAGAGAGAGGCAAAGTAAGGCTGTATACATGTCACTGTTTGTTGATGTAGAATGGGGAAGAAGGTTGCAAACAGGCTACCCTTCTGGAAGAAGCAATCCAGAGGGAGATGAGTACCATTTGTAGAAAAGACCTGATGTGGACCAATGTGAATGTTCTGTTCTCTGAAAGCTACTAACATTTTGATACCAAAAAAAACCTATTGAAATTGTTGTTATTCTAATTTGAAAGTTACCATTGAAGCAGTTTTCTGTTCTGGTGTTGAAGAAGTAGACGGGCAGACGAATATACCCATAGGGCAATATGTGATTGCCCAGAAGAAACCTGGTGAAAGAATAAGCCAGGATGTAGAAGGTGCAAGTGCTATAGAGTGGTACTAATAGAAAACAACATGTTGAGTTGTGACATTTGGGGAAGAGTTGTGAAAGCTGGTTGAAAAAAAGTTACAATTCTTTCTGCAATTAAAATTGTGGAGAAACATCCTGACCAAACTATTTGATATTGCCACAAATGCAAGACCGTTCTTATTCCAGGAGGAGTGAGAGCTTATTTCTTCTTTTTAAAGGTACTTTATTGAAGCAACAGAACTTTATGAATTTGAGTACAAGAATTTAAGAACTGTTTTGAACTTTGTGTTGACTCGGATTTCCTTGTTTTTCCTTTTTGTGGAGAAAACCCTTCTTTGAATCTGGGCTAGGGAAGTTCATCCATACCTCGACAAGAGACATTGATCATACTGTGAATCAAGTCATATGTTAAATATTATTGTTGATTTGAATTGCAATATATTTTCTTTTTGCTTTGATTGTTGGATAAGTGTGAGGGTTAGCTATTGTCATGACCACTGTGAGGGGGCACAAGTTGTGCCACAAGCAGGCTCCCACCAGAACCCTGAGGGCCTTAAAACCACTGCAAAAGGGCTCCTGGAGCCAGTCCCGGGACCAGGCTCAGATGTAGGAAGGAAGGGCTGTTCAAACTAGATCCCATTTATGTACATGGGCCTTTAAACCCAACATGGAAGCACCCACACAGTCTAGTTCTAAGAACCAAGGCATGCGGTCTATCCCTATCTGCGGTCTGGGATGTCAATATAGGGAAAGCTGGAGTAAACGTTTTACAAAGCAAGTGAATATTAATGAAGCAATTGAAAGGCAAGTTCTGCACAACTCTTCATGTATGAGATGTCAATATGGGGAACATTGAAACAAGTATTGTCACAAGCCAATGAACACTAATAATGAAGTTAACAAACAAAGCTTGAACAAGTCACCATGTATGAGATGCCAATGTGAGGAAAGTTGGAACAAGTAATACCTCAAGCAAATAAAGTATAAAGAGTGAAGAGGTACAACTGGGTTATACTTACAGAGAAAGAGACTGAAAGATAAAGAGAAAGATATAAGAAGACCTGGTGAAAGAAGTGCACCAGGCAGTGAGCCTTTGGGGGAAAGATACCTGTCAGGAGCATATACCATGGGATCTACGAAGCCCAGAGGGGGATTCCTGGCAGTGGAGTACACCAGGTAATCCATATAGAGTGTGTGAAAAGAAAGGACATTGTTAAAAGGTTCCTGGCAAGAGAGTACACAAGACCATCTTTTATAAATTGCTGTGTATAAGAGGCACTTTTGCCGAAAGGATTTTCAAACTCCTTTGTTGGGAAAAGAAACGTGTTCATTATTTTTAAGAGAGTGCTGTGCAAAAGAGACTTTTCTACCTACTACGCTCAAGGAATCATTCCTTGGAATAGACATTTTTCTCATCATCCTTAAGAAAGTGTTAAAACACTATCACTTAATTTGCTGTGTAGAAAAGACACTTTTGCCATCCTTTCCAATACCATTGCTTGGGAAAGACACTTTTCATCATCCTTAAGAAAGTATTTGTGAAAGAGACAATTCCACTAATCTTAAAGTAACAATGTTTGAACAGAACACGTTCAACATTCTACCTGTGACCGTTCAGGGGAAGGGAATCAAACCTGGTTCCAAGGATTGTTTTGTTGGGTTTACATATTTCGTTTTTACACACTTTATTGCTGAATCTAAGGCAGAAACATTTACCTTGCACCTCTTGATTGTGTATGTTAGTGTGAGGGTCAGATACATTTTGGACACAAGGTCAGCTTGCTTTAGTTTTAGATTTCTAGGCAGGGAAATGCTCTCTACGATACGGACAGAAAGGCCTTTATCCAAACCTTTTAGCTGTAGGGGACATGAACAGTTTGTTTGCAGCTTTGTTGGGGTAACAGGCAGATTAAATAGGGAGGAAGGTGGGGTACGCAGGGGTACAGATGAATTGTGACGATCACCATGGAGGATCATATACCAACTATCTAGCACACATATGGAAAGCTTTACGGTTTGCATACCCAGACACACCTGACATAAATCAGATCATGGCCCATAACTTGAAGGCAGATGAGGACCCTGTGCTATATAATAATCAGATTCAGGAGATGCAAATATACTATGGGCCACAGTTCTTCCTATTAATACTCACAGGATAAGTTTTTAAATGGGACCGTCAGCTCTGGTCATAGGATTGGGTCTGGTCTAGGAAAGACAGCACATCAGACACGGCACTGGATCAGCTATACCGGTCGCCGGATTTGCACAGGATCTGCTCTCCTAGTCTGTGGCTATTTCAATCAGCTGAATGGTGAGTTCCTCAGGCAAGACTAGTGGTGGCAAGCCAGAGAATTTCAGGATACTGGTTCAAAAGGCCTTCTCACCTCACACAACACTTTACTGGGTGGAGAGAATACATTTGAGGATTTGGGCCTTGCTGGAAATCAATAGCTCTCTATTGCTGGCAAGAGTTTTGGCATCTGGATCTGGAAGAATATTAAAGCTGTAATGTAGAAGGCTGGATCAGAGTGCTTCGACTGAATCAGGAAAGTGAGTGGATCTGTGTGTCCCTATGTGTTGTCAGCTGTCTCTATTTATGCTATAGGATGACATCACAAAGAAGTTGTGTGGGCCGGCTTAGATAAGCTTGCCCCTGTGACCTGGGATAGGACCACACTTCATCTCCGCCTTGCAATTTGAGTGATTGGATCAAGGCCGGATGATGTCACATTTTATGATTTGCTTTACAACCCTCAGAGACCTACCTTTAGCCACTGGTTTCAAAATCAGATTTGATACTAAATGTACATTTTTACATTGGTCACCTTTATACAAATCACACATAAAGATGCCATATTGTATGTAGCAGCTATTCCTCAAAACCCCACAGCGGTGGGATCTTGTCTCAACTTTCTACAGAATTTTGCCCTTTTCGCTATGAACACAATTTCCAAATGTTATGCAAATTTCCACAAATGTAATACATTTTGCATAAAACCACATATATTGCCCTTCCTCTCCAGAATATGTCACACAGTTCTAATGCCTCTTCAAACGTGTTAACAACTCTGACCTTTTTATATTTTTCACCATTTTGAATAACAAGTTATGAGTCTTTTAAAAATGTGTTCTTTGTTCATGTTTAGCAACAGATGGTCGGCCCCCTTTTGTCACCCTGCAGTCCAGGGCTTCCCCCTCCTTGCTTGTTCCTTCCAGAGGCCATTTATGACCCCCTTCACACTTACAGTTTCCTTGGCTGAAGCTTTGTCATTGTTCCTTCGCTTTCTGTAGACAAGATTCTGTTCTAAACCCTGCAATTAACACCTCCCAGTGAGTTTCTGCTGAGAGGAAAGCCCTTCTTCTGGGAGAAAACCCTGCTTTTCCAGTTCTTGCAGCTTCAGCCAGGCTAATTAACTTCTTAAATCTAGCAAAAACCAAATTTGTTATATCAAACATAAATACATTTCTTTCTTGGCCTTAAAAATTTTGTGAAAAAACACAACTAAAATCTGTATTCCTTTTTGGCAACAATCCTGTTTATGTTTGCTAATTCAGCAGACTTTTGAGTTTTAGGTCATTTTAAAGTTCCCTCAGTACTCCTCTGACAGCTGTCATTAAGGTAGCCCCGGGTACTGCACCCAGATTTTGGCATATGCTGTCAGTTTTCAGACAATCCAGTTTGTCTGAAGAATGTTTTGCTCTTCACATTGGGATTTTGTATGTTCACTATGTTTCATTAGATACATGAATTTTAGCACCAGGCAAGATTTTGAATGTTGAGAAGTGTTGTGTTATGGTTTTTTTTTAATTTTTGGCAACAAAGCAAATGTCATTTCTAGGCACATTTTGGGGTTTCGCTTACAAAGTGCTGCTTTTCTCTCTGCACCCTGTTTGCTGGTCGTGGAGTCCACTGGCACATTTCTGCAGAGTGTGCTCTATTCCACCGCACATGTACTATGGGTGGCAGGTTGTGCATCCCTCTTTTTGTGTGCTGAAGCACATGGTTTTTGTAGGTTTTTGGCACGTGCAAGGGTTTTGCTGCCATTGTTGCTGTTTCTTTCCCCATAACTGGCATGGTGATGCTGCATAGCATGGCGAAGTGGGTCAATACATCCCACAGGTAAAAACTTGATGCAAGTAGTATGCTGTTCCTATCTGTACTTTTCGTGAAAACAGTGGTTTCCAATTTATTTTCTTTACAAAACACTAACACATCGAGAAACTCTAGTTGTTCTTTGCTGAATTTATGGGTGAATTTGATTCTAGGCAATAGGGAATTCATACTTTGAAAGAAGTTGTTGAGTTCCTCATTCGTGCCTCTCCATATCCCGAACAAGTCGTCGGTATATCTCACAAAAAATTGTAATTTTCCCATCCAAAGTGGGTTATTCCGAATTTGAGTTTCTTCCAGGTGTGCCATATAGATGTTTGCATAGCTTGGTGCCATTGCAGCACCCATCGACGTTCCCGATGTTTGTATGATGTTTGTATGAAGAAGCGATCTTACACCTGAAGAAATTGTTGCTCAAGATAATCTTTAACAGTTTCAAGATGAAAACTTGATCAGATCTCACTCTCTCCCTTGCGTTCAGGAGCATCCACTCTACTGCTTCTAATCCACTTTGGTGTGTGATATTTGTATATAAGCTGGTGACGTCCATGGTAAATAGAATGTCCGTCTCCTTATTAAATGGTGTTGTATTCAGTTTCCTCAAAAAAACGTTTGTGTCCTTGATGCATGTTGTAATTTGTTGGAACCAGTGGTTGTATGATCTTGTCCAAATATTGAGCCAGAGGTTCAAGTAGGCTGTTTGTTTCTGCTATAATTGTTCTTCCCGGAGGGTTGCGTAAGGTCTTGTGAATCTTTGGCAGAATGTACTTTACTCTCATGATTGGATGCGAGTTTGTGAGAAATGCTTTTGTTTTGTAGGTAATTAATTTGTCATTTTCGGCGTCATCCAGGGTAACTTTGATGAGTTCTCTAAGTTGTGCGTTGGGATCATTATAGATTTCTAAATAGGTGACTTGATCAGAGAGTTGTCTCTCTACTTCGAATTTATATTCCTCCGTATCCCAATTTCCCTTGTCGGCTGGTTTTAAAATTATTCCTGGATTGTCCCATAGCCTCTTCAGCACTTGCTTTTCTCTGTTGTTCAAATTGCCCCGAGATATACTTTGGGACTTTAATTCCTTCAGGTCATTCAATACCGATTTCTGAAAGGCATCCATTATGTTGTTCTGTATCAGTAGTAAGAATGTACTCTTCGGTTTCATCTCAAGGTATACTGGTTCTGGTGTGATATCTGTTATTTCTATTGCATCAAAAAACTGCTTTAATTTCATTTTTCTTGTAAGTTTAAAGAAAGAAATGTTCTCCTTAAGCAGAGAACTGTTGTAATGTATGTAATGTAATTTAATGCGGCCCCCTTCATCTATCTGCCTACATCAAAAGGTCTCCTTTAATCAGCACCCTGGTGTCAGGTGGACTTTGCAGTGACAGGATTGTCATTGAAGCAATAGTTTCCAAGAGACCTCCCAAGGAGTGTTTCTATTCCCTGGGGAAAGGTGACAATCCTGCACAGGGGGATCAAAGAGAGGGGTTCCTGGTCAGAAACCAACATGGTGTATGTGGGTACCCATAAATCTAATACATAACAGGCACTGTCATGAATCATCGACTGTCCACTTCGTGCACTAGTATGGCATGCATTGCTTGTGACTATATAATTGTGTAACCTCAGTAACCACCATATTAAGTCTAGTGATGGCTTATATTTAGTTCTTTATCAACTGCCACCAGACCGTTAATGTATACAATTATAATGTTTTTACCTAGTTATGCACATTGTTCAAAAGCCTTATCTGGCTGTTGGAACTTTGATTTCAAGCAGCTGGGTTCAGGAAGGCACATGTGACCTTTGAACCTGCTCTGCTGCCACGGTCAAGCAGCTGCTGGGGATATCAGGAGACGGTTACAGCAAGGTACATGTGAGAATTATGCTTTTTGGCATGGAGCATTATGAAGGTGGGGTCTGAGTAGCAGATTGAACTTTCAGAAACAGAATTAGCTTCTTAACTTTATTGTTATAAATCCCAAAAGCTCAGGCTTCTTGGCCTCACAGATGGCACTGTTATATGCCCCTATCCGAAAAGGATTGATCTCCCAACTTCTAAGAGTCAGGCTCATAATTAAGGGGGATGTATCTCCTTATGCCCTGTAGGTTGGGTGCTGCGATCCAGGTGAATGCTGGAAGTCCATATTCAATCCCTGTAAGGGTATGGCTCAATATGGAAATGTGGTAGTCTCTGCTTAGTCATTAACCGCCTGAGAGCTTTGTGGTGAGTTTGGATAGTGAGATGAGGGTGTCCGGTCATTTGGTCGAAAATAAATGGTCGAATGACCATTTGTTCGAATCAAAATGGTCGAAAAAAAAGGTCGAATTTATTTATTTATTTATATTTTTTTTTTTTTAGTTTTGGTTGCTTAAAAAATATTTTTATATTTTTTAATAAAGAAAAAGGGGGTTTGGGAGGGGAACCCCCCCATAAAATAAAAAATAAAAATAAATAAAAATTCGAACTTTTTTTCGACCATTTTACTTTGATCAAATGGTCATTCGACCATTTGGTTTTCGACCAAATGACTGGTAACCGAGACGAGACCTAAAAATGTAGTGTTTAAGCTTTCATACCACTGAGACCTCGGCAAAGGGCTCTTTTTTCGATTGGTGGCCCAATGGTGCTTTCTTTTAGTAAGTTGCCTACTAAAGTAAGCAACAGGTTGTTCAACCCCTTCTGAGTTCTGCTGTACTAACATCACTGGAATTCCAAATTCACAGGTGTTGTGTGTATAATTCTATCCATAATCTGGGATCTTTAGACATGGGCCCTGGACAAACCATCTTTTAGGTTCTGCAAAGCCTTGTGACAGACAGGTAACTTTCTTTGCATCTTTTCAGATGTCAAGTCATTCAAGGGAAGGGCAATGGTCCCATACTCCTTGGTGAATAATCTATAATGCCCAGTGAGGCCTTCAAAAGCTCTCAAGTGATCCTGGGTTGTAGAGATGTCCCAACCCTTTAAAACATACACAGTTGCTTACAGAGCCTGTGGCTCATTGCCCCCTAGGTAGTGGTCTAAGTAAATCACAGTACCCCTTGCTATCTGGCACATTGAAGTCTTTATAGTCACACCATCATTATGCATGGCTTGTAGCGGCTGCTTCATGTGGAAAAGATGGTTTACCCAAGTGTGGCTAAGATTGTAACATGATCCAGATAGGCAATGCTGAAGTTATCTTGGCCACAGAGGCCCTTGTTTATCATCCTCTGAAAGGTGGCAGAGGTATTTTTTTAAACAAAAGGGAAGCAGTGATGCTGAAGTTCTCTAGGCCAGAGAGGACCTGAATTACAATCCTATTAAAGGTAGCAGGGACATTTTTTTTTAACTAAAGGACATAACAGTGAACTGATAGTGACCATCTGGTGTTAAAAATGCAGTCCTCTCTTTTGCTCTGACAGTAAGGTGAATCTGCCAATACCCAGCCTTGAGATCAAAGGTACTGGTGTACTTGGCAGCAACTTGCTTATCAATACGTTCATCTGCACGAGGTCTGTGGTGTGCATCCATCTTAGACGCTGAATTGAGCCCCCTGAAGTCAACACAAAAGCAGACTTTAGTCTTTCCATTTCTAGACCTTTTAGGAAGCAGCAGCACTGGTCTAGGGGACAGCCCAATAACTAATAGGCCTTTGTCTTGGAAATGTCAGTCTTGGTGTCCATCACATTGTCAGACACCCAGTGAACCTATTGTCTTCTGTTTCTATATCATGGACACACCAGTCTCTGAAACCTGGACTCAGTAAGAACAGACCTGCAAACTGGCCCAGCAGCTGCTAGCAGTCTTGCAAATGCTGTTCTGTCAGGTAAGATGAGATTTGCATCCCCCCTATGGGCCCATCTGTGAATTCTGTATGTAGCAAGTCTGGGAAGGGATTTCCCTCCACTTCAGACTCACCGTCAGTCACCAGAGTGAGCAATAAGTCATTCCTGCTCTAATGTGGTTTCAACTAGTTGACATGAAACACCCTATGCATTCGCTAAATTGCCTTTGTATCAGTGAGGTAGTTAACCCCACTGATCTTCTCTAGAACCACGTAAAGTCCTGTCCACTTATCTTGAAGGGGGTTGGGTTTCACAGGTTCCATAACCCAGAAAATCTATACTGAAGTACATTCTGTAATAATGAACTTCAGGCCACGGCAGTATTTTATCAACATCTGGCTACACTTTACATTCATTGGTGGACTGTTCCATGTACTGGGCCATTCTAGCTCTTAATCCAAGTACATAATTCACTATGTTGTGGGAAGGACTTCGGGGGTTATCTTCCCATCCTTCAAGCACCAGACTTAGAGTACATGGCCAACAGGCCAGAACTCTACTCCATTCTGTGAAACCTCTCTTTGTGGGCCTCATCATAAGTTGGGCAGAGCGTCACAAATGCAGCGTTAATGCTATTATCGCTACATTACTGCTTTGCCCAACTATGAGTTGTCCGCCCATTTGCGGTGCTATTCCCATGGTGCAAATTGCACCGCAGTAATAGTGCCCAGCATGCCACATAGAGTCCTATAGACTGCATTGGTGGTATCCCGGCAGATTACTGCTGGGATACCGCCAAAGCTCTGACAGGGCTCTGTAGGTGAAAAGCCGGCAAAGCAGGATACCATCCAACTTTTTCCTCGTCAGAGTCTTGTTAAATCTCTCAACAATCCGATTTGTTTGGGGATGGAAAGCTGTAGAGAACTTATAAGTTACTCCACACTCCTCCCACATCACCTTTGTATATGCAAATAACAAGTTGGAGCCCCAGTTAGAAATATCCTCTGTAGGGAACCTCACACAAGAGAATATTCCTATCCGAGCCTTCACCACCACAGGTGCTTTGAAACTCCTCAAGGAGACTGTTCAGGGTACTGGGAAGCATGGTCAACTATGACCAAGATGTACCAGTTTTCTGAGGTGGTTTAGGGATTCAAAGGACCCCAATATCCATCCCTATTCCCTTCGAAATTCTGCCCAACTACCGGTGGTGGAATTTATGGAGGCCTTAGATGCCCTAGCAGAATTAGGTGCATCATTTTATTATGTTATGTTATGTTATGTTATGTTATGTTATGTTATGTTATGTTATGTTATGTTAAAGGTTCTTATACTACATACTGTTGCCAGGAGGGAGGCAGGTAAGTTAGTAGGATTGAGCAGTAAAAGAGCAAGAGAGCTGTGATGTGCTGTTGGCAGCTTCAGTTCAGTGACACCGTTCACTGAGCGTAGGTGTGTTTTTCGGTTGGTGGCCACCATGTGGTGTTGGGCGTGACTATGTGTGGTTTGTTGTGATGTTGTGAAGTGCTTGTGGTTTGTTGTGCTGTAGAGGTATGGTTGTGTTTAGTTGTATGCAGAAGGGTAGTAGGGTTAGATAGTGGCAGTACCTTTCCTACCCCTGCTGTTCTGACTAAATGTGGCCCATATCCCTTCCCCTGTTGTACATTCTGGTATATAGCAATTACCACCACCACTGATTCCTCCAAGTGTGATGTGTTGCCTGTGCCCTGCGGTCCGTCCGTGCGAGATATGGCCCGCCTAGATGCGAGATGAAGCCTACTAACACAGGTGGGCTAAATGCGAGAAATGGCTAACACAATTGTGCTAAATGTGAGATATGGCAGACCAACATGACTGGATCAAATGCGAGATAAGGCTAACACAATTGGGCTGAATGTGAGATATGGGAGACTAATACAATAGGGCTAACTTTGAGATATGGCTAACACAATTTGGCTATATGCGAGATATGGCTGACTAACACAATTGGGCTAAATGTGAGATATGGCAGACCAACCTGACTGGGCCAAATGCGAGATAAGGCTGACTAACACAATTGGGCTGAATGTGAGATATGGCTGACTAACACAATTGGGCTGAATATGAGATATGGCTGAATAACACAATTGGGGTGAATGTGGGATATGTGTGACTAATACAATTGGGCTGACTGTGAGATATGGGTGACTAATGTAATAGGACTAAATGTGAGATATGACTGACGAACACAATTGGGCTAAATGTGATATATGACTTACACGACTGGACTAAATGTGAAAAATGGCTGACGAAAAACTGAATTATTAAGAATCAAAAAAGCTCTGACTTCTCACCCTCCCAGCTGCCATTGTGCCACACACGGTGATTCACTGCCACTGACTACTCAAGAGATGGTGCCATCTGACTTTAGTGCAGCGCACCCCAACGCAGTCCAGATTGAAACTCTAGCCTATTTGTGGTAATAGATAGTCATGAAGAGACACTGTCTTATGTGTGCTACATGCCACTCAGAGCAAGGAAGGCTACCGCAGAAAGGCATTTGCCTATTGAAGAGTGGCATCCACACTTAAAAGGTAGTGTTCCTGTAAAGAGAAACATAAAGGAAGGTGTGCAGCATGTACCAGTCAAGGATTTGATCCACTGAAAGGCCCTGCAAGTAACCGAATGACTTCATGGATTATAAAATCACATGATAAATAATGACATGTTGCAGTGGTGTCTGGAAAAAGTGAAACAAGTAGGCGGAACTGGGCTAATCTTTGCACAATGGCCTACATTTTAAATGGGCGCGATATTTGACAATATCTAACATTACATTTCCAAGAGTGATGGTCTGGAAGGGGACATTCCATTGTAAGCAATATTCACTGAGCAATGTTTTATCGTGCATGCAAAATAATGGACAGCTGAGGGTTAAAGAAGGCAATTGTGAAGAGTGGGGCTGTGCCAGCTTTTGGGAAACTGATGCCCGCGAAATAAGGCCGTGGGCGCTGGAATCTAATACCAATCGTTTCTGGTTCAAGGGCATTTTGGTGAGCATAAAAATAACCCTTTCTCTAGCTCACCACGCTCTGCCTCAATGTCAAAAAGAAAAAGGAAAATACTTGCTAGTTTTAAGCGAATTCAGTTTGTTGAAGTGAGTTCGTGAGTGCATTGTTTTGCTTGTCAGAGTTTGAAAAGCAGCGCTCGTAACATGCAAGCTTGCACTTCCACTAATTTGCATTTTCACAATGCCTTCCTCATGTGTCTCTGAACTTCAGGTGAACTTCCGGTGATGGCTACTGGGTGGCACGTTGATATGTGTGATTTAGCTGAAATGTTTCACTCAACTTTCACATTCCAGGTGGGAGGGTTTTTAAACCCTCCATAGCGTTGCAGAGTTGTTGTAATGAAGCTGCCCCGTTGGCAGCAATGCACACAGATTTGCAGAAATACCGAATGGGACTTTTCTGAAATAAGAATGCCTTTGTTTTCTTTAATCCATTTACACTTCTCTTTGAGGGTGGAATAGGGTGTGAACAGCACCAGAGAGCTACATTATTATTTTTACAGGACGCACATCCTCATAGCTCGTTAATCTATCAAATTGACAAAGATGAGTGTGGTGTCACGTGACCCTGCGTGCGCAGGCACGTGACACCGGAAAAGGAAATAAAGGAATCACCGGAACTGACGAAGAGTCAGTCCGGGTTTAAGCACGAAGGCCGCGAGTCGCGTGTTTTGTTACGCGCAGCTGCTCCCGCGCTGCGCCCTGAAATCGCCCGCCCCCGCGCATCGGCAGGGGCGGTAGCAAACCCCTGGGGCCCTGATAAGCATCATCACAATGAGATCTTTGTAAATTATGCTAGCTCCTTAGGATATGTCCTATGCTACTTCTGGGTTTGTATAGCTAAAATATAAATAAACTGTTCATCATCAGCCTTGTAGTCTCTGGATTATTCAACAATTTTAATCTGCCAACTCGTTTTTGCTGGTCTTGGAAGCAAGACCATGCAGAGCAACAGAGGTTCGAGTCCCGGATCCACGCTTAGAAACCGAACTCAGGTATTCTAAAAAAAACAATCAAATATAAATAAAATAAAAAAATTAAAACTGTTGTAAAACTTCTTACAATTTCGCACATTGATGGAGGTAAAATCCTGCTATTTTGGCTACCTAAATCTCCCCTACTGACACGTAAAGTGCTTCTGGATTATGTAGCCCTACTGATTTTTCATGATAGACATATAATCATATGTTGTCTATACTTGGAGAAATTAATCATTGGCTTCCCGTGGATGCACATATTAACTTCAAAACGTAATTCTTAGTTTTGAAGGCCTTTTAGTAGCCAGAAAAAGGGGTCACCTTTATGAGGCTTGAGGGCTACATGCAATGCCTTGCAGTCCAGTCCATTCCTTCAATAACACACTTGTCTTGTTCCTTACTTTTTTCCTCTGATGTTTTTGCCCCTAGTTAAGATGTGCTTACTTACCTGCTTTCTATTCTCCTATCCTTATTGAAATATTGTATTTCTGCCCTTTTCAGCTTGTACAGCTCTCCAAATGTCATTAGGAAATATTTGCACTCCATTAAATACTCTTATAAATAAGAATAAATATAATTGCTGCAGGATGTAAGTAAATATGGCATTGCCCAATACACACAGGATATTTTTCAAGGCTGTTGTGGCTGGGGCAATGTTAGCCCCAATAGCCATGAGTGAAGCTGTTAAAAGTCCTACATATACCCTATGCTATGTACATCATAAATGTCTAAAATGTAAATGCGGACTTCGCGCCTCCATGCCCCTTGGTGCTTTCCCACTATGCTAAAGCTCCCCACAAGTAGCATGACGGTAATGCATTGTAGAACACCGGATGATCCCATCAGATGAATAGCATGCCAGCTGAGAATTTATGGTACTGAACCATTATAAATACAGTACAGCAACTGTCTTGGCCCACATGGCACATTCACCATTAACCAGAAAGGGCTGGTCCTCTATCACTTCATTGCCACCTAGGGGCCTGCCACGCAAATCTGTGGTTGGCTGCATTTTGTCAAGTTGTGGCTGGGGTCGGCACTGACGTGTGGGGCTTTACCAGCTTTGTAGTGCACCGAAAGCTCAATTCATTAATTTTCTATAAAGGAGTATACTGCCTGAGCATATCTACTAAGCAGGACTATGCCTGCATCTCTTTAAGCAGTCAGTGCGGATGCATCCTTATTCCAAACCCTGTCTGACCGACTTGGGATCCACATCATTTGCTGTATCCTGTTGAGAAGATTAGGGTAAGTGGGCATGTACATCACTTCTTAGTCTAAAACGTGAACAGTTCCTTTTCGTTCACGTGGTAAGGCCCTTAGGATTTGAATAACTGTAACAGGCTACTAAAGTAAATACTGATAGGTGTTCCTGGTCCCAAGCAGAAGTCATTTTGAGATCAATGTGTTAGTTCCTCTGATCATCACAATGCGTACCTGATGGTGATCTTCCCCTGTTTCAAAAAAGCATTAGAATACTTCAGCTGTAACTTTATTGGACTGATCACATGCTATTGATCTTTGGTGGTCACCTCCCTCCCAAAATATATGCCTTTTTCAAAAGAAATGTTTGGATACTTCACCATATACAATCCCCAGATCTTTATCTACTCCAGACCAAAGACTTTGTGGAGGAGCAGCTGCATGCCTCTGCAGGAAACCCTGCTCCCCTACCTCCCATATGTTGGAGACCTGAGATCGTGCTGTGTTTGACACCAGCAGTTGTGCCAATAGCGCAATGTGTGTTTGCAAGAAGATTCCTGTTGAGACAACCCTACCGAATGTATCCCCAAAGTGATGACAACCTAAGGGAGAAACTCCCTGAAGGAATATGAACAAGAGCAGAGAAAAGAAGCCTATGATGTCACAAGGTTATGAACGACATCTCGATAGAATGGCTGAAGAAAACTAATAAGGAAGTAAAGAATCAAGTGAACTTTTAAATACGAAAAAGAAGATTACACATGCACGAAGTGCTGCAGAGAATCAACCATTCAATAATTGTAGAGATGCTGAAACGCAAGTAGATTAAGTCATCATAGAAGCTGGCTATACGTAGCGAATAGAATGCAGGTGAGGCCGCCATTGTATAGAAGCTGGACATTGGTATCATGAATTTAGTAAACCAGGACCCATGAAGGGGAAAGGGAAAACTATGTTGCAGCAAGAAAACGCTGAATCTGGAACTGCATGGCGAGGCTGTCTGGCCTGGAGTCAAGATTGAAGAAGCCAAGGTCAGCTGTCTATTCTGGAAAGGAGCAAACGTACGAAGGATGAATCATCCATTGGTAAGGTGCAAAGAAGGAACACCAAGAGTGCCAAGTGTAATTCATTTAAGACATTCAAAAGCTGCAAAATTGACCAAATCGTGGTCTCCTGTCAAGTGAGCCAAGGAGGAAAATAGAATCAAACTTGGAGACCTAGAACAACGATAGGCTGTTGAGGCAGGGCCGGCAAGGCCAGGAAAGGAAATGTTAAGTAGCTGGCTGTTTGTTGAAGCATAAGGGAGAACATGTTCTGAATGTTCTCATGGCTGAAGAGTCAGAAATGTTCCGTCTTTGGTGGTTTGTGCTGTTTGCTACATAGGTAATGTTTATGTAGCAGTTACAATGATAGTGTTTTGAGCATACAAAGTTATTAAGTAAAAGACTGCATTTAAAGGAGTTTTACAAAAGTGCTGAGGGTTATTATGGGTTAATATTGACATAGGCTGTGAAAAATGCTATTTTGTTAAGTTAACACATTTCTTTCAGATTGCCATTTCTGTGTGATCCTTCTCGGTAGAAAGGTTATAGTTGAAATGTATACTGTTAGATGCTTTATATGTATAACATGTTTCTTTTAGCAGGTGGGCCTTTAAAAACTATTATACTGAAATGAGGCACAACGTGCTTGCATAGTGTTATATTACATGGTGGTTTTATTGTATATATGCCAATGTAAAATGAAAGTGTAGTGCGGCACAGTTTCGGTATGGGGGGCTGGGATACTTGGGACTATTTGGCATCAATATTTAAAGTATGCTCAATAGCCTTTCCTGCGAGTGGTGCCTGATCGCCACCACTTGCAGCTAAGTGCTACTAATCCACCGGCATCCCCACACATTTATATTTCAATGTGCCCAGTTAGATGGTAATGTGGACGTTTATCCTGTGATATATTTGCTGCAGTTTTAAGTGTGTTTACACAAATTAATCTGTTTAGGAGTGGATGATTATTATTAATGGGTGTATCACTATGACTATTGTGCACTGCTGTGACAGTTGTTAATACATTGGGAAGTAAGGCCTTTTGAAGCCTATGGTTTAGGCAATGAGTATGATGAGAAGATATATTTTAAACGCCAGTGGGTGGAATGAAAGGTTACTTGAGAGCGCTGTTTCTGTGCAAATAAAAAAAGGGTATCTATGCATGCAAAATGTTCCTTCTCATTTACACAACTCCACAGGAGTAATTAAAATGTGTCTGTGTTTCATTCTGGTGTTCTGTTTCTTTTGCAAACAGTTGTTTCTATGTGTTCTTTGTTTTGTTTGTTGCTTTTCTGTCCTTTCTTACCTTTCTGGCTTCCTCTTTAGGGAAGTAGTATGGTGGTGTGCTTCTGGCGTATCTGGCTGTTTCTCTGGTGATCTGATTGGTGACAGGACCTTGTGTGGAGGTTGACCCCTTCCTATGGTTTCATAAGGAAGGGGGATGTGTTGTGTGGGGCTTGCATTGCCCTGTGCAATGCAAGCCATGGAATCCTAGATGGTGATAGAACCCTGGGTCCCTTCAGGGTTCCACAGAGGATGGGTAGGGATTTAGGATGGGAGATACAATGAGAAGGATGCCTGTACATAAGCTCTCCCATCACTTCTAACTTGTAACCTGAAACTACAATTAAACCTACTTACCTTTTGTACCTGCGGACTCCTATGTGCTCTCTGCGTCCTGCTTACCTGCCCTGGGGCCAGACACTACAGGTAAGGTGCCAAGAGATGGGATACCTTGTAAAGAGCACTAGATACATGACTGAAATGTGCTCAATCAGTGAAGCTAAAAGCAAAGTCAGCACCAGTACATGGAGCGCATCTGCACACCTGTATTCTACGATCATACGTCAGGAAGGTCCTGTTGGGGTAAGTGCCTAAAGTAGCATCAAAGGCCACCGTCCCTGTACGAGGCCTGTGTCTGTCAAGTACTTCGTCATTTGTTTTTCATCACCCCTACTGCGTAAATACCCACCAGAGAGAAAGTCTGCAGGCAGCATTGCTGAGTAAGGCATTTTTGTGTCTATTCGGGTTGACAGATTTTACACGGGGATGGATTTGCAGCTGCAGAGTGTCTCATTACCATTTCAGCATTCAAGTTTCAATGACATAATTTAAAGCTTATTACCCAAAACACGCTTCCATACTTTTCAGGTGTAATTTATACTCTATTTCAGGCCATCGTCAATGTTATCATTTAATTCCGTTATGAATACATTTTACAGCTGTGCAAAACCAGAAATGTGCCATCTCGGGAAGCAGTTGTAGTACAGTGCCAATTACATGGCTACATCTGTCCATATAGCTGAAGGCGCTGCTACAGTGTTGCTGACTAACTAAGCTACCTGAAACCTGCTTTTTATAATCCCATTTGCTATTAATTCAACATTTTGGGCTTTTTTATGTTTTCAAGGAAAGACCATTTCATCAACAGGCTTAACTTTCTCTAATCATATTCTGTCAGAGAGATGGTCTATTCATCACATGGCTCGGCTATTCTTGCGTTTCCAGAGGACACTGTGCCCCATCGGAGGGTCCTGGCTGCAAGCCTGGAAGCCATTTGGAGCCCTGTGATTGGCTCCCAAAGCATCATGTGACTGGCTGAAGGTTTATTTCCATTTTTTTTCTGAGGGTCCTGCCTGCCAAACAAAGCTCCCTGGGCCTACTACACCAAGGGCGCTGCCTGCACATGCTCAGTTTGTTTCACTTTTCTTGTTTCCCACATCCTGTTTGCTGGTGAAACATGTGCACCCTCTGAGGGTCCTGCCTGCCTACAACACCCAAGACCTTTCCTGCATGTTTGGAAGCCATCTGGAGCACTCTGACTGGCCCACGGAAGGTTATGACACACTGCCTCCTTTATTTGTCTCCCATGGGCATCCAGCCCAGGTATCTTCAGCCACGGTCCAAAAGTAGCTAAGGGCAACTCGCTGCTTGGGATTGTTAAGGATGGAAAGTGCCTAGAGCCAGAACCCGTTGACTATCCATTCACTGTGGAGCTTCTGGTACCTTCATGCTTTGAGCCTTTTATCTGACTTTTGGGTATTACTCAATTTGATCATTTCGAATTGATCGAATGGGTAATCACTACCAAACATGGGGAGCGGGGGTTGCGAGGGTTGCGGGGGTGTCCCCCACTTCCCATGTTTGGTAGTGATGGCCTTTGGGGGCAGCGCGGGAGTGCCCCGCTTCCGGTGGATTGGAGGCTGGGGACGTTAAAAAAATATATAAGAAATGCAGACCCTGCAGGATCCAACCTGAGTAGGAGGCATGGAACTGATGCAGCAGGGTCAAAAGAAAAGCGAACGTCAAAAAGGTAAGTAGAGGGTGTGTGGGGGGATGTTTTGGGGGCCGTGGAGGTTTAACATTTTGCCGGATTTGGCTACATGACTGACCACGGTCAATACCGACGCGAAGAATTCTGCCACTGCCAAATCGTATACATCCGTCTTTTGGCTACCCATAGCCCCATTCTAGTCCAACTCAGAACTTAAACCTGCTTCTTCTCAATCAACTATCCACCCCTTCCCTTTCCGCTGACCCACTTACCCACCCTCTCTTGGGATGGATCCTTTCTTCATTATTCATTTGCCTATTACTTCTACCCTTCATCATGCACCTTGACTTCGCCCCAATCGTCCTTCTACTCACTCTTCTCCTTCCCTCTCCCATAGCCTTCAGCCTTAACTCAGGCCAACTTCTGCATCAATCTCCAGCCTCCCTATTTCTCTCTTTCCCCACATCAAATAAGATGCTCTCATTCTCCAAGTACCTCCAACCTCATCTATCCCCCTTGCCTAGCGTACATCATCTGCTACGCTCCCTCATCTCCTATCACTGTTTCACTTGGCCTCTGGAATGCACAATCCCTCTGAAACAAGTCTTCCTACATCACTGACCACTACCACTCTTATCACCCTTTTATCACCCACAACCTTTGATTCTTGCTATGACAGAAACTTGGATCTACCCTCATGACTCTGCTACACTAGCAGTTCTCCACACGGACTCTGCTACCTTCTTCTACTTTCACTGGCTTGTTAGGAAGGGTGTTGGTGTGGGGTTACTTATGAACTGCCCTCAGTACAGCCCTACACCCCCACCTGACATCACCTCTTCTTTTTTAGACTATGCCACTATTCAACTCCTGCCTCCTCTCACAACCCTGGCTCTCTATCAACCCCCTGGTTCTCTCAACTCCTTCCCTGATTTAAACCTTCTCCTTGAGTCACTTGCTCCTGACATCGTATTCTAATGCTGGGGCACCTTGACCTTTCCAAGCCCTCTGCTGCCACCTGCCCTGAACGTAACTTCTCCCTATCTGACCACTTCCTCTACTCCCTTCATAACCTGCCTATCTACTCTGGTGAGAACTCTCATGACCATGGTCTTTCTCTGTAATCCATTCTCCTCTTGAGACCTTTCCATTGATTCCTCTCCATCTGATCACTTCACTCTTCACTTTAACATCATGATCCCTCCAACTCTTACTCGCCTGCCCCTTCTTCAAGACTCTTAGGCAGGACCATTGGTTCCTTACTTTGTTGATGTGAGGACCTCTCTTCTGTCTCTCTACCTAGTCATGCCTTTCCATTGGCTGTGCTTTTTCTCTAATTTCACTATGCACTTATAACTCCATTTGACCAATACTATCCTGCTCACACATTCACACCTAATCATCCCTGTCCTCAGTCTTGGATCACCTCTGAAATGCAGACTTCAGGAAAGTGTAGTTACCTGCAGAGTGGATGGAGTTGCTGCTCGGGCTGCTGTTGGTGTTACACTGCCTCAAAGCCTTAATGAGATGTGCCGCATGAAGCGTGAGCACAATCTCAAGTGCAGGAAAGTACAGTTACCTGCAGTTAACGCAGAATACCAAAGCCATTGAAGTCTTCTTGAAGATTTCTTCGTCAAATCCTCCCTCCATGTTGTCTTGGTGTAAATGCACTTACAAGCTTGGTGTCATGCAAACTGCAAGCACAAATGTCAACTATTGAAGGTCTCCACTACAATCTTAGAAGTTGCCCTCTTAAGGATGACACAGAGACTGAAGAAGCCAAAACCCCTCCAAGAGTGATATCACTGAAAGAAAAGCAGCAAATGTCAAGTTCACCCTTGAAGGAAGATGACCCGCCACTCCCCTAAAAAGATGACTAATTACTCAAATATTCACGCATGTGGTGCCTTCAGCTTTGATTAAAAAACAACTGATCTGGTGAACTTACAGCCCCGAGAGCATCAAAGCACGACAAACAACCCTTAGAAGACACTAGAGGGGATAGCAGTTTCGTTCATACAACTTTGTAACAACGTTGAAGCTAACACACAAACAGGAAGAGCCAGCTTGTTGTCAAATACACCTCTCTTATTTCCTATGTCCTCATCTGCTTTTCTCCCGACACCCAGAAAACCACACAAGAGAGGATAAATACATTTTGCAACAATGTCAGATTAAACATATCACAAACCACAGTTAAGAAGAACATCAACGTATCGCAGGATATAAATGTGAATGCTGAGTTGCATTTGGTCCTCCAATCATTGGTTAGGCTAGTTGATAATCTGAGGGAGGAATCAAAGCAACACACTGCTTCACCAAATGAAATACGGACTTGGACAACATTCAAAAGGAACCAGGACGACATTATTCTTAGTAAAAATGAATCCACTTATGCCTAACTCAATCACCCTGGTGCTAGATACAAATTATCAGAATTTCACAGAGGCCCCACATTGTTCGATAGATTCAAGAAGCAAGGGAGAGCGTGCAGACACAGGCTGCTGTGCAAATGACATTGGTATAGACATATGCTCCATCATACAAAGTGGAACACAGCCCTTGCAAGAAGGAAATCTCTCACAGGACGTGGATTCTGTTCAAATGTCTCTAGACTCCAACAAAGGCTGAAAGAAAAAGCTTAAAAAAAATAATAAAGCCAAGGGATCAAGGAAGTTTAGAAATCTAAACATGGCCTCAAAATTACCCCAGGAGAATATCGGGTGGTGGAACAGAAACCAAGCAGAAAAAACCGAAATCAAAGACGGCTAAGATTAGAAAACGAATACATACTACACAGTACCTCTTAAAAGAGGCAAACAAAGATGTTGTAGAGCTCATGGATACATCACCAATTAACAAGTGGAGTAAATCTGAACTTTAAACAAATATTGTACTGCAATCCTTGAAATCCTGCACCGTGCACCATAATAACTCTAAAGGGAAAAACAAATTACCCTCACCTTCGCAACTTCAAAGCCCACCATTGCAGAATTTGGATCCGCAAAGGCCAAGAGTGCCGCTGGACTCGTCAAAACTTGGAACCCATTATGGAAAACTATTGGAACTCTTGCAAAGAAGCTGCAACGGAGCACAGTCATTATGAGCAATTGGATTTAAGCAAATCTATGAGGATCAGAGCCATATTTTATTAAATCGGTCACTCTGCTGCGCTTGTTTAATTTAATTTTGGGATTGAGGGTGCTAAATTCAAAGGATGGTAAATTAGTGGAATTTATAGCTAATCACAGGGAAATACTGATGGTCGCACACTTTGGCTCTAAAGTGATATATAATGTAACTATTCAGGAAACTGAAATCTTCCACATGTATGATATTGATTTTTTTTTTATCAACAGACTGAAGGTCTTAAAGGGGAAAATATCAAGGCAAGCAATCCTTCGAAATTGTGATTTGGGAGGCCCCACAAAACACGCATTGGAGGGTTTTGAAAATCCATCCAATATAAGCCCTTTGCGCAGAGGAGGCAGAAGACAAGTAAGATCGATTTTGAAGGACAAACAACCAATTGAAAAGATCAATGATTGGTCTTGGTTGAATGCTGCGCTCTGTAACAAATGTGGTTCCAAAAGGGAATAAAAAAATCATGGATCATCTTATACTTATGTTGCAGGAGGTATGGCTCTTACTACTGCCCCAAACGTGATGGGTATACTATACTGTTGAAAAAGGCCAAAAAAGGACACAAAGCTCACCCAGCATGAGAGGTTGGAGCGGGTTGATTATAGTTGTTGACAATAGTTTGGGCAGATCACACAGGCAGTGGGAAGTAAACTCGAATTCTGTCCTTGCTGCTGGTATCAATTGGGGCACTACACAGATTTTGCATGAGACATATATTGGAACCCCAGGTGCACCAATTCTGAAGAAATGATTCTAGAGATGGGCAGCCTTCTTTCCTAATGGTACAATAACATGGGATTGTATCATGCTGTGGCCGAAGCAGGATTTAAAGTGTGCATGTCCTACCCTCTGTCCCCAACAAGACAAAACCTTTAAACTAGATCATGACCCTTCTGCTACATTTTCCTCCTGAGGAGTTATGTGGACAACCTTTATGTATGATTGGCGTCTGGCAAAAACGAATGGTAATATTACTGGAGACATCCCAAGAAAGCCCACCTATCACAGAGGAAACAGTCAATCTATTATCGACTATTGTGAAGTGTCACAGAGTATTGCACCCTTTGCTACTAGCTTTGTGGTATATAATACTTTAAAAGGTGATCTTATGTATTTGATCCTAACCTTAGATATTGCACTTGGGGGTCAGGCAACAAGTGATTCCTTCACAAATCTTATTGTCAACACCTAGTAAATAGGTTACGAAGAGTCCTCATCCCTAGAAAAGTGGTCTCCAAAAACGAATGGAGTGGATTGACCAGGCCCTTGCAGCAATCCCTTGAGATAAACTCATGATTGACTATAACGACCTAATTGACTACTTTAATCCTTCCCAACCAAACATTGTTAAGGTAGAAAATAAGGGTTCATTCTTAAGAACTTATTGTAATGACCCATTGGTAGTCAAAGCCAAAAGATCTTATAGGAATGACATCAGAAGAGTTATAAGGACCAGTACGCTAGATTGTTTAAATAGGACACATATGTTCGATAAGATCAAACAAAAATACAATGATTTTCTAAAACAGCACAGGGCCTCAGTGAAATTAAAGAACAGCGTTGTGATGCTACACATATTATCTACTAAAAATAGTGGTCAATTTTGGGAGGTAATCAATGAAATGGGACAACAGCAGGTCAAGGATCAGAAAAACAGTATTGATGAACCTTCTTGGATGGATTACTATCAGTTGAAGTATGGGTAGGCGACAAAATCAAAATTAAATTTCAACAGTGCATCCCTGCCTAAATGGGCTGGCAATTTCACCAAGATGAGCATAAAGTTGAACAAATCAGATGCAATGGGTCCAGATAATTTATTGAAAGTGATCATTAAAGGTAACCCGGCTATATGGGCAAAGTACCTGTATACGCTCTTTTCTCAGATCTCATATATCCGAAGTTAGGCAAGCTCCACATTGTCTTGGGAGGATAGCTCAGGGGCAACATGCTCACCTTGGAAGCAAGACGACACGGAACACCACAGGTTCAATCCCCATGGTCTGCGCTTAGAAACCTCAGGGTATAAATAACCTATCATATCATATCTCCATAGAGGGGAAGATACAAGACTCCTGGCAGAAGATCCATCCGTAAGCAATCTACAAAAGAAGGTGTGCAAACTGACCCTGAAAACTATAGGCCAATTGCATTAATGGATTCTGCCAGCAAAATCTTTGCGTCCTTATTATTTGACGACTTAGCCGATTGGGTTACCTCTACTGATAAATTATTTATTTACCAGGCTGCCGTCAGCAAAGCTGTAGGGACTTCTTTGAATGTTTAGTGTAAAAATTACTTAAGGACCAACATATCATCAAAGGTACATTGCCCTTGTTTGCTGCCTTTATTGATAGCGTGTCTTTTGATCTAATAGATAAAATAGGCTATGGAATAAGATTTACGACTGGGACATCCTGCTTGCGATACTGAAAATGCTTATTCTATTACAACAGAGACAAAAATATCCATTCATCCCAAATATAGTGGTGCTCTTAAGGGGTTAATCGCTATAACAATAGGTTTAAAAAAAGGATGGCCCGTGCTTGTTTATCCTTCACATCTCAGACCTGCTTGATACAGTTGTCCCTGACATGCTTTTCCGCCGAAGTTAGGCAAGCTCCACATTAAAGCACTGATCTTTGCTGGCGATATCGTAATCTTCGATCAGATGTAGGTGGGTCTTCAATGCACATTAGATCTTTTGATCCCATATGTGAAGGAAAATGTCATAATAATCAATGCAAGCAAAACGACAGTGTTACACTTCACACACAGACACAAAGTCCAGAGTTACAATTGGTACATTGAGGAGAGCAAGTTGACTGTTGTGTGTCATCATGTATGTTTGAGTTTTGCTATATGCGCTAAGATCCATCTAATGGCAAAACTAGTAAGATTATGCTGGGAGCAGGGTGTGGGAGCCTATGGACTGTGCTGGCAGCAGGGTGGGATGCCATGGGATAGTGGTGGGAACAGGGTCGAGAGAGCCCAGGGACTGTGGTGGGGTGGGAAGAGCACAGGGACTGGCCTAGGAATGGGATGAGGTAGCCCAGAGACTGTGATGGGAGCAAGTGGGGGAGCCCAGGGACTATACTGGGAGTGGGGTGTTGCAATAATTCATAGCCATTGGGGCTTATGGCCATTTGGCATTCTCTAGATCACTGGTCTTCAAAAAAGTTTGAAGACCAGTGATCTAGAGAAAGGTGTCCAAATACCACCCACCAATTAACTTAAGATCTACTTTCATCTGCCCATTCATCTACAAACTTAAGAAGAAAAAACGTGGGCCAAGATCTGCAGGATTCTGGGGCTATTCTCTGTAACCTCTTTCCTCCCGCCCTGGTGCAAACAAAAGCATCCCCATTTTGAAAAACTACTCCAGGCTTTCTGTTTCAAAGACATGGTTTAGTCTTAAATCTTTTTCTGCCTATGCCTGGGCCATCACTCTCACAGGCACCGATCTTGCAATGCTTCCCTTCTGCATAGCTCTTGCTCTCTTCGGACTTACCACTTTATCCCACTTTCTGGGGCTAGCTTAGTCCTATCCTCCATGCCCCCTGGTCGTTTTGCACTTCTTCTATCTCCTAGTACTTGCATTTACTTGCACATGTGCCTGCCTGTTTACACTTGATTCTGTTGTACTGGTACTTGAGTGTTCCAGCACTTACGTATCATGGTTTTCTTGAGTGTTTCCATATAAGTGGAGCGATTAACATTTTTTGCTCTGTTTGGGTGTTAAGTCTGGTTCAACTATTGCAGATCACCTTTTAGAAAAGCAGTTACATTATATAAGATCCTAGTTTTCTTTAAATTAAATGAAATGTATCTCATTCTCGTGCATCTCCTCATTCAAGTCAAGGTATACTACCAGCAATGAATACTAAAATAAACTCCCTTAGCTAGAATGCAATATTCAAGTCTCCCAATCTGTGGAACAGATAGAGCAGGCAATTCTAACTCAAGCTAAGCCTTCCCGGACTAGGGACTCCACAGGTAAGCCAGCCCACAAACACACATCAGGATGCCTCACATCCACCTGAATCCTGCCCATGAAAGCACAGCGCCCACAACAGAGAATGTGAGAAATTCAGTGATGCTGCACTGCGAGACAAATGGAAATCATTCTTGGCTGCCTCTGAGCAAAAAGGAATAATCAGAATGCAAAATATAATGGCTTTTCAAAATAAATTAGTTTAAACACACACATATTCAAACCTCAATGTCTCCCTTGTATGTCTATTGAACCCTTATATGTGAAACCTAACAATGACATCACAAATAGTTTTACTAACAGTCATTTAGGAGGAAAGAAGTTGGAGAAGGTGATAAGAAACTTAGCAAAGATGGCAGCATTTCTGTAAATATTGCTATGATCTCCAACTACAAAATCACAAGATTTACCTTATAACTGAGTGATATTGCCAGCACCAGTTGAATATAGAACCCAGATCACAGTGGGTGTAAAAAGGTGGTAGTGTTGGAAGGAACTAGGGTCCTCCCACAGCACAGAGTGCTTTAGAATTAGGCAAGACTTCTTTTGACTTCTTTCAGGCGCTATAATGGGGGTAGTAGCGGCACTGCAAAGGCTTTTTCATGCAAATCTAATCATACACTGACATGGACAGGCACTGAAAAAATGAAGTTATTGTTTAAAATATAAAGCACAATAAACTATAAGCTGGAAAGATGTGTAATGTCAAATCCTCTGGATTTGTAAAATCTTAGTACGGTATGAGTCAAAAACTCCCCCTCCCTTCCCGGAATGAATGCAGCCTGTGCTAAAATTGGACTACAGGCTTTGCGGTATTTGTGCTAGCACAATGTGACTCACCAGCTGTCTGCTGCCTTTCAAGAGCCCATGCAGGCTAAAAAGGGATTTGCATGCTCATGCACAAAATGCAGAATTATGAAAACAAGGTTTAAAGGAGATTGTAGGACCAGATAAAAACATTAGAGTAGATTGAGTCAAATATGGATAGAATGAATAAAAATTGTGTTTAGAAAATGTTTTTGTTTTTCCTGGGGCTAGGCCTCAAGGTTTGTAAAAGTCTGCAGGGCTGCAGTGTGGTTCTATGTAAGGTAGCAATATGCACAGTAGCTTGGCCTGACAGAAATCACTGACATTGAAGAAAAGAAGACTTTGGAGCATCCCTTGTATGGAAGCAAGACGGTTTGGGATGGAACCATGGCCCGAATCCAGTGAATATCCAGTGACACGACTGCAGCAAGCCAGGAGTATATAAACCCCTGCCTGGCATCACTGTGGCAGGAGAAAGGAACGGATGAGGGACAGAAGAAGACCCTTCAGGGAGCAGAGTTCTTTGCTACCATCCTCATGTTCTGTAAGATTAACTTTGTTATCCTTACAAGATAGACTGTTGGCCTTACCTCCCTAGAGGGGTGTGTTTATTCTGGTGTGAGTGTAATTAGGGACACCCTTACAATTAGGGACTCCCTTACAATTAGGGACACCCTTAAAGTAGCAGCATCCTGGCTTCACTGAATCCTATGAGATGGGTTTCACCTCGAACAGCAGTGTTGAGTCTACACTGTTCCCTAAGCCTCTGTTGAGGATTTACCAAGAGGATATCTGCTGGAAGACTTCCCAGAAATGCTGATGCACCCTGTGGAGAGTGAGACAGGCCAAGGACGTTGGACTGTGAATGAGAACCAAGCGGGCAGGGTTGGGCAGTCTTGTTCCTAGGCAGGAGAGGTGAAAAGAAGGATGAAGCAAGAACCCCTATTCCTATGGCGTTGTGACGACAATCTGTTGCTGATGAGCACCAAAGGCAGAGCTCAGGGGCTGTACTGTGTTGGCTGTAGGTGTGCCATACACAGCGACTAGAGAAGTGTGTGGCCTTTCCTGCTCCTAGGATTAGCTTAACCAAGAGATACTTAAACTTGGGTGCCAACTATGGTCTTGTCAACTAAAATGCAGAGCCCATTTTCTTTCTATGTTTGTATGTTGTATTTCTTTTAATAAAAAAGATTTCAATGAAAACAGGGAACTGATTATCTACAATGTTAGCAAATGGTGCATTTGTTCATTATTGTTTACACATGATTCACTAATATTTGTGCAGCCATGTTGGGAAGTGTGAGGATGAAAGTTCTTTTCTTTCAGAGGCCCTTGTCATTTTCTTTTTTGTCGTGATTGGTTACTCAACATTTCCCTGGTGAGTCCTAATTGGCACCCTCATCAGGAATACAAATATTGTTGTCCTCATAGAGACCTCAGGCCTCTTAGCATAAGGGTGCATTAAGAATCCTGATATTTCCTGTGAGTATTCATGTGAATGTCTGTGAGTACTCCACAGATTGATGGCAGAGTACATGATTGTACTTGGTCACGTAGGAGATATTTCAGTAATGGCTCAACAGAGCACCCTGTTTATATGAAATACGATCTACTGCAGTCAATGTTGCTCTGCCTACATGTGAGGGAATGAGAGAGGCATGATGGCACACAAGGGATGTGTCTGGCCTGATCTGATGGCTGTGAGGTAGGCAAGGAAACATTACAAATTGTGCAAAAAGGATGACAACGATGCAGGCTCATATGAGCAATTCCTAACTGAGCCCTGTAGCTGGATGAGCTCAGAATCTACCTGGATGAGACTATCCTGAAAGGGTATCTGGGACTCTCTCTCGGAATACAAATCCTAACCAATGAGCAGTCCCCATTGATTTGATGGCTGCCAAAGAACTACTTTAATGGATTCATCCATGGAATTGGAGACTGAGGTTTTGCCTCAGGTTCAAATCTCTCAAAAAGTAGAGGAGCTGCACCATTACCTTCTTCAGCTTGGGGAAATCCCAGAAGCACAAAGAGGAAGTCTGGACTGAAGAAGGGCTGTGCAAAAGCTCTACCAGATTTGCAGCCCATCCTAGACCAACCCTCCTAGTTAAGCCCTGCTGTGTCTTTAGCTACATACAAGTGTCTTGCCAACAAGGTCATAGCTCTTCAATGATGCTTTGTACCAATGACCTGGTCACACCAACCAAGTCCCCAGCTCTACATATTTCCTGCCCCAAGAATCTGCAGTGCATGAGCCTGCATGAAACCCTAGACCCTGAGGTGGGGACCTGCATGCACCGGTAACTAGACAGACCAACATATGTGGGATTACAGAACTGGATTGCAAACTTGAGGTGAGTTGTGGTAAATTACAAGTTTAGTATCAAAAAAGCTATTCCTGGTTACCTGCTGTTCTTGTTGGACTTACATTGAGCCATTCTTCCACCAGAAACTGCTACTGCTCTTGGACCAGTCAAGTCCAAAGCTCCCCAAAAGCTGCAGACTCCTTTTCTTCCTTCTTAAATCCTCTTTGGTTGTTCTCGGTTCAGCTTCGTGTAGCATCTGGGGACCACCAGTGTCACTGCAGCTGCTGCCACAATATCAGGAATCTGAAGCAGTTCCTGTCCAGTAACCGGATCCCGGAAACCTACAGAGTGTTGGAAACATATGAAACAGGTCACAAATTCTGACAGAGCAGAACTGGATGTAACTGCTCATCAGGAAGGTGTTAACCTATTAGCAATTTCCTGCTCAGGTACGCACAGGGGTGGCGGGCTGTAGATCTGCAATCGCTTGGCCCAGTAAAGCACCAGGATTTTTACCACTCGAATGGTCACTACCCTTTGCCGCCCCTGCCATGCGTAAACCTAAACACTGGACACTACAAAAAATAGGGAAACTAATAACCTGGTACAGCCAGTTTGGGAAATGGCCAAACTCAACATTTATGATATTGTTAAGTCAGGGAAAGATGCAGCCATGCCTGGTGAAACAGCATTGACTCCACACTAGACTGAGAAATTCCTGGAGAACTAAAGCACCAAACCTCTATAATAGGGAGAAAAAGTTATCTCGACAGGCACAGGAAGGTAATAAGGAACAGGGGACCACTTCCAACTGCACAGACACTCACACATACCTACCAATATGCTGATTCTCTCCTCTGTACCATAAAACAACTAGAATGTGGCTATCCCCCATGATTAACTCCGGCCTAGCTGCACACATAATTATACACCACCATGCACCCCTCAACGATCTTTAGAATGCATCTATAGCCCACACAGAAACCGGCACAGCTACACACATAGTCTCATATACAAACACAACCTCCATTAGAATGCAGCTACACAAGACAATTCGGCGTAGCTGCACACTTACTACTGGTCTCACACAACCTCCACACCACTCCTAGCATTAGAATGCAACTACCCACCACTAAATTGTCAGAATAGCCGCACACATACTGTGTGCATACACGCACTACTTACTGTTGTACATGAACAAAAGGGACACAGCCCCTTTAAGAACACCAACACAGAAAGAGCCGGAAGAAAGCGGAAGGGGAGGGGGTTGGAGGGGAAGACGTCAGTAAGTGTGAAGGAGTGAATAAAGGAGGTTCACAGCAGCGCTGGCTCCGTCTCATCTTTGCATGCCTGTGCGTGATTGAGTCGAGCCCAACACTGGCGACGAAGCCGATGCGAATCCTCACGTGCCGGCAGCAGTAGCAGGAGGGCAGTAAGCCCAGCAGTCGGGAAGGGCCCATGCGCCCTGTTGGAGGGCCCGTGTGCCCAGCAGAGATCGAGAGGGCCTTGGCGCCCCGCAAGCGTGCAGCGGCCTGTCGGCCCTGCAGGAGGGCCTGTGTGCCCAGCAGTTAAAAGGGCCTGTGTGCCCTGCGACAGCAGCGGCCCCTGCGCCCTGTTGGAGGGCCCGTGTGCCCAGCAGAGATCGAAAGGGCCCGTGCGCCCCGCAAGCGTGCAGCGGCCTGTCGGCCCTGCAGGAGGGCTCGTGCGCCCAGCAGCAGCCAGGTGGGTCCGTGTGCCCATCGGCAACTCCGGGAGGCCGGTGCGCCCATCATCGAGCGGCGGCCCGTGTGCCCACCAGAGGATTGAAGCGCCAGCTACGCGGAGGACCGGAGAGCCGGAAGAGGCCCATGCGCCTCGTGAAGGTGAGGCCCATAGGACTGAAGAACAGAGAGTGAGAGCGCCAGCCGCGAGGAAGACCCGCAGGCCCGTGGCGCCAAAACAACAAGTAAGGTGCCGGGAAGGGACATCTGTAAAGAGGGGAACCCCATGTCTCCCGCATGTGACATTTCACAAAAATATACTTAAGGGTGAACCACATTACGGCAAAAAGGAAGCCCCTTGTCTCCCCATGTGACACCCAAGGTTAAGATAATAGAATACGCTACAGCAAAAGGGATACCCCGCGTCTCCCAATGTGACATTCAAAGTGATAAAACGACAAGAAACGCCACGGCACAAGGGAATCCCCGTGTCTCCCCACGTGACATTTAACGAGATCATACGACAGGAATGCCACGTTAAAGAGGGAAACCCCGTGTCTCCCACAAGTGACACTCAAAATACAAAGGAGCGAGCAACATTACGAGAGAGGGAAGGAAACCCTGTGTCTCTCCACACGTGACACCTAACGAATTTACAAGGCAAAGCTCCACCACTACGCGGGGCCTTGCACCACACCCGGACAGCAAGACCGAACCTGGGCACACATGCACAGGAAGACACAGCGCCAAGAGACAATCGTGACCAACGCCCACGAGCCACCTAACCAACTAGAGCAAACCAAGCAGCACCATCATGTCAGCCCCGGATGCAGCAGATCCCAATGCCCAACCACCACTACTAGGGGCACCCTCCTCTCACGCAAGCCCAATGAGTAGACCCGCCCCGTTCACATTAAACCCACACCACGACCAGGGCCAGCTATGGGAAGAGTGGATGGAGGAGTTTGAGGGCTTTGTGGGTTCCATCGGCACACAAGAACCTCCCAACATACTAAGCATCTTTGCAAATGTCGCAGGGAGAGAAATGAAAAACATCATACGTACGATTCCCCTACAGGACCGCACCACGTATGCGAAACTCCGGCAAGCCATAAATGAAAAGATTGTCATCTCACCCAATCGTGACTATGAGAGATACACTTTCAACCAATGTGGTCAATCACCTCACGAATCAATAGGAGTATTTGTCATTCGCCTCCAAAGAAAAATATCAAAGTGTGATTTCGCCAACTTTAATGACGAAGAAGCCATCAGACTACGCATAATAGAAGGTTGGGTATCCTCGATGTTCCGAAAACACCTCCTAAAGAAACCCCTATCCCTAAAAGAAGTATTGGACCTAGCCAGAGTTTACGAGAGAGTGGACATTCAGGCAGCGGCCATTGAGAACCCCAAGAAAGGAGAAGTTATAGCAGCAATACACCCCTACACCCGACACCCAGCTCCACAGACAAGGATAAACCCGAGGTACCCGACACAACGGACACAAAGCGACCGCCAATGCTATCGCTGTGGCTTCGAGTATCCGCACAGAGGTCCATGCCCTGCCATCGGCCAACGCTGCATGAGATGCGGAATGGAAAACCACTTCCAAGTGATGTGCAAGGAGCTACTACCGGAAGGTGGCTCAACACGCCCACGGCCTGCCACTCGCATGACGGAGACACACACGGAAAGACATCGCCAGGCAGACAGAAATGCGCCATTCCCCACGAATGCTTATCAACGCCCAAACACTGTAAGAGCCCTTGAGGGGCTTCAGATCGAACCAGATAGGAAAGATGATGAACTATATGACATCCACCAGAGCGACTTCATGCAAAGCCTGGAACACGAGACGACCTACAAGGCAGAAACCCCAAGCCCCTTTGAGCAAGACAGAGACCCATATCTCGACTCCCCACCACAATATCAGCCGGGAGGGAATGAACAGGCCCGATACCTACAAGATGGCTACGACAGAGAGTACGTATGCCTCCTCAGTGTTGAAACTGAAGACACCTCAGCTCCCAGAGTCACAATACCAGAAACAGATTCATCGTCGACACGGGAGCGACGGTAAACGTCATGAATGAAGATATCTACCAGGAAATAGCCTCCTCGTACCCATTGCAAGAATCCAAGACACACATCTTTCAATGGGGAGCAGCCCAGTCGATGACTTCCAAAGGAAAATTTCAATGTGACCTACGGCACAGGGACATCACAGTAACTGCCACGATACATGTCATAAGGAGTCGATCCGTCGGCCTCTGCCTCCTCAGCTACCACACGACCAACGCCCTCGTCTTGATTGACCTACACTACGACCAGTCAGAAATAATAGAGGGACTACCAGTGCCACACGAATCCATCAGAGCAATGATCGACAGGCCCCTGGTGAAAGGAGACCTCAAGAGCCAATTCCCCAGGTTATTCGAAGGAATAGGAATGCTAAAAGGATCACGCGTCAAACTACACATCGACAATACCATCAGGCCAGTACCACAACACCCGCGCAATGTGGGCTTCCACCTTCAGGAACAAGTATCAAAAGAAATCCAACTTCTCCTTCTCAACGACATCATAGAGAAACCAGAAGGGCCAACACCATGGGTATCGCCAATAGTAATAGTTCCCAAGGACAACGGTCGTCTCCGCATATGCGTTGACATGCGCATCCCGAACACTGCCATCCAGAGGGAAAGGCACCCAGGCCCAAGCCTGGAGGACATGTTGATCAGGTTAAACCAAGTGAGGTTCTTCTCAAAGCTTGACCACAACCAGGGCTACTACCAGCTCGTCCTGGACCCAAAATCACGACCCATCACCACATTTGCAACGCACGACGGCCTATTTCGATATAAAAGGCTAGATTTCTGCATATCGTCTGCCACAGAGATCTTCCAAGAGACCATCAGACGCCTCATAGCATCGGAGATGAACGCACTAAACTATAGTGACAACATCTTAATATTTGGAAGAGATCAGGAGCAACATGACAGAGCCCTAAGAACCATCTGCTCCATCCTACAAGACGTGGGACTGACTCTCAACGAATCCAAGTGTGACATCAACAAGACAAGCCTCAAATTCTTCGGCCACATATTCTCGAACAAAGGTATAACAGCCAACCCGGACAAGATTAAGGCCATTACCGATCTCCAGGCACCTACGACCACTGCAGAACTGCGCTCCCTGCTGGGCATGGCGGGATACTGTGCGCGTTACCTCCCGAACTACGCGACAACAACTGACCCGCTCCGCAACCTCCTAAAGAAGAATACACCATTCGTATGGGATGCACCCTGTCAGGAAGCGTTCATAACGATAAAAGAAGGTCTCACCAACAACCGACAACTGGCGTACTTTCGTCCGGACTGGCACACCATCATTACGGTCGATGCAAGTCCAGACCGACACCGCAGACAACGCTCATCACGCAATAGTTGCATACGCCAGCCGAGCCCTGTCACACACTGAAAAGGCCTACTCCCAGGCAGAGAGGGAAAGCCTTGCTGCAGTCTGGGCATGTGAGAAATACCAGCACTTTATCATCGGCCGGAGATTCACCCTGGTAACAGACCACCAAGCCCTAATATTAATCTTCGGGAACCCCAAAATGAAAAGATAGAGCGATGGGGAATAAGACTGCAAGAGTACGATTATACCATTATCCACAAACCAGGAGGAGACGCCAACCCAGCGGACTATCTATCCAGACACCCCCTACTGGACAAAGACGACACCCTAGCCCAGGAAGCCACTGAATACATCTCGTACCTGTCATCAAATGTCATGCCACCTACCATCTCGACCGCAACGTTCGAAGAAAGGAGCAAAGCTGACCCAACACTCAGAGCTGCTGTCTCTCTCACCCGTTCCAACAAATGGAGGGAGCGCCACACAAAAGGAACTGAAGGGGAGGATGTAGATCAGAAGGAACTTGACCGACTGGCCAAGATACACAACGAACTCGTAGCCACTGACCAAGGACTCTGCTACATGGTAAGAGGCTAGTACCACCAAGGCACCTAAGGAAGACCCTAGCAATGCTGGCACATGAGGGCCACAGGGGAATCGACAACACAAAACGATTTCTCAGGAACTATGTCTGGTTCCCCTATATGGACGTGATAGTGGATTACACTGCAGGCCCTGCCAACTGGCAGCGAAAGGACCGAATCCAAACCCTCTGCAACTAACCACACTCCCGACAAGACCCTGGCAAAAGGTTGCAATGGACTTCTATGGACCTCTAGAAGAAGGGGGTTATCTATTAGTAATAATAGATGAATATTCGAGATTCCCCTTTGTTAAGCAAACGCCTTCAACGTCCTTTGTGGAGACCGCGCCCATAGTGGACGAACTATTCAGCGAGTGGGGCATCCCCAATGTCGTCAAGACCGACAACGGTTCTCCATTTCAAGGACGAGAATTCGCAAACTTTGCAAGCCACCTAGGATTCCACCACCAAAAGATTACACCTCTCTGGCCCCAAGCCAACAGGATGGTGGAACGGTTTATGGCCACCGTCAAGCTAACCAGACAAAAAGCAGTAGCGAAACAGATGCCTCACCCAAAGGCCATCTGCAGCATGCTCCGAAGCTACCGAAATACACAACAGGATACAACGGGAAAGCCACCAGCTGAGCTCATGGTGAGGTACCAACCCAGAACACGAATTCCCCGATGGGAGGACTACACCCCTGAAGAAGACCTAGCCATCAGAGAACGAGATGCCGAAAAGAAGAGAAAGGCCAAGCAATGGGCTGACACCAAACGGAGAGCGAAATAACAACAACTAGAGATGGGGCAAATGGTCCTGGTGCGACAAGCACAACGCAAGAAAATGGACACCCGATACAGCCCTGAGCCGCGAATCATCACAGCCATCAAGGGACCCATGATCACGGCGACTGGAGAACTGGGAGACATCACCCGCAACTCCTCATTCTTCAAAAAGCTATATCTGGAGGAGCCCGAAACACAAGAGACACCCGACGAGAACTTCAGTGAAGAAGAAGAAACACAATCCCCAGTGGAGTCAACCGGCGAAAGCCGAGAATCACCAGGGAGACCCTCTGGGACAGTAAAGAAACCAGTGAGGCTCATCGAACAGATGTAACTGGGCTCTCATGTCAAGTACGGGGGAGGTGTTGTACATGAACAAAAGGGACACAGCCCCTTTAAGAACACCAACACAGAAAGAGCCGGAGGAAAGCGGAAGGGGAGGGGGTTGGAGGGGAAGACGTCAGTAAGTGTGAAGGAGTGAATAAAGGAGGTTCACAGCAGCGCTGGCTCCGTCTCATCTTTGCATGCCTGTGCGTGATTGAGTCGAGCCCAACACTTACCACCCTATTTTTCAACTGACCTGACCTATGCACCTCGAGAGCATTCAACCCACAGGGTGTTGAAATCATACCAGTGGTGAAAGGCGCTATACAAATACCCGATAGCATAACAGAAACTAAGGTTCCTATTGTTAACAGTGAACCATAAGCTTAACAAATGGACAACGGGAGCAATGGGACCAGTAGCCTGTTCCTCCAGTCCAATGCAAGCTTCATTCCCCTCCTGTCCCTGTCATATTTCTGGCCCTCAAACAGGGATAGAATATATTTTATTTCTTTTTCACTACGGTGGAGTTTAAGGGCCCCTCATTGTGAAAAAGGGCCTCCATTGTGAGATTTGTGATCGTTTCTACCTGCAGAAATTACTGGTGAATCATTAATCATGCAGTTTTCATGTGGTAATGGCAATTGACTCTTACCTCTGATGGAAATACTTTTATTTCAGGTACCCGAAACTGGGAGAAGAGACATCCAATGAAAGTGCAAAACCAAGGCAAAATCCACAGATGAAGGGGAACTGCTGATGGCAGTGGCTGCCTTTCAAAAGTGTAATTTTCCTGCAGGAAAAGTAGGAGCCCCGCTGATGGGCTAACACCTATGCCAACCCCTGCCCAAGAAGTGCATCCACCTCTGGGAAGCCATCTGGTACAACGTCATGGCCATCCCGACGCTTCCCGTACCATCGAGGAGTGTAAGAAACTGTTCAACAATTTAAAGCAGTGTGTGTATTTTCCTGCAAGCCAGCACTTGCTAGCCCTACAGTGTTTTATGCAGAACTCCTCCAAATCCGAAGTTCTCTATCTGCCTGACTTTCCCATCCATCCTCCCTGATATCATTTCCCTTGGAAATCCATACATTTGACCCCAGGACTGTGGGACGGTTCTGAAAGCAAACTTAAACACCCCCACTCAAAAACCTCCAATGCCTTGGCTTTTAGAATAAACTTAATGACACGTAGGAAGATCTGCTGCTACTTCCTACTCTTGATGATGGTTAGGAAGATCTGCTGCTACTTCCTACTCTTAATGACGAGTAGGAAGATCTGCTGCTACTTCTACTGCTACTTCCTACTCTTGATGGCGAGTAGGAAGATCTGCTGCTACTTCCTACTCTTAAAAACGAGTAGGAAGATCTGCTGCTACTTCCTACTCTTAATAACGTATAGGAAGATCTGCTGCTACTTCCTACTCTTGATGACGAGTAGAATGATCTGCTGCTACTTCCTACTCTTGATGATGAGTAGGATGATATGCTGCTACTTCCTACTCTTGATGGCGAGTAGGAAGATCTGCTGCTACTTCCTACTCTTAATGACGAGTAGGAAGATCTGCTGCTACTTCTACTGCTACTTCCTACTCTTGATGCCGAGTAGGAAGATCTGCTGCTACTTCCTACTCTTAATGACGAGTAGGAAGATCTGCTGCTACTTCTACTGCTACTTCCTACTCTTGATGGCGAGTAGGAAGATCTGCTGCTACTTCCTACTCTTAAAAACGAGTAGGAAGATCTGCTGCTACTTCCTACTCTTAATAACGTATAGGAAGATCTGCTGCTACTTCCTACTCTTGATGACGAGTAGAATGATCTGCTGCTACTTCCTACTCTTGATGATGAGTAGGATGATATGCTGCTACTTCCTACTCTTGATGGCGAGTAGGAAGATCTGATGCTACTTCCTACTCTTAATAACGAATAGGAAGATCTGCTGCTAATTCCTACTCTTGATGATGCGTAGGATGATCTGCTGCTACTTCCTACTCTTGATGGCGAGTAGGAAGACCTGCTGCTACTTCCTACTCTTAATAACGAGTAGGAAGATCTGATGCTACTTCATACTCTTGATGGCGAGTAGGAAGATCTGCTGCTACTTCATACTCTTAATAACGAGTAGGCAGAGCTGCTGTTACTTCCTACTCTTAATGACAAGTAGGAAGATCTGCTGCTATTTCTTACTCTTAATGATGAGTAGGAAGATCTGCTGTTACTTCCTACTCTTAATGATGAGTAGGACGATCTGCTGCTTCTTCCTACTCTGCCAAATCGGTCAGTGCTACTCATGCTCTAAGCAACCCAGACTCCTGTTGCAGCCTCCTCCTCGGCATCAGATGAGTTATAAGGTGGGTTTCAGGGGCTATAGCCCCAGGGTTTTGATTGTAGCCCCAGATAGAAGCTCAGGGGTTACGACCAAAAGGCTAGCTAGCCCCTAGTCCTGACAGTCCTGACATATTCTGAACTCATAATAAAACCCCGTTTGATCATAATGAAGCCTATTTCTGTGTGTGTCGTCGTGTATATGGTTGTGGTGTTTTTAAAACATATATTTGTTATGTTATGTTATGTTTATTGAATTTATATAGCTCTTTAAGCCAAAGCGCTTTACAGTATAACAACAGGTACAAAAGTGAGAGAAGCATATTTACAAACGTGAAACAAGTCATTAGAACAATATGTAGAACAATTTACTAGGAGGAGGGGGAAAGTGGGGGAAGGGGAGGGGAGACCGGGTGGGTGATGTGAGGGCGGGCAGAGGAGTGAGAGGAAGGGGAAGGGCGGGGGGAAGGGAAGGGGGAGTGATCTGGTGTCCTCAATGTCCCTAAGTGGTTTCAGTGACCAATTTAAGGTCATTAGGGAAGGGGAGGGAGGGGAAGGATGGGGGCAAGGGTTAGAGGGGGAGAGAGGTAGGGAAGGGGAGTCAGGGGGGGAGTGAAGAAGAAGGGCTTTCAGGGAGTGGCAGAAGGATGAGTAGGTGGGGGTGGAGCGGATGGAGAGCGGGAGGGAGTTCCAGTGCAGGGGGGCCAAGAGTTGGAAGGAGCAGAAGCGTGAGGAGGCACATGGGGCTGGGGGTACAGTGAGGAGGTAGAGGTCTGCTGAGTGGAGAGAGTGGCAGGGGGAGTAAAATGAAAGGAGAGAAGAAAGGTAGGGGCGGCGGGTCATGGAGAGATTTGTAGACAAGACAGAGGAATTGAAATTTCAGTTGTGAGAAGAAGGAAAGCCAGTCAAGTTGAGAGGGAGAGAGGAAGAGATAGATTCTCGAGCGCCGAGGAGACATAGTGTACGGATAGAGGAGTGGTAGATGGATTTTAGGGGAGTCAGGTGAGAGATAGCGAGTACAAAGAGGAGAGAGGAGCAGTAGAAGAGGCGGGAGAAAATAAGGGAGGATATTAGGAGTTTGGAAGCATGGAATGTGAGAGAGGAGTGGATCTTGTGGATGTTGAAGAGGTGGTGCCGACAGGCTCGAGAGTTTAGAGAGATGTGGTTGGAGAAGGAGAGAGAGGAGTCGAGATGGATGCCGGGATTGTGGGCATGGCTAAATATGGGGAGGTTGGAAGGTAGAAAGTGGATGAAGGGAGGAGAGAAGGGGAGAGAGTGTTAGGAGGGAAGAAAAGCACCTAAGTCTTGTCAGTATTGAGGGAAAGAAAGTGGGATGACATCCAGTTTTTTATGTCCGTGAAGCAGAAAGAAAGAGTGTGGTGGAGGTCAGGTGTGAAGGAAGAGAAGGAAAGAAAGAGTTGGGTGTCATCAGCGTAGAAGTGATGGGAGATGTCGAAAGAAGAGATGACAGGGGAGAGAAGGGAGGTATAGAGAGAGAAAAGAAAGGGTCCCAGTACAGATCCCTGAGGGACGCCATAGTTCAAGGGGAGGCTGGAGGAGGTGCAGCCGCCCCAGGAGACAGTGAAGGATCAATTGGTAAGAGGAAAGCCAGGAGAGGACAGAGCTCTGTACTCTGAAAAAACCTGTTTTGAGCATGGCTTGGCTTGGATTTCTATAGTTCAGTTTCTCCCCAAACCGGTGGTTCTATAACGGAGTCAAGTATGTTTTCCTGAGCACAGTGCTAAGAGGAATCTTACCGTGGGTGGATGGGTGAGCCCTTTTCCAGAAAAGCATATCCAAACAGAGCACTTATTCCATGTAGGGATAACCCATATATCTGGAAACATGGGTGGCAAATTTTCATGATTTCCATATTAGATGGTAGCCAACGCTACACGAAAATCACCAGAAGGATTTACCCTATCACTTTATGTATGGTATATTTCAATGCCTCTGATTTATTTATTTAATTGGATTTTTATAACGCCCATGATTCGAACCTCTGTTGCTCTGCTTGTTCCTGCTTCCAAGACCAGCACGTTGCCATGTGCTATCCTCCATTCACATATAATACCATATCTTTTGATCCCAAAAGATGTTGTATCTATTTTTCTCAGATTAGTCATGTTCGCAGCTTGAGAGCTCAATCAGTCACTTGTTCCATGGCTTCTCGTTATAAACGCCATTCATGGAAAAGAACCATGAAACCTTTTTTGTCAGACATGAGCCTTGCCAGAGAATCCTGTTCATGCTGGGATATTAGATGGCATGGTAGAGTATGAGATGGCATGGTATGGCTTGGTACAGTATGGTATAGTATAGCATTAGTGGACAGTGCTTCATCGCCTGTAGTAACCTTGGTGCGAGCACTTATAAGAGCAGAGCCGGAAGAAAGGGACAATCCAAGCATCCAGGTCTTAGTGGCCCTCTGAAAGCAGACGCCAGCTCTAGAAGCACATAGCGTGGTGATGAGGACTATCATAGGGAAGGGACCAAGAAAGAAAAAGAATGTCTAAAAGTTTTGCTTCTAATTTGAGGAGGAACATACATCAAGTTAGGAGAAGAGGAATGAAGACATTTTGTGGGGGAGCTGGGAGGTAGATTATCCCAAAGAAAGACTCTCCGGTTAAACGTGGAAGAGGTGTTCCATTTTCATACGAATGGGCCCTAACGACAAAGAGGGATGTTGCATGTTGTACTAGCTGCAAATGTCTGATTAAAAGATGGATTAGATCCAAATGTAAGGGAATTCCCCTAATCCATGTAAAATGAAAGTTTCAAAAACTCCATTGACGTGCAAGGATCACAAAGCGGGAATGGGGCAATATGCTTTGCTGGAAGGTGAATACAGTGGAAAACATAAATCTCACAATGCAGACGGTAGCCACAACAATGGGTGAATAATCCCACAATGCAGACGGTAGCCACAAGAGTGGGTGAATAATCCCACAATGCAGACGGTGGCCACAAGTGAATAATCCAGGCATGCAGACCATTCATGAAGGTAATTCATACCACCACCATAGAAACCTCTGCATTATTAGTGCCAAGCTTTATCCGGTGACTGCCAATACAGCCTCCAATGGGCTCCATGCAATCTCTGAACTGAGAGATGTCACCTACACTGGTGCAGATGGAGAAGGATTAGGGTGTGTTCATCATCATACAATAAGAGACTAAAGTCCACTCAGTGAAACAGTTTAGCCAAAGGCAGAAATAGATATTAAGAAAGATGCCTGAAAAGGCAAAGCTTTGAGGCACCTCACAGTACGAGGGATGAGGTTTGAATCAGAAGCTCTGCAAATACACACAGTGTAATCATACAAGAAAATAATGTGTCAGATCAGGGCAACATTTTCCAGCACTAAAATATGCAAGATGACACCTGCGATTTTATGGTGAACAGTGTCACAAATTGCCAAGATATCTCACACTCTCAAGGCAGCAACGCCATCAACACTGATGGGCAATCAGAATTCATCGCGGATCACCACTGACATGAATTCACTGCTTAGTGCTGCGGGAAGCGTGCCTGGGAAATGAAGCATCCATGTCATGTCAAGTTTCAATAGTTGCTAAACTTGCTCTTTCCTTGTAATTTTCTATTGGCGTGTCCCCCAATGTTATTTGGAGATATGGTAGAAGTTGCATGTTTCACATTATACCTTCGCTCACTCATGCATTCTACACACACACAACACACCCTGCAATGTGAAATACAACAACAGAAAAGTCCAAAGAAAAAGTAATGACCAGAACATTTTAGAATGTTCGTAAAACACTTACCAATGCTTGATTGCTCACAGTATTTACCTTTTATTGTTGACGGATTAAGCGTCAGACATAGATATCTGCCCAGCCACCAGATTAATACAATTTGATTGCGAGCAATAACTCCTGCATCAGCGCCCAAACGAGACAGTGAGCCCCCTTCAGTGTGGCTTGTTTTCTTCTCGTTTTTGTTAACAATTTACATATTCATGAACATGTGTTCTGAATATGCGATGTGTTGACCTTTTTCTGTGAAAACTGCTGCATACAAGGAAGCACTGCACTCTGGGAGCACTCTCGCCTCCTTTGGCTAGACCAGCCACTGTAGCAGCCCACTGAAACTACAAAGTCCTAGATGTGTCTTCCTGCTTCTCTGCTAGTCCCCTTCTACCACCACGTTCAGTTCTTCTTCTGTGAGTACCTGAAACGATCCTCGTACGCAACCTGTTCTTCTTCTCCCACCACCTGTTCACCTTCTACCACCACCTGTTGTTCTCCTCCTGCCACCTCTGATTGTTTTCCTATTGCCACCAACTTCTCTCCCGTGCCACCACTTTATGTTCCCCTCATGCCCCGGCTGTTGTTTTTCTCATTCAACCTGCTCTTGGTCTCCTTCAAGCTTCTGTTGTTCTCCACATTCAACCTCCGGTTGTTCTCCTCTTTCATCCTGCTGTTGTTCTCCTCCTTCAACTTGCTGTTGTGCTTCTCCTTCAACCTGCTGTTCTTCTTATTCAACGTGCTGTTGTTCTATTCCTTCAACCTGCTGTTGTTCTCCTCGTTCAACCTGCTGTTGTTCTCCTCCTTCAACCTGTTATTCTCCTCCTTCAACCTCTTGTTCTCCTCCTTCAACCTGTCGTTGTGCCTCTCCTTCAACATGCTGTTGTTCTCCTCCTTCAACCTGCTGTTGTGCTTCTCCTTCAACGTGCTGTTAGGCTTCTCCGGCGATCACTTTGTTCTCTCCGCTTGCCACCACCTTAGGTGCACCCTTCTCCACCATTCACCTCAAGTCTCCTCTGCTCCCTCCTCTCTTCCTCCAATCGCCTTCTTCCCTCTGCTCCAAACCCCATTTGGCCTTCTCTTCAGTGTTTCCAGCAAGGTGTTCATTTAAACTACAGTAGCGGACCAGTTTCTATTTAATCGACTCTTTATTAGAGGTGTTATAAACATTTTCTGGAGTGGAAGGTGGACCACAGCGTTAGGAGCTTCGTCTGCCATCTTGGAATTGGAGATTACATGTTCTGATATGTGGTTGTCTGGGTCTGGGAGCAGATCCATGACTGTTTCTCTCCCCCAGGTAAATGCTCATGTTCAGAGGCTGCGCAATCATGAAATGTGTCTTTCTTTGCCCATTGCGGTTATATCATGGGTGTTTTTTAAAGCATGTTAGCGAAAAGTTCTTGAGTGTTTTTGAATGAATGCCATGGTGTAAAAAGGACAATAATTGGGTGTTTCTTCCAATACCACTAGGGGGCCCATCATCTACTTGCTCGGGTAGGTGCAGAGACCCATGGGTCAGCCCACGGGCAATCAACAAAACAAGGCAAAGACTTTATCACAGTCGCCTATCTCCCACATTGATTTTTTATTTGTCATCCAGGGTGCTTACATTTGTGGTAACCTTAATCCTTGTCATTGTCGCCATCGCATCCCTGAACACTAGAGTTGATCTATTCCCATATATCAGAACATTCAAACTGCAGCAAACTCTCCCAGGGAAAATGGCTGCCCCCATCCACCCATATGTTTGGACCAGCTATTGGATGCGAGGGGTGAGCAACACGGTCTTCGTGAACTTTTTTTTAGATATTTGACACATTGTCGCAGGATTCTGGCGTCATACATATGTTTCGTGCAATGGCTATTCAGATCAACTCTGCTCCCCCACGTTTATTAAAACATATCAAGATTTACACCATCTTTAGACAATTCTAGCCATTAAGATGTCTACCATTAAAGTGTTCAATTAATTTGAAACATCTTCTAAATAGTTACAGAAAAATACAACACACATTTTCTCTTATCTAGAATCAAAAATTATGTCATTATGCCAAGATGCACAAGTGTTAATCAAACAGGCAGACAAAGGGGTGGGCGGTAATTATGGATGTCGCAGATTATGAGATGGAAGTGGCATGCCAGGTGAACACAATATGCAGCCTTCTAAAATTAACACCTACTCCAGTGTGTGTTATCTCAGAGTCCAGGACACTGTCGCTCGCCATCATGGCTAAGTAGAAAATGAATGACAAATACAGAATATGATTTTCAGTGTAACCAATATCCTTAAGTACCATCAATTGACATGACCTAAAATACAAAATGGTGTTTGTTCTCTTGGGCTACCCATTATCTTTTCCCTCTGCTGCCTCTGCACATTGATGTAGAACATTCTTTCTATGGCCATTTGTCAATAAATTAACACCTTGTTCACGATCAGCCGATTCAGGAGAGCAATATTTTCGTCAGGCTAAATGTCACCAACCTCTGTACATCTATCAAACATGAGGACAGTAAACATGATGTAAGGCATATTGTACGAACACTTGGCCTCTTCTTATCAGCAAGTTGTGTTTATCCTGAAAGTCCACTTCATCTTACACAATAGCATGTTCATGGGCATTTTATCAACAGCTGAATGGGAATGTGATGTGCGATAAATCTATTCCTCCTTATGCCAACATTTGATAGGTTAGTTAAGGAACCATACATGGTTACAAAGGAGGTCTTACACTTAAAAGTAACCAGCTGGCACAGCTACATGGATGATGGGGCGGAGGTCTGGTCGGTGATACGCCTGACAAGACTTGTAGAGGCATTGTATAGGCATCAATACAGACAGACATACCCGTACCTTATGCCAAAAACACAACATGTGATCACAAGTAACACCACAGCCTGGTCAAATTAGATTTATTTCCAGCTAGGCCAGCAGTGGTGGCTCTTACATTTTTGCTCGGTGGAGGGGTGTAAATACTTGCCATAACTTTGTGCGAATGACCAAGAGTATCAACAGAGCCAAAACAGCCTTTGGGAGATCCGTGGGATGCCCACCTTGATAAGATTTTTAAAATAATGGACTGAAATGATTCAATTTTTCACTCAGTTCTATAGTGCAACACATGAAAAATGCAATAGATGCCAGACTATGGACAATACACAGGGGCATTAGACAACACAATATATGCCATCACTGCCACTATAGAACACTTCCATGATACTGGTATCCACGGGTATGCCATTGCTGCCAATGTCAAACACTTTCATGATGTTGGTGGCCTCACTGTGCACACGTATTGCCGCTGGTAGGGCCTCATTATGAGTTTGGTGCTAATTCAGCGGTCAATCCACCGTATTCTTGCCAAACTCGATTACTATTACCCCCCACTTGGTCCCACAGATTTACAGCAGGATTACAAATGGTGGTACAGTGGCGTTAATCCCCTTTTCAGAGTCCATAAGGCTTTGTGAGATTTTAGCAGAATGAATGCCGGTGATAATTCTGCCGGTGGTAATTCCACCGATCTTTGCTGTTTTTTTGCAGAACATGAAGAATTTCAGGCCGATTCATGGAATTAATGTGCGCTGAAATTTTCGCCGCAAGCGCGCGAAAGCGTGCGAATCGCAGCGCAAGTGCAAAAATCGCAGCGAAACCCGGACACAGTGATTCATGGAAGTCCGTGAGCGTGTAAATCCCTGGATGTGCGCTAAAATTCTGCGTGGAGCACGCTGGCGCACACGTCTCCAAACAGCATGCGCTAAGCGCACATAGCTCAGCGCACACAACAAAAGTAGGCGGAACAGGGGGCGTAACAAGCGGAATGGGGAACAAAGTGTGAAAATGTGGGCATCACGGGGGAAGTACAGGAGGCAAATGCGCGGAACGCCCACACGCGCGTCTACAACACGTGCGCCAAAATAGAAACGCTAATCCGGAAACACGTATGCCAGCAGGAAGCAGGCGTACGTGGACCCGCGCAGCATAAAAGTGCACGCAAACAACAAACAAGCTCAGACGCCAAGATGAATATACCGTTCCTAGCAGCAGTGGTCGTGGGATACCGCAGGAGGAGGAGGAGGATAGTCAGGCCCAGAATTTTTACACCCAGAACCAGCCTTTTTGGGATGCCTGATGGCCAGGTGTATGGGAGGTACAGGTTTCCACCTCACATAATACTCGACCTAGTGAGTGAGTGGGAGGATGCCCTCACATCACACACCCTGTGCTCCCAAGCACTCAGCCCCCTGGAGAAGGTCCTCAATGTACTGCACTTCTTGGCCACTGGATCATTTCAGCGGACAAGTGCTATAGTGGGGGGGTGTCACAGGCCACGCAGTCACGCTGCCTACACCAGTTGTTGGCCATCATGACTGCACGCCCATCAGTCCGCAGGCACATATACCTGCCCAGAACACCTGCAGAAAGGCAGGCTGCCGTCCAGGATTTCTACGGGGTGGCACAATTCCCCAAAGTGCTAGGTGCCATTGATTGCACCCATGTGGCTCTACGTCCCCCCAGGGCATCTGAGCACATCTATGGAAACTGCAAGCACTGGCATTCCATCAACGTGCAGGTAGTATGTGATGCCAAGGGAATCATCACCTCAGTATATGCCAACTATCCAGGGTCCACCCACAACAGTTTCATTTACAGAATGTCAACCCTAAACCGGGACCTAGAAGCTGGGCGGCATGGCGATACATGGCTGCTTGGTGAGTATAAATGCCACTGCACATGCATGCATTTCAGATACTGAGTAATGTCACAACCCCACTAATGATACCCATCACCACCTCCCCAGGGGACAGTGCCTACCCTCTGAGCACCCACATGATGACGCCAATTCGGAACCCCACCACGCCACCCGAGGTAAAATACAACACAGCCCATATTGCAACCCGGGGCATAGTGGAGCGCACATTCGGAGTGCTCAAGTCACGCTTTCGCTCCCTTGACTGTTCTGGTGGGCAGCTGTTATACGCTCCCCCAGTAGTGTGCAGGATCATAGAGGCAGCATGTGTCCTGCACAACGTTGCAACACGCCGGGGCCTGCCGGTGGACATGGTGGTGCCCCCACATCCCCAACCACATGCACGCCCGCTGCGCCTGGCAGGGGAAAGGGCACGTGGTGAGGCAGCTTGTACGCAGCTGGTGGCTAATTACTTTACATAAAATCACAGCCCTGTGGAGTGCACACAGCCCTGGCACATACCAGCTGACAATCAATAATGATGACATAAGGGACAGTCAACTGTCACAACCATACCAGCCTGAGATTTGTCACCAGGAAGTGTTACATTGTGTGCATCCCTACCTACCCAAACACCACCAATGCTGTGTCATCAAAAGACATACATCTATGCTGCTAAATTCATTACCCCCTTACTAAATACAACATGAGAACAGCGCCATGTCACCCAACCCCTCCCCAGCTCCACCACCAAACACACCATGGCATGTCATGCAATGTGAAAGCAAACAAAGCAATGCACAAGACCTGACCTGACACAAGTGTCACAAAGTACACTGTCCCTAATGGAAACTGCCCACACACAATATGCTCCCAGTTATGTATAACTAACAGCACACATTACTAAGTTCAAGTAGTGGTAGTCTTACAACCTGAATACGCCAGAACATCGGCCCCTTCCAACTGTAGAGTGTTGCTGCCACGCAAATGTCTCAGTGTACTGCATACAACATGAACTGCGTCTGCAAAGTAGACGGCCTTGTGAAGACATGAGGAAGGAACCTGCGAATTAGGAGGAAGATATGGATGCACAAGCACATATCAATACACCATGCAGTGTACAATACAACAACAATATCCACTAGGGATGTCTACACAGACTACAGACTGCCCACACAGCTCATGGGAGCCCAACGTCACTGTGTAATTCACTGTCACTTGGTCACACCCTTTGCAAGCCCATGGAAATGGAAGCAGGAGGGGTGTGTGTCTCACGAACCCAAGCATCTAACCCAAACTCAGGACAAGCCTGCATGTGCCCAGCCGGAATACAATGGATGCCCACGGGAGCCACACAAGGCAACACACTGTAAAAATAAAAATCAAAAATCAAAAATGCCCATGTGGGGGCCACGGGGGCTAGGGGAGGCCACCAAGGAGGTTCGAGGACAGGGTGCACACCAACACCCACCTGCGTGGATGTTGGGAAACAAAAATACCTTCTTGGGCTCATGGCCTGCACGGCTATGCCATTGTGGGAGAACTGCTGTCGCTCTGGTCACCCTCTGCTGCTGCATCAGGAGGTGGTGGCACTATGGGAGACAGCCCACGCAAAGCCCTGGTATGGTCCTCCATGGCAGCAAGCATGCGGGTCTGGAAGGTCTGATTCTGGAGGATTAAAGTGCGGAGATCCCCATGCAGCACATCACAGGTTGCCTGCATTTCTGCACGCATGGCCTCGCGTTATGCCCGGATCTCCTCACCTGTTGCATGCAGCTCAGCTGAGAGCAAACATGTGAGCTGCTCCAGCTGCTGTTCTGCCCTTATATTACTGGAAGCCTCAAGTTCAACCAGAATCTGCCTGAGGTTATGTAGTTCTACCCTCAGGGCTTCCCTGTGGCCTTGGGACTCTATTGATATGGATTCGCGCAGAGTCTACAGTGCCGCCCGTCGGTCCCTGTTGGATGCCAACATGTCTTCCCTGTGTGATTGGCAAATGGAGTCTGTTGCCTGCTGTTGTTGTTCCATCTGCCTTTCAGGGGGAATAATGGAAGTGGCCATCCTCTCCATTGCCTGAGCCATCATTTCTACTGATGCTGCCTGTTGGGTTGCCATACCGTACATGGAGTTTTCCCGTACAGTATTGCCTGGTGGTGAACGGCCACTGCGTCGACGGGCACCAAACCTGTTTGGGGCAAGGCGATCTGCACCTTGCTGTGCTGGCACTGCCTGAGGCTGCAGGACTGCATTCCCCCTCTGATCTGCTGGCCCAGGAACAGGATCAGATGCTGTGGAGTGTGACCCTGCATCCGTAACCGTCAAAGGCGGACGGACCTACCAACACTGACATCCCCATAGAGGGTTCTAACCCTGGTGCAGATGGGTTGGACAGAACATAATCCCAGCCAGAAACACTTACCTGCGACGGCACATAAGTCTCATTATCCGATTCAGCACCTGAATAGAGGTCTGGGGAGGTGCACCCAGAGACACCCCTGGACAGTATGGTCTGCAGTAACATTGGGTTTTCACCCACCACCACACCACGTCCCCCACTGGTGCCCGGTCGTGCCTGAGATTCCTCCTGGGTCTGCATCATCTCCTCAACCTCAACAGCATCAAGTGCGTCATCACCTGCAAAAACATGAAAGACAACAAATGGAAACAGGCATGAGCACCATAGCACACACATAGGCCGTGACAAGCCAGAGATCCAGTACATGATTTACACATGTCCCACATGACTATAACCCTGCCATGCATGCACTGTCAAAGAGTTGGAAGTGGAGTCAAAAAGGCAGACACTGGGGAGAGCAAGATGGAAGAGCAACACATTTGCAACATGTTGGGTAGCACTGGCATCACACATCAGGCTGTCCAATACACATACATGACACATGCCACCACACAGATGTCATGTAGCATTACCACAGTCAATTACAAAACTACAGCAATATGTCAGTGAATGAGTACTGTCACACATCCATGTCACATCGACATGATGCGAAGATTAATGCTGAATAGTGTTGCTAAATATGCATGTGCCACACACTGAAACACATCCAGTGTCCAAAAATACAGTCATTGTGGGCTGATCAATGGTTGGTCACTTTAACATTACAGGAAACATCTGTCATGTTCCACATGCAAACAGGCCCTAATAAAACATTTCTGCAGCCCAATACTCCATCGGCCTGAATGGTGTAATCATTAACATAACCAGGTAAAAATAGTGGCCCAGTGTGGGCTGTAAACAATGACCGAAGCATATCACATATGTTGAAATAGGGCAGAAAAATGCATAGTAAAAATGAGAGAGTGGAAACAATCAGCCTAAATGAACACTTACAAAATCTGAACAATGTAGTTGCAAGATGACAGTTCAAGGTAAAGTGCACTAATGTGGGCCTAATTGGCAACTATGGGCAGAAGGGATACAGTCATACCCAAATCCAAGGCACGTGAATGTATGGGAGGAAGCAAATGGGTGACCCATAACACTCAGGAGTACACACCCTCACCTGGCACTCAATCAGAACCCGTCACCCAAACAACATACACATGGATTACACACACACGCATGGGCACTCACCGGTCCAATGAAACCGCGTACGTGTGCTGACGCGCTTATGCGCGAAGGGCCTTTCCTCGAATTACATGATGACGTGCAAGAATTTCACGTGCCAAATCACTCCGTATCAAGCTGGCCACGCAACAACACACGGAAGACCACGCTCGTGCCCAGAAGGCCGAATTACTGCCCCCCAGAGCCCTGAGCATGCTCCCATCTGCCATCTGCTGCTGCCTGACTGCCTGCTGCCCACGTGCCCTGCTATTTGCTGCCTGCACGTCAGCCAGGGGTGCAGTTGCTGTGACCACCCCTGCCCTGCTGGAACCGAAGACTCCCAACTGGGATACCATCGCTCCACAGCCCAGCCCCAGTTGCCCACCCACTCCTGCCTCTGGGGTTGCCATGTCGGGCACAACACCATCTGGCACCACTGGCAACCCCCAGCCAGAGAGGCAGAGGGCCACCAGCTTCAGTGCCAGGGAAGTTGGTGCCCTGGTGGAGCAAGTCCTGGGGCAGTATGATGCCCTCTTTGGAAGTTTGCACCCCGACAATGAAGGACGGACCAGGATCTGGATGGACATCGTGACTGCCATCAACGCGGAGGGGCTGGCAGTCTGCGACTTACAACATGTCAAGAAGCGCTGGGAGGACTTCAGGTCCAGGACCCTCAACAAGGCCCGGCGCCTCTTGAAGGCAGCAGATGCCAAGGGGCGCCGGGGCCACCTGTCCGACCACCAAATGAGGGTCCTGGAACACATATGCCCAGCGCTCCACGTCCAGGTCCTTGAGAGGCAGACCCGTCTGGAGTCGAGCGGTAAGTGTACATGCATACTGATTGGACGCTGTGCGTGTGGTGGTGTGCCAGTAGTGTGCAGGTTGCACATGTGCTTTCATAGGGCCATGTAGGGATGTGTATGAACAGGGGCGTGAGGCTGCCACATGTGAGTCCTCTTAGGTGTGAGACACATCGATGGTGTATGTGTTGGTAAGCATGCTGTGCAAATGCAGGTGTGGGAGCACACATGTTTGAATTTCTATGTATATACGTTGGCATGGTTGTGGTGTCACACATGGATGGTGGTTCCTGCTGCATGTATCTGCACTGTGTACATGTGCATGTGTGTGTATTTGACAAGTGTGCAACTGTGATGCAACATGGATGCACGTGACACTGATATGTAGAAGGCTGAATGCCAGATGTGACATGTATGGCGATCGCATCACTGCGACAGTTGGAGGAGATGTAGACATGCATGTAAGTGTGGTGGCGTGTGTGCATGTCTAGTGCACTCCCTGTGTTTCATGTGATGTCAGGCTCACCTTCGGCTGTTCATGCTGTTGTATGTGTATGGATGTTGCTGCCTGGTGCAATATTGCTGTGGAAATGCTCATGTGTGTGAGTTGAAATGACATGTGTGTCGTGGGGTGTGATGCCATGTCTGAAGTTTGACACTGCCACTCATGGGCAACTGTCATGTGTGTACCAGTCCATTGTACAGTGCCCTGATGTCTGTGTTTTGCTTCTCCCTGTCTGCAGCGTCAACTGATAAAGAGGGCGGAGAGGGTGCTGTGGAGCACAGCGGCAGGGATCGCACCACCAGCCGGAGACGCAAGGCCCGGCTCCCCTCCCAGACTGTCATCTTGTCGGGGAGTGAGGAGTCTGGTGCCGCATCCCAGGCCGCAGCTGCCGAGGGTAGGTCCAAGAGGCAGAGGTCGGAGGTGGACTCCTCAGCAGCAGAAGGGGCAGCTGAGACCCCACAGGGTCCAACGGAGGAAGATGGCACAGAGTCATCCAGGTTGGTGGGGGGTTTGGTGGAGGAGGAGGCCGCAGAAGGGACACACACAGGGTCTGGAGGTGGGGATTCCAATGGTGCTAGTGGTGCAGTGCAGGTGCAGGGACAGGAGGCAGCATAGGCCGCCGCGGAGGTGCCTGTGTGCAATCCTGTCCCTGATCCTGTCACTGCATCATCTGGCACCAGCAGGGATGCCTACGTCCAGACCTGTTTCCAGGGAGGGGATGAGCACACAACAACTGGCCTTCCTCTCCCTGCAGACGTGGCTATCTGGGACCGGGTTGAGCCTGTCCTGGCCGGGATAGCGTTGCATCAACGGGGCATGCGAGGCGACCTGCGGTCTTTTCGTGAAGAGACTACACGTCATCTCGGATGCCTCTTTGACCATGTTGACCTGCTGGGACGGGTCACTGGTGCTGGATTCCTCCATGTGCTGGACCTTCTTGCGACCCCCTCCTCACCTGAACCCCCTACGCGCCAGTCGTCCTCCATGCCATCTTCCCACCCATGTATAACCTGGGTACCCTGTGGAGCTGCCTCTGACCCAGCGGCCAGGCTGGTGGAGGACACATCCCTGCCACAGTCGGGAGTCGGACGTCCAGCAGGGGTGGCAACCACGGCAACTGCACCCCAGCCGATGGAGGACGTGCAGGCAGCAAGAGCCAGGGCGCAGGCACAGGCACAGCAGCAGCAGCAACATGGTGTGAGCAATGATGGCTTGGGGCCTTCAACATAGGAGGGGCAGGCATCGGCCAGAGGGCAGGAGGACCCAGGATTCCGAGTGTCTTCCGTGTGGCAGCGGTTGGGCCACGCCATAGATGCGGAGCGGCAGCGGGCGGAAGAGGCACGGCTCACAATGGTCAGGGCGGAGAATTCCATGCGGAGAGCACTGAGGTGGGCCGAGTGCCTCGAGGCAATTCGCAGGGAGTTGGAGGTGAACATGTCGTCGTCCCTGCGAACCCTCGGGCCATGGAGGAGGACCACCTCCAGGACATTGAGCGGGAGTTCGATGATGCCCTAGCCCGGGACATCAAAAAGCGAGCCGTCGGACTAGCCCGCTGCCATTGTAAATAGTTAGATAGTGTTAGGTTTCCTTTCTGTTTTTGTTTATTTTGGGCCGCTTGGACAATGCACCACATTTTTGTATATAGTTCTTTATTAGGTAGTGTTTTTTGTAGGTTTCATTTCATTTGTTGGGCTCATGGACCCTGGATTGGTGATTTGTATATAGTTGAACAGTGGATGTTTCTCTTTTTTATTTTAATTTCACCATGGCGCAATGGATTTCAGATATTTTTTTTCCCTTGGATTTGCTTTGTTGGACTGAGAGTTTGGACAAATTTTCATTTGGATTTCTTTGGATTCTGATTTCATATTTTTTATTCTTTTCCGGACATGCTGCATTTTATTTCTTATTCCCATTATTGAGTGTTTTTTTTTCATTACATTCATGTTGTGTTCAATACATTTTTGTTTCATACTTCGATGTGTGGTATTCTCTCACTGGTTTCATGCATGTCGTGATATGGGTTTTCACATTCACTTGCACCCATTGTGTGTGTGTGACGGACATGTGTTCATGTACATACTTGCCATTCGGGTTGTATCATGTAATGGCCATTTCTCTGTGAGTGGATGCAATACTTGGTTGGGTCTTTGGGCTGGGGTGGCGTGGGGTGTGATGTGGGTGGCCATGAGGCCCATGATTGAGGATCGTCATGACGTGGGTGCTGGGGTACATGAGTGGGGGCCTGCTGGCAGGTACCCCTGACTGCTGGGGGGTGGGGGTGCTGGGGGACATGGGTGGGGGCCTGCTGGCAGGTGCCCCTCACTGCTGGGGGGCGGAGGTGCTGGGGGACATGTGTGGGACATGAGTGGGGGCCTGCTGGCAGGTGCCCCTCACTTCTGTGTGGTGGGGGTTCTGGGGGACATGTGTGGGGCATGAGTGGGGGCCTGCTGGCAGGTGCCCCTGACTGCTGGGGGGTGGGGGTGCTGGGGGACATGAGTGGGTGCCTGCTGGCAGGTGCCCCTCACTGCTGGGGGGTGGGGGGCTGGGGGATATGAGTGTGGGCCTGCTGGCAGGTGCCCCACACTGCTGTGGGGTGGGGGTGCTGTGGGACATGGTTGGGACATGAGTGGGGGCCTGCTGGCAGGTGCCCCTGACTGCTGGGGGGTGGGGGTGCTGGGGGACATGAGTGGGTGCCTGCTGGCAGGTGCCCCTGACTGCTGGGGGGTGGGGGTGCTGGGGGACATGAGTGGGGGCCTGCTGGCAGGTGCCCCTCACTTCTGGGGGGTGGGGGTGCTGGGGGACATGTTTGCAACGTGAGTGGGGGCCTGCTGGCAGGTGCCCCTCACTGCTGGGGGGTGGGGGTGCTGGGGGACATGTGTGGGACATGAGTGGGGGCCTGCTGGCAGGTGCCCCTCACTGCTGGGGGGGTGGGGGTGCTGGGGGACATGTGTGGGACATGAGTGGGGGCCTGCTGCCAGGTGCCCCTCACTGCTGGGGGTTGGGGGTGCTGGGGGACATGTGTGGGACATGAGTGGGGGCCTGCTGCCAGGTGCCCCTCACTGCTGGGGGGTGGGGGTGCTGGGGGACATGTGTGGGACATGAGTGGGGGCCTGCTGGCAGATCCCCCTCACTGCTGGGGGGTGGGGGTGCTGGGGGACATGTGTTGGACATGAGTGGGGGCCTGCTGGCAGGTTCCCCTCACTGCTGGGTGGTGGGGGTGCTGGGGGACATGAGTGGGACATGAGTGGTGGCCTGCTGGCAGGTGCCCCTGACTGCTGGGGGGTGGGGGTGCTGTGGGACATGAGTGGGGGCCTGCTGCCAGGTGCCCCTCACTGCTGGGGGGTGGGGGTGCTGGGGGACATGTGTGGGACATGAGTGGGGGCCTGCTGGCAGGTCCCCCTCACTGCTGGGGGGTGAGGGTGCTGGGGGACATGTGTTGGACATGAGTGGGGGCCTGCTGGCAGGTTCCCCTCACTGCTGGGTGGTGGGGGTGCTGGGAGACATGAGTGGGACATGAGTGGGGGCCTGCTGGCAGGTGCCCCTGACTGCTGGGGGGTGGGGGTGCTGGGGGACATGAGTGGGGGCCTGCTGGCAGGTCCCCCTCACTGCTGGGGGTGGGGGTGCTGGTGGACATGTGTTGGACATGAGTGGGGGCCTGCTGGCAGGTTCCCCTCACTGCTAGGTGGTGGGGGTGCTGGGGGACATGAGTGGAGGCCTGCTGGCAGGTGCCCCTCACTGCTGGGGGGGTGGGGGTGCTGGGGGACATGAGTTGGTGATCACTAGTGCAAGGTGACATGTGGCTTGGCTGGGGGGCATGCCCATGGTGGATGGGCTGCCTGCGGGACATGACCAGGAGTGCAGGGTAGTCCCCTGTGGTGTGGGCTGCCTGGAGGGGCCGTGGAGGGTGTAGAGGGAACACCTGGGAGGACCCACACTGCCAATTCACGTGTAGGACTCCCCACGCACCCCCGAAATTCACGTACACCGCTCTGACAGCAAAATCGCGTGTGAAACTTCCCGCGAAGCCCAGTTATTCATGTACCCCACTCGCACAGGGCCAATCGCGTGTGAAACTTACCGCGAACCCCAGTTATACACGTACCCCACTCACACAGGGCCTATCGCGTGTGAAACTTCCCGTGCACCCCAGGAATACACGTACCCCACTCGCAGAGGGCATTTCGCGTGTGAAACTTCCCGCGAACCCCAGTTATACACGTACCCCACTCGCACAGGGCCAATCGCGTGTGAAACTTCCTGTGCAACCCAGGAATACACGTACCCCACTCGCACAGGGCATTTCGCGTGTGAAACTTCCCGCGAACCCCAGTCATACACGTACCCCACTCGTACAGGGCCAATCGCGTGTGAAACTTCCCACGCACCCCAGGTATACACGTACCCCACTCACACAGGGCCTATCGCGTGTGAAACTTCCCGCGTACCCCAGGAATACACGAACCCCAGTCGCACATGGCCAATCGCGTGTGAAACTTCCTGTGCACCCCAGGAATACACGTACCCCACTCGCACAGGGCATTTCACGTGTGAAACTTCCCACGAACCCCAGTCATACATGTACCCCACTCGTACAGGGCCAATCGCGTGTGAAACTCCCACGCACCCCAGGTATACACGTACCCCACTCGCACTGGGCCAATCGCGTGTGAAACTTCCTGCGCACCCCCGAAATACATGTTCCCCTCTCCAATCGCGTGTGAAACTTCCTGCGCACCCCGGGAATACACGTACCCCACTCGCACAGGGCCTATCGCATGTGAAACTTCCTGCGTACCTCACTCGCACAGGGCATTTCGCGTGTGAAACTTCCCGCACACCCCTGAAATACACGTTCCCCGCTCCAATAGCGTGTGAAACTTCCTGCGCACCCCAGGAATACACGTACCCCACTCGCACAGGGCATTTCGCGTGCAAAACTTCCTGCGAACCCCTGTTATACACGTACCCCGCTCCAATCGCCTGTGACACTCCCCGTGCAGCGGGGTACGTGTATTCGGAGGGGTGCGCGGGGAGTTTTACAGGCGTTTTAGTGGTTGGGGCCTGTGCGCCATGTACAGGATTAGTGCGCTGTGCATAGCGCACGGGGAGGGGTTGAGGACGCAACTGGCCCTGCTGCAGGGTCGCTGCGCCACGGCTGGTTTTGGAAGCTAAAATCCATGAATACGCTGTGCGTGGAAATGGATTTTAGCGCACACGGCTGGTGCAGAAATGTGCACGCGCACACTGTGCGCCAGCCACGTGCGCCACTTATGCGCTGAATTCTATGAATTACCTCCTTTACCTCCAGCTATTTGCTGGAGGTTAAAATGTCCACTTTCCCACCAAACTCGTAGTACGGTGGTGTGGCAGAATGGTGATAATGCATCAGTAACCTAATTACGATCCCTTTACCATAGTTTTTACCCACACCCACATACTTGTAATGAGACCCTTAGTGATTCTGGTATTCACAGCCTCATTAGCAGTTTGCCGGTATCCTGGCGGCATTACCACCAGGATACCGGCGAATGGAATTGACGTCACCAGCACTGGTCTGCCGGAATGTCTGACAGATTACAAGTGCTGATTGATAAGGGCAGTAAATCCCCTTTGCACGGAGTCCCACAGATGCTAATAGAGCACATCCAGGGAGCAGGGGGTAGTGGGCGCACAGATAGGGGGATGGGCGATCACCTTACTGCATGTATTATAAGCTATATGGTAGATGCAGGTGTGAACGCCATCTTGGCAAGTGTCAGCCATCTTAGAAGTTAAGGCCAAACGTGGCGAGCAGCACTTTCTGTATTCGTATTAGGCCCCTTGCATGAGCGTGAACACCCCCCGCATCCTGGTCAGGTCTCAGAGATCCACAACGTCCTCCATTGTTCAGAGTGTTACAGGCCCTCACACCCTGGTAAGAATGTGCCCTGCAAGGTCATGAGAAGGGAGCAGAGCGGCTATTGGCAGTACCATCCCACAAATAAGATAGCAAGGGCCTCCTGCCCCCAACGATCCCCAGATGAGAAATACAGCCATGCCATGCTTTCATCCCATGACCCCCACATGCCACAGTACTATCCAAGCCCAGATCACCGACCATAAAACGTTTACACCCCTCGATCGATCACTAAGAGCAGAAGACAAGGCTATCGTGCCTTCAGGAATGGGTCACATGGTTTGTGCAGGACCTTGAGAGTTGCTGATTCGTCTTGGAATGAGGGAAGTATGTGTGATTTAGGGTGAGCTTGGTTCTCCCCCAAGCCCATCCCTGTATCTGCCCGGTGCCTTGTTATAATTGTAAGAATAACATTGTGTGTTAGAGTAGCTAATTAATTATTAGGTCAGCTTACCACAAATGACGAACCCAGCAGCCCCATGTGAACAGAGATGGAAAAATGAAGATGGACCTATGGCCTGGCATTCCATATTGAGCAGGCCCTACATCTATAGGCCTCGGCCAATCTGTGTTGTAGAATTGTATTGTATAGTATGACATCATCAGTGATGCTTTTTGTGCTTATAATGTACTGTACATGCCAACGGACCTTAGAACGTTCCATTGCAGCAGAATTCTTTGCTGATGTATTCCTATTTTTGTAGAAATAAATAATTGTTATCCCTGCAAGAGTGTCTTGGGCCTTTTTCCATAGCGGCCTGTATTTTTTCTGGTGTGAGCGTGCAGGGGATTTTGCAGCTATTACCAGCAACAGTATTACCGTACCAGTAATACAGGCAGTTTTGTACCAGTAGGGGTCAGATTTACTCTTAGCTGGAGGTCAATTCTTCACCCCTACCAGCAAAGTTGTAGTTGGGCGGTCCAGTAAAAGTGCTGGTATTCTGTATTCTTCACCATAGGGACAACGGCCTTCGTTCAGCCAGTTTGAAAATTCCAAACCAGCTAAATCCTTGCTTTCTGTCTGCTATTCCACCCCAGATAGACAAAACGTAGTGTGCAGCTTCTTACTAACATGGCAGATAAAACCGTCAAGGAGAGGCCCTGCCTGTTCAGAAGCAGCAATGGCAGCACGTAGAAAGAGGCAGCAGCGTCTGCCCACCCCAGGAGAGCAGATGACATCCACAAGTCATGGAAGGATCAGAGAGAGCGAGTCAGATCTCTGATTTTGCACAACCAGTGGGGGAGGCCAGTGTATCAGCAGGGGAAAACATGCCACTTTTCGTCCTGCATCTGAATGAGGAGAAAGGGAAAGTTACCCACACCCCTGCTTGATTAGAGGGCATCAAGAGCCAGTATATTCTTGGACTTCTACACCTGGAGTCACACATATCCAAACCAGGACTACAAAACCAAGAATGGATACACATAACAGGGTTGGACTAGCTTCTCAAGAAGGGAAATTGGCATCGTGGCATGTATGTTTACCTTAACCAGACAGCAACACCAGATATTGTGATAACTTTGCATGTCACAACATGCCACGTGGGCAGCCACTCTGCAGTCCTGTCCAATGCAGTCTAACACCTGCACCACCCACACCACCCAACTGCTGGACATATGTGCTGGACTTGTACTCGCAGGTCTCGAAATGAGTGTTGGAAGTGCAAAATAAGGTATTGCAGTATTTTGCACTGAAATGTGAAATGTGAGAGCAAAGCACATCTCTGGGAAACGTCGCATCCTTTATGAAACATGAAACCTTGTAACAGTGGATGGGGGTTTGTAGAAAAGTTGGTTGTAGGGATATGCCGGTGGAAACCCTGTGGTTTTGGTGAATTTGAATGGGAGGTTCCACAGTCTCAAGTGTGCATATGGTTCCTTGTGCTCATTGGCGCACACTTGTAAATGTCAACAAGCCAACGTTAATCATGAGACATGGCAGGTGCAGTGCGTGGGGGTGTGCATGGCAACTGATGTAGCCATGGAACGGGTACTGAGCCACATTGCCAAAGCTAATGCTGGATGGTGCCATCAGGCGGAGATTCGGCTGCAGAGACTGTCCTTGTAGTGTAGGGGTTGGAGCAGAGACTAGTGTGAAGTAGAGTGATAGTTTACCCTTGAGCAGATATTACTTTCTGACATGCATTTATACTTATATATGTATTTCCACAGAGAGCAGAGTTGTAATAGTTACAGAAGGAAAGAGCCAAAGGTACATTTTAGAGCAGAGGTCTGCAACCTTTGGGTCTCCAGATGTTTTGGACTACAAATACCATCAGCCCTAGCCAGCATATTCAATGTTGAGGGATCATGGGAGTTGAAGTTCAAATCTTCTGGAGAGCCACAGCTTGCACTAGGATTAATAATAGGATTAATGAATCGGGTGAAAACCAACTCAGGGCAATAAAACAACCCATCCCAAATACAGTGTTAACATACAACAATGTCACGCTGGCATTCTGGGACTAGAAGCAGGGTGGTTTGGAAAAATGATTTTATTTCAAATATTTCAGGCAATGAAATAGTAAGACAGGTGGCTCCCCACATAATATGATATGATATGGCATTTATTAGAGGCGTGCACACACAAGTCGCAAATCACTTGATACTGAATACAAAAAAACTTAATTTGTGCTACTCTTTTATATAAACAAACATCAGAGTGTGTTTTGGTTATTTTAATCACTCGTCCACCCGATATCGAAGAGGAGGATGTATCATGAGAACAAGGATTCTTTAAACAGATCACTAATCACCACGTTTCCATATAAAAAAAGAATGTTCAATATATTTATAGTCCTCAACATAAAATGGTGGAGCCAGCACTGAGCATGCTAGAGGAAGATTAACAGAGGAAAGGACCCAGCCGACCCTCAGCATTGCTCAGCATTGCTATCAAAATAGGTTCCTTCTTCATCTCAGAACAGCTGACTGGCACTATGGCCCCTCTGTCATATGCATCCTCAGCAGTGCTGTCAGAGAGCTAAGGCTCGCTCTTTCTCTACTTAAAAAGGAGTTAGATGAGTGAGAAGCCTGCTGAATAAGAATAGTTATTTTAGGAAATATGCTAATGAAACTGAAATGAGTAGTGTGTGCTAATACCTACAGCTATATCCATATGGTCACAACTTACAAACGGAGTCAGGGGCAGGGAGAGCAGACAAAAGTGAGGGTGGTGAAGAAACCCTCTTTTCGAATGTTTTTGTCACAGGGGAATGACTGTTCTAATCTCCAGGTTCTACCACATCCATTAAATGATTATGTATAAGTAAAAAGGAAAAGAGTATGAGAGTGCCCCAACTTCCCTTAAATATCTTCTTATGTCAGGGCATTACAGACCCCACATTGTTCCCTTGCACATACTGGAGCATTTTGGTTCAAACAATATGTATCAAGGCCACCAAGGGGGCGCAGGCAAAATGGCTGCCTGAGTACCGAGCTCCGTCCCCTGCCTTGGCTTATTTGAGGAGACATAGCGATTTGCAGTACCTGATTCCCGCAAGACTGACCCCATGAACGCGGGAAATTACGGAGATTCATCAGAGCCCCCCAGGCTCGAGGCGCTTCGGCTTTGCCCCGCTGGCTGGGGCTGACTTTGGTGGCGGCGGGCCCGTTGGCCCTGTGGAACTGTGCAGAGGTTGCCCAAAGAAAGAATGTCCAGATTGGGGAGATTGGCGTCGGGGCAGGGTGCGGGCCCAGACCCGCGTCGCCGACGGGCACTGACCCCGCACCTGCAAGAGGAAGCAAGTGAAGTCACCAACCCCCTTCTGTGGTGTCACTGCCAAGTGACAGCCGAGTTTGGCATCAGCATCCTCAGGCGCACCCCCTCCACCCCCGAGAAACCCTTTTGGGGCACCAGAGGTAACGTTCAAGGACATCTATAAGCTGGTGGGGTACCTTGGCGCGCTTCCATTAGCAAGGCACAGAAACGATGGCAGAGGCCACCAGAGACACTGGACCTGTTCCATTCCCAGCAGAACTTTGCTCTATTAAGAATGACATACAAACCATCTTGGAAGAGATCAGAGGGATGAGGACGGACCTGGGGGCAAAACTGGCAGAACCTTTGGCCAAGGTGGTCACCCTGGAGGATAGAATGGATGGGTTGAAAGCTAACAAGGCCTCCACTGGACTACTGGAGACACAAATGGAGGTGTGCTTTCTGGAAATGGAGAGGCGTGAGGAGGAGTTGCGCCTCAAGGTAGACGACATTGAGAACTGGGAGAGGAGCAATAACCTCTGGTTTTTTTGGCTGCGAGAAGTGGATGGTGAGACTCCAATGGGCCTTGAACAAAAGATGCAGGAAATAATAGGGATGCTCCTAGATGCCAGGGAAGGGGAGAGAGTCACCATAGACAGGGTGCATCGAGCCAGAGGAGAATCTCGTGGCCTGAGCTTAGTTCTGGCATGCATGCATTGCTACATTGACAAGGGGAGGATCCTTGAAAAGGCGATGCTCATAAAGGAGGTGATCTACGGCAACTCCAGGGTGGCTATTTTGTAAGATTTATCAGCCCACACAATACTGAGGTGAATGAAGTGTGGGGCCCTCACTATGTGGCTTAAGGAGAAAGGGGTGAGGTACCACTGGGGCTACCCTTTTATTTATTTTATTTTATTTATTTATTTCTAATGCGCCAGAGCCCGGAGGCATCAGGGCGCATTACATGAAGACAAGGACAACAGGAGGTGATGGGACAGAAGAGCAAGATTATGGTCTTTAGTATATATATAGGTCCTTCATTTTATTGTGTCTTCAGTTTCTTCCTAAAGGATATGTAGTTAGATTCTAGCCGTAAGCTGTTTGGGAGTTCATTCCATTTTGATGTCGCTTTGGTAGGGAAGGCTCGTCCAAGTCCATTGGCTTTTTTGGAGTGAGTTACTTTCACAAGACCTTGCGCCTTGGATCTTGTGGTTATTTGGTTTTATTTGCTCTTGTGTTCGAATGGGAGGGAGAGCGGCATCATCTCGTAGCGGAGGAGGAGATACAGTGAGTCACAGAGGACTTGGTGGGCTGTCGAGAGGGTTCCAATTCGGAGTTTAGAGGACATGGAAAGCCCCCTAACCGGACCCCCCGGGGCACAGAATCGGCACAAGGAAAACGCAGGACTAAAGGAGTTCAGAAGTTCGAAAAGCTCAACACCCCTCCATCTTGAAATGAAGACACCTGAGAAAGGGGGCTACATTTCCTATGCTGGCCTCTCTAATTACTGGAGGGATACCCTGGGGCTCTCTGGGGATGGGGCTTCTTCAGAGTTGGAAGGTTAGAGGGGAAATCCCCAGTGGGCGCTGTTAAGGTGGTCTGTTGTTTTAAACCTTGATAATGAATTTGAGGAAGGAGGGGTGAGTTGTAAGAAAGAGGCTTACAGAGAGAGGGGAGGGATCCTGGTGTTGGGGTGTTAGTTGAATGTTTTACCTAGAAACGGGGGATTCTCCCTCCACGGGTTGACACGGGATAGAAGGGGACAGTAGGGCTGCCTAATATGGTACGCAAGGTAGGGGTTGCACCCCTGGCGGTTCGACAGACGTGCCCAACATGATGGGGGCACAAGATTGAATGCCTCAGAATGGGGTGGGGATGGGTAGAGAGGATGAAGCGGGGCAGTTTGGGGTAGGGAGGGAGGGGTAGGTTAAGGTATCATATGCAGCAAAGCCTACACGCAACAGAGGTTAGGTACACCATAATGAAATTAAGGAGCGACCAATGAAGGGTGAGGACGGGGTATGGTTTGGGTAGCAGTAGGTATGCTGAAGGTGAAGGGATTGAACACCCACAACAAGAGATCTTTAACTAGCATCATGTTCCGAAAGCAGAAACTTGTGATCCTCTTCTTGCAGGAGACCCATTACAGCAGGGGGCAAAATCGCCAATAAAGGGCAAGGAGATAGGTAGGAGCTTCTGGGCTTCCCACAAAGACTCCAAGAAGCAAGGAGTTGGGCATTCTGCTTGGCAAGTCCTTCCGATTGATGGGAACCCATGTTAAGAGAGGGTTTGGTGGAAGACTCTTAGGTATAAAAGGTATACATGAGGGGACGCAGATCACGCTAGCTACTCTCTATGCACCCAACACAGGGCAGGTGGCGTTCCTCCATCAAGTTTTTAGGATGATAGATGGTTGGGCAGAAGGCGCGACACTCCTAGGGGAGGATTTCAATCTGGTGGTTGACCCCATGCTAGACTGGTGGTCAGTGAAAGGGACCGGTACTAAGGTGGTGACTAAGGATAACTTGGCCTTTCGCAATCTCTTACGGGATCCTTTTTGGGTGGATGTCTGGCAGAAGCAGGGGTCGGTCTCAGGAGGCTATACGTTTTTCCCCCCACATCAGACCTACACAAGGATTGATCTCCTCCTGGTCCTGAGTGAACGGAAAGGTGAAGTGGGGGAATCTAGGGTTTAGGCGATCATGTTGTCAGACCATGGGCTGGTGGTAGCTAACTGGTGGCTCCCAGAGCCTCTGCGATGCTTCAGGCAGAGGTGCAATGACACCTTGTCCAGGGACCGGGTGGTTAGGGACTTTCTGGGGGCAAAGATACAGGCCTACTTTGAAACTAATGATAACGGTGAGACAGGTATGGCAATGGTCTAGGAGGTAGCTAAGGCCACTCTTAGAGGACTACACATCGCTGAAGGATCTCGTAGGAAGAGGGAAAAGGGCCTAATTGAAAATGGGCTTCGAGAAGAACTGAAAGTGCTAAGGTCCCAATTGACCCAGCCGGATGCTGACAGGGAAAAGCTCCTGGGTGAAATGAGAGATAGGAGGCAGAAACTCCACACGGTCTTGATAGGGGAGGTTGTAAAGAAGATGAGATATACCCATCAGAGATATTACAAAAAAGGAAACACGGTGGGGACCCTCCTGGCGAATAGGGTGTGGGGTTGTATAGTGGAAAGGAGGATAGAGAGAATACGTGATGCCGAGGTACGCATGGTGAAGGGGGCTGGGGATATTGCGAGCTGTTTCACACATTTCTACAGTGAGCTATACGCCAAGCCGGTGGAGGAGTCAGTGGGGGAATTGTGACAGTACTTGGCTGAAAGGAGCATCCCCAGGCTCATAAAGGCTGAGAGTTAGACCCTAGATGGTGAGATAACTTGGGAGGAGATGCTGGGGGCCATCCAAAGATTAAAGGCAGGAAAAGCTCCGGGAGATTGATTGATTGATTGATTGATTTATTTATAGAGCGCTTTACACCAAGGCAGTTTCACCGCTGACTTTTATAAACAGTACCAAAACCAACTGGCGGCACCTCTGGCAAAGCTGTTTAACTCTATAATAGGGGTGGATGCTATACCGCCGTCGTTCCTCCAGGCTCTAGTAGCAGTCATCCCAAAGTTAAGGAAGGATCAAACCAGCTGTGCCTCGTATAGGCCCATCTCCCTCCTCAATGTTGATGCAAATGTTTTCGCCAGAGTCCTTGCATCGCGCCTGGAGCTATGCCTCCCCAGGCTGATCCATCCTGACCATGCAGGTTTTGTGTTGCATAGGCAAGGCCTGGACAATATGTGCGAGACACATCAAATTCTTGACTCAGCGGCAGCAAAGGAGGAAGGGCTAATGTTGTTGGCCCTGGACTCCGAGAAGGCATTCGACTGAGTCAGCTGATCTTTTATGGGGGAGGTCTTTGCATTCTTAGGGGTGGGCCCAAGATGGAGGAGATGGATGACGGCCCTGTACTCAAAGCCGTCAGCCAAGGTGGTGGTAAACGGGACCGAGTCACAGGCCTTCCCGTTGCAATGGGGTACGCGCCAGGGGTGTCCACTCTCCCTGCTGATCTATGCATTGGTGATGGAACCATGGGCAGTGGTGGTTAGGGAAAACGAGGGGATAAGAGGCATCACGGTCGGGGGTGAACTCCAAGATGAGTCTTTTTGTGGATGACGCTTTGCTCTATGTTACTAGACCATCCCACTCAGTTCCCCTGGTGTTGGAAAGTTTAGAGCACTATGGGAAGTTTTCGGGGTTCAAAATCAATTTGAGAAAGTCAGTGACAAATGTGGTGGGGAGGCCGCCGAAAGGGCAAAGGGAATATATTGTGGGGTTCCCATTTAGGGTGAAGGAGGACCTCTTCCAATACCTTGGGGTCCAGGTGACGCAACGTTTTGAAGACCGCTTCCCTAAAAACGTCCTCCCCCTTTGGTCAACCATAAAAAGAGATATGGAGAGATGGTTGAGCTCAAGACTCTCCTGGATGGCTCGCCTGAATCGTATAAAGATGGTTGTGCTTTCCAAATTTTAGTTTTTATTCCAGATGCTACCCATAGTAATACCTACCTCATTTTTTGCCGAAGTGAAGGTGGCTATGTTGAGACTTCTTTGGGCGGGCACAGGATTGCTTATAGGACACTGATCTTGCCAAAGGAGGAGGGGGGAGTGTGGTTCCCTGATCTGATGACGTACTATAGAGCGGCTGAGCTCCGGGTCCTAGTGGATCAATTTGACCCACATTGGGGGAAGCAATGGGTGCCCATGGACAACGCGGTACTAGCTCTGGACACACTAGATGAATGGCTGTGGATCCCTACGGTCCGTATCCCGAGGAGAGTGTTGTATCACCCGGTCCTGGAAGTTCTGTGGTCTATATGGAGGGAAGGGGTAGATAACAGATGGCTCACAACGTGGCTATCACCCTTGAGCTGTATCTGGGCCCCTCCGCTGAGGGACGGGACGGGATAATGTAGCCACTGGCATTCCAGTCCTGGTATGAGGCCGGATTAAGCAGAGCAGGTCAAATGTGGGAAGGGGACACCTCCCTCTCCTTGAGCAGGCTGGAGGAAGCCCTGGGCCTTCGTAACCTGTCGCCCTTCCGATTTCTGCATCTGAAATTTTATTTCAGAGGGCCGATGGGGGGGAAATCTAGCGAGGGAGTTGAGGAGTTTTGAAAGATTCCTTATCACGCAGAGGAGTTCTAGAGGGCTGATAGCTGGGCTGTACAGGAGGATACTCCTGGCGAGTCCTGGAGACAGCCCTCTATCGAGAATCAAATGGGGGCAGGACTTGGGCAGAGACATTGGAGACACCCTATGAGCTCAGATGTGCAGAAGGGCCAACCGCTCAACGACCTCGCTCCAGCATAGACATCAGGCCTTGAAGTTACTACATAGATGGCACTACACTCCAACGAGGATTGCGTGAATGAGAGAGGGATATGACCCGGGTTGTTGGACGTGCCATCGGCAAAAAGGGGATACATTCACATGTGGTGGGGCTGCACAAGGGTGAAGGCGTACTGGAGGGAGGTCCTGTCTTGGATTAAAAGGGTACTTGGGATTCAGAGGGAATTCTAACCATGGCTTCTCCTATTTGGGGTAGGTATGGGAGAGGAGCCGGAACCAGAACGGGGGCACATGTTTCATGTCATGATGGTCTTGGCTAGATGCTAGCTGGCCCATCTGTGGAAAAGCCCACGAAAGCCAGTGGAAAAGGAATGGGTATTAAAGACTCGCGCCATATATGATATGGAATACCTCACTCACCTCCTGGACTAGTCCAGTTCCGACATCAAAGGTTTATGGTTGCCTTTCTTTGAAAAGTATGGTCAGAGTGGCTGATGGGGGGAAAGGAGAGGGGGCAAGGTTGCCCACCAAGAGGGGAGGCTGACATTATGTGGAAGCACCCTCGGCCAATGGGGAGCAGTGTGCATTTTGGGAAAGTCTCTCCCGATTCACGGACAAGCGTACCCTTGAGACATCAGGTTGGAAAAAGGGTACCATCCTCTGTTCGAACTTTGTAGGGACAGTTAAAATAGCTGCGCAGGGTAGGGGGCTTTAGTGTGTAGGTTATAGGTGAATGCCTTGTAGCTGACCTGCGTTGTTTTGACTAAAATGGCAATAAAGTTTGATTTTGAAAAAAATATATGTATCCATATATTAAAGGGTTCATAATGATAGTGACGCACTATTTTTGCCATGCATTAAATGACAGTGTTGCTACAACTGATCACTTAGTGACAGTTATAGATCACCACAGAACCAAACAGAATGCTTGGAATGCAGTATACAACCTCTGTCCTAGACCCCCATCATAGACCACATCCTGAGCATGCAGGGCCCCTCAGCCCATGGTGTCTGCCTTCATGCCCTCACACCTCTTTCCTTTCATTTCACAGCATACCTCACACCAGCCTTTCACCTCTGGACCCTATTCTCTATGTCTGCTGACATGTCTATCCCCAGTAGATCTTTGCCAGGATGCTGAACCCTGCCCCACTGGCATGTCATCATCTTCCTGACCACTTCCTGCTTCTGCACCATCACAGTTCAACCATTATTATTATTATTATTATTATTATTATTATTATTATTATTATTATTATTATTATTTGTATGGTATTTATTGAGCGTAGACCTAGCTTTGAGAAGCAACAGAGTGCTTTACAGAGGTATACAACAATACAGATACATAACAGAGCCCTTTACAGAGGTGTGCAACATTACAGATGCATAATGGAACACTGTTCAGAGGTAACAACAGAACAGATATATAGTGGGAGGTAGGCTACAGTGGGGCACAGATGAGGGTACAGCTGTACCGGGTGGTGGGGAGGAGAAGAGCAGGTGACGTCTAGGCGAGTCAGGTGGCACAAGGGCTGACGTGATGGCCTACGTGTTGAGGAGAGACTCCTTGAAGAGGTGGGTTTTGAGTTATTTTCTGAACTGTAGGAGGGTGGGGCGAGTCTGATGCCGACGGGGAGGAGGTTACATAGTCTTGGGCCGTAGGCAGAGGAGGCTTGTTTTCTGGTCCTTTCCTTTTTGCAGAGGCGAATTTTAAGTCTCCACGTGTCCTATCTGCTGGTGGTGCACTGTCCGCCGCAGATACTGAGTTTCTCTGCGAGGTAGCTGGGTGACTTGAGGGCGACTGCCTTATAGATGATGCAGCAAAGCTTGAAGGCATTTTGTGCATGCGGTGGGAGCCAGTGAAGGTCAATGAGGGTTGGTGTGATGTTGTCGTATCTGCGTAGACCCTTGATGAGGCTCGTGGCCGAGTGTAGGACACTTATCCGGGGAACAAAGGAGGACGGCAGGAGGCCTTCGAGGAGTACATTGCCCCCATCCAGGTGGGATAGTGCTTGAATGGTGAATCTAAAGCTGTCCGGAGGGAGGAAGGGCTTGACTTTTCAGAGGAGGGAGAGCTGATGCCAAGCGGTCTGAGTTTTCTTAGCTATGTGTGGAGAGGTGTTTGTCAATGTGGAACCTGAGGGACTTTCCGCAGGAGGTGAGCTTGAGTGTGAAGCCCTCAGGGTGCATGGTTGATTGCCAGGTCTGCATGTCTGAGTGTTCAGGTGTTGTTGGTGCCCTTGTAAACAAAAAAAGAGACTGGCCAAATTGTAAACAAAGGTCAATGTGTTTTATGTACATGGTTGGTAGGTTTTTCAATTTTGGTTGAAATGTAGCTTTCTTGTTAACCTAAGGCTTACCATTAAGGGTGTACCAAATAGTAGATTTAGGTATTTGGCCAAATACCAAATAGTTGGACAAGCATTCGGGCGGAGCCAAATACAGAGTCGAATAGTCGCCTTTTTAATGAATAAAGTTATGTAGACAAAAAAAACACTTTCTACATTTAAAACACACTTTAACATATGTATATCTGTTCTTTATTCCATGTCTTTTCTTTGTTGACTATGGAAGATGTTTGTGTAAACCATTACCAGAAAAGAATAATAGGATTTTTCGTATTTGTGTTCATTCATAGGTGTGACTTATTGGCATTGGCCTGAGTAAGTAAGTCTAGTCCATAAGTATAGTATGCATGTATGCAATCACTGTGAGGGGTGACTCGGATGTGTCTACTTGTACTTACAAATGCTCCTGTTGGCCCTGAACATCTTTAGAGTTCTGGCTCCTGCAAGGCACGAAACACAAATGTGTGATTACATCAATTATCACCCTGCTGCCTCTGGGGTGCTAAAGCCATACTTTCTACTTGTGGTTCTGAGTGTGTATGATGCATTTGAAAAAAGTATTTTCATTAACAGATACTATTTTTCTCTTTTTTGGGTGGGGTATGTTTGAGGTGTTTTGAGGTATGGTAAAAGACACCAGACAAAATTATATAGGGAGTCCAGAGTTCTCCAGGGTTCACGACTGACCCTATAAGGAAGTGATGGGGCTGATTTTCAGATCTTTAATTGGCATGTGCGTGTTTATTTTACTTATTTGTTTCACTTGTACTGCCATTCAGTGCAATGTTTCTAAATTGCAAACGTGCATCTCCTCTTCTTCATTACACATATATCCCTCTTTTTATCTCTGTAATGTTGGGAGAATTATTTCTGCTACTGCAGACTGGAGCATTTTGGTTAAATAAATATGTATCCATGTACTTTATTATTATTATTATTATTATTATTATAATTAATAAGTAAAAGTGACAGAGGTAACTAATATTATTCGTTTTATTATTATTATTATTATTGTTGTTATTCTTATTAATAATTTTTTTATTTTTTTTTATTTACTTGTATTTAATCATAAAAAGATTTTTACAAGAGCGCATTCCAATCTGCATGAAATCCTTTCATATTTTGTTTGATAAGTGATGCGAGCCTTGCAATTAGATTCGTTGATGGTGCGATCATACCCCAGCTTTTGGTGTCGCTTTTATTCTTTCCAAGGCCAGGTTCAGAAGTTTTGCAGCAGCCGTGTGCCATCGAGTCTTTTCTCCTGTTATCAGGCGCTTCCACCAGATCTCTTCGTTCCCCGCGAAGGAGGTGGCCGTCAAAGTGGAGAAATAGGCGATCCTGGCCTGATGAAGAGCCGGACAACGCATTTGCACAGAGTCTACAAGTTTTTTTCTCCAAGCCTCCTCTGATAGCTAAGATTTCTCTGGTCGGTAAAACATTTAGGCGAGCTTTTAGAAGAGTTCTCATCAGTAATTTGTCAGGGTATTTTTTGCAGTACACCATCGGTTGTTTCAATTTGTTAGTGTTCATTGGAAGGTGTGCTAGAAGTTTGTACGATGATGCTAAATCAGTCGTGTTGATCCAGTCCCAGCATTCTAGTTTTGTTTTTATCCAAGTTGGGTTTTCCTTCAGTTCTTCTTCGGGACACACTATTAGCTGTAATTTTTGTTTTTGGTCCACAGCCCACTGGTTCATAGTCCGATTAATAATAATAATAATAATAATAATAATAATAATAATAATAATAATAATAATAAAAATAGTAATATTAGTAACCTCTGTCACTTTTACTCAATTCAAAGGGACTCATTTGGCAACATGAGAACCTTGGAGGGCAGGAATTGTAACATATTACAAGCATATTACCAGCACATCTCTGCCGCAAGAACACTTCCCACTGAGCCATCTTACTTTATTTATAACCTTTATAGCCGGAAGGATAGCTCAGGGGCAACACACTTGCCTTGGAAGCGAGCCGGTGCAGAGCAACACAGGTTCGATCCCCAGGTGCACGCTTAGAAACCTCTGGGTATTAAGCGTGTTATAAATAACCAATTACAACCTTAACCTGCATGTTGAATACAGTTCTTTGCTGCAGGCACACTACATCCTGAGCTATTTTATTCAGGGTTTGGAACTTACTGTGATCTCTGCAACAGCTACATTAATCCACTTCATTATATTTTTGGGATTGGTAATTGGTGGGCATGGTACCTGTAACTTTCAGATTTCTCACACAAGTCATCAGCAAATCAATATGCGACTAAAGAAAATATAATTTTTCAATAGTGATTTCATGAACCATTGTACCAGCTCAATGTTTTTCAACTGCAAAATACTGGGGAGACCAGAGATACATTCAAAATATTGGGAGATTTGCTTCAACTCACCCCTCCCCAGCAAACCAACACCTGAAAGTCTGTCCGTCCAGCACATGAAGGACATGAAGGACAGGGAGTTTGTTTGCACTTTCAGACCTCTGCTCTACCTGCACTCAATCAAAAAGGTGACAGCAGCTTGTCTTTAAAGACACTTTTAAAGCAGATACATAACATGACTGAATGATTCCAGTCACATTGTCAAAGCAGTACTTAATGTATTTTGAAGGGAAAATATTCGGCTTCACGTGATAATTATTTAAGTATTCGGTCAAAGCAGAATATCTCATTTTCAGCCAGAATTCGACTGAATACTTAGTCCAAGCTGAATTTCTATACACCCCTAATTAGCATCCAGTTTGCAAACCAGTAAATATCAAACATACCCCAACCAGGTGCTAATAACCTTGATGGCAATATGAGAGCTTGATTAATGACCTTCCTGAACTTATATCCCTCGGCTTACACTTGGACAGTAACTTGAGGACAGCACATCATCCCATGAACAAGACCTTTGCCTCGGTCTATACGGATTATTCTTGGCTATCAACTCTTGGATTCTTGAACATTGCCTTTATCTTAATTTAATTTTTTAAACACTGAGAATGAATTCTTTTCCCCTGCAAAGCCTTGGGATTTTCCGCCCCCACTTCTGGATCTCTGTTCCTTATCATATTTTTTCATGTAATCATGGAGTCAGTGAGGTACATCTATTTCTTTCTTTCTTAGCATCAATGATTGTTAGTCCCACTCTAATTTGCCCACTGTTCGGCTATTGCTCTGCCCCCCATCTTGGCCACCCTGCCTGCATTCTTGCTCTTCTGAAGTTGATTTTCAATTCTGCCTTCCGTCTGTTTATTTAACTTCCACCTTGTTCTTCTATTTTATCTTCCCTAGCCTCTTTGGTCTGGCTATCCTTCACTGATTATCTCCAGTGTTCTTTCCTTTATGTTGGTTTTAAGAGTTTTTAAGTGTCGATATTGCTTGGCCCCTTGTATCCTTCTTCACTTGTCTCAGTGTATATGCCGTCCCACTCTGTGCTCATGTTCCATATTTTTACTAATGGTTCCCCGTCCTCCTATAGCCCAGTCTCCCATTCGGTAATTTTCTCTTCTGGGTCCGTAACTTTGGGGCACTTCACCTATCTCCCTTCATTCAGACACTACTCTTTCTACCTTTCGTTACTCCCGCTAAGCCTATTTTCTTTTTTCCACTACTCCTCTACCATCAAAGCCTTTTTTCTCTGCATTTGTATTGGATGCACCATGATGTATTCATGGATTATTGGTTCCAATTTCATTAAACTATGCATAGCACTTTGGGGTAAGGGTATGGGTAGACATTTTAGGTCCCAAGGCGGAAAAGTTGTTCACACTATGTAAATTATACTAGGCCAAGGTGTGGCTGGGTTAGATGCGATGTTGCAATAAATATGTGCTGAGTGGAGTGAGAAGAATTGAAATGAGTGTTACTTTGTATTTTAGTTGGATGCATTTTTAGAGTCACAGCAGGCAGCAACATGAGTAGCAGTGGTATGGATACAATGTATTGCACAATGTGCAATTTGTAGCGCTGAGAAGTACGTAGTGGGGAGCTAGTTGCCTGCAAGAGAGGAGTTCATTGAAGAGGATTCACAGGAATTCGATTTTTGCCTGGTTTGGAGAGCTGGATGACCTAGGTCACAGAAGGGGGTAGAAAGTGAACCGCATATGGGCAGTTGTGATAACATCGGGCTGAAGGCCAGAACTGAATGGAAAGTCATTGGTTAGGCTTTTATGACCGGATTGGGTTCTTAAATGTAAAGTGTAATTTCCCTGGGAGCACGAAGGCTTGGTTTTTTGGTGACCGGAATAAGCACCTTATGAATTCAAATAAATAGAACATTGGAATGCTGACAGTTCCATTGTAGACAAAGAAGTGGCAGAGGGCAATAATGACACATTAATTACCGCACGTTGGGGACTTTAATGTTGCAATAAGCCCCCAGTAAATGCCCCTGGGGCCCATAGTTACAGGCCCAAGCACAGCAAGGCCCTCAACGAAGGCCCCGGGGGCATTACCGTAGGCGGTAATGGCCTGCAGTCGAGGGGCTTATTGCCATTAGTACCCCAGCCCATTAGACTGGGGTACTAATGTTTTTTTGGTGTCAGCTGTCAGAGGCATTGCCTTTCCATGGCGAAAAAAAAAAGTTTAAAAACGTTTTTAAAAATGGCAGCCGCGATCATAAAACGTAGTCCGTTTTCTCTTTCAGTAGCGGCTATAGTAAACAAATAAAATGGCCACCATGGAAGGGGAGACGGGACTATGCCTAGTCCCTTCTCCACTTCCATGACGGCCATTGAGGTAAATTGAAAAAAAAGTAAACACAAAAATGGCCGCCATGGAAGGGGAGAAGGGACTATGCCTAGTCCCTTCTATGTTTCCATGACGGCCTGTCACAGATCGGGAGCAGACACGCTGGGTTCTGAAGTGTTCCCAGCGCGTCTGCTCTCAGAATGGAAAAAAAAGAAGGTAAGTGCAGGTGGGAGGGTGGGAAAGGAATTCCGGGGAGGAGGAAGGCGGAGAAGACTTACCTGATTCCCTAGCGAGTTGGAGATGGGACCGCCGGCTGTGAGGAGGCTCAGGGTAGTAGGATTACCATGTGGTAATACCCGCATTTTAAGCCTCCCCATTGTCTGGAGGCCGCCACACCCCCCTCGCCGTGTACTAATGTACAGTAGTGGCCTGCTGGTGTGTGATGATAGGCATGAGCAAAGAGAGGGCCTATACCAAGAGCTTCAAGCCTGTACCAGCCATGAAACCCACTGCACAGCAATTAGCGCCATTCGCACACACTGTGCATGTGGAAAAAGGGGGAGGGTGAAGACAAGTCACAGGTTATACCACTGCCCACCTTTTACATGGCAGAGAAAAGGAAACATGTGGAGTGGCCAGAGCAAAAGCTGAGGCGTTGCTGTGCAGGGGTGGACAAGCCAATAGGGCACTCTGCAGATTTCCCGGTAGGCCTCTGCAACCTGGGTCTCTTTTGTGTGGAAAACGTCAGGATACACGGGAGCCAGAGGAGCAAGGTCTTATTCTGCCGACCTGTGTTCCCTGCTGTTGTATGGGCGGGGACCGACTGAGGCCCTCGCCGGCACTCACACGCACTCACACATGCGTACCGTACAGACACACATGGGACGCGTGCTGACTTCTCAGGTCCCCGGCGGCAACTGCCGGGTGGGACCGTCTTTATTGACTGAGCGCATGCGCGAGCCTCGTTATGGGCCACGCATGCGTAATACAGCGTAATCACTACGGAACATCCCTCCTTTTTCCTCCAAACAAGAAACAGTTCTAACATGTGCACACAACCATAACATTTTAACAGTTCACGAACAGACCTCCACCTGTTACGAGGCAGTGTTCATGATAAAGTCTTGGAACCTCTGCGGCGGCTTGTGCCCCGCCCAACTTGGGTATCTTCTGGACTCCTCTGGAGGTGTCTCTGGTGTCCCTGGGGCCTCTGGCGATCCCTCGTCCCTTGGTGGAGATCCTGCTCCCGGTCTAGTTCCGTGCATCACGGGGAAGGCGCCGCCTCGATCCGACTGAAGAACGACACATTCTGCGTGACGGTGCCTCTGGCATTGGCCGCGGTGATCATGGACCCCTTGACATAGGTTACTCCCAGTGGCTGTGCTTCGTACAGGAGTGACAGCTTCCCCTCCGGCCTGCGGTTCCGGACCAGCACAGTGTCCCCTACTGCAATTGCCTTCTCCGGCAGATTCCTTCGGGTGCTCTACCGCGCGTTGTGGACGGCCCTTTCTGCCCGCACTTGGTCATTGTCGATCACTCCTGGGCGGCGTCCCTCTACTTTGGGCAGCAGTCCCCTGGGAGCCAGTTTGAAAAGGGCCTCGGCTGGCGCGACCCCGGTGGACTGATGCGGGGTTGTGCGGTACTCGCGCAGAAATTCAAAAAGGTTCCGGCAGAGCTCCTCCCCTCCATTCAGCGATATTCGCAAGACTTTGTTCAGCGTCCACATAAAGCGATCCACCTCCCCATTTGCCGTGGGCCAGAGTGGGGTGACCTATCGGTGCTTGATCCCCCTTTCCTCACAGTACTGGACAAACTGATGCCCTTGGAACGGCGAATCTCGATGGGGAACCCGTGGGTGGCAAACATCTTCGCCAGGGCCAGAATGGTGTGATCGCTGGCCGTGGATTCCACCAGCTCTACCTCGGGATAGCGTGACCACTGGTCTACCACTGCAAGAAAGTACATTCCTCAGCCCGTGGACCCGAAGTCAGCATGCACCGTCCCCCGCGGTTGTTTGCTTCTTTCCATGGCCTGGATGGGTGGTCCTCTCTCTGCCGGACTAGTGTTACACTCACTTGGCTCCCACAGGGGTGTCGAGCGGAACTGGACAGCCACGGTCTCCACCAACATGATGCGTAGTGCAGAGATGACTGACTGGACTGGCCCACTTAGCTTCGTCTGCTTGACCCGTAGAAGTAGTCTCCTAAAGACGGGGAAAGGGAATTAGCCACCCTTAGATTTGAGTATTAACACCTCACTGCATCCCCACTTATCACTTCTGACATTCCCTTTCACAAAGCTCACCTTATAGTTTTGTATGATGAGCTCTCCATCCTGCGAAGAATGCAGGGGCGTGTTGATGGCCAGTTACTTCACTGGCTTGAGGATATTGGAAGAGTTCTGGACAAATCTTGGCTCCAAACCTCCGGGCGAAAGGCCGTAAGTATATAGTTCTAATGAGTTCAAAATGCCCGATTAATCACTCTTGTCCAATTCCTTGTTTCTTTTGCAGCTTAGACCCAAAAGATGATCATCTTGTGGCAGCTGAAAGCGTTCAGGTAAGAGTCTGTGTTTTGTAACACTGTCCGGTAAATGATGCCAAGGTTTAACTCGCTGCTTTCTCTTTTCTTGCAGGTGCAGCGTAGGAAGATTTGGCGTGCTGGTGGATAATGATAATACCTCCTGCGGTAAAATCAGGTAAGCATATGGTGGCAAGAGATTGTCCTTGTTTGTTCCCTTGGCTCACCTTGTTGTTTTGTTGTCCCCCTTAGACGCTGGAATGCGGCAACCAGGTGATGGAGACAGCACCGGATCGTAGAGATGCTGCGAGGAATGGTGAGTATGGCGCGGCGCTGATGCTGGCGATGCGACGCATTTAAAATAAAGTCTGTTTCTGGTTCGAAGATGCGCTGAATCCGAAATCAGGTAAGAAATCCAGTAAAGTTCTTGTTCTAACCTTTCTTCTTCTTTCCCTTCTTTCTAGGCGCTCTGGACTCGAGGCGGGCGTGGCAGGATGCTGGATGCTGACTGCAGACACGGTGAGCGTTACGCTGCTGGATGCAGAATAACGCAAAGCATGTGCTGCTCTTCGGGCGTGGTTTAAATAGCCTTCAAAGTAGTAACAGGTAAGTATTCCTCCACAGCCACACCCGAGTAACAAAATAGTCCCTAAGATAAAATAGTCCCTTCAAGCCTCACATGGGCTTGGATCCCTTGCAGCATGGTCTGCATCAGGTAAGTTTTAACATATGAGCCTGGCGCCATAGGCGCCAGGACTGATGTCCCATATGAGCCTGGCGCCATAGGTGCCAGGACTGTACCCAGATAGCCCCTAACAGGGGTTGCTGGGTTTGCTCCAGGTAACATGATGCCTGCTTCCGGGGTTGATGGACTTGGTCTGGATGCCTGGGGGTAGGCATCATGACAGCACTCCCCCCCAAGGCCCCTCCTAAAGTCGTTCCTCCCCTTGGCCTTGGTTTGTCTGGGAAATTCCGGTGGAATCTTCTCACCAACCTAGGTGCATGAACGTGGTCACTAGGTTCCCATGACCGTTCTTGTGGTCCGTAACCTTTCCAGTCGATTAAATAAAAAAGTTTTGACTTAACCATTTTGGAGTCCAGGATACTTTTCACTTCAAATTCGAGTCAGGTGGCTTGGTTAGTCTTGTCCCAGGTTGTACTGGCTTCAGAAGTGACACATGGAAGACGGGGTGAATTTGCATACTAGCAGGTAATTCCAATTTGACGGCCACCGGGTTGATAACGGCCTTAATGAGGTAGGGTCCCAAATATCTAGGGTTAAAGGTCCGCTTTCCTTTTAGAGGTATGTGTTTTGTGGCCAACCAAACTTGATCCCAAATTTGGTATTGTGGAGCATCACTTCGATGCTGATCAGCGTTTTTCTTGTACTTTTCTTTTGCATGTTTCAAATATTCAGTTGCTTCCTTAAAGGCTTGTGTAATAGTAGCGTGCAGATGGTTCACTGCGGGCATTTCTAAGTGTTGAGGCGAGTCAAGTTCAGAGGTTCGAGGGTGGTGCCCGTATATGGTATAAAAGGGGCTTTGTCCAGTTCCAGGATGTACAGAGTTATTGTATGCATATTTCGAGATCCATAGAATGTCCTTCCAATTACTTTCAGTCTGGTGTAACATACAACGCAGGTACTGTTCAAGAGTCTGGTTGGTCCTCTCCGTTTGACCATCGGTCTGGGGATGGTGACTGGTCGATAACCTCACGTCGATTTGCGCCAATTGACAACATTTCTTCAAAAAATGTGAAATGAATTGACTACCTCGGTCAGAGACCAATACGGAGGGAAATTCGTGTATTCGAACAATGTTTTCGAGAAACTCCTTGGCCAGAATTGAAGCAGAAAGTAATCCCTTTAAAGGAATAAAGTGGGCCATTTTGAAAAAAAGTTCCACTATAACGAGAATGGTGTTAAATCCATTACAAGGAGGTAGGTCTGTAATAAAGTGTAACGATAAGGTGTGCCATGGTGTATGTGGAATATCCAAGGGTTGTAAAAGGCCAGCCGTTTTTTTCTTCTGACTCTTGTTTTGGGCGCAAATTTCGCAGGACATCACAAATGACTTCACATCTTTTCGCCAGGTGGGCCACCAGAATCGTCTCTTAATTTTAGCTTCAGTTTTTGCAATACCAGGGTGCCCTTCGATCAGGGTGTCATGATAATTGGAGATGACTAGTTCTTGTAGTTCCTTATGTGGTAGAAATAGACGCCCTTGATAATAAGGTAGGTCATTGATGACAGTGTAGTCTGAGCCTTTCTTTACCCAGTCCTGCAGGGATGTTGGATCGAAGAGTTGTTGGATCTTTACCTGAATATCTTTTAGGGTTTGTAAAGTAGTTATGCCAAGGATTCTTTGTTCTGAAATTATAGGCACCGGCTCCGGGTTCGCATATGCTTCTTCCATTCCTATTCGGGATAAGGCATCTGCCTTGCCATTTTTACAGCCTGGTCGATAAGTGATCATGAAATCGAACTTGGCAAAGAACAATGCCCATCGAAGTTGGCGTGATGATTGGGCTTTGGCTGTCTTTAAATACTGCAAGTTCCGGTGATCAGTGATTACAGTAATGGTATGCCTGGCACCGAGAAGATAATGCCGCCAAGCCTTGAAGGCGGATTTGATAGCTAATAGCTCCTTATTGGTAACCGCATAGTTTAACTCGGGTGCCGAGAACTTTCTGGACCAAAATGCTACTGGGTGAAGTTGACCGGTTTCAGGATCCTTCTGGGACAGGACATCTCCCATGGCTAAACTGGATGCGTCGGTTTCAACTATGTATGGGAGTTCAGGACGAGGATGCTTTAATACAGGTGCAGACGTGAATTTCGTTTTCAGTTCTTGGAAGGCATTCTCAGCTTCTTCAGTCCACAGGAAGCGTTTGTTTTTTTGGAAGACCGGTGTGATAGGGTGTACAACGTGCGAGAAATCCGGAATGAATCTGCGATAAAAATTAGCAAATCCGAGCATGCTTTGTACTCCTTTAACTGAACTGGGTGATGGCCATTTGAGAATTGCGTCCACCTTTTGAGAGTCCATTCGAACTCCTTTTGTAGTCAGAATAAATCCAAGAAATTCAACTTCTGTAGTACGGAAAACGCATTTTTCCAATTTTGCATATAACTTGTGCTGGTGTAGTTTCTCAAGTACTGCATGAACGTGCTTCACAGGGTCAGATTCTGAAGAGGAGTACACTAGAATATCGTCTATGTATACGACAACACAGACGTCAATGAGTTCACGCAGGACATCGTTCATAAAATACTGGAAGGCTGCTGGTGCATTGCACAACCCAAAGGGCATCACCTGGTATTTGAATAACCCGTACTTAGTGCAAAAAGCAGTCTTCCATTCGTCACCTTTCTTTACACGTACCAGATGGTATGCCCCTCGGAGATCTAATGTAGTGTAGATGCAAGCGCCCTTTACTTGGTCTAGTAATTCTGGGATCAGAGGCAATGGGTATTGGTTCTTAACCGTGATCTGATTTAAGGCGCGGTAGTCTATGCACGTTCTGAGGTCACCTTCCTTTTTTGGCACGACGAACAAAGCTGAAGATGCAGGGGACTTGGATGGACGAATGAAGCCATTGGCAAGGTATTGGTCCAAGTATTGTTGTAGGTGAAGGTTCTCGGGTTCCGTAAGTGCGTAGATCCTACTACATGGAGGTAGTGCACCAGGTATGAGATCAATTTGACAATCGTTTGATCTGTGAGGTAGTAAGGTGTTTGCCTGTTCTTTTTGGAAAACATCCTGGAATTCTTGATATTCGAGCGGTAACTGCAAAACTGGAGTAGCGACTGTGGCCAGGTCCTTGTTCAAGGTTTTTATTGGGTAACAAGTATGTGCACAATCCGGGAAGGTTATTCTCTTCTCTCGCCAATCAATACAAGGATTATGTGTTTCCAACCAAGGTATCCCCAGTATTATTTGGAACTGCGGGGCTTTGATTAAAGGCATGGTCTAGTAAAAAATGTTATTGTCCCTACGGGTCAGCCATGTTTTTTTAAGCCTAAGTGGCTCGATTTTAGAAAACTTTCCTATGGACCTTACCCCAGTTTTCGTCCATTAAACGCACGCGAAAACAAGCACCAGGGAGCCGCCATTTTCTGATAATCCTATCTTTTCCCCCATCGCCCTTGCTGACCTGCTTTTGCGGCACTAAATCAAATCCCCCGCCCCAGAGCTTGTCATCAGCAGACTCGTACCGCCCATTTCCCAACGCCAAAGCACGTCTTGTGTCAACATTCGCTGCGCTTCAGCTAATGACGTGTCGCCATGGAAATGGCAGGACGCCTCTTTCCTCAATAAGTATAAACAGACCGTTTCACAACACACAGCAGCAGATTTTCGATTCCATTCCTCTCTCTGTGTTACTTTGAGTATTCTGTGACTCGTTTTAGTGCTCTGGTCAGCTACCTTCGCCGCTTGTAGCCCGTGTGAACAGATACCAGTACCACCGCTATAAATTATTTTAGTTTGTTTAACACACAATGGCTACAATAATGCCCTACATGTACGAGCCCGAGTATACCGAGGAGGAACTACTGGAAAGGGAAGCACGCGAAAACGATGGGGATTCGGACGGCAGTTGGCAGGACGAATCAACAGATGAAGAGCCTGGGCCTAGTCGAATGGACGGCGTCTCCACCTGGTGCACATGCAATCGGTGCAAGCTAATGCCAACTGAGGACGAGAACTGCTGCTGCCGAGAAAACTCAGGATGCCTGCCCTACATTTCGGAAGGCGAGCCACGACCGCAATGCATCACCGAGCTGCCAGACTTCAGGGCAGCCTGCCTCACACGGGCCGTGTTGAGAATAATGATGGTGCTTATGCACGAACTTCGCGCAACTGTTCGTCCTCGTAATCCGAGTAACGAGTAAGTATACTCTGCTTGTCATGCCACTCCTATTTCATGTTCTTCTACTATATCCAAAATTACATCTACATTTCATTGTAACGCATGTAAGTCGTTCAATAGTGTGCATTGTCTAGATAGCATTTGTCCGTGCAGAATGCCATTAGTTACAAGAATTGTCATTGACAACAAATGTTTATTAAACTTATCTTGGTCATTTAAAAACAGTTTGTTTCATTCCTTTTCACAGGTGATACAGGCTGGTGGCCTATCGTTCCTTTACATGGTGGCTCCACGGGAGGCTTGGACACCGCGTTCGAAGAGTGATACCCGCCTGTGCCGTTCATGCCATTAGAGAAACGTTCCCGAGTGACAGCGGTCAGTACAGGGGATTTTCTCTCGCTGTGCTGCAACCTGACCTGTATAATCTTTAAAGTCTTGTATTTTTGTGTCATGAAAATAAGATACAAAATAAAACACCACATATATTTTAACAACGGTTGTTTCGATTTTTTAAATGAATCAAGTGTGTCTCCATTCAAGGATGGACGTCAGACATCTGTGCTCCGAATGGGTGAAGGTCTGGTCGCTGTGAAGCAGGGTGGTCACTATCTGTCTAAGCTAACATAACATATTCTCGATAATGCATGCACTAAATAACACTTGTTCAAAGTCTTTCAGTAGGTTATGTCTCTATAAAAGTCACACATATATCTATACTAACAATTACCATTGGATTATACAGGCCTTAGGGTCTTGACCACTATAATACACCGGTTGAAGTGTGGGTCTGTGCTCACAAGAATCTCCGGTATGTGGCATTTGTTATTGATAAGCAACGATATACTATCATTGATATAAAGGCGATATACTATATATTGATATAAAGGCGGTTCGCGCCAGTGGATGCGCGCTGGCATGGGGGGCTGTCAGGGGCGCGAAAGGCCAAGGTGCCAAACTACATGTACACTTCAAAAGGTATCCCACGCCAAGGGGCCATCGGTCACATGGCCTCCTCAGACCCCGTGTCTCCAGCCAGGCCTCCCCTTCAAGCAGGCCGCCCCCCTGCAATCCACATAAGTGTGTCTCCATTCAGCAGTCTTCCTGTGCCTTATCTGCACGCCCCAGGCCCATTCATCCCACCCACCCTCTATCAAAGGCGGTTCGCGCCAGTGGATGCGCGCTGGCATGGGGGGCTGTCAGGGGCGCGAAAGGCCAAGGTGCCAAACTACATGTACACTTCAAAAGGTATCCCACGCCAAGGGGCCATCGGTCACATGGCCTCCTCAGACCCCGTGTCTCCAGCCAGGCCTCCCCTTCAAGCAGGCCGCCCCCCTGCAATCCACATAAGTGTGTCTCCTTTCAGCAGTCTTCCTGTGCCTTATCTGCACGCCCCAGGCCCATCCATCCCACCCCCTCTATCAAAGGCGGTTCGCACCCGGGGATGAGCGCTGGCATGGGGGGCTGTCAGGGGCGCGAAAGGCCAAGGTGCCAAACTACATGTACACTTCAAAAGGTATCCCACGCCAAGGGGCCATCGGTCACATGGCCTCCTCAGACCCCGTGTCTCCAGCCAGGCCTCCCCTTGAAGCAGGCCGCCCCCCTAACACCACGACATACATACGTCATTCATTCACAAACACACCCCTGTTTCTAATATTTTATAAACCACTTGATATGTCTCATGAGAACATCTTTGTGCTTTGCAAGTCAACTCCTGAACGTGTTACCTGGCAACCACTGAGATCTACGCTAATCTGCTCGTCGTCATGCTATCTGTGAACTTCTGTGACCGCTTAGAGCAAACCCATCAGTGTGCTACCTGTGGCCACCCACCTATTCTCCTGCAACATACTGCTCTGCTTGCTGAATCCAACTGTTTGTTGGTCAAGGTAAGGCCATGTATCCCAGTCATATTTCGCAGATTTTTAAATTTCTATCTATTTGCGAGTTCAGTACACAATAGTGCTAGGTTCATTGGTCTCATTGCTATTGACTTGAGTTTCCATTGCTATGCTATCAATAGATCTATTTATTTTCATCTGTGTCTATTGTCATCGAATTGCATCCTTCGGGGGTCCAGTCTATAATGTAAGCATGTTTCCTTCTCGTGCAATACAGAACATCCAAGGGATGAGTCACATGTTCAGTTTTTAGTCACATCATTTATACATTTCTGCAATTTATGCAAATACTAAGCCGCACATAATGAACTGGTATAGTTCCTGCGACCAAAACAAACCTTGCATTGATCATTGTATGATTCATTTACTTTTGTATCAAATCTTTTTTCTTGAAGATTGTATAATAATGTCGATATTTACTTTTCAGATTTATCAACAATGCCTGCCTGTTCGATTAGCGGTTGCCCTTCGAAGACCCATGCAAAATCTGAAGGCACTAAAATGCATGTATTCCCGAAAACTGTTGATCGAATAAGAGAATGGGTCAGACATTGCAGATATCCACTGGATGAGCTGGAAACTAGAGTCCAACAAGTCTTACAGGACAAGAGGGGTGATCGATACTGCATCTGCAGCCGGCACTTTTCCTTGGACATGTACACGACATCTTGGGTAACAAAGAAGAATAAACGGCGAACGACACAGAAATTGCTCGAAAACGCTATTCCCACTCTATTCGTCCACATTCCGCCACCGGTGAGTCAAGTGTCCGGATTTAGCTTTAGGCATTGCGGTAGTGTGTAGGTATCCGAACGGATTAATTGATATTGTAGGTGTTCTATCCCTTGTAATAATTTCGATATTGATATGAGTGTATAGTTTTTTGAATAATGACATTTATCAATATATTCTTTTTCGATTTCATAACCCACAAACGCAATATATATATATGGGAACAGGGAACTGTGCTGTATTGAGCATTTTTCAAGTATTCTGTCGCCTTACATGGCTATTTTTAATATTGGCATTTCATTATCAATCATTAATTTACCTTTACAACTTCTTGACTATCCCTTGAATCTGAAGCAAGAACATTCTACATCCTTGACGTGGTCGCAGTTATCAACCACTTCTAGCGCGTATCAGGTAATCTTACTAGGCTAATCCGCTGCAGACTTGTTTTATGCATGTCAAGTAATAGTTTTATTTTATTGCGTAATTATTTTACCGAATGTTTGGTTAGTGCTTTCCAATTGATATACACCTTAGTTATCGTCCACTGGTGTTTGTTTTCAGTTATAATTAGTGTTATCCATACTAATGCAAGTACTGTCTTTCAGGGAGATGCTGAAGCGTCCGCCACATCTACAACATTTCTAGATGTTCTTTACCAGCAAGAGGTATGGATACTGACAGCTCCATCGAGCGTCATCATCAGAGCTGGAATTCTTGTCGTTTGATTGTTCTACACAATGTTTCATTCGTGGTTAGCCGTTGATATGTACCTGTGCTGTCGACCCCAGGTGTGTGTTATGTTTTCACTATTGTAATCCTCACTAATGCAAGTACTATGTTTCAGGCAGTTGATGGAGCATCAACCCCTGCACTTGATGCAGAGCCTGACATTCAAGTAATTCCAGGGGAAGTGGAAGCGGGACCATGCGTATACGAATCGGTGCAACAGCTTTCGGAAGTGCTCACTACATTTGCAACATCCATAGATATTCTTCAGCAGCACGAGGTATGGATAATGACAGCTCCATCAAGCGTGATCATATAACGTGATTCCATTTGCTATACTTTCTTCCCTATTAACGCAAGTGCTGTGTTTCAGGGAGACGACAAAGCTTCCACTGCAATCACAACATCCAATTTAGATGATGCAGATGTAAATAAATCGGAGAAATAAGTCGATGAAATGTGATCATATTTAGATTTTCCTTGATTCTTTTGGACAATGCATCATTTGCGGTTATCTCTTCATATGTACCTGTGCGTTCGACCCCAAGTGTGTGTTATGTTTCCAATATTGAAAACCATACTAATCCAAGTACTGTGTTTCAGGGAGACGACAGAGCTTCCACCACAATCACAACATCTTATTTAGATGATGCAGATGTAAAGGAATCAGAGAAATAAGTCGATGAAATGTGATCATATTTAGATTTTCCTTGATTCTTTTGGACAATGCATCATTTGTGGTTATCTCTTTATATGTACATGTGCCGTCGACCCCAAGTGTGTGTTGTGTTTCCAATATTGAAAAGCATACTAATGCAAGTACTGTGTTTCAGGGAGATGCGGATGCCTCCTCTCCAATACAACCATTCATGGCAGTCCATGCAGAGCCAGAGGTATGGATACTGACAGTTCCATCGAAATAGATCATCACTGGTCAAATACTTGTCGTTTGATTGTTGCACACAATGTTTAAATCGTGTTTGGCTATTGAGATGTACTTGTGTGTTCGTCCTCACGTGTGTTTTATGCTAACAATATTTTGATACATAGTAATGAAAGTACTATGTTTCAGGGAGACGATGGAGCCTCATTCCGTGCTGTCTATGTGGATACAGAAAATATAGTCGTTGCAGCGCAAAAGGAAGGGAGGACATGCGGAAACGAATCGGAGCTACAGCGTGCAGATGTTGAAGGTCGAGTCAAAAAAGTTGCAAAGAAAAAAAAACAAAAAAAGGTCAGTTACAAACAGTTCATAACTTTAAAAAAATGTTTGTGCTGGGGACTATTTTATGTTTTTTTCCAGTCAATTCTACTACACTCCATCTTGTGTTTAAACTGAACATCCCTTTTCCAATCTCTCCTCCAGTTACCCGTGGGTGTCAGAACTATACATACACAGACAGTGAAGCGAATGAGAGATGTGGCTTGCCAGACCGTGTACACTATGGAGGAACTATTAATTGAGGCGAGGCGTGTTCAGGCTCGAGATGCTCATGTCCAATGGCCAGAACATGAATTAACTGTGTTTGGAGACTACAGCAAAGTTGCATTGGACCATAGCTACAGTGCGACAGCACCACCACAAGAAGATGTTATTGAATGTATTGAAGATAGCTCTGAAGTAGTTGCAGATCAATTCACACAATCTACACCCGCCAAAAATTTGCCACCAAAAAACCTGTAGACATTGTTGTGTTCTCCCATCAATGTTGAAGTAATAGATGTCGAAATGACAGAGAATGAACCAGCCGCAGCATCCATAGATGCATCAGAACTTGATATCAGCGATATTACTTTCCAATGTGTTGAAATCTCCACAACGTCACAGGCCGAAACAACGTTGACGCAGGATGACAGTCTAATGAAAGAGAGCAAATACATTGTATTCAACAGTTGTTTGATGGAAATTATAAGTATGCTGAAATGTGTCAATTCCATTAGAGGGAAAGTATGTGGGAAGCCATTGATTAATGCCATTGATTAATGTGACTCGTCAAATAAAAGGCAGTAACGTCAAAATAAATGCCGCCTGTAGATTAAATAATAGGTTCTCATAGTCTGCACAACCGATGCTGGGGAAACTGCCAGCAGGCAATCTACTGTGTGCAGCTGCATCACTTTTTAGTGGCTCCAGTTTTAGAAAGTTAGAGGCTTTCTTTCAGTTTGTGGGACTCCATTTCATTTCTAAAGCGCTGTACTACATATACCAACGTGATTATCTGTTTCCGGCCATTAGTGATGCTTGGAAAATTGAACAATTGTCTCTAGCAAGTACATTTTCTGCCAAGTACTGCACCTACCACTTTCAGGACATGGATAGTAAGAAAATTGTGAGTTCGGTGGTCGTGCAGGTAACACAATGTACATCGTCAGTGGCCATGGAGAAACTAGGATTTATAAAATCAGTGGAATATCTACAATCAAGGGGAATGCACATCGACCTCATAGCCACGGATAGACACGTTTCAATTGCCAAGACAATGAGAGAGCAGTTCCCACATATTAAACATCAATTTGACGTATTGCATCTTGCTAAATCAATCAATAAGAAAATCTCGGCTGCAGGGAAAAAAAATGTTTTGAAAGTATTTTGCAGTGGTCACATTCTATCACCAACCATCTTTGGTGGAGCTCAAAAACTTGTGAAGGGTCAGTGGAAATACTACTTGAAAAATGGCGGTCACTGATGCACCACTGTACCAACGTTCACCGCTGGACAGCAAATTACCATTTCCACCAACGTGAACATGGCCCTTTGTCCCCAGAGGAGGCACGGAAGAAGAAGTGGTTGATTCCATCTTCACCGACACACAAAGCCATTGAGAAGATTGTTTTCGACAAAACTCTATCAAGAGATTTGAGAGGACTGACAGAATTCTGTCACACAGGAGATTTGGAGGTGTTCCACAATATGTGCCTAAAATACAGGCCAAAGCGCTTGCTTTTTAGCTTTCGGGGCATGAAACATCGCACTCTACTAGCGGTCTTGGCCCATAACAGCAATGTCGGACGTGAACAATCTAGGACTAGGGGTAAAGTAAGGATGCCTCGCTACACTAAGGTGTTTTCAAAATGAAGTAAGCAATGGGTGATCAAACCAGTCTATGATGAAATGCAGTTCGACTTTGTGAAAGGCCTTATTGTTGCTGTGTTAGAGAAGCACAGATATGGAATTTTGGACGTTTCTGTGCAGAGCAGTGATCCATTGCCACCGAACATTGCGACTGTGCCATGCCCACCCGAAGCACAGCTGATTGTGAAGTACAAATCCCGGTTTAAATAATTGCAATACGATTGTCTTTTTGTAAATAAATGTTATTGTACAGTGTACCTGTAAACCTAACCCCTACCTTCACCATCATGGGTGGCGAACAAGCTGGGTGTCATCTTTGAATTCTCTCTATTCACCTCATATATGTGTATGTATATATTTTTCTCATGTCTCATCTCATGTAAATGTAAATGCTGCGCATTGTTAACGGAGGGGAGGCTTGCGTATTGCAAATGATAAAACAAACAAACAAACAATAAATCTCACTTTTAACTCAACTCCTGCGGTACTTTATACTTTCCCTGACCTTCCGCCAAAAATTAAATGTCTCAATTTGGGCTGCAAAGCTCGCAGACAACGGGGACAAAATTGGGGCACTTGGAACGCGCCAGCCAAGCGGGCCGTGGCATTTGGGAGAGAAGCCAGTTCGCATTTGCACATTGAGGCGCACTACATAGACGGATTCTAAACTTCAAGTTCTCACAGATGCCTATACTACGTGATGTTGCAAATAAAGAATGCGAAGGACAGCGCCCAGATGAGGCCCACAAGTCGCACTGGAAGTATAAGGGTCTATTGTTTTTTGACCTTGAGACAGGGACCATGCCGAAAGAACTACATTTGAAGGGGGTGCGCAATAACGTAAGAGACGATAAGGCAGAAAATTCAGAAACTAGACCGAGTTTCATTTTAGTTCAGTATACGAAAAATCGTTGTCAAGAGCACGGTCCATTTTACAGACTGCATTACGAAGAGACACAATGGAAATTTCAAATATAATGTAAGTAAATCTTTACACGCTTTTATACCGGAATGAAGATTTAATGAATGGATGCATGAATAAATGAATGAATGAAGAGCTAGGAAAAGCAAGTAAAACGTGTTCGTAGTGGGCACATGGGCATGCAGGTCCACTGGTCTCACCGATCTCGGTCCTTGGCCCAGCCACTTTTCCCTGCACTGCCTACCTGCACTACGGGACTGTCTCTGTATCCTTCAACCCCTTCTCCCGGCATTTACCTTGCACTTGCCACCAGCTGGCCCTATTATTTAATTTGTATTCAACTAACCATGTACAGCCCTTCCCCATGCGTGATCAGAAAGACACCTGGCCTAGTAGGATCGTTGTCTGTCTGCCCTTGTTCCCCACCGGCCTCGTCACGCCTAGAAACACTTGAGTATAGGCGCGTAACAAATGCCATATCATATATCATATCATTCCTCACGCATGTAGGCTAACTGTCGTTTATCATTGTGTGTTGGCCTCGATTTATTTTGTTACTTTTCGCATTGATTTCAGAGCCGAACATACTCCATTGAACTATCCTTGGAAGCAAATAGTTTCTGATCGGCTGTAATAAATAAAATAAGTAATATTAATGAAGATCGGCTGGCGAGACTTATTATAATTTTTTTGTTTTCATAACAGGTATTTGCTACTGCCATCGGTTTGAGACACCAGCAGATGACTTTTACAGTAGACACATGCAGCTTCGTGTGAACAACTAGAGCACACTAACAATTTTATGGGACGATCGCCAAGGGCCCACATGCCCTTACGCTGTACTAGTGGCTAGAAGCAACATATCAACCTTTACGATGGACTAGTGCCTAGTTGATGGAACAGCCTTGCGGTTCACCGTGCTTCCAAAGTGCTTCTTTTAACGAAAAGCAACACCCTGTGTACAATGGCGGATACAGATAAAATAAAATAAATGGCTTTCAGGGTTCATATGGCAATTGCTGAATATTCTCTAAACATTTAATGTAAAATAAATGTACTTTACCAAATGTACCATGTTGCTGTTTGATTTTAAAGTACAGTTTCATATTCCGAATTGTGGCGCGCTGTGTTGTGAGATGGTCTGTGTTGGTTTCCGGGTTCTGTGTGGAGTCGCGTAGAAGACGACTGGGCGCGTTTGCATAGGCAGCACAGTAACGTCACGGAGAGAGGCGGGGAATATGAATGTTTTGATAATGTCAGGCTCAGGGGCGGGGGAATTGATTTAGTGCCGCAAAAGCAGGTCAGCCAGGGCGATGGGGAAAAAGATAGGATTATCAGAAAATGGCGGCTCCCTGGTGCTTGTTTTCGCATGCGTTTAATGGACGAAAACGCGGGTAAGGTCCATAGGAAAGTTTTTTTTAAATCGAGCCACTTAGGCTTAAAAAAACATGGCCGACCCGTAGGGACAATAACATTTTTTACTAGACCATGCCTTTAAATCAAACACAATAGTCTCTCGATGCCCATCCTGACCCAATAATGTCATCTCTGCGGTGGAATGAGTTACAGGCCCAGAGGCAATTTCAGTTCCATCGACTGTGGTGATGACATCCGAAGTGGTCTTTCTGCAGAGAGGTAGATTCATCCTAGAAGCCAATTCGTGGTCATAGTTTCCTATGGCCACGCTATCAATGTATGCTCTAACTGCGTGCAAACGTGATGGCTGCCTTGGATCTATAAGGACCATTGGTATGATGAAATGCGAGGTCTGAGTATCCTTCTTCAAGCTCGGCAAGCGGACCTCTACGCTTGTCGGGCGTGGTCGTTTCCCGAGTCAGGCTCCATATGGCTTTTATCAGCAGCTCCTACCACCTTATTGGGTGGTTTTACAGGGTAATCCCGTAGAAAATGTCCCAACATTCCACAGTATAGACATAATTGCCATTGCTGCCTTTTTTCTCTTTCATTCTGTGTCAAGGGTCCTTTAACTCCTCCGATTTGCATGGGTTCTGAGGCATCTGTTCCTTTGGGGGTAGCGTTGGGTTTAACCAACACCCGGTTCTCGAACTTGGCTCGATCAGCCTTTCGATTCTGAAGTCTGTGATCTAACTGGACTACTAAGTCTATATATTCAGCACAGTCTTGAGGTGGGGTCACAACTTGAGCCAAAACATCTTTGAGTTCTCCTCGAAGTCCCCGATGAAACAACGTAATCCGTTTTTCCTCGGGCCATCCAGTTTCCACCACCAACCTATTAAAGGTTGCTATGTAGGTTAGAAGGTCTTGGTTACCCTGTCGTAGGGACAAAAGTTCATTATCCAGGGCCTGTCCTTGAGAGTGCCGGGCAAATAGTCTTTCCATGCTCATTTGAAAACCCTGAAAATCCCGAAGAATACGGTCATCCTGATTGACTAGTGGGATTGACCAATCCGCTGCACTGCCGCTGAGATATGATAATACGAAGGCTACACTTGGCTTGATCGTTTGGATAGGCTCCAGGTCTGCATAAAAAGTGCAAACGGCATTGGTTCATGAACACAGCAAATCTTTTCGGGTCCCCCGCAAAGCGTTCTGGCGGGGCTAAAGGGATATTGCCAGGGTTGCTTGGTGAAACAGGGTTTGGAAGCCCCCCGAGTCCCGGTAGGGGTGTTTGCCCCGCTTGGTTTTGCAGTAATTGTCTAGCAAGATCATCAGTGCGTTCCTTCGAAACAATCAACTCTCTCCTGAGTGTATTAGTTTCTTGGCGAGCAGCATGTACTTCAGCCCTAAGTTCCCCTAATAATTGGGCCAGTTGGTCAGTTTCTGAGGTCTCCATGACACCCGGGTGAGAATTTGTAGGAAGGCTTTGCATTCTGTTACGCTCACCTGGCTCCCACAGGGGTGTCGAGCGAAACTGGACAGCCACAGTCTCCACCAACGTGATGCGTAGTGCAGAGATGACTGACTGGACTGGCCCACATAGCTTTGTCTGCTTGACCCGTAGAAGTAGTCTCCTAAAGACGGGGAAAGGGAATTAGCCTCCCTTGGATTTGAGTATTAACACCTAACTGTGTCCCCACTTATCACTTCTGACATTCCCTTTCACAAAGCTCACCTTATAGTTTTGTATGATGAGCTCTCCATCCTGCGAAGAATGCAGGGGCGCGTTGATGGCCAGTTACTTCACTGGCTTGAGGATATTGGAAGAGTTCTGGACAAATCTTGGCTCCAAACCTCCGGGCGAAAGGCCGTAAGTATATAGGTCTAATGAGTTCAAAATGTCCGATTAATCACTCTTGTCCAATTCCTTGCTTCTTTTGCAGCTTAGACCTAAAAGATGATCGTCTTGTGGCAGCTGAAAGCGTTCAGGTTAGAGTCTGTGTTTTGTAACACTGTCCGGTAAATGATGCCAAGGTTTAACTCGCTGCTTTCTCTTTTCTTGCAGGTGCAGCGTAGGAAGATTTGGCGTGCTGGTGGATAATGATAATACCTCCTGCGGTAAAATCAGGTAAGCATATGGTGGCAAGAGATTGTCCTTGTTTGTTCCCTTGGCTCACCTTGTTGTTTTCTTGTCCCCCTTAGGCGCTGGAATGCAGCAACCAGGTGATGGAAACAGCACCACATCGTAGAGATGCTGCGAGGAACGGTGAGTATGGCGCTGCGCTGCTGCTTGCGATGCGACGCGTTTAAAATGAAGTCTGTTTCTGGTTCGAAGATGCGCTGAATCCGAAATCAGGTAAGAAATCCAGTAAAGTTCTTGTTCTAACCTTTCTTCTTCTTTCCCTTCTTTCTAGGCGCTCTGGACTCGTGGCGGGCGTGGCAGGATGCTGGATGCTGACTGCAGACACGGTGAGCGTTACGCTGCTGGATGCAGAATAACGCAAAGCATGTGCTGCTCTTCGGGCGTGGTTTAAATAGCCTTCAAAGTAGTCCCAGGTAAGTATTCCTCCACAGCCACACCAGAGTAACAAAATAGTCCCTAAGATAAAATAGTCCCTTCAAGCCTCACTTGGGCTTGGATGCTTGGATCCCTTGCAGCATGGTCTGCATCAGGTAAGTTTTAACATATGAGCCTGGCGCCTGTGGCGCCAGGACTGATGTCCCATATGAGCCTGGCGCCATAGGCGCCAGGACTGTACCCAGATAGCCCCTAACAGGGGTTGCTGGGTTTGCTCCAGGTAACATGATGCCTGCTTCCGGGGTTGATGGACTTGGTCTGGATGCCTGGGGGTAGGCATCATGACAACTAGCTGCCTGGCATGGTATGCACGCCCATACAAATTCGTCCACCCTGCTCTCCAGGTCCAGAAACCACACCTTTAACCTTAGGCGTGCCTTCGCCTTTGCCGTCCCCTAGTGACCTTTGTGAGCGAGCTGCAGCACCTTTCCTACCAGGGCTCGTGGGATGATAATTTGGCACCCCCTCAACAGGAGACCGTCGTCGGTGACTGACAGCTCATGGCGTACCCTCCATAGTGCCTGGAGGTCTTTCCGCTCCCCATAATCCCTTCTGGCATTGTTCATGAGCACTTCACGCCACTCTCCACTGTCCATGGCGTCCTTGATGACCAGGAACACCTCGTCCACATTCGATGCATCCGCTATCTCTTGGTGCGCCAGGGCCACCAGCAATGCTGACTCCACCACGTGTTGCACCACCTCCATGCAGTCCGCTACCTCCGCAGAGTCTCGTGGGCACCCAACCCCCGGGTGACGGGACAGATAGTCCTCTGGATTGTGCGTGCCCGGGCAATACTGTAGCTTGACTCCATATTCCATGAGCGACAGCATCCATCTCTCGATGCGCGTCGGGGGCTTGGACAAGGCCCCAGACATGATCGAAATCAGGGGCTTGTGGTCCGTTATGACAACTACGGGCTTTCCCAGGATGTAGATCCGGAAGTGCTTGCAGCCCCATAGGATGGCCAGGGCCTCGCTCTCAATTTGCGAGTAGCGCTTTTCAGTCTCCATTAGCGTCTTGCTGGCATAAGCGATGGGCCGCATGGCCCTCTGCGGGTCAGCCTGCATAAGGACCGCACCCAGCCCCACTTGGCTGGCACCTACCACTATTTCCGATTCCCTATCCAGATTGAAATACGCCATGGTCTCCTGACCCGACAGGGCGTTATTGATCTGGGCGAACGCCCTCTGTTCCTTCTCAGTCCAGGCCCACGCCACGTCATTCCTAGTCAGAGCCTGCAGTGGTTCCGACAGCGAGGCCAGGTCGTGAATAAATCGTCCACAATAATTATCCATACCATACCAGGAAGCTCCTTATCTCTGCAGGAGACTCTGGCGGGGCCGCCTCTCGAATGTCCCGTACCTTCTCCGGATCAGGTGAGATGCCCCCGGCATGGAACACAAACCCGAAAAATTCTATTTGGTCCTTCAGAAACTCACACTTCTTCCGGTGCAGGGTCAGCGCCAGGCTTTTGAGTCTTTCCAGTATCCGCTCCAGACGCTTCAGATCTTCCGCTTCCGACTGTGCGAACACCAGAATGTCGTCCGACATGTTGATCACCCCCTTCAGCCCCACCAGCGCCCCCGGATGGCGTTCTGGAAGACTTCCGCTGCCGACGAGAGCCAAAGCTGAGCCTCTTGAACTGGTATAGTCCCTCGTGAGTCGTGAAGGTGGTAATATATCTTGACTCTGGGTGAAGTTCCAATTGATGGTAGCCAGCCCTCAGGTCTAGCTTGGAGAAGACTCTCGCTCCCTGTAGCTCGCTGACAATGTCATCCAGGGTGGGCATGAGGGGTCGCTCCCTTTTGATCGCCATGTTCGGCAACCTCATGTCCACGCAGATGCGGACGGCTCCTGGCTTTTTGGGCTTTGGGGCGACAACAATTGGGGAGACCCACGGGGTCGGGCCTTCAACCCTCTCGATAATGTCTAAGTCGATGTGCGACTGAAGATCCTGTTCCACCTGTGCCCTCAGATGGAACGGTATTCAGCGGTGTTTTATGGCTGTCGGTCTCACCGACCCGTCAATGTGAAGCCTGATGGGATCACCCTTCAGTTTTCCGATCCCTTGGAAGATGGTGTCAAAACGCTGCAGGAGGTGGTCTATGTCTGTGTGGTAAACGGACAGCGTGAAATGTACTATATTGAGGGCTTCAGAGGCAGCACAGCTTAGGAGGGAGTGTAGGCTTACACTCATCACGAAGAACCTCGCCTTGATCTTGCTCTGCCCATGGGACACCGGCACCACAAACACTCCCTGGATCGGTAGCGGAGTATCTCCCCCAAAAGCATATATCAGGGCCTTTGACTCAGACAGCTCGGGAGGGCCTGGAAGAGCTTCATATTGTTCTGTCGCTAACACGCAGACTGAAGCGCCGGTGTCTATGAGGAAAGGAATTGGGGACCTCACCAATGTTCACTGTGCGCGTCGGTTGTCGGCTTCCTTTGGGACCAGTAGCAATGCTCGAGATGAAGAAGATTTCTTCTTCCTCTTTCTCTTCCTCCGCTAATGTCCAGGTCGTGCATGCCTTGCTCAACCGACGACACACCCCTCACTCTCTGGGCGTTGCTCCCACCGATTATCGCTGGCCCTCTCGACACCGTCACCGGAGTGGAGGCCCTGCACACCCTTGCATAGTGTCCAGGTGTACCACACCGGCCACAGACCCGCATCTTCGCCGGACATTCCCCCACGGTATAAACCGCGGCAGGTCATACCCGCAATATGGGCATGACTGCGGAGTGCCAGTCGCAGGGGGACCATCCACCCTCCTAGGTGTCCATCGCGCCCTTCCTGGGGCAGAGCGTCTGATTGCAAAAGCTTCTTCGCCCTTGCCAGGGTGCATGGCCGCATCCATCTTCGCCCCTCTGGACTCTGCCAGTTCATAAGCTCTTCCTGTGTTGAGAATTTGTTGTAGTGTCAGGCCCGGTTCCCTCAACACCTGCCTCCTCAGCTTCCCCGAGGTGCACCCCTGCAGCAGCTGGTTCCGTACCATCTCCTCCTCATTCACCCACCTGCAGGTGCTTGCTAGGTGCCTCAGCCGTGCACAAAACTGGTCCAGTGACTCCCCTTCCTATTGCCTCTCCGCACACATAACAAATCGGTCGAAATCGACATTCGCCATAGGAAGAAAATGGTCCTGGAGGGCCTGTTTTACTGCATCATACGTGACCACCTGGAGGTTGAGAGAGTCATAAATTCTATGGACCTCAGTGCCCGCAGAGTACACCATGGTGGCAATCTTCGTGTCATCATCCTCTTCCCCTGAAGCCCTGAAAAACATCTCCACCTTCTTAACCCACAGAAGCCACTTTGGCCCCAGCTTGGATGGTGGGCCAGTAGTGTAAAGTTTGGGCATGGGGGTAAGTGTGCTGTGCATTCTGCGTGGTACAGGCGCCTTCTTCTTCTCCTCCCTCACCCATGACGGCAACGGGGTGAAGTACTCACAGTCTGGCACCCTTGGATGATGGCTGAAGTAGCCCAGTCTCAGGATGGGTGCCCAGGTGCCCAGCACCGCAGAATGATGAAGGAATGTCCTGCAGAACTGGATGGAGAAGGTTCCAGTAGTGTCCCTCCACTTCCAGTGGGTCCAGCTTGCAAGGGTTGTGGAATGTTCCAAAAATTGACTTTCAAGCCACAGGATCGCAGCCGGCGCATGAGCACCCTCCTGGGCCGCAACCGCTGCGATCCGCATTGAAGTTAAAATGGCCGGCGGCCATGTTTGTGGGTCCGTGCCGACACGGAGAAGAGCCGCTCTCTCCGACGCACTCGGAGCAATGGCTCGGGCCTCCGATGCCATTCCTCGTCGCCAGTGTTGTATGGGCAGGAGCCGACTGAGGCCCTCGCCGGCACTCACACGCACTCACACATGTGTACTGTACAGACGCACACGGGACGCGTGCTGACTGCTCAGGTCCCCGGCGGCAACTGCTCGGTGGGACCGTCTTTATTATCTCGCGCCTTGAAACACTTGTGTATAGGCGCGTTACAAATGCCATATCATATCATATCATTAACTGAGCGCATGCGCGAGCCTCGTTATGGGCCGCGCATGCGTAATACAGCGTAATCACTACGCAACACCTGCATCCTGATAGCTCAGCGAATTCAAAGGGTGACAATTTCTTGTATGATCCTTCTCCTCCCAATTCTATTGTTTCTCCTTTGTGACTCGCGGTTGTAAAATGAACATTCGACCCTCGACTGGTCAATATTTAAATGGAATTATATGCCTTCTGCCTCTGTCTACACCAGCCGTTAGTGGCCTCGCTGTTATTATAGGCCCTTTGCCCTAAAACTTGTGGAAGGGCATTCATTTCACATAATTAATACCTGTAGCTGGATTGGGAGTGCTCAGTCCACATACATGGCCGTATTGCCTGTGGCTGTGGGTCATAAAGCTACAAGCACCCAGCAGTTCAGTTATGGCCGCTTAGCAACGGATGTGGTGACCTCATGACAGAGGTCCCTTCTCGCTTTCTAGCGAGGAAGGGGTGAGCCGGGAAAGCACTAGGGACCGGCCTGGGCAGGGGTGTTGCGGCAGCCCCTGGAGAGGCAGCCTACGGTGAGCACCAGCAAATGTGGAGGTAAGTGGGAAGAGCTCCAGTTGTGGCCCAAAGGAATTTTAAATTTCATGTTGGGTGCAGTTTTGTGGTCAGAGACGGGTTATGATAACGTCAAGAGCGCCCTCTGGTGGGATTTCAGAAATTGTTCTTCGTCTGATGAGTGCAGATTATGAGTTGCATTTATGCATCCCCTATGGACGGGAGATGCAACATTTAGGTTTTGAAATGGGCGTGTGCTGCCAGGTAGGTAGCAGGTGATTTGTCAACATCAAAGTCAGAACCCTGGGCTTGAGAGCATCCTGGTCTGTCACTTGGTGTCCCCAGCAAGACGCGTTCCAGCACAGGGACTTCCCAGGGAAGCCGAGCACTTAACAGTCAGAACTTGGGCTCTTCGCGAGACAAGCGTGATTAATGGCATAATCCTGTACATTACAATAGTTGGAGGCAGTTTCTGTAATTTTTACTCTCCCAGGACCCGCGCTCTCACATCCAGTGTAAACAGCTGCCTGCTACAATATCATTATTATTTTGCAATATGGTACTATCAACGGGAAGCATTAACATTTTCACAAGATGCACCTGTTTCTTACTTTTTTGAGTTGCAGACATCCTACAGGCCTGTACTCCCCACTCCAAAAAACCCTAGCCTTGGTGAATATATCATCCTGACGTTGGCAGACATCTGTTTGCAGAATACAATGTTGGTTTAAGCGCCATGCTGTAAAGTGCTCTGCGGTACTGTTGGGAGCCATAGAGCCTGGTGCACACAAATGTGTCTTTCTGATTCGAATCGAACGTGTTTCCTCATCTAAAAGCCTAGCATTGAGTAGTTAATTTGCCTTTGCATGGCCTGTGTGTCCGCACAATAAAGGTTTTAAAGGGCCTCATTACGAGTCCGGCGGTAGCTGTGCTGGTAAAACCGTCAGGCTGCCGCCGGACTCGTGCATTTTTCCGGCACCTGGCTCCATGCAAACACCAGAGGATTATGATCCTGGAAGTCAGGCGCCGAAAAAAATGTAAATCCCCATTCCCATTTGAGTCCCATAGGACTCTATGCGAATGGGGATGACGGAAGCACTGGCACCGTTAATAACGGTGCTGGTGCTTCCTGGAAAGTCTGCGGGCGGGTGCTGTCCCACCCGCCAGGTCAGGCCTGGCGGGCGGGACGGCAGCCACCTGCAGACTCACAATGTGCCGGTCCAGTAACAACAGTGCCCATAGGCTTACCGGCACCGTTGTTACCAGACCGGCACACTCATAATGAGGCGAGTAAGCGCTGTGAGACCATGGCCTTCATTAGGAGTCTGCCGGTAATCCGCCGGTGCTACCAGCGGCAGATTGGATACATCTGTCGTCTATGTCTATGAAGGACTGACCAGGTCCAGAGATGGCCTAATCATAGAAGGGCTCATATAGTAGAGAGGTGGAGGGCGAGGGAGCAAAGGGAGTTATGAAGAAGTGATGTTTTGGCGACAGACACAGTGAGACACACACCTTCAGTCCTGAAGAGGCATTGAATCAGTAGGCTATGCAAGCTACAGGAGAAGAAGTTGCAGAGTGTGGCGAGTGAGTTTCGCGAGAGCCACCACCCCAGAGGCCTTGCGAGACTCAGTACGGAGATGTGTGCACACAGGGGGGGAAAAGTGCACAAGGGACACAGGAAGCTGCGCTAAATGGAGCGCAACGAGCAGAGCGGCCCAGAGAGGGTGCCCAGCCCTGGCAGTCCTTACCTAGAGGACTGGTACAGTACTAACACGGCCCTTCACTGGGCCCCTTCATTCATATTATGGTACTTCCTTGTTAGCAGTGAAGTAACTGCTCACAGATCTTGTGGTTGGTAAATAAAGAACCCCTGACACTACATAATCACTTCGTTAACACCTCCTCATTTTACTACATAATTGATGGCGTGGACCAGGAGCAGCCCCACGACTCAGGATACACGGGTGCAACACTACCCCCGATCTTTCTCCAGTTTCCAGGTAGGCCTGCAATTCCATGGCCTCAATGGGAGCCGCTGTTCACCACTTACCTCAATGTGGTTGGGATCACTGACTACCCCCCTGGTAGGAAAAAGGCAATGCTGCTAAATGCCATGGGAGTAGAGAGCCAGAGAATTTTTGCGGTGCTAAACAACAAAGTGAATGAAGAGGAAGATGATGACGAGTTTAAAGAGGTAATTAGGTGCATAGGGAGGAGATTCTCCAACAAGGAAAACACTGCTGCACTGAATACAATTCTATACCAGGAAACAAGAAGCTGCAGAGTCGGTGGGCGATTACATCATGAGGATGAGAGAGCTGGCAGCTTTCTGTGATTTGGCAATCACACCGAAAGCATGATAAGCTACATGCTAGTGGTCCACCCCAATTCAAGGAAGGTACATGATAAGTTTATAGTGGAGAAGGAGTTGGTACTGGACACAGCCATCCAAATTACCAGGGCTGCCAAAGAAGCCTCAAGCAGGCACAAGGAAATGGCCAGTAGTATGCTTTGTCCTGAAGTACACGCAATGCATTTTACGGGGCATAAGGATAAAACAAAGGTGGGAGGGCAAGGATGAGAAGTTCGGAAGGTAAGAACCGTTGAAGTGCCACAGGTGTGCCAGCACCCAAAAACTAGCCAACAATAGAGACAGCCCTGCTCGATGCAAAGGGTGTTAAAGAAAATAGGGTGCATAGCGATTGCCTACAGATGGAGAAATAAGAAAGTCACGTTGGTAGAAGCGAGTAGTGATGCGAGAAGTGATGATTCGTCAGAGGACAACAGGCTGACCATCATCATGGTAAACAGCGCCAACGCGAGAAGTGAGAAGCCACACTGTATGATTAGAGTTGATTGAAATGAGACCAGAGTTTGACCAGTGTGAGCCACAGTGCGGCACGCCTTCAAGACATAGTTGGAACGAATGGTGGAAGAAAGCACCATAGAGACCGTTGAATCATCGGAATGGCTGAGTCTGGTGGTGTTAATAAAGAAACAATGCTCGAATGAGTTGAGAGTATGCATAGACTTGGAGCCTGAACCTTGAATTCGTCACTGACAGCAACCTACTTCAAAGCAGCAATGAACTCATCTTGATGATGAAAGAGGTGAACATTTCTCCAAATTAGACATGCGATATGCGTACCATCAAATCACATTACACAAGGAGTCCAGACCACTGACTGTGTTCATCACTCCATTCGGCACCTTTCAATACACCAGGATGCCATTTGGACTATCATCGGCAGCATCAGCTTTCCAAAGGATGATGGATGCATTTCTGAAAAACATCAGTAACGTAGCATATTTCCAGGACGATATCCTGATCTATGCAGAAGACATAAAGACTTCTGACAGGGTGCTGAAAATGGTTTTTCACACAGTGTAAAATGGCAGGGGTACAGTAGCACCAAGTACAGTAGAGTACTTGGGGCATACCATATCAGAAAAGGGCATCAGTCGAAAGAATAACTTGCTATAAGCCATAGTAAAGGCTCCAGCACCAGTTAACAAGGAGGAATTGAATTTTGTTTCCAACTTCTCCAAATTAACAGTACCCCAAAGAGAACTGTTAAAGGAAGGGGCAGAATATGTCCTGTCGCAGAACCAAGATGGCATATTCAAAGAAATGAAAGATAAAACGATTGGTGCACTGTGTCTTCGGCCTTTCAGTCCCCACTGGAATACCTTCATCTCAACGGATGGCAGCACGTATGGCCTGGGTTCAACACTCAATCAGAAACAAGGAAGCGCTGAGCATGTGGTAGCATTTGCATCGAAAGCTTTGTAAGAAGCCGAAAAAAATAGTCTAACGTCGAAAAGGAAATGCTAGCATGGGCCTGTGTGGTTAGATACTTCCAGACTTATGTGTGAGGTACCAGATTCACGCTCCTGACCGACCACAATCCACTCATACACATGTTGAGTCCAGGTGGCACCAAAACGGCCACCCTCAGATTGGCACGCATAGCGGGCAAGCTACAGGAGTACACGTACAACGGTTGGCACAAAGCAAGTTGGAGAAACACGAAAGCTGACTGCATGTCAAGAGAGAAAAGGAGCGGGCCCTAATTTCCGATCCTCCTGCGCTAAACTCCAAGTTCTTGGTACTCTCGTATTTGTTTATGCAAGGTCACAGGTTGGTGAGGTGAAGCCCACACCTCTAGGTACATTTGGAGAGAGAAACCTGGCTGCCTTGCACTGGTATATTTGGAAAGGATTAAGTTCCACGCTCAGAGTGGTTAAATCAGTGTATGTTCATTTCCGTGAAGACTCTTAGGGCCTCATTACACGGATGGCGGTAAGGATTTACCGGTACCGGTAAAATACCAGTACCGGTAAATCCTTACCGCCTTACTACGAGGTCCCTTTGCGGGTTGGGGGATTTAACGCCTGCTTTTTGCAGGCGTTAAAAACCAACCCGCAAAGGGACCTAGGGAGCTAATTACAGTACCGCAATTTGCGGTACCGTAATTAGCGCCTTCCCCATTCCCATTGAGCCCTATGGGCCAAAAATGGGAATGGGGAAGGGCAATGGTGGAAGGGGGAATTACCGCCCGCCAACCTTGGAATGGGGCGGTAATTCCCCTTTCCGCCATGGCGGTGCCGGTATTTTACCGGCATAAACCATGGCGCTAATAGCGCCATGGTTCTCCGCCATCCGTGTAATGAGGCCCTTAGTCTTAGTGGTGGTCAGCGACACGTGTTTCGACATCTGGGGTCTTTATCAAAGCTATGGTTCGATTGGTATGGTTGGGGTGTAGGGTCCCGGGTGGGGTTCCCCTTAGGGATGAGCTGGTCCTATTGTGTCCCAGTCTTGGGTCCTGGATAGGCCTGTGGCTGTGTTTACAGTCCCATGTGAAGCGAATGGTCTGAGCGTGAACTTAATCCTTTCCAAATATGACTTCAAGTGGACCAAAGCGCTAATATTTGCAAGGCGATTGTGTAGTAGCCTTCATTCATGACCTGAGCAGCAAGACGCGCATGAAAATGGGAGAGAACCATTGGAAAGAAGAATCGGCTAAGGACTAAGGACCCCGCGATGCACATGATCTCAGGCTGCATCTTGGAAGGATGGCCCGATGAGAAAGTCATCCCAGAAGGGCTGAGACCATTGTGGAAAGTTGCAGATAAGATATTTGAAGCAGATGGCCTACTCCTAAGGGGAGATCAGATTATACAACCAGTGGGCATGAGTAAAGTAATCCGGGCAGGGCCCATTCAGGCCACCTAGTGAGCAGCATGACGAGACGCCGGATCAGAGATGCATATTGGTGGCCCTGTATGGATCACAATATCCGAATAATGATAAATCGGTGTCATGAATGCCTGAATTCAAGCACCTTAAGTTGAGACAAGCACCACTGGCAAGCACCACTGATCCCCACCGAAATACCAGAAGGTGTATGACAAAATTTGGGATTGGGCTTCATAGGCCCCCCAGAAGCCATGCGGCCGGACCACAGGTATGGAGTAGTTTTGGTCAACTACCGGTCTTAATGGGTTGAGACTGAGTTTGTGGTGGACATCACCACTGTGACCATCATCGAAGTATTAACCAAGGTTTTTCAACGAGAAGGATTGCCCAAACAAATAGTTATGGACAATGGGGTTCATCTGGTATCCAGAGAAATTTAGAGCTTCCTGATGGGGAATAATATTAAGCAAAGCAAGAGTGGTTAGAGAGCAGCTGCTCTATACCATCTCCAAGCCATTGGAATGGCTAACCAGATTAATTAAAGGAGCGCTGCAGTCCTCATGAATGGACCCATACAAGACAGTCAAGGAGGCCATAGCGGCACGTCGCCTCACTCCCAACGGGACTACAAATGTGTTGCTGTTCCACATGCTGCAAGCAAGAAGAACAACGTCTGACTTGTACCTCCATGGTTAACAAATGTCAGAGAAGATGAGGTGGTGGACATGAAAGAGGTCATGTGGAGGAACAAGAAAGGCAAGGTGACCATGAAGAGCAGAAGACACGAGAGGAGAGCTGCCCAGAGAGCAGAAGTGCAGGTGGCCAACTTGGTGAAAATTCACCTGCCTCAAAAGGATCAGATCACCGGATCAAGATTCAGCAGCCCGATTCAGGTAGGTTAGAGAGGAGAAAATCATGTATGCACTCAAGATGGCAAACGGTGGAAACTGGAAAACGTTGCTGTGTACTAAAGGACATAAGAGGGACCAAAAGAACCTCAAGTGAGAGAGTCCAGGGGGCAACAAAGAAACAATACACTGATGCCTGATACTAGGGACATGGAACCAGTGAGGCAGAGCACCGTGGATAAAGAAGAGCCCATGTAGTGCCAGGTCCAGCATAGGAAGTGAAAGTGGAAGTCAAGAAAAACAGAGAGATCGGTTGGGGGAGAAAATGAGCAGGAGAACATCAACCACAGAGTCACCTGTCAGAAAGTGTCCTGAAGATCAGCCCCATCGGGAGAAGCACAGACCTGCCGGGTATGAAGACTATGTGATGGAATGGGACTTTCCTGCTCAACAAAAGGAGGTATGATATGATATGGCATTTATAACGCGCCTATACACAAGTGTTTCAAGGCTCGACGAGGCAACGGAGGGGGAACAGAGGGAAGACAGAGACAACGATCTTACTAGTTCGGGTGACATTGAGATCGCAGGGGAAGTGTTACACTCACCTGGTATCCACGGGGGCACCACACAATACTGGATGGAGGTCTAAGCGCTCTGCTTGGTTATGTGCCAGACGTTGGGTAGCGCCAATAACTGGGGAATGGAGGGTTAAGATACTGGTTCTGGTTCTGTGATGGGTGGACTCCCACCTCCCTCTGGTCCAAATCCCCTCCCTTGGGGTTATTGCTCACCTTATGTATTTGTGCACTGAACTCTCCGTCCTGCGTCTCTGTGCAGGGGCGGGTGGTTGGTGCGGGCGGGCAGGAGCGGGTGGTTGGTGCGGGCGTTCCGTGGACCTAGTTGCTTCACTGGTCCATGTACCCTTATGTCGGGCACAGACCGGCTGTGACTCCGATTCTGCTTGCTGTCTTCCTGGAGAGTTATAATGTCTTTTCCATCTTTATTCTGTCTCTTTCTTTCCCTCCGTTTTCTCTGTCTTCTCAGCGTCTTGCTCCACTACGCTGTTCCCTAACAATGCCTCTCTTGTTTTCACAGGGATGGTTGCAATCTCGGAGTTGCCGCGCCGATGGCGAAGACCACACTGTGTTATTGATGCGCAGAGTGCTGCACTGTTTATTGCTGTTAATTGCTGACCTGTGTTCTCTTCTCTTCTTTGTACAGGTTGCGGTGATGTTCCGGAGTGATGAGCGATCGAAGCGCTGCTTGCCCAGGTAAGTGATTTGTTATTGCTTACCTTGTTCCTTCTCCCTTGCAGGTTACAGTGAAACCCGGAGATGGGTGACGTAAGAGAAGCGAAGGGTGCTGGCAGGACTCGCTGCTTGCCCAGATAAGAATTGTTATTCATGCTGTCCTTGTTTCTTTACCTTTACAGGTTGTGGTGAACTCCGGAGATGGGCGAGGTAAGCGAAGCGCAGGATGGATTCAAAGCCGGTTACTTCACAGGTAAGTGTTCTTGCTCGCTAATGCTGTTCTTGTTCTTCCAGGTTATTAATGGAATCCGGATCTAGGGCTTTGGGATCAAGCCGCCGGAGAAGCAGATGAGCAGGAGCTGGACACGGTGAGCGTTACGCTGCAGGAGTGCAGAATAACGCGAAGCGTGTTTTGCTGTTTGGGTGTGGTTTAAATAGCCCAGGTAAAGTAGTTCCAGCCAAGTAGCTCCAGGCTCTGCCAAACTATACCAATGGTACATAAGGTGCTATATAAATGCAAAGTAACATAACACAACATACCCAAAACACTAGAGCGCTGTCATGATGCCTACTCCCGGAGAACCAGTCCAGGACCAGCGTCCCCGGAAACAGACATCATGTTCCTGGGGAAAAGGCCAGCAACCCCTAGTAGGGGCCTTTTGGACACTGTCCTGGCGTCTTTGGCGCCATGCTCATTTTGGACCTCAGTCCTGGCGCCATAGGCGCCAGGCTCATAAAGGGAGTGTTTATGTGAACTTACCTGATGCAGACCGTGCTGCCAGATCCAGACCTCTTTGGGGCCTGAAAGGGACTATTTTACCTGTGGGACTATTTTGCTACTCGGGCGTGGCCGGGGAAGAATACGTACCTGGAACTACTTTGGGGGCTATTTAAGCCACGCCCAGACAGCAGCTCACGCTTCGCGTTGTTCTGCACCTAGCAGCTGGACGCTCACCGTGTCTGCTCCTGCATCCTGACTCCAGCCACGCCCGCCTCCATCCTGGAACACCTGAAAGGAAAGAAGAGAAGGGAAAAGGTGAACAGAAGAACATTACCTGCTTCTACCCGGAGTCCGGAGTCATCACGCCGGAGATCCTAAGGGAAGACATTTATTTTAAAGACGCATTGCGTTGCTCGCTGCAGCGGCCCGTTCCACTCACCTGTTCACAAGGCATCTCCGTGCTCCTTAGCGACCATCTGCACGATCCGCTGCATACCTGCACCTAAGGGGGAAGGGAAGAACAAAAGGTGAGCAAAAGGAACATATTGAGGAAAGCCAGATTTTCCCGATAAGTCTTACCTGATTATTGTTGGGAGAATCTTTCCTCATCTCGGGTCGGCGCCGCTTCTTCGGCAGTACCGTACCCCGGCCCCTATGGGGAAAAAAAGACACACGCATTAGTGGGTGAATATAAGGACATTAAAGGAACCACCCATCATAAACTCATCTGAGTTTACCTTCGGCGAATTGTTTCCTCTCCGCGAAATCTTCACTCAGCACCTGTGATAAAAGGGATAAGAGACGGACTACTGAATATAAAGGCAAATAGAAAAGGAGGCCAACTCTTGAACTTTTACAACAGTATACTTACGGCACCTTGCCAGGAAAGTCAAGTAAGCTTGGATCCTCACCAATCCGAACACCAGTGAAGTAACTGGATATAATCGCACCCCTGCACCAGAAGCAGGATGGAGAGCTTGTCCTTTCAAACCTTAAGGTGAGAGTTAACGGGAAATTTCGGAGGTGGTCTGAGGAGAGTGAAAGAGGGAAGTGGGAGCTCGACGCGCTACTCCGCAGGTAGTTAATCCCCTTTCTCCATCTGCAGAAGGATTCTCCTGCGAGTCAGACAAGTGAGATTTGGGGGTCCTGTCCAGTCGGTCTTCCGAGTTCTGTGCATCATCTTAGAAGAGGCCGCAGCAGTCCAGACCTGGTCAGCGTCTCTGTGGGAGTCAGGTGAGCGTTACAGAACGCGAAGCCTTCCTGCAATTTCCCACCCAGGCGCTATGGAGACTTCCGAGACTGATCAGTTGGCCCACCTATTGGGGGAATTACGGGCCGAAGTGCATTCAGCTCGTCAGGAGACTAACGCTCTCAGGAGAGAACTAATTGTATCTAAGGAACGAACTGATGACCTTGCCAGGCAGCTATTGCAAGGTCAGGCTGGACAAACTCCCCTACCAGGTTGAGGGGGTATTCCCGCCCCAGTGCTTTCAAGTAACCCAGTGCAAATTAATCTACCTGGAAATATGCCGTTGGCCCCTCCTGAACGTTTTGCCAGGGACCCCAAAAGATTCGCTGTATTCATGAATCAATGCCGGTTGCACTTCCTCTGCAGACCTGGGGCCTTTCCTAACGACCAAACCAAGGTAGCTTTTGTATTATCATATCTCAGCGGCTGTGCTGCCGATTGGTCAGTTCCACTGGTTACTCAAGATGACCCAATACTCCGGGATTTTCAAGGCTTTCAGACACGCATGGAAAGATTATTTCCTCGGCACTCTCAGGGACAGGCCCTGGACAACGAACCTCTGTCCCTACGACAGGGTAACCAGGATCTCTTAGCCTATATCGCAACCTTCAATAGGTTGGTTGTGGAGACTGGGTGGCCAGAGGATAAAAGAATCACGTTATTTCATCGAGGTCTACGTGGAGAACTTAAGGATGTCCTGGCCCAAGTTGTAAATCCGCCCCAAGACTGCATGGAATATATAGACTTAGTGGTCCAATTAGATCACAGGCTTCAAAACAGAAAGGCAGATCGGTCCAAGTTTGAGACACGGGTGTTGGTCAAGACTCACGTTAACCCCAAGGGTGTCAATGTTTCAGAACCTATGCAAATTGGAGGGGTTAAAGGACCTTTAACTCAAAAACAACGTGAAAGAAGACGGCAGATGCGATTATGTCTTTATTGTGGGGCTTCTGGACACTTTTTACGAATTTGCCCAGTAAAACCGCCCAAGAAGGCGGTAGGAGCCGCGGATAAGAACCATATGGAACCTGATTCGGGAAACGACCATGCCCGACAAGCGTAGGGGTCCGCTTGCCGAGCCTGAAAACTAACTCTCAGACCTCACACTTCATCATGCCAATGGTCCTCGTAGATCCGGAACAGCCTGGGCGGTTGCATGCAATAAAGGCATACATCGATAGTGGGGCTATAGGAAACTATGTGGATCGTGAATTGGCTTCCAGGATCAACCTCCCTCTTCGTCCTAAAACCAGTAAAGAGGTCATCACCACAGTAGATGGAACCGAAATCGCTTCTGGGCCGGTAACACATTCCACTGCAGAGGTGACACTAGTGGGTCAGGACGGGCATCGGGAGGCTGTTGTGTTTGACGTAATGAAGGCTCCACAGTTTCAGGTAATTCTAGGAATCCCTTGGTTAGAAACACATAATCCTCGAATTGACTGGTGAGCGAAGAGGATAACCTTTCCGGATTGTGCACAAACCTGTTATCCAGGAAATCCAAATATAGGCCTGGCTACAGTAACCCCTGCCACTTTGCAAATACCGCCGGAATACCAAGAATTTCAAGACGTCTTCCAAAAGGAACAGGCCAACACGTTACCCCCTCACAGGTCGTGCGAGTGCACAACCCCCTTGTAGCAGGATTTATGCTCTTACTGAACCCGAGAATCTTCATTTGCGAAAATATTTAGATCAGTACCTAGCCAATGGTTTCATTCGCCCGTCAAAGTCTCCTGCATCCTCGGCTTTGTTCTTCGTGCCAAAAAAAGGAAGGTGACGAATGGAAAACTGCCTTCCGCACCAAATATGGACTATTCGAGTACCAGGTGATGCCTTTCGGTTTGTGCAACGCACTTGCTGCCTTCCAAAACTTCATGAACGATGTCCTTCGGGAACTCATCGATGTTTGTGTTGCCGTATATATCAATGACATTCTTGTGTACTCCTCTTCGGAATCTGATCACAAAAAGCACGTCAGGGCCGTTCTTGAGAAATTGCGCCAACACAAACTGTTTGCAAAACTTGAAAAGTGTGTTTTCCATACCGCAGAAGTCGAGTTTCTTGGTTTCATCCTGACACCTAAAGGAGTCCGAATGGACTCGCGAAAAGTGGATGCCATCCTCAAATGGCCATCGCCTATCTCTGTGAAAGGCGTTCAAAGCATGCTTGGCTTTGCCAATTTCTATCGCAGATTTATCCCGGAATTTTCACGTATTGTACAACCCATCACTGCACTCTTGAGGAAAAATAAACGCTTCGAATGGTCTGAGGAAGCCGAACAGGCCTTTCAGGAATTAAAAGCTAAATTTACCTCTGCACCTGTATTGAAACACCTGCGTACAGATCTCCTATACATAGTCGAAACCGACGCATCCAGCTTAGCCATGGGAGCTGTCCTGTCTCAAAGAGATCCCAAAACTAACCAACTGCACCCCAGAAAATTCTCGGCACCTGAGGTCAATTATGCAATCACCGACAAAGAGTTATTAGCCATTAAGTCCGCTTTTAAGGCTTGAAGGCATTATCTTCTTGGCGCTAGACATACCATCACGGTGGTCACTGACCACCGGAACTTACGATATTTGAAAACTGCCAAAGCTCAATCATCACGTCAACTCCGATGGGCTTTGTTTTTTGCTGAATTCGATTTTGTAATTAGCTACCGTCCTGGCAGCAAGAATGGCAAAGCGGACGCTCTATCCCGAATAGGAATGGGAGAAACAGATACAAACTCAGAACCTCTACCGATAATTCCCGAACAAAGAATTCTGGGCATGCCCTCTTTACAAACACTGGAAGACATTCAAGCTAGAGTTAAACAACTCCTGGACCCTACAGCCTTGCAGGATTGGATTCAAAAGGGGTCTTACTTTACTGTCAATGATGATCTACCTTACTTCCAAGGGTGCTTATTTCTACCACACAAAGAATTACAAGAACTGGTTATTTCTCGTTATCATGATACTCTAATAGAGGGGCACCCAGGTATTGCCAAGACGGAAAAAAAGGTTAAACGACAGTTCTGGTGGCCCTCTTGGCGAAAGGACATTAAATCCTTTGTGATGTCCTGTGGTGTTTGTGCCCAAAATAAAGGTACAAAAAAAGACCAGCCGGCCTTCTTCAACCCTTAGACATTCCACCTGCACCTTGGCACACCTTGTCACTGGATTTTATTACGGACCTGCCTCCTTGTTATGGATATAACACTATTCTTGTTATTGTGGATTTATTTTCCAAAATGGCCCACTTCATTCCATTAAAAGGTTTACCTTCAGATTCTGTCCTAGTCAAGAAATTCCTTGAAAATATTGTTCGTTTACATGGATTCCCGTCCATACTAGTCTCTGACCGGGGAAGCCAATTCATTTCCCATTTTTGGAGAAAGTGTTGTCAGCTGGCACAAATCGACGTAAGATTATCAACCAGCTGTCATGATCTCTGCTTCCAAAAGATCAGGACTTGCCCAACTCCCTTGAGAGCAGACCCATAACCCCGGTTCCGAGTGCCAGCCAGTCCCAATTGGGACCTTTTGGACCCTGTCCTGGTGCCAGTGGCACCAGGCTCATAAAGATGCCCAGTCCCAGTGCTGGAAGCGCCGGGCTCATAATGTTTGGGTGGACTTACCTGCAGCAGACCATGCTGCTTACTTACCTGCCAGTTGAACCCCTGATCCTCTTCTGTTTGGGACTACTTTTCCTGTTGGGTGGGGCAGGAGCCACTCCCTAGGTTCAGAACACTGGAACTCTTCTGGAAAGCAGGAACTCTTTTCTTACCTAGGCGTGGCTGTGGAAGGAGACACCTAAGCACTACAGGAGGCTATTTAAACCACACCCGATGGATGAATCTTGCTTTGCGTTATTCTGCATTCTCTGCAGCAGAACGCTCATCGTGTCTTCTGCTTCTGACCCTGGGCCTAAGGGAACAAAGGCTTACCATCCTGGAATCCAGTCTTCAGCAGCACCTGTAAAGACAAAGAAAGAACAGGTTAGCACTACGGTCTTCAGTGGCAGCGCATCTCTTACCTGGTCCATCGGCTGTCACCAACGCCTCGCGCTGCATTCCGGCATCTGAAAGACAAAAGCTTACCAGCTCTTCGCACGCTCTGGAGGCCTTCGGTGCTGCATCCCGCATCTGAAAGACAAAAGAAGGTGCGTTTAAAGACATTGGGCAACTTTATTACTCACGTGCCATTACTCCTTCCCACGCCGAATCCAGTGGGTATTCCAGCACCCTTCAGCTTCTCTAAAGCTCCGAACTTGTACCTGCAAGATAAAAGGGACAGTTAGTGCGCATCGTGAAGCAGGCTACAAGCGCTTACTTACGTGCTTCCAGGCGCTTCTGTTCCTCACGCGGGTTCGATCCTCAACTCTCATCAGCCCGCCATCCGCCATCGCCGGAACCCTGCAAAACAAGAGATATCATTACAAAAGACTTTTAAGACATTTGAAGTGCCCAGAACTTACCGTTCGTGCAGTTAACGACGGACAGCAGTCCTCTGAGGTCAAGAGGCCTGCACCCTTATCCAGTGAAGAAACTGGTTACGGCACCCTGCCCCGAGGCAGATGGAGAGCTCAGCGTTCACTTACCTAAGGTGAGGGCGTTAACCTTTGGGGTTCTACAGGAGAAGAGAAAGGGAAGAGGAGAGAGGCACCCAATAACCCCAGTTCATTAATCCCATATTTTCTATCTGCAGACATCTTACTCTTCGAGTCAGACATACAGTGCACAGAGGTCCAGCCCAAAGAGCCAACCGTGTGTTACACATCACCTTTGAAGATACGGCATTCACCCAGTCAAGACCGGCGCCTCTGCGGGAATCAGGTGAGCATTACACCAGCCACCACCCTCAGACCGATGGTCAAACAGAGAGGACTAACCAGGCCCTTGAACAATATTTACGGTGTATGTTGCATCAATCTGAAAGTAATTGGAAGGATATTCTTTGGATTGCCGAATATGCATACAATAATTTGGTACATTCTGGAACTGGGCAAAGTCTTTTTTATACCTTATATGGGCATCACCCTCGAGCCTCAGATCTTGACTCACCTCAAAGCCTCGAAATGCCTGCAGTAGACCATCTGCATTCTATAATAACTCAAGCTTTCAAAGAAGCAACTACACATTTACAGCAAGCCAAGAGAAAATACAAGAAGAATGCTGATCTCCATCGAAGTGAGGCACCTCTATACCAAATAGGAGACCAAGTATGGCTGGCTACCAGACACTTATCGCTCAAAGGCTCAAAGGACCTCGAACTTTTAACCCAAAATATTTGGGGCCTTACTCAATTACGGCCATAATCAACCCGGTGGCCGTCAAACTCGACCTACCAGCTAATATGCGGATTCACCCTGTTTTTCATGTATCACTTTTGAAACCAGTACAACCTGGAACCCGATTAATCAATCCACCAGAACCTATCCAAATAAATGGAGAACCTGAATTCCAGGTGAAGAACATTTTAGATTCCAAGGTGTCAAAGTCAAAACTCTTCTGTCTAATAGATTGGAAAGGATATGGGCCTCAGGAAAGGTCTTGGGAACCTAGTGACCATGTACATGCACCTCGGTTAATAAAAAAATTCCAACGGAATTTCTCAAACAAACCGAAACCCCCGGAGAGAACAATCTTGGGAGGGGCCTTGGGGGGGGAGTGCTGTCATGATGCCTACTCCCGGAGAACCAGTCCAGGACCAGCGTCCCCGGAAGCAGACATCATGTTCCCGGGGAAAAGGCCAGCAACCCCTAGTAGGGGCCCTTTGAACACTGTCCTGGCGCCTTTGGCGCCAGGCTCATTTTGGACCTCAGTCCTGGCGCCAAAGGCGCCAGGCTCATAAAGGGAGTGTTTATGTGAACTTACCTGATGCAGACCGTGCTGCCAGATCCAGACCTCTTTGAGGCCTGAAAGGGACTATTTTACCTGTGGGACTATTTTGCCACTCGGGCGTGGCCGGGGAAGAATACGTACCTGGAACTACTTTGGGGGCTATTTAAGCCACGCCCAGACAGCAGCTCACGCTTCGCGTTGTTCTGCACCTAGCAGCTGGACACTCACCATGTCTGCTCCTGCATCCTGACTCCAGCCACGCCCGCCTCCATCCTGGAACACCTGAAAGGAAAGAAGAGAAGGGAAAAGGTGAACAGAAGAACATTACCTGCTTCTACCCGGAGTCCGGAGTCATCACGCCGGCGATCCTAAGGGAAGACATTTATTTTAAAGACGCATCGCGTTGCTCGCTGCAGCGGCGCGTTCCACTCACCTGTTCACGAGGCATCTCCTTGCTCCTTAGCAACCATCTGCACGATCCGCTGCATACCTGCGCCTAAGGGGGAAGAGAAGAACAAAAGGTGAGCAAAAGCAACATATTGAGGAAAGCCAGATTTTCGCCATAAGTCTTACCTGATTATTGTTGGAAGAATCTTTCCTCATCTCGGGTCGGCGCTGCTTCTTCGGCAGTACCGTACCCCGGCCCCTATGGGGAAAAAAAGACACACGCATTAGTGGGTGAATATAAGGACATTAAAGGAACCACCAATCATAAACTCACCTGAGTTTACCTTCGGCGAATTGTTTCCTCTCCGCAAAATCTTCACTCAGCACCTGTGATAAAAGGGATAAGAGACGGACTACTGAATATAAAGGCAAATAGAAAAGGAGGCCAACTCTTGAACTTTTACAACAGTATACTTACGGCACCTTGCCAGGAAAGTCAAGTAAGCTTGGATCCTCACCAATCTGAACACCAGTGAAGTAACTGGATATAATCGCACCCCTGCACCAGAAGCAGGATGGAAAGCTCGTCCTTTCAAACCTTAAGGTGAGAGTTAACGGGGAATTTCGGAGGTGGTCTGAGGAGAGTGAAAGAGGGAAGTGGGAGGTTGACGCGCTACTCTGCAGGTAGTTAATGCCCTTTCTCCATCTGCAGAAGGATTCTCCTGCGAGTCAGACAAGCGAGATTTGGGGGTCCTTCCAGTCGGTCTTCCGAGTTCTGCACATCACCTTAAAAGAGGCCGCAGCAGTCCAGACCTGGTCAGCGTCTCCGTGGGAGTCAGGTGAGCGTTACAAGTGCATGGCTTGGTTCTAAAGAACTAAGCTGTGTAATAGGCGTACATGTTGGATTAAGGTCCAAAACTGGTATTACTTTATTCCTGATAATGAGCCTGGCACCAAAGGCGCCAGGAGACTTACTCCATGTATGTTTCTGATGGAGTTTTAAGGCCCTGGGGGCCAGTGTGAAGGGCTTTAGCCCCACTGCTGTCAGGGGGCTGTTATACCTGAGGGGGTCAGGTGCATGGATCGTGACAGGAAGGGGGAAGTGGGAAAGTGCGGGGGTAAGGGGCAGGGGGCAGTGCAGTACATGGGAATGACAGTAAACTAAATAGAATAAATAAAGCAATAAGTAAAAGTACCGCCAGCTGGTGGCAAGTGCAAGGGTAAGTGCAGACATCAGGTGTCAAATGCTGGTAAGGGGCTGTAGGGATACAGACTACAGTCCCCAAGTGTGGGGGATGCCAGGAAGGCATTGCAGGGGTGCAGCTCGAGGGAGAGGGGACCTGGGCCCAAGATCCGAGGGTAGTCAGGTGACCAGTGCAGTTTCAGCCAGAAGTTCAGCCGGGGAGAGAAGGAGAGAAAGCAGAAGTAAAGAGAAAGGTTTTGAGGTGCTTCTGGAACCGCAGATGATTCTCCTCATGTTTCAGGGAGTCGGGTAGGCTGTTCCAGAGGGAGGCCCAAGCATAAGAGAGAGATCTACCACCAAATTGTTGCTTGGAGAAGCGACTGACCCTGAGGGAGTTGAAGGCGGATTAGCGAAGAGCTCTCGAAGGAAGATATTTAAGAAGAGAGAGTTGAAGGTATTCAGGCCCCAGGCCCAAGAAGGTCTTATGGACAATGCAGAGGGTTTTGAACACTTTATCCTCGCAGCCACTGGGAGCCAGTGCAGAGATTTCAGTCATGGAGAGATACGATCCCTGGGCTTGAGGCCAAGGACAAGTCTTGCAGTCCTGTTCTGGATGTGTTGTAGAGGGGGCGGAGAGTAGAAGCAGGCAGATTTAGAAAGAGGCTGTTGCAGTAGTCCAGCCTAGAGAGAACCAGAGCTCTGGAGACCGTGAGCTTCTGGGGGAAGGAGAGGAAAGGAAGAGCTGAAGCCAGACTGATGGTCATGGAGACAACCAACAGATTCAGTGTGAAGATTAAGCTGGGAGATGGCCAGCTTTTCCAGGAGTTTGCCGAGGATAGGAGTGATGGAGATTGGGCGATAGTTAGCAGGGCAGGAGGGTTAGGTTGTGGGTTTCTTAAGAAGAGGGTGCACAAGGGAGTGCTTCAGGGGAGATGGGAAGACACTAGTGGCGAAGAAGTAGTTGCAGAAGTCAGCCAGAGCAGGGACCAAGGTGTCAATGTGATCCTTGATGGTTTTGGAGGAACAGGGGTGATCCTGTTTTGACGAGACTTTCATAGATCAGACTTGTCTAGAAACCTTGTCTGGGGAGAATAGAGGAGAGTCAGAGATGAAGGGAGGAGAGGTGGCCGAAGGATGGCCAGAGGAAGAGCTGGGAGTAGAGGAGACAGGGGGAGAGGAAGAGAGAGAGGACAGGATGTCCTGAGTTTTAGAGATGAAATGAGAAGCCAGGACCATGCAGAGGGCCTGAGAGGGGGCAGGAGAGGTAGAGACTGAAGCATGATTGGCCAGCTCCTTGCAGATTCTAAAGAGTTCGGCCAAGTTGTTAGATGCCGCAGAGACGTCAACTTGGATGTGGGCTCTCTTCTTGGTGCGGACAGAGAGCCAGTATTGCCTTTGGAGCAAGCAGCAGGCCAGTTTGTCAGAGGATATACCGGAAGCACTCCGTTTCCTCTCAGCCACACTGCACTTGCATTTAAGGGTGGCGAGGTCTGAGTCGTACCAGGAGTTTCACTTGGCTTTTGGCTTCAAGCGGATCCTCATGACAGGGGCAAGAACATCAAGAGTATCAGATATAGCAGAGTGGAGCATGGAGAGGGGTGTGTCAGGGTGTGAGTCAGCCAAGGGGCGAAGGGGGGTGAGAAAGTGGTGGCAAAAGCCTCAACTGACACACGCTTCATGGGTCGGATAACTTAAAAGGTAGGTGGCAGTGCTAGAGTTGGCTTGGCCTGAGGGTGAGTATGTGGTGAGTGAGTCTCACGAGAGCCACAACCCTGAAGGCCTCGCGAGACTCAGTATGGGGACGTGCACATGCAGGGGGAAGAGTGCACAGGGGCACAGGAAGGTGAACTAAACTGAGCACAACGAGTAGAGTGCCCCAGAGAGTGGGCCCAATCCCAGCGCTCCTTACCTAGAGAGCTGATTCAGGACTAACATGGCCGTTCACAAGGGCCTGTTCATTCATATTATGGTACTTCCTTATTACCAGTGAAGTAACTACTGACAGATCGTGTGGTTAGTTAATAAAGAACCCTTGTCACTACATAATCACTCATCCTCATTTTACTACACAGAGATATGCCCTGAGCCATGCAGGTAGGCTTTGAGAGATGCTGCAGTACACAGAACAGTGATATGTTGCTGAGAGTCTGAAAGGGATTCTGTAAGATTTCACCTGCTAGTGCTGTGACAAAAACAGTGCCATGAGGACCACCAACATGCTGCAGAGAGCCTGGATGAGAGTCTGTGAAGTACAAGCAGATCAACTGTAGCGGGGGACGCAGTGAAAGGGACGCCCTTACTAAAGTGGTGAAACACCATGCAGGATGCTTTGAGAGTTGCATCGCTCATACGCTGGTGAGACTTTCTGAGAAATGCGGCAAGAGACATGTCAACATTGCAGATGCTAAGAGGTCAAGATGTTTTGAGGGTCGGCACTTGAGAGCTCGAGCAAGATGGCGGCGGGCTGAGAGAGCTCCAGAGGTAGTGGGTAATTGCATCTGTCTTCCACCCCTTCAGACGCTTCCAGGCGCATACTAAAGGAGATCACATGCAGCGGAGCCGATGCGGCATCATCTGGTGCATTCTTGGGGGAAACCGCACTAAGGCTCCAGAGAAATCGCTAAGCTAAGACCGATAGTGCAGCCAGCAATGGCCATTAGAAAAGGCGCCAACAACTGGGCGTGAACAACAGTCTCTCTGTGAACCCCGGCGCAACACCGGCGGCGCGGGACACGGATACCAGCCCCGACTACAAGAGAGGAGACCAGTGACATAGCTGAATGCATCGCACACCTGCAGACGTGCCTCCGCAGCAAACATCGGACTGCAGCAGAGATCATCCCAAGACCTGTGGCCACAGAGACTAGATCCCTGGCATACCGGCCCTCGGGAAGGCAGCTTCCAGAGGACAGGGGCACTCCAGTTGCCCGAATGGGACCCCGGTAGGGCACACTGAGAAGCCCACAACATCCTGCTGGTGGAACAGGCAACACCCGCCTCTACGCCTGCCCACCTGCAATGGGTCCCATAGAACGGCGGAGACACCGGCGGCCCTGGCAACCAAGTAAGTGCCGCAAGCTGTGAGACTGATAGAATGGGATTACCACGCACACCGCAAGACCAACGGGGGCACCCATAGTGACACTTGCCATCCCCCTACCTGCAGGGCAGCAAAGGTTGTCACATACAGCGGCTGCAGAGACAGTAGCCAGGGGACCACAACCCGATACGCTCCGGCTGGGCGAATCTTGCTCGGCTCACAAACGCATCCCCGGACCAAATGCTAATAAAATAGATGACACAGTATATGCCCACACTGAGCGAATATCCACAGCAGACGCACACGTTGCACCCCAGCAGTGCCTGCGGGGGGCGCCCCAGAGAGAGACACATCCCTGGACAGCAACCCAGAGAAGAGGTCACCTCAACACGCACCCGCATAAGGCAGACTGGTGCGGCAGCCACACATGTCGCACCCTGAAGTGGACCCAACACCATAATGTGCAATCAGTACCGGAATTACCCCAGCAACTTAAACCACGTGGGGCCCTCCAGGGGTAAGACCGACGCCCTCGGCCCAACCACCCACACCTCCTGGGAAGCGGCACGCAAGGACAGGTGCGGCACGCTCCGCTCGTGCTGGGGGCTGGCTTGCGGGGGTAGGGGCACCACGCTAATCTCGGCCTACGTGGCCCCGCCATGCCAGACCATGAGTGCCTGTGCTTAAAACCCGCTGACCATCCTCCTGCACATGGTAACAAAGCGCAGCCCATGTCACTGACACAAAGCCGAGGAGGCTCCCCCGGGGGCCCAGAGAGAGGGAGGAATATGGTCGCGACCAGAGTTCTCGCCAAAGACCCGATAGCTAAAGGTGCTCCAACCCAGCAGCCTGACAGTTGCAAGGGGGGAAGGGGGGCTCCGGCGGGCAGACACAAGCCCAGCGCATCCAACAACACCCCAGCTCCCGGTGACCCAGGGGCATTCAGACCCAAAAGCTGGTGACTCATCAGGACGGCAGGTAACATACCCACAACCCCACGGACGGACAGCGATATCTCTGCACCAATCCGCTACCTACAAGCATAAGCGGGTAAAGCGAAATACAATCCCCAACAAACACTACCAGCCCGAGAAGGACTACGGTCGACCCGGATCCGATCACAGACGACTAGCCCCCGGTGCTATCACAGACCCAGCAACCATACCACGGGGGGCATGCAACACGCTGCACTCACCCAGCAGCACCCGACCGACGGCCAGGACTGAACTAAGGCAGGAAGCCGACCCCGTAGATAAGCACGGAATAAAACTGATATGGAAGTCCAGGGCGCAAGTGCAGGACATCTTGGCTGAAATTAAACTGATTGGGCAGCAAACTCAGGAAACCAACATGATGGTCCAGGACATCAAAAAGGACCTCCAAGATGGCCAGAACCTACTCTCACCACAAGCTGAGAGGACCACGAACAACGCATAAGTACCGTAGAGGACAACCAAGCTTCGATGGAAACAGACCTAGATGGGGTCATTCGAGAGGTACAACGACTGGGGGAGAAGATGGAAGACCAGGAGAACAGGTCACGCCAAAATAACCTAAGTATGGCCAGGATACCGGAGAACGCCGAAGGACCGGACCTCGAAAAATTCATCTATGAGCTCCTGCAGAACAACTTGCACCTACCAAACGCCAGGGAACTTTTCATAGAAAGGGTACACAGATCCCCAATCCCAAAACCTCCACCAAACGAACGCCCGAGGGTCATAACAATGAGGCTGCTCAATTTTCAGCATAAAGTTGCCATACTGAAAGCTTACAGAGTGGCACCAACAATACGCATATGTGGCTCTGAGGTTAAAATCTTCAACGACTACTCAGTGGAGGTCTCCAGACGCAGAAAAGAGTTCAACCCGGTGTTCGAGGCACTGAAAACGTCAGAGCACAAGCACTATTTAAAATTTCCCACCACATCGTGCATACTAATTAACAAAAAATGGCACTCCTTCGATGAACCAGAACGGGCCTGGCGGATTCTGCAACAACAAAACATCACAACCATTGACTGGAAGGCCGCCTTCCCCGCAGTTGCAGGACCACCCCAACCCACCCCTCACCAATCAGAACGAGCAGTGCCTAGAAAAGGGAGATGGCAAAAAGCGTGCAGAGGATCCCCGGGGATGGAAGCCTGATCGCAGAAAATCCTAGGATACCACCTATGGTCCAACCCAAAGCCAAGCTAAGACAGAATATGGAAAAAAAACTAATCCCCAAGTGGCCACAAACAAAAACAAAAAGAAAAACTAAAACATAAAAATTGAAGAATAATATAAAATTAAAAAATAAATAAGTAAATAAAAATAAACCACCTCTGACAGATCTCCACACATACACTGGGGTGGTCAACATGGGACGCTAACAATCAGATCAGCACCCACCACAGATATGCTCTCCACCATCCCACCGTTACGTACTAAGAATATATATAGGACATGGTAGCAAGCCCCCGGCTCACACCCACCAACCCTGTATATGGGCTTTTATGCCTCGTATTGGGTATGGGCAGGGCAAATGGCCAACCAAATGTTATAGGTTAGGGTTACACTTAGGTCAATGTGTAGACTATGAAGTTGATAAAGAGTGGGAGTTCCCCCACTGGTTGAAGAGAGCTAACATGAGACAAGAGCATATGCTGATCGACCCGTCACACGAGGAGGTGCTGACTCACATCTCCAAGGGAACCCTCACAATGACTCGGAAACCATCTCCCCTCAATGGCTAACCTAACGCTGGTGACCCTGAACATCCAGGGCTTAGGCCACCCCATAAAACGCTGGCAGATACTGAATTACATGCGAGACAGCCAACGTGATATTGTTTTCTTACAAGAGACCCATCTCGACAAGGCGGAGACTGACAAAATGACCCGTGGCTGGGTGGGAGCTGCAGCTCATTCACCCCACCATGGCAAGTGGGGGGTATCTAACTTAATACACAGGCGGGTCCCACTGCAGATCCTATGCATGCACAGCGATAAAGATGGTCGCTACGTATTAATACAAGGTCGACTATCGCAGCGCCCAATCACCCTGCTGAATATTTACGCCCCCACGAAAGACTCCAAAGAATTCTTCACCAGTGCCATCTGGGATTGTGCCCAATATATGAGCAATCTCACCGTAATTGGCGGAGGCCTAAACGTAACCCTTAACCCAGCCACGGACCGCAAAGGTCCGAAACCTGCCAACATATCCAACTCAAAAAAGAGACTCGCCCTTACAACCCTCATGAAAGACCTGCAGTTGGTCGACGCCTGGCGATGCATTCCCCCGGATGGACAGGACTTCACCTTCTACTCCCACTGCCACAATAGTTAATCCCGCTTGGGCTATTGGCTGCTACCCGAGAATGCAGCACATATGGTAAACAGCTGCTCAATCGAACCAACGATGCTGTCAGACCATGCACCAGTCAAACTCTGCCTCACAATCCCCGATATGCCCCGCAGACTTCCAATCGGGTGCCTCAACCTCAGCATCCTCCAATACCCTGACATAATAGAACACCCAACCAAAGACACTGAAAGATTCTGGGAGAACAACGAAAAACCAGGATACATCCCATACAGGTGCTGGGACGCCTTCAAAGCATACCTCAGAGGCCAGTGTATAATGCGGTGGGCTCATAAACAGAGGGGATGGGGGGAGGAAGAGGCCCGGCTCCTAGGGGAGCTGAAACAATTAGAACTACAGCATAAGAAGGCCCACAATAGCCGGATCAGACCCCAGTTCCACACACTGAGGAATAAACTCAAACTGCTCACTACAAACAAGGTACAAAAATCCTACACCGGCTGGGCACAAAAATACTACCTCTGGGGAATGGCACTCTCCCTCATAAAATGCCAGGCCACACAATCAATCACCTCAATCAGAGACAATGCCGACAACCGGGTAGTAGGGGATTACTTGATCAATGAGAGGTTCGCGGAATTCTATCGTGAGCTCTACACCGCCACTGACACATGCAGGCCACAAGCCATTGATGCATTCCTTGCCACGGGCCGATCCCCCGAATCCCACCCGAACAAATAGACGACCTAGACGCTCCTATCTCCACAGCCGAAGTCAAGCGTGCAATCATGTCCTTGTCCAAGGGGAAAGCAGCTGGACCGGATGGGATCCCTATAGACATGTACGAGACACTAGCAGAGGAAATTGCTCCATAACTCACTGCAGTATTCGAAGAGGCCCTGACACCCAAACAGCTTCCTAAATCCATGTTGGGGGCCAACATCATAGTGTTCCACAAAAGCGGCAGGGACCCAGAGGCGTGCGGCTCATACAGACCAATTTCATTAATTAACGCAGACGCCAAGATACTAGCCAAATGCCTGGCCCAAAGGATAGAGAACACCCTACCACAACTGATTCACAAAGATCAAACCGGCTTCATAAAAGTGTGACACTCCAGTGACAACATCCGCAGGCTCCTGCATATAATCGCAGGTGACAGGGACCCCCAAGACGCCATAGATGCCATTGACGCAGAGAAGGCGTTCGACAAGGTCCAATGGGAATTCATGTTCCGCGTCTTGCACGCATATTTATTTATTTATTTTATTTATTACATTTGTATAGCGCACATGAGGGGAGCTTAGTTACAGGGAGAGGGCACATGAGGAGAAACAGTTATACATTGAGCAAAAAGAGCATATATACATTAGGATATATATAATATACATATAAGCATGGTGGATTTATATGATAAACAGGTAGATTATGGCTGTAGATTATGGCGTACTTCAAGTAAAGAGCACCGTTTTCAAGGCTTTGCGAAAGGTCATGAGGGAACCCTCGCCTCGTATGGTGGGAGGTAGGGCATTCCAATGTGATGGTGCTAGGTACGGGAAGCTGGAGCCACCGGCTCTAATTCTTCTTACCATAGGCACACAGAGCATGTTGGTGTAGGGTGTCCTAATTGGCCTTGTGGAGGAGGAGGGGTGAATCCTTTGTGAGAGGTATTCGGGTGCAGAGTGGTAGATGCACTTGTGGGTCAGTGTCAGGGTTTTGAATAAGATTCTCTCTTTTATTGGAAGCCAGTGGGCTGCTTTCTTGGCAGCAGTAATGTGCTCTCTTTTCGAGTTGCCTTCAGCTGCATGGAGTGTGTTGCTCTGGATGATTTGTAGTCTGTCCAGGTTTTTGGTGGAAGTTCCAAGGAAGAGGACATTGCAGTAGTCTAACCTTGAGTCTGTGATGGCTCTGGCTATGTTGGTGCAGTTTTCTTTGGAGCGAAATGGCCTAGCTGCGTTAATTAGTTTGGCATGGTAGGCTGCCGAGGAGGCGATAGCACTGACTTGTTTGTTCACAGACAGGTTGGAGTCCAAGCAGACTCCAAGGGTTTTGACTGAGTCTGATACAGGAATTTTGATGGAGTCAATGGTGAAGTGGCTAAATTGTGAGTCAAGGTTTTTTAATGTGTCGGGGGAACTTACCAGGAGAAGTTCTGTCTTGTCAGAGTTGAGGCACAGTCCGTTTGCTGCCATCGAGGCCTGGATGGTATTGTAAATGTCGTTAAGCATAGCAGAGTCTGTCTCATAGTTGCCCGTGAGGGTGAGGAGGATCTTGGTATCATCTGCGTAGTTTGTGTAGGAGATACCCGTAGCGTCGAGGATGAGAAAGAGTGGGCGAGTAAAGATGTTGTAGAGGGTGGGGGAGAGGCAGGAGCCTTGTGGAACTCCACAGAGCATAATGGTGGGTGAGGCAGAGGCTAGGTCCAGGAATACTTGCATGGTTCTGTCTTGTAGGAAGGAGGTGATCCAGGTCGTGGCATCGGGGGAGAATCTAGCCGTGGTGGAAAGGTAATTACATAGGACATCGTGGTCTACAAGGTCGAATGCTGTGGAGAGGTCAAGGAGTAGGAGTAGGGCTGGTTTGCCTAGGTCTCTGGCATCGTCCATCTGATTCTGTAGGTCAAGTAAGGCGGTTTCCGCCCCGTGCCTGGGGCAAAAACAAGATTGGTGTATCCCTAGGAGCTTGTTTTCTTCAATGAAGTGCTGCACCTGCAAGTAGGCTGCTTTGTCCAGTATCCTGAGCAAGAAGGGGACAGTGGTGATGGGCCTGTAATTATTGGGGGAGGTAGGGTCAAGAGAGTGGCAAATGAGGCGTTGACGAAAGTGGTCAGGAATGGTGCGAGGTCTTGGCACAGTCTTTAATATTAGAGGCAGGGCAAGAGTCATCCTTACAGTTGGACAGTTTTAGGGTCCTCATGAAGTTGATCATGTCTTGTTCCTGTATGGTTTTGAATGAGAAGACAAGGGGGGAGTCAAGGGAGGCGGGGCTGTGGGGGTGGTGCTGGTGGGGAGCAGGTGCTTAGTGGACGGGATTTTGGTTTGGAGTGTGCTAAGTTTGTTGTGCATGGCTGACTACATTCCATCACACCATATCTTATCGTTGGTGAGGTTTAGGGGGGCGCACGTAGGGGTCCCTAATTCTCTGAAGATGGAGAAGATTTCTTTGGTATTGGAGTTGGCATCGGAGATTCTTGATTCGAAGAATTTGGCTTTGGCAAGGATGATTGCCTTCTTGTACTCTTTAGAGCGTGCTTTGAAGGCGAGTTTGTCTTTATCTGAGTGGGAGGTTAGCCATTGTGTGAGGGCTGTCTGTTTTTTAGTGCGGAGTATGAGGAGGTCGGGGGTGAACCAAGAATTGGAGTGACTATTGGGTTTCTGTTTATGGGGTTTGAGCGGGGCTATGGCGTTGACAGTTGATTTGATGGCAGCATCGTATGAGTGTGCAAGGGTTTCTGGATCCGTGGAGAATGGTGGTCTGAAGGCTGGGCCTTGGAGGAAGGGTAGTAATCTCTCTTTAGGTAACTGGCGAGAGCTTCTTGCGAGAGCTGGTGGTAAGGGTTGAGGAGATGGTGTAGAGGAATTCGTTATGGGTATGTTGAAAGAGATGATGGGGTGGTTAGACCATGGGGTGAGGGTATTACCCGTGATCGTTATAGGGCAGTTATGTTGGGCAATCCAATCCAGGGAAATAGTCTTCTTGAATCCTAGAGTCTTAAGGGCTGCGTTGAGGGATTTAGCAGCTGGATCCTTCGTGTCATGGAGACCTAGGTTGACATCACCAAGAAGGATAACTTTGGAAGGTTTCTTGAGATTGTCTGAGAGGAGGTGAGTGAGTGCGAACTGGAAGTCGCCTAGAGGCCCTTGGGGTCGTAGACAAGGTGTATGGCGATGGTGCAGTGAGGAGAGAGGCTGAGTTTGAGTTGGAGGTAGTCGCTGTTATTGCTCATATATTTCTCTATCTTTCTAATGGCTAGGCAGTCTATTAGCGCTACACCTCCACCTTTGGATGGGCGATCTTGTCTGATGATGGCGCAGCCGGGGGGGAGTGCATTAGATAGTGCATGGCCTGAGGCTTCATGTAGCCAGGTTTCTGTGACCATGAGGAGGTCGAGGTTGTGGGTGGAGATGAGGTTCTGTATGTCTAGCGCATGAGCATTGATATAGCTGGCATTGATCATAGCCCACTTGAGGTGCGGTTCAGTGGTGATTGGGGGGTGAGTGGAGATGGGGCAGTGAGTGTAAGGGTAGTTCTAGCCTTGTCAGTATAGATGTTCTTAGTAGCCACTGGGATGGTGGGCACAGGCGAAGTAAGATTCAGCACATTGCAATTAACATTGGTGGTAGAAAAATGTGGCATCACAGTAATTACATCAGGTGTCCCATTTTCTGGAGTGGTGGGCACAAGTGAGGTGGGATTCAACCCATTGCAATTAGCATTAGTGGTAGAAAAATGTGGCATCATAGTAATACATCAGGGGTCCCATTTTCTGGAGTGGTGGGCATCAGAGAGGTGGCACTCAGCAATAAATTGATTGCTATGGGTGCGTTAGTGTTACGTGTGATACAGGTAGTTGTTACTGTTTGGGGCAGGATTGGTGGCTTGGGGAAGGGCATTCTTGCAGTTGGGGCAGGGATCAGGAGTCTGGATTGTAGGCAGACGTTTCGATTACACGTGGGTGGTGGTAATGAGTCGAGTGTGACTCGATTCGTACGGGTGCGTAGCCTCGTTAGTCTAGTTGCTAAGCAAACAAGAATATGGAGTGGATTGGTATCGAACTCCTTACCTTGGATGAGCGTGGAAGGTCTGCGGCAGACGGTTGCATCCATATTAGGTGTGTCAGGCTTGGATATGGCAGTTAGGGAATGATTATTATAAACTCTTTCTGATGGAGTGGATAGGGCTTGACGGGTAGCAGAGTTTTGTGCCCTGGTCCCTGGCAGTCAGGGTACAGACAGGTGAAGGCCTTCTTCTGGTGGCCTTAGTCGTGGGGGCTGGCATCCGCCTCCGGTCTCACTGGATTGGCAATGAAGGCGCTCCTGAGGTTGCTAGGCAACCGACATGAACATTATTGGGCTCGTCGGGCGGCGGCCCTTTTCAGCACGATTCCGATTCCACGGAGTCAGAACTCCACGTGGCTCGTAATGGTGGCTGCTGGAATGGGGTGCGAGCATGTGGGGGTAAAATGCTGCATCAAGTGGGCATCAAGCAGAATGCTGCATCAAGGTTCATATGGGTTCCCTCCACGCCTAACCCAACTGATCAAACTTCTCTACACCAACCCTACAGCCTCCGTGGCCTCTGGTCGCACGGCTGAACTGTCTCACTGTTTGTTTGTCTTATATGATTTATGTTTTGCATCCGATATCGTGAATATACTTGCCTTTTGTTATGTCGATTATCATGTGTTAATAAAAAGAGTTTAAAAAATAAAGATGTTATGAGGGTCGAGGTTAAGGCGAGGCTGCTGGAGGACTAACAAGCTGCCTCAAACCATAAAGCGTGTGTGGAACCACTGCCAGAACTCGAATGTGTGTAGACCATGAGGAGGGTAGGATGCTCACGGAGTTCACTAAAGAGGGAAACATTGCGTTCTGGGAATTGAAGTGTGGATCCCAAATTGTTCCACGCCTGAGACAGACAATTGAACCAAGTGAAAAACACATCATTCTGGGACTTGGAGTGAGAATCCCAGAGAATTCCAAGACTATGAAAGACAACGTAACCAATTAAGCAAATTCAGCGTTCTGGAAACTGGTTTTAAATTCCAAAGCTTTGAATTCTGTGAATAGGAATGATACTCCTGAAGTATTTCAAGTGGGTAAAGGGTAATTGAACAAATTGGAAAGCTCTTCATTGTGGTATTTTAAGTGAAGATTTCGAAGTATGAGAAAGGCGCTGGATGTCAGTATTCCGGAAAGTTGATTGAAAACCTGTGGAGAGGGAGTCTTGCGAGTTTCAGCCCTGCTGTAACACTGTGATACTCCACAGAGCACGTGCGACAATGCGAGAGGCAGAGCAGCAAACAAATGCACCTCGACGCTGCTCGGCGTGCAGGAGCTGAAGTTTGCATGGACTATCAAGGTATCAAAGTAACTACCTGTTGTATATAGTTATATATGCAGCCTTGTGAATAAAGCAGTTATCAAACAGACCGTGTGGAGTCTTATCATTTATAATTGTTTATTTATAAAGCGCTTAATACCCAGAGGTTACTAAGCGCGCACCCGCCGATCAAACCTATATCCCTCCGTGTCACTTCTTGCTTTCCGTGTTGTCCCTGAGCTAACCTCCCGGCTCCCAGCTCATGTTAAGCCACAACATAATAAACGATAAGGAGTCAGCTACAGACTCACTCCGACCACGATGCAAGGAGGGACGCCACCCCTGGCATTTCTGCAGTTCCCAGGTAGGCCCGTCTTTCCATGGCTCCAGTAGGAAATGTATTCATCACATACTTAGATGCACTGGGTGGAGTGGACTATGCTCCAGCAAGGAAGAAAGCCATGTTACTCAATGCCATGCGGGTGGAAGGTCAAAGGATTTTCTCTGGTCTGAGGTCGGAGTTAGTTGAAGATGACAATGATGACGTGTACAAAAACAGTGTAAGGAGAATAGTCAAGAGTTTCTGAAATAAAGAAAGTAAAATGGCTGTACTGTGTGACTTTTTCAAAAACACAGAGACCATGATTCCCAACATGCTTACTGTACACACCAACAGCAGAAAAGTCCAGGATACGTTTATTTTGGAAAAGGAACTGATCTTGGGCAAGGTGGTTCAGATTGCAGGAGCCGGCGAGGAAACCTTGTGCAGGTGAAAGGAACTGCTGCGAAGTCTCCAAGCTTCTGAAGTACATACATCCAGTACAAGGGTGGCGAGGAGAAACTCCAGAATGACAGCAGAGAAGATAGAGGAGTAAAAAGTGAACCGTTAATTATTGCACCAGCACCCGCCATTTGGCGAACGTCAAGGAGTGCCCTGCTAGAAGCAGAGAATGTTTGAACTGTAGGAGGTTTGGTCACATTGAAATTGCATGCAGGTGGCACGGAAAGAAGTTGTCGTCGATCAAGATGGTGGGTGACACAGGAGGCACCCAGTTGTCCAAAGAAGACAGGCCAATCATTATTGTGGTGAATAGCTCAATTACGAGTAGAGAGAAACCACTCTGTGTTATCAAGGTGGATGGAAATAAGAACAGAGTGCTGGCTGATTCAGGGTTAGATTTAACTATACTGCCCATTCGCACCTATAAAGACATTGGGGGTAGGAGCACAGTGGAGGTCAAAAGAACAAAGCACAGGCCCACAGTGTTCAGAGGCGCTTCAGTCTGCCTGCTTGGCTATATTAATGGCACCATCGAGTTTAAAGGCAGGAAGACTGAAACAAAAGTGTACTTTACAGAAGAGGGTTCAGCAGTGTTGGGGTGGGATGGCCAAGGGAAGTTGGACATCCGGCTCAACCTCAGCACAGTTGATCAAGTACTCTCAGTAAGAACAGGAGGAGCGCCAGTGTCAAGAAATGAGTTCCCATGGATATTTTCGAAAGAACCAGTAAAGATTAAGAACTAGGTACACAAAATCAGACTGAGAAAGAATGCGGTTCCAGTCAAGCATAAGGTGAGACCTGTGCCAGTGATGGTAAGAATAGCATTATAGATACAACTTGAAAAGATGGTGAAAGAGGGCACAATAGATGCAGTAGAATCACCTAAATGGTTGAGTCCAGTGGTGGTGATAAAAAACAGCACACAAATAACCTTAGAATATGCATAGACTTAAGAATTTAGAAGTAATTACGCACAGTTATCCCCTTCCCAGTATAAATGAATTAATCCTTATGATGAAGGAGGCAAAATACTTTTCCAAAATAGACATGAGGGATGCATATCATCAGATCAGTTTGCGAAAGAGTCAAGACCACTGAAGGCATTCATCACTCCCTTTGGGACATTTCAGTTCACCAGGATACTGTTTGGGTTGCCCTCTGCAGCTTCAGCATTTCAGAGAATGATGGACTCCTTGTTATATTGCATTGGAATCATGTCTTACGTTTAGGATGACATCCTCATATACACTGAAGACACAGAAACCCATGATGAAGTGTTCAGGAAAGTACTAAACAAGTTCCAAGAACTGGGGATAAGACTACTGTATGAAAAATGAGTGATCAGACCAAGTGAAGTGGAATACCTGGGGTACAAGATATCGAGAGAAGGAATAAGTCTCAAGGAAAACTTACTGCAGGCAATAGTGAAAGCGCCATCCAACAAAGAAGTACTAAGATCCTTCTTGTACCTTACCGAATACTATGCAAAATTTGTGCCTCGATTTTTGGAGACAACAGCGCTATAAAGAGAATTGTTGAAGAAGGTAGCCGAATATAAATGGTGCCAAGAGCAAAGAGAAGCCTCTGAGGAAGTTAAGAAAAGACAAGTAGGTGCCCCATGCCTAAGGTCCTTCAATCCACTATCGAAAAACTTCATTACCTCAGATGCCAGCGTGTATGGTTTGGGAGCAACACTGACCCAGAAAAGGGGAGACACAGAGCACGTAGTAGCATTCGAGCCCAAATCACTATCAAAAGCAGAAAATATGACTCCACGCTGAGAAAGAAATGCTAGCGTGTGCATGGGCTGTAGAGTATTTCAGGACTATGTGTGGGGCACAAAATTCCATTTGGTCACCAACCACAAAACCATCAATACACATGAAGAACGGCAAAATTGCAAGAATACACCTAAAGAAATAGTACACATAGATGGGTGGAAGAACGCGCAATCCAATTGCTCGTCATGATTGCCTGAACACAGGGAGTCAGCTACCACATTCTTGAAAAATTAGTGTGTGGTGGCTTCGATAAGCGACTTAAGTAGCAAAGAGTTCCAAGAAATGAATGAAGGCCATTGCAGGGAAGAATCAACTGAAGATGCCACGATCATGAAGTTAACTGAATGGGTTAAGAAAGGATTGCACAGTGAAAAATCAATATCTGAAGGTTTGAGACCATACTAGAAAGTTGCAAAAGAAATATATGAATCAGAGGGGTTGTTCATCCGAGGTGATCAGGTCATCCCGCACCTGGGGATGAGGAAAATAATTCTGTACAGGGCCCACTCTGGTCACCATGGAAGTAACATGATAAGGCGTAAAGTGAGGGAGTCCTACTGGTGGCTGGGCATGGATCATATTCGAGTCATGATGGAGGGCTGTCATGAGTACATGAATAGCGACAAAAGGTTGAAAGTGAGACTAGCACACTTAATACATACCGAGATCATGGAAGTTGTGTGGCACAAACTGGCGTTAAACTTCATTGGGTCTTTAGAAGCCATGTCGTCTGAACACCAGTACGAGTAGTCATGATCGATTACCTATCTAAATAGGTTGAAGCAGAGCTTGTACCCAACATCACCACAACAACTGTAATTGATGTGCTCAACGGAGTGATCCAGCAAGAGGATTTGCCGAAAGAGATTATAATGAACAATGGGGTTCAATTTGTCTCTGTGAAATGGAAAAATGTCTGCGAGACAACAATATCAAACAGATCAAAGCTTCTTTATAGCATCCACATGGGCTGGTAGAAAGAACAAATAGGTTCATCAAAGGGACTTCAACTTGCATTAGCATTAGGCATGCATCCCCACAAAACCGTAAAAGAAGCTGTGGCTACTCACCGTCTCACCCCATATGGTACAACCAATTTGTCACCTTTCCATATGCAAAGGAGAAGGAGAGCAGGGTCCACACTAGTAACTCCATGGTTAACAAAAGTAATGGAGGATGATGTCATAAACATGGAGGATGTGGAATAGAGAATAAGAAAGAGCAAGAAACCAATGCAAAGGTTAAGTGACGGGCGAAGGGCAGCCCAAAGAACAGAGGTGCATGAAGGGGACCTAGGAAAAATTTGCTTCCGCACAAGGATCACCTCATGGGATCCAGGTTCAGCAGACTTATCGAAGTAGCGCGAAGAAGGACCAATCATATATGCACGGAATATGGCATGCTTTGGAACCTGGACAGAGTTGCCATGTATGAAAGAACGTCAAATAAGAATAGAGAATCCACGACAAGAGAAGGAACTAACGAAAGGCACGGCTGAAGAAACGGAAACCCCATTGTTGAATTAACTAATCTGAAATGATATGTGAGACTGTTGAAGCGTGAACCAGCATAAGAGAAAAGACAGTTCTGCAAAGTGAAGGGGACATATTGAAGTCAAGGAGTAGTGGGGAAGAAAGAGCAAGAACAGCATCGTTCTGTGGAGTGAGTAGAAATTGTTGCTCCCAACGTGAGCGACGCAAGCCAGAAAGGTGTGAGGATTTTGTGATAGAATAGGACCAAGCTGCTCAACAAAAGGAGGTATGTGGAGATGGAGTCTCTTGATTTGCAACCCCGCTGTAACACTGCAAGACACCATGGTGCATGTGTGAGAATGCGAGAATGTCATCAGACAGTCAGAGCACGGGCAGAGCAGCAAATGGACGTACCCTGGCGCACCTCGTAATTCAGAGGCAAAACAAGGCCTGCGCTTGCATCACAGTGTGCAGGAGCTAACGCTTGCATAGGTTATTAAGGTATTGAAGCAACTACCTATAGTACATAGTTAAATGTTGAACCTGGTGAATAAAGCAATTACCCAACAGACCTTGTGGAGTTCTATGTTTAGCGAAAACAATACCCCACGTTTTTCTGGGAGGGAGGAAAAAAGACAAGGAAATCCTAACCCATGAGATAGAAACTGAGTGAAGAGACTGTGAGATCTGAAGTGTCTTTAAACATAATCCAATTTTGGATAATGGGCCTCATTCCATGTGTCGCTGGCCGAAAATAAAGGTGCCGGTCACACCATACCTGCACCCTTTCCGGACCGCCACACTCCAACTCTGCCTCCCGGGCCGTTGTGCCTGACAGGTCTCTGAGTCCTGTTTTGGATGAGTTGCAGAGGGCGGAGAGTAGAAGCAGGCAGATTTAGAACGAGGCTGTTGCAATAGTCCAGCTTAGAGAGAACCGAGCTCTGGAGACAGTGAGCTTCTGGGGGAAGGAGAGGAAAGGAAGAATACCTCTGAGGATGTGCAGCTGGTAGTGTGACTTCTTAGAGACGTCAGAGATGTGGGGGGAGAAAGAAAGGGAGGAATCGAAAATGGCCTCGCAGGTGGAAGCGGGAAGAGGGCCAAGAGAGGCTGGGCAGTGAGGGACAGGAAAGGAGGGAGCGGGTGTGCCGATGAGGAGAATCTCGATCTTACCGGCATAAAGGCAGAGAATATTGGGGCCCCACCACTCCTGGATAGCAGACAGACAGTTAGAGATGAGAGAAGGAGAGGAGGTGGCTGAGGTTAGCCTGAAAATGAGCTGAGTGTCATCCGCATAGCACTGCTAGTTGGGGCAGAGAGCGGCAATGCAGTGGGCTTCTACCATCTGCTGCACTCAACTCCCTGGACGCACCTTGCATCATATCGCGGGCCACGTGGGCCTTTACATGAAGGCCCCCAGCAGAGGCGGTCCGACCAGTTTATGTGCACTACTCCAGCTGCCCTTGTCTGATTGGCTGGCCTTTGTTCATTATTGCAGAAACCCCCAGAGCTGACAGGCGAACGCCGGCCCCCTCAAAGGGCCTCTTCTAAGGGCCGAGTCCCTCCATGCCTGGCCCTGTCTTGGCCTGGACATCCCAGATGACGACACAGAACTGAACTGCAACCCCCTGGTAAGCGCATTCTCCCTGCACACCACTGCTGCTTTGGCTAACTACAAAATCTCCATTTAATTCTTTGTTCAATTAACCCTGCTGGATCCCTGCCGGAAAATTAACCCACTGGCAGGGTGCTGTCCCGGCATCCCTAACTTGAATTACTTTCTGCTTCACCGCTCCTCCAAATGTACACCCCCTACTACGGCCCTCTCCTCATGACTCGCTTCCATCCACGCCTCAATTTGCTGGCCCCACCACCTCCTTTCTTCAAATGACCACTGGGCAATGCAATCCTGCAACAAAGTCTCCAAAGCCTTTTTCTCTTTCAATTCCTGCTTTATCACACTCCTTTGCATTTATCTTCACACTCTCACTCTTTCTGCTGGCCTATTATTCCAATGAAGATGCCTCTCTCTTGCTTCGCATGCTGATCTTCTGCTTTCTCTGACTCCAAGGTGTTTTTCCAACTCTGAACCCTCTACTCTCAGTTGCATTCTAGTGTTGCATGAAAATGTAAATTAGGTGTATTTTCCAACTGTGCACCATCCACTCTCTGCTGCAATCTAGTTTTTCTTGAAAATGGAATCTAGGTGTATTTTCCAACTGTGCACCCTCCACTGTCTTCAGCATTCAAGTGTTTCTTGAAAATGGAGTCTAGGTGTATTTTTTCAACTGTGCACCCTCTTTTTTGTATTGCTTTTTAGTGCTTTCTGGCAAATTAAATTCTAGGTTTGCTTCCAATTGCTAATGAACATTAATCTAGTTTGCTCATTGATTTTTTTGCTTTGTTGTTCTGCTTGGCTGCCTGGTGATATCCTACTGAGTGTAGTGCTCCCAACCCTCTCCCCTGCTATCTCCTTCCTCTCTGTCCCCATGGTGCTTTCCATCCCTCCCATCTATTCCAATTGCTTCTCCATCACCTATGCCCACTCGCTCACGAAGCTGGAAGGAAGAAATTAGAAAAAAGCAACTCCTGAATTCCAATTCTGGCATGCCCATTTCAGACACATACATTAATGCTTCCTCCAGGCAGACTACCACCAACATTCTCTTTGCTGTTCCTTCGTCTGACCTATGTACTCCCCATATGGTTTCTGTCCTCTCCCCTTTCTCTTCCTCTTCCATTACTGGCAGCACCAGATGGAAGTGCTCTTGGCTCACTTTGCATCTTCCAAATGCACCATTAATATCTATCACAATGGCTCTAGCATGGCCCAGGGCTCCCATTCCAACCTTCTCCTTCTTGACTAACGGCTTCCTTCTCTCTTCAACTTCCCTCCTCTCTCTCTCCACACCTCCTTCAGCCATCCCCCCTCTCTCTCCAGTGGTGGCACCTGCCCCTTTGTCCCCCCTTGGAAAACATTTAAAGGAGGCAACCAGCTTCACTTAGCTACCCTCAACTTTCGTTCCGCTATCAAACACACCTCTGACATCTGTCTCCTCCTTGAAGACCTTGACCTTGATGTCCTTGCTCTCACTGAGACGTGGTTCAAGGCCAACTCGTCACTACTTTTGACACTCTTCTCCCTGAAGGCTTCAAGATCCTGTCCAATCCCAGGCCCCACGGGCCTGCAAGCGGAGTGTCTCTGACCTTCCCCGAGTGGGTACCTACCTCCATCATACCCACTCAAACCTATTTATCCTTTGAAAGCCTAGTCTGCAGGCTTTTTGTCTCTTCTACCTTCTCTATTACTCTTGCTACCATCTAATAGCCTCCCGGACCAACTTCACTCTTCCTCTCAGAATGGACCGACCTGTCCTCCTCTCCTCTTGCCTCCTCCCTCAATCTTATCTTCCTTAGGGACTTTAACATCCGTCTTGAATCTCTGGATGTGGCTACTGTACTCTTTCGCGACCTCTGCGACACTCTTTCCCTCACTATCCTCCCTCTGGCCAACCCACTCTGCCGTACACACCCTGGTTGCACTCATCTCTCACAGACATCCTAGTCGTGATTCCTCTCACTAACCCTCTCTCCTGGTCTGACCACTCTCTCACCTCCTCCCACCTTGACCTCCCACTGCACCTGGTGATACCTCTTCCCGCACTGCCAGTCTACTTTGAAGCGAGTGTCAGTGGCTGCATATGCCTCTTCTTTCATCCCTCCTCCTCCCCTTCTTTGGACCCCCCCTCTGACTTTGTTCTTGCTAACCTCCATCTATCTATCTCTAACACCTTAGATGTCATTGCCCGTGTCATGAGGATCTGCATGAAGCCTGCCTACAGATAGATAGTCTTGGTATGATTACGACTTGGCAGCCCTGAAATGCAAGTGCAAGGCTACAGAGTGAAATTTACAGGCCTCCAGCGCATCCTCTTATAAACTGCCCTGCCGCATACTCCAAAGGCAATACCATCTGACCATCTCTTCCAAGAAGATTGTTCATGTCCAAACCTGCATCTCTGAAGCCACCATTAACATGGCTGAGCTCTTTAAAATCTAAAAGGAACTTTCCAATCCTACTGCAGTCTCATTCTCTCCTACTCCCGCCCGGGCCCTCTGCACTGGCTGCCCACTTCTGCTCCAAAAGACTGGAAATCCTGTCCTCTATGTCTTCTGCTCCCACCCCACTCCCTTCTCTTGCCTCCCCTTGCCCCCTCTACTCCCCATACTCTCCTCCTTCTCTCCCTTTGCACCTGACAAGATCTCTAGATTTGTCCGCTCTATGAAAGTTTCCTCTAAACAAGTGTCCTCCGGAACATCAAGGACAACATCTCTTGCCCCAGCCTTGGGTGACCTTTGCAGCCACTCCTTTGCCACTGGCCCCTTCCCACAAGCCCTTAAGCACTATTTTGTGCACCCTCCTAAAAAAACCTTCTGCTGACCCTTCTTGTCCTCCTAACTACCGCCCTATCACTATCACCCCTTTCTTGGGAAAACTCAAGGAGAAACTGCTCATCCCCCAACTGACCCTCCACACTGAAATGGCTGCCTACCTCCATGACCACCAGTCCGGTTTCAGGCCTTCCAGAGGCATGGAAACTGCTCTCCTGAACACCTGTGAAGACCTGCTTTCTAACCTGGACTCCATCCTAATCCTCCTTGAACTTTCTTCTGCCTTTAACACAGTCAATCACTCCATCCTCAAAAACCATTTCCATGATACACTAGGCATCATGAACAGGGCACTGGCGTGGCTGACATCCTTCCTCTCAAACAGACCCTCCCAGGTACAAATGGGTCCTTCTTTATTTCTCCTCTACCTTTCTCTCTCTACTTGTGGCATCCCTCAGCGCTCTATCCTATCGCCATGGCTCTTCAACATCTATCTGGCCCTCCGGCCCCCCTCATCTCCACCTTCGCCCCTCATGTCCAATGTTCTGCAGATGGCAAACAGCTCTCCTTTAAGCTGCCATCCTCTTCCTCCAGCAAGACAGAGATCTTTCTCATTGGAACCCCTGATCCTTGTTTCCCCCCACTCTCTGGCCACCCTCCTTGGTCCCCCTCCCTGCACCCTCCTGTGAGCCAAAAAACCTTGTGGTTATCTTTGACTCCTCTCTCTCTTTCTCTCCTCACATCACGGATCTTGCCAAGAAGTCCAACTTTCTGCTCCACCTCCTCAGAGGCATTCTACCTTTTCTCACCTTCCCCCAGAAGCTCAGCATCTCCGGAGCCCTTGTTCTCTCCACGCTGGACTACTGCAACAACCTCTTCCTCGATCTGCCTCTCCCTTTGCCCCTTTCAACTAATCCATAATAGGACTGCAAGAATTATCTGTCACCTCAAGCCCAGGGACCACATCTCTCCAGCCCTAAAGTGTCTCCACTGGGTCCCGGTGACTACAAGAATCAATTTCAGGACCCTTTGTACCATTCACAAGGCTATCTGGGGCCTGGGATCTCTCTACATCCAGCTTTCTCTCTCTAAATACCTCCCTGCTAGAGTCCTTCAGTCCTCTGGCTCAAACTCTCTGTTGGTCAAACTTTTCTCCAAGCATAGAGTGGGAGTAGATACCTTTCCTCAGCAGGTTCCTCCCTCTGGAACACCTTCCCTGCCTCCCTCAGACTTGAGCGGGATCTTCTTAATTTCAAGAAACTTCTCAAGAACCTCCTATTCTCCTCTTTCATCGCTCTCCCCCTCCCGTGCCAACATCCCTTTGCCTCTGCAACTGGGGCCTGTTCCCCTCCTAGTCATGCAGGGGCCAGGCCGCCCGCTCACCACTCCTCCCAGCATCCTTTGCCTGCATTTGCCCTCAGGCATCCTTCCCCGTACAAGGCAAACCTGGTCCACCCGGTCCATAACAGTTATCCTCCCATCCCCCTCTGCTTCCCCTGGCACTTGCCGTCGTGGCCTCCAAGCATTTTCTCGCTCCACCCCCCGTGTGAGGAATTCAACCATCCGCACGGAGAGTGCGCTTGCCTGGGCTTTTTGATTTTTTGATAAATAAAAGTGAATGATGGGAGATCAACTTCTGAGAAAAGTGGGAGGCCATTACACACACATTTCATCTGCTTAATGCACGAAACACATAGTCACATGTAATCCAGAAAGACACAGCCTACAGGCACCATCTTCACCTTTAATATTCAGCTGGAATGTGACAGCCACGGGTATATCAAAGTATCTCAAGAAGGGGGAAGGCACACCTTCCTCCAGCCACTGGCAGCCTAATTTAAATATCAAAGGCTCCATGGATCTGCATTTGTTTTGTGGTAGTTCAATGGTGGCAGTGCATACTAATGAGAGATGATTGAGGCAAGCCAGTTGAAAGGGCTTGGTTGCTGAACAGACAACAGGAAGGCAGGGCTAAACCCCTTTGGTATGTGTCAGCTTGAAGCTAGTTCCCACCTCTCTGTATGAAAGGCAGTGAATGGCCTGTCTGGATCTAGCATTTACTGTAGGAGTCCCTGCAGAAGAGAGTCCTTTCAGAGGGACGAGGGATGTGATTTAGGGGAGACAGGAAGTCTGCTCCCATCACAAACTTCAAGGGAGAACTGCGCTTTAATCAAGAGTCACAGAGGGCTGAGTTAACCAGAGAGCCACTTTTTGATCTGCAACAGACAGGAAGATGGGTGGGATTTAGGCCTGTGTTGTCACCCCTTGTCTGTCATGTTACAGAGCACTCTGGTCCTGACCTCATGCATAACAGAAGATTGTTGGTGGGGACCCAGGCTTGGTTCATTAAGGTGGGCTTAGCCTGCACCAATCTCTGGGGCCCATTTGGCTTTAAAAGAGGCCGAACCCCTCACTTGGCAGATCATCTGACGACTTCAAAAGGAGCAAGTAGAAGGACTCATTTGGACCTAGGCTGAAGGTACAGTCTACCTTACATCTTCCGCCATTGAAGGAAGGCCAGGTGGTCCAAGACGGAAGCAAGATCTCTCCCCTAAATATCTCCCAGGAAACAGAGGGAGATACCAGACTCAGAGGACCCGTCAAGCAGCTCCAGAACTGGTACCCAGCCAACACACAGATTGCCCTGCTAGGTTATGCCAGCAAGCTTCCTAGGTGGGAATTGCCGGAGAGTTTCTCAACTAAGGGCAAGCCTGTTACCTGCAAGCCCTCTACTAAGCTTTGGGCCGTCTGCCTTGAAAGGGTGACACAAGCCCTCCGAAGAAGCTAGGAGGAATGCCACACAAGCATCAATCAGCGATCATCGTTTAAGGGCATTTTCGAGACAGTCGAGTCCTCGAACTGCATCCGGCTGCACCGCTGACTGTTGCACGCAGCAATCACCAGAGCTGTCTGAGATGCCTTAACCAGCATTCCAGATCAGCCAACTAGCACAGAGATTCATGGCCACAAGCCGGCGAGCCTGCAGACATCCGTCCAGCCTCGCTTGCCGAAATGCCTGCACCCTGATACCCGCAGCTGTTTCCCACCACTTACTCTGTCTCAAGGACTGCAAAGTGCCCTGGAACTGCCTTGACGCTGTCGAGCACCAAGAACTTCTTCAGTACAAGGTACATTGTGGTTCTGCACCCCTGGTCCTTCTCTGAAAGCCCCTAGAAACAGTTACGACCCTTTGCCCCCTTGGTGCTGGAACTAAATAACCTTGAACAGTAAGACTGATTACTTTACCAACTACCCTCCTGTCAGTATCCAGAGTGCATCCCTTTCCTTCTGAAACTGTCTGTCCTCTGTTTTCCTTTACAGTGTGGGTTGTATTTGTAGTGTGCTAGAACTGTTGTAATAATAATAAAGTAGACATTTTTATACAACCTTGACTGGACAGTCCCTTTTATCATTGGGTAATAATTTTATTTTCGCTGTGTTGCAACTAACCTTGCGGAGATAAGCCTGCCGCTCCATCCACGTTACCAAAATTGGACAAGGAGGTCTTATAATTCAATTGATTTCCAATCTGTTTGGATCCCTTCTGGTGTACTGGATGTGTGGGGTTGATTGATGGTTTAGAAACCGATATTCATCCCTGGACCACTGGTGGCCCGGAAGTTGATTTGTCACATTAGTGGCAAGCGGTCGGATCGGTTGGAGCCTTGCGCACAGCTTAGTCACCCAACGCTAAAAGTACTGTTGCAGGCAACATTTAGACAATGCTACGTAGTAGTAATTGTCATGGAGCTTGACATTGAGACTGTAAAAGGCATGACCAAGGATGTCCTTTGCGTCTTATGTCAATAGAGGGGACTTCACCACAGCACTAAGGTTAATAAACCCGAGTTGCTGACCAGCCTCCAAGCTTGGGTAGAAGCAAGGGTAGTGTTAAGGATTTCAATCAGGCGATGCACACCTTGGTCTCGGCCTAGTATGCCTCACACGACTGAAATGCTTATCTTTTTATGTTAGATTCAATATTGAGATGGTACACTACTCATATCACACCCCCTTTTCAAATGCCCCGGGTCACAATGGACTATGAACCGGGCTGGTAAAATACAATATTTATTTATTTATTTGAAAACTCAAAAGAAATCATATACTTTCTAATATGGGGCAGCAATCACCAGTGGGATGATAATAACAATGAGAATGTGAGCAATGCACTTGGTTTAACTTACTAGTGGTACACAGCACAGCGGAATAGGAGCACTTTTGGTTTAGGTAAGATCGCACTTCAATAATCAATTCTAAATGTGTCATGATCTCTGCTTCCAAAAGGTCAGGGTTTTCCCAACTCCCTTGGAAGCAGATCCATAACCCAGGTTCCGAGTGCCCACCAGTCCCAATTGGGACCTTTTGGACCCAGTACTGGCGCCAGTGGCACCAGGCTCATAAATATGCCCAGTCCCAGCGCTGGAAGCGCCGGGCTCATAATGCTTTGGTGGACTTTCCTTCAGCAGACCATGCTGCTTACTTGCCTGCCAGTTGAGCCTCTGATCCTCTTCTGTTTGGAACTACTTTTCCTGTTGGGTGGGGCTGGAGCCACTCCCTAGATTCAGAACACTGGAACTCTTCTGGAAGGCAGGAACTCTTTTCTTACCAGGAACTCTTTTCTTACTTAGGCGTGGCTGTGGAAGGAGACACCTAAGCACTACAGGAGGCTATTTAAACCACACCCAGTGGATGAATCTTGCTTTGCGTTATTCTGCAACCTCTGCAGCAGAACGCTCATCGTGTCTTCTGCATCCGGTCCTGGGCCTAAGGAAAAAGGCTTACCATCCTGAATCCAGTCTTCAGCAACACCTATAAAGGCAAGAAAGAACAGGTTAGCATTCCGGCATCTGAAAGGCAAAGGCTTACCATCCTGAATCCAGTCTTCAGCAACACCGATAAAGACAAAGAACAGGTTAGCATTCCGGCATCTGAAAGGCAAAGGCTTACCTACTCTTCGGCGCTGCATCCCGCATCTGAAAGACAAAACAAGGTACGTTTAAAGACATTGGGGAACTTTAATACTCACGTGCCATGACTCCTTTCCACATCTAATCCAGTGGGTATTCCGGCACCCTGCAGCCGCTCCGAACTCGTACCTGCAAAATAAAAAGACAGTTAGAGCGCATAGTGAAGCAGGCAACAAGCGCTTACTTACGTGCTTCCAGGCGCTTCTATTCATCACACGGGCTCCATCTTCAACTCACTTCAGCCCGTCATCCGCCATCGCCGGAACCCTGCAAAACAAGAGACATCATTACTAAAGACTTTAAAGACATTTGAATGACTCGAAACTTACCGTTCGTGCAGTAAACGACGGACAGCAGTCCTCTGAAGTCAAGAGGCCTGCGCTACCTATCCAGTGAAGAAACTGGTTACAGCACCCTGCCCCGAGGCAGATGGAGAGCTCGGCATTCACTTACCTAAGGTGAGAGCGTTAACCTTTGGGGGTCTACAGGAGAGGAGAAGAGGAAAGAGATAGGGACACCCCAATAACCCCAGTTCATTAACCCCATATTTTCTATCTGCAGACATCTTACTCTACACGTCAGGCATACAGTGCACAGAGGTCCAGCCCAAAGAGCCAACCGGGTGCTACACATCACCTTTGAAGATACGGTAGTCGCCCAGTCAAGACCGGCGCCTCTGCGAGAATCAGGTGAGCGTTACAGAACGCAAAGCCTACCGCAAAACTCTCGCCCAGGCGCTATGGAAACCTCGGATACTGACCCCCTAGCCCGGTTACTTGGGGAACTAAGGGCAGAAGTGCCTGCAGCTCGTCAGGAAACGAATGCTCTAAGAAGGGAACTAATTATTTCCAAGGAGAGAACAGACAATCTTGCTAGACAAGTGCTACAGTCACAAGCCGGACAGACCCCGTTACCCGCATCAGGGGCAAATCTTCCTTCAACATCCTCTATGAATCCAGTGCAGATCAACCTACCTGGGAATGTACCTCTGGCTCCGCCCGAACGATTTTCTGGTGACCCAAAGAGGTTTGCAGTATTTATCAATCAGTGCCGGTTGCACTTCTTATGCCGGCCAGCAGCCTTTCCAACTGATCAAGCAAAAGTAGCTTTTGTACTTTCGTACCTTAGTGGCAATGCGGCAGACTGGTCGATCCCTCTAGTTAATCAAGATGATCCGGTTCTCCATGATTTTCAAGCCTTTCAGCTTAGTATGGAAAAACTGTTCGCAAGACATTCACAGGGGCAGGCCTTGGACAATGAGCTTCTTTCATTGCGACAGGGTAATCAAGACCTTTTGGCTTATATTGCATCTTTCAATAGGCTAATAGTGGAAACTCAATGGCCTGAGAACAAAAGGATTACGCTGTTTTATAGAGGTCTACGTGGAGAGCTCAAAGACGTTTTAGCCCAAGTAGTGAATCCCCCACAAGACTGTTCGGATTATATAGACTTGGTCGTTCAAATAGATCACAGGCTGCAGAACAGGAAGGCTGATCGTTCCAAGTTTGATGCTCGAGTATTTTCCAAACCGCCAACTCCTTCCAAAGGAGTAGACTCTGGGGAACCCATGCAAATAGGGGGTCTGAAAGGTCCCCTAACACAAAGGGAGCGGGAAAGGAGGAAACAGTTGCAATTATGCCTATATTGCGGAAACTCAGGGCACTTTCTTCGAGACTGTCCGATGAAACCTGCCAAGAAGGCAGTAGGAGCTGCAGTTACCAAAGTTACAAACTCTGAGCAGGGAAACGACCTCGCCCGACAAGAATAGAGGTCCTCTTGCCGAGCGTGAAAACCAGTTACGTGACCTCGCATTTCGTGATACCTATGGTCCTCATTAGCCCTGATAATCCGGATCGATTACATGCAATTGAAGCTTACGTCGACAGCGGTGCCATCGGCAATTATGTGGATCATGAAATGGTTTTGAGGATGAATCTAACTCTTTGTCCCAAGGCTGTAAAGGACGTCATTACTACGGTGGATGGTACGGAGATAGCCTCCGGGCCAGTAACGCATACCACTCAAGAGGTGACGCTAGTAAGTCAAGATGGACACCATGAGAAGATCGTGTTCGATGTGATCAAGGCCCCTCAGTTCCAGATTATTCTAGGAATACCTTGGTTAGAGAAACACAATCCTCTGATCGATTGGCGAGCAAGAACGGTCCAGTTTCCAGAATGTGTCTCTACTTGTCACCCTCCACCTGGTGTTGCACTGGCCGCAATTTCTTCAGAGACTCCCCAGTTACCTCCCGAATACCTAGAATACCAAGATGTTTTCCAAAAGGATCAGGCTAACTCTCTACCTCCTCATAGGTCTTATGACTGCCAGATAGACCTGATACCTGGATCTACTCCTCCTTGTAGTAGAATTTATGCCCTCACCGAGCCTGAGAACCTTCACCTTTGACAATACCTGGATCAATACCTGGCAAATGGGTTTATTCGTCCTTCCAAGTCCCCTGCTTCTTCAGCTTTGTTCTTCGTTCCAAAAAAGGAAGGAGACCTTAGAACTTGTATCGATTATCGCTCCCTGAACCAGATCACCGTTAAGAATAGATATCCGTTACCTTTGATCCCTGAACTCCTGGACCAAGTCAGAAAAGCATGCATATATACAAAGCTGGATCTTAGAGGAGCTTACCACTTGGTACGAGTAAAAGAGGGCGATGAATGGAAGACGGCCTTTCCGCACCAAGTATGGGCTATTTGAATATCAGGTCATGCCCTTCGGACTTTGCAATGCCCCGGCCGCCTTTCAATATTTTATGAACGATGTCCTCAGAGAGCTCATAGATGTATGTGTTGTTGTTTACATTGACGACATCCTCGTTTATTCTTCATCGGAATCTGAACATCGGAAACACGTGAAAATGGTCCTCGAAAGATTGCGTCAACACAAACTTTTCGCTAAGTTGGAAAAATGTGTTTTCAACGTGACTGAAGTTGAATTCTTGGGATTCATATTATCACCTGGCGGAGTGCGTATGGATTCAAAGAAGGTCGATGCAGTTCTCAAATGGCCATCACCATCCTCCGTAAAAGGTGTGCAAAGCATGTTAGGCTTCGCTAACTTTTACCGCAGGTTTATCCCCGAATTCTCTCGAATAGTCCAGCCCATCACTGCCTTGTTAAAGAAAAACAAACGTTTTGAATGGTCTACCGAGGCGGAACAAGCTTTCCAGGATTTGAAGACTAAATTTATCTCTGCACCAATCTTAAAACACCCTCGCCCCGAACTCCCCTACATCGTGGAAAGTGATGCTTCAAGCCTTGCCATGGGGGCAGTTCTATCACAAAAGGACCCGGTAACCAATCAGTTGCATCCCGTGGCATTTTGGTCCCGCAAATTCTCGCCTCCTGAAATCAATTACACGATTACTGACAAGGAACTTCTGGCTATCAAGTCTGCCTTTAAGGCTTGGCGGCATTATCTGCTGGGGGCCCGACACACCGTTACTGTGATTACGGATCACCGAAACCTGCAATATTTGAAGACCGCAAAAGCCCAATCCTCTAGACAACTCCGTTGGGCATTATTCTTTGCCGAGTTTGATTTCATAATTACCTATCGACCTGGTACAAAGAACGGTAAAGCCGATGCCCTTTCTCGGATGGGAGTGGAAGAACACTTGGTCAACCCTAAACCTGTACCAATCATTCCCGAACAAAGAATTCTGGGTGTAATCGCCACAGAATCCATAGAGGAAGTTAAGGATAAAGCCAGGCAACTTGTAACTCCAGCAGACATACAGAATTGGCATCTGCAGGGAAAGGACTTTGCAGTAAAGGACAATTTATTGTATTTCCAAGAACGATTATACCTACCCAGCACAGATTTACAGAAAAAAGTAATCTCTTGTTATCACGACTCTTTAATGGAAGGTCATCCCGGTATAGCCAAGACCTCAGAAAAGATCAAGCGCTACTTCTGGTGGCCGTCTTGGAAAAAAGATATCAGAGACTTTATAATGTCCTGTGGAGTATGCGCCCAAAACAAGAGTCAAAAGGAAAGACCAGCAGGCCTCTTACGCCCTATTGACATCCCACCTCGCCCTTGGCATACGCTTTCTATGGACTTCATCACCGATCTACCTCCATGCTCCGGATACAATACGATTCTAGTAATCGTGGACTTATTCTCCAAGATGGCGCATTTCATTCCGCTCAAAGGCTTGCCAACAGCAGCAACTCTGGCCCGGGAATTTCTCGAAAACATCGTCCGACTGCACGGTTTTCCTTCGGTTCTAATTTCGGATCGAGGTAGTCAATTTATTTTTCATTTTTGGCGAAGTTGCTGTCGGTCGGCTCAAATTGATGTGAGACTATCGACCAGTCACCACCCTCAGACCGACGGACAAACCGAGAGGACCAATCAAACTCTGGAACAGTATTTACGCTGCATGCTGCAACAAACTGAAAAAACTTGGAAAGATATCCTTTGGATAGCCGAGTATGCCTACAATAACTCTGTCCATTCGGGAACTGGGAAAACCCCGTTTTTTCTTTTGTACGGCAGTCACCCTCGAACCTCGGAGTTGGATACCCTCCAAGATCTTGAAACACCAGCAGTAGACTACCTGCATTCTACAATCACCCAAGCCTTTAAGGAAGCTGTTTCTCACCTTCAAAGGGCTAAAGAACAATACAAGAAAGGAGCAGATCAACATCGGAAGGAAGCCCCTCACTATCAAGTAGGGGATCAAGTCTGGTTATCCACCAAATATCTATCTCTAAAAGGGCCACGCACATTCAACCCAAGATACCTTGGTCCCTATTCCATCACTACCATAGTAAACCCAGTAGCGGTCAAGTTGGACTTGCCCCCGCACATGAAGATACATCCGGTCTTCCACGTCTCTCTATTAAAACCCGTGCAACCTCAAACCCGACTAACCAAATCTCCAAAACCTATCCTAGTGGATGGAGAACTCGAGTTTGAAGTCAAAAGCATTCTGGACTCCAAGATCTCCAAATCTAAACTATTCTACCTAATTGACTGGAAAGGCTACGGCCCCCAAGAGAGATCCTGGGAACCTGCTGAATATGTCCACGCTCCTCGCCTAATCAAAAGATTTCACCGAACATTTCCTGACAAGCCAAAACCCCCGGAGAAGCCCGGTTTGGGAGGGGCCTTGAGGGGGGGTACTGTCATGATCTCTGCTTCCAAAAGGTCAGGGTTTTCCCAACTCCCTTGGAAGCAGATCCATAACCCAGGTTCCGAGTGCCCACCAGTCCCAATTGGGACCTTTTGGACCCAGTCCTGGCGCCAGTGGCACCAGGCTCATAAATATGCCCAGTCCCAGCGCTGGAAGCGCCGGGCTCATAATGCTTTGGTGGACTTTCCTTCAGCAGACCATGCTGCTTACTTGCCTGCCAGTTGAGCCTCTGATCCTCTTCTGTTTGGAACTACTTTTCCTGTTGGGTGGGGCTGGAGCCACTCCCTAGATTCAGAACACTGGAACTCTTCTGGAAGGCAGGAACTCTTTTCTTACCAGGAACTCTTTTCTTACTTAGGCGTGGCTGTGGAAGGAGACACCTAAGCACTACAGGAGGCTATTTAAACCACACCCGGTGGATGAATCTTGCTTTGCGTTATTCTGCAACCTCTGCAGCAGAACGCTCATCGTGTCTTCTGCATCCGGTCCTGGGCCTAAGGAAAAAGGCTTACCATCCTGAATCCAGTCTTCAGCAACACCTATAAAGACAAGAAAGAACAGGTTAGCATTCCGGCATCTGAAAGGCAAAGGCTTACCATCCTGAATCCAGTCTTCAGCAACACCTATAAAGACAAAGAACAGGTTAGCATTCCGGCATCTGAAAGGTAAAGGCTTACCTACTCTTCGGCGCTGCATCCCGCATCTGAAAGACAAAACAAGGTGCGTTTAAAGACATTGGGGAACTTTAATACTCACGTGCCATGACTCCTTTCCACATCTAATCCAGTGGGTATTCCGGCACCCTGCAGCCGCTCCGAACTCGTACCTGCAAAATAAAAAGACAGTTAGAGCGCATAGTGAAGCAGGCAACAAGCGCTTACTTACGTGCTTCCAGGCGCTTCTATTCATCACACGGGCTCCATCTTCAACTCACTTCAGCCCGTCATCCGCCATCGCCGGAACCCTGCAAAACAAGAGACATCATTACTAAAGACTTTAAAGACATTTGAATGACTCGAAACTTACCGTTCGTGCAGTAAACGACGGACAGCAGTCCTCTGAAGTCAAGAGGCCTGCGCTACCTATCCAGTGAAGAAACTGGTTACAGCACCCTGCCCCGAGGCAGATGGAGAGCTCGGCATTCACTTACCTAAGGTGAGAGCGTTAACCTTTGGGGGTCTACAGGAGAGGAGAAGAGGAAAGAGATAGGGACACCCCAATAACCCCAGTTCATTAACCCCATATTTTCTATCTGCAGACATCTTACTCTACACGTCAGGCATACAGTGCACAGAGGTCCAGCCCAAAGAGCCAACCGGGTGCTACACATCACCTTTGAAGATACGGTAGTCGCCCAGTCAAGACCGGCGCCTCTGCGAGAATCAGGTGAGCGTTACAAAATGGATGTGAAGAATCAGCAGGTAATCAGGAATAAGAAGTTGAAAACGGAATTCAAATCTGACGTTCCCTCCCCAAATAAGAAGAAAAAACAGATTTGAAACCCTGGCAATGTTAAAATGACACTCGGAAATGGACAATTAAATATTGAATGTGTGTCAAAAACCTTGAAGGAAATATAATTCCTCACTAAAGCCACAATGCAAATATACTAACAATTACAAATAATGGATTACCAAAAGCATACAGTTCAAAAATGAGTGGCAGGGTTGAGATAGATTGCAGCAAAATGACATGTGTGAAACTTTGCACTTTTACAATTCCAGCCTGAAATGACCCAAACGGTTTTTAATAAAAACAGGTGCAATACACTGATTTGGTTGGGGATAGCTATAAATCACAGGTTCAATATGGAAGTGAAAGTAAGTCTCTAACTGGTCAATTGGATGAGTTAGGCAAGATATAAAAAGGTGCGCTTTGAATAAAATGGAGCGGAGAAAAAGGAAAGGAAATCGGTTTTGACAAGAACAGTTTTACTCTGCACTAGAGTATTCAGGCTAGGCCACCATAGAGGGACACAATAAGCTCCAGGGTTGATTCGCGAGTTCAACCCTATCACCCCAGAGCCAAACCCTGGCGGAGCCAGTCCGATCACACGAAATAGGATTACTGGCTTAAGATTTACACAAGACAAAATTACTAAAGAGATGGCGCTAGCACTAGAAATCAAGAGCAGGATTGCAAGAATGATTCAGACAGTTTGATCAAGGTAGCAGTATAAGGATAGGGTGACTTAGAGAGTGGGATAAGGACAAAGACAAGCTAGGCTATGGGTTCAGATGGGGTGGCAATTGATACTCAGTCCACTTTTTAGCTTTTGGATTTGGACAGTCAACGGTTCTGGTTACTACACGGCAGACTGACTGACAACACAGCTGGGCAGTTCTGGTCGCCGGGTAGCACTTCTGGACTGGCAATTCTGGTCACTGGATACTACAGGTTAGCCGGATGGCACAGGTGTAGAGGAGGTCCCAGACATGGCCTGCACCCCTTCTCCTCATTTCGAGGTACCAGGAGCGTGCTCACCAAGGTATGTGACGTATGAGGAGCAAATGAACCAACAAAGAGCTGCATTGGGACTCTGCCCAGTATACATCAGAAGATCCATACCTGTTGAAGCGCCCATAACCAGACAACCCTGGGCAGCACGGTACCCTATCAGACAGCCGTACCAGCCGCTGTTACGAAACGAAGAGTACCTACAGACGGTCCATGAAGAGACCCAAGGAGCCCTAATGGAAGGCCAGTGGAAATGACTCAAGGGCCTGAACAGACTCGTGAATGAACAAAAGCAACTATCGAAGATAGCACGCCAGTGCGAGTAACTACAAAAATAAATACAATGGACACAGAGAAGAGAAGATGTTAAAACGTGAGGAAACGTTGCTACGAGACAAGATGGGAGCAATCGACCTGTCAAACGTGTGTAAATAGGCTTGGAACGCAAGAGGCAAAAGAAAAGATACTGCTTGCAATGCTTAGTAGAACATTAGAGCGGCAAACGCCAACCATGTATCTACCTCAATAAGGCACATTATACAAGTGTGACTCCATTTTGTAAAAGCAGAAATGTACCCAGGCTGCCAGAGGCCTGACAGGCCAAGTTTCGTAACCCAGCCAAAGGCAAGAGAAGGAGCGGAATTGAAACTCAACAAAGAGCGGCTCATGCCTAGGAAATCGAAGTCAACCATAGAAAGGGAGGAGAGCGTCAGCTAACAAGAATCAAACTTCAGAGCATACCAGCCTGCCTCATGAAGGTCAAGATAAGGGGGGCCCAAGCAGGTGGCGAGGCTGAAACAGAATTAAATGCACTAAAAGCTGGAAACTGAAGCAGATTCATGGTGAACTAACACGTGACCAACCAGGCGTGAAGAAGTACCACCACCTGATGTCATCCAGGACCCGAGGATGCCATAACTTTTCACGATAAGAGACTACAGTTTCGAGGCCATCCTTAGCCAACTAATTGGCACATCACCCTAAAATGCTGATTGATGGAAAGGAGGCAGGGTGAATCCTGGGGCACTAGGCACTTGGGTGTCCATTCTGCATGCTGCTAATTAAAGTGGAGATTTATGCTTAGGGGTGTAACATGCCCAATCACAATGGACCAAGTTATCTGGTGTCCTATAGATACTGTAACCAATAGGACGTTGTAGTTGTAATGACGTCCATCACGCGTGATGTAGAGGGATGGGCGTAGACGCCCACCCGATAAGAGTTAACCAATCCACATGCTCTGTTACCATATGCAGATACAACACCTATACTTAAGTTACCTTTCCTAACCAATTATATTGCATGATGATTTTTTTATAGAATTAGACGTCAATGATGACGAATATTGCCTATAAAAACTGCTATTCAACTGAAGTTCGAGGAAGTCGGAGTGATGCAGGTGATCGCAATGCTGCTGATTTCCATTTGTTTCTCTGTTTGATTAAACAGACTTCCCTTTACCAAACTACTGAGTCCTCATTATTGAGTCGTGTTGGAGTAAGTGAATCCTACACCCCACACCTCACATGGTGCAGCTATCTTGTATTACAGGTACCAGAAGGTGCGCACTGATCTATGGGCCTGTCAGTGTAATTACGCCCCTCTGGACACAGGTACCTCTGGATGCAGTTAGTGGGATCAGGATGCTCCCCAAAAACACTGCAGCTTTCCCCTTTGGTTATTTGTGGATTTTTGTGGGTTCTCAGAATTTAGGCCTCGCTGGAGCAGGATCAGCAATGCTTGGGTTTTGCAGTGGGCCCTGGAGTAGGGTAAGCAATGTTTTGGGCCTTGTAGTTGGGATCTGGAGTCTGGATGGATGAAACAGGAACAGTTCGCCGGCGCAGGAAAATCAGGAAGAGTGTGTGTATTTCTTGTCAGGGATCCTTATTTATAGTGCATAATGACATCATCAAAGTATAGGCTGGGCAGGCTTATCTAAGCACTCCCCTAAACTACTTGGATTGGGCAGGGATGCTAGTCTCCGCCTTGCTCTCAACTGGTTGGATTTCCAAAGGAATGATGTCAGGTTTATGAGGTGAGTTTTACAATATCCAAAAACTCCCACATTTACATTACTTAAAATCCGATTTTGCCAAAAACACACATTTATACAATTGCAATCTCTTAGCAAATTATATACACAATTTACATAGTATATGTAGCACATATCAGTCTAATCCTCTTGTCCGTGGGACCTTGTTTCGCCCTTGTGATATATTTTGGTAATATTGAGCATGAAAGATTGGTCCTAAAATTCCATAACTGTATACACAGATGTGAATTATCCCAAGGGATGTATGTACAAATGTAATGTTTGCAACATTGATACTTTTCAATTTATCCTCAATATTTTGCCCTTTCTGTCCCCAAACGTGGCCGAGAGCCTGCCACACACGTTTTTTGAAATGTTCACAATGGTTTTATTTTACCTCTCAACTCCACCACTAGAGGACAGCGGTATGCAATGGGAAGATTCCTTTTTACCACAAGTATCTCCCACATCTTTGTCATCACTTTGCTGTTGTGACTACCTCGGTTTGACTCAATCCTTTGGGGTAGGCCAAAATGCGAGAAGATGTGATTGATCATCAGGGCAGCTGCTGTTTCTGCCTTGCAATTTGGGGCCCGAAGACATTCCACCCATTTGGTAAACAAGCATGTTACGGTTAACATGTACTTGTTCCTCCTAGAGGAGCGAATCACGGACCCGATGAAAATCTACTTGTAAATCTGACCAAGGCAGTGTCATCTCCCTCTTCTGGAGGGGCGCTCGGTGTGTGAGTGAAGTTTGCTGAAATTGTGCACACACAAGACACCCCTTCAAGTATTGTCGAGGTCCTGGCCCATGTGTGGCCAGTATGCAACCTCTCACAAGATTCTCTGGCCACATCATGGGCGTGACTTAGCATCAGGCTTCGGAATGAGGTAGGGACCACCCACTGGTCACAGCCAGATATGGAGCTCCTTACAAACAAACCGTCTTGGATTCAGAACATTTTTTGGACATTTCATCAACACTCTGAGGTCCTCTTTCCTAATGTAATCAGTATCCATCAGGGGAAAGTTCTCAGGGTCGCCTTACTCCATTGGGCAGTTGAGAGTTCATTGTGAGCATTTGTATGGGACCTAGTGATAGCAGTGACCTGGATTTCCCCCAACAGGGACTCGATCTCGAGGAGCTCCCCCTAGATGGCTCCGGTTTTGGCCAGCTGATCAGCTGGGTCGTTTCCAGTTTTGTCTGGTCCCTCTATTCTGGAATGCCCCTTGATCTTCTTCCAATAGATGGTCATCCCACTAGAGGTGACCAGATCATCAATATTTTAAATGAGCTTGCCATGTTTTAGCGGTTTATTATTTGCAGCAACCGAGAATGGTGCGTCCTGCTCCTCTTGTTGTCTCTTGTTGCAACGTGGCTGTTTCTGCGCAAAGCAGCTTGGTGATGTGGGGAAATGCTTTTGAGTGGGTCAATATATCCCACAGTGGTTGGGGAGAAGACCCCAGCGGACAGGCTAGGCCCCGTATAACCAAACAGACAAGACCTTCCGGAGGTGGTAAATGATGAGGATGACCGCATGAGCAGTGTTACTCATCAATTATCCCGCTTGGGGGCAAGTGTGGTTTCTCTACACTCGAGAGTATCAGTGAGGTGGGGGCTAGTGCAGTATCTTGCACGTTCCAGGCCTCAGCGTAGTCTCTAAATGGCCCAGTAATTGTTAATGATGTAGCGGCTAGAAATCTACTGCTTGAGGAGAGGAGACTAGCGCTACAGGAACAGAAACAGCGGGACAACATCACCATAGAGATGTGCAAGCTGGTGCTTGAAGAGCAGAAAGTGGCCAACAGGTTGGCCTCTAGCGAGAACAGCAGTAGTGGCTCAAACCAGAGTACCTAGGATAAGCCCTGATGGCACATCCCCCAAGATTTAGTACAGGCTTATGAGGATGGGGAGGATATTTTGACCGGATTGAAGCATTGTCAGGTGAGGACAAAGGCAGTGAATATGGCAAGGGAAATGCACAAAATCACACAGTTAATAGTTTTGAGTCAAACAACATGCACACAGGAACCAAGACTCCTGTATACTAAAACCCAGGAGTGCAAATAGAGTGTGACAACAATACAAATATATGAAAAGGGATGTGGGGTAAGCACTTAGAAGCTCCTTATGACTGCAAGGAAAGTCGGCAAGCTCCTTACCCACAATTGCTGTTACAGGTACTGACAGCGCTAAACCCACGTAGAGGGCAAGCAACGACAGGATCTGTGAGCTAACACTCTTGATGGTATTGATTAAGGGAACTTAAAATCAGTACTCACGAGGACGAGAAATACCACTTGAATGTCCGCAAGCCCACGAACCCTGTTGATCAAACAAGGACCCAGAAAGGCTATAACAGCAATGGGAGGATAACTTTACACATAAGACTCAAGACAAGGGTCAAGTAGGAATAGTGATTACAGAATAGTGAGTAAAATATAGGCATTCACACAGGAGCTAGCTACAACACCACACCACACCTAATAATCAATGGGAAATAAATGCAGAAGTGCAAGGGAAAACATGGAATGGATTCCAAGAGAAAGTAAAGGAACTGGAGCAGGGAAAAGGAAATTACAAAGGCAAACTTCCCCCACCTATCCAAGGAAAAAGGCAGGAAGCTAAATCTATAAAGAGGAAAGACTAAAGCATCAAGGTTTACAGCAGCAAAGGACAAAGTCAAAGAAATATAGAACACAGGCAAACTGGGTCGCACCAAAAGGGAAAGCACTGAGAAATGCTGCCTGCAAACAGAGGAATACAGGAAGGGAATATAGGAAGCAAAAATCAATGAAGCAAACAAATTCGAAATCCAGGGATAAGGAACAAGGAATAGAAACTTGGAACTAGGCACAAAGCTAAGAACCAGGAACAAGGGACCAGTCACAAACAGGAACACTGCATCAATGACCAGCGCTGGACTGAAGCAAACTGAGGCTTTTAAAGCTGCTAAACGGCTCAGGTGTGCTGCTTGCTGCACCTGCAGCCACAGGTGTTGCCTATCCTCCACCCAGCCTTGTCCTGCAAGGGTGGAGATGAAGCTGTGGGCCAGGCATTTTGGGAAGCATAGTCATTTGATTAAAGAAGCATGCTGGCTGCCAAAAACCTGGAATGGATCCAGAAGGGAAGTAGCTTGAACAATAAGGATTTTGCACTCCCAATTCATCACAGCACTGTAGCATAAGGTTTGGATGGAAACTCCAGTAGGGAATAAACCCCAAATCATGCCCCCAAGTGGTGGGAACGGGAGCAAAGGGAGCGAATCGTGACAGTATACCCCCTCCCACAGCCGTCTTCTGGTGCCCGCCACCCGCACAAGGCATCTTCTTCCCATGATAGGAGTGCTTTTTCTTTGGAGGCGGCACTGATGGAAAAGGTGGCCTGCGGGCAAAGGCAGATGGACTGGAGTGCATAGAATCAGGTTGCAGTCTAGAAGAGTCATAGGCAGGCTTCTGGTGAGGAAGATACTCATGGATCGAAGAAAGGCATGAAGGACTTGCAGGATTTGAAGCCGAGTTCGAAGGCCCAGGAAACTCAGTCACTGGGAGCGGACACTTACAAGTCCTTGAGGAGGAAGGCAGGCTAGTGCAACATGCATAAGACAATGGTAGATACTCTGTTAGCCTTTCTGCCAAGAGCAAACATGCAGGAGGTGAGGGAATTGCAGGGATGCTGGCAAAAGTCTCAAACTCTGATGCTGCATATTTGGGAGGCTCTGATGCTAAAGTCAAGCAGTTGGGAGAATCATTTTCTGTAAAAGGCAGGCATTCTGGTGATCCCCCTGAAGCATACGAAGGGCAGGCTGGATGTATTAAATGTTTGGGATTCAGGAGGAATCACTGGAGCAGAAGAAAATGCAGCAGAATCTGACGGTGTAGACAGCTATACCTCTGATATTGGCAGCGAGGCTAAGCGAGGCTAAGCAGGATACAGGTGTCTCATGAACTGAAGGCAGACAAGCGGTAGGCTCTGGGACTGAAGACATGCACCTAGGATGGACTGCCGGAGGCTCTATGGCTGAAGAGTGATATACTGGATGAGTCGCTTTAGCTGAAGCCAGGTATGCCAGAGGACATTTTGAGGCTGAAGGCATGCAAGCTGGAGCCATCTCGGTAGCTGAAGACAAACATGTCAAGGTCTTTGGGACTGACCACGTGCATGCTGGAGGCTCTTGAGTAAGTGGCAGACATGTAGTGGTTCATTGATTGAAGACACGTGTGCCAAAGATGACTGCAGAGATGTGGACTGGATCATAGAAGAGTCAATGGTTGTAGGAGGACAGACTGAAGTCTCAGAAGTCTACAGACACATTTGTGGCTCAGGATTGGAAGGCACCTTGAGGGCAGTAGACTCCTTGGCACCCGTAACCAAATACTGAGCTGTACCTTGCAGTCCCCTTCCTTAGTGGATGACACAGAGTCTCTTTCTTTGTAGAAGTCAAATTCAACCAGAGGAATCACCATAGTAAAGTCTCTGTTAATCACTATTTCGTCAATTGTCCATTCATCTGTCTTAGCTTCTAAATGTGGCAGATTAACAATCAACAGTTCAGGAATCGTCTACCGGGTTTTTGGTTCTGTATAATGTGGAATGAGTCCATCAGAACATGAAATCTGTACTGTCTCTGACTGTTCGTTGTGACCATAATTGTTAGAAGGAAGAGTGAACACAGTGGTAGTATCATTTTCCACATCAGATTGAACATCTACTTCAGTCTCAGCATCTGGATCAAGAGCAGAGCCTAAGCCTACTGTAGTGACTGATTCTGTGTATGCCACCATTGTGGATTGTGTTTGGAAATCAGAAGCTTGCATGTGTGCGAGCTCAGGGTTATGACAAGCTGCTACACTGGACATCTTAGGTAAAGGAGTGGCTGTAAATCTTCAGCTAACTGCAATCCCTGACAAACAGCAGGACAATTGTCAGAAGCTGTGTCCTGATTAAGCGCTGTGCTAGAAGAAAGGTTTTCACCCAATAGATCTTACATATTGACAAGTATCATGGTTTACTAAAGTCTGTGCATTCAGGGATTGAACAGTATTCACTTCATCAACATCAACGGATAAAGTCTGAGGTGTATTCAGTAAAGACTGTAAGGTTTTATTCTCCTCTTGTAAAGAAATGAATTCTTGTCTTAACTCCTCAAGCTTAGCTTTTAGCATGCCCTGCATTAACTGTCCATCACTATCAGTAGGCACAGGGGAAGGCATGGTGGCATCAAGGCTGGATCCTGCACTAGCAATCTGGATGTGCGCTGATTGTACATTTTCATTTACTGTTTTCAGGTTCTGTGATTTATACCTTCTCTTACCAACTTGGTCTGTGTTTCCCTTAAGCAAACTATTGACAACAGACCTCTTGGCATTAGGGACTACAGTATGTACTTGTGCAGATGAGTATGCTATAGACTGAGGGTAGTAAACAGGAGCATGCTATAAACTGAGGGTAGAAAACAGAAGTTCTGCAAGGAACACTTCCATTCTTTATGTTTGTATCATGAAACTGTTCAATCTGAGGTGAAGCTCAACTGGAATCATGTGGTTCAACAACAGAGGTACTCTTGTGTAATAAGTCTAACAGTGTGTTGTTTTCTGCTGCTAAGGCTTGTGCTGACATAGAATCTGGATCAGAATAAAAGACAGACCTAGGATCAGGCAATGTAGAATGGGCCATCCTGTGGGAAAAATACTCTGCACGTACATGCCCATTCGTGACAAGGAGTTAATTTATGTCAGGACTAGTGATTTGATTGTCACAGGTAAATGTAGGGGAAACTTTCCTTACAAACTTGTTACAGGCCTTGCTGCCTTTCTTTCTTAAACTTGCCATATTCAATGGGAATAGTGGGATGGTCATTCTGTCAGGTGAGGACAAAGGCAGTGAATATGGCAAACGAAATGTGCACAAAATCACACAGTGAATAGCTTTGAGTCAAACAACATGCACACAGGAACCAAGACTCATGTATACTAAAACCCAGGAGTGCAACTAGAGTGTGACAACAATACAAATATATGAAAAGGGATGTAGGGTAAGCACTTAGATGCTCCTTATGACTGCGAGGAAAGTCGGCAAGCTCCTTACCCACAATTGCTGTTACAGGGACTGACAGCGCTAAGCCCACGTAGAGGGCAAGCAACAACAGGATCTGTGAGCTAACACACTTGATGGTATTGAATAAGGGAACTTAAAAACAGTACTCACGAGGACGAGAAATACCACTTGAATGTCAGCAAGCCCACGAACCCTGTTGATCAAACAGGGACCCAGAAAGGCTATAACAGCAATGGGAGGATAACTAAATACATAAGACTCAAGACAAGGGCCAAGTAGTAATAGTGATTACAGAATAGTGAGGAAAACATAGGCATTCAGACAGGAGCTAGCTACAACAGCACACCACACCTAATAATCAATGGTAAATAAATGCAGAAGTGCAAGGGAAAACATGGAATGGATTCCATGAGAAAGTAAAGGAACAGGAGCAGGGAAAAGGAAATTACAAAGGCAAACTTCCCCCACCCATCCAAGGAAAAAGGAAGAAAGCTAAATCTATAAAGAGGAAAGACTAAAGCATCAAGGTTTACAGCAGCAAAGGACAAAGTCAAAGAAATATAGAACAGAGGCAAACTGGGCCGAACCAAAAGGGAAAGCACTGAGAAATGCTGCCTGCAAGCAGAGGAAGACAGAAAGGGAATCTAGGAAGCAGAAATCAATTAAGCACATAAATTTGAAATCCAGGGATAAGGAACAAGGAATAGAAACTTGGAACTAAGCACAAAGCTAAGAACCAGGAACAAGGAACAAGGAACCAGTCACAAACAGGAATGCTGCATCAATGCCCAGCGCTGGACTGAAGCAAACTGAGGCTTTTAAAGCTGCTAAACAAGCACACGCCTCAGGTGTGCTGCTTGCTGCACCTGCAGCCACGGGTGTTGCCTATCCTCCACCCAGCCTTGTCCTGCAAGGGTGGAGGTGAAGCAGTGGGCCAGGCATTCTGGGAAGCATAGTCATTTGATTAAAGCAGCATGCTGGCTGCCAAAACCTGGAATGGATCCGGAAGGGAAGTAGCTTGGAAAATAAGGATTTAGCGTTCCCAATTCATCACAGCACTGTAGCATAAGGTTCGGAAGGAAAGTCCAGTAGGAAATAAACCCCAAATCATGCCCCCAAGTGGTGTGAACGGGAGCAAAGGGAGCGAATTGTGACAATTCCAGCTGCAAGAGTCCTTACCGACACCAGGGACTGATGTAATTCTTCATTTAACTCCTGAGCAAAGGTCCATTTATGAGAGCATGAAGGCAGTCCCACTCAGGAAGTTCTGCAAAACCGCACAAGAGTATCTCAAGAGCTTCGGAGAGCTCGGAAAGAAAAGTGGGCAGACAAATGAAGCATTCACACACTTGTCATTGAAATATCTGAGCGGGTGGGCGACTGGTAAGAAAGTTGACACATTTAAAGGGATGTACAATTTGATTACGTGTGAGCATGTGTTGAAAAGGTGTGAGGTTGACCTACACCAGCATCTTGTGGACAAGACTATCACAGACCCTAGGGAGCTTGCGAAGGCAGCCGACAGGTTTAGAGTTCTCAAGTCCAGAAAAAGGCTCAGGTGAACACAACCAAACCAGAAGAAAAATCGGCGAACAAAAAAGTAAACAAGGATGGGAAAGACAAAGGTCCAACCCAATCCTCTTCAAGGTCAAGTCCCCAAAAGAACTAAGGGATCCCCCCAAACTATAGTTCAGCCGTGCACACTGAAAAGAAGGGCGCAGGCACCCCTAACACTGGGACAAATGCGTTCTCACCACCCAAAGGTTGTTTCGTGTGTAAGGAGCTGGGCCATAAGAAAGGGGGTCCTGCTTGCAAGGGCTTACCCAAGCAAGCCATAGTGAATGTTGGACTCATGGAAGAGGCCATCATTAGTGTGGGCCTCTCAGAGGAGGATTTCCCACTAGGCCAGGGAGTGGCTGAAGGAGGCTTGGTTACACTGAGTGGGAACAGTACCAGATCTCCAGAAGAGACCCCAGTTCCAAATAATACTCAACCCGATCTAGAACATGTGTATATCAATGGACACAAAACTCCTGTGGACCGAGACACTGCGGGTAGCATCATTACTATCACCAGGCAGTGGGTACAGCCAGGACAGTGTATTGCTGGGCCCGATTTGTGTGTCATTGGTTTTGATGGTAAGAGTAAGTGCCCCTTGGCGATAGTAGAGTTCAGCTGGCGAGGTGAAATGACCCAGCACCATCTAGCGGTGAAAGACTCCATACCTGTCCCATGTCTGTTGGGTAATGATCTTCCAGATCCCGAAATAGTCACAGCGGCTTCATGATTGAGAGCCAGACTGAACACTCTAAGAGCCTTTGGGCCTGGAGTGCTTCCAGAGGGCTTGTTGGAAGGACGTCGTGGCCGGTAGCCTCTAGTCCAGTTCCACAGGCTACTGAGTTCCCTACTCCTGTGGGGAGGGGCTAGCAGCCACGTGGGACTCTACTTTGGTAGCAGGGGACCCTGTGACTTCAGAGTTGCCTGGCACAGTGCAGAAACCTGATGTTGTGGACCCACTGGGCACAGATCTTGAGGGCCTGCCCAAGCTTGATGACTTTGTATCAGCTGGGGGCCCAGATCAGACTGACTTCTACACAGCCCGGAAAGGGTGTCCCACTCTGGCGGGTCTGTGGAAGCAGGCGGAGGAGCAGGCTATGGGCGAGGCCCTTGGACTGTACAAAGTGTACTGGGAGGATGGACTCCTGTACAGTGAGCCAAACGGATTCTGAGGGCGCGGACACCAGAAGGTTGGTGGTTCCCCAATGCCAAAGAAAGTTTCTTTTGGATTTGGCTCACCAACTTCCTTTAGCGTGTCACTTGGGAATGACTAAGACATCAGACCAGTTGTCTGCGCACTTTTACTGGCCGCAGTTTGGCGTTAAGGTTAAGGAATTTGTCCGTTCCTGCCCTACTTGTTAAGCTTCTAGCAAGTCAGGTGGTGCCACAAAGGCCCGCTTAATTCCACTACCCATGGTTGGGCACCGTTTTGAGAGAATAGCCATGGATATTGTGGGTCCTTTGGATCCTCAAACCAGCTCAGGGAACAGATATATCTTGGTGGTGGTGGACAACACCACTAGATACGCTAAGGCTGTTCCTCTGAGGAGTATCAAAGCCCATGTGGTTGCGAAGGCTCTGATTGGGATATTGCCCTGTGTTGGATTCCCCAAGGAAGTTGTTTCTGACAGGGCCTCAAACTTTATATCAACATATATGAAGGCTATGTGGGAAGGGTGTGGAGTCACCTACCGGTCCTCTACCTCCTTCCATCCACAAACCAATGGGCTTGTTGAGCGGTTCAACAAGACCCTGAAAGGCATGATATGGCTTGGAAGAGCACCTGAGGACAAAATGGGATATTCTCCTGCCATGCCTTCCGTTTACCTATAGAGAGGTGCCACAGACCGGAGTAGGGTTTAGCCCCTTTGTGCTTTAGTTTGAACACCCTGTATGAGGTCCCCTCAATCTAGTGAAGGAGGGATGGGAAAGCAAACCCTCATCCCCATCACAAGATGTGGTGGACTATGTACTCGGCATTCGGTCTAGAATGGTAAAGTACATGGAACAGTCAACAAAGAATCTGAAGGCCAGTCAGGAGCTGATGAAGCACTGGCACAACCAGAAGGCCACAGTGACAGTCTATTCTCCAGGCCAGTGGGTGTGGATTATGGAGCATGTCAAATCCAATGCCCTTCAGGATAAGTGGACTGGGCCTTACTGTGTGCTGGAAAAGGTCAGTGAGGTGAATTATCTCTTTGACGTGAAAGGACCTAAACAGATGTGCATGGTCTTTCACGTCAACCGGCTAAAACTCCATTATAGCCGGGATACCTTGGTCATGGCATTAGTGACTGATGGAGAGACTGAGGAGGAGACCAATCCCCTCCCAGACCTTCTGCACACTGAAGCCACAGATGGGTCAGTTGAAGGTGTTAACCTTGCAATGGACCTGTCTCTTAGACGCTCCTCGGCACATCAGAACACTGCTAGCACCCCCACAACACCTTCCCCGGTTTCCCACACTACTCCCTCCAGGTTTCGAGACTCACGTGATTTGGTTGCACCACAGGACCGAAAGCTCTGTACCGGGTGCAATGTATGTGCCCGGTTGCAGCCCTTCCTGCATTGGCAGTTGCCATGGAGAGCACACAGCAGAAGGGGCGGCAGAACGCTTCCGCATCGAACAGTCGTCTGCTCACGTGACTCAGAGCGACGTTTCCCATGTGACGATGGAGGGCGTCACGTGACCCGGAAGCGCAGAGTACATAACGCTTGATACACGGAGCACTCACCGCTTCTCAGCTGTCTTTCGACTCTGTTTGGCGCTACGTCTGGACTTTGCTCTTCTGGTTTACCTTGACTTTGGATCACTCACCTGGACTCCCTCGGATTATCCTTTGTGCCTTTGCTTGGAACTGTTGACTCATCGCTGAACCTCGGCCCGTCCCTCACTTGCCTTCGGATCATCCCTTTGAACTGTTTTGTCTCCACTACGCCATTGCCATTTGAGGGCTCACGCTACGCCTCCAGCCCTTGATTCAGGTGGGCTGTCCTGTACCCACGTGTGACTCCGGTCCCCCTTGTTCTGGGGACTACCTCTCATCTGAGTCTCGAACCTCCTTCACTAGGTCTCCCGGGTTTTCCAACTACCGGATAGGTAAGATTATTCAGACCCTGTGATTCTTGTATTTTATTGTATTCGCCTGGTACTTAACCCCGTTCTTTCTGCAGCAGCATCGGTGTTCCTGAGGTTCCGTGGATCCGGGAAGCAACATCTCCCACCTGTGGCTCCAAAGGTCGCACAGCGGGGTTCTTGTAGGTTCCCCTGTGCGTCACTTGGGGACGGAGGTATCAACGGTCTACACGACACTCAAGTCAGAACACTGTCAGAACAGCAACTGCCAGTTACTGGGACAGTTTGCCCGTCTGTTTTCTCTGACTCTTGGTTATGCAGATTGGTGTACCCATGATGTGGACATTGAAGACAGTAAGCTGGGGAAGAGTATAATTCACTGGATGTCCGATAAGGTCAGGGACACCATCAAAGAGGAAGTTTCCAAGATATTGTCCCTAGGAGTGCTAGAGCCATCACACAGCCCCTGAACTAGCCCAGTGGTACTGATCCCTAAAAAGACTAGTAGTGGGAAGACTGAAGATTGCTTTGGTGTGGCCTACAGGCCTGTCATGAAGGCAGATGTTCGCCCCATTCCTCAGACAGGTGAGCTCATTGACAAGCTCAGCGCTGCCAAGTACATGATTACTTTTGACCTCACATGGGGGTATTGGCAGATCGTCTTGAAGGAGGCATTCTCAACACCGGAAGGACATTATCAGTTCAATGTGATGCCCTTCGGATTGAAGGATGCCCCTGCCACTTTTTAGAGAATTGGTAACCAGGTTTTGTCTGGACTGGAAAACTTCAGTGTCACCTATTAAGATGGCATTGCTGTGTTCAGCCACTCCGGGGAGGATCATGTATGCCACCTGAAACAAGTGTTTCAGGCACTACAAAATGCAGGCCTATCAAAGCCACGAAGTGCCAGATAGCGCAGGATACCATGACTTACCTAGGCCACCTGGTCGGTGGAGGTACGAAACAACCTCTCAAAATGGCCAGTATGAACGTCACTAAATACACAACGTCCCATTGGCTACACAAACTATAGGACCCTTAATTACGAGGTCCTCTACAATAAGTTGGCTTCTAACCCCCGTCAGTACTTTTCCACCTAGGTCTAGCAGCTTGCAGTCTGAACATCCAGGTGCTGGTGAGCTCATCTTAACACTAGCTTCCCACCAATTAGCATATCAATCCATCATCACTTCAGTGGTCTAATGTCAATAAGTGCTTTCAAGGTCGGCCTTGAATAAGTTTAAGGAGTGTGGGTACACTCTGCCCTCATGTGTAGGTGTGACCACCTCGTTCATCCAACTTCATTCTTCCACGTGACTGGTGACCATGGAATCAAGCTTTTTAGTGTATTAAAATACTATTTTCTAATTGTCCTCTGACATATTTTGTTTTGTTCATGCCTTCTAAACAGGAGTCCTGTTCTTTCACACGATTTGTATCTAATGTCAGTTCACTCCAGTTTGATATGACCTTGGCTCCTTTTGCTCATCCAACTCTTTCTGCTGAGATTCATTTTATAATTCAATTCTGCTTTTTTAACTGTGACACACTGAAATGAGGCCTTCTTATTAATGTCCAGCACTGCTATAATGTGCAGTGGAAACATCCATCCTTTTCTTTTATAGATCCAAACTTTTATCGCGCCGACTAAACGGCGTAATGTTGAGCCGCACTCCCAGAGTGGAATTCCGCTTTCAGGTTCCAAACTTGCATACCACAGATTGCACCGCAGTCCAAATCGGTTAAAATCACCATTATTCAAAAAGAAAATATTTTAAAATTTGCATGGAAACTTCCAACCCTCGCCCAGCCTGACGAAAGTCCTCCACAGATGACGCGTTTCGCTACAGCTTGTAGCTTGGTCACATGATCTTGCCAACATCTTGGACACACCTTTATTCCCTTTCCCCCGCCAACCGTTGTCATTCCATCGTATTCGAGATGGAAGTAGAGAGAGGACTGGATTCGTTTTGCGGCAGTCCTGCCCGATGTTATACTGCCGCTATTACGGAATATATTCTGCAGCAGTTTGACCTATTTATCTACATATATGCCCCATCGTGCAATCATGTTGGTGACCCTGTTTGCTGCCAGCCTCATGTGTTTTATACCTAATGAGGTGGCTACTGCTTCGGTGCTCCAGTGCCTTTGAGGTGTCAGATGTGTTATAACAGGTACCATGCCATAATTAAGTTCATGTCATTTATCAAAGTATGTCGAAACCTCTAACAATGCCTTACTATATTATATTGTCTAATCTGTATGTGCAGATGTCATAAAGTGCGTAATGCAGATTCTTATTACGGCAGTTTCTCTGCCTCGTCTCATAATTTCCTTAAAGTGCATAGTGCAATTCCATACATAGGATGGGGATAACAATGGTATAGTATATTATAAATCCATATATCTAATGAGCCGTGTCAGTATGGTGATGACTAATCTGGTACCTCAATAGTGAAGTGCAAAGTCCACTCCGTTGAGTGGCAAACCTCATATGTGGGCCTCTAATATGAACAGGCTCAATACAAGCATTGTTCTTCACGTATGTTTAGTATAAAGTGCATGGTGCATCCCATATTAATCCTATGGTACTCATATTCATATGTGAGCCTCTAAAATGAACAGGCTCAATACAAACATAGTTCTTCATGTAAACTTAGCATAAAGTGCATAGTGCATCCCATATTCATTATACGGTACTCTATCTAAAATGCCTTTGCATTTTCACATAATGTGTGGCAGTGTGCCTATCTCAAGGGCACAAACACATGGTTAATGATTTTGGGAAGAGCAAACAACAAGGAGGTGTATGGGATTAATCAAGGTGTCTAATAATGCTTCTAAAAGGATCTCCACCATACAAAAATTGGTGGGAATAATTAAAATGTTACAAGAACAATAATATTAAACAACAATATAAGGGAATTAGCAATCCATCAAATACTAAACAGACGATTCTCAAAAGATTGTGCAAAAGTGTCACCGGTACAGTACTTATTTCATTAATCATTCACCCAGGAATGTATACGTTCCTCATCGATCTTGTGTCCTAACAGAGTCTTGCTCTCAAAGTCAATAATGTATCGTGTTTCCCGTTGCCTCAACAGTTTTTCTCTGTTTCCTCCCCTTAGTCCAATGTTAATTTGTTGTAACCCCATAAATGTAAAGTCACATAGCTTCCCTTCATGTTTCTCCCAAAAATGTTTAGCTATCGGGTATGCAAAGTCATGATTTTTAATTGCTCTGATATGGTGTTGGATACGTATTTTCAGCTTGCACTTGGTGCTTCCAATGTACAATTTCTTGCATGTGCACTTAAGTGCGTACATAATGTACTCCGATTCAGAGGTGATTCTTTCTGTGATGGTAATAGGTTTTTTGAGTACTGGATGTAGATAAGTAGAGCACTCATCCGCAAATTCGCATATCTTGCATTTTGTGCATTTGTAGAAACCCTTATTCCTGCGGTTTAACCACATGGATTGATGGGGAGTTATTTCAGGTGCCATGAAGCTGCTGACTAACCTGTCTTTGATAGATTGACATTTCCGAAATGAGAAATTAGGGTAGCTACCCAATGATTGTTTCAGATCTATGTCCACCACCAATGTGGTCCAGTGCTTCCGAATGATGTTTTTGATAGCCTTCACTGATTGTCCATATGTTAGAATAAGGCGAGTTGCTTCTTCTTTATCTATACTCTGTGTTTTATCTGTATGATCCAATAACAGCAGTGATATATCGTACTGACGTGCTTTCAAATACGCTCGTTGGATGATTTGTTTGGGGTAGCACTGTTTCTTAAAACCCCATGCTGTCATTTTGCTCTCCTCGTCATAGCTACCCACTTTGGAGCAATCCCTCTGTAAGCAGATAAACTCGCCGTAAGGGATACTCCAAATCAGATTTTGGCTATGTGCACTTTTTGCATGTAATGGAGCGTTGACTCCAGTGGGTTTCCGAAACAATTTTGTTTGAATTTTCCCATCTTCTATAAGGACTGTCACATCCAGGAAGACCACCGCTTTGGGACTGTGTGTCTCAGTGAATTGTAGGTTGTGACTATTGATGTTCAAATGTTTCACAAAGTCCCTCCATTCTCCAGGAGTGCCCTTCCAAATGATAAAAAGGTTGTCAATATAGCGATGACACATGACCACATTGCTTGTAAACTTTTCATTTTCTTCTTTCCAAGCCTCATACCTTTCCCAGTACCCCATAGTGAGGTTTGCATAAGACGGGGCAAAGGTCGTGCCCATCGCAGTTCCCTGTTTTTGTCTGTAGTATTTTTGATTAAATAAAAATACATTATTCGTCAAACACAGATGGATCATGGCCTTGATCATTTCTGAATGTCGAGTGTAATTTAGTGATCTGGTGTTCAAAAAGTATGCACAGGCCTTCAATCCTTGTTCATGGGTGATTGATATATATAGGGAGACGACGTCCATCGTTGCTAAAAGGAAATCCGGGTCCCACGGCAGATCATTGATTTTCAGCAAGAAATCCTTTGTGTCCCTCAAGTACGAAGGTAATGTCAAAACAAAGAGGAAAAGAGATCCATCGATATACTTTGACATATTCTCTAACAATGAGCCTGTAAGTGTGACAATGGGTCTGCCTGGGGGTTTAGGGGCACATTTATGGATTTTGGGAAGGAAGTATATCGTTGGTGTGGTGGAGTGAGATTTATAGAGGAAACTCACATCTTAATCTTCCAACATCCCTTTGGTGCTTGCCGCAATCTAGTCACTATAAAGCTAGCCTCAAGATTACTGAAGATTACTTTGTCTGCCTGCGTTTCAGTTGCATCTGTACACGTTTAAACTAACTTAATATCTTCATCTGTTTCTATGGCATAAGCTTCTTCACCTTGATCCCAAGATGACACTTATCCTTGATACTTTCTTGATGCCTTATAGAATATCTGCATTCTCTGGTCTCTGCATCTCTTCTGTAGATGTCAGCTCAATTCTGTGTGATGTCACCATTTGCGTTCATTCAAATGGCCATCATATTTTCTTGTACGCTGGTACGGTTTTCTCAATGGGTACCTTGCCTCCGAGATCTTCTTAGGTATTTGTACTTTCACTGGTGCTGCACAGAGTCCATATTCTGATCTTTGTCTGTTCAACTGCTCCGTGTATGTCTCATACTCTGGTTTCCAACAGACAGGTCAAAACGAAAAACGAGTGGGCACCACAAATGTTCAAGTCTTATTTGAAAAGTATGATTTTTAGAACAGGTTCCAACAGACAGGTAACATGGGCGGGGCAGTTGGATTAGAGGTACTTGGCTCCTCTACACCAGGGGCAGGCTTTGGATGGGGAGTTATTGACCCTTCGGCAAGGTTCGCAGGATTTGTTGGTATACATTTCTACCTTCAATTGACTCATCACTGAGGCGAATTGGCCTGAGGCGAAAAGGACTATGCTGTTCTACCAGGGCCTCTGTAACAAACTCAAAGACATCCTAGCTCAAGTGGTCATTCCGCCTGGACGCAGTTCAGAATATATAGACCTGGTGCTGCAACTAGATAATTGGTTACAGGAAAGGAGGACTGGTCAATCCCGTTCAGAGGGGCGTCCCTTGTACATACGCCCATGTGAGGCACCTTCACGCTCTTTGGAAACTCCACCGGAACCCATGCAGTTGGGTAGTGTTAGAGGGTCATTGACCAAGGAGGAGAGGGAGAGACACCATTGACAAAAACTCTGCTTGTACTGTGGCAAGGCAGGCCACTTTTTGAAGGACTGTCCTAGTAAGTCACCTAGAAAGCCCCTAGCAGCAGTCGAGGTCGACTCATTAGATCCAAAGAAGATTTCAGAAAACTCTACGACTCAACAAGAGTATGGATCAGCTTGTTGAGGAAGGAGAAGACATCAACGGTCTCACATTTCACCACACCAGTAATCCTCATCAACCCAGAACAAACACGGGGGGCATGGCCAACTGCCATGTGAGGAAGACGTCCTTACTCAGAGCTCCGACAGATCCGGCATAGTAATGTCCTGTTACTAGGTGTTAATGCAGCCACTGAAAGCAGAACTATAGCTGCAGTATCAATGGGGGAAGCTGTTGGTCGAAGATCGAGCCGAATCATACTGCCTGGAGGCAGCTAAACCATAGGGTCCAGTCGCGAGCAACGCAGCACACACAAAGGGAAATTGGCAGCTGAAAACACAAAGACTGATAGGGCTGACGAATGATACGGAGTCATCCAGACTTTCTGGAAGCAGAGACGGACTGCAAGAGTAAGCATGCACCCAGCTGTGCGTACTCGGATGCCACGGATGTCACCACTGGAATAGCGGCGTGGAGGTGCACGTTAGACATTGGAGTGCCAGACTAAGGAGCCGAATCCGAACACAGGCTGATGCCTGAAGCTGCAGTCAGTGAGCACCACGCCAGCACCCCGGCCGGACCATCGACTGTGGAGAAAGGAGGAGCTGGCTCCCTGGGTGCGCAGTGGCGGACAGCTGATCGGGGTAAGAAGCCCACAACCCCCCGGCGACCAACCAACGGGGACTGCGAGCCGTGGTACTGCCAGAGGGTGAAGTGATAGCAGAGAAGCCCGGGGCCGCGCAGAGCTGTAAACAAAGCGGCGCAGTGAGAAAATGGAGCGGGCACCGTGCCAGAGGTAAGGAGTGGTGGAGAGAGCCCCGCATATTAAAGTAATTGAATACTGATGCAGATGGGCACCCCCATTACCCCTGTTGCCCCCACTCATAGACTTGATAGGGAAACGTGGCGCTCGCAGCATTCATGTGCCAAGGATTGATTGACTTGCAGCAGCAGTGGGAAGGTGAAGCTCCAAGACTGACGTGCCTGCTAAGAGTGCAGCAGGAAATCTACAGATAAAGGGCGGCCAGGCCCATATCCCAACATAAAGCACCATGGACGAGCAAGGATCCAGTGGAGGGGTGACTAGGCCCTTACCATAGGCTGGAGCACTGGCTGACAGGAAAACAAGCCCATAACAATGCTGTCAGCCCCTGGGGGAGAAGAAAGGGTAAGCATCCATTGCTGGTAGAAAAGGGCCTGCATACAGAGAATGGTGGAAATGAAGGGCATGTTGCATAAGTTTGTCTTGTTTGGCATGAAGATAAAAATCTCGAGCGTGCAGAGTGAATGTATATAAGGGGCGCAGTGACACATGATCAGGTTCCCAGAAAATTGCGAGGTGGTCTGGTGTAGATCCCGCCCGCTATCCGGAAGGATTTGGACATCCTAAATAGTAGCACAGACCCTGCCACAATAGTGCGTGCACACAGCTGACGCTAGAAGACAGAGCAAAAGATGGCGGCCAAGAACAACAAGACCAAAGGCAAGCAGGGTACCCTAGACCTCGTTGCCAAAAGCCCTCCAGGACAGCAAGAGGCAGACAAAGAAGACATGGGACAAGCGCTGAGGTCAATGGTAGACGAGTTGAAGCGAGAGATCCTGGGAGCCATTTCAATGCTACAAACAAAATTGGAGGCCAAGATAGAGACGGTTAGAATTGATGCAGGACTTTTGAGACAGGACGTCCGTGCGATTGCAGAGCGCACCACTAAATTAGAGGAGCAAGTCAAGAAGAACACGGAAGCAAAGACTGAAGCAGCCAAAGACATCGACATCCTACAACAGAGGGTCAAGCAGTTTGAGGACAGAGTGGAGGAGGGGGAGGGGCAAGCCCAAAGGAATAATGTGCGAGTCGTGGGACTGCCGGAAGGGATGGAAGGGGCTGACCCAACCTACTCCATTGAAAAAATGCTGCTTCAGGAAATAGGAGCTGGTGAACTCACGCCAGGATTCACAATAGAAAGAGTGCACTGCTCCCTTGTTAAGCGCCTGCTGCCAGGAGCCCCGCCGAGACCCGTAATAGCCAAGGTGCTTAATTTCAAAGACCGAGAGAAGATCCTGGCCTTCTCCAGATCGGGAGGAGCGATACAGAGAGCGTTGGCCAAGATAGCAGTCTACCCGGACTATACTTTTCAGATCCAGAGCAGGAGAGCCCAGTACATTGCGCTTAAGGCCAGGCTCCTGAAAGCGGACTTAAAATACATGCTACTGTACCCCGCCAAGCTGGAGGTATACAACGAAAGTCCCTCTTCTTTGAAACGCCGCAGGAAGCGCAAGAATGGATGGACAGTGTGCAACTCCCGGGGATGGCAGATCAAAACCAGCGCACCCAAGAATAGAATGATGCCAGAGGCAGCGAAAGCAGCAGACCCCATGTGACATTGTGTACACCCTCAAAGGGCAGAAGGACTTACGCAGTATGCATAACTTAGAAACAATAATTGGACGTAACAGGGAAGCTGTATAATAAGTGATGAAGTAGCAGAAGCAGAAGTGTGAGTTACGGAAACTCAGTATTGAGGGCACCTAGAGTGGACTTGCTACCCCCTCATAGATGTAGTTATTGGGCTACCATACAGGGCCCGCCCATAGGGCACCAGGAGACCAGTCTTGAGACCAGGTTGAATGGAGAGGAAACGGGAAAGTCCTTGCATGCAAGTCATAGCGGGACCAGTTAAGGCTGAAGTTGGTTTGCAGTGGGGGTTGGGGAAAGGGGGAGGCAGAGGGGATACAGCCCGGCATATAGGATTTTAGGTTGTTTTAAACTTCTACTGAGGCTTGAAATGGGATGGAGGCCACATTGATGTCTTCAATAATTTCCATTAATAGCAGGCACGATTAAGGTAATGTCCTGGAACGTCAGGGGGCTCAATAACTATGTGAAACGCAAGAGGTTGTATACATATATCAAGCAGAATAGGGTGGGGATAACTTTGTTGCAGGAAACGCACCTCGATGCGCCAAAGCTGAGAAATTTGGAAAGGGCGTGAGGAGGCGTGATGGTGGGTTAAACATACTCTACATATGCCAGAGGGGTGCTCATTTGGGAAGACCCCAAGATCCCATTTAAAGTGTTGACTACAAAAATGGACATCAAGGGGAGGATGGTATTGCTACACGGGAGGATAGAAAACAAAGAAATTTGTATCTTAAACACATATGCCCCGACTCATGATGCCACAGTGTTCATCAGGTCACTGTATATGAGGTTGGAACCATACAGAGCAGGGGGGTTGTTCTGTGGAGGAGATTTCAACTGCACCATTGATCCCACTAAAGATCAGTCGGACGTGGAACACAAAAAACCATCCCCCCGGCTAAGGTGCTAAATGCTCTATTGACGCACTTACAATTGAGAGACCTGTGGAGGGTGCAACACGGGGAGGAGAAGGTGTATTCCCATTATTCAGCCCCACACAAGGTGTACACATGGATAGATTACATGCTCGTTGGAGAGGAACATGTGGTTGAATTTTCTGAATTGGAATATTTTGCCAGAGTACTGTCTGATCACTCCCCACTTGTGGTGAAATGGAGAGTGTCCCCACCAAGACCTCCTATCCCTACTTGGAAACTAAGGAGCGAATCACTTCCAGATGTAGCATTTTCTGAACACATCAGGAAGAACACTGTGGACTACATCACAGTAAATGAAGGGAGCATAAAGAAGGTGAGCACAGTTTGGGAGGCATATAAGGTGGTGATCAGAGGGGAAATGATAGCTGAATCCGGAGGAGTTCAGAGAGAGATCACTAGGGAAATGGAAAACATAGAAGGTAAATTGAGAATACGGGAGGAGAAAGGGTTCCATGTAATAATGTCGCCACAAAAATCTCGCCATACAAAAATATCGCTGAAAAATGGCCGTTTCTTGTGGCGACATTATTGCATGGAACATGTGGGGGACACCACCGCAACCCCCAAATTATTATTTTTTTTTATTTATTTTTTTTCTTTTATTTTATTTTTTTATTTTTTTGCCCCTGTCCCCATATATATGGTCACCCAAATAATATCGCCATGACCGTTTCCCGGCGATATTATTTACGGCGACCATATATATGGGGATAATATTACCTGATACCGGGGAAAGCCAGGCACGACCAAGAAAACATAGAGGAAATAATGAAATTGAAACAAGAATGTGTGGCGCAATGGGACAGACTAGGTAAGTTCAGTTATATGAAGTACCTCGAGAGAAGTCACGCACAGGGGGACAAACCTGGGAGAATGCTTGCTTGGTTGTGCAAACACAATGATATAAAACCCCCTATATGCTCAGTTCAGAAAATAGACCTTCAAGAGGTGAATATACAGGAGGGGATAAACATAGTGTTCTCTGAATATTATAGAAAGCTATTGCACAGACCCCCTGAACAGGGAGGAAAGACATATTAAAGATGTCCTGGATCTTATATTTCTACCTAGACTCGATGCTTCCCAGGCAGAGCCACTGGAGGTACCCATAACCCCAGAAGAGGTAGAGGCCACAATTATAACGCTCCCCATAGGGAAAACACCAGGTACAGACGGGCTCCCAAGCAAATTTTACAAAGCCTACAGTGAGGTCCTGGCACCGCTACTGGCGAAAGTGTACAATAAGGCTTACACAGACAACATCTCCCCCGGGAGTATGAGGGAAGCCCTGATACATTCACTACTCAAACTGGGCAAATTAAACATGGACTGTGGATCCTATAGACCACTGTTGCTGCTAAACCAAGATAGCAAGATCCTGACAGCCATCCTAGCGAACAGACTGCGCAAAGTGATACACATTTTGATCCATCAAGATCAGACAAGGTATGTACGTGGTAGGAACATAACAGAGAACCTCAGTAGACTGCACCATGTGATCTACAGCACTGCAGATAGTGACCTAGTAGGTGCAGTGGCTTCCCTGGATGCAACAAAAGCGTTTGACTCGGTACGTTGGGACTGGTTGTATGCTACTATAACAAGGATGGAGATTGGGCCACAGTATAGAAGGTGGGTTAATTTGATGTATACGGAACCAATGGCCAGGGTGCGGATGGGTAGTACGTACTCGGAGGCATGGCAGTTATACAAGGGCACACGACAGGGAGGCCCACTGCCCCTGATGCTGTATATCATAGCTGCGGGTCCCATGGCAGAATACCTGCGACACGAATATGGAGATTCAGGTATACATGTAGGCGGGGTGAGATGCGTGGTGTCCATGTACGCTGATGATGTTTTATTGTATCTGAATGACCCCGAGCGACCTCTCCCGTACATCTTGGAGGACCTTGATAACTCTAGCAGGCTAACGGGTATTGAAATAAATAAGACTAAGTCATGCGTGTTTCCACTGGCAGAGTTGGCTAAGAGGACCGCAGAGGACCTTCCATCCCTCCCTTTGCCTTAGAGCAGTACTACAATGAGTTATTTAGGCATCAATATTTACCATGACCCCAAACAAGAACACACATTTTATACAATATACGCAAGATTTGGATTGGCTAAGTCAAGGAGTTTTGGGGTAAGTTGCTCTTGTCAGTGATGGGAAGAGCGGCATTGCTGAAAATGGTTGCACTGCCGAGACCCATGCACTGCTTCATGAACGTCCCCTGTTACATCCCAAAGCACTATTTCAGTGATCTTGGGAAGATGTGTAGGGGGTTCCTATGCAGGATACAAAGATTGTATGCACAGGGGGGGCTTAAGACACCAAATTTTGAGCTATATTACCTAGCGTGCCAACTGCAACATGTAGCAAAATGGATGGCAGGTGACCCCACAATGGAAACTGGACTATTGCAGCCAGCCATAAGGGGGAGGTATACGAGAGACCTCCTCTGGATTCCTTCTCTGGAACTGACTTGTACCCCTTATTTGGTTAAACTGGGAACAAAAATTTGGAATATGGCTTGTAGGAAAATGGGACTAGTGGACCCGATTGCGCCTCAGATACCGATAGCGGAAACCCTGGGAGCGAGACAGGGCGATAGAGCGGTTATCAGAATGTGCTAGGAAGAGTGTGGAGTAGTCACACTGGGAGACTTATGGGGAGATGGGGCATGGCTGACATTTGAGGAACTACAAAAAACTTCTGGCCTGCATGCAGGGCAATTACTCTTGCATAATGCGGTACTGAAGGGAGTAAGGGGGCAGTGGCCTGACAATGCAGAGGAAACGATAGGAACGCAGACATTGAATTGTTGCTCACGGTAGCTGAGTGTGGTCATGCTATTTCTAGAATATAGAAGATATTGCTAGACCAAACATCGATATCTGAACTGAAATGTAAAGGGAGATGGAAAAGGGATTTGGGGAGGACTTTGGAGGAAAGAGAGTGGACGAGAGTAATGGGATACCACAAAAAGGTCTCCTGGCATGCCAGGTTACAACTAATACAACTGTATGTAACGCATAGAGCATACCTCACTCCGGCTGTTATTGCAACATTTAAGGAGGCGTCAGACAGGAATGTCCGAGATGCAGGGAGGTGAATTCAGAGCTTATCCACATGTTCGGGGGCTGCCCGATTGTGCATGGGTTCTGGGACAGGGTGGCACATAAAGTAGCCCAGGGTGGCATTGAGTTAGACATACAGATGCCAGAGGCGTGCTTGCTGGGCAGATACAAGAAAAATGTGAAGGACAAACCGTAGAACAGGCTTAAAGATCTGATATACATATTAGCCAAGCAGAGTACAGCCATGAACTGGAAAAATGCTAGAGAACCTAGCTTCGCTGGGTGGTGGAGGGACCTAGATAAATGGATAAAAGCAGAAACCGGGACATGGTAAAAAGCATTGAGGGAACAAAGAACGGAAGCAAGCTTGGACATCCAGCGGTGGATAACTCTGACTGTGACATTATTGGCTGATGGGAGTACGGAAGAAACGACTGAACAGACATCGGGGGTGGGTTGCAGCAACAGGTTAAGAGGAGTTAGTAGGAAGCAGGGGCTGGTAGGGGTACAGTAGTATAGAATTGTTAGTATAGGTATGTGTTAATAGGTTTGAGTGAAATTCATTTTTTTTGTTTATTCACAAAATGCAAACAAAATTGTAAAAATAATAATAAGAACAACCACAGAGAATGCATGCTATGAAGCATATGTTGACTGTGGAGCAATAAGAAATTATATGGACCTGGCGAATAGGCATACCCGTACAACAGAGGGAGAAGGTAGACAACAAAGTCTTGTTTGATGGTTTGCAATTGTCATCTGGGCCAGGTAACCCAGTGTACTGAAGAGGTTGATCTGTTGTGTCAGGATGGTCACCGGGAGCACATAGTATTCGACCTGATCAATGCACCCCAGTTCCAGCTCATACTAGGCATGCCCTGGTTGGAGTGCCATAATCCGGTATTCAACTGGCGAACACACACAATGGTCTTCTCTGTTGAAAGCTTCCACACCTGTTGCGCAGTCGCACCCCTCGTTGCCAATTCACTGAGTTCAAGTGCTTCGGATCAAGGGAAGAAAAAACAGCTTGGACTGACCGGACAGTTGCCTGCGGTTTATGAAGACTATCAAGATGTATTCCAGAAAGAGCAGGCCAACACTTTACCACTGCACAGACTATATGACTGCCAGATAGACTTAATACCAGGGTCTCAGGTCCCATGCAGTTGCATCTACGCTCTCACTGAGAAAGAAAATCAGCATTTACTTGACTATTTGGACCAATACCTAGCAAATGGGTTTATTCAACCTTAAAAGCCCTCAGCCTCCTCAGCTCTCTTCTTTGTCCCTAAGAAAGAAGGGGACCTCAGGACCTGCATAGATTATAGAGGGCTCAACAAAATTACCATCAAGAACCGGTACCCCTTACCGTTGATTTCGGTACTACTGGACCAAGTGAAGAATGCCAAAATATACACCAAATTAGACCTCAGAGGGGAATACCACTTGGTGCGAAAGAAGGCGACAAGTGGAAGACAGCCTTCCGCACCAAGTTTGGGTTATTCGAGTACACCGTTATGCCCTTCGGCCTTTGTAAAGCGCCATGGCCTTCCAGTTCTTTATGAACTACGTTGTCAGAACCCGATCCCACTTCCAGCAGTAGGATGGATATCCTGGGGTTGGTGGTTGAACTTGTTGTGTAGCAGATGCATTTTCCCTACCAATGTACCCCTCTGATGTACTTGAATAAGAATCAGCAGAGGAGTCTATTAATCGGAAGATGTGGAGGATGCGCACAGGACACCAGAGGCTGCAACGAAAAGGCACAGAATCAAGACTACAAATTAGGATACTTGAAGTAACAATAATACAGTGAATGCACAACATTTCCTAACCTGATTCTTTGGTGTGAAAAAGGAAATCACTAGTGCCCTGTGTCAATTTAGAGGGTGTGTTCCTTCTGAAAACAGATAAACCCTGATTACTCAAAACTAGACAAAGCTCAAGAAAAGAGAACAGGGAAAACACTGGGTAAATCTTAACAACAGGTAATATGTTTGTATATTGATGGAGGTCCTCCGTGAGGTTTGTAGAATCCAAGAAAAACTGGCCCAACGGCACGAGGACGCCTAAAGAAACAAGCAGGTCTTCCAAGAGTCTGTAAGACCCTCCTATTCTGACGGCATGAGGACGCCTAGTAAATCCATAGAAGTGCATAGCAGAAGTCTCTAGTCCATGCACTTGTCCGTGAGGAAGGCATGCAGCAGGTGGCATGGTAGCAAACGTGAGACTAAACAAACCGGGAGTCAAGCCCAATTAAAAACTAGGTCATCTGAACAAGACCAGGGGGGAGGCAAGGCAAGGTCCAGTAAGCAGGCAAGGGGTCGAAGCACAACAGTAGGCACAGAAAGTAACAAAGACAAAGTACAAGATATGAAAGAGCTGCTGGAACATAATCAGAAGCACTGAGGTCCCACTAGGGCAGGGTTTAAGTCGAGTAGGTCACATGACGTGGACTGCGGCTTCTCTGTCGTGGCATTGGCCGTAGTGTACGCAGCGACTGCCAGCGTTTCCAGGCTAACCCCCAACACACTCGAAAAGACGCAGTGTGAACAAAGGGGATAGTTGTTGCCTGAAAATGGGCTCGTGTGCGGCCTGACTCCGGACAGTCCTTTATTGAAGTTCCCATTCTAGTCTTCGGTGTTAATCGAGGAACCTGTGCAGGGGGTGTGGCTCTGAACAGTCTCCTGACAGACATCCTGCAAGAACTCTTGGACGTCTGCGCTATGGTATACATAGATGACATCTTGATCTACTCAACCACTCTAAAAGAACATGTGCAACATGTAAGGGCAGTCCTGGAAAAATGAAAAACACCAGTTGTATACACAATTTGAGAAATGTTCCTTTCATGTGACCAAGGTGGAGTTCTTCGCTTTATCTTGAACCCACATGTAATCCAAATGGACAATCGAAAGGTGGAAGCAATTCTGCAATGGCCCTCTCCATCATCAGTAAAACCAGTACAGAGTTTCCTGAGGTTCACCAATTTTTACAGGCGCTTTATATCCAACTTCTCTAACATCGCACATCCAATTACCTCACTTCTCAGAAAGATCAAAACCTTCACATGGACCGCAGAAAAAGGAACATGCATTCAACCAACTTAAGCGACAGTTTACCCCTGCACAGGTACTAAGGCACCCGGATCCAGAGCTCCCAATTCTAGTAGAAACTGACACATCCAATGTGGCAATGGGTGCCGTGCTGTCCCAACAAGACCCCGAAACCCACCAATTGCATCCAGTAGCATTGTAGTCTAATAAATGTTCACCGCCCGAGCTGAATTAGTCAATAACAGATAAGGAGCTACTCGCCATCAAAGCTGCATTCAAGTAGTGGCAACATCACCTGCTGTGAGCACGTCATACCATCACAGTGTTCATTGGCCATCGCAATCTACAGTATTTAAGGATGGCCCAAGCGTAATCCCCGTGCCAGTCAAGGTGGGCCCAGTTCTTCACAGAATATTACTTCACAATAACATTTCCGGGAGTGAAAAACGGTAAAGCTGATGCTTTGTCCCGCAATGGATGGGATGCAGAGATGATGTGTATGCAGCCCCAGAACCAGTTGCAATAATTCCCGAAAATAAACTGTTAGGGATGACAAGTTCTACTCCACCTCCATTAGACCAGTTATGGGATGAAGGCAGACAATCCATGAAGCCAGAGCAATTGTAAACTTGGGTATCGCAGGATCCTCAACGAACTGAAGACAACGGCTTACCCTACTATCGAAACATTTTGTATTTTCCAGATTCACCTATGCAGCACAAGGCCCTGCACACCTATCATGATACACTGACAGCAGGTCACCCTGGAATCACAAAAACTAAAGCAAAGATCCAGCAGCACTTCTGGTTTCCCACATGGCGAAAGAACGTCATGCACTATATAAAGACCTGTGACGTGGGCGCAAGAAACAAGACGCCAAAAACTAAACCGCAAAGGATACTCCACCCATTATCCATAACACCTGCCCCAGGGTATATGATATCTTTGGACTTTACTGAGTTACCTGCCTGTAACGGATATAATACCATCCTGGTAGTTGTCAATCTCTTAACGGAAATGGCGCACTTCATCGCCCTGAAAGGATTACCGAACGCAGGAACCCTGGCACAAACATTCCTGACAAACATTGTACAACTGCACGGTTTCCCATCGGTAATCATCTCTGACCGAGGAAGCCAGTTTGTATCCAAGTTTTTGAAGAGTTGTGTTGACAAAGCCCAAATTGAAATCAGGCTATCCATCAGTCATCACCCACAGATCGGTGACCAAACCAAAAGGACCAACCAGACCCTAGAGCAATACCTATACTGCATGTTTGTACAGGCAGACAGCTGGGTCGACTTTCTCTGTGCAGCAGAATATGCTTAGAATAACAGTGCACACAGTTCCACTGGCTTCTCACCTTTCTTTTTCTTACATAAGAGGGATCCACGTCCCATAGCCCTAGATCCACCTGCACCAATGGAAATGCCCGGTATGACATGATTGCACACCAGTATCCGAGAGACCCTACAGAAGGCTACCAAAACTTTACAGGACACCAAGGCAGCTCACAAGCGGCTTGCTGATAAGTGAAGAATTGATGCCCCTGCATATGAAGTGGTGGATAAGGTCTGGTTATCAACAAAATACATTCAACTGAAGGGTTCAAAGAGGTTCCACCCAAAATACATTGCCCCCATCCTGCTATTTCAATTATTAATCCTGTGGCAATTATGTTAGGGCTGCCCAGTAAGTACTTGGAAATTAACAACATACATCTTGTATCTCAATAACAGAGGGGTGGGGGGCGTTTATATATTCTGAGGCCAACACGTGTCCCAGGATGAAGCACAAACCCAGACTGCATTTCAAGTCATAGACTGATTTAACATTATGTGTTAATCTCACTACAACCCATGTTTCAGCGCTTTTCTTTTCACGTACGTTTTAAAAACTCATCCTTTATTCATATGCATGGGCAAATACCTAAAATCTTCCACCAACTCAATGGAATTATGTTCCAACTTCCAAATAAAGTTACTGGCATGTCTCTGAAAAAAACAGAATTACAGTTTTTATCATGTTAATCTCAAGGGTAAGCTTTCTAGAGTAATAATTTCCGGCTTTATGTTTCTGTTTCCTCTGAACACCATTAGGGGTCAAGTCAAACTAAACTTCATCAGCGTATGCCAAGTATCTGATGGATTGCTGTCCCATGTTAAGGGGTACATTTCAAACACTTGCCAAGGTTTCCTCGATATCAGCAACTAGCAGTACCAACCATCGTTGCTCGGGTATGCATGTGGGGGTCTGCTATAGCCTTGTGTATGTTTTATTGTGTCATAACTTCCTATTTTTGGAAAATCGCAAATAAATCTGCAATCTCCCAAAATCACCTATACTGATAGCACAGGGCCAGACCCCGGTCCACCACTGTGCAGGGCGAATAGATGGAGTTGATCAAATTTCACTCACGCCAGTACAGCCCATACTAGTATGCCAACCTTGTGTCCTAACTTCCTATTTTTGGAAAAGTCTCAATCTCCTAAAATCGTCTATACCGATAGCACTAGGCCAGACCCCGTCTTGTGCAGGGTGAATGGGCAAATGGGTGGGGTTGGTCAGATTTCACCATTACCAGTGCACCCCAGACTGGTATGCTGACCTTGGGCCACAATTTCAGCCCACTAACAGTTATGGGACTGGAGACAACCCCGAACATACAAACGCACTTTCCCAAATATATATATAGATGTACAGAGATTGAAGTGGAAAGGTGCAAACACACTTCATGCCCTGATTAGTTATCGAGTCAGCTAATGGCTGTCTGGTTTTAGCCACACTTACATACTGCAACAACTGAATTCTGACCCTGCATGCAGCCGTATGCTGCTTCTGAACTTACTTTATTGTAACAGTGATTGTGACCACTATGTTACCGGCCGCCTGGCCTTGCACATTCGCTGATGGTACTAATGTTGAATGCATACATCTGCTCATTCCCTGCTCCCATTTCTGCTGCTTCCCTCTGCTTTGAGAAAAGGTGGACTCTAGCCACATGTCCAAACCTGTTCATCCAGCACCTCTGCTTCTATGCTGCGGACCACGAGGTTGCCCTTGCCAATCTGTATACTTGCACCTATTTGATCCTTCTGATGTCTGCATGTCTGATGTAGCCCCCAGTAACATGAGGTGCGGCTTTGCCAATCTGCATACTTGCACCTACTCTGTCCTATTTATGTCTGCATGTCTGATGTAGCCCCCGTAACATGAGGTGCAGCTTTACCGATCTGTATACTTGCACCTACTCTGTCCTACTGATGTCTGCATGTCTGATGTAGCCCTCCTGTAACATGACGTGAGGCTTTGCCAATCTGTATACTTGCACCTACTCTGTTCTATTGATGTCTGCATGTGTGATGTAGCCCTCCTGCAACATGACGTGAGGCTTTGCCAATCTGCATACTTGCACCTACTCTGTCCTATTGATGTCTGCATGTCTGATGTAGCCCTCCTGTAACATGACGTGAGGCTTTGCCAATCTGCATACTTGCATCTACTCTGTCCTATTGATGTCTGCATGTCTGATGTAGCCCCCCTAACATGAGGTGCGGCTTTACCAATCTGTATACTTGCACCTACTCTGTCCTATTGATGTCTGCATGTCTGATGTAGCCCTCCTGTAACATGACGTGAGGCTTTGCCAATCTGTATACTTGCACCTACTCTGTCCTATTGATGTCTGCATGTGTGATGTAGCCCTCCTGTCACATGACGTGAGGCTTTGCCAATCTGCATACTTGCCCCTACTCTGTCCTATTGATGTCTGCATGTGTGATGTAGCCCTCCTGTAACATGACGTGAGGCTTTGCCAATCTGCATACTTGCACCTACTCTGTCCTATTGATGTCTGCATGTCTGATGTAGCCCCCCTAACATGAGGTGCGGCTTTGCCAATCTGTATACTTGCACCTACTCTGTCCTATTGATGTCTGCATGTCTGATGTAGCCCTCCTGTAACATGACACGAGGCTTTGCCAATCTGCATACTTGCACCTTCTCCGTTCTATTGATGTCGGCATTTCTGATGTAGCCCCCGTAACATGACACGAGGCTTTGCCAATCTGCATACTTGCACCTACTCTGTCCTATTGATGTCTGCATGTGTGATGTAGCCCTCCTGCAACATGACGTGAGGCTTTGCCAATAAGTATACTTGTACCTACTCTGTCCTACTGAGAGGCATGTCAAGAGTATGCATCTACCAACCACCACTGCTCTGTAATCCACATGCGTGTCCTTGTACCTATGAACTGTAACAAACACTTACTGTAACTAGTGCCTGGATGCCTCAAGGCTTTGTGCGCTGAAATAAATGCAAAAAATAAATAAAAATAATTTTTAAAAAGATGCGATGCCCCCAAAAAAAAGATTAATCATTCCCTTTTCTAACTGGTATTTCCTTTTTACTGAGATGTAATAGCACACCAATGTCGCTAATTTCCAGAGATCTCATTGGCTCAGTACAAACCCGCCGCTCTATTGGCTTCGTTTGCATTTATATTTGGGATCTTAGCACAGTTAAAACGAATATAGTGCCCCGAGTCCTTACGCCGAAAGTTTACTCTCGTACAAATGCATTTTCTCCAGTAATATCTCTCACAATATATGTTTGTCATTCAGCAATATTATTACAGCATTGAACTAGGAAATCGTGTTCTCAATAGAACTCAAGTTGGCGCTTACAGGTTCAGGGCACTATATCCATTTTAGCCTTTGACTCTGAAGAATTGCGCCTTCCTTTTGGCGTCATATGCAGGGTCGGATTGGCCCGTGGCCGGGCCGAAATCGTCCCTGGGGAGTGGGGACCGGTTTCTGGCCACTCCTGGGCAGGTTTAGAAAAAAAGAAATTGAAAAAAAAAATCTTTTTTTTTCCAATTTTCTTTTCTTCTCAAAAAGCCTTTCATCCTTAGGTCGATAAATGAGTACTGACACAGGTTGGGTGATATTGTATTCATATTTGTTCCATAAAAAAGAGCTTAAGCATAAGTTCTATACAATAACATATTATCCTTGGGCGTCTGCTTGCATTCACAGTAATTTGACAATATGGGCCTATAGACACTGATTTTAATGATGCATATGGTGATCCATTCTTGTATGAAATGCATATCACATTAGTGAAATCATAATATTTTTCGTAGTGTACTTAGGGCCAATGCCATTTGATGCCACTTCCTATTTTGTCAAGGGGTGAAAGGTCGTGTTTCATCGCTTCCCGGGATGGTAATTTGCAGTGTGGGCAAATTACATCACTTCCTGTGATGTCATCAGAGGTCAAGGGTCGTGAGGCGAGGGGTGGGCCACTTTTCTGAGGAGAGGCCCGGTCACCCAAACTTGTGTTTGGGTGACCGGGCCTATTTCTTGTCCGAGTCAGACCCTGGTCGTATACTAAGGGGAAAGAAGATTTCCCTACCCGGGGCTCCTGAACCCCACAAGAACGTGGCGTTCAGAGGCAGGGTCATTCAAATATAAGGCGCAGCTCATACAGCATAGAAACCTAAACAGCGTTACTCTTCACCACAATTGACTCGCAAGCACGAAATTTATGTCGAGTATTTTTCAAAATAAAGCAGTCGCAAATATTAATGTCTGCTGGGCATTTGGTGACATCTAGTGTTAGCATTGAGAAATTGTAATACCTGAATTTGCCAATTTGAGTAGGGACCTCCAATTTGATGGTTTCTGTTTCGAATCCATTAGGTGATATTAAATCATGACATGTTACCACAATTGTTACAAAAAATTGCAAATATATAAAGTGCGATATGATTCCATAAATCTAAGTATATGTATTGTGCATTTCCTCACTAAACGCAATTCTTTCATTTTAAACAGTCTGCATTGATACCAGTCACTTATTTATTTTGTAGAATAAAATGCATAACCTCAAATATCTGCAAATATCTGTTGCGAAACTCTGAAGTATACTTGTACATTTTAGTTTGGGGCTTCAGTTTCTTCGTGTGAACCTACTGGAAAAGCAGCAAACAAAATTATAAAATGGAAAAAGGAAATGTTTGAAGGCAGAGGATTTGCTTGGGTCATATCTCAGTAACACGCAAATTGCGCATGTAGATCAAGCCCACTTATGTTAACGACCGACATATCCAGTCAACGTAGGTCACGTTTCCTGTTAACGTGATCATTAAATACTATACCGTGGCGTGCACTCGGTCCAGTTGAGCCATATTGACCTATTTGACGCCAGACACAGCCAAAGCGCACAAACACGCATTGTTAGAGCCAATAATTCACGCTGTTGTACGGTGAAAACAATTTCTGTGTTCATGCACGCTCATCAGATGGCCCTTTTACTTCAAATCGATCATCCCACCCCTCCCCGCACTTTCATTACAATTGCAAAGGCCAGACATCCTGTAGCCTCGCAGGAGACGGATTTCGAGGAGGGATGCGAGTAAAATATAAAATCAGAGCAAGTTGCATTTCATCTGCGGAGAGGAAACGGGGGCTCGTTAGGACTAGTGAGGAGCTCCGTGAGCCGTGGCAGTACCCTACTCAGAAGCAGCTTTTAGAGACTACTCGGATCCACCCTGGCAAGCCCCGGCCCACTTAAGACCTGGAATATGCACCTAACAAGTAAAAAGTTCTCTCCAAGTGGACAATGTCGGTTTTCGAGGAATGCACGTTCCCGCGTGGAGGGGATCCGCTGGGTGACAGTTGGGGCACGGGGAGACTAAGAGAGTCAGCGTCTGCACCATGTGCATTTCTGTGATAGCGTGGCAGCCATCTCGGGTTGGGGCAGAAGAATTCTGCATGCTTGTAGGAAAACTCAAAAACGAAAGCAGGACATGTCGCATTGCTAAGCAACGGATCCAGGGCGCTGCTTCCCATGGCGGCAAGTATGGTAAAGATACGCTCCAAGGGAAAAGCGATGAGGAAACACAACGAGGACACGACTCCCCTCCTGCTCTTCGGTGCATGCTCTGTATGTGTCTTGCTTCGCATCATGTATATGTAATGTCATTATCCCGAGCTTTGTCTTTTTACCTATTTATGCAACTACTGTAACATCTACTACATTCTGTAAGAAAGCGCCCAGATGCCTTTGGGCTTGGCGCGCTATATAAGCTTCAAAATAAATTTTAAAAAACTTCACCAGAAAAAAGTGCACCAAAAACCCCACTTACAGGACCACTCTTACAGGAAATCAAGAAAGGCGATGAAGAGCATTAAGAAATAGGATTTACACAATCAGGAGGAATCCAGGAAAAAGGGCGAACGAATGAAGATGCTGTCCCCGACATCCTCTTCTTCAGTTTCTTCTTCCGGTTTATCCTCCTCCTCCTCATTGTTTTCTATACATGTTTTCATCAGACCCAGAGGAGGACAGAGAAGTCAGGACAAATACCTGGACAAGAAGGATCAGGCTTTTGTGGCAACATTAATGGATTTTATTACCAGTGCCTGTATGTCCTGGTATTGTATGGTATGGTATTGTTTACATATAAAGCGCCTATACACAGGCAAGTGTTTCAAAGCGCTTAAGGTGGGTGAGAACATGGGGAAAAAACAAACAGTCGCTCAGAGCCCTTGACATTCTGAGACGATAATAGTCTGCACAGACAGAGTCAGTGTGTAAAAAGTACATTTAACAGTATGGGTTACAACAAATAGGCCTGATGGCGATTCTGCAGTTTTAACAGTGCAATGAAGGAGTGAAGACAAGGGAGAACAGACATACAATCGTTGGCGCGGTGCGTAAGGATCGAGCAAGTGCACAGAGGGACACAGGGAGGGGGAGGATCAAGTGCACCCGTTTGGTTGAGACTGGGGTAAGTGCAGATAGAGCCACACTCTTGTGTTAATATCTCAAGTGCATTGAGTGGGGTATGGTGTAGGGTCCTGGGACAAGTGCGAGAGAAGACTGGCAGGGGTACCAGAGACCAGTGAGACTCTGAGGTGCACCCGGCGGCCAGTCAGCATGGTGTAAGGAGGAGAAGGGAGAAAGGGGGAAAAAAAGGCAAGAGGTATGTTAGCAGGGTGGAGGGAGAGAGAAGGAAGAGGAGAGGAGGAAAGTCTTGAGGAGCTTCTGGAATTTAAGGAAATCTGTCTCAAGACGAAGGGTAACAGGGAGGCTATTTCAGAGGAAGGCTCCTGCTGAGGATAAGGATCTCCCTCCAAATCTCTGCTTGGAGAACCACTTCACTCACCGAAGGATGGAGGTAGATGAGCAGAGGGCTCCAGAGGGACAGTATTTAGGTAGACAGCATTGCAGGTAGGTAGGTCCCATGTCCCAGAAAGCCTTGTGAACAACGCAAAGGGTCTTGAAATTGATCCTTGCCGCCACGGAGAGCCAGTGAAGGCATTTCAATGCCAGAGAAATGCAATCCTTGGGCTTGAGGCCAAGGATAAGTCTTGCAGTTCTGTTCTGGATGAGGTGCAGAGGGCACAGGGCACAAGAAGGGAGGTTTAGGATGAGGCTGTTGCAATAGTCCAGCCTGGAGAGAATCAGGGCTCTGGGGACAGTGAGCCTCTGGGGGAAAGTGAGAACAGGTAGAGTACCTCTGAGGAGGTGAAGCTGATAGACTTTTTAGAGATGTCTGCAATGTGAGAGGAGGAGAGAGTGGTGTCGAAGATGATCCCAAGGTTCCTTGCTTCGCAGCTGGATGGGGGCACAGGTCCAGGGGAGGCCGGCCAGAGCTAAAGTGGGAAAGTGGGAGCAGGTGTCCCAATGCAAATTATCTCAGTCTTCGTGGCATTGAGGCAGAGGTTGTTTGCAGCACACCAAATCTGAATAGCGGACATACAGTCAGATATGAGCGAGGAGGAGGAGGTGGCTGAGGGTAGCCTGAAAGCTAGTTGAGTCTCATCCGCATAGCACTGGAAGTTAGAGGTGAAAATGGCGATTAGACATGCAAGGGTAGACATATAGACATTGAAGAACCAGGGGGAAAGGTTAGATCCCTGGGGAACACCACAGGTTGAGAGAGTAATAGTCGAGTCAAAGGCTCTGAGTTCCACCTGGGATGGGTGGTCGGAGAGGAAGGAGGTTAACCATGCCAGAGCCTGACCTGTGATATCCACGGTGTCACAGAGACATGCGATTAGGATGTCATGGTTAAACGTGTCAAAGGCAGAGAAGAGGTCAAGGAGAATGAGGAAAGAGGGGGGTGTTAGTGTCTTGATTTGAGAGCAGGTCTTCACAGGTGTTCAGCAGAGCAGCTTCCCTGCCTCTGGATACTCTGAAGCCAGATGGTTGTTCGTTGAAGGAACCAATAGATTCAGTGTAGAGGGTCAGCTGAGAGATAGCCAGTTTCTCCAGGAGTTTGCCCAGGAAGGGAGTGATGGAAATAGGGCGGTAGTTTGTCGGAATGGAGGGGACGGCAGAAGGTTTTTTGAGAAGAGGGTGCAAAGGGAGTGCTTCAGGGCAGTTGGGAAAGCTCTAGAGGAAAAGGAGAGATTTCAGAGATCAGCCAGGGCGTCAATATTGTCTTTAATGGTTTTGGAGGGGCAGGGGTCTACCTGTTTGGACGTAGCCTTCATAGATCGGACTTGTCTGGTGACCTCGTCCGGTGTGACGGGTGAAAGAGAAGAGAGGGTAAGAGGAGGGCGGGGGGCAAGGGAAGCTCTGGTGTTGGTGTATGCTGTGGTGTGGAAGAGAGGGTGGAAAGGATGTCTTAGGTAATGATGATTTTACTATTCCTTGGGGAAATCAGGCTTGTTTTTCTTTTAATTTGCGGTTTGATTTCTTTGGACATTTCAATCTCCACCAAAATTCCAGCTTTCCTACTCATAATTGTGGCAACATTTTAGACTGAGTTATTAATCCGGAACGTTTGATCTCAGAGGTCGATTACTTCAATATTGTTTGGTCTGGTAATTTGTTATTAGCTTTTTCTATTGTGACACAGAAAATCTCTTTTCAAGGCCAAGCTAAGAGTCTCTGAGTATCGAAATAGGATGTTGAGCGCATTAATTCCTTTTCACTTGCTCAGCTACTTGAGAACGTTATTATTTGTACAGTTGGTTATTCTCATGTTGACAATGTGTTTTAGAAATTCAATGAGGATGTGCGAACTGGGATTGAGGTTAATGCACCTCTCCACACATGAAATCAGTGTGCCCTAAACCATCAGCTCCATAGTTTACCGAAGCTCGAAAATCTCAGCATCAAATTGTTCTTAATGGCAAACATATTTGGTGCTCTTCGTCTAGTGAGAACCTAAATAATTTACAACACACGCCTGTCACTGTCATTCTGCTCTTATATCTGAAGCAAAATACTTTCACTATATTTCTTTGATTGAATCTGCTATCAATCAACCCAAAGTCTTATTTTCTACATTGAGGGGCTGATTCATGGAATAATTGGGGTGGAAAATCAGGGATTTGCGCACCATTCGGCATGCAAAACCATGTCCGTCGATTCCTGGAATCAAGTGCGTGGCTCTTTTACGTAACTTTGCGTAGGCTCAGCAAGTTTCTTTGCGAGCGGTCGAGTGCCTTGAAGGAGACACTATGCAGAGTGTGGGCGAGGCCTGAACAGAAGGCGGAGTAGTGGGCAGAACTTGGAAAATGAGGAAGGACAAGGGAAAAAATGGGCATTACGAGGGACAGGCCGCAGGCAGGCCATAGTATGCCCACAAATAAGAATGATTTCATGGATGTGACCATGCAACCTCTCGCCTGTGAAATGCCCACCCAAATCCCTCAATTTCTCTGCCTGCCGAAGGCAGACGTAAATACACTTGCGCAAAGGAATTGCAGCACAGAGTCGTGATTGCATGTTGGATTTGCGGTTGCGCAGTATAGTGAGGAGCAGGAACGGTTTACAGCGGTTCGCTCAAAGATTTTCAGAGTTTTACCAGAGTTAAGATACATCGTACGTCTGTTGTCGGGGTGCCAGTAACAGTTATGGGTGACCCCAATCAGAGTCCCCGAGATGCAGGACCGCTTGCGGGGGACCCCACGGACTGTTTAAAGGGTGCGTGTATCCGCATCCGGAGGAGCATGCAAGGTAGCTGTCCGGGCTGTCTTTGCTTTGCATGAGGGCGTGTCGTTGGCATTCCGGACGCAACGTGCATATACGTTTACTTTGCGCAGAAAATTGCATGAATATGCGGGGCATTTATTTTTTATTCTGTGCGCAGGCTGGCGCAGTGTTGTTCTCGGTTCGCAGCCCTTGCAGGATTATAGCACTCTTTTGCACGAATAGGCCCCTTAATCTCCTACTTTCAAACATTCTTTCCATGAATTTGTTTTTGTTTTTCTCAAACACAATTTCTGATATCCAAATGAAAACGCCACATTATTACATGGCTTCTTTACAATTGGGTTGTAAAGCTATTAAAAGATGGGTTGGTTTTGGTCTTCCCACAGATGAAAAGCTTGAGGAAATGATGGCGAGGACTAACGTCAACTTTTATCGGGATGGCCCTTGTGCTGCTTTTAAACTTGAAGATCATTTTTTGCTGTTTCTGCCTTTTTTCAGCCAGCTTATTAATCTCTTTTTGCATACCAGTTGCTTGAAAAAAGCTAATTTGGATGTGGACTGCCTTGCTAACTATGAACCGGTTTCCTCCATTCATTTCCTTGGGAAATTCATTGAAAGAGTGCTCATTGACCACCTGAAGCATTGGATTGCTGTCCAAAATCTTTTAGCTTTCTTTCAATCTGGCTTCCGTGCTGCATGTATTATTAAAACAGCTGCCCTCCACATCTTCGATGACGTATATAAAGTACTAGATGATGATGGGGGATCTTGCCTTCTGGTTCTATTGGCTCTTTTGGTTGCTTTTGATACGATTGACCATGACACACTTCTTGGAAATGTGTCAAACCATATGGTGATCAGAGCCAGGACACCAGTTGGTTAAAATCTTATTTAGTAAATTGGTTGTCATGGGGAAATGACTCTTCTGACCCTTCTATGGTCCCTTTTGGTGTTCCTCAAGGATCTTACTGTTTAACTTGCATATGGAGCCAGTGGGGACTTTGGCCTAAACATGGGTGGAAATGCACCAGTATGGTGTTGATACTCAATTTTATCAGAAAATCAAATCACAGCGGGAAATGATTTATGCAGGTTAAGGGAGTGTCTAGCGAAATTTGAATGTGGATCAATTTTTTCAAATTAAACCATAGTAAGCCAGAGTTTCTTCTGCTCTCACCCTCCCCTGACCAGTTGACCTTTCTTAATTGGTTCAGGAATGGACACATTTTCGATTCGCCAACTAATTTTGCATGCACTGCCAAATCTCTAGGTTTTATCTTCTGCTCCAATTTGATGTTTCTCCCTCATAGCAATGCATTGAGGAAAGCTGATAATGTTCATTTGTTTTCATTAGGATCTGTGAAGCCATGATTTTCTCCATATCATTTTTGCTTATTAGTGCAGTCTCATGTCTGTTCCCGCATTGACTTTGGCACCTGAATTTTAGTAGCTTTGCTGCCCTCCTCTTTGGTATCTTTGAAAGCTGTTTTTTAACCCAGCCAAACTCTTCATTTCCAGGGCACAAAGGTTTGAGCATAGTGACCCCATTTTAAAATCCTTACATTGGTTGCTATTTCTTTGGTATCCAAGAGCATCTGGTAAATTCATGTATGCTCCTTTATTCTTAAGCCATCCAATACAGCAGTCCATCCACTCATCTTGTCAGCCTTTTTCTTCTTCTCAACCCTCTCCTTCAAACCCAAACTTTCTTCCCCTCATGTTCGACATTATATATTCCTCTCTACATTTATAAATATGTAACAGTTTGATGTAAGAATTACTTTTAAGCTATGTATTTGTACACCCCAATCTACTTTTCAGAAAATTGAAGCGCACTGGAGGTTCTTGAAGTCTTTGGAGTTGTGATTCCTTGTGCCTGGAAGTATGTACATTCAGACATGCTTTGACTTCAAAAGATTATTCTCTGGCGCTGCTGTCATTTACTGGCATTCTGTTCCCGTTGACATGCGTAAAATACCAGATTATTGGAAATTTAGGAAAGCTTTAAAAATGTGGTTTTGGGTGTTTTATTCTTTTAATGCGGTTGTTTTAGGATTAATAATCTATTTCATTTTGTTTGTGTATTTACTGTATATGTTTATTCCGTCCAGCACTCTGATGCTCTGGCCTTATTCATGCTTTAGAAACATTGGTAATAAATAAATGCACTGCTGAGAGAGGCACGGTTTAGGAAATTGAAAGAAGTTCTGGACTAGGGGTCAGATTGCTCACAGACACTGTGAGATGCAAAAATGATGAGTTCCTGTTTGACCTTTTCTATGATGCGGTGAGAGGGGCAACCATTTTAGCATATCAGCATGTTCACATTAGGGACTGACGATCTGAAATCTCCCAGAAGGCTACAGTACCCAATCTTCTATTCAAAGGCAAACAGTTGTTTGGAGACACCCAAGAGGACAAGGTCCAAATAGTTTCTTAGCCAGATAAACATACAGACAAACTGAGAAAGCAAGTTTCAACCAAGGTCAGAACAATGGGGTCCAGCATCCAGTGGAAGGCCCAATATTCATCAAGCGCTAGAGAAGGCCAAAGAAGGAAGGCCTTGATCAGAACTTGAGGAAACTCAGATTGCCACCAAAAGGTCAGAAGTCCTGACAGTCAAGTTGTCCGGTGGTCAGCAGACTGGTGCACTTTTTTCCAAGATGCTGCAGTGATTGGCCTCTGGCACATGGGGCAGGATCTGGTGTGCCTTATATATCAGATAGACTTCATGGCTCTCACCCAAGTGTCTGGCACTGTCAAGACTCCTATTCCAAAGGGCCGGATGAAGAGAGACGACATAAGGATAGTAACTATAGAACTGCTGCAAAAAGAGAATAGTGAAGATTCTAGAAGCAGAAAACGGTTGGTGATCATATTCAACAGTTTTTCTGGTTCTAAAACCCATCAACAAATTCAGGTTGGTCCTGGACCTGAAAGCTCTACATCATTCAAGATGGAGACCCTCCAGACGATCATGCCAGGGGTCCTGAAAGGAGACTGGTGAGGCCTAGTGGATCTTCTGGACTCAGTATCATGTTCCCATTAGTACGCTGCATCAACAAGTCCCGATGTTGATCGTGGAGGTGGGAATATTTTTAGTTCAGAGTTCTCCCTTTTAGCCTGAAATCAGCCTGTGGATTGTTGTCAAAAATCCTGGCATCTCTGGTCCCATATCTGGACAATCGATAGCCCGAGCAATGATCAGGGAAACAGTCAGGCATCTGAACACTGTCTGCTAGTGTCTATCCCAGTGGGGATTCGTGGTGCATTTAGCAAAGTCGCAGATGGTGCCTCCACAATCACTTCAGTTCATAGGGGCACAATTTTGTATGATGGAAGGAAAGGTTTGCCACTGTCTTACAAACAAGACTCACATATCACTTTCGGGTGACAGACAGCATTATTGTTGTCTTGCAAGATAGGAAACACAGCAACCTACATCTATGGGGACCTTTCTGCACTAACCTGACCCACCCTCTTGATCCTTCACTATTATAGGCCACTAAACCCCTCACCAGTTCAAAACTAAGAACATTCTGGAAATCATCAGTAGGCCTTCCGGCAGAAGCATCCCACCTCCCGCCCACACAATACATCCTTTCTTTCACATTTACTCCTTTCTCAATATTAATTTCCAGTTACCATGTCAAAGGACAATTTGTCCTTGGATGCGTCCCGCCTAGCGATGTTCACACACTTCTCATCATGTTGTCATCTGCGCTCTCCGAGCGATCCTTAGTACCGGACGTAACAATTTAACACAGCCAGCTGGACTGAAAGGTCCTTGGCCCGCATTCTTACAAAACAGTAATTTTCCAGTCCTACCTTCTGCACATGATCAAGAGTCTGATGGGAAACAAATAATGGCCAACCCAACTTTAAAAATTCATTGAAAGATCACATGCTATGTTGGGAGGAATGACATATCCCTCATGGAATTCTGCAAGGCCATGAAAACTGTGCTCTTCGCATAATGTATGCTACAATAATCAGCCTAGCATGACAAACCTCAAATGTGTTTGTAACTTGTACTCTTACCAACTATGCACCCTAATGTATCATTGTACAAACGTGTAAATGCATTTCCCAGCTGTACCCACCGTGTAACTAAGCTCCCTGCAAGCAACAGCGTTTCAATACCCACGGGCTCTTTGCCTGCTATAAAAATGTAAAAAATAAATCAATATCCTAATGTGTTGTCAAGATGGGGTGTGGCCTAAAGTTCATTTGCATTCATGTATTCATTTTCCTTTCCCCGACACTTCCTTCTGGACAGAGGTATGATATTCCATACACTTAGTACGAAGGCTGGGGAAGAAGGAGAATGGGGAGGTGCTGACAGTCCAGGGACACATGGCATCATGCGCATTTTTTGTACCTTGGGCCATGCCTTCATCTGAAATCATTGACATTTGATTGACACATGTTCTGGGATGTGTTGCCTCAGCAACACAAAGTCAAGATTCTAATAAACCAATCACTGAGAAACAGTCTCCAATGGTTGGGTCGATGACCAAACTCAGAAACTGGTAGGTTTAGAGCACTCCTGGAAGATCTTTCCGATTTCTGAGGCCAGCGTAGTGGATGCGGGCGATCTTGGGAAGTCTATTTCATTGAAAAAAATGGTCCTAGGAGGAGCAGTTGCATTCATACAATTGGAAGGAACTTTCTGTGTTTAAGGTGACAGTGTGACTTAATTGCCCCTTAGAACGTGATTCCCTGCCCGCCTCCCTCGAACATAGGTAGGGCTTTCTGGTGTGGGCACAGAATCAGCAGTCTTAAGTTATGATGAGAGGCACCTCAGGAGTTCGGCATAGCGTGTTTGCACCCCTTGTCACAATTGACAAAAATACAGCCAGAAAATGATGTGTAGTTCGTTTTGATTCAAAGAGACCTTATTATGAAGCATTACTCAAAAATATGAAGCTGACACTTGAAGGTAGCAAGTCAATATATTTAATATCACTTCTGTTCTCTATCAGCTTTGATCATCATTAAACCTGCTATGATAACAGCAATAATAACGTAACCTACTATCATATATATAGAGAGCATTATTGCATAAGCTAAAAGAATGATTTGCATCTAACAAAGATTAAGTAGAATTAATCATTTTAAAATGGCAGCTTGAGTAATCATGGAGTTCATGTTATGTTTGTCTAGGCTATGTTATGGTATGATCAGGAGTGGAGTGACATAATAAAACACGCCTTCAGTCTCAAATATGCAAAACAGTACAATCTGCACATTTAAACTCACGCTTTGCAGGCCTTGCTGTTCGGCATGCAAAGTCACCACGACCTGCTGCTCTGACCTGCAATAGAAGGCTCTTCCCAACCCCATAATCTGGTTCCTTCTTTTGCTCTGTTAGTCTGTTGTGCTTTTATATTACAAACATGACCTAATCTGCATAAATTATGTGCGTCATTTCCTTGGCCTGGTAAGAACATCTAAAGTCTGAACCTGCTTTTGTCCTTTGGTCCGCATTGCTTATATTGGTGCATCTATGTAAAAAATCAAATGACATGTGCTGCTATTGACCCTTGATTATTTCCATTAGAATGAATGGGCTTCCGCTTGGTGAAATAGCAAAGCGCGGTGTTCTTTCCTAGCCTACTCTAAAATGCCATTATATGGAAGGCATTTCTGAAGGGGTTAAGCACTACAATTGCTGTTTGGACACTTTAACTTTATTTTGGTATCATGCTTCCTGTCCATGGCTGCTTATCGGCGCAGAAGCATCTCTTGACTCTGCTACAAGCTCATCTAACATAGGAAGCTGCCACTTGTGGTTGGCTTTCTTCTATTTGAAAGGGGAAACTGTTTACCTTTAGCTGACCCTACCGGCAAGTGTCTGTGAGTTTACAGCTAGTGTCGGATTCTGTCTTTTGAAAGCCACGCTCGTATTGTGTGTGAATGCATGCTTTTTGCCCAAAGAACATCAATAGGTTGTTACTATGATGGTGTCAAAACCACATGTATTTTCAAGGCATTATATTTTCCTACCGCATGTGCCTACATGTGTCTGTTGTCACTAACTCGTGCGTTTTCTGCCTTTGGCCTCTTATCTGATTTGCCAGGTGCAAAACGTAGCCGTTGAAGACAAGAAGCTGCTATTCTGTGGTTAGCAAGAGGAATTAATCATGTAGCGTTCTTTGCAAGGAACAAGCTATGCGTTTCCTCTTTTCTGAATCCACGAGCGTTATTCATCATAGGCAATGTATCAACTACAGCAAATGCCTACCTTTGTCTGTTGACACTAGCCCTCGCCTTATGTGCAACTGTGTACTTTGTATTTACTGCACAGTAGTGGTCATTTGCTGTTGCCATTACTGATCTGTGACTTAACTGTCTTAGCTCGTTCGTAACATTCATAAATCATGACAAGTGAAGACGCAGGCAGTAGTTCCTTGAAGAAAGAACTCCACACCATTGTCATACATAAATGAGCAGGGAAAACAAAAGCACAGTTGCTAGGGACACTGTTAAGAGATCTTGGTCTTTGGGCAGAGAGGCATCTAACATCTGTAGAGGCCTTTCACATCAGAGGGATAGCCTCAAAACGTCAACACTGTTAAGGTGCCTAGTGAACTAAAATGTATGAATTTCTGCAGTTGAACGAAGGAATATGTAAAAATGACCCAGCCTACAGAAGGAAATTATAAAGGCACATTAGGAGCATACAGACAAAAAGACATCCTTTCATTTCCCGCTGCCCTATTAAAAAGGTTGTTCAAATAAAGAGAAATCCACGTACTAATTAGACTTTGAATGTGATTAATATAGCCAGGAAGCATTAAAAGCTTATTCTACAAGGAAAACATGGCATTTGTGAGCACATAAACTGTGATGTCTAAAGGTGTGTGCATTTTGCAGTTTCAAATGAATACATGAAGAAAAATGTTCTCTTGCCAAAATGTACATTTCATGAGGAGAGAAATGAACAGTGATAGCGAGACTCAATTTATTAAAAATAAATAGAAGGCCTTGTGTGGTATAAATGTAACATTCAAAAGTGCAAGTGTTTGTGCATGGAGAACAGCTCTGTGTGTAGCCCAGGATAACATTACTCATGAGATTCAAAGGCCCAGGCAAAGTGACCTTCCCCATTACATGCTCTGCTTTGCTATCTATTGAAAGACCATGGGCCACATTACAAGTTCTGCAGTAGCCTTGCCAGGAAAACCGGCAGACTGCCGCCGAACTTGTGAATTTTACCAGCGCCTGCAAATAGGGAACTACCTCATCATTACGGCCTTGCCGGACCCGGTAATTACCTGTTCCCGGGTGCTGGTAAAATTGCGGTACCGTAATTACCTCGGAAGTCCTTTTGCGGGTCCCTACTTTAATGGCTGGTCCAGACCAGCCGTTAAGGTCGGGAGCCGCAAAGGGACCTCGTAATCAGGCGTTAAGGGTTTAACGGCGCCGACACCTTTTACGAGGCTGTTAAACCCTTAACGCCAGGGTCGTAATGACCTCCCTGGCCTTTAAGCAGAGTGGTGCTGAATGTAACCAAAGACTGGGTTTTTGGGTCTATGTAGAGAAGTGCTTTGTTATATGATACCAGGTGTAATTTCTAATAGAAAGATGCACACTCTCTCCTAAGAGTGGAAAAGGCACCATAATAGAAGAGAGATTTTGTATTGCTTCGAGGTGACGAATGAAGAAGGGTTCTATTAATCCAAAGTATTTTCAAAAGTCAGTTGTGATTTCAAAACTGCTAACATTTTCAAGTGTGCAGGGAAATTATACATACAACGAGCTGCAATTGTGAATTTGCTTCTCAAAACAGAAACATGTTGCATTTAATTTAAATCTTAAACCTTCTCAAGGAATGCTAATGTTCGTTATCCAAGGTATGGTTTAATTGTGACATTTGTGGGGTTTTGTGGGACAGGAGGGGTGAAAGGTTTATTTGGCTGGTATTCCATGTGCATGAGACCCAAAAGTGAAATCCCCCTAAAAAGTGAGTTTTTTATGTGTGCCATAGAGAATGTTGCATGTGTAATCGTTTGGTGCAAATATTTATTGAACCTATTATTAATAAATATATATTCTTTCTGTACCCCGGCCTAGTTCTTGGCTTATTGGTGGCAGAGTGGTAGAGATCTATGTGGCTCTATACGAGTCATAGACAGGGCTAGCGTGAACAAAAGAAATTACATCTTGCGGGGAGCTTTAACAGTGGGGGAATCGAACTCCCCACGTTGAGGGTAGTCTCTTAATATATCGTTAGATTCAGCAAATATGCCAAAGATTCTGTGTTCCCCATGTAGAAATCTTTGCCACTCAGATGGCAGAGGTCCACAGAATCTTCTCAAGGTTTCAGGCTATGGGCATATATGCAGTGGGCACCATGCTAACAGAATGGTTCCAAGCATTGGTGTATGTGTTCCCTCTCATCATGCTAGTTCTGAGTATAATCCGGAAGATCAGGGATAGTCAGTGTCACGACCCTCGCCCAAAACCCCCTCTGGCAATCCCATTGGCCAGGTGCAGTCAGGACTCGGGCCTCTAGAGCCTGGCATCCTCTTCAAAAGCCCTCATGGAGCCTATAGCACCAGGCTCATACACCATGAACAACAATGTGCTTGGGAACTACTTTATTGTATTGTCAGCCAACATGGAGGCATCCACATAGCTTGGTTCCTAAGAACCAAGCTATGCGGTCTAGTGTTTTGGGTGTGGCAGGCCTGGAACTACTTTCCCTGGTACTACTTTACCTGGGCTATATAAACCACACCCTGACTGTAGAACATGCTTCGTGTTACTTTGCAGCTTGCAACGTGACGCTCACCTTGTCCAGCTATTCCCTCGAACCTCAGAGAAGCAGAACCTGCAAGGAGACAAAAGGAACATCATTAGCAGCAGCATCTTACCTGCAGTGCCCATAGCGCTTACTTACCGCATCATAGCGCTCTTAATGCGCCATCATTTACCAGCGGGGCTCAACCAAGCCAGTTCGCCGTGCTGAAGCTCAGCATACCTAAGGGAGAAAAAAGAGACATTTGAAACAAAGAAAGGCATTCAGGATAGCAACAAAACTAAAGAACAGCAATAAGACCTACCTGAACAATATCAAACGGGCCGGCATCAGTGAAATAACTGGACCGCACTCGCCCATGAAAGACAGCGCGCCCCTGCAAAGAAGGCAGGACGGAGAGCACGCCTAATTCTAACACAAGATGAGGAGAGGGCGCCAGAGGGATTGAAAGCATACGGGGGTGGAGGGAGGATACCTACCCCAGTCGGTCAGTCTTGAACAGTCCTCCTGTATTTTCAGGCAGAACCTTCCCCGCAGACCACATCAGGGCAAAGCTGAGAAGCATACCAGCGAGTAACCCAGCTGGGTGGCGTCCCTGTGGATACCAGGTGAGCGTAACAGTCAGGTCACATCAATTCAGGTGGTTCCCTTTTGCCCAAGAAGGGGGCAGTGTGGATGATTTCCAAATGATCTCCAGCATCAGGCACCTGCAGAGTCCCCTAAGGCTCCTGTGTCACCCCTATGCTTTACAATATCTTCACAAAGCCTCTCTTTGACCTCCTCGACACCTTGGGTATCTCCTATGCTATCTATGAGTACGATACCCAAATCCTCCTCCCTATCACAGGCGCCTACAACAGGGACTCTAACTCAATGGGGAAAGTTTATCAAACCATTCAGGCATGGATGGCTCTACACTCACTATGCCTAAATGACGATAAGACTGAGCTGCTTCTTATTGGATCACATACACACCTGAACAAACTCAATGTTAATTACAAGTCCTTCATTATCAATGGTATTCCCATCCCAGTCCCCAAAGTTATTTTTTTATAAATATTTTTATTGGTATTTTAACAAATAAACTGCCAGGGTGTCCCAGCACAAATCAAAAACAACACTTAACATTCTCATACGTGTAGCACAGTTAATTAAAAAGAGGCCAGAAAAGGGGGGAGCGAGGGAACATCACAGTTACATTAGACAGTTTGTGTTACATCAGGAAGGATTCTCGTGAGAGCTTAATCAACCATAGATCGACAGTTGTTTTAGTTCCTCTCAACAATCTGCTTAAAGGCAGGTGGTCCATACGCCTTTCGACCAGCATAAGATTGGTGTTAATTACCCATGCAGATACCAGGGTTGTAATCATGGGTGGTACTCCCTCACTATACCTCATTGCATTGCTTATCATTATTGTGGGGGTGGCTACATTCTGCTGCATCTGCCTCTTCTGTGTTCAGCAGATAGTGCACATAGGGGTCCCACATGCTGGATGGCGCTGATCGGTAAGATGTCAGGTTCCTGTATCCTATCTCCATGTCATTACTCCTAGCTACGTCTTCTAGCCAATCTTCTGTTTTTGGAGGGGGGAAGCTAGAGCCTTTCCAATGCATTGCCACCCTTCTTTTGGCTAGAAGTAGCAGTAACCCGGCCAGTCGTTTCCTGCTCTTTGGGATGGGCTTGGAGTATCCCAGAAACATAATCATGGGGTTCATTTCTAGTTCCCCTTCTATTATTTCCCCTACAGTTTTATGAACCGCCCCCCAGAAGGTGAACCGCCCCCCAGAAGGTCCATTCCAGGTGGAGGAAGTCCGCCAGTGGTTTCTGCACCAAATACATTCAGTGGTTGCCCCAGGGAAGAAGCTATGGATTTGAACCAGAGTGTAATAGTATTGGTGCAAGTATTTTCAGTGTATCAACTTGTATCTGGCGTTTACTGCAATATACTTAGTTCCGGCACAGCAGTATTTCCAATCTCCTTTGGAGATTGCGTAACCTAGTGAGTGCTCCCACCTCCTTCTGGGTGTATCGTCCTTCGGTTTGGACCCTTAGCATAAGGCATACATAATGGACACCACCCTCCCCTGTTGATCCCCGGTAAATCATTCTATTGAGTATCGGGGCCGGTGTGGGTTGTGCTGTGAAGGTAGGGAACATGTTTTGGAGGGTTGTTTTTAACCTAAAATATGAAAACACTTCCAGGGGACTGAGATTCCCTTTCTTTTTTAACTCATCCAGTGTGATAAACCTCCCCCGTGGGAACAGGTGCCCACATTTATTTATGTCTAATCTACGCAGGAGGCTGAAAAAGTCCCTCTCCGAGGTGAGTGGGATGCCAGATGTGAATACATTTGGCAGCTCCGGGGAATAGATAGCCTCTGACCCGTCCTCTTTCGGGGGAAGTAAGGATACATGACCTGAGCAGGAAGAGGGCCGTCAATGCTCTCTCCACCTCCACATGCCTCCTCTCCCTTTTACCTCCAAAACAGTGCAGGCATATCCCGCTTGTGCCATGGTATAATAGGTTTCCAGGTCTGGTACAGCAAGTCCCCAATGGTGCATCAGTGCCGTTAATCTGTCCCACGCTACTTTTGGCCGTTTACCGGCCCATAGAAACCACATTGTTGAACACATATAGAAATCGTGGAAGCAGGACCATTTTAAGCAGAGAGACCCTGCCATGCAGGTTAAATGGTAGATTCCTCCACCTGGCAATGGCCTCCTTCCCGTGATCCAGTGTCTTCTGGTAGTTGCTTTCAAAGAGAGTGTGCACATCTCGGGCAACCATGACCCCAAGGTAGCGAGTTTGTGTGACATGCCACTGGAAGCTCACTTGTCGGCATACGTTTTCTACACCTTTGGTCATTGAGAAAAGGACCGATTTGGTAGCATTAATTACCATGCCTGAGAAAAGTCCAAACCCGACAACCTTGCCGCGTGCCTCTATGAAGAGATATAGCTTGAGTGAGTCAGCCATTCACCTTCACTTTAGCTGTCGGAGATTCGTATAGTAGTGCCACCATCGCAATATAGTACTCTCCCAACCACATCCTGCACAAGACTGTGAACAGGAAGGGACACTCCACAGAGTTAAACACCTTGGTGGTGTCCAACAGAAATGCCACGGCTCTGTCCTCCTGATCGACTGCCGATATTCAGCCCGAGCATTCTTCTTATCCCAAAAGAAGTCGAGCGGCCTGGAATGTATCCAGACTGATCCGCCTTTACCATCTTAGACATCAGAGGTGCCAGTCTGGAAGCCAGAATCTTGGCTAACATTTTATTATCCAGATTGATGAGGGAGATTGGCCTATACCATGCACAGTCATTGGGTGGCTTCCCTGGCTTGGGCAGCACTGTTACCACTGCTTCACGTAGGGTCTCTGGGAGTTTCCCCTCCTGAATGCTTTGTTGGTGGATTAATAGGAGATGTGAGCCTAGTTTGGGTGTGTAGTACTTATAGAAGTCGGCGCCGAAACCGTCCGGGCCCGGCACTTTCCCGAATGATAGGGATTTAATGGCCGACAACACCTCTTCCAGAGTTATGGGACAGTTAAGGCCCGTCCTGTCCTCGCTGGTGCACCAGTACAGTGCTGTTTGATCTAGGTACCCCTCTAGTTCAGTTTGGGTTGCCGACAATTTGGAGGAGTACAGGTCTGTATAGAACCTGCCAAATTCCTGGGTTATCGCATCATCATCAAACCTCTCTACTCCCTGATCATCTATTATGGATGTGACTCGTTCTTTGTGTGTCTCTTTCCTTGCCGCCCTTGCCAGTAACCTGCCTGATTTTTGCCCCTCTCCATACTGCCGCACGGATGCTCCCCATCCCAACAACTTCACCTCCCTGTGTGCCAGTGTCTTGAATTGCTCAATGAGTTGTTTGGTTTCTGCCTGTTGTTCAGGGGTCCCCGGTGTGATTGCGGCCTGTAGCCTGCCCAGGCGAGTCTCACTGGAAGTTAGCTCTCGCCTGATTTGTTTAAGCATGCCAACCTCCTTAGCAATGCACTCCCCTCGGATCACACATTTAAAGCTCTCCCAGAGGGTTCCCGTGGACTCCACTGAACCCACATTCATCTAAAAAAAGGTGTCAATAGCTGCTGCAATCCCGTCTCTAAACAGTAGGTCTATTAGGGCCTCCCCCTTAAACCGCCACGGTTCCCTTTACCCCCCCCTCCCAGTCAGCTCCACCTCAAGAAGTACTGGGGCGTGATCCGAGAGGGTGCGGGCCAGAATGGTGACCTCAGTGATTGAACTCATCAACTCATGTGATATTAGGAAGAGAGAATCCCACCTTGCTGTGGATGAGAGTGCACACCCCTCTCGCATAAGTGGAGTAGGAAGAGAAGTATCTATGATTTCCCCAGGAATTCCCAAACCTTGTCTCCCCCGTTCTCCCAAGATGTGTCTCCTGTAAGAACGCAACCCCCACTTGGTGATGTTGTAGGTAAAGAAGTACCCTTCAGAACTTGGATGAGCAGTTCAACCCTCGTAAGTTCCACATTAGATATCTAATTGACCCCACCATAATTGGAGTTCTCTATCACCTTGTTCCAGTGACGCGTCACCAGACTCGAGTATATCCGCAACCTGTACCCCTCATCCTCTCCCCCAGCCCCTCTGTCACCTCCTATGTGCTTGAATGCCTCCTCTAGGTGTGCTACTTCCCCCTTCCACCTCCCCCACCGAACACCCCAACCAGTCAGTACCGTCCATACCTCCCCCCTCCCTCTGCTGGTGTCCCCAACATGCCAGATTGTGAACTGTTAACTTGCTTCCGCTTGGGTGTTGGCTAATGGCCTGAACTCGCCACCACACCAGTGCCGATCAGGTCTGCCTAGTCCTTTTGTTTCAGCTGCTCATACCGACTCTGCTGGGGACCATCAGTGTAGTCAGGGACCGGTGCTGTCTTAATCGTTGTTCCCTCGAGGTCTTGGATTTCAAAGTAAGCATTCCAGAAATTCATCAGATTCCGTAGAAGTAATGAAAAAAGAGTGTCTTCCCCTCATACTGTACCCAGAGTTTGGCTGGGAACATCATGGCATACCGGATGCCTCGATCTCGCAGCCTCTTTTCGACATCGATGTATGTGTGGCGTGATGTTTGGACTTTGTCGGAGAAGTCCAGGAAGATCTTAATGAGGTCTCCTTTGTATGCTAGGGACCCCAACTCTCTTGCCCTTCTCAGTGCCGAGTCCCGGTCGCGGTGATTCAACATTCTTGCAATAATTGGGCGCGGCGGTGCCCCGCGGATTAGTTTCCTTCCACTGGGGATTCTATATGCTCTCTCCACTATGAAGAGGTCCAAGACGTTCCCTCGATCAAGTGCCTCCCCAGGATTTCTTCCGTTATTGTTTCCATGTTTTGTTGATCAATTGTCTCTGGAACCCTGATTATCCTCAAGTTGTTTCTTCTAGAACTCGACTCTAAGTCCTCCTGCCTTTCTGTGAGTTCTTTCAGCGTTCTTTTCATTTGTTGTAGGTCCCTGGACATAGAAGCTGTCTCATCTTCGACCGTCAAGATCCGACCCTCCGCCTCGTCAAGTCTTTCCCCATGCCTGTCCAAGCGAACCTGCATGTGGTCTACCTTGCAGGTCAGCGTGTCCATCTTCCCGTCCAGGGGCTGAACATTTCTTTCATGTCATGGAATGCGGTCGACGTATCATGAGTGCCCCGCATTTTGCTGCTTTCGGGTGGGTTCAGTGCCTCGGTCTGTCCTGACTGTAAGGTGCCTCAAATTGGAGCTTGCCTTGGCCATCTTCTGAATAAGCGTTCTTCAGTAAGCGTTACCCCACACCTGGGTGACATTTTATTTTACCCCCATTCTTACTCCAGTGGGTATGGCCTCCTCTTACCAGTGTCTCTATGGCAAGTACTTCCTTGTCGAGCGGTGGGGCAGTATGTCTGTGTGTATCCTTCAGAGTGGAGTGCCTCTCCCTCCTCAGGGGTAGGGGAAAGTATTGGATGGGCTGGTCCCGCTCAGGGTCGTCCACATATGACGTGGCCCCGGGTGTAGCAGGCGTCTACAGTAGTTCGGGCCCACAGGGCTCCTGCCTAGTTTTACCATCTTCAATGCCTCCAGTTCTAGCACCCAGGACCGGACTGTTGTGTTGTTTGATCTGTAGTTCGCATACTTTACATGCTTTGTGATGAGGGCTCAGGTCCTCCACTGCACCCGCACTGGCCCGTGGGATGCCTGTAGTTGTGTGTCCCGGCTTTTTATGCCCTTGGGTTGTCGATGGGCCCCAGCCAGTTCACTGGTGCGTAGTTAGACGCCAAACTGCTTCCTCCCTGTTTTCATGAGTCAGGCTTCCGCCAGATCTGCCTGAATAGCTGACCCCTCAAATCTGGTGCTGCTATGGGGGCTGGGACCAAAGATGGTGTTGGCCACTCTTGCTCCGGATGTGGGCCGGGACCCCCTCCTTCCCATTGCGTGGTGTTCAGCCTATCTGCTACCCAGAGTGTTGTCAGTTAAGTGTCACTGACGGTTGGGTTGCAGGTTCCAAGCACCGTGCCCGGCAGACCCTGCATCTCCACTATTGGTCTGGGGTCTGCTCTTAGCGAGTGTCGTAGTTCCAGAGGCGAGCCGTTGGAGTGGACTTTCTCTTGATGGCAGTTCTCACATGGGGTTGAGCGTTCCAGTAATGTCCCATGTATGCAGTCTCTTAGATTTCCACTGGTCTCTCACTCTCCCCCACTGCTCCTCCCTCCTCCATGGCCCACAACTGGCAGGCAGGGCAATTGCGCGTGCCATCGGGTCTTTATGAGGTGGGGGCAGTCACTGAGGCCAAGGGAAGGTCACTCCCACTCCTCACAGCGTGGTTCTCTTCACACAGTACCTGCCAGTTAGGATAGTCACCCTGCAGCTGCACGGGGAGTCTCTCACCTCTCCACTGTGCCACTTCTCCAACGTGCTGCTGTGGGTGATGTCTGTCTTGATCCCGGGCTGTGTGTCCTTGTCCCAGATGTCTCATCAAGGCCCTCCTTAAGTTCTTGTTGCTTGCGGCTGTGGCCACCCGGGTTCTCAAATCCACTCCGTTATGTGTAGTAATAGGGTGCAGGGGTTGCTCCCTCCTCCCACCTACAGGTTCTCTGTAACCAGTGGCATTTCCCTTTAGGTCCGGGCCTCGGTGCTCGTCGGGCACACGATCCCTGCCTCCTGAGTGTATGGCGGGGAGACTGGGCTTGGTGCGAACCTCGTCCTGCCGAGAGCAGGGTATGGCTCCTCCTCCAGGTTCCCGCAGCGTCTGTGTGGGGTTCGGTTCCCTCGCTGGGTTGTTGTAACGCTCACCTGATTCTCGCAGAGGCGCTGGTCTTGACTGGGCGACTACCGTATCTTCAAAAGTGATGTGTACCACCCGGTTGGCTCTTTGGGCTGGACCTCTGTGCACTGTATGCCTGACTCGAAGAGTAAGATGTCTTAGGTAAGTGAACGCCGGGCTCTCCATCTGCCTCGGGGCAGGGTGCTGTAACCAGTTTCTTCACTGGATAGGTAGCGCAGGCCTCTTGACTTCAGAGGACTGCTGTCCGTCGTTTACTTCACGAACGGTGAGTTCCGAATATTTCTAATGTCTTTAAAAGTCTTTTGTAATGCTGTCTCTTATTTTGCAGGGTTCCGGCGATGGCGGTTGACTGGCTGAAGTGAGTTGAGGATGGACCCGTATGCGGAATAGAAGCGCCTGGAAGCGCGTAAGTAAGCGCTTGTTGCTTGCTTCACGATGCGCACTAACTGTCCTTTTATTTTGCAGGTACCAGTTCGGAGCTGCTGAAGGATGCCGGAATGCCCACTGAGTTCGGCGTGGATGGAGTAATGGCACGTGAGTATTTAACGTTACCCAATGTCTTTAAACGCACCTTCTTTTGTCTTACAGATGCGGGATGCAGCGCCGATGACCTCCGGAGCGCGTGAAGAGTAGGTAAGCCTTTGTCTTTCAGATGCAGGAATGCTGCGCGAGGCGTTGATGACAGCCGATGGACCAGGTAAGAGATGCGCTGTCACTGAAGATCGTAGTGCTAACCTGTTCTTTCTTGTCTTTATAGATGTTGCTGAAGACTGGATTCAGGATGGTAAGCCTTTTTCCTTTAGGCACAGGATCAGATGCAGAAGACACGATGAGCGTTCTGCTGCAGAGGATGCAGAATAACGCAAAGCAAGATTCATCCATCGGGTGTGGTTTAAATAGCCTCCTGTAGTGCTTAGGTGTCTCCTTCCACAGCCACGCCTAGGTAAGAAAAGAGTTCCTGCCTTCCAGAAGAGTTCCAGTGTTCTGAACCTAGGGAGTGGCTCCTGCCCCACCCAACAGGAAAAGTAGTCCCAAACAGAAGAGGATCAGGGGTTCAACTGGCAGGTAAGTAAGCAGCATGGTCTGCTGCAGGTAAGCCCACCCAAGCATTATGAGCCCGGCGCTTGTAGCGCTGGGACTGGGCATATTTATGAGCCTGGCGCCACTGGCGCCAGGACAGGGTCCAAAAGGTCCCAATTGGGACTGGCTGGCACTCGGAACCTGGGTTATGGGTCTGCTTCCAAGGGAGTTGGGTAAGTCCTGGCCTTTTGGAAGCAGAGATCATGACAGTACCCCCCCTCAAGGCCCCTCCCAAACCGGGCTTCCCCGGGGGTTTTGGCTTGTCAGGAAATGTTTGATGAAATCTTTTGATTAGACGAGGAGCGTGGACATATTCTGCAGGTTCCCAGGATCTTTCTTGAGGGCCGTAGCCTTTCCAGTCAATTAGGTAAAATAGCTTAGATTTGGAGATCTTGGAGTCCAGGATGGTTTTGACTTCAAACTCGAGTTCTCCATCAACTAGGATAGGTTTTGGGGATTTAGTTAGTCGGGTTTGAGGTTGCACGGGTTTTAAAAGAGAGACGTGGAAGACCGGATGTATCTTCATGTGAGGGGGGCAAGTCCAACTTGACCGCTACTGGGTTTACTATGGTAGTGATGGAATAGGGACCAAGGTATCTTGGGTTGAATGTGCGTGGTCCTTTTAGAGGTAGATATTTGGTGGATAACCAGACTTGATCTCCTACTTGATATTGGGGGTCTTCCTTCCGATGTTGATCTGCTCCTTTCTTGTATTGTTCCTTAGCTCTTTGAAGGTGAGAAACGGCTTCCTTAAAAGCTTGGGTGATTGTAGAGTGCAGGTAGTCTATTGCTGGTGTTCCAAGATCTTGGGGTGGATCCAACTCTGAGGTTCGAGGGTGACAGCCATATAAAAGAAAAAAAGGGGTTTTCCCAGTTCCTGAGTGGACAGAGTTGTTGTAGGCATATTCGGCTATCCAAAGGATATCTTTCCAAGTTTTTTCAGTTTGTTGCAGCATGCAGCGTAAATACTGTTCCAGAGTTTGATTGGTCCTCTCGGTTTGTCCGTCGGTTTGAGGGTGGTGACTGGTCGATAATCTCACATCAATTTGAGCCGACCGACAACAACTTCGCCAAAAATGAGAAATAAATTGACTACCTCGATCCGAAATTAGCACTGAAGGAAACCGTGCAGTCGGACGATGTTTTTGAGAAATTCTCGGGCCAGAGTTGTTGCTGTTGGCAAGCCTTTGAGTGGAATGAAATGCGCCATCTTGGAGAATAAGTCCACGATTACCAGGATCGTATTGTATCCGGAGCATGGAGGTAGGTCGGTGATGAAGTCCATAGAAAGCGTATGCCAAGGGCGAGGTGGGATGTCAATAGGGCGTAAGAGGCCGGCTGGTCTTTCCTTTTGACTCTTGTTTTGGGCGCATACTCCACAGGACATTATAAAGTCTCTGATATCTTTTTTCCAAGACGGCCACCAGAAGTAGCGCTTGATCTTTTCTGAGGTTTTGGCCATACCGGGATGTCCTTCCATTAGAGACTCGTGATAACAAGAGATCACCCTTTTCTGTAAATCTGTGCTGGGCAGGTATAATCGTTCTTGGAAATACAATAAGTTGTCCTTTACTGCAAAGTCCTTTCCCTGCAGATGCCAATTCTGTATTTCTGCTGGAGTTATAAGTTGCCTGGTTTTATCCTTAATTTCCTCTATGGATTGTGTGGTTATTACACCCAGAATTCTTTGTTCGGGAATGATAGGTACAGGTTTAGGGTTGGTCAAGTGTTCCTCCACTCCCATCCGAGAAAGGGCATCAGCTTTACCGTTTTTTGTACCAGGTCGATAGGTAATTATGAAGTCAAACTCGGCAAAGAATAGTGCCCAACGGAGTTGTCTAGAGGATTGGGCTTTTGCGGTTTTCAAATATTGCAGGTTTCGGTGATCCGTAATCACAGTAACGGTGTGTCGGGCCCCCAGAAGATAATGCCGCCAAGCCTTAAAGGCAGACTTGATAGCCAGAAGTTCCTTGTCAGTAATAGTGTAATTGATCTCAGGAGGTGAGAATTTGCGAGACCAGAATGCCACGGGATGTAACTGATTGGTTACTGGGTCCTTCTGTGATAGAACTGCCCCCATGGCAAGGCTCGAAGCATCAGTTTCAACGATGTAGGGGAGTTCGGGGCGAGGATGTTTTAGAATTGGTGCAGAGATAAATTTTGTCTTCAAATTCTGGAAAGCTTGTTCCGCCTCGGTAGACCATTTAAAACGTTTGTTTTTCTTTAACAAGGCGGTGATGGGCTGGACTATTCGAGAGAATTCGGGGATAAACCTGCGGTAAAAGTTGGCGAAGCCTAACATGCTTTGAACCCCTTTTACGGAGGATGGTGATGGCCATTTGAGAATTGCATCGACCTTCCTTGAATCCATACGCACTCCGCTAGGTGATAATATGAATCCCAAGAATTCAACTTCAGTCACGTTGAAAACACATTTTTCCAACTTAGCGAAAGGTCTGTGTTGACGCAACCTCTCGAGGACCATTTTCACGTGTTTCCGATGTACAGATTCCGATGAAGAATAAACGAGGATGTCGTCAATGTAAACGACAACACATACATCTATGAGTTCTCTGAGGACATCGTTCATAAAATATTGAAAGGCGGCCGGGGCATTGGAAAGCCCGAAGGGCATGACCTGATATTCAAATAGCCCATACTTGGTGCGGAAGGCCGTCTTCCATTCATCGCCCTCTTTTACTCGTACCAAGTGGTAGGCTCCTCTAAGATCCAGCTTTGTATATACGCATGCTCTTCTGACTTGGTCCAGGAGTTCAGGGATTAAAGGTAACGGATATCTATTCTTAACAGTGATCTGGTTCAGGGCGCGGTAATCTATACAAGTTCTAAGGTCCCCTTCTTTTTTTGGAACGAAGAACAAAGCTGAAGAAGCAGGGGACTTAGAAGGACGAATAAACCCATTCGCTAGGTATTGATCCAGGTATTGTCGGAGGTGAAGGTTCTCAGGCTCGGTGAGGGCATAAATTCTGCTACACGGAGGAGTAGATCCAGGTATCAGGTCTATCTGGCAGTCATAGGACCTATGAGGAGGTAGAGAGTTAGCCTGATCCTTCCGGAAAACATCTTGGAATTCTAGGTATTCGGGAGGTAACTGGGGAGTCTCCGAAGAAGTTGCTGCTAGAGCAACACCAGGTGGAGGGTGACAAGTAGAGACACATTCTGGGAACTGAACCGTTCTTGCTCGTCAATCGATCCGAGGATTGTGTTTCTCTAACCAAGGTATCCCTAGAATAGTCTGGAACTGAGGGGCCTTGATCACATCGAACATGATCTTCTCATGCTGTCCATCTTGACTTACTAGCGTCACTTCTTGAGTGGTATGCGTTACTGGTCCGGAGGCTATCTCCGTACCATCCACCGTAGTAATGACGTCCTTTACAGCCTTGGGACAAAGAGTTAGATTCATCCTCAAAACCATTTCCTGATCCACATAATTGCCGATGGCACCGCTGTCGACGTAAGCTTCAATCGCATGTAATCAATCCGGATGATCAGGGCTAATGAGGACCATAGGTATCACGAAATGCGAGGTCACGGAACTGGTTTTAACGCTCGGCAAGAGGACCTCTATTCTTGTCAGGCGAGGTCGTTTCCCTGCTCAGAGTTTGTGACCTTGGTAACTGCAGCTCCTACCGCCTTCTTGGCTGGTTTCACCGGACAGTCTCGAAGAAAGTGCCCTGAGTTTCCGCAATAGAGGCATAATTGCAACTGTTTTCTCCTTTCCCGCTCCTTTTGTGTTAGTGGTCCTTTCAGGCCCCCTATTTGCATGGGTTCCCCGGAGTCTACTCCTTTGGAAGGAGTTGGTGGTTTGGAAAATACTCGAGCATCAAACTTGGAACGATCGGCCTTCCTGTTCTGCAGTCTGTGATCTATTTGAACGACTAAGTCTATATAATCCGAACAGTCTTGTGGGGGATTCACTACTTGGGCTAAAACGTCTTTGAGCTCTCCACGTAGACCTCTCTAAAACAGCGTAATCCTTTTGTCCTCAGGCCATTGAGTTTCCACTATTAGTCTGTTGAAAGATGCAATATAAGCCAAAAGGTCTTGATTACCCTGTCGCAACGAAAGAAGCTCATTGTCCAAGGCCTGCCCTTGTGAATGTCTTGCGAACAGTTTTTCCATACTAAGCTGAAAGGCTTGAAAATCATGGAGAACCGGATCATCTTGATTAACTAGAGGGATCGACCAGTCTGCCGCATTGCCACTAAGGTACGAAAGCACAAAAGCTACTTTAGCTTGATCAGTTGGAAAGGCTGCTGGCCGGCATAAAAAATGCAACCGGCACTGATTGATAAATACTGCAAACCTCTTTGGGTCACCAGAAAATCGTTCGGGCGGAGCCAGAGGTACATTCCCAGGTAGGTTGATCTGCACTGGATTCATAGGGGATGTTGAAGGAAGATTTGCCCCTGATGCGGGTAACGGGGTCTGTCCGGCTTGTGACTGTAGCAATTGTCTAGCAAGATCGTCTGTTCGCTCCTTGGAAATAATTAGTTCCCTTCTTAGAGCATTTGTTTCTTGACGAGCTGCATGCACTTCTGCCCTTAGTTCCCCAAGTAACCGGGCTAGGTGGTCGGTATCCGAGGTTTACATAGCGCCTGGGCGAGAGTTTTGCGGTAGGCTTTGCGTTCTGTAACGCTCACCTGATTCTCGCAGAGGCGCTAGTCTTGACTGGGCGACTACCGTATCTTCAAAAGTGATGTGTACCACCCGGTTGGCTCTTTGGGCTGGACCTCTGTGCACTGTATGCCTGACTCGAAGAGTAAGATGTCTTAGGTAAGTGAACGCCGGGCTCTCCATCTGCCTCGGGGCAGGGTGCTGTAACCAGTTTCTTCACTGGATAGGTAGCGCAGGCCTCTTGACTTCAGAGGACTGCTGTCCATCGTTTACTTTACGAACGGTGAGTTCCGAATATTTCTAATGTCTTTAAAAGTCTTTTGTAATGCTGTCTCTTATTTTGCAGGGTTCCGGCGATGGCGGTTGACTGGCTGAAGTGAGTTGAGGATGGACCCGTATGCGGGATAGAAGCGCCTGGAAGCGCGTAAGTAAGCGCTTGTTGCTTGCTTCACGATGCGCACTAACTGTCCTTTTATTTTGCAGGTACCAGTTCGGAGCTGCTGAAGGATGCCGGAATGCCCACTGAGTTCGGCGTGGATGGAGTAATGGCACGTGAGTATTTAACGTTACCCAATGTCTTTAAACGCACCTTCTTTTGTCTTACAGATGCGGGATGCAGCGCCGATGACCTCCGGAGCGCGTGAAGAGTAGGTAAGCCTTTGTCTTTCAGATGCAGGAATGCTGCGCGAGGCGTTGATGACAGCCGATGGACCAGGTAAGAGATGCGCTGTCACTGAAGACCGTAGTGCTAACCTGTTCTTTCTTGTCTTTATAGATGTTGCTGAAGACTGGATTCAGGATGGTAAGCCTTTTTCCTTTAGGCCCAGGATCAGATGCAGAAGACACGATGAGCGTTCTGCTGCAGAGGATGCAGAATAACGCAAAGCAAGATTCATCCATCGGGTGTGGTTTAAATAGCCTCCTGTAGTGCTTAGGTGTCTCCTCCCACAGCCACGCCTAGGTAAGAAAAGAGTTCCTGCCTTCCAGAAGAGTTCCAGTGTTCTGAACCTAGGGAGTGGCTCCTGCCCCACCCAACAGGAAAAGCAGTCCCAAACAGATGAGGATCAGGGGTTCAACTGGCAGGTAAGTAAGCAGCATGGTCTGCTGCAGGTAAGTCCACCCAAGCATTATGAGCCCGGCGCTTGCAGCGTTGGGACTGGGCATATTTATGAGCCTGGCGCCACTGGCGCCAGGACAGGGTCCAAAAGGTCCCAATTGGGACTGGCTGGCACTCGGAACCTGGGTTATGGGTCTGCTTCCAAGGGAGTTGGGTAAGTCCTGGCCTTTTGGAAGCAGAGATCATGACAGTTGTCCTGGCGCCAGTTGGCGACAGCGACGGGTCGGGCAGCCTACAGTGGTTTGCTCTCTTCCCGTGGTTTGGTGCCGCCTCTCCGGATGCTCGGTGACTCTTGGGTGCTGGATCGCGGGTTCGTCTGGGAGCGTTCAGCACCTTTACTTGGTGATGGATCAGGGACCGCTCCGGTCTACCTGCAGGATTCTTGCCCCCGCTCCAGGGTGTTATGTGCGGGTGGCAGAGCTCCCAGGTGCGCTCCACTCCTCGCGGGCTCCACGACTCCACCCCCTCTGTCTCCATCGATATTACAGTGGCCTTCTCCCTGTGCCTTCTGTGGTCAGTTCTCTGCATCTACAAGGTACCCAGACTCCCTAGTCAGCCAGCATGTGCCCGGGGTTCTCGGCCACAGTCCCATGTATTTCTAGCTGACTTCAGGACAGTGGAACTGCCGGATTTTCTGATGGATATTCGATGTCGTGTGGCGAGTTTACGGGCCTGTGGGCTTCTTGTTCGGGCTCTCTAGCACCCCCTGCCCCCTCAGTCTCCAAACTTGTTAAAACCTGGGGGTTTACCTGAACTACACACTCTTGCTCACTAGACAGGTAAACACAATTGTCTCCTCCACAGCTTGCATGACAAAACTCATCAACGCCTGCAGACCTTTCCTCACCACTGATAACTGCATCACAACTGCAAGAGCCCTTACAATGTCCAGACTAGACTACTGCAATGCCCTTTTCTGCAGGATCTACTACCTGTAACATAAAATAAACTACAGGTCATACAAAACAATGCATTAGGAGCAGCCCTGAAATCCCTAAAAAAAGCCATACCTCACTCACCTGCTAGACGAAATGTCCACTGGCTGCCCATCCGTGAGTGCATTCTGTTCAAAACTGTCACACTAATGTACAAATGCCTATCAAATACTGCACCTAGATATTTGGCAAGCAAATATTCTAGATCCCAATCCAATAGACCCACTCATGCCACCCACCTATACCTCCTCACCATCCCGAGATTCAAACTGGAATGAGCAAAGGGCCGCAGCTTCCCAGGAGTGGCCGTAAAACAATGGAATGCCCTCCCACCATCTCTTAGAGCATAAACCTCCTTTTGGACCTTCTGTAAATGCCTAAAAAACGTGGCTCTTCTCACAAGACTTGTAACACTTCCAGCCTAATCGCAGTATAATAATTCATCTTGTGTCTCAAGTCATCCAATGTCCATTGCTTGTATTGTGTGCATGTACCTTGCCTATCTGTTCTTCTAAGCTCCGCTTACTGTAACCAGCGCCTTGATGCCTTTGTTAGGCAGAATCCTGTGCAGTTCCCTTAGGGAGCACTACAGAAGATTAGGACTACAGGTGAGAGCAATAAATCCCCTTTGGTATCAGTCTGTACCACAAAGATGTAGTTGGTAGCTGTGGCTGAGAAGTTAGACTTATCTCAAGAGGGAGATGAGAAGTATTCAGGGTTTACACAATAGGCCTACAGTACTATGGCACAAGGAAACACTGACCAAAGCTTTGTATTAAAAAGTAGATATATATTTATTTTATACACTTCTAGTAAAACACATCTATCACAGTTCTTAAAGCAAGTTAAATTCAGTCAAAGAAAGTATACACAACTCCCGAGTTAAATTGTAGACAAGTTTGAGCAAGAGTGAAAACTGAGCAAAACAGCACAGTGTAAACAAAACACAAATGGCACTCTAGCCATTTCTCACAAGGGAGGGAAAGCACAAGTTATACAGAAATATCTTCTTACACACCTTAGCAACAAGTTCCATAAGTTTGTGAACCAGATTAAGCAAGGCAGTGTATCAGTATAGAAATACTTAAATGAAAACTGAGCAAAATGGCATTTCACAAGTTTTTAAAAAGGGAAGAAAAGGGTATTTATAAGAAGTAGGTGAACCAACACAGTTCTAATTGAGAAGCAATCTAAAGAAGGCAGTTCTAACAAATGTAGCCACAGTCAATAGGCCTGTGCCAGAGTCAGTGGTACAGGGCAAGGGCCCAGGAGCAACATTTTCTCGTCGCTGCAGTCAAGTCTTTGGTTAACGATTTTGAAAAGGTGGATGCAGAAGGTTAAAGACAATGTTAAGAGAGAGGGGCGGCCAACCCAACAGGTAGGTAAAGGATTTAAAACACCTTTAGCACTACCGCAATAAAAAGCCGGTGTGGCGGAACAATGTACCTTTTAAATGAAGAAGTGGCTCATGCGGTTGCGGTTGTTCCTGGTAGTTCCTGCAGTTTGGGGATCCAGCAGAGGAAGAGAGGCTCTCGTCGTGGAGGAAGGGTCGAGTTACTGCACTACCCAGGGATGAAACCAGCCGCGTTGCTGTTTACGAATAAAAGGTACGCTCCTTTAAATCACGGTCCGGGTGGACGGGTGCCTGGCTATCCGGTCTCCAAGTACAGGGTACTGGCAATTCAAACTAAATTGGAGTTTAGAGAAAGACACGAGAAAGAAGTTATATTAAAGTTCTGGCAAATAAAACCTACCAGAGTAAAGTTAATATTAAAATACACCGGCGGTATGTTAGAGGCTGTCAGAAAAAGTGGTAGCCTCGAACAATGTGGAAATCCCATAGGAAAATATTCGCGGTCGAATAATTGTGGTAGTAACCACTGCCACCAGCCAGAAACTTTGGAGAGAGGGACTGTACGGTACCCTCTCGAAAATGAACATAAGGGAAAAACTATTAACCCTTCCCAGTACTTCCATAGTAACATGGGTTGTACTGGTTTAGTTCACAAAAATTGACTAGTAAAGTCAATGGGGACTTTACATGCCCTGGGAGACAGAAGTCAGTTCCAGGGTATGGAGTCTAGATTTGGGGGTCGCTACGACACCCCTATGTCACTGCACGGAGAGTGCTGTGTAACACATGTGAATAAAGATGGTTCCTATGGAGGGGAGAGAAACTCCATAGGCATTAAACACAAAAATAGCCCAGAACACACATAGCAAAACATGCCTAAGAGTGGGAAAAAGAGTCTCACTCTTAGCAGGAGAAAAAACAAACCCTTCAAATCCAGAAAAGCTGCTGGGGGACTCTATAGGTAAGGGAAATTCTCCCTAACAGCCTTCAGGGATGGTGCACTCTACAAATGACGAAAATAAATAAATAAATAGCAATATATATATAATTTAATCAAACATACCATTTACAATAATACTACCAAAACCCACCCCTGTAGAAGGAATACAGAATATGCAAAGATAGAATAGATGTAGCCCTCTGGGTAATGCGACAGAGGGAGAAAAGGCAATAAAAAGCCAAGCACAACGTTCAAAGGATATGTTCTTGTGCTTCAAAAAGGGATTGTGACCTACCCAGTTTATAGGCCTAAAATGGACCAGAGGCAGCTATCAGTCAATAATACCTTTACAGTGTCTTGGCGGTTCGGTAACGATGAACCAGGATTCTGGGTGCTGTTCAGGAGTTTGAATGTGACAGTAGCAGAGGTCCAGCGGCAAGCTGGTGTCCAAGCTGGGTCAAACTGAGGAAGGTTAGATTTCAAGTGTAACTCAGTGTTGCAGGTTGTGGTGGTCATCAGGTATGGTTTGGTAGGCCAGGCTTGATGGCAGATAAGCTGCTGATTGGATGAACAGACAAGTCTGTTCGATGCGGGGGCTCGAAGGATGCAATTCTTGAATAACACCAGGATCGGGTCGATCAGCGACTCATTTGGCGAAGAAGAAACTCAAGATCTGAATGGCACTTCGAGCAGTGCAAATAGAGCAGTACTTCATCGAGTCAAGGCAATGACACACTTCTGGATGGCGCTGTGCTGCTGCAAATGGATGCAAATGTGCAGGACAGCTGTTCGAAGTTCAGCGATTGTCAAAGGCAGCTCCGGAGGATCCCAGTGGTGCGATCTGGGTCCAATGCACTGAAATCACAGTTTGCAGCAGTTCAACAGTGAAAGGACAGGAATCCTTGCAATCTTGGCTCTCAGGAGAAGGAGAGCAGGCGCTGTAGATCAGGCTACTGAGGCAGCTGGTCACAGGTATGCACTATGCTTTTGGTGTGGAGCATTAGGGTATAGGAATCCGATTAGCAGATTTTCCTTCCTTAAATGGAATTGCCTGTATCCTTTAATAATAAAAATAAAAAAAGCCAGGCCTTCTGCACCCCTGCCAGATGGCAATTCCTCAAACACCCCCAAGCTAAAAAGGTTGAGACTCACTAAGGGTCTGGCTCATCCTTAATGTGAAAGTATCTACTGAGGCCATCCACATTAGAGTGCTGTGACCCAGGTTTCTGTTGGATGTCCATGTCCAATCCCTCATGGGAAATGGCCCCAACGCAACAAGGTGTGGTTCTCACCCTGTATAGTCATAAGCCACCTTAGAGTTCTGTGGTCTGTTTGGACAGTAAAATTAGACTTACATATGTAAGGTTTCAGCTTACAAACAGGCCACACAACCACAAATGCCTCATTCTTAATGGTGGCCCAGTTGCACTCTTGCTTGGTCAAGCACCTACTAAGATAGGTATAAGGTTACTCTACCACCTCATAGTTCAGCTGGGTTAACACTGCACCAATTGTAATTGGTTATTTATTCCAAAATCACAAGCGTCTGTCTGTATGATTAACTCTTGCCCATAATCTAGGATTTGCAGAAATGGGGTCTTGCATAAACCATCCTTCAAGCTTGAAAAGGATGTCTGGTAGGCAGCGGTCCAATTGAGTTTCTTTGGCATTTTCTAAGATGTGACCTCATTGAGGGGAAGAGCAAGTGTCCCATATCTCTTGTTGAAAGGCCTGTAGTAACCAGTGAGGCCCATGAATGCCCTCGCCTGAGTCTGGGTTGTGGGGATATCCCAATCCACCACTGCTTGGGCTCTGGCGGCTGTTTCTTACTGCCACCCACCTGATGTCCTAGGTAAGTAACAGTACCCTGCACCAGCTGGCTCTTGGATGCCTTGATATTCAAGCCATCCTTCTGCATGGCTTGAAGCATCTGTTTCAGGTGGGATAGATAGTCTTCCAGGTATGGCTGAAGACCAAAACATCATCTAAATAGGCAAAGCTGAAGTCCTCTAACCTACATAGGTCCTGACTTACCATGCTCTGAAATGTGGCAGGAGCATTCTTTAAGCCAAAGGGCATCCCAGCAAACTAGTAGCACCCTTGTGGTATGGTGAATGCTGACCTCTCTTTTGCTTTGTCTGCAAGGCCGACCTGCCAGTACCCGTGAGGTCAAAGGTACTCAAACTGCACCTAACTGGGGAATCTGACTGAGGTGTGGGTTGTGCATCGTTGTGCATTGTCTTAGTGACTGAATGGATCCCCTGCAGTACACACAAAAGCGGACTTTAGTTTTCCCACTACTGACCATTTTAGGGACTGTTAGGAAATATTTCATATTTGAATGTAATTTTCCCTCCATGTGCCAACCCCCAAACTATTTGCTGCTGTTTTACACCCCGATCTAACCTTTGCCAGAAATGTGCAGCCCTCCGCCGCACTCCTCTGGGCTTTCGCTCAATTCTTATGGGGAAACTGACATTCCCTTAAGACAGTCAGTACTGGGAGACTTTGTTTCCCTTAGTCCTTTCCTCATGTTGCATCTTTTGTGCAACATGTAACAGGAGTGCAATGTAACTTACTTTACCGCACTCTTGGGTCTATAGTCATTCCAAAGGCCCTAGAAACTCTCGCTGGACTTATTATGAACTGTGCAGGTGTGTCATGGACAGGACTAGTGGCAGCTATCATTTATCTTATGTTTTGAACCCTTTTTTGCCATGTTATCCGTGCTTACCTCGTTTGGCACGAATAGGTGGCCTGGCTCCAAAATGGCCATGCCACGCGGTATTTTCTCCTGTCCTTTGGCCATCTTGCCCCTTCACCTTCCCCAGGTCGAGCCGACCTGGGTCAGTCCTTATTTGGTCATGCACTTTCCTGCGAAACCCAAAGCTTTCGCGGGCTTCTGCATGCCTTGTTTGTGTGCCTCCAGGATGTGGGCTGGGATGTCTGTTCCCAATACACATCCTGGGTGCCAGAGAGTCTGGAGTGTCCTGAATGCCTGGGACCACCGTGGTCTGTGATTGGTCCACGTATGGAGTGAGTGTTTGTGAGTAGATCTCCCATTGGGTCCTCTCCGTTTTGGTGCGAAGGGAACTTTGGATAAGAGGAGGCCGAAAACACCACTACCAGGTCGATCTCCTGAGTTCACACCGAACAAGGGATAAGGAGCCAAGTATCCTGCAACAAGAAGCCGAGTCGAGGAACCGCTGGTGACCCGCTGGAAGGTTTGGCACCCTGAGCCCGCTGTCGTCCTGCGAGACCCCTCTTCATCTGATCATCCTAGAAGGTCTGCGAAGGCGCTTCGACCCATTGGAATAGTGGGACCAACTATTCTCGGCACCTTCATCAAACCCTGCAAGTTCGACTCTTCGGAAGTGTCCCTGGGCCAACCAGTGGGCCGACCAGCTTACACGGGATGTTTGCTCTGTCACCACCTCCGTTTCGGGGAAGCCCTCGAAACTTGGCCTACTGCTAACTCTGTGTCCACGGCACCCTCACACTGAATTTCGTACACTTGGCATTCCCAGGTCTGAAGTGAGACGAGTGCGCCCGGACCAGAGTAAACGTGGTTGCCGTGTTGCCCTGCTGTGGTAATGACCTGTGCACGTTCGCTGCATCTGTGACCCCCTCAACCCTGAATCTTGCTACCGCGGAATCTACACAGTGTGGAGACGTCCTGCTTGTCGCATCAGAACCTGCCAGCAACGTGAACTGAACTGGCGAAGTCTGGGTCTGCCTGCGTCGGGGACCGGTGAGTAGTCCATACCCCAACCGGTGGCCCCTAGCGCAGGAACCCATTTGTTTTCTTCCGCTGTTGCGAAATAGCGGAACCATCCCGCACTCTCACCCTGCCTCTGCCCGCAAGCGGAGGTCTTGCTTGAGTAGTGGGGACTTGTTCTTCATCGCTTCATCCACCTTCCTGAACTGTCAGATACCCTTGAAGAGACCCTATTTTGTCCACTGGCACAAGCGCGTGCATGTACTATTGAGCATAAGGCTCCTCTCTTCGTAGGGCTTGGCCTACCTCTTAGTTAGGTGCATTTCTGATATCGAACTGGGTCTAACGATTACTTGCACTGCCTGTTTTCCTCCCCATCTAGGTGGTCTACATATTTTGTGCTTCTAACTCCTTAGACCCCCGGTCTTGTATATATATCATTTTGATTGTGATGTGTTGGTTTACTTTAGTATTATTGTGATTCTTTGCTATGGTCGTTGTTACAAAGGCCTTGTAATAAATGTGTCTATATTTTTAATATAACACCTGTCTGGAGTAATTTGTAAGTGTCCTTGCTTTGTGTGCTCATTGAGGTCTTTCAGTCAACTTCACCCCTCTTGAGACTTAGTCTTGACCGCCGCCATCGCTACCCTGATTGTTCTGGCTTGTCCAGAGGTTACCCTGTTCCAAGAAACTAGGCTGGCCTTCTGAACCTCTGCCCCTCCAGGTCAGAGTCCATAAATCCGTCTTAACAGGGACCAGCACCACCGGGCTATATTACGCGCTGTGGAATGGCTCAATCACTCCTAAATCCATCATCTTGGAGACCTCCCCCTTGATGGTGTCCTTTACCTTATCGGACATCCACTGAACTCTGATCTTCGTTGGCTAACTATCTCTAGTGTCAATATCATGGCTGCACCAATCAATTTTCCCTGGAGTAAGTGAGACGAGACTTGTGTACTGGCCTAGCAGCTGCTGGCAGTAGCACAATAGTCGTTCGGTTACGTCTGGGGAGATATGGGGAGATCTGAACTCCCTCCAGAGGCCCATCACTGGACTCTGCATGCAACAAGTCGGGAAGGAAATCTGTCTCTTCCTCAAGACTGATATGTTTTAGATATTTCTCCTCTGTGAAATATAGTGAGCTAAAGACTCTGGGTAAGTACCTTGTAACCGGGACTAATGTCCGGCAGAGGGACTCCCAGGACCCCCCTTGTTTTGTGCATATTTAAGTAACTTTTGGTCTACCCTAAGTTACTTTGGGAATCCAGACGTGGACCCCGTGCTCACTATTTTTAGAGAGGCACAGATCCTCCCTACTGATGAGGTCCAACCAGAATGAAACATCTGTCTGGGGTTGCTGTTGGTACTCTTGTTCAGAAGAGAATTGCTTAGCTGGATAGTGCTGGACTGCCCTAGGGCAGGACAAAGACTGATATGTTTTAGATATTTCTCATCTGTGAATGATATTGAGCTAAAGACTCTGGGTAGGTCCCTCGTAACCCGGACTAATGTCCGGCAGAAGGACTCCCAGGACCCTCCCCCTTGTTTTTTGTATATTTAAGTAAATTTGGTTCTTAACCTAAATTACTAGGGGAATCCAAACGTGGACCCCTTGCCCACAATTCTTAGAGAGGCACAGCTAGACCCTACTGATGAGGTCCAACCAGACCGAAACACGTGTCTGGGGTTGCTGTTGCTACTCTTGTTCAGAGGAGAATTGCTTAGCATTTTGGTGTTGGACTGCCCTAAAACAGGACAAAGACTGATACATTTGAGATATTTCTCCTCTTTGAAATATAGTGAGCTAAATACTCTGGGTAAAACCCTCATAACCGGGACTAATGTCCGGCAGAGAGACTCCCAGGACCCCCTTGTTTTTTGCATCTTCCTCAGTCTCATCGTCCGTCATGAAAGCTGTCACCAAGTCGTCCCGGCTGTAGGTAGGCTTCAGCCAGTTGACTTGAAAGACACTGTGTGTCTGCCTTGGGGTCTTAGTGTGAACAGGTAGTTAACCTCACTGCTCTTTTCAAGCACCACATAAGGCCCAGTCCACTTATCATGGCGGGTGCTGGGCTTGACAGGTTCCATAATCCAGACCATCTGTCCTGGAGAACACTCTGTCAATGGGGCATTCTGGTCATGCCAGTGCTTCACGAGCTCCTGGCTGGCCCTCAGATTTTGAGTGCTCTGTTCTCTGTAATTGGCTGTTTTGGATATGAGGCCAAGTACATAATCCACTATGTCATGGGAAAAGGTTCAGGGATTCCCCTCCAATCCTTTCTGGCCCATGCTCAGTAGACCCCTAACAGGATGACTAAACAGGACCCCAAAGGGAGTGAACACCACACTGCTCTGTGGAACCTCCCGGTAGCCAAACAGTAGGCATGGCAGGAGAATATCTCATTTTCACCTGAGGTGCTTTTCTAAGCCCCTATCATGACTTTCATGGTCTTGTTGAACCATCAACAAGCCCATTGGTCTGTGGGTGAAAGATTGTGGAGAACTCCACACTCATACCAAACAGACTCCTATACATATATCAAATATTTGATCCTCTGTCAGAAATGACTTGTTTGGGAAATCCTACATGAAATAAAATCGCTATCAAAGATTTTTGCCATTACTGGGGTTTGATGTTTCTCAAGGGTACAGTCTCTGGGTACCAGGTGGATTGGGGTAGAACGACAAATATGTTCTGGTAACCCTAGGAGGTCTGAGGATCCAAAGCACCCACAATGTTCATGCCAATTCTCTCAAAGTAGTGTCCAAACACTGATAGTGGAATTAAGGGGGGCTTTGTTGCCCCCACCAGACTTACTGAATGCTTGGCAAAATAGCACTCACGAGGGCTCATCTTACTCCCACGGGGCATTTTAAAGCTGAGGAGAAAGACGTGAAAGTTGAAAGGAAGTCCACTGCAGCTCTTCCAGTTCAACTTGCAGAACCTGTGCACATTGGCAGAGGCAACTTTTGGTGCTAGGGGTCGGGGTGTGGATAATAGGGTGCCAGTGGGAGGCTGGTGCGTGCCCTGGGCACCGGGGCGGAAATGGGGGTACTGCCATCCCCCTTGCCTCTACCACTGGCACACACCAGATCATTCACAAGAGAACACAATAACACTGATTGGATCTAAGTTCCTTGGGATTCTGGGTCTGACATTTCCTTATTTGAGTTCAGTCATAAGGCATTATTTGAACACACTGAGGACACATAAAAATGCAGAAATAACTCCACCACTGGGCATATATTAGCAAATAATGAAGTGTATTTTGTGACTATTCAGCTGGAAGGTGAACACCCCAAAGAAATCGAGGCACTGTTAAATCCCAAGTTACATATCCAATTGAAGGGGCTTTTTGGAGCTTCAAGTATGGCCACCATTATATGTGAGGCATTGGCCTAGAGGTGAAGACGTAGTGATACTGTTCTTTTCAACTGAAGTGAGCGAAGACATAGTACAAAAGATACAGCACTGGGAGCAGTACAACTATTTAAAAATCATGTGGGACAGGAATTGGAATGTATAGCACATGTAATCCCTGTGCCTAAACCTCCTCCGCCACAAAGGCAATATCCCATTAAGCCACAGGCAATGGCACGCATACAAACCATAGTGGAACGATTGATTGACCAAGGGGTGATTATGAACCAAGCAAGCCCATATAATACTCCCGTTTTGGCAATTCTTAAGCCAGATGGTACCAATAAATTAGTATTGAATGATAGAAAATTAAAATGCACATTCGGAGACAGAGGCAGTTACAAATCAGCATAGTTAGTGCACCTAAAAAGATGCAAATACAAAACAAACCTTGATCTAGGTAATGTCTATTCCATATAACCTTCAAGTAAGGAAAGCTAGAAACACACAGCGTTCATGTTTAAGGGAAGTCATTTTGTGCTCACCCCCATAACACACAGATATAAGAATTCACCCAGCACTAGAGTCTTTTAGCAGATATACCTAACTGCTTGCAACATGTCGATATCAATGTCACTCATGAGGACCTGTCTGAGAACTTGGAGCAGGTACATTGAGAGGCCGATTCATGGAATTAATTTGCGCCGCGCCAGCGTGCGAAAGCGTGCGAATCGCTACTCAAGCGCGAAAATCGCAGTGCAAGCGTGCGAAAGCCGTGCACATCGATTCATGGAAGTCCGTGCGCGTGTAAATCCTGGGATGTGCGCTAAAATCCTGCGTGGCGCACGCAGGCACACACGTCATCAAACGACATGCGCTACACGCTCAGCGAAAGCGCACATAGCGCGGCGCGCACACAACAAAAGTGGGCGGAACACGGGGTGTAACACGCGGAATGGGGAACAACGCATGAAAAAGAAGGCGTAACTGGGGAAGTACTGCAGGGAACTACACGGAACGCCCACACGCACGCAAACAACCCGTATTCATGGATTTGAATACGGGAAACCCGCGCACGGCAAAAGACGCGCATAGGCATCAACGCGTCTGCCACACGAAGGCAGGCGGAAGAGTCCCCGTGCACAGTATTAAAAGTGCACGCAAACAACAAACACGTATATACAGCTACGATGAATGCCCCATTTGTCGCAGCACTGATCGTGGGACACCGCAGGAGGAGGAGAATAGCCAGGGCCTGCATTTTTTCACCCCGGACAAGCCTTTTTGAGATGCCTGACGACCAGGTCTATGGCAGGTATAGGTTTCCACCTCGTATCGTCCTAGACCTGGTTAGGGAGTGGGAAGATGACCTTACATCCCCCACCCTCTGCTCCCAAGCATTGAGCCCCTTGGAGAAGGTGCTCAATGTCCTGCATTTTTTGGCCACTGGGTCATTTCAGCGGACTACTGCCATAGTGGGGGGGTTCTCACAGGCCACGCAGTCACGCTGCCTACACCAGGTCTTGGCAATCATGACAGCGCGCCCCTCAGTCCGCAGGCACATATACATGCCCAGAACACCCGCAGAAAGGCAGGCCGTTGTCCAGGACTTTTACAGGGTGGCACACTTCCCCAAAGTGCTTGGTGCCATAAATTGCACCCATGTGGCCCTACGTCAGGCTAGGGCCACTGAGCACATATACCGAAACCGCAAGCACTGGCATTCCATCAACGTGCAGGTTGTAAGCGATGCAAAGGGAATCGTCACCTCTGTCTATGCAAACTACCCTGGCTCCACCCTTGACAGTTTCATATACAGAATGTCCGCCCTGAGCCGGGCCCTGGAAGCTGGGCAGCATGGTGACACATGGCTCCTAGGTGAGTACAAATGCCCGTGCACATGCATGCATGTCACACACAGACAAATACACAAACCCCAATAATCACAACCATCATCACCTCTCCAGGGGACAGTGCCTACCCTCTGAGCAACCACATGATGACGCCAATCCGGAACCCCACCACACCACCCCAGGTAAGATACAACGCGGCCCATATTGCAACCAGGTCCATAGTGGAGCGCACATTCGGAGTGCTCAAGTCACGCTTCCGCTCCCTTCACCGCTCTGGCAGGCAGCTACTGTATGCACCCCCACTAGTGTGCAGGATCATTGTGGCAGCATGTGTCCTGCACAATGTTGCAACATGGCAGGGCGTACCAGTGGACATGGTGGTGCCACCACATCCCCAATCACAGGCACAGGCGCTGCCCATGGGAGGGGATAGGGCACGTGGTGAGGAAGCCCGGATCCAGCTTGTGGCCACATTTTTCACCTAATCTCCCACCCCTGCGGAGTGCACACAGGCCTGGCACATACCAGGTGACAATCAATGATGACAAAGAGACAGTCAACTGTCACAACCTTACCACCATGAGAATGTTGCCATGGAAGTGCCACATTGTGTGCATCCCTAGCTACTTAAACATAAGCAATCATGTGTGACCAAAAGGCACCCATGCAAGGTGTGAATCACACAGACCTGCAAAACAGGCCATGACTATCACTGCTATGTCACCCAAACCCTCCCAAACCACAACGTGACATGGCAAGCAATAGCTATACACCAACACAGTACCAATAAGGTACACATTGACATGTGAAAAATGTAAAGTGGCATCAGACAATGATGCCTGACATAGAATCAGATGAAATGACTGACCAACAACCTCCCACCCAAAATAGGTCATACCCAAATGCATTCCAACAGTTTTAGTTGTAACATAACAATGAATGCCTGTCTACATGCACATTGTGCATTGCAAAATCAACACTTTAGCTTCTGTGTCCCGTGTCCACCTCCTGCAAAACACTGCTCAGCGCACAGCATAGTGAACAGCCATTGTGTGTGACGCACACCCTGAGCATCACATCTAAGCGACAAACTACATCAAAAAGCAAATTACGCATGCACAGGATCCACAATTGGTCATATATCATGTGCTGCAGAGACACAGTGGGCACCAGAAGGCAAACAGAGTGTACATGTGGACATGGAAGGGTGGTTGTACATGTAGTGGATCATAGTGCGAGTGTGTGGGTCAGTAGGGACATGCACTCAATATATGCATGTGCAATCAAGTGACCATCAGTGTCGTCTACACATCACATGTGAACATTGACCATGTGTACACCCCATCATGTCAAGACACAACTATTCCCTCACACCTGAAAGGTAAACACAACACATGAACAGGCATTGATCAGCAGAATACATCATGTACATAGGATACCACAATTACAATGTCAGGGTGCACATCACACTGTAGGGCAAGGCAACTGTCAACAACAAAACACCCCCCCCTCCCTCACAAATCACCATGACCCACTGAACAACTGCACCTGGGTTATGTAGCCTTCATCCTTGAAGTTCACCTGGCCACAGGATCACCCTTCCCCTTTGTCACCATCTTCCACCTTGTGTGTAAAAAGTGTCCAGCACCCTCAGAGGCCACCTTGACTTGCAAAAACACCAAATCAAAGAGAACTCAAAGCAGGCCAACACAGAAGCCAAGCAAAAAGCATGCAGGCAGCAAAACAAACCAGAAGAGCCTCCAGTAGATGACATGAAGTAGAAGTACGCCACAAAGCCCAAGTACTACCACAATGACGTGACAACCAAGGTAGCACAGTAAAACAATGTCACAACAGGATGTGTACCATGTGTGGTACATAACACAGAATGATGCACCACAAACTGATGTGTACTGTCACAGCTCCCGTATACAGGCGCAGGAGTGGCACGAACCAACCACCCCCACCGTGGACTGGGTGCCTGCAAGGTCAAACTCACACAGGCCTCTGAGACCCTGGTGGGGAAGGAGGGTCAGGTATATGCAGTCGGGACAGGCATTGCTATACTGGATAACAGCAACAGCAAATGATGATGGGACAGTAAGCAGGGCACATGATGAAACCTCTGGAGTACACCCATGTGTGAAGAAGACACTACACCAGTTGGACAGAGTCATTGGCCATTAAACAGGCTGAGGCCTGTGACCCACACAGACTGTCACACCCTAAACATGTGTGCGATGCAGGACTGAGCCACAGTGGACATGGGAAGGCTGATGAAATGCCATGCAATGTAGGTCATCCTGGACTCGTACTACAATGATCATCCAGTCAAGGACACATAGTGGCATGCGTGGAATACACATGGAGCATGAATGGGCACTCATGTCCCTGCGGGGCATCTGGCCTCTGCACAGTCCAAGTGAGACACCCTGCATCAAGTACAAAGGATGTACCACACAGCATATGTCTGGCAGATTGGCCGCTGGAAGTTAGCATGTACACAGGACGCATGAACAGGGAAGTACTCAATGGCAAAATTGAAGCAGACCAGTGCAAAGGTGGAATTGGGGTGCAGAGCGGGGGGTGGAGGGGCAAGGGAGCATGCCTACATGGAGTACCCACATGCAGTCAGAGGACACATGCACGTCAGTCATGCTATGACATAGTCCCTGGACTGAGAGGAAGGTCACCCCACGCTACTGTTAGGGAGAATTCTCTGTTTAGGCTGAATTTCCTAACCTAGTGAGTCCCCCAGCAGCTTTGCTGGATTTCTGGAGTTTGTTTTTTTCCATCCTGCCAAGAGTGACACTCTTTTCTCCCACTCTTGGACATGTATGTGTGTAATTCCTTTGATATGTCAATGTGTTCGATGGGCTATGGGGTCTTTTACTCCATAGGGTCTCATATGTTTTTCTATATGTGTTACACCACACCCTACGTGCCGTAACACGGGGGCGCCCTAGCGGATCCCCCACCATAGACTCCATACCCGGGGACTGACTACTGTCTCCCCGGGCATGTAAAGTCACCATTGGCTTTACTAGACCTAAATTTACTAACAGAACTAGTACAAACCCTCTTATTGTGGACGTACTAGTAGGGGTAATTCGATTACTCCTGGATCTGTTACTCGAGGGGGCACTGTCCCGTCCCCCCTCGTCGAGTTTTGGCTGGTGGCAGTGGAAACTACTTGTTATGTTCGTCCCCGAACATAACCCTATGGGACCCGTCCCATTGTTGGAGATTGATACTTTTTCTCATTAATCTCTGACGTACCACCGATCTACTTATCTTAAATAGGTTTATCGAGTGGTATTTTCTGCCAGAACTCGGTTTGTAAAATGGCGTCTGTGTTCGGCTCTGTGACTCCTAAACCAAAGGTCGAACCCTTTGTTCCACTTTTGGCGGGCTCTGTACAGAGACCCTCCAAAGTGGTGCCATTCTGTCTGGGTTACCACAGGGGTGTGGGAGGGGGTTTAGGCACCCTGGACCGAGTTGCCTTGCCAACTCTGGTCGCACTCTGGAGTGATTGGCCCAGGTGGTGAGCCTTCCCGCTCACCACTTAGCATGTGTTGATTGACAGCTAGGCTGAATGAATGGGGTTTTCTGCATAAAAGCAGGGCTTTTGGGACTGGATCTTCAGAAGTCGCCACAGGACCTAAGAATCCGACGAGGGTAACGCTGAGCCGACCTGCACGACGACACCTCCGGTGGAGCCCTGCGGAACCGACTCACCACTTCCCGACGACAGAGGAGTTCTCCCTGCCGGAGAGTCTCTTCCCCTGACTGGTGGGAACAACCAGTCCCCTTTGCTTTTTATTCGCCTCAGGACGCAGTGGTCGAATTGCCCGTGCAGAAGCATCTCGGCAACCGGATAGCCACTACCCCTGAACCGCGACCAAAAGGTGGTGCCTTGTGACGGAGCACTCCGCGCCTGGTCTCTTCCCTGGTGGTGCACCGGACTTCATTTTCTTCGACGACGAGATCATCTCTACTCTTGGCAAAGACCCGACGTGCATCCACCACCAGGAACAACTGCCCCCGCCGGAGCTGCCCTCCACAACAAGATACCGTGTCCGCCTGGCTTCCCTATCGATCGGTTCGAATGAGGTGTCTTAATCCTCTCCGTTCCGTTGGGTCGCCTCCAAGCTTTTCTCATTCTTTGTTCTGAACTGGTTTAATCCACCGATAACAATTTGCAATACAGACTTGAATGCATCTCCACTAGAGACTTTTTGGGACATCGCGACTTGCCTCTCTCCGAGTGGGCCTGACCTCTGAACTTTACGATCTATTGTGATTCTTGCCTTCCTGCCTTGCATTTTATCTGCTAGGATCGAACTGTGTTGATTTCGTAACCTGCCTATCTTTTTCTCTCCCGTCCGAACTAATATTCGAGTGTCATCTGGGTTGAGGTATACACCTCTGTCTGAAAATAAGTGGTACCAGTAGAACCTAGAGTTGTCGATATTGCTAGGGGGATTGATCGTCTACTTCGTAGAGTAATTGTGTTTTGATTTGTTTGCCGTGATTTGCCTTAGTGTTTTTCATAGATGTTTTGTTATAAATAAATACCTTAATATCTTTACACTAAGCCTCGTTGCCTGTTTGCTTGTCTTGCTGTGAAGAATTGCCCTATTTTGTATACTCCATATACTGCTCAACTTTTCTTGAGAGAAGTCCGACTGCTCAGCCACAGCTACCACGTGAATCTGTGTGGTGCAGACTGCTACCAAGTGGGTTCACCGCCAACGCCTGTAGTCCTAAATCTTTTGCAGTGGTCCCAGAGGGAACTGCACAGGTTTCCGCCTAACAGCTACATGCAGAAGGGCCAGTGAGCTGGAACATGGACTGGAGGGGCATCCTGGTGACCAGCATGTGAGTAGGGTGCAATAGTGGTGATGCGGACAGTCCCCGTCGCTCCACATGTCCACCATCCAGCAGAGCAGCCATGCATCAGGGAAGCATTGCATTACTTGCACATCAGAACCATGTACACGTGACATGTAATGGCTGTCATGCACAACACATCACACAAGTAAAACACACATGTCCTCAACAAACACGCAGCAACACTCACTGGACTGGGCATCAAAGTCCGGCATCTCTCCCACTCCGACCGATTCAGATGGTATGAACTCCGCAATGAGTGACTCATGCAGAGTGAGGTCTTCCTCCTCAGGTGCAGGCCCACTGCCAGTCACCAGAGTCAAGTTCTAATTTGAGGCACGCTTAGCCTTAGCGCTGCGTTTGAGATAATTCCAACGCTTTTTGCACTCTTGCACCGTGCGCACCTCATGGCCGAATGCACTCACATGTTCCGCAACTTGCTTCCAGTGGGTATCACGGTGGGCAGCCGTAGTCTGACAATTAGGACTCACTAGCATGTCACTGCTGTGGTCCCGCACGTAGTCCACAAGGAAGTCCAGTTCCTGGTTGCAGAAAGGCTTCTTCCTCGACATGCAGGAGGTCGTGACTGTGTGTGGGGTCCCAGCCTGTGCTGCAGGTGCAACCTTCCTCCTCTTGGATTGTGGCGCAGACCCTGGCGGGGAAATGCCGCCCTAATCAGTATGGCCAGTGGCACCGGTGGATTGAACCAAGGGAGTGGCAGGTGGAGGGACGACCAAAGGCCTGACTTGCATCAGTGGCAGCTGGGTGCTCTCTAATGGACCCTGCGCAGCAACATCCGCTGTGGCAGGGTCATTGACCGCGACTGTCCTGGTTGGCAGACTCACAACCGGGGTGTTGTTTGTCTGCATCTGCCCCATCACTTGCCAACACCCGGCTGTTTGGGGCAGCAGATGACATTACTGCCCCAGGGACACGTGTCTTGGTCAGGGCAGCCCTGCAGGCACCTACGGTTTCCCTCCTGGCCTGTTGGAAATCTTCCAAGGACTCTTCAAGTGCCAATGCAGCCTGCGCTGGCAGACCCTGAGCCTGGGTGGTGATGTCCACAGCTGCACCTGCAGCTACCACTACCCTTGGGCCCGTGGCAGTCGATGAAACGGACTTCTGGGTCACACAGGCGCCAGTGCCAGATGCAGAAGCTGCATCTCCCGGAACCACAGGGGGTGGTGGCATGACTGCACCGACACATGGCACAACATCATGCTCAAGTGGTGCACCCCTGCCTCTTCCCCCTCTGCGGCCACCCTGGACACCCTGGAGTCCCCTACTCCCTGGTCACCCCGGCCACGTCCCTGTCCACACCCGCCACGAGGAGGACGCCCAGCTGAGGCGCCCCTCACCTTTGGTGGCCTCCCAACCATGGCATATGGATGGAGTAGTGCCGGCACAGATGGAGGAGTGCCAATGGAAGGTGTACACCACAATTGTCCTGGGCAATTGGGGTGAAGGGGGTGGGATGCAAGATGTTAACAGCCCTCCTGCACCTGCAAGGCTGTATGTGACCCCGGTGATGTAGTGACGGGTCACGCAATGCTCAGGCACCCCAAAACTGCAGTAAAACCGTGCACGCAATCTTGCAGCCTATGTGCGTGGAATTAACCTCCTGCAGTACGTGGTGGCACGCAGTAACATGAAAAACGCATACGCGTGGGACATGCAGGCTACTATGACCTAGATGGGTTGATACACAGGGGCACACGAAGTAGCAACACACGTCGGTCTCCACGAAAGGCACATACAGCGAACTGCTGGCCCCGCTCACCTTTAACCCGTGCTAAGGGAAATGCTTGCGCGCGTCGCATCATTTACACGCGTAGCCCCTTTCCTCGGATTACACGCATTCACACGCAGACATGCAGTTTTTTCATGCGTGCGCTGAACCACTATGCCCACGTCACGAGGAAAACGCCCATGCACGCTACAGCACAGACGCGCTTACGCGCTAAGGGTCTTTCCTCGAATTACACACTGACGTGCAATTTGTTCACGTGCCAAATCACTCCGTATCAAGCTGGCCACGTGAAAACACACGGAAGACCATGCTCCTGCCCAGAAGGGCATTTTCCTGCCCCCAAGAGCCCCGAGCACGCTCCCACCAGCCATCTGCTGCTGCCTGCCTGCTGCCCACGTGCCCTGCTATTTGGTGTCTGCACGTCAGCCATCTGCAGGGGTCCAGTTGCTGTGTCCACCCCTGCTGGAACAGAAGACTCCCGACTGGGATACCATCGCTCCACAGCCCAGCCCCAGGACCCAGTTGCCCACCCACGCCTGCCTCGGGGGTCGCCATGTCGGGGCAAACACCATCTGAAACCACTGGCGACCCCCAGCCAGAGAGGCAAAGGGCCAGCAGCTTCAGTGAGAAGGAAGTTGGTGTCCTGGTGGAGCATGTCCTGGGGCATTATGATGCCCTCTTCAGAACATCACGCGCCAACAAGGAAGGACGGGAGAGGATCTAGGAGGACGCAGTGGTTGCCATCAACCCATGACATCAAGCACGTTCGGAAGCGCTGGAGGGACTTCAGGTCCAGGACCCTCTACAAGGCCCTGCGCCTCGCGGAGGGGGGCTGGGTCAGCATGAGCAACATCCAGATGAGGGTCCTGGAACGCGTAGGCCCAGCGCTCCACGCCCAGATCCTTCGGGGGCAGACCTGTCTGGAGTTGACCTGTATGTGTGACATAGGCCATGTATGGATGTGTGTGTGCAGGGACATCATGGTCATGCATGTGAGACCAGTAATATGTGAACCACATGGATGGTGCATGTGTTCCAATGCAACATGGGGAGCTGTATGCGTAATGCACACATGAATGCATGCCAGTCTCTGTTCTTGGACATGGAGGGGGGTGAGGGATGGGTATTGCTCTCATGTACATGTATGGTGCACATGTGTGTGTGTGTGTGACTTTGAAACGCCATGGATGCATGACACATGTCCGTGATGATGTGTAGATTCGCTCATGCAGTGCGGTCACCGTTGTATCCACTGTGTCTATCCACTGTGTCTGTGGTGTACAAGCCATGATGCATGACCCTCCGGTGATGTGTGTCCATGGGATCAGTGTGAGCCATGATGCATGTGAGTTTGAAGACAACATTTTGGTTAAAAGAGGCCCTTGTACATGGATGCTGATGTTGATTGCAGGAACCGTGCCTGTTTATGCATGTGTGCTGCGTGCATTCACCCATGTATTGTGGAGGGACAGGATGGAAGTGACATTTGACAGAGCCACTCATGTGTTATTGCTTCCTATCTAGGGGAATATTGTACTGTACCCTGATGCTTGTGTTTTATGTCTCCCTCTACGCTGCGTCAAGTGAAGAAGAGGGCGGAGACGGCGCTGTGGAGCCAAGAGGCGGGGATGCCTCCACCAGGCGGCGACGCAAGCACCAGCCACCCTCCCAGGAATTGCCATCATCCGGGACCGAGGGGACTGGTGCCGCGTCTGCCACTAAGGCTGTAGCGGAAGGGCCGGGTGAGCCCCCAGAGGGGCTTGCAATGGCGGAAGACGGTGTGGAGACATCCAGGTTGGTGGTCTCCACAGAGGAGGAGGAGCCCGCTACTGAGCCGCACATGGGGCCTGGTGGGGGTAGTACCACTCGTGCAAGTGGTGCAGTCCAGGGCCAGGGTCAGGAGGCAGCACAGGTCACCGCGGAGGGGCCTGTGCATGTCGCTGTCCTTAACCCTGTGACTGCACCACCATGCACCAGCAGGGATGCCCCGTCCCAGGCACATCCACAGGTAGGGGGGAGTGCCACGTCATCTGCCTCTCCACTACCTGCGGACGAGGGGTCCCACGACCGTATGGGCTCCGTCCTGGTTGGTGTCGCTTTGCACACAAGTGACATTCGTGATGACGTGCGTGCTTCCTGGGCGGAGCACGCACGCCATCACAAACAGCAGCGTTGCGACGTGGCACTGTTGGGAGGGGCCCTGGTCGGTGGGTTCCTACATGTGTAGCGCACTCTGGTGGACCTCTCCTCCTCTGTGGAGACTATGCGCCAGTCGTTCTCCCTGCCGTCCTCCGGCCCAGATTCCACCAGGGCCCCCTGTGGACCTGGCCTGACCAACACAGCCAGCTTGGTGGAGATCCCATCCCTGCCACAGTCGGGAGTCGGCGGTCCAGCAGGGGTGGACACCACAACAACTGGAGACCAGCTGATGGAGGATGTGCAGGCAACATCGGACAGGGCACATGGACAGCAGCAGCAGCAGGCTCTAGGTGGGAGCAATGATGGCTCGGGCCCATCAGCATCAGCCAGAGGGCAGGAGAACTCTGGAATGGGTGTGTCTTCCGTGTGGCTGCGGTTGGGCCGGCGTATAGGTGCGGAGCGGCGGCGGGCAGAAGAGGCACGGCTCACGATGGTCAGGGCGGAGAACGCCATACGGAGGGCACTGAGGCGGGCCGAGTGCCTCGAGGCCATTCGCAGGGAGTTATTGTCCAACATGGCATCGTCCCTGCGAACCCTCGGGGCCATGGAAGAGGACCGCCTCCAGGACATCGAGCAGGAGTTCGATGATGCCCTGGCCCGGGAAATCGGGAAGTGAGCCGTCCGAGTAGCCCGCCGCCATTGTATATAGTTTGTAGTTTTAGGTTTCCTTCAACTTTTTTCATTCATTTGGGGGCGTTTGGACTATGCCCCGCCTTTTTGTATATAGTTCTTTATTAGGTAGTTTTTTTGCTAGGTTTCATTTCATTTGTTGGGCTCATGGACCCTGGATTACTTCTTTGTACATAGTTGAACAGTGGATTTATCTATTATTATTTTTCTCACCATGGAGCAATGGATTTTACTGTTTCCGTTTCCTTTGGATTTGATTTGGGGGCCGGAGACTTTGGACACATTTTCATTTCGATTTATTTGGATTCAGACTTCATGTTTTTCTTTTTGTGTTTTGGACATGCTGCATTTCATCTTTTTTTCTAACATTTTTTTCATGTTTTCATTTGATTACATTCTTTTTGTGTTCAATACATTTTGGTTTATTACTTTGATGTGTGGTATTCTCTCATTGGTTTCATTCATGTCACGGTGTAGGTTTTCACAATCACCAGCACCCATTGTGTGTGTGTGACAGACATGTGTTGATGTACATTCTTGCCATTTGGGTTGTATCATGGGCATTTCAATGTGGGGTGGATGGGATACTTGGTTGGGTCTTTGCAAAGGGGTGGCGTGCGGTGGGTTTTGGGTGGCCATGCGGCCCATGACTGTGGATCATGATGACGTGTTGGGGGGACTTGAGTCGGGGCCTGCTGGCAGGTGCCCGTCAATGCTGGGTGGGTGGGGGTGCTGGGGGACATGAGTCAGGGCCCGAGCCTCACTGCTGGGGGATGGGGGTGCTGGGGGACTTGAGTCGGGGCCTGATTGCAGGTGCCCCTCACTGCTGGGTGGGTGGGGGTCCTGGGGGACATGAGTCAGGGCCTGAGCCTCACTGCTGGGGGGTGGGGGTGCTGGGGGACATGAGTCGGGGCCTGCTTGCAGGTGCCCCTCACTGCTGGGTGGGTGGGGGTGCTGGGGGACATGAGTCAGGGCCTGAGCCTCACTGCTGGGTGGGTGGGGGTGCTGGGGGACATGAGTCGGGGCCTGCTGGCAGGTGCCCGTCAATGCTGGGTGGGTGGGGGTGCTGGGGGATATGAGTCGGGGCCTGCTGGCAGGTGCTCGTCAATACTGGGTGGGTAGGGGTGCTGGGGGACATGAGTCGGTGCCTGAGCCTCACTGCTGGGGGGTGGGGGTGCTGGGGGACATGAGTCAGGGCCTGAGCCTCACTGCTGGGGGGTGGGGGTGCTGGGGGACATGAGTCAGGGCCTGCTTGCAGGTGCCCCTCACTGCTTGGTGGGTTCGGGTGCTGGGGGACATGAGTCGGGGCCTGAGCCTCAATGCTGGGTGGGTGGGGGTGCTGGGGGACATGAGTCGGGGCCTGAGCCTCACTGCTGGGTGGGTGGGGGTGCTGGGGGACATGAGTCGGGGCCTGCTGGCAGGTGCCCCTCACTGCTGGGTGGGTGGGGTGCTGGGGGACATGAGTCGGGGCCTGCTTGCAGGTGCCCCTCACTGCTGGGTGGGTGGGGGTGCTGGGGGACATGAGTCAGGGCTTGAGCCTCACTGCTGGGGGGGTGGGGGTGCTGGGGGACATGAGTCAGGGCCTGAGCCTCACTGCTGGGGGGTGGGGGTGCTGGGGGACAGGAGTCAGGGCCTGAGCCTCACTGCTGGGGGGTGGGGGTGCTGGGGGACATGAGTCGGGCGTGCTGGTAGGTGCCCGTCAATGCTGGGTGGGTAGGGTTCTGGGGGGCATGAGTCGGGGCCTGCTGGCAGGTGCCCATCAACGCTGGGTGGGTGGGGGTGCTGGGGGACATGAGTCGGGGCCTGCTTGCAGGTTCCCCTCACTGCTGGGTGGGTGAGGGTGCTGGGGGACATGAGTCAGGGCCTGAGCCTCACTGCTGGGGGGTGGGGGTGCTGGGGGACATGAGTCGGGCGTGCTGGTAGGTGCCCGTCAATGCTGGGTGGGTAGGGTTCTGGGGGGCATGAGTCGGGGCCTGCTGGCAGGTGCCCATCAACGCTGGGTGGGTGGGGGTGCTGGGGGACATGAGTCAGGGCCTGCTTGCAGGTGCCCCTCACTGCTGGGTGGGTGGGGGTGCTGGGGGACATGAGTCGGGGCCTGAGCCTCAATGCTGGGTGGGTGGGGGTGCTGGGGGACATTAGTCGGGGCCTGCGCCTCACTGCTGGGTGGGTGGGGGTGCTGGGGGACATGAGTCGGGGCCTGCTGGCAGGTGCCCCTCACTGCTGGGTGGGTGGGGGTGCTGGGGGACATGAGTTGGGGCCTGCTTGCAGGTGCCCCTCACTGCTGGGTGGGTGGGGGTGCTGGGGGACATGAGTCAGGGCTTGAGCCTCACTGCTGGGGGGTGGGGGTGCTGGGGGACATGAGTCAGGGCCTGAGCCTCACTGCTGGGGGGTGGGGGTGCTGGGGGACAGGAGTCAGGGCCTGAGCCTCACTGCTGGGGGGTGGGGGTGCTGGAGGACATGAGTCGGGCGTGCTGGTAGGTGCCCGTCAATGCTGGGTGGGTAGGGTTCTGGGGGGCATGAGTCGGGGCCTGCTGGCAGGTGCCCATCAACGCTGGGTGGGTGGGGGTGCTGGGGGACATGAGTCGGGGCCTGCTTGCAGGTTCCCCTCACTGCTGGGTGGGTGAGGGTGCTGGGGGACATGAGTCAGGGCCTGAGCCTCACTGCTGGGGGGTGGGGGTGCTGGGGGACATGAGTCGGGCGTGCTGGTAGGTGCCCGTCAATGCTGGGTGGGTAGGGTTCTGGGGGGCATGAGTCGGGGCCTGCTGGCAGGTGCCCATCAACGCTGGGTGGGTGGGGGTGCTGGGGGACATGAGTCAGGGCCTGCTTGCAGGTGCCCCTCACTGCTGGGTGGGTGGGGGTGCTGGGGGACATGAGTCGGGGCCTGAGCCTCAATGCTGGGTGGGTGGGGGTGCTGGGGGACATTAGTCGGGGCCTGCGCCTCACTGCTGGGTGGGTGGGGGTGCTGGGGGACATGAGTCGGGGCCTGCTGGCAGGTGCCCCTCACTGCTGGGTGGGTGGGGGTGCTGGGGGACATGAGTCGGGGCCTGCTTGCAGGTGCCCCTCACTGCTGGGTGGGTGGGGGTGCTGGGGGACATGAGTCAGGGCTTGAGCCTCACTGCTGGGGGGTGGGGGTGCTGGGGGACATGAGCCAGGGCCTGAGCCTCACTGCTGGGGGGTGGGGGTGCTGGGGGACAGGAGTCAGGGCCTGAGCCTCACTGCTGGGGGGTGGGGGTGCTGGAGGACATGAGTCGGGCGTGCTGGTAGGTGCCCGTCAATGCTGGGTGGGTAGGGTTCTGGGGGGCATGAGTCGGGGCCTGCTGGCAGGTGCCCATCAACGCTGGGTGGGTGGGGGTGCTGGGGGACATGAGTCGGGGCCTGCTTGCAGGTTCCCCTCACTGCTGGGTGGGTGAGGGTGCTGGGGGACATGAGTCAGGGCCTGAGCCTCACTGCTGGGGGGTGGGGGTGCTGGGGGACATGAGTTAGGGCCTGAGCCTCACTGCTGGGGGGTGGGGGTGCTGGGGGACATGAGTCGGATCCTGCTGGCAGGTGCCGTCAATGCTGGGTGGGTGGGGGTGCTGGGGGACATGAGTCGGGGTCTGCTGGCAGCTGCTCCTCACTGCTGGGGTGTGGGGGTGCTGGCGGACATGAGTTGGTGATCACTATTGCAAGGTGACATGTGGGCTGGCTGGGGGGCATGCCCATGGTGGATGGGTTGCGTGCGGGACATGACCAGGGGTGCTGGGTAGTCCCCTGTGGTGTGGGCTGCCTCCAGGGGCCGTGGAGGGGGTAGAGGGCAGACCTGGGAGGACCCACACTGCCAATTCATGTGTGGGACTCCCTGCGCACCCCACTGGATACACGTACACTTCTCTGACAGCGAAATCACGTGTGAAACTCCCCGCGAACCCCAGTAATACATGTACCCCGCTCGCACAGGGCCAATCGCGTGTGAAACTTCCCACGCACCCCCGTAATACAGGTACCCCGCTCACACAGGGCCAATCATGTGTGAAACTTCCCGCGCACCCCCGAAATACACCGCTCGCACAGGGCCATTTGCGTGTGAAACTTCCTGCGCACCCCCGAAATACACGTACCCCGCTCGCACAGGGCCAATTGCGTGTGAAACTTCCTGTGAACCCCAGTAATACACGTACCCCGCTCACACAGGGCCACTCGTGTGTGAAACTCCCTGTGAACCCCAGTAATACACGTACCCCGCTCGCACAGGGCCAATCGCGTGTGAAACTCCCTGCGAACCCCAGTAAAACATGTACCCCGCTCGCACAGGGCCAATCGCATGTGAAACTTTGCGCGCACCCCCGAAATACATGTACCCCGCTCGCACAGGGCCAATCGCGTGTGAAACTCCCTGCGAACCCCAGTAATACACGTACCCCACTCGCACAGGGCCAATCGCGTGTGAAATTCCCCGTGAACCCCAGTAATACACGTACCCCACTCGCACAGGGCCAATCGCGTGTGAAACACCCCGCAAACCCCAGTAATACACGTACCCCGCTCGCACAGGCCCAATCGTGTGTGAAACTCCCTGCGCAGCCCCGAAATACACGTACCCCGCTCGCACAGGGCCAATCGTGTGTGAAACTCCTTGCGAACCGCAGTAATACACATACCCCACTCGCACAGGGCCAATCGCATGTGAAACTCACCGCGAACCCCAGTAATACACATACCCCGCTCGCACAGGGCCAATCGCGTGTGAAACTCCCCACGAACCCCAGTAATACACGTACCCCGCTCGCACAGGCCCAATTGTGTGTGAAACTCCCTGCGCACTTCCGAAATACACGTACCCCACTCGCACAGGGCCAATCGCATGTGATTCTCCCCGCGCAGCGGGGTACATGTATTCGGAGTGGTGTGAGGGGAGTTTTACAGGCGTTTTCGTGGTTGGGGGCATGTATGCTTGTCCACTGGCCTGTGTGCCATGTACAGGATTTGTGCGCTGTACATGGCGCACGGGGAGGGATTGGGGGCGTAACTGGCGCTGCTGCAGGGTCGCCACGGCTGGTAATGGATGTTAAAATCCATGAATACGCTGTGCGTGGAAATGGATTTTGTCGCACGTGGCTGGCGTGGACTGTCGCACGCGCACACTGTGCGCCAGCCGCGTGCGCCACTTGTGTGCTGGATTCTATGAATTACCCCCTTAATTGTTTATACTTTGGCTTCCAAGAGGTATTTCTTTAACTTCAGAAAATCTAAATGAGCTCAGTGTGAAGTTACCTTCCTGAGTTTCACACTCACGGATGAAGGCAGAGGTAGATTTCCTTGACAGATGCACAAACATGCAGCCATTTACTATACTCAAACAATTACAACCTATTTTAAGGTTACCAAACTACACCAGATCATACGTGTCTAATTTTGCAGAACTAGTGAAACCACTGTATGATTTGATTAAACCAAATTTCAAAGCGGCTCACTGGTTAACAGGTGGCACCCACATTTTGCAACATGTGTTCTTATTAATGACACAGACAGGACCTTGGCAAGACAGAAACACTGATAAGGAGCTTGGGATCAATCTCATGCCAGGTAACAATACATTCATGCATATTAATGTGTTCTTATTAATGACACAGATAGGTCCTTGGCAAGACAGAAACACTGATAAGGAGCTTGGGATCAATCTCATGCCAGGTAACAATACATTCATGCATATAGTTTGTCATTCTGATAAACATAGCCAATTGCATAAAAATCACATTTATATTCCACTCCAGAATTACGATTCACGCCAAAAGAAAAGAAACTAACTGCAGTGCAAGTGATACTGCAAAAAGAGCGCACTTTGACTGCAAATAAAATAATACATATAAACGCACCTTTAGTTCAACTTGAGGCTGCCACACAATCTAGTGTAACTAACGCAAAATCATTACACACCAGATAGTTCTAGTGGGCTGCAATCCAACATGCGCCTGATGTAAAAAATCATTACAAAGCACAGTTGAAATGTGTGACCTGATGTAGACCACGGCAACAGAGCCAGACACCGATATACGTTGTTTGATTTCTATCAAGTAATATATTTTGATGGGTCAGCCTTTCCGTCTGTTGGAAACTATTTAATGTATGCAGCTGCATGTGCTGCTATCACAGGTATTTCACAAATCATAATGAATATCCATTCTGACATGGCAACTGAGCATCTAAGAGATCGTTCAGCCCAAACTGCTGAACTGCATGGGTTTCTGCTAGCTCTATGCCTGGAAGATTCACAGATACCCAAGTAGTAGTCTCAGAATCAGTTTACATTGCCAGAGCATACAACACTGCCTTACAATGCAGGATTCAGAATATTTACAGAGATAAGGGGCATAAAACTGTCTCCTCCAGACAGATTTAAAAACAAGTATGTGGCAATAAACACACACACCCTTTATTATGGGTGATGCTCACAAGAGAGAATACACAAAGGCATGTTCATATCATTCGCAATGCATTGGCAGATAAATATGCCAAAGAGCACACAGTGAAAAATACAGTAGCAGCCATAACTCACCCAGCTACTGTAATGGATGAGGTGATTAAAGAAGTATGGCCAAAACACTTACTGTGCGATATTTATGACATAATGAATAACAAAACAGGTGCCACAATTCCTATAAAAATGGGAGATTCCATTCAATGATTAATCCCCAATGAAGCAGATAGAGATAAGCTAATAGCTAACGCTCAAGTTGGACTTGCATCTACCCGTTTTGGGATTACTGCAACCACAGAACTGCTTCTTAATATGTATTGGTGGGCAGGTTTGAGAGAAGGTTAAAATATACAAAGCAAATTGTGATACATGTCTGAAAACATGTGAGGATCACAGTAGAATGTCAAATTCTCCTTTTACGAATCAATATTAATACCATACAGGCCCATTACCAGCGGTGAATAAGTACAAACATGTTCTAGTAATAGTACATTCATGCACAAGATTCACAAGGATGATCCCTCAGTAAAAAGCAGACTCCAAAGCAGTGTCACAGGCACTACGGGTATAGTAGCCATGGCAGTATCTCAGGCATTTCATGCCAATAATGGCTGAGCTTTGGCTGGACAGGCCATGAGAAAGGCCATAGTGGCGTGGGGATCTCAGCTACATTTGTCTGATCTGTTTTGTCTAGAGACCAATGGGGTAATTGAGAGGGGGGATCATTCCATAAAGTTGTGCCTAATTGTGTCCTTTCAATGGGATGTAAACAGGTGTTCTATGCATTGCTAGTAATTAGAAGCCTAAATAATGTACCATGTCAGTCTCTTTGCAGACCATTTGAGCTCTAGTTTGGGAGGAAAATGGCCATGCCTGATATGCAGACTCTTCCCAGTCCCCTTTCCAGACAAGAGACACTGCTGGCAACAACGCTGTTGAAGGAAGGCTTCCAGGTGGAAGGTGCTGGGCCACGTCTGAAGCCCGCTCAAGGCAGATCACAAGGTCCTGGAGAAAATCCATGACCAGACTTAATTCAGCCCTTCCTACAGACCAGCAGTGCAAGTAATCAGTCTAAAGGGTTCCAAAATAGTTGTTGTGCCTACTCTACCATCCAACAGAGGCACATGAAATACTTCTGTCGACCATCTGAAAGGTGTACAAAATAGTTGCTGTGATGTTCCAGAGGAACCGTCCACTTGCAATTGAGGAACTGGAAGAACAGGAGTTGGCGATTCGACAGATGATTATTGACATCCAAGATAATCCAGAGTACATCAATTCTGGAGAGTCCTGAGACTTTGCCAATTTGGAAGCAAAAATCCATCTTGATTGCAAAACACATGAAGGAATTATTTTGAACACACTTTCAGAAACAAATGAATGTAATGTTGGCAGTGTACTTTATTCTGCTGTGGCTGAGTCTCACTATAGTTTCATCTCACTGACTTCTAGATATCTTTTGAGCATGGTTCCTACTCTACCTGTAAGCAAATCAATTATTCTCAAGTCTTTGAGTTCTCCACACGCGTGAAAAGAGAGCCTCAGGAGCCAGGGACACCTGCCTCAATACATAGGTTTCCTCTGAACATGGGTCCTGTGTGGATGCCATAATTTAAAACATTTAATGGTCCAGCCAAACTGCTGCAAATTCACACTTTTTCTGTTATTCGTGAATTCGGACTATTTGCACCCAATAACCCTGTATTCACATAATACAGAAACCGTTGCGAACCAGGCCCCAGGAATATGTAGAGGATGTTTTGTTTTCTCCTTTTGATGATGTTGAAGACCTCTGTGACATGACGTCCCATGTATCTTATGTGAGATATTACAATGCCTTTTTGTTTGGCAAACATGAGCCCATCCAATGGCCCAAATACACATTATGGGAACACTGTGCGGTATCATTTCAAAAGGAGTGTCCTCAATTCTAAGCACAGTTCCCATATTTTTCACTAAAGCCATACCAAGAAGGATATTACAAGTCTGAGAATCAGTAAACATTCTTTCCAGAGCTATATAGTGCAGTAAACATGCACGCTGCTAGTGAAGATTCCCCATGCTTATAGCGCAGGGCAGTCTTGAGTCAATTAAAGACACGGAAGTGAGCATTTTCTTTTGCATAATGCTCGCCTCCTGTCTTGACATAGAATTCTGTTATATTTGACAGACACTTCTTTTCCAACATGACTGAAAAAAAACGGCAACAGGTTGTCCCTCTCTGGTCTACATGGGGTAAACAAATGTGGCAAACCAAGGACATACATACATTGGACGTGGCATATAAATTCCCACGTTTAATTTATTTTATTAATCACAAGCAGTTTCAAATCACCTTCAGCAATACGAACAATCGCTTTTACCCTGATTGGCAGGGTGAGGAAGGTGAGTTCTGGAATCCATCATATGGAGAAAAAAAGAAACACAATGGCACTAATCATATTACCTATGCATTACATAGACCTACTTGGGTCTGCTGGGTGAGTGACAGCCAGGCTGAATGAATGGGGGAAAACTGTTTAAAAGCAAGTCTCTGGGACTTGGAAACCAGAGTCGAACACTGGAACGAAAGAACCGAAGACAACTGAAGGAAGAGAACTGCTGCAACTCCTGGACGACCGGTGAAGCCCTGCTGCACGTCCGAATTGCCTGAAACTCCAATCGACAGAGAATCACTTCAAGGTTAACTTCTTCCCTTGAGTTTGGTGGGAACAACCAATTTGTAAGCCACCTGGACACTGTCCCTGACTGGTCGAATTTTCAGGAGAGTGCTGCTTGAAAACCGGATAGCCAGCGGGAAGAAAACCAGCTTGTGGACTTTAAGGCACTCACACCTTAAATCAACGTCTTGCTACAGCTTTTGGCCTCATCCCTGGGCAGTGCAGGAACCTCCCGACGTCCTCCTTCTTGTCCCCACGACTGAACCTCAGGAACTGCGAGACCTGCTCGGACCTGCCAGGAACAATTGCCTCAGCTACAGCTTTCTTTGTTAAAAAAGGTACTGTGCAAATGCGGTCCGGAAATATTTTCGGCCATCGAGAAAGTCCTTGATACTTTCCTCAACTTCGAAGGCGCGTTCTTCTCTAAACATTCGTCAAACATTTCACCTGTCCAAATCCTTTAAAAATCTGTGGCAAAGATATACTAGAACGGTACTATCCTATACAAAAGACTCTGAACCACTGACTTTGGCCCAGGCCTGTTGAGAAGAATTGCTGGTTGTATTTAACTGAAACCGTTTGCCCTGCCTATGAATGTATCTGGGCTGTCTATTCTTATAACCTTGTCTTTTCCTCCCGTTTACAAGTATCTGACATGCCATTTTGTGCCCACTTCATTTTGGAGCTGAACTTGTTCATTTACTTCCCGGTTGGATTTTTATGGTTTATTAGTGTGTGATATTGAGCTGCTTGTGCTAGTGTAATGTTTTCTAACTCACTGTATGTGTTGGTCCTTTGTGTAACTTGTTCTACTGCTCACTTAAACTCTTGAGATAAGTCTGGCTGCTCAGCCATTGCTGCCACTTTACTGTTTAGTACAGGCTTGTACCAAAGGTGAAATTGTGCTTACACTTGTAATTGCATGTAGTGGTCCCAAAGGGTATTGCATGTGATTCTGCCTAACACTGACTCAAGCCATATCATAGGTAACCTATATCAAAGAATGCTTCCACAACGTCGCCTAAGTGAGGTGACACAATCCATAGATACTTTGCTCAAATAAAGGAATTGGACAGCCATTATGCAGACAACTGCTGTTCTGAAAAGCACACAGAGTGGGCATGTCAGGACTAAAGCTACCTGGACCAAACCTCTGACCATAGGATGCCTAGCAAGGAAAGGCAGGCATCAATGTCAGAAAAAACGTATACTTGGTTACAAGCAATAATGTGAATCCTGCAGACTGTGAGCTATGTGGTGTGGTAGGGATTCCATACATCAGATTCTAATCAAGCACTAGACCAGGGCTTCTATACCTAAGGGGATATCCTTACAGATGTAATGCGGTTGGTTCAAAATGACTTGTTCAGTATTAGAAGTGACCAGAAGTTTTTCTGTTGTAACAGACTTTCAGGACACTCTGAGGATCGGAGTTCCAGATTGTAATGTGATTTCATGGCCAGAAAATGTCAATTTCAACATTTCTTTTGCTAAGTATGCTCGGGAGTAGCTCTACAGCACCATCAATCTCTGTCTTCGGCTGGGGCCTCCCTATGGAACAGCCTCCCTGCCACTCTGAAGCTTGAGGAGAACCATCTCCAGTCCCGGAAGCACCTCAAGACCGTCCTCTCTGCTGAGGCCTTCCCTCCTCCCCTCCCCTGCTGATCTGTTCTGCTTTGGCACCGAGCACCTGGTTACCCTCTGATTTCCGGCCCAGGTACTTGCCCATCCTGGCACGCACCCATAATGCCTCCTGACAACCCTTGGACTTGGGTCTGTATATGTAACCCTACAGTGCCCCCTTTTCTGCACTCATCAGACCCCCTGTCTGTGCCTTAAAGTCTAGCACTTGCCACTTGATGGCTGGACGTCCACTTGTTTTTTCTTTTATCCTTTGCTCAGCACTTTCCACTTCTCCCTGCCCCCTGCACTTTCTCCCTTCCCTCTTCCCTGCACTTGCACGTTCTCAATGTCACTGGGCCTAGTAAGATTGCTGTTCTGTTCTCCCTTGTTCCCCTCCCTTGCCTCATTGCGCTCTGAAGCACGTGTGTATGAGTGTGATACAAATAAAATATCATATCATATATCCACCTGGGCACCTGAAATCTCCACCAGTTTGCATGGTGCTTTGACTATACCCTTACTCACCACACCTTCTATGCTTTGTCAGGAACTACACACCTGGGGAAATATGCACTTGATTAAGAACAGTTGGGTTAGGGACGATTCTGAAGTCCATTATATTCACATCTGTGTCCCACCATTAAGTCCTGACTTAACACTACTGTTTACGTAACTGCAAGGGTTCCACTCGTTAAATGTGCACACTAGCATTCCAAGTGAATATGTGTCAGTGCAGTACTAAATGTTACATCTGTTGCAACATTCCACAGTCAAGTACAAAGCCTATCAAATGTTTCCTATCTTGTCCACTTAAATGTCTCATGCAGCCATATTGAAGCAAGGATTCCATCCATGATCGCTGTAAATGCGCAGGTTAGATATTGTGGATTTATATTCAATACACCCATTCAATCAAGATTCAAATTCTTACTGTGGTGAAACATCAATTTGAAGCGGTTATTATTTCCAAAACTCAGCTTTTATTTGGCACATTTGCAAAATCTTGAAATCAAAGGGTGCAACAGTGATGATTTTTATCTCGTGGCACAGTCCAAGGAGGTAAAGTAGATTGCATCACTTATAGACTTTGAGGATGCGTTGTTCGGGATTTTCCAAGCTTTGACTGACTCATCCAACTTCACAGGCATGAACACAGTTTTTTCGGAAATTACTGTTGTTGCAAGTATTTAAGCCAAAGAATGGGCACCACAACGCGCCTCTAACTGCGCTTACGTTTAGGAATAACTCTGACCTAGCTGCGGGCACACAAGTGGTGTGGTGACCTGGAATGAAGAGTCTGAACATGAGGCATGTTTGTGGTTTGTGAAGGCAACATGAAGCAATACACAGACAACAGAGTTAAAGTTTAAAGTAAAATACTTTATTAAACCAAATGTCAGGATGGTAAAAGGCCTAACTTGCCCTATGATAATGTGGGATTTCCCTAGCTGAACAAAACTAAGGAAAGTCTGGGTCCAAGAGTTCAACTTAAAAGTCTGTCCATGTCCAAAACCTGTACTTGCCCTCACAGCTAAATTTAGCCAATAAGTAGGGATATCATAAAAATAAATTGTGTTCAACTCAAAGCTCTGAGCTTCTTCCAGCTCACAGCTTTCTTTCAGCTCCCCTTCCCCAAGTATAAGAAAGTTCCACAAAAAGTCTCAAGATTACCTTTCTCCAGTTCAAAGCGATATCATTCAAAATAGCCCCCATGGTTCCTTTCTCCAAGTTCAAATCAATGTCACAGCTAGTCTTGGGGTTCTACTCCCCAAGTTCAAAGCAACTCAGTTTCACAGGAAAATAGAGCACAATTCCAAGTCAACTGAATACTCCTTTTGGGATTCTTCTGTCGTTGTGTCTTTGTCTTTTCCAATTTAAGAGTTCTTTGGTCTAGACGCAGTTGTCAGGCAACACGGTCCACCCACCACAGGTCTTGCAACCTAGAACCCTAAGTTCACAATATCTTTGGTTTTCACAATTCCAGGTTCCCTGGTCAAGGAGTAGTTGTCAGATAGCACGGTTCACCCATCACAGGTCATGCAATGGGAACCCTAGATTTAGATTCACCCCTCTTTGCTTTCTTTACCTATGTTAGTCACATGTTTAGCTCTTGGCTCTGACAATGCAGGTTTCTCCGTACATTTGGAGGAGGATTGCTCTTGACACCAGACCTTTACATAATATATTCACTCTTTCTTCTGTAATTTGTTTACGAAGATTTTCCAGCCTCTCTATTTTACCCAACAGCTTTCTTGACTTCTGGTGGGTTAAACATTCATTGTTTGCGTTTTCTTTATCTTTGGGTGATGTTAGATAAAAAGATCTCAGCTCATTATTAAACAATAGTTCATTTGCACAAGGGATTTTCTTTAGCAAGACCGTTTCGCTGTTGCGATAATGGATTGCAACTTAATAACCGTTCGTGGCTACTGTTTCTGCATGCAAACACTTTTGGAAATTGACTTTTATTCAGCGGCATACGTGTATGAGACACACAAATGTTTCTGAGCGCAGGGAAACTTGCCAGTGCTTACACTTGTCTTTCCTTACTATGTGAGTTGCTCTGTGCTCCACTCCCGTCTTCAGGGCCCTTCAGTCTTCCCCTACAATACTCTGGGGTTCCTGGCATGCCCTGAGAGAATGAGCATTCTTCTGAGGGTTTTTCAGGATGGACTTCACCAGCTCCGCTCCCCGCAGCACTGACCATACAGAAAAGAACTCCTGCTTCAACAGCAGACATGAGACCAGATTCACACACCTGCAGTTTCTGCACCTCGGCGCGTTCCCGCTTCACAGATCAGATTGCCACAGCTTCCAGCAGTGGTTCGCTTTACTCCCTCTTTCACAGGTGAATTCACAGCTACTCTCGGTCAGGACTTCCACTTCGGCCACCGCTCCGATCCGTAGTAGGCCTTCCACTCCAACTCCCCGGTTGACTCTCTGTCTGACTCAGAGGAGGTCTTTATATAGTTCTTAATCCCTTTCAGGTGTTGCTCAGTAAACCTAATTGCTTGATCCTCCAGATAGTGTTTAGCAGGCCATGCCTGGTTCTCATACCTCTCTACAGGCATCTTCTTCGTCTCAGTACCAAAGTGGTAAGCTAGGTTACTTGTGTTTATTACTCTTGATTGTTTCTTCCTCATCTCACTACCATTAGGTGGGAAAATAAGAGGAGAGGTCTTGTAATAGCCCAAAAAGGCCAGGTGCGGGGGTTAGATTGTTCCTTAATAGGAAAAGGGACATACCATGTCTTGACTAAGGGCATCCCACAACCAGTCCCCACAGACCCTCCACCCAGGTGATCCTCTCTCGCTTGTTCACTCCAAGGGTCAGGATCCAAGAGTGATGGCCTTTCCCTGGCCACCTGTGCAGAGGGTCCATAGGGAATCGGAGGGAAAATGCCCTCAGGTTTCTCACAGATTATAGACTTTTATTAAACAGAACATGTAGTCCTATTTAACCCTAAAACTAAAGGATGGTCTCCCTAACTCAACAAAACTAAAACTGGGGCCGGTCAGGTAGTCCGTTGTGTCCAAAAGGTACCATCCTAGTCAAAACTCCTATTCTAGCCCTGTCACTTAAAAACAAATCTTAAGCTAAGGAAAGAGTTCTTATCTCAACCCAGGCGAATGCCTCCCTTCAGCTGGGTTAAAGTCTCTCAGAATTCAGCTTTTACAAAGTTCTATCAAATCTCATGGGGCTAGGAGAATGGCTCCCTTCTCCTATTTTACACCCAGTTTTCAACAGGCTTTTCTTGAGTTACTTCAATTTTAGATTCTTTATCAATTCTCTTCACTCCACAGGTTTTGTATTCTTCCAGTATAGCACTGTCCTTCCACTTGCCCCCACTGGGAGGAGGAAGAGAGTTTCGGAGCTGCCCTTGATTCTTCAATGTTTTACCAATATTCTCCAAAGGCCCCCACCGGGATGACAAAGAGGCTACCTGAGTCCGCCTTGACTCTTTAATCACAGTCTTACGCAACTGGCCAGGGAGTTGCATCACGCAGGGATCTGCTTCACTCGTGTCTTCTTGCTTCACTTCCTCAAGTATTCCCAGCCTCTTCTGGACTTATCACTCTTTCCGTTACCTTTTTTCTGGGAACTCTTCACCTGTTGCATAAGGCGTCACAGGTTTGTTCTTTCTCTTTCTTCTCCTGCTCTACTTCGGCCCACTTGACTTCACGGTCCATTCTCGTTGGTGGTCAGGGTGCAAGTTTCAGACCAGATGGTTCACCTGTTACAGATCACACAACCACCACAGTTCCTCGTACTTCCCATGCAATTGCCTCCGTGGCTCCACAGTAGGCTAGTGTTGGCAGTCTCAGGGTAGTTCATGGACAGTACGGCCCACCCACTACAGGTTACGACACCACCACACCAACTCTCATCTTTAGGGTTGTCAGCTCCCATCCGACTGACGAGATGCTTTCCCCGCATCCCTCAGCTCCTTCTCATCACTTCACACTGCTGCTTCGATATAGCCTTCAAACGCCCTGTTTCCAACTCGCGGGTGTTTTGGTGGCCACCTAGCTCACCGACTTCTCCTTTTGGATGTTGCTCTCCTTGTCCTTGTCCTTAATGTTTAGCTTAAGTAGCGGGGACTGCCCCAAAGCAACGTCCGCTTGATTGACAGCAGCTGGTTGAACACTCTTCTTGCTTGACTGTAGCGTTCTTGGGTTCTTCTTCATCCCAGTACCTCTCATAGTGAGTGTCTGACACATTGCAGTAACACATAGTCTAGCATTTTAGCATACGTAAGGAAGGGTTGGGTGTTATTACCTGTAGGGTATGGAGGTAAAGGGGCTGTACCCCAGACCCACGTCCTTGTCCCCAAGGGTCTCCCCTCTGGGGAGAAGTGACAACATGTGGAGGATCATCACAGTGGGGTGGTGACATTCTTTACCTTACTGTAATACTGTTAATCAAACATGTACCCCTGTGTGGAATGAAACGCATGTAGGCTGTCCTTTTCTTCTTAAAATATTCCTGGAACCATTAAACATTTTGTGGACTAATTCACCCTAACAAGTTGCCTTTATAAAACAATTATTATGGCTTTTGTGTACATTTCTTAAACACTTGATAATGTATACGTTTGGTTAACTGTAGTACAACAAGGCCAAGCGGCAGACACACAGGACACATGTACTGTGGGTGCAACACAAGCACTTATAAGGGGGGTTGCACGCTCACACCACATTTACCAGGCTTTTCATTACCTCGCAAACAAGTTGGCTACTTTAAACAATCCCTATATTTGAGAGTTCATTCTTGCACTGTGCTAAGCGCTGAAGGATGGTTGACAGTCACAACCAATGCCTTGAAGCAGACCTCTTTCCTTTCAGAGCTGATTTCTGCAGGCGCCTTGGTTTTTCTTAGTGCACTCAATTTGAATAGCAAATCCATCTTTTCCTTGATTAGGAACACATCTACAATCAAAGCTACTAAATGGTGCATTGGTTGTTTCAAAAAGAGGGGTGGTCAGAGTCACACCCAGAACACTTGCGTCTTGGCAAGTTCGATTCGCCACAACTCTTTCTGAACACAGGAATTTCTGTGGAATCCAAGGGCTGTTTCCACATGTGTTCTATAGCGAATTTGTTGACCAACCATCATCACAGCAAAAGGAAACCAAAGAAGTCATCAATGAGATCACAATACAAATATCTTAAATAACTACCAATCCCACTGTACTGCAGTTCAGGAAGAGAAACTGACCCTTTGTCGCCTAAATACTTCATAAGGTCATAACAAACGTTACTGCTAATCATAATTCTAGCTCCCTGCTCACTCCTCTCTACACAAAAAGAGGTTGTTAAATCTGTGCAGGGCATTCTTACTGTGTCCTGTTTCAAGTGATGTGCTTCTTGGTTATATACATGGTCTACTTACTGGTACTTTGTAAATACCATCCTAAAAAGAGCATCAAATGGAAATGGTCCTAATGACCATCCCAAGAGTGCTCAAGTATCCATTACAGAGACCATGTAGTGTACTTATGCTTCACCTCATCACTTCCCTTTCAAACTTCAACAGGCCATTTGCTACTGATCTCTAGCAAGAGGGATGAACTCCAATCAAATATGGTGGTGCAGCTCCATTGCAGAGAACTGGAAAGTCATCTCCCAATCCATAACATGACCTTTCATACTAACCTAAAACATTATCATTATCTTAAGATATTTAACACCCTCTAGACTTAACAAATGACATGCAACTTTATCTAATTTCCATAATAACATCCCAGGAATCAGTGTTCTTACCAGACACAAGCTGCCATCATTCATATCAGGGTAGAGACATGTCCCTAGTTGGGCCTAGTTACCCAACAAGCCTCCCATCACGTCCAGGAGTCAGAACTCTTCAAGCAGAGCAGCAGGCATGCAAGCCAACAATTACACTCAACCATTTCCAAAGTCCTCCTCATCATTCTGTTGCCCCTTTCTTTCTCATGCCATTGTTCCACCTAGACAATGACAGGAGTGCTTCAAGAATTCTATTTCAAGAATACTACTGCTTTCTTTACTGTTATCACCCTCACAGTTTTATCTTTCAAATTGACCACCAGCCAAAAGGGGAAGGCCCACCTCTACTGTATGTTGTCTTTGACGCATTTCTTTTACCAAGGTAAATGCAAACATCTTTTGTAGTGTTACAGTAGCTAAATTCTGCTAGATTTCTATGAAAATAAATTTCGCTCTTAGTACTTGTTGCTTTCAGACTTTCAAACAAGCCTTTAGTGCAAAGGTTTTCCCTTATAATGCAATTTGAAGATTATCTCCACTCCATGTTTTAAGCTATTAAGAGCTGGGCAAGTCTGGTCCAGGTCTTGTTGTAGAGTCTGAATTTCCGTTTAATTTCTGTTCACTTGGTCAACCAATTCCATCGCATCTTCCTACATCTCACATTGGGATTTGTGTAAATCTTTGGTGGCTGAATGGATTAATAACTTAATACTGTGATTGATGTGATCCCATAGAAACATTATGCAGTCCAACAAATCTCTTGCCAGTTGTGCATCATGAATGTTATGTTATCCGTAGTGGTTTTATGGCACCTGGCCTTGCCCGGAATTTGGCATATTGTGACACTGCAAGAGTGTGGCCAGACCGTCGTAGCCTGTGGAAAGGAAGGAACGGTAATGATAGGAAAGAGGAACGAGATAATAGACTGACCAAAAACAGAGAGGAAAAACAATTGTGATCAATGGGTGGGGATATGGTTGTCAAAGTAGGTATGTTTCCCAAATGTAAAATGTTATTGCTAAGTGTGTAGGACTCAGGAAGGTACAGCTCAGATTAGATCGGAGTTTTTTCTGTAATGGCAATATCTACGACGAATCATGGTACTAGATGTAGTAGATGGTGAGCGATTGCGTGATGGACTTGCAGGGTGCAAAAGTGGGCCCTAGTAGTGATCATACACAGAGTGTCTGAGCCACCACTACTTTTCAGGTCCACCTCCTTGTTGGTCTTCTCCATTGCTGGCTGGTACTGGTTTATTTGGCTGAAACACAGTGATTGAATTGTAGATCATTTTGGAACACAAGTCTTATCCCTCATCAGCTATCAAGCATGAGATTGTGTGCCTGTATAATACGTTTTTAATCTGCAGCATCTTACTGTTTCCCCAGCATGGGAGGAGCTCCACACATCATCATCAAGAATTACTTGCAAGGATCAAGGGGCAAACCCCGGGAATCATATATTCTCCAAGGGAGATCTATGTCTTTTGGATTACCAATAATTGCTTTGACCAGGTACTTTCAGGTTGAAAACCAGCTGCAGGTGAATTCTGCCCCTCAAGGCCCCCTGGAATCACTTGCTTTGACCTACTCTTGGAAATATTCACACCGCAGGGATCTTTCTGGTGAACATTACAGAAAATGTCCCCTCGCCTGGGCAAGTGTAGGAATTCTATTCCTTGTTAGTATAGCAACAGTAGCTTGACTCTGCTTTAATTTTCCTCATACTCTGTATCCTGTGTTTACAAGGGCGGGTGGTGGACCCTCCTGCCTTATTTAATTGCAGTTAAATGCAGGGGGAAGGGTACTCAGTGCAAGCCTTTTACCAGTCTGTGTTGGGCAGCACACCACCACATCAGAAGCTTCCAGACCTACCAGATCAGCCTCAGATTCCCCTCAGCAGGGTGCTGTGATCTCTCCCAATCATCTTGCACTGTTCTTCCTCACCAAATGATCCCATAGGTGAGTCCTCCTCTCTGCTATGGTATCTTCATAGGGTTATATACTATTTTGAGAGGTCCATGTATCAGTCTGCCAGCAAACAGCTATTCAGGTGGCTAGAAACAAACTCCTACCAGTAACCCACATCCCAAAATTATGTCACTATCAGAGGTCTCTAGCTCCCCTCATATGCACCTTCCCAGTAGGCTTTAGACCAGGATCGCTTCACCTCCTTGCAGCCAGTCACCATGACACATCCTCTGCCTTAGCAGCAGAAAGAAACCCTGTACTCCTATCCCTGTGTTCAAGTTCGGGTTCTTCTGGCATCTATTCATTCCCCCGCCGGTAACCTCCTCCCATGTGGCCAGGGGACAGCAGCCGCTGCCGGAACCTATCCCATGAGGCATGTGTAAGCGGGAGGATCACATGGTAGGAGACAGCCACTAGGAAGATGACGTGGGTTCATTGGATGAGACATGGTATCCCTCATTTGCCCATTAAAAAGACCACCTGATATCCAATACTGTAATGGCCTATTGCCATGCATCTGTTCCCCACTTTAGGGAAAATGGAAAAACCTTTTTCCAACACCCGTTAGGCCAACCTCCCATTCCTGGTCCAAAAAGTAAAAGCTCCAAGAATACCCTTTTCAGTTCTAATTCCCCTTCATTTAGAACTGATTTTTCATATGGAACCATTGATAGAGATTTTCCAAGTACTATGCATCACTTGACATCAATGGACTTCAATTCCCACAACCACCTAAGTACTAGGACGAGGAGGATGAAGGAAATGGTGCAGAGCAGAAGAAGCCTCAAGCTCAATGAGGGTACTAGTTGTTTTCAGAAAGGCACCTGTGTGAAGGACATTAAAAGATGGAAAACAAACTATTGAAAGGAGCTTTTCAGGAGAAGACGTCTCATCTCCCTCTGGGGCATGTGGAATGTGTGGCAGAGTTAAGGGGCTCACCAGCAGAGAGGAAATGTAATGTTGTGTGAGCAGGATGTGCCGCAGAGATGCCAGAAACCACAGGCAACTGGAGGAAGCAGCGTTACCCTCACCGAGACCTAAAGGAAAGCAGGCGTGCAGAAGCAGAGCCTTGAGAAAAGCCAGAGAGACGTTGAAGGAGTCCAGAGTGGAAAGCAGGCAGCATAGCTACGGTGGGTAAGTCTGAGCGGGGTCGAATATGCCAGACAGAGCTGATGAGTCTGCCCAAGCAAAGTGGGGACCTCAGGGCTTTTCAGTGGCCGCAGAAAACACAGTTTGAACATTGTAAAGCTGCAGATACAGAAACAATAAGAAGATTGTGAGTCAAACGGGCTGTGTACAAGTACGCCCACTGACAATAAATGAGTGCATGGATGCATATGTGGGGAAAACTTAAAACACACATTGAAACAATTAGATATACAGAACCAAAGAAGATATATCCAATTTTGGATGTGAAGAGAAACTGTTATATGTGTATGGAAATAGGAAGTCCTGGCAGGCAAATAAACCAGGCAGCTACAGGTACATGAGAAGTCCTGGCAGGAGAGTATACCAGTCAGTTGCAAATACATAAGAAGTCCTGGCATAGTAGCATACCAGGTGGTTGAAAGTTAATAGGAAATCCTGGCAGGGGAGTATATCAGGCAATTTCAAACCTACAAGAAGTCCCAGGAAAGAGCAGTGTTTGTTGAACAAAGAAGAACATTTATAAAGAAGTAAATACAAGACTAAGCAGCTTTGTACTAACAGGATTGATATGTGTAATTTATTGGATATTTAAGGTGAGGGGGAATAAGGGAGAAAGATAACAATAACTGTCCTGTGACATTCGGTAGTAATAAGAAGTGCGATGGAGTGGGGAGTAAGTGCAGGTTTGCGCAATCCCAATACTTTCTAGAATACTCTCCTGAAGTGAAACTGATATATAAATGACCATGATGTGATCCTAAGAACCAACCCCCATTCTGAGGGATTCGTGCCTTGCTGATACTCAGTAGGATTTACCTAGTTCGACCCATGTCCTCCTTTACCTCTTCCACTCTACCTACACTTCCCTTCTTTCCTTCCCACCAACTTCCAATCCTTCTGATATTTCACTCCTCTCTCCAACCTGCAATGTTAACCCTTTCTTACTCCTCCTACTGCTGCAACCATCTCATCCCCACCCTACTACAACTCCCCCTCCCACTCTATTACTACCCCCTCATCACTACCACTCCTCCCACACTATTACTACTGTGTCACCCTCCTTTCACGCTGTGAGAGATTTGACCATCCGCACAGGGATTGTGCGCTCATCTGGGCTTTTTGATTTAAAAAAAAATTAAACTGAATGATGGTAGATCAGCCTCCGAAAATATGTGAGGCCATTCCGCACTCATTTTCCCTGCTCACCGCACGTAACGCATAGTCACGTGTACTCTGGGAGGACACAGCCTACGGGTGCCATCCTGCCCGGTCATGTCTGGCTGGAATGAGAGCCACAGGTACATCAAAGCATCTCAAGAAGGGGGAAGGCATACCTTCCTTCAGCCATTCAGCGCCTAATTAAAATATCAAAGGCCCCATGGATCTGCCCCCCTATTGTCTCCTTCGGCAGGTGGCAATGCATACTAATGAGAAATAATTACGGCAAGCCTGCGGAGGGGCTTGGTCTCAGGACAGACAACAGGAAGGCGGGTCCAACACCTCTTCCCATCCCTCTGTATGAAGGACAGTGAATGGCATGTCTGGGTCCACTAGTACCGTAGACAACCCCTGCAGAGGGTTTCAAAGAGAGCAGTATGTGATTTAAGGGAGACAGGAAGTCTGCACTCATCATAAACTTCAAGGGAGACCAGCACTTTGGTCAAGAGTCACACAGGGCACAGTTAACCAGAGAGACAGTTTGATCTGAAACAGACAGGAAGATGGGTGGGACCTAGGAGTATATGTTGTCACCCCTTACCTTTCCTGTTGTAGAGCACTCTGGTCCTGAACTCACGCATACCAGAAGGATTTTGGTGGGGACCCAGGAATGGTTCATAAAGTTAAGCTTAGGCGGCCATGGTGGCACATTTGGCTTCAAAAGAGGGCTGAACCCCTCACTTAGCAGATCACCTGAAGGCTTCACTAAAAGCAGGAAAAAAAACTCAGCATTTGGACCCTGGCTGAAGGTACAGTCTACCTTACATCTTCCACCAGTGAAGGAAGGCCAGGATTTCCAAAAGAGACGCAAGATCCCTCCCCATAAAATCTCCCAGGGAACTGAGGGAGATACCGTACTCAGAGGACCCGTCCAGCAGCTCTAGAACCGGAACCCAGCCAACAGACACTCTTTATGACTTTGACGTATGGCTAGATTCTCTCGATACATTTGTCAAGAAACACCACTCTCACAATGTTGAAAGAAATCATCAAATATCCCCTTATGTTCTACCTGTGATACATTTAACCACCGATAAAGTGAACTGCTCCTCTCAAACAGATTTGCCACCTAATGAAGTGGGCAACTATTCACAAACCATAGGGGATTTTCCATCTAACCCGAGCACTGAGTCCACGTCACTACTGAAAGTGGCACCTTCATTTCTCTCCTTTTTAGGAAACAAGCAACTACAGAATCATAATCCTGTTTCCCTTGTGCCTGCTGAGGCTATTGTTAAATTACGTCCGGTTTGGTTACCAAGGGTCTATGAATCCCAGACCAAATCCGGTCAACCTACAAAGTCTGCGATTAAGAAAAAAATCATATGACAATGCCTAAGGACGAATCCATCAGAGAACTGGTACTGTACCATAGGAATTTTATTATACTAATGTCATGAAACCTTCCCAAAGAGAACCAAGAGATGCACTTCAAAATAAAGTACAAGCATGGCTTCGTGCAAGATCTGGGCTTGGGGTAGTTCGATTCTCTGACCTGAAGTTCCTGCGTAGAATAGAACTTGATGATTGTGCACCCAGAGAAATAGGGACTGCATATTGGTGGGGTGTGGAACCAGTGCTTTGCCCCACTTTCTGAGTTTGTACCATGGCTCCTCAAATCTCACACTTGTAGTTTGACATCTAATTGTTGCCTGAAAACTCAAAAGGATTGCTCTACTGGATTTACCACTGTCTGTTTCATCTTATTGCTTTCTCTCCTTTTGTGTATTTTTTGTTATTTATGCTTGTTTTGTTTGTAAGTTATGTTTTCTTTGTAGCGCTCTGAGGCCTGCGGGTAAATAGCGCTTTATAAGAATTTAAATAAAATAAAATAAAAAACAGCGTGCCCTGCTAGGTTCTGCCAGCAAGCTTCCTAGGTGGGAAGTGCTATAGAGTCTCAGAACAAAGGACATGGCCGTTGCCTGAAAACACTCTCCTCAGCTTTGGGTCATCTGCCTTGAAAGGATGCCTTGTGCCCTGCAAAGAAGCTGGGAGGAGTACCACACAAGCATCAACCATCATCCATCTTTTAAGGACATTTTCGAGGCAGTCGAGCCCTCGTACCGCGACCAGCTGCACCAGTGACTGTTGTCACGCCGCAGTCACTCAAGCCGTCTGAGACGACTCGACCAGCTTTCCAGATCCTCCAACCAGCCCAGAGACAATGATTCTTGACCCCGAGCCACCGTGTAAGCCAGCCTGCAGCCGTCCATCCAGCCTCGCTTGCCAAACTGCCTTCAGCCTGATACCCACAGCTGTCTCTTGTCTTGAGCTCTGTTGCAGGAGCTGCAAAGTGTCCTGGAACCATATCGGCGGTGTCGAGCATCAAGAACATCTCAAGCACCAGCTACATTGTGGTTCAGTCCCCCGGTCCTTCTCCAAAGGCCCCTAGTGATATGTACTACCCCTTGCTGCCGAAACCAAATAACCTTGAACAGTTAAGATTGATTGCTTTACCGACTACCCTCCTGTTAGTATCCAGAGTGCATCCCTTTCCTTTGTGTAACTGTCTGTCCTTTACAGGGTGGGTTGTATTTCGAAATGTGCTAGACCTGTCTGTTGCAGTAATAATAAAGTAGATATATTTATACAACCTTGACTGGACAATCACTTTTATCATTGGGTAATAATTGTATTTTCGCTGTGTTGCAATTAACCAACGATCCATGACCTTGAGGAGATAAGCCTGCCGTTCTGTCCACATTACCAAAAATTGGACAATGAGGTTTATTTACTTGTGTCCCAATCTGTTCACATGCCTTCTGGTGTATTAGAGGTGTGGGGCTGATTGAAGGTTTAGAAACCGATATTCATCCCTGGACCACTGGTGCCCGGAAGTTGATTCGTCACACGCAGTACTAGTTAGTCTTCCGAAATTTGCACATTAACACTGTCCTTTCTATACACACGTCACACGCACACTGAAACTACAGAACCACTATCACTCTTAAACCAATGCCTCACCTGCTGCAAACATCGTATCTACAATCTGCCACTTTCTCCTTTATCCTGCTGCCTCTTGGTCACTGTCCACCTCCTCCTCCGACCTAACCCAATAAACCCACACTTCCTGTTTCCTGCCCCTTACTTACACATCCCTCTCCTCAGGAGGGTTGGTCAGCTGTCCCTAACCAATCTCTTTGCTTCCTTCTCATCCACAGGAATTTATGTGTGCAAAAATGCTTAAAAGTGGGTATTCACACTTCGCACTTTTTATCCGCACAGGTTTGCCAACCATGGGATTTGGCGGTGAAGGATAACCAATGCCAAGTTCATTTTTGAGATTGCATTGGTAGGGACTTCCAACGACGGCCCAGGGATCCTTCCCTCGGAAGTCCATGGTGGTCTAGTGGAAAGTTTTTTGTTGTGGGCCTATCAGCAAACATTTCCGGCCCCATTTATTTCACGGCCACTCCATGCAGTGATGCAGCATGCCTGGGGTTGGTGTCTCTCTCTTACCAGCTGCTGTGCCATGATGATCGGGTCTCCACGCAACCTGAGTTGCTTTCCGACAGGTAATGGATTTTGTTTGTCCTGGCTTTTCTTCTCACTACTCAGTCTCTGCTCTCTCTCGTGTACCAGCATCTGAAATGGCAAAAGAACACTTGCAACCATAGTGTGACGAATCATGGGATTTGGTCTGCTCGCCCCAGGAGATAACCTTTCCTTGCGAGACTAGGGACGCAATGCTGCTACGTGATGTTAACCCTAGGGGTTGCAGAAAGCGGGATCTCACAGGGAGAGGCTCCCCATTGGGGATTAGGACTCCCATTCCGAGGAGGAACTCCCTTTTCATCTCACTGAAGAATACAATAAAGACATATCTACAAAGTCAGAACCCTCCTACATCTGTTATTGTAGTACCTCTACTGATGATACATATCTATCTTGTACTGAGAGAGTGAACACCAAGAAGTAGCTAAGAATGAAGAACTGCCTGACCCTGGGGTGACGAAACCTAATGGAGTTAGGCTGAGCATAACAACAACAAGAAGAAAGGACTACCGAGAGGCTACAAAGTGGATGAGAAGCCCAGGAGGGACTCGCTCATGAGAGGTTGTAGCTGGAGGACAGTGAGAGAAGAAAAACCTCTCTCTGCCCATACCATCATTGGAGCATTATCCCAAGCGGTACCCAAGAAGGAACTGAAGCAGGAAAGCAAAGTTATCCTGACACGTAGTGGCCAAGAGGAGAAGAATGAGCAAAATCTTCTCTGAGCCGGTTACACAATCCACAAAATACGAGATTTGTATTTGTATTTATTGATTTATAGAGCGCCTTACACCAAAGCGCTGTACAGTGGAACAACTTAATACATAAAAACATAAACAATATAACGGTGGAAGCAAATTACAATATGAATCAATCAACAAAACAGTGAGAAGAGCAATTAACTGAAGGGGATAGGGAGAATAGAGGAGTAGGACTGGGTAGTGAGGAGGAGGGGTGGAGATGAGTAGGAGGAGGGAAGGGGAAGGGTGAGAGTGGGGAGGCATGGGAGGGGATGGAGATAGTCAAGGGGAAAGAATGAGGAGGGAGGGGATGCAGAAGGGGGCAAGGGGTTTCAAGGAGGAGAATGGAGGAGGAGAGATTTAAGGGAAGTGCGGATTGCAAGAGGAAGGGAGTTCCAGTGCAGAGGCGCTAGGAGTTGGAAAGAGCGGAAACGGGAGGAGGCACAGGGGGATCGAGGTACAGTGAGAAGGAAATGGTCAGCGGACCGAAGGGAATGGGAGAGGGAGAAGAAGAGAGAAGGGAGGAGAGATAAGGGGGAGCGAGACCATGGAGAGATTTGAAGACAAGGCAGAGAAAGTGAAATTTAAGTTGGGAGTGAAGAGAGGGAAGTAGAGATGGAGTCACGGGAGGTAAGGAGACAGAGGGTACGAACTGCAGAGTGGTAGATGGATTTGAGGGGGGCAAGATGAGAAGTAGGTAGTCCAAAGAGTAGGGATGAGCAGTAGAAGAGGCGAGAGAAGATGAGGGAGGAGATTAAGAGTTTGGTAGCATGGAAGGTGAGTGAGGGACGGATTTTACGAATATTGAAGAGGTGGTAGCGACAGGTGCGAGAAGTGAGAGAAATATGTTCGGAGAAAGAGAGAGGAGTCAAAGTGAACGCCTAAATTACGAGCATGGCGAGAGATAGGGAGATTAGAGGGAGGAAAGTGAATGAATGGGGGAGGAGAGGCAGGGGGAAGAGAGTTGGAGGGAAAGAATACGACTTTGCTCTTGTCAGTGTTAAGAGAGAGAAAGCGAGAAGACATCCAGTTCTTTATGGCAGTAAGGCAGGAAGAGAGTTTTTGGTGAAGGTCAGTTGAGAAGGAGGAGAAAGAGAGAAAGAGTTGAGTGTCGTCGGCATAGAAATGGTGGGAGATGCCAAATGAGGAGATAACAGGGGCAAGGAGGGAGGTGTAAAGAGAGAAGAGGAAAGGACCAAGCACCGAACCTTGGGGTACGCCGTATTCAAGAGGATGGGTAGGAGAGGACCGGCCACCCCAGGAGACAGTAAAGGAGATGTGCTGGAAAGCAGAACTAACAGAAGCACAAGAGCCATCCTGCACCAACAAAGTGAATTCCCGAAGAGGGACGCCAACCTAGTGATGAAAACCTGAATCCATCAAGGTAACGAATTCCAGCAAGGTAATGGTAATAGCAGGATACCCGAGAAGAGGGGCGCATTTCACCTATTGTCATGGAGAGTGCATATTTGCTTCATGTCTATTGCATGTGCGTGTGTGTCAGTTAATAGTAAGCTTGCTTGATTTCGCCATCTGTGGTTACATTGGGTCCATTTCTTCCTGTATATGTCTGTGATAAGGTTGGTATGGACGCCTTATTGCATAGCGTTTCTAGCCCACATGACATTGGGTTAGGGGAGGGGCCATAGAAATGAATGAGATGCATTAATCTGCCTGTTAACTTCCCCCCTCGGGCCAAGCCCTCGACCACACCTTTTTTAAGATCCTGCCCTCAATTAGGTATCTTGGGAGTCCATAGTTTGGTCACCCCTCTTAGGTTACCTGCACGTCTTATAAGCTCACCCATGCTCAAGGTCATATAGCAGCACTTCCCATCTGAATGCCCAGTGTCTGATGTAATTGTGTGGGTCTTGCGGATAAAATAATATTTATTCTGGAACTGTAATGGGGTTCACTCTTACTTGAATACTACTATAGCCATTAGTATCTTAAATGCATTAGTCAGCCAGGTGGGTATCCAGGAGAGCAGATACCTGAACCAGACATCATTTTCAGGTTCATCCACTTCCTCTACCATCTTCGTGTGTAATTCCGTTAAGGTGGCTATGGCCTCTGTAAGGGTCCCATTTTCTTCATCGTGGGCAGGAGTGTACGTGCCGCAATAAGGTCTGATGTTTGCGCACACACCACCCTCAATGCCGTTACTAAATCAAGGACATACCTATTCTGGAGGGTCATAAGCCTGATGGCTCTTAGCTCCATCTTTATGCCGTTCACAGTTGCATTAATTGTTTGCAACATTTCCCATCTTGTTATTTGCAGCCATTTTGCATTTGTGGAGTCCTGAAAACCGGGAGTATAGAGGGACGTAAAGAACATTGCTGTTCTACTGAAAAATGTATGCTCATCTGTTATTTCATCATAGGCGTCTATTGATTTAGCAGAGAAATAATTTTCTCTTTTACTGCGATTATGGGTAAGCAACCTTTTCTTTCTTAAATGAGCATTGATCTGGGGGAAATCACTGATTTGTAAATCGCTCTGAGGTACCACCAGGGCTGGTGTACTTAATTGTACTATGGAACATAGGCCTCCCAATCTGGGGGCAGTTGCATGTATGCTTTTGTCCCGCAAGCCCAATAGCGGTCCATCGGCACTGCTTTTCCTGTTTCCATGCCTGTTACATTAACGTGTTTGCACCCGGTGTTCTTTCCAATGTTTATTGTACCATTATTTTGGAAACATAGGGTGGTTTTTTTCAGGGGTATTATCTGAACTGGCCCACCCCCCCTCATTATTAACCCATGTGAGTAACTTCATGATTACGGCCATAGGTCGAGACATACATTATTTGCATTCATCGCTACTTCTTTTCAATGTCCCAAGACAGCTAGTGCTTTGCATACCACAAGTCCTTCAATCCAACCCTCAGGTTTGAGCACAGTTCCCTTTATTTGCAATTGTCCTCTTTCCCAACATCCAGGTGTTCCCTTCCCATTCTTATTGTTGCAAAGGAGAATATCATTTTCTTCTATTTTAATGTCTGCCCCATTTGTCCCAGTTGGTATATATCTTAACAACTTGTGCTGTGTTTCAGCCTTTTTTATAATTTTCATCTCCTGGGTGTAGTTGTCTTCCAGTGCAGATTTTGCTTTGTTTACCCATACTAATGAAGCAGTCTGGCCCTGGAATTGCTCTCTAGTCATACACAGTGAAAGGTGCTTCGGCAGTGTGATGTGTGTGAAGGCACTTTTGTGGCTATAGAAACTCGGGACGCACTAATGGCATAGGAAAACAGCTCTCATCAGACGTCTCTCTGCCCACTCGGGTCATGTGTATACAAGTTCATGTCCCCAAAGTCATTCATCACACTTTGTTTATGCCTTTTGATTTGTGTAGAAAATTCTTGGCTGGTCACACCACTTGTCAGGTAATAGGAGTAATAACAAAACACTACAGGGAAGGGTGGGCTCTTGAGTAGCTGCATCCGCCTAATACTCACAATATCATCACTCACAACAAGCAGAAGCCTCTATTTAAAAATCTCATCAGAGTGGCCGATAGCGCAGGATTTTCACCCTGCCAGGCACCCAATGTCGAAAGGAAGCTTGTCACTGACACAGAAAAAGAAGAATTTGATTTGAGTCAAAAAGAAAAGAAATATTGTTGCCCATAAGTGGGGTGAGAAACCAGAGGGTGTCTCACCCGCTAGTCCCCAGTGATCTCTTACTCAGGTGGTCAAGGCACGACCATCGCCTCTGGATGCTTCCGCCTAATACTCACAATATCATCACTTACAACAAGCATTAGTCTCTATTCAAAAAGCTAGGCCCCGGTGATATCTGTCCCAGGTGGCCAGAGCACGGCCAATGCCTTTAGATCCAGAACCTGGGATAGACCAGTGAGGGAGGATCACCTGGGTGAGGGGTCTTCGGGGAGTGGGGGTGAGGCAGCCGATGGTGAGATGCGGTATTCCCCCCTTTTATGTACATTCAACCCCTCCTATTTTGTAGAATCCGATGACCCAACTCCCCCCGCCTTTCTGCACAAACACTGGGCCGAGGAAGAGGAGGACTGAGAGCAACAAGACATATTCGTAGACATCGTACTAGGCATGTCCCACTAATCCGGTCAGGCAAAGTCTGACAGTTGACTTCAAGTTCAAACATCTGATTCCAATAGCTCTCCACACACGGATACAAGGCAGAACCTAGAGACACACAGTGGTGTGCCGCCAATGAACTCTGCCTTAATGCCAGTAGGACAGAGATCCTCCTCATCGGCTCCTCAGCACTTTTCTTTCCTGTCACTCTCTGGCCGCCCACTCTAGGCCCTCTTCCAGATCCCATCTGTGAGGCTTCGACTCCACACTCTCCTTCTGTACTCACATCTCTGCTATCTCTAAGAAGTCAAAATAACACTTTCCCCTAGAAGCTCACTGTCTCCAGAGCTCTGGTTCTCTGTAGGCTGGACTACTGCAACAGCCACTTTCGAAAACTACCTGCCTCTACTCTCTGCCCTCTACAACTCATCCAGAACAGGACTGCAAGACTTGTCTTTGGCATCATGCCCAGGGATCATATCTCTCCAGCTCTGAAATCTCTCCATTGGCTCCCAGTGGCGGCAAGGATCAAGTTCAAGAACCTCTGAATTGTCCACAAGGCCTTCTGGCACCTGGGACCACAAAACCTCCAACACTCTCCACAGAAATATCTTCCTACTCGAGCTCTTCGCTTCTCCACCTCCAACTCCCTGTGGATCAGTCGCTTCTCCAAGCAACACGTTGAGGGCAAATCTCTTTCTTTGGCTTGCGCCTCCCTCTGGAACAGCCTCCCTGCCTCTGTGAGGCTTGAGCAGACCCATCTACGGTTCTGGAAGCACCTCAAGACCACCTTCCTCTTTGCTTCTGCCTTCTCCCTTCCTCTCCCCTGATGATCTCCTGTCTGCTACTGCAGTGGTCACCTGGCTACCCTCTGAACTCAGGTCCAGGTCCCTTCCCATCCAGCTGCACAACCCACATTGCCTCCTGGCACCCCCTGCACTTGTGGTCTGTATCTGTAACCCTAGAGTCCCATTTCCTGCACTTATTAGAAACCTGTTGCAATTCTAACGACTGGACCTTCCACCTGTTGGCTGCACTAATTGTTGTGTTGATTCCTTGTTCTGCACTTGCCCATCCTCCCACCGCCGCACCCCTAGTACGTCTCCCCTCCCCGCTCCCCTGCACTTGCGTGATCGCAACGTCACTAGGCCTAGTAAGATCGTTGTCTTTTGTCCTTCCTCTGTTTCTCCTCCCTTGCCTTGGTGCGCTTGAAACACTTTTGTATAGATGCGTTATAAATGCCTTATCATTATCATATCATACCACACTCTGACCAAGGTGGAACAAGAGTACGAGCAGAACTTCTGGGGGGAAAGAGAACCTACTGGAGCAGAGCGACAAAGGGACAAGAGCAGCAGGCCGAAAAAAAAACAAGAGTTCCCTACAGGAGGTCGTTGCCTCCACAAGGCCATGAAAGACACATGGAGAAGACCAGATCCCAATATCGAAGACTGCATTATTTTGTTTCAAGGACGTCAGCGACCCTCCCGGGTGGACAACCGAGTTGAGGAGATGAGGCCAAACCTGTAGTATTAAACTTGACTCGTGAATTGGAAATCGGAAAAGCAAGAGAACCACACACAGACGGTGAGTTGCCAAGTAACCTGAGAGAATGATATGTGCTAAGAAAGATTGAAGTTTGCAACAATATATCGCAAGTGAAGGCTGCATGCGTGTGAATGAGACGCAAGGAAAGGCAGACCTGCGAATTAACTTTAAAGCAACAACAGGTGTCGTATCAGCGATACTGAGTAACGGAGTGGTCAGGTGAAAAGGAGTAGCCCACTTGAAGGTCTCTGCAAAAGGTGTATTGTTTAAGTACATAAAATGTAAAAGCAAAAGTGAATGAAATTAACCCCGAAAGAAGGGAAGATGAAAAGCTGATCAATGAAATCTGAGTCAAAGTGGTCCTGCGACGGTCTGTAAATGAAGCCCTGCACATTCGAAAGTCTTTGTCATCCTAAAAGTGGTCTGAGCCCGATTGAGGGAGACTCGAAGTGCAAAAGGTTTGGGGAAGAGAGCCCTGGAAACTGTTGTTGAACTGTGAAAGGTCTGTGCCCGACAGATGGAGACCAATGTTGAACTATGGAAGGTCTGAGCCTGGCAGAGAAGGACCGAAGTTGAACTTTTGTGAGTGAGGGACGGATTTTACGAATATTGAAGAGGTGGTAGCGACAGGTGCGAGAAGTGAGAGAAATATGTTCAGAGAAAGAGAGAGGAGTCAAAGTGAACGCCTAAATTACGAGCATGGCGAGAGATAGGGAGATTAGAGGGAGGAAAGTGAATGAATGGGGGAGGAGAGGCAGGGGGAAGAGAGTTGGAGTGTCATGATCTCTGCTTCCAAAAGGTCAGGGTTTTCCCAACTCCCTTGGAAGCAGATCCATAACCCAGGTTCCGAGTGCCAACCAGTCCCAATTGGGACCTTTTGGACCCAGTCCTGGCGCCAGTGGCACCAGGCTCATAAATATGCCCAGTCCCAGCGCTGGAAGCGCCGGGCTCATAATGCTTGGGTGGACTTACCTTCAGCAGACCATGCTGCTTACTTGCCTGCCAGTTGAGCCTCTGATCCTCTTCTGTTTGGAACTACTTTTCCTGTTGGGTGGGGCTGGAGCCACTCCCTAGATTCAGAACACTGGAACTCTTCTGGAAGGCAGGAACTCTTTTCTTACCAGGAACTCTTTTCTTACTTAGGCGTGGCTGTGGAAGGAGACACCTAAGCACTACAGGAGGCTATTTAAACCACACCCGGTGGATGAATCTTGCTTTGCGTTATTCTGCAACCTCTGCAGCAGAACGCTCATCGTGTCTTCTGCATCCGGTCCAGGGCCTAAGTAAAAAGGCTTACCATCCTGAATCCAGTCTTCAGCAACACCTATAAAGACAAGAAAGAACAGGTTAGCATTCCGGCATCTGAAAGGCAAAGGCTTACCATCCTGAATCCAGTCTTCAGCAACACCTATAAAGACAAGAAAGAACAGGTTAGCATTCCGGCATCTGAAAGGCAAAGGCTTACCTACTCTTCGTGCGCTCCGGAGGTCTTCACACTGCATTCCGGCATCTGAAAGACAAAACAAGGTGCGTTTAAAGACATTGGGGAACTTTAATACTCACGTGCCATTACTCCTTTCCACATCTAATCCAGTGGGTATTCCGGCACCCTGCAGCCGCTCCGAACTCGTACCTGCAAAATAAAAAGACAGTTAGAGCGCATAGTGAAGCAGGCAACAAGCGCTTACTTACGTGCTTCCAGGCGCTTCTATTCATCACACGGGCTCCATCTTCAACTCACTTCAGCCCGTCATCCGCCATCGCCGGAACCCTGCAAAACAAGAGACATCATTACTAAAGACTTTAAAGACATTTGAATGACTCGAAACTTACCGTTCGTGCAGTAAACGACGGACAGCAGTCCTCTGAAGTCAAGAGGCCTGCGCTACCTATCCAGTGAAGAAACTGGTTACAGCACCCTGCCCCGAGGCAGATGGAGAGCTCGGCATTCACTTACCTAAGGTGAGAGCGTTAACATTTGGGGGTCTACAGGAGAGGAGAAGAGGAAAGAGATAGGGACACCCCAATAACCCCAGTTCATTAACCCCATATTTTCTATCTGCAGACATCTTACTCTACACGTTAAGCATACAGTGCACAGAGGTCCAGCCCAAAGAGCCAACCAGGTGCTACACATCACCTTTGAAGATACGGTAGTTGCCCAGTCAAGACCGGCGCCTCTGCGAGAATCAGGTGAGCGTTACAGAACGCAAAGCCTACCGCAAAACTCTCGCCCAGGCGCTATGGAAACCTCGGATACTGACCCCCTAGCCCGGTTACTTGGGGAACTAAGGGCAGAAGTGCATGCAGCTCGTCAGGAAACGAATGCTCTAAGAAGGGAACTAATTATTTCCAAGGAGAGAACAGACAATCTTGCTAGACAAGTGCTACAGTCACAAGCCGGACAGACCCCGTTACCCGCATCAGGGGCAAATCTTCCTTCAACATCCTCTATGAATCCAGTGCAGATCAACCTACCTGGGAATGTACCTCTGGCTCCGCCCGAACGATTTTCTGGTGACCCAAAGGGGTTTGCAGTATTTATCAATCAGTGCCGGTTGCACTTCTTATGCCGGCCAGCAGCCTTTCCAACTGATCAAGCAAAAGTAGCTTTTGTACTTTCGTACCTTAGTGGCAATGCGGCAGACTGGTCGATCCCTCTAGTTAATCAAGATAATCCGGTTCTCCATGATTTTCAAGCCTTTCAGCTTAGTATGGAAAAACTGTTCGCAAGACATTCACAGGGGCAGGCCTTGGACAATGAGCTTCTTTCGTTGCGACAGGGTAATCAAGACCTTTTGGCTTATATTGCATCTTTCAATAGACTAATAGTGGAAACTCAATGGCCTGAAGACAAAAGGATTACGCTGTTTTATAGAGGTCTACGTGGAGAGCTCAAAGACGTTTTAGCCCAAGTAGTGAATCCCCCACAAGACTGTTCGGATTATATAGACTTGGTCGTTCAAATAGATCACAGGCTGCAGAACAGGAAGGCCGATCGTTCCAAGTTTGATGCTCGAGTATTTTCCAAACCGCCAACTCCTTCCAAAGGAGTAGACTCCGGGGAACCCATGCAAATAGGGGGTCTGAAAGGTCCTCTAACACAAAGGGAGCGGGAAAGGAGGAAACAGTTGCAATTATGCCTATATTGCGGAAACTCAGGGCACTTTCTTCGAGACTGTCCGGTGAAACCTGCCAAGAAGGCAGTAGGAGCTGCAGTTACCAAAGTTACAAACTCTGAGCAGGGAAACGACCTCGCCCGACAAGAATAGAGGTCCTCTTGCCGAGCGTGAAAACCAGTTCCGTGACCTCGCATTTCGTGATACCTATGGTCCTCATTAGCCCTGATAATCCGGATCGATTACATGCAATTGAAGCTTACGACGACAGCGGTGCCATCGGCAATTATGTGGATCATGAAATGGTTTTGAGGATGAATCTAACTCTTTGTCCCAAGGCTGTAAAGGACGTCATTACTACGGTGGATGGTACGGAGATAGCCTCCGGGCCAGTAACGCATACCACTCAAGAGGTGACGCTAGTAAGTCAAGATGGACACCATGAGAAGATCGTGTTCGATGTGATCAAGGCCCCTCAGTTTCAGATTATTCTAGGAATACCTTGGTTAGAGAAACACAATCCTCTGATCGATTGGCGAGCAAGAACGGTCCAGTTTCCAGAATGTGTCTCTACTTGTCACCCTCCACCTGGTGTTGCACTGGCCGCAATTTCTTCAGAGATTCCCCAGTTACCTCCCGAATACCTAGAATACCAAGATGTTTTCTGGAAGGATCAGGCTAACTCTCTACCTCCTCATAGGTCTTATGACTGCCAGATAGACCTGATACCTGGATCTACTCCTCCTTGTAGTAGAATTTATGCCCTCACCGAGCCTGAGAACCTTCACCTTCGACAATACCTGGATCAATACCTGGCAAATGGGTTTATTCGTCCTTCCAAGTCCCCTGCTTCTTCAGCTTTGTTCTTCGTTCCAAAAAAGGAAGGAGACCTTAGAACTTGTATCGATTATCGCTCCCTGAACCAGATCACCGTTAAGAATAGATATCCGTTACCTTTGATCCCTGAACTCCTGGACCAAGTCAGAAAAGCATGCATATATACAAAGCTGGATCTTAGAGGAGCTTACCACTTGGTACGAGTAAAAGAGGGCGATGAATGGAAGACGGCCTTCCGCACCAAGTATGGGCTATTTGAATATCAGGTCATGCCCTTTGGACTTTGTAATGCCCCGGCCGCCTTTCAATATTTTATGAACGATGTCCTCAGAGAGCTCATAGATGTATGTGTTGTTGTTTACATTGACGACATCCTCGTTTATTCTTCATCGGAATCTGAACATCGGAAACACGTGAAAATGGTCCTCGAAAGATTGCGTCAACACAAACTTTTCGCTAAGTTGGAAAAATGTGTTTTCAACGTGACTGAAGTTGAATTCTTGGGATTCATATTATCACCTGGCGGAGTGCGTATGGATTCAAAGAAGGTCGATGCAGTTCTCAAATGGCCATCACCATCCTCCGTAAAAGGTGTGCAAAGCATGTTAGGCTTCGCTAACTTTTACCGCAGGTTTATCCCCGAATTCTCTCGAATAGTCCAGCCCATCACTGCCTTGTTAAAGAAAAACAAACGTTTTGAATGGTCTACCGAGGCGGAACAAGCTTTCCAGGATTTGAAGACTAAATTTATCTCTGCACCAATCTTAAAACACCCTCGCCCCGAACTCCCCTACATCGTGGAAACTGATGCTTCAAGCCTTGCCATGGGGGCAGTTCTATCACAAAAGGACCCGGTAACCAATCAGTTGCATCCCGTGGCATTTTGGTCCCGCAAATTCTCGCCTCCTGAAATCAATTACACGATTACTGACAAGGAACTTCTGGCTATCAAGTCTGCCTTTAAGGCTTGGCGGCATTATCTGCTGGGGGCCCGACACACCGTTACTGTGATTACGGATCACCGAAACCTGCAATATTTGAAGACCGCAAAAGCCCAATCCTCTAGACAACTCCGTTGGGCATTATTCTTTGCCGAGTTTGACTTCATAATTACCTATCGACCTGGTACAAAGAACGGTAAAGCCGATGCCCTTTCTCGGATGGGAGTGGAAGAACACTTGGTCAACCCTAAACCTGTACCAATCATTCCCGAACAAAGAATTCTGGGTGTAATCGCCACAGAATCCATAGAGGAAGTTAAGGATAAAGCCAGGCAACTTGTAACTCCAGCAGACATACAGAATTGGCATCTGCAGGGAAAGGACTTTGCAGTAAAGGACAACTTATTGTATTTCCAAGAACGATTATACCTACCCAGCACAGATTTACAGAAAAAAGTAATCTCTTGTTATCACGACTCTTTAATGGAAGGTCATCCCGGTATAGCCAAGACCTCAGAAAAGATCAAGCGCTACTTCTGGTGGCCGTCTTGGAAAAAAGATATCAGAGACTTTATAATGTCCTGTGGAGTATGCGCCCAAAACAAGAGTCAAAAGGAAAGACCAGCAGGCCTCTTACGCCCTATTGACATCCCACCTCGCCCTTGGCATACGCTTTCTATGGACTTCATCACCGATCTACCTCCATGCTCCGGATACAATACGATTCTAGTAATCGTGGACTTATTCTCCAAGATGGCGCATTTCATTCCGCTCAAAGGCTTGCCAACAGCAGCAACTCTGGCCCGAGAATTTCTTGAAAACATCGTCCGACTGCACGGTTTTCCTTCGGTTCTAATTTCGGATCGAGGTAGTCAATTTATTTCTCATTTTTGGCGAAGTTGCTGTCGGTCGGCTCAAATTGATGTGAGACTATCGACCAGTCACCACCCTCAGACCGACGGACAAACCGAGAGGACCAATCAAACTTTGGAACAGTATTTACGCTGCATGCTGCAACAAACTGAAAAAACTTGGAAAGATATCCTTTGGATAGCCGAGTATGCCTACAATAACTCTGTCCATTCGGGAACTGGGAAAACCCCGTTTTTTCTTTTGTACGGCAGTCACCCTCGAACCTCGGAGTTGGATCCCCTCCAAGATCTTGAAACACCAGCAGTAGACTACCTGCATTCTACAATCACCCAAGCCTTTAAGGAAGCTGTTTCTCACCTTCAAAGGGCTAAAGAACAATACAAGAAAGGAGCAGATCAACATCGGAAGGAAGCCCCTCACTATCAAGTAGGGGATCAAGTCTGGTTATCCACCAAATATCTATCTCTAAAAGGGCCACGCACATTCAACCCAAGATACCTTGGTCCCTATTCCATCACTACCATAGTAAACCCAGTAGCGGTCAAGTTGGACTTGCCCCCGCACATGAAGATACATCCGGTCTTCCACGTCTCTCTATTAAAACCCGTGCAACCTCAAACCCGACTAACCAAATCTCCAAAACCTATCCTAGTGGATGGAGAACTCGAGTTTGAAGTCAAAAGCATTCTGGACTCCAAGATCTCCAAATCTAAACTATTCTACCTAATTGACTGGAAAGGCTACGGCCCCCAAGAGAGATCCTGGGAACCTGCTGAATATGTCCACGCTCCTCGCCTAATCAAAAGATTTCACCGAACATTTCCTGACAAGCCAAAACCCCCGGAGAAGCCCGGTTTGGGAGGGGCCTTGAGGGGGGGTACTGTCATGATCTCTGCTTCCAAAAGGTCAGGGTTTTCCCAACTCCCTTGGAAGCAGATCCATAACCCAGGTTCCGAGTGCCAACCAGTCCCAATTGGGACCTTTTGGACCCAGTCCTGGCGCCAGTGGCACCAGGCTCATAAATATGCCCAGCCCCAGCGCTGGAAGCGCCGGGCTCATAATGCTTGGGTGGACTTACCTTCAGCAGACCATGCTGCTTACTTGCCTGCCAGTTGAGCCTCTGATCCTCTTCTGTTTGGAACTACTTTTCCTGTTGGGTGGGGCTGGAGCCACTCCCTAGATTCAGAACACTGGAACTCTTCTGGAAGGCAGGAACTCTTTTCTTACCAGGAACTCTTTTCTTACTTAGGCGTGGCTGTGGAAGGAGACACCTAAGCACTACAGGAGGCTATTTAAACCACACCCGGTGGATGAATCTTGCTTTGCGTTATTCTGCAACCTCTGCAGCAGAACGCTCATCGTGTCTTCTGCATCCGGTCCAGGGCCTAAGGAAAAAGGCTTACCATCCTGAATCCAGTCTTCAGCAACACCTATAAAGACAAGAAAGAACAGGTTAGCATTCCGGCATCTGAAAGGCAAAGGCTTACCATCCTGAATCCAGTCTTCAGCAACACCTATAAAGACAAGAAAGAACAGGTTAGCATTCCGGCATCTGAAAGGCAAAGGCTTACCTACTCTTCGTGCGCTCCGGAGGTCTTCACACTGCATTCCGGCATCTGAAAGACAAAACAAGGTGCGTTTAAAGACATTGGGGAACTTTAATACTCACGTGCCATTACTCCTTTCCACATCTAATCCAGTGGGTATTCCGGCACCCTGCAGCCGCTCCGAACTCGTACCTGCAAAATAAAAAGACAGTTAGAGCGCATAGTGAAGCAGGCAACAAGCGCTTACTTACGTGCTTCCAGGCGCTTCTATTCATCACACGGGCTCCATCTTCAACTCACTTCAGCCCGTCATCCGCCATCGCCGGAACCCTGCAAAACAAGAGACATCATTACTAAAGACTTTAAAGACATTTGAATGACTCGAAACTTACCGTTCGTGCAGTAAACGACGGACAGCAGTCCTCTGAAGTCAAGAGGCCTGCGCTACCTATCCAGTGAAGAAACTGGTTACAGCACCCTGCCCCGAGGCAGATGGAGAGCTCGGCATTCACTTACCTAAGGTGAGAGCGTTAACCTTTGGGGGTCTACAGGAGAGGAGAAGAGGAAAGAGATAGGGACACCCCAATAACCCCAGTTCATTAACCCCATATTTTCTATCTGCAGACATCTTACTCTACACGTCAGGCATACAGTGCACAGAGGTCCAGCCCAAAGAGCCAACCAGGTGCTACACATCACCTTTGAAGATACGGTAGTTGCCCAGTCAAGACCGGCGCCTCTGCGAGAATCAGGTGAGCGTTACAGGAGGGAAAGAATACGACTTTGCTCTTGTCAGTGTTAAGAGAGAGAAAGCGAGAAGACATCCAGTTCTTTATGGCAGTAAGGCAGGAAGAGAGTTTTTGGTGAAGGTCAGTTGAGAAGGAGGAGAAAGAGAGAAAGAGTTGAGTGTCGTCGGCATAGAAATGGTGGGAGATGCCAAATGAGGAGATAACAGGGGCAAGGAGGGAGGTGTAAAGAGAGAAGAGGAAAGGACCAAGCACCGAACCTTGGGGTACGCCGTATTCAAGAGGATGGGTAGGAGAGGACCGGCCACCCCAGGAGACAGTAAAGGAGATGTGCTGGAAAGCAGAACTAACAGAAGCACAAGAGCCATCCTGCACCAACAAAGTGAATTCCCGAAGAGGGACGCCAACCTAGTGATGAAAACCTGAATCCATCAAGGTAACGAATTCCAGCAAGGTAATGGTAATAGCAGGATACCCGAGAAGAGGGGCGCATTTCACCTATTGTCATGGAGAGTGCATATTTGCTTCATGTCTATTGCATGTGCGTGTGTGACAGTTAATAGTAAGCTTGCTTGATTTCGCCATCTGTGGTTACATTGGGTCCATTTCTTCCTGTATATGTCTGTGATAAGGTTGGTATGGACGCCTTATTGCATAGCGTTTCTAGCCCACATGACATTGGGTTAGGGGAGGGGCCATAGAAATGAATGAGATGCATTAATCTGCCTGTTAACTTCCCCCCTCGGGCCAAGCCCTCGACCACACCTTTTTTAAGATCCTGCCCTCAATTAGGTATCTTGGGAGTCCATAGTTTGGTCACCCCTCTTAGGTTACCTGCACGTCTTATAAGCTCACCCATGCTCAAGGTCATATAGCAGCACTTCCCATCTGAATGCCCAGTGTCTGATGTAATTGTGTGGGTCTTGCGGATAAAATAATATTTATTCTGGAACTGTAATGGGGTTCACTCTTACTTGAATACTACTATAGCCATTAGTATCTTAAATGCATTAGTCAGCCAGGTGGGTATCCAGGAGAGCAGATACCTGAACCAGACATCATTTTCAGGTTCATCCACTTCCTCTACCATCTTCGTGTGTAATTCCGTTAAGGTGGCTATGGCCTCTGTAAGGGTCCCATTTTCTTCATCGTGGGCAGGAGTGTACATGCCGCAATAAGGTCCGATGTTTGCGCACACACCACCCTCAATGCCGTTACTAAATCAAGGACATACCTATTCTGGAGGGTCATAAGCCTGATGGCTCTTAGCTCCATCTTTATGCCGTTCACAGTTGCATTAATTGTTTGCAACATTTCCCATCTTGTTATTTGCAGCCATTTTGCATTTGTGGAGTCCTGAAAACCAGGAGTATAGAGGGACGTAAAGAACATTGCTGTTCTACTGAAAAATGTATGCTCATCTGTTATTTCATCATAGGCGTCTATTGATTTAGCAGAGAAATAATTTTCTCTTTTACTGCGATTATGGGTAAGCAACCTTTTCTTTCTTAAATGAGCATTGATCTGGGGGAAATCACTGATTTGTAAATCGCTCACTGATTTGTAACTGGAACATAGGCCTCCCAATCTGGGGGCAGTTGCATGTATGCTTTTGTCCCGCAAGCCCAATAGCGGTCCATCGGCACTGCTTTTCCTGTTTCCATGCCTGTTACATTAACGTGTTTGCACCCGGTGTTCTTTCCAATGTTTATTGTACCATTATTTTGGAAACATAGGGTGGTTTTTTTCAGGGTTATTATCTGAACTGGCCCACCCCCCCTCATTATTAACCCATGTGAGTAACTTCATGATTACGGCCATAGGTCGAGACATACATTATTTGCATTCATCGCTACTTCTTTTCAATGTCCCAAGACAGCTAGTGCTTTGCATACCACAAGTCCTTCAATCCAACCCTCAGGTTTGAGCACAGTTCCCTTTATTTGCAATTGTCCTCTTTCCCAACATCCAGGTGTTCCCTTCCCATTCTTATTGTTGCAAAGGAGCATATCATTTTCTTCTATTTTAATGTCTGCCCCATTTGTCCCAGTTGGTATATATCTTAACAACTTGTGCTGTGTTTCAGCCTTTTTTATAATTTTCATCTCCTGGGTGTAGTTGTCTTCCAGTGCAGATTTTGCTTTGTTTACCCATACTAATGAAGCAGTCTAGCCCAGGAATTGCTCTCTAGTCATACACAGTGAAAGGTGCTTCGGCAGTGTGATGTGTGTGAAGGCACTTCTGTGGCTATAGAAACTCGGGACGCACTAATGGCATAGGAAAACAGCTCGCATCAGACGTCTCTCTGCCCACTCGGGTCATGTGTATACAAGTTCATGTCCCCAAAGTCATTCATCACACTTTGTTTATGCCTTTTGATTTGTGTAGAAAATTCTTGGCTGGTCACACCACTTGTCAGGTAATAGGAGTAATAACAAAACACTACAGGGAAGGGTGGGCTCTTGAGTAGCTGCATCCGCCTAATACTCACAATATCATCACTCACAACAAGCAGAAGCCTCTATTTAAAAATCTCATCAGAGTGGCAGATTGCGCAGGATTTTCACCCTGCCAGGCACCCAATGTCGAAAGGAAGCTTGTCACTGACACAGAAAAAGAAGAATTTGATTTGAGTCAAAAAGAAAAGAAATATTGTTGCCCATAAGTGGGGTGAGAAACCAGAGGGTGTCTCACCCGCTAGTCCCCAGTGATCTCTTACTCAGGTGGCCAAGGCACGACCATCGCCTCTGGATGCTTCCGCCTAATACTCACAATATCATCAATTACAACAAGCATTAGTCTCTATTCAAAAAGCTAGGCCCCGGTGATATCTGTCCCAGGTGGCCAGAGCACGGCCAATGCCTTTAGATCCAGAACCTGGGGTAGACCAGTGAGGGAGGATCACCTGGGTGAGGGGTCTTCGGGGAGTGGGGGTGAGGCAGCCGATGGTGAGATGCGGTATTCCCCCCTTTTATGTACATTCAACCCCTCCTATTTTGTAGAATCCGATGACCCAACTCCCCCCGCCTTTCTGCACAAACACTGGGCCGAGGAAGAGGAGGACTGAGAGCAACAAGACATATTCATAGACATCGTACTGGGCATGTCCCACTAATCCGGTCAGGCAAAGTCTGACAGTTGACTTCAAGTTCAAACATCTGATTCCAATAGCTCTCCACACACGGATACAAGGCAGAACCTAGAGACACACAGTGGTGTGCCGCCAATGAACTCTGCCTTAATGCCAGTAGGACAGAGATCCTCCTCATCGGCTCCTCAGCACTTTTCTTTCCTGTCACTCTCTGGCCGCCCACTCTAGGCCCTCTTCCAGATCCCATCTGTGAGGCTTCGACTCCACACTCTCCTTCTGTACTCACATCTCTGCTATCTCTAAGAAGTCAAAATAACACTTTCCCCTAGAAGCTCACTGTCTCCAGAGCTCTGGTTCTCTGTAGGCTGGACTACTGCAACAGCCACTTTCGAAAACTACCTGCCTCTACTCTCTGCCCTCTACAACTCATCCAGAACAGGACTGCAAGACTTGTCTTTGGCATCATGCCCAGGGATCATATCTCTCCAGCTCTGAAATCTCTCCATTGGCTCCCAGTGGCGGCAAGGATCAAGTTCAAGAACCTCTGAATTGTCCACAAGGCCTTCTGGCACCTGGGACCACAAAACCTCCAACACTCTCCACAGAAATATCTTCCTACTCGAGCTCTTCGCTTCTCCACCTCCAACTCCCTGTGGATCAGTCGCTTCTCCAAGCAACACGTTGAGGGCAAATCTCTTTCTTTGGCTTGCGCCTCCCTCTGGAACAGCCTCCCTGCCTCTGTGAGGCTTGAGCAGACCCATCTACGGTTCTGGAAGCACCTCAAGACCACCTTCCTCTTTGCTTCTGCCTTCTCCCTTCCTCTCCCCTGATGATCTCCTGTCTGCTACTGCAGTGGTCACCTGGCTACCCTCTGAACTCAGGTCCAGGTCCCTTCCCATCCAGCTGCACAACCCACATTGCCTCCTGGCACCCCCTGCACTTGTGGTCTGTATCTGTAACCCTAGAGTCCCATTTCCTGCACTTATTAGAAACCTGTTGCAATTCTAACGACTGGACTTTCCACCTGTTGGCTGCACTAATTGTTGTGTTGATTCCTTGTTCTGCACTTGCCCATCCTCCCAACGCCGCACCCCTAGTACGTCTCCCCTCCCCGCTCCCCTGCACTTGCGTGATCACAACGTCACTAGGCCTAGTAAGATCGTTGTCTTTTGTCCTTCCTCTGTTTCTCCTCCCTTGCCTTGGTGCGCCTTGAAACACTTGTGTATAGATGCGTTATAAATGCCTTATCATTATCATATCATACCACACTCTGACCAAGGTGGAACAAGAGTACGAGCAGAACTTCTGGGGGGAAGGAGAACCTACTGGAGCAGAGCGACAAAGGGACAAGAGCAGCAGGCCGAAAAAAAAACAAGAGTTCCCTACAGGAGGTCGTTGCCTCCACAAGGCCATGAAAGACACATGGAGAAGACCAGATCCCAATATCGAAGACTGCATTATTTTGTTTCAAGGACGTCAGCGACCCTCCCGGGTGGACAACCGAGTTGAGGAGATGAGGCCAAACCTGTAATATTAAACTTGACTCGTGAATTGGAAATCGGAAAAGCAAGAGAACCACACACAGACGGTGAGTTGCCAAGTAACCTGAGAGAATGATATGTGCTAAGAAAGATTGAAGTTTGCAACAATATATCGCAAGTGAAGGCTGCATGCGTGTGAATGAGACGCAAGGAAAGGCAGACCTGCGAATTAACTTTAAAGCAACAACAGGTGTCGTATCAGCGATACTGAGTAACGGAGTGGTCAGGTGAATAGGAGTAGCCCACTTGAAGGTCTCTGCAAAAGGTGTATTGTTTAAGTACATAAAATGTAAAAGCAAAAGTGAATGAAATTAACCCCGAAAGAAGGGAAGATGAAAAGCTGATCAATGAAATCTGAGTCAAAGTGGTCCTGCGACGGTCTGTAAATGAAGCCCTGCACATTCGAAAGTCTTTGTCATCCTAAAAGTGGTCTGAGCCCGATTGAGGGAGACTCGAAGTGCAAAAGGTTTGGGGAAGAGAGCCCTGGAAACTGTTGTTGAACTGTGAAAGGTCTGTGCCCGACAGATGGAGACCAATGTTGAACTATGGAAGGTCTGAGCCTGGCAGAGAAGGACCGAAGTTGAACTTTTGTGAGTGAGGGACGGATTTTACGAATATTGAAGAGGTGGTAGCGACAGGTGCGAGAAGTGAGAGAAATATGTTCAGAGAAAGAGAGAGGAGTCAAAGTGAACGCCTAAATTACGAGCATGGCGAGAGATAAGGAGATTAGAGGGAGGAAAGTGAATGAATGGGGGAGGAGAGGCAGGGGGAAGAGAGTTGGAGGGAAAGAATACGACTTTGCTCTTGTCAGTGTTAAGAGAGAGAAAGCGAGAAGACATCCAGTTCTTTATGGCAGTAAGGCAGGAAGAGAGTTTTTGGTGAAGGTCAGTTGAGAAGGAGGAGAAAGAGAGAAAGAGTTGAGTGTCGTCGGCATAGAAATGGTGGGAGATGCCAAATGAGGAGATAACAGGGGCAAGGAGGGAGGTGTAAAGAGAGAAGAGGAAAGGACCAAGCACCGAACCTTGGGGTACGCCGTATTCAAGAGGATGGGTAGGAGAGGACCGGCCACCCCAGGAGACAGTAAAGGAGATGTGCTGGAAAGCAGAACTAACAGAAGCACAAGAGCCATCCTGCACCAACAAAGTGAATTCCCGAAGAGGGACGCCAACCTAGTGATGAAAACCTGAATCCATCAAGGTAACGAATTCCAGCAAGGTAATGGTAATAGCAGGATACCCGAGAAGAGGGGCGCATTTCACCTATTGTCATGGAGAGTGCATATTTGCTTCATGTCTATTGCATGTGCGTGTGTGTCAGTTAATAGTAAGCTTGCTTGATTTCGCCATCTGTGGTTACATTGGGTCCATTTCTTCCTGTATATGTCTGTGATAAGGTTGGTATGGACGCCTTATTGCATAGCGTTTCTAGCCCACATGACATTGGGTTAGGGGAGGGGCCATAGAAATGAATGAGATGCATTAATCTGCCTGTTAACTTCCCCCCTCGGGCCAAGCCCTCGACCACACCTTTTTTAAGATCCTGCCCTCAATTAGGTATCTTGGGAGTCCATAGTTTGGTCACCCCTCTTAGGTTACCTGCACGTCTTATAAGCTCACCCATGCTCAAGGTCATATAGCAGCACTTCCCATCTGAATGCCCAGTGTCTGATGTAATTGTGTGGGTCTTGCGGATAAAATAATATTTATTCTGGAACTGTAATGGGGTTCACTCTTACTTGAATACTACTATAGCCATTAGTATCTTAAATGCATTAGTCAGCCAGGTGGGTATCCAGGAGAGCAGATACCTGAACCAGACATCATTTTCAGGTTCATCCACTTCCTCTACCATCTTCGTGTGTAATTCCGTTAAGGTGGCTATGGCCTCTGTAAGGGTCCCATTTTCTTCATCGTGGGCAGGAGTGTACATGCCGCAATAAGGTCCGATGTTTGCGCACACACCACCCTCAATGCCGTTACTAAATCAAGGACATACCTATTCTGGAGGGTCATAAGCCTGATGGCTCTTAGCTCCATCTTTATGCCGTTCACAGTTGCATTAATTGTTTGCAACATTTCCCATCTTGTTATTTGCAGCCATTTTGCATTTGTGGAGTCCTGAAAACCAGGAGTATAGAGGGACGTAAAGAACATTGCTGTTCTACTGAAAAATGTATGCTCATCTGTTATTTCATCATAGGCGTCTATTGATTTAGCAGAGAAATAATTTTCTCTTTTACTGCGATTATGGGTAAGCAACCTTTTCTTTCTTAAATGAGCATTGATCTGGGGGAAATCACTGATTTGTAAATCGCTCTGAGGTACCACCAGGGCTGGTGTACTTAATTGTACTATGGAACATAGGCCTCCCAATCTGGGGGCAGTTGCATGTATGCTTTTGTCCCGCAAGCCCAATAGCAGTCCATCGGCACTGCTTTTCCTGTTTCCATGCCTGTTACATTAACGTGTTTGCACCCGGTGTTCTTTCCAATGTTTATTGTACCATTATTTTGGAAACATAGGGTGGTGTTTTTCAGGGGTATTATCTGAACTGGCCCACCCCCCCTCATTATTAACCCATGTGAGTAACTTCATGATTACGGCCATAGGTCGAGACATACATTATTTGCATTCATCGCTACTTCTTTTCAATGTCCCAAGACAGCTAGTGCTTTGCATACCACAAGTCCTTCAATCCAACCCTCAGGTTTGAGCACAGTTCCCTTTATTTGCAATTGTCCTCTTTCCCAACATCCAGGTGTTCCCTTCCCATTCTTATTGTTGCAAAGGAGCATATCATTTTCTTCTATTTTAATGTCTGCCCCATTTGTCCCAGTTGGTATATATCTTAACAACTTGTGCTGTGTTTCAGCCTTTTTTATAATTTTCATCTCCTGGGTGTAGTTGTCTTCCAGTGCAGATTTTGCTTTGTTTACCCATACTAATGAAGCAGTCTGGCCCTGGAATTGCTCTCTAGTCATACACAGTGAAAGGTGCTTCGGCAGTGTGATGTGTGTGAAGGCACTTTTGTGGCTATAGAAACTCGGGACGCACTAATGGCATAGGAAAACAGCTCTCATCAGACGTCTCTCTGCCCACTCGGGTCATGTGTATACAAGTTCATGTCCCCAAAGTCATTCATCACACTTTGTTTATGCCTTTTGATTTGTGTAGAAAATTCTTGGCTGGTCACACCACTTGTCAGGTAATAGGAGTAATAACAAAACACTACAGGGAAGGGTGGGCTCTTGAGTAGCTGCATCCGCCTAATACTCACAATATCATCACTCACAACAAGCAGAAGCCTCTATTTAAAAATCTCATCAGAGTGGCCGATAGCGCAGGATTTTCACCCTGCCAGGCACCCAATGTCGAAAGGAAGCTTGTCACTGACACAGAAAAAGAAGAATTTGATTTGAGTCAAAAAGAAAAGAAATATTGTTGCCCATAAGTGGGGTGAGAAACCAGAGGGTGTCTCACCCGCTAGTCCCCAGTGATCTCTTACTCAGGTGGTCAAGGCACGACCATCGCCTCTGGATGCTTCCGCCTAATACTCACAATATCATCACTTACAACAAGCATTAGTCTCTATTCAAAAAGCTAGGCCCCGGTGATATCTGTCCCAGGTGGCCAGAGCACGGCCAATGCCTTTAGATCCAGAACCTGGGATAGACCAGTGAGGGAGGATCACCTGGGTGAGGGGTCTTCGGGGAGTGGGGGTGAGGCAGCCGATGGTGAGATGCAGTATTCCCCCCTTTTATGTACATTCAACCCCTCCTATTTTGTAGAATCCGATGACCCAACTCCCCCCGCCTTTCTGCACAAACACTGGGCCGAGGAAGAGGAGGACTGAGAGCAACAAGACATATTCGTAGACATCGTACTGGGCATGTCCCACTAATCCGGTCAGGCAAAGTCTGACAGTTGACTTCAAGTTCAAACATCTGATTCCAATAGCTCTCCACACACGGATACAAGGCAGAACCTAGAGACACACAGTGGTGTGCCGCCAATGAACTCTGCCTTAATGCCAGTAGGACAGAGATCCTCCTCATCGGCTCCTCAGCACTTTTCTTTCCTGTCACTCTCTGGCCGCCCACTCTAGGCCCTCTTCCAGATCCCATCTGTGAGGCTTCGACTCCACACTCTCCTTCTGTACTCACATCTCTGCTATCTCTAAGAAGTCAAAATAACACTTTCCCCTAGAAGCTCACTGTCTCCAGAGCTCTGGTTCTCTGTAGGCTGGACTACTGCAACAGCCACTTTCGAAAACTACCTGCCTCTACTCTCTGCCCTCTACAACTCATCCAGAACAGGACTGCAAGACTTGTCTTTGGCATCATGCCCAGGGATCATATCTCTCCAGCTCTGAAATCTCTCCATTGGCTCCCAGTGGCGGCAAGGATCAAGTTCAAGAACCTCTGAATTGTCCACAAGGCCTTCTGGCACCTGGGACCACAAAACCTCCAACACTCTCCACAGAAATATCTTCCTACTCGAGCTCTTCGCTTCTCCACCTCCAACTCCCTGTGGATCAGTCGCTTCTCCAAGCAACACGTTGAGGGCAAATCTCTTTCTTTGGCTTGCGCCTCCCTCTGGAACAGCCTCCCTGCCTCTGTGAGGCTTGAGCAGACCCATCTACGGTTCTGGAAGCACCTCAAGACCACCTTCCTCTTTGCTTCTGCCTTCTCCCTTCCTCTCCCCTGATGATCTCCTGTCTGCTACTGCAGTGGTCACCTGGCTACCCTCTGAACTCAGGTCCAGGTCCCTTCCCATCCAGCTGCACAACCCACATTGCCTCCTGGCACCCCCTGCACTTGTGGTCTGTATCTGTAACCCTAGAGTCCCATTTCCTGCACTTATTAGAAACCTGTTGCAATTCTAACGACTGGACTTTCCACCTGTTAGCTGCACTAATTGTTGTGTTGATTCCTTGTTCTGCACTTGCCCATCCTCCCACCGCCGCACCCCTAGTACGTCTCCCCTCCCCGCTCCCCTGCACTTGATCGCAACGTCACTAGGCCTAGTAAGATCGTTGTCTTTTGTCCTTCCTCTGTTTCTCCTCCCTTGCCTTGGTGCGCCTTGAAACACTTGTGTATAGATGCGTTATAAATGCCTTATCATTATCATATCATACCACACTCTGACCAAGGTGGAACAAGAGTACGAGCAGAACTTCTGGGGGGAAGGAGAACCTACTGGAGCAGAGCGACAAAGGGACAAGAGCAGCAGGCCGAAAAAAAAACAAGAGTTCCCTACAGGAGGTCGTTGCCTCCACAAGGCCATGAAAGACACATGGAGAAGACCAGATCCCAATATCGAAGACTGCATTATTTTGTTTCAAGGACGTCAGCGACCCTCCCGGGTGGACAACCGAGTTGAGGAGATGAGGCCAAACCTGTAGTATTAAACTTGACTCGTGAATTGGAAATCGGAAAAGCAAGAGAACCACACACAGACGGTGAGTTGCCAAGTAACCTGAGAGAATGATATGTGCTAAGAAAGATTGAAGTTTGCAACAATATATCGCAAGTGAAGGCCGCATGCGTGTGAATGAGACGCAAGGAAAGGCAGACCTGCGAATTAACTTTAAAGCAACAACAGGTGTCGTATCAGCGATACTGAGTGACGGAGTGGTCAGGTGAAAAGGAGTAGCCCACTTGAAGGTCTCTGCAAAAGGTGTATTGTTTAAGTACATAAAATGTAAAAGCAAAAGTGAATGAAATTAACCCCGAAAGAAGGGAAGATGAAAAGCTGATCAATGAAATCTGAGTCAAAGTGGTCCTGCGACGGTCTGTAAAGGAAGCCCTGCACATTCGAAAGTCTTTGTCATCCTAAAAGTGGTCTGAGCCCGATTGAGGGAGACTCGAAGTGCAAAAGGTTTGGGGAAGAGAGCCCTGGAAACTGTTGTTGAACTGTGAAAGGTCTGTGCCCGACAGATGGAGACCAATGTTGAACTATGGAAGGTCTGAGCCTGGCAGAGAAGGACCGAAGTTGAACTTTTGTTTTCTTTGAAGAGGTCTGAGCTCTGTAGAGGGGGGCAGGTGTGAACATTTTGTTTGTTATTTGGGGAAGACGGGAACAGGATCCTTTTAACGTGGAAGGCAAGGCAAATCTCGATCCACTTTCCAAACATTTTCAGTGTGAAAGCCCAAGAAAGAGTGTGCCATTGTTAGGCAGAATCATATGCAGTACCCTTTGGGAACACTACACACAATTAAGACTACAAGTGACAGTACAAATTCACCTTTGGTACAAGTCTGTACTACACAGTAAAGTGGTAGCGATGGCTGAGCAGACAGACTTATCTCAAGAGTAGAGTGAGCAGTATCAATAGTTACACAAAGGACAGCAATTAATATGGTTCAAACAAACACTGACTCAAGGTTTCTGAGTAAAAGAATATACATTTATAATTCACTAAGTGAAGCAGCAGAAAAATCACACTCTTAATATACTACACAACACCTGATGAATTCTGGACAAGTTAAGCTCAAAATTAAGTGTGAGCAAAATGGCACTCCAGCAATTTAAAAGTGGGGGAAAGACAAGGTTATATAGAATTAAGCAGAACTAACAAGTAAGTAGGCAGGGCAATCTAGAAAAGGCTTGCTACAATGAGGATTTAAATCAATAGGCCTGGGCCAATGTTAATGGTACTGAGTCTTTGCAGAGGATCAAATAGTTCAGAGTAGTTCACGGTTAAGTCTTTGCCAAGAGTTCGAAATGAAGCTGGTCGGAAGAAAAGTTACTTAAAAGAGTAGAGAAGGACAAGCCCTCGGATTGGTGAAAGATTTCAAACACTTTCACCGCGGCCGGGCGGAACGAACAACCGGGTTAGAATAGTACCATAAATGAAGAAGAAGGCTGTAGCTGAGGCAGATGTTCCTGGCAGATCCTGCAGGCTCACGATTCCTGAAGCGACTGTTGGACTGACACGAAGTAGGAAGACTGGAGGGTCCTGCACTGCCCAGGGAAGAAACCAGCAGCAGAGCAAAGCAACAAATAAAAGGTGCGCTCCTTAAAACCCAAACAGGTCCGGTCCTCCTAGCTATCTGGTTCACTACAGCTGTGCACAGCAAATTCGTCCAGGGGAGGGAGGCCTTGCTTGGTGTTTGGCGAACTGGTTGGTCCCACCAGCTCAAGGGAAGAAGATTCCTTGCAGATCTTCTCTGTCGTCGAAGTTTGGAGATTCGGACATGCAGCAGGGCTTCACCGGGAGGGTCAGTCATGGTAGTGGTCCTCTCCTTTCAGCTTCTCTTCAGTTCTCTCGATCCAGTGGCGACTCTGCCTTCCAAGCCCCAGAGACCTGCCTTTTATGCAGTTTTCCCCTATTCACACAGCCTAGCTGTCAATGATACAGCAGGGTGGCTGTCCTGGCGGGACTGTCACCACAGCCAATCATACAGAGTGCGACATGGGTCTCCAAGGAGACCCTGTGCAGGGAGTCTCAAACCCCTCCCTCACATCCTATCCCCTTCAGACATTCAGGCACCTAATGTCATGATCTCTGCTTCCAAAAGATCAGGACTTGCCCGACTCTCTTGGAAGCAGACCCATAACCCCGGTTCCGAGTGCCAGCCAGTCCCAATTGGGACCTTTTGGACCCTGTCCTGGCGCCAGTGGCACCAGGCTCATAAAGATGCCCAGTCCCAGCGCTGGAAGCGCCGGACTCATAATGCTTGGGTGGACTTACCTGCAGCAGACCATGCTGCTTACTTACCTGCCAGTTGAACACCTGATCCTCTTCTGTTTGGGACTACTTTTCCTGTTGGGTGGGGCAGGAGCCACTCCTTAGGTTCAGAACACTGGAACTCTTCTGGAAAGCAGGAACTCTTTTCTTACCTAGGCGTGGCTGTGGAAGGAGACACCTAAGCACTACATGAGGCTATTTAAACCACACCCGATGGATGAATCTTGCTTTGTGTTATTCTACATTCTCTGCAGCAGAACGCTCATCGTGTCTTCTGCTTCTGATCCTGGGCCTAAGGGAACAAAGGCTTACCATCCTGGAATCCAGTCTTCAGCAGCACCTGTAAAGACAAAGAAAGAACAGGTTAGCACTACGGTCTTCAGTGGCAGCACATCTCTTACCTGGTCCATCGGCTGTCACCAACGCCTCGCGCTGCATTCCGGCATCTGAAAGACAAAGGCTTACCTACTCTTCGCATGCTCCGGAGGTCTTCGCACTGCATTCCGGCATCTGAAAGACAAAAGCTTACCAGCTTTTCGCACGCTCCGGAGGCCTTCGGCGCTGCATCCCGCATCTGAAAGACAAAAGAAGGTGCGTTTAAAGACATTGGGCAACTTTATTACTCACGTGCCATTCCTCCTTCCCACGCCGAATCCAGTGGGTATTCCAGCACCCTTCAGCTTCTCTAAAGCTCCGAACTTGTACCTGCAAGATAAAAGGGACAGTTAGTGCGCATCGTGAAGCAGGCTACAAGCGCTTACTTACGTGTTTCCAGGCGCTTCTATTCCTCACGCGGGTTCGATCCTCAACTCTCATCAGCCCGCCATCCTCCATCGCCGGAACCCTGCAAAACAAGAGATATCATTACAAAAGACTTTTAAGACATTTGAAGTGCCCAGAACTTACCGTTCGTGCAGTTAACGACGGACAGCAGTCCTCTGAGGTCAAGAGGCCTGCACCCTTATCCAGTGAAGAAACTGGTTACGGCACCCTGCCCCGAGGCAGATGGAGAGCTCGGCGTTCACTTACTTAGGACATCTTACTCTTCGAGTCAGACATACAGTGCACAGAGGTCCAGCCCAAAGAGCCAACCGTGTGTGACACATCACCTTTGAAGATACGGCATTCACCCAGTCAAGACCGGCGCCTCTGCGGGAATCAGGTGAGCGTTACAGAACACAAAGACTACCGCAAAACTCTCACCCAGGCGCTATGGAAACCTCGGATACCGACCAGCTAGCCCAGTTACTTGGGGAACTAAGAGCAGAAGTGCATGCAGCCTGTCAGGAAACAAATGCTCTAAGAAGGGAACTGATTATTTCCAAGGAGCGAACAGACAATCTCGCTAGACAATTGCTACAGTCCCAAGCCGGACAAACTCCGTTACCTGCATCAGGGGCAAATCTTCCTTCAACATCCTCTACGAACCCAGTGCAGATCAACCTACCTGGGAATGTACCTCTGGCTCCGCCCGAACGATTTTCTGGTGACCCAAAGAGGTTTGCAGTATTTATTAATCAGTGCCGGTTGCACTTCTTATGCCGGCCAGCAGCCTTTCCAACTGATCAAGCTAAGGTAGCTTTCGTGCTTTCGTACCTTAGTGGCAATGCGGCAGACTGGTCGATCCCTCTAGTTAATCAAGATGATCCGGTTTTCCATGATTTTCAAGCTTTTCAGCACAGTATGGAAAAACTGTTTGCAAGACATTCACAGGGGCAGGCCTTGGACAATGAGCTCCTTTCATTGTGACAGGGTAATCAAGACCTTTTGGCTTATATTGCGTCTTCCAACAGACTGATAGTGGAAACTCGATGGCCAGAGGACAAAAGGATTACGCTGTTTTATAGAGGTCTACATGGAGAGCTCAAAGATGTGTTAGCCCAAGTAGTGAATCCCCCGCAAGACTGTTCGGACTATATTGACTTAGTCGTTCAAATTGACCACAGACTGCAGAACAGGAAGGCCGATCGTTCCAAGTTTGATGCTCGAGTATTTTCCAAACCACCAACTCCTACCAAAGGAGTAGACTCCGGGGAACCCATGCAAATAGGGGGCCTGAAAGGACCACTAACACAAAAGGAGCGGGAAAGGAGAAAACAGCTGCAATTATGCCTCTATTGCGGAAACTCGGGACACTTTCTTCGAGACTGTCCGGTGAAACCAGCCAAGAAGGCAGTAGGAGCTGCAGTTACCAGGGTCACAAACTCTGAGCAGGGAAACGACCTCGCCCGACAAGAATAGAGGTCCTCTTGCCGAGCGTTAAAACCAGTTCCGTGACCTCGCATTTCGTGATACCTATGGTCCTCATTAGCCCTGAACATCCGGATCGATTATATGCGATTGAAGCTTACGTCGACAGCGTTGCCATCGGCAATTATGTGGATCATGAAATGGTTTTGAGGATGAATCTGACTCTTTGTCCAAAGGCTGTAAAGGACGTCATTACTACGGTGGATGGTACGGAGATAGCCTCCGGACCAGTAACGCATACCACCCAAGAAGTGACGCTAGTAAGTCAAGATGGACACCATGAGAAGATCGTGTTCGATGTGATCAAGGCCCCTCAGTTCCAGATTATTCTAGGAATTCCTTGGTTAGAGAAGCACAATCCTCAGATCGATTGGCGAGCAAGAACGGTTCAGTTTCCAGAATGTGTCTCTACTTGTCACCCTCGACCTGGTGTTGCACTGGCAGCAATTTCCTCGGAGGCTCCCCAGTTACCTCCTGAATACTTAGAATTCCAAGATGTTTTCCGGAAGGATCAGGCTAACTCTCTACCTCCTCATAGGTCTTATGACTGCCAGATAGACTTGATACCTGGATCTACTCCTCCTTGTAGTAGAATTTATGCCCTCACCGAGCCTGAGAATCTTCACCTCCGACAATACCTGGATCAATACCTAGCGAATGGGTTTATTCGTCCTTCCAAGTCCCCTGCTTCCTCAGCTTTGTTCTTCGTTCCAAAAAAAGAAGGGGACCTTAGAACTTGTATAGATTATCGCGCCCTGAACCAGATCACCGTTAAGAATAGATATCCGTTACCTTTGATCCCTGAACTCCTGGACCAAGTCAGAAAAGCATGCATATATACAAAGTTGGATCTTAGAGGAGCCTACCACTTGGTACGAGTAAAAGAGGGCGATGAATGGAAGACGGCCTTCCGCACCAAGTATGGGCTATTTGAATATCAGGTCATGCCCTTCGGACTTTGCAATGCCCCGGCCGCCTTTCAATATTTTATGAACGATGTCCTCAGAGAGCTCATAGATGTGTGTGTTGTTGTTTACATTGACGACATCCTCGTTTATTCTTCATCGGAAACTGAATATCGGAAACACGTGAAAATGGTCCTCGAGAGATTGCGTCAACACAAACTTTTCGCTAAGTTGGAAAAATGTGTTTTCAACGTGACTGAAGTTGAATTCTTGGGATTCATATTATCACCTAGCGGAGTGCGTATGGATTCAAAGAAGGTCGATGCAATTCTCAAATGGCCATCGCCATCCTCCGTAAAAGGTGTTCAAAGCATGTTAGGCTTCGCTAACTTTTACCGCAGGTTTACCCCGAATTCTCTCGAATAGTCCAGCCCATCACCGCCTTGTTAAAGAAAAACAAACGTTTTGAATGGTCTACCGAGGCGGAACAAGCTTTCCAGAATTTGAAGACTAGATTTATCTCTGCACCGATCTTAAAACATCCTCGCCCAGAACTCCCCTATATCGTTGAAACTGATGCTTCGAGCCTTGCCATGGGGGCAGTTCTATCACAAAAGGACCCAGTAACCAATCAGTTGCATCCCGTGGCATTTTGGTCCCGCAAATTCTCGCCTCCTGAAATCAATTACACTATTACTGATAAGGAACTTCTAGCTATCAAGTCCGCCTTTAAGGCTTGACGGCATTATCTTCTGGGGGCCCGACACACCGTTACTGTGATTACAGATCACCGAAACCTGCAATATTTGAAAACTGCAAAAGCTCAATCCTCTAGGCAACTCCGTTGGGCACTATTCTTTGCCGAGTTTGACTTCATAATTACCTATCGACCTGGTACAAAAAACGGTAAAGCTGATGCCCTTTCTCGGATGGGAGTGGAAGAACATTTGATCAATCCTAAACCTGTACCTATCATTCCCGAACAAAGAATTCTAGGTGTAATCGCCACACAATCCATAGAGGAAGTTAAGGATAAAGCCAGGCTACTGGTAACTCCAGCAGACATACAGAATTGGCATCTGCAGGGAAAGGACTTTACGTTGAAGGACAACCTATTATATTTCCAAGAACGGTTATACCTGCCCAGCACAGATTTACAGAAAAAGGTAATCTCTTGTTATCACGATTCTTTAATGGAAGGACATCCCGGTATGACCAAGACCTCGGAAAAGATCAAGCGCTACTTCTGGTGGCCGTCTTGGAAAAAAGATATCAGAGACTTTATAATGTCCTGTGGAGTATGCGCCCAAAACAAGAGTCAAAAGGAAAAACCAGCCGTTCTCTTACGCCCTATTGACATCCCGCCTCGCCCTTGGCATACGCTTTCTATGGACTTCATCACCGATCTACCTCCATGCTCCGGATACAATACGATCCTAGTAATCGTGGACCTATTCTCCAATATGGCGCATTTCATTCCACTCAAAGGCTTACCAACAGCAGCAACTCTGGCCCGAGAATTTCTCGAAAACATCGTCCGACTGCACGGTTTTCCTTCAGTTCTAATTTCGGATGGAGGTAGTCAATTTATTTCTCATTTTTGGCGAAGTTGCTGTCGGTCGGCTCAAATTGATGTGAGACTTTCGACCAGCCACCACCCTCAAACCGACGGACAAACCGAGAGGACCAATCAAACTCTGGAACAGTATTTGCGCTGCATGCTACAACAAACTGAAAAAACTTGGAAAGATATCCTTTGGATAGCCGAATATGCCTACAATAACTCTGTCCACTCGGGAACTGGGAAAACCCCGTTTTTTCTTTTATACGGTAGTCACCCTCGAACCTCGGAGTTGGATCCACTCCAAGATCTTGGAACACCAGCAGTAGACCACCTGCATTCTACAATCACCCAAGCCTTTAAGGAAGCCGTTTCTCACCTTCAAAGGGCTAAAGAACAATACAAGAAAGGAGCAGACCAACATCGGAAGGAAGCCCCCCAATATCAAGTAGGAGATCAAGTCTGGTTATCCACCAAATATCTACCTCTAAAAGGACCACGCACATTCAACCCAAGATACCTTGGTCCCTATTCCATCACTACCATAGTAAATACAGTAGCGGTCAAGTTGGACTTGCCCCCTCACATGAAGATACATCCGGTCTTCCACGTCTCTCTATTAAAACCCGTGCAACCTCAAACCCGACTAACTACATCTCCAAAACCCATTCTAGTTGATGGAGAACTCGAGTTTGAAGTCAAAAGCATCCTGGATTCCAAGATCTCCAAATCTAAACTATTTTACCTGATTGACTGGAAAGGCTACGGTCCCCAAGAAAGATCCTGGGAACCTGCAGAATATGCCCACGCGCCTCGTCTAATCAAAAGATTTCATCGAACATTTCCTAACAAGCCCAAACCCCCGGAGAAGCCCGGTTTGGGAGGGGCCTTGAGGGGGGGTGCTGTCATGATCTCTGCTTCCAAAAGATCAGGACTTGCATGACTCTCTTGGAAGCAGACCCATAACCCCTGTTCCGAGTGCCAGCCAGTCCCAATTGGGACCTTTTGGACCCTGTCCTGGCGCCAGTGGCACCAGGCTCATAAAGATGCCCAGTCCCAGCGCTGGAAGCGCCGGGCTCATAATGCTTGGGTGGACTTACCTGCAGCAGACCATGCTGCTTACTTACCTGCCAGTTGAACCCCTGACCCTCTTCTGTTTGGGACTACTTTTCCTGTTGGGTGGGGCAGGAGCCACTCCCTAGGTTCAGAACACTGGAACTCTTCTGGAAAGCAGGAACTCTTTTCTTACCTAGGCGTGGCTGTGGAAGGAGACACCTAAGCACTACAGGAGGCTATTTAAAGCACACCCGATGGATTAATCTTGCTTTGTGTTATTCTGCATTCTCTGCAGCAGAACGCTCATCGTGTCTTCTGCTTCTGATCCTGGGCCTAAGGGAACAAAGGCTTACCATCCTGGAATCCAGTCTTCAGCAGCACCTGTAAAGACAAAGAAAGAACAGGTTAGCACTACGGTCTTCAGTGGCAGCACATCTCTTACCTGGTCCATCGGCTGTCACCAACGCCTCGCGCTGCATTCCGGCATCTGAAAGACAAAGGCTTACCTACTCTTCGCATGCTCCGGAGGTCTTCGCACTGCATTCCGGCATCTGAAAGACAAAAGCTTACCAGCTCTTCGCACGCTCCGGAGGCCTTCGGCGCTGCATCCCGCATCTGAAAGACAAAAGAAGGTGCGTTTAAAGACATTGGGCAACTTTATTACTCACGTGCCATTCCTCCTTCCCACGCCGAATCCAGTGGGTATTCCAGCACCCTTCAGCTTCTCTAAAGCTCCGAACTTGTACCTGCAAGATAAAAGGGACAGTTAGTGCGCATCGTGAAGCAGGCTACAAGCGCTTACTTACGTGTTTCCAGGCGCTTCTATTCCTCACGCGGGTTCGATCCTCAACTCTCATCAGCCCGCCATCCTCCATCGCCGGAACCCTGCAAAACAAGAGATATCATTACAAAAGACTTTTAAGACATTTGAAGTGCCCAGAACTTACCGTTCGTGCAGTTAACGGCGGACAGCAGTCCTCTGAGGTCAAGAGGCCTGCACCCTTATCCAGTGAAGAAACTGGTTACGGCACCCTGCCCCGAGGCAGATGGAGAGCTCGGCGTTCACTTACCTAAGACATCTTACTCTTCGAGTCAGACATACAGTGCACAGAGGTCCAGCCCAAAGAGCCAACCGTGTGTTACACATCACCTTTGAAGATACGGCATTCACCCAGTCAAGACCGGCGCCTCTGCGGGAATCAGGTGAGCGTTACACCTAAGGAGGGCTTCTGTGCAGAAGCATGCCAAAGGACGGCGAACAAAGGAACCAAACCTGGTTTGACGTGCAGAGTAAAACACGAGAAAGACCTTTACAAAAAGAAATGATGAATAAACCCAGCCGGAACCAAATAAAAGTAAATGTGGTCCAGTGGATTTAAGTTTGAGGCTACTAACTTAGCCTAAAACAGTACCAAGGCTATTTAGATAGACTGCAGAAGGAAAGATAGGGTAGATACCACTGCCACCAGCCAAATCTTAACGAAAGGGTAATGAAATAATGTTCCATGAGAGACAGACAAAAAGGGATAACTATTAACCCTTTTCAGTACTCTATGGAAGATAGTTTGTACTGGGTCTGTGAATTTAAAAAGACTAATAAAGTCAATGGCAGCTTTACATGTTCTGGGAGACAGTAGTCCGTCCCAGAAAATTGAGTTTAAAGTGGGAAGTCAGAAAAAGACAACCCTGTGTCACTGCACTAAAGTTGCTGTGTGACACACAGTAAAAGGATGATGTCTATGGAGTAGGTGAGGGTCCACAGTCCATGAACACAAAAATGTTAAACACACATAGCAAAACACATGTAAGAGTGGGGAAAAAAGCCTCACACTCTTACCAGGTGAAAACAAATAAATCCTAGAAATCCAGCAAAGCTGCTGAGGGATTCAGTAGGCAAGGGAAATTAGCCATTCTGGAGAATTCTCCCTAACGGCCATCCTGCCTATAGAGACTGCCATATTCCGTGATATCTACAAGTGGGGAGGAGAGCTGATTCAGCCACATTTATTCTTTGTGAAACTCCAATTTTCCATTTATATACATACCTCCTTTACACATTTTCTTGTATAAAAGATAGGGTAGGCATTAAGTTTTGTTAGCATAGGCCATTTTCATTTGACAGACACAACTAAGACTGTTTTCTTTATTATTTAATGGTCGAGACGACTCCCATCCTAGTTATAGGGCAATGTAGGAGTTTTTCCAAACCCCACAAAATTAATAAAGGTTTTACAAATGGCATCTTTTGTGTCAGTGTCACATACCCACTTTCGTCTACCCACTTCACATTTCGCACCCCTTAAATCTATCTACCATTCTGCCATACGTACCTTCTGCCTCCTCACCCCCCCGAGACTCTATCTCTGCTTGGTTGGCTTCCCTTTCACTCCCAACTTAAATTTCATTTCCTCCGCTTAGTCTTCAAATCTCTCCATGATCTCGCTCCCCCTTATCTCTCTTCCCTTCTCTGTTTCTACACCCCCTCTTGCTCCCTTCGCTCCGCTGACCACTTTCTTGTCACTGTTCCTCCTTACTCTTGTGCTTCCTCTCGTTTTCCCTCCTTCCAACTCCTAGCTCCCCTCCACTGGAACTCCTTACCTCTCTAAATCCGCTCTATTCCTACCTTTTCCTCATTCTGCACCTCCCTCAAATCTCCGCTTCTCCATTCTCCGCCAGGATTCCCCTCCCCTTATCACTCCCCCCTCCCACCCTCTCCCTCTTCCTCTTAATCACCTCCCTCCACACCCCTTCCACTGCGTCCACACCCCTTTCGCTCCTCCCGTTCCCCTTCTCCTCCTCCTACCCATCCCTCCCTATTCCTCCCTTAACTACTCTACTACTCCCCCCCCCTCTCTCTAATTGCTCTACATAATGTTTTATTGGTCTGATTCAAAATTCAAAATTGTTATTTGCTTCTACTGTTACCGTTCATTTGCTATCGTTAAATGTACCCTGTTGTTAAAATGTGCAGCGCTTTGGCGTAAAGCGCTATATAAACCTAATAAATACAAATACAAATACCATGCCTCCCCTACAGTGGCCACGCCATAACCTGTGGGGAGAATTGGGAAGAACTAACCACAAGTTCCTTGAAACACACCAGAATTGTGATGGCTTAAAGTAGAAGAAGAAAAAACCTTCTGATGCATATGTAGGACATTACCATTTGTTTTTATGAAGGCACAACAGTTGGTTGTGATCTGGTCCTGAAGAAACGAGTTAGACATAGCAAAATTGGCTCAAACCAGTAGACCGATATAACGTGGTCAGGTCAATCCCCTGAACCCCATGAACCCCCTTGATCAAGCACCTGGGTTGCTACAATTTGTGGTTTTTACTTGCACAGCAGAACTATCTGCAAAGTTTTATACACTCAAGAGGGAGAGATTAAAGTATAGATCACTCACCTGAGTGTTTGGGTTTTAACTGATAGTCAAGATAGGAAAGTAGTGAGTTAGGCTATCGACAGTCTTTCTTCTATCCTCTTTCCTAAATAGGTGGCACACCAGCGCCCACTAGGGATAGATAAGCAACCGTAATGATGGATATTTAGACTTTCCTATAGGGAGATGTTGAGGATGTAATAGGAGTTCCATTGCTGTATATAGGTTTGGATACATTATACAAGACCAACTCTCTTAATGCAATAAGAATGATGAAGGACTGCAAAATGTAATAAATGTTGTTAAGAGCATTATTGCCAGCATATGTACTCTGTAAATATCGACATGCACTATTTTGTCTACGAGTCAAAAGCGAATATCGAACAAAATTGAAAAGTACACATTTTTGCCTTCAGCAAGTCTCTTTGAATTCCTTTAAAAAGTCAGTGCTTACAGGAAAATTGTATGCATATGGCCAGCAAAATTCTTTCAAAAATAAAACACATTGTGGGATTCCCTAGAATAGCATTGAGGGTTACTTTCTTACTCTTAAAGCAGGATACGTATCCACTATATAAGTAAAGATCATATAAACAGCGGAGACTGCAGAGGAAACATTAAGTGTATATTTTCTCGTTTTATGAAAGTGCAAAAAATATTCACTAAATTCTTTCTGTTGCTGTTTAGAACCAAACTAATATTGTCCTTCTCATTCTTCTGACTTTTGCTTGGCTCTCATGGCAGATCTCGCCTAGACGTGTGTCGACTCCACTTCACCTTCAGATTCAGAGAGTTGGGAAACGGGAATATCTCCTTTGTAGGGTTTCATGTCACTGAGGTGTATCCAGGCAAACCTCCCTTGTAGCTGTTAGATTCATCTCTTGTGCTAAGTAAGGTCCTTCAAAAGATAGCTTTGACAGCTGATCACAACATTTCTAATAAGCACTTGATCCCACACATACAAAAATGTTTTTTAGAACAGTTGCAGAATCAATTGGTTTGTTGTCTTCATCAGTCTTCTTTGGCCTCTCCTACCATGCACGAAGCTGTTGAGACATAAAAGCAACACTCACAATCATAGCAGTCAAATAATCATGCATTTCATTTCCAAGTACATTGGCAACATTATGGGCATCAACTTTACTTGAGTGGGAGGAACAAGCGGTACATGCATAAGGCGTCCCGTCAATAGCTTTTGAGGAGTCCAGTGATGGTCTGAACTGGGCTGTTAGCGTAATGCAAGTACGGCTAAGGGTAGGCAATGGAGCCATCCTTTTTTCAAGGTCCCTTTTAGGGTGGCAATGCATTCTTTGAGGAAGTCATTGAGGTGCTCACAAAATACCGTTTGCTTGCAGTCGGTATGGGGACGGGAATTTGTGCTTAGTACCCAACAGAATTGTGATGTGCTCAAAAACTTAATTTACTAAATGTGTTCCATTGTCAGACAGGAGCACTTCGCACACTCGCCACCTCCTGAAGACCTCATGTATGAAGAACTCACCAGTACATGTGGCATTAGGATGTATGCATGGACCGGCCTTGATCCATCGAGAACAAGGACAAACTACTACTAACATATATCTGTAGCTGTTACAAATATGGAGCATATCTACATAGTCAATATGCAAATGCTGAAAGGGTTCAGTAGGACGGAGTATTGATCCTCTCACTGTTGGCAGTGTGTGCCCTGCTGTATACTGTTGGCATGTTAAGCAATTCACAATAAAGTACGGCAACTTGATCCACCAGATTGGGCACAAACCACTCTTCTGAGATCAAAGTTACAAGACACTCTTGTGTTGTATGCGAGGGGTGGTGTAGTGATCTAATGCGTTTTCCAGTAGTTGCATGGGCACAACTGATTTCCCAGTGCTGTCCTGCTGCCACCTTGCATCTGTGGGGGGATAATGAGCACCCTCTTCTCTTCCACAATTCTTGCTCCTCTGATGTGGCTTGTCCCTGCAATTCAATCATTTGGACTATGGACAGTGTACTAAAGCCTTCTTTCATTACATTGTTTTGAGCTTGCATGTATTTATTTAGTGCAATATAAAATTCTGAGATTTCAGGAAAATATGCAGCTTTTTTCACTTATAAATCAACGGCATCATTGCTACGAGAAACCAAATCTGTACCTTTAGTTTGGGCTGCGTGCTTTACCATGTAAAAGGCAGATGGGAGCTGTAGTGTATTTATGAGCCTTTCCAATAGCAGCCTATGTTGCACTGGCATACTGTCTGTGCCTAAGAAGCCACATCTCTTCTAACGTGACAGTCCTTCATGTACAGTTGACTTCACATAGGCAGAGTCAGAATACACTGTTACCACCTATTCCTCATGCATTTCGAGTGCCAAAATGAGCACTACCAATTCTGCGTCCTGCGCAGAGAAATGTAAAGTCAATCTCACACTTGCCACTGTCTCGAAGTTGCCATTCAGTTTTGCTTTTACCACTGCAGTTCCAGTGTGCCTTTCACCTGCGCTTTGATCAATTGACAATGGCCCATCAATGAAGAGGACTCCCCCCTGCCCCCGGCCATTTTCTTTAATGTTAGTATCTCATCGTGATATTCAGTATACTTGATGCAATCATGCACTGTCTCCTTCTACTGGCTCTGCTATGGATCTTGCTGGATTCACTACTCTACACCTGACAATCTTGATCGCAGGATTTGACATAATCACTTCATAACCAGAGGCTCTGTTAGGGGCCAATTCTCAAAAATGTGCTAATTCCCTTCACCTCAGAGACCCCGAACAACTTTGCTGGATTTTGAGGACTTGATTTTTTTACCTGAAAAGAGTGTGAGCCATTTTTCCCATTCTTTCATGTATTTTGATGGGTGTTTTACACTTGTGTTCTTTGATTATGAAATTTTAGATAACTCCATAGGCATCATCTTTTCATGTGTGTCAAACAGCACCTTCAGTGCAGCGAGACAGGGATGTCTTTATGACTTTCCAAAGGTTTAAATACCTTCTCTGGGATGGACTACTGTTTCTCAGAGAATGTAAAGTGAAATTGACCTTACTAGTCTTTCCAAATTCCTAGACCCAGCACACACCATCCTACAATGGAATGCTGGAGTGGTTACATAGTATCCCCTGTGTCTAAATACTAATGTAGCAGTCAAATGCTACCCTTTCCTATTGAAAAGGCTGGTGGCAGCCACCCTGCTGGGTGAGTGACAGCTAGGCTGGAATGAAAGGGAGAAAACTGTTTAAAAGGTGAGGCTCTTGGACTGGAAAACAGAGTCGACCACTGGAACGAAAGAACCGAAGACAAGCTGGAAGAGGACAGCTGCTGCAACTCCTGGACCATTTGTTTGCCCGGTGAAGCCCTGCTGCAGGTCCGATTTGCCAAGTTCATCTAGACAGAGAAGCCCCTTCAAGGACGACTTCTTCCAATGAGTTAGTGGGACCAATCAACTCGTAAGCCACCTGGATACCATTCTCCAGGCTGGTTAGGATTAACCAGGGAGAGGGACACCAGCTTCTGTGCTTCAATTACAGATACTGCAACTGAAGTGACTCCATCTTGTCAGCATTTTCCGACGATCCTGTGCAGTGCAGGAGTCCCCAACGTCGTCTCTCTTGTCCCCAAGACTGAGGCTCAGGATCAGGGGGATCTGCAGAAACTGCCAGGAACCAACATCTTCAGCTGCATTTGGTTCTTCATACTAAGTTACTGTGCCAACCCGATTGAGGGAACTTACCTCTCGCGGTGAAAGTATGTGAAACTTTCCCAACTTGCTGGCCTAATCAGCTTGTGACCCAACATATGATTCTTTTTCAGAAAACTACTTCTGAGAACTTTTGCAAAGACTTTATCGTTTAATACAAGAACTGCTCTTTCCTATCCAAGACACTAGACCATTGACATTGGCCTAGGCCTATTGAACTGAATCGAGTCCTCTTGTGAACCGAAATCATTTGCAATGCCTAAGAAATTATTTATGATCTAGTTTACTAAACCTGTGCCTATTACTCCCATTGAAAGTAACTGATATGCCATTTTGCTCCTATTTCAGAAAAGCCTAATTTTTTTAGAAACACATTGGTTCAGTACTGAAGTGTGTTTGTGTATATTATTAAGTTGCCTCCTTCTAGTGAATGTTTTCTAAATGATTGTGCAATAAATTAATAAGTGTTTTACCAAGAAACCTTGAGTATAAGTGTCTACTTTAACCACTGTGATTGAAAGACCTCTGTGTAACCTCTTGTACTGCTCACATTCACTCTTGGGTGCTCAGCTTGCTACCAAAAACTGTGTGGAACATACTTATACCAAAGGTTGGTTTGGCTTACACCTGTAGTCCTAATTTTATGTGGTGGTCCTAGAGGGCACTGCATGCAATTCTGACTACCATGGTCTCTGTGTGGTTAATGTGCTTTTAAACTGTTCAAGAATGGCCAACAGGGCATGCTCGACATATAACGTTACGGTACAGCCCAATGTTATACTGCTAGACTCTGCAATTGCAAAAGCTGCTGCTGCAGAGGATTGTTCACAGTTATAATGTCCTCTCATTACTGTATCTAGGATCCTGCTGTAAATTGCTTGTTGTTTGTGCCCCAGTGTTGTTTTTTGTGTGAGGACCGCTGTTATTACTACATTTGAATGGGAAAATAAAAATAATTCTGCACTGTAATCAGGGATTCCCAACACGGGTGCTGTGCATATTGTCGTTTTTAACTTCTATCATTTCACCTGTCCAGGCTATGTCACTGTTATCCTTCTGTTGTTCATTGGGTCCCTTTAAGCAGGGTCTGACATATGTACTGTAGTCGAAGTCCCATGCCCTGCAGTAATTGCAGAGGCCCAGAAATTGCTGCATCTCCCTCACTGTCTTTGGCTTGGCCGTTTTCATAATCATGTCTGCTCTCTCAGGGGTCACTTCTTTGTTCAGGAGATATTAACTGACCTTTGTACATGACTTCTTTCTGACAATATTGTTATTTCTCCTTGTGTACTTAGTACCCCTTCTCTGCCAAGATTGTCATCAACTGTATTGAGCCTTTTTCTCACTGCACACTAAAATGTCATCTACCTATTGTATCACTATGTTGTGATGGATCATCTGGAGTACTCGGTTAATTATTGAGGGGGACTAACAGTATCTCTGAGGAAGCCTTGTATATGTCCAATTGTTCCCACAATAGGAAAAAAAAGTGAAGTCTTGAGAATCCCCATGAAAGGGGATTGAAAATAATGCATTCTTTAAATCATTCATGGTGAAATATGGAGCTCTGGACGGGATGTTACACAATATAGTGGCAGGGTTTGAAACCAATGGGAACTCTGCTTCACCAATATTGTTTAGGGGGCATAATCCTGAATAAATCTTCGTGACCCCCCCGCCCCCGTCGATTTTTTCACTCGGAACACTGCTGTGTTACATCGGGATTCTGATGGCACTAGTATCCCTTGCTGTACTAAAGCAGAAATGGTGTCATAAAAACCTTCATCTGCTTCTGTTGATATTTGGTACTATCTCACCCGCGGCAAAATAGTTACTTGTTTCAATTTAATTTTGACTGCCACTACTCCCTTTAATAGGCCCACATCACATGGACTGCTGGTTCACAATATGCTTGGTACCTGTGCCAAATCTTTCTGGAGAAAAGACAGTGGGCCTCATTATAAGTTTTCTGGTCTGGGAACTACGGTACCGGTAAGCTTGCCGGTGCCGTAGTTCCCAGACCGGCAAACTACGAGTTATGCTTGCGGGTGCCTTTCTGCCCGCCAGGTTTAACCTGGCGGGCAGAGCGGCAACCGCGAGCACAGCATGTTGGATGCCCCGGCACCATTCTGAATGGTGCCGATGCATCCGACCTCCCCATTCCCATTGAGCCCTATGGGACACAAATGGGAATGAGGAGCATTCCATTCCGGCGCCCGCGAAAGGGCAATTACCGGGTCCGGCAGGGCCGTAATGACCCGGTAATTGCCCATTCGCGGGTGCCAGAATTTTTCTGAAGTTTGGCGGCAGCCTGCCGGTTTTAGCGGCAAGGCTACTGCCAAACTTATAATGAGGTCCAGTATCTTTTCTACCAATGGCATTCCCTTCGGCACTTCTCTGTTCACAATTTTCAGCTGATAAGTGAGGCTTATGTTTAACACTACCTTGTCATCTGAGTCATCATCAGTAAACAGATCTTCATCTGTTAAATTGGTCACTCTGTGTCTCTCATCAAAGGTATCACTGTCCTCCAGTTTATTCCCTCCGCATCAATACAATGAAGAATCACCCTGTCTTGTCTCACTATTTCTGCTTTTAACTATTGTAATCACTTGCCCTTTTTCCTCCTCCATACCTACTTCTGGTTTGAATAAAAACTTTGTGGGTAGTTGTAACAGTGTACCTCTTATCCTGGGAAGGAAGCCATACTAGCAATATGTGTACTCCATGAAGGAATACTTCTGGGTCTAATGGCACAACCCTTTGTGTTTTCTGGCCAGTAAATGCTGATATAAATTATTGTGCATTTACATAGTGAATCCCTGGAGTAGAACATATTCCCTGGCCAGTGAAGGATATTGTCATGTTCAGTTTAATCAAACCCCTCCCCAGTATGTTGACTGGTGTCTTGCGGGAGTACAATAGTGGCATGGAAAGGTCATGTTTTCCTATAGTAATAGGTAAGTTGTCAGTAAAAAGAACCATACTTGTCACCCCAAATAAACCTTCTGCATTCATGGCAATGCCTGACATAGGGTACTTCCCCTCTCTAACACAGGACCTGGTTGCCTTCGTATAAACAAGGTAGGAAAATTTCTTGTCATCTATGGTTACCCCGACCCTCGGTTTCTCTTGTGGGACTGGTGTAACTGATATAATAGAACACATCAAGCCTTTCTGTGGGCTGTCCTATTGTGGATATAAGTTAATTTCTGTACCAGTGAAAAGGTTCCCTAACACCACAGTCACACTCCCTATTCTGGGTGTAGGCATCTAGGGTACTGTGTTCACGTTCCATGATGTCATCGTATTCTGTTGTATGGGTGCATGTGGTGGCATCGGTATTTGCTATGTGTTCATGGGGATTGCTGTGATTGCATCGTTGCTTATTGGCCTTCCCTGGTGGGCAGGTTGCATTTGTGGCAGCTGTGTTTGATATTGTGGGTGATCTTGGGCATAATATTCAGGTGGTTCTGCGTTATACAGTAGAGGATATGATGTCCTCCCTCTTGGATCTTGCCCATTCTGTTGTATCCGTCCCCTGCTTCTACATGCGCAGAAAATGTGCCCCATTTCTCTACATGCCCCACACTGTTGAGGCTGTCCTTCAAACCTAGGTTGTCCCCCATTGAATCATCCTCCCTGGGGAGCCTGAAATCCAAACCCTCTGCCTCTGGGTGCACCTCTTCTCCCTAATATTCTCTTCTTCCTGCAAAGTTTCCTAAATGAGTTGGCACTACCTGCTGTGCTTCTTGTGTAATCATCCCTTCTCTGCTCTCTTGTAACTACTAGGCTGTAACGCTCACCTGATTCCCGCAGAGGCATCGGTCTTGACTGGGTGAATGCCGTATCTTCAAAGGTGATGTGTAACACACGGTTGGCTCTTTGGGCTGGACCTCTGTGCACTGTATGTCTGACTCGAAGAGTAAGATGTCTGCAGATAGAAAATATGGGATTAATGAACTGGGGTTATTGGGTGCCTCTCTCCTCTTCCCTTTCTCTTCTCCTGTAGAACCCCAAAGGTTAACACCCTCACCTTAGGTAAGTGAACGCCGAGCTCTCCATCTGCCTCGGGGCAGGGTGCCGTAACCAGTTTCTTCCCTGGATAAGGGTGCAGGCCTCTTGACCTCTGAGGACTGCTGTCCGTCGTTAACTGCACGAACGGTAAGTTCTGGGCACTTCAAATGTCTTAAAAGTCTTTTGTAATGATATCTCTTGTTTTGCAGGGTTCCGCCGATGGCGGATGACGGGCTGATGAGAGTTGAGGATCGAACCCGCGTGAGGAATAGAAGCGCCTGGAAGCACGTAAGTAAGCGCTTGTAGCCTGCTTCACGATGCGCACTAACTGTCCCTTTTATCTTGCAGGTACAAGTTCGGAGCTTTAGAGAAGCTGAAGGGTGCTGGAATACCCACTGGATTTGGCGTGGGAAGGAGTAATGGCACGTGAGTAATAAAGTTGCCCAATGTCTTTAAACGCACCTTCTTTTGTCTTTCGGATGCCGGAATGCAGTGCGAAGACCTCCGGAGCATGCGAAGAGTAGGTAAGCCTTTGTCTTTCAGATGCCGGAATGCAGCGCGAGGCGTTGGTGACAGCCGATGGACCAGGTAAGAGATGCGCTGCCACTGAAGACCGTAGTGCTAACCTGTTCTTTCTTTGTCTTTACAGGTGCTGCTGAAGACTGGATTCCAGGATGGTAAGCCTTTGTTCCCTTAGGCCCAGGATCAGAAGCAGAAGACAAGATGAGCGTTCTGCTGCAGAGAATGCAGAATAACGCAAAGCAAGATTCATCCATCGGGTGTGGTTTAAATAGCCTCTTGTAGTGCTTAAGTGTCTCCTTCCACAGCCACGCCTAGGTAAGAAAAGAGTTCCTGCTTTCCAGAAGAGTTCCAGTGTTCTGAACCTAGGGAGTGGCTCCTGCCCCACCCAACAGGAAAAGTAGTCCCAAACAGAAGAGGATCAGGGGTTCAACTGGCAGGTAAGTAAGCAGCATGGTCTGCTGCAGGTAAATCAACCCAAGCATTATGAGCCCGGCGCTTCCAGCGCTGGGACTGGGCATCTTTATGAGCCTGGTGCCACTGGCGCCAGGACAGGGTCCAAAAGGTCCCAATTGGGACTGGCTGGCACTCGGAACCGGGGCTATGGGTCTGCTTCCAAGGGAGTCATGCAAGTCCTGATCTTTTGAAAGCAGAGATCATGACAGCACCCCCCCTCAAGGCCCCTCCCAAACCGGGCTTCTCCGGGGGTTTGGGCTTGTTAGGAAATGTTCGATGAAATCTTTTGATTAGACGAGGCGCGTGGACATATTCTGCAGGTTCCCAGGATCTTTCTTGGGGACCGTAGCCTTTCCAGTCAATCAGGTAAAATAGTTTAGATTTGGAGATCTTGGAATCCAGGATGCTTTTGACTTCAAACTCGAGTTCTCCATCAACTAGAATAGGTTTTGGAGATGTAGTTAGTCGGGTTTGAGGTTGCACGGGTTTTAATAGAGAGACGTGGAAGACCGGATGTATCTTCATGTGAGGGGGCAAGTCCAACTTGACCGCTACTGGATTTACTATGGTAGTGATGGAATAGGGACCAAGGTATCTTGGGTTGAATGGGCGTGGTCCTTTTAGAGGTAGATATTTGGTGGATAACCAGACTTGATCTCCTACTTGATATTGGGGGGCTTCCTTCCGATGTTGGTCTGCTCCTTTCTTGTATTGTTCTTTAGCCATTTGAAGGTGAGAAACGGCTTCCTTAAAGGCTTGGGTGATTGTAGAATGCAGGTGGTCTACTGCTGGTGTTCCAAGATCTTGGAGTGGATCCAACTCCGAGGTTCGAGGGTGACTACCGTATAAAAGAAAAAACGGGGTCTTCCCAGTTCCCGAGTGGACAGAGTTATTGTAGGCATATTCGGCTATCCAAAGGATATCTTTCCAAGTTTTTTCAGTTTGTTGTAGCATGCAGCGCAAATACTGTTCCAGAGTTTGATTGGTCCTCTCGGTTTGTCCGTCGGTTTGAGGGTGGTGGCTGGTCGAAAGTTTCACATCAATTTGAGCCGACCGACAGCAACTTCGCCAAAAATGAGAAATAAATTGACTACCTCGATCCGAAATTAGAACTGAAGGAAAACCGTGCAGTCGGACGATGTTTTCGAGAAATTCTCGGGCCAGAGTTGCTGCTGTTGGTAAGCCTTTGAGTGGAATGAAATGCGCCATCTTGGAGAATAGGTCCACGATTACTAGGATCGTATTGTATCCGGAGCATGGAGGTAGATCGGTGATGAAGTCCATAGAAAGCGTATGCCAAGGGCGAGGCTGGATGTCAATAGGGCGTAAGAGGCCGGCTGGTTTTTCCTTTTGACTCTTGTTTTGGGCGCATACTCCACAGGACATTATAAAGTCTCTGATATCTTTTTTCCAAGACGGCCACCAGAAGTAGCGCTTGATCTTTTCCGAGGTCTTGGTCATACCGGGATGTCCTTCCATTAAAGAATCGTGATAACAAGAGATTACCTTTTTCTGTAAATCTGTGTGGGCAGGTATAACCGTTCTTGGAAATATAATAGGTTGTCCTTCACCGTAAAGTCCTTTTCCTGCAGATGCCAATTCTGTATGTCTGCTGGAGTTACCAGTAGCCTGGCTTTATCCTTAACTTCCTCTATGGATTGTGTGGCGATTACACCTAGAATTCTTTGTTCGGGAATGATAGGTACAGGTTTAGGATTGATCAAATGTTCTTCCACTCCCATCCGAGAAAGGGCATCAGCTTTACCATTTTTTGTACCAGGTCGATAGGTAATTATGAAGTCAAACTCGGCAAAGAATAGTGCCCAACGGAGTTGCCTAGAGGATTGAGCTTTTGCGGTTTTCAAATATTGCAGGTTTCGGTGATCTGTAATCACAGTAACGGTGTGTCGGGCCCCCAGAAGATAATGCTGCCAAGCCTTAAAGGCGGACTTGATAGCTAGAAGTTCCTTCTCAGTAATAGTGTAATTGATTTCAGGAGGCGAGAATTTGCGGGACCAAAATGCCACGGGATGCAACTGATTGGTTACTGGGTCCTTTTGTGATAGAACTGCCCCCATGGCAAGGCTCGAAGCATCAGTTTCAACGATATAGGGGAGTTCTGGGCGAGGATGTTTTAATATCGGTGCAGAGATAAATCTAGTCTTCAAATTCTGGAAAGCTTGTTCCGCCTCGGTAGACCATTCAAAACGTTTGTTTTTCTTTAACAAGGCGGTGATGGGCTGGACTATTCGAGAGAATTCGGGGATAAACCTGCGGTAAAAGTTAGCGAAGCCTAACATGCTTTGAACACCTTTTACGGAGGATGGCGATGGCCATTTGAGAATTGCATCGACCTTCTTTGAATCCATACGCACTCCGCTAGGTGATAATATGAATCCCAAGAATTCAACTTCAGTCACGTTGAAAACACTTTTTTCCAACTTAGCGAAAAGTTTGTGTTGACGCAATCTCTCGAGGACCATTTTCACGTGTTTCCGATGTTCAGTTTCCGATGAAGAATAAACGAGGATGTCGTCAATGTAAACAACAACACACACATCTATGAGCTCTCTGAGGACATCGTTAATAAAATATTGAAAGGCGGCCGGGGCATTGCAAAGTCCGAAGGGCATGACCTGATATTTAAATAGCCCATACTTGGTGCGGAAGGCCGTCTTCCATTCATCGCCCTCTTTTACTCGTACCAAGTGGTAGGCTCCTCTAAGATCCAGCTTTGTATATATGCATGCTTTTCTGACTTGGTCCAGGAGTTCAGGGATCAAAGGTAGCGGATATCTATTCTTAACGGTGATCTGGTTCAGGGCGCGATAATCTATACAAGTTCTAAGGTCCCCTTCTTTTTTTGGAACGAAGAACAAAGCTGAGGAAGCAGGGGACTTGGAAGGACGAATAAACCCATTCGCTAGGTATTGATCCAGGTATTGTCGGAGGTGAAGATTCTCAGGCTCGGTGAGGGCATAAATTCTACTACAAGGAGGAGTAGATCCAGGTATCAGGTCTATCTGGCAGTCATAAGACCTATGGGGAGGTAGAGAGTTAGCCTGATCCTTCCGGAAAACATCTTGGAATTCTAGGTATTCAGGAGGTAACTGAGGAGCCTCCGAGGAAATTGCTGCCAGTGCAACACCAGGTCGAGGGTGACAAGTAGAGACACATTCTGGAAACTGAACCGTTCTTGCTCGCCAATCGATCTGAGGATTGTGCTTCTCTAACCAAGGAATTCCTAGAATAATCTGGAACTGGGGGGCCTTGATCACATCAAACACGATCTTCTCATGGTGTCCATCTTGACTTACTAGCGTCACTTCTTGGGTGGTATGCGTTACTGGTCCGGAGGCTATCTCCGTACCATCCACCGTAGTAATGACGTCCTTTACAGCCTTTGGACAAAGAGTCAGATTCATCCTCAAAACCATTTCATGATCCACATAATTGCCGATGGCACCGCTGTCGACGTAAGCTTCAATCGCATGTAATCGATCCGGATGTTCAGGGTTAATGAGGACCATAGGTATCACGAAATGCGAGGTCACGGAACTGGTTTTAACGCTCGGCAAGAGGACCACTATTCTTGTCGGGCGAGGTTGTTTCCCTGCTCAGAGTTTGTGACCCTGGTAACTGCAGCTCCTACTGCCTTCTTGGCTGGTTTCACCGGACAGTCTCGAAGAAAGTGCCCCGAGTTTCCGCAATAGAGGCATAATTGCAGCTGTTTTCTCCTTTCCCGCTCCTTTTGTGTTAGTGGTCCTTTCAGGCCCCCTATTTGCATGGGTTCCCCGGAGTCTACTCCTTTGGTAGAAGTTGGTGGTTTGGAAAATCCTCGAGCATCAAACTTGGAACGATCGGCCTTCCTGTTCTGCAGTCTGTGGTCAATTTGAACGACTAAGTCAATATAGTCCGAACAGTCTTGCGGGGGATTCACTACTTGGGCTAACACATCTTTGAGCTCTCCACGTAGACCTCTATAAAACAGCGTAATCCTTTTGTCCTCAGGCCATCGAGTTTCCACTATCAGTCTGTTGAAAGACGCAATATAAGCCAAAAGGTCTTGATTACCCTGTCGCAATGAAAGGAGCTCATTGTCCAAGGCCTGCCCCTGTGAATGTCTTGCAAACAGTTTTTCCATACTGAGCTGAAAAGCTTGAAAATCATGGAGAACCGGATCATCTTGATTAACTAGAGGGATCGACCAGTCTGCCGCATTTCCACTAAGGTACGAAAGCACGAAAGCTACCTTAGCTTGATCAGTTGGAAAGGCTGCTGGCCGGCATAAGAAGTGCAACCGGCACTGATTAATAAATACTGCAAACCTCTTTGGGTCACCAGAAAATCGTTCGGGCGGAGCCAGAGGTACATTCCCAGGTAGGTTGATCTGCACTGGGTTCGTAGAGGATGTTGAAGGAAGATTTGCCCCTGATGCGGGTAACGGAGTTTGTCCGGCTTGTGACTGTAGCAATTGTCTAGCGAGATCGTCTGTTCGCTCCTTGGAAATAATCAGTTCCCTTCTTAGAGCATTCGTTTCCTGACGGGCTGCATGCACTTCTGCTCATAGTTCCCCAAGTAACTGGGCTAGATGGTCGGTATCCGAGGTTTCCATAGCGCCTGGGTGGGAGTTTTGCGATAGGCTTTGCGTTCTGTAACGCTCACCTGATTCCCGCAGAGGCGCCGGTCTTGACTGGGTGAATGCCGTATCTTCAAAGGTGATGTGTAACACACGGTTGGCTCTTTGGGCTGGACCTCTGTGCACTGTATGTCTGACTCGAAGAGTAAGATGTCTGCAGATAGAAAATATGGGATTAATGAACTGGGGTTATTGGGTGCCTCTCTCCTCTTCCCTTTCTCTTCTCCTGTAGAACCCCAAAGATTAACACCCTCACCTTAGGTAAGTGAACGCCAAGCTCTCCATCTGCCTCGGGGCAGGGTGCCGTAACCAGTTTCTTCACTGGATAAGGGTGCAGGCCTCTTGACCTCAGAGGACTGCTGTCCGTCGTTAACTGCACGAACGGTAAGTTCTGGGCACTTCAAATGTCTTAAAAGTCTTTTGTAATGATATCTCTTGTTTTGCAGGGTTCCGGCGATGGCGGATGGCGGGCTGATGAGAGTTGAGGATCGAACCCGCGTGAGGAATAGAAGCGCCTGGAAGCACGTAAGTAAGCGCTTGTAGCCTGCTTCACGATGCGCACTAACTGTCCCTTTTATCTTGCAGGTACAAGTTCGGAGCTTTAGAGAAGCTGAAGGGTGCTGGAATACCCACTGGATTCGGCGTGGGAAGGAGTAATGGCACGTGAGTAATAAAGTTGCCCAATGTCTTTAAACGCACCTTCTTTTGTCTTTCAGATGCCGGAATGCAGTGCGAAGACCTCCGGAGCATGCGAAGAGTAGGTAAGCCTTTGTCTTTCAGATGCCGGAATGCAGCGCGAGGCGTTGGTGACAGCCGATGGACCAGGTAAGAGATGCGCTGCCACTGAAGACCGTAGTGCTAACCTGTTCTTTCTTTGTCTTTACAGGTGCTGCTGAAGACTGGATTCCAGGATGGTAAGCCTTTGTTCCCTTAGGCCCAGGATCAGAAGCAGAAGACACGATGAGCGTTCTGCTGCAGAGAATGCAGAATAACGCAAAGCAAGATTCATCCATCGGGTGTGGTTTAAATAGCCTCCTGTAGTGCTTAGGTGTCTCCTTCCACAGCCACGCCTAGGTAAGAAACCACTCCTCCATCCTCATCTATCCTCTGCCACCCTGATGGCACTCACCATCTCTCCTATTTTATCTAACTGCTACACTATCACCTACCCACCTCTCTTATGAAGTCTGGGTAAAAAAGCACAGAAAAGACATCCTGACCGCCAACCCTAGCCTACCCATCGCAGACACCTATGTCAGTGCAACTTCCAGACATGTCTTCACCGATATCCCCTTCTCTGTACCCTCCCCATATCTATGGACTCCTAATCTCTACTCTCTCTCTCCTTTCGCAACCTCTCCCATTAATGGTGGCACCAAGTGGGAAGTCCTCTTGGCGCGCTTCTCATCAACCTTGTGTATCATTAATGTCTATCACACTGGTACGATATTGGTTCATGGTCCTCAAACCAACCTCCTCCTCTTGAACCAGTGCCTGCTGTCCCTCATTAACTTCCTTCCCTCACCTCCCCCAACCACTCTCTCTGTCCCTCCCCCTCCGACTGGTGTACTACGCCCCTGTACTCCCCCTCGTAAAACCTTCAAAGGTGGAGACCACTTTCACGTGACCACACTTAACGCCCGCTCAGCCAACAAACACTCCACCGACATCTGCCTCCTGCTTGAAGACATTGACCTCGACAGTCTCTCTCTTACCAAGACATGGTTCAACGCCAGCTCAGTCACTGCTTTTGATTCCCTTCTCCTCAATGGTTACAAGATCATTTCCAAGCCACAACCTAACCGTGCTGGCGGTAGGGTTGCCTTAATTATTCCTGAGTGGGTTCCTTCCTCCCTCATACCCACCCAGTCTTACTCCTCCTTTGAAAGCCTGGTTTGCAAGTTCGTCATCTCTCCCTCCTCCTTTCTGACCATTGCCATGATCAACAGGCCCTGTGGCGCTACCACCCTGTTCCTCTCTGAATGGGATGATTTCTGATCCTCTCTTCTCTCAACCTCCTCTAAACTCCTCTTGAGCGACTTCAACATCCACTTGGACTCCACTAGCACAGCATCCACTTTCTTCCTTGACCTCTGTACCTCACTCTCCCTCTCCATTCTCCCTTCTGGTCCTACCCACATGGCAGGACACACTCTTGACGCCTTCATCCACTTTTATTTTTCACTCTTCCGGCCACTGACCACACCTCTTTCCTGGTCAGACCACTCTCTCCTTTCTTCTTACCTGGGCCCCCACAGCCCTCTGACCACACTCCTCCACCAGCCCTGCCAACCTCATTCACGAACATCAGCCCTATGAAATGGGTGTCAGCTGCTGCCTTCACTTCCACCTTCAGCCCTCTAACCCCCCACACCAGATTCTACCTCTGACTCGGCTCTCAGCAACCTCCATTTTGGCTATTACTAACACTCGGGACATTCTTGCCCCAGTCATGAGGATCCACATGGAACCTGCCTCCAAGCGCAATACCTGGTACGACTCTGAACTTGCAGCCCTGAAACGCAAGTGCAGAGCTGTGGAACAGAAGTGGCAAACCTCAGGCTCACCATCTGACAAATTGGCCTGCCGCCTGCTCCAAAGGCAAAATAGACTCTCCATCCGTGCCAAGAAAAGGGCCCACATCCAGAAACAGGTATTGGGTGCATCCAACAACACAGCTGAACTCTTTAGAATCTCCAGGGAACTAGCCAACCCTTCCGCAGTCTCCTCCTCACCTCTGCAATGCACTGGCCACACAGTTCACTACTAAACGCTGTGCATCTTGAGCACCCAGCTACCCTCTCCCCCAACCCCTCCAACACTCCCTTTCCTTTTATGGCCTCCCACCCTCCTTCCTCCTCTGTCTCCTCCGTCTCCCCTGTCACACCTGATGAGGTCACCAGAGTTCTCCGCTCTATGAAGGTCTCATCCAAACAGGTTTCCTCTTGCTTCTCCCAGAACCATCAAGGACAACATTGGCTCTCTTGCACCTGCACTCGCTGATTTATGCAACCACTCTTTTGATACTGGTTATTTCCCCTCCTCCCTCAAGCACTCCCTTGTGCGCCCCTCCTGAAAAAACCTTCAGCAGACCCTTCCTGTCCAGCCAACTACCGCCCTATTCCTATCACCCCCTTACTTGGGAAACTCCTGGAGAAGCTGGCCTTCCCCCAGCTTATTTCACACACTGAACTTGGTGACGGTCTCCACGACCATCAATCTGGATTCTGAGCCTCTAGAGGGCCGGAAACTGCTCTTCTAAACACCCAAAAAGAACTGCTCGCATCTCTGGCTCTAACTCTCCAGCTGCAGCTGTCCTCATTCTACTTGATCTCTCCTCTGCCTTTGACACAGTCAACCACTCCATCCGCATAAAATGGCTCCATGATAACCTGGGTATCTCGAGCGGGCACTGGATTGGGTGACCTCCTTCCTAACTGGCCGTTTGTCCCAGGTTATTCGGGGCACCCTCTTCTCACCTACTTCTAGCTCCATCTGTGGGGTACCCCGGGGCTCTAAGCTCTCCCCCTGGTTCTTTAACACATACCTTGCTCAACTGGCACTCCTCATTTCCTACTTCTCCCCCAACTTCCACTGTTACGCAAATGACATACAACTCTTTTTCAAACTTCCTGCAGACCGTCTTGCATCTTCCATCAACCCAGACTGCCTACCTGCCATCCAGTACTAGTGCACTTCCAACAATCTCTGCTTCAATGCCAGCAAGACTGAGATCCTTCCAATTAGGACCCCTGCTCCCTCTTTCTTCCCCTCACTCTGGCCATCCTCTATGGGTTCTCCCTCTTCTCCTTCATCTGAAGCCAGAAAGCTTAGAGTCATCTTTTACTCCTCTCTTTCCTTCATCCTTCACATTCAGAATACTCGAGGCTAGATTACTGCAACAGCCTTCTCTTCAATCTACCCTCTTCTTCTCTACGACCCCTCCAGCTAATCCAGAAAAGGCAGCAAGACTTATCCTTGGCTTCAAGCCCAGGGACCGCATCACTCCTGCCCTAAAATCTCTTCACTGGCTCCCGGTTGCTGCAAGGATGAAGTTGAAATCCCCCTGCATCCTCCATAAGGCTGTCTGAGGTATACACTCTCTCGTGGGTGGCTCCTCTATCTCATCCCCATACATTTTCCACATTTCTAGAACAGCTAATCATTTTCTAATTTCTTCCCTTTATATGTGGCATACACACATGTTGTCATGTGTTGCAGTACTGATCTTGAAAGAGTACCTTCCTGCTGTCAAGGCATAAACATCTTGCCCGCTCTGCCTTTTACCCACTGCGCATGTAACTTCCCAATGTTGTCTTTATACAGGGGTAATGCTTTCCATAAATGCATAAGGGGAGTTTCTCCCACGATGGCATGTCACCCTTTAGACTACTGATTCCCACCAGAACTCTATTCTAATTCTGCTCACTCCCTATTCACCCTTCCTTTACACTCTTCCCTCCAACTATATTGTTATGTGTGACCCTCCCAAGTGTATTGGCTGTGTCATGGCCCGAGCTAATTAAATGAGCCCCTGCATGCACTTGCGACAGAACGGCTGCAGACTGCAGCAATGGAAGTCCTGTTGTCTCCGTCCCACACTGTGTGATCACGGTCCTGCAGGTCCGTGCTGGTCTGGGCCCCCCAGATCAGCAAGGGGCCCTGGGTCCAGCCTAGGCCACCCACCATCTAGGATGCTGCCAGCATACAAAGTGCCCCCGGCACACAGGCCATATTCCCATGGTATCACAGGGTCCCGGCCTGCAACCACTGTAAGTCCAGGTGACTCTGGAAAACCCAAGAGGGTGCTGGGCCCCCCAGCATGGGTGAGGCTGGCCGTGTGCCCACAGCCAGCCCCACACTAAATGAGTCCCATTCTTTCCACCGCTTCTGCGTCACCTCCCAACACCTTCTTGGTTACAACAACTACTTAACTACTTAGACAGGCACCACAAATGCCTCCCACGCTCCCACGCTCCGGACCACACCCTTTTGGTCCAAACCACAACTTCACGTCCTCCACAATAAGCACCAGGTGTTTCTGCTGGAGTGCATTTTTCTGTGTGTACTTTACAAACGCTTACTTTCTTATTCAGCACTGCGAGCTTGGATTCTGCTCTTGCTGGATTTTAATCATTCCGTGTTGCTTCCTGGATGAGGCTGGGCTCGAGGACAACACGTGACGAATCACGTGACCCACACGGACGATTTAAACACCCGTGAAGCGGCCGAGCGGGGTGTTTCTGCTGGAGTGCATTTTTCTGTGTGTACTTTACAAACGCTTACTTTCTTATTCAGCACTGCGAGCTTGGATTCTGCTCTTGCTGGATTTTAATCATTCCGTGTTGCTTCCTGTAGGAGGCTGGGCTCGAGGACAACACGTGACGAATCACGTGACCCACACGGATGATTTAAACACCCGTGAAGCACCCTTGCGGCGAGAAGCCCGGCAGCGAAAAGGGCGCTGTATTTCTGTTGGGCTGTTGGGCGGTGAAGAGGTAAAGAGACAAATCACAATACTATATACTTACTACGATATTGCAAGAGGGCTGTGAGTTTCTACCCACCGTCGCTTCACAGTTTTGGGAGCATTCTGCCTGGGAAATCATATTGAAATCAAAGTACCGGCAGGATCACCCTTTCAAGCTCATTTTAGGCGCGTTCGTCGCGGCGTGTGGCATGTGGATTCGTGGGGTTTAGACACTCAGAAGAAGCCTAGAAATTGACTTTAAATAGTAACACGTTACTTAACCATCTCTTTTTGTTTGTTTAGGCATTGCACTCTATTATCAGTGGGCGTGCCTATATAAGCCGACTCGTGCACGCACTGCGCGCACCCGTGAAAGCCGAGTGGGGGGGCTCTATTGACAAACAAAGTATTTTCTAATCGTGAAATCATTAGCATTGGACTTTCTCAGGTGTAATTTAACTTCTATTTTCAAACCACACCCTCTCTTTTTTTAATAATTTTTTAAAATAATTTATCAGGTATACATGGTCAGTATATTTCCTTTTTATACTTTATTATGGTGGACAAAAGAAGTACAATCTATAACTTGCGTACGGATATGCCATGCCCCTCACGATTACGTGTGTATTCAGATTGTTCAAAGAGAACTAGTCCTGTGACATCCTCAAAATTAACTCGCCCTTTTTTAAAGGGCCTTCAGTCGGACAAATGAGCTGGAAGAAAGCGTACTCGCTCTACTACACCCGCTGGCGATATCCGAGACTTTGGGTTTGGAGTACTGCATGCTAGTCGTTTGTTGGCAAAGATGCCAGAATTAACAAACTTAAGTGTATCAAATGTGGAGGCCCAACCGATTTCTGTTAGTCAAGATTCTTTAGCTAAAAAACAACCGTTAATGAGCTCGCCAACCATATTGGATACAAATGCTATTAACAAAGGCTGTGAACAGCCCTGTAATATTTCACTGTCAGACACTATGATATTACAGAATGCCCGTACAGGCAATGTTATGAGCTTAGTAAAAAAGTCTAAAGTTGTTGTTGATGTTGTGGATGATGCCATTATTGATCTTCATTCATCGGCTTCTTGCTTCTCGGCTGGGGATAATAATCATGATCTCTCCAAATCTCCTGTATTATTTCAGAATGAAAGTACTTCTGATTCTGAAACCTCCATTTCATTTATTCCCCCAACACCACGAAGACCTGATCGAGTGAATCCTGTTATAACTAGAGAGTCACCTTTGGAAAAATCCCCAATTATAATGCTGGAGGTGATGAATATTGCAATTACATCTCTTGCTAAACTGTTCGAAGTGCTTGACTCAAAGGTAAACTTTATTACTGATAACCTTAAAAATACCGTTATATGGCAAAAAACGATTGCTGATTCCCTGGCCCAAAGGCAAGTGCTTGATGATAAAGTTGCTCTGACATCTTTAAGTCAAATACTGGAAACTGTAACCCTATTGAAAGTGACTATTGATCAGATTGGGTCACAATGCACTTGTTGCACAACTAATAAGTCCAAATCGTGCTCCAAGGTTGTTGTCCCCTTTATAGAGGGAATAATTCGTGAAATTTCTGTTGAAGTCCCTATCACAGTACCCTCAATACCATTGGAACCAATAGTTGAACTACCCACGGTTTTCCGCTAAAGACATCTTGTATAGATGCGCCGGTAAAGAAAGAAGCATATATGATTTTTGATAAAAATAATAAGAAACATGGATCTGAATTTATTAGATCTATTAAGAAAACAAAAAATCAAAAAACTAAGAGAGTTCCATCTACTGCTCACACTAAACAGTTTATAAAATCGTTTCCAAAACCAGTTAGTGGTTTGAGATTGGTTTCTAATGCTATAACTAAAAAATACACCAATCTAGTACAAGAAAAGAAAAAAAATATAAAAGATGGGGGGAATCACCCGCAGATAAACTTAAACCATTCACCATTAGATGAGTTACTGCAGGTGGTAGAGACTTGTGAAAGTGAGTGCGAGACCTCGCCTGTTGAAGTGCGGGTGACAGCACCATCCAAGCTGGTCTCTGAAAATAACTTTGACCAATGTGTTCACCCATCTAATCACGCAGAAATTAAGAAAGCAGTAGAAGACTATATGAGTCAATTTCAATCAAGTCCAGTTGTATCTCATCCGCTGTCCTCCGTTATGCCCAAAACTTTGATTAAAAGTGCTGAACTTATTACGAATCCAATCAGTCTGTTGCCTCAAGATGAAGTATATGCGAAAATTACAAAAAGCGTGCCTGTCACACCACTTATACCGGTAGTACAGACAAACATCCAAACTGATATTCTATCTTCGATTAAGGACTGTTTGGTGGCCCTAACCTTAGAGCAAAAGACAGTTAAATCTGCTATGAAATTATCTAATTGTAACCTTAGGTACGATTCCTCAAAAATTGCAGATCAGAGAGCGAACTCTAGGAATGTTACATTCAAACTGCCAGAAGCAAATGATAAACCAAATACTATCTTAGAAACATTACACACAGGGAAAGTGACCACAATGTCCTTGGGGACTGGTAACCAGAAGAAATTGCCCTAACTATATTCAGTATTCCTTAGTTGTCGAGGAGGATCCTTTGCAAAATGTATTATGAACAGGCGAAGTATTATGGAAATATTCTCGGATATCCCAATGTTGGAGTGTCTGGCCTCAGGAGATATTGATTGGATAGAATTTCCTGATGAAAATGACTTAACTGTCTCCTGTCTTTGGATCAAATCGCGTGCAATTTTTAATATTATATGGTCCGCAAGATTGGATCTTTTTGAGCTAGGATTTAAATTAATTCCTACCCAGGGTGAAAGTCCTTCAATAGAAGACACGCAACACCCAGGAAGAGCGGTGGCTGGGGGACAAATTCCCGCCACCACTCATAAAGAAAGTACGGTTTCTGTAGCTAAGGCTAGTAGTTGTTGTTGTTGCAAGGATGCATAACTAGCCTATGACGAACTGTGTCCCTTGACACAGAAAATTAGAATCTTAAGCTGGAACACTAGAGGTTACAAGCACTTATTGAACGACGTAAATTGTAAATTGAAAGAATTTGATGTAGTGCTTCTACAAGAGACCTGGTTAATGACTTCACCGTCTTGGGACAACCATCACATTCATTTAGTCCCTGCGTTTAAAGGTCAGAAAGGTAGACCAATGTCTGGTTTTGCAATAATATCTGACCTCACTACTATAATCAATGAAGCTGACTGTCCCTCTCCGAATTCCTTTATGCAATGGTCTATAATCTCAATCGGGAATGTAAAAATAGCAATCATCAATCTCTATTGGAATCCCGTAGCTATACTAACCTCTACTTTTATAAAGGATCTTAATACAATTATGGAGAACATTGTAGGCTCTTCTAATTTTGCACATGTTATTCTTGCTGGAGATTTAAATATTCATCTCCTCTTTCCAAATAAAAAAGGAAATTCGGAACGGGTCACTCAGTGGTCTTGCTTTGTTAAAACCTGGGATTTGCTAATGTTAAATGGTGCTTATAAAACTGATATTCCAGCCTCCCAACCTGGTTAAGCGGATCACACAAAGCAACTATTGATTATGTTTATGTAGACAGATTGTTATTTGATCAGATCCCAAAATTTGACATTATGCCTACTGTAGATAGTGATCATCTGATGCTGATGTTTGAAATTAGGCTCCATGGTCACAGCAGGAAACAGCAATGTCAACATCAGATAAAAAATTTGAATGTCAATTCACAGCTCACTAGATTACGCTGGACGCATTCTGCCTTGGAAGCGTTAGACAAAGATCTTATGAGAGAACAGTGTTTTCCTTTAGATGCAGCACATGATTTATTAGAATATCACAATAAAATACATATGTTTGCCACTGTTAATACATATTGTCATAAACTATCTAATAATACGCGCCCTACTCATGTATTCGATCAATTGGTCAGAAATAGAAAGTCCCTATTTAGGAAACAGAAAAGACAGTCATTGCTTCTGTTGACGAAATATCGTGACCTAGCTTTAAGAAAGATAAAGACTGACTATAAAAATTGGATTCGGGCGTATAAAGCTAAGATGTATCAAAAAGACGGTGAGCAATGGCTTCAGGTAGTACAAACGAAAAATACCTCTCAGATCTGGAAGTTAATCAATGCAGGTACAGTGTCATCTCAACTTGCATCTCAAAGCAATGATGTACCTGAAAAGTGTTGGGTCGAATATTTCACAAACATGTATGCTCTACCACAAAATAATTGTCATGATACAACACTGAGATCGGCTAACCTTAGGTTCTTTCTTAAATTCGACCGAGATGACATATTGTTCTATATCAATAGAGCAAGTTCATCTAGAGCCCCAGGGCCAGATAGCCTGTCGAATTATACTCTGAAATTAAATCCGGAACTGTGGGCCAGTATTTTATACTCTTTATTTTTCTCTATCCAAGCAAAGCAATGTATTCCTCCTTCTTGGTGTAGAGCTGTGGTAGTCCCTATTTACAAAAAGGGGAACCGCACGGACCCAGCGAGCTATCGTCCTATAGCACTTCTCGATGCTCCTGGGAAAATCTTTGCCAGAATTATTCTGAGAGACCTAAATATTTGGTCCTCCAAAGAAAATTGTCGTGATCCTTTTCAGACAGGATTTGTTGCGGGCTTAGGTACTGCTATTAACATAACTATACTTAATGCTATTAAAACAGCTTATGCAGTCAAACAACAACCTCTTTACCTTGCCTTTGTTGATTTCCGAGTCGCATTTGACTCTGTTGATCGACAACTATTACTCAACAAACTAATGAATTATGGCTGTCCGTTTTCTCTCATCTCGCTAATAAGGCTACTACACACTAATACTTCAATGCAGGTCAAACTTAACTTAAATGGGCTATTATCAGAAACTATTCATACAAGACGCGGCCTTAAACAAGGCTGCATTCTAGCGTCAACATTATTCAATTTGTTTATTTTTGATTTGGGTGTCAAATTCTTAGAAGTAATTAACGATGCACCCAAGCTTGGTAATCAGGTTATTGCCTGGCTCTTATATGCCGACGATTTGGTTCTAATTTCGCAAACGCCCAGCGGATTGCAGTTGTTGCTCAATCAGCTGGGATCTTATGTTACCAAAAACAACCTAATACTTAATTTGGAAAAAACCCAAGTAATGGAATTGAAAAACACCAACTTGAAACATTGGAAACATAATGAATGGTTATTACAAGAGCAGAAATTAACTCTAATAAATGAATATAAATATCTTGGCATTATGTTTAGCAATTCAGTCTTGAATAAGCCCCAGCAAAACAGTATATCTGGGAAGCTTCTATCACTGACTTCGCAGGCCAAAATACTTTTAGCCAAGTTTGGCAAATTCTCGTGTAGCCATGTTATAACATTTTATTTACAGAAGGTAATTCCTGTAATTGCCTATGGGGCTGAAACTTGGATTCCCCAAAACCGACTATACTGGGACAGAATTGAAGCTCAATTCTGGAAGAAAGTACTTAATCTCCCTAACTCCACTCCTAATGCCCTGTTACGGTTTGAATTGGGTAATCTTTCGCTACACATACAAGTAGTATGGAAAAGGTGCAGTCTTTTTCGGAAATGTCTTTTGGGTCTGTCGGCAAAGAATGTGCTGGCGACATTGGCGAATTATTTACTTCGCTCTGAACATCTGTTTCCGAAAAAGTGGAGAACCGCAGTTTTTGATGATCTAAATGTGGCAAACATCTCAATAGACTTATTGCTAAATAATCCGAACAGGGCCAAACTAAAGCTGCATCAATATGATTGGCAATACACACAACAAAATGCCTGGGATTAAAAGACTTCGACAGAACTCTATTTGGTCATAAAAAATTTCGACAGGCAGCCGATTATCTTTTGAAATGTCCTTCATTTAAACTTCGAACTCAAATTTTAAGATTTCGTATGAATCTCTGGCCAACGAACCAGATTTTATTAAGGAGAGGTATAATAAAAGCAGAAGTCGCGCATTGTCGATTCTGCAAAATTGTCGGAATGGAAGAGACTCTTAAACATTTATTGATTGTCTGTGTTTCATTAAAGAAACAAAGAGAAACAATTTTACAAAAATTTACACACTTGCATTACATAGCTCTCTCTGATAATGGATTGTGGCGTGAATTATTTGCAACATCTAAAATCTCAATAAGAATAGCCACGATGCAGTTCTTAGAATCGGCAATGCAATCAGTTGACCGTTCTTGTATGATGACTCACTATAATAATGAGAACTAACAGCTACTTATTGTGGATTGCTTTATTTATGGCTTTTTCGAGATTTTGCAAACTAATCAATTGAATCTTATTGCAGGTAATATTGACTTAGATCTATGCAAGTATGTCTCTTCCTGTGGAGAATTCCGTAAATCTGTTTCATTTTTTATTGCCTTTGATTAATCAAATTAATGTATAATGAGAAAGAAATTATATAGTTGTATATTTTATTGATCTGTAAATGTTTGTTTTGAAAGGTTAATTTAATTTTAACCAACCAAAATAATAAAAAAAAAAAAAAAAAATAAGCACCACCATATGACATGGTATGATATGGCATTTATAACGTGCCTATACACAAGTGTTTCAAGGCTTGACGAGGTAAGGGAGGGGAAACAGAGGGAGGACAAAAGACAGCAATCTTATTAGGCCTAGTGACTTTGAGATTGCACAAGTGCAGGGGAGAGGGGAAGAGAAAAGTGGCAGGGGAAGGGGAGCATGGGCAAGTGCCGTACAAGGGATTAAAAACAAAAAGTAGTGCAGCCAACAGGTGGCTAGAGCGAGGGTTAAAGTGCAGACAGCAGGTGTCAAATAAGTGCAGGTAAGGGAACTGTAGGGTTACAGATACAGACCCAAGTGCAGGGGATGACAGGAGGCAGTGCAGGTGTGCAACTGGGCGAGCTGGGACCTGGACCCGAATTCAGAAAGTAGCCTGGAGACCAGTGCAGCATCAGACAAGAGATCAGCAGGGGAGAGGAAGAAAGAAGGCAGGAGCAAAGAGGAAGGTCTTGAGGTGCTTCCGGAACTGGAGATGGTTCTGCTCAAGTTTCAGAGAGGCAGTGAGGCTGTTCCTGAGGGAGGCACCAGCCGAAGAAAAAGATCTACCCCCAACTCGTTGCTTGGAGAAGCGACTGACCCTCGAGGAGTTGTAGGAGGAGGAGCGAAGAGATCGAGTTGGAATATATTTCCCAAGATGGAGTTGGAGGTATTGCGGTCCCAGGCCCCAGACCCCAGAAGGCCTTGTGGACAATGCAGAGGGTCTTGAACTTGATCCTTGCAGCCACTTGGAGCCAATGGAGAGATTTTAGGGCTGGAGAGATATGGGGCCTCATTACGAGTCCGGCGGTAACCTGCCAGTTTTTCTGGCTCGGCTACCGCTGGACTCGAATTACCATTCCGCCTCCGTGATTCCCGGAATTACTGGGGCATTACAACCCCAGTGACCCGGGAATTACGGAGGCGGAATCTCGTGATGGTGCCGGTGTTTCCACGTCCGCCTGCAGGAGGGCGGTGTTAAACCCACCAGGTCAGACCTGGCGAGAATGACACCTCTGCCTGCAGGACCCGAGATCCGGCGATCCGGAAACAACGGTGGCGGGCGGGTTTACCGCCACCGTTATTTCTGGACTGCCTGACTCGTAATGAGGCCCATGATCCCTGGGCTTGAGGCCAAGGACAAGTACTGCAGTCTTGTTCTGTATGAGTTGTAGAGGGCAGAGAGTAGAGGCAGGCAGATTTAAAAAGAGGCTGTTGCAGTAGTCCATCTTGCAGAGAACCAGAGCTCTGGAGACAGTGAGCTTCTGGGGGAAGGTGAGGAAAAGAAGAATACCTCTGAAAAGGTGCAGTTGGTAGTTTAACTTCTTAGAGAAGTCAGAGATGTGAGGAGAGAACGAGAGTGTGGAGTCGAAGATGACCCTGAGGTTCTTAGCCTCACAGTTGGGAGCAGAAAGAGGGACAAAGGAGGCCGGCCAGCGAGTGACAGGGAAGGAAGGTGCAGGTATGCCAATGAGGAGGATCTCCGTCTTACTGGCATTAAGGCAGATATCATTGGCATAGCTCTCAACTCACACGCTTTTGGCGGGTGTCACCCGCCTTGCAGACAGCTGACTCCCCACCAAGCCTCCAGCACGCCCATTCGTTTCAATGGGCCTCTCACCCGCCAAAAATAAAATTGGGGGTTTTAACCCGCCTTTGTAACACAAATGGTTGAGAACTATGCATTGGCGGCACATCACTCCTGGATTGCAGACAGACAATCCGCGATGAGAGAGGGAGAAGAGGTGGCAGAGGGGAGACTGAAAACGAGCTGAGTGTCATCCGCATAGCACTGAAAGTTGGAGCAGAGAGCAGCAATGCGGTGGGCGAGAGGTGCCAGGTATTAGTTGAATAGCCAGGGTAAAAGGTTAGACCTGTGGGGAATACCACAGGTAGAGAGTGAGATTGATGAGAGGAAGGACCGAAGTTGGGCCTGGCAGGGTCAGGCCAAGAGGAAAGAGGTCAGCCAAGACAGGGCCTGATCAGTGATACCCAGGTTATCACGGAGCCAGTTGAGCAGGATGGCATAGTTGACCATGTGAAAAGCAGAAGAGAGATCTAGTAAGATGAAGACAGAGGGGTGATTAGCATCAAGGGTAGAGAGCAGGGCTTCACTGATGTTCAGGAGAGCAGTTTCCATGCTTATGGCTGCTCTGAAGCCAGACTCATGGGCATGGAGACAACCAACAGATTCAGTGTGAAGATTAAGCTGGGAGATTGCCAGCTTTCCCAGGAGTTTGCCCAGTAAAGGAGTGATGGAGATCGGGCGATAGTTAACCAGACAGGAGGAGTTGGCTGAGGGTTTTCATGAGAAGAGGGTGCACAAGATACTGCTTCAGGGAAGGTTCTAGTGGCAAGAGAATGATTGCAGAATTCGGCCAAGGCTGGAGCAAGGGTGTCAATGTGGTCGTTGATGGTTTTGGAAGAACAGAAAAGAACCTGTTTTGACAAGGCTTTCATAGGTCAGACTTGTCTAGAAACCTTGTCAGGGATAAACAGAGGAAAGGCAGAGAAGGGAGGAGGAGAGGTGGCCGCAGGGAGGCTGTAGGTAGAGGGAGAAGAAGGAGAGGACGAAAGGGTGGACAGGATGTCCTGGGTTTCAGAGATGAAATGAGAGGCCAGGGCCTATATACAATCCGTCACTTTTTTCAAAACTGAACCACTTTACACCCAACCACTGGTGCCAGCAATCATTAAACACATTAATATACCACAATATAATACAGCTGTCTTTTCATCAATGGGTGAGGTATCTTATCATACCCTGGAAGGGAGGTTCCTCCCCAAAAAGCCGGCTGCCTTCTGCCCTACGGGGTGCCCCACAGGGATCGGACAGGATTTTATCCAAGGGGGCACGCATGATTCACCGGTCCCCACAGGTCACCCCATAGTCTTTAGGCCATGGGAGGGAATTTGGCCTTGGCCAAGCATCCAACCCACTTCCATATGTAATAATGGTCTGGAAACCCCCAGTTTAAGTGGAAATGTTAGGCTGGGAAATAGTCAAGGTAAATGGCAAAACCTGCTTTAACAATCCACATAAAGCAGGGAGGGCATTAATGCAAAATAGTCTTAGCGCTCTCAGCTCTTCTCAAGCATGACAATGGTTCAAAAACAGAAAATATGTCAACATTGATGTCACGTCATAATCTTGATTACAAAAACCTACAGGTTACGGGCACTGGTTAAGGGAATTGTATACATATAGAAGATATAGGGTTTTGTTTTTTAATTGGTCATTGCATATCTGATGGTTCCACCTGAGACCACCTCTAAATTGATAATAGAGAATACATGTCATCTTTAAAGTAGCTCATTGGCTGATACAACATGTACTGGGCGGAACGTCATTAAGAGTTTTCATTGGTTGGCACCTTACTTACCAACCTTGAGAAATTGACAGGTTATCAACACATGAGCCAGAAACGGTAGTAGGTGGGAAAGAACTACAGGAAATGCTTTCTTCCAATTAAATAAGATACTATACCTTATCCATAGGCCACGAGCCAGAGTGTTTTCTTTGTAATTTGGCCTTGCTAGGCACCTTAGTTCTAAAAATATGTATGGAGTCAAGGTAGGTGCTTGTCTCTGTCTGGTCCTAATGAATAGACACTGTTCTTGAATTTAGGGTCACATGTGAGAGGACCATGTTGTGAATTATTTCACCCTGTACTTATTGGGATTTTAAGTAATATGAACATGGGTGTTATTACTTTTCAAACCGCTAGGGACATGGTCGATCCGTGCGTTATGAGGTTTTAACTTATAATTGGCCGGCATCTGGCATTCCAAGGTTGGTTGTTCCTTGATTCATTTTGAGAAAAATATGCCTAGCCCATGGGAATTACTATCTTGTGTTCTTGTCTGAACCATTCATGTACTCCCTAATGTCTCTGTAACCTTGGTGAGGCTTGGCCAGCTGCCCCCCAGGCTTTGCACTGATCTGTATTTCAACAAATACAGCAGTTTGAGTTTTCATGAAGCCTCAGGGCCTTTATTCATTCTAATTCGTGCTATGACTTCCATTTTTAGAATAGATGACTACCTATTACCGTTGCATTTCTATATTAGCAAGTTATATACGTATATCGTTCATGTTGAATTTCAGTGTATATATTGGTCTGTTTGTTTGTTTATTTTATTTCTATAGCGCACCTAACCCGGAGGCATCAGGGCGCATTCGTCGGTTATAAGTGTTACAGAAGGCAAGGTCATGGAATACAAAATAACAGATAAGTACAATCAGACATAGAATAAGACAATTGGTTACCGGCGGCGTAGTGCAGTTATGGGATACATGTTGGCAATGCAAGTAGAATAGTATACATTAGAAAATCCTAGGCGGTAACATAGTCCTATTTTCGGCATTAGTACTTCTCAGTTAGCCATATGATAGATTTACTTCTGAAGTTCGAGAATGACTGGGTCGCCTTCAAGGAATGAGGAAGTGAGTTCCATAACTGGGCTGCCATAGCAAGGAAACTATTCCCTCCAGATTTATTTAGTTTATACCTGGGAACTATCAGTCCTGGCGTGTTTGATGACCTAGTAACCCTTACAGAGGATCTGATGTTAAATGTATCCTTGATTGACAACCATTTATGCTGTCTTCTTACTTCAGAAATGTGTTCTCTCCTTGAGATACTCAGAGCAGTGCCAAGTGCATTGTTTTGTAATATTTGTAATTTGAGAACATATTAACTTGCTCCTAAGTAAAGTCCATTACAATAATCTAGCTTGGACAAGATAAGGACTCTGGCAAGGCTGAGGCAACGCTCCTTGAAAAGGAGAGGTTTGCAAGCTTTAATGCCTGTCTTAATGCCAGTAAGACTGAGATTCTCCTCATTGGCACACCCACACCCTCCTTTTCTGTCACTCTCTGGCCGGCCTCTCTTGGCCCTCTCCCTGCTCCCACCTGTGAGGCAAAAAACCTTGGGGTCATCTTCGACTCCACACTCTCCTTCTCTCCTCACATCTCTGATGTCTCTAAGAAGTCACAGTACCAGCTGCACCTCCTAAGAGGTATTCTTCCTTTTCTTTCCTTCCCCCAGAAGCTCACTGTCTCCAGAGCTCTGGTTCTCTCTAGGCTGGACTATTGCAACAGCCTCTTTCTAAATCTGCCTGCTTCTACTCTCCGCCCTCTGCAACTCATCCAGAACAGGACTGCGAGACTTGTCCTTGGCCTCAAGCCCAGAGATCGTATCTCTCCAGGACTGAAATCTTTGCACTGGCTCCCAGTGGCTGTGAGGATTAAGTTCAAAACCCTCTGCATTGTCCACAAGGACTTCCGTGGCCTGGGACCTCAATACCTCCAATTCTCTCTTCTTAAATATTTTCCTTCTCAAGCTCCTTGCTCATCCGCCTACAACTCCCTCAGGGTCAGTCGCTTCTCCAAGCAACGAGTTGGTGGTAGATCACTTTCTTTGGCAGGGGCCTCCCTCTCGAACTGCCTCCCTGTCTCCTTGAAACATGAGGAGAACCATCTCCGGTTCCGGAAGCACCTCAAAACCTTTTTCTTTGCTTCAGCTTTCTCTCCTCCTCTCCCCTTCTGATTTCCAAGCTTATACTGAAACTGCACTGGTTTACCTGGCCACCCTCTGATCTCGGGCCCAGGTCCCCTCCTCTGCCAGTCGCACACCTGCACTGGCCTCCTGGCAACCCCACACTTGGGGACTGTTTTCTGTATCCCTACAGTCCCACTACCAGCACTGATACCTGATGCCTGCACTTACCCTTTACCCTTTACCCTTGCACTTGCCACCTGCTGGCCGTACTTTACTATTGTTATTTATTCGATTATCCCATGCACTTAACTGTCCCCTCCCCCTTTCCCTCCTGTGCTTTCCCCCTTCCCATCCACTTGTGCGATCTGAATGACACCTGGCCTAGTAGGATCGCTGTCTGTCTTACCTCGGTTCCCCCCTCCCTTGCCTCGTCGCGCCTTGCCTTGAAACACTTGTGGATAGGCGCGTTATAAATGCCATATCATATAATATCAAGCCCTGATCAGTTTGCCCGTGTAGGCTGTAGCCGAGGCCGTGGCATTTTGTTGTTTATGTAGGTTCAGTGCAGAGTCTAGGTAAAAACCAAATGTTTTTACCTCTTTAGCCACTGGGATATTGTTCCCGTCGATATTAAATGAAGCATAATCTGTATTGAGTTTGTTCAGGTTGGCTGGTGATCCTAGGATCAGAAACTCAGTTTTATCGTCATTCAGGCAGAGGCCTTGAGTGGCCATCCATGCCTGAATGATTAGATACATTTTGTTCACTAGTAGTGCATCAATGTCATAAGTACTAGAAGGTGGTAGGAGTATCTGTGTGTCATCTGCATAGTTAGTGTACGTGACACCCAGATGGTCCAAATCATTGAATAGGGCCTTCGTGAAGATGTTGTACATGGTCGGTGATACACAAGAGCCTTGGGGGACTCCACATGTAATGGGAATAGTGTCAGCTGCTGCTGATGGAGAGAAGACTCTCATTTTCCTATTGTTTAGAAATTATTGTATCCAGGTAATGGCATTCTGGGCTGCTGAGGCAAGGTGATTGCATATTACTCTATGGTCAACCAGGTTGAACGTTGCCGACAGGTTCAGCAGCAATAGCAGTGTGATTTTCCCATTGTCTTTGAGTCCGTCAATCTGGGCTTTTAATTCAATCAGCGCTGTTTCAGTCCCATGTTATGTTATTTTCTTCATGTCTATATGGTTGGAAGCAATATTCTTTGTGTATTGTGAGAAACCTGAAGGTGTCTCCCTGACTAGTCCCTGGGGATCTGTTATCCAGGTGGCCAGGACACAGCCATCGCTATCTGATCCAGTTCCTGAGGGTGCGGGGGACCAGTGAGGGAGTCCTCAGGGAGTGGAAGCAGAGCACCGATGGGTGAGACACGGTATCCCCCTTCTTATAACACCTTTTCCCCAGCCTACCACGTAGGATACTCAGACACTCTATCCACCCCTCTTCCCCCCCCTTTTCCAACACCAACACTTTCTTACACCACAAAAGACAACGGACTAACTCTAGAGCCGTTTACCTGACATGCCCCAACACAAGGGTCAGGCAGAGTCAGGCAATTTACCAGAACCACACACACCTGACAGCCCTTTCCCTTAGCCACAGGGATAAAAGGTGGAGCACAAGAGCACACTACGAGCAAGGCAGACGACAGGACGAGACAGCGATCCCAAAGCAGCAATTCAAGAGTAGGAGAAAGGCAGCGAGAACCAAAGGGGTAACAAGGAGAGAAGCGACCTTGCCCTTTCAGACCCAGACCCGCGAAATCTCAGTCGAAGGAATCAGAAGACCGCAAACAATATCCATCGTGTGTTGCAGCAGATGTCAATGGAGCAAGCCTACACTGATAATCAGAACAGGGAGAGACGCTTGCTACCGTGGTACCGTCCGTGACTCCAGAGACAAGAAAAGCCAAGCGGTTCATCAGAGCCGGTGAGTCGAGGGAAGAACCGATAAGAAACTGAACTGTGTTTAACGAGAGTCACAAATGGCAAATTAAGGGAAGTTCAAAGAACTGTTAACATTAAGGGAAAGCCAGCTGAAGAGGGGTCCGGCACCATGTGGGTAATCATTCGAGAGACCCTTGTTGATCCCAAGTTTGTTGAAACTAACAATACCAGAAGGCCCAAGGAGAGCTGCAAGGAAAATGTCAAAGTGGTCATAGAGGGGTCTAGCAAAACCCCCTGTACAGTCGAAAGTCTTTGACCTGCACGTAATTGGAAAGCTAAGGGAGATGACTCCCGCAAAGTGAGAAAAGAGAAAGAACTGTCTGATTGACATTAGTTTGTAAGAGAGAACCCAACCGAGGGATGCCGATACAATGGGATGAAGGTTGAAGTCCAAATGAACAGTGTGTTGACAAGAGTGAACGCGACAGAGGGATGGCCACAGTGAACTGTTTAAAAAAACTTGTGAATGCCACAGGTGAAATTGTTTTGAGAAAAAGCTGTAGTCAACCAGACGGAGGGAGGCTGATATTTGAGAGGGTCTGAGCCTGGAAGAGTGGGACCTAGGGGTGAAAAGTCATCACTCAACGTACATTTGGAAAGGAACTTTTTGTTTGTTAATTTGAACACCGCAGGCCCTCGGAGGCAAGAGACTTTTTGTAGAAAAGAGACTTAACCACTGAAGGTCCTGATAGCTGAACATGGAACTGTCGTTTCGTGCTGGGAAAGCTCGAGAGTGTGCTGTGCTCAGGAGTCCTACCTTGTCCCGTGCTCAAAACATGGGGAAGGGAAACCCCCCCGACTACCACATACTGACTTATCATTTGTGAACACTTCTTTCTTTCTAGTGAATCTTATCCCACACTCTTTTTGTATTTAGTTGCAAGGATTGGCAATTGTTTTTTTTTTTAATATAGGTCCTTATATTTGACAAGACGCCACTAGGACTGCCTTATTATTATTTGATGGTCGTAGCCTGCTCCCATCTTAGATTTAGGTATAGATAGGCATTTTGCCAACCTGTACATACAGTTTAATAAACACCCTGGAACCGTGCTCACTTGTGTCTGTCTTTACTGTAGCCACAATGAGTTCTTTATAGCATGAATGCACATTTTGACCAATCGACTGCGTTTCTTCATGGTGAGTGCATATTTGCTTCATCTCTATTGCATGCACGTGTGTCAGTTAATAGTAAGGTTGCTTGGTTTCGCCATCTGTAGTTACATCAGGTCCATGTCTCCCTGCATCTGTCTGGAATAAGTTTGGTATGGTCGCCTTAGTGCATAGCATTTCTCGCCCACATGATATTGGGGTAACGGAGGGGAAAAAGCAACGGATGACATATTCATCTGCCAGTCAACATACAGGACTCTTCCTACTTGTCCCAATAGTACTGGGAATCACAAGAAGAGTTTGAATAACTACTGGACTTGTCCCAGTAGTCCCGAAAACCTTAAGAAGAGTGAAACTGGCTTAGGGGTACAATACACAGATCTCAGGGAAGAAACAAGGAAGCAACAAGACATAAAAAGTGATCTAAAAATGTGGAATCAATAAAACAAGAAAGGGAGAGACTTAATTCATAAGGACAAGATAAAGGAGAAGATACCCCTCAGGAGAGGAAGTCAAGAAAACAAGGAGTGATAAAGAGCAGGATGTGGAGAGGTCCTATAAGAGAACCAAACAAACTGGTGATGGAAATAGCCAAGGGCTATTTGAAGATTCAATATTGAAAACAAACATTTTCATTGGAAAGCTATCTTTCTGTCCCAGGAGACTGGAGCTCAGTGAGTTGTGCTCTCCTTGCTGCAATCTGTGTGTGATCTGCAGGTCCCAGGTTCGAATACCAACAAGGCCAACTCAGCTTTTCAACCTTCTGAGGTCGATAATCGAGTACAAACTTCAGTTGGGATGAAGATGTATGCATAAGCACTATATAAATAACAAATCATTATCAACTCATTAGAATTAGTGGTTGGGTCAGTATAGGTTAGTTTTGGACTGAGGCTAGACACTGGTTTTGGACTTTAACCCTGACGATGAGCAGCCTTGTTTTAGTTTTGTTAGGTAGGGCAAACCTTATGGTAGGGAAGGTAAGGCCTTGTGTTCCTTATTTTGAATAAACACTGTTTAAAATGGGGAATCCTGGTCTGTCTCATCCTTCTGACTGGCCACAATAGGTACTGTGAGACAGGTATGATATAAAGAGAGACACAGTAGTTTTCATTACGAGTCCGGCGGTGCTACCGGCGGGTTGCGGACAGACCTGTAATGAATTAACGGTGCCACCCGGCTATTCCAAGTCCGGCAGCCAGGAAGTCAGGCACCGGCAATTTTGCTAATCCCCATTCCCATAGATTCCAATAGGACTCTATGGGAATGGGGACACGGAAGCACTAGCACCATTGTTAACGGTGCCGGTGTTCCCGTGATGGCTTTGTCTGCTGTGACCGCTGTGACCGCTGTGCACGGCAGGGTCAGTCCTGTCATGTACAGCAGCTTCGGCAGACAAACCCATAGTTTGCTGGTCCAGAAACAACAGTGCCGGTAAGTTTACTGGCACCGTTGTTTCCGGACCAACAAAGTTAGAATGAGGCAAATAGACTCAAAGAAATTCCTTTTAAAAACCTTTATTTACTAAGGTTCCTGGGTTGGTGCAGTGCTTAACTGGCCCTAACACTAAAGGGATGGTTCCCTTTACTGATGTTTCTAAGGGCCGTTGATGTCTGAGAGTCCAAAATAAAATTCTGTCTGTGTCTAAATCTATGCTTGCCCTCACTCTCTGACAAAAATGTGTTAGGAAGTCTTTTAAAAGTAAAAAAGTGGTGGTACAACAGGATTGTTTTCAAGTGATCTTCTCACGAGGTGTAGGTTGGTCAGCTTCAAAAGGATGGGTTCACTCAAAAAGGGACTGTTCATTGGACCTTATTTATTTATTTTTTCACTTATAAAGCACACTAAGCCTGGAGGCATCAAGGCGCTGTTACAAAACCAGTTACACACGCATGGAAACGAAAAATGACAACTGAGAAGGTTCAGGAGCCAAATAGGCAGCCCCCAAGTGTGTTTATGGGAATAGCCAAGTTTTGAATGCTTTTCTGAAGACCCAGTAAGAGTTCTCCGCTCTCAAAAATGGGGGCGCAGGATCCAGTGATTTGCTGCAATGGATGGGAAGCTGGCGTCACCAGCTTGTGCTCGTTTGCATTTTGGTTGCGTAAGATTGTTGTTCTGGGCTGCTCCGCGGGGTCTGTTGGCTAGATCTCTGATGAATTTCTTGGTAAAGTAGGGAGGGGCAGTATTAGAGAGACATTTATGCGTGTTGGATAGAGTCTTACAGATGATGCGCTCTTTGATGGGGAGCCAATCGACCTTTTTTCTCACTGCAAGGATGTGCCCGTGTCTCGGAATGTTTAGAGCCGCTCCCACAGTATTGTTTTGGATAGCCTGTAGCTGAGCAATGTTCTAGCATGATGTGCCAGCAAATAAGGCATTACAATAATTCAATCTTGATCCAATAATTGCCCAAGCAATCGTGCTACAGCTGTCCTGGAACAGGAAGAATCTAGCGGCATTAATCAGTTTCATAGTGTGTGCCGATGAGTAGGCAATCGCATTCACCTGGCGAGTGAGCGAGAATGTGGCATCCACATGTACGCCAAGAGTTTTCACACAGGAAGATACCTGTATTTGTATCCCGTAAATGCAGAATGAGGAGTATTGGGTCATCAAATTCTTGAGAAACGTGGGTTGCCCAACTAGAAGTAGCTCTGTCTTGTCGTCGTTAAGGCAGAGGCGGTGAGTGGCCATCCAGGCTTGTATCATGGCATAGACATTATTTGAAGAGCTTGAGTCATCCAGATTGTCACCGGACAGGGGTAGGGGGATTTGCAGAGCATTGTATAATTGCTGTATGATATGACAATGGAGTCTACTAGGTCGAAGAGGGGTCTTGTGAATATGTTGTAGAGGGTCGGTACACACAAGATCCTTGGGGTATAGCTGCATGTGGGGCATTGTAGTTCTCGGCAAACACCCTGATGGTTCTGCCTTCGGGGAAGGATGCCACCCAAGCGGTAGCTTCTGGTGAGAAGTGAGCTGCGGTTGTGAGGTGTTGGCATAAGATCAGGTGGTCTACGAGATCAAATGCGGCTGAGAGGTCCAAGAGAAGGAGACTTTTCCATGATCTTGGAACTCATCAAGCTGGTTTTTGTGATCAAGCAAGGCTGACTCAGTACCGTGGCTTGGTTTGAAGCCGGACTGTCGTACACTTAGGATGTGGTGGGTTTCCAGGAATTGTTGGATCTGTATATATGCAGCTTTGTCAAACATTTTCGAGAGGAAGGGGACAGTGGTGATGGGCCAATACGTGTTGGGAAGAGCAGGGTCAAAAGAAGATTTTTTGATCAGTTTGAGTGCAGAGGCTTCTTTCAGGTTGGTTGGGACTTGCCAGGCGGAGAAGGAGGAGTTGATGCATTTTGTGATGAATGGGATCAATTTGTCGGAGTATTCCTTGATAATAGATGCCGGGCAGACATACCCTTTGCATCTGGAAGTTTTAAGGCTCTTAAGGATGGATGCTGATTCCTACTCAGAGATGGTACTGAAGTAAAACAGGGGGTTTGAGTTGTTTATTGGAGAGTTTCCTGGGTGGTAGGGGGTGGGGATGCTGCAGGGGTTTTGAGCAAGGATAGCTTATGAAGGATTGTTTTGTGTAGGGTCTGAATCTTATCTAACATACCCGTTTGGATTTTTGAGCACCAAGCCTTTTCTTTGACAATGATGGCTGGAGTTTCTATTTCCCTCAAGATAGTGAAGATTTCTCTAGTATTGGATTTGGCATTGGCGATTCTCTCATTGTAGATGGTGGATTTAGCTGCTATTATAACTTGTCTGTATATTTTGGCAGCTGCAACAAAATTATTTTTCATTGGTACTATGGGAGTTTTTTTCCAATTGGCTTCAGTCAAGCGTTTGGATCTGCAAAGCTCAGTGAGTTCAGGGGTGAACCAGGAGTTGACGTGTTTGGCAGTTTTAGGTTTTCTTGGTGCTACCAGCACAACAGCATCCTCCACAGCAGTGAGGGGGTGAGTGTAAAGGTCAGCATGGGCATAGAGATCATTTCGAAAGCAAGTGTTGGGGCTGAAGGGCATGTAGAGGGGCAAGATGTTGTCCTTTGTCAGAATGCGTGAGCTACGTGTCCATGCTGGGGGCAGTGAGAGTCGAGCATGAGTGGTATGCTGCAAGGGCGAGGTGGTGAAGGTAATTATGTGATGGTCAGACCATGGGCGCGATGTGTTGGCCAGAATGGTAATCTGGTAGTTGAGGTCAGCTACCCAATCTTGATGTGGGTGGGATTCTAGATACAGTGCAGGAAGCCCAGGTTGCTGAGGGGATTAGCAACTGATGGAGCATATCGGTCTGCTGGGTCGTTAAGGCCGAGGTTCAGGTCCCCTAGCAGGATAATTCTTGTGGTGGGTTTGATATTGCCACCCAAGGCTAGCATGAGGTCCTTGTCAAAGATGAAGATAGGGACATGGAGTCAGTATACAACAAAAATAGTCATAGTATCAGTGTGAGAGAGGGACACCTTTGCTGCAAGTAGGTCTGGTGTGTCTTATGGGGATCGATTCTTTGGCGATAAGAGCTACCCCCCCACACTCCAGCCTCTACCAGAAGGTCTGTCGGTTCTGAAGATGACATAGCCAGAAGGGATGGCAAGGGAGAGCACTGGGCCTGAGGCAGGGTGAAGACAACTTTCTGACACAGCAAGGAAGTCAGATTGTTGGAGCTAATTATGTCATTTATATCAAGGGCATGCGCTGCAATGGATACAGCATTGACTAGGGCTCGAGGAAGGGCATAGGTTGAACATCCAAGTTGATGGGGATGGTATGAGATTTCTGAGTTGCGCTTGTGGTATGCACTGGTGAGTTCTGGCTTGTGTTTATGAGGGCCAGTGGGCAGGTTATAGCGGGTCGAGAGGGGGCCATGCTTGTAAGGAAAGAATTGGTAGTGTGCCAGACTTTGGGTAAGCGATGTCCAGGATGCATCTCTGGTGCATGTTACTGAAGGAGCATTCCCCAAGACGGCTATTTATAGTTTGACTAGGTAGGGGACAAGATAAACTCTGGGATAGGCTGGTTCTAGAACAGAATCTGCTGTTTCGAAGCGCTGTGCTAGTGGTTACAGTAGGGCAAAGAGCATCTTGAGGAAGCTGCTGGGCTACAGGTGTTCAGGTGCTCCTGCGAGAGTGCGCAGAGCAGTCTGGACTAGGTTGAAGATTGGAGTTAGTGGTGGAGGGTATGCTATGCATAAATGGTGCGGAGTAAGTGGATTTGAGCTGACTGGCTAGGAGCAGATTTCCCCTTTGCTAGTGCAGTGTTCTGTACAGTGCACCTGGACTCTTACTTCTGTTGGTTGTGCTCTGTGGGTTAGGACCCCAGGCCAGTGTAGTCAGGATGGTGTGCACAGAAGAATTGGGGAGTGTCGGAGGAGCAGGCTGTGCATCACCAGATAATACCGATGCAGGTGCAGGGCATTTCATAGGGCTGATTCGGATCTGATTGTTGTGAGGGGTTATATGTGCATTCATGCTGGCATTGAGGATGTGCGAGTGGAGGCTATGGGTTTGCATGTCCGACACTCTGGTTGCTGTGTGGATCTTAGTGAATGTCTCTTTGGACGCTATGGAGGTGGGTGCAGCATGTGCTCTCAGGTTCTTGAGGAAGTGCGCTCTGAGCGTGGAGGGAGGGACATGCTTTTTGGAGTACTCTCTGTCCCGCGCCATAGGGCTGCAGCGGTAGGTCCAGTGGATACACTATGTAGCATAGGAAGGGAGTCAAGGGTAACAGGCAGAGGCATAGTAGGATTGCACGAGCGTCTAAGACAGGGCTGATGGTCTACAGTAGGCACAATATGGTTTTGCAAATTGGCAGCGAGAGGACGAGCCAGTGCATGCTGGATGAGGGCGGGTGGTAGAAACAGGGTAGGATGCGGTAATGGAATGTGAGCAAAAGAGTGCACACGAAAAGTGCAGCAAGTGACAGGATTACAACAGGAGCCAACTACAGTAGATTGTAGAGTTGGCTTACCTTCATCTTTCCGTGCAGCTCCTTTGTTGTGCAGGGAACACATCACGGTCGGGGCTTGCGGGTCAAGGCGGAGAGCGGCAGAGAGCTCTTGAGGCCTTGTGCATCGACCTTTGGAATCGTCTGGCTTCGCCAGCCAGCTCTTCTTGTGTCCCATCTCATTTGTTGATATTTCCTCCAATCGGTATGCAGCATCTTATTTACAGCAACATGGGGAAAGTTGCTAGTCGGGCCAGCGGACATCTTGGGGATTGTTGCTTCCTGATCTAGATGAATGGAATCTCCTTGCACACAGCCTCATGGGGGTCCCATGGTGGACTGAGGCTGTGCTGGTCCATGGTTCAAACAAAGTCAATGGGCATCATTATGGATCCGGCGATAACCCGGCCGGTGCTACCAGCTGGTTGCCCCCAGACCCATACAATATTACCGGTGCCTGACTTCCCGGTGCCACCGGGCTATTACAAGTCCGGCAGCCGGGAAATCAGGCGCCAGTTCTTGTTAATCCCCATTCTCATAGAGTCCTACGGATCGCTCGGATCTTAGAGTACCTCATGTGGACAACTTGAGAGGACAATACAAAACCTAGGAATTCCACTGAGGAAGCATGGAAAACACCCTTCTCCAATTTGACATACAGTGCATTTTACCAAAGCCTCTCCGGAACCACACAAGCATGCTGAACATGCACATCCATGGACTCTGAGAAAATGAGGATGTCGTCCAAGTACACCAGGACAAAACAGTCCAGAATGTCCTGAAAGATATTGTTGACAAAGGGTTGGAGAATTACATAGCCCAAAGGACATAATGAGATACGCAAAAAGACTGTATTTGGTCTTAAATGCGGTCTTACATTCATCATCCTGCCTCATTCGGACCAGATTGTAGGCCCCACGAACATCGAGTTTAGTGAAGACATTTGACAATGTCAATCGATCGAGTAATATATCAGAGGCAACGGGTATTGGTTTTTGACGGTGATGGATTTTAGCGCTCTGAAATCCACACAGGGGTGCAACTCTCTATCTTTCTTGGGTACGAAAAAGATGGGCGAGGCAGCTGGAGACTGAGAGGGCCGTATATGACCTAAACGTAAGGACTGTTCGATGTATTCCTTAAGGAATTCTTCTTCCTTATGAGTGAGGGAATAGACACGGCCATGCAGAATCGAGGCTCCAGGTATCAGATCAATGGGACAATCTTAATCCCTTATAGAAGACGTCCACAAAATCTCAATATTCCCGTGGTAGATCGGACGTGGGGTCGTGGTTGTTAGCACTAACTGTGTACATACTGGATAACAGCGCTACGCACTAAGAAAGGGCAGTTTCACTTCTCGAGGTCAGACACTGCTCCTGGCAATGTGGGGAAGAAAAGCACACAGTTTGGTTCACCCAATCAATGACCAGGTTGTGTTGTTGAAGCCAAGGAAGGCCCAGAATGACCCAAAACTCAGACGCGGTTATCAGGTCAAACATAATCAATTCAGAATGACCCTCTTGTGTGCTCATTGAGATAAGTCCTGTCTGCTCTGTTACTTGTCAGAAGATTAGACATGATCCATCAACTGCACGTACCATTTCTGAAAACTGTTTGGCACAAATAGGCAGCCCTGATTGTTTTGCCAATTGATAATCCATGTAATTGCCTGTGGCTCTGGAATCTATCATAAACGGAAGGGTGAACACAAAGGAGTCAGGAACCGAAAAGGACATAAAGAAATAAATATGCATAGACGATGGAACACTCCCGGGGCCTGTGGAAAACAGACTCATCCCAGTGGCCCAGTCTAGGGACGAGCCTTGGCATTTTCCTGAGCCCTTCACAGGTCTTTTTGGACAGGCTTGTATAAAGTGGCCTGTTTGTCCACAGTAAAGGCATAGGTTATTGGCAATTTGCCTCTCCCTGTCTTCCTTGGTCAATGGGGCCTCGCGTAGCTCCAATTTGCATCGGTTCCCGGTCCCCAAACGGTAGCGAAGACACTGTGTCAGACATGCTAGACCGCATGTCATGGATTCGGCATTCCCCTTTTCTTTGTATAAGGCGTGCGTCAACCTGTAACACTAGATCCGAGAGTTCCGGGAAACCGAATGGGATAGAAGGAACCACAGATAAGGCATCTTTTAGTTCATCAGACAGACCCCTGTTGAAAACCGCAGCCTTTTTCTGTTCAGGCCATGTGGTCTCAGCCGCTAATTGTTTAAAGTGGGCAAAGTAAGATAAGAGACTGCTTTCCTTGAGTCAAAGCCAGGAATTCCAGGTCCGAGGCCTCAAAGACAAGATTCATTGCAGCCAACAAGGCCTCAAACACATACAAAGTGGTGTTGTTTGTTTCCAAAAGGGCATTGGTGCTGCCTAGATGAGACAGCACAAAAGAAGCTTTAGTGGTGTAGTTAGGGAAGGTCAGAAGACAGAGGAAATGCAACCTGCAATAATTGATAAACGTCCTATAGGTCTTAGGATCACCCGTGAAACATTCTGGCGGGGCTAACGGAAAGGGCCCTGGCAAAACGACGGGGCAAGTCCCAGATTCGGGACAGGTGGAACCTGAGGAGGTGCTGCAGCTCTCCAATCTCTGAATTCATCATCTGAGGGTAAGGGGTACACCAGGCTCTGCATTACGTCCATGCCCTGATGAAGAGATGCATGTGCGGCAGCCATGTCTGTGCGAAGGGCTGAAAAGTCTTGCAATACAGCAGCCATAGGATCTGCCCCGGTATCCATCACAGACTGGTCTAAAAAGGGCTCCTTAATTTGTCGGGATCAGGATCCACTTGGGTAACCCCAGACTCAAATGGCAACTGGGGTCTCCTTTCACAGGGAGACATTTCCCCCAAGAGTGCAGCCTACAGGGGGAAGGATGAACCTATCAGGCTATGGCCTCAGGTGAAAAGGCCGGAGCAAAACAGCAGAGCTAAAGGGAAACAAACAGGTATCACAAGTCAAAATCCCGGTTATGCCAAATGGGTGCAGCCACACCACCCTCAGGCAAAACCCAACTCCTCCCTGTAGTGATTCAGTTGCAAGCCAGGAACCTACTTGCACAACTCCAGCCAGAAGAGTACCAGGAAATAGTGAGTGCAGGAAGAATATGAAGTTCCAGGAATCACACAGCAAAAACTCTGTAGAAATGGGGATGACTAGCCCGGACGGCATGAGGGCGCAACTAGGGGTACACTCCACAACAGGATACCAGGTGGCAGAAAGTCCAAGAAACCACAGTTCCACAGGTGAGATCCAATGAAATGTCCAAGTTCAGTTCCACAAGAGAAAAGGTTTTGGGAGAAAGGATGAGCCAGGGAATCCTCAGAGGATGCAGATGAGAGTTCCAGGGAAGAGAGTCTAAGTTCATAAGCCAATAAGGGTACAGAAGTGAGGCAGTCCAGTAAACATGAGCAGCGGTCAAGGGGAGCCAACCAAATCAGCCAAGGGACCAAAACGTCAGACACAGAATGAGGACTAAAGCAGAGAATAGCTGTAAAATAGGAGAACGCAGGGGTTGAGGGAACCAGGTAATCAGATCAAAGGGATTAGGTGCCAGAGTCCGTGATGGACAAAACAAAGCAATCCGGTGTGAAATAGCCAGGAGTCAATTATGCCAAAGGGTACTGGGTCGCAGAAGCAGGAACAACACGGAGCAACCCTGCGGGGTAAACGTGACTGTTAAGTAGTGTCACCCGTGCAATTAAAGGATAGTTCCGGGACTTTTTTTTTATTGTCCCTACGGTTCGGCCATGTGTTTTTAAGCATAAATCGGTAGATCGTAGAAAACTTTCCTATGGACCTTACCCGACTTTTCGTCCATTAACGCACTCGAAATCAGCCGCCATTTTCTGATAATCCTATCATTTCCCCCCATCGCCCTGGCTCACCTGCTTTTGCGGCACTAAATCAAATTCCCCGCCCCTGAGCCTGACATCAGCAGACGCGTACCGCCCATTTCCCAACGCCAAAGCATGTTTCGTGTCAATCGCTGCGCCTCAGCTAATGAAGTGTCGCCATGGAAATGGCAGGACGCCTCTTTCCTCAATAAGTATAAACACACCGTTTCACAACACACAGCAGCAGATTTTCGATTCCATTACTCTCTCTGTGTTACTTTGAGTATTCTGTGACTCGTTTCTGTGCTCTGGTCAGCTACCTTCGCCGCTTCTAGGCCTTGTGAACACCTGTACCATCTCTGTAAATTATTTTACTTTCTTTACCACACAATGGCTACAATAATGCCGTATATGTACGAGCCCAAGTACACCGAGGAAGAACTACTGGAAAGGCAAGCACGCGAAAACGATGGGGATTCGGACGGCAGTTGGGAGGACCAGTCAACGGATGAAGAGCCTGGACCATGTCGCATGGACGGCGTCTCCACCTGGTGCACGTGCAATCGGTGCGAGCTAATGCCAACTGAGGAGGAGAACTGCTGCTGCCGTGAAAATTCCGGGTGCTTGGCCTACATTTCGGAAGGCGAGCTAAGTCCGCAATGCATCACCGAGCAGCCAGAGTTCAGGGAAGCCTGCCTCTCACGGACCGTGTTGAGGATGATGATGGTGCTTATGCACGAACTTCGCGGCACTGTTCGTCCGCGTAATCTGAGTAACGAGTAAGTATACTCTGGTTGTGATGTCAGTGATGCCACTACTATTTCATGGTCGTCTCCCACATATAAAATTACATCTACATATCATTCGAATGCATGTAAATTGGTTCCATATTGTGCATTTTCCAGATAGAATTTTTTTCAAAGCAGAATGACATTTTTTACCTGAATCGACAGTGATAAGAAAGTTTTGTCATTTTAATACAGTTTGCATCTTTCATTTTCACAGGTGGTACAGGCTGGTGGCCTATCGTTGCTTCACTTGGTGGCTTCACGGGAGGCTCGGACACCGCGTTCGGAGAGTAATACCTGCCTGTGCGGTACTTGCCATTAGACAACATTTCCCCAGCGACAGTGGACAATACCGCGGATTTTCCCTGGATGTGCTGCAACCGGAACTTTACAATGTGTAATGTTTATTATTTATGTTCAATTGAAATTAAGATCTAAAATAAAACCCAACATATATTTTTACAATGGTTGTTTTGATTTTTTAAATGAATCTAGTGTGTCTCCATTGAATAGTCTTCCTGTGCCTTGTCTTGTCACACCACATGTCTCCGGCCAGCATCCTCCCTCACGCTGGCCGCCCACCTTCAATCCACATAACCGTTGAACCCATATGCAGCAGACATACATATGTTATTTTGCGGGTTGGCATCAAGCCTCCCGGCCTTGCCTCCTCCCCCAAAAATACTTACCACACCACTTTGTTCAAGCGTTGGCAATAAAAGGAAGGCCGTTGGATTTTATTGATACAAAACATGGTTATAGGTAAATAATCCATATGGTTGATCATAATAAATCATCCTTTTGGGCACCGGGTACAGAGATGACCCCCTCTGGCCCGTGCCGCCTTGCCACCACAGGCCAGCCTGCTGCTGACTAACTGCCTAGGCATCCAGGGTCTCCAGGGTGAACTGCACCCATATATTCTCCTGGGAGGGTGAGATATTTATAAACTCACACCCCTGCCTTCCATGTACTAGATCCTGCAGCCTGCCTCTTACATGCAGTTAGATGGCCTCTCCTTGGTGAGGCCCTGCGGCAAACGAGTCTTGTCTGCACGACCACCGCCCCAATCCAGCCGCCCCCCCTATCAAAGGCAGTTCGCACCGGGGTACTTGTGCTGGCAAGTGGAGCTGTCAGGGAGCGATAAAGGCCAAGAGGTGCCAAAGACCATGTACACTTCAAAGTGGTCTATAGAGCATGGGTTGTTGTTCCCATGTCTACCTCCAGACCCCGTGTCTCCTGCCAAGCATCCCCCCTCACGCTGGACGGCCCCCTGCAATCCACATAAGTGTGTCTCCATTCACGAGTCTTCCTGTGTCTTGTCTGCACGACCACCGCCCCAATCCACCCCCCCCCCCGCCCTATCAAAGGCAGTTCGCACCGGGGTACTTGTGCTGACAAGTGGAGCTGTCAGGGAGCGATAAAGGCCAAGAGGTGCCAAAGACCATGTACACTTCAAAGTGGTCTATAGAGCATGGGTTGTTGTTCCCATGTCTACCTCCAGACCCCGTGTCTCCTGCCAAGCATCCCCCATCACGCTGGACGGCCCCCTGCAAACCGCATAATGTCACGACATATACACGTCATTCATTCACAAACACACCCCTGTTTCGAATTCTTTATAACCCACTTCATATTTCTAATGGGAACTTCTTTGCGCTTTGCTAGTCAACCCGTGAAGGTGCTGGTTATCTGCTCTTCGTCTCTGTGAACTTCCGTGACCACTTCGAGGAAACTCGTCAGTTTGCAAACCTGTGAACTGCTCCCTGTTCTACGACAAGAAACTACTCTGATCCCTGCAAGAAACTACTCTGATCCCTGCATCTAACTGTTTGTTCGTCAAGGTAAGGCCATGTACCATAATCATTTTGCGTCCAATTTCTTTTCGTTCAAGACAGTACATGCAAGGAACTAGTCACATGTTCTGAGTTTAGTCAAATTATCTTTCTATTTTTTTTAAGTTATTCAAATACTTATCCGCATGTGAATAACGTGTATAGTTCCAAGAACCAAAACAAACCTTGCATTGAACCTTTTATGTGTCATTTAATTTTTTAACACATTGGTATTCATAGAGAATTGTTGATCTTTACTTTTCAGAACTTTCCACAATGCCTGCCTGTTCCATTGGCGGCTGCCCTTCGAAGACCCATAATAAATCTGAAGGTACTATAATGCATGTTTTCCCTAAGACAATAGATCAGATAAGAGAATGGGTCCGATATTGCGGATATCCACCGTCTGAGCTTGAAAGTAGAGTCCTAGAAGTCTTTGCGGACAAGAGGGGTGATCGATACCGCATCTGCAGCAGGCACTTTAGCTCAGACATGTACTCCACATCATTGCTAATAAAGAAGAACACACCGCGAGCGAGGCGAAAATTGCTCTCAACCACTATTCCCACTCTATTCGTCCACATCCCTCCACTGGTGAGTCAAGTTTACGTATTTATCTCTCGGCCTTGCGGTAGTGTGTAGCATTAGCTAACAATAATTTCCCCATTTATGTATCCACTCAATATGAAGGCGGTAGATTCTCCATCCGTGTCGTTATTGCAGTCATCAGCCACTTCAAGCGCCTATCGGGTAATCTTACTTAGCTATTCTGCCACTGACTTGTTTTAGGCATGTAAATCAATAGTTTTAATTTATCGTGTGATTATTTTACCTAATGGTACACCCTTGTACTCGTCCTCTAGTCTTTGTTTTCAGTTATAATTATTGTTATCCAAAATAATGCAAGTACTGTCTTTCAGGGAGATGCTGAGGAGTCCAACGTATTGACGACAACCGTTGATGTCACTCAGATGCTCGAGGTACGTTTCCGGACAGTTCCATCGATGGAGATCATCAGATCTTGCATTCTTGTAGCGTGATTGTTACACACAATGTTTATTTCGTTTTTAGCCATTGATATGTCCTTCTGTCGTCGCCCTCTTATGTGTCTTCTTTTTTCAATATTGTGTTCATTACTAATGAAAGTCCTATGTTTCAGGGAGTCGATGGAGCATTAGTCCAAGAAGAAGGGGGAGCATGCAGTTACGGGTCGGCGCAACAGCTTGCAGAAGTGTGCACCGCAGTTACATCGTCCCTTGATGCTCTTATGCATTTCGAGGTATGGATACTGACAGTTCGATCAAGCGAAATCATATGACGTGATTACATCCGCTATACTTCCTTCTTTATTAACGCAAGTACTATGTTTCAGGGAGATGACGGAGCTTCTTCTACAAGAACATCACCCCTAGTAGTTGATGCAGATCTCTGGGTGGTGACACTTCCAACGATCGAGCAAATCGAATCATATTTACATATCCATTATTTATTTTAGACAACTGATCATTTGTGCAGGTCTATTTAGATGAGCCGTTGACGCCTGCACAAAGTTTATGTTCTTTTTAACAAAATAGAAAACCATACTAATGCAATTACTGTGTTTCAGGGAGTTACTGAAGCATCATCTTCAATAATATCATCAATGGAAGTCTATGAGGAGCCCGAGGTATGGATCTTGACAGTTCCATCTAACTAGATCAACAATGCGTGAATAATTGTCGTTTGAATGTTCTACAGAAAGCGTTCATTCGTGTTTTGCTATTGAGATGTACGTGGGTATTGGTCCCCAAGTACATTTTGTGTTTTCAATATTATTATACATACTAATGGAAGTTCTATGTTTCAGGGAGTCGATGGAGCGTCAGTGCGTGATGGATGTGCTTATCATGAAAATATAGTCGTTGCAGCGCAAGAGGAAGTGGAGACATGCACACACGAGTCGGAGCAACAGCGTCCTGATGTTGAAGTTCGAGGCAAGAAAGTTTCAAAGAAAAGAAAGCAAAAGAAGGTTAGTGTCCTGGTCACTATATTATGTTGTTTTTCACTGTTAATAGTTCAATACTGTAAGTTGTGTTTAAACTGAACATCCCTTTTCCAATCTGTCCTCTAGTTGCGAGTGGATGTACGAACTAGATCTACACAGACAGTGAAGCGAACGAGAGATGTTGCTTGTCAAACCTTTTGGCAGGGACTTGAGACTGGAGATGCATCGTGCCAATGGGAAGAATATGAAGTGATTGACAACGGAGCTATACCACCACCAGCCATTGATAGTGAATGTCCTCCTGGTAGTTCGGATGCAGTCGGAGATCAATTCACAGAATCCACACCCGCAAAAACTAAGACCGCGAGAAAGTTGAAGAAATTGTTTTATTCACCCATCGCCGGAGAAGGAACAGATGTTGCAATGGAAGAGAATGAAGTGGACGACAATGAAACACCATCAATATCACTGAACATAGCGGAAGACGATATCAGAGATTCTACCTTTCATGTGAGTGACATGTCCTCAACGTTACAGGCCGAACCAGCTTGGATGCAGAGTGACAGTATAAGGAAAGAGGCCAAATTCATTGTATTCGATAGTTGTTTGATTGATATTATTATTCGGATGAAATGTGGGCATTCGGTTGGTGGGGAAGTATGTGGGGAGCCATTGATTAATGTGACTCGTGCAATTCGAGGCACTAACCTTAAAATACATGCCACCTGTACAAAATATCATCCTTTCTCATGGTCTGCACAACCCATGCTGGGGCAACTGCCAGCAGGCAATCTACTTTGTGCAGCGGCTGCACTTTTTAGTGGTTCAAGTTTTAAAAAGTTAGAGTCTTTCTTTCAGTTTGTGGGAATCCATTTCATTGCGAAAACTCAGTTCTACAAATACCAAACCGATTATCTATTTCCAGCCATTAGCGAAGCTTGGAGAATGGAAAAAATGTCTATTGATAGTACATTCGCGGGCAAACGGTTCAGGCTTGCCGGTGATGGACAGTGCGACAGCCCAGGATTTTCAGCCAAGTACTGCACCTACCACTTTCAGGACATGGAAAGTAAGAAAATTGTGAGTTCGGTGATCGTGCAGGTGTCACAAAGTACATCCTCAGTGGCCATGGAGAAAGTTGGCTTTGTAGCATCATTGCAAGAACTACAATCGCGGGGAAGGGTGATCGACCTGATAGCCACGGACAGACACGTTTCAATTGCCAAGACAATGAGAGAAGAGTACAAAAATATAAATCACCAATTTGACGTTTGGCATCTTGCAAAAACAATCAATAAAAAAATGTCGGCTGCAGGTAAAAAAAAAGATATGCAAGGTATTTCACAGTGGTCCAAGTCAATCAGCAACCATCTTTGGTGGAGCTCAAAAACATGTGGGGGGTCGTTGGAAATTCTACTGGAAAAATGGCGGTCAGTAATGTTGCACTGTAGCAACGTTCACCGCTGGAACACGAACCAACATTTCCACAATTGTGAACATGGCCATTTGTCCACAGAGGAGGCACGGAGGAAGAAGTGGTTGATTCCTTCATCACCCACTCACAAAGCCATTGAAAAGATTGTATTTGATAAAACTATAATCAGAGATTTGAGGGGACTCACGGAATTCTGCCACACAGGAGATTTGGAGGTGTTCCACAATATGTGCCTAAAGTACAGACCAAAACGATTGCATTTTGGCATGGAGGGCATGATAAATCGGACTCTTCTAGCGGTCTTGGCACATAACCATAATGTTGGCCGTCAACAAAGTAGGACGACCGGAACTTTAGGGACGCTTCGCTACAATAAGGCCTTCACTAAAAGAAGTAAACAATGGGTGATCAAACCAGTGTTTGAGGATATGCAATATGAGTTTATTGAGAGACTTATTGTTGATGTTATAGATAGGCACATACATGGAGTTGTGAACGAACCTGTGCAGGGGACAACTGCATTGCCACCCAACATTGCCTCTGTTCCATGTCCACCTAAAGCAGAGCTCATTGAGAAATACACATCACGGTTTAAATGATTGTAATTTGATTGTCTGTTCTCTCGAGTCTCCTCATGTGGCAGGCCCATTGAATATGTGTATCTATGTAATGTGTAAATAAAAGTGATTGCTCAGTGTACATGCAATGTGTCTCTCCACCCTTGCCCCTCCCTTCACCATGCAGTAGTCCGAACCACCCGGGTGTCACCTGTGACTTTGCTCTCGAGTCTCCTCATGTCGCAGGCCCATTGAATATGTGTATCTATGTAATGTGTAAATAAAAGTGATTGCTCAGTGTACATGCAATGTGTCTCTCCACCCTTGCCCCTCCCTTCACCGTGCAGTAGTGCGAACCACCCGGGTGTCACCTGTGACTTTGCTCTCGAGTCTCCTCATGTTGCAGGCCCATTGAATATGTGTATCTATGTATTGTGTAAATAAAAGTGATTGCTCAGTGTACATGCAATGTGTCTATCCAACCTTGTTCATTTGCGCATTAAATTAAACCGAACAGTAATATAAATCATTTTTCAAAAAATATAGAATGTCTCCGTATTTATGGTTCTCTGGGGCTGCAAAGCACGCAGACAAAATGCAAAGATGGAGTGTAAATTTCAAGTCCTGTGAGATGGCCTTACACTGAATGTAGCTAACTAGGAATGTGTGCTCGTTCAAAGTGAAGGTCAGCTGCTTTGATTTTTTGCTCGGGTGCCGGAATGGCCCACGACTCAGTATAAGGTTCTATTGTTATTTGACCTTGACAGGCCGGGACCATCCCGAAAGACTTCTTTTTGGGGGTGTGGTGCAATAACGTAAGAAACAATAATGAATAAAATTTCAGAAACGATAGCCACGTTCATTAGCAGAAATAACGTCAGCATAGAAGGAGTGGTATTTCGGGGCTGCCCTACGCACAGACACAATGGAAAATGCAAATATAATGTAAGTAACTCTTTAGATGAGTTTATACCGCAATTTAATTACTATACAGTAGCTTTAAAGACGGGTTAAGTTGTACTTGTTCGTTCTATGTGGCATATTGTTTTGTACCGCGCACTATCTTGAGGAGAACCATCTCCTTTTAGGGAAGCACCTCAAAACCTTCCTCTTTACTTCTGCTTTCTCTCTCCCTCTACCCTGCTACAACTGGTCCACTGTCTGCGACCTCGGTCCTGGGCCCTTCCACTCTCCACCTGCACTGCCTACCTGTCAACCCCTGCACTGGGGGACTGTCTCAGTATCCTACAGCCCCCCCTTCCCAGCACTTGTTCTGCACTTACCTTGCACTTGCCACCAGCTGGCCCTATGTATTTATTATTTTATGCTACTTACCTTGTACTCCACTTCCCCCCTCCCCTTCCCCTTGCACTTTTACCTTCCCCCTACCCCTGCAGTTGCGCGATCTGAATGACACCTGGCCTAGTGGGATCGTTGTCTGTCTTCTCCTTTCCCCCCCCCCTCCCTGCCTCGCCACGCCTTCAAACACTTGTGAATAGGCGCGTTGCAAATGCCATAATATATCATATCAGTGACGAAGTGGTCCACTGGCGCTCAGGCGGCTCTGAAAAAGGCGGAGGAGAGGGGGTGGGTTACTGGAAATGACGTATAATACCCAGTAGCGCTCTCCTAGCTATGAAATGAATAATTTTAATAAAGATCTGATTGTGAGACTAATTTCATTTTTTATGTTTTTAAAACAGGTACATCCTTCATTATTGTCTGTGTCACGAGCACCAGACACCGGCGGATGGCTTTTTCAACCGCCAGTTGCTTCTCCGCGTGAGCAACGTTACCACCCTAACCATTTTATGGGACGATCGCCAAGTACAAGTATGCCCTTACGCGGTACTATCGGCTAGATGCAACATACATACCGTTGTGGTGGCCTAGTGCCTCGTTGTTAGAACAGCCATGCGATTATCAGTGCGACCGAAGAGCTTATTTTATCGTAAACCAACACCCTGTGTACTGCACACGAACATCGCTTGCCTCAAGAAGAACTATTTTGGATCGAGAGCAAAGAAAAATGCAAATCGCTGAATATTCTCTAAACATTTGATGTCCAATAAATGTACTTTACCAAATTTACAATCTTGCGGTTTGATTTAAAAGTACAGTTTCATATTCCGAATTGTGGCGCGCTGTGTTGTGAGCTGATCTGTGTTGGTTTCCGGGTTCTGTGTGGAGTCGCGTAGAAGACGCCTGGGCGCGTTTGCCTACGCAGCACAGTCACGTCACGGATAGAGGCGGGGAATATGAATGTTTTGATAAAGTCTGTTTCAGGGGCGGGGGATATGATTTAGTGCCGCAAACGCAGGTGAGCCAGGTCGATGGGGGGAAATGGTAGGATTATCACAAAATGGAGGCTGATTTCGAGTGCGTTAATGGACGAAAAGTCGGGTAAGGTCCATAGGAGAGTTTTCTACGATCTACCGATTTATGCTTAAAAACACATGGCCGAACCGTAGGGACAATAAAAAAAAAGTCCCGGAACTATCCTTTAAGTACTGTTGCTTCCGGGTTGTGCAAAGAGTGCAGAGACGTGCCGCATCACGTGAGGACTGGGCGCTGAGGTTGCTGGGGATAGTAGTTCATTGTGAATGCCAAAGCGCTCGTTGAGCCAGACGCCATGGCAAGCGCCAGTGTCTGCAGCACTTGGGGTTCCGGGGCTGCTAAGCCCTCGGAAGCAGGCAAAGCGTGACATCAGAATACACAGATTCTCAAGACCCCATCTCCTATCTTCGCCTTTCTTCAACAAATGCCATTTACTATATTTCTTGTTTCATAGCACCAATTTGTCAATGTGGAATACCCAGTAGAATACTAGCCCGAAAACTGCCCTAAAAAACACCTGCCTCAACCCTTCTATTAGTTACCCCAATTTCTTATATGTCCGGTGGCTGTAAAAACTGGAGGGGGGTATCTGTACTCCTACTCTCTATATGGCAGAGTAGAGGCACAGAGCACCCCACCCAAGATTCTCTATTTGGTCAACGTGGACAAGCAATCAAGGCTTAAGCTCTCAGGAGCTGATGCAGGCTGGTTCTTAAGTACAGTGTAGTCCCCAAGCACCCACAAAGGAATGTTCACACACTATGTTAGCAATAAAACAGTTATTTATATGAATAATGTTTCAATTATATACACAATCACAATAATACATTTTGTGCTCAGGCAATTCTAAAATGGTAAATATATACAGTCTCAATGTCGTACCACAATTACTTCTTAGATTCCATTAAAATGCATCAACTGTGGACAGTTTTAAATGGCATACAAATCAATTAATAAAGTGAACCAACAATAGACTCAGGAGGAAAACAAGTTGGTTAAACAATTGGCAGAATACTGGGCCCCTACCACAAGGCACAGTTCTGTATGAGGATCCCCAGACATGGGCAACCCGTAAAATAAAGTATATTGACAAGCCCAGACCATATATTGTTCAATATAGTCTTGGTTCCCTCTAAAAAGGCTCTACTACGCTAATGTACCTGGTTTAGCAGAGTTCAACGTCAGGTCAGTGACGGATCCTTCTTCAGTGACTCCCTTTAAGGCAGGAGCCACGGACCGTCGAGATCCCGCAAAGAAAAGGTGAACAAAGGCTTTGAGGCAGCAGGTTCAGTCCTGGCGGTGCACGTCGACGATCGGTCGTGGACACCCTGTGAAGATGAGGCGTGCAGTGCACCTCAACGACGATAGTTTGATTCCGTAAAGAGTCAATGAAGAACTTTGGCCCAGCAAGGGCGCCGGTTCGTCTGCAGTTGGCGTCAGCAATCGGGACTCGACCACGGCTGACTTCTGTATCTTCGTCTGCGTCTTTGAGGACTTCAGGTGGCAGGAAACCCACTGGCGGGTTCTCCTCGGTTCGTTGAAGACCTTGACGTTGCCCGGTCGGGACAAAGCGGTCGACGGTGATAAGCAAGGGAGTCCTTGTTTCAAAGTGTTCTTAGGCAATGGAGCGTTGCGGCTCCGGTCGTTGGCGGCACAGCATCAAGGTGTCCCCGCTTCTGGGCAACACAGCTTCGACGGGCCTTCAGAGGTTACGGCGGTCCTCCGAACCCTGTGTGACGACGGTGGACAGATGTCCAGGTGCTTCTCTTCGGATTCCTCAGCGGTCCCCGTCTCCGGTCAACAGTCTTTCAAAGGCTGCCTTCCAGGGTGCTTTGGCGAAGGTTAGCTGGTACACAATGGTTCCTCATAGCTCGGGAAGAGGTCTCCTAGCCAAGTCCTCTCTTGGATCCGTTTCTTGAAGACACAGCAGCTTTCAGATTGTGTCGAAGGGAACAGCAGTTCACCTTTTTCTTCTGGCTCGGCTTCGAGAGTAAGCATCAAGTATCGACTTCAGCTTCTGAACGATTTCTATCAGTGAGAGGTCCCCAGATATACTGTTGGGTCTCTCATTCACTCTGCTGGGTCACACTCGGGCAACCAATCATTCAGTAGGGCATTCAGTCGGGCAGGCAGCCAATCAGGCTCACAGTGCATTCAGGCCATTCTTCTCCATCCAGTCACTCACAACACAGAATGTGGATTCGGAAACGCACCCAGCCATTCAGCACTCCACACTACATTCATACCAGTTTCAGGCAGGGCTGTCTTAGTCTTTGTGTCACATACCAGAAACCAGACACCCATAATATGAAGTGCATATTGGTCACACACTCCATTCACCGAGGACCCACCCCAAGGGCGTACCCACAACATACAGTCACTGGGAAGGCTCCAGCCAGTCTGGCCTGGACTTCCCTACAATACCATATATGGAACTTTCACCCAACAGCCAGACAGGGGAAGGGGGGAGGACAGAGTCAGGGCTTCCGAGGACTTTGGGAAAACAAGGTAACAGGCAATAGAAAGCAAGAGGCCACAGGGGCCATCTTGTCTCCTATCAGGAATCAACTGATTCCAATGGCAGGGCCTGGGTATCACAAAATGGAGGCTAATCAGAGCACCTGTCAAATTCAGCATGGAGCTGTCACCCACCCATACCCTGCTCTGTGGGCCACACACAGGTGCCCAAAAACATACACTAAAAGTAAGGGTTGTGTCCCCACCGGTGGGTGCCATAAGGGTATCCCAAGGGTCTGTACACCAAACCAAAAAGAGGAAGCGCTGCACTGCCAGGAGTCCCCCATGGACTCCTGTGCAGAAAATAACACAGAACACACATGATAAAAGGACTACAGGACAAGGACATGGAGGCCCTGTCCCTCCAATGCATTTCCAGCATCACAGTGGCCTCCTGCCATCTGGCTCTGGCCCTCATCCCACCAACCCACTAATGCTTTCTTCACTAAATGTTCTAAGTCCCAACACTTGTCGCACCCAAATTTGCAAAGAATGCCATCGCCAACACATGCCTTCTAGCAAACACCAAAGCCCTCCCACTCTAATTCAATACCCAACATATTTTAACTTCTCTTTCAATGACCCATGGGGTCTTTCTCAAGGCTATATTAAGGTGGATATTTATCACTTGTGAAAATATATCCAGTGCAAGATATCCAGGAATTATCTCTTCTACCCATACCATAACAACACCACCAACTACCTATGACCTTGCAGTACTACAATCACCATATTACCAACAATCGGAGCAAAGCGCGGAAGTGTTCGTATCGTAGAGTCCACTTACCTTCGAAAGTATGACATGGGTTACAGGTTGAAGATGCAGATTTGGCCAGCTATGACATGGGACAAGGAGGATGTCACAAGTTTTATCGAAAAGATGGTGGCTGCCAAGTAAGTGGGGCGCAGGGCTCAAGGGAATAGGAAAAGTGGTTTTATGGGGATAAAAGGAGGGGGTCCTTTTACGGGCGCACTTCCTGGAACAACAGTTCCAGCTATCAGCAAGGGGAGCAGGCCACGTGCTGGAAGTTTGAGAAGGGTTTCTGTCCCTTTGGTAAATAATTTAGATGTACGCATACAGGCACGAAGGGTGCAGGGGGCCGTAGCAAAGGGCCAGGTGAGGACGGAGAAAAGAATTCTAGTTCAAAGCAACAGGAAACATCAAAGCGGAATTAAGCAGTTTTTGCCTGTCCTCAGCACCCCACTACCTTCCCCAATTAGGTCAGCCAGAATACTACCTCTATTAAATGGTTAACAAAACAATGCTGACGCAAAAGTAATTTGGGAAGGTTTTCAGGGGGATTTGATATTCCCTACGCTAGGGCGGGGGGTCAGAGAGAGGCTGGCAACCTGAAGTCTGCATTGAAAATGGCAGAGGTGGTAAAACATAAAATATCCAAAGAACTCAGCTTGGGGAGGGTAGCAGGCCCATTTCTAGCACCTCCCTTAGGAAATGTCAAGGTGTCCCCTTTGGAGCTGGTTCCCAAAAAGGAGAAGGGACATTTTCACCTGATCCATCACCTATCCTTCCCAAAGGGGGAGTCGATATATGATAGCATTCCGGAAGACATTTGTAGGGTGACCTATGCATCCTTTGATGACGCTGTGGAACTAATGAGGACCACCGGCGAAAGGGCTCTGCTGGGGAAAGCTGACAGAGTCTGCGTTCAGGCTTTTGCCAATTAACAAAGACAGTTACAACTTGCTGGGTTTCAAATTTGAGGGACAATACTACCAGGATAAATGTATGCCCATGGGATGCTCAATTTATTGTGCATATTTCCTGGAATGGGCACTGAAAGATAGTGCTAGGACGGGGAAGGTGATGCACTATCTGAATGAGTTTCTGTTCATCAGAATCAAAGGGACAGAGTAATGCAGTACTTTAATGACACAATTTGTGGGATTAACAAAAGAACGTGGAGTACCATTGGTGGAAGGGAAGACAGTTTGCCCTCTTTCAAAATTAACATTCCTAGAAATAGAGATCGATTCAGAGGAGGGTAAGACTAAGCTACCAAAGGACAAGGTGATGACCTAAAGGAAACTATTTAAGGAATGTTGGGCAGGAGTAAAGTGACACTAAGAGAGCTGCAGTCATTGACAAGAAAATTGAACTTTGCGGCCAGAGTCATACCAGCGGGTAGGGTATTTGCAAGAAGTATTTCACTTAAAACGGTGGGTCTTCAACATGCTTCCCAACACGTACACCTGGGCTCTAAGGTAAAAGAAGACCTGAAGATGTTGAACATTTTCCTGGACAGGCTTAACAAGGTGGTGCAATGGAATAGAGCAATAGGCGAGCAGCGACATTATGAAACAGTACACTGACCAATCAGGTTGTCATGAGCTTGGAGCAATACTGTAGAAGGAATGGTGTGCTCAGCCTCCTCAATGGCATTAGGAGGGCGGGATGCGAGATATCACACTAGTAGAGCTGTTTCCCATCATAGTGGCTTTTTTCCTATGGGCACCCTCGCTGGCTAACAAAAGGGTGATTCTATGGTCGGATAATTTGGCACGCACACCGAGAAGCGCCAGGAAGTGCCTGTTTGGCAGTTCAGCAGGTGAGGCGGTGGAAGCGTGTTTGCCGATTCATGCTGTCGGTGCTGTCGGCGCCTCTTTAACGCCATAGCGCAACAAGGATCCGATTAGTTACATGTCTTGTTACACATACTGTAATTTAATGTGTAACTAATAGCAGCGCTGGAAGTGGGAGAGTTGTCTCGTGCTACTGGCAGGGGGGAGGGAGAACACGTGCGCCAGTTTTCTTTGGAGTTCTTTGACCATGATAGGTATTGTGATGATCGACTTCCGATGTTGTGATGCAGTCTGGAACGTTACGTTTTGAATAATAAACCGATCGAGCTGCATCGGGAGAGTTTATACGGGTAATCGTTGCATAGGGGGGGTGATGAAAGGACTCATATGTGTTAGCTATTAAGAAGGACTTTAGCATATGTTTCAGGAGGAAGTCTAGTGGGTCAACAAGGTTTAAAAACATCTGGCAATGAAACCAAAAGAATTGTTCACAAGGGTTCAGTAAATGTTGGATTGCTAGTTATTTGCTTGCTTTTGTCTCCCCTGGGACCTCAGCACTAAGTATTGGGAGGCAATCTGTGCTGCTGAAATCCTTTGTAAGGGTTGGGAAGGTAAGCCCGTGGTTAAATCGGTCAGGCAGATTAGTGAAGGGCGAAGGTTGAGGAGGTTTTCAAAGGTGCCATGGTACAGAATATAAAAGTAACTGTAGTAGGTGCAAGGGTGTTACTGGTGCCGAGGTGGCAGGTGTATTTAAGGCTTCCATACATCTGTGGAACGTTGGCAAGGTACTGATCATTGTTAGTTTTAGAGTAGAGAGCGGCAGAGAGCTGGTGAGAAGATGCTGTGTGGAAAGCTTTCCACTTGTCAGAGTGGTAGTATATATACAAAACCTGGCAATTAATGGATTCTTGTTAAGGGGATCGAGGGTACAAAGGCTATCAATAATAGACATTGTCAGATTACTGTGCAGTGCTTTGTGATATTGTGATAACCAGTGGATTGTAAGATTAAGAGGTATTAAAACTGGGGAAAGTTGAGTAGGTCTGAGAAACCCTTAGAAAAGGAGCGAGCCAGAGGCAAAGAGGTAGGTTACGACTCATTGACAGAAGGAAAGGTGATTACAAAACACAAATTGGACTGGTGAGAAGGTATTGTTTGTATTTATTTATTTAGCGCGCCAAGCACTGGGGCATCTGGGCACATTTCTTACAGGTACATAGAAAAAGAGGTCTTTACAGTTATATATTAAGTATTAGGAATTACATATGACAATATTTACAAAATGGCAGTAGTTACATTTGATATTGGATGGATACGCATATAAAGGCATTATGCAATAAGTGATAGGTAGTGCAGTCATTCTAGCAGGTATGCATAGGCCTATGCACAATGTACAGTTTATGGTATCTAGATGTTAGTCCACGTTCATAATGAGTCAGGTTTTGACAGTATTTCTGAATTTGTGGAAGGACGGTTCAGTTTTGAGAGTAGGGGTAGAGTGGTCCAAGCTTTTGCTGCTAAGACGGGGAAACATTTGCCTTCAGCCTTTTGGAGCTTAAACTGGTGACGGTAAGGCAATTAGCTTGTGAGGATCTGGATGGTCGATCAGAGGAATTTTGTTTAAAATTGTCACAGAGGTATGGCGGAGCTGGGTTTAAGCATTTGAAGGTGAGGGATAAGGTTTTAAGTCTAATCTTTCGATTGATTGAGAGCCTGCGAGTGCTGGGTCTTAGCTCTGCAATGTGGAGTGATCTAGGAAAGTTAGTTGCTGCTCTAAGCACGTTCTGAAAAGTGTATAACTTTTTTAGGTTGTATTGGCTAGTGCCTAGATAAAGGGCATTGCAGTAATCTAGTTTGGTTAAGACTAGTGCCCTTGCTAGCATGATGCAATTGATTGTGGTTCGGAATGGCCTGCAAGCGTTGATGAGCTTGCAGGTATAAGCTGTGGTGGCTGCAGTATGCAGTAACGTTGATTTGTCTTGATAAAGAGAAGAGTCAATGTATATACCTAATGTTTTCACATTCTTTGATACCTTGATATCATTCCCGTCAATGATAAATGAGTTAAACTGTTTGTCCAGTCTGTGAGTAACTCTGTCTTATCGTCGTTAAGAAAGAGTCTGTGTTGAGCCATCCAAGCTTGAATGATTAAGTAGATGTTGTTTAAGCGTTTGGAGTCTATATTGTAGTCACCTGTGATGGGGATCAGAATTTGGGTGTCGTCAGCATAGTTTGTGTAGGAGACACCCAAGTGATCTAGGTCATCAAATAGGGGCTTTGTAAATATATAATAAGGCATAGAGGAGACGCAGGAGCCCAAGGGAACCCCACACGTGACAGGAGCAGGTATGGGCGATGCTGTCAGGGCAAACACTCTGGTATTTGTATTTGTATTTGTATTGTTGGTTCTGTTACTTAGGAATGAGTCCAGGAGATAGCATCATCAGAGAAATTGGCCGCTAATGAGAGATAGTTACAGAGCATTTTGTGGTCTACCAAGTCAAAGGCAGCTGATCTAGTAATAGAAGGAGGGAAAAGTTACGTTTATCATTTATAGTTTTTATTTGTGTTACTAGATCTATCAGAGCTGTTTCTGTTCCATGCCTTAGTCGGAAGCCTGATTGACGGAGCCCTAGTAAGTTTTTACTTTTCAGGTGATGCTGAATCTGTATGTAGGCAGCTCTGTCCAGAATTTTCAGGAGGAAGGACAGTGTGCTAATTGGTCTATAATTGGTCAGGGTATTCGGGTCAAGAGAGGGTTTCGTTATAAGTGGCAAGACCCAGGCGTCCTACAGGTTGGTGGGTACTGTATTGGTTGCAAAAGAGGCATTTATTAGCGAGGTGATGATGGGAGCAAGATCCTTAGCCATCTCTTTGACAATTGTTGCTGGGCAGACATCATCCAGACATCTGGATGGTTATAGGCCTAGAATTATATCCTCAACTTCCTTAATGCTAAGGGGGGAGAATTTAACAGGTCCTGTTGCTCAGGTAATGGTATTTCAATTGCGGGTTGCGGTACGTTAGTGACAAGGATAGCTTTTTTGGTCTCAATTTTAGTTTGGAGGAGCTTAATTTTGTCAGAAAGAGTTTTTTTAATATTGTTGCACCATGTGAGGTCTTTGGTATAGGAGATGGGTGGTGTGCTAGGAGATTCTAACTCTCTGAGCATGTTAAAAATGTCTTTCAAATTGGAATTGGCTTTTGTGATTCGGTCGTTATAAGAATAGCATTTTGCTAGGAAGATCGCTGATTTGTAGGTTGAGGAGGCTATGGTATAGTTATCTTTGTTGGACGTTATAGGGAGGTTTTTCACAGTTGTTTTGGTGGCTCTTGTTTTTGCGCAGGGTTCTTAGGTAGGAGGGTGAACCAAGTGTTCAGGTGTGAGCGAGGTTTAGCTTTTCGCATTTTCTGTGGTGCGATCTTATTGATATCCTTAAGTATTGTGGCATTGTAGAGATGCACAAAGGGCGGTTGGGTCATCATTGAAGGTGGAGGAGTTGATGAGGGGTTGAAGAAGTGGGAGTAATTTATGAGCTGTTAAGGTGCTATATAAAAGGGGAAATCAAGATATTGTATGGATATGAGGAATGAGGAAAAAAAATAATTAGCACAAGGAAGGGCACAGTTCTTGCTCCCCTGGTTTTTGAAACCAGGAGAAGCACGCTAGCCAGAGCATTGGCAATGTCACTCCCTTAATCTCTGTGGCATGAACCTATGGTGGAGGAACCAGACTAGGGGAGGCAGAGGGAATGGACATACAAATGTTGAAACTATGCGTGAGACAGAAGAGGGGTTTCGGGGGGTAATGGAGTGCCTGGTCACTCTCAATCACTATATGAAGAGGAGGGGGAAGGGATAGAGGAGGAGAGGTGTGGGAGGGATGATGTGAGAGAAGCGGGGGAGGTGCAGGGAGATCACTAAAATTCTTTGTTGGATACCCTGCTGATATTCCCAAAAGGTGCAATAACCCAAATGGTTAACAGTCATTTGTTCGAAAAAAATTGGTCGACTGGACAAATGGTCGAACCAATTCGGTCAAAAACCAAATGGTCGAATTTTTTTTATTTTTTATTTTCACCCCTTTTTTGGGGGGTGTCCCCCCAATCCCCTTTATTTTCTAAAAAAACCTTTTTTTTAAACGAAAACCCGAAAAAAATAAATATATAATTAAAAAAAATTCGACCATTTGGTTTTCGACCAAATTGCGTCGACCAAATGTCACTCGACCAGTTTTCGGTCGACCAAATGACTGGACACCACCCAAATTGCAAGGGTGGTAAAACCAACTGAGTTGGGGGAGGGGGATGAGGTAAATGATGAAGAGGAAGGGCCGATTTTGAGTAATGGTAATTCTTATAGAAAGTTGATATATTGACATTATTGTAAAGAAGAGCATGGGCAAAGAAAGAATTAAAGGAACAAACTTGCTGCCTAAGAAGTACAGAGAGGTTGGCGAAAATAGAGCAATCGGTTAAATCTGAAAGTATGGCTAAAGTAGAGGGGGGGGGGTTATTGGGAAGGGGAAAGACAATGGGAAAAAAATAATTGAAAAATAGAGAGGAAGGAGAGGGGAGGTAATTGTGGTGCATGATGAGGAAATGGAAGAGAGAATGAAAGAAAGGCAAGAAGAGGAACCCCTGTGTACTGTTCTCTCAAATAATTCAAGGAAAAGGGAAAAAAGGAAAATGAGAGTGTTAAAGGCAGCAGAGTTCAGAAATACTAAGGCCTTCTTCCTCTCTCAAGTTTTTGCGTAAAGTTGGAAGGGGGCTAAACGCTGAACAGGCTATCCTGGAGGAAGAGGGAGATCCGGGAGAGAGTAAGGAGGGAGAGGTTATTGGAAGTGAAGACCCAGGGAAGAACAAAAAGGGAGATTTGAAGCAGAAGGATTATTTGAATGCTGAATAGAGACTTGCAGACGTATTAAAACAGCAAAAAAAAGTTATGTGGAAAGGATTCAAAACAAGGATGATGAAGGTGTTCAATTGTTTGGGATATTTAATCAACCCTTAAATCTCCAGATTAAGCTCCCGAGGCCGCACTACTCAACTCAGCAGATGAGTGCGGAAAGTGTTTGGGATGAGGAAAAGTGTGAAAGCGTAGGAGCACAAAAGTTGAGCTTAATGGGTGCAAATATATTTAGGGAATTAGACGGGGGGTGATGACAGAGGACAAGGGAAGGGGTTGGAGAAAGAGGAAGTACATGTGTTAGGTGATGACAAAAAGATAAACCTCCCCATTTCTGAAGCTGATGTTAGAAATATAGTGAGAGATATATTGAAGGAAAGCGATGTGGGACAGTTGCAAGGGCAAAATAAAGAAGGGAGGGGAAGGAATTGGTGAGCAAGGTAAAGGAAAAGGAAAAGATGGTATGGAGCAGATTGAGAGTGCAAATCACCTGGAGGGTGGAGGGACGAAAGGGTCAATGAAAAGGTATGATAGGGGTGGGGAGGTGCCAACTTAACTTTCAAACTAAGACCTCCAAAACAACCAGAGGCACCCAGTCTGAACGTGAACTACCTATTTGATGAGGGCAGCCCAAATTTGGTTCACGGGATGGGAATCTTGGCATTATTTGAAGAAATTCCTGCCTTAAGATTGATCACCTCGGCTGATATACATCCTCAGAGGTATGATTATGTGAGATTAATATAAAATCACTTTTGGTAAGAAATATAATAATGAAGGAAGCCATAGGTTTACAAAAATATGGCTATGACATTGCAATTTTTAATAAAGAGATGTCCCAGCATGAGGAAATCAAAGAGAGGGAGGACTGTGATTATGAAGAGAGGGGTAGAGGGAATACTGATGAGTGGAGACCAAAGCAGAGTGGAGGTGAAAAGCCAAATTGGAGGTGGGTAGCGCTCACACTAAAATAATCAATTGCACAACTAAAATCATTGGGCCTCATGACAAGCTTGCCGGTCCAGTAACAACGGTACCGGTAAGGTCTGACCTGGCGGGCGTACCGGCACCCGCGAGCGGACCATGTCGGATGCACAGACACCATTCACGAATGGTGCTGATGCATCCGGCCTCCCCTCGCCATTCCCATTGAGCCCTACGGTGCTGAAATGCGAATGGGGAGTAATTATTACCGGCACCCAGCAAAGGGGAATTACCGGGTCCACCGGGGCTGGAATGCCCCGGTAGATCCCCATTGCCAGGTGCCGCTAATTTCATGACTCCGGCGGCAGCCGTGCCGGTATCTACTGGCACAGCTACCGCCTCAGTCATAATGAGGCACATTGAGTCAACCGCTTTAGAAGAATTAGCACATTGAAGCTCTTAGGTTGGAACTCTAGGGGAAATAAACATCTGTTGGGTAATACAAAAGTATGTGAAGAAATCAAAGTCATCGATGTAATATTTCTCCAGGAAACGTTGGCAACAGCGAAACTAACATGGGATGGGTTTGATTCGACAAGTATAGGTGCTGTGCAGGAGGATAATGGCAGGCCAAAGGGTGGGGTGACTACAGCAGTAAAGATGGGGAAGTGTTTAGAAAGAAGTGAAGAATGGAGAATAAATGATAACATTCTAGGTCTGGGGTGAAAGTAAAAGGGGCAAATGGAATAGCTTCCATCTTAATAATTAATCTATACAGGATGTATAACCTTAACTTGGAAACAGTGATAGGTAAATTAAGTCAGCAATTGAAGGAATAGTTTGCCTCGCATGAGGGGGGAGGGGTGTGATCTTGGCAGGAGACCTGATTGCTAGTTGTAATATTGAAAATATAGACAGAATGAATTGCCTGATGACTGACTATGCACAGGTAAAAGGAGGTAAGAAAGAAACAACAGAAGGGGGGTTGTCGCTAAATTTTGCATAAAATTGGGGGTTGATTCGTCTACAGAATGAGAGTCCAACATGGGCGGCAAGGGGTTTGTCCTCGGAGATAGACTACATATTTATGTCAAGTAACCTGTTCTCAAGGATAAGGGCATACAATATTAAACAATCAGAAGTTAGTGATCATGTTCAGCTGTGGGTGGAGTTGGATTGGGTCCCTAATTCAGAAGTTTGGGATAGATTTAACTGTGAACAATAGGGAAAACCAAATGAGATGGTCGGATAAGAAAGTGAGTAGATTCAATTCTACTATGCTGAAGGAATTTGATTCAAGTACATTGGAAGTGAAAGTGTAAAGATACTCTATAACGGGGTTGCCTGAATACATTGAACCACTTTTTGGGGAACTGATGTTAAATGAAAGCAAAAATGCTCAACCCAGTAAAAAGAACACGCACATGTTTAATATAGAAGTAAAGGAACGGAAAAATGCACTTCATAGGGAGATTAGAAAAATCTCAAAGCCTAAGGAGAACGGGTTAAATAAAAAAGAGACTAACCGGCTTTAAAGCCGAAGGTATAAAAACTAGCTGAAGCATGAACGTGTAAGACAGACCCAGGTCGATGGAGAAAGAATGCTAGAAAGCATTAAAGGAAAACATTTGAGGGATTTTTTGGAGCAAATTAACAAATCAGAGGAGAACATCCTGTTAGTACTAAGCAACCCTATAGCTGAGGAGACTTGGATTCAATACATAGAGGAGAGCGTTAAATGTAATGATGTTAGTTTTGATAGTGGGGAATTGGACCAAGTGTGGGACTTAGATATTTCTGTGAATAATATTGAAGCAAAAATTAAGCAATCAATCCATCAAGGGCGGCGGGGCACAATCAATGAACTAATGTAATATTAAAGCCAACATTCTGGGTTCTGGGCTAAGATTTTACAAATTGAATTTGGGGATTTAGTGGATACCCACATGATCCCGGACTCATGGAGAAGATTGTATATGGTTCCCATCTTTAAGAAGAGTTCGAGATTGTCACCAGCAAATTACAGAACAATTTCAATAATGGATGTGGACTCGAAAATGTTTGCTTTGATCGTGCTGGAGAACAGAGATGAATGGAGTGTGCCCATTAATATACTGGACTACAGGCAAATAGGGTCTTGTAAAGGCATTGGCACAGATTGTGGGGCACTACTTGTGAGCTGTTTGCAGGATTCTGCTTGGTCATCAACAAATCCATTAATATATGTGGCCTCTATGGACCTAAGTAAAGCTTTTGACATGGCTAATAGGAATCTATTGTGGAAACATGTGGATCAATATGGAATGCCTAAGGGTTTATTGAGTATGGTGATATATCTACATGAAGAATTTAAAATACCGATTAGATTAAACTCAGAAGGCTTAATATCCAAGGAATGTCAAACAGTGTGAGGAATAAGACAAGGGTGCATCTTGGGGCCCACTTTATATAATCTTTATGTGTCGGGTGTCGGGGTGGTTTTAGCTAAAAACACCTTGGCCTCCCCCAAAATCGGTGCATTAAAAGTAAATGGGCACCTTATGCTGATGACTTTTTGCTTATAAACAGTACCCCGGTGTGTCTGCAAAGACTAATTGTAGCCTTTGGAGACTATATGCCATCTAAGGAATTGAAAATCAATCCAGCCAAAACAGTGATAATGAGAATAGCCAAAGTGAAGGAAAATAGGTTGAGAAAGCCAAAGTGGACTTGGGATAACAATGTGCTGACAGTAAAGGATAATCTTGTTGGGAAGGAGCAAGCCCTTTGGCTAGCGCCTTCCTGCACCCCTCAAGCGCTTTACAATTAGGCAATACTTCTAAGCAATATAGCACTGAGAAAGCTTTTTTCATGCAAAAATAATCACACACAGACGTGGCCAGTCACTAAATAAAGATAGGTAGTATTTAAAATATAAGGTGAAAATAACCATTTGTCAAAAACACATGTAAATGTTATTCTGTGTAGTTTTAAAATCAAATCTCAAAGCAGGCTCTCTGCCAGAAGAAATGCAGCTTGTGCTAAAAATAGACTACATGCATTGCGTGGGGCCCGGCTAGCTCTAGCAGAAAGCACGAGGTAACTCAGTAGCTGTTCCTGTCCATCACAAGCCAATGGAGACTAAAAAGGATTCAGCACGACATACAGAATACTATGGGGAAAACAGGTTTTTTTGTAGAAATGACTGGACCAGATAAAATATAATTTAATTGAATGAAGAGTTGAGAGGATGGTGGGAAGATGTGTTTATGTATGAATGTTTATAACATAACAAATGATGCTAAGTAAGAGCACAATGTATTACTGCAGATGCAGCACTAGGTTAAAGTAAATAAAAAAACATGTGTTTCCTGAGCGATTTTAGTAGAAGCCATTTTAAAAGAAATCCTCTGCGCTCACTGAAGCAGGGCGTGGCTCCAGAAAGACAGGCCAGCAATTCGGAATGGAGGAAACTCAAGTGAACAACGCCCACGTGAGTATACTCTTTCAAGTGATAACAAAATGGGAATATGTGTGTATGGTATTATGGTGATGTGAATGGTATTATGGTGATGTGGATGTTGTACAAGGTTAATGGAATAGATGGAATAGGACTTGGTGATTTATTATGGCATAGGACTTTTGGTGATGTAGTATTGGTAATGTAGTATGAAATAGGACTTTTGATGATAAGGAAAAAGATTGTAATAGGATAGATTGGATTGGATTTCAGGTGATGTGTAAAGGAGTAAGAGAAGAGGTGGGTTATGTATTGAAATTGCCACGTATTTCTGTTTTTCTACTTTTTATAATGAAAAGGTAACCTCTGCATATAAAAGACTGGGATGAAAGGGCTCCTCAGCATATAAAAGACTGAGATGAAAGGGATCCTCAGCATATAAAAGCTGAGATGAAAGGGATCCCCCGCTTATAAGGACTGGGAGGTAAGGGATCCTCAGCCATAACAGGGTGAGAAGGTAGTACCACACATTATTCTTCTTATGTCGGTAAAAGCAATAAGTGGTATTACAACAGTACTGGCTCTGCGTAAATGGGCCTGGATGGTAGTCCATTATTTTGTGTATATTTTCTCTTGCTGTCTTTTGTGGTAAAAAAGGAAGGGAGGTGGATGAGTCACAGTATGTGTGTGGGTGAAATCAAAGTGAGAAAAAGTAAGAGGGTGGGGAAAAAAAGGGTTGATCTGTATTTTTGTGTAAAAAAGCATGCATAGCAATAGGGTTTAAGTGAAGCTTTAGGGACACGCGCAACATTATGGAGGAAGAAACTCCAATAAAATACATGCAGGTTTCTGCCAATTGATGGTAGAAACAAAGAAAGGGGGGAGTCTAACTCCTGGCCAGAGCAGGGCTCCCATATCAGAAACATGCTAGCAAAAATGTCCATCTTTGTAGCAGTAAAATATGAAAGGAACAAGTCCAAAAAAAGAGAAGAGATTCTACATCTCCGGCAATTAGTTGGGGATATGGAAGATCAGGATGATGAAAAAGATATCCATTGTAAGGGGATATACCCTGTAACGCCTAAACCTGCAGTAGGGTATAAAAACCCATTCTATAAGCCTCCAGAGGTAGAGAGAGTATCAACAGTATTATCCACTAGGGGGGTGAGGGTTTTCTCAAGAGCTTTTGCACCTCTATAAAACTCATCAACAAGTGCTGATATGCCCATAGCCTTGGTGTACCCAGAGGGTCCACAAGTATGCAGCGAGTTAAGAGCATTACAGGAAAGGTTGGTCAGGTTACAAGAAACTGAAGAAGTATCACCAGAAAAAAGGGAACCGCTACAGAAAATAGGGGATTGGAAATCAGGAGATTTTTTGTTTAGATTCAACCCTGGGGTAATAGGAAATGTTTGTGTTGAAAAAGATGATGGGCAGAGGGTATGGACGGTCCTGGGACAAGAAGTAGAACAAGCAAGGGAAAAAGGAGGGGAGGATCAAGGTGGTAGAAATAATTAAGAGGCAGGGGCAGAAGGAGATCAAGGAGAGGAGGCAGTGAGAAACCCGTCCCTGCCACAAGAGGCAGTGGGGAGGGACAGACCAAGAAATAGACCAGATTTAATCATGGTAGTTCAAGATCAGAAGAATATTGAAGGGGTAGAAAACAAAATAGATATACGCTGATGCCTCTAATACATAAAGAAGTAGGGATAGCGCAGTATGTGCCATGGCCTAAAAAGGACAAAAATAATTTGATTAAAGCTCTCCCCCAGCTTATAGATGGAGCTAGTAAAAGGTTCGATGAATTTGAAAAATAAACAGCAGGGGTAGCCTTAGCACTAGGAGACTTTAAGAGTCTACTGGTCACCATAATTGGGGACCAGGCTGAGGACATGTGGCCATGGGCTGGGGTAAGTCTTGCAGATAAAGAACATGATGGAGCAGCCTTTAATGAGGTAAGGGCAAGGGTGTGGGATACCCTATGAAGGATGTACCCAGATACCCCTGACTTACATTCTTTAATGCAGTGTACAATGGGTGATTGATGTGGACCCAGTTAGGTTTATTCTTAAGTTACAGGAAATGTGGAGAGTTGAGACAGTACCATTTTTCTATTTTATTGTAAAGAGGGGACTACCAAAAGAGGTCCAGAAGTCACTAGATAAAATTGTGGGGATTGAAGTCAAAGGGTGGGCAGAGATACAAAGTATAATCGTACACAATAGTAAGAGAAGCAAGGAGCGGGACAGGTAGACAGTCCAGGAGCGGCAAGCGGATGAGGCAAAACTAGTGCAAAAGAAACTAATAAGGTTGTTGTTCAAGCACCAGTGAAGGCACCGGCTCAGGGGGAAAGGACAGGAGATACTAATCAATTTGGGAATGCCACAATTGCAACACTATGGGGTCAAGGAGGACAGGGACAATGGGGTGGGGGACAGTACCCCCAACCCACTGTGGCAGTATGAAGGAGCACCAAGGGTAAAAGGAGGATTTCGGGGAATAAGAGCAAGAAGCTTTTGGAGGGCAGGGTCTCAGGGAGGAGGATTGGGAACATCGCAGTGCTGGTATTGCGGGAAATGGGGGCATTTAACAAGGGAATGCAGGAACAGGCCTGGGATGAGATTTAATTATGGGCCATCACCTCCAAGGCAGGGATTCAAAAGGCCTCAATGAAGGAGACAACAGCAATTTGGGCGATGGGGTCAAAATCAGCCCCCTTATGGGGCTGACAGGCAAGGGCAACATGAGCAGCAACTACAGCAGGTTGAGGGAACACAGTTTAACAGAATGGCAGGGGGAACAGGCTCCCCATTCCAAGGAGTTGCAATGGCGGGGCGGCCCTTTTTCATTCCCCAGGACAAATACATATTCTGATTGGGACAGCCCACAGAAAGCATTTGCATGTCCAATCCTATTGATAACCGCACACCCTGAAAAGAAGCCCTTGGTGGAGGTGGGAATAGGAAACTTAATTTATATTTATAGTAGATTCAGGTGCAACCAAATCATGCATCATGGAGGGGAACTTCATATTATCAGGTAAAACTCTTTACATGCAGGGATTCTCTGGGGATATTTGTATAGTTCCATACACTGAGGAGCTGGATATAAAAGTGGGAGGGGTGGTAGTACGAGTAGTATGAGATAGTATGAGCCCCCTTCTTATATTGAGAGAGTTCCCCTGTGAACTTGGTGGGTAGGAATCTGCTCAGTAAACTAAATAGAAATGTATCAGTCACAGATGAAGGGGTATTGTGTTCCACTCCAGGGATGTGTGCAGCTCAAGCAATCGTAATAATCAATGCAATAGCAAGGGAGTCAGTAGTCCGTGGGGTTCCTGTGGACCTAGATATATTTATTTTAATGATATTAAGGTATTAGTAAAAGCAATGCCTCAAATTGCAACAAAGTGTTGGCAAGTACCTATAGATTTTATTTTCAGACCCATGGTGCCACAAAAGATGGTGGCAGGGACAATATTGTCATTAGATGTATAAGGACTATTAGTATCAGACAAAGGAGTAGTCCTGATTGGAACAGACCAGCACGGGTGCGACTGGCGCACAGTATTATGTATAGAACTGACAGTGTAATTAAACAAAATGACTGATGAGTTATTTGAGGGCATTGAACAAAATGGGGAGATTATTTTGGGAATCTGCATCCCCTGTGATATCATGGTGCAGTATAGGGAGGTATAGTGCTCCCTGATGACAGTGGTGACCCAGTCGTTTTTATTTTTTGAGGACATGCGATATGCGCCAGCACAATTATGGACTGTGAATCCACTTGATGTTGGGTTACAGAGAGATGTGACCCCAGTACATGAGTACATTGAAGTAAGGTGCTTAGCACAAATCATCCAGTATGTGGATGATCAGTTGGGATGTAGAGAAAATAAACATCAGTGCAGGAGGGGTTCTGTTGCATTATTGCAATTGCTGGCTCACAAAGGGTACAAGGGTGATAAAAAAAAGAAGCTATAATGCTGCCAACAGGAGGGACTATACTGGGGACAACTCATTTTTGCAATGGGGAAAAATAAAATTATCAGATAGGGCGACGGCAGTACGCACCGCCCCTAGGCCCAGTACTGTGAAGGAAATGTAGCAGTTTTTTGGGCTTATGTAATTATTATAGGGCATGGATCCTAGACTAAGCAGTCTACACAAGGCCACTGTTACAAAGTCTCAGGGAAGGACAGACAACTTAAAAGTTCATGTGAGTGGACTGACAAAATGACTAGACAATTTGAGGACTTAAATTAATTTATTTTCCCTCTCTGATGAACAGCCCATGCATTGACGGAAGGAGACATATTATATGTTGATGGGTCATAAATGATTGACCAGGGGACGGGACGGACGCACAGAGGGGCGTTAGGGGGGAGAAATAGTGACCACCCCTGTAGAAAGCAAGACCATAGTTCCATACACAGCATTGCCCATATTACAACTGGACCATTATTATCTGGGGAACTGATCAGCCCCAGGTTTAAAGGTGCATATGAGGTGGTGTTCTGTACTCCTCTCACCATCCGTATGAAGGAGTTACATATTGGGTGCATCTCTCGGATGTCCTAAGAGCACCTGAGACAAGGAAACGTTTAGTAAGGGCATAGCCAAAGAAGAGACATTTTTGAGGATCCATGCCAGGGTGGTGTGCAGTGGCACACACCTGCTTTTTTCTTTTTTCATTTTTTCTTGTTTTTTCTTTTGTCACTTTTTATTTCATTTTTCAATTTTTTATTTTTATTTTTTGGAAGATCCAGTATCTAGTCAGCCCTGGTGGAAAAGGGTCTCCCTCTCTCTCTCTACCTCTCTCCCTTTCTTTTTTTCTCTCCTTCTCTCTCCCTCTCTCTTTCTCTCTCTCATTCTGTCTCCCTTTCTTTATTCTTTCTCTTTCTTTTCCCTTTCTCTCTCCTACTTGATAACCTTTTTTCTCCTCTCCAGGAATAAGCAAAGATGGCTGACTGACCTCTCTGTTATATATGGATTAGATTGAGGCAAAAGTAGTTTGTTCTAGGAACTATGTATTATATAAAGTACTATGTTGTTTTGTATGACACTGGTTGTGGTTGTTGGAATGGATGAAGGTATGTTTGTCATATGGGGTGGCCATATAAAGGGGGCGGGGGCAGTTGGAAAATAATGCTAGTATAAATATATCTATGAAACAAAAACACAATCACAAAAAGTCTCTTTTTTTGCTGGCCACCCCTACAAGTTTTCTTAGACGAATGAAACGGGAAATACGAATGACATATGGTTTATATAAGGGGTTGGGCTTTGACAGTATTTCTGACGTCCAGAATGTAGAAACATTGAATAGCTGGTACTCTGATTTGTGCATTGCAGGAAGGAATATAATCAAAGAAAGCTGTTACGTGTGTGCACTCATCCCGCACACATCAGGGGCTCCTAAGGTTTTAGTTCCACATCCATTTCCAATTACAGAGGCACAATGCTGGGTACATCTTGCACTATACGGGATAAAGGGCACATTCCAGGAACATAGTGTGTAGTTGAAGAACATTGATCTAGACCCAGCGTTATGCAATGGCAACACAAAATACCATCAGTGTCTACAAGGACCATATTTTTCCTTGGGAGGTTACTCAAATGACAATGACAAATGGCAGGGCACCACAGTGATGTGCCTGACAGATGGGCTGATCAAGTACAGCAGAGAAGCAATATCCCAAATAGAGACTATGGGCCTCATTACAACTGAGGCAGAACGGGTTAACGGGCTCCGCTAAAGGAGACAGACCTGTGAAACCCGTTCCGCCTCATTACAAGCTCCCCTCGCGGGACCCGGTAAGTAACGCCTGGTCAAACCAGGCAACTTTACCAGGTCCCGCAAGGGGAAGAAGCAGCAAACAACAGGCCGCTCGTAATCGGCCCGTTGTTTGCTCCCTCTCCCATTCCCATTGAGCCCTACGGGGGCTCAAATGGGAATGGGGAAGGTCCTGGCCCGGATTCCTGGAGGGAGGAATTATCGGGCCCTCCAAACACGGAATGGCCCGGTAATTCCCTATTCAGGGAACCTGGACCCGATTTTGGCGGCAGCCATGCCGCCAATAGCGGCATGGGTACCGCCAAAGTCGTAATGAGGCCCAATGTGTGCGTAAATATGGTCCCAGCACATCACAAGGCTGACACGGATTGCAACAATGAAGAAGCCAGTGCAAGTACATAGAGCCATAGACTCAATGAAGGAACAGTTCCTGGTGGCACAAACACACAGTGCAACCACACTCTTGTGATCTCTGGTATGACGAAAGGTACAGCAGCAGTGATGGATTACTACTGGGTTTGTGGCCGACAAGCCTACTTGCAACTCCTACCATCTTGGAGGGCAAGTGCTCACTGACCACCCTGCACTCGGTGCTACTAATAATCCTGGAAGAACACCTTATGGGAGAAGAAATGCCTGTCGAGGTGCCAACAGCCACTCTAGCACCTAAAGAAGCAGAAAGAAGCTTGCAGATCACACAAGAATTTGGTATGCTGTCAGAAAAAGAACAATTTCAGCGGTGGGGAATAATGAAGACCTCAAACTGTCTCAAAAGACTGTTCCTCACTGCTTAGAAGAATAACTGACGAATATCAGCTTTTTAGCTCATCAGAGACTTTCTTTTTCATTTTGTTTGGCTCCTGGGGTCCAAGCAGCTGCTACACTTTTGTACGCCCAGAGGATGCTGAGAATGGGTCACTATCCCACGTCATCAAGGCGGTGCACAATCTAGGTGTTCAAATGAAGAATGAAGGTGGAATTCAGAACACAGATTGGCTATAACTTGCCTTTGATCGGGTCCTCTCATGGCTGGGGGCAGCATTAAACGTACTGATTCCTGTGATCTTGTTCTTCTTGGTTCTCTTCTGCACGTGCCAATGCGATCTCTGATGATGTGTACCTATAGTCCTTAATAGTGCAAAGATGATGGTATCAATTTGGGGATCTAAAACACCTTGCCATACAATAAACAGCGAAACTCAAACTAATATTTCTGTGGTTGCAGATATGTCGGGTGGGGATGAGTTTGTTACTGTAGAAGTAACGAAAGGGGGAAATGTCGGGGAGGAGCTAGCACTTTGGCTCGCACCTTCCTGCACCCCTCAAGCGCTTTACAATTAGACAAGACTTCTAAGGCATGCCCAGTCACTAAATAAAGATAGGTAGTATTTAAAATATAAGGTGCAAATAACCATTCATTGAAAACACATGTACATGTTATTCTGTGTAGTTTTAAAATCAAATCTCAAAGCAATCTCTCTGCCAAAAGGAATGCAGCTTGTGCTACAAATAGACTACATGCATTGCGTGGGGCCCGGCTAGCTCTAGCAGAAAGCACAAGGTAACTCAGCATATGTTCATGTCCATCACAAGCCAATGGAGACTAAAAAAGTTTCAGCATGACATACAGAATACTATGGGGAAAACAGGGTTTTTTGTAGAAATTACTGGACCAGATAAAATATAATTTAATTGAATGAAGAGTTGAGAGAATAGAGGGAAGATGTGTTTATGTATGAATATTTATAACATAGCAAATGATGCTAAGTAAGTGCAAAAGGGTATTCCGGCAGAAGCAGCACTATGTTGAAGTATGTTGGTCTAAATGTAAACCCGGGCATGCAACACTGGATACTACAGCATCCCGTGTATGGCAAGAAGAACAGTTTTGGATGTGCTCTGCCGGTATCCAGTGGCCAAGTCAAGAGTATTTAAGCCCCAGGCCCAGCACCAATCTTCAGGACCTGGGAGTCAGCCACGGACGACAGATGCTGGTCAGAAATGGCTGTCTCCTCTGCCATTCCCCAAGCCTCATGATCTGTAAATATTAAAATGTGTGATCTCTTGCAAGATAGACTCATGGCCTTAATTCCCTAGAGGGGTGTATTTACTCTGGTTTGAGCATGATCAGGGGGTACCCCAATGTATTTAAAGGGTACAAGTATGGCCTACCGTTCAATCTGCAATTTCTGGGGTATTCCATTGTGACAAAATATAGGAAAATATGATTTAAAAACTACTTAAAATCTAAATCAAAGGGGAATGATAAATCAAATAAAGCAACTTGATCGCAAATTTGGTAAATTTTTGCTTATACCTTGTAGAGAATTCTATAAAAGTAAAGCTCTTGCTAGTATCTGCTATGGGCTAGAATTCTGGCCAAAAGAACTAGAGGCGGAGTATAGAGGCATTGAAAGTATGATATGGAGATCTATTCTTTACTTATTGCCCAAATGCGTGCCGCTGCAGGTATCCAATATGAGATCGGGTTGCAATCTATTGTCAGTCTAGTTGTCTGGAGAAAACTATGCTTGCTTAGTGAGTGTGAGACCTCATGCGAGGTGTCATTATATAAATTGCTGGGAACAAATGACACGGTAGAGTTCATGAAGGAACTAAGGGAAGAGTGTGGGATTATCTTGGAAAACCTGGGACAATCCATGGAGGTATTGAAAACTAAAGCGACTAAGGTTCAAAAAGATTAATAGGAACATGGATTGGAAGAGGAATAGATTGGAGATTTTGGAACAGGTGTAATGGAATCCTACCTGTGTAAATTTCCAAGTAAAAAGGTAAAAATTGTGTTGATTAGATTTAGACTCAATGTTCTGACAACAAATGAAATAAATTCCATCCGAAATCAAAGAGAAGGGGTATATTGTATGTGCAGACATTGTAAAATCCTCAGGGAAATGGAATCATTATTCCATTTGTTAATGGAGTGTCCTGAGCTCCTGCCTAATATGTTACAGTATTTTGGAGATTTTGTAAATACGGAATGAGTTCACAGAAATCTGTTTTGGTTAACAGTGTTACACAAGCGCTCAATGTCATTGAAGTTAAGAGTAAAATCAAAGAATGTAAAACATTTTTATGGTATATGGTTGTCTGTACAGTGTATTTTATGGTATCTATGTTAGTGTCTATAGAATGTATTTGAAAATATTTTGTAAACATTTTGTAAATATTGTGTTTGTATTGCTTGTTTTGCAATGGTTTTTATAAACCATATGCAAATAAAGGAAAAAATAATTTGGGCAGCAGTACAGATAATAAATCGTGGAACATCAAGCAATAGGAGGGTGCTACGGCTCCTGAGGGAATTGTCGGCAAGTCCGCTCAGGGGAAACACAGAAGTAAGGGCAAGACACATACCAGGGGTAAGGAATATAGCAGCTGACGCTCTCTCTGATTTACAGCACAGGAGATTTTGGGCTGCAAACCCAGATGCAAGCAATATGACCCCTTTAAGAGCCATTATTTTTATAATTGGGAAAATCTAAGCTCACTCATCAGCACGGCCCTGGCACCCACCATGGAAAGAAGATATAAAGCATGCTGGGAGAGGTTTATTAAGTTCAAGGAAGGATTTCTTAAGGTGCGTCAAGGAGGGATTCTGGTGCGTGCCTTCATCGGGTTGGCTTGGCAATCACAAAAGTCAAGAGCATGGACGGCGTCCCATCTGGCAGCAATAGCCCATTATCACAAATAAGGGGGAGCGGAGGGGCGGTGGAGGACCCAACCAAGGAGCATTATGTCAGGATGGCCATGAAAGGCTGGGCCAAATGAACAGAGAGTAGGGAGGACCCGAGGTCCCCTATAGACATTTTGAAACTTTACAATATAATCAGAAGACTGGCAGGAACGTGCAGGCTCAATTTTGAGGCTGCCATGTTTATGGCCGCCTTTTCAATGGCCTTCTTTGTGGCCTTCAGGATCAGCAAGCTAGTTTCGGACAACAAAGAAGGTGTGGGAAGTGGTTATCTAAAGTTAGAAGATGTCACAGTGTCACAAGAGAAGGTCCAAAACTGATCAGAGCGGGCGAGGTGGACTAATCACCCTCCACAGCATTTGGGGAGCCCATGCTGCCCCATCACCTGCCTAGTGACATACCTAACCATAAGACCCAGAGGAAAGGTGGGATTGCCACTCTTCCTACACACTGATGGGTTGGTGCTGAGCAGGTTTCAGTTTACAAGAGTCATGAACCATGTGTTAAGAGCGGGTCTTTGGAACCCACTCATCCAAGATCGGTGCAGTCACCTCTGCGGCAGGTGTTGGCATGACGTCAGAAACCATTATGAGGATAAGGGGTTGGAGATCAGACTGTTTTAAAAGGTACATAAGGCCACAAAAAATGTAACAATAATCCATACCACACTCCCCATCTATTCTTACCAAACAGCGGCTAGGTGGAGCAGAAAGACATTATGGGTGGTTGGTCACTCGTTTGTGACGAGGGCCAAAGCAAGATGGACACCGGAAGGGGACCAAAAGCCGGGGCCACATTTCAAGGTCGAATGGAGTTCCATGGATGAGATGGTGTCAGCTGGAAGAGCATGTGCAGAGGCTGTTGGCAAGATACCGCAAACCTGACATTTTACTGATACACCTGGGCGGAAACAGAAAACAGAAACAGCAGAGGAGCACTGATGAGAGAGATGATGAGCACCCTGCAAGTACTGGGGGCCCGGTTGGAAGACTCCGAGATCATGTGGTCCGAGATCATCCCAAGAAAAATATGGAGGGGAGCAGATTCCAAATCAGCAGTAGAAAAGTCTAGGAGAAAGTTGAACGGATCAATGGCCAAGTTTTGCAAGGGCCGGGGGTTCACACAGATCAAACATGGCCTGATCAATCTGAGGTCACCCGAATACTATGAAATGGACAGGGTGCACCTATCAAAAGCCGGCATGGATCTTTTCTTCTGTAACTTATGCATAAAACTAATGGAGCTATCAGGATAGAGCTTGGGGGAGCCAATGATGGACGTGGATCCATCAGTGGCATGGCATTGTGTAAGCGACCAGTGGCACTGTAAGGACTACAAATGAGCTTGGAAAATCAGGAGGCGTTTTCGCTCCTCCCGGGATCAGCGCCCCCTTTGAGGTAAAGCGGTGAGGGTGTTTGATGAATGTGAAAGGGCTCAGCTTGCCGCAGCAAAAATGGCACTCCTCCACCCCTGGACCACTTGCAAGGTCAGGTGGGACATGGACAAGGGCGGTTGGGGGAGCTTTGGCCTAAATTGGAGTTGGTTGGAAACATGATGGGAAAGCAAAAAAGAGATGAGTCAGTCGGCTGGTTGCCTCACCGGGGGAATAATTCTCCAAAGAATGTTTTACTGTGATGACAATCGTATAGTTTTGAAGTAGATGAGTGATGTGATGTGTTATAATAAACCTGCAGCCTTTTATGCCACAAAGAAACAACCGTCTCCAGCAGTTATGTTACACATGGAGGAACACAGGGGTACTAAACAGAGATGTGGAAAATTGGTTATGGTGTTATATGGGGACAAGTGCCCAGGTTATGGGAAATAATTTCAAGAAGGTGATGGTCTTCTCCTGCCAGAGGTGAACCACCTCACCAGCTCATTTCTTGATTTAGAAATACTGCTTTCAGACCGGAGATGAGTGAGCACAGGGACGGCCAGGCCAGAAACAGGACAGCACGGCTGAATTGGGGTGTGTGTGTGTGTGGTTGAGGGAGAATGTTTGTAGCATGGTGCGGTGGGGGCTTGGGTAAGTTATGTGTAAGGGTGATTGAGTGGGGGTCGAGGAGGAGTGTTTGAGTCATGGAAGGGAGGGGTGGTGAGTGAGTGAGTAAATGTGTGCTCATCTGTTAGTGTGTGTCTGGGTGCATATATGTGTCTGTGATAGAAGGAGTTTTGGGATAATGTATTTGGCAGCAGGCGGGAGAGCACTGGTGGTTTGGGAGTCGATTATTATTTTAAGGTGAGAGGGAGGGGGCATTTGGCTAAGTTGAGTTTAGGGCGGGGAACCCCCACTCCCAAAATAGCGATATATGTCGCATATTGAGAGCTGTATCAAACTTGTCCAAACAAATTTCTCTTTTTGGTGTGCAGAATTTAATATTCGACAAGATTACATAGAACACCATTTAAAATAGGATATTGTTGATCCCCAAAGATGCGCAGAACCGGTTGCGCTGGGATAAAGTTGATAGAGCCCTGTAGGGGCAATAGATTATAGTATCTTGGAAAGTTATCCTACGACGATGTAATTCCTTAAGTGGAGTAATGGAACGTTCATCTGCAAGGCCGTGTCATGCCTGCTTGGAGGTGCAGTCAGCATATGGTGATCTTTTGAAAGATCCTATTTTCCAAATTAGCAATTGCACTAACCAATGAGACATAGAATGAAAACCTGTGCCTGATAAAGAGCCAGGAGGTTTGAAACACTTGTTGGCTGGAACTTGAATTAAATTAACCCTTATCCTCAACAAACTAGTCATGCTTGATTTCCTTGATACCATATTAAACTCCCAATTGAACGAATTGCTCACCATGTGCGGTTTTGGCCAGGGTTCACCCCTCATTGTTTGTTGATTCCAATTTGGAACTGAAGGGCACCGTCTCCCCGTCACACGCAGCAGGCGCTGTACTAGAATATTCTAGTGCCCTACCCTGGTTCTTTTACCTCCTCAGATGCTGTTTCACCATATCTGGACTCTAATGCAATCGTTTCAAGTACCACCTAAAAGCCCAAATAAAAAATGCAGAACTAGAGCATTAACACAATAGAATCCTGCAGGTCTGAACACATGGTACATTATTTATTTAATGGGTTTTTTATAACGTGCCAAATACCATACCCGAGTTTGGTTTCTATGTGCAGATCCGGGATTTGAACCTATGTTGCTCTGCGTGATCTTGCTTCCAAGACCAGCGCGTTAAACTCCTGAAGCCTGAGAGGTCCACTGTACCACAGTTCCTGATGACAGCACAGCCCCCAAGACGGGTGGATTCAGAACATGAAGGCCTGCCCAGAGCAGCCAGTAAGGATGGACCAGAATTCAGCCAGCGCTCAATCCCAGGACATTTTAAGATGCATGTGGAGATATTCCAATCTTTTACTCTCAGATTCTTAATATAAAAATTTTGCATAAATGTTTTTTTCTGCTGTTAATAATAATTTCCCCACGTAGGGTTACACTTTGAATGCATTTTCTGGTTTTCAACTGCATTGTCATCTTTGGCTTCGTTAAGAGACAACAATTCTTTACAATCAAAAGTTTTTATTTCACAACAGCAAATAACAACAAAATATGGCATTAATCTTTAAATCATACACCTTGTCAACCAAAGTCAAAACATACGAATCAGTTCATCATAAACTACCTCTAAACATCCTATATTAGAAAAGAAAGAGGTGCGTAAAGGGGGAAAAGAAGAAGAAAAGGAAGAAAGGAAAAAGAAAGAGAACAACAAAGCCAAAGACTGCAAATTACAAAAGCAACAATCCATACAACAGAGACAACAATTCTTGAATGGCAGTGTGGTTAACATGTGGTCCCATCTCACAGGTTCCATCATTTAGATACCATTGTTTTATTCAGTGGGCCTGGGCTCGATTGTCAATGTATTGTTAAGAATATGTGGGCATGATCTTAGATGCCTATGTTACCAATTAAGCGGTCCTGTATGAATTGTATTAGAGCAAGCAAAACTGAAAGGTAGCCGATTCAGGAATATAACTGGTTAACAGAGGAAAATAAATGAATGGCACCATCCATTGGTAGGGGAAATTCTTAAATGTGTTGCAATGTTGTCAGACATTTCGGAATGATCTGCAGTGGGACAGAGATGTAAACATTGCGAGATTGACTGATGTGTGAAACGAGTGAGGCGTGTAGCCATCTTCCTTGTTCATCAATGCCTGTGTGGCCAGCGATAAGTTTGCTTTTTTGAAATCTGCAGCATCACAGGTTCTCATTGTCATGCAAACACCACATCTTCTCCAACTCTCTGCATTCTGTTAGCATTACCAAGCCAGTAGACCCAGGGATTCCATGATGTGGATAAATCACAGCAACTGCTTCCAAGCAAAGGTTATTCTTTCGGTTATTGATGACCAGACGTTTCTAGAGCAGTGGAAACGATTATAGCTTGACATTTTTAATCATGATGTATCAATAGAACTGCCAGAAAATCAGTGGGGTCTACATTTTTTGTCAAGGTTGCCAGGTGTTGAATTGATCAACTGGACTATTGCAGAAATTAGTGTATGCCCTTTGGTCTTCACAGTGTTTTGTTATTATACTTACCCTAAACATCGATAGTACTGGGTCAACAAGTGGCATGTTTAGTTTCTGCATGTTCACTTGCACCAGTGAGCTCGTTACCTTTGTGGTAGATCATTCCGAACCTCAAGGCCTAAGAATGACCACTGTATTCCCTAGCTCCCTTCCCGCCTTGAAGCGCTTTCAGGCACTTCACTTGTGTATAAGCGGTGTTCAAATAAACAATTACAATTAGTTTCAGGTTTTATTAAGCAGGGTGGAACCCCAGGAATTGATTTCATATAATGGTTTGTTTCGCAGAAACTCTAGGGAATTTTACAGCATTGTCCTTCTACAGGAAAGGTCACCAAACGAGCTATCTTCATGATGGATTCCATGTGCTGCCCGCAAAGGATGCGGACTATGAAAAGGTGCGGTCTTAGATGATCTGCCAAGGGCGCAGAAATGCAGATCCTGTACAACAGTATTGCAACGATGGTTAGACTGTGCTGTGGAAGACCATGCTTCACAATGGGCTTTAGGAGCACTTTGACTCAGTAGCACACATTCCACCCCAATATGCCGTTCTAGAAGCCAACACCATCATTGTAGATAAAAGTGGATAGTTGTGAAGGTGGTATTCCAAAGTGGAGAGATTACCTACATGCAGGGTGCTTGCATACAGCAACACTCTATACATCGATCAGAAAATGTGCCAATTGAAATAGCTGCAGTCATTCACGGATCACCAGTTGCAAGGATCTTTTTGAAGATTATAGTCAAGTAATCCCTTTTCAGTCCAATAATGGAAAAGCATCACTTATGCCTGAAACAGGGTTTAATTGACGTCATGCACAAGAACCGGATTGTATAACAGGCAAATAGGCTTGGATTTCCCCATAATCAAACATTGTGAGAAACAGGGCTCTGTTATTTCAACGAAAACATTGTGAAATAGGGGTTGAAAAAAAGGTATAGAAACGTGAACATACAATAAGCTAAACACTGTAATAAAAAGCCTTATTGGTTTTAAGCTAATGTCTGAGGAAGAGATCAGCTTTCTTTTGCTCTATTTTCCTTTCTAGACTTCACCCATCACACCATGCATCCCCTTTTTACTGTTTAGAATTTAACTTCTGGTAAATTGGAGACTTTGGTTTCTGATTTATAAGTGGTTTTTAAATATTTGCTTAAGTTCAACATTGGTACATTAAATTATTATTTCAAAAAAGCATATATTTTTGTTAATGTATTTTATGCTGTAACTTTTCTGCATACTGTGCCACAACGGTGCTATTGATTTATATAAAGTGATCAAAATAAGTAAAAATAATGTGGCCATTTCAGCATAATCTCGGAAGCAGCATTGCAATGTTGGCATAAGGTTTGCTAGCCTTCTTAGAATAACCAAAACTTCAGCAAAGGTTCAAGGTTATTTTTGGTAGCCATCAATGCTTGCGGAAGCACAAAAGTATGTCCAATGATGTGAAAACTGTTGCTTAAAACCAGACAAGAGAGCACTTCAAGGGGGGTCCCCTCCACTGGTTTCACCCAAATCCTAGTGTTCAAATGGATTTTAAGAATCAGTCCTGTGAGCAGATTCTGAGAGGAAACCCTATTCCGATGAACAGGGATAAACACTAATATCTAGCTAAACTATGCGGGAAGTGGGATTGAACAGCAAGGCTTAGATTTAGGAGAGCCTGAAAGTGGTGAAGGGTTCAGTTAAGCAGATACAGAGCACTCTTAATAATAACAAGTTAGACAGTATATATACAAATAGAGTTATTTATTTAGGCCTCAGAACTATTCTATACACATTCACATTGATGTGCTCTGTAAGTGTAGCAAAGCAAGCGAATAAAGGAATAGAACCAAGTAAGTAATGTAAAGGTGCAGTCCCCAAAGGTAATCTAAAAAATAACACAAAAGTAATCAAAATGGGAGTGCACATCTTGCAAGACAAAACAGCTTTTATTTGCAAATACGGCTGGGAGATTGTCAGACAGCTGCGTGGAAATGAACTGAGAACCAACTCAACACGACACGTCCGTGTTACAGTATTAAAGGCGGGAAACCGCAAAATTAGCATATTCTCTAAATGCAACATTGGTTCTAATTCTAACAATTTAATAAGCTCTTCATCATCAAGCCCCTAAAGAACACTATACATTAAACATTATGACTGGGTGTTTCCTTTCACATGACAATTTACAAATACCACCCCTCAAACATGACCTAATTTCATAGATGAAAAGGCCACGGTGCCCTTGGTTGGCACTCTTCATGGTGCAATTGATAAAAAAAGCTCTGCCTTGATTGTACAGTGACACCTCAGGCAGCTCGGGCTGTAGCATCTCACTGAGACAGACCAATCATACAGTGCGTGGAAATCAGTGAGGTCATAACCTTATTGCATCCCATGGAACACCACAACATCACAATCGCTCCCCCGTAGTTGGCCCTCATGCCTTCCGCCCCTCAGACCTGCAACTCCCAGATTGATGCATTTTGCCAACTCTGGGTCTGACCTTCTAGTTATCGTCTCACAATGAATAGCTATATGAAAAAACATGTGTGCGGCCCTACTCCTAGAAATGAATTTATTTGTTCTACCAAGGCACTTTTACCTCTCAACCAAATGTGGGGGCGCTGTGCTCAAATCTTCATTCTTCAGTTTGGCAAAGCTACTGTGTGGGCTTTCTCTTGCGTCTCAATGTGTCCTTCACAACTTTATTTCATTCAGCTATCGCCTGAGGAGACACCTGCTGTCTCAAGTCTCATTTCAGGCTCCTGAGAACGTTCTCCCTTGCAAAGATTATCTGAACACTGTTTGGCATCTCTTTCCATCCTGACCTTGGCTGCTTTAATCCTTCTGGCCAACAGCAAAATAAAACTCAATTAAATGACCATAACTCCAAAATGCAGCCTCGCACACTAGAATGGCAAGAATCTGCAGCATTTAGCAATGGTGTATTTTAACATGGCAGACATCTTGCTCAATACAACAACCACACTTACTAAAACTCAATCTACACAATCCAAATAAATCCAAACTACTTAACCTAATCTAATAATACAAGTGTGATGAAAAGAATACAACGGAGTCAAAAGTGCTTTGCTACACATGTGTTTTTCTATGCAGCACACAGGCTAAAAGCTCACTTAAGCGTGGCAAAGCTACATCTACTTTAAATACATTGTCACACCACGGAAAACATGCAACACCTACGTTACAACCAGGGGTCTGATGCCTGCGAAAAAAAAATGTACTTGCTCACACCTTTAGGATGTTGGACCTGCATGTTTACAGTAAGAGTTTTAAAAGTAGTAGGTGTGGAAGAAGGAAGTTAGCAAACACCATACAAAACTGTACAATTTAATTTCTGCTATGTTATGTTACTTGGCATTTATATAGCGCTTTATGTATCACTGGTATGACCTCAAAGCGCTGGTAGGTTGAACGCCCTCGGGAACCGCAGTTCAAGTCAGTAGTGAGAGAGAGTGTCGTATGGTGTGTGGTCGCACCGGTTATGTGTGTAGCTGGTGTGGTTGTTGCATGATAGCTGCTTCTTAGCGGTCCGTGTGATGCTGAGGAAATCAGTTGGATGTGTTAATTTCTGGAGGGTAGACACTCAGACTGAGTTCTGGCTGTGTTAGGCCTGAGGAGACGCCTAAGCTAGCCGGAATGTGCTCAGCTAGCTGTGTTTTATTAAGATGTGTTCGTGGTGTCATGTTAGTATGAGAACAGCTGGGCCGAATGTGTCAGAGCATAGCTGTGTTCTAGTTGAATGACGTTGTATAGGAGAGAGTAAGCATAGTAGTGTGATATGGTGGTGTATCAGTGAATCGCTTGCGGCCAGGCACGAGAGCAGGACAGGGGGGCTTACATAGCAGCATACATATATAAAGTGACAGGATGGATAGGGTGACATGGGGATACAGGTACATAGCAGTCGTTCCATCCGCTGCAGTTGTTCCATCCACTTCATCCGTTCCATCCGCTACATAAGTGTCATGATGCCTACCCCCAGGCATCCGGACCAAGCCCATCAGCCCCAGGAGCAGGCATCTAGACATTTAGTAAAACCTCAGCGGCCCCGGCTAGGGGCTATCTGGGTTCAGTCCTGGCGCATTAGGCGCCAGGCTCATAGTAGGAATCAGTCCTGGCGCCTAAGGCGCCAGGCTCAAAGTCATTACTTACCTCAGACAGACCATGCTGCAAATGACTCCAATCCAAATGAAGCCTGAAAGGGACTATTTTTCTACAGTGACTATTTTTTACTCGGGTGTGGTTCTAGGGACTTCTTACCTGGGACTACTTTTGAGGCTATTTAGACCACGCCCGACCAGCAACACACGCTTCACGTTATTCTGCATCCAGCAGCGTAACACTCACCGTGCCTGCAGCCTGCATCCAGTCTTCTGCCACGCCCGCCTCGTATCCAGAGCTCCTAAAACAAAGAGGAAAGAAAGGGACAAGGTTAGAAAACAAACTTATTTCTATTCCACACCTGATTCTGGATCCATCTTGTCTCTGGACCTGTGAAGAACATCATTTCTGCACGCGCCGCACCTCCAGCTGCAGTGCCGCGCCATACTCACCAGTCTTCACAGCATCCTTCGGGTCGGCGCTGCCTCCATCATTTCTTCGCCGAACTTCGGCAACTAGGAGACAAAAGAAAACCACAAGGTGAGCCGAGGGAACCAACAAATATAATTCTTACCACCATAGACTTACCTGATTTACCACCGGAGGCATCCTTTTGTGACTCTCCATATTTTCACGTGCCACATCTGTAAAGAGAGACAAAACAACACAACATTTACCGGACAGCGCCGAGTAATACAGACTCTTAACTGAGCGCCACCAGCTGCCACAAGAGCATCTTTTCACCAGCCAGCTGCAAGACAAGAAAGGAAGGGGGAACAAGAGTGAACATCGGACATATTGAACTCTATTAACTTAATACTTACTGGTCCTCACCAGGAACCTCAGAGTCAATACTCTCCGGAACTCTCCCAAGCCTTCAAACCAGTGAAGTAACTGGAATCGACGCGCCCCTGCAAATCCACGCAGGATGGAGAGCTCATCTTTCAAGAATATAAGGTGAGATTGCTGTGAAGGCATTTCGGAGGTGATTAGTTGGGGATGACTGTGGGGGTACCATCACTTGAAGCCACCAGTGGCTAAATCCATCTCTCCATTTGCAGGAGAATATTTCTACGGGTTAAGCAGACAAGATTAGGAGGGCAGATCCAGTCAGTCATCCCTGCACTATGCAACACGTGGGTGGAGACCGCAGCTGTCCGGGTCCGACCGACGCCCCTGTGGGAGCCAGGTGAGCGTAACAATACGTTCCATCCACTTACATCCGTTCATCTAACCTTAAGAAGTCCTTCCCTAGCTAGAAAAGAAGGGTTTGGTGCTATTAGAGTTACAGATCCCAATAGAAGTCTTTTCGGGAGGCTATGAGTCTCTATAGGAAGATTGCAACAGTGTTAGCTTTAGTCAACATGTAGTTGTACGTGTTCTAAAGTTCAGTAAAAGGAAGGACAGTCTTTAAACAAAAACCCTCGCCCAATACAACCACCTTAGGGGATACCCAGGGGCGGATACCAGGCCAGAACACCAACATTCAGGGCTAGGTAAGAAAGGGTTAGGGCTAAGATTTTATGCCTATGGATCATTATGGAGACAGTGGCAACCAAAAGAGGTTTGTGTACTCCGATTAACTCAGGGACCAGTGTAGGTGAAACTGAAATTGCTGGGCTGTCTGGATTCAGGCTTTGGTTCCACTGGAGGACGCCCAGTGGTCGCAGGCGCAGACGTCACTTCAGTTGTCAGATTCTTGCGTGCGTCTAATTTGTGGTTCTGAGCTCTGATGGATAGGATTCTGAACATCTGGACGCTTAGGACTCACCAACGTTGATACCACCACTACAATGATGACCTCAGAAGGCATCCAGGATATTACACAGGCAGCGAGCAACAATGGCAACTTGAAGAAAATGCTGTCAGGCATCCCTTGTGGCGGGAACAAAGGCACTGGTCCTTCAAGGCCCCTCTTCATGGTCGAGATCCACGTCCTCAATTTTTCCATAAGCTGAAGATATGCAAATTTCTGTTGCTGTGAAGAAGACCAGTAGGACAGCTGGCTAGATCACATGATGGTTTCCGAGACTGTTTAGAGCGCTTCCAGCACAAGATCTTCAAGCAGGTAGAGTTCGGAATTGGTTGTTCCCACCTGCCCATGGGTGGAAGCACTGATTAAGGTCTTCCTGAGATCTGTAGGGACAAGGTTTCACTGGCAAGTGAAGAAAGGGCTGATGGCCATTGTTGCACAATGAGTTCTGGTTCTTCAGCATGCTGCTCTCCTTAGTACGGGTCTTGGCTCACCAATATTGTTACAAATTGAGAACATATGTTTCTTGCTCGTAATGGAGGTGCGTGATTTGTTAGGAGTTTCTGAATGGACTTTTGTTATGATTGCTTTCATGCAGATATTAGGTTACCATCAGGTTGTCATCCTCAAACATGTGGGCAAACACAATCTATCAAGTGCCCTTCACTGCTATTGCTCAGACTAGGAAACACATCAATAGATGTCGACTTTCTTTGTTAGTATACATTCAATCACATAACTCACTCTTGCCTACAGCTGTTGCTATTTCCTGTGACTATGATTATCACACTAGAACACTTGACAGAGTAAGTACCCCCAAACAAGTAGAGGAAAGGCAAGATTATCTAGACATGCTAAAGTGGGCTTGACACAATTTAACTAGGGAAAGGGAAACTATACAAAGCACACTGACTGTAAATGAATACAAGCATTAGGTAGTGTGGTCACTAACATGAATGTCGTTTAATGTTTCAACCAAGATACATCCCTCAATTTGCAATTGAGGATGTGATCAGTCTTGACATGCATGATTTTACAACCTATCTCTAACTTAATTCTCTCATACTGCCTGCAAGTGGCTGGTATACCAATTCACCACTCAAAGGTTTGAGTAAGACTGCCCACAAGTACCTGTCCCAGAAAATTGAAAGAACAAAATCCAGCAGACCAATAAGATCCCTCCATGCCCACAAACTAGCCATACTGAGAGTGAAAAGAACCCAAGGAGCAGAGGGGAGTCAGCTTCCCAGCATTCGCAGTTAACCACTGGAACTCCATCCCAAGCAGAAGTAAGAGCAGAGAACTCATACTGGGCCTTCCAAAAAACCTTGAAAACCTGGCTCTTTGCCTAAACTACTGTCAACCAGGATATTACCCTGCATGAAATCTATGTCCTGAACTTCATTTCTGAATTGAATGTCTTTTCCCAATGGTTACTGATATACCCCCTTTTATGAATGAAGCTTGTGTATAATTGTAACTGGTCTGCAACAGTGCCAGGGTGCCCGAGGGTTTAGGTGCTCTACAAATGAAAACATAAATAAATAAATAAATACTACATGAAAGGGCAACAGGTGTTCGCTCTTCTACATCTGAGGCAAACTAGTATGGCTCAGGTTGGGAGAAATCCTGTTGTCAAACTCTTTTGGGCCCCCCAGCACTCGTTCTGCACGCAGCCAATTTCTGGCTCTAATACCTGTGTCAGTGAACTATGCCTTATCAGAGCCCCCTGTGTCCATCAGCAGGAGGGAATCCATTACGATTATCTGCTTAGTAGTCATCACTACTCCTAGGAACTCTTGATCACACCTCAAGGTCATCACGCAGCTACAACATGACTTGATGTGATACCACCACCATGCTAGTAATAGATTCCAATAAAGTTCTGCCCGCCAATAAGAAGCTCTTTTCCCTTCATTCAATTGCATTTTATTTTGAAACACTAAAACCTATGCAGTAATGCCAACAATCACTAAACTAAGCCTGTTTGGACAGCTCTCGCTGCAAGGGGCAATTCCTTCTGAGAATGACACATTGAATGCTCTCTTTCACAGTGCTTAGCGGCACGAAAAACCCTACTATGCATTGGTTTGTAAATGGAAATTTGCTTTTCAGAGGGTGCCATGGTCCGAAGCAGGGGACGTTGAAGTTGCAGCAGTATTGCGTATGTTTGCATCAAAACTTACATGTATAAAGGCTATTTTTAAGCAAAGGCTGGGAGAGAAGAGGTTGGCAATAAGCCACCCATCTAGGAAGGGAACACTAATCCTAGTAGGATCACTTTATATACTGCATCCTTCCAGGGGCAGGATAGGTCCACTTAATATAGTATTATATTGCAATAGAAGTTTGAGATGTTACATTCTGTGATATAGTGGATGGCCTATAGGATCCGAATGCATAGCACTATTCCTGATAATATCTAAGATTTAGATTACCTTTATTTTGACGTATTAAATAGACAAATGCCAAATGTACCAGATTAAAACCTAATCTCAAACTAGAAAACCTGATACTCCACAACTCTCACACATGACTAGTTTCCTGCTATATATCATGCTATTCCAAGTATTTTTTAAAAGGTGCAGTTCATTCCTGCAATTATCGTCTCTAAAGTCTTTGCACATAAGCAACACATTACGTCCTTGGCAGTCTACTTCTCCAGACCTTTAAAGGGCATGATCTATCTAAATGGTGACCGAACATTTAATTTCCTTCATTATACCTAGTATAGCCTGTGGTGGGTCGGAAGAAGGAGTTGGACATATTCTGGACATGTTGACTTTCATTTAATTAAATTAGAAAGAAAATACCTCTCTCTTCCTATTGCCAGACGTGTGTCCCTGCCTTCCTAAAGTGACTAACAGTGCTTGTCTGTCATCGGGAAGTCCAAAGTAAATGCCCTCAGTCATAAACCTAACTCTACATGACCCTGCCATTACTACAAACAACAAACAACTAAAGTTAGCCAAGATAATGTCTCTTACCTCCTGGTCGTTTCCCTTTATGCTTTCCTTGGCGGTGTCTTTCTCTCAGGGGTTTTATCTTAGCTCCTTACATTTTCAATAAACAAAATCTCTTAGGTTTTGTAAGATTTTACCTCTGTTAGGTATCCTCCTCTCCTGTGTTTTCTCGACTGGTTTCTTTCTCTTGTTATTTAATTCACTTGGCAGTTTCAAATCACATACTCTCTCTCTTCTTGTGACTCACTCATCCCAGTTATATCCAGATCTCTTCTTAAAGAGATATTTTTTATGAAAGGCAGTGCAATGTATGCAGAAATGATGGGTGGTCTAGAGAGTCCTTGCATCCTAAGAGGGAGTCACTGCCAGTGAGGTCCCACTTGCTCAGACTCCTAGTGAGGGTCTTGCGGAGCAGGTTCAACTTCCTAGCCTCAAAGAGGCTGGCTCACCCCTGGGGAGAAGGGACAAATACTTTTGATTCGTCATAAGCCCAACCACCACTTGATCCCTCGTGTTTTCATAAAATACATCCACGTATAATTTACATTCTTTTAATTCCTGGGTACACCATTTCAAACTTCCTTCCATTTCTCTTCCAATTCTTGTTCTGACTTCTTCCTTCCTTTATTTTAATTTTCCTCCAGCAGACTAAGGTCTAATGATCCTGGGGCAGAAACACAATATGCCCTTAAACTTGGAGGAGGATGGAAGCTCTGAGAGCACTGTGGTGATTTGGCACATTACAAAAGCTCAATTACTAATTCATTATTCATGCACAACTAAAGGTCACAATAATGTAATGTGAAAACCTATTCAAGGTCTGTGCATACTAGGAGCAGCACATAATATGCATCAGGGTTTGACAGGCTAGTTTGAACATTTTGCTGTACTCCTAAACCTGCCTTGCATTCTGACACCAAAACCTGAGACGAGGAAATGGGCTGGTCGTCAGCAGAATCCTGCTGAATATGGAAGTTGCCAAATCCCAAGGTCCGGTTGTCGTCCTGTCTCTTCCGTGCAATGCGTAGAGAATACCAGCAACTTAGATCATTCCCTAAATTGATGAAGTTCTCAATCAACATTTTTACTGAAAAAAAAGACCAGGTTATCAATCATATTTGCAGCAGGCCCCGTACACATATGTGTGTGCATCAGACCCTTTCAACTCGCACTTTCAGCTGAGGGTTGATCTCACCTTGTAGACACTGGCCAAAAACCTGAGAAGAATTCCTGAAGTCAAGGGTGCAATGGCTTAGGACTACACTTTCTAAAACCATATGCTGGCAATTTCCTTTGACATGGACTAAAATGGACAATTCAATATATTTTCTAGATGCAAAGACAATTGGATTATGTCCAATAAATTGATCACAGAATCTTTCAGGGCAAAGATCTCTACCATCTGGTGGATTTAATGGGAGGTTGAAGGATCAAATACTTGGGAATTCTATTTCTGCACAAAATCATGAACATGCTACAGCCCTGGGCCCATCGTTTGTTTGTCCCCCTTCCAGAAGGTTGTGGGATATGGCACAGCCTAGATTTGGGCCTTTAAAGGGCTTGAAGAAGAGTAATCAAAATTATAATACTACCCATGGTTCTGCATGCATTGAACATGTACACATGAACCAAGAATTGTTCCTGTTGTACATTAGTGAAGATGGCATTCAAAATAAAAAATGTGGAGGGACACTCAATGTACTTTAAATCAAAATCATTGGTCAATCCCGCAATATTTAGATATGTGTTCATTGTTCTATGAATCAATCAACATTTCTTTTGTTAATCAAATGTTTTAATATTCCTAGATCATAGAACTATAGGAATACATTTATTCAAACATATCACAAAGAACAGTATGTACATTTAAGAACAAAACTCTTTATATAAAAAAAGACATACATTAAAAATCAAAGGAAAGAACAGAATAGCAAGACAACATATAAATACTCAATTGGCTAATAGCAATGGATAAGTCTTTTTGAAGCATTATTAGGAACTCAAAATCTCAAAGGCTCCATATGCACCAGGTTTTTTCAAGGTTAAAGTCTGCCCATAATTTCTAATTTAACCAAGTCACACATTCTCGGATTCTTTTCATATCAAGGATGTTATTTTTTAAACAATCCAAGTCGAGAAATAGCTGTCACGACCCACACTCTGAAGACCCCCTGGCCAACCTATGGGACAGGGAGAGTCTTGGTTCCAATCCCCACTAAACCCAAGAAATTGCAGCCTAGGCCTTCTTGGGGCCAGTCCTGGAGCCTTTGGCGCCAGGCTCATGTTTGAATATGGACTTGTGCTTGGGAACTACTTTTCATTAATGCCAGTCATGTGGCGGCATCCTCATAACCTGGATCCTTGAAACCAGGCATGCAGTGTAGTGTTTTTGGGTGTGGTACCATGGGGACTATTTTACCTGGACTTCTTTCTTGAAGCTATTTAAACCACACCCGAATAGACAGACACGCTTCGCGTTAGTTTGCATTTGTGCAACGTAACGCTCAACGTGTTCAGCTTCAGCCACGAACCTCGGAACAACAGCACCTGCAAAGGAAAGGAGAAGACATTGTGAGAAAAGGCAGCAGCTTACCTGAACTTCATCGCCAGCGGTCCGCAGCTCTCCCGACCATCATCCTGGAACCAGCGCTCCTTCAGATCGACGGACCTGTAAAAGAGAAGAAACAAGGCATTAGACATTGTACAATTAACAAACTGTGCCGAAAGGCTTACCTCGCCAGCCGCTCCTCAATCAGCATCACTACGGAAATTCCATACTCCGGCCGAGTACCACGACCTGTGGAGAGGAAAAGATAACAGGTTAGCAAAGGCAAGGCATCTTAAGCGCAGCGCATAGCGCCTACTCACCGCATCGAGGCGCTCCAAAAACACCCATACGTACCGGCGAAACACAGATTCCGCCTTGCCACATATTGGACTTCTGTGTACATAGGAAGAAAAAGACATTGTTAAAAGGCATGCAAGAAAAGCAATATTCACAGCAATAAGACCTACCTGAAAGACTCAAGACGGGCCGGCATCAGTGAAGCAACTCGATCGCCATTGCCCACCAAGCACAACGCGCCCCTGCTAAGACAGCAGGACGGAGAACCCGCCAACATCTAAAACAAGGTGAGGAGAAGTCCAGAAGGGTCGCAGACCAACAGGGAGGTGGGAGGCTGTTTACCCCGGTTGCCCAGTCCTGAACATAGCTTACCTATATTTGAGGCAGAACTCTTCCGCTGGTCGCATCTGGGCATCGCAAGGAGGGACATCTGAACCCCAACTGCTGGGTGGCGCCCCCGTGGAACCAGGTGAGCGTAACATAGCTTCATATTTAACCAGGTCAACAACACGTATATCAAGTATACTTTGATTTTGAGCATGTACTCCAAGTTCATCTGGAATGATAATGATCTCCTGATGGCAGCTGCAGGTCCTGGCTGAGTCTACTGGACATACTGCTGTCTCAAACTGGACACCTGTTAGACAGAAAAAAAGATGATCACCTGTGGATGAGCATCTATTGAAAAAAAAGGAAATGCCAAATGAGACCAGTTTCTAAAATGTTTCAGAATGCCACTCCCAGAAAAGATGCTGAACATCCTTAGACACAGAGAGGGTCTTCTAGAAGCGGTTATGAAAATACAAGGCAAATGTATTATGGCTGAGAGCTGTTACGCTCACCTGGTATCCACAGGGATGCCACCCAGCCGGGTTACTCGCTGGTATGCTTCTCAGCTTTGCCCTGATGTGGTCTGCGGGGAAGGTTCTGCTTGTGGTAGAATTAGGCGTGCTCTCCGTCCTTCCTTCTTTGCAGGGGCGTGTTTTCTTTCATGGGCGAGTGCAGTGCAGTTACTTCACTGACGCCGGCCTGTTTGAAATTGTTCAGGTAGGTCTTATTGCTGTTCTTTAGTTTTGTTGCTATCCTGCATGCATTTCTTTGTTTAAAATTTTTCTTTTTTCCCCTTAGGTATGCAGAGCTTCAGCGCAGTGAACTGGCTTAGTTGAGCCCCGCTGGTAAATGATGGCGCATTAAGGGCGCTATGATGCGGTAAGTAGTGATATGCGCAGCGCTGCAAAGTCTTGCCTTTGCTAACCTGTGTTTTCCTTTCTTGTAGGTCGCGGTGTTCTTCAGCGCGAGTGGAATGTCCGGAGTGGTACCAGCCGAGAGGCTACCAGCCAGGTAAGCCTTTTGAGCAGTTCGTAATTTGTAAATGTCTCTACAGCTTTCTTTAATGTTGCCTCTATCTTCCTCTTTCAGGTTGTTCTGTCCGGGAGGCGTGCAGTTTCGAGGAAGCTGTTCTCAGTAGCTGCAAGTGTTTAAAGATGAAGACTGCAGGTAAGATGCTGCTGCTAATGATGTTCCTTTTGTCTGCTTGCAGGTTCTGTTTCTCCGAGGTACGAGGGAATTGCTGGACATGGTGAGCGAAACGCTGCAAGCTGCAAAGTAACACGAAGCATGTTCTGCAGTCAGGGTGTGGTTTATATAGCCCAGGTAAAGTAGTACCAGGGAAAGTAGTTCCAGGCCTGCCACACCCAAAAAACTAGACCGCATAGCTTGGTTCTTAGGGAACCAAGCTATGTGGATGCCTCCATGTTGGCTGACAATACAATAAAGTAGTTCCCAAGCACATTGTTGTTCATGGTGTATGAGCCTGGCACCATAGGCGCCAGAACTGGCCCCATGACGGCCTTTGAAGAGGATGCCAGGCTCTAGAGGCACGAGTCCGGACTCCACCTGGCCAATGGGTTTGCCAGAGGGGGTTTTGGGTGAGGGTCTTGACAGCACTCCCCCCTAAGGCCCAACCCATGGTGTTCCTTCTGTCTGGCCCAGGTTTGGTTGGGAAGTTCCGATAGAATTTCCTGATTAGACGTGGTGCGTGGATATTCTCACTGGGCTCCCAGGGTCTATCTTGTGGTCCAAAACCTTTCCAATTGACAAGATAATATAGCTTGGTCCTAGAGTATTTAGAGTCCAAGATATCTTTGACTTCGGATTCTGGTTCTCCGTCAACAAGTGTGGGCTTAGGTGGTGTCCCAATCCGTGTCCCGGGTTGCATTGGTTTCAGGAGGGACACATGGAATACCGGGTGGATGTGTAGATTAGGTGGTAAATACAGTTTGGCGGCTGCTGCATTGATTATTGCCTTAATGGTATAGGGTCCTTAGAATCTGGGATGAAAGGTCTGGGTTCCCTTGATGGGTACGCATTTAGCGGCTAACCAAACTTTGTCTCCTACTTGATAATCAGGGGCATTTTTCCGGTGTTGGTCGGCGAATCTCTTTTGTTTTTCTTTAGCATGAATAAGGTGTTCCTTTGCCCTTTTGAAAGCCTGAGTAATGGTTGTGTGTAGAGTCTTTACCGCTGGCATTTCCAAGCTGGCTGGAAGATCTAGTTCAGAGGTACGTGGATGTCTACCATGAAGGGTATAGAAAGGCGTTTGTCCCGTGCTTGAATGCAAAGAATTGTTATATGCATATTCGGCTATCCATAGTAGGTCTTTCCAATTCCTTGCAGCATGCACCGTAAATATTGCTTGAGTCTCTGATTGGTTCTCTCGGTTTGGCCGTCCGTTTGGGGATGGTGACTGGTAGATAGCCGAACGTCGATCTGCGCCATTGCACAACATTTTTTCCAGAAGTTTGAAACAAACTGGCTGCCTCGATCAGAGACCAGAACCGAAGGGAAGCCATGTAGCTTAACCACGCCCTCCAGGAACACTTTTGCTAAAGTGGCTGCGTCTAGGACGCCTTTGAGTGGAATAAAATGGGCCATCTTCGAGAATAAGTCCACAACTACAAGGATGGTGTTGAACCCTTGGCTTGGAGGTAGATCAGTGATGAAGTCAAGGGAAAGAGTGTGCCATGGAACTGGAGGAATGTCCAATGGTTGTAGGAGACCAGATGGTTTTTGTTTCTGTGATTTATTTTGTGCGCAGACACCGCAGGACTGAATATACTGAATCATGTCCTTATGCCAGGTAGGCCACCAAAAGTTCTCTTTCACTTTAGCTAGGATTTTGGCGATCCCAGGATGCCCTTCGATCAGTGAATCGTGATAGTTTGAAATAATATGCTGTTGTAATTCCTTCTTGGGTACATATAGGCGATCCCTAAAAAAGGGTAGGTGGTCCTTGATGGTATATTGTTCTCCTTGAGTTTGCCATGCGAAGTAGGCATCAGAATTCATTGTCCGTTGGATTTCTTTTCGTAGTTCTGCTTGTGTTAAGTCTGTCGTGATACCCAAGAGTTTGTCTTCAGGTATAATAGGTACTGGGTCTGGAGTTGTAGATACTATTATATCTATGCCCATGCGAGATAAGGCATCCGTCTTTCCGTTTCTGACTCCTGGTCGAAATGTGATTACATAATCATATTCGGTGAAGAAAAGGGCCCACCATAATTGGCGCGAGGACTGGGCCTTGGCTGTTTTGAGATATTGCAGGTTTCGGTGGTCTGTGACGACTGTAATGGTGTGTCTGGCCCCCAGAAGGCAGTGCCTCCAGGCTTTAATGGCAGATTTGATAGCCAGGAGTTCCTTGTCCGTGATGGCATAATTAATCTCTGGAGGTGAGAACTTTTTCGACCAGAAGGCCACAGGATGTAGCTGGCCGGTTTCCGGTTCTCTCTGTGAAAGGACAGCCCCCATTGCGAGACTGGACGCATCAGTTTCAACGACATAAGGGAGCGCTGGACGAGGATGTCACAGGATTGGAGCTTAGGTAAACCTTCGTTTAAGTTCCTGAAAGGCTTCTTCTGCTTCTTCGGTCCAAGCAAACTTTTTGTTGTTTTTTCGTAATAGTACTGTCATTGGGTGCACAACCTGAGAGAAGTCTAGGATGAACCGGCGGTAGAAGTTCGCAAAGCCCAGCATGCTTTGTACCCCTTTCAGAGACGTCAGTGAAGGCCATTTCAGAATGGCATCTACCTTGTGCACGTCCATTCTGATGCCTCCTGGAGTAAGGCTAAAACCAAGAATTCTACTTCGATGATGTGAAAAAGCATTTTTCAAGCTTTGCAAACAAGCGATGTTGACGGAGCTTGGTGAGGACTGAACGAACGTGCCTGACATGATCTTGTTCCGAGACTGAGTATACAAAGATGTCGTCTATGTACACTAAGGCGCACACATCAATTAACTCCCTTAAAACGTCATTCATGAAATATTGGAATGCCGCAGGAGTGTTGCATAACCCGAAGGGCATGACTTGATATTCAAACAAGCCATACTTAGTACGGAAGGCGGTTTTCCATTCATCTCCTTTTCTGACTCGGACCAGGTGGTACGCTCCTCGAAGGTCCAATTTGGTATAAATCTGGGCATCTTTAACTTGGTCTAGCATCTCAGGGATAAGTAGCAAGGGGTAGCGGTTCTTCACGGTAATCTGGTTCAATGCGCGGTAGTCAATACAGGTTCTCAAGTCTCCTTCCTTTTTGGTACGAAGAACAAAGGACTGGCTGCAGGGGACTTCGAAGGACGGATACATCCGTTTGCAAGGTACTGGTCTAAATAGGATTTCAAATGAAGGTTTTCTGGTTCTGTGAGATCGTAGATCCTGCCGCAAGGGATTTGTGCACCAGGAACAAGGTCGATCTGACAGTCATAGGGCCCGTGCGGCGGCAATGTATTGGCTTGGTCCTTTCGGAAAACATCCTGGAAATCATGGTATTCACTTGGCAAGGTATTAGTTGCTCCCAGGGTTGATACTGTCGCTCCGGGAGTCATGGGGATACAGACGTCGGGTTTCTCCTCTTGGTAATAGCAGGCAGGGGAGCAGTCACCGGGGAAGGTTAATTTTTGTGCCCGCCAGTCTATCAAAGGGTTGTGAGCAACCAACCATGGCATCCCTAGTATTAGCCTGAACTGAGGTGCCTTGATGAGATCGAATGAAATAGACTCCTGATGTCCGTCCTGGCACAGCAACGTTACCCTGGCTGTGCACTGGGTTACTGGTCCGGAAGCGATTTCTGTCCCATCCACGGTGGTTACCTTGTCCATAGTTGGCTTAGAACATAAAGGAAGCCCCATCTCTGCTGCCAGTTCTTGATCAATATAATTTCCAACTGCTCCGCTATCGATGTATGCTTCAACGGCATGCATTCTTGATGACTGTTTGTGGTTAATTAAGATCACTGGTATTACAAAGTGCAAGGTCAGCAACTCTTTCTTCTCACTCGACAAACTGACCTATCCGTTTGTCGAGCTTGGTAGTTTCCCGATTCCTTAGCTGCATCCTTCTCTGTGGCCCCGACTGTTCTTCTTGGGGGTTTTACTGGACAGTCCTTCAGGAAATGTCCTCGTTTCGCACAATACAAACAAAGCTGTTGTTGTCTTCTTTTGTCCCACTCTTGTTTTGTTAATGGAGGCCATATCCCTCTATTCTGCATGGGTTCTACAGCATTTTCAGGTACACGGGTGTGTTTTCCCTTGGTCGAACATACACGGTCCGAGGGTCCGTCTTAGACCGGTCTGCCTTTCGGTCCTGCAATCGGTGGTCTAGCTGCACGACCAGATTTATGAATTCTGCACAGTCTCTGGGTGGATCAACCACCTGGGCTAAGACGTCCTTTAATTTGCCTTGTAATCCTCGATGGAATAACGTGGTTCTTTTGTTTTCTTGCCACCTAGCTTCGGCAACCAGTCTGTTGAAGGTAGCAATGTACGTTAACAAGTCCTGATTCCCCTGTTGGAGGGACAAGAGTTCGTTGTCTATTGCTTGTTCCTGGGTATGGCGAGCAAAACGTTTTTCTCTTTCTCTCTGGAACCTCCCAAAGTCATGTAATAAAGGATTGTCATGGGTTACCAATGGCACCGACCAATCTGCTGCACTACCACACTACCAGGTATGATAAGACAAAAGCTACCAGAGCTTGGTCGTTTGGAAATGCTCCAGGCCTACAAAGAAAGTGAAGGCGGCACCGATTGATGAATGCCGATACTTCCGTGGGTCACCTGAGAACCTTTCTGGTGGTGCCAGGGGCACTGTTCCAGGTAACGTGATCTGTACCGGAGTGGGTGGTATGGCGGGGTTTTGCATCGTTGGATTGCTTCCAGGTAGAGGCGTCTGTCCTGCCTGTGATTGGATTTGTTATGGTAGGCTTCGTGTTCTGTTACGCTCACCTGGTATCCACAGGGACGCCACCCAGCTGGGTTACTCGCTGGTATGCTTCTCAGCTTTGCCCTGATGTGGTCTGCGGGGAAGGTTCTGATTGTGGTAGAATTAGGCGTGCTCTCTGTCCTGCCTTCTTTGCAAGGGCGCGTTGTCTTTCATGGGTGAGTGCAATCCAGTTACTTCACTGATGCCAGCCCGTTTGATATTGTTCAGGTAGGTCTTATTGATGTTCTTTAGTTTTGTTGCTATCCTGCATGCCTTTTTTTGTTTAAAATGTCTCCTTTTTCTCCCTTAGGTATGCAGAGCTTCAGTGCGGCGAACTGGCTTGGTTGAGCCCCGCTGGTAAATGATGGCGCATTAAGAGCGCTATGATGCGGTAAGTAGCGCTATGCGCAGCGCTGCGAAGTCTTGCCTTTGCTAACCTGTGTTTTCCTTCCTTGTCGGTCGCGGTGTACTTCAGCGCGAGTGGAATGTCCAGAGTGGTGCCAGCCGAGAGGCGACCAGCCAGGTAAGCCTTTTGAGCAGTTCGTAATTTGTAAATGTCTCTACATCTTTCTTTAAAGTTGCCTCTATCTTCCTCTTTCAGGTCGTTCTGTCCGGGAGGCGTGCATATTCAAGGAAGCTGTTCTCAGTAGCTGCAAGTGTTTAAAGATGAAGACTGCAGGTAAGATGCTGCTGCTAATGATGTTCCTTTTGTCTCGTTGCAGGTTCTGCTTCTCCGAGGGAATAGCTGGACACGGTGAGCGTCACGTTGCAAGCTGCAAAGTAACACGAAGCATGTTCTGCAATCAGGGTGTGGTTTATATAGCCCAGGTAAAGTAGTACTAGGGAAAGTAGTTCCAGGCCTGCCACACCCAAAACACTAGACCGCTTAGCTTGGTTCTTAGGGAACCAAGCTATGTGGATGCCTCCATGTTGGCTGACAATACTATAAAGTAGTTCCCAAGCACATTATTGTTCATGGTGTATGAGCCTGGCACCATAGGTGCCAGGACTGGCCCCATGAGGGCTTTTGAAGAGGATGCCAGGCTCTAGAGGCCCGAGTCCTGACTCCACCTGGCCAATGGGTTCGCCAGAGGGGGTTTTGGGCAAGGATCGTGACAAGAGCCGTGCAAATAGGGCACGATCCCTGGTTAAATGTCATGAGATCAGTATCTAAATGGACCTTACAGAGTGAGCTTCTTTTCATCAACGTGAATCAGCTTTTTGATGAAGGGGTGCTCACATTTTTAAATAACCAAATAACCAGTTTTAGACTCAATGGCTAACAAATACTAGCAAACATACATTAAAATCTTACATGATAGGGTTCTACTGCTTCTTTATTATCGTGCATAGAATGGAAAAAACATTTTATCAACAAATGGTCATATTATGACCCAATATTATTCATAGTCGTGTTCAACTATTTGTGTTTTAATTCACCAACACGTGTTTCATGCTCTAGCTCTTTATCAGGCTGACCGATTATTAAGGCTATTTTTATTGAAGGTTAATACACAAAAGAATTTTTCCAAATATCATAAAACATGAATCAACCAAAAAGATGGTAATCAGTAGATTTTGACAACTGTATTGTAAATCAAATGTGAGAAAGTTAACAAAAAGGGCAAGAATGAAGATCAAAAGGGAAAAGAAAAATAGTAGTTTAAAAATATTACTTGATTTTACAAAATAGTAATGTTACAAAAATTCACAATACCTAATAAATCCTGGACTATTATTCAAATACCCTCCATTCGCCGTCTAGCGATGTAATCCGCATTAAATTGCATTCTACTTCTATAATGTCTTGGTTTGACTTAAATTGGCATCTTATGTGGAGGAAGGACAGCCCAGGGCCAACGCGTTTGTCTTGAAAGCAAGACAACGCAGCACAACACAAGCTTGAATCCCGATCCTGCAATTGGAAACCAATTGTTGGTATTAAGCGCATTATAAAAGAACAATTATAATTATAACGGGTTGGTTGTTATGATTACAGTCTGCAGATCAGTAGGTAGAAGCATAACATCAACTGGAGTGGCGGAAAAAGACTGATGCACAATAGCATGTCATACTACCCCCTAACGGAATTCAGAGGCGTGCAGTCACCAGGCAGGAAAGAAACAGGTGTTGTCTTGTGGGAGGGGCAAGATGGGAGCAGGGTGTTTGAGAGGGAGCTGTGGGGCAGGAAATGAGCTGTGAGGGGGAGACCCTCAGACCCACCCAAAACCCCAAAAGGAGGAGTGGGGGGGAGCCACCTGGCAGAGGGCAGCCTTTAGCAGGCGTCCTTCTGCAAAGCCTGTGTTTTGTGAGGTGTGAAGGCATCATAAAGTAGACACAGACAACTGAATTAAGGTGTGGGCTTTAAACCTTAATTTAATAGTAAGCAGGTTGGAAAAAAGGCCTAACTTGCCCTATGCTAAGGTGGGATTTCCCTACATAAATAAACTTAGGATAATCTGCGTCCGGAAGTCCAAAGTAAAAGTCTGTTTGTGTCCAAAAACCTATGCTTGCCCTCACATATGTTTGTATACAATGTGTAGGTATGTCAGCGTCAAAACAAGACGTATTCAAATAAAAGTTCAGAGCTTCTTCCAGCTCTTGGTTTGGAAAGGGTTACCCTTCCCCAAGGTTCAAGATAGTTAACAGTACAAAAGCCTTTCCAAAACACAGTTCTTTGTGATAATTTCCAACTCTTCTGTTTTGGTTAGCTTTCACCAGTTTCACAAATACAGGTCCCAAATTTCAGTTCACACCAAATGTCCTTTATGTTCAATTACAAGTTTCTTCGTGGGTATTTTAAGTGGCTTTGCCATATGTAGGTGTCCTCGATCTAGGTGCAGTTGTCATACCACACAGACCACCCATTACAGGTGGTTTTGCCTCTTCTTCCTTGTATGCACATTGCGACTGTTTCAGCTCTACAGTGGTACTTGGTTTATTCCCATTTCACATCCTCATGATGCTTTATCATTGCTTGTTTTGCCACTAATCACTTGTTGCACTTTCATATCTCTCTATGGCTATTGCCAATACGTGTTCTCTCAATTTACACAGTTCCTTTAAAGTGTATGATTCCACAAAACTGCTTTCCTTCAGATCAATGTTCAACAGTACTTGCTTTCATTTTAATCAGTATTCAAAAAGTGCTTGCTTTCTTGCTTGTCCTTTCAACTTTTGGCAAGGCTTACAACCGCCTATTGGCACTTGACAAAGTTTGCTTAAATTTACACTTTAATTTATGGGGTTTTGCTCGACTCGAGGTTTAATTTACAGTTCGGCATTCACAAAAACTTTCACTCGGGTTTCTTAGCAGTTTCATGTCATCATGATTATCAAAAGTATTTAGTAATTTGACTGAGTTCAAACTCGACCATGTCACCCAAATGGTCTCTCGCTCCCTTGTGAGCGACCCAACCTGCAGCAGACACATGGTCTACACACGAGCATCCTGGAGCCCCTCAGGCCTCTCTGACTCACTGGGTACGCTGTCTCCAGGTGCTCTTCTCCATGACGGCAGGCTCATTGTGGCTGTCGGTTCTCCCGGCTCGGCATTCCTCTCCTCCAGGGTCTCTGCCGCCTCTGCTGTACAGAGAGAGAGTCTCTCTGACTCCAGGAAGTATCCAGACCAGCTATGCTACCAGAGACCTCTCAAATTCTCCGCCACAATCAGATTCCGCTGCAATGACTCTGCAGCTCGTAGGCACTTCAGGCACACGTCTCTCTGGTTCACCTCCAACTTCTCCAGGAAGAGTTCCACTGATGATTGTCTTGGCCTCACCGGGCCTTTTTATACCATCCCCTTGACGTTAGGTGTAGGCAATGTTCATTCATCACATAACTATCTTGGTACTCATCATCCCTCTTCCTCATCCCAGTACCAGAGGGGTGACTATTGGGGAAAGATTTTTGATAAAAAATAGGGCATGGATTGACAACAGCCTATAAAGGATGGGGAATTTTGGACTCATTGTGAAAGAGGAATGGGGGATACCGTGTCTCACCCAAAGGTGCCTCATCTCCACTCCCCCAAGTCTCCTCCACCCAGGTAGTCCTCCCTCACATATCCACCCCCAAAGTGAGGATCCGATAGCAGCAGCCTTTTCCTGGCCTCCCGTCGGGGAGGATATATAGGGGAAAGAGGAATGGACGCCCTCAGATTACTCACAGAGGACTCTACACTCATAGATCTGTTTGTCATTATTCATATTATAGAACAAAGCATGACAGACCCCGTCCACATCTCCATTAGGTTGAAGGTCCATATGCCAAATAGGGAACTGATTGGGACAATGGTTCCATATGTTTTGCTGTTGAAATGCGGTTTTGCCAATACCCAAGAAAGTCTTATGTTTTGGTATGTTTGCAAATCAGTTTCACAGGGGATATCACAGTCAGGATCTAACAGAACTAAGTGAGCATTTTAGAAACATAAGAATGACCACAGATGTTTATATAAATATAATATTTATATATTACACATAGTGATTCAAGCATGCAACACTTTTATCGAAGACCTATGTACACAATCTACATTCTGTTTGGAGCCCGTTTTATTTTTCACAACTCATCCTAAAATTAAAATTTTGTAACATTGAAACCCGACACTGATTCAGACACCTTCCGGGTGTGGATGCGAGGATATAATGGCTGTGACATCAGTTATTGCATTTGAGTCCAAGGACAGTCCAAAGATGATATTTACCTCCCCTGTGCAGAATTGTATCTGGATCTCAGGGTACGGATGGTTCCCTGCACATGTTCAGTTCCCAATGCACAGACCTCATGAGAAACTTGTGTGCGTAAAGGATTGTCTGTGGATCTCTAGTGTTCATTCACATGATTCAGCAGTTTGGATTTTGTACCATGTACGAATTATGAAATGTAACAACATTTTGTGGTTACAAGAGATCAACTATGGTATTTAGAATAACATAGAATATCTGCCCCCAATTTCCAGATCCAACTGCCTAGGAAATTATGTTCCCAGCAGCACTTTTCATTGTAGCAATTAATTGGCATGCCAAAACATGAGACACAGATTTTTACCAGTTCAGTTTCTAAACAAAAGCAATGGCATGCTGCTTGGAAATTGTGGAATAGATCTTCACAGGGTGTTTGGAGTGAATTTGTTCAGATTTATGAGGCATCTCGACAATAGTGGTAGATTTTACTGTTAAGACACTCGCAAGATAGCATCTGTTATGCCGCTTTAAAGAGAGACGTAGTTTCTAGAATAGGTTACTATGATGTGTGTCCATAACGTGTGGTGCCCTTTCTGGTGTTCTTTTTTTCATAATAAGACCACCTGTATAATTCAAAGTCTATTTAATTGGGTTAAGACACATTATCTATGAAAAAATAATACATCATTAATTTAAAGTGCACTTCATATGAAAGTGACACAAAAGTAGGAGTGTTGAAGTCTAAATCATGTAAACACAATCAAGGTTCAGATTAATAAACTATAATAAACTAAAAGGAAATTAGTTAACTTTGTTTGAAGTGAATGGTGACCATACATCCCGAGGATGCTGTCTAGAGGAGCATGCATTCCCAACGCTAGTCTCAGTATCATAACACAATATTAGATCTTTCACCCATACAGATCCAAGGTTGCTAGCCCCGCCGCTGAACACCTATAAATGTGATTTCCCCCCAAATGTTTGATATACATTTTAGTGACCCCAAACATTTTTGACATACATTTGATATACTTTTGAAAGAACCCTAAGAATGGTCAATATAAATGTTATATACATTTGAAATACTTTATATAATGTTAATATACATTTGATATAAATGTGCTATAAATTGGATATACATTTTGACATAAAATTGATACAAATTGTCTATAATTTGAAGAAACCCAAGCATGTTTAATGTAAGTTGTGAGATAAAATGCTAAGAATCCCAAGAATGTTTGATATCATTTTTATATAAATCCAATATAAATTGGATAAGTACTTTAACAGCTGGGCCATAGATAGGTCTAAGGCCAGTTCCAAGGCTATGACAGCGCTGGTGGAGTGCCTTACAATGCGGCTATATAGCTTTTGTTGTAGGCCTGGAAAACACATGCGCTCTCCCAGCTTCCCAGGACCTATTCATTGTGGTGCAGAGGAAACTACGATTATGAACCGCTACAGTTATGATTAGGGGAAGACAAACCCTGGAAGCTGCGACAATTCCAATGATTGCTGTACCCATTATTGCCCTATGGGGCATGTTGAGATGGAGGAAGCTCAGGATTTGATGGATAACTGCGAAACTGGTGAACTTTGCGAGAACATGGCTACACTTTCTGTCACCAGCGAGCTGCCGCTCATTGTCACGGTTATGGGACAGTTTGTTGGAGATTGCATTGAAAATATTATGGAGGATGTATCCATAACCACGGTTAATCTAGAAATGGCTACCTTGGACAACGCCATGGTTCTAGAGCAGCCCCTGGTCATGAAGTTCGGGCAACCATCCCCAAGTGAAGTGGGCTCTGAAGACTGCAGGTAAAAACCTACGGTAATGCAGAATGATGCATTCATGATGACGGAGAGTGACCCTGCCCACTGGGCCTTTGGGAAACACTGAGGTCCATGCGGACTGGATATCAGACGGCCTATTATCTGGTGTGTATATTTTAAAGCACACGTTTGTATTTTGTAGGGGCGAGAGAACTAGCCGTAGTTAAAACCATGCATCTTTGTTTTGTTTACAGCCTCTAACAGATAAAGTAGACGGCAATGAGGAGAGCCAAGCTATAGCAGAGACTATCTATATTTATTGTGTTTTCTGTTGAAGCCAAATTGAAAACCCTGTGGATCATGATAATAGCCTGTGTAAGGAATATGTTTCTACAATGGCAAAGAATAACATTAAAGATGATTCAGGCACATCGGCTGTGACCTGGATTGATGTCCTAGCTATTCTATTCATGGTTTCAGAGCCATAGTGGTGAAAATGTGTTTAAAACAAAGCTTTCACAGATGGTGCTCCAAACATAAAATTGATGATCCACAACAGGCTGCTCATGAATGTTTGTAAATATCGTACACAGATAATTTGCTATGTAAAATATGTCACATGTTGAGCCATAAACACCTTGTAAATTATGTGCCTAATACAGCCGTTAACATGGCTAAGTGTTGGGCAAGCAGCGGAACGATGCATGTCTGAAAATTTGTGGGCTATACAATCAGTGAATAACTGACTTTTGGAAATTAAGCAGTTTAGACAAGGGTGTCCGATGTGTGTTAAAAGCATGATAGAGAAAAGAGTTTGCAAGTGGTGGGATAAAGTACATCAAGGTGGGACAAATTATATAATGTTTCCGCTGCACGACCTCTGCAGCTGTGTTCCTCAGGTGGAGAGTTGTCTCTGCAGACATTTCGCGCTGCGCCAGCTCTGAAATTATGGTCTTGTGCATAAAAGACCCTCTCAGCCCCTGGCATCTACTTCACACGCCACCATGGTCCCAGCATCTCTGTTCACACATGACCTCTACTTCTGCTGCCACATGAATATGGGGAAACTACTCCACCCACCTTCTATTACTACTCCTTCTCATGACCTGCACCTGAAGGGGCTTTTTATGCCTGACAGTCCTCCTCAGGTGCATTATTCTCAAGTTACTGCAATCTGCAGTCTTGTGCCTCTGCAGTCCTCTTCATCATCCCAGTACTTTGGGAATTGTGGGACTTGAAGTCCACAATATAAAATTCAGCTTTCTTAGTGAAATTATCATTACTACGTTCTCTATTCATTTTATACCTATTCCCCAAAGTACTATACAAATTCCATGAATTATTTGACTTTACAGAAGAGGATGGTTTCTCAAGATTGAAATTGGTAGCATTTAAAGACAATTCTTCCTTAATTCTCTGGCACTCATAGGGGCTTTCATGTTCATAAAGGTCCGTGATTTTAAGAGGGTGTTTCTGAATTTCAGAACATAACTGCTTTTGGTTATCTGTGTCTACATTTCAACAGTCAGTTTTTAAAAAAAAAAATAACAGCAAGCCATTACATATTCCAACATTAAGAATATTCCCTTCCGTCAGGAAGGCAAATGCTGAGTCTCCTATTTACCCGGGGCACTCCTCCCAGGTGATCCTCCCGGCTAACACTGCCCCCAGGGTTAGGATCAGGAAGTGTCTGTCTTTCCCTGGCCAATAATTTTCATCAACGGTAACTCCCCAAATAGGAATTTTTCAAGCAGCACTGAAGGGAGGCATCTCCTAAGTCCAAGGATCTTTTACCTTCGGGAACATTTTCATTGGAGTTATTTGTTGTTTTGAAGACATCTGCCATCTTCAAGTCAAAGACATTTCCTTGCTCCCCTTCTTATTTTGTTTGTAGTCTGAGGGCCAAAATAGGATGTTTTTGGACACAAGGACAGATTATTATTTATGAACTTCCTGACACAAGCAATTCTTTCATTTTGCTTTCTCGGTAGGGAAGCTCCTCTTTTGAATAGGGCTAGAAATATACCCAACTTTTATAACTCTCATTGCTGCGCCCCTCACATATGGTGTCAGAAGTGGAATGTGGCTCAATTGACAAATTGGGGGACCTTAAGTATGAGAAACTCAGTATTTGAGCCTCCGATCAAACAATTGCCACTGAACAATCGATAGGATTGACTTATGAGAGTTTCACAACTGGTCACCAAGGTACAAAGATGGAAGACAATGACTTATGAAGAACACGGTAAAGATCCTGTTCGACACTGATGCTCCCTCTGTTTCGTTCTTTAGAAGTAAAAAGACCTTCCAAATGATGTACCTCACTAGCTGATAGTAACCCAAGCTAGAGGAGTGAATCACTGGAAAGGGCGAGGATCCACCAAGACACGGGTAATGACCAGGTGGAGAACAGTGGATCCAAACTTCTCGGTTGACTGGTGTTCAATTCCTTGTCTTCTCCTGGGAAGGCAAGATCGCCAGATTCAATATATGGAACAATAAAACAACTATCACCACCACCCTTCCCTTAGTGCCCCTGAGATGCTTAGTACCCCTATGTGTCCCCTTACCGTAGGGATAAGCGAGGAAGTCCCAGATGATCCGGAAGGAAGTCTAGTAAAGCACGAACAGGGTAGGGGAGGTTAGTTAGGTGCTAATACCCGTACGACACGAGAGACACACTAGAGTTCAGTTGGTGCACTTTAGGAATCCCCTCGAGAGCATCCAACAAGTCCAGTGCACGTGTCTTTGGAAGCAAGCAAAAGGTAGGAATAAATGTTCAGAAATTATGAATCTTCATTGTAAAGAAAAAAGAAAATGGAGTCCAGAAGAAATTGGTTTCTGTGTTAGTAATAGAGAGTTCAGATGCAGCACGTTAACTGCATGTGCACTGTAATCGGAGTTAATCCCTGTAGCTGGTTGCCGCCATGGTACAGGATGCTACCCGCAAGTATATGAACTGTGGAAGCCGTGGACACAGAATAAGCAGTTCCGTTAAAACAGACCATAGTCAGAATGCCGGGTAGTCAGGAAGCAAACATAATGCTGTGGGCACACAATAAGCAGTTCCTTTGAACAGACCATAGTCGTAGTGCCGGGTAATCAGTATGCAGATGAGATGCCGTAAGCACAAGGAATGCAGAATTCAGGATAGGAATCCACAGAAACAAAGTAGCAAGGCGGACAAAGAAAAGTGGCTGGAGCTTCAGGAAACGAAACGCTAATCAGAAGCACCAGACACCCGCCGTCACAATGTTTAAATAATGTAACTAGACGCATTCTACACATGAGACATTGTTCATCTCATCACGCGACAGCCCTTGACAACAGCGTCCAGAAGGGGAGTATGGCATCTCAGAAACACACCACGTCTCCATGGAAACTTCCCTGTGAGTCTCCAGCAGGAGTAAAAAGGTCTTGCTGCCATTCTATGGGCAAACTGCTGATTGTTATAATGCAAATGCATATGTAGCCTCATCTTGGTGTTCACAGATGAATAAGTGGAGGCAGGAGCATGGCAGGCATGACATGCAGTAGCAGGGGAGAATTGATTCAACCTGGGGACCGAGTTTTAATACCAACAGACTCAGTCCTCATTCCCCCTCCTGGAACCTACATTAGACTTGCCTCCAAGTCAGGTCAAGCCTGGCAGCATGACTTGGATGTATTAGCAGGCATCATAGACCCAGGCTACAGAGGATATATAAAGGTACTAAGGCAAAATAACAGCAAAGAGGCCTATAAAATCAAGGCCGAGGAAAGAATAGCAAGGGATCTTGGCGAGAGCTCTGTTTCCTAAACCGCAAGAGGTTAAGGTCTCTAAGAAACAAAGTGGAACCAGGGGGTTTGGAGAGGCAGACCTAGAACCTCATGTTACACCAGAAGTGGTCCTACACCCTTTGGCAGAGGAAGAAACTGAAGCAATCCCTGACTCATAATTTGCCCAAATTATCTGTTGCTCGCTGAACCGTTTCTTCAGGTATTACCCGAAGAGACGGAAAGGGACTAGGGAGGACCATTTTTTTTTAAGACCGGGCTGTTGTATAGAAGGGATATTGGACCTGACAGTACCCCTAGATCACAAATTGTAGTACCAAAAAGCCATAAGAATATTGTGTTGGAGATCGGCCATTCTCACCTGGCCAGTTGACATTTAGGGGCAGCCAAGACCCAGGCACTAATTCGAAACTGCTTCTATTGGCACGGGATATAATCAGATGTAAGGGACTTTGTAGGCACCTGTTCCCCGATGTCAGAAGACCAGTACCCAAATGCCCCCTTCTAGCTCCATTACAGCCCCTACCCATCATGGACTTCCCATTTTCACGCATAGGTATGGGTATAGTTGGACCCCTAGAACCATCAAATTTGGCAAACCGATTCATACTGATATTAGACTATGCAACTCATTACTCTGAGGCTCTTCCTTTACAGAATAACAACTCAACAAATTCTAAAGAATGTAATTCCATTTTCTTCAAGAGTTGGTTTTCCAAAGGAGACCTTTACAGATCAAGGATCTACCTTTATGAGTAAACTCATGTCAGAGGTAAAGGAAATTCTTCAGATTAAAGCCTTGCTTACTTCTATATACCACCCTCAAACTGATGATTTAGTTGAAAGATTCAATAAGACTTTACAGCATATCTTAAAGAAACTGGTTGAAGTAGATGGAAAGAATTGGGATGTTTTGACACCATGGGCTGTTTTCGCCATTAGACAAACAACACAGGCATCCATAGGATTTTCTCCATATGAACTTTTATATAGGAGAAAACCACAAGATGTCAGATACATTGCGTGAAACATGGGAGGAACGAGAAAAAGCTACTTTACCAATATCTCAAACTGCCCAGCGATTGAAAGAACACATGAAAGCAGTTCGGGCCATAGTGCAAACTAACATGATTAAGTCGTAAGAACATCAGAGGGACCATCATGATAGAAAATCTGTAGTAAAATCCTTTTCTATTGGACAGAAAGTCCTAGTTCTCCTCCCTTCTTCTGAAAACAAAATGCTCTCTAGATGGTATGGGCTCTACCAGATAATAGATTAGACAGGGCCTTATGCTTGCATAGCCTCACAGCCGGATAGAAAATTCAAGACTCACATTTATCATGTGGATCTTCTCAAGGAATGGAAAGAGAACCCCATTGAGGATACCACTGTAGTCTTAACCAGACTATTATCTGATGAAACCAAAAGGGATAGATCATTATATCCGTACCCCTCCAGGAATAGTGGTACATCTGAAGCCATACCGGATACCGCAGACTAGAAAAATTATTATTGAAGAGTTAGAAAATATGTTAAGGGCAGGTATTAGCGAGGCCTCTCAAAGTCCCTGATCATCCCTGATTGTGCTGGTCACCAATCCAAATCAATCATGGAGGTTCTGCAATGATTTCAGGAAAGTAAACGCGGTCTCCCAATTTGATAGCTATCCCATGCCCAGAATTGATGATCTTATTGATCAACTGGGGTCCGCCGTTTACCTCTCCACGATTGATCTGACTAAGGGATACTGGCAAGTCCCTGTTAATCCAGCTGATAATTCTAAAACAGCCTTTTCTATTCCCATTGGACATTTCCAATTTAAAGTACTGCCTTTTGGATTGCACGGGGCAGCAGCTGCCTTTCAAAGGTTAGTGGATCAAATTCTACGTCCTTATGCCTCTTTCTGTGGAGCGTAAATTGATATCATCAACCACAGTAAGACTTGGAAAGAACATGTTCACCATCTGTATTAGGTGACTAGGGCACTATGAATAGCTGGACTCACAGCAAACCCACAGAAATGGCATCTAGCTAGATCAGCAATCAAATATCTTGCTTTTTTTCTTAGGAAAAAGAATAGTTCAACAACAGACAGAAAAGGTCAAAGCAGTGAAAGAAACCCCAAAACGAAGAAAGATATAATAGCACTAATGGGTTTAGTAGGATTTTACAGGCATTGTATTCTTAACTTTTCATCTATAACATCTTGTCTTACTGATAAACTCAAAACCGTTGAGCCCCAGAAAATTAAATGGCATAACAAAGATCAATTGTGCTTTGACAACCTAAATCACATTTTGTGTAGCAAACCTGCGTTGAAAGTGGTAGATTTCCACCGAGTGTTCATTGTGCAAACAAATGCCTCTCACATTGGTCTTGATGCAGTTCTTTCACAAGACCATGTCATTATAGAACATCCCATCCTCTATATAAGTCGTATTTCCAAGAGAGAAAAACTAGGCAACTCTTGAACTAGAAGCCTAAGTAATTAAATGGCCCATAACCTACTTCAAATACTGACAGGTAGGAAATTCAGACTGCTTACAACCCATGCCCCACTAAAATGGATGAGCCTCCACAAAGAAACTAATGCAAGAGTCATGCGCTGGTTCTTAGATTGAAATCCCTATTGTTTTACAGTGGAGCACAGGAAAGGAACAAGTTCATGTGGACTTCCTTTCCTGTTTTCAGATAGGTGCTGTGAGAAAGAGCAACATTGGGGGAAGGGTATGTGATGAATCAAGTGGAGTCATCACGAATTCCCCAGCAGTGACCTCCTCCCATGTGGCCAGGGGACGACAGCCACCACCTGATCCTGACCCTGGGAATGGTTATATGAGGGAGGTTCACATTGGAGGAGACTACTACCGGGGAGACTTTTTAACTGCTTTGAAGAAGTAGTGGTATTCCCCCCTGTCCCATAAGGAAGAAGCCCAAACACTAGAGTTTTTGATGGCCTATTGTCATTCTGCTCAGGCTCCCACCTTTGACTCAAACCCCTACAACACATATGCAACATCTTTTTCTGATATACACGCATGTGAAATACCAATGAAAAAACAAATGAGAGGCAAGAATCCAATATCAGCCATGGACTCTAACGCCCATAATCACTCAGGTACTGAGATGAGGAAAAGGAGTAAGGAGTTTATGCAGAGTGACAGGAACTCAAAGTACCATCTGCAGACTAGTTGTTTTGCCATACCTTCAGTGAGCGGGACATTTAAAGATGGAAAGCGCACTAGTGAAGGGTGCCGTGCAGGAGAGGACGTTAAGCCCCAGGTCGGGACTCGTGAACATGGAGAAGGACGCCAGAATGAAGGAAGAGCAGGTGCATGCGAGCCAAGAGGGTCATGGAGATGAGAGGAGCCACGCTGGAGCTCCTAGAAATCTGACTCGCAATCAGACTTGCTGAAGCAGCACTCTTCACTCCCGAACAAAAAGGGAAACCAGAGAGTCACTGCAGAGTAGCGGAAAACACTGGAAGAACGTCCACACAGCTTCCAATGTCGAGTGGGTGAAGGAGTCATCTCGCAGAGGCACGAAGCACATCAGAAACAATGGAAAAGCTCATTGAGTCTGCCCAAAGCAGCTGGGGACCACAGAGCAGTCCGACAAACGCAAGGACACAGATTCTTTGAATGGTACAAAATTGCTAATGTGGGCAAAATCCAAAGTTTACAAAATCCATACAAAGTAAGAAGAACGTTTGAATGCAGACAAGAGAAAGTAAGAAGAATGTTTGCATGCTGTCAATATGAAGGGCAAAGGCAAATCCCAATTCAATACGAATGCATGAGATGCCAAAGTTGGAGAGATGTTTAAACAAGCATTGTCAAAGATAAATATACCAAGCACCTAACGGTACATGCTATTTTGATAATTGATATGATAGGCTATTTATAACGCGCTTAATACCCAGAGTTTTTTAAGCGCGGACCCGGGATAACTAAAGAAATCAGAAGTATTTAAAAGTCCTGGCAGGGAGGATTCAAAGATGGCTGCCGTAGCCGCACCCGTGTGAGGGTCGTGCTCCCACTCGGCACTCTGAATTAAGGTGCAATAAGCCGAGAGTATCCCCCAGATGAAGGTAGCACAGCAGTAGGTTCCCTGGATCTAAGGTCCGCTTCCCTCGACGGGCTTTGTTTGCCAAAGTCGGAGGGTACAGAGGCAAAGCAGCGGCTCTGGAGGGAGAAGCCGCGGCAGCAGGGGCAGATACAAGCAAACCCAGCACCAGGCCGAGACAAGCACATACCAACTGACGTGCCGGAGGAGGCACATCCGAAAGGGACTCCCCCTTTGGAAAGGGGTCTCGAGAGAGCGAAAGACGCCCTACGGGCCATCGGATGTGCCCGACACAGCAGGTGGGAAGCTTGGGATAACTGGCGCCCTGACTCACAGGGCCTGTCTCAGCACGCAGTCCGGAGGTGACGTGAGGATCCTCCAGCAAAGTGGCCGATAACCCACTGTCACAGGGCGCACTCAAGCAGGTGAGGGAATGCCCCCCCCCCAAAGTCAAGCGCCTCCAGGATACAGTGGCAATCACAGGGTGAAGGAGCTCTGACATACCTAGCCTGGAAGGGTGGGGCAGACTCTGGCCACACCGCCGCGTCCCCCCACGAGTCCAGCAACCATCTATACAGCACGGCCCCCACAGGCGCACATCCAGTCCTCACCCCATGTGGCAGAGCACCTAACGGGGTGTCCAACAGAGTGAGGGCGCATCCTGAGGAGGAGCCGCACGCACCCCATTCTGGCGTCTGCAGGTGTACGACACCAGGCCGGCGGAGTTGTGGAGCACTAATCACCTCCACTCCCGAGTGAGCAGGCAGAGCAAGGCAGGGGCCTCCGGGGACTTCTAAGAGCTGGTCATCTGAGAAAGGCAGGGGGTGAGGAGTAAGCACTTGTCGGAGGCCACGGGGCACCCAGGCCTCTACAACAAAGGATAATCCCCAACTGCAACATCCAGATGGACACCCAACTTTCCAACTGGGGACGGGAACCCCAGTGCAATCGGACACCCTGGCACGGACAATTGACACCTTCCCGGCCCCTCTCCTCAGCAAGCAACGGACCCAGAAAGGCTCACGCCATCAGCTGCTTGTCGCCTGGGTGCCTCGGAACATGGCAACCCCACAGAGCCCTCTGCAGGGATCCGGGACCCCAACAGGGGTATGCCCCCTACTTCGACCACCTACCCTGAAACCTAACTGTGGGCGGCTCCTCGGGAATACAAAAGGCACCCCTTGGTACGGTCAGACAGCAACCCTGCCACCACTCTACGGTCAAGCAACATAACCTCAAAGGCACCCACCGGTCTCCAGTGGACTTCCGAGCATCGAAGTGAGCAGTGTGCTGCATTGCCCCCCACGGGGACCCTGAAGCTGAGCGAGAAAGCAGGGCAACAACAAGCGTCCCCTGGGTACAGGTTGCGCTGAGGGCAAAGGGCCGTACAACACCTGAGCACGCATAAAGCGATTAATCTCGGAAAACATTGGACGGCTCACTGCCTCCCTAGGCACAGTGCAAGCATATTCGACTACAGCCTGACCCCAACGAGTTACCCACAGCAACAACACCCTGTAAACAGCAGACTCATAGCAAGCAAGGAGAGCCCACTCTCCCTCCATTGGCTCAGCAAACAGGGGCCAAAATCCTCACCAGCGGTACCCCTACCTGACAACAAGCCTCAAACCTTATACACTGACCTGAGGTATGTCGCGAAATAAGCCTAAGGAGCCCATGGAGGGGGCCTCGGCGACCAAACGGCCAAAAAAATAAAAAGGAGCCCTCCACAAACTTAGGAGGAAAGAAGTGGAGAATGCAGCAGAGAAAGAACAGGAGGACAGGGATCTCCCAGGAACGGAGGAATCCGCTGAGCAAACACAAGGCAAGGATGTCACAAGGGACATCCTGCAACGCTACTTCAAAGCATTCTGTGACCAAATGGCTGACACATTGCAAGCTCAATTGAGCTTAATAAGAAATGATCTCGCCCAATCCCTGCAGGAAATTAAAAGTTAAATTGCTGAACTAGGGGACCCTGTCAATACCACTGAAAATGCCATCCAGAAACTCACTGAAAACACACGCAAAATAAATACCCTGGCAGTCCAACTAGCGGTAGCAATGCACAATCTCGAACTCCAAACTGTGGATCGGGAGAATCACTAGCGAAAAGCGAACATCAGGGTCAAGGAATGTCTGGAAAACGTAAACGACCGCGACCTCCGCAAGGCAATGCAGCATGTATTCAAAGACCTCCTGGACATTGAGGTGTGGGGAGAGATCCCCATCGACAGAATTCATCGGGTTGGCCCCATGAGATCCGAGCCTGGGTCTAGGCCAAGGGAGGTGGTAATGGCCCTGCAAAGATACGACCAAAAAGAAGCGATCATACAAGTGGCAAGGAAAGACGCCCCCATAAAGGTCAATGGCACGGAGATCCAGCTATTCCAAGATCTGGCCAAATCTACGCTGGCAAAAAGAAGACAAATGGGGCCAGTGACAAAGGCTCTATCCCATGCTCAGATCCATTACAAATGGACCTTCCCTTTTGGGCTGGTCTTCACGTGGGAGGGCCATCAACACTGCATCACGACTCTGGAGGAAGGGCACAAGATCCTGAATATTGAGGAAGAAGGGGGAGAGGCACACGGAGGACGATCCATGAGGCTGGTCCACTAAAGGCTCCAAGAAAAGCCCTGGGAATGGAGAAAAGCGGGGGAGACCAAATCCAAAGAAAACCCCTGCGGGGTCGGGGGGTCGGCGCCCAGTTACTTCTACCTGAAAGGCCCCGAACTCGAAGACTTGCCCAAGACCACATGAAGGTATGGGGAGACCCTGAGAAGGGACAACTACTTAACCAGGGGAGAATCCCTGACAAAGTGAGAGAGCATAGGGGGCGGGAGGGGTGGCTACGTCACTTGGAACCAAGGGAGGGCACAGGAATCGCCCTGACCTGCATTTTTGGACTCCGGGTAGTAAACGAAACTCTGCACCCATGGCTGAGTACATGGGGGGGAATTGGACCCGAGTTTAGCTGGAGGGGGCGAGGGGCACATCAGGGGGAAGGGAGGGGAATTCGAGAGTGAGGGGGAGCGCTGCATGACAGGAAGACACTGGGCAACCAAGGGGGTGGGTAGCAAGAAGGGGATCCACCTTCTCTCACTGAATGTTAGGGGGCTGAACAAACCAACCAAAAGGCAGAAATTTGAGAATCTCCTGCACGAAGTAAAGCCTGAAGTGGTGACTCTCTAGGAGACCCACATCCATCGGGTCGATAGGGATAAACTGAAGCTAAAGGGGTATCCCCATACACTTCATGCGAACGACAAGGATAAAGCAAGAGGAGTCCTTATAGCACTCGAGACCTCGCTGATCTAAGGATTGAAGGGACGAAGGTAGACAAGGAGGGCAGATATCTCTTTGTACGATTAAGATGGGGGTAGGTCACTCACAGTTTCAATTGTGTATGCCCCCAACTCAGGCCAGGATGGTTTCTTTGGGGGGTAGCGCCAAAGCTAGCCCAATATTCGGTGGGGCAACTTATATTGACAGGCGACTTCCACATGGATTGGCTTCCCTGTGAGGACAGATGCACCATTGGGATTCCCGCAGCCAGAGCTCTGTCCCACAATCTATGGGCCGGGTTGGACCGATTAAATCTGGTCGATGCCTGATGGGAAATGCAGGGGGGCATCAAGGGGTCCACATTCTATTCCCATGTGCACCGAACCTTTTCAAGAATTGAATATGTCTGGGTCGACTTCACGCTTCTTGGTCAGATACAGAACATGAAATTGGGGCCCATAGCCTTATCGGATCACGCCCCCTGCTCTTGGAACTTAGATGGGAGGTAGGAGGGTCTGGGCTCTGGCGGTGGTGATTCCCCCGCAACCTGTTGAGGGATATGGTCATCTGCAGCGAGTTTCGGAGACCACCCATAAATTCTTCAAGAGAAATAGGACCCCGGCCCAGAAGGAACAGGTGGTGTGGGACGCCATCAAGGCCACCATAAGGGAGGAACTAATCACCAAGCAAGCGTTGCGGTCTAAACAGGAGAGAGCCCTACAAGAACACTTAGAATGACACTTAAAAGGGGTCATAGTCAGAATGGAAACAGATAAGGGGGTAGCTATTACAAAGGAATATAGATATCTCAAAGGTCAAATTTGCATACTCTAGACTAAACAGGCGGAAAAGTCCCTATTAGTTTTGAGGCAACGGTATTACATACAGACTAACAAGGCTGATCGCCTCTTTGCTCCACAGGTAAGAAAAAAGGAGGCAGCTAGGACGATTATCTGAATTCAGACCCCCGGGGGCTCCTTTGCCATATCCTCCAGACGTTCATGGAATTCTATACTACTCTCTACTCCTCGGAGGCTCCGGTCGAGGAGGATCAGGAGGCCTTCCTGAGATCTTCTCAGCTGCAAAAACTGGATCAAAGTCAAAGGAGGAGCCTTGGAGAAGGGTATCACTGAGGACAAAGTTAGGGCGGCTATTCGATCTCTACATCTGAATAAAGCCCCAGACCCTGACGGCTTCCCCACATTGTTTTACAAGGTCTTCCAGAATTCACTGGCCCAGGGATGATGACCCTATTTCACTCCTTTTCTATCACAGGGCAAATCTCCCCTTCCATTGGAGAGGTGAAGGTGATTCTTTTCCGCAAGGCCAATAAGGATAAAACTCAGTGCAGCTCATATCACCTGATCGCACTGATAAATTTAGATGCTAAGATCTTCACCAAAATCCTGACCTCTAGGCTGGATAAAATAGCTCCAGGCGGGATTCACCGCAATCAATCAGGATTTATCAGGGGGAGACAAACATTCGACAACAAACGGCGAGTGTGTCACTTAATAGAAAAAATAAATAAGGTAGGCCTGTCAGCGGGGGTACTGGCCCTGGATGCCGAGAAGGCCTTCGACCGAGTGAAATGGTTGTTCCTGTTCCACACTATGGAGGCCCTGGGGTTTGGCCATGGGTTCCTCCACCTGTACAAAGTGAAATACAATTCCCCACTCATAAGGCTAGCTATCAATGGGTGCATATTTCCAAGGCAATACATATATCTAGGGGCAGCAAACAGGGTTGCCCTATGTCCCCTAGATTCTATGCAATTTACTTAGAACCCCTGCTGGTGAAGATCAGACAAGAGACAGGGATTAAGGGGGTCACCTTTGGAGGGGAAGAGCACTATATCATGGCCTTCGCAGATGACCTTTTAGTGACACTAACCGAGTTGAGCTCCTCGATATCAGAGCTAGCGTCCCTCCTAGGGGGAATTCGGAAAAGTAAAAGTAGCGGGTCTTAAAATCATCAATAGAAAATCTGAAGTGATCATTCTGCAAGGAGATAGGCCTGCAGCCTTCGTCTTCCCAGTCGCAGGTCACTTTTGGCGAACTAAGGGGCCCATACGCCATCTACGGGTGGCACTAATGAACACCCTAGATGTTTGTACCAAGCAAACTTCCCCCACCTACTAGATTCAATAAAGATATGGCTCGGAGAACGGGGCCCTCTCAATGTGTCATGGATGGATCAGATTAACATTATAAAAATGATTATACTTCCTAGAGTTCTACACTACTTCCAAGCCCTTCCCCTGGCGATACTACAAACAATTCTTTAAGTCCCTGAACAAAATGGTGGGTAATTTCATTTGGCTGAGGAAAAGGCCCTAGGTGGTGTGGAAAGTCCTGACAGCCCCATTTACCCCAAGGTTTGAGAAAGGGTCGTTTGCCAGGTGGGAAGACGCTAGTTGCCTCCGAGCTGGGGATGTGATGGAAGGGCAAGACGTCAAGTCTTTCCACCTGTGCAAACAATCTATGGACCTATGTGAGGAGGACATGCTTAGATATGCCCAACTGAGACATTGGTTGCTAGCCCCGGGCATGAAGCATGCTTTAACAAGGGATCTTACCCCACTAGAAAAATACCTTCTGACGAACTCGAGAGACCGCAAAATGATAAACAAACCATACAAACTGCTCTCCACATCAGCGACCCAGTCTCAATGGACCTACATGAATCAATGGGCGGATGTACTTCCCCTCTCAATCTCTGAGGAACAATGGTGCGAAGTGTGGCAAAGGATCCCAAAGCTAATGAGGGCAGTGCAAATCCCGGAAATATGGATTCGTATGATGGTTCAGTGGCTTTTAACCCCGGAGAAACTGAATAGAATCTACCCTCTGCGTCCCAGACATGCTGGAGGAGCTGCAACAAGGGAGGCACATGGACTCACTTCTGGTGGTCATGCCCATTCTTGAAACCTTTCGTGGATGCAGTCAATGGGGCAATGAAGGCTATCTTTGGCTCTCAGATTCGACGGGAGTATCAGGAGGCCTTACTGGGGCTGGGCGATGTTCTGGACACAATCACAACCAAATCCCAGCAGAAGGCTTGCATTGTTCCATGTGTGGCGGCCTTGTCGCTAATAGTGCAAAAATTGAAACAGGCAATGATCCCCACTGAGCAAGAATTGGTAGCATTACACAGCGCTGGAATGGGTTACCTACACCATTCAAGGTGTCTATGTTAAGTTCAAGGAGGTTTGGTACGTGGCATTAGACTTTCTGCACAAAGACTTCCGTGAACAATGGTGCCCCCAAAGAATCCGAATTCTGGATGTTTTATAGACAATGGCCCTGAGGTTGACTCTCGAACACAGAGGAACCAGTTGCATTACAGCGATCCAGGCATGGGAGGGTGGTCGGGTCAGCGGAGGAGGGGGGTGTCTTCAAGCTGGAGTTTGTTACTGTGTCAACAAATATAAATGGCAATAAAAATTGCAGTTTAAAAAAAATAAAAATGAAAGAAAATGAAAAATAAAAGTCCTGGCAGGCATGTTCTGATTCCTGGCAGGATAGTATACCAGTTAATCTATAAACCTACAAAGACGACCTGACAGGAGAGTATAACCGGCAAAAGTTACAAGACGTTTCCCATAAAGATATATACTGAACTTTATTGCTTGAATAAAAAGTTTATCAGTACAAAACAGTATGGAACATTTTCATTGGAGTTATTATTTTTGGTTTTGAACACTTTTGCCATCAAAGACATTTCCTTGCACCCCTTCTTATTTTGTTTGTATTGTGAGGTCCAGTATCGGGCATTTTGGACACAAGGACAGATTATCATTTACAGACTTCATGATACAAACAGATTCTTGGTTTTGCGTTCTAGGTCGGGAAATCCTCTTTACAATAGTTCTAGAAAGGCATTTACCGAAACTCTTCATTTAATGAAAGTATTTTATTTAAAACATAACACCTTGTATCTGCCTCTCATTGCTGACTCCCCATACTTCTTTGCAGACAGTAGGGACATTGTAGTCTCATTATATGAAGTCCTAAAACAGGGTTGAAGCAGATCATGACCTTCACTTGATGTGCTCTGGTCTTAAGCTGCCACGTTTAATGAAAATCGGCTCCAGAATCCAATATCAACTATAACATTGTTTATGAGGGCAGTACATAACATCAAACTGCGCACAACAGACACGATAAAATAACAATCAGCTCTTATTCTGAAGATTTAAATCCTCCAATAGGCATAAATGCAATGACATCCCCCAAAGTGTAAGGAAATGGCAAATGGGAAAGTGCAAGGGAAGGAAAGATTAAGTTGTAAACGGCTGTGGGACAGGTGACACACAAGGGAGGTTGGACAAAGTCTGGAATACACAAGAAAATCCTGAATAAAAATGTCCCCAACTGCTGAATACCAAGATATTCAAATGTTCAGCAGCTCACTCATCATACCTACCTTAAATGGGCCCTTATGCAGCCAGGTCAAAGCTCCCGTCCAATAATTCAAGAACTGCCCAGAATAATCAAGAAGAGAAGGCAAAACATTACATTGAAGCAGGAGGATCTCAAAGCCCAACCTGTCATAGGAAAGTGCTTGCTGCATTTGGCTTCTTTAACACAAAATATCTCTCCTCACACTGTACTATGAGTTTTACTACATACCACATTGACTGTGGCATATTCGGGTCCACATTAAGACTTTCAGAGCTCTAAGATGGTACATGTCTTGGTCATAGAAGAAGTGATGAGATCGAGGTAAAAACGAAAATCCTCTGCTTCTCTCTATATATTTTTTGTCGCTACTTTCTGCGACAGCTACTTTCGAACAGACAAAATCCACCAGACTACCACAACTATACCTCCATTCAGCCTAGCAGATGTTTCACAGGTCCTTCAAGGTAAGGGGATACACCTTCAGGGTACAAAATGCTTCACCAAGCCCTCAGTCCCCACTATGGAGTACCAAACGATTACATAAGAGCACTTATTTATTTATAGAGCGCACCTAACCCTAAGGTATCTTGGCGCTTTGAGCATAGTTGAATCGTTACAGGTGCAGTTACAAAGAAAGCGGCAGACAAAAGGACCATGTTACAGATTGGTCAACAATACAACAAAAGTAATGCATACAAGAAGCTGAGGAACAGTCCTCGCTGCAAAAAGTAAAGACTGACGGGTACAGAAGCACAAGTGCGGCCGGTATCAGGCAGAATTGCATGCAGTACCCTCTGGGACCACCACACACAATTAGGACTACAGGTGTAAGCAAGACCAACCTTTGGTATACGTCTGTACCACACAGTTTGTTGGTAGCGAGCTGAGCAGCCAGGCTTATCTCAAGAGTGAATGTGAGCAGTACAAGTAGTTACGCAGAGGACTTTCAATCACAGTGGATTAAGCATACACTTATACTCAAGGTTTCTTGGTAAAACACTTAGTAATTTATTACACAATCATTTAGAAAACATTTCACTAGAAGAAGACAACTTAGAATTATATACCAATACACTTCAATACAAAACTTGATGTTTTTGAGATAGTTTGAGCTCCCCTGAAACAGAAGCCAAATGGCAGTTCAGTTACTTAGCAGTGAGCAAAAAGGGCAAAAGTAAGTAGTATAGATTACATATACTTTCTTAGGCAGTGCAAATAGTTTCAGTTCACCAGAAGAGTTCAATTCAAGTCAATAGGCCAGGCCAAAGTCAAAGGGCTAGTGTTCTGGATAGGAAAGAGCAGTTCTGGTATCAAACGTGAAAGTCTTTGCAAAAGTTCTCAGAAGGAGTTCAGGTGAAAAAGAATCATTTGTGGGGTCACAAGTGTTAGCCCCGCCCCCTTAGGGCCAGGCACGCATAAAATAATGACTCAGGAGCCAAATTCTGTTCAGACTTTCCTTTATTGGTCTCCTTTCTTGACTGCCATTCCTCCTCTCGCTCCTCCCATTCCTCTCTTTTCCCGCTCCCTCCCACTATTACATGGCCTCTTCTTCTTAAAGGGGCCCGTTCTTTATTCACGCACAACACCTCCCCCTCACTTAACATGAGACTTCCCAGACTACATCTGTTCGATCAGCCGTTGGGGTCTCTTTATTGTTCGATGGGGTCTGTTTGACGGGTCAAGGGCCTCACCTGCATGTTCTCGTTGCGGTGCTTCGTACGTCTCTCCGCTCTCGGTTCCTTTCATCCCATTCGTTCTTTCTTCCATTGGCTCAGGTTCCTCCAGGTATAATTTGTGGAAAAGGGATGCCTTTGGCGTCATTTCGTAGTTGTCGCTCGTTCTTTGTCCCTTGTCCTTGGGATGGGATCTATGCGGTCCATCTGTTCTTTGGCTTTGCTTGCTTCTCCCGTGTCTTGCTCGGGCATGTGGTCCTTCATCCGGCTTACTTCGAGTGGTTTATGATGGATATTGGTGAGGGCATGTTGTAGTGCTGGCCGATGGCTGAGACGGCTGTGCCCTATGATGGGACTCAGTATCATGCGGATGGTGGCGGGTGCCCTGTGGTCTCTCGGGGTTGGGTCGCATCGTGACTGACCTTTTGGCTGTAACGGGTGTGCTGTTTCCCACCGGGCTGCATGGGCTTGGGATTTGTTCGGTGGTTGTGCTTCCGCCCTTGTCTGATAGCGTTGCCCTGTGGTGACGTTTGCTGTGGCCTCCACATCCCCCGCCCCTAGTACGACATCTGGAAGGGACCTGGGTTGGTGTGTGGCTCACAATCATCTTGCAGGACAGGTGGGGTTTGTGTGTCATGTGCTGGTCCCGGTCCGTATCCCTTTATGTTGCCTAATTGTAGGTAGAGAGGGTGTTCATACCCGTATAGTCTGGGTGGGTTGGTGTGCATGTCCTCAATGACTTTCCCGACATCTGACCATGTCATCGGCAGACTCAGGTATCTTGTTTGGGCCAATGGTGCCCTGGTCCTCCAGTGTATAGGCTGGTCGTGGGGCCCTTCTGGTTGTCCAGGTTGTCTGATCATGCTTGGTGGTGGTATGGGTTAGCATGTACAGTTTGCAGGCTGTCCCACTCTGCACGCCGCTTGAAGGTGACCTTCTTGGCCACAGCACCAGCATTTCCGTCCAATGACAGGGCATGGTCGCCTATGTGGGAGCTCCCGCCCACACCTGTGGCATTTCTCTTTGCTCAGGCTTTGTTGCCGATGGCTTCTCAGTTTCCGCATCCTCCAGGGTCCTGTGGGTTTAGAGTATTCCAGCTGCCCTACTGTAATGGCCGCGATGGGGTCACGTTTGTTTTTGCTTTCAATGGCGGCTGCCTGTGAGTCAACCCTCTCATAGGTTCTTGCCAGATGGTGTATTTTCGTGAGGGGCAGGGGTTTTTTGAGAAGGTGTTTTCTGAACTTTGACGAGGTGCACCCTTCTATGATCCTCAGCCGTATTGCCTCTGCATCATTGAAGTTGGCGAAGTCTCAGTTTAGTATTTTCTGCTGGAGACGGATGACAAACTCTCCGATGGACTCATGCGGACGCTGCACGTGTTGATTGAATGCGAAGCGTTTGTAATCTTTGTTGGAACCCACTATCAGCTTGTCATTGACTGCAGTCAGAAGGCGTTTGTACGTGGTCCTTTCATGTGCTGGAATCGTCTTGATTATGCTTTTTATTTCTTTCCCTGCCAGGTTGGTGAAGATGTACATTTTGTTGGGTAGGTGTTGTCCCCAATTGCTCCTAGGAAGTCCTCGAACTCCTCAACCCATTCCTCCCACCTTTGTCCTTGGTCATAATGTGGGTTGAGTGTAAATGGGTTGTGGCACCACATGAGGCTGGCGTGGGACATGGGACCCCCGTTTGGTAGGGGATGTGCCCCTGCGTCAGCAGCTGTTCGTGTCTGTTCCATCATGATGTGAGGGATGTGTGGCAGTGCCTCGCGTGATGGTCAGGCCTTGTTCGTTTCCCACTGGCATCCTACTGGGTGGTATCACTTCTCCTTTGGCGGCCTTGGGTGGTGTTGAGCAGCCAATTGGCTTGCAGCGTAGTGGCCGGTGGCTCAAGTTTATGCGCAACCTTAACTCTGGTGGGGTTGTTGGCAGTGTTCAATGTGAGGGGACGCTATATTTAGTTGATTCGTGTAGTGGGGCTGCTGTGATAGGGTTGGCAGAACACGTGGCCTGCGTGGCATGGCCTTCGCATTTGTGCTACTGTCCCTTCTTTGTCTCATGAAGCCTATTAGTGGGCCCGTGGGCTGCCGTCCTGGGGCCGGCGGGGTGTCCTGTGGCACTGTTGGGCCTCTTCCCTTTCCTTTTGTTTCTATTTTGTTCCTTTTATTATTTTTATGTTTTTTTTTGAAGATCTATATTTTATTTTATTTTTTTCTCTTGGCGCTCACACAAGCGTATTCCTTTCCTCATGGCCGCGCAAGTGTTTTGGCACGCTTTGTGGGCTGTTTGTTGCCTCTGGCCTTTGTTCGGCATGCAGCGGTGGGGGAGGGGCATGGGCTTCTTACCGGTGCCTCTCCTCACTCCTGGCCTCCAGTCTCCTCCATCCGTTCTCCTACTGCTGGGCTTCCGCTGCAGTGATTTGCTGTGTTCCAGTCCCTCTGTGTTGCGACAAGGGTCGCTGGGTTCCTCTCTCTTTGTCTCTATTCAACGGCATGGGCTGCCGGGCCTGACTCTGCTGCATTCCACCTATGCCTTCCTTCTCCCTTGAGGGCTGCTGGCCTACCTGTCACCTGGCCACCGGATACCTGCTGGGCACATACACGGCTCTTTCTCCTGCACTGCACGATCCTGAGTTGTCAGGGCACTTCACTCCCTGCTGGGCTCACACGGGCTGCTGGGCACATTTCTTCTTTGTTCTTCTTGTTCCCAGTCGTTCCAGCGCGGCTGCAGGGTTTACTACGGTCTGTCCCCTAGATATCTGCTGGCCATATCCATCTTCCCTTCGGATGCAATCCTTGCTGCTGGGCACATCCAGGGGCTGCTGTGTGCCGCTCCATAGGAGCTCTGCGCCTCTGCTGGGTCGGGTCTGCCACTCCCTTCTGTACTGCCGGCTCTGCTGGCCCACTGTACTGCTGGGTGCTCCTCACCCTTCAATTCCTCCCACAGGTGTGGGGTCTCATCGGCCTCGTCGCCAGTTGTTAACCCCCCCTTGGACATACAATAATGACTCAGGAGCCAACTTCTGTTCTGACTTTCCTTTATTTGTCTCCTTTCATGACTTCCCTTCCTCCTCTCGCTCCTCCCATTCCTCACTTCTCCCGCTCCCTCCCACTATTACATGGCCTCTTCTTCTTAAAGGGGCCCATTTTTTATTCACACACAACAAGCTGATTAGGCCTGCAAGTTGGGAAAGTTTCACAAACTCCACCGCGAGAGTGGCGCTCTCTCACTCGGTTTAGCACAGTACATTTAAATGAAGAAACAAATGTTGCTGAAGTCGTAGTTCCTGGTAGTTCCTGTAGATCTCACTATTCCTGAGCCTCATTCGTGGGGACAAGAGGGAGGACGTCAGAGGACTCCTGCACTGCACGGGATCGTTTAAGAAAGCAAACAAAATGGAGTCACTTCAGTTCCATTAGCTGTAGATTCAAGAGCACAAACTGGTGTCTGTAACGCTCACCTGATTCCCGTAGAGGCGCCGGTCTTGACTGGGCGTATACCGTATCTTCAAAGGTGATGTGTAACACACGGCTGGCTCTTTGGGCTGGACCTCTGTGCACTGTATGTCTGGCTCGAAGGGTAAGATGTCTTAGGTAAGTGAACGCCGTGCTCTCCATCTGCCTCGAGGCAGGGTGCTGTAACCAGTTTCTTCACTGGATAAGGGGAGCAGGCCTCTTGACTTCAGAGGACTGCTGTCCGTCGTTTACTGCACGAACGGTAAGTTTCGAGTAATTCTAATGTCTTTAAAGTCTTTAGTAATGATGTCTCTTGTTTTGCAGGGTTCCGGCGATGGCGGATGGCGGGCTGAAGTGAGTTGAAGATGGAGCCCATGTGATGAATAGAAGCGCCTGGAAGCACGTAAGTAAGCGCTTGTTGCCTGCTTCACGATGCGCTCTAACTGTCTTTTTATTTTGCAGGTACAAGTTCGGGGCGGCTGCAGGGTGCCGGAATACCCACTGGGTTAGATGTGGAAAGGAGTAATGGCACGTGAGTATTAAAGTTCCCCAATGTCTTTAAACGCACCTTGTTTTGTCTTTCAGATGCGGGATGCAGCGCCGAAGGCCTCCGGAGCGTGCGAAGAGTTGGTAAGCTTTTGTCTTTCAGATGCCGGAATGCAGTGTGAAGACCTCCGGAGCGCACGAAGAGTAGGTAAGCCTTTGTCTTTCAGATGCCGGAATGCAGCGCGAGGCGTTGGTGACAGCCGATGGACCAGGTAAGTGAAGAGCTGTCACTGAAGACCGTAATGCTAACCTGTTCTTTCTTGTCTTTATAGGTGTTGCTGAAGACTGGATTCAGAATGGTAAGCCTTTTTCCTTAGGCCCAGGATCAGATACAGAAGACACGATGAGCGTTCTGCTGCTGAGGATGCAGAATAACGCAAAGCAAGATTCATCCATCGGGTGTGGTTTAAATAGCCTCCTGTAGTGCTTAGGTGTCTCCTTCCACAGCCACGCCTAGGTAAGAAAAGAGTTCCTGCTTTCCAGAAGAGTTCCAGTGTTCTGAATCTAGGGAGTGGCTCCTGCCCCACCCAACAGGAAAAGTAGTTCCAAACAGAAGAGGATCAGAGACTCAACTGGCAGGCAAGTAAGCAGCATGGTCTGCTGCAGGTAAGTCCACCCAAGCATTATGAGCCCGGCGCTTCCAGCGCTGGGACTGGGCATATTTATGAGCCTGGTGCCACTGGCGCCAGGACTGGGTCCAAAAGGTCCCAATTGGGACTGGTTGGCACTCGGAACCTGGGTTATGCATCTGCTTCCAAGGGAGTTGGGAAAACCCTGACCTTTTGGAAGCAGAGATCATGACAGTACCCCCCTCAAGGCCCCTCCCAAACCGGGCTTCTCCGGGGGTTTTGGCTTGTCAGGAAATGTTCGGTGAAATCTTTTGATTAGGCGAGGAGCGTGGACATATTCAGCAGGTTCCCAGGATCTCTCTTGGGGGCCGTAGCCTTTCCAGTCAATTAGGTAGAATAGTTTAGATTTGGAGATCTTGGAGTCCAGAATGCTTTTGACTTCAAACTCGAGTTCTCCATCAACTAGGATAGGTTTTGGAGATTTGGTTAGTCAGGTTTGAGGTTGCACGGGTTTTAATAGAGAGACGTGGAAGACCGGATGTATCTTCATGTGCGGGGGCAAGTCCAACTTGACCGCTACTGGGTTTACTATGGTAGTGATGGAATAGGGACCAAGGTATCTTGGGTTGAATGTGCGTGGCCCTTTTAGAGGTAGATATTTGGTGGATAACCAGACTTGATCCCCTACTTGATATTGAGGGGCTTCCTTCCGATGTTGATCTGCTCCTTTCTTGTATTGTTCTTTAGCCCTTTGAAGGTGAGGAACAGCTTCCTTAAAGGCTTGGGTAATTGTAGAATGCAGGTAGTCTACTGCTGGTGTTTCAAGATCTTGGAGGGGATCCAACTCCGAGGTTCGAGGGTGACTGCCGTACAAAAGAAAAAACGGGGTTTTCCCAGTTCCCGAATGGACAGAGTTATTGTAGGCATATTCGGCTATCCAAAGGATGTCTTTCCAAGTTTTTTCAGTTTGTTGCAGCATGCAGCGTAAATACTGTTCCAGAGTTTGATTGGTCCTCTCGGTTTGCCCGTCGGTCTGAGGGTGGTGACTGGTCGATAGTCTCACATCAATTTGAGCCGACCGACAGCAACTTCGCCAAAAATGAGAAATAAATTGACTACCTCGATCCGGAATTAGAACCGAAGGAAAACCGTGCAGTCGGACGATTTTTTCGAGAAATTCTCGGGCCAGAGTTGCTGCTGTTGGCAAGCCTTTGAGCGGAATGAAATGCGCCATCTTGGAGAATAAGTCCACGATTACTAGAATCGTATTGTATCCGGAGCATGGAGGTAGATCGGTGATGAAGTCCATAGAAAGCGTATGCCAAGGGCGAGGTGGGATGTCAATAGGGCGTAAGAGGCCTGCTGGTCTTTCCTTTTGACTCTTGTTTTGGGCGCATACTCCACAGGACATTATAAAGTCTCTGATATCTTTTTTCCAAGACGGCCACCAGAAGTAGCGCTTGATCTTTTCTGAGGTCTTGGCCATACCGGGATGTCCTTCCATTAAAGAATCGTGATAGCAAGAGATCACTTTTTTCTGTAAATCTGTGCTGGGTAGGTATAATCGTTCTTGGAAATACAATAAGTTGTCCTTTACTGCAAAGTCCTTTCCCTGCAGATGCCAATTCTGTATGTCTGCTGGAGTTACAAGTTGCCTGGCTTTATCCTTAACTTCCTCTATGGATTCTGTGGCGATTACACCCAGAATTCTTTGTTCGGGAATGATTGGTACAGGTTTAGGGTTGATCAAGTGTTCTTCCACTCCCATCCGAGAAAGGGCATCAGCTTTACCGTTTTTTGTACCAGGTCGATAGGTAATTATGAAGTCAAACTCGGCAAAGAATAATGCCCAACGGAGTTGTCTAGAGGATTGGGCTTTTGCGGTTTTCAAATATTGCAGGTTTCGGTGATCCGTAATCACAGTAACGGTGTGTCGGGCCCCCAGCAGATAATGCCACCAAGCCTTAAAGGCAGACTTGATAGCCAGAAGTTCCTTGTCAGTAATCGTGTAATTGATTTCAGGAGGCGAGAATTTGCGGGACCAAAATGCCACGGGATGCAACTGATTGGTTACCGGGTCCTTTTGGGATAGAACTGCCCCCATGGCAAGGCTTGAAGCATCAGTTTCCACGATGTAGGGTAGTTCGGGGCGAGGGTGTTTTAAGATTGGTGCAGAGATAAATTTAGTCTTCAAATCCTGGAAAGCTTGTTCCGCCTCGGTAGACCATTCAAAACGTTTGTTTTTCTTTAACAAGGCAGTGATGGGCTGGACTATTCGAGAGAATTCGGGGATAAACCCGCGGTAAAAGTTAGCGAAGCCTAACATGCTTTGCACACCTTTTACGGAGGATGGTGATGGCCATTTGAGAACTGCATCGACCTTCTTTGAATCCATACGCACTCCGCCAGGTGATAATATGAATCCCAAGAATTCAACTTCAGTCACGTTGAAAACACATTTTTCCAACTTAGCGAAAAGTTTGTGTTGACGCAATCTTTCGAGGACCACTTTCACGTGTTTCCGATGTTCAGATTCCGATGAAGAATAAACGAGGATGTCGTCAATGTAAACAACAACACACACATCTATGAGCTCTCTGAGGACATCGTTCATAAAATATTGAAAGGCGGCCGGGGCATTACAAAGTCCGAAGGGCATGACCTGATATTCAAATAGCCCATACTTGGTGCGGAAGGCCGTCTTCTATTCATCGCCCTCTTTTACTCGTACCAAGTGGTAAGCTCCTCTAAGATCCAGCTTTGTATATATGCATGCTTTTCTGACTTGGTCCAGGAGTTCAGGGATCAAAGGTAACGGATATCTATTCTTAACGGTGATCTGGTTCAGGGAGCGATAATCTATACAAGTTCTAAGGTCTCCTTCCTTTTTTGGAACGAAGAACAAAGCTGAAGAAGCAGGGGACTTGGAAGGACGAATAAACCCATTTGCCAGGTATTGATCCAGGTATTGTCGAAGGTGAAGGTTCTCAGGCTCGGTGAGGGCATAAATTCTACTACAAGGAGGAGTAGATCCAGGTATCAGGTCGATCTGGCAGTCATAAGACCTATGAGGAGGTAGAGAGTTAGCCTGATCCTTCCGGAAAACATCTTGGTATTCTAGGTATTCGGGAGGTAACTGGGGAGTCTCTGAAGAAATTGCTGCCAGTGCAACACCAGGTGGAGGGTGACAAGTAGAGACACATTCTGGAAACTGGACCGTTCTTGCTCGCCAATCGATCAGAGGATTGTGTTTCTCTAACCAAGGTATTCCTAGAATAATCTGAAACTGAGGGGCCTTGATCACATCGAACACGATCTTCTCATGGTGTCCATCTTGACTTACTAGCGTCACTTCTTGAGTGGTATGCGTTACTGGCCCGGAGGCTATCTCCGTACCATCCACCGTAGTAATGACGTCCTTTACAGCCTTGGGACAAAGAGTTAGATTCATCCTCAAAACCATTTCATGATCCACATAATTGCAGATGGCACCGCTGTCGACGTAAGCTTCAATTGCATGTAATCGATCCGGATTATCAGGGCTAATGAGGACCATAGGTATCACGAAATGCGAGGTCACGGAACTGGTTTTCACGCTCGGCAAGAGGACCTCTATTCTTGTCGGGCGAGGTCGTTTCCCTGCTCAGAGTTTGTAACTTTGGTAACTGCAGCTCCTACTGCCTTCTTGGCAGGTTTCACCGGACAGTCTCGAAGAAAGTTCCCTGAGTTTCCGCAATAGAGGCATAATTGCAACTGTTTTCTCCTTTCCCGCTCCTTTTGTGTTAGAGGACCTTTCAGACCACCTATTTGCATGGGTTCCCCAGAGTCTACTCCTTTGGAAGGAGTTGGCGGTTTGGAAAATACTCGAGCATCAAACTTGGAACGATCGGCCTTCCTGTTCTGCAGTCTGTGATCTATTTGAACGACTAAGTCTATATAGTCCGAACAATCTTGTGGGGGATTCACTACTTGGGCTAACACATCTTTGAGCTCTCCGCGTAGACCTCTATAAAACAGCGTAATCCTTTTGTCCTCAGGCCAGTGAGTTTCCACTATCAGTCTGTTGAAAGACGCAATATAAGCCAAAAGGTCTTGATTACCTTGTCGCAACGAAAGAAGCTCATTGTCCAAGGCCTGCCCCTGTGAATGTCTTGCGAACAGTTTTTCCATACTGAGCTGAAAAGCTTGAAAATCATGGAGGACCGGATCATCTTGATTTACTAGAGGGATCGACCAGTCTGCCGCATTGCCACTAAGGTACGAAGGCACGAAAGCTAGTTTAGCTTGATCAGTTGGAAAGGCTGCTGGCCGGCATAAGAAATGCAACCGGCACTGATTGATAAATACTGCAAACCTCTTTGGGTCACCAGAAAATCGTACGGGCAGAGCCAGAGGTACATTCCCAGGTAGGTTGATCTGCACTGGATTCATAGAGGATGTAGAAGAAAGATTTCCCCCAGATGCGGGTAACGGGGTCTGTCCGGCTTGTGACTGTAGCAATTGTCTAGCGAGATCATCTGTTCGCTCCTTGGAAATAATCAGTTCCCTTCTTAGAGCGTTTGTTTCCTGACGGGCTGCATGCACTTCTGCCCTTAGTTCCCCAAGTAACTGGGCTAGCTGGTCGGTATCCGAGGTTTCCATAGCGCCTGGACGGGAGTTTTGTGGTAGGCTTTGCGTTCTGTAACGCTCACCTGATTCCCGTAGAGGCTCCGGTCTTGACTGGGCGTATACCGTATCTTCAAAGGCGATGTGTAACACACGGCTGGCTCTTTGGGCTGGACCTCTGTGCACTGTATGTCTGACTTGAAGGGTAAGATGTCTGCAGATAGAAAATATGGGATTAAGGAACTGGGTTATTGAATGTCTCTCTCTTTTTCCCTTTCTCTTCTCCTGTAGAACCCCAAAGGTTAACGCTCTCACCTTAGGTAAGTGAACGCCGTGCTCTCCATCTGCCTCGGGGCAGGGTGCTGTAACCAGTTTCTTCACTGGATAAGGGGAGCAGGCCTCTTGACTTCAGAGGACTGCTGTCCGTCGTTTACTGCACGAACGGTAAGTTTCGAGTAATTCTAATGTCTTTAAAGTCTTTAGTAATGATGTTTCTTGTTTTGCAGGGTTCCGGCGATGGCGGATGACGGGCTGAAGTGAGTTGAAGATGGAGCCCGTGTGATGAATAGAAGCGCCTGGAAGCACGTAAGTAAGCGCTTGTTGCCTGCTTCACGATGCGCTCTAACTGTCTTTTTATTTTGCAGGTACAAGTTCGGAGCGGCTGCAGGGTGCCGGAATACCCACTGGGTTAGATGTGGAAAGGAGTAATGGCACGTGAGTATTAAAGTTCCCCAATGTCTTTAAACGCACCTTGTTTTGTCTTTCAGATGCGGGATGCAGCGCCGAAGGCCTCCGGAGCGTGCGAAGAGTTGGTAAGCTTTTGTCTTTCAGATGCCGGAATGCAGTGTGAAGACCTCCGGAGCGCACGAAGAGTAGGTAAGCCTTTGTCTTTCAGATGCCGGAATGCAGCGCGAGGCGTTGGTGACAGCCGATGGACCAGGTAAGTGAAGAGCTGTCACTGAAGACCGCAATGCTAACCTGTTCTTTCTTGTCTTTATAGGTGTTGCTGAAGACTGGATTCAGGATGGTAAGCCTTTTTCCTTAGGCCCAGGATCAGGTGCAGAAGACACGATGAGCGTTCTGCTGCAGAGGATGCAGAATAACGCAAAGCAAGATTCATCCATCGGGTGTGGTTTAAATAGCCTCCTGTAGTGCTTAGGTGTCTCCTTCCACAGCCACGCCTAGGTAAGAAAAGAGTTCCTGCTTTCCAGAAGAGTTCCAGTGTTCAGAATCTAGGGAGTGGCTCCTGCCCCACCCAACAGGAAAAGTAGTTCCAAACAGAAGAGGATCAGAGGCTCAACTGGCAGGCAAGTAAGCAGCATGGTCTGCTGCAGGTAAGTCCACCCAAGCATTATGAGCCCGGCGCTTCGAGCGCTGGGACTGGGCATATTTATGAGCCTGGTGCCACTGGCGCCAGGACTGGGTCCAAAAGGTCCCAATTGGGACTGGTTGGCACTCGGAACCTGGGTTATGGATCTGCTTCCAAGGGAGTTGGGAAACCCTGACCTTTTGGAAGCAGAGATCATGACAACAGGTTAGTAAACATCCGGAGAACAATCGACCAGCAACAAGGGTGATACCGGTGGCAACTCTTAGCAAGTAGCAAGAGGAATGAGCAAGAATGCAAAAGGAATAAAGACGCCTTGTAGCAGAGGTGGGTGGTACAGCCACAATTCAGTTGCCAAGGAATGTTGCATGTAGAATATGGATTGGGGATAAAAGGGACTTTTTTCAAGGCAGTGTAGGGTACAAAGTACCAAGACAGGCCCCACATATATATCCCACAAGTGCGAATGGTAGAGGAAGGGGAGAAAAATAGTGGGGACGGACCAGGCTTCTGTTAGAAGTAAAAAGTACAAAACACAACAGCCTGTGGGATACCATATGTGTTAATGACGTAGACATGGACATGTACGGTGACCTAGGCTCTCCCTATCCTCATTGATTTCACCTGAGTTGTTTGAGAAAAGCTATAACAGGGTGGTGACTAGCTTAACCCCTGCAGACATAAACCCAAGTGTGTATGGCCAGTCACTGATTGAGGTGTTTGTTTTTGAATCAGCACGTATTGAATACAGGGGGCGTACAGCCACAGGCAAGTTATACATTGCAGTTGAAGGGGCAACTGTGTTGCATTAGGACGAACAGATGGCTTTGGAAATACAGTTGTGTCCAGGAAAGGAAGCATTTCCTATACTGTGCACAGGTTCAACTGAAATGACACTGCAAAGTTTAAGCGCAGCATGTCCTAAGGAGTTTACAGAAAAGCTAGGAAAACTGAAGGTGTTTGCCCACTGGATAGCTTTAAAAGGGGGGCTATACCCAAAGGCCACAAGGGTGCTGATTTTAGAGAGGGGCGCGCTTAAGGCAGAATTGGAGACAGAGTCCTCAAAGTGGTTGTCACCCATGGTGTTAGCTCACAAACAGGATGGGGGCTATGCATGTGTGTTTACTAAAGGGAATTAAGCAACAACATATGGGTCAACAGACATCCGTTGCCAAATATCAATGAGCTACTGAGCACCATGGTAAGGGTATCTTGGTTTACTAAGCTTGACCTGTCAACCGCATAACACCAAATAGACTTGCACAAGTCGTCATGCCCACACACGTCATTTGTTACACCCTTTGGGGAATTTAGGTTTTTTAGAATGCCTTTTGGATTGGCATCAGCTCCATCAGTGCTTCAGCTGTTGATGCAGAAAGTAATTGGTGGCATGCGGACGGGGGGTGGGGGAGCGTGAGTGTAATTTTCAGGATGATATACTAGTATGGGGAATAATGGAGGAAGAAAATAACCAAAGAGTACACAGGGTAAGAACAACATTGCAGGAACAGGGGTTGAAGGTTACATTGACTAAGACTGTCACCTACCTAGGTCACACTATTAATGGAGAAGGATCAAACCAAAAGAGTGGCAGTTCAAGGAGAGGATACATACACTTGCAGCCACGAACAAAGAAAAGTTCAGGTCATTCCTGGGTATGTTGGAATATTATGTCAAATTCATACCATATACTCAGAAAAATGTGCATAAGAGGCAACTGCTATAGTAAGTAAAACACCATGAGCTTGGCATGAGGCATGACCAACAAGCCATGTGATCCAGAGTATTCTGAAAATCAAGTGAATGCTGCCAGATGCAACTTGGCTGCCTTCACATAGGTCATTCTCTATGGAGGGTAAAAGACCAAAACAATGTCTCGACTCACAGCAATCCAATAAAAGACATCTCCTGGGTCAGAGAGGACCTCATGTCAAAATTGTGTGTGCTTTTTGGGCACATGCCCCTTGATGGATTCTGCTATCTCCTGCTATAAGGTTAGGTTACAGCTGGCTAAAAGGCCATTCATGTTTGCCTGGTGGAAGGGAAAGGATGAGCTGGTGCATACATTTCCCACTGTGCCCAGGTGTCACATGAAAGTAATCAACCCCAGTCTAACGCTTCAGGCAAAATCACCTTGAAAATCATGGCACAGATAACGGAGAGATGCATACGGGGAAAGTAGATAATTGGGGACCAGTGCAAATGGACAAGGATGCAACAGGGCAGGAACAGAAGACAGAAACATGAGGAAATAGTACAACAGAAGCATAGGCAGGAGAAGGACTACAGGAGCACAGGACACAACATAGTCTGCTTGACCACAAGGCAATGGCACAGTTGGGTCACTTGCAAAACAATTGAAAACATCCTGCAATACGACTCATTGGGATCATTTCTTTGTTCCACACCTGATCACAATGGGTCCACACAGCACAACCCAAATAATGTTGCACAACAACCTTCTCTGAAAACACATTATCTCCCTTATGGTCATCCCTGGGAAACATTCTTAAATTAGCTACTGGGGAACATCACTCTCTCCTTGACAGTTTAATCTGCCAACCCAAAGCCTGGTACTTTACACCCATGTTCCCTAATTCTGACAGAAACTGCCAGACCATGCCAAACCTTGATATTTAGACTTGCACAATGTTGTGCTGGGCTTGCCAGCTCTTAAAATCTCAATGAGGGGGACACATTACTGGAGAAATGAGGAGCTATCCAACATTGAAAAACATGTTTGAAGACAACTATGAACCAGTTTACCCCCCACATTGGCACATATTGGCACAACAGCCATCAAGGTCCAGTTCAATATCCTAAGACAAGCATTTCCTTGGAGGTGATAAAGAGAAGTAGCAGGGTGCTATACCTGCCAGGCAGCCAAGTATGCCACTGTCTCCCTTGAACTAAATTGAGGCTGGTTATCAGAAATGAGCTTGCTTTGAACGCCTTCTCTCCAAATTACAGATTCAATCCATTCTATTAAACCCCTGCTTATGGCTGCTTGCAGGACACCAGCCTCAGGTGACCTCTAATACAACTGATCTCATTAAAAAACTGGTCAAGCAACATCTCTTTAATCTTAACCCGGGTTAAGATAGGCAGCTTTTGTACTATTCTAACCCCTGTTTTTTTAACCATGTTTGGTTATGTTTGTCTTTTTATGTTTTTGTGCGCTTGAAGCCTGTGGCACGGTACAAACATTAAATAATAATAATTGTCTCCTGGGGTTCTTTATCTCGCTCCCCTCTTGTCTGTCTCCACTAAATTAATATCTCACAATCATTCTTATTCTTGAATAGTTCCTTAGATATCTCAATATCTTGTGTTTCTCTTTTGCGATCACACTTCTGCAAATGATTGTCCTTGATTTGTATTACAAGTCCTCCCAGCTGCTCCCGCCACTCCAGCTTACCCTGTTACCGGTGTGTGCCAGGGTTGTTCTTGCAGGGTTTGGCACTCGCTCGTGTTTCACATTCACCTTCCCCGTTCCTTCTACTCTAGTTTCTTGCTTGCCTTTCTCAGCATCCTTCTCGCTTGTCGCATTCAATGCACTGTGACAGCTGGGAGCTTACTCCGCTCACCATGTTCCCAGTCTCGGAGTAGTTGCGCGAGTGCTTGGCCCACCACGGCACATATGTGGTCATGCCACCTTTTTGGATTGTGTGTTCCAGCCTGTCCTGACAACGGTTTGCTTGTTGTCTGTTTCACCAGCCCACTGACATCTCCGATGGCTGTCCTCGCTTCTCAGAATGTTGTGGGTTCCACAAACCTGCTTGGCTCCACCTCTCCCAGGTGCTCTGATGCAAGGAGGCTTCCCCTGCTTACGTTCCCTCTCCACCCCTTCAAGCCTCCTCATCTCACATTCATACCAACCTTTTCTTTTAGAGGTATGTCATCCTCCTTTACATAGCTTGCTTGAGTCAACATTGTCCACAGCCAAACAGAAGGAAGAAAGTATTTTTAATGTCCGTGTTGATAAGTGATAGGGGCCTATAGGATGCACATCCATCTGGGGGTTTCCCAGGTTTGGAGAGAACAGTGATTAGGGCTTCCCTTAAAGAAGGGGGGAGAGTGGCCAATCGAAGGGATTCGGTCCAGACCCCGTGCAATATGGGGGCTAGGATAGCGACGTGTTCACGGTAGAACTCAGCCCATCGGGCCCCGGGGCCTTATTTTTCAGAAGGTCAGAAATCACCTGGACTATCTCCTCCAGGGTGAACGGGGTGTCAAGTTGTTCCGTGGTACTCTGGGAGATGAGGGTCATAGGGATGCGTTCTAACATGTTGTCTAGATCTTGAGCATTGTGTTCTGGTTGGGGGCCATAGAGCCTGGCATAGAAGCTAGTGAAGATGTCAATTATGGCCTGGTCGGACCAATGTTGTTTGCCTTGTTCATCTAGAATGCTATCTATCCGGGATCTGCCACTCTCCGCACGTACCAGTTTGGCCAGGGTTCTACCAGGTCTGTCACCCTCACCGTACCGTCGGGCGGCCACAGGGCGAGCAAAATAACGCACCTCGCTCAAGGCGTGGGATTCAAACCTTTCTAGTTCTGTTCTAAATTTTGCAAGGGTGGCCGGGGTTGGGGCGGAAGCATGTTGTTGTTCTAGGATTTTGAGCTTCATTTCGGAGCAGTGTAGGGCTTGCCTTATGGCTCTAAGAATCCCAGCCTCCCTCGAGATACATATCCCTCTGATGTAAACTTTAAATGCTTCCCAGCGGGTCCCTTCAGGTGTGTCTTGTGTGTTATTTTTTTCGAAAAAGGTGTTTATGTCCGATAATATCTCAGCTTTGAAGACTATGTCAGACAAGGCCTCCGACTTAAAGCGCCAGGCTGATCGGGCGGCTAGAGTGTTACCCAGTTGGATCTGCAGCAGTACGTGGGAGTGATCAGAGAGCGTGCGGGGGAGAATCTTAACATCTGACACCCTACCCACTTGGCACCCCGACAATAAGAACAAGTCTATTCGTGAATAGCTATCGTGCACTGAGGAATAGAAGGTGTAATCTCTGTCCTGGGGATGAAGCGTTCTCCACACATCATGTAAGTTCAGGGAATTCATATGTGTGAGGAGCCGTTTGGCGGCTCGGCACACGCTCCTACAGGTCGAGGTTGTCCTGTCCATGTCATTGTCAAGTATAAGATTCATATCCCCACCCCATATAATGGGAACTTCCACATATTTCATGATAATGGCGGTCACAGCATCTATGAATTCGGGGGAGTCGGTGTTAGGGGCATAAGAATTCACGAGTAGGCATTCATCGTTAGCCAGGGTGCAATGAAGGATCACATACCTATCCTCCGTGTCAATGTGGGATGCATGGAGTTTAAACTTCACTGATTTATGAATGAGTGTTAGGACTCCTCTGGATTGAGTGGAGAATTGGGTATAAAATCTATTGGGGCCCCAGGATAGTGCAAGATTGGATGCTAGGAGTTTCTGAGCGTGTGTCTCCTGCAGCAGGAGTACCTTAATCCTGTGTCTTTGTGCATATGCTGTGATCCTACGGGACTTTGTGAAATTTGTCAGACCCCGGATATTCCATGTTAACATTTTAATAGCCATGTTGCCATTTTATGGGACATCCCAATTGTGAGAGCTTAAGAATCTGTGTCTGTTTACCAAAAGACGTGCCGCTGTGGCGTTGTTGCGCCCAACTTTGAGCCCAGTCCTCACTTTCTTGCCGATTTTCTTATAACTTCCCACAACTTTAAATGCCCCCCACCCTCACCTCCCCGAAGAAACTAGCAGTGTGAAAATACCCTCCCCCAATACAACCAACCACGTGCCGTTCCCAATTTGGCAACGCTTGACTAACAGCCCAACGGGGGCTCAACCAAAAACACTTTGCCTCAGGAGGCATTGCAGCTGCAGTGGGGGCTACCGCTGCCGAAGACCCACATTTGTTAACACATGTTATGATGATACATCATAAATATTTTACACGGCTAATTAAACATAGGGTTACGAGGAAGTACTTAGGTCATGAGAACCAAGCCATTGTTGGAGTGGTCTGGTCCCCAACTAATATGCTGAGGTGACGAGGTTCGAGACCAGTTGGAAGAGGCATAGCTGATAAAGTCCATAGTAAGGTCATACAGCCTTGGGTGTCTGTTATCATTCATTGGTTCGTCCATTTGGTCAGCTAACGGGATTTGCGCCTCGATGAATTTAACTGCCTCGTCTGGAACAGTAAAGAAGTATATCTTGTTACGATGGGTAAACTTTAGGCGAGCCGGGAAGAGCATCGCATACTCTATTTTCCTCTCTCTCAGCATCTTTTTGACTACTCCAAATTGACAACATTACATCGGCACTCCCACAGAAAAGTCAGAGAAGATTCTAATTGTTTGTGAGTCCAGCCTTAGTTCCCCTTTCTCTCTGGCTAAGCAGAGTATATGGTCTCTGTCTTTGTAGCTTAGCAGTTTTGCAATTATAGGTCTGGGAAAGTCTCCAGGTTTGGGTCGGGGTGCCAGGGAGCGATGTGCTCTTTCCACGGTGAAAAATGGCGATAGCTCTGGGTTGCCAAGTAGGTCCTTGAGGAGTTGTTCGACCACCTGTTCCATGCGACCCTATAGAGCCGTTTCGGGAACCCCCACTATGCGTATATTGTTTCTCCGTGACCTTGATTTGATGTCATCACATTTGGCTTTGACCCGTTTGATGTCTCGGACGAGCTCTGCAACGGTGCCATGTAAGGTGTGAACATTATCCTCGTTGGCTCCTATTCTTTGCTCTGCCTCTGTGATTTTTGCACCATATTGGTCCAGTTTGGCTCTGAGGGAGGCTACGTTAGCGTTTATATCGTCCAGTTTTTCCTGGAAGGCTGCAACGTTTTTGGCCATAGACTCCATCATTGCAGTTAAATCAGGCGGAGGTGGATCTGGCAGGCCTCACCGTCTTCTTGCACCATGGAGGAGGACATCTGGTCTGACCTGGGCGCTGCCTTGGTGAACTTGTCCATAGCGCCTACCTTGTTCGCTCCTCTTGCTCTGTTCGACATTGCTGTCTCAGATGGGCAGATTAGTAGTGAACTCAGTACAGGAGTGTAGTAGTGGGGGCGGCAGCTGCCCAGCAGTTTTGGCGTGTAAAGTGGGGTTATCAGTCGGCGAAGATAGCTGGAGAGAGGTTTGATGGGCTCCAGAGTAGCCAGAAATGTGTTTGGTGGTGTTGAGGCTCGCTTGGATACATTCAATGAATGTGGGGCCCTCTTGGGCGTAGTGTCGTTCTTGCTACCAGTTATAGCCATCAATAGTGAAGGGTGCCCTCCCCCCTCGTAGTTTATAGTGCTATTTCCGCTCCCTGATTGCATATGTCTCGTAGGTGGATTAAAGGAATTGCCCACCGTGAGGAGCAGCCGCGCGATTGTTCAAGTGGTGCTCCCAGCCCGCGAGTGAGGAAGGGCTGGGGAGACTTTTATGCGGCAGCGGTCATCGCTTTAGGGTCGGGGAGCAGCCACCGTTGCAGTGAACAGGCCCAGAGTACGGCAAACCGCCGCCGCAGCCAGAGGGGGAACAGCAGGTAATGTTGAGGTGGAGGGGGGAGACGGGAGCGAGCCGCAGCTGCCTCAGCGATGAAACCAGGCCCGCGGGAGCTCCGGCGAGGCAGCGGATGGTTGGCATCACGCAACCCGCCCCACAGGCACCCACCTCCTCCGCCCGTGATCAGCGGGCCTCGCAGCGGCAGACCAGAAGAAGCACCCGTCGCTGTCCCAGGGTGTGAGCGCGGTCTCCGGGCCGGTGGCGGTGCACACGGATGCCACAGCGCCCCGCTCCCCGAGGTCCAGGAGGCAGGCCCAACGGCCGCACGGGGCTGGCCGGCTCAGTCGGTCGTATCTCGGCAGCAGCTAAGTCCCAGGCAGCGGATTATTCACAGTATGTGCCCAGCAGTTAGGGGAGTTGTAGGGTACTGTTATCTGGGTTGGAGATGTACGGATTCCGCCGTTGTCCGCCGATGTAGATCTGTGGGTCTCGGAGCTCTGTAGCTAGGCAGCCATCTTGTCGGCTGCTCCTCAGCACCCCAGAAATTATTTTTAATATAAAGCATTCCCATGTATGCAGATAACGTGTTTTTCAAAGGGAGTTCCCCTTTCGAATGAGAGTTCTTGTCACCTAATGGGGGTCACTCCCCGTGAGGTCTCACTTGCCCAGAAGCCTAGGCAGGGTCTTGCAGAGCAGGATCACCTCCCTAGCCTCACATGGAGATCAATGGAATCAGGTTGTGAGATCACCGAAAACATCACAGCTCCACCTATGCATCTGGAAATAGTTCTCTGGTTACAGAAACACTTAGATAGAAATTTCTGAAATTAAAAAGATTGCCTAAGAAAGAAATTAATACATTTTGGGAGAAAACAGCAATTCGGCAATACTTACATCAACAAAAAAATCCCAAAAGAATTAAGAGTTCTAATTTTCCCTGATTTTAGTAATCCAGAGGATTTAGATTTAGCAGAAAAGCGGGAAGAGACTCTTAATCAAATTTCTATCAATATGATGGAACTCTTGATTTAAGACGCCACTAGAGAACATGACCAAGTGGTCAAGCAGATGGATTAAGTTAAAAAAGAGACTGAAGCGATGAATGCTGTTCCAGGCACAGTGGAAAATATTTATTAAAAAATGTTTGCAATTTTGCAATTACACCAAAATGAGGGATGACTGGGATTATAGAGTGGGCCAAGTTTATAACTTTCAAACAAAATATTATGGAAGTGGATCTAGTCAGTTTAGAGAAAATCCCCAATCCTCTCCAGCTAGTTCTGATCGAGATAGTGACCCTGAGGTGAGCGAGGGTAGTACAGACACCAGTGGAAAATTAAGAAGGAACAAGGAACAATTTTATAGAACAGCTCAGGTTAATCAAATAAGGACATTTCAAAGAAACTAACAAGAGGATCCGGTTTCAGAACCCTCCAGTTACAAGTATTGTAACCAACAACGGACAACACAAGGTACTAGAGGTGGGAGAAGAGGAAGTTGGAAAAGACAAAAATCCAAAAACAAGGGTAACGAGATCTTGGATTCAAAACAACAATGAACAGGAAGACCATGAATCTCGTGTTGCATTTATGCAAGAGGAACGTAAGTGTTGTTGAAGAATTCATTCTCAAAAATGGGTTGGCGTTTGCTGCATCCACAAAGAGTAATTGGACCAAAATAGAAATAGATCTATATACATTCATGAGAACATTGAAATTAAAACATGGTTTCCATCAAAGAATTTCACATTCTTTCAGAAGTAGTAGATCTGATCCGGATAGTGAATTGACAATCACAGATATCAGAGAAACACAGCCACTTATGAGTTTAGAGGACTCTGAAAGTATACCGAGTACCAATCTTTTGAGGGAACTCCAGATTGATCCTAAAGACCTTACCAATGTTGAAATGAAGGATAAATCTAGATTCAATCCGTTTTTTGGCACAGAGAATGCAATAGAGCTATTTGATAAGGCACTGGTTAAGTATATTCATAAGATGCTGGATAATGAGGACCATAAAATGTTGCATAATAATTTGACTAAAAGTGAACAACAAACTGATTACTCTAAAAAGGTAGGAGTCAATAGTGATCAAGTAAGCAGAAAAAGGTGTTAATGTGGTTGTCATGGACAGGAGTGATTATATTTCCATGGCTGAAACTAATTTAAATATGTCTGGGTGTTATGAAAAATTAAAATCGAATATGATCCAAGTAATTATGGAAGAGGCTGTGCAACTAATTGATAAATGGGCTAGAACAGGTCATTTGAGAGACGATGACAAATATTTGACAAGCAAGAATCCTAGATTTCCTACAATTTACTTTTGCCAAAGGTTCATAAGGATTTCCCACTGATACCCGAGGGAAGGCCAATCTTAAGTGGAATAGGCTGGTGGACTGAAAAATATTCCAAATATATAGATGCGATTATATGTAAAGAAGTCCCTAAATTGTCTGCATATCTCAGAGATACGGTTCATCACTTACAATTATTTGAGAATTTTGAATGGTCATCAGATTTTTGCTTTGTTACTTTAGATGTGAAAGCACTTTATACTTCCATCAAACATGATATGGCTCTTAAAACCTTAGACCTAAGAGTATACTTATGCAAACAGATCAGCGTCATATTTTCTACATACAGTCATGCTTGAGGAATTGCTAGATTTCACTTTACGCAATATCTTATTATTTAATGGAACTTTGTATAAGCAGACAAGGGGAGTGGCCATGGGGACCAATATTTAATGGCACTTTGTATAAACAGATGAGGGGGGTGGCCATGGGGGCCAATTATGCCTCCAACTTATTCATGGGCTATTTTTAAGATCAGATTTCATACAAAGGGTGAAACTTTGGGTGAGATACATACACAATGTCTTCATGATTTGGCAAGGGACACACTCATTGTTAATGGAATATATGCTTTATCACAACAATAACAACTTTGGGATCCAGTTCACGATTCATACACACCCAATGATATTGATTTTTTTGGACATACACCTATATGGTATATAATGGCATAATGTCCAAAGCTTATAGAAAGCCTACTGCAGTTAATTTGGTGCTGCTAGCATCGAGTTACTATAAGCAAAGTGCCATTAAAAATATTCCAACTTGAGAATACATTCAAGCCCAGCGAAATGGTAAGGAATTGAGTATGAGAAAGATATACAAAGTTAGACCTGAGGTTTGGTGAACATGAATACACTAAAGACATACTGTTGAATGCCAAGAAAAAAAGTATGGCCATGAATAGGAGTGATCTATTACAGCCAAACCCTGTGAGGACTCAATATATACAGATTGTAAGAATGGTCACACGGTATTCTGAAGAGAGTAGCACATTGTATAAGATTCTGTTAAAACATTGGAAAATTCTAACATTGGATCAAGATCTTCAGACATATACATCAAATAGAACAAATCTAGTCTATACTAAAACACCAACCTTAAAGGGGGAACTAAGTCCATTGTATCTAAAACCTTTGGAAACATTTGGTTAAGCTATAATCTTATTGTTTTATACAAATATGGGAGGTTTAGGCTGTGTCAGAATACACAGGAGTATAAAAGTATCAGAATTAATATCAAGGAAGACATAGGCCCTCATTACAACTCAGGCGTTAAGGGTTAACGCCACCGTTACCCTTAACGCCTGATTCTGATTTTAACGCCTGCTTTTAGCAGGCGTTAAAATCCATGGCGCTAACCCGCCATGGTGCTAATTACGCTGCCGTAAATCACGGCGGCGTAATTAGCGCCTTCCCCACTCCCATTATGCCCTATGGGGCAAAAATGGGAATGGGGAAGGGAAAATGGGAAATGGGGATTTACCGCCCCACTCACCTTGGAATGGGGCGGTAAATCCGCCATCCACCATGGTGTAAACAGAGTTTACACCATGGTGGTAAAGTTGGTGCACTTAGCACCAAGGTCGTAATGACCTCCATAAAGAGCATAGACTTTATTAAATGCAAAACAAAATGTGTGGTATACACAATATCATGTCACTGTGGCTTGCATTACATTGATAGCATGATGCGTGAGGTGAGATTTTAGATCAGTGAACATCTGCTAGCTTTGAATAAAGAAGACCGCAAATTACCTTTGTCTGTGCATTGGCAAAAATACCACCAAATGGATAATAATTCTGATATTAGGGTTACGGGGCTAATAACTGTACCAAAGGATCCCAGAGGGGGAGATAGGTAAAAAAACACTGAGAAAAGCTGAAGCTAAATTAATTTGTAAACACAGGACTGTGACCTCAGGCCTAAATACACACCATAAAATGAGTACATTTCGTTGACCGTTAGCTTTTTAATGGCATGATTTACCTGTAATATGTCATTATGATGACTTAGGGATGCATTTGCAGTGTTTTACTTTTTGTGTATAATTGGAAAGTGTGATCTTGGGCATGAACTAAGCAGATTGTTATATGGTGTAAAGGTTCAAGATGTAGGTCTGTGCAATTTTAATATGACATCAGGTCAACTATGAGATTGCTGTTAAGAGGCAAATGACATTGAAGAATTGAATGAGGGCCAAATTACAAACACAATTGTTAAAGATGAGAGTGACTATGATGAAATGTGCTTAAAACATACAATGTTTTTATGTGATATAACAATGACCGGTGTTTGTAAAAGGAACACTTGTTTGATCCATCTACTAGGTGCATATGATCACCACCTGGGCACCAGTCAGGAAGGGTTAGTATCACTGTCATGAGACACTATCATGCCAATTGATCATCTCAGATAAAGCCGGGCAAGACGAGACACCTATTGACATTGAGTACTTATTAATCAGGTGCATTATTGACAAGTGTATTACTATTTAGAATTTTTACGGGCAAATTAAAATGTTTCTATACAACTGATGTCATTGCCCTTGCATCAAGCTAACATAATATTAAGTAGAAGTTTAGTTTTGATTATTATTCTGAGAGATGTTCTCACTATTGTAGATTAGCTCACATAATTGGTCTGGCGCATTGTTATTAACATGGTCCAATTTATCATGGGTATACTAAATTGAGTTCAGCTTTGCTTATGGGCAACAGCTGTTAGGGCTGACTTTATTTACTCTGGCCTGGTGGACAGATGTATAGAAGGCCAACCTATATTGTGACAGGGACAACTCTGGGAAGCTGTAGCCAAACCAGTTTAGGTATCAGTGACAGGTGGTCTAGGCTAAGTTCTTCAGAGGGGGGAGAGTGTAAAGGGTCCACAATGAGGTCACACAATGGGAGTCACAAATTGCATTTAGACAGGATGTATACAAATACAGTTATTTAATTATGGCCAAAACACACTATAAGAAAATGAATACAAGCAGGTAGATTTATCAACCAATAGCATCAAACAAAATACATATATACATTCACAGGTTCAAATGCACAATACAAATCAAAATACTCCTGCAAAGGAATGGATAGGTAAGTATCATACACAAAAAGGTCCACAGAGGTGATCCCTAGCTAAAATTGTCCAACCCCAAGTTGTCTGGGGCCTTGTGCCCTATTGTACAGGATACAGTTCCACAGAATTTAGGATGCAAGAAAAAATAGTAGTTAGGGTCTCTGAGGTCCAGTGATGGATTCTTTGAGTTAAGGTTCAATGTAGACAAGTGCCCAAAATTACCCCCAACAGTCAGAAGTCTTGCCAAGGCAAGTAATGGCAAAGCCAATAGTATAAGAAATAGGATTATTATAAGCCCATTGACCTATAATGGGAGTATAGAGGTAGGTTAAAAGCTCTGTAACTTACCTCACTTACTCCGAATCATCCCAAGACTTTGCGGAACAAAGGAAGGGTGTCCTGGCTTGCTTTTCCCACCAGAATCCGCGGTCCTCAATTTCCAGGAGTTGCAGATTTGAGAATGCCTCCGGTTGGGATCTGTTGCTGGTGCAAGGACTCTCGGTCAAAGAATGCAAAAACAAACAATGCAGCACCCCTCTAGGATCTGCACTTGTGTCAGAAAAGCAGGTTTCGGACGGTGCACGCCACGCACAGCGATGCAATAGGACTCAGTAGCCGCGGTCGGACTTTCCGGTCTTTCTCAGGACTCCTTAGTGCTAGGACACTGAAGTTTCGCAGCAGGTGTTGTTGCAGTGGCAGCTGAGGGTGTGCCAGATTTCCGACGGAAACTCATAACAGCGACAAAGTTAACCTGGTAGGCCAAAAACAAAGCTGGTCAGCCACAGGATGATTCCCGGGCATTTCCGAAGGCAGTTTTGTGCTGGACACTGAGTAGACGTCAGGAATGGATGGTCCTTCCACTCCAAGGGTCGTAGCACCTTCGCAGGCCTACTGAAGATCACGAGCAAGACAGGGCTCCATCGGGACTGCAGCAGAAGTTGGTTGCCATGCCTCCTTCAGTCCAGTTTCGGGTTTCTACATGGGTCTCGCAGCTGGACAGGATACTTGGCTCCTTCAGGTTTCTCCAGGATCTCTCTGAAGAATGCATGCAGGGGTCCTCTTATCCTAAAAGCCAGGTAGGAGTCTCAACTCCCACTAGCCAATAGCAGAACTAACCCACATACACACACCCCACAGTGGTCCAATCATGCATACCACTCAGACCACAGAAACCAGTATGTGGATTAGGTTCAGATGACCCAGCCCACATCCTGCCTGTCAAACACACAAAGCCCTCCAGTAGCCTGCCAAAAGCTGCTGCTTTCCCGGGCACTGGAAGTCCTTATAAGGATCTTCCTGGACTATGAGGCCAGGAAGAAGGCTAAACAACAAGATGCAAAAAGAATGGGCGAAAAACCTTGTGGCACAGCCATGTTTCACCAGTAGCCACAGTCAGTAGCCAAACGCGGTAAACGCGGTAAAGCTAAAACGAAATTCCCCAAAAATTGGGGAAAAGTCACTGCTGCCACCAGCCCATCTTTTAAGCACATCTAGAGTAATCAAAAAATCCTTTGAGTGTTAGTCTCGGGCAAAACAAAAATGCACCCCATTGCACTGCAGTGTAAGCTGCTGTGTGCAATAATAAAAAGTTACCACAAGTGATATAAAAGTAACCACAAGTAGCAACATAGTAACATGGCTAACACTGTTTCCCAGTACTGATAGTCTTAAGGACATATCAGTTACCCCATAACGTGTGAGCAAAGGCCAGTGCAGTGAAGCTTAATGCTTCACTGTACTGCAAAAAGTACAGGTCAGATTAAAAAATAAAAGCAAAAAGTTTGGGGGTTCCATAACGATGGAAGGAAAGGTGCAGTAAAGAGAATCTTTCCTAAAAACAGCGCCTTGTTTGGATCTAAATATGATCTTTTTTGCGCATCTACAGAATATTGTTTTTATTTCTAAGCTCAGCGTGTATTTTGTAAACGCGCCACGCGCCATAGCATTCAAACATGTTCTCTAATGTCATGAACGTCATGACATGATGAATATGTCAAAAGGAATATTTATTCCAAGACGAATCAAAATGGGGTCTTTTTTCCAAACACGGAGGGACGCTAGGGTCATTTCTATGTGCGGATATCCGCAACACGGGCCAATGCACTAGTTGGAGGTGGACTGCCATCCACTTAATGTAAGAGGGGATGCTCTTTTCCATTTCAGATACATGTTGAAGTATTATTTCAGAACTTGAACTGACATTTTGACCTAGTATGAATATCACTAACATTACTCTATTGCTGAAACTGAATTCATGTTTTAGAATCTGTCAATAAGGTAAGGAAGCGCTATAGTCACACCTAGTGGCTTATGGTGGTGGCGAAACACATGACCACCTGTTGATCATATTTGATCTTAATGATCAGGCTAAAAAAGGCACTTTACCAAGTTTTTTCCCTTTCTTGAATTGTTCTAGGCATATAATGTATTACCCAATTATTTGGGTTGCACTGAAGCAAAAGATTTGCGAACACAGAGTTTCCAACAAAGAGTGGATTTCTATATATTTTTGTCAAGAGGTAAAGACTAGAGACCTTATTTATTGGTTTTCTACCAGATTAAACTATGAGTTAACAGTACTTGCAAGTTTCCTATTATCGCAGATAATTGTCTCGGTTACACTGAAGCAAATAAAGAGTCTCCAGCAAAGAGTGGAGTCCTATATTTTTGTCAGGAGGTAAAGACTAGAGACCTTATTTATTGGTTATCTACCAGATTAAGAGAAGACTAGGCACCGTTAGAACTGCCCACTCTGTGCTAAACCATGTTGCCCGTTGCGTTTGCTGAATTATTAATAATCTGTGGACTATAGCTGACCCAGGTACTGAAGGTTACCCAAACCTTACATTATTTAGCATGTGTTAAGATTGGTACACTGGCTCTGGTGCGAGTCCTTTGACAAATATTATGGAAACAATTTGTCAGGAGCTCCTTAGCAAGAAAACATGCGTTAGGCTGTGGTAATCAGAAACTGACTTTATTGTGAGGGGTGGCCTTTAGAGTTGTCACGTGTTTCGACCTCATTTTAGGTCTTTTTCAAAACTGGGGACAAGAGCCAAGGATCTCTGATGCTTCAAATCAGTGAAAATTTGATTGTGAATTCGGTTAAGAGGAGCCAAATCCCTAATTCCAGTAGCTAGTGTTGTGCTCCCCATGTAACTGCGGGATCACAAGACGCAATGGTCTGCCACAATCAGCTTTGTTCTATGAGTTATTAGTACTAATGAGTTTCCTATTATTGCAGATAATTGTCTACAACAGAGTCACTAAGAAGTTACCACCAATCGGTTTGTACAAATTGGATAACATTTGGATTAAGAGACTAAAATTATGGTAATAAGGTAATAGAAGTATATTAGATGGTGTGGGATTCATATTATTTACCAATTGGCACCAAAAATTCTAAAACATTTATGAATCTCTGTTGCATGACGTTTTGTCAGGGATATTCTCAAGGAGGATGCTATTAGCGCACACTTTCGGAACATTGTGAACAGTACATTTAATCTTGGGATTTGCTAATATATACATTCACTAATAAATCATGAGAGCACCTTTACTTACAATTAAAATAATGGTTTTCCATCCAAAATGACAATGTGGGAAATGTAATATAAGGTGTTATCTTAGCAATGGTAACAGCCACTAGTGCACAGTTCCATTTTTCCTGGTTGGTTTGGTCTTGGGGTGGCAGACTCATGGTAATGGTGATGGAATTAAACAATTGTATAATATAATATGTGGTATATGATAAAGAATCTAGGATTGCTGTTTTAGCCATGCATTATCTTGTGATATTGAACTAATGTAAAGAATGTTGATGGATGACTATCCATATGGATTCAAAAATGCTGTGGTAATCTTGGTCATATTATGATTTTTGTTGATGTGTAGTTTTCTGTGTCTTGTAAAATTTGTATTTGCTTAATTATATAAGGTATTAAAGCCCTGAGGAAGACCTTTATGTATAGGTCAAAACACATGTCGGTGGCATAACATTAAATACAATTACTAAAGATGTTTCTGGCTTGTGTAGCACATTGTAGCATATTGATTATAGTGGGGTCCGTTTTTTACAAATTCTTTTATGTCCGTAATTAGCACAGATTTTGGGAAGATGTAATTTCTTCATTACTACATTCTGATAGAGTCCTCGGAGGTCATTGCATAGCCTAATATGGTAATTCCCCTTCCACGCAACAATCTGGCTGAGCCATCTGTCCTCTCAATGATGCTTTCGTTCACTAACCTTTTTAATTAAGTTTCCACTTCAATCCTGCGGGCAAAGGGAACCCCTCTGGCCTTTGTCATGATTGGGACAGTGCCTACCTTGAGTTTTATGCAAAGTACAAACCCTTGCGGCAACAAATTACATTTGTTAACAACTTTGGAAACCTAGCAGTTGTCCCTCCTCCATGTGCAAACAACAGGGCCCTGCTGGGAGCTTACCCACCATCACTTGCTCCACACAATTAGGGCCCAGCTTGTTACCCAAGTTTGCATGGTCACCCTACAATAGAATATTTCCGCCCTTTTTTTGTCATATGGACCAGCCCTAGAGTTTCCACAATCTCTACTGCTCCGTAGTTCTGTGTTTTTACCACATGTACTTCCACTGCAGATATTTTTATCACAAAATGCATGGGAAAGACCCCCCTGCATCATCCTTCTCTCACCCATTTCCCCTCCCTATCCCATATTTCCTCACCCAATGCCCCCATCCACATTGCAGAAACAAAATATTTGAAACAAAGGCAGTAAAAATGGACTACAGTGAACAGTGCACAGAAGACTAGGTACCCTCTCACACAGTACCAAAACCTCAACTGTAACAATCTGCCGCACCAGAGCAATTGCCTCCTCACTCTGATCCATCATCGGTCATTAGTCTAGTCTCTCAGTCAAATCTACTCCACCCCACCCGAACAACTTTTACTGGGTCTTAATTTACTGCCCTTTATACTTCTCTCTTCCTGTATCTATCATTCCCCCATGCCCCCCATTCCATTGGTACACCATCTCCCCTGATACACCTACCAATATGTTTCTTTTTTAACCTGGAGATGGGCCTTTACAAGGCAAGCCTTCATACAAAGCTGATCCTGGTGTTAGGGCACCTGGAGGACGGACAGCTGCTGGGTTCCCACAGTCGTTCCTTATTTCTGTAACTAGCGCATAGATGCCCACGTGTGGTCATAGAAGCAATAGTAAATAAACCCCTGTTGGTCCTTCTCTCTTTTCTCACATAGGATTCAACGTGGAGTTTGGCCCCAGTGTGGTACACTCTTCATTCTGTCTCCATTAACTGCAGTGAGAACTGCTGGGTCGATAAAGTGTATGGCTCATTGACTGCTGGCGGTTGATTTTGAGCTTGGACCACGGGTTTCTCTCTGCATTATGGTATTTGAAGTTCTGTACCAAAACAAGAACGGGGCCCAGCATCAAAGTGGTAAGACATCGGGCAATGGAAAAATAGTACAAGGGGGAGTAATCAAAACACATAAGAGACCAGAGACTCGGGGATGGGGAGGAGGGTAGGGGGACTGGCTCTGGTAAAAACCCTGGTGGGCCTCTTCCTGCTCCAGGTTGGGTGATGTCTCTGTACCACCTGACATGGTCAAGTAACTGACCGTGTCATACTCCACAGACACACTCAACCCTTAACTTTTCTGGTTTTCTTTCTCAACTTAAAATACATCCTTTTCATCTTTCTCCTTTTTAACTGGTCTCTGGACATAGACATAGATTGTCTCTGGAGTATATGGACAGCGTAAAGTGCATTAACAATTCAAAAGAAAACATGCTCAGCTTGGGGCTATCTCAGCCCTCCAAACATCATCCATACATTGTTACTTGAAATCACAGATGGCCAGCCTGGCTCGTACCTGAACAGGAATATGCAGTTGACTAAGCATTCTCTCAAAAGCCCAGCAAGGGACTTCATGTAGCTCTACCTATAAAGAGCCACGACAAAAAAAGGCCAAATCACACAGCTTTAAAACCACTTGCTACTCGTGTTGCTTCTTTTTCAGGGGGAAAGCAAATACAGGGTTTGAAATTGAGAGGAGCTGGGGGCTGTTTAGCTCTTGCTTGTAGCCAAGAAGAGACTGGTTTGCTTGAAACAAACCTGGAGCTACTTTTGGCTTCCGAGGCCACACAATGCCAAAGACCTATGTGAATTCCCTCTATGCGTTTGTGAAAATCTATAAACAAACATTAGGCCACATCTATATAACATTTGAAGCTTAAGGGGTCGTAAATAATGGGCAAGATGACAGGTTCACATCTTATGTGGAAGTTAGATTTGCATAACGCTATGTACCAGCTCCATGTTCCCTAGTGGTAGCTCCTACTTCCCGGTTAATTTTGGATACCCAGCAGCTGCTTTTAGCTCCTTCTTATGCAATCTTAATTTCGATCCCAGGGCTATCTTGGAAGTACAAAGGATACACCACTGTGCAACCAAGAAAAGGTAGATGGTTGCCACCAGCCTGTAACTGAAGAATAGCTTCTGGTTGAGGACAAACCTAGGGATAAAATGGGGCACTTCAGAAGGACCTTTGCCTGGGGAGTCTAAAAGGCTACCAAGGCAGCACATTCCAGGCTTTCGTAATGCTCTTAAGAACAAAAAAAAAAAAGAAGACAGCCTTGATAAAAATAAGCCATTGTGCCAGTCACGTGAGCGGTCACGTGAGCGCAGCAGCATGGTTAGCCGTTGCGCATGCGTTGAATAAAGTAAAGGGGCGGACCGGCTCTCATCAGAGCCAGCCGGGAACCTGTGAGACAGACCTGTGTCCTGCATATTATTCAAGGTACGGGAGGGCAGTGCCTGATCACGGGGGTTCAGGGTGCATATTGGAGGCCATCACTCTGGCGACGAGGATGCCACTGGGGAGGGGGGCATAATCCGACACCAAGATCAGCATCTAGCATCTAGCACCTTTCCTTACCGCATTTATAAATTCATCCTTCCAGTCTGGACACGTTCCATTGTTACGCTCACCTGGCTGCCACAGGGGAATCGATCCGAACTGGACACCTGCGGTCTCCACCAATGTGACATGTAGTGCCGAGATGACAGACTGGACTGGCCCACCCAGCTTGGTTTGCTTGGCCCGTAGGAGTATTCTTCTGTAAATGGAGAAAGGGAATTAACCACCCGTGGAGTTGAGAGTTAACACCCACCTCCCCCTGCTGTTCTCCCCACTGATCGCCTCTAATGTCTCTTCTTAAAGTCTCACCTGATTGTTTGGAAGGATGAGCTCTCCATCCTGCATCGAGCGCAGGGGCGCATAGGTAACCATTTGCTTCACTGGTTAGAAGGAATTGGTGAGTTTCAGAACATTGTAGTTCGTAAGGGTTCAAATGTCTGGCTTTCACTCTTGTCCGGTTCCTTGCAGTTTGCAGCTCAACCCCAGCGAAGAGTTCCTCGTGGTAGCTGACGAAGTTCAGGTAAGGATTTGTCTTATCCAACACAGTTCAATAAAATAAGGCCAGAATGTAACCTGTTGCTTTCTCCCTTATTCAGGTGCGGAGAGAAAATATGAAATTCTGGGAATAATGCCTCCGGCGGTAAAATTAGGTAAGTCTATTGTGGTGAGAAGGATTCCCCTTGTTTGTCCCTTTGTCTCACCTTGTTGTCCTTTTGTTCCCCTTAGGGGCCGGGGTACGGCAGGGATGCTATGGAGACTGCGCCGACCCATGAAGAGGAATAGTACCCCCGGCGGTAAATCAGGTAAGTCTACGGGGGTAGTTACTATTGCCTCTGTTTATTCCCTTGGCTCACCTTTGCTGTTCTTGTGTTTCCCTTAGGTGCCGGAGTGTGGCGGGAATGTGCAGAAAGATGCGGTGGATCGTGAGAATGCTGCAAAGGCCGGTGAGTTCAGCGCAGTGCTGCAGCAGGCGAGGCGGCGCGCGTGAAATACTTCTTTCTTCCAGCTCGAAGGCGCGGTGGATCTGGAATTCAGATAAGGATCGAAGGTATTGTTCTTGTTCTAACCTTTTCTCCTTCTGTTTTCCCCCTTTTTCTAGGAGCTGCAGACTCGAGGCGGGCATGGCAGAAGACTGGATGCAGGCTGGCAAACACGGTGAGCGTTACGCTGCTGGATGCAGAATAACGCGAAGCATGTGCTGCTCTTCGGGCGTGGTTTAAATAGCCCCCAAAGTAGTCCCAGGTAAGTATTCCTCCCCAGCCCCACCCGAGTAAAAATAGTCTCAAGGAAAAATAGTCCCTTCCAAGCCTCATTTGGCTTGGAGCTCTTGCAGCATGGTCTGCATCAGGTAAGTTTGCAGCATGGTCTGCATCAGGTAAGTTCTACTCTATGAGCCTGGCGCCTATGGCGCCAGGACTGACTCTCCATATGAGCCTGGCGCCATAGGCGCCAGGACCGCACCCAAGCACACCCTAGCAGGGGTTTTTGGGCTTGCTCAAAATAACTTGATGCCTGCTTCCGGGGTTGCTGGACCTGGTCTGGGTCCCCGGGGGTAGGCATCATGACATCCATCTGGTGTTAAGGAAGCATGGGTTCGCCCACTCCTCATGAAACCATCCTTGACCCAACAGTTCCAGGGAACTATAGGCCCATCACCATCGTCCCATTACTACTAAAAATTCTTCACAAAGCAGCCTACCTGCAAGTCCAAGAATTTTTGGAAAAGAACCGTCTTCTTGGACTACGGCAATCCGGCTTCCGCCCTTGACACGGCAATGAGACGGCCCTCTTAGACCTAAAGAACCAAATGGACGATATCAGAGACACAGGCAAACCTGCGCTCCTCCTGCTCCTTGACCTGTCAGCAGCTTTTGATCTGGTTGATCACAACACTCTGTCGAAATTTAGCTACTGAGGCAAACTTCTCCCCAAAGGCATGTGAATGGATCACCTCCTTTCTCCAGCAGAGAGTCAGGAAAGTATTCTCCAACACTGCCTGTGCCACCCTTAGCCACATTAAATGTGACGTCCCACAAGGTTCTTGCATTGCACCTACCCTCTACAACCTCTTTACAAGACCCTTGTTCAGCATCCTTGACGCAATGCACATCTAATACACCAACTATGTTGATGATACGCAGGTGCTTATTCCACTCACAGGGGACTATGACACTGATCTTACCACACTTACTTCCATTTACTCTACCATCCAATCATGGACGGCGGACAATTGCCTCAACAGCGAAAAAACTGAGCTCCTGCTCATAGGATCACTCACCACCTTGGGCAACCTCGATGAGCAGTACTCATCCTTCTCTATTGACAGCATTCCCATCAATGTCTCTAACAATGTCAAGACCCTTGGAGTATACTTGGATGCCGACTTCACCATGGACAGGCAGGTTAATGCCATTGCCTCATCATCTGCGTACTACACCAAAGTGCTAAACGCAGCTAGACCCTTCCTATCCCGTGAGAACTGCCTGACTATTGCAAGGGTGATAATTGGCTCTAGTCTTGATTATTGCAATGCTCTCCTCATTGGGACATCCCAAAAAAATCTCAACAAACTCCAGCTGGTGTAAAACAACGCACTCAGGGCAGCCATTGGAACATCCAGAAGAGACCACATCACTGAAGTGAGAAGGCAGGTCCTATGGCTTCCAGTCAAAGAGAGAATTGTCTTTAAAACTCTTGCCATCACCCACAAATGCCTCCATGAGCTCGCACCCCCATCCCTATCTCAAAGAATCATTAGGCATACTGCCTCAAGACCCCTCAGAGAGGGCTATTCTAACACCATCCTCACACCTAAAATCCGTAAAGCTCGAGCAGGCGGCTCCAGCTTTCCAACACTGGCCGCCACACACTGGAACGCACTCCCACCTCACCTGAGACAGATCGAATCCCACCAAGTTTTCCGGAAAGCCATCAAAACTAAGCTCTTCAACTGAAAAGTTGTAAATTGGTACCACCCTTTTTAGGTAGAATTAACATATTGTTCTCTATCACTCTGCAGGTATGTACCAAGCCAAAAGGCGCCTCAACTTGTATGTCAAACGTCTTATATATTCAAATAAATAAATAAATCCACATTATCATCCTGACGCCTGCCAGGTGCGTCACCCACCCGGTGAAGATCTGACCGCCATTTTATGCTGTCGATAGTTGCGGCCCCACACGTAGGGTGCTCGTGTGCCACTACAATTCTTTGAGCCTTCCAGGGCTAGAACTCACCAGAGAGCCACAGGAGCCACCAGGAGGGGTATGTGGGGCTCTGTTTCTTCAACAACAAAAAAATGTCTTCTCCTTTTGTCCCTGATGACAAGGGAGAGAGGCATCCTACACTGTGCCTGTTTGCTACTTATACATCAAATCCCACTGGGACCCCAGGGGCCATCACATCAGCAGACTTGGGGCCTTCACGAGAGTGATAGGTGCCTGTGCGGTCCGTGGTCATAAGTGACCCTGCAGACAACGTTCAAGGGGCGGGGGTAATGCTGCAGGTCAGGAGAGTGCCCTGGCAACAAGGCACGCTTGCCCCCCTGCCAGAATTTGACATGTCAGGCCCACCTTCGACATTAGGCCCAAGATGGCTGCTGTGGGTCAAGAAGCTGGGAATGTATTTTAAGGCCAGGGGAGAGATGGATGATGAAGCAAAAGGGGTGACACTGCTGTATGCTGCAGGATCTGAGGTACACTGCGTCTTCGAGACCCTCAACACCACTGCTGACGCATATCAGGTGGTGAAGGATGCACTCAAGGAACATTTTCTACCACTTGCTAACCAAGACTTTGAACATGTAATGTGCAGCGAAAAATAATGCAATGATGAGTCGTTGGACCAGTTCTGTGGGCGACTACGCCACCTGGCCACCATGTGTCACTGGGAGAATGAAGAGGTGATAGTCCATAACCAGATTCTACAAGGTTGTAGCTCTGGGAAGCTACCTCGACAAGTGCTCAGGGAACTTGGGCTGACGCTGACTCAAATTCTTGACATGGGGAGATCCATGAGCTGGCCAATAGCCGAGCTACCAAAATGGACGCTGCAGTCAAATCTGTGAGGAGGTGTGTGCGATGGGACGATCAGCGAACGCCAGGCCGTCATGTCCCTGGTGGCCCCAGAAGAAGACCGACACCTCACAGCCCTGTTCAAAGTGCGGTTACGATCTCCCACACTCCAGTGACTGTCCGGCAAAAGGGAGAGTGTGCAGGCGCTACAGTACACTTTGACAGATTGTGCGGGCCTGCTGCCCCAACTGCGATTCCCAGAGGCCCGAGTAGGGTGACCAATACAGGACCGCATAAGCTGAGAAATGTTGCCATGGTGGAACAGGAGCTCCAAGAACTGGACATCACTGAAGAAGAGGAGGATGATGAGGAGGTGTTCTTCATATCGAACATTTCCTCGAGAACAAAGAAAAGGAGGCAGCCTACATGTGTGGTGAAGATTTGCGAGACTACGACTCCAGTACTGATTGACATAGGCGCATCGGTATGTATACTGGTGACACAGCATTACGAGTCCCTCCCTGGACCACCAGCATTGGAGGAAACAAAGGCAAAGATGTACTCATTTGGAGGGGCCCGTCCACTTCCGCTCCAAGGAGTGTTTGTAGCCCAAGTCACCCACGCCAACAACATCATCAGAGCAACATTCTTTGTGACTGATGTCAGCTACCACTCACTCCTGAGTTGTGCTACATCTGAGGCGTTACACATTGTACACTTTGCTCTCTCAGTGTACGAAGCGGACATCAAAGACCTTGTTGACAAGTTTGATGACATCTTTCGAGGAGTTGGGAAGCTAAAAGGGGAACCCATCAAGCTAAATATTGATGAGACGGTGCGCCCAACGGCACTGAAACACAGGTGCACACCCTTCCACCTCCGTGCGCAAGTAGAAAGAGAGCTGCAAAGTCTAGTGGACGCAGACATTATTGAAAAAATAGATGCCCCAACCCCGTGGGTATCCCCCATTGTCGTTGCAGCTAAACCCAAGCAGCTGGGGTCAGTATGCATCTGCGTGGACATGAGGCTACCCAACCTCGCGATAAAGCGGGATCACCTCACGCCAACACTGGATGACGTGGTGGGTAAACTGCAGGGAGCCAGGGTGTTTTCCAAGCTTGACTAGCGCTCCGGATATCACCAACTTGATTTGCACCCAGACTCACGCTATATAGCCACGTTTACAAAACACAACGGACTGTACCGATATAAGCGCCTAAGCTTTGGGGCCTCCTGCGCAGCGGAGGTGTTCCAAAATGTCATCAGGGGCGCCCTTGCTGGCTTGGACGGCGTAATCAATCTAAATGACAATATATGACAATATATTGGTGTATGCAGCATTGGAGACAGAACACATGGCCCGCCTGGACAAGGCACTAGAGAGAATCAGAAACTTAGGCCAAAACCTGGCATCTCTCACGGAACCTCTCTGTGCACTTACAAAGAAAGACATTGCCTGGATCTGGTCGGACACTGAACAGACGGCGTTCAACACTATAAAAGCTGCCTTCACGGGATATGGGACTATGGCGTTCTTTGACCCGGGGAAGGAGTCTGAGCTGGTCGTGGATGCCAGCCCTGTGGGTTAGGAGCTGTGCTACTTCAACCTGATATCCACGCGCAAATTAAACCCATTGCATATACCAGCAAGGCGTTGACAGAGACAGAACAAAGGTACTCCCAAATTGGGAGGGAGGCGATGGCCATACTCAGGGGCTGTCACCACTTTCACATTTATATTCTGTGAAAACCTGTGTCCGTTAGCACCGATCACAAACCCCTTATCACTATCCTGACAGGATCATCTTCCAAGCCACCAATGAGAATAGAGAGATGGATGTTAGCTCTCATGGAGTATGGGGTGAAACTGCAGTACAGACCGGGAACTCACAACCGGGCAGACTACCCGTCACGTCACCCTAGGGGTGTCGGTGGTCAAGAGGCAGAATCGGTAGGGGATTGTGAGGACTATGTTCGCCAAGTAGTAGATGCAGCCATACCAGTAGCTCTGACACTTGAAGAGGTGGCCAAAGCCTCACTTACAGACAAATGCTTTCAACTCGTCCAAGGTGCCGTGGATAGCGGCAAATTGAGGTCAGCTCTAGCAAACATTTCCCGCAAAGATAAGGTCACTCAATGCGAGATTCAACTGCTGTGACAAGTCCGACATGAACTGTCAAGGTATGATGAAGGCTTGTTACTTCGAGGGAGGAACATTGCAATACCGGGAAAAAGCTGATCGGGCGAGTGATGGAACTAGCCCACTGTGGCCACCAGGGCACCACCAAGGCAAGACTGAGATCCAAGGTATGGTTCCCGGGGCTGGAGGAAAGGGATGAAGACTATGTAAGCAAATGCATTTGGTCCCAAGCGGCCGCCCCTGTTAACAAAGAGCCGTGCATTGAGATGATGGAACAAAGTGACAGCCCGTGGGGCACAGTACATGCTGACTTTGGATCAACAGAGAAGGGGATGTACATTTTGGTGCTTATCGACCACGTTATCCAGAGGTGGAGCTTGTTGAAACTACGTCATGTGAACAAACCATGCAGGCATTGGAAAAGATATTTGCAACCCATGGGCTTATTCGAGTCATATGCTCGGACAATGTGGCACTGTTTCAGCGCAGGCAGTTTGCAGAATTTATGAGTGGATATGGCATCACACACCGAAAGGTAACCCCAGGCCGGCCAAGAGCCAACAGAGAGGTGGAGCGCTTAATGTGCACGCTCATCAAAATATTCCGAATCTCACAAGTAGGCGAATTGAAGAGAAACCTATATCAGTTCCTCTGGGAGTATCGGTCTACCCCCCACCAATCTACCACGGTACCCCCATCGGAGGCTTTAACAGGTGCCCACAAGGGCTGATTCCGGTGGCAGACGGCTGAACACCGGGTGTCATTGACAACCAGAAAACACTAGAGGAGTGACGGGTGCACAATGAGAAGGAGAACACCATGCTGGTGAGGAACAGACATCCGGAAGGGAAGTTATCCCTCAACTACAAGTCAACTCCTATGGGAGTCACACACGTAAAAGGGTCCATGGTAACGGCAACCGACAAGAGGGGGACGGTAACAAGGAACTTGTGTTTCTTCAGGAAGATTGCGGGAGATGAGCAACAGCCGCAGACGGCAGTCGGGATGTCCCCGGACAAAGGGGGCCCACTCTCGAAGAGGACATGGGCGACCCCGAACCAGGAGGACACAGCCCAGTGAGGGAACAAAGTGAAGTGAGATATCCCCGCCGAGAGGGCCGGAAGTGTCCAGCCAGGTTCCAGGAATACATCATGGACCCAAGTTGAAGATGACCAGGAGTTGACGGTATCCATCCACGTTGGGCCTAGAAACTGTTTTGTTATGTATGCACAATGTTTATATGTCTCGTTGACATGAAGTTAATGATAATGCATAATATCTGTTTTGTTATGAAAAAGGAGGGATGTGACAGAGTCACATGAGCGGTCACGTGAACGCGGTGGCATGGTTAGCTGTCACGCATGTGTTGAATAAAGGGGCAGACCAGCTCTCATCAGAGCGACCCGGGAACCCGTGACAGACAGACTTGTGCCCTGTGTGTTATTCAATGTATGGGAGGCAGGGCCTGATCACGGAGGTTCCGGGTGCATACTGGAGGCCATCACAGCCATGACATTTAAATGCCAGAAAAAACTCAAGGAGCCTTCTTTAGCATAGATAAAACCAGAAAGCGAATTCAGACCTAACGCTAGTTATCAGTGTTTGTATTGGGATAGGAAGGAGACTTCGACAAGAAGCTCTGTAAACAGTCTCATAGATGACTGGGAAGTCTCATGTTTGGGTGTATTACAATAGTACGAGAGTGGCAGATCCCTTTGAAGCTTAGATCAATACAGAACAATATTTACAGTATGGATTAAATACAAATAGAAAAATATTGTATGTACAGTAAGAATACAATATGGAATCAAAGCAACTTCTGAGGAATGAACCATAGACTAACTCAAGAATTACAGTAATTAGCCCACGAGAATGGACCAGTGAGGAAAACAACCAAAAGAAATAACTTTAAACCCTGAGAAAGGATGTTCCCTAATGTACAACAACCGCCACAAATACTACAATTGACTAGAGCAAGAAAACATGGCATTGTCGTAGGACATAATGCAAATAGAGATTACCTTAAACAAGGGGAGCGTGGTCAACAGCCATGCTGTAGCGACACAGACCCAGGCTGCTCCTGTATAATCCGACACTGATCCGAGAAATGAAGTGCCTGAAACTTTGCATATTCGAGGTGCACACAGCGCATAAGGGATTGGAAGTGCTGTGGCACCAGGGAACAGAAATAGGAAGCAGAGAGCTTTTCCCACGCAGCGGTGCAGGTGCTCGAACCAGCGGGCACCCGACGTCCAAAATGGTGACCGCCATGGTGCAACTGAAGTGTTGAAGAGCTCTGGTGACTGCGACCTAAGACAGAAGTTGGGGGTGAGGAGCAGAGCTACCTAGGACTGAGCAAAAGCTGAACGGGAGTGGTGTACTAGAACAGAAGGCAGGGTGAGGAAGCGGAAATGAAAGGCTGTGTGACAGCCAACGGAGCAGCAACACACACTCCGGGATGGCACCGAAGAGAGTACGACCAAGGCAAGGAGCAGGGGAGATCCTCAGACTGCGCGCGGTACACAAGGGACTGGAGTGCTGTGGCACTGGAGAGCAGATGACAGAAGGCTGGGTGCTGCGCCCACAAATGGTGCAGAAGAAGAATTGGTGAACTACCTGACTTCCCAAGTGGCAACCACTGAAACACGGTTGATGTGTTGACAGGCTTCTGAGACTTGGGTTGATTGCGGAGTGAGGAGTAAACTGGGGCTGTGCTGCAGCGGACAGAGCTGTTCTCTAGGACAGTGAATAAGGAGAGAGAAAGGGACGGCATGGTAGTGAGCATGCGTGTGGTGCGGTGAAAGAGTTCCCACGAGAAAGACCCTGGATAACTGGAAAAACACACAGGTGACCTCTGGTCACCCGGGCTGAGGCTGTGCTAAGTCAGCCTGGGATAAGTGCTCTCCTAGACTTGGAGTGCAAGACGTCACACTCGAGTGAGCCGTGGTTTTCCCCCAAGAAACATTGAACGGCAAAGGGCGCTGGTGAAAGAGATCACAGGAGGGAGCCCCTTGATAACTGGAAAGGCGCACAGACAACCTCTGATCCCCTGGGTGAGGCTGCGCTACATCGTCTTGGGGTGAGCGCACTGCTAGACTTGCAGGGAGAGAGAGACCGTGTTACACAAGAGAGCCTGGGGTCTCCCCCAAGTAACATTGAACCGCAGAGAGCGCTGCAAGAAGCGAATATATCAAAGAACTGGAAATAAACACTGGGGACAAAGCATAGTTGTCAGAGTGTAGAAAAAATAACCCTTTGAAGTGGAAAACAGTGCAGGAAGCGGCACTGTTTCGAAAGGGGAATTGAGTGGAATAAAGACACACAAGGCTGCATCATGTATGCCAGGGAAACAGAATAAGGGTAAATGTAGACAAATGATGAAGACTCACACGAAAAAAAAGGGAAATGCTCCGTGTGCTGCCGCAGCAGCTATGCTGGAGGTGCAGACTGCTGTCTCGGTGACCGAGCATGGAGAAGGGCCAATTCTGGCGGCTATTGCAGCTCTGCAGGCGTCTCTGGAGACCAAGACTGCAGTTATTGTGGATATGGGCCTCCTAAAACAAGATGTCCGCTCAATAGCTGAAAGACTGGGCACAGCTGAAGCACAGGTGCTGGATAATAAGGCAAATATAGACAGTACCCAATCTAATGTGGCCCAGTTGACAGAAAGAGTGAAATGCTTGAAACAGAGCGGAAGGCGCTGAAGGACGGTCAAGAAGAAACAACGTAAGGATCCTTGGTCTGTTGGAGGAAGAAGAAGGGTCAGACCAGACAGCATATGTCGAAAATCTGCTTTTACAAGATATTGGGGCCAGAAGGCTAACTCAGGGCTTCACAGTGGGGCGGACACATAGATCTCTAACCAGAAGACCCCACTGGGAGCCCCGCTCAAACCTATTACAGCCAAAATCATGCATTATAAAAACAGAGAACGCATATTGGCATTCTACAGAGAAGGGGGGCATCATCCGGAGAGCATCCTCAAAGCTGGATATATGCCCAAATTACACCCTGCTGGTGCAGAAGAATAGAGCTCAATTTGGCCCCATCGTAGAATGACTACGTAGTGCTAATAAGAAACAGATGCTAATTTACCCAGCTAAACTCAGGGTGTTACACGAGGGCAAGACGTACTTCTTCGAGAGCACGACGGGTGCATATGACTGTAGGAACAGAGTGGGAATGGCACCTCTTCCGGAGAGAGGAGACAACAAAGCTGATTGGATACAGTGAATGTTCTGCTACGAGGCAAGAACTGGTTTTACCTGGTGCTAGGGTTGGAGATAGCAGTTCGGCTGATCTGATACCTGGCGGCGTCTACGCCTGCGTTGAAAATTCATTAAGAGTACCAGTTAGAGGGTACTCACCGCTGCACGTTGCCCGAGAGGAAGAGGTCGGGGCGGGAGAAGCAGCTAGGCCTGAATATGCCATGGGCTATTGGGCCATTGTTTTGTGGTTTGAGGGTAGACAGGTTGGTCTTCCCCAATTGTTTGTATTTTAAGTTCGGTTTGTAAAACCAGTTGAGAGCGGGATATCTCAGGGGGTGCCCTATTATCGGGGAGATGTTTACTGTAAGATGAAGCATTGGAAGTGGAGGAAGCAGAGTGGAAGAGGATATTTTGGGGTTAAGGGGCCTGTGGGGAATTGGTAGGCATGAAAGCCGAGAGAGCTAGCTAGTGAGGTGAACATAGTCACTTGGAATCTAAGTGGGCTCAACAGTTATATAAGAAGGTTAAGGGTCAACACATGTTTGCGCAGGAAGAGAATTAGAATAGTGCTTGTGTAGGAAACCCACCTGACTGCTGAAAGAAAGAACACTCTGGCAAAAAAAAGTGTGGGGGTGGAGTTGGTGGATTCACCTTACTCTACATATGCTAGGGTGGTCTTACGATGCACCTTTAGGGTTCTCGTGGGTAGCGGGATGAGGGGAGGATGGTACTGGTGCATGGCTTTCTAGAAAATCATGAGGTTTGCTTTGTTAATACAAATACACCTAATCATGATGCTGGACCCTTTTTAATACACTGTACCCGTGTTTCATTTGACCATGTATAGGGGTGCTCTATGGATCTGTGGGGGGTCTTCAAGTGCACACGAAACCCCTCCATTGAGGGCAGCTCCATCGGCTAGAACCCTGGCCTTGTTATGGAGCCATCTTATGTTTACAGATGTGGGTAGATCTACGCACGGGCAGACATGAGGTTGCTCACATTATTCAACCCCAAATGCTGTGCATACACGTTTTGATTATTCACTGGGGCAGAAACATTGGGAGAATTTGAGGGCATGGCCACACTAGTGATCGTTTGGCAAGGAACTGCGCATAAGCCCCCGACCCCTGTCTGGAACTGCGAGCTAAAGCATTGCTTGATGACACATTTAGGGAACACATGTTGGATATTATAGAATTTTTTTTCAAGAACAATGGGCTCGGGGAATTCTGTATAGTGAGGGCACACAGTGGGAAGCCTTTAAGATGGTGATGAGGGGAGAGGCAATAGGAAAGACGAGCGGCATCAGGAAGGGTTTATTACAGGCCCTCTATGGCACTGAGAAGGAGATAGCGGAGGAAAAGAGGGGATACTGGTAAAGCCTCAACAGCAATGCATAACTCAATGGGACAAGCAGGGCAAGTTTGACTATGCAAAATATGCAGAAAAGCTGCATGAAGTGGGTGGTAAACCAGGGAGGCTGCTTGCGTGGTCGTGTCGAGGAGAGAAGGGAAATGATCTGCGCGCTTAACGATCACGGGGGAATAACGCAAAGGGTGCAAATAGAAATGCATGTAGTATTTGCTAAATATTGGGAGACCCTGTATCGCCAGGATGAGATGGGGATCATTCAGAAATGGATGAGGCACTGTCACACATTGCGCTGCTGAGTCTAGACACAGGGCAGGCGGAAATACTAGATGCTCGGCTGGCAGTGGAAGAATTGCATGTGGTCATAAGGGCACTGCCCACTGGTAAACACCAGGAGCGGGTTTGTTGCCTGCAGAATTTTATAAAGAATACTCAGAGGTATTGGCACCGAGAATACTGGAGATGTTCGAAGAGGCGCACAAAAGGGTAGTATTGCCGCAAAGTTTATGGGAATCCATAATTATACCAATTTTAAAACCTGGAAAAGACTCTTTGAAGTGCGGCTCTTACCGGTCCCTTCCCATGATAAATTCGAACTGCAAAATCCTTACTGCAAACCTAGCAAATAGACTGCAAAGGGCGATAGGTACATTAGTGCACACAGACAAAACTGGGTATGTCCCGGGCAGAAGTACGTCCTTGAACCTGAGGAGATTGCATCACATAAGACTGCACTAACCAAATGCATGAGGATTGCATAGTGGCCTTCCTAGGCGCTTTAAAAGCCTTTCACTCTGTCCGATGGGACTGGCTTTATGCAACTCAGGAGCATTTTGGTATTGGACCTGGCTTCCTAAGGTGGGTGTGTGTGGTTTATACAACGCCAATGGCAAGGGTACTGACAGGGAAATTCTGGAAGTTGGGATTTGAAAAAAGGAACAAGACAGGGGTGCCCTCTGCCCTCCATGTTTATCTTGGCTTTGGAGCTGCTGGCGGTGTTCCTGCAGGCGGAATATGTGGATGCTGGCATCACAGAGAGGGGAGCAAAGCATGTCATATCACTTTGTGCACATGACATGCTGCTTTATTTAAGGCGACCAGAGGATAATCTGCCCTATGTATTGGATGTTCTGGATAGGTTTGCGGAGCTCTCTGGGATATGGATTAGCAGTGAGAAGTCTTGCCTCTTGGTGTCTTGAGGGTTCTTACAGAAGACCAGCTGCCGGAACTAGGGTTGCGGTGGTTCCTGCAAATGTTCAGGTACTTGGGAGTAACCATCTGGCATGACCTTAACACGCATGAGCGGAACACGCAGGCACAATGGATGGTCTTGAGAATATCATGCCATTCTGGAGTAAACTGCCGCTGTCGATGACTGAAAGAGTGGCCTTAATGACGATGGTGGCGCTACCACGCATTCTGTATCACTTGGTAAATATTCCATAGGATATACCTGAGAAGTTCTTCTGTAGAGTGGATGTATCAGGACAGCTGCAGTCTTTTGGATTGGTTGGCAGATGAAACCTCACTAGAAACGCTGCTCCTATAGCCCTGGGTGAAACCTTATTTGAAGGAAATACTTTGGGTGGATGAGGGGAGCTTACCACGAGAACCACATCTACTAGCTCATGGCAGAAAGTTGTGGCGAAGAGCTTGGAAATTAATAGGTGTCAAACACCCCTAAATCCCCAAACATTCCCCTGAGAGCGATAGCGGGTGGACACAGACATGAAGGATACTAGGATGCATTGGGAGGATAAAGGGGCGGCCACCCTAATGCGGGTAGGAAAGTTGATCGACTTTGAGACTCTAACCCAAGAGTGCAGTATTCGCAAGGGACAATTTTTTATGCATATGTGCCTGGCTAAGATAATTTCGAAGAGGTGGACTGAGAGGTGGACCAGGATTAAGAAAGATTGCACGCTAGAGACCATGTACGACATGTCGGAAGGGGGGCATGTGGTGTCTCGGCTGTATGAGTTACTGCTAGGCCAGCGAAGAGGGGAAGACTTGCGAGTGCGCACAGGCTGGGAGACAGACCTGGGTAGAACGTTTACTGATGCAGAGTGGACGAGAGTCCTTCTCTACATGAAACAAGTGTCAAGAAATTCTTGGATTAAACTTGGACAACTGTATCTGACACAACATGGGTATATGACACCGCACAGGATATTGCTGATTCCAGAATCAAGTAGACAGGGCTGTCCCAGATGTGACAGATGTGAAAGGGATGGGGCTGGAATGCTTCACATGTTCTGGACCTGTCCTGTGATTAAGATTCCTGGGCATCCATTGCAGACAAGGTAGCCAAGCGAGGCGTTGAGATGCATGGTTGGCAACCCGATGCTGGTCTACTGGGCGTGTTTTCCCAAGGGACAAAAGGGAGGGAGTTAGAGAAGCTCACTGCACACCTAACAAAAATGAAAGACCTTATTTGTTTATTGCCAAAGTGTAGAATAGCCATGACCTGGAAGTCGGTAGCCAGTCCTATTATTGATGCATGGTGGGGAGACTTACGAAGATGGGCAATGGCGGGGACGGTGATATGGTACAGAGTAGTGCATTGAGGTTTGAGAGAGGGAAGTGAGGATATAATGTCTTGGAATACACTTACCCAGGCAATGTTTAACACCCAACTGGGAGCACAATGCATGCAGAATAACACATATCAAAATCCTTGATTTAATGGCCCAGGGGTGGAAGCGGGGGTTTGCGAAGCAAATGACTCCTGTGGGATTTGTTGGAGGTGTTGAAGGTGGCGTGAAGTGGAAAATGGGAGGAGGAAAGGGCATAAGATTACTATGTAAAAGATAAAACAGTTGAATGCTATTGAATGGGCACTTGAAGAGTCTTCACAGGACTGGAGGGTCTGACATCCTGCTGTGAGAAGAAAACTATTCAGTCTACCCAGTGTGGGAGCCCTCATGCAAGCAGTGTAAGGGGCTCCCCCTCGAACAAGGCAATAAAGTATGTGGGCATAGCGTGGTCATTTACATGTCTTTATATCATTCCTTAAAGTGGCCAACTACCAAAGCCTTGACCCACGTTACCCCTTCTCATTTTTAACAAGTACTTGTGACTCCGTCTGCAACCAGCAATACACAGAGGTGCGTCGACGCGCGTATACAGTTACCGACGGCACCCTCCTCATCAGTTTCTTCACTCTGTGAGATATTTGACTTCATTCGCGTGGTATCCTCATCGGCTGCAGACATTTTCCGGGAAGAAATTGGGGATTGTTTTTTTTCGTGTGAGCAGATGTAGTGGATTGCTTACTGTTGAATAATCTTGTAGATATCGGGAGCAATAGCTAGCCAGGCCAAGAAAAGATCAAAGCTCTGATACATTTTGCGGCGGTTGGGTTGAGGGGAGGGCTGTCACTTTTTAGGGGTCCGACCTCATTCCTTTTTCTGAAAATATGTGTCCAAAGAACCTGAGAGAGTCTTTTTGGAACTCACACTTCGCTCTATCGAGAGTAAGACTTGCTGTTTCAAGTGCTTTACAGACTTTATGGAGAGCTCCATCATGTTCTTCCTAGGATTTTCCGTAAACCGGAATATTTGAGTAATTCCGGCAGTTGGGGACATGGCGAATTATCTTATGAATTTCTTCCTGGAAAATGTCTGCAGCTGACGAGATGCCAAAACTGAGTCTTTTACATTGGAATAAGCCCAGGTGAGTAACAAAGGTGGCGATGTACCTGCACTCTGGGACAGTTTCAATGTGATGCTATCCTTTTGTAAGATCCAATTTCGAGAATCATTTGACCCCATGTAACGGGTGAATCATATTGTCATGGTCATGAGGTCAGGGGCACAGGCATGCAGGGGTCGCATGCACAGAAGACCTGGGTGGACACTGTCCTGGTGCTTTTGGCGCCAGGCTCATGAACAAAAGTAAACAAGAACATCCATTTAACACCAAAACCCTTTTATTATGGACATAGCACTTCAGATGCATTAACCTTGAACATTCCATCCATTCAGCAGCCCAAAGTGCATTCTTGGGTGTGGCTACTAATGGATTGCCTTCGCACGTGCTCACTCTCTAGGAGTGGCAGGGTGTGGCTGGTAAACTGGCCCTAATGGGCGTGCCCACGATCTCAGCTATATAAGCTGCCCCGATCCTCAAGATAGATGCTTCGCGTTATTCTGCACTTGTAAGCAGCATAACGCTCACCGTCGCCTGAGGTCAGGCTTACCTTTGAAAATCCTGCTTCCTGGACATCCTGCTTCCTGCCAGCATACTTACCAACTGGGGGAAGCTGTTCTTACCTGTACATCTCTTCGACGAACCCAGTATTCGTCTTTACACTTTCCGGAACGCCGAAATCTTCATCTTGGCACCGCAGCACGACACGCTCCATCGTCGACAGCAGCGCCTGCAAGGATAAACAGAAGACAAGGTTAGACATCGAAAAAACAGTCAGTTTAAGGTTGCACTTCGCCATACTTCACGCTTTTCCTTAAACCATCACTTACCTGCTGTCGAACATTGTGGTAGCATCCATCGTCCTTCCGGCCACGTCTCGTGTCTCACAGCTGAATTGAGGCTGCATTTCCATCTAAGGGAAGAAAACAGAAGAGAGATATTATTGCGGGCATAAATAGGAGCAACATATAAAGACATTAAACAGAATGAACATCACAAGAGCTCAAGAAAGACTTACCAATCATGAGGAGAAGCATAGTCGCAGCTGGACTGGACTAATCCTTATCAGGGATCAGTGAAGGAACTAGATCCCATTCGGCGCGCCCCTGCCAGAAGTAGCAGGATGGAGAGCTTATCTTCCATAATTCACAGGTGAGCTTTATGGGCCAGCGTATGCTCATAGAAACTGTACTTTGGAGTGAAGGGTTCGAGAGGTACAACAATCACAGATTAACACACTCACACACTCTTATCTCCATGCAGGAGCAGTATCACCACGTGCCACCACTCACAGCTTTTCTACTGAGGGAGAGGCCTGAAGGGGTGATTTAGGTTCATGGAGGGCAGCAACCGTGCCCCAACGCCTCCGCAGAGACCAGGTGAGCGTAACAGAAAGCGAAGCCTCTAATACTCTCTGCCTGGGCGTTATGGAAATTTCAGAAACAGATCAGTTAGCCCTCTTACTAGGGGAATTACAGGCTGAAGTACATGTTTCAAGACAGGAAACCAATGCATTACGGAGGGATCTTATTGTAACTCAATAAAAGAACTGACGAATTGGCAAGACAAATGCTACAAGCAGGACAAGTTTCACTGCCTGGAGTGACCAATTCTTCTCATTCTGCCACACCACAACAATCGACGCCAATTCAGGTCATTCTTCCAGGAGCAGTGCCTCTAGCCCCACCCGAACGCTTCATCAGTGACCCAAACAAGTTCGCTGTGTTTATGAACCAATGTCGCCTTCATTTCTTGTGCAGACCAGGAGCATTTCTTAAAGACCAAGCTAAAGTGGCTTTTGTACTCTCGTATTTAGGAGGTAGTGCGGCGGACTGGCCTATATCTTTGGTAAATCAAGATGACCCTTTACTCCGGAACATTGGGAATTTCCAACATGAATGGAGAAATTGTTTGCCCGTCATACTCAAGGACAAGCTCTGGATAACGAGTTGTTGTCACTAAGACAAGGGAGTCAAGGTCTATTAACCTATATTGCAACCTTCAATCGTCTCATAGCCCAGACCAACTGGCCAGAAGAGAAGAGGACTACACTGTTACCGAGGGTTACATGGAGAACTTAAGGATGTGTTGGCGCTAGTGGTGAATCCCCCTGAGAGGTGTGCGGACTACATAGACCTGACGGTGAAACTCGTTCATAGGTTGCAGAATCGGAAACTAGATCGACCTAGATCAGAGGGACGGTCAGTTTACGTACGACCTCGTGAGAATCAGAGTAAAACACATGAACAGTCTGAGCCAATGCAAATTGGTGGATTACAAAGTCCCCTTACCAAAGCGGAAAGGGAAAAAAAGAAGACAACAGCAGCTTTGCTTATTTTGTGGACAAGCAGGTCACTTCCTCCGTGACTGCCTAGTAAAACCACCAAAGAAAACAGTTGGGGCAACAGACAAAACTGATGAAGAAGAAGCACAGAACTTGGGAAACGCCAATGCCCAGCAATGGTAGGGGTCTGCTTGTCGAGCATGAAAAAGGAAGCCATACAGACCTCACATCTAGTCCTTCCAGTGCTTTTGGTGAATCACAAGCAGCCATCAAAAATACATGCCTTGGAGGCATATATTGATTCTGGAGCTGTGGGTAACTACATTGACCAAGATTTGGCTCTCCGAATAGGCCTTCCTCTCTGACAGAAGCATACATCGGAAAACGTCACTGCTGTGGATGGCTCTCAGCTATCATCCAGCCCAGTGACACAATACACCGAGAAAGTCAAGCTTCTGTGTCAAGATAGGCATTACTTTCGATCTCATCGGTGCTCCTCAGTTCCAGATGATATTGGGAATGCCCTGGCTGGAGACTCTCAATCCTAGGATCGACTGGCGAAAATGAGTTCTGACATTTCCTCATGATTGTGCCGACACATGTTAAAAAAAGATGACACCAATCTGAAACCGAGGAAAGGAATCGTGTTGGGCCTCTTCACTTCCTTACCGCTTGAATACCAAGATTACCAGGGTGTCGTAAAAAAGAGCAAGCCAACGTTCTGCCCCCACACAGACCCTACGATTGTCAAATAGATCTTGTACCCGGAGCCCAGATCCCTTGCAGCCAAATTTATGCTCTGACAGAACAGGAAAATCAGCATCTTAGAACTTACCTGGATCAGTTACTGGCGAACGGTTTCATTCGCCCGTCCAAGTCACCTGCCTCCTCGCCCTTATTCTTCGTGCCTAAAAAACATGGGGACTTAAGAACTTGCATCGATTATAGAGCCATCAATCAGATCACAGTAAAAAAATCAATATCCTTTACCACTTATACCAGAGCCCCTGGACCAAGTGAAACATGCTCAAATCTACACACAAATGGATTTAAGGAGGAGCATACCATCTTGTAAGAGTAAAAGAGTAAAAGAGGGAGACAAGGAAAATGGCCTTCCGCACAAAGTACGGCCTCTTTGAATACCAGGTCATGCCCTTCGGGCTATGCAATGTACCAGCAGCGTTCCAATTCTTTAAGAATGATGTACTACATGAACTACTGGATGTTTGCGCTCTTGTTTACATTGACGACATTCTTATCTACTCAGATTCCATGGAAGAACATGTAGGCCATGTCCGGGCTGTCTTAGAGAAGCTTCGACAACACCAATTGTATGCCAAGTTGGAAAAATGTTTTTTCCATGTAACCGCGGTCGAGTTTCTCGTTTCATTCTCACACCACAAGGCATACATATGGATACACGAAAGGTGGATACAATCCTCCAATGGCCCTCACCAACATCCACCAAAGGAGTGCAAAGCATGCTCAGATTCGCCAACTTTTACCGTCGGTTTATACCTGGGTTTTCACAAATTGTCCATCCAATTACCTCCTTGTTAAAAAAAAATCAAAAGTTCCATTGGTCGACAGAAGCTGAAGAAGCCTTCCAGAAGTTGAAACTAGCATTCACTACAGCACCAGTCCTTCGACATCCACGACCAGACCTACCTTACATAGTTGAGAGAGAAGCTTCAAAAATAGCCATGGGAGCAGTATTGTCACAACGCAACCCTGAAACAGGACAACTACACCCCGTTGCATTCTGGTCCCGCAAATCTTCAGCCCCCGAGTTGAACTATGCAATCACAGATAAGGAATTACTGGCGATTAAAGCAGCATTCAAGGCCTGGAGACATTACCTTCTTGGGGTGAGACATACAGTCAATGTCATCACGGACCACTGTAACTTGCAATACTTGAAAACTGCCAAAGCACAAACCTGGTGTCAACTTCGTTGGGCTCTCTTTTTCGCGGAAAACAATTTTATTATCACTTATAGACCTCGAGTACGCAATGGTAAAGCAGACGCTCTACCACGCAAAAGTGAAGAAAAAGAGGCTTTTACAGCATCGAACCCTGTGACCATAATTCCTGAGGAAAGGATTCAAACCAGAATAGCTGCCACCACGTGTGTGAATGACCAAAGAACCAGTTTGCAATCCCAGATAGATCAATCAACACAACAGGAATGGCTGTTAAAAGGTGACCAGTACACCATCGAAGACAATCTATCGTATTTCCAAGGACGAGTATATGTCCAAGACCAAGAACTGCAAAAGCAACTCATCACAAATTACCACAATTCATTAGTGGAAGGACACCCAGGAATAGCCAAAACTCAGGCTAAGGTAAAACAACACTACTGGTGGCCAACCTGGCGAAAAGACATCACCCAATTTATTGAAACCTGCGGTGTCTGTGCACAACACAAGTCTCAGAAACAGAACCCTGCTGGCTTACTACATCCCCTAACAGTACTGCCAGCACCTTGGCATACCCTGTCAATGGACTTCATCACGGATCTTCCACCCTGCAATGGATACAACACCATATTCGTCGTTGTGGATTTATTCTCCAAAATGGCCCATTTCATCCCTCTGAAGGGACTCCCAACTGTGTCAACTCTCGCTTCTGTGTTCCCAGAGCAAATTGTTCGATTGCATGGATTTCCATCAATATTAGTATCTGATCGCGAAACACAATTTGTTTCTGCCTTTTGGAGAAAGTGTTGTACGATTGCCAAAATCGATCTCCAGTTGTCCACAAGCCATCACGCTCAAACTGATGGGCAAACTGAACAAACCAACCAAACTTTAGAGCAATATCTCAGGTGTGTGTTGCAACAGTCCGAGGATTCTTGGAAAAATATACACTGGTGAGCTGAGTATGCATACAACAACTCAGTTCACACAAGCACAGGGCAAACTTCATTCTACACTGTGCATGGAAGACATCCGAGGACATCAGTATTTTATCTACCCGATACCCTGGAAATGCCAGCCATAAACAACTTGCATAAAACCATCACTCAGGTTCTTAAGGAGGTGACAGAGCATCTGACCAAGGCTAAGGAAAGACAAAAACTGTTTGCTGATCATCATCGGAAGGAAGCTCCCGCCTACCAGATTGGAGGAAAGGTGTGATTAGCATCCCAATATATTCCCCTGAAGGGGCCAAGAGCTTTCCGCCCAAGATACCTGGGCCCCTATACTATAAAGCCATTATCAATCCTGTCGCCATGAAATTGGAGTTACCATCTCACATGAAAATTCACCCCGTAATTCATGTCTCTCTCCTCAAACCAATGAAATCCAATACACGGCTTAGTTCTCCGGCAGAGTATGAAGTAATAGATTGAGAACCAGAATATGAAGTCAAATCCATCCTGGACTCCAAGGTGGTTCGGGCAAAATTGAATTACCTAATTGACTGGAAAGGTTACGGACCTCAAGACCGAACGTGGGAACCCAGTGAACATGTCCATGCTCTGCGTTTAATCTGACAGTTCCATCGCAATAATCCCACCAAACCAGGAACGGGAGGAGAACCACCCTTGAGAGGGGCCTTGAGGGGGTGTGCTGTCATGGTCATGAAGTCAGGGGAACAGGCATGCAGGGGTCGCATGCACAGGAGACTTGGGTGGACACTGTCCTGGCACTTTTGACGCCAGGCTCATGAACAAAAGTAAACAAGAACATCCATTTAACACCAAAAAGCTTTTATCATGTACATAGCACTTCAGATGCATTAACCTTGAACATTCCATCCATTAAGCAGCCCCAAGTGCATTCTTGGGTGTGGCTGCTAATGGATTGCCTTCGCACGTGCTCATTCTCTAGGAGTGGCAGGTAAGCCGGCCCTAACGGGCGTGCCCACGATCTCAGCTATATAAACTGCCCCGATCCTCAAGACAGATGCTTCGCGTTATTCTGCACTTGGCAAGCAGCATAACGATCACTGTCGCCTGAGGTCAGACTTACCTTTGAAGATCCTGCTTCCTGGACATCCTGCTTATTGCCAGCATACTTACCAACTGGTGGAAGCTGTTCTTACCTGTACATCTCTTCTACGAACCAGGTATTCATCTTTACACTTTCTGGAACGCCAAAATCTTCATCTTGGCACCGCAGCACGACACGCTCCATCGTCGACAACAGCGCCTGCAAGGAAAAACAGAAGACAAGGTTAGATATTGAAAAAACAGTCAGTTTAAGGTTGCGCTTCGCCATACTTCGTGCTTTTCCTTAAACCATCACTTACCTGCTGTCGAACATTACGGTAGCATCCATCTTCCATCATGCCGCGTCTCGCATCTCACAGCTGGATTTTAGGCCGCATTTCCATCTAAGGGAAGAAAACAGAAGAGAGACATTATTGCGGGCATAAATAGGAGCAACATATAAAGACATTAAACAGAACGAACAGCATCACAAGAGCTCAAGAAAGACTTACCAATCATAAGGAGAAGCATAGTCGCAGCTGGACTGGACTAATCCTTATCAGGGATCATTGAAGGAACTATATCCGATTTGACGCGCCCCTGCCACAAGTAGCAGGACGGAGAGCTTATCTTCCATAATTCACAGGTGAACTTTATGGGCCGGTTTATGCTCACAGAAACCATACTTTGGGGTTAAGGGTTCGAGAGGTACAACAATCACAGATTGACGCACTCTTATCTCCACACAGGAGCAGTATCACCACGTACCACTGCTCACAGCTTTTCTACTGAGGGAGAGGCCTGAAGGGGGTGATTCAAGTTCTGGGAGGGCTGCAACCGTGCCACAACGCCTCTGCAGAGACCAGGGAAGCGTAACACATATCGGTTATTCTCGGTGCTTGGTGTTTGTTTCTTTCTATGGCTTAATTTGCTCTTCTCATATCCACACATAACCTGATGTAACCATCTGGTGATTTCTTCGGTACCAGTACTATAGGTGACACCCATGGAGTAGGTCCTGTCACTGGCTCTATGACATGCTTTAATAATGTATTGATTTCCTCCTTGACTTGGTGTTGTATATTAATATGTATGCCCCGGTAATGTTGGGCGACATGTTTTATTTCTGGATTGAAATGAAGCTGGACTTTCTGGTTCTTTAGCTTTCCCAAGCCTTTAAATCATTTTGGGAAGGTTGCCTCAATGTCTTCTGGCCGAGAAAAATACTTGTGAGCCATCAATTGATACATGATGTGGATTAGTCCCATGTCCGCTGCAGTCTTAAAATGAAGTATGCACCCGCTTTTTGCTTCAGTCTTGAGAACATTTCCCTGACCTTTGGCAACATGGGATTTGGGTGCACACGTGACTGTGATTACCCCTTTACAGGGCAGAGGCATGGTGGAGCCATAGGGGTAGATGTCTGCCATGGCTTTCTTGAGTTTTGGTGCATTTGGTAAAGAGTCATAGGCTTCTGAACTAATTATATTGACGGTGGCAAAATTACACTTCAGCTCCCTTATGTAGTCACTGGCGTAGCTTTAATGCTACACGAGGCTTTATCGCTGTGCTGAGGTTCATGTGGAGCTCCTTATTTAACTCTCCTTCATTTTATTTATTTTATTTTTCCTTATTAACGGTGCCAGGTTTCTAACCTGCTTTGCTTCCTCCCCCCTTTTTATTCTAGGACTGAGGGGGCTGTGTACACTTAGCGGGCGCTCAACAGAAAGTGTTTCCTTGGTTTTCTCTCACTGACGGTGCCGAGCTTCCAGTCTCATTTTTAACAAGTACCTGTGACTCCGTCTGCAACCAGCAACAAACAGAGGCGCGCTGACGAGCGTATACATTTCCCGACGGCACCTCCTTATCAATTTCTTCACTTCTGTGACAGATTTAACTTCTGTCACTGTGTGGATTCTGTTAGCGTGGTATCCTCGTTGCCAGTTGTGGGAGCCTTCATGCAAGCAGTGCAAGGAGCTCTCCCTCGAACAGAACATCAGCTGGGCCCTGACAAGGCCATAAAGTACGCGGACACAGCAGGGTCAATTACACGTCTTTATTTCTTTCCTTAAAGTGGCCAACCACCAAAACCTCGACCCATGTGACCGCCTTGTACCCTTACCTTACCTAGCCCAACATTCCTTTTCTTGCCCTGTGACCTGAACTGAGAGCCACCCACATAACCATGTGGGATGGCTACAAGAGTCACGTTATGACGTGACACCAAGCATAATGTGAAGACTTTTAAACGGCACAAAACATGGACAATTTAGGAACCATTTCGACCATAGGCCTTATGAGATGAGCAGCAAACGCATGATGTATCCTGGGATGCGGTGGGGCAGGGGAGTACAGGAGGGGAGTTGGTTGACGGTTTTTTAAAAATGCAAACACCAAAAAAAAGAAAATGACCTTAAACAAAAGATTTGGCAAAGGAAATGGGTATGGCTGAGTGAAACATCCAATAAAAAAAGCCGGCAATGTGAAGAGGAGTAATACAATGACAGCTATAGGAAATGTAGTTCTGATTTCTATTTGGTGCATTTGAAGGTTATTCCGTTACTGATGGATGTTGGGTGAATCCAGACATTTCATACCACAACTAAGCTATGGTAGCACCAAAACTTGCGTTCTTGCTTATAGCATCTCCCACATAATGAAATGGGGGGTTTTAAATGCAGTTTTTAAACTTTTGTTAATAAAGAATGAGATTTTTATATCAACTATTTCTGCCATCAACCATCTTCTGCTTGTGAAATTTTGAAACTAATGCTTATTTTCACATGAAAAAGCAGACGTTTGGCAGTAACGAAATATATATCAGATTTGGAGGCTCAGAAAATGATGGTATAAATATGCTGGCCAAATACTTATGTGTCGGCCACACCATGGTGCGTGTGTCAAGATGCTATGTTGAGTTTTGTGGCTTTACCAGAGGGAAGAAGCCCCGACAGAAAAAGTGTGCCGAGAGGGACTGCCCCTGCAGAGCATTTGCTCTTGGAGTAATCATCTGAAATTCCTGCAGCACAATCCATCAAAGCTGTAACTACGAGAAGGAAAATAATCTATAGAAACCAAGTGTTGGACTGTCCGGACAACAGCAGTGAATTAAAGGGTATTCTTCCACTCTGTGGAAAGACTATTGGTGAACTAGCATCATGTAAGAGGGCTTTGAAGTTTAAGGCTTTATACAAAGATAATTTTCCTTACTGAAATAGAACAAAATCTCTTATAGATAAACTATCAAGTGTATTTTCCATGGGAGCCATTTCAGAAATTCTTGGTAAATAAATAACCATGCCGTTTCGGGTTCATCTCTGATTAGCAAAGTATCCACGTGGCCATTGAGAAATATATTGATTTAAGAATGATTCAGGGGATTACAAATCTTGTCATTCATGAGCTATGAAGAGAAAAAACAGGTTGCTCTAAGAATGGTAACAAGAGTTTAAAAATGTACTCTGAATGTGTTACAAATGATAATCAAACATGCAAGGTTAGCACATTAAAATCTCACCACTGAAACTGGAAAACTGATAGGTTAGAGATACACAATCAATCAAAAGAAATCGGGCAATGGAAAAAAAACTGTAATTACAACAGAGATGAGCATGATAAGACATCCAGCCACATTTATACATTTGCAGAAAAATATGATCATCTGAACAAGCAAGCTGCAAATAAAGTGGTCAAACCTTCTTCCGTTGATATTACATCTACTCCCTCGGACATTGGCTCATCAAATGAGGATGAAGCAGTATTTATTAGCAACCAACAAGAGCTTAAAAGAGGGTTAAGATGAAAGGTGCATACTTCATGCTGAAGTCTTTTCAAACAATATCACAATGCTTCAGGAAGGACGCCACACCAGGCAGGATGAACCAGATCTCAGATGTTAACAATTTAGTTACCAACTTAACAAAAGAAATGTTAAAAAGTGAAATTTCCATCGTTATAGGACTGCAATTTACCTCTAAACTGGATTGTGGTCCTTTTGATTTTAAAATTGGCCTATTCAAATTTTGTAGACAGCATAGATTATGCAAGTTATTTGAAGACAAAGAGCAGGGAATTGCTAGCAGTCTATAAATATATACAATGTGTCAATAAGAGAAGCTGAAGCACGTATGGCTTTACAAGATCTTGAATCGGAGAGTGGTATATATTACTGCTTCCTAGATACAACCAATAGGCATATCAGCATTTAAAGAAAATAGTGGATTTCAACCAAAATCTATTTTTGTCCCCAGCATAAAGGATGATACTTTAACTGGTTTTTAACAATCCCTATTGAGTGATCTTGATCTTCTGAATAATTTCAAATGGGGTGATGATCATCTTTCCAAGATAACAGTGTGTAAATCTTTAAGTATGAACCCCATATGACAAATCTGAGGATGTCGTTCCTTCTCCTCTAGGGGAAGACCGTACCTCCCATGGTGCCACAGCGGTGCATCCAATGTACAATAGTCCCCCTGGGGTGATGCACCAAGGGAGGATTACATGAGGAAGTATGCCCCTTATGGGATTGGGAATGACCATTCTAATAGAACGCGGTATGGCGCAGCCTCAATAAACCCATCCCCTTGCTCCATTGCCAAATTCCTCTCCCTCTCCAGATAGTGCCAATGTGTTTGGTTGTCAAGTCAGTCAACCTAATATACTTGGCAAGACTAAAATGACAGACAATTCAAAGTATGTTACATATGGTTTTAAAACAAGCACTGAAGAAGATGGATCCGAGGATCACTCTAGAGAACCAGAGTGAGCGGTCTAGCTTCTCACAGTATGCAATAGGCCCAAAGCAATACAACAACCCAGCACAGTAGTAGCTCAACTGGGATGCTAGGAGAGACCTATTCTCCGAGGAGGAACTGTGGGTGCCGTGCACCAATCGAGCAGACAACAGCCGAAAGGGAAGCCATGAACAGATGAGGAGGACCCGAACATGGCTGAGGATGGAAGGACTGCTGGGGCTGCTGCCGATTCGAACCTCTGGCTGCCCAAGGCCTCGGCAAAGTGCCTGAGAGAGAGGACATGCAGCTGGGAAAAGTCAGATGTCTGCAGCGCCACTACAGACCATGCCGGTTACTGTAACACTACCGGAGCCTCGAGAAGGGACACAGCTGCTCGAGAAATGCTGGCACCTCCACGAAAGAGACAAACATGTACGCAGGTTACCCAAGAAGTGCCAGAGGCCCAGGGAAGCAAGAGGATGAAAGCAGGAGCTGGAATAAGAGGTTCTGGGACCCTGAGAAGAGATTGCAGGTCTGGGCCCCGCACCCATACGGAAGTCAAAGTACAAGAGGATCTGGGTGGGACCCAGATAATAACCAATATAGAGAAAGAGGAATATTATGTTTGGAATAAAAGTGACCCAAGCAGATACAATAACGAATTGTGAGTCTGGGACCCGCACACATATGAGAAGCCGAGAATAAGAAGATCTCGGACCCTGACTGTAAAAGAAGCAAACAAGGAAGAGTGGTCTGCTTTGCAGGGGAGTAAACCAAGCTGATACAATGCTACATTCCGAGTCTGGAACCCGCACCTATATGAGAGACAAGAGTCTAAAGTAATGAAGAATAAGAGGTCTGTGACTGTAAAAGAAGCAAATAAGGAAGAGTGAACTGCTTTGCAGGGCAGTAAACCAAGCTGATACAGTGCTACATTGCGAGTCTGGGACCTGCACCAATATGATAGACAAGAGTCTAAAGTAACAAAGAATAAGAGGGACTGGGACCCTGCGAGAGAAAGACAGCCCACGAGAGGACAGTTGCTTGGCAGGAGAGTAAACAAAGCTGTTCAGAATATTGCAAGTCTGGGACCCGTACCCACATGAGAGGTTGTGAATAAGAGGGTCACGAACCCTGGAACTCAAAAGTACTAATTAGAAGGAATCCTACGTTTGGTAGGGAAGTGTGCCAAGTTGGTGGTATAAAGAACTGTGAATCTGAGAAGCATATCCTTGTGAATTGTACAGTGACATTTGCATAAAATGATACGAGGCTCAGGAGCCCAATAAGAAGGACAGTAGAATAAGAAGATGTCTAGGGTAAAGGAGCACTACCCTAGCCTTGGAGTTATATTTGTGAACATTGTTTATTTCATCAGTTTTGATTACCGAGATACTGGGAATTTTTCTGTTGGTTAGAACTACCATGAACACTTTACTTTAGGAAGAGATCATCCTTGCGCAGTTGATTTAAGTTATTAGTGTTATGGCGAGAGTTTGGCTTTTCAGACACGACAGTAACAGACTTTTTAGTTTTGGACATCTGGACAATTTCACTCATTTCCTTTGAAGAAGGGAATCCCCTCTCAGCTTTAGCGATAGAGAGGCATTTCTCCAAACCTTTCCTGATCAATAAAAGTATGTACCCAAAAATATACCACCATTGTGTCTGAGCCTTACTTCTGCACCCTTACACCCACCGCTGTAATTAAGCTGGGTGCAAGTCAACTAAGTGTGTCGACCTGTTATCAAAAAGATCGAAATATAAGCTCACCATGAATTTTAATGAAATGGAGGAACAAACTAAAAAATTGGTCACCCAAAAAGGCCAGTCCGTAAAAGTAAATTTGTAAGTTATCCTGTTATTCCTATATTATCTATTTTGCCAAAGATTTGTAAATTCATGGTGAATCCAACTGGCACCCATTTTAAAACATCTAGTTACAACTTTTTAGCTCCCCAAATAATAGCCCTTTTATCATTTAAGATGGCATTCACAAAATTCAGGAGGATTTCATGGAAATCTGATTGCTTCCTAACTATATTAAATTGTATATCCATCAATACCTCCATTAGACAAAAATGGTATTAAAGATGTTTGGCACTTTTTGAGCAATAGGCGAGCTAAACATTGGGAGCATTGATATGATCGTTTCATCCTAAAGTACTCTTTGATGTTACATTTTACCAACACATACAGAGGTACCACCATGGGTACATAATTTGTCCCAGCATACACCCATCAGCTCATGGATTTTGGGGGTGCAAAAAACTATATTAATGGGATTTATGCTATGCCACACTTCCATTTGCATGGTCTCCAGGCACTCATGTCGCAACCATTGGAAACACAAGGTTTTATGGATCAGATTTCTAGATTATGCCATTGTAGGAAGGAAAAGTGGATAAAATAAATATTTTTACCCAATTTTTTATTAAGAATTAAAATGTACATTTTACAGTCAAAGAAGGAAACACATGTATTTCCTTGCCCTCACGACTGAGGTGAGTAATGGAAGTCAAGAAACTAAGTTGTGTAGGAAAGTGAAGTCTAATTCCATCATACATTCTCTTGACTTTCATACTCCTAGTAATGTGAAAAAAAGTGCCCTATCGAGAATACCGGATGGGTACGAAAAATTGTCCCCTCCATGAAGATTATGATAAACAATGTGGGAAAATGTTGAGGAGGTTTTGTGAACAGAAATATTTTAACTCACATTTTTTAGGCATGTGTCAAAGCACAAGCAAGAGATAGAATCAGTCTCTAATCTAAAGTGCGTACAGAGTATACCCACTATTGGCTTCATTACCAAGCATGGGGAACACAGCAAACCATTTGTGGGCATCTTAAACATTGGCATGTGATAAATGCGTTGCTGCGTTGCTATTTTGAAAGCACTAGTTTTTTCCTACTATTGCTGCTTATTTGACTGTTTTTGGCCCTTCCAAGATGGCCACCGTGCTTTTCTTTGTTGTGTAGGCAGGCTGTGCTGAATCACCTCTCCCTGTGCTGCACTCCCATTGGTTGCTGAGTGTTTTCCTCCATCCAATCAGGGACCGGCAGGCTTCAGCCGGCCCTCTCAGCAAAGGCCCACTTCCAAGGCCCCTGTCTGCTCCCTGTCCACTTCCAGAACGCTAATTGGGGACCTCCCTGCACCTTAACCACAATGATGCTGCCACCTCACTCCTCTAATAAATCGGACTGCCTTGACTTTGCCACCTCCAGAACTATGGGTTAGTTCCCTCCTTATGGACTCACTTCTACTGCCTTTGACTATCACTGTTCTTTCTGCTTGTTGCTCCCATGTTGTCATCCGGCTGCGCAGTGCTTCCTAAAACCCTTTGCTAACATCCGATTCCAAGATTGAAAAAGTCAAATCTTGCTGTTTTTGCTTTGTGCTAAAAAGTCAAATCTTGCTGTTTTTCAAATCTTGCTGCCCATTGCTAAATTCTCTGTATTTTGCTTGTATACTGTTTCTTCTCTGTAACTTGCCAGCCCAGTGACCTCACCACTCTCTTTTGTCTCACACCTACCTGCCTTAGCCCCCCCAGTATCTCCATCCTCTCCTTACTTCCACCCCAATGGTGCTTTCTGTTTCTCCCATCTTCTCCAACTGCTTCTCCATTGACTATCCTTCCCTTCTCACTAAGTTTGGTAGGAAGAAGTTCAAAAAGGATATCTTGGCCTCTAATCCTGGTCTTCCTATCGCCGACACCTACTCCAATGCTTCCGCCAGACAGTCCCTTACCGACATCCTCTTTGTCGTTCCTTCGCCAGATCTATGGAATCCTCATATGGTCTCTGTGATCTGCCCCATCTTCACCTCTCCCATTAATGGTGGCACTCGCTGGGAAGTTCTCATGGCTTCCTTCGACTCCTCTAAAGTCATAATTAATGTCTACCTAAATGGCACTGTCATGGTCCAAGGCCCTCAGGCCAATCTCCTCCTCTTTGATAGACGCTTCCCTCGCCTCATCAATTTCCTTTCATCTCCTGCTGTCCCCTCCTCTCCCCCCTCGGCTACCTTGCCCTCGCTCTCCTCCTCCTCCTCCTCTGCCCCTCCAAGGGGTCTTTCTCCTCCGCAAGGCGTACCTCTGATCTGTACCCCTCCCCGGAAGGTCTTTAAGGCTGGCAACCTTCTTCATATTGCCACTCTCAACTCTCGCTCTGCCGTCAAACACTCCTCTGACATCTGCCACCTCCTTGAAGAACTAGACCTTGATGTCCTTGGTCTTACTGAGACATGGTTCATGGCCAGCTCAGTCACTAGCTTTGACACTCTCCTCCCTGATGGCTACAAGATCCTCTCAGCACCCAGATCCTCCCGGTCCGGTGGGGACGTAGCCCTGATCTTTCCTGAGTGGATTCCTGCCTCTATCATTCCCAATCAGACCTACTTCTCTTTTGAATGCCTTGTCTGTAGACTTTCTCTCTCGCCTACCCATTCTCTTACTGTGGTTACCATCTACCAGCCTCCTGGTCAAATCACCTAATTTCTCTCTGAGTGGGCAGACATCTCCTCCTGGCCTCTACCACTCAACTCCTCCTCCTCGGTGACCTAAATATACATTTAGACTCTCCTTGCTCCTCCTCTGTACTCTTCCGTGGCCTCTGTGACTCCCTCTCCCTGTCCAACCTCCCCTCTGGCCCGACTCACTCTGCAGGGCACACACTCGATGTCTTGATCTGCTCTGACCTCCCCCTCTCCATCCCTCTGGCCACTCCTCTCTCCTGGAGCGATCACTCCCTCCTCTCATGTCATCTCATCTCTCCCTCTCTTCCCCCCAAGCCAAGCCTACCCCAACACTGCCACCTACCTTCTCGGACATCCGGCCCATGAAGCATGTGTCAGTTGAGGCTTTTGCCGCCACTTTCTCTCCCCCCCTCCACCTTTGGCTCTCTCTCATCCTGATACAGCCCTGTCTCTGTTTCTCATCCTGATACAGCCCTGTCTCTGTTCTACTCTTCAATTTCTGATACGCTTGATGCTCTTGCCCCTGTCATGAGGATCCGTTTGAAGTCCAAAGCCAAGTGCAATTCCTGTTCATCCTCTGACAAACTGGTCTGTCGCCTGCTACAAAGGCAATACCGACTCTCTGTCCTCACCAAGAAGAGAGTCCACATTCAAGCTCGTGTCTCTGCGGCATCTAACAACTCGGCCAAACTCTGCAAGGAGCTGGCCAACCCTGCTGCAGTCTCTACCCCTCCTGTTGCCTCCCAGGCTCTTTGCAATGCCCTTGCCTCTCACTTCATTTAAAAAACCCAGGACATCCTGTCCATCCTCTCCACGCACACTCCTCCTCTTCCCTCTCCATCTGTGCTTGCTGACCCTCCTTTAGCCACCCTCTCACCATTCTTCTCGTCCTTTCCTCTTTTCACCCCTGACGAGGTTGCTAGACAAGTCCGATCTATGAACGCCTCTTCAAAACAGGTTCATCCCTGTTCCTCTAAAACCATCAAGGACCACATTGACACCCTCGCTCCGGCCCTTGCTGATTTTTGCAACCACTCCTTTGCCTCTGGATCCTTCCCCTCCCCTCTGAAGCACTCCTTTGTGCATCCTCTTCTCAAGAAACCCACAGCTGATCCTTCTTGTCCAGCTAACTATCCCCAATTTCCATTACTTCCTTTCTTGGCAAACTCCTGGAAAAGTTGGCCATCTCTCAGCTTAACCTTCATTCCAATTCTGTTGGCTGTCTCCATGACCACCAGTCTGGCTTCAGAGCTGCCCTAAGCACGGAAACTGCTCTCCTAAACATCCATGAAGATCTGCTCACCAACCTTGACTCTAACATTCCATCTGTCCTCATCCTTCTCGATCTCTCTTCTGCCTTCGACACGGTCAACCATACCATCCTGCTGAACAGTCTCTGTGAAAACCTGGGTATCACGGATCAGGCTCTGGCCTGGCTGACCTCTTTCCTCTCAGATCGACCCTCCCAGGTCCAACTTGGGTCCTTCCTTTCATCTATCTTCCTCTCTACCTGTGGTGTTCCCCAGGGGCTAACCTCTCGCCCTGGCTTTTCAACCAATACCTGGCAACTCTCGCCCACTGCATTGCCATTTTCAGCTCAAATTTCCAGTGCTATGCTGATGACACTCAACTAATTTTCAAGCTGCCCTCTGCCACCTCCTCTCCCTCTCTCATCTCTGATTGCCTAACTGCCATTCAAGATTGGTGTGCCACCAATGATCTTTGTCTGAATGCCAGCAAGACGGAGATCCTCCTCATCGGCACACCTTCACCATCCTTTCCCCTCACTCTCTGGCCGGCCTCCCTTGGCCCTCCTCCTACCCCCACCTGCGAGGCTAAGAACCTCAGGGTCATCTTTGACTCCACCCTTTCCTTCTCCGCCCACATCTCTGAGGTCTCTAAAAATTGAAATTTCCGACTGCACCTCCTCAGAGGTACTCTGCCTTTCCTCTCAGGTACTCTGCCTTTCCTCTCTTTCCCCCAGAAGCTCATGGTATCTCAAGCTCTGGTTCCCTCTAGCTGGGACTATTGTAACAGCCTCTTTCTAAATCTACCTGCCTCTACTCTCCGCCCTCTGCAACTAATCCAGAACAGGACTGCGAGACTTGTCCTTGGCCTCAAGCCCTGGGTTCGTATATCTCCAGCTCTGAAATCTCTCCACTGGCTTCCAGTGGATGCAAGGATTAAATTCAAAACCCTCTGCATTGTCCACAAGGCTTTCTGGGGCCTGGATCCAAAATACCTTCAGCTATCCCTCCGCAAATACCTCCCCTTTCGAGCTCTTCGCTCCTCTACCTCCAACTCACTCAGGGTCAGTCGTTTTCTAAGAAACGAGCTGGGGGTAGATCTCTGTCTTCGGCTGGGGTCTCCCTCTGGAACAGCCTCCCTGCCACTCTAAAACTTGAGGAGAACCATCTCCGGTTCCGGAAGCACCTCAAGACCTTCCTCTTTTCTTCTGCCTTCGCTACCCCCTCTCCCCTGCTGATCTGTTCTCTCTTGGCACCGTGCACCTGGCCACCCTCTGTCTTTTGGGCCCAGGTACCTGCTCATCCTGCCACCCTCCCGCACTACCTCCGGGCCACCCCTTGCTCTGGGGTCTGTATCTGTACCCATACAGCCCCCCCTTTTTCTTCCTGCACTTATCAGACCTATCCTGTCTGCTGCCTTAAACCTAGCACTTGCAAATTGCTGGCTGCATTACCGCTGTTTGTTGCCTTTATGATTTATTTATTGTTATTTATCTGTTTTTCCTCTGCTTTGCACTTTCCACCTCTCCCCCTCCATGCACTTTTCCCCTCCCTCTCTCCCATGCACTTGCGCGTTCTCAATGTCACTGGGCCTAGTAAGATCGCCGTTTTGTTCTCCCCTGTTCCCCTCCCTTGCCTTGTCGCGCTCTGAAACACTTGTGTGCGAGCGCGATAGAAATAAAATATCAATCAATCAAATGTTAATCTCATTACAGCAATTGTGTGGGTACCAGACTTTCTATGTTACAGGAAGGGACAAGTCTGCAGAATAAACTTACAAATAACCTCCTTGAAAAAAATCAAATGCCATCAAACAAATTGGATGGATTTTCATTTTCTTTCTTTTTAATTATTTCAGATGTAGAGAATGCATTATGTGTAAACACTGTCGAAGTGGGACAAAGAAATCTGAGATTTTTAATGTTGAATGGCGCCACATATACATGATTTGATAAATTGCAACCTGAATATGTGGCATATGATAAAGCTCCTGGTTTCACTGTATTCCTTAAACATTTCCATGTCTATTTATCCACTTTTTTTGCTCTGTAGAAATGAAACCCACAACTAATATTTTTCCACATATATTAAAAATGAAAAAATATAGTGCTTGATTGCCTAAAACAGGATCTCGTAGAGCTGGATTTTTGAACAAGCCACCATCCATTTTCACCTTAAAAACAAATGGCCTGCTATTGCTGCTGACCAGATCCTGGGTAAGAAATGTATTCTATAAGCTGCTCTATTGTGTTACTTTCCGCAGAAACTGGGAAGCTAAGCATACTTGACAACCTGGAGACCTACGCTTTAGCCTTCATTTCCAATTCTTTTAATTTTTATAAATCAATACTAAAAGCAAACAGTGAGTTCCTTCTATATTTGTGTGTAAAAATCATTAAAAAAATTTTCTTACAAAATTAAAGTCTTACAAATGGACTATGTTCCTATGAGTTCTACACAGGAAGTGCTATTAAAAAAATATATTTTGGCAAACATTTGTGCAATCAAAAAAGATAAAAATAATGCCATTAGAGTACATTTAGCATCAACACAGCGGCAGCTCAGGAAAAGATGCACTGGTTTGACAATGGTACACAAGAATCCAAGCAAAGAGGAAGAGGAAATAAGGAGCATACACTTCGGCAGTTATCCTGGTGGTTTGCACACAATTAAGAGCCATCACGTTTTCCACCCATGAGATCTTTCATATTGAAATGTATGTACATGATAATTCATGTGAGCAGACATCAACTTATTCACTATGGAATTATGTTTTTATAATGAAATTTCAATAATTATTCTGAATATATCTGAGGACTGAGATTAGCATTTTACTCAGCATGTTATTTATGTGACAAAGCTATCAGATTTATCGTTTCAATATAAAGTAAGGATACTAGAAATCACTATGGGTTTTAAAGTACCATTTGAATATTATTTGTTATTTCCTGGGAGCCAATGTTGATGTTCTGTTCTCATGGCAGTGTGCACATCAGAGGACTGGCTGACACTTTGAATATGTTAAAGTCCATTTGGAAGCTTAGCCGAATGATCCAGAAGTGTGCTATGGCCTATTCCAGTTTGGACTGTGTGAGAGGATGCCTGCTTGTGTTTGGAATTGGAATCATGATTGAAGAAGCTCCTTTTTTTTAAAGACAAAGGAAGTACGCCCAATAGATAACTTCATTCCTTCCCCTTTCTTAGTACATCCCATATGGTTGTTTTTACAAGAGGTTCTTAACTTCTGTTAAGAATAGAGGGAGAGGTCTGTCCTTGTCCTGTCTTGTCTTAGTGGTCCTGGCATGGCTTCTTGACAAACGCTATACTGTAGCCTTGGTGTACTGTGAATAGAATCCACTCATCTGTGGTCATTTACTCTCATCCCCAATCTGTGAACAAAACATTTTCTTCCATGCACTGGCGAGTTGCACGAGGACACTATCACAAATCAGTCATTGTTTAGGGGAGGTGGTGCACCTTGAGGACCCTACTTTTCCACTGGCTGTACCACTAGAGGTATGCTTTAAGTTAAATTATGAAGCTTTTATAACAGGTCAACCACCGCAGTGGCCTGCCAACACTAGCAACTAGACAAAAAAGAAAATGGTGTATTGTACGCCACCCTACCCGTGGGATAACTAGACCACAGTCTGAAGAGAGGGTCCCAGGAATGCCCCTCCTCACCACCATGAACATGACATGATGAAGAGTCAAATACACTCAAAGCTACTCATCATATTTCGGATGAACCTGCCAGACATGTATGCAGTGAGGCATCCCCACAGACAACCATTTCAACCTTATCCAGTGCATATCCTTCCAGATCCAGGGAATCTGACAGAGATCACGGAACCGAACACCATTATGGATTGTCTCAATTAAGTACCATAAAGGCAATGTGCTGATGTCACTAGTGACACCACGACGAAGCAACGTTAGTTATGAAAACACTTGTATCCATGCACAACATTACACAAACCCACACGAAGAACATGCCTACACAGTTCTGTATATAGAGGACAGATATATATATGTACATACTGTCAAAACTTTTATTATTTTTCTCATTAGCCAAATGCAGTAACATAGATAGTGTCAATAGTGCCACTAGAATTGGAGGAAGTGATTGTCGGAGATGAGTGGATAGCAATAAACAGGATGGATAACACAGGACAATCATGGTGAGCAGTGATCGCCGTATCTGAGGGATAGAGGTTGACCACAGTGAGAGACAAACTATTCAGAGACAACAGATCAGACCATGAGATGGTGTTCGAAATGAGTGTCAGATATTGGATAAAGATACACTACAGAGAGGTACCAGAGGGGATGGCGATGGTGTTGAAAACACTTCAGTTCTTCTGCGAGGAGGATCTGGCCAAGGTGCCCAGCATTTTATGGACCACTAGTCCCTATGATGTGGGGCTTCTGAAGTGGGTGGGAGAGGTGAAGATAAAACTGAAGCCAGGAGCAATTTTACCCAGAGTCAAACAATACCAACTCTCAACGGAGGCAGACAAGGGCATTTATGAGACAATTGCAGCACTAGTGAAGCAGGGCATCCTAGTTCTATCAGAATCACCATGCAACACGTCTGTGTACCCAGTTAAGAAAGCAAAAGGAGGGTCATGGCATTTTATACAGGACTTGCACCCTCTTAATCATATTGTAGAAGCAGAGCATCCTTTGGTTCCGAATCCAACGACAATGTTGTGCAGCATTCCAGCGGAAGCTGCCTGTTTCACAGTCATAGACTTGAAGAATGCCTTCCTCTCTATACCACTAGACCCAGACTCACAAGACTGGACTTCCTTTCTGAATAGAAATAAAAAGTGGAAACATACAAGACTTACTCAAGTGCACTGAGAGTCACCCTCCATATTCAATAGGGTTCTCCAGATGGACCTAGGCAACGTACAGGTGGAGAGCACGGCTATACAGTACGTAGATGACATATTGATTTGTAGCATGACTGAAGAACAGTGCAGAAATGACTCAGTGCACATGCTGAAAGTGGTAGCTGACAAAGGATACAAGGTGGACAAAGCCAAACTACAGTACTGTCAGAAAGAAGTGCAATACATTAGACAGAGGATCTCCCAAAATGGCTGACCGGTAACACCAGAAAGGGTGGAGACAATACGCAGGACAGCAAAACCCACAACAGTAAGAGATGCAGCAATTCTTGGGACCATGCAATTACTGTAGGGCATGGGTCTTTGACTGCAACACTTACACCCGGCCTCCAGTGAAACACAAAGGGGGAAGATAATACGATGAGCTGAAGGAAGTGATCTGCACAGCCCCAGTGTTAGAGATCCCAGAATATAAAAGAATTATTTTTGTTCTCACACTCCGATGTGGTAGTGATGACAGCAGTACTGACCCAGAAGACAAGCTTGGGACACACCCACTAGCATATTACAGTGGGAAGTTAGACCCAGTAATGAGGGGACATTACCTGTGTGAACAAGCATTGGCTGCAGCCGCATTCACAGTGAACAAGTCAGCGAATATTACCATGGGGTGCAGCAACTCTCTTAACGTGGAGCATGCCCTCTTTGCAATACTGGAAAGACCAAAGAGCACACAGACAATGCAAAGAGCATCAGGGTACGAAGTGTTACTATCGAACCCCATCACTGAAAGTAGTGAGGTGCAGACTTATCAATCCGGCGACGTTTATCGCCGACATCTTACAAGAAGGTGAATACGCACATGGCTGTGCCGCAAACTTCCAGCAATTCAGTTACACTCACAAGGTACAGGAGGACGCACTTGAGGGGGGAGACGTTCTTTACATTGATGGTTCATCAACAATTGCCCAGACAGATGGGGTCAGACATACAGGGACGACAGTGGTGAGCCTAAGGGAGGATGAAACCAGTGAGGTCATTGTTAATGCGCGATTGTTATCACATTATTCAGCACAGGCAGCAGAATTAGTGACCTTAATATTGGCATTGGAGCACAGAAGAAAAAGGGAGGTGGCGATTTACTCGGATTCAGCCTACGTGATGTCGACAGTACTCAAGAGTGTCACGATAGATGAGGAGGGGTTTTAGGTGGGCTGACGGGTCACCAGTACAGCATGCACTCCTATTGAGCAGATTAATGGATTTCATACATTATACTGAGCAACTAGCAATAGTTAAATACCAAGCACACACACGAGGGGAGGACCCTGTCTCAAGGGGAAATGAAGCAGCAGACGCAGAAGCAAAGTGCACCGCATATTTTGAAGTACTCCTGGAAACGGGGGCCTGGTCACATGCCTGTGACTATGCAAAGACAATGATACTCAAGGAGGGGTACAAAGTACTGCCAGCAACACAAATAATGGAGCTGCAGTGAGCTGCACCCAGGGAGGAGAATGACCTGTGGACTAGGAGGGAATGTACAGTATCCCCAACATATGCCCTATGGCGACACAATAACACAAGGAAAGTGGTTTTGCCACTCGCATTGTTGCACACAGCACTGACAAAGTTACATTATCCAACACATATAGGGAAGAAGGTGCTTGCTGCCCATATTGGAGAAACATGGTTCTGTCCTAATTTGGTGGAACAAGAGGCTGAATTTAGGAGTAACTGCTTGACATGCAAGCAGTTTACTGCAGTACCTGCATTGAGAGTTGTGAGAGGAGCCATATCATGCCCAGTTATTCCGTTTCAGCACCTCCATGTCGACTATGTCGATATGATACAAGTCGGCCAAGGATACCGCTATATGGTAGTGGTTGTATGCCCATTCTCTTGGTGTATTGAGGCAGGCCCCTGTTCTCATCCTGACACCCTCAAAGCAGCGAAATTTCCTGTCCGGGAAATATTTCCATGAAGGGGCATGTGTGAGGTCCTGCGGTCTGATAATGGCCCTCACTTCACCAATGAAATGTTCAAGCACATCACAACGTTGCTGGACATCCAACACAAATTCTCCTGTGCTTATCACCTGCAAGCAAACAGGGTGTGTGAACGCCACAATGGCCTTCTGAAAGAGTATTGCCAAAACTAAAGAGTACCAACAAGAACTGGCTCCATAGTTTACCTCTAGCACTGTTTGACTTGCGTAACAAGCCGGGAACCGACCATCATTTAACCCCACATGAGGTAGTGACACGACGGCGCATGCAACTTCCCCAGGCTCCTTCCACTAGGGCGCTCAAAAATGCAGAGGGTAGTGCAAATGTTTTGGATCAGGAAATGTACATTCCTTGATTGCTAGTGCCTCTTTTTTCACTTGCCAGATACAACACCAGGGAGGCCCTGAAGCCAACAGAGAAATCGACCATGCCGACGCAACAGAGGACTTAAGCAACCGCCTGTTTTTCCTGGGGACGTGTCCTCCTTCAAAACTTTGTAAGGCGCTGGGAGGCACCTAGATTCACAGGCCTCCGCACCGTCGAAGCAGTAACTGAAAGAGCAGTGAAGCTTGTGGAAAAGTCGATCTGGAATCATATGAATGACGTCAACCCCTACAAAGTTGTGGCCTCATTGGGCAACAAGATCAACAGGGCCAGCAATCATCAGCAAGTGGCACAACAAGATAATTCAGAGCCAACACTGCTGCCGAGCGTAGGACACCCAAGGGTTACTCGCTCATGCGGAGCAGAGTTAGGGCAAAGACTTCCTACACATCCAGAGTGAGGATACACTGTTATTTTTCTCTCTACATACATTCATCGAGAAGGTGCGACTGTCATACTCTATAATTGTTCATGTTGCCCAATGACCCACAACCCGATACTTTTTCGGGCCAATTTGTCCTCTTCATTAGAAGGTCCAACAGATTTCGAGCATGGCCTCCTAGCATATATTATCACATTTTCATAGCATATTTGGCCCAGGCTTACCCACAACACGAACGCGGAAACCCACCTGTCCTTGCAGTACTTCGAGACCCTAGAATTAGAACTGTGTGCGAACAGCCATTTGTGTTCGGAATGATCGACTTCATGATTCACGGGGCTTAAGACTAATCGAACACTAATAAATTAACAAACAGTTTTTGTGCATTTAAAGCGGGCAACTGATATCTTCAACCTGCACAAGTATCCAGCAGCACAGGTAAACATGTGAAATAATTTAAAATATGCTTATATTGTTGTGTCTTTTATTTCCAAGTGGGGTCTATGCATTTATCTTTTGGCAAATATAGCTTGTGTCTAGTGAAAGTGCTGTACCCTCAACCAACATTATCCCTCTACCCCCAACCTCAGCAGGTGGAACAGCCATGTCAGGTGGACAAGGGAGCACTGTAAGCACAGTAAGGAGAGGTAAGTGCAGTGCTGACACAGATCGGGGGCTGGTCCTATATCTCACTGACATGGTTCGAGTGTCTATTAACATGCGGCATAAACACATGACCAAATTAGGAAAGGAAACCACTGGGGAGAGAGGTTATGTCTGCTCAAGAATCCCCAGGAGTCCCTCCGGATGTTTATAGCAACTGAAATACCAGCAGCAAGAACCCAATGCTTCATGTACCTATCCATGGTTATAAACCGAGGAAGCTTCAAAGGGAAAATGGCAACACCGATTTGATTGTCTCAATCAACATTCCCCTATGAAATAAAGACTCTTGATATGATTAACAATTACTGGCAGCTAGACCAAGTTATACAATACATTTCAGATGGGGCGCAGAAAGGCGACACAAAAACAATAACACTGAAAAAGCTGCTCTGCCCGAAGAGGGGGTGAAAGAAATAGGAGGAGAACCAGGTTGTTGGGAGACACCAAAGATGCTTGTATGTGGCCAAGTATACACAGAGGAAGGATGGAAAGATGGAGTAGTAGGAAGCAAAGCACACACACTAGTACAATCGCCACTGAATACAGTACAAGTAGAAAATGACAAATGCCTGAAGGAATGGGATGCGAGTGCCAAACTGCTCACCTGGGTAGACGATGAAGCTGGACTGATGCCCATTATACTAATGAAGAAACCAGCATTGGGCTATAAGAATGAAGGAGCAGTAAGAGTTGGAGATTATATAGACTGTCAGTACACAGAAAAGTATCCAGCAATGAAGGTCGACACCGCCGTACTGGTGGATCATTATTGGGCATGTTGATCCAAGGCAAACGAGAAGCTGCCGCCCAACTGGGGAGGAGTTTGCTCATTGGTATACATCAATATGCCATTGCTGGTAGTGCCCCAGAAGGATATAAAGCTTGATGACTTCCCGGAAATGGACACTAACATGAGAAAGAAATGGTCTGTGTGAGTAGAAGAAAAGGAGAGAAAAACTGTCTGTGGAAGTGAGTAGAGTGAAAAGAGAACTATTTCTCATTAGAGTCAGAAACATCCGTAGATGTACCACCCGAACATAGGTTATTAAGCAAGACTGAAATGTTCTTTGCGTCAGTGGTTCCAGCGGTACAGACCTATGCAAAGGCGAAATGGTTACAATTAACCAGGTGGGAGTTGATGCAGACAAACTCTACAGTGAATGGCTTCAACGCAATAAATGAAGAGCTCCGAGCAGCAAGACTGATGGCACTCCAGAATAGATATGTTCTGGATCTTCTGACAGCAATGGAAGGACGAGTTTGCGCACAAATTGGGAGTTCCTGTTGCACTTTCGCACCTGCCATTGGCAGAGAGAATGGCACACTGCCATTGGCAGAGAGAATGGCACACTGACGAAAGCAGTGATGCGACTGTCTAAGATGCGTGCCAAAATGGAGGAATCAGCCAAAGGGACCAAAAAAATATCAAAGCCGGATAGCATACCTCTGGTTATGGATGCCTTCACAGCTGGCAGGTGGACTGAAAGTATGAATAGGGGCACTAATATTGGTACTAGTAGGACTGTGTGTGATAAACATCTGCATTACTCAATGCCACAAGACTACAGAGAAATCGATACGGATGAAGGTGATGATCGATGTGAATAAAGGAGGGAAAAAGGACAAGATAGTGGAAGAAAGATAACCTGAGAACAAGAATACGGGAATGTCCATTGTTCCTGAATGAGACGGTGATGTTCGATAATCCATTCGACAAGACGTATGGAGGGACGTGGTACGGGGCAATCCAGAAGAAAAATGTAGTTATAGGACCTGGAATTTGGATGATCATGCAAATTACTATGGACACCTCGGAGGGCTGAAGAAAATATGGCTACCAAGAACAAAGGTGATAAAGTATGGAGGAGTGGTCGACAGGTCCATCAGAGGGAACACTGAAGAAAGGGTCCCAGGAATAGCCCTCACCCCCATGAACATGATGAGATGAAGAGTCAAATACACTGAAAGCCACTCATCATATTTTGGACGAACCCTATGTGCACCCTTGCCAAACACGTATGCAAGAATGTATCCCACCCAAAAAACCATTTCGACCTTATCCAGTGCATAACCTTCCAGATCCAGGGAATCCCAAACACCATAATGGACCGTCTCGATTAAATATCAAGAAGCCACTGTGCAGACATCACTAGTGACACCACGATGTAGCAGTGTTAGTCATGAAGAATACTCGCAGCCCTGCACATTATTACACAAACACACACGTGCATATACGAAGAACATGCTTACACAGTCCTGTAGATAGAGGACGGGTACATATACATACTGTCAAATCTTTTATTATTTTTCTCATTAGCCAAATGCAGTAACGCAGAACCGCAAGACAAGAGATCCTGTGCAAGCTTGCAGATGCTTATGGCAATTTACCCTATGGGACTACAGGAGTATATATGGTAGGACCACATGTGACTGATCTATATGAAACATAGCACAGCACGAGCATGTAGAAATCATATTACAAGTCTAAGGAAAATTACAGAAGGCTTCGAGCCACAGAACACCAGATGAGGAGCAGGCTAAGGCTGCACGAAGCGCAGAGCGAGCTCACAGCAAAGGTCAGAGGCAGACAGTCACATTCCAAACTCTAGATGACAAGAGACCAGCTGCAGAAAGATGGAATAAATGATCATAAAAGCAGACCCAAGAGCTAAAGTTTGTGGTCCACAACTACGTGATGCAGCCAAACTAGACATTGGGCATTCACCCATGGTGGAAAGGTGAGCCGTTCTCAGCAACCCAGATGAAAAGTGAAACAAGTGTCGGAACGGGGAGCACACTCTCATAGGCAAAGGTGGTAATCTACCAGATACAATTCAGACACAGCCGGTTCACATCACCTTGAAGAGGTGCACAGAGGTCTGAGAACGGAGTTGGGTCCCAGGCCTGGAGACACCAGCTCCAGGCAATCACGAGACAGAAATCCAGGGGTGGATCGCAAGGGGCAAGGGCCAATGGTAAGTCCACTACTCTGCAACAATGCAATAGATCGTTTCTTGGGGACAGGGCAGGTCCCCCACCAGACATGCGAGGGCCAGTAGAATAACCTCTATAGGGAATAGCTATATGGGTTACCACTCTCAGCACCCAATCTGTAGTGGGGATAGGTTTTTGGGGAAGGGCCCATGTGATGACATAGCAACAAAACTGGGGAGCACGCATTGTAAAGTTGCGATGTACTGGAGAATCCAGATTGACTTGTATGATCCCTGTTGTTTTTTTGTAATAAACCACATTTCGAACTTGCCGCTGTCCGAGTGTTCTGTTTATTCGAGGGAAAGGGTTGTTGAACCCTTGGGAGTCAGACTAATCCCCAGACGACCTCTGGCATATCTGGGAACCATCCCAACAAGTCGATGGAGGAACAAGAAAAGAAAAATGGCAATGTGAAGGGTAAGAAGCGGGAATAGGCAAGGGAAGCACACAACAAACAGGGAGGATACAATGGAGTTGAAAGAAAGGGAACATGGTTGTATAAGGAGGCTTGCGTATCTAATAGACCGTGGATAAAAAAAGCTGATCATGGAAGGAGGAAGATAAGAAATCTTGTGGTAAGAAGCACTTTTCCAGTTATGGCAGTTTATAGTACCTGGGATGGAAGTACCAGAATTGGAGTTGTATCACGGCTCAGAGATGTGCTCAGGAAGCCCTTGAAGCGTGTAGGCCAAAACAGTCAGGTAGATTATTTTGCCTATGTAATGAGGAAGTGAAAACTGGAGGGTGAATTCCCTAATGCAAATTGTGCAAGATGTGGGAACACTGCATTGTGTTTGCACTGCATCATTGCACTGTTCTTGTGCGGTCCACTCCTATGTTAAGTGATGAAGTAGGGCAAGGCCGGGGGGACGTGGCTAACTAGCCATGGAGTAGGACGTGTCCAAGTGCAGCTGCTCTTGCTGATCCGATTTCGAGCCGAAGAACAGCGTGCAAAGTAACCTGAATTTTCCATAAACGCTGGCATATGCATTGGAAGATGAACCCTACTACTATTGAAAGAAACAAGCTCATTGGCCGCAGTATGCGGCAGATATAGAACTTTGAGCTTGCGGCTCTGGGGACACGAACGTACCCAAAATGGCAGACAAGGGGTTGTAGCCCCGACCATTACAACGACCGAGTTGGGTCGTGGAGACTAAACCACGGACTGGCCCCTGGCTGGGTTCCCGCTGGAGCATGTGCTCGAGGCAGCGCTTCATCATCAAGTGCATTGCCAAGTAACGGTGCGGGTCACTGAAAGCCCGTGAGTGGAGGAGTCAGAGGCAGGGTGGATGCTTCCCGAGCGCATCAACGAAAAAGATCTGCTGCACGGCGTTGATGAAGCCATGTGCCGTGAGCCAGGATCAGATGGAGCGGCTGGCCGGACGCATCTCCACTGGGAGTGCATGAGCGGAGGTGGATGTAGCGTGGCTACATATGTAGCAGATTCGCATAACTGAACGGGTGTTCAGAACGGCCTCACGGCGTATGGGGGACTGCATTGGTGCAGGAGAGTGAGAGCTGACACGAGTTAAGCTGAAACGAAAGCTGGGGCTGGTTTACAGCTGGGGGCCAGGGAAGCTGACAGTAAATAATTGTAAGAATGGGCACTGAGTAGCAATGCCCACAGGAAGATACATGAGCATATCACTGAGCTGGTGCTGATGCCCCACTGAACAGAAGGGCACACAGAGTCAGGGGCTGCATGAACCCTAGGCGCTAAGATAAGCAAATGACCCCGTAGAAGTGGACGAGCTGGATGTTGAGCATTGCTACGGGAGAGTATGGTATACAGGTCTGCCCCGAGTCATTGTTGATGCTGGAGTGACCTCGGCGGATGCATGTAGTGGCGTGCAGAGGATAAGGAGCCCAGGTGACGGATGGTCCTGCTGGAGGTCAGTGGCAGTCCGCAAGAGGCAGCACGGACATTTGGAAACGTGGGAGGACATAATCCATCCGAGGACATAGGTTAATGCAAACATACACATACAGGGACTCTATAAGCCAACGGCCTCTGGCCGGGAGTGACTCAAGGGGGACACAGCAAGACAGAGAAATAGAATAGCTATACCACGGACGAAACATCCACTGACACATAACTAAGACTGCGGGATGGCGGCGAGGGGAGCCAAGAGCAAAAGCAGGCAACCCACGATGGATACATTTGCAAGAACACAGCAATCTCCTGCGACGTGGATGCACAGTGGCGCGACTGCACCCGCGGAGAGTACCTTGGCGCCTGACAACCACTCGATACTAACGGCCATAACAGAGCTAAGAGACTCATGGGGGGATAGCAATGGCACACCTGCAAACTTCCTTGGAAGCTAAAATAGATGCAGTGGGCATAGAAGTCACTCTACTGCAACAAGATGTCAGGGCGCTGGCAGACAGAACGAGCAGTCTGGAGAGTGCGGTGAAAACCAACACAGACACCAGCACCAACAATGCAAAGGAGGTTCATATACTAAAGCAGCAGGTGGCTGATCTGGAGAACCGTGCCGAAGGGAGAGCGAGAAGGAATAACATCCGCGTGGTCGGCCTGCCGGAGGGAGAAGAAGGCCAGGACCCCACAGGCTATGAACATGATCCTGCAGGAAATAGGAGCCGACAAACTTTCGCAAGGATTCACAGTGGAGCGAGCACATAGAGCCCTCATGAGGAAACCGAAGCTTGGGGCGCCTCCCCGCGCAATAATTGCGAAGATACTGAACTATAAAGATTGCAAGGAGATTTTGGAGTACTTTCTCAAAGGGTGAACGATCGAAAGAGCTTCAACCACCATCACGGCATATCCTGACTATACAATGTTAGTCCAGAGGCAATGGTACAGCTATGTGGCAGTCAAGAGGAGGCTACGCACAGCCGGAATCAAATATATGCTTCTGTACCCCGCAAAATTATAAGTGCTACATAAGAGCAGAATGTTCTTTTTTGAGACCCTGGAGGAAGCAATGACATGGCAGGACCTGCAGGCTGCTCGGAGCGAGATGCGGAGCGGGCCCATGAGGAGCACGATAAGTGATTGGGATATTATATGCATACTGAAATGACACAGAGCGGGGTATCCCCGTAGAGACCATTATAGTGACAATGGTAAAGGGGTACGGGTGGATAATGTTGAAACTAGGCTATGGTACCCTTGATTTTGTTGAACTTATTGGACTGGACTATTGTTGGGTGTCCTGACCTACGTTTGGACTATTATGCTGCAACATTTGGTGCTGTGGGCTTAGGAAATCCAAGAGAGCAGAAAAGCCCACATTTGCACCAGAATCCTGGAGAATCGCACAGTCTTTGCGCACAACAAAATGGTCGCCTGACCTGCCACCCACCAGTGTGAGCGTGAGGGGCCAGGAGTGTCATGAGTGAAATGTGTGCCAAAGGAAAAACAGCAGTGCCGGTGGCTAAAAAAAGCGCTTTGAAATCACCTTTGTTTCTCTGAAATGCAAGCTAAAAATGCCTATTTTAAACACTGCAAGATATTCAAAAATCTCACTGAACACCAGCAGACATTTGGCAGAATGTATTCTTGTGTGCATACAAAATCTGGAAAGAGAAAGAGCCCAAAACAACCTTTATAACAAAACTGGCTGAGCTGTGGATGTCAGCAGCTGAAGTGAAATTGGACTGAAAGACACTAAAATCTAAATGTTTAAAATAAATGAGTGACCTACTGTTGAGTGTCACATAGTTTGCAACTGTTAAATGTCATAGTTTTGAACTTAGAATCAGCGTTCTAGCTGCATGTGTAAAAATTGTAAGTTTGATTTGAATGTAGAAAACAGGGAACCAAAGTGACATTTAGCTGAAGCCTGGCTTGAAGAGAGTGAATTCCGCCCGGCAACTACCCACGACAGGAGTTGAAACTTGCTCAGCCACTTTTCCCAGGCCTGGCTGCATTCTGCTGCCCCCACCAAAAGGAGATGACACCTCCCTGATTGAATCAGGGGAGGAGCACCTAGGACTGGAGGGAAACAAAACAAAGCACTGTCCTTGGCCCAGGCAAATGTTAAATTAGGGGGGTCGTAAATGGCTTCCTCTTGGAAGGAAACGGGGAGGGGCACTGCACCTGTGAGCAAGCTGAGCTTGGGGGAAGTGGATAAACCAGAAATTCCACCATGTGCTTTGGAAAACAACATCCCTTTGGAGCCAGAGCATAATTTTAAAAAGATGGATAATTCATAGTGCAGACTTGTAAAAACTATACAAATAACATCATCATTCTTGTGATTTTTCTGTGCACATTTTAAGAGGTGTTAGGACTCTGTGGTATGTTCTTGGGGATAGTAGCAGAAAAAAGGTTGGTACTCCAAATGTATGCATGTTAAAAATCTGACACTTTATCATCTGAAACCCATATCCCTGGTGGACATTTGTGTAAAATCTGGAAAGGTTTAGAGGTCGTTATCTGGATGAAAAGGGGAGAATTCTGTCATAAGTGAACACGACATCTTACAAAGACAGGGATCGGATGGTTTGGTCCTACAGAAAATATGTTAACTGGACATATAATATTAGAAAAATGGTACATAGATAAATATGTGTTTGGATCAGAAATAGATTTGTGTGCAATTTGACAAGGGGAGGATCCTCTGACCATAAACCTTCCTCATCACTCTGACACAAAACCCAGTTCACCCACTCAAGGGAGAGAGGAGGAACTGGCCAATGATAAGTTGAGAGGGTTGGGCATGCAGAATGAGCCGACCCACCCACTTTCTAAACACATAAAAGGAGACTGTGCAGGACAGGTAGGGACATTCAATTTCCATTTCCTTGCGGAGCACGCTGACAGACGACTTCACATCCAGAGATCCGGACTGACTCCAGCAAGACAGATACCAGAACTTAGAACTCTGACTCCAGAAACCAAAGCAAAGGCCTAACCCACAAGCTGAGTTCTCTTCAGCAGGCCTCAAAACCTAACCAAACTATTCACAGCTGGGCGAGCTGTTTGAATTCTTTGCCAAGAACTTTTGCCAGAACCGGTAGCAGACCCAGAAGGCAGAATTATCCACAGAGGCCAGACCCAGACCAGATCGCTGTGCAGTGCTGAGAGCTGACCCAGATCGCTGTGAGCAGAACCAGAGAACCAGTACCCAGTGGCGAGAGAAGTCCAGCCAATCCTGACCTGATCCATGATGAAGTCGCATTCCTGTCCAAAATGTAGTGTGAGTACTCAGCCAGAACTGTGCAAAACCCAATCTCTTAGTTTAAAATAATCTAATTCAAATTATTTTAACCTATTGAGAACTGCATCATAGAAATCGTGTCCCTTCTTTTGATTCAAAGCTGCAAAACTGTCATCTGTCATTTTGAAACTTTAAAATTTCATTTCTGAAAAACTACCTTCACAAAATCATACGTATCTCCGGAACCGTTTGTCCTAGGAATGCTAAGATTCTAAGCTTTCCAACGAGCGGGTGCAGTCGCACCACTGTGCATCCACGCCTCAGGAGATTGCTGTGTTCTTGCGAATGCATCCATCGTCTTTCTACTCCTTATAGTTCCTTTGTAATTGCGCTCGACGCACGCGACTAAATTGCCGCGATTTGACATTCTGCTTCATCTCAGCCATGTGTAAAAATATTTGTCCTTGCTTTCCTTTGCTGAAATTCATTTGCAACCTGACAATCATTCATAGAGCATTGCTAAAGCAATCCTGAACTAATTTAAAGTAGCTATCACTCACCCTGAACCTCTAGAGGGAATAAAAATCAATTTAGCATATTTTTCACTTCATTGCATACCACATTTAAAGGATTTTGCCTGTGTTTAAAATCATACCTGTTTTCCTCTGTATTGCATGTGTGTGTATTCCTGAGAATTGTTTGTGTTATTTCCATCTCCTTACATTGCATAGGGGGGGGAGTGAATTGTCAAAGAAAAAGTGATCACATTATCTTTTGCTGAAATCATATCAAGTTTATTTCTGTACTGCCTTTTATTCATCTTTGCATCTCCTTGAAACCATAAAGCATTCTCTGATACCTTATTCCCCTGTTCCTAGTCATAAGTCACCAGAACTGTGCTATTGTAGGATTACCTATTGCTGATTACTGCTCATATTCACAAGTGTGATATCAATTATTAATTTATTATAAAAGTGCGATATATATATATATATATATATGTATATATATATATATTGATATATTGTTTCATTCTCAAATAAACCTTTGAAATTTGCAAAACAAACTTACTTCTTGGCTCAGTGGGGTCAGGGGGATTCTAAGAGAGGGGTGTTATATAAGGGTTGTCATCCAGAGTACACGAACTGGACATAAAAATATATAAATAAGGGCTTCCCTTGAGCAATCCCAGACAAGGCACTGACTTAGTGGGACTGCTTGATTGGAGTCTTTAACAGAGTGGGGGCTCGTAGCCGGGGATTCTGGATTAGATCTACCATTTGTGCAGCTTAAATACAGTGTGCTAACTGACGGGATACATACAACCGGTCGGATCACCACGCTGTGGTACGCTGTAAAGCACTCCTCAAAGGAACGCTCTGAGGAAACGGTCTGTTTCACAAAATAAAATACAAACTTCTGTCAGTCAGGAAGGAAATCAAGTTCCAGAATGATGACCTTGGTAGATATCAAAATAGCCAGAGAACACCTCTTACATAAGCTATTTGTGAGAGGTGAGTGGGCTCATCAGGACCAGGTGGTCTGGTTGCAGGCAGTCGCACCCCAGATCACTGAAACAGGGTCAGATATATGGAGAGATCAGGGTCCCTTACATGTGGCCCTGAGTGAACTATATATGGCCCCCAAGGCCAAGGATGAGCACAACAAGATTGCCAGGGTAGCGGCATATTTATATTTACATATGGGAGCCATACAGGACAAATGTGCTGAAGGCCAAGATCTGGCAAATAGGCAACTGATGGCATTAGAGAAGGCCCAATCTGACCTGGTCTCTTCTGAGCAGAGGCTGCAGAGGAGCCAGGAGTCAGAAAATGATAGTAGACAGTATATTATTAAAATAAAGGAGGAAATGGATTTCCTGCAACAGGAAAAGTCTGACCAGGATAACAGATTTCTGGCCTTGCAGAAGGAGTGCCAAGAAGGTTTGGATGCCCTACTGCAGAGCCAGAAAAATCTGGAGCAACAACTGGACTTCAATAGGGCATACGCAGAGCAGGTAGTCACCCTGCAAAGCCACCTAGATAGGCGAGAAAGAGGAAAGCAATAAATTGATTTTGAAAGACCTGGATACCCAGGCAGAGTTTGATCAAGAACGCCAGAAAGCTGGTGCCTTTCAAAGGCAGAGGGACGACCTGGCGGCACAGATGCAGGCTCTTAGTCAGGAAAGGGACACCTTAGGCCTGGAAGTTTGCCAATTAAAAGAAAAAATTATAGGAAATCACCTGGCCCTCCAGGGGCTTGGTGACCTCCAAAAAGAGCATCAGAACTTGTTAGAGCACACCAGGAGGGTGGAAGATGCTCTGGCAAGATAGGAGCAGGCCAGTAGCGATGGGACTCAGGAGGTAACCCTCCTGCAGCAAAGACTGGTCCAGTATTCCAGGACCAATCAGGAGGCACAGAGAGAGAATGAGGCTCTCTGTCAGCACAATGATAGGCTCCAGCAACAGGTAGCCAAGCAGGAAAGACTGATAGAGTCTAGTAAGGCCTTAACTGAGGAACTGAAAGCGCAGGTTCTTGCATTGCAACAGGGAGCAGGGGCGGACAGAGATGAAGTTCGCTGGGAAAGGGAAACACCTGAGCATAACCTCAGGAGCCCTAGTACCAGAGGCCTTCATCTCTCCCAGTCCTTGGACTCTGCCATACCCATGTCCCCTGGCGAACATGAGCATAGGGCCACAGGGAGGGCAGATTACTATCTGGCCAAAAGTATGGGGTTCATAGGCCAGTACCTCCCAGGAATGGAATGGGTGGGCATCCAGGTATGGGCACCTAAGCACAGTGCAATTTAGTGGGGAACCCCAGGAGAGTAGGCCCACTAAGGGCATCCTGAAAACCTCTGCCCAGTTAGGTCAGTGGGGGGGGGGGTACCCATCAAATCCTGGCAGCAAGGAGGGATCTAAAGACTCCTCTGAGCGGCCCAGGACACAGGAGACCAGGTCCCCACATTCTGCCAGCCATTCCCAGGCTCGCTGAATCCGGGAAAACCTGGAAGATCAAACGGGCACCTCTGGGAGCAGTGCCTCTGAGTCAGAGGATGAGTGGACCAGGGTTACCCGAACCAAAAAGGCCAATAAGGCAAAAAGGGCCTTGCTTAAGGACCCCTTAAAGCAGATCGAGGCAATAAGGAGTGTCATCCCCCCTTATCACAAGAACTCCAAGTATTCTGTTTGGGAACACTTGGAGCTCTTTGAGCAAATGATGGAGACTTTCCATTTGAAGGACAGCAGTAGCTGCATCCAGTACGTCAAATGGACATTCTCCCCAGAATACTCCAGTTTCTTTGCGGGGCTAGAAGTACCAAAATCATGCAAGATGGTCCACCTATAGGGCGGCCATCTTGAAACATTTTTCTGTTCACCGGAATCCCCAAGAGGCTCGCAAGGCAGCCTACAATTTGCAATGTGGGGAGGATCAGGCCCCACAAGAATTCGTGCAAGAATTGAAGCGTGCCTTTGCGCAGACCACCAGAAGGGTGCGCATGGACAGCAGAGAATTCATCAACACATTTTTCCATGCTCTCCCCAAATACATAATGACGCAGCTCGTGAGAGATTTTCACAAGAAAAGATCTTTAGACTGGGTCATTGAGTAAGCCACCCGCATATACGAGGTGCAGAAACCGGTGGAAAATAAGAATCAGCCCAAAAATCCCAAAACCAACAGCACCCCTGCTGCTGCCAAGGTGGCAGAGGTAAAGGTCGCCCCCGTTGTAGATTTGGAGATGGGGGGGACCTAAAAACCTGCATGCACCAAATAATTCACAGCCCAGAAGGCCCTTGGGCCAGTCACAGACAGGGAGTCAAGGAGGTAGTCCCACAAATGGGGTCCCTCGGTCCCCGCTACAAGGGAAACAGACCAATCCTGGGTTATGTGTGGACTCCTCCAGCCCAAGGGGGGCGGGGGGTCCAGCCAAGCACCTGACCCAAGGAACTTCCCTCCTAACTTCCCACAGGAGGGCAGAAATTCCCCAAACACTGGGCAGAACTTGTTCCCCAGGTATCCACCCAACTTCCATCCTTCCAAAATCATCCATCCTTCTTTCCCCACTTTCCTGAGCCCAGACAACCTAATCCGGGAGAGGGGAGGCCAAGGGTGGAGGGGTACCCAAATCTTCCCAACCCACGGTACTGCCAGAGAAGGGATAGCTACCCTTCCCAGGATCAGCCCAGGGGAGAAAACAGAACCCCGTATCAGCCTGAGCGGGTTTCCCAACTTGAGCGCCAGGTCCAAAATATGGCCCGGGATCTGGGTCACATACTGAGGGCTCAACAGAACCCTCAGATGAGCATGCCACCACAGAATGCCCCAAACTCTGGGCCTGGTGCTCCAGAACAATGACGGGGGCAGCACCCCGATAACCCACCGGTTCCCAGGGAGGAGGCACAAGGGGAAGGGGGGTGTAAAGCATGGGAGGAAGCTCCCTTCCCAACTTGTAAACAGCCCCTGGAAAACCAGGAACCGGAAACAAAATCTCCTACCCCTGAAAGTCTGCCACCCAAGGAGCAAAGAGGAGGTAGGAGAAACAAAGGACCCAAACAGACCAATTTTGTGGAGGAGGTACAGGTCTTCCAATTTGAGGGAGAGGGATCCTCAGAGGATCCTGGGAAAAGTATTTTCTCCTTCAGAGATGGGGGAACTCCTCCCAAGGAAAAATGGGTCCCAAGGGATTCCAACCTAGACTGGGTAGATGTGGGGATTGAGCTGTCGCCGCCCATCATTCTAGCCCAGAACCAACAAGACCGAAAACCCCTGGTTCAAACCCATCCAGGTGACTGCTTCCAAAAAGGGGGGGGCGGCACAGAACTGGAACCAGGGGAACCAAAAAACGCATCAATATCCAGTTGCAAACTTTTTCTTTCAGATTCCCATGACTCTCCACAGAATTCTGCCCAAATATCTTCTCTCTCAATGTCCAAAACCAGAAAGTTAGCCCACCAGTTGTCCAAAAATGTGCATTACCTGTGCCCCCTTGAGGAGAAGGAGGGAGGATATTATGCCCCAGTACAAGTACAGGGGCAGGGTACAATTTTGGCACTGGTGGACACTGGATCCCAAGCTACCCTTCTGTCCAAAAGGGCCTTTGATGAACTAAATGCAGGAAGGGGGGAGAATTACCGTATTCCTCTCACCTCTATTCCTGGACAACTCCAGAACTTTCACGGGAAGGAAATTCCCGTTGAGGGGACTGCAGATTTGGACATCAAAATTGGGCGACACAAGGTGAAACACCCGGTCATAGTAGTGACTCCAGAGGGCACCCCTTGTTTACTAGGGAATGACCTCCTGAGAAGATTGACACCCCTAATAGATTGTGTAAACAAGGTCCTCTGGACCCAGACTAGCCAACCAATAAAATTAAAGCAGAGTGTCAACTACGTTAGCTTAAACGGCACCTGCCACATGGTTGAACAAAAATCTGACCAAGTAGAATTTCACTTCCAGAACAACCAAATTCCAGACGTGACAGTAATAGCAGTAGGACAACAGACTGGTGATGGGGGGTCCTCCCTATTTCTGAAAATCAACCTTCCTTCCAGTTTAAAATGGTATTCCACACTGGAAGGAAATACTCTGAAATTCTTTACCAATCCACAATCAGACACTCCCACTTCTATAGTCCAGAAAGAGGGGAAATCAGCTTAAAGCCTGGCTGATGTTCAGCAAATTGGAGAGCAGGTGTTCATCCCTGTTCAGTTAAATGATGGGAAGGACTCTGTTCTCGCTCGAGTGTGTGTGAACAACGGTAAGAGCTTCATCAGTGAAGCCATGTTCCGCCAACTCCCAAAAGATGCAGCCATTCCCACATTCAAACTGATAGACAAATGGGAAATGGATCTGGAAACATCCAATTCGAAACATCTCCTGCCAAGCAGGTGTATGCTCAAAATCTCCATTGGCAACAAGAGCATAGTCCATAATTGTTGGGTCGTGCGAGACGTCACTGCCGCCTTTTACTTAGGCAGTGACATTCTCAATCGCTTTGCCATTAGTTTGGACCTAATAAACTTCAAAGCTTGGTCCCGATTAGCGGATAATCCCATGGGCTTTGATGATCCAGAAAAAGCATTTAGGTCAGCTCAATTGCTACCTTATGCAGTTGAAATTCAGATTAAAGAGGAAGTCACCATCCCAGAAAGGACCCGACAATTCTCCCTGGAAGTGACAGTTAAAAGAGGACAAAAATGGAAAAACCCTGATGCTTATATTCATCTAAATGCTTTCCTCCAACAGCAAGGGTTAGGGGTAAACCCAACACCATTAGTCAACATAGAACATGACACCATTCCAATAGAGGTGGATAACAGTGACTTAAAGAGTATTACTCTAGCCGCAGGCACCATTATTGGAATGGCGGTTGATGACCGACATTTCTCCATTGATTTAGGAAATGAACTGTTAGGACCAATCCCCAAGGAATGTTTTGACAGTGACAGTGATGACAATACAACACCAGACAGGATCTTTACCCGGCATGGGGGGAACTTCCTGGTGTACACCTCTTGCCCTCAGGTAAGGAAGATGTGACTTGTGACTTCAGAAGGGATGAGGTGATTTTCCAGGTCCATGAGGGCTGCCTTTCCCACCTGAAGCCTCCGGTCCAAATCAGCACTCTGACCAGGGACTTCTCCACCCAGCTGGAGGAGGCCGCTGAGATAGCAAAACCAGAAGTCTTTCCAGGCTTCAGGCAGATGGTGGAAGAGAGAGTCAACCTAGCTGATGCCTGTGTGACTCTGGAACAGAAGCAAAAGTTGAAACAAGTTTTCTTGGATTTCCAAGATCTCTTTGCGGTAGACTCATATGACTGTGGTCGCACCGACATCCACACAACAACAATTCCCATGGACCCTGGCATGACTCCAGTGTTTGTGAAGCAATATCGCTTGCCTCTTGCATCCATGGAGTCCCTTACTGAAATAATTAAGAACCTCAAGTCCCCGGGGAATAATCCGTCCGGTACACAGCAGCTTCAATAATCCGGTGCTGGGAATATTGAAGCCAAACGGCCAGTGGAGACTCTGCGCCGACCTTAGGGAGCTCAACCAAAGGGTCCATACTTACTTCCCGATGACCTCTTCCCTACATTGACCAAGGGCTGGCCCAGATCCAGGGTTAACAGGTATTCACTGCAATAGACCTGACCAATGGATACTGGACCGTGCCTGTCAGTAGGGAGGACCAATACAAACTGGCTTTTACCTTTGGGGGCCAGCAGTGCACATGGACCCGGACTCCCTTCGGATACCTCAACTCCGGCAATTAATTCAACATTTTCCTACACAAGCCCATGCCCGAACTGGGTGCACGGAGTAACCTGGCTTATGTAGATGATGTCCTCATCAAAAGTTCATCTGTGGAAGAACACATAGCAGAGATCCGTTATGTTCTGACACAGTTGAGGGCCGCCGGAGCAAAACTTTCCTTTCAGAAAGCACAGTGGTGTAGAACCCGTGTTAATTTCTTGGGGCATGAGATTACTCCTCAGGGTCTCTGTCCCCAAGAAAAGAAAGTGGAAGCACTTCAGAAACTGAAGGATCCCACAACTCTGCGGGAACTAAGAAGCCTCCTTGGACTGACTAATTACAGCAGAAAGTTCATTGAGGGCTATGCAGAGATCACCAGACCCCTGATTCATCTTTTGAAGGGGGGGTCAAGTGGGAATGGGGTCCAGTACAATCCGAGGCAGTAAGACAACTCAAAAGAAGCCTCTCACAAGCGCCTTGCCTAGCTTACCCTGTCAGAAACAAGGAGTTCTTCCTGGAGACAGGGTTCTCTAATACGTGCTTGACGGCAGTATTATACCAAAAGCATGACAATGTCAATAAAGTAATCTCCTATGCGAGCAAAACTTTATCCTCTGTGGAGGAAAAATTCAACGATTGTGAGAAGGCACTCCTGGCAACGGAGTTACCGCCCGTTCATCCAGGGGGAACACATCATAGTGGAGACTCCACACCAGCCTCTGCAATACCTCCAAAGTGACAGAATCCGGGCCGGAAATGTGAGTAATTCCCCAATTACTTCCTGGATTCTGTCAATGCAAGGCTTTCCTGTGGAGGTCAGATATGGCCAAAACAAGAAGAGTCCCCTCGCGCACGGTCTGGCTGACTTGCATGATTGTGCCAGAGAAAACTGTCTCGAGGACGAAAGTCTAAAAATCAAGGACAACATGGAGGCATACCTTAATTCCCCACACAAAGTCTTTGAAGAAGACAAGTGTGAGGGAATGCCCACTGTCTATGTGGATGGATGCTCTTACCATGTTGAAAACAACGGGGAAAAAGAACTGGTGACCGGCGTAGGGAATGCGTGGGTGAATGAGTCTCCAGAACCCTCTGCTGGGTACAAAATCGGTCCCCGAATTAGTCAAGTAGCAGAATTGATGGCTGTCTATCAAGCCATCCTCACTGCTGTCCAACATCAACTCCACAAACTGGTCATAATCACAGATTCAGATTATGTACGGAATGGGTTCGTGGAGCACCTGGTTAATTGGAAAACCAGAGGCATGTTGTGTGCTAATAACAAACCCCTGAAACATGGGAAGTTAATCCAAAATATTGATGATCTGGTCACATCGAATGGGTTGACCATCTACTGGAAAAAGATTAAGGGTCATTCCAAAGTAGAGGGACCAGACAAAACTGGAAATGACTTAGCTGATCAGCTGGCCAAAACCGGGGCCATCCAAGGGGATCTAATAGAAAAAGAGTCCCTGTTGGGGGAAATCCAGGTCACTGCTATCACTAGGTCCCAGACAAATGCTCGCAATGATCTTTCAACTGCACAATGGAGTAAGGAGACCCCTGATGCTGATTTAATTACGGCTCAAAAAGTGGATCCAATAATTGGTAAGTTTTACCAACACATTGAGGACCCTGAGAACTTTCCCCTGACGGATACCGATTACATTGGGAAGGAGGACCTTAGAGTGTTGATGAAATATCCAAAAATGTTTCGAATCCAAGACAGTTTGTTGGTAAGGAAATCCCAAGCTGGCCATGATCAGTGGGTGGTTCCCACCTCATTCCGAAGCCTGATGTTAAGTCACGCCCATGATGCAGCCACCGCCGGTCATAGGGGGTTTCACACAACACTGGAAATCTTAAGAGAGGTTGCATACTGGCCACCCATGGGGCAGGACCTCGACCAATACTTGAAGGGGTGTCTTGTGTATGCACAATTTCAGCCAACATCCCTCACACACCTGGCTCCTCTCCAAAAGAGGGGGGTGACACTGCCATGGTCAGATTTGCAAATCGACTTCGTAGGCCCTGTGATTCGCTCGTCTAGAGGAAACAAGTACATGTCGACAGTCACATGCTTGTTTACCAATTGGGTGGAATGTCTCCCGGCCCCGAACTGCAAGGCAGAAACAGCAGCTGCCCTGATGATTAACCACATCTTTTCCCGTTTTGGTCTACCTCAAAGGCTTGAGTCAGACAGAGGTAGCCACTTCACTAGTGAAGTGATGACAAAGATGTGGGAGATACTGGGGGTCAAAAGGAAGCTACATATTGCTTACCAGGCAGCTTCTTCTAGAGAGATACAACGGAACCATTGTGAGCATATTAAAAAAGTTTGTGGCAGATTCTGGGCCAAGTTGGGATATCCGATTATCTCTGGTCCTAATGGCCATCAGATCTACCCCTTCATCTGCAACCAAAATGTCACCATTTGAGTTGATGACTGGACGCAAGATGGTGCTTCCCCAGCATTTGCTCTACAGGACCCAAGAGCAGACATTGATAAATGCTTCCACAACTCATGAGTATGTGGAGAATTTAAGGAAACACCTTCAACATGCTTTTGCCTATTCTGAGCGGAATCTAGAAAGATCAGCTGATAGCATGAAGACCCATTACGACCTGAAGACAACCAGGAAAGAATATAATGTGGGAGACCAGGTCTATCTATACAATTTCCAAAGGAACCAGGCCAAACAGCGAAAATGTTTGCCTACATGGAAGGGACTGTTATAAAGAAATTATAGACAAGATCTTCCCAGTAGCTTATAAGATCTGCATCCCCAAAGGTAGTCTGGCGGAAGGGGAAGACAAGTGGGTACATATAAATCAGCTAAAGTGTTGCCATCCCAGGCACACTCTGCAGCAACTGGAGGAATCCTCTGGAATCCCAGAGGGGGCCGCTCCAGAGTAATTCAGTTCCAACCCTAAAATATCCCACATATAGTCTCTAAAATATCATGATTCTGGTATGAAATGTTTCCTGTTATATCTTGTTTTTTAAAATAAGACTGAAAAATGTAACCGGATGTATAAAATGTATGTGTTCACCACACCATTAATAGTGGTGGAAAAATGTCTAGGAATGTGTATTGCGGCTTTGCATTATCATCCTAGGAGAGATGAAACCATGGAGACTGACCACGGAAGACGACCTGGAGACCGGGAGCAAAGATCCGAGGGGCCCGGGGTACCGCCCAATATTCCCATCAGGACAGGCGAGGAGAACCGATCGATCCAACCGGATGGAGGAAAAGATGCTGAACTGTGCCATCTGCGGAATTGGAAGAAGATGATGCGGACATCCCAGCGCGTGGATCAAAACATCCTTTGCACCCGACTCCCCCTCGACTCGAAATCAAAGTGCAGTCGGGCGGAGGGGTTTGTTGGGTGTCCTGACCCACGTTTGGACTATTATGCTGCAACATTTGGTGCTGTGGGTTTAGGAAGTACAAGAGGGCGGAAAAGCCCAGATTTGCACCAGAATCCTGGAGAACCGCGCAGTCTTTGCGCACAACAAAATGGTCGCCTGACCTGCCACCCACCAGTGTGAGCGTGAGGGGCCAGGAGTGCCATGAGTGAAATGTGTGCCAAAGGAAAAACAGCAGTGCCGGTGGCTAAAAGAAAGCGCTTTGAAATCACCTTTGTTTCTCTGAAATGCAAGCTAAAAATGCCCATTTTAAACATTGCAAGATATTCTAAAATCTCACTGAACACCAGCAGACATTTGGCAGAATGTATTCTTGTGTGCATACAAAATCTGGAAAGAGAAAGAGCCCAAAACAACGTTTATAACAAAACTGGCTGAGCTGTAGATGTCAGCAGCTGAAGTGAAATTGGACTGAAAGACACTAAAATCTAAATGTTTAAAATAAATGAGTGACCTACTGTTGAGTGTCACATAGTTTGCAACTGTTAAATGTCATAGTTTTGAACTTAGAATCAGCGTTCTAGCTGCATGTGTAAAAATTGTAAGTTTGATTTGAATGTAGAAAACTGGGAACCAAAGTGACTTTTAGCTGAAGCCTGGCTTGAAGAGAGTAAATTCTGCCCGGCTACTACCCCTGACAGGAGTTGAAACTTGCTCAGCCACTCTTCCCAGGCCTGGCTGCATTCTGCTGCCCCCACCAAAAGGAGATGACACCTCCCTGATTGAATCAGGGGAGGAGCACCTAGGACTGGAGGGAAACAAAACAAAGCACTGTCCTTGGCCCAGGCAAATGTTAAATTAGTGTGGTCGTAAATGGCTTCCTCTTGGAAGGAAACGGGGAGGGGCACTGCATCTGTGAGCAATCTGAGCTTGGGGGAAGTGGATGAACCAGAAATTCCACCATGTGCTTTGGAAAACCACACCCCTTTGGGGCCAGAGCATAATTTTAAAAAGATGGATAATTCATAGTGCGGACTTGTAAAAATTATATAAATAACATCATCATTCTTGTGATTTTTCTGTGCACATTTTAAGAGGTGTTAGGACTCTGTGGTATGTTCTTGGGGATAGTAGCGGGAAAAAGGTTGGTACTCCAAATGTATGCATGTTAAAAATCTGACACTTTATCATCTGAAACCCATATGCCTGGTGCACATTTGTGTAAAATCTGGAAAGGTTTAGAGGTCGTTATCTGAATGAAAAGGGGAGAATTCTGTCATAAGTGGACACGACATCTTACAAAGACAGGGATCGGATGGTTTGGTGCTACAGAAAATATGTTAACTGGACATATAATATTAGAAAAATGGTACATAGATAAATATGTATTTGGATCAGAAATAGATTTGTGTGCAATTTGACAAGGGGAGGGTCCTCTGACCATAAACCTACCTCATCACCCTGACTCACAACCCAGTTCCCCCAATCAAGGGAGAGAGGAGGAACTGGTCAATGATAAGTTGAGAGGGTTGGGCATGCAGAATGAGCCGACCCACCCACTTTCTAAACACATAAAAGGAGACTGTGCAGGACAGGTAGGGACATTCAATTACCATTTCCTTGCGGAGTACGCTGACAGACGACTTCACATCCAGAGATCCGGACTGACTCCAGCAAGACAGAGACCAGAACTTAGAACTCTGACTCCAGAACTCAAAGCAAAGGCCTAACCCACAAGCTGAGTTCTCTTCAGCAGGCCTCAAAACCTAACCAAACTATTCACAGCCGGGCGAGCTGTTTGAATTCTTTGCCAAGAACCTTTGCCAGAACCGGTAGCAGACCCAGAAGGCAGAATTATCCAGAGAGGCCAGGGCCAGACCAGATCGCTGTGCAGTGCTGAGAGCTGACCCAGATCGCTGTGAGCAGAACCAGAGAACCAGTACCCAGTGGCGAGAGAAGTCCAGCCAATCCCGACCCGATCCATGACGAAGTCGCATTCCTGTCCAAAATATAGTGCGAGTACTCAGCCAGAACTGTGCAAAACCCAATCTCTTAGTTTAAAATAATCTAATTCAAACTATTTTAACCTATTGAGAACTGCATCATAGAAATTGTGTCCCTTCTTTTGATTCAAAGCTGCAAAACTGTCATCTGTCATTTTGAAACTTTAAAATTTAATTTCTGAAAAACTACCTTCACAAAATCGTATCTATCTCCGGAACCGTTTGTCCTAGGAATGGAATTCAACTTTCTACTCCTTAAAGTTCCTTCGTAATTGCGCTCGACGCACGCGACTAAATTGCCGCGATTTGACAGTTTGCTTCATTTCAGCCACGTGTAAAAATATTTGTCCTTGCTTTCCTTTGCGGAAATTCGTTTGCAGCCTGATAATCATTCATAGAGCATTGCTAAAGTGATCCTGAACTAATTTAAAGTAGCTATCACTCACCCTGAACCTCTAGAGGGAATAAAAATCAATTTAGCATATTTTTCACTTCATTGCATACCACATTTAAAGGATTTTGCCTGTGTTTAAAATCATACCTGTTTTCCTCTAAGCACGCTGGGGGGAACTGGAACTTTGTATTGCATTTTTGTGTATTCCTGAGAATTGTGTGTGTTACTTCCATCTCCTTACATTGCATAGGGGGGGAGTGAAGTGTCAAAGAAAAAGTGATCACATTATCTTTTGCTGAAATCATATCAGGTTTATTTATGTACTGCCTTTTATTCATCTTTGCATCTCCTTGAAACCATAAAGCATTCTCTGATACCTTATTCCCCTGTTCCTAATCATAAGTTACCAGAACTGTGCTATTGTAAGACTGTGTAACCTCAACTATAAAAAATATATAGAGAGACAGCATGCGGGAGGGGATAAACCAGGAAGGCTCTTGGCGTGGCTTTATAAGAGCGAATCCCCCAGACCCACGATCAGGACAATCATTAGGGAAGATGGCAGTGTAGCTGACACCCAAGAGGAAGTTAATCAGGAGTTTGCAGAGTATTATAGGTTGCTATACGGAGATGATGGGGAGAGTAGTCGCACGACGATAACAAACACTGGAGGATATAGGACTGCCCAAGATAAGCGTGGAGGAAAGAGAGGAGTTGGATGCACCGATTACTTTGGAGGAGCTAGAAGAGGCGGTGAGACAGTTACCCACTAGTAAAACCCTGGGGGCTCATGGACTCCCAAGTGAATTTTATAAAGTAGGTAAGGAAGAGGTGCTCCCCCCACTACTAGAGATGCTGAATGAAGTGTTTGAGGTGGGAAGATTGCCAGAGTCACTCAGAAGCGATAATAATACCGCTCCCCAAACCTAACAACCCGGGGCATACTGCGGTTCCTATAGACCCTTGTCGATGTTGAATCAAGACAGCAAGATACTTACGGCTGTTTTGGCAAATAGAATGAAGAGGGTTATCGGCAAACTAATACACCCCGACCAGACAGGTTATGTCCCAAATAGGAATATATCCAATAACCACAGACGACTCCAACGAGTTATTGAGTTTGGGGATGAGAATGAGGGTGAAATGGCAATTGTGTCGTTGGATGCAATAAAGGCCTTCGACTCGGTTAAGTGGCCATGGCTGCTGGAGGCCCTGGCGGGCTACGGGATGGGGCCTGGATATATACAGAGGGCGAAAAAGCTATATAGTGAACCGCTAGCCAGGGTTAAAACGGGAGCAGTGATATCGGAAAGGTGGCAGCTACACAGAGGTATCAGACAAGGATGCCCGTGGCCTCCAATGCTGTATGTATTGGCCCTGGAACCCCTAGCAATATATCTGAGACAACAATATGACATTATAGGTATTGCTGTGGGAGGGAGCGACATTTTATCTCCCTATATGCGGATGACATGCTGCTGTATTTGCGGCACCCGGAAGAAAATCTCCAATATATCTTAGAAGTGATGGAGAGATACGCGGGGCTGTCTGGTATAGCGGTGAATCCTCAGAAGTCCAGTATGTTCCCGTTAGGTAGATATATGGGGATGCCAATGGAACAGTTACCGGTGTTACAGATACCATGGGCGGTTATTACATTTCGTTATCTAGTGATAGATGTATACCACACAGTGGAAGAGGAGCATAGGCACAATACGGAAGTAGCCATTAAGAAAAAAAAATCGAAAACTGCATGAGATTCTGGGCGAAGTTGCCCTTAGCAATGATGGGACGTGGGGCAATGCTTAAAATGGTGGTCCTACCTAGGCTCCTGCACTATTTTGGGAATATACCACACCTGATACCCAAGAAGTTCTTTATTAAACTGGACAGTATATGCAGGGATTTCCTGTGGCATGGCACGCGTAACAGAGTGGCACTGTGGAAGTTGGAGAACTTTTATGAGAAAGGGGGGATAAACTGTCTAATTAGGAGGTCTATTATGTAGCAAGCCAAATGCAGTATGTTGCCAAATGGCTCTCAGATGAAGCGACCTCTGAATCGAGGTTGTTTGGACAGGATTGTGCCCCATTCTACTTGAAAGAGATGATGTGGTTGCCCAAGACAGAAATGGAAGGGCGTCCTGAGATGATGATACTTGGATGGAAGATGTGGCGCAGGGCATGCCTGATGGAGAACCCAGCCCCATGTTCCCTACAGGTGCCACTAGTTGCACTAACAGGGGATGACGAGCAACTATGGATGATGATCAGGAACCACTGGGATCCGGTTGGGCTAGCAACAATGGGAGACATCTGGCGAGAGGGATCAATCAGAGATTTTGAGATGCTGGGTGAGGAGACTGGGTTACACACGGGCCAGTATATTACGTATCACAGAATGGTGCAGAGAGTTAAGAAAACATGGCCCGAAGCTGTATTGGGGGAAGAACCAGATGCTACTATAGATATGATATATGATATAACAGAGGGGGGACATGAGATATCCAGATTATATGAGATGATGATGTCTAAGGTTGGGAAGGAGGTAACGCAATTGAGATAAGATTGGGAAACGAAAGTAGAAGCCTCGATGGAGGACGGGATTTGGGAACAAGTTCAGGGGTACCATAAGAAGGTGTCGAGCAACGCGAGATTGCAGCAGATACAACTGTATATTGTGCACAGGGCGTACTTGACACCCCAGAGGATATCCAGGTTTGAAAATGCAGGATGGCAGGCATGCCCTAAATGTGATGAGGAGAGGGCGGGTATGGTGCATATGTTTTGGTCATGCCCGGTCATTGAGCGCTTCTGGAGCGAAGTAGCACAAAAGCTAGCGGAGAAAGGGGTCAAGATTATGGTGGACACAGTGTGGGTCTGTTTGTTAGGGGGGTTCCCTAGATCGCAGAAACTCAGGCATGTGAGTAAACTGAAAGATCTGGCATATGTGCTTGCAAAGAGGAGAATTGCTATGGGGTGGAAGACATGCCACAGTCCGCGAGTAGAAGTGTGGTGGAAAGATTTGCAGAAATGGGCGGATGCAGAAACCATGGTTTGGTAAGAAGCGAACAGCGCTGGGGTGGGGGGGGGGGGGACGGAGACCCTGATGGCCTGGAAATTATTAATAGCGGAGTTGTTTGGATCAATCAAGACCAGGCAGAACTCATGGAGGGGGAGACCCCGCCACAAGATGCAGGATGTGGGAAGTAGTAGGCACGGAATGGGGGGGGTGGGACAGGGGAAGCAGTGATCAGAATTAACAATGTATAATTTGACTGTGGACATATGCACTGCAAGTTTGGTTTGTATTGTTTGTTTGAAGAAACTAATAAAATTGTTTAAAAAAAAAAAGTAAGGCAAGGCCCATATACTGCCAGAGAGATGCAAAACAGTTTCTGGGAGAGAAATTCAGGAGTAAGGTTGTAATATAGTGCATGGCAGGCCAGCTAAGTCCAAGGAAATATTGTTATTGTTTGTTTTTAAAGCACCTATACATAAAGCAAGTGCTTCCAAGCACTCAAGGAGGGAGGGAACAAGAGGAAAAAACAACAGTCAGACAGAGTGGGTGCATGGAACAAGTGCATATAATACAACTAACGGTGTAGATAACAGCAAATGGGTTTTACACCGATTCTGCAGTTTTTCCAAGTGCATTGAGGCATCATGCAAGGAGGGGAGACCAGGGAAAAACAGATAGACTATCTTCAAGGCATGGTGCATTCAGATTGTGCTAGTGCACAGTGAGGTGCAGGAGAGGAGAGGGGGAGGGAGGACAAGAGCAGGGGGGTGAGGGATGGGACCAAGTGTGCCCAGTCAGTCAGAGCTGGGGTAAGTGCTGAGACATGCCACTCTCATGGGTCATTGACCAAGTGCAGTAACAATGAGGCCAGTGCAAGGCCCGGAGGCAAGTGCGAGAGGACTGGCGAGGGTGCCAGGGACCTGTGAGACTCTGAGGTACGCCAGTCGGCCAGTCAACAAGCTACGCGGAAAAGGAGGGAGAGAGGAATAAAGCAGAGAGAAAGGTTAGCAGGGTAGAGGGAGAGAGAAGGAAGAGAAGGGGAATGTCTTAAAGAGTTTGCAGAATTTAAGGAGATCAGGCTCAAGACGGAGTGCGACAGGGAGGCCATTCACTGAAGGGCAACACTCCAGAAGGGCAATTGTACATTACGAGGCCTGTACACAGGGACAATCTGGCACCCTTTTGGGTGAACTCTCCCAGGGATTCATTCCAGTATTCAAGTGGCTCAAGACTGGTCAGGCTTTGAAGTATTCCTGTATCACCTGGGAACAGGGGAACTAACACTCCTCTACTTATTTCCTCAGCCCCAACAGCTAGGTTTTATAGAAATTAAATCTGGGAGGAGGTATGGGTACTCTTTAATGAGGTTGGCTTATGAAAATGGGTTCCTCTGGGAACTCTAAATGCCTGCTAGGAGTTTTATGTTGATGGTACTAATGTTGTGTGAGATGATTTCTGGCAGTTTATCTGCATAATACAGTCATGACTGTCTTTCCCAAACTGGGCCGCAGTTAACTCGCATTGTTAAAGGAGGGCACCAGAGGGAATCTTCAGTTCAGGAACGGTGTGTAGTCTGCTTACATGTTTACATTTAGTGCTCTACTTTGGGTATTGTGGCACTTTAAAGGGTATCAGGTAATAATATCCCCATATATATGGTCGCCGTAAATATCATCGCCGGGAAAATGTTGTGGTGATATTATTTGGTTGACCATATATATGGTGACAGGGGCACAAAAAAAAAGAAAAAAAAAAGTTTGGGGTTGCGGGGGTGTCCCCCGCATGTTCCATGCAATAATGTCGCCACAAAAAACGGCCATTTTTCGGCGATATTTTTGCATGGCGATATTTTTGTGGCGACATTATTACATGGAACCCTTAAATGGAGTTCTGCGAACGTGCATTTATTTGGAAGTTTGTGGGGTCCTAGATATCACATTCAGGTTACTTCAAAGCACTTGCTTGCCTTGTAAAAGTGACATGGCATTAACGGTGAACTATGTCCATGACATACCGTGGCGTATCAGAACATGCTAGTTTAAGAAAACTGTTATGTCCCAAATAGAATGAGTCGGAGTTGGCAGCATAGATTTGCGAAAGAAATATAAACGAAAAATTAGCAAAACTCCCGAAAAACCAAAACATTTATTTGTTACAAAATCGAAATTAGCAGGGGTGCAGCAGAGTGGATGTCCACCAGGAGTGAGCGTGATAAAGAAGTGAAAACCCACAGTCTCCCTAAAGGCAGTAAAAGTCTGTACATGGAAAGGCACAATTTCATAATATACTTGGCAAAAATGCATTTGAAACTAGTCCAGATTCTAGAGGTTTGAAGTGTGCTCCTCTTCAGTTTGGCTGGTGAAAGAATAGGTCTAGTGAAAATGAAACCTCCCTTGACACCCCAGCTGCATTACGCCCAGGTGGATTGGTAAATTGTTCTGGCCTTTCTTCCAGGAAGATGTTAAATCCCATCTACCAGGGAAAATATGGGAGTCTTTTATGCTTTGCGGAAAGGAACAGGCTGGCAACTGGGCATGTCTTATCATTTGAACATAAAACAGTGGCTTCCAGACTACAGTGTGTATATATATATATATATATATATATATGTTTTAAGTGTTTTATAAAAGTGGTACATGCTGCCTTAGAATTTGCTTTACAGCACTTTGAGCCACTGCTGCATACTGCAAGGCCTCGGGAAAAACATGCTGCACAAAGCGGTCTATAAACAGGAGACTTGTGTGTACCATAGGGTCTGGGACCTTGCGCAGGTTAACACTCCCTGAATGCCTTCTCAGTGGACCTGGTGATAGACAGGTGGTAGAGCCAAAGAGGGCTGCCGCTAGTTTGTTGAAAGCTGGCTTCGATAGCTTCCTTCTCCTGGGCCACACCTTCTAATGAAAGGGTTGCGGCTTACAGCCAGCGATCTGGAAGTCTGTTTTCTTTATGGATGTTTTGAAGAACTAATCAACCCACTAGGTTTTCTCCATCAAAAGGCATACTTATTATATTTGCCTGTGTTGCTGGTTGACGACCTGCCACTGAGGTGCAAGTACCCTTATATCAGTCCCATAGCAAAGCAAGTTGAACACTTGCCTGTACCCACCCCGCCCCATATCTGTGTGCAGCCTGCTGTGGCAGGTTCGAATCCCGGCAGGGTCAGCTCAGCCCTTTATCCTTCTGCAGTGGATAAATGGAGTACCACTCTGTGGGATAATAATGTCATATGTTATTTCAGCACTCTGAGACGTATGGGTGTGTATCGCTTTTTAAGAAATAGATATTTCCAGCCCCACTGCAGCTGGTTGCGCTCAGGTTCTGGCCTTGCTCATCTTTTGGATGCAATGTGGCATTCCTGCAGAAAAGCAGGGCAGCTTCTGGAAACAGGTTAATACATGGCTCGATTTTATCCCATTTGGAGCGATCACTCTACAGAATTGATGCTGTGTTCACTATATGCCACTATTGTGGTCATTTCTTACAAAGAGCACAAGTCCGTTAGATAGTGTACCACCTTTTCCTAGCAGTAATGTCGTTTGACCTTGAAATATTGTGTCTTGGGTTGCTGGTCTAGATTTCCTCAATACAAAAATAACTTTTTTTTTTAATTCAATTTATAGTGCAATTGGTTATATTACAAACCTCATACACTTAGAAATATCTTAATCCAACATCCAAAATACAATTCCAATTCTGAAAAATTCAATAAGATAAAAATTAGGCGTGTAATTCCCCAAGTTCATTATATTAGTATACAATATTTCATTACATTTTAATTACAGTTATCAATTCCTAAAAGCAATCATATCACAGTCACAATTACTCAATTTACAAAACAATAAATAAGGAGCAGTAAATATTGAAAAGAAGGTAACCCTCAATTAATAAGCGGTCTACTATATCTATAGTGCTATACTGTCAGCTTTAACTCCTATGTCATAACAGTGATACATTCCAATTACGGTTGAGTTAATGATACCCCTCAACCGTCTGTTTCAATAGTGATTCTCTTCCAGATATAATATGCTGCTCCTATATAAAGCAGGGCGTCAGCCATATATTTCATTTACCACAATGGATCACTTGTAATCATTCTAGGATCGCCAACTAATTCTTTGTACCCCTTGTGGTACCAATCCTGCAGCATATTGCAAGCAGTAAGTGTCTTACAGTTTCAACCTCCATACTGCAAAACACTGAGCGGTATTCCAGTCCAACCCCACACATTCATTACATGGTAGAATATTAAAACGCAAATGGGTAATGAACCTGGAGAAATCCTTACGCATCGATTTCCCAAAAGAAGTACGAGTAAGTAGGTTTAATCCACTGCAGGACATGCACTGCATTCCGTTTGCTTCCAGACAGTAATGTCAGGTTTCCACATAAATCCCACTCGATTGTTTTCTGTTTCAGGAGTTTATACATTTGGATTTGGATTTGTATTTGTTTATTTATAACGCGCAAACCATCATGCCGGGGGCATCAGGGCGCAGTTTGTACAGGGTTGCAAGAAAAGAACATACATACAGGAGAATAGATTACATTCAGAGGTTTAACAATACTAGCATAATATCAATCTTACTAATTACATATATTACAATATATATATTATTATACATATATATTACATGGTTACAGTGCCCCTAGGATCCGCAGAGGATGTCTCCCAGGGTGAACTAAAATAGTTGGCATAGGTAGCACGCCGGAAATGGTGTCGGGGGACAAGCGGGCTGAGTACGTAGGACAGATGTCGAACATGCCTATTGTTGGTCAAAGAACCAAGATTTGGTTTTAGTCTTGAAGGTGTTGAAGGAGTCTTTGGCTCTGATAGTAGCGGGGAGGGTGTTCCATAGTATAGAGGCTAGGACAGGGAAGCTAGTGCCTCCAGCTTTTTGAAGCTTAAACCTGGGGATTGTTAGGCAATGAGTCTGTGCAGTTCTTAGTGGTCGGGCAGTGGAGAGGCGCGAAAGCCGACTGCAGAGATAGATCGGGGCCTTGTTGGCTAGGCATTTGTGCGTGAGGGCAAGGGTTTTGAGGGAAATTCTCTGCTTCACAGGTAACCACTTTAGGCTAGTTCTGGCTTCTGAGATGTGGTGGGTGCGAGGGATGTTCAGGGCCGCTCGAGTTGCATTGTTCTGGGTGGTTTGGAGTTTGGATAGGTTCTCTTGGCTGGTGCCTAGGTATAGAGCACTGCAGTAATCAATTTTAGCCATGATAATTGTTCTCGCAAGTGTGACGCTATTGTGGGTGGTGAGGAATGGTCTGCAAGCTGAGATGAGTTTGCACGTGTAGGCAGAGGCAGACCTGACTGCATTAGTTTGTCTCGACAAGGATAGGGTGGAGTCCAGGTAGAAGCCTAGTGTTTTGGGGTCTTTCGAGACTCGTATGGAGTTGCCGTCTATGGTGAATGACTGATAAGATGGCCCGAGTTTGCTCAGGCGTTGTGAGGTACCCAGGATAAGGAGCTCCGTCTTATCGTCGTTCAGACATAGCTGGTGCTGGGCCATCCAAGCTTGGATGACCAGGTAGACGTCATTGAGGGCCTTGGTGTCAGCAACATAGTCACCTGAAATGGGAATGAGTATCTGGGTGTCGTCCGCATAGTTGGTGTAGGAGACACCCAGATAATCAAGCACATCAAAGAGTGGTTTCGTAAAAATATTGTAAAGTGTAGGTGACACGCAAGAACCCTGAGGTACGCCGCAATGAATAGGGGGAGGGTTCTGCGGCAGCGGAAGGTGCAAAGACCCTCATGGACCTGTTGCTCAAGAAGGATTTGATCCAGGCCGCTGCTGAGGGTGAGAAGTTGGCAGCAGAGTGGAGGTGCCTGCAAAGGATCTGGTGGTTAACCAAATCAAATGCGGCGGAAAGGTCGAGGAGTAATAGCATTGCTAGTTTGCCCTTGTCCTTCAGTACTTCGATCTGAGTTTTTAGGTCTAATAGAGCTGTTTCGGTCCCATGTCTGGGCCGAAATCCATATTGTCGGAGACCTAACAGATTGTTTGATTCAAGGTAGTTTTGGATCTGCAGGTAAGCTGCACGGTCCAGTATTTTAAGCAGAAATGGTACTGTAGTAATAGGGCGGAAGTTCGTAGGGATGCTTGGGTCTAGATCTCACTCACTTCATTCGGGACGCTAACATTAACTGTGTTTAAAAGGGGGATAACTGTATTTGTCAAATTCTTCATGAAATTATTGAGTTTATCCGTCTTGAGTAAACTTTTTCCAATCATGCTCAAAAGTCCTTCTCCAGAGCTATCCCATCATTTGATTTTCACGTATAGTTTACAGCATCTAATCTTCCATAAAGTGGCAAGTGCTGTAAAAAGAACATGTATATTGCAGGGTTAGGCATGATGTGTTAAGTTGCTTTTTCAGCTGCCCCATAATGAGAATGGTTTGAGATATCAATTTATTTGATTTGTTAAGTGTCTCTACAAAAAGTGCAATCTCCCTCCCCACCCCCTGTATATCAAGTTTAATAACTTAGATGGTACCGTTCCAATTATGGCATAATATTTCGGATAGAACAAAGGCGGCTCATTATCACCTGGAAGGTCTGTTGTGAACGCAGGTACAGATGATGCAGGACTATGGGCCTCATTACACGGAAGGCGGTAACCAGGGTGCTATTAGCGCCATGGTTGCCACCGGTATTTTACCGTGTCCGCCTTGGTGGATTGCAGAATTGACCCCCCCTACTCCAAGGTGAGCGGGGCGGTAATTCCCCATTCACCAAGCCACTTTCCCATTCCCATTTTGGCCCCCATAGTGCTGATTGGGGATGGGGAAGGAGCTAATTACGGTACCGCAAATTGCGGTACCATAATTAGCACCACCAAGGTCCCTTTGCGGGCCTGTTCCTTAACGGCTGGTAAAACCAGCCGTTAAGGTCGGTTCCCGCAAAGGGACCTCGTAGTAAGTCGGTAAGGGTTTACCTGTACCGGTGCCATTACCAGTATCGGTAAACCCTTACCGCCTACCGTGTAATGAGGCCCTATGTCTCAGAAAAGACAAAGCTTCATTGTACATATGCTTACAGGTTCCAGTTACTTGCATTGTCGAGAGCACACCCAGTGATCAACCACAGTCATGCAGAACATTCAGAAAATATTCATGCATCATTACGCATTCAACATTGGAGTTGTTATCCACTCACAGACACCAACGTTCTAGCAGCATGCATGGAGGGCCAGCAGGTCAAAGACAACTCATCAGTGCATCTCACTAAACTCGGAACAAACATACCTTATTACAACCGCCATACACTGATGCATTCAACTAAGAGTGAAAAAAGCAGCAAAGAAACAGACAGAAGCAGCAAGCATGCAGAAGTAAAAAAGACAGCAAACAGCAAAAGATACAATGGCACACCCGCTCAGACTATGCAAAACAGGAACCAGTATCTGCAAAGCAAGACCTGACCCAGCTCGCACATCAAAAAGAAGAGTGAAGAACATAAGTGAAAGTCAGGCTGTGAGGCTAAGCAGATCTTCACATTGCCTTCACTGGGAAAGATTTTCCCCATCCATGCACACATTTATCTCTAGGAATATTCAGATAAGCCTTATCCTCTGATCTAAGTTGTCTTTGAGGCAGGTACAAAGAGAATTGCTTCTTAAAATATCTCGGGGCTTCTCCATACAGACATCTATGAACTATGGTCATTGCCTTAAAGTGTACTCCCTCTTCCACCCTTAACCAATGTAGTGATCTTCTCCCCGTAGTAATATGCTCCATTTTTTTTTAATTCTCTTGGTGATTCGGACTGCGTCATTTTCCAGAACCTGACACTTTTTTTATTTCCCTCTTCGTGGCTCCTATCAGTAAGGCGTTACCGTAGTCAAGATGTGACAGAATAACCGCTCTTGCTATAGTAGCTGCGTTCGCCTCATTGATAAATGGCCTTATGGCTCTCATGAGGCCCATGTAGTATGCGTGGTTTTTCTGCAGGTAGTTAACCTGAGCTTCAACTCCCACTGATGCTTCCACAATCATCCCTAGTGTTTTTACATAGGGCATCACTGGGATTTTAGCCTGTTTGATGGTGAATGCAGGCGCATCTGAAGTGCATCCTAAGTGGACTGTTGGACTGGGAGATCCAACACTAAGCTTGTTTGCCTGCCTGCCTCCTTGCTGTGGAAATCTGCTACGTGGGAAGTCTTAGTCGCCAAGAGGAAGCCGACTTTGTTTGTTGCTTGCCGCAACACGTTGGAACTGGAGTACACTACTGTCAATCTCCTGACCGCACCTCCAGCTGCCTCCAGGTCCGCCCCTTCATTCCCCACCCACCGCCCTCCCTCTTCCTCCTCCACTTCCTTTAATTGCACTGGTGCGCGCACATCTCGCACGAGCATCCGAAGTGCATCCTAAGTGGACTGTTGGACTGGGAGATTCAACACTAAGCTCGTTTGCCTGCCTGCCTCCTTGCTGTGGAAATCTGCTACGTGGGAAGTCTTAGTCGCCAAGAGGAAGCCGACTTTGTTTGTTGCTTGCCGCAACACGTTGGAACTGGAGTACACTACTGTCAATCTCCTGACCGCACCTCCAGCTGCCTCCAGGTCCGCCCCTTCATTCCCCACCCACCGCCCTCCCTCTTCCTCCTCCACTTCCTTTAATTGCACTGGTGCGCGCACATCTCGCACGAGCATCCGAAGTGCATCCTAAGTGGACTGTTGGACTGGGAGATTCAACACTAAGCTCGTTTGCCTGCCTGCCTCCTTGCTGTGGAAATCTGCTACGTGGGAAGTCTTAGTCGCCAAGAGGAAGCCGACTTTGTTTGTTGCTTGCCGCAACACGTTGGAACTGGATTATACTACTGTCAAGTAATGACCTTGCTGCTTAGTTTTTAAGTAACTTTAAGTTTAAGTTCTCGCCGTGGCTTCACCGCGGCGTATAGTAGCAGCTGTGTGCTTACAACGTTCCTAAACGCTTTTCATTTACCGTCTTCTCTTTCCGTTCTCTTTGCAGCCTCCTGACCACACCTCCAGCTGCCTCCAGGTCCGCCCCTTCATTCCCCACCCACCGCCCTCCCTCTTCCTCCTCCGCTTCCTTTAATTGCACTGGTGCGCGCGCATCTCGCGCGCGCTTCCGAAGTGCATCCTAAGTGGACTGTTGGACTGTTAGATGGTGAAGCGTCTAGGGTGGCTGTGACACTACGTGTGATATAATTCTGCAACTTAAAAAAACGTCCTTTGTGTGAGTGATTTATTGTTAAATTGCTATTAACTCTCACTGCGAGTTACTTGTTGTACCCTTACTTATATTGATCATGGCTGAGGGGTTACGCAGTGTAAAAAAAAAAGAAAATCTATTACACCTAAAAAAAAGGAGAGATTGATTGTACCAATGTACATCCCTATTCAGACATAACCCCAGTACCATGTACTCGGGAAGAAGATTCGGAAAGGAAACCCTCCCTCGATTCCATTCAAAACAACCTTCCTACTCTTGATAACCCATTGGTGGCTAATAGTCCAGCAACTGGCACCGAGCTAAAATGTAGCACCATTCCTGCTTCTTTTGAGTGCATCAAGGAAGAGGATCAGTTAGCTCTTCCGATATCCAACGAAACGGCCGCTTCACTGGCTAACCCTCTGTTGGAGGCTAGCAAACGACCTGATGCTATGCAATCTCATATGGAAGCCCTTGATGAGCGAGCCACTCAGGCTTCCAAGGAAAGCATTATTCAAAAAAATCAATCTGTAATTACAATTGGGGAGAAATCTGTTCCTAGCTCGGCTAGAAAAATTATAGACTCTAACATAGTATTGGGGTCTATATCTGTTAAAGAAGCCAATAAAATCTCCCCTATGGGCTGGGGAAAAGATGTTTCTAACCTAGATTTGAGTCTAGATAAGGAGGCCATAAAAAAGAAAATGGAAATCGAGCTTTTTGGTACTTTCTCTGCTGACTTTTCCATGCTTGCCCCCGCAATTGAGACAGAATTGGGAAAGCGAATTAGACTTTCACACGAACCTTCCACCCCAGTAAATAAAAGCAAATATGGGATCGAAAATGTGTTTCTATATAACAATCCACAACCATATGCATACTCTGTGCCTCCTCACTTTAGCGCTCAAAAAGAAGCGCGATTGTTAGGGATGCCTAATTTTCAGAGAACTGTAAATGTTGGAGGGCCTTCCACCTTAACGAATAGCTCCCCTATATTTGAGAAATCACAGTTCTATTCCAGTCAACCTCCACAGAATTCTGAAGGCATAGGGGGTTCCCATTTTGACCCAAATGAATCCATTAATCATGGAAACGCTTCACGGCCCAACTATGCCTCAAACGAACAACAAAAATGGAGTGACGAGCAACAGCAATCCCTTGAAACTTTCCCATTCATGAGTCAAATTTTAAATTTACTTGACAAGGGTCATGAGCAAACTCATGAGGAAATGAAAATTTTACAGATGCAAATGGCTGATCTCATAAGCACTCTTAGTAAAATGGAGGGTATGCTATTCGCTTGTCATATGTTTTCTTCTTTAATTAATAAAACTGATTCGAAGTCCTATTCTCAAAATATTGCCACCCAAACTAAATCCTTTTCTGAAGTTGTAGCTGAATGATTACCATCTAAACCTGTTACAGAGAAGGTTATGAATACTCAGACTCAGAATGCGATAGACAGAAATACTTCTGATGTTGCTGTTTTAACGGCCCTGGTGAGGGAGATGGCTACTACCCTTACCACGCTTTCTAACCAATCTATCAAAGTAGCCACTTCGCCCATTAGGGCCAAGGAAGAGGCTTCATTAGATAGTCCTTCAGCACTGACTGATCTTATTGATCTTACAGTAGAGGACTTTGTTCCTCAAGAAATAGAAAAAACAGTTAACAATGATCATCATCATGTAAATCCCCCATCTTTACCCCAAACAAAATAACAAAGAAGGGCTCTAGCTCGTGCAGCAAAGCACGATATCTCGAACAAAAAACAGAAAAGTAAACAAGAAAGAAAATCAAAACATCAAGAATGTGATAAAGTTGACAAACACAATTCACATATAAAAGATATCTGCAATCTTTCAGGGGGAGACAATATCATTGATTTGAATCAGTTGAACGAAGAATCTAAGGCTCTGTTGAACCTTCCGGAATCCAACCTGACTGCCCAACCATTTAAAAAAATCAATAATACTCTTATTAAAAAAAAGAAAAAAATATTTGAATCTAAAGCTAACGAAGATCCTATACCAGAATCTTCAAGAAATGATATAAAAAAGATTGGACCCAAGGCAAAGAAAGTGGAAGTCAGAACGGACGAAGGAACTGTCAACTTTGATGTGGAGTCTAACTCTAACTCAGAGGTTCCAAATCAAATACAATCTGTTCTCTCGAACTTTTATCCTATGCTCAAAACTAAAAAGACTGTGAAAGTGATTCTAGGTAAAGAGAATGGGCAAAGGGATAATTTATCTGCCAACTGTACAAAACACCCAGGAAAAATCAAAACTACTACTGCAGTTGGAGGGCTGGTGAATGCGCCTGCCCTAAAATCATTAGTTTCGGGTGTTGACTAGGATGATCAGTCTGCCAATGAAGGGGCACCGAAATTAGAGCAATCTAAATCTCGTGCTAATCCCTCCAATTCACACTGCTCTCAAGCCAATGAGTACTCCAAAGAGATAAACCCCGCAACTACGATGGGGCATCAGGTACCTCCAACCAATCATAATATCATTGATCTAAAATAAGCTACAATTATGGGCTGGGAAAGTGAAGAAGCACGATTCGGCAAGGCTTGTGTGAATCGTACATTTATGATGACTGTTATTCAAGATATCCCTGCCCTGCGGATAATTAGATCCAATGACATTGACTGGGTGAAATTAGCAGCCATAAATAACAACAGAATGATCTGTAAATTTATGTCACCATTTATAGTGAAGCTGCTATGGGAACACATAGAAGATTTAGCATCTATTGGTATAACCATTTCTATTTTTTCGTTGCTTGAGGAAGCACAAATCTATCTAGAAACCATGTCTCCTCCCATTGAAAGCATAGCGGTCAGTTCCGCTCATGGTACACTTCTGCAAATTTTGACGCTGATACCATGAAACAGTTTATGTCATTCATGTCAGCCCTAAAGGAGATGTCATGGAGGGATCCCATAAATGCTCAGCCTCCCGATCAACCAAAGGCAATGAGAGATTCTTAGCCTGTCTAAGTTACACATTATCTCGTGGAACCCTTGCGGTATAAATAATTTTTAAAAATGGTATAGCTTAAATCAGCTCCATAAACCTGACATTATATTCATCCAAGAATCTATGAATCTAAGCCTCTTTACTATAGAGGGTTATTCCTCCTTCGTTCAGGTCGCGAAGCGGGGGTCCTGTGGCAGACCCTCAGGTGGGCTTGCCATACTTATCAATACCGCTTATAAGTGTTCCACTGAGAGGTTCAGCAGTTCTGAATCTATTCTCGCTATTATCTTGAAAGATGAAGTGGATCCCTCCATCATTCTTCTGCTGATCTGCATCTATTGGAATAAAATCACTAATCCGATTGAGAACATCTTGGACGAAATGAACGATGTATTAGAAAGGGGTTTGATCTTTTATCCTTCAGCAAGAATCATTGTAGGTGGCGATTTTAATTGTTTTTGTTATGATTTAAGTGATTAAAGTTATGAATTATGGAATAAGCACTCGTTAACCTCAAGGAAGTTTGGGAAACTATGGAGCACCTTCTTCCTTGACTGGGACTTGCAAACCCCTTATTTTGCTTCTGAAACATACTCTTATACATGGGCAAGAGGTAGCTGCAAATCTTTCATTGATTATTTTTTTATCTCTTCGAAGTTATACTCGGCTATAGATGTTCTTAAAATCATTAACCCAAACCTAGGAGATCATATGATTGTCTCTTTGTGCTTAAACATACCTATGGCCCGCTTTGACGACAACCTCCTTTTATCTTTGGCAGAATTTGACCGTTACCGCCATACAGTAAGGTGGAACCCAAAAGTGTGTTCTATATTTATTAAGAATCTGGAACGCGACCCAAACATTTATTTATTTCCAACTTCCTTTGATTCCTCTCTACCGAATTTAGATTCCCTAAATTCCTCTAGAATCCAATTTCATCTTAGTTTACTTATACACTCCCGTAATCAGAATGTATTAGCTATTCACACTCATGCTCATAAATTCAATTTACAAGTTGCATCTTTAAAAGATGAAAAAAATCATGAGGTTCGTATACTCAAAAAAACGATTTCTTCTCTTGTGATTTGTGGGAAATATATAAAATTGGTGAAGCAACGCTATCGAAACAAGCTGAAATGGATAAAAGGAAAATTGCATTATGCAGACAACCAAAAAATATTTTACCGACTGCTTAAACATGACTCTAGGAAAATATGGAGTACATTGCGCTCTCTTCCGATGCTGCGACCCAAATTGAATCTGTGATTCCTGCCGAAAGATGGGTCACATACATTAATACCAAATATCTCATGCCTGAGCATTTCTGTTCCCTATAGGGTGGAGAGCCTCGCCTGCACTTTGATCCGAATCTGACATGTTCTATTGATGCCATTGGCAAACTTAAGCCATCTAAAGCGCCAGGGCCTGATGGTATTCCATCATGCGTATATAAGTCTAACCCTGGTTTCTGGGCTCACATCCTCAAAATAAAATTTGAGTTGATCCTGCATACGGGCATAATTCCATTATCCTGGTCTTCAGCTTTGGTCATCCCGGTTTACAAAAAGGGTCCTCCTGACTGTCCCTCTAATTATCGACCTATTGCTTTAACTGACTCTTCATCGAAGATCTTTTCTATTCTTCTTCTCCATCAACTACAATCCTACATTCATGCTAATGATCTGCTTTCTATCTATCAGGTAGGATTTAGAAAACATATAGGTTGCCAGCTTAATGCTACCATTCTCTCTCACCTCCAAGCTCACAATTCTGTTTCTTTTTCTGGAACAGTATATATGGCTAGCTTGGACTTGACTGCAGCCTTCGATTGTGTCATTCATGAAATTCTATGGAAGAAAATGAATGAACTCGGTCTTTCGCACCAATTGGTTGCGCTGATCGCATTACTCCACAAAAATACGAATTATCGCATCCACTTGACAAAAGAAGGCGCTATGACCGACCCTATTGCTACAGATATCAGAGTAAAACAAGGCTGCAATATGGCAGCGGTGCTATTTAACTTATACCTGTTGGGTCTGGATGCAAACTGGCTGGCTGGGGAATGTTTCCTGTGAAGCTTGGTTCTTTGAGGATGGATTGGTTGGGGTTTTCGGACGATCTGCTCTTTTTTGATAGAACCCCCTTCGGTCTTCAACGCAAATTGAATTTATTTGCAGAGTTCGCATATAATCACAATCTTACTCCTAATCCTACTAAAACTTTCATTTTGATTTATTCCAATAAAAAATTGTTCAGTCATCGTTATTCCTGGTTTCTAAATGATATCAAAATCTAATATTCACCTATGATGCGATACTTGGGATATCCTTTGACCGATCAATATTCTCTTACCATGTGGAAAACTTATCTTAATCAAAAAACAAGAATTCTGTCTTCTCAAATGAAACTTATTTATCACAAGTATTGTATGTTTTCCCTCTTACCTTTAATACAATTTTATTTGCAGAAGGTGGAAGCCATCATTCTTTATTGTTTGGACATATGTACCTATGATCTTGATGCTTATCTAAATATTCTTCAAGGCAAACTATGGAAATCTGTTTTGGGGCTAGCACTTTCGATACCAAATGTTATGATTTGCCATGAGTTAAATGTATTACCATTATCTGTTAAGCATACCTGGCGAAGCATCACTAACTTAATCAAGATGCACAATCCTCCAAGGAATACGCTCTATATTGCATTGTACAAATTACTGTATGAATCGCAGATCAAATCTCTTAAAATTTTGTCTGATAAATTAACTAACATCCTCTCATTGATTAACGAAACTCCTATGTCTATGAGTATGTGGTTGCCCAGCCAAAAACTTAAATTCCAAAGATTATACTGGTGTAAAATGCTTGATGAAATGGGCACCTACTCATCATATAAAGAATATATTGTAGTCCGGGGAAAATGGGGATACAGACAAAAATATTTAGCACAATTCCCTTCTGCTAATTCAAGGAAAATCTATATGCGATTTCGCCTAAATCAATTTCGTACTTGAGAGCGAACTAAACAATGGGCCGGCAATTCTAAAAGTTATAACGACACAAGATGTCGCTTTTGTAAAAATCATAGAGTACTTGAAACTTTGAAACATCTTGTAATTGCATGTTCTCATTTTGAGAGATTTCGTGTTCAGCTCTTTGAGCATTAATACGCGAATTCTGAGCTTGCAAAGGAATTATTATGGAAACGATGCTTGGAAGGTTCCAGCCAAAAACTTAGAAATAATAGAGATTAAGTTGGCGCAAGAATTACCGCTGGTTTAAAAATAGCAATTCTCTAATATTACCCAACGCTCCTGGTTTCTTAAAATTTCTAATCTTAACGTAAACATGGTCTATATTCCATGTGTTTTATGTTGTGTATTCCAGTATTTGTATTTAAAGGTATTAGTTTTGTATGTTTGCAAAGGTAGCGGGCGCCCCTCTCTCGACAGAACAAGGCCTGATAACCTGTTCAGTGGTTATTAACCACTTGAGAGTTCGCAGCCACTGCTTTTACTCACTGTGCCTTTCACAGATGGGAAATTTTCATTTGCATATCAGTCTTTGTCCTGCCCAGGGGCAGTCCAGCACCGAAATGCAATGGCAATTCCAACCTGAACGAGAGTACCACCAGCAACCCCATACACGTGTTTCACCCTTGTTGGGGATCATCAGTGAGGTGAAGCTGATGCCTCTCTAAGCACAGTGAGAGGGAGACCACGTCTGGTTGCCCCCAGGAGACCTAGGGTTACCAATCCCAGGTTCCTTGAAATTTAGTTTGCAAAGGTAGCGGGCGCCCCTCTCTCGACAGAACAAGGCCTGATAACCTGTTCAGTGGTTATTAACCACTTGAGAGTTTGCAGCCACTGCTTTTACTCACTGTGCCTTTCACAGATGGGAAATATCCATTTGCATATCAGTCTTTGTCCTGCCCGGGGGCAGTCCAGCACCGAAATGCAATGCCAATTCCAACCTGAACGAGAGTACCACCAGCAACCCCATACACGTGATTCACCCTTGTTAGGGATCATCAGTGAGGTGAAGCTGATGCCTCTCTAAGCACAGTGAGAGGGAGACCACGTCTGGTTGCCCCCAGGAGACCTAGGGTTACCAATCCCAGGTTCCTTGAAATTTAGTTTGCAAAAGTAGCGGGCGCCCCTCTCTCGACAGAACAAGACCTGATAACCTGTTCAGTGGTTATTAACCACTTGAGAGTTCGCAGCCACTGCTTTTACTCACTGTGCCTTTCACAGATGGGAAATATCCATTTGCATATCAGTCTTTATCCTGCCTAGGGGCAGTCCAGCACCGAAATGCAATGGCAATTCCAACCTGAACGAGAGTACCACCAGCAACCCCATACACGTGTTTCACCCTTGTTGGGGATCATCAGTGAGGTGAAGCTGATGCCTCTCTCAGCACAGTGAGAGGGAGACCACGTCTGGTTGCCCCCAGGAGATCTAGGGTTACCAATCCCAGGTTCCTTGAAATTTAGTTTGCAAAGGTAGCGGGCGCCCCTCTCTCGACAGAACAAGGCCTCCATGGGGTACTAGCTCAGGAGTGCCTTCAATATCCTTGGTCTGAAGTGTTGAGCTTCCCTGTCCTTGACAAACTCCAAAAAGGGGTCCCATATTGCCAGGAATTTCTGGTATTTTCCTTCCTTTAGCGCTCCCACCTTCTCCATGTTTTAACCCACCAGCATGCAGTTATAGGGCCCTCTACCTTTTTACAACTTTGGTCTAGGGTCATTCTTGCCACCATTAATAAGTGGGTGATGACAGCCGCTGTATTCCCCGATTATGCATACACCCCGTCCACCACTGCTCCCAGAAGTATCACTTTCGGTTGAAGTGGGAGTTGTTTCCCCCTGATTTCTTTTATGTGCCCCAGGACCTCCTTCCAGTATATCTTTGCTTTGGGGCATTCCCACCACATATGGGATAGGTCCCCTCTCACCTTGCATTGTCTCCAACAGGTGGGGGAAGGAGGAGTTCATTTTGTGTAGTCCGTAGGGGGACAGGTACAACCTGTAAAATAATTTATAGGCAGTTTCTTTAGTGGTGCATATGGATGTCTTTTGCGCCCCCGCCTCCATATTTGCCCCCATTGCCCCCATTCCTCTAACGGGCGTGCCAAAGTCTCGCTCCCAGTTAAGCTTGTATGCTAGCTGATCCCCCATTTGAGCGTTATCTAATAGCCTGTATATTTTGGAAAGAGCTTTCGTTTTGCCCTCCTGCAGGGTCAGCTCCAGACCTAACTGGTTTCTGGCGGCCGCTCTCTTAACCTCTTTCTGGGATATCCAGTGTCTAATTCTTACGTGCGTGTAACCGTCTTTCTCCCCCACACCGAATTACTGTTTGCATTCCTCAAAAGAGAGGGGGCTACCTTCCTGGTAGAAGTCTTTCAGGTGGAGAGTCTGTGGTTGTCCCCAATTGTCCCAGAACGTATTATTTTCTTTCCCAGGGGCAAAGCTTGGTTATGCGCCATTGGGGTGAATGGACCCAGGCCCGGTATAATATGCTGTCTTCTGATCGCTTTGTCCCAGCCCTTCAGTGCCACACGGGTGGCCTGTAGGAGGTGCCCCTCTGCTTCTCTAGCTTGTGTGCGGAGTGCAAGCAATGTGCTCAATGGGATATTAGTTACACTTTGCTCAATTCCCGCCCAGTCCAGTAGCTTACTCCCACCCATCCATTTCATCATGGATGCCACTTGGGCAGCTAATATATATCTCCCGATATCCGGTACACCTAGCCCTCCCAAAAGGGGCGGTCTAGTCCAGATATTTTTTTTGCAACCTGGGTTTTTTCCTGTGCCATACAAAGTTGACTATCTCCTTTTGTAGGGACCAGGTCATCCAGGGGGGTTGGTGGGGGTGGTACATATCTACTGGGAGGGAGCTCACCATATATAGGAAGAGGAGATGGGGCAGTAGTGCATTCTTAACAGCGCAGATGCACGCAAACCAAGATAGTTCCTGTGCATCCCAGGTATACCAATCTTCCTTTAGTTGTTTCCATAGGGGGATTATAATTGCGCCATAAAAGGTCTTGTAGTTTGACGTTAGTTGGATACCCAAGTATTCTATTGTATCAGGTTCCCAAACTAGGGGGTATAGAGTTGTTAGCATTTCTATCACTCCAGCGTCTTCCGAAATGTTCAGGGCCTTGTATTTAGAGTAATTTATTGCGAAGCAGGAGACTCTGGCAAAAGTGTGCAATGCGCGTAGGGCCTTGCGGAGTGAACTGCGGCTATCACTGAGGAACAGCAGAATATAGTCTGCGTATAGTGCTATTTTGTGTGTTGTTTCCCCCGCGGACACCCAGTCAATTCCGGGTCTTGTCCAATGATTTCTGCTATCGGCTCCATTCCCATTGCGAAAATGAAGGGTGACAATGGGCAACCCTGCCGTGTGCCCCTCCGTATTTCTATTTTTGCAGTGGTGGCCTTGTGGAGGGGGGTTGGAAATTTGCAAGGGCCATCCTCATAAAGGTGGGGTCACAACCAAATTTCTTCAGCACCAATGACAGGTATGTCCAATTTAAGCTATCACAGGCACAGCGCTAGTCTAGCGTCGCTATGGCAAACATTTGCCCCGTTCTGTTGCCTAACTCTATAGTGTCAACCGCACGCCTGACATTGTCTTGGGTGTGGCAACTCACAATAAAGCCGGCCTGAACCCCATGAATAATTTTGAGCAGCACTTTCATCAGTCTTGTGGCTAAGATTTTGGCGTAAAGTTTGGCGTCAGTATTTAGCAGGGTTATCGGGCAGTAGCTGGAGCACTCCGTGGGGTCCTTGCCTGGTTTTAGTATTAAGATTGTGCTCGATCTCCCCATGTCAGGCATGACTGTACCGACCTCCCTAATGTGATTAAATAGTCTGGTCAGTGGTCCCAACAGCTGGTTCCGGAACATCTTATAATAGCCGTTTCCCAGTCCGTCTGGGCCTGGGGTCTTGTTTGGTGGGGTAGCTGTGTTATAGCATCACCTACTTCCTCTGTGACCTGGGGAAGGGTGAATTTCGACATGCATTGTATTTGCATTTGTAGGGGGAGGCCCTCCCTTTGTAAGAGGTCCCAGTGATACTTTTCCATTATCTCCAATTTATCTTTCTCTAAAACACATTTCCCCCACTTTATTTTTTAAGGCATACTATGTGATTGCAGGTACTTTGTTTCCGCAATTTTGCGGCTAGAAATCTGTTGGCTTTACCCCCTTAGGCATAGTAAGACTGTTTAGTGCGTAGCAAGGCCTGTGCCGTGCAGTCTGCGGCTTAAGCTTCTAGTTGAGCTCTAACTTTACGAGGATTCTCAGTGCTTTCCAAGATTGTTTAGCCTTGTGTTGTGTTTCTGCCTCCTGTACGTCTGTTTCCAGATTCTTCCGTATGAGCTCTCTCTCCTGCATGTATGCTGATGTTTGTGATATGAACTCCCCCCTGATCACTGCCGTCCCTGCATCCCATATTACCCACATTATAATTTTCGCAGAAGTATTTATTAAGTATGCCCTCTATGTGAGCCCCGAGTGCGGCGTCTTCCAACAACATTTCATTTAGTCTCCAATATTTACGGATTGTGGGTGTATGTGTCCCTCGCACTATCCGAACTAGGACTGGAGCATGGTCCGAAAAGGTATGTGGCCTCTATTTGCACCTTATTTATTTGGGGGATCAGAGAGGCTGAGACTAAAATCATATCAATCCTCGAGTACCCCCTGTGGGCTGTTAAGTAGTGGGTAAATTCTTTGTCCTGTTTGTGAAAAAATATCCAGGTTTCGATCACCAACAAATCCCAAAGAAGCCTACCCAATGCCTGCCTGTTCCTGCTGTGTGCGGGAGTGGGAAGGAGTGTCTTGTCCAAGACTGGGTCAGTCAGACAGTTGAAATCTGCCCCAATCACAAGTTGGTCCTCGCACCATTCACCCAGGTGGCGCAAGATCACCCCTATGAATAGGTCCCGTTTCTCGTTTGGGGCGTAAATAGCTATTTAGTTGTATATTTGGTCGCCTATTGTGCCCTTGAGAAGCAAAAATCTGCCTTATACATCTCTGTGTATGGCCCATTTTTTTTGATGGGACGTTGGCCCCCTGTAGGATAGCCACCCCTTTAGTTTTCTTCCCTCCGGTAGCAAAGTATTGTTTGGGGAAAGCTTTGTGAGCCATTCTCTTCTCGTCATCCAGGAGAATGCTAGTTTCCTGAAGGAAAACTATTGAGGCTTGGAGCTCTGCGTCTTGTTAGGATGGAACGCCTCTTTGTCGGGGAATTCAGACCCTGTACATTCAGGGTTATGACATTCAGATCTGCCATTCCTTCCACCCCAAACCCCCTTCCCCTGAACAAGCCCTGTGTGCCCTTTTCCCAAGCGTATTTTTGCTGTACACACTACGCAGTGCACTCTGATCTGTCCCCACTGAACTGGACCATAACTTCCCAACCTCGACCACCCACCGCCTCACCCGACCCTTCCCCATTCCTCTCAACTTTGAACCGAGGCATCCTAGTGCCTCCCTTGGCTTCCTCCCGGGTTGTTGGGTTCTGATTGTGTCCCCAAAACCTCCCTGCCATGGCATGCGTATGTCCTGAGATTTGATTCCAACATGTCTGCCACACCTCACCCCGCTTGGGGGGAGGGGGGTGTTAATTTCCCAACTTTTCCCCAGAGAATCCTCCTTAGCCCCAATTATCTCCTGTCTTGATTGGTTGCTCTTCTCCGCTCCTCATTTTGGTCTGGGTCCCTGCAGAGTGAAATCTCTGCCTCGCCTCCGCTTGGGTACCGCTGACCAGTCCCATTGGTTTGGCCTTTCCCATTTCTGATTGCGTGTCTCCTCCTTTTCCATGCTAGTCGGGAACTCCTCCTCTATCTGCAAGAGAGCCATGCTCTCCTCGCATGTGGAAATCCGTTGCTGTGTGCCTTCCCACATGAAGATCAACCTAAAGGGATACGCCCATCTGTACGTTATCCTCCTGGCCATCAGAGCTTTAGTTACCGGTTGCATCAGCCTCCTCTTGTGGAGAGTAGAAAGTGCAAGGTCTTGAAATAGGTGGACTTGTGTTCCATTGATGTTGATAGTCTGCTGTTTTCTAGCTGCACGCAGGATCTCCTCTTTCATTGTAAAGGAGGTAATCGCCAGTAGGACGTCGGTTGGCTTCATTCCGGGGTCTCTTTTCTTAGGGCTGACTCTGTGCACCCTATCTATAAGAACTTCTTCTGGCTGTGTACCTGGGAGGAGGCTGCTGAAGCAGTGTTGCATTGTTTCTCTCAGATCCTTGTCCTCGATAGTTTTCCTCAGGCCTTTGACCCTAATGTTAGATGTTCGCAACCTGTTTTCCAGGTCTTCAGCTTGCAGCTCCAAATTATGTGTTGCTCTGGTGATTTGATCTAGGAGGATACTGTTTTGTTTTGCATCTTCTGTGATCTCCGAGAGGCCCACCTCAGTGGCATCTACTCTTTCTCAAAGGTCTGTAATCGCCTTCCTCACCTCCTGCAAGGAGATCCGCATGTCTTCTCTTATCAAACTCAGCTGGGTTTGGAGTGCGTCCATCATCCTGCATTTGATACTTTTCATGCATTCTTGGAGATCTTCCTTATTAAGCGCCATACTCGCAGGCACCTCCGCGTGTTCCTCAGGCTCTTCTTGCTCTGCAGAGTCTAGGGTCTGCTGCACCCCCAACCAGAGTTGTCTCCAGCAGTGCTCCAATTGGCCTGGCCATGCTTTGGATATTGATTTGGGTCTAAGCGGAGCGTTCTAGAGCCTGTTACCTGGCATCTGCGTCCCTCACTCGGCCCTTTCGGACGTTGGGTACCCCCGGCTGTCCTTTGGTAAGAGTTTGTGACCCACACCACCTGCGTTTCACTGGTGGACTGGCCTAGGCCGTAGGGACACAGTGATGATCCAGGCACTTCGATAACCCCCACCGGGGCCTGGGTCTCCTGCAGGGGACAGGGAGGCATTGGGGGCCCACACCTCAAACTATGGGTAGCTGCATCTGCTGCAAGATCTCTATTGATAGTGTCCGCTCCTGTGCTCCACAAGCACCCAGCCCTTACAGTGGTATTGTACGTAGTTGGGGACAGCCGTCAATTGTCTGGTTGGGGAAAACTGCTGAATTTTCTCTTGCTCGGTCTGTTGTCAGCCGCTTTCTAACCCGGAGCGGGCCCGGGTCCCAACCCAGGGGAGCCTAATGCCCCGACCCGGAGCACGCTCCGTATCACACACTGCAGATGGGTCCAAGAGGTGCTGCGGGGCGAACAGGTGCTGCAGCCTGCCCTCTGGTCCGGACCCCCCGCGGGTGCTCCTCTTCAGATCAAATGGGGGAGGGGAGGAGTCTCAACCCCCCTGCAGGAGGAGATGGTGAGGAAAACCACTCTGCTGGTACCCCGGGTCCAAGTCCCCAGGCCGCTGACACCCTCCACCGGGACTGCTGTGATCTGCTGCAGCACAGCAGCCGCCCCGAGTCTTCTGCACGCTCACCTCACCACAGGTCTCCAGGGTACAGATCGCAGGTGGCGCAGCTACAGTCCCCTTTGCGCAATGGGGTCTTAATGCTCTGTATACTCCATGAGGTTCCGCTGTACCACTCCAGTCCCGGGGACGACGGGTGGCCCCACGCCGTTCTCGGCCTCTGTGTCGTTCGCTGCACCGACGTGCTCCAGGCCTGCCCACATCCTCACGGCCCATGCTCCGCCCAGCGAGATCGCAGTCGAATGTGCACCTGCACAGCCCCCACCGCAGCTCTCACGCCTGCAACACTGCTTTTCCCCCTTGTTGGGACAGCTTCGGAGTTCCCAGGGTAGGGAAAAACTGCTTATTTCTCCTATGTTACCGCCCGAGCGGAGCACTGAGACAGTTCGACTTCACCAGGTGGTGGCCATCTTGGAATATCTTCACTTTTTTTTTTAAATCTACCAAGGAAATGTTTGGAGATCTTTTTTGGTTTTCCGTATCAGGGAGTTTAAATCCCTTTTTGCCTTGTGTATTCATCTGGGTCTTCCTTCTCCCAAATGATTGGCAATCACCAGTTGTCTTGAAGGGGGTTATATGGCCAATGAAGTCACCAACCTTTTTAGGTCCCAATTACAACCCCCCAAAATGTCTTCGCTCGGTCCCAGCGCTCTAACTGCCTGGCTAAGCGGATGGATCCTAGCCTCGGACCAATAATAATCTATTTCCTTGCTGATTTGCCATAGGATTGGGTATCCCACCAACAGTGGGTCTCTCCATTTTCCATTTGCACTTCATACTAAGTGTGGCGTGGTCACTACTCGGGGCAGAAATTATTTCAAGCTTAGGGAAGCGTCTCCGTATAAGTATCAACAAATAGGAAATCAATACTACTGTTGTAGATCCCATTGGACCATGTAATCTGAGTGTAGCAGTTTGTATGGTTCACATTAATAAAACTCTGAGCCAGTAAGTAGATTGTTTGGATTATAACGTAAACCCAATTCTTTATTTAACAATTATTTGTTTTCTTCTAGGTATTTTGTTTTGAAAAACAAGGACAAAAGGATACGGTTTCTCTCGAACCTCTTCAGCTTCCAACCGGACTTGCCTTGAGGTAATTCAGGTAAGAGTCAATTTAGTTCTTAAACAATGTCTTCTCTCTCGTCTCTATACTTCTTTTCCTTCTATGTGGCTTTAATTTTTATAGTCTTGAAGAATAACTTTCTCCTCTAGTGGTTTCTTTCTGTTTCCTTCTTTATCTTTTCTTATTCTTTCTGTTTCCTTCTTTATCTTTTCTTTATTTATTTTCTTATTGTCTAATCTCTTCAGACTAGTTCTCTGCTGTCAGTCCTTGCTATTTATTCAACTAGATGTCACAGTTGGGCATTGTTATAACAGGGAACATTTCTTGACACACTCCTTTCCCAGATGCTCTTGAGCACTTTCAATGTAGACTCTCTCGCTTTATTTTTTTCTAGCCACATGTATATCATCCTCTGTATTAAGTCTCTTCGAATTCTTTTCTTTATATTGGTCTCACATTCCTTGTTTTATGCCAGGTTATTATCTTCTAACACTCAGCGTATTCTTGTGTCCAAATAGCGCAACGGTGCTAGGTAAATAACTCACAGTGCAACAGCGCTTCGTTTCCAATATTCTAGGGGCCAACGTTCGCCTCTTCACTTTAACTTTCCTATACACAAAAAACGCAACAGCGTTACTTTATCTCAACTGTAATGCGCCTCAGTATTAGTCTGAGCTTGGTCTCATAAACATTGGTCTATTAGGCAGAACTGCGTTTCTTCTCATTCATTCAAATGCGTGCGTTGGCTTACCCGGTTTGAATGAGCGTTGTTCGCCTTCATGCGACGGCGCTGCCCTTCGCCCCTGGCGATAACGATCGCCTCCTTCATCCGACGCGCCTCCTCGCTTTAATTCCTCCAGCGATCCTGCTCGTAGTTCAGACTGTCAACCTGGCGTCTGTAATCTCGGCCTTTCCGGAACGATAACGATCGTCTGGAATTTTCTCTCTCCTTCCTCTCTCTTACTTTTCTTCACACACCCAGCTGCGTAGACCACGGACTTCAGCTGCCCTAGTCCCGTACCTCAGTAGTCCCAGCTGTAACCGTCCTCCTCCTCCTCGTTCCCTAGACAACCAGAAAAACAATAAGCAACAGCATCAGACCTCCGTGAGTCGCTGTAATCACTGTCCATTACTTTGTCTCCACCGGACCTCTGCAGTTAACCCTTGACAGCCCGGCTTGTCCGGTTTGTCATTACATTGCCAGAGCCAGCGCTTGATTGTAGATCTCCTGCACGTTTCCCATTGGATTCATCACACTGAGCTTCTCCATCCTCTACTACCAAAGGGGAAGAGTGCAAATTCATCTAAAGCAACTCTCCAGTAGCCTGCTCTACTTCCCACGCCATCCTTCCTCCCCGAGCAGATGTTCCCCAAATGATCCTACAAACAATCCACATTGAAATCTCCTGTCAGGGTAATGCCCCCCTTGGGGAAGCTATTACTCCAGTTTCTGAGGGTGTCTGTCAGAACCTCTCTGGCCCTTTGTTCGCTCCCCACCTGGGGGGGTCCTATAGAGCGGCCACCAATGTGGGTTCAACTCCCAGCAACAGATTATTTGAGTAACCACATATTAAGTTGCTATGGGGAGTCGCACTTGGGAATTCTGCTAGGTTCAGGTACGTTTTTGGCCCCATGTACAATCCCCCATTAGGACAACCCCCCTCAGGGCAATTATATAAGTTGAATAGGTTTGTATAGCCATCCATTTTGAAACTAGTCGTCATCCAGGTTTCCTGGAAACAAAATAGCCGTCTCCCTGATCACTTGCAGCGCCGACTGATAGTTCAGGAAGGAGTCGAAACCCCTGGTATTCTAGGAAATAAGCTGCCAATCCTCTGCCCCCTCCAATGGTCAGCAATGTGATTGTTTAATTGGAGACCAGTGCTCCATCTGCCTCACATTGCCTGGTCGGTCTCCACTCGTTTCCCTTAATGTTGACTTTGGATTATTTAAGGATGGTGCCACAGGGAGGGTATTTTCTACATGTGGGTGGAACACCAAGATCTCAACCCCCAAATCATTAATTGCTGAAGCATTTTTACAAACATTTTCTACAACAAAGGAGGAATCAAAACTGACCAGAATCAGATTAGTTATGCTGTTTTAGTGTGGGAGCTCCAGCTTCCCCATGTTCCTTAATGTAATGGTCTTCAAGTCTGGCACTAGGTGTAATAGCTCTAAAAGCCAGGAGCGTTTGAGAAACGTGATAGAGGGGGTGGGATTAGCCTCAACTAGTTGGACATAGTGTCCTTCTCTGTAATATTCATCTCTATCCCCGTTTCCAAGTTCCTCCACTCTTCGCTTCCATTGGCCTAAATGGGTCAGTGGGGCAAATTCCACCATCTTGTTTATGTTTAAGAATTTGTATAGCGCACAAGGCATAAGGGCACTCAAAACACATTCAAGACAGACATGCAAAAAACAAAAAGGAGAATAGAAGCGAGGGCAGTATCATGGAGGGGTCGGATTCAATAGATAAAATGCAAAAATCTATGAGAAAAGAAGCGTTTTCAGACCTTTAAATACCTCGGTGGATGCGGTCACTCTAAGCACAGGGGAGAGAGAGTTCCACTTCTGGTGCGCTGTGGAGGCAAAAGCAGCATCCCTAGACTTTTTTGTCTTGAGACGGGGAACATTAAGCATGTTCGACTCATCAGATCTGAGGGTTCTGGTGTTTTTCTTAAAGGAGATAGTTTCTTTAAGCTATGCAAGCATAGTTCCATGGATACACTTAAGTGTAATAAGGAGTAGCCTGAAGGAGACCCTGGCCTGCACAGGAAGACAATACAAGCTTCTGCATGCTTCTGATACATGGTCTCTTCTTGCGAGACATTTGACGACTCTGACAGCTCCATTTTGTAAAACCTGGAGACGGTGAAAATCTGATAAAGGTAAACCCACCAAGAGGCTGCAACAATAATCGATTTTTGAGCCAATAATGGCCCTTGCTAGAGTGAGTTTTTTTCAGATACGAAAGGTCTGAGACAGCGAAACAGCTTAATATAGTAGGATGCCGAGGAGACTAGACTATTAACCTGAGCCTTCATGTTCAGGTTTTTATCCAAATAAATGCCCAGAGTTTTAACTTTGCTCATGACATCAATTTTACAATTATCTATAGTAAACGTCTTGTAATTGGGTTCCAATTTCTGGAGCTTATTCTCTGACCCAATTAATAAGAGGTCCATTTTTGAGCTATTAATGGCTAAAACATTGGCTATTATCCAATAATGGATTTCTTTGTATATTTCATTAATTAATTTTTCGTCCTCCACATGGGATCCTGAAATAGGGATAACCCATTGCATGTCGTCTGCATAATTTGCAAATATGATCCCTTCCCTTTCCAGCATCTGGAAGAAAGGGATCAAAGATTTTATAAAAGCAAGGCGACACACGTGCTCCCTGTGGAACACTATACATAAGTGTGGTGGGTTGTGCCTCAGCGCTATCACTAGTGACTCTGACTTGCCTCCCCTCCAAAAAGGAGGTGATCCAATCTACTGCATCTCGAGAAAAATTAGCATTAGTCTTTAACCTGGTGGACAAGATGGAATGGTCCACCAGGTCAAATGCTGCCAACAGATCTAGAATCATGAGGAGCGATATGTGACCCCCATCCATCTTATGAAAAAGATGGGATTTAAGAGCCAGCAAAGCAGTCTCTGTTCCATGGTTCATCCGAAAACCAGACTGATAATCATGGTAAATATGATTCTGCTCCAAAAAGATGGAAATCTTTTTATAGGCTACCCTATCTAAAATCTTCAATAAGAAGGTAGTATTTGTAAATCGGTCTATAATTAGAAGCATTCAGAGGACAGAGATAGGGCTTTTTAAGTAATGGGGTGATGCCCGCATTTTTGATGTTATCAGGAACCTTATTAGTGCAAAAGAAGAGTTAACAAATTTCGTCAGTGCTGGGATAAGAATGGGAGAGCATTATTTTATAATAATAGATGAACAGGGATCACCTTGGCAACTGGTGCTTTTTAACTGGGAAATTACTTTGGTCAATTCTTGTTCTGAGATTGGCTGAAAGCTAAAGGGGGCTTGGTCAACATCCTTGTTGACAGAGGTATGTAAATAGTCCTCCAAAACTTGTTTTGGCATATCAAATTATTTTCCTCAATCACTTCTTGTTTTCAAGCTTATTGGACAAGGAAAATTGAATTTCAGTACACCATGACGCGTCTTTAATAATAGTGGCCTGCGTGGGACCCGGAGTGTGGGATTGCTACTTTCAGATTTTAAAAGGTTCTCTGCTGTTGGACTTAGCATTTATTATTCTAGTATTAAAAGAATCCTTTTTTGCAGAATATATGGCCCGTTTGTATTCTGATGAAGCTTACTTATAGGCTTCAAGGCTAACAGAATCTCTAGAGAGACAGCCAGGCGTAAAAAAAGGTTTGGTTTTTAGTAGATATAAGTTCCTTAAGATTTTCATTAAACCAAGGATTACGAGGTGCCAAAGGTTGCGTTTTATTTTTGATTGGCGTGCACTTCTCCGTTGTGGTGCCTAACGAGTTCAAACGTGTGGTAGACATGTTTTCAAGCCTGTCTATAGTACTAATCTTGCTACTAAGGGTAGAAGCCCAATCAGAAAGGTGTGTATGGTGCAGCTTGCTTCGGTTTCTCACCTTTAAAGATAATTTAGGTTGAATGGCTTTTCTTTTGAAGTAGTCAGTTTGTATTAAAAAACAAATACAAAGATGATCTGACCACGGGCAGGCATTAACCTCTAGGTTTGAAAGGGTTACATTCGTAGAAGACACCCAGTCCAGAGTATGTCCCTTAATGTGAGTTGGAACTCTAGTGTGTCCAACATATTTTCCATGACATTGGCTGTGGCATCCGTAGTACATTCCTAACCACAAGTTAAAATCTCCCAATAGAATAAGTTTAGTTTTGGGTTTTTAAAAAAAATAAAAGGAGGCTTTTCAAAGTGGCAGGAAAGGTAGAGTCCGGTGTAGGGGCTCTGTATAGTAAGCGAATGTTGAGAGTGGTTTCAGCGCTGACTGCTAATTTAATTAAAAGGAGTTCAGTACCAGGTATCATATCAATCTTACAATCCCATGTTTTAAATTGGGATTTTATAATAAGAGCTACACCCCCCGGCCCCCTACTAGAAGTTGTCATTGGGTGTAGGTAATATCTGCACAGATGTCAGCGAGTTATGCTTGTCACACCCCCAGTCTCCACCGTTCCCCTCCAGCTCTGTGGAGGTAGTTCTGTGGGTTGACTCTGAATGTTACTCTCCCCTTTGAGATGAGGATGTAGTGTGCTGCACAGTGGCAGGGCGGCCAGTTTCCCCTGCTGTAGGCCTCTGCTCTTGTACAAGTGGGGGGGGGGGCGTCTGGCTGGGAAAGGTCAGTTTGCCAGTCCTCTTTGCGGGAGCCATCCAATTATCCAGTGGGCCCTGTAGTTTTACCCTCCCAACTGTGCCATCCCTCATCCGCCTACTGTCTTTTTCCCCCCTTCATCTTTTTAGGGTCGTTGTCAGCTTCCACTTTTACGGCAGTCTCTGAATTTATTCTACATCGGCGGTCCTGCAGTTTCTTTCTTATTAGTAACCAGTGTTTGGTTTTGGGTCTCTTAGGAGGAGGCAGGGGATTTTCCAAAATAGAAATATCAGCGCAAAGTGCCTCTAGTGCATAACTCTGAGGCCACCACAACATATCCCACCTCCAGAGGTGATGGAGGCAAGGAGGGCGAGTATTTCCCTCCCCTAGTTTAGGCATCTCCTTTCCTTTCGATGGTTCTTTTCTAATCTTGCAGTGAAGTGATAGGTTATCCGCTGTGCCGTGGCACAATCCAGTTTCGTCATGACCTGGGGCTGGTGTGTGGTTCAGGTCACGGCTGATTCTTGGCCAGTCAGCAGTACATCTACCACTCTTGCCACAATATCCTTGAGCCCCTGCTGATCTTCTGCAATTTTAGAGAAAAAGGCTTAAAACTGCATCACTTTTGGCTTCTATTGCTTCCAGGGTTGGTCCGGCTCAGCTAGCCCATTGCTTTTCTTGACCCGAAAAAGCCTCTGTCTTTTCTTGCATAGGATCAGAGGAACCCCCTCTCTCTCTCTCGTTTGTACTTTGTTCGACAAGGGGAAGTGATCAATTTTGATTTTAATCTCCGTGGGGTGAGGGGGCGCTTAGCAGAAGTACTGCGATCGCTTCTCTGAGTAACCCGCTGAGTGTTTTAAGATGTTCCCCTCTTTTAGGCTTGTGCACCCCATTCAGTTAGCTGCTTTGCTCACCAATCCACCACACCAGATTGCTAGATCTTTTGCCCCGATGTTTCTGGGAGGGGGCGTAAGCCGAATAGCCATAATATTACTACCCAACAATAAGCAGTAAGGGCCGTATGGTGAGGAATTAAAGGGGCAAAGTCCTGGCTTGGGTAGCACGCCACATTGTCATGGTCTCTGCATCATTGTGTGAAGAATTCTCCTGTGACCACCAGGAACGATCAAATAATCCACTTTTATGGTTCCATGTAATAATATCCCCTTAAAAATATCGCCATGCAAAAACCACTGAAAAATTGCTGTTTTTTGGGGTGACATTATTACATGGAACATGCGGGGGACAACCCTGCAACCCCCAAACCATTTATTTTTCATGGGGAGCGGGGGGACACCCCAGGTGCCCCTGTCCATATATATGGTCACCTAAATAATGTCACCACAACCTTTGCCCGGCAACATTATATACAGCGGCAATGTATATAGGGATATTATTACCTGATACAACTTTTATAATGCTAGCTCAGAGATCAGGCTAGACACTTGTCAGTGGACGGCACACTGTTGATCCCAATATAATAGTTGGAGAGCTCACCCAGATGTAGTCCTCATTATAACTCTTACTGGTGCTTGACTGCAGAGTTCCTGCACTCTTGAGATCACACCAGTCATGCTGCCGTATTTGTGGCTACCCGTCGGGCTCCTCAGTTCCTGACTGCTCCTCAACTGCGCTTGCTAGCGCTAGATTACAGGGGGGTTTTGTTATGGAAGCCCCTCCTCTCCAAAGTAGCAACAGAAGAAACACTGCTGCAAGGACCAAAACAGCAGAAAAAGACCATAGCAACTGCTCAACTTCGCTTGTCAGCACTTCTCTGCACTAGATTACTGGGGGGTTTTGTCATGGAAGCCCCTCCTCTCCAAAGTAGCAACAGAAGAAACACTGCAGCAAGGTCCAAAACAGCAGAAAAAGACTATGGCAACTGCTCCTCAACTGCGCTTCCCATGGCTTCACTAGCGCTGGATTACATTTTCTCTTTTCCTGATCCCTCCTCTGATCTCTCAAAATTTCCAACCGTCTGCCATTAAATATTGGATCACTTCGCACTGATAAATTCTAGCAAAACAGGGGTACTCTTCTTCCTTGCCTAAAGCTCTCTCTTATCTCTTCCTCTGCTGATCCACTTCCCACCTGACACTCTCCCCTACTCTTCTTCAGCTAGAAACGTCTGCGTCATCTAGGACCCTTCTCACACCTTAACTACTTTCATCTCCATAACTGGAAGCAGCTCGCCTAAACCTCCTAATTAGGAAAATCAGACACCACCTTCCTTTCAACCACACCAAGCATCTCTTAACCACTCATCTTCTCTCAACCGGACTACTGTGCCAGTATCCTCGTTTGTCTCCCCAACTATGCTTTCTGTCCTCTCGACAAGATCATTAACTTTGCTACCAGGACTCTTTGAACTCCCTTGCTTCACACCTACTTCCTCTTACCGTCACCATGCTGGATGGCTGATGATGCAAAACGGGGCCAGATTTTAATTTCTTCTCCTGGTTCTCAAATCTATCCACGGTAAGGCACCACTATATCTATCCAACTCTAAGCCTTCTTGTAATCTCCGTTCTGCATCCTGGACTACCCTTGTGGTACCTCACCCTCCCTGTGCTTCCTCACGCTTCCACTTTCTCCCTCTTCTTGCTCCACTTGCATAGAATTCCCTTCCCTTGGACATCTGAGAAACAGTCCAAACAGATTTGTTCAATACCAAACGAATGCCTTCCTCCTCGCCTCAGAGTTTCCCTCTTAATCCATCTCTACTCTGCCTGCTAGCTAACATTGTTCCCCTGCCTCTATGCTGCCTCTGTCTCTCACTTCCTCTGCCTCCATTTTGGAACTTCGCCCATCATGGTCACGTCCCAAGCACAGCTGGCCGTACTGCCTACCTGCACTTAAAAAATACCCAATGTTGGTTGTCCTTAATTTATGTTTGCCCACTTATGTATTGTCCCTGGTGACTGTTCCATTTACTCTCCTCCACAAACTGGTCATAATGTCCCTCAAACTCACCCCACGGTAAGAAGCTCACTGCTTCCTGTCAAATCAGATTTATTATCTATTGTACGTTCTTTTGTAATCAAAAGAGCATTGTTCCTCCTGTATATAAATCAACAACCACTATTAAATCCTGTAAGAAGGATGCCATCAAAATATTTGTGTAACCATACGTGTTAAACATTGTAGTAAGGAGTGCACTCAACCAGACAATGGCATACAGATAACTAAGCCTATAAGTTGCAGGCATCTACGCTGAACCACTAGCCCCAGTGCTTTAACCCAAGAAAAAGTCCTAGCACAAAGGTTTCTAATCTCACCAACATCACTGCCAAAAGAACCATACACCACACCCCACAAGTAGGAGCCATTGCTGCTTTTTTACAGACACACAAAGGAAAAATAGACCCAGGACTGCAATTTCACAAATCCCAATCCTGTGCATCTACATGTCCCAGGACAAAATCTTATATGGACTTTTGAATACATTGCAACCAAGGAGTTCAGCAAATAAATGCAGGACTTCATATTAAGGTAGTTTACACGGCTAATTAGCACAATACTTCCTTCTGTGAAAGCAGTCACGCTCCGGACTCTTCCAGAATATGGTGTACCAGAATATGATTGCTGACCACCTCCAAAAGATAACTAGCACTGATGTGTACTTGCTTCCCAATTAAACGTACGCACTCAACATTATGTTTGAAGTCGAGTCAGGCTGCAGTTTCTAAGGGATGGGGGGGGGGGGGGGACTATAGCCCCTGGTCTTTTGGTTGTAGCCCCAGATAAAAGCTCAGTGGCTACAAGCAAAAGTCTAGCTAGCCCAGAGTCCTGACAGTCCTGACATTAACATAGCCCCGGATCTTTGCCAGACCTAGCAACACCCCTGGGTTGCACCAAGCTTGACATTCGCTGCATGTGTGAAGTTATACAAACAAAAGCTGCAGCAGCATGTGTGTGCCAAAGCAGAACTCCATCTTGCCTGAAAGCATATATGGAATTCAAAATGGAGCCCAACTATATTGGTGCAAGGGTTATAATGCTTTGCCTTCTTAAATCCATTTACACAGCAACTTGCATTATGTTGACTCATTTCATCCAACTGCATTTTGCTTCCAGACACCAAACCCAAAACGAACAGAGGCTCTACATCTCTTAAGAGGCGACATAACATGGAACACATAGCCCTAACCAACTAGCAGTTTTGTGTTATATGCTGCAGTACAGAGGACAGCAGGTGAGGAATCTGGGCATACAATTATGAGCTTAAAGTGGAAGGTACTTAAATCTTTGACAGCGATCTATCAAGAGCATGCATCCTAGCAACAGATATCTCATTTGATGACTTCCGAAAAATGGAAGCAATAATGATGAGACCTCTAGACACTGAATCAAGCCCATAATCCAGTCGACAAATCCACGTCGGCCAATCCCAGTGCTCCAGAGGGGACATCAGATGACATTCTTAAGCAATAACTGAGGTAGGTTGCAGAAACGCATTACGGGCTATGTGAGGTCCCCTTATCTGTTACACAAAAACTTTACCACAAGCCTAAAAACTGGGCATTACAGGGAAAGGAAAGTTGCCGTTTTGTAAGTGCAGCTCTGGAATGAGGCAAATTTAATGGGGACCACTGAAGCAACGACTGCGTTCCAAGGGCATCATCATTAGAGGTAGGAGGGCAGTCGGGAATCGGGGACTGCTATATGCTCCACTGCCACAGGGTGCTGTGGTGCCTTCAGAGGACACTGATCCCACACATCAGGCCATGCCTGGTCTAACCATATCAGCCCCTTATGGTCCGAGGCTATAGGCGAGTGAAGCAGCATGGTCAAAAAGTAGAGGTTGCACAGCAAACCCTAAGACGCAGCCACCAACTAGATTGGCATTTGAAAATATCAAGGCAATGATCAGTATAAAGCCGGCAGGCTGGATGGGGCACATGTACAGTCTGCATGGGGCTCTTCAAAACACTAAAAAAGCACCAATCAGTACCTGAACCAACCATTTGAGAATAGTAGAGCCTAGTTTAAAGCAGACAAGTAGGCTGGCAGGTGCTCTGCACCAGCATACCACAGATATCCATCAGGTTGCCTGGACCAATGCCAATCAAAACGATGGTTCACTTGAGAATGAATGCATATATTTGTGGGGCAGAGGGTATGCATTCTTGGCTGTAAACCCTGCCCCCTCACCCCAGCATGTCTAGGGTACTTCAAAACCATCTTGTCACCAATGCTGTAATAATGAAAGGGGACACTGCAGGCATAGAGGATGAAGGACCAGATCAGAAATCAACTAGCATCATTGTACATATAGCTACAGGTTCCACTTAGTAGCATTGTAGAGCGCACACACACCAGTCTATCCTCTAATGCACAGTTTAGGCCAAACTGAGAACATTCACGAATCACCGCTCATACACAATTTCCCGAGCTATCATTCTTTCACGGACAGCAGCATTCTACCAGCATGTATGGAGGACAAAGCCATATTAATCACCAGCATAGCTCACTAAACTCAAGACCGTACAGAGTCCATTAAAGGGGGATCCCAAGCCCACACACTGCCTCATTTTGCAAGTGGTCTTCCTCGGAGGTAGAAGACTTCCTCTTGTGCCTGTGATAATGAAGCATGTCGTACCTTTGGTAAAGGGTATTGCTGGTCGACCCTGAGCTGTTCTCGTTTGACAGCTTTCAATTTATTTTTTTATATCTCCACCTCAATGAGTTTAAACACCAAGGTCTCGGATCCACCAACGCGCATATCCTAGAAGGCCCACCTTTTTACCTGGTGTGCTTGTAGTGTTTTTGGGTTTAAATTTCCACCAAGCCTGACACTTGCTCTCAACATTAATGAAGTGGTGTTCTCATGTAGGCTGTACCTTGTGTAGCTCAGGTGACCTAATCAGGAGCTAAGCAAACAGTGACATAATCTCAGGTTTCAGGTGCGAGTTCTTCATTGGCTCTAGTCACAGTCTTAGTAGTCAGATACAGATATTGGACCCAACCAGAACACCAGTACCCACCAATCAGGCAGGCTAACTGGCACTACTATAACTGGTTTCCAGAAGATGCTACTAAGGTTCCATATGCAACATCAGCTGTGGCATCATACTCCCAGTCACTACCCACTACAAAAGACATTGGTTGTAAACGACGTTTCTCGCTACATAATTACAGGATGGGAAGAACTTAAACAGAGTGGTTGAGACAGACTTGTGAAATTGACCAAAAAAATCCTTTATTTACACGACTTGTCACCACCACATCCCCATTGCAGTCACAGGACTAATTGATGATCATTGGTCTAAAGGTTTGAAGTAGTCGGTCTTCTACGATCATTCCATCTGTGTCCAAAGCCAACAAGTAGTAGAAATCAATCTGAAGAAGCAGTCAACTACAAGAAGCATTGTGGGTAGCATGTGTAGCTCCTACATTGATACTGTTGTTAATCCACGCCTGGCAATCGTAAATTAAAAGTAAACAAAGTGTGATACTCTGGGCAAATCACTAGATGGCAGACTACGCAAAGCATGCAAAATCTAAAACCGATCCACAAGTTTAAAAAAAAAAATAGTTTGGACACAAAAATAGATACACTTCAATGTATAGAGTTCCAAGCTTTCAGTGTATGCTTTGTACATTTTTGCTTCGGTCGGTGTTAGCATTTTTTAAGTATTGTAAATAGAGGGTGTTAGTACTGCAGTGCTGGCATGGCACTGTGGGGTGCATTCAAAAGCCCCACACTGAAGTTCCTTTCATATAAGAAGCAGGATTGCAAATGAAAACCGAAGGGCCATATGAAAAAGGCCTACCTGTCATTACTCAAGGAAAAGCAGCATTTTAATTCACAAAGAAAGAAGAAAAAACAAAGTTACCCTTCACATGAAAAACGGGATTTAAACACTAAAAATAAAAACGGTTAGGCATGTGTATTTGCAGTTTAAATGTGAAAATTGCACCACTGCTAACAGGAAAAATGTCCGGGGAAAAGACAGGGAGCGTCTTGACAAAAACATAAGGTACATTATGCTCTGCACACAAAATACCAGTGACATTTGAAAAGCCACTTTTCTGTAGGCCAGAGGCAAACGCTGTTGCTGGCTGTTGGACACGTGACAAGGAACTTCGACACTGGAAGGCTGGTATCCTAGTGTTCACAACTGCAATGAAATGTGGCTTGCTCTGCAAGCTGTGGAAAGCAAAGTGTTCTTTAGACTGGCTGTCTCTGCAGGACCATTTCACGTGGCTGATACATGACCACAATGTAGCCAGTGGGTATGAAGAGGGGAGCTGTAAAGACAATGCAATTAAGGGAGCCAGAAACTCCACTTCAAACAGGTATCCCACTTCAGAGAGACTGATAAATAAAAACCTCTGGTTGCAGGCGAACCCCGTGAGATAATCTGGCCTGAAGACCGGAGAATTGGCATTTGTCCCACATGAAGACTAATAATTTAAAAGGACGGTTCTCATTTAAGGCCTTTTCCAAGCAACAATGTCAGATTTTCTTCTTGAATGTTCAATTTATTTAGATCATTTCCAGGCGATGAGATAGAAAATGCATGCACCTACAAGTTAGGGAACTGTAATGGTCAGTTAAACTAGGTTGCTGGCTGATCTGAAAATATCCCAAAGGTAAGAGATGGCAAACTGCTGAATAGTAAAATTAGGAATATGGGTAGGAAATGACATGTTCACAACAGTTAGACTATCTGTGAAGACAACAGAAAATTGCCAAACGGCTGGGCAAAATGGTGCGGACCTGTGCTGTCTGATTTAATTCTGCATGATTAACTGAAAAGGAATATATATATGTTATGGCAGTTATTAGTAAAATTATGTGATGTTGCCAGATAACTAGATTTGTGCACAAATTTAACATGAGAACAAATGGGGCTTGTAAATTAAGCTGCCGTATGTCTGCTCCAGACCCATAAACCTATTCGGACTGGGATAATGGGTTTGGGAGGAGAGCGAATGGTAACTGTCCAATCCTATTAGTGTGTCCGCTTGCAGGGTACTTCCCCAAGATTGTAAAATTGGTGGTGTCATCACTGCTATATAAGGGGGACTGCACTAGGAGGAAGACAGAGTAGCTGAAATTTACCATCAAAAGAGTGCTTCTGCAACTTACAATGTGACAGCTGCAAGGAAACACCAGAGAAGATTGCTGCGAGTGTATCTGGGTATAGCTCTATTGCTAGGAAGGCCTAAATGCTGACTGGGTCCTATGGTGGAGAGCGGGAAGCCATCCTTGAGACTGGAGTGACCAGACCCCTGCCCTATCTTTCCAAAGGGTACGGACATGCAGCTGGCCTTTCCTGTACCTTAAACTGAGGCTTTAAATGCAAGTAGACTTGAGCCCTGGGAAACCAAAAGGTAGGGGAATCTGCTGGTCTTAAATCTTTTCCTTTTATAGTGAGGGTGGAGGGGGGGCAAAACAGTGTAGATCCTTAGCCTATTTAACTAAAAATATTAATTTAATTAATTCCCTTTGGCAGAACGCTATGGGTGATTTTTGTCAAAATTCTGAATCAACAAAGCTCACTTCCCAGTGTGCGCTGAAAATTATAGCCCATGATTTAATTGGGTAATCCTTTTTTGTCCTGTTGACCCAGACCTCTTTAAGGAAGAGGGGTGTCTGTTCTTAAAATCAGTCCATTCTGTTTGTCCAACTTTCCCCTACACACAGGACTTTCAGTGAAGGGGGTCTGAGATCCAAAATTCCCCAAATCATTAAAATCTTTGTCAGACTTCCCAGACCAAAGTGGCGGGGGATCTGAAAAATATGTTTATTTTAAACCACTAGTGTGGGTGAAATCATAATTGCCATTTGTATCTGTATCAATCTTGAAACCCTACTAGCTTTTTAAGCGTGCAGGAAAATTGGAATTTGCGCAGCACTACATCTATAAATGTGTTCACTGACAATTTGTAGAATGTAAAGAATTGTGATGTGTGTTCTTTTCAACTCACTTGTGATTACTGATTAATGTTGAGACGCTCAGTGTATTGTGCCACGGATAAAGTAAAGTTTGCCATTTTTCGTGCACATTTCTATCACCTTTAATTGAAATACAAATATATTGCCAATCCACTGGCCTGGTTCTTGGGTCCTTGTTAGCTCGGAGGGGGCGGGGGGTGCAAGGGGCATAATATGTGTCTGACGTAGGGCTGAATAAAATAATCTGTTAAACAGTTTGTTGCATCACACCTTGATTTGGGAGGGAAGGAACTCACTGTGTTGAGGGTGGCTTCTCAAACTGTTACAAATTGGGGGCTCATAGCCAGGATTTAGCTGCCTATTCCCGACTCATGACAAGAACATTGTGAAAGACTATTCATTTTGATGCAATTGCATTAAGGACTAGAGGACTTGACCAGAGTTCCAGGGAGGTGAATAGGTGAAAAATTAAGATTGTGTAAGAATTGATTTGTATGAGGATATCAAACAGGAACACTGACTTTTGCCCCTGAATAAAGAACATTTTACTAAGGTGCAAAAGGCCATTGTGAAAATGACTACTGTACAAACTGGTGAAGCCAGTGAGCATCTACTAGCTACATTATTTCTTATAGGAGAATGGGTTGAGGGCGAGGCTGGAAACTGGCAAACCAGCATTGTGCAGGAAGTCGCCTCAGTAAGCAATGATATTGGCTTGAAGGTGGATTATTGCACAAAGAACTAGAGGCATTTCACATGAACGAGAATGTTTGTGAAGAACAGATGCAAATGGCTCAGCTAACTGCTCAGTTATATTTTAATTTGCTTTTTGTGGAAGAGCTTTGGCAAAATAGTGAGACTAGTACCATGAATCAGGATAGAGGCCCAGAAAATGAGGTGAAAAACACAACAGCAAGCTAGTGTGTAGAGAGATAGTTTGCTGCACTGCATATTGCATGCACAGAGGATACAGATACCGTAAGCTGCCTCCAAGGCCAATTTAATGACAAATTGGTCCTAATAGAGGGTTGGTTAGAAGGCATTGTAGCCCTGAAGCAACAAATCAAGACCTTAGAATGGGAATTGGACTCACAAAAAGGAGTTTGATAAAATACACCAAGGCATAAGTATTCGGAAACAACAGAGGACACTTCAGTTGGCAACCGAGGTAGAAAAGAAACGAAACTGACCAGAATCAGAGAAGGAATGAGCTGGATAGGCGTGTGAGACAAATAGAAGTATCAAATTGTAGGGATGAGCAAAAGAAATCTCCTGAAGGAAAAGCATTTTTAATATATATGCAGCATACAAGGCTCACAAAGGGAGAATTAATCACTTCAGCATGAGGTGCATCAAGCACAAGATCTGTTGGTAGCACAGAGCAGGGTGCATGAGATTAATCAAGCCTTCATGCCAGAATTAAAAAGCCAGCTCTCTGATTACAACAGAAAATCAGGACAGAGAGGATCAGGTGCGAGAGCCTAACCAAGGACATTGCAAATCATAAACTGACCCAGAGGAACCCTGACTAATCAGGATATGGGGCAAAGCTCCCCTCCCAGCAGGTGTCTCATGCTAGTCATTCACAACCTCCCATGTACAAATAGGAACCAACCTCATAAATGCCACCTATCCCGAACAGGGCGACATGAAGCAGTTAAACTTACCCAGGTGTAGCCCAACTAATCAAAATGGCCAGTCCATGTCTGATATGGATGTGTATCCATTTCTACCACAGAGAAGGGAAAGTGGCAGGAACAGTGTGTCCTGGGAAATAAGGAATAATACTGTAAATACTTCAGACCATGAAAACTTATGAGAAAGTCAGGGAGTTAGATTGGCTGAAGATGGGACAACAATGCGACCACCTTTCCCGGTTCGCCGATGAAGAAAAGCCAGACCCTCAGCCTAGGAGGGCATTCAAAAAACCTCTGTACATTCAGGGGAAGAGGGGTTGGGGAAATCCCCAGACACCCTGGTAGGAGGGATGAAGAACCTAGGTTCTAGCCTGGGCCTAAAAGGAAATTAAGGGAGTGTGACCCATAGAGTTCACTTTGGTCCAGGCAGGAGGAGTCCAGACCCCATGGTTCTGGGAGATATTCCCAGTCTCAGAGATAGGGAGTGCCTAGAAAACAGGGAAGGGAGTACCAGTAGCAGTTCAGAGTCAGAAGATGAATGGACTCAGTGGTGAATAAGAAAAAGACAGGAAAACAGAAGAATTAGACAGATCAAGGCCATCAAGGGCTTTGCGATCCCATACCACAAGAATGGCAAGTGTTCAGGATGGGAGCACCTGGAACTTTGCAAAATGGACTTTCTCACCCGAGTACTCCAGTTTCTTTGCGGGACTAGAGGACCAGGATCATTATAAACACCCCACCTATAAGGCATCAATTCTGAAAGAAAATTCAATACATAGGAACCCACAAGAGGCCTGTAAGTCTGCATATAACTTGCAGTGTGGGGGAGGATCAAGCGCCTATGGAGTTTGCGCAGTAGTTAAAGCGAGCATTTGCTCAGACGTTCTGGTGGGGGAACAAGAATAGCAGGGAGTTCATTACTATGTATTTCCATGCACTCCCCAAATACATGATTCAGTTGGTCAGTAATTTTCACGAGCATAGGACCCTGGATTGGGGGATTGAATAGGCCACCAGAATTATGGCGGTCAGAAGCCTGCTGTGAGCAAAAATAGTGCCAAAACCACCCAACACCCCTGCAAAGATGGCAGAGGTAAAAACAACCCCTCCATTCGATCTGGAGACTGAGGTGGCCTACAAGTAACCCTTCTGCCAACAACCAAAATGGTAGGGAGAAGGTAACCCCACCAACCCGGGGGCAGGGAGGGGAACCAGTCAGGTAAGTACTGCCAAGGGCCTCCAAACTTCCCTCAGGAGAGAAGTATTACTTTACCTCCCAATTTGAACTTTTTCCCTAGATATCCCCCAAACCAGAACTTCAAAAAACAATCCTCCTCTCTCTCTCCCCAGTTCCAGGGCAATACATCCTGAACCCAGGAATAGAGAGATTCAGGACTGAACATTATGGGGGAATTTCCAGTACCAGAGTTACTCCGGTTGAAGGGACAGTTACCCTTTTCAGGAGCAGCAGAGGTATGACTTGAGAACTCCCTACCACCCAGGCAAGGTCTCACAACTGCAGTACACGTCAAGTAACTGAGCAATGATCTGGGGCGCGCGCACACCCAGAGAGCTCAGTCCATCTCTCAATGTAACCCTGTTTCCCAGAAATCCCAAACACCCAGGTTTGATGCTCCGGGGGGGGGGGGGGGGGGGGAATGTTTGTGAAGATGGGGCCCGGGTGAAGGGGAAAGGTCAAGCCCTAGAGGAAGCTTCCTATCTCACCCGAACAGAACCCCTAGACACTCTTTCAGGCTGAAAGGTTTTTATTACCCCCAAAATGTCAGAACCCGAAGAGCAAAGGATAAGTAGGAGAGGAAAAGAAAACCCCACTGTGGGGGAACCACCGATTATCCCCTTTGAAAGAGAATAATCCCTGGAGGATTTAGGTAAGCAGACCACATCTTTCTAAAAAGAAAAATGGCTCCCAAAAGATCCCGAGTGGCACAGAGTAAGTATGGAGACCGTCTCAGAACCAGAAACTATTCAACCCCACAAATGTGAGCCAGACAGAATTGAAATGGAGGGGTTGTTCTTTCTCCAAACAGGTTCCCGAGAACTGCTGCCAGGTAACTTGGGACAGCCAAGGAGCTGGAGAAAATGAGGATTCCCCAACGACTCCTATTAAGAGTTGCACATTTTTTTTTTTTTTACAGATTCCCCGAATACGGACAGAAAATTTCCCAAGATCACACAGTGTTGGAATTCAATATAAAGAAAATGACCACCTGGCTGTCAAATAACACACTTTCTTTGCACCTTGCAGGAGAAAGAATGCCGATTTTATGGACCGGTGCAGGGTCAGTGTGAATTATCAGCTCTGTTGGATACTTTATCCCAAGCCACCCCCCTGTCCAAAAAGGCCTTTGACCCACTAAACTCAGGATGGGGTGAATGGGGAGCACCAAATTCCCGTCACGTCACTTCCAGGACAACTCTAAAATTTAGACTGGAAAGATATTTGCGTTGAAGGCACTGCAGATCTGTAAATAAAAATTGGACAGCACCGGCTAGAACATCCAGTGATAGTTGTGATTCCAGAGGGCACACATACTGGGGAACGATCACCTGAGGAGGTTATCACTTCTGATCGACTGTGTAAACAAAGTCCTGTGGACTAACCGCCCTATAAAATTAAAAATGAGTACCAATTATGTAAGCCTGAACGGTAATGGTCATGTAATTTATCAACGCTCTGAGAATGTAGAGTTCCATTTCATGAATAATCAAGTGCAAGAAATCACTCATCTCTGTAGAACAAACTGGTGATGGAAACCCTTCTCCTTTCTTGAAAATCAACCTTCCTCTCATTTTTAAAAGGCAAAACAGCCTAAAATTTTACACCAGTCGAAAATCAGAAGAAACATTAAGTCCTGCGAAACTAGATGAGGAAGAATCACAGTCATTCAGAAATAGTGTGAGCAGTTTTTCCCCTTTCAGTTAATTGAAGGGGGAGGAGCCGGTCCTCGCCAGAGCATGCCTCGAAAATGGATGGAGCTTCATCAGTTAATTATTCGGCAAACTCACAAAAGATCAGACAATTCCCACATTTAAATTGATTGACAAATGGGAAATAGGTCTGGAAACCCCAAATTCAAACAACTGCCTAGCAGGTGTATGCTAAAAATCTCCATTGACGACAAAAGCAGAGCGTAATTGTTGGGTCGTGAGAGACGACCCGTCCGCCTTATGTCTGGGCAGTTACATTATCAACCGATTCGCAATCACTTTGGACCTAATTAATTATAAAGCCTGGTCCCAACTGGGGGGTAACCCCATTGGCTTTGACAACACTGAAAAAGCATTCCGGTCACCTCATTTGCTGCCTTATGCCATTGTAGTTCAAGTGTGAGAAGAGGTTACCATACCCGGGCAGGTGCTACAATTTACTCTTCCGATCAAAATTAAGTGAGGACAGAACCTCCAACATCAGGATGCATATATACATCTAAATTCCCATCTCCAAGAAGGTTTGTATTTAAATCCAACACCTCTAGTAGAGCAAGAACACAACACCATTTGAATATTGGTGGATAACAGAGACGCTCGAAGTATCACTTTGGGCGCAACACCTTTATTGGAATGGCAGTTGATGCCCAACATTATTCTATTGATTTAGGTAATGAAATCATGCGCCTAATCCCAAACGACTGTTTCGACATCAGCAACGGTATTCCTCCTGAAGAACAAGTTACTTTCTTACCTGGTAACTTTCTTTCGATGGGATGTTCCTCTGACATACTCCACATCTTTGACAGTGATTACCACAGCTGTGCTGCTTCGGAAACCTTTTTCGGCGTAGGCGTCCTGCCTCAATGACGTCGATACGCTCCCTCGAGGACCTCCTCAGATGGCCGACTTCACCAGATGTTATATGTAGGACGCACGCGCCCGTAGCCTCAATTGTAGTTTTTTTCCACCAGAACGTGTGGCACCAATCTTCTGTCAGCCTTACCACAGAAAGCCTTGCGGAAACGGAAGCTGCAATCGCAAAAGAAATTCTGTAGTGGGGCAGGTAGAGAGGGTACGATTTGGAATATGTCGGAGGAGCATCCCATTGAAAGAACGTTACCAGGTAAGAAAGTAACTTGTTCATCGAAGGGATTGTGTCCTCCGACATATTTCACATCTTTGACAGACTCCCAAAGCAGTACCGACATAAGGAGGTGGGAAAAGAATTTGGAGATTTTAGAATGCCCAATCAAATTGCAGAATAGAGGACTGTCTTGTCAAAGACCAAATCTTGCCCATGGATAGAGTCCAGGGAATGTTTCACAAAAGTATGAATAGAGGCCCATGTGGCCGCTTCGCAAATATTGCGAATTGGAACACCCCTCTGTAGTTCAGTGGAGGCAGCCATACTCCTAGTAGAATGGGCCCGTAAACCTACAAGAAGGTCCTTCCCCCGCCAAACGATAACATTCAGAGATCGTCAAAATGATCCATCTAGACAAGGTCTGCTTAGGAACAGCCTGACCTAAACGCCTTCCAGCGTAACCAATAAAGAGCCGATGGTCCACTCTGACCCGGGACATCCGTGAGAGATAGAAACTCAAAGCTCTCCTAGGATCCAACCTATGGAGCCTCTTCTCTTCCTTACCAGGATGTGGAGGAGGATAGAATGCCGAAGAATTACCTTCTGGGTCAGATGGAATTCCGACACAAACTTCGGAAGAAAGGAAGGCCGTACCCTAAGGACAACCCTGTCCTTATGGAACACAGTGAAGGGTGGTTTCGCGGAAAGTGCCTGCAACTCAATCACTCTGCGTGCGGAAGTAACCGCAACTAAAAATACAGTTTTAAAGGACAACAGTCTCAATGGACAAGAATCTAACAGCTCTAATGGAGCTCCCATCTGGAACTTTAAAACCAAATTCAAATCCCATCCCGGCACCTGGAAAGGCGACGGTGGAAACAAACGAGTTAGCCCTTTCAGGAACTGAGAAATCAAAGGGATTTTAAAATATGAACATTCCTCAGACAAGTGCTTAAATATGGACAGCGCCGCCAGGTAACACTTAATGGTACCTACTTGTAGGACCTTGTGGGCTAAAGAAAGCAAAAAAGACAAAACCAAAGGAATGGAACATTGGAAAGGATCCACATTCTGTACCCTGCACGAGTCGCAGAACTTCTTCCAATGGCAACGGTACAGGGATTTCGTTGCGGGCCTTCTGGCTGAAAACACCTCCATTACGTCTTCAGGGAGGTCCCAATCCTTATATCTCAGCCTTTCAGATACAAAGAACGAAGGCTGAGAGACTTGACCTCTGGATGGATAACTCAACCCCCCTTCCGTGAGAGCAGATCGTCTCGGTAGGGAAGACGGCGTGGAGGGCAGATGGACATGTCTAGAAGGTCTGGGTACCAGGCTCTCCTGGCCCATGCCGGGGCAATGAGGATAATTCGGGAACTAAACCTCTGTAACCTCCGCAATACTTGCGGAATGACGGGGACTGGAGGAAACGCGTACAGCAGTGGGAAGGACCACTCCACTACGAACGCGTCCCCTAGGGCTCTTCATGGAGGAAATTCCCACAAGCAGAATCTTTCGCACTTCTGGTTGACACTGGTGGCGAAGAGATCCACTTGCGGGGTCCCCCAAAGGGCAAAGATCTCCAAAAGAACTTCCTGAGCGTTTTCGTCTCCGGCCAGATGAACTGCCGAGATCGAAATTTCCTGCTGGATGGCCCAGAACCAGAGCTGCATCGCCTCTCTGCACAGTGGGAGTGACCCTGACACCGCCCCCATTTTTGTTGAGGTAGGGCATGGACACTATTGTCCATCATAATCAGGATATTCTTCCCCCGTACAGACGGCAGAAAAGCCCTCAGGGTTAGCCTGACAGCCCGCTGCTCTAAGAGATTGATGTGGAGTCTGGACTCCGATGGAGACCAACGACCGCTGGCCGTCAGCTCGTTGGCATGAGCTGCCCAACCCATGAGGGATGCGTCCGTCACGATCATCACTTCTGGCCATGGTTGCCAAAACGGAGCCCCTCTGAACAGATTTCCTTAAACGGCCCACCACAGAAGGTCCTGGGCGACCGAGGGTGGAATCTGAACGGGGTCCGACATCCTGCCGGAAAACTGCGACCACTGCATCTAAGTGCCCACTGCAGAGATCTCATCCACAGCCTGGCTTCTGGCACCAGTAGAATGCAGGATGCCATGAGGCCGAGCAATCTCAAGAACTCGAACGCCGGGAGACTCTGGGCACATTGAAATTTGTCCACCATCTGCAGAATGTGGTGAACCCTCACCTGGTGAGGCGAACACTGGCCCAGGGATGTGTCGAGCACTGCTCCGATGTACTGGAGCCACTGGGTAGTTGTCAAGTGAAACTACTTTAAGTTGAGGAAGAAGCCCAGCCTGTGAAGGGAGTGGCAGGTGACTGATAGATGATCCAGGACTAGCTCTGGAGAGCGCGCCCTGATCAACCAATCGTCCAGGACGGGGTAGACGTGAATCCCCCCTTTCCTGAGATACGCTGCCACCACCACTAGCTTGGTGAAGACCCTCGGGGCAGAGGTCAATACGAATGGCAGGACCCGAAGCTGAAAATGTGAGTCACCAACCGCGAACCTCAGGTACTTCCTGTGCTTGGGAGGAATCTGCACATGAAAGTAAGCATCCTTGAGGTCGAGAGACACCAACCAGTCCTGAAGTTGATGGCCTGGAGGACTTGAGAGAGTAACCATCTTGAACTTGTCCTTCCTGAGGAGCTTGTTCAAACCATGCAAGTCCATGATGGGTCTCAATCCCCAGTCTTTTTTCGGGATCAAAAAATATGGGGAATACTATCCCTTGTTCCTCTCCGCTACAGGCACCAGTTCTATGGCGCCTTTTTCCAGCAGAGATTTGATTTCCTGCGCAAGGAGCGGATCCGGACTCTTCAAAGAGCTTCCCCGGTGGATTGTCATGTGGCCTCTGCCGGAAAGGAAGACAGTAGCCGTGGGCTATGATCTCCAGAACCCACACATCTGAAGTAATGGCACGCCATTCTACAAGATGCTGCGCCAGCCTTCCCCCCCAACCAGCAAACCATTGGACATGGCCACATGACTGAGCGGAAGCGGCTGCGGCAGTGCCTGAGGGCAAAGAGGCAACTGCCCGAGTGGCTTTGGCACCTCGAGTATATTGTTTTCCAACTCTGGTACTCCTACGTTGGCCCCTTTGACTGGCAGCTCCCCTCGATCTACCAAAGGAAGAGTAGTATCGAAAGGAGCCTCCCCTCCATTGCTGTCCCCTCAGCCGAAAAGGTGGAGGTTGACGCACTGCAGCGCTCAAGGACTTTGCTGCAGCTTTGGAGGTCTGCAACCTCAAGGCTCTCGTCAGCCTTGCTGCCAAAAAGATGGACACCATCAAAGGGCATGTTGAGAAGTCAGGACTGCACATCAGGAGCAAACCCCGATTTCCGCAACCACGCAAACCTGCGCATCACGGTGCTTGCGCCATGGACCGACTGACACAGTCTACCACGTTCAAACCCGACTGAATGGACTCACATGGCATCCTTGCCATCCTGAACGAGGGCAAGAAAACCATCCCGTTCCTCCCCTTTGGGAATATGTTCAGCCGCCAAAAACACAATTCCACAGAGTGAGTGTCAATCTTGCCTTTAAAGCCATACCCCCAGAAGAAAATACTTTCTTCGCCCACCCGTCAAAGCGTTTGTCGTCCCTACCAGGAGGGATTGTAGGGTACGCCGCCTGCTTTGCTGGGGCCGTAGCCGCCTGCACCACCAAACTATCCGGAGTAGGGTGTGTAGACAAGTAGCAGGGGTCACCACTAGCTGGACGGTATATTTTCGGCAAAGACTTGTTCACTGCCGGGAGACTCTCCGGAGCAGTCTAAGCCGCCGCCACCCTTCCTTCCTTGTAAGGCCATGTGAAATGGCAACACCGGGTCAGTGGGTGGACCATGGTCCAAAATATCTGAGTTCACCCTGCAGAAAATCAACAGGTGGAGCCGACCAACCCAGATATTCCATCACCCTCGACATGAGGCACCTGTACGATGAGTCAGCATGCGTACCAGGCTCAGGCCTGCCAAACTCAACCTCCAGGGAGATATCCAGACCACTGGCATCGTGCAAAGACTGACGCAGGTCTTCCAGCTGGCTATGCCCGGACAACAGGTCATCAGGAACCTCAGGAGGCACCTCTTCCTCAGAACCTTCCTCAACCTCAGAAATGAACTTCAAGGGTTGGAACAATTCCACCCTGGGAGGAACAGAGTATGGGTTGAAAACAGGCCGCACAGACTTGCTGAGCGCCTTCTTAGGAGCCTCCACAGCTCTGCGGGGTACCTCTGGCAAAAATTCCTCAAAAGGCATCGAGGGCGCCGATGAGAGTGGCGTCGACATCAACCGAGGCACAGACGACTGCGACAGCAGCTTCAAGGCCGGAGCCCCGAGGGTGTCATTCAACGGCCTCGGCGCCAATTGCTTCCTCTGAGCCAGAGCCTTGAGAAATACCCTCGACGGACATGGCGCAGACGGCGGTGATGCCTTCTTCGAAGGCCTCGCAGGCTCCAACGATCTCGACGGCATCGAGAACCGGGACCTGGAGCGGGCACGATGGTGATCCTCCTTGTCCGACATAGAGACCTCGAAGGATCTCGAAGGATCTCGGTGATCGCGGCGACCAACCGAGCCTGAAGGCGTGCGAGCAGTGGCTCTAGAGCATTCCTCGCTGGCTTCTCTCGAAGGCGGGGCCGGAACGGTGCCCTGCGATTCAAAAATCGCCAACATCTCCTTACGGAAGGTGTCCCTTTCCTCCGGAGATGAATGCTTGGTGGGACAAGCAACCCGCCATCTGGCAGGGTCCTCGGATGAGGACGGGGAAGGCGACCGATGATGGCGCTTCCTTGATTGCCTCCAAGAGGCCGAGGAATGGCAGGACCCACTCCTTGAACGAGACTCCCCCTGGACCTTCGCCGACGTGGAGAGTCGCCCCTCGAATCGGTCGAAAGTCCAGCAGACTTCAAATTATGGGGTTTGGAACCCCGACCCGCCGACAGCTTCCTCCGCTCCCGCAAGGCCTTCGACGTCATAGACTGGCATTCGGTGCAGTCATCAGTGGCGTGGCTCTCACCCAGGCACCAGAGGCAGACGTTGTGCGGGTCCGTCAGACATATCTTGGAACCGCAGTCCCGACACTTCTTGAAGCCCGACTTTGGGGTAGCAGAAGACAGGCATTTTCTCGTAGAACTTACAACATTCAGAAGAACCACAAGAACCGAGGCGTGCCGAGATTTCCAAGCGAACACGTTCGCGGAAAAAACGGAACTGAAGCTATGGGCGATAATTCCTCCGATCCACAGTACCTTCAACAACGTGCTATTGAGGATACTCAAACCAAATGGCCAATGGAGACTGTGTGCAGACCTGAGGGAGTTGAATGGGTTCACATGTCAAGATGGCCCCTTCCGTACATCAATCAGGGACTGGGCCAGATCCAAGGGTCAAAGATGTACACTGCCATTGACCTGACCAACGGTTACTGGACAGTACCCATGAGTAGGGAAGACCAGTACAAGCTTGTCTTTACCTTTCGGAGGCAGCTGTACATGTGGATCCAAACCCCCTTTTGATACATAAACTCTTGCAATGAGTTCAACATCTTCCTACATAAGGCCAGGCACGATTTTGCGAAAGGGGAAACCTGGCCTATGTGGATGATGTTTTGATCAAGAGCTCAACTGTGGAAGAACATGCATCAGAAATCCACTATGTTCCAACCCAGTTGCAGAAAGCAGGAGCAAAACTGTCCTTTCAGAAGGCACAGTGGTGCAAGACCCAAGTGAACTTCTTAGGGCACAAGATCACCCCCGAGGGTCTTAATCCGCAGGCAAAGGTGAAAACCTTATTGAAATCAAAAGAACCTACCACTCTGCGAGAATTAAGACGCCTTCTTGGACTCACTAATTATAGTCATAAGTTCATTGAAGACTACAGATTTATTAAAAGGACGGAGTCAATTGGTAGTGGGGTGCGAAACAATAGAAGGCAGTTAAACAACTGAAAAGATTCCATTCCCAGGCTCCTTTGTTAATCTGCATTGTCTTGGTTAGCATAAGCTAATCCATTCTTTCATTAATGTAAACTCTGTTTAATAGTATGGTTTGTTCTGAGCTATAATGGATCAAGATTTGCTGAGAGCCATGCAGAAAGATATAATGTATTATACTTGTTATTTTGTATAGCGGAAATTCTAGTTTCAAAGCACTAAATGTGTTCGTGTGCCAATACTAGAATGCTGAACGCAGCTGACCAGCGAAGAGATGTTATTTAGAAGAGCTGTCTTTTGGCAGACTCCCAGCTATTTTCAGCAGAGTAACCTTTGGTTACTAAAACAAATATTGAATAACTGAGAATGTCTCTTTGGTTCAGGAACGGCATGCGATTTTATGAACTTACAATGCTCATGATGTACTTGTAAGCAAACTGCTGACAAATCTACATTTTCCCTGAATATCTGTACATGACAGTATATGCTTCTGAGAAATGTATGTGCGTAAGCAAAAGCAATGATGTTTCTCTGAAATGCTTCTACGCAAGTAATGTATGTCACTGCCACTATGTATAAAAAGTGGATTTTCTTTCCAGTAGAAAAGGGGGGCTTGGCTTGTTAGTGAACATCTGGCTTAGCTTGAACGCTCCAGAGCTCATTTCACTACTCCCCTTGGGACGTGTTGAACATGAGCCAACACGTGCAAAATAAAACTGTGGTTTACGTTTACTCTGTGTCTTTTGTGATCTTATTTTATATTGATAGGTTTATAATTTTGGCTCTTACACTGCAATAGTCACCTTTCCTCCATACTTTTGGGACATTCAGTCCAGTGGGATGGGACTGGAGCACTTTTGTAAAAAAGCATCAAATTGAAAAACGTGTCCTCTATCTTTTTATGCGGGGTACTCCACGCGGCTGTAACCCAACCCTCCTTAGCTCCGCCCCACGCATTGCCCTTCAGTCCTTTTCTATCTAGGAGAATCTGTGTCGCCCTGCTTGTTGATGTAAAACCTCACTTTAAGGTTTTACATCAACCTTGGAAGTTGGGCTGCCATTATCACACACCAGGGGCGAACTGCATCACAGGAGCAGGTGCAGCCATAGTCTCCCCCGGAGAGTCAGGGGCCTTGCGTTCCATCCTAGCCTTGAAACAAGGAACCTCGGCCGAGCCGGTACTGGAAGGTCTGTGGCACGTGACCACATTCTTTCGCCCCCTTAACAGGACTGGTATCACCACGGCCACACGCACACAAAGGCTTACGGCAATACCTTACAGCCAGGACCCCCGATGAGGGACTCTCAATTCTGTTGGTGACCGATTTAGCCCCAAGCAGGGGAACCTCAGGTTTAACCCTTGTCTTATAGTCACCTTGAGACGGGCCTCGAGCTAAGACTCGGTACAGCTAGCTCCAGATGGAGAAGCCTCAGTACGACCGCTGGCATCAAAAACCACAGCAGAACTGGGGTCAGCCCTAGCCCCAAATAAGGAACCTTGGAAGAAGATCCGGTATTGGGAGACCTCTGCAGGGCCCCTGCGAGGAGTTTCCGATGCGTTTCGCTGAGCCGAGACCAAAAGGAGAACACGAAACTGAAGTGTTCTGCTCCCACGGAGAACCGCAGATATTTCCAATGCAGGCTCCAAAGAACCGCAGATATTTCATATGAGGGGTCCAGTCAGAATGTGCATTTACGCATCCTGGAAGACCACCACACTGAGCCAATCGCCCCTTCGGAAGAGAGGACTTTATTTAGCAGGGCGTGATCAACTTCAATTGCTCTCGGAAAGATCGAGCCTGGTTGAGCACTGTGAAAGGACAGCAGTACTAGCCCCTCCCTTGCTCAATGAGGGGAGCAGGTTCCACCGCTCTGAGGTATAGAAGTTTCTGTACCTCTGCTCTGAGGAAGGGCATCGCGATCTGTCGGAAGAGAGGTTTGAAGGGTGGGGTAGGAGGAAAGGGCAAGTGAAAACCCACCTAAACGATGGGCAAACCCCACCAGTCTTCGGTGATGGTTTGCCACGCCTCCAGATGGACAAGATCCGTCCCCCCACTGAAGTGTAGTGTGACCGAATGAAAAATCATTTGGTGATTTGTTGGCAGAGAGATTACCTGTCCCTGTAGAGGCTGATGCAGAGAGAAAAACCAACCACCTTGCCGCTGCCGCTTAAGGAACTACCAACAGGAGTTTCAGATCAGAGCGCACGGCAACCCTGAAATCCCCTGATCCCAGAGAAGAACCGAGACTGGGACCCTGACCTTGGTATACAAGGGGCTTTAGCTGAAGCAGCTGTCGCCAGGACCTACAAACGGGTCTTTGTTGTCCACATAGTGTGGAAAAGCTGCTCAGCCCCAAAAGGAACGTTCCCAGCACCAGTGGGCATGAAAGTTGGTGTAAGGGAGGTATCCAAAATGGCCACCGTGGACCAAGGAGGTTTGGCCGCCATTTAGTCAACACCTGAAGAGAAGTGCGTCATAGGAGAAAATAAGGCAACTGTTCCCTCGGGGGAGTCAGGGAATTTAAGAAACACTTAGCCTTGAAACAAGGATCCTCGGCCGAGCTGGTGCTGGCAGATCTAGGATGTTTCGTGGACATCCTAGGAACTGATTCAGAATTAGCCTCCAATGGAGGAACCTCAGCAGAGCCTGTACTGGAAGGCCTGTTGCTGATCACCTTTACTCCCTCGACAGAATCGGGACCACCACAACCTCGAGCGTGGAACAGTTGAGGCATGTACCCTACCGACAGGACCCTTAGAGGATCCCTTGACTCCATTGATACTGTAAATTCGAGGAACCATGGGTTTTAACCCAGGGCATATAGCCCCCTCAAGAGGGGCCTCGAGCCATGGCTCGGTGTGACAAGCACCAGAAACTAAGACCTCAGGGCATACCCTGGTAGCAGTGTGGAAAGCTCCAGAAATGGAGACATCAGGGCAAACCCCGGTATCCAGGGCCAAAGACGAACTGAGCGGAACCTTGGCACCCAAATGGTGAACCTCGGAACAACGTCCGGTTTTGGCAGGTCCTCTGAGGGACCCTCAGAAAACCCTCTTGTGCGCCTATTATGCCCTTGAGGCACCTCAGGGCAATCCCTGGTAACAGACCGGTCATGGAATGCCCTCACCGAGCAGGCTGGTCATCGCCGTCCTCATCTGCTTTAGGCTCATCCCAACGAGGCGGAAACAGAAGACTGGTCCTCCACGCCTACCGCCTCAGGTTTTAAAAGAAAAACTTAATTGGGGCAGCCGGGCCGGAACAGGAGTGAAAAGACGCTTGAAATACGTCCTCATAGGGTCAGAGTGCATGAGCATCTGAAACGTCCCAAAAAAAAACTCATCCTCAGCCGAGGGCTTAGGTGTCGAAGAGGAAGAAACTGCTCGTAAGGGACCTACCCACGAACACAAGGAGGACGTTTGCCAGGAAGGTCCACCACCGGCCGGGTCCACATAGATCAGTGGAGCAAAATCAGGAGGGAGCGAGACAGTATGAGGCAGCAGAGTCCGCGCACGCCGGTCAAAGAAGGGTGGAACGAGTTACTATTGCCAAAAGGAATGCTCCAAGCACCAGACATTGCGAACGTAGGTCTAAGGGAGGTATCCAAAATGGCCGCCGTAGGCCACACAGGTTGGGCCGCCATTTTGTCGTCACCTGAAGAGAACTGAGTCACATGCCTAGTTGAGGCAATTGCCTCCTCCAGAGTGTCAGGGTACTTAACACTTTAGCCTTACAAGGATCCTCGGTAGAGCTGGTACTGGGTGGCCTCGGATGTTTAGTTGACATCTTCGAACCAGTCTCACAATTTGCCTTCAACGAATGAACCTCAGAAAAGCCGGTACCAGAGGGAATGCAGTCCGTGATACACCTTCTTTGCCCCCTGACATGACCGGTACCACCACAACCCCAAGTGTGGGACAGTTGAGGACAATACCTCACCGACAAAACCCTCAGAGAAGGCCTCTCAGATCGGTCTACTTTAGCTTCCACAAGAGGAACTTTGGGATTCAACCTGGTACGTAAAGCTCCCTTAAAAAGGGCCTCGAGCCGGGACTCGGTACAGACTTTAGCCTCCACAAGAGGATAAACTGGGCTTAACATTAGCACTGTGATGGTGAACCTCGGAACAATGTCTGGTAGTGGCAGGTCCGTCAGAACCCTCGGAGGAATCTCCATTATGCCCGTTAGGCCCTTAGGGCACCTCAGGGGAAAGCCTGGTGACAGAGCTACAAGAAAGGCCCTTGAAGCACTCCCTTATGGGGTCAGAGTGAATATGTGTCTGAAAAATTCTGAAAAAGGCATCCTCTGATGAAGAGGCTGCCAGGAAGTGTGACTGTATGCAGAAGTGGCATCCGAGCGCACCAGTGATAAGAAGGGCGGAACGGGTTCGCCCGACCCGTGAAAACTGTTCACCACAAAGAAGGTTCCTAGCACCCGCTGTCGATAGGGTGGGTGTAAGGGAAGAATCCAAAATGGCTGCCGTAGAACACACAGGAAGACGTGCCATTTTGTTAACATCTGAGGAAAACTGCGTCACATGTGTGGATGAGGCAGGCCTCTCCACAGACTGGTCAGGGGACTTGATCGTAACTTTAGCCTCGACACAAGAATCCTCGGCAGAGCCGGTACAATGGAGCCTGGGAGGTTTACTGGACATCCTCTAGTGACCCTTCAAGTTAGCCTCCAAGAGAGGAACCTTGGCCAAGCTGGTAACAGAGGAGAAACGGTTGGCGACCTCTGCCTGTGCCCCCTTAACAAAAACAGTAACAGTAACACCACGAGCGCGGGAAAGTTGAGGAATCCACCTCACAGACAAGACCTTAACAGGTCTCTCAGTTCTGTTGGTACACCTTAGCCTGGATAAGAGGAACCTCGGAACAGAATCCAGTCTTTTATAGCTCCCATGAGAGGGGCCTCGAACCAGGGTTCGGTACACAAAGCCTCAACGGATGCCTCAGGGCGCACCCCAGTGTCTGTGTGGGAAGCTCTAAACAAGGAGACCTCGGAGTGAACTCCGGTACCCAACGCCTCAGCACGACTAGGCTGGCTGTTAGCACCCGATTGGTGAACCTCAAATCGTGATCCGGTATCAGCAGGCCCCTCGGAGTAAACCCCCAGTATGCCTATTAGGCCTGCGAAGCACCTCAGGAGAAACCCTGAAGCCCCTCCTGGACCGGGAGGACCCTGGGAAGGAGTCCCCCAGCCGGGGTGCCCTGAAAAGTAAGAAACTTACTGGGCGTTTCTTCTTTCCGTCGATGAAGAGTTGAAAATGCGATGGAGGAACTCTGGAAGATCTCCTCCCACCGACGAAGACTACGTTGAAGTGCCCGGACCGAAAGGGAATCGCAGTAGAAACACGAGTCCCAAAAGTGATCCGGTCCCAGACACTCAAAACAGACAGAATGGGGCTCCGCCCTAGCGATGAGACGTTCGGAAGAGGAACAAATCCCAAATGTTCCGGCATAGACGGAGGACTACGTGGCCGCAGAGCAGGAGAGAAGGACAACGGGAAAGAAAAAGGTCTTCCCGGTGATGCAAGTGTGTCCAGCCCCGACCGTGCAGAGAAAAGGACTGAAGAGCGATGCGCGGGGTAGAGCTAAGGAGGGCGGTGTTACGGCCGCATGCGGTACCTCACGTAAAAAGGACACATTTTTCAATTTGATGCTTTTTTACAAATGTGCTCCTGTCCCGTCCCACTGGACGGAATGTCCCAAAAGTATGGAGGAAAGTGGACGTGACGTAGGAGTACGAGTTCTTCTTGGAGACGGGGTTCTTAGATACTGGCCGCAGAGCAGGAGAGAAGGACAACGGGAAAGAAAAAGGTCTTCCCGGTGATGCAAGTGTGTCCAGCCCCGACCGTGCAGAGAAAAGGACTGAAGAGCGATGCGCGGGGTAGAGCTAAGGAGGGCGGTGTTACGGCCGCATGCGGTACCTCACGTAAAAAGGACACATTTTTCAATTTGATGCTTTTTTACAAATGTGCTCCTGTCCCGTCCCACTGGACGGAATGTCCCAAAAGTATGGAGGAAAGTGGACGTGACGTAGGAGTACGAGTTCTTCTTGGAGACGGGGTTCTTAGATACTTGTCTAACAGCGGTATTGTATCAAAATCATCCTCTCATAAGCGAGACAGAATATACTATGGAGGAAAAATTCAATGACTGCGAGAAGGCCTGCCTGGCATCTGTGTGGGTGTTGTAAAATTACCACCCATTCATACAGGGGGAGAACATTGTGGCAACTGCTTACCAACCCTTGCAATATCTACAAAGTGACAGATCCAGGCTGGGAACGTTAGTAATTCAAGAATTACTTCCTGGATTCTGTGGAGGTCAGATATGGGCAAAACAAGAAGAGTCCCCTAGAGCAAGAGTTGGCGGATTGGCATGATTGTGCTCAAAAAAACTGTCTCAAGGACGAAACTCTAATGACCAACAACAACAGAGAAATACTTAACTTCCGAACACAAGGTATATGAACAAGGCACATGTCAGGAGATACCCACCGTTAGTGTGGATTGGTGCTACTAGAATGTTGATAGCAACAGGGGAAAGAACTGGTGGCTGGCATTGGGAACACCTGGGTGAATGATACCCCCGAAACCTCTGCTGGTTATAAAATAGGACCCTAAGTAGTCCGGTTGCAGAGTTGATGGCCGTTTATCAAGCCACCCTAACTGCAGTGCAACACCAACTTGAACGGGTTAAAAGCACAGACTCAGATTATGTTAGGAATGGGTTTGTGGAGCACCTATTTAACTTGAAGAATCAAGGCATGCTTTGTGACAACAACAAACCCCTAATGCATGCCAAACTGATCCAGTCAATTGACGATCTGGTGACCTCCAATGCGATGTCCATCTATTGGAAGAAGATAAGGTCATTCCAAGATGGAGGGGCCAGATAAGGCTAGGAATGACCTGGCTGACCAGCTGCTAAAACCAGAGCTCTGCAGGGGGATTTCATAGAAACAGATTCCCTGCTGGGGGACATCCAAATTGCTGTCACCAGGACACAAACCTGTGCGAACAGCGAACTCTCGGCTGCCCAGTGGAGCAAAGATACCTCAGATGCAGATTTGATCACTGCACAGAAAGAGGACCCAATCATTGGGAAATGTTATCGACACATCGAAGACCCTGTGTGCTTTCCTTTAACAGAGTCGGACTAGAACAGTAAAGAGGATCTCTGGGTTTTGATGAAGTTTTCAATTTGTTCTAGATCCAAGACTGTTTGTTGGCAAGGAGGGCCCCATCTAGCTGTAACCAGTGGGTGGTACCTACCTAATTCCGAAGCCTGATGTTGAATCATGCCGATGATGGGGCCACTGATGGTCACGGGGGGAGGGGGGAGGTCACATTCGAAATCTTGCCCGAGGTTGCTTACTGGCCACACATGGGCCACGACTTGACACTTCCCTCAAGGGGTATCTTGCGTGTGCACAATTCCAATTCAGCTCACCCACACAGAGCTCCCCTACAAAAAAGAGGAATGATCCTGCTTTGGCCAAATTTGCATGTCGATTTCACCGGGCCAGTGATTCGATCTTCTAGAGGAAACAAATACATGTTGACCGTGACATGCTTGTTCACAAAGTGGGTAGAATGTCTTCCAGCCCCGAATTGTAAGGCAGAGACAGCTGCCGCACTAATGATCAACCACATCTCTCGCTTCAGCCTCCCACAAAGGATTGAGGCTGACCGAGGAAGCCATTTGACCAGTGATGTGATGGCGAAAATGTGGGAGATTCAAGGGGTAAAAAGAAAACTCTATATTGCCCCTACGACCCAGCCTCAAGCGGGGGGTAGAGATACAACAAAAAATTGTGAGCATCCTAAGGAGGTTTGTGGTAGACTTTGGATCCAGTTGGGACATCAGATTACTGCTTTTCCTGATGGCAATTAGGTCTACACATTCTTCTGCAACAAAGATGTCTCCATTTGAGCTCATGACTAGACGAAAAATGGCATTACCGCAGCATCTGCTCTATAGGACACAGGAGCAGACACTAATAAATGCGCCCACTACTCATGAGTACATTGAAAATTTAAGGAAACACCTTTAGCATGCTTTTGCGTAGGCTCAGCACAATTTAGAAAAGTCGGCTGAAGGAATGAATACCTATTATGATCTAAAGACCACAAAGAAAGAATATGAAGTAGGGGATAAGGTTTACAATTTGCAAAGGAATCATGCCAAGGAGCTGAAATTCCTCTCATCTTGGCGTGGTGCCTTTGAAATTGTAGATAAAATATTACCTGATGCCTACAAGATTTGCATCCCAAAAGGAGAACAGAGAAGAAAAATGGGTCCACATAAATCAGTTGAAAAGCTGTCACCACAAACATGCTTTATGACCGATTAAGGAGCCAAATCAAAGTCAAGCAGAGGAACCGTCTGAAGAACAGAAAGGAAGGATGAAAACAAATCGGATGGAAACTAAGATTAATATATATCAGGGAGCAATTTATTTGGTGCTCATGGAGAAAAAGAAAGAAAATAAAGTGTGTTTTGTGAAATGGTGAACATTTCTTTTTATACTTGTATGCTGTTGTCCATTCTATGAAAATTGTCCAGGGAAATGTGTGTAAAAAGTACTGAACAACTTTTTTTTCTTTCTATTATTAGAGAACTAACCAGAGGGAAAGCAAGTAAGAGTACCAGGGACCACAGAAAAGGAGGAAGAAAGGGAGGTGGCTGCACCACACCCTCCAACCCAAAGACGGAAGGGGAGGCTGGAGTGCCCACTCCCCAATGAAGGAAATTGTGCCTAATGAAACCCCACTCTGACCTGCTTTTCCCCACCAAAGAGACATGGAAGAACAATGGATAGGGTATGTGGGGTGCATTGAAAGGCCCAAAATAAAGTCCCTTTCACATGAAAAGCAGGATTTTTCAATACTGACACAAAAATGGGTTTGCATGTGTGATTGCAAATGAAAACTCAAGGGCCATGTGAAAAAGGCCTACCTGTCATTACCTAAGGAAAAGAAGCATTTTAATTCACAAAGCAAGAAGAAAAATCAAAGGTCCCCGTCACATGAAAAACAGCATTTTTAAACAATGTCAAAAAAACGGCTAGGCATTTCTATTTGCAGTTTAAATATGAAAATTGTACCATTGCTAACAGGAAAAATATCGGGGGAAATGACATGGTGCGTGTTGACAAAAAGTAAGGTTTATTATGTTTCGCATACAAAATATCAGTGACATTTGAACAGCCACTTTGTTTTTCATGGGACAATGGTGTACGCCAGAGGCAAACCCTCCCTTTTGCTGGTTGTTGGACACGTCACAAGGAACTTCTGGAAGGCTGGCATCCTAGTGCTTACAATTGCAATCAAATGTGGCTTACTCTGGAAGCTGTGAAAAGTCAAGTGTTCTTTAGATTGGCTGTCTCTGAAGGACCATTTCACCTGGATGATGCATGACCACAATGTAGACAGTAGGTGTTAAGAGGGGAGCTGTGAAGACAATTCAATTAAGGGAGCCTGAAACTCCAACTTCAAATGGGTGACCCACTTCGAAGAGACGGATAAAGCAAAAACTCTGGTTACAGGCGAGCTCAGTGACACCATATGGCCTGAAGGCAGGAGAATTGCCGTTAGTCTCACATGAAGACCAACTATTAATTTAAAAGGATTATCATCTAGGCATTTATCCAGCAACCATAAGTTGGTTTTACGTCATTTATGTACAATTCTTTAGGTAATATCCAGGCGATTTTGGAGATAGAAAATTCATGCATCTATGAGTTAGGGAACTGTAGTGAGCAGTTAAACCAGGTTCCTGGCTGATCTGAAAATGTCATAATGTAAGAGTTGCCGAAATGGTGAAGGGTAAAATTAGGAATATGGGTAGGAAATTACATTTTCATAAATGTTATGCTTTCTGTGAAAACGGCAGCAAATTGCTAAACAGCCCGTGCAAAATGGTGCGGACCCGGCTGTCTTATTTAATTAAGAAAAATATGTATGTTATCGCAGTTATTAATAAAATGATGAAGTATTGCCACATAATTAGATTTTTGAAAACATTTGACATGAGAACAAATGGGGCTTGTAAATCAACCTGTCATAGGTCTGCTCCAGACCCCTAAACCAATCCGGACTGGGAGACTGGGCTTGGGAGGAGAAAGAAGGGTAACTTTGTGTGACCTCTTACAGGGTACCCCCGCCCAAAATTGCAAAATTGGTTGTGTCATCACTGTTATATAAGGGGGACTGCACTAGGAGGAAGACAGCTGCTGAAATGGACCATCAAGAGTGCTGCTGCAACTGACAATCTGCAAGGAAACACCAGAAGAGATTACTGAGAGTGCATCTGGGTGGAGCTTTATTGCTAGGAAGGCCTAAACGCTGACTGGCTCCTATGGTGGAGAGCGGAAGGCCATCCTTGAGAGTGCAGTGACCAGACTTCCTGTCCTATCTTTCCTGAGGGTCCTGACATGCAGCTGGCCGTCCTGAACTTTAAACGGAGCCTTCTATGTAAGTACTCAGACTTTTCTGAGTTGTTCACACATTGGCAGCACCACTTGAGAAAAACGAAATAGTAGTTGCTGTGTGCAAGTATTTTGCTTTTTTTATTTTAACATGGTGGCCCTTTTTTGAGACAAGTGTTTACAGTCAGGGCGATATTGACTTTCAGTTTTTGTTTACGATCGTGCAGATCTTTCATCAAAATCTGTATGGTAACCGACGCGAGAGGACTTGTCAGAGAGTTTGCAGGAGGGATTAACCCACGACCACCATACAAATGTTGATGAAAGACCTGCACAATCGCAAACAAAAACTGAAAGACTAACGGCACAAGGGGAATTCTCTGTTCTTTCACAGCAATGCGACATTTCTCATTGGGCGCAGGGCATTTTATGTTGATATCCCAAGACCCCACTCCCACAAAGTTTCTATGGAAGTAGAATTGAGCCCTGGGAAACCAAAAGGTGGGGTAATCTGCTGGCCTTAAATCCTTTCCCTTTATAGTGGGCGGGGGAGGGCAGAACTGTGTAGATCCTTAGCCTATTCAACTAAAAATATTAATTTAATAAATTCCCTTGGGCAGAAAACTACGGGGCCAATTTGGTTAAAATAAAAAATTAACAAAGCTCACTTCCCTGTGTGCATTGAAAACTATAGCCTATAAATTAGTTGGGTAATCCTTTTAGCCCTGTTGACCCCGACTTCTTTAAGGAAGAGGGGTGTCTTTGTTCTTAAATCAGTCCAATCTTTGTGTCCACCTTTCCCCTAACACAGGCCTTGCAGTGGTGGGTGGAGGTACGGGGGGTCTGAAATCCAAAATTCTCCAAATCATTCAAATGTTTCCGTCAGTCTTCCCAACACAGACCAAAGCGTGTTTATGGTTGGACAGAGAGAGTATGAAAAACCACTAAATCACCCTGTGTTTATTTTAAAACAAAAGTGTGGGAGAAATCCTAATTGCCATATGTATTTGTACCAATCTTGAAACCTTAACTGCTAGCCTTTTAAGCATGCAGGAAAATCAAAATTCGCAGCACTACATCTATAAATGTGTTCACTGACCAGAGTTATATGTTTTGTTATTTTCAACTGCGATTTATGTTCAGAGAACTTTAGCGTATTGTGCCATGGATAAAGTGGCGGTTGACATTTGTTTTGTGAATTTCTACCACTTTTAATTTAAATAAATACAAATATATTTCCTGTACACCGGCCCGGTTCTTGGCTCATTGTTAGCCCGGGGGTGGGGGGGAGATCAAAGGGGTAAGATGTTTGTCTGAAGTAGGGCTGAATAAAAGAATATGTTAAACAGTTTGTTGCATCCTACCTTGAGTGGGGAGGAAAGGAATTCCCTGTGTTGAGGGTGGCTTCTCAATAAACTGTTACAACATATGCACACTGTGCAAGCATATGTAGCACTGATGTAGGATTATACTCAATCCTGGACTAGTATGCCATATCCTCAGGTACGCCCACCCTGAAGCAAGAAAAGACATCATATGGACAGATACATCACATCATATGCTCCTAGTAGTAGCATAATGTTGCTTAAATTGTCTAGCCATAAGCAGAGTACCTGCATTATTTGCCAAGGTACTTTCACTATATGTCCAGTATTGCCTTCATAAGCTAATGTTAGTGCTCCACATGCCAGACACGGCCATTAAATATCTAGGGACTCTCAATATACGCTTATATCTTGCTAACACACCTAAACATGCTCGATATTGACATATTGCCAGTTAGTCCATGGAATGGGAGGTGAAAAACAGATGCATCTCAAAGGTCCAGTGGTCCACCTAAGAAAAATCAGTTACCAGCTCATCCCCTCAAGCGAACATTCCCCAACACAAGACCCGACTTACCTTATCTGAATTTTGCCAAGAGACAATGTGAAAGTTTTATTGTGAAGTGATCTCTTACAAACATATTGTGTACGAGCTGTAAAAGGTTTTCGTAGACTTCGGATAGAATTGTAACGATGAGGTATTTATTTTCACATTTCTTAATGGTCTGTAGCACCATTTACAAATTACGATCATATGGGTGCCGACATGCCCAGTGCTCTCTACCAAGGTACATGGCATACAATGCAACCATGGCTTGACCTAGGCAAAATTAACAAAACCTGTATTGCAAAAGGCAGAAATCTAATGTGGTGTCAAAATAATAAACCGCTCTAGTAACACATCAAGGATTTGCCAAAGCAGTACTTTTAGAAATCGTAATTGGTAAAAATGTCAGGATTCATGCAATCTCCTATTTTTGGGAAAGACACAACCCCTCAGTTTCCTTGTAGTGTTTCGGTACAACCTTGGTAAGTCTTGCTTGGTTTTGCATTTCCGGAGGACCCTGCTCAGACAAAGGCTTTGAGAAACAGGTGCACTGAAAAGCATGGACAGCAGAAGGGTGCATTAAAAGACATGTAAAAGCATGCAATGTTTTAAAGGGGATGAAAGCCGTTGAAGGCGCCTTAGAAAGATATGGGCGACGTCTAGATTTTGAAAAGTTGAAACCCAAACAGTCTAAGTAGAGGTACTGCAGATAGATCTGTGTTGGAGAAACATGTGCATCAAAAGTGGCAGTGGCTACAGCTACAAAGCGGGAGTGGAGGCCTACACGCAAGAACAAATAGCAACTTTAAATTGTTTGTGCCTGGCTGAAGCAAAGGGCATGCAAATGTTCTTGCACACCGTGCTTGCGAGTACCAGCCTCCGCAGAGAAAGGGTCTGGGAAGTCTAGGAGCGCATTGAGGGGAGACCTTTGCGCATGGGGGTTGGTGGCATGCATGTTCACCTTTGCTTTTCTAAATTCTATCTCACTGAGCACTATGGTCCTGTTGGGAATGGCACACAAGTATAGAGGAAAGTTGACAGGACATAGCAGTACAAATACCAGACTGACGACATCAGCTTGCCAAAATTAGTTTATTTTATTTACAAATACATGTACCCAGATTACAATAAAACCACTCTAATGAGAGTCCAATCTTAAAGAGCAATGATTAACTGGTAATGGCATCATTGGACCGCCTGAGAGTCGCTGGCTAAGACGAATAATTTATCCAAGAGCTTCCTTTTGAAAATAAGGCCATAGTATCTCCTTTCTTAATGGCTTTCTCCTTTCTTGCCTACAACCTAAAACGAGAAACAAAAAAAAAAGTAATTAGCCACTTTTTAAAAGGATAATACAGTGCAAAATAAATTGCTTACATGTAACTCTTGCACACACAACTCCATTTGATATATTAGGTAGGTTTGATCCGGTTATGTAACAGACTGCAGCATTTACCCAACACATAATTTACTGGCACAGCATAATTGGCATAGATTTTCTTAGCCAAAACATTTTACACATGGATAAAGAGTTATTTCGGATTATAAAATCCATAAAAGATGCATCAGTTTAACATTCATAAATACAAATACAGTATTTAGTCAACATTTTTAAAATCAGAGCATACAATCATAAAAGGTATTTATACAGCCAGCCTTTACAACATTTTTTTGCACCAATGTTACTGTTTATCTATGAAACTGTCTTTCTGATCACATTTCCTTTAATGCCATACTATTCTACTATTTTTAAGCAAAAGGACAAGCAATTATAACTTCGTCATAACAGAATTTCCCAGCTTTCATGGTGCGTTTCTATAAAGAAAATACGTACAATTACCATTCGATAGTTAAATTAGCAAACACCTAGCATGCACAGTTCCTTCCCACACTTACATTCCCAACTGCTTTTCCTTTTCAGAGTCTCCATGCACTTCTAATGGATAGAGATAGATTCCAAACAATAGTGATTGAGGCTACATACAACAAATAGCAAAGGGCAAGCAGATACTGATTAAAACCTCTACCCATAAGCAGATGTACCAAATACTTCCTCCTTAGGGATTCATGCGCTGGACAAAAGAAATGGGCAAGGTCCTCAAACATGGCCCGACACATGGGACATTTAGATTCCACGTTTCTGCTCAATCTACAGCTTAGACCCCCCCCCCTTACCCTCTCCAAACTCAATGCACTGAAAACAAACTCTTATTGGTACCCTCCGAGACCTACAATAAGACCAGACAATATATTCTTTCATTTATTTGTTGAAATAATCATCATTTGTCTATTCATAGGTTTCGGGAGCTCCAGAGTCTCCTAAATATCAAAAACTCACACCACATTTTTCTTCTTTATAGCGACACATTATTTACAAGTGCAGGTTTATAAACAAAGTGCTGGTGTTCACTTGACCCCAGCATATTCCTTATATTGGATAACCAGCCAGTTTTGTCTCCGAGAAAACTTAAGCCCATCTCTCTATGTAGAGCAAAATTTGAGGTTGATGTGGATAGTCCTAAAAGCTTTTTTTACTTACCTGTAACTATTGTTGTCTGGCATGGATTCACATGCTCATGAATATTCCCAGTCGTCAGGCTGTGAATCCTCGGTAAGAGCAAAAAAAAAAATAATAATAATAATAAAAAAAAGAAACTTTTCACTTTCACTTACAAACTGTATTTCTCCTTTAAACCAATCACTGTATTCTGTCATGCTGGCTCCATCCAATAACAGTCATCTCCCTAAGCCCCTCTTGGCAGCTATCTTCAGATTTGGTAGGCATGAAAAGTGGCAGTATGACCAAGAAGAGCCACAGAGGGGTTGGAGGGAGGGTTCGCATGTGAATCCATGCCAGACCCATGCTGGAGAATAATAGTTACAGGTAAGTAACTTGTTCCTTCTCCAGCATGGGGTTGGGCATGGATCCACATGCTCAAGAATAATGAATACATAGCAGTACAACATTACACAACCACAGGAGGTGGCAAGGCTCAACAGAAGCAATTAACTCTTACCTCCGGAACAGACTCGCCTCAAGCGAACAGGTTGCATAGCACTTCCTGACCGACCCTGGTCTCCTCCCTTTAATCTCTGTCAACGCAGTAGAACTTCGTGAAGTTTTACGAGGACCTCCATGTAGCAGCACTGCAGGGGTCTAGACGGGCCCACCAGTCAGGAACGCTGTTGCAGCGATCGCTCTGGTGGAGTGGGCTTTGCCAACCGATGAGTGCATGATGCAGCCGGATAGCCACCTTGAGATGGAAGCCTTGGACAGGCCCTTCCCATGGTTCACAGAACTAACGTTCATGAAGTCACGTAGAGCTTCAGGGCACGAGTGACAGCCAGCGGGTGCAAAGCCCTTTAAGCCTGCGACAGAGGCTTTGGGATAAAAAAGCTAACAAAAGGCATTTTGAGATGGAAGTCCGACGGAACCTTCGGCATGAAAGAGGGTTGCATCTGCAGCACCACTCTTGATTTGTGGAAAGTCATGTATGGCTGTTTGCAGGATAAGGCCTGGATCTCACCTACTGTCCTGGCAGTGGTAATGACCACAAGGAAAGCGGTTTCCACAAGAGGGGCCCGATGCATAGGCTCCAAGGGGCTCTTCAGAAACTCACACCGGGGCAGTGGCCTTCACCGGTGGGAAAGATTGAAAAAATATTTTGTGGAACTCCTTGACGAGTTGGTGAGACTTCAGTGAAGATCTTCCTGGTGACCTGGTGTAGCGGGAGATAGCTGCCAGAAGCACCAGGATAGAAGCGTGTGCCAGGTCGGCCTTGGCCAAGGAAAGACTACGGAAGAATTTGCAATGCCGTGAACATCAGCGGGGTAATATTCTGTGACCGGCATCACGTAGCAAAACGCTTCCATCTGTGACCATTGCACTTCAAAGACGTCAATGCCCTGGCGAGGACCTCCTTGCAGTCTGTAGGCAACTCGTATCCACTAAACTCTAGGGCTGCAGGAGCTAAGCCCTCAGGTTCAGCGATCCAGAATCGTGGTGAAAGATTGCGCCTCCTTCTCTGGTGAGAAGATCCAGAACTACTGGCAGCTTTACCCAGAGGCGACGCTGACAGACTGAGAAGGTCCAAATACCAAATCTGCCTCAGCCATGCCAGGGTGATTAGTATAATCCTGCATTGGCACTGTGAGTGTGTTGATGACTCTTAGCAGGAGAGCCAATGGAGGAAACGTGTACAGAAACATCAGTTCGCACGGGAAGGAGAACCAGTCCCATGCTGCTCGTATGGTGGAATCTGCTGGCAAATGTCTGGCATTTGGAGTTCACCGCCGTCGCAAACAGATCGATCTGGGGCCTTCTCCACTTGGAGAAGATGCGGTCCACCTGGTCCTGACGAAGCTCCCACTCATGGCAAGAGGGCAATTCCCTGCTGAGCGAGTATGCAATGGTGTTCTTTGAGCGTGCTGGGGATTGAGTGCCCACGTTTCCTGATGTTGTCCTTGAAGATCATCACCACTTTGCCCTTCAGAGACAGAAGGAACAACTTGAGGGCTCAGAACGTTGGTATGGAAATCCTTCTCTTCCGGCAGCAACAGGCTTCTGGCGTGCAGACATCTGGTGTGGGCTCCCCAGCCTTCCAGGGAAGCGTCAGTGTTAACCGTCTCTTGGTATGGCGGGTTTTGAAACCCTGTGCCTCGGCCAATGTTGGAGCAGACGCCCCACAACCTTATCGCCTGACGGAACTTCGACGAACAGGATCTTGTCTGCGAAGCTTACAGACACCTGTATACAGCGAGCATCCAGTAACTCCTAAAGAGGTTGCATCTGTAACCTGTAGAGCTGGATGAGGTAGAAATAGAACATGCCGAGCAACGACTTGACGAGCCGCACTGTAGATGTTTTCTATCAACAGTCACTGCACCTTCCCTTGAATGGCTACTACCCTCTCCTACAACGGTGACGCAGGCAGGACAACGTATTGAGTCTGGCTCTTAACAGCACGTTCCCAATGGTGTCAAACCGGACTTTGGATAGTTGATGGCGAATCCCAGATCCGTCGGTAGCTGGACGGTTGCCACCGTGTGTCCGAGAGCCAACTCCTGCGAGCAGGCACGGATGAGCCAGTCGTCTAGGTACGGGTATACGTGTGGACATAGATAAGCCGTCATCGGTGCCAGGCATTTTGTGAACATTCTGGGGGTCCACTTCAATCCGAAAGGTAGGGCCTTGAACTGGTATTTCTGGCCCTGCACTACGAAACGCAGAAACATTTGAGGATTTATGTGAATGGGGATGTGGAAATAGGTGTCAACCAGGTCCCGCAACGTCAAGAAATCTCCTTCCGCCAGTTGGCTGAGCATGTGATACAACATGACCATCCTGAATTTCTAGGACTTTTAAGTATTTGTTCGGACGCTGGAGGCATAGGGTGGGCCTCCAGAACCCGGTCTTCTTTCTGACCAAAAATTATCTGGAATAGACTCCGGAGCCCCTGAGCTGTTGAGGAACGAACTCCATCGCCCATTAGCGCAGCATGGCTCGTACCTCTTTCAGGAGCTGAGGGATGTGGTGCTCTTGATAGGTAACCGGAGGGATACGCGAACACCTGCGTTGAAACTCCAGGGTGTGTCCCTGGGCGAGAGCGTCCAACACCCATCTGTCGGTGGTCATTTTCCACTCACTGACGAACCTAGTCTGCCCACCAAGGCGCACGCGTGGGGGACAGACATCCCTGCCATCCTACGCCACCTTAGGCCTGGGAACGGCCTCTGTAGGCTTCCTGGGTCATGGATCTGGAAGGCTCATAGTACAAAAAGGAGAAACTTTTAGAAGACCTGTTCGACCTTCCCCTGGAGGCGCAAAAAGTACAGTGCTGCTGCTGGAGAGTGCCCAAGGAACGGACCGTCTCAGTACCTGCCTAGATGGCCTGCAGAGACTCGTCAACTACCTTTCCGAACAAGTTCTCTGCGTCGAAGAGCATGTCCAACACCGTCGCCTGGGCCTCCTGCAGGAAATTTGGGGCCTTCATCCAGACTTGTCGACAATGGCAGACACCGTTGCCCATCAGCCGGAACCCACTCTAATGGCATGATCAGACGCAACTTCCCCCTTCTGGAAAAGAGCCATTGCCTCCCTCCTCTTAACGTCTGGGAGAAACTCCAGAATAAGCACCAGCTTGTACCATAGCTCCTTATTGTACCTGGCTGGGATAGTCAGTGGGTTGACCACCTTGATAGTGGACGCTGCAGTGTAAATCACCTTCCTTCCCATGTCGTCCACTTCCTTCCGCTCGCTTCCCTGAGGTACAGAAGCCGACGAGGTCGACCTAAACTGTAGCATTAACATAGTGTCCAACATACCTTGCACTTGGTCAGACCATCATATTATGACATTCAATATCAAGGCCAACAACAAAGGCTCCAAACAGATCATAGCACCTTCCAATAGGACTAGGCACAAAAGGGACATAGGGATGGAGACACTGCTCCCTTTAATCCTTCCTATTCTCAACAACGCTTCAATGTCATGTGTTCACCCCACAGTCTTAGTTGACAGCTATAATCAAGCTATTCTGAAAGCCTTGAATACTATCGCCCTGATCAAACTGCCGAAACCCAAACCTCGTGCACACCTCAAGTCGTGGTTCACGCCACACAAGAGCACTGCGTAAGGAAAAGAGAAAATCTGAGGCCCGTTGGAAAATCCATCCGTCAGAGGCGAATAAGAATAGCCTTATTCTAGCATCTCTCAATTACAAAGAGGCAATCTTCCATGCCAAAAAAGACAAACACATACTGCAAGCAGAATCAAATACCAAAGAGCTCTTTAAGATACTTAAAGAACTAGAATCTCCTGCAGTCCTACCCGACACCTGTAGCAATGACAGTACTTGGTGTTCTAACATTCAAAAAGCTCTCCAACAAAATTTCATCTCTACAAACCAAAATCGATGCAAAGAAAATGCAGTCTACTGGCCGATTCGCATATCAGGAACCCCACTATCACTACCCTCCCACCATCACACACCTCCAAACCATGTCGCTTTTTGCCACTATCACAGAGGTTGAAAACATCAGTAAACTTAAACCATCCAATTGTCAGGGCGACGCATGCCCAGCTACCATCATTAAGGAGGCTAGCACGAATTGGCACTGTTCATCAAAGCCTTCATTAATTCATCTTTCAACACAGGTATCGTCCCAGATAACCTTAAGGCTGCGTGGGTCATCCCCTACTCAAAAAATCATCCCTAGACCCCAGCAATCCTGCAAATTATAAACCCATCACCACCGTCCCCTTCTTACTTAAAATCTTCGACCGAGCAGCCTACTTGCAGATCCAGGAATATCTTGACTCTAATAAACTCCTTGGCCTTAGACAATCGGCTTCCGAACAAGGCACAGAACTGAAACTGCCCCAATCTACTTAAAAACTCAAATTGAAGACCTTGAAGACAATGGCAAATTGGCCCTCATACTACTGCTAGATTTATCAGCAACTTTTGATTTGGTCAATCATCAAATTCTACGTCATCTTAAATCTGCAGCTCACTTTTCTGATGCAGCCACTACTTGGATCAGATCCTTTCTGGCTAACTGATCCATGAGGGTCTTCTCCCTTCAGCGGCCACTGAACCCTCGCCAGTCTTGTGTGGGGTCCCTCATGGATCTTGTGTTTCACCTACTCTCTACAACGTATTCACAAAGCCGCTTTTCGATATTCTTGACTACTTGGGTGTAACCTACACTAATTCCGCCGATGACACCCAAATACTCATTCCTATCACTGGTGACCACACAGCTGACACCAAAGCTATAAATGATGTCAATCAGGTCATCCAGGTTTGGATGGTACAACATGGGCTTTGTCTCAACGATGAGAAGACTAAGTCACTCATCCTCGGTTCCCATTTCAGACTCAACAGACTAGATCCCGCATTCAAATCCTTCATCATTCATGGTAATACCATCAAGGTATCTAATGATACCAACACTTTAGGGATTTATCTTGACGTGACCTGGTCTCTCACCAGACAAACTAACGCCGTAACCTCAGTGTCTGGCTACACGTGTAAACATATTACAGCAGGTCGACCATTCCTTACCACCTCCAACTGAACCACCCTCGCTAGAACCCTGACTATGTCTAAACTGGACTATTGCAATGCCCTCTACCTGGGTCCTAGTCAAAGGAACCTTAGCAAGCTAAAGGTAACCCAGAACACTGCCATTAGGGCAGCTCTAAACATACCAAGGAACCAGCATATCCGACACCAGACCGAGCCTCCACTGGCTTTCGGTTCCCCCAAAGAATCACCCTCAAAATTCTTGCACTCACGCACAAATGCCTAGCCAGCCAGGCACAGAATATCTGGCCACACGATTCTCTCCCCCACACTTTCACCCAACCACACAGATCAGCACAGGCTCACTGCCTCTCTTTGCCAGGGTTCAAGTTTCGGAAAGCTTGAGGATCCAGTTTCCCGTTCCTTGCCAACAAATTGTGGAACTCCTTGTTCAACCCACTCAGATCCAAACCTTCTTTCCACTTATTCAAGTGCAAAGCCAAATTGTGGCTCCTAGTACAGGACTAGCAAAATCTCCACATGCCGCAATGATTGTGCTATCCACATTGCTCTATGGTCGCTTCACCTTTTTAATCTTCATGTTGGCTATCGTGCCCCTTAATTTGTAATCATCGTGTAAATCTCTAGTAAAAAAAAAAAAAATACTGTACATGTACCTTATATGTAATCTGCAATGTTTTGCTGTTTGTTTTTTACTATGTCTCTGTAACTTCAAGAAATGCACCCTGATGCCCTTGGGCCAGGTGCACTTTACAAATAAAATACAAATATGGGTTAACCCGAACGCTTCCTCCTGGTCACCGATACCACTGAATCTGGCAATGGTTGCAACCCTCAGGCACTTGTGTGCAAAGTCCGGCACCCGATACTACTTCTCCAGCCTATCCCGTTTGGCTGGAGCCATGCAAGGGTTCTTCATGACAAGGCACTCGTCCAACACATCGTCCAGAAAAGGCTCCACCATGATGTTCTTCCTCTTAACCTCGCGCCTCTGGCATAAGAAACCCTCCTAACAGGTTTTCTTCAGGCACAAGCTGAATCATGGGGTGGAACGACCCCATCTTGATGGTGGGGACACCCTAAGTGGCTCATCCAGATGCAGAGATTCGCCGTCCGCTGCGATCTACTAGTTATAGTCCATAGCCGTATCCGTCCCCGTGCCTGGGTCTCCTGGGCGAGAAAGGCCTGACTTGGATATGGAGGCTGAAATGGAGGCGTCGGATGACACGTCTTCGTTGGAGGCTGAATAGAGGCCTGGGGGACCACTGGAACCGAGCCCGGTTGCATCCTCTTCTGGATCTCTGACACCAAGGTGTCAAGGGTCGACAATGTCCAGAGAAATCCCTTGGCTAAGCTGGTGGGATCGCAAAACTAGGCCCGCACCATCATCGTCGTCCTCTTCTTTCTTCCACATAGACCGTGCACAAGGACTTCAGGTCCTCCTCATCTGTGGACGAGACCTCCGTGGCCTGGGAGGGCTGTTTCGGGGCCTCCATTCCCTGTTTTTTCTCCCCTGCGGGGCTTGAACCAGAGCCCGAGCCAGTTCCGCCCCTTCTGCATGCCTTGGGGCAGGGATATCTTTTGTGCTGCAGGAGCTACCTTCACAGTGTCAGCTCCCTTAGCCACCATCGTCAGGGCAACTGCCACCAACTCTATTGTCGACAAAGTCTTAGCCTGCGCCGATTTGGCCTGCTTGGCAAGTTCGGCCTTCTCCTCCGTCCACGGCTTCAGACTTCTCCCGCAGTTTAGCCGGGGTAGATGATTTCCTCTTTGAGGAGGAGCTCAATTGCCGGTTGGCAATGGAGATTGAGGGTGAGGTTGAGTGGGCCCTATTCACCACGGGACCTGCTTCCGGACTTGCAGTTCTTGGCCTAGACCCTGTGGATGAGGCGCTCTAAAAGGACTTAGAAGACCGCTCCTCGGAGTGGCCGGTCCTGGGGGAGACATGACTCTGCTCGGGGCAAGAGTCTAGGCCTTAGCGTTAATGCACGCTGCCAGTTTACTGTGCCTGTCCGTCATGGTCTTCTTAGAGAACCGGAGGCATATCTCGCACTCCACCTCCTTATAGCCCGGGTGCAGTAAGCAGAGGCATTGAAGGTGCCAGTCTTCCACAAACACATTCCGCAGTCCGCACTTAGTGCAGGGCTTGAAGAGGGACATTCCCTCCTTCTCCTCGATCATGGTCGAAGGGTACGAAGTAGGCCTGATGGCCTTCTGAAATCTTTGACGATCCGTGCCCTTGAGGATCGCCGAAATTCACCGACAACGGATCCCTGCTGTCGGCAGATGAAGAAAAGAGCAGACAGGCTCTTTTGGAAAAAAATAAACCTTTTTCCATCAAAAACACAATGAAACATAGCAGTAGCTCGTAGAGCAAACACAAGGACTCCCAACACTGAAGCGTGCAGCAAAAATCTGGAGAAGGCTGCCAGAGGAGGGGCTTAGGGATGCGACTGTCATTGGATGGGGCCAGTATGACCCAGAGGACAGTGATTGGTTTAAAGGAAAAATACAGTTTGTAAGTGAAGGTGAATCTGTTTTTTCTTTTACTGAGGATTCCCAGCCGGACGACGGGGAATATTCATGAGCATGTGAATCCACGCCAGACCCCATGCTGGAGAAGCACCCTTTTTTACAATACAAAGGGGTTGCTGCTTCATAAACCTATAAAAACTACCAATTGACTCATGAGTGAGGCCTGCTTCAAATATGTGCATGCTCAATGCATTTCTCCTTGGAGCGCACACCAAGATGGTCAAAATGGGTCACTCTAGGAACCTCTATCCATTCACACCAGATTTTAGGGAATTTCTAAGAATGTCTTCCCACAGAACATCATTACTGCTGATTGATTTGGATTAACCTGCAAGTCTAAGTCCCTCATGCAAGAAGCAAATTGATTAACCATAACCCATAGTGCCCTCCGAGTCCTTACTATTAGGACAGTGTTGTCTGCATAGATTAGGACTGGTATTGACAAGGCACCCACCCTAGGAACATCTGCATTGCATTCCATCAGCTTCCCTGATCGATAGTTGATATACATGGTGAAGAGCAGGGGTGCCATTACTCCCTAAATTAAATGGGAAACCATGTTACACACAGTTCCCCTGGCTACCAGATCGAATACAAGCCTCATTTCTATGCAGGATAACCAAGCTGTCCAAAATATCTGGTGGGCAATTATATGACCTGAGCATGTGCCATAATTTGTTCTGATTGACTTTATCAAAGGCTGTGTTCAGGTCCACGAATGCAGGAAAAAGAGGTTCCCGTTTAATATTCAGAGTGTGCAATTATAAGATAAACGTTTAGACACTGCTCCATTGTACCCAATTTAGGTCTAAACCCCAATTGGATAGGGGATAGGAGCTCCTGATTGGTGGCCCACTCTTCCAATTTATAAAGTAGACATTTCCCAAACATTGTAAAACCAGTATTTAATAGAGAATGGTAAATGCAACTCTGGCATACACAACTCTATTTGATATATTATGTAGGTTTGATCCGGTTATGTAAGGTACTGCAGAATTTACCCAACGCATAATTAACTGGCACTGTGGCGGAGCAGCCAGGCTGATCTCAAGAGTATATGAGCAGTAGCAGAGATTACACAAAGGTACCACAATTACTGTGACTCAAGCAAACACTGACTCAAGGTTTCAGGTAGAAAGATATAAGTACTTTTATTTTTAAACCATTTGTTATAAACACAACACTTCTATATACTACAACTAACCAATTCACTTTGTACAATATGTCTCAAGGTAAGTAACCTGTGTTTGAATGAACTGGTGTTACGAACAAAACACGTTACCGCGAATACGATTGTGATCACTTTTTGACATTTCGGTCTACTAAATAAACGCGTACCCGTGACATGAAATGCTACCGGGGAAAAACAACTTAGCACCCGAGATACCCAGAGGGAGTTGGAGGCAAAAATCACAGGCAATATTTTGGTTAGGCAGACAGAATCGAGAAACGCACAGAGACAGGAGTTCAAAAGTCAAAGGGCCAGAGCTAGGGTCAAGTGACACCGGGGGCCTATTGCCGAAGATCACACAGTTCACGATTCAATGTAGCCAAAAGTACTTCGATATTGTCAATGTTCGGAAGCAAAAGTTATAAGAAGGAGGGAAGACCAGGGCAAGCCTTGGAGATAAAGACAAAGGGTTCACCCAGTTTCCTCAAGCAGAACACAGTACCTTATTCCAATGGTTCATCTGGTGTCCTGGCAGTTGTTCCTGTTGGTTTCCCGCAGACCCACGGTTCCTAGAGCTTCGTTGTGAAGGAGGATGTCGAAGGAGGTCTGCACCACACAGGGATGAAGCCGGCAGCAGCGTCAATGGATAAAAGGTGCACTCCTTAAAAACAGGAGAGGATCTTCAAATAACTATCCGGACCACTACAGCAGCGTGCAGCAATTTCGACCAAGGAAGAGGATCCTCTGGCTGTGGAAGATGAGCTGGTTATCCCCACCAGGATCAAGGGAAGACGACTCCAGACTAGATCTTCTCGTTGAAGGGTAGATAGCTCAGGACTGCAGCAGGGCTTCACCGGGACGGGGTAGTTGCAGCAGCTGTCGTTCTCTCCGCTTCTCTTCGGTTTCTTGTAGTTCCAGTGGCGACTCTCCAACTTCTAGCCCATGAGACCTGCCTTTTATGCGCAAAACCCTCATTCACACAGCCTGGCTGTCAATCATCCAGCAGGGGGGTTGTCCAGCCTGGACAACCACCTCAGCCAATCATGGCAAAGTGCGACTTGGATTTCCTAGGATACCCTGTGCAGGGGGTGACTACACCCCTCCCCTCACATTCAGCTCACCTAGACACCCAGGCGCCTGGTGGAGGGCTTCTGAGCAGAAGCCAGCCAAAAGACGGTGAACAAAGAAGGCGAACCCAGTTTGCCGCGCAAAGTAAAACACAAGAAGGACTTCAACAAAAAGAAATGGCGAATAAACCCAACTGGAGCCAAAAGAGACGATATGGTCAAGCGGTTTTATGTTCGAGGCTAATATAATAGCCAAGAACAATACCACGTTTATCTAATATAATCGTGGTAGAAAGGTTAGGGTAGATGCCACTGCCGCCAGCCAAGTCTAAATGTTAAAAAAGCGAAACAATGCTCTAGGAGGTACAGATAAAAAGGGATACGGATTAACCCTTTCCAGTACTCCATGGAAGATGGGGTGTACTGGATCTGTGGTAGATTGACTACGTAAAGTTAATGGCAACTTTAACCTTTTCTGGGGGACTGTAGTCAGCCTCAGAAATGGAGTCGGGGGAAGTTTCAAAGACAACCCTGTGCCATGGCACTGAAGGTGCTGTGTGACACACAAAGAAAGGGGGTACTGAAGTGGTGTACTTCAGAGTCCACAATCACAAAAACAGAGAAATACACATGGCAAAACACAGGTAAGAGTGGGGGAAAACCTCACACTTACCAAGTGGAAAAAAATAAACTCCAGAAGTCCAGCAAAGCTGCTGGGGGACTCACTAGGTGAGGGAAATTAGCCATAAATGAGAATTCTCCCTAACACCGGTTGCTGGTAATCGAAGATCGCAGCATTTGGCTTCAAGCAGTAACTGTCTGTGCCAGTTCTTAGGGATTGCCATCTGGCTAGGGTGTAAAAGCCCTGGCTTTTTAACATTTTTTATTAATGAATAAAACTCGCAGAAGTACCCATTCTCAGAACGGTTTCTGTAAACAAACATGGTAACAATGATCCTGTCGGTCACTGTTCGCTTATCGCTTGATGTGCTTTGCACCCTGAAGTAAACTGCACTGAGAATGGGCATGTGTGGCTGGCTGACATACCCCGGAGCAGATTGGGGGGTGGGGGAGGTGGGGACGCCAGAATTGGTGTGCTGCTGCATACTGGCACCTTCTGCGCTCTCTCCCCACATGTCGCCTCACCGTGGCGTGGCGCAGTTTGTTGAAGTGCAAATATCTTGGAAACCGTTCATCCTAGGGATTGGTCCTCGAGTTTTGTTGCTCGCGTTGGGACCAGTCCTTGTACGACTACATTGATGTTTCAGACAATCACCTCATGTGTGGGGAGGATGACAATCCGGGGGAAGGGGTGGGGAGTCCAAATGTCATGTAGCTAGTAATGTCCAGAGTGTCCCAACAGGCAACTATGCACAATTTGGTGCAAATGGGTGAAACAGTGTGGAATTGTATAAGTAACAAAATCATGTTGACATGGATATCTATCTCCATCTCTTTATATATATTATGGTGATAATAGAAAAGTCCATTTGAGCCAAGTCACACATTCCACAACGCCACCTAGTAGCAATCCCTGGAAGTACACCTCCAGTACTGAGCCACAACAGCAAGGCATTTTGGGTATGCAAATTAACTCTCATTACAGTGATCCCCAAAGAGGGTAGAGACCCCGGGAAGTGCGGAGCATATCGGCCGATATCCATGCTAAATAGGGATGCCAAGATCTACACTAGGGTGATAGCCACGAGACTCGACGGATATATGCCTAAATTGATTCATTCCGACCAAGTGGGGCTTAGTCAGGGGGCAGACACAATGAGGAAGACACTACACCCGTCCATTCTCTCGGTAGACCCAGAGAAGGCTTTCGATCAGGTGAAGTGGGGTTTTCTCAGGGCGGTCCTTGTTAAATTCGGTATTGGGGAAAGGCTTCTTCGCAGAATCATGGCGGTGTACACATCTCCAATGGCTTCAGTCATGGTGAATTTCCTCACAGTGGTTCGCGTTAAGGAGAGGTACTAGACAAGGATGTCTCCTTTCTCCTACGTTGTATGCTATGTCGATAGGACCGAAGGCCCAGCGGATCAGGGACGACCCGGGGGTGGGGGGTATTACATTGGGAGGGTGAACTATAACAGTTTTACATGCAACGATATGTTGCAACATGTGAGCGAACCCCTAGTCCCCATACCGGCTGCATTCGGAGTGATTAAACACTAGGACCTGGCTGAAAATTATGAGATCCAAGTCAGTTCTTTTTCACTTGGATAGGGAGAGGGATGGGGATATTGAGAGGTTCAAGCCACTTGGGCCGGATGTTAGCCTCTCCACATTGCGATACCTGGGTATCAATCTAACGAGAGATCTTGAGAATTACCCCACCCCCCACTCATGCTTAAAATAAAGGCAGACCTTGTAAAATGGCAAAAACTAAATTTCATAGTTGGGTCGTCTTAATGCTTTGAAAATTATGGTCCTCCCGAGGGTTCTATATCTATTCCAAATGCTTCCTATACGGATTCCCGATGGGTTCTTTTGTGAGATACTGGGGAGGGGGGGGGGCGGGGTGGAGTCTCTTCATATGTTCCTTTGGCAGGGGAAGAAAGCCAGAATCCCCAGGGCAACCTTGACTTTACTGATGAAGGGCTGGGTGGGCCATCCCTGATGTGTGGCTTTATTACAAGGCCGCCCAACTTAGAATTCTAATCCCTCACTTGCGACCCCGGGCAGATCAACAATGGGTGGCCCTTGATAACTTTCACATGCGCCCTGCTATAGTTGGGGAATGGCTGTGGGTGCCTAGAAATCAATTGCCGAGGAGAATCCCGGATCACCCCATTCTGGGGACGATATGGGACATTTGGAGAAATGGGGCGAACATGAAGGGGGTCACCACGTGGCCCTCTCCTTTGGGTCACTTCTGGGTGCCGGGAATTAGAGGCATCATACCAAATCCAGAAAGATTTGATGTGGTTTGAGGCTGGTCTAGAGGGGATAGGACAGCTTTTTAGTAAGGGCACCTTCATCAGCTTTACGGACCTAGAGGAGGCCCTGGGCATAGGTACAATATCAGAATTCCTGCACTTGAAGCTAAAAGGAGCTCTCACTTAGCCGACTGTCAGGGACAAGACAGGGAAAGATCTCGCCCCTTCTCAAATGTTGGACAGGAGCACCGAAATTAGAGGGTTGATATCAGCCATGTATGGGGACCTGGTTGGGGTGGAAGGTGGATCTACGGAGACCTTGAGAGGGCGATGGGAAAGGGACTTAGGGGTTGAAGTGGATGAGGACTTCTGGAGCAGACTATGCAGGTGGGGTTAAGACGACATTGTCTTGCCAGTATAAGCAGCATTCCAACAAGCTACTCCACAGGTGGCAGTTTGACCCGGTCTGACTGTCGAAGAAGTTTCGCACTACGAGTCCTAAGTGTTGGAGGGGCTATGAGGAGGGATTCGATTGATTGCATATGTGGTGGTGCTGACCCCGATGCAGGTATTCTGGGGTGAGGTCCTTGGGTGGACCAGAGAACTGGAAGGAGTACCCAGGGATAAGAAACCCCTGCTGGCCTTGTTTGGGATGGAGGAGGTTGACGGAGAGTTTTCTAGGCTCCAAAAAATGGCAGCATCCCTACTGTAAAACAGGGAGTTGGAAGGGGATGGTTTAAGTTTGTGGTGTGTTGGCTTGTGTTTTTGAACCTGTATTGTTCTATTGTAAATTTACATCCTTTCTCAAAACGAAATAAAATCAAATGTGGGGAAAACAAAAAAGCCATCTGCTCGTCAATAGGCGATGCCTGCCTCTGTGGGGCGAGAAGGGAGGATACAGACAAATGGCGTCTGAGTCAGGAGTTGGGGGAAAGCCAAGGTGCTTCCTCTACAGGCTGATCTCGACCCAATCTGGGCACTGGTCAGGTGTGTCCTGTCCAGAACGATTGTCTTCTTGGTCATAGGGCTCCTCATAGCAGTCTTCAGGTTCCAAGAATTAAAAAACTTGGTAAACTAGGGCAGGGATCCTCCTCCCTAGGTCTCTTAGGGGTGATGCATTTATCTGAGAAGTCTACAACTGACAGTTTGTCCATATAGCCATCAAACCTCACTCTGGTCCATAGAAATGAACCAGAGGGGTCAGGGGGGGGAGGTTCTCCAGGAGGAAACGGGTCATTAGAAGGAAGGGCCTTAGCAGACCAAGTCTTAGAGAGGGGCTGGGACCCTTCTGAATACTCCTCTCGACGAGTGTGTGGTTTTTAGTCTTATTTGCCGCCAAAACAATAACTGCGAGACTCTCACGTAGATCCGGTGGATTGACGCGCCTGTAGGCGTCGAGGTTTTCCGCTCCACCAAAACCTTTCGGGCTGACGCAATCTTAGATGGCGCGTCAGCTCACATTTGTTTTTATTGCAAGAGACGCCCTTATGGGTGGAATGCCCAGACGCATGTCGAGACGACGAATGCAGGGAGGGCGGCCGATCAGGAGGATCAGTAGGCGTTGTTGAAACCTTCAGCGGGCCCGTTGGCTGGTGATGCTTTCTCGACGCTTCTGTCAAGGAAGCTCATGGGGTTGAATGTTTAGCCTTCGATGGTGCAGGTGTTTTCCTGTCACCAGGGTGTAATCTCCCCATAGCAGTGCAAGCGGCCTGCCTGTCGGGCCAGGCAACTGGGAACCAGATTGTTCCGCGGAAAGGTCTATGACCTCCACATCAGAGCCATGGCTGCCGCTAGAGTCCTTGCTTTAGCGTCTTTGGATGGCAAAGATTGCAAGACTTGCAGGACTGCTCGTCCTGTAAGCATCTATTGCACATGCGATGGGTGTCCTTCCAAAGGTATTTTCCGTTACAAGACAGACAAAATTCAAAAGGAGTCCTCTCCATAGCAGAGGTAAGGGGCGGCAGCCAGATCAGAGGGGGAAAGAGGCGAAAAGGAAATGCATTCTCAGAGAATCAAACCCCGGGGCCCCACTCTGCCCACTGTATAGGCAGGGCCGGAGGGCCGAGGCCACGTGGTCGACAGTGTCAACCGATGCACCAATCGACAAAAGCAGTCTTTGGCGAAGGGTTCCACGAACAGCCATCGAAGATGAAAGTCGAAGACTAGACGACCATCGGTGGTGGGACAAAGACATTATTAATTTGCAATATATCTCTTTCGAGCTCTGCATAAGGCGACCAACTAGTTGGGCGGAAAAAAACAACCTGGGGCACCACGATGCGTGAGGGATTTTGGGCACACTACACGTCACGGATAGTGTTACAAGCGCGCCCATGTCGACGTCCCCTTTTGATTCTCGAAAGACCAGATGGAATACTCGAAGATTATCAACAGATGTTGGACTATATGCATAGCATGCGATTCTAAGCAGATTCACAAGCATCAGAAAATTCTTTACACTGATCAGCAAGCCGCCCTTCGGAACCCCCCCCCACCCCTCCCTTAATCACACATTTCTGGATGGTGTCGTTACGCTCACCTGGCTCCCACAGGGGCGTCGATCGGACCCGGACTGCTGCAGTCTCCACCCATGTGATGCGTAGTGCAGCGATGACTGACTGGATCTGCCCTCCTAATCTTGTCTGCTTAACCCGTAGAAATATTCTCCTGCAAGTGGAGAGATGGATTTAGCCACTTGTGGATTCAAGTGATGGCACCCCCACAGTGCTCCCCAACTAATCACCTCCGAAATGCCCTCACAGCAATCTCACCTTATATTCTTGAAAGAGGAGCTCTCCATCCTGCGTGGATTTGCAGGGGCGCGTCGATTCCAGTTACTTCACTGGTTTGAAGGCTCGGGAGAGTTCCGGAGAGTATGGACTCGGAGGTTCCTGGTGAGGACCAGCCCGTATTAAGTTCATAGAGTTCAATATGTCTGATGTTCACTCTTGTTCCCCCCTTCCTTTCTTGTCTTGCAGCTGGCTCGTGAAAAGATGCTCTTTTGGCAGCTGGTGGCGCTCAGATAAGAGTCTGTATTACCCGGCGCTGTACGGTAAATGTTGCACGAGGAAAACGTGTTTTGTCTCTCTTTACAGATGCGGCACGTGAAAATATGGAGAGTCACAAAAGGATGCCTGCAGTGGTAAATCAGGTAAGTCTATGGTGGTAAGAATTATATTTGTTGGTTCCCTCGGCTCACCTTGTGGTTTTCTTTTGTCTCCTAGGTGCCGAAGTTCGGCGAAGAAATGATGGAGGCAGCGCCGACCCGAAGGATGCTGTGAAGACTGGCGAGTATGGCGCGGCGCTGCAGCTGGAGGTGCGGCTCGTGCAGAAATTATGTTCTTTACAGGTCCGGAGAAAAGATGGATACAGAATCAGGTGTGGAATAGAAATAAGTTTGTTTTCTAACCTTGTCCCTTTCCTCGGTTTTAGGAGCTCCGTATTCGAGGTGGGCGTGGCAGAAGACTGGATGCAGGCTGCAGGCACGGTGAGTGTTACGCTGCTGGATGCAGAATAACGCAAAGCGTGTGTTGCTGGTCGGGTGTGGTTTAAATAGCCTCAAAAGTAGTCCCAGGTAAGAAGTCCCTAGAACCACACCCGAGTAAAAAAATAGTCCCTGTAGAAAAATAGTCCCTTTCAGGCTTCATGTTGGATCGGAGTCATCTGCAGCATGGTCTGCCTGAGGTAAGTAATGACTATGAGCCTGGCGCCGTAGGGGCCATGACTGATTCCTACTATGAGCCTGGCTCCTAAGGCGCCAGGACTGAACCCAGATAGCCCCTAGCCGGGGCTGCTGAGGTTTTACTAAATGTCTAGATGCCTGCTCCCGGGGCTGATGGGCTTGGTCCGGATGCCTGGGGGTAGGCATCATGACAGGTGTTGGGGCCGTCAATGATTATTTCAGTATTTGCCCATGTTTCTTCTAAGGCCATAATTACCTATTCCTAATACAGATCCACCATCCAAATCAAATAACTTCGCTAGTGCCTCATATTTTTGACTGTAGTGTGTTTGGTAGCCAGCCCACTGCATCACACATCAAAAGACCCATTTCTCCCATCAGATGCAATGGTCATAAGACTAACTTTCTTAACTCCATCATAGCCAATATCAATTTCAATGTTTTCATACGTACAGACCACTGCTCATGTTGGGCTCCCTAATTGTGCAATCCTTTAGTCTATTTTTAGCAGTGGGTTTTGAATTCCAGACAGGCAACTATCAATGTTGTTAGGTTTAACAGTTAATAGTTTAACAATCATATCCACCTTTTCTCAGTTCACTCAGCCTCCCCACTTCTTGGTCCCAGTGCCCGCCTCACAGCCTTCCCATCTGCATTCCGATTGGGCGTGAGGACTGGGGCTTTGAAGAGGGTCATATCCCTCGGTTCATCCTCACGGCAGCCACTTCAACGCTGCAATTATCAGGGTGAGAGCTCCCAGGGGCATATACTGTATATTTCTTATTTGTGTGTTACTTTACTGATATCTCAGCACACTCTGTGCTTCTCCTCAAGGCCTCCCCACTTCCTGGTCCCAGTGCCCGCCTCCCAGCCTTCCCATCTGCATTCTGTCTTCTGTCACCTCTCTTAACCAGCCTTCCCAGGGCAGCCCCTGCAGCTAAGGGCCCCTAGAGGGCGGCTCCAGCCAATGGCCGGCTGTCAACCAGCAGTGCATTAGCAAGGTAGGAGTGGGCCGGGGTTAGTAACTAGATCCTGACTCTACCTGACAACTCTGCCACCAGATTCTCAGACTTGGGTGTGTTCAAACAATTGCATTGTGAAAGTATTTTGAAATTGCATTGTGAAACCTAGGCCTTTTTCTCCTTTTGCAGGATTATCAGACTAAGATGTATTTTTCAAGGTGTGTTCAAACAATTGCATTGTGAAACCTAGGCCCTTTTCCCCTTTTGCAGGACTCTCAGACTTCGATGTGTTTTGTACTAGGTGTGTTCAAAAATTGTATTGTGAAAGTGTTTGGAATTGCATTGTTATAGCCTGGGCCTTTTCCCCCTCTGTGCGGAACTCGGATCTAGGTGTTTTTACTCCAGTATCTTGACTACATTGTGCAAGTAGTGCCATTCAGTGGTTTACTACTTAAAGCATTCATCTAGCAAACTTTCTACCATTTTCTGAGCGCCTGTCTTGTCCAATTGTCGACTATTGTCTCATCTCTCCCTGTCTCGTCTGCTTGCTCCCCTCCCTGCTTCCTCCCCAGTGTTCTCCCAGCCCCTACTCACTCCCCCTCCATGTCCCCCTTCCTCTTCTCTCCTATCCCCACCTACCCTATGGTGCTCTCTGTCTCTATCTTTTCTAACTGCTTCTCGATCAACTATCCTGCTCTCCTCACTAGATCTGGTAGGAAGAAGTTTAAAAAGGATATCCTGGTCTTCAACCCAGTCCTCCCTATCGCCGACATCTATACCAGCGCCTCCTCTAGGCAAACCCTCACTGACATTCTCTTTGTCGTTCCCTCGCCAGACTTATGGACTCTTCATATGGTCTTGGTGCTTTCTCCTCTCCTTCTCCCATTAATGGTGGCACCTGGTGGGAGGCCCTCCTGGCCTCCTTCGAATCCTCTAAGGTCATCATTAATGTTTACCTGAATGATACTGTCTTGGTACAAGGCCCTCAGGCCAATATTCTCCTCTTTGAATGAAGCTTCCTGCGCCTCATCAATTTCCTTCCTGCTGTCCCCCTCATTTCCCTCCACAGCTTCCTTGCCTCCCCCTGCTGTCTCCTCCTTGGCTACCTTACCCTCTCCTCCTTCCTCTTCTGCCCCCTTCCACCTCAGGCTCCTTCTACACCTCCGCAGGGCGTACCTCTGTTGTACCCCTCCCCGGAAGTCTTTCAAAGACAGCAACCTTCTCCATATTGCCACTCTGTACTCTCGCTCAGCTGTCAAACATTCCTCTGACATCTGCCGTCTCCTTGAACTTGACCTTGATGTCCTCGGTCTCAGCGAGACCTGGCTCACGGCCAGCTCTGTCACAAGCTTTGACACTCTCCCACCTGACGGCTAAAAGATCCTCTCCGTGCCCAGGTCCAACCGCTCCAGAGGGGGTGTAGCCCTGATCTTCCCTGAGTGGATTCCTTCCTCTGTCATTCCAACGCAGGCCTACTCATCCTTCAAATGCCTCGTCTGCAGGCTCTCTCTCTCCCTCTCCTAGCCATTCCCATACTGTGGCTACCATCTATCTGCCACCTGGTCAGATCTCCTTCCTCTGAGTGGGAGGATCTCTCCTCTTCCCTCCTGGCCTTGACCACTCAACTCCTTCTTGGAGACTTTAACATCCACCTGGATGCTTCCTGTCCTTTATATGGACTCTTTCGCGACCTCTGCAACTCTCCCTCTATTCTCCCATCTGGCCTGACTCACTCTGCAGGGCACACTCTGGATGTTCTGATCTCTAGAAAACTTCCCCTTTCTATCCCTCTCACCACTCAACTCTCCTGGAGTGATCACTTTCTCTTTTCCTCCCAGCTCAACCTCTCCACCCCTCAGGTCAAGCCAACTTCAGCACTGCCACCTACCTTCTCGGTTATCCGACCCATGAAGCGTGTGTCAGTTGAGGCTTTCGCCGCCACTTTCTCAACCCCCCCCTCCCCCTTTGGCTGACTCGCATCCTGACACAGGCCTCTCCATGGTCCACTCTGCCATCTCGGATACTCTTGATGTTCTTGCCCCGGTCATGACGATCCACTTGAAGCCCAAAGCCAAGTGGAATTCCTGATACGACTCAGACCTTGCCACCCTTAAACGCAAGTGCAGGGTGGCTGAGAGGAACTGGCCTGCTTCCGGTACAGCCTCTGACAAACTGACCTGCCGCCTGCTCCAAAGGCAATACCAGCTCTCTGTTTGCACCAAGAAAAGAGCCCACATCCAAGTCCGCGTCTCGGCGGCCTCTAACAATTCGGCCGAAATCTAAAATCTGCAAGGAACTGGCCAATCCTGCTGCAGTCTCTACCTCTCCTGTCCCCGGCTTCTCATTTCATCTCTAAAACTCAGGACATCCTGTCCTCTCGCTCTTCCACTCACCCTGCCCCATCAACTCCCTACTGTGGCCCTTCTTCAGCCAACTCTCCTCCCTCCTCCTCTTCCTTTCCCCTGTTCTCCCCAGACGAGGTTTCTAGACAAGTCTGATCTATGAAAGTCTCGTCAAAACAGGTCCACCCCTGTTCCTCCAAAACCATCAAGGACCACATTGACACCTTGGCCCCTGCTCTTGCCGACTTCGTCAACCACTCCTTCGCCACTGGGGTCTTCCCTTCCCCACTGAAGCACTCCCTAGTGCACCCTCTTCTTAAGAAACCCTCTGCTAACCGATCCTGCCCAGCCAACTATCGCCCAATCGCCATCACTCCTTTCCTGGGGAAACTCCTGGCCATCTCCCAGCTTAATCTTCACACTGAATCTGTTGGTTGTCTCCATGACCATCAGTCTGGCTTCAAAGCCGCCAGAAGCATGGAAACTGCTCTCCTACTTTGATTCAACACCCTGTGTGTCCTCATCTTACTTGATCTCTTCTGCCTTTGACACGGTCAACTATGCCATCCTGCTCAACCGTCTCCGTGATAACCTGGGTATCACCGATCAGGCCCTGGCTTGGCTGACCTCTTTCTTCTCCGATCGACCCTCCCAGGTCCAACTTGGGTTTTTCCTTTCCTCCATCTCACTCTCTACCTGTAGTGTTCCCCAGGGGTCTAAATTCTCTCCCTGGCTGTTCAACCAATACCTGGCACTTCTTGACCACCACATTGCCACCCTCTGCTCCAACTTTCAGTGCTATGCGGGTGACAAATCATTTTCAGGCTCCCCTCTGCCACTTCTTCTTCATCTCTGACTGTCTGCTATCCAAGAGTGGTGTGCCGCCAATGATCTCTGCCTTAATGCAAGTAAGACTGAGATTCTCCTTGTCGGCACACCTGCCCCCTGCTTTACGGTCGCTCTCTGGTGGGCCTCTCTTGGCCATCTTCCTGCTCCCATCTGTGAGGCTAAAAACCCGAGGGTCATCTTCGACTCCACACGCTCCTTCTCGTATCACATCTCTGACGTCTCTAAGTCACACTACCAGCTACACCTCCTCAGAGGTATTCTTCCTTTCCTCTTCTTCCCCCAGAAGCTCACTGTCTCCAGAGCTCCGGTTCTCTCTAGGGTGGACTACTGTAACAGCCTCTTTTTAAATCTGCCTGCTTCTACTCTCTGCAACTTATCCAGAACAGGACTGCGAGACTTGTCCTTGGCCTCAAGCCCAGGGATTGTATCTCTCCAGGACTAAAATCTCTGCATTGGCTCCCAGTGGTTGTGAGGAGTAAGTTGAAGACCCTGTGCATTGTCCACAATGCCTACTGGGGCCTGGGGCCTCAATACCTTCAACTCTCTCTTCCTAAATATCTTCCTCCTCAAGCTCTTCGCTCATCCGCCTCCAACTCCCTCAGGGTCAGTCGCTTCTCCAAGCAACGAGTTGGTGGTAGATCTCAGTCTTTGGCTGGGGCCTCCCTCTGGAACATCCTCCCCGCACCCCTGAAACTTGAGAACCATCTCTGGTTTCGGAAGCACCACAAAACCTTACTCTTTGCTTCTGCTTTCTCTCCTCCTCTCCCCTGCTGTACTCCTGGCTGAAATGAAACTGCACTGGTCACCTGGCCAACCTCTGATCTCGAGCCCAAGTCCCCTCCTCCGCCAGTTGCACACCTGCACTGCCTCCCTGGCAATCCGCGCACTTGTGGACTATTTCTGTATCCCTACAGTCCCCTACCTGCACTTGACACCCGATGTCTGCACTCACCACCAGCTGGTCGCACCTTTTACTTATGGCTTTCTATTTATTCTATATTTTCTACTGTTGATCTCATGTACTGCACGGACACCTCCCCCCAACTCTCAGCACTTTTCCCCTTCCACTGCGAGATTTCAATGTCACCTGGCCTAGTAAGATCGTGGTCTTGGTTTTCCCGCTGTTCTCCCTCCCTTTCCTCGTCGCGCCTTGAAACACTTGTCCATAGGCGCATTATAAATGCTATATATCATACTCAGCCACATTGTCAAATAGTCATTTCCAAATATACAGTAATCTTCTATCACCAGCTGTTTTACCAACACAATGTCCTTTCAATGATGCAAAATTGCAGCAGCAGATGCAGTCATTTTAAAACAGCTGCCCTGTTTAGTATTAATTCTCCGAGTGGACAAAAGGCCTTCTAACCTGTGCCACACATTTGTTATGGACAGTGGTGGACTCTGGGCAGGTCAGATGAGCCCCAAAGATGTTTTTGTTAGTAATTACATGTTTTAGAGATGCCCAATAGACATTCAAGTAGACCTTTATTTGTGCTATGTTATTCCTTCTTGTTGCCTCTGTTGTCTCATCGCCAACCACACAGGTGCACTCTACCTCTTCAAACAGTTCAGCAATTCCATCATAATCTATATCGACTCTGAAAAGATCAACACAACCACCTCTGGTTGGTTTCTGGGTCTCTGCCGCAATCACTGGTATGTATGTAGTTTGGGAGGATAGCTCAGGGGCAACATGCTCACCTTGGAAGCAATAAGACATGGAGCAACACAGGTTCAATCCCCAGGGCCACGCTTGGAAACCTCTGGGTATATTACGCGTGTTATAAATAACCTATCATATTATATGTTCTAATATAATTTGTTTGTACACCACAACCATGCTTCTTGGGAGCTTTCTTACATCTTTTTTCCTACTCCCAGGAGAATGTAATTGTTCACTTTGTTCGGATTCAGCTACTTCGTAGATGCCATCATTGTTAATTTATCAATTTATCAGAGTTCGCAACAATTACTGCCTCACACAGATCTGTTGATTTATTAGTTGGTTTTGCAATCAGGATACTCCCATTTCTATCTTTTCATTTATTTATTCCTTTTAGGCTGATGGTTAATACGGCAGTTAATTCTTTTACAGAATTAAGATCGTGCTTGCTTCCACATTTTATTATCTTTGACAGTTATATTGTTTTGACCAAAGTCTGATGGTTTCATGCTAAGTATTATTGGTATCAACACCCACGTTTAGTGTTCATGCATATAGCCCTACTTAGGTCCCCTCCTCCTTCGCTTGTAGTATTTTCCTAATTCAATGTAGATGCTACGCCCGAAACCTTATTAGGGCCCGACACATTATTAACATGGGTTAGGTAAGATTTTCAAAATAATGGTAAATCTTCCTGACCTGTGTCAACCCCAGAACGTTTTGCTTTACTGGTGGATTATTTTTCCTTATACCTCTGAGTGGGAACCTTTTTCCACACTCGCAGAATCGTTTACTCTTTTTATGGGTATCATTTTTTTTAGACTCTCCATAGTGCCTTTTTTAATCTTATCCTCTTTGACAACTTTTGGCAATAAGTGCCTGTTGTTGCTGGGTTGTCCTAGGGGCTCCCCTAACCTTGAGAGAACTATAGTTCCCAAGGGTAGAAAGGAGCTTTGGATCCCTTCTACATTTTATTTGGTGAAACCAGCACACCCTACCTCATGTGGAGTGCTGAGGAGATGCAATGTATTATCCCCTTTCACACTAAAACTAACAATTCTGTTACAGGGACAAGCTTACTTTTAATGGCTGGTGGCAGCGATACCTTTTATTAATTTGGCGCCCCTTTACCGCGGTCTGTGTTCACAGCTGTAGTAAAGGCACCCAAGGGTGCTCATTTTATCAAGATGCACCCCCGCGGCCAGTCTTGTTTTTTCACCATTTTAGTGTTTCTTGTCCCTTCTTCCTTCCCCCTGAGATCCACAGCAGGAAATTCCTTTGTGTGATTTTCATCTTTGGCCGGAGCCCCCTGGACTCCCCGCCCAGGCTCCAGTCTGTCTGTGAAGGCAAGAAGCGAGGGAGGTGTCCAAAACTCCACAGCACTTTGTCTTCCTCCTTGCCTGAATAGGGACAAATTCCAGTGGGGCTGGCTGTCCTGATTGGACAACCAGACCGCCCATTGTTGTAAAATGCAGGGAGAGACTGCAGAGGTTGTGCTGTAGTTCCTGTTAAATATTCTGAACCTGGAAGATTAAGACAAGTCGACCACTGGAACCAAAACCGAAGAGGATGAAGGAAAAGCGGCTGAGAATTTCCAGCGACCGGAGAGGCTGCCGTTTAACCTGAACCTTCTGTAGCCCTTCCTTTCGGGCAACCTCGGTACTCCGAAAATCACAGCCCCGACCCAGAGCCTGGTGAGACCCACTAGACTCCAGAAGAACTGCCTTTTGAGCGATCCCACGCCGTGCTGCGACCTTGCAGGGCTGCAATACCCCAATACCCTGGGACCTCTAGTCATACCGAATTCCGAATCTCGCTGAAACTTCGTGGGCATCCTGCTGGATCTCCAGCGACATGACTCAAGTCCGAGAAGTCACCTCACCAGAGTGCTGGACCTTTGTGAAGACGAAAAATCCAACCAGCGATATTCTGCCTTCTTCTGTGCTCCTGAAAAAAGCACCACAGAGCCACATCCAGCCGCGAGGAAACCCTTGCCTAGAGCCTTCCCGCGTTGATCCTGCTGCAAAGTCCTGTTTTCAGTCACCAGAACAAGGATCCACCGACCGAGTTTTTTGCTGCATATCCTGAAGTTCTACTGCTGCAAAATCTTCTGCGCTTAGGTACTGTGTTGGCTTGGGTATTTACTTACCTTAAGTCTCTTGTGATTCCTGTGTAGTTTTGGGGTGTTTTCTTCGACTGGGAGGCCTCTCGTCCAGTTCACCCAAGCTCATTGCTGGAATCCTCAGAGGGTGTCTTCTGTGAAACCCCTGGACCCTCAACGAGGTCTAAAGTAAAAGTTTCACCTGTTTGAACAGTCTTCCTTAGGAACTCTGACTTTTGCTACTTAAGAACCTAGCCTGACAGTCTGTTGGACAGTATATCCTAGTAACCCCCCCCCTTCTGCCACTGAGAACACTCATGCTCCAAGAATAAGGGAAAGACATTTAAGGGATTGGGCCTTTTGCCTAGGAAAGAGAACATGTGTTTAAAAGTTACAAAAAGCAAATTCAGTTGAGGAACCTTTTCCCAATGAACACTTATCAGGGTAGACCTCAGCGCCCTTCTGTTTGTCGAAAAGCTGATGATTGTCGCATGAATTGCGTAACAAAGGAGAAAACATGGTTCCTCGACTCCGTTTTGTAAACTAATAGTAAAAGTATGGTTACACCTTTTCATTCATGCGCCACAAAAACAAAGAAAAAAATCCACTCAGTAGGAATATAATTATTGAGACTGTATTAGTATGAGCGGGTGCCCTTTATGACGACATGTGTTTCAACGGACTTCGCCATCTTTTTCAAATCAGGGCTAATGATATTGATTTCTAATGATATTGATTTCCTGATCTTGATCGCCTTCAGAATCTGCATCAGAGCTGCCTGGTGATGTAGTCGGAGTACTCTCTCTAGAAAGTGGTTTTGAGAATTGTATTCATCTTGGAATGTATACACCTTATCTTGGTAATCACGGTCGTCTCTGAAAAATTTCCTCATTTTCCTTAATTTAATTTCATCCTGATAATCTTTTAGGATTTCAAACATTTGATAGTTTTTTTCTTTTGTAACTTCTAAGACTTTAGCATCATTGATCTCCTTTTTAATGGTATCTATTTGTTCAGTGATTCTATTATGTTCTCTGGTAGCATGTTCAACCAATAGATCTAACATGTTCTTAGAACTGAGGTTCAAATTCTTTTCTTAAATTTCAGCCAAATCTTTATCTTCGTCTCGTGTAAAGTCAGGAAAAATAAGAATTCTCAGTCCCCTTGGTATTTGCTCCTTACTAATATAGTTCTTGAGGGAAATGATTTCCCAATATTTATCTATCTATTTCACGACGTGACGCTCTTTTAAGTTTAATAAATTTAGAACGTAGGTCTTCTCGTGGTTTAGGCAGATTTGATGCAAATGCATTTTCATTGCTTCCTTTCGGGGTGAATAACTTGATAGCATCCTCTTCTCTAGTTTCCAAATATTCAGCCATCTCAATGGATAATTAAATTTTAGGTCCTGGTCAGCAAGGTCTAAAGTGTCCTAATTCTAACAAAAAGCAAATTCAGTTGAGGAACCTTTTCCCAATGAACACTTATCAGGGTAGACTTCAGCGCCCTTCTGTTTGTCGAAAAGCTGATTGTCGCATGAATTGCGAAACAGAGAAAACGTGGTTCCTCCACTCCGTTTTGTAAACTAATAGTAAAAGTATGGTAACACCTTTTCATTCATGCGCCACAAAAACAAAGAAAAAAATCCACTCAGTAGGAATATAGTTATTGAGACTATTAGTATGAGCGGGTGCCCTTTATGATGACACGCGTTTCAAATCAGGGCAAATGATATTGATTTCTAATTATATTGATTTCCTTATCTTGATCGCCTTCAGAATCTGCATCAAAGCTGCCTGATGATGTAGTCGGAGTACTCTCTAGAAAGTGGTTTTGAAAATTGTATTTATCTTGGAATGTATACACCTTATCATCTTAGTAATCACGGTTGTCTCTGAAAGATTTCCTCATTTTCCTTAATTTAATTTCATCCTGATAATCTTAGGATTTCAAACATTTTTTGATAGTTTTTTTCCTACCAAGTAGATTTTTTTCTTTGTTTTTGTGGCCCATGAACGAAAAGGTGTAACCATACTTTTACTATGTGTTTAAAAGTTACTTACTTGCAAAAGAAGTTGTTTGGTAACTAACTCTGAGAGTGAACAGTTACAAATGTTCTTACTTACCTTGAATGTGTTGCACTCTTCTGAAAAGTATTTGCAACATCTTTGTTTCCTTAGAAACTGTTTTGCCATACTAACAGAAAATAAATGTAAGCTTATATTACTCACCTGTGATTTTATTGTGCCTCTTCCCTAAAGTAATGCTGTTGGTTTCACTTTATTATTCTTGTTAGGTAATTGTCTGAGTAGTTCCCAATTGGGTCTTTCTTCCCCTGACTTACTGGTAGCCTGTCTAGCTCCTTGAAAAAGTATATGGGTTTTACTTAACTTAGCTACGCGCCATACAAAAGTTACAAAAATTCATGCTTATCTCAATCTGTTTCACTAATCTCAAAAGAACCTGTAATTAAATATTACATCCTTAGGTTTTACTCACCTAGTATATTTTCTCACAAAAGCAGTTATAGTTTTTTTACTGTACCTAGAATAAGTGTTCCACTATTCACAAAACATATTGTCCAGTTGACTGATTATGTGATTTGTTACTGAGAGTCACAGTACAACTGTTAGGCTCAACTACCCATGAATTACTGAACGTAATCTGAAAGCAACAATTGGTTTTTACTCCCCAAGAATAGGTGTGACCTATACTGAATGTGTATGAAAAGGATTGACATCCCTAGAACTACTGTTAGGTGTTTGAAACAAGGTTATATATGCTTTGGTCTGTGTACTTTCAAGCACAGCGTTTCATTTTTAGAATTGTGGTTATATATATTGTGATGGTACTTTTCCCCCAATATTTATACAGACTTACCTAGTATTTAAATAAACCATTTATCTGTACAATATATAGTGTTTCAGTGTTTCTTTGGACCATTTGTATTACAATTTCATTTGTACTGATTCTACAGCCCTCTCTCTCCCTCCCAACATATGCCCGGCTGCTCAGTCTACGCTACCCGGAACTCAGGCGGTACAGCCTTATACTAAGAGCAGAGTCTTGTACTGCCTCAGTTGAATGGTTTTAATAAGCCCTTAGTTGGACTTCAGAAAAACTGTCCTAACATTCTTTTGTATAAGTTTAAAGATTAGTTTTCTGTAACGTCGCCCTGTGCATTGCATCAAATAGATTCAGTGCCTTAATCGGTGTGGCGCCCATCGCACCCTTCGCTGACGTTATCCAAAATTGATTTGTTTGAATACCATTTTCTGGTTCCTAGGAAGGCGCTGACAAAGTCAAATCGGATCTGGAAATTAAGTGGGGTGTTGTACATACAGAGTATCATCATTGGTAGTGTTTAAGTTCCAATTCATGATATAAGTGCCGGTGTGGAAAGCAAGCTCTTAAAAAGGTCAAGTCTAGCATTATGAACGTCAACAGTTATGATTTTAACCAATTTGTGATTATTAATGTGGTCATGATTGGTCATTTCGTTTACCATAGTTGTAGGTTCTGCCAATTCCCCACTTCTGCCCACAATTGTTCGGTTACCTTTAGTGGAGTTAGAAATGTCATTAAGAATTCCCAGGATAGTTTGTCATTTTATTCCCTAGACAATTCAAGTTTCTTGAGACTGCCTCACCCACAGGAGTATCCCCTCGGTACCCACTTTCTCCACATCATTCATAGTAGAATAGTAATCTGTAATTTTTGAAGTTGTGTGCATCAGTTTACTTTCTTGATTTGAAGTAGCACAGGTATGCCTCATTAATCAACTAATTTACTAGAGGGGGGTTTCGGGGGCACACTTCCTTGATTTGCAGTGCTATTCAGTTCAGAGCTCACAATCACACTTATTTCCATATTAGAGAGTACATCCTCTGGAGCATTCACCCCCCTAACCCCACCGTCTGTCGTTTAATCTCACAGCGTCGCACTTTGCACACAACGCTGTAGGACAGCTGACACCAATTCAGTGCAGTTTGCTGTTTTTATCAGGTGCAAGAAAGGAGGCAGATTCTGTAGCAGCGTGGCTCAAAGGGCTATGTGCTCAACAGTCAAAGCAGGTGTAAGAGGAGTGCCACCGCTGTCCGAATCCCAATGCAGGTAAGCAGAAAGGTTCACCATCCATGACAACTACTCATGTCCATAGACGCTGCCTGTGACTAAAACAAACCAAGTTTGAATACTCACTCTGAAGACTACATATACAAGGACTGCTTGACCTCTTCCAGAGGAGCTTGGTTTGGCTACGTTTGTTGCATAGTCTTGCTGGCTGTGCTGTTACGCCAGCTCCCCAGACCTGCTATGTGTGCTTGATTTGTTGGCTTATGCAGTGTCATGTTGCCTTAACTAATATCCTACGCTATGTGTTCCTATGATGCTACTATGTCTTCTTGCTATGTGTGCCAATAAGTAAACATTACAGTGTTGGAACTTTAGCTCAGATACTTCACAAGCTCAATCCAGTATTCAGTTTATACATGATCTTAAACATATAAGAACTAATTGTGCGATCCTAGAAATCACCATACCTATCCATTCTCTCCATGATCCTCTATCCAGTTTCCCCAACCTCTTCCTAACCCCCATTCGGCTTCTCTGGTTAGAGTGTTGAAACTGCACAAATCTCCTTCGTACTCAGAGCTAAATTCATTGTAAAAGATAATTGATCCATAGTCCAGCCTTCACCTTTCCAAAGACAATATTGTCAGCAGGCTATGCTGCAAAGTTACAAAGGCCATGTGACCTGAACAACCCTGAAGGAGCGTTCATCTAGCTTTTTGGGTGGGGCTTTATTTCCCCCACATATCCTCTGCCTGCCAACTTTCTTGTGTGGAAATAATGCTCGTTAGTCTTCAAACAATAAAATAAGGTAAACTGAAACAATCATTCACATTATTCATTGGCCCCTTTCCACAAGTCAGTCGTTAAAAACAAAAAAAGAAAAATATACATGTATATATATTTTTTTTACCCTTTCCCATAGGAAACAAAATGCCATACCTTATCCACATTATACCCATAGGCCCCACTGCTCTCTGAACAGAATAAGGATTGAGGCATAGTTGAGGGTTTACCAGTACTTGTGAAGCAGACAAAATAACTTTGCAGTGAATACACCAGCAATGTACTGGGTAAGGACATTTCCGATGGGAAGGATGGAAGAGTTACTTGTAATCCTAGTTCTCCATCATGGGCATCTTCCTTAAATTCGAAAACATCACAGGATGTCTGAATCCTTTACATTAAAAAGAAGACTTACATATGCTGTATAACAGTTTAGTTAAGGTTAGATTGAACTTTAAATAGGAAAATGCAGTTTTTCTTTAAGTTTGGTTCTTGTCCATATAAACTTATGCCACACTAGGTGAAGTTTCATCGGCGTTTGCATAACAAACTATTGCATTGGGCTTTCCACAGAGTTTGCTAACATCCAAAGGGATACATAACTTTTTGAAAGATAGCAGATTCTGCTAATTTTTCTTGATTAGCAATGCAATTTAGCAATATTGTTCACAATATTTTCATGTCAGAAGATGTTCTCGGTATTCAGGAACAAAATAAACACATTTGTTTTCTTCCAAAATGAACGTGCGGATCAGATCCACTTTCATAACGCTCCAAGCCAAAAAACAATGTAACCATGTACATTACTGTGACAGTATTGACATACCCAGCAGCTGTCCTGCAGTAGCAACAGGGCAGCCCAAAGTTCACATCTGCATTCCTGAACACAGATGCTGGTACACAGTTTCAACACAGTAGTGGATTTTTAAGTGTATGCGCCTCTGGTTGAAAATAGAATTATGTACCACAGCAGCCTGGTGGTAGTTTAATGTCTAAATATAAGCCATGTCTAGTTTTGACATGGTGGCTACCGAGATGCAATTACATAGCCACAAGCAACTGATGCCATTTATTGTCAGCTTTGTGAACAGTGAATCATTACTATAGGGCCTGATGTGTTTTAAGCTGCCTGGGCTAGGTGTACTAACAACCACTATGTAGGATCCAAATCAGGAAGAACTGTTCTCGCTGAGAGGGGTTTTAACCTTCCTCCCGGGAACATGAACACTAACTAGGAGGCACACTTAGGACTGTCTTTGAACCTCTTGGTTCTGTCATTACAATGCCCCCCCCCACCTACACCAAGGTGCTGATTACTATAGACCTGTTGATGTCGACAGAGGAAGGTGTAGGGTTATCTTAGCCTAGAGGAGAGCTTCAGTCCACAGAGGATTTCCCAAAGTGGTTTAATTTGGCTTTGGTTTGGTGTAGGTTAGTGGAGTAAGTCTTATAGCATCATTTGTACGGCCATGCCTTGAAAGGATAAAAATGCAAATAAAATACCAAAATTAGAAAATCATGTTTTAGAAAAGATTTTTAAATGTTAAAGCTACAGTATGAATTGTGTATAAAACATTACAATATCTACTGGCCAAGTGAAGAAACTAGGCTTTATGAGAGGAATTTTTAGATCCACCTCAAATGAAAGAAAACAAGCTATGAATGCACCAAACAGTGGCAACATATGCATTACCATTAATGCTGATTAACAAGAAGGGGCAGCTGAACATTTGCCTCTTGGGTCAATGGCTGTGTTTCTGTAGACAGCAATGTATGTAATGGGCTATGTCGAGGCACCTGCGTCCTTAAACCAATCATTTTCCTAGCCCACCAGATCGTCATTTGAAAATATGTCATGCACACAATGCATGCTAACAATGCATAGTACCATCACTTGTTTTCAGAAGACAGCCAATCGGCGAGCCAGGCTCTGGCACAGGCTTCATTTTGCCATCCATGTGGCTCATCGCCAAGGTACCAGATACCCCCCGAAGTAAAACAATGTTTAGCACTAATGAAGTAGAAAAGTTCAGACCAGCAATGTTATCCCTAGTTTAAAAGGGCGGACGCCATGCCCAGCTAGTGGATTCTGGGGCCAGAGGAGATATACAGCGGATCCCCAAACCAATTTCACTGTGCCCACATACCATGGCAACCACAGGAGCACTCAAACCCCAACCCTCACTTCTATAGCAGCACACGTGGACCCAAACAACTTTTCTTCCCATGTAGCCTGGCATTAGGTTGCCATTTTGGTCTTGCTACATTCTGCCATCTTAAAGCTTCACTCATAAGCCTGAACAATGCTTTTGCAGTTTGCTCATGACCACAGGCTGTCAGTAGATAACAAGGGAATCTCCCCAAAGCACAGTTTAGCCTAAGGCAGGACATCTTTCTTTTATATAAAAGTGTCACAAGTCAGGGTGCCTTATGTCCTCCTGAAGAACAGGTCAGCCCAAGGCCGAGCATCAGTCTTTTAGATACAAAAATGAAACAGTCACGGTGACTCATTTAGTACACTTCAGCTTATCTCCTTTCGAAAATGTCATGTGATTGGCACTGATGGAAAGGAACCCTACATTCCTTCTGTGGCTTTTCTGTATGAATAAGCTTTTGAAAAGAAACGCAGCGTGCACTTATCTGTATGGTGGTCTAAATTACAGAATGTGCTGTAGTGTGATGAATCCTAAGGCGTCGTCACTGATTCCCTGGAGGGATGTTTTTCTTATGTGGCCAGGGAAAGGCAGAACCCAGCCGACTCTGACCATGGGGTTGGCTATCTGCGGGAGAACCACGTAGGGGACGACGAACTCCAGGGGGGCAGAAAGAACTTGCATAAAAACCACCTTTCAGATATATCTTTTAGTAAGAGCCATGATCCTTTACAACACCCAATTATGGCTTACTGTAATGTGGAAGGTGAATTGCCAAGTTTTTCTAACCAACAACACTTTGCCCACCTTCAAGTACTGAGATGAGGAAAGCGGGATGGAGTGATGTGGATGACCAGTTGTTGGGAGAATGGACCACAGACCGTGTACAGTGTAACTATCCAGCGTGGTTCATAGTCACTTGTTCGACAGTCAGTGTCGAAATACAAACGTTTCGACACAAAAGGATCTAAAAAATTCGAATGCATTTTTTTCCTCCCCAAACCCCTGTTTTTTTTGGCAAAAACCCCTAATTTTACTATAAGAACAAAAAACCATTTACATTAAATAAAATGCATTGGAATAATTTTTTTTCCGATCCTTTTGTTTCAAAAGTATTGTATTACGAAACTATGTATTCGAAAGTTTGACTGGACACCATCCAGCGTGGCTCCCCACTTCTGTAGCGAGGAGTCAGTTGTGATGATGTACTTGGCAGGAAGCAGTCAACAGGGGCTGCCCGACCTCAAGTTGGTGTCCGTCCTCCACCATACCAAGTCCTGGTGTTGGTGCCTTGGAATGGTGACTAAGGCTGCTTGCGAACCAGTCAAAACGCAGAAAAATGTAGCTGCAACAACCTCATTTTGAGCAGGGTGTGGGGGCACTGCCAGGTAGCAAGCCGCCATAATCCCAAGTAGGTGTTTGATACCATCAGGCCGAAGTAGTCTCCCTGCTGAGGAAGTGCCCTGTAGCTGCTGCGATAGCTGCTAACTTTTTCAGGGTGGGGAATATTCTCTGTAGCCTTAGAGACCCAGGAATGTCAGGCTGACTAGGCTGAAGGTGTGACTTTGAGGTTGATGGAAAACCCCAACTGGTAAAGTAGATCCGCTAGCTTGGCTGCCTTGCTCTCGACCTCCACTGGCAACCTCCCCCGCACAAACCAGTCATCTAGGTACAGGCATACGTGGTGGACCTATGTCCTGATCAGAGCTGCCACTGACTTCATGATCCTCGTAAATACCGTTGGGCCGAATTGAGCCCGAACAGAAGGACCTTGTATTGAAAGTGTATGCCCATGACCTGAAATCGTACGAAGGCTCAGTGGGCTTGCCATATTGGAACAGGTATGCATCTTTTAGATCCAGGGAGCACGTCAGCTCTGGCGTAACCATCTTGAACTTTGAGGGGTAAATAAAGTTTTAGGTAGGACAGATCTAGAGCCACTCGCAGGCATGCCTGGTTCTTTTTCTGAATCACAAAGATACGAGAGTAAAACTCCAATTCGTCTGAAAAGAGGGAACTTCCTCCACTGCCTCGCTCGCCACAAGCTGATTTCTGCAAGGAGAGAGGGGGGGGGGGGGGGATTGGAGGTATAAGGAGGTGGAAACCCTGAGTCACCACAGACAGCCAGGGGACAGCAGACTGTTCCCGCCAGGACTGAGCATGGAGGGCAATCCTGCCCCCACCTGAGAACTGTGGATCCTGATGACTCAGTCATTGTTTATTAAGCTCGTCAGTAGGTGAGTGGAATAGATCTCCTTCAAATGGTAGATCCACTATGCGATCTTGCACATCAGGATTGAACCTTGTGGCTTTGAGCCACCCTGTGCGCCTCATGTCAGTTGCCACACACAGTGCTCTGCCCGCTGTGTCTATATGAGCCACTGAGGACACCATTAGGTCCTGCACCACTATTTTGGCCCCAGCAAGCTCTGCTTTAAAACGAGCATGTCTGTGCTCTGGGAAGTCTGTCAGCAACTCTATTTCCCTCTATAACCTCGGCTTTGCAGCAGCTAACATCGCATTGGGCTGCCTCAAGTGTAGAGTGGCATAGGTATATACTCGGCTGGGAGGATAGCTCAGGGCCAATGCGCTCGCCTTGGAAGACTACGTGGAGCAACACAGGTTCGATCCCCGGGTCTGCGCTTAGAAACCTCTGGGTATTAAGTGCGTTCTAAATACCCAATCACAAATAACATTTAAAAGAAGAAATTACTCTCTTACCTGGTAATGTTGTTTCGATGGGATGGTCCAACAATTTATTCAATATCTGACAGTAATCACCACAGCTGTGCTTCTTCGCAAAATCTTTCTGCGTCCTGCGTCAATGACGTCGATACGCTGTCCTCGAGGGCCTCCGTCGAGCTGACGTCACCGGCTGTTATAAGTAGGACGCACGACGCCCGTAGCCTCAGTTGTAGTTTTTTCCCCCCGGAACGTGTGGCACCAAACCACTGCCAGTATGACCACAAAGCTTTGCGGAAACGTAAGCTGCAATCGCATAAGAAATAATGTAGCGGGGCAGGTAGGGAAGGAGCGATATGGAATACGTCGTCGGACAATACCATCGAAAGAACGTTACCAGGTAAGAGTAACTTGTTCTTCGAGGGGATTGGGTCCTCCGAAGTATTCCATATCTATGACAGACTCCCAAAGCAGTACCAACGTATGGAGGAGGGAAAAATAATTTAGAATAGACATTTAGAATGCCCAATCAAATTGCAGAGTAAAGGACCGCCTTACCAAAGGCCAGATCCTGCCCATGGATAGAATCTAGGGAGTAGTGTCATACAAAAGTATGGACCGAAGCCCATGTGGCTGCTTCACAGATGTTACGAATAGAACACCGCTCTGCAGGGCAGTAGAGGCAGCCATACCCCTAGTAGAATGGGCCTGTAAGCCTACCGGAGGGTCCTTACCCGTCAAGCGGTAACATTCAGAAATTGCCAAGATAATCCATCTAGACAAAGTCTGCTTAGTAACAGCTTGTCCCAAACGCCTTCCAGCGTAACCAATAAAGAGCTGATCGTCCACTCTGACCAGGGACATTCGAGAAATGTAGAAACTTAAAGCTCACCTAGGATCCAACCTTTGTAGCCTCTCCTCTTCCTTATCAGGATGTGGAGGAGGATAAAATGCCGGAAGAACAACTTCTGGCTTAAATGAAATTCCGACACCACCTTCGGAAGAAAGGAAGGACGAAACACAGTGAAGGGTGGCTTAACTGAAAGTGCCTGCAACTCACTCTGCGAGTGGAAGTGACCGCAACTAAAAACACAGTTTTAAGGGTTAACAGCCTCAAAGGACAAGAATATAAAGGCTCAAACGGAGCACCCACAAGGAATTTCAGGACAAGGTTCAAATCCCAACCAGGCACCAGGAAAGGGGACGGCTAAAACACATTAGTGAGTACTTTGAGAAACAGAAATTAAAGGAATTTTGAAATAAGAACACTCCTCAGACGAGCGCTTAAATATAGGCAGCGCCGCCAGGTAACCTTTAACAGTACCCACTTGCAGTGCCCTGTGGGCCAACGAAAACAAAAGACAGAACCACAGGAATGTCACATGAAAAAGAATCCACATTCTTACCCCTGCAACAGTCGCAGAAGTTTCTCGAACAGCAATGGTACAGGGACTTTGTTGTCGGCCGTCTGGCCGAAAGCAACACCTCCATCACGTCTTCAGGGAGGTCCCAATCCTTATACCTCAACCTTTCAGAAGCCAAGCGTGAAGGTTGAGGTATCTGACCTCTGGATGGAGAACCTGACCCCCGTCCCGTGAGAGCAGGTCGTCTCGGTAGGGAAGACGACGTGGAGGGCAGATGGACAAGTCGAGAAGGTCCAGGTACCACGTACTCCGAGCCCAACCGGAGCAATGAGGATCATCCGGGAACCGAACCTCCGTAACCTCCGCAGCACTTGCGGGATGACGGGGACTGGAGGAAACGCGTACAGCAGTGGGAATGACGACTCCACCATGAACGCGTCTCCGAAGGCTCCTTTTGGAGGAAATTCCCATGAGCAGAACCTTTCGCACTTCCGGTTGACACTGGAGGAGAAGAGATCCACCTGAGGGGTCCCCCAAAGGGCGAAGATCTCCAGGAGAATCTCCTGAGCCAGCTACCACTCGTGAGAGATTGCGCTCTGCCGGCTCAGAGCGTCCGCCGTCTCGTTTTCGTCTCCGGCCAGATGAACTGCCGAGATCAAAACTTCCTGCTGGATGGCCAAGAACCAGAGCTGCATCGCCTTCCTGCACAAAGGAAGTGACCCTGCCCCCCCCCCCTTTTGTTGAGGTAGTGCATGGCCACTGTGTTGTCTGTCAGAATCAGGACATTCTTCCCTCGCACAGTCGGCAGAAAAGCCTTCAGGGCAAGCCCGACAGCCCTCAGCTCCAACAGATTAATATGGTGTCTGGACTCCGACAGAGACCAACAACCGCTGACTGTCAACTCGTTGGCATGAGCTCCCCATCCCGTGAGGGATGCGTCCGTCACGATAGTCACCTCCGGCCAAGGTAGCCAAAATGGAGTCCCCTTCATCAGATTGCTTCGACGGCCCACCACAGAAGGTCCTGGGCGACCGAGGGCGGCACCTGAACGGGGTCCGACATCCTGCCGGAGGACTGCGACCACTGCATCTTGAGGGCACACTGCAGAGATCTCATCCGCAACCTGGCCTCCAGCACCAGAAGAATGCAGGATGCCATGAGGCCAAGCAACCTCAAGAATTCGAACACCAGGAGAATCTGGGCGTGTTGAAACTTGTGCACCATCTACTGATTGTGAAGAGCCCTCACCTGGGGAGGAAAACACTGCCCCAGGGATATGTCAAGCACTGCTCCGATGTATTGGAGCCTCTGGGTTGGCGTCAAATGGGACTTCAAGTTGAGGGAGAAGCCCAGCTTGTGAAGAGAGTGGCAGGTGACAGACAGATGATCAAGGACTTACTCGGGAGAGCGCATCCGGATCAAACAATGTCCACCTAGGGGTAGACGTGAATCCCCCTTTCCTGAGATACTCTGCCACCACCACCATGAGCTTGGTGAAGACCCTCAGGGCGGAGGTCAATCCGAACGGCAGGACCCGAAACTGAAAGTGCGAGTCGCCAACCGCGAACCTCAGGTACTTCTTGTGCTTTGGTGGATCGGCACATGAAAATAAGCATCCTTGAGGTGGAGAGACACCAACCAGTCCTGAAGTTGAAGGGCCTGGAGGACTTGAGAAAGAGTAACCATCTTGAACTTGTCCTTCCTGAGGAGCTTGTTCAAACCGCACAAGTCCATGATGGGTCCAATCCCCAGTCTATCTTAGAAATCAAAAAATAAGGGGAATATCATCGCCTGTTCCTCGCCGCTACAGGCACGAGTTTTATGGTGACTTTCTACAGCAGGGATTGAATTTCCTGCGCAAGGAGAGGATCCGGACTCTTCAAAGAGACATTCCTTGGTGGATTGTCGTGAGGCCTCTGCCGGAAAGGAAGACAGTAGCCGTGGGCTATGATCTCCAGAACCCACACATCTGAAGTAATGGCACGGCACTCTACAAGATGTTGCGCCAGCCTCCCCCCCCCCAACCAGCGAACCATGGGACATGGCCTCATGACTGAGTTGAAGCAGCTGCGGAAGTGCCTGAGGGCAAAGAGGCAACTGCCCAGGCGGCCTTGGCAACTTGAGTACCCCGTTTTCCACCTCTGGCACTCCTACGATGGCCCCTTTGACTTGCAGCTCCTCTCGATTTACTAAAGGATGATTAATATCGAACTGAACCTCCCCTCCATTGTTGTCCCCTAGGACGAAAAGGCAGAGGTTGGCGAACTGCAGAGGTCAACGACTTTGCTGCAGCTTTGGCGGTCTGCAACCCCTGAAGGCTCACGTCAGCCTTGCTGCCAAAAAGATGTTCACCATCAAAGGGCATGTTGAGCAGCCGGGCCTGCACATCAGGAGCAAACCCCGACTTCCGCAACCACGCAAACCTGCGTATTATGGTGCTCGCCACCATGGACCGGCTGACACAATCTGCCATGTCCAAACCCGACTGAACGGTCTCACACATGGCATCCTTGCCATGCTGTACAATAGCAAGAAAACCATCCTGTTCCTCCCCTTCAGGAATATGTTCAGCCGCCAAGGAAATACAGTTCCACAGTGTGCGTGAAACGTGATCAGGCACACACGCAGTTGGCTGCTTGTAAAGACATACCCACTGAAGAAAACACTTTCTTCGCCCAGCCATCAAAACGCTTGTCGTCCCGATCAGGAGGGATGGTAGGGTATGACGCCTGCTTTGCTGGGGCCGTGGCCGCCTGCACCAGCAAACTCACCAGAGTTGAGTGCGTGGTCAAGTAGCAGGGGTCACTACTGGCTGGGCGGTATTTTCGCGGCAAAGACTTGCTCACTGCCGGGAGACTCTCCGGAGCAGTCCAAGCTGCAGCCACCCTTCTTTGCAAAGCCATATGGAATGGCAGTACCGGGTCAGTTGGAGGACCTTGGTCGAGGATGTCCGTCAGGTCATCCTGCAGAAAATCCACAGGTGGCGCAGACCACCCCAAGTATTCTGTGACCCTGGACATAAGGCACCGGTACGAGGAATCTACATGGGTGCCAGGCTCAGGCCGACAGAACTCCACCTCCGGAGAGGTGTCCAGACCACTGGCGTTGTGCTGTGACTGACGCAGGTCTTCAATCTGGCTGTGACCAGACAAAATCTTGTCAGGCACCAAACCTTCCTCAGATCCCTCATCCCCCTCAGAAATATAATCCAGAGGTCGGAAAGAGGGCACAGAAAAAGGGACAAAGACATCAAAAGACATTCTTATCCTTGGCCAGAGCCTTTCTTGGGGGTTCCACTGTGCCGCGGGGTACCTCCGACAAAGTAGCCTCGAAAGGCGTCAAGGGCGTCTACGTCGAGCGAGGCGCCGACAACTTCGATGGCGTCGACACAGGCCTCGAGGGCAGAGCCCCGAGCGTGTCCGACAGCCTGGGCGCCAATTACTTTCTCCGAGGCGGAGCCTCGAGAGAGTCCCTCGACGTCAGCGCCAGCAGGCGTCTATGTTTTCCTTGAAGACTTCACAGGCTCACACGGTCTCGAGGGCGTCGAGGACCGGGACCTGGAACGGGCATGTCTAGAGCGACCATCCTTGTCCGACCGGGACCTCGAAGGCACCCGGTGGTCGCAAAGACCGCTCGAGCCCGAAGGCGTACAAGTGTTCTCTCTAGCACGGTCACGGCCGGCGTCCTTTGACGGCACGGACGGACCGGAGCCCTGTGATTGAAAAATCGCCATCATCTCCTATCAGAAAGAATCCCATTCCTCAGGAGTAGAATGCTTATTGGGACAAGCAACCCGCCGACGGGTGGAGTCCTCGGACGAGGAAGGCGACCTGTGACGGCGCTACCGCGTGTGCCTCGAAGAGGCACAGGAATGGCGAGACTGACTCCTGCACCGAGACCACCCTGGACTCACGACGACAATGCGGAGAGTCGCCCCTCTAATCGTCCTTCGCATGTCCAGTGGATCGAGACTTCCGGGGCTTGGCCACCTTACTCACCGACAGCTTCTTCTTACGCTCCCGCAAGGCCTTCGATGTAAGCGACTGGCAGTCGACACAGTCATCCGTATCGTGGTCCTCCCCCAGGCATCAGAGGCAAGCGTCATGCATGTCCATCAATGACATCTTGGACCCACACACCCGACACTTAAAACCCGACCGCGGGGTGGAAGAAGCCGAAGGCATCATTTCAATACAAAAACGAACAGGTTCGAAGAACCGAAAGAACAGGATTCAGTAGAACAGAGGCGCGCTGAGATCTCCGAAGTGAACATGTTTTTGGAAAAAACGGAAATGAGGCTACAGGCATCATGCGTCCTACTTAAAACATCCAGTGACGTCGGCTCGACGGAGGCCCTCGAGGACAGCGTATCGACATCGAAAGATTTTCTGAAGCAGCACAGCTGTGGTGATTACTGTCATAGATATGGAATACGTCGGAGGACCCAATCCCCTCGAATTACCCTTTTGTCTTACACATCCAATGTTTTTTCCTCCTTGCCTAGCAAGGCCACCATGTTGGTGGACGTGGAAGATGCCCGTGGCTTCGTGTACATTGAGGTTGCTGCTATAACCGAAGAATGCGGTTGAACTGACGGGATTAGTGAATACCCTTCTGCCGGTCTATAGCTTGCCTCCAGACGTTTATTGGTGGGCTGTGTGGAATGGGGCTTTTCCCAGCCCTTTTTTGCCAGGGCCTTCACATCCTTTTTGAGTGGGATACCTGATCTTGTGGATGGTTCGATGGTTAAGACTCCCGCTAGCACCCCCCGCCTCGGGCTGCTCAGTCTGCAGCTGCGGAATGCATAGATACTCAGCCAGACCCGCCAGCCTATCATGAACAGCTTTTGCGGAGGACAAGGAGTCGTGCGCCTCGTCGTCCGTGTCCGTCTGATCTGCCTTGTGAGTCAGGGACACGTGCTGGTGGTGTTCCAATAGGTGGAATTTGAGGGACCATTGTGTCGGAGACTGCGCCATGAGGCGGTACCGGGGTCCTGATTGGTTGTGCCACTGGAGTGGTGAAGCTTGAGATTGGTGCTGTAACAGCAGTTTGAACTGGAGCAGGAGCGGTTGGGGGGCAACTACTGGAACAAAGTGTACTTAACTGCCACCCACCCTCTGTCATTGAGCGTAGATTGTCTGCTACAAAGTGTTTTGTCCAAGTTTTGGGTAGGATGCCAGTCTTGCCATTAAACTAGATGGTTTACCAGCCCTAACAGGAGGGCTGTGGAAAAATGTCACCAACAGGTACTATAAAAGACTACTTAAGATTTCCTTCAGAAAAGCATGAAAACAAGGCAAGGACTTACCCGTTTGAAGTCGCTCATATTTGTGGCTTGGACAGGTGTTCCAATAAATGTGAAATATGTGATTTTTGTTGTCTCTTCATCACCTTGGTTGGAGTGGACAAAAAGCTGTAGGAATAAACACAATGGCATATTAACAGTTGACCTACATAATGAAAAGTATTTACGAAGGAAGGGGTAATGAAAAAGAATATTGAACATGATGGTGGCTTTCAGCAGTACACAATGAAGTCAAAACATAGCGTTAGAATGAGCTGTAACTTGATCTCTTTCTTGCACTGTCACTAAACGGGCTTCTTTTAATTGAATGGAAACAAGCATTTCGACAGACTCTAATCAAAACCCTGTTTAGGAGTTTTCAAACCATGTATTAAAATCATGTGAAGATTCCTTAGTTACAATACAGATTGCACCCTCCCTACGCAACTGGACACTAAACCACTACAAGGATCAGGCTACTGCTGCCCTGTGGAGGTTGTCATCTGTGTTAGTTTAGATGCCACCCACATGCCCTTTTGGTACATCAGAATCAGAAGGAACCCAGCAAAGAGATTGTGCATACTTGCTAGGAAGTCACTAAATGGGTGTTGCTACGCAGATTGTGTGACAATGATTGAACAGGGACTTCTGAAGAAACAACAACAACAATGCAGGAAAACCAGAGTGTGAAAAAAATTAAAATAAACTTAGGATGTTTTTGTGGGAATGTTGTTTCAGTGCCAAAAAGCGAACATTTTGGGGTGGCTGTATGGAAGAAAATACTTTTGTTAGAACCATAGATTAGAGCATCTGTAAGTGGCTGTAGTTTTCCAGTCTGCAGGAAGGGTTGGATGCTGTGAAATAAAAGTTATTAGAAGTTTGGTGCACACAGTAAAAGTAAGGGGATTTGTGACAAAGCAGAGTAGTTTATGTGGTGTGGTAGAGTGAAAACCAGACTGAGGCGTAAATCGTGACAAGTTAATATCAAAAAAGGAGGGCAGCTGGGATGAAACCAGTGATCCAAAAACGTGCTTTTAAATTAAATGGGAGCGTCTGGTCGATGCAGATTTATTAGAACCTGCATACAGTACTAATGTCTTAAGGTTGAGAGCCCAGAGGTAAATGCCCCATTGTTGGAGTCCAGATATGAACCGAACATACTGTTATACCACAGAAACAGATCACTTTTTCAGTTGCTGTAATCAGATTCAGTTCCAGTAGTACATTCAGGAGGCATTTTCCAGACAAAGCCAAATAACCACAAATGGGGGCCTTTTGGCAGCATGCTTTATTGAGAACACACGGCTCAAAAGTATCCCACCTGACCTGTTTCCATGAAACAGTTTTGTCATATAGGGCCAATAATGCCAATAAGCCCTGTACATTCAGCACCTTATGGCACCCCACCCCGGCTCTTTGCCCCTCCACCTAAAGGTTGATTGAGCCTACAATCCGAGTAAAAGATTCAACAGCATTACTTTGCCCAACAAACCCAGTCGGGTCTATATCATTTAATGATGGCTGAAAGTTTGTGACCCTGTTTGTACTTCGCTTTTGAAAAACATTGGCTGCTATGTTCAGCATGCAAGTCGTTCCATTTGATTAGCGCACATATTGAAGGAGGAACCGTGTGGCCTAGCTGATGAAGTGGAGGGTTTAAAGTTAAATTCTGCAAGACTGGTAATTGGTATAAAAAGAATGGGTGTTTACATTTTTATTGGTGAATGGTTGTTGCTAGAGTTTTCCTAAAGTCTACCTGTGGTAAGACTTCATGATACTATACCTTGGTATACAGTGCCCCAACTTCTAGTGTACTACTAAAGGTTTTGGTAGTATGGCACAGCAGGCAGGCTGATCTTAAGAGAGAGTTGTGAGCTATAGGCAAGTACAAAGAACTCAGCGATAGCACAGACCCAAAGAAACACTTACACACTAGTAAGAGTTATTTTATCTAAACAAGGTAAAGTTAAGTTATATTCAGTTAAGTACTATTTCAAACTAATAAACAAAATGGAAAACCAATTCAATACTTCAGGTGAGTAAACCACAAATTAAGATTTTTACAGTTAATTAACAGTTCAAAGTACAATTATTTGTTGTAGCAACTCAGAAAATGTTCTGTTGTAGGACTAATAAGGTTAAGCAACACCAAAAATGGCCGGTCAATACTTTTAAAGGCTTATAGCTTTTCAGAGGCCTTAAGGCTAAAGCAAGCCACCCCCAACTAGGTACAAGTTCTTCATAGTCAGTTTGGAAGTAAGGCAGATAATGCACAAATGTAGAAAAGGCAAAGTTCCAGAGAATTCAAATATTTTAAGTGCTTTTGTTGGTCGAAAAGGTTTCAGGGACCTTAGGAAAGGTTCCCTATTGGCGCACAAGCATTCAGCCTGGGCGAATACCCAAACACCGGAATCAACCCTCCAGCAACAAGGGAGCGACAGAATGACCCATGGTACTTAAAGTGAGACCCCCAATACTGCTGGCAAATCACCCAACAGAGTCAATAACACATCCCAGGAGGGAATGAGACCCAGACCAAGTGAGAGTGATAAAGGCTTTTATCTAAAATTAGGGCAAGCAGAATCTACTCTGCTCACGCCGAGAGCGCTCTGCAGAAGACATGTTACACATTGATTATATTCACAAAAAGCGTCATCACTGTGGGAAGGCCTAGGGGGCACAGGAGGGATTGGACACTAAGGGTTGGCACCTATAGGTGCTATAGGGTCAGAGACGATGGATTGGTCCGAGGGCACGTGATGAGACGACGTGGTGTCCGGGGTCAGTCAGTCAGCTGGGCTCATCAACCTGGAATTCCATGTTGGTTTTTATGTATTCTTGGACATCCTACCCATGTAACATTTGCCCTTGTGGCCACGCATTCCGATTCATTCAGGACTCTGATCTGTTTATCCGGTGGGAAGGCCTGTATCTTAATACTTGTGAAAATAGGGTTCAAAGACAGGTTTTTTACTAGTCATAAATTGAACGTTCCACATCAAATGTAGTGCTCACCTTGTTCAAACAATTCTGAATATACTGGCTAAGGGGTAGAGCTCATGGGGTCAGTGCATGGTCGGAGATGTCCACTCAATAACCAGGGGGATTCAGGATAGATGGCTGAAATGACTAGGTCACAAAAGGTACATGTCCTGATAGGCATGCATTTCATTGTGGGGGGGTTCAGTGATCGAATGTCCAGATATCACTAACTGTTAATCTGTTGACACCCAGATAGACTTGGAGAGATTCGAGACTCCTTTGTAGTCTGGTTTGTTGTACAATAACTCTGGGCCTTTCAGAACACAATTTTTACATGTGGCTTGCTATTTTACGCTTAAATCACATTGTCTTAGGACATGCTTCATCTTCCATGTAACTAGGCACTCTCAACATAACACAAAGGGAAAGCAAACAATTCATAAAAAAGTGATCAAGAAATAAAAACATAGCTTTGACTCGAGATTCACTTATTCAAAAGCGTGCAGGTCACAGCTCGGGGTCTATGGGTGGGTTTTTAACTGTGAGTGAGGCTAACCAGGAGTGATCAACTTCTGGATTGTGCTTATATGACACTATACATGTATTTACATTTAGACCTTAGAAAAGTGAGGTAGCATGTCTCTGGTGTGTACAGATTTGCATTTGGTTAGGTATTGTACTGTTACAAACTATTACTATGAGCATTTCAAAACCATAGGTTAACATGCATTGTGCTTTCATCGTAGCGGGGTTGCATAGGAACTTCTAATTACACATGTGTATGTATTTATATTGTTCATTCATAGGTCTCCTTAGCCTACCATTAGGTTTGTACGATTTTACATAGGAAGAAAAGTGTGCTTACTTTTATCCATATCAAAGGGAAAATAGGCTCACGTGATTAATGGTCCTTCTAACTGATGGCTCTGCCTTAGAGGGCACAGGGATTATGTTTTTATGGTCAGGGTCTGTGGGGTGTGGAGCAGGTTTATAGAGACAGCTTTGGCTCTGGCCCCTGCTCTGGGCTGCATCTGGGTCAGTGAAGGGAGAGGGAAGGCGGAAGATACAGTGTGGATTTTGTTGCATTCTCGCGCCAGCATTCTCGTGGGAACCGAGCAGTCGTGGAGACGGCACAGGGGAGGAGGTGGGGGGAGGAACTTGCTCGCTGTGCGCGTCTGGCGGGGAGAGCTGCAGCTTGAGTGAAGCCTCCACGGTTGTTTTAACTTTGCAAAATGGAGTCTTATCCATCTCTTGTTTGACACTGCTATAAGAGGTGTATGCAAGGGGGTTCACAGTTCCTAAAGATATTATCGCACAAGTGTTCAGGGGCACTGGACCCAAAGCAGCCGTGACTGGGCCTACCCAGGAAGTGTAGGAATAAGGAGGGGGTCCAAAATGCCCCCTCCTTCCACTCAGCATGTACTACCAGAAGTTCTACAGTACCTGAGCAGTGCTGAAGATGCAGCTGTATTCTTTCACGGTGCAGCAGCGGTGAACCTGGTCTCCCATTCCTTTGTCGTGGTGATGAAAGAAGGGACTCTAGAAGGGATGTTGCAGCAGTTGAGAGACTCCCAGCAAAGGATTCTTCGTGCTCCAATGTTGAACGGTTCTTGTCTGAAAGATTTACCTCGCTTTTTTGGTCCTCCACTCTGGTGAGTAAACTTTGAGGAGGATCTTGCCTCTGGAGGTCCGGAAGGAGTCCACCAAGGTTTGGGAGACTTCATGCATGGAAAGACTATGCACTGCAATCGGGCTCAAGTTCCCAGGGTATTTGTGGTTTGCAGCCCAGCAAGGTCGCAGCACATTGTGGGATGGCTTGAACTGAAGGTGGTTTTAGAACTGATTATGCCAATCAGTCCAAGGGAGGAAGTCGTCATCTTCGGAGATTCCCTGTCTATTTGAAAACTGGGTCAGGACAGCAGCAGTAATTCAGCAGGCTTCTACGGCTGCTGAAAGGGGTCAGCCGTCTCTGGTCGTCTTTTTTGGTTCTTCTGTTCCAGTGGTCAATTTGTCTTTTACCTCAGGATCCTCACCTTTTATCCAGGAGCCCAACCAATCAACAGGGGTGTGTGGGGGCTTTCAGGACAGCTAGCCTACCAGGTGGAAATGGTTCCAGACAGGCATCCCAAAAGACAGCACAGTTCCAGTCCTGGCAGACAGACTGGAGCCTTGGCGGGCTTCACAAAGGATTCCTGACAAAGACAAAACTCAAACCATGGCCTCCCCCAACCAGAACGACCAAGAAAAGGACAAGCACACAAGAAATGGCAAAAAAAACAAAAGTATGGGGGGGTCACCATTTTTATTCTTTTTTTTTTAAACATCTGATGGTCCCGGCAGATACATTAGCATTCAATCAACATTTCATATGGTCAGTCTTACAATAATATCGTCATCAAGCATTAAACAGTATACAGTTTACATAGATGTTTCACTGTCCGAAAGCAGTTCACATAGGTATGCCCTGAAGGGGCCCCAGATGTCCTTTTGTCGGCTTGTGCTTGGCTGGGTGAGAACGTATTGTTCCTCGCATTCGTTAATATATGTTAATTCGCACAGGAAAGTGTTCATGCTCGGGGGCTTCGGGCTTTTCCATGCTTGCAATATACATTTCTTGGCGACGGCACATGATGCATTAAACAGCCTTCGAATTTTTTCAGAACATTTTACAATATCGCCGTACAAATATTTGAGGAGTCAAATGAGGGGGGATCTGTGTAATGTCTGCCAGCATTGCGGCCACCATCTCCCAGAACCGTACCAAGGCCGGGCATTCCCCGTACTTATGATAGGATCCCGCTTGCGGGATCCTGCATTTGGGGCAGCTGCCCGAGTCGTCCGGTGTGAATTTGGCAATTTCGGCAGGCATGTAGTGCAATCTATTAAGGATTTTAAATTGTATTTGGCGTAACCCTGCATTGAGTGATACCCTTTTCGTCAGCGCACAGTATCTTCCCCATTTGTCATCAGGTATTGGCATTTTTATGCATGGGTGGGAGGGGGGTTCGTCAGGGAAGGATGGCCATCGTGCCTGATCTGCAGATCTCATTCGATAATACTGTAGTGTTCGGAGCGGGCCCCCTCCCAAACCTCTCGTGAATACCATCAGGGTCGTTAACTTCCCGTCTATGTACATATCTCCCACCTTCATTTCTTTAGCAGGGTCCCAGGCTTCCTGTATGCTAGTGTCGAATGTGGGGGGGAATGTTCGGATAGTTCCATAGGGGAATCTCGGGGTCATAGGGGATCTCTATTTTGGGATTGCCCCCCAGGCTCTCACGGTGCAGCTCAGGGGGTCAAATTCACATGAATCTTTATGTCTTGTGTCAAGGATAACTGATCTAATATCTGTGGGTGCGGTGATGTGTTCCTCTATCCATGTGTGGAGTGAGTTATCTGCTTCGTAATACCAATATTTTGCAAACTGCGCCTGTGCCACCAAATAGTAGAGCTCGAAGTCTGGTGCCGCTATTCCACCTGCGTTGTATGTTTGTCATCTTTTCCCCAACCCATCCTGGCCACCTTTCCGCTCCAAAGAAATGACACTGCCATAGATCGGAGTTTGGAAAAAAATACTTTCCCGGCCATATGGGGATATTTACAAATAAGTATAGCAGTTTTGGAAGTACAATCATTTTGAGAATTGCAATTCTACCATGTAATGAAATTGGGAGGTGCCTCTAGACCTGCAATTTGGTATTGAGTGTTTGCAACACTTGGTTGTGGTCATCTGTATAAAGGGTCTGTCTACTCCCAGAAACCAATACTCCCAGGTAACTAATATGTCGCTACGACCATTTAAGGCCACAAGTCAGTGCAGGGCACTTTGTGGAGGGGGTGAGCAGGAACATTTCTGATTTAGAGTTATTTACTGTATATCCAGAGTATTCAGCAAACTCGTGGATGCCTGCCATTATGGGAGCGATGTTCTTATCGGGTTCACGAACGTATAGCAGTGTGTCATCCGCATAAAGTGATATTAATTGGGTGGCTCCTTTCAGTGTGATACCCCTGTTTTTATGTCTCAATAGAACTGCTGCGCCATGGGCTCTATTGTTAAGGCGAACAGAATGGGGAGAAGCGGCACCCCTGTCTCGTGCCCCTACCCAGCTCGAACAATCCCGATATGGTTCTATTAGTGCAAACTTTCACACCGGGGGCAGTGTATAGTAATCTGACATTTAATAAAGTAGGGGCCCACTCCAAACGCCTCCAGCACCGAAAAGAGGTACTCCCAAGAGACCGAATCAAACGCTTTCTCTGCGTCAAGGGACACCGCGACCGCTTGCTTATTTGAGTTTATTTGTGACATTATGCCGAATGGACTGCATAAGTTCAGGGAGGTGGACCTTTGCGGAATTAATCCACTTTGGTCTACATGAACCATGTGGGCGTTATGGGTACCATTCGATTTGCTAGTACTTTCGCGAAGATCTTCGCGTCCACATTCATAAGAGGTAGGGGCCTGTAGGATGACATGTCTTGTGACGCTGGCGAGGTTTAGGTAGTAGCGCGATTATGGCCTCATGCATTGTTGAGGGCAGTATTTGCTTCCCCAGGGTCTCTTCCCATGTTTCTAACAGTATAGGGACCAGCTTCTCCCGAAATTATTTATGAAATTCAGCACTCAGTCCGTCTAGCTTTGCCGGAGAGACCCTTCATTGCCTCAGTGAGCTCCTCTGCTGTGATAGGTTGCTCTAATGCCAGTTTGCTTTCCTCTGGGAGCCTCGGGAGATCTAGTGTAGCGAGGTAATTTTTTATCTCAGTGGGGGGTTTCTTATCTCTATTCGCGTAACGAGTTTTGTAAAATTTGACAAATTCATCGTTTATTCCTTGTTCGCTTGTAATCATTTCATTTTACCCCGTTTGGATAGTGGTGATCGGGGTTGATTGTTTTTCATGTTTTACCAAGTTGCCCAGCATTTTCCCTCCTTTATTACCCTCTCTGTATCTGCGCGCCCGGGTGGGGGCTGCTATATCCTGTATTTCCTACACTGCTAGACGATCTAAGTCTCTAAGGAGCTTGTGTATTTTAGCCAGGGTGTCCCCGCTGTGTGTGAGATTGTAAGTTTCTTCTAGTTTGTTCAATTCCTTCTCCACCTCCTCCAATTCAGGCCCGTGGTTTTGAAAATCAGAGCCCCTCTAGCCCCAAATTTGAAGGCTTCCCACACTGATGACACATGATCTACCGAACCAATGTTATCTGCAAAAAAGTTGGCAATTTCAACATGTACGGTTTCAACAACATTTGGGTCTTTTAGTATATCTTTAGGCATTCTCCATCTCGTCGTTGGTCTAGGGGTATCTTTAAAACTGATCTCCAGCAGCACCGGGGAATGGTCAGATAGCATGCAGGGCAGGATTTCACAATCTTGTAGTGTATGTAAAATGTTTGAAGATATAAACCAGTAATCTATGCGTGACTCACTATCGTGCACCGAAGAGTAGAATGTGTATCGTTTACTGGTTGGATGGAGTACTCTCCAGGCATCCAGCAGGGATAATTGCGGGAGGATTTGCCCTAGAGTTAATGCCGTCCTAGTGGGTGTCCTGGTCATGCTGGCAGATCTATCCACGGCAGGGTCCACTACGACGTTAAAGTCTCCTCCCCATATAACACTAGTTGTATCGTGTTTATTAAGGATCTCAAACATAATCAGGTAAAATTTCTGGTCGTCCAGGTTGGGACCATAGGTGTTCACCAGGGTTATGTGTTTCCCCACTATTTCCCCCCAGACCAATACATATCTGCCCATCGGGTCCGTCAAGTGAGCCTTGGCCAGAAAGCCCAGCGAGTGATGTATGAGAGTGCAAAACCCTCTGGACTGGGAGGAGTAGTCCGTATAGTAACGTAATTTGCCAATTTTTGCCAATATTTCATCATTGACCAAGCTCTGTCCGTGTGTTTCTTGCAGCATTAGAATATGTGGCCCGTGCCTAGTGACAGTTACCAACTTTTCTGGCTTTCATTGGGTTTAGGCCTCGGACATTCCATTCCATTAATCTTATCTTTAACCCATTACCCATATTTCATGTATACATATTGTGACATATTGTAATGACCATTAGTGTGTAATTCAACAGCATTTGAATAGCACCAGTGTCCGCGAGACCATATTTCAATTAACCTAAAACTTCCATCAGTGCATTCCCTTTCCCAAGACTCAAACTCGACTAGGTGGTTGCGAAAATACAAAACATTCCCATCTTCCCTACCCACCCACCCACCCACCCACATCATCTGCCCCAACTTGACAATAGGCCCTGATAACCGTTAGGAACATTCCTGAGGGTGCTTCGTTGCCAACACAAGGCTACCCGATCAGGCTCACGACCTGCTTAACATTACTTGGAGCCCCCATGGGAGCCGAACATCTCCCAACACAAAAGGATACTTATATGGACTGAGTCACCCGACAGAGTCTCAGTCCTCCACTGCAGGTGGGTGTCTCCCATTCTGGTCTGGTCCACGGCACAGAGGGCAGCGGAATAGTAGCCACTACATGGGCCAAGGCTGCAGCAGCAATCTCAAAGAAGTGTGCCCTTCCTCCATATTGGATTTGCATCTTGGCTGGAAATATTAGTGCATATGGGGCCTGTCGTGCTCTTAAAAGTGTTTTGACTGGTTCATATGATCTTCGGCTTGCCTGAACGCCGGCAGCAAAATCAGGGTAGATTCTTCGTATTGCAGTGCCCCAAACTCTCTCGCCATCCGAAGGATTGTGTCTCTGTCCCTATAATTGAACAGTCTTGCAATAATCGTGCGAGGTGGAGCCAGAGTGTGGTGTGCACGTTCAATTAGGAAGTGTTCTGAAAAGGAGTTTGCTCCAAAAAGGGTCTCAAGGAGTGATTCCACCTGTATTTCCATTTTATCTTTGCCAAATGACTCTGGAACCCCCACAATTCGCACGTTGTTTCTTCTCGAACGCGATTCAAGGTCTTCACACTTATTCTGTAATTTGATCATGTTTTCTCTGAGCTGGGCAATGTCTTGGTAGTGTCGCCCAACCGTGTCTTCGGTTGTTCCAATCCTGTTTTCTGCCTCAGTCAGTCTCAGGTTATGCTCATCAACCCTGGTTTTCAATGTTCTCTCTCAGTATACGACTCTGGTTTCCCAGCACTTTTTGAGCCACCACCAGCGAGTCTGGTGTAAGGTAGTCCCTTCTAAATAGCAGGTCTCCTGGTACAGGTTTAAACTTCTTCTCCATACGGGCTTAACTGCTTTCGTAAAACTTGCGCTGACCAGGGATGATGTTACATTTTACTGACAGTGGAATATACTGGTCCATTTGATTTTCTCTTAATATTTGCTTACGCTCACAGGTTTTTATTCTAAAAAGACCTGTAACCCTTTTTAACGGGACATTGTCTAGGGCCGATCTGTTGGGGGGGTGCGGGGGGGTAAAGAAAAAAAATACATTAAAAAAATAAAATACATTTGGGGGTTCAATATCGGAGGAAGGCATAGGATAATCTGGAGTATCCTGATCCTCCTCTACGGTGGCCTTTTATATCTGTGTAGTCCTCCAATTCGATGAGCTCCTCCTCCATAGATATGGTGAGTGGTTTAGATTTAAGTGGGACACTATTCACAGTAACAATGGGTTTTCTATTGACAAATTGCTTTGAGAAACTGACTGATTAGGGAACCTCTTCTTGGTCCATGTGGCTGAGGAGCAATCAGCTGGGAAAATAATGTCTTCCCCTTCAGATCCAGAGTGCTGTGGCACACTTTCTTTAGAGCATCTGACAAAGAACCCTTACCCTCAGTAAAGCCTCATCTTTTTATGTGAATGTGTTTTTTCAGAGCCCCCTTTGGTCGTTGCTAAAGATGTATGCTTTCAAACCTCTGAGGTTTTTGGAACCTAGTATGAGTGGCAACCACTCGAGGCTCAGCGGCTTTGGTCCAATTTTCGTTCCAGCGCGGACGATGAGACAGGTGTAGTCTGTGTTTCGTTGTGTTTTGACCTTGCATCAATACCTCTACTGTTGATTTAGTAAAGCCCTCCTGCAAGCAGTGTTTCTACTTTATATGTTTAGCCTTCTTGTTGCCAGGGGTTGTCTCCATAGCTCAGCCTAAATTAAACAAGCTGTATGTATGATAAGGCTGTGCAATAGGGGTGAAAGGGTTCTCCGGCATAGCGGTAGAATTACTGTGGCCAACCTCATATAATCATAATAACCATACCCTTGTTTATTCTGGTTTACCGTATTGATTTTGGGCTGGCTGCTAAGCATGCAATTTGGCTTGTAAAGTGTGCAGTGAGTAACCAGTGCCTTTGCTCTCTGGGAAGCAGAATCTGTCCGTCCTGCTTACTCTGGCAGGTGCGTGGGATGGCAGGAAAAGCAGATCCACACAGGTTGCACACATGGACAGGGAAAGCTTTCCAGATTTTCCTACTTTGCTGAAATTTCCCTCAGCTGCCTTACTGCCAGCCCTACTGAGTCAAACAAAGTGAAACTGATAGCAGGTCAGCTGAGCTGTCTGTAGGTTTCACAAGGCTCCAGTGAAGCTCACACACAAAGCCTGAGCCCCACCCATATTGCCTGGCCCATGTGCTACTAAAGAGTTTTCTTTAAGCCGACGGTTACAAAAGAAACTTTTTACTCGACAGAAGCCTTCCCAAAGCAATGTACACATGGTATTGTTGGCAAAGCTTAGGGGCCATCATGATGAGGGGGCACAGAAAGTGGTAATGAAATGAGTGTAATTAAACGGTTACGTGTGAGGAAGCAGTTAATAGACAGCAGGCACTCTACTTAGCAACCACCTAGCCAGCAGGGACATACATTATCTATTTTATCTAGGACAAGTGAACATTTGTGAACATCCTTCAACACACTTTAGCCAGAGTTCTCTGGTGGTAGTGTGGGGGAATGGGGGTTAGGGGGTGGGGGGGGGGGGGACAGCTTTGTTTGGGCGCTGGTGGATCGGCAAATGCGAGTGCAGTGAGAATCTTGTCCACAATCCACTGTTGGCGAATGTGGCTCTGGACTCTGCACATCAGTGCCGGATAAGTACAGTTCTGCCAAACGTGTGCTGCATGCAAAGTTGCAAAATAGGGGTGGAGCTTGGGGACGGATCCAAGAGTGGTTGTTCATCTCCTTACCCTCACCAGACTCCTCTGTACTGGAGAGAACTCACTGTGCATGAAGTTGTTTGTGGGTGTTTGAAACTGCGGGCTGCCATCAGTTAGCAACACTATTCGAGAAAATACTGTCAGGCAGATTTATCATTTTTATGTTTCATCCCCTCCCCTAGTGAGACCCCAGCATTTTTTGCTGGACTTCTGGACCTTTTTCTTTAATCATGAAAGAGTGGAGCCTTTCTCCACTCATTCATTCTTATGGGCTCTGTCTTTTGGCGCTCTTTCCTTTGTATTGTCCTATGGATGGATATACTTTCCTCCATATTTCTTTTTTCAGCATATTTATTTTACTACTGCAGCACACAGTTCCAGTTCCTTGTGGGCAGTGTTGCTGGGGACCCTTTGAGATTATTGTATATATCCTAGAGTAACTACAGTTCTTAAGGATAGCATCTCTACAAAAAAGTTAGTCAGAGATTGACGCACACACCACCTTCAATGGAGTGCCAATGGGATACTCTGCTCCTGTGACTTATGTCAGACAATCTCCTAGTTATGGCTAGTGGACATAATCTACCAACTATTGTGTGAATTTTCTACTGCAGGCTTTGTCCATAGCCCCGGTTATACACAATAGGGCCACCAAAGAGAGAGTGTGTGTGTTTGTTTTGCCTCTGTGGGAACCCTTGGGTATCCCCGCCTAGGATGCAGCAGGTCTGGACAGGAAGTGGGGAGGAGTTTCTCTCCCCTGCCGTTTGTCTGCACAAGTGCCTGAATGGAACCATCTCCCACTGGTGGTCTTGCTGTACTGACTGGACAGCCACCCGCCCCTTTCTGTAAATTGCTGATAGAGACTGCAGAGGAGTGTGTGCTGTGACCGTATAAATGGTGAGGCTCCTGAGGTGAAAGGCACGTCAACCAATGGAAAATGAAGAAAACAAAGAAGACTACCAGAGACGACTGCAGACCCTTTGCAAAGCCACAAAGAGACCACGCTGTCATGACCCTGTTTTCTGTGTGACAGAGTAACTCCTAAGTGGATGACCCCTTCCCTTTGACCGGTGAGGACAACCAGTCCCAAGACAAACTTTGATTTGAGCCATCTCCCGAGGTCCTGAGATTACAGAGCTGGAAAATACCAATACCAAGAGACCTGTTGCCCATTCCGAGTGCATCATCATGGAAGGCCCGAATTCGTCCAAGTCTTTGCTGATCCCTCAAGGACACTCCAGAGACCCAATCGACTCGTCCAGATCCCCTCAGCAGAGTGTGGGTGTAAGAAGCGAAGAAGATTGACTGGGCAAATCATGTCCTTTGTTGGTGCAGCAGAAAAGGTGCCAAAACCGCAGAGTGGCCAGAGAAGTTGCTGAAAGCCATGCCAGAGGTCCTCCCTCGAGACTGCTGCAGAGAGATGCCATCCATTGTCCTGCCTTTTGTCATCAGACCAAGGAATACGGAGGTCGGATCCAGCGCTGCCACATCGAGGATAATCCAGCTGCAATCTTTTATTCTAACATAAGGTACTGTGGGGGAAGAAAAAGTATTGCTTACCTTGATCCGTGAAGTCACTTCAGAGCGTTGGAGTACCCCCCTCTTACCTCCGACTCCAGATGCTGCTTGTCTCCCTTTAGCGAGTCCTTAACAAGTTCTTCGAAGTGGGTTAAATCTTGCTACTGTGATAAAGGCATGGTATTACAAGTAGACAGACACAAGAGATGCACGTTTTCAAAACCATATTTGAATAGAAATGGGGTTGGAGACTGCCTAACTTGCCCTCTACAATGGGAGTAGTCTTGACCATCAAACTAAAGTCAAAGGCAGTCCGACGTTTGTCAGTCAATATAATAAAGCGGTCTGTGTCAAACCTATATTTGCCCTCACTTTCTCCAACACAATGTGTATGGGATTGGATCAAAGTAAAAGTATAAGTCAAAGGACTATCAGGATGGTACTGGAGCTGTTCCACAGCTACCTTCCCCAATCTTGAGCTACTCGAGATTTCACAATGTTCCATTAACTTAAACAGTTCATCAACAGGATATCAAAAACACAATGGAGCAGTCCCACAACTCATCTTCTCAAAGTTCCAGCCACTTGGGCCAATCACAGTTCCATGTATTGAGACAGTTCATATTCAAGTTTCTCAAAAAGGTCTTCATATCAGAGGTAAACCACTCTGATACCTGGCTTACACTTCACTTGAGCCGTGCACCTGGTGCTCTGGGTCGTGCCACTGGAGCTCTGTAGTTCCACTATTGGATTGTGCTTTTCATATGGGTCCCAGACCCTTAGGTTCACTTTCCTGGCTGTTACAAACATTAGCCTCCCTCTTTCCCATTTTGAACTTCACACCAAATGTTCATTACAGGCTTCCCTCTGCCAGGCTCGAGCATGCCTTTTCCTTTCACCTTGAGGTTCCCTTCCCCAAGTCTTGGGCCTTTTGTTTCAACTTCTTGTTCCTTGGGCTATTACTATCAAAGACTTTCGAAACTGCAAGGATTTGGTTCAGATCTTTACACGACGACTCCGACATCCCATTAGAACAGTTTTCTCAATTTCAAAAGGTTTGTGATGCTCTCATCAGGTTTTAATACTTTGGCCGCTTGGCACTTTCACAATATTTATCAACTATTAACTTTCAATCTTCAACAAAACTTCAGCTTCCTAGGTTGCAGATACTTTTCCTGTATTTGCTGTGCTTAGCGACGGTTCTCAATTGCTTCCCATATCTTGCGTTCCCTTTTCCACGGAAGGTTACTTTTATGCAGATTTACAGAGTCTTTAAACGGGCCGATGATTCTTGCAAACCACTCTGTTAATCTGTATCCTTTCTCGTCTCACCATAGTTCTGTTTCAGCCGGCCTTCATATCACTAACCGGTTGTGAACTTGGGTGGGGGGGGGGGGGGGGGTGTTGGTGGGGGTCTTTCTTCAGCGAAACCTTCCTACTTGCTCCCAAGGCAGTCGGCCTGCAGCCTTGGGTTTCCTCCCCGACCTTGCTTTGCGCTAAGGAGGGGAGCCGGCTGTCCTGGAGCACCTACAAGGCATTCTTTGCAAGGTGTACACGCCGTTCCTGACTCAACATGCTCTTCGTCCCAGTCCTTTGGCAGCTAAGTCGGGAAATTGAATTATGGGAGTTGTAGTGTCCCACAAAAAGGGAAGGAAAGTTGGGTAGATTACGGTCAGCAAAGGGGGGTGTACGATGTCTCACCTTTAGGCACTCCGCCCTGAATCCAGAGGACCCTCCACCCAGGTAGTCCTCCCTCATTAGTTCGCCCTCAGGGTCGGGATTAGGAGATTCCCAGGGAGTAAGGTGAGAAAAGCCCTTGGGTTTTTCACACTACATACTAAAGACTAGACACTTGACAGTATCCACAGGAACATTTCGTATTCCGTTTCTTGTCAAGACCTTAAGCCCTCTCCTAAATGCCTTTAGATAGGTTTGTGTTTTGGAAATTGAAAGGCTTGCCAAATCTAAAACAAAAGAGCTCTTCATCATCCTCAGGAAACTCGAGTCCCTCTCCACACCTTCAGAAACCTGTGTGAAGATGCAGACTGGTGTGAGGATCCAAAAAGCCCTGGCAGACAAAGTCGCCATGTTACAATCCAGAATTGAACAGAAAAAGCTCTGCCGAGCCAAAAAAGCAAACCCTTCACCACCTCCCACCTCAAAAATTCCAATATGCCCACCCTTCTCTTTCACCCCGGTGTCAACGAAAGAAGTGGAAAGCATCATCAAAGGCCTCAAGCCATCCAGATGCCAAAGGGACTCCTGCCCAGCCCCCATCATCCAGGAAGGCGCCAACGATCTAACCCCTTTCATTACAGCCCTAATCAACGCCTCCTTCAAAACTAGCTCAGTCCCCAGCAGCCTCAAGGAGGCCTGGGTCATGCCCCTTCTAAAAAATCCTAACCTAGACCCCAACAATCCAATTACAGGCCAATTACCACTGTCCCCTACATCCTAAAGATTTTAGACAGAGTGGCCTACCTGCAAATCCAAAAGCACCTGGAAGAGAATAAACTCCTGAGCCTTAAACAATCTGGCTTCAGACCAAGGCACGGAACAGAAACAGCCCTCCTGGACTTAAAAATCCAGATGGACGAGGCAAAAGATAAGGGCAATCTTATCTCCTGCTGCTTGACCTCTCGGCAGCCTTTGACCTCATCAACCAACAGATCCTCTCGGAACATCTGACAGTCTCAGCTGCTTTCTCTAGCCAGGCGACCACCTGGGTTCAATCCTTCCTAGCCAACCAAACCACCCAGGTCTTCTCTCCGGGGGCTTCAGCCCACCCCATCTCCATTCTCTGTGGCGTCCCACAAGGTTTGTGCGTCTCGCCGACCCTATACAATATCTTCACAAAGCTATTGTTCGACCGCCTTGATAACCTGGGTGTCACATACACAAATTATGCTAACGATACGCAGGTTCTCATCACCCTATCAGGTTGTTATGAAGAGGACTCCATATGGATCAACAACCTCTACCTGGAGATCCAAACCTGGATGGCAGAACACAGCCTTTGCCTCAAAGACGAGAAAACTGAGCTCCTTCTCGTCGGCTCCCAACCACGGCTAAACAAACTGGACCCCCGTTACGCTTCTATCAACATAGATGGTAACCTAATCACTGTGGCCAAAGAAATTAAAACTTTAGGTGTCTATCTAGATTCCACACTCGCTCAAAAAACAGGTGAACGCCACAGCTTATACAAATAAGCTCACCAATGCCTGCAAATCTTTCCTCTCACCTTCCAGTTGCATTACTCTAGCCAGAGCGCTAGTGCTTTCAAAAAAATGAATATTGCAACACTCTTTCACCTCAGAACGCAACCTGAACAAACTGCAGGTGCTTCAGAATAATGCCCTCAGAGCGGCTCCGAGTATCCTGCGGCACTACCACACCTCTAGCTTTAGACAAGTTGCCCACTGGCTCCCCGTTCGTGACAATCACCCTCGGATCTCTCGTCATCATCCACAAATGCCCCTCTAATTACGCCCCCAAATACTTGGCAACTAGTTCAACAAGCACACCTCAACCAGAACGCCGTACTCTCATTGCCTAACCATCCCCAGATTCTCCCTAAAAAAAGCAGGCGGCTCCAGCTTCCCAGTCCTAGCTGCCAAACAATGGAACGCTATACAGCTGAAACTTAGGGCAGAACCTTCCTTCTGGACCTTCAGAGGAAAAGAAAAGTCCTGGCTCGCCAACAAGAACTCCTCTGTCTGGCAACTAATTAATGCACTCTTTTTCCTATGTCTGCCTTTCGATCACCATGTTACCCGGTCAACTGCACTTACTGTTATTATCCTGTTTATCTATATTCTGCTGTAACCTCCGCTAAGTCTCTGGCGCCAGTTACCTCAGGGTTCGGTGTGCGCTACAAATAAACTAAACTTACGGTGTGAAGAAACTGCCTCTAGAACCTTAAGCTGGGCTAGTACATCACTAACCAACTATTTTCCTTCCCAAAAGTCACCATCTTAGATCTGTATGCAGAGTAGATGTCTTAACCTTATTTCTGCTAAGATTCGCGAGTGCGCGTCATCACCAACAATACAGTAGAACTGTCATTACTGTCAAAAGCTTTAACAAATGTGGGTTTATTTTGCGAAGCTTTTTAACGTGAATCTTGTGTAACTAAAATAAATCTGTATTTTTATATACATTAATGTGCAAGTGTTTTTGATGTGCATTACTAACTAGGTTCAGTGTACTTAATTACAGCTCACATCTACCTCTTATAGGCCCGACTGCTCTGCCACTCTACCAAAGTTCGAGCAGTAGTACAGAGTGATACTAAGAGTTGGGAATCTACAAATCACGGGGATAATTTTGTGAAGTCCTACCTTACAGAGAACTTTGGGAAAAATCCCCTAACATCCATTATAATGAGAAAGGCGCTTCTTATTACTCAAACACGAGATAAGCTGCCTGTGCGTTTTACATGGCATGTGTTTGCATTTCTTTCTTCTCCTAATGCAGTCAGTAACGCCTTGAAGACTAATCAATTTACAAACATCTAGATTAGACAGTGTAAAAAAAGAAGCCAATTGGACTCTAGACAGTACACAGTTTAAATTGAAGAGGAGACTAGAACTTGGCTTGTTCTGTGGGGACTCCTATTACAGGCAAAGTACAAATGTATTATTTTAACAGTGAAAAAATGCAAAACAGTTAATGTTAGGCAAGAGTGTGTGCAGTACCCTTTGGAAGACTACAGCAACCTTGACCTCCTGGCAATAGGAACCAAACCTTTGATACAAGTCTGTACTACACAGGTTGGTAGTGTGGCTGAGTACCCAGGCTCATCACAAGAGGGGTCAATGCGAGCAGTAGGGGTTTTACACAGAGATCCATAGTGACGCGTATTCAAACAAACTTCCACTCAAGATTTCTTGATTAAACAATTATTAATTTAAAAGTCAGTTCAATAAGCCTTCTTCAGAAGGGAGCAATATATCAGCAACACGAACACTTCAAAATACACAGTTTCTGTAAATCAGCAAGTACCCATTTGGGATGGCACACAGAATGTTCCTGCACCATGAGGGGACTTAACTAACTAGAACACTCTGGGCATTAATATATCACTGGTACATTTAGAGCAATACTGAGTTGGTGTAAAAGAAAAGGGTTTGGGAATAAAACAAAGGTTACACAAATATTCGGAAGCAGGTAAGTATTTATCCCCCCAATGCAAAATAAATTGAACTTTCCTCCAGGAAAGGGTTAAACACATTGTCAGAGGTAAAAATAATCTTTCAGGCAGCCTGTCCAGCCAATGTCGATTGAGCAAAAGTCTAGGTGAACTGAAGCACTTCTTGCAAGGTAAGTAAAAGTATTGCACAATGTTTTAGAAGACTTTGTAGAAATAAAGAATCACAGAAGAGCCACAAGCTGGGAGGCTTTTGAAGGCAAAGGGGCAAGCAACTTTGCAAAAGCAACCAAGACAAGTCTCAACTGAGAACATGCAAGGCTACACACAAGAGCTAAGTCCCCTTAGTGTTACAGTACCTTTGGTTAGAAGAAATGTTCTAGCTGGCTTCTGTTCCTATACAGCTTGGCAGATCCTATTGTTCCTGGGCCTCAGTCGTGGTGACAAGAGGGAGGACGTCTGGGGATTCCTGCACTGCAATGGGAAGATCGGCGGCAGCAATGGCCAAACTTCAATTCAGCAGCACTTTGCAGTTCCAGCTCCTCACATCCATAACAAATGGCAACACTGTGGTTCTCGGATACCACTTCAGAACTTCCTCGCATCTGGAGTCCAGCACTCTGTTGAGGTGGCTCAGACTTGGTCAGTCCTGCTTCCTGGGAGTCTGGAGGATCTTCCTGGAGCTCAGGTCCGACTTAAAGACACTCACTAGATTCTGGTGTTCCTCTCCCTGGCACTTCAGTTCTTGCAGCAGCAATGGAGGTACAGCCAGCTCCGAGAGGATTTCCAGATGAGCTCATCTTGGGGTCGTTTGGTCCCGACAACCCAAGGGGAGAAGTTGTCCTTTCCAGGGCTTTAGTCGAGGCGAATTCGGAGCTTCAGCAAACCAGCATGGCTTTACCGGGCAAACCAATGGTCCAGGCGTGGCAGCAGGCATCCCTTCCAAGTTCTTCTTCGGATTCCTTCGTCGAGTGGTCGACTCTGGCTTCCAAACCAAAAAGCCTAGCCTTTTATGCAGGTTTCTCCCATTCATTCGCAGCCTCGCTGTCAATCACAGTAGGGTGGCTGTCCTGAGGACAGCCCTCCAGCCAATCACACTTGGGTGCATTCCTGTAACCAAGGAGACTAAGCACAGGGAGTTTCGGGCACCTCCCTCACTTCATGCCACTGCCAGACATGCTGGAGCCAGAGGCGGGCTTCCCTCGTGAATCCCACCAAAGACAAAACGAACAAAGGGACCAAACCTAAACCTCAAGAAGGACCTTTCCATCAAGAAATGGCGAAAAAAGATCAGGGCACTTTTGACAAAATGGGCACCCATGGGTGTCTTACTGCAGCTGCAATTGCAGCCCACGGTAAAACACAATGGTAGTAAAAAGTAAACCACTGCCACCAGCCATTAACTGTAGAGAGGGTACCAAAAAATGTGACATGAGAAACTAGACAAAGGGGATGCTAAGTAACCCCTCCAGCACCCTATTGTAAGATAGTGTGTGCTTGGTCTATAAAGTTACAAAATGTAAGTAAAGTCAATTTCACTTCACTGCTCTTGGAAATATTAGTTTCAACGAGAGATGGTATTGAAACCTTTGTGAGATCTAAGACTTCCCTGTGCCATTGCACTGAAGGTGCTGTGTGTCACAATGTAAAGATTGTGCCTATGGAGTTTGTCAGACTCCAAAGTCAAAAGCAACAGAGTCCAAATCACAGAAGAAAATACATGAGCGGGTGGGAAAAGGGTCGCACTCTCTCCAGGTTAGAAATTAAAAGTCTTAAAATCCAGCGAAAGAGCTGGGAATCTCAAAAGTAGAAGGGAATTACACATTTCTGAGAATTCTCCTCAACAGTTAACATACAAGAAGAATTACCACAAAAAAATATAATGACAAATATTGAAATAAAATAAATACCATAAAACTATGTCTCCATAGTATGTTACAAAACCTATATTACATGGATTACAAAACATGAAATTTGTTAGTGTTACTTACAGTTACACTATTGACATTTTGAAATTTAACATAGCGAAGTTGAACAATGCCATCTTCTTTAATATCGTCTGGGTCAAGTTGTAAAGCCTGGGTCGGCTCGCATTTCATTGCTTCATCAAAATCAATTGATCGGGGAAGGTTGATAAAAATCTTTATGTTCCTGGGGCCTTGACCTGCCAAAATTAAGATAAATATATATTTTTACATACAACAGTTTGTTTGATGAAAATATGGCTTATATGCACAATTAATGGTAAGGCATTGAGAATCCATGCAGAGTTCACAACTGTTATAAGAAAACTAAAATTGACATTCAAGCAGGCCATCCTATAGAGTATTCAACTCAAACACAGCTTGTGCACTAATTAAATCACCTGGAGTGTAGCTGGAAGAGTAATGACAATATTTTACATGCTACAGGATATCCCTTGGACCTCCTTCAACGCTTTATACACATTGTTTTCCAACATTATTTCTTTAAGAGGTGCTGGGTAAGTCAACTCTTGCATGCGCTAAAAGCCTTTACAGTCTCAAAATGAAGGGTTTGAAAATGGGAAAACATTTAGGGCGTATTTTCTAAAGTCTACCCAAAGGTCTTTATAAGACCCTACTTGGCAATACAGTGCCCCAACTTCTAGTATAAGCCTGTACTACTCAAGGTTTTGGTAGTACGGCAGAGCAGCCAGGCTTATCATAGGACGGAGAGAAGGCTGTAGGAAGGTACAAAACTTGTAGCATACATATGGTCCAAAGAAACACTTATGCACACTATATGGGATACATTACTCACCGTAATCATATTTCTGATGCTTGTATCTGCTTAGATTCAAATGCTATGCATAGGCCGACATCTAGTGGAAGCTGCAGAGTATTACAGTTGTTTTCGAAAATCGAAAAGGGGATGTCGACAGGTTGTGCCAGTAATACTATTCCTAGTGTGACATCGACTGTACCCATGGTCCTTCATGCGTCGAGGTCCCTCAGATGGCTTTGTTTCTGACATAAGGTAGCATGAAGTGCATCGTGAGTGCAGGTGTATCCAAGCAGGTAAAGATCAGAAAAGCTCATAAACCATCTATGCACCTTCTCTGGGGAGGAAATGTGGGTGCATGTGAATCTAAGCAGATACAAGCATCAGAAATACGATTATGGTGAGTAATGTATCCCTTCTGAGGCTTGTGGAATCTGCTTAGATCACATGCTATGCATAGATTAGCGAGCAGTGTTAGGAGAAGGTGGTGGGTTGTGAGAAGGAGTGGCAGCAAACATGTTTCAGAACCGCTTGTCCCACCTGTGTATCTGATTTGAAATGGGTGTCAACGCGGTAGTGCCGAGTGAAGGTATGTACTGAGCTCCATGTAGCTGCTTTGCAAATGCTGTCTAAGGGGACATCTGCAATAAAGCCAAGGTAGCTCCTGTGCTTCTAGTGGAGTGAGCTCTTGGTGTGAAATCAGTGTTTTGTTTGATAATGAATAGCACAGTTTTATGCATCCGACTATCCCTCTGGAGATGGCACTCTTGGAAATGAGATCTCCTTCTCTGCCTGGTGCTACAGAGACAAACAGTTGGTCTGTTTTCCTTAGCGGTCTGGTCTTGTTTACGTAGTAAAGGAACACCCTCCTCACATCCAATGTGTGGAGGTTTACCTCAGCTGAGCTAGTTGGATCCTGAAAGAAGGCTGGTAGCTCAATGGATTGGTTCACGTAGAATTTAGAAATTAATTTAGGAAAGAACCTCGTATGAGTATGTAACACAAATTTGTCTTTATGAATGATAAAGAAAGGGTCGTGCAATGACAATGCTTGCAAATCACTAACTCTTCTTATGGAAGTAATAGCCACTAAGAAGGCCGTCTTGTATGTCAGGTGTTTAAGACTTGTGCATAGGCTCGAATGGGGGCCCATGAGTTTAGCAAGTACAACACTGAGATCCCAGCCTGACGGAGTGTTAGAAATTGAAGGGTGGAGTTTCTTTACCCCTTCCCCGAATGCCTTAATGACTGGAATTGATAACGCAAGAGTTTTCTGTGCGCTGGGAAGATTGAAATATGAAAATAGGCATCTTCCATATCCAGCGTTGCCATGTAATCTCCTCGCTTTAGCAGGGGGGTTACCTCCTGTAGCGTTGTCATGCAGAATTTTTGTGGCTTTACATAAGTGTTTGCCGGGCCGAATTAACACTGGCCGCATAGATGGATCTTTTATAGGCACAAAGAAGTAGGTTGAATAAATACCCTTGTTTACCTCGTTGGACTGCACAATCTCTATGGCGTCCTTGAGAAGCAGCGCGTTGACATCTGAGAAAGATGAGCTGTTCTTCCTTGGTTGTATTTCTTTGGCACGGGGGATGGTTTGATGGTCTTTGGATGAGCTCCACACAATAACCTCCCGCTACTGTCGATAGCACCCACTTGTTTGTGATTATTCCCTCCCATACATGGGTGGAGAGTGAGAGTGAAATACGTCCCCCTACTGGAGGGATGGGAGAGGACCTGTAGCGGGCCATCATTGCTTGGGAGGTGTTCCTCCACCTCTAGATGCGGAGGATCTTCCCCGGCCACGGGATCTGTGCTGGCCTCTTTGGTAGCCTTGAAGTTGTTCCATGAAGAATTTTGACCCTGTCTGTAACCGGAGCCTCGTTGGGAATCTTGGCCACGAAAACGGTGAAAATTGTTTCCACCTCGGTGGCATGGTCGTTTATTTGTCAACTGGCCCAGAGACTTCAAGGTGTCGTATTCCTCTTTGGCAGACTTCAAGGCGTCCTCCACTGCTTTACCGAATAAGACTGAAGGTTCCACTGGCATGTTAAGTAACATAGCCTGGTTCTCAAGCTTAAAGCCAGATTGGCGTAGCCAAGCATGGCGCTCGATTATAGTCCCCTCAACGATAATCCTGCCAGCATTATCTGCAGCATCAAGGTTATTCTCTAGTATGCAACTGGAAGTTGCCTTGTCGTCAACCGTAGTTGTGATTGTAAAGGTTCTGGAGCAGAAGCTATTAAAGCAGTTAATTCATCCAATTTGTAGCAATTATAACTTGCCAACAGTGTTGAAATGTTGGCGATTCTGGTCTGGAAAGGCGCTGAAGTCACAACTTTCCTCCCCATAGTATAGAGCTTCTTGCTCTCCTTATCTGGGGGTGCCTCTGAAGAGGCTAGTGGTGTCCCTGCCAATTTACGGGAATCACTACGAGCGAATCTGGCTTAAACTGGCCCCCAATATTGAGCCGGTCAGATGCCGCTAGGGGGAAAACATTTCTCCAATTGCCGGTTAACTGCCCTAGTCTGGTTAGGTGTATCCAGTGAGGGTAGGATCCTTCTCTGGAAAGATTGTAAAATTTGAATTAATTGGGTGGCAGCCTTCTTGTCTCCCAAAATATCGTCCACAAAGTCTTTGTCTAGCTGCGTTTGTGTCTGGATACCAAAGTGTTTAGCTGCTTTGATTAACATGTCGTCATGGAGGGGCGGATTATCCACTGGTGAATCGGCCACTGGGGAGTCCTGTTGAATTGGTGAGGCCAGGGTATACACATCTGCCTTTTCATCATCACCATAATAATGTTCAGATTGCTGATAGTCCTCATTATCACCTTTGGTGTCTGTATGGACGTCATACAGAACAACTAGTACTGGTTGGACCGGTAGTGACTCAGGACGAGCTCTTTTAGCTGGGGGCTGGAAGTTGGAAGCCAGAGGCTGGGAGCTTGTAGGCTCAGTAGTAGGTGTAACCTGAAAGTTTTGATAAGCCTGGGTTTTTTCCCAAATTGGCGAAAAAGGTAATTCTTCTCACAACACAGTCTATGTCTTCCGCAGTCCCTAGGGGTGAACTGGGAATGACAGCAGGGTACTGAGGGGTAGGTACTTGTCCTAAGCGTGTAGGGTGACCCTGGTGTGTGGATGGGCCCTTCTTCTGTAAGGCTTCAGCCAAAGAACCCTCTTGTGGGGCAGAGAGCGTTTCCCTAGTGGGTGTAGTCGTGTCCTTATGAAACTTACTTATTTAAACTCTTGGAGTGAGTAGCCCTTAGCAGGCTCTCGGGGTCATGCTTTTTGACTAGGTGTGATAAACCAATCTTTTTCAACCCTCCAGCCGATTTCGACGTATGTCGTCGGCCTTCGGTAGTGGGACGGACCTCCGCCTCATCAGCCGACATTCGGCCGATGGGAGTTTTAGGGAACGGCGTCTTGATTTCCAGGGTCTGTCATGGGGCTATCAGGACCTCAAGTGCCCAGAGGACAGGGATTCTGTAGACCTCCCCCTTGACGCCGTACTTGGACATTTTGTGGACGACATTGACTCATCGCCGCAGCGGTAGTGGAAGTGCTTTTGCCGCCAGTGGTTGTCCCCATAACAAAGCCGCCCGTCTTTCTCTTGGGGTCGGGGTCCAGCATTGGGAACTTTGCTGTTCCCCGTCGCCCTCGCGTCCGAAAAGACGGCTACGCTGCCATAGCTGGAAGTTCCATCCACGTCAATGGGGGCCTCAGCCTGCATTGCATGCTGGGCCCAGCGCTTGGTTCTTCAGTCTTTAAGCGTCTTCGGTTTGAAGAGCTTGCAGGCTCGACAATGCCCCTCGTCATGATCGCCGTGCATACACAAGTTTAACACTCAGTGTTCGTCTATCCACAGGAATTTTCTAATGCACATGGGGGAGAATTTAAATGGTGTTCTATCCATGTTTGGGAAAGGCAGCGAGGCGACACAGGGAAAGGGTGGGAAAATATATTCTACAAGGACCACCCCCCACTCTTCCTACTATAAGGGCCTAGGCCCGGTGCGGCCTTCCAAGGCCGAAAGGGTCAGTCTAATCTTGAATTTGTCCGACGGCTGTTTTTTCCACCACGTCGATGAATTTGTTGAAGTCGGAAAGAAAATGACAGCAAGAGTAAACTATTTTTAATATATCATGATCAAATGGCATTAGCCGAAATGGAACTCCGCAATAAGCTTCCACTCACGATGGCAGAAAAAAACAATCCGAGGGACCTCAACGCGTGAAGGAACATGGGTACAGTGGACGTCACACTAGCGATAGTATTACTGGCACGACCTGTTGACATTCCTTTTTGAGTTTCGAAAAAAGACGAATACTCCGCAGCTTCCACTAGATGTCGGACTATGCATAGCATCTGATCTAAGCAGATTCCACAAGCCTCAGAAGGGATACATTACTCACCGTAATCTTATTTCTGATGCTTCTACCTGCTTAGATCCATCCATGCGCTCATGCTTTCTCCCCTCGGAGACAAGGTGCATGGATGCTTATGAGCTTGTCTGATAGGTATCTGCTTGGATACAACTGTACTCGCGCTACACCTCATGCTACCTCATGTCAGAAAAACAACAATCTGAGGGACCTCGACGCGTGAGGGATCATGGGTACAGTGGACGTCACACTAGGGATAGTATTACTGGCACGCCCTGTCGCCGTCCCTTTGCGAGTTTCGAAAACAACAACTGTAATACTCTACAGCTTCCATTAGATGTCGGCCTATGTACAGCATGTGATCTAAGCAGATACAAGCATCAAAAATATGATTATGGTCAAGCTCAAAAGCATCCATGCGCCTTCTCTCCGGGGGGAGGAAGCATGGGCGCATGGATGGATCTAAGCAGAAATAAGCATCAGAAATACGATTTCGGTGAGTAATGTATCCCTTCTGAGGCTTGTCGAATCTGCTTAGATCACATGCTGTGCATAGATTAGCGAGCAGTGTCAGGAGGAGGGATGTGAGAAGGTTCATGAGCGAACAGATGTCTTAGAACCACTTGTCCCACATGTGTGTCTTGGAATGAGTGTCAATGCAGTAGTGCTGAGTGAAAGTATATATTTAGCTCCATGAAGCTGCTTTGCAAATGCTGTGTAGATGGACATGTGCAATGTAAACCAGGGTGGCTCCTGTACCTCTTGTGGAGTGAGCCCTGGGCGTAAAAGGCAGTGTTTTATTTGATAGGGAATAGCAAAGTTGTATACATCGACTATCCACCTAGAGATGGCATTTTTTTTAATGCGGTCACCTTCTCTGCCTGGTGATACGGAGACAGTTGATCTGTCTTTCTAGGCGGTCTGGTCTTGTCTACATAGAGGACTGCTCTTCTCACATCTGGTATGTGGAGTTTTACCTCAGCTGAGCTGGTGGGTTCCTGGAAGAAAGCTGGTAGCTCAATAGACTGGTTTACATGAAATTTGTAGATGAATTTAGGGGAGAACCTAGGGCGAGTACATAAAACCAGCTTGTCCTTGTGTACAACAAAGAACGGCTCCTGCACTGACAATGCTTGTATTTCACTAACTCTTCTTATGGAAGTGATTGCCACTAAGAAGGCAGTTTTGTAAGCCAGGTGTTTGAGACTAGACTTTTGCATAGGCTCGAAAGGGGGTCCCATGAGCTTAGCGAGTACAACATTGAGATCCCATCCTGGCGGCGGGTTTGAAATTGGAGAGTGGAGTCTCTTTACTCCCTCCATGAATGCCTTGATGACAGGTACCTTCCACCATGAGACTTTATTGTGGGAAGTGGCATATGCTGACAAAGCCGCCAGGTGGACCTTTAAGGAGTTTAATACTAACCCTGCGTCTCACAAGTGGAGCATATAAGTAAGAATGTGGGAAGGAGTACATTCTATGGGGGTTAATCTGTATTGTCTGGCACCAAACTACAAATCTCCACTAGTCAAAATAACAGTGCTTGGTGTTAGGCTGTCTTGATTCTTTCAAGATATCCATGCATCTGTGTGGCAGATTAAGATGTCCAAACTCGAGGACTTCAGGAGCCATGCTGCCAAGTTCATCGATTGAAGGTGCACTGTTAATGCCCCATGATGGGTGAGCAGATTGTATGGGCACGGGAGTTTGACAGGATCGCACATCGCCAGTTTGCGCAGATGTGGCTACCAGGGTTGTCTTGCCCACATAGGAGCAACTAGGATGAGCGTCATCGGTTACTTGTTCACCACTTTCCTCATGAGAGGTGTTGGGTGGAAAAGTGCAAGCAAATTTCCCTGAGCAGTTCATCAATAGGACATTCCCCTTGGAGCCTGGATGGGGGAAACTGGACACGAAGTCTGGGCATTGCTTGTTTTCGCTTGTAGCACTCAAGTCTATTGTGCGGAAACCCCTTTGAGAGAAGAGGTGTTCTACTACCCCTGCGTGTAGTTGCCAATCGTGTTCTTCTGGTAGGGGATCTCTGTTCAATGAGTCTGCGAGAGAGTTCAGGTTCCCCTGGAACGTGCTGTGACAATAGGAATATCTTCCGTCTGAGTGCCCATTTCCAAATTTGCTGTGCAAGTCTGGACAGATTTGGAGAACGTGTGTCCCCGTTTGTTTATGTAAAACATTGCTGTAGTGCTGTCTGTCAGGACTTGCACAGATTGGCTCATTAAGTGGGTTTCGAACGCCTGAAGGGACTTGAATACTGCCAGAAGTTCTAGCAGATTGATGTGGTTCTGAGCTGCTGTGCGAGACCACATATCCTAATCTGTGTGGTGAAGGTAGTGTGCCCCCCACCCAGCAACAGAGGTGTCCGTCGGGATGATTGCCTTTATCTCTGGATCATAGAAGGGTTTCCCCTTCAGTAGATTTTCTCTCGTCCACCAGCGAAGATTTTGTACTAGTGTTAGCGAAACGACCACTCAATCGTCCCACTGACCGGTTGCCCGAGACAATTTTTTCGCCAACCATTCCTGCATGGGTCGCATGCGCAGGGGCTCGTGTGAAACTAGGTAAATGCAAGTTGCCATCATGCCTAGCAAGTGCATCGCTTTGCGCACCCTTATCTGGCGGCCGGCTTGATAATGTGGTATTTGCAACATGTTTTGGACCCTTTCCTCTAATGGAAAGACCTAGCCCTCTTGTGTGTTTAAGACAGCTCCTAGGAACTGTTTGGTTGTGCTTGGCACTAGGCTTGACTTTCTCGTTGATTGAGAAACCCAATTGAAAGAAGGGTCATAGTCTTTTGAATGTTTTGCGTGCAAATTATGGTGGACTCCCCTGTAATGAGCCAGTTGTCCAGATAAGGGTACACTGGGATTGCCTCCCTGTGCAGGTGTGCTGCCACCACCGCCAGTAACTTTGTGAATACCCTTGGAGCAGATGCTATTACGAAGGGTAGCACTTTGAATTGGTAGTGCTGGTTCGCTAGCTCGAAACGCAAGAATCTTCTGTGCGCTGGGAACATTGAAATAGGGGTAGTTGGAGTTCTATACAGTATCCGCCTGCTACTGTGTACAGCACCCATCTGAGGTAATCCCCCCCCCCCCACCTACCTCCCATGCATGGGTGAAGCTGGAAGTGCGCCCTCCTACTGGAGAGGCATGGGAGGGCACATGAACTGGATAGTCACTGCTTTTGTGGAGGGGTACACCCTCGAGAGGAGTTGCCCCTGCCACGAGCTCGGGATCTACGCGGTCCTCTAGGATAGTTTTGGGAGGACCGACCCCCATTATTTCCCCAGGGCACCCCTTGGTTTGGATTGTAATTGGACCCCTGTTTTGAACATGGGCCCTGAAAACAACCATTACCCCTCTGGCCTGATGGCTCGTTAGTGAGTTACCCCAAATATTTAAGTGTGTCATACTCTTCTTTGGCTGTCTTAAGGGCGTCCTCGACGGCCTTGCCGAAGAGCACATTGGGTTCGATAGGCATGTTAATCAGGATGGCCCGAGTCTCCGGTTTAAAACCGGATTGCCTCAGCCACGCTTGACGTTTAATAACGGTCCCCTGATCAATAAGCCTTCCGGCGTTGTCCGCAGTGTCAAGGTTGGTTTTAAGTAAGCAGCTTGACACTGCTCTGCCGTCTGCGGCCACCTGAGCTAACTGGGACTTGAATAGTTCCTGGGCAGAGGACAGTAAGGCCGACACCTCCTCCCATTTGTGGCAGTTGTAACTGGCCAAGAGGGTTGCGTTGTTTGCAATTCTGGTTTGGTAAGCCACAGAGGAGACCACCTTTCTGCCCATAGTATAAAGCTTCTTGCTTCCCTTGTAAGGTGGAGCCTCAGAGGAAGCAAGGGGGATGCCCGCTCTTTTCCTAGTTGTAGTTACAACTAGCGAGTCAGACTTTAGTTGACCTCCAATGAACAGAGGGTCCGAAGGTGCGGGTTTAAACAGCTTCTCTATACAGGGGTTTACAGCCCGTGTGACGTTAGGGGTCTCTAATGACAGCTGTATTTTGTGCTGTATCGACTTGAGGAGAGGACTAAATTGCGCCAGTCTTCTTGTCCCCAAGGATTTGTTCTACAAAATCCTTATCGTCTTGTACCTCCTGGGTCTCCATTTGAAAGTGCTCTGCTGCCACCCTGGCTAGCACTTCATTTAGAAGGGGCTGGTGCTGATCAATAGGCGAGTCCATAGGATACATATTGGCATCTGGGTCAGCCTCTTGGTCTTTATCGTCCCCATAATAAGGGTACCGAGGGCCTGCTGCCTCGAAAATAGTGAGGACTTAGTGTTCAGAGTCCGGGTCATAGAGTTCTAAGACTGTGCTACGCACTGGAATTTCGGATCAAGACCTTTTAGTAAGGGGTCGAGAAGTTTGAGAAGAGCCTTGTGACCCAGAGGGAGCAGGAGTGGGGGGAGAGGAGTGGCAACTTTCGAAACAGGCAGGGTCTTTTTCATGGAAAATCGGCCATAAAGGACATTCTCATGACTCTTTCTAGGTTTTGTGATGACCACTGTGCCGAACTTGGGATGACCAAGGGTTGGGAAGGAAGTCCCAAATCTTCATCTGTTGGAGGAATTACCCCAGACTGTTTAGGCCTAGCCTCTAGGGGTTTATCCTTATGGGGGATGGGCCTAGATTCTTGAGTTTTTTTCTTTATGAGGGGTTTTATCTCTATGTGGGGTTTTTGAGGACTTTTTCTTGTGCTCTCACCCCCCCACCCAACCCCCCGGCGGCCTGAGCCGTGTTTATCCGACTGTTTGGGGCCCAGTACTTGACCCTATGCAGAGTGCCAATTTTCGGCTGCCCATAGGGCCGAGGCCTCGACTGTGGTTGATCGGCCCTCGTGTGAGTTTTATGCGCGATACCCACGCAGTCCTTTGACGGTAGGGTCTTGTCGTGCAGGGATCTTGAGCGAGAGTGCCCAGATGACTCAACTGACCTTTCCCTGGGTGTTGTGCATGTCTACTGCTCGACCCATGTGTCGAGTCTCGACCTGGGGGTATGTGTTTAGTGGTGGATGGAATTGTAGCGCTTCCACCATCGGGTGTTGTCCCCACAACATGGCCGCCGGCCTGTTCTCCGGGGTCGGGGGCCTGTGCTTGGGTAGCCGAAGATACCCCGTCACCCTCGCCGTCCGAGACGGCGGCGTTGCTGCCATCACTGAAAGCACCTACCTCCATGGCCTTGAATTGCCTAGCGTAGTGGGCCCCGTGTTTTGTCGATCAGTCCTTTAAAGTCTTGGGCTTGAAGAGCCTACACGCTTGACAAGAAGCCTCGACATGGTCTCTTGGGAGACACGTTACAGACTAAATGCTTATCGACCCACGGAAATGTTCTATTGCACCTGGGGCTGAATTTAAAGGGGGTCTTGTCCATAACTACAAAATATGGCAACTGGGCAAAAGTAGTGTAAGAAAAGGGGCATATACATCCTAGAATGTAGTATTTTTCTGAGGAACCTTTTTGGGTTGGGTTTCCCTGCAGGTGGACCTCAGCGCCCTCCTTAATGGCTAAAAACTGGTATTTCACGGTTGCATGAAAGTTTGTAACAACGGAGTTCTCTTGGTTCCTCTACTCCGTTTTAACTTTGAACACAAAAAACCTTTGGTTACTTTGAATTGTTATCATGCACCCTTGTATTTCGAGAAAAAGCAGACAAATGACCCTTTTTCTTTGAGTTTTTATGAGAAATTGACTTTTAATTCAGCATAATTAGTATATCTTATTGTGCCCTTTGTGATAACACGTGTTTCGACGTTCACAATGTCTTTTTCAAATCAGGGCTGGTCATGCCACACTTCCAAAATATACAATCCTTTTTCAAAATCAAAAAAACCAAATTGATTGTATTAAAATACCATATGAAATTCACATATTCATTGTATGCATGTATTCATTCAGATGGCCATAGGTTAGGAGTGTTAGGGATGATTGAAAAACAATGGAAAAATAGAAATAGAGAAACGGATAAAGAAGAAGAGAAAAGTAAAAAAAATATAAAAATAAATAAAAGAAAAACGATAAAAGATCACATGATTAATAATTACATTCTCATTTCATGTTTTCTGCTTAACGTGTGCAACGATTCCTTAAACGTTGACAAGTATGATACTTTTTCTTCTTACCTAATGGTGCTGATTCATATTTCAACTTAAGTTATTCACACAAGTCTTGGGTTAAATCCCTGAGATACAAACATCAATGAATGTCTGATGGCCGCCAGCGTTCGTGCGACTCTACTGTTTAGCATTATATTCGGTTCCTGGCAGTAGCTTTAATGAGAATTTTACGATCTATCTGCTTATGTTAAAAATGACTAGTGGCTGTCCATTGATGACATATGATTCTACAGTCCCAATTTTTCGACGGACGGGCTGAGTGAAAACCTAGTATTTGTTTTTACTAAACTTAGCCTTATTTAAATATACGAGCGGTCTGACAACGGTTTCACTCTTTCTTGTGAAATTCTACATTATATTCGGGTCTCGTGTGAGCACGAGGACCCACATGCAACTATGCATGCTGGAAAGACCCTCTAGAAAGCCCCTCTTGCACGCTTACCTTGTTCAGCATGTCCCGTATCAAAAAGTCCTCAAACGCTTTTCACCTTGCTTCTGTTATCTACACAGTTGCCTAATCCTACTTCTCTTTTTACTTTAGTGTATGCCGTTTCAAAAGGAAGCGTGTTATTCATTAATGACATTTCTTGTTATTTGGATGAAATTCTTGTATCTTAGATATATCTTAGAGTTAGGAGACATTATTGGTAAAATTATTATTTAAAAATCGCGTAGTACTACGTTTCGTAATAAATATTAATCCAATATCAAACCTCGTCGAGGTTATTTAAATGACTTGTGGGTTGTAGAATTGCAAATTCTTAGATTTCGAAGTGGATTTTATGAAAAACAATGTCGATATTTGCGTGTTCCTTAAGGTCCTTCTATTTTCATTGTCGTGGCCATATTTTGCGCAAAAAATTGTCTTTCAGCATATAGGTTACATTGTATTACCAACATTGAATATTAATTGTGATTTTTGTGCCATTATCTGTTTGTGACTTACACTTAAAACATCCTGATCCCTTCTTTCCTTCCACAAGTGAAACAAGAAACCCAAACATGGCTTCCACCACTACAGATTGGTTTTCGGAAATGTGGCACATGTTCCATGTGCAAACACGCTTCAGATAATAGTGATTTTCAGAGACAAACATGGTACACCCCAAAAGATAGTTGACCATATCAATTGTAAAACAAAGTTTGTGGTCTATGCAATAATCTGTTGTGAAAAAAATCTACATAGGCAGCACAATTGGGGAACTCAGAACAAGAATAAGGGAACATCTATCGACTATCGGAAGTCAAGATATTAACTTACCTCTCGCTCAACACTGGCAAAGGAACCATCAACAAATAGACAAGAAACAACTAAAATTCATTGGCCTTAAAGTGACTTTGGGGCCAAGAGCAGGAGATCATGAAGTGAAACTCAGGCAGGAAGAAGCAAAACTAATCTGTAAATTCTGCGCCGTCGAAAGGGGCCTGAATTCGGACCACGGGATGGCATCTTTCCTGTAATACTACATGAATGTCAAAAGATTTTATTAGTGATAAATACTTTGCTGCAATATGACTTCTGTGAACGTTGATATATTCACTGTATAATTAAGATGTTCCCTGTAAAGTGACTCAAGTTATTACAATGGTATGAACGCTTCAACGTGCCCTTTGGCACCTTGCTTATTAGAATTCAATACACATTCACTAAAGTATAAGTCACAAACAGATAATGGCACAAAAACCACAATTAATATTCAATGTTGGTAATACGATGTAACCTATATGCTGAAAGATATGGCTGTGACAATGAAAATAGAAGGACCTTAAGGAACACACAAATAACATTGTTTTTCATAAAATCCACTTCGAAATCTAAGAATTTGCAATTATACAACCCACAAGTCATTTAAATAACAACCTCAACGAGGTTTGATATTGGATTAATATTTATTACGAAACGTAGTACTACGCGATTTAAATAATAATTTTACCAATAATGTTTCCTAACTCTAAGATATATCTAAGATACAAGAATTTCATCCAAACAACAAAAAATGTCATTAATGAATAACACGCTTCCTTTTGAAACGGCATACACTAAAGTAAAAAGAGAAGTAGGACTAGGCGGCTGTGTAGATAACAGAAGCAAGGCGAAAAGCGTATGAGGACTTTTTGATACGGGACACGCTGAACAAGGTATGTGTGCAAGAGGGGCTTTCTAGAGGGTCTTTCCAGCAGGTATAGTTGCACTTGGGCCCTTGTGCTCACACGAGACCCGAATATAATGTAGAATTTGACACTAAAGAGCTAAACCGTTGTCAGACCGCTCGTATATTTAAATAAGGCTAAGTTTAGTAAAAACAAATACTAGGTTTTCACTCAGCCCGTCCGTCGAAAAAAATTGGGAATGTAGAATCATAGGTCATTAATGGACAGCCACTAGTCATTTTTAACATAAACAGATAGATCGTAAAATTCTCATTAAAGCTACCGCCAGGAACCGAATATAATGCTAAACAATAGAGTCGCACGAATGCTGGCGGCCATCAGACATTCATTGAGGTTTGTATTTCATGGATTTAACCCAAGACTTGTGTGAATAACTTAAGTTGAAATATGAATCAGCACCATTAGGTAAGAAGAAAAAGTATCATACTTGTCAACTTTTACGGAATCGTTGCACACTTTAAGCAGAAAACGTGAAATGAGATTGTAATCATTAATCATGTGATCTTTTATAGTTTCTTTTCTTTTTATATTTTTTACTTTTCTCTTCTTTATCCGTTTCTCCATTTCTATTTTTCCATTGTTTTTCAATCATCCCTAACACTCCTACCCTTTGCCCCCTCCCTCAATGGCCATCTGAATGAATACATTTATGCAATGAATATGTGAATTTCATATGGTATTTTAATACAATCAATTTGGTTTTCTAGGATTTTGAAAAAGGATTGTATATTTTGGAAGTGTGACAAGCCCCGATTTGAAAAAGACGTTGTGAACTTCGAAACACGTGTTATCACAAAGGGCACAATAAGATATACTAATTATGCTGAAAAGTCAATTTCTCATAAAATCTCAGAAGGGTCATTTGTCTGCTGTTTCTCGAAATACAAGGGCGCATGATAACAATTCAAAGTAACCAAAGGTTTTCTGTGTACATCCTACAATGACCCCCGCCCCCCTCTCCCTACTGTATGGGCCGAGGCTTGGGTGGCCTTCCAAAGCCGAACGGTCTGTCGTGGTAGTCTTTCAACGGCCAGTTTCTTTGTCTTCACTGATGCAATATTTCGGTGGTCGGTGAAATAAAGGATAGAAAGAATGAAATATTAATTGAAATAAGTCAATGGCTTTACGCCAAAAGAGGAACTCCGCTACATGCGTCCGTCTAGAATGGCGGAAAAAAACAATCCGAGGGACCTCTATGCACGAGGGATCATGTGTACAGTGGATGTCACACTAGGGATAGTATTACTGGCACGGCCTGTCGATGTCCCTTCGAGTTTCAAAAACAACTGTAATACTCGCAGCTTCCGCTAGATCTCGGCCTCTGCACAGCATGTGATCTAAGCAGATTCCACAAGCCTCAGAAATACACACACACACACACACACACACGCGGACACACACTCAAAAAGTACTCTATGCGTGGAGCAACTTAACTTTAACTACAGGGGGGGCGCGCTGTTGAGCAGCCTTGGTAATGGCTGACTAGCTCCATACCAAGCCGGCAACAATCTCATGAAGGTGGCGTTGTCCTGAATCCTCCAGCCTCAGAAATTCAGCTGCGGGACACTGACGTTGGGAAGCACCTTTGAACCAAATCCCGGAGCGATTGCACACCCAAAGGCGGAGAACCGACCCTAATCCTGTGAGGCGAGGCTGGTGGCGGTGATACGCGATCACCCTTGGAAACATACGAGCTTCCTGAGAGGGGCTGGTGACTACAGCCGGGCACTTGCTCCGATACAAACCAGACCGGCAATGTGAGGCGTATTATTGGACTCCCCACCCCCGCCGGGGGCCTGACTGGCTACTGCTGTGGACTGCGATGCGGTTGGGGGAGCTGCCAGGTGGAGGAGGGGCTGCTACCTCACTCACGCTGGGTGGTCGGCCCAATAGCCGTCCCGCCAGCGGACATCCGCAGCACTTAGATGTACCCCTCAGCGTCTACCCTGCTCTGGGGTGAGCGGGAGCATTGGGGACACACCCAAACAGACCCGAGCAGCGGCCACCAGAGGCCCTTAGGGCTTTCACACATGCCTTGCGCCTTGTGCCCTTGCCCGAGGCTGCCACAACATTCTGTCTACACGCAGGCGCTGCCCGGGGCTCCCACACTCGCCCGAAGAAGCGGGATCACCCGGGCTGGCAAAAAGCGAAAAAAACTATCTATGTAACACATGTGAGATTACTTTTCAGATAACATTGCAGCCCTGCGCTGCTGGGCACTACAGACTACTGCGACCCGCATTCTGCTCCTCCCCAATTACCAACTCTCCAGCCCTCGGGGACCATACTAACACAGCTTAGTGCAGACCCTGGGACCACTGTGCAACGTGCTGCTGGAGGCTCTGAAGTGTGCCCATAAACACGTGATGAAGCACTACAGATGCTAGGATAGCAGCTAACATTTCTTTAACACCAATATTCTTAACACCAAGTGCGCGCGCTGAAGAGGGGGCGCTGATCTAGGTCACCACAGGGCCCGCGTGTTGTCTGGGGGCACAAACTGCATTGTCACACACCCCTCCCTCCCTTGGCCTGAGGTCTACTTGCTCCCTGCGACTTGCACGACTGTACCCATCTTGGGGCATAACCTGCGACTAACGCACACCACGATTACATCAACATCCAAAACCTTAGCGCCAAGAGTGGGTCCCGCCATTACAACCATGGCTTGAATGTGCTAGCCCACTGCTCCAGCCACCATAATGGGGCTGACTACTGTTGCATAAAGGGGGGATGGCGAAACCCCATCAGGGGGTGCGCCGCTGCTTCACTGGCCTATTGCTTCTTGTCATCTCCATGGCCGTACACTGCCATATATCTCATTGCTCATCACTGGCCCCTTGGAGACCTCTACGAACTTGACCATACTCGCAGCGCAGTGGGGGGGAGGCCACTTGCACGCACAGAGATTACATGGGGTGCGCCTGAGGCCGTCCTGCCCCCTAGATCTACAGATTTGAACAGCATCAGCGGGATCACTCCTTGCACTCGTGGCAAGAAACTGATAGTCTATCTGCTCTCTAAACCAAGAATTGGGCCCCTCACAGGAGGGCAGTGAAAAAGACAACTTTATTAAGATGACCAGGGGGCCCGGGGAGCCAAGAAAAATGGTGCAATGGATAAATTTAAAAAAGCTGCACCTAGAAGTGAGCAGGCGCAGTCCTCATCAAGCCAGGATGACTCCTCTGTGGCTGGATCTGCACCGACCCCGAACCTGACCAGCATGATGGAGTCCATGGCCAAGAACTTCCCATCCTTTCATGAGAATCTAGACTATATCAATGCAAATGTCACATCACTAAAACAATTGGCGCACGAAGGCGCTAGAATCACTGAGGCCGAGACCAGGATAGGTGCCAACGAGGATGGTCTACATGCCCTGCAGGATACAGTGTCTTCCCTTACTCGTGATATGAAACCTGTCAAAACAAAGTGCAATCTCGATTCTTGGTAGCGCAGAAATAACATTCGGATAATCGGAGTACCCGAGGACGCACTTACTGGGAAGATGGAGTTAGCCACGGAACACTTGCTTAAAGACCTTCTGGGCAATACAGATTTGTCTCCTTTCTTCACCGGTGAACGAGCTCATCGTGCACTGGCCCCAGGACCCAAACCAAGGGATTTCCCAAGACCTATAATTGCAAAAATGTTAAGATACATAGACAGGGATCATATACTATGTCTAGCTTTGAGAAGAACGAACTACGGCTAGACTCTCAGATATTCAGAATTCCCCCCCCCCCCCGATTTCTCCACTCGTTTCCCTAAATGCTTAGGGAACAAAACATTCAATATGCCATCTTATTCCCAGCACGCCTCAAATTTACTTTTAGTAGTAAACTATTTGTTTACTGTTCCGGAGGAGGCAGCTAAATTTATTGAGGCGCCAATTCCACTGAACACTGACGATGATATGAGGGACAATGATTGAGCAGATAAAAATACCCTCTCCAAAATGTTTTGGTAGAGGTCCCAAAATTCCTTCTGGATATGAGCCGATAGAGGCATATGTTATTCTCAACCGCCCACCGTACGTTACGATACTTGGTGATTCACCCTAGATCCTTCGTTGTTGGATGTGCGGCAGCGTACCCCTTTGAGGCTACAATTGTTAGCTTGTGAGTTCTGATGTGTTCAGGTCCCTGTTGAATCTTATACGAAGGAGGGCCAAGTTGGGCCAGGCCTGCCAGATACAGAACCATGGGGGGCAGGGGGGAATTACACTGCTTAGTTGGGAGGTGCAGTGAGGGTGGGGGGAATTCCAATTGGGGAGAGTATAGACAAAACTAGCGGGGGTGACTTGGCAAGACACACACTGGGTAAACAGTACGAGAATATGATAGACGATATATCCTTTGAAGAGAGGCGGAACGTTTGGGATATACCCCAATTGCATAATGGCGACTAAATGAATGTCATGGAATGTGTGTAGGATTGTCAATTTCACAAAAGCGCATACAATTATTGCATATGCGCAAAGACATGGGGTGAAAATACTCCTTTTACAGGAAACCCATGCTACAAACACATAGCGACAGGCCTGGCACCTTCTTGTGGATTTAACTGATTTTACACTACTTTCTCCACACATGCAAGGGGGGCAGGGGGTATTGACGTCAATTAACAAATCGATTACATTTACACTGAAAAAGAGTTATATAGACCCTGAGGGTAGATATGTCAATTTACATTGTATGCTTGCAGGGGGTGAATACCTAGTAGTGAACACCTATGGGCCCAACAGAGACACCCCAGAGTTCTTTGATGGAGTGGTCTCCATCCTCATGGGATATGTAGGGGTGCAGATTATCTGGGGGGGGGGGGGGGGGGGGGGGGGGAAGGAACTTGATATTAGACACTTACCTGGACAGAACAGCATCTGCATGAGGGCCCTGTCTCAGGTATCTAGAAGACTCCACCTACACATGGTATCACCGGGGTTGCACGATGCCTGGAGATTTCTGCATGACTGAGATAGGAGTTACTCATACTATTCATCAGTACACGATAGTTCATCCCGATTGATCTGTTTTTAACATCAGGGGATCTGCTAGGCAGAGTGGTAAATGCGGATATACTCACTCGCACTTTATCGGATCATGCTACAGTAACACTGTCTGTAGTACTAGGATTGACTCCGCCTACCCGCTACGCCTGGTGCTTTAAATCAGATGCCCTGATGGATATAGAATTCAAAGCCGAGATCCGCTCTGATATTGAGAAATTCTTTGAGTGCAATACCAGATACGGCACTACTGCTGCCACACAATGGGAGGCCTTTAAGGTGTATATAAAGGGAATTTCCATTTCCAGAGAGGCAGGCATACTGAAAGTTATCAGAAATTAGGTCAACCGGTCCGAAGCGAAACTCAAGGAACTAGAGAAGGAACGCACGACAGCGGCCTCCCCAGCCAAGCTAGCACAGATTAGGGCAGAATGCAAAATATTTGAGTCACATGCCCTGCACAAGATATGCTATTTCTCACGCCCACAGGGGGCAAAAAAATATGTGGAGGGCGAAAGACCAGGTGAAACCCTGGCCAGACTCAAAAGCACAGAAGGGGGGCGATCCCAAATAGAATGCATCACCGACGAGCATGACATTACACAATGGGCGGATCAGCAAATACTAGGAATTGTTCTCCAAGTTCTATGGTGAGCTGTACACGTCAGACCAACCACACGCAGTACAAGACATATGTGCTCTACACTATACCCATGACCCTCATTAGCTCTGCAACTAGAGACACCCTTGGTACCCCAATCACTAAATGAAATCGTAAAGGCCATAGTTGAGCTCTCGAAAGGCAAAGCCCCCGGCCCGGATGGCCGCACTATAGAATTTTATCAAGAACATGTGGCACTACTGGCACAGCAGCTGCTAGAGGTCTGGGAGGAGCCCCAAGAGTCCATACTCCCTCCATCCCTAAGTGAAGCAACCATCACTGTCCTTTAAAACCAGGCAAACCTAGCACTGACTGTGTATCATATAGACCCCCATCACTTGTCCCTGGGAGGTCGATATCTTTAAATATCAGACGGCTCTTCGATATACTATCCAGGATTGACCAAAATACAGATGCGGTGGCTGTCACACTTGACGCACAACTGTCACACTTGACGCACAAAGGGCCTTCGATATGGTGTCCTGGCAATACATGTGTGAGGTTCTGAAAAAGATGGGCTTGGGAGCGACCATGAATACATTAAATTATTATACACCTGCCCTACAGTGAAAGTACTGGTCAACTCCCAGACCTCATCACCCTTTACACTTAGCAGAGGTACCCGTCAGGGATGTCCGTTCTCCCCTCTTCTTTTTGCATTGGTCATCAAGCCAATGGCAGACTACTTTAGAGCACAACACACCCATAGAGGAATACGACTATGGGATAGCCCCGAGATCATATTGTTATATGTGGACAACGTACTGTTATATATCAGGAATCCTTCCGTAAATTTAGATTCCATATTAAGAGACGTAATTCGTATAGGCACTTTCTCTGCGTTCACAATCAATTACCGCAAGTCTGAGATATTCCCACTCACTGCGGCAACTCACCAACCCATGAGCTAATATCCTCTCTGATGGTCACCGGATGGCATTTGGTACTTAGGGGTACAGGTATCCCGGTCTGCATCAATACTGCTGAAAGATAACTATACTGTTGCACATCAGTACGCTGAATCCAAAATGGCTAGATGGCGCTCCCTTCCACTGACGCTGGCAGGGAAACTATCACTAGTGAAAATGGTTCTTGTTCCAAAGCTCCTGTATATTTCTGCTAACGTCCACGCTTGGCCTGGAAAACAATACTTTGAACAGTTACACACCATATGCGCCCAATTTCTATGGCATGCCGGGGCGGTACGCAAAGAATGGACAGACATGATCCTGCCTTACGAGAGAGGTGTTTTATTGGCCCCAGCCTAACACTCTATTGGACAGCAGCGCAAGCTCAATACGCCAGGTACTGGTTTTCGGATCCTGCTGGCGCCCCTCACATCAAACTCGAAAGGCTGGCGGTGGGTGAAATCAATTTCAAGACGCTCATAATGCATCGAACCTATAGAAACGACTCGCCACTAGATCCCACTGCCATCACACTGCTAGCATGGGGTCGGATACTACGCCCACTAACAGACTCACACCCCTACTATAAAATGGCTTACTATCTGGAGATACCCCGGACTTGAACCCACACATGATATAATACTATCGTGACACTGCAGGCTGTAGGTTACAAGGTACTGAATGACCGCTTCCCTGTGGGAAAGTTTATTACCCCGCAAACGTGGCAAGCTGGGCACACGGGATCGACACGTGAAATGCTGCAATATTACAGACTCAGGACCGCGGTGCGGGCAATGTGGCTGTGCTATCCAGGTGAACCCCCTGACACACCCAAACTACATTACATTGCCAACTCCGAGAGGGCCCGAGGCGTGGTCTCCTCGCTATACAAGATCTTATTAGCAAGAGCCCTGGACCAACCCCCCAAAGCTCGAAATGAGTGGGCGAAGGAACTAAACCTTGAAATATCAGATGGTATGTGGAGAAAAATGTGCTCCCACACGTTCATTTTCTCAATTTCAGATTCTGCTGCATGCAATATAAACTTAACAGATTGTACTATACCCCCCACAAACAAACTAGACTGGCACACGACACGTTCTCCAGGTGCCACTCCGAACCGGCTGACCATACACCTATGTTCTGGGCATGCTGCAAACTACAACACTATTGGGATGGGATCCTCAAGGAACTAACTGAGATTGTGAGTATTATTGTTGACCTGGACCCGACCCCGACAGGTGTGCTATTTGGAATGTGGGATACCACCTGTGGTAAGAAGTTAACTGCCTTTCTGAATGTAAGTTGCATGGTGGCAAAGAAATGAATCCTTCATAATTGGAAACAACCATCCCTCCTACTTTTGCAATGTGGTTGAACACACTCACCGGGATTCAAACATGTGAGGAGAAATATATAACGTTCGCTGCACATGCGCGTCCTAGAAATAAATGGGCTGAATTCTATACATACCTTCTCAACCAGACAGAAAGTAGCTCACCTACCCCAGATACGACTGCGATGCCGGACCAACCTGCACTGTAACCACCTGAACTCTGCTATAATGTTCTACAACAGCGAACTCTAATATGTGTAATGTAACATGTGACTAAGATGTAATGCAATGATTGCCTAAGTGTGTGTGCTGTAAACTCTGCCAATAAACAAAGTAAAATGAAAAATATATAGTACGACATCTGGTGGTAATCGTGTATTATTGCATCTCTTTCGAAAGATAGAAAAGGGACTTCGACATGGGCGTGATGTAACAATCCCCAACATGACGTGCAGCGTACCCAAAATCCTTCACGCAGTGAGGTCTCACTGGTTGTTTTTTTCTGCCGTGAGGCAGCCTTACAGAAGCGTGAGTGAGAACAGAAGAAAGAAAGTGAAAGAGGTCTATGCTCCTTTACTCCAAGAGGGGAGGAAGGGTGGTTACATGTGAATCTGAGCAGATAAGGTCATCGGAAATACGACTTGTTAGGGAGAATTCTCATTTCTGTGCTAATTCCCGTCAACCTTAGAGCTCTTTGCTGGACTTTAGGACTTTTTCATTTTCACCCTGAAGAGAGGGAGACCTTTTTCTCACTCTCTCATGTACTTTCATCTGATTTGGATTATGCGTTTCCTTTGTTTTTGAAGTCTGAAACTCCATAGGCATCTACTTTTTGTATGGTGACAAACTGCTCAAAATGACACTGACCAGTGAATAACACTTGTATCTGAGAGGGTTGAAGAAACTGTATAACAAACATAAGTGTCCAAAAATTGCTGATGTCACTGATGAATTAAAAAGATCTATTGCTGTTAAAGTGAAGAATTTGGGAATAGAAGACCGACAGAGTAGTATGTATGTGAGCTGTAGTGTGAATGAGAATAGATAATTGATGATCAATGGTTATTAGAAATTGGTAAATGAATTTGGAGAATTGTTTTTAGAAACAGTTTGTATTAAATTGAATACCTTTTTTTTTTAGAATACACAAAGAAATTCTCGCTTTTCATCCTGAACTCACTGGTTCAAACCCCATATAATCTGCTGATATTTGCCTGAGGGACCAGTGTTTGACTAACCGGTAACCCCTTATATTTTTGTACTGGTGACACAGCACCTTCAGTGCAGTGTCACAGAGAAATCCTTTAGATTTCTCATGAGGTTTAAATACCTTTTCTTGTGAGAACGATTGTTCCCAAGAACAGTAAAGTGAAATTAACTTTACTTAGCTTTTCTCTATATAGATCCAGCACACCCCATCTTAAGTGGAGTGCTGGGGGATTACTTATTGACCCCTTTTTCTACTTAATTAATCTTATTTTATGTTATCCTCACTACTCAAAATGGCTGGTGGCAGTGGTTTATTTTCCTACCGTTGCGCTTTTCTACTGCAGGCTGAATACTCAGCTACAGTATAGCACCCATAGGTGACCATTGTGTCAAAATGGCCCTGGTTGTCTTTTTTCGACATTTCTGGGTTGAGAGGACTTTCTTGGGGTTTACTCTGCACGCCAAACCAGGTTTAAGCCCTTTGTTCATTTTGCCTTTGGCGGGCTTCAGTACTGAAACCCGCCTCTGGCTCCAGTGTCTCTGGCAGGGCAGGAAGTGAGGGAGGTGCTCGAAACTCCCCTGTCCTTAGTCTCCTTGGTTATCTGAAAGCACTCAGTCGCGATTGTTTGGCTGGCTGTCCATGCAGGACAGCCACCCTGCTGTGTGAGTGACAGCAAGTCTGTGCATGAATGGGAGGAACCTGCATAAAAGGCAAGGCTTCTTGGACTGAAGACGGTCAGCCATTGGACAAAACATCTGACCAAGGAATCGTGAAGAGAAGCTTGCTGCATCCTCCTGGGCCGTTAAACTGCCCGGTGAAGCCCTGCCTGCTGCGCTGAAGCTCCTTTTCCTAATCGACAAGAGATGCTACGAAGAGGACTACTTCCCTTGGGTTGGTGGGACCAACAAACGCCAAGACAAACTTTGCTGGAGGACATTCCTGAACTGGCTGTACTTCTTTGTTGCTGCTGGAACCGAGTGCCAGGGGTCAACAAATCCGTAGTCTAGTGCAACGTCTTTAAGACGGACCAAAGCTCCAGGAAGATCCTGGAAGACCCTCCTGAAGTAGGACGACCCAAGCACGAGTAACCTCACCAGAGTGCTGGACTCAAGAAGCGAAGGAAGACTTCCAGTGTCCAAGATCTGCGGTGGTGCTATTTGCCGGTAGCTGAAACCGTGAAGTGCAGCGCAACTGAAAAGAGCCTGTAGCTGCCTTTAACCTCCGAACTGCTGTGCGCAGTCCTCTCTCATCCCCACGACCCACGACTGAGGCCCAGGAACTCAGCATCTGCAAGTTTGCATCCAGGTACTGTTTTGACTCAGGGGTACTTCCCTCTTTGTAGCTTTTTTTTGTCTCAGTTGAGATTTGCCGTAGCCCCCTTCTCTAGAGTTATTCTAGCTCTAACCTTTCACAAGTGTAACAGCTTTTTGGCGCAACAGTGATTTTCTACAACAAATTAACTTTGTGCAGTACTTTTTGCTATCTAAGTATCGCCTAAGCTCCATAGTCTTTGATCAAATTGACTTTGGCTGTCCTGGCTCCCTTGGCTCCCTGCAGACTCTCCTAACCCATTGACTTTGATACCAACTGTCCCTCATGGGTGATGCATTGGTTTTGAACCAATATAGCTGGGAAAGGTTTTATCTATACTTCATTGGGGATTTTAAAAGTGCTCACATGCTCCGAGAACCTGATTACCTGTTTCCTTCCATTTCCTCTTTTACCAACCTCAGAATTTACGAAGTACAAAAGTGGTATATACATACCGTTACTGCCCTAGTTAGTGAAGTCATCTGCTTACAATCACATGTTGTGCATAGACTAGCGAGCAGTCCCAGGAGATGGTGGTGGGATGTGTGAACAGCAGCAAAGAGATATTTTAGCACTGCTTGTCCTACCTGAGAATCAGACTTAAGACGGTCTCTCTAAGCAAGAGTGTTGGGTGAAAGTATGAACATAAGGAACAAGTTACTTACCTGTAACTGTTGTTCTCCAGCATGGGTCTGGCATGGATTCACATGCTCATGAATATTCCCCGTCGTCAGGCTGGTAATCCTCGGTAAAGAAAAAATCAGTATCAGTTTCTTTTCTGATCTGTCTTTCGTAGTAGTAACCAATCACTGATCTCTGGGTCATACTGCACCCAGCCAATGACTGCCCTCTCCCTAAGCCCCGCCTCTGGCAGCCATCCTCAGATTTGGTAGCACGCAAAGTGACAGTATGACCAAGTGAAGAGCCGCAGAGGGGTAGGCGGGAGGGTTCGCATGTGAATCCAGGCCAGACCCATGCTGGAGAACAACAGTTACAGGTAAGTAACTTGTTCCTTCTCCAGCATGGGGTCTGGCATGGATTCACATGCTCATGAATAAAAGAATACATAGCAGTACACACATGCACAACCACGGGAGTTGGCAAAGGCTCAACATTAAGCATTACATCCAAAACTCAACATTAAGCAATTCTTACCTCCTCACCAGGCTCACCTTAGGCGAACAGGTTGCGCAGCACTGCTTGGCTGACCCTGGACTCCTCCCTGGAGTCCCGATCGACGCAGTAGAATCTTGTGAAGGTGTGCGTCGACCTCCACGTAGCAGCCCTGCAGATGTCCAGCAGGGCACACCAGACAGGAACGCCGTGGTAGCAGCGATCGCTCTGGTCGAATGGGCTCTCGGACGGCCAGGCAGTGGTCGGTTTGCCAACCGGTGACAGTGCATGATGCAGCCGAGAGCCATCTGGAAATGGAAGTCTTCGAGAGAGCCTTCCCTTGATGCACAGACCCAAAGTTCACAAACCGCTGTGACGTCTTCCGAAAACTCTTTGTGCGGTCCACGTAGAACTTCAGCGCTCTAGCTACATCCAGCGAGTGCAAAATCCTCTCGGCCGGCGTCAAAGGCGACGGGAAGAAAACTGGTAACACCAAGGGCTCGTTGACGTGGAAGTCCGACGGCACCTTGGGCATGAAGGAGGGGTGCGTCCTCAGCACCACCCTCGTGTTATGAAAAGTCAAGTATGGAGGCTTGCAAGATAGGGCCTGGATCTCTCCCACTCGTCGTGCGGAGGTGATGGCCACGAGGAACGCTGTCTTCCATGACAGGAACTTCAAAGGCGCTGAATGTATAGGCTCGAATGGGGCCCCTCCCCCCCCCATGAGCCTGGTCAGCACCACATTAAGCTCCCACGCCGGAGCAGGAGCCTTCATAAATTCCTTCACCAGGCGATGAGACCACAAGGACGCCCGTCCCGTAGTCCTGGTATATCGGGAGATGGCAGCCAGATGTATTTTGATGAAGGCGTGAGCCAGTCCAGCTTTGCCCAGTGACAGTAGGTACGGCAGTACTTGAGGGGCTGTAATCCGCAGAGAGTTAATCTTCTGTGCACGGCACCAGACAGAGAACCTCTTCCACTTATGACCGTAACACTTGAGAGTTGAGGACGCCCTGGCTTTTGCAAGAACTACTCTGCAGTCAGCCGGGATTTCGTACTCTCCAAACTCTAGTGCTGCAGGAGCCAGGCCTGCAAGTTCAGCGACTCCGGGTCGTGATGAAGAATGGCAACTCCTTCTCTGGAGAGAAGATCCGCGTCCGCCGGCAGCTTGACTGGTGGGGACGTTGAGAAGTCCAGAAGGTCCGGGAACCAGATCTGCCTCGGCCACGCCGGTGCGACGAGGATCATTCTGCACCTGGACTTCTTGAGCTGGTTGATGAGGCGGAGCAGCAACGGCAACGGAGGGAACGCGTATAGAAACAGGCCGTCGCAAGGGAACGAGAAAGCATCGCCCATGCTCCTCGGCTGCGGGAACCTGCTGGCGAACCTCTGGCACTTGGAGTTTGTCGCCGTCGCGAAAAGGTCGATCCATGGTTTGCCCCATCCACCTGGTCCTGACGTAGTTCCCACTCGTGGCACGAGCGCAGCACCCTGCTGAGTGAGTCGGCGATAGTGTTTTTTATTCCTGCCAAGTGGAAGGGAACCAGTAACATCCCCTGGGCGACGGCCCAGTGCCACAGATCCTGGGCCTCCTCGGATAGGGCTGGGGATCTGGTGCCTCCCTGCTTCCGTATGTAGAACATTGTGGTGGTGTTGTCGGTGAAGATCCTCACCACTTTGTCCTTGAGGGACGGAAGGAACGACTTGAGCGCCCAGAACACTGCTCGGAGCTCCAGAATGTTGATGTGGAGAGACCTCTCCTCCGGGAGCCAAAGGCCTCTTGCGTGGAGATCTCTGGTGTGGGCTCCCCAACCCTCCAGAGAGGCATCCGTCGTCACCGTCTCCTGAAAAGCCAGGGTCTGAAAGTCTGTGCCTGTAGTGAGGTACGCACGGGTACCCCACCATAGGATCGCCCGACGGAACTCCTCATCGAGAGGGATCCTGTCTTCGAAGCAGCCCGTCGCCTGAAACCAGCGGGCGTCGAGGAACTCCTGTAGCGGACGCATCTGAAGTCTGCAACGGGGTACAAGGTAGATGCATGAGGACATCATCCCGAGGAGGGACTTGATGGACCTCACCCTGGTCACGTCCGTGGCTAGCAGGCGCCGCACCTTGCCCAGAAAGGCCTTCGTCCTCTCCTCCGACGGGGAGGCCAATTGCCCCACTGTATCGAGCTTCACTCCCAGAAACAGTGCTACTTGCGACGGAACCAGGTGGGATTTGGGGTGGCGAATCCCAGTTCCGTGAGCAGCCGGACGGTCCTCGCTGTGTGTTCGACGGCGAGTTCTCTTGTCCTTGCCCGGATTAGCCAGTCGTCCAGGTAGGGGTAGACGTGGATCCCCTGCAGGCGCAGCTGCGCCGCCACTGGTGCCAGGCACTTGGTGAATACCCTGGGTGCCGACTTTAATCCGAACGGCAGGGCTCTGAATTGGTAGTGGCGTCCCTGAACCACGAACCTAAGAAACTTTGTGTCCTTTTAGAATGGGGATGTGGAAGTAAGCATCCTCCAGGTCCAGCGACGATAGGAAGTCGCCCTCCTCCAGCTGTCCCCCCTTCTCCAGCCAGGCGGCGAGGCAGGAACGTTTGGTCCGTTCCGAAAGGTTCTTGCAGAACGCACAGTCCTTCTCCATGTGCGTCTTGTCCTCATGAAGGCAGTAGAGACATCGCAAATGCTCGTCCTCCTTGAAAACATTTTGTAATCCGCATCCAGGGCAGCACCTGAACAGCTTGGATCCGGGCTTCGAACTTCCCTTGTCCTGGGCCATGTCCGTTGAGGTAGGCCGCAGATCTTCCGGAAACCTCCAAGAAGTGTAAACTCGACGAAAACTTCACACTTGAGGGGCGTAGAAGAATTCCGATAACGGGTCCCTGCTATCGGAAGTAGAAACGGTGGAGCTGGAGGCTCGATTAAACCGAAAAAATGAGAAAATCTCCTGAAAAAGTGCGAAAACGCAGCAAAAACTCGTGAGCTAAAGCACGAGGACTCCCAACACTTGAACGTGCGGTAAAAGTCTGAGGATGGCTGCCAGAGGCAGGGCTTAGGTAGAGGGCAGTCATTGGCTGGGGGCAGTATGACCCAGAGATCAGTGATTGGTTGCTACTAAGAAAGACAGATCAGAAACGAAACTGATACTAATTTTTTCTTTACGGAGGATTCCCAGCCTGACAACGGGGAATATTCATGAGCATGTGAATCCATGCCAGACCCCAAACTGGAGAACTCGGGTTGCTGCCTTCCAAATAGAGTCTAGAGGAACATTTGCAATAAAGGTTATAGTAGCCCCTGTGCCGAGTAGAGTAAGCTCTAGGCGTAAACGGTAAGTCTGTCTTGGCAAAAGTAACAGTGTGATGCATTTAACAATCCATTTGGAAATAGCTTATGTAGAGACAGGCTGCCCTTCCCAACCAGCTGCCACAGAGACAAAGAATTGGTGTGTCTTTCTTAGTGGATCAGTCTTTGAGGTAGTATACCACTGCTCTAACATCTAGTGCATGCAGGCTTCTTCCAGTTAAGTGAGTAAGCTTCTGATAGAAAGTTGGACATTCGATTGCATCACATGGAACTTGGAGATGAATAAAGGCACAAAACGTGCATGTGCGCACAATACAATCTCGTCTTTGGCAATAGTCACAAGTGGGTCCTGAACTGAAAGAGCCTGCAGTTCGCCAACTCTCCTTATAGGGGTAATGGCGGCTAGGAAGGCAGTCTTATAGGCGATGGCCTCAAGACTAGCCTCATGCATTGGATAAAAAGGAGGTCCCAATAATCTTGTGAGAACATTCAAGTCCCATCCGGGAGTTGAGTTGAAAATAGTAGGGTGAAGTCTTTTTACCCCTTTAATTAAAGTCTTGATTACAGGAACTCTCCACCATGAAACCTTGCTCTTAGATGTGATATACGCAGAGAGGGCAGCAAGGTAGCCCTTTTGAGAGTTGAAAACAAATCCTGATTCTAAGAGGTGAGTTAAAGGACTACATCTTAGGTGAACTATCAATAGGGTTGATGTTCTCAGAGTTGCAAAGCATTTCCACTTATTATAATAACAGTGTCTGGTATTGGGCTTACGTGCCTCTTTAAGTGGGTCCATACACCTTTGAGGTAGGTGGAGATGCCCAATTGACTTCAGGAACCAAACTGCTAAGTTGAGTGTTTGGGGGAACGGGTGCTGTGTTTTCCCTAGTTCTTATGACAGCATGTTGTACGGGCAGGGCAGTTTCCTGGGAGGGGAGACCGACATTCACATGAGATGAGAAACATGGCTGTTGGGCCTAAATCAGTGCCACCAGGATCCTGACTTTCCTGGTGCATATTGTGCACTATCCCCTTGAGAAGGGGGAAAAGCGGAGGCACATTTCCCAGACCATGTTATCCAGAGACCCTTCCCTGTGGACCGCCTCTGCAGGTAGCTGGACGCATAATCTGGGCATTGGGCATTCACCAAAGTCGTGAGCAAGTCAATGTCTAGATAACCCCATCTGCAAAGAGGTTGAGTAGAATATGTTCCTGCAAGCGCCACTCGTGCTCTACGGGTAGGTGCAAGTCTCTGATGAGCAAGTCTGGCAGAAGATTGTGTTCCGCTGGCACATGTTGTGTTTGAGTGCCCACTTCCAAATGTTCTGTGACTGTTTGTATAGCCCTGGAGTGTAAGTGCCCCCTTGTTTGTTCAGATAGTTCATGGCCATGGTGCTGTCTGTAAAGACAAGAACTGAGAGGGGACTGGAACAACATGTTTTGAATCCGCTCATTGGAGGGTAAGACGAGGCAGTCTTCTGTCCGAACAAATTAGGGCCCCCAGAAACTATTGGCCTTGACTTGGGACCAGACTTGACTTTCTCGTTGATTGAAAAGCAGATCTACATTCTTTTGGGTGTTCAGACACGTACCCTACGAGTCTCCAGTTAAGAGCCAGTTGAGATAATGATGGACTGCCTGCACAGGTGAGCTGCTGATACCGCTGGTACCTTTGTAAACACCCTTGGGGCGGAGGCAATGCCAAAGGGGAGCACCTTAAAACTGATCGTGAATGTTCTCCACCTTCAACCTGTAGGTACTTTCATATTTCAATGTTGCCAGCGGACAGAAAGTATGCATCTTTCATAATCAATGTGACCTGAAATCTTCCTGTTGCAACTGTGGGCTTACTTCCTGAAGAGTTGTCAATCTGAACTTTTGCGGCTTGACATATGTTAGCAGGACGCAGATTTAAAACAGGGTCCTTGGTATTGATCCTTTTCGGGTACAATAAAGCATATTGAATAAATACCTCTTCCAGCAGGATTTGCAGATGCTCTCCCAACAATCATACAGTCATCTATTCTTGGGTGGGTGGTAGTAGGAATTCTATGCAGGACACATGGGCGACAGTCTTGAGTATTTTATTATTTATATACAGGAAGAACAATGCTCTTTTAATCACAAAAGAAGGTAGAATAGATAAAAAATAAGATTTGACGGGAAGCAGTGAGCGTCTTACAATGGGGTGAGTTTGAGGGACATTCTGACCAGGTTGTGGAGGGGACTAAACGGAACAGTCAACAGGGACAATACATAAGTGGACATGCATAGATAAAGGAAAAGCAACATTGGACATTTTTAAGTGCAGGTAGGCGGTAAGCCCGCTGTGCTCAGGACAGGAACATGATGGGTGAAGTGGTAGAATGGATGCAGAGGAAGTGAGAGACAGAGGCAGGTTATAGGCGAGGAAATAAATGTTAGCTAGAAGGCAGATGAGCGGTAGCTTAAGAGCGTAACTCAGGGGAGAGGAGTTGGGCCCACTGATCTGAGGCGACACCCCCGCCTTCCATGTGTCGGTAAAAAGATGTTAGACACACCTCACAAGGGAGACATGAAAGGACCCATACTGCGGAAACATTTGCTGGTTGGGGAGCCTTTGGTTGCAGAGGGTCTCCCTCTTCCTGCATAGAGGTACCCTGACCAGAAAGCCAAGGGTCTCCTCCTGACTCCTAATGCCCCCGGGGGAGTGTGAGGGGTAACACTGGAAAGACCAGCGGGTATTAAATTGCCCCTCGCTGGACAAAGGGTTTGACAGAAATTTGGTTACTTTATTTTAGAGTGATGCTTTTTTTGGAGGTTTCCAGGGCCTCATGCACCGCCTTACAGAAAAGAGCAGAATCTTCTACCTGCTTATTGATGAGGGAAGCCCGAGTCTCTGGCTTAAACCCTGAATTTTTTCAGCCAGGCATGGAGTTTCAGAAGACTTTCTTGTGCGAGGAAGCGTTCCTTCATTTCAGCCAAATCCAGAGTGTTCATCAAGATGTTGTGTGCCAACAGGCACCCTTCAACGACCACAGCTAACAGTTGCGTTTGAGATGGTTCCGGGACATTCTGAAGGCCCTCCTGTACGAGTCCCCATTGTACATTACTATAGCTCACGAGGAGCATGGTGTTATTGGCAATTTGAGTACAGAAAGAAGCAGAGGTGGTGACACGTTTGGCAAGAGCATACAGCTTCTTACAATCCTTGTCTGGGACAAGGATATCGGCACTCCTGGTCTATCCTGGTGGTTGTAACGACCAGGGAGTCCGGGACAGCATGGCCTCCGGTATACAAAGGGTCTGAGGTTGCCGGGCGGAACATCTTTTCCACTCGAGGGTTAACTGCCCTAGTGAGGGATGGCGTTCGCAAGGAGGGAGCCAGGCACTACTTCCGAGTTTAGGAGGGGGAATAGCCTGGCTGACCGGGACCTTCTCCTTAAGGATGTCCTCCAGAGTCTGAATCAGGTTTGGCTTCTTGGGTGACAATTTTAAAAATGATCAACCGCCTTCTTGAGAATTATTAAAAAGCATCTGGTCAATAGAGGACAAATCCCTGGGTTGAACAACAGGAGGAGTGTCAAAAAATAGGTTGTTAGGGTCATGGGAAGGGGTAGTGTGCCAAGTGCCCCGATCATCAGCAGAGACCCAGTCTGGGTCTTGAGTGATGGGATCCTGAGATGCATCATCTGGGTCAGAGACATAGTAGATGTTCTGGTCAGGGTCATCCAGGAACACATCTGCAGCAGGTTCTTAAGGATATTTTTCATCCGGGGATGCAAAATGTTCACCTGGGAAAAGAAGCCTTGGGGACTTCAGAGGAATAGGACAAGTAACCATAGACCTATGCCTCTTGAGGATATCAAACTGGTCAGAAAAGTTGATAAACTGGGCCATTTTTTGCAATACATGCCTCAAATCTCTCTAGTACACCCAGAGGAGTTGGACCCATCAGTGTGAGGTAAGGGCTGAACAGGATCCTGCTCTAGGGCCTTAGAGGGGGGGGGAGGCTGGAGAATATCCCTCAGGTAAAGGGGTAGCCTTTTTTAGGGTCAGAAGCATGTGAACAGGCTTTAGAGAGCTTCTACCGAAGCTTTGGGAACCTCTTGGATAGATGGGCCGCATCGAGAGCTGAAGATTTAATGGGAACGACCGCTGAAGCAGAGGTCTTAAAACTGTGTGTAGGATGTGAGGGCGGATGCGCAGAGGGCGCTGAACCACGAGGCTCAGTAGGCCCTGACGAACAGGCCTGCGGGCATCAATACTTTTTTCTGCAGACCCGGAAAAAAGCATAGGTGTAGTTTGTGTGCCCTTGTCGACGGGTTATGATCTCCCCATTGCACTGCCAGTGGCATGCTTGTCGGGGCTGGGGACAGACATACAGGAACGTGCAGGTTCCACCGTTAAGTCTACAGCTTACGAAAGGGAGCATAGGCTGCTGAGAGACTCCTCATCCGAGGCAACGGCACCAGTGGGGTAGTGACTCAGTCTGCATAGCGTAGGCCGCCCACCGCTTGGTGCACCCGTCTATTAAGGTTTTGGACTGAAAGTTTACAGGCCTTGCAACGCCACTCATTGTGGTCACGAGGGAGGCACTGATTACACTGACTATGTGTAGCTTTCCCGGGAAATTTACTGTTGCAAGATGGGCAGAATTGAAGGGGTGTTCGCTCCATAACAGAGAAATGGGAGCCAGATTGAAGGAAAGAGAAGAGGGGCAAAGAAGAGGCATTCTTAAGAGAAAGCGAGTAGTAAACAGGGCCCCACTCTGCCTTCTGTGAGGCCGGGCAGGAGGGCCATGGCTGCGAGAAAATCAGTTGCTGAGCTGTCACTAGAAGTACCGTCGGCGAGGCAGGAACAGTCGGTGAGTATCAATCGATGAAATTAAGCGCAAACCCCTTAAAGGCAGACAAAGCAATATAAAATCTATACGAGCTCTGCACGTGCGACCGACTAGATGGGTGGGGGAAAAGAAAAACAATCTGGTGGGACATCGACGCATGAAGGATTTTGGGTACACTACACATCATGTTGGGGATAGTGTTACAGTCATGCCCACATGCCGACTTCCCTTTTTGATCTTCGAAAGAAAGATGCAATACTCCACTATTACCACCAGATGTCAGACTATGTATTTTATTTACTTTTGCATCTATTTCAGCACACAAAGTCCCGAGGCATCTAGTTACAGAAAGTGCATGGTACATTAGTGCAAGAAAACGCATATGGTTACAGACATGAACAAATGTGCATGTACACAGGCTGGCAAAGCCTCAACTCGTGCTACAGGGGGCTACATCAGGCAACATAGCGTCAAGTAGGTGTGATTGTATAGAGTGGCCAGGCCTAACATCAAGAAGTGAAGGGCAACATTAGTACGGCTGTCTTACTACGAGGACTGAGCAGGTGGTAGACGGGTAAGTAGTGAGCATAGAAGGGAGGTCTCACCCACATGAGGGGTACTCTTAAAACACAAAACTATCATGTCGGCATGGAGATGAAAAACATCTAGATTAGTTTTAAAAAGGGCTTCTTGAGGCACAAAACGAACATGGCTGCATAGAGGTGAAAACATCAGGAAATGTGCTAGTTAAACTCTGCACTATAAATGTCTTTCACACATGCATGCATTCATCATCCAATAGGTTCGAAGACTGACGAAAAAAGGAATAATCACAGCTGACTTTCACACACATTATGTTTAAAAGTTTAAGTATACCAGTGAAGTGTATTCTTGGTGAGGGGTGGGGGGCGTTACTTCACTTGCAGATTCCAATGACTTAGGCCAGATAGCTGTGCAACTGCTACCATTACAGAGCGTGGACCTACCTTTTGGTCACAACCCATTTTTACCAATCATTTCATATACCTAACTAGAGGGCAGTAGACAATCTACCCAAAAACACCGGAGGGAGTTAAGACCAGGGCGATAAGACATCTGGTGGTATCGGAAAGAAGTCTAGCTGTGGTGTCCCAGCCCACAACTATCAGCAAGTGAACTTGAAGAATGCAAGTTATTTATGTAAATAGATGCAAGACGACGACACTCTGAAACAACAATCCTGCACACACCAGTTTTTCCCAGCACAGCTGAGTTTTCAGTCGTGATTGTGGGGAGAAAAAAAAAAGAAAATCTAGCAACAATACATGCAGCCAATTCACAAGATGCCAAAGAATCCCCAAACAGGTGTTTTATTGGGCTGAAATGGAAAGGCAACCCATTGCTATTTCAACAGGTATGTCTATGTGCAGAGGGTAGGCATGCAATGCATGCCATGGCTCACAAAATGAACTAGCCCACTAGCATTGGCTAGTACTTTTTATGCATGGCGAGTACCATTTGCATGATACTCGATCTTGCAGGAGAGTATGGGGATGTTAGAAGCTTTTTTCATTTACTGCCAACACACTGTTTGCAATAAATGGCAAATACAGGTTTCACTGGGTTATAGGTTAAAGTTTCGACTCAAAAGGGTCGAATGACAAAAGGGTCGAGTCAATTCGACCGAAAAAAAGGATCACATTTTTTTTTGGGCATTCCCCCCCCAAAATCCCTGTTTATGGTATAAAACCACCTTTTTTTACCTATACTAAATAAAAAAAAAATATACATTAAAAAAAATTCGATCCTTTTGTTTTCAGTCAAATGCACTCTCACCTTTGGCATTCGATCCTTTTGATTTCGTAACTTTAACTGGACACCGTTTCTCACTGTGCATGCTTGACAGCATTGCAGCAAATATGAAGTGTGCTTTTGGCGACATGCACCCTTTTACAAAAAACACAGGCAAATATTTTGTTACCAGTCCGCTTTGGGCAAGTGCATTACTCTTGGTCAGAGTATGTAAAATGAGGAATTCGCCCTGCAGGTCTAGTAGGATTTTTAAGAATGTGCAGGCCTGCATGCTCGCCTGTGCACTTCCACCATGCCAACTCCACCTTTGTAATTCATCTCCTCCTTTCCCCGTGAGCGAACATCTTATACGTTTGCCATAGGTATGGGTCAACAAAAACTAAAATAAATATATTGAGAAGGTTGAATTTGAGCATTGTTTTGTTGGCAAGCTATTTTAAACTTCACATACTTTTTGGACACGAGCGCTCTGAAGCAGCACAGACCTTTTTGTATTATACAACTCTACATCCAAACTATCGCTGTTCAAACCATCTACCTTTTGAAGATTCTGGTCATACAACACTGCTTTTATGGGCCTGTTAATTTCAGCCCCGGCACACTAGGACTATTTAAGCGATCCAAAACATTAAGGGGCATCTACCTTTCACAATTAATTATAGTGCAGTGGAGCCACACTCTGCCAGATTTTCACATCCCACTGCTTTATGGCAGGCTGGGCATCACATCCAAAAGTATGGTTATGCTCTTCCCTACAGCCTTATCACTGGGAATTAAATCCACCCTTTCTCTCCAGCAGGCATTTTCATCTCAGTCTTCTAATGTTGGCACCCAGAACCATGGTTTTGAGAAACTATGCTCGAATATTAGATATTAAAGCAAGTTGTAGTCTAACCCAATGGTCTCCTTCCAATAGCTAGTGATTGGCCACGGCACCCTGTGCTTGCTTATTGAAAGCACATCAAAGGCAGGTTTACTTCGCCTGCTGCCTATGGCAACCACTTATGACCCCCAACCACACAGGGATGCAGGTGTGTCGAAGCTCCACTCCCACCGCCACATCAACAGCTTGATCCAGCTTTCCTTCAATGCATCAAGGAGCATGTAGAGGCCAAAATGCACGTTTTTAATTTAGGCTAGGATTTGTGGGTTAGCAGCAATACACTTCTCTCAATTCTAAAGAGCACGTCCAAAAAACCATGCTACGGTACATTTGGTTACTACACCCAAATATACAAGGAACAACCCAGCACAGGCCGTCCTTTCACACTCCTTTTATAGACAGAGCAGCAGTAAAGCTCTTTTCAGAAAAATATAAAGAGGTTTGTAGTTCCTAATAAAGACAGCGCTCTCATCACTCGCCTTTCGCAAAAGACATGCACCCTTCTGGTCTCAAATGAGATGAGCCATAGGGCCTCTGTATCTGGATATATGCACCGACTGTAGCAAAGTTAAATATTATTTCATAAAGTGTAACCTGTTTATTGGTGAAGACACTGAAATATCAGGCTGGGGACACAGAATAAATAGAGTAGTCGAGAGTGAAGTAACACCAATAGGTAAAAAAAAATCTGACCTCCATTTTTATACATTATGTAAAAGGAACCAACAATTGAGTGGATGGATATTCCTCCTCAGCACAATCGATTCATTATGAACTAAACCAAGTACTTAACTTACCATTATCTGGTCCATGAAGTTTCATAGAGTACAGTTTAACAGGTTGATTAAAAGCTACGGTCATGAGAAGCTGTGGAAAAATGAAGCGTTTACTTTCATTAAAGTTATAAATATAGGCAGTGGTATGTTAATTTTTTTTAGATTAATACAATAGTATGCAACAGTTCAAATTTTACTAAAAAGTACAATCGACATTATGACAAGTCTGAACTTGGTAACATTCTTAAAGTCATGTAACAGGAACACAAAGATGTAAACATTCTAGAAAAAAAACAAATAATTTTATGAATGAGAATTCGAAGCTTCTACAAATAGAAGGGGGGTGCGTGTGTGTTATGGGAGAAGTTGAACAAATCGTTTGGAAAGGGCAGTAATAACAAGAAACCCCAATACTGCTGACAACCATACCACAAAAGCAGTCATGGTTCTTGATAAGCTGCATAGTGATCTTAAATTACTATGGCTTTCATGACCTGCCGGGACGGCGAACATGGCATGGGACGGTGTCCAGTCAATTCGTCGACCTCAAATTGGTCGAATGACATTTGGTCGACGCAATTTCGTCGAAAACCATTTCGTCGAATTTTTTTTTTAAATTATATATATTTTTTTTGGGTGTTCGTTTAGGCAAAAAAAGGTTTTTTAAGGCAAAAAAGGGGGGTTGGGGGGGACCCCCCCCAAAAAAATAAAAAAATAAAGGGTTAAAATAGAAAAAAAAAAAATTCGACGAAATTGTTTTCGACCAATTTGCTTCGACCATTTGTCTGGTCGACCAATTTTTTTCGACGAATTGACTGGCAACCCATTGAACGTCTCACCAGCCTGAGCTAAGGCAGGCCTGAGCAAAGAGTGCCTCAGCGCGAGCTGTGGGCCGTTGTAGGCCATGTCCGCCCGACCGGCAGGGCATGAAAGCCATTCACACATCAGGGTTCGTCCTGGGTGCGAATGGCTTTCACAATTTTTCATCAGGAGATCGGCCCCGTTAGCGTAGCCGATCGCCCCATGAAAAACGAACAAATATTTTAAAAAGAATAAGATGGCCACTGCCAAATGGGAAAAGGACAAAAGGCAAGACGGGAGGAGCTCCGGGACTTGAGAGCAATGCTCCGGTCCCGCAGGTAAGTGGAGGGGGGTGCGAAGGCAACAGGGAGGGAGTCCCTGTTGCCTCCCCAATGAAAAAAGGAGGAGAAAGAAAACACCACCTTGGGAAGGGTCTTGGGTGGCTGGAACATATTAGTTTGTTTATTTTATTTATATAGCGCTCCAGACCCGGGAGTAAATGGGGACTTAAGGATAGGTTACAGGCACAGTAAATAAAAATTGCAATGATACATTTGTAACGTTATGTACAATATATACAGTCAGAGGTAATTAGACATACAGTTGTGGCATTTATGCATGTACACTATATACAATTTGTAGTGGGCTAAATCAGACTAAGGTTGGTTATTGTTAAGTAACCATCCAATGGTAAGTTTCCTAAATAGTTGGAAGGATTTGGTCAGTTTGATGTTCAGAGGCAGGGTGTTCCAGAGTTGATAGGCGAGGACCGTGAAACTCGAGCCGCCGGCTCTTTTAGAGGTGAATCTGGGCACTGTGAGGCATAGAGTGTTGGAGGATCTGGTAATTCTGGTGGCTGGCTTCATGGTGAATTTGCTTGTGAGGTAGGGAGGGGCAAGGTGGTTTAAGGCTTTGTAGGTAAGGCACAGGGTTTTTAAGTCAATTTTTTTGTTGAATGGAGAGCCATTTGCATGAGATTCTAGTGGCAGAGATGTGTTCAGGCCTAGAGATGTTTAGTGCTGTTCGAAGCGCATTATTTTGGAGAACCTGTAGTTTATTGATGATAGAATGGTTGGCACCCAGGTAAAGGCTGTTGTAGTAGTCCAACTTGGATTGTATGAGAGCCCTAGGCAGCGTGAGGGAACTGCTGGTCAATAAAAAAGGTCTGCAGGCTCTAATTAGCTTCCCGGTGTAGGCAGTGGCTGAAGTGGTCGTGTTTACTTATTTAGCGAGGTTGGTGTTGGCGTCAAGATAAAAGCCAAGGGTTTTCACATTTTTAGCGATGGGGATAGTGTTGCCATCTTTAATGATGTTGGTAAAGTCCGTGCTAAGTTTCTGTGAGTTATTAGGTGATCCGACAAGAAGTTCGGTCTTCTCATCATTCAAGCAGAAGCCGTGTGTGGCCATCCATGCCTGAATGATGGAGAAGATTTTGTTGATCCTAATGACGTCAACACTGTAGTTACCAGAGATGGTGAGGAGTAATGATGCAACCTCTATCCATATAGATGTATAATCCACTAGTACAAGACGATATCTGGAATCTTTGTCTAACAACTCAATTGAACCTTTGAAGTCCAAAGCTACTTTAGACCACACTATCTGGTACTTCGACAGGTTGTACGGGTTGTGCCCACACCACTTGGTTCTCATCACTAAAGACACATTTGGCACAGTCTCTAACTTTCGTTTCACATCACGGTCTATGACCGGCCACCAATATGACTAATGTAACCTTTTGTCTGTAAGTGTTCTTATGTTCCTCATGGGCATGTTCAACTAGCTGGTTCTTAAATGCTATGTGAGGCAGTCATCCATCACTTCTGGTCTCCCCAAGGACTCCCTGCTAATTCACCAAATACAGATTTGTATTTCTTGCCTTCTGCACTGTTTTCAAATTTAGCCCACCCTTCTCTCAAACCCTTGTGACTCCAAACTTTCAAACTTAATTATCGGTCCTTTTCACTTTCTTCCAACCACGCTTTCTTATCAACAGCTGCCCCTTCCTTTTTCACTGGCATCCCCTTTTCCTGTACAGGTAGCCTGGATATGCAGTTAGCCACCTAATTTCTCTGCAACAAAACTATAATCTTGGAGATCAACCATCCATCTCCCAATCTGTGATCATACAGGGCCCAAATGCTCAAACGTGAACATGTGGTTTATGGTCTGTCCTTACGACATAAGGTAAAATGAACAAAAGAGTACCAAAAGGTTTAAAAGCCCAAAATACTGACAACTTCTCTTTTTTAATAACGAAATACCGTGTGTCCGGATCCCTTAAAACTCTTGAGGCTAAAGTCATTTGTCTATATTCGCCGTCCTTCCTTTGAGATAATACACCCCCCATCACCCACGTCACTGGCATCAATTATTAATAACATTTTAGCCTCAACATCAAATGTGGATAGTGATGGCGCTTCATCCACATTTTGCTTTGCACTGTCAAACTACTGTTGACAATTATCCAACTAATTGAATGTTACATTTTTATTCAATTCTTCCCTTCACGTGAACGTTTTTTCTCTGGTCATCCTGGAATGGATTTTACATAATACCCTCCAACCATTTGCCATTTCCCACTTACCTTCTCCCCATGTCCTTTTCACCCCACCTGATTACACCATGGGTGGGATCACAGTTTGCCTATACGGGTAAGGTTTTGGTGCTTTAAAACCAATATGATGATGTGAACAGTACAATATAACATCATAATACTCTGCCATTCCTAGAAATGATCGTAATTTTTCCTTGGGTATTATCAATAATGACTCGCTAAACCCCGCCTTCCATCAATAGTATGCCTTGTAAGGCAACAGTAATAAGCAGGGCTCCAGATAAGGAGAGTACTAGGCCTTTTTACGCATGAAAATCTTGTAAATACGTCAGCTTTATTATTGTCCTGGGTACATTTACACGCAGGTTTAGAGCAGAGGGCAGTGCAAAGGTCAGGTTACTTGACAGAAACCAGAAGGCTTCTTGTGATTTTTATCTACATGGATGTAATTGCAAGCCACCTCTGAAACAGAATGTATTTCTCTGAAGCCTTTCAAAAAAATAAACTGCACGCTGATAAAAGGAATGGTTTCTTTCCATTCAGCTTAGAAGCACTGTGCATGTTTTCCTAGAATTTTAGGATTGTATAAATAATAGGATGGACAACTAAATTGCAATTGAGATTAATTTTTTAATTATTATTATTTTATTAAAGTTATGCTTTTTTCCAGTGAAAGCAAACCAGTATTGCACAATTGTATTTTTCAGAGTTCCGGTGCTGTGTGCATAATCATGCAGATCATTTTTACACTTCTAATTTAATTTACGGTCTAATTATAAAAACAGTGTGTAAAATGATGACTATGCATAGTCTAGTTTACATCCATTCAACCTTGCAGTCAATGGGGTACATTACTATAAAAAGGTCAGAGGCAGTCGTCTTTGCTCAAGGGTGAGTAATTGCCATTACACTCATCACAGGTGTTCTAGCCTCTCAAATCTTCAAGACTACGAATACAACATCCAAAACCTGACTCAAGAAAGCGCAAGCGCTGTTCAAAAACAAACAAATGAAAGTTACATTGGTAATTGAAACAGAAACTGAGCAAAACCTGTCCCTGTGATAATCCAGATGGGTATTAACTTTATGTAGCGCTTCATAAATAGTTTGTCATACATTTAGGTACTGCGATTATTATACCTCAGTCGATACCCAGTTAACCAACCTCTGAAGGATGTTAGTCAATAAGATAGCTCAGCCGGTTGAGCACTCGTCGCTGCAATCTCTGCGTTATCTGTGGGTTGCGGGTTCGAATCCCGGCAAGTCCAACTCAGCCTTTCATCCTTTCGAGGTCGATAAAGGAGTACTGACTTTGGTTTGGTGGTAATTGTGATAAATATGTTCCATGTACAGCGCTTTGCCAAAAGAGCTATATAAATAACATTTGACCACTAGATATAGAATTTAGAATGGAGTCCTTGCCTCTCTGCACTGTTTTATCATAACACTGGCATACCATTAGGTAGTAATAGCTCCAGGAAATTAGGACTTTCATCGGTGTCCAAAATTCTAACCCGATTCTTACATTATAAAAGTATTAGAATGTGAAAAGGGGTTATAGTCTATCCCCCCCCTCCCCCCCCCCCCCCCCCCCCCGAGTGTTTCAGCACAAACAGTTCTTTTTCCTCATAGTTACAGTTCTCCCATCCAGAGGGTATTGCTCCCTTCCCTTAAATTTCTCACACTCAAGATGCACTCTTTTGCTTCTTGCTTTCACAGTTCAAACAATTTCTATTCAGAGGATATTGCTTCCTTCAACAGGATTTCTCCCACTCAAGGGGCACTCTGAACTGTGAAGAAAGGGAGCAACAAACAATTTCTGTCCAGAGGATATTTATTGTTCCCTTCCCCTGATGTCTCCACATTCCAAAGAGGTTGTTTGCCTCCTCTTAATTCTCAGTTCTCTTCCATTTGGGTGCGGTCCCAGACACGCAGGTACACTGCCTGGTATAGTGTCCTACCAGGGCTTTCACTTCATACACTTTGGGTGCAAGTCCCAGACTCGCAATTCTCAATGCCTGGTACACTACCTGATCATGACTTCTCAGATTATTCCCATCTCTTTATTTTATCATGCCTACTGTTTTCAGAATCTGTGCCCTTTTCTGTAAAGCATCAAGTCTCAGACCCCTTCTTAATCATGTGTGGGTTTTTCCAATAATGTCTTGGGAGACCTACCTCCCTGTTCTGGTGTCCCAAACTACCAAACTGTTTCAGTACGCAGCATATCCTTTTAACCGCCCCAGTGTCACAATCCCTTTGCGTGGGCTCACGGCCAGCTTCAGGTTCCTTTGCGTCCCCCAACTCCAACCCCGTTTACGTTCTGCAGACTGGTCTGCAGATGCCTTGCTTGCTTCCCGATCTCCGCCACATCTCAGGCTTTCTCCAGCAGCTCTCCAGGCGTCTCTGCAGCAGACCTGTCTCTTGGGCTTCTCGCAACGGCGTCTCCAGCCTCTTCAACCGCACAACACAGGCTGCTTCTTCTGGCTATCCCGACTCGCTTCGGAGCAGTGAGTCTCCTGCCATCTTGACGCTTCCTGCCACCTTCTGGTTTCAACAAACTAGAGCGAGTCTCTAGTTCTGTGCTCCAGATTGCGCCCCTACTCCTCCTGGTCTCAGTCTTCTTCTAAGGAGAGGGGTAAAAAGGCTCACAGTCATAAATCACATGGACTGGCTCTATATTGCAATATACCATATGGGTTGGTGGAGTCAGAGAGTAAGTGTCATGGCCTGAATGAAAGGGGGTTGGAGGGATACCAGGGTTTGGCCAGCAAGTCTTCCTTCGTCTCATGAGGGTTACCTCCCCACATATGGTCCTCCCTCAGGCAGCCACCCCCAGGGTCAGGATCAGGCAGCGGCTGCCCTTTCCTGGCCACATGGGAAGAGGGATTTTCTCCAGTGTGGGAGTGGCAAATTCGCTAGATTTACCACAGCCCCAAATAAGTAACACTTCGCACTCTCACTTGGCATTTGGTGATTTTCATCATTAAACCCTTCTCCTGTAACAAATGTAGTACCTAATGCAAATGCGAACAGTGATGGAGCTTTATCTACATTTCGCTTTGCAGTGTCAAACTCCTGTTGACAATTAAAGATAACTTTTTTGGTAATTCCCTCATGTCAATTATGTTCCCCCTCGTACCCTGGTATTCATTTTACATACTACTTGGCCATTCCTAAAAATGATCTTAACTGTTCCTTAGCTATGGAAGCAGGTGTAGTCATGCATGACCTTCACTAAACCCCAGTCTGGGTTCGATACCACGGCCATCAATAGAATGGCCCAAATAAGTAACACTTTCACTTGGCATTTGGTTATTTTCACCCTGTAACCTATTTAGTACCCGATGCACCCTCTGATCACGTTCCAATTCAGTGTTTCCCCATACAATGCAGGGTTCGAAATTAAGATTGATAAGCAGCAGCTAAAACCATCTCCTGGATGTTGGGCAACACCCAGTGGACAGGAGCTGCTGCTGGGGAACCAAGAGCCACTGCCCGGGGCATGGCAAATTTAACTTCCAGATTAGATGCACACAGTTTTTTTATCCATTATATATGATTCATTATGTTTTAAATGTTTACTAGATGTGTCCCCACTCTTCTCCATTAGCATATATACTCAATGTAAAATGCAGGTTTGTAAGGCACCAACTGCTCGGGGAGCCAAAAATAGCTCCTGGTGTCGGTTGGTTTCAAGCTACCCAAGCTCTCCTTGGTTATAAGCAGGCACTAAATAGCTCTCCGCTCCCCTCAATGTCGAACCCTGCCAATGCCATCTTGGAAATAACTCACTCCTGCAAACTTGCTAAACAATTCCTGCATGAGTTGCTGAAAAACATCGGCTGTCGTGGCTAACAGAAATGGCATCCTGTGAAGCATATACGCCCCAAATGGTGTAATAAACCAAGTCAAATGACCGAATGACTTGTGCAGGCCATTTCCTGGTATCCAGATCTAAAGAACCACGATGCGTGTCCCACAATAGTCAAAAGTTCATTAATATTCAGAAGTGGATCCTTGTTGGGGGGTTCATGTGTTATATTTGTGACAAGGGGTGCAGCGAATTGGGCACAATGTACCAATTTCATATTTATCCAGTGTAGTGAATGGGATAGGTTTGGGGTATATTTTTTTAAAATGAATAAATATTACTTTTGCACACTACATATAAAGATAAAATGCTAAAACCGCCAAATGAAATATAAATGCAATTCAGAGATGGTGTGCTACCAAGTAATCAGAAACTGAGAGAAGGAGAGTTTTTTAATGTGCATGCGAAGGGGCCTGGCCTGAAGAACCCACTGTCAAGGAAAGATATTTATTAAACATGCATGCACACGGAGGAACACACAAAGGGAATTTATAAATCTGCATGTAGCAAGCTTTTATGAATTCATTCAGACTTTGCAGCCAGCAGTTTGTGCAATGAAGTACAGGTGGCTGGGAAACCCTAGTTCTGCAGAATTGAGGGCTGGGAGGGGAACAATGATTAACCAAGCAGATGGTCAGCCGTGAACAGGACACAATGTTTATGGCTTGGTAGTTCGGCAGGAGACAGATGTAATCTCTTTAAGTGCATTGATGTTTCGTAGAAGGACACCGGCCATTTTGACCAGCTATAAACTGGGGTGGATGAGATAGCGATCGTCATTTCAAAGAGAACTGGTTTATTCAGCCTTCATGTTTTTGAACCATGTGCAATAACAATGAAGGTTAAAGGGCTCCGGCCAGTTGTTACTAGTAATTAGGTTTGTACAACAAATGCTTAACTGTGTGAGGTCATGACCTACCATAGGTGAATCCCAAGAAGGGGTGTGCTATAAAAACAATCTGAAGATGGTATTTAAGATAAGTGGCCAATGAGAAACGAATAATTGGAGAAAGATGGAATTTCTTTATATAGGTTTTGTCCAATCACATGTGGGAGGTGGATTGTAATAAAATATATGGGAGTGTTTTAACTGTTGCAAATATGTATATAATGTGTTTCGGAGAGACTTGGGTTAGTTTGGCCCCATGGCGCCATCTAGCTCATCCCCGTACAATTGTACAATCAAACCTGCACTAATTCCTTAAGTGATGGGCCCACTTTGGGTTAAAGTGATTAGGAGCCCACCCCCAACCTGTCCACCCAGAGACTGGCATTCAAATCACATAGATCAATGCGCATCCTTAATCCTCCATCTTGCTTCCGTGCCAAAATGATTGGTGGCAACCATTCGGATGCTTCAATCCCTATAACGCCTTCAGTTACAAGTGTGTTCAATTCCACATCGGAGCACCTCAGGTTCACGCAAGTACATGTTTGGGGGTGTAAAGCAAGGGAGGGGTAAAAAAAAAAAAAGGGGTGTTAAGTTTTGTTAAGCCAGAGTGTGGGCGTGAAATTAGTTCAGGATGCGCGGTTTGGAAAAGTCTTGTTATGATCTGTAACGCTCACCTGATTCTCGCAGAGGCGCCGGTCTTGACTGGGCGACTACCGTATCTTGTGTAGCACCCGGTTGGCTCTTTGGGCTGGACCTCTGTGCACTGTATGCCTGACGTGTAGAGTAAGATGTCTGCAGATAGAAAATATGGGGTTAATGAACTGGGGTTATTGGGGTGTCCCTATCTCTTTCCTCTTCTCCTCTCCTGTAGACCCCCAAAGGTTAACGCTCTCACCTTAGGTAAGTGAATGCCGAGCTCTCCATCTGCCTCGGGGCAGGGTGCTGTAACCAGTTTCTTCACTGGATAGGTAGCGCAGGCCTCTTGACTTCAGAGGACTGCTGTCCGTCGTTTACTGCACGAACGGTAAGTTTCGAGTCATTCAAATGTCTTTAAAGTCTTTAGTAATGATGTCTCTTGTTTTGCAGGGTTCCGGCGATGGCGGATGACGGGCTGAAGTGAGTTGAAGATGGAGCCGGTGTGGTGAATAGAAGCGCCTGGAAGCACGTAAGTAAGCGCTTGTTGCCTGCTTCACTATGCGCTCTAACTGTCTTTTTATTTTGCAGGTACGAGTTCGGAGCGGCTGCAGGGTGCCGGAATACCCACTGGATTAGATGTGGAAAGGAGTAATGGCACGTGAGTATTAAAGTTCCCCAATGTCTTTAAACGCACCTTGTTTTGTCTTTCAGATGCGGGATGCAGCGCCGAAGGCCTCCGGAGCGTGCAAATAGTTGGTAAACTTTTGTCTTTCAGATGCCGGAATGCTAACCTGTTCTTTCTTGTCTTTATAGGTGTTGCTGAAGACTGGATTCAGGATGGTAAGCCTTTGCCTTTCAGATGCCGGAATGCTAACCTGTTCTTTCTTGTCTTTATAGGTGTTGCTGAAGACTGGATTCAGGATGGTAAGCCTTTTTCCTTAGGCCCAGGACCGGATGCAGAAGACACGATGAGCGTTCTGCTGCAGAGGTTGCAGAATAACGCAAAGCAAGATTCATCCACCGGGTGTGGTTTAAATAGCCTCCTGTAGTGCTTAGGTGTCTCCTTCCACAGCCACGCCTAAGTAAGAAAAGAGTTCCTGGTAAGAAAAGAGTTCCTGCCTTCCAGAAGAGTTCCAGTGTTCTGAATCTAGGGAGTGGCTCCAGCCCCACCCAACAGGAAAAGTAGTTCCAAACAGAAGAGGATCAGAGGCTCAACTGGCAGGCAAGTAAGCAGCATGGTCTGCTGAAGGTAAGTCCACCCAAGCATTATGAGCCCGGCGCTTCCAGCGCTGGGACTGGGCATATTTATGAGCCTGGTGCCACTGGCGCCAGGACTGGGTCCAAAAGGTCCCAATTGGGACTGGTTGGCACTCGGAACCTGGGTTATGGATCTGCTTCCAAGGGAGTTGGGAAAACCCTGACCTTTTGGAAGCAGAGATCATGACATGATCAGAGTGGTTGAACTGTGCCGTGTTGTATATATTTACCTAGTTTTTTATTTTAGCATTGTGATGGGGTACCTTGCCCCGCATGCCCAATGTGTGGCTTGTCCTCATACCATTTAGTTTGCTTGTCTGGTTGACTGGAGCCCTCACCTGAAGGTGGGGTTGTGTCTCAGGGCAAGTGTAACTGTAGATATCTTTCTGAAGTAGGCCTTGACATTCCGTTGTATTTGCTGTGCATGCTGAGCCCCTCACCTTGATTTTCTTGGTTAGTCGAAATAGTGAAGGGAAACTTCCTATAGTCAGGAAAATACTGTTTTGTATTAGAGAAAAATGTAATAGTGATGGAGAGCAGCAGTGTGGAAAGCATTGCGTCCCTCCTATGTTCGAGTGGTGGGGATACCTCGTAAACATTGGCTGGCGAGTGTTTTTGATAAGATTCTGTCTTCTGTGTGTGAGAAGTAGAATTGAAGTAAATAGTGAAGTGAGGTAATTGCAGTATAAACGAGTACGGTGAATAAGTGTACAACTGAGAAATTTGGTAAGGGTAAAAAGGGAGCTCTTAGGGGACATTTTTTCGTGCCGCAGTTTCGGCTCAGTGTCAGATTGTTGGGAATCTTTTTTTTGATAACTTGGGTTGGAGACACTGTTGAATTATTTGTACCATGTGTTGCCCGGCTATAAGACATACATTTTAAAGTATCAGAATCAGAGAATGGTTGTGGGAGTAAGGGGAAAATGATAAATTCTTGGTCTATTGAGAGATCCCATGATACAGGGTTATTGGAGAACCTGCATACCTTTTTAACTACAAAGCACATAGGCATGAAGTTCGAGAAGCAGTTAAACAGATTGGAATTATGGAGAATGTATGAAAAAAGCGTGAATGGCCCCAAAGTTGAAATTTTGGGTGGTGGCCAAAAAAGGAGGGTGCAGGAGTTTCTTCTGCACCACCTACATATTGGTGCTATCCTCTAATGCCAGCAGAGGGGTACAAAGACCCTGAGTCCGTATCACCATTTTCTCCAGTAGCTATTCCAGTGGTTGCAAGACGGACACAGGTAACATCTCCATCAGTTACGATTTCTATGAACTGGGATTTTGAGGAAAGTGGAAGGATAGCTCCTCAAATGGTCAAGATTACAGAGAAGTTGAAATCGGAGAGCGGGAAGGGCATAACTCCCCCACTGCTAGGTTAGCAGAAAGATTAAGGGTCAGAATAGCGGAGGGAGGAAGGAATGAGAAAGAGAACAAGTTACTTACCCCTGGTAACGTTCTTTCGACTGGATGTTCCTCCCACGTATTCCTCATCTTTGATATTCATATTGTCAGCTTTACTGCTTCGGGAAATAAAAAATGTTCATACCAGAGGGCGGTGTCGACATCATTAGTAGTACGTTTTTTTCCGTTACCATCAATCAGGGAATTGATCAGGCGTACCCCAAGACTGCAAACTCTCAGAAAGCACGGAGAGCAAAACACAAATTGTACTGCGGGGTTGGCTGGGAGGGGCGATGAGGAATACATGGGAGGAACATCCAGTCGAAAGAACGTTACCATGGTTCTGTAACTTGTTCTTCGAATGGATTAAGTCCTCCCACGTATTCCTCATCTTTGATAGATTTCCAAAGCAGTGTTCACATTTTTGGAGGAGGGTGTACCAAAATTTAGTCATGGACCGTATGAAGAACGGTCTTTCAAAAAGACCTCCTTGAGACGAGGTTGAGTCTAAACAGTAATGCTTTACGGATGTAGGAATAGACGACCAGGTGGTCACTGCACAGATATCTTACCGGGACACCCCTTTGCAGAGCCGCAGAAGTTGCCATGATTGAGCGGAATGAACCCTTAGCCAATCTGGTGGTCTTTATCCGCCAGTCTTATTTCCAATTGCTAAAATTATCTGTCTGTTTGGTTACTGCCAGGTCCAATTTATGGCTGGCATACCTAATGAAGAGTTGATCATCTTGTTAAAATTTAGCAAGTCTTAAAATAGAAAAACTTAGAGCCCTTTTTGGGTCTAGCCTGTGAAGCCTTTCTTCCTCCTTAGCTGCATGGCATGGGCGGGAGGGGTGAGGATAAAAGGTTGGTAGTGTTATCTTCTGCGACAAATGGAAGTTAGAGACTACCTTAGGCAGGAATGATCGTTTCACTCAGAAGATGACTTGGAAAATGGTGTAAGGAGGCTTACGAGAAAGAGTCTAACTCACTCACCCTTTGGGCCGATGTTAAAGCCACGAGTAGGACTGTTTTTAATGTAAGGCGCCTTAGAGGACATGAACGTAATGGCTCAAATGGAATGTATGTGAGAAATGTGAATACCAAATTTAAATCCCAAACAGGCACATGAAATGGGACTGGCGGGTACACATTAGTGAGACCCTTTAGACATTGCACAATCAAGGGTATCTTGAAATACGGGACCTTCACAAAAATAGAAAGCTCAGCCAAGTATCCTTTTATCGTTCCACTCTGCAGCCCCCAATTGGCTAAATGGAACAGGAAACAAAGAACCATAGGTGTGCCACATAGGAAAGAATCCACATTCTTGTCCTTGCACCAATTACTGAACTTATTCCAACAACACCGGTACAAGGATTTGGTTTCTGGCCGAAAGCAAGATCTTCCTTACGTCGTTCGGGATCTCAGCCTCTCAGAAACCATGCATGAAGGCTAGGTGTCTTCAGCTCTGGATGGAGAACCCGACCTTCCTCTTGCGAGAGAAGATCCTCTCTTTGTGGAAGACTTATTGCAGGGCAGATGGACATGTCCAGAAGGTCCGGGTACCACGTCCTCCTGGCCCAATCCGGAAAAATAAGGATCATGGATTTCCCGAACGTTCTCAACCTCCTGATCACGTGAGGAATGTCGGGGACTGGAGGAAACTTGTACAGAAGCCGAAATTCCCAGTCCACTACGAATGCGTCCCCTAGAGCTCCTCTGAGGCAATTCCCTTGAGCAATACTGTTTGCACTTGCAATTGACCTCGGTAGCAAACAGATCCACTTGAGGGGTTCCCCAAAGGGTGAAGATCTTTTGAAGGACTTCCTGAGCTAGTTCCCACTCGTGGGAGACTGCTCCGACTGCTCAGAGCGAACACCGCTGCATTAATCTCTATCCGACTAGGTGAACTGCCGATCGAGATTCCTTCCTGAATTGCCCAGAAACAGAACTGCATTGCCCCTCTGCACAGTGGTAGTGACCCTACAGCTCCTCTATTGTTGTGCTAATACATGGTCACTGTGTTGTCTGTCATTATCAGGACATTCTTTCCCCGTACAGAGGGCAGAAAGGTCTTCAGCGCTAGTCTGAATGCCCTCAGCTCCAAAAGGTTGATGTGTAGTTTGGACTCCGATGGAGACGAACGACTGCCGATTATCAGTTTGTTGGTGTGGACTCCCCAACCAGTGAGTGAGGCGTCTGTCACTACTGTTATTTCCGGCCATCGTTGCTAAAAAGATTCTGCCTTCTTAGGGAGAATTCTCAGAAATGGGCCAATTCCCTCTACCTTAGAAACCCCCCAGTAACTTTGCTGGATTTTGAGGACTTGATTTTTTTAACCTGGAGAGAGCGAGACCCTACTTCCACCTCTCTCATGTATTTTAATGTGATTGTGTACACAGTTTCTTTTTGGTTGTGGAGTGTGCCAAACTCCATAGGCATCATCTTTTATATTGTGTCACACAACACCTTCAGTGCAGTGACACAGGGAAGTCTTTCAGATTTCCCAAAGGTTTAAATGCATTCACTGGGATAAGCTACTGTTTCCCAGAACAGTAAAGTGAAATTGACTTTACTTACATTTGGAACTTTCGAGACCCAGCACACACCATCTTCCAATACTGTGCTGGAGGGGTTACTTAGTAAACCCTTTGTCTAGCTTATCATGTAACATATTTATGTTACCCTTTTCTCACTGAATGGCTGGTGGCAGTGGTTTACATTTACTACCATTATGGGATTTTTTTTTATCTAATATTTTGTTATTTTGACTTTAAAGAAAATACAAACTTTTCAATATATTTCACAACACATCCTAAATTCACATGACGTAATCTAAACAGAAATTGAGCCTGTCTGGTAATCATTTCAGTTGAATCAACAGTTTGTGAACGCCTTCATCTAGCGTGTAAGACCGCGTCCATGAAATTAATCACTGCACAGGTCAACCTTGTGTTTGTTCCTGACATTAGATAGCGCCACCAATCTTCCATGTTGTTATTTCTAGTAGCAAAAATTGCAAAGTGCAGCGATCTTTGTGTCGTGATGTCTGTACACTCTGTTATTAAATGTGTTGCCGATTCAACTGCATTGTTACAATATCTGCATTGATTATCTGCTGTTTCAGGATCATGTTTCAAAAATAGTATGGCTTTCGTCTTGTAAAGATTGAGGCGCAATCGCATGAATTGGCTTCTATGATAGCGATAGGGAAATTTACAAAGATACTTTGGAGTCTCATCCAACCCATGTGTCGAGGTTCAGAGATCTTGTATGGATTTTATAGTCTTTTCGTAGCCAATTCCAGCGTCGCAGGATTATTTTAGCATTTTGCGGCATTTTTAATACAAGATCGTCTGTCAATTCTGCATCTTTCATAACTGAGCAGTTTTTGTTCCCACTTGGATATTAGGTAGGACATAGACACATCCGGTCCTCGTAAAATTTCATAGGGAGCAGCCGGTTGTAAGCTTCTCATTTTGCGCCACATTGCAAATGACTTCCACAGAACTGTACCATGTAATGAATCTATGCCCAGTTCATATCGAGTCATTGTTATGGGTAAGCTCTTTGGTAAATTTAGGATTTTTCGCCAACATTTTCCCTCTAGTTTACACCATAGGTCAGCTGGCAAGTTCCATCCTGCTTCACTCCCAAATGTGATAGCCGGTACTACTTTTTGCAGGTAAAATTCCAGTATCGGTTTTAATGTGAATTTGCCATCAGCAACATGAAATTTGAGACCTTGTAAAGCAAACATGGAGATTCTGGTATGTAGGTCTTCAATCCAGTGACATTCTCATATTGAGACATTAAATTGGACACCTAAGTAGCGAATATGATTAGTTACTTCAAGTTTTTCCTGATTTAGGTACCGGGCGAACGTTCTTATACAGGTCTTCAAGCCATTATCAATTGCCATGATCTTTGATTTATTGGTTTAAGTCGGTGTAACAGTAGCTTTGAAAGGCATCAAGAGACCGCTGTAACCCAATTTGTGTTGTGTCTAACAAGACAATGTCATCGGCGTATATTACCCAGGAAACATGGTTGCTATTTATCTTTGGCGGAAAGGTAATTTGTTGCAAAAGGGCATTTGGAAGATCCGCTATAAAAAGTTTAAACAAAAGTGCAGCTAATGGGCACCCTTGTTACTTGTTAAACTCCCCTCTTTGTGTATGTTAAATTGGAGAGGTCGCCATTTGCATTCAGTCTAACACAACAAGATGTGTTAGAGTGGAGTGCCATGATAGGATGTATTAACTCTGATGGACAGTCCCATGATATGAGTTTTTTTCCATAGTTTCTGGCGATTGATTGTGTCAAAGGCCTGCTTTAGGTCTATGAATGCGAGAAACAAGTTTTTGTTGTTCTTCATGGCTTCAAGTTTGATGATGTTTAACATAGTTAAGTTTAATTCCACTCCCACTCCTTTCGTGAAGCCCGTTTGTCGCTTGTCACTCACTTTTGCGTGGTCGGCCCAATTTGCCAATTTCTTTTGTAGAAACGCTGCAAACACTTTTCCGATGGTATCGAGAAGCGTTATTGGGCGATAATTTGCTGGGTCGTTTCGGTCGCCTCTTTTAAAAATGGGCACAATTATGGCTGTTCTCCAGAAAGGCCGGTAGGATTTTACTTCCTGCAATCCTCTCGAATAATGTGGCGATGAACTTTGCCCATGACGGAGTATTTGTTTTTAACATTACATTTGAAATACCGTCGGGTCCAGCCGCCCTGGTGTTATTTAGTTTCTGGATTGCCTGTTCGATGTCATCTTGTGTTTCCACTACATTCCAGGTGGAGTCGCCTTTGTAAGCCGGCATGAGATTTAAACTGGTGTTTATGTCGAAAGCTTTAGAGTAATAGGAAACCCAATTTACTCAATTAACCACATAAGCAGCTTTTATTTTGGCAGTATTAATAATTTCCCATAACAGGTCTAGTATCTTTGCGTAGTATGAGCTGCAACATTTTTTCGGCTTGTTCTTGATTTCTAGTGATATTGAACACTGAGCCAATTTCTGTACTGTTGACGCCTTTTTTTCATTAGCACTAAGCAACTTTTGTTTTTATTTCTTTTTAGGGCTAATAAATCCTTTCGCAATAACATTTTTCTTGGGCTAAAGTTATGCTAAATGGATGTCTGTTAGGTTTTTGTTGAATCTTATAAATTGGATTCACAGCTCTGAACTAACACCAGCGCACTATAGTTTACTGTTCCTTTTAGCGCAAGAGCTGATGTATAGTTTTCGGTAAATATACTCAATTGTTTTGGGTTGATTCTCAACCTCGTGCCAGCATTGTTGTTTGTTATTGCTTCTGTATATTTGGCATCAGCACTGGGTTTTTCGTTCTCAGTCCAGACCATTAGCAAAGCATCATGATCACTTTTTGTGGTTTTAGCAATTGTCAGGTTTGAGATGTTCTTTCCTAACGGGTTAAGCACGATGGTGCATCCATCGCTGAATGGTTTCTCCCGCATCCATGTTTCCTGTAAACATATAATCGAACATGGATCTAGTTTTGTCCATTTTTCTTCAAATAAATGGGCAAAGCCTCTAGTATTCCAAGAAGCCAGACAGTGGATAGATCTCCTCCCACCGGTCATATCCTATTGCATATTCTTGTTAAGCACTTTGGAAGTCCATCGAGATTTAATTGGGCCAGTTGGAGCAGATACAGTGTTAGCTCTCAACTGGGCTCATACGGCGAGTAGTTTCGATTCATTGTTCTGATGGTCACTCTGGCTCATTTTGGAATCATTTGATTGACTTACTGAGTCTTCTAACAACAGGACATCAAAGCCAAAGAACATCAAATCATCTTTTGCTTCCAGCACTTGTTTAGCGATGAGTTTCGACTTGAGATGCAGGATAACCCAATATAAACGCTCCTCAGATATATATTGAACAGCAATATCGTCAGATTCAGTTGTACGCAATGACGGAATGCTCTGTAGGAGCTTGATGATGTTATTACGATTTAAGTGCACCTCGTTTTTTTCATTTAAGATATTCTCAATTTGTATTTTCCAGGTAGTCGTGTGAAGTGACTGTTGAGGCTTTGGACTTTTGCGCTAAGGTCCGTTTAGGATTTAGGTTAAGAGACAAGGTTTTACTTTTAGTTGGTGCTGTTAATTCTTGACTCATGTCATTCGTGTTGATTCTATTTGTCTTAGAAGCGGCAAGAATTCTAGCCTGTCCAATGTTTGCTGCATCACAACGTGGGGTTATCTTTCTCGTTGCGTTCACAGATGTTGCCTCTGTAGATTTTTCTTGGGTATTTACATGAACATAGAGTCTCTCGTACCCCGATAGAATCCTCATCGCCTTCTTCCACGGAGTACGTCGAGAGGTCACATAGATCCATCGAGGATGCAGCCTCCTCCTCGTTCACTTTGTGGGACGCATCTCTCGTTCTTTTGAGACGTTGAGTGACGACCGGGGCTGTTTGAGTTTCATTAGAGTGAACATTTGAAGTGGGCCCCTTTGTGGTCGTTCGTTTGAAAATGCTTTGTGGGGGTGCAGTTGAGATGTTCCTTATGAACTTTTTTGCTTCATTCGGTCGAGATCTCTTTGCCTTTTGCCCACTCTTTCCAGGAACGGGCTTTGCTTTAGATGTTGCTCCTAGCGGTGCGATGGATTTTTCTGGAGCTTTTATCGTCTCAGCTGGCCCTTGAAATATTCCGAATGATAGTTGTTTGGTCAAGTTTTGCAAGCTCGAATCGTGTGGTAGTTGAGCGTTTGGTATGTTTGCGAATTGTGGGACACAAGGAATGAGGTTTGTGATTTTCTCGCCCACTTGAGCATTATCCACCTCTTGCGATAAAACACTTGCACTGCTGTCAATGTTATCCACCACATTGGTTACTTGTTTTGGATCAGCTTAATTTGGTGGCAATGCAAGAACAGGAGTTGCGCTGATCGCTGGTACTACGACGTTTAGTTCTAGTTCCGCGCCTGGAATGTTGCCTTTGATACATGAACTGTTAAGACTTTTGTGATAAATTTATTTGCTTGGTCACTTCTTTTGTTTGTAATGGTCTGGGCATTGACATAGGCAAAGAGTCAGACGTAATTCTCATATTATGCCGCATCCATTTTGTGCAATCTCTATAACCGCCTCCATTAAATTGGTTTTGTCCTGTGTTTCCTGTCTGGCTATGTCACTTAAACGTCTTTGCCAGTTTTTGGAGGTATCCACCTCATAGTCAACCCTTTGCATAATATGTTGGGATAACGTTTCCATTGCAGTAAGTTTGATATTTAGCATTGCGAGCATCGATGTGTGATTTGTTAATGAGTCATGAATAGACTCATAATAACTTCATGAACGGAAGCATGGCAATTGAGGTAGCAGCTAGAACATTATTGTGAATTTGAATTCCAGCAGCTGTGGATAAGTGTGCCTTATTTTTTGCCTCGCAATCCGCCTCAGTGTCTTGAGCAGAAGAAACATGAATAGTTTGTGTGCTCATGTTAGAGATTTCATTCACTTGAGTACTTGAGCGTCTTTTCCTTTTGTCTGTACTTGGGTTTGCCAGGCAAACAGGTGGATTTCTGTAAGGCGTGCTAGCTTTAGGAAACCTAGTTTCTTGTGTCACTTTTTTATCAGCCACTCAATTCACTGGCTTTAACGTGTTTTTGATTAAAGCTCTCTTCTAGTCTTTCTCGCATTATTAAGAAGTCCGCTTTTAGCCGCTCCGTAATTTGTGCTTCTCGAGCGGCTAAAACAGCTGCAGGTAGAATTTTGGCTTGAGATATTACGTGTGTATTGGGAATCTCGTCACCTTTTACAGCGGGACGAACTCCATCTTGAATTAGAGAAACAATGCTTTTGTCACATTTAGCAAGCAACGGCGTCTAAGAGGCACCCGTCATGCAGCATGTCATTTTGTCAATGCAGACCGGGGTCTGCTGGGGCTGCCGGCGCGGACTGGGGCAGAATAGAACTCGCTGCCGAACTCCGCGCCACGCTTCGCGCCCGGCTGGGATAATTAAAGGTAGTCCTTCCAGTTAAAGGGATAGCAGCGAATTTCTTGAACACAACGTCCAACACTGTAGAATCAGCTCCTCTAGCAGACACAGACTGGGGCAGACTGTAAATCACTGACAAACTGGGATTTTACTGCGGGCTGCGTTCGTGGCACGGTAAAGCACCCATGGGTGCCATTTTTGTCAAAATGGCCCCAGTCTTTTTTCGCCATTTCTTTGCGGAAAGGTCCTTCGTGAGATTTACTCTGCGTGCCAAACCAGGTTTGGCCCCTTTGTTAATTTTGCCTTTGGCGGGATTCACAAGTGAAGTCCGCCTCTGGCTCCAGGGTGTCTGGTGGGGACAGGAAGCAAGGGAGGTACCCGAAACTCCCTGTGCTTAGTCTCCTAGGAGACAGGAATGCACTTTTAGGTGATTGGCCGGCTGGCTGTCCAGCAAGGACAGCCACCCTGCTGGGTGACTGACAGCTAGGCTGGAATGAATGGGAGCAAGCTGCATAAAAGGCAAGCCTTTTTGGCTTGGAAAGCAGGGTCGACCACTGGACGAAGGAATCCAAAGAAGAACTTGAAGAGGATGCCTGGTGCAACTCCTGGACCGTTGGTTTGCCCGGTGAAGCCCTGCTGCTATGCTGAAACAAATTCGTATCGACAGAGAAGCCCCTGCAAGGACGACTTCTCCCCTTGAGTTGGTGGGACCAATCAACTCCAAAGTAAGCCACCTGGACATCCTCTCAAAGCTGGTCAAGTTTCCATTGCAGTCGCTGCTGGAACCAGATAGCCAGGGAGAGGAACACCAGTTTGTGTGTGTTGCTTTTAAGCTGGCCAAGAGCTCCAGGAAGATCCTCCGGACTCCCAGGAGGCAGGACTGACCGAGCCTGAGCCTCCTTAACAGAGTGTGGGACCCCAGACGCAAGGAAAGCCCATCTCAACAGCGAGGAACCACTGTGTTGCTATTTGCGGTAGACGCGAGGAGCTGAAACACTGAACAGCCACTTGTTTGAAGTTTGCTGGTTGGAAGCGGTCACCGTCCCATTGCAGTGCAGGAGTCAACAGAAGTCGCCCCTCTTAGATCTGCAGAGCTGCACAGGAACAGAAGTCTATCTGCTGCACTTTTTCTTCAAACTAAAAGGTACTGTAAAAGACTTTCTACTTACCTTCAAGAAGTGCTTCAGTTCACCTTGACTTTTGCTAACTTAACGTTGGCTGGCCTAGCTCCCTGAATGACTGCACTCTTCTGCTTAGGTGTTTTGCCTTCTTTCCAGGAAAGGGTTAACTAACTTTGCATTCGGGGATTGTATTGGAAAGTACTTACCTACTTAAGAATAACTGTGTGAATACTTGTTTTATTCTGAACTCTCTTCTCTTTGACACTACTCCTAAGAATATTCTAAATGCAACGGTGATGTATTAATGCCAACAGCACCCTAGCTATTGAAGTCACCTGAGGGTGTAGGTAGTGCCGGTGTATCTTCCCAAATGGGTATTTGCTGATTTAGATAACAGAGTGTGTATTTCCGGAGTATATTTGTGTGTTTAATATTGCCCCCTTCTGAAGAAGGCTTACTATAACTGAGTGGTAAATAAATGGTTTACTCAAGAAACCTTGTGTGTAAGCGTTTATTTGAATACCTGTCACTGTGAATCTCTGTGTAACTGCCCTACAGCTCAGATTGACCCCTCTTGAGGTAAGCCTGGCTGCTCAACAAGCTACCAACCTGTGTAGTAAAGACTTCTACCAAAGGTTGGGTTCCTATTGCCAGGAGGTCAGGGTTGTTGTAGTGCACCCAAAGGGTACTAGAAGGTCCTGAGCAACTGTGCTCGGAACTTGCAGTAAATCTGACATATTCCCTGAAAAATGGGACCACTGAGTCCTGAGTGCCCATTGAAGGGATCTCATTATGAATTGGGCTTCTGGCACCAGAAAAATGCGGGATGCCATGAGGCCAAGCAACCACAGAAAATTGAAGGCAGGCAGATGCTGGGCCTGGGCATTTTGGAACTTTTGTTATCTGCGGAGGTTAGGCGAGGCTCCCCCTGTAGCCCCTCCACCCCCACAGAGGAAGTATCCAGGACTGCTCTGGTGAATTGGATTCTTTGGAATGGTATCATATAGGACTTCTTGTAATTGAGGGAGAAGCCCAGTCTGTGTAGAGAGTGGCAGGTGATTCCAAGATGTTCCTGGGGCTGTTCGGGTGAATGACCCCTGATCAACCAATCGTCCAGATAGGGGTAGACGCAAATCCCCCCTCTCCTGAGACTCGCTGCTCCCACTGCCATGAGTTTGGTGAAAACCCTCAGGCGGAGGTCAGCCCGAATGGCAGAATTCGAAACTGATCAGAACCGCGAATCTCAGGTACTTTCTGTGCTTGAGATGGATTGGCACATGAAAGTAAGCATCCTGAATTTCCAATGATACCAACCAGCCTTGGAGTTGGAGAGCCTGAAGGATCTGAGAAAGGGTTACCATCTTGAGCTTGTCCTTCTTGAGGAAATTCTTATGTCCAAGATGTGTCTCAATCCTCTGTCCTTTTTGGGAATGAGAAAGTAGGGGGGAATACCAACCCTTGTTCCTCTCCGCTACAGGTACATGTTCTATTGCACCATTCTCTAGCAGGGTTAAAATTTCCTGCACAAGGAGCCGGTCTGGATTTTTAAAAAGTTTTTTTGTAAAACTATAAGTGGTTTACAGGTTACAGGACAGCCGGAGTACATCTTATACAGTGTGAAAACAATACAATACATGCTTTAAAAGGTATCATGAGGATGCATAAAGTAGACTTCGACAATCAATCCTGGAAAGAATACAGTGGTGAGAGGTGGCGCGTTTCACCTGGGTTTGGGTAATTTGGCACTGAGGTAGGAGCGAAAAGTCGCCCAGATGTCCCGGGGCTTAGACTGAGGAGGTAGGGTGGAGATATATAGGTCTCGCACTCTTGAGCCCATGTCAGTCACCGCCCATTCCTTAGTGGTTGGAGGGTTTTTGTCCTGCCATCGCAGTAGGATGGCCCTCTTAGCAATCATGCATGCTATGGACACAAAAGCATGGTGGGGTTTGCGGCAGATACTCGGCCAAATCCCAAAGAGTGTTCCCAGGGGTTTGTTATAAACTAAGTTGACCAGCGCCGTAGATATTAAGTTTGTGATTTGAGCCCAGTAGTGGCTTATCCATGGGCATTACCAGAACATGTGTAGGAGATCTTCATGGGATGCTTGGCATCTTGGGTAGCCTTGGGGTTGTGAGTGGGACATCCTAGACAACTTCGCAGGGGTGTAGTAGAGCCTATTCAGGAGTTTGTACTGCAAGAATTTGAAACCGAAATGTATTGACATTTCTGGGTAGGACTACACATGTGGGACTATTGGTCGCCTGAGGTCGAAGCCTAGCTCCCGTGACCATCCCTCACGAGAGCGTGAGGGGTATCGGGGGGGGGGGGGGATTGGGGGGTGTTGGGTGGTTATGTCCGTCAAGATTTTATATAATGTGCAAAGGATGGGTCTGCAGTCCCCTGCATTTACGATATAGGCTTGGGTGCAGCCTCTGGGGTTCCTCTGGGTAGGAGGGCCACCTATCAGATACTAGTGCTCGCAGCCTGTAGTATTGGAGATTATCGACCCGTGTTCCCATGACACTGTTTCCATGTGGAAGGTATGATGAAAATTCCCTCAGGGAAAATATCCGCTAGAGTGGAATAGCCCAGGCGTTCCCATCTTGACCGGATCGCAATGTACCATGTAGGAGTTAGTGCTGGGAGCCGTTGATAGTAGGGACTGTCAATGTGGGTGTGGGCGAAAAGTAGGCGCCATGCTCTCAATGTTGAAGCCGCCGGGTCAAAGGGGCAGTCATTCTTGTAGTGGCGATCTAGTGTAAGTGTTTTCAAGTCAGAGTCTGGTGCATCCAAGTTCTCAGGTTTCATGTGTTGGGGGGGGGGGGGGGGGGGGGGGAGGCCAGAGTACCAGAATGTGGTTTTGAGCCTCAGCAGCTATCCAGTATAGTTATAAGTTGGGAACAGCGAAGCCTCCCTGGCAGCGATTGGGTGGGTGAAATATTGTGTTTCTCTTAGGGCAAGGGTCTCGAATTTCTCCAGTTCAGATCGGATTTTTGCGAGTAGTGCGGGTTCAGAGGATCTGGAGCGTTCTTGTTCAAGGGTTTTGAGAGATCTTTCAGGGTTCTCTAGGTGTTTACGGATGGATTTGAGGACCCCTGACTCCCTGGACATTGACATACCCCTAATATATACACCTTGAAGGCCTGCCACCTAGTGCTGTGGGATGTGTTTCCTGGGGCGTTGGTGTCAAAGAAGGTGGACCTATCAGAACCAATGTCTGCCCTAAACACCACATCCAATAGTGCTGAGGATTTAAACCTTCAGGAGCTGGTGGATGGAATTGCCTCGATTTTCAGGGTAAGCGAGAATGGGGAATGGTCGGACAGGCTGCGGGGGCCTATGTCCGTCTCAAGGATCTTCCCGACTAGTGAGCTAGAAATGAGGAAACGAGGAAACTATCTTTTCGGGAGGACATGTCGTGTGGAGAGGAGTAGAAGGTGTCGTCTCTGGCTGGGGGATGTGTGGTGCGCCATGCATCTCTAAGATCAAGCGTTTGCATAAGGGAAAGTAGTTACCAGACGGCCTTGGTTTGGGGACAGGGGGCAGCATTGGATCTATCCAGAGTGCGGTTGAGGAGGAGGATCATGTTCCCTCCCTATATCAGTGGTAGACCGGAATTATCTGGAGAGAGTGTGATGCAGTGTGACAAAAAACTCGGGGAGTCAATGTTGGGGCAATAGGCGTTCATAAGGATGAGTTTGAGACCCTCGAGAGCACCATGAATAATCAATGTTCGCTTTTGGTCTACTAGCATAGGATGTGATTTTCCGAGATTTGGTGTAGTTTCCCAGACCCCAGACGTTCCAGCTGAGTATCTTTACCTGTTGTGCCATCTTAGTTTCATGGGGTCATGAGTGGTCCTGTCTGGGATTGTATTGTTGGTGGATTGAGTGCGTGTGTCCTGTGTGTCTCTGGGCCCGTCCGCCAGGGTTTTAGGAATTTCAATTCCCTTTACCAGTAAAAAGTGCACAACAGGCGCAACTTGCGCTACAAGCGAGCTTGGTGGCGGCGGGGGCGAGTTCACGCCCCCCTGATGGCATCTTCCCCACCCCCCCTCACTGCCTCCCACAAACCAGCAGTGTATTGCCCTCCCCCCTTCCCTACCCCAAACTTCCCCCGATCCCAACTGGGCCATGGGGTTAAAAACATCCACAAAGGAGCAACTGCTAGTGGGTGCGCAGGTGGCAGGCATCTCTAAGGATGGCAATGTGTCCTCAGCATTGCTGGTAGTTGGGTGGCGCATCTTGCAGTGGGTTGCTATTAGCACATTTCGTTTGCATAAACAATAGACAATGAGTTCAGTGACCTTGGAACGACAGATATCTCGAGTCAATCTGATGCATCGGGTGGGGCCATTTCTGGGATATGTGCTTCAATACATTTTACCGCCTCAGTGGGGCACAGTAAAGAATTACAGCTTGCCACGGAATTGGAGTTTGAGGCGGGCGGGAACAGCATGGCATATTGTATATTCTTATCTCGTAGCATCCTTTTAACACCTATGACTTGGCCTCTTTCTTGCTGCACCGGGATCGAGAAATCCGGGAACAGGCGTATGGTTTGGGATCACAGTCTTAGTGTTTTCCTCTTGCGGGAGGAGGTTGTCTGTCCCTGATCGTTCAATATTTTGGCTATAATGGGTCTTGGGTAGTCGCCTGGTTTCGGTGAGAGCGCGATTGGCCCGTTCCACAGTGAAGAATGGAGAGGACAGGCTGGTCCAGGAGATTTTTGAGAAGATCTTCCACGGTGAGCTCCATATTGCCAGTGAGTGAGTCTTCCGGAACCCTCACTACCCTGAGTTTGTGCGGGAGCGCGAAGCAACGTCGTCGCATTTGGAATGGACTTGCTTCATATCTTTGGAGAGGGCGGCAACTGTTTCTTGCAGTGTGTGGATAGCATCTTCATTGGTGCCAATCCTGCCTACCGCTTCATTTGTTCGGGCTCTCTCATGTGCTAGTTGGGACCATATCGAATCTACTGTTGCATTAATGTCATCAAGTTATTCGTGGACTGCAGCAAAGCCCTTTGCCATGGCCTCCATCATTCCTGTAAGGTCAGGTGCGGTCGGAGGTTGTGGAGGCGAGGTGGATGGGCCTGGTGGTTATTTATGAAGGGGGGCTTGATTATCCTGCAGAGTCACCTTTGCAAATGTGTCCATTGCGCCCGCCTTCTTAGCTCCGGCGGCCCCTTTGGTCATGGCCGAGGAGAGTTCCCCCGATGAGGCAGCACTGGTTCCTCTTACAAGGGAGGGGGGGGGGAGGCATGTGTGCTGTGAGTCGGTAGGGATGCGTTCAGTTGGTTTCCGAGGCGAGGGTCCATCCGAGAGGGGCACTTAGGTGTGAGCTGTGTAGAAGTAGACCACCCACTTCTGTGCCCCCTGAGAAGGCACTCCTGCAGCATGAAGTGACTTATATGCTGAAGGGTTGTAGGGAGTCTGAGGACCCCCCCTTAGGTAGGCAGGGCAGGCCGGCGGAGGAGGTTATCCAGAGGCGTTTGATGCAGAGGGGTCTTGGTTAAATGGGGGGATAAGTGTAGGTCTGGGGGAGTGATCCAAAGTCCCAGAGGTGCATCCATTGGTTTGTTAGTGGCTAGCAGAAGTGGCTGGGGGCCGCAGACTGACTGAGAATTCCTGTTAGTCAAGTTAACACAGATGCGACTCCCCAGGGAGATTGGGAGGCTCAGGGACTCTTGTTGCATGCGGGTTGGGTTAAGCAGCCAGTCCGAGGCCTGCAGAGTAAGAAAGTGTGTTACATGAGGTGCTGGGGAGCGTAGCGGGCGCTTGGCGGGTTACTTCGTGGGGCAGGCTAGCACTGGGTGAGTAGTAGTAGCGCAGGGGTCCGGTTGTGAGTTGGAGGCCGGTGAGGATCATTTGTGGGAAGCTATGAGAGGAGGTTGGTGGAGCGCAGATGGGGCACTCACTGTACGTTGCACTTGACAGAGCGGGTCATTGCGATGTCCAAGTGTCTCGCCAGGGAGGCGCTCAGCTTGTTTCTCTGGGTGGTGGCTGCTCCTAGGGGGAGAGCAGCTCTGCCCTCCCCAAGAGGGAGGGCGTCTTGTGATCAGGGGAGGCCGCGGTTAAGTGTGCGGGTCGGGGCACCTCCTCACAGTGGGTACGAGTGTGGTGGTGTGGATGTCCTAGTCCCGCTGTCCTGGACTGTAGTTCCGCTTTGTGTGCCAGTCACGGAGTTGGCTTTCGTGTTGAGGGGGTAAGTGTTCACCGTCCGTTCGTCCACGCCTCTCCTCTCGGTTCCAGCTGGGTGGGAAGAGGAAGGCTCGGGCTCGGCCCAGGGTGGCGCGCGACTCAGTCGACCAAGGTGGCAAATTTATGTAGCATGGGGATATCACGGTGGGTAGGAGCCTACGCCGATTTGTGGAGCTGCCTGACCTACGCCATAGATCACAGATTGAGCGTCCACTGGGATCAGTGTCTGCCCACCTCATGCAGCGTCTGCATATTGTAGGTAGCGCTGTGGCGGGAGGAGTTTGTTCTTCTGCCAGTACTCGGGAAGCAAAGAGACCCCTTCAGACTCCCCAATCTTTTAAACTTCTTCCTTAGAGGAGAGTCACCTCATCGCACAAAAGTCTCTTCGATAGGTTAGTGGTTGGGGATTTTTAACTACCACCCATTTCCCCCATCGCTCCTTCAGAGCCTTTCCGGTCATAGACTGGCACTTTGAGCAGGCCAAGGTCTTATGCTCCACCCCGAGACACCACAGACAAACGCGGAGTGGGTCGGTTAACAACATCTTAGAATCACATTCTCAACACTTCTTGAACCCGGTCTTCGGGGGTAGTAGGAGTCAAGGAAGACCTTATCATGAAGAACAAAAGAAGCGTGCCGTAGTTTCTCGGAGCGTTAGCTTACTCTGAAAAACTGAACTGCCATATATACCTTCGATGACATCCTCAAGACGCAGGTCTTCGAGGGACATCGAGTCACCTGTATCAATGCACAGCAGCCTCTGGCGAAAAACATTTTTCCGAAGCAGCTGAAGCTGGATATCGAATATCAAAGATGAGGAATACGCGGGAGGACACAAATACATTCAAAAGCGAATATTGCTGGTCAGATTCTCTTCACTCTCTAGGTCCTGCACTCTGGTGAGGGGACTTCAGGGATTCAAATTATGTCTCCGAAGGTCCAGCAGGAGTCCACCAAAAATTCAGCGAGGTTCGGATGTCGGGAGATCATGCACCGCACACTGGCTTGAGGTCCCTGGGTATTGACAGTTTGCAGCACCACAAGGTCGCAGCTCGAAGAGGGATGGCTCAAAATGCATACCTGGGATTGCTCGTTTCCATGCAGAGGGGACCTGGCCTAGCAGTTCGGGCTGGGCTGCTACCAGTGGTGTCAGTACCTGACTTATTTGCACATGGCTGGATCCATTTTGCAATGGCGCAGACGGGCTAAAAAACAGATGGTTGGCCAGTAAATCACGTAAACATCAACAGTCTATGTCTCCCAACTCCCCCCCCCCCACTTTCAATCTCCCTCCCTGCCCCGAAACGGCCCTCACGCTCTTCTAACACCTCTGAGCGGTGCTGGTTCCTTTTTATTCTCCCCCCATCTTTCAGAGGCAAAGGTTCACGTTGTTTCTGTTTACACCAATTGTCGGCTCCCCACCGGGCCTTCTCCTCCCCGACTCCCCCATCTTAGACCATTCACTTGCTGTGTCAATTCACATGTTCCCCTCTTCCAGACCGCATTTGAACAGCAGAGCGCACCACTCAGCCTGAAACTCCTCCATCCTATCATTCACCAATACCCTCAGCCTCTCCTTTATCATCAGGTTACCTTCCCAAACCTCTTTCGAGGGGAGCTTTTCACATTTCCAAACACTGGGCTATGGCCAATCTCACCGCTCTTAACATTGCTTCCCACATCTTCAGGAGTCTATGTTCTTCCCTGTCTCTTTGCGGGAGACCTAGTAGTGATTGCAGCAGGTCTAAGCCTAGCCATATCCCTGTGATCTCTGCCATCCAACTCAACACCTCCTTCCAAAACACTGGTACTTTAGGACATCGCCACCACATGTGGGCCAGGGTCCCCTGGCTCCCACAATCCCTTCAGCGCATCCCGCAAACATCTTGGACAGTCGGGTCGCTGTGCCATCCCATTAGCATTTTAAAGTTCTGTTCTATCGTGGAGGTGAACAATCCGACCTGGAAGACCACCTTGTATACACGTTTCCACTACTCTTCATTAATCTTTTCCCCCACTAACTCCACCAAGTACCCCTTGAAGGTTCGTCTCCCCTCTAGACGGTTTTCATTCATCGTTTTGTATAGCTTGGACAGTATGTTGTGGACTGATCTAGTACTTTTTCCACTGCTGTTAATCCTCTGCCACCCTTTGATCCCCCAACCCCCATTTTGGGTTTGTCAGGATAACCTTGATGCAGAGATTATCAAATCATCTCCCAGTACGTCCCACACCTTGGGCCATTCCTGGAAGCCTCCCGCCTCAAGCAGTTGTCCCACCCTCTCAACACCTTTATCAGACCACCTCTGTGAGCAGGCTAGCCCCCGTTGTCCAAATTGAATGGAGGCCCCCATACTGACAGCATAGGGGAGGGCCACGATGTATAGCCAATTCCCGCCAGACTGACCAGAAAACTCAATGTGGGGTGGGACCTGAGACGTTCCGGTATTGATCTAAGCAGGGAGCAAAGGTAATCCCTGACCTTCAGTGGGTGTGCAGCAGCAAGGTCTTCCAGATAAGTCCAATAGGTCCTCAGATCCCCCCTCATGTGTTCCAGCATCCCCCTAATTTGCAGCACCTTGTAATATGATAGAATATTCGGGAATCCAAATCGCCCTTTATCCCTTGGAAACGTTAGGGTCTTGTTGCCCCCCCCCCCCCGCACGCCCATGAACCTACAGAGCTCCCCTGTAACACCCAGGAAGAAAATCTCTACGAGCTGTCTCGGAATGGCATCAAATAAGTATAAAAGTCTGGGGAGCAAATTCATTTTTATAGAGGTCATCCTGCCACACCATATCAACACCAATGGTTGCCACTTCTTCAAATCAGCTGTCAACTGAGCTAGGAAGGGATTGTAGTTGGTCTCCACCATCTCCCACAGGTCTCTTGTGACCCAAATACCCAGGTATTGAATACTCCTCTGGTTAACCCTCATGCCTAGAAAAGTCTTTTTCACCTAGCAGGGACATAATTGCAGATTTTCCCACATTGATTTTGAGCCCCGAGAGGCAGCCATACTCCGCAATCTGGGCCATGAGTGCTGGGAAGGAGTCTTGGACGTTAGTAAGATCACCCAACATATAGACTATGAATAACGAAATTCTACACTATGTCTCCCCCCACTATACCCCCGATTAGGTTTTAAATCCCAATGCAATACATGGCTTTGTCAGTTTCCTACCACAAAAAAGGTACACAATTTAGCTAATAAAATTCATAATGGATTTTAACAAAATCGCGACATCCCACTATTTCAAAAATAGGTATCTCAGCTAACACTCTGCTGGGCATGCAGGGCTAATATATCTATGGTCCTCACACAGTGTCTTAGAGACATGCTATCCTGAGAGAGGTCAAGCATCTCTCAGGGGTCACATCACAGATTTGCATCCCAGATAATGCCACAGATCTGGGTTTATGCGGAAAAATGTATGATAAACCAGACATGCAAAAGTAAAAAAGCACAGAGCTCCTCACCTGGGGAAATGTTAAGGAGATGCAACATCACAGTCTGGCAAGTGATAAGCACATGGAAAGGAAATATAGACCCATAGTCCGGTTATGGAAACATGACTGGGCGCACTCTGAAAGGATGTATAGACCTTACACTGGAAATTAACATAGTTCGAATTGTGATCAGTCTTACAGATAAGTGATTGATCAGCCACTCAATCACTATAAACAGACACTAAAATATGTAAAAACAGATTTTAAAAAAGAAAGTTGGATAGTAGGGTCATATGAGCCTGCTGCATGCTTCTGGCCACAGTCCCACTCTTCTATTCGGATCAGTGGTGCAAGCATAGTTTGAATGAGCTGTAATACATTACTGTTACCTGATCAAAAGAAGAACATTGTAATTCTATGCAAATTAAGTGACGCATTGTTAACAATGTGCCAAGTAGGATGTGTTACAAAAAAGAACAAATGAATTACTTATATATGAATATTCTTTCTACTGGCTGTTTCTCCCACGTATTCCTAATCTTTGATATATTCGTATTCTGCTTTGCAGATTCAGAAAACCTTTTTCATCAATAGAGGTTGCTGTGCGTCGTCGACTTGTGGCCTTCAACTGCTTCTATCCCGCTCTCGGCCAGGATGTAGACACCGGTATAAGCAGCATGTGGGGCACCAGTTGCCTCAGTTCATGTTTTAACTCCCTTTCCTTTGCACATCAGTCTCAAAGGTGACAACCAGACGTTGAAAGAGGAAAGCGTAACACAATGGAAGTTCACCCAAGGATAGAGGGGCAGGTTTGGAGGGGGCAATGAGGAATACATTGGAGGAAAACATGCATTACTCACCGTAATAGCATTTCTGATGATTGTATCTTCTTAGATTCACATGCTGTGCATACGGTCCAACATCCAGTGGTAACCGCGGAGTATTTATCTGGTCTTTCGGGGACCGAAAGGGGACATGTCTGTAACACTATCCCTATCCCTATTGTGACGTGTAGTGACTTGCATCTATAGCAAATAGCAACACCACGGTTCTCAGATACCACTTCAGACTTTGCTTGCATCTGGGGTCCAGCACTCTTGAGGTGGCTCAGGATTGGTCAGTCCTGCTTCAGGGAAGTCCGGAGGATCTCCCTGGTGCTCGGGTCCGACTTAAAAGCGATGCACTGGATCTGGTGTTCCTCTGCCTGCCACTTCGGTTCCAGCAGCTGCAGAAGTACAGCCAGCTCTAAGAGGATGTCCAGACGAGTTCACTTTGGAGATTGATCCCACCAACCCAAGGGGAGAAGACGTCCTTGCAGGTCTTGTCGAGGCGAATTCAGAGCTTCAACACAGCTGCAGGGCTTCACCGGGCAACCCAACGGTACAGGAGTTGCAGCAGGCGTCTCTTCCAAGTTCTTCTTCAGATTCCTTCGTCCAGTGGTCGACTCTGCCTTCCAAGCCAAAAGGCCTCACATTTTATGCAGGTTTCTCCCATTGATTCCAGCCTAGATGTCAACCACACAGCAGGGTGGCTGTCCTGCAAGGATAGCCAGCCGGCCAATCACCTTTGGGTGCATTCGTGTAAGCAAGGGGATTAAGCAAAGGAAGTTTCGGGCACCTCCCTCACATCCTGTCCCTGCCAGACATACTGGAGCCAGAGGCGGGTTTCACTCGTCAGTCCCGCAAAACACAAAACGAACAAAGGGACTAAACCTTGTTTGGCACGCAGAGTAAATAAATCTCAATAAAGGACCTTTACAACAAGAAATGGTGAAAAAAAAGACCGGGCAATTTTTTCAAAATGGGCACCCATGGGTGTTTTACTGCAGCGGCAATGGCAGCCTGCAGTTAAAAAAAACAATGGTAGTAAAACGTAAACCACTGGCACCAGCCATTAATTGTAGAAAGGGTAACAAAAATGTTACATGAGAAACTAGACAAAGGGGATACTAAGTAACCCCTCCAGCACCCTTTGGTAAAATGGCGTGTGCTGGGTCTAGAAAGTTACAAAATGTAAGTAAAGTCAATTTCACTTCACTACTCTTGGAAACAGTAGTTTCACCAAGAGAAGATATTTTAAAACCTTTGGGAAATCTAAGACTTCCGTGTGCCACTGCACTGAAGCTGCTATGTGTCACAGTGTAAAGATGATGCCTATGGAGTTTGTCAGACTCCAAAGTCAAAAGAAACAGTCTAAATCACAGAAAATACATCAGTGGGAAAAAGGTCTCGCTCTCTCCAGGGTAGAAATTAAAATTTCTAAAGTCCAGCAAAAGGTAGAAGAGAATTAGCACATTTCTGAGAATTCTCTATAACACCCACCACAGGAGATTTGGTGCAAAATTGCTTGTACCCAAAGTCAGTCATCCGGATGGAGAATTTATACTATTGGGATCTCTGGGCCCACTAAAGGGTCTCATCCTCAGACAGGCCTCTGGCACCAGGAGAACAAAGGATGTCATAAGATCGGGCATCATCAGAAAATTAAAGGCTGCTGGATGTTGGGCATTCTGAAAATGTATGACCATCTGCTAAATAAGCGAAGCTTTCACCTCGGGTGGCAAAGCTTTCCCTGAGGAAGCAACCTGGACAGCGCCAAGAAACTGAAGCTTTTGAGAAGCTATCATGTGGGACTTCTTGAAATTAAGGGTGAAGCCCAATTTGTGCTGGGAGTGGCTGGTGATGCTGAAATGTTCCAGAACTTTTTCAGAAGAACGAGCCCTAATCAGTCAATCGTCCAAGTAGGGGTAGATGTGAATCCCTCCCCTCCTTAGACACACCGTCAACTTGGTGAAGACCTTCGGCCAGAGGTGAGCTTGAATATCAGAGCCCGAAAATAAAATGGAGAATTGCCAATGGAAAACCTCAGGAACTTCCTGTGCTTGAGATGTATGGCCACATGGGAGTAAGCATCCAGAGGTCGAGTGACACCAGCCAATCCTGGAGCTGAAGATCCTGAAGGATCTGGGAAAGAGACCATCTTGACTTTGTCCTTGCTTAGGAAATTGCTCAAGCGTCTCAAGTCCAAGATAGGTCGCATTCCCCCGTCCTTCTTGGGAAGGAAAAAGTAGGGAGAATACCATCCTTGATTCCTCTACGCTGCAGGTACCAAACTATTTCACCTTTCCATAACAGGGTAATAACCTCCTCTACTAAGAGGAGTGGATCTGTATCCTTCCGGGAATGGCCACTTAGCGGGGAATTTGGAGGCCTTTCACAAACCTGGAAGGCAGTAACCATGGGTTGTTTGCAGGGCCCATGCATCGAAAGTAATGCTTTGCCATTCTTCCAAATGCTGCGTAAACCTGCCTCCCCGCCCCCAATACCACAGTCCTGTGGACTAAGGTCTCAGAGGCTATGGTGGTGCTGCGGCTCCAGTGGATGGCAAAGAGGCAGAGGTTGCTTGGGCAGCTGTACCCCCCCACCTCCCACGTGACCAAAAGATAGTCTTGTCTGTACCCTCTAAGAGAATTGGCCTCGTCCTGCCAACTGAAGAGTAGTAACAAAAGGATCTGCATTTCCAATTCTGAGAGCCCGAATGAGCCTGCTGCGATTTGTGAATCATTGCTCCCAATGATTTTCGCAGCTGCTTTAGATGTCTGTAGCTTCTCCAAGCTCACAGCTTTTGACCCAAAAAGCTGTGAGCCATCAAGAGGAATATCCGACAGTCCTGCTTGTACGCCAGAGGCAAACCCCGATTTGTGCAACCATGCAAATCTTCTCATAACAGCGCTTGCCACCGTGGCACGACTAACACAGTCCGCAGTGTCTAAGCCAAACTGTACAGACCGATATATGGCATCTTTACCCGCTTGAATAATGTTGAAGAAACCTTCTCTTTCTTACCCTCCAGAATGTGTTTGGTCACAAGCTCCCATAAAAAGGTATACAAGAATTTTTCCAGGCACAAGTAGCCTTAGTAGCCTTCAGTGCCATTCTGCCTGCCAATAATACTATTTTTCCTAGGGCATCAAACCTTTTGTCATCCCTATTCAGAGAGATTTTGGGATAGGCAGCAGCCTTTGAAGATGAAACCAGATTCTCTGGAGTTGGATGCCTCGATAAGAATTCCGGATCAATTGCAGAATGTCTGTACTTCTGCGTGAAGTCCTTGTTGATTGACTGAGTAGTGTCAGGTTTTTTCCAATGCTCTACTACTCTGTTCCTCAGTGCTATGCAACAGGGTAGAAATGGATCCTTTGGAGGACCCTTATCAAGGAAATAAGTCAAGTTATACTTTTCATACTGAACAGTAGGTCTACTCCATCCTAAATATTCTGTTACTTTGGCCATGACTGACCTGTATGAGGAATCAGCATGCCCAGTCACATCGTGGCAACCTCGGTATCAATCTGGTTCCATCAGATCTCCAAGTCTCGACTCCTCAGAAAGCAGTTGCTCGGGAGGATTTGGAGTGCCATACTCCAGTCCAAACAGAGGATTTCTCTCCCCCTCAACTTCTTCCTCATAAATAGAGCTCATCGATGAAAATAAGTTCTTTTTTGACAAGGGGTTCTAATACTTTGACTGATCTGTCAGCTCTGAGCTTTGACATTTACGAAGAACTTTACAGATTCCTTCGACAGAGCCACGGAGGAAGATGGCCTTGACTTGACTCTAGGTGGAGTGTGTATTGATGCTTCGAGGAAACTTCGAGACCTTAATACCTGATCTTAGCCACACAAGCAGTAGTATTTGACAATGCCCAGTCAGCCTCACGATGTGCAATGGGGTCTGAAGCCTTTTTCGGTCCACAGATAGGTGTCGACAATGCCTTCATTGTGAACACCAACACTTTGAGGCGCAATTCTTCTAACTCTGTCTTAGCTGTCAATTTACCTGGGAAATGAACTGGTTTCTTATCGGGTGAGGCATCAGAAGACAATAACCCAGGATTAAATTGTTTTTTTTTTTTTAATTCTTGTGTGAGGACAAGAAATGTCAGGGACTATCTTGAACGCTTGGGATGTTTGCTGCGCTTTCTTTCCACACAAGGCGAAAGTTCACCAGAGCTCCTGTCAGAAAACCACACCTTCGATAGGGTAATGGAAGGAGATTTGGGTGATAGCCTACCCAGCGCGAGATTCGCATTCCTCTCCTTCAACACCTTAACCGTCAGACTGGCATAAGTCACAGTCAAGGTTAGGGCTCACCCCAAGCACCAGAAGCAGACCTGGGGCGGATCTGTAATGGACATCTTTGATCCACAATTCTAGCAACTCTTAAACCGAGTGTTCAGGATAGACATTATTGAAGAACTCGATAAACGCAATAGGAAAATCGACGAGGCAAAACCGGTTTGAAGCCGATGTGTGGAAAAACAGAACTGAGGCAACGGGCACCACGTGTGCTGCTTATACCGGTGTTCACATCCCGCCCCGAGATCGGGATGGAAGCCGTTGAAGGCCATGAGTAGACGATCCACGATGCCCTCTACTGATATATGGGATACATTACTCACCGTAATCGTATTTCTGATGCTTGTATCTGCTTAGATTCACATGCTGTGCATAGGCCGACATCTAGTGGAAGCTGCGGAGTATTACAGTTTGTTTTTCGAAACTCGAAAATGGGCGTCGACACAGGGCGTGCCAGTAATACTATCCCTAGTGTGACGTCCACTGTACCCAAGATCCCTCACGCGTCTAGGATCCTCAGATTGTATTTCTTCTGACATGAGGTAGCATGAGGAGTAGCGCGAGTACAGATAATCCAAGCAGATAGATAGAAAGGTAAGACTACAAGCAACCATGCGCCTTCTCTCAGAGGGGAGGAAAGTTGGGTCGCATGTGAATCTAAGCAGATACAAGCATCAGAAATACGATTACGGTGAGTAATGTATCCCTTCTGAGGCTTGTGGAATCTGCTTAGATAACATGCTGTGCATAGATTAGCGAGCATTACCTGAAGAAGGAGGTGGGATGTGAGAAGGGTCATGAGCAAATAAGTGTCTTAGAACCGCTTGTCCCACTTGTGTATCTGCCTTGGAATGGGTGTCAATGCAGTAATGCTGAGTAAAAGTGTGAATAGAGCTCCAAGTAGCTGCTTTGCAAATGGTGTCAAGGGGTACATTTGCAATGAAAGCCAGAGTGGCCCCAATGCCTCTAGTAGAGTGGGCTCTTGGCGTGAAAGGCAGAGTTCTTTCAGAGAGTGAGTAACACAGCTGGATACAGTTAATAATCCACTTCGAGATGGCACCTTTAGAGACGCGATCCCCCTCTCTGCCTGTAGCTACGGAGATAAACAGTTGATCTGTTTTCCTTAGCGGTCTGGTTTTATTTACATAGTAGAGGACCGCCCTACGCACTTCTAGGGTGTGTAGTTTTACCTCAGCCAAGCTTTGAGGGTCTTGGAAGAAAGCAGGAAGCTCGATGGACTGGTTTACGTGGAATTTAGATATAAACTTAGGTGAGAACCTAGGGTGTGTGCGTAAAACCAGTTTGTCTTTATGGACAGTAAAGAAGGGATCCTGCACTGACAGAGCCTGAATTTCACTGACCCTTCTTATAGAAGTAATAGCTACTAAGAAGGCCGTTTTATAAATCAGGTGTTTGGGACTGCTTTTATGCATGGGCTCGAAAGGGGGGCCCATGAGTTTAGATAGCACCACGTTAAGGTCCCACCCTGGTGGTCGGTTTGAAATAGGAGGGTGAAGTCTCTTTACTCCTTCCATGAAGGCTTTAACTACTGGTACTTTCCACCACAAGACCTTGGTATGGGAAGTGGTGTATGCCGACAGGGCTGCCAGGTGTACTTTCAGTGAGTTAAAAACCAATCCTGCATCTAGCAGGTGGAGCATGTATGTAACAATAGTGGAAGGAGTGCAATTAACTGGGTTGATTTGTCTACTCTGGCACCAGATAACAAACCTCTTCCACTTGTCAAAGTAACAGTGCCTTGTGTTTGGTTTCCTAGATTCTTTTAGGATGTCCATACACCTATGTGGTAAATTGAGATGTCCAAACTCTATGACCTCAGGAGCCATGCTGCCAGGTTCATTGAGTTGGGTTGCTGGTGCACCGTTTGACCTTGGTGCTGGGACAGTAGTTTGTACTTGGAAAGTAGTTTGGCTGGAAGTTTGATGGGCTCGCACACTGCCATCATGCGTAGGTGTGGGAACCACGGTTGTCTTGCCCACATGGGAGCAACTAGGACAAGCTTCATCGACTCTCTGTTCATCTTGTTCACCACCTTCCTGATGAGGAGTTGGTGGAAAAGCATAGGCAAACATCCCCGACCAGTTCATCCACAGGGCGTTCCCCTGGGAGTCTGGTTGGGGGAACCTGGATGCAAATCCTGGGCATTGTCCGTTTTCGCTTGTGGCGAATAAGTCTATAGTGGGGAAACCCCACTGAGAGAAGATGTCTTCTACGACCTCTCTGTGTAGAACCCATTCGTGTTCCTCTGGGAGGGAGTCTCTGCTCAGAGCATCCGCTAGGAAATTGAGCTCCCCTGGAACATGATGTGATGACAGGAAGATGTTCCGTCTGAGTGCCCATATCCAGATTTTCTGGGCAAGCTTGGACAGATTTGGCGAACAAGTCCCTCCTTGCTTGTTCAGGTAGAACATGGCTGTTGTGCTGTCCGTCCGGATTTGCACTGACAGGTTTAGTAGGTGGGGCTCGAACGTTTGAAGCGCTCTGAATACTGCTAGAAGCTCTAGCAGGTTCATGTGGTTCTTGGCCACTGAGGGAGACCAGAGACCCTGAGCTGTGTGGTGGAGATGGTGAGCTCCCCACCCCATCAGACATGCATCGGTAGTGACTACTGCCTGTACTTCGGGATCGTAAAAGGGTTTTCCCTGTGCAAGATTCTCTCTTGTCCACCAGTGAAGGCTTTGTACTAGTGTTGGCGAAACAACCACTAGATCGTCCCATTGACCACTTGCCTGAGACCACTGTTTCGCCAACCATTCCTGCATGGGACGCATGCGCAGGCGCGCGTGGGGGACCAGGTAAATACATGACGCCATCATGCCCAGTAAACGCATTGCTTTGCGTACCGTTATTTGGTGACCGGACTGATATTGCGGAATTTGCAGTAGTATATTCCGAATTCTTTCCTCTGAAGGAAAGGTCAACCCCTCTTGAGTATCTAGGATTGCTCCTAGGAACTGTTTGGAGGTGCTTGGCACCAGGCTTGACTTTTTCTCGTTGATTGAGAAGCCTAACTCGTGGAGGAGGTCGATAGTCCTTTGAATGATTGTCCTGCAAATTACTGGGGTTTCCCCCGTTATGAGCCAGTCGTCCAGATAAGGGTACACCGGGATTGCCTCCCTGCGTAGGTGTGCAGCCGCCACCGCCAGCACCTTGGTGAATAACCTTGGTGCCGAAGCTATCCCGAAGGGCAGTACCTTGAATTGGTAGTGCCGACTGTCCACCTTGAAGCGCAAGTATCTTCTGTGCGCTGGAAATATGAAAATAGGCATCTTTCATATCCAAGGTTGCCATGTAATCCCCTTTTTTAGGAGGGGGATTACCTCTTGTAGCGTAGTAATACAAAACTTTTGGGGCTTGACATACTTGTTGGCAGGCCGTAAATCCAATACTGGGCGCATTGTCAAATCTTTTTTTGGCACAAGGAAGTAAGTTGAATAAATACCCTTGTTTACCTGGTGTCCCGGGACGAGTTCTATCGCGTCCTTTTCTAGCAGAATGGCGATCTCCTCGAGGAGAATCGTCTGATGTTCTAAAGAGTGTACTCTTTGTCGTGGAGGATGGTTCCGGGGACGCTGCAGTAGTTCTATACAGTACCCTGAGGATACTGTTGACAGCACCCATCTGTCTGATGTGATCCCTTCCCAAGCCTGGGTGAAGTTGGAAATGCGTCCCCCTACTGGGGTTGCGTGAGAAGGGACCCTGAACTGAGCCTCACTGCTTTGGTGGAGGCGTGCCGCCTCCTTTGCTGGGGCTGCCTCTGCCTTTACCACGTCCTCTCCCATTACCTCTGCCGTAACCCTGGGTAGACCGTTGGCTGTTCCACTGTGTACCCTGCCCATGGGAATAGTTCGATCCTCTCTGGGAATTTTGGCCATGTGGGCGACGAAAATTACTATTCCCTCTCTGGTTAGGGGGTTTATTGGTTAACTGGCCAAGGGACTTGAGTGTCTCGTATTCGTCTTTGGCATTCTTCAGTGCGTCCTCTACCGCCTTACCAAACAGATCGGCTTCCACCGGTTTGTCCAATAATGATGACTGGGTTTCTGCTTTGAAACCAGACTGCCGTAACCACGCATGTCTCTTGATAACAGTACCTTCTGCTATCAATCTGCCTGCGTTGTCCGTGGCGTCAAAGGTTGCTTTTAAAATGCAACCAGACACGGCTCTACCCTCTGCGGAAATCCGAGCTAACTGGCCCTTTAAGGGTTCCGGAGCAGAGGCTATGAGTGCCGCGATTTCTTCCTACTGATGGCAGGTGTAGCTGGCGAAGAGGGTGGTGGAGTTTGCAATCCTTGCCTGATAGGCGGACGTTGAGGCTACTTTCCTGCTGAAACCATATTGTTTTTTGACTCCTTGTCTGGAGGAGCTTTCGGACGATGACAAGGGAGTTCCAGCCCTCTTACGAGTGTTAGTGACAACTAGGGAGTCTGGTTTCAGATGTCCTCTTATATAGAGAGGGTCAGACTGGGCTGCCCTGAAAAGTTTTTCAACTCTGGGATTGACTGCTCTGGTGAGGTTTTGGTTCACCAGGGACGGGTCTATTCTCCGCTGAATAGACTTGAGGATAGGGATGGTCTGGGCAACAGGCCTCCTTTCTCCCACTAACTCTTCTGCGAAGTCCCTCTCCTCCTGGACACCGTGGGTGTCAATATGGAAGTGTTCTGCTGCACGTGCGAGAACCTCGTTCAGGAGGGGTTGGTTATCGACAGGGGAGACGGTAACTGGGGCTTCCTTCTCTACCGGGGAATCTACTCTGTAGGTTTCAGGGTCTTCCTCTTCTTGGTCCCCATAGTAGCCCGTCCCGGTTTGCTCTTCTACCATGCCAAAATCTTGGTCCTCACCAAAGGAAGTCTCTCCTTGATATAGTGAGTATGGTCGTGAGTATGGTTGTACCTCGAAGGGGTCTGTAGACCTCATTGGTGTCTCAAACCGGGGCTTCTTACTCGGGGGGATAGGATTATTAGAGCCTGAGGGTGTAGCCCCTTGTGGATCATATGAAAGGAAATATTCTGGATTTTTATCGTAAAAGTCTGCCAAAGAAGACTTCCTTGACATGACCCTATCTATTTCATCACTGGACCATTTGTTGGAACTGGGAATGACTCTCAGAAAGTTTTGGAGATGTATCTTGAGTAGATTTGCTCTTTGAAATATCAGCAGACCTGGTCTTGTCTGCCTGTCTAGGAGGAGTGGAGTGTTTCACAGGTGTGGAAGAGTGCAGAGGCTGCTTCTTCTGCTGTTTCCCCCCCCCCTCCCCGTGAGTGGAAAAGTGTTTTCCCTGTCCCTTTGTGGCTCCGGAGGTTTTCGACGCCTGGCGTCGAGGATCGGGGGTACAGTCCCTGTCCTTCGAACGTGGGGCCGTGCTAATCTTGTCTGCAGGCTCTGACTCCTTGAGTGCGGCCCGGGGGTGGAAGTCATCTTCGTCTTCCGACGATCGAACTTCCGTTAGCCTAGGGAGCGAGGCACTCTTGGCAAGAGTGGATGATTGCCTGGAGTCGTGCGGCGATCTCGAACACCCAGAGGACACCGATTCGGACCGTTCTGTTTGTGCCTCTTTCCGAGCACTCGACGTTGTCGAGTCTCGGTTGGACTTCGTGTGTTTAGTGTGGGTGGTGTGTGAAGCGCCTGTGTCGCCGGGGGTCTTCCCCATAGCCGCCCTGTCGGACGACCTTCCGAGGTCGGGGACCTGCGCTCGGCTGTCTTTCGCTGCCATCGCTGAAGGCGCCCTCCGCTGCCATGGCCGCCTGCCTGGCGTGGTGGGCCCAACGCTTCGAACGGTCCTTAAGTGTTTTGGGTTTAAACCTACTACACGCTATGCAGTTCGCTTCGGGGTGGTCCCTCGGCAAGCAGAGATTGCACGTGGCGTGCCTGTGGACCCAAGGGTATTTGCGATTGCACTTGGGGCAGAATTGAAAAGGGGTACCCTTCATACGCACCGGGCTGTTAAGTGTAGGAAATGTATAAGGTGTACCTATATTCCAAGAGTGTAGAGTATGTCCAACCCCCCACTCTCCCTACTTGCAGGGCCGAGGCCAGAGGCCTTCCAAGGCCCGGGCCGAGGCCAGAGGCCTTCCGAGGCCTGAATCCGTCGTGCAGCAGCCGACGGTCGATTTCTTCTCCAGCCGGCGTCGAGTGTCGAAGTTGGGATGGGGAAGGATGTCAATTAATTACTATTTTAGCAAAAGTATGGCTAAGGCCACGGGACTCCGCAAAATGCTTCCGACCAGTATGGCGGAAAAAAACAATCTGAGGATCCTAGACGCTTGAGGGATCTTGGATACAGTGAACGTTACACTAGGGATAGTATTACTGGCACGCCCTGTGTCGACGCCTAACTAATACTCCGCAGCTTCCACTAGATGTCGGCCTATGCACAGCATGTGATCTAAGCAGATTCCACAAGCCTAAGTGAAAACATTTCAACTCACCAAAAAAAACCCCACACAAAATGTGAAACTTAGCCCGGATTTAGATGCTACTACACAAGCCAATGAAAGGTTTGTTTAATGCTCGATTGGAGACTAGGATCACAGTCAATTTGTGCTATTGTAAAACCACACCTTAAGCACCTTTACTCACCTAACATGCTAATATTAGATTCACCCTCCAAATGTGTCAGAGGGAGGGGTCTCAAAATGAATAGGTAGGTAGCCTATAAAATGCATTTCATTAAAAATGCTAACAAATCTTAGCACACAGTAAGAAACAGAACAGTGTGATGGCGGTTATTGTGTCTTTGATTGCAAAAGAGTGGTTACATCCACATCAAAATACTATGCAGTATATCAGACTTTAGGTATTAATAGATCACAGCAAAGACACATTTAATATTTTGTTTGTGGTGCGCCACATGTTACTTCAGTTGAAAGTTTTCTTCACAGCAGGGGGAAAAGGCCATGACTGGTCTTGGAAGCCAATGCACTATCTTTGCACTCCTTACGTAGAACATGAATGTACCCCTACATATAAAATACAGAATGATTCTTGGACGTTTACATCAACAACCAACCATACAGATAATACATTCACAAAGCAAAAGGATCCAAAACGTGTCAACTTACCTGTTCATCACAGTCAGATTCCAGCCGGCGTCGAGTGTCGAAGTTGGGATGGGGAAGGATGTCAATTAATTACTATTTTAGCAAAAGTATGGCTAAGGCCACGGGACTCCGCAAAATGCTTCCGACCAGTATGGCGGAAAAAAACAATCTGAGGATCCTAGACGCTTGAGGGATCTTGGATACAGTGAACGTTACACTAGGGATAGTATTACTGGCACGCCCTGTGTCGACGCCTAACTAATACTCCGCAGCTTCCACTAGATGTCGGCCTATGCACAGCATGTGATCTAAGCAGATTCCACAAGCCTAAGTGAAAACATTTCAACTCACCAAAAAAAACCCCACACAAAATGTGAAACTTAGCCCGGATTTAGATGCTACTACACAAGCCAATGAAAGGTTTGTTTAATGCTCGATTGGAGACTAGGATCACAGTCAATTTGTGCTATTGTAAAACCACACCTTAAGCACCTTTACTCACCTAACATGCTAATATTAGATTCACCCTCCAAATGTGTCAGAGGGAGGGGTCTCAAAATGAATAGGTAGGTAGCCTATAAAATGCATTTCATTAAAAATGCTAACAAATCTTAGCACACAGTAAGAAACAGAACAGTGTGATGGCGGTTATTGTGTCTTTGATTGCAAAAGAGTGGTTACATCCACATCAAAATACTATGCAGTATATCAGACTTTAGGTATTAATAGATCACAGCAAAGACACATTTAATATTTTGTTTGTGGTGCGCCACATGTTACTTCAGTTGAAAGTTTTCTTCACAGCAGGGGGAAAAGGCCATGACTGGTCTTGGAAGCCAATGCACTATCTTTGCACTCCTTACGTAGAACATGAATGTACCCCTACATATAAAATACAGAATGATTCTTGGACGTTTACATCAACAACCAACCATACAGATAATACATTCACAAAGCAAAAGGATCCAAAACGTGTCAACTTACCTGTTCATCACAGTCAGATTCCAGATATGTTTGGTCTTTACATAAACAATTCTCAAACCCATTGTCATCACTTTCATTAAGACACTCACAGCCAGCTTTGCTTATAAACGGCATTAAATCCATCTAAAATCCAAACATTATAATATACATTAAAAAACATAACATTGGGGCATACCAAGTTGAATAATTTGCAAGGCATTAACAGCAATGGAAAATATGCAGCGACTGAAGGATCATACATAGATAACTTAACATCTATCAGTTGCATGTCGATTCGTCCAGTCAGTTTTCACAAACCAGTACTCAAAATATTTCTCACTTTTTAATGCAGTTTAATAACAGGGCGCTTTATTAAGCTTTCGTGTTTTTTTATTATGAATTATTAAAGTAACATTAGGAAGCTACATGGCAACAAGATTAAGGATGATCACATGAACAGAGCACACCAAGGCAAAGAAAGGCAGTGCCATGTATTGTCGGAGCATTAATCTCCACAGAGAAACACCGGGAACAAGTCCCTTTGTCCATCATCTCCCTTCCACTCACCTTTGGTCGTCAAACCTGGAACGGGTATCTGGAAGAAACGAGAGAACTTACCTATATGCTGGTAAATGGTTATTGAACTTTTAAATTAGTTTGAAACTAATAACCACCAGAAACCCGTTGTATCCATTCTAATGAGAACACTTACCTGCGACAAACACTGTGTTGGACCCTGTGACCTCTGGGCACAAAGGCCCATTTAGCTTAGGGTTGGACTGCTAAAGTTAGGATATTGTACTTGTGATTGGCTCCCATCATTTTATTGCATCTACAACACTTACCTGCATTGCTTGATAAGTAATTTGCTGAGGTCTATTAAGTGAACCTATTGGTGATTGTATATATTTGTATTATAGGAGTATTGTGCGATATTACCATCTCTGGGATCTAAATTTGGATTTGGTAAACTGATGCTCAAAGCAGCTCCTAGGTATCCAACTTTAACCTGTGACCAGGAGCAATTGCTGGGGAATGAGGAGCTAGTGCATAGCGTTCCACATAAGATGCAAACTTATAATGTTGACTTTTATTTATGATCCCTTATTCTTTTAATGCCATATAGATTTGTCCTAATGCTTATTTATAGATTGTCCCAGTCTAAAATGTAAAAAATAAAAAATAAAAATGTAATTTAAGGGAGGAATGACAAAGGGAAACGCACAGTGTTGGACTGGGGCATAAAAGTGTCTCGGGCATCAGTGAAAAAGTGACCCACATTGCAAATGGCAATTCCTTATCACAGTGAGTAGTACGCAAGGGGGAGGTTGTGATGCAAATTGTGCATTTTAAAGAATATTTATTCAGTAACAGGGGTAAAAACTACTAGCTGAATGGTGAAGCAACTCAAACTGGCCAACATGGGCCAGAAAAGTGGCCCACGTTGCCCCGAAAAACTGGCCCACACTAGCATTTTGGGTTCAGACATTGCCCTATAGGCCTGTCCAACCCTGAACGTATCAAAATTGCCCAACAGTTGTGACATTACAAACACGGCACCTTTGCACAGAACAAAAATCCAGACTATAATTACACTGACTAAAGAGCGTGGAGGTTGCAGGGGTGTCCCCCCCACTCTCTTTAGTCAGTGTAATGGGGTCGGGAGTTGTGGGGGTCCACCCCCCCCCGAAAAAAAGACCCTGCAGCGCATTAGTGGGAGAGAACTGACGTTGCAGGGATAGAGGAGAGAGAGTGCTCCTTTAGTAACACTTGCACAAGAATGGAACACTACGAGTACTCATTGGATGAACGAGGGCTTTCTATCAGAAGATGGATTATGCATGAAATTATTTCTTTTTCTAATGTTGGCAAGCATATACTTAATTCCGAAAATTCATAAATCCTTTCACACTTTTCCATCAAGTAGACACATCAATGGTATTGGATATCTAACTGAATCGATCTCTCAATATATAGACACTTGCAACCGTTAGCCTCAGGATTGGCATCTTATATTCTAGACACCAAAAATATCATCCAACAACTCGAATCTATAACCTGGGAATCTAATTTCAGATTATTAACTCCTGAAGTTTCTTCACTTTACATCAGTATCCTTCACGATAAGGGAATTGAAACCATTCACCATTTTCTCAAATCCAGATCCATTTGGTTTTATCAACAGAACCAAATGCTAACAGAAATGTTAGCCTTCACCCTAAACAATAACATTTTCACATTTAACAACCATCGACAAAAACAGGGCACGGCCATGGGGGCGAAATTTGCCCCCTTGTATACAAACCTTTATATTTGGCCATTTTGAATGAGAATTTGCATGGCAACACCCCTCATTCACAACTGCTAATCAAATAATCTATTGGGGTTTTTATATAGACAACATACTGATTATCTGGAATGGCAACGAAGAAATATGTGTCAAGGGACTATAACACACTAAAGCAATGTAAAAAAGGATATTGTTTTAAACTGCACTAATGAAACATCAGGATTTTGCCGCAAAACTACGCAACTCCCTACGTCACGTCTACCTCTCCCCATTTCATTGTACTTTGTAACCCTAACCTTCCTACCTTTTCAAGGTAGTATGCCGACAATAAAAAAAGTCACATACTCCAACATTTCCACCCCACAAAAGGCCTTTTTTTAATATGATTGACGTTTTTGGCACAATCACAAGCAAATGTCTGCGGTTTCAGAATACTAAGGAGCAACACTTTCATGCAGTAAAATTGCAAGCATGATCGGAATGCACAAACGGCACCAATAACATTTATTTGCAACACACTTCACACCACAGTCAGATATACACCTCAATGAAAGAGTCTACGTACATATCCTTTGGGGATGTCAGCATCTTCATTGTTTCCAGGATCATTTTCTAAGTGCTGTTTGATTTTTTCTTCTAGCCCGGCAGCATCTGCTCCTTGGTAGTGATCAACTTTCACTTTGTTTCGGAAGAACAAAAATGTTGGTGTTGCAGATATGTTATTAGCAGCAGCAGTGCCCTGAAAAGGAAAAATAATACTGCATCACAAATTATTAATGCATGTACAGTTTGTTTTATTGAACATAAAAATAGATGTGAGAATAACCACCACCCTTATATTATATGAAAGTATTTGCATGAATGTAGCTTGTTTTTATGGGCACTTCACAATTCCTCGACCCCAATAATAATAGTGAAAATGCACAAGACAAGCTGCCAAAGACACACCAGGCTCATCTCATACATATTGTCAGTTGCACCAACAACTGTTTACCAATTTGAGAAACATGTCTAAATATATTGAGCCTGGAATCTGTTACCCACGCAATTTGCCTTCTATACATGGTATTTGTGCAATTCACAGCTGAAGTGAAGGCTTCAAAGTGTGTGCGCCAGGATTTTTCCAGAAGACCCAACGTAGGGGCAAGTGGACTTCTTATAGGGGCAGAGCTTTGATTCCCAAAGTTCAGTCTTGGTTCTCCTTAATAGTATTATAGGAACATCAAACATATATAAACCGCTTAAGTCTTATGATGGACGTGGACACCCGCAATAGTTTGTGTCATCCTCTGGGCCACATCAGATTAATAGATCACCTAGGGGTGCTGTTTGCTTAAGAGACAGAAATAATTTGGATTGGCTGAAAAGGAATCTTGATGCTGTGAAGATAGATAGGGGGGGAGGGGTGGTGAGAAGAGAAATGCATTTGGAACCACTCAACACCTCCAGCAAAAGCATTGGGATACCCAGTGGTTGGAAAGTATTTCTTTGAGCTGTCTGCAAGGTCAGTCAAATCTTCAGTTACCTCGGAGCCTTTCAAATTCGGGTGTTTCCAACACTCCAGTGAAGGTCAAATATGGCAGGATGGTGGTACCAATATCTGCACAAAAGCTGAATAAAAAGTTGGAAGTAGAACACTAAATTTGGAGCTAGGGAGCAGACTGGTTTTGTCCAATGAAGCCACATTAGGACAAAAGAGACCATGTTAGAGGGAGTTTCCCGAAGCCCGACTTTCAGGATGTGAGAAAACTACAAAATGGGGTTTCCCCTCAAGTCTACTTGATTCTTCTCATGGTAAATGCAGCCGAGCAGTCAATGTTAAACTGCTGTTCAGGTAAATAAAAACAGTACTTCAGTTTATAGGCAAGTACTTTTATGAACAAGTACTTGCAATAACTTTCGATTTGACCCTAACACCAGTTAAAGATCAACCAGGCATGTGTAGTTGGACTAGTTATGGGCTCTCCAAAGCCCAAGTCAGAAAGCAACAAAAAGGGTCAAATCTACAGCCATAATGTCAGAAAGCGCTAGAGGCGGGGTGAATATGACAAGTGTGTATGTGTCCATGTGTGGGGCTATTTTGGGGGCAGTCAGGCCCAAATGGGACAGAACTGCAGCACACAGTATACAATTCGGTGCGGGGTTAAGGGGCCAAGAGACAGAAATAAGTTATCAGAAATTATTTCCGTGCATATACTAGTGAGAAGAGCCTCATAATTTTCTTTGTGCAGAAGCAGTATGAAAATGCATTGTGAAATGCTCCTTTTGGGACCTTTGATCCATTAGTGTGCTTCATGGGTTCCAGCTCTTCAGTCAATGTTTTAATGTAATGTTGGTAAAATGAGAACATTTTAATAACATCCCATCCTCTCGAAACTCTGAGTTGTTTCAGAGCACTCGCTTCTTTCCGGCCAACAAAACAAAAGCATTTACTTCTGGTATTCATGAACATACATAGGTGGTGCAGCTTGACCATGTTCATAGCAGAATATTGTAGGAGCTTGGAGATCTCACCAACCTAAAATTTCTCTGCACCAACTGTAGGATTCTGATTACCAAGGCCAAAGCTGTTTATTACTCCACTACCATTAGGGCAGCCTCTAACAGGAGCAAAGCCATCTTTGAAGTAGTAAACCATTGTAGCAAACCCTCACATGACCCCCGAAACGTCAGCAACTCAGGAACAAATGTGATGGAACAAACATCTTTTTAATGGAATAAAATACAGTCCGACAGATCATCGAATCAGCTTCACACAACATTAGCCCCTCCTGCATCCCAGAGCACGCACACACATAAATCCGCCCACTGCTCTGGACCGAATGTTCTCCTTGCTCACTCACCCATCCTCCAATTGACGATATTATCCCAGCCTCCATCATTAAACAATTGATGAGCAGGGTGCACAACGCACTGCTCAGATCATTAATGCATCCCTCACTTTAGGGTCATTCCCAATTCCCAAACACCCTCAACTGGTCTCCTATGACCCCTTTTGAAATAAAATGACCCTAGAACCAGACGACCTGGCCAACTACCGGTCCATTACAAACCTCCCGTTTATTGGCAAATTAGTCGCTATACAACTATTGTCGGAATCGAACTATACCAACTATCTGTTGGTGTTCTGCCCCAAGTAGCAGTGAGACAGCAACCATCCAAGAGGTGGATGATGCCCTCCAAATCAGGGATAAGGGCGACTCATGTTTCCTCGGCCTACTTGAGAGCTGTTGGTTGCATTTGACACTCAACCACTGAATCCTCCTTTCCCTCCTCGACGACAGGATGCGATTCTCTGGCACTGTTCTGAAATGATTTACCAACTCTCACCAATCCTTTTTAAGCTTTACATGGAGCCTCTCGGCACACTTCTAAAAGATGCCGATATAGCCATACACCATTATGCAGAGGATACTCAGCTGTGCACAAGAGTAGAAAACACACAAGAAATCAATTGCCTCTGCGATTACCCAACCATCAGCCAGTCCTGTATGTAGGCTGCCCATCCCTCCAAGACCAAATTAGACCTCCTCAGTACGTCAGCTAAACAAAATCATTCAACAATGGCTCAGCGATAGGTGCCTGAGGATTTGATGCACAACTCTCCGATTCAACAAAATCCTTTGGCTTCACCATTAACAGCAGCCTGTTCATCCAGAAACACAGCCACAAAAGCACAAATGACATGGCTTTAAAGCTACACCCTTTGCATAATAAAACCCTTTACCCTGCCACAGGACTTCTGGACCATAGTGCAGTCTCTTGTGGTCTTGCACATTGATGGGGCAATGCTCTCCTGAGTGGGCTTTGTGACAAGTCAAATGGTCTGCCATGTTTTGGTTAAAGCCTTTTATTCAAAGAAAAGGGGTTGGGAAAATGCCTCTCTGACCCTGCTCCACTAGGAATTTCCCTACCTAAACCAAAAACGCAGGATTGATCGGTGTCAGGATGTACAAAAACAATTGTGCTGCGTCAAAAACGTTTTATTCTGACCCTCCGACTATAACCTATGCTAAAAGATTAAAAGGGAATATCTTTAATCTTGGAAGATGCAGAAGAAGTGTTCATAAAGAATAAATGATTTAAAAAAAAAAAAAAGTAAGAGAAGCAGGTTCTTGGTTCCACACGGTAGTCCCCGCTCGCTGGATTCTGCTTTGCTCATGGAGGCTTCTTCCATACAATAGTTCTTTAGCCCTCAATCGGGCCACTACCACACTTGTAGGCAACTGTTCAGTTTTAAAATATTGGTTTCGGCTTGGTTTACCACAATTCTTTCCAATTGCCTGGAATACTCTCCTGCCAAGACTTCCATTTTTCATACACCTGGAGCGTTTTCCCGCTCCCACAAGTCCTTATACATAAGGTTGGATAACGCATCCCTGTGATAGGTTATCCTTTCACCGTTCTTCAAATGTTTGCACAACTACACATTTGGAGAGGGTTTAGTTGCAATTTTAATTCCCCCTAGTCAATATATCCAAACTGTTTCTGTAAATGGCTTTTCATGTATTTGAACTCGGCGTGCTCGCCTATACACCCCGGGGTGCCCTCTGCTTCAGGGTGGTGTGATTAATCCGTATAGTACTCATCACCAATTTCCCGGTGGTGACCTCCTCCCATGTGGCCAAGGGATGGCAGTCGCTACCTGATTCGGAACCTGTGGGTGGTAACACGAGTGAGGATTACATGCGACAACTACTGGAAGGAGGGGGTGACTCCATTGGATGAGATGATGTATTCCTCCCTTGTCCCGAACAAAGACCCTATAATACCCAAGTTCTTGATGGCTTGTCGTCACACCACATATCGCCCTTATTGTAAAAAAATCAGAAACTCCATACTGTTACTCTAGACAAAACTCCATGAATATCTCAAACATGCATAACACACCTATCTTCCGTTTCTGACCTTTATGTAAAGTTTTTGAACATCAACAATGGAAATCCTATTGCATCTATGGACTTCAACTCCCATAAAGCCTCAAGTACTGAGATGAAGACAAGGGAGGGGAAGGGGGTTGATGAAACTAAGCATAGTCCAAAGACTAACGTGCAGACTAGTTTTACTCAAACTAAAGTTTCCGGGACGTTTAAAATGACAATCTCAGTATTTAGCAAAGCAGTACGGATGGGAGAGAACCGTGGAAGAGTACACAGGACAATTTATCCGGCGGCACACAAACCTGAGTTACAGATACCGACGTGGCATGGAAGGCAGGAGGGGCGGAGCAGGCATACCTGAAAGAGCACAGGAGCACTGCAAGGCGCAGCAGAGCTCCTGGAGGTTAAGGTCGTGTCAGGAAAAAGCATTCTCCCGCCCAGGCCACAGAAGGAAACCAGCGAGTGACCACAGTGCTGCAGGAAACGCAGAAGAGACATCTGCATCGTGTAAAAGGCCAATCCATGGAGGACGCTTCACCGCAGAGGAAGTCGGAGACACCACGAACTAACAGTGAGTCAGCGTGAGCCATTGCGGAGCCCGGGATCGATAAACAGCTAATCAAGTGAATGACTTATTTGAGATGGTCACTCAAAGGAGATTTAAACGCAGAAAACCGAATGTGAACATGTTCAAAAAGGAAGAATATTTGAATACCGACAAATAAAAGTGCAAAAAAGAAACCTGAACAAATGCATCTGCATGAGAAGTCAATGTGGGGGAGAGCTGAAACAAGTGTTATCCCCAAGTAAATACACTGTACAGAATAAAGTGGATGTTGATGTGATACATCTGAGAACCAGTGGAAAATTATGTACACAGGCTAATGTGCGTAAAGGAAGACATGTTCAGAGTGTAAATATATTATGTGGTGTATGTTAACGTGATCTATGTTAATAAAAAGAAAAAGAAATGTAAAGGATCTTGCTCCTTTTACATGGAGAGGTAGTAACCTCAAATAAAATCTCACAGAATCCATTGAAAGTTCTACATTGTACATACGGGCAATTGTTGCATTTGATCCTCTTTGTCCTGGATTCCACTTACAGGTTTTGGACTCAAATTGATAATGTTAAGGGATGTCCGAGTAATACAATTAACATGCAGCATGATTCCAAGTAGACATGAGATCCTAAAATAAAGTAAATTGAAGTCAAAAAGTTTAAAACGTACATTAAGAATATTATTGATCTAATGCATAACAAGAGATAATACAATGAATTACATAATACATCAGTACATTAAAATAAAAAAAAAGTAATTTATTTTGTTAGAGAAATAGTGCTTTATTGCCCGGAAAATGAATCTGGAAGTCGCATTGTTGTATGCGTATGGCAACAGCTCCCTCCAGCGGTCATAACAGGCAAAGCGGGCAGGACGGCTTCGCACAAACATACATCTGGCCTTTTATTATAAAGTATGATAACAAATGACACCAGTAAAGAAGTCCTTGTAAAGAGAAGGCACCAGGCAACCGACACTTGGGGAAAAGATTGCTGACAGAGGAGTATACCAGGGAATCCAGGAAGGCCATACAGTGAAGTCCAGGAATTTGAAACAATATAAAGAACTCCAACATTCGGTGAAGATAGCTGGCAGGGAAGTATAACAGGGAATCTGAAGAGCCACATGAAAGGATTTCTGGCAAAGGAGTATAGCAAGCGATCCACCAAAGAAGACATACAAGTAGTCCTGGCACACAAATCTACCAGGCATTTTGAAAAGTGTGGGAAGATACGCGACAGGGAAGTGTACCAGGGGATCTGAAGAACCCATAAGAGGATTCCTGGCAGAAGAGTATTCTAGGTAATCTACCAGAGCTATAGGTTTAACAGTGACACAAAATACCTGGTAAAGAAGTATACCAGGGAATCTGGAAAGTACATGAAAGATGTTCTGATATGTAACTACAACAGCAAAACCTTTAGGTTGACAAAACAAGAAACCGAAATTATATATAAGGAGTAAGGAAATTGTTGTTCAAGAGAAAAACTTTTGCTACAAAGGCTATTGCTGGATGTGATGGAAAATATTGTGTGAAAAAGACATTTCTGAATAGTGTAAAAGCCTCAAAGAATTGTTGGATAAAAGATGCTTGTGATACAAAGGAACTGCTTAAAAGAGATACTTTGGCCATCCTACTAAAAATTCAGGGGAGGGGAACCAGCCTTTGAATCCACATGTTTTTCTGTGGAAAACACTTTTTGGATGCATCTTTATGTTTTGATTATGAACACTTTTCACTAATAAGTCAGACATTTCCTTGCACCTTAGTGGTTTGTTTCTAGTACCAGGGTCAGCTTAGAATGCTTTGGACACAAGGACAGTTACTAACTACTTGACACAGCCTCATTCTTAGTTTTAGTTTCTTTAGGTAGGGAAGCTCCTTCTTTAGGATAGGGCTAGAGGGGCATGTTTTCAACCCATTTCTGTTAAATAAAATGCCCGACAATAACAATAGTATAACTTTGTGTCTGCCTCTCATGTCTGACCCCTCAAAGTGGACTCACCGGTCTTCACTGGCTTCGATTCACTCTCCCACGGTCTGCAAACAAAGGCTTCCTGCCCACTTTCTCCATGCAGCCGAGTTCTGAGCCTTCAGGTTCTCTGGGGCTTGTGCTGGACATACCCGCTTTCCTCTCAGATTTGGTAAGCAGTGTGTTGCCTTTCTCAATCTGCTAACGCCCAGGAGTCCCTCACTAGCGCCTCGCGTTCCTGCTGTGGTATTTACTTCTGCAGCTGCTTTCTCAGTCCGCGAGCCACTCTGCTTCTCCACAGCAGCTCAGACTCTTCGGTTCCCCGCTCATTCAGCTCTCGCTCGCCAGTCGACACAGCAGCTGTCAATGTCCCTTGGCTTGGGCTGCTTAGATTTACCAGACACAGGTGTTTGCAGGACACTAGAATGCTAGTTGAGCTCATGATCTCTTGATTCATTCGCTCCTCTTCGTCTCAGCATTTTGAGGATCCTGGGAACCGTAGTCCCTGAGTGACAAATTATTTATGGACTTAGAATATGCATAAAAAGGGTTTGATGGATAAGTGAAGTTGTCAAAAGTGGTTTCTAGATTTCATAAGAGGGGGTTCGCTGTTATAAATAGGAAAAGCAACAGATACAGGACAATAGCCAGGAGGGTTTCAGACAGAGGCAATTTTCAAGGGAAAACGGGCGATACCATGTCTCATCCGATGGAGCCATGACATCTCCCCAGATGCTGTTTCCTCCCAAGTGTTTCCTCCCTCATAGCCGCACCCAGCGACAGGATCAGGTAGCAGCTTCCATCCCCTGGCCACATGGGAGGAGGTTATCGCTGGGGAATCAGTTGTGCTGAAAATTCTAATTTAAATTTATCGCAGCAAAAAGGTGCAAACCTACCGGCTATGGGAGTAGCACTTAAACGGGGAAAGGATTTCCTTGATAACCACACAATAAATTGAACTAAGCTGGAGAATGTCATTTGAAGAAAAAAAAAAAAAAAAAAAAAGTCACTCATTAACAAAAAATAAATAATAAAGACAGGCCACAGGCAAGTATATAAAGTTTAGCATTAGCTGAGGCATGGCAAACAGGCCTCAAAACATGGTTTTTCAGAAGCACATGATTGTTTCATTAACGTGCTTATAACCCACAGCGGCTGGTAGCACATTACAAGTGCCACGGTCCCAGGATTGCACGGTAAGAAGCAAACAATGTTTGTTACTTTCAAGGTCATAAACCAGAGCTCACGGGTCCCATCGAAAAGGCAATGAATGCACCATCTTTTTATAATTCAGCATATTTAATTTATGAAGCCTGATGTACTGACAGTTTCAGAAAGCCCATGTCAGTTTCCAATTGCCACAGAATACACTCCTACCGGTGAAGAACGTTGAAGAGGTCTTAATGTGCTACATTTAGACATTAAATTGTTCTTGGTTGAAGGCTCCGACAGTGTCATGGTAGAAGACTTTCTTATGAGAACGGAGAGGAGATGACCGGGACAGATGAATAAAGTTATGCTGGTCATCACAAATGTTTTGATGAATTGGCATTATGATGTGGGAATTGGGGTTGGATTGTGACCTCACATTGGGGTGCGGGGGGGGGGGGGGGGGGTTTGGTGAGACCAGGGTTGGTGTGATAAGGTCTGCAGGACCCAATCATAGTAAGTAATGTATGCCCTTCTATAGGGGTTTGTTATACAATCACCCCTATCAGCTACTCGTGGGTAGACTTTTTAGGTTGCAAAGTGACTGATTTCAATCAGCTGAGATTATAAAAAGGTTTTGATTTAGAGGCGTTTCTTTGATGGCGCCTTTTTCATGCAGTTCTGTTCCATGTTCAGTTTGAATATTGCTGGGCCCAGAATAAAACGTACTTCTTGCCTAGCGTACACTCTTGTCGACTATTTTAGTATTTTTTTTTACTGGCGAGTTCCAAGGTGACCCGCTGAAAATTTCTGGAAGGCCCCAGCGCGATAGATCTGCTTTCCCGACAAAGCGTGGGGAATCCAGCCGTGCTCCCGGAGGAGTGCGGGATAACGCTTGTTGACCAGTTCAAAGAGCTCAAATATCGACGAGGCCCACGGACGCAGAGTTCCCGAAGGTCAGGGCTTCGACGGGGTAACTGAACTTTACAGAGACTCTGAGGGCGAGAAGATGGAGAATCCCCTAAAAGGATACGAGTGTGCTCTTGTGCATGAACGCACAAGGAATTATTTTTATGGTGTATAGGACACACCCACAAGAGGTGGAGGGCGATTGGTAATAGTAGTCTTAGATTTTAGGTCCACTTATTAGTTAGGGAGTAAGTGGGCAGTGGCACATCTGCATTAGAGCAGAGGATTGCGTAGTAAGTGGCGCACCTTGTTAGATGAGAGTTGTGCTTATTGCAGGCAATTCGTAGAGTTCCATCATTTTTACATTCTTTTGGGTTATAAAGTTCAAACAAGAGAAGAAAAAGGGGAAAGAAGCATATGTGTCAGTGTTTTGTGAGTAAGTAGCGGTTTATCACGGTAGAGTAGAAGTTGTCATCGTTTTTGGTTTATTGTGGCTGTGGAGATTACGGAAGAGCAAGTGCCAAATTAACGTGCACATATTGAAAGAGCTGTAGCGTGTGCAGATTGTGCGGGCGAACAAAGAGAGGAGCAACCACTTTCTCAGTGAACTAACATAGGTCATTGTTAAGGTGACAGGCCTGTGGAGAGGGCCATTGTGAATGAAATAGGGTGAACGAGTTAAGATTGAGTGAGTGAATAAGGATAATAGATTTTAAGGTTTAAATAAACAGGGGTAAGAAGAAAAGGGGGAGGGAAGAGCACCAACAAGGAAGAGGTTGTGATAATGTAGTCCTACAGGATGGACTCACCCCTTATCCCATGTGCAAAGAATCACAACAATATCACGATAAAATAATGTAGTACCACTTCCAGTGGGCAGATGACACAGTGGGGAAGTGTTATCAGGAATGGCCCAGAGAGGGAACATTCGCTAAATTGACAGTATGTACTTATACCGGTCAGCTACCTACAAAAGAAGCCAAGCTCATAAAGAGGCAGGATATTCAAGGGCTCTGGAAGTTGTACGAAGAAAATACAAAAAGTGACAGATGGGAGACGGGGAGGAGGAAAAGGGGAGTAAGCCACCTCATGCCTACTCAATGTGCCCACTGTTGAAACCAGCTGCAGGATATACAAATCCTAGGTGGGTATCAAGATTAGGAGGGAACCAACAAAAAGAAAGATGAATGCAAACATAACTCAGGGAATAAGGATGAGAAGGGGAAACAAATATTTCGTGGACATTAAAAAGAGCACACAGCAGCAACTGGACTCACTGTTCAGGGAAGCAGAAAAAGCAATGGAAAGGGAGATGAAAAAAGGGAAAGAACAAGGAAAGAGAAGACTAGCAGGGATGGACAGCAGGACGCATACAAATTAAAAATAGGGAGAGGACATGGATGACGGCGAAGACGATACGACAGAGGGTGACCACACTATCAGACTGGGAGGACAGCAGCGACAGCGATCATACGGATGACTAATTCAACACATGCAATCTTACCAATGAAAGCAGAGGAAGGAGAAGAGACGAAAGGGAAGAAGAGGAAAGGGGAAAAGGAGAATCCTTGGGAGACTGGGGGAACAGGCTTTGGAGCAGGAAAACTAGAACAACAGTAGCTAAAAGACCACAGCGAGGTAATAAACCCAGGGCACGAACACAGAAGCCCCTCTTGCAGAAGGAAAAGGGTGAGGTGCATTACGTACCCTGGCAGAAAATTGATAGGGATAATCATGGATTTATGTTTGAGAAGGATATAGCAGGCATTCCGCTGGCAATAAGGGACATTAAGAGTATATTGGCGGTATTGATGGGGGAGCGAAGTGACAACATTTGTCAACAAGCAGGATATGCAAGGGTAAAATTAAGCTCTAACATACATGGAGCACCCTTTAACAATTAAAGAGCACACGTTTGGAAAGCTCTGAAAGAGCTATATCCAGATCCATTGGATATGGGATCAATAGAAGACCCCGCAGAGTATATACGAACCATACAAGAGATATGGACACAGGAAAATAAACAGTCATGGAATGATAAAATCCCTTTGTTTTATAATCTTAATGAGGGGGCTCCTTTAGAAGGTGCAGGTCTCCCTAGAAGAAAAAATATAAATAGTGTAGATTGAAGCGAAAGTATTACTCGAGATTCACTCAACAGTTGTGCACTATTGAAAAGGAAGCAGGCGAAAGAAAGATAGACAACGCAGTAAAAAAATAAACATGAGTGCAGAAAAAACTGACTAAAATAAGCATGGAAGGAGAAGTGCCCACAGGACCAGTTGTCATCTCACCCAGCAAGGGGGGCTCCCAGTAGCAGTGGTAACATAGCAAAGAGGATCCACGCAAACACCTTACAATCAACTTTGGGGGCTGTGCAGATGCAACAACCAGCATTTAAAAACACGCAACAACAGCCATGGTCTTCATATGTGAGCGGGGTAAACAATTGCAAGGGACAGTACCAGACAGGGAGAGGGTATTATCCAAGAGGAAGGGGAGTTGGGTACAGGGGCATGAGGCCACGGTTTGGATTGGAGGACAGTGTTCTGCATGCAGTAACTTTGATCATGTTGCCCAAACATGCCCACTGACAGCACAAACAGGGCAGCAGAGGGTGCAGCAACAGCAGGCATATATAAAAACGCAGACACCTGTTCTGCATGCAGTAACTTTGATCATTTTGCCCAAACATGCCCACTGACAGCACAAAACAGGGCAGCAGAGGGTGCAGCAACAGCAGGCATATATAAACACGCAGACACCTCAACAGTTGCAAGTGATACTACAGCAGCAGCTGTAATTGCTGCCCACACAAACACAGGGTACACCATCCCAGGGACAAGTACAAGTGCAAGGTGGGGAAAATGTCGGAAATGCAAGCTACAGCGAGCATACTTCAGGCACCAGCACAGACACAAGTACAAGAGGTTAACAATCCTGGGACAGAATACTGTCCCCCAATACAGGAGTGTAACAGTCATAGGCAGCAATCCATTCACGTCTTCCACGAACACATTCCCAATAGGGGTAAACACGGGAAGTGCGAATGTGTCCTGTCCTAGCAGTAACTGAAGACCCTGAAGAGGAGCCCGAGGTAGCAGTTCAAATAGGAAAGAGGAGATTTTACTTTTTTATAGATACTGGGGCAATCAGATCATGCATAAAAGAGGGATTTCCATTATCCAATAGAAATCTGGACACACAAGACTTTTTGGGGGCGATTTTTAAGAGATTCACCCATAACAATAGGGATGCAGCATATTGTAGTGCCATTATTGTACTCAAAAGACACACCTATCAACATTCTAGGAAGAGACTGGCTCCGCAAACTGAGCGCCAGTGTTTCATTTTCAGAAAAGGGATGGTGTGCACTACACCTGAGATGTACCCAGCTAGGGAGGCCGTGTTGTTACAGGCATACTATGCCCACTGCAGGAGAGGGGGACGGACGGACACACACACACGGACACACACTTATGGGGTGCAGATGCTGCTGGGATGGATACCAGGAATTGAGGGAAAGGTGTGACTGTCTAATGAACTTCTGTTCAGACCACAGTGCCCCTCCATTGTTACTTCAGGCACGCACACACTGCTGTACCAATAGGAAATAGTGGTAAGAAGACATGCATTACTTACCATAAAAGCATTTCTGATGATTGCATCTGCTTAGATTCACATACTGTGCATATGGTCCGACATCCAGTGGTAACCACGGAGTATTGCATCTTGTCTTTCGGGGGACCGAAAGGGGACGTCGACATAGGCGTGTCTGAAACACTATCCCTATCGTGACGTGTGTAGTACCCAAAATCCCTCGCGCACCGAGGTCCCTCCGATTGTATTTTTTCTGCCATGAGGGAGCCCAAGGCTATAGTGAGTGAGTACATGAAGAGAGAAAGTAAGAAGTCTATGTTCCTTCCACCCCGAGCGGGGAGGCAGGGAGGGTGCATGTGAATCTAAGCAGATACAATCATCAGAAATGCTTTTACGGTAAGTAATGCATGTCTTCTGATGCTTGTTAATCTGCTTAGAATCACATGCTGTGCATAGACTAGCGAGCAGTACCCGGAGTTGGAGGTGGGTTGTGAGAAGGAACAGTAGAAAAAAGATGTCTTAGTACTGCTTGTCCCACCTGAGAATCAGACCTAGAATGAGTATCTAGGCAATAGTGTTTTGTAAAGGTGTGTACAGAACTCCAGGTTGCCGCTTTGCAAATGGACTCTAGGGGAACATTTGCAATGAATGCTATGGATGCCCCAGTGCCTCGAGTAGAATGTGCTCTAGGCTTGAAGGGCAGTTCTCGCTTTGCCAGAGTGTAACATAGTGTGATGCATTTGACAATCCACCTTGATATTGCTGATTTAGAGACAGGGTCACCTTCTCTACCAGCTGCAACTGAAACAAAGAATTGTTTAGTTTTCCTCAGTGGTTTAGTTCTATCCATGTGGAACATGACTGCCCTGCGCACATCTAGGTTGTGAAGGCTTCTTTCGGCCATGTTAGTAGGTCTCTGGAAGAACGTGGGTAGTTCGATGGACTGGTTCACATGGAACTTCAAAATAAATTTTGGCGCAAATCTGGGATGAGTGCGCAGAACTACTTTATCTTTGTGGACTGTAACAAAGGGGTCCAAGACCGAGAGGGCTTGTAGTTCGCTAACTCTTCTGATAGAAGTGATAGCTACTAGAAGGGCTGTCTTGTAAGTCAGGTCTTTCAGACTAGCTTTATGCATAGGCTCAAAAGGGGGTCCCATGAGCCTAGTTAAAACCACATTTAGATCCCACCCAGGGGCTGGGTGAGTGATGCAGGGATAAATTCTTTTAACCCCTTCCATAAAGGCTTTAATCACAGGTATTTTCCACCACAACACCTTCTGCTGTGACATGGTGTAGGCTGACAACGCCGCTAGGTGAACCTTTAAGCAACTGAAGACTAACCCAGAGTCCAACAGATGGGTTAGATATAACACAATGTGTGAAGGCGAACAATCGGTGGGATTGACGCCTTTGGAACTGCACCAAATGACAAAACGTTTCCATTTGCTGGCATAGCAATAACGTGCGTTAGGCTTTCTTGCCTCCCTCAGTATGTCCATGCATCTTTGAGGAAGTTGCAGATGTCCAAACTCTGACTTCAGGAGCCAGGCTGCTAAATTCAGAGTTTGTGGGCATGGGTGCAGAGTCTCCCCCATGTCCTGAGACAACATGCTGTACGGGCAGGGCAGCTTGACTGGTGGGGAGAGGGACATTTCCATCAGGTGCGCGAACCAGGGTTGGCGTGCCCACATGGGAGCCACCAGAATCATGGTGACTGGTTCCTGGTGCATCTTGTACACCATCTTGTTCAGAAGGGGAGTCGGGGGGGGGGGGGAAAAGCGTAAACAAATTTCCCTGACCAAGTTATCCAGAGACTGTTCCCCTTGGATCGATTCTGGGGGTACCTGGAGGAGTAATCTGGGCATTGGGCGTTCTCCCGAGTAGCGAACAAGTCGATCTCTGGAAACCCCCATTCTGCGAAGACATTGGATACAATGTCTTCGTGTAGACGCCATTCGTATTCTTCTGGCAGAGGAAAATCTCTGCTGAGTACGTCTGCCAGAAGATTGAGTTCCCCTGGAACATGTTGGGATATCAGGAACATCTTGTGTTTTAGAGCCCATATCCAGATGTTTTGGGACAGCTTGGATAGCCCTGGAGAGTGAGTGCCCCCCTGCTTGTTCAGATAATACATTGCTGTTGTGCTGTCGGTTAGGACCAACACTGTCTTCCCTTGCAGTTGCTCCTGAAAGGCCTTCAATGCTTTGAACACTGCCAGTAGCTCCAGTAGGTTTATATGGTTGGACGCTACCTGAGGGGACCACACTCCGTGCGCTGTTTGTTGAAGCAGGTGAGCCCCCCCCCACCCTGTGAGACATGCGTCTGTCGTGAGAGTGGCTTCCACTGCAGGGGTGGTGAAGGTTTTCCCCTTCAAGAGGTTCTCCCTCGACCACCACTGCAGAGAGAGAGAGCGAGGGCTGGCGAGACAACTAACAGACCTTCCCATTGTCCGCTGGCCTGACACCACTGGCTGTTGAGCGACTCCTGCATGGGACGCATGCACAGCCGCACGTGGGGGACCAAGTAGATGCATGACGCCATCATCCCTAGCAAACGCATAGCTTTGCATACCATTACCTTCTGACTGGCTACATACTGAGGAACTTGAGAGGGCATGTTCTGAACCCTCTCGCTGGAAGGGAAGACTAGACCGTCTTCTGTGCGAATTAGAGCCTCCAGGAACTGTTTTACTTGGCTGGGGACTAAGCTGGATTTCTTTTGGTTGATAGAAAATCCTAGGCTGAACAGTAGGTCTACTGTCTTTTGGGTGTTCGAAAGAAAAACGTCGAACGAGTCCCCCGTGATGAGCCAATCGTCGAGGTAAGGGTAAACTGGAACTGAAAGTCTGCGCAGGTGTGCTGCTGCCACTGCCAGGACCTTGGTAAACACCCGTGACTCTGAGGCTATGCCGAAGGGGAGTACCTTGAACTGGTAGTGTTTGTCCTGAATCACGAACCTTAGGAATTTTCTGTGCGCTGGCAGCATTGAAATATGAAAGTATGCATCTTTCATATCCAATGTTGTCATGAAGTCCTCTTGTTTTAGCAATGGGATCACCTCTTAAAGTGTTACCATCCGAAACTTCTGGGGCTTTATGAACTTGTTCGCTGGCGCAGGACTAGAACAGGACGCATGGTGAGATCCTTTTTGGGTACAAGGAAGTATATTGAATAAATACCCTCGTTTACCTGAAGAATCGGGACGGCTTCTATGGCGTCCTTTCCCAGCAGCGCCTCCACCTCTTGGACCAGGATCTGCAGATGTTCCGGTGAAAGGCGTCGATGCTTCGGCGGTCTGAACTGTGGGAGTCGGGCGAATTCCACGCAATAACCGGGGGCGACCGTCTTTAGTACCCACTGGTCTGAAGTTATCCCCTCCCATGCCTTGAGGTAAGATGTTAATCGCCCCCCGACCGGGGAGACATGGGAGGGGACCTGAACTTGGTGGTCATTTCTGACCCGAGGTTGACGCACCTCTGGAATTTGAGCCTCTGCCTCTATGCTTTCCGCGCTTCTGACCCCTCCTGGGGAAGTAAGTGGGGTTTGCTGCCGGTTGACTTGCGTTGAAGTTGCCCGTGCCGAAATTATTTTGAGCGGCGCAGGCTTGTGCTCGAAAGGACCGCTGAGAATTGCTGCCCCTCTGTGAAGAGGGTTTTTGCGAAATTTGGTGCAGCGACTTAGTCTCATGCTCCTTCTTGGCTGTCTCCAACGCATCGTCTACCGCCTTCCCGAAGAGGTTGGCCTCTTCTATGGGTTTATTGATGATGGATGCCTGGGTCTCAGGAGAGTACCCTGTGCGAGAGACCTGCCTGCTGTCTCTGCCGGGTCCAGGGTATTGTTGATATGGAATAGCACAAATGTATACATCTGACTGTCCAGCTAGAGATGACATTCTTTGAAATGCAGTCCCCTTCTCTGCCTGGCACTATGGAGAAAAACAGTTGATCTGTTTTTCTAAGCGGTCTGGTCTTGTCTACATAGTAGAGGACCACTCTCCTTACATCTAGTGTATGGAATTTGAACTCAGCTAAACTGGTGGGTTCCTGGAAGAAAGCTGGTAGCTCAATAGACCGGTTTACGTGAAATTTAGAGAGGAACCTAGGTGGGAACCTAGGGCGAGTACGTAAAACCAACTTGTCTTTATGTACAACCAAGAAAGGATCCTACACTGACAATGCTTGTATTTCACTAACTCTTCTTATGGAAGTGATGAAGGTGTTTGAGACTAGACTTGTGCATCTGCTCGAAAGGGGGTCCCATGAGGTTAGCGAATACAACATTGAGATCCCATCCTGGCGGCGGGTTCGAAATTGGAGGGTGGAGTCTCTTTACTCCCTCCATGAATGCTTGGATGACCGGTACCTTCCACCTTGAGACTTTATTGTGGGAAGTGGTATAGGCTGGCAAAGCCGCCAGGTGGACCTTTTTAGGCGATGAATACTAACCCTGCATTTAGCAAGTGGAGTAAAGAGATCCGGAGGCCAGGTAAGCTTTAAACCAAGCTTTTATTAACGGAGCCCCCACAGAGCACCCGACAACTAGCCCCGCACAACTCCATCTCTCAACCGCCCTCGCTCAGTCACGCGTGCGCGCACCCCCCCATTTGAACCATAACAAAAGCCACGTGACTGAAGCAAGGCAGGGAACACGAGAGCAGCACGAGAACACTACAGTCACCAATAACTCTCTACATATCTTCCCCCTTTAAGAAAATAAAGAACAATGTTACCCCCCTCACAGCCAAGAACTATAAACTATATACATTACAACATAAACGATTCTGATAAAATGATAATAAATAATTCACCTTAATAAACCAGCAAAGCATTAGAAATAGTTACAACATAAGTAGAAAGTGATTCACCACAACAAACTCTCAGAATGTGAGTTAATGTCACTCTAGACCAATCTCTAACACTCAGTCTTCCATCCACACAGGTTTTGACCTTGCCCTCAGAGTGATAATTTACTTCATACAAAGAACTCCCTTCATTCAAATCCACATCACTCCCACCCTCGGCACCACCATTACCCACTCGCACTGCTCTTGTCATAGGTTCTCTTTCCAAGTTTCCAGCTCTTGCCAATCTTCCTTTTGACCACACTTCTACCCCTTCTTAGATAACTACACTCGACGAAATCCTTGTCGCCAATAAAGACATCCGGAGGCCAGGTAAGCTTTAAACCAAGCTTTTATTATTAACAGAGCCCCCACAGAGCACCCAACAACTAGCCCCGCACAACTCCATCTCTCAACTGCCCTCGCTCAGTCACGCGCCCCTCCCCCCCATTCGAACCATAACAAAAGCCGCGTGACTGAAGCAAGGCAGGGAACACGAGAGCAGCACGAGAACAATAGTCACCAATAACTCTCTACATAGAGCATTAAGTTAGAATGTGGGAAGGAGTACCTTCTATGGGGTTAATTTGTTTAGACTGGCACCAAATTACAAATCTCCTCCACTTGTCAAAATAGTGCCTAGTGTTAGGCTTTCTTGATTCTTTTAAAATATCCATACATCTTTGTGGCAGATTAAGATGTCCAAACTCTATGACCTCCGGAGCCATGCTGCCAAGTTCATTGAGTGAGGGTGCAATGTTAATCCCCCGTGCTGAGTGAGTAGATTGTAAGGGTACGGGAGTTTGATGGGAATCGCACATCGCCATTTTGCGCAGATGTGGATACCAGGGTTGTCTTGCCCACATAGGAGCGACTTCGGTGAGCGGCACCTGTTCCTTGAGGATCTTGTTCACCACCTTCCAAATTAGAAGTGTTGGGAGAAAAGCGCAAGCAAATCTCCCTGACCAGTTCATCCATAAGGCGTTCCCCTTGGAGACTGGCTGGGAGAACCTGGACGCGAAGTCTGGGCATGGTCTGTTTTTCTTGTAGCGAACAAGTCTATTGTAGGGAAACCCCATTGAGAGAAGAGGTGTTCTACTACCCCTGCGTGTAGTTGCCACTAGTGTTCTTCTGGTAGGGGGATCTCTGCTCAGCGAGTCCGCGAGAGAGAAGAGTTCCCCTGTAACGTGCCGTGATGATAGGAATATTCTCAGTTTGAGTGCCCATTTACAAATTTGTTTCGCAAGCCTGGACAGATTTGGAGAACGTGTGTCCCCCTGTTTGTTGATGTAAAACATTGCTGTAGTGCTGTCAGGATTTGCACAGATTAGTTCGCTAGGTGATGTTCGAATGCCTGAAGTCCCTTGAATAGTGCCAGTAGTTCTAGCAGATTGATGTGGTTCTGTGCTGCCGCGTGAGACCACAGACCCTGAGCTGTGTGGTGAAGGTAGTGAGCCCCCCCCACCCAGTGAGTGAGGCATCAGTCGTGACAGTCGCTTGTATTTCCGGATTGTAGGAGGGTTTCCCCTTCAGCAGATTTTCTCTTGTCCACCAGCGAAGATTTTGTACTAGTGTTGGCGAATCAACCACTGTATCGTCCCATTGACCACTCGCCTGAGACCACTGTTTCGCCAACTACTCCTGCATGGGTACTGCATGGGTAGCAATAGCGCGCGAGGAACCAGGTAAATGCAAGATGCCATCATGCCTAGCAAACACCTCGCTTTGTTTATCTGGCGGCTGGTCTTGTGTGTTTATGACAGCTCCTAGGCTTGATTTTTTTTCTCGTTGATGGAAACGCCCAATTGAAGAGTAGGTTGATAGTTCTCTGAATGTTTTGCCTGCAAATTAGGGGGGGATCGGGGGGGGGACTCCCCTGTAATCAGCCAGTCCAGGTGGGTACACTGGGATTGCGTCCCTGCGCAGGTGTGCTGCCACCACTGCCAGTACCTTTGTTAATACCTTTACAGCAGATGCTATTACGAAGGGTAGCAGCTTGAATTGGTAGTGCTGGTTCGCCATCTTGAAACAAGAATCTTCTGTGCGCTGGGAACATCGAAATATAACAAGCATCTTTCATATCCAATGTTGCTATGTAATCCCCTTTTTTAGTAGCGGGATCACCTCTTGTAGCGTAGTCGTGCAGAACTTTTGTGGCTTGACATTTGTTTGCAGGGCGCAAATCTAATACTAGGCGCACTGTTAAATCTTTTTTTGGCACAAGGAAGTAAGTTGAATAAATACCCTTGTTTACCTGGTTGGCCGGAACAACTTCAATGGCGTCCTTTAGTAGAAGTGTGGCGACTTCCTCGAGGATGATACGCTGGTGTTCCTTGGAATGGGTCTTTTGTCATGGGGGGTGGTTCAGGGGTTGCTCGAGGAGCTCTATGCAATATCCGCCTGTTACAGTAGACAGCACCCATCTGTCTGTGGTAATTGCCCCCCATGCGTGGGTGAAGGTGGATATGCACCCTCCTACTGGAGAGGCATGGGAGGGCACCCTGGAGCAGATAGTAACTGCTTTTGAGGTGGAGTGCCACCTCGGGAGGAGTTTCCTCTACTGCGTCCGCGCTATCTGCACGTTCCTCTTGGGTAATTCAGGGAGGACTGACCCCCGATTGTTTCCCCAGGTAGTACCTTGGCTCCGAGTAGAAATGGAACCCCTCTGAATTTTGGCAGCAGTAGCGACGAAAATTCCTGTTTCCCCTCTGGCCAGTAGGGTTATTGGTAAGTTGGCACAATGACTTGAGTATCGTATTCTTCTTTGGCCGTCTTTAAGGTGTCCTCGACAGCCTTGCCAAAGAGCACACTGGGCTCAACGGGCATGTTGACAAGGGTAGCTTGCGTCTCTGGTTTAAAACCAGATTGGCGTAACCAAGCGCGACGCTTGATAATAGTACCCTCTGCTATTTTCCTGCCAGAGTTGGTTTTTATTAAGCAGCTCGACAATGCTCTGCCTTCTGTGGCCACCTGGGCAAGCTGACCCCTAAGTGGTTCTGGGGCCGAAGATAGTAAGGCTAAGACCTCATCCCATTTGTGGCAGTTGTAACTGGCCAACAGGGTAGAATTGTTAGCAATCCTAGTTTGGAATCCGCGGAGGAGGCCACCTTTCTGCCCATCGTGTAAAGTCTCCTGCTTTCCTTATCAGGAGGGGCTTCAGAGGAAGCTAGGGGAGTACCAGCCCTCTTCCTTGTTGTAGTGACAACTAATGAATCGGGCTTCAGTTGCCCTCTGATATACAGCGGGTCAGAAGGGGCAGTTATGAACTGTTTCTCTATGCATCGGTTCACTGCCTGCGTAAAAATTAGGGGTCTCCAGCGATGGCTGTATTTTTCTCTGAATGGACTTGAGAAGAGGGATAACTGCGGGACAGCCCTCTCATCTCCTAAGATTTCTTCTACATAATCCTCATCTTGCTGTTCTTCCTGCGTTTCTATCTGAAAATACTCTGCCGCCTTGACAAGCACTTCATTTAGTAGGGGTTGGTTGTCAATGGGAGAGTCCATGACCGGGAGAGTCCATGTGATACATATTTGCCTCAGGGTCTTCATCCCCATAATAAGGGTCTGCTGCCTCTTGACTAGAGAGGTCTTCATGGTCGGAGACCGGGTCATAGAGATCTATGACTGTGCCTTGCAATGAATTCTCGGGGCGACACCTCTTAGCAGGGGGTTGAGCAAGGATCTGCGACCCAGAGGGTACTTAGTTGGGGGGGGGGGGGGGGGGAGTGGAGTGGAAACCTTTGAAATAGGCAGGGTCCTTTCATATAAATTGGCCACGAAGGGCATCCTCCTCATGACCCGGTCTAGATCCTCAGCCGACCATTGTGCAGAACTAAGGATGACCAATGGTTGGGAAGCGAGCCCTAAATCTTCATCTGTAGGTGGAAGTAATACAGGTTCTTTGGCCCTAGCCTCCTGAGATTTCTCCCTATGAGGGGTTTTCTCCCTATGAGGGGTCTTCGCCCTTTGAGGGGTCTTAAAGGACTTCTTCTTTGACTCTCTCCCTACCCTGGCCCCCTGAAGTGTGTTTTGCCCGACTGTTTGGGGCGTAGTACCCGATTTGACGCAGAAGGCCGAATTTCGGATGTGGGTTGATCCGGAGCCTCGTCTGCGGACGATCGGCCCTCGGTGTGAGTTTGTCACGCGACGTCTGTACCATCCTTCGACGGCCGGGACCGGTCATGCGGCGATCTGGAACGAGAGTGCACAGAGGACAGAGATTCCACTGACCTTCGCTGGAGGCCGTGCCTTGCCGTCCACTCGACACGTGTGTCGAGTCTCAGCCTTGGGTTATGTGCTTAGTGGTGGATGGAGTGATAGCGCTTCCGCCGCCGGGTGTTGTCCCCATAACAAGGCCGCCAGCCGGTCTTCCGGGTTCAGAGGCCTGCACTTGGGTAACCGATGCCACCCTGTTGCCTTTGCGGTCAGAAACCGTGGCGTTGCTGCCGTAGCTGAAAGAACATTCTACTTCCATGGCCTCAAGCTGCCTGGTGTAGTGGGCCCAGCATTTGGTAGATTGATCCTTCAAAGTCATGGGCTTGAAGAGCCTACATGCTCGACAAGAACCCTCGACGTGGTCTCTTGGGAGACAGGTTACAGAATAGGTGTTTATCGCCCCACGGAAATTTCCTATTGCACTTGGGGCAAAATTTAAAAGGGGGTCTTGTCCAGATACGGCAGCTAGGCGAATGTAGTGTACGAAAAGCGGCTTATACATTCTAAAATGACCCCCCTCCTCCCTACTGTGTTGGCTGAAGCCCGAACGGCCTTCCAAGGCAGAAACGGATCTGTCGCAGGAGTCTTCCGACGGTCTTTTTTCTTGTCTTTACCAGCGTGATGTTTTGATAGTTTATTCTTTCTATCCTTTATACCACCGACTATCGGTAATTGAAAATTAGTAAATGGCTAAGCGCGTATGTCTAAATTGGCAGAAAAAAAAACAATCTAAGAGACCTCGACGCGTGAGGGATCATGGGTACAGTGGACTTCACACGCGGGATAGTATTACTTGCACATCCTGTTAACGTCACTTTTTGAGTTTCAAAGACAACAACTGTAATACTCTGCAGCTTACATTAGATGTCGGCCTATGCACAGCATGTGATCTAAGCAGATTCCACAAGCCTCAGAAATGTTTTTACCGGAAAACTACAATGAGCAAAGAACATCCCTGACAAGTATTACAAATAGTAATGTCAAAAACAAAACAAACAAACCATTCCCAAACACATTTTGGATTTGCAAAATATTGAACACTGGAAAGTTGGGCATGCATGCCAATTATTTATACATTATACACGTTACAGCTATGAAATGGAACAGAACATTACTCACCAGAAATCAAACATGGGCATGCGAGTCACTTTGCCCATTAATGCATTTACCAGCTTTGCAAAATATGAGGCAAAATGAGGCATTAATGCATGACCGCCCTTTAACGAGGATGTAGTATTGCTGCAGGTTTAAGTATAGAAGCTAGCAAGGAGCTATTTCACTGCAAATTACAGCAGCAGAATGGATTTAAACAGGCGACTGGTCTTCTGGTTCAACACGTTCTACCCCTTCACTATTTATATGTGTATTACACACCCACGAAGAGTGGGTGCTGTAGGAGATGTATACTGCTTCTGATTTGTACAGCAATAGTGTAGTCTATACAAGGCCTGCCTAATATGCAGCCTCAAGACGCACCTCAGTAGCATTCTGCCATGTGAACACTTAAAGTGATAGAACATGCCGTCAGTCATTGCCAAGAAATACCCCTCAGTCCACCGCTGAGGAGTATTTCTTGGGAAAGGTCATCCAGCCCGTAATGGAGATCTTTCATTAACAATCTATGAATGATCCAGCGATGAACAATGTGTCCGGTCAGGCTGGCTCACCCACACCGTCTTGGCTCAGCCTACACTCTCAATGTCGTTTCATCACTGTAGCAGTATCTCCTACCAGGTCTGCTCGCCAAGGTCCAGAGCAACTAGCAAGCAACATTTTAAGAGGGCCATGAGCAACTAGAAGGGTACTTCAGTCGCGTGCAAAACATAGGCTAAAAGGAGACCGTAGAATTCAGGCCACAAACCATAAACAGCCTATGAAGAACGTGTATGGTGTAAAGGGAACAGATAAGGTAGAGAACAATCCGTTTATTAAGCAGTACACCTCTTCAATGCTACAAATGGTTTCATTGCTTTTACTTTGTTGCCCTCTATATGTGTTGCTGCTAATCAGTTTGCCATTTACAGTCTACCCTTTTTAATTGCTTTTATCTTGCATTCACTCCGCTGAAACTACAATTCCCATCTGGTTTGTAGTTCAGCAACTGTTCTTCCAGGGTGTTGGATTCCGGCTGGCATTTACTCGCTGGCAAGTAATGGGAGTCTCCCTGCTGTTCTTGAACTAATTGGCAAGGAAAGAGTGGCCTCCGAACGGAGAACGTCTTGCTTGCTAGAATTGGCGGCAGTTTCCAGTTCTTGTATTCAGAACTTGCACATTCTTTTTTTTTTTAAACTTTTATTTTTGTTGGCAGAGGTTCACAGGGTACAAACATCAGGACAACAAGCATATGAATCGAGTGGCTCGTAGAGCTGTCAACGGGCCACATTAACATCTTTACAACAATGACTGCAATATTTTACAAACAAAAGAGGAGGCTGGGTAAAATCACAATGCATGGGTGGGTGCCGGGGATGGGCAGGACTCCGAAGTGGCGTCAGACAGGTTATTGAGATATGAGGTGAATTCACTCCAAATGTTCTTAGGGCGAGAACGAGCAGGCAGCGTAGCCAGATAGTCCTCCTCGCAGTTCCGTGACCATGTGAGCATGCCCAACCATCTCTGAGGGGTCGGGGGAGAGGAACACCGCCAGGCCTGAAGTATACATTTCTTGGCAACCATGCAACTTATGTCTAGAAACTTTTTTTGGCGTTTAGTTTCCTTGGTGCCCCAAACCCCAAATAGGACTGCTAGAGGGTCGGGATCAACAGTGGTTTCAGTTACTGCACTAAGTGTGTTCATGACCCCTCCCCAGAAATCGGACAGCTTGTGGCAGGACCAGAACATATGGAGGTGATCAGCCTCTGTGGCCCTGCAGCGCGGGCAGAGGCGCACCTCGGAGCGAGCAAACCCAGAAGTCCTGTGAGGTGTGTAGTATAGCCTGTTGAGGAGTTTATACTGCATGGCCCGGAAGCGAAAGTTGGAGGAGACTCTTTTGGTGTGGAGGCACATGCCATCCCATAACCCATCCGGTATCTCTAGCCCCAACTCATCAGCCCATTTGTTGCGCGCCCCAAGGATCGGGGCAGGGGAGGCATCCTGCAGGATGTGATACAGTGATGAGACAACCCCCCGTGCCCCGCCCGAATTGGCAATGTACGCTAAAGCAGGGTCGTCTGGGGGTTCGTTCGGGAAGGAGGGCCACATAGTGCGGAACGAAGCGCGAAGCCTGAAGTATTGAAGGGTCTCTAAGGGGGATCTGGTGTGACCCGGCCTCCACGTCTGGGGATCTATAAATTTGCCCTCTGGGTAGAAGTCAGACAGCGCCCTATATCCCAAAGCCTCCCAGTGGCGGGTCAAGGCCACATTGTGCGTGGGTTCCAGGCCCGGGAAGGCCCACACAGGCAGCCACTTGTAATACGGAGAAGTCCCAGGCGATGGGCTTAGTATGTGTGACCAGGCGAATAATGTCGCGGCTAAGGGGTCAATGGGGGAGTCCGGTGCGTAATGTCGGTGCAGCACTAGGGTCATCAGATTAATACCCGAGGATGCCAGCCGTTCCAGCTTGACGTGAGGGCGTCCCGGGGCGCCAGGGTACCAGTGGGTGGCATACTGGGCTTGGGCCGCGAACCAATATGTAGCCAGGTCAGGGGCAGCCATACCCCCCCCCGCCTGTACGAGAGTGCCATGTCAGTCCACTTTTTGCGTACCGCACCAGAGTGCCAGAGGAACTGTGCGCAGAGCGTGTGAAGCTTAGTGAAGTATGCCTTCCCAGGCCACAGGGGCACATTGCTAAAGGTGTACAGGAGCTTGGGGAGGACGATCATTTTGATCAGGGACAGTCGACCAGCAAAGGACAACGGGAGAGTGCGCCATCGTGAAATTTTGGTCTCAACGGTCCGCGCCACAGCGGAGTAATTATCGGTGAGTAGGGTGGGTTTAGTGAGGGATACATGTACTCCCAGGTATCTAATACCGTTAGGGGCCCAGCGCAGGGGATATTCAGAAGCGGGGTGTGTGGTAACTCTCGTAAGCGGGAAGATCTCCGACTTGGAGTAATTGATCGTAAAGCCGGAGTGTGTACCAATGCGAGTGATGTCTCTCAGTATGGGGTTGAGGTGAGTAGCGGGATCCCTGATGTAGAGTAGGACGTCATCTGCATATAGGGATACGATTTCAGGCTCCTCTATTAATCTTATACCTTTGCGAGAATGTCTCGAACGCACATAGTCCGCCATCGGTTCAATCGCCAGTGCGAAGAGAATCGGCGAGAAGGGGCAGCCCTGCCGGGTGCCTCTGAAAAGCATGAAGATCTCAGATGTAAGAGAATTAACACGAACCTGCGCCACGGGGGATGTGTACAAGAGTCTGATGTATCCTATCATGTTGGGGCCAACACCCATTGTCTCGAGGACCAGCCACATATATTTCCAAGAGACCATGTCAAAGGCCTTCTGGGCGTCTAGCGTAACCGCTGCAGCCTGGGCGTCTTGGTCTATGCGAGACATGACATTAAACAGTCTCCTGATATTGTGGGAAGTGGACCTGCCCGGGACGAAGCCCGCCTGGTCCTCGTGCACAAGGTGCGTCATTATTGGTAAGAAACGGTTGGCAATAATTTTAGCGAAGATCTTTGTGTCAAGGTTCATGAGAGAGAGGGGTCTGTAAGACCCACATTCGTCTACCGGCTTGCCCGGCTTGAGCAGCACCGTGATTACCGCTTCCCGCATGGAGGGGGGAAGGATGGAGGTTTGTAGCGCCTCGTTCCATACCTCGAACAGCCGAGGGGCCAGGACAGCAATGTGTTCCAGATAAAAGTCGGCGGTGAGGCCGTCAGGGCCAGGCACCTTGCCTTTGGGCAAGTCGGAGATGGACGACACTATCTCGTCTAATGTAATCGGGGAGTCTAACTGGTCCCTAGTCTGTTGGGAAATCTCCGTAGTGGGGATTTGCCCGAGGAGTTCGCGCATATGCTGCTCGGTGTGTTCTGCGGGCTGGGAGTAGAGGGAGCTGTAAAACTCAGTGAATGTCTCTAGTATTTTCGGGTCCGCCCATTGTGCGTCCCCATTCCGATCTTTGATGGAGGATATCTGTGTACGGCCCAATTCCCCCCTAACCAGGGTCGCAAGCGTTTTCCCAGGTCTATCGCCCTCCCCATATCTCCTGGCGGCCTGTGGGCGACTGAAATAGCGGACTTCGGAGGTGGCCAGTGTATTATATACTTGAAGTTCGTTAGAAATCTGGGCAAGAATGGCGGGGTCAGAGTCGGTAGTGGCGCGTTGCTCAAGTTGTTTCAATTTGGCCTCAGATTGCCCCAGGGCAGTTCTAATGGCCTTCAGCACCCCGGCCTCCCGAGAGATGGACATGCCCCTTATGTATACCTTGAAGGCCTCCCACCTAACCGCTGCGGTCGTGGCCTGGAGAGAGTTAAGTTCAAAGAACGACTCGATATCCGCTAGTATTTCGGCCTTAAACACGATGTCCTTTAGGGCCTCCGACTTAAAACGCCAAGTGCTGACCGTTGGAGCAGGGGTGCCCAACTTCAGGGACAATGTGATCGGGGCGTGGTCCGAGAGCGTGCGGGCCAAAATGCCCGCGCCCTCCACCCCGCCCATTACCCCCCCGGAAACAAGAAACAGATCTATCCTGGACGAGCTGTCGTGCACAGACGAATAATAGGTGTATTCGCGTTTCTGCGGGTGGAGAGTCCTCCAGGCGTCACTAATGTTGAGGGATTTCATGTGGCACTGTAGCCTGCGCGCCGCGCGGGAGACTGCCCTAGGAGTCGTGGATGTTCTGTCCAAGACAGTGTCCAATATAAGGTTTAGGTCTCCTCCCCATATAATGTGCACTCCCACATAACCCAGAAGTATGGTGGCTATTGCGTCAAAGAATTCCGGTGAGTCCACATTGGGGCAGTAGGTGTTAATGAGCAGGTATTCCCTATTGACCAATGTGCAGTGTAATATAACGTAGCGACCCTCGGGGTCGATGTAACTTTTATGAAGTCCAAACTTAATTGATTTATGGATAAGCGTGAGAACCCCCCTGGACTGAGTGGAGTAGGAAGTGAAAAATCTGGCGGATGGGGCAAGTGCCCTTGGTATCAGACCATTGGAGTGTGTCTCCTGCAGTAGCAGGATCCTGGAGTTATGCCTGTTGGCATACGCCATGATCTTGCGCGCCTTGGTATGGCTGCTCAATCCTCTAACATTCCAGGACATTATGACAGTAGGCATTTCAATTGTAGCCATATTCAACCACAATATCCATCCTCAGTGAACATCCCAGCCCAAGTGGCCGTGTGGGCCTCCGTAGTTAAGACAGCATGCGCGCTTGCGCCCCTTCAGCATGCGCCCAGTGAAACCTCGTGTGCCTTTTGAGAAAACAACCCCCTTCCCACCCCCCGCCCGCACCGCTAACCATGGATCAGCAGTGTACCCATCGCCCACCCTTAGCTGCCCGAAAATAGGCCAACCCCAACCTGGCCAGAACCACCCAGGGGCCCAACAGGGGCCAACCCATACCAACATAACAGAGAAAAACAGTGCAATCGCAGTGGGGTGCGCCGTTGCCACGCACTAGCACGCTTAGAGCCAGCGGCTCTGTTACCAAACAAACAATATCAGCGGGCTCCCAGCGCAAGTCCCCGCCCGCAAGCGGAAATGCGGGGACCGCGCATAAGCCCCTGCGGCTCCGCAGCCCTCAGACCAGTGTCAACAAACGAATAGCATCTACCCCATGTGTCCCCTGAGTGGGAAACTGGAGCGGTCTTAATGAAGTGGGGGTCTCACAGTGGTGCCGTTTAGGGAGGAAAACATGACAGTTGGGCAGCAAAACATTGCAATGTTGGCCTTGTGCAAAGTGGCAACCCAGACCCGAGGAGGAGTAGGGCTCGGGCATCCCAACCCGGGCAATAACGGGAGCATGGACCATCACAATGAGGTATCGTAATTACAAAGACAGCAAATGTAGCGAATAAACCCTCTCCCCAACATTCCTTCAATTCTCATCCGCAAGGCCCTGGAGCGGTATCTCCATTTCAATAAACTTCGCCGCCTCTTCAGGGATGGTAAAGAAAAAAAGTTTGCCCCTGTGGGTGATTTTGAGTCTGGCAGGAAATAAAATTGCATATGGGACTTTGCGCTCCCGAAGCATCTTCTTGACGCCAAGGAACTGACGCCTTTCCTGCTGCACAGCCACTGAGAAGTCCGGGAAAATTCGAATAGTGTTAGACTCCAAGCGCAGCTCACCCTTCTCGCGTGCCAGGCGGAGAATGTGGTCTCTGTCCCGGTAATTGAGGATCCTGGCTATAATGGGCCTGGGGATATCACCAGGCTTGGGGCGCGGGGACAAGGCCCGGTGAGCTCGCTCAACAGTGAAATAAGGGGAGAAGTCCGGGTCGCCAAGCAAGTCCTTAAGCAGGCGCTCGACCGCCTCCTCCATTCGACCCTTCAGGGCGGTTTCAGGAACCCCAATGATGCGTAGGTTGTTCCTACGGGAGCGGGATTCCAAGTCATCACATTTGGCCCTTACGTTCTTCATGTCGCGCGACAAGGCAGCCACAGTGTCCTGTAGTGTGTGTATTACGTCTTCGTTGGTCGAAATCCGATTCTCGGCCTCTGTAATTCTGGAGCCAGCCTGATCGACACGTGTTTTGAGCGAAGCCACATTAGCATTGATGTCGTCAAGCTTCTCATGAAAGGAGGCGAATTTTTGCCATCGATTCCATTATGGCCGTAAGATCAGGGGATGGAGCCGCGTGGCTCTGCTCGATATCAGGTTCCTCCGGCGTAGTTGATGTGTGGCCCCCCTCGGATCGAGGGACCGCTTTAGTAAATTTGTCCATGGCACCCCCTCTAGCGCCGCTCTTGGAGCGATTCGACATGGTCGGTGGTAGAGAATGAGAGGGAGATGCCGAGCGAAGGGTAGCCAGATACAGCGGCACGTGCTGCTACGGGTACGTAGGAGGCGGCCAAGTAGGCCTAGGTCGGTGAAGCCCCTGTGTCGGGAGGGAAGAAGACCATATGCGTGGGAGATGAAAATAGTAAGCCAATGCAGGGCTCAGCAGAGGGACCGGTTGCCCTCCCAGCACAGACCCAGTGGCGGACTCCACCAAGGCGAGCAGCGCGCAGTCCACAAGAGGTTGGGGCGCTGAGGAGGCGAGGTGCGCAGAGGAGATGCCCTGGAGCCAGAGGGAACGGCCCGGTGCGGTGAGGTCCGCCGCCAGTGGCGGGCCCGGTTAATGTGGCGAGGATCAAGCAGGACCAGAGAAGTGGGAGTCCGTTAGGTGTGGAGCAGGTCACCCGCCCCGGAGGAGGTGAGGTGTAGCGTAGGTTCAGGAGCGGAGAGAGGTCCCCAGACCCAGCAGGGAGGGCCGCGATCCATACATCCAGGCCTCAGCAGGCCATCCCGCCGGGAAGACGTAAAACACAGCCACCCCCGGATCTCACCTCGTAGTATGCCGCGCAGCCGATCAGGTCCAGGCAGGGCCGCCGCGGCGCGTTGGATTTCCAGCAACCCCCCGGGAGCGGAGGGAGAGGTCGCAGATCCGTGGGTCGCCTCCAGGGTCCGCAGCCGGGCGGGCAACGATCACTAGCAGGCCCGCTCAGCCCACGCCCGCAGCTGCGGCCCGGCAGCCGGCGCAGTAATGTTCCTCCTCGCGGAGGGGCGGGCAGGCGGAGATGGCTGGAACTCCGGCCCAGCGGCGTGGAGGAGTCGCGCCCAATTTGCAGGCACGATCCGGCAGCAATGGGGGCCAACTCGGCCCGAGAGACTCGGGAGGCGTACGATGGCACAGGGCCGCGTCGCCGCTCGCGCAGTTCGCGGGCACCCGGAGTCCGCCGCCGGGCGGGCAACGATCACCAGCGGGCCCGCTCAGCCCACGCCCTCAGCCGCGGCCCGGCGGCCGGCGCAGTAATGTTCCTCTTCCCGGAGGGGCGGGCAAGCGGGGATAGCTGGAACTCCGGCCCAGTGGCGTGGAGGAGCCGCGCCAGAGATGCAGGCACGATCCGGCAGCAGTGGGGGCGGCAGCAAGCGCCAACTCGGGCCCGGGAGACGCCGCCCGCGCAGTACGCGGGCGGATTACGGGCACCCGTAGACCGATTTCCTTCGGGAGTTGGTGTGGAGAGAGCCCCCCACAGCAGCAGTCGTTTGTGCGAGGCAGGGTACCAGGAACAGGCAGGGAACCGCAGATGTAGCCGGATAGAAGGCGGCTAGGCGTGGAGCTCGAGCATTAAGCGGCCATCTTGCAGGCTGCTCAACAGCGCCCCCCCGAACTTGCACATTCTAATCTGCCCTGGAATAGGAATACACACAGATGACATGGGCAATAGTAATAAACAGAGTATACTCTTACCTGAACGAGGGATTATTAGAAAATTCCAGTGATAACGTCAGAATTACTGGTGAGGCCTTAAATACTCAACTAGCACCCGGTGAACACAACGACTTAATTCAGGAAAAACAAAGCAAATTTTATGAGCACTAATGCATCTCACACAGTGTTTATATGCCCACGGAGAACAAGGATAATTCCATCCTCAGGCTTTAGTGCTTACTACTCAACACAGTCCTTGTTGAAACATGATATATGCAGAAACCTCTAACGCAACACATAACATTGACATATGTGCTGTAACCGAGACTTGGAATCATTCTGCGGCTGGTCTCTCTCTCGCCCTGGCAATACCTCATGGTTACAATATACTCTGCCAGGACAGGTCTGAAGGTAAAGGGGGAGAGGTAGCAATTATTTTTAAAGACTCTAGATGTCTGGAGAACTGACATTTTGAGTATAGAGAACTGTGATATTCTTCATACTAAACTAAGACTTCACACTGAAAATACTATGAACGTTATTTACCAGCAACCACCGACTGTAATGAAGGACTTCCTTAACCAATTACCGGATTAATCTCCTTTTATTTTCTTAAAACCTCTTTCCAAAGTTTTACTTCTTGGGGACTTTATTCACGGTCTAGGTCACAATAAGGATACTCAAGCGAAACTATTCGCTTGAGCCCTCTCAAATCTGGGCTTCTCCCAATTTATTCATGCACCTACCCATGTGAAAGGAAACACTTGCGATTGGCGGGCTGGGCAGAATATAACTCCAACCAATCAGACAGTCCCGTGTCCTTGGTCTGATTTATTTTGAGATAATTTCTGAAAAAATTGTAATAAATAAGAAACCCATCACTAAAATTATATGCAGAAACCTAAAAAAGCTGGCCCAAGATTTTAGATCCTTGGACTCGTGGATTGCAGGAGAAGGTAAATGCTGAGTGTCCAGTAAAAGAAATCACAGATATCTATATAGACATTATGCAAAAAGCAGTAGATGGCTTAGCTCCTCTGCGATATAAGAGGATACTGCAAAGAGACCAACTCCTGGTTCTCTTCTGACTTGCAAGCCATGAAAAGTAACAAAATCAAAGCCCTCGACAAATGGAACAATTCACGATCAGACTTGGATAAGGAAACCTATCAACTACTTGCTAAGGACTACAAAAATGCCATCATTATGGCCAAGAGAGCCTATGTCGACTATTGCATAACCAAAGCACAATCCCAACCGAAGGAGCCAGAGATGCCAACTTGTGTAACCTGCTTCAAGAGGCTATGGATACCAAATTTAACAAGATTAAAGCTGGAATTATGCTAGCAAATAAAGCCAGAGTTGTGCCCAATGTTTCCAATCCTACACCCAAGAGTTGGAAATCAGAAGAGCTTTTCTCCTTCAAACCTATATGTGAAGCCGAACTCGCTCTAATCAGAGAAACTTAAGCCGTCAAACTGTAAGGGGGACGTCGGTCCTGCATTAGCCATTAAAGCATGCTCTGCTGCTTTGATTATTACGCTCTGCAGATCGGTGAATGAGTCTTTTAGAGACTGCTCTGTGGCAGCTTGTATCAAGCAATCCTGGGTCACACTGCTCTTAGAGAAGCCCAATCTCTCACCCAGAGACCAGTTACTGTAAACCTATTTCTAATCCCGCATTCTTGTTGAAGATTTTGGACAGGGTAGCGTACACCCAAGTGCTCTTGACATCCTTAACCAGACGCAATCTGGTTTTAGAGAAAAGCACGGCACAGAGACAGCTTTGCTGGATGTAAAATCTAGACTATCCTGATGCTACTAGAACTGTCTGCCGCCTTCGACCTGGTGGACCATGCAGCTTTGGTAGCGGGTGTCACGCCCTCGGCAGCCCGATGGGTTAAATCTTTTCTTGGGGGAACGACACTGGAGGGTGAGCAGTGATTTAGCAGATGCTAATCCTCTAGATTTAGCACAAGGAGTACCTCAGGGAGCTGGTCTCTCCCCTATCTGCTATAATATTTTTACTGTGCCATTCTTGGACTTTTTGGATCTCAACGGCATTGTGTTTACCAATTACGCCGATGACGCTCAATGTGTCATCCCACTCACTGGCATCTTTTCTGAAGATGAATCAACAGGATCTACGGCCTTATCCAAAATTGGATGGATACTAACGGCTTTTCGCTCAATACGAGCAAGACAGAGCTGATGCTTGTAGGAACAGAAAATAAAATTTGTAAGCTGAGGGACCGTATGATATGCATTACTTACCGTAAAAGCATTTCCGATGATTGTATCTGCCTAGATTCACATGCTGTGCATATAGTCCGACATCCAGTGGTCACCGCGGAGTATTGCATCTCGTCTTTGGAGAATCGAAAGGGGATGGCAACATGGGCGTTACTAAAACACTATCCGTGACGTGTAGTGTACCCAAAATCCCTCAAGAGTAGAGGTACCTCCAATTGTATTTTTTCTGCCGTGCCTATGACTAACGTGAGTACAGAAAAGAGAGAAAGTAGTAAGACGTCTATGTTCCTTCCAACCGAGCGGGGAGGAAGCGTGGGCGCATATGAATCTAAGCAGATACAATCTGCAGAAATGCTATTATGGTAAGTAATGCAGGTCTTCTGATGCTTGTTAATCTGCTTAGAATCCCATGCTGTGCATAGACTAGCAAGCAGTACCCGGAGTTGGAATGTGAGAAGGAACAGTAGAGAAACGAGGTCGTAGTACTGCTTGCCCAACCTGAGAATCAGACATAGAATGAGTGTCTAGGCAATGGTGTTTTTTCAAAGGTGTGTACAGAACTCCAGGTTGCCTCTTTGCAAATGGACTCTAGGGGAACATTTGCAATGAATGCTATGGCAGCCCCAGTGCCTCGAGTAGAATGTGCTCTAGGCTTGAAGGGCAGTTTTCACTTAGCAAGAGTGTAACAGAGTGTGATGCATTTGACAATCCATTTAGAGATAGATTTGGAGACAGCGACTCCCTCTCTACTTGCTGCCACTTAAACGAAAAACTGTTTTGTCTCTTAGTGGTTTAGTTCCTTCCATGTAAACATGACTGCCCTGCATACATCCAGTGTGTGCAGACTTCTTTCTCCCGTGTTTGAGGGGTTCTGGAAGAACGTTCGTAGTTCTATGGATTGGTTCACATGGAACTTTGAAATGAATTTAGGCGCAAAATAGGGCGAGTGCATATCTTTATGAACTGTTACAAAGGGGTCTAGGACAGAGCGCTTGTAGTTCACCGACTCTTCTAATGGAAGTAATGGCTATTAAAAAGGCAGTCTTGTAAGTGAGATCTTTAAAACTTGATTTATGCATGGGCTCGAAAGGAGAACCCAGAAGTCTTGTTAACACCACGTTTGGGTCCGATTCGGGAGCTGGGTTAGAAATGGGAGAGTAAATTCCCTTTACTCCCTTCATGAAAGCCTTAATAACGGGAATCTTCCACCACGACACCTTTTGTTGTGAGGTAGTGTAGGCTGAAAGAGCAGTTAAGTGAACTTTAAGCGAGTTAAAGACTATGCTCGAGTCAAGTAAATGAGTCCGGTACAAAACGATGTGAGTGGGAGAGCAGTCAATGGGTTTGATGCTCTTAGTGTTGCACCAGATAAAACGTTTCCACTTGCTAAAATAGCAATATCGCGTGTTAGGTTTTCTTGGCTCCCCGAGTATGTCCATTTACATTTGAGGGAGTTATAGGTGCACGAACTCTATGACCTCAGGAGCCAGGCCGCTAAGTTCAATGTTTGTGGGCATGGGTGAAGTGTTTACCCCTTGTCTTGCAACATGTTGTATGGGCAAGGCAGTTTCATTGGAGGAGATAGGGACATCTCCATCAGATGAGCGAACCAGGGTTGGCGGGCCCACATGGGGGCCACCGGCATCATTGTGACCGGTTCCTTGTGCATCTTGTGCTCCATCTTGTTGAGTAGGGGAGTTCCCTGACCATGTGATCCAGAGTCCGTTCCCTTTGGAATGGTTTTGGGGGTACCTGGAGGCATAATCTTGGCATTGGGCGTTCTCCAGAGTTGCGAACAAATCAATCTCTGGGAAGCCCCATTCTGTGAAAACGCTGGAGATGATGTCTTCGTGTAATCGCCATTCGTACTCCATGGGTAGTGAGAAATCTCTACTGAGTACATCTGCCAGAAGATGGAGTTCCCCTGGAACATGTTGTGACAGCAGAAACATTGTGTTTGAGAGCCCACTTCCAAATGTTCTGGGACAGTTTGGACAGCCTTAGAGAGCGAGTGCCTCCCTGTTTGTTCATATAATACATGGCCGTGGTGCTGTCTGTGAGGATCAGGAATGTCTTTCCTTACAATTGTATCTGAAAGGTCTTCAGCGCTTTGAAAACTGCTAACAGCTCCAACAGGTTTATGTGGTTAGATGCTAAGTCGGACGACCAAACTCTGTGCACTGTCTGTTGAAGCAGGTGAGCTCCCCACCCTGTGAGGTGCGTCTGATGTCAAGAGTGGCTTCTACTGCGGGGGCGGTGAAGGATATCCCTTTTAGGACGTTTTCCCTTCACCACCACAGCAGCGAGTGAACGATGGCTGGCGAGACAACCACTAAATCGTCCCATTGTCCGCTGGCCTGACACCATCGTCTGTTGAGCCACTCTTGTACTGGACGCATGCGCAAGTGCGCGGGAGGAACCAAATAAATGCACAACGCCATCATTCCTAACAATTGCATAGCTTTGCGTACCGTCACCTCTCGACTGGCTACATGTTGAGGAATTTGAAACACCATGTTTTGAACCCTCTCGTTGGAGGGGAAGACAAGGCCGTCCTTTGTTCGAATTAGAACCCCTAAGAATTGTTTGACCTGACTGGGGTCTAAGCTGGATTTCTTCCCGTTGGAGAATCCCAGGCTGAATAAAAGGTCTATAGTGTCTTGGGTATTTGACAGACATGTTTCATAGAAGTCCCCTGTTATGAGCCAGTCGTCGAGGTAATGATAAACCGGGATGGATTGCCTGCGCAGGTGTGCTGCTGCCACTGCTAGTACCTTTGTAAATACCCTTGGTGCGGAGGCTATGCCAAAGGGCAGTAGCTTGAATTGATAATGTTTGTTTTGTATCATGAATCCGAGGTATTTTCTGCACGCCGGCAACATTGAAATATGAAAGTATGCATCTTTCATGTCCAGTGTTGCCATGTGATCTCCCTGTGTGAGCAGTGGAATTACTTCCTGCAGAGTGACCATGCATAGCTTTTGTGGCTTTTATGAATTTGTTCGCTGGGCGCAGATCTAATACAGGGCGCATGGTGAGATCCTTTTTGGGTACAAGGAAGTACACTGAATAAATACTTTTGTTTACCTGTGGAAGAGGTACGGCCTCTATGGCTCCCTTTTCTTGTAATATCTCAACTTCCTGAAGGATACGCAGAAGGTCTGGCGTCAGTCGTCTTGCACGTGGAGGCCTGAACTTTGGGGACCAGCAGAACTCTACATTACCCATGGGCCACGGTCTATAGTACCCACTGGTCTGTAGTTATTCCCCCTGAAGGAACGAGGTTAGCCGGCCCACCGACCGGTGAGGCATGGGAGGGGAGGGGACCCGGATCTTCTGGTCATTTTGAACCCGAAGCCAGGAAGCCTCTGGGGGTAGAGTTCCGGCCCCTTCCTTTCCAACAACACTGACCCCTTTGGGGATACAGGGTGGTGTATCTGCTGGTTCCTTGTGGAGAGGACCAATTATTTCCCGAGGTGTAATGGTTTTGAGGGAAGCGTTGGCCACGAAAAAAGTGTTCGGACCCAGTTCCTCGCCTTGTGGAGGGCTTTTGTTTGATTTGATCTAGCTTCTCAAGGGTGTCGTGCTCCTTCTTTGCAGTCTCGAGAGCTTAGTCGACTGCTCTCCCAAATAGGTTGGATTCTTCCAACGGTTTATTAATAGGCGACGCTTGAGTTTCTGGTTTGAACCCAGTTTCTTAGCCATGCTTGTCTCCTTAGGAGAGTGCCTTGAGCCAAAGATCGACGCGCTGTCTCAGCGGAAACCAAAGTGTTTTGAGGTTTACTTGTCTCCCCTCGGCTACAGTGGACAGGAGACGTCCGTAGCGGTTCAGGAACCTCCTTGCAGGCCTTCCAGTAACATGGCCCATTGAGCGTCCGCGTAGCTGGCTAACAAAGTAGCATTGTTAGCAATGCGCATAGAAAAAGCTGCTGCAGCTGTAACCCTCTTTCCAAAGGCGTAGAGTTTTTTTTAACACTCCTTGTCAGGGGGGTGCCTCCCCGGTTGACGGGGGAACCCCTGCCCTTTTCCTGGTAGAGCTAACCACCAGTGAGACTGGGGTGGAGTGACCTCTGATGTAAATGGGATCAAAAGAGAGGGTGGTTGGGGGGGCGAAATAGCTTTTCTATTCTTGGATTAACTGCTCTTGTAAGGGCAGGTGTTAGTAGCGAGGTAGCCAGTCGTTTTTTAATTAAGTTTAGAAGAGGAATAGCCTGGCTGGCCGGCAGTTTCTCTTTAAGAATGTCCTCTACAAAGTCAGCCTCAGGAACAGTTTCGTCGGTGGCGATCTTGAAATGTTCTGCTGCTTTGCGCACCATGGCGCTGAACGTCATTTGATCGTCCACTGGCGAGGGCCATCTAGTGGGAGTGGTTTGCGGGGAATCTAAACACAGGGCATCAGGATCTGGTGAAGGATCAAGAGACTGCCAAGGCTGAGGGTCACCCATATCAGGGTTTCCCCCCCCCACCCCTCTATGGGGGCATGCATATTCTCAGGGGACTCATCATCCTGAGTGCAAAGGTCTGCAGGGACTTTCTCCTGAGTGAATTCGTAGGTGTACACATCCTGAGAGGTATCAAAGAGACTTTGAAATGTTGCTACAGGGAGCACAAGGCCCTCTTCCCTCTGTCTTTTGGGGCTGGATTGCTCTGAGAGGGTTACAAACCTGTCAAGCCTCTCCATACAGCCCTCAGATTTTTCCCTCGTCCAAACAGAAGACGCAGAGGGGCCTACAAGTGGAAAGGGCTCTTCTACACGATCCTCTGACGCCAAACTGAGATGTTTGTTTCAATGTTGAAGAAGTACAGTCATCGCCAACCGAAAACTCTTTTCGGGGGACCGACAGAGGTTGCATGTTCCTGTGCTTCTCCTTCGCGAAGGGTTGCAGTATTTCCTTTAGGCTATTCTTGGATTTTGACGAATCCTTGGGCTTTCCCGGTGGCGTCTGCAAATCCCCTGACTGACGCTTCTGAGCGTCTACCGAAACAATTCTCGCAATGCTTTCGGCAACGTCCTCCGCAGTAGGTAAGACGCATAGCCTGGGCCTGCGGTTGTATAGTCTTTGGCAGAACCGGGGCCTTGTTGTCGGCGGATGCCTTCTTACGATGAGTCTCGACGGTTCTTGGAATATTGGGGTAGCGCCCTTCAATTTAGAGTGCCCGGTCGCTAGGCACATATGTGGCTATGGAGAAGGCTGCCAATCCTGACAGTCGGCGGGCACAGCCGAAACTTCCAGTGTGCCCGCTGGTGCTGTGGTCTTCTTCGACTTTGTCGAAGACTGGCCAGGGGTTGTGCGTTCAGTGAGTGGAGTGTGTTCGCCTTTGGCACAGGGGTGTACAGTCCCCATAGCAGTGCCTGAGCCGTGCCTGAGCCGTGCCTGAGCCGTGCCTGGAGGGGGTGGGAAGACGACCCAGTGCAGGAGCGCCCCCGAAAGGTCAACGAAATCTGAGTCAGAGGTCTGTTCGTCACTGAGGCCCTCGTCGCATTCGGCGGTTGTGGCAGTGGGAGAACTCTACTCTGCCTTCGACATCCCATAGGACGCCCACCGCTAGACACGGCGCTCCTTCAATGCCTTCGGACGGAGGAGCTTGCAAGCCGCACATTTTTCGTCATGATCGAGGGGCAAGCAATGGTTACACCGTAAATTCCCCTCTCTCCAAGGAAATTTGCCTTTGCAAATGGGGCAAAACCTAAATGGAGTCCTCTCCATAGCTGAGGATAGGGAAAGTGACGATTACCAGAGAGGAAAGAGGGAGGAAAGGGAAAGGCATTCTCAGATTTTACAGAAATGTCCACCCCGACCCCACTCCCTACTGTGGAGGCCGGCTAGAAGGCCCGGCCACGTGGTCAGCAGCGCCGATTGGATCACCGTCTGTCGAAGGTCCGTGGAGGTTTCGGTGGATATCAGGAACAGCCGTCGATATGAAGGACCGTCAGGGTGATCTGGAATAATAATATATTATATTCGACCAAAGGTCGATGGAACAATTAGCAATGTCTCTGGACGAGCTCTGCATAAGGCTACCAGTATGCTGGGTGGAAAAAAGCCACCTGAGGGACCTCGACGCATAAGGGATTTTGGGTACACTACATGTTACGTTAGGGATAGTGTTAGACACGCCCATGTCTACGTCCCCTTTCGATTCTCGAAAGACAAGATGCAATACTCTGCGGTGACCACTGGATGTCGGACTATATGCATGTGATTCTAAGAAGATTAACAAGCATCAGAAACACAATTCCTGATTGCACTACTGAATCTAAAAAGAAGGTTAAGACATTGGGGGTTTATCTGGACAGTAGTCTGAATATGAAGGCACAGGTCAGCAGTCTTGTTGCATCCTCAGCCTATTATATTAAACTTCAGTCTCATGCCCGACCTTTCCTTTCTCTGATAAGTAGGGAAGCTTTAGTGTGTGCATTAATTAGCTCAAGAATGGACTATTGTAGCAGCCTCCTGACTGGTCTACCCAACTGCCAGATTAATAGACTCCAAGTGATGCAGAATAATGCCGTCAGTCATTGAGGGCCGAAATAGAAGTGACCATATTTCAGACGCAAGAAGGGACTTACGCTGGCTTCCAATCAAGGAGGGACTCCGCTTTCAGCTAATGGTGATGACCTTTAATTGCTTGAAAAACTCTGGTCCATCTTATCTCAAGGACGACCTGGTTCCAAAAGCTAGCAATTACAACTTTAGATCTTACAAATGCTCCTCTTTAAAGACTCACGTCTGTCGGTTGACACATGCCAAAAATGTAGCCTTTTTTTCGGTAGCACCAGCTTTCTGGAATGGACTTCCATTTAACCTGAGAGAAGAATCTTCCATTAGGGTATTTAGAAAAGGACTGAATACCCTTCTGTTTAACTAATAGTACCTCCAGATCCATCCGACATTCTGCTGTGTCAATATGTTAAGACTCTCCACTGTCTATGTTCTGTATGTCTAAGCGCCCTTATGCAACCCGGGTCAGTGGCCACGCTATGTATAAATTATTGCAGGAATGAAAGCCAAATACATACTATGGGATTGAGCACATATATGCACTTAAATGTAGTGCAAGTAGTCCCTAACGGCCCAGTTAGCCCATTGCGATCTCCCACTGGAAAGGAATGTGTGAGAAACCTGAGGGTATTCTCCCAGTAAGACCGCGAGAATCCCTTACTCAGGTGGCCAGGAGACAGCCATCACTGTTGGATCCAGTTCCTGGGGGTGGACTAGTGGGGGAGGATCACCTGGGTTGGGGAACCCGGCGTTATACTAGGGGCAATACCCAGGGTGAGACGCGGTATGTTACAGAGGCATAAGACGAGGAGGGGGGCGATCCCCGAGACCTTTGTGGCCTGTGCCACACGGGCCACATTTCTCCCATAAAATCTCCAGTAGCAAAATTTACCAATCCCCTTCCATCTGGTAAATCACCTAGGAGAACAAACCCTATTAAATTGGAAAACCACGTCTCCCAGAAACCCTGCTTTCCTGCTTTCTACTCAACAACTCTCAACCATTCTTCTCCACATCCTTCTGATAATTCTTGCGCGAAAACACTCAATTTACCCTGACAACACACTACCGGTCCCAGAATCCCCTGTGTTAATTTCACAATCCCAGTTATTCCTGCGTGCCTCACAAATCCCCAACAATCATTTTCCACATTTCCTGTCAAATGTAACCTGCCCTTCCGAGAACCCCTCAAACCCTAATACAAGGGTTTTTATTCCATGTAACACCCCTCTCCCTTTCGACCCTGCAGAATACCTGGAAACTCTCCCACCTTCCTTTTCTGACACAAGACCTTTTTCCAGACATAACACTAGAACTGTTTACCAGGCATGTCCCGATACAAGGGTTAGGCAGAGTCAGCCAATGGATCATAATCACTCACACCCGACGGCCTTCCCTTTCCCCACAGGGATAAAAAGTGGAGCGAGAGAGCACAGGACGAGCAAGGAGAGTACAGCAGACAGCACAACAAGACTGCTTCCACGCGGCAGTTCAAGAGAAGAAGGGGGCAGAATCAAGAGGGTGGCAAGGAGAGAAGTGACCTTGCACTTTTCGTCCCAGGCCCACGGAACCTTCGTAGAAGGGAGCCCAAGACTGCGAACAATAGCATCAGTGTCCTGCAGCAGATGTCAACAGCACATGGGCCAAGCCTGTACCGATAAGCAGGAGCGAGGGAAGCTCCTGCCCCCATGGTTCCGGCCTCGACTCCAGAGAAGCCAAAAGCCAAGCGGTTTCACACAGCCGGTGAGTCGAGGGGAGAACCGAAAGAGAACCAGGCTGTGATGAGTGAGAATCGCAAAGTGGCAAGTATTGAACCAAAGCTGATGAACTTTGAATGAGCTGTAAAAAAGTGTGAAGGGGAGACCGGCGGCAGAGTGAAAACGGTACCATGCAAGTGCTAACTCGAGAGAGACTGGTCGAGCCCCATATGGGAGAAACTACAAGAACCAGAAGGCTGTAGGAAGGCCAGCGAAATAGGTCAAAGTAGTCATACAGAATCGGGTAAAGAAAGTAAACATTGAAAGTAAGGAGGGGTTGGCGCCCAGAAGAGGGAGACCCAGGGGTGAACTGATCACCCACTGAACATTGGAAACAAACTTAAAGGAACTTTTGATTGTTATTTGAACACATCAGGCCCCAAAGGCAAGAGACTTTCTAAGGAGACGAGACTTGGGCAATGACGGTCCTGAGAACCAATAATGGAATTGTCATCTCGTGCTGGAGAGGCCCGAGACTGTACTGTGCTCCGAGTTCCCATCCTACCCATGTGCAAAATGTGGGGAAGGGAGACCCAAGCCACAGCATCCAGACATTATTTGGGAACACTTCTTTCTTTTCTTGGGAACTATCCCACACCCCTTTTTGTATTAGTTGTGAGGTTTGGCAATAGTTTTCGTATTATAGGCCTTTATTTTGACAACGCCACTAGGACTGCCTTATTTTTCATTTGATTGTCAAAGCTTGCTCCCATCTTCGATTTAGGTTTAAACTAGGCATTTTTCCAACCTGCATACAACATTCATTGTTCAATAACCACAATTGAACTGTGATCCCTTGTGTCAGTCTAATCCATTGTCACCATGAATATCTCACAAGTGTCAGTCGGTTGGCAAACTGTGCCCACATCAGGCATATCCAAACAGATGTCTGACGATGTGAAAATGGTACGATCAAAGTGGGAAGCAGTTGACAATTACACGGCACTGAGGACAAGCAGGAAGACTAGAGTTTTTAAGCTTGAATACCCAAATGCGCTGGCTTGACTAGCTAGAAAAATCCTTGAGGTGACTAACTGGGTGGCTGAATATTGGTACTCAAATATCGGGCATTATTAGTATGAATGCGGTTGTTCGATGGGCTCAATTGTGCCCTTGAAGCATTGAGTCTTGTTTGAGTATGGGAATGGGTACGGACACCAAATCCAGCCACAGTAGGTTCATCCTGGGACAGTTGGGGATGAAAAGAACAGCGTGTATGAGAGGCTGAAAGAGGAAGGTAAAAAGGAGGTGCAACAGCTGTGTGCCAAACGTAACTGGCTACCATTGAAAAATAGGCGGAGCCATACGAGTGATCTTGTGTGCTGCACTCTTACTGAGGAGTGATTGCTCTGTGTGGTGGGAATTTTTATTATAGTGGGAAAGTTTAGAAGCAGGACAGTAATCCTACCCAAAAAAAGAGTGTTTGGGATTCACACAAACTAATTTGTTCCAGAAATGGCACAACAAACCTTTCACACAGGCAAGCGAAATAGCAAAAACGCTCTAAAAGCATAGGTGCCAGCGATTGCATTAAAAAACAATTTAATGTGAACATAATCAGATCCCTAGACCAGGCACTTCGCCAGCAACAGGAAAATGGGTGGTGCGAATTACACGTTGAGGAAAAAAAACATCGGAATTGTGGCACTTAAGTGAGATTAAGGGGCTGATACATTCAGAATTGTGCTCCCACTTGTTCCTCTAGGTACACCACTGCAAGCGGATGCTCAGTGGGTCGCTCTTATTCTGGGCACGCCAAATGCCTGCTTTATGCTGTTTGACTTTCGGGCTTAATGGAAACTATTTTATTACTTAAAGTTGTTATGTACACAAAATGCTGCAGGATTCCATTATGCAGCCCTCCCTCTCGACTATAGCAGTATATGCTATCAATGCTACTGCGTTTTTATTGGTGTGGGTCAAGGCACTTTTTTTAAAACACAGTTTGGGACTCCTATTTAACCAGGCGAGGCACAAATTGCAATCATTGGTTGGGTGTGCAATTGTCACAAAGGGGACACAGCTGCAAGTTTGCACACAGTGGGGCAAGTCCTATGGAGAGCTGGTGTACATCCAACCTTTACTAGTGCGCCTCATAAAAAGTCACCCTGCTTACATTTGGCCTCTAGTTCTAGCTTTGTGGCAAGTGTGTGAGTGCACATAAGTACAACTTTGCAATCTGGCACAGGCTTAAGCACAGGCTGAGTACACATTACAGTTGTAGTTTTCAACTTAGAATATTTTGGGAAATTGTGAGCAGGTGTCATATTGCACAAGCTAATTTTCTCGGTTGTGGCGGACAGCAGGTGTTGCTTTGGCTATTTTTTTTTTAACACGGTGCTGAGGTGCATTACCCTACGTTAGGGTCATGGTGGTTTACTTAAAAATAGAATTTGTTTTATAGATGTTCGTAAGCAGTCAGTTAGTAAAGGCAAGGAGCTTTAATCAATTGCAGGTCCTTGGTATATGTAGCTGTTGTTGCCTTGTCAGTTAAGTGTGCTTCTGAATTTCCTTTTGTGTGGAGGGGTGAAGGTGTTTAATTAGGTCTTTGGAAAATGAGAATCGGCATTCTACTTTGATTAGTGTGTATGCAATTTGGAGGATGAATAGAAAGTTGAGCGAGAGTTCCTGTAGAGAGGTCATAATATTTTGGTACACCATTGGTCGCTGCATGAAGAACTTGTATTCCCAAATTGATGGGAATACAGGTTAACCACAATGAAAAAACTGCATATGCCATATTAAGAGTAGCATCATTGTATGGGAGTATAACAACTCCCTCCAGAACAGTGAACAATGAAAAGTTGAAAATAACCACTCCTTACCTGGCAATGGTGGACATCCACTTCCAGAAAGACCGCCTGTACGTATTTATTACTGAGTGTATTAAAAGCAGGCGCTATCCTTAAACAGGGTGGGCAGCTGGAAAAGAAAAAAAAAAGTCACTTGCCTTGTGAAGGTTTGTGCATGGCTTTACAAGTGAGTAGACAACAAATGCATTCAATCCTTGAAGGAAGCTAAGAGGGTGCGTAGGTGAGAGGTGGAGGGGATTTGGAAGGATGCCTTGAGAATGCATGGAAATCTAGGGTAAGACTCATATGGGGTGGGGGAAACTCGTTGAAAGATCCTCGTTTCAAGAAAACTCGTTGAAAGATTTCATTAATATGGGGGGGCTGGGCATTTACCGATTGGGCAGGATGTGTACATAGTTCAATATTATATTTTATACAGTGCTTTATTCCCGACAACTCCTGCTTCTATTACTGTCACAAATAGAAAGAAACAGAATAGGGACTAGTACAGGAGCAAGTTTTATTTGGAAAGTTTTTAAAAGGGACTGGATGAAAATAGATCAAAAAGAAAATAGGGTTAGCCCACTGGCATGGCGACTGAAGTGTTTTACAAAATATTATTAGGGAATTTATTGAGCGCGGACCTTGCTTCGGGAATCAACAGAGCGCTTTACAATCATATGGGGGAAGAACATAGTGGGGGGGGGGGGTTGAGGGGATGGGGATGACAGAGAAAAAAAAGTAACAGGGACCTAACAGGGAAGGGCGAGAGTGTGGGAAATTAGCATTAAGGGATCTACAAGCAAGGGAAGGGGGGGGGGTGGAGACAGCGGTGAGCAGATCATTGAGCGTCAGGTAGGATGGAGAGCAGTGCTCCAGATAAGATTTGGAAGTGGGATTATTTTACTCCCTATTTTTTTTAAGTTGGGAGTAAAATAAAATGTAATTCCCAATGAGAGTATTTTATAAGCAAGTAAAAATATGTTTCAACTGAAAAACTGATTTCTTGTGTTATGGTTATGTCCTTGCAAAATAAAAGATACAGGTTTATTTCTGCCAATCAGCCAGTTAAAGTCGTTTCTTCCTGTGGTACTACGTGCACTACTGGTCCAAACATACCCATGGAGCTGTGAGGGTTAAAGCAGGGGTGCAGGATTCTACATGTTTGTTTCCCATTTTTTATTGGTATGTTTATCCCTTTAAATGCCAGCGACGAGCCGGCTCGTCGGTAAAAAACGCTCCAGGTTGCCACCGACGAGCCGGCTCGTCGGTGGCACTTAAGGGGTTGAGGGGGGGAATGCTGGCGGGTTTGGGCGGTGAATACCGCGATTTTAAAAAAAACCCATTGGCACTGGGGGGGAACCTCAATGGCACTTAAGAGGTTAAACCCTATTTTTATTTTTTGGCAGTATTTGCCCATTTTTTCCAGGAGTAAAAGTGGCTGATACACTTACCTGTAGGGTTGGTGGGGAGTGCAAGGCGTTAGGACTGATTTTCTATGTTTTCAATACTCTGCCCTGGGGGACAAATGTACAGAAGGCCAACCTAGTATAGTGACAGGGACAACTCAGGGAGCTGTAACCAAACCAGTGCAAGGTAGCAAGGCAAGTGGTCCAGGCCAAGTCTCAAGAGGTGGTGAGCTTGTAAGGGGTCCTAAATGAAGACAGTGCGAAGTCAGGTATTACACTTAAGACAATCAAGTTATAGAAATACGTATTTATTTATGACCATATAACACTGAGAAAAATGACTTAACAGGTAATATCACACAACTCTAAATAATGGATAGATATGTACAATCACTGGATTAGAGCAAAATACATATAGAAACCCCAATAAAGGAAGTGAAACATTAGTATAATAACTACAGGTCAGATATACAATACCAAGTCCATCCCTAAGATTTATGGGACCTTGTGCCCAAACATTCAACAATGTGCCATATAGTTTTATGAGGCTGCAAAAATAATGAAGGTTTCTGGGGTCCAATGAACAGTTCCAAGTGGTAGAGGACAAGTTGTTCTAACAAACGTGTCCCCAACTTTCAAAGTGCTTCCACGAACCAGCAATGGCAAAGCCAAACTATTTCAAAAGTTTATAAAAGTTATCAAAACTTTGAAGAGGGAGTTAGGGGTTAAGGTAAGTATCACTACAAATCACCCCCCCCCCGCCCGTATTCGGGTTCTTTGTATGGACTTGGTAGGTCTGCTGAAGAGGGTTCAAGGTAGCTTTTCCCACCGTCAGATTCATCGCTTGATGCCCAGGAGGTGCAGGTTCAAGCACTCTGGTCGGCGACCAATGCAGGTGCAAGGTCTTCCAGGTGATAAATACAAAAAAGAACCCTATGCAGGGCCCCTCTCAGGACAGTACTTGATGCAAGTAAGCAGTTTGGGACGACGGCCACAGATGCATGGTGACGCAAGAGAATTCACTTGCCACGATCACACTTTGCCTCCTATATCGGGTCCCCTTGATGCCAGGACCACGAGATTTCACAGAGTCGTCTTATTCCCACAAGCGGAGGATCCACCAAGTTTCAGACCTCACCCCGGAACTACAGCATCTACAGCATGGTAGCCCAAACTGTAGCTGTTCAGCCAATGGGTGATCTACGAAGAAGAGCCTTTGGCTTTGCCCCTTGGACTCCGAGCCAATGTCGAGGATGGATATTCCCTCCACACCAAGGGCCGCAGCTCATTGGCAGGACTGCTGGAGATCTTCCACAAGACAAGGCTCTACCAGGACAGCAGCAGAAGTTGGTCGCCAGGCCTTCTTCCAACGGGTCTCTGATCCCCCTCGCTGGTCTTGCAGCTGGACAGGATTCTTGGCCCCTTGGGTTTCTCCCAGGATCTCCCTAAATGTTGGTGGTCCCTCATTCAAACTCTGTTACTTGGGGTGACAGATGCTTTTTCCATGCAGGGCCTAAGGCCTTGAATGCCCTTCCGTATGACCTCCGCAAAGATAAATCTTTTCTGGAGTTAAGGAAAAAAATGAAAACGTATCCCTTTATTTAAGATATAGCAGCTTATTCTGGTAATTTCCCTTGCATTCTTATCTGCGCCCAGATGCAATCTTTTGCCCGGTTTCTGTTCGGGATATGTGCTATATAAATTGCCAAATACAATACACAGCGCAGTGTGCCGCCACAGGGTAAGTATGGGGGTGGGAGGGGAAGCAGGTTATCGGAAATGGCCATGGGAGGGGAAAACTGAAAGTTGTTAGCGAACAAATAACTTTCGGTTTCTTCTCCCACTGTCATTTTGGATGCAAACAAAAATTTGCAGAGTCCTTGAAGAAGTCTTGCTGCAGTATGCAGGACACTGCAGGACACATTTCAGGTGTGCCAATGTAGTCCCCCGAAGGCCTTCCAAAAGGACACTGCCACCATCCAGGTGGGAGAGGACCAAGGCATGGACAGCGGATCTAAAGTGCTTTTCTGGGATAAGGGCTTGATTTTCTTCAATAAAGAAAGTTGGTACCAGGCTGTTTACACCTTCATTGCTATGTGTGGTTTAAACCTGAGGTGCCCATCAATGTTGAACCTAAGGGACTTGGTCAGCTGGAGTGGTTATCCCTCAAGGTTCATAGCAGAAAGCCAGGTCTGGATGTCTGGGTATTCGGTGTTGTTGGTCAGCAGTAGGAATTCAGGTTTGGATGGGCTGAGCTTCAGGAAAGCACTGGACATCCAGGACTGGACCAATGTGAGGCAGGCCTTAAGGCTGTGGATGTCTACCATGGAGGAGATCTTGAGGTAGATGTGGGCGTCATCGAAAGTATCCCCACCCCAAATGTCCCACAGAGGAGTAGTATGAAATGCTCCCAACTCGATTGGTGTCTTGCCAGACTCTCAGGCAGGGCTGCAAGATGTTTTATAGATGGGAATACAACTCAGAAGCAAATCTTAGCAGAATAGTGCCGAGAATGTGGATTAACCAATATTCAGTGAAGGACAGCAGCAAAAGGAATGACGGCCCAAAGTCAAAACCCTATTCTAGTTTCAAACACTAAATGGAGGCATTGGATTAGACCAAGATTCATTCAGTATTCCTCAAGTGGGGCTGATGTGTGGCCTACACAGCTGGGGGCTATAACATGAAAGGATATGGGTCTAAGCAAAACAATGAGGAAGGCCAATTCACCAATTATTCACTGAAAGGACCCTAGTCCAACTGACGTGGAAGTCCCAAGTCCATCCTTAATCGAATAGGTTTTGCAGGTCATTCACAGTCTCAGGGTCTTTGTGTTCTTTCCGTCATGCTCATTTTACAAATACAGTGCCCTCTGGGATGGTGTCTTGAAATGGGGAAGCGTTTCCCAGAATTTACCAGGACAAGACCTGCCTAGGTCCCCTCCTGCCCCAATTAATTTATTTGGATAAGGCTGGTATCCAACCGGGTACTTTGGAGGAGGATTTACTTACACCATGTCCGCTCCACATGCGTTTCAAGCATTAGTAAGACTGTCTAGAGTAGCAGACGTCAGACGAATATAAGATAACAAACGGCCACACAGACAATATACCTTTATCTGGATCTACCAGTGAAATGTAAAGAACAGGCCGTTCCAACAGTTGATCAGGAGAAAAGAGGAACCCGGACAGCAACCACGTATCAGCAAGACAGACACCACAGTTGCACTCAAAACAATCCACCCTGGTCAAAGTAGTGCACCTACATGGTCTCTTGCTATTACAAGTTCCGGTTCTCCCTGGGTGAAGAGTTCATGGGCCAGGAACCTGCCCGATGGAATTTTACGATATCCTGTGCAACAAGTCCACAGGGACCCAACCACACCGGCACGAGGCAGCCCTTAAAGAAAGGCGAGAGCCTTATGAGGAGACCCGGAGAAGCAGGGCGAGACAAAACTCCCGGACAGCAGCAGGAGAAAATCAGATCCCAGGAAAAAGATGGGTACCAGAACATTCCAGCAAAGGAGTCATCCCAAAACATCCCAGGCAAGACAAACGCACATTCACTTGTTCAGAACACCCACATAAGAATAACCTGAACGGCAGATTAAAAAAAAAAAAAAGGAGTCCTAAAGCAGGTCCGGTAAGCAATGTCAGGTTGAAACATACCAAAAACCAAACGTTGGCCCAAAAAGGGAAATCCAAAACAAGATCCAGTAGAAAGTTAAGGTCAAGACCCTATCCTGCACTTCTGCTCCATGACAAGTGCCACAACAAGGGTTCGAGAACTGTAATAAGCATGGGTACACCATGGAGTCTGGAGGGGATTCATTGCATGGGAGCCGATATTACAGGGTTTGAAATTGCCATGAGTGCAAGCTATTTATTAACATTTGTAGAGCGCACAGCAGCCCGGGGACATCGTGGCGCTTGTTACAGACAACTTTCTTAGTTAACAATAGAAAAAACATGCTTAGTTACAGAATAGAAGTACAAGCTTATTTACAAACAGAGAACGGGGGAGGTGGTGGGTGGTACAGAGGAGGACGGGTTAGTTGAAGAGTGGTTTTTAACACTTTACAGAAGGCTGAGAGGAAGGTGTCAGCTCTGAGGGAGTTTGGTAGAGCATTCCACAATTTAGGTGCTATGTGAGGGAAGCCGATACCCACCCACCTTGGCTCTTTTGATGGACGGGATGCGTAATTGGTTAGTGTGGAAAGTTCTTTTCGGGCGTGATGAGGTGGCTCTGATAATAGTCTCAGAGGTAGGGTGGGGCTGTGAGTGCAAGGTATTTGTGCGCTATGGTGAGGTCTTGAAGGTAATGCGTTCCTTAACGGGGAGCCAGTGAGCAGCTCTCCTCATGTATTTGCCCAGGAGAGCTGCAGCTTTTATGGGCTAGTGATGCTTTTGTGTGTTTGAACCAGGAAGCAGGTGAGGCTGTCTGGGGCTACTACACATCTGTGGTACCAGAATGTGTGGGTGTGTGTGGCATTAGTGAAACCAATAGTTGTTCCCGATTGGATAACTACTGGCTGTTTGAATGGTGCAGATCCTTACCATTGATAGGCTTGGACTGGCTTCCAGGCTGGATTTTGGATAAGAAGAGGAGTCCTGCAGCCATTTTTTCAGATCGGCGTTGGAGTCAAAAATCTCTCGTAGAAGAACAGCCGACTAAAGATCCAACTCCCCAAAAGGCCTGCCATCCCTTTCTGCGCCTAGCCCTGTGAAGCCCTGTAAGACTACCTGATCTACAAAGACTCTATGCGGTGGTTCAACCCATGGACAGGTGGGACCAATCAGTCTCTGTGTTCTCGAAGATCCAGCAATCCTAAGACTTCAGAAGGGTCCTTGGCCCACCTAGTGGACTGTCCAGCTCTCCAGTGGGCTACCGCACTAGAACAGTCACTGCTCCGCGTTTGCAGCCAGAATTCTGGTGGTCACCAGCTTGTGGTACAAGTTGCCTTCCTGCTGAATGTCAGCGTCCGAGCATCAAGGGATATTGTCCTGGAAGGACATCTCAAACCGCGACTGAAAGGATGCCTGCCCTAGTCTGTGTGCAGTGGCCATCGCTGGAAACCATCCTGTGAAGTGTCCTGAAGGGCTGATTTCACCCAAAAGATTTCCCCCCGACAGGCCGCTTTCATCGAAAGGTGGCCTGTCGGGGACTGCGCATGAGTTTATTGCACAGTGTAAGAAACAGGAAGCGGCAGCGGAGAGGGGCCGACTGAGGTAAGGACAGGGATGGGGAGGGGAGAAGAGGTGGGGAGCGTTTCTCGCATTAGGGAACGGTGGGAAGAGGGGTGCGACAATGAAAGATGATTCACCACAGCGCTGACATCGAAACCCGAGCAAACGGGTTTCGATGAAGTCAGCCAACAGTGAATCATCGTAGATCTGCCCTGACGAGGGCTGCATCAGTGAATCTTGCATTTCTCCAACTCTAAGGGTTGCACTCTGCTGCTGGACCCAACCAGACAAATCTTTGCACACGCAGCTCCTGGGCACCTCTCACCAGAAAGAACAGCGGGAAATCCCACCTCTATCGACCCCCAATCGAACCCATCCAGTCACCTGGGAAATGAGAGTCAGGGGGTGTACATAAATTCAAAGGATTTGGCGCCCCCTGTCCTCCATAGGATAACATTGCATTGGGGGGAGTGTTTGGAAGTGCCTGTTGGCTGGAGAGACTGCTATTCCTACAAACTCCACGTGTTTTCTAAGAATCACGTGACTTGGCTATTAGCCCCTCCTTCTTACCCAGCATCCCTACTTAAGGCACGGGCCGCGCGCACTGGGGAAGTGCTTGGAAGTGCCCGTCGACTGGAGAGACTGCAATTCCTACAAACTACACGTGTTTTCTAAGAATCACGGTACGGGACTTTATTGTGAAGCTGGATTAGAATACAACTTGTAAAGACTACAATGAATCAACCAAAGAACTATTTATTTATATTTGTCCCCTTTATTCCCTTTTCCAGTGACTTGGCTATTAGCCCCTCCTTCTTACCCAGCATCCCTACTTAAGGCAATGGCCGCGCACGCATTGGGGAAGTGCTTGGAAGTGCCTGTCGGCCGTCAGTGTGAGGTGGGAGGCTTTGATATTACGAGCACAATGAAGCACTAAAACTCGTAGGTGCTTCTTGTCTCTGAGCTCTTTGTCTTCTTGTAGTTAAGATCTAACTAAATATTAATACTACCAACAGAGTACTTGTGAGCCCCTGAAACAATGGTATTGACATTAAAATCAGGAATGTCTGCACGAGCCGAAATTATGGCCGAAATCATGGCGTATTGTAAAGAGGTGATATCTACACCAAAATCGTCCTCGCGAACCATACACCTGGCGAGAATATCAAAATCCACTAGCAAGCAGCGTGGATGCTCTTCAATGACTGATATAAGGACATTTTGTGCAGTTGGTGGGAAGGAAACAAGGGGAGAAAAAACGGCCGTTGTTGATCCCTCCCCCCCATGAGCTCTCCAGGTGTGCTTTTGCCTAAGGAAGCGATAAAGACTTCTGCGGCGCTAAATAAATTACCCATTAACCTATGCACGCCTCCTGACCCCTTGGCGGCGGCCGGAGACCTAGATTTAACCACACAATTAGCGATTAATGCAGATAGGATAATCGCTGGTTCCGGCGTAAATATAGAACCCAAGACGTCTGTTCCTGCGAGTAATTTTAATCAGAAGGAACTTGTTTGGAAAAGGCAAATCCGGTGAATCATCAGGAGCCGGATACAACAGACCCCAGAGGGGCGGAGAGTCCAAGGGGGAGTATTATATCGATCCCATGTGAATCTGGTACTCATAACAGATCATCAAGAGGTAAATTCACCGATATGTGATCACTCACAATCTACGATGATGTTTTCTCCTACTGCTAAAAACGCTTCAGTTTTTTCCTGTTCGTTCATTCATCCCACCCTGCGACGAAACAATATAGACCCGAATGACAGACCCCATTCAGCACTGGGTCATTTTGTAATAGGAATGGAAACGTCGCTTCAGACCATGAATGCTGCTCTGTTTTCCCTTACGAGATTATGTGACACCCTTGACACCAAGATAAATGCCCAACATATGATCATAGTCCAATTGTTGCATGAAATAAACTCTAAACAGAAGCAATGTCAAAACTGTGAGAAGCAGCCTGAAGCTTTGATTATGGATGATGCAAATGCTTTTAACAGGGAAGTAAGACCATCCGATTGTGATGAAGTCTTGCCGATTGACTGTACACAAAAACAAACAAGAGGTCTTACAACGAAAATGTAAAAACAAGGTCGCCTCCACAATTGACATGTTAAAAAACCCTGCCAAATATAGAAAGTCTAAAAAATAACTCCATTTATGTGCCCTTTGAGAACCCAGTGATTGAGCCTGTGGAACCATGCAAAGTGGGTGAAAGATGTGGTTTAAAAAAAAAAGAAATTAAAAAATCTTGAGGATGTAGAAGTAGGTGTACCTCAGAAAAAACAAAAGGTAACACTTGTTTGAGGAAGTACCTGAATGTAGTAACACGCCTTCCTATAACATCTTTAAAAAAAAAAAAACAAAGATCCAACTTCGCAACATGCAAAAATCACACTAAAAAAAACGAAAAATGCTAAAAGCATGACAAATGCAAATATTACAAGCTCCAACTATGCCTAAATCACCAGCTGCCACCGCGCGCACTGTCATAGCTAACAAGTATAAAAATTTCACCTACTTAGAATGGCAAGAGAGCGTGAATCTGTAAATAAATCACTAATATATGAGCCTTTAGACACCTTGATTAAGCTGAGCAAGGAGCAAAAAATGAAGACTTCAGAAAACAAAACTGTACAGGCAAGCAAACAAATTGGCGACAATGAAGCGAAGAAGAGTGATTCTATCCAAAATGTGAAATCTGATTGCAATATACAAAAGGAGGTGATGAGGCTAGGGACTGCTGAATCAAATGGTGAAATTCACTTACCAATTGATGATCGGAGAGGGGAAATTGAGCAATCATTAAAGAGATTGATTTTCCAAGCAAATAAACAAGAGACATCATCACAGAGAAATAATGGCGAAAGTTCTAGAACGCCTACAGTGAATGCGCCTCATCAAGCCCAATATTTCCAATCTACAAAGGGAATGCAGGCAACCCCCAGACCTCAAAAGCAAAGATTAAAAAAACAAGAATTAAAACATTTGCCATTGCAATGCCGGCCTCAACTCTTCAGAGGTTTTGATCTAAATAGACAATCTGTAATGAATATTTTGGCCGGTGTACCGACTTTAGCTGGAATCTGCTCTTCTGATATTGATCAAATTGAATTTGTTCATGAAAATGACCTATCAGTGGGCAAATTATGGATGAAATCGGGTTTGGTTAAAAATGCAATGTGGCAAGCCAGAGCTGACTTAAACGAATTGGGCTTTGTTATCAAATCAGTCATCGAACAATCATCAGCCCCCAAGAGGAGGAAATGTATACGTATCTAAATATGTAGGATATGTTAAAGAGTTGACCTCCAACCAGCAAAGGTGGCCTTCACTTGAGAATGATCAAAGAGTGGAGGAAAAAGATTCCAGAATGATGAATTGTTAGCTAAGCCAACCTGAATATAAATGCTCGGTTGCCTCTTGGCATACTAGAGGTTTCAAGCATTTAACAACCTCCATAAACATGATGCTAAGGGAATTTGATACAATAGCCTTTCAAGAAATTTGGTTCCTCCAATTTGGGATAAACATTATTATGACCCCTGCTATTGTACCGGTGAGAGGTAGGCCCAAAGATCTCCTCACATCCAACTGGAACCATGGAGTTCTCCAAATAGCTTCTTACAGATGGTAAGAATAATAGTAGACTATGACAATTGGGTTAATAAATTGCTATTTGAATCATGTGGCCTTCTCCGACAACCAATTTTTTTTTTTTTCAGGCGTTCGATGATTTGCTGAACTTAACACTCCTCGATGCAAATTGTGGTCATGTAATAATTACAGGAGATTTGAATATCAACTATTATGAGCAAAATGGAAAGGAGGTTGTCCCTGCGGCTAGGTGGTGGAACTCACTAATGGCGGAATGACATTTTCTCAGATTGAATGGTGCCAAAGGAGGCGATATTGTTCCTAATCCGACTTTGCACTCCTCTGTGCCATCTGCCTTTATTGACTATACCTTTGTAGATAAGGGACTGTTTGACCGCATTCTTGAGTTTAAGATAATTCAGCAAGATAAAAGTGACCATGATATTCAATCTTTTAAATAGTCAATGTGTCTGAATAAGAAAAGTGTTGATAATTCGCTAGCTTCTAACATGATCTTGAACTCTGCACAAAATAGATTCTCTTGGACTCCTCCGATGTTAGAATCCTTGAATCAAAATCTTATTGAGAAATACACAGATAGCAAAAAATGTTATCCAAAGAATTACAAATCTTTGCATATCACAAGAAAACATCAAATGCTAAAGCACCACAAAAACTTCATGCTTATAGTAATGAAATTGCACTGTATAGACATGATAAAAGACTGCTTCCGAATCTTGATTTGGACAAACGTATAATCCAACTGAAAACTCTCAAATGCAAGTATACAAATTGGATAAAAAGCAGACATGTCTAAATGTACCAAGTTGATACTGAACTAATGCTTGAAAGGCTGAGTTCTAAAAGCTCTGCTAAAATATGTTAATTATTAAAAGAATCAGTGTAAAATCCAAATTGTGCATCAAATGAACCCGATTTTGCAAGAGGTATGGGCTGCATATTGACAATACGAACACCAAGAGACCTGATATTATCTATGACTACTCCCAAGGAATGGATTTTATTTTGATGTTGAAGACATGCTATTCTTTATATCTAAACTCTCAACCTCCAGGGCTCCTGGCCCTGATGGGCTTTCCAACCATATGATCAAAAAGAACCCCGAGGGTTGAGCCCTGATCTTTGCCACAATATTTAAACAAATCATGAGAACTGGACGAATCCCATTGTCATGGAGGAAATCAATCACTATTCCAATCGATAAGAAAGGGTTGAACTCTGATCCGGCTAATTATAGACCTATTTAATTGCTGGATATTCCTGGAAAACTATTTGCCAGATTGTTATTGAGGAATAAAATGGCTAAACACGAACAACTTGTGTGACCCCAATCAAACAGGCTTTGTACCAGGAATTGGTACCTCTGTTAATTTACATATTTTAGAAATCATTAAACAAGAACGAGATAAGCGACAACCAGTATTCTTGCCATTCATTGATTTTCAAGTCACTTTTGATTCAGTTTGCAGAAAATTATAAATTAAAAAATTATTGATGGCAAAGTGTCCCTCGTATTTGGTGTTTTGGATCAATGAATTACATACCAATACAACAGTGCAGATTAGGTTAGCATTATAAGGCACTTTATGAAATCCTATTCAAACATTTCGTGGGCTAAAACAAGGATGCATCTTGGCAAGTACATTATTTAACTTTTTCATTTCTGATGTTCGGCACGATTTTGGTAATGTTGTCTCTGATGCTCCGCGTATTGGAAGCCAAGCAGTCCTCTCGTCGTTTTATGCGGATGACTTGGTTTTGCTGGCTCAAACTTCCAGGGGCCTGCAAGAATTATTATTGGCACTGACAAAATTTGCTGAAGATAAACCAAGATAAATGTAAAATAATGATCCTAGGTCTAAAAAAGAATCTTACAAAAAAATGGTTCATACAAAATGTTAGCATTGATGTTGTTTCCGATTATAAATATCTTGGGATACAAATCAGCAACGATAAAAATGGTAGGCCTTACCACAGAGAACTAGAACAAAAAAGAAAATCGAACTGGTATTGCCCAAACCAAAATAAGCTTGGCCAAATATGGAAAATTCTCTGGATTTCTTTATAAACAACAAGTCACTCCGATCTTGACTTATGCTGCCGAGACGAGAGATATAATTTCAGAGAAAATATGGCAAATCTTAGAGGGTCAATACTGGAAAACAGTATGTGATGTGCCAACAATGTTATCTATGTGCACGATTCGTCACAAGCTAGCAATTACATCCTTGTATGCCATCTATTGTTGGAAGGTTTTCTCGTTATTTCGGAAGTATCTGGTGACATCTAAATCAAATACTGTGATGGCAAAAATGGGCAAACATATGCTGGAGTCTAAGAACAAAAACATTTGTAAATGGCGTAATTGGATAGACCAGATAATGGAGGAAGCAGGTATTAGAAAGTATCTGCTTTTTAAAAACCCTCAATGAGCCAAGAAGAAACTATGGCTGTATGACTGGATCACCACAAGAAATGCCTGCTTAAAACTAAGAGTTTTTAAGGAACAAGCATATGGAATCAAAGTTACATAAAACGGAACAGTATTTGTTGAAACATCCTGATCCCAAAAATAGATTTGGCTACTTGCGGCTAAGACCGAATCTTTATATGGCTACTGAGGTAAAATTCATGAGAAAACTCACAGAAAATGATGATTGTAGATTTTGTAAAGTACCATGTCAGAGGGAATCGTTAAAACATCTAATTGTGGAATGTCAAGAGTTGAGTGAAAGAAAAAATTATTTGTTTCAAACATATGTTTGTTGGACGAATAGTCTTGAACTCTGAAACTCTCTGGGATTTCCTATACAACAGTCAAACTCCTCAAATGAATATGGCAATGGTACTATTCATTCAATCGTTAAGGTTAAGTGAACATTCTGATGTAATTGATCCTAACAAGATGTATATGCCGAAAAGAAGGTGGGAGTTGAAAGTGGCTGTTAAAAATGTATCTGCTGAAAGAAATTTAGTTAGAGTCTTTGTAATCAGGAAAGATTTGGTTTCTAATTTTCTGCTATATGATGTTTTATTTCAAAAAACGAAAAGTGTTTAGGGAGTTTTAAAATAATTTTAAGTGTATGATATACTATGTTTTTTGCTTCTCCTGTTGTAAATGTTATTAATATGGATTTTATATGCTTGATGTGATGTGTATTAGATTTATGATGTGAAAGGCTGTAACTTGTTTTGCAGTTATAACAAATAAAAATAAAAATGTTTTTTTTAAAAAGTAACTTACCTGCTACAGATACATTCTTGGGAGAAGCATTGTGTGGTTCCTGTGACTTTTAAGGCCATATTCTTCTTAGCGAATGGACTAAATTTAGGAAATATTGCATGGTTCCATTACCACCTTTGCTGATTTAAGTGACTGAATGCATTTTAAGACTCTATGGTGACTGTAAACATGTTTATTGAGTGCTGTGCGATGGATGGGGAGGGCTGTTGCCCTGCGAGTTGTGGCCTGAGGAAGGGGGGGCAAAGAGCACCAAATCCAGGCTCTGACGCAGAGCACAACCGAGTGCTGTCAGAGCTGGCTATGGGAGGTTTGCTGTTGCCCTGCTGTTCCTGTCGTTTCCCAGGTTTACATCCTGCTCTCTGTACGCCCTGCTCTACTTGTACTGTACCTACTTTATGGATGACTTTTAGGCATCATCTACAAGCTTGTATTGTGCTTAATTAAGTTGATAAGTCATCCTGGTGGAAAGCAGCCCATCTGCATATAAATCCTGGTTTGTTTCCCCCTCAAGGGGGCACGTGTTGGAGCCCACAAGTGCCGTGAAGGAGGAGGAAGCCGGCAGCACTTGAACTGAACACCCTGCACATACATTTTAGTCTGTTTCCCCAATAAGGGGAAAAAGCGCGCAGGTGTTGGAGCCCGCAGGATGTTTGCACCAAGCAGGTTGGTTACTCCATTTGAAGGCTCTCAAGGCGCCCTGCTTTATTGGTACTGGAGCGGTTATTTTGGCTTCACTAGGATCTCTGTTTGCACAGGTCTTCATATAACCTTCAGGAAGGACGTCTGCTTCACTAGAGTCTGCCACAAAACCCTTGTGCCATCTGAGGTTAGGCTCCTCTGCTTTGTCATCCAGCTGCTAGTTAACTTCATTTTATATCCTTCATTGACCTCAACATCAAGTATTGGCGGGAAGGGGTTTATTCGACTGGGGATTGAAATTTTTTACACATTATTGGTTTTCCTCGCAATGCACCGCAAGGCTGACCGAAAATCAAAGAACAGAATAGTGAAAGGGTGTGGGCGGCACTGGGGTCAGATCATGAAACTGATACTCACAGGGGCCTCCGGTCGGTCCATGCTTCTTAATTTCAATGAACAGCAGGAAAGGGTGAAGGGGGGTGGGAGACAGACTTTGGCAAACCCTTGACTCTCCCGTTCTTTACATTTTTTTAATGTACTGTTTGGAACTTACCCATGCCTCATTTTATTGATTTGAATGTATAATTTTATTTGAGGTTTTCATTTTTCAATTTGTGAACGTGTATTTTGTGCTGTTTTATTATTATTTATTAATTACTCATTTGATATGTTAAAATATGTTACTTAGTGTGCAATAATCCTAAGGTGAGTAAGCAGGCAAAAAACTGAAGAATGTTCCTGGGCTTTCCAGATTTTATAGACCACATTCACAACTGCACCACAGACTACTTCACCCTCAACGAAGGCTCAGTGCAAAACCCTGAAATACTGTGGAAGGCTTACAAGGCAGTACTCCGGGGGGGAGGGGAGGTTGGGAAGAGGGGGTAATAGAATGTAAGGTCAGCGTAGGAAGAGGCTAATAAACAAGAGGAGGAATACCTACTAGTAGGCTTGTCTGAGAAACACTGGGCCCTCTTGGCGGCCAAGGATATAAACTGCAATATCTTGGACAACGACAAACAGGCCCACTGGGAGAGGCGCACCCCGCATCTACGAAACGGAGGACAAGACGGGCAAAATAATGGCTTGGCTTGAGTGACGAGATGAAGGAGACATATGTCAAGGAAATAAGCAAGGGGCTAAATGAACCGGTGCAAACAGACCACAAAATGGCAGAGGCCTTTGAAGATTATTTTAACACTATGAAAGCCCACCCCCACTAGTACAGAACTAAATACTGGACAATATCACGCTTCCCAGTCGGTCGGAAGCCCAACAAGCGCAACTAGATACTGATATAACGGAAGATGAAGTTGCAACTGTCATTGACCGACTCCAATCAGGGAAAACACCAGGCTCCAATAGGTTCCCGATCCGAGACATGGAAAACAAAGGGAGGAAAGGTAATCGCCCCTATACAGAAAATGTTTAACCACTGTAGGGAAAAGGGCACGCTCCCCTATGGCCTGCACAAAGCCAGAATTGTAGTTATTCCCAAACCAGGTAACCTCCGCCAGACATGTGTAAATCCTATAGACATATCTCGTTACTCAACAATGAAACCAAAATCCTCGCAGAAGTGCTTGCAAACAGACTGCAGGCAGTAATCCCATCAATGATCCACCCGGATCAATGCGGCTAAATGCCGGACAAATCAACCCGCATGAACATCCAGAAACTACACCCAGAAACTACATCTGTCGATTGTACATGCCGCTGCCATCAGAGAATCCCATGCACCGTTAGCTATAGACTGAGAAGGCGTTCAACGATGTGATTTGAGAGGCCCGCTAGGAAATTATGAAGAAAATGCGATTCGATGCGAGCTTCTTGGACTGGATCTATCTATTATATGATGCTCCGCTCGTGGAAGTCCGGGTAAATGGCTTGTCATCCAGAACACTGTCCACTGGGCAGAGGGACATGACAGGGCTGTCCCCATTACTATTTGCAATTGCCATGGAGCCCCTTACCGCGTGGCGTTGCCAGGAGGTGACATGGACAGGCTTCCACTGGCCAGAAGGTGGGGAAAAATAGGATCTCCCTGTATGCAGACGACCCATTAATATATTTAGGCAACCCATCCCGCTCCTGCCCATTAGTTACACAAATGTTGAAGGACTACGGAACCTTCAGCGGTCTCCAAGTGAACTGGGAGAAGTCCATATTCTTTCCCATCCAGGGGCTGACGCAAGGAATCCCTCTGGACTGCCCACACTGGGTAGAACATGAACGCTTTCGCTACCTGGGCGTTAGTCGAAGTGGACCTCTCTAGATATCGCACTTATAACCTACACCAAATTACAGAGCACTTTGCTTTAGATGTCCAGTACTGGAAGACACCCCCGCTCTCCATACTGGGCAGGGCAGCCCTCTAAAGTGCTCGCATTACCATGCTTCCTCTACGTTATACAAAACGCCTCCTTATGGATCCCAGATCTTGAATTCCATAGAATCGACAACATCCTTAGGGACCTTCTCTGGGGAGGCAGACATCCATGAATCACCCTGGCCACACTGCAGCGATCAATCTGGGAGGGCAGAATCGGACTGCCACATGTCAAATCATATTACTGGGTGTCCCTGATAGCGGTTATCAACGATACTACACCGGGACCAGATCTGCCCCTCATATGGGCAGAAATCATGGGGCTGCAAGGCAGGACCCCAATTGCAAACCTGGACCAAAGGGTATAAAGCACCTCCCCACCCCCTTCATTGCCTCTTCATACCACACATATATGGAAAGACGTTCAAAAACATTGACATATTGGCTGGGACAGCAATTTGACAGCCCTTAAGAACCTGCTAGAAGTGAATAAATTCCTGATGTGGTCAGAATGGGTGGAAGCAGGCATCAGTAAAGTAGGGGATATGCTCACCAATGAATCCCTTATTCCCTTTCCCGGAACTGAGACGCAAATTTGTCCTACCAAACACAGAACATTACCACTTTTTGTAGTTCACCCACGCCCTAACAAAACACCTCTCATGTCCAGCAGACGCCCCACAATGCTTGCCACTAAAACGTAATGTTCTCCTGGAACCCATTGTCACCAAGGTCACATCAACACTTTATCAAGCAATCACAGCCTTCTCCTCCTCAGAGCCATCTAGCCTGAAGATGAAATGGGAAGGCGGATGCGGGGTCCATTGATCCAGAGGACTAGATACTGGCCATGACGCACCCACTGGAAATGTGTATCTCCTCCAGGCTCCACTTGATACAGCTTAAGATTTTTCAGAGTATACTACCCCAGAGTTGTGCGGTTTCGCTGGAATAGAGCGACCAGCACTAACTGCCAACGTTGTGGATAGGGAGAAGGCACATTCATTCATATTTTACGGGACTGCCCCCAGTTTCATACCTTCTGGCAGTCATGCTGCAACAAGCTATCATATTTACTAGGAGTGGAAGTACAATGGACCCTAAATTACTATTGTTGGGTATCTGGGGGAATGAGAGCTTTGGGCGACATGCAAAACGTTTCCTATCCACTACAATAGGCCTGATCAAACGTAACATCGCAAGAGAATGGGGGGCTGTGGACCACTCTAGCTTTGCACAATGGGTCTCCGACAAACAGATTTGCGTTCATGGAACTCTGTATTTATACTGCTCTGGGATGTCTGGAGAAAGCCGCTTAGATCTGGCACAAACGGGAAGAGGAGAATGGATTAACTAGAACTAAACTAATCAATTATTTAATTTGCAAGTCCGGAGAACACTGGGGATAAAATTACTGCTCTCCAATACTTTTGGGACTGCGTTATTACAAAGTAACTAAGCGTATTAATATGGGGAAATTGATGGAATGTTATTGACTGGCAGAGGGACTCCCAGGACCCCCCTTGTTAATTTGCATATTTAAGTAACTTTGGGTCTCACCCCAAGTTACTAGGGGAATCCAGACGTGGACCCCTTGCTCACTATTCTTAAGGAGGCACAGATCCACCCTACTGATGAGGTCCAACCAGACCGAAACACGTGTCTGGGGTTTCTGTTGGTACTCTTGTTCAGAGGAGAATTGCCTAGCATTTCGTGCTGGACTGCCCCAGGGCAGGACAAAGACTGATATGTTTGGGATATTTCTTCTCTGTGAAAGATAGTGAGCTAAAGACTCTGGGTAAGTCTCTCGTAACCAGGACCAATGTCTGGCAGAGGGAATCCCAGGACCCCCCTTGTTAATTTGCTGATTGTATGACATGTGTTTTTAAAAAAACATAATAAAATGACATTAGAAGTTGTTTTTTTAAATGAAGAATGTCCAGGGTGTGATAAGTGTGGGCTACAGCCATACCTTGATAAAGGATTGAATTTTGAATACGGAACAACCTATTGCAGCAGCTATGAAGGGCACATTTGCTGAGGGTACTCAGTCCAAGTCGGCTGGAGTGGAATCATCATCCGCCTACATCTACTGCCTTATCAAGTGAAGTGAGGTCCTCTAATACTTATCCCCCTCCTGGGCTCACCTACGAATATTTTTCAGCCAGATTTAACACCTCTAACCTCTTGCCATCTGTGGCGAGTAGCTTGAAAGTGGCAGAGATTATCTTGGTAGAGCCTAGAGGTGCGATTCAGGGGAAGGTACTGTCACTTTCCCAGGACAGTGAAACGACTTGGAATAGTGAGATTAAAAGTTTGGAAGAGCTTTTAAATAAGAGGTTGGGCCCAGTTTTGGAATCTTTGCTTTCTTTCCATAAATGAGTCATGGGTTCTTTGACCATTCTAGATGAGTCTATTAGATCTATTAAGAAAGGACTGAGGTTGTGCCCCAATGCTCCGTCACCAGCGTCCCAAATTCAGCTGCCCACAAATCGGCAGCTGAAACAAGCAGATTGCCAGGCGGTTTCAATCCTATTACTATTGAAGCGGATATTGCTTCCTCTTTGCAGTCCGGCATCCCTGCTGAAGGTTTACCCGATGGGAAGCAAAAGAGTTTAGTCATTTGTGAGATGGAGTGCACAGAGACACTGAATTTGCCCCCGGTAATGGCGCCCTTGGTGGGAGTCACTATTGTTATTCCCTTCTTTATCACGTGGATGCATAGAATCAACTTCTGCATTATAGAACAAGGCTGCTCAATGGGCCAATAAAAACCTGCATGGCCCCAAGATTTATCTTCAATCCTTCTTGATGGCTAGAAGAGTGGGGTGGGTGGTGTGTCCACTTAAACCAATGAGGGTGATTGTATGGATCGGACGATGGCCAATTCCTCTTTGCCATATTGGATTAATTCGACCTCCATAGGAGGTGCAATCCAGACGACCACTCATGTGAGCGGATTTGTTACTTTGTCTTTCTTTTACCCACCCCCTACCCCTACGACAGTCATAACGAAGGGTAATTGTAGGTTTGGCACCCAAGCTGTAACGGGAGAGGGGGCCCTGGCAGAAATTGTTTTGAGGAAAGGGTAATAACTTTGATCTAGATACTGATAGGCCGAAGGACGGGCATAGCAAAACATCTCTGGAGAAGTCCAGCCCTGGATGGTGCGGTTTTGTTGTCAAATCGCCTTCAGGTTTTGTTAACAATTGAGGAGATCAATTGGCTGGATCATATACTTGCTGCAGACTCAATTTTCATGACTCCGCAGGGGGTTATAAATGGCTCAGCCAATGCGAGCAGAAAGACTGAGAAACCCATATTAAAATGTCCCCCTTTCTTTTTTGGAACATAGCTGGCGCCAGGGGGAAACTACAAGATCTGGATATATTAGCCTTCTTAAAGCAATTTGAAATAATCTTGCTCCAAGAAACACGAGTGCTGGAAGACCTATTTTTGGATGGCTATTTTTCATTCTCACTTTCCACAACGAAGAATCTGTGAAGTTGAAGCTTCGGGTGTTTGGCCATTTTGATTAAAGCCTCTCTAAAATGTTTGTGGAAGAATCTCAATCCAGATCTTTCTTTTTCGCAATATATCATTCTATTTCCAGTTAAGGGACAATCCTTGATAAATGTTAACTTTTATAATAGTCCTCAAAACTCATGGAATAAGAGATTAGTTGCCTTTTAAGTCAAATATGGAGAAGTTTGTAATCCCCAGGCTACATCACATTAACATTATCCTGGTAGGGGGACACTTTAATCTTAAATTGGTGCAAGGCCCACAGGAAGACCTTTATGACAACACAGAAGAGGAGACTGGGGAATTCCCAGGTCGTCCATGCTAGATGCTCGTATTTATACTAGAGGATTGGAGCTACGCTGTTGGCTTATTGAACGGGGCTATGATCAGTTAATGGTCTGGCTTTTCTGGATATTTCAGGTAATAGAACATTTAGTAATCATGTGGGGTCTTCAGCAATAGATTATGTTATTGTAGGGCTTAAACATTGGCACATGATTTAGGAGTTTGGAGTTCTGCAAAAGCCCCATAGTGATCACTTTCCCATTTGTTTGAGATTTTTGTTGGCACTGTGATTGCATGCCATCTATATCTTCTAACTATTTATATAGTGTCTCGATTAATCCTCATTCTAAGAGAAGACCAAATGGGAGAAGATAGATCCTGATATTCGTTACCAAAATGTGGGCCCATTGTGCTCCTCGTTTATGATCAACATTGGAGGAAGGTTCCACTCCCTCCAACCAAGCATCAAACTATTTGGAACTCATGAGCATTGTCTCCAAAAAAAATAATTAAAGTACTCGGGTGACAAGAAGCAGACTTGTGAGGGTTGGTTTAATGAGCATTGCAGAGCCACCAAACAAGCTCTTCTTTCCATTCTGCATTCACCAGTGAAGACTAAATGTTAAATCATCCAGGCTAAAGCGGAGTAACGGACCGCCATAAAACTTTTGAATTAGAAGTAGAGGCTTGGGATTCTTCGCTGAAGGCAGTAGAGGCCAATGACTCCAAATATAAGATTGTAAGTGTACTGAGACTCTGGTACAGGGCTCTGCCTGAGTTTAGCACTTTTCGCTTCTATACTATGGCCGGTCTGAGGAGCCTTATTTTCCCATTTCACTTCTTGTTTTTTCCTTGAATGTGATTATGTTGGCTGTTCGTAGCCAATCTCACAATCGCGCTATGGTCCGGACACTGGATGCATTGGTATAAAGGACTGTCTAAATTGAATTATTGTGTGCTTCACTATGAGAATAGCCTTGACTGCTCTACACATTTACCATCATTGGGTTTTGGCTAACCTCAAGAGTACCCCCATTAACTAGGGCGACCTCCTAAAATCAGTACAGATTCTAGAAAACTATCTTAATAGTCAGCTACGAGGCCGCCCCATTATATTGTCCAGGTCAGACACACCTACAAAACCATTGCAATGCCATCTTAAAATCACCAGAGTGTCTTCCCAGTCAATGGAACATTCTTCCTTTGCTTGCGTTGCTTGGTCTGGCCCTCATTTATGGCTGTTATTCACCAGCTTCTCAGTTATTGCTTGCCCTTGCAGAACTATCATCTTTGCTTTGAAAGCCTCTCTAGCCGCAGCACAGGGTCACTGCAGGGGTTCACATTTCCAACATGGCGTGGTGTCAGCTGCCTTGTTATTCACACGCCAATATTTTTGCAACCAAACACCAAAACTAGTCACATTAATGTTTCACATTTCTGCTTGGCGTGCCCCACCAGGATCAAATGCCAACAAGTGATCAGGGTGCCTCCTATTCATCCACTGTCACCATACTCAAAACAAAGAAAGGTGGATTGTTGTCAAAGGTGTGTTTATTTGAAATAAACTAAGGATAGACACGCTGCATCAACCAGTTATCTCATTCTCTTTAAATTGTAGCCTATTGCTTGGAATAAATGGTTACGTTTGGGGTAACAATGATTGTCAGAAGCTCTATAGATAAGGGGTGTATCAACCACCTTTACGCCCTAAAAATAGGCAAATATTCCCAAAGACAAATTGGGGAGGAAAAAATACAAACTACTTATCTGAGCCTTTCCCTGCTTTCACCCAAACAGCGCTACAGATATGTTCGATCAGTAGTACAAGTAAGAGCTACAGGAAGAAAGCCTATTATTATTACTAACAGACATGAAGTGTGAAAATGTATGGTTTAATGTGCAGAAATAACTAGGTGCAAAGATATTATTACAAAAACGTGTGTCAGAGTTAAAACATTTAAATTTGCTTACAAAATAACCTCATTGGGAACTGGACTTTACTCCATACATTGATCACTTTAGTACAAACTTTTAAAAAGTAGGTAGTAACATTCATCCTTCAAAATCTTATCTGGAGCACGGATTGTCAGGTTCGAGGTATAGGGCCAAATGCCTACTTATATTCCAATGTGTCTAGCCCATACTGTAAGTTAATTTCATGTGCGCTCTGAGGCCCACGGACGTGCGGCGCTTACAAAAATGTAAATAAAGAAACACTACCTTTGTTTAAGGGGTGTTCTATAGTGCGGTTTTCTGTAAAGAGTGTGTCAAAACCCAAGGAAATGGGGCAAACCCCAGGAATCCCTGAAAGCGGTATACAATTTAGACAAATTATTTAAGTGCATATTGTGACCAATGTGACAAATCCTTGGATATCATCCCTTCTCCTATGGGGGAGAACCCTTCTGGCGTGGCCAGGGCAGTGCAGGCACAGTTCAAATATCTCCCTGGGGGTGGTGCACCACGGGAGGATCACATGGGGAGGGAAACCCTGAGGGATGACACCTTAGGAAAGACACTGTATATGTCTACCCCTGTCCGAGCTCCCTCTAGAACCCTGGAGTCTCTCATACTTCTAGCTATGAGAGCAAAGTAGAACTGTATCCTCCCGTAAATAGTACTGAGGCGAAAAACAACAATTACGACATCTTAGACAAATGTACTGAGAATAAGACGATGCAGAGTGCAGAAGAGCAGCCTGTGGAACCACAGTAAGCAGACCAGCCCATTCAATCTAGCTGAACTCGATAATGCAATAAAATGAAAACAAGGACTTGCCACAGAGATCAGTCCTCCCTGAAGAAGCCAAGCGATCCGGAGCCAGTCCAGAGAGTGCGGAAAGGACGGCAGTCTGGAGGACGCAGGCAACAGGCTTTCCTAAGGCTTGGGAAGCAGAGCAGCTTCCAGAAGGGCGGTTGGTGCTGCAGAGCCACCAAAGACCAAAAAAAGCCTCCACAAGCACCACAAGTCCCGCGGCTGACTGAGGAAGCTGGAAGAAGGCAGTCGCCCTCACGAACCAGGAAACCAGGTACACGGAGGAGTCGAAAGACTATGGGAACCAGAGGCGTGGAGGGAAAATGCCCTGAACTTTGGGTCTGGCACCCTGACAAGCAAAGGAGGTGGTGGCAAGTAGAGGAGAGGGAGAAATAGCAGAACCTAGGGTCTGGAATCCTAAGAAGCAGAGGAAGGGGTGGCAAACAGAGGAGGCAGAGAAATACCAATTACTAAGAGTCGGGGACTTCGAAAGCAATAGTGAAGAAACTTCCAAGCCTACCAAGAAGAAGAAGTACTGAAGTGAAGCTAGTTTGGGACAAGCACCCATAACTAATACATCAGTTGCTCATCCTCACAGTCACAGTACCTGGGAGAAAGGTGAACCAGATTGGCTGTGCAAGAGGTAGTACATGGCAGGAGAGTATACCAAGTCTACATAGAGAAAGAACTGTTTAAACCAGGCAAGCCTGAGATTCGCACCCATATAAGAAGAATGATCATTACTCCTCTTCTTAGTCACAGTACCGGATAGAAGAGTGAACCTGGTTGGCTGTGCAAAGGAAGTGAAACCCGGAGAAAGAAGATAAGCCTTGGGATTTGTGAACATTGTGGCAAAGCTAAGAGAAGGAACATATTCTCTTGGTTCTGTAAGGAAGTGGAAAGGAAACCAAGGAAGGGGAAATCACTCCTGCTGGGACTTGAGAATATTGCGAGTAGTCAAGAGATGGAAGGCATCATCCTGACCTCTGTGTAACTTGTTTTTGCACCTTTTGAAACTTTGGGTTATGAACTTGGAAAAGATCTATGAAGAACCCGAGAAGATGACCCCTTTTCACCTTGTATTGAGTTGTTAGTGTGAGGGCTAGAGTTACGGTTTTTGGCACGATAGTGGAATGGTTTTTATCTTGACATCCTGACTGATCCTTCTGAGATTTATGTTGAGGCAGGAGACACCCCTCAGTGTTGGAGCTAGTGAGACCTTTCCCCAACCCTCCTTTTCATTTGAATAAAGGTCTGTAGCAACAAAAAGGCCACCTGTGTCTCTCTCACTACTGTACTCTCGCAATAGGCATTGCCGCAGGGGGAAAGAATGCTAAAACTGATGGTGCATATACCCCCTGTGTGTGTGTCACAATTTGACTACATGTGCATCATTATACATTTGTCATTATCAAAAAGGAAACCAGTAAACACAAGTGGATTGAATAGGATTAATACAGCATTCTGGATAACAAGGTGCTGACTAGAACAGCGTCTACTTTAAACAGTTAAAAACGAATAACACATATCACCAAAATAACCCAGTGGGATTTAGTTTTCATTGAGCTGTAAACCCAAATTACACAACTTAATCATTGGTATAGCAAGTCCATCTTTTGTTCAATAGTGAAGACTGTTTATTTTGGGTCGGGTACCTGTCTTTTGTCCTTAGTTTTACATTGTTCAATTCGTCAATGAAGTTCTTACTTTCTCGTTTCTAATGAAAGCAGATTTTATATATTTACTAATGTTTAGTAAATTATGATGGTGTTCAGAAATAGGTATATGTTGGTGGAAGAACTGACATCAAGGAGCAATTTAAGTCATGCATACAAGTACTATAAATGAGTGCACTATGAACTAAAGGCTCAACAATACCCCATGTTTAGTTACACGGAGGTTCGGGCCATCAATGAATATCATTGATATTGCTTACGAAATCAAAGACGAGAGAAGATAAGGGACACCATGCATTAATAGCAAAATAATGCATCAGACATCCATAAAAAAATGTCTGTCTAGAACGTCATTGCGTTATGCACAATGGCATTGAAAGTGGCTGCTGCTAGAGGGCTCAACACTTTCAAATAATTCTGTAGCGGCAGGGACGCGAACCATTCCCCACTTTATGTGGAATTGGTATAATTTTTTTGAGATAAGACCACCTCACTGTCTTTCAAACAAATGGCATATCCATCTGAACACGGATCCCTGCTTTCTGTTTAGTACTATAGCAACCTACTTTATTCTCTTTAGGTAACCAAAGAAATAGGATTGAAGCAACAAAAAGGGCTACCACATCGACAAAAGGAATATGATCATTAAGGATGGATTTTCATTTTACTAATCATGGGTTAAGGTCCACAAGACAATACACATCTCACTAAATTTAGTAAATAAAATGCTATGCCAGACAGGTTGGTCTTAGTTTTCTTTCTTTTAAATCACAAGAGTACTCCATCACTCAGGCCAACTCACTGGACAGCAAGGTCCAGAAGTATTAAATGTTGGAAGGGGTCGTGGAATCTGTTCACCAGGATTAATATTTGAGTCAAGACTCGACACAGGTAGGGTTATTTCTTCATCCATACTCCAATTAGAAATATGTAAATCGCTCTGCCTGCCTTAGAGATGGTCTAAAGATGTTGCCCAAATCTGTTTCCCACCTTTTTAGTTGTCCTTTTTCCAGGATACCACAATGCTTCTTGAAGTTCCCATAATGCCAACAGAGATTGAAACGTATTGGGCATGAACTAAATTAATCTGAGAATTTCCACACAAAAGTGTAACTAAATTAATTGAACTGGCCAAGGTCTTTGAAATGGAAGTAGAATTAAAAAGATTCTTAAGGAACATTAGATTAAAATATGTCTTTGATGTCTACATTCCAGAAGATCAGGGAGAAAGAGACAGACATAACAAGCAAAGAGAAATACCTCAAAGCTTTTAAAACAAAATCCCATTTTGATCCTCCACCACATACCATACCATCCGAGTTCACATTTGAAAACATGGTCACCAAAAAGGTTCTTGAAACCATCAACAAAGAGAACCATTATCAAGACAACCTCACTAGTGAAGAAAGGACAGCTTTAAAAATGTTCAGCACGGATAGTAGTCTTACCATAAAACCAGCAGACAAACGTGGAAGGATTGTAATCCAAGATACTTGTGAGTTTTATAAAATAAGGTTTACGGTTAGTCTCCGGCACTGAAGCTTATTGGGAGTTTGACATCAATCCTACCAACAGTCTCAGAGAAGAAATAAGGGATCTTAACAGGCACGCAGAAGTTGAGGGAGCTATCTGCGCTGATGAAAAGATTTCTGAACAAAATGAATCCTATGACACCAGCATTTTATATACTCCTAAGGTACATAAAGACCTGAGGAAACCTCTGAGATGCCCGATAGTGTCAGCATGTGACTCATTCCTGTAGCCCCTTTACATATACACAGACTTCTTTTTAAAACCATTTGTGACCCAAATGGCTTCATTCATAAAAGATACCAACAGACCCCTAATCTATTGGAGACCATTGCGGTAGGAGAAACATGCATATTGGTGACAATGCATGTGGAAGCCCTGTATACCTCCATTCCCCCAAACAGAATTCCTTGAAGTACTACGCAACGTTTTGGGGAAGAAAAGAAAGAAAGAAAAAAAAAAAAAAAAGAAAAAAACCAGACACTATACAAACTCTGTCCCCAGAGCTTTTATTCTAAAATGCAGTAGACTCGCCATTACAGAAAATGTCTTATTTAAGAACAAGTTTTTCAAACAAATAAAGAGCGCCAGTATGGGAGCAACCTTTGCTCCAGACATAGCCAACTTATTCATGGCTGACTACGAAAGAAAGTACATCTATGTAGACGCGAATCCTTACAAGCAATGGAGCCAAACTTGGCGACGATACATAGACTATGTCCTTCTGCACTGATATTCTTCAAGTGGCTCAATCTATGCCACTAACATCAAATTCACCATAACATGGGATAATAACTCTGGACTTCCTGGACCGTAACATATATAAAATCGGGCCAGGTCTTGAAAACAATTGTTTCGCAAAACCACAAATCGCTATAGTCTTTTACAATTTGACAGTTACAATTTAACAACACTGGAACAAAATTTTCCGTATAGACAATTCCTTAGGATCCAGAGAATTTGTACGGATCAAGAAACATTCATCAAACACGCAGAAGGTTTACAACAACGGCGAATCCAAAGAGGATATCCAAAAAAAACAGGGAAGCATACTCGGAAAAGGGCAGCAAACATCCCAGAGAAGTGTGTCTTAAAGCCAAATTGAAATAACCGCTGAAAAGACTGGTCTGTGTCACTCCTTATAGTCCGAACATTAACATCTTATAGAGCACCATCAATAAACACTGACACCTTATAAAAAACACTGGCACTAATAAAAATAAAAGAAACAGTATTTGCCTTCAGAAAGGACAGGAATATAAGGGAACATCTGGTACATACTTATCGAGAAACCAGGCAACAGCCAACAATAGAGAGGACTTGGGTTCTACCCCCAGCGAAAGGATACCACTAATGTGGGAAATGTGTAGTGTGCCAGTTCACGAAAAAGAAACGTACGTTTGACCATGGTGATGTACATTGGAACCTAAATGAACACACCAATTGCAACAGTAAAATTGTGATTTATGCCATTCAATGGCCATGTGAACGGATTTATATTGGAAAAACAAAAAGACCTATTAAGCTAAGGATTTCTGAGCAGCGCTCATGTATGCGCTCATGTATCCGCTCATGTATCTGACATTTAGTATCGCAGCAGACTGACCTACCACTGATCTCAGGAAAGAAAGCCACACAAGAGGGCACCCACCCCTAGAATAAGCTGCAAACCCTAATCCAAGAACACAGAATCAAGAAACCGGGAACCACCTACCATAATTCACACCTCAAAATCCCCACCAACCACTACTAAACAGGATACGGACAAAGACAAGAACAAAAACAGAATACATCTCCTGCTACCTCTGCACCTACAATCATACCTCAACGGAAAACAAACAACCCACAAACAAGCACCCAAATAATCCTTGACACCAACAGACTACCAAACCGCACACCACAACACACAGGTCCCAGCAACATTAAAGACATTTTGGAAAAAAACCTCAAATCAGAGCTAAGCTAGAATCCCCAACCATCCACATCCCTTACATAACCAAAGACTGGAGAAAATAAAAAGACCAAACGCACAAACAACCCATCCCTCAATTAAATTGAACACAGCCGCAAAGAGACAGAGGCCCCAACTACACAATCCGCAAATAACACCCTCATCCAAGAGAACCTCAGGAAAAGAAAACCTATCAAACATAACCCTGACCAAAACAGTAGGATATGCAACAATAAACGAGGAAAAGCCCATAATACACTGCAGCCTACTCACCGTAAGATACATGGCAAAATACAAAACAAACGTAAGTCCTAAGCGAGGGCGGTACAGACGCACCCTTCTTCACATGAACATGGCTATCAGACAATCACAAAACAATCACCCACAAAGCACTACCAGACAAACTTCAAACTAATACATTCTAACAGAGAACACCGAAGAGGAGGTGGAATTGTAATACCAGGCTAAGAATACACATGTGCCATACCACTCCCCCAACTGACATAGAAGACTGTGAATTACTCCTAATAAACAAAGCACAATGGCCAAGCCAACCTACTGTTCCTCCTGATCTACAGACCGCCATCCTACAACCATGGCGAAGCTCACTGATGCCATTGCCAACTTCTCCACTTAGCACAACATGATATCATAATTGTTCTGGGGGATTTCAACATTGGAAAGAGAAAACAAATCCACAGCCAACTCCCTTTGCGCCCTACAGGAAACCCTCCACTTCAAACAAATTGGAAATGGACCCACCCACTGTGCTCGACACACCTTAGACGTAGGCCTGGGCGATATAGACCAAAAAGTCTATTGTTGAGATGGCACTTCTGGGTTCAAGCAGAGTCACCAAACCGTGACGTGGGTTAAAAGCTTTAATAAGTCTCGTACAGGGAACAGGTAAGTCCAAAAGGTTAAAGAAAATTACAAAAGGTATGAACGAAGCCATCAACCGGTCCACATCTCAATCAATACAGGCCCCAACTGACTCCAATAGAATGTACCAGTCACACCGTACATCAACATTCTAGGCCAACATTACAATCAGACCAGCACTCACACGCAATACCCAAGAACAGGGAAACCAGAACATAACACAAAAAAGACACGATGCAGGAATACATAGCAAATACCCCCAAACCAAAAGAAAATACTGGGGCTACACCAGAACTTATTACAATCCCTCTAAAGATCTTAAGCAACTCCTCCCTCGCTAACAAACCAATCACTAGCCAACAAAAGGCTAACACCCCAACCAAAACATGCTACCAATCCGTGGCAGGCCCATATCACCAACACCACTCACAAGGAACCAGCCCTCGTCCAGTCTCAACAAAACCAAATCAACCAGTCACACTACCAATACACTCATCACCATTTCCTTCCAGATAAGTGTAACCAAAAACTATCTTAATAAACATTTGCACAAAATTGTGCCCAGACATAAATGCACACGTACCAAAGACGGTCGCACACGTCATTTATACAACTGTGATGTGAACCTGTGAAAGTAAAATGTTTTATAATTGCAATAATGAACCTTGAAGATTGAATATTCAACATTTTGCATCACATACAACACAGGGACACACATCCCATTCAAATTGACACCACTTGTCAAAGCGCCTGGGAAACCATATCCCCCTAAAACAATGCCCATTCAAATTGACACCACTTGTCAAAACGCCTGGGAAACCATATCCCCCTAAAACAATGCCCATTCAAATTGACAACACTTGTCAAAACGCCAATATGACACCAAATGTCAAAACACCTGGGCAAACCATATCCCCTAAACCTATGCTACAATACAGCATACAACCGGACTCCCTAAACCTATGCTACAACACAGCATACAACGGGATTAAGTCCCCAACACTTGACATCACCTGTCAAACCGCCACACTTACGGCACTTGTGATAGGATCCACATCCCTCTAAACATGTGCCACAACACAGCAAACACAGGGACACCCAGTCCCTCAACTACTTGACATTCAAGTCAGGGCACCCCAATTGTAACCAATTTGAGTAAATACATTCTCACCACACACCTGCACCATCAACCACACACATTCCGCCACCACAAAACAGATAGACAAATTGAGCACTAAACATGGTAAACAAAGGTTAAGAAGCGCCATAGTAGAGTCCAAAATGTAAGCCTGCAGAGTCCATACTGGTCATGTACCTGTGGGAAAAATGTAAGGTTAAGAGACACGGTGCAAAAAGACAACTATGAACCTTAGCTTTAAATTTCATCAAAGCACTTAGTTATCCACACATGAAAACCACTTACAGCATCACACAAATCACCACACCCTTTTTGCATCTAGAATTCCTCCAAAATTGCCACCACACGGCGTCACTAACGCTAAAACATACAACATGTCGCACACACCTGTCATTACTAGTGGCACCACCAAAACGGTTACCACCTTCCACACAACACGACCACTGAGTGCCACAATTACAACTTTTAACGTGACATATTGGATCAATGTGCAACTAGAAAGCTTCAAACCAAATTAATAAAGTTCCACAAACTTCTCAGGAATCCACACCCTGCCCATTTGTAGCGAAACAATGATTGACAAAAACAATGGCGTACACCCATTGGTGCAGTGCCATCCGTCCCCCTCCTGGTTGGCTCCTTGAAATTCCCAAACAAATCATCCAACCAGGTATGACTCGACTGAGAACTGTCTAGCCGCCTCCCAGGTGGTTCTTTGAAGTTTCCGAAAACATCATCCAACCAAGCGAAACCCAGCTGATCGTTGTCCAGCCGCCTCCCTGCTGGCTCTTTCATATCGCTGAACACATCGTCTAACAAGTCGAGACTAGGATGTGCACTCGACGCTTCACAGCCAGTACCACACTCCGCTGACGTAACTTGACCGATCACACTTGGCTGCAGTACTTTGTAAATGCACAACCGATTCTCACTTTATAGAGGCACCTTGACACTCCCGAAACCGATCACCTTTGATGGCAGAACCCTTGTCAAGTGCCTCATCATGTGCCACCGGAACATCTTCTAACTCTGATACGACTGCAGACCCACAACTGTATCCGCATGAAATCACCATGAAGTGACGCTGCCACAGTTCTTAGTGTTTTCTGCCGCCAACATCTCTGCTGGGTACACTCTCCTGCTTGATCTGCTGTAAGCACCATCAGCCATCGAAACAACCTGCTCCGTAAACGCATCATCTGTATTACTGATGACAGATACCTCGGGTCAACCGCTGCCCTCGCGTCTGCAGGACAATGGCTCCTTCAGAACTGACATCACAGGAGCACAGCAGTCAGACCCATGCGGTCTGCTTACCAGCTCTAACCAGTCAGCAACCAAACTTTTGTACGACACCGGTCGTAGCATCCAGATTTGTCTCACTGCTCCCCAGCCGCAGCTCTTTCCATTGGGACCGATCCCTTTCTTTGTGGCATCGGAGCAGCAGCATTTCCGACTCAATCCTCTTATCTTTTTCTTTCTTTATTACATTTATACTGCGCTCAATGGACCCGTAGGCATGATGGCGCAACATAACAATCACAAAATAATATATAACATGAAACATAATCCACAGGGCAAACTACCCGATATACAAAAACAGCACAATAGCCCCCCGCCCCCACCAAAAAAAAAACTCTCATGGGAGGGGGTTTGCATGCTCTGAGATAAAGGGGTAGGGCGCTAAACCCACAACCCACTAACACGCAATCGCAGGCAAGTTTGGAGCACCAATCTCTCAAATCTATCCTGCATAGGATCTTAAGGTCAGACATTCTGACCACACCGGGGCCTGTACTCTGTCGTAACCAGGCGAGGACCTTATTTCTCAATGTTTCTCTAGTCTCTTTCCCATCCAGTTTTTTGATGTTGGTAATCACCAAGTTCCTTTGGTCCATTAGAAAAGGTTTGGTGATCCCATTCTCGATGTTAGACATTTGTGATTTCCTTACAGACAGACTACCTGGATACACCTGCTTGATTTTGGCGTTCTCCACTGCACTCATTTTGGCAGGTGATTGGAGTGATTTATAGCCCCCCCGAGGTGGACGACCTCCAGTAATGGTTCCCCCAGCAAATGTGGAACCGGCCTGACAGACTTAGTTTGCATAGGTAAAACTGCAGCGGGGAGTTCTATGGGGTCTGTTTGACATCCCTAATGGGCACCAGGAAAGTCAGGACGAGTTGGGTGGGTTTTTCTATGCCTTCAATTTCTGGTTCGGTTTGGATAAACTTTTGTGCATCTGGCAAAGGTGGCTTGGGCGTAAATGGGCCCAGAGAAGCCACCCATCCCTGGAAATCCTCCATGTTACAACATGCTGCAAGGTCACGCAGCATCTGTGCCTTGAGGTGTCGCCACGTAAGTGATGTTTTGGAGTCCACCATCCCTGTGTCTGAACTTGCTGCAGGGGGTACCCGTATATGCATCCCTTTTATGGTTTGTGAAGTTAGTTCATCTTGGGCGCCCATCAGGCTGTGGTGTTCATGGTTATCAGATTTCTTGCTTGGAGAATGAATCCCATCTCACTCCATGATCTTGAGGATTAGCTGCGCTGTTCTTCAGTCGCCAAACCCCCCACTAGTGAATAGGGATGCAACGGTATAACGGTATACCGTTAAAGATACCGCGAACCACTTAATTGAACAATAATAGCCGTCACATTGTTTATACCGTTATACCGTTCATACCATAAAGTGTGCTTTTCAATCTGATTTGGAAAGGCTGCAGTAAGCAAGTGCTGCGCAGTCTTGGTCTTGCACTGTTGGATGTGCCGTCTGCCAAGTAGTTTCAGTTGGAGCAGTTTTTAATGCCATTCCATAAACCACACGTGCCTGACACAAAATCAATATGTTAGCAATAGGAAGAATAGATACAGTGCCAATAAGGAAAAGGGTTTACTTTGGGTTGGCGGCTTTGGGGTTTATATATTTATAATGGATAATGTTCTCTAAACATATGGCAATGGGGGATTTCCCTGGTTCTATCATTGAATTTACATATAATAAGTCACACTGCGAAATTCACTCATCTCTGTGGGTATTCCCTGCTGCCATACCAAAGGGTAACATGTCCGTGATTACTGAACACCTTTTGGCCCGCAAGTAAACTAAAGGCTGTAATGTAAAGAGAGTGCGTCTGTGTGTGTGTGTGTCTGTGTGTGTATGCGCACAAGCGTATACTACCATCAGCCTCCATTGATCGGTGGCATGCAGGTTATCAAGATGGCAACATGTTCATCTTCACCAGTAGCCAGTGGGGGAGCATAAAGCCTAAATGACCACTTAAGAAAAGCTATTCATTTTGCTTTGCCAGTTGCAGCAGGGCTCCCCCCCCTCCTCCTCTCCACACGTGTGTTTGTGTTTGGTGGAAGCAAGGCATTTCAGTGGAAAGTATGTTGAAAAGCCCAATTCTGGCCCTGGGTGCCTGGTTTTGTTTGTGATGATAAATCTGTCAATTTATGACCTTTTAGAAAATATTTGTTAAGATTAGTTAACTCCACCTGCTATACCACGATAACCATGATATACCGTCATTTGGCAAGAAGGTTATCGTAACGTCATAAAACTAATACCTTGACACCCCTACTCGTGAAGCAGTCGGCACCACTACCCAAAACAGACATGCCTGTGATTGCCAGTTGAGGGACACTTTCTTTTCAAAAGAGAGGATCCTTGAGCTGGGGGCACCTTCTGGACCTGGTGGATGTCTGCCTGCGACTCTGCCGACCTGGGTAGGATACTTAATGCAGCCGTCAGCGTCCCATCTCTTAACGCTTTCTTGCAGCAGCGCTCGCAAAGCTGTAGTTCTCCTCACCTCTGTCAGCTCCAAAAATATTCTTCAAGCACACTGATTTCCTTTACCTCCGTACGGACGTGTAGAAGACCCCTTGAAACGAATCCTATATCCTGGTCGCCAGTGTTGAGATGGCAATTCTGGGCTCAAGCAGAGTCACCAGACCGTGACGTGGGTTAAAAGCTTTAAAAAGTCTCGTACAGGGAACAGGTAAGTCCATAAGGTTGAAGACACAAGTACAAAAAGGTAGGCAGGAAGACATCCACCGGTCCACATCTCAAGCAATACAGGCCCTAACTGACTCCAATAGAATGTACCAGTCACATCGTACATCAACATTCTAGGCTAACATTCCAATCAGAGCAGCACTCACACGAAATACCCAAGAACAGGGAACCAGAATATAACATCCATCTCAATATAGTTCTAAGCCGCCAACTACATGAGAGATGTCACAAACAGACGCTGATCATAATAGTGCAAATACAGGGTTCCTCTTCCTGTTGGATATTTACACAGCTGTGTGTATTCTCAAAGTGTAAATACAAATAATAGTATACGCAATAATGGATATATCTTGATGTTAATGATATCTCATCCTGTAATTATATATCGATATCTCCAAAACTTGATATATCGCCCAGCCCTACTTAGACACAATTTCTGCAGAGGTGGACTCTCTACCACCACCCTGCCCTGCCGGTACCAATGTTATGGATTGAGCACCACTTGATTCCATTCACTGTCAACATCCCAACAGCATAATGCCCAGAAACCCTAACAGAGCTAATGAAATCAAGCAAACCAAACAGAATGATTCCAGACTCCGCAGGAAAAAGAAAACATGATCACTGAGGCCCTAGACCAATTAGCACCTGCAAAACAAATGGCAGCAAGTTGGTATGCAGAATAATATGCGGGAGCAACACAAAAAAAAAAAATATAACAAAATTACAGGCAAATTGGAAAAACAAAACCATTTCAACCGATCTGACAAAAACAAATTCTGGCAACTCTGAATGTACAAATCAACAGTCCTAAAAGCAAACTCGACCACAAAAAGCCAATCGCCAATTGTATGAATTCATACAGAATACATCATTTAAAAAATGTAATGGATGGAAGGTTTTGAACTGGGATCCTTCCACACCAGTTTTAGCGTGTAGGCTCTATTGGAGAAGTGGACCAGCCATATGCAAATCGGTATTGGAACTGCCACCAATAGGAACAGACCAGACCCTCTGGTAGGCCACACCCCCAATGCATGGAACCACAGGACATGTTTCGGTCTTGTCGAGCCTCAGCAATGAAGTGAAGCTTGGTTTCCTATAAGACAGAGGACAAGGGCCCAATATCTGGACATGCCCCCCACCCCCTCCTAAAGTAAAACATGTGATGGGTGGGAGGTTTTGAATTCATCTTAATCACTGACAGTGCTCTGTGAGCCAGCAGTTCGGATTGTCGACCCTGTTGGGGTGCGGCCAAGCCAGATTTGCATATGATCTTTCCCTTTCCCCTTCTGTAAAGGGATAGCAGGCTAAAAAACAATAGTCTGGAGAGTTGCCCAGAGCAATGCCAGCGGTTTTGATTAATGCAAAACCTTACAGCCATCACGTTTGTTTTGCTGATGTATCCATAAACGTGTGTGGGGGATTGTAATGGTGCAGGGAAACAATTTCACCTACCTGACATCTTTTTCCCTGGGGACCGTACCAGATGGAACCTTCCACACAGGAGACACTTACTTAGTCCTGGTTTTAATTTGCATTCTGGGATTTGTAGTCTTGGTTTCAAAATGGTGAATCCCAAGGCTAAAGGTTCCAGAATGCACGGTTAAAACCAGGATTAGACTAGTGTTTCCAGAATGGAAAATGTTGGCATGTATTCAAGCCCAAATCCTGTCTGGGGTCACTCAGACCGAATTCATCCTTTCATGGTTGATAATTTGAGCACCAGTCGAATTGGTAATAGAAGATAGGATTGCAGCAATCTAGATGCAGAGTTAGAGGGGTCTAGCGTGAAGTTCTATAAATACCAGACATTTATTGTAGTAGAAATTCGTTGATTTGAAATGCAATCTACAAGCACTAAACGATATAAGACACATAAATAAAAACACTGCCAACATGTCCTATTCTAATCAGATAATTGACCAATCCACGTTTTCCTCTTCGTTATAGGGCTGGTAGTGATGAATATCCCATTAAACATCTAGGAATGCAAAGGCAAAAAATGATTAAGCATCTCCTAAGCGGAATGAGGCATTTGCCGATGGGAGTAGTGACTTACGAATGGGTTAAGGTAATAGCAAAGCCTCATCAACCTGTGTGACAGAACAGTTTTGTGACAGGGGGCGTGGATTGGAGCGGGGCACGGGTGAAGGGAGAAGCGGGATGTTGTGCAAGATAGGGGCAATAAGAAGTTAGACATTGTGAATGGGGCAGGGCCGTGCGGACAGAGAAGCTGATTGGTGTCCATGACGTTTCTCACCCTCTCATAGTAAACTTCACCACAGAGAGCCGGGCCCCAGCGCCACTCAGCTCACTTTGGAACTCGGCGTCCGTGCCAATCGCCTTCACCCCCACCATGACAGCGCTCTCCGCGGCTGCTTCTGTTGTACGGGTACAAACTGCGTTGCCCGGTTAACGGCTCCTGCAGCTGCACACCGAGTGCCGAGTCACGCCGGGTCAAAGCAATAGGGGAGGGTGAAGCTGTGAGGGGGTGGGACCACGGCACTCGACAGGCACCGCGTGCACCCAGCCAGCACCATGAGTGGACACCCGTGTAAAGGACGTCATTACGTTGCGCGAATGTTTATCATCTCTCATTCCGCAATAGAAAAGGGACTACGTGTACATCAGAGAGCATTGCAGAGGGAGACTAGCGTCTGCCCCGTTTGTGGTCTCGTCGCTTGTTCTGTTGCATGTATCAATTTTTTAAATAAGCGATTTCCACTTTAAAAAGACTTCTCAAATGAACTGCTACATTGCATTTTACTTCGTTGTTATGCAATGTAATTTTTTTCATTCATTATTGCAGCTATTTCTATCAATTATACTTTCAAAATATTTCAATAAAAATCAACATTTTACAAAACCTATGAAGGGAACGAGAGTTCTTTATTTTCAAATGTTTTTATTGATTTTAAGCACGACATAGCGCCATCAGTACTAGTACGTTAGTTCATATACAGTCATTGGTAACTGTCTCATTTTGCGCACCTTTTTAATCATAAATTATTAATTTTGAGATATTTGTCTGTCTTCGGTTTCATTATCCATTGAAGCGCACTGATGATTGTCCTTGCTTGTGCCACTGCTTCCTCGAGATTCGTTATCTTGTGCCATCCACACTGTGTCTGTTGGTGCGACAGCTGCCGTAAGTCGACGGTTGCTAAGGCACTGTCAGCTGACAGAAGGCGAGTGAGAGGAAGAACCGGAGGAGGGAGAGAGGCAGAAAGATCACAGACTGCATTAGCGGCGGACAGAGCGGGCGCCAGAGGTGGTCTGCTGCAGGGGAGCCACTGCCAGGTATTGCAGAGAAGCTAATTTTACAGCGCGAACCACTACAATGAAACAGTCATATCTGCTGTCACAGGCGCTCATAAGACAGGCATGGCTAAGCAAGGCACTGGCAGTGACTGCAGAGACGTTACTACTGCAGGACTCCCCCTCGGACTAGAAACTGGCACTGATAAGAAACCGGCACGGGCCGTCTACCGAGTTATGCTACAAACAGGCTTTCGAAAGATGGGCTTTGAAGTACATGGGCAACTACTGATACGCGTGTGTAGACTAGAGAAATAGAGGATACTGTCGAGGTACTGATTCTGTATGGGTAGACTGCTGAGACACTCGATGCAACCGTATTTTAAGATATAGCCGCTGCTGGAATCCCTAAAGTGCCAAGAAACGGGCAGTAGCCAATAGTCATTGCTCTGTTTTTGGCTGCTATTTGAACTGAAAGGCATATCTTTCCAATGCCCGTGTTTGTTTAATTCATAAAGTATTGCACCAGTATAGTTTCTCGATCTGAATACGAAAATGTCGAATTCGAAAATGTCTCTGCGCAGTGATCACAGATCACTTTTTCCCGCCCCGTCCACCCCCCACCCACCTTTTTACATTTTCGTTCTGCACCCAGAGATGGATTATTAGGGGGTAGGAAATGTATCGCACTTAGATGGATTATTGGGGATTGGAAATTTGCTGCACTTAGATGCATTGTTCGGGGTAGGAAATGTGTCGCACTTTGATTATTAGGGATCGGACATGTGCTGCACTTAGATGGATTAATGGGGAAGGGAAATGTGCTGCACCTATCTTGTTGTTGGGGGTTAGGAAATTTGTCACACTTAGATGATTTGCTGGGGGTGGTAAGTGTACACACTTGGATGGATTGTTGGGGTCAGAAAATGTATCACACGTAGATGGATTATTGGGGGCAGGAAAGGTGCTGCACCTGTCTTGTTGTTGGGGGGGAGGGGGGGGTTAGGATATTTGTCCCACTTGGATGGTTTGCTGGGGGATGGAAATGTGCTGCTCCTAACCATACAAAAAAACACCATTCTGCATGCTCAACCTCAACTCTGAACTAAACACAGCCATACCTCTACTGCACCACAAGCCACACGTAATTCACAACAGCCAACATGGAATCAAACCACACACAATCGTACATCAACACCACATAACGGCTACGAACTGAATACTCGTCTACACTCGGTGACCAGTTTCTCTGAACTGAAGCTTCCAACAGCACATAAAAGCTCTCTTGCTCTTTTCCCTCTCAATCCGACTAACAAACCCTCCCTCTCCCCCTTCCATTGCAGATCCGCCAGAGCGTCAAGGGACCACCTGTATTGTTATGATCGATGACTATTGATGTTTATTATACTCATGTTGCAATTCCCCATTTTGTAACGTACCACTACCTGAATACATTGCTTACTGGATATGTTTTGTTATAACCTTTTGCTGCTTAGCCTACAACAATTTGTTTGCCTAATCCAAATATGCAAATCGGATTATCATATGATTATTGACCGGATGTCTAACTGTAATGTTATCTAGCACTGTATTATACCCGTAGAGTCCTATCTGCACAGACCCATCGCTATTCCTATTTGAGGGCCCCAACTGCTAGGGGCTTAGTGTTAACGTTATAAGCCCAACCACGCTCATTGGCGCTACACACTACAGTGTATCCCCAATGATGATGCTAATGATATTACAGTGCCTTATCCTTAACATGTTCCCATACTGCATCTTGCCTAATAACTTGCTATGCACAGGAGGCACATTCTTCCCATACCTCAACAGACTTTCCAAACTAGGGTGCCCCCGCCACCACCCCATACCCTGCTCTACCCCATTCCTCCCTACCACAGTCCCCTTCTAGCCCATTCAGCTCAGTAATGCTACCAATTGTCCCAATAAGATAGAACCTGCCACACCCAAGTCAGAGCCATCTCACCCACAAGATAAGACCGCTTTCTGGCCATCGCTCTCTGCGCTAGGAACCACCAGACTCTATTGATTGAGAAATCGTACACAGAGTACTATACAGCCGATCATCCTCAACTCCTACACTCCATCACAAACCAACTCCCGCCCCACTAAGGGCACTATCGGGCTCCAACAACTCAGGACCCGCACCAACCCTAACACTCGCAACCAGAAATTCATTATAAATAAAGACACCACCACAAAAAACCAAGGTGTGACCACTAATGGACAAAAGCCGACCATTACCACTGAATGCAAATTTGATTCCACTACCCTCATCAAAGTACACTCATCAATGCCTATTCGCTAGGCGCTCATACTAGCGAAATTCATGATCGTATCATTGACCAGGATTTAGACCTACTCATAGTCACAGAATCCTGGCTTCACCAAGCCTCCGGACCATTGCTCACCATCGCCATCCCACCTGACTACACTATTCTTAGAACAGACAGAACCAACTCTATCGGTGGCGGTGTAGCCATTATAGCCAAGTCAAACTTGCAGCTAAGATCTTGTCTTATCGAAAACCCCAAAGGATATGAAATCCTATTAGCCAAATTCACTCTTAACCGTAAAACCACTATCAACTTAGTAGTTGCCTGTCGCCTAGCTCTAATACGCAACCAGAAATGGACATACCACTCTTACTAGCACCCTTTATCAAACCCAAGACTAAATGTGTCATCCTTGGAGACCTGAACCGAGGCTTCAACGACCCGTTAGACCATAAAGCCAGAGCCCTCGATGCAGCCCTCAAAGACATGCCTTTCAACCAATTGGTCAACTCACCCACACATATAAAGGGAGACTATTGGACTGGATACTATCACTCAACACCGACATAACCATTAACACCATCACACCAGTAGTCTGGTCAGAGCATTATAGCATAAACTTTACGCTCAATTGTAAGGAGATCCTTACTCCTACAACCACAGTCATAGACACATACGAAACCAGGAACAAGCGCAAACTCACTCCTGACAATTTAAACCCCATTTTAAGCAGAACCCTCACAACTTCAGTGATCACCGATAATAACCCAAATACTTTAGCGAAGACCTATCACAATTGCCTCACAGAAGCAATAGACTCAGTAACACCCATCATAACCAAAACACGCCGCCCAACTAAAAAAATCTTCCTTCTGGTTTAAAGATGAATTAGTAACGCTCGGAAGAACCAAGCGTGCCCTCGAACATGCATACAAAAATACCTCTCCACAAACACTGCAAATGCCTTCCACATAGCCAATAAAGCATACAAAACAGCTATCATATCACATAAAGCAAATGCTTTTAATCTCCGTATCTGCAACGCAGCCTCAGACTCCAAAGAACTGTTCTCTATCCTAAGAGAACTGGAGAACCTATTCCACCACCTAGTCCAACTAACATCACTAAAGAATGGTGCACTACCATTCAAGATGCCCTATCCTCCAAAATCCAATTGTCGCAAAAGAAAATAATCACTAAGAGAGAAATAATCACCAGCAAAAATAATGAACCCACCACACCTCGAGCACCTTACGACTCTACTATACCTTTGTTCAACTTCACACCAGTAACTCAAGAACAAGTGAGCTCTACCATTTCCAAGCTGAAAGCGTCTTAACTGTAAGGGTGACAACTTCCCAGCTCACCTAGTCAAAGAGTGCGCCACCTCTCTCACCCCCCATCATCACCAACTTCATCAACGCCTCCTTCAGTACCCAACTAGTCCCAGCCAGCATCAAAGAAGCCTGGGTCACACCCCTGATCAAAAAAACAAAATGGGCCCCACTATTCCCACTAACTATCGCCCAATAACCACCGTCCCATTTCTACTCAAGATTATTGACAAAATAGCCTACTCACAAATTCACACACACATCGAACAGCACCAACTCCTAGGAGCTCGCCAATCAGGCTTCAGACATAATCATAGTACAGAAACGGCACTCCTAGACTTGAAATCTCAAATGGATACCATTAGGAATTCAGGAAAGCTATGTATGCTACTCTTATTAGACCTATCAGCCGCGTTTGATCTCGTTGACCATGACAAACTCTGTATCTCTCTAACCAATGATTTTAACTTCTCAAACAATGCCACCCTCTGGGTTAAATCATTCTTCTCTGAACGTACCTCTAGAGTTTCCATAGGTAAAGTAGCCGTAGGTCCTATAGCAGTACCTATAAGAGTACCTCAAGGCTCCTGCCTCTCAGCAACCTTGTACAACGCCTACACCAAACTCCTTTTTGCAGCACTAGATGAAATGGGTGTCATCTACACAAACTTTGCAGATGTTAATGTTAATGTTAAAGGACATTTGTACCGCGCACTATCACCACCGGCGTGGTCCCCAGATGGCACCCAGATCCTCATCCCCATTACGGGATCTATGACCAAGATACTCTAATAATTAACAGAGTCTATTATGTTATTCAAAATCGGATGGTCCTGAACAGTCTGTCTTAATGATGAGAAGACTGAAATTCTCATTGTGGGCTCTGCCTCTAAAATAGCCTCTCTCCATGCAGACTATTCAGCAATCAACATAGATGGCTCTATGATCCCAATCCTCAAACATGTCAAATCAGTAGGAGTCCATCTAGATGCCAACCTCTCTATGACTAAACATATCTCGGCACTCTCCTCATCCACATCATACACATCTAAACTTATCACATTAAGCCGCCAATTTCTTACACCCACTAACTGCATCACGCTAGCAAGAGCACTAATAATTTCGAAGTTGGATTATTGCAACGCGATACTGTTAGGAACTTCAAACAACAACCTTATCAAACTCGAACTTATCCAAAAAAAGCACTTCGTGCTGCCTTAGGCATAAATAAAGCTGATCACATCACTAACATTAGGAACGAAGCACATTGGCTGCCTATCAAAGCAAGAATATTATTCAAAATACTATGTGTTACTCACAAATGCCTTGCCAGCAAAGCACCCATCTACCTTAACAACGCCATTAAGAATATGAAACCCACCCGGGTACTAAGATCCAATAACGACTAACTCCTGGAAATCCGCTGCTTTAAATATGCCAGAGCAGGAGGAAGCAGCTTCCAAGTCCTCGCCCCCAAACACTGGAACTCACTCCCCAATCATATCAAAAAGGAAGATTATTTTCCCAAATTCAAAAAAAGCTTAAAAACCTGGCTCTTTAATAAATTCTAGTCTGAATATGGACATATATTTTCCCCGCCCTATTCAGCCTTAGCTCTGGAACCTTCTCGCACCTCTCACTCTTTGCAACTATATCCATTTTCTTTTCTCACCAATGCCTCTGAATAACTATGTAAATGTAACTATGCATATTCCACTGCCAATGTAAATACGCCTTGATACCCGGGGTCTGGGCATGTAACAAATGTAATAATAAATAAGTACATATGAGTATAAGACTCATTAACATTAAAGTGTCGGGAAGAAAAGAAGAGTGAGGGAGGGCAGTACAAAAGGGAGGCAAGTGAGTGAGGATTAGGGAGTGGAGGAGTAGCAATGTGAAGGAAAATGGTGTGCCATGGGTAAGCGAGGGAGGGAACAATTGAGTGAAGGACGGCAGGTGAGTCTGTGAATAGCAGCAAAATGAGGAAGAGAGTGGGATCTTTATTAAAAGAAACTTTGGCAACAATGGAGGAAGGAAAAAGGTGGGAGGGTTAAGGGAATAAAGCAAGAACAGAGGACGACAGTGTTCAAAAGGAGCAGGAAAGAGTGGAGTAATAGAGAGGAATATGCTAGTAAGAAAAAATAAGAATGGCAAAAAGAATGCTGTATTGGAGAAAAAGGAAGCAGGGTGGAAAGGAGTAAAAGGTGAGCATATTTGTGATGTGAGGTGGGCAGGTGCTTTCCCTAGCTGCCCATCTATATGCTGTCACAGCTGCAATAGGTACATGAACACGGAAACTATTAAAATGCAGCCACTTAGTTAAGGTTGTATTGAAATGGGCCAAAAAGATTCACATGGTTGAAAATCCCCTTTGTGTACGTTTGCCATGTTCACCTTATATCAAGTTGGCTGCTAAACAAGCCCAGATTAAACCCAAGGTCGGAGAACAGGGCTGGGTGTGTCTGTACGGTGGCCAACCATCCTGCATTTTGCAGGAGTGTCACACTTTCATGTGCTGTGTCTTTTACACATCCAGCTCGCGACAGAAATAAACTCTCACTTTTCTCCTCTGAAGCAGGATCAGCTGTCTAAAGTGTTCCCAGCTCACATTTTTCATGTGACAGTTAAAAGTCCAGGCAAGCACAACACTTTTCCCACTGCTCCTCCAGCACCCACAGGTTCAGCTTTGTGCCAACTTCATTTCAATAAACCGATTTAGAGGTTGATGACCCAGACAAAGGGGTGCCTGGGTAAGCACTGTGGTCCCTTAAATGGTGCGATTGGTGGGTGACAATAAATTGAAGGGAAGTATATCGCCGCATGCTATATAAATAATGGCTCAAGCAGATTACCGTATATTGAATTCTTTCACTGTGAATACCTTTTTTAAAACCAAATAATATTGTTTTTAAGTCCACGTTCCTCTGCAGCCTGCTACTGCAATCGTCATTCATGGTGGCAAAAGTAAAGCTATACATGTCAATTTGATTGACCTATTTCTGTAACAATGTATATAATGTCAGATTGGTTTCTTGTGTAATTTGTGTACTTCAAGGCATTGATGGAAAAACGAATTATTTCGTTTTTGGAAAGCCAAACCTCTATCTGACCTATGACTGAGAAAAGATGTAGCAAAGTGCTTTAATCACAGCTTGGGTACAAATTCTGATTTCTTTTTTAACGAAATGTGTGATCCTGGGCAAATCATTTAATCTCACTGTGCCTGATATGCCGACATTAGTTTGCAGTGTTTGCTATGAAGAAAAACCCTCATGGTTTACTAGACTATTGAGTTGTTGCATAACTTCTTTCAATGTCTTTTTGGTGTGCTAGAGTATTTAAGACTGATGTCACTGCTTGTAATGTTAGTTACTGTGATGACGCTTCTTATCATTCCAATCCATATCATGCTAATTAGGGTTCTGCATATTTTTTGCTAGACGGGTCCGGAAGACAAATTAGAAGCAGGGATTAGGGCGTCTGTGTTGTGGTTGATGTGAGGAGATTGGGAAGGTGGCAGATCAGGACACTGCAGGGACTGCTTGCCCTTTTTCCGTCATCCGATTGCTAAATCCGACTGTGTGGGCGCAACAAAATCTACATTTGGGGTTGAGGTACAGGGGCTAACTGGTGATGGAAGGTGCCAATTCAGAAAGTGGGTGGGGCAAACTTGGAGGCTCTGACCCCTCTGTTGTACTCCAAGGGTTTTCTGGCGTGAGACCCAAGTATGTATCAAATGGTTCATTTTAAAGTGCAATATGCCAGTGAGAATGACAAAGTGATCGGATGTAAAGATAACAAACACATCTAGTTGCTTTGATAATTTGTATAGCTAAAGCCTAGGTATCCACTCAGACATCACCCTTTAAGCAAAAGAGATCACCAGGGGACCAAGCAGAAGTACAGTGTCCCACTAATCCATCTTCCACAAAAGATACAAACCATACATTTCAGTTAATTATACCATTATATGGCAGTATAAAAAGCCTTTTCACGCTGGCTGTGCCCATACATTTCCATCTGGCTGCACCAAAATATGCCAATATTCCCATATATGAAGATATTCACATTTGCCTTGTGCATAATGCCAGTAATGATATTAAAAAATGTCAAGCCACAGAAAGAAATGGCTAGATAGGCTAGCCTAGCCACGCAATGCCTACTTTGTTATAGATGCCCTGTAAAATAATTCATGCCACAGTAATAAATGACTAGACTGGCTGCACCAAAATGCCATATCATGCTTACTTTATCCCCTTTTTTCCAGACTTGTCTCTTCCACCAAACACCCCACCGTCTACCCGCCAGAATAATCTCCTTGATCCAGCATTACACATAAGTGTGCACGCACGCACACTCACTCATTCAACCATCCCTTTCACCATTCACTCGCTCATTTACATGCGCACCCATCCCCCATAAACCAGAAAAGGCTTCTCTGCCTGACAAAAAGCAGGTGCACAAATCCGCCCCCTCCCCTCGGTTGTGAAAGACCACATAACATTGTTATGTTTGCTTGCATCCATGGGGAAGAGAGCTGGAGTGTGCATTTGACATTTGGGGGTGGGGAGAGATGCTGAAACCTGGTAAGCTCAATGGTGTTGTGCGTCTTCTTCGTACACGCTACGGATCAGGGGTCATCCCGATCGTGTGATATTTGAATACCCTTTTGGATGTGCAGTGTTGGAAATTGACATTTACTCTGCCCCTTTACCCCCGCGCCCCAACACTCTTTGTATGGGGGAATTAGATCAGGGTGATGTGAGAAGGTTTCAGTACAACAGCGAATGACATTCCGGCCCAATCCCTCAACTGCATTTCGGGATCCCCTCTGTAAAAGTTCGTCCTTAACCTGACTTTCACCAAGAGACCCCCATTCTGGCAGACAGTTTGATGATAACCTGAGTGCAGAAAACGTGGACAATTATCTTAACATTCCTTATCCAGGTAACATTTTGGGAAGATGAATAATAGATCAAAACTCATGCCTTTATACCAAGTCAACATTACACCAGGCCAAATAACTGAATCAGTGATATTGGTGGTGCTGAACTATTTTAGGTGGATGGTTCGCGAGGATGGTGTTGGTCCTCCCCTATGGTTAGTTCTGCATGCAGTATTAGCTAACGGGCTGGTATTGGGTCATAGGGATCTGTTAGGCAGAGTTTGTATGCAGTACCCTTGGGGACCACTACACACAACTAAGACTAAAGGTGTAAGCAAAACCAACCTTTGGTATAAGTCTGTACTACACATTTTTTGGTAGCGGAGCTGAGCAGCCAGGCTTATCTCAAGAGGGAATGTGAGCTGTAATGTTACACAGAGGTCTACAATCACAGGTGTTAAAATAAACACTTACACTCAAGGTTTCTTGGTTAAACACTTATTAATTTATTCAACAGTCAGTTATAAAACATTCACTAGAAGGCGGCAGTTCAATATCATACACAAATATACTGCAGTACTATACACTTTGTTTCTGACGCATTCATACTACTTTGAAGGCGGAGCAAAATGGCATTCAGAATACTTTGAAGTATGAGCAAAAAAGCATAGCTTATTTAGAACATGAAAGGTTACAAGTTATTCATAGACAGTGCAAATATTTAGAGTTCACTAGAAAAGTCAATTCGATTCAGTAGGTTAGGCTAAAGTCGATGGGCTAAAGTTTTGGATAGGAAAAGTCTCAGCACAAGTTCTTAGGAGTAGTTTGTAGGAAGAAGAATTATATGCTGGGTCACAAGCTGATTAGGCCTGTGAGATGGGAAAGTTTCAAGCACTTTCGCCGTGAGAGCTAAGTACTCTTTCGGATTTTACAGTATCTTTACAATTTAAGAAAAAGTTGCAGCTGATGAACCCTGTTCCTGGCATTTCCTGCAGATCTCGCTTTGCCTGGGCCTCAGTCGTGGGGACATGAGGTAGGATGTCGGGGGACTCCTGCACTGCACTGGGACTGGTAAAAAAGCTGACAGCTTGCAAGTCTTTGATTCCAGTAACTGTAGTCAAGCACACAAACTGGTGTCTCCCTCCCTGCAGCACTCTGAGGAAAGTCAACCAGCTCTGAGGTGAGTATGCAGGTGGCTTACGGTTCGAGTTGATTGGTCCAAACAACTCAAAGGGAGAAGTCGTCCTTGTGGGGGCTTCTCTGTCGAGATGAATTTGGTGATTCAGACCTGCAGCAGGGCTTCACCGGGCAAACCAACGGTCCAGGAGTTGCAGCAGCTGTCCTCTTCAAGCTCGTCTTTGGTTCTTTCGTTCCAGTGGTCGACTCTGCCTTCCAAGCCAAGAGACTTGGCTTTAATCCAGTTTCCTCCCTTTCATTCCAGCCTAGCTGCCACTCACCTAGCAGGGTGGCTGTCCTTGCCGGACAGTCAGCCAGCCAATCACACCATAGTGCTTTTGGGTCTCTAGGAGACTAAGCACAGGGAGTTTCGGGCACCTCCCTTACTTCCTGCCCACCCCAGACACTCAGGCGCCAGAGGCGGTCTTCAGTCCTGAAGCCTGCCAAAGGCGATGGAACAAAAGGACCAAACCTGGTTTGACGCGCAGATACAAACTCTAGAAAGACCTTTCCAAAATGAAATGGTGAAAAAAGAAGACCGGGACCTGTTTAAACAAAGGGGGCCCAGGCACCATCTTGAAAACATGGCTCCTGCGATTTAACGCTACCGGTGCTCGCGGTCAGGAAGAATCATGGTAGTTCCTTGGAGAACCTCTGCCACCAGCCATGCTGAGAGAGTAGCATTTGACGGCTACAATTGTATCTAGACATAGGGGATACTAAGTAACCCGCCCCCCCAGTACTCTATTGTAAGATAGGGTGTGCCGGTTCTAGGAATTTAAAAAGACTAGTAAAGTCAATTTCACTTTACTTTCTCTGGAAAACAGTTCAAAGTCCCAAGGTTTTAGCAAAAGAACTGGCGGCTCTAAGGTGGGAGGAATTGGCAATTTTATGAGAATTCTCCCTAACAGGATCTTTCTTTGTTCTGGGCTTATCCATTTGCTATACTGAACATTAATCATAACCCCTCCCCAATCCCTCTCTGCAGGTTTGTCGTCTAGTGGCAATATTCAAGCCAGGTGCAGTTCTGCTCCTTCAACGTCCATACGCATACCTTCTGGAAAGCTGGAACATGGCTCCCCAAGTTACCTCAGTTTTTGTGGGTGTGTCTCCCCTGACACTGCTTTTAGCTTCCAGCTCTTCAATGCATCTCGGGTAGGCCAGAACGTATGAACTGCATGTGACAGTCCCTGACCTTCTGACAGTCCTTTCTTGCAGTGAGAGTCAGCTTTCTCCTCTTTATGCACTCACAGCAATGCTACTTTCTATCTTTCAGGGGTACCGCAAAGGGCAACGTCCTCAGGTTAAAGCTGGAGCTTGGCTTCCTCAGCCCTTACCAGCTCTAGATGCAAATAAACAATAGGGGTTCTGGGTCTGCCTCCATTGTCAAAGCCAATGGTGCTTCCACGTTGGACTGTGCTTCCCTGAACTTGCATAAATCCATTAGGGGGCGGGTAGTGGCCCCATTGCACAGTCTACGGATACTACATTGCTAATATCTGGCAAAAGCCATAGGGATCGGGGAGGTCTCTGCAGCTCTCGCCCTTTCCCTTCTTCTGGTAGTTCACAGCTGTATGTAGATCGCCCTGCTTGTCCATCTTTTGTAAGCAGAAGAGCCCACTTCTGGGCCTTGAAATGGAGTTGGACCACTGACTTTGCCACACCGATCAGCGGTACGTCTTTATTTTACCAAACTTTCAGTTGGTGATTGTCATTTCTACTTGTAAGGCTCTTCACGGGTCAGATCTATTGACATGGCCCTTTAATGTGCCTCTTTGCCCATTGATCCACTCCATCAGGTTCTGCAATCTGAAAATGTTTAAGTATGTGGAGGGCACCCACGTTATTGTCATGCTTTCTTCTGTCAGTGTAGACAAAAAGTATTCTACCTTTTTACAAAAGCAGTTCAAGACTGGATGCAAGTTCAGTCTTGCGGCAGTAGTGGTGGAGCTTTGCGGCAGTAGTGGTGAAGCTAAAAAAGTAGTGAAATTCAGGTGTGCTGTTAAAGAGGACCCCAAGGTTGTCGGCCAATGGGGCAGGTGTGAGGAGGTCTCTGGTAAAGAGGAAGAAGAGGGATGGGGTGTTAGAGGCAGGGTGGTAAGTAACTTCAGTCTCGAGGCAGTCAACGTGAGAGATGAAGTGCAGCTAGCAGCAAGACAATTAGACATTTGTATGGATTGTCAATGGGTGATGCAAGAGAAGCAGAATATCTTAATATCAATATCATCATCTGGGGTGTTAGGAAAAACCACTGGAGCAGATGAGTTTACAAAGAGGATCTGTAGAGGATCAAGCAGCAGTTTTTGTGGGAATCCACTGGGACAGGCGTAGAATTAGAGATGCGTGTTTTTGTTCCAAGAAATAGAGAACGAACAGTCGGAAGAGTCGGTGGTGATGCAACTAACAGTAGAATCTCTGGTGCAAAGGCCAGAGAGGGTATGGAATGGAGAGTGGGATCAAGTGTCAAACCATGCAGAGAGAGCTAGAAGGATGATAATTGAGGAGCGTTATGAGTATTAGTGAAAACGTTGTAGACGTTTCAGTGAGAGTTGTAGAGTCTGTTGACCTCCAACTAGATTATCTGATTGAATTCTACACATTCGAGAACCTTTGAGTAGTGTGAGGAAAAGAGAGGTAGGCAGCTCGTATGGGGTTATGTGGGTTGGCAGTGCGTTAGATTTATGATGGGTTATACAGAAATTGCCTTGCATCAGCCAGGGAAAGGAGCAGCCAGGGAAAGGCCCAGTAATAATGGAGGCTAAATGGGCGCACATGAGGGTTACTAGATCTTTAATTACAGTGCAAAGCAGAGATTGAAGTAAGTATTTGATGAGCAGGCACTAAAAGCAGCTTCTTGTTATGTGCATCACCCAGTAAGCAGGCGCAACCACTGGAGAATGATGAGCTAATACATGGCAATTTTCAAATTCGCATTGGATGCACACTGTATAACATGATGTCCATTGTATATGATTTAAAACATTTCTTTGTGTTTCTGAATCCTCATCTTCAATAAACTTTATCGGCAAATGCCACAAGTTAAACACATAAATGCAAAGTAACAAATGAATTAAAAGTATAAAAACGAATTAAAAGAAAACCATTATATAACCTGGTATTTCAAACTCCCTTTTAATTTATCAACTGGAAAAGAAGGGGAAATGGAAACAAAACATTATTCTGAGCTTTGACAGAAAAATGCTAATTTTACAACAATTTTTCTTCAAAGTGCAAATTCGGGGTCCAACCTTCTATTTTATCTTCATCAGCAATGTAACAAGCCTACACAGGTCAAGGACACTTTCCAGTTTAAAATCCTAGTTTAGTTACACCAGCCATCTTCATAATATAAAATACTTTAATAGCGGCAAAAGGACTTCTTTAAAGTGCAGACGGTAAACCTAACTAGAATACAAACTGTACACAAAGTCAAATATGCAGCATAACTCTTTGCTATGTGGTACCAGATCATCGGCGTCACGTCTGGGTGGTCTGGAAGTTGCTTTATCAGCTTGCATCTCCTTGCCCACGCTCTATGGATGTACTTTGCTACATAATGAACAACGTTTGGCTTCTGACTTTTTACAAAGGGGTTAGAGCTTCGTTTACTGTTATTTTTCTATACAATCTAAAAAGCTGGTATAGATGCACTTTTCTCAACATTTTATTTTCGGAGCAAAAGTTAATGAAATGAACAATGGATTCTTCACCCCTCCCACAGGCCTGACACATTATTGTATTGGAACCATAGCATTTTTTTGTAAATGTTGCCCCCTGCAGTGTAATCTATATTCTATATAAAGTGCTCTTGCACGGGGCGGGGGGACCTTATTATGGTCCAGGTAAAGTTCAATACCATGTTAATTTTTATTGGCCATCTACAAGACTCGGAGACCGGAGCACTCAGAGGACCGAATATAAGTGATGGTCCACAAATACAAGTAAGCGCTGCATTTATTGAATATCGAACTGAAAGAAAAGCAATATTTGACAAAACTATGATGTGGTGAATGAACGCTTTAAGTCAAATGGACATATCGAGCAGCACGCTGTTAGTAAAACGCAATATGAACTGAATTAAAGACATATGATGAAACTGAAGAGTGTTTTTGAGCAACACCAGTGCAAAGAAGAATAATAATAAAGAATGTCAGTTTTAACTACAAACGTGAGAAAGAGTCATGTATATGACAAGTCAAGAACTGGTATAAAAGTCTTACAAGGAATAAAAGTGTGGAAAGTGAAAATCCAAGGCAGAAGAACCTATGAAGGGATACAGCAGCTTTGGGGAGATTAAGGGTTGCACAACCTTTGATGGGTGGACCATGCGGTCTGACAACTACGCCAAGACCAGAAAGTCTCCTAATCTGAAAGTTGCCAACATCAAGAATCCAGCCAGACAAAGTATAGGGTTACAGGTTACGTGACCTGTCATGGGGGGGGAACCATGTGGTCTGATAACTGCTCATAGACCAGGAAACCCTGAATGGTGAACAAGCTGCAAAGAAGTGTGAAAAAACTGGTGAAGTAAACCTGAAGGTGGGCCCAGTGTTTTCTTGTGAACTATGAACAGATGAAGCAATGTGAATGTGCACTTAAAGTCTTGGGGAAGGGAACCCTGAGAGTCAAACAGCCAAAGAATGTTATTTTTGGGAAGGGAGTCGCTGACCTCCGTTTTGTGTGAACTATGCTACATTTGAACTTGGGGAAGGGAAGCCCAGGACCTTTGTTTGGTGTTTGGTGTGAATTGTGATGCACTCTAACTTGAAGAAGGTCATTTCTGAACTTAACTAAACTCTATTGAAGTGAGCCTATATTGGAACTGTATTGAACCTGAGATACGGAACTCAAGCTGCAAGTAGCTTAACCCTTACTTTTGAATGCTGAGAAGATAACCCTACCATATTTAGTTATAGTTGTGACGGCAAGCATAGGTTTTGAGACCGATTCTTATTGTGGACTTGCAAACACAAACCTTCCTTAGTTTCTTAAGGTATGGAAAATCCCACCATAGCATAGGGCAAGTTGGACGTTACACCATCCTGATTATTAAGAACGTTTTGTTTGAAACTGTACATCTGTTGTCTGTGTCATCTCTCTTGATAACATGCCTGTCTCACATTGGGGATTGTAATATCTGATGCAATTTGAAGTTTATCTATGTCTTCTAATCCTTCGAGTTATATACCACGATCATCCCCTGCCAAAGCCTGGTGTGTAAGGATTCTGGCTCTGTTCCTTCTCGTGCCTATATGTAATCGAAGTACAGTACTAGTCCCACATGGGCGATACGTTCTACATTCTATTGATGGTAGCCTGTCAACCAGTTACTTTTTACAAAGATTTGTATATAATCAACCCTGCCTAGTCCCATTTTGCACTTGTTCCTACCAAATAATGTCCTCCCATATAACAGACATGCAACCTTGCACATGCCTGATCCAATGGATGGTCTTGTTAACTAGGGAGGCCTTAATATTAAATTATACAAATTCTCAAACCTATAGTTAATGTGAGATAGGTTTGCTGTATGGTACCTGTCAGCCCTGACATCAGAAGTAGCTAAGCCAACCAGGCATTTGCACTCTTCAAGCAGGAGCTAAATACCTCCCAGGAATTTCAAACCTTGCAAAAGGATCTTGAGGAACACCGTATTGATTTGCTCCTCAGAGGATGGGTTGTACCTTGGTTGGAGTCATGAGGAAGATTAAGTCAGGAGAGGATGAAGCATGGTGAGGAGAAGGAAGATGGAGGAGGGAGTGGAAGACAGGCCTTTAGAGTGTCTTAGATCTTAAAAATCTCCTAGTAGAGGTTGTAGGTGTCAACTGACAAAGAGAAGGAGAGGGTTCATGGTGTTGGTGGGGGTTAGCGTGGCAGGCAGGATCTGGCAAAGTTTGCGAGTGGAGAGATGAGATAAGGTAGTTAATTAGTTGGAATTGGCAGCTTTCACGGCAGTAGAGAGCAGAAAACAACTCCTAGTAGGAAGCGCGAAGAGAAGGGGGGGGAGCAGGACCAGAGATGAAATTAACATTGGATAAGTGGGAGATGAAAGCAGTTCCTAGATGTCCAGCATTAACCGCTGACCAGGAGCTACCACTACAGAACAAGGAGCTAGTACATAGCATAATCACCCCACCGCCGCTGTGACCGGTGGCCTGATACTCTCGAATCTCACAGGATCCCAGGCCCTTCCTCCCAGTCAATACCAACACCCCCGACCCCCCCCCCCCTCCAACTGCACTGCGTGCCCCTGCTTTTGGCTCCACATTCCACCCTGAGATTTGACTGTTGCAGCACTTAGCCTGAGGTGCTCCTCCTTGGCACCACTTAGAACTTTCCTCCTGAGCTTTCCTCCAGCACTTGCCCACTCCTCTATTCTCCCTTCCATCCCCTTCCCTTGCACTTCTCCTCAATGTACTTGCACAGCGAATGTGACAATACCTAGTAGGAACGCCACTGTATATTACAGTATATTACTGTTTTATGCCATTGTTATTCTTTCCCCTGCTCCCTTCCCATTTAGCCTTGTGGCGCTTTGAAACCTAATTCTGTTGTATAAAGCGCCTTACAAACGCCCAAATAAATAAAATAAAATGTATTTTCGCAAACATATCCTATTATCCATTATTTATTACCCCATTATGCTTTTAAATGTCATAAAGATGTCCTAATGTTTCTTTGATTATCCCAAATGCACAGTTAAATTCACAAAGGTGTGTTTGTTTCGCATTAGTTGGCCTGGTGAGAAAAATGTAGCTGTTGGTGTCAAGTTAACCAGGCTCTTTTAGGCTACAAGCAGGAGCTAAATAGCTCCCAGCTCCCTTCAATTATGAACCCCGAGGACTCTTATCAGCAGGATAGCTGAGGTCTCATGGCTGTCATGAGTTGTCAAATTATAGAGGTGAGGTATAAAGTTAGCATGGGCGTGCAAGCTGGGTAGTGGTGTTCAAAGAGGCTAGTTGTAGTCAAGAGCAGAGTTTAAATCAAGGAAGACCTGTTCAGTGGAGTGGGCTAGTTGAGAAGATCTGGCCTCTGCTCGATAGGGAACCAGAGAATCGGGATTTAATTTGTGTTGTCAATAAGATGTTATTGGGGGTGCAGGGGATGGGAAACTGAGGTGCAGGAGCGAGTGGCCAGAGGGGTAAACTAACCTCTAAAATGATCTTCAGAGATACATTTTTACAATCATCAGACTCTAACTTCACCAAAGTTCAGCCAAGACAATGTATGCCTTATGCCCCAACCTAGCTCTTGAACCTGCTCCCATTCAACAGTTCTCTAATAATGTTTTAACCATTTTTCATTCCCATACACATTTGATGGTACTTGAAACAAAGTGTTATTGTAGGTGCCATATTTCAGTACTTTTGGAGGATTAGTGTTGTTTCTATCACAGTGGCTGTCTTGCATGTTTTTTCTTGCATAGACTAGCACCTTTGGCAGTGTTCATCCTTGGCCTAAGCTGCCTAAAAGGAGAGTCAATGGCAATTCAAGAAGGCTTGGTTTACCTGTGTTAGATTGTAAGATGCTGTATTGGTGTTTAGGAAGCTTGGGAAGAGCACGTTGTGCCAACCCTTTTACACATCTGCTCCCCCTGTGATTTCCTCGCAATGAGAATTCTTTTTATTTATCCCAGATGCCTGGGACACTTATCGCCCAATCACTCGATCTTTGGATTTTAACCCACCCCTGTTTGATGCATGCTTTGCTCAATTGACAAAATCGTGTTAAACTTGGAGTTGGAGGCTTCGAGGTGATTGATGGTGAATGTGACTGAGTTTGGGTGTGTCATTCATCATCACCCATTGGTTAAATCTCTTGGAGGAATTAAAAGTATTTGTCCTACTTTTCTGCCCTTTCTTCAGTTAATTTGGCATGATTTCCTGTTCATCGATAAGGTGTTGCTTCCATTTAAAAGTTCCAAACCTTGCCACTGTTCTGCCATGCTGTGTTCTCAAAGTAGTTACTGTTCCATCACGTCTCAGATATATCGCCTCTCAAATGGTTGGGGTTGGGGTTGGCATTTTGCTTTCCTTTTATTTAGCTAGCCGTGACTCTCCATTTCTCTTCCAACCAGTCTGTATTTTGTGATGAATCTGGAGACTTTGTCCCTTCTTCCATATGAGGAGTGTGAGGGTGACGAACCGCAGGACTCGTTCCTTCTTCCCAAGCCCCCCCCCCTGCCTATGAAACTAGGGAAGTAGTGAGCCCACCTCCACAATACCCTCCCTAGGGGTAGGGGCAAGCGGGACCTCGCTGGAAGAGACTCTGCCCTGTGAGCACAAGACCTCCCATTCCTATGAGGAACTCCATGAAGACTCCCCTACATTCACCTCTTCAACCATGCTCCACAAGGACTCTCGCAAATAGAACCAAAATGCGGTGTTGTGAAACTGAAATTGAAAATATTCCTTCAAGGCATGGACTTTATTCTACTGAGATGAAAATCAAAAACAAAAGGCTTCACAAAGCCACGCGAGCGAACAGGAAAGCAGAAGCTAAGCCTGGGAAGGCACACGGTTAAGTCACCTCTTCAAGGGAAGGGGAGGGGAGAGGGGTAGGGGAAGAGGCACCTGGGAACTCCAGAGAGCCCGGGGATACCGCTAGGCCAATGAGACCGCAAAGCATACAAGGCACGTAGATACCGAGGACCTGTCAGAAAGAAGGAGACCAATAGGGAGGGGACGCAAGAGAAAAAGGCTGCGAGGAGTGAAGGAGAAACTCGAACGAAAGTGAAGCCTGGTGACATTATCCCTGCGACAAGCAGGTAATGGGTAAAGCGGGAGACCCAGGGAGGAGATGGTAAATCATTATAGAGACATTCATACTCGCCCCAGCCAATATAATAAAAATATATTGATAAGAATAGAAGTGAATTAAAACCATATTGTGAACATTCACACTCTGGCCAGTTAATGTAATGGGAATCCCTCAGTAAGAGGAGTTCATGAGAATCATGATGATATTCTGATTCAAACAAGTCAAGATAACCAAGAAATACCCTGGAGAATAACAGGGGGAAAAGAAGGTTGTTATTGGAGTACTCCTACTCATCACAGTCGAGATAACGAAGATACAGTAGAGCAGAGAAGAAAAGGGGAATTGTTATGAAACCATTCCTTCTCGTACCAGTAAAGATATTGAGAGCATAATCCAGAGTGACAAAGAGTTGGAGGGAAACTCCTCTAAGACTTAATCAGACTTGTTATAGTCACAGTAAAGAAAGCAACAGAGAATCACATTCACGGATGACTGAATACCGCCTAGAAATAGGGAAAGATAGGCGTTTACCTTTTTTCTTTAACAAACATACATTAAAAAAAAGTCTAGCAAGAGCCTGTGTCCTTCTACTGACCCGCCACAGGAGCCCCTCTTGCCCCCTTTGAGGCTAGGGACATGAGCCTGTTAAGTAAAACCCTCTCCAGGAGCTTTGGAAAGCAGCACCTCCCTGGAGGTGTCTCCCCTTCAGTGGACAAGGACCCCTATTCCCACGGGGAACGTCCTACAGACACAGTATTATCTGCTTATATGGTAGTAACTGATCTGGACAAAACTACTACATGTTGTCTTCAAAGAGTGTTGAACCTTCTATGTGCCTAACATCCTGTGACAAATTGTACGCCCTCCTCTCGTTACATGAACGAGAAAAAAGAGCGAGTGGAGGAGGAGGAGGAGGAGAGACCACATGCAGAGGCAATGCTCCGACGTAGATACGCCGGCATGGGGTGGAGCCATGCTGAACTGCAGAACTGGCAGTGGTACAAAGGAAGGTGAACGTCTGTTTGCGCAACAGTGTCTTTCTCAGAGTGGGACAGGAACAGAGAAGTGATGGCGATCCCGCTGACACCTACCAGGAGGCACGACCATGCCATGAATGTGGTGGGCCAGGTGCATGCAAATAGTAGCCTAAAACCATGGGAAAAGAACAAAGAAACTCCTTCCCTCACAACGAGAAAACGGAAGAGTGAAGCTCCGAACCTCAGAACCGAGCAGCGTAACTTCTTTGCTCGTGATGAGAAAGTGAAGGGGAGTAAAGATGCCAAGACGAGCGGAAAGCAGCAGCTGCTCGTGTCCAAGCAAGACAAACCGAAAGCCAAGGGATACCATCCCTGCTGCTGAAAAATCCCACGCTGCCTGGGGCAGATCCTAAAAGGTTGAAGCTACGTGGGTTGCCCAGATCGAAGCGGTCCTACAAAGGGGAGAGAGCAAGTGGGGGGGAAAAGAATCCTAACAACGAAGCCGACAGAGCCAGTTTATGCCAACATAGAAAATAAGAAACAAAATCAGTGGGAAACATAGTAGCACCAACATTTTCTAAGTTATAAGGGTGGTGGAGAGGGATCAGGGAAATAACCCTCCAGCTGAAGATACTTGGACATTTTGTTTTCTCAGGAACTTACGACCTTTGTTTTGTGTGGAGCTTTGGAGAACTTTTTTGAACTGTGGAGTGATTGACAAGAATAGTTTGTTTAGGAAGAACTATTAGGAGATTTGAACATTGTGACTAGACCTAGGGGGGGAAGGCCCCTGAAACGCCTAGAGAGACTGTCTCAAGAGAGCCGGGCACTCCAATTTTTCAGTAACGTTTTTCTAAGTGGTAGGGCCAGTTAGCTGATAGGTTTGGACAGGGGACTATTTTCATTTTGATTATGAACAAGCGCCTTAGTTTAGTTTATTACCAAGTTAATCTCCCTCTAGGAATAGGGCTAGTGAGGCTTTTTCTTTAATTTAAAATGCAACTCTTGAAACCTATGTCCTCTGGTCCGAGTCCTTCTGGCTTTCCACAATTTCCTTGTGCGGTTGCTTTCCTGTTCTCAATGTTGCCTTTTTGCATTCTTTCCTTGTACCTGGCTGGCAAAGGATATTACAGTGAGTGGCAGAAATCGTTGTACTGGCAACTGCTAACTCAATTTACCCAATCCTTGATTGACAGCCATTCATTAGCAGTGGTAGGTTTCTGGCTTGCCAGGGCCTTGCTATAGCCCTTCATGATGCTGCAGTACAATGTTGTCTAGTACCAGCGCCTCCCTGCATTACAACTGCAGTCACTTCTCCAGCCTCAGTCATGTTGATTTTTCAATTGTAAAGGCAGTTCAGTTGGTCATGCTCATCCTTCAAGAATCTTGATGTGATGGGGAGAATTAGTTGCGTGTAACATTGTATCTTCCTTGTGTTCTTTCTTTAAATTGTTCTTGTTGTAATCTTTACTTACATGCAAGCCCTTCACACCAAGTCCAGGTACTTCTTTTAAACTCCAATTACTGAATTTTGGTGCTTCGAAGAAACGTTGAATATTTGGACAAAATCAGCCTGCTTCTTATTTTCACCTGCCGAGGGAAATAGGAAAATGTACCCGTTAATCTGCATGCAAAATTTCACATGTGCCCCCGTTTATTCCTTCACCTGAAGCTGAAAGGCGCCAAAAAGCAATATTATTGCTGAAAGACAGCAATATCTGCATGAAATCCACACTACTTGCGAATTTGCTGATTCCTCTTTGTAGCAATGATTTCCCCCAAAGCTACACTTGACCTTCTTGATTCAGGAGTTTCATATAAATATAATTATAATTACACCACGCATGCCCACATTGTAGCCTCTTAAATTCCCAAATGAGAAGAATAAAAAAAAGGGGGGTTGATTTTTGCCTCTGATTAAATTCTATAGAGCAAAGTTATACTTACATTAATTTATGGTTTGATACCTCCCATTAGATGGTTGATTTTGACTTGGGCTCTGTGGAGGGCTTAATATGGTGGAAAGTGTTAAATCTCCCTAATTGCACTCCATCAGCAGTGACACGCTTTCATTTAGGTTTGGTGTCTCTAACTACTCGTGGTATATCAAAACGGCTATTACTATATAGGACATTTCTGGATCCCCTTAGAATTCTTTTAAATTACTTTCCACAAGAAAAGATGGGGAAATCAACTGCCTTGAGTTCCTGTTCAGCAAAACCTTACTTCAAACCCTGCATTGCGGATTATGAGAGGATGGTACAATGGCTGGGAGGGGCAGTGTGATCCATTTTCTTTTTTTTTTTTTTTCCATTGTCCTTTCTTGGCTCTGGAAGCTAACCGGTCTCTCCAACCCACCTTCTTACATTCAGGAAAAAGGAAGGACCCACTCAGCGTCTTTCCCATGCCTTTTTACAGCTATAAGAGAAAGGGAGACTGAAATGTTATAAGAGGATCAAAACAAAAACATGTTCATGGTTGCAACCAGCGCTTTTAAGTGCGATATGAAACCGAGAGGCCACAGGAGAGGCGTGAAATGATGTCTAGGGCCAGAGCCAAAAAAGTGGTCTAGGTTAAGAAAGGCAAGTAGCTAATGAACCTTTAAAGGACATGTGTCCTAATATATGCAGTTGAAGAGAAGTGTGAGAAACTTGAAGGTGTCTCGCCCACTGGTCCCCGGATCTGTCATCCAGGTGGCCAGGACATGGCCATCGCTATTGGATCCGGTTCCTGGGGTGGACCAGTGCAGGAGGATCACCTGGGTGTGGGATCTGCGGGGAGTTGAAGTGGGACAACGAAGGGTGAGACGAGGAATCCCCTTCCTTATGACACTAATTTTGAAACTTTGCCTCCTCCTTTTCCAAGACAAATAATTTCTCACACAGTGAGCCACAACGGACTAATACCCGAGCTGTTTACCTGACATGTCCCATGTCCCAACACAAGGGTCATGCAGGTTCAGGAAATTGCTCATAATTACACACACCTGACTGCCTTTCCCTTTCCTATACGGATAAAAGGCGGAGCACAAGAGCACATTCTGAGCTAGGCCGAACGCACAAGGAAGCAGCTAATCCAGGATGGCAGTTCAAATGGAGGAGAAAGGCTGTGAGACCTGAAGGGACGTCAAGGAGGGAATTGGCCTTGCCCTTTTCAACCCAGACCTGCGAAGCCTCCGACAAAAGGAACATAAGACCGGGTATCACAGCTGGCGAATGGTGTGCCAGATGTCAGCGGTACATGATACCCTCCCGCACTGTTGGGTACGGCGGTGCAGGGAGACCATTGTGTTATCGTCCTTGACTCCAGCGGCAAAAGGAACACCAGCGAGTTCAGCACAGCCGGTGAGTCGCAAGAACCTGATAGGGAGCCGGACTGTGTTAGGCTCAAGATTGCACTGGCAATGCTAAGACGATTAAGATACAAAGGTCTTTTTGTGAACAAACTTAGTACCAGAGAGAGTGGTCAGGCGCCACGTGGGCGCTCGTTTGGAAGTCTCTGTCTGGTACCTGTGTTCCGAACAAAGACTGTGATGAACGAAAAAGGTATTGAAACTACAAGTACCAAGAGGCCAAAGGCAAGGCCGACGTGAGGTGTCAAGTTGGTCCTACAAGGATCAAGCCAAACCCCTTGTACAATCAAAAGTCCTTGACACTTTGTTAAAGTTTTGGAGATTGTGAAACAGGTGTTTGCACCAGGCTGAGGGGAATGCCGTATGAACTGTGATTTTGTGAAACGCACACTGACCCAGCTAATAGTGACCCAGCGAGATGTGATCACCCTTCGGAGGTTTTTGTTTAACTTTGGCAAGTGTGTTGGAAGGTCTGAGCCCGGATCAGGGGGACCTAAGGGTGAAGGGAAATCACCCGATGTGAAGACTAGCAGAAAGAACCTTTGTTTAGTCGTTTGTGATATATCAGGCCCTCTGAAACAAGAGACTTTGCATGAAAGGGACTTGGACACAGAAGGTCCTTATATTGAGAAAAGGAACTGTAAACTCGAGCTGGAGAAGCCCAGGAGTGTGCTGTGCTCACAAGTCCCGCCTTGTCCCGTGCTAGAAAACATATCCTGACATGGCATTTTGTGAACACTTCTTTCTTTTCTTGTGAACATTTTGTAGCTTAGCAGTAAGGATTGGCAATAGGTTTTGTAGTACAGGCCCTTTTTTATGTGACTAGACTCCACTAGGTCTGTATTATTTGATGGTCGTAGCTTGCTCCCTTCTTAGATTCAGGTTTAGATTAGGCGTTTATCTCGTCCATTTTTATAGTTTAATAAACACCCTTGAACTGTGATCACTTCTGTCTTGCTTTGATAACATGGCTTCCTTACAGAAGGAAAAGGAAACAACACAGCCAACCCTGTTAGAGTGCTCTCAGGGAGGGGATGGGATAGTCTCAGTTGTAGTCCAGTCGAAGCTCTGTTTATCAGGATGGTCCCTTAGCAAGATCAGTGGTCTCATAATCATCCAAATATCATGCTTGTGTCATGCCTACGACTTGCAGAGCCCAGTGTGGTAAGTTCTGTCACATGCCATATCAGGATGGTGTTACATCACTATTAAGAGGAAAGGGTGTGGGTTGACTTAGACTGGGGCACTGGCTGGTTTCTAGGAAGCCTTTGGTCCTGGGAATTTGGAGGGAGTTTGGCAACTAGTAATTTCCTTATAGAGCTGGTATGGTTGGTGCTATGTCCGTTGGATTCCCATACACTGCTTTGGAAAATGTGATGGAAAGTGTTATCTAGGGATCACATCATTTGGACCGCTCTCTGGGTGGAAAAAGTGAGTCTGTTATTTAAGATGGTGACTCACGAAACAGTTATGTCCAAGCCCTTGATCAGTGTACTGAAAATGTGCACGCATTTGAATTCATGGGTCTTCCTGGCTTTGTCATTACTGAAATTACCCCGAAGTACGGTTTGCAGTCTTTATAACGAAAATGTTATATAGAATGAATATATAACAAAAATAATATAACGTAAAACATAACCAAAATGTATGTGGGGGTGGGGTAAAGGGTTAAATCCTATGGGGAAACTGTGGGGGTGGGTTGTTAGGGGTGGGAAATGGGGTGTTTAGGGGACCCCCCAAAAATTAAGAACAAGGAAAAAAAACTGTTTTGTCATAACATTTTTGTTATATGTGCATTTGTTATACAATTATTCGTTTATAAAGACATGTAACCCCCCATGTAAATCAATTTTGAGATCAAGAGTATGACAAGCTTCCTCACCAAATACACTCCTTTGTGCCTCGCTTGTGGCTCTGGCAATCGAGGTTCATGCTTTTATGTAGAGGTTAACTAGTTTCCCCCTACATAGTAGCCCAGAACATTTCATGAACATCATCAAGTAAACAATATCACTGGATGCCAACATCTTGCATGCTCTCCCCCCAGGACATGTATTTGCAGAGAAAATCTTTAAAATAGGATTTATCCCCATCCAGTCTCCCTGCGCGGTAGACTTGGGAGTGTTGGAAAATCCTTTGTACAGTGTGTGGTCTGGGCCCCACTGTCAGACTTTCTTTGTAAATTTGGGGAACTTTCCCCAATGTAGTCAATGGGATTACCGGCAAAACCTTTCGGTCCCACTCTGTCTGTCTGGAGCTCCATTCGTGTTGTTGTCTGTTCTGAGCTTCACCGGATTCTCTGCTCGCGTCCAGGTCACTATCTGCATTGAGAGAAAACCCTTGGGTCCATAGTGGTTTTGATTCAAGACTGGATTCAATGATCGGTGAAGACCCAAACTGGCAAAAAGTGGTTGGGGGACCGGGATTGTGGTTTTAAGATTCTTCCCTCAGAGTTTGGGATATCTCTGGCTTTCTCTATGCACCTCTCCACCCTCCCCTCATCCCATTTGCCTCTTGACACGGCCAGTTTACATATTGAACATATTGTGGCAAAAAGGTCGCCAACCAGAGGATATATTTTAACGTAGCTTTATTTAAATTAAAATAAAACGCCTCGCTGACCCTACTACTGAAAGGGTGTTCCTTTCCTAAGGAACTAAGGTGCTCATCTATAGTCAAAATAAAAATGGTCTTCGTTCCAAACCTAGACACTGAACTAGCTCTTAGCAAAATGTAAAAGAAAATAGGTTGAGTACCCTGAACTCTTGATTCTTCACAACGGTATCTCAATTGTCCCAGGAATCCCTCTTGGGTTTGGATCCAATGATTAGAAGTGAATAACAGTTCTTGTCAGTCTATCAAAAGTTGCTCAAAGTAAAATAAATATATATTTTAAAAAACCTTCACGGTCCTGGAAAAACAAAATGTCCCAATTTCTTTAGGTGGAGAGATATGTCCCTGATCTCTATCAAACCAACTTGGTCTATTTCTCCCCACGTCCACCACATGTTGGGTCCCTCCATGCTCAAGTGATATTTTCTTTTCATTCTGCGCATTGTACCCTTGTTGCTCCTTTTTGAGTTTCCCTGACCCTTTATCTCACTTACTGGTTTTGGGTACCTGTGACCCTTTTCCCCTATCAGGAGGTTTATACTGTTTGGGTGCTTCTCGGCTCCAGTAACCCTTTGATTAGTCTTGTTCTCTATTGTCACTCTGCTTATTATGCCCCTGTGGCTCCTTTTGGATATCACACTTAGTTCTTTAGGGTTTCTATGACCCTCACTGCTTATGGTTCTCTTAGTTTTCTGGGGTCCCTGCAAACCTTTTCTTGGTTTATGCTACTCTGGTTTCTCAGGCCCCCATAACCATTCTCCTTGTCTCGGGCTCTCTCTTCTCCTTGGTCCCCATCACTCCTTTTGTTTTTTTTTATTTAAAAAAAAAAACATTTTATTAACTTTTTACAACACTCAATCAACAAAAAATAAATAAAAAAAACCAAGCTTAGCAGTGCATTTCATACATCTTTAAGCATCCTGTATCATATTGAAAATTAACCACCGTTTACCCGTTACCCTCCCCCATAACTCGAGCCTACTCCACTTCACCTACCGCCGTTATATCCTCTAGGGATGCTTCCTCCTCCATATTCCTGGAGGTATCCTGTTCGCTTGGGTATGCCTGGGTGGACCCAGACAGAGTGGACACTAAGTGCCTCCAGCCCATCGGCGTATCTGTTTCTCCCTCCCCTCCCCTATTGCCCGCTTTGTTCCATACCACAGTTTCCGCTTCAGCCCATTTCTTGAGATAATTCCACCAAACCTCTACCTTTGGCCTGTTACATGCCTTCCAACCCATGGCAATTCTGTGCTTGGCAAGTATATAAGCCAGGTCCTTAAGTTTATTCACGTCTTTTAATTTGCGTGGTCTATGGAAACCCCCCACCATACATGCCCACACAGATTACACGTCTAGCGGGATCCCTCTCTCCGTCAATCGGTAGGCTACTTCTCCCCAGAATCTTCTAATTTCTGGGTATGACCAGAACATGTGTATCAATCCTGCGTTCACTTCACCACATTTGGGACATGTTTGTATTTCTGCGTCTCTTGAATCGAGCAATCCTCTGGGGGGACATGTACGCTCTGTGGGTTACGTATAGCTGGATTTGCTGCAGCCTTGCGTTCCTGGACACTTTTGTATGGTACCTCTGAGCCCTTTTCCCATAGCCCATCATTCATGGGTTCCCCTACTTACTCTTCCCAGTCCCGTCTTAGCTGGGTCACTTCCTTCTCCACCCTGAACATCAACAGTTCATAGATTCGGGAAACCTCATGCCCCCCTCTGCAATATCATAAATTGTTTCTATGGCCGTGTCAGGTTTGTCTTCCAGCACTTTTTCAGACCATGTTTCTCTCACCCGCTGCACCAATCTGGTGTATGTGATATACTGCCCTAGGTGTAGACCTGTTTCCTCTACCAGTGCATTAAATTCCATTATCTTCCCATCTTGCCATATGTCTCCCATTGTTGCGATACCCACCGTTTCCCAATGCTTACGAATCGTCATCCTCAGTTGCTCATCCCCTGCTGTCAACGCCACTAGCGGCACTTGCGGAGAACAGGGAGTCGAGTTCTCCATGGCCAGACAAGCCTTCCGCCACATCTTCCATCCCAGTTCCAGCATCCCCGGACGCCCTTTTAGCTCTGATTTAGGCAGACATATCCATTCTTTCAAGAAAAACAGAGTGCATTCAAACCTCAGTAGCCTGGACTCCGATGTTGAGTCTTCCGTTGGCCACCTAGCCACATATTGCAGTTGACTGGCCAAGTGATGAATCTCAGAAGTTTTATGCCCCTTTTATGGATACATGTTTTGTAGTTTGCACAGGACTATTCTATTCCTGGTGTTATGCCAAATGAAGCCTCTACGTATGCTCTGAAGTTAAAAAAAAGAATCGCTTGGATATCATGTATGGTATATTCCCAAAAAAGTATATGAGCCTCGGCAAGACAACAATTTTCAACAACGCCACCCTCCCTACCATGGCAAAAGGGAGCTTAGTCCAGAATCCCAGAATCTCATGCTATTCTCAATGTTTGCTACTGCCTACTCTGTGTTGTGTTTGTGTTCATCCTCCACCGCGTGATAGATATCAATCCCTGTGTATCTAAAAGCTTTGTTCTCCCAGGGTATTTGTACTATAGGTAGGTGTTCTTGCGGAATCCCCTTACACCTCCCCAGGGGGAACATACATGACTTTTTAGGATTAAGTGCAGTGCCTGAGAGGAATGCAAATCGCTCCAGTACTTCTAAAATGTATTGCAAGATTTCCTCCAGGTACCTCCAGTATAGCAACATATCATCCGCATACACTGATATTAAATGTGCCCTTCTTTCATGGAAATCCCCAACTCCTCGTTCTGTTGTCTGAGATATATCGCTAGGGGCAAGAATATACAGCATCAGGGACCAAGGGCATCCATGTCTGGTGCCCCTACTGAGTTGCCACCTCTCTGAAATAATCACTCCCGTCTTGACTCTGGCTAATGGTGAGCTATATAGTAGTTCCACCCACTTCAGATACCCGGGCCCTATTCCATATTCTTTTAAGGCTGCTTTCAACCAAGGCCATTTAACAGAATCGAAGGCCTTCACCGCATCTAATGAGACAACTGCGATTTCCTGCTCATCTCCTTCTGTTTGCTCTAGGACCCGGTGGAGCCTTCTAAGGTTGTCGGATATGCTTCTGTGCAGAACATATCTGGTCTGATCAGGATGTATAAGTTTGCTTATGACTTGTCTCAATCTATGCGCCAACACAGCCGTGAGTATTTTGCTGTCCTGGTTCAGCATGGATAGCAGTCTGTACGTCCCTCGGTCTATGCTCGGCTTATTAGATTTGAGAATAGGGATGATGACCGCTTCCCTCAGGGATTCTGGCAATATCCCTGTTTTGAAGGCTTCATTTAACATTGCCAGTAGCGAGGGAAGCACTTCCATTTTATATGTTTTATAGAACTCGCTAGGGAGTCCGTCCGCTCCCGGGGCCTTGCAAGTGGGTAATTCCTCAATCACTGCTTCTAGTTCCTCCACCATGATTGGGGCGTCTAGGTTCATTCTCTCTTCAGCACTCAATTTGGGTAGGCCAATATCCTCTAGTGTTTCCACTATCTCGCCCCATTCACCCCCACCAACATCACCATACAATTGTTATAGAACTCGAGGAACTCTTTGTTCACGCCCTCTTGGGTATCAAGCATCTGTCCTCTCTCTCCCTGTATTGCTCTAATTGTTGGTCTGGGGGTCTCACTTTTATACAGCCATGCTAACAACCTCCCTGGCTTGCCCCCACCAGTGTGCTGCCTCTCTGTATTTCTTGTAGTTTAGATTACATAGTCTCTTCCAATGCCCCTCACATTCTTGCCGTAATTGGCTTATAGTTTCGGCATCATCCAAGGAGTGATCTCCTCTTTGCATGACAGCCTCCAGTTTCTCCTCGGCCTTCTGCAACTCTTGCAATATGCCTCCTTGCAGTCCCTTGGATTTTGCTATTGCCGATCCTCTCACCACCACCTTAAATGCCTCCCATAGGGTGCCTGCCGATTCTACGCTTCCAGTGTTATTTTCGAAGTTTTGTACAATTTCCTTCCTCAGGTCCCCTCTCAACACAGTGTCTTTCAGTGCTTCGGCTCTGAGCCGCCACGTTGGGATCCTAGCTCTAGGGGCTAGACACTGCCATATTAAGACCAGTGGCGAGGGGTCCGAGAGGACCCTCGCTTTATATTCAGTCCGCATTATCTCTCCCGTCATCTCCAGAGAGGCACACATATAATCTAGCCGTTTATACAGATTTTGTGGGGCCGAGTAATGCGAATAGTGTCTGTCATATGGGTGGTGTAGCCTCCATATATCTTCCACCTTAGTCTCCCAATAGGGTCCTCAAGGTTTTGGCTGCAGGGGTGGGTTTGTCTAATTTCTCGTCTGACTTGTCCACCCTGGGATCCAGCGTACAGTTGAAATCGCCTCCCCATATAACCGCACCCCCCCAGGTATGGGCTTTTGTGACTATATACAGTCTTGAAATAGGCTACAGTATCCTGGTTCCAGGCATATGTATTAATAATACACACTTTTCTCTGTTTTCAATCCCTGTATCGCCTTCTCCCGTCAGACTCCACTATGGACTGCAATACCTGAAAGGAGACATGTGGTGCTACCCAGGTATTTACCCCTCTGGCGTATGCCAAATACGTTGCCCCTATGGTGGTCCCTTTCCATTTCATCTTTATCACCTCTTGTTTTTCTTTCGTTAGATGGTTTTCCTGTAGTAGAGGTACATCTATTTTCTGCCTCCTCAGGTACATCATGATCTTATTCCTCTTCAAGTAACTGTTCAGCCCCCTGACATTCCAGGTAACTATTTTAAGGTCTCCCATCTTTCATCCATACCCAATCCCACCACTGTCCTCCTTAATCTCCTACATCTGGCGCAGCGGCACATGGACGTAAGCTCGTCCCCAACTGATGCCACTGAAAACCCCCAACCCCTCTTCCCATTCCCTGTCACCCATTTCCCCCAACTTCCCCAACCCCAACTGATGCCAACCTCCATCCCTGGATCTCAAGCTACCCCGCATCTTGTCCTATTCCTAGCTACCAGTGCTAGGGACACAGCAGCTGGATGTCACCCTACTGGTGATCCTACTATCCTAACTACTGGGGGTAAGTCGTGCCCCTCCCGTACTTCCTGAATTATTGTTATGGTTTGTTGCACACTCCCAGCCCGTATCTAACGGCACTCCCATGTATATTCCAGTCCACATGGTGAATGTGCAAGGTTGTAATATCAACACCCCGCTTATATGCCCATGCCCTCTTCAGGCCATCATTACCACATTAACGAGGCCTTCTCAGAAGTAGAGACCATCCTTTGTGGTGTCCCACAAGGAGCTTGCCTGTCGCCCTTGCTTTTTAACATTTATATTGTCCCTCTATGCAGAGAATTGGAGAAGTTGGGCTATTTCTTTACCAATTATGCAGATGATTTCCAGCTGTCAATGGAACTTTCAGGTGACCATCAGGCAGACCAACTTAAACTAAATAAGTTATACAACGTAATAAAAGATTGGATGACCATAAACTGGCTATGCTTAAATGCAGGAAAGACGGAACTAATGATCTACGGGCCCAATAAACTGAGAGAGGGACTTGCTAAGGCTTTCACTGGCTTCCAGGTGGATGATAGCCTTATTGAAGTCGTTGGCAAAGTAAAAACACTAGGTGTTTATATGGAGGCCTCCTTGGATGCAGGCGCACACGTGGATGCCATAGCAAAAAATACCCACTATCACCTACGAGTATTGCGGCAGGTTGCCCCTCTCATCTCTGAAAACAACCGAGCCAAACTGGTCAGAGCCGTCATCTTGCCACGACTCGACTATTGTAATGCTCTGCTGGGGGGGGGCTAGTAGAGAAGATGTACAGCAACTGCAGAAAATCCAGAACGCCTCTGTACGTATAATATACGGTATGAAGAGGCATGAACCCACTTCCAACGCGAGAAGGGAACTACATTGGCTCCCAATATCAGCTAGGATTTCCTTTAAATTACTGACTTTAGGTCACAAATGCATCTATGGAACTGTTCCTAATTATCTGAAGGATAAAGTCACGATATATCAACCGGCAAGACATCTGCGCTCTACAACGACTCTAAGTTTGCAGGTGCTAAGGACTAAGAAAGCCCGTGGAAATGGTCGTTCTTTTCCGGTGCTCGTGGCTAAAGCCTGGAATAATCTACCGCTAGGGCTTCGTACAGAGAGCAATCTCCTGGCTTTCCGGAAACTCCTAAAGACAGAACTTTTCATCTAACTTACATCTTTGGTTGTCCTCACTGACCTTTCTGCTTGTGATGGGGCGCTTGGATGCCTTAGGGCTTGTAGCGCCGTAGAAATTCAATAACATAACAACATAACATAACATCTAACTAAGTAAGCAGTAGAGTGGCGCTGGTTCACTTATCCTTTCCGCCCCGCTCTTTTCCATCAGCATACTCTGGGCAGCCTTGGGCATCCATCCAGCTCGCCGCATTCTCCGGTGTTTCAAAGAAGAGTGCCTTGCCCTTATGTAGAACTTTAAGCTTCGCCGGGTACAAAAGCATGTATTTAACGCCAGCTGCTCTCAATCGCCTCTTCACCACCACGTAGCTGAAACATTGTCTCTGTACCAGCATGGTGTAATCTGGGTAGACCGTGACAGTTGCCGAAGCTCGGTTTATCGTCCCGCCCTTTTGCGAAAATATTCAAAGATCCTTTTAAAATTTTGGCAATGATTGCTCGAGGAGGAGTCCCCGTGGAGGCCTTCTCGTCTGGGCCCTGTGCGCCCTTTACACCGCAAACCCGTGGGAGAGCTTGCCGACACCTATCTTCTGGATCAGCATATTCTCCACGTAGTCCGTCGGATCTGAACCCTCTTCTCCTTCAAGCAGTCCCACTACGCGGATGTTATTGTGTCTAGCCCACCATTCCGCCCCTTCTGCACGGTTTTCCAAGTTGTGCACCTGTTGTTTCAGTATGTGTACTTCCTTGGCGTTGGTAGTGCTGACTTCTGTGTTAGTTTTCACTGCGCTTTCCAGGCCACTCGTGAGTTCCGCCAGCGCTCTCAAATCCTGTTTTAGGAGGTTGACATCCACTCCAACCGCATCAATCTTTGATTCCAGCGCCACCTTCAATTCAGCTATGGCAGTATCAATCTTGGTCCCCCATGAGGATTTCAGCTCTGTTATAGCATCCAGGATCTCATGGTCATTCCGTGGCGAAGCCGGTGTCTCCTATGTGTTGTCCTTGGCCAGTGTGGGCATATTCAGAGTCTGTGGTGGCTTAGTGAAGATGTCCATCATAGGCCGTTTGCTTTTAGTTTTGCTGTTTTTGAGTGCCATAGTTCCCTTTGGCGTACCTACTTCACAAGATCGTGTGGCACTAGTGTAGGGCAAGTTCCCGGGCTGGGCACCGGCACCTTCTGACAAATATCTGGGGCCTCGGGTGGAGCAGGCTCCTATGTGCTTCTGTCTCTCATGGGCCGGCTCGTCACGAGTGGTCACCGGTTCCCATCAGGGGTCTTTGGTCACGCCACCACTCGGTGATTGCCCTCTATACCATCACCAGCGGGGCTTTCCGCCTGCGTGCTTATCCATGCTGAGATACAAGTCCAAGTAGTACTGCTTGCCCAGTGCAGCTTATTTGGCCACAGACCTGTGTTATTTGCCCCTGCCAGGGCACTCCTACATTTCCCGGGGCCCTAGCTCTTTGTGCTTGCAGCAGGCGCCATTTTAGTTCCTCCAACCAAGCTCCGTGCAGCAGCCTGTCCTCGTGACAACCAGGCTTTGTATGTCCAATCAGTGTTATTGCCCCTGCTTGCACGCCCTTGTGCAGCTTCACTTGGCTCTATATGTTGGCCAAGGCGCGTATCCCAGTGCTCGGCTTCCTCCGCGAGCAAGGCACTTGTCATTGCTCTCGCTTCACAAACTAAAATTGCTCAATATTCAAGGGCGATGACGCTCTCGCCGGTGCTGATCTCAAGGGGAATCGGCCTGTCACACAGTCCGCTATAGCGTGGTTACACACAGTGTTCCAATGTAGTTCGGACTGCAGCCCTGCTGGGGCCACTCTCATAAGCTCTCGTGAGTCAACTTCTTCACTCCGCTTTCACTGCGTTCAGGTGGTTCATAGTGTGTGCGTGTGTCCCACCCGCTGTCTTGTTCAAGTTGCCGCTGATACTAATGTTGCACTGCAGTGCTCCGCCCACTGTTAGGGCCACAGACGCTAGGTATCCATCAAGCGGTTACTGGGCAATCCGTTCGTCTCCGGTACACGAGACGCAACGTGCCCGTATTTCGGCTCCCCGTCAGGTCCTTCTTAATAAATATTAGTCAAACGTGCCTCCTGGGCATCTCTGCTTCAATCCGTGTGCGCCGCGGTCACAGGCGCAGCATTGGGGGTCTGTTTTCAGTCGTGCTTTTTGTCTCGCATGGTCCGCCATTTTGGGATCGCCGCACACAGCTCCTCCCGGGGTGCTTTCTGCTGATCACTCCCGGATCACTTTGTGCTAACATATATCGAGGATTATTGCCGGATCATCGGGAGCTCACGGAGGTGCACGTCTGTTCACATGGCCGTCTAGCCATGCCCCCTGGTCCCCATCACTCTTGGATGGAGCTCGGGTCATTCCCTCCCACCCCCGCCCCTTCCTTGTGTGTTCGCTCTTCTGCTCTCCTCCCTCTGACCTGGGCAACCCACGTACCTGCTGTGTTGCTGTCCTTACTTAAGTGAGGGTTTGTCTCATGTTCAACTGCGGCGTCCTCCACAGCTTGCTGGACTTTTGCACTGAATGTTAGTGTTCTTTGCGTTCCGCTCGTCTCTCACTCGTGCTTCCTCTCGAACTGAGAGTGAAGGACCCAGTTCTCCCTTTGTCCCTGGACTCGGTGTCTGTTAGCGGGCTCCTAGTAAACCACGTCCTGTACGTGGTTTCGCCTTCTTGGCTGGTTCACTTCACGCGGCCTCTGCCTCTCAGGCCCGTATGCTTTCTTGTCTGGCGGACGGACAGTGTCTCCCTCTGGCGTCCGCCTCTCTACACATTGTAGCCCTCTCCGCTGGTATCTGCGGCACTCCCCCATGTCGTCATCTTCACATCCGAGTCTCGCCCAAGTGTTTTCTCCTTCTCCATTTAAGGGTGTTTGGCCCTTTTATTTTTGGACTGATATTCAGTAGGGGCGTATTATACCCCACAGGCTGTGAAACATGTTCAGCAGGTTCTGATGTTCATTCATCCCCAGTTTTTGTTTTTGCTGCTTTTTTGCCGAAAATGTTATGCCAACAAAAAAAAACATTGAATCGTTTTTTTATTTTTATTTGGGGGGGATCCCCCCCCAATCGCCTCTCCTCTATTATTTATTCCCTATACACAAACCTACCCCTTATATGCTCCCCCATATTTTTAGATAATTTTTTTCACCAAAACATTTTTGCCAAAAAATGCTGCAAAAAAGAAAAACGGGCAACGAATGAACATCGTACAGTTCAGCATTACCTTAAGCCAAATGCTTAAATATAAGGCCAGAATTGCCTACTCTCATGTAGGCAGGTGATACCTTATGTATATAGGGAGTTCCCCATTGGAATGGGAGTAGTCTCCAAAAGGGGACTCCGTCCCAGTGAGGTTCCTCTTTCCCAAACCCCTAGGGAGGGTCTTGCTGAGCGGGTCACCTCCCTAACCTCAAAGGTGGTGGCTCCCCCTAGGGAAGAAGGTACAAATTCCCCAGATTAATTGCAATATGCAGATCAAGCAAGCAAATATGCACCCTCATCAGCTGTGTGCAACATCTCGGAATACAGCTAGGTTGTGGCCTGGACTGCAGGTTTGGCCCTGGGACACCAAAGGTGTGGGGTGTGGGGGTAGAGCTTGCCCTTCATGACACACCCTGTGTGGGACGTTGCTGGGTGATGTTGTTAGGTTTGTAAATGGTCTCTTTAGGGTTCAAATTTGCTAGTACATTTGACTCTTGGCAAGTAAGAAATTATGTTCTGTGCGTATGTATAGAATTAGGGTGGTGTGACTTTTTAGGGCTGGCCAGTAGCTTAGTCTTGCATTATTGCCCCTGGTCTCTTTCAGCCCACTTTGATTTCCAGTCCTTCATACTTACTACTTTTTAGATTCCCTATCCAAGCTTTTTCAGCAGCTCACTTTGTTCCACTTGCTTTGGCCTTACTAGCATTGGAGCATGTGTGACTTATCATAAGACCTGATAGAGGAGGAACTGACTTCGGAGCCAGTACTTAGTTTGGGGTCTTCTGATAATGTAGGTTACATTGGGCCTGCATTTCCTTCCTTGGTGCCTCCTTCATTTCCATGTAATGCTTTTATGATGGGTTGCTTACACACTGTCATAACATGACTTAGATATTCATTGGTTGATGTAGTATATTTGCTGGTAGGCGTCTATATTACATTAGAAGAACAAATACACTCTGTAAATTAAAGTATGCCATATTTAGCACTATTTGCCACGTCGTATATCCTTATTTGTGAATAATGATAAATATCACCACCATCTTTACACTAGTGAATATATTTTTTTTTTCTGCTTACTGAAACAGAATTACCAGTCGTGATGCTATTTTTTTGCGTTTGGTTTGAAAGCACCTTTTATCAGTTCGAGCATCAGCTGATCTGGCCTGCTGCTAGAACCGCTGATCCGTGTCTCTGGACAAGTTGTTCTTTCCCCTCTTGTTTTCAATCCAAATAGAAAGATCATTTGTTCGATGCCAGAACACCTTCCTGGGAATGTAAGAAGTCCTTTTCATTTTCATTATCCCAAGTAAGAGTGCCAGTTGTGACCAAGTTCCTGTTCCACAGAGGATAGTTTACTACGTTCAGATTAGGACAGTTCATATAGAAATTCATTTTTTTACCTGGAGAGAGTGAGACCCTTTTTTACCACACTCGTGTATTTTCGATATGACTCGAGCACTGTTTCTTTTGGTTGTGGAGTCTGACAAACTTCATAGGCATCATCTTTTACACTGTACCACACAGCACCTTTGGTGCAGTGGCACTGGGAAGTCTTTCAGATTTACCAAAGGTTTAAATACCTTGTCTTGGATAAACTACTGTTTCCAAGAGCAGTGAAGTGAAATTGACTTTACTTAAATTGTAACTTTCTAGACCCAGCACACACTATCTTACAGTAGGGTGCTGGAGGGGTTACTTAGTATCCCCTTTGTTTAGTTTCTCATGTAACATTTTTAGGTTACCCTTTCCTTGACGAATGGCTGGTGGCAGTGGTTTACTTTTAACTACTGTGGTGTACTTTTACCGCGGACTGCGTTCACAGCTGCCGTAAAGCACCCATGGGTGGCATTTTTGTCAAAATGGCCCTGGTCTTCTTTTTTCGCCATTTCTTTGTGGAAAGGTCCTTCTTGAGATTTACTCTGTGCGCCAAACCAGGTTTAGTCCCTTTGTTCATTTTGTCTTTAGCAGGATTCACGAGTGAAGGCCGTCTCTGGCTCCAGTATGTCTGGTGGGGTCAGGAAGTGAGGGAGGTGCCCGAAACTCCCTGTGCTTAATCCCCTTGGTTACAGGAATGCACCCAAAGGTGATTGGCTGGCTGGCTGTCCGGCAAGGACAGCCACCCTGCTGTTTGACTGGCAGCTAGGCTGGAATGAATGGGAGATAACTGCATAAAAGGCAAGGCTTTTTTGCTTGGAAGGCACAGTCGACCGCTGGATGAAGAACTTGGAAGAGACGCCTGCTGCAACTCTTGGACCGTTGGTTTCTCCCGGTGAAGCCCTGCTGCTGCCCTGAGTTGGTAGGACCACTCCACTCCAAAATAAGCCCGTCTGGACATCCTCTCAGAGCTGGTTGTATTTCCACTGCAGTTGCTGCTGGAACCGAAGAGCCAGGGAGAGGAACACCAGATTGTGTGATTTGCTTTTAAGTTGGCCAAGAGCTCCAGGAAGATCCTCCGGACTCCCAGGAAGCAGGACTGACCGAGACTGAGCCACCTCAACCGAGTGCTAGAGCCCAGATTCAAGGAAAGCCCATCACAACAGCCAACAGTCCGTGGTGGTGCTATTTGCTGAGACGTGAGGAGCTGAAACCGCGAAATGCCACTGAATAGAAGTTGTTCTTTTCTGCCGGCCATCGTCCCGTTGCAGTGCAGGAGTCCTCCAGACATCCTCCCTCTTGTCCCCACGACTGAGGACCAGGAACACAGGTTCTGCCGAGCTGCACAGGAACAGTAGCCAGCTGGAACCATTTCTTCTAACCAAAGGTATTGTAAAGTCTAAGAGAACTTTCCTCTTGTTGTGTAACCTCACTTGTTCTCTGTGGAGACGTGTCTTGGTTTCTTCTGTAGAGTTGCTAACAGCTTCTTTACCTCAAAAGCCTAATCACCCCGTGGCCTTGCTTTGATTTCTTCTTTTCTACAAAGACTTCTTAAACATTGTGCAAGACTTTTACCTACCTGCAAGAATTGCTTCAGCTCACCTAGACTTTTGTCCAATTGACTTTGGCCTGGCCTGGCTCCCTGAATGACTTGTCTTACCTCTGACTTGGTGTTTTGTCTTCCTTCCATGATGGGGTTAACCTACTTAGCATTGGGGGATACCAATAGTGCTTACCGGCTTCAGAATATTTGTGTGATCTCTTGTGTTCTATTCACCCTTTTCTTTGACATATTCCAAGTATTGCTCTTAATGCCACAGTGATATATTAATGTCCTCAGTGTCCTAGCTATTTAAGTCGCCTGAGGGTGTAGGAAGTGTCTGTGTGCCATCCCAAATGGGTACTTGCTGTTTTAGAGAAACTAAGAGTGTGTATTTTGGAGTGTATGTGTGTGTTACTATTATATTGCCCCTTCTGAAGAAAGTTTACTCAAACGACTGTTAAAAAAATTAATAATTGTTTAATCAAGAAACCTTGTGTGTTTATTTGAATACTTGTCACTGTGAATCTCTATGTAACTCCCCTACTGCTTGGCCCCTCTTGAGATGAGCCTGGCTGCTCATCACGCTACCAACCTGTGTCGTACAGACTTATATCAAAGGTTGGGTTCCTATAGCCAGGAGGTCAGGGTTGTTGTAGTGCACCGAAAGGGTACTGCATGCAATCTTGCCTAACAGTGTGGCATTGCTCCTTCCACCGCACCAGTATTCTATCCGCACACTGCATCAGGTAAGTAGTGCACCTGCCTATTTTCTTCCCCAAAATCAGGCCATTACTTCCAACAAAGAAAAATAGCCGGTACAAATGCACGTGACCACCCGTACTGATGAGGTGATGCATTCAGACTAGTGGCATGAGCAGCAGCATCTTCAAGGAGGACCTAAGCTAGTCAGGAATTTGAGAAGGATAACACTACTCGTTGGATTGCCTTTGCAACTTTGCCTTATGTGATGGAAGCTGTGATTCTTTCCACTTCTTCTCTGCCAGTATCATTACCAGTAGTAAATTTAGCAGCCTCGTACAGAGCCTTCATATTTGAATTTATGTTGGAACTTGTTCTGCATGTGCAAGCACGGCATCGTTGGAAGATTTTTTTTTTTAAGAAAAAACGCTGTTACTGGTTCTTGGAGGCAAAGATTGCTAAAAACGATGTACATGTCGACAAATTAATTGTCAGTGTTTTCAGGGATTTTCTCTATCAACACCTAAGAGATATCCTTATAGTGCCACTCCACATAAGTCATGGTGACAACCTTATCTTTAAAAGGCCTCTAATAAACTATCAACGTGTTTTACCTGACTTGCAATTTCTGTGGTGTTTCGGGTTTATTTTAAGCACTTTGCAAGACATTGTGGGCTTGTTGTGCATAGTATTCTTTGCAATCTGGCCTGTCGTGCGCATGAACATCTTTTGGATTGATGCACCCAAACAACTTTAATTTCCATTGCCTATTTTCACTTAAGTGACCTACATCATACATTGTCTGACCTGCACAGTGCAAAGAGTACACAATAGATACATCTACCATCAGATATTTTTAAAAAGAAGCAGGCACCTTTTTGGATTTGCTTAACAATACTTTGGTATCTTGTACAGGGCAGCACCTGCCTGCTCCGTTGGATCTCATCTGCATCTTCATGGTCTGCCAGTTGGTGCTTCTGGCTTGTAGTCGATTGTGTGTGTTAGATGCCAACTTACATTACATGGTTTATTTCTTCAGCAGTTGTTTTGCATGCTGTTTATAATCCCTGTCTTCACATACATATTTAAGTCGTTTTTCAGTAAATTGTGTTTTGAATTGGTCTCCTTTTTGTTGGCATTCACACAAACGCAAATGAGAGTCAGTGCCACTTGTGTTTGCAGAACGATGATTGATCTATCTACATTACACATTCCATAAATGTAGTCACTGTTGTGCCTGATATTGATAATAAAATTAATCATTGAGATTGTGTTACAAAATCTCTGGGATGCCCAGGAAAGTGACCGCCGTTCAGCCCGACCACACCAACCACACTTGCTAACAAACATGTTGTTGGATGAGCCGGATAGAAAGGAGGTGGAGCACAACCAGGATGCTCGCTCTAAGCTGTAACAGAGAAAACAAACACAAGAGGGATCACTTCACCTGACCCACAGAAGAATATTCCTACCCCCAATCTCCCTGTCCCCTGAGCTATCTTGGTTTTGCTGAAGAAAAGAGGGAAACCTTCTGTAATATCAGAGAGAAATAGAGTTGGTAAGTTAGGAAAACCTGTTCTCTTACCACAAAGGAAAAAAGTGTCTGAATGTGACTGACCCAGGTGACATAAGGTCACCCACTAAAGGATCTGAGAAGAAGAAAATCAGGACTCCAATACCATTTCCAGTTTGGGAGTATGCAAAAGAAAGTCCAAGAGTCAGTTGTGATGAACCCGAGAATGTTGTCCCTTCTCCCCTAGGGGGAGACCCTTCCCATGGAGCCACGATGGTGCGTCCTGTGCAGAATGCTGTGGATCCCCCACTAAAACCCTGCCTAAAGTCTCCTCCCAGGTGGCCAGGAGAGGGTAGACGCTTCCTGATCCCAATCCTGGGGTCGGTGTACTGCGGGAGGATCACCTGGGAGGAAACAAGGCTCAGGGTAGTGGGGTGATTTCACAGGGGTGAGACATGGTATGGTTCCTTGGATGCTTGTGAGATCCTTCCAGATGAGGTTATAGCAGCTGGCCATTATGATGAATATCAGTCTATGGTTAAAACTAAGTTAGTAAAACCTAGGATTAAAATGTCTAAAGCTGCTACATCTCCAGAACCATTCCTTTTTTTCTCCCCTTAAAATCACACATCCTCCTCCATGCCAAAAGTATACCAAAAGGAACAACTAACATGTGACTTATCTTGTCCTATCTGCCTCTCAAAAAGTTAAACCCTATAACTACATTTCTCTGAAGTAGACTACATGTCCCAGAATTGACGAAGAAGAGGGCTGTAGAGGCTTGGAGGCACCAAGGGCAGGCAGGCAAGCCTAATAGCTTTTGGCAAGGTCAGGAAATTAATCCTAGGGGCCTGTACCTGAAGCCAATTAAGCACAGAAGGGATGCCAGAGCAGAGGAAGAGCAGATTTCACCTGCAGGCTCAGATTTGGTCTTGTGCTCACAAACCCTGTTTGGCCGTGGCGGCATTGGACGAGGCTGAGAGAAACGGGCAGTCTTTCCAGGTACCCCTAATTGCTGTGAATGCAGAGCTGAAGTCGTGCATCCTCCCAAGGCCTGTGTGCAGAAGCAAGCCAAAGGCGGCTGGAGAAAGGAAGACTCTCCATTAATGAGGCCGGATCGAAGACACCCATGTTATAGAGGGGCGTGGGTCCCAAAAGTGCCAGCAGCAGCAGAAGAAATTAAGTCGGGAAGTAGAAGCCGCCCACAGCCGCTGCGATTGTGGAGTCCGTGATGGAAGCTCCATACTCCAAATAATTTGCAATATCTTGCTGGTAACTGTAACCAGCTTAATTTATTCTCGCATGCAAGTGAGAGCAAGTAAAAGTTGTTGCAGAAGTGAAAAGTCATTTTAACAAGGGAATTGTATTGCATGCTTATATCATCAAAGCTAAAGTAACTGCGTGAAGAGAAAGCCTCTTTGTCCCATTGTTAGCAGTTGCCAAACGGTCAATTGTCTCCTGTTAAAGAGGAGACCGGTGCTGGTAACCCGTATGAAGTAGAAGTAGACTTTCCCGCAATGTTACAAGCCCATTTAACATCAAATGAGGTTGCGCACATGCAACTGTGTTTCCCAATTTCTTTTGAAGCATAATGCTGACAGAAAAGAGGGAACACACATCTTTAAAGTAGTAGTTCATTATTAAAACACATTCTTGTGTACCTAATTTTGTTTCTACATAGAAACGGACTCCTTGTAATATATTTAACACTTATTTAGCGGTTGCAGAAGTTAAACGGAGAACCAGCATTACCCAATGTAATAGATCATACCCAGTTAAAGTGAAACCAGCTCAATTAAAAACTGAACACCATTGTTTTAATGCTGATTCTGTTGTAAAGCCAGAGTCCTCGGATCCAATGGTGACCGGGTTATCCAAGGCTGGAAGAGTGGAAATACATCTTTGGGGACTACTGGAGACATGAAGGTGTATATGAAGCTGCGGCAGGAAGCTGGGTATTTTATTAAGAAGAAGCAGTCTTGGAGTAATGGACAGATTTTTTGGTAGTTGCAAGACAAAAAAGAAAGGCAAACAGCCTGCCCTTTTATTGCCATATAAGAAAGTGCTTTGCCAACCTATAGAGGTCGAAGTGTCTTCTTGAAGTTGCCTAAAATACAAAGTCGCAGTAGAACTGTGGTTGTAAATACATTTGTCAGAACGTTATCACTTGAATGGAGTAGAAGCAGAAGCTAACTCTGGGACAAGGAAGACTGCTCTCACAGCATCAGGGGCAGAAGGGAGCTGCTAGAGAGAAAGCAAACCCTAAGAAGAAGCATCCCAACAAAGAGTGTTGAAAGACGCTGCAGAAGTTACAAGACGAAGAGTTATTGCTAAGCAGAAGTGGTACTTTTGTCATAAACCTTACTCGTTCTTTCCTGGAAGGAGTTTATCCAGGAATACCATTGGTGCAGTCGATTTCTTTGTGAAACTTGGAAAGGGAATCTTTTCATCAAGCGAAGAAGGAACTGTTACCAGAGGAATTTTTTTTTTTTGTGTGAACTTTTATTTCCTTGGAACTTTTCAAGACTTGATTTAAGACTTTCTTTTCCGTGGCGAAAATTTACTTTGGGACATTCCCAAGGAGCCAAGATCTGATCAGAACAAATAGAAGTCATCCAAGACACTGGGTATTTGGTAACCTTTTCTTTGTTGTTTTATATATTAGTTTGAATGTTTCTATTTATTGTGATTGTTAGTTTTGTGAATTCTAGGAGGTTTTCCCTTGGATCCTAGACAAGGTACGGAATCCCCTGGTAGAGTAGGTTTAGTTAGGGTTTATTTTCTATTTTTATTTCAAATAAAATGTCTAACCTTGACAAAACTAAACATAGTTGAGTCTCACATTACTGACCCCTCACAGTCCATAGTACAATATTTCCCTGGGAGTGGTGCATCGAGGGAGGATCACATGGGGAGGGAATCCCCCTATGCGATTGGGGATGATAATCGTCAGAGAATGCTGCATCTCCCTGCTTCACCCATATCCTACTATCTCCCTCCTGCCTGGAGAGGGCTAAAATGTGTTGTATTGTTTTCAGCATCCCTCCTGACAATGCGTATCAGGCCTTTTTACACACAGAAATCCTGTCCATACGGCCCTTCCCTGTGGACAGCTTGCGCAGGCTATTTATGGCAGCACCCCTATAAATAGTGGAGCTCACTGGTGACAGCTGGGCCAGCAGCATCTTGCAAATCCATTTTTTACTTTAGCAATCCCTACGGTTCCTTGAAAGAAGCAACTAGATGAGTCCTAGTGTGTTTACATTTTTTTTAACACTTTCCTCTGTCAATGATTCAATCAAGATAATGCTTGTGTTATTAATGCATCTTAAAACATGAACATGCTTTTCACTTTACTTTAGGACACAGGTAGAATTGTGTAAAATAAAAATTGTCTTCAACAAGGGCTGCATTTCTGCTTCATTTTCCTCGGTCTTAATCCGCTTTAATAGTGGCAGCCCAGTTGCAGCAGCATGGTCATTTCATACTTTGTTGTCTTTTCATCACAGAAGCACATCAAATACATTAATTGGCTTGGGGTTCTTCATCTCTTGAAGTTTTTAGGAGATCCTCCCGGCAAGCAGTTTAACATTTGTGAGAAGGAAAATGTTTTTTGTTTTAAGATTGCATGTGTTTGCTTGCATGATGGTGCACTATACATGGTTTGCTTTCTAAGAGTGCAGCAAATGGCTAGGTATGTGGTAACTCCCTTTCTGGCCGCCCACCGCAAGCAGGTATAATGGACACCGGTAGAAGTAGTACTGTAAAATAGCCTAATTTATCAACAGAGCTGCTATATGCAGCTCTGTTGCCAAATATTCACAGCAGGGCTGACTGCATCATGCGGCATTTCTTGGCAGGACTGCTATGTTTTGGGACAGTACCTGAAATTCTTAACAGAGGTGCTGTTAAGAAAGCACGAACATGTTGGCATTTTCTGCAGCAAGCTAATGTACTGAGCAAGAACAGTGCCTGAGCCCTTCCCACCAACCTTCAACAGTGTGAGAAGATGGCATTGCTGTCATATATTGCAATCCCTTCTCCTCGGTCTTACATTTTTCAAAACGTATGCTTCTCCCATGTCTGATTACTGAGTCCCACTGCCAAAATTCGAGCACAGTTCAAAGCCTCATTATGAATCTCCTGACTAATGTAGGATGGTCCGAACAGGCCTAGAGCTTTTGACAAGCCATTTATGTCAGGCAAGCCTCATATGGAACTTCCAGTGCCCTAACCCTATTTGCCTTTGTGTCAGCAACCCATTGGGAAACGCAGCTCAGTGGGTCAGTACACCTTCTGCAGAGATTATTGTGTAACCCGTTAGTTCAAATCCTGTTGATAGGTGAGTTAATGATTCTGCATCAGAGATATGCATTTAAGGTGCATGTAACATTCAATTGTAACAGAGTTGACTTAACTTTCGACTTATCAAAAGGATTACTAAATGTTCAGTGATTCATAACACACACATCTCATCAGGGATGCTATACCTGTAATGACTCGTAGAACACGGACATCCCTGGATGACCACTATACTTGTAATGCTCAAAACAAATCCATCTCATTTGGGCTGCAATACTTGTAATGGCTCAGAAGAAGCACGTCCCATGACTATACTTGTAATGGCTCAGAACACACAGTTCATATGGGCAATTATAGTTGTAATGACGTAGTGTTGAAGAAGCATCTGCATTCAAGCAACTGCTGCATCTGGTCAGACAAACCTCTTACTCTACAATTCCGAGCCTAATGGCCGAAAGAAGGTTTGCACACATCTAAAAAGGCACACCCAATGGTAAATCTGCACTAGATTTTAAATAGAAAAGGCATTTTCATTCAGCTTTTTGGATATTGGTGACATGTTAAAAGTCCAACAGAAAAACAGGCGAGAAAGAGCAACTTTGCACCTAAGCAATACAGGAGAACAAAGGTGTGGTTGTGGGGTGGGGGGGGGGGGTAACGACAAAGGGACAGTGAAGATACTAGACAATACAAAACAGGAAGAGAGAGCAATGAGCTACATGAGAGGGCACAAAGAAAGTGAGAAGGGAAACGAGTTTTATAATGGGTCAAACTCTCAATAGGAGTGAGGGATAGAAACAGCAAAAGAAATTTAGAGACAGTAAAATAAAACGCAGATCAACACCAGGTGGGGAGAGATGGAAATAGAAAAGCAAGACTAGAGAGGTGCAGGCCAATAACGTAAGAGACAGTGCAAAGAAGATGATCAAAAGGAGTTGTAACCACAACCGAGGAAATGAAAAAACAGATATAGCCAGAATAATGACATGGGAGACAAAGAAGAGTTCTAACTACTGACACATCGAGTTATAGGAGGGAAACAGCAGCATTATAATGCAGAGATGGGAGAGGGAGAGTAACAGAGAAACGGAACACAACACTTACGGGAGAGAGGTAGAGCGTCAAAGTGAGAGACAGGGGAAACCGAGCAGCAAAGGGAAGGAGAGATGGAGCAAAAACATGGAGTGGCTGTCAAGCAGGTAGTACCAGGCAGCAACAGTAGACCCGAGAGGCCGTGAAATGATGCTGGTAGGGTGAGGGCCTTGATTTATGAATCACCTAATGTAACTAGCAGGCATCTATCGCAGCTCTTAACAGAGTTTGTGCCCAATTATCATGAAGATGAAGCTGTATGCATCTACAAGGTTCATGTGCGGGGAAAGTTTTCCACAGGTACAATATGTTATTTAGAACCACTTTGAAACGGCTGTTTTGTCACTAAGGTTTTTTAACAAAGTTTTAAGTTTAGGCACAAATTGGATAGTTGTCAGACACGTTTTACTCTCTTGAAAAGGAGGAAACTAATGTTTACTCTCTTGAAATTGGATTTACTCTCTAATTCAAAAAATTTGGAGTAAAATTCTCACTCCAAAATCATATCTGGAGCACTGGTTGTCAACGTAGCCAACTAACTTACTTGACAACACAGAGAGACAAAATAATACCAAGCATGCATGAAGCCAAACTACATTAAAAGATCAGACCATCCAAGGTACTATGCATGTAGCTTTATAGGGGATACATTGATGAAGAAGATGGCCAGGAGTACAAGGATTACTCCAATGAAGCCGAGTCTACCGATTGTCTCAAATGAATACATTTATTTATTGTTCGCTTGTTAGGTCAGCGCGACGTGCAAGTTCCAAAAAAGCCAGAGTACAGCTGAAGCTGTAACAAACGCACTACAGAGACACGAGCAGCGTGAAGCCGTCCCCCAAAGGGGAATAGCGAGAGACTGACCCGGACGCGAAGCGCGAGGAAGACAGAATGCGTAACCAGAGGGAAGTCTCAGTCGCAGGGGTTCTGCAGACAACACTGGACGCCCGAACGCTACCGTAGTCTCCAGGAAGAATGCAGCTGCCTGGGAACTGTCAGAACTGCGAAGGAGGATGCAAACGGGTATACAGATTGCCCGGGAGCTCTGAGGAAACATCTGGATGAGCTCAGGATCTGGCGAGATAGGGCCTGGGGCTGTGTAACCAATGAGAGCCAGTTCTACTTGGCAGAAGAGTCAACCAAGCATATACAACGAAAACTTGTGACCTGCACCCAAGAGAAAGGGCGTCTGGGACTCGGAAGAAAATAAGAGGAGGTTATATATTTGGCAGGAGTGTGAACCAAAGGAATACAACGCACCCGTGCAAGTCTGGTACCTGTACCCAAAAGCAAGAGGGTCTGTGACCCTGAAACAACAGAATTGTCCACTTGGCAGAAGAGTGAACCAAGTAGATACAACACAACATTGCAGATCTGGGACTCGCTCCCACATGTGAAGGCAAAGTTTGAAGCGAAGAGGGTCTGGGACACAGAAATGAGAATATGGAGATTACAAGGAAAGATACTTGCTTGGTAGGGAAGCAAACCAAGCCCTGTAAAGTATTGCGAGTGCCAGACTTGCACTCATGTGAGAGGTCAAGGATAAGAGGGTCATGAACCCGAGAACTGATGAGGAAAAGGAATCCTAAGCTTGAGAGTGGAGCATAGCGAGCTGATTGGATACCGGAACTACTGTGAAGCTCAGAAACAGTTCCTCTTGAGTTATATAGTGACTTAAAATGAGGAGAAGTCTAGGGGAAAGGAGCAGCACCCTAGTGGGGGGGGAACTTTCTATTGGAACATTTAATGAGGTGGCAATGCTTAAAGAGGATACACAGATCAGTAATTTGTGGGTCTTCAGCCTAAAGTATTAAATTCTATCCAAAACGTCCATCCAGAACGATGAAACTCTCAAAATGCCATAGTATGGGAATCTGGTCCTCTGTTGCTTTTTTTTTCAAGCCAAACATTGATCCACCTAGCAGCCATCCTTACTTGTACATTCCTAACAGGCGTCCAAGTATAAATTAAAGCGAATGTGGTACTGAGTATATCTCGATGGTTCAATTCCAACTTTCTGTTCAAAACTAGAACACGCCACCTTCTCTCTCAGATAGCTAAATTTGGTATTCCTTATCCCTTTTCCATCTTATGCAAGAATCAGAAATCGAGTGGGAGGGTCACAGTTACACACTTGTACAATTTTAACCAAACTTTTGAGCACCTCAGACTGCCTCTGCTACATAGTTATAATTGACTCTCAAAAAGTCAAGGGCACAGCAGAGAATGCATATCGGTTAAGTGATTACAGGGCAATCCACCAAAGTAAATGGATTACAAATGCAACTATCATTTGCTCAGTACAACAACAAACACAATGAAGAGAAACAAAGGTGTATATTTTATGTTATCCAATATTTATACTGCACCCATCACCAACGTAATGGTCTTGCTTCGCCTGGTCTTGTCTGAAAGGTGTATTGTGACCCTGTCAGGGTGTTGCCAGACCTTCGTCTGTGGAAATGAAAGGGAATATGGGAAGGATATCATGGATAAAAGAAACTACGAAATAGAATGACCAAAATCGGAGAGGAAAATCAATTGGGATGACTGGGAGGGCATATGGTTATTGAAGTAGGCATGCATGTTTATCAAATGTGATACGTAATTGGTAAGGATATGTATAGGACTGAGGAGAGTACAGCTCGGTTTAGAGCAGAGTTGTACTGTGATGGCAACATCTGGAACCGAAGCATGGTACTAGATTAAGTTAGCTGGTGAGTGGTTGCGTGATATACTTGACAAGGTGCTCATGCGGGCCCTAGTAGTGTGGAGGTTTTCACCAGATTAGTCTGTAAGAAACAATCCCTATATCAAGGAAGAGCACTGAGTTTTCCAACCCAGCTGACAAGAGTGTCTTTGCCAAGAGGTGGAAGTGTTTTAGTATGCCTGGGGCGATCATGGGGTCAGTGGTAGGAGAGGGGAAGAGGAGGCATAATGGACCGTGCCCAGAAATCATAGGTTCTGTAAGCCATGAGCTAGGGATAATTCACTAACTTAAGAAAATAACATTCATACCAAACTAGCACAAGCGACCAGCTATTCAAGCTAGGAACACAATAACAGTCTAAAGCAGAACCCTTTATAGCCTCTTTCAAAAACACACCTGATGCCCAACAGCACAATCTCGCAGGTCAGACAGAAGGCATTTGCAGGGAGAGCTGCCTTGTCATTAATGCTCATTCTGTGTCCAAATACCAACATCTTTCAACTACTCCTTTAGGGCAGCACATAATTTACTCTTTGTTCTGTCCGATTAATTCAGTCGGCCTCACCAGCAAGAGGAAAGGAAGAATCAGCCTCATAGAACGGATAATCCGGCAATGACACTACTTCACCAGCATCTCAATTATGAATCCCACCTGCATTTTGTTCGTTATGGTTACCACAAGGAATTTATACTTGTCCATGCCCTGGGTTTGTGCTTCTGTGCGAAGTGCGTAAGGGCACAAAGCCTGTGGCGCACTGGCTTAATCTACTACAAGGAATTGTATGAGAAGTTTACAAACTTGGTGAACATAACTTCTTTCCACCTATGGTTTAGTGAATGATTAGTGTGGTGTGCTCTGATTAAAGGCGGCAGCATAAACAATACTCAAGCTAATGTTCCTTGAAACTGGTTTTCATACTGGTGTAAATTTGATTTTAATGAATCATTTCTATCAGTACTACTGACTGTAGCCTAGCTAACTGTATTTAGGGCATGTTGCAGAGTTGTGTGATCTCTAGCTCAAAGGTTTTAATCTTGGCAGGACCCACATGGTATTTCACCCTCTGAGGTCAATAAATCTCTTTGACATTCTCACCTTGTGATAACATCCATTAATGAATTGCAGAGACAATCAAGCCTTTAGGCCTGTTTATAGTAACCGGTTCTGGCACTCTATGCCTGCAAATCACAAACTGACATCTAAATAGGCATAATCCTCAATGCTCGCGAGAAAACTAAATGGCAGATCCCGGTTCACTGGGTGATAAACTACTGCCACAAGCAGAACTTAAATGGAAACTGTGGAGGTATAAACGTGATCAGAATTGTTAACTAGCTATTTGGGGCAGAAGTTTCACTTGCATTATTTAGCAACACAACAGTGGTTTGCGTGTAACGTGAATGTTGAGTGACATTTTGAAGATATTTGTATGTATTTAAATTTATATACCGCTTTAATCCAAAGCACTTTCCATGAGGAACAAGCAATTACAACAAGCAATACATGACATTGAATCAAACCAGAAAACAGTACATGGAACAATTTACATTATTGATGAGGTTAAGCGCATTTGGAGGGAGACCAAAGTGAGGGAGTGGGGTAGGAGGTGCAGGAGGAGGAGGATTCAGTTGTGAGAGAGAAAGCAGAAAGATGTTAGGTGGGTGTATTAAAGATCGTTATATTTACGAACTACTGCCATTAATATCACCCCTTCATTTACACCAATTTTTCAGAAATATGATGAAACGGAGCTCCGTGTTATCCTGTACCAGATAAGATATGTTCTGCCAGTCCTGTTTTTTAGCTGATGTCATTTTTGTGTGCAATATTGAGATGTAATGCTGCGTTTATAATGTGAACATTGTCAGTAGTGGACTTACTTGGAGGTCTGGCCATTGTAGATTTGACTAGTGGAATATCTCACACTTTAGATCTACAGATATGGGACTAAAATCCAATAAGGCTTTACATTTTGCTGATTTGTGACTCCTCTGCCCAGCCATTATTTTTTTAGCATAGATAGGTTTTCATTCTTGGATTTGCAGTTTTGCTTTTCTGATATGTTATTGGGCCAACAAATCCACACATGCAAAGTGCTAGTCGCGATAAAGCAAAGACTGGCCACTTTCCCACCACTTGCAGCATGCTCTCTTTTATGGTTGTGAAGCAGGAATGTATTCCTTGCCAACATTTCAGGTGCAAGTGGTTTATGCTATCATGTTTGTTTCTTTGTATTATTTTACCAGTAGATTATGATTGTTCTAATTTTTCATAGCAAACGCCGAGCTCTGAAGCAATAGTGCTGTGCAGGTCATAGAGAAACTTCGGTGGAGAGACTATAGAGCAAAATATACTGAATATACAGATGGAGAGTGCACAAGATATCTGGCATCTAGGTTACACCCATTTGGTGTTGGAAGAGCCAGGTCTTCATTTCTTTCCTCACCTGAAGGAGACTTGGAGCAGCCTGTATTGCCACTGTGATGGATCTCCAGAGGACAGAGTGTAGCATGAGGAGGACTGTTTCCTAGTTTACTTCTTGTGATCCAGTCTAGTTCCAGGCCTGATGATGGTCTTCCTGCGAGATGACTGTGTTCTGCTTGATGTTTCTAGTTTGGCCATCAGGTAGGGCGGCGTACTAGTGGTGGCTGCCTTGTATGTGAGGATAATTTGTGCAAGGTGAGTGTGATGAGGTTACATTATTTTGGAGCTGGTGATGAGGCAGCTTTGAAGTGGTCCAGATGAGCAGCTGTGATCTCTGCAAATGGGGAATTACCCCAGTGATTTTTCAAGATCTCTAGAGCGTGCACCACCCTGGGGCCGGAGGAAGTTCTTGATCTTGCTGAGTAGGGAGATCTGATACCAAACACATTTTCATGCTGTGTTGGATTTTTCTGAATGTCTGAGTAGAGGGTTGAACCCGTCCAAATACATTCCATCCGGTCACCTCTGAGTGGTTCCTGCATGGGGATGGCCCAGAGGTGCAAATTCAATCTTTGTTGGATTATTCTTGGTTTTAAGCCCAATGACCGCATCTCTCCAGCCCTAAAAACTCTTAACTGGCTCTCGGTTGCCATCACCCATAAGGCTATCTCGGGCCTGGGACCACGCTATCTGCAACTTTCCATGTCTTAAAATCGTGGCAAAAATGCAGGTGTTTGCCACCACAATCATGACCCCTCCGCTACCCCCATACCCATTATACCATTTAAGGGGAGCGGTGGTCACCCCCACTACCCCCTGTAAGTGATTTCAATCCAGCACTCCAACTAAGTCAATGCCTAGTATGGGATGCCGAATGGAAACCCTTATTTATATATTTTTATGTCAAAAGTTCTTTTAATTCTGGATGATGTACCCTTATATAACGCCCCTCTCTTTGAATTCCCCCGGTCTTACTGAACCAAGAAATAGGTTTGTTTTGCAAATTATAAGATTTAGTTGAAGAATTGAACAATATATATATCACACTTTTTTATAAATATGGATAATATCTGAATATCACACTTATGAATATGAGCAATGATCGGCAATGGGTAATATGACAATATCAACAATCTCTTTAATCAATTAGGAGTAGGAATAGGAAGAATAATGTAGCAGAGAATAAGTTTGTGTGGGTTCAAGGAAATGCAATGATAGGAAAGAATGCAACACAGAAATAAACTTGATATGAATTCAACCAAAGACAATGTGATCACTCTTTCCCCCTGTTATTACTCACTCCCCCCAGTATGCAATATGAAGAGATGGAATGAGGGCACACAGGTATCGGGAATAACAATCAACAATTTCAGTTTCAATCCCACTTCTCCCCCAGCAAGCTTAGAGAGAACAGTAATGATTTTAAACAGGTCAATTGCTTTGAATTGTGGTTGGAATTGAATGGGAAAAATGCTAACAATGATTTTAATTTACTAAATGGATTTAGAACTAGTGAGAGTTGCTTTGGATTGGTTCAGGTCAACACTAGCAATGATTGTAGAATGATTAGCAGATGGAAAACGAAATTCAGAAGTTGAAATCAAGAAATATCTGTTTTACATGGAATGAAATTGAGCCAAATGCAAATTCGTGGCAACTTTTCCGCGATTACGGAAAAGCTATAAGCTGAGGATGTTAGCTTCAAAATGACATTTAAATTTTGTTCCTAGCACGTACGGTTCAAAAGTTAGAGGTCTTAGTAGAGGTAGATTTTTCTCAAAAGGAGTCAAGATTTCTAATGAAATTGCGCTTTCAATTACAAACAGGTTGGCTTACACTAACAATTATCACAAGATTAGATGGATGAGAAAGGATTCAGAATGGACAAAAGAGATTCTACAATGCAGTCTGGATATGTTGGAATGGGTTGGATGGATTACTTTAAACTAAGAAATGACTATGGACAGTTCTACGCTAAATACTCAAAACTTTGCTTTAAAATGGGCCCATCAAAGATCTGGTCAAATGTTTGGACTGGACTTCGCTCGCCACCGGACAGGTCTCAGGCGCTTGGTTCTGCTCTCAGCACTCTGGTCTCTGCGCGGCCTCTTGGACTGGATCTGAAGGGTTCTGGGTGTACAGCTCTGCTGGATTGATCTGGATCTTGGCTTCTAGCAAAGGTTGTTGGCCAGAAGCAGCAAACTGCTCAGCCAGGCTGTTGAATGGGTTAGGCCCCGTGGAAGTTTAGGGGTTAAATCAGGTTGCTAGATTTTAAAAGACCTGCTGAAAAGGGTTCAGCTTTTTGGAGTGGCCTTTCTGCTTCAGAGTTCTGGAGTCTGGATCGAGGTTCTAGAGTCTGGATCTAGGTTCTGGAGTCTGGATATTCCTGCAGGGTGCTTTGCAAGTGGGTCAGTTGATGAGTGAAAGTGTCCTTCTGGGTCCTCAACAGTCCCTATTTGTCCATTTTCCAAAGTGGGTGGGGAGGCTGATTGTCTATGCCCAACCCTCTAAGGATCTGATAGGTCAGAGAATTCCCTGTCCCCTGATTTGAGAAAGGAACAGTGTGTCATGATGTGTCAGAGTGATGCTGCCATTTACAATCTAGGGAAGAACCTCCCCTTTGCTTTTACCCAGAAAATCTATTTTTCCCCAAAAACATATTTTCAATATGCACAACTTGTTAATAATACATAATTACATGACAGATTGACTAAGGTACATTTCTGTCAAAATCTTATCTTCCTACGAGTTTTGGTTCATAAATGACAATTTTTTGCGCTTTTGGTTGGTTACACATTTTCAGATCTGTACAATTATTTTTATACGTACATGCACATACCCTCTGGGACTATTCCTGTAATTTTTCATGTTCCTAGCATAATCAAAATACCTACAATATTAAACATTTCGTGGTTCAGTCTCTGAATGTCGCACAGATTCCATATTAGTTTTAAACTGTGAGTGAATTTTTCATTTTAATAATCTCTAAATTTCATTTTTTTGTCAGTCCGGCACAATATTTTATAAGTCTTTTCCCAAAACATACAGTTACTTTAGTTTCCAATCCACATTTCCAGTCTGGCCCGCCTCCAAGCTTGGCTGAGCCAGAGAGTCACATGGTCGTCTTCCTGCCACGGCAGCTGATGTTAGTCACACCCGAATTAGCATTTTCTATTCAGTTCAAGGAACCCATTGGGCCTCATTACGACCCGGGCGGACTTCGCGGTGCTAAATGCACCGCGAAGCATGGCGGAAAGCCGCCGATAGCGCCATGGGGGTTGGCGGATTTACCGCCCCATTCCGACCTCGGCGGAGCGGTAAATCCCCAATCCCCATTCTGCCCTTCCCCATTCCCATTTTCGCCCCATAGGGTATAATGGGAGTGGGGAAGGAGTTAATTACGCCACCGTAAAATACGGTGGCGTAATTAACAACGAGGTCCCGTAGCGCCATGGTTTTCTCCGGCTGGTAAAACCAGGCGGAGAAAACCTCCATGGCGCTACGGGAACTCGTAGTATGGCGGAGAGGTACGCCATGCACTACGCTGGCGTAATACCCTCTCCGCCAGGGTCCTAATGAGGCCCATTGTCTCTTTCCCAGATCAGCAGAGCAACAGGCCAAAGTGCCCCTCCCATTTCCTTTCACACTTACCTGTCAGATACTCAGCAGAGCACAGGGGAACAGATTCCTTTGTTTGGGAGGAGGTGTGGAATGTGTTTGAAGCCCAGTGTGGGAAACTTTAACTTTTAAACACAATGTCTGAAATTGTCTTGTCCTAAAATATAAATTACATTTTTAACAACTACATCAACCAATTTCTTAATTCAAGCCTTTTTAAAATATAGTTTTGAATTGTATCCACCTCTTAGGCTTCTGATAGCAAGTCTTTCTTTGGCATAGAGTTCAATGTACAACTTTAAACATGACCGGTTTTAGAAATCGCCAGCTTCTGACAGAGGTGAGTAACGGTATTACACCCATTTTTGACAGATTTCTTCCCAGCAACCATCTTCAAAAGTGGGTTTTGTTCTGATAACAAATACTCCTGCTTACATTATATTTATGTGTATTCTTGAAGTAGAAGAATGTTGAACACCCAACAAGGAGGTTGGGTCTTTTGGGTGGTTTGTGAGCCATGTTTTTTGCCAATTTGACAACCAAGAAAAACGGATTTCCTCACAGCTCTGTGTTTCCTTTGCAATCAGCCTTGCTCTGTGGGCAGCCAATGGTGGGTTTTGGCAGTGGTCTCCTGTCTTACCACTGACATAGGCAAAAGTGGATGGCAGCCTATTTTTCAGATTTTTACTGCGCATTTCTGGGTGATTTTAGAGAGCAGAATGCTTTCCAGTTGCCATTCTGATGTTCCTGATGCAAGCAATGCACAGTAATGTTGCAGGGCCTGGAGTAGTGGGGAAAAACATCCCACACCCCACTCCCCTTAAATGGTATAATGGGGTACATCTTTACCGGGTCAAACCACGGCTTATTGCTGCGGTTTGTTTTACCAGCGACATTTTTGCCGCAATTTTATTACATGATACCCTTTCTCTTACTAAATACTCTCCCTCTAGACCTCTACGGTCCGCTGACATCAACTCTGTGTGTAAAGCATTTCGCTAAACGGAGGGCCGGAGGCCGATCACTTTCTTGAGCTGGCTCCCTCTTATGAAACAGCCTCCCCTTCCTCTCCATCTTGAGCAGGACTTCCTCAAATTCTGCAAGCTCCTTAAGACTTTCCTCTTCATCTCCTCCTCTGCTAATCTCAGTCGCTGTGATTGGTGACCAGGCCCCTGTGTATCCTTTGAGGTCCTGGCCTCCCACACCAAATCACCCCATCCTCAGCCTACCTCGCAACACTTGCCTCAGCACCCACTGGACTTCGTCCTGTAGGCTTGCACTATACACCAAATGTGACTCTAGGCCCTGTACGCTTGCACTATCCACCCAATGTGACTCTAGACCTCATATCAGTTACCATACTATGCACTTCATCTGCTGCTCACCCACAACCACAGACATTCCAGCACCTACCCCACTCCCCCTCTTCTCGCTGCACTTGCACATTCTGAATACTCACAAGGCATAGTAGGTTTGTGAATATCTTCCACTGTATTTATTGTTTTCAATCCCATGTTCCCTCCATGTTGCCCTGTGGGCGCTTTGAAACAGAATTGACTTACTGTATAAGCACCTAACAAATGCACAATAAATAAAATAATCCTTCAATAATACTTCAGTAGGCACTTCTCATCCTTGCTGGTGCTTATAGGTTGCATCTGTGTACAGTGAGCTTCAGACAAGGAACACTTAATAGGGGTTCAGCAGATCTGTTGTGCCTACTCTGATCGTCCATCTCCCATGCCCTCAAGAAGGAAAAAAAGAAAATACTGTGAAAAAATAAAGGTTAATCTGAAGAATCTACAGAGAAGGGAATTTGGCCGAGGGGGAATCAGGGGTGAGGGGGTGCAGTGACAAGTCATAAAGCCCTAAAGAACCAAACTTTAAAGAGCTCATCACTTCCAGGCCTATGGTATAGCCCTGAATTAACAGCTAATGAACTGTAGACTCCAGATGCTCTGTGGATGACCGACCCAACTGCAGATGCTATTTAATATTTGTATTAGAAAAATGCATTTCTTTATAGTGCAATTCACTCTTTTGCTTATAATTCAAGAACAGAAACTCAAAGTTAATATTTCTTGTGCAATGTTCATCTAGAAATGTTCTATTAGGTGGTAGAAAAATTAAATTTATGAGGTCAATTTCAGTATGCAAACCTTTTTCATTTTCTCGCAAAGAAATGGGGCATGCTAGAATGTCAGTGTCTGCAGGGATGAGCCTGTCGCATTCAATTGGAAAACAATCTGATTTCTAGAATAGAGCAGGGGACAGCCCTGGCGCCCTGCTGTGAAACTTTCAATAAAACCCTTAAACCATCTCTGAGAGTTGGGGTATTCTTTGAGTCCTCCGTCACACCAGTTGCTCACATTTTATGAAAGGTATTACCATCAAATGGTAGGTAATAGCATTATATGCCAGGTATTGTATCCACAGATGCTTCAATCCTATGCCAGGCATCATTTCCAAAAGGCAAATGATGACCTTTTACGTCAGGAAGTGTACTTATGGCCGATACCGCTGGCAAATGCCAGATCCTCAACATCATAAGCTAGCTATTGCTATCCTAAATCATGCACTGAATATGTCGTGTTCTGTGATCAGTTGGACTGAAAAAACAACTCTGATGAACCAACTTTGACAAGTTTTCTTAACTAATTGCTAAGACCACTTGTAATAAAGGTCGTTCAAACGTCAGCATGGAGAAAAATAATTCTAGGAAAAACCTTCAAATGCAACTTCCGGATAAATTTAAGAACGCAAAGGGTGCAAGTTGCGGTATTGAGATGGGTTGGGTGTAAGGATAGAAGCGGGCAACATCTCATTTAGGAGTGTAAGGGTGCGGGAGTAAGGTTTGGGCACAGTGGTGGCATATTGGTTGGTATAGACTTTATTAAAGGAAAAATGAGGGTTGGGGGGAAAGGCCTCGCTAGCCATAACACTAAGCGGGGTTTCTCTGCCTCAACACAAATCTTAAAGGGGTTTGTCATGATGTCAAAATAAAGGGAAGTCTACCTTTGTGTCATGACCCTATCTCTCGCCCTCACACTAACAACTAAATAGAAGGTGCAAAGGGGTTGTCTGCTCAGCAGGCTCTTCTCAGAGTTAAAAACACAAAGTTCCAAATGGTCCACAAATGAACAAAGTTCCACAGTTACAAAGTTCTCTTCCTCAAAAGGAAAGCAAAGTTCTAACAAAAAAAATGTTAATGTCAAGAGAATAGTTCTCTTCTCTTGGTCTCACTCATGCTTCTCACTATGGTTACAAACCCTAGGGGAAATGTCGGTTTCCCTGGCTTTCTTTAGACGCCTTACAATGACATGAGTGCCTTCCTTCTCTTGACTTCTCACAGGAAGTTCTCACAGCACCAGGGAGGGTGTTTCCCGTCCCCTAACCTCTCCTTCTGTCACCTTTTTTCACCTTGCTTTCAAACCATTTGGATACGGGTCTCAAACTTGTAAGGTTCTTTCGTGGCAAACCTTGTTCACTAGCCTGCTAATTACTGGATGAGGAAGATGACTGATGATGATAATCTTCATTGGAGGCGGGTCCCAGACCTATCTTCCTTGCTGTCTTTCTTGGGGACTTGGGACAGGCACTTGCTTCCCTTCTTCCCTTGTTTTAGCTGGTTTAGGGTATCCCACTGCTTCTTTCTGCCCCTGCCAACCGTCCCGGTCACCCCTGTACCTTTTTGGGTTCTCTCCTGGTAGTGTTTGGTCGGTCCTGGGGTCTTTCTGTTTCGGTTTTGGGCTTCTGCGTCTCGCCCTACCCTCTTCGAATGGATTGTGTCCTCCTACGCATTCTTCATCTTTGATATCTCCAATATCCAACTTCAGCTGCTTGTAAAAGGTTTTTCGGCAGGGGGCGCTGTGCGTCAATGGGGTCGACTTGATGTCCCTCGAGGACGATGTCCCCGAAGGTGTGTGTGTGTATATATCTATCTATATAGCACGTGCCGCGCCTGTTGGCGTCAGTTCAGTTTTTCCGAGTAATCTTTCGCTTTGTGAACTATGGCGCGCTTCATATATTTTTTCGGAAACTGTCAACACTGTCTTCGTCTCTGACAACACTGAAGACCGGGTTTGAAAAATGCCCAAACTGCGATGCATATATGTTGCTGACAGACCCACATCGGGTGTGTTTGTGGTGTCTCGTTGTGGAGCACAAAACCTCAACCTGTCAGAGGTATCAGTCAATGACCGGAAAAGCTCTGAAGGAGCATAAAGGGAAATTGGCTGTAGGTAGAATCGCCCAAAAATCCCCTTCGACTACCCCGTCGAAAAACCATTCTTCTGACGAAGCGAGTGATGACTCTCGTTGATGGAAGAAGACTAAAAGGTCCAGGCCACAGAGTGGGTCCCACCACTCGTTGTCATAATCGAGGAAATCGAAGAAAATGCATCGTATATCACCTACTTCGTTTTCCTCATCCGACTCCTCACCAGAGGTGACTATATCTTGCCCCACTTAGGCCTCTACTCCAGCTGAATCAGAATCATTCAGGCAGGAAATGATAAACATTTTTAAGAGCACGAAACCCTCGAAGCAAATAGGCCATGCTCCTACCACGCCTTCTGAAGCCGGTAAGGAAAAAGGCTCGAGCCAAATCCTGCGCGCCTCGAGCCTGGGACAAAGACCAGATTCTCATAGCTGAGGCCTCGACACAATGAAAAGTAATTGAAGAATCCTTCGAGCCAAGAAGTCTGTCATGGACAGTCATCGAAGCCAGTGGCGCCGTCGACGCCACCAGTGCCATCAATGCCCAAGATGTCTTCATCTAAGACATTGATGACTCCATCGGCATCTGGCTCGAAACCATTGAAGCCTTTACCAGTAATTCAAAAAATCTTCACACCTTTGCATAGAAGGGATTTTTTAATTTTTTTAAATCACTCACATCCATTTATGAAGACAATGAGCCTTAGGGTGACAACGGTCCACCATTTGGATTGCAACATGGCATTCCTAATGTCACTGATAGCTTTATATCATAGGAATCTAGGTTGCAGGATCTGTGTGAAATTTCTCCCAGCCAGCAGGGCGGACACTTCACAAGAGTTGGCTTTTGGTAAGACAGAACCAGATGATCATGCAGATGCATCTTACAATTAATGACCAGGGTCACTGATTTTATGGGATGGAGCAGGCCTGCCCTCCCGTTTCGAACAGGATGACCTCACGGATATCCTGGACAAAGGTCCTCAAAGGGATCCTATCCTACCTTTTTCATGTCATCTACAAAAGAGTGGACGTGCAAATTGTGATGCACCAGAATCAAGTCCGGCAGTCAATAAAAATTTGACTAAAAACATAGGCCTTCAAGTAGTGACCCCAGCTACTTGTCAAAACATCCTACCCCAGAAAGTCTGGTGGTGCTACCTCCAAGCAGGCTGCCTATCCTACCATTCCACCAGATCGGGATGATAAACGTATAGACACCTGGTCAAGGAAAGTCTTTTCTGCTGGTAGCATGGTTCTCAAATCAGCCAACTCTACATGTGCCCATGCGAAAATCACATACACCCTATGGAACTGTGCATCCATAGCGGCTGAACATTTTCCTGAAGGTGAAGAAAGAGACGGCTTCTTGGCCATTGTAAAAGATAGCAAAGAGGCCATGTGTGAGTCAATTCAGTCTGGTGCTGTCATGATGCCTACTCCCGGGAAGCCAGTTCAGGGCCAGCGTCCCCGAAAGCAGACATCATGTCCCCAGGGAGGGACCCAGCAACCCCTTATAGGGGCGCTTTGGACATTGTCCTGGCGCCAGGCTCATAGAAGGCATCAGTCCTGGCACCATAGGCGCCAGGCTCATTATGGGAGTGCTTGGATGGACTTACCTGATGCAGACCATGCTGCCGGATCCAGACCTCCTTGAGGTCTGAAAGGGACTATTTTACCTATGGGACTATTTTACCACTCGGCGTGGCTGAGGAAGAATACTTACCTGGAACTACTTTGGGGGCTATTTAAACCACGCCCAGACAGCAGCTCACGCTTCGCGTTGTTCTGCATCTAGCAGCTGGACGCTCACCGTGTCTGCTCCTGCATCCTGGCTCCAGCCATGCCCGCCTGCAACCTGGAACACCTGAAAAGGAAGGAAAGGAGAGAAAGGTGAATAATTGAACTTTACCTACCTCCATCCGGAGTCCGGAACCATCACTCCGACGATCCTGAGAAAAGACATTATTTTTAGAAGCGCATCGCATCGCTCGCTGCAGCGCCGCGTTCCACTCACCTTCACGAGGCGCCCTCGGGCTCTTCAGCCACCATTGGCACCATCCGTCGCCTTTCAGCACCTAAGGAGAAAAAGAGACAAAACAAAGGTGAGCGAAGGAACAGATTGAGGAAGGCCTGATTCTTCCACCTTAAGACTTACCTGATTTTTGTTGGGACAATCTTTCCACACCTCGGGTCGGTGCTGCTTCTTTGGCACTGCCGTACCCCGGCCCCTAAGGGGAAAAAGACTCACGCATTAGTGGGTGAAAGCAAGATCACTAAGGGGACCATCCAGCAAAAAGACTCACCAGAGTTGCCTCCGGCGAATCCATTCCTCTACGCGGATTCTTCATCCTACATCTGAAATAGAGTAAAGGACAACGGACAATTAAGGCTTGAACTTTTGCAACTGAATACTTACGGCCTCATATCGGAAAAGTCAAGCGGAGTTGAATACTCACCAAACCCGAGATCCAGTGAAGTAACTGGAAATCAACGCGCCCCTGCATCGGAAGCAGGATGGAGAGCTCGTCCTTTCAGACTCTAAGGTGAGACTCTACGGGGAATCACGGAGGGGGAGTGTGAGAGGGGGATGGGGGGGAATCCGACACATTATCCAGCAGACAGTTAATCCCCTTTTCCATCTACAGAAGGATTCTTCTACGGGCCAGACAGGCGAGGTTTGGGGGTCCGGTACAGTCCGTCTTCCGAGTCCTGCGCATCACCTTAGAAGAGGTCATAGCAGTCCAGAACAGATCGGCGCCTCCGTGGGAATCAGGTGAGCGTTACAGGTTTGGATTCTGCTGACGGTATCGGCAGAGCCATGGCAGCAAGCACCGTGGTATGGAGGTTTGCGTGGTTAAGGAAGTCTGGATTTGCACCAGACGTGCAGTCCAGACTCCTTGATATGCCTTTTGACAGGTCTCCTCTTTTTGGCAGCAAGGCTGACGAAAGCCTTGAGAAGCTGCAGACCTCGAAGGCGGCAGCAAAATCTCTAGGTGCCGCTATTAGGCAGCCTCAGCCCTTTCACCCCAGTGGACAGTCTTTGAGTGGTAGATCCTTTTGCTACTACTCCTCAGTTGGAAAAGTGAGAGGAATGGCTAATCAAAGAGGCAAAAGAAGATTCTGTGGTGGACGAGTGAAAGGTGCAAAGCCCGGCCAAGCAATAGCGTCTTTACCATCATCCACTGCTTCAGCTGCCTTAAAACCATTCGGGGGGAGGGGGACGTGGCTTGGAGCCATGGCAGACGGACTGGCTCTGTGGGAGCTCCCGGCCGTGGCCACGCATCCAACAACAATGCCCCAGTGATAGTGCAACTTGCTGGAAGAGAGGCAATGTATCCTGATGCGGAGGTGTGGAGGCACACAATGACCGAGTTCTGAGGTCCGACGTTGAGTGGAACCCGAAGTTCGGAGGAGCTCGCTATCAAGCGGGAAACCATGCCGGTCCTATCCCCAAAATGGCAGACGGCTCAATGTAAAGACTGTTCCAGCCGACAAAGACACGCACCCACAATCCTAGGGGACCTTTGAGGCTCAAGGGGCAGGCACCCAGTAATCTGAAGTTCCCTCCGACCAGCAATCCGAGATTCAACGTGGCGATCTCCAGCTCCCAAGCCGCCGGAAAAGCCAGCAGCAGCAGCCGGACCCAGGGCCCTCCCGCACGGACTCCTTCCCGCTGAGGCGTTAGGTGACTGCCCGATTCATCAAATAAGTCCGGACGGGCCATCAGCGGCCACTGATCTCCCCCGTCACACTGTCTCCTGGTCCGTGCTCAACGGGAGGCCCAGTGATTGTCGCCCCCTAGTCCAGCTCTGCCACAACAAGCACCTCAGGCTGCCCCTTAACCCAGCGTGCGATGCGCCCCGCTCAGAGCCTCCCCTCCCCACCACTCTCGGAGGCAGAGGTGGGTGATCCTGGGCGGCCCATCTACCCCAGACCACCCTCTCCTACCCAGGGGGGGGCCAAACTCTTTGAAGCAGGGCCAAGGGGGGACGACAGAACGAGCGCCCTTCCCCTCCCCCCCCTCACCATAAAGTTAAGTACAGCGGAAGGCGTGGCGGGAAGCTCTGCTGCAACAGGAGAGGCCCCCTCTGGAACCAGCACTGGCCTGAGCAGAGGCCGAGGCTGACGCTGTAAAACCCACTGCGGCCTGGGAGACCTGAGGGCGAGAGCGCACGCCGGAACCCTGCGTGAGCCCAGGAGCAACGTGACCGGCCCTAACACAGAGGGCTGCCCGACAGGCCCATGTCCCTCCCTGCCTCCCCACAACCCGGCCCCCAGTCACCTGAACCCGCCGACTTGGGACCGTCTGTGGCTCACCTTTGGGAAAAGAACCCTCACTCCCCCTGAAAGCGGACAGCCCCGAAATCGACAAATACAGCCCAAGTGGTGGACAACGGCCGCTGAGCCTGGGGACTCAATTCATCCTCCATAAACCCCCACAACAGCTGAAGCACGAGTCCTGCAATTTTGGCGAAAGGTAAGGTGGCACCTGCCGCACCAGGGTGAGGAAGCAACCAGGCATTTGGCGGCAGAACCCTGCTCTGACAGGGGAACAATAGAAGGCAATATAGACCTTGGGGTGGGGGGTGGGGGTTTGGTAGACCCAGGCAAGAAACCATGGTGACGCCATAACTTTGTCCTAACCGAGGGCTCTCACACCACCCACAGGAAAGCAAGGAGAGCAACAGGGCGGAGAATAGGCTAGGAGGGGCCCCAAGTAAAGCGCTCCACCCCATACCAGAGTGGAGCGGAATGACTAACAAATCAGGAGGCACCGTTCCTCAGTGACCACAACCCGCAAATCCGCATCAATCCTCCCCCAGAGGTGAGGCAGGGGAGCCAGCGGCCCATGAGTGCGCCAGAAAACAAGAAACCCCCGAGGAGCTCAGTTTGCCCCCGAACAGCCCCTGTCAAACCACCCTGCTGCCAGCACCTCATAAGGCGAACAAAGCAACCTCAAACGCGAGCCCTCTGGGGTTCCACCGGACCAGGACCGCCACTGCAAAAACCAGAGCAAGTGCATCAAAATGTGTAGGAACCCCAAGCCAACGAACAGACATTGCAACTTTGCTAACCACGCCGATGGCGGAGAAGTAAAAAAAAAAGGGGGGGGGGGCGCAATGAAGGCACAACAGCAGGCTCCCGCACAGAAGCAGCCCCGGAACTGATGACGCAAACAGTCACAAAATCCAACATACAGGATCTCCTCGCAGCCATCACCAAGGAATACCAAAGGGGGACGGATGAAGTGAAAAGTAAAATCTCATCCTTGGACAAAAGAGTGGGGGAAATCGAGGCTAGAACTGAAGAAATAGAAACCACTATCTACGAGCAAAACTTTTAAATTGGGACAGGGACGGACAGGATTGCAGCACTAGAGGCCAGGTGTGACGCCCTCAAAGCCAAACGGGAGGATGCAGAAAACAGATAGAGACGCAACAATATCCGCCTGAGGGGAATCCCTACATCAATCTCGGACGACGATCTGGGACCCTATGTGAAAGACCTATTCCGCTTCATCATAACCCTCCCGGACGAGGCCCCCCTGGAACTCGACAGGGTGCACAGAACCCAGGCAAAGCAAAATGCCTCCTCTCCCCCAGAAGTCCTAGCCCGCGTGCACTTCCACAGAGTCAAAGAAGAAATAATGCGCGAAGCCAGGAGCTCAGCCCTAATTCACTTCAGAGACACCACAATATCTCTCTACCAGGATCTGGCTACAATGACATTAGCAAAACGGAAAGCCCTAAATCCAATGACGGAATGGCTGTGTGAAAAGAAGATCGCATACCGGTGGAGCTTCCCTACAGCCCTGATCTTCACTTGGGAAGGAAAACCCCAGCAGATCTTCTCCCCAAGAGAGGCAGAAAACTTTATGAACCCAGAGGCTGGCGAGGAAGAGTCCAGCATAGCAGCACCTAACTCCAAGGGCGCAATGCGGGATCCCTTGAACACATGGTCCCGAGTTGAGAGCCGCCACAGAGTGCGCGGTCCGGCCCCCAAGAACAAGAAGGCTAATGTTCGATGAGGGGAACCACTGTACAAACCAAAGCCCGGCGGTGACCTAACATCCACTCTCCCGAGTTTGACAAGATGCGCCGCAACATGGGGCTCCGCCGGGGTCAGGACACAAGGCACCATGGTTCCCCCAAGCTAACTAACAAAAGGGCTCCCTCCCACAAGGCCAATCCTAGTGAGCTGCAGAAACAAGATCCTCGATGCACTTGAAAGAAAACTAAGCAACACCCTCTGCGAAAACCACTTATTAAACTGGAAACACAAGAGGCCTGATCGCCTCCAACCTAGTTGGTTGTGTTGGCTTGGCTGTAGGCCCTGTTGGTCAAAGGCTGGACCGAAAGACCATGTTTTTGTTTGAGGGGGGAGGGGGAATGGAGAGAGGAGTCGGGTAACTACTTTATGGGGATCGGGGAACTACAGAGAATCAAGTCAAGCTACAAGACACAGACAACACCAGGGGGGACACCTCAAAATGCAACCACACACAACCTAAATGACTACGCAAGATGGGGAACTCATCGTGATGAAACGGAACGTGCAAGGCCTGAATGCCCCAGGCAAAAGGAAATCAGTGGAGCGGAAGCTTTCCCAATCATCAGCTGACATCGTCTGCCTACAAAAAATGCACCTACTAGAAGCTTATGAAAAACGGATCTCTTTCCTCTGCTACCCAAAACGCTTCTTTGCCTCCTCTGGCCAAAAAAAGAGGGGTGGCCATTCTCCTCAGCCACGACCTGTCACTAACCCAGATCACAATTAAGAGACTCGGAAGGTCGTTACCTACTACTGAAAGGCCTCCTAGTCTACCTCCCCATCACTCTAGCAGCTATTTATTGCCCGAACAGCGCCCAAGACTGACTTCTCCGCAATCTTCTACCTGTGGTGGCGCCATTCTCCAAGGGGCGCCTATTAATCGGCGGTGACTTTAACCTAACGCCAGACCCTGACCTGGACAAAACCCTCCCTCCTACTAGGGAGGACTATACCAAAGCTTTGGCCATGGCAGAGTTCTTGCGGGAAACCGAAACCATTGACGCCTGGAGACTGCTCAAAAAGGAGAGGGATTGCTCATTCTTCTTGCACGTCCACAGGGCACACTCGAGAATTGACCTGCTGCTGACCTCCAGCAAGCTCTTCCCCTGTGTGGAGGACGTTCAAATCGGGCAGAGGGCCATATCAGACCATGCTCCAGTCATCATGCACCTGCGGACCCTGGGTATACCGGAAGCGCCGAAATGGCCTTGGAAATTGCAAGACCAAACCCTGGCTGACGTGGCCAGTAGAACGGAAATAGCTGAAGCTCTTACAAATTATTTTGCGGAGAACACGACCAACGACCCCTCAATGGTAATCATCTGAAAGCCGAACTGGAAATGCACCTGGCGGTTTCTCAGCGAGGGCCCTGGCCTACACAAAACAATTTTACTACTTGAATAGCAACAAGGCAAAACCGCCTGCTGGTGCACAAGCTGAAGAAGCTACACTCACAGAATAACATACAATGCCTAGCAGATTGGAATGGCAGCCTACGGTACACAAAGGCGGACATACTCGAACTTATGACGCAACACCACAGAGAAACCATGTCCGGACCCCCAACATCCAAGCCGGCGCAACTGAGCTACCTGGCATCCGCCCGAAGAGCTCCGCCCCACCCCCACCTGAAAACACTGGAACGCCCAATCACAATGGAGGAAGTAGGAGAAACAATTTGCACTCTGAAAAACACGGCACCGGGGCCAGACGGCTTTACAACCCAATTCTATAAGAAATACGCCCACATTCTGTCGCTCCAGCTAGCAATCCTATTCAATTCATTCATCGAGACGGACTCCACAACCCCGTCGACGGAAGAATCAGTGACTGAATTCGGCAATTCACAGCCTTATGGTTAAAGGAGAGTCCTACAAAGTAGCCCTATATGCTGACGACGTACTACTTACAACCACCCAGCCAGAAGAATCCATGCAAGCAATCTGGCAGGAGTTAGAAACTTTTAGCAGGATTTCAGGTATACTTCACGAAATCCACAGCAATGAGCATCAATGTGCAGAAGAAACGCATGACTTCCCTGGAAGATAACTACCCAATCCCATGGGTAAAGCGGTGCCTCACCTACTTGGGGGTTCAAATGCCAAACAAAATGGAAAGAATCTACAAAACGTATTTCCACCCATTATTCACAGAGCTCCGAAAGGACCTGGCCAGGTGGCAAAAGTAAGAAATCTCATGGTTCGGAAGGATTACAGCCGTAAAAATGAACTTGGTCCCAAGACTGCTTTACCACTGCCTGGCCCTCCTAGTAATGATCCAAAAGAAAGCCATCCAAAAGCTGCAGGTAGACATTCTAAAATACGTCTGGGAAGGAGAGGGATTGCGAATACTGAAGCGTATTATGCTAGGGGTCCCAGACATTAACAGATACTGCCTTGCGACTCAGCTTTCCCAGGCCTTTGCATGGAAACTAAGCGACGCTCGACCCCGCTGGCTGACACTGGAGGACAAATGGTGCCAGTTGCCGATAGAATTCCTACCACACATGAGAAGCCCGGGCTACCCCGTCAATGCGGGGCCCCTGACGTCGACCAAAAATACGGTGGCGAGCTGGAAGAAAGCAGCCTCCCAATGGAATTGCAGAACCAGGATTGGCCGGCTCACCCTCATTTGGGACAATCCGGACTTCTCCCCAGGCATCACCCCGAACAGCTTCGACAAATGGAAGGCGGGAGGGCTGAGCGTCATCGCAGGCTTCTTTGAAAACGGTGACCCGCTGAACTTCGAAGCCTGTTAGGCCAAATTCCAGGTCCCAGAACCGGAAAGGTTCAGATACGCACAGCTCAGGCATTGGCCATCAAGCGAAGTAGTAAGGCAAAACGGAAGCAGAGAACTATCAGCCCTAGAGAGAAAATTCACTGCCACTCCCCCAAAAGGGAAAATATCTACCCTGTACAAGCTGCTCGACAGAACGGACCCAAGCAAGAAAGAGACCCATATGATAAAATGGGAAAATGACATCGCCAGAGAGATCGACGCTGCGGAATGGAGCCGCATCTAGTCCCGAGTACACAAAAGCTCCAAATGCATAATCAATAAGGAAGGAGCCTTCAAGGTGTGCTATATATGATATCGAACCCCAGAGATACTCAACAAATGTAACCCCACCATCCCGGATCATTGCTAGAGAGGATGCCCAGATAAAGGCACGTTATACCATCTGCTATGGGCCTGACCCAAGGCGGCACAGTTCTGGCGGAGTGTCCTCGATCAAATTAAACTAATCACAGGCCTTACAATCCCGTCTTGCTGGGGACGACAGGCGAAGGCCTATTCCCGCTGACTGGACGCCTGGCCGACCTTTGTTCACACCTCCTAACTGCAGCAAAAATATCAATTACCAGGCTATGGAAAAACCCGGATGGCCCGTCAATCCCAATGTGGTGGGCCAAATGCTGGGATATGGTGGCAGCAGAGAAAATCACGGCCATCCATTTCGACAACAGAAGCAAATTCCACCACATCTGGGCCCCCTTCCTGGACTACATGCAGCAATTCCCAAGGGTGGCAAGATAACCCCCCAACCCTATGATGGATGGAGAAATTAGACTAATAGTGCCCGAAGGAGGCAAAATAGAAACAGGAACTCCTGAGGCCAAGATTGGGCTCAACGGCTGACAAACCTTCAACCCCAACGCCACTGGATGAACTTAGGCCAAAGGAAAGCCCCCCCCAATAAACAGCAGCAAGAAGTAGACTCCCGAAACGGCTTATTGTGTTCTCCTGTGTCTCCACTCTCTCTCCCCTCCCCCACTTTACCCCTTTTTTTTCTTTCCTCTTTCTCTTCTCTCTTTCACAGCGAGACTATGTTTGGTTCTGTTACTATCGTTCTGTTCGTTTTACTAAAATGAAGCATCAAAGTAGCTCTAATATCTGACGCCATGTTGGAAGCTGTATGTTTAACCCTTTAACTGCCATGGGTATTTCCCCCCCTTTTTTGGTGATTTCGGTATGTGGCCATTCAATGGCTTGTAACTTTTTGTTACATGAGCTATATCGGCCAAATTTGGCTCCTTTTTTTTCCCCACATGTAGGCAGTCGTAACGCCACCCAGGAATCCTAGGTTGCTGTAGGCGGGTGAGAGAAAATAAGCAAAAAGGGCGAAAATTTTGGATTTTTTTCAAAAAATGCCAATAAAATGATGTACAAAGAAGCCTGTGGTTTTTTCCTTGTAAGAGCTAGGAACAAATGGTTTGCTGTGCTGAGTTCCCCAATTTCCTGGCTTTCAGGAACAGGTTGAGTGGAAACGAAAAAAAAATATTTTGATGTGGTTATCAACCGTTTTGTGAGAGGTAGGCGATTTTGGCCATTGTTGCCAATTGGACATGCATGGACGGAATGGGAGAAAAGGGTAGGAAAGCCGAATTGGAGGACAGAAAGGCATATATTTCTGAAAAGTAGACAAAATTCCAAGTTTAGGAAGGGGTGATTTGCATAGGTCAGGCAACAACTAGGTAGGGGAAACTGCCATAGATTGGGGGAAAAGCGGGAAAATGACCGAAAAAGAGGGTGTGTTGGACATGGTTGGCTTGGTACGGCAATGGCTTCTATGAAAAGCAATGCTCCGCTACATTCCCCCGACTATTGCAGTTAGGAGAGCACACATTTTTTGTACTGTTTTACAAAACAAGCAATACCGCAAGCCAAACACTGAGCCGCTCACGGCCTGAACAGACGCACTTAGCATGTGTAAATCGGGAAAACCAATGTGGTGAGGAACGGCAAGCATACATTTTTTGAAAGAGCACAGGCAGACCTTTTCAAGGGTAGGTGACTTGTGCAGGTTACAAAAGTGTATGGTGGCTAAAGCAGCAAATAAATGTAGGTCACATTTGGGAAATTAAAGGGTTGTGTGACAAAGGGCACCAGCAAATGGGTCAAAACGTTATGAAAACCACACAAACACAACAAATGTTATACCTTTGCGCGTTCCCACAGGTGTCCCGATGAAAGCGGTACCTCACATGTGTGGGTGCACCTACCTGGGCGCCAAGGGGAAAGCCTAAAACACAGGTAACCCCAAGTCTGTTTTGACACCTGAAATTCACACTTTCTCCGCACACCATACAGATATGGGCCTCGGGTGTCCAAGCCACCAAGGAAAACACAGGAACTCCATGCATTTCCGAAAAGAGGACACCCGTGGGGAATCCGCAGAGGTATAATTTGCACGAAGCGGCCCAGGATTTATTACCCAGAACCCCAGACAAAGTGAACATTGTGTTTTTTCCCCACCAAATATCACACTTTGTCGGGGATTGTGGCTTATAAAAACTGGGGCAATTTGCGCAAGGCAGACTTCTGTGGATTCCCACGGGTGTCCTCTTTTGGGAAATGCATGGGGTTCCCCGTTTTCCTTGCTGGCTTTGACACCCTAGGCCCAAATCGTGCTGTGGCGAAAGGCTTGGGGTTACCAGCAGGTTACCCTTTTCCTTTTGCGCACCCGGTAGGTGCACCCACACATGAGGTACCTTTTGCGTCGGGACACCTGTGGGAACGCGAGAAGGTATGACATCTGTTGTTGGCGATGTGTTTCGGTGAGTGTACACAGGAAAATGTCTATGAAATTGGCTGGAAATGAAGACCATTCTCACTGGCCACCCACCGAAACACACGGCCAACAACACATGGCCTACCTTCCCGCGTCTCCACACGTGTCCCGATGAAAAAAGTCACAAACGGATCTGCATTGATGTGGTGACATTGCTGCCCATGGATCGCGCGCCCTGTGCCCCTGGTCTTGATTCACGACACCCCAGTGGGAGGCAGACTGTCTCAGCATCTGAAAGAATGGCGGGGTAGTACTTGATATGCTTGGACATTCCAAACCATACCCCAAGATTACTGCCACACCTTCATTAAGAGACCTTGGAATCCTCCACTAGAAAGCCATTTGTTAAAGGTTCCAGATCCGTTCCTCGTGCAGGACATGTTGACCCTGCTAGAGAAAGGTGCTATAGAGCCAGTACCTGTAACTGGGAGGAACAAAGGATGGTACTCTCCATATTTCCTGATCCCCAAGAAGGACGGAGCACTGAGACCCATCTTGGACTTAAGATACTTGAACAAGTTCCTCCAGGAAGGACAAGTTCAAGATGGTCCCACTTTCTCAGATCCTTCAGGCCCTCCAACTCCAAGATTGGATGGTGTCATTGGACTTTCAGGGTGCTTATTTTCATGTGCCAATCCATCTCAAGCACAGAAAGTACCCGAGGTTTGTTGGTGGTGGTTTTCAGGATCAATTTTGATTTCTGGCATTCGGCCGACATCCGCCCGAGGGCTTTCACCAAACTGATGGATGTGGTGACAGCTAATCTCAGGAGGGGTGGGGGGGATTCCCGTCTACCCATCAGGATGCGTTCTCCCGAACAAGTCCTGGATCATCTCCGCGTGACCTGCCACTCTCTCCACAAAATGGGCTTCTCCCTCAATTACAAGTCCCACATGATACCATCTGAAAAGCTCCAGTTCATCAGGGCTTTACTGGATACATTCTTGGGAAATACCTCACTACCCAAGGTGAGGGCTCAAGACATTCTGCAGATGGGTCACCAAATTTGAGTGCTCAGCGTCTCCGGCCTTCGACTTGAGGTTGCTCGGCCTCATGGCATCCTGCATTTTCCTGGTGCCAGAGGCGCATCTGAGAATGAGATCCCTTTAATGGGCTCTCAGGACACAATGGTCTCAATTCTCGGACAACATGTCGGACCTACTTCAGGTTCCAAACGGGATCGCACAGGATCTCCTGTGGTGGGCCTGCGAGGACAACATTCTGAACGAAGAACCTTGGCCAGAGTTAACAGTAGTTACGGATGCCTCACTCACAGGGTAGGGAGCCCACGCGAATGATCTAACAATTAGCAGTCGTTGGTCTCCATCAGAGTCCAAACTACACATCAATCATTTGGAGCTGAGAGCAATCAGACTTGCACTGAAGGCTTTTCTGCCCTTTCTACGGGGAAAGAATGTCCAGATAATGACGGACAACACAGTGGCCATTTACTACCTCAACAAGCGAGGTAGTGTAGTTTCACTACCACTGTGCAGAGAGGCAATGCAACTTTGGTTCTGGGCAATTCAAGAAGGAATCTCCCTATCAGCAAAGAGGAGAAAATAGCGGCGGACGCTCTGAGCAGGCAGAGCACAGTCTCCCACGAGTGGGAACTAGCTCAGGAAGTCCTTCAAGAGATCTTCACACTTTGGGGAACCCCTGAAGTGGATCTGTTCGCGGCCAGTGCCAACCGGAAGTGCAAACTGTTCTGCTCCAGGGAATTTCCCCAAAGAGGAGCTCTAGGTGACACGTTCTTAGTGTACTAGGAGTTTCCACTTCTGTTTTGGTTTCCTCCAGTCCCGTCATTCCTCAAGTGATCAGGAGGTTGAGAAAGTTTGGGAATTCAATTATCCCAATTGCCCCAGATTGGGCCAGGAGGACATGGTACCCAGACCTTCTGGACATGCCCATCTGCCCTCATATACCTCTTCCACAAAGAGAGGACCTTCTCTCGCGAGATGAGGGTTGGGTTCTCCATCCAGAGGTCAAGACACTCAGCCTTCATGTATGGTTTCTGAGAGGCTGAGGTTTAAGGATTGGGACCTCCCGGATGATGAAATGGAGATTTTGCTTTCAGCCAGAAGACCGGCAACAAAGTCTTTGTACCACTGCTGTTGGAATACATTCTGCAGCTGGTGCAGAGATACACATGTGGACCCCTTTTCTATGCAAAACACCGTAGATTTTATCTTTTCTGTTGTATTTGGCCCATCTGTTGCTCCAAGTTATTTGGCGGTGCTTTCCATCTTCAAGCACTCCTCTGAGGAAAAGTCATTTTTTAAAATTCCTTTGGTGATACCATTTCTAGAGGGAATCGCTAATGTGTTCCTGCCATCTCCTTCAGGGTCCGGATTGGGACCTTGATATTGTTTTAAAGTTTCTTATATGTGCACTATTTGAACCACTCCATTCATATCCCTTAAGACTACTAACATTCAACACAATCCTATTGGTAGCGTTAACATCAGCCTGTAGGGTGAGTGAGTTGCAGGCACTATCTTCTAAACCACCTTTTATGGTCTTTCATAGGACAATGTCGTCCTTAAGGTCAAACCTTCATTACTACCTAAGATGATATCAGTTTTTCATTTGGGACAAAAGATAATATTACCCACGTTTTACCCTCCACCTCATCCTGGCAAGGAAGAAGAGAGGCTACACAGACTCGACCCACGAAGGGCTTCGAGTTTCTACATTTCAAGGATGTCAAAGTTTCGTTTGGATGACCAACTGTTTATAGGATACGCTGGTCATATACTGGGACAGGCTGTAACTAAGCAAACCTTGTCCAGATGGATTATTTTGGCTATTAATGAATGCTATAGACTGGTCGGAAAAGATTCCCCAGAAAGCTTGAGAACCCATTCCAATAGGGGCATGGCTACTTCTTCTGCTCTGCAAAGAGGTGTTCCAATAAAACATATTTGTGAGGCAGACACTTGGCCTACCATTCACACTTTTACAAAGCATTACTGCATTCATTCCATCTTAAGTCATGATGGAAGCATTGGGAAAGCAGTCCTTCATTCAGTTCACAACAACCCTAGATGACAATCGTACTCCCTCCACCAAAACTAAACTGCTTTTGGAGTCTGTCAAAGATGAGGAATGCATGGGAGGACACAGTCCATTTGAATAAGTTACATACCCCTGGTAACCTTCTTTCGACTGGATGTTCCTCCCACATATTCCTCATCGCCCCTCCGAGCCTACCACGCAGTAGAATTTCAATGTTATTGCAGTTTTACACTCCTTCAGAGTCTAGTATGGGCTAAACCAGTTTAATGCTGGTAGTTATACTGTAAGAATGGCACGAAAAAACAGAACTGAAGCCAACTGGCGCTGCGCGTGCTGTATATACCTTCAGTGACATCCTCGATACAGAGGCCCTCAATGGACAACTAGTCGACTGCATCGGCGCACAGCACCCTCTGCCGAAAATGCTTTCAGGAGCAGCTGTAGCTGGCTATTGAAGATATCAAAGATGAGGAATACGTGGGAGGAACATCCAGTAGAAAGAACGTTACATGGGGTAAGTAACTTGTTCTCTGGTGTGCCGCAACAGCTTCCCAGTATGTGGTCCCCTGGTTCCCCCACGTAGGCTTAGGCTCTCTGGCAGGTCCTTTGACAAGGGTTTCCCCAGGCTCCCCACAGTCTTCAGCACTTTGCTGGTGGGCAAAGGGTTCCCCTCCTTCTGGCAGAGCCTCTGGTCCACAGCTTCTTCAGCTTCTACTTCTGCTTCATCACAACATTCCTGCTCTTTGCTCCTCCAGGGAGGGCTTGTCTCATACTTCCCGAGTCTGGATTCCCTTTTATTCTGGCTCTGGCCAACAGGACTTGGGGAAAACACTAGACTGCTGAATGTGGCTCTTGCAGGTAATCCTCATTCCTCCTCAGTTCTCCCTCGCCACAATACTGATCTTTTCACTCCCTTGTGAGTCATTTGTGATCTTCCTCATCACAGTGTTGGGAAAGACATATCCACTTGGGTAGCTCCTATTCCTCGTTCCTATACTTTTAAAAGGGACTGAGTTTTCATGAAAAGGGGACGACAACCACAGATCCGTCGCAGGAGACACAAGTTAATTTAAACAAAATGCAATTTGGTCAGAACGGCAATTCATCATTCTGACTTGGAACCTCTAGGTGTATCGCTCTAAAATAACAGGTACTTATCTCATATGACTAGTTTTCCCATTAAATGCCAAAGTGCTAGTCATATGCAAGGTGTTACCGTTATACCCACACTTATTTATGCATGGCACTCACACTCACAAATATATATATCTCTCTCGGAGGGAGGCATTTGGAAATCAAATTAGCACCCTCCCACTCATTTCTTATTCAATTGTACATGCAGAATGCAGTCTGATACTTATTCATTATGAAGATTCAAACCAAGGTAGATAATGGGAGGAGGACCTAGCTTTCTCTATAACTAGCGAGGTTGCCCTATCTAACTGAATTATAACTCGGGTGCTCGTTGACAGGGTGGTTGTCAAACTAAAGAATCAGTCCTCTGTCCAAAACTATCATACTCTGACCTTACCACTAATCCAAGGTACTCAGCAAACCGAAATGAAACCAGAAGAATGATTCCCTTCTCCTGGCCCAACCGATTCAGCCTGATGGGCTGGTTTCCGATAGTGTTTTGAAACAGTTCTGATGAACCCTTGTAATTTCTCCCAGGGGCTTCTTTGGGCTTGATGAAATGTCCAACAGTTATTCTCTCTCAATGTTAAATATATTCCTGGACTTTACTTATCTTCCTCTTGGCTCCTGCAACAAGGGAGATAACTCCCATAATGTCCTTGGCTTTTTCCACAAACTCTTTGATGGAGACTATTCCCGATCTATATCCTTGATCTCTCTTGCAGTTATTGTGACGAGGCAGATCACTCCCAAGATACTCTTCACTCTTGGTATCTTTCTGTCAATTACTGTGACGAGGGAGATTACTCCTGAAGCACTGTTCACTCTCGCCCAAACCCCGGGTCTCCTGTGGCTCCGGTTACCTTCTTTCTGCTGGGGGCACGTCACCGGTTCTTCCTGGGGTGGTAGGTCTCGCTCACTGTTGTAGAAGGCTATTCGTGTCCCCCTCTCTTCACCATGCTGGCTCCGCAGCCTTCTTGGACTTTGTGCCGACGTAGTTGGTGAACTGCATGGTCCACCTCTCTGAGGTCACGCCATCGGCGGCCTCTCTCCAACTTCTTCGTAGGTCGGGTTTCTGTCTGACTACAGAGTGCTCTGCCGAATGTTCCACGGTGTGCTCTTGACCGAGGACCAGCTTCTTCTGCTGACTTCCTTGTTACGAAGTTTGAATCTCCCGTGGCTGACGGGCTTCACGCTGGGTTCTCCCTTCATTGAGTCTCTTCTAGGTTTTTATGCCCCGTAGCTGGGTCGTCTGCAGGGGTGTTTGTGTCAATGGAGTATTCTTCATGCCTCTTTGGGGGCCCCCAGTTCTCACCACTATCTAGACTTTGAAGGAGTGATGCCAACTATTCCTTTTCCATCTTCCTCTTCTCAGTACTTTTGGGAGAGGACTTCTCACTCTCTATGTTGCTCCTTGTCTTGATGGTATTAAGTCTTAAGTGATGAAAGGAGGAAATAGTACTGTAACAAACAGTAGTGCTTTCAGGTTGGTGCTTGGAGGACCTCGAAAATGTCTTGGTCTCAAAGGCAAGGGGGTTAGCGAGTTCCATCACGGAGTCTTTGTCCCAATGATGGGAGTTCCTCCCTGTGAGGTCCTGATTTCCTCCACCTTTGGGGGGGGATCGTTTCCTAGCGGGCTCACCTCCCTAGTCACAAAGGGAGGGCTACCCTCTAGGGAGAAGTGACGAGATCCAGTGAATCGTCGCAACGTAGACAAAGAAAAAAGTATTATGCTGCGCATATTTCATCCTGGTATTCTGAAGTGGCAGATGAGCAGCGCATGGTGCATAGGAAACCACCAATACATAAATTAGCAGACTTGCACATGTGCAGCTTTTATTTATCCATTTGTCTTAATGACTTCCTTTACATTACAGGGGTGCAAGAAAAATGGCTGGAAACACCCTTGTTCTTCCAATCGTTCTTTGGGGACGGAAGGCTCCCACACATTGCATTTCAGCAATACTAGTAATGGATGATTTGGCGACCGTGGTGACGGGCTGCCATGATGGACAAATATGCCTCTGGGACCTTACCCTAGAACTGGATGTAAGTAGAAGATTTGCTTTACTGTGGTATGTATGTAATAATTCTTTTGTCATTGTTATTTCATTAAGAGAAACTTTTTTTCGTGCATCGTGTTATTTCTATGCACATAATCATTAAGTCCGGGACGCAGACTAAAGCACCCAGCATCTTGGCTTTAGGTTCAGTCTTCGGCATTGATGATGAAGACCCTCCTTACCCTTTCATACAGAAATTTCTTGTGCATACTTTTATTGGGTATTGCTGCTTAGCATTTGATAACCGTTGTCAGTGGCTAATTGAATATGTTGTTTGTTGATCTTGTAAATAAGTCCAGCCATTATAGTTCATGCTTCCCCCACTTGACCACATGTATTATCAAGGGTAAACTGCTCTAAATAGCCATATTGCCTAGCTGCTCTTAGAAAATATCAAGCTTTGTTAAAATAGCTGCACGTTTATATTTTATTAATTTTATTATACTATCACAGTCTCCTTTCCACCATAGACTCCTTTCTCCTATGTTTTACTTTCTAATTAAGTTTCTAAAAACACACTTCGCCAGACGATTGTCCCAACAAATGGCTCTTTTGATCTGTAGCACACTATGATGTAATGATCGTCACTGTTTTCTGCAAGAACATTGGAAAGAGAGAAGTATATTTTTCCATGACCATGTGAACCAACCAGTCAGGCTCAGGGTTTACACATGGAGTATAGCCAGCATATCAAGGAGTTCCTGAAGGAGGAGATCATAATTGCAAGAGCCAGACAGCAACATGAATCGGAGATGGCGAGGGAAAGAAGAGCGGTGCGCTAGCTCAAAAAACAAATTTATGTAGCTAAATATGTACAGTTGCTTAATGCAGCAGCCAAATACATTCAAGAAGCACAATTGTTAGGGCAATCAAAAGATAAGTCAGTTTGAATGAAAGTGTGTGAAATGATCTACTGGAAAGTGAGTAGAAGGAAGTCCTTTATTAAGTTGAGATGTAGAATCCCACCGGATACATCTGCACACTCTTGTGGCTACAACCCAACTGACTCTACAGTGCATCTTTCCCTTAAGGGTCCACATTCTACATTCTGCTCTGCCACACTACACGTTCTTGTCAGCCCTCTCTATTAGGAGTAAGATGCTACACAGTGCAAACTGGAATCTAAAAGTATATGCATTTAACCTTTATGTAAATAGGATGTGCAAATTAAGTATTTAAAACATTTTGTGCAAATTGAGAAATCTGGTGATGCCATTCTGCACTAAACCTGCTTAAAGAAAATTTAAATAAACAGAAACTATTCCCTTGATCCATCTCTGGGAAGTAAACTAAGATTTGGTTAACTCCTGGGATGGGACAGCACCTGATACGCAGGCGCATCCTTTGCAGATTGTGGCAAGTCAGAAACGGGAAACATACAAGATGGCCCTGGAGGCGTTTTTGGCAAAAATGATTGAGGTGCTCTCTGACGTGGTGGACGCCCAATTGGAGAGGCACCCGCTGAGTGCGTTGTTTAGGTTGTGGTCTGGGGACCTGGGTAGGAACGACCGGGCCTTCACTAATGTTGGTTGCATGATTGCTAGAAGATCAATACTCCTTCAATGGAAGAGTAAGTGCCCCCCCCCCACTGTGTGCGGATGGCTGAAGGCGCTGACATGGGCGCAAGAAAGCGAGAGACTCTATTCTCGCACTCTTCCCTTGGTCCAAGACCTTGAGATATCTAGTGCAGTTTCCACTCCTACCTGGCCCGAGGGTATGCAGTAATCAAATCGCAGCAAAAATGTCGTCTTTACAAAACATCACGGCAAAAATGCAGTGGTTTGACCCAGTAAATGTGTACCCCATTAAACCATTTAAAGGGAGTGGGGGTGTCCCCTGCTCACCTTAAATGGTATAATGGGTCTGGGAGTTGCGGGGGTGTCGCCTGCATCCTTTACATGGATTGCAGCGGCAAAACCACAGCCTTTTTGCCACGATTTTAACACATGGAACCGGCCCGAGAGGATGTGGGTGTATGATATTCTCTATATTGTCTGTCCGTGCCATCAGATGTATTCTACCGATGTGTGCAATTGATAATTCTGCTGTAAATGATGTTGTTCACAACTACTGTTTAAAGGGTAACTTTAAAATAAAGGTTTAAAAAAATAATAATAGTTAAGGAAAAAAAAAAGTCCACCAATTCAAATCCTTGAAAAATGCCCAAAAAATCCCTAAAAAGCTATCCAAGAAAGTCCTCCGGCACAACCGATCGCATCCATAAGTTAAGAAGTGAAGAAAATGGCGGATAAGAACTTCCGTTTACGTCACAATGAAAAAACCCATAGACGCTGGAGACACCCAATGGACAAATATAATATTACAACGCATGTTTATATTTCATAAATGTTTAATAAGTCAAAATGTATAATAGGTCAAATAGTACATGTAAAAGTAGGTCAAAATGTCCATGCGATCAAATATATTCGATCAAATTGGCCAAATCCTCCTAGATGATTGCATGAGAGAAGCGACATTGCAGCAACACGAGATGTCCCACTGGCGAAGGTGTCAAGGATGGCACTCTATTAAGAGTGGCACAGGACACCCAGGAAGGGTTTGGGTGGTTGTGCCAAAGTAAAGTGGACAGATAAGTACACACACAGCTGAAAGAAAGGAGAACGAAGAGTAGGCAAGTGTAGTAAGGAAAAAGGTACAGAATGGATTCCCTCTTGGGGTGTATGCAGATATAGGAAAAGAGTATTCCACGAACCTTAGGAAAACTCTAACCTTCTGCACAGTTTGCTATAACAGAGGCCCACGCTGTTTGCTCATGGCTTGGAACAACAGCTATGGGTGTCTGTAACGTAGAAACTAGACAAGGGAAGGGGCAGAGGTTGCCTGACGGAAACCAACAGACAAGCTCTGTACAAGGGGTCTACAAACAGTACAAGAGAAGACACTAACAGATAAATCCAAGGAAAAGGAAGTCGAATAGCAAACTAGCAGAAGGAAATGAAGGGAAAGCCGTATAACAGGATTGGATAGGGAGAAAGAACTGAGGGTTGAAAACAAGGAAGAAAGCAAGGGAGCAGCAGTCAGGAAACAGGGGAACTGTAATAACTGAAAGTAAGTAATGAAGGTAAACTGATGTGGATAACAGAGGACGGTAGGGTACAAGGTAGAAATCTCAGAAAAGCAGGGAAGCAATGGGCAAGCCCAAAAGGAGCAGGGCTGTAAGGAAGGAAGCCCCGAGGCAAAGGGCTTAGGGCAGCGGAGTGAAGCAGGCTGCACGGCAAAGAGCCCAGAAGGGCCGGGCAGCAAGGAGTGAGCCCAGAGGAGTAGGGCCGCTGACTGTAGAAGGCTGCAGGAGGATTGCAGAAGGCTGCTAGACTGGAAGCCCAGCGGACGAAGACTGTAGGTTGAAGGCAGTAGAGCGTGATCTGCTGTAAGGCAGAAGCCTGGGAGGCAATGGCGGAAGGTAGCAGCGGAGTGTGATCGGCTGCAAGGTAGGAGCCTGGAAGGCAATGGCGGAAGGTAGCAGCTGAGCGTGATTGGCTGCTTGGCTGGAGCCTGGAAGGCAAGGATGGATGGTAGCAGCGGAGCATGATCGGCTGCAAGGCTGGATCCTGGAAGGCAAGGACGAAAGGTAGCAGCGGAGCGTGATCGGCTGCAAGGCTGGATCCTGGAAGGCAAGGACGGAAGGTGGCAGCGGAGCGTGATCGGCTGCAAGGCTGGATCCTGGAAGGCAAGGACGGAAGGTAGCAGCGGAGAGTGATCTGCTGCTATGCAGAGAAACCGCATACAAAGATGGGTTGCTCGAAGCAAAAAAGGTGCTGGAAGGACTCTTAATGCAAGGGACTGAGCCCCTGCAGGCAGCAGCTTTTATACTGCCCAGCCCAGCACAGAGGCAGGCTAATTGGTTGCACCTGGATCAGTACACCTGCAGACAATCGGCCACCTCCCTCTCTGATCCTGAGCTGGCGGGAGCACAGCTGATCCCTAGGGCTTCTGGGGATTGTAGTTCCGATGATGACCAATAGGAATAACCAGGAATAGATGGTTATAGCCAGGTGCATTGTGGTAAGTGAAGTTTGTTTTTTTTTTTTTTTTTAATTTGTTTTTTATTGACAATATACACACCAGGGTGGGCCAACTGGCCCATCACCTCAACAATAAATGCAAAAGAAATCACATTGTCAGGAACATTTTCTGATTAACTCCCTACCCCTATTCCCCCCTCCCGGTCCCTCCCCCCAAACAATTGTCACGCCAGCTTTGGGGAAGATGCAACTACATTAAGCATAGGGAAGAACACTTGCATAGCACTCGACAGATAAAAGTGATCCTTGAGACAGTGGGGTAAGACCATGGAGCGATTGGGCCAGGGCAAGACCAACCCTCTGAGGAGTGTGGGGACCCGCGCCTTGCAACCAATAGTTTTCACACTAGTTCAATCGCCCCTCTACAATCGCATAGTAATACAGTCATCGTGCAGCAGCACTGCTGTCCATTCTTGGACAAAATCAGACATGGTATCGTTTGCTATTGCCGAGAGTTTTTCATAGCTGAAAATCACCCTGAGCTTGCAGAGCCATTCCTCTTTGGAGGGGGCCAGGACACTCTTCCATTTTTGCGCAAGCGCCAATCTCCCTGCCCGCAGCATGGCGCCGATGACCTTGGGGAAGGCATTCACCTCTGACTCAGGCATGGGGGAGCCCAGTAGGATTTCCAGCGGGTGCAGCGATGGACCATAACCCTCGATGTCCTTGATCCAGCTAAGAAGCTCCGTCCAGTATACCTGTATGGACGGGCAGCTCCACCACATATGAAACCAGGTTCCCCGTTGGTGACATCCTCTGGGGCAGAGGGGGGAGACATCCCGGTACATTCTAGACAACAGAGCCGGGGGGCGGTGCCATGAATGAAGGATCTTAAAGCTATGTTCCATAGCTGCTGTGTATAGGGAGCCCGTGAAGATGCACTTAAAAACCGCCCTCCAGGTGTGATCATCTATTGACATTCCCATCCTCTCTTCCCATATGCGCTTAAAGGGTTGTCTGCCTTCTAGGTCCGCTGTAATCAGCACACTATAGAGCTTAGATAGCGAACCTTTGCGGGATCTACTTTTGGCCAGAATAAGTTCGAATGGGGTGAGGGGACGACTAAGCTGCTCGGACCACCTTGGTTGGGTGAGTATCCCTTTCAACCGCAGGAATTCAAAAATCGTGGGGGGCCTATCCACCAGAGCCTCTGTCAAACTGTCGTATTCAATAAAGCCCTCCACTTGTGTAAGCTGGGAGACTCTTTCCAGTCCCATGTCAGACCATGCCTGAGTGTCCCGAAAGCCCCTCATGTCCAGATCGATGGGCGGGCCCCAGAGAGATGACAGAGGAGAAGGCCATGTAGATATCGAATTGTTGGCTTTGCTGGGTTTCCATAGCGTCCAAAGGACTGCTAAGGTAGGATGTGTCTTGAGTTGTGGGGGGATTGACCTGGGAGAGGCCCAGAGATAGTCCCTGACCTTCCTCGGATGTGCGTGGGTGTCTTCGACATACGTCCAGAATGTACGCATATCGTCCCGCATGTGCTCCAACATCACCCTGAGCTGAGCTGCTTTATGGTAAAGCCGGAAATCGGGGAGTCCAAAGCCACCATGGGATTTTGTGAGGGTCAGAGTGGAAGTTTTAACCCTGGGCCTTTTGCCATTCCAAATGAAGTGGAGGACAAGGGACTGGAGCGCCTCGAAGAAGGCCTCGGGTATCACGACTGGGAGAGCTGAAAAGAGATAGAGAAGACGTGGTAGAACGTTCATCTTAACCGAAACCATGCGTCCAAGCCAGGAAAGCGTGAGGGGGGCCCATCTTTTGAGATCGCTACTGACCCGGGCAAGGATTCCAGGGAAATTCCATTGGTATAGTTGTGACAGATCTCTGGGGATGATGGTGCCCAGATATCTTGTGGATTCTCGCTCGATTCTAACCCCCTGAATGTCGGTTTTATTCTCAATATCTTGTTCCCCTGGGCCCATTGGCATGATGCTTGATTTGGATGTGTTTATTCTCAACCCCGAAAAGGAGCCAAAAAAGTGTATGAGATCAAACAGCCTCGGTAGGGATTTTGGAATGCTGGTCAGGTAGCCTAGTATATCATCTGCGAATAGGGAGAGCTTAAACTCGCACTCACCACATCGTATACCCATAATTTCCGGGTCGTTCCTAACCGCTATAGCCAGGGGCTCCATGGCCAGGGCATATAGGAGAGGTGACAGGGGACAACCTGCCGGGTGCCTCGGGAAAGGGAAAAAGGCTCAGATGTACCCCCATTAACTAATACTCTCGCCGAGGGCGAGTTGTATAGTGCTGCGACCCACCTGCAGAAGTTAACTCCCAATCCCATTTTCCTAAGAACCTTGATCATGTAAGGCCATTCGACCCGGTCGAAGGCTTTCTCCGAGTCGAGTGAAAGGAGGTACCCCTCCACTCCCTGCTTGGTTGCCTCATGCATAAGGTCGAGGGTTTTTCTGATGTTATCTGACCCCTGGCGCCCCGGGATAAAGCCCACTTGATCTCCATGAACCAGGGTAGGGAGGAAATTTGCCAATCTGTTCGCCAGAGGTTTCGCCAGTATTTTGACGTCGGTGTTTAGAAGCGATATGGGGCGGTATGACTGGCATAAGGTTGGGTCCTTGCCCTCTTTAGGTAAGACCACTATTAGGGCTGACATCATTGTGGGTGGGAGGGACCCTTGGCCAAGCGCACTGTTGAACAGCTTGGCCAGAAAGGGGGCGAGTGTGGATCTATAGGTCTTATAGAATTTGACTGAGAAGCCGTCGTCCACCGGGGCCGTACCACTTTTTAAGGAGGAGATAGTGTCGATTACTTCTTCCGGGGAAATGGGGATTTCCAGAGTGTCGGCTTTGTCCGGTAGCAGGCCCGGGACAGGGAGGGAATCCAGGAACCTATCAACGTCTATCCCATCCCCCTTGTATTCTGAGCAGTATAATTTTTCATAATAGAGCCTGAATTGTTCCGCTATCTTGGAGTCCCTTGCAGTCGAGTTACCGTCCGCAGAGCGGATTGAATTCACTCTTCTGCTGGCCAGTATCTTGTCGGCCTTTTCCCCTTTTTCCATATATTTTTGTTTCAGAAAAGAGAGCTTCCTTTCCATTTGCCCTACTTGAAGGTGAGCCAGTCTAGTGCGCAGCTTCTGCAATTCCTCCCACTGCCCGGGGAACATCTGTGTTTTCAGCTTACCACCCGGTTGTATGGCCCCTAGCTTGGATTTCAGGTCTTTCTCTTCCCGGTCCCTCTCCCTTTTTTTCCCTGCCCCTATGCCAATCAAGGTACCTCTAATAGTTGCCTTAAACGCCTCCCATACTCCCATAGTGCCTACCTCCCCGTTGTCGTTCAGGGCGAAATAATCTTCTATGGCTGTCAGAAGGGTTTAGCGCGTCTCCTTGTCATGTAGAAGGAGGTCGTTACAACTCCAGCGGGAGCTGGTTGCAGGAGTAGGGGGGAGGCCAATCCTAATCTTAACCATGTCATGGTCCGTCCAGGGGACGGTTTCCACCCCCGCACTGGAGACCTCTCCTTGCATAGTTGAGTCTACCAGAATGTAGTCTATACGCGAGAAAACATCATGAGGCTTAGAGTAAAAAGTGTAGTCGGGGTTCAGACCTTTCTTGGGTATACTCGTGTCACACAATCCCAATTCCCCATTCACTTCCTGGAAGGTTGATGCCAATTTTTTGTGGAGACGGATGTTGGGGCAAGGGTTCACAGATTTTCTATCCCTCTCGGGACATAGCACCATATTAAAGTCCCCTCCCACCAGGAGGGTACCCTCCGTGAATGCCATTATTGTCCCCTTCATGCTTTCCCAGAAGACGTCCTGCGACTCATTTGGGGCGTATATGCAAACCAAGGTGAACAAACGTCCCCGCACATCCCCTTTTACCATGAGATACCGACCCTCCGGGTCAGTTTGTGCCACCTTGAACCCAAAATGAGCCCCGGGGGACACCAGCAGAGCTACTCCCCTCTTCTTGGACTGGGTAGAGGCTGAGAATACCTGATCTATGTTCTTAGCCTTGAGCTTGGGCTCCTTCCCCCGAACCCAGTGGGTCTCTTGCACAAAGAGGAACTGTAGTTTCATCCTCGTGAATTCCCGCATGAGCAGCGACCTCTTGGTGGGTGAGTTGAGCCCCCGAACATTTAGAGACCCCACTGACAAGGATTGGAGTGAGTCATCCATTAGGACGCGTTTTGAAGCACATAACTCCAATTTCAAGGATGCAAGTGCCGTTACTCCCTAGATGTTTCAGTACCTCGCAGGGGGCTAGTAACGACCCCCAGGGTGTGATCAAATCCCCAAACTTAGGCGTGACATAACAAATCCCCCAACATCCCAACTTCCCCTCTTCTCTCCCCCCACCCCCCTCCCCCCAGATCGCCTGGTTGTGTTGAGGCATCGTCCCGAGGACACACAACCGGCCAACCATGTCTCCCCCCTCCGGGCTCGTTACCTCATTATACACACCCAATCGAGCCCCCCCCCCTCTTCGGGATGAATGCAAGGAAGTAAAATCTAGCAACATCCCCCCTTTGCATAGTCAAGTGGATAACATTTTCATCGGATTCCAGTAGTTTGATTCAGCCGTTCTGAGGGTCCGGCGATGCTGGTGCCACTCTCCTGAATTTCCTTTGGCCTCGTACATCTTCGGTGATCAGGGTATACTTATATCCCTCGAACTCGAAAGAAAGTGAAAAAGGATACCCCCACCTGTATCGGACTCCCTTGGCTTGGAGCATTTTCGTCAGAGGGGAACACAGGCGGCGTCTTGCCAGAGTGAAGGCCGACAGATCCTGGTATACCGAGATCTGGGCCCCCTCCCATTCCACCGGGCCCTTCTTGCGAGCCAGTTCGAGGATCCTGCTTTTCTCTGAGAAGTAGTGGAAGTGGACTAGGACGGATCTGGGGCCTCTGGAGGCTGCCCCTGCTCTATGGGCCCTGTCAATAGTGGGTTCGTTAGTATTAGCCCCGTCGAAAAGGACTCTCACCACCGCGTTGACTGCCTTGACAATGTCTGCCTGAGTTTCACCATCTTGTTCCGGGAAGCCTAGGAAACGTAGATTGCAGCGCCTTTTCCTGTTTTCCAAATCATCCATTTTTAATGAGCATTTCTCTTCTCTTCTCTCAAGCTCCGACAGGCGCATGTCAAATTGTGTCTCGAAGATGTCACTCGAGGTTGTATTGTTCTCCAGTGCCTGCACCCTGTCTTCTATATTGTCCACCTTTTTGTCTAGGGTGTCCAGCCTAAGGGTGATATCTGCACGGAATCCTCTAATTTCATCCAGCAGGGCCGCCATACCCCTGGAGACTGAATTTGCATCTGTCGCTTCTTGTTGCGTTTGGGCGGCCATTTCAGGGGCTGTAGGGGGCTCAAGGGACGGGCGCCGAAACCTCTGCAGTGTTTCCCTCCAGGTCATAGGCCTTCCCTGGGCGCTCTTGCTCCCCGGTGTCTGCCACCGAGTGATTGTGGCCAATGGGGCCTACTCGTCTCCTTTGCGTCCTGGGGGGAGCGGGGGCCCCTGGTAGCTCTGCGGCCGAGGGTGGGGACACGGTTGTGGGGGGGCTGGAGCCCCAGTCAATTCCCCTGTCGTGGGCGGTGGTTTCCCTTTCTCCGATTTTCCCCGCTTTTTTATCCCCGTAGTTGGGGGCCGTGACCTGTTGTGTTTTTGCAGTCTGTCCTTTTGCGGCGTTTGCGGGGGGTAGGTGCCCCCGATTGAGCCCCGTGCCCCTCTCAGGCTCAGGGTGCTTCCGGGGCTTGTGTGGGCATTCCCTGGCTTCTCTCCTCCTTCCCCCTTATGGGTTTTGTTTCCCCCGGTGGGTGCCCAGCCCCGGGGTGGGTCTCCTTACCTCGGGGGGGCCACTCCCCCGCCGCTCGTGGGGTGCTGTTCCGTTGCTGTCTCCCCGCTGGGGGGGTTCCTTGACCTGTTGCGGTGCCTCCTTCTCCCGCTCCTTGGTCCACCTCCTGGGCCGTTTCACCGTCACGAACGGCCGTCTGGTTAGGGCAGGAGCCCTCGGCCTCGATCGCCTGGGCCTTTGCAAGTCTTCTCCGGGCCCGGGCTCGACGCTGCTTTCTGCGGAGCCGCAGGGGGGAGGGGCCTCGCGCCCTCGAAGTTCGCAGGCTCAGAGCTCCGGCTCTGTTCCACACTCGGCTTTCAAATTTGGGCCGGGGGTGCCCGGCACCTTCACACGGGGGGGGGGGGGTGTCGCTGTCTCGCTCCGGGGGGGGGAGGGGCTCAGGTCCCTCGATCAGCGCCCTGTTGGGGAGACGAGCGGAGATGCTTCAACACATCTCAGCGCCCCCTGGTGGATCCGTGGTAAGTGAAGTTTGTTGGAAAAAATAGAAAAGTAACAAAGACTCGAAAATGGGCAATAAGGTCCATATTGATCGCCAATGTTTGCGCCCAATGGCGCAGGCATGACAGAAGGAGAGAAAAACCCTGGGTAAGTAGAAGCCCTGGTGATGTTATCTCAAAGAGCAAAAGATAACCTGGGAAAACATGAGAAGAGGGATTCTCTATTCCAGGAGGGGAACAGAGATTCATTATGTGACCAATCGTATTCATCCCAGTGAAAGTAAAGAGATTATGATGGAGACGGTGACACATTGGATAACTTGACCATGGCAGGGTTAAAAATTGCTGGGAGTTATTCAGCTCCTGCTTCTGCCCTAAGAGAGCGTGGATAGCTTAAAACTAACTGTTACCAGGAGCTACATGTGGCTCCCCCGGCTAACTGGTGCATTACAAATGTGCATATGTGACATTAACCTTGAGTGTTTTTAGAATGTAAATAAAGTAGGACACCTCTTGGACACATTTAAATATAATGGATCATACATAATGGGAGAAAAGTTAAAGTGTGCATCTAGTGTGAAAGTTAGATTTGCATTGTATGAAGTACTGGCTCATCTTTCCCCAGCGGTAGCTCCTGCCTACTTGAGAATGCCTGTCAAATCTCAATTTTGAGCCCTGTCATGGAGGAACACAGAACACCCCTCTGTAGAGAGAATCAATAGGAGAAGAATAAAACCATAAACAGTAACGATCAAAGAGGAAACAAAAACACAGTAAAGTGTTAACTATCACTGACATCCTATTTGCTGTTCCTTCATCTAACCTATGGATCACTCATATGGTCTCTGTCTTCTCCCCTTTCTCTTCCTCACCCATTACTGGCGGCACTAGATGGGAAGTGCTCTTGGCTCACTCTTCATCTTCCAAATGCACCATTAATGTCTATCACAATGGCATTATCATGGCCCAGGGTTCTCAGCCCAACCTTCTCCTTCAGGAAGGGCGCCTTCCTTCCTGTTTCCACTTCCCTCCCACGGCTTCCACCCCTCCTTACCTCACTCTCCCATTTCCCCCCCACGGGGTTGCACCGCACCCCTGTACCTGCCTCTCAAATCTTTTAAAGGGGGTCACCAGCTCCACTTAGCCATCCTCAATTCTCGCTCTGCCATTAAACCCTCCTCTGACATCTGTCGCCTCCTTGAAGACCTTGACATCCTCCCAGTCACTGAGACATGGTTCAAGGCCAGCTCTGTCACTGGTTTTGACACTCTTCTTCCTGATGGCTACAAGATTGTATCCAGACCCTCCCGATCTGGGGGTGGAGTGGCTCTGATCTTCCCTGAGTGAGTTCCTGCCTAACTCATCCCCACTCAATCCTGCTCCTCCTTTGAAAGTCTAGTCTGCAGGATGACTGTCTCCCCTTCTTTCTCTGTTATTCTCTCTACCATCTACAGACCCCCCCCCCCCACTCCTTCCTCCTTGTTCCTCTTGGAATGGGCTGACCTCCCCTCTATTCTTGCTCCCCCCAACGTATCTTCCTTGGGGACTTCAACATCCATCTCAACTCCCAGGATGTGGCCTTCGCTCTCTTCTGTGACATCTGCAAAACTCCCTCACTTTCCTCCCCTCTGGCCCGACCCACTCTGCAGGCCACACCCTGGACGCCCTCATCTCTTCAGACATCCCCTTTTCCACCCTCCCCCCCTCAGTACCCCTCTTTCCTGGTCCGACCACTTCCTCCTCCCTTCCTTGACCTCCCCTGCCCACAGTCTCCTCCCCCGCACTGCCAGTCTCCTTCGCCGTTATTCGACTGATGAAGCGTCTGTCAGTCTCTGCCTTCGCTTCTTTCTTCATCCCTCCCCCGTCCCCTGCTCTGGACTCTTCCCCTGACTCTGTCCTTTCTAACTTCCATCTTTCTATTACCAACACCCTGGACTTCCTTGCCCCGGTCATGAGGATCCTCATGAAGCCTGCCTCCAAATGCAAATCTTGGTATGACTCTGACGTAGCCGCTTTGAAACTAAAGTGCAAAGCGGCAGAATGGAAGTGGCAGTCATCTAGCTCATCTCCTGACAAACTAGCCTGCCGCCTTCTCCAACAGCAATACCATCTTTTCATCTGCTCTAAGAAAAGAGCTCAAGTCCAAGCTCGCATCTCTGGAGCCATTAACAACATGACCGAACTCTTTAAAATTTGCTAGGAATTCGCCAATCCTACCGCAGTCTCTTCTCTCCTCCTCCCTCCCAAGCCTTATGTTCCGCACTAGCTTCCCACTTTTCCTCAAAACTCTTGACATCCTGTCCTCTTCTCCCTGCCCCACTTACCCCCTTCTTTCTCCTCTTTTGACTCCCCCATACTCTCCTCCCTCTCTCCCATTGCACTAGATGAGATCTGAGTTGTCCGCTTCATGAAAGTATCCTCTTTCTCCAGTATGGGGTCTGGCACGTATTCACATGCTCATTAATATTCCCCGTCGTCAGACTGGGAATCCTTTAGTAAAAGAAAACTGTTTCACTTTCACTTTAAAACTGTATTTCTCCTCTAAACCAATCACTTTCTTCTGGTTCATACTGCCCACATCCAATGACGGTCCTCTCCCTAAGCCCCTCCTCTGGAAGCCATCTTCAGATTTTTACCTCATGCTTCAGTGTTGGGAATCCTCGAGTTGCTATCCAATCCATTTATCCATTTTGTCGTGTTTTTTGACGAGAAAAGTTCAGTTTTTGTTTCAAAGAGTCTCTGCGCCCTTTCCTTCATCTGCCGACAGCAGGGACCCGTTGTCAGTGAATTTCCGCACCCCTCAAGGGCTAGGATTCATCTTAGATTCTCGAAGGCCATCTTGGGCCTACTTTGCGCCATCCGACCATGACGAGGAGAAGGAGGGAAGGTCCCTATTGAGGCCCTGCACCAAATCCGGGCTACGGAATGTGTTTGTGGAGGACAAGCACCTAAATGGCTTCTACCGCCTACACCCAGATCATAAGGAGGTAGAGTGCGAGATATGCCTCGCTTTCTACAAGAAAACGACGAATTACAGGCATAGTAGGCAGGCGGCATTGCTTAACACCAAGGTCCTAGACCCGTGCTCTGAACAAGGTCATTCCTCGTCGGGGACCGGCTGGTCTGAGGAGCAGTCTTCCAAGTCCTTTGAGGGCGCCTCATACGTACGTAGGGGCCCAAGATAAGGCCAAGATCTGCAAGTCTGAGTCCCCTGGGTTCGTGGCCGAAACGGGTCCCAAAGTGGATAGGGCACGATGACCATCACCTTCCGCCTCCATTACCATCGAGATCCTCTTCAAAGAGGAAGTCATCTACCGTGGCTAAGTTATGGTAGAAATCCGAGGAGAAGGCGGCCGCACAACCCACGTAGGCTCAACTTGCACAGGCGAAGACGTCAAAGGCTACTACTAACACAGCAGCTAAGGGCGGTGATCCTATGACGGTGGCTCCACGGCGCAGTGTGCGCCTGCCCCCACGGTGCAACACCATCGCAGAAACTTTGACAAAGTCTGCAGGTACGCCAGAAGGGGTGAAGATACCGGCACAGGTCCCGGTTCAGAACCCTCGAGGAGCAACAGGGGGTGGGGGGGCAAGGAGGCCCTGAAACAGCCTTCCCAGGTCATCGCACAAGCCGAGGAGGAGGAGGAGGATGATGATGCTGCAGGGCCTAGTTTCCCTGTTTTTGCTTTCTCAGCCGAGGGACATTTCCTTGGATAGTCTGTCAACTCTCCACACCTTGGTATCCAAGATCCAGTTGAGAATGCTTCCGGCGCTGGTACCTGTGGTCCCTCAGGTCTCCGGTCAGCCTCCACCGAAGAAGAGGAAACGTCATCTGACGCCCCCATATCATCATCATCATCCTCCTCCACTGCATGGGGACCCAACTCCCCCAGCAGACACTGGTACGGGAACGGATACCTCTTTGACGAATAATGATGACAAAGACATCGTCACAGCGGACAGTAAGTCTCCACATTTGGATGCCCCGCATAGGGTTTCCCCACCGGACGAGGTGGGTTCGTTCCACTCCATGATCGCCAGGGCCTCCAAGTTATTCCAGCTGGTGCCCGAAGAAACCAAGAAGGAGGGCTTCTTGCATCAAAGGCGAGAGGCCAAGAGGAAGACTAGCATGGCGTGGCCCTCATGAAGAGCACTTGCACAGCTCCAGCCAAGCAGGATATGTTGGAAAAGAAGTATAGGGTGCCGGACTCCGCATCCAAATGCCTGAGGTCGCAACCATCGCCAGACTTGGTGGTGTTGGCAGCTGCAAGGAAACGGTCGGCTAACCCATCCTCGTCGTCGGTCCCTCCGGACAGTGAGGGGAGAAGGATGGACGCCATGGGGAAGAAGGTGATTTACACAATCAAGGCGGCCAACTCCCTGGCGGTCCTAGCCAGGTACGACAGGGAGTTGTGGTACAAACTAGGACCGATCCTGGAGTTCCTCCCCGACGGTAAGAAGTTGGAGGCCCTTGCTGTTACTCCTAGGGGTCTGCATGCTCCGCGCGCTGGCATGCGTGTGTCTCTTTCAGCCCATTGCATGGTTGCTCCTGTTTGGAAACGTTGGAGGTTGCATTGGAGACGTACAGTAGCTCCGGTTTCCATGGAGCAAAAGCGTAAGCCTTGACACGTCAGCTGCTTTTGCCAGCGATGCAGCCTCACAGACTCTGCCTTCCGCATTGTGTTTAAATGTTGCATTCAGCGGTACAACGCTCCTTCTATTTGTAACATTACTGTATCATTATTGAATTTTGCCTTGATTCCGGTCTACGGCTATGCTTAACGGACCTTCTATTTGCTTATCCCTTGTACCTCATTTGGATCGCCTGCTGACAGCTCGGATCGCTACAGACTTCCTCTGCCTTACGTTCTGCCTCCTATTGACCAGCTGTTGCCGACCTCAGCCTTCTTATTGGACTCCTATCTTCCTTGGGCTTCCTTCTAGTAACCCGCCCTCAACTGCTGATTAACACTCGATAAGCCTTGGCTATACTCAAGAACTGCCTTTCTGCCATTGCAGGGGCTAAAACTCCAATACACTAGACAAAACCAACCAACTCATAACTAGAGTCATTACAGTTCAGGGGTTCATGTACTCTTGAATACAATCATACTCCCCTGATACCAGTCAGTGCCATTCTATATTGATTTTCCTCCAGACAAGAACTTCACAAGTGAACTCTGCCAACAAGTTATTCCGGACTCCCATCACGTGCACTCACGAACACTTTGCATATTAGTGCACCAACCCGAAACTAGCGCGACCTTTGTGCCGCCCGGGAGACGTACCTATACTAACCTTCCTGTTTTTTGTTTTATCCCCATTGTTGTTTCTGAACTATTGAGTCCTCTTCATAATCTAACTCAACCTCCTCTGTGGTAAGCCAGTTACCTTATATCCTTTTGTTGTCCCACATAACCGCCAGGTCCCCGGTTTAAGGGGGTTTACTTAGTACCTCTTGGTTTTCCTTAGGTTCAGGCTCCACATGCCTTATCTGCCAAAGTACAAGGTATTACAGGGTGTGTTTGGGGACAGTGTGTATATTGTTCTTTCTCCATTTGCGTTAGCCTGTTTCTTGTGCTTTCTTACAGCTTTGGTTTGGCGGTGCGCGTGTTCTTTGCTCTTGTGTGATCGACCCTTCTGTCTGTCTAACACTCAAACAGCAGAGGGGTGTATCAGAAAGAAGAGTTCCCTCAAGTTGAGGAGGCCTGGGTTCTGGGTGAATCCCGGCTGACAAGTGGATATCCGAGGGAGTGTCAACTCACTGCTCTATCCGGTTGACTCGAGGTTTTCTGCTCAACACACCGGCCAGCTCGGTGGTGAGTAACACTTGCCCTCTTACAGGAAGGAGAAGTGGCATTGGACCACGCCATCACCATAACAATGGACTTAGCCGACACAGGGTTCCGGCAAATGGGGAACGGTGTCTGCCTTCTTTGGCCGGGATGGATAAAGGCCACTAACTTTCGTCAGGAGGTCCAAAATGAAGGTGCTGGACCTGCTCTTTGATGGGGAAAATCTGTTTGGGAAGGCCGTCGACTAGTCCCTCTGGCCATCAAAGCGGATACAGAGATGGCCTGCTCCCTCTGCACTCTCTAATGGCACAGTGCGTCTTCTTGTTGCTCCTCCAGTGGAAAATTAAGCAGACAGCCTTCCCGATCCTCAATGCAAGAAGACTGCAGAGGCCGCTCCCAGGCCTACGGTAACGGAGGGCACCATCACTGTCGCCCGCAGGACACCGAAGCCCAAACAAGCCTGAACCGGCTAAGACGTCGGGCCCTCGCTCATGCACCCCAGTGGGAGGCCAGCTGACGAGTTTCATTACCGAGTAGAGAAAGATCACCACAGACAGAGGTGTGCTGGATGCTCTCGCCCAGAGGCACACCTTGGAGTCCTAACGCAGGTGTCCTCGTATTCCGCTGGTTCCCCGGTAAGAGCAGCACATCCCTCAGCTTCTGGAAGAGGTACGAGCCATGCTATGAAAAGGGGCGATAGAGCTAGTTCCCCAACAGCTCCGGGGCTCCAGTGTTTATTCCAGGTACTTTCTAGTCGGAAAGAAGACGGGGGGCTGGAGGACCATCCTGGACCTGTGACATCTGAACAAATACTTAAAGTCCCAGAAATTCAGGAAGGTTACGTTGCAGCACATGCTCTGCCAACTGGGAAAAGGAGATTTCTTGATGTCATTGGACCTAGAGGACGCATATTTCCACGTCCCCATTCACAAACATCGGAAATGTCTACGTTTCGTGGTGCAGGGCCAGCACTACCATTTCAAGGTCCTACCATTCGGCTTGAAGTCGCCCACAAGAGTATTTACGAAGCGCCTGGCACCAGTGGAGGCCTATCTACGTTTACAGGGCATACATGTATACCAGTACCTGGACGACTGGCTGATTCACGCCTACTTGCAGGAGCTGGCCATCGACCACACAAAGGGGACCGGCCGACTATTGACGGCTCTGGGGTTCTCCAACTATCCGACGTCCTGTTTAACGCTGTTGCAGAACACGTTGTTCTAGGTGCCAGACTCAACATGGTATCTTGCCTGGTGATAGGCTAGCATTCATTCAATCAAAGGTGCAACAGCTATCTTCGGTGAAGACGGCCACGGTGCGGATCATCAAGTCATTACTGGACATGATATCGTCCTGCATCTACCTAGTCCGCCTCTTCAGATTGCAGATGCGACCCCTACAAGAATTCCCCAGCTGGTTGAGCGCTCGCTGCTGCGATCCGAGCGTGATCTGAAGGTCGCAGATTCGAATCCCGGCAAGGCCAACTCAGCCTTTCATCCTTTTGGTTGGGTGATCTTGTATGTAAATATTTGCTCTGTAAAGGGCTTTGGATAAAGGCGCAATTTAAATAACAGATCATTATACTGGTGTCTGGATGTTTAACGGACAAGATCCCTCTCAACGAGGAGTTCTGACGAGTGATAGAGTGATGGGGGGGGTCTGCTACCACATCACCCAAAGCACAGGACTTCAAACCTCCCCTCATCCGCCATACTAACCACAGATGCCTCCCTGCAAGGTTGGGGAGCACACACCCAATCCATATTAAAATCCTGGAGCTATGGGCAGTGTTCTGGGCCCTCAAGTCGTTCCTACTGTCTCTGGTGGTGAGGATCTTCACGGAAAACACCACCACCATGGACAACACCACCCCCATGTTCTACATCGGGAAACCGGAAGGCTTCCGATCCCTGCCGCTCTCCAAGGAGGCCCAGGACTTGTGGCACTGGGCTGTCGAACAGGGGATGTTCCTCGTCCCTCTTCGCCTGGCGGGAGTCAATAATACCATTGCAGACTCATTCAGTAGGGAACTCTGCTGCTGCCGCCATGAGTTGGAGCTTTGTCAGGATCAGGTGACTCGCCTGTTCACTGAATGGGGCAGACCCGAGATCGATCGATCTGTTTGTGATCTTGGGGAAACACGTTCTCCTTCCTGTAGGAAGGACTGTTTCTGTACGCGTTACCCCCCTGTTCCCAACACACTCAGACAGTGCCAATGCAAGATGATACTCTGGATGTTATCTGCCTAAAATTACATTGATCTAGCCTGTTTCTTTCTGTTGTCCTATGTGTATATGTGCACCCTGATGCCTGTTAGTTTTCGGCGCATTACAAATAAAATACAATACCCATCGCCCGGCCTATGATTCCTCATACATACCATACCATACCATACCATACCATGCAATCATTTGTTTGTTCAATGCCCTGGTAATGCCCAGCCTAGCTCCTCACAACATATTGCAGCCCAGAAAGTTTCCCAGTTGCTTACCAGACATCACATAAGGCCAGTTCCCTCACTGAACCCTTCCACTCCCAGTTGATTCACTGGGTTTGTGCATGAACATAACATATGAACATGGCATTAGTTAACCATGAGATGCTAAACGCACGACATTGCATTGCTTTACACTAGCTTTAACAACACAGCTTAGAAAGTACACTTAGCTTCGTTTTGCAGTCTGTGTCCTGTGGGAGTGTCCTGAGTGGGTGGAGACATGTACGCTCTGCATGCTCCAAACCAACATCTACTGCAGAAAGGAATAATGTTAGGCTGTGCAAATGCTCTTCAGAGCTTTAGCATATTGTGCTCCCACAGGCGCTATGTCACTCTTCTACACGTGAGGATTTTAAGAGTCAAGGAGCTCCCCTAAGCGAGAGCGTTTGAAGTCAATAAGACATTCACTTTAGTTTGAGGTTCTCCCCATGCGCTTAGCGGGTTAATGTCCCCATGCGGTTAGTGTACACATCAAACGGAGAACACTTTGCGATGTTACTCATCTCTCTATGAGCGGTGCCTGAGCGGTGTGGATCAGGCAGGGTGCGGCCGCGCTGGAAGTTTTGTCCTAAGCGGAGCTCTCTGGAAGCTTGAGCACAGATGGTCCTGTTACGGTCACGTTGGCGTACACGTGGCCCGGGAGCCTCCTGATGCTCATGGAGCTTGCACAGGCTCCTGGGGAGTTTAGTTCCTGAAGGAACGCTCCTGTTGAGATGTCCCATCTCCTTAGGGGATGTCTGTGCTCTTGTTTGCTGCCTGCCCTGCTTCACTACTGAGCACCTACATGAGGGACAGAAATGGCACCTGCTATGAGTGGCACACCGTTTGCTTTTTCTGACTTGTCTTTCTGGCATTTGTTCTGCTTTTGTTTGCATGCAGTGCACACCTTTCACCCTCACTCAGACATGCTTGCGGGCCCCCTGCCCTCTGTTTCCTGACATGGAACAGTTTTTCTATGTGGTGGTGATCGCAGAAGATCACCCTCACTGAGGGTCACGGCTCCACATCCTTCCATATTTGCTATCTTTGGCAAAGGCTGGTCTGGCGCACGCCTCTATCATGGTGCATCTTGAGGCTATCTCCCACTCCACCAGATCCCCATGAAAAAATCTTGCTCTAGTCCCACATACTCGTCAAGGAGTTTCTCAAAGGACTTTTCTGATCTTTCCCGCCGTTCAAGGGTCCTGCCCCTGTATGGGAACTCAACGTGGTTCTGACGAGGTTCATGGGGGCTGGAGGGGGGAGGGGGAGTTCCCTTCGAGCCTATGCATCAGGCTGCACTTAAGTTTCTCTCGTTGAAGACTGCTTGTGGCCATCGCCTCTGCCAGATGTGTAGGTGAGATCCAGGCACTATCCTGCAAGCAGCCGTACCTGACTTTCCACGTATCACCCCGCTTTCATGCCGAAGGTTCCGTGGGAATTGCACCTCAACGAGCCTTTGGTGTTAACCTGTTTTCTTCCCACAGGGCTTTGCGCTCACTGGATATTGCCAGTGCCTTGAAGTTCTACGTGACGCGCATGATGAGTTTTCGGAATAATCTCAACTGTTTGTGAACTTTGGTCCTGTGAACCATGGGAAGGCCTTGTCCAAGGCTTCCATTTCAAGGTAGCTCTCTCGTTGCATCCCGCTCTGTCATCGGTTGGCGAACCGACTGCTGCCTGGCCTTCCGAGAGCCCACTCAACCAGAGCGATTGTTGTGACGAAGACGTTTCTGTCTGGTGTGTCCCTACTGGACATCTGCAAGGCTGCTATGTGGAGGTCCATGCACACCTTCACGAAGTTCTACTGCGTATACAGGAATCAACCTGTTGACTTGAGATGAGCCTGTTCCAGAAGTAAGTTAATTACTTCTGTTGAGCCTTGCCACCATGTGAATCCATGCCAAGCCCCATGCTGGATGAGGTTTAAGTTACTTGCCTGTAACTATTGTTCTCCAGCATGGATTCACATGCGAACCCTCCCTCTGGCCTCTCTGCGGCTCGTCTTGGTCATACTGCCACTTTACGTGCTTACCAAATCTGAAGATGGCTGCCAGAAGAGGGGCTTAGGGAGAGGACTGTCATTGGATGGGGGCAGTATGACCCAGAGGACAGTGATTGGTTTAGAGGAGAAAAACAGTTTTAAAGTGAAACGGTTTTCTTTTACTGAGGATTCCCAACCTGACAACGGGGAATGAGCATGTGAATCCATGTTAGACCCATGCTGGAGAACGATAGTTAGAGGTAAGTAACTTAAACCAAACGGGTGCTACCCTGCCCCTCCAGAACCATCTAGGACAACATCGACATTCTTGCCCCTGCCTTGACTGACCCATGCAACCACTCTTTTGCCGCAGGCTCTTTCCCTCAACCACTCCCCTGTGCACCCTCTCTTTAAAAAGCTGTCTGCTGACCACTTATGCCCTGCAAACTATCAACCTATCTCTATCACCCCTTTCTTGGGCAAAATGTTTTTTCCCCTGACAACCTGTTGCTACTGCTTGAGCACCAGAAACTTTGGTGCGAAGAAGTGGTACAAAACTACATTCTAGACTTCTATGACAACATCACACAAAAATTAGGCTTAGGGCTTGACAAATTAACATTTAACGTGGCTGTTTAAAAAGGGTCCCTGCCCAACTCTCTAATCATGTAGTGGCAGAGATTTCATCTCAGCTTCACAACATCCAACAGCCTCAGCTGGTTTTTCCAATCTCTTGGGACTCCAGAACTGTGGAGGACAAAGGCAGTATGCTTATTCAACCACAGGAACTGAATTCTGAGAAGGTTTCCATTAAGCTCAGCCTACTTAACATGTGTTCGTTAAATAAACATGCCACCAACGTTCAGGATTACATACAAGAAAAGACACTTGATATCTTGTGCCTAACTGAAACCTGGCTTAAAGGCTCTAGCGGTCCAAGTCTGGCTCAGGCGATACCCCCCTGCTTCAGTTTTTATGGTAAACGCCATGAAACAGGCACTGGAGGGGGAGTGGCGCTCTTGGCCAGGTCAGACTTGAAACTCTTTAAGGTCCCAATACTTAGTTGAGGTTTATAATTTTACATCCTGGAAAATCTCCCCAACAATAATTTTTGTATTAACCTTATTGTGATGTACCGACCCCCAACTAAAATGACTGAATTTAATGAGGATTTAGTCCACATTTTAGCTCTGCTAAATAAACCAAACAGTGCCACTGTATTGTTTGGGGGACATGAATGGATGGCTAGCTAATTCAGAAGACAAAGAGGCAGGGGAACTGTTAAGAAAATAAAACTTCAATATCTTAACAAGCCACACACACAAGGGGCAATGTTGTGGACTGGAACATAAATATGAGCATTACCAACACAAAGCTGTTTCTGGTCTGACCGTTAACTCATTGATTTACCAAGTATACCTAGGAAAACACATAGCATACTTAAATCAGCCAGCAAAGATTGCCACCAGGGGGTGCAGAGATGTGCTAGCACATCTGAGTCTGTCTCCCCAGTAAGGCTAATATAGGGAGTTGAGCCCACCCCTCCCCCACAGCTAGCCCCCAGGAACCTGACCTGAGCCCTCCTCCCCCACCTCTTGAACCAGCCCAGGTCCAGCACTCTGTGGGGACGAATGAACGGAGGTCCTAGCCAGCGGGAAAGCAGAGCAAAGCCCTGGTGAAGAGGACGTGGGAACAACAGAATATCTGAGCTGCCCAGCGACTCCAGAGAATTCCTATGAGAGACTGAGAAGCCCAGGCCGCTGAGCACAGGTAGTGGCGCTGGGCGAAAGACTGGCCAGCCCTCCCTGTGTGCCCCAAGGGGAAGGCACACTGCAGACCGCCCACACCCCAAAGCAGCAGGCAATCGAGGGAGCAGCGGATAGTGGTGCGGACCGGGACCCTCAGCTCCGGTGAAAGGGGAGAATGCCACGTCCCCCCCCACCTTTTGACAAGCCGGCACGATTTGAAGGTAGCAGTGCGTGGCCGCACGTATCCTCACCCGACAAAACTACATGGAGCATGAGTCGGGTGGAGAGGGACAGGAGGAACACAATTGAAGCGACCAGCGACCCTCGCCTCTAGTCACTGGTTAGTGTGGTCCTCTGGGAGGACCCCTTCACTTGCTGGCTCACCTGGGGCCCCAGGGGGCCTGAATAATATCTGAATCCGGAGAGAAGCCCAGGTGTAGGGCAGGAGGACCCCCAAAGCCCCCAGGAAGGCGCAACAGAACGGGAAGACCCTGGGGGGACAGCACTCCAACCCCATAAGTGTGGGGAGGGCCCAGGAGGACAGATGGCTGCACAGGTTGCACCCAACACACAGTGGCCCCGTGGAGGCAATCGTCCCAGCTCCAGGCACCCCAACCACAGAGCCATCTAAATCCAACTAGGATCCAATTGCAAATGTCATGGCTCAGGGGCAAACGCAGCTCCTTAGGGAAGACTGGGGAGCGCCTAGAGAGGTGAGCCTGACCACACACCCAGATGGTTTTGGTGAAGACTGAATAGACACCAGCAGTAGCACAGTAGGCTCCAACGAAGAAGAGGCGAGGTGCCCTCCCATCACGCCAGGACCATCAAAGGGTCACAGGCCCTAGGGGTCAAGTAGTCCAGGGAACCAGGAATGGGAAGCTCTCCATACCGATTCACAGCCAGTTAACCCAGTGAAGAAACTACCGCCACACGTATGAGCTGGGCAGTCGCACTGTAGAAATTCCAGGACAACCCGGCTTTTAGGCCAACTACAAAGCAGCTGCACCCGAAGTACCCAACCATGGTAGACGACGTGACATCTATGAAGAGGGACATAGCAGCAATATTGAAGGAACTGAAAGGTTTCAGAGCTGATATTACACAAAGAATGGACGGTCTGGATAGAAAAGGGATTGACATGGACGACCGGATTCAAGGCCTAGAGGCCAACCAGTCCTCGGGTTACATTTTGGAAACTCAGTTCGACATGAGGATTTGGAGTTGAAAAGACGGGAAGAAGACTGTGCTCCAAAAATGGTTGTTTTTGAGAATAGGGAACAACGAAACAATCTCTGCTTTTTTTGGGTTTCTGGAAAAAGAAGGCGAAACACAGAGACATCATCCAGGAAATTAATGGCATCTTTAAAAAGCTGTTCAACGAGGAGAACACAAAAGGACCCACCATTGACGGAGCTCATAGAGCTGGAGGAGGAACTAGAGGTCCCTGCTCAATACTGTCAAGATTCCACTATTATCCAGAGAAAACAAAGATCCTGGAAAAGGCCAGTGCAATGGATCCAATTCAATGGGGCGACTCCAGGATCAGCATCTACCAGGACCTGTCCTTCTTCGCCCTGTCCAGAAACTGCCTCTGACGAAATGGCTCAATTCAAAAGGAATGTGATACAGATGGGGGTTTTCTATTTCCCTCGATTTCGAATTCGAGGGATACAAATACAGTCTGATAACCGAAGATGACATTGGTAGGGTGTCTTGGGAACTAATGGGAGAGCACACAGAGCGGGAACGCCTCGGAACCGAGGGACGCACAGGGGAAGCCCCATAGGGCCGATAAACCTAGCGACAGACGACTTATCAGGGGATAGTGTAAATTCAAGAAGTTGGATTCACCTTCCCCAGCACAGTTGTGAGAAGGACCCCATCAGTATAAGAAGAGCGTTCTGGTAGGGCTGCTGCCCCACACCCACTTAAACATGGAGCAAGTAAGTCAAGGCGGCAGGGGGCACTCGCCAACGCCCGGACCTATCTCCCTTCTGGAGGGAGAGGCCAGACTAAGGGGGAAGCAATAAAGACGGTGAGTCTGGTGACAATAAGTTGCATTCAGTGTTAGGGGGAGGTGGAGAAGTATGGGGGGTACATAAAAGGCATGAGACTCATTAGCTACTTTGGTGAGGGGAGCTCAAAGGAATGATATTGAGGGGCAAAGAAAGCCTGAAGAAGGGAGGGAGGGTGGGTGGTCTGGTCCGGGGATGGCAACTACCTAATATAAGGCCCAGACGTGACCAGAAAAAGGGAGGAGGGGGTAAAGTTGAATTTGTTGGGGAAGTTCTTGGTGGTGGGGGAGTGGGCTATTTACAATTGCAAATAACACAATACAGGGGGCTCACCAGATACCAGCAAAACACAGAAAATCACTAGACAGCTCGGCAACCAGGGATTTACAGACCCAGAAATCAATTACAGACCCAGAGGTAGACTATTCAAAGCTTCATATGCAGGATGTGATCTCAGGGCTGTCTCTAGGCTCACTGAACGTAACTCTCCAACAAAGAGATCCCTAACGATTTGGGAATTCACTTGCCTGAAGCTGGATGTTATGTTCTTGCAGGAGACCCACTGGAGAAGGGGAGGTGAGCCAGCCATGAAAGCTACATCAATTACCATGCCTCATGCAAAAAGAGAGGGGTAGCAGTGGTGATCGCGAACAAACTAGGCTTTTCTGAACTCTCCACCCTAAAGGACCCATATGGCTGCTACATACTTGTCAAGGAGCTGATAAAAGACCAAAAGGTCTCTCTGATCTCGACCTACAGCCCAAATGAAAGCCAAGACAATTACTGGGAAAAGTTGAAAGGGAAAATCCAAACCTTCTTTGAAGGGTAGATACTTATTGAAGGGGACATCAACATGGTACTTGATCCAGAAGTGGATAGGCAGGGGACAATCCCTTCCAGAGGATCATACACACCGAGGAAGATGGCCCAACACTTTGCCCAAACAAATAACAAACTGGGGGTGGTAGACGCTATGGCCCGGGAGGGGGTAGCGGTCCCATCACATATTTTCTACTCAAAAGTCCATGGTACCTATTTAAGGATAGACTATATCCTCCTAGACTCCGCTCTACTACACAAGGTGTCGGCAGCAGCTACTGAATTAGTCGCATGGTCTGACCACGACTTAGTGTTAAGTTGGGAGAATGGAACCCTGAGCAAAGAAAGGGGAGGTGGATGTGCAACGACCTGCTGCTACAAGATAAAGAAGTAGCCCAAGGCTTGTTAAAATCGGTAAAGGAATTCTTCCGGTTCAGTGACAATGGGGAGGTTAAGCTGGCGTCAGTTTGGGAGGCCTTTAAGGTCATTTTATGGGGGGGAACAAATTGGGTTGGGAGCGACAAAGTAAAGGGAAAGCGAGAGGGAAGAGAAGGACACATTCTAGTCCTACTTGGAGTACATGTGTGCTCCCCATGGCAAAGTTAGGGACCTGTTGCGGGCTCCAACCAAATCGGTTCCAAGAAGCCTCAGGGGGCACCTGGTGCTAGGCTTAATATGGACACTGTAGAAGATTAATGGGTGGAATGCGTCCCTATCCTCCTAGCGTTTCCCCCCCCCTCCCCCCCAACTCCCCCCGCCCCCCCCCCCCCTAGTTCACTATGGTGCACCCAATAGAGCTGGGTGAAAGACATTTTAAGAATGCATAAAGGTTGGCGGACAGGGTCCTTTAGAGGGTGGGGCAACTTTTCCAAGAGGGACGGTTTAAGAACATTGAAACTCTGAGGGAGGTTCTGGGGGAGGAGGAGGTGACAGTGTTTGAGTACCTAAGGCTGAAGCGCATCTGTGCAGACCCGAGACTCCTCCCCAAACTATCTCACCCACTAACTCCCTTTGAACAAGTTCTCATGGAGTCTACCACCAGGAGGTGAATTGTATCCAAATTATATAGAGTACTGATCACGCCAAGCTTGGAATAAAGTTAACATTTTGAAGCAGGTATGGGAGGCAGAGACCGGGAGGGAAATAACTGCAGAAACATGGACCCAGGTCTACCAAATTATGTTTCATGGGAACCTGTTTATGGTGACAATGGAGCATAACTTCAAAATGTTGTATGGCTGGCTCTTAGCCCTCCAGAAACTGTCCAAAATGTATGCTGGGGTTTCCCCCTCTGTTCCAGGGAGTGTGGGGAGCGAGGCACATTATATCGCATGTGGTGGTCATGTAACAGAATCCAGGTGTACTGGTCGGAAGTCCTTGGTTGGATGAAAGAGGTGACGGGCATAGCTTTTACCCTTGACCTATTACAAATGTTATTGGGTGTACCGGAGGACGAACGTAGGCTCCCACGAATCTGAGGCGATGCTGAGAGCGGCCAGGGTGGCTATAGCTCAAAAGTGGAAGAGCTCAGCGTGCCCCTCTAAAGCGGAGTGGTCCTTCAAACTTGGGGACCCTTTTCGTTTTGGAAAAACGTACTGCAATGGTAAATGATAAGATGGTCTCTGTCCATTGGGGTAATAGCAACCCATAAAGTGTTACCTTACATAGCCACGGTGGCCAGCTCGCCACTCAGGCAGAGAACACGGAACGCAAGCCGAGGGCCCAGCGGGGGGCTTAGGTCGCCCCTCTAGAATGCAAAGGATACCTTGTGATCCTAAGAGATGGCACATCTCGCATGACTGGAATGCCAGCCTCAATGCTGTAACTAATGTTAATGTAATCTAGGCCAGTAGCCTGTGTTGTGTAAAGTTTGATGGGAAGGAGGAGGGTGCGGGGAGGGGAGCAGAAGATTAAGGGAATAATCTGTTACTGAAAATGTTCTTATCATTGCAATATGTTCCTCATGCAATAAGCTCAATAACATTTTTCAAAAAGAAAATCCGTCACCAATAGGAATCTGAAAAAGATTGCCTGGAATGACCTTCAAGAATGATTTTTTTTTCTTTTTTCTAACACCAGACAAAACCACACAGGAAAAAAAAATATTTATAAAAATTTGGATGCATCACCATGTGTTGCTCTTAATTTTAATCTTGCCTTGCTCAGCCTGTTCGGTCCCCGTCAGAAAGTGGCGGGACCGCCGGACATGTAGAGTGACCCTTGGACAAGGGTGTGGGGGGGCAAGGATGCATGTGACAGGATGAGTTGTTATTGGCTACAAAAACGCATGCTACACCATGATGGTAGCTCTGTGTCATCTGCTAATCAAGTGAAAGATTTGGGTTTTATTAGGGTTTCAGTGGTTTAGTGTAAATGCACCACTTTCTTCAGGGCTATAGTGTGCGCCAAAATGCACGCCTCACATTGTTTTGATGTAGCACTGTCTGAAAAATACAGTTATCTGTCCGCCTGCAGGGGTGACAGAAGGGGAGGGGAAACACAGAAACATAACTAAATTAGCGTCCCTGGAAATAGACTCTGTCTGCTATAATTTTGCAGAACATGTGGCTTACCCTTTCCTTGGTTGCTCTGTGTACTGAAAATGGTAAGGTCTCAGGATGCCTGGAGATCTCTGCGCTCCCTGTTACCTAGGAGCCAAAGATTCAGACATCAGCCATATTCATTTATTGGGAATATTAAGGCAAGTATTTCAGTGTCAGAGATTCGTTAAAAACCAGTTCTAAGACTTACTTATATTTTCTGGTGAGCCGCGCTCTGCAGCTTGGACTTGTATTCCAAATACATTTGTGATGCGATCTGCTGCAATAGCTTCGCTGTTTACTATACAATTTCATGTACATTGCAAAAACATTATTCGACCTTTGGTCGTTTATTAACTTATAGCCATATTATTACTTTGCACCCCTCCTTCGGCGTCGTAGCTGCAAAGCTGTTCACCGCCGATCAAGATCTCAGACGGCGGTGCCTTCGACGGAGGAGGTTGTTCAGCGTTCGCCGAACACGTGGCCTGGCCTCGCCGGCCAAATACAGTAGGGAGAGTGGGATCGTGGGACATTTATTGTTTCTCTTTGAGTATGCCTTACCCTTTCCCCTCCTTTTCCTTTGGGGTTGTTGCAATCGGTTCCTCAGCTATGGAGAGGACACCCTTTAGGTTTTGCCCGCGTTGCAAGGGCAAGTTTACCTGGAAAGACCAGCATAAACGGTGTAACCGTTGCTTGCCCCTCGACCACAAAGAAGACGGCTGTGCGGCCTGTCAGCTTCTTAAGCCGAAGACTTTAAAAGACCGCAGGGTCAAAAGGTGGGCAGCCTACGCCATGTCTAGCTCCGATTCATCACCCGCCGCCGCCGAAAGTGACGAGGAATGTGATAACCCGACGTCCATTTTGGAAGTCGTAGACCTCTCTAAGGAGCGTTCACACTCCTCTGTCCCCGGCCCCGACAAGCTCCGCTCACGCCCTGCTTATAGGGATGAACACCCCAGCGACACTGACGCACACAAAAAACACTCCCATAAACACACGACCCACGGCTCTTCCTTGTCGAAGACGAAGAGAGCATTAGCACCAACTGAGACGCAGGTCCTACCGGCGGCCTCCTCAGACCGTAAGAGTCTTTAGCCCCCGCAAGCCACCGCAATCGCCACTAGCGACTGGGCTACCCCCAGATAAGGGCGCTATCACTAAACCGCCAGATGACGCGCACCGTCAGAGTGCCCGTCGGCGTAGAGCAAGCGACGCCTGTAACGTCGACGCCGGAGGTATCCTTGACAGACAGTTTAGTTGTCGAGAGCCTGGCGCAGATTATTTCCACCGATAGCCAGAGATGGACGGCAAAAGAAACGTTGGTCACCGCTCACAAGGCCCGGGAGACGCCGAAAGGTCAGAAGGAAGGCAGGAACTGCCCCCTCTGTCGAGAGGGACTCCTAGCCTACCAGAAGACTTTTCAGAAGTCGAGGGGAACCTTTCTTCGACGTTATGGGATAGGTTGAAGTGTTTTCAAACTGAAGGCCCTCCCTTTTCCCCCCCTGACCGCTCTGGGGTACCTCATGAAACCCTAGAGAGACTCCAGTTTTGTATGGACAAAATGGAGAGGTTTATGGAGACTCAGAACCTTCCAACACCCAAGTGATCAAGAGAGGGACCTCAGGAGGTTCCCAGGGCCAAGTACCCTAGGCTGTTTGATCCCTCCCAAGAGAATGTAGATTTATATGACCTCACTGGAGGGGACCCCCACTTTCAGGAGGATGACGAATTCTTAGGCAATGAAGGGGAACAAAACCTAGAGGAGGAAGGTTTTGAAGATAACCCAGATATGGGTGATGGGGGCTTCGGAGAAGACCCAGAAGAGGGCGCTTCACAGCCCTGGCAGTCCCCATCAGAGTTTTCAGACCCTGACACCCTAAACCTGCCCCCCCCCCCCCCTGGACTCACCTATTAGGAATACATCACCTATAGACGATCAACCTACCTTTAATGCACTACTACGCAAGGCAGCAGCGCATTTCGAAATCGAGACTGGGAAAATTTCTCCTGACATAGACTGTAGAAAAGATCATCAAAAGGTCATCAAGGAGAAACTCAGTAAAGAGACGAATTATTCCTTCACTATCTACACCCGCGTTGATCAGAGGGGTCAACCCGAGGATAGAAAAATGTAGTCCTTCCCCATCGGACCCGTTATACATCAGGGGCTACCCTGTACCAGACTCCTTAGTGGTGACAAATACAAGGAATGGAGCAGGGGTCCCGCTGTCAACTAGCGAGGCACCACCAGATAAAGAGGGTAAAAAATTGTATTCCCTAGGAAAGAGGATTACAGCCTTGGCTGCCTTTTCCGCAAGAATTGCCAACAACAACACTTTGCTGGCAAGTTACGCAGATGCACAGTGGAGCAAACTACGCAAGGACATCGAGGAAGTACAGTAACCCCTACGTACTTGGCTTCTAGCCACGGTTACTGAAGGGACCTTAGTCAACCAAAGCATCATTAAAAATACTCTGGATGCTGCAGAAACGGCTGGCCGTTCCCTAGTCCAAGGAATCCTCCTCAAACGCCATGTATGGCTACGTAATTCAGGCTTTAAACCTGAAACGCAAGCATCTCTAATTAACAAACCTATAGAAGATGCTAACCTCTTTGGTAAGGCGGTGGATGAGGCACTAGAAACCGCAAAGAAGGTATTTGACACCATCAAAACCCTAGACCAAATTTCAAGGCCTGCCAACAAACGTGGTTATGGCAACAAACGCTTCTTTCGAGGCCAACACCGGCAGCAGCAGCAACAACAGCAGCAGCAATACTCTGCAGGTAACTGGTCCTCTAACCAAGGCACCATTGGACAATACAACCAAAGAGGACAACATTGTGGCAAGGGAAGAGGTCGGGGGTCCCACCCCTAGAAGTTCCCAAGCCACCAACACCAAATGACTCAAAGATTCGGGTCCCCTCCCATGCATCGCCGGTCGGGGGCCGGTTAACATCCTTCTTCCAGCATGGGAGGATATAACATCAGACCGCTGGGTATTATCTACCATAGCCTGCGGTTACTGTATAGAATTCAACAGTTCCCCTACGTACAGACCCCCAAGGGGACGACGCATGTCACCAGAACACCTCGCCATCCTTCTTCAAGAAGTGGACCAACTACTAGAAAAAGGAGCTATAGAGGTCGTGCCTCTATCTCAGGTAACGGAAGGTATTTATTCAGTGTACTTCCTTGTACCCAAAAAGGACTTAACCATGCGCCCTGTACTAGATCTGCGCCCAGCGAACAAATTTGTCAAACCTCAAAGGTTTTGTATGGTGACTCTACAGGAGGTAATCCCCCTGCTTTCACAGGGGGATTACATGACAACACTGGACATGAAAGATGCATACTTTCATATTTTAATGTTGCCAGCGCACAGGAAACACCTCAGGTTCATGATAGAGGGCAAACACTACCAGTTCAGAGTGCTACCCTTCGGCATAGCATCAGCGCCGAGAGTATTCACGAAGGTACTGGCAGTGGCAGCGTCCCACCTGCGCAGGTTGTCCATCCCAGAATACCCTTACCTCGACGATTGGCTCATAACAGGGGATTCTTACGAAACATGCTTCTCAAATACCCAAAAGACTGTAGACCTTTTGTTTCAACTGGGCTTCTCCATCAACGAGAAGAAGTCCAGTTTAGACCCCAGCCAAATCAAACAATTCCTAGGGGCTCTAATTCGAACAAAGGACGGCCTCTTCTTCCCCTCCAACGAAAGGGTCCAAAACATGCTGTCTCAGATCCCTCAATATGTGGCTGGTCGAGAGGTGACGGTACGCAAAGCAATGCGCTTACTAGGAATGATGGCGCTCTCTCTACTAGACCCCTTTGTAACAGTTCACAAGGATAAGGTGGTTCTACGCACACATCCTAGGTTTGCACCAATATTTATCTCTAAATTCCATGTCAACCAGTCAATCGAACTACCAACGTTCTTTCAAAATCCTTCAAACTTAAGTGAGAAGAGCCTGCATACACTGGATGTTCACAGAGCCGTGATGTTTTATATGGAAAGAACTAGACCATTGAGAAAGACTAATCAGTTCTTTGGCTCGGTGGCAGCAGGAAGAGAAGGAGATGCAGTTTCAAAATCCACTATTTCTAGATGGATTGTACAATGCATCACTCTCTGTTACACTCTTGCTAAGAGAGAACTACCCTTCAAGCCAAGAGCACACTCCACTCGAGGCACCGGGGCTTCCATAGCTTTCATTGCAAATGTCCCTCTCGAGTCCATTTGCAAAGCGGCAACCTGGAGTTCTGTTCACACCTTTACAAAACACTACTGTCTAGATGCCCACTCTAGATCTGATTCCCAGGTGGGACAAGCAGTATTAAGACATCTTTTTTCTACTGTTCCTTCTCACAACCCACCTCCAACTCCGGGTACTGCTCGCTAGTCTATGCACAGCATGTGATTCTAAGTAGATTAACAAACATCAGAAGACAATGCATTACTTACCGTAAAAGCATTTCTGATGGTTGTATCTGCTTAGATTCACATGCGCCCACCCTTCTTCCATGCTCGGATGGAAGGAACATAGACTTTCTTCTATATCTCTCTTTTCTGTACTCACTCAAACACTCTCTGTACAAACAGAGGGACCTCGACGCGTGAGGGATTGTGGGTACACTGCACGTCACTATAGGGATAGTGTTACAGACACACCTGTCGACGTCCCCTTTTCGACTACGAAAAACAAAATGCAATACTCCGCAGTGACCACAGGATGTCGGACTATGCACAGCATGTGAATCTAAGCAGATACAACCATCAGAAATGCTTTTACGGTAAGTAATGCATTGTCATATGAGGCGTGCATTTTGGCGCACACTATAGCCCTGAAGAAAGTGGTGTATTTGCACTAGACCACTGAAACCCTAATGAAACCCAAATCTTTCACTTGATTAGCAGACGACACAGAGCTACTATCCTGATGTAGCATGTGTTTTTTTTTTTTAGCCACTAACAACTTATCCTGTCACATGCATCCTTGACCCCCCAAGGGTCCCTCTACATGTCCGGCGGTCCCGCCACTTTCTGACGAGGACCAAACAGGCTGAGCAAGGCAAGATTAAAATTAAGAGCAACACATGGTGATGCATCCACATTTTTATAAATAATTTTTCCTGTGTGGTTTTGTTTGGTGTGAAAATGAACGTGGGTAACCCACGGATGGCAACCCTGAACAGTCCTTTGTGTAATTTATAGTCCTTCTAGCAGCCATCGACTGTGGACTGAAGCTGGAAGTTCTCTAGCAGGACTCTTATGGTCCTTCAAGAATGTATAACACAGATAATGACCGCTTCTAGAGATCTAGATCCCCCAGAGATTCTAATAGCACTCTACAACTACTATCTAACAGACATTTTGGACAGATTGGCTCCATCTCACATGACTTATTAACACTCAGGCAGAAGACATGCAAAACACATTTGGGAGAAAAATCGGACAGAAGCAAATAGGATGTCATGGAAAGCATTCCAAACAATTTACAGAAAGTTGATTCTGGTGGAGAAACAATCATTCTATAACAAAGAAATAGAAAATGTGGCTAATGAGTCAAAACAGCTATTTGAAATATGCCGCAACTTACAGAAACCAATACTACAACGAAATATGCATACACGGTCTAGGGAAGATTGCACCAAGGTCCAACAGGCGTTTGCAAAGAAAATTAGCTCATCCAGAGAGAGAATCTTTGACTCTGGGGGGATCTCATTAGAACATTATACCCATTCTGTTAAATTGGAAGGTATGGAACACGCTTTCCAATTTCAGTCCGAGACAGATCCTGTCCTCTAAACTCATTTTGTACAACTCCTCAATCTTTTTTCCATTCTTGGATAGAGTTGTAAACTCCTCTTTCCACCATTGCTCAGTACCAGATGCTATCAAGAAGGTGGCTATTATCCCTCTCCCAAAAAAAGAAAATTATGAGCCTAAAGATCCAAATAATCTCTGCTGTATCACCAATTTGTTATTCTCACTGAAGGGGAGTACAAGTTCAGTTCCAACAACATATGGAACAAGTGAACATTCTCCACCCAATGCAATCGGGTTTTCGCCCCCAACGTGGGACAGAAAGTGCCCAATTGGATCTACAGTCACATATGCTGGAATTTCTGGAGGGCGTAAAGTGGGTCTCCTAATTCTGTTAGATTTGTCGGCGGAGTTTGACTTGCTTGATCACAACCTGATATTGGACGCCTTGCTACTGAAGGGGAAGTGCTCAAAGAAGGCCATTGATTGGTTTTACCCATTTTTGAGCAACAGAGAGTCCTGAATAAGCTGGGATGGAGCTCTCCGATGCGGAGGAAATACTTTGAGTACCACAGGGTGCATGTTTGTCCCCAGCCCCTTTTAATCTCTGTATGAGATCCTTCTGCGATCTGTTGAATAGTCTGGGTGTGTACTTCGGGGATTACACCCAGCTAGTGATTGAGCTCAGTGGAGAATATGTGACAGACTCAGCTCGGCTAAATCACCTATACAACAATATAAAGGACTGGATGTGCAGGCTCTGGGTGTGCCTTAACCCCTTCAAGCCGGAGCTTGTGATCTTTGGCTCAGTACAGGCAAGAGCTAAGCTTAGTCCAAAGTATAGATCCATGCTTGTAGATGGCAACTCTATGAATATTCTGGAGAAAGTTAAGACCTTGGGTGTATCATAGGGGCTTCCCTTAGCTCCAAGGCGCATGTGGATGAAATCACAAACAACTCCCACTACCATCTAAGGGTACTTAGATAAGCGAAGCCATTTATATCTAAAAGAAAATGGGGAAGTTCTAGTCCAGGCCATCATTATGCCCGGCTAGACTATTGTAATGTACTGTTATTGGGAGCAAAAAACAAGTGCATAAATAAGCTACAGACGATCCAGAATGAGCCAGTCCGCATCATATTTGGCATATCAATGAGGGAACACACTACTGGCTATAGAAAGAAATTGCAGTGGCTTCCAGTTGCAATCAGACCAAGCTTTAGGGCTCGCTCTGTGGCGCATCAGTGCTTTCATGGGAAGGCCCCCGGCTACCTTAGGAAACTGATAACTCCTTATGCGCCTACCAGAGACCTAAGATCAAGTAGGCAGCAGCAACGGGTGGTTTCCAGGGCAAATAAAAACAAGGGACGGGGACGTTCCTTTGATGTACTTATGCCCCTAGTTTGGAACATGCTCCCTCTGAAACTTCGCACCGAGGAAAGCCACACGCTGTTGAAGAAACATCTGAAAACCTGGTTATTTGCATAATTCATCCCTAAGTGCTTCTCCTGCTCCTCATAGTTTGTCCTGTGGATTTTTATTTTTGTCCTTGTGTTTGTGTTGATCAGCGCCCTGATGCCTGTGGGCTGTCTGCACTATATAAATACATTAAAAAAAAAAACTCATGGAGAAGCTAGTCATCCCCCAGCTGACCCTTCACACCGGATTGACTGGCTGAAACTGCTCTCCTGAATAACTGAGAAGACCTACTCTCTAATTTGGACTCTCTCTCCTCTTCTTTTCACACTGTCGAGCACCGTCAACCACTCCATCCACATACACCAACTCCGTGATAACCTAGGCATCACAGACAGGGAACTGGTATGGCTTTCCTCTCTAACAGACCATCCCAATTTCAAATGGGTCCTTTTCTCTCCCCCACCTCACGCTCTACCTGTTGCGTCCCTCAGGGTTCTATCCTATCGCCATGGATTTTCAACATCTACCTAGCCCCTATAGCCTACCTGATCTCCACTTACTCTCCTCACTTCTAGTGTCACGCAGACGACACACAGGCCTCCTTCCGTCTGCCTTCCCCTACCTCTTCATCCTACCTTATACCTGACTGTTATTCAGGCATGGTGCTCCGCCAATGATCTCTGCCTCAATGCCAGCAAGACGGAGACCTTCTTATTGGGACGCCTGCTCCTAGTTTCCACCTTACTCTCTGTCCAGACTCCTTGGGTCCCCTCCTCTCACCCACCTTGAAGGCAAAAAACCTTGGGATCATCTTTGACTCCTCTTTCTTTCGCCCCACTCTTCACGGACCTTGTCAAGAAGTCCAATATTCTACTTCATCTCCTCTGGGGCATTCTACCATTCCTCTCCTTCCCCCAGAAGCTCAATGTCCTTAAAGCTCTGGTTCTCTCTAGGCTTGACTACTGCACCAGCCTCTTCCTAAACCACCTTCTTTCCTCCCTTTGCCCCCTCCAACTAATCCAGAATCGGATTGAAAGACTTCTCCTTGGCCTCAAGCCCTGGGACCGCATCACTCCAGCCCTAAAATCTCTCCACTGGCTCCCGGTGACTGCAAGGATCAAATTCTAATCCCTTTGCATCATCCACAAAGCTGTCTGAGGCCTGGGACTTCTCTACATCCAGTTTTCCTTCCCAAAATACTTCCCAGCCAGAATCCTGTGTTCCTCTGGCTCTAACTCTCTGCAGGTCAAACGTTTCCCCAAGCAGAGAGTGGGAGGTAATGTAGGTGTGGACCTTTAGCTCCACCCCCTTGCCAAAATTAGGCCTACCTCTAAAATGAGTATGTGCACCTTTTGTCCATAAAGCAAGTTTATTGTACAACGGCTGGGAGGGGGCTTCGATGACATCGAACAGTCAAACTAACGCTGGTCTGCCTGAACCACACAAAGAACGCATATTATATACAGTTTGCAGCAGTTACTACACTCCCCCAGATACTGTTTCAAAGGCATCCCCCCAAACATGATTGTTTGCCCTTTACAGAGAAATCTAAAACCCACACAGTTCATTGGACACAGACCAAATAACGCAATCCTCTAAAACGTATAATTTCAAGTTTTAAATTTTCAACACACCCCTTCCCAAAAACCTCTCCATATTTGATGGCAGCCTTGCCTCTTAGTTACAAAATAACAGAATTCCTATTAATGACGCACACGGGCCTGCCCTAAAAATACCTAAGCACATGAAGATGGGAGAAAGACGCATAGATTCCCTTTGACCTATTCATGTTGCTAACGGCATTGCCCAAACCTATCCAGTGTCTGATTTTTGTGACTATTGGCCCTTCCTATTCACATGAGTTCGCCCACTCTTTCAATCACTCAACACAATTGCACTCCTGAAATGTATTACTACTGATCTCCATAAGTGTTCTGTTTGAAGCCATCTGTTCAAACAACCCCGCGAGTTTCATAAATGCCTATCTCTAACAATAATGAACTATCCTTTTTTTACCAGATATCATATCTTCCCTTCGCCCTCCAGCACTTGGGCCATCTGCAAACTGACAGCAACCACCCCATTGAGCAGCTTACGGAACCTGTTCCCTGACTGCTGGACGGGCCTTTGCCACAATTGCGAAAACACCCCTTAATACATAGAGCAATCACACCTCATATATTTAATATCTTTTACTAAATTAGAAAAATACTTCCCCTACATGTATAACATCATGTGTATATTATATACCTTTTATTGTAACGCTCACCTTGTTTCCGCGGGGGCGCTGATCCGTCAGGAGGGCTACTTCTGCTGAGGCGTCTGGAATTCCCTGCTACTATGGTTCCCCTAGCAGAGGAAGGTGTACCTGCCATCAGAGGGTTCCTGATCAGTTGAAGCCACTGTTGTAACCTTGGGCCCGCCTCCCTTATGCACTTGTATGTGACTTTATTGCTCGGAATACTTCTTCTTACCTTCTTTATAGTAAAGGCGAGCTCTCCATCCTGCTTAATTCAGCAGGGGCGCTGTTTGTCCATTCACGTCACTGGAGCTTCGTGCAGTGTAAGGTGCCCAGACCTGCTGTGACTCCTCTCAGGTATTCGTTTTTTGATCTTGTAAAGTCTTTCTTGTATTGTCTTTCTCACTTCCACATTCCTCTCATGTGTTATGTTTTATGAGTCTTTTCTTTGCCAGAGAAGCAACGAGCTGGGGGTAGATCTCTTGCCGTGGCAGGGGCCTCCCTCTGGAACAGCCTTCCTGCCTCCCTGAAACTTGAGGAGAACCATCTCCGGTTCCGGAAGCACCTCAAAACCTTCCTCTTTGCTTCTGCTTTCTCTCTCCCTCTCCCCTGCTAAATTCTCGACTGAATCTGCACCAAATCTGCAACTGGGCCACTCTCACCGACCTCGGTCCTGGGCCCAGCCACTCTCCTCTTGCACTGCCTCCCTGGCAACCCCTGCACTGAGGGACTGTCTCTGTATCCCTACAGCCCCCCCTTTCCCAGCACTTGTCTGCACTTACCTTGCACTTGCCACCAGCTGGCCCTATTTATTTACTTTATTCTACTTACTTGTACTGCACTTCCCCCCCCTCCCCTTCCCCTTGCACTTTGCCTTCCCCCTACCCCTGCACTTGCGCGGTCTGAATGACACCTGGCCTAGTAGGATCGTTGTCTGTCTTCCCCTTGTTCCCCCCTCCCTGCCTCGTCGCGCCTTGAAACACTTGTGTATAGGCGCGTTACAAATGCCATATCATATCATATCAGTCTTTATTGTACTAATGTCTGTCTTTCTCCTTTCCTTTGACAGTTGTTGCTGCGGTACCGACACGTATGCCTGCTGTTGCTGTGATACCAACACGTGTGAAGCACTTGGTGGGATCGAGACTTCAATATGTGGTAAGTATAGCTTTTTGTTACGAACGTTAGCGAGTATTTTCCATGTTCACTAACCTTGTTCTTTTGTCTTTCAGGCACCAGGTGCGTAGCCGCGTTCCGGACCGGATCGCAGGTGAGCGAGGATGCGGACAGGTAAGCGCGTGCAAAATGGAGCGTCCGCTGTATCGGACGACACTGGTAAATTGATCCGGATTGTGGAAGATGTTGCTGTCGTGCAGCGGTGATCCTGATCAAGGTAAGCTGCTCTGGGTTGTTGAAGAGATGATGGTCGTTGCAGCGGGCGTTCCTGATCAAGGAAAGCTGGTCCAGAGTTGCTGGATCTTGGATGCTGAGCGCGTGTTGCTGCTTGGAAGCAGAACAATGCGAAGCACGGATTGCTGGAAGGGTGTGGCTTATATAGAGGGCCCCGCCCAATGATGCAGCCACACCCTGAACACTGGACCGCATGAAGGAGTTTATGCAGCTCTCTACCTGCCATGTTGGATTACCAAGAGTGTAGAGCTGAAACACCTGAGCATTTCTTAGGGGTCCAGGTGGGCCCTTTTTCATTCTTAAAGGGGCTTATACCCTGGCCATATTCCTGATGTTGTGCCATATCCCCTAGTGTTGTCTTGAGGCAACACTGAGTCGTGACAATTATGATCTCCTCTCATGAACGCCATTCATACAGCTAAACTCTACGTGCCCCCCCCACACCACCTTTTTCTCTTGCCTTGTGGTGCCTGGAAACGCTCGTTTCTGATGCTTATTAATTTCCTTAGAATCACATGCTGTGCATATAGTCCGACATCCAGTGGTAACCGCAGAATATTGCATCTTGTCTTTCGAGAATCGAAAGGGGACGTCGACATGGCCGTGCCTGTAACACTATCCCTTACGTGACGTGTAGTGTACCCAAAATCCCTCACGCATCAAGGTCCCTCAGATTGTATTTTTCCATCCAGATATCTGGCCACCCTTTATTTATTTTATTTTATTTTTTTACATTTGTAGAGCGCACTGCAGCCCATAGACATCGAGGCGCTATTACATGAAGGCGTAAGCAGCAAGATTATGTAAACATAGGAAACATAAAGGTACTTAGTTACAAAGAGAGGAGCGGAGCATAGTTACAAATGACGTTCGTATGCCTGTAGATATAAAGGCAGGAAGGTTTAGACAAACAGCCTGGTTTTTAAGGCTTTGCGGAAGGCTAGGTGAGAGTCAATCCCCCTGAGGAGCGGAGGTAGGGCGTTCCAATGTGAGGCTGCTAGGGCTGAGAAGCTCGAACCGCCCGCACGTACTCTACAAGTCTTGGGGGTAGAAATCAGGTTGGTGTAGGCAGATCTGGTGGGTCTGGCCGAGGTGGGTCGTGAAATTCTCTGGGCAAGCTAGGGGGGAGCAAGGTCATGGAGGCATTTATGGGTGAGGGAGAGGATTTTAAAGATGATCCTCTGCCTAATGGGCAGCCAGTGGACCTGCCTCCTAAGGTCAGAAATGTGGTCTTTCCTGGAAAAACCTGTAGCGGCCCTGAGGGCGTTGTTCTGGGCAAGCTGGAGTTTAGCGATGTTTTTTCCAGAGGTCCCACCAAGGAGAGCGTTGCAGTAGTCCAACCTAGATCCTATGATGGCCCTAGCAATAGTGAGACCATTTTGTGAGGATAGGAAGGGCCTTGTTGCGTAGATGAGTTTGGAGTAGTATGCTGCTGAGGAGGCTATGGCATTAACATGCTTGTCCATGGTGAGATTAGAGTCGAGGTAGACTCCTAGAGTCTTGACTGAATGGGATACCACAATCGGTATGTTGTCGATGGTAAAGGAGGTGTATTGTTTGTCAAGGTTGCCTAGAATGGTTGGTGACCCAATAAGTAAAAGCTCGGTCTTCTCGCTATTGAGACAAAGCCAATTGTCAGCCATCCAGGCTTGGATGGTGGCGTAGATGGAGTTGAGGGTGTTCTTGTCCAACTCATAGTCACCTGTAAGCGGGATGGGTACTTGGGTGTCATCCGCATAATTTGTGTATGAGATGCACATAGAATCGAGGAGATTGAAGAGAGGACGTGTGAACAGGTTATAGAGGGTGGGTGCTATGCAGGAACCCTGGGGCACCCCACATTTGATGTGACTAGGAGATGCGCATGCTGAGTCCGAGAAGACTTTCATGGCCCTTTCCTGTAGGAATGAGGTGATCCATGCGCATGCTTTTGGGGAGAAGTTGGCTGCTATAGAGAGATGGTGGCAGAGTGTGTTGTGATCAACGAAATCGAAAGCTGCTGATAGATCGAGGAGGAGCAGGAGCGCTGGTTTGCCTGCGTCACGAATGTCATCCATTTGATTTTTTAGGTCAAGTAGGGCTGTTTCCGTCCCATGACGAGGTCTGAAACCAGACTGCCGAAGGCCGAGAAGGCGGTGCTCTTCGAGGAATTTTTGGACTTGATGGTAGGCCGCTTTATCCAAAATTTTCAATAGAAAGGGGACAGTAGTGATGGGTCTGTAGTTCCCTGGTACTGATGGGTCAAGTGAGGGCTTTTTGAGGAGCGGACGGACCCAGGCTTCCTTAAGGTCAGTTGGAACATGGCCAGACTGAAAGGATGCATTTATGAAGGCTGTGAGGAAGGGGGCCAGGGTAGGACCGCAGTCTTTGATTAGCTGTGCAGGGCATACGTCGCCTTTACAGTTAGATGGTTTGATGGTTTTTAAGAGCGTGATGACCTCAGATTCAGTGATGTCTTTGAAGTCGAAAGGCGGACAGGAGTGGGCTTTGGTCTCTTTGTTGGTGTTCGTATTCTGGTTGGCGATTAGGAGGGTCATAGCTTTTTGGTGTGCCTGAATTTTAATTTGCAGGGTATTTAGTTTATTAAACATGGCGGTTTGGATGTCATTACACCATTTTTCATCTTTCCGGATGGTGGATGGTGGGGTGGACGGAGTTTCAAGTTCCCTGAAGATGGTGAAGATTTCTTTGGTACTAGATTTGGCGTTGGCAATCCTATTGTTGAAGGAGTTGGCTTTAGCGAAGATAATAGCTGTTTTGTAGTCCTTAGAGATAGTCTTAAAGGAGGATTTGGTAGCGTCGTTTGGTTTATTTCTCCAGGCTAAGAGGGCAGCTCGTTTCTTGGAACGAAGCTGAAGAAGCTCTTGGGAGAACCATGCGTTTGTATGCTTGGCTTTCTTAGATTTTCTGAGAGTGAGAGGGGCGACGGCATCAACCGCATTGGTGATTGTCAGTTTGAAAGCGTTGGCAAGGGTGTCAGGGTCAGTTGAAAAGGGGGCTTGGAGAGCCGGTACCTCAAGGAAGGGCGTGATCCTTTCTACAGTTAGTAAGCGGGAGCTTCTTGCGAGAGCTGCGGGAAGAGGGATGGTGGGTTTAGGGGGTCCTTTAGAAGTGTCCAAGTCAAATTGGATGTGATGGTGGTCTGTCCACGGGACAGGAGAGTTACCAGTGATTAGCACTGGGCAGTTGTGGTGGCCAACCCAATCCAGAGCGCGCCCTTTGAGGTGGGTAGGATTCGAGATCGTTTGTGAGAATCCAAGAGTGGCGAGGGCTTTATTTAGGGCAGCCGCGTGGGCGTCATAGGGGTCGTTGAGGCCTAGGTTAAGGTCACCTTTGAGAAGGACTTTGGAATTTTTCTTTAGGTTCGCTGAGAGTGCTTGGATGAGGTATTCCTGGAATTCGGCAATGGGACCTGGAGGTCGATAAACAATATGAAGGGTCAGGGTGAGGTTGGGGGAATGATAGATTCTAAGGGGAAGGTAGTCACAGCTGCCAAGTTCCCCTTCGATCCTCCTAATGGTGAGGTTGTCTTTGGCGATGAGGGCTACTCCCCCGCCTCTAAGAAGGTGTCGGTCTTGCCTGTAAATGGTGTATCCGTCTGGGATGGCCAGGGAGTGGGCAGGCCCTGATGAGTCATTCAACCAGGTTTCAGTGATAATAAGGAGGTCAGTGTTGTTTTTGAGAATTAAGTCATGAATGTCCAGAGCATGTGCAGGAACAGAACGGGCATTAATTAGGGCAAACTTAAGGGTGGAGTTCGGAAGGGCCGTGGCTGAGATGGCCATGGGGTCATGCGTAGGCAGGATAGTTGTGTCAAGGGCATCAGGCACAGGTGTGTTCAATAGAGTGGGGGCAGCAGACCCAGCAGGCAAATTCAATACAGTGGCAGGCAAATTCAATTCACCCTAATGCGGAGCTCTTCATATTAATATTCATTGTGTTATTGTTGTATTTCTGGACCTTTGCTTGTTTTCATTCTCATTGTCACTCCCTTCAACGGCTGATTCCTGTGCCACCGCTGAAGACTGCTGATGATGGAATTTCGACGGCTGTTGATACGGTCAGCACTGCCGACCCCATGGCCGGGCCCTATGGCCGGTATTTACAGTAGGGAGAGTGGGGCCGGGTGGTCAAATTCTTTTCAAGAATGCCTTTCCTTTTCCCCTCTCTTTGTTCCCTTGGGTTTGTCATTGCTAGCCGGTTTGTGCGCTATGGACAGGACTCCATTTAGATGTTGCCCTTACTGTAAGGCGAAATACCTGTGGAAAGACTAGCACCGTGGGTGCAACAATTGTCTTCCCCTCGACCACAACGTGGCGCCCTCTACGGCCTGTAAACTCCTACGGCCAAAGACTCTTAAGGAACACCGTTTGAAGCGGTGGGCGGCTTACGGTATGTCGCAGGCCCTGAGTAATTACCCCGCCGCCACAGCCGACGAGTGTGACGAAGGGATTAGGGGATTAGCGATGACCAAGGCTCCATTTCGGAGACTATTGACCTTACAGCGTCCGTCCCCGGCCCGATGGGCACAACGTGAGTCCCGCTATGGGGACGATACATACCGGCGACAGGGACACACCCAATTCCCACACTAAGTACACAACCCACGGTCAAGTGGAAGCGCTCCAAAGCGCCAACGGGCACATCAGATACTTCGGCGGTGCCCGCTGATCCTCATGATCGGCAGGCCTCCCTGCAACCGCGTCAGCGGCCTGCTTCTGGGTAATCCAAAAGTAAGGGGGCTAGCACCAAATCACATGCGGCCGTCGAGACACTTCAGAAGAAAGCTCCGACACTGCTTAAAGGAATGGTTCGGTCAAAATTTGTTATTGCCTATACGGGTCGGCCATGTGTTTTTAAGCCTATATTGCTCGATTTTAGAAAAATTTCTTATGGACCTTACCCGAGTTTTCGTCCATCAAACGCACGCGAAAACAGGCATCGGGGAGCTGCCATTTTGTGATAATCCTATAATTTCCCCCATCGCCCTGGCTGACCTGCTTTTGCGGCACTAAATCATATCCCCCGCCCCTGAGCCTGACATTATCAAAACATTCATATTCCCCGCCTCTCTCCGTGACGTTTCTGTGCTGCGTAGGCAAACGCGCCCAGTCGTCTTCTCACAGGCGACTTCACACAGAACCCGGAAACCAACACAGATCAACTCACAACACAGCGCGCCACAATTCGGAATATGAAACTGTACTTTAAAATCAAACAGCAACACGGTACATTTGGTAAAGTACATTTATTTGACATTAAATGTTTATAGAATATTCAGCAATTGCCATATGAACTCCGAAATCCATTTATTTTCTTTTATCTCTATCCGTAAAAGTTTATCGTGAGTCACGCGCTGTTCCTTTATGGTACACAGGGTGTTGGTTTTTGTTAAAAGAAGCACTTTTGTCGCACATTGAACCGCAAGGCTGTTCCATCAAGTAGGCACTAGGCCAGCGTAAAGGTTGATATGTTGCTTCTAGCCGCTAGTACCGCGTAAAGGCATATGGGCCCTTGGCGATCGTCCCATAAAATCATCAGAATTGTGCAGTTGTTTACATTAAGCTGCAGCTGGCGGTTAAAAAAACCATCTGCCGGTGTCTGAAACTGGTGGCAGTAGCAAAAGGGAAGGATATACCTGTTTTGAAAACATTAAATGTATAATTAGTCTCGCCAGCCGATCTTTATTAATATTATTCATTTTATTTATTACGGCCGAGCTGAAACTATTTGCTTTCAAGGATAGTGCAATGGAGTATGTTTGGCTCTAAAATCAATGCAAAAATTACTGAAATAAATTGAGGTTAGTACACAATGAGAAATGACTTTTTGTCTACATGCGTGTGGAATGTGGACCTGCATGCCCATGTGCCCGCTACAAGGACGATCTCACAAATGTTTTCCAAGCTCTTCATTCATTCATTTATTCATGCATCCATTCATTAAGTCTTCATTCCTGTATAAAAGCGTCTAAAGAGTTACTTAAATTATATTTGCAATTTCCATTGTGTCTCTGCGTAATGCAGTCTGTAAATCCCACTGTGCTCTTGACAACGATTTTTCGTATACTGAACTAACATGAAACTCGGTCTAGTTTCAGAATTTTCTGTCTTATCGTCTCTTACGTTATTGCACCCCCCCCTTCAAATGAAGTTCTTTCGGCATGGTCCCTGTCTCTCAAGGTCAAAAAACAATAGAACTTTATACTGCCAGTGCGAGTTGTGGGCCTCTTCAGGGCGCAAGCTGAAAATCAAAGCCGCTGACCTTCGCTAAAAATGAGCATACATTCTTTCTTTGCAACATCCCGTAGTAAAGCCATCTGTGAGAACTTGAAGTTTCGAATCCATCTATGTACTACGCCTCAATGTGCAAATGCGAACTGGCTTCTCTCCCATCTGCAACGGCTCGCTTGGCGCGTTCTAAGGCCCCCAATTTTGTCCTCGTTGTCTGCGAGCTTTGAAGCCCCAAAGAACCAGAACTATTGAGACTTTTAATTTTTTGGGGAATGTCAGGGAAAGTATAAAGTACCCGAGGAGTTGAGTTGAAAGTGAGATTTATTGTTTGTTTGTTTTATTATTTGCAATATGCAAGCCTCCCCTCGGTTAACAGTGCACAGCATTTACAAGAGATTGCGAAAATTTGTTACATCAACAAAAATATATACATACACATATAGACCAGGTCAGCAATATGAGGTGAATAGAGAGAGAATTCAAAGATGACACCCAGGTTGTTCGGCACCCAGGATGGTGAAGGTAGGGGTTAGGGTTAGCGTACTTTGTATGCACACTGTACAATAACATTTATTTACAAAAAGACATTCGTATTACAATTATTTAAACCTGGATTTGTACTTCACAACCAGCTCTCCTTTGGGTGGACATGGCACAGTGGCAATGGATCAGTGCTCTGCACAGAAACGTTCAAAATTCCATATCTGTGCTTCTCTAATACAGCAACAATAAGGCTTTTGACAAAGTCGAACTCCATTTCCTCATAGACTGGTTTGAACACCCATTGCTTACTTCTTTTTGAAAAGACCTTAGTGTAGCGAGGCATCCTTACGTTACCCTTAGTCCTAGATTGTTCACGGCCTAGATTCTCGTTATGGGCCAAGACCGCTAGTAGAGTCCTATGTCTCATGCCCTGTATGCTGAAATGCAAGCGCTTTGGCCTGAACTTTATGCACATATTGTGGAACACCTCCAAACCTCCTGTGTGACAGAATTCTGTCTTTCCCTTCAAATCTCTTGATAGAGTTTTATCGAAAACAATCTTCTCAATGGCTTTGTGTGTCGGTGAAGATGGATTCAACCACTTCTGCTTCCATGCCTCCACTGGGGACAAAGGGCCATGTTCACATTGGTGGAAATGTAGGTTTTCTGACCAGCGGTGCACGTTGGTACAGTGGTGCATCAGTGACCGCCATTTTTCAAGTAGTATTTCCACTGACCCTTCACAAGTTTTGGAGCTCCACCAAAGATGGTTGCTGATAAACTGGGACCACTCTGAAATACTTTCCAAACCTTTTTTTTCCCCTGCAGCCGAGATTTTCTTATTGATTGATTTAGCAAGATGCCATACGTCAAATTGATGTTTAATATGTAGGAACTGCTCTCTCATTGTCTTGGCAATTGAAACGTGTCTGTCCGTGGCTATGAGGTCGTTGTGCATTCCCCTCGATTGCAGATATTCCACTGATTTTATAAATCCTAGTTTCTCCATGGCCACTGAGGATGTACATTGTGTTACCTGCACGACCACCAAACTCACAATTTTCTTACTATCCATGTCCTGAAAGTGGTAGGTGCAGTACTTGGCAGAAAATCCAGGGCTGTCGCACTGTCCATCGCCGGCTAGCCTGAATCGTTTGCCTTCGAATGTACTTGCTAGAGACAATTGTTCAATTTTCCAAGCATCACTAATGGCCGGAAACAGATAATCACGTTGGTATTTGTATTACTGCGTTCTTTAAATGAAATGGAGTCCCACAAACTGAAAGAAAGACTCTAACTTTCTAAAACTGGAGCCACTAAAAAGTAATGCAGCTGCACACAGTAGATTGCCTGCTGGCAGTTTCCCCAGCATCGGTTGTGCAGACCATGAAAACGTATGATGTAATGTACAGGCGGCATGTATTGTGACGTTACTGCCTTGTTTTTGACGAGTCACATGAATCAATGGCTTCCCACATACTTTCCCTCTGACGGAATGCCCACATTCCAGCATACTTATAATATCCATCAAACAACTGTCGAATCCTATGTATTTGCCCTTTTCATTAGACTGTCATCCTGCGTCAAAGTTGTTTCGGCCTGTGACGTTGAGGACATATCACCACATTTGAAAGAAATATCGCTGCTATCAAGTTCTGATGCGTCGGTGAATGCTGCTGCTGGTTCATTCTGTCATTTCAACATCTGCTACTTCAACATTGATGGGAGAACGCAACAATGTTGACAGCTTTTTTGGTGGCAATTTTTTGGCGGGTGTAGATTGTGTGAATTGATCTGCGACTACTTCAGAGCTATCTTCAATACATCCAGTATCATGTTGTTGCGGTGGTGCGGTCGTACTGTAGCAATGGTCCAATACAACTTTGCCGGATTCTCCGGACACATTCATTTCATTTTCTGTCTATTGGACATGAGCATCCCGAACACGCCGCGTCTGAATTAATAGTTCCTCCATAGTGTAAATGGTCTGGCAAGCAACATCTCTCATTCGCTTCACTGTCGTGTGTATGTATAGTTCGTAGACCCACGGGTAACTAGAGGACAGATTGGAAAAGGGATGTTAAGTTTAAACACAAGATAAAGTATAGTACAATTGACTGGAAAAAACATAAAATAGTCCCCAGCACAAAAAAATGTCTAAAGTTATGAACTGTTTGTAACTAACCTTATTTTTGTTTCTTTTCTTTGCAACTTTTTTGACCCGACCTTCAACATCTGCACGCTGTTGCTCCGATTCGTATCCGCATGTCTCCCCTTCCTCTTGCGCTGCAACGACTATATTTTCTGTATCCGCATAGACAGCACGGAATGAGGCTCCATCGACTCCCTGAAACATAGTATTTTCATTACTGTGTATCAAAATATTGTTAGCATAAAACACACGTGAGGACGAACACACATGTACATCTCGATAGCCGAACACGATTTAAACATTGTGTGGAACAATCAAACGACAAGTATTCGAGCTCTGATGACCTAGTTCGATGGAGCTGTCAGTATCCATACCTCTGGCTCTGCATGGACTGCCACAAATGATTGTATTGAAGAGGAGGAATCAGCAACTCCCTGCAACACAGTACTTGCGTTAGTATGGTTTTCAATATTGTAAACATAACACACACTTGGGGTCGACGGCACAGGTACATATAAAGAGATAACCACAAATGTTGCATTGTCTAAAAGAATCAAGGAATATTTAAATATGATCAGATTTAATCGACTTATTTCTCCGATTTCTTTACATCTGCATCATCTAAATGGGATCTTGTATTTGTAGTGGAAGCTCCAACGTCTCCCTGAAACACAGTACTTGCGTTAATAGGGAAGAAAGTATAGCAAATGGAATCACGTTATATGATCACGCTCGATGGAGCTGTCAGTATCCATACCTCGTGCTGCTGAAGAATATCTAGGGCTGTTGTCAATGTGGTGCGCACTTCCGAAAGCTGTTGCGCCGATTGGTATCTGCATGGTCCTGCTTCCCCTGGAATTACTTGAATGTCAGGTTCTGCATCAAGTGCGTGGGTTGACGATTCAACAACTGCCAGAAACATAGTATTTGCATTAGTAAGGATTACAATATTGAAAACACAACGCATGCTTGGGGTCGACCGCACAGTTACATATCAATGGCTAACCACGAATGAAACATGGTGTAGAACAATCAAACGATAAGTGTTGATCACGGTCGATTGAAGAACATCTAGGGCTGTTGTCAATGTGGTGGACGCTTCAGCATCTCCCTGAAAGACAGTACTTGCATTAGTATGGATAACACTAATTATAACTGAAAACAAACACCAGGCGACGACAACTAAGGTGTATATCAATTGGGAAGCACTAACCAAACAATTGGTAAAATAATCACACGATACATAAATACTATTACTTGACATGCATAAAACAAGTCTGTAGCGGAATAGCCAAGTATGATTACCTGATACGCGCTAGAAGTGGTTGATAACTGCGAGCACGTCACGGAAGTAGAATGTTCTTGCTTCAGATTCAAGGGATAGTAAAGAAGTTGTAAAGGTAAATTATTGTTTTATAATGAAATGCCAATATTTAAAATTGCCATGTAAGGAGACAGAATACTTGAGTAATGCGCAATATAGCACAGTTCCCTGTGCCCATACATAGATTTCGTTTGTAGGTTATGAAATCTAAAAATAATATATTGATAAATGTCATTATTCAAAAAGCTATACACTCATATCAATGTCAAAAGTATTACAAATTGGAAAAAACACCTAAAATATCAATGAATCCATTCGGCTACCTACACACTACCGCAAGGCCTAAAGCTAAAAACGGGCATTTGACTCACCAGTGGCGGAATGTGGACGAATAGAGTGGGAATAGCGTTTGCGAGCAATTTTCGTGTCGTTTGCCGTTTATTCTTCTTTGTTACCTAAGATGTGGTGTACATGTTCGAGGGAAAGTGCCAGCTGCAGATGCGGTATCCATCACCCCTCTTGTCCTCAAAGACTTGTTGGACTCTACTTAACAGCTCATCCAGTGGATATCCGCAATGTCTGACCCATTCTCTTATCCGAAACAGTTTTCGGGAATACATGCATTGTAGTGCATTCAGATTTAGCATGGGTCTTCGAAGGGCAACCGCTAATCGAACAGGCAGGCATTGTTGAAAATTCTGAAAAGTAAATATCAAGATTATTATAAAACCTTGATGAATAAAAATGTCATAAAAAAGTAAATGAACCATACCATGCTCAATGCAAGGTTTGTTTTGGTCGCCGGAACTATACCAGTTCATCAAGTGCGGCTTAGTATTTGCATAAATTACAGAAATGTTTTAAATTATGTGACTAAACTCTGAACATGTGACTCATCCCTTGGATGTTCTGTCTTGCACGATAAGAAAACATGCTTACATTATAGACTGGACCCCCGAAGGATGCAATTTGATGACAATTGACACATATGAAAATAAATAGATCTATTGATTTATTTATTTATTTTTATTTATTTTAGATTTATAAAGCGCTCACACAGCCCGCAGGCATCGAGGCGCTGTTACAGGAATTGTTTGTTTTTCTTAGTTGCGTAATTGTGTTTTTTTTTTTTGTCTTAGTTACGTATTTATAACGCGCTTAAACACCCAGAGCTTTCTAAGCGCGGACCCGGGGATCGAACCTGTTGTTGCTTCGTGTCGTCTTGCTTCCAAGACGAGCACGCTGCCGCTGAGCTAGCCTCCAGGGACAGCATAACAATTGAAACTCAAGTCAATAGCAATGAGACCAATGACCATAGCTCTATTGGGTAATGTAATCGCAAATAGATAGAAATGTAAAAATGACCGAAATATGACTAGGATACATGGCCTTACCTTAACCAACAAACAGTTGGATTCAGCAGGCCGAGCAGTATGTTGCAGGAGAACAGCTAGATGGCCACAGGTAGCACACTGACGAGTTTGCTCGAAGCGGTCACAGATAGCACGACGACGAGCAGATTAGCATAGATCTCAGTGCTTCTCAGGTAGAAGGTTCAGGAGTTGACTTGCACAGCACAAAGATGTTCTCATGAGACATATCAAGTGGTTTATAAAGTATTAGAAACAGAGGTGTGTTTGTGAATGAATGACGTGTGTATGTCGTGGTATTATGTGGTTTGCAGGGGGGCGGCCTGCCTCAGGGGAGGCCTGCCTGGAGACACGGGGTCTGAGGAGGCCATGTGAGCGATGGCCCCTGGGCGTGGGATACCTTTTGAAGTGTACATGCTGTTTGGCACCTTGGCCGTTTGCGCCCGTGACAGCCCCCCATGCCAGCGCTCATCCCCGGGTGCGAACCGCCTTTGATAGAGGGTGTGGGATGGATGGGCCTAGGGCGTGCAGATAAGGCACAGGAAGACTGCTGAATGGAGACACACTTTTGTGGATTGCAGGGGGGCGGCCTGCCTCAGGGGAGGCCTGCCTGGAGACAAGGGGTCTGAGGAGGCCATGTGAGCGATGGCCCCTGGGCGTGGGATACCTTTTGAAGTGTACATGCTGTTTGGGACCTTGGCCGTTTGCGCCCGTGACAGCCCCCCATGCCAGCGCTCATCCCTGGGTGCGAACCGCCTTTGATAGAGGGGGGTGGGATGGATGGGCCTGGGGTGCAGGCAAGTGTGTGGGAGCGAGGTCAGGCCCCTCTCATCCTTTACTTCTCAGTAGAAACTCGTACCAAGTGCCTCCAGTAGTGGGTTCGCCCCTTGCCCTTATGTGATGTTAACTTTGGATGACATTTGCGTAGATGGGACCACTGAGCAGGACACGGGGCATCCATTTTTGTACCCCCTTTCCACTCCATCTTGGTGACCAGGCCTCACTGCGATAGTACAGCGCGCAGAGCACATGGCCCACACCCTCGTTCCCACTCTGACTGGAAAACCCTAGAGGTATTTGCAACAGCTAATGAATGTAACGCATCACTCTTACTCTGAGATCACGGTCCTGCATGTGAACCAGCCTGAACTAAGCACATAGCTCGTTCATCTCCACAAACGTGTCCTTGCCCACACACCCTCACCAGTGGAAACGTACTGCCATTCTGACCCTGTGTCCCTGCAAGGTACTCTCTTCATGTGCCAGACCACTGACCACGCCATGATGCCCACCTAGCAGATCCCCAACTAACATTAGACCCCTACTGCAGTATATTGTTGCCTATCAATAACAAATGCCACATACCGGAGATTCTTGTGAGCACAGACCCACACTTCAAACAGTGTATTATTGTCACGACTCGCTCCCTTCGCTCCCGTTCCCACCACTTGGGGGCATGATTTGGGGTTTATTCCCTACTGGACCTTTCCTCCGAACCTTATGCTACAGTGCTGTGATGAATTGGGAGCGCTAAATCCCTATTTTCCAAGCTACTTCCCTTCCGGATCCATTCCAGGTTTTTGGCAGCCAGCATGCTTCTTTAACCAAATGACTATGCTTCCCAGAATGCTTGGCCCACTGCTCCACCTCCACCCTTGCAGGACAAGGTTGGGTGGAGGATAGGCAACACCTGTGGCTGCAGGTGCAGCAATCAGCACACCTGAGGCGTGTGCTCGTTAAGCAGCTTTAAAAGCCTCAGTCTTACTTCAGTCCAGCGCTGGTCATCGTTTGCAGTGTTCCTGTTGTGACTAGTCCCGTGTTCCTTGTTCCTTGCCTTTGCACCTAGTTCCTAGTTCCTGTTTTCTTGTTCCTCCGCCCTGAATTCGGATTCATGCGCTAATTGATTTCTGCTCCCTTGATTCCCTTTTTGTCTTCCTCTGTTTGCAGGCAGCATTTCTCAGTGCTTTCCCCTTTTAGATGCAGCCCAGTTTGTCTGTGTTCTATATTTCTTTGACTCTGTCCTTTGCTGCTGTAAACCCGTATGCCTTAGCCTTCCTCTTAGATTAGCTTCCTGTATTTTCCTTGGAGGGGTAGGGAGAAGTTTGCATTGGTTATTTCGTTTTTCCCTGCTCCTGATCCTTACTTTCTATTGGGATCCATTCCATGTTTTCCATTGCACTTCTGCATTTATTTCCCATTTGATTATTAGGTGTGGTGTGCGGTTGTAGCTAGATCCTGTGTGAATGCTTATGTTTTCCTCACTAATTTGTAATCGCTATTCCAATTTAGGTATTTAGTTTTCCTCCCATTGCTGTTCTAGCCTTTCTGGGTCCCAGTTTCTTCAACAGGATTCGTGGGCTAGCTGACATTCAAGAGGTTTATCTCGTCCTCGTGAGTACAGTTCTTTAGTTCCCTTATTTAATACCATCAAGAGTGTTAGTTCACAGATCCTGTCATTGCTTGCCCTCCACGTGGGTTTAGCGCTGTCAGTACCTGTAACAGCAATTGGGGGTAAGGCGCTTGCCGACTTTCCTCGCGGTCAGGTGCTTACCCCACATCCCTTTTCATATATTGGTTTTGTTGTCACACTCTATTTGCACTCCTGGGTTCTAGCATACATGAGTCGTTGTTCCTGTGTGCACGTAGTTTAATTCGAAGCTATTCACTGTGTGATTTAGTGCACATTTCCCTTGCCATATTCGCTGCCTTTGTACTCGCCTGACTAATCCTGACAATTATAGTGGTCAAGACCCTTAACCTAAGGCCTGTATAATCCAATGTTGATTGATAGTATAGATATATGTGTGACTTTTATAGAGACATAACCGACTGAAAGACTTTGAACAAGTGTTATTTAGTGCATGCATTATTGAGAATATATTATGTTAGCTTAGATAGTGACCACCCTGCTTCACAGCGACCTGACCTTCACCCATTCCGAGCACAGATGTCTGACGTCCATCCTTGAATGGAGACACACTTAATTCATTTAAAAAATCGAAACAACCGTTGTTAAAATATATGTGGTGTTTTATTTTGTATCTTATTTTGATGACACAAAAATACAAGACTTTAAACATTGTACAGGTCAGGTTGCAGCACAGCGAGAGAAAAACCCCTGTACTGACCGCTGTCACTCGGGAACGTTTCTCTTATGGCACGAACGGCACAGGCGGGTATCACTCTTCGAACGCGGTGTCCAAGCCTCCCGTGAAGCCACCATGTAAAGGAACGATAGGCCACCAGCTTGTACCACCTGTGAAAAGGAATGAAACAGACTGTTTTTAAATGACCAAGATAAGTTTAATAAACGTTTGTTGTCAATGACAATTCTTGTAACTAATGTCATTCTGCTCGGACAAATGCTATCTAGACACTGCACACGATTGAACGACTTTCATGCGTTACAATGATATGTATATGTAATTTTGGATATAGTAGAAGACCATGAAATAGGAGTGGCATGACAAGCAGAGTATACTTACTCGTTACTCGGATTACGAGGACGAACAGTTGCGCGAAGTTCGTGCATAAGCACCATCATTATCCTCAACACGGACCGTGTGAGGCAGGCTGCCCTGAAGTCTGGCAGCTCGGTGATGCATTGCGGTCGTGGCTCGCCTTCCGAAATGTAGGCCACGCATCCCGAGTTTTCACAGCAGCAGCAGTTCTCGTCCCCGGTTGGCATTAGCTCGCACTGATTGCATGTGCACCAGGTGGAAACACCATCCATGCAACTAGGTCCAGGCTCTTCAGCTGTTGAATCGTCCTCCCAACTGCCGTCCGAAGACCCATCGTTTTCACGTGTTTCCCTTTCCAGTAGTTCCTCCTCGGTATACTCGGACTCGTACATGTAGGGCATTATTGTAGCCATTGTGTGTTAAACAAACAAAAAAAATTTATAGCGGTGGTACTGGTATCTGTTCACACGGGCTGCAAGCAACGAAGGTAGCTGACCAGAGCACAGAAACGAGACACAGAATACTCTAAGTAACACGGAGAGAGGAATGGAATCAAAAATCTGCTGCTGTGTGTTGTGAAACGGTCTCTTTATACTTATTGAGGAAAGAGGTGTCCTGCCATTTCCATGGTAACACGTCATTAGCTGAAGCGCAGCGAATGTTGACACGAGACGTGCTTTGGCGTTGTGAAATGGGCGGTACGCATCTGCTGATGACAGGCTCAGGGGCGGGGGATATGATTTAGTGCCGCAAAAGCAGGTCAGCCAGGGCGATGGGGGAAATGATAGGATTATCGCAAAATGGCAGCTCCCTGATGCCTGTTTTCGCGTGCGTTTAATGGACGAAAGCTCGGGTAAGGTCCATAGGAAATTTTTCTAAAATCGAGCGACTTAGGCTTAAAAACACATGGCCGAACCGTAGGGGCAATAACATTTTTGACCGAACCAAAGGCCTGCGGTGCGCCAAAATCCACCGGCTCAACCGCCACACCTCCCTGAAGCCCCGAGCATCAGCGATAGTATTGCGAGGATCGCTTCGGCAGTCAAACAAAAGGAACTGTCGAAACGGACGTCTAAACAGTTAGAATGGCCTAAAGACGCGTCTAAAGACACGTCACAACGCCTGGAGCCTCAAAGGGTAATCTGATAGCCCTGTGTCTTTATCCAAGACTTTAGAAGGAAAATCTCGACGCTCTGAAGACTAAATTCGTCAAGAAGTGAAAGGGGCCCTTAGGGGTCCCTCGCGATATGGAAACAAGGCAATAACCATACACTAAAGGATGCGCCAGACACGAGGTTCAAATTCCCAATGCTAGGGTTTATTGCAAGCAAAATAGTCCCAATTGGCCAACTGTGGTCTCACGCCCCGCGACGTGTGTTCTCTAGACCTCGAGGGACGCAAGAGAGCGAATTACATACATCGGTTACATATATACAAAATGCATATCATACAATCATCTATGACATGTTTAACACCCCCCTTTTATTGAGTTTCTTTGAACTCGGGATGATGATGGACATTTCCGACGAGTATGACAATTATGACACTTTCGATGTCTATTCTAGTAACAATGTGCAATTTAGAACGTGCGGAGGCATCTTCTAGTTGTTGAACAGAACACAGTGCTTCTGTTCTTGGAAGCAATCTGCACACGGGGGAAGAGTCACATTCCAAGCTTTGCTATCTATGAGGTGCTATTCGTGTCCTGGGAGCCGACACGCTCTAAAGAGTTTTGTGAAGGGGGGCCGTAAGAAGAGCATAATTCAAGCCTTTAGCTGCTTTATTCTAACATATTCTACCACAGTAAGAGACTGGCTGGCAGCTGTGAAATGATTAAATGCCCTGCAGCTCTCGCTCAAGGCTACAGAGAGGGAGCGTGGGCATTCCTTTCTGGGCTGCTCATGGGGAGTTTCAACGAACTCCTCAGTCCCGCGACCTTGCCCTTTCATATTCAGACAACAATTTTAACAGTTGAGCAGAATTTGCAAGAATTGCAAGCTGCAAAGCAGTTTAGACAGAAAGCAATGAGCAATGGTTAACAAGCAAAATGGCGATTAAAATGGCCGCTTGTTGGTCAAGCATAGCAGTCTGTATTTCTATAATTCTGTGCATAAGACGGTTGGCCTTCGGCCATCAAGATACGTCTATCATCCAAATGAAGGGTATTCATTTTTCCAGATTGACAGAAGATCCCTTTCCTCCCTTGGACTCCTCTGGTTCATCATCATGGACCAGGGAGAGGTTTGAGGGGTGCATGAAAAGACTGGAGATGTTTGTTGAATTTTCAGAGCGGTTTGCTCCCAAGAGGCCTTGTGAGGAACTTCCTTTCATGCCTATGGCTAAGTTTCAGAGGACCTTTTGAGGATCCTCATGAACAGAATGTTTTTGACCTTACAGATGACGAGGTGCCTATCAATACCTACACACAGGATGATGATACTTTTGGGGACCCTATGGATGATCCTGCTGATCCCATGGACAATTGGGAAGACAGCCATCCAATTGATAATCAACCTAGCCATTTTCAAATCGCCACACAGGAGGCTGTGCAGGATTCAGATTTTGTAGAGGACATACTGAAGAAAAAGCTTCCTGCCAGTCAGGCCATTCCCTTACTGAACTCTATTAAGAGACGTCTAGCGCCTTCATTGTTAACTCAAGCCCAGACCAGGGCGGTTAATCCCAGGGTAGAGAAGTTGTTTAGCCCTTCTCTTACCGACCCCCTTTACATTAAAGGTCATAGCACTCTAGATTCCCTGTTAGTCAAGATTACGAGAAAGTGGGCAGGTGTCCCCCTGTCTACAGGGGAGGCACCACCTGATAAAGAAGGCAAAAGGTTCTATGGATGTTAAGAAAGGAAGAAGGCATACTATGGCAAAAGGGAAAATGCACACAGTTGCACTGTGAACAACTCTGAATCTAACAACGTGTATATAATACCCAAGTCTTGTGTATATATGTAAAACCCAGGAACGTCAATAAGGTAAAACAGTATTACCAATATAGGAAAAGGGATGTGGGGTAAACACTTAGGACCTCCTTATGACTGAAAGGAAAGTCAGCAAACTCTTTACCCACTATGCTCTTACAGATACTGACAGCACTAAACCCACGTAGCGGGCAAGCAAGGACAGATTCTGTGAACTGACAATCTGTAGAATACTGAGTAAGGCAATTATAAACAGTACTCACGAGGACCGGAAAGACCACTTGAATGTCAGTAATTTCACGAACCCTGTAGATCAAACGGGGACCCAGAAGGCTGTAAAAGCAAAGGGTTAAAGATAACAAAATACATAAACCCTAGTAAAAGGCAAGTCTGAATTGTGATAATAAATCGTGAGGAAAACTAAAAGGGGAACACTCTGGAACTTGTAACAACAAACCCACACCTAATAATCAATGGAAAATGAATGCAGAAGTGCAATGGAAAACATGGAGTGGAATCTCAATAAAGTAGGATCAGGAGCAGGGAAAAATGATATCACAAAAGGAAACCTTTCCCACCCAATCCAAGGAGAAAAGGCAGTAACTAATTCTACGAAAGTAAATATTAATACATCATGCTTTTCAGTAACCAGGACAGCATAAAGGGACAGAAAACACCGGCAAACTGGGCTGCATCAAATAGTAAAGTACAGAGAAAGGCTGTCTGCAGACAGAGGAAGACAGAAAGGGAAATTCAGAAAGCATAAATCAAATAAGCGCATAAATCCGAAATCCAGGACAGAGGAACAAGATACAGGAACTAGTAACTGGGCACAAAGCTAGGAACAGGAACTAGGTACAAGGCATGGAACTAGGAAAAAGGAACTGGAACTAGATACTTGGCACAATATCTATGAACAAGGAACTGGAACTAGGTACAAGGCACAGAAACTAGGAAAAAGGAACTGGAACTAGATACTTGGCTCAATATCTATGAACAGGGAACTGGAACTAGGTACAAGGCACAGAAACTAAGTACAGGAAACAGGGACTAGTCTCAACAGGAACACTGCTACAATGACCAGCGCCGGACTGAAGCAAACTGAGGCTTTTAAAGCTGCTTAACGAGCACACCCCTCAGGCGTGCCGCCTGCTGCACCTGCAGCCACAGGTGTTGGCTATCCTCCTCCCAGCGTTGTGCTGCAAGGGAGGAGATGATGCAGTGAGCCAGGCATTCTGGGAAGCAGGAGGTGAAGCAGTGAGCCAAGGCATTCTGGGAAGCATAGTCATTTGATTTAAGTAGCATGCCGGATGCCAGGGAGGAGATGAAGCAGTAAGCCAGGCATTCTGGGAAGCAGGAGGTGAAACAGTGAGCCAAGGCATTCTGGGAAACATAGTCATTTGATTTAAATAGCATGCTGGCTGCCAAAAACCAGGAATGGATCCGGAAGGGAAGTAACTGGGGAAAATAAGGTTTTAACGCTCCCAATTCATCAGAACACTGTAGCATAGGGTTCGAAGGAAATGTCCAGTAAGGAATAAACCCCAGAACATGCCCCCAAGTGGCGGGGACGGGAACGAAGGGAGCGAGAACGGGAGCGAAGAGAGCGAGCCGTGACAATGGACTGGGAAAAAGGGTCATGATTGCTGCTGCGTTCTCCACCTGAATAGCCAACAACGCCACTCTGTTGGCTAGCTACTCAGATGTACAGTGGAATTTGTTGCAGGAGGTCCTTCAAGAGGTCCCAGAACCAATACGGGCTAAACTGCTCACGATTGTATCGGAAGGCAAGCAAATCAACCACAAGATTCTGAAGAACACTTTGGATGCTGCTGAAAAAGCGGGAAGGAACTTGGCCCAGGGTACACTACTTAAACGGCACACCTGCTTGAGGAACTCTGGTTTTAAGCCTAAATCCCAAGCAGTCGTAATAAACAAGCTGGTTGAGGAGAACAACTTGTTTGGCAAGGCCGTGGACGGAGCACTTGAGATAGCTAAGAAAGAGCATGAGACTCTCAAAACCTTAAACCAGATTACCCGAAGGCCTTCACAACAAAGAGGGGGCAGTTCACGCCGTTCCTTTCGTGGGCAATCTAGCTCCCCTCAAAACCAGTATGGTACAGGAAACAACTGGTCTTCAGGACAAGGATCTATCACCACCACCACCTATCCACCTAGAGGACAACTCTGTGGAAAGGGTAGAGGCCGAAATTCCACTCAAAGAGGCTCCGTGGCCTCGGGTCAGAAAGGACCCTCGGATCCAGGTCCTCCTCCCATGCCTCCCCGGTCGGGGGACGTCTAACATCATTCCTTCATGCATGGGAGGGGATAACAGACCAGTGGGTGCTCAAGACCGTCGCCCAGTGCGGATGGAAATCACCTGCTTCAGCAGACGGCGCACTGCGTGTGGTACCCAGAAGAAGCATCCAACCATATAAATCTGGTGGAGCTGTTAGCCGTATTCAAGGCACTGAAAGCCTTTCAGTCACAGTTACAGGGGAAGACAGTCCTGATTCTCACAGACCGCACCACAGCCATGTATTACTTGAACAAGAAAGGGGGCACACACTCTCCGGGCTATCGAAGCTGTCCCAGAACATTTGGAAAGGGGATCTCAAACCCAGGATGTTCCTGTTGTCTCAACACGTTCCAGGGGAACTCCATCTTCTAGCGGTCGTGCTCAGCAGAGACTTCCTACTGCCCGTAGAATATGAATGGCGACTACGCGAAGACATCGTCTCCCAACGTGATCTCTGGGAAACCCCATTTTCGCACAATGGGTTTTCCCAGAGATCGATTTGTTTGTAACTCTGGAGAAGGCTCAATGCCAAGATTACGCCTCCAGGCACCCCCAGAATCGATCCAAGGGGGAACGGTCTCTGGATAACATGGTCAGGGAAATTTGTTTACGCTCCCCCCCCCCCCGACTCCCCTACTAAACAAGATAGTGCACAAGATGCACCAGGAACCGGTCACCATGATATTGGTGGCCATCATGTGGGCCCGCCAAATCCTTGTTCTGCCATTTCATGGAGATGTCCCTATCTCCTCCAATGAAACGGCCTTGTCCATACAACATGTTATCTCAAGACAAGGGCGAGACCCTTCACCCATTCCTGCAAACCCTGAACTTAGCGGCTTTGCTCCTGAGGTCATAGAGTTCAGGCACCTACGACTCCCTCAGACATGCATGGACATACTTATGGAGGCGAGAAAACCTAACACCAGATACTGCTACTTCGTAAATGGAAGCACTTTGTTATCTGGTGCAATTCCAAGGGTGTTAATCCTATTGACTGCTCTCCTACTCACACTGTATCGTACCTGACTCGCCTACTAGACTCAGGCCTGGTTTTTAATTCCCTGAAGGTTCACTTGGCTGCTCTCTCAGCATACACTACATCACACCAGAAGGTCCCATGGTGGAAAATACCAGTTATTAAGGGTTTCATGGAAGGTGTTAAAAGGATTCTCACCCCCCCCCCACCATATCTAACCCGACTCCCGGATGGGACCTAAATGTGGTTTTGACTAGACTTGGGGGCGGTGGGGGGGGGTTCTCCTTTTGAGCCTATGCATACAGCAAGTCTCAAAGATCTTACCTATAAGGCAGCCTTCCTAGTGGCTATCACTTCTATAAGGAGAGTTAGTGAACTACAGACCCTTTCAGTTCTAGACCCTTTTGTTACAGTTCAGAAATGAGGTGGTTCTGTGCACTCACCCCCGATTTGCGCCTACATTTATTTCCAAGTTGCATGTGAACCAATCAATAGAACTGCCTATTTCTTCCAGAATCCCACTAACGTGGCCGACAGAAGCCTACAAACGTTAGATGTGCGCAGGGCAGTCATGTTTTACCCTGAAAGAACTAGACCACTGAGAAAAACGAACCAATTTTTCGTTTCCATGGCAGCTGGTACAGAAGGGGATCCTGTCTCTACATCAGCCATCTCAAGGTGGATTGTCAAATGCATCACACTCTTGCTAAGGGAGAACTTACCTTCAAGCCTAGAGCACATTCTTCTCGAGGCACTGGGGCTTCCATATCTTTCATTGCAAATGTTCCCCTAGAGTCAGTTTGCAAAGCGGCAACCTGGAGTTCTGTACACACTTTTACAAAACACTATTGCCTAGACACTCATTCTAGATCTGATTCTCCGGTTGGACAAGCAGTATTAAGACATCTTTTCACTACTGTTCCTTCTCATAACCCCCCTCCAACTCGGGGTACGCTCGCTAGTCTATGCACAGCATGTGATTCTAAGCAGATTAACAAGCATCAGAAGACATGCATTACTCACCATAATAGCATTTCTGATGATTGTATCTGCTTAGATTCACATGCGCCCATCCGTGCTCCCCGCTCGGGTGGAAGGAACATAGACGTCTTACTACTTTCTCTCTTTTATTCACTCACTCACGATCGTCATTGGGCTCGCTCATGGCAGATAAAATACAATCGGAGGGACGTCGTCAGGCCTAATATGATAGTCGCTTGTTTTGTTCCTCCCCTACCTTTCTGCACCCCTCACCTCTTGTTTTTTTTCCGGCTCGACCAGAAATGTCGTCAGGCCTAGTACGGTAGTCGCCTGTCTGTTTCCATTTCCTTCCCACTCTCCCCCTCCCTCCCTTCCTTATCTATGTTTTAGCTCTTGCACTATCTGAAATGTCGTCAGGCCGAGTACGATAGTTAATTTCACATCCTTACTGTTCATGGCCTGTAAGAATGTCATTGTTTTTTCCTTTGTTCCCTCCCTTGCCTTGAAGCGCTTTGAAACACATTGTGTATAGGCGCTATATAAATAATCATATCATATCATACCTCGACACGTGAGGTATTTTGGGTACACTGCACGTCACGTTAGGGATGGTGTTACAGGCAAGCCCATGTCGACGTCCCCTTTCGATTCTCGAAAGACCAGATGCAATACTCCACGGTTACCAATGGATGTCAGACTATATGCACAGCATGCGATTCTAAGCAGATCCAATCATCAGAAATGCTATTACGGTGAGTAATGCATGTCGCAAAGGCACCATACAAATGGCCAATAAAATAAACAAATAAAAACATTTTAACAACAATTAGTCACCAGAGAACAGTTACTAAAACATAATTCTTACAAGAATTTTGCAAGAAGCAAAAACACCAGGAGAAGGGAGTCATTCGCCTGTCTTTAGTTGTTATAATGGTAAGGTACGTTGAACTTAGTTTGGACAGAGGACCAATTCTTTTAAGACATTCACTGATGACGGACGAGCACCTTAGCTAGTTTTGTTAGGTAGGGACGGAAGTTGGCGCGTCCTTCCTTTTTGTTTTCTTGCAGGGCATGGCATCAGTACCTTTATTAAGCCGCTCGTTCACATAACGGGCATTCTCCACTGCTTGAGACTCTAGTGAGCCAGGCTTCTCCGGTCGGTGTATCAGCAGAGCTGCTGAGCGGTCTGCAGGCTTGACCAGGATTTTGTCTGCCACGGCGGGTGTGCGCTGGTTTCCCTTAGCCACACCTTCCTGGAGGAGTTCTCCCACCTCTGCAGCTCTGCGGGTTCCTCTCCACTCATTTAGCAATGCTGGTTGGCTCTTTATCCTGCACACAACCAAGGGGTAGGTCTATTCTCTGCATTCTCTTCTTAGGTGTTGACTGTGCTCTAAAAGGGTCAGAAACCATAACAGCCATTAGTGTCGGAAGTTGCAAGTTAATATGCAGTTTAACTTCCATCTAAACAAGAAAACAATTGGGTTCCTGAGACAAGGGAAGATGACGCATGCCCCTGTTTAGGAATTGCCTATCCAGTAAGGGGGGGAGCGGCACTGCCAGTGGAATCCTGCTTGCCATGTCCCCTGGGGGGGTGTTAAGCTTAGCGGACTCATCTCCCTAGTCCCAAAGGGGGGGTGGCTTCTCCTTGGGGAGAGGGGACAAATGACCTGAATTCATCACAGGATCCAGGAGCTACTACTTTGTGCTCTCAAAGCAATCTTGCACATGAGATGCAAGATAATGTTCTGGCTGTTAAATTGGATCCTGTTTGCATTGGATGTCACTTAGATATCCTTTTGCTCTCTTTTTTTTGTGCACATTTTCAAACAAAAGTTAATATTACATGGGTATGTTTATACGATGCTACTTGGCTTGGAGAGTCAAAAGTAGCCCTTTGTAGCTGTTGGTGTCAAGATAGCGAGGCTCTCCTAGGTTACATTACTAAATTATGTGGGGTGTGGACGCTAAGCGGTAATTTCAAACCCTGCACCTATTTACCCATTGCCGATTACCACTCTTTTCAAGACGATGCCGGACAGGTGTCAAGTTTAATACCTGCTGCCGAGTCGATCATATGCAACACTGAAGAGCCTGCTGTGCCTAAAGTCAAGCTACTTCTCATTGATGATGCCCTTTGAAGCTGAAACATGTATAGGGTTGCCTGTGTTCTTGTGCAGAAGAAATGTGACCTAGCAGTTTGCTCTAGACTATCCTTTTTTTGGAATGAACACAAGTAAATTTGCATGTAGTCATTCAACTTCTATAATGGCACAGCAAGTTGGAAAAAGATGATCTGGAGAGTTTCCCAGTGCATTTCAAGTGGCCTAGATGTATTCAAAACCACCCGTCCAGTCGTCACTCTTCATTGCTGTTGTGAGCCATTCTTGCCAAGTGCCTTCCTCTTGCCTAACTGCACTAGCCAATGATCTCAATAGTAGAGCCTGAGTGATTTGTATTTGTTTTTTTTTCTTTTATTAAATAAACCTTTACAAATAACAGAGGATCTTCATTTCAAATCACAAATTTCCCAGGTAGTTCATTAACAATTACACATAGATCACGGTTTATAGTCATTAACTCGAAAGCAATGATGTCGAAAGTCAAAATATATAAAAAAAATGTCGAAAAAAAGTCACATTTCTTTTTTATTACGTTTTTTTTTTAATGGGGGGTTCCCCTCCAACCCCCCTTTTTTATGTTACCCCTTTTTTACTTACTAAACCCACAAAATACATATAAATAAAAAATAAAACATTCTACTTTTTTTTCTACATTTATTTTCAACATTTTTGACATTCGACTTTATTGTTTCGACTTTCTGACTGCACAACATACAATCATCCCTAAAAAAAAAAAAAACAGTTCTTAATCATTCACATCTCCAAAAATACATTCAACAAATTTCATACCCGCTAAAACCAAACAAATTTTTTCCGCTACTAATACCATCTCCCACCAGTCCATAGCTGATGGGGAGCTTGCCTGCTCGAAACAGGCTCCAATGTAGTAAGTTCTTGACTCCAACAGGGCTTTACACATCCTCACCAGATGGAACAAGGTTTCATTACTCCCACTATCTCCACAATGTCTAAAACCAGCCTCTTCCTTTCCTAATAACCTCCTGGTCAGCTGGACTTCTCTCGTTGTGAGAATATTAAAATGCAGTCTCATGAACAACTCCTGATCATTGGCCGAAGGGAACATTTGCAAGTACGGGGGGATTGGAATTAGGGTTTTACTCCCTCAGTCAAGCCTTAACATCAATTTATTTTATTTTCTTAATTCCCGGGTTGTAATCCAATCATGCTCTTGCATTTATTTTTCACCTTCAGTGAGTATCCCATCAACATTTCTTGTGGAATATCAACAGCTAGAAGTAGGGCTATACATTCTCCTTCCAAATCCCCAACCACGTTTCCCCAGATGTTAAGTCATTATGCCTCAGGATCTCAAATGGGCGGATGCTATCCGAAGTCGCACATTTCCTAAATTGGGAGATTGTTTTCCATATAATTGACTTGGATTGATTGGAGTCCAAAGTAGCGAGTTAGGCAGTTTTAGCACCTTACGCCAAATATACCCTTCTAGGAGAACCCATACTTTCCATGAAAGATTCAGCATTGCTTCTGCTCCAAATGTTAAAATCTGCACAACTTTTTGCTTATAAAAGGCGAGTGGGGAGGGGGGGGGGGGGGGAGTATGGAGAAAGTCCCATATCCCCTATGAAGTGCTCTTCCCTGGGCCGCCAGCAATTTAACCTTTGCTTGTAGCTTCAAGAGATGGACATTGTCATTAATATTTCTATTTATTACTGTTCCCAGCCAAATACATTAGATTTCACAATTTCCAATCTCGATACCCCTACTGCCCCTTATGCTTTCTCCGAGCAGATGACATTATTAGATCATTTCACTTTTAAAAAAAAATATTTACTCGGAGTCCATTTGACTCAGATATAGCAGAAAAGCATTAAATCGGCGCTGCAGCCCTATTGTTTGTTCTATTAAAAAAAAAGATAATTGCCGTTCAGAACACAGGGCAGATCTGTGCCATTAATCTTGGGTGTCTCTTTGATCGGACATATACAGGTTGAATAAAATCGGGGCTAAAGACCAGCCCAGTTCCCCCTGAATGTATCGATTTTCCTTGAGAGAGAGTGCCCTGTACTGACAATCTCACCTGAATCTAGGTATCCGTCCGTATACAGGGCCCTGATCGCTTCCACCAGATCACGGGACAGTTCCAACTTATCAATTTGGACCCCAGCCTCTCCCTGTTGACACCATCAAAGGCTTGTTCGAGGTCCATGAAAGCCAAATAGATATTTTCTTTCGTCTCTGTGGATCTCAACCTTTTGGAGGTTAAGCAGGAATACGTTTAACAAAGGGCCCACCCCCTTTACAAAGCCTATCTGTCGGGGGTCGAAACGGCCCACACCTTTTTGTCCAGATATTCAAATCTCTCAAATGGATTGATGCAAAGAGTTTGCCAAAGGACTCCAGTTTTTGGGGTCGTCTCGATCTCCCTTCTTTTTTTTTTTAATAACTTTATTTTTGGTTGCAATTCACATTACATACGTTTCAACTCCCCGGTAATACAGGATGTGCATAGCATAAACAATAGTTTCTCCCACTCAGTTCAATATATAAAACAACATTGCATTTTCTGATATTAAAGCATATTTTTTTTTTAACGCATTAGGCGGGTATTGCAAGGGTTACAAAAAAAAATTCAGTCCGTATCTGACTCTCCAGAGCTTGGTGAGGTGGTAAGAAGGTAAGTTCTGAATGCTGACCAAATATCCTTGGGTCTACATAGTGAGGGGACTAGTCCTGTGTATGTTTCTTCACACTCTTGTACATATGTCAATGCTGTAAGGAAGTGCTCTGCACGAGGGGCGTGGCTGCTTTTCAATTTCTGCAAGATACATTTCTTAGCCACTACACATGCAATATTGAACAGTCTCCTGTTTTTTTCTGGGAGTTTACCTATGTCGCCGAACAAATATTTTTGGGGGTTGAGTTGTGCAGGGATTTGTGTAATATCTTCCAGAATGCTTGCTACTTCCCTCCAGAATCCAGTTATTTTAGGGCAAGCCCAATACATGTGGTATGAGTCTGCTTGAGGGATATTGCATTTGGGACAGTTCGTATTTGTGGACTCCTTAAATTTAGCCATTTTGACAGGGGTATAATGAAGCTTATTAAGTATTTTAAATTGTATGAGTCTAAGTTCTGCGTTAAGGGAGACTTTCTTTGTAAGGAGACAGTATGTGGTCCAGGTTCCTTCCTCTATTATTATACCCATGTCTTCTTCCCAGGAGGCCTTTATGTTATTGGATGATTTTGTGTGTGTTTGGACTATGTTATATAGTGTGGAGACACCTATGCCAGGTTGTGTATGAAGAGCCTGGTAGCAGGGGTGTTTGGGCGGCTCAGATGGGTATGATGGCCAGCGTTTCTTGAACGCTGCCTTCATGCGGCGATATTGTAAAGTGACAAGTTGGCCCCGCCCCACTGTGTCTGCGAAGTCTTCAAGGGTAACGAAACTACCGTTTGGGAACATGACCTTCATTGTGGTGATATAGTTCGGAATCCAGGCTCTCTCTATACCGGGGTCGTATGTGGGAGATACCCGGGAAATTCCATAATGGATCTTGGGAGTCGTAGGGGGTTTCAATATGGAGTCGCCTACTGATTGTGGCCCATGCTGCAATTGTGCAAGATGCAGGGTCATATTTGCATTCATCTTTGTAAGATTTCGCAAAGATTACAGATCGTAAGTCCGTTGGGCGGACCGAGTGCCGTTCTATGGGGACATGTGGTGCTTCTATTGTGGGGTTCTGCCAGTATTTGGCATACTGAGCCTGTGACACTAGGTAATACAGCTCATAGTCGGGCGTGGCGAAGCCCCCCATGTCGTAGGGTTCCACCAGTTTTTCCCATTTGAGCCTGTTGGCACCTCCGTTCCATATGAAGGAGGTTGCCAGGGACCGAAGGTTTTCAAAAGAAAGGCTTGCCTGGCCATAGTGGGACTGTTATGGGTATCAACTGTGATGGGTATTATTCCCGTTAATCACTTCCTCGAATATCACATAGGTATAAAGAGCGAAATCCTACCTGTTATTCTGTAATGCCTTCAGTAGGTAAGAGCGATTCACCCAGCGCTCTCTCACAGTGTGGAAAGGTGTTGACTCTGCGTGAAAATGCCAGGGAAACCCTCAAGGGGAAGAAAACCCAGAGACGGTGGTGAAGAAGAATCAGATGCGGACTGTCTCCTGTGGACTTCTCACGGAGGGTGTTGTCCGAAGTAGGCTAGGAGTCTTGTGGCTATAACGAGAAGCAACAGTTAGCAAGGGGAACAGAAACAAAATAAAGTATGGGGGGAAATAAAGTGGAAGACTCTACCCTGGAAGGCTAATCGAAGTCAGAGCAAGGTTTGCTCGAGGTCCAATGGAAGAAATGACAAAGGAAAAAACTGCTCGGCAAATGGATCCGCGTTCGGGTTGGGTATTGTAGTTTGGTATTGTCTCGATCTAGCGAGTGCTGGGGAAAAAGGGGGAAGCTAGGTTAAATGAGTGCAGGGATAAACAGAATGCTGGAAGGTGGCAGATAAGGTAAGGTGTTTACCTATGCGAACGGGATCTGGAGGTTGGACAGGATCACGTAGTTCGTGGGAGAGTAAGGAGATATTCAGTGTCTCGCGGGATGAAACCCTGGCAGTGAGAAAAGGAAGGTAAATGTGTGTGTCTGTGAGGATTGCAAGTTCGTAAGGATTAAAGGTCCCTAGGAGTGATACTCATGGAGCGCAGTCTCTGTTGACAGAAGCAACGCGAAGCCGTCCTGTGTTGAGAGCCGGAAATACTTTCTCTTCGAGGATGGGCGGAGTCGGTTCTCTGGTCTCCTGAACCACTGGACCAACCCCCTGTGAAATAGTGGCCATCTTGGGAGTAGGAAATTGAAGATTAGCAACGTGACGCCAGCGGCGCCATAGGGAAAGGCGCTGGAGAATCCCGTGCTGACGAGGAAATGTAACAGAGACATTATTGAAGATATATAGGAGCTTGGGGAGGATTACCATTTTGAGTACCGCTATCCGACCAGCAAGTGATACGGGCAATCTAGTCCAAACTTGGAGTTTAGTTTGGATCGTCTGCAGTGTGGATTCGTAGTTATCTATATATAGTGACTGTTTGTCCCTAGATACCAGGATTCCCAGATATCTGATCTGATCGGGGAACCATCTCAGTCCATGCGTGCGTGAGGAGCAGGTGGTGGCCTGTGTCAATGGGAAAATTTCAGATTTGGCTGTATTGATTTTGTATCCTGAGTGTAAGGTGAAGTCCTGTATCACTGCCAATATGGGCTCTAGGTTGTTCTCAGGCTTACGTATATACAATCGTGCATCGTCCGCATACAATGAAATAGATTGATAGATTGCGGCCAACTTTATGCCCCTCAATTCTTGTTATCTTCTACTTGCAGCCGCCATTGGTTCGATAGTGAGTGCAAAAAGGATGGGGGATAAGGGACAGCCCTGTCTGGTGCCTCGGTGTAAAGTAAAGTGGGTACGATTTGTTAGGACCCTTGCTTTGGGAGAGGTATAGAGAAGCCTGACACAGTGTGTAAAGTATGGGCCAAAGCCACATTTTTTGAGGACCTCAAACATGTATCTCCATGAGATGGAATCAAACGCCTTCTCTGCGTCCAGCGAGATGGCCACTGCCTGTGCATCTGGTTTGATCTTTGCCATAATGCCGAACAGTCTACGCAGATTTAGAGCAGTGGATCTCGTTGGAATAAAGCCACATTGGTCAGGGTGTATTAGAGTGGTCATTTTAGGGAGTAGTCTGTTTGCAAGTACTTTTGCGTATATCTTGGCGTCTGTATTTATAAGGGACAGTGGGCGATAGGACGCGCGGTCATGAGCTGGGCGCCTAGGCTTCAGTAGGACTGTTATGACAGCATCTGTTATTGACTCTGGGAGCGAGCCGGAGCTCAAGGCTTCCTCCCATACTTGAGTTAATATAGGGGATAGTATTGCAGCATATGTTTTGTAGAGATCGGAGCTTAGGCTATCTGGGCCTGGGGATTTTCCAGCTGCCAGTGACTTAATCGCTTCAGCGATTTCTTCTTTGGTTATTTCTTGTTCAAGGGCCAGATTGTCCTCGGGTGTAAGTATAGGGAGATCGATCTCATTCAAATATGTTTCAATGTTTTCCTGAGTTCGTTTATCTTGGTTTGCGTATAGACTGGTGTCATATTTAGCAAATTCGGCATGGATTTCTTCCTCTGTACGGGATCACCTTTGTCTGTCATTATGCTAGTGATGGGGGCGTGGTTGCGTTCATTTCGTAGTATACGTGCTAGGTGGTTTCCTGCTCTATTTCCTTCATCATATCTACAGGCCCTGGTTGGAACGGACATGTAATGTAGTTCTTGGGTTGCTAGCTCATTGAATCTTAGCTGGTGTGCATTAATATCGGCCAATGTGTTTTTGTTGTGCGTTACACTGTAATCGTTTTCTAGTGTGTTTCGGTCGTGTCCGAGTTGGATCTAACACTTTTCAGGAGGCCAGTTGTTTTAGACATTAGACTATCCCTCAGCCAGACCTTAAAAGTTTCCCATACTGTGGCCCGCTCGCCCACCGACCCCCGTGTACAACTGAAAGAATTCCTCCATCTCAGTTTGCAGTGATTGAACAACGTAAGGGTCCTTCAGGATATTTGGGGGCATTCTCCCGCGCGGAGATGGTCGCCTGATATTCTGGAGTGATATGTCAAGTGTAACCGTGGAGTGGTCAGAGAGTGTACGGGGGAGTATTTCACAGCTCACTACAGAGCTCAGCAGGGGAGAGGATATGAACCAGTAGTCTATCCTGGATTCGGAGTCATGGGCTGATGAGTAGAAAGTGTATTGACGGTCTGTAGGGTGTGACCCTCTCCAGGCATCGATCAGAGCCCTGTCCTGCAGGGCTTGATGTATGGTGTTGGCGGATCTGGTGAGTGGCCTTTGTCTGTTGGAGGACCTGTCCAATAGTACATCTAGGACAGTGTTAAAGTCCCCATACCACAGCACCCATGCATCGGTTGTTGTTTCAATTTTGTTGAGGAGCTGAGCGTAAAATTCGGGATCATCTGTGTTTGGACCATAGGAGTTGACCAGTACCAACTTTTCACCTGCAGCTGTGCCCCATACCACTACGTATCTACCCGAGGGGTCGATTTTACTTTTTCCGGGGGCAAACCCTAATTAGGGATGTATCAACGTAAGAACACCTCTGTTCTGTGACGAATATTCAGTATAATATCTGGTGTTGCCCCATTGTTTCAAGACATTTTCATTAGTCCCCCGCAATGCATAGGTCTCCTGAAGCATTATTATGTGCGGTCGATGCCTATTGATGTATGCCCCCACTTTACTGGATTTTGCTCTGTTGTTCAGACCTTGGATATTCCAGGTTAACAACTTAAGTGTCAACCCGCTGGGAGTATGTGCCCTCTGTGCCATTTTAGAAAGTTACAGTCAATCTTGGGAGGGAAGGGTGTCACCATTGGGGGATCAGCGCATGACTCTGTGATTGCATTTTTAACATTAAACACAACAGTTAACTGCTTCCCGAATTGCCCAACTGGGGCTCTCAATGTGAACGACCATATATCTGGCCAACAAAACAGACCCAATTTCCCAGTACCCCCACCATCTGGCCCAACCTGATGATGAACCCCATTTAAAACCCTGTGGTTTCACTCGTGGAGGGGGACGAGTGCTGCAACACCGCTCTCGTAGCCGAGCACATCTCATCCGGCTTTCTTGGATGATTGTAGAATAATAAAAAACAAAACGGGAAGAAAAAAAAAAAGGGACCAGTACCGTCTCTCTCTCTGGTGCCACAAAAATGTGCGTCTAGCTGGAGAAAGGAGGAGATTACGTGCTGTGGCCGATCAGTATGCCAGGACGGGATCTATACCGGCTGCTGTAGACCATTTTGATCGAGATCGTTTCTTCCAGGAGGAAGAGGGATGGCGGATTCCACATAGGCCAATGCAGCTGCCGGGGAGTCAAAGAAGTGTGCACGTCCGCCGTGTTGTATGCGTAGCTTTGCTGGAAACAATAGGGCGTATGGGACCTGCCTCACTCGCAGCTGACGTTTGATGGATTCATAGGAACGTCTCTGGGTTTGGACTCCCGCGGAGAAGTCCGGATTTATATGTATATTGTCATTGCCGTGTCTCAAAGGGCCCTTTTTCTCTTGCCAGTCTCAAAACAGCGTCTCTATCTCTGTAGTTCAGTAGCTTTACCACGATCGTGCGGGGGGAGTGGACCTGGTTTGGGTGGTTGGGCAAGTGTGCGATGTGCCCTTCGACCAAGAATTGAGGGGAAAAGGAGTCGGAACCGAGGAGGGTCTGCAAGAGGGTTTCGATTTGGGTTTTCATCGGGCCTTTGCAAAAGGATTCTGATAAGCCAACAATGCATATATTGTTCCTTCTCGGCGCCAAATCATCACACTTTTCACGTAGTTTGTTCATTTCGCTTTTCAAGACAGTGTAGTGTTTTGATGGCTCGAATCTTCATTTGCACTTATTCTGTTTTCGGCATCCGTGATTCTGGCGCTTTCCTTATCTACCCTGGCTTTAAGGGAACCAATTGTGGAGACGATATCGTCTAATTTGACATTTATTTCCAGGAACCGTTTTGGACTGTTGTTAGAAGATGGTCAAACTTAGAGTCTTCTGTAGTTGGGGCGTCAGAGGCTGTCGCTGGGCCTGAGCCCTCGGAGGATGTTTGTGAGTTTGTGAAGAAATCCATCGGCCCGGTCTTCCTGTTTTTAACCACGTTTTTATCAGGCATCATGCGGGTGTCCACTTGATTGTATCGGTTGTTATGAGGAACGTGGGTGAACGCGGCAATGCGGTCCACCTCGGTCTGTGAGTAGGACTGCGCCCACGCCGCCCCCCTAGTTGGGCGGTTTCGGCCGCAGCAAGTGTAGGTTTCAAGTTCTATTGGCAGATCTGTCTCGCCACTCGGCAAATTAGTCGTTTTGGGCAGCAAAGGGGGATGTACCAAAGGTTACTTGCCTTTATGATTTGGTCAACATTAATCGTGCATTCCGTCTGACCCACCAGTGTTCTCCGGAATGGACTGTGTCCTCCCACGTATCTGTGTTATTGCAGTATTCCAAAGCTTGTAGTCTGCCTGTGTCTTAGTACTGCGACAGGGAGTGTAAGGTTATTTGGGCGATAGAGTGGGGTGCGCTGTGGGGTGGGTGTCCGGTAGTGTTGTCCAGCGTATGATGCAATGTCCTCCAGTGTCACCGATTTCCCCCTATGATCTCAGGGTTGGACTGTGCCCCCACACATGGTCATGTATTTGGAAGGATTACGCCGGAGGGAGTCAAAGATCTCCACCTAGGTCACTTTAGGCTTGGGGATGTGCTGCCCTCTGCCCAAGCCGTATGCAGCTATGAAGAGGATTCCAGGACGGCTAATACAGAGGGGCACCAACAGTTGAGAGACCGTTCCGTCCCTGTGCCAGTGATGATTAGCTAGGACCACTTATCTTGGTGCGGGTGCGTCAGATGAGTTGATAGGGCCACTGCCCCAACTTGTCGATTATTTAATCCTAGAAGGAGCTCGTGTATTCCCCCCACTGCCATTGCCAAGGAGGGATGATGCAGTAGTTAGCCCCCGGGCCGTGCCACGAGGATGCCGCCGGCCCCGGGACCTAGACAGGCTCCACACGTGCAGAGAGCATTTGTATGTGTTAGGGAGAATTCTCTGTATAGGCTAATTTCCCAAACCTAGTGAGTCCCCCAGCAGCTTTGCTGGATTTTTGGGGTTTATTTTCTTCTCCTGCTAAGAGTGAGACTCTCTTTCTCCCACTCTTAGGCATGATTTGATAATGTCCTTAACACAGGGGTGTCATAGTGACCCCCAAACATAGACTCCATACCCTGGGACTGACTACTGTCTCCCAGGGCATGTAAAGTCACCATTGGCTTTACTAGTCTCAAATTGTGAACAGAACCAGTACAAACCATCATATTGTGGAAGTACTGGTAGGGGTAATTAGATTGCCCCTGGGTCTGTTTTCTAAGGGGGCACTCAGTCCCCCCTTGTCGAGTTTCTGGCTGGTGGCAGTGGATACCACGCAAAATATTCCACCGGAATATTTCCTATGGGATTTTCCCATTCATTTTAAACGCACCACTTTTTTGGTGCAATGTTAAAGATACCGCCGGGTTATTTATTTAATATTTATTCCCCGGTTGGGTCTTTTTGCCAGGATTCTGTTTTAAAATGGCATTTGTGTTTGCCTCTGTAACTCCAACCCAAGTTGAGCCCTTTGTTCCACTTTTGGCGGGCTTCTGCACAGAAGCCTCCAAAGGTGGTGCCACTCTGTCTGGGTCCACAGGATGTGTGGGAGGGGGGGGGGAATAGGCACCCTGGACAGAGTTGCCTCGGCAACTCAAGTCGCACTCTTGTGTGATTGGCCCAGTGGTGAGCCGCCCGGCTCACCACTTAGCATGTTTGAGTGACAGCTAGGACTGATGAATGGGGGTTTTCTGCATAAAAGCAGGGCTTTGGGGGACTGGAACTTCAGAAGTCACCACAGGACCTAAAGAATCTGAAGAGGGAGAAGCTGAGCCGACCTACGACGACGACACCACCGGTGGAGCCCTGCTGAACCGACTCACCACTTCCCAACGACAGAGAAGATCTTCTTCCAGGAGAGTCTTCTTCTTTTGAACTGGTGGGACCAACCAGTTCGCCTTTTTCGCCTTCCTGGATCGTCTCGTGGTCGAATCGCACCCCGGCGGCCGGATAGCCACGCTTCACCACTACCGCGAATAAAAGGGTAGTACCTTTTAACCGGGAAACTCTGCGGCTGGTTTCATCCCTGGCAGTGCAACGACCTCCAGCTTTCCTCCATGTCGAGACCTTCTCTTCCCCTGGACGATGCACCGACTTGCACCTGCTGCCAGGAACAACTGCCCCCGCTGGAGATTTCTCACCATTTCAGGTACTGTGTCTCGCCTGGTCTCCCTTGCAACAGACCGTCCAAGGTGTCCCGTAAATCCTTGACTCTCTGTCCTGGAGTGACCTGGGACCTGTTAACTAACTTTTCTGAAGTGATCTAACTTCTTTTTGAACTATCTGCAAAGACTTTTAAAGTGTACTTCAAATGTGTGATCTTGGGCACATTCCGCCTTGCTCTCTCCAAGAGTGGGCCTGGCCTATGAACTTTCTTGACTTGCTGTGGTTCTTTAAAAGTGTTGGTATTGTGTGTTTTCCTATTTCTGCCTTTTCTCTCCCTTTCTAAATAATTATTGGAGTGCCATCTTGGTTAAGCGCTCACCTCTGTGTTGATAATAAGTGGTGTTCTTTTCCTAAGACTTGTCGAATAATTAATCAGGGAGGTGTATATATTTCTAGTGACTGTGTTTGAACTTGCTTGACATATTAGTGCCAGTGTATTTTTACAAGTGTGTTTTTAAATAAATAATTATATACTTTTATACCAAAACTCTGGTCAGTGTTTGCTTGTGTTACTGTATTTTTGTACCTAATGTGTATACTCTATATACTGCCTAACTCTTCTTGAGAGAAGTCTGACTGCTCAGCCACAGCTACCAGGTAAATCTGGTGGTACAGACTGCTACCAATTGGGTTTACTGCTAACACCTGTAGTCTTAAACTTTTTGCAGTGGTCCCTAAGGGAACTGCACAGGTTTCTGCCTAACAGTATGGTATAGGGAGCCCCTTTCTTTCCCTTTTTTTTTTTTTTTTTTTTTTTTTTAATATAACGGCGGAGACCTTCTTCCGTGGCCCCCTGCTCGAGTGTCTGGCGGGATCGTACACAGTGTTTATTCAGTGGTGCCTGCTTCGCTTATCGGCCTGTGGGTGACAACGCACAGTGGCTGAGTGTACCACGCGCACCGGCATCGGTGGGCCGCGTGATTTCGTTTGCAGCCGGCCAAATGGCCCAGAGTCGGGGATGCCGCGTTTTTCTTCTTTCTTCCCCTTTCTCTTTCTCTTTTTTTTTTTTTTTAATGTTCCCCAGGTGCAGTCGGATGCAAGATGGAGCCCGCCGCCAGCGCCACACAGGGCAGCGCGATGACAGAAGGTCGCCCCCAGCACCGGGGGAGCAGGGAGAGTTGAGTGCCTGCAGCTCCGGATGCGTTCAGGGGACAGGCGGTGCTTCTCCTACCAGAGAGGACCTCTGTCCTCGATGTGCGTATGCCGTCCTCCTTCCGACAGCGGCGCTTTAGTCCTGGTCAAGAGTTTCTCCGAGCGCCGTCTGCACAGTCCGCAGAGCCGGGGCCGCCCGCTGCAGGGCCCACGCACTGCCTGGAGCCACGGCACACACTTAGTTCACTCTGGAGCCGCGGAGCAGCACGGGGCTTCCAGCTCATGTCGCCACTTGAATCTGGGGACTCCGGAACCGAGTTCCCCTGTTGTTTTTCCAGTGGATGCAGGATCGCTACTATGGTCAATGCCACTGATCTGGTAGCACAGAGGCAGGTGGTCAAAGGATATTTTTATAACGGGATTGTATGCCGGAGAGGAGCTCTACTCTCATGCGGCCATCTTGTTGCGCAACAGCGCCCCCTTCCCTCGATCTCCCTTCTTTACGATCGGCACTATAATCGCCTCTCTCAGGAGGATGGAATTTGCTTCGCAGCCAGCAGCTGGGCAAAGATCTTGGCTGAAACGTCTGCCCAGAACTCAGTATTTTCTTTTAATGTATGGTTTGTTAGACCATCCGGCCAAGCTGTCCTAGATAAACGTATCCTCATGATCATAGTTCTAATCTCCTCCTGATCCACATCTATAGACCATTCCCCCACCCCCATGTGTTTGCACTGAACCATTTTGTCACCCGCCTCAAAGAGTTTGGTGTAGAAGTCAAGCCACTATCTTCCGTAGCGGTGGCAGCCTAATGCCATTCGCCTCCCCCCCTCACTGCACACCCACCACCCCTCCATTCTGTAGCCCCAGTGTTGTGTCGGTCGGCACCTCCCCCCTCGCCCGTTCCCCCCCCCCACCCTTTCTCCCGTGCCGGCCTTCATTCCTCCCCCTTCCCCGCGCAAGCAATAATAGGCGGAGACAATTGTACGATTGGAAGTGTTAATGCCACAGCAGCTTTATTTTTGCATAAAGTCTTGGAGTTATCTTACATACGATCCGTAATTCACCACACCACAGGTTCTTCTACTCCGTGTGAGGTTACCTAGGGTCGCCCCCCTCCCCGTCGGCGTCAAGCGGACGCCTCCGGGGTACCCCGGCCCTGACTATCTTCTCTCTACCCCGTGTTCATCTGTCGCTGATTGCCATTTGCCCCCATCCGTATTGTGTAGTTCACCTCTTAACTTTGGTCCATAGACCCAGAATGCAGCTCTGCCCGCCCCCTCCCCTCTCTGCGTCCCCCAGGTCCCCTTCTATCTACCGCAGGCCGCCCCTTGGCGCCTGGCGACTGGCAAATTCCTATACAGACACCACCGACAGTGTCCCAATGTCTCATACATACACCGGGCCGGCCCCGACCTCCGGTGCCGACCCACCACTTTCTCCCTGCCTAAAAGGTCATCATCCTGCGATGTCCATATGCACTAGTGTCCCCTGCTATTGAGACTCACCGTCCCACCTTCTACTCTAGCACAGCCTCTACTTGAGGCCCTCATCCCCCAATTCCTTCCCCCCCGGAGGGCTTCCCCTTGTATACCTTTGTTGTATTTTGAGCTTCGTTCTTTTGACCCCCCCGGCCCTCTCTTTTGGGTTTGGAATGGTTTCCAAGACCCCTATCTCCCTCCCCTTTTTCCCAGGGCCTCCCCTGAGTCTAGTACTCCTGGGGCACCGTAAGATCTAATCTGTTGGCTGTGCATTCCCCTATGGGCCTGACAGCGCTTTGCTACAGGGATCGCAATGTAACTCCTCCAAGACTCTCTGCGGGCTGCCGGCGGCAGAGAGTTCCCCCATTCTCCCTTCCCGCCTCTCCTACCCTCCCCAGTTGATCTCCTGCTCAACCCCACCACCCCCCATGCCTCTCCCCCCCCCCCATTACCCGTGCCCCCACCTTGGCCGCCCTTATGTGCAACCCACCTTCCTTAGCCCTTCTATCCATTCCAGGCACATCAGTGCTGTCCCCACTTCCGAAACGTACCCTAGCGTGTCAATGTTTATGGGAGGGGGGATGCACAGGGAGGAATCGGCCCCCCTTGACCCCCCAGCCCCCCTTGTGGACAATCCCCTTGTTGAAATCCCTCCGCTGCATTGCGCTTTACCCTTAAAACCAAACATAATATCCACCTGAAACATTGACTGGCCCCACACTGGTGTTTGACCCCTTTAGCGAGAGCGGATGCTGCCCTTTTACAGAGCACATATTACATGCAATATCCCCCAACCGTAATTGGTACGACATTAACCAACCTGCATACTACTGTGTCTGTTTCCAATATTCATCATTTATACCTGCGCACCTCGTGTCTTTTTCGCTAACACACACCGTGGAAGGAAAAGCCACCTTAGAAAGAAATGCATAAACTTACCGCAGGTTGCCCCGCTACACCCAATGATGGGCAACTTGCTGGCTAACACTGCCGAACCCCAATCCAGTGCTCAGATTAAACTAATCCAAAACCTATAGAACGGGCTGGCCTTGCCGGGCTGTTGATCAAAACCAGCAGAGGGAATCAAGAGCAGGTGGCACCTGATATGATAGGTTATTTATAACGTGTGTAATACCCAGGGTTACCAAGCGCAGACCTATGCAGCATTTGTGGTCCCCAACACGTCAACCTGCATCATAGTATGGGAGCCAGCTTGACCTCCTATCCCCACACGACTGCCATGCTTGTGCCCTCGGCACGCCATGCCTGCGCCCTCGGCACTCCATCCTGTGTCGCCGCATGGAGGCGTGCCCAACCACTTATCGGACACCTGCCATCTTGTGCCCCCTACACGCCAAGCTGTTTTGTATCTTGCGGGCTTGCCAACTCCTTTTCCAAAACCATTGCAATATGTGCGCCCCATCCCATCATCCTGCCCCCTTCGCCTGGAGGTCTGCACCACATCTGTCCCATTACCGCCCCAACCATATTAGCACCATGTTTCCTGTGACCCAACCCTTTCTCTGTTACCTAGCAACGTTACCTTCATCAGCCACGGCGTTCAAAAAACATTACCCATTGTCGCAACAATTTCCCACAGCCTGATCCCCTCCACTCCTGCCAACATCTCACTCGCCCGATCCCATGCTGCCCCCTGCCGCATTGTAGCTAAGTCCCCCAGCGAGCAGCTATAACCAACTCCTTGTCCGCTTCCCAGTGGTTTCCCCTCAATCAATCCATAAACATGCCTATGAGATTCCGAACCTTGCATCAGAACTCGGGTCTCCCGCCTTCAAGGCTCAGCACTTACCACCTGGACCACTGGTGTCTGTGCCAATGGCGAATACGAGATTATAAACGTTCACCCACACCAGGGGTTTAGTACAACATACACAGTTCCACCTCCGCCGTATTTCCTGCCATGACCCAAGAGCTGAGTAGCTCAGTGCCATGAACACAGCCCTCATATTCACTTCCCTTGAGCAATAACTGTGATATTACCCCTATTTCATAACTTTGCAATCCTTATACAGGGCAATTCGAGTGCATTCCCCAACTATCATGACAACCGAGTTTTGAAACCTGTGTCCTCCACAACCAACAATTTAGCCTGTGCCTCGATGGGACTAACCAGCACATGTACTGCTCCCCACACTGGATGCAGAACACCATAACCGTCTACTGCAGGCGTCAGCCACGGCAAGGGATCCCTGAATCCCGGACGTGAAACACCGGACGGCTAACCAGCCCGCAAATCGACCTGGCCGCACAACACCCCCTTCCTTGCATTTACAGCATATACAATGTACTAGATGACTGATCTACAAACATACAGATGGCTGCACAAACTCGTGGTAGCACTTGTTCCTTCTGAAATGGGTGCACTTTTTAGATCCTTTCAAGACTTCACAATAAAGTAAACTTAGCAAGGCCTTCGAAATGCTGGACACCGACGCATAGCGTAATTTCCATACCAATTGAGGCAGTTCATTCCACTAGGCTGGGAGGGGGAGCAGGATGAACTCGGTGTTCTAAGATCACCGCATGCATTGCATTCACTAGCCTACCACCCATGTGACGCATATCACATGACATGGCATCCCACCCCCGTAGGGAGCGCCAAATTCCCAACATTGCACTGGCACCATCCAAAATAATTCTTAGCCACTAAAACATTTCATCCTCCCCGCCAAGTCACCCTCCCAAAGCGTTTAAATAATGCAATAAAAGTTGCCCCTTCTTAGAACTGAACTACGTCATCCAGGATGCAACAGTGAACTACCCAGCAAGTGCCTGATCAATATCCACCCGACCAAGGTGAAAGCGCATATTCATTCCGCGCCACTACATCTGTCCTGACCGTTACCCGCAACAATGCATGCTTGGATCCCCACTTTAGAAATGCAATACTTCAACCAACGCAGCGCTTAGACCACATAATTCCAAATTACCAGTCATGCTGGCCGCTCCATTACTTTTCGTGAATCAAATTAAACACCCTGCCGAATACATTCAATGCGAAAATTAAACTCTCAGGACCGCATTGCGTTCACCTAGATCACCCACGCTAACCTCAATGCATTGCCACATGTGAGTTCTCTACATACCCGCACCAAAGCCGTCTATGATTTGAAGCAAAATTATTATGCTTAAGTGTTTCCTTGCACAACGCATGGAGACACGGCTCAGAAACTGCTTGCCACTTCTCAATGAGCCACAGAAAGAAAGCACATTCGAGAATGGTTTGCCCGATGCTGCAGATTTTGGCATACCTTGAATTGTATTTACTTTAAAAGTTCACAACGCTAGGGGTAAAAGAATTGAAGCGGACGTACATCCCAAGTCATTGGTATTGGTACATTGACCGAACATCACAAATCATTATTCCCGACATCCCCCCACCCAAGTGCCCGGAGTGCCTACCAGACAGTGCCTGCAGATGCTGCACTGTACGCTATGCAAACATTAAACTGGCAGTGGCCAATGTCCCTGAATTCCTTCTGGTTAGCCTCCCCCATCCCTTCCCAGAGACCCGTGTCCCAAACCACCTTAGAGCTCGTCGGGTGCTAATGATCCCTTTCATCTCTTCAAAGGTTACCATGGAACGCATCGACGCCGGAACCCTTCCTCGACTGGAACTTGCACGAACAAAGGAGCACTCCCCAACCACATTAATTTGTTGTTGCAATCCGCAACAAAAGGAGCAGCTCCTGGTACCACACCATCGCAGGCGGATGGGCTGCTGTCCATGTAAACGGCATTTTATCTGGTAACGTGCCGCTGCACATGTTTAGCCCATCAGTCATAACCGTTCCCTCCCCGCTTAAACAGCGGCCATTGTTTCCTCTCTTATCCCTCAGCTATATTTACACGCAATTGCTCTCCCCCGTGATACATGCTGACGGCTGCCTTCTATTGCCATTCGTATTGTATTGGTGCGCTCTCAGCCCGACCCCCGCCACTGTGCCAAACACCCCATTCCCGAAACCGCGGCACGGTGTCCCCTGTTCCTTACCTAACGGGCCGTCAGACACGATGACCTACACCGAAACCGAAGAACGAAGAAATGAATTAAAGAAGGAACTAATCAAAAGATAGAAAAGAGAAACAGAGTAGAAATACAGCAAACGGTGGGGGAGGTTTACATGCGTGTGTGTAGGGGCGCGTGCAAGTAGAAGACACTCTTATTTAGTGTAAGGGAACATTTTCCAGTGCATTTGAATAAGCTAACAACTATTTTTATATTCTTTAATCTTGCAGATTGCCCTAAAAGGTGTGACTAGTTTTCGTAACTTTGCTCTGCTGTCGAAATGTTAGATTTCTGCACTGCCATCTAAATGGGATGCTTTGATACGATAGGTTATTTATAACGCACTTAATACCCAGGGGCGGAACCGGAGATCGTACCTGCGTTGCTCCGCATCCTCTTCCATCCCAGGCGAGCGCGTTGCCACTGAGCTATCCTCCCTTTGGCTCGTCTTTCACTAATGGCACAAACCAAGTATGATCCATTTGAACCAAAGCCAATAAACCAAATGTGAAAAGGCGCAAACACACTGCGCACGCGATATAAACGTGCATGTCACCGCGGGGTTCTGCAGCCTCATAAAACGCTCACTTCAAACCCCCTTGAGTCGCCCTGACGTTGCATGGCAAGCCATCATTTATCCTGGACATGGTTTTATTCGAATGCATTTCTATTTGCACACACAACCCCTGCGGAGAGAATCCAGGAAATGGAAAATCAGCAGTTGAAACCGATTAGCTGCCTGTAACACGCCGTGTATACAGCTGGCCTAACAGCCATTTTATTTATAGGCCGGGGCCCCCGAGGCATCCTCGACGCTCCTTTAAAAGGGATTAAATGTGGGCAACATGTACTTAATCTAACAGAGACATAGAAATGCCCGCGCAACTCGTGGGCTGGGCCAGGCGCGCTTCTCATCTGCAGCTACTTAGCGCCGTCCCATGGACGAGGGCCCTAAACGCGGTCCCCGGCGCCTTTGTCAGGACGCCCCTGGATTCGGAGATTGCCTAATCGCCGCCGCAGCCGGTAAATACCTGTTCCTTACCTAACGGGCCGTCAGACACGATGACCTACACCCGAAACCGGCACAGTTTGTCCCGCCCGCTCAATCCTCTCACTATCCCTGACGTACCGCCCCGCAGCTCTTTCTTCGCCATCATTGGAACAGTTCTTTCGTCGCTCCGGCACCTCCTTCGCTCCATGCACCAACCCCGCAGTTCCTTTGCTCCACCAGATGCTCCCGAACTCCTCGGCTGACTTCTGCTACTCGCAACACAAAGTCTGCTGACGGCAGGCGGGCGTCCCACTGCAAACGAAAACCTCCTTGAAAACGAAAACCTCCTCGGTGGGTAACGGGCGTCCTCTGCAGCAGCTGGAGAAAAACTTCTTCAGGTCCCAACAAGTGGAGGGGGACAGGAAACCGGAGGAAGAGATCGTTCCCGCGACGATCCTTGCCCTTTTGTAGGGTCTCCCCCCCCCCCCCCCGGCTTCCTGTCCCCCCCCCGGCCACCCCCCTCCCCCCAATCACTCCCCGGGTACCCCAGCCACTTCCGGGCGGCCCCTCCCTCCCTCCCCCCCCCCCCCTATGAGCGTGAGTTACCCCCTCCCCCCCTGCGCCTCCCGTAAGCCTCCGGAGGGCGGAGACTGGGGGGGGGGTCTCTGGCCCGGCAACCCCCACTAAGGGGCGGCGCCTGCCATGCTGCGTCCCGCGCGCATTCGCCCGCCGATACCTGGTTGATCACGAGAACAGGTTGTAGACTTCCCACATTATTCAGCATACCCTATACATTCCTTGTATTGCATTTACAAACGGCTCGCAACATCTGATCTGCATCCTGTTGCATTCTTGTCGATTTGAATGCTAGGAGCCAATTTCAATATTTTTATATATATATTTGTGTGCCAGGCTCATTTACTTTAATTTCCTCATATCCGATCTTCACTCCCTCTTTGCCGCCCTTACCTCTTTGCTAATAGGTTTGGGCAGGGATAAAATTAGGTCTACTGAAGGAACCCGTTTTTCCCTATAGTCCCTCAGGATCCAACCGTATTCCTTTCGATTCGGGTTGTCCGACACAAACTGTTCAAAGCATGTCATTATCTTCGTAACTTCTGACGGTTTGATTCGGAGCCTATTCCGGCCCCCTGTTACCTCCACCTGGTTAGTTATAGCTGCCGGTGCCCTGTCATTCTCCACGTCATTTCTACCAAGTTATGGTCGCTTGACGGCTATGACCTCAAAGTTCTCTATTGCAGAGGTGACAGAGCTTGAGACAAAAAATTGTCTAGGCAAGCCTGTGAGCCCCCTCTACTCCAGGTGGCTGCCCCCCAGAATATCTCCTCTGGTCTACCCATTCAACATAACTAGGTTGCTGGCCCTTGTTTCATTTAGCCATAGCAACTCTACTTCCCCCAACATTGTTTCACCAATCACCAGGCCCTGTAAATTCAGGAAATGTAGATTAAAATCTCCAAAAACAATTGAGGATTAATTCCTACTATAAGCACTCATCCATTATTGACGCAACCAATTCAACAAAACTCTGATCGGAGTTCATATTTGGGCTCCAGTACAGATTTATAAGAACGACATTCATCTTGTTATGCCCCGGGTTCTGTCATTCTAATTGTATCACCTGGACATATGGGATAGGATAAGAGACTTCAACAACCTTTAAAGCCTTGTCTGTTTTGACCAGCATCAGTAGGCCAGAATAGGGTCTACTTCGCTAGCCCTTAATAGCCTCATTTAAGAAAACAGTATAGCCATCACAAATCTGTTTAGTTCTCAACCAAGTCTCCTGCAGGCATGTAAGGTCAAAGCGCTCCAGGCCCAATTTCTCATTTGTAAATAGGTCAGCAAAGCCTCTAGTGTTCCACGAGCCAACCAAGAGGCCCTCTTTTCCATCCATTATCTGTCTCTAATGATTCCTTGGTTCAATCAGCGCTGCAGCCAACCCTTCCCAGCTTTGCCGATTTCCCCCATCCAACAGGGGCATCTGCCCCGTTGTCGAGGGGTGCACCCTAGCTGCTACATTTTCGATCGTAACCGAAAATTATTCGAGGGGTAGTGGTTTGGTTACTTGCCCCTCCCTCTCCAAACCTACATGGGAATTCAGCATAGGGAATTTCCTGTGTTGAAAGTTGGTTTTTTTTGGGGCTGGATTCATCCGTTCAATATGGCTCACCTTTGGGTCCATAAAATAACTCTGCTCCAAGCCCAGCAGGGGCAGATGGTTACTCAGTTCCAACACCATTGATTTTACCAATGCAGATGTTAGATGCAGAATTACCCAGTCCGTACGTTCCTCATTCACGAACAGGACGTTCCGAATGTCGTCTGAGGTGATAGTTCTCAATTTAGGGATTTGATGTAACAGGATCATCACATTCCGTCGATTTAGACTTAAATCATCATCCGCAGGTGTCAGACGCTCCAAATACACTCGATTAACGTACCTCTATTACTTCAGCAAAATATCTCGTCAGCACGAACAGCGGTTTATCACACTCGGGGAGGTCCCTCTCGATCCCTGCCACTTTAACCCTGGGGCCTTCCCCATGATCTTTAGCTATCGAAGCCCCCTTTGGTTCGACTTGACTCTTGATCATCAGCTGGACAGCCGTTGCACCTTTCTGTGCAAGCATCGTCTTGTCCTCCAGGGCCTTGAACAGGGGATTAGTGGGACCATTATTTGACAATCTTCCAAATCGTTGATCATCTAATAGCGGGCCGAAAGATGTTCCATTTGTGATCTTGGAGACCTAACGGTCTATTTACACAAAGTCCAGTCATCTGGCTCCGCCCCAGTATTAATTATCTCCATTAAGTCACTCAAGCATGTGTCAGACATCGATTCTGATACAACACCTCACTGTATTTGCTGTACGTTGGTGTCCGTTGGTATTGGTTTTGGTATTGGTTTTGGATCTTCCGTTCGCTGTTGTGTATTGGCTTCCCAGCACACATTTTCTTTTGTGCGTTTAGAATTTGGTGCTGTGGAAATGGGAGGTGGCGTTCTTAAATTCCTCATAAATTTGCCATTTAACTTGAATTTCTACCCGATTTTCATGTTTTTCTGATATTTATTTTTCCCTTGATTCAAATTCAGCCCCCCACCCTCCGGACAACCCTGATGATGCAGGGTTTTGACAATCACAATCACCTTCCTACTAGGTCATGAATTAGACCATTCGGAGCATGCAAGTGTAGTAACCGAAATGAAGGGGGAGGAGGAGAAGGGCAGGATGGGGAGGAAGGGTAATGCTCAGAGGAGAGAGAGAAGGAAAACAAAGTGCAAGTGAACAGACTTGAGGAGAGTGTGCACAAGGGGGTGCTTGAGGAGAGGTGGGAAGGAGCACAGTGGAAGGAGTGATCGCAGAGTCCCCCAAGGCTGGAGCTACGGAGGCAATGTTGAAAGTTCAGAAGGAGCAGGGGGTCACCTGTTAGAAGAGAACTCACAGAGCAGGGCCGTCCAGCGACCTCGCCAGGTGATGTGGGAGAGAAAGAGAGTAGGAGGGAAGGGGGGGGGCAAGCGAGGCTAGAGAGTGGGTGAGGAAGAAGCACAAAGCAACTTCCACACAGCGGCAATGCAACCATCTAGAAACACGAGCCCAGGATAAGCGAAAAGCCTAAGTTCCAACATATAGCGGAAACGTAAAAACACCTACCTAGGAATTTCCTGGAAAGGGGGAAACGCATAGGTTTCAAAATACACCAGGAGAAGCAAAAGCACCAACATATATGGATTCCAGAGTAATATGACAGAGGTTTGAATACATTGTTTTATTATTATTTGCAATATGATCATACAGTCTTGACTTTTTTCATGTCCCAGTATATGTACATTTGTTAGAATATCGTTCGTTTATAATGTGATGAAAACATTCTTATGAGGATCTCTGCCATGTTTTATAGTTGCATGTGGTAATGGCAATGTGTCTATTGAAACGAAGGAGCTTTTACGTTCATGAGTTGGACTACAAAATGTGTCAGTCGTTTCTGCATTCAACCCTCGTATTAAAGATTTGCAGGCATCTGTCTCCTGAAGATGGACGAGCACACGCCCTCGATTGAAAATCCACATCTAGTGTATGGGTTACACAGATGTGTGTCATATAAAATGGCCTCCTCCTGATTTTCTGAAACTGTTGCTGTCTGGGGACTCATTTTTTAGAAAAAGCACATATTGCACGGCGTGGATGCCAACATGTGCACTGCAGTACGTGCCATGTAATTCTCTTTTTTTGCACTATGAAGTGGACAGAATGGATGGAAATCGGACAGACCAGTGTTGATGTTCATTCTTTGCACACCCATGTAAATGCCGCCGCCAAGTAGGCATGCTATGAAGCCCTTCGGCAGTGCTGAAAGCTGAAGGAATCCTATGCATTAGCACCAGCATCAAAATCAAAAGTCAACCAGAGTGCCAAACACTGTGCATGCCTGGGTTCACAGCCAGGCTTGGTTTCCTCTCTGCGGATTGGAAAATGAGTTCTGTAGTGTGTTAATCAGCACGGGCCATAACAGCCTTCCATACTGTTGGTGATAGTGATGAATACTGTGCTCCTACATTCAGTAAAATTAAATGATGCACTTAGTTGATATTAAACGTCTAATGATTGCAAAGCTCTAGCTATTGACTTGTGTTGAACCTTCATGGCTCTTAGGTGCCATGTGAAAGATCCTCAGCGTGTTCAAGAATTGTGAATAGTGTCACTGCAGAAAGTTTTATTCTCTATTCTTGTGTAATTACGTTTTACAGATCAACCCTCGGGCCTTGTTGTTTGGCCACACGTCTTCGATTACATGTATATCCAAAGCCTGTGCCGCCAGTGACAAACAATATGTTGTCAGTGCTTCTGAAATTGGGTAAGTCTACCGCTATGTTTTTACTTTGAGACTCAGTTCTGTAAGGCTTAAACAGTATTAATTGGTGAGAACCATTGAGACATGTCGGGAGCTAGAAGCAGAGGTCTAATTGGGAGGGGTGAGCTAGGCAGTTCATAAGATTGCTACCTTTACCCATAGCATTGCTTCAGGATGCTCACCAATGCACACCAATCTGCTCGTTTGAGCACTGATCTTTTATACACCAGGCAAAAATGCCTCCTAGCGTTTCTTCATTCTTTCATTAATAATCTGGAAGTCGGTGGAGAGAGTTTAACCCACGTGTAATCTGATCTCATGTCCAATTTAACAAAATCCTTGGCCTTCATCGTTAACAGTAGCCTCTCCTTCCCAAAGAACCTAGCCAAAAAGGTGTAAACTGGAATGCTACCGATTTGCTCATTCCACAAAATCGTACGTTTCATTCCCCTGCATGACATCCGCAGGGTGGTGCAAGCCACGGTGATCTCGCACATCGGGGGCAATGCCTCCTTACTAGGCTTCCAGCCACACACCTATCCTCTCTCCCCTCTGCCTCCATAAGGCAGCAGCTCGCCTCATTACAGGTGCATGCAAATCCGACTAAATCTCTACTACTCTGCGCAAGCTTTACTGGCTCCCTGTCGCAGCTAGGATCGTATTTAAAGTGCATGCATCACATACAAAGGGGTCATAGGTCATGAATGTACCATCAACATACTTGGCGCTGAACACCTGGTGCCACTCGCGCCTCACCCTGCAATAAGTGGTGTCTATGCTAGTCCATAGAAGGAAGACTCGCAAGCAGCCATGGCCAACCATGTGGAACTCTGTCCCGGCTCAAAATGCCCTCACGCCATCCTCCACTTCCCAATACACTAAAAAAGTGTCCACTTCACCAATACCTACTGAATGAGTACCATCTCTGCTCTCCCTTCCACTATTAGCACTAATCCTACTATATCTATCAGTATTGCACCATTCACCATGTGCAACATTCTAGATTTTAAACAAAATCAACGATTATATTGTAGCATTCGGATGAGTCTAATAAGCCCAGAAGTGTAACATTACTTATTACATACTTGGTTTTAATCACAAAATTCTCCCTTCATTGTTTTGTTCACAATAAAAGGTGCCTCAATAGGATCTCTGTGCAAACATCACACAGTTAAAAAATATCATTACAAAGTGACCTTGGTTAATGTCATATAGCTATCGTGCAAACTCTTGTCTCAGTTTTTAGTTACTCATTAAATAATGTCCCACATTTCTCAATAACGCACAAACTCTTATTCTATAATCCAAATATCAAAATAATGTTCACATCTCAGTCACATTGTAAAAAACTCACAATGACTCTGTGCCAACATGTGAATCGACCTTCCTATTAGGTCTTTTTCAAGACTGAGCTTATATAAGTACAATTTATGAACGCTCAATTGCCTAATTGCAGTATATGAGCTGTTTAAGTTCCCGACATCATGAATGCCTGCAGAAAAATAAAGTATAATTTAAAATCTGTCAATTAAGGTTCCAACTAGATTGATCACAAGGCCACTTTAAACTGTGGTTATTCCGTCACCAAATTGTTTGTTAGTATTTATGCTTCCCCTAAGTGATGAGTTATATTTAATATCCACACCGTTTAACTATATGCCAATTCGCATTCAGGCCTAACCAGCTACTGATCTGATAACCCTAAATAGTTATTTTGCTATTTTCCTTTGTATTATCTACAGTATCCTAAGTAATTAAGATTGAATTATTAAACCCAACTTTTAAAGATGGATAAAAACACTCACCATAACCAGGTGAATGGGACCATTAAACAGGAATTGCCCTGTATAGCCAAGCACGTATTTACTCAATAATGTTGGCTAAAAAAACCTTTTTAAATCTGGCAATGTAAATACTAAATGCATTGGACTCTGAATTATTTGCTTCACAATGTTCTACTAACTTAATACCTAACCGCACAATCAGTGATGTGATGCATGACTATCACTAGGACTAACTGCACAGAGTATCGGGACGGACCACATGCAAATTGGCATATCGTTAGAACTATAATGGAAATTAGACATAATTCATCACTTTGGGGGAAGCGCATATACTACCACACAGTCTGCATACAGAATAACCACCGTTTAAAGTGGCCTTGTGATCAATCTAGTTGGAACATCAATTGAGATATTTAAAGTTCTACTTTTTTTTTCTGCAGGTATACATGTCGTCGGAAACGTATACAGCTCATATATTGAAATTGGGCAATTGAGCTGTCGTGAATTGTACTTATATAGGCCCAGCCTTGAAAAAGACAGGAAGGTCGAAACACGTGTTTGCACAGGGGCATTGTGTGTTTTTTTTTTCCAATGTGACTGAACTGTGAACATTATTTTGAGATCAGGTATTTGGATTATATGATAAGAGTTTGAGCATTTGTCATGCACCCAGGATCGTGGAAGTTGTGGCAAAGATGGAAGACAGGCTGTCGCCATTAGTTGTTCCGTCGCATACTCAGACGCAACAAACGCGCGGTCTAGTCTTTCTGGGAATGGTGCCGCCGGAGGTTCTGAGACACTCCCCTTCCGGCGGCCCATTACATTGCAACTGCAGTGTGTATGCTAACTGCTACGCCAACGCTCAGTGAATTTCATCTCGTTCCACACGCGAACACTTTCTTTCCTTCCGCGCCTCACTCTCTGGCTCCTCTCTGCAGTTTCTTCTGCTTAAGCGCTCCTCGCGGCATTCTTTTTCTGTTTACTCTGTTTCAGCACTCCATGCCTCTTCAAGCCTACTAGGTCTGCTTGCTGTTAGGACCTACCTTCTCTTGTGCTGCTTACGCTTGCCAACGGAGTTCATGCTCTGGATTCCCCTGCCACACCGGAGATCTCAAGGCGGGGTCTCCACCTAGCCTTCTTTCTTCTGTTCCGGAGGGGCGCTTCCAAACCACCGTCCCTGCTGCATACAATCTCTTGGGGTTTTTAGTGCTGATTGGCTTTTTCCCCATCCGGCTAGCCTGGAAGGGGATGGGGGGTCACGTTACAGTCAAAGAAAGACCGTAAACGTGGCTTCCTTCGGAGGTAGACCACTGCTCCTAAAAAAAACAAGAGATTTCAACACCCGGAGAAGATCTTTGAAGGAAGAATTCAACACAGAATCATCTGACACAGGTGAGGAGGGAGAACTGAAGCATTATTGAGGAACATGTGGGACATTTGTAATGAAACTGCAACTAAACATTGAGTGAAGAGTTTGTACATCAATTAGACTGTATGAGAGCTATGTGACATTAACCAAGGTCACTTTTGTAATGATATTTTTTGTAAAGTATGTTTATTGGCATTTTCAGATGAAACCCCTCCCCCCTCCCCACCTACCCTTCCCCCTAACCCCAGGCAGGGTTGTGTTACCATATTTTCCACATCACAGGCCATCAATAAAGCCTTATTCAATTCACATAATATTCAATATTCTTAAGTTGCGAGGGCACCACTGCCGCACATAGTCCCCTTTGCGAAAATCCAAAACCATTTCATAGTGTCTTTGGAATCTCAGAATTTCCCCTTTGCAGGTTACAAGTCATCCACTCCATTGCCATAAACCCCCACAGTTTAAACAACTATTACTTTATCGTGGGTGGCCGCTTCGGTTTCCAGCAATACGCGATCACCAGCCATGCCGCATTACCTTTAACATAAATGCTTTGCTATGTGCCCTAGTGGACAGGCAGATCTCTGGGTCAAACAAACCGCACATCCATTCCCTAGGTGTCTAATTCACATCACAGGGTTACTATTGTCTTTATCTGGGCTGTGACCTCTTCCCAAAATTTCCTCAAGTTCGACCACTCCCACCAGATATATTTCAGATCCCCTTTCATGCCACATCCCCTTCAGCACTCTTACATAGTTTTATGCAATCTCTCCGTGTTATAGTGCCATGGACCAATATTTCATACCACGCTTCCCTCACCATGATGGAGCTTGCCAGTTTGGGGATATTCGGCCCATAGATGTTCCCAGTGCTCCTTTGGGTGGTCCATCCCCAATGTCTTTTCCCACCTGTGCATGCATCCCCAAACCTGTCCCGACTCCCCTTCCATCAAATTCGAATATAGTTTCGACATTATTTGTCTGTTGCCAGTGTGTTATAATATATTTTTCAAACACCATAAGCTCTCCCCTGAACTGGCTAGCCAATGTCTCTCCATTTTATTTTTTTTAACAACTTTATTTCGGAAGCAGCAAATGTGGACAATTAAGCACATGAGACAACCTGTCCCTTACATAACATGGTATCAATTATCCAATCCATTTACCCGCAACTGTCCCATTTCCGGTTGCCCCCGTAAATCTGGAGTTCCGGGGGCCATTTCCGCAGATGAGTGGGGCGTGGGCCTCTAGGTTCTCAGGAATTTCATTGGCTGCTGCGATTGAAAAGTTAGAGCCGGGAACCGGCTATGGTACTCCAGTACCGGGGCCCAGCAATCCAATGAAGCAGTGTAAAGCTCCCTCCTTGGCCGCAGTCACTTTCTCAGCCACCAGGATCTTCCACACTTTTATCCACCATAGGGGTACCAAAGGTCCTTCCTGTGTTTTCCATTTACGGGCCACTGTTATTTTGGCTGCCAGAAGCAACTTCATAAGCAATTTGTTGGTGCTACTCCCAGGAGGATCATCTCCAGGTCCATTGGGAGTCTACGGTGAGTTATGTCCTCGATAATCTGTGTGATTTATTTTAAGTTTCTTCTCCCAAAAAGCCTGCGCCGTGGGGCATGCCCACCACATGTGGAAGAAAGTCCCCCGTGCTCCACATCGCCTCCAGCAGGTCGGGTCTACAGATGTCTGGATGTCTGGAAGTGGTGCAGGCGATCCAGGGAATAATACCAGCGGTGGAAGAGTTTCAATGTGCACTTCTTGTTGGTGATACATTGATCCTTGTCCATATATCCACCCATGTTTGGTCCTCGGTGGGGTGCCCTAGGTCCTCCTCCCACCTGGCCATATATAGTGGTTTGGTCGTCACCATGTCCCCCTGTAGGAGTCTGTACAGCTTAGTTATCAGCCCCCGTCGCGGGCCCTCCTTCATAGCATGCTCTAGGGAGTGGAGGTCCCTCGTGGCCCCCTGATGGACCGTCGGCTGTGAGATCCAGTGTCTGATCTGGGCGAATGTAAATCTCTCATTTTCTGCCAACTGGAAGCAAATCTTGCATTCCTCAAAGCGGAGAGGGGTGCCGTTGTCATAGATCTCTGAGAGGGTCCGTAGGCCCCTTTTGGACCATCTGCTAAAATTTGTTATGTCCATTCTGGGTGAAAAGTCTGGGTTCCGGACGATTGGAGAGCAGGGGCCCAGACCCCTAGGTAGCTTCTTCCTGCACCATGCACCTAAAGTGGCTTTGGTGGATGATGGGATCGTCGGCCAACAGCTGCAGGTTATGACCAGGATGTGGAGCAAGGAGTTCAATTGGAGAGGACACTTAGCCTGTTCAATGCGGGTCCATTTTGGGGGGTTTGCCTGTTCCGCCGAGGCCGTAGCGTTTGAGAGTTGGGCTGCTATGAAGTAGTATATAAGGTTGGGGAGGCCCAGGCCTCCCCATTTGGCTGCTCACGTCATGACCCTGCGCAGGATTCTGGCTTTTCTCCCTTTCCAAACAAATTTTGAGAGTTTCTTCTGTAGCTGCTCCAGGGGTTGTTTCGGGAGAGGAACCAGCAGGGTCGAGCTGAGGTATAGAAGTCTGGGTAGAAGGTTAATTTTACATGCTGTGACGCTGCCAAGCAACCAGATTTCCTGTCCCTCCCAGCGTTTCAGGTTGGCTTCCAGTTCCTTGAACAAAGGGGGAAAAAGTGCTGCGTATAGCTGTTTCAGGTCTGCTGTAATGCGTATCCCTAGGTAGAATGAGGACGTAGTGTTCCATTTCAGTGGGCATTGTAATTGGAGAGCTGCAGTGTCGTCTGTGCTCAGATTTATCCCCAGTGCCTCCGATTAAGAGTGGTTTACTTTAAACCCTGCCACTTGTTCGAAGGCTTTCAGTTCTGCCTAGGCGGCAGGGAGAGTGGATTGACAGTTAGTGATGGAGATCATTACGTCATCAGCGTAAAGGGAGATCTTAAATTGTTCACCGTCTATGTTCATCCCAGCTGTCCTGTTATCCAAGCGAATCTGAGGGTGAAGATCAATGGAGAGCGTGGGCATCGTCTCGCATGACAAGGGGATCAGCACTGAGCGTTTTTGATTTATTCTCACTGATGTTTTTGGGGCTTGATAGTTAGCTAGCAGCATCTTGCGGAATGAGGGCCCAAACCGAAAGGCTTCCAGCGTGAGGCGCATACAGTTCCAGTCCACTTATCAAAAATGTTGTAGCATCTAAGGTTAGGACTGCTAGCTCCTGTTGACTTTGGGTGGCTACTTCTATAAGGTTGAGGGCCCAACGGATATTGTCCCCTGTGCTTCTGCCTCTAATAAAGCCTTTTTGATCTGGGTCGGTGATGGATGGCAGGACCACTGCTAGCCGGTTCGCCAGCACTTTGGAGTAGACATTCGTGTCCACATTAATGAGGGAAATAGGTTTGTACGATGTGCAGTCTTGGGCTTCAGGAGTAGGATTGTGATGGATTCTTGCATGGAGGGCGTTAGTGTGCCTGTGTCTCGGAAGGAGTTGGACAGTTCGGTCATGGGGCCCTGGACAAGGGGACAGAAGAGTTTGAAGAATTTAGGCGAAAAGCCGTCGGGTCCTGAGGCCCTGGGTTTCAGGTTTTTGAGTACCTCCTCGATCTCTTCAGCAGCGATGGGGGGCCTCCAACGATGGCCTGTCTGTCTCCGACAGGTGTGGGAGATTGGCATGTGTTATGAATTGCTCCTGCTGCGCTCTCAGCCGGAGGTAGGCGGTTAACGTGTTGGTTAGGTGGGCTGTTGCTATCTATAGTTTCGATTCTTCCCCATACAGGATCCTGCCCTCCGATCCCTTTAAGACAGTGATGTAATTCGTCGGCGGGCTCTGGCTAATTTGCTAACCACGAATCTGTTGGTTTGTTGCCATTCACATAAAAGCTTTGTTTTGTTCTGATCAAGTCCTGAGCAGTGTCCTCCAGTTTCGCACGGACCAATCTCAAGAGTTTTGCTGCTTTAGGCGACCACCCCTTCTTGTGAAGTGACTCTGCTTTCCAGCTGCTCCTTTATCCCAGGGTGTCTTCTACGATATGCTGCTGCCTGAGCTATTAATTCTCCTCTGATCACCGCCTTCATGGCTTCCCATCTCGTCGACGTGGAATTAAGGTCTAGCGGATTCTCTTTGAAGTAGTTAGGTATCACTTTGGTTATGGAGTCTCGCACCAAAATAGCGTGTAGCACTGGTTTGTAGAGCGCCCATCAAGGCTTTTCCAGGGTGTCCGGGACGAAGATCCGGGCAGTCAACAGGATTGGACCATGATCGGACAGGATCCTTGTGCCGATCTCTACGTCATCTGTGAACGATAACAGTTGTGGACTTGCTAGTATCGGATCTATTCGGAACGAGGAGCGGTGGACGTGTGAAAATGAGAAGTCTGCTATTTCGGGATGGAGAACCCTCCAGGTGTCCATGACCCCCGAGGTTTTGACTAGGTGGCAGAGGACCAGTGCAATTTTGTAATCCCTTGGTGCTGGAGGGCCGGATTTGTCTATCAAAGGGTTTGGGACCCCATTAAAGTCACCTTCTATAACTACTTGCCCCTCTATGAAGTGGAGGAGCATTGATTCCAGATCAAGAAAGGTTTCCTGGACCTCATTTGGGGCGTAGATGGCTATTAGCATGTGTGGTTGATTACATAGGTCACCCTTTATTGCAATATATCTGCCGTCTGGGCTCCAAAGGATTTCCTTTTCCCTGAAGGGTGTTCCCCTCGCTAGCAGAATCGCTGTGCCCCCTTTCTTGCTGTTGCCAGATGCCAAATACTGTATCGGGAACGCCGGACTTCGCAGACGTGGGGTGTCTTCTGCCAACAAGTGTGTCACTTGGAGGAACACCAATGAGCTCTGGAGGTCCTGTAGGTGCCTTACGGGGGATTCACGTTTCTGTGGAGTTCAGGCCTCTAACGTTCAGTGAGACATAACGCAGCTTTACGTGTTGTGGAGGGATACCATGTTGTTCGCCTTCAATGGTCAAGTGAGGGCAGGGAGGGCCAGCTGTCGAAGGGAAGGTCATCTTCAGGTGTCGGGCTGTGGATGCCGTTTTGCTGCAACCGGGTTTTATTAGTTAATAAACCGGGGCCAAACGTGGCCTGCCAACCTACGGGGCCAAGAAGGGACCCCACAACAATGGTCAAAAAACAAAAATTAACCAAAACTGGGCCAGTGGCCAGAGTGTGTGTCCATACAATCGGCTGGGGCATTTCGTGGGATGCCCGGGCACAAAAAGTGTGTGTTCCGGCACAGAGATCAGAATGTTTCTCGTTAGATTTGAGTGGCGGGTGGTTTTACCCCCCTGGGGACTTTCATCCAACTGTTTCACTGTGATTTCAGGGTCGGGCTTTGGGTTTCATCCAGGGATGGATTAGTCAGATCTTCGTCCGGAGTCGATGGTTCACCCCCCATGATACCTCCTGCTTCTTCGAAAGAATGGATTATATGAGTCTGTCCTCTGAATGAGAATTGAAGTGTGGCTGGAAATAGCCACCGATATTTAATCTTTTGATCCTGGAGGAAGACTGTCAGCGGCCGCAGGGCTCTCCGTCGTTAAACTGTAGTGGGCGCCAGGTCCTGGAAGATTAGTATAGGAGCTCCCTGATGGGTCAGGTCCCCCTGAGTACGACTAGCTGACATTTCTTGTGCTTTGTAGCGAAGAAGTGGACTCTGGTGATTACTTCCGGCACGCCTGCTGTGGGGGCGCCGCTGCGGCTTCAGTCTGTGGGTGCGATCCAGCATGAGTAGCGATTTATCGTAGTCCGGGAGGAGCGTCTGGAATAGTTCACTGACGTAGGCTGGCAGGGCCTGATCTGATACTGAGGGGGGGGGGCTCTAATGCGGATGTTATTCCTGCACGCCCTATTTTCAAAATCTTCCTGCTTGTGGTGCATGATCTTGCTGTCCCCTTCTAGGGATTGGAATTTCCGCTGCAGTGCAGTAATCTGTACTGAGTGTTCTAAGACTTGGTCCTCTGTTTCCCCCACCCTGTGTTCCACCTCCTCCATTCGATTGCCCAGCCCCTCTATTTCGGTCGTCACCTCTGTCATGCAGTTGTGGAACTCCATCTTGATGTCTGCTAAAAGGGCTTTAATATCGTCCTTCATGGCCCATTGGTTCTGGGATCTATCAGGTGACGTGTCCTGGACTCTAGTGCGGTCAGCTTTCATGGATCTCCTGTGGGCATAGCATACTGGCTAAGTGCACTGATTTCTGGCCGTTATGCTTGGCCATCGTGGAGTTATATTGGAAGCTGGCTAGGGCAGGAGCTTAGGAAGTGTTGGATAGCTGGATTTCCGTTGCTGGATCAGAGCTTATAGTGCCCTTCTGAGCTCATGGGCCCAATAAAGGTTTTGCTTAGTGCCAGGGTTATGTGCCCAATGCTGGGAGAGGACTGTTCTTGCCGGAGAGTGTAACCGCTCCGATTGTGAGCGAAAGCTCCTTATGACGAAGGGGTTCATGTCTCTTAGCTTGGTCGCGCCCATAGTGATGAGATGTGCCCCATGGGTTAGCTTAATGGGTAGGGGGGGTGTCAGCTCTACTATTGGGGACTGTGCTAGCTGTGTGCAGGGTCTTTTTTGGGCTGTAGCGCCGGGGGTTAGCTCTCCCCGTCGAGTGGGCCCAGGCTGTTTCATGGAGCGCTGTTTATTTGAGGGGCCTGCTCACCTGGGGTCTCTGGGGGGACCTCGGCCCTTTGCAGCGGCTTCTTGGCTCTTTCCGGAGGTTCCGCGTTGTCTGTCCCTCCTGCAAACCTTTCAGAACCTGGGTCGGGTGGGTCTAGGTTCCGTTGGAGTCCCAGCAGCACTCCTCGCCTGCGTGCTATGGAAGCGGGTGAAGGAGGGGTCCTCTCTACTCCCCTAGCCCACTCCAGTTGCTGTGGCCTTTAATTGCAGGCTGATTCCTTTATAGCTGGGTGTCCGGGGCTCCCTTACCCTTGGAAGTACTGTTCACTTTTGTGAGGAATATGGGCTGGTGCAGCTGGGACCTGCAGGCCTTATTGTTTGCCCGCCTCCGCTGCAGCGGGCCACTACAGCTTTTCCAAGTGGGACAGCGGCTCCAGCAACGGGGCGGCCGGGGCTTTTCCCCGCTCTGGCTGCCCCGGAGATAATGGTCGCCTACTCGCCCCTTTGATGTGCTTGGGGCAGTATGGTCGGGTCCAGACAAATGCGGGATCAGCGCAGCGGAGGCCCGGCAGCTGTGGTCATCCGTCACTCACGTGGTATGAGCCAGGGGAGGGCTCCCTGAAACCCCCCTGGACTCCATATTCGCAGGGGAGGGGGGAGCCCAAGTCGGGCCGGTGTGGCGGGGGCCCCTTATTCCCCCGAGGCCTCTGCTTAGCTTCCAACGCTTCCTAGCACTGCGATGTTCCGGCAGTGAAGCGTCTCTGCCCAGGCAGCTCGTAGGGCAGGCTTGAGGTCGCCTGCAGTTCCGCACTCCCGGTTGGCTGACTAGCGGGTGCGGTCACTGCGGGTTCACGTTGCTGGAGTCGGGGGTGGGGGTCCACTGGCAACAGGGTGCGAGTCGTCGCATTGAGGGGGCCTGCTCCGCCTCCCGTGGCCCAGTGCTTTCAGGAGGCCGCCATCTTGAATATGGGACCTTGGCCCGGGGCTGTTACGAATGTTCAAAATGTATACGTTTCGCTGCTCGAAATTTAATTCTGCGTTCGAGCGGCAGCTCCAGGAGGTGTTCCGCCACCCTCTGTGTCGCCTTTGTGCCAGGATCAAGCACGTGGAACGGGCATATGGTAGCTGAAGCCCGGGCGTCCCACAGAGCTTCTAAAGAGGCGTCCGCATCGCTGGCGCCTCAAGCCACGCCCCCAATGTCTCATTTGATAGTACTCCAATCTATCCTTCTCAGAAAGACCCACGACCTGTTTTCATTCCTCAAATGCACAAATATCAGTTCCGTGCACCATATCTTGCAACTTTGTACACCCCATTTTCCACCATTGCCAAAACGCTCCCTGTACCATCCCTGGCCGAAACTGCAGATTCCCAAATAGAAGAGTAAACTGGGATGGGCGCGTGGCTAGACTTCCCTTTTCTAGTAATTGGTTCCATACATCACAAACAACTGCCAAAACTTGGCTGATGTGTGTGTTTTGAGGCCTATCTTGTCTCTGTAGACAAAGAACCCCCTCCAATGGACATCCCCCCCCCCACCACCCTATCTATCCTTGCCCAGGGTTTTGAGGTATCTCCCATAAACCATTCACGGAGTACACGATACTGTACTGCTTGGTAATATTTTATGAACAGCGGAAGGCCCATCGCCCTCCATTTCTATTCTTTTGCCATTAAATTGCCATTAAATTATGTAGTGCCACTCTCTGGGTTTTATTTCGTCATAAAAATCTGATGACCACTTTATTCAATGCCACAAAAATGAACGTGGGACCGGTATTGGGAGAGCTTGGAAATTGTAGAGTACTCTCGGAAGGGTCACCATCTTAATGGTAGCTAGCCTTCTTAACCATGAAATATGAAGCAGGCTCTGCCTCCCCAAAGCCTCCACCTGTTGGTGCACTTGCAGGTAATTGCTATCAAACATCTGCGAAACTGCCTTAGTTATTTTAACCCCTAAGTATGTAATGCAGCTGCCTGCAACCACAAACGCAGAATAGGAAGGTAGAGCTTCCCTCTGCGCTGGAGAGACACTCAAATCTAACAACTCAGACTTCCCCATATTGACCTTGAGGCCCACCACTTGCTCTATTTGTGTCAATTCCGTCACTGGCGCCGGTATCGACCATTCCTGGGGTGTCAGTGTTATTAGCATATCATCCGCGAAAGCCACTATCTTATGCTCCTCCCCGCCAAAAGGTATGCCTCGTATCACCGACCTCTGTAAGTTTAGCCAAAAATGGCTCCAGATATATTGCATATAGAAGCTGCGACAAGGAGCATCCCTGCCTTGTTCCACGACCTATACCTATATTACGGGTCATTTACTTATTATTCGACAGACATCTTAGGAGCCTGGTAATTTGCCTGTACCATCCATATAAATGTGGTTCCCATTCCCATCTGCTCCATAGTGGCAAACAAAAAGGGCCACTCCACCCGGTCTAATTGCCTTTTCATCATCTAACACCACTAGCACTGATGCTTGTCCCGAGTCTGTCTCCCCATAATAAACCCTGATTGATCAGTGTTGATCAAGTCCGGGAGAAGAAGCACCAATCTAGCCGCCAGAATGCCTGTGTACAATTTTGCATCAATATTCATCAATGCGATATGTCTATTAGACCCGCATTTCGTCAAATATTTGACTGGTTTCCCAAATACCACCACTTGTGCCTCTGTCATGGTCAGTGTTATCCCCCCACTAGCCACCACCGTATTGAACAAGCCTGCCAACCTTGGGATTAATTGCCTACCATATTTTTTGTAAATTCTACTGGGAACTCATCTGTTCCAGGCGCTTTTTTCGGTGGTAGTGCCCTAATGGCTGCCTCCAACTCACCCTTCCTAATATCGCCGTCCAGCTCTTTCTGCTCCACAGATGTTATCTTTGGCATAGATATATCAGAGAAATACCGATCTGTCGCCCGGGGATCTTGTTGCTACAAAGTGTATAATGATTCGTAGAATTTGGCAAAAGCCTCTATTATGGTCAACGATCAGTCGCACTCGAGCAGTCGGGCTGCGTAATCCACAGAATCATCCTTGCTGCCTCTGATCCCTTCAGCTGCCGAGCCAACTGGTGGTTCGCTTAATTGGCTGGCACATAGTACCTCTGCTTCGTCATCAGCAGGGATCTCTCTGCCCTGTGGGTCCGCAACAATTCTAGTTGACTATGGAGTTCCTTCAACCTTTTATACAGGGCCCTCGTTCTACTCTTCGCAATAGCATGTTGGATATCTCGTAATTGAAATTCCAGGTTCTTTTCCATTCTCTGCGTCTCACGCTGAGATCGCAACGCAATAAGTCCTCCACCCCTAGACCCCCGCATCACTGCTTTAAAGGCTTCCCAGATCCCTTCTGGCGAGTCAGCTTGATTGTCATTAATATAGAAAAGCTCATCAATCTTGTCCCCAATCACCTCTGCCGCTGCCTCATTATTCAATAATTCTCCTGGAAACGTCCAGGCCCATAGCCCCATGTGCGGCCCTAAATTCCTGACTGTCACTAGCAGAGGAGCATGATCGGACAGTGATATGAAGCCCAAATCTACTTCCCTTACCTCCCTCATTAGCCTAGCTGTTACCCACACATAATCAATTGTGGGCAGGGATTGGTATATATATGCGAAAAACATGTATAACCCCTTTCCTCTCCCCCCTTAGTCGCCAGGCATCTCATAGGGTCATAGTTTCAAAACTCTCCTTTAGTGCCCATGTAGGGAGTACTGATCCCTTCGCCAAACCCGCGCTTCTGTCTATAATTGGATCCCATGCCAAGTCAGTTGCCAGTGAATGTAATTTCACCTACTGCAAAGCCCTCCAGCTCAGCTACCACCTCCTGCAAGAACCCAACCTGCCCTTTGTTAGGTGCATATACCATTGCCAAGGTAATTTGTTTATATTCCATCTGCTCTAGTACAAATGGATACCTCCCCTCAATGTCTGCTAAGGACCGCACAATCGTAGCCCTAAGTGAATCTTTGAGCCCTATCAAAACCCCAGAAGTCTTCCCCATCGCATTGGACTGAGAAATTCGGGAGAAATGCTGCCATTTCACTGGATATTTGTCTGCCCTCTTAATATGTGTCTCCTGTAGCATAACATCCACACTTTCCTTTCTCATTAGGGATTCCACCTTTTTACGCTTTACAGGGGAATTGAACCCCTGCACATTATATGACACAACCTTGAACCCATATTATAATTGGACTGCTTATGCAGTGCTTACATTTCTCCACAACCTCTGCCCCCCCCATCCACCCCAACAAACCATCTCAGGACGAGGCCGACAATCCTATGATGCCCTCGGGGACCATCCCCAAAGCTTTGGACTAAGAAAATACCTGAGCTCACCCCCTCTGGGAAGTATCCTAACACCTCCCTCTTATTCCAAAACAGTGCCCACCAGCCCTCCGCTCCAGGCAAACTGACCAGTATCCACGCCCACATCGTCACCCACTTCCTCCTTTGCTTGACTTCATTGTTTATTGCTACGAGACACCTTCCACTCCCCCTTGTCCTCTCCCAAGCTGACCTTTTAATTTTACTCCCCTCCCTCTTCGCCTCCCCTGCACCGTAGACCAATCCCATTGTCTCACCCCACGTTGGGAGGAGCGCCTTGTTTGTCTTTCTCCATGCCCTTCTTCCTCCAAATTCAGCAGTGCCAGCCCCTCCGCACATGATGTATTTCGATGCTCTGCGCCCTCCAAGTTGAAAAGTAAACCAAACGTAAATGTCCACTTATATGTAATCTGTTTTGCAATTAGAGCCTGTGTCACTTGTCCCATGTCTCTTCGCTTTTGCAATGTTATCAGAGCCACGTCTTGTAACAGCTGCACCTGTGCCCCATTCACTGAGATATTACCATCAATTCTTGCAGCACGCAAAATGTTCTCTTTTAAACCATATGAAGTTAGGGCAACCAGAACATCTTTTGGTCTAGCTCTCGGCTCCCTTCTCCTAGGCCCTACTCTATGCACTCGGTCGATTACAATGTCTTCCGGCTGTATGGCCGCCAATAAGTTCCCAAAGCATTATTGAATTGTACTCTTTAAATCAGTATCCAGTATTGACTCACTTAAGCCCTTCACCCGAATGTTAGACCTACGCGAGCGGTTCTCCAAGTCCTCCGGCTGCAGTTCCAATTGTGACCCTGGCCAGCTGATCCAAAAGCTCACTATTCTGCCGTACCTCATCCGACAGTTCCGCAAGGCCCTGTTCAGTGGCATCTGCACTTCCACTTCCCCTTTTGACTTCTTCAGTCGGGGAGTTCCTTAGTTCATCTTGCAGCGAAGTTAACTGTTCCTGGAAGGTATTTGTGAGTCTCCCTTCCAAGTCATTGAGGCATTCCTTAAAGTCTTCCTTACTGAGAGTCCTCTCCACTCTCCTGGACATTCCCTTTCTTCTCAACTTCCTTTTTTAAGCCACTTGTGTGCCATCCCCGCGCTGCTGCCAACAGCGCTCCAGTGTTACGCTCACCTGGCTCCCACAGACGCGTCGATCTGAACTGGACAGCTGCGGTCTCCACCAATGTGACGCGTAGTGCCGAGATGACGGACTGGACTGGCCCACCTAGCTTTGTTTGGTTGGCCCATAGGAATATTCTTCTGCAAATGGAGAAAGGGAATTAACCACCCGTGGAGTTGAGCGTTAACCCCCTCCCACTCCCGCTGATCTCCCTACTCATCACCTTTGATGTCCCCTCTTAGAGTCTCACCTGATGGTTTGGAAAGATGAGCTCTCCATCCTGCATTGAGCGCAGGGGCGCGTAGATAACCAGTTGCTTCACTCCCTGGAAGGAATTGGTGAGTTCCAGAACAATATTGATTCTGAGAGTCCCGGCAAGACGCTGTATGTAGTTCGTAAGAGTTCAAATGTCTGACTTTCACTCTGTCCGATTCCTTGCAGGTTGCAGCTCGACCCTAGCGAAGAGTTCCTCGTGGCAACTGGTAATATTCAGGTAAAGATTTGTATTATCCAACACAGTTCGATAAAATAATGTCCATATGTAACCTGTTGCTTTCTTCCTTATTCAGGCGCTGAGAGAAAGTATGAAGTCTCGGGGAGTAACTAATATTGCCTCTGTGTATTCCCTTGGCTCACCTTGCTGTTCTTGTCTTCACCTTAGGTGCAGGAGTGCGGCGGGAACATGCAGAAGGATGTGGTGGAATGTGAAGATGCTGCGAAGGCCGGTGAGTTCAGCGTGGCGCTGCAGCACGCGAGGCGACGCGCATAAAATAACTTCTTTCTTCCAGCTCGAAGGCGCGATGAATCAGGGATTCAGGTAAGGATCAAAGGTATTGCTCTTGTTCTAACCTTTTCCCCTTCTTTCTCCCTTTTTCTAGGAGCTCCAGACTCGAGGCGGGCGTGGCAGAAGACTGGATGCAGACTTGCAGGCACAGTGAGCATTACGCTGCTGGATGCAGAATAACGCGAAGCATGTGCTGCTCTTCGGGCGTGGTTTAAATAGCCTCCAAAGTAGTCCCAGGTAAGTATTTCTCCCCAGCCCCACCCGAGTGAAAAAAATAGTCCCTAGGTAAAGTAGTCCCTTTAGCCTCTTTTGGCTTGGAGCTCTTGCAGCATGGTCTGCATCAGGTGAGTTTGCAGCATGGTCTGCATCAGGTAAGTTTTAATCTGAGCCTGGCGCCTATGGCGCCAGGACTGACTCTCCATATGAGCCTGGCACCATAGGCATCAGGACTGCACCCAAATAGCCCCTAGCAGGGGTTGTTGGGCTTGCTTAGAATACCTTGATGCCTGCTTCCGGGGTTGCTGGACTTGGTCTGGGTCCCCGGGGGTAGGCATCATGACATCCAGCTGTCCTTCCTGCGCAATTAGAGGCTGCCTTCTTCTGGACAGGGTGATCTTCTCTTTAGGGTTTGGCATCTGGGTGGCACCTCCCCCCCCCTTCTATATATTATATATGTTCCTCATGGGGCGGCCGCCCGTACTGTATGTGGGTCTCTCCCCTGCTTCCCGGCTTCATATGCTTATGTATAGCCTAAATTGTATGCGCGCTGGTCCCTCAGTGCTCTGTCGACCGGTGATGCTTCTCCTTTTCACTGCTTTCACCCCCACCAGTTAGCTTCTTAGAGGGACTCCATAAGTCGCATCCCACAAGGATCTGCCATACCATTGCACCCCCTTGTAATTCCACCAGGGCCCCTCACCCTCCTGCCACCATCACACGTCAGGAAAGGAGTTATTTTCACGCGACAGTGTGCGCTTCCAGCACTTTTCCTTCTCACTCCATAATGCAGGTACCGGCAATGACGCCTGGACCGTAGCTCACACCCTCCTCCAGCTGTTATTCACTTGATGGGCCGGCAGGGAGTAGCCCCCGTCTGTTTAAATCCCGACAGCTGAACCTATGTGTCTCCTGCGATGCCGTGCGCGACTTACCGACCTGAGGCATCGTTGCCTCAGTCACACAAGTGCTGCCAGTGTCTCTATTCCTCGCTTCAGCAACACATCCAACTTCAGGACCACCTCCTCATTCAACGCCACACCTCCGAACGCTGTGCCGCTGCAACGTTTCTCATCCCCTTTGTCGTCTGCGCGTGTCCTGCCTCTCCGTCTCTGCAACCCAGCGAGATCCTTCCTTTTACACAAAGGTGGGGGGGGGTCACAGCTGTTTTCGTGGGGCACTGCCTCAGTCCTATGTTTTGTAGCTATTTATGTCGCCCAGCGCACGTCCGAGATGGATGAGTGCGGCTTGCTTAAGCAGCCCAGACCAGATCAGATAACTTCTCGTCCTCACTCACTGGTGGCCATTTTGGAATCTCCTAATTATATTTTGTAACTCTGTGATGAACAGAGAACCTATTCAAACACCTTATATTGTGAACAAAACCGTGAAGGGAGAACTTTGTGATCAAAACAAAGTATCTTATAAGTACTTTTACTCTTCTGGTCTTATTGGACTCATCCGAATGCTACAATATAATCGTGGATTTTGTTTAATATCTAGAATGTTGCACATGGTCAATGGTGTAATACTGATGCATGTTTAATTGGTAACAGCATAGCTAGCCTAAGTACACTATCCCAAGCAGAACACACATGCATTACCGAATATTCCATGTGCAAAACTGGCAGAATTTTGCCTAATTTCTCTCTAATCATACTGTATTTAATGCCAAGCCCAAAGCCGTCACACTCCTGTTGATATGGAAGCTGAAGCTATAAGCAATAAAATAATGTGTAGCCAGAATAAATGTATCTGTTTTAGGCCTCTCCAAAAACGCCACCCACCAGAATCCGCTAATCCAGAATAAATAGGGACTATTGTAGTTGTCTATGCAGGTAAAACCAGCCACTTTGGGACCTATTGAGGAATGGTAAGATTCGTGTAAGCATCATGTGCAGTTGGAAAATGCTTGTGAATCTATGGAAGTTGTTTAATACTTGAAACTTTGGGTGTTTTATTTTTTGTGGTAGACATTGCATTCTTTTGGCAGTTCTATTTAGTCAAACTCACCAAAACCTGTCCGCTTTGTTGCACCTAACTGAAAATGGTTTCTCCATGTTGGCCTATTCTTCATAGTGGATCTTAAATGTGCTGGTAGATCCAGACTATTATTATATTCCACTATACAGCCATTGCAGGTGCCGCGTTCTCGCTGAGCTCTCAGCAGAGCTCTCGTCCTCTTTTAAGATGCAAGCCTGAAAGGCAGCTTCTTATTATTGGATCACCGTTTTGTTGTATTCTTGCTTTAATTGACTAAGAACACTCTGCAATTTATATTTTTGTGAATAGTGTAGGTGGAGATTGCACTAATGTCTTCTTTTTCACAGAGAGATGTGCCTGTGGGATGTGAATGATGGGAGGTGCATTGAGTTCACAAAACTGGCTTGCACCCATACTGGTATCCAGGTTAGTAATGCAAATATTGCTTTAAACACAAATCAACTAGAAGTGCATGTATAACTGTGTTTTATAAAAGTGTTTTTTGCTGCCCTAATCTAATGTTTCTATTTTATAGTTCTACCAGTTTTCTGTTGGGACCCAGCGTGAAGGAAGGCTTTTATGCCATGGGCATTACCCGGAAATTCTTGTTGTGGATGCCAGCAGTCTTGAGGTGCTTTATTCTTTAGTATCAAAGATATCCCCTGACTGGATCAGCTCCATGAGTGTTATTCGATCCCATAGAACCCAGGGTGAGTTTTTTTTCATTTCTTTTTTTATGTTCTAAAGTCCTCCCTTTGTATTACGTAATAGTGCAGTGGCAACATTACAATTTACCATAGATATTAATTATCGACTTTTTACAAAGTCCAGGGCTATTCTCACCTTTTGTCCTTGTGCTATTGCCTTGTTTTACATTCTGAATTTCTGTCTCTGTTATACATATGCTGTCTTGGTTCATTACTTGCAGAACCCTAGCAGTTCTTAGGCTTGTTTAGAACTACAAAATAAAATGCGATGGGAGTTACCTACCCTAAATCTTTGGTTGCCTCCGACCCAGGCCCATTTGAGATGGCTTGGAGACAGAGCAAGATGCTCGACAGAAAGGCTAAGATGTATCTGGCATTGATCCATGGACCCTGCAGGGGACACTGCTGCTGCCCCCGCATTATTTTAAAATGTGCGTGGGACACCCCCGCTCCCACAAATTATCCCCCCCAAAAATATCACCAATGACGAGACAAACAGCCATATGTACGGCGATATTTTTGGTGGGGATATTTTGTAGGGATACGTCAGGGCCATGTGGAAGTGCTGTACATTCTTCATTACAGACTCCATCCAATCTAGCCACTAGAATGCCCTAATTATAAAGCTGATTTGCTAATCATAATAAAGATAATAATTTAGCATTTATATAGCGCTACGAACCCTCGGGCATCTGATTCGAACCTGCATCAGCAGGCTCTGCACAGATCTCAAAGCGAGGCCTCTACTCGCTATGCTATTGGATCCATAGCTGCCCAAATATGTATGATGTGCGATAGTGCTCTCCTGACACAAAGCAATAAAGCTCATTGTACACTGGGAATGTCCAAATTGTCATTGGGGAGATGAGGACTCTGAGAAGTTCTTGCATCTAATTTTTAGTATGATAGAAGTGGAAACTCTGCCAATGTGACGTGCTTAATTTCATCCCTAGTCGTTCCCCCCATTCAGGGAAGTCCCAGCAACATGTGAGATCTAGGGCAGAGTGAAAAACGCCTGCTATACATGTGCGCGCTTCCACAGATAAAATACGAGCATCTGCATGCATTTCCATCCTACACTCCTTTCTGTACAAGTGGCCGGCCGCATTGTGTTTCAGTAGAACATGATTGCGGGTAAAATCATAACTGTACCCTTCCAAGTCGGACGTAAGCAAAAATCAAAACTACTAAATATGAGACTTGTGGGTTCTTTCATTAGGAGACATACAGCCTCATTAGGACCCTGGCAGCCGCGGAATCAACGGTGCTGGTAAGGGACCGGCACTGTTCATTCCGGGCTGCCCTATTACAAGGTCTGCAGCGGGTCCCGCTCTGGAACGCCTGGTCCGACCAGGCGTCCTTAGTGGAACCCGCTAGCAGACCAGGATGCTAACAACAGGCCTGTTGTTGGCATCCTCCCCATTCCCATTGATCCCTATGGGGGCTCAAATGGGAATGGGGATGTACCGGGTCCGGGTCCAGCGAAAGGGGTTTACTGGGCCCTCCAAGGTCGGAATGGCCCGGTAAGTCCCCTTTTGCGGGACCCGGACCTGGTACCCAATATGGGGGGGCGGCATGGCTACCGCCATACTCGTAATGCAACCATAAATAGCCGTAATCTCAACATTCCGACGATTGTATTATGAATTTACCCAACCAATATTGCACTTGTGGAGGTAGCCTTACAGGCATTTTGACCATTGTTCTATTATTATTATCCAATATCTTATTTTGTCCAATGTATACTTTCACATTTCTGTCCAATGAAAGAGTACATGTTATACTTGGAAACTTTTATTTTATTGAGTTTTCTTGGCGCTCGCTTCATTTCTTTATTTTTTTTTTGTTTACTAATTTTTTATTAGACATATTAATTTACCGATAAAATAAAAGTAGGGTATGAACAATTTTATACTTTGTATAGAACATTACATTTAAAATGTTTGAGCAGATTTAATATGTAGAATGTAAAGACGTTATTGAGAAGTACAGGGGAGACAAACTAGACAGAATACAATAGTAAAGGTAGAGGAAAGGGAAAATGATATCTAAATACAGTGATATCGGTGCTGCATAATTAATCATCCTTACTCAGTATTATTAAGGTATTGGATAAAAACATGGTTTGTAAATTTGTGCAAAAGCTCCTGTCATTTTTAAACCCATATTCTAATTGAAGCTGAAACACCCTTGGTTCACAACGTTTCTGCTGAATGGCCTTATTTTAATCCTGATCAGCAGGGATTTGAATTAAAAAAAAAAAAAATTAAAATAGATTTGTCGAAGGGTCAAAATGTTTGAGAATTATATTTGTCCTGTAAAGCAATAGACTTGTCTGACTTTGCTGTATCTTGTTATGTAAAACTAAAAGGTGTGGAGGCCACCAGGGGGTGCACTGATATAAGCAGCTCAGCGTATCTCTCCTACTCTAGGGTCCGGAGAAGTGGATTGAGCCCCCACTAACTGCGCCAACCCCACCATATGAGCTCCACTAGCCGCTGTTGGAACCTCAGCGGTACCAGTGGCCGACAAAATGGGAAAAATCGGCCCGTAATGAGAAAAATCGTGCAATGCTCCTTGGACAAAAAGGAAATCCTTTCTCCCCGTGCGGCCGGTGTCCCAGTGAGCGGCGTGCACCGAGGAGAGACGCCAGAGTGTGGCAAGCGGAGGAACAATCCTGGTCTGGAGGGGAGCTAAACACTTGCCCCCCCCCTGCCGTGGGCACACTTGAGCATGGCAGCGGTAGTGATGGATCCCCCCCATAGTCGCCAGGGTGGCCGGTGTGACCCAGCGAGCCGGGCCACCGGGGGGGAGGGGTGGCCTTCATTGAAAGCAGCGGCCGGTGTGGAGGACTGCCCTGCCCCAGTGGAGACCCCAGGAAGACCGCGGGACACCCACAGAGTCTCTGAAGATCGTGGGGGTCCCGCAGGAGTGAATACAAATGATGTAAAGCGGGCAGAGACAGGGATTGGGACCAGGTGAGCCCCCAATGACACCTCCACTAGACAGGGGAGCGGGCACGAAGCCCATGAATCACCCTTTTGGCTTGGTGGAATGCTTTTTGAGGAGAAGTAATGAGTCTACATTTGGCAATACAAGAGGGGAGTTCCCCGGGGTGAAGCTCAGCCCAGGAACAGGCCGGTCCAACATAAACTGAACTGAATGTGTGGCCCCCCAGGTTCAACCCTTGGGCATATGCCCGCCTCGTGATGGACCCCCCTGCCCCCAAGTCACCTGCCTACCAAAAGGACTTTGCGCACAGAGAAGGGAAAGAGAGGAGCCACAAAGGAGGAGCGCTGATTGGAAGCAGCCCCTCCCACGCCAGGCCCGTGGGTCGCTAGTAGAGCCAAGTGGAGCCGACTAAGGTGAGGGCCCCCAGGACCCCCACCTGGAGCGTGTGCCTGCCTTACTGAGGAGCTTCATCCCTGGTGTCAAACGTCTGGAAAGAAGTCAAAGAGACAGATAATGACACCCTCACCTGAAAGTGGGGAGGGAAGGAGGTGCCGCACTGGCCGTCCCCATCTCATACAAGCTCTCAAAGGAACAGGGCTGCAGGGGCCGAAGGACAGGGGCGGTACCCGGTGGCAGGGCGTGGACCCCCGGAAGAAGACGAGGTGGGCTGACGAACGAATGAACAATCAAGACTAAGAACAAGGGAACTGTGGCTGAGGCATGACCCAACCGGATTAAACAGGGCCCCGACCCCTTTATGGGCCGGAGGGCAAAACGTGAACACTTTGAATACCAGAAACGAGAGTCGGAGAACGCAATAACCCATCCCACCATGTTGGAGCTGGGAGTGACGCCATGTCTACTAAGCAAGATGCCTCCCTCCTGGAAGAAATTAGAGAGATGGGGCAGACATTGGCAGGAAAGTAGACATAATAAATGTTAGAATTGATAACATGGATGAGAGTTTACAGGCTGTGGAACACAACCAGTCCTCCCTTGAAACATTGGAAACGCAGATGGATATGAGGTTGGCGGAGCTGGAGAGAAGGGACGGTGAGGTGACCCTAAAGATGGATGACTTCAAAAACCGGGAGAGGAGAAACCACCTAAGATTTTTTTGGGAATCCCGGAGAAAGACAGTGAAACGGAAGGAGACCTTCGGAGAACCATACACAAGGTGGTAAAGACGCTGTTGGGTGATGAGAATATGGACAAGCCCAAACTGGAGAGGGTCCATAGAGCTGGTGCGACCGGGAGGAGCCTGCGCTCGGTGCTCGCACGTTTCCACGAATATACAGATAGACAAATAATCCTTGAGAGGGCAAGGGGGCTGAGCTCTGTGTCCCTGGGGAACATCAAGGTGGCAATCTACCAAGACTTATCAGCACTTACACTGGCAAAGAAGCGCCTGTTCCCCCCCCCCCCCTCACTCAGTGGCTTAACGACAAGGCAGTGAGATACCGATGGGGGTTTCCCTTCTCTTTATCCTTTGAAGTTGAGGGCTACAGCTACAAAAACGGTCTCGGAAGAATTGCTAGGAGGAGAAGGGCAAAAAAGAACTGATGAAGAAAAAGGGCAGGATGATAGACGTTGCTGCATAAAGGGGCCGAATAGACGTAAAGTTCCTGGCTTAAGAAAATTCAGGAAGCTTCCCTCCTGAACTGGGAGACCTGCCGTGGATGTTGGTTCTGATGTTTTACGATTAAGATGGGGGGGTTGAGGTGGGGAATCTTTGGATGTTTTGTGTGTTGTTAGCAGAGAGGGCAGGGTGGGGGCTCAAATTAGAGTGCCTAGTCGAGCTGGTCCGTTAATAGGGAGGACCACTGGTGATTCAATCTAGTCACAGGAGATGGTTCCGTGCGGGGTTGGATGCCGAGTGGAGGGAACGGGGGGGGGGGGAGGTTCTGTTCTAGAGTTGAATCTTCTTTATCAATGGTGCAGTGTAGGGGTTCTGTTAAAAGGGTCCCAGACAGGGATTGGTCTCGGAGGAGGGGGGAGTAGAGTGTTACTTAGGGAAGTAGGAGATGTCTGGCCAGGGTTAAACATGGATTGGCTCCCTAAATCTCCGGGGCCTTAACTCGCCCTCCAAGAGATCTATGGGGCTCCGTGAGTTTAAGAGGTCAAATCTTGACTGGATGTATCTTCAGGAAACCCATTGGAAAGAGGGGGGGGGAGAACCCAGACTACGCTCTCGGGAGGTGGGAGAAGTGATCATGGCTTTCAACGTCGACCCGGCTGAGCTTCACGATAGATGTGGTTTTGACCGACTCCAACGGGAGGTATGTGTTTGCAAAGGGTCAGTTACATGGAGTTACGTTCACGATTGGTTCAGTATATGCACCAAATGTGCATCAATGTGAGTTCTGGGAGGGGGGTCAACTAATTGATTTCGTTGAGGGTCAGTTTGTGGTGGGGGGACTTTAATATGGTGCTGGAACCGCGGAGGGATCGCATGAGGACGGGGGGAGACCAAATTAACAGGGCTAGCCGAAGCAATTCAGTGCGTTTTAAAATGGTTAATGATCCACTTGTGCTATGTGACTCCCCCCTCCCCCCCACTCCCCCTCCCCCGAGGCCCGAAGGTGACATGCCATTCAATTTCTATTCTGCGGTCCATGATTCCTTCACACGCATAGATTTGATCCTGGTGGACACAACCCTAAAGGGTAGGGTTCTGCAATCCTGAGTAGCCCAGATCCCGTGGTCAGACCATGATATGGTAACAATTTTGGTAGATGATGGGGGACGGAGGAGCCCCGAGAGACCTGGAAATGAAATGACTTCCTTCTAAAGGATAAAGTGGTGCAACAAGAACTGTTTAGAGAAATTAAGGAATACTTCTTTTTCAATGATACAGGGGAGGAGGGAATCCAATCAGTTTTGGATGGTTTCAAGGCGACTATTCAAGGGACACTGATGAGAATAGGCTCTGAGAAAAAAGAGGGAAAGGGAGGAGAAAGAGGTTAAGCTCTTTCGAAAAATAGGAGATACAACCGGAAGGCACTTAAGGACTGGATATTTCGCCTGCTAAGGCGAACGAGCTCTGACGGTATAGGACACAACTGAAAGCTATACTGACGCAGGATACAGAAAAAATACTCCTTTTCTTGAAACAGAAATATCATGAGAGGAGGTACCGGGCAGACGGGACCCTAGCATGGAGATTGAGCGAGGTGAAGAAGAGGAGGACCATATGGTCTATTAAGACAGAGGATAGGGAGTGAATTTGTAAATTATTATAGAACCCTCTATTCATCAGAATGGGTGGGGGAGGTGTCCCAGATAGAGAAATTCCTAGAACGGTTACCAATCCCAGGGCTCCCCGAAGAGATAGTGGAGAACCCAGAGAACCCCATAGCCGTATATGAAGTCACGGGTATGAAAGCAGGGACGGCCTGGGCCAAGACGGCTTTATGATCAAATTGGATACATTTTTTCAATCCCTGTTAGTGCTGCGCTTAGTGAGGGTATTCAACGTTTGTTTGGAGGGTGAAACCCTCCTCCCCATGATGAGGGGAGCAGTCATTGTTGCGATCCCAAAGGAAGGGAAGGACCCTACTAGTTGCTCTTCTTCTTATAGGCCCATCTTTCTTCTCAATGGGGATGTAAAGATATTAGCAAAAGTCTTGTGAACAAGATTGGAAGGGGGTATGCCTCTGCTAGTGCATGGGGACCAAGTGCGATTTATCGGGGTTAGGCAAGGATCAGATGACATCAGGAAGACTATCAACCTGATTCATGGGGGACAAGTGGGAGGGCTCGATGCATGTCCAGTGACTTTGGATTCAGAAAAGGTCTTTTACAGGGTGGTGTGGCCCTTTATTATTAAGGGTCTGAGGGGGATGGGGCTGGGATCAAACTTCCTAAAATAGCTGACGGCGCTATACAATAGGCCCAGGGCGAGGGTACGTATAAATGGGGACTTACGGAGGCCTTTGAACTCACGAGAGGGACTAGGCAGGGATGTCCTCTCTCCCCACTTTTGTACACCCTGGCCATGGAGCCACTGACTATTGCAATTCAAATGAATGACAAGATCAGGGGTATAGCGGGGGAGAAATCAAGTAAAATTTCGCTGTTTGCTGACGATATGCTGGCCTACCTAATGAACGTTCCGGTCTCCCTCACAGCGTTAATGGCCCAGATTGGGGAATATGGTAACCTCTCGGGACTCAAAATTAATGTGGGAAAGTCCACTATCTTGCCTTTGCTGAAACAAAGTCCCCTCCTAGACAAGAAAGAGAGCTATTGTGGAATGACGATTAACCAGAGGAATATTCAAAACCTGGGGATCCTAGTGGCAAGGAATTTGGAGGAGATGGTGGCGGCTTATTATAACCCCTTTTGTGTATAGCTCACGACTGACCTGAAGAGGTGGCTCCCTTTGATACTGTCTTGGTATGGCAGGATGACCTCTGTAAAAATGAATGTGCTTCCCAGACTGTTATATTTGTTTGTAGCCTTCCTGATGCAGCTCCCAAAAAAGGTTTTTCCTAGAAATCACAGGAGAGCTGTGTAGATTTATATGGGGAAACAAGACCCCAAGGGTGAAAATGGCAACCCTTACCTTTCCAAGGGACAAGGGCGGATTCGGATTCCTAGACATCCGTTTGCATTAAAAGGCAGCTCAGATCAGGGGCATGCTGGAACGTATGAGGGAAGACCTGAGGACTTACTGGACCTATCTGGAGGATCTTGCTGCGCACCCTTTGAAGGTCGGAGAGTACTTCTGGTCCCTGCTTAAATCAATACTGGAATGTCTCCGATCTCATCCTATGCTGGGGGGTCTTCTGGTCAGTCTGGCGGGAAGCTAGAGATGCACAGGGTTATACATCATGGCCATCCCCTTTGGCCTCAGTATGGGGATTCCCGTTCGTATTTGTATTTGTATTTATTTTATTTGCATAGCGCAGGCCAGGCCCGGGGGCAACCGGGCGCATATCTTCAAAACAAAGGTTACAACAATGCAGGAACAAGTTACAAAGCATAGGTATACAGTAGCAGTGCAGATTAGTCAGGCATACAACACAGGCTATTCAGAAAACAAGTGGGCATCTGGTGTGGCTAGCCAAAGTTTAACCGTAAGTTTAAATGAGTTAAGAGATGGACGGTTTCTAATGGTGAGGGGCACAGTGTTCCAGAGTTAGGCTGCCAAGACTGGGAAACTGACCCCTCAGTTTCCCAGTCTTGGCAGCCTAACTCTGGAACACTGTTTGGAGCTTGAATCTAGGGATTGCGAGGCTTTGGCTGAGTGGCCGTGCGGGTATATATTGCGTGAACCGCGAGGCTAAGTAGCTAGGGGCTTGGTTGTGAATGCATTTATAGGTAAGGGCAAGTGATTTGAGTTAGATCCTTTGGGTGACAGAGAGCCAGTGTAGGTTCCTCCTGGTTTCAGAGTTTTGTGCTGATCTAGGGATGTTGAGGGCTGCTCTGATGGTATTATTTTGAGTGATCTGAAGTTTATTCAAGTTGCTCTGGTTAGTGCCTTGGTACAGTACGTTACAGTAGTCCAGTTTGGACATAACCAATGTCCTGGCGAGGGTGATGCAGTTCGGCGTAGATGGGAATGGGCGGCAAACTCTGATCAGTTTACATGTGCAAGCTGATGTGGATGCAACCACATTAGTTTGTCTGTGAAGTGAGAGTGTAGAATTTAGGTAGATTCCTAAGGTCTTTGTATCTTTGGATACTTTGATGGTGTTGCCATCAATGTTAAAGGAGCTGAACAGTGGGTTCAGCTTGTTGAGTCTATGTTGAGAACCCAGGATGGTGAGCTCTGTCTTATCGTTGTTAAGACAGAGCTCATGTTGTGCCATCCAGGCTTGGATGACTAGGTAAATGTCGTTTAGTGATTTGGAGTCAACAGTGTGGTCGCCTGTGATGGGAATGAGTATCTGGGTGTCATCAGCGTAATTGGTGTAGGTGACACCCAGATAGTCAAGCACATCGAACAGGGGTTTAGTGAACACATTGTAGAGGGTGGGGGATACGCAAGATCCTTGCGGGACCCCACAGGGGACTGGCGCTGAGTCTGCTGAGGAGGTTGGGGAGAAAACTCTCATGTGTCTATTGTCTAGGAAGGACCTAATCCAGTTGGTAGCGCTGTCCGAGAAGTGGGCTGCAGTTTTCAGATGTTGACAGAGGATTTGGTGGGTGACCAGATCGAAGGCAGCAGATAGGTCCAGTAGGAGTAGTAGTGCCAGTTTGCCATTATCTTTTAGGTCCTCAATTTGGGTTTTGAGGTCTAAGAGGGCAGTTTCAGTCCTATGTTTGGGTCTAAAGCCGGATTGTCTAGAGCCTAGCAAATTGTTTGTTTCCAGATAGTTCTGTATCTGTAAGTAAGCTGCTCTGTCTAATATTTTTAAGGGAAATGGGACCGTAGTGATGGGCCTGTAGTTAGTTGGTAGCTCCGGATCTAGCGTCGTTCTTTTTAGAAGGGGGCTAACCCAGGCATCCTTCAAGTTGTTGGGGACCACTCCAGGTTGAAATGAGGAATTGATGAGTGGTTATGAAGGGAGCGAGTTCATGTGCCAATTCCTTAATGATCGGTGCTGGATAGGAGTCACCTTGGCAGTTCGAAGGTTTTAAGGTGCTGATTATTTTTTCCACCTCAGAGATGGAGAGTGACGTGAAGCTGAAAGGCTCGTGGGAAGGTGGGATGGTCGTTTTAGGTGGCGTGGTTTTGTTTAGGGGGGCGGTGAGAAGGGTGTTTTGTTTGGCGTTAATTTTGGCTTGCAAGGTTGAGATTTTGTTGAGAAGTGCATTTTGGATATTATTGCACCAAGAGATATGCGTTGGTTGTATGTCTCTTTTTTGGCTTGGAGGATGGCTTCCTTATAGTTAAGTGAAGTAATGAGGAGGGAGTCTTTGTTAGTTGAACAAGGATTACTTTTCCAAAGAGCTTCGGCCTTCCACTTTTCTTTGCGCAGAGCTCTAAGCTGCGGGGTGAACCATGAGTTCAGATGGGATTGTTGTTTAGCTTTGCGTATTTTTAGAGGGGCTATAGTCTCAATGGCTTTGAGGAGTGTAGAGTTGAAGGTGTCTACTAGGACAGTAGGGTCCTTATGCTGCAAGGCACATTTGTTGAGGATGGGGAGAACGAGGGGGAGCAATTTGTCTCTGGTAATGTCCTTTTTGTTCTTGGTGGGTATAGCAGGGGCTATAGTGGGTTTGGGCTGGGGGTTAGTGGCTGGTAGGTGGAAGGTGATTATATGATGATCGGACCAAGCGCAGGGGGAGTTAGAGGTGATAATGGTGTTGCAATTAAGGTCAGATATCCAGTCAAGCGTTCTGCCCTTATTGTGGGTAGGTGCGAGAATACGTTGTTGGAAGTCTAGGTTACCAAGGGTGGTGGCAACCTTGATGGCCATGTGGTCCGTGGGGTCAGAGAGGCCCAGATTGAGATCACCTAGTAGCAACACCTACGAGTTGGGCTTAGTGTTAGCAGACAATATGGAAGTGATGTTATCAGTGAACGAACCAAGGGGACCTGGGGGGTCTGTAGATGAGATGTAGTGTAGCTGTGTTGGTCGGTGAGAGTGATAGTTTCACCGAAAGGGATTCTGCATAGCTGAGTTGGGAGCAGGTAGTGGTCTGCATAGTGATATTATCTTTGTGTATAAATGCAACGACTCCTCCTTTGGTCAGGTTGGACTGGCGGTCATTTCTAATGATGCAATAGCCATTAGGTATGGCTAAGGCTAGAAGAGGGCCAGAGGCAGCATGTAGCCAAGTTTCAGTAATGGCTAAAAAATCAAGGTTTTGGACGGTGATAAGGTCAGCAATGTCAAGAGTGTGTGCCGTGAGGGATCTGGTGTTGATAAGAGCTCCCTTGAGCGTTGTGGTGGGGGTGGGATGGGGGGGGATTGGGCCTCGTAAGTGAATCATGTTGTTCGTGAGATGTGAAGCTGCGCTGTGTGCGAGGTGCGCGGGGCAGTCTAGATCTGAGTCTGGTGTTTCTAGATTGTAGTGTGCATGGTTGGTTGGGTGTGGGTTTTGTGGCAAAGTGCTTGAGCCATAGAGCCGGGTCGTTGAGGTACGGATTGATAGAGTAGTCTGTGCAATGATGCATGGTAGAGGAGTATGAAGGGCCGTTGAATTGGACGGGGGTGTGTTGTGGTTTGGCAGTTTGGTGGAGGGGATGCTGAAGGTGGAGAGGATGCTGAAGGTGGAGATAGCATACCCTACAGTGACCAGGTGTATAAGCTGGGGGCAAGCAGGGTGCTATAGCTGCATGACGTGACCAGGAGGTTAGGATGACATGTAACGTAAAGTGCCAGACTCTACGTAAGGTGAGGTCCTAATCAGGAGGCTAGTTAACAGTGGGGTAGCCCAAATAAGTAGCTAAAGGTGATGAGCAAGGTGGGCACGTAATTCAGGATCACAGTGTAGGCAACCGTGCGCTGAAGTCACACATTGAATAAGATACAATAGGGCACCTATATTCGAAATCATAGACAGAGGCAGAAATGCACTAGTGTCACACATTGAATAGGATGCACATAAGATGATACAATGGGACACCTAGATTTAAAAACGGAGGCAGAAATGCACTAGTGTCACACATTGAATAGGATGCACATAAAATGATACAATGGGACATCAAGATTTAAAAGTGCTAGGTGAAGCAGGAATGCACTGAGGTCACAATGGATAGGATACAGTGGGACACCTAGATTCGAAATCATAGCCAGAGGCATAAATGCACTATAATCGCACAATGAATGCACATTAGATATGATACAATAGGACCCCTAGATATAAGAATTACTAAATGAAGCAAGGTGTACTAATGACACACAATGAATGTATGCAGAGGGACACATAGATTCGATAACATAGGCGGAGGCAGACGGTCATACGGGTAGCACAGCAACCGCGCACAGTATAGCACATAGGTTTAAATAGTGACACACAAAAGTGCAAGATACCATGATTCGACAGATAATTGCGGTAGGTGACTTGATGCACGAAGATATAGTTATGCGTTGGCTGCCTCATCAGAGAGCCGTGGTTTAAGTGTATCAAGTAAGTCAGGTCAGGATGAATACGAGTCCTGAAATGCCGTGGGGCAACAGAACTCTAGGACATCGACATTTGTGTGCCAAAGATGAAGAGGGTGCACGTATCAGTCACGCTTGAGGCACGGGGGCAGTGTCAACGAAAGTTACGTGTTGGGGCATCGGGGCTTTGCTCACTCGCAGAGGTGGTCGGATGCAGGATTTGAGATGGTGGGGCAATTGTTTGAGGGTGGGAGCTTCAAGGAATAGGGCGAGGTACGGGATATACTGGGAGACTAAATCTCTATATTTGAATATCTCTGCATTAAGGGTATCCTGACAGACCCAAAATGGGGGAAGGGGCGGCGAGGGAACTAACGGCAGTGGAAAAAGTTCTGGACCAAGCTGCAACAAGGAAGGGGACACTGTCCAAGCAATGCAAAGCTATGAATGAAACCTGTCTATAGGGGAGGCAAACCTTTCAGAGGTATTGGGTGGAGCTGGTGGGTGTAGAGATTTGAGTGGGCATGAATATATAAACTGGGTTTGTTCACCTCCACGATAGAACACAATTTAAAACTGCTAAGGGGATGGCACAGGGACCTGGTGAAGATGTCCAAAATGTTTCTGGGAGCATCTCCGTGGTACCCCATGGGTTGTGGAAATAGGGCACTACTGGCACATATGTGATGGCGATGCCCCAAGGTACAAGTGGTTTAGAAAGAGGTGTTGGGTTGGATGAAAGAGGTGACGGGGATAGGGCTGGATTTAGACCCACTGCTGTTGCTATTGGGACTTCAACAAAAAAACAGGGAAGAACATAGACTTCAGAGGATGTGGGAAGCCATGTTAATGGCGGGGAGACTGGCCATAGCCCAAGTTTCGAACAAAAAAACTCTCCCCACAAAAGAGGAAAAGTGCAAAACATGATAATGGAGAAACTTACTGCAGTGGTGAGTGATAGAATGGGAGAATTTCATGCTCATCACTGCTTATGTAGAGATCTCGTCGAGATAGTCCAACTAAGAAATAATCTATATTTTACTGTTGAGTAAAACATTGGTGTTTCCTGCATGGCTTTATGCAATTTCTGCTCATGAAAGGGGACATGGGAGGGTGCCCCGTGTGGTGCTCTGCCTTAGTGAGGGGTAAATATAATTAGTGTTTTGTAATGTTTGTTGTGATGTGTTCCCCTTCCCCTCAGGTTGGTTGGTTGTTTGCTTACCTTGCCACTTGCTCACTTCATTGAAAGCAATGTAGTGTGTTACAGCTGGTCGCTGGAGTTGTGGGCAGGGCAAGGGGGGGGATCACTGTAGCCGCATTGGTTCTTGGTAAGCGCAGAGGACCCTGATGGGTCCACCATTCACCTCGCCTGGTTAGCTGTGACCCTGGACCAAAGAGACCCTTAAGTTCCCTACAAAAAACACCCTAGCTATGTGACTTTTCACAATGATATGATGGGGTATTTATAACCCGCTTAATACCCAGAGGTTTCTAAGCGCAGGTTCGGGGATCAAACCGGTGTTGCTCCATGTCGTCTTGCTTCCAAGGCGAGCAGGTTGCCGCTGAGCTATCCTCCCGGGACAATACATCATTTATTTAAAAGACTACCAAGTAATGGTACGCCCATGAAATGAAGCACAATGTGCTGTATAATGTGCTGTACTTTATGGTCATGATCTGCATTTCTTAAAAGCAAAGTTATTAAGGTCAGAATCCCACCGTTTTGATGAGTTTACAGACAAAATGAACTAGAAGTCATTACTCTTTTAATGAAAGCCGTCCATCAACCAGTCCTAGCCACGTCACGTTTGTCGGGCAAGGGTGGTCCCCAGGACACTGAAACCTATGTTTTAAGTTTTTGTTCACAACAAAAATCATGTCATCTACCTCAACAATGTTGTTTGCGTTGGCACTATAAAACACATTTCTAATGGATTCCTTCCTCTCACATAATTCTCAATCTACGTATATATTTGCTAGCGGACTACCCATACTGTTTCAATCCTCTCCCCTTTTTGTTCTTCGTCTTTTATGGTGCAACCAGATGGGAAGTACTCTTGGCACACTTCTCATCCTCTAGGTTTATTATTAATGTCTATCAGAATGTCACAGTGCTCTCAGCCCACCCTCCTTGTTCTTGATAGGTGTCTTTCGTCTTATCAACTTCTTTCCTTCTCCTACCACCGCCATGGCACCTTTGCTACTACTGACTGGTGTTCCACATCCCTGTATCCCTCCTCAGAAGACCTTCAAAGGGCGAAACCAGCTTCATTTAGCTACTCTCAATGCTCGTTCTGCCATTAAACACTCTTCTGACATCTGTCTCCTTCTTGAAGACTTTGACCTTGATGTTCTCGCCCTCACTGAGATGTGGTTCAATGCCAGCACTGTTGCTGCTTTTGAGACTCTTCTTCCTGAAGGCTACAAGATCCTCTCTAAGCCCAGGCCCAGCCAGTCTGGAGGCAGAGTGCCCCTGATCTTTCCTGAATCGATCTCTGCTACCATCATAACCATTTCTATTTGTCCTTCGAATGCCTCTTTGGCATGCTTGGTGTTTATCCTACCCATCGCTTACTCTCACCACCATTTCTGGCCCCCTGGCCAAGTCTCCCTCTTTTCTGAATGGGCTGACCTCACCGCTTCTCTACTAACCTCTACCTTCAAGCTTCCTCTCCTCTGACACTTAAACATCATCTTGGCTCTTCTGATGTGGCTAATGTACTTTTCATGATCTCTAACTCTTTCCCTCACCATTCTTCCCTCTCTCCCGACCCACTCAGCCGGACACGCCTTGGATGCGCTCATCTCAGCAAACATCATTATCTCTAACCCTCTCACTACACCTCTCTCCTAGTCTGACCATGCTCTCCTCTCCTCTCATCTGGAGCTTCTAGGCTCCCTGGCTAAACCTCTGCCCGCACTGCCAGTGCCCTTCTCTGATGATCGATGAAGTGAGTGTCAGTCGCTGCTTTTGCCGCAACTTTCACTCCTGCCCCTGCCATTGACCCTCGTAGCGATACAGCCCTCACTAACCTTCACCTCTCTATCTCCATCACCCTCGACACCCTTGCCCCTGCCATGAGGATCTGTATGAAGCCTGCCTCCAAGCACAACAGCTGGTATGATTCCAACCTAGCCTCCCTGAAACGCAAGTGCAGAGCTGATGAACGGAAGTGGCAGGCTTCAAACACACCCACTGATAAACGCACCCACTGACAAACTGGCCTGTCGCCTGCTCCAAAGGCAATACAGTCTCTCCATCCGCTCCAAGAAGAGGGCCCATATGTCACGCTCACCTGGTCTCCACGGGGGCATAGCATGTAGCCGTACAAATGATGTCTGCACTGGCGTAGCTCTGGTGGTATGATGATGTCCTCTCCCCTGTTATCACCCCAGGAGGCGTTTGTCTTTGAGTTTTGTGAGGTTGGCTCTCCGTCCTGCTTGACTTTCAGCAGGGGCGCAGAATGTTCAGTCTTTCCCCGGACACAGTTACTTCACTGGTCCAGAGTGGCTGTTGCTGTGTCTGGAATATCTGGATTAAGCAGGTAAGTCTCTATGCCAATGGATGCTTGGTATAGGTGCTCAATGTCTTTATTTCCCAAAGTTTAACCGTGTTTTGTCTTTCTTGCATGCGCGGATTCGTACGAAGGTTTGGTTGAAGATTTGACTCTCCTAGGATGCTGGGCAGGTTACCTCCAGGTGAGTATTAGCGCGGGTGAGTGACGCTGGATGGCTGAATAATTGTTCGTTTTTGTTTTGTGCGCGACTAACCTGCTGTTTTCTGTTCTTCCTATGCAGGCACGGCGCGGCTATGGATGATGGATGGAAGAACTGCTCCGACGTATTCCGGAGGAATGCAGATGCGCGGGTGAGTATTGGAGGCCTGTGCGGATGCTCTCTTCCCAACAAGGACGGCGATCCGAAGATCAGCTGAAGGCGAGACCGATGGATGAGAATTGCAGGTAAGGCCTTTGTCGCTGTAATAACACCTGTTCTTCTCTATTTCTTCTTTCAGGCACCGATGGATGGAAATCTCCGAACGGGCGTGGCTGTAGAAGCTCGAGGACAGAGCAGACACGGAGCGAGTTACGCAGCAGGAGTGCAGAATAACGGGAGGCGTGTTCTGCCTGAAGTGTGCGGCTTAAATAGCCTTGCAAGTAGTTCCAGGCAAGTAGTCCCTTTACCACACCCTGCCTTTCAGGTAAAGTAGTCCCTCGGGCACACCCTGGAGGTGCAGAGAGGCTCAGCCTCACTAGGCTGAGTAAGTAGTCCATATGGTTCAAACCATCTTATGATCCTGGCGCCGTTGGCTGAGTCCAAGAGTTTCTGGGACGCTCCTTTGGGGCTTGATAAGCCCTATTGGGTGTCAATAAATGCGGTGAGCCCATCAGTTCCAGGGGTTTTGGAGCATGCACCATGACACCATATCCAAGCTTGCATCTCTGGGTCCACCAACAATACGGCTGAACTGTTCAAAATCTGCAAGGAACTCGCCAAATGTACTGCAGTTTCCACTTCTCCTCTTCTGTACTGCACTGGCCTCCCATTTCACAACCAAACCCAGGACATCATGTCCTCACTCTCTTGTACCTTCCTCCCTACTCCCCCACCTGTTCTCAGGCCTCTCTTGGGCCCCCCCCCTCTCTTCATCCCCATACTCTCCTCCTTCACGCCCAGAGCACCGGATGAAGTCTCTAAAGCTGTTGCTCTATGAAAGTCTCCTTCAAACAGGTGCTCTCCTGCTCCTCCAGAACTATCAAGGACAACATTTCATCTCTCGCTCCTGCCTTGGCTGATTTCTGTAACCACTGTTTTGCCACTGGCTCCTTCCTACTATCCCTCAAGCACTCCCTTGTACACCCTCTCCTAAAAAGCCATCTGCCGACCCATCCTGCCCGGCTAACTACCGCCCTATCTCCACTACCCCCTTCCCGGGCAAACTCTTGGGGAAAGTTGGTCATCTCCCAACTGACCCACCACACTGAATCTGTTGGTTTTCTCCATGACCACCAATCTGGCTTCATAGCATCCAGAGGCATAGGAACTGCACTCCTGAACACCCGTGAAGACCTGCTCTCAAACTTTAACTTCAACTCTCCTTCTGTTCTCACCCTCCTTGGTTTGTCCTCTGCCTTTGGCATGGTCAATAATGCCACCCTCATAAAGTGGCTTCATGAGACCCTTTGTATCACAGACCTGGCACTGGACTCGTGGACCTTCCTATCTAATCGACCTTTGCAGGTGCAATTGGGCCATTTCCTCACCTCCATCTCACTTTCTAACAGCGGCATCCCCTGGGGCTCTATCGCTGTGGCTCTTCCACCTCTACCTTGCCGGCCTGTCCCACTTGATTTCCTCCTTCTCTCCTTGTTTCCAGTGTTATGCTGATGACGCACAGCTCTCATTCGTGCGTCCCTCCAATACATTCTTTTCCTCCTCACATATTCCTGACTGCTATTCAGGCATGGTGCATGGTTTTACGTAATGCCAGTAAGACCAAGATCCTTCTCATTGGGATCCCTGCTCCCCTCCCGCTCTCTGGCCGCCCTCCTTGGGTCCCTAACCCTCACCATCTTGTGAGGCTAAAAACCTTGGTGTCTTCTTTGACTCCTCTCTCTCCTTCTCCCCTCACATCAGAGCTTGCCAAGAAGGTCCACTTTCAGCTTCACCTCCTTAGAGGCATTCTCCCATTCCTTACCTTCTCGCAGAGCTCTGGTCCTCTCTAGGCTGGACTACTGAAACCGCCTCTTCCTCAATCTACTGCTTTTCTCTCTTCATCCCCTTCAACTAATCCAGTCTTATCCCTGGCCTCAAGCCCAGGGACCTCATCTCTCCAGCCCATAAATCTCACCATTGGCGCCCCATGGCTGCAAGCATCAAATTCAAGACCCTCTGCTTCATCCACGAGGCGTTCTGGGGCCTGGGACCCCGCTAAATCCAACTCTCTCTCCCTAACTACCTTCCTGCTAGAGCCCTTTGGTCCTCTAGCTCCAACTCTCTGCAGATCAGAAGTTTTTTAAGCAGAGAGTGGAAGGTAGATCTTTCTCTCTTTGGCAGGCTCCTCCCTCTGGAATGGCCTCCTGCCCCACTCAGACTTCAGCCGGACCACCTTAAGTTCCATAAGCTTCTCAAGACCCTGCTCTTTTCCATCTCCTCCCTTCTTGCCATCCCTTGCTAAGGCCCTCACCTGCCGCTGCAACTGGCAGCCTGGTCCCTTACGAGTCATACAGGGCACCAGGCCCTCCTTGACCAGTCTAACCCAGCTTCCCTCCCAAGTCTGGTCCACCCCCGCCTCGTACTCGGATGGTGGTCCGCCTCCGCTGCGGGAGGATCACCTGGATGGGGGGGGGGGTCTTCAGGGAGGGGGACACCGGATGGTCAGACGCGGTATCCCTTTCCCTAGAACACCTTTTCCCCATCCTACCAGGTAGGCTACTTAGGAACTCGACCCCTCCACCCCCCCTTTCCCGACACAAACACTTTCTCACAGACAGCTCACTGTAAGAGAAAACAGACTGACACCTGAGCCGTATACCTGACATGTCCCAAAACAATGGTCAGGCAGAGTCAGGCAATTCTGAATCATTACACACACCTGACTTCCTTCACACGTCCCCTCACGGATAAAAGGCGGAGCACGAAAACACACTCTGAGCAAGGTAAAGCACATCAGGAAGCAGCAGTTCCAAGATGGCAGTTTAATATGAGGAGAAAGACGGGAAGACCAGAGAGGGTTGCAAGGAGGAGAAATTCCCTTGACCTTTTCAGAGGAAACCCATTAGTTTCATGAGCCTCCAGGTGTAAATTCGGACGAGTGGAGCTTCGCCCGTTCGCTGGAACTGCCGAAAGCAACAAGAAATTCTTTGCAGGCTGTCAGGACGAAGCGCTGTGGTGTATCAGGTCCGCGCAGACAACGAATGGCTGAAAACTACTATGGGCCTCGCCTGACGCTGTGACTTAGTTGGCATCCCCTGCTGGAGGTACAGGAACCTGTATTACACTTTTCCCAGGCCAGAACGTTCCCAGCTCCACTCGGGTAGGGCTAATCGAGAACCAAGGGGCTCCCATTATATGTATTGGATGGGTCACGCCATGATTAGGCCTACATCGGCCCTTGCTCATAATTAACCTGTGTCCCAGAGAGCCTGTTGTAACCTGGTGGGCAGGAATAGTCCAAGCACAGACTAGCTGTGAGCCACTTTGAGTATATGAACCAGGTAAGCTGTATTTAAATATATACAGTTTCAGGGTTCCAGTTACTCTTAGCTATGTACATGGACTGAGACCACCCACTGGCCATCCTCTCACAGACCAGCCTAGGCCGCCAACTGACACTCTGAACACTCGTCAGCAAAAATCCTGTAATGTCCTTAGCTTTTTCCACTAACACTCTGATGAGGGAGAGTATTTCTGTAGTAATCTTTATCGATGACTTCTATCTTGTGGTTATTGTGATGAGGGAGATAACTCCCGAGGCACTCTTCACTCTTGATCTTTTCTGTGATTACTGTGACGTGGCGGATTACTCCAGAAGCACTCTTCACATCTTTCTTACAATTACTGTGATGAGGGAGATTACTTCCAAAGCACTCAAACCTCTACTGTGACTCCCGTTACCTTCTTTCTGGTAGGGGCACATCACCAGTTCTCTCCGGGGTGTCGGTCTCGCTTGCTCTTGTCGAACAATCTATGCTCTTCTTTCAGCTTCCCCGCTGCACTGCACTGGCCCTGCAGGTTTCTTTGCCTTTTAATGTTTGCATAGTTGAAGGACCACATGGTCCACCTCTCTGAGGTCACCTCTCCGTCAGCCTCTACAACTTCTGCGTAGGTTAGGTCTCCTCCTGACTACGGAGTGCTCTACCGACCGTTCCAGGGTATCCTCACGACCGACGCCCAGCTTCTCCTGCTCAGTTCTTCGTTCCCAGGTTTGAATCTCCCAGGGCTGATAGGCTTCACGCCGGATTCTCTCTTCATTGAGTCCCTTCGTCCTTTAGCTGGGTCCTCCACTGCGGATATATGAAGTAAGGCATTTATAATGCGCCTATACACAAGTGCCAAACTATATGATATATGTATCAATGGAGTATTCTTGATGCTTCCTTGGGGCCACCTCTTCACAGTACTCGTTCAATCTTCCTCTTTTCAGTACTTTTGGGAGATTACTTATTGTCACTCTGTATGTTCCTCCTCATCTTGGTAGTATTAACTCTTATGTGAGGAAAAGAGGGAATATTGCAGTAACAAACTGTAGTGCTTTCAGGTTGGATCTTGGAGGACATTAAGGATTTCTTGGTTACAAAGGAAAGGGGGTTAGGGAGTTCATCACGGAACGGGAGTCCTTGTCCCCATGAGGGGAGTCTCTTCCTGTGAGGTCCTGTTTGCCACACTCCTAGGTCTGAGAGGAAGGATCCGGTGTGAATATACATAGGGGAAGATGGAATTAGTCTTCTGAATCTTAAAGGGCAGCAAAGAATACTCCTATTTACTTAATCTGCGAACAATTTGTATGTGCTTGATTGACTGGGGGTGAAGGCATTCTATAGTTTTCTTCATTGTACTTAATTGTCCAAAGGTACATTGTTTTATATATATATAACATTAGACCAGATACCTGTGTAATTGCTGGTATGAATACCTAACTTGCGAGGGGCATTATCCTGGTGGTTTCTATCATTGTGCCAACCTTCACAGCTCTAACCTCTAGCTGGAATGATAGTGGTGGATTCATATATGCAGAATGGTAGCACATGTGTAATGCAGAGTTTGGCTAGATTCTAGAAAACCAAATGCGCTTCAGAAACATGCATGGAAGGGAATAGACTCTAGTAAGAATAATATCACTAGATATGCACAGGATGCTTAAAATACTAATCCAGTGCTCTGGGAAAGGCCAGGTAGTGACCACCCCTCACGCCTGCCCCTGCACCACCAGTCTCAGTTCTAGGTTTTCCAACAAGTCGTTTGTACATTGCATACTTTAGATTATGCTGCATATTAATTCCACAAGTAAGGCAACAATGCTTGCTTCCTATCCGCAACTGTTTGGCCATATTCATTAAGTTCTGTCTTGCTTGCTATTTGAACCTTGATATCGCTTTATGCTAATTCTGTAATGTTTTCTCATTCTTTTATTGTACCATGCTTGTTCAATGTAAATCTAGTTCTTTCAAACTAAAAATAAGCAAGGTAAACCTACATTATCATTGAAAATATTCTGTCCTCCGACTATCCCTCCCCGGCCCTTCTAACTAATCCCGCCCCCCTTTTTGGCACTTCAAAAATGGGATGCTTTAATCCATTACCGACACAAAGGAGCTTTGCTAATTTTCATAACAGTATTTTTGTTGATATGACATACTCCCATCTGGCGCATTGGCGATTCCAGAAGGTCTGTAATTCCTAGAAGTTCTGGATTTCATACGCAGAAAAGCCATTACTTACTACCATGTGATCAATCTGGCGATGTTGTGACTCCTTCCTTGGGGGTAATCTCCCCTCTTGTGGACAGGGAAAGGCAGAAGCTACCTGAAATTGACCCTAGGGGTGGCTATCCGAGGGAGGCCACATGAGGGGAGACGATCCTCATGGGAAGGAAGTGGACTCGCTAGGTAGAGCCTGGTATCCCCCTTCTTCTTTAGAGCTTGATAACTCCACCTTAAATCCCCAATCCTCCATGGCATGTTCTCAAATCAAACAAGAATATCCTATCTGGGATAATACGTTCTGTTGCAAAAACCTGTTAACCAACCCACTTGTTCCAAATGAATATTCAACTGTTAGTGAAATTGACTTTTTATATTTAAAGCAGCACACTGAGACAAGGAAGAGGACTGAAGTGTTGAGGATTACCAGAGCCTGCAAGCTACAGACGTGCTCTACTTGTGCGCATGTTATAGGTGCTGGGACATTAAAATACAACACACCTGAACCAAACTGGAGACTTACTTCTCCCAACGCGAAAGCAAGGAAGCTGCATGCTGGAGCAAAGAAGCCGCTGAGGACACTGTCCTGGAAAGTCGAGCAGATGAAGGTTTGCCGAGCTGATGTTGTGGACAACAGGAGCTGCCCCACAAAGAAGGTAGAGCGGGAACCGAAGAGCTGACAAGACCTTCTTACAACCAGTGAGTAAGCAGCAGTGAGAACGGAGAGACGTGAGGTACCCCGAAGGCACTGACTGAGACCAGTAAGCCCAGAGAGGGAAATTGGGTTACCGGGGCATTTCATGGCAGATGCCGCGTACCGTTCACAAGTCGAGTGAGCTCAAACAAGGGAGATGGAAAAGTGAGCAAAGAAACTAAAACGGTGGAAAAGGGGTTATTAACCCAAACTGTGACGAGCATAATTAAATGGCGTAAAGCAGAGGTGATCGCTGGTGAAAGGTGGGAGTCTGGGACTCAAACCACAATACTGAGCAAGATGAGAAAGTCCTGGCAGGAGCATCAACCAGGCATACAGCAAGTCTGGTGTCTGGATCCAAGTAACATAAGGTTGCTAGTGTCAGTTTCTTGGATAGGAAGAAGACGCTAACCTTCAGGACAGACTCGTACAGCACCCGGTTGCATAATAAATCCGCAAACCGCTTAACAGTCATTTGCAACTCTGCGGGAGCAGTTAAAAGCATATGTCCAGGGAATGCCATTGTAAAATCAAATTGATGGATGGAGAGGGGGATTGCTGTCTGCAGGTTTGTGGCGGTACTTCAGAGACAATCATCGCTTACATTGACTTCTTTTATTTTAATAAGTTTTATTGAACAGCAGAGTCTGGTGGAGTCTGTGTGGGGTTCACGCTATTTTGTTTTAGCGTGCAACATTGGTTAATTGTATCCAGTATACAGGCTGTTGTCTACCTTTACACCTTGGAAGGCGGAGACTTGTGTTTAAAAACTTAGATGACCCGCGGAGCGGAGTCAGCAGAGTCTGGTGGAGTCGGGGTGGAGGCTGTGAGGAGGCATCTGTACCTTGGTTGCAGCATATGCGAGTGACTGCCGGTGTTGTGGTCGCCTCCACAGGACTGCGCACAAGACAGCCTGCCAAAACAATATCCCTAACAGACCTACCACTTTCTCCCGCTCCTCCTCCACTTCTCGAACCGCCACTGTCTCATTGTAAACCGATGCGGGTAAAAGCAACAATGAAGCGAGAGCAGCATATGGACCCGCTGGTGAGTACTCTTATGCTTAACAAATCAGAGCACATTACTGAATATACTGTGACTCGCGGGCAGGGGGGGCGGGGTGGCTGACACATTGATTCCAACAAACACAGAAGATTGTCATTCACCTCCAACTCTAGATCAATGTTTTGCTACAACACAGTGGTCAAAAGATGAATGCTTTTATCTGTGAATGAGAAATATCGCTTAAACATCATTGAGGGCTCACCATACGAGCACAAATGAGATGACATGTACATGGCTAAAGCTGATGTACACATTTACACCCACCAGAACAAGGAGTCTATTCTTTGTGAGGTCTTCATTTTGCTTGAAAAGGTAAAAAAATATGTGCAACTGTCATTCCAGGATCGAGAACGGATACAGTGCTTGCCTAATGAAGTGAAAAAGTCTAGCGAAATGGAGCCTCGACTCCATCGAAATTAAATATTTTGCGACGCCTTCTATGACTTAAAAAAAACAAAGCAATCCAGGCGAAACAAATATGGCAATATAAATAAGATCAACGCAACAAATTACTCTCGGCTCCTTTGTTACCAACAACACTACATAACAGACGCATGGCGCTTCTCTCACTAGATATAACTGAAATAGAAGATATAATGGCAAACCATGAAAAATGAAGACATTTCCGGTACAACTAACACAAAGAAGTTTAATTCCCTGGAGTCAGCCATGACTTCTACACCCCTACATCAACACCTAAAGATATGCCCAGACCAACGGCACTTAGGCAGTCGATAGCATCTAATACAACACAACCAAAAGAAGAACCAAACGGGATGGATATTCAGGACGTTAGTACTATAATGGAAAAAGAGCCAGTGTAACCATCACTCTGAATCACCTCGTGGAGCTATTCCGACTTCTATGCTGGAACTTCAAAATATGCTGATGTCAGCCTCAACACATTCACTTATCCCATTCATCAAATTGTATTAATCAATTGGAGAAACAATGAAGGATCAAGCTACTCTGTTAGCGATGATCCACACTAAACAAATATTTTTTGAATCATTTGCCACCAACATTCAATCTAGACTTGATATAGAAGCAGAAGCTTCAAACCAATGGCAACTAAGATTCTTTGATATCACCAGGAGCGGTCGGGCAGACAAGGCCGTTTTGACTACAACAATGATGGAAAGGCTTGCAGACAGACGGAGAAATATTCGCGACAGGGATCACAAGACAAAGCGTGGGCAAGAATCGCAACATAGCAACCAGCAGGATAAAGATCCCCAATGTACAACAGCTCAACGAAGGAGCTCAATTACACTACCAGAAAATAGAGTGTCGGATGATAAATCAACCCTGACTCTAGAAAAACAAACTATGATAAGATGGTCACAAAAAAATACAATAGTGCGGACGTTACAACCTGCAAAGAAAAATTATACGAATTTAGGAAAAGAGGAAATGCAACACGGAAATGTGACCTCAAATACAGCATCACAAGGCCCCAAATCTTTGCCGATCTTCGATCGGCATAAACCCGACCAACATAGTATTCATGCAAAGAATAAGTTTGCGAAAGGAAACAAAGGCCCCCTTGCTCCATAAAAGAGAAAAACCATAAAAAGAAGGTCGAGAGCCTTCCTAAAAAAACTCGACAATCCTCCAACAACAGGTCCTTCTCATAAATCCAAAATTGGAAAAACTTTAGAACTACAAAAAGACCTTCTCCTTGTAAAAGAAAAAGAAAAAATGGAGCACCAAAAGACCAGCCTGCATCCTTAACATTGGAAGAACAAACCCAACACGATCTACTGATGAATCTCTCAGTATACATAGATGAGACAACCCAACACTCAAACAAAGAATCAACAAGTCAGGAGGAACAGTCTCCAATTGTTGATGAACACGAAGAAGGCCAGACTCTTCACAACAAAACAATTGAGCTTTCATGTGAAGACATCACAGATAACAAACTAGGGAGCCTAAGGACAGATTATAGCAGTATATTGGATGTATCCCTCCAAGATCAGCTAACCGATTCGGCTGAGAAATTCAATGATGTCCCTAAATACGAAAGAAAACTGGCTCAAACTACCTATCTTCCTTGACCCCCGACGCAATGATTCACTCAGACTCAGCATGATAAAGCTGGAGCGGATCAATACAAAGAATGATGAACTAATTCTGAATAAAACGAATACTCTTCGCCTATTGCAGGTGATTCCACAGTTAAAGGCTATTAAATCAGACAATATCAAACTGGTCGAATTTTGCCACGAAAAAAAAAAACGGACAAGGTATGGATCCAATTAAAAAAATCTCAAACCTTGGTGAAGGTGATGGATAATGCAGACTTACTTGCCAAATTAGGTTTTATCTGCTCACGACTTGATAAAGACAAATCTGTGGTGTCTTATAAACAGGATGATGATAATCAAGAATGGGGAAAAATAATATCCTATAATAAACCAAGGCACACAACACTGGATGCATCACTCTGATCATTCTTTGGCCGAAAAAGATAGAACCAGAATAGGCCATATAGAACCACTTCATTTCATTTAATTTAATAGAGGAAGAAGATAGATTTCACCTTACCACCCAATAGGACGGGATTTAGAGGTGCAGGAACCTTGTATGCAATGTCTAAAAAGGGGGCACCAGTAACAGCCAATCAATAAGTTGAATACAAAGCGAACAACCTGTTCTTGGAACTCGAGGGGTTCTGGGCATCTGCTGAAAGGGGAAAACAAAGACCTTACAGAACACCAGATAATTTGCCTCCAGGAAACGTGGCTATACAATCCTCCTATTTGTGATAGATATGTGGATTGCATGAATCCAGCCATAAAACAGACCAAAGGACGACCCTCGTCCGGTCTTCTGACGTTTATCAAAATAGACGGCGTATTGGAAGTTAAGAAAACGACAAACCCCAATGCTTGGACTCCACTCACCATCATTGAATATAAAACTCAAATCCAATACTCAAACAATGAAGAAAAAAAAGTAAAACTATAAAAAACTGGGGTTAGTAAACCTTTACTGGAATCCAACGGCCATTATTGCTGATCTTTTCATTGACAGTCCTATCTTATATTGACGACATTCGCTCCAAAAACAAGCAAATGACCTAATTGTGTGTAGAGACTTGATTATACATCTGTTTGATCACAATGGTCTGAAAATGGAACCAGGAAAACTACCCGCGTGAGCGCAAATATGGAATATGAAGATGGAGAAAAGACATATGACGTTAATTAATGGTTACTGAGTAGATGACATCCCGGCTATGCCGACTTGGTCGAGAGGTACATTATCCGCACAATTGGATTATATCTACACTTCCGACGGAATTACAGACGACATCACAAAGTTCATCAATAAAACAATTAACACCAGTGATCATAATAAAAATGTAATTGTATGGATGTCGAACATGCCAGCAAAAAGTAAAGTGTTATTACCAACATTGGAATTGAATAGGGCATGAATAGACTAAGAATCCCTGAAACACAAATTGCTGGATTAATGAACACATTCCAGCTTTCATCTCGCCCCGACACCGAGAAACTTGAATCTGGATGGCTTTTGAGACCGTTTATGATAATAAACAAGAAAACGCAAATGAAGAGCACGAAACATACTCACATATACAACAGCCAAATAGCAGCGAAAAAAAGTGAACTACGAAAGAATATAAAGAAAGCCATAAAGCTAGACCAGGAGCATAACGTAAAAGCAGTGAAACAATTAAAACAACAATATAAGAACTGGCACAAAATTATAAAGGTGGACATCATGCAGATCGATGGCGAAAATATGCTGTTAGCACTACGAAACCAAAACAGCAAAAACCTATGGAACTTGTTGAATTAAAATAATCAACAAAACGAGAGGCTAATACTCGATGTTCCTGAGGTAGAGTGGATAACCTACTTCTCGGCCTTATACAGGAAACGAAAGGACTATTGGGAAGAACGATCGACCAATGAAAATCCCAAATGGAACATCTACTGGGATCCGGAAGATGTACTGATGCATATTAAACATCTAAATCCTTCTCGTGCCCCAGGCCCCGATGGGTTAAGCAACGCGATGCTCGGATAAAATCCTGAACTACGGGCTGACCTGTGCATAAGAATATTTGTGAAAACCGGATCATACGGACTACATGGAAAACAGCTATCCTAATACCTATTTTCAAACGCGGTGACAGAAAACCTCCGGCGAACTATCATCCTGTAGCGCTCCAGGACCCATTGGGCAAGGTGTTTGCGTCCCTCTTATTACGAAAACTGATTGAGTGGGCAAAGGCAGCTGGAAGACTTGATCCAAGACAAACTGGATTCGTAAGGAATGTACGGACAAATATCAACTTGATTCTACTCAATATGCTGAAATTGGAAGCTATGAAAGGGAGAACTGTGACCCATGCAGCCTTTATTGATCTACAACTCGCCTTTGATGCCGTCAACAGAATAAAGCTATGGGAATAACTAGACACTTGGAAGTGTCCAAGGGATATCATAGAACCAATTAAAGCCTTATACACAAACACAATACAAATCAGGCTATTCCAAAATGGATCCCTATCCTCAGAAATTCAAACCTGGAATGGTTTAAAGCAGGGATGCCCATTAGCGACCACATTATTCAATCTCTGTACATCAGACTTTTTTTTCGGACAATCAGTGGAACATCATAGCTAACCCACCAAAATTGAATAACATGCAAATAGCGTATATCTTGTATGCGGATGACTTGGTAATTCTTGATAAAACCCAAGTCGGCTTACAAAAAAGAATGAATGAATTGGAAACCTATGTATCGGCGAATGATCTCAAGATTAATACTGAGAAAACCCAAGTGATGACACTGATTCGCCACCCAAATATGGGGAAAAAAGAACCTATCAAGGAAGGAAAAAATCTAGAAACTGTGACCACAGTGAAATATTTGGATGTCCTACTAAATCAGTCAAAGGGAAATAGAATGGGTAGATCAGCTAAAAGGGAAAGCTTTGTCACTAGCACGACGAGGAACGTTTTTGCACCACAAGTATGGAACATTTTCCATGAAGCAGATTATTGCCTTTTAAAGGCTGAACATTGTGGCCATTTTGACATACGGCTGCGAAACAATGTTAAATGTGCTTCGTGAACTCTGGGATTACTTGGAAGGGATAGTTTGGCGCAAGATCCTCTCCCTACCATCTGCTTATCCAATGCCGCGCATACGGTTTGAATTAGCACTGCAATCGCTGGGATCGGCCAGGAACTGGAAATTCCTAAGCCCCTATAGGAAGAAGTTGGCAGAAGACATCCTAGCAATAGATCTTTTATGCCAGAAAAGCATATCGTCGAAACAAATGATCCTAAATATGTGGGAAAAGGCATGTGCTCAAATAATGGAGAACAAAAAAGTAACTATAGATATGCTCCTTAACCGCCCGCAGGAAGCAAAAAAATGACTCCAACAAAATGATTGGATCCGTACTTTACATTTACAAGCCCAATATCAGCTTGCATTACACTGTGAAATCAAAGCGCGTGCACTAAACCAATTGCCTCAGTACTTACAAAAATGTCCAGAATGAGCAATGAGGGACACCTTCCTATGGTTATGTCTCAACTTGCTCCTAACACGTGAAGTGCTGGTTAAGACGAAACCGCTATCAGAGACATTGCCCTCCTGTAGATTCTGCTTACAACAGGCTCAAACCGAGTCAATTTACCATATCATCATGGTCTACACGGCACTTGAAGAGAAAAGACAATTGTTCAGATACTTTCACAGACAATAATGCAATGTGATGCACACCAGCGTTGGGCAGACATTTTATGTGGTGATGATAAAGTGCTCACTTTCAAAGTTATCCAATTCTGGAAGTCCATAATTGCTACAAGTCATAAAGGGATACTAAGGGAGATATTGGATACATGACAATAGAGATTGCAGATATATTCATATGTTTTAATGCTATAAATGATCAATTTGATATACGAAACAATGAAAAAGTTTGTAACAAACTATAACATTTAAATAAAAATTAAAAAAAATTAAGCTCAGGGGCAGAGACCCCCTTCTTGAATGATGTAATTGTTAATGTGAACTGTGTAATAGCTGAGAAAGCCCAGGAGCAGAGACCCCCACTTTGGATTATGGGATTGTTGGCGTGAATAGTGAAACAGCCAAGACAACACAGTAGAAAAACCACTCCTGAATGTCATTTGTGAACTGTGAAAAGCTTGAGAAAGCAGAGGGGCAGAAACCCCCTACTCTTGACCCACGGAATTGTAAAAGTGGAACTGTAAAAACCTTGAAGGGAAGAATAATTTCTTCAGATTATGAAAGGATATGGTCCTGCAGGAATCGAAAGAAAGATTGTGAATCTGAAGCTGCTGAATTGTGTAATTGGAGATAACTTGGGGGACGAGCTGCCCCCCCTTCCACCCTGAGTCTGCAGAACACATCAAAGCAGTGCTGAAAAGCCAGAGAAATATTGGGGACGGGAAATCCAATTTTCTTGGAAGAACTTTGATTTCCGTTTTCTTCACTTTAAGAACTTTGTGTTTGGAACTTTGGAAAGAGGCTGCATGTGTTCAGCCAAAAAGCATTCCCCACTTCACGTTATATTGAGTTTGTGCAAGGGTCAGTTTAGGATTTTGGGCACAGGTCATCTAACTCTTTTATTTACTTGGATATTTTGACACAGCCGTTCCTATGTTTTGTTGAGGCATGGAAAGTCATCCAAGAGTTAGGTAGGATTTCCCCCCTTTTTCTTCTGCCTGTAAAAGTCTTAAGCCCATACCAAACATGCCACTGATGACATCTGAAGTGACAGGCACCGCAGGGATGCACGTACATACTCTTTCAAGCCCCAGCGGTTTATAGAAGCTAGAAATGTAATCACCATTTACAACCCGTCTGAGTTTCAAATGGGCAAAAGAATAGTTAAACTTGCAAGCACCTACCGCTGGCATTCAATTATGGCCCTGAATGTTGTACGAATGGTCAGGGTTTAATACACAACCAGTAGCCTCTGTCATTGGAAGCCAAATATGTGTATCTCCTTTACTCCTGTAAGTTCACGTTCTGTTTTTTGTTTTATTGAGTTTTGGTTCAGCCAGTCACTCACCCAAGTATCTAGCACGCTGGCATATTCCTGCTTCTTTGAGGGGACATAATCACCATCTCTAAACGGTGGGAACAGACCACTTTGAAATTAATGATCATCACCCGATCTAATATCGTGTTACTGTTCGGCCGGCCAAACAGGTTTATCAGGTTAAGTCTTGTGGGATGGCATCTTATGCAGTAGCAGTTTGGAGTATTCTCCCTTGGCTGCCGTAGGGAAAGTGGGACATTATTTTCTCAACTCTTTACTGGGTTTTTCCATTACCAACTACAAATGAGCTTTTGTATCTTGAGAATACTTTGAAGCCCATCACCCATAAATTGCATTTTACTATCCTTTTATGGGTTTCAATATGGTTCAATTCAAAGCTGTACTTATCTTATTCTGAAAATCGTCCTGTCCGTGGATAATGGTTTTAAATCCCCCTGGATTTTTTTCAAGGTCTAATTTTTTTAAGAGTTGTGCCAGAATAAAAAGAGGGATCTGTTGCTGAACACATTCATCTAGTGTTCACTTGATCTTGCGTCCTGACCCCTGTGAGGTGAGTGTCCCCCTTCTTGCTCTCTGTCTCCATTTTCTATCCTTTCTGCAATTTGTTTTCTGCAGTTTTTTCTCATTTGACCCCCTTTACAGGCTTCTGCCTCCATTTTCACTCCTTTCTCCTGTGTTTCAGTCTGTTTTCTACTTTCATTACACCTTCTTTGAACACCTTTCGGGTCCTATCCTATACCTGCTTTTTTTTTCTGGCGACCTCTGCTCTGCCCTCTTTCCCACCGCCTGCCTGCCTCCCCTTCCCCTGATTTGCTCCTCCTCAGAGGGAGCAGCCTCTTAACAGTGACCCCCAGGGGCAGCTCTGCCCGGGAGCCCTCGGCTAAGGCCCAGAGACAAAGGGCAGCTCCTACAGAATAACCTCCAGATGGTGTCTGCCGGTATCCACCAGAGAAGCAGGCAGCCATCAACCAGCAGCGACAGACAAAGGAAGTGTGTTGTGGACAGGGGGCACAGCAATCACTGCGCCCCAATATACTGGCCCACCTCTCTCATATCCTATCGCCCCAGCACCCAAGTGCTTGCAGCCTGCATCTACCCATTTCTATTTAGCAACTGTTGTTCCATATAGACTCACTGAGTTGTGAACTGTGTTGCCTAGCCATGTTTCACATCTAGGAGAACTGTTAAAGTTGGCGGTATCTCACATCTAGATGGACTGTTTTCTAGCTGCGCTTGCTAGTCCAGACAGAATTGTGAATACTAGCTTGCACCATATCTAGACAGCAATGTGCATATTAGCTTGCACCACATCTAGACATACACTTCAATATCGGCTTGCGTCACAGTTGGACAAATGTGAATATTGGCTTGCGTCACATCTAGGCAGAAATGTGACTATTGGCTTGCATCACATCTAGACAGAAATGTGAATATTGGATTGCGTCGCATTTAGACGGAAATGCGAATATCAGCCATTTGTTGCATCTGGGTGAACTGTTAGCTAGCCATTTGACATTGCTGGGTAAATTGTGTTGCTAAACCATCTCTCACATCTAGGTGAACTGTGTTAGCCACTTGCCACGTCCAGTTGAACTGCTTCAGTCAACCACATGCCATCTCTGGGCAAACTGTGTTGCTTGGCCATCACTCATATCTTGGTGAACTAATGCTAATACTCGACCCTTCTCCTACACCTCTCACATACTGCACTAAATACCACCAGAACTCCTCAGCACAGCAAACCGCACATACTTCACAACACTGCAACAAGAGATGGCACACATAACCTTGCAGAAAAAGCACAAGGAAGGCAATTACCCAGTCTCTTAACTTCGTAATTCTAAGGTAAGTGTAATTTCACAAGTTCGTCATAACTACAACACAAGGTAAAATACTAACCTGTATTAAAAGGGACAATTATCCACAAGCTCAAATCACATTAGCGAGTGTTAGACCCAAAGTCTTGAACCACAACTCTTACAACCACAATGTAAAAAAACGTATTTCATTTAATTAAATCTTCAATAAACACCTAGTTTAATTTAAAATAGACTCTAAAACAGTCTCACAAAGTAGTTTCAACAAATTGATTGAATATGCTGATCCCAGTACAACATATTGGGCCTCATTACACGGAATGCGGTAAGGGTTTACCTTTACCGGTAAGGGTACCGGTAAACCCTTACTACGAGGTCCCTTCGCGGGACCCGACCTCAACGGCTGGTTTTACCACCCGTTAAGGAACGGGCCCGCAAAGGGACCTTGGAGGCAATTACGGTACCGCAACTGCCGCCTTCCCCATTCCCATTGAGCCATATGGGGGCTCGAATGGGGAAGTGCCATGGTGAATGGGGAATTACTGCCCCCACACATCTTGGAATAGGGCGGTAATTCCACCATTCACCATGGCGGACTCGGTACAGTACCGGCAGCAACCATGGCGCTAATAGCGCCATGGTTACTGCCTACCGTGTAATGCGGCCCATTGTCTTTAAAACATTTAAAACGTTTTTACGATTGGGGTTAGTACATGTATATGTGTTTTTTGCATGATGAGGTTCTTTTCATACACACAAGCAGAGCAATATTGTTTGTAAGACACCACTCTGTCAATGAAAAGCTATTTGGAAAAACTCAAGCTATAGTGATGGTCGATATATGTTTCGGCTATAGGCAAAATAAGAGATCAGACATGATCACCAAGTGTCTGTCTTTGCTGATGTAGCCGTTTTCAGGACAGGTAGAACAATATAGATGTAGTAAATTTGTAACAACTCCTTTTAGGATGTTCTTACTTGTTTCAATTCTCTGCCCACTTTAAATCTTCTTGGAGATCCCAAGTCTGTGGCTCTGGCAATGATCGGGTCTCCTTAATGGCCAGTGTTTTGAAGAACCGTTGAAGGAAAACGTCCTAGATGTTATTCTTTTTTATTCTTTTGAACCTTTTAGATATGTTATAGGCAAAAGGGAAAAGCCATCGCTACATTGCACGGTCTCTTGAGATTATCATCTTCGATTAGGAAGGAACAAGGAGCAAACGGTCTGCCTCAGCAAAACTTTGTCGTCCTGAGCTGCCTCCTTCACGATGGCCAGGGGATATCAATATCTACTTATTCCTTTTTTCTTTTTCTTTTCATCTCGTTGCAATCCGCCAGAGTATGTGCGCCTTGCACAACATCACACGACAGCCGCTTCCGAATCTCGCACCAGGCCCGGTGAGCGGTCCATCCGAACTGAAGCTACCAACAGCGCATCACAGCTCCCTTGCTCTTTTCCCACTCCTCCCAATTACCGTACCCTCTCCCCTCCTTATCTTTTCACAGTACCACCAGTGCGCCAAAAGACCACGCAAGTGGCACCTGTGTGTGTTATAAAAACCATTAACTTGATGTCAAGTTCAATGCATTAGACATGTACAAGTTCATAGTGGAGTGTGGGGTCTCCTGGATGCCATCTTCCTTCAGCTGGTGGAGCTCTGACTTTAGGGTTCAGTCAGTGTGATCTTTGTCATAAGCAAAGTAAGATGTCCACTGTGTCTCTGTCATATTTAATGCCTTTTACAATCACTGAATTCTCGATAATACACTGGTAAAATGGCTTGATTGTCTTGGTGAAGGTCAGGGCACAGTGTATTTCTCTATTGAATGGGTTGAGAGGGATCCATTCATATTAATCTTAACTTCTGATTGGGATTATCCTGAAGAAACCCTCTCCAGACCACAATTTGAAAAGCCAGTTGACTGACACCAACACAGCTGAATACGTCTTCCTATAGGCTATATGCATCAGATATGTTTTGATGCTGGCATTGGCCAAGGTGTGCTTGCAGGTAAAAGAGCCCACTTTATCCTTCCCCACTTTAATAGCAGGGTTTTATAATATAATTGCAAGAATATTTGCATATATTTTGTCACAGATGGATCACAGTGATCGGGTGGTAGTGTGGATAATCTTTTGGATCCTTTCCAGGATTCAGGATAACCACTATAGTGTCCATTATTGTTGGTGTTACTTCTCCTACTATCCTAATGGAAGGAAAGAAATCATCTACAGCTAATAAACTACATTGCTGAATTTTGAAGATTGTTATACATACAGTACACATAATTCAACAATGGTCAATATTGACGTTAGGAGATATCATAGCTAGGATTCCGTCCTTTAAGCAAAGCTAGCATTGTAATGTTTGTCAGTGATGGATACAGGGAAGAGGCCAACCAGGCTCAGATTTGTTCAGCCCTTACATTATGCACGTAATCAGGGGTGTATGTGTCTTCGTCGTCCCGGAAAGCCTTTCATTATATTTTGTATGCACAGTCCTCAGCCCTGATCTTCCAAACTTTAAATGCGCATAGTCCTAGCTCCAAGTCTAAAAGCCTGAAGTTTATCGGCTCTGTTACCTTTCTTGCACTGGCACTGTCCTTACCACCTATAAGGTAAATTCAGTTCTATTTTTAAGACTAGTGTTGACACATTATGGTCATCATATATATGGTATGTTTTATGAGAACCTGCTCCCTTTCTTATTACCCCATTATTTCAACCCCCTACATTAATTTATTAAGTTCCCTCTTATTCAGGTTAGATTTGTGGCTTGTGTGACAAATCACTGGATTTAGTCACTTCTCTGCAGGGGGAACCCTTTCCCATGAGGCCAGGGATGTGAGGCTGCTACGCGATAGTCCCCCTTGGGGTGGTATAATGCAGGGGGATCTCATGGGGAGGGACGGCACCTCTCAATCCCCCCCACATCCCGTGTGAGAAGGACAACCATCTAGGGTATAGCCCTGATGAGAATATCAGACCCACGCACACTCTAGCCTCTCCTTCTGGTAGCCTCTTTGTAGACAGTAGACCTGTGAGGCATTCAACCATCCACACAGGGAGTGTGCTCTCGCCTGTGCTTGTTTTGATATATTTTTTTAAAGAAATGGACTGTTGATAGATAAAACACTGGGAAATGTGTGTGGCTAATCCCCTCGCCCTCCACATTTCCCGATGCTCACCGCACAACAAACACATAGACAAGTGTACTCTGGGGGACCCAGTCTACCGTTGCAGTCCTCCTGTCATGTTCAGCTGTAATGTGACAGCCACAGGTACATCAAAGCATCTCAAGAAGGGGCCAGCCTAATTTAAATCTCAAAGGCTCCATGGATCCGCTCTGCCTATTAAGTTGTGTGGTGGCAGCGCATACTGTAAGGAAGTCATGGTGGCAACAGTAAAGACGGACACAAGTGATCACATTGATTGATTGATATTTTGATATTTTATTTCTATTGCGCTCGTACACAAGTGTTTCAGAGCGCCACAAGGCAAATGAGGGGAACAGGGGAGAACAAAACAGCGATCTTACTAGTCCCAGTGACATTGAGAATGCGCAAGTGCATGGGAGAGGGGGGAGGGCAAAAGTGCATGGAAGGAGGGAGAGGTGGAAAGTGCGAAGCAGAGGAGAAACAGATAAATAACAATAAATAAATAATAAAGGCAACAAACAGTGGTTTGTTCAAGGGTGTTTATTAAACTGTATAGGAAGGTTGGAAAAATGGCTAATCTAAACCTAAATCTAAGATGGGAGCAAGCTACGACCATCAAATAATAATAAGGCAGTCCTAGTGGCGTCTTGTCAAATAAAAGGGCCTATAATAAGAAAAAACCTATTGCCAATCCTTACAACTAATAACAAAAAGAGTGTGGGATAGTGTTCACAAGAAAGAAAGAATTGTTCGCAAATGATAATTCAGGATGTGGTAGCCGGGGGTCTCCCTTCGCCACGTTTTGAGCATGGGACAAGGCTCGACTCCAGAACAGAGCACATCATGCTCAAGCTTTCCCAGCATGAGACGACAGTTCAGCTCTCGGCTATCAGGACCATTGTCTCTTGCCTCCGAGGACCTGATCTGTGTAAAATAAACAAAAGTTCCTTTCTGATGGCCCTTCACCCCTTGGGTCCCCCTCTTCTGGGCTCAGACCCCTCCCGAATATCAGCCTCCCAATGTTTGGTTCACTACGGCTTTTCCTCGAAACACCTTCTCCTGTGGCTTTCAAAAATCTTAATGTCTTTTAAAACAGTTCACTGTGGACATCCCTCAGTCGGGATCACTCTTGCCAACTTTACATCTTCTACTTTCTTATGATGCAGGATTCACTCCTCTTGGGTTTTCACTGGTTTGTCGGTCAAAGACTTTCGACTGTAAAGGGGGATTTTGTAGACTCCTGTATGACACTTTGACCTTTTCCTTGCGGCTCACCCAGGGCCTTCTGTTATCAGTAGTTTTAACAAACTTGGGATCCGCCAGAGTTTCTTGAATAAGCACCCATGTGGTACCGGACCACGCTGCAGCTGGTTTTCTTCACTTTTCTGCCATTTTGTAACTTTCTTTCATCACAGTTTGGTTTCTTATCGGTTCTCCCCTCGACTGACCGGCTGTGATGAACCACTTGGCTTTTCTCGTCTCTGGAGTCAAGGACAGTACCACAGTAGCAGGTGTCTCTCCCTGGCTTGGTCATCAACAGTGGAGGGCTCCATGTACCACTTGCATCTGCTGCAACACACGTTGGCTATTGTTCGCAGTGTTATGTGGTTCCTTCCACAGAGGTTTTGTGGGCCTTGGTTGGTCCTTGTCTCCCCTTCGGTCCTCGCTGCCTTTCTCCTTCTCTTGAACTGCCATACTTGGATAGTTCTCTAGTCGTGCGGTCTGCCTCGCTAGTATTGTGCTGTCTTGCTCCACCTTTTATCCCTGTGGGAAAGGGAAAGTGCCTACAGTTGTGTGTGATTCTGGTCGATTGCCTGACCTTGACTGACCCTTGTGTTGGGACATGTTAGGTAAACGGCTCTAGTGTTAGTCCATTATCTTTCATGGTGTAAGAAGGTTTGTGTCAGAAAAGGGGAAAGGGATAGAGTGTCTGAGTATCCTGGGGGAAAAGAAGGAGGATACCATATCTCACCCGTCAGTGTCACACTTCTCCTCCTCGAGGGCCCCCCATCCAGGTGATCCACCCGCGCTAGTCCACCCTCAGGAACTGAATCCAATAGCGATGGCCGTGTCCTGGCCACCTGGATGACAGATCCCCGGGGACTAGTAGAGAGACACCTTCAAGTTTCTCACAATACTGTTGAGAGTTAATAGAAGCAGGCATGCGAAGAGGCCTGTTCACAGAACAAAGATTTTGGAAACTCCAACACTTTTTGATATGCCTTGTGTCCGCTTGAAGCTAGCTCCCACCCCCACCCCCTGTATGAAGGGCAGTGACTGGCATGTCTGGGACAACTGTTTACAGTAGGCAACCCCTGCAGGGCGACCCCCTTTCAGAGGGAATAAGTATGTGATTTGAGGGAGAGAAAGTCTGGTCTCGCCACAAACTTCAAGGGAGACATGCGCTTTGATCAGGAGTCACAGAGAGCTCAATTAACCAGAGACATACTTTGATCCACAACAGGCAGGAAGATGGGTGGGTCTTAGTAGTACATGTTGTCACCCCTTACCTTTCCTGTTGCAAGGCACTCTGATTATGACCTCACATATAACAGAAGATTGTTGGTGGGGACCCAGGATTGGTTATTTAAGGTAGACTTAGCTTGCACCAATCACTGGGGCCCATTTGGCTTTAAAAGAGGGTTCAGCCCCTCTTTTGGCAGATCATCCGACGACTTCGAAAGGATCAAGGACTCATTTGGACCCTGGCTGAAGGTACAGGCTGCCTTACAGCTTCCCCCAGTGAAGGAAGGCCAGGATTTCCAAGAGGGAAGACAGATCCCTCCCCTAAACATGCCCCAGGGAACAGAGGGAGATATCAACTTTAGAGGACCTGTCTAGCAGCTCCAGAACCAGTACCCAGCCAGCACACAGCATGCCATGCTCGGTTCTGCCAGCAAGCTTCCTAGGTGGAAAGTGCCAGAGAGTCTCTGAACAAAGGACAAGGCCGTTGTCTGCAAACACTCTCCTCAGCTTTGGCCCATCTGCCTTAAATGACGACACAAGCTCTCTGAAGAAGCTGGGAGTGCCACAACGAGCATCAACCAGCGTCCATCTTTTAAAGACCTGTTCGAGGCAGTCGAGCCCTCAAACAGCGATCGGCTACACCACTGAATGTTGTCAAGTTGCAGTCACTAAAGCCATCCAAGACACCTCAACCAGCGTTCCAAATCCACCAACCAGCACAGAGGCGGCAATTCTTGATCCTGAGCCGCTGTGTAGGCCAGCCTGCAGCCGTCCAACCCAGGAACTGCAAAGCATCCTGGAACTTACTCGATGCTGCCAAGCATCAAGTTCATCTCAAGCACCAGGTACATTGTAGTTCTGTCCCCCTGGACCTTCTCTGCAGACCCAAAGTGACATTTACTACCCCTTGCTCCCTTGGTGCTGAAACCAAATAACCTTGAACAGTAAGACTGATTGCTTTACCGACTACCCTCCTGTCAGTATCCAGAGTACATCCCTTTCCTTCATGAAACTGCTTGTCCACTGTGTTCCTTTACAGTGTGGGTTGTATTTTGTAGTGTGCTAGAACTGTCTTGTTATAATAAAGTAGATATGTGTATGCAACCTTGACTGGACAGTCCCTTTTATCATTGGGTAATAATTGTACTTTTGCTGTGTTGCAACTAACCAGCGATCCACAACGTTGCAGAGATAAGTCTGCCGTTCCGTCCACGTAACCAAAATTGGACAAGGTTTATAATTTTTTTGTGCTCCAACCTGTTCGGATCACTTCTGGTGTAATAGAGGCGTGGGGCTGATTGATGGTTTAGAAACCGATTTTCATCCCTGGACCACTGGTGGCCCGGAAGTTGATTTGTCACATGACCTATGTACTGTTGTAAAGTAGACTAAAAGGGATGTGAGGCTGCTACCCGACAGTCCCCCTGGGTGTGGTATAATACAGGAGGATCTCATGGAGAGGAACTCCACCTCTCAAACCCTCCCCCTGTGAAAAACCAGAGGGTGTCTCTCTCACTCTCTAGTCCCCAGGGATCTCTCAGGTAGCCAGGGCACGGCCATCGCCTTTGGATCCAGACCCAGGAGGGTCGGAGGGGGTGGGAGGGTAGGTGGACCGGTGCGAGAGGATCACCTGGGTGAGGGGTCTTCAGGGAGTGGGTGGCGAGGCAGCCGTAGGTGAGACGCAGTATTTCCCCCCCTTTTTTTGTTCATCTATCCCATCCTATTTTATAGGATTTTCCAAAGTCCCAACTTCCAACTCCCGACCCCCTTTGTCGCAAACACTGGGCCAAGTGCAGCTAGACTGACTTTCTCACATCATACTGGACGTGTCCCATTAAACGGGTCAGGCAACATCCGGCACTTTACACTAAGTGTATACACCTGATACCAGTTGGCTCTCCTCACACTAATAAAAGGCAATACCTAAAGACCCATTCTGAGCAAGGCATAAAACGAGCATGAGCAGAACTTCCGCGACGAGGGCACACCTACTGTAGCAAAGCAACGGATCAAGGGACGAGAGCAGTGGGCCGAAAACCCCAAGGGTTCCCCACTCGAGGTTGTTGCCTCCGACAGACTGCGAAAGTCAATTGGAGAAGGCCAGATCCCATAAGTGAAGATTGCATTGTGTTCCAAGGATGCCAGCGACCCTCTCGTGTGAACGGCAGAGTTGGGGTTGCGAGGCCAAGCCTATGGTACTAACCTTGAATAGTGAATTGAAAATGGAAAAACCGGAAAGAAGCGCACACAGCCGGTTACTTGGCAAGTGACCAGAGAGATTGGTGTGTCTTAAAGCAACTGAAGTAGCAACATTATATCACAAGTGAAAGATGCATGCGTCTGGATGGGACGTGAAGAAAGGCAGACCTGTGATTGAACTTTGAAGTAAAAAGCAGCTGTGAGATCAGCGATACGAAGTAACGGAGTGGTCTGACGAAAGGAGGTAGCCCATTCGAAAGTCTCAGTGAAAGGTACGTTGTTTGAAGTTATAAATCAGACAGTGAAAGCAAATTATGTGAAAGTAACCGTTTAACTTTGAGTCAAAGTGGTCCTGCGGTGGTCTGGTAAAAGCGCCATGCACCTTCGAAAGTCTTTGACATCCAAAAGGGGGCCGGGCCCGATTGAAGGAGACCCGAAGTACAATAAACTTGTGAAAGGGAGCCCCCGGGCAGGTTTGTGCTGAATTGTGACGTGAGAGGTCTGATCCCGACAGAAGGGGACCTTTGAACTTTACATTGCAAATACAGTTTTGGAAAGTCAAGAAAGACGTTCACGTGGAAGGCCAGACGGGCCTCAATCCACGGTTTGGAACTGCTTATAATGTTCAGAAACCGAGCCAGTGTGTGTCATCCTGCCTACAGGGTACAGCCTTACTCCGTGAGGAGTGCTGGTTCAACTACCTTTTTATTTTTTTAAACACTGATTGATTTTTCCTTTTGCATACATTTGTCCTTTTTCAATGTTTGTACAAGAGATAGGGCAGGCATTAGGTTTTGTTGGCATAGTCCATTTTGATTTCACTGACGCCACTGGTCTAGATACTCCCATCTTAGTTATAGGGCAAATTAGGAGTTTCTCCGACCCCCAATATTTTCAATAAAGGCTTTACAAATTATATCTATTGTGTCAGTGTCATACTTGTGATACCATGCCTTCCCTATACCCCACAACCCGGAAAGGACGACGACCATCTATGGTATAGCCCTGATGAGAACAACAGACCCATGCACACTCTAGACTCTCCTTCTGCTAACCTCTTTGTAGACTGTAGACCTATGTACTGTTGTAAAGTTGAATACCCCAAGGTCCTGCAAAGTACTGTGATGAAGAGGAACATCAGGAACATAGGTAATCCAAGTACTAAAACGAGATAGAACACAGGAACAATGAAGAGCAATACCAACAAGGAGCTACAGCGGTATAGACTTTCACAAAGGCGTGTTTACTTTTACGCCATAAAAACCAAAGGAGGACTGCCTGTCGGCGAGACACAGCCAACCAGGACGAGAAATTGTGAAGCCTAGGAAGCAATGCAACAGGGAGGCAATGGTTTGAACAATAGGAAGGAACTGTACTTCAAATGTGCTTGTCCTGGATCCCATCTACTTCGGAAGGATCTTTTCCAGGATTGTTCGAGTTAAAGTGACTCCACGTGGACCTGTGCACAACTTCTGTACTTGGCCCAACGTGACATCTTATGAATGGATATCTATTGTGATCAGTAGAAAGTGTCGTTGCATAATGTTTTCCAGGTTTGTAGCTTCTGTGCCCTCAATTATGCCCTTAATCCTGAGGTTTTCATTTCCATGTTTTTCGCGGTCTTTGAATTTCTCGTGTATCATGCTTCATATTGCTATAGCTTCAGACATGAATGCTTTGGCTTGATCCAGTTCCTGCATGACATCCTGGATCACTTTCCCATTTTTCTTGGCTCTACCACCCATTGCAGACACGTTTTTCTTGAATTCCGTGTTGAATGTGGAGAGCTCTTTCATGAATGCCTGGATCTCAGTTATTACGTTCTGCTCACTGTCTCACCTCCAATACATCCAGAGCTATCACAAGCTGCTCTGTTTATTTTGTTTTTGTTTATTTATCTTTAAATCTGTTTATCATCAGAACGTAATTTCAATACACAATTCACAGTTAGAATCGTAGATCTGATCCAAATAATGCTGTATTAACTGTACTGTGAGTAATAAACAAGTTATAACAATAACAAAAAAGGCATCTTGAAATTTTGTTGAATGGTGACTGGCTAAGGCTGGGAGCGCCTATGCATGTCCTCTCTTACGGATCTCTTTAGTGGCAAAGCCAGCTCAGTCAATTGTGGGGGCTATAGCCCAACAGAAATGACACTTGGCAGCAGGAGCCATAAGAGGCATACACTCGGAATAAACTATAATCGAACATTCACAGGGTTTGTCATCTGATGGGTGGAACATCGTAAGGAAGGGCATATTCCACTGCTTCACGTTCTCCGTGGGTGCCAGAGTGCCTTCCTTCAAGGCACTGAGCCATGCATTGGTCTCCACCGCACTCCGGATGTCAATGTCCCTGTACCTTATGGGGTTTTGTACCTATTTTTCTGTTTCCAGGACATTGCATCTTTTAGTTAGTACACATGGGTAGTCCTTACATTTAATCACATGTCTATTTGTCTGGTCTGGGGTAGGCGCCCAACAAACATTCCATCGGGTTCCATAGATATCGCGTGACCCAAGCTCTGAAACACACCATCTCTATCTGGTGCCAGAAAGAGCGCACAAGCGCACATCTCCGAAACATGTGAATGTCTGCACCATCCACATCACAGTTAGGTTGCACTGTAGGGTCAAATCTAGCCACTCGGCTAGGTGTCATATACATTCTAAGAAGTACATTAAGCTGCGGAAGATAAAACCTTGCGCTACATGAGACCACTTTAACAAACATCAGTGCATCATCCCACCGTGTATCATTTAGACCCTGATCCAAATCAAATCCGCTTCCCATTGTGATTTTAGCTTCATATTCCGTACGCTGACCTCACTTAGCAAACACACATACACCTGAAACACTGAGTGCCAGCCATCTGCCAACTCATTAAAATGTTAGCAACGCAGCAGGGTCCGGTTCCCCCTTCCTGTTCGCCCACTTCCTCTTTGCTATTTTCGCAAGTTTCAAATACCTTAAGAACTAGCCCTTGGGGAGACCCTCCGTCTGCATTAAATCCAGAGATCCCTGAAAATTCCTTCCTTGTGCATATCCCCCCATGTGGTACGCCCTAGTTCATCCCACCGTCGTGGCGATCGCCAGTTCGCCCACCTCTGAACATGCATCCGCCGTCATGGGAACATGCGGGAGTAAGGGTTGCATAGCCATAGTACCTTCACGACACTTCCCCATATGTCGTCTGAGCTTAATCAGCAGTGTCATCTGGTCAATACAGCAGTCTGTAAACCACACTGCTTCCTTAATTGTCACCGGCCGTAGCGTGTTGTGTAGCCACTTAGATTCCATTGTAGGATCGTCTGATAGCCAACTAGCTACATATTGTAGTTGTGCAGCGAGGTAATAGTTGTGCGAGTTGCGCTCCTCCATCTTTGTAAGCCAAACACAGGGTTCTCAAGGCAATTTGTTTGTGTGCCGTGCCCCCAAGGAATCCCTTGAGCAAAGTGTCTAGCCGGCGAAATAAATCAGCTGTGATATAGCAGTTTATATTTGCAAAGGAGTAGAGTAGGTGCAGTAGTATTATCATTTTAACTAACTCTATCCTGCCCATAACACTTACCCCAGAATTTCATAGATTGCCTCACCCCATCTACCATCTTAACCATGTTTCTAGTGTGCATGTCTTCTAGCGTATGTGCACGGTCCGGCAGAACATGAATATCGTATCGTCTGGGTCCCACTAGAGGGATGGCACATGACTGGCTCCTGCTAAAAGAGATCCCGAACAGTTTAGAAAAATCATCTGGGACCTCTAGGATAATTGGTTAATTATGTTCCGGTTCACATAAATACAGGAGTACATCATCAGCGTAGAGGGAAATAAGATGCCAGAGTCTCCCCACCTTTATCCCTGCAGAATTACATTCTTGGCGTAGAAATACCGCTAGTAGCTCCTGTGCCAAATATAGAGCATGGCTGACTGCGGGCTCCCCTTTCGGGTTCCGAGTTGTATGTCCTACGGTCCCGACACTTGCTTCCCAGTTTTCACCCTAGCCACCGTTTGTGTATATAGCAACATGACCCATCAGATGAAGCCCTCACCAAATCCAAAACCCTGTTGCTCGGTTTAAATCCATTCCCAGTCAAATGCTTTAATGCATCCAAGGACGCAACCACATACGGCGTGTCCTGAGAGTTAGTCTGGTCTGGTCTGTTATGTGACGCCCAGCCAGCAATGCAGTTAGTATTTTGACATCTTGATTCAGCATTGCCAATGGTTGATAAAATGTACACAGCTCTGCTGGTTTACCGGGTTTGAGTATAGGGACTATAATCCTTTCCTGCATACTTCGAGAGAGCAGGACCGGCTCATAAACCTCCTGATACACTTTAAATAGGATAGGTGTGTGAGTGGGACCAAATGTTTTGTAGAATACAGCTGAAATACCATTGCCCGCCCCAAGTGTCTTCTTCTCAGTTGATTGGGACGCAATCACCCCATGCAGCTCTTCTTCCGCTCTAACGCGGCAGCCTGCTCAGCAGTTGAATTTGGGATGACGCCACTTGCAGCTCCTCTGGATCGGCTAGTGTGTCATGCCTATACAGACCACTATAGAATGCACTAAAGGTGGCGTTTATAGCCACTTCTGATCACCCGGGGGCGCCACATTCATCATGGATTAGCGTCATCGCCCGACGGGGCTCCCCTGCTCAACACAGCCATGCCATTAGCCTTCCAGATTTGCCACGCTCCCCGTGCATGCGTGCCGGGTATACCGAGTGATAAAATCTGCTTAGTCTCTCCAATGCATCTACACACTGGGCCCACCACATGAGAAGTTCGGACTCGGCAGAGGGGGGTCTACAAGTTCACTCGACTCGATTTGCTTGATCCAGCCCTCCAGAGCTCCAAGCTCTTCCCGCAGCATTCTACTAATCCTTCCTGCACCAGCAATGCCCTCCCCCCTGGTTACCACCTTTAGGGTCTCCATACTGTTCCCTTTTATTTCTGTTTATATAGAGCTTTTATCAAACTCGCAGAGCAAAAGCAATAGTAGTGATACAATCAATTAGAACAAAGAAGAATAACATGCAGCAGCATTCAAGATGGTAAAATCAGAATGGGTCATTTGAATGCAAAATTCAATAGGTGTCCTTTTAAGCATAATTTAAACAATGATAACGCGGTGCACAATTATAAGTACAAAGGTAGAACATTCTGTAGCTTGGTTGATAGAAAGAGATGAGACCCAAAAGATAAGAAGGTGCAATATTATGAACATAGTCAAATAAAAAATGATACACACATTTTAAAAATAATGTAGTAATTTTAGTCGTGCAAGATACAATACGAAAAAAAAAAAATTAACAGAACACGTACAGCAGAATGGCAAATACAGTGAAGTGGCAGTAAAGGATATTTGTAGAGAGAACATCAATAATGTAAACCTGCAAGCACTAAGAGTGTTGAATTAACAGCTTTGTCGAAGAGCATTAATGACAACTGGAAAATGATGGGAGCCAGAGACTTGCAAAGTTTGACATGGAAACAGAGAATCAAAAAAGCCGATATTGCAAACCGAGAAGGCAGGAGTTATTTGAAGAGGGGTAAACAAAATTGATAATGAGCTTCAAATTCGAGGTGCTTAAAAAAAAAAAAATCTGTCTTCTTATGGTTCAAACGTAAAAAGTGGTCAGCCATCCAGGAATTAACAGAAAGGAATTAACAGAAAATAAACAGCGAGCTAGACGCAGATGGTAAAAGATAGATCACTAGAGAGAGTTCTCTCTTCATTGAGGCAGACTGAGCACCCACACTGTGGTCTGAGGACTCTGCCAGCCGCATAGTCTGTGGTCTTTATTGTTTTCTTTAACATTTTGCATCCATCTTGTACTGCTCCTTTACTGTATGGAACTACAAACGATGATCTCAAATTAAGTTGCCTGAAATGCAAGGCATAGTATTATATTACCTTGGTGGAGTAGTAATTACTTTATTATAAGTTGTAGGAATGGTATATGCCTAATATTTACTGTTACATCTACATTTCTTTGTTTTTCTTTGGTAGAAGACACAGTTGTAGCAGTTTCAGTGACTGGCATTTTGAAAGTGTGGATTGTTACTGCAGAGGTTAGTCGCATGCAGGTAAGTGGGTCTATTATCTCAAGTTCTGAAACATTGGAAATTCACTTTTTGTTGTTGCTAAATATCCAACTAACTAAAACTTTCGTGACTTGTATTTATAAAGTGCAAACACTACTTCCTTCTACTTTTCAAGGGTCTTACTATGCTTGATCAGCAAAACAGATTAGACAGTTTATTAGAACAGCAATGTGCTTAAGATATTTTTAAGGTAATCTTGTAATTGGAAAACAGCCTCCCGTGGTTTGTTAGGTCAGGAGGCGAGTAGCTTTGTTACTGATTGAAACTCTGCAGTAGGTTTGGGGCACAATAGTGTAAGAACTAGTAGGTAAAAGCTTCCCTAATGGGTCTTGCCCCAGCGATGCTGCCAGCGCACCCTACCAGAGGCTCTTGGCTTGTCTTTGTTGTATGATGAAACACCGGCCCATAGGAAAGCATTGGGGTCAAGCTAAGCAGAGCCGTGACTTATGTTGATACTGACCAAACCTTTGCAACTCTGCTTCCTCATAACCACAGCACTTTCCTACAGTTCGTACCTTTAGGAAAGCATTGGAATTTTTTATGTTCCTAACCATGTACCCGTTTTTAGGAATGCAAGTCTCAAGTCGCCACTCCAAAGAATCTGCATCAAACAAGTTGCTCACCTATAAAATAGGGCAACATGGCTGTTGAACGAGGACCTGCAAAATGTATTCAGTCCTGCAGAGGCGGGCAATACATCTTTGCCAGCATTGTGTCTTGGGGAGAAGTTCACAGAAACTCTGGAAATAATGATAAGAAAGTAGTCTAGGAACATTTCCATATCTGCACTCAATGAATAGTGATCCCATAGGATCATCCACTAAATGGTAAGTGGGGTTCCAATAGTTAGAAATACTTTGAGATAATCTGATGTTTAAAAGCCGTCAAAGACTAGAAGGATTCATATCGGCCAAATTGATTGGCATATGTAGACCAAGATTCTAAATATCCAGCAGTCAGGCCTCACGAAATGCAGTTAATCACTAGTATAGTCAAATACCTTTTAGGAGGGAAGAATACCATTGTCATGGTACTCAACACTGGCTGAGTTACCTTGACCTCCGACAAGACAGGACAGATCAGAATGGAGACTGGGGTCATTGGAGCCAGGTGCCTGTGGAAGCCATAATGCACCCAGCCCCTCCCATGGGAGGGAGCAGACAAGTAACCCGATGTCAAGGCTCAAAATAGACATGTACACTGTTGCCCTTTAAGTAGAGTTCGCTTAGAGAGGGCAACCTCCCTGCCCATTTTTATTCATGAATGGCCCTGCTCATCCATTTTCATTTGCATGCTGAGCCGACAGTAGGCAGCCACCTGTAGGCCCTCCTGCATTCCTCTGCCACTGCTGTTGTGTGGTCGGACATAGAGCATTAGTGAGCGGCTGCATTGTGGTGTACAAAGGATTGACTCTTTAAAAATAGTAATGCACTCCTACTCCTACTAATTCTGCATCAGTTTGCAGCCAACAATATTCTTCCTGGTAACTATTAGTTCTATTTATTGTTTCTTTTGTTTGATAGGTCTAAACACCAACTAACACTGTACACCTCTCCTGGGCATTGGCCGAAGGTCCTAACCCTTACTCAAATCCTAACTTTTAGACATCAGTCTGTTGCAAGCTAAATCTATTGTCCAAATGTATTTATAACTCTCATATTGGCCTCACCAAATGGTACTTTACATTTAGGGATTATGTACTCTCTGTGCTCTTTTGGAAATTGTATTCCAAATCTGCTGGCGGAGAAGAATATTGAAAAGGCACATTACCATTAATAGTAGTATTTCTTCATCTGTCACCACGGTCTTTGAAAAATAAAATATCATGCCATCGAGTTTATGGGTCAAGTTAATTTTTCTAAGGTCAAGTAGATTAATTATGTTACATGACCTGCTGGTCTGGCAGGGTTTGAAAAATGTGATGGAGGATTGATCGGATAATTAACCCCTTGTAGGGGCATTCCTGTAATCAGATCATCTTCAAGCCACTGTCTCTAGCAGGCCTAAGAAAAAATACCTGCCATTGCTTTCTTCATTATGCTAATATCTACTTGTTAGCAAAGCAAATAAGAATATACATGTTAAATAAAAGGCTAATGCCAATAAGTTAAAGAAAGAAACCACAAATGAAGACATACATAATGAATCCTTGTTTCCTTAACTGTTATCTTTAAAAGAGTATGAAGAAAGATATTTCCGATCAAAAACACAAATCTAATTGATTACTGAACCAACTTAGGCCTTAAGAAATTACATGGTCAATAAAAGACAGCACTTTGAATAAGACGATAATTTTACCATGACCACGGGGAAAATACAATAAAATCTCGAGAAGAAAGGGTTAAGATACCGCCCCAAGGGAGAAGTTAAGTTCTTCAGAGTCGCGTACATCTAACATCTGACACAGATATAGCACAAAAAGCATCTTCAAACAGTCCATTAATGAAGCCAGTCATATCATGGGCAAGGGAGTATCCTACCAACAGTTCCTGCTTGACCTCTTGTCCTTCTCCGGTGCAAAGAATAATCACCAGGCCTTTCCTAACCGGAAGAAGCACTCCCGACAGAACAACTATCGACTATCGGAGATTGCACCCAGTGACCTCACCTGGTTAAGAGGGAATGGCTACCCCTCTCAACCTGGGGCAGGAAGCCTACTAGAGTGTTTACCAGAGCCAGTCCTGCCCCAGAGGCAGCGTGTGGGAGTTGGGAGAGCTCCAATGTCTGTCCCATCTACCTATGTCTTTATAAATGTGTGACGTACCACTTCTTGCATCATACTTGTTATGCACAATACTGGCCAGTGTTTGTCTCTTTGTCCCTTAGGACTACAATACCCAAAAGTCCTTGAGGTGGAAATAAGAACGAGCAAACCAACCATGAGAAAGCCATTTGTGAACAGAGGGACCACTGAGTGATCCTCACCACAACCTGGCAAGGAAGTTCCCTGTTATGCTCCTGAGAGCTTGAAGAGTAAATGTGATTGTCCCGGGCCACTATTGCAAAACATCTGCAGACCCGCGTTTGATGATCACAGAAATTAGAACTTTAAAGAGACTGTATCTCGCGAGGGGTGCTATTTCAGATCTTCGGCAGGCCTGCACTTGGTGATCACGTAACTACCAACTCTAAAAGTGACTGTGCTGGTCACGGGCCACCATGGCCAAACTTCGGCAGTCCCATGATTGAAGAGGGGTTGAGACTTCTTAGGTCCTCTAACGTCTCACAAATGTACTAAACGACCTCTGGAAAACAACCGGTTAGTGATCGCCCTTGGTATACAGATGGGTGTAAGGACCAATGGGAGGAGGAGCATAAAATGGAACCAGGGAAGCAGGACGGTGTGGGTTGATAGGGTGAGATTGAGGGAGGAGAAGGCAAACTGGGAGACCAGGTGAATGAAAAACAGAGCAGCAGAGCACTCCCGACTTTAATGAAGAGTTCTCCCACCTTCTTAACCGTCTCAAAGGCTCTAATTGTGCCTCGTTGGTAGTGGGTGATGGTACGGTGACCCAGCAGATAAAGATGCCATCAACCTAGAGAGACTATTAAACAATCTTGACTTTCATGTCACCAACAAAGAACCCACAATGAAAAATGGACATCAATTAGACTGGGTAGTGACTAACATCTTAAAGACACACGACTATAAGACAGAACCATATATTTGGTCAGATCACTTTAGTGTCACTTTTCAAATTACCCCTCCATCCTCCGGAGATAAAATCCAAAACCCACTTTTTAAAATAGCAGAAAGAGATTTTAAAAACATCAGGAGGGAACAGTTAGAATCTTGCCTAAAAGAGGTTAATAATAACATCAAAGAGGAAGACTCCTGCGAAGGCATGGTGACCAACCTACTAGAACACCTCAAGCAGTTGGTCGACCAGAATGCTCCCCTACAGTCTAAAACTCGCAGATCAATTGCTAAACTCCTTACTTGGTTTACTAAAGATTTGCTAGAATAAAAAAGGGAAAAAAGAAAGTTAGAAAATGTATGGAAAAAAAGCCCTACAGAACAAGGAAAAATGGAAGACTATAGAGCAAAAATATAAGAAAGAGATAATTGAGGCAAAAAAACAGTACTACAATAACCAAATTACCTATGCGGGTAATGCCACAGGCAAACTATTCAGTATCCTGAAGTCTATTGAAAAGCCTAAGGCCCTTTCACCCCCCTTCATCTTGTCCCAACAAGATTGTGAGAATACACAACAAGCATTTTTCACGAAAATTGAAGCTGCTAGAGAGTTAATTACTAAATCCCAATTAGATTAACCTAAAAACTCAAATCTGCCTAGGGAGGAGGCCATTGACAAAGTTAACATTTTCAACTTCTCTAATATAACGCCAGAGGAGATGGAAAAAAACACTTGCTACCATGAAACCAACTTCTTCCGCTGAAAATATTCTTCCAGCAAAAATGATCTTGGACAACTCTGATCTCTTAATTATTAACGCTTCTTTTAGGGACCAAATAGTCCCTTCAGACATGAAAAGGGTTACTGTTACTCCACTGGTTAAGAAACCAGGTCTGGATCCCAGAAACCCTAGTAATCTCAGGCCAATTACTAACTGTAATTTTCTTTTGAAAATTATGGATATGATAGCCACTCAACAATTACAGGCGCATGTAGAAGCATCTGAATCTCTTCATCCCCAACAGTCGGGCTTTAGACTTTCAGACAAAGATGCTCAGTATTATGGATAATGGGAAAGCGGGCCTCCTGGTTTTATTGTATCTCAGTGCAGCCTTCGATCTTCTAGACCATGACCTTCTCTAAATGGCAGAGTAAAACAGCCAACTGCTCTAAGGCAGCTAAGGGGTGGATAATGTAATTTCTAAAGAGTAGGACATCTCGGGTTCACTGTGGTGACACGTTTTTGTCAGAAAGAGCAATCCTCTGTGGGGTTCCCCAGGGAGCCAGCATGTATCCCCTGTTGTTTAACTTGTATCTTAGATTTCTCTGCCTTGTATTGGAGCAGTTAAATGTCTACTTTACGAACTACGCAGACGATACTTAGTGATTGAACTTTGTGGAGATCCTTAGAAGGATAATGAAAATCTACTTAACATCTACTCCAGCATTGAGCAGTGGATGGATCTGAATTAGATGTGTTTAAATGGAAAGAAAACTGAGTTGATGGTCTTTGGTTCCCAGCAGGTCAGAAACTCCCTTTCCTCAGAATACAAGTCTTTTCAGATAGTTAACACACCGATCAAGGTCCTTCATAAAGTTAAAATGCTCTGCATAATGATGGAAGCATCATTAGGAGCCGAAGCACAGGCGCAATAAACAAAAAAAACTTGTGGATACTATCTTAGACTCCTTAAAATTATCAGGCCCTATCTCTCAGAGGTTAATTGCGCCACAGTGGCTAGGGGAACCATCCTATCTCGGCTGGATTATGGAAATGCCCTGTTGGTAGGAACAAACAATAAATGCATTAAAGTCTTCCAGATTATACAACACCATGCAGTCAGGATTATTAAGCGCATATCCAAACGCGTTCATATTAGCAATTTCAGGAGGGAATTGCAATGGCGTAGAATAGAGAATGGAATTGAATTCAAAGCCCTTACCATCGCACATCGCTGCGTTTACGGCAAAGCTCCTGTGTACTTGAAAGCAAAAATTCACACATACGTACCCACTCGCTCTCTTAGATCGGACAACCAAAACAAAGTGGTGGTAGAGGAGCATAATCGTAAGTTAGGCCTAGGCAAACCCTTCCAGACAGTTACTGCAGTTATTTGGAACAACCTACCCGTTAATATAAGAAAAGAAGTGAATTACTTAAGCTTTAGGAAGCACGTGAAGACTCATATTTTTAGCTAATTGACCCTCATTTTACATCTAGCTTCATTCTTTGTTTTGTCCCGTGTCTTATGATGGTATTACGTGTGTTCATGTTTCTGCACCCCGAGACTCGCGAGTTACCGGCGCAATATAAATGAAATAGAAATAGGATAGTTGAGAGCATATGCAAGGTGAGGTATTGGTTGGGGAAAGTGGTATGAGAGCGTGTGCATGGTAAGGTATTAGGTGTTGTGAGAAAGTGGTACTTGGCTGTGAGAGTGCATGTATGGTGAGGAGAGTGTGTGAGTTAGTGATATTAAGTGGGAGTGTAGGGAAGTAAGACTGAGTGAGAGAAGTGAAAGGAGAGTGCCTCTGGAAGTAGGAGGGGTGTAGTGGGAGGCGAGGAGAAGGGTAGAGTAGGGAGGAGTAGTGGAGAACAGTGGAAGGAGAGAAAGCGACTAGAGAGGTAGAGAGACCAATGCCATCAGATGGACAGAAGAGAGAGAGAAGGGTGAGACGGTGTGAGGAAAAGGAGGGAGGACAGGAGGAATGAAACGGAGATAGAGATAAAATCAGAGCAAGGAATGCGAGGGCATTATGGAAGGGCTAGTGGATGCTGGGCAGGCGTTGGCCAACCCAAATCCTAAGAAACCTCTACACTAAATAAAGACCTGTTACATTGCACCTTAAGCATTTTGTGTGTCATTGCCTCGAGTTTCCCACAGTTCAGTCCCTTTGACTATAGGGACCCTACAAATAAAAAATATACAGCACAAGATATATTTTCTGCTGTATTGCAAACTATGTGCCACGTTGTGAGACAATTTCCAATTCTCGCATGAAGCTACCCTCTGGGTCAAATCCTTCCTTGCAGAACGCACCTCACGATTCACCATTGGAAAGGAAGCTGTGGACCCTATTCCAGTACCGTTAGGAGTACAGCAAGGATCGTGTCTTTCACCCACCTTTTATAACACTTAGACTGAAATGCTATTTGCAGCACTTGATGCCATGGGTGTCATCTATACGAATTTCGCCGATGACACCCAGATACTCATTCCCATCACTGGCAACTATGAGCAGGACACAATCACCATTAATAAGATGTATGCTATAATTGAAAATTGGATGGCCATCAATAGCCTGTGCCTCAACGATGAAAAGACGGAGATTCTCATCGTGGGCTCTCCTGCTAATATTAATGCCCAACACACCGACTTCTCATCAATTACTATGACAGGACTCTTACCCCAGTCCTCAAGCAGGTTAAAACCCTGGGTGTCCACGTAGATGCAAATCTAACAATGACTAAACATGTCAGTGCCCTCTCATCGGCTACTTAGTATACATCCCAACTGATTGCTTTAAGACGTAAATTCCTTACTCCACAAATCTGTACCACTCTTGCCTGTGCTCTCATTTTGTCGAAATTAGAATAATGCAATGTTTTGTTGCTAGGCTTCTCGAACGCCAACCTGGCTGAACTACAACTGTTGCAAAATAAAGCCCTGCGATTAGCCCTTGGCTTAAAGAAATCTGACCACATTTCTAACACTAGGAGGGAAGTCCACTGGTTACCGGTTAAAGCCAGAATTATCTTCAAAACACTTAGCGTCACACATAAATGCCTCGCCAAGAAGGCCACTGCATACATCAATAATACAGTCACCGTGAATAAGACCAAGAGAATTCTGAGATCTAACAATAACAAACAACTCTTTGTCCCACGCTTCAAATGTTCGAGGGCAGGGGGAAGCAGCTTCCCAGTAATGCCACCAAAACTTTGGCCCTCGCACACGAGAAATGAGCCATCCCACCAGCGCTTCAAGAAGACGCTAAAAACCTGGCTCTTTAACAATTTCGAACCCTTTTTCAGCCCTCCCCTTACCCCTACCTGTACAACCTCCAGTGATGCAATATGCAGCCTCACCTCACACCTGGACCCACCGGCACTGACGGCTGACTCGCATGTACCCCAGTAAAGTGGTACATAGCTTGATTATGTAAGTATTTTATGCCATGGTTCTAATTGTACTGTTATCAAATATTTGTGAAATGTAATATCATTCCCTATTGTAACCATACAATCAAGCTGTCTGTAACCCACGCCATTACGCCTCTGGGTTTGGGCGTATGCCAAATGCAATAAATAAATACATTTGTAGGGCCCCTGCAACTATCGCTGTGAGTTGTGTAGTTTGTGATGGCATATGTTTGTATCTTTTTAGGTTTGCATACTGGGAATGTGTGCTATTGTGGTGTATGGTTTTCTTTTTTTCACATTATCCTCTGCAATTGCATGCATTTTTTGAGGGGGTGTGTGTGTGTGTGTGTGTGTGTGGGAATGAACCATGTTGTCAGTCTAGAAGTACGGATACCTCTACTTTGAGACCGCAAACGCATTTTGGTGGTCGTGGACCAACCAACCGTCTCATGCACGATACGACAGAATATAGGTTTTCGAGTTTGCCAATGAACGGCCATTTTGATGTAACAAGAATCGCCATTTTGTTTTCTTACCATTGCTCATTGCTTTCTGTTCCTATTGCCTCGCAGTATATTTTCCGCTTACACTGCTCGACTGTGGAACATTGTTGTCTGTATGTGAAAAGGACAAGGCCGCAGGGCCGTGAGGATAATAAGAATTTGTTGAAACACAAACGTAGGCAGCGCCAGGAAGAATGCCCGGCTCCCTCCCGAATGTAGCCTTGAAGCAGAGCTGCAGGGCATTTAATCATTTCACAGCTGCCAGCCAGTCACGTAATATGGTAGAATATGTTAGAATAATACTGCTAAAGGCTTGAATTATGCTTTTCTAACGGCCCCCCTTTGCTGAGCCCGTTAAAGCATGTCGGCTCCCAGGACGCGAATAGCACCTGATAGATAGCAAGGTCCGGAATGCAACTCCCCCCGTATGTTGTTCGCTTCCAAGAACAGAAGCGCTGTGTTCTATTCAATAACCGAAAGATGCCTACGCACTCACAAATTGCAAATTGTTACTAGAATAGATGTTTGAAGGTGTCATAGTGGTCGGAGATGTCCATCATCACACCAAGTTCAAAGAAACCCAATAAAGGGGGGGGTGTTAAACATGTCATAGCTGATTGTTTGATATGCATTTTGTATATATGTAACTGATGTACGTAATTCACTCTCTTGTGTCCCTCGAGGTCTAGAGATACACGTCGCGGGGCGTGAGACCGGGTTGGCCAACTGAGACTTTTGCTTTGCAATAAAACCCTAGCTTTGGGAATACAACCTCGTGTCTGGCGTCTCTATCGTGTGTGGTGACCCGCCTTGTTTCCATAGACGTCAGGGTCCCCTAGGGGCCCCTTTCAAGATGGCGCCCGAATAGGGACCCTCCCCCACTTGTTCCTTTGCGTAACGTTGTAATTGAGAAAGGCAGAGAACGGCGAGGATGGGACGATCGAGCCGGGATCAAGAGGTGTTCGGGGCGCCCTGTAAAAGTGATGAGAGACTCCTTTGCAGATCTGCACACATCTGATCCCTGATCGACGTGCCTGGCTAGAGAACAAGGAGGCGAGGGTCCCGAAACAAGGCGGAAGCCAAGAAACGCAGACACGACGTCCTTTGGTGCGTCAGTATACAGACGACTTCATTTATCAGGTGAGTGATTCCCCGATTCAAAGTATCCTGATATTGGTTGAGAGTTGACTTTGCAAAATCAAACGCCCTAGGTAAGGTTGATTAACCAGGGGGAAGGTTGAAACATGCCTGGGGTATTGTCCACCCTAGCAGGGTTTTTCCGCTGTGGTAGACAATCTTTGGAAAATGGCCAAATTGTACCACCTGGGGGAACGCCGGCGTATGAGATGTATGTGAAGTATGGAGTGGGTGCGATTAATATTCTGAGAGACTTGGCATAAGCAAACCAGAAAGCAACAAGACCATCAGTGGCCGATTAATGGTAGTTTTGAGATGGCGAGGATAGATAACTTGGAAAGGGTGTTGATAAGAAAGAAAGCGCGTCCTGCAGCATTTGAGACTATTAAAGACTGGAGAAAGGAAGCAATGCTCCGATTTAAAAGCAGAGCAAAGCATGCGCGCAGGCATAAATCAAAAGGTGAGGTAGAGGAAGAAAAAGAGGAGGAGGAGTGGACTGAGAGTCTAAGAAGGGCTGGTAGGCGTGACCAGTTAAATATAGAAAAGATATACCCACAGCGAGAATTATACATGGCAGATGAATTGATAGAAACTATATTGACTCATACAAAACAAGGCCCAAGATCAGAAGTAAGACCAGACACGACAGTAGCTATTGCCCAGACCCCGCCCGTAGCCCAAGCTCCCCCTCCGGTAGCTCAAGCCCTCCCACAGCCACAGACCACGCACGTAACACTTCCTACTAGCCAACCAGGCCCACAACAGACACTCGCTGTTCCCATTGTCCCATCCGCACCTCCCGCCTTAGACACAGACCCGGTACCATCCGTTCCTCCTGGGGTTGAAGTTGAAACCGTGGGGGGCAAGAGGCGGGACTGACCAACGGGAGTGCATGAGGGTAACCCACAGCGCAATCAGCAAAGAAAGGAAGGTGGAATTGCAGCAACAGGCAGAGATGTATATAGCTGGGAATGATGGGACAGCAACATTGGCTTCGATATATGACTTTCGTAAAAGCAACGAAAGACAGGTAGTGTTGGAATGCATGGGTGAATATTTGGTGGAGAAATGGAAACAGCTAATTGGGAAATTACCACTGCAGCGATTGTTAGATTTGAATGCATTAGCACGCTGTAGGGAGAGGGATGAAGAAGTGAAAGAACGTGTGTATAGACTTTTTGAGCTTAAAGATGAATTAGATAATGACTGTGCCGAAATGTTTACTACACATGCATACAGGAGTAGGGAAGTCGGGAGACTTGGGAAGGGGGAAAAGGGGTCGCATAATAAACGGCAGCAGTTACCATCGCCGGGGCAGAAGGAGATGGTAAACAAATTATAGTTGCTAAAACAGGTGGGGGCAGACTTGAAGGAATGTCTAATTAGAACACAGGTACTAATGCAGCAAGTAGTAGGACATAATAGAGGGCGAGGGAACGCACAAGGAAGGAGTAGTTCGAAAATACATGGGGGAACAGTGGGGCCGAATCAGTGTGCATATTGTAAAGAGGAAGGATATTGGCGAGCGCAATGCCCGCATCTACAGAATAGAAATGGGTCTGGTCAGAGGAGACAGCATAAAGGACCCAGGAGTGAATGGACCAAATAGGAATAGTATGCAGCAGCATCATAATAACGGAGGTAATCAAAACCAAGGCCAAAACCAAAATGCCTCAAACCAGAGTCAGGGACAGCAAAATCAACAATATGGAAATCAGAGTGGGGGAAATAGAGGGAAGAGTGGAAATGTTTTCGATACACAGCCAAACACGTATTAAGGTAATAGTAATGATTACACATCGGACGATGTGTTATTTCCCCAATAGGACAGCCCAGGACAGGGGTCGGAACCAGTGTCTATTCCCGTGAATCAGAGAGGACCCTATGTAGAAATGAGAGTCAGGAATGAGGAGCACCACTTTCTTGTAGATACAGGAGCACAGAAGTGTTCAATAGACCATCACTTGGTTCCGAATATACCACTGTCAGGGCTAAAGAATATTTCCGTAGGGTTCGCAGGTACACCAGTCATAAACCCAGTGTCCAAACCAGTCCCAGTTACCATAGGACCATTTACCGAACATTGTCCTTTCCTTCTAACAGAAAATTGTGGAGAAAATTTGTTGGGATTAAATTTATTGAAAAAATTAGGTTCTGTTATACATTGCACGGCAGACGGAGTGTTTCTAACGATATGGCCACACGATGCCCCTGTGTCAGAATTCATGTCCGAAGCGTTACCAGGGGAACTAAGTAAAGTACCAACCTGTATATGGGCAATGCATGACAATGATGTGGGATGTTTAAAGATAGAGCCAGTAAAGATTATTTTGAAAGAAGGTGTTACCCTACCGCAAATACCCCAATACAAAATGTTTGTTGAAGGTGAGAAAGGATTGAAGAGTATTGTTACCGATTTGGTGAAATTAGGGGTAATAGAGGAAATCAGAGGCAGTACATGCAATAGCCCGATTCTTCCGGTTTATAAAAAAGGAGGTAATGAGGTACCATACCGTTTCATAATTGATCTACGCCCATTGAATAAAGTAGTAGATCCGCAATTTCCTCTAGTGCCAGACGTCACTACAATATTGACAATGATACCTGTTTCAGCAGAATATTTTAGTGTAATAGATTTGAAAAACGCATTCTTTAGTATTCCAGTGGACAAGGACAGTAGATATTTGTTCGCGTTCACATTAGGAGGACGATCATTTACATTTACGCGGATTCCGCAAGGTTATACGGAAAGTCCAAGTATTTACAGTAGAGCATTAAAAGAACAGCTAGACATGCTGGAATTTCCCGTGGGTTGTGTACTTTTGCAATACAGTTTAACAAAGGTAGCGGGCGCCCCTCTCTCGCAAGAACAGACATGATAACCTGTTCAGTGGTTATTAACCACTTGAGAGTTCGCAGCCACTGCTTTTACTCACTGTGCCTTTCACAGATGGGAAATATCCATTTGCATATCAGTCTTTGTCCTGCCCAGGGGCAGTCCAGCACCGAAATACAATGGCAATTCCAATCTGAACGAGAGTACCACCAGCAACCCCATACACGTGTTTCACCCTTGTTGGGGATCAGGTCTCCTGGGGGCAACCAGACGTGGTCTCCCTCTCACTGTGCTTAGAGAGGCATCAGCTTCACCTCACTGATGATCCCCAACAAGGGTGAAACACGTGTATGGGGTTGCTGGTGGTACTCTCGTTCAGGTTGGAATTGCCATTGCATTTCGGTGCTGGACTGCCCCTGGGCAGGACAAAGACTGATATGCAAATGGATATTTCCCATCTGTGAAAGGCACAGTGAGTAAAAGCAGTGGCTGCGAACTCTCAAGTGGTTAATAACCACTGAACAGGTTATCAGGCCTTGTTCTGTCGAGAGAGGGGCGCCCGCTACCTTTGCAAACTAAATTTCAAGGAACCTGGGATTGGTAACCCTAGGTCTCCTGGGGGCAACCAGACGTGGTCTCCCTCTCACTGTGCTTAGAGAGGCATCAGCTTCACCTCACTGATGATCCCCAACAAGGGTGAAACACGTGTATGGGGTTGCTGGTGGTACTCTCGTTCAGGTTGGAATTGCCATTGCATTTCGGTGCTGGACTGCCCCTGGGCAGGACAAAGACTGATATGCAAATGGATATTTACCATCTGTGAAAGGCACAGTGAGTAAAAGCAGTGGCTGCGAACTCTCAAGTGGTTAATAACCACTGAACAGGTTATCAGGCCTTGTTCTGTCGAGAGAGGGGCGCCCGCTACCTTTGCAAACTAAATTTCAAGGAACCTGGGATTGGTAACCCTAGGTCTCCTGGGGGCAACCAGACGTGGTCTCCCTCTCACTGTGCTTAGAGAGGCATCAGCTTCACCTCACTGATGATCCCCAACAAGGGTGAAACACGTGTATGGGGTTGCTGGTGGTACTCTCGTTCAGGTTGGAATTGCCATTGCATTTCGGTGCTGGACTGCCCCTGGGCAGGACAAAGACTGATATGCAAATGGATATTTCCCATCTGTGAAAGGCACAGTGAGTAAAAGCAGTGGCTGCGAACTCTCAAGTGGTTAATAACCACTGAACAGGTTATCAGGCCTTGTTCTGTCGAGAGAGGGGCGCCCGCTACCTTTGCAAACTACTTTTGCAATACATAGACGATTTATTGCTAGCTGCAGACACAGAGGAAATTTGTAAAGAAAGCACTGTATTACTACTGTCACACCTAGCGGCACATGGCCATAAAGCTATTTTGAAGAAATTTCAGTATAATCGAAAGGAGGTGGCTTATTTGGGCTACCTACTTTCGAAAGGAGGGAGAAGGCTAACGCCAGAACGCATAGAAAGTATTTCTTGTATGCCTATTCCAAAGACACAAAAAGGAGTCAGAGCCATAATAGGCATGGCTTCATATTGCCGACAATGGATTGGTAATTTTGCGTTAATTGTGAAACCATTAGTGAATTTGACTAGAAAAGATGCGGTTATGCCTTTGCAGTGGGATGAGGAATGTCGGAGAGCATTTGATGGATTGAAAACTGCATTATGCTCGGCTCCAGTTTTAGGTACGCCGAACTATAAGAACATTTTTAGACTATTTGTGTTTGAAAGTGAAGGATGTGCATTGGCGGTTTTGACACAGGAACAAGGTGGAAGAAATAGGCCGTGCGGCTATTTTTCTTCTGCGCTGGACCCTGTAGCGCGCGCACTACCACGATGTTTGAAACAAACGGAAGGGATGGTATTGGGGCACACTTTAATTCTGATGGTGCCACATGCCATAGACGTTCTATTAAATAGGACACAGACGCAACACCACACCTCTGCTAGATTGACAAGATATGAGATCATCTTGTTCGCGCCCCATATCCAAATTATGAGGCGTAGCGCTTTGAATCCTGCAGAATTAATGCCACTGACCTCAAAAGAAATTGGGAAGAATGAATCACCCCCCCACGATTGCTTAATGGTCACTGAGGAAGAAACCAAGGGAAGAGTTGATTTAAGTGATATTCCACAGAAAGAGCCGGATGGAGAGTTATTTTGTGACGGCTCATGTTTTAATTTACCAGATGGCACAACAACTGCCGCATACGCTATCACTACCCTAGAGAGTGTTGTAGAAAGTAAAAGAATCCCCTATAATTCAGCACAAGCTGTGGAAATAATAGCAGTAACCAGAGCCTGCGAGATTTCTGAAGATTTTAATGTGAATATATATACTGATAGTCAGTACGCGTTTGGAGTGGTTCATAACTTTGGTCGACTCTGGGCTGAGAGAGGGTTTCTGACATCACATGGTGCTAGAATTCAACATGGCCCTTTGATTGTACGATTGCTGTCTGCACTCACGTTTCCAAAGAGCCTAGCAATAGTGAAATGCGAGGCACATAAAAAAGTAACATGCAGGGAAACGCGTTTGCAGACAGAATTGTGAAACAAACTGCCACTGATTTGAATGCCAAGATGATGACGGTTCAGACAGAGGAAGTACCCTGTATGATAGAAGATGGAGCTGCGACTGTCAAAGAAATGCAGGCCGAGGCTACGGCTGATGAAATACAGGGATGGGCAGAGGGATCTGCTGAGTTGGAGTTGGAGGGTTGTTGGGTGGACAAGGGAACTAGAAACTGGATGTTGCCAAATTCGTATGTGACTGCAATGGTCACAATGGCCCACAGCCCTACGCACATCTGCGCCAAGAAAATAATACAGCACCTTTCTACAGTATGGCAGAATGTAAACATAAAAAAGAATGCAGAGAGATTGGTGCAGAACTGTATCATGTGTTTACAACACAATGTAAGAAAGGGAAAAGTGAATCCAACAGGCAGTTTTGGGCCGCCCTCCATGCCGTTTGAGGTAGTTCATTTTGATTTCATAGAAATGGAGAGGTGCCAAAACTTAAAATACGTCTTGGTGGTATTATGTGCATTCAGTAAGTGGGTGGAGGCATATCCTTTAAAAGATTGCACAGCAATGACTATGGCAAAAGTAATGTTGGAGGAGTATTTTTCCAGATTTGGCTTGCCCCGGGTCCTATGGTCTGATAATGGACCGCATTTTGTGGGTGCAGTGGTATTACAGATATGTGCTGGTCTCCAGATTGATAAGAGATTCCATAGTTCAAGGCATCCGAGTTCTGCCGGTCTTGTGGAGAGGCACAACGGGATTCTTAAATCAAAGATTAACAAGATTTGTGCGGGAAGCAAGTTGAGTTGGGTGGATGCATTACCAATAGCACTACTATGCATGCGTACATCTGCACAGGCTAAAACTGGGCTCTCCCCGTACGAAATTGTAATGGGAAGGCCGGCAAATGTTTGGTGCGCACCTCAGCCGAAACGACTCGTGAGATAGAACATCCTGTGCTTAGTACTTATTGTGGCCTTTTAATGCAGAAATTTCGTTTGATTCATCAGCAGGTGCAAGAGGCATTACCAGTACGGTATACTGCTCTGGGGCACGCGCTGGAGCCAGGAGACTGGGTGCTGCTAAAAAAACTTTGAAAGAAAGTCATCATTAGCACCCAGGTGGCGCGGGCCCCATCAAGTACTTTTAGCGACGCAGACAGCAATACGGGTGGATGGAAGGAAGTTGTGGATCCATGCCACCCATGCCAAAAAGGTTCCAAATGCACTGAAAGTCTTGCCTGACACTGCTGACCGGAAAGAGACAGCGGTCCCAGAAACGAAAGAAACTGTTGCCAGTGAGCAGCCACCTAATCTGCCAAAACGAGAAATGGAACTCGAAACAAAGCCTGAGACGATTGCCAAAAAGGGGGAAGGGCAAAGAGTGCCCCAACGTTGCCCAGCAGAATCGACATCACTGCTGACCAACGTGAAATTTGCCTTGCAGATACCAGCAAAACCAAATTGTGTACCCCTTTGGCACCCACCAGCACTTGCCAGCACGCCAAAAATGGATCTGCATCATTGGCGCGGCGCACACCAGCACCTGCAGTAGCGCCACAGGCTGACTTCAAGCCTGAATCTGAAAGTGCACCGGCACTGTTCACGGATCATACGATACCAGGAGCCAGGCGATACAACCTGCGGCCTCGGAAGACAAAGTGATCCACATTTTTATTTTTTTTGGCGTTTATGTCAACCTCTGGTTCAGCTCATGGACGGAGAAGGAACCAGGGGTGTAGAGGAGACAAGCGTGAGAATTGTGCAAATCGGACAATTCAAGACTCATGGCTCCTCGGTGCGATCATAAAAAGTACATGTGTCCGGAACCAGAGCGGACAAGCTGGGCGCACATGATACTGAGGCGATAACTGATCAAAGGTCCTCTGAGCAGTATAAGAAGGGACAAGTGATATCGCCTAAAAACGAATAATCGAATCCAGGCTAAGAAGGACAGGCAAAACTGAACTGTGAGAATTCCACTGAATTTATAGACATCAGAGCAAGCGCGACGAAGAGAGATATCCACAACGAACTGTGATAAGGAAGAAGAAGGACGACGAGAAACATGCTGGGACCGGCTCCAGCCTCCTCCTGCACCACAACCGCTGAGAATGAGTCAGTTATAAAGACTATAAGTTTAAGAAAAATGCATGGTAAAACAAATTGTATGCTGACACTAACGATAATAATGTGCTTTATGAGCGTGGTAGCACCAATATTGACAGCCCTAATATTATGGTGGGTAGAAACAATACACCCATTAGAAATGTTTTTACCAATAATTAATATATCCACTACTGAAAGCCCGGTTCAGGTGATCACTTATACCCTACCCCCAATGGAAGAAAAACACAGGGAAGGTTTTGGAAATAACACCTTTCTTCTGATAATGAACATGACACATGCAATCCTAAAGAAAACAAACTGTTGGCCCATTTACCACAGCATGCCGGAAAAGGAATAGGGTGGCATGTGCAGCCATTACCATCAAGTTCTGCATGTAGTGCATCTTTAGGTGCAATGTTCTATGGGAAGTGGAATAAGAGTAATACGGGTCAATTAGACAGAACCAACATGAATGAGTTTGAGGAGATAATAATGAAGCCTGTGGGTTGTTCCATTTTCCATAAAGCACAAGTAATAGCCCCAGAGCCCACGAGGAAAAGTACACGGAAGATAACACGACAAAATAGACGAGATAGATTGTCCCCGCCAGAAAAAACATCTGTAATGACATTTCGTGTAAGAACAGAAGGGGACAAAGATGCAATCCCCCCATCTTACACAGTGAAATATAGCCCAAGAACTGTCCCATTTTGTCTAAAAAAGAAAGGCTCTTTTTCAGTCGGAACATATACTGGTTGTATGAATACAGTGGTACTAAAATGGGAAATAGAACCAGTATACGTAGGTGATCCAGTGCATTTTATATGTGGAGAGAAAGCATACCCTTGGTTGCCCAGAAACTGGGGAGGTATATGTTACCTAGGGCTACTGTTCCCAGGAGTATTCCTCTTAGAAACAACAGCCATGGCCAGATTATCCAGAACTAGAGTCAAGAGGACTGACAAAGGTGTTTTAATAGCAACTGATGTAGCGAAATCATTCATTCCATTCTTAAGACAGATAGTGAACTCCTATAATATAAGGCAACTGTCCAGAATCCTAAAGAATACAATAAACACAACAACAGATATATTATTTAACATGACGTTGGAAGAAAGAGGAATAAGGTTATTGACGCTGCAAAATAAAATGGCTCTCGATGTAATCCTGGTTGATCGTGGAGGAATTTGCAAAATAGTGAGATCAGCATGTTGTGTTTATGTCGATGACTATTCCCCCACGATCTTTGAAGCAATAAAGAAAATGCACATTCTAAGATCTGAACTCCCCACGGGAGAAGGGAGCTGGGGAATAGGATCTTGGTTTTGGGGAATACTAAGATCTTGGGGATGGAAGTTAATCTCAATATTAGTAGTGGTGTTCGGAATATTCCTAACGTGCTGTTGTTGTATACATTGTTTACCCATAGTTTGCGCAGAGGTAACTGAGGGATGTACGGAAGGATGCATGCATATGATAACAAAGAAAAAACAACCTCATGATCGAACTAGCCCAGACCCAAATGAGATGAGAGCAGTGAAAGAGTTGATGGCAATAGATATTGATGAAGACAATGATGTCCACGATAGCATGCAAGACTCAGATATAAGTACTTCAGATTCATCATCACTAGAGGAGGTTTCAATAAATAGATGAGACGTTTGGCATACGGCCAAAGGAGGGTTTGTCAGTCTAGAAATACGGATACCTCTACTTTGAGACCGCAAACGCATTTTGGTGGCCGTGGACCAACCGTCTCATGCACGATACAGGTTATAGGTTTTCGAGTTTGCCAATGAACGGCCATTTTGATGTAACAAGAATCGCCATTTTGTTTTCTAACCATTGCTCATTGCTTTCTGTTTCTATTGCTTCGCAGTATATTTTCCGCTTACACTGCTCGACTGTGGAACATTGTTGTCTGTATGCGAAAAGGACAAGGCTGCAGGGCTGTGAGGATAACAAGAATTCGCTGAAACACAAAAACGTAGGCAGCGCCAGGAAGAATGCCCGGCTCCCTCCCGAATGTAGCCTTGAAGCAGAGCTGCAGGGCATTTAATCATTTCACAGTTGCCAGCCAGTCTCGTTATATGGTAGAATATGTTAGAATAATACTGCTAAAGGCTTGAATTATGCTTTTCTAACGGCCCCCCTTTTCTGAGCCCATTAGAGCATGTCGGCTCTCAGGACGCGAATAGCACCTGATGGATAGCAAGGTCCGGAATGCAACTCCCCCCCCGTATGTTGTTCGCTTCCAAGAACAGAAGCGCCGTGTTCTATTCAATAACCGAAAGATGCCTTCGCACTCACAAATTGCAAATTGTTACTAGAATAGATGTTTGAAGGTGTCATAGTGGTTGGAGATGTCCATCATCACACCAAGTTCAAAGAAACCCAATAAAGGGGGGTGTTAAACATGTCATAGCTGATTGTTTGATATGCATTTTGTATATATGTAACTGATGTACCTAATTCACTCTCTTGCGTCCCTCGAGGTCTAGAGATGCACGTCGCGGGGCGTGAGACCGAGTTGGCCAACTGAGACTTTTGCTTTGCAATAAAACCATAGCTTTGGGAATACAACCTCGTGTCTGGCGTCTCTATCGTGTGTGGTGACCCGCCTTGTTTCCATAGACATCAGGGTCCCCTAGGGGCCCCTTTCAATGGGTGTTTTGTGAAATATATTTCATTTCATGGTATGTTTTCTATTCCATTTATTCCTCTGTGATGACTCTGCATGTACAAATAGGTTTAGTTTGCCGAAATGAATATTTCTAGATTGATTAATTCAATTTCCACTATTTTTTGGCATGCGCTATTTCACCCATAGGCCTAGCTTTGTGTCAAAATTCTAATCAGGTAATTGATATATTATAGCTTAATAAAATGTGTTATTAAGCCTTTGTGGAAATCCCATACCACAGGATTTTTAAGGAAAATTATTTGGCATGAAAACGCTGTACATTCGGAATGAGTGCTTGGATTTGCCAAATCAGTGGCCTGCCAAATCTGGCGAATGTTAGTGCATGGGGACAAATGTTGTAGGGAAAGCATTTTTGCATTTTCTGTGTAAAGTACGTTGCAACCTTAACTTTACTACAGCTTGTGTGGCTTTACAATCGGTTATTTGCAAAAATGTCAGTTCCACATATGTGAAGCTAAAATACATTCTTCGAATGGATTGTGTCCTCCCACGTATTCCTCATCTTGTGATAAATCGTTATCTCCAGCTTCGGAAAAAAAAAAAATCTCGGCAGAGGGCGCTGTGCTGGAGGTCGTGGCGTCGATTGTCCCTCGACGTAATCCATACTCTGTCAACGTCACCGATGGTATAAGTAGCTCGAGCCGCGCCCGTTGCTTCAGTTCCGTTTTTCCGATCGCTTCGCTATCGAGAACGCCGCGCTTCTATTTTCTGTGAAGAAAATGTCATCATCTTCGACACCCAGAACTGGGTTTAAAAAGTGTGCAGATTGTGGATCTAAGATGTCAGTCACCAATCCCCACCGGATTTGTCTCTGGTGTCTCGGTTCCAGTCACCGAACCGACGACTGCGGGTCCTGCCAATTGATGACCGAAAAAGCTCTCTTCGTGAGAGGAGAGGTAAACTGTCGGTGGGGAGGGAGGCCTCAAAAAAGGTTTCGGCAAAAAGACATGAGAAAGCGACTGATTCTAAGGGATCGGATCGCCATAGGCACTTGAAGAGATCTCGATCTAGGAGTAGATCGAGACATTCTTCGTCGTCATCGAAAAAAATGAAGAGGAGACATAGATCTCCCTCATCTTCTTCTTCAGAGTCAACCGAAGAAATTCGGTGTCCGACTAAATCGGATTCTCCCAGTAAGTGGGAAGAATTCCGCAAAAAGATGGTTTTCGAGAATGCGGCCTCGACCCCCTCCGAAAGAACCTCGATAAAAGCCATACTGCTAAAGTCGCTGCATTGGACGACAAAGGTAAGTACAAGGCTACTATGGCCAAGACCAGTAGCGTCGAGGAATACAAAAAACCGCGAGTCGACGTAAAACCGTCGAAGAATCTTCGAGAGTCGAGTACCTCTCCAGTGCCGGCCAAGAAACACAAATCGTCGAAGACTTCGTCAACTTCGTCGACGCCCTCGACGTCGATAATTTCGACGCCAAAGCCAAATGCGTCATCGACGCCATTATCGAAGTCATCTTCGAAAACTTCGAAGACACCCTCAAAAACTTCGAGGGATTTGCCATTTCCTTCGAAGCAGATGGAAGAGGAAGAAAGGAGATTCACTCCTTTGCCCAGATCAGACTTTTTCAAATCTATGTCTGCAATCTATGAAGAGTCTGCTTCAGAAGAAGACTAAGTTACTCCTTTGGGAGTTACTTATGGTACAAGACAAGTTCCTGAAGAACTTATTGACCAGGAATCTAGAATGAGAGACCTGAGTGATACTCTACATTCTGCCAGTGGAGTTGACACATCCCCAGAATTAGAGTTCGCCAAACCTGATCCTGCAGAGCATGCAGATGCTGGGTACAGGGGTCTTATGACCAGGGTAGTTGAATACATGGGTTAGGGTAATACTTCACCCATTTATGAACAAGATGACATGACGGATATTATTGTCAAGGGACCTCAGAAGGATCCTGTTCTCCCTTTTCACAGGGCCCTTCAAAGGACTGTGGAAAAAAACTGGGAGAAACCAGAAACTATTGCTGCTGCAGATGGCACTTTTCCAAGAAAATATAGACCAGCTGGAACGTATCCTGAATATTTGAATAAACATCCGACTCCAGAGAGTTTAGTCATTCAAGCAGCATCCACTTCAAAACAAACTGCTTATCCAACTATCCCTCCAGAGAGGATAAAAAAATTGACGCCTGGGCACGTAAAGTTTTCACGTCAGGCAGTATGGCACTTAAGTCGGCAAATGTCACCTGTACCCTAGCCAGGTTTACCCATACCCTGTGGGACTGTATTTCGGTGGCGGCTGATCGTATTCCGGAAGGCGAGGAAAGGGAAGACTTCCTGAATATAGTCGAAGACGGGAAGGAGGCAATGGGGGAATGCCTCCAGTCTGGACTGGATACTGCTGATAGTATCAGCAGATCCATGGCTGCAAGCGTTGTGCTACGCAGATTTGCGTGGTTGAGGAAGTCGGGATTTGCACCGGACGTGCAAGCTAGACTCCTCAACATGCCCTTTGATGGCTCGAGGCTCTTTGGCACAAAGGCTGATGAAAGCCTAGAAAAACTTCAGACCTCGAAAGCGGCAGCTAAATCACTTAGCGCCTCTTTGCGCCAGCCTCTTAAACCCTATTCCGGCTCATCTTCCTGGAGGGGTCGTTCTTTTCGATACTACTCCTCTTTTGGTTGAGGAAGAGGACAGGCTTCTCAAAGGGGTAAAAGGAACTTCCCTCGTGGAGCACGAGGAAGAGGTGCAAAATCAGCCTCAGGAGCGGCATCTGTACCCTCAGCCACATCTGCAGCCACCTCCAAATCCCTCGGAGACCTTGTTACACAAAACACCAGTGGGAGGCAGGATCTCTCAACATCTGAAGGAATGGCGGGGCATTACCTCAGATGCTTGGGCACTGGAAACAGCCCAGCGTTACTGTCACCCCTTTCTAAAAAAGGCCTCAGAATCATCCACCGGGAGCCAACTCCGTCAAAATTCCGGATCCGCTGCTGTTGCAGGAAATTTGAACCCTGCTAGAGAAAGGTGCCATAGAACTGGTACCTGTAGCGGAGAGGAACAGGGGTTGGTACTCCCCATATTTTCTCATCCCAAAAAAGGACGGAGGACTGAGACCCATCTTGGACTTGAGAAACTTGAACAAGTTCCTCAGGAAGGACAAGTTCAAGATGGTGACTCTTTCTCAGATCCTTCAGGCTCTCCAACTCCAAGATTGGTTGGTATCATTGGACCTTCAGGATGCTTACTTTCATGTGCCAATCCATCCAAAGCACAGAAAGTACCTGAGGTTCGCGATTGGCAATTCTCATCATCAGTTTCGATTTCTGCCATTCGGGTTGACCTCCGCCCCGAGGGTTTTCACCAAACTGTTGGCGGTTGTGGCAGCAAGTCTCAGGAAAGGAGGTATTCAAATATATCCCTACCTGGACGACTGGATGATCAGAGCAAGTTCTCCAGAACAAGCCCAGGAACATCTTTCGATCACCTGCCACTTCCTCCACAAACTGGGCTTCTCCCTCAATTTCAAGAAGTCCCACATGATACCAGCACAGAAACTCCAGTTTATCAGAGCAGTCTTGGACACTTCATTGGGAAAAGCCTCGCCTCCCGAAGTGAGAGCTCTCCACATCCAGCAGATGGTAACAAAATTCCAGAATGCCCAACGTCTACCGGCCTTTGATTTTCTCAGGTTGCTCGGCCTCATGGCATTCTGCATATTCCTAGTACCAGAGGCCAGGTTGAGAATGAGATCCCTTCAATGGGCACTCAGAACTCAGTGGTCCCAGTTCTCAGGGAATATGTCGGATCTTCTGCAAGTTCCGAGCGCAGCTGCTCAGGATCTTCTATGGTGGGCTTGCAACGACAACATTCTCAAGGGAGAGTCTTTTTGGCAACCATGGCCGGAGATAACGGTAGTGACGGACGCCTCACTCACGGGGTGGGGAGCACACACTAACGATCTGACAATCAGCGGTCGTTGGTCTCCATCAGAGTCCAAACTACACATCAACCTATTAGAGCTGAGGGCAATCAGACTAGCTCTGAAGGCCTTTCTGCCCTCTGTACAGGGAAAGAATGTTCTGATAATGACGGACAACACAGTGGCCATGTACTATCTCAACAAGAGAGGAGGTGTAGGGTCACTGCCACTGTGCAGAGAGGCAATGCAGCTCTGGTTCTGGGCAATACGAGAAGGAATCTCTCTGTCGGCAATTCACCTAGCCGGAGAGAAGAACACGGCGGCAGACGCTCTGAGCAGGCAGAGAACGGTCTCTCACGAGTGGGAGCTGGCTCAGGAAGTCCTTCTGTAGATCTTCGCCCTTTGGGTAACCCCTCAAGTGGATCTGTTCGCCACCGCATTCAACCGGAAGTGCGATAGTACTGCTCAAGGGAATTTCCTCAAAGAGGAGCTCTGGGAGACGCATTCGTAGTGGAGTGGAAGTTTCCACTGCTGTACGCGTTTCCCCCAGTCCCCGTGATTCTTCAAGTAATCAGGAGGTTGAGAAAGTTCAGGAAAACCATGATCCTAATTGCCCCGGATTGGGCAAGGAGGACGTGGTACCTGGACCTTCTAGACATGTCCATCTGCCCTCCAATACGTCTTCCGCAAAGAGAGGATCTTCTCTCGCAAGAGGAAGGTTGGGTTCTCCATCCAGAGGTCAAGACACTCAACCTTCACGCATGGTTTCTGAAAGGTTGAGATGCAAGGATTGGGATCTTCCGGATGACGTAATGGAAATCTTGCTTTCGGCCAGAAGACCAGCAACAAAGTCTTTGTACCGATGTCTCTGGAATAGGTTTAGTAACTGGTGCAAAGACAAGATGTGGACCCTTTTCAGTGTGGCACCCCAGTGGTGCTTTCCTTTCTGCTACATCTAACTAATCTGGGGCTCCAGATAGGAACAATAAAAGGATACCTTGCTGCGCTGTCCATTTTCAAGCGCTCCTCGGAAGAGGCTTCATATTTCAAAATACTGTTAATAATTCAATTCTTAAAGGGGCTCACTAATGTATACCCTCCAGTACCTTTTCATGTACCAGCCTGGGACTTAAATATAGTATTAAAATTCTTGACTTGCATACCTTTTGAGCCTCTGCACTCATGTCCATTGAGGCTTTTGACTCTAAAAATTGTCCTCCTTGTGGCCCTATCATCAGCCCGCAGAATTAACGAACTTCAGGCTCTCTCATGCGAACCACCATATACTATTTTTTATAAAGATAAGGTAGTCCTTAAAGTTAAACCTTCATTTTTGCCAAAAGTAGTCTCGAACTTCCATTTGTCACAAAAAATAGTACTTCCTACGTTTTATCCTCCTCCTCATCTGGGCAAAGAAGAGGAGAGATTACACAGATTAGATCCCAAGAGGGCTCTTAGTTTTTACATCTCTAGGATGGCTAAATTGAGACAAGATGACCAACTGTTTGTGGGTTACACTGGTCAAAAATTAGGCTTATCTGTAACAAAACAGACCATTTCCTGCTGGATCATATTAGCCATAGTTGAATGCTACAGACTAGCGGGAAAAGAACCACCAGATGGGCTTCATGCCCATTCTACAAGGGGAATGGCTACTTCTGCGGCTCTAAAGAGGGGAGTCCCGGCAGCAGACATTTGTGCAGCTACAACCTGGAAAACAATACATACTTTTGTTAAACATTATTGTTTGGACACTGCCTCCTCTAACGAGGGTTTATTTGCAAAGGCAGTTCTGCATTCTGTCCACGAAAACTGAAATGGTACTCCCACCTCCAAAAAATTGATACTGCTATGGGAGCCTATCACAAGATGAGGAATACGTGGGAGGACACAATCCATTCGAAGAACAAGTTACTTACCAACTGTAACGTTCTTTCCCACGTATTCCTCATCGACCCTCCCATCCTACCCCACAGTACAGTTTACATTTTCTTACTTTCCTCTCACGAAGAATGTATCGGTCATGGGACATGCCCGGGTGGTGTTCCTATATATATTTCATGAAAAAAAACAGAACTGAAGCAACGGGCGCAGCTCGAGCTACTTATACCATCGGTGACGTCGACAGAGTACGTTGAGGGACAATCGACGGCACGACCTCGAGCACAGCGCCCTCTGCCGAGAATTTTTTTTTTTCCGAAGCAGCGAGGCTGGAGATAACGATTTATCACAAGATGAGGAATACGTGGGAGGAACATCCAGTCGAAAGAACGTTAAGTAACTTGTTGTTCTATGCTAGAGGAGTTGTAGCGTAATAATCGGCAATATAAGTACTATTTTAGTGATATTCAAGAATAGAGATACTAGTTCTATAAACCTTTGTTTTAAAGGTCATTGTTAGGCAGATACGTATGTTTATTCCCTGAAACTAAGAAACCTAGGGTTCTCTCTGTTTTGCACGTTTAAAAATGTTTGCTTTTTGTCTTTTAGGACACAGAGCCAGTATTTGAGGAAGAGTCTAAACCAATTTATTGCAACAACTGCCAGAGTATTTCTTTTTGTACGTTTACACAAAGATCCCTGTTGGTGGTATGTTCCAAGTACTGGCGGGTACGTATAATCAGGATTGTTAAAAACAAGCTTACAAGAGAAGATCTGCAAAATAGTTTTTTTCATGCGTATTTTATAATTTAGGAGTATACATTTCGCATCTATCTACATGGAGTCAAATTTATTTTTTGTTTCACCACTACATTAATTTGTCAAAATGTTAATTTAAATTAGGTATGTTTTTAAATTGACATGCTCATCGAACAGACAAGTATTTCACAGTTAAATATTCCGAAGGGATTGTGTCCTCCGACGTATTCCTTATCTTGATAGATTACATCCCAACTTGCTGGCCTGGGAAATTTTTTCAGTAGAGGGTGCTGCGCGTCACTGTCCCTCGAGCTGGTGTCCCTTGACAGCCTCCGTCTCGGCGCCGACGTCATCGTGCATATAAGTATACTCGCGCAGCGACCGTTGCTCAGCTCCATTTTTCCACGCTTCGTGGGCCTCGAAATCAAGTTGCTCAGTTCTTTCTTCAAGAGTATTCAACTTACTCTTCGAAGATATCCTTTTAATTCGATGGCTTCCTCTTCCGAACCGTCGACCCCACGGTCCGGCTTCAAAAAGTGTTGTCATTGTGGGAAGAAAATGTCATTGACGGATCCTGACAGAATCTGTTTGTGGTGCCTGGGATCGGAGCATCACTGTTCGGAGTGCAAGGACTGTATGTCCATGACGGCGAAAGCTTTGAAGGAGCGTAAGGGGAAGCTAGAAAGAGGTAAGACACTTGAAACTTCTACTCCTTCGAAAGTTTCTTCAGCGGAGTCGAGACATTCCTCTCCTCGCCGTCACAGGAAACCTTCCCGTTCAAGATCTCAAAGCGGTTCCTATCAGTCTTCGAGATCAAAACACTCTAAGAAGAGGCGTCGTAGATCTCCCTCTTCTTCGTCTTCTTCTGTCTCCCCAAAAGGGTCACCTGCCCCACGAAACACAGCTCTCCAGCTAAGTGGGAGGAATTCCGTATGAAAATGCTTAGCGTCTTCGAGAAAGCAGCCTCGACCCCCTCGGAGATGGCTAAAGGTGATACCCTGGGTGAAAGACCCGAAAAATCAAAACGCTACGAGTCGTTGCACCCAGCAAAAGAAACTACCCGAGAGCTTCATGAACCCTCGAGTAAAGGCAGTAAATCCGAGTCATCAATGCCGTCGTCGAAGGTTTCATCGACTCATGAATCTGCCTCATCGACGCCTTTGTCGAAGGGTCTGTCGACGCATAAATCGGTTGCATCGACACTGTCTTGGACGCCACTGTCGACTCCGATAAAAGACAGACCTACAACTGTCACTACATCTCAGACAGTAGAGGTCTTGAGGACTTTGACCATGACCTTGAGGATGCCGTCGACGACTCGGAGGAGGATTCCGATCCTCTCTCGAGGTCTCTCCAAACTTTTCCGACGCCTTTTTCCATTTTGTCGAAGCCTTTGACTTCCACGTCAACAACTTCGACGTTTTCTCAACCGGTGACAACCAATTTGGCCCCTTCTGCCCTAGAAATGGGTTTTAAACCATATCCTAGGTCTGATTACTTTAGAGCTTTGTCCTCTATATATGAGGAAGGGGAGGATTCTGACCATGAGAGACCTTTTGGTTTACAAAGGACCACAACACCCATACCAGAGGAATTTATCTCTGAAGACAACCGGTTAAAAGATCTTCAAGACTCTTTACATGAGGCAAGTGGTTTAGATACTTCTCCAGAAGTAGAGTTTGCTAAACCAGATCCTGGGGAGCATGCTGAGATCCCTTATAGGGTTCTGACAGCTAGAATAATAGAATTCATGGGGTGGTCTACACCTACAGCTTCTTTTCAGCAGGATGAACTTACTGACAATTTAGTTAAAGGTCCACAGGAAGATCTTGTTCCGTTTCATACTGCTTTGCAAAGAAATATCTCTGCTAATTGGGAAACTCCTGAAGTTATCCCTGCAGTTAACAAGAAACTATCTGCCAAATACAGGGTATCGACAGATCCTGAATACTTGAGCAAACATCCAGCTCCAGAGAGTTTGGCTGTACAAGCAGCAACTTCATCAAATAGTACATCTGCATACCCTACTATTCCACAGGACAGGGATGATAAAAGGTTTGATGCTATGTCCAAAAAAGTATTTTCGGCATGTAGCATGGCGCTTAAGTCTATTAACGCCACTTGCACGCTTGCAAGATTCAGCTATACACTTTGGGAGTGTGCTTCATCTGCGGCTGACTGTCTCCCAGAAGGAGAGGAAAGGGAAGCATTTTTAAACATCATCAAAGATGGGAAAGATGCAATTTGAAAGTCCCTTCAAACAGGCATTGATTCTGCTGACAGTATCAGCAGGGCCATGGGCAAGTACCACAATCCGCAGATTTGCGTGGTTGCGGAAGTCTGGTTTTGCTCCAGATGTCCAAGCCAGACTTTTGAACATGCCCTTTGACGGCACTTCTTTATTTGGTAAGAAGGCTGATGACAGCCTGGAGAAGTTATAAACATCCAAGGCAGCAGCGAAATCTCTTGGGGCTGCAATCCGTCAGACTCCGAATCGCCCCTCAGGAACATCCTGGAGGGGTAGGTCCTTTCGCTTTTACTCTGCATTCGGAAAAGGCAGAGGACAGCCAGCTCAAAGGGGCCAGAAACGATTCACCCGTGGTGGACGGGTTAAAGGTACAAAAACCGCAGCAGCAGGTGCCACTTTACCCTCGGCATCTGGGTCAGTTGCTTCTAAACCCCTCGAGGTCTCCCCTCACAGGACACCAGTAGGAGGCAGGTTAACTCAACATCTTGCAGAATGGCAGGCTATTGCGTCAGATGCTTGGGCATTGGAGACAGTTGCCCAAGATTACTGCCTGCCTTTTCTACACACCCCTCAGTCATCCACCGGGGAACAACACTTTGAAGTTTCCAGATCCGCTCCTTATGCAGGAGATTCTAGACCTGCTAGAGAAAGGTGCCATAGAACCGGTACCTGCAGCGGAGAGGAACAAGGGTTGGTATTCCACCCTACTTCCTAGTACCGAAGAAGGACGGAGGACTGAGACCCATCTTGGACTTACGAGAATTGAACAAATTCCTCGGGAAGAACAAGTTCAAGATGGTAACTCTTTCTCAGATCCTTCAGGCCCTACAGCTTCAGGACTGGTTGGTATCTCTAGACCTTCAGGATGCTTATTTCCATGTGCCAATCCATCTCAACCACAGGAAATACCTGAGGTTCGCAATTGGCAACTCTCACTATCAATTTTGAGTTCTGCCATTTGGGCTGACCTCCGCCCCGAGGGTCTTCACCAAGCTAATGTCGGTAGTGGCTGCAAGTCTAAGGAGGGAAGAGATCCACGTCTACCCCTACCTGGACGATTGGTTGATCAGAGCAGTATCTTCGGAACAAGCTCAGATCCAGCTAGATTATGTCTGCCACTTCCTTCACAAACTGGGCTTCTCCCTCAACTTAAAGAGTCACAGATGATACCATGACGGAGACTCCAGTTCCTTGGAGCGGTCCTGGACACTTCCCTGGGGAAAGCCTCGCCACCAGAGGTGAGGGCTCAAGATATTCTGCAGATGGTCACCAAGTTTCAAAATGCCCAACGTCTTCCGGACTTTGACTTTTTGAGGTTGCTAGGCCTCATGGCATCCTGCATCTTCCTAGTGCCAGAGGCTCGCCTGAGAATGAGATGCTCCAGTGGGCACTAAGAACCCAATGGTCGCAATTTTCAGGAACAATGTCAGATCTCCTTCAAGTCCCGGACAGAGTGGCTCGAGACCTTCAGTGGTGGGTTTGTCGGGAGAACATTTTGAAAGGAGAACTGTTTTGGCAACCATGGCCAGAGATAACAGTCACGGATGCCTCACTCACGGGGTGGGGAGCCCATGCCAACGACTTGACCATCAGCGGTCGTTGGTCTCCATCGAAGTCCAGACTACATATCAACCAGTTGGAGCTGAGAGCAATCAGACTAGCGCTGAAGGCTTTTCTGCCATATGTACAGGGGGAAAATGTTGTAATAATGACGGACAACACAGTGGCCATGCACTCCCTCAACAAAAGAGGAGGCGTAGGATTACTGCCACTGTGTAGAGAGGCGATGCAGCTATGGTTTTGGGCAATTCAAGAAGGAATCTCTCTATCGGCAGTTCACTTAGCCGGTGAGAAGAATTTGACAGCGGACGCTCTGAGCAGGCAGAGCAGTCTCCCACGAGTGGGAGCTAGCTCAGGAAGTCCTTCAAGAGATCTTCGCCCTTTGGGGAACCCCTCAAGTAGATCTGTTCGCCACCAGTATCAACAGGAAGTGCGATCAGTTTTGTTCAAGGGAATTTCCCCCGAGAGGAGCTCCAGGGGACGCGTTTGTAGTAGACTGGGAGTTTCCACTTCTATACGCGTTTCCTCCAGTCCCTGTCATTCCTCGGATGATCAGGAGGTTGAGAAGATTCTGGAACACTATGATCCTAATTCCCTGGATTGAGCCAGGAGAACGTGGTACCCTTATCTTCTGGACATGTCCATCTGCCCTCCGATTCGTCTTCTGCAAAGAGAGGATCTTCTCTCGCAGAAGGGAGGTCAGGTTCTCCATCCAGACATCAGAACCCTCAATCTTCACGCTTGGTTTCTGAAAGGTTGAGATACAAGGATTAGGACCTCCCGGATGACGTCATGGAGGTGTTGCTTTCAGCTAGAATGCCAGCAACAAAGGCTTTATACCGCTGCCGTTGGAACAGATTTTGCAGCTGGTGTAGAGAAAAAAAATATCAAACGCTTTTCATGTGGTACACCAATGGTGTTATCTTTTTGTTGCTCTTTTTGGCAAATTCTGGTCTTCAAGTTGGTACGATCAAGGGCTACCTCGCAGTGCTGTCAATCTCTAAGCGCACTGCGGAGGAGCCATAATATTTCAAATTACCCCAAGTAATCCAATTTCTGAAAGGGTTAACTAATGTCTATCCCCCAAAGCCGTTCCAAGTTCCCTTGTGGGACTTATATCTAGTCTTACATTTTCTGATGGGTACTCCTTTTGAACCACTCCAGTCTTGTTCATTAAGATTTCTCACCCTTAAAACAGTCTTCCTAGTGGCTCTAACATCTGCCAGAAGAGTGAGTGAATTACAAGCTCTATCTTGCAAACTTCCTCATACAATTTTTCACAAGGACAAAGTTGTATTACAAGTGAAGCCTAATTTCCTCCCAAAGGTGGTCTCTGAATTCCACATCACTAAGAAAATAACCTTACCTTCATGCTATCCTCCTCCCCATCCAGGGAAAGTGGAAGAGAGGCTACATAGGCTGGATCCAAGGCGTGCCTTGAGTTTTTATATCAGCAGACTTGCTAGGATAAGGCAAGCAGTCCAACTGTTTATAGGTTATGCAGGACACAAATTAGGATTGCCAATCACAAAACAGGCCATTTCAAGATGGATTATTTTAGTCATTCTGGAATGCTACAAATTGGCTGTGAAAGAGCCCCCTCAACATCTTAGTGCTCATTCAACCAGAGGTATCGCAGCCTCTTCGGCTCTCCAAAGAGGGGTACCGATTCAGGACATATGTGCGGCTGCAACATGGTCGTCTACACATACCTTTACAATATTCTACAGTCTGGATTCCTCCTCTAGCCAGGAGACAAGATTTGGTAAAGCTGTGTTACATTCTGTTCATTCTTAAAGGGGAAATATTACAATTTTACTCCCACCTCCTCTTTCACACCACAGCTATGGGAGTCTATCAAGATAAGGAATACGTCGGAGGACACAATCCCTTCGAAGTACAAGTTGCTTCTTACCTTGTAATGTTCTTTCGATGGGATGCTCCTCCGACGTATTCCTTATCGCCCATCACATCCATCCCTGCAGTAAAACTTCCCTTGTAGTTGCAGTTTACGCTCCTTCAAGGTCAATAACCAATTCATGCACAGCTAATTTCAAGCCTCAAAACAGAACTGAGCAACGGTCGCTGCGCGAGTCTATTTATACGCACGATGATGTCAGCACCGAGACGGAGGATGTCGAGGGACACCAGCTCGAGGGACGTCAACGTGCAGCACCCTCTACTGAAAGAATTTCCTAGGCCAGCAAGCTGGGATGTAATCTATCAAGAGCAGGAATACGTCGGAGGAACATCCCATCGAAAGAACGTTACATGGTAAGAAGTAACTTGTTGTTCTTTAACAACTAAATATATTCAATACATAAATACAATAATATCTGTATTTGTTAGATTCCTGTTTTTGCTTCATTAACTTTTTAGAGCTTAATCTTCAAGTCCCATCATGCTCCCTTGGCTTTTGCCTTAGATGTCAACCTCTGTCCCATGGTCATTTCCCCAGTACTCAATCCACAATGACGTGTCTGTGAACATCTCTAGTTTTGGTTCCTCTCACTTGGCAGCACAACATGGATCCAGCCTCTTTAGTTTCTCATCCGCCTCTCGCTTCGTCTCTTTCAGCAGTAACCTGCTCGCTTGCCATCTGACTGTGGTGCTCTTTTTGTCCTCACTGTTGCTTGCCTGCTTCAACATATGCTGTATGGCCTACCTTTGCACACTCCCGATGGTTTCCTGTGTTCATCTGCACTACAGATCCAATGGGACTCAATCTCTTACTCTTCCTCCCCAACCCTCCCACCAACCAGGTTTATCATTGTGCTCTTCCATCTTTTAAGCATCACATGTGCTCGAGTGGAATTACAAATTGTGATCTCAGACCCAAATAACCAGACAGTCTCAAAGAATATGGAAAAATACGACTTTATTATCAGCATAGAATAAAGCAGGTCAATCTGGCGAACAGCAAACTGTAGTTCACACACTCACACTTTATTTTATACCTCAAGGTATTTTTTTTTCATACCTCCATGTACGTCAGCTATGACGTCATCCTATGTGGCAAACTGTAAAAGCCTATTGAAGGGATGGATTGGTTAAAGTAACGTGTACCTATATATCATATAAGGATTAGTAATACCACACGATGGCCCTTATCTGATAGGCATGCCTTGAACCACCTCTAAATACGTATAATACTGATTATAGCCGAATAATCGCAACAGTTTGGCCTCTGCTACATTGTATAGCATGTTGCCACATAGACCCTCTGATTGTATGATACTCTCTCCCAACCTTGGACATTCGACTCGTTAGCAGCACATAAGCAAAACGAAACTCTGGTGCAGAGAGCAACATCTGACTACTTCCCACTTGGCTAATTAGTTCATCATCTCTCATCGGTCTGGCCCCAAGCCAAGACTTCTTCCTTATAGTTGACCTTGCAGCCTGTTCTCTGTTCTGGGATTTTTAAGGGAATGTAGGTACAACATTGTCTTTGTCTGGAGCTTAATGAACAGCCCTTGTTTTTGACTTCTGAATCACGTGTGAGGAGATCACGATTATGTCAGTTTCGACCTTCTATTTACTGCTATTTGATTTAATTAAGCCAGGTGTCATTACTCCTCGAGGTCTCTGGAGACTTGCTCACTCCATTTTACGTAGGCTTTTCACATCTTTGATTGCCCAATACCTGACTCTTGCAGATGTTTTCTTCTTTGCTTCATTTAAGAGAAATATGTCGTACATACATGGCTTATCCTTTTGACTCCCCTTGTGCCTTGCAGTTATTCCTTGATGTTGCATCCTTGATCCCAGGCCAATAGACTCCTCTTTATTCCTCACACAAAGCTGTTTTCCAGTGCCCCCTGACTCTGCAGCCCTGGTCTGTCCCTGAGGTAGCTTGATTTGTTTCAATGCAAGTCCGACGTCCATCTTTCCATCATGGCTGCTTTAGCTACTTTGTTTTCTTCTGCATCAAGGCTCTATATCTCTCATCTACCTTGCGTTTCTGCGTATATACATTCACTTCGTCTGTACTTACTAAATCTTTGGTGCATTTGATTTCTTCATATTTCGATTACATGTTTTGCTTGTTACTACAGTTACATCTTCATTCCTAAGTATTTGTTTATCGTTTTAGTGCATATTTGTGTCTTCCCTTCATGATGTCACTCTGCCCTCGTCTAATTTCATGTATAGCTTTTATTTTTTCAATTCTTTTTTTTCAAATTTTGCTTTATTAACAGAGATCAACATAAATGTGCGAGTCATATAATTACATCAACTTTAACCAATCACGAAAGAGTGCATGCCCCTGCCTCCCTCTCTTACAAACACTGAACAACCCCCCACCCCAACTGATACCCTTCTCAAAAACAAAAACCCTTCCTTCTTTGTGTCCACTAATGACCCTATTACTGCACGCCTGCCCACTCCTCAGACCATCTCCTACACAGCCAACCTGAGAGCATACCGCCCTCCCCCCCCACTTCACCCCATACCAAAAGCACATGTCCCCTGCTCAATCCGCTCCAGCTCCACCCCCTTCCCCATGATCCTCCTCTCCCCTCAGGTATCTGTCAGCAAAGCCCCCCATTCCATCTACATTACCCCCCTAACCCCTGGCAATGGAGACCCGCCGTTATCCACTCCATCATGTATAGATTCCGTGCAACATTGACCCATCCCTATTTATCTGGTGTGCGAGCACATTTCCATTTCGTAGCGAGGCATGCTCTCGCTGCTAACAGTAGTCCCGATGCCATCTTAGGCACCCTACAAGGGTCCCCCTCCTGCCGCTCCATCTCAAACAAAAATAGCAAGGGAGAAGAAGTAGCTATGTTAATTCCATCCACCTCCTTAAACCATCCAAAGACCTCGTCCCAAAGAACTGGACCCTCGCACATCCCCACCACATGCCAATAATCCACCCTCTGTCCACACCCCTGCAAACACAGAGGGCTGACAGCCTGAAACATTTTTATATTGCCACCTGTGTAGGAGCTTTATACCATGTTGTTTATATTGGGCCAACATGGATGTCTGCGAAGCTCCCTTATAGAGATTCCCCCCACAAGGCATGATCTAGCTCCTCCTCAGGTCCCTTTCCCACTTCGCCCTCAACGTATCCATGGACCCCCCCCCCTCCTGTTACCAGTAACACTCCATACGTGGCTGAGATCAGTCCCTTTGTCTCTGCCCTGATATCCAAAAGTTTTTCAAAAGGTGTGAGGTCCCACTTAATTTGTTGACTCCAGGCCCTTTCCGTAATCACCCCCTTCAGTTTTAAGTAAAGAAAGATCGACAGTTTCCCTATTCCCAGGACCACCTCCAGTTCCAAGATATCTATGAACGTGTCCCCCCTTCACAGCTGGCCTATTCCTTCCAGCCCTGCTTCGTACCATGCCTGAAATCTCTCTGGATTCGGGATCGCGTCTCTAACTCCCAGTACCTACAGGTGTCCCAGCGGGGTTGGCCAAGTTGTAACTCCCTTAATTTCTGCACCCTTTCTCCAAATCTCCCAGATGGTCCCCAATATTGGATGCTCACTAATCCTACAAGGGATTTTACCTCTCGGCACCCATAACCATTCTCCAAACGTAGCGGGTCGAAGATGTTGGTTGTCCAGCGCAATCCATTGGCGATCCCCCTGGGCCCGACTATGTGGTACCAAAACCCAAAGTTGGGCAGCCAGATAATATCATTTCACATCCGCAAAACCAACCTCCCCCTCTTTCAGAACCTCCTGGGCCTTCTTCACCTGCCAAAGAAATCTCAATAAGGAGTGTTTCACCTCTTGAAAAATGGAGTTCAGGATGTGGGTTGGGAGCATGTGGATTAAGTATAGTAGCTTTGGGAGGACGACCATTTTCAGTGCATTGAGTCGTCCCAACCATAATACTTTAAGCTTACTCCACTTCTGTAAGTCCAACTTGATCGGGGGGAGGATATTGTCCTCAAAGTCCCCCCCACCTCGATAGTGCAGGTGATCCCCAAGTATCTCACCACCCTGGAACTAACATTCATCCCCAGGGGGCGAACCTCTCGATCTCCCTGTCTCTCCGCCTATCCAATGGGAAAATAATTGACTTTAAATCCGGCCAGGATGCCATATTGCTCTATCTGTTAGACCACTGGCGTTACAAACATCGGGGGGGGGGAGTTACTATGTGCAGCAACATATTGTCTGCATAGAGGGCTACTTTATATTCAACCCCTACCATACTAAGGTCCTCATCACGAGTTTGGCGGTAACCCTTAAATCCGGCGGTAGCGCTGTTACTGCCGGATTTAAGGGTCCGCCAAATCAGGTCTTCAGTGGATTTCTCCCCAGCTCTGAGGGGCATTCCCGAATGGGCTCAATGGGGGATTTCCAAATCCGCCAAATGGGGATTTCCAAATCCGCCAAACCCGTGATCCGGCGCTAATAGCGCCAGTGGGTTTGGCGGTAGGGCAGATAGCCCCAGTGCTATTAGCGCCGGCGTTACCGCCCAACTCATGAGGCCCTAAATCCCTCAACCCTGCTATCCTCTCTAATCCTCTGTGCAAGAAGTTGCAATGAAAGCACGAACAGCAAGGGGGAGAGAGAGGACACCCCTGTCTAGTCCCCCTACCTAATCCAAACCAACGGGGAAAGTCCCCCGTTTACAGCCTCACAGGCACTAGGGGAAGCATTCACTGCCATGATTCCCCCCCATCCCCCCTGTCGAAAGTCCCCCCACCAATGCCGAATTTAATCAGAACTGCCTCAAGGAACTCCCATTCCACCATGTCAAAGGCCTTTTTTCGGCATCAAATGCAGGGAGGGGTCCTCCCCGCTGTATCAGCTGGCCTCATGCATTAAATGGAGAGTTTTCTGCATTGTATCCACCCCATGCCTGCCCTTGATAAACCTCACCTGATCCGGATGGATCAAACACGTCATGTTATCCTCCAGTCTCGCTGCCAGGACCTAGGTGTATATCTCAGCGTCAATATTGAGCAGGGAGATCGGACGGTATACACCACATTTTTTGGGGTCTTTCCCTTGTTTAGGAATCACTGAGATTAGAGCCCTGGAGAAGGACTCTGGTGCCTTCCCCGTTTTCATTATCATGTTGTACATTTCTGTCATAAATGGGACCAGTGCCTGTAGAAAGGTCTTATAAAAACCTGCTGTGAACCCATCCTCCCTGTCATGATACCTACCTCTAAGGAACCAGGCCGGGCCCAGCAACCCCAGAGGCAGGCATCATTTCTCCCAGGAAGGTCTCAGCGGGCCCAAGTCGGGGCCCTTTGGACTGAATCCTGGCGCCTTAGGCGCCAGGCTCATATTGGACCCCAGTCCTGGCGCCTTAGGAGCCAGGCTCATAATCGAGAACTTGTGTTTAAGTGCTTGGGTGTACACTTACCTGATGCAGACCTTGCTGCAACATCCAGGCCCCCTTGAGGCCTGGATGGGACTATTTTGTCTCTAGAACTACTTAACCACACGGGTGTGGCCTGAGGAAGAATAGATACCTGAGTGGAAGGATACATACCTGGGACTTCTTGAAAGGCTATTTAAACCACGCCCGATCAGTAACTCACGCTTCGCGTTGTTCTGCATCTAGCAGCTGGACGCTCACCGTGCCTGCTCCTGCTTCTTGACTTCTGCCACGCCCGCCTGCATCCTGAAACACCTGCATGTGGAGAAGGAGAAAGAATTGGACAAAAGAAGAGCCCTTACCTGTTTTAACCTCATCCAAGAGTCATCCCGTCGGCGATCCTGAAAAGGAAAGACTTTCATTTTAAAAGGTAAACTCATTCGTCGCTGCCGCGCCGCATTTCACTCCCCTTGCTGCCAGCCTCCATTGCCTGCGGCGCTCGTCCGGATTTGCTGCATCAACCCGGCACCTGGGGAAAAAGACAGAAAACAAAGGTGAGAGTGAGAAGAGCATAAGGAAAGCCAGAGCTTCCATTTAGACTTACCTGTTTGGGTCATACTTCATTTCGGGTCTCTGCTGCATACAGGCACCTGCAGACCCCGCCCCCTAAGGGGAAAAGAAAGACAGCGGAATTAATGAGAGAATGAAAAGACATAATAAAGACTCTCATTAAAGACTTACCGGAACTTACCTCTCGTTTCGGGTCTATGCTCGTTCAGCATTCTGACCCCGGCCCCTATGGGGAAAAAGACATCTGCATTAGCGTTTAATATTGCACTCAGAGGAAAAACATTCCTTGAACACTAACCTGAGCATTCTTCATCATTTTCATCTCTCTTCTCGGGATCCACGTTCTGCACCTGAAAGAAAGACAATAGAGACTTTTTATTCTCGGACATTAGCAGAACCAACATGGATGTATGAGAGTGAATCCAGTGAATTAACTGGGTTTCAATGCGCCCCTGCACCAAAAGCAGGAAGGAGAGCTCACCATCACAAAACCAAAGGTGAGATTCTAGGGGAATTACAGAAAGGGGGTTCGTTCAGGAGGTGAAGGGAGTGGGAAGCTGCACATTGCCCCGCAGATCATTAACGCCCCTCCCTTTTCACATACAGAAGAACCGGCCCTGCCATACTCTGAGTCCAGCGCCTCACCGGAAGAAGCAACTTCATTCCAGTCCTGGTCAGCGCCTCTGTGGGAGTCAGGTGAGCGTTACACTCCCCCAGGGCCCTACCACTGCACATTCTCCCCACTGCCTTATGAATTTCTTATGCCGTTATAGGAGCCTTCAACAAGGTTGATGCCGCCTCCTTCCGTCAGGGCAGGGGAATATCGGCCAAGTACTCGGCTGTCCCACTCTCCTCTGGGGCGTGCTCTTATTTATGACGTCTCGCAGGAGGCAAATGCCTCCTGGATCCCCTCCGTGGATGATACCAGTCGCTCGCCCTCACCTTTTCGTCCTCTGTTCTTAGTCTAGCAGCCTAGAGCATGTCGGCCTTAATATTTCTGCTTGAGGAATTGCAGGTTGCGTATTATCTTACCCTCCTCGAGAATTTGCAGTTCTTCCCTCTTCCCTCTGGCTTCCCTAATACTTTCCTCCCTCGCCTCTTAGGTCACCTGAACTCGTTTGTCTAGGCGGAGTATCTCCTCCTGTAGCCGCCTCCTCAATCAGGCAATGCTCTCTTTTTACCGCGCCCCTTCCCTGATCAGTACCCCCCTCCAGGCTACCGCCTTCCCCACTTCCCACACCATCCTTATAGCCACCTCTCCTGTGTGGTTAATGACAAATAATTCCTTGATCTCCATAGTCATCTCCAAACAGAGCAGTGGGTCCTTCCATAGAGATTTATTACATCTCTATTTGGAGCCCCTTTGGCCCATACCCACCCATCCCAGGTCCAATGTAACCATATCATGATCAGACCACGACGTCGGGGAAATCCGAGTCCAACACTTCCTCACAGAGATCCCTTGAGGCATAAATGTAGTCGATCCTACTAACGGTCTTGTTTGGTGGGGAGTAGAAAGTGTATCCCCTCTCTTGTGGGTGAAAGTGGCGCCACATATCCCTCAATCCGTACACTTCAAGAATCTCTTGAATCTCCCTGTATCCCGGCCTCACCTCACCCTGATCTCTAGCCTGCAACCCTTGCATCTCCAGATTCACATCCGCCCATATGTTAAAATCCCCTCCAATAATGAGGTGTCCCGAGCTTTCGACCATATTTTGGGAGAGTATGCTTCACAAATCTCAACAGGCCTTGGTTGGGAGCATAGAGCGTGGAAAATGTAAAGCTCACATTTCTGATGGACCCCGAGACCAAATGGGCCCTCCCCTCCGCTTCTGACCATACCCTAGATACTTCAAACTTCAGTGCTCTGTTTAGTACAATACCCACCCCCGCTTTTGTCAGAGGGCCAGACCCCCCAGTATACCTGGCCCAACGAACCACGCATGATCTTTCTTTCCTCCTCCTTGCAGAATTTGGTCTCTTAAAGGAACATCACATCCAACTCTACCCTGCGGAAATCCCGCAATACCAGCAATCTTTTGGTCAGTGAATTCAGGCCCGTCACATTGAGGGTTCCAATCCTCAGCCGGCGCTCCTGGGCCCCCTTACTATTGTATGCCATCATATTATACCTGTACAAGCCCTTCGATTCGGTTAGCCACAACGTGCTCCAGTTTATCATATCACTGAAAGGTAGAACATAACCACGCTGGGTCCACAGCACCAGTTTCCCTCCACACTGCACTCCCAACCCCAAACGGCACCGGCCCTCCCCAGTTAGCATCACTGGGGTGAAACCGAACCACCACCCGGACCCTCTCACTCGGCTCCCTTCAAAATAACAACCCTTCCTCTCTGAGCCTCCCCCCCCCTTCCGCCCTTCCACATTACTTTACACCACTTAACCCCTTCCACTGCTGTCCGTCCGTCCCCCGGTGCACAGATTGATCCATTTCCAGCAGATAGACCTGACCCCTTACGGTTTAGTGTGCCCCCGCACCGGACAACCTACCCTGGCACCCCACTCCCCTCCGGACCCCGATGAGCCACTTATTAGAAAAATATATAATATCCTCCGTTGTCATGGGTCAGCCACAGGGGATGTGTTCAGCTTCCTGAACTTCTGGGACCCCGACATGCTTGTCTCTTGGGACCCTTGACTTGCCTTTGGTCCGCCCCTCCGGGTCCATCTGAGACCCTGGGCTCGCTCATTAGATCACTCGTTGATCTCTGTATTTCCTCCTCAGTGGACAGTTTGTACTTCGTCCCATCAATTTCAAAAGCAATGAAGCCCCACCGATATCGAAACCTCTTCTCATTCATCCACTTCGTTAGGGTGAGCAGAACTGTCTCCTTGCAAGTGTTAGTGAGGACAGATCCTGAAGACAGTTACTCTTGCGTTACCGTACATCCCTCTTAAGAATCTTCTGCTTATCTGGGTAATTAAGGAATCGGGCCAGAACTGATCTGGGGTCTATCTTGGCCTCCTCTATGGTGTCATCCTCAAAGATGAGTTTGGTAAAGTTGAGAAGGGTCCATCTCCGTCTCCCCTTCCTTATCTGGAATCCCAAAAAGTCTTAGGTTGTTCCGTCTTTCTCGATGTCATCCATCTTCAATGTGATCTCCCCCTCCCTCCTTTCCATTGATGTAATTCTGACGTCCATTTGCATCTCAAAGGCATCCCTTGAGGAGTGATTGTGTTTGACCTCTTCCAGTCTATATTCCTTCTTGGCAGTCCTTTGAGTTATTCTGTCGACCCTTCCTCCAATGTCAGCCCGCATACTCCTGATCTCCTCCATCAGTGCCGCCACATCCTTTTTTGTGGCTGAAGAATCCTCCCCAGCGGCTGCCATGGTGGTCTGGGGCCCCGACTCAGCCTTGGTCTCACCCCGCCTGTACTCAAAACTGGATAGCCTGGATCTCACATCCATTAGTATCCCTTGCTGGGCAACGAGGCGCACCTCCTCCACTGCAGGCTAACCCCTTCCAGACATGTTCCCAGGGGGATCTCTTGCCAGCTCACTGTCTGTCAGCCGAGGGGCTGGTCACGTTTGGTTGGATTAATTGTGGAAGCCCACCACAACTCTGGGACTCCTCTCCTCTAGTTCCTCTCTGTAGGTATAACTCTCTGAGCTGCTCCACGGGAGGTGGGGAGCCCGCACCCCCAACTCTATTTGCAGCTCACTGTCCTTCTGCCCCTCTATTATTTTGACCTTTCCAGGGCACGGAGGCTCTTGCCCCAGGCTTGTGTGGCAGTATCTCTCGGAGCGGGCACACACCCCTTAGTGGAGGGCCCTCACTGCCTGATGGCCCTTTCCAGCTTTTCCTTCTATACCCACTCCCTCCTTCCCTGCAGCTCTCTGGCCGGCCTCCCTTGGTCCTCTTCCTGCGCCTACCTGCAAGGCAAAAAACCTTGAGGTCCTCTTTGACTCCACACTCTCTTTCTCTCCTCACATATCTGACGTCTCTAAGAAGTCACATTGCCAGCTACACCTCCTCAGAGGGATCCTTCCCTTCCTCTCCTTCCCCCAGAAGCTCACTGTCTCCAGAGCCCTGGTTCTCTCGAAGCTGGACTACTGTAACAGCCTCTATCTAAATCTTCCTGCCTCTACTCTCCGCCCTTTGCAACTCATCCAGAACAGGACTGCGAGACTTGTCCTTGGCCTCAAGCCCAAGGACCGTATCTCTCCAGGACTGAAATCTCTACACTGGCTCCCAGTGGCTGCGAGGATTAAGTTCAAAACCCTCTGCATTGTCCACAAGGCCTTCTGGGGCCTTGGGCCAAAATACCTTCAACTCTATCTTCCTTCTCGAGCTCTTCGCTCATCCACCTCCAACTACCTCAGGGTCAGCCGCTTCTCCAAGCAACGAGCTGGGGGTAGATCTCTGTCCGCAGCAGGGGCCTCCCTCTGGAACTTGAGGAGAACCATCTCCGGTTCCGGAAGCACCTCAAAAACCTTACTCTTTGCCTCCGCTTTCTCTCCCTCTCTCCCCTGCTAAAATCACTGAACCTGCACCAAATCTGCTACTGGGCCACTCACCGATCTCGGTCCTTGGCCAAGCCTCTCTTCCCTGCACTGCCTACCTGCACTACGGGACTGTCTCTGTATCCCACAGCCCCTTCTCCCGGCACTTATCTTGCACTTGCCACCAGCTGGCCCTATTATTTATCTTGTATTCTACTAACCACGTATTGCACTTCCCTTGCACTTGCCACCAGCTGGCCCTATTAATTATCTTGTATTCTACTAACCATGTACAGCACTTTCCCCCTCTCCCCTTCCCCTTGCACTTTTCCCAGTCCCCTCTCCCCTTGCACTTGCACAGTCTGAATGACACCTGGCCTAGTAGGATCGTGGTCTGTCTCCCTTTGTTCCCCCCCGCCTCGTCGCGCCTTGAAACACTTGTGTATAGGCGCGTTACAAATGCCATATCATTTCATGTCCCGAGGGCGCTCCCCCCAGGGCAGACACCCTGCCAGTGCGAGTGTGCTGATCCTGCTGTCAACAGTATTTGTATTTGTATTTACATTTTTAAAGCGCTCACACAGCCCGCAGACATGGAGGTGCTGTTACAGGAATTGTTTGCTTTGTATTTGCGTAATTGTTTTTCTCTTAGTTGCGTATTTATAACGCGCTTAAACACCCAGAGCTTTCTAAGCGCGGACCCGGGGATCGAACCTGTGTTGCTTCGTGTCGTCTTGTTTCCAAGGCGTGCACGTTGCCGCTGAGCTATCCTCCCGGGACAGTGGGGGGCTGAAAAAGATCCATCTTCCCCTGTCGTTTGCCCTCGCCTTCCTGGTCGTCCTTTACTTGGGACTACTATTCTACTTCCTGTGGGGGAGATACCCTCTCAATTTTCCTTGCCATTGAGTGGGGGCCCTCCCACACTCCTGGGGGCCCTACTGCCTGTATGCTAGTTTTTGGGTCTGGGAAGACGGGCACACGCCCCTATACTGGGGGGCCACACCTTCCAAGTACCCTCTCTCTCCTGGTACCTCCTCAGCTCCTTCGCATGGAGCCTGGATTGCTGTGGCTTATGTCTGTCTTCTCCACGGGGGACCACGTGCTATCCAGCACCTCTCTTCTGATGTTGCCTTTGGCTTCCTCTTTCCCCAGCTATCTGTTACGGCGTGCAGGGGCCCAGTCCTCCCTCCCGCAGGGGGATCTCCCACGCTGCTCGTCGCTCCTCTCTCCTCTGTCTTCCGCTCCCTTTCCTCAGGCGCCAGAGTCCTCCCCACCTCCCTCCGGGGCATTCGCTCCAATCCTCTGTATGTCAGCCTCCTCCCTCCACGGGATCCCCTCTGGCGGGGTAGGGGGCCAACCCCTGCGGCAGCGCCGTGCTCCGGCTGGGTCCAGGCCACAACGCTGTGCCGGGTCTCCTCTTTGGGCAGGCTGCCCGGAGCTGCGCAGCAGGTCACGCGCACCAGTAAACCCGGTGGATCTTCCTTGGCAGCCTACTTGCCTTTGCATGGGCGAATCTGCTCGCAACTTCGTCCGGGGGCACCTGGGTAGGGAGTCCTCGGGGAGTTGGGTAGAAGCACCCAATGGTGAGACATGGTTTCCCCCCTTTTTCCACAACCTATTTAACTCTTATTTTATGGGAAAATATAACTCCCATAATTCCTCCCCACTTTATCGTGACAAGAAGACAGCACAGAGGAAGATGAGAAATGAGGTTATAAGGATTACCTTCCCTGACTTACATTGATCCTGTCCCTGTAACGAGGCCAGGCAGAGTCGGGCACATAGCTCTAACAATGTGCACCTGCCACTTATTAATACTCCCTGTAAAAATAAAAGGTTGTGCGCACAGGCGCACTTTGAGCGAGGCTGGGTACGAGAAGAAAAGGCTCTTCTTAGGCTGATGCGCACCAGGCTGTGGAAGGTGGAAGGCTAATGGCTGATCGACAGTTGAGGAGGATAAAGAGAAAGCAAGGCAAAATTTCCATGCTTTTTGGAGACCGTGAGTGTTCAAAGAGCAAAGCCGAGCGAGCGGAGTAAAGAAATCTCAAGTTGCCCGAAAGTGGCCCGCGAACCTCCCGGGTGAAATCGAGGAAATCCTTCCTCACGGTATTTCCACTTTATGCTCTTGCGCTCACCAGGAGACCCTATCATAGGGGCACCTGGTAAATGGGCCATTTCTACCATGGTTTTTAGTATGGTGTATTGCCACCAGTTTCTGACTAGCTTTCCTTCTTTCTTTTTGTTATTATTACATGCATTCTGCTTAGCCCACTGTGCACTCTGCTACTGTTTGTATACATTCCCCTGACAACCGCTAGGTTGAGAATCGAAGAGAGCACCTTGTTGCGTCTTGACATCTCCACGTCTTGAGGACCTTTACTCTCGCATCCAACACTCTCCCTGTCTCACGCTGCTCGCTGTGGACTTATCTTGCACTCAATCATTACAATTCACTTGTGCTGCACCAATTTCTAAACCAAATCCATCAGTTGCCGTTGCACACCGAGGTCCGCATGAGCTGTGCTTGAGCTTGTCACCAGTATATTGAAGCAGAAGGAAACTCACACAAAGTCTCTTCTCATAGTACATTTCTTTTTTTCTTTCAAATATGATACCAAACACATTTCCTGCATACCCTCACCCCCAACTCGTTTAACCTTATTTCCACAAGCTCCACCCTACCTTGGAACTCTCATAATAACTTTATTTGATAAAGGAAATTGTTACAGAGGAGTAAAGGGGAAGTGTGAATTGATGAGAACATCAGAAAATATCTAACAAACTGTCTTAACTCCACAGCACTTCAACACAGGGCTATTGAGACTACCACTGTCCCTGTCTCTGAACCTAGAATCCCCTGTCCTCTCTAGGTCTCAGTCATTTTCGGAACCCTCTTAGACGCCATCATGGTCAGAGCAGCTTAAGAATTCATGACTATAAACCTAGGATCTACAGACACTAGCAGCCCTTATAACCTCCGGAAGAAAGAAAGGCTAACTGAAGGAAAACTGAATTTCATAAAATGCCCCTGGGAGCAAAAGGCAAAACCTGCCCTAGACCAGATGTGATTTAACAAATTCTTTGCTATTTTAAAGCCTCCGAACTTCTTAAAGAAATCAGAAATGAACCATGGGTAGCACGCATCTCAGAGCATGGGTCTTGTGTACACATTTTTCTTAGTGGTAGTGAAACGGAGTACTCACTGCAGGAATGTGCCAGTGTGCTCTGCAAAAAAGAACATGGAGTGGAGTGAAAGAGGCAGCATTATTTTGCTTAAACCCAAAATGCCTCTTTAAAATGCCACTTTCCCAACCTTAAGTGCTGCTTGGTGCTAAATTCATCAATTTCTCATGAACCGCTGTGATTAAAAAGGCCCTGCAGTGCCCAGGATCATTCATTGGGTCTCAGAGTAACTGGGCCTCATTTGAATGACCGCTCCTGTCAAATGTATCCTTGAAAAATCAACCCGGGCTTTGTTTTCATTTTACACGGGAAACGCGTCTATTTTCTTTGCAACAGTATCGAGAATCAGCTGTCCGGAGTAAGACTCTAAATAGATGCCTGTAACTGTATCCATGCTGCAAAACAACTCCATCACTCAAGAAAAGATCTATAGCTGCACAAAGTGTATATTTGCTGGAGGTGAAAACCGAATTTAATGAAATGGTAAAATGTGCTTTTTCCTGACTGGAGGGGGAACATTGCTTATTTAAAAGTACATTGTTGTGTAAAGGCCTGATTACTTCGAAATGTAAAAGGATTTGTTACTGTTAAAAATACACCTATAAAATGTTTTAATTCCATAGGGTTAAAGTCAATATTTAAAAGGAGAAAATAAAAGCTAAAACCCAGGCTGAGTTGGCAAACTATATAACCAAAAAAAATTGCTCTGCCAGTTGCTAGCCCTGAGAAAGTGTGACACCTCATAAACTTCTGGAACAGGAAAGTGGCTAATTGCTAGCTTGGAGGCTTTGGATACCCAGAACAAAGGGACTTCCCAAGTCATCATCAGACATTCGTCTTTGCTCCAGGCTGCAACAATAGCTGGCTGAGACTCTCACCTTTCAAGTGTGAGGGGCAGTCAACCTCAGTCAAGAGAGAGGCCCCTCATCCTGCTTCTAAGGAATTGACATTTGCTTGCAGTTGGAGAAAAGAAAAGAAATCTGATGAAGTGACAATAGACTGCATGTTGGTTTAAAAAGCCTATTTTGTAACTTAACTTTAAAGACCTTTAACTTAGCAGCAAGAATGAGGAAAAATATGAAAAGTTGTAGTTTTTTAAATCTAATGTTATGCTCCTTCTTTGAAAACTTGGTAGCACTCATTACTGCATAAGGAACAGAAGTTGTAAAGAATAACAGATTGTGGGGAAAGTATTGATATTGCAAACACAACCGTTTGTACACATATCCCAGGGATAAATGCGCATCTGTGTACAAAGTTGGGAAATTTTAGGTCAAATCTTGCATGGTTAAAATTGCCAGAATGTAGCAGAAAGGCAAAACCAGGTCCCACAGACTTGGGATTTGGATTGAAATATGATGCACAAAATGTGTAACCTTTGTATCTGATTTTCTCAAATGTTATAACTGTATAAATGTGTATTTGTGGAAAATTTTGATTTTGGTTCCAGTGGCAAGAGAAGGTTTCTATTCATTGTAAAAATCATTCCATAAACCTGACATCCATTTCTGTGATCCAATCAGTGAAGAACAAGGCAGAAACTATGGTCTGGCCCAATCCTAACATTGTTGGTCTGGGTAGTAATCCTGCCCCTGCCATATACTGTAGTGATGTCATAAATAAGGAAACCTGACAACTCACAGACACACTGATTCCTGACTTTCTTCCAGATTTCATTGCAAAGCCAAGGCCTATGCATTGCTAAACCCTTTTTCAGCTAGGCCTCAAATTCTAAAAAATCCCAAAAACCCAAGGGAAGCATCCTCTCCCAACCTGGCTTGCTACTACTAGATGCATGCCTGCTGCAAACTTGCCATCCCACTGTTCTCCAGTCTCCAGTAACCAGAAGGGCCATTCCAGTGCAGTCCAGTGACCAGAACGGCCCAGATGATCCCATCCCACCAGATTTGCCCAGCTATCCTTGGTTAGACCCGATCTATGTGATGACCAGAACACTTGACGGTCCAAATTCCTAAATTAAAGTGGACTGTAAGTATTAATAGGAATCATAGAAAACCATAGCATACCTTGCCTTGCCTCATCCCAAACTCTAAAGCATCCTATCCTTACCTTCATAACTTGTAACATTGTCAGAATCTTTATTGCAATCCTGTTTTGATTTATCTTGCTAAGCGCCATTTCTGTAGTCATTTTTATCTTGTGTAAATCTTAAATTATCAATACTACTTCGAGTGATCTGACTGGTTCCGCCGGAGAGGATGCTGGGGATCTGGTGTTAAAGCCATGGATCAACTCTAGAGCTTACTGTGTCCTTCCTTGGTATTCTGGCCGGAATGCTCTAGCATAGAGTAAAACTATAGTAAATATTTTCTTGTCCAAACTGAGTTTTTCTGTTTTCACTACCCGATTTTTCTAAAAATGCCTCTCATTCAACCTTGCATATCTCCATCAGTTTAATAGCTAGAGACTTCTTCTCAACTCTGGATTATACCTGAGACCTATAGCTGTATCCCAACCCAGAAACCACACTCACAAATCGGTGTACTGCACCTGTTTTTCTTAAAAGCCATTGGGTTAATTTTAGGCGGGAATCCACAATTTTGCAAAGTTTTACATGTGTGATTTTTATTTTAAATGATCTTCAACCTTCCATTCAGATTCAAAGTGTTTACTTTTGCTCAAACTATAGCTCATGATTGTTAGTATCTTTCCAATGTTGCTCCCATAGAAATGTGTATTGATTCAAGGATTTTTGCACATTTTCAGTGTTTTACCCAGTCATTTCCGAATGTCATTTTAAAGTGTAAGATTTCAAATCCGTTTTTCTCTCTTGTTTGGGGAGGGAAGGTTGGATTCAAATTCTGTCTTCTATTCCTCATTCCTCATTCCTGATTACCTGCTGTTTCCTTATATCTGTTTAGAATTGTTTGTGGGTTGAGGAATATTGCAGGGGGAAATCCTAACTTAAGTGCCATCTTTCCATACAAGCCAAAAGTGTTCTTTTCTCTGGTGTTTTAGATTTTGTGTTGCTAAAGAGTGAATTTAAGTGGATTACATACCTTCTTATCTGTTATTGTCACCACATTGGTGATTGCTGCTCCCTATTAAAAGTATATGTTTGATTTGAATTTTAAATAAATAAATATTACCTTTACCAACCAGCCTGATTCCTGGTCCATCGTGACCTGGGGTATTTGAGAAGGGGTGTGATATGAGTGGTATATTACTCAAAATATTGAACCTATAGATGTAATAAAATGAGCATTTCAGCTGTGCGCTGCATACTAGGCTGAGACCAGGGTGTATCGCCTGATTGAAATACTTAACATGAGGCACAGCACAGGGGAGACAGAAAATCTTTCTCCAGATCTTAAAGTGCAACTTACTTAAAAGACTTGAGGAAACCGAGGGGAAGCAAGAATGCACATGCCCAGGAGCGGCAATGTTATGTGGACTGCAATGAAGTCTGTGCAAAGGGGCACGGTTGGACAGGACAGAGTCTGGTCCAAAGACTTGGCTGATTATAAAGTCTAGTAAGAACAGGACAATATAAACCAGGTACAGTCAGTGGGGAATGAATGAAAAGATCAAATCTAAAATGCTGCATGCACGTTTACTGTGCATTCGGCAAAGTAGATTAGATTGGAGCACATAATACCAAACAAGGGAGCAGGAATTGCAGGGGTGTCCCCCGCGCCTGCAGTTCGGTATTATGGGCGGCAGGCATTGCGGGGGTGTCCCCTGCATACATTAAAGGCAGGGCGGGGGGACAAACGGGCAAAATCCCAAAAAATCTAATTACAAAATGCAGGCAAGTGCTCCGTAAGTTTGTATTTCGATCTTTCGGATAGATTATTTTACTGTACATCCCAGTCAGTGTGTGTGGAAAATTATTCTGATGAGGTCAGAGGAGAGACAGGTGGACCAAGAGAACAAAGAGGAGTGCACAGTGGTTGGAGAAGAACCTGAAGAGGAGCTTTTTGGCCTGTTTGGAGAGAATGAGCAAACTTGTAAGAGGTGAGAGGGTAGCAGAGAGAGAATGACTGGGGGGGGGGGTAGTTTTGGAAAGGAGACTGTGAGGAAGGTTGAGAGAAGGACAGAGTTGTGAGAGAGAGTAGGAGGTAAGGGGTGAGAGTGAATAGTAGATAGAGAATGGGTAGGTGTAGGGAGAGAGAACATCAGAGGGGTCAGAGTATGAGTAGTAGGAGGTGATGGAGGAGGACAGGGAGTGGCTGGCAGGCAGGCTCTATATCCCAACACCAGGTTTGAGACAGAGAGGCAGTAATGGTGTTGGGAGGAGAGATACTGACTGAGAGAGAAGAGAAAACGCATCTGAGATGTGGAATGAGAGAAAGATAGATTAAGTGTGTAACACTACAAGAGGGCCATCTCTGTCTAGGTCACTGGAATAATCCAGAGGGGGTCTGGTAGAAAACACTTCTACTTTTAGGCCATCTCCAGGCTCAGGGTCTAGCTTAGGCAGTAGGACATCTCTGGCACTAGTGGCGACACTGCTCATACCCAGGTTCAAGGAAGCGTGGCCTAGGGAGGCAGGATACCGCTCAAGGACGAAGTGAAGGTTTTAGAGAACACTCAGTTTGGAGACCAAGAGCCCAACAACTTTTGACCACTGTTGATAAAACAATGACAAAAAGGAACTGTACAATTGCGTCCATCTATGACTGAAAATTTGTCAGGGTAATGTTTACACGCTTTACCTCAAACCTTTCTTCTTTTAAGCTTTACTTTGATTTTTAAGCTTTACTTTGATTTGAGCCCTTGAGTATGCATCAGTGGCTACCCGTCTTTTTTTCAAGGACTTTACCGCTGCCCATTAGAACCCACATGGCACAACCAGCAGCCATATCCCACAGCTACTGGCTTGTGGGCATTCCCTGAATGCAGTAACCCAACCAATGGGACCTTCCTCCTAATTAATAAGAACTACAAAGGCAGTGCCCTGCAGATGATACTTAACAGGCATGGCATTTTACTATGCACAGTAGGGATTGCACCGTGAAATAGAATTGTGTCCAGAGCAATTGTGAATTATTTCTCGCCATGTCCTACATTAAGCGCCCCATCCTACACAATCTCCAGCAGCCATGAGTCATTTCACTAGTTATGTCATCTGTTATATGCTTAATGTCATGAGCAGTGTAGGAATATTGAGTTGTTGTTTATTTCTTCCTAACTGGTGATTTTCAGTTGTTTTTAGATTTTGGATTAAAATAGGAATACTTCCTATGAACTGTTAGGTGCACACATGTACCCATAGGGCATAGCCTTCGTATGAAACAGTGTTCCATTAGAAACCTGCTTGTTTTCTCTGGAAATGCTATTTTGCTATTTAATTAGTCTTCAATTGTAGGATTTAACTGTCTCTGATTTCTTGTGTAGGTGTTTGATGCTGGAGATTATTCTCTGCTCTGTTCAGTTCCAAGTGAAAATGGAACAACATGGACTGGTGGTGACTTTGCAGCAGCAGATAAAGTTATTTTATGGACAGAGGATGGGCACAGTTTTATCTACAAGCTGCCAGCCAGGTATGTTAGCCGGGATCTTTGTTTATCTTCACTCAGACCACATGTTGTATATTTCTACATGAAGCAGCGCAAATATGAATAGCTGCAGAGAGCCGCTAATTTAAATAATTTGTAACTGGGGATGGGGTGGGACTGGGTGGGGGGGGGGGACTCCAGCTGCTATTCTTCCAAGATAATTCAGGAATATTTATTTTGTTACTTGTAGAACGCCACATGCCCATTTAGAAAATACTCATGCTATGAACAGCAAACCTATTCATTCTCATTACATATGAAGTAGCAGTTACATTTGTGTAAAGTCAATGGAGTTAAAATTATAGTTCGTGCTGAACGATGTTATCATGCAGGATTCCAATATGCATCTAGTAAGCTGGCAGAAATGTGTTCTTGATCATTGTCTAGAGGAGTGACCACTGTGTTGCATCTTGGTGTATGGTTTTGTGTTGTATGTGCAAGGGAAGAAGGTATGTTGTATCTTGTTCTCTCCTGTCTGAGTGATGTGAAGTCATTAGAGAATGTTTATAGAGTCTGGAATGTTTGTACTTGACTCAGTGTACCACCCCAGGCAGTTGAAACTATGTAGCCTGGGTGGTGGGAGCCAGTGGGATTTTTTCCCTGTCCTAGCTCCTAATCCTATGGATTTATACATGTACTGTGTCTAAGATTGGTACTCTTGATGTTTTGCTTTGGATTTATGGGTCCCAGACTCTCATATCCTACCTTTTTTTGTAGTCCCCCTGGTATACTTTCCTGCCAGGTACTGTGACGATCACTCTTGATGACTCTACAGTTCAATATTTGGCGCTGGCGTCCCAGATGCTATATGTGGAGCATTTCTGTGTTAGCTGACCTTTACCCCACTGACCTGGACCCTCTGCGTCTCCCCTGCCGCCCATGTATCTTTTTCTGTCATCTGCAGCGCTGTTGGGGTTCTTCGGACGCCGGCTGTCAGCTGTGTGGTTTCCTCTCTGTGGTTCACCTGCCTTCGGTCTGCGGCAGCTCCGTAGGAGCAGCTTTTCTCCTGCCGGCTGTACTTCTGCTTCCCACTCTCTGACCTCTCCGTTTATTGGGAGTTTCTTCCTCCGCTTCTCTTTGGTGTCCGTTTGACAACGGATAGTCTCTGGACTCGCTTTCCCTTCCTGCAACGTCCCGGTCCATTCTCCTTCTCCAGCTTCCCTGAACTTTGCAGAGCCTCCGGTTCGACAAAGCTTGTCCGTCCTTTCCTTTTAAAGAACCCACAGTGACTAATTGCCCATATTGACTAGACTGTGCGTGTTGGTTTTTTTGAGTATTCTCATCACTATGCATCTTGCTCGTCACAGTATCCTCACTGCCATGATTCACTGAAGTACTGATGTTCTTCTCATCTGTTTTTCTACAGGATTCACATGGGTAGCCCCTACTCTTATTCGTCCCAGTAGTTGTTAAGGAGGTGGAAGTGTCTACCTTACAAAGGTACATAGAAGTGTAGGGGGCTACAGGATCTTTTATGTGGTAAGAGAGTCTGGGAGGTTTTGAAGAGGTGGGTAAATACTGCATTCTCCCTAGTGTCGTCCCTCGTCCCATAAGGGTTTTCCCTCTGCATGTGATCCTCCTGCCGTACACCACCTCCAGGGGGGATTATTGTACTGTGGCCACACTGCCCTGGCCCCATGAGAAGGGTCCTTCCGCTATGGGAGAAGGGACGACATCCAAGGATTTGTCACAACACCCTCTCAATAAAAATGCAGTCCAGCTGATAGCTTTAATAATTTGTGAAAGGACTGCAAAGGGGAGCTGTATGAGCCTCTCAGGGGCCGAGTGGAGGAGTCAAGCAAGGATATAGAACATACACGGGCATTCCTGCTCCTTAAACCAGTATGATTTCATTATTTAAAAAAAGTCTGTGCTACACACACGTGGGTCTCCAACAAAGAACCCGAAAACCTATTATATGGATAGAATGGACAATCCACTTGCAGTACGGTAGCCACTCGGGTGAGTAACTTAAACTAGACTGACCCATCCCTTTCAACACAACTCTGAATATGAACCTTTGGCAAGGTGCGTTTTTTAAAATCATGTATCCACTCATTCCACTTCCCCAGTAACAGCTCAATGTCTATAACAGGGGGTCCTTCTCCAGGTCAAGGAGTCCCACAGTACACTGAGCTGGAACAACACAGGATCATCTCATTCTGCATTTTGAGCAGAAAGCCTTTTCAAAGAAGAGAAAAAAACATAGTGTAAGTCCAGAGGCAAAAACGGTATTGTTAAATTGGTGTCCATTGGTAGCCCTGAAGAGTCTGGAGAGAACTCGATCTGCACCCGACTTGTCTGTATCTGCCTATTGATAGGCCACCTGATGAGTTAGCTGTGTTTTGTGCAGTTCTCCGTCTCCCACCAACACCCGTTTCTCTCTTCTCTCTACCCTCCATGGTACTCTCCATTTCTCCTATATACTCCAACCGCTAGTCTATCACCTATCATACCTCTCTCTCGAAGCCTGCAAGGAAAAAGTTCAAAAAAGATTTCCTGGTCTCCAATCCATGCCTGCCCATTGCCAACACCTACGTCAGTGCTTCTTCCAGGCAGACTGTCAAAGACCTCCTCTTTGTCGCTCCCTCCCCTGACCTATGGATTCCGCATGTGGTCTCTGTCCTCTCTCCTTTCTCTTCGTCGCCCATTACCAGCGGCACCAGATGGGAATTATTCTTGGCAGGCTTCTCATCTTCTAGGTACATCAGTAATGTCTAATAGAATGGCACTGTCGTGGCACAGGGCTCTCAGCCCAACCTTCTCCTTCTTGATGGGCGTCTTCTGTCTATCATCAACTTCCTCACATCTCCGTCCACTCCGCTTTCTTTTCCCCCTTTTCCACGACTGACGGGCGTACCACATTCCTGTACCCCTCGAAAGACCTTTAAAGGTGACAACCAGCTTCACCTAGCTATCCTCAACTCTCGATCTGTTAAACACTCCTCTGATATCCGTCTCCTTCGGTTTATGGTCTTTTCAACGAAAACATTTAAAAGTATATATCCATCGAAACTTGTCCATCGAATATAGGAATGGACACGTTTCGATGGATATGTACATTGAAATGTGAAAGATAGCATTTCCATGCATTTATTTTACACCTTAAAACATTCAGTATTTCGGCACTGACCAGCTTCATGTAATGTTTTATTTTGTATTGTTTAATGGGAGGTGGGGCGGAGTTCACACCCTAGCCCTAACCCTTGCCCTAAGCTTAACCCTATTTCTAATCCTTGTCCTAACCTTAACCCTAAGCCTAAAATCCATTGGAATCCATCGAATTTTATTCAATGAAAATGCATTTCGATTGAAAGTATTTTCAGTGAATAAAATTTGATGGAAATGAATTCGATGAATTCATTTTCAATGGAAAGTCCAGATACCATCTCCTTCTTGAAAACTTTGACCTCAACTTTCTCTCACTGAGATGTGGTTCACTGCCAGCTCTGTCGCTGCTTTTGACACACTGATGGCTACAAGATCCTCTCTAAGCCCAGGCCTAACCGGTTTAGAGGCAGAGTTGCCTTGGTCTTCTCCGATTGGATCCCTGATACTATCATTACAACTCAGACCTACTCCTCCTGCGAATGCCTTGTCTGCAGGCTTGGTTTCTCCCCTACCCTCTTGTTGACTCTTTGCACCATCTACAGGACCCCTGGTCCAGTCTCCTTCTTCTGCTCGGAGGGGTCTGACCTCACCTCCTCTCTTCTTGCCTCCACCTCCAAGCTTCTCCTCCTCAGTGGTTCCATGTGTTAAAATCGCAGCAAAAAGAATTACACAAAGAATCGCAGCAAAAAGGCAGTGGTTTTGCCACTGCGATCCATGTGAAGGATGCGGGGGACACCCCTCCCAACCCCCAGACCCATTATACCATTTAAGGGGAGCGGTGGACACCCCCGCAACCCCTGCTCCCCTTAAATGGTATAATGGCGTACACCTTTTTTGCCGCGATTATTTGTAAAGGCGACATTTTTGCCACGATTTTATTACTGCATACCGCCTCAGTGACTTCAATATCCACCTTGACACACCCGAGTCGGTCACTGGACTGTTCCGCAGCCCATGTGACGTTCTTTCCCTCACCATTCACCCTTCACTCTGCCGGTCATACCTTGGATGCTCTCATCTCTTCAGACATCCCCATCTCCAACCCTCTCACTATACCTCTCTCCTGGTCTGACCGGTGTCCGGACATTTCGTCGAAAGACATTTGGTCGACGTAATTTGGTCGAAAACCAAATGGTTGAATTTTATTTATTTCTCCAGCATTGGATCTTTCATGGATTCACATGCTTAGAATATTCCCCGTCGTCAGGCTGGGAATCCCCGGTACATTATATAGACCCTTTCCCGTAGGAAAACTTTTTCGACGCTTATGCGTCCTATCCACCTCGTTTTGTATCATGCGTGCCCGTACCGTCAGGACGTCATGATATAAATACAGGCCCCGCCCCCGCGCTCCCTCAGATTTCAACCGTCTTTCAAAGTAGTGGGATCCTCGTGATTACTACTAGTGGAAACTAGGTTGTTTTTTCTGTTTCGCTTCAGCGACGTTCAAATTCTGGAGAATTACGTCTGGAAAAGCGTTATTTCGCCCTTGTGCGACATGTGGCCTCAAAAAAGTTTATGAAGGAGATGGCCACATGGATTGTATCTACTGTCTCCACCCGCACCACACGGCGGATACATGTGAGATATGCCAGGGTTTCTCCCAAAAAACCCTTAAGGACCGTAAAAGAAGGCTGGTCGACTGGCTTAATGACGGAGCGGGTGCCTACCCGGCTTCGGAAGTTGGCTCCACGGCCTCCAGGAGCAAGCCGGAACCTCCATCGAAAAAGGTACGGCCAGCGGAAATCCGCACTGAGGACAAGCATAAGGGGAAGCATGCTGGATCTTCATCATCACATAAAAAGCCCTCCTCCTCCTCATCATCTAAGACGGAGAGGCAAGCGCTGTCAAAATCCTCCTCAGGGGACCGTCCCAGGTCTTCCATGAGTCGAGATGCTTCTGCCGGGAAGTCGGCATCGAAATCGGCGACGAAGTCTAAGGGCTCGACGACGACGACTTGCTCGTCGACCTCGGTGTCATTGACGATGCCTATTACCGCTCAGGCAGCAGCGGTTGGGATTCCTTCGTCGACAGAGACTCAGTCTATGGCTTGGCTGCCAGAGGTCTATGACCCGATTCCCCCTGAAGTCTTACTGCAGCCAGACACGGCCTGCTCGGCGGAAGGAGAAGGTGACATGGTTCTGCAGCCATCGGATTTAGGCTTACGGCCTTCCACGTCGGCGACGAGTGCGAGTGGGGGTATGGTACCTATATCATCAACGTTACTGAACCCACAGACAGTTTTGTCTCTGGATGTGCTTAATACTCTTCAGAAGCTCCTGCAGCGGCTGAATACGCAGATCCCTCAACCTGGGACGTCATCGTCACTTTTTTCTGTACCTTCCGTCGACGAGCAAACTTGTACGGCTCGCTCGACGACTAAACACCCATCGGCTCCCCAGGCGGTAAAAGATCGTCCTCGAGCGCAGGAGGAGGGTGAGTTGTCGGAGTCCGATTCTATACTGGGTGACTCAGGGTCAGACATCTCCCTGTCACCGTCGAGGGACCCAACATGGAGTTCGGATGTAGAGGTAGAATCTACGAGGAGCCAGACACAGCCATCTCCCCCGGATGATGTGGGAGCCTTCCATGCAATGATGGGAAAAGCTTGTTCCGAGTTCGGCTTGATTCCTGAGGAGCAGAAGAAAGACTGTTTCCTTTTTGACCATATGGGTCAAAGGAGGAAATCGGTATTTGCCATCCCAATTCTGGACCACGTGTGGCAAGAAGGTCTCAAGACGATGCGCCATCCGTTCTCGGAGCCAGCTATAAAGGGACGGATTGAGAAAAAGTTTAAAGCTCCGGAGTCCACTCCAAAATGTCTAACATCACAGCCTCTGTCTGACTCGGTGGTGTCGGCGGCAGCGGCTAGGAAGGCCAGGGTACAGCAGAAATGTTCAACGCCACCAGAAAGCGAGGCTAGGAGGCAAGACGCCTTTGGAAAAAAGGCGATCTCGTTCGGTGCGACGACAGTAAGAGCAGCCAATTCCTTAGCGATCGTGTCGCGATATGATAGAGAAATGTGGCACAAACTAGCCCCTATCCTAGAACACCTGCCAGACGAACACCGGAAAGCAGCTATGTTACTGGTGCGGGATGGCGAAGAGGCCTCGAACCACGCAATTAATATTGCAGTTGACCTAGCAGAGTATGGCTTCAAACAAATCAACCATGGAGTAGTACTTCGTCGACAAGCGTGGCTCAAATGTACTACTTTCCGTCCTGAAGTCCAGTACAAAGTCCTTGACATGCCATGTGAAGGGGAACACCTGTTTGGCGAAAAGGTTGATGAAGCGTTGAAGGGGATGAAAGAAGACACGGATACTGCTAGGTCCCTCGGCGCCCTCCAAACGGGTAGAAACTTTCGCTCTTTTCGCCCCTTTAGGGGTGCTTCTGGAAACCCCGCTTTGGAGCCTCGAGGGACCGTGGATTTAACAGGCCCTCGTACTCTTCACAAGGGTTCAGACGAGCGTCCCAGTCGGCACGTAGAAGCAGGGACTATCAAGCCTCCAGGCGGCGAGGCTCGGGTCCGTCGTCGACGAAGAACAAGCAAACCAACAACCAATGACAGCCTTCGGAACGTCCTGGGGGGACGAGTCTCTCATCACTTCGACCAATGGAAATGCATCACCACAGATCGATGCGTTCTAGACACGATTCGCATGGGTCATGCGCTACAATTCAAAGACAAGCCTCCACGTCTTCCGCCTGTATTCTCGACACAGCCCCACCTCCGAATCCTACGACAAGAGGCGGCGCTTATGTTGCGAAAAGGGGCGGTAGAGAGAGTTCCTGTGGCACAGGAAGGACAAGGAGTTTATTCCCGGTTCTTCGTTGTCAAAAAGCCAAACGGCAAATGGAGGCCCATTCTCGACCTGAGGGTACTCAACAAATGGCTAAAGAGCCTAAAATTCAAAATGCTAAAGCTCCAAGAGGTTATCAGGTCGGTGCAACCCATGGATTATCTATCGTCACTAGACCTTCAAGACGCTTATTTTCACATCCCAATACGCCCACGACACAGGAGATATTAAAGGTTCGTCGTCGGGAGAAAGCATTTTCAGTTCAAGGTCCTCCCGTTCGGGCTCAAGTCCTCCCCCAGGACGTTCACCAAGTGCTTGGCCCCTATAGCGGCCCATTTAAGGAAGGATGGTCACCATGTCTATCCATATCTAGATGACTGGCTGGTCAGAAGTTCGTCCAGGGAACAAACACGAGACAGTCTAAGGGCCACAATGTCCCTCTTACAGGAACTGGGCTTCGCAATAAACTTCAACAAGTCCTCCGTAGAGCCTTCGAGGACCTTGGTCTTTCTAGGAGCGGAGTTTCATACACACACAAGACTGGTGAGACCATCCAGCGAAAGAATTCAGAAACTTCAAAGCAAGGCGTCGGAATGGAGAGGCGGTACCAAGGTTTCAGTGCGCAAATACATGTCCCTGCTAGGGACCATGTCGTCCTGCATTCCGTTGATAAACAACTGCCGTCTGTTTATGAGGCCTTGCCAGGAATTTCTAGCGGACCGTTGGGCGCAGAGCCGAGGTCGCTGGTCCGACAGACTGGTCGTCGACGAACAACTAGTACAAGCACTCTGCTGGTGGAGAGTGGCTACTCATCTAACGAAAGGAATGCCTCTACTGGAACCGGAGTTCCAAAAGACGGTGGTGACGGATGCATCGCTGAGCGGATGGGGAGCTCATCTGGATACGTTACAGGTACAAGGCCAGTGGTCGTTGCAGGAGTCCTCCCTGCATATCAACCTGCTAGAACTAAGAGCAGTGCGATGGGCTCTGAAATCTTTTCTTCCTCAACTGAGGGACTCGGTGGTGCGTGTCATGACGGACAACACCACTACGATGTTCTACTTGAGGAAACAAGGAGGGACACGTTCCAGGTCCCTATCGACGGAGGCACAGAAAATCTGGCATTGGGCCCTGCAACACAACATGCAAATCTTAGCGTTCCACCTGCCAGGCGTGAGAAATGTGGAAGCCGATGCCCTCAGCAGAGAAATGAACGAAGTTCACGAATGGGTGCTGAACGACCAACAACTACAACAAGTATTCAAGAAATGGGGACATCCTTCCATAGACTTGTTTGCGACGAAGAACAACAGGAAATGCCATCAGTACGCAAGCAGATGGCCTCAGCAGGGCTCACTGGGGGATGCGTTCTCCTTCCCATGGACGAACAAATTCCTGTACGCATTCCCTCCATTTCCCCTTGTCCGGAGGACGTTGCAATGGATCCTCAGGTACCCATGTCGGGTAATTCTGGTGGCCCCGTACTGGGCCAGACAGGTGTGGTTTCCAGACCTACTACACTTAGCGGTGGCGGAACCGATGAGATTCCAGAAGACCCCCGACCTTCTGTCTCGACAGGAGGGTGTCGTTTGGCATCACGACCCGGACAGCCTCAAGTTGACGGCCTGGCTCCTGACTTCGCCGAATTCGGTCGGCTAACGATTCCGGAGGACTGTCGGCGTATCCTGCAAGCGGCAAGAGCACCTTCCACAAACGTCTCATACGCGTACAAATGGAGAAGTTTCTGTCAGTGGTGCGAGGATCAACCAGGTTTGGCCCCGCAATCGATTAAGCCGGAACAGCTCCTTCCATACTTGCTGTTCTTAGCTCAAAAGGGCCTGTCGGTATCGTCAATTAAAGTACACCTGGCCGCCATTTCCAGGTTTACTCGTCAACGGCATTCGGCACCATTGTTCAGCGACCGCCTGATTAAGCACTTCCTTAAAGGCCTCTTTCGGAGTTTCCCTCCAGAGAAGAAATTTCCGCCGGAGTGGAGCCTCAATCTGGTCTTAACGTCACTTATGAAGCCTCCTTTTGAGCCAATGTCATCATCGTCTCTAAAGTTTTTGTCGTGGAAATTGGCCTTCCTGGTGGCCATCACTTCAGCCCGACGTATTTCAGAAGTTCAGGCTCTAATGGTAGACCCACCATACTTATGATTTTTCAAGAACAAGGTAGTCCTAGCCACTAACCCACAGTTCATACCAAAAGCTCCTTCGGTGTTCCATAAACACTCCTCTATTGTGTTGCCTACTTTTTTTCCGGAGCCATGCTCGGGAGCGGAGCGCACGTTACACACATTGGATGTAAAAAGGGCTCTCAAGTTTTATCTTCATCGTACGCAACCGTTCAGAGAAACGAGACAGCTGTTCGTGGCCTATGGTTTGGGTGCTAGAGGAAAAGCCATTTCAAAGCAAGGACTGTCAAGATGGGTGTCATTTACCATTTCGTACTGCCATTCCAGGGCAGGGAAACCTCTTCTACGACGGCCAAGAGCTCATTCAACTAGAGCAGCGGCATCGTCGACGGCACTGTGGGCCGGAGTCCCTCTGGGACATCTGCATGGCGGCTACCTGGGCGGCTACACACACCTTTACCCGCCATTACTGCCTGTCGCAACAACATGCCGAAGATACCCGGATGGGACAGGCGGTGCTCCGACACCTATTCCAATAAGGTAAGCCCCGGCTGAGGGGTTGCATCCTGTGGAATTTATGACTGTATGTGGTTTGTTTTCCTATGTTAACGATTACTAATGTATACATGATCATAGGGAACGGGCTTTGCGAAGAAAGTATATGGGTTTGCATGCACGCCTCCTCTTTGGGGGTGGTACTGCTATGTAATCTATTCTAAGCATGTGAATCCATGAAAGATCCAATGCTGGAGAAGGGAATAGTTTCTTACCTGTAACTCCATTTCTCCAGCATTGGTATCTTTCATGGATTCACATGCGCCCACCTGCCTCCCCTGAACATGCAAACCGGTTCCCCCACTACTTTGGGGGCCGAAATCTGAGGGAGCGCGGGGGCGGGGCCTGTATTTATATCATGACGTCCTGACGGTACGGGCACGCATGATACAAAACGAGGTGGATAGGACGCATAAGCGTCGAAAAAGTTTTCCTACGGGAAAGGGTCTATATAATGTACCGGGGATTCCCAGCCTGACGACGGGAAATATTCTAAGCATGTGAATCCATGAAAGATACCAATGCTGGAGAAATGGAGTTACAGGTAAGAAACTATTCCCATATATATATATATATATATATATATATATATATATATATATATATATATTTTAGGTTGTAGTTTAGGGGAAAAAAAAAAGTGAAAATAAAAAAATAAAAAATTCAACCATTTGGTTTTCGACCAAATGGTTTCGACCAAATGTCCTGTCGACGAATTTTTTTCGACGAAATGTCTGGTAACCGGTCTGACCAGGCTCTCCTGTCTTCTCATATGGATCTCTTGGGTCCCCCGGCCAGGCCTCTGCCTGCACTATATGTCTCCTTCTCCGTCATTCGACCAATGAAGCCAGTGTCAGTTGCTATCTTTGCTGCCACTTTCATTGCCCCGCCCACTGCTTCCACTGACTCCAACAGTGACTCTGCCCTTGCTAATCTTCACATCTCTATATCTCTATCACCAACACCTTGGACAACCTTGCTCCTGTCATGAGGATTTGAATGAAGCCGGTCTCCAAGCGCAACGCCTAATATGACTCCAGAATAGCCTCTTTGAAACGCAAGTACAGAGTGGCTGAACGGACGGGGCAGGCACCAGGCACATCCTCTGATGGACTTTCCTGCTGCCTGCTCCAAAGGCAATGCAGACTCTTCATCTGCTTGAAGAGGGTCCATATCCAAGCCTACATCTCTGTGGCCACTAACAACAATGGCGAACTGTTCAAAATCTGCAAGGAACTCCCCAATCCTACTGCAGTCTCCACTTCTCCCCTGCCACCCCTGTCCCTCACTTCGTTGGTGTCACACTTTTTAACCAAAACACAGGACATTCTGTCCTCGCTCTCTTCTACTCGCCTTACTCAACCCCGCCAGCTCTCATCCCTCCCTTGGCTTCCCTCTTCCCCTTCTTTCTCCTCCAAACAAGTGCTTTTCTGCTCCTTCAGAGCTGTCGAGGACCAGATTTGCTTCTTTTGTGCCAACTTCTATAATCACTTCTATAATCCCTCCTTCGCTACAGGCTCATTTCCGCTACCCCCTTAAGCACTCCCTTGTGCATCCTCTCCTCAAAAAGCCTTTTGTTGACCCCTCTTGCCTGGCCAACTACCACCCTATCTCCATTACCCCCTTCCTGGGCAAACTCCCGGTGAAGCTGGCCATCTCACAACTGATCCAACACACTGAATCTGTTGGTTGTCTCTCTGACCACCAGTCTGGCTTTAGAGCAGCCAGAGGCACACAACTGCTCTATTGAACACCTGTGAAGACCTACTCTCAAATCTCGATTCCAACTCTCCTTCCGATCTTAACCTTCTGGATCTTTCCTCTGCCTTTGACACGGTCAATCATGCCACTCTTACAAAGTTGTCTCTGTGACTCTCTTGAGATCACAGGCCTAGCACTGGATTGGTTGACCTTCTTCCTCTCCAACCGTCCCTCTCAGGTTCAACTGGGTCTTTTTCTCTCTAGCTCTCTCCTCATGCGGTGTCTCTCAACACTCTTTCCTCTCACCCTGGCTTTTCAACATCTTCCTTGCCCGTTTGTCAACCTGATTAACACTGGAAATTATATGAGAAGAAGGCAGACGACACTCGGCTCTCCAAGTTTCCCTCTACTGCCTCCTCTTCGCACCCCCTCCCCGACCGTCTGGCCTTCCTCTATGGGTCCTCTCCCCTCACCCTCTTGTGCGTCTAAAAACCTTGGTGTCCTCTTTGTTTCCTCTCTCTCCTCCTCTCCTTTTTTAAAAATGTATTTATTTATTTTAAACGTTTTATTTGCTTTTCAACAACAAAGAAAAAAGTAACAAGCAGTACAGTGAGATACATGTCATGTATGGTGTACATTGGAAATTACAAAATTTCCACAGCACCAATCCATGCCTCTATCCAAGCATGCGCCATCACTCACAATGCTCTCAGAAGTTGCGTGTAATGAGGCTGTACCCTAGTCCATCACTGTCCTGTATGCCAAGTGTACATGCCAAACCAGGTCCAAAGACCATACCGAACTCCAAAGCCCCTGCATGCTCTAGCACAGTCTGCTTCCCACCCCGCAACTATTCCTACGGCACTCCCCACCCATGTCCGCTCCAGGTCTGCATCATCGTACCGATTAACCACTACCACCACCTCATTGGTTTCATACAGAGCGCACATCTGCCGGTAGGCCGAAGCCGGGCCGACCCGTAGAAGGCCCTTAAGGAAAAGGTCCTGTGTGCTTTCCCATATCTCCCACTTGTCTCTGATCGTGGAGAGGGCAGGAGCCCTTTCCCAACATCAGCTGCCTTTGTCAATACGAGCCGCAACCCCCACCCCATGCTGCAGGAGCAGCAAGGCCACATCTTGCATCCTCCTGAACACCATCCATGAGCAAGGCGAGCACATTTCTGCATTTCTGCATTCCACCTGGCTCCGAGATCCACAGTGGTGTATAACTACTGTACCTCATCTCATGATACATTTGGAATTTGGCGCCTCTGCCTAGATGGCCGCCCGCTATCCGACGTTGTCTGCATTGCGTTGCTAAGCAACGCTGATTGCTCATACATAGCGCACATCCGCCTGCATGCCCGACCCGGAGAAGGCACGTAAGGAAAAGGCCATGTTTGCCCCTGTTTGTGCACTGGAGTGTGCTGCACTGCTACTCCGTTCTAATGTCGCACAGGTAGATTTACTACCCCTGCTCGTTGCCACACTGACTCTTCCCCCTCCCCCAGGACACTATCACCATTAAGGCACCATTGCTAATGCCGCACCAAGAGCTGTGCCCTTACGCCATGCCGCTGCAGCCTATGCCGCATCTCTCTGATGCGCACTGGACTTCATAACTGTACTCCTGCCCACACTGGCCCGTACCATTTTGTGCCCCGACTACTGCATTAGCCTATGTGTACTTGCTTATTGCTTAAGTCCTCCTGTTCCTTGAACATTGACTACAGCATCTACCCAGTCTTGAACTTTGCACTCAGCCCACTCGTGCCTCGAGCACTGCATTTTTGCCCTTTATGTGCCTGACTACTGCATTAGTCCACTTGTAACCTGATTACTGCATCTGTGTCTTGAACATTGCTTTGTGCCCACCTGTGTCTTGGACTGTGCATTCTGCCCATTGTGCTTCGAATAGTGTATTAATCCACTTGTGACCTCAATACTGAACTCAGCATCTTGCTGACTTATATCTAGAACTGTGCATCCTGCCTATTGTGCCTTCAATCCTGCATTAGTGCAATTGTGCCATGAACACTGCACCTAGCCTTCTCGTGCCCCGAGCACTGTACTCTGCTCACTTGTGCCTCATCACTGTATACTGAATCTACACCACGTGTGCCTTTAAACTCTGCTCCCTGCCCTCCGTGCACTGAATATTGCATCCTGCCCTCTCACGCGGGTGCACAACTCACGGAACAATATATCCAACTACACCACATCGACCACCAATGTGTACACTTGAAAACACTCTTCTCACACCACATTCACCATTCCCATTCACTTCAATACTACTCACACTAGCCACACTCTTGCACTCAGACACAACCACATCAACCTCGTCCTACACACACCTCACCGCTGCCTCCCCATACCAGCCCATCAGGCTAACTATCACCACCACTATGAGCATCCTCCACCCCTCATAGCTTTCTACAAAACGTAAAAACGAGAAATTCAAGGCTCGGGTCACGTACCTTGCCCTCGCCTCACCCCAGCCTCCCCAACTTGGTGACAATGGAAAAATATCAAGCTAGGCTCTCGCACCAAAACCACTTACACTCCCTCCTACATCTCTACAGCCAAGCACAACCCCTGCGAGCCTGCGCCAGCACGCCACACCTCACTTCAGCACCCCTGCACACAACCCACCAACACCTCTAGACCCCCCATCACCAACCGTACCTCCACTGTCACATCATCAGTAAGCCCCACCCTGCGCTCCACCAGCGCCCCTCCTCACTCTTCTGACCTCAAAAAGACCAGTCCCACCCACACCCTCAAATGCGCCCTTATCAACGCTTGATCTCTCCCTGCTCACGCCCTCGAGATCAACAACCTCATTACCACTCATGATATACACCTTCTCGCCATTACGGAAAACTGGCTCAACGAGGCCTCCGGTCCAGCTATCTCGCTCGTTCTCCCACAAGGCTACTCCATCCTCTGCCAGGACAGGAAGCTCTCAAAAGGTGGAAGTATTGCTCTCATAATCATGGATGACCTCCCTGTCAGGATAAGCAGTCACACCTGGGAAGTCAACACTGACCTCCTCTGTGCCAAATTATCCCTATCCCCTAACTGCTCTATAAACTTACACGTCATATACAGGCCTCCCGGCACAGCCCCCGACTTTCAAGGGCATCTCCTCCATGTCTTAGGTAACAATCTGAAAAACTCCACCAAATCCATCTTACTCGGTGACCTCAACCTCAGTCTCACCGACCCTAAAGATAAACAGCCTCAGCCGTTGCCAGAGAGCTGAAAGATCTTGGGTTCACACAAAAAGTCACCCAACCTACGCACTCTAAAGGCTGAACCCTTGACTGGGTAGCAGACCACAACTGCTCATCCACCATAACCTCCAACCTGGCATACCCCTAGACAGACCACAACTGCAACCAATTCTCCATACCCACAAAACCCACCACAAAACCTCTCTCCTATGCCCCTGCCAGCTAGGGTCACAAGCTCCAAAAAACCTACAGCTAACAACCTTCGCCCCTTCCTAAATGTCAAGGAACTGAAACCCCCCCCTTCGCTAATGACGCCAACACCCTTGCTAAAAAAGAAATCCATGAACACCAACTCATGGTTTACGGGATTACCTACTACTCCTCCGCTCAAACAAACGCACTGCCCTAACCAATTGGCATTCCAACCCCGGTGAGTGCACCAATGAAGAATTCAACAGAATCTCATCGCAATACAAAAAAAGCCGTTTTCCATGCTAAATTCAATGCCATCAACCTCTGGATCACTTAAGCCAACTCCAAGTCCAAGGAGCTGTTCTCCATCTTCAAAGATCTCACCACTCCGCCCACTAGCGCCGATGAAATCGTCAAAGATGAAGCTTGGTGCGCCAGTATACAGGCAGCACTCCTAAACAAGATCACTCTCCTCCAAGATAAAATACAATCATGAAGAAACTCACTACCCAAGCCCGACCCTCCTGCCACACACACCACCCCTATGCTGAAGCCCCCCCCTCTTTTCCTTCAGAGACGACTCAGATTCTGAAGTCAAAGCTCTCCGACATCACCTCAAACCATCCACATGCAAAGGAGACATCTGCCCGCCCAACATCTTCAAAGATAACTCCCTGACACCCATCATCACTGCGTTAATTAATGCCTCATTTTCCTCAGGTATTGTCCAGTCTAAAAGAAGCCTGGGTCCGCCCCTTCTTAAAAAGCCCTCCTTTGACCCCTCTTCCCCCAACAACTACCGACCTATCACCACTGTCCCATTCCTGCTCAAAATTCGAGATAAAGCGGCCCACAATTGGTCTCAGCACTTCTTTGAAACCAACTCCATCCTAGGCAAAAGCCCATCAGGATTCCGCAAAGTCCACAGCACCAAATCTGCCCTCTTGGACTTAAAAACCAAATAACCAAGATAATGGACATAGGTAAACCAGCCCTCCTACTGCTACTGGACTTGTCTGCCACATTTGACCTCGTAGATCATACAATACTTACCTCCCACCTCACCAATGCAGCCCACTTTTCTATGCAGGCCTCCTCATGGATAACCTCCTTCTTAGAAGGTAGAGCCATGAAAGTATTCTCTGACTTGGTTAATGCAGCTCCCACCACCATCCACTGCAGTGTTCCCCAGGGTTTGTGCACTGCACCTACCCTCTACAACCTGTTTACCAAGCCCTTTTTTGACAAACTGGACTCAGTCGGCATAGCCTACACCAACTATGCCGATAATACCCAAGTTCTCCTCCCCCTTACTGGCTCGTATGACCATGACTCTGCAACCCTTCTCCAAATATATTCCACCATCCAAGCTTGGATGGCCACCAATGGACTATGCCTTAACGGAGATAAAACAGATCATTCTCATAGGTCCCCAAGAAATATTGGACAAACTCAACCTTAAATACGACAACTTTATCGTTGATAACTCCACCATCACTGTCTCCCCCTCAGTCAAGACCCTAGGGATCTATCTAGATTCCACCTTGTCCATGAACAGACAGGTCAGTGCCATTGCCTCTGCCCACACCACCAGACTAATCAAAACCATCAAACCTTTCCTCTCCAACCAAAACTGCCTCTCTATTGCCCGAGCCACCATTGGTGCCAAGTTAGATTATTGCAACGTTCTCCTTGCAGGCACCTCAGCCAAAAATCTAAACTGGCTCCAAACTGTACAGAGCAAGGCGCTAAGAGCAGCACTCAACATCCCAAAAAGAGATCACATCACACAGGCCAGACGGGATGCCCTTTGGCTCCCGGTTAAGGAGAGAATTACCTTCAAGACTCTTACCTTAACTCATAAATGCCTTAGCCTCTCTGCCCCATTATACCTATCCGAAACCATCTGCAGAGATCTGCACGCCCTAGAAGAAGGCACCATGCCAACCAACTGCAAATCCCGCCCATCAAAAGGGGTAAAGCAGGGGGTATAGGCTTTCCTCACAAAGCTCCCAAACTCTGGAACGCCATACCCAATGCCCTCCGCGCTGAACCCTCACTTAAAACCATCTGCAAAGGCCTCAAAACAACACTATTCAACTGACACTCCCTATGCTGCCTGCTGATCTCTATATCCCATATTCTTGATTGTAACTAAGTATGTATAGCCAAACAGATCGTCTTGCATTTAAGCCTGCTCTTGCTTGTCTCTGTATCTGGTTACACTCCCTGTAACCAGATTTGTACAACTGTAACAGCGCCACGATGCCTCCGGACTGCTGTGTGCTATATAAATGTTAATAAATAAAGGGGGCTTATCATCCAAGGGTACAAACATTGCTTGGGTTAACATTCCATGCGGTCACATCATCACTGACTTCCCTCTGCCCCCATAAACACACCTCAATTTCCATTGCGATCCTGTGCTTGGCTAAAATACATATAAGGTCCTTCATTTTGCTAAGGTGTCTCTCTGCTCGTCTGCTGGGGAACATTCACAGCAGGCTGGCTTATGGCGTCCAGTCTTGCATGGCTATCCCCCTTTTGGCACCCTACATGCGATCTCCCGCCAGAAGAGCCTTATTTGTATTTGTATTTTATTATTTATATACCGCTTTACACCAAAGCGCTTTACAGCATAACAACCAAAATACATTAAACATGGAACATAGAAACAATAAAATATACATGAATCAAACCAGAAAAACAGCATGTAGAACAATTTGCATTTGGGAAGGAAGAGGGGAGGTAAAGGAAGGAGGAAAGGGAAAGGGGAGAGGGAGTAGAGGGAGTAGAAGGGAGGGTGGAAGTCAATGGAGGGAGACAGGAAGAGATAAAGGAACAGGAAGGTGGAGTGGGGAGGAGAAAGAAGAGGATGAAGGGGAGAGAAGTCACGGAGGGGGGGTGAAGGAGTGTTTTTAAGGAGGAACGGAAGGAGGAATAGGTGGAGGTGGAGCGGATAGAGAAAGGGAGCGAGTTCCAATGTAAGGGGGCAAGGAGTTGGAAGGAGGGAAACGAGAGGAGGCACAGGGAAGGGGGGGCAGAGAGTAAAAAGTGATCAGCAGAGCGTAGAGAGGGGGCATAGAAAGAGAGAAGAGAGGAGAGGTAAGGAGGACCATGCCCTTATCACTGGTCATGGCCAAAATATGTGCAACATGTCAGCTGTTTCGCCTGCGCATCTGAGGCATTTCTGTCCCTCCTCTCCCGGGATGTGCAAATAACAATGGGGGGTCCCGGGAGACTCTGCCAGACATGAGTGCTGGTTACAAGAGCCTTACCCAGAGTCTTTAGCTCACTATCTTTCACAGAGCAGAAATATCCTAAACCCATCAGTCTTTGTCCTGCCCTGGGGCAGTCCAGCACCAAAATGCTAGGCAATTCTCCTCTGAACAAGAGTACCAAGAGCAACCCCAGACGCGTGTTTCGGTCTGGTTGAACCTCGTCAGTAGGGTGTAGCTGTGCCTCTCTAAGAATAGTAGCAAAGGGTCCACATCTGGATTCTCCTAGTAACTTGGGATGAGACACAAAGTTACTTGAAATATGCAAATAACAAGGGGGGTCCTGGGAGACTCTCTGCCAGACATTCACAGCAGGCTGGCTTCTGGTGTCCAGTCTTGCATGGCTATCCCCCTTTTGGCACCCTACATGCGATCTCCTGCCAGAAGAACATTATCACCAGGCATGGCCGAAACATGTGCAACATGTCAGCTATTTCACCTGTGCATCTGGGGCATTTCTGTCCCTCCTCTCCCAGGAACCACAAGATCGCCTGTAGGGTCAAATGCACCCAGTGCGTGACAATAATTGCGTCAACTTCAGCCTAGCATTCCTGGACACCCTCTGCGTATATATCGATGCTTTTGCCCACTCCCCGTCTGTGAAGGCTGTGAGAAACTTGAAGGTCACGCGCAAGTCCCCGGGATCTGTCATCCAGGAGGCCAGGCAGAGTCGGGCAATTGACAATAACTACACAGACCTGATGGCCCTTTCCCTTCCACACAGGGACAAAAGGTGGCGCACGAGAGCACACTTTGAGCAAGACAAACCGCAGGAGGAGGCAGCTATTCCAGGACGGCATTCAAAAGGGGGGGAAAGACGGCAAGAAACGAAAGGGCGACAACGAAGGAAGTGCCTTTGCCTTTTTTGACCGCCGACCTGCAAAGCCTCCGTGAAAGGAATCATAAGGCCGGGGACAACAGCTAGCGCGTGGTATAGCAGAAGTCAATGGTTCACGGGCCCTCCTACACCGATAACCAAGACAGGGAGCGACGCTTGCTACCGTGGTACCGTTCTTGACTCCAAAGACAAGAAATGCCAAGCGGTTCATCACAGTCGGTGAGTCGGAGGGAGAACCGGTAATAAACCCAACTGTGTTGAGCGAATGCTGCAAATGGCAACATATTGTGAATTCAAGAACAAAGACTTTGCGTGTTACAGAACTTTTAAAAGCAGGGAGAGACCAGCTGCAGAGTGGTCCAGCGCCATGTGGGTGCTATTTCGAAGGATTCTGGTTTGATCCCCTTTTTTCTGTAAACCCACAGATACCAGGAGGCCTTAGGGCAGCCTATGAAAGAGGTCAAAGTGGTCAGACAAGGGTTAAGTAAAACCCCTTGTACAATTGAAAGTCTTTGACTTGTAACCTAAAGGAAAACTAAGGGAAGTGATCACTGCATTAGGGTAAAGCAAAGTGAACTGTGTAGCTGGCAAATATGAACCCGGCTGAGGGATGCCTGCAAAGCATGGTGAAGCACAAAAACCCAGTGAACATTGTGTTGACAAGAGTGAACCTGGCTGAGGGATGTCCACAGTGGAAGTTTGTTTAAAAAGACATTGAGACCCGTGAAAATATTGAGTGAAAGGCCGTAGTGAACCGGACAGAGGGAGGCTAACATTTGAGAAGGGTCTGAGCCCGGAAGAGGGGGACCCAGGAGTGAAGAGCGATCACACAATGTAAAAGAATACCAGAAGGAACTTTTGTTTTGTTATTTTATACATCAGACCCTCAGAGGCAAGCGACTTTTGTAGAAAAGAGACTTGACCACCGAAGGTCCTGATCGCTGAAAGGAACTGTAGCCTTGTGCTGGAGAAGCCCAGGAGTGTACTGTGCTCAAGAGTCCCGCCTTGTCCCGTGTAACAACCGTAGGAAAGGGAGACACGGGCCTTGACTTTTCTTTACTTATGGCTATCTCAGACAGTCACGCAAAGCTATCCAGGACCTCAAGCAGGTATGGCAGGTTCATCCCTGAGGAGGGCCACCAAAGGTCCCAGCGCCACGAAAACCGCATGGGAGAGAGCAGGCATCCATGCTTGGTCCCCTTGCACAGTCTCCACCTGTTTGAGATGCACTTCCCCCATCTTCAACCTGGCCATTGGCTCCATGTAGATCAACCGCACCCATCGCAGAAATCTCGGCCCAATCCCAAAGTGTTGCAAGGTGGCCTCCAGCCAATCCCACCACACTGAATTAAACGCTTTTATCGCGTCCATCAAGGCCACGACACAATCCAACGCACCCCCTCTAGTCTTATCTAGCATGTGGTGTAATCTGCACAGGTTCCAGGACATTTTTCTACCCGGAACATATCCAGTCTGGTCTGGATGTAGGAGTGTGCTAATCACCGTATGCAGCCTATTTGCCAGGAGCGCTGTGAGAAGCTTGCATTCCTGATTAATCATTGAAAGTGGGCTGTAGGAGCCACACTCTAGTAGTGGCTTATTAGGCTTAAGTATTGGTATAATAATGGACTCTCTTAAGGTATCCGACAACCTACCTCCCTCAAAATCTTCCTCCAACATCTGCAGGAGCTCAGACACAAGCACTCGCTCTTATTGCTTATAAATTCTGCCGGGAGGCAATCCGCACCCGGTGTCTTACCCACAGGCAGTGAACGCACAGTCTCAAATCAATTCCTCCACGGTGAGCGGGACATCCAGCAGTCAGCCTGTTCTCGTTCTAAACAGGGCAGCCTGTTCTGCGACAGGGCCTCCTGTATATCGCTTGCGCTGCCCTCCGCATGTGCGCCATATCACTACTGGCAGAACCTGCATTCATACTTAATGGAACTAATAATTTGCCTCCTCCCCTCTGTTCTGCACAACCAAGCCAGTACCTACCCAGGCTTTGTCCCCTCCTTCATTAAGTTTCTCTGTATAATTGGCATAATCAAACTTTACCAACTGCTCCCAATCTGCCATACATGCCTGCCTCTGCTCAATGAGCTTCCATTCAGTCCACACAGTTAGCTCCATCCCATTTTCCAATTCCGTGATTCCCGATTCCTTAACTGAGATGCTGTTCAAGGTCCCTGTGTGTGCCTCCCATCCTACCAATCGCCTTCCCCCTCATTACTACTTTAGGGGCTTCCCACAGGGTACCTGTACTTTCCACACTTCCCAAATTCAGGGTGAACAACCCCTCAATCTTATCTCCCATGTATGCTTTAAATGGGTCATCTAACAGTGCTTCCGCTCTCAGCTGCCACGTCGTGATCAGTGGACTCCTCCTGGTTCCCTGCCAAGTTACCTCCAAGGGTGCATGGTCTGAGAGCTCTCTGACTTTGTATTCTGCTCTGACAAATTCACCCATGGTTTTCGAACCTGTGAACATGTAATCATTACGTGTGTACACCCCGTGCTGACTAGAGTGATAAGAGTACCCCCTTTTGACCCGGTGCAGCAGCCTCCAAATATCAACTAAATACAGCTTCCTTAGCAGGGTTCCCAGTGTTTTTGACGGAGGAGCCGGCTTGCCATGTTTATTATCCGACCTATCCAACCCAGGGCCAAGAGTTCAAGTAAAATCATCCCCCATACCCACGAGGCATGCCAGTCTAGTGTACAGGGACCTGAAAAAGGACGTGGTTTCATGGTTTGGCCCGTGCGTATTCATCAGACTGATCTCCCGTTGTTCCAGAAACCCATGCACAATGATCATCCTGCCCTCATTGTCCTGCTTAAATTGAATCAGTTTGAAGGGCACCGAAGGGGCCACCCACAGAAGCACACCTCTGGCATAAGCAGAGTAGGCAGACCCATAAATATGTCCCACCCACTTCTTAATAAGCGTAGCTTGCCTAGTCTCCGTGGGATGGGTCTCCTGCAGGAGTGCTATGTGCACTCCCTTGCTTCTCGGGTACGTATGCACCCTATTGCATTTGATGAAGATGTTGAGCCCTCTAACGTTCCAAGAAATAATGTTGGTGTCGCTCATCTAGACATCGCTGCTCCCCACCCAACCCCCGCCCAGGTGTTGCATTTGCCACTCTACAGCCCTCCCTACTTTTACCCAGAAATAGTGCCTCCCAGCCATCCGCCAGCCCCGGTCATTATAGAAACCCCAAACGTATCTCTGTCCAGCAATTCCAACAGTTCCAACCAAACGCAGCCCCAGAGTGTGTAGGGGAGGAATGGTATCATAAGTATGACACTGACACAATGGATACAACATTTATTAAAATTGTTGGGGTTTGAAAAAATCCTACTTTGCCCTATAACTAAGATGTGAGTAGTCTCAACCATTAAATGATAAACAAACGGTCCTTGTGGAGGCCGTCTAATGAAAATGGTCTATGCTAACAAAACCTAATGCCTGCCCGAGCTCTTGTACAAAAAGGTGTATAAAGGAGAAATGTATGCAAAAGAAAAATCAGTGTTCAAAGAATAAATGTGGTTAAACCAGCTCTCCTCCCCACGTTAGACCTTGCGGATTAAAGCGGCCCCTGTAGGCAGGCTGACACATTCTGACTCGGTTTTGAACACAATAAACAGTTCTAAAACATGGATCGTGGTCCGCCTGGACTTCCACGTTAAAGTCTCTTTTTCTTGACTTCTAAATAATGTTTTGACAAAGTTCACGTCGGTCCCCCTATGTCGGGCTCAGACCTCTTAGACCAGGCTTATTACACTTTGGGTCTCCGGCTGTCTGGCTCAGACCACTTCCGGATGTCAAAGTCTTTTGAATGAGTGTGGTTTTCTTTACAGATCAGAGCAGGACCACTTTGATTCAAAGTTTAACTTTCTCACTCCCCTTCCCTATGAGTTGATAATGCTTACTTCGCTTTTGTAGTTCATTCACTTTATCGCTTCAAACAAAGTGCCTTTCACAGAGACTTTCAGGTTGGCTACTTCCTTTCGCCGGACCACTCCGTTACTTAGTATTGCTGATTTCACATTTGTCCTTGCTTCAAAGTTCATTCACAGGTCTGCCTTTCTTCGCATCTCATCCACACACGTGCAGCCTTCACTTGCGATATAATGTTGCTACTTCAAACTTTAGCACACATCGGTCTCTCAGGTCGCTTGCCAACTCCCCCGGCTGTGTGCGTTTTTTTTCTTGTTTTTACGATTTCCAATTCACGAGTCAAGGTTAGTACCACAGGCTTGGCCTCACCTCCCCAACTCTGCCGTTCCCCCGGGAGGGTCGCTGGCGTCCTTGAAAGAAAATGCAGCCTTCTAATGTGGGATCTGGCCTTCTCCACATGTCTTTCACGGTCTGTCGGAGGCAGCGACCTCCAGTAGGGAACTCTTGGTGTTTTTGAGCCACTGCTCTTGTCCCTTGGCCCCTCACTTTGCTCCAGTAGGTTTTCCTTTGTGCCGGAAGTTCTGCTTGTACTTGTGTTCCGCCTTGCTCAGTGTGTCTGAGTTCTGTCTTTTATTCGTGTGAGAGCTAATTGGTAGCATGTGTATGCATTTCGAGTCAAGTGCCTGACTTTGCCTAACCCGATTAGCGGGACATGTCCAGTATGATGTGCAAGAGTTAGTCTTGTTACTCTGACACCCTCTTCCTAGGCCCAGTGTTTGTGTGAAAAGGGGGTGGGGGTGGAGTTGGGACCTGAGAGAATCCTAAAAATAGGATGGGTTGGATAAACAAAATAGGGGGGAAAACCACGTCTCACCATCAGCTACCTCACCCTCTGAAGACCCATCACCCAGGTGATCTTCTCACACTGGTCCACCCCCAGTAACTGGATCCAAATGTGATGGCTGTGTCCTGGCCACCTCGATGTCAAGTCCCCAAGCACTAGCGGGTGAGACATTCTTTGGTTTCTCACAGTAGGCAGTACAATGGAGCGCTAGACAGAGAGACCGAACAAAGCAGCATGCATCTAAAGTGAGCCCCAAACTTGACCCACCCGCAAAACATCCCCAACAACTGCCCAACAATAATCTAGTCATTCAGGCACCGCCTCTTCTCCCACTCAACCAGGTTCCCTCAGCTCCAGTCCCTGGTGCAGTGAGCAGCAGTTGGGTACCAGAGTCTAGTACCTGTAAAAAAATAAAATAAAATAAAAATAAAAGGGAAGGAGGGTTCACAGCTAAAAGTGGTGGTGCCCGTGCCGCAGCTGCTGGGACAGGCCAGTCCCATCCCTGATCCCCTTGTGCAGTCGACCCGCTCTGTCGCCAGTCATAATACATACTCCTTGATGCCTCCTAAATGTCTTTTTATAGCAGAACACACCAACAGCTCCACTGTTTCAGTTCGCTGCATCGGGCCGCCCCAGGAGCGAGGCAACCCCCATCATGACCATCCCTGCACCCGCGCCCTCCGTGGTATCAAAGAAGTAGGAAATTAATCTGGCAAGATAAATAACCATATACTTTAGCCCTGCACATCGTAGCCACTCCTTCGTGCGGCCAAACGCCACCCTCTGCTTCTGCACTCTAAGCGGGTAGTCTGGGTAAACCGCAGATTTAGTAGACCCCCCTCTCCATGATCCGTCCTCGCCTTCAGAATGCCAGGTTTGTTTCCCTGTCTTTGTAATTTCGAATACTTGCAATCACTGGCCTCAGGGGCGCTCTGGGCGGGGGCCTTCTAGTTAGGGACCAGTGGGCATGCTCCACTGTGAAACCTTGTGACAGGACTCCCGGTCCCACCACCTGCAGCAACATATTTTCTATGTGAGGTGTGGAGTCAGTGCTCTCCACCCCCTGCACGAGACTCAGTAGACGCACGTTTTTCCGTTGTGCCCTTCCCTCTGTGTCCTTGGCTCGATTTTCCAAAGCGGTCACCTTCATTGTTAATTCTCTTACTTGTGTCAGGTCGTTGATGATATTCTGCTTGTTGTCATCTGCTTGGGTCTCCACCATCCGCACTCTATCGGCGAGCTCCCAGATATCATGCTGCAGAAGACAAACATCTATTATGACCTCCTCTCGATTTTCCTTTCTAACGTTGTCTGGAGCACTGCAATTGCTTTCTGAATCTGATTCTCTTCTGTATGCACTGCCGGAGGTGAAAACGGCTGCACGGCGGTGCCCTCATCCAGGGGTGCACCGCTTTCCTACCCCTTGTGCGGGTAGGCGTCCATCTTGGTCTGTGTAGGCTTCCCCTTGTGTGGCCTGCCCGGCAAGTGTGCAGTGTTGCGCCCACAGGGGGCAACAACTAGCGGAAACTGTGCACTTGTTATTCCCACTGCTCTTCAGTTCTCCACAGTCTGAACGCAATACCCAACTGGCTGCGAGTGTCTTCCGCTAGACTGGATAATGCCAGGTGGCATGCCGCTTCTTGCCTGAATGCCTGCCCTGCAGGGGCCCGCCAAGCAAAACTAGTTTCATGTGCGTTGATCGTTCATCTTGTCTGGGGATTGCCAAATCACTCCGATGCCCCTCCTATGGACCATAATCTGGTCGCGGCTGGCAGAGTTCTGCAGCCTATCAGGAGGTGGCAACCAATGGGCCGGATGCCAGTCGCTCCGCATCAGGTCGGAAGAGAGCCAACAGGTGTAGCCTCAGAGGCGCCTGTGCCCCATCTCTCACAGCAATTGAGAAACTAGTCTGAAGTAGGTATGCAATCATTCAGTCCTGTGCTGAGGGCTCCTTCATTCTGCTCTCAGGGTACCTCACAGCCCCCCAGTCAGAAGCAACTGCAGGTTATTAAAACATATAGGGACTCCAATAGAAGCTATGCCACACTGCAGAGAGGCAGGGAGTCTGAGCGCCAGCTGCCTGTGCCGCACAGCAACTCTGCAGAAAGAGGGCAGCCTGGATGTGCACACCAGGATTCTCAAGTGCACCCCTCACTTACAGAGGACGGGGGCTGTAGATTGGGCTATCACGCCCGCACTCTGGGGTGATTCCAATCGCTCTCCTCATGCAGGGCCCTGGAGTCCTCACCAGCTTTAGCACAAATCAAGTCCAAGGCCCTCTCTGTGGGTGAGGGGCTGCGAGTTCATACAGCGCAGCCCAGTTCCAATGCTCGCGGGCACCAGCCTGCTTGTCGGACGTTTCCTCCACCAAGTAACCTCCACCACAGGGCAGAGCCCCGCAGCCACCCTCCTCAGGCCCCGGCTTAGCCAGCCCCCGCAACGGGCTATCTGCCGGCGATCCTCTGTCTAAGTTCGTGACAGCCACGATATCCCGGCTCCTCACCTCCAGCCGGCTTCAGACTGCCTCTCCCCATTGTCCTCTCAGCAGACGCTCCGAGACAGGCGGCCACTGCGCTGCGCTCTCCGGTTGACCCTGTCACAGTGAGCAGCACACCTCGGTGCCAGCCCCCAGTCATGCTCCTACACCCCCGATGCCTCCAAGTTTCACCACTGCCAGGCAGCTGGGGCCATCTTAGCAAGTCGCTGCTCTGCTTCGGGTTGCCATGCTCAGTCTCTCCTCACTCTTCTGAGCCCGCAATAATTCCTGCAGGTTCTCGTGACAACCAACTCTATTATTGTCCATTTACTGCCTCCTTAAGCTGGTGAAAGACATGTTTGGCGTATCATTATTTCGGATCCGAAGAGAGCCCCCAGTCAGTTCGTCCTCACAGAATTGCTGCTCGCCCTGCCTTGTCCCCTCTCCTTCTCTCCTCACATTGTGGACCTTGCCAAGAAGGCCCTCTATCAACTGCACCTCCTCAGATGCATTCTCTCTTTTCTCACCTTCCCCCAGGAACTCATTCTCCTCTCTAGGCTTGACTATTGCAACAGCCTCTTCCCTCAATCTTCCTTTAGCCTCCATTCGCCCCCTTCAACTAACCCAGGACAGGACCGCAAGACTTATCCTTGGCCTAAAACCCATGGACTGCATCTCTCCAGCCCGGATGTCTCTCCACTGGCTCCCGGTTGCTGCTAGTATCAAGCATCATTCACAAGGCTGTCTGGGGCCTTGGAACCTGCTACATTCAACTCTTTCTTCCTAAATAACTCCCTGCTAGAGAACTTCAGTCTGCTAGCTGCAACTCTCTGCAGATCAGACGCTTTTCTAAGCAGAGAGTGGGGTGGGTGGGTAGATCTCTCTCCTCCGGAATGGTCTCTCTGCCCCTCTGAGGCTTTTGCCGGATCTCCTTGAGTTTCTTCTTTAGATTTTGGAAGCTCCTCAAGATCTTCCTGTTCTCTTCCTTCCCTCTCCCCCTCCCCTGCTAACTCCTCCCTCTGCCGCAGTGACTGGCTGCCTGGTTCCCTATGAGTTCTACAGGGCTCCTGCCCCCCAGAGCCCCAACCCCCACACAGTCCACCCCCTTCCTCGCACTTGGCATGTGGACCCTCACCACTGCATTCCCTGGCACTTGCCCTCCTGACCTTCCCTAGCATTTGCACCTGCTCCTCTTTACCATTCTTTTCCCTGCCCTCCCTAGCACTTTGCTTTTTTTGCGCACATTGCCTCTCCCCCCACCCTCATGCATCGCACTGCTTTTCTGCATGGTCACAAGGCCTAGTAGGACCGTTTTTGTATCTTTATCCCTTGTTTCCCCCTCCATTTTTTTGTTTTGTGGCGCCTTGAAACCCCATTTGTTGTATAGCTGCCTTACAAGAATCCAATAAAATAAATGTGTGGGGTCACAAAGGAAATGTAAGCTTTGATAATTTCAAATTTGAAAGTTGCAAACTGCAGCAGTGGTTAACGTTAATTAGAAGAAATGCAGTTATGAAAGCATGCAATATAGCTAGTTGAAAGGTTGCTTGATTTAAATATACTTCATATGTTCTTGACTAATTTATCTTTTAAATTGACGCATGCCTCAGGTCTGTCTTCTCCTCTCCCCTTAGTTGTCTACCTGCCAGCGATTCATTTCGCAGCGATGTTGGAAAGATGGTTGAAAATTCAATTGCTCCGTTGATTTACAGTGTTGTTGACCGAGCAGACAAACAGGTAGATATTGGTTGCTTTGTGTTGAGTATAATTACATGGAACACTTTGCAAACGATGTACAGTTATTTCAGCTTCTTCAGTCAGAGCCAACATTGGAATGAAGAATTACAGAATTTAGCAAAAACTGAACCTTATTATCTGTATATTTCAATATTGTCCTGTTTGCCCTAATCCATAATGCTTCAACCTGAGCTGACTGTAAGCATCGTAAGACATATGCCTTTAATATGTAGATCTACATCTTCAAATAGTGGTCTCGTTTTGACCAAAGGGTGTATATGTATATTCATTTAGGGTGGCAGGAAGGAGGAAGGCGTTTGTGTACCCCACAAAGTCTTGGGGATCTGGATGGCCGGAAACCTTTTTTGGGGCCGTAACACTCTGCCCCCTTCACCCGCATGGTTGCACTCAAAGGGTAAAGCTTCTGATTCTAGGAATGATCCAGAAACTTGGAACCAACATCGTGTGATGTGTCAGGCAATCCTTCTTGAACAGGTCTCAGGTGACTTGCAACACTTTCTCACAGGATGCCATGACTGGCCTGATTCTGCAGTACTTGCAACGCTCCTTGAATGTGTGTGTGGTAAATTGTATGTGCATTGAATGCAATTTAGCTCATGTAGGTTCATACCTCCTGTTTTCTTTTGTTGTTTTTTTAAAACATTGTTATTTTGAGTACTGCAGAATCATAGGTCTAGTTTTGAAAAGCAACAAAGTCCTCTTCATAGAAGTTTTAAAATGAGAAGAAATGTAACAGTTGTGAATCAAGTAGATAGTTGCATTCAATCGGGGGGACACCATCTGAGGTTGTTCGGGTGTTCTGAGACAGAGGTACATTTTGAGACTATTAGTCCATATATACATTTTTAACAATTGTTGAAACTTTAGATGATATGCAACAGTGACACCAAGGATGAGAGTTCCACAGATGATTAAGAAGAACCACATGCAAGTGGTGAGATTTAGCAGGTCTGCTCACACATGCAAAGAATCTAACAAATGTTGAGAATCTAAAATGTTTGCAAATGTTTGAGGATGCACATTGGCTTTGTGTGAATCCAGTATCCGTGAGTACGAGTCTAACCAACCGTTATTATGTGAGCTAAGTGAACAGATACCGTGAGGATGGTGAATGCTGTCTGAGGAAGAACAAAACCAAATGCTGGAATGAGTATTGATCAACTCCCAGAGATAGGTAAAATGCAGTGAAGGAGGCAGAATTAATGGAGTAGCTACTAATCTCTTCAATATTCACAGGAATCGATCTCGGAGTAAAGGATGTACGGTGAGGCAGAATGGAGGACTAGAAAAGGAGAGGCTTATATACAAGAGGATGCTTGTGGCTGGAGGAAGGACACAGAGATGGCAGTGCTCTCATGAAAACAATGGGTGGCAGAAAACAGCGAGAATTGAGAAACCTTGAAAATCACTAGACCTAAAGAAGCCTAGAAAAGCACTTCTTTCAGAAGTGTTGAGAAAGCTGCAGAAGCTCCTGCCCCGTAAGTGTTTCAGAGAACTGTGAGAAACTGGAAGAGTTTCTCCCAGGCTATTCCTGGGGATCTTTTGTTTAGGTGGCCACGGAAGGGCCATCACTCTAGGATCCCAACCCTGGGGGCGGACGAGCGAGAGTGGATCACCTGGGCAGGGGGTCCTTGGGGACTATGGGAGACAAGCCCTCAGACGAGAAATGGTATTCCTCCCACTCTGATACACTCCTACCCAACATCCCCTCAGTGGTGATGGGATATTGTCAGCAGAGTCCCATCGTATCTTAGTACCTTTCTGTAAGAAAAAAGAGAAAACCAGGGAAATGAAAACCCAATAGAAAATCCATTCCCCCATCACAATACATTTACCCCCTTCACCCTGACGAAAACCTACATGGTTTTTCCATGATCTCCAGGAAAACCTATAACTCCTACAGTCCCTACTGCCATTGTAGAAGTCCAACTATTGGGAAGAAGAGGCAGATGGGAGTCAAGAGGATTACCTATAGGAATCAATGGGCAATGGATTTCTATGGACAGTCTCCATGTTGTCCCGATAATGAGGTCAGGCAGAATCACGCAGGGAGGGACAACTGCTCACACCTTACTCAAATCAACTCTTTAAAAGAGTATAAAAGGTCAAACACCCAAGCACGCTCTGAGCAAGCTGGGAATCCTAAAGGAACCGTGAAGGCCAGAAGGAGAAGTACACAGCTGTAAGAACCTTGGGAAGCCAGAATGGGGACGGACTGCCAAGACACTGAAGCCTCTAATTACAAAGGGGGTTACAGTGTGGCAGGGGAGCCGTGCCCCAGGGAACCAAAACTCCAGCTACACTTTGCTGATAGTGTTTAAATCAGTGATTGCTCCCTGGTTGAGTTCCAGAAACCCATGTTGTTGAATGGCAGGTGCTGGGACCCTGACCTTAAATGAATCCCCATTGAGGACCCGCTAACACTTCATCACTTGGGGTAAAAGATGGAGACCCTATGACTCGAGGGAAACTAAGGCGGGATAACCTGTGTAAGGAAGGCATGGTATCAACAGTACGACACACAAGTGACCACAGTTCAAGGATGTTTATTGAACTTTCACAAGGTTGTGATGAATGCCTATCTAAACCTAAATCTACAGGTGGGAGTAAGCTACAACCGCAAATAATAATGCAGTCCTAGTGGATTCTTTTAAAAATAAAAGGGCCTATACTAAAAAAAAAAAATTGCCAATCCTTACCGCTTATTTACAAATGGTGTGGGGTAGTGTTCATGAAAAAAGCGGTGTTAACAAAATTATATGTCGGGATGTTTGCCCGTGGCCCACCCTTCCCCACGTTTTCAGCACAGGGAAAGGCGGATCACTCGAGCAAAGTGCACACTCTGGCTTCTGTGGCACGAGGATACAGTTCCATTACCAGCATCAGGACCTTCTGTGTCCAAGTCTCTTTATTTCTTAAGTCTCTTTATTCAAAGGGCCTGATGTACAAAAACAAGATGCAAAAGTTGTTTTCCTTTCACAAGTATTACATTTGGGTGTTCACTCTGTATCCCCCTCAGCCGGGCTCAGATCCTCTTTCTTTTACCCAATAAGCCTCCCTCAGCTGGGCTCGGACCAATTGCAATGTACTATAAACCATCGAAGAATTTCGAATCTGCACAGGGCCACTTCGATCTCAAGATTCCCTTTTCTTAGACTTCGTATCAGTTGGATACCTAACAGTCTTTTGAATGAGCACCCACGTGGCGCCAGACCACTTTGTCTGCGGTATCTTTTCTTGGCCTCCCAAAGTTCAGTCACTCCTTTGGTGCCAATTATATTCGCTTCGCTTGTGGCATACGTCTCACACACTGTTCTCTTTAGATATCTTCATAGAATGTTGCCGCTTGCAACCTTGATTCAAAGCACAGGCTGGTTTGGTATCGGTCTCTCTGAGTTTTTACTGGGGCTGCTTTGTCATAGGAGCCAAGGACAGTACCACAGCGACAATCGCTCCTCCCCACCTTGGTTATAGACGCGGGAGAACCCCCAGTACCTCCGACACACTGTGCAGGTTTGATCAGCTTTAGTTCCTAGTCTTCGGTTTCTTACTTTCCAAGGTTTGCAAAAGTAACAGTCTTTAAAGGTCCGGGGCAGTTCCCTCCTTGCAACCCTCTCCAGTTTCGGCATCTTTCTCCTCTTATTAAACTGCCATCTTGGAACTGCTGTTTCCTTGTGTGCTTTGCTTTTCTCGGTGTGCTTTCGTGCTCCGCCTTTTATCTGTGTGGAGAAGTGTGATGGAGGTCAGGTGTGTGTAATGATCCATAATTGCCTGACCTTCTCTGACCATTGTATTGGGACATGCCGGGTGTACGGCTCTGGTGTTAGTCCGTTGTTGGTCACGGTATCTGTCTGTGAGAAAGTGTTTGCGCCTGGAAAGGGAGGGGGTGAGTTCCTAGGTATCCTACCTGGGAGGATGGGGAAAAGGTGTTACAGGGAAGGGGATACCACGTCTCACCATCCGGTGTCCCACTTCCACTCCCCAAAGACCTCTCATCCAGGAGATCCTCCCGTACTGGTCCACCCCCAGGAACTGGATCCAAAAGCGATGGCTGTGTCATGGCCACCTGGTTGACAGATTCCCGAGGACTAGCAGGTGAGACACCTTCATGTTTCACACACCTGTTGTGTCAAGAACTTTCTGTAAATCCTAAAAGTGCCTGTACCTGGCAAAGTGGGAACAAAACTTTGAATGTGCATTCTGGGACTTGTAGTGCAAAGCTGTGAGACAGAGTGGTCCTGCACCGCATGTGTGCCCAATCAAAGGTCTAAGGTATCCAGCTGAGAAGTAGCAGAAGTGAAAGGTAGAGTTGTAAAGAATTGTAAATCGAAGTGGTCCTGCGATGGGTCAAGCTAAATACTGCGCACAGTCAAAAGTCTTTGATTCTGGTGTCAAAAGGGGATCTGAGCCCGGAAGAGGGGGATCCATGGTCCGAGCCCGAAGGAGGGAGACCAATCGTGAACTTATGAATGTGAGAATTTTGAAAAAGGAAAGCAACGTTTGTTTTATTTGTTACATCGGACCCTCTGTAGCAAGACTTTGCATGGCAAAGAGACTTTGGCACAGAAGGTCCTGATACTGAGATATTGAACGGTACGAGTAACAAAAGGAACTACAAGTACCAGCACTGGGAAAGAAGGTAATACTGTGTGTTTTGACAAGTGAAGTGAACTTCTGTTTCAAGGCGGCGGAAGCCTTTATTCTCACAAAGGATGTCTGCGTTTTGACAAACAAAGTGAACTTTGTTTCAAGGCGGAGGAAGCCTGTGTTTTGAAAAGAGAAGTTTCTTTTGAGAATCCTTTTTGTTTCTTAAAGACTTTCCCAGAGTGGTGTGTGCTGAGGAAGCCAAGAGTATGCACGAGGCTCGAGCATGCTGTCTTGTCCCGTGCTGAAAGCATGGGGAAGGGTGGCTAACTGCTCAAATGTCTTTACATATTGGTTCTTGAACACTTTTTCTTTTTTGCATATACTACTGTCCCACACCATTTTGTATTTAGAAATAAGGATTGGCAATAGGTAGAATAGCATATTAGCATGGGCCCTTTTATTTCGACTGTTATTATTATTATTGGATGGTTGTGGCTTGCTCCCATCCTTACATTTTAGGTTCAGATAGTCACCGGACAAGCAAAAAAATTCTAAAGTTAGAAAGAATCGTTATCCATGAAGAAAGCGAGACCAAAGATGTTGTTTTGGCAACTTATGGACTGATATAAGGTGCATACAGCTTTTGGGACTGCCTAATTATGTCCCCATGGCGATACTGCGCCTAAAACCTGGGATAATGTCCCTTAAGGCCATTTTCCTGAAAAAAAAGAGCAACTATGTACATTCAAATGTTCAGTGGGCCCACCAACCCTTTGCGTCAGAGCTTAGGCAATGCCGAGAGCAGGCTCGAAGCAAAGTCTAGCTTCATTAGGAATATGAAAGTCCTCTTTAAAGGCATAGGGTGGACTCCCAATTGGGGGGGGGGATTATTTCCTTGATCTTAGGTATTCATTAGTAAAACGTTTGGAGCTGTGGGACTGGAATGGAAACTTCTCCCACTTAAGTACACTAAAAAGTTTTTCCTTTGTGCCTGACGTGTTCTAAACATACCAGAAGGCCCAGCCATATTTGGACAAATGCCCTTCTGCAGACCTGCAACGATTTATCCTTCTGTTGCGCATAAATCGCATGCCCGGCTTGAGTGTCATGGGTCCTTCGCTGTTACTGAGCGAACGGGACAGATTCTGTCATATCTGCTGTAATAAAACAAAGAGGGAATCACTTATACACGTTATGACAGAATGCCCAAATATGGGTACTCTATATTTGAGCCAATCGGGCAAATAACGTGCACCATCTAGAGTCTATCTAGGATCCCCTTTTTTGGAAGCGTTGGCTTAACACCAACAGGTGGTTCCATATGGCCTTATGAGTTTGGAAGGCTGTAGCTAAGCTATTAACTCCCGCACAGGCCAATGGGCCCAGTACTTAACTGGTGGATGTTAGTAGGTGACTCGGTGAGAAAATGGGGATGGGGAATGACAATAGCCTGCAAAGGCTTAGGAAAGGGAAGGCTAATTATGAAAGAGAAAAGGGGGATACTGTGTCTCACCAAAGGTACCTCACCTCCTCTCTCAGGTAGTCCTCTCTCGCACATCCACCACAGGGTCAGGATCTAGTTGCTTCAGATTTTCCCATGTCACCTGGGTGGAGGCATTGTCAGGGCAAGGTGTGAGGATATCCTCTGATTCCTCACAGCATGCAACTTCATGACTATGTCCCTCGGGGAGACACTTACATCAGTTCTAAGTGGAATATACCTGTGTACCCTAACCAGCAGAATGCTAGCTTTCTGGGATTCAGGATCTGTATGTGCCAATAGCGGTTACATTCATGTCACAATGTTAGACTCTCCTGTTTCCTCCACCAGTCCTTTTTGACACATGTTTTTGCATCTGTGGCGATTTTCCAGATCTGGATACATGCAAGCCCTAGGTCCCATGCTGATTGGCTTTCTACAAGGCGGTCATCTGCCTCTTCTATATTCTATTCCAACTCTTCGATGGCCTTCTCATTGTGTATATTCTTGCACCAATAAATTATAGTTCCTGGTTAATTTCTCTCATAGTTGCATTGATTAACTGGGTAGATGGCTGAAGTTCTTCTGAAAACCTGCAGCCTATAACCTCACAAGGTTGTGATACAACTTGTTTCGAAAGTGCAATGCCCAGGCGTGGGTCCCGTTCCTGCTGGGCCGAGAGAGAGACCCAGGCTACTCCTCATTGATGCCCAATGAGGCCGAAACATGTCTGGGGATGCTTGTGGTCTCGTGCAGAAAAGATGTAACCCAGCAGTTCGGGCTGGACTTCCTCTTCCGGGGTGGCACAAAGCCTGATTTGCATGTAGTCTTCACCCTTTTTGTAATGGCTTAGCAGACGAAGAACGATGGTCTGGAGGGTTGCCAGAGCAATGCCAGAGGTTGTGATTTATTCGAAACATTCCAGCCATCACATCTTTTGTTTTGCTTGTATCATTCATTATAACTTTATTTGGCATTAAGCCATCAAAGTTGCACATAAAATATAATACAAATAAGACATCACAAAAAAATTTCACAGGAATAGCCAATCAAATTAGATGCAACGTTAAATTAGGGATAGCCTAAATAGCGCTCAGTTGAATCACATAAATGGCAAGATAAAAGGCTACAGCTGCTCATAATAGAGCACAATAATAACCTGATGCTGTTAATGAACCATATATGTTATGAATCTGGGTTGAGGGATAAGGGCCTGTTTTCACCCGAGGGCACAGTCCGCTGCAACTTAATACACAGGGCAAAGAGCTTAACTCTGTTAAGCTATTTGGTAATGAATGATGGAAATGGGTTGAAAGCCCGAGATCCAAATGTTCGAGGTAGTTTATTTTTCAGAAATAACCTTCAGTCTTTTCTCCCCTGAACATTTCCAACTTTGCCCAAACCCACACCCCCACCACCCTACTTACCTTGCGGCTGCTGACGTGCAGTGTCCCTGTGACGCCTGTTCGCTTTCACTTCCGTGATCGGGTACCAGCGCTGAGGGGTCCGGTCCTTTCCTTTTTTTTTTTTTTTTTTGGGGGGCGGGGGCTCACAGTATAGTGACACCACCCGCAACCCTTAGCACCGCATGGGTGATTTGGTCGAAATTTTCAGCCGTTCCGAATTTTTGAACAGCTGAAATTCGGCCAAATCACCCATTCGGTCTAACAAACGCTGTCATTTTGGATGATTCCATGGATGATATCTCATGTTGACATTTAAAAGGACCTTGACTAGCCCCGGGTTCTAAAGTCAATTCTGATAGAATCAAGTTCATTGTCTCCTTGATGATGAATCCTGGTGTAGCATGTAATTTGCTCCCGAGTTATACATATACACAACCCCTCACTACACGGATCCAGTGAATTCATCGGGCTTGTGGCAGTTTGTGGTCTGTTTTACGATCTTGTGAAGATATAACAACCCCCCTGCCCAAGATGCTGTTGGCATGCTATTATTGGCAATTAACACAGAAGTGGGGCAGCCCGTCCTACTCATTGCCTAACCTAGCATAGTATTTGCCCTGGATACTGACTACTTTAGGGCCAGGACGCTGTGACAGTAAGGATGAAGCAGAACAATGAGTATTCCCGCTGAGATCACATTTGTTTAAATCTGTTTTAAGCAGTGCCTTGCCACCAGTTGAGGCAATTACTGAATCGGTACTTGCTACAGTCTCATTAGTAAGCCCCCTGTGACCCTGAGTGGCACTAGTGATGATGAAGACTTTTTAACGAATGTAGGTGTGCCAACTTCCAGGGGTGCATCAAAGACCTTCCTTTCATTCAGTTTACCATTCTGTGCCCCCCCCCCCCTTAAAGGATAGTTCCGGGACTTTTTTTTTATTGTCCCTACGGGTCGGCCATGTGTTTGTAAGCATAAATCGGTAGATCGTAGGAAACTTTCCTATGGACCTTACCCGACTTTTCGCCCATTATCGCACTCGAAATCAGCCTCCATTTTGTGATAATCCTATCATTCCGCCGCATCGACCTGGCTCACCTGCCTTTGCGGCACTAAATCAAATCCCCCGCCCCTGAGCCTGACATCAGCAGACGCGTACTGCCCATTTCAAGCACGTCTCGTGTCAACAATCGCTGCGCCTCAGCTATTGACGTGTTGCCATGGAAATGGCAGGACGCCTCTTTCCCCAATAAGTATAAACAGACCGTTTCACAACATACAGCAGCAGATTTTCGATTCCATTCCTCTCTCTGTGTTACTTTGAGTATTCTGTGACTCGTTTCAGTGCTCTGGTCAGCTACCTTCGCCGCTTGTAGCCCGTGTGAACACCTGTACCATCTCTGTAAATTATTTTACTATCTTTACCGCACAATGGCCACAATAATGCCGTATATGTACGAGCCCGAGTACACCGAGGAGGAACTACTGGAAAGGCAAGCACGCGAAAACGATGGGGATTCGGACGGCAGTTGGGAGGACCAGTCAACGGATGAAGAGCCTGGACCATGTCGCATGGACGGCGTCTCCACCTGGTGCACGTGCAATCGGTGCGAGCTAATGCCAACTGAGGAGGAGAACTGCTGCTGCCGTGAAAATTCCGGGTGCTTGGCCTACATTTCGGAAAGCGAGCAAAGTCTGCAGGAAGGCGAGCAAAGTCCGCAATGCATCACCGAGCTGCCAGAGTTCAGGGAAGCCTGCCTCTCACGGACAGTGTTGAGGATGATGATGGTGCTTATGCACGAACTTCGTGGCACTGTTCGTCCGCGTAATCCGAGTAACGAGTAAGTATACTCTGTTTGTGATGTCAGTGATGCCACCACTATTTCATGGTCGTCTCCCACATATAAAATTACATTTACATATCATTCAAACGCATGTAAATTTGTTCCATATAGTGCATTTTCTAGATATAATTTTTTTCTAAGAAAAATGACATGTGTTACCTGAATCGACATTGATAAGAAAGTTTGGTCAGTTTAATACAGTTTGCATCTTTTTTTTTCACAGGTGGTACAGGCTGGTGGCCTATCGTTGCTTCACTTGGTGGCTTCACGGGAGGCTCGGACACCGCGTTCGGAGAGTAATACCTGCCTGTGCGGTGCTTGCCATTAGACAACATTTCCCCAGTGACAGTGGACAATACCGCGGATTTTCCCTCGATGTGCTGCAACCTCAACTTTACAATGTGTAATGTTTATTATTTATGTTTAATTAAAATCTAAAATAAAGCCCAACATATATTTTAACAATGGTTGTTTTGATTTTTTAAATGAATCTAGTGTATATTCTCCTGGGAGGGTGAGGTATTTATAAACTCACCCCCCTGCCTTCCATGTAGTAGATCCTGCAGCCATCCTCTTACATTCAGTTAGATGGCCTCTCCTTGGTGAGGCCCTGCGGCAAACGGGTCTTGTCTGCACGACCACCGCCCCGATCCACCCCCCCGCCCTATCAAAGGCAGTTCGCACCGGGGTACTTGTGCTGGCAAGTGGAGCTGTCAGGGAGCGATAAAGGCCAAGAGGTGCCAAAGACCATGTACACTTCAAAGTGGTCTATAGAGCATGGGTTGTTGTTCCCATGTCTACCTCCAGACCCCGTGTCTCCTGCCAAGCATCCCCCCTCACGCTGGACGGCCCCCTGCAATCCACATAAGTGTGTCTCCATTCACGAGTCTTCCTGTGTCTTGTCTGCACGACCACCGCCCCGATCCACCCCCCGCCCTATCAAAGGCAGTTCGCACCGGGGTACTTGCGCTGCTGGCAAGTGGAGCTGTCAGGGAGCGATAAAGGCCAAGAGGTGCCAAAGACCATGTACACTTCAAAGTGGTCTATAGAGCATGGGTTGTTGTTCCCATGTCTACCTCCAGACCCCGTGTCTCCTGCCAAGCATCCCCCCTCACGCTGGACGGCCCCCTGCAATCCACATAAGTGTGTCTCCATTCACGAGTCTTCCTGTGTCTTGTCTGCACGACCACCGCCCCGATCCACCCCCCGCCCTATCAAAGGCAGTTCGCACCGGGGTACTTGCGCTGCTGGCAAGTGGAGCTGTCAGGGAGCGATAAAGGCCAAGAGGTGCCAAAGACCATGTACACTTCAAAGTGGTCTATAGAGCATGGGTTTGTTGTTCCCATGTCTACCTCCAGACCCTGTGTCTCCTGCCAAGCATCCCCCCTCACGCTGGACGGCCCACTGCAGACCGCATAATGCCACGACATATACACGTCATTCATTCACAAACACACCCCTGTTTCGAATTCTTTATAACCCACTTCATATTTCTAATGAGAACTTCTTTGCGCTTTGCTAGTCAACCCGTGAAGGTGCTGGTTATCTGTTCTTCGTCTCTGTGAACTTCCGTGACCACTTTGAGCAAACTCGTCAGTTTGCAACCTGTGAACTGCTCCCTGTTCTACGACAAGAAACTACTCTGATCCCTGCATCTAACTGTTTGTTCGTCAAGGTAAGTCCATGTACCATAATCATTTTGCGTCCAATTTTTTAATTTATATCTATTTGCTAGTAGTCATCAAATTGCATCCATGTTTTCTTTTCGTTCACGACAGTACATGCAAGGAACTAGTCACATGTTCTGAGTTTAGTCAAATTACTTTTTCTATTTTTTGAAAGTTATTGAAATACTTATCCGCATGTGAATAACGTGTATAGTTCCAAGAACCAAAACGGACCTTGCATTGAACCTTTTATGTGTCATTTAATGTTTTAACACATTGGTATTCATAGAGAATTGTTGATCTTTACTTTTCAGAACTTTCCATAATGCCTGCCTGTTCCATTGGCGGTTGCCCTTCGAAGACCCATAACAAATCTGAAGGTACTATAATGCATGTTTTCCCTAAGACAATAGATCAGATAAGAGAATGGGTCCGATATTGCGGATATCCATCCTCTGAGATAGAAAGTAGAGTCCTAGAAGTCTTTGCGGACAAGAGGGGTGATCGATACCGCATCTGCAGCAGGCACTTTAGCCCAGACATGTACTCCACATCATTGCTAATAAAGAAGAAAACACCGCGAGCGAGGCGAAAATTGCTCTCAACCGCTATTCCCACTCTATTCGTCCACATCCCTCCACTGGTGAGTCAAGTTTACGTATTTATCTCTCTGCATTGCGGTAGTGTGTAGCATTAGCTAACAATAATTTCCCCATTTATGTATCCACTCAATATGAAGGCGGAAGATTCTCCATCCGTGTCGTTATTGCAGTCATCAGCCACTTCAAGCGCCTATCGGGTAATCTTACTTAGCTATTCTGACACTGACTTGTTTTAGGCATGTAAATCAATAGTTTTAATTGATCGTGTAATTATTTTACCTAATGGTACACCACAGTACTCGTCCTCTAGTCTTTGTTTTCAGTTATAATTATTGTTATCCAAAATAATGCAAGTACTGTCTTTCAGGGAGATGCTGAGGAGTCCAACGCATTGACGACAACCGTAGATGTCACTCAGATGCTCGAGGTACGTTTCCGGACAGTTCCATCGATGGAGATCATCAGATCTTGCATTCTTGTAGCGTGATTGTTACACACAATGTTTCTTTCGTTTTTAGCCATTGGTATGTCCTTCTGTCGTCGCCCTCCTATGTGTCTTCTTTTTTCAATATTGTGTTCATTACTAATGAAAGTCCTATGTTTCAGGGAGTCGATGGAGCATTAGTCCAAGAAGAAGGGGGAGCATGCAGTTACGGGTCGGCGCAACAGCTTGCAGAAGTGTGCACCGCAGTTACAGCATCCCTTGATGTTCTTATGCATTTCGAGGTATGGATACTGACAGATCAATCATGCGAGATCAAATGACGTGATTACATCCGCTATACTTCCTTCTTTATTAACGCAAGTACTATGTTTCAGGGAGCTGACGGAGCTTCTTCAACAAGAACATCACCCCTAGTAGTTGATGCAGATCTCTGGGTGGTGACACTTCCAACGATGGAGCAAATCGAATCATATTTAGATATCCATTATTTATTTTAGACAACTGATCATTTGTGCAGGTCTATTTAGATGAGCCGTTGACGCCTGCAGAAAGTTTATGTTCTTTTAAACAAAATAGAAAACCATACTAATGCAATTACTGTGTTTCAGGGAGTTGCTGAAGCGTCATCTTCAATAATATCATCAATGGAAGTCTATGCGGAGCCCGAGGTATGGATCTTGACAGTTCAATCTAACTAGATCAACAATGCGTGAACTATTGTCGTTTGAATGTTCTACACAATGCGTTCATTCGTGTTTTGCTATTGAGATGTACGTATGGGTATTGGTCCCCAAGTACATTTTGTGTTTTCAATATTATTATACATACTAATGAAAGTTCTATGTTTCAGGGAGTCGATGGAGCCTCAGTGAGTGATGGATGTGCTTATCATGAAAATATAGTCGTTGCAGCGCGAGAGGAAGTGGAGACATGCACACACGAGTCGGAGCAACAGCGTCCAGATGTTGAAGTTCGAGGAAAGAAAGTTTCAAAGAAAAGAAAGCAAAAGAAGGTTAGTGTCCTGTTCACTATATTATGTTGTCTTTCACTGTCAATAGTTCAATACTGTAAGTTTTGTTTAAACTGAACATCCCTTTTCTAATCTGTCCTCTAGTTGCGAGTGGGTGTAAGAACTAGATCTACACAGACAGTGAAGCGAACGAGAGATGTTGCTTGTCAAACCTTTTGGCAGGGACTTGAGACTGGAGATGCATCGTGCCAATGGGAAGAATATGAAGTGATTGACAACGGAGCTATACCACCACCAGCCATTGATAGTGAATGTCCTCCTGGTAGTTTGGATGCAGTCGTAGATCAATTCACAGAATCCACACCCGCAAAAAATAAGAGCGCGCGAAAGTTGAAGACATTGTTTTTTTCTCCCATCTCCGGACAAGGAACAGATGTTGCAATGGAAGAGAATGAAGTGGACGACAATGAAACACCATCAATATCACTCAGCATAGCGGAAGACGATATCAGAGATTGTACCTTTCATGCGAGTGACATGTCCTCAACGTTACAGGCCGAACCAGCTGGGATGCAGAGTGACAGTATAAGGAAAGAGGCCAAATTCATTGTATTCGATAGCTGTTTGATGGATATTATTATGATGATGAAATGTGGGCATTGGGTTGGTGGGGAAGTATGTGGGGAGCCATTGATTAATGTGACTCGTGCAATTCGAGGCACTAACCTTAAAATACATGCCACCTGTACACAATATCATCCGTTCGCATGGTCTGCACAACCCATGCTGGGGCAACTGCCAGCAGGCAATCTACTTTGTGCAGCGGCCGCACTTTTTAGTGGTTCAAGTTTTAAAAAGTTACAGTATTTCTTTCAGTTTGTGGGAATCCATTTCATTGCGAAAAGTCAGTTCTACAAATACCAAACCGATTATCTATTTCCAGCCATCAGCGAAGCTTGGAGAATGGAAAAAATGTCAATGGAAAGTACATTCGCGGGCAAACGCTTCAGGCTAGCCGGTGATGGACAGTGCGACAGCCCAGGATTTTCAGCCAAGTACTGCACCTACCACTTTCAGGACATGGAAAGTAAGAAAATTGTGAGTTCGGTGGTCGTGCAGGTGTCACAAAGTACATCCTCAGTGGCCATGGAGAAAGTTGGCTTTGTAGCATCATTGCAAGAACTACAATCGCGGGGAATGGTGATCGACCTGATAGCCACGGACAGACACGTTTCAATTGCCAAGACAATGAGAGAAGAGTACAAAAATATAAATCACCAATTTGACGTATGGCATCTTGCAAAAACAATCAATAAAAAATTGTCGGCTGCAGGAAAAAAAAAAGATATGCAAGGTATTTCACAGTGGTCCAAGTCAATCAGCAACCATCTTTGGTGGAGCTCAAAAACATGTGAAGGGTCGTTGGAAATTCTACTGGAAAAATGGCGGTCAGTAATGTTGCACTGTAGCAACGTACATCGATGGTCGACAAATGAGCATTTCCACAAATGTGAACATGGCCATTTGTCCACAGAGGAGGCACGGAAGAAGAAGTGGTTGATTCCTTCATCACCCACTCACAAGGCCATTGAAAAGATTGTATTTGATAAAACTATAACAAGAGATTTGAGGGGACTCACGGAATTCTGCCACACAGGAGATTTGGAGGTGTTCCACAATATGTGCCTAAAGTACAGGCCCAAAAGATTGCATTTTGGCATGGAAGGCATGATAAATCGGACTCTTCTAGCGGTCTTGGCACATAACCATAATGTTGGCCGTCAACAAAGTAGGACGACCGGAACTTTAGGGACGCTTCGCTACAATAAGGCCTTCACTAAAAGAAGTAAACAATGGGTGATCAAACCAGTGTTTGAGGATATGCAATATGAGTTTATTGAGAGACTTATCGTAGATGTCCTCGATAGGCACATACATGGAGTGGTGAACGAACCTATGCAGGGGACAACTGCATTGCCACCCAACATTGCCTCTGTTCCATGTCCACCTAAAGCAGAGCTCATTGAGAAATACACATCACGGTTTAAATGATTGTAATTTGATTGTCTGTTCTCTCGAGTCTCCTCATGTTGCAGGCCCATTGCAATTAAACCAAACAGTAATATAAATCATTTTTACAAAAATTATAGAATGTTTCCGTATTACAAACACATGGCCGACCCATAGGGACAATAAAAAAAAAGGCACGCAGACAAGATGCCCTTACACTAACTGCAGCTAACTAGAAATGTGTGCTCGCTCAAAGTGAAGGTCAGCTGCTTTGATGTTTTGCTCGGGTGGCGGAACGGCCCACGACCCAATATAAGGTTCTATTGTGATTTGACCTTGACAGGCCGGGACCATCCTGAAAGACTAAGAAAAGATAATGAATAAAATTTCAGAAACGAAACGATGAGCCACGTTCATTAGAAGAAGTAACGTCGGCAAAGAAGGAGTGGTGTTTCGGGTCTGCCCTACACAGAGACACAATGGAAAATGCAAATATAATGTAAGTAACTTTTGATGAGTTTATACCGCAATGTCATTACTATACAGTGGCTTTAAAGACGGGTTCAGTTGTACTTGTTCGTTCTATGTGGCATATTGTTTTCTACCGCGCACTATCTTGAGGAGAAACATCTGCTTTTACTGAAGCACCTCAAAACCTTCCTCTTTGCTTCTGCTTTCTCTCTCCCTCTCCCCTGCTACAACTGGTCCACTGTCTGCGACCTCGGTCCTGGGCCCTTCCACTCTCCACCTGCACTGCCTCCCTGTCAACCCCTGCACTGGGGGACTGTCTCAGTATCCTACAGCCCCCCCTTCCCAGCACTTGTTCTGCACTTACCTTGCACTTGCCACCAGCTGGCCCTATTTATTTATTATTTTATGCTACTTACCTTGTACTCCACTCCCCCCCCCTCCATGCCTCACCACGCCTTTAAACACTTGTGTACACCCAGTAGCGCTGTCCTCGCTATGAAATGAATAATTTTAATAAGGATCTGATGGTGAGACTAATTTCATTTTTTATGTTTTTAGGTACATCATTCACTACTGTCTGTGTCACGAGTACCAGACACCGGCGGACGGCTTCTACAGCCGCAGTTGCTTCTCCGCGTGAACAACGTTACCACCCTGACCATTTTATGGGACGATCGCCAAGTACAAGTATGCCCTTACGCGGTACTAACGGTTAGATGCAACATACCTACCGTTGTGGTGGCCTAGTGCCTCGTTGTTGGAACAGCCATGCGATTATCAGTGCGACCGAAGAGCTTATTTTTATCGTAAACCAACACCCTGTGTACTGCACACGAACATCGCTTCCCTCAAGACGAACTAATTTGGATCGAGAGCAAAGAAAAATGCAAATCGCTGAATATTCTCTAAACATTTGATGTCCAATAAACGTACTTTGCAAAATGTACAATCTTGCCGTTTGCTTTAAACCACGGTTTCACATTCCGAATTGTGGTGCTGTATTGTGAGATGCTCTAAGACCCTGTGTACAGCAAAGGACCATCGCGTTCCTCAATACGAACTTTTTGGAACATGAGCAAATAAAAATGCAAATCGCTGAATATTCTCTAAACATTTGATGTCAAATAAATGTACTTTACCACATTTACAATCTTGCGGTTTGATTTCAAAGTACAGTTTCATATTCCGAATTGTGGTGCGCTGTATTGTGAGCTGATCTGTGTTGATTTCCGGGGTCTGTGTGGAGTCGCGTAGAAGACGCCTGGGCGCGTTTGCCTACGCAGCTCAGTCACGTCACGGATAGAGGCGGGGAATATGAATGTTTTGATAAAGTCTGTTTCAGGGGCGGGGGATTTGATTTAGTGCCGCAAAGGCAGGTGAGCCAGGTCGATGCGGCGGAATGATAGGATTATCACAAAATGGAGGCTGATTTCGAGTGCGATAATGGGCGAAAAGTCGGGTAAGGTCCATAGGAAAGTTTCCTACGATCTACCGATTTATGCTTACAAACACATGGCCGACCCGTAGGGACAATAAAAAAAAAGTCCCGGAACTATCCTTTAAGCGCATCCTTTGCAACTGCTTCTATCAACAATGAAACTAAGTTCTTGAGATTCAAAATGTCAACTAGCACAGTGCTACAGTGGGCTTTGGACCCCCTCCATCAGACTTGTTCACAGGAGAGTAAAGGATCAGGTGGGCCATTATGTGACAAAGAATTGCTGGCTACCCCCAGTGGTGAAGACTGTGTCCCCTTTTCCGCACAACCCCTAGTTTCTAGCTCTGAGATGGCTTCACCCAGCAATGGCCCTCTAGAGGGCCCCTGTAAGCAAAATGTCCTCTTAGTGGGCTTGGTGGGACATGAGATCTCACCCCGAATCGGGCATCTTGAAATGCAATATATTTCCCGTACAGCAAGGTGCAAGATTGTCAGAGGATATTGTGATTACCCTCCGGCTGACAGTAATTGAGGGGGGGGGGGCAGAGCAGCAGGAGTTGCAGAGACTGGAGAATTCAAGTTTGTGATGCAGTTAGGGGATCAAAAGTCACAAATTCATGGCCAATATCCCCCACCATTATAGCCGACCCAGGGGAAGCTTGAACAGCAGCAGGTAGCTGCAACACAAATTCTGAGCCTTCAATAAATGGGCACACGGATGTAGCTTTTCCACCATTAGACAGGGCAGCTGTATTGTGCGCTGCAGATTCCCTCCCCCACGGGTCCAGACTAACGGGTGCCAGATGATCCTAAAAAATGATTAATTTTGCTAATGAGAGAGTAAACTTCTCCCGAGGGCCCACTAGGGTTCACTGGATTAATCAATTGGGAAAAGGATCTGCTCGTGGAATTCTCCTTTTTACCAATAATATTTTCCGTTGTGCCAAAGGAACGTGCGCAGATGCAGAGATCTCCCACATGTCGGAAATATCGTGGGTACCAGATGTTAGCATAACTGGTGGATTCATTAAATGCACTTTCAAGTCCAATCATGTGTCATTTGTAAGTTTCTCAGGGCCAATCCCTCTTGGAGCCACTATTGTAGTGGCTGAGTCAATGATCGCAAATGGGTTTAATTGACCCTGGCTTCGGGTCTCACCTAATTTGCTAAAATGATGTTTGGGAGCTGTTTAACTTGACGTGTACAGTCGAAAAGAACGCCCAAATCCTCTGCCTTGTATTCTTCTTATACTGAATTTCAAGACCGTCGCTCCCCAAACACTCAGTCCCGCTAGGATTTTCCAACAAAAAAACAGTAGATGATGTAAGCAAAGGCTTTCGCACAGTTGGATACCTCCAGCAGCTGCTTACGCTTGGCCAAAGTCTTACAGGAGCTTTCTCCTGCAAAGCTCCGAACAGCCGGAGTCCTTTGCCTGCCTGAGGGCTTCCCCAACAAGGTTGGATGTGAATGGTTTTATGTGAAGGGAGTGACTATCCAAAGAATTACGGCAGGTGAGATCAGGACTTCCTACGTTAGCAGCAGCTCCAAACAGCCCGAGTCCTTTGGATGCCTTTTATCGAAAGTGAGCATGTAGTAGAGAAGCATTCCACTTGCTGCATCATTGCTCCCTTTCCCCCCTCATTTTGCCGCACTGCTATAGAGAGTGATCGGGAAAAGGGAGGACTTAACACCCAGCAGTGGAAAAAAGTTTGTATGAATAATGAACACAAGTACTATGTATCAACAATGTGGTTTCTGCCCCTGCCAAGTGCATTTGTATCAACTGCTTATTGTATTCAGGCTGTCCTCCTCTTTCATGCTCTTAGCCACAGTACTACAGTCACTAGGTCTCAGGTGTGGTTGAAAACATAGACTTGAGGTGCTTGCCTAGGTCTTTATTTACTCGTTCAGTTGAGCACACTCAGAAATGTCTATCCACTTAGTCTAAGGGTGTGCGACTAATGTCGCAACGTCGTCACTGATTTTCTGGAGGGATGCTTCTCTTACGTGGCCAGTGTAAGGAAACCATGGTATCAACAGTAAGACGACAGACACAAGTGATCACACTTCAAGGATATTTATTGACTTTAAAACCGGTTTGAAAAACGCCCATCTAATCCTAAAACTACAGATGGGAGCAAGCTACGACCATCAAATAATAATGCAGGCCTAGTGGTTTCTTGTCAAAATAAAAGGGCCTATACTAATAAACCTATTGCCAATCTCGACCTCTAAATATGAATAGTGTGGGGGATAGTGTTGATGACAAAATAAAGAAGTGTTCAAAAATGATGTCAGGATGTCCAGGCCATTGGCCTCCTTTCCCCACATTATCACCAACGGACAAGATACCCAGGGGCCCTCTTGCCTGGCTGACTGGGTCAGGGAGGAGCAGCAGCCACCGTGGTACCGTCCTTGGCTCCAAGATGAAAGCAGCACCAGAGAGATCAACACAGCGGGTGAGTTGGGGAGACCGATGCAAGACTGTCTGTGTTGAACTCAAGGTTGCAAGCGACAACATTGTATAAAGAACGCAAGAACGAAGATTGGTAACGCGTGTGATGAAAGATACATGGAAAGCTTAATTGCAGATGGATGTTTGAACTTTAACAGAGAAAGATACAATACCAGTAACAAAGTGGCCCGGCACCGTGAGTGTGCTCAATCAAAGGGGTCTGTGAGGTATCCAGCCAAGAAGTGGCAGAAGCAAAAGTAAGATGAGAATGAGAAATTAAGTGAATCAAAATGGTCCTGCAACGGTTTAAGCACAATCCGTAGCACAATCGAAAGTCTTCAATTTTTGATACAAGAGGAAAGTTTAGAAATTGAGATTAGATGATTTATTATGTTAAAAAGGGGTCCGAGCCTGAAGGAGGGAGACCCATGGTGAACAGTGGACCCGAGAACTTGTGATTGTGAAAATCCTGATAAGAAAGGAACTTTTGTGCTTGTTTTGTGTGGGATATTTTAACCTATTCCAATGTGCCCCACTGCATTACTTCACAAACGGTGAAAGAAACCGCCCGAAATTGATGTGCTGACCCTATGCGTGCCAGAATCTGCAAAACTGTGTTTGGGTCACAACCAAGGAAAGGCTGTACCCCTGCCACACACAGTGAAAGTTGGGGGTGCAAACCGAATCCTCACTGCAACAGCATGCCAGTGGGCTTTGCCACATTCAACATGGAGCGAAACAGCACAGGTGGGCTAAAAACCGAAAATGCCTTTTAAAATGTAGCTTTGCAACCTTCAAAGTGCTGTTTTGGTGCTAGATCCATTTTATTTTCCAGCGAATCATTGAAATTAAAAGGTTTCTGAAATTACAGATCATCCAGGTGGCTCAGAGGAGCCTGGCCTCACTGACTGACAGCAGCTAAGAAATGTATTTCATGAAAAAGGCAGCCCAGCAACGTTTGTTTTCAGTTCCACAGGAAAAATGCGGCAAAAAATTACATTTAACAATTTCAGCTGTGCAGAGAGAACTACAAGCAAAGGCTGGATACATGCATACAGACTGCAAACAAATCACAGCACTCAAGGACAGAAATAATGCTGAATAAAATGTGTGCTGCAAGAGAAAATTGAATTTAAAAGTACTCATTTTAAGGTGCTTTTCCCTAAAGAAAGTGTAAAATCGCCTGTTTAAAAGCATATTTTGGTTTAAAGGTTTGATTGTTTCAGAATGATTAAGGATTTCGAATGTCAAAATCCACATATAAACTGTGTTCGATTTATATGTTTTAATGAAAGATGTAGGTAAAACTTAAAGTTAAAACCCAGTTTGGAGTTAATTACAATTCTGCTTGACAGCCGCAGCCTGGGAAAGGGTGACACCTCACTGCTGGCAGGAAAGGCTTAATTGGTGCTGGAGGTTTTGCATACTCAGAACAAAGGACCTCATCAGACTTTCGTCTGTGGCTCAAGAAAGGACAATGGCAGGCTGGAACATTCATCCCCACTGGAGAGGGGCAGAAAACTTCCCTTTCAAGAAAGAGGACCCCCACCCTGATCAAAGGAATTTGCCGGCTGTTGCCAGTTGAAAGAAAAGTTTAAAAAAAGCTAAGAACTTTTGGTGATTAAATGCCTATTTGTAATTAAGCTTCAAAAACCTTTAACTTTGCCATATGACGGAGGATAAATCTAAAAGTTGGTGGTTGTAAATCTAATTGTATGCTCTTTCTTTGAAGATGGGATTGAACCTGGTACTACATAAGGAAAAAAAGTTATAAAGAAACAGTAATTGCGCCAAACTATTAATGCTGGATATGTACAATTGTATACCTGTGTCCTATGGGTGATTGCACAGATATGTACCGAATTAGGAAGTGTTAGGCCAAATCTTTATGATTAAAATTGACAAAATTCCACAGAAAAACAAAGCCAGCTCTCACTGACGTAGGAGTTCAATGTAACCCATAACATATGTAATGCATGTGTCCAATTTTATTAGAGGGCATAAGTATATAAATGTGTATTTGTGGGAAAGTTAATTTTTGGTCCAAATCACTGTGGGAGTTTCCCAAGGCACATCATAAATGTGACAGCCCTTTCTGTCTGCCAACCAGAAAAAAAAGCATGTGCCTTTGACCTAGACCAGCAGTGTGGGTGTGGTTTGTAAGTCTGCGCCTACCATAAACCTAGTGATGTCACTTGGCATGATAAATAAGGGAACCTCAAAACACGCACGCACACGCACACACACCCCCCCGCTTATTTCCTCATGACGCCCTGTTCCAGAAGTCTTCATCTTGTCCTGATCCAGACTACTTTGCAAAACCAAGGCAATCAGCGTTTGCTGAACTCTTTTCAGCTAGGCCCAAATCCTGAAACCATCCCAAAAAACATCAGCAAAATAATTCCGATCCAGTTTGGCTTGCTGTCATTTATGCTTGCCTGCTGAAACTCGCCATCCCGCTAATTTACAGTGTCCAGAGGGGCCAGTCCAATTAACCAGAACCGCCCAGCTGATCCAATTCTGCCAGAGGTGCCCTGCTGTCTGTAGACCTGATCCGTGATGACCAGAATCTGACGGTCCAATCTTCATTTACAGTGGACTGTAAGTATCAACAAGAATCATAGTAACCCATAGTATATTTGCCTTGTCCTATTCCAATCTATAACCCATCCTCTCTTTAACTAAAGAACTTGTAATAGTGTCACACCAGTCTTGAAACCTTTCTTTGATTTCTTCTGCTAGTAATAATTTCTTAAAATCCTTTTGTCTTGTGAAATCCCAAACCCTTAAAATCATCCCATGGGTAATCCGACTGAGTCCTCCAAGGCTGACACAGAGGTGCTGGGGTTGGTTTCCCTGGACCACTCTGGAGCTTACCGTGTTTCAAACTGGTAACCAGCCTGAATACCCTAGTTTAGAGCATAATTGTCATTGTAAAAACTGATTTCTGTTTTCATTTTCGCGCCTTTATTTTCAAAAACACCTCTCCTTCAAACGTGCATAACTTCTTCGCACTGCGAAACAGTATATTTGACCCATTTATATTAAAAATCGCATAGTGAAATTTAGATGGGAATTGGCAATTTTGCAAAAGTTTTCGCATGTCTTTCCCCATTCAAAGTATTTCCATACTCACATTCTGATTCTAATCGCTTATGTTCGTTAGGACCTTTGTAGTGTTGCTACCGTAGGAATTTATATCAATTTAAGGAATTTTGCACACTTTTCATTGTTTTTCTCAGCCATTTTCAACTGTCTTTTTAAAAAGTGTAAATTTCCCGAAAACTTTTTCCTCTCTTGTTCGGGGAGGGAAGATTATATTCAAACACTGTATTCTGTTTTTCATTCCTGAATACCTGCTGCTTACTTACATCTGTGTAGAATTGCTCATGTGTGAATTAAGAACTTTGCAGGGGGAAATCGTAACCTAAGCGCTATCTTTTCACAAGCCAAAACTGTTCTTTTCCCTGTGTTTTACCTTCTGTATTGCTATAGGTGAATTCAGTTGCCTTACTTACTTTCTGAATTGTTTTGTCACCACATTGGTGATTGCTGCCCCATATATTAATTTGTGTTTGATTTGAATTTTAAATAAATAAATATTTACCTTTACCAACCAGCCTGATTCCTGGTCCTTTGTGACCTGGGGGGTATTTTGAGAAGGGTGTGATATGATTGGTATAGCACTCAGAATATTGAACCTATAGACACAATAAATAAGTATTTCATTGGCGCATTACATGCCGGGTGTATTGCTTGATTGAAATCCTTAACATTTGTTATGTCAGGCCCTCTGTAATAAGAGACTTTTATTTGGAAAGAGACTTTGGCACATAAGGCCCTGATTTTTTTTTTTTTTTTAAATATTTTATTGATTTTATATTTTAAAAAACCAAACAACACACAACACAATACAACCGTTAATTACTTACAGAAACACAAAAGAAATTACGAAAAAACTCCCCCCACCCCCATCAAGCCAGAGCTGGCTCCCTTGTATCCTCAATCGGGGCACCGTCAGGTGGAGCATTGTCCGTATGCCCGTCATCCGAATTCTCAGATTCGTCCAAACCCTGTTGTGGGTTGGACATAGAGGCCACCAATTGTCGCCAGGCCAGCAAGGGCCCTATCTCCGCCTCGCCCCCTCTAGTGACCGCTTCAAACCATACCACGGATTCCGCCTCCGCCCACCTCACGAGGTCCGCCCACCACAGTTCCACTCTCGGCCTGCTGGCCGATTTCCAGTTCATGGCAATCCTGCGTTTGGCCAGAACATATGCCAGGTCCCTCATCTTGCTCAGGTGCCTAAAGTGTCTGGGCCTGGAGAAGATCCCAAGCATACACGACCAGGCCGATCTCACGTCCAACATCACTCCCCCACCTGCGAGCTTCATCTTGACCTCCTCCCAAAATCTATACACTTCCGGGCAGGCCCAAAACATATGTAGCAACCCTGCGTCCACCTCCCCACACCTGGGACATTTTTGAGTGATCGAGCCTCCAAACCGTGCGATCTTCTGGGGAGTCAGGTAGGCTCTGTGAGTAATGTAGAACTGGAGTTGTTGGAGCCGTGCATTTCGGGACACCTTTTTATGATACCCCAGGACCCTCTTCCACTGACCCTCCGTCATGAGTCCACCCATCTCCTCCTCCCATTCATGCCTCAGTTGGAGCAACTCTTTCCCAGCCTGCGCTCTAAGGAGTTTGTATATCCGTGATATTTCATGCCCGCCCTCTGAGACATCATACATAGTTTCAAGGGTGGCATCAGGGTCATCTGCCAGTGCCGTCACCGGCTATCTCTCTCTTACTCGTTTCACTAGCCTGGCATAGGTGATGCACTGGCCTCTATGCACCCCCGTCTCATCCTGCAACTTTTGGAAGTCCAACGCCTCCCCCTCCTGCCATATGTCCCCGAGCGTGGCCAGGCCCACCGGCTCCCAGTGCCTACGGACAGGCTGAAACAGTTGGGAGTCGTTTTCGCACAGGGCCACCAGCGGGACCTGCCGAGATAACGGTTCTGACTCCCCCATCAATTTCCACGTTCTGTGCCAGACCTCCCATCCCAACCTCAATAGCCGCCCTCTTCCCGTCAGTTTATTCCTTTGTAGCCACACCACCTCTCTCAGGAAGTATGGGGCCGCATCCTCCTGCAGCAACCTAGATTCCGCCGAATCTTCATCAGACAACCACCTGGCCACATACAACAGCTGCCCTGCCAAATAATATAGTTCGAAGTTGGGCAAGCCTATGCCCCCCTTCTCGTGCGGGTTCTGGAGCTTCCACAGGGCCACCCTATTCCTGGAGTTACCCCACACGAAGCCCCTACACATACTAAGAAGTCGCACAAATAGGCTCTTAGGGATCAAATACGGGACGTTCACGAAGAAATGCAGGCGTCTGGGAAGGACCACCATTTTCAGCAGAGCCGCCCTCCCCATCATGGACAGGGGCAATCTGGACCCAGAACGCCATGCTGTTCCTGACCCCCTCTATGGCTCTCTCTGTGTTATGCCTGTGTACCTCCTCAGTCCGGTGGTAAATATTTACCCCCAGGTACCAAAACGTGTCGGTCCGCCATGGTATTGGCAACACAGGCAGCCTCTCCAGCGGGACGTCCCTGTACCCGCCCAGTGGGAACAGGCTAGACTTCCCGGGGTTCACTGATATGCCCGAGAGGACAGCGTAATGATCCAGTACCTCCAGTACGTACTGCAGGTTCTCCTCCGGGTAGCGCAAGTAAAGCAGCATATCGTCCGCATACAGAGATATTAAGTGACTGCCGCTGGTGGTGTTAATGCCCACCTCTCCGTATTGTTGCCGCAGGCATATCGCCAGCGGCTCCAGCGCGAGTATATATAACATGGGTGACCAAGGGCATCCCTGCCTGGTCCCCCTGCTGAGTTGCCAGGCATCCGAGACTGTGGCCCCTGTCTTGACCCTCGCCACCGGGCTGCTATATAACAACTGGACCCATCTGATATACCCAGGGCCCATGCCGTATCCCTGCAGGGCCGCTTTCAGCCAAGGCCATCTCACTGAATCGAAGGCCTTGACCGCATCCAGCGACACTACCGCCATCTCGCCCATGTCGTCCTTAGTATGGTCGATAACATGGTGCAGCCTCCTATGGTTATCAGTGATATTCCTGCCTGGGACATATCCCGTTTGATCCGGGTGGATCAGCTTGCCGATCACCTTCTTCAACCTGTTGGCCAGCACCGCCGTGAGTATTTTGCTGTCCTGGTTTAGCATGGACAGAGGTCTATAAGATCCACACTCAACAGCCGGCTTGCCTGGTTTCAGTAATGGGACAATCATGGCCTCACGGAGGGACAACGGGAGTTCTCCCTGTTCGTATGCCTCGTTAAACAAGGCCAGCAGTGGCTGGAGCAGCTCCTGCACGTACACCTTGTAAAACTCACTAGGCAGTCCATCCGTTCCAGGTGCCTTACACGTGGGGAGGCCCCGGATCACCACCTCCAGCTCGTCTGAAGTGATGGGGGCGTCCAGTTCCTCCCGCTCCAGGTCGTCTAGGATGGGCAGACCAATGTCTTCGAGTGTGTTCAGGATGTCCTGACTCCTGTCCTCCCCAGTGTCCTCATACAAACGTTTGTAGAACCTGAGGAATTCCTCGTTCACCCCGTCCTGAGTGTTGCGAAGACAACCGTCCTCACCACAGATCTCATGAATAACCACCCAGGGGGACTCGCTCTTGTACAGCCAGGCCAGCAGTCTGCCTGGCTTGTCGCCCCCCGCGTGCAGCCTCTCGGTGTATTTCCTATGGTTCAATCTGCATAGTCGATCCCAAAGAGCACTGCACGCCACCTGAAGGTCCCTCGCCCTAGTCTTGTCCTCCTGAGTGGCGTTCTCGAGACGAGCTAGGCTCTCCAGTTCCCTTTCGGTGTCCTGAAGCTCCCTCTCGATACCCCCTTGAAGTCCTTTGGATTTAGAGATGGCCACTCCGCGCACCACTACCTTAAAGGCCTCCCACAGAGTTCCCACCGAGCGCACGCTACCCGTGTTTATCTCAAAGTATTCCCCGATGGCAACTCTCAGGTCCTCCCGGAATCCCTCATCCTGCAGTGCCTCCGACCGAAGCCTCCATGTGGGGACCCGAGGCCTAGGGGGTTGGTGTCGCCACTCTACCACCAGGGGCGAATGGTCCGACAATACTCGGGCCTTGTATTCTGCCCCCACTATTTCACCTGCTATCTCGGCAGTTCCAAACACATAATCCAATCTCGTGTATGAATCGTATGGCGCCGCATAGTGCGAATACTGCCTATCTGTGGGGTGGAGTTTCCTCCACACATCTACCAGTCCCAGGTCTCCCAGCAATGTCCCGAGCGCCTTGGCCGCCGGCGACATTTTCCCTTTGGTATCAGCGGACCGGTCAATTTTGGGATCCAAGACGCAGTTGAAGTCCCCACCCCACACCATCGCACCCCCTACCAGGGGGCCTAGTTTGCCATAGAGGGATCTAAAGTAGGCTGCAGTATCATGATTGGGGGCATACAGGTTTAGGATGTGTACTTCCCTGTTCTCCAGGATTCCTGTTATCGCCACCATTCTACCCTCCGGGTCCACTATCGAGTCAAGCACCCGGAACGGCACGTGCGGCGCCACCCAGGTGATAACCCCTCTAGCATACGCCGAGTACGTGTCACCCACCACATTGCCCTTCCACTTCCTCTTGACCACCTCCAATTTCTCCCTAGTGAGGTGGTCTCTTGTAGCAGGGCTATATCTATCCGCATCCTCTTCAGGTATAGCATTACCTTGTTCCGCTTGAGGTAGCTATTGAGGCCTCGGACATTCCAGGTAGCTATGCGAAGATTATCCGATGCCATCAGTTCGGTCAATACTCAGCCCCGCCCTCCCCACAATGCTCCCTTGGTCTAACTCTCCGCCGGCTCTTCTGTCCTTGATCCCCATCCCCCCTCCCTGTTTCCCAACTACACACCACAGCAAACAACCCATCCCACCCCAACAAAAGCCCAGCTCCATCCCTGGATCTCAGGCCCACCCGCGTCTGGTCTTATCCCGTATTCAAGGAGTAGGACCCCGCGGGGCGTCGCCGATCTAACAGCGACCTAACTAACTAGATATGTTACTACTGGGGACAAAGGAAGCCTCTCTGAGCTCCCAACCAAGTAACCACGGGTAGGCACGCCCAATGGGCCAGCCAGTCAGCACCACATCACACGCACCATATGCCGTATAAATGACTATATTCAAGTCCCAATGTCTCGGTCCCATTGCCCTAGGCGTCCCAGCCGTAAGCTACTTATCTTCCGTAGTCTCCGCCTGGATGCCCGGTTCTTGAGGACTGCCCAGCGCGTCCAGCCAGTCCATTGCTTCAGTCGGTGTCTCAAAGAACAGGGATCTGCTTCTGTAAAAAACTTTCAATTTGGCCGGGTAGAGTAGAATGTAGCGATGGCCAGCTTCACGCAGTCTCCTTTTCACCGCCCCGAAGTGCATCCGACTCCGCTGTACTTGTAGCGTGTAGTCAGGGTAGGCCGTGATCTTGGCCGATCCTCTGTCAATCGTTCCCCCTTTTCAAAAGAATTCAAGAATCTTTTCGCGATCTCGGTAGTTCAGAATTTTCGCGATCACCGGCCGCGGGGGGGGGCCCCAGGAGGCGGCCTTCTGGTTAGGGCCCTATGCGCCCTCTCGACTGCAAACCCCTGGGTCAGCACCCCGCCGGTAATCTCCTGCAAAAGCATGGATTCCACAAATTCCGTGGGGTCTGGTCCTTCCGTTCCTTCAGGTAGGCCCACAATGCGAATATTGTTGCGCCTGGCACGTCCCTCCGCCTGCTCCGCTCTGTCCTCCAGGTTGCCCACCCGTTGCACAAGGGCGTGTAGTTCCCTCTTATGAGCAGCGCAGTCTGCCGTGTTCGTGGCCGTCTCCTTCTCAATGGTCCCCGTGCGCTCCGAGATCGCCCTCACATCCAGTCTTAGCAGATTCACCTCCTCCTGGACGGCACCGATCTTAAGGTTTAAGCCTTCTTGCAGCCCTTTCATAGCAAGGCCCAACTTGGTCTCCCATGACACTTTTAAGTCCGCAATCGCCGCCAGCACCTCCTGTATCGTGCCCGGCGACTCTGCGACCGTCACGGGGGTCTCTTTGTTCTTGCCTCCTTCCGCCCCTGAGGGGGACCTGGCGTAAGCCTCCATCGTGGGCTGTTTGGCCTTGGGTTTCACACCTCTCGTGGTCATACTGTTGTATGAGTCGGGCGGGGGCCCGTCCCGCCAGGCACCGAAGGGGAATCACGCCACTCAATACGCAAAGCCTGGCCCACCACACCATGGGGCATCCAACACGCCCAAGCACCCCAGCTCCCGGGCCCACGGTTCCGTCGTCACAGCTACATCCGTTCGGCCCTCCAGCTCGCCGGGCCACCGTGCATCCTAGGCGGTGCTCACGTGCACTAGTCCCCAAGCGAAGGGACCCGTGGGTCCTGCACTCGTGATCGCGACGCTGACTTCACGGTCCTCGGTGTTCGCAAAGTGTCGCCGCCATTTTGTCTTGTCCGCCTACTCAGGGCTCATCCCAGTCAATCGCATTTATTTCGGTTCCCGGGTCTCCTAGACATCACAAACTTTCAGCGGGTGTAGTGGTGGCATTCCCACACCTGGACATCGATTTCCAGCGTCGGCCGGCCCCCGTGGACGCACCTTTCCATCAGGATCAGAACAGGATCAACGGAGCTCCTCCAGAGTGCGACCCTTTACATGGCCGTCCAAGCCACGCCCCCAACCATAAGGCCCTGATAGCTATGCTTTGAACTATATCCTTGTGGCAGAGAAGCCAGAGTGTGTGCGAAGCTTGAGCGTGCCGCCTTATCTCATGCTGAAAATGTGGGGAAGGGAAGCCAACTGCTCAACTATCCTTACATATCATTTCTTAAACATATTTCTGTTTCATACATTGTTGTCCCTCACCATTTGTATTTAGAAGTAAGGATTGGCATTAGGTTTGTTAGTACAGGCCCTTTTATTTTGACAAAGACTCTATTAGGACTGCGTTATTATTATTTGATGGTCATAGCTTGCTCCCATCCTTAGATGTAGGCGATCAACCAACCCATTGAATTTCAATAAAAATCCTTGAATTGTGATCATTTGTGTCTGTCTTCTTTACAGTACCTGCTAACATTATCCCATTCCAGAATACACACTATAAAAAACATCCTGATTGTTTACAAATTATCCGCAGCTTTGCTGTTGCCTGACCAAAATACAAGCAAGGGTTATAGACAATGGTACATTGATGTTTGTAATCTTTGTGGGGTATTCTTTTGTGGCTTATGGCCACATTTAATGGCCAACACCTTAGGGAATATTTAATTAAAAAAGAAAAATCCTGTTACAATTTCGGCTGGCTTGCCATGTAGCTAGAATATTTTCCACAGCCCTGCATTTTTACACATGGTCAATAATTAGCTAGCATGATCAGGACATCTGCATATACCCAAATGCATCTTCCGTATGGAATTCAGGGTTGCGTTGACCATTTCAGCATTGGCCACATTGCCATTTATTGTCTTAAAAAGAATCTCTTGCCAGCCGTTTTTTATGCAAAGCATGTGTAGTCGGATACATAACATATGCCCATAGTAAGAATCATTAAGGTTAGCTACCATAGTTTCATTGTTTTCATTGTTCTTCAATGTTTTTCATTGTTGTTTTCATTGTTTAGCAAGTTGCGTTAAAAATGAATTGTGATGCCTTTTTTGTGTTCAATAATCATCCCCACCATTGTTTCTCTTTTCAAACATGTGACAGGTAGAACAGGGTAATGTTGTCGAAGCTGCTGTCCAGGCTCCTTCTGTAGAAGGTTTCACTGACCTAGAACAAGCGCTGGAGCTGTACACTCCACAGATGTTGACCTGCTCCAAGCCTCTAGAGGCAATAGTAAGACCCCACTCAATACAGTAGCTTTCCTGGTGTGGTGGCGTGGTACTGTGAATACTGTGTGATGATGAATTTACTCGTTTTGCAACATCTTAAGGGACAAGTTAACATCTGGACACTTCGTGTATTTTGTCCAAACACTAACTTCACCTTTTGTTCCTGTTTAATGATGGTTTAGCATGTACATAATTGCATGTTTGAGAGTTATGCTACCTGTCTGTCTTCATACCATTTTAACTATGTATTCTGCACATACCAGAAGATGCCAATACTTGAGGATGGTCAAGTTTACGAAGTCCCTAAAAACAGAGTGCTGTGTCACCAAACTTCTTTCTCATCAATCCTTATTCTTTGTTTTAGATGAGCCTATTCCTGAGACGAGCAACTTTGATTAGCCTTTAAGAATAGATATTTTTGTAGCCCATCTCCCTTTGCAATATAAACATACAGCCGGCATGTTTGTTCCCTACAAACCTCTGCTAGCTGTATACACCTAAACATTGTTTGTAGGTAAGTATGTTTTGTTTTCATTTTGTACATACATTCTTCATTCCAGTCATCGTTTCCTGGTCTGTACATTTCTTCTACCAAGAAACCCATGCAAACGAGAGGTCAGGTCTTGCGTGGGCTTACTTTCTCTCTTTACTTCCTTGGATTGTTTGTCTGGCACCCTGGATGCTGAACTATAGGGTTCAGGGTTTGGGTAGAGTTGGTGTGGGATTTGATACGGTTGCTGAAGTGGCTTGGCTTCTGTTTAGAGGATTCCTCATCAGTTCCATTTCCCACTTGTTAGTCCTACTAATTCCCATTCTTCCCGAGGATTTGGGCTCTGGATGACCAGTGTGCAGAAATCACTGGGAACTCAAACAGTGCTAGTATGCAAGATCCAGCAGTGTCTGCCTTCAGGGTGTAGATATGATTGTGGCTGATCGCTGTATGCAGAGTAGACATTGCTTGTCATCTGCAAAATGTTCCCTCAGTGCTGGCTCTGATGAGCATTTTTTTAAATGGGGGAAGGACATTAAGTTACACACTTTCAGGGTAAGCACATCCTACAAACTGATGATTTCCGTCCTGTTACTCATGCTCAGCTGTGTGGCACTGACTGACTTTGCAAGGGGTCATAGCATTGCAGAGCTTTCTCTGAGGTCAGGTGACAACATTGTTCTATATAAAGCATCACTTGAGCAGGGAAGGCGAGTCAAGCATATCCAAAAGAAAAACAAGAGGAAACCTAGTGGGATGAACAGGTGCTTCTGTTCTGATAGCAGTAACACATGGACAACAGTAATGCTTTACTTCCTCAGCCTCTTAAGATAGCATGGCCCTAGTGCAGGCTATACACTTCAAAAGGAATGTGAGCTAGCAAAGAAGTATCCAAACAAAAATTGTACAGCGATACAAAAAAACAAAATAAATATCCAATCAAGGTTCTATAAAATATTTAAAGTAAAAATGCAAACGCACTATTCAAAACACTAAATAATAGATTCCTGTGAAAGAAGACACTGTATATCCTGACTTTGGATGAAAGGGGCATTTTGGAGCTGAAGACTGAGTTAGACGGGCAATAGTTTCTGCAGCAGTTTTCAAGTTTAGGGGTATGCATGAAAAATGTATGGAGTAGGGCCTTAAGTAGTTACTAGGTGTCTTAAAACGAGTCAAGCGAAACAGAGCCCCTGTGAATTCCTTTAACCTATTCAGTGTCTAGCTGGTAGAGACGATAGTGTGGTCTGTGGTGCATTCTTGCAGCAGTGATTGGATCTAGTCGGCTGAACAACAGGCAAGTTATTTTTGAGTCTATAGCCAAAGCGGCCGAGTCAGTTTGATGAGGTATAGCAATGCAATGTGCTTCTGCAGAGGCTATCAGCTAGAAGGCAGCTGGTGCGAAGGCGGGTAATGGTGAAGTCACCAGCTTCACAGCTCAAAGCGGTTCAAAAAAACCATTGAGTGTTAAAGGTAGCTCCAGGGACCTACAATGTCTGGAACTAACCCAAAGCGGTCAAGTCTGCTTGTAAACGGTTTGAGGCATGAAACGGAGCCCAGAGTTGGTCCTTGATTTCTTGGTTGGATATAGTGAGCCCTTCTTCTGCCCTTCCTTGCCAGAAAGGATGCCAGAGAGCATTTGCAGGGGCTGTCACCTCCACTAGGCTGGGTAGGATCCTGGTTACCTGCTGTTAGAACAAGGCAACACATGCTCCCTCCTTAGAGGTTTTTATCGGTGTCCAGTCATAATATCGAATACAAAATTTCGAATGTCAAAAAAGTCGAATCAAAAATGTCGAAAAAAAAAATGTCGAATTATTTTTTTTTTCGATATTTTTTTTTGGGCTCTAGTTTATATAAAAAAAATAGGTAAAAACAAAAAAAAGAAAAAACGGGGTTAGGGGGGAACCCCCCCATTTCGAAAAAAAAACGTCATAAAAAATAAATTCAACATTATTGTTTTCGACATTTTTTTTTCGACTTTTTGACTTTCGAAATTTTTGATTTCGAAATTATGTCTATAAACCGTTTTTATCTTCACCTCTATGTAGAAGGACTTTGGGCAGCCAGTACCAGAATAAATTGCCGGGTCTCACCACCTTTTATACTCGGTTTGCCATGGTTGATTGGTCCATTTCACCCCTTCTGTAAGGTCACACCATTACGAATTGGGCCAAGCCTTTGCTTTGTGATGTCAGTCCCAGAATACTATGTCTGCAGGAAGTAGGCAGGGCAAGGTCAGGTCAATCTCTGCTGAAGAGTAACCACTGCTACACCCTGAGTGGGTGACCCCTTGTGTGGGTGGTCCCAGAATTCTCATGAAAGTGTTCTTCTGCACAAAAGGGTTTTATTTTGAAGTGCAGTGGTGTAGTAATACACTGGTATTTTTAAAAAAACATAGGACATTCACATTTGAGGACATACAAAGTGTAGTACCTAAGTACAAATGATCAAGTAGTCAATATTTGAGACATCTACTTGTACAGTTTGTTCATTCTCTATAGGTTCCTTGGGAAGGAAGCTTAGAGAATTCAGTGGAATCATAAACAGGTGGGGGGGCCCATAGAGTGTGGGCACAATCAAGAGGTGAACAGCAACATATAATGCATGTCAACACGACAGTGTTTCGGCCATTTTGCGTGGAGCTAGGTGTGCTCTAATGGTGTAGGCCTTCATCAGGACAGGAGTGTCTTTACGAGTGGAGGGTCCTATGTGGTCTGTAGGAGTGAAACTTACCATAAGATGCCAACCAGACATGCAAACTAAAGGTTATCAAGACAAACCTCACAATGGACATGCTGGGTAGGATACCATTTCACACTTCTAAAATAACAAACCAGGTAAAAAATATTTACAAAGGACTTGCAATGTAAAACAGTTCACTCACTCCTCCAGAACATTCACCCTTTCAAGCCTCATAACCTTGACTAACTCTGCACAGGCACTCCAATTCTATCCTTACCAAATCTCTTAAATCAAAGAAACAACCCTCTTTTAATCCCAACTTCCCCTCTTGCTTTAACCCCCCAAAAGGGCACTTGCGTGAAACTAAAGCGCGCCAATGTGGTGCTTCGTCAAGTCTGCACAGCTGGGCCACGGTACCATGTCTCCGGGCAACAGACAGGCTTTTAACCAAAATGGCACCCGCAAACTTCTTTTTCACTGTGCACGGAAGACTGGTCCCTGCAAAGAGGCGCAACAGTCGAGTTGTGCTGATTGGAGACCCTAACATCCCAGAAAGCCAGGGGTCTCTTTGTGGTCACCAGCTTTGTAGGTGTGGACCCCTAATCACCTTAACCCAAAGCGGGCCCACCACCTGAGGAACGAGTGCACGTTTTTTTGTACATGAAGCAAGTTTCTTGTAAAATCATCTGGGGAGAAGCTAGATGACTCTGTTGAGCAAAACAAACCCAATTCTGAACAAGCCACATAAGTTGACACATTATATACACTTTTGCAACAGTTAACACTCCCATATATTTTATTACAATCCATGCCCCACATGCGATTGGACAAAACCTCTTCAAAGAAATCCCATCTTTCTCTAATTCCTATATTGTCATTGTTGGCCGTTATCTTAACTACCATCTTCAGCTCATGTGTAAAACGCACCTCCTTTTAGGATTTGTCTGCGGTAGGTCAGGACATCATCAAACAGTTAAACTTTAAATTCATCACTAGTATTAACCGGCCTGAGCCCTTTAACCTTAACACTAATTGCACATGGTTTGCATAGATACTTCCAGCAATATGAAGAATGCTGAATAATTTGGTTCTCTTTGATCCAGCGATAACTATCTCATCTACCCCATCTCACTGACTGCATTGGGACAGTATAATAGAAATAACTGCCATTTTATCACACATGGCACATCTGAGGATACAATTGAAACTCCTGATTTTCGATTTCTTTAGCCTCGAGCATTGCTTCACCACATATGCATTGCTGGTCAAACAGATGTCTGTAACCCTCTGTCAAGCTCCCATGCATTTAAGAGACTATATCTGCTTTCTGCGATACAAGCCATAGAAACCATGGCCGACTCCTTTAGCTGAGCTGACCATTGCCAAGGTCGTAGTTACTTATTTCCCCATCATCTAGCCCTGAAACTTTTGCAAAACCATTCTTTCAAAGTCACTTTAAAATTCACCTTTGCAAAGCCGTGACTGCTGTGTTTTAAACCATTTTGTAAAAAAGCGTGGGTTCTTCAGGTCCCTTTTCTCGCATGCACATTATGAAAACTCCTCATTGCCTGTTTCTGGGAACTTGTAAGGAACTCATGGTGGCAACAGTAAAGACAGACACAAGTGATATGTTTCTAGGGTGTTTATTAAACTGTATAAATGGGTGAGAATAACGCCTAACCTAAATCTAAGATGAGAGCAAGCTACGACCATCAAATAATAAGGCAGTCCTAGTGGCGTCTTGTCAAATAAAAGGGCCCATACTAAAAAAAGATTGCCAAACCTTACCGCTAAGTTTACAAATACTTTGTGGGGTAGTGTTCACAAGAAAGTGTTCATACATGATAAGTCAGGATGTTATGGCCGGGGTCTCCCTTCACCACGGTTTTAACACGTGACAAGGCGGGACTCTTGAGCACAGCAGACTCCTGGTCTTCTCCAGCACGAGGCTACAGCTACTTTCAGCGATATCAGGACCTTTTGTGGTCTTTTCTACAAAAGTATCTTGCCTCCGAGGGCCTGATGTATCAAAATAACAAAACAAAAGTTCCTTTTGGTATTCTTTTACGTTGGGTGAATGCTCTTCACCCCTGCTTCCCCTTTTCCAGGCAAAGACCCTTCTCGAATGCTAGCCTCCCTCTGTCGGGTTCACCACAGCCTTTCACTGACAGTATTTTCACGAGTTCCAATGTCTTTTTAAACAAACTTCCACTGTGGACAACCTTCAGCCGGGTTAACTCTTGTCAACGCAATGTTCACAGGGTTATCGTGCTTCACCATGCTTTGCAGGCATTCCTCAGCCGGGTTCACATTTGCCAGCTACACAGTACACTTTGATTTATCCTAATGCGGGATTCATTTCCCTTAGTTTTCCTCTTGGTCACGGGTCAAAGACGTTCGATTGTACAAGGGGTTTTACTCGACCCTTGTCTGACCACTTGACCTCTTTCGTTGGCTCTCCTAGGGCATCCTGGTATCTATGGTCTTAACAATAAAAAGGGGACCAAACCAGAGTCTTTCGAATGTGCACCCACATGGCGGCGGACCACTCTGCAGCTGGTCTCTCCCTGCTTTCGAAAGTTCTTAAACACACAAGGTCTTTGTTCTTCAATTCACATCATATTGCCATTTGCAGCTTTTGCTCAACACAGTTCGTTTTATTATCGATTCTCCATCCGACTCACCGGTTGTAATGAACCCCTTGGCATTTCTTGCCTCGGGAGTCAAGGACGGTACCACGGTAGCAAGCATCTCCCCCTGCCTTGGTTATCAGTGTAGGAGGGCCCTGTGCACCATTGACATCTGTTAGACTGCACGCTAGCTGTTGTCCCCGGCCTTATTGTCATGATCTCTGCTTCCAAAAGATCAGGACTTGCCCGACTCCCTTGGAAGCAGACCCATAACCCCGGTTCCGAGTGCCAGCCAGTCCCAATTGGGACCTTTTGGACCCTGTCCTGGCGCCAGTGGCACCAGGCTCATAAAGATGCCCAGTCCCAGCGCTGGAAGCGCCGGGCTCATAATGCTTGGGTGGACTTACCTGCAGCAGACCATGCTGCTTACTTACCTGCCAGTTGAACCCCTGATCCTCTTCTGTTTGGGACTACTTTTCCTGTTGGGTGGGGCAGGAGCCACTCCCTAGGTTCAGAACACTGGAACTCTTCTGGAAAGCAGGAACTCTTTTCTTACCTAGGCGTGGCTGTGGAAGGAGACACCTAAGCACTACAGGAGGCTATTTAAACCACACCCGATGGATGAATCTTGCTTTGTTATTCTGCATTCTCTGCAGCAGAACGCTCATCGTGTCTTCTGCTTCTGATCCTGGGCCTAAGGGAACAAAGGCTTACCATCCTGGAATCCAGTCTTCAGCAGCACCTGTAAAGACAAAGAAAGAACAGGTTAGCACTACGGTCTTCAGTGGCAGCGCATCTCTTACCTGGTCCATCGGCTGTCACCAACGCCTCGCGCTGCATTCCGGCATCTGAAAGACAAAGGCTTACCTACTCTTCGCACGCTCCGGAGGCCTTCGGCGCTGCATCCCGCATCTGAAAGACAAAAGAAGGTGCGTTTAAAGACATTGGGCAACTTTATTACTCACGTGCCATTACTCCTTCCCACGCCGAATCCAGTGGGTATTCCAGCACCCTTCAGCTTCTCTAAAGCTCCGAACTTGTACCTGCAAGATAAAAGGGACAGTTAGTGCGCATCGTGAAGCAGGCTACAAGCGCTTACTTACGTGCTTCCAGGCGCTTCTATTCCTCACGCGGGTTCGATCCTCAACTCTCATCAGCCCGCCATCCGCCATCGCCGGAACCCTGCAAAACAAGAGATATCATTACAAAAGACTTTTAAGACATTTGAAGTGCCCAGAACTTACCGTTCGTGCAGTTAACGACGGACAGCAGTCCTCTGAGGTCAAGAGGCCTGCACCCTTATCCAGTGAAGAAACTGGTTACGGCACCCTGCCCCGAGGCAGATGGAGAGCTCGGCGTTCACTTACCTAAGGTGAGGGCGTTAACCTTTGGGGTTCTACAGGAGAAGAGAAAGGGAAGAGGAGAGAGGCACTCAATAACCCCAGTTCATTAATCCCATATTTTCTATCTGCAGACATCTTACTCTTCAAGTCAGACATACAGTGCACAGAGGTCCAGCCCAAAGAGCCAACCGTGTGTTACACATCAACTTTGAAGATACGGCATTCACCCAGTCAAGACCGGCGCCTCTGCGGGAATCAGGTGAGCGTTACACTTATGATTATTTTCACTGAGGCTTTGCGGGTCGGGGGTGAAAGGGGCAACTGCACTTCCTTCCTTGTTGTCCTTTCGGTTCTCGCCACCTTTCTCCTCCTTTTGGAGTGCCGTCCTGCAATAGCTGCTTCCTCGTGCGGTTTGCCTTGCTCAAAGTGTGCTCTCGTGCTCCATCTTTTATCCCTAAGGGATAAGGGGCGTCAAGTGTGTGTAGTTATTGTCAATTGCCTGACTCTGCCTGACCCTTGTGTTGCGACATGTCTGGTAAAAGGCCCTTGTGTTAATCCATTGTCTTTCATGGTGTAAGAAGGTTTTTGTCAGAAAAGGGGTCAGAGGGGGTAAAACAGATGAATATCATACGGGGTAGGATGGGGAAAACGTGTTATAAAGAAGGGGGTACCACGTCTCGCACATCAGTGTCCCACTTCCACTCCCCGAGCACCCCCCATCCAAGTGCTCCTCCCGCACTGGTGGTCCGCCCCCAGAAACTGGATCCAATAGCGATGGCCGTGTCCTTGTCACCTGGATGACAGATCCCCAGTGAACTAGCGGGTTGGACGCCTTCAGGTTTCTCACACATTCCACAGCACATTATGTCTGAATCGTATTTACATTTCATTTTGTGGTTTCAGCATTTTACTTTCTACATGCATGCATTCTAACATGTATCAACTTTAAACAAAAAGTAACACTAAAGTGACATATCCCATAACTATACTGGATACATAGGAAATTAAAACATTGTGCTTACTTCGCCGCACCCCCAGTCACAAATATGGCGAGCGCAACATAAACCCCTCTTGATCGTGGATACTTTTCCTGGCCACCCCAGCAATTTTGGAAGGGGTAAAACGTGTCCTATGAGGATTGCCATCTTGAGAGGGAGAATGCATGGAAGGAGACAGTGGTCTCTGTGGAAAGGCAAGATATCATCCCGGCAAGCTCACCTGTGAAACCGCGCTACAGCCATCATGCAGTGGCGAGTCTACAGCGGCTGCCATAGCTTCCCGGTAAGGAGGACGCAAAAGGAAAGAGCTGGGGGCTCCCATTTAACCACCATCGCTCACGCTGTCTGGAACGCCCTCCCACAGCATATCCAAGATTAACCTGCTTACTCTCTTTTCCACAAAAAAGTAAAGGCATACAAACATGCGTAACCCTTACCAGATCCGTAGTTGCCTGTATATCCTACATGGACCTCCCTAAAGATTGTAATCTATTTTTTCTATACCTTTGTGTAACTCCTGCTGTTCCGTTCTGTTGCACCGTGATACCTCCAGGTCTGGGCGCCATACAAATAAAATAAATAAATAAAGGCCAGGTAGATCTCTGGTTCCTAACACCCACTCAGGGGAAGGTACTTGGAAGAGATGGCCAGAGTGGTGCCTAAGACCCTCAGAGATCTGGTTTATGAAGGGAGGAAGTAGGCAGGGAAGATTGGGAAGATGGTGAGAATGATACCATCTTGGCGAGGGAAACAAAAAGTACCATTTGAGAAGTAGAAGAGAACGTGGACCCGAAGGAAATCTAGCTTTGGTTAGGAGAAGAGCTTCTATATGAACAGAGAGAGTAGAGCAACTAACTTCTTGGAGAAAGGGACAGGGGTACCATATTAAAAACAAGAGATCAAGTGGCACAGAAGGAAAGCCTTGTAGAATACAGTGCAGAAGAATGTTTGTGAGGAACTGCCTGCACCACGGTCAAAACAAAACACCACTCTACTTTAATGAGAAACTCACCATCCCAGAAGGCCAGCGCACCACCTGAAGGCACAGCATGAACAGGCTGGAAAGAAAGAACTGCAGGATTGAAAACGGGAAACTGGTGTTTTCCCAATGCACATAAGAATGACTTCCTCCATCCTACACTTCACGAAGGACCTGAAAAACCTTCTCTTCAAAGAACATCTCACTAATTACTTATTGGCCCACCATACCTACTGTGATGAATCCAATGGAGTTATCACAGATTCCCTGGCTGCGACCTCCTACCCTGTGGCCAGGGCACGGCAGCTGCTACCTAACTGACTCTGGGGGCGGCTATAGGAGGGCGGATCACATGGGAGGAGACAACTGCCAGAGGGATGTCATGGCTTCATTGGATGAGAAGCGGTATCTCCCCCTTTCCCATGAGGAAGACCCTCTAATAACCAAGACCTTTTTTCATGAGGAAGAGCATCTAATACCCAAGACGTTAATGGCCTATTGTCACTTGCTGGTTTCCCCTTTTAGAGGCAGTGAAGAAACCTCTTCTCCATATTCTGGTCAAACCCCACATATGAACTACATATTTATTTTTTAATTTATTGGTGTTTTATAACGCGCTTCATACCTCAGTTGGGGGATCCGGGATTCAAACCTCTGTTGCTCTGAGTGGTCTTGCTTCCAAGACTAGCACGTTGCCCCTGTGCTATCCGCCATTAGATTCATCACATGAATACACAAAGCTTGAATACAATGTTTTTTTCTGGTGGGCTTTCATGTAAAACCACTGAGAAAAACGATATAAACACTATGTCCAATGACACCTATGGACTCCAACTCCCATAATCACCCAAGTACTGAGACGAGGAGTATGAGGGAGTTGGTACAGGTAACAGGAGCCTGAAGCTCAAGGTGCAGCCTAGTTCTACATAATCACTTGTGCATGGGACATTTAAAGATGGAAACCGCACTATTGATTGGGGCAGTGCAGGAGATGACATTGGCTGATATCCAAAGGCTTGTCAGCAGGAGAAACATGCACTGGTGTGGCGGAGCGGAGGAGACAACCGAGATCGAAGGAGAAATGCAGTATGCGAGCAGGAAGTGCTGTGAAGACGCTGGGAACTGCAAAAGAGTTCCTGGGTGCTCGGCAGCTCAAAGAGGCAGCGTTCTCCAGAACAGGTCCTAAAGGAAAGCAGGCGTGTAACCACAGAGACGCAAAGGAAGCTGGAAGGATGTCTTCTCGCTCCAGAGTGAGAAACGAGTGAAAGAGCCTCACCGCAGAAGCGCAAACCGGACCGGAGACACTGGAGAGAACAGATGAGTCAACCCTAAGCTAATGGGTACCCCAGGGTGTTCCAGCGACCGCACCAACAACAATGTGATACCATTGCTAGGGCTACGAGAAGATTGTTTGAATGCAGAAAAGGAAAAGTACAGAACACATAAGAGGTCTTGGCAAAGGAAGGATACCAGGCAATTGAAGCGCATAATGTAAATTTACTGTTTAACATTTTAAGTGCTGAGTGTCTATTGCTCTATCTGTAATGTACTGTGTAACTTGTAATGCAATTGTCTGAGTGTTTATGACCGATATGTAATGTACTGTGCAACCAGTAATGTAATGCCTCTAAGACATCAAAGTTGTAACCATATCCATAAGCAGTAATCCCCGCCTAGTTGCCTTTGGGCTATGTGCACTTTACAAATGAATAAATAAATAAATAAGAAGTCCTGGCAGGGGAATATACCAGGCGAGTTGCAAAGCTACTAGAAATAATAAAGGACAGTAGTGCTTCATTAAGGGAGGTGAAGCTTGTGTTAATGAAAAACTGTTGCCTAAACAGGAACCTTGTGAATCCAGCAGAGACACAAAGGAACTGTTAGTAAAAGAGACGGATCTGCGTGAAATTACTGAGTTGAAAAGTCTGACCACCAAAAGTTCGTTTTACACCTATACATTTTTATTAATTTTACCCACCTCCCCACATATACATATGTGAATAAATGGGGGTCGGACTTTTGGTGGTAGGACCTTTCTACTTAGGTAATTTCATCCTAACCCAAAGAGACAATTGCCATCCTACTTAAGAATCCAGGGGAAGGGGGAAACACCCTCTGGATCCAAGGTCTTTCAACTTGGAGAACATTTTTGTTGGAGCTATTATTATTTTGAGTTGTGAAAACCTTTTTGCCATTATCGGGTTGAAGACCTGTCCTTTGCACCCTTTGTTTTATTTATAGTGTGAGGGTCAGGATAGGATGTTTTGGACACAATGATGGCTTTTCAGTTATTTACATTCCGACACAGACCGATCCTTCATTTTGGTTTTTAGGTAGGGAAACTCCTCTTTCTAATAGATGGGGAAAATACCTCTGTGAGGCTATTTTCATTTCATAAGTCTTTAGCCACAACACAACAATCTTGTGTCCGACTCTCATTGCTGACTCCTCACACTACCCATTGCTTCCCCATGCACCTTATTTATAACCCATGACTTCATCCCCCTTCAACAGTACTGTGTTGCTTCCTGTTAAGATGGATTTCTAGAATGTGGTCTGGTGGACAGATTTTAGGAGGCCACCCTAGTTACAGTGAACAGGGGAACTCTGAGAGGGTAGCCAAACACAATCAAGGTAAACATGTAGAGCAGTCAGTGATATGGCAGGGCTCTTTTTTACGAGTGTGTGAGTGGAGTCAGGGGTCTACAAAGAGTTCACTCAATGAGGCACATAATCATTACATTTAGACAGGAATAAATACAAATACACTATTCTCCAACTCAAGGCCTTGAGGGCTGGAATCCTGATGGGTTTTCAGGATATCCCTCATTAATATGAACGAGAAGAAATGTGCATGCATTTAGAATCCTTGTATTCAAATTTATCTCATGAATATTAATGAGGGATATCCTGAAAACCTGACATGGTTCCGGGCCTCGCATACTAAAAAATTAAATCAGCAGATGGTATCGCACAACACTCAATAATAGTCTGAGATATGGCCCCTTTAACTCCCGGGTCTTCAAGCTGACAACCACACCACCGCTACTTGGGGATAGGAACCTGGCTCTGAGGCACAGCCTTGCTAACCTTCAACCCCACAATCCGATAATAACACCAGGCAGTTCTAAGGTAACAGTTATCATCCCATGACTGAACCTTGCCATTCTTTACTGTGGAGACCCCAAAGTCTATATAGAACTCCTTTACCAACGCTAATATGTATCACTTCGATATCAGTTCTTCTAAGTCTGTTGGTCATGATGCTAAGAAGACTACGCTAGACTGATGAGAGCGAATTATAACCTTTTCCTGAACAGGACTGCGATGAGGAAGACTGATGGCAATGCAGGTGGTATAGCTGACTCAAGTACTAGCACGAAGATGATCAAATATAAAGATCTCCAGCCATGCAAGTAATGAGATGGAAGTGGCTGCCAGGAGCCATAAAGAGCGGCCCAGGGAAGAAGCAGGAACGTTACACTTCTGTGGAGGAGTGGTCACAGGAGTCTCATAAAAACAGACAATTGGTCTCAGGCAGCCGCGGAAGACTGCAGAGGTGCTGCGCGCCAAACGCGGGAGATACAAACCTGTGTCGCTGATCTGGAGGGAGAGAGCTCCAAGGATGCTGGTAGTCCACTGCACCAGATGATCGTAAAGTCTGCACAAGCAAACCGGTACCCAGCAGTGTCGAGAGGAGGCTGGAACGGAGACGGCAGCTGGGAATTACATTGCATAGCTGCAGGGAAAGCGAGACGCCAAAAAAGCCAAACTGAAGGCCTGCAATCCCAGGAAGCCCTGGCGACATGCTGAAACTCCCAACATGGTAAAGGGTGACACGGGAGACGGGAGGGGACGCAGGGCTGCTTTCCCAGAGGGCGCATGCAGTTGTCTCTAGTACCCTTTGCAACAATAACGCTTGAGTGGCATGGCAGGGGCAGGAAGCCTACAAACCACCACCTCGCAGTGGTGGAACGAAGCCCGTTAACCACCAGGGAAGGGTCGAGTACCCCGATTACCAAAAAGTGAACTTGAGAGGGAGAGTCCCTCACAACAGTGGGAGAGATCAACCCACTGTCAGCCAAAGGCGGGTAGGGGACAGAAAAGAGTCCTCTTCCTCATGGCAGTACTTGTCAGGGAAGTGAACTAAGTGGGCAGGATTAAAGAAGATACATCTGGGTTGCGGACCCTCCTAACACTCAGAATTGGATGTTGTAGGTGTGAAGCCTAATGAAAAGACCACCAGGGGAAGGGAGTCATTCCTTCTGATTGTAAGGAACAGATAACAAGATACCAGGAGAAGGGAGTCATTCTGGTAACCCAGACCGGCATTAAGGTCCAAAAAGACCTCTGGGAAGGGACAAATTCCCTCATTCTGTCTGAGACTGGACATTAGGAGAAGGGAAACATTCTCTTGGGCCACCAAAAAAGTTTAGTTTGCAACTTTACTATCCGGGGAAGGGAACCATTCCCCCTGAGACACAAGACTGTAAGATCTGGGAACTTTTTCAACAAACCAGGAGCCATAACCCAGGAGAAGGGAGTCATTCTCCTGCAGCCAGAACAGTTCTAACTAATACTTTAGTTTCTAGTGTGAGGACCTTATCTTTAGTTGAGGCAGGGAAACCCTTCTTAGGAATAGTGATGGGTTTTCTCTTGCTTTCTTGTTTAATAAGTCTTTTAACTCCAAACATGCCACCTTTGTGTCAGCCTCCTTCTTCTGTAACCTGTAGAAAACCTGCGGGTATTCTCCCAAGTAGACCTCGAGAATCCCTTATTCAGATGGCCGGGGACGGGCTGGCGTTCTCGGATCCCAACCCTGGGGGTGGACGAGCAGGGAAGTATCACCTGGGTAGGGGAGCCAAGGGTTATGCTTGGGGGAATATCCAAGTTGAGACGCTTTATTATACCAGGGGAAACGGTGAGTAGGACGAAGTCCCTGTGGCTTTTATATGCTGCTCTACATCTACCTCCTTTCCGTCCAATATATCTCCCTTACTAGAATCCAACAAGCCCTTTGCATTTGAAAAACCCATCAAAAACCATAACTGCCAGAATCCCTGCTACCCTGTCTTCTACCCAGATATTCCCAATCATTCTTCTTCACGTCCCTCTGCCATTTCATTCCCGAACACTTAATCTACCTTGACCAAACACTACCGTTCCCACAATCCCCTCTGTTCAATTCACTGGCTATCCCAGTTTGTTTCACAAACCCTACCCCGAGATCACCAGAAAACCCCCTAGGACGAGGGTTATAATCCCATAGAACACCTCTTTCTCTCTATATCCCGTAGGATACTCTGAAACTCTACAACCTTCCTTTTCCAACATGAACACCTTCCCATACGGTGACTAACAACGGACTGTTTCTAAAACTGTTTACCTGACCTGTCCCAACCCAAGGGTCCAGGCAAAGTCTGGCAGTTGACCAAAACCTCACACACCTGATGGCACTTTCCTTTCCCCACAGGGATAAAAGGTGGAGCACAAGAGCATAAGGGGGAGTAAGGCAGACTGCACAATGTGAGACCTAACTCAGCACGGCAGTTCAAGAGGAGGAGGAAGATGGCGCAGACCGAGAGAGAAGCGCCCTTGCCCTTTCGGACTAAGGCCCGTGAAACCTCTGCAGAAGGAAATTTAAGTCCACGAACAATAGCCAGCGTCTGTTGCAGCAGATGTCTATGAAACATGAGAACCTCCTCCGCTGATAACCAAGCCGGGAGAGACGCAGATCTCTGTGCTACCAACCTTGACTCGAAGGAGAAGAAAGGCTAGCGGTTCATCACAGCAGATCAGTCAAGGGAAGAGCCGATAAGAAACTGAACTGTGTTGAACGATAAATAGCCAACGGCTAATTTGAACTTTTGAAGAAGCATAATAAACTATTGATAAGAGGAGGAAAGCCAGCCACAGAGTGGTCTGGCACCACAAGGGTACTCGCGAAGGAAACTGTGGGCGATTACCAGAAGATAGAAAGTACTGTGACTAGAAGGCCTTGGGAAGAGGCGAAAAGAGGTCAAGATGGTGATACAGGGGTCTTGTAAAATCCTCTGTACGGTCTAAACTCTTTGACCAGCAGATGATTATGACGCAAAGGGAATTGAATCCCGCTTGGTGAAATGAGTGCATGAACAATGCATTGTAAAGGTTGGCAAGAGTGAACCCAGCAGAGGGAAGCCGACAAAAAGGGGCGAAGACATTAAGATTCGTGAACCAAGCAAAAGCCATAGTGTACCCAGCGGAGGGAGTCTGTCGTCCGAGAGGGTTCTGAGCCCAGAAGAGGGGGAACACCAGGGGGAGGGGGATAACTATCACCGGAATAAAGAGAAAAACTGTTTGAACTTTTGTTTCCGTACTTTGAACCAGACAAGCCCTCAAAAGCAAAAGAACACAGATATCTGAGGCCCTTATATCATTAAGGAGCTTTCTAGGCATCTGCACCAGGAAGAGGGGGATCCAAGGGTGCACACGTCACCCAAAGCTCATCAAGAAAAGGAACTGTTTATTTGATTAAGTTGAATATGATTTTGTGAAGGGTCATACGCCCGGAAGAGGGAGACCCAAGGGGAAGCTATCTTTTTTATACATTTTTTTTTTTTTAATTGTATTTGGTTAATTCAAACCTTTACACAAAATTTCAAATAATCAAGTTACAATTAAAATTTCAGAAAAATAAAAATAGAACACACAAAATATACAACAATGAAAGAAAGATCAACACAAATCAATTAATCAACTAAGATACACATTAGAAAAAAAAACAATTAAATTCATTCAATATACTCTCAACAATTGGAAAAACCCCAAATAATAAATCACTTAAAATCAAAAAATACATTCACTTCAGATAAAATAGACTAAAAAATGCATTTGTATATTTCAAGTGATTTCAGAATAAATAGGTTGCTTCCCCCGCTAGCTATTAGGTATTGACCAAATCTACAGATGCAATGATTTAATAAAACCCGACAGGGCCAACCCCTCACGGATATTATAATTTTCAAGACCATGCTTCCATACCATTTCAAGACCATGCTTCCATACCATGTCTTCATCAAACACAAATGGATTCATTGCTAAAGGCACCAGCTACTGTACTCTTAACCCCTATAATGGCAAACATTCAAGCACCAAATGTCTTAAGGTTTCCAATTTCTCCATACAGAACCTACAGGCAGCAAAATCTGCCGTAATTAGAGATCTCCTTAGTTGAATTTCCCTAGTCGGGTATAAATTCCACCGCACCCTAAGTAGAATACCTCTGTAAAAGTGATTTGGAAGTTGTAACAGTATCCTAGTCAGGGTACCTCTTTGTCTATGTTCATGAGTCAAATGGCTCATGGATAAGAGTGGAATGTATCAATGTTCTGGATCCAATCATAATCAAATGACGCTTTCTTGGGTTCGAGATCAGTGTCTTCAGAGTCCCTCCAATCTCATTTAGGATATATTCTGATCGCACTTGGAAAGGCCATTAATACACAAGTGATCCCAATTTCTACCCATTAGTTGGTATAAGGAATCGGGGATGGGCGCATTAATTTTTGAGTCGAGTACAGGTGAAGCCCATTGTACCCGTGCCCAAAGTGACACAATCCCCAACTCAAAGCGGATAGCTGATATTGGTACCGCATTTGGTACCCCAAGGATTCTCCTCCAAATTTTTCCCTCAATTCTACTCGGAATTTTACACATGTTATCAGATCTTAGTTCTAGGCCGTAAGTCAATTTAGGCACAATTTTGCCTTCATAAAACATCAGTGCAGGTTTGAGGGAGAATATACCATAATTTTGTTCACTCTTAATAATCTGGGCTTCTAGAAGTTTTGCCTTGTGCATCAAGGCCTCATTGGCTACCTTAGAGCCTTTATAGGCAGAAAAAGTGCAGCCCCAATACCGAACAGTATCCGCAAGGTTCAGGGCCATACCTCCAATAGTACACACAGGTCTTTGGTCATTACTTTTGCTTTTCTAAAGGCAAGAATCTTAGTTTTGGTCGGATTAATAATCAACCCGTTATCCTTGGCATAGTTCTCAAATGTATTCAATGATCTTTGCAGCCCAACTTTGGTACAGTCAAAGATCAGTATGTCATCTGCGTAAATAAGACATACAATTTTTTCTTTTCCAATCTTTGGGGCAACCAGCCCTTCTTTAGCAAGCGGTAGCATTACATCGGAAAAATACTGATTAAATAGCAAGGGGGCCAGGATGCAGCCTTGACTGACCCCCGATAAGATTGTATTGTCCTCGAGATGTCACCTTTTTGGCTTAATCGGACCTGTATGCCACAGTTTTCATAGACCCCACTGACTAATCTCAACAGCCCATCAGGCAGCCCCCATTTAATGAGTTTAGGCCATAATCTGCCATGGTCAACGCAGTCAAATGCGGCAGTTAGGTCGATCAAGGCCATGTAGGTGCACCCCCTAGTTTGTAACCAAGCCTCTTCCTGCACACATTTGAGAGCCAGGCCATTAATGTTGGTAAAATGGCCCTTCCTGAAGCCTGTCTGAAATTGGGCAAACGGATGATCAGTAGAAGCCCAATCCTCCAAGTGTGAGAGCAGGAATACTGAAAAGATTTTACAATCGGCGTCAAAGGGCGAAATAGGTAGATAGTTTCAAGGGTCAGTCCTGCCTCCACACTTAAAGATGGGGACCACATGTGCTGTATTCCAAAAGCTTGGTGTAATCCCTGTGGTGATAAAAATCCCTGAATTCCAGATATAGTAGATTCGTCCACATATTTCGATCTTCTTTAAAGGTGTTATTCATGAGGCCCATAGGTCCTGGAGCACGAGATCTCTTGCACCTGGAAATCAGTCCATAAATCGTGGCGAAATCTAACTGAGGGTCCCAAGTATCAGTGCCCATCAGTTCCTGTACAGCCGGGCTAATAATTGAAGGAGGCCCAAATCTGTCCTCATGGAACTGCACCCATTCTTGTTCAGAGATTGAATTAAGTTGGGTTATTACATAGTTAGGATCTGTGGAACTGAATTTTGTGTTTGTTTGGATACACCAGGCCTAAAAGGCAAGAGACTATTTATTGAAAATAGATTTAGCCATCAATGAACCTGATTGCTTATACGGAACTGTCGGCTCGTGCTGGGAAAGCTCGAGTGTGTGCTGTGCTCAGGAGATCCACTTTGTCCCGTGCATAAAACGTGGGCAAGGGAGACCCCTGGCAATCCCATCCTGACTTATTATTTATAAACACTTCTTTCTTTCTGTAATTATTTGTAAGGAATTGGCAGTCGTTTTCTTTTTTTTTTTAATATAGGCCTTTTTATTTTGACACGTCACAAGGACTGCTTTACTTTTAATTTGATGGTCGAAGCTTGCTCCCATCTTAGATTTCGATTTAGGTTAGGCGTTTTTCCCCTTGCATTTATAGGTCAATAAACACCCTTGAACTGTGATCACTTGTGTCTGTCTTTACTGTTGCCACCATGAGTTCCTTACAGAGCTTAAATTTAAAAAATATCCATGTGCTTTATAGTATAACCTACATTTTCGATTTGAGTTATGAAATGTGCAGGTTTTTACAGTAGGTTTTGCAGGGGTGCTCCACATGTGATTTATCTTCCAATGCCGCCCGAAAACTGCAGTAGTTGTACTCTGAAATTGCCTAGTGGTTTATTTTCTCTGAGGAACTCAAATAAATGAATATTTGGAAACAACTTGGCTCATCATAGCCCTTGTTTGCTGTATGCGAGTAAGCACAAATGCAGAGGATGTTCCAACCTGAAGCCTGCTTTTCCCAACAAGTATGCAGCACCATAACCTTACAAGAAGCCTCCCGAACCACTCCAATGATGGCACTTAGTTGCCTTTGTGCACACTCAAGGCGCACTGATGCAGCTTTGCTGCACAATCCGTGCTATACAAAACCCCACTAAATGAATCTATTCTGTTATAAGTTAGAGGGAACAAAACCTAAGAGACAGAATTTGACATGCAATTGAAAAACTGCCCTGGAATCCAGAGATGTTTGGACATCGAAACCAACCCTCAGAGAATATTCTTTTAACAACCCTAACCGCAAACTTAAGCGAAATTTCAAACAATGTCAGGCTTACTACCTCTTAAATCTATCCAACGTAGATGACGGTGTTCAGCAACCCCAGCCTTGTTAACACATTTCCTTTCAAGCAATAGTCAATTTTCAAAGATTTATTCATGTCATTGAATTGTAAGTTGTAGACTGCTCATATGTAGTTCCATGGGAACTCCATACTGAAAAAGCACATTGTCCTTCAGTTGGGAGTTGCCATGGAACTACTTATTAGCTATCTAAACATAACAAACACACTCCTGCTTTTTAAAAAGCTCAGTCTACTGCAATCCACTGCTGTAATGCCACATGTTTGGCCTGCAACGTAGATTATTAAGAATAAAAAACATTTTCTTTTTATGCAGCTGATGTTTTCTTGGCATTGCTGTGTTCTTTCCTTCAGCTCCAGAAAGCATGGCGTAGGCTGACATTTTGTTTCTTTTATTTTTTTAAAGTATCAAAGAAATTTTGGTGTGGAAATTACTTTGTAGAGTTGAATTAGCTTATTACAACCATGCTTTCCAAGGAGTTTGGAGTCTCTGGAGATAGTTTGGGACTTTGACTGCAATTCTCATCAATCAGTACTTTCTTTTAATCGTTAATTTGCGAAGTCAGCTCCCAGCCAGCAGTAATTCTCATTAAAGCCTCTTTTCCAGGCATATCTGGGAACATTGGACTTAAATTCCCTGCAAAAACCGGTTCTCTGTAGTGATCTTATCAGGGAGAACTCCCAGGTTTCCAGAGTGATGCTGCAAGTTCGAGGACTTGGAGGGCTCAACTCCCAATCCCAGTATGCATGGAGTACTCCATCAACGGCAAGTTGAAACTGCAGTTTATTACAGACAAAACCAACAGGGAGGGATCGATACAAGAACTCAGAAAAATTCCAGCATGTCACACAGTAAATGGCGCACAAGCTACTTATGTTAAAAAAAAAAAAAATACATCACTACTCCGTCATTACATGGGCCGTTCTCCAAAAACCTATTGCTGTGTGGGATTGGCCATCAGGCAAATAATAACCTATATGGGTACCTAAATGTGTTAATCTACTGGCTCTCACATGTCAGGTGGCTTGCCTGTCTCGTCCCCTAGTACATTGTTGCAGAGTAGTGGATTTACCATTGGTTCTTGCCCGTTGCTACCCAAGCGTAGGGTGCTAAACTGTGATTGGCAAGAGCTGACGTCCCCAGGCCTGGGACCCGAAACGGTTCTCAGCTCACTGTGCACATTTTCAAAGTGATACGAATGATTGTGTCTGTATTGTAACTTGTGTGCATCAGCTTTGCCTTAGGAGACCATGTCCCGCTCATTGCAACACTTTTGCACATTTGTTGCATACTTGTTGCAGCCTGCGTCTGGCTGTCTGGGATCGGCTCTTCCTTCCCACCACCGATCACTGTCCATTGTCTGCTTCAGCTGCATCGCACATCTAGAGACCACGAAATAGAGCTCTGCAGCTTCGAATTATGAGTATGTATTTCACTTCTTTTCAGCTGGTCCCTTTGTCGTCTGGGGATTGGAATGTCTTCATACTTCTTAAACTTGGCTGTGGGTTCTGTATCGCGCATCTTGCTCCCTGTCTAGCCTGAATCAGCTCAGCTCGTCTCCTGTTCAATAATTTGAGGCCTGATGTCATTTTCTAAATCTTATAATGTGGTTTCTACATTGTCCATGTTACACTACATTATCTATGAGTTGGCTATATGTGGTTTGATCAGGTACCATATATCCTCCTGTATTTCCACGCAACTATTGGCTTTAAGCATCAGCAAGCTCGATCAGGATCTCTTGTGAATTGCGGTTTCTGCATTAATGCGTTTGCCCCAGACACCACCCCATACCCTGCCCAACGCCATTTCTACCATCCACGCCTCCATTTTCAACTAACTTTACCATTGCACCTAATCACCCCTCCACTCTCAAGGCACAAGCAGCCCCTTATACTACTCTTATTGTAGGCAATGCCAGACTATCTTGCCTCAGATCATGCACTAAAACACATTGTCTTCACCACCCACTCCCCATCACAACGCCCAACCCATGCAAGCCTTACCACCCCAAACCTAGCAAAAAACAAATGTCACCCAATGCCCAGACCTCCATCACCCCAACCAAGGAGGTCAAATGCCAACACCCTAACAATGACAAAATAAAAAAGCCTGAGACACCATCCAGCTTCAAAAGCGCCCTTATCAATGCCCGATCTCTAGGAGCCCATGTCATTGAAATACACGATCTTATCACTGAACGAAATCTAGATCTTCTGATAATCACAGAATCTTGGCTTCACCAAGCCTCAGGCCCCCTACTTGCATTAGCCTTACCACCTGAATATAACATCCTCAGATCAGATATAATACACGGCACGTGTGGAGACTTAGCCATTATAGCCAGGACCAACATACAACTCAGATCAATATCCATTGAAGATATCTCAGGTTATGAACTCCTGCTAGAAAAGCTTACTATAAATGATAAAACTACCATCAACATCATAGTGATATATAGAACTCCTAGTTCAAATAGTCACCCAGAAACATATATTCCCCTTCTACTCTCTCCCCTCATAAAACCCAATACAAAGTGCATCATCCTTGGAGACCTGAACCTTGGATATAATGACATCCAAGACCACAAAGCTGCACTATTACAAACAGCTCTTAAAGAGATGAAAATTACCCAAATGGTGAATGATCCCACTCACATCAAAGGCAGAATCCTGGACTGGATTCTAACATTAAACACCAGACTAACCATTGACTCCATCACCCCAATTGGCTGGACAGACCACCACTGTATACATTTTACCAACATGATGGATGCACCCCCACCTTCCAAACCAAACTACTAGACACCATTGAAACCAGAAACCCCCTCACTGTAGAGAACTTCATCCCCCACCCTCCAAAAAAATCTGCTATCCAACCCAGTCACCAGTGATGATCCTAATATCATAGCAGACTACTACCACACCTGCCTCTCCCTTACCATCGATGAAGTAGCACCCATGACAAAAAAAACATGCCGCACAGACAAAAGAGCCCACTTCTGGTTCAACAAGGAACTAGCTTCCTTAAGAAGAACCAAACGCTCTCTTGAACATGCCCACAACAAACAACCCATGCTTGATTCAGCCAAAGCCTTCAAAGAATCAAACAAAATCTATAAAGCAGCCATAATATCCCACAAAGCCAACGCTTATAACTCGCGTATAAACAATGCCTCTTCCGATGCCAAAGAACTCTTTGCCATCCTCAGAGAATTAGAAAATCCTACGCCCAAGTCCACCACAGAAAAGGCCAGCAAGGAATGGTGCACCACCATTCAAGACGCACTCTCTGCCAAAATTACGCTGCTACAAAACAAAATTGCCACCAAAAGATCACTTCTAGCAGAACAAAATCCTGGAAACACCAAACCCACCCCTCTCAATAATCCAATGCTTCCTTTTCATTTCAGCCCAGTGTCACAAGAATCAGTACTCCACACTATGACCAAACTCAAAGCTACCAATTGCAAAGGCGAAAGTGTCCCAGCCAAACTAGTTAAAGCGTGCGCAAGTACCCTCATCCCAACCATTACCAACTTTGTCAATTCCTCCTTCAACTCTAACACAGTCCCAGCCAGTATCAAAAAAGCCTGGGTCACCCCACTCCTCAAAAAACCAACACTTGACCCCACAATACCTACCAATTACCGTCCTATAACAACGGTACCATTCCTACTCAAACTCATTGATAAAATAGCATACACACAATTCCAAGCTCACGTTGAACACAACCAACTGCTAGGAACCAGACAATCGGGCTTCAACCATAGTACGGAAACGGCCCTCTTGGACCTCAAAATCCAGATGGACACTATTAGAGATTCAGGCAAACTCTGCATCCTCCTGCTGCTAGACCTCTCTGCAGCTGTTGCCCTTGTAGACCATAATAAACTCTGTACATCGCCAGCCAACAACTTCAACTTCTCCAGTGATGCCGCAATGTGGGTGAAATCTTTTCTGGTAGATTGCACCTCCAGAGTGGCCGTAGGCAAGGAAGCTGCTGATCCTATACCAGTGCCCATTGGAGTTCCCCAGGCCTCTTGCCTCTCCCCTACACTATATAATGCATACACCAAACTCCTCTTCTCTGCCCTCGACGATATGGGTGTCATCTATACCAACTTTGCAGATGACACCCAGATCCTCATACCCATCTCAGGGAACTATGATCAGGACCCACTGGTCATCAACAAAATGTACACGATCATCCAAGATTGGATGGCACTAAACAGTCTGTCTTAACGATGAGAAAACTGAAATTCTGATTGTGGGATCGCCAACCAAAATAGCTTCACTTCACCCAGACTACACCTCCATCAATATAGACGGCTCTCTAATCCCAGTACTCAAGCAAGTCAGAACACTAGGTATTTATCTAGACGCTAACCTTACAATGACCAAATATATCAGAACCCTCTCATCAACCACTCATACAACTCAAAACTGATAGCGTTAAGCCGCCAATTCCTAACCCCAACCAATTGCCTCACATTAGCCAGAGCATTGGTCTTATCTAAACTGGATTATTGCAATGTACTATTGCTAGGAAGTTCCAAAACCAACCTCACCAAACTACAACTCATGCAAAACAAAGTACTAAGGGCAGCACTAGGAATAAAAAGGTCTGATCACATATCTCAGACTAGGAAAGATGCACACTGGTTACCCATTGAAGCAAGAATAATCTTTAAAACACTCTGTATTGCACACAAATGCCTTACCAAAAAAGCACCCATCCACCTGACCTAATCTGCAACTTATTATGCTTAACCTGTAAAACCTGACTACCATGATCCTATACATATATTTCTTGTACTACCTGATATTATGTTTGTATGCTTGTACTACCAAATATTATGCCTGTTATGCTTGTACTACCAAGTACTATGCGTATGACCATTGATTAAGATGTCTGTAACCATGCCGTGATACCCCAGGGTCTGGGCGTGTAACATATGAAAAAAAAAAAAAAAGAAATAATGGCAAAAATAATAAAAGCTATGACAGTATGTATATGTATCTGTCCTCTAACTATAGAACTGTACGCTCATGTTCTTCATGTCTTTGTAACGCTCACCTGATTCCCGTAGAGGCGCCGGTCTTGACTGGGCGTATACCGTATCTTCAAAGGTGATGTGTAACACACGGCTGGCTCTTTGGGCTGGACCTCTGTGCACTGTATGTCTGACTCGAAGGGTAAGATGTCTGCAGATAGAAAATATGGGATTAATGAACTGGGTTATTGAATGTCTCTCTCTTCTTCCCTTTCTCTTCTCCTGTAGAACCCCAAAGGTTAACGCTCTCACCTTAGGTAAGTGAACGCCGTGCTCTCCATCTGCCTCGGGGCAGGGTGCTGTAACCAGTTTCTTCACTGGATAAGGGGAGCAGGCCTCTTGACTTCAGAGGACTGCTGTCCGTCGTTTACTGCACGAACGGTAAGTTTCGAGTAATTCTAATGCCTTTAAAAGTCTTTAGTAATGATGTCTCTTGTTTTGCAGGGTTCCGGTGATGGCGGATGACGGGCTGAAGTGAGTTGAAGATGGAGCCCGTGTGATGAATAGAAGCGCCTGGAAGCACGTAAGTAAGCGCTTGTTGCCTGCTTCACGATGCGCTCTAACTGTCTTTTTATTTTGCAGGTACAAGTTGGGAGCGGCTGCAGGGTGCCGGAATACCCACTGGGTTAGATGTGGAAAGGAGTAATGGCACGTGAGTATTAAAGTTCCCCAATGTCTTTAAACGCACCTTGTTTTGTCTTTCAGATGCGGGATGCAGCGCCGAAGGCCTCCGGAGCGTGCGAAGAGTTGGTAAGCTTTTGTCTTTCAGATGCCGGAATGCAGTGCGAAGACCTCCGGAGCGCACGAAGAGTAGGTAAGCCTTTGTCTTTCAGATGCCGGAATGCAGCGCGAGGCGTTGGTGACAGCCGATGGACCAGGTAAGTGAAGCGCTGTCACTGAAGACCGTAATGCTAACCTGTTCTTTCTTGTCTTTATAGGTGTTGCTGAAGACTGGATTCAGGATGGTAAGCCTTTTTCCTTAGGCCCAGGATCAGATGCAGAAGACACGATGAGCGTTCTGCTGCAGAGGATGCCGAATAACGCAAAGCAAGATTCATCCATCGGGTGTGGTTTAAATAGCCTCCTGTAGTGCTTAGGTGTCTCCTTCCACAGCCACGCCTAGGTAAGAAAAGAGTTCCTGCTTTCCAGAAGAGTTCCAGTGTTCTGAACCTAGGGAGTGGCTCCTGCCCCACCCAACAGGAAAAGTAGTTCCAAACAGAAGAGGATCAGAGGCTCAACTGGCAGGCAAGTAAGCAGCATGGTCTGCTGCAGGTAAGTCCACCCAAGCATTATGAGCCCGGCGCTTCCAGCGCTGGGACTGGGCATATTTATGAGCCTGGTGCCACTGGCGCCAGGACTGGGTCCAAAAGGTCCCAATTGGGACTGGTTGGCACTCGGAACCTGGGTTATCGATCTGCTTCCAAGGGAGTTGGGAAAACCCTGACCTTTTGGAAGCAGAGATCATGACAGTCTTTGAGTGTGTGTTTGTGTCGCGCAGAGCGGATTTCATGTGTGCTTCATGTCTAACGCTGCTATGCCGTGGTGTCATCAGCAACATGGCTTCTTGGTGTTTAGTGCAGGTTGACCATAGAGGTTGTCTCTGACCATAGCAGTCGGCTCTTCACTCGCGCATGGATAGATTTGTACCGCACCTGGTCCGTATGGCTGACTGAGAGGGTACCTCTCAGTGTATTTGTCGATCATTGGTGCATTTGGGATTCGTCCGAAATAGAATGGGTGGCTGCAGTATTTTCTGGCCTTACGTCTTGTCATGAACTTGGTGGAGGTGGTGGTCCTAGGATCCCAACTCCCTCTTCAATCTCACCATTCCAAGTTAAATTGATATTCATTATTGAGGTCCTTACTCAGAAACGTTCTGCTTGTCTCCAAATTATCTGACTTGGAATGCAGCCCAAGTATGTACTTCTCGCTAGTTCAGAGGTTTTTTTGAAACTCGCCCCATATTCCAAACCTAGGCATTGTCATCGACCATGCAAGCTTTGGTGACTTTCACAGCTCATATTGGATCGCTAAATTAATAGTGATCCTTGACCCTGTTTTTTTTGTTATAGGCTGCACAATACCTGTTTTGAGTCTGCTTCATGTTCTCTTTAATCTGTATGGCAGTTCTCTCTGGTGGCAGGGTAAATCCAAACACCCCTAACCAAGACGGTCGCCTAAAGTCTTTAGCAGCTCTTCTGCTCATAACATCAGGCGTGCACCCAGTGGTAGGATGCTTCCTCACTCAGTAAACTTGCACATCTTCTCTGTCTTGCCTCACTGAAAGCGGGTATGCCCAGACATGGGTCCTTGATTACTGGGCCATAGGGTACCTAGCTGTACCCCACTGAGGAAGCCCAACAAGGTCAATACATGTCTGGGTTTGCTTGTGTTTCCATGCAGAATGCATTTGGTCTAGCAGTTTGGGTGGACTGCTCCCATTGGTGGCAGGACCAATACAGATTTGCTTATGGCTGGTCCCATTCTGCCAACGTGCAAATGGGGTAAAAAGCAAAGGTCTGGAAGGTTAACTAGAACAGTGTCCGTGATTAAGATTCCTCTGTGAAAAACCTGAAGGTGTCTCACAACCTCTAGTAACCGGGGCTCTGTCATCCAGGTGGTTAGGACACGGCCATTGCTATTGGATCCAGTTCCTGGGAGTGGACCAGTGCGGGAGGTTCACCTGGATGAGATGTCTACAGGGAGTGGAAGTGGGACACCGAACTTTGATCCCCTTTCCTAAAACACCTTTTCCCCATCCTACCAGGTAGGATACCTAGAAGCTCAACCCCTACCCCCTTTCCCGACACTAACACTTTCTCGTATACCTGACATGTCCCAACACCCTGGTCAGGCAAGGTCAGGCAATTACAAATACACACACCTGACTCCCTTCACACTTCCCCACACAGATAAAATGCGGACCACGAAAGCACACTCTGAGTAAGGAGCACACGAGGAAGCAGCCGTTCCAAGGTGGTGATTTAACAAAAGGAGAAAGGTGGCAAGACCAGAGAGGGTTGCAAGGAGGGAAGTACCTTTGACCTCTAGAAACTGTTACTTTCACGTGCCTTAGAAAGTGAGAAGCCTAAGACCGGGAACTGACGCTGATCTATTTGGCACTGTGCATCAAAGGTATCTGGGGCGCTTCCATGTTGATGACCAAGGCCGGGAGAAGCGATTGCAGCCATGGTACTGCCCTTGCCTCCCGCAAGAAAGCCGCATCAGTAAAAGCAGCATAGCCGGTGAGTCGAACAAACCAATACGAAATCAGCTTGTGTTTGAACCAAGGTTGCAAGCGGCAACATTGTTTAAAGAAATCAACAAAGGACAGTGTTTGTAGCACATGTGATGAGAGGCGCGAACAAGTGTAAACTAAAGGAGTCAATGTACTTTGAGAAAGCACTGGTCCGGTGCCATGCGTTGGTGCTCATTCGAAGGTCTCTGTTAGGTATTCAACTGAGTGGTAACTGCATTGTAAAATAAGGAACTTCATATCGAAGTGGTCCTGCGACGGGTCAAGCCAATCCCTGTGCATATTCGAAGGCCTTTGATAAGTATGAAGTGAATTGCAATTGGTCCGAGCCAGGTTGAGGGAGACTAATTGAATGTAAAGTAGGGATCTGAGCCCAGCTGAGGGGGGATCCAAGGAGAGACATCCAAATCATTTAATTTTAGAAGAAAAGAACTTTCTCGTTTTTGTTTGGTCATCAGGCTGTCCGAATCAAGAGACTTTGATGGGAAAGAGACCTGACCACAGAAGGCCCTGATACTGGAATTGGAACTGTATTCTCGTGTCAAGGAAGCCAGAGTGTGTGCTTGGCTCAAGTGAACCGCCTTGCCCCGTGCTGAAAATGTGGGGAAGGGGGGCTAACGGGCCGAATATCCTGACACTTTCTTTTCATGAACGTTCCCCTACACTATTTGTAAATTAAGGGTAAGGATTGGGAATAGGATTTTTAGTATAAGCCCTTTTTTTTTTGGCAAGACTCCACTAGGACTGCATTCTTTATTATTTGATGGTCGTAGCTTGCTCCCATCTTCGATTTAGGTTTAGATAGGCATTTATCACAACTCTTTGAAAGTTCAATAAACACCCTTGAACTGTGGTCATTTGTGTCTGTCTTACTTCGATAACATGTCTTCCTTATACCGCCCATCGCCGTTACAGTTTGCCTCACTGGATACCATGCCTTTGTTAACCAGTTGTACACTGTCCGACACTGCTTTTAACTCTTTCTACAAGTCTATTCAGCTTTGGATGGTAAAGAGCTGTGGTTTGTGCATAATTCCTTTGTTCTCGATAAATTACTTACTTCTGTGTGACAATAATTGTGTATTGGTTTCTGTCACTATCATGGCTGGAACCCCTTCTTTACTGATTAACTCCATAAGAAATGTTGCCTTCTGTCACCGCAAGACTTATCCTAGCCTCAAGCCCAGGGACCGCATCTCGCCAGTGCTGAAATCCCTCCACTGGCTCCCAGTGGCTGCAAAGATCAAGTTTAAGACACTCTGCATAGTCCACAAGGCTTTCTGGGGCCTACAACACTCTTGTGTTACTTTATTATGATTTTTGTCTCTGTTTTTCTTGAATAAGTAGATGTGCGTTATTTAATATTTTCTTTCACCCCTTTACACGGTATGCACCACCTTTAAGTTCTCTTCAACACTCCTGTTTCTACACTTAAACTCCTTCTTGTACAATCTGGCCTGGTTTACCGGTGTAATCCATCTACTATCTACCTGCGGGAATGTCAGACTTTAACACCCTATGATTTTGCTACCTTCAGAGACTGATCTCTTGCCGCCAAAATCCTCCCTTTCCCCCCACTTAAAAATGTCTCTTCCTGCCCCATTACCATCAGTATGAACATCATAGGGGTGGCAATAAAAGCACTTCACAGATGTCCCTTCCCCAATTTTCTTCATACTAGAATGGAATTCTGGATACGCAATATGCCACTGCATTTCAGCATCTCTCTTTTAGTTCCTTCATATACCACAACCCCCCTATTCTAAACTCTTGGCCAATCTGAGTGAAACTTTGTTTGTCCCTCCTTACCTGCAGGACGCTAAGCAAGAATTTGTGGTTTGTTGTTTGTTTGTTTCCTCCAAAACTATCAAGGACCACATCGACTCCCTGGCTCCTGCCCTAGCTGACTTTTGCAACCACTCCTTCGCCTCTGGAGTCTTCCCTTCCCCCCTCAAGCACTCCCTTGTGCACCCTCTTCTCAAGAAACCCTCTTCCGACCCCTCCTGCCCGGCTAACTATCGCCCTATCTCCATCACTCCCTTCCTGGGCAAGCTCCTGGAGAAACTGGCCATCTCCCAGCTTAACCTCCATGCTGAATCTGTTGGTAGTCTTCATGACCATCAATCTGGTTTCAGAGCTGCCAGAAGCACGGAAACTGCTCTCCTGAACATCCGTGAAGACCTGCTCTTGAACCTCGATTCCAACACTCCGTGTGTTCTCATTCTGCTCGATCTCTCCTCTGCCTTTGACACTGTCAACCATGCCATCCTGCTCAACCGTCTCTGTGAAAACCTGGGTATCACTGGTCAGGCTCTGGCGTGGCTGACCTCTTTCCTTTCAAATCGACCCTCCCAGGTCCAACTGGGGTCCTTCCTCTCCGACATCTTTTTCTCCACTTGTGGTGTCCCCCAGGGATCTAATCTCTCTCCCTGGCTGTTCAACCAGTATCTGGCACTCCTTGCCCACCGCATCGCCGCTCTCTGCCCTAATTTCCAGTGCTATGCGGACGATACCCAGCTCATTTTCAGGCTACCCTCAGCCTCCCCCTCTCCTTCCCTCATCTCTGACTGTCTGTCTGCTATCCAGGAATGGTGTGCCGCCAATGACCTCTGCCTTAATGCCAGTAAGACTGAGATTCTACTCATCGGTACACCCACTCCCTCCTTCCCTGCAGCTCTCTGGCCTGCCTCCCTTGGCCCCCTCCCTGCTCCTACCTGCAATGCAAAAAAACCTTGGGGTCATCTTCGACTCCACACTCTCCTTCTCTCCTCATATTTCTGACGTCGCTAAGAAGTCACACTACCAGCTGCACCTCCTCAGAGGTATTCTTCCCTTCCTCTCCTTCCCCCAGAAGCTCACTGTCTCCCGAGCCCTGGTTCTCTCGAAGCTGGATTACTGTAACAGCCTCTATCTTAATCTGCCTGCCTCCACTCTCCGCCCTCTGCAACTCATCCAGAACAGAACTGCAAGACTTGTCCTTGGCCTCAAGCCCAGGGACCGTATCTCTCCAGGACTGAAATCTCTACACTGGCTCCCAGTGGCTGCGAGGATAAAGTTCAAAACCCTCTGCACTGTCCACAAGGCCTTCTGGGGCCTTGGTCCTAAATACCTTCAACTCTCTCTTCCCAAATATCTTCCTTCCCGAGCCCTTCGCTCATCCGCCTCCAACTCCCTCAGGGTCAGCCGCTTCTCGAAGCAACGAGCTGGGGGTAGATCTCTCTCCGCGGCAGGGGCCTCCCTCTGGAACAGCCTTCCTGCCTCCCTGAAACTTGAGGAGAACTATCTCCGGTTCCGGAAGCACCTCAAAACCTTCCTCTTTGCTTCTGCTTTCTCTCTCCCTCTCCCCTGCTGAACAGCTAATATTCTTCACTGAAACTGCACTGATTCTGCAACTGGACCACTCTTAACGGCCTCGGTCCTGGGCCCAGCCACTCTCCACTTGCACTGATGCTCTGGAACCCCTCTGCACTGCGGGACTGTCTCTGTATCCCTACAGCCCCCCCCTTTTCCAGCACTTGTTCTGCACTTACCTTGCACTTGCCACCAGCTGGCCCCATTTATTTATTACTTTACGCCACTTACCTTGTACTGCACTTCCCCCCCCTCCCCTCCCCTTGCACTTTTCCCCCTCCCCCACCCCTGCACTTGCGCGATCTGAATGACACCTGGCCTAGTAGGATCGTTGTCTGTCTCCCCTTGTTCCTCCCCTCCCTGCCTCGTCGCGCCTTGAAACACCTGTGTATAGGCGCGTTACAAATGCCATATCATATCATATCATATCACAAATACAGCCCCTACAGGAACTCCCTGAAGTGTTCTACCAAGCAGAGGCAAATGCCTTCCAGTCTATAATCTAGTAGTTCCTCTCCACCTCAGTCAATAAGTAGGCAGTATAAATAGTTACGATTGTACTCTGTTTTGCCCTAAAAAGATGGTCTTGAACTGCCACAAGGCCTGTTTGTACAAATAGTAATTTGTGGTGGTCAGTTCCCTGTACCCTACTCCATGTCCCTCCCATACTGCATGTCCCTTGCATGTCGCATGGATACCATGGCCAAACTTGTTTTTGTACAGTTCAGTTCTCCTGGGTACTTTTGCAAGAGGACTTCAAAAGGTTAAATTGTAAGCACTGTAAATGTTATTTCATTAGTTACTGACCCAGAATTAGTGTTAAGTTCTTTGGAGTAACTTTTCTATTTGTCTTTATTCCTTAGTTACTGATTTGTCCTCCTGTAACTCGGTTCTTCTATGGACGCAGAGAATGTTTCCATAAACTTCTAATACAGGGAGACTCATCGGGGAGACTATGCATGTGGAGTGTTCCAGATATTTTAGAAAAACAGGACAATGTTGAAGGTATTTTTATTTGTTTCAGATTTCTCTCTCCTTTTTTTTTTTACATACATCATTTTAGGAATTTTCAAGTTTTTATGTCTTCTTTTAAGTTGTTTTACTTCCAATTCCCCATTCAGCCACTGTGTTAAGCTAAGTCTGAAGCTGACATTGTTCTAGGATACTTACTTAGTGCATCCCTTGACTAAATGTATGGTACGTCTGCACACCTTATGGCCATAGTGAGAGCAAATTGGAAATGGACTTGGAACCTCTTAATTATTATAGTGATGTGGTTTGATCCTTTCTTTCAAAGCAGAAATGCCCATATATGTGGAAAATATACAGCACACCACACTCCACCCACACCTCTCTTGTTTTTGGATTCAGACCCTTGGAGACAGATTAGAATAGTTTGAAAATGCCAGACAGAATGGGCAGCTATTGGTCAGATGACACAGACCCAACTAAAAGGTCAGAAAGAAGCCCCATTGATAAAATATTACCCTTACCCTTCACTTCATTTTATATTTACTGTTACTTGTGATTTAGCCCAGATATTCTTTCTTAAATTGAACCCTTGTTAACTGTAACATTAGAAAATTAAACACTTAACCAGCTGTGAAATTGGTCACTGTAACGTTGGAAAATGTAGCTTTGTGGTCAGGTTTTTTCACCCCTTCCGTTTTACCATTATGTTGTTGTTTTGGTTCAAACTGTAATATTTCCTTTTTATTTTCCTAATGTTCCCAGGCACTTCAAGGGTCTACTTTTAAATCTTGCTTAGTGCCAAATTATTTTTTTTGGTAGTCCTAATACCTTTGGTTATGTTTTTAACAATTGGTATAATATGATCTAATGTCAGGCCTAGCGTGAACCTTAAGATATATTTGACTTTACCTTTTTGTTAACAAATTAACCGTTTTCCTTGTGAAACTTTCATTGTTTGCAGGACTTAAAATGAAAACATCAGTGTGCCTTCAGGAAGCCTTTGATAAACTTGAACCTTGCCCTGCTGGCATCATTGACCAACTAAGCATGATCCCTAACAGCCGTGAACCTCTTAAAGTCACGGCCAGTGTGTATATTCCATCCCACGGACGACTGGTTTGTGGTCGTGAAGACGGCAGCATTATAATTGTTCCAGCCACTCAGACGGCCATAGTTCAGCTCCTTCAAGGAGAGCATATGCTAAGGCGAGGTATGACTAAACACTTTTGTTCAATACTGCATAAGGTTATGGGGCCACGTTACATAATGTTAGCACTCTTGCAGAAAACCGAGCCAAATCCATGTTGTATTATTTTCGATTCCTGCGTGATAGTTTGGTCCAAACTTGTGCAATGTATTACATACTTCTTTACAAACAGCGCAAAAAAAGGAACAACTTGATTTGCCAATATTTTACCATCTTACATTGTAAGGGACAGAGCAAACAAATGCTGGTCTACTTTTCAAATGTCTCCAACCCACAGGCTTCTTTTCCCTATTAACTTCTCCAACCTCTGTCTGATGCCTACTGCTAGTCTCCTCTATCTTTTAGCTCACACGTCCTTGTGCTCCTTCACCTCAACTGCCACCTGTTTCAGTTTCCACCAGCCGCCGCCCATTAGGCCATCATAGTTTGAATTGAGGTAAACTACGTTTTATGAGTAATGCTGAAAAGGAATTTGAGCATTATGGGTGCCCAGTGTCAAACACCTGAATGTAATGTCTCTCAACTGGTGAATGTGGCAATGTGGACAGAGCCTATCCCTGACTCAGCTGCTATCGTCGTTTCTACATGCACCTGCAGGATACCAGCAGGTGGACTGCCCTTGCACAGGCTACCCACTATATCTGCTGTGTCAGTGAGCATGTTCACCGAATGCTGCCAGTTCACCACATCTCTCATTGATGGTAATGTTTTCACACAGACTGCTCCTTGCAGATCACTGGTATTGGGCCACTTGGTCCCTCAAACAATTAGGGCTCCGGTCTGGACTGACTCGCCAAGGCATTTCTTTAAGGACCAGTATTGAGTCAATGGGAACACACATATACAGTCACCATGGCTCAGTCCAGATGGTGCAGTGGTCCAGGGGAACCTCTTTTTAACCTTGTGTGGGGCTCAGAATCCTCTACCCCCAGGTTCAGATACTGGACTTAGTCTCACCTTATAAAATGCATGAGATGAATAGTAAGTAATAGTTTCTAATTTTTAATTTCTGTTGACTCTTCTCTTGAAAATATCTCTTCAAATGAACTTTGTGATAAAATATTAATTTGAAAGAGCCAGCTTTCTCTAGTTGCACCGGACATCTACATTCAAAAATTTTGGGAGAAGTTGTTTCTCGAGAATACAGCATCCAATGGTAAAGTGAAAAGAGAAAGAAAAGGACAAGCATATACTTTGTAATTCCAGTGATTGTCGTATACATTTCAACTTTTTATCCTATACAAAGCATAGTTTTATCCATACTCATGCTATGTGTCAATCTCCCCAATTTTCAGTCTTGATCAGATCTTTTACAGTCTCTCAGTGCACGCCCCAGTCTGCATTCTCCAGATGATACCAAATTCTGCATCTCTCTGCTGGTCCTGTTTGAAACCATAGCAATCCACCCGTCCTTTACCTTTTCACTGTGGTCAGTCTTTTTTCCTTGTATGGTGTCTGTAGGCTGATATTCTTTCAAATGTGTGCTTGCAGTAAAGACTAGACCTGTAAATGAAATGTCACAAATATCTTGATAATTCTAAAGAATGATTAAATTCTGCCGAGTCGTTGTCTATCACCTCGTCTCTGCTGCAAAGCACCAAGACCGATATAAAGGTTTTAAGGAGCAGGGGGTACCCTGTTCTCTGTCTGATATTTTAAGAATTACTGGAAGCGTTTACCCCACATCAGTCAAGGAAATTAGGTCAATGCTTTGTGCCCAAATTGTTGCTTATTTGGTCAATATCTGCCCAGCGGTTTTCAAGCTACGGCTGTTCAGAAACTGCACTTTTCCTCAATGGGGTAAATGAATGCCAGTAGGCTGAAAACTGCTTTTGGGGAGAATTCTCAGAAATGTGCTATTTCCTCTCTACCTTAGAGACCCCCAGCACTCTTGCTGGACTGTACGACTTTTTTAATTTTCAATCTGGAGAGGGTGAGAACTTTTTCCCACTCTCATGTATTTTACTGTGAGTTAAACACTTTCTCTTTGTTTGTGGAGTCTGCCAAACTCCATAGGCATCATCTTTTACCATTGTGGCACATAGCACCTTCAGTGCAGTGACACAGGGAAGTCTTTTAGATTTCTCAAAGATTTAAATACCTTCTCTTGGATAAACTACTGTTTCCAAGAGCAGTAAAGTGAAATTGACGTTACTTATATTTGTTACTTTCTAGACCCAGCACACAGATCTACGTGATTTATCTGCGGCTGATTTACCCGCGACGGAAATGTTCGCATGGGAAATGTACGCATTACAAAATGTTTGTACATTTCCCATGCAAACATTTCCATTACAAATCACGCAGATTTCCTCCCTCACACCCTCACGCATCCCTTCACTCACACCCCCACCACACCCTACTTACCTTTCCCGACATGCTGTGTCCCTGTAGCAGCAGTTCCCTTTCACTTGCGTGATCAAGAACCGGCACCGCAGGATCCTTTTTTTGTTTTTTATTTTTTTTTACTTTTGCTCGGGTGAGCTGCGGGGGTGTCCCCCGCAACCTCCGGCCACTTTACTATATAGTATAATGAGCAAGGTGCTGCGGGGGATACCCCGCAGCCCCCATTTTTCTTTTTGTGGCAAGGGCTGGGGGTGGTGTCCCCTGCAAACCCCGCTCACTGAAGTGAGCGAAGTGTTGTGGGGGACACAACCCCAGCCCCATACTGACCCCACTGAAACACCTAAACACATACCACAAAAAGTTCAAACGTTTGGTTGTTAGAACTTTTCGTGGTGTGTTTTTTTAGGTCTTTTGGTGGGGTCGTAAAAACATTTCGTCCTATTCCCAGCACACACTATCTTACCATAGGGTGCTGGAGGGGTTACTTAGTATTCCCTTTGTATAGTTTCTCATGTAACATTTTTATGTTGCCCTTTCTACAATTAATGGCTGGTGGCAGTGGTTTACATTTAACTACCATTGGGTGTTTTTACCGCAGGCAGCGTTTGCAGCGGCAGTAAAGCACCCATGGGTGCCCATTGTGTCAAAATGACCCTGGTCTTCTTTTTTCGCCATTTCTTGTTGGAAAGGTCCTTCTTGAGATTTACTCTGCGTGCCAAACCAGGTTTGGTCCCTTTGTTCATTTTGTCTTTGGTGGGATTCACAAGTGAAACCTGCCTCGGGCTCCAGTATGTCTGGCAGGGGCAGGAAGAGAGGAGGGTGCTCGGAACTCCCTGTGCTTAATCCCCTTAGTTAAAGGAATGCACCCAAAGGTGATTGGCCGGCTGGCTGTCCGGCAAGCACAGCCACCCTGCTGTGTGGTTGACAGCTAGGCTGGAATGAATGGGGGACACCTGCATAAAAGCTGAGGCTTTTTGGCTTGGAAGGAAGAGTCGACCACTGGACGAAGGAATTCGAAGAAGAACTTGGAAGAGACGCCTGCTGCAACTCCTGGACCTTTGGTTTGCCCGCAGAAGCCCTGCTGCTGCGCTGAGACTCAGAATTTGCCTCAACTATAGAAGCCTTGCAAGGACAAAATTCTCCCCTTGAGTTGGTAGGACCAATCAACTCTAAGGTTTGGACATCCTCTCGAAGTTGGCTGTACTTCAACTGCTGCTGCTGCTGGAACCGAACTGCCAGGGAGAGGAACACCAAATCGAGTGGATCGCTTTTAAGTCGGACCCGAGCGCCAGGAAGATCCTCTGGACTTCCCTGAAGCAGTACTGACCAAGCCTGAGCCACATCAACAGAGCGCTGACCCCAGACGCAAGGAAAGTCTGAAGTGGTATCCGAGAACCGCAGTGTTGCTATTTGCTGTCAGACGTGAGGAGCTGAAATGCCAAAGTGCCACTGAATTGGAGTTTGCCCTTTTCTGTCGCTTATCATCCCGTTGTGTTACAGGAGTCCCCAGAAGTCCTCCCTCTTGTCCCCACGACTGAGGCATAGGAACAAAAGGATCTGCAGAGCCACACAGGAACAGAAGCCAGCTGGAACCATTTCTTCTAACCAAAAGTATTGTACAGTTTAAGAGTTCTTGTCTTTTCACCATACTTGTTCTCAGTTGATGAAACAAAAAAAAGGCACCTTGCTAGCCCTGATATGCCCAGGAGGGTACTTCATAATATTCAACACATAATCAGGGTGAGAGATCACACACATGGTTCTATGTTATATTATCACACACTTCTAGACTAAATAACAACTGTACTGGATCTGTTCAAACAACCAGATTGTGGTCACTTAGTTGTTTATTGTGTACATTCATTACTTCATCCTTTATGCATTTTGCAAAATAGACCTAAATCATATGGACATTTCTTACAATATTGACAATGTGGGAATACTACTGTGTACCATCCAATTCACTCCAAAAGATTAAACTCAACAACAGTGCACATGTTCAATCATTAGTGACCCAATACTGACACATGAACGTGTGCTCTCCAGGGGAAAATGTGGCACTTGAGTAACAAACAATGTACAATGTGACATATAGTACAAAACATAAAAGTCGACATTATAATGTTTCGGCCAAGTGCAGCTATTTCTTGAAGCTTTTGGTAGAGATGGCCTTTTTCAGGACGGGGGAGAAGTGTTCCCAAGGTCCATGGGGTATCTGTCGAGGGACAATGACAGAGGGGAGTTTGGGTTAGAGCTGAGTGTGACCTCCGGGATAAACTATTTACATAACTTAAAATCCTATTAGGATCTACTAATGGGTGAAAAACACTGTCCGCGATCTGCAGAGATAAGTGTGCGTGAAGTGGTCCCTCTGCAATTAGTGAGGGCTGTATTCACATTCCGGCTCCAAGTCCGAGTAATGGATGTTTGACTAATCCGCTTTCTCTCTGTAAATTCAGAAAAATAAATGTAGAAAGGGGCGTGGGCCCCGGGGGGGTGGGCCCTTGTCAGGATATACTTTCGAGACGTGCAGTATACAATCTGACTATTATTGGAGAGAAGTCTTGCCTCCAAAGCATGTCACTATGCACTTCCAATGTGTAGTTAAGTCGACTGTCTGGGCGTATGTAATTCGCAGTTGGTACTGTGTTCTGTAAGGGCAAAACACATGGAAGACCATTGTCACTGAGAACTCTCCACGTTGATGTCTAACATTATCTGTGGGTGACAAATGCTCCACGTGAATGAAATAGTTGTACTGTCAGTTCCAGTGGGGATACATGGCCCGGGCATGCTTTAATCAAAGACTCTGTGAGCTACTCCCTACTAGTGGCGTGATGGAAATGGGTATTCTCCTGTGCAACACCATGTGAAAGCAGCCTCAACTGGTGTATAGGTGGATTGTTAAGTTTACCGCTGCTGCCGGATGACCGAGAAACCTTAAGTGCTGGAGGGTCGTGAAGCGAATGAAGGCAAAAGGCTGTGTAGTCTGCACATAAACTTATTTGTTTGAAGCCGTGTGGATCGTGTAGTGGTGCGAGGCACTGCTGCGGGCGCATTGCCTAGGGAGACGCTAGACGAGAGGAGCCGGGAAAGTGAAACTTCCTACGTCTCACCGTAGTCCCGCCCTCCCTCCCTCGCATCCAACCCGCTGTAGCCACAATGGCCAATGCAGGGGTGGGTGTGTAGGTGGCTCGGTAGTCATTGGGTGGGTCTGAGCGCTGGAAGACTGGGAAGTTCGCAAGTCCTGTAAGGGTGCTATGTGAACCCAGGGTGCGTGTCTGCTGACAGATACACTATAGTATTGTCATGCGCTCTCTGACAGCTGTGTCATCAGAGTATCTGTGGTACAAATTGTACTACACTCACTTCGCTCGTCTCTCAATGACAGAGTGTACAAATTCAATGGGTATCTGCTTCATTTCGCAGTCGCAGTGTATGGCGGAGACATTTTAACCCTTTAAGTGCCAAGGGTTTTCCCCCGCAGTGCCAAGGCCTTTTTTGGTGATTTCGGTATGTCGCCATTCAATGCCTTGTAACTTTTCTGTTACATGAGATATGTCGGCCAAATTTGGCCCCTTTTTTTTCCCACATGTAGGCGGTCGTAACGCCACCCAGGAATCCTAGGTTGCTGTAGGTGGGGGGTGAGAGAAAGTAACCAAAAAGGGCGAGAACTTTGTGTTTTTCAAAAAATGCCAATAAAATGATGTACAAAGAAGCCTGTGGGTTTTTACCTTGTAAGAGCTAGGAACAAATGGTTTGCTGTGCTGAATTCCCCAATTTCCTGGCTTTCAAGAACAGGTTGAGTGGAAACGAAATAAAATTATTTTGATGTGGTTATCAACCGTTTTGTGAGAGGTAGGCGATTTTGGCCATTTTTGCCAACTGGACATGCATGGACGGAATGGAAGAAAAGGGTAGGAAAGCCGAATTGGAGGACAGAAAGGCATACATTTCTGAAAAGAAGACAAAATTCCAAGTTTAGGAAGGGGTGATTTGTGCAGGTCAGGCAACAACTAGGTAGGGTAAAATGCCATAGACTGGGGAAAAAGCGGGAAAATGACCGAAAAAAAAGTTGTGGTGGACATGGTTGACTTGGTACGGCAATGGCTTCTAAGAATTTTGAGAAAAATAATGCTCCACTACATTCTCCCAACTCTTGCAGTTAGGAAAGCACACATTTTTTGTAGTGTTTCACAAAACAAGCAATACCACAAGCCAAACACTGAGCCATGGTACACAGGAGTTGTATGCTTACGGCCTGAACAGAGATACTTAGCATTTGTAAATCAGGAAAACCAATGCGGTGAGGAACGGCAAGCATACATTTGTTGAAAGAGCACAGGCAGATCTTTTCAAGGGTAGGTGACTTGTGCAGGTTACAAAAGTGTATGGTGCCTAAAGCAGCGACTATATGTAGGGCACATTTGGGAAATTAAAGGGTTGTGTGACAAAGGGCACCAGCAAATGGGTCAAAACATTATGAAAACGACACAAACACAACAAATGTCAGACCTTCCCGCGTTCCCACACGTGTCCCAATGAAAACGGTACCTCACATGTGTTGGTGCACCTAACTGGGCGCCAAGGGGAAAGCCGAACACACCTCTAAACCCAAGTCTTTTCCGACATCTGAATTTCACGGTTTTTCCAGATGGGCACACCATACAGATATGAGCCTCGGTTGTCCAAGCCATAAAGGAAAACCGGGAACCCCATGCATTTCCGAAAAGAGGACACCTGTGGGAATCCAGAGGTCTGACGTGCGCAAATTGGCCCAGAATGTATTACCCAGAAACCCCAGCAAAGTCCGAAATGTGGCACAAAAAAAAGCATTTTCCGCACATTTCATTAGACTCACCTACTGAAACACACCGCCAACAACACATGGCCTACCGTCCCGCATTCCCACAGGTGTCTCGACGAAAACGGTACCTCACATGTGTGGGTGCACCTACCTGGGCGCCAAGTGGAAAGCCTAAAACACGGGTAATCCCTAGTCTTTCGGCACAGCATCATTTCAGGAATTCTGCTCATGCGCACACCCGTCATATTTAGGCATAGGGTGTCCAAGCCCCCAAGGAAAACAGGGAACCCCATGCATTTCTGAAAACAGGACATCCTTGGGAATCCGCAGAGGTCTGACTTGCGGAAATCGGCCCAGAATGTATTACTCAGAAACCCCAGCAAATTCTGAAATGTGGCGAAAAAAATGCATTTTCTGCATATTTCACTCGGCTCACCCACCAAAACACGCCGCCAACAATACATGGCCTACCGTCCCACGTTCCCACAGGTGTCCCGATGAAAACGGTACCTCACATGTGTGGGTGCACCTACCGGAGGGCAAAAGGAAAAGGGTAACCCACTGATAACCCCAAGCCTTTCAGCACAGCACATTTTGTTTGTGTGGGTAACCTACAGATTTGGGCCTAGAGTGTCGAAGCCAGCAAGGAAAACAGGGAACCGCATGCATATTCCCAAAAGAGGACACCTGTGGGAATGCACAGAGGTCTGACTTTAACCATTTGGGGTGGGGGGTCAGAGGGCCCCCAAAATTGTGGGACAGGCCCCCCAGTTGGTGGGGCAGTAAGGTTTGAGCACCCTGGGGCCAGATTGGCACACCAATGTGTCCCTCTGCACCAAGGCAAGTTTAGTAAACAAAGAAAATAATTAAAAATGGCAGGCTGCCCTTTAGCGGGGGCTGAGGAGCACCCTACACCGCCAGGTAATTTGACCCTCTCCCCCCCACACCAAATGCCGGAGGGGGGCATCTCATTCAGCCCTCCCTGGGGGCAGATAAGAGGGGGGTTCTCATGAAGCCCTCCAGGGAGGGCTGCATGACATGACCCCAAGTCCATTTTGGGGGGAGCAACCCCTTTCCATAAAATTCCCTGGTGGTCCGGGGGGGCACGCCCCCCAACACCAGCCATGATATCTATTTTTTTTTTTAACTCCTGGGGCCAGATGGTCACCCATCCGCCCTCAGGGGTCTCCATACATGTGGCCCCATGCTTTGGGGCCTCGGTGGGGGAGGGGGCCGCTTACCTAGTAAGCAGCCCCCTCCCCCCACTTTCAAAGGACATCCCTGGTGTCTAGTGGCATTGCTGCCCCCGGATCGAGCGCCCTGCGTCCGATCCGGGAGCATCAATGCTTACAAAAAGGGTGTTGTTGGAAAGGGGAGAATCTCCTCTTTCCAACGACACCTCCAAAAAAAAATCCCTGGTGTCTAGGGGTCCCCACTCGCCTCCCCCCTTCCCATGCTTCATTTTCTGTTTTCTTTTTTTTGCCCCCCACGCCTGGGGGGCAGATGGTCACCCATCCGCCCCCAGGGGTCTCCATACATGTGGCCCCATGCTTTGGGGCCACAGGGGGAGGAGGGGCGCTTACCTAGTAAGCTGCTCCCCCTCCCCCCCTGTAACAGATCCCTGGTGTCTAGTGGGCATTGCTGCCCCCGGATCGAGCACCATGCACCCGATCCGGGAGCAGCAATGCTGTCGCACAAGGTATTGTTGGAAAGGGGAGAATCTCCCCTTACTAACGATACCTGCCTCGATCTCCGGCTTGAAATACAGCCGGAGATCGAGAGGGAGCAAGGTGGAGACTCACCTTGTGTTTTCACCGCAGCAGCCCGAAATGGCTGCTGCAGTGAAAATTACTTTCACATCCGCGTGCTTTACGCACGCCAACATGAAACTGAAGGTAATCCAGCCCCCTGGCAGTGAGGGGGGACCTCCCCCTCACATAGCCCGGGGGTTGGATTACAGTTTTGTGTGATCCCTGCTATCTCGTCCTTGGCACTACGGAGGTAATGTCAAGGACGAGATATCTCGTTCTTGGCACTTAAGGGGACAAACAGCCAATGGAATATTAATTCATCACAAATACAACATATATATATATATATAAGTTGAGTGTGCAAATCCAATCCGTTAATGTTACATTTCGTAGTCAACATTGCAGTCAGTGTCTGTGTTCTCACCTTGCATTGGATGTAGGCATACTCTACTGGGTGTGGATCACCTATGGAACCCTAGAAACCACCCTAGAATCGCTAAAATCTGTCCATACTTGTTATGCAACATTATCATTAAACGAGTGCCTGGGTGGAAATCACTACATACTTTAGTGCCATGAGTGTCATTTATATCGATAGCCCACTTTCCTAATCTAAGGATGTTGTGTTGGTGGCAAAAAATTCCATGAACCTATCATGACCCATATGGATGGCGATCGACTGGGATTCTATGGTACAAGTCTAAAGACGGTGTGTGGGTGACCGGGGTTGCTTCTGCCTCCAGTTTAGCGATCAGGGCCTGTTTCGTAGTTCCAGAAATGCTTCCATTCGACTGTGATGTTAAGTCCATTCTTCACCGTGTCCAGTCTGTGTACCCACTACTGTTTCAGTTTGGTGAGGGATATATTGATATTGCCTCCTCTTTTTTGTGGGGTCCACTGTTGTACGATGGTCCAAGTGAGATCCTCATTAGTGTGTCCCAATTTAGTAAAGTGATCGACCAGTGGTTTATTTATAACCTGGTTTTTAATCATGACCTGTGCTCACCTATCCGTTGTTTATTGGGTCTGATGGTTTTGCCGATATATATGAGAATGCAGGGGCATCTGATGACCTAGATGACAAATTTGCTTTCACAACTTGTGTGGCTTTTTAGTGTCCAGTGGAAGTCTTTCTATGTAAATGTTTTACTTCTGAACTCAGACTTGGAGCCGGAATGTGAATACAGCCCTCACTAATTTCAGAGGGACCACTTCACGCACACTTACCGCTGCAGATGCATTTCACAGTAAGCTGTCGACTAGCGTCCCCTCGGGCACGGTGTTTTTTTACCCATTATAAGATCCTAATAGGATTTAAAGTTATGTAAATAGTTTATCACTGAGGTCACACTCAGTTCTAACCCACACTCCCCTCTGTCATTGTCCCTGAACAGATACCCCACGGACCTTGAGAACACTTATTCCCCGTTCTGAAGAAGGCCATCTCTAGCAAAAGCTTCAAGAAATAGCTGCACTTGGCCGAAACATAATAATGTCGACTTTTGGTCGGTTTGATGTTTTGTACTACGTCACATTGTACATTGTTACTCCAGTGCCGCATTTTCCCCTGTAGGGCACATGTCCATGTTTCAGTATTGGGTCACTAATGATTGAACATGTGCACTGTTGAGTTTAATCCTTTGGAGTGAATTGGATGGTACACAGTAGTATTGCCACATTGTCAATATTGTAAGAACTGTCTGTATGATTTAGGTCTGTTTTGCAAAATGCATAAAGAATGAAGTAATGAATGTACACAATAAATAAGTGACCACCGTCTGGCTGTTTCAATAGATCCAGTACAGTTGTTATTTAGTCTAGAAGTGTGTGATAATATAACATAGAACCATGTGTGTGATCTCTCACCCTGATTATTTGTTCTCAGTTGAGACTTGTCTTGGTTCATTATGTAGAGTTGCTTGCCTCTTCTACCCCTCAAAAGCCTCCCAGCTTGTGGTCCTACATTGATTCTACTTTTTCTACTTAGACTTCTAAACCATTGTGCAGGACCTTTACTTAACTAAAAGAAGTGCTTCAGCTCACCTATACTTTTGCCGAATTTACATTGGCTGGCATGGCTCCCTGAATGACTCTTCTCTGATTGTGTGTTGGTGCCTTCCTTCCAGGAAAGGGTTAACTTACTTTGCATGGGGGGGGTTCAAAAGTACTTACCTGCTGAAGAATATTTGTCTGATCTCTTGTCTTATTCTAAAACTTCTTTACTTTGACATACATCCTAGTATTGATCTAAATGTACCCGTGAAATATTAATGTCCACAGTGTCTTAGATATTTAAGTCCCCTGAGGGTGTAGGAAGTGTCTGTGTGCCATCCCAAATGGGTACTTGCTGATTTAGAGAACCTAAGAGTGTGTACTTTGGAGTGTATTTGTATTACTATTACATTGCCCCTTCTGAAGAAGTCTTATTCAAACTGACCGTTAAATAAATTGTTTAATCAAGAAACATTGTGTGTAAGCATTTATTGTGAATCTCTGTGTAACCACCCTACTGCTCACATTGACCCCTCTTGAGATACGCCTGGCTGCTCACTCACACTACCAACCTGTGTAGTACAGACTTGTACCAAAGGTTGGGTTCCTATTGCCAGGAGGTCAAGGTTGTTGTAGTGCACCCAAAGGGTACTGCACCAAATCTTCCCTAACAATTGTGTTTTTATGTTTTCTTAACTTTTTCATTTTCTAATGAATTGTTCCCCGGATCTGTAGTTTATTGGGGTTCTTGACAACCTTTTTGTATGGAAAATTGCATCTATAGCCATCCAGCAAGTCAAACGTTATTAGCCTTGCTTTGCCTCTTGGATATAAAAATCAGCTGGGCCGATATACAGATGGGGGCACCCCTTCTCTGTCGAATATTTCAAATTGGATGGATTTAACCCAAACCAGTCAGGAGATTTAAGTCCATGTTTTGTGCCCAAGTTGTTTCTTATTTGGTCCAAATCTACCCTCCGGTTTTCACGCTAAGGCTGTTCAGAAACTGCTCTTTTTCTGTATGGAAAAATGAATGGGCTGAAAACTGTGAAACTGTGGTTTTGTTTTCTAAGTAACTTTTTCATTTTATAACGGTTTGTTGCCAAAATGTGCAGGTTGAGGGGGCCCTTGATAAACAGTTTTGAAAATGACATCCAAATCCATCCAGCAAGTCAAAAGTTATTAGCAATCGAATTTTGGGAGAACATGGTTGCTTTATCATTTCTGAAATTCCTCTCAGCCGCTCTGCTGCAAAGCACCATGGGATATATAGCTATATTTTTGGGAGAAGGGGGCACCCGTGTCTCTGTCAAATAATAAAGTACTTTACGGAATAACCCCAAACCACAATAGGATCGCAAGTCAACACTTAGTGCCCACGTTTTTTCAAACCTGGTCCAAATCTGTCCAGCAGTTTTGCCTCTGCAGTCGAACAAAAATTGACCTTTTTTTTAAATATGGGAAAATGAATGAGTACTAGGCCTAAAGTGGCTTTTATTGTTTTCTTAATCACGTTTACATTTTTAAAAGATATCACCAGATCTTCAGTACTTTGGGACACCCCTATAGCTTCAGTACTTTGTGACTTGTTATGACAAGATTCACTTTCGAGTACTTCACCACCTTAAGGTAGGCAATGCACTCTTTCTCTGAACCTTCCTTTTCAGAAGGGCAGCCTCTCAAGGGACGTCATTTGGGGGTCACCAGAGGTTACAAGTGCAGCCTCTGTGGTCACAGTTTCAACCTCTGCTGACCTCCTGCGACCTCTATACTCGAGCATGGGTTAGCATGAGTATAGCAACAGTACCTTGCAATGACGAATGTTGATGTAAACCAGGCATTCTCATTGAGTAGTCTGCAGGTTAATTAAAGCCCCTCAGAACACTGCTCTGAACCGTATAGCTTTCTCTCTCTCTCTCTCTCTCTCTCTCTCTCTCTCTCTCTCTCTCTCTCTCCCTCCCTCTCTCTCGCGCTCTCTTTCACTATCTGTCTCTCGTCGCTCTCTCTCACCAGACTAATAAATCTCGCTGGCTTCAAGGCAGGTCAAAAATATCCACAGAGAGCCACAATGAATGCTTTGTTGTAATGTGTGTGTGTAGAGAAGGAGCCAAGTACCCCCACCTCAACCAGTTTGCCCATATTGCCTATATTTTAGGAACCAGAAAATGAGACGCGTGCAGTACCAATGAAAATACCAATTTCGAGGAGACTCCTGGAAGTAAGGTTCCTATTGAGAAAGCCATACCTACATACACAACAGTATGATGGCCATTTGAATGAAATCCTGGAAGAAGCACGACCAATGATTGAAAGAGAAGAATGGTGACTTCACACAAAGACAGTCTGACATAAAATAGAAGAGATGCTGAGTCAAGAACATTGAAGATATTCTATAAGGCATCAAGAAAGTATCCAAGATAAGTGACATCTTGGGCTCAAGATGAAGAAACCTATGCTACAGAAGCGATGAAGATATCGAGTCACGTGTACATTTGCAAAGAAACGCAAGCAGACGAAGAGGCTAGCTAAGTAGTGAATAGATTGGGGCAAGCGCCAACGTATACATATAGGAATAAGCAAAGAATCAATGTTTCCTCTACGTATTATAGCAGAGCTGGACAAGAAAAGGAAGGCCTTTCCAGTGTGTCGCAGTTGAATAAGCAATTGAATTACAGAAGCAGATCTCAGAAAGGCGAGACTAGATGAGCCCCAAGAAGCCAAGGTATTATCAGACTTGGATGAGCAGGAAGTAGTTCCAAATCGTGTAAAAGAACGAAACTCCTGTTCAGAAGGCATGGACAAAAACAAAGAAGACATCGGAGGTCTGTTAGAAAATAGTATTTTAAATGCACCAGAGCTCAAATTTGTTGTCTTCAGTCATGTGAAAGGATGAAATTGGACAAACATGATGAACCACACCTACGCATGACGGCAGAGCATGCCTTCACTCCCTTGAATTCTCCATACTAAAGAACATTTCCAAGGACAAGTTCAAAGCCTTAAATGACAGCAGACCACTGAGGTGATGATAGATTATATGCTAATTGGTGGGAAGCAATGGTTATGTCCAGCTTACCAGCACCTGGAAGTCCAGCCTGCGTGCTGCAAACATAGGTGGAAAAGTACTGACGGATGTAAGAGTGCCAACCAATTGTAGAGGGCTGCACAATTAAGGGCCCTATAGTTTGTGTAACCAATGGGACGTTGCGTATTTAGTGACGTTCATAGTGACCTTTTGAGGGGAGGGCTTAGTTGCCCCACTGGATGTTATGGAGCATATCACTTTCTTAGACTAGTATGGAACGTATACTTAGATGCTCCTTTAGACCCATTCACAATTGCCACTAGGTTTTTGTAGTTTGCCACGTTGGATGACGTTAGTAAATACATAGGTTAACGTCATCAATGACGAGTTTTTACTATAAATGCAGTGTTTTTTCTGAAGAAAATTGAGAAACCATGCAGTGTGACGTCCGTAGATGTCCGTTGTACTACCTGTTTTAGGTAATTGATATTAAAACAGTTAACCTTTTTCCCAACTACCTGAGTCATTTTGATTATTGATGTTTGAGTAACTTCTGCATCCCCAGTCATCTCACCGTACTGCTACCTTGTCTTAAAGGGCTGAGGCGACTCCTCCAGTTCACGTGGTAGCAGAGGATGGTTAAAGACCCATCAACATAGTAAGCTATGGGTTCCCGGGAATATCAAACGTCCTCTGCCATTTAACTGAAAGGACGTGAAGCTCCCTGTAGATAGGGGTACCAGTTTTTTAAGACACAAGCCTTGCAAGCACAGGTTAGACGGGTCACTTTTTTCAGGCAAAATCCCCTACCGATATCTACAGAAACCTGAACGAAGGGAAGGTTAGAGCGGCTGATAAAGAGGCGTCGGTCCCGAGGGTGGGAAGTCGAAAAAAACTGAATGTTGAGTAAAAAGTGAGTGTATAAAAGGAACTAGAGACTATGAGCGTCGAATTATTGAGTAATTGACTTGAGAGAAGCCAAGCAATTAAGAAATCGTGAGACGAGGAGCGTCATGATGGAGGAAGTCCAGTGTCCTGCGTCGTAAAGACTTAACAGAAGGAACCGTATCTAGTGCCCCACTTGTGGGTGACGTGCTACAGACCAGTTAAAAGGCAGTCCAAAGAGAACGGTTCTCATCTCAGTCCGAGTATTTATTAGTGGCAAAAATAAAGGCTTGAGGATCGTAGACTGATATGTGGCCGGTCGAGTATGCCGGTTTGTCTGTCTGTTTTATGTGATTGAATATATATGTGGTAACGAAATAATAGAGGAGTTAAAGATTCAAGAGTTAATTATTTATTTTTTGGAATTGAATTGACAGTGTTCAGAGAAATAAGTAGATTCAAGTAAAAAGCGATAGAGGGTTTGGAGCCTCTGACGTTGGTGCACCCTCATATTGTATTATTTTTCTTGAAATGTATTGATTTGAAAAGTGTAAAGGTGAGTATTGACAGTCAAGTGTGAGGAGTCAAAATGGAGGATATTACTCTGCTTGCACATCTCTGCAAACAGTTGCCGAAACACACACCCAAACTTAAACAGTATAGTGCAGAATGGCTTAATGGCACGGCAGATAAGATGTTCATACTGTGGCCACAAGGGGGATCACTATCGAAGGCAGTTTTGCAGCATATGGCGACATATTTGCATGCAGCATACACTTGAAAAAATGTTAGACAAGAGGTTAGTGAGCTTAGAGCTCTGGAAAATGTACCAGGAGGAAAGAGAAGATCCAGTCCCTGAAGATTGGATACTTAATATATGCCAAGAGGGGGGTGAGGAGTCTTCTGCTCCCCCCGCTGCACCTGAAGTAAATGGCGATAATGGGAAAGATGACAGATTGTACCCATTAAGAGAGCTTAAGGCAGCAACAGGGTACAACAATCTGGCGTATGAGTAGCCTGCGCAAAGCAGTGATGAGGGTATAGAGACAATTTCTGAAAAGGATGTGATCTCTAAAGTCCTGAGGGACAAGGAGAGACACAACAAGGGGAGAACTGATTGACCAAGTACATCCTTAGATATAGGGCATGAAATAGAGATGGAAAAGAGAAAAGGATAAAGCTGATGAGGTAGCGCTCATATAGAACAAATGGGTGGGTGGTCAGATTTTGCTCAAACTCTATGGTAGGAGCATCGAGGACGTAAGGCAAAGGGAAGATCAAGGCAACTGAGACAAAAAAGATGGGGACACAGAGGAACAATTGAAAGAAGATGGGGCAAGAAGGAAGGATAGACAAAGACGGGAACAGTTGTATCAGGATGAACAACTGAAAAAGCAAGCAGCCGGCAGGCAGACTAACTTGAGGAAATATGACAACAGACAGAGGGCAATTGAGGAACGGGAATGGATAGAAAGAGGAAGGGCTACAAGGGTACAAAGACGTAAAGATGAAGAAATACCAATGGTAAATGGGAGGAGAGATGAAAAGAAGAAGCAAAGAAGCAAAGAGAGTTTGATGATGAAATAGAACAAAAGAGGAGGCGTTTACTGCTGGGCACACATTGCGTACAATTAGAGGAGTTATTCCGAGACCTAATGGTCCTTTGCAGCATTTGCATGTCGACTATGTCGACATGTTTCAAGTCTGTAATGTAAACAGATATGATTGTAGTGGTATGTCCCTTTTCAAGGTGAATTGAGGCTGGTCCATGCACACATCCAGATTCCAACTGCGCAGCAAAATAGTAAAAGAAGTGTTTCCTAGATGGGGAATATGTGAAGTATTGAGATCAGATAATGGCCCTCATTTTGTTAGTGAAGTCTTTGAACAGATAAAATCTTGTGCTTTATACTAAGCAAAAAGCTTACCGGCTTATCACCCACAAGTGAATGGGATCTGTGAGAGACTTGACGGCCTGGTTAAAGAAAGAATAGCCAAATTGAAGCTTACCCTGAAGAAAGGATGGTTGCATTGCCTACCACTGGCATTGTATGCGCTGAGAAATCAGCCAGGTTCTGACCACCATCTTACCCCCCATGAAATAGTGACAGGTAGGCGGATGAGGACACCCCTCACACCTCCATCTAGAATAAGAAGTGATGCCCAGACGGCAGCAGAATTGTTAGGAAAGAAGTTACGTGATTACTTAACATGCATGACTTAAAGTATCTCTTTCATTTCAGATCAGCTCAAGCGGAATTGAAGAACTACGTCTTCCCAAGCTTATTCTTGCTGATCAAATCTTGATCAGGAATTTCATGAGGAGATGGCACGAGCCTCGCTTTAATGGCCCATTCATTGTAGAAGATGTCACGCCGTCTGCAGTGAAAGTGCAAGGCAGACGTGCATGGATATTTCTTGGAGACATGAAGATCTATGCTGGATAACCCTCTTCACCCTCAACCCTGTTGGAAGCAAGCATCAGGGAAGAACCCCAGTATGTGCAGACTAAGTCCATGACGAGGAAGAAATATGCAGCAGCTGGAGTAGACAAATAAGGAATACATTGGACTGTGGCTTGTTTCGGAACACTCTTTTTAGTCACTAAAAACGGAGTTAAGGGAAGCTATTTGTTCTTGAGCCACAGGAGTTTGTTGACATTGAGCTGAGACATGTTTATCTCTTGATCGAGAAGGACAGTATGCCAGACTTTGGAGTTCCTTTTCGACAACTGGAAAAGGGAGCAGGTCCCCTATTACTTTCTCAGAGTTTTCGGAGGGGCCCATGGTGGTGCCCAATGACGACGTTCATCGGATCATCCTTGATCTTTTTTTCTTCATTCTCAGCTCTTGCTCTTTGCTGGTGGGGAGAACTTTTGACGTACGTAATTTCTTGCAAGTAAGTCTGGTCCAATCGTGAGGAGATTGCTCACAGCTATAATAGAGCAAGTTCTTCAGCTTCCTGAGTACAGTGAGGAAAACACAAATGTCCCTATCCGATGATAATGCGCATAGACTGGTGGGCATGGTGTTTTACTATTTGAACGAGGAATGTCCGCATCTTGTTGGATGACAAACTGATGTCTGCACGTTTTTGATAGACCCAAGGAATAACGTGGCACTTAATTGTTACGAGACCTCATTGAACAAGTCAATTTGTATTTTGAGAGAAAGAACATTGAGGACATCTTGAATGAGACTTTTGAAGGAAGCGATACAGAGCTTAATGGCTGTAGTCATTTACTTCTTGCTGATGGACAATTTTCATTTTGTCTGGTGAAAGAACGATTCCTTTGTCTTCATTGGGAACCTTGTTAAATCGTCCAGCAGCAGCCAGCTGATCAAGGTACTTGTGGAGGAAATTCAGCAGCTTCCAGAGTATTGCATAATGTTGCCCGATTCAAAATTGTTTTTTCCTTCCTTAAAAAAGATTAAGAATGGGAAGCGTCAATAGCAACAACGTAATGGCTAACAACGAGAGACCTCCACGATGTGCAAGAAGTTGCACACTGCTTACTTTGTGAATCCAAACAGAATCCAAACAGAGAAAGGATTCCTGTGTATCTTCTGATGCAGAAGGAGGTTACAGATGTGGCAACTACTAGGCAGCCGAGACCTTATGTGATTGTCCCTACTTTGGAGGTAGCTTTAAAGGCACCTAGTCCTGAAATAGAAACATCTGGGTTACCTTTTGGAAGGAGGTCACGTACGCAGGTTATAGTGGACTCTCTATGGCCATCATTCTCTCCTGCTAAGAAAAGGCATCAGGATAGGAAGAGGGTTTTTGGAACTTTCTCCTACACAGGTAGCATATGTAAAAACACCAAATCCATTGAAAAATGTTTCTATGATTGTTCCAATAAGAAGGAATTATTTTGACATACTTCATGAGATGATTATAGAAGCTCAGAAGAAAAGAATGAGACGTACGAGAAGTGCTAGGGAGGATTATAACTAGCTAAATGATTACCTGGACAATACAGCACATTTGGGGAATAATATATGGTATCAGCATATGAAAGAAGTGGGAAGAAGTACCTTGAAGGAGGAATGCTTTGTTTGTTTGTTTTATTACTTGTATTGCACGCCAGACCCAAGGGTATCGGGGCGTGTTGCATAAGACAGCTTTACAGCTTGGTTACATATCAATTTGAACACATACATAATACTATAAGTATACATAGCAGAGAAAATCAAATACATACGTGTTATTACAGGACAAACACAGACAATATCCAACAAATGCAGTAAACACTAAGGGTTAAGTGGGTATGTACAAATATATAGAGTTGGTCTGGTGAAGGTGGACGGGAATAGTCATTCATGAGCAGGTAGACATCCGGATCTTATTTGTCTGAGTCTTTGATCCACCTTATGAGATTCTGTTGGAATTTAAGGTAAGGTTGATCTGTTTGTTTGTATGTGCACTCCTGCCTTATAGCATGGGAAAGTCTACTTCATAGCTAGTGAAATAGATGTCCAGACAGCACATTGTCTATCACACATAGCACTCTGCCTTACGAGAGGCCATCTCAAATGGACAACTGAATGCACAGATGAATATGATTATATCCAAGATACGAAGACAAGAAACAGGTTGCATACCAAGAATCATGTGATCCGATACAAAAAGCCTGGAGTAAAAGGAGCTGAAATCAGATGGGAAGTAAACAGAAGACTTGAAAGTCCACGAAAATCTGCAGAAGAAGTTCGTAGATGGAAAAATAGAGGACAGATGCAGATCTGGGGATCAGTGCGATCACCAGATGGATGGGAAGGAGTGGTCATCAGCAGAGCCTGGGTGATCATTTTTTGTTATCAGCCAGTCATTGACATTGTACAGAATAGATGCAAACCTCTATGGCCAAGACTTGTTAGAGTACTGACCTGGGTCGAAGATAGAGGGGGACCATTGCAGATAGTGCCTCTGGAAAGTGCAAAGCTGTGCTTCAGAAAGAACGGCACAAGAAAAATCGGAGAGAACTGTGGTCGAATCTTTGATGTACCAGGAATGAAACTGGAAACAGCAGTAATCATGGATCATTACTGGGCTTGTGGATCCAGAGAGTATATGAAGCTACCTAAGGATTGGGGAGGAAAATGTTCACTAGTGAATGTCCATGTTCCAGCTTTGCTGATTCCTAAAAGTGACTTAAGCCTTGACTAAATCAGATGCTCACCTAAGGAAGAAGATATCTGTGGAATTGATAAATCTAATGAAGAGGGAGAACTATTTCTCAGTCAAGTCAATGGAAGCTTTTAACTCCATCCGGTATGAACAGACTTCAGTCGGACCTCGTCGGTATTTACGTTGATCTTTATGCTGAGTATCCAGGTTGGAGCAAATACTAAATGGTTGCAAATTACCAGATGGGAACTGTTGCAGATAATCAAGATGAGAGCCATACCACTGACTCTTCAGAATAGATACGTCCTGGACATGATCACAGTTATGGATGGCAGTGTTTTTGCATAAATCGTAGAATCATGGTGCACGTTGTTAGGAAAGATTTCATAGGTGTATGTAATTTTCCCTCCATGTGTCAACCACCAAACGTTTTGCTGCTGTTTGAACCTTCCTGACTGACTTTGCCAGAGAAGCACAGCCTTCAGCTGCACTCCTCTAGGCTTTCGCTCACTTGTTATGGGGAAACTGACATGCCCTTAAGACAGTCAGTAGTGGGAGATTTTTTTCCCTTAGTACTTTTCCTCATCTTGCAACTTTTGTGCAACATGTAACCAGTGTACAATGTATCTTACTATACAGTACACTGGGGTCTCTAGCCATTTCCCAAGGCCCTAGATACTCTTGCTGGACTTTTTATGAACTGTGCAGATGTGTCATAGACAGGACTGGTGGCAGCTATCGTTTCGCATTATTTTTAACCCTTTTCTGGGTTAAAAATGGACTGGTGAACTGCATTTGACACGAATAGGTGGCCAGGCTCCAAAATGGCCATGCCACAAGGTTCTTTGTCCTGTCCTTTGGCCATCTTGCCCCTTCACCTTCCCCAGGTCGAGTCGACCCGGGCCAGTCCTTATTTGGTCATGCATTTTCCCGCAAATCCCAATGCTTTCACTGGCTTCTTCATGCCCTGTGTGTGTGCCTCCAGGATGTGGGCTGGGATGTCTGGTCCCAATACACATCCTGGGTGCCAGAGAGTCTCGAGTGTCCTGAATGCCTGAGACCACCGTGGTCTGTGATTGGTCCACATATGGAGTGAGTGTTGTGAGCAGATCTCCCATTGCGTCCTCTCCATTTTGGCGCGAAGGCATCTTTGGATAAGAGGAGGCTGAAAACACCACTACCTTGTCGATCTCTTGAGTTCTCACTGAACAAAGGATATGATCCAAGTATCCTGCAACTACGAAGCCGAGTCGAGGAACTGCTGGTGACCCGCTGAAAGGTTTGGCACCCTGAGCCCGCTGTCATCCCGTGGGACCCCTCTGCATCTGATCGTCCTAGAAGGTCTGCGAAGATGCTTTGCCCCATTGGAATAGTGGGACCAACTATTCTTGGCAACTTCACCAAAACCTGTAAGTAAGCTTTCTCGGAAGTGTCCTTGGGCCAACCAGTGGGCTGACCAGCTTACGCAGGACATTTGCTCTGACTCCGCCGTCGTTTCGAGGAGGCCCTCAAAACTTGGTATACTGCTAGCTCTGTGTCTATGGCACCCTCACACCGAATTTCGTACACTTGGCATTCCCAGGTATGAGGTGAGACGAGTGCACCCGGAGTATCCGCGGTTACCGTGTTGCCCTGCTGTGGCAACGTACTTTGGAAGTCCGCTGCATCTGTGACCCTCTTGCCCCTGAAGCCTGCTGCAGTGAAACTGGGGCGATTCATCCACCCGGATCGGAGAAATGGCCACTGTCCCATTTGGGAATCCTCGCTGGAACTCAGGAACTAAAAGGTGCCGAGCCGTCCTTTTTGCCGCCTTCGAACCTGCAACCGAACTGGACTAACCTGCCAAAGTTTCCTTCCTTGGGTCTCCTTGCCTCAGGGATCGGTGAGTAATCTTAACCCCAACCGGAGGCCCCTAGCGCCAGAGCCCAACTTTAGGCACGAGCGGCACCTGGGGGCCTCTCTCCTGTCCACTGCTATTGCGAAATAGCGACTCCATCCCGAACTCTTGAACTGCCCCTGCCTTTAAGTGGAGGTCCGTCTTGAATAGTGGGAACTTCTTCTTCATCGCCTTATCCACCGTCCCAAGCGGTTAGAAACCCCTAAAGAGACCCTGCTTTGTCTATTGGAACAACCGCTTCCCTTGGCACACATGTACTATTGAGTACAAGGCTCCACTCTTCTTAGGGCTTGGACTGCCTCTTAGTTAGGTGAATAACTGATGTTGAATTGGACTAAAGATTAACTGCACTGCCTGTTTCCTTCCCCTCTAGGATGTTAACATATTTTGTGCAGTCCTCTCTTTAGACCCACCTGGTCTTGTATATATATTGTATTGAGTGTGATGTATTGGTTTACTTAGTGTTACTGTGATTCTTTGCTATAGTCTGTGTTACAAAGGCATTGTAATAAATGTGTCTATATTTTTAATATAACACCTATCTGAAGTAATTTGTAAGTGTCCTTGCTCTGTGTGCTCATTGAGGTCCTTCAGTCACCCTCACCCCTCCTGAGACTTAGTCTTGACCGCCTGCCATAGCTACCCTGATTGGTCTGGCTTGTCCAGAGCTTACCCTGTTCCAAGAAACTAGGTTGGCCTTCTGAACCTCTGCCCCTCCTGGACAGAGTTCAGAAATCCTTCTTAGCACACGTTCATACCTTCTCATGACGACAAGAATTGGACCTTAACAGAGGCCATAGAGATGCTGACAAAGCTACATGTCCAGATGATAGACGAAGTGGAAGACATTGCTGATAATAGCTGGCTTGGAGCGCTCTTTTCTTGGGTTCCACAATGGATGGCAGACATGTTCAAGTTTCTTGGGGCCCTGATCGTGTTGGTGTTACTTGGATTATGTGTGATTAGGTAATAATCTCACAATGCAAGAAGACTGCAAAGAAAACTGTAGGGATGAAAATCCTGATAAATATCAAATCAGGATGGCAGGCCAGAGATCTGACAGATAAAGAAATCAGAGACTTTGTGAAGGCCAGTATCCATGCACCTGAGGGAATGAAGTTATTACATCCATTGAACCATAAGAAGTACGTGGGAAAATTGATCTATTGCAGTCAAGTGGACAGTGCATGCCCATAACATGGAACAAGGGTGAGCATGTGAAATCAAGTGGATGCCTGAAAGGAGTAATAAAGATATGGATACCAAAAAAGCATGTTTTCAGACAAGGATGTCTAGATGTGAAGGATGATGGGAGAGTGGTCGATGAATCGCCCAGAGGAGGGGGTGCGGGGGGGGGGGGGAGTGTAGAGAAGGAGACCAGTACCCCCACCTCAGCCAGCTTGCCCATATTGCCTATATGTTGTGAACCAGAAAATTAGACACTTGCAGTACCAGTGAAAAATACCAATATCGAGGAGACTGCTGGAAGTAAGGGTTCCCATTGAGAAAGCCATACCTACATACACAACAGTATGATGGCCATTTGAATGAAATCCCGGAAGAAGCACGACCAATGAATGCATGAAAGAGAAGAATGGTCACGTCACACGAAGACAGTGTGACGTACAACAGAAAAGATGCAGAGGCAAGAAAAGTGGAGATATCCTATAAGGCATCAAGAAAGTATCAAAGATAAGTGACATCTTGGGGTCAAGATGAAGAAACTTATTCTACAGAAACGATGAAGATATCAAGTCATTTTACACGTGTACATATGCAAAGAAACGCAAACAAACACAGTATTCTCGGGGCTAGCTAAGTAGTCAATAGATTGCGGCAAGCGCCAACGTATACATATAGGAAAAAGCAAAGAATGGATGTTTCCACTATGTATTATAGCAGAGCTGGACAAGAAAAGGAAGGCCTTTCCAGTGTGTTGCAGTTGAAAAGGCAATTGAATTACAGAAGCAGATCTCATAAAGGGGAGGCTGGATGAGCCCCAAGAAGCTAATGCCTTATCGGACTTGGATGATCACGAAGTAGTTCCAAATCATGTAAAAGAACGAAACTCCTGTTCAGAAGGCATGGACAAAAACAAAGAAGACATGAGAGGTCTATTAAAAAATAGTATTTTAAATGCAACAGAGCTCAAATTTGTCGTCTTCAGTCACATGAAAGGATGAAATTGGACAAACATAACAAACCACACCTACGCATGAAGGCAGAGCGTGCCTTCACTCCCTCGAATTCTCCAGAGCAAAGAACATTTCCAAGGCCAAGTGCAAAGCCTTAAATGACAGCAGACCACTGAGGTGATGATCGATGATATGCTAATTGGTGGGAAGTAATGGTTATGACCAGCTCACCAGCACCTGGAAGTCCAGCCTGCGTGCTGCTAACGTAGGTGGAAAAGTACTGACTGATGTAAGAGTGCCAACCAATTGTAGAGGGCTGCATAATTAAGGGCCCTATAGTTTGTGTAACCAATGGGACGTTGAGTATTTAGTGATATTTAAAAGTGACCTGCTTGAGGGCAGGGTTTAACTGCCCCACCTGATGTTAAGGAGCCTATCACTTTCTTAGACTAATATGGAACGTATACTTAGATGTTCCTTTAGAAAATCACAATTGCCACTAGGTTTTTTGTAGTTTGCCACGTAGGATGACGTTAGTAAATATATAGGTTAACATCAATGACGATTTCTTAATATAAATGCAGTGTTTTTTCTTAAGGAAACTGAGAAACCATGCGGTGAAATGTCTGTAGATGTCCGTTGCACTCCCTGTTTTAGATAATTGATATTAAAACAGTTAACCTTTTTGCCAACTACTAGAGTCGTTTCAATTATTGATGTTTTGAGTAACTTCTGCATCCCCATTCATCTCACAGTACTGCTACCTTGTCTTAAAGTTCTAGGGCGACGCCTCCAGTTCACGTTTCTTTCCTAGCTCCATGACATGCTGTTCGGGATATTTGTTTGCATGTATGAGGTAATGAGTGCCCAGAGTATGGGATGTCGTGTGAGTGTGCTGCTTTTTCTATTTTGCCAAACTCTGAAGCCTGAAAAGTAGATCCATGCAGGCTTGACATGTGGATAACCTTGCACTAGACCTGCAGATGAACTGGTCTGCTGTTAAATCTCAGTTACCAGTTTACTGGTACCCACTACAGAGTGTAATTTGCTTCTGACCTGGAGAACATTCAGACATGTAATTGCTTATTTTATTATAGCCGGTAAAATAGCTCAGTGGGCTAGGCGCTCGCTGCTGCAATGTGTGTGCGTGAGCTGCTGGTTACAGGTTTGCATCCTGGCAAGGCCAACTCAATCTTTCATCCATCTGAGGTCGATAAATGAGTACCAATGCAGGCTGGGTGATATTGTATGTATATCTGTTCTATATGAAGCGCTTAAGCTTAAGTGCTATATAATAACACATCTATATCATTTGGTCTTGGATGTCTGCTAGCATTCACAGTAATTTGGGCCTATACACACACTGATATTAACGATACATATGGTGGTCCATTCTTGTATGAAATGTATATCACATTGGTGAAATTGTAACCATATTTTTCATAGTGTACTTAGGAACACTGCTATGTGATGCCCCTTCCTGTTTTGTCAATTGGTAAAAGGTCATGTTTCATTGCTTCTCGTGATGTCACTTTGGGGTGGGGTTGTTAGGCAGAAACCTGTGCAGTTCCCTCTGGGACCACTGCAAAAGATTTAAGACTTCAGGTGTTTGGCAGTAAACCCACTTGGTAGCAGTCTGTACCACACAGATTCACTTGGTAGCTGTGGCTGAGCAGTCAGACTTCCCTCAAGAAGAGTTAGGCAGTATACAGAGTATTCACGGCAGTATACAGAGTATTCACAATAGGTCAGAAGAATACAGTAGAACAAGTAAACACTGACCAGAGCTTGGTGTAAAAGAGATATAATTATTTATTTAAAACCACATCTAGTAAAACACACGGGCACTAAGGTTAAGCAGTTAAGAAACACGGTCACTAAAAGATATACACTCCCTTAAAAGAATATTAGACAAGTCTTAAGTAAAGCCCCACTTATTTTCAGACGGCGGTGAGCGCTTAACGCAGATGGCACTCTATTAATTCGTTTTAAAAAGGGAGAGAAGAGCAGAGTATAGTTTGAAACAGATCCCAACACTTTCACAAGAACACAACAAGAGAGGAAGGCAAAGTAAAACCGTGAAGTTAGAGTTCAGAAGGCCGGATCCACTTTAAGAGGATCAGAACGAAATGTGTCCAAGGTCACACGGTTGCAGTGCACAAAAGTCTTGAAAAGGTTCAGAAAGAGTTGGACCAAAGAAAGGGACCAGTTAGAGGGTCAAAGCGGCCAGCCCAGTCCAGAAGGTTAAGGGATTATTATTACCTTGTAGCAATCTTTAGAAAGGGAGGCCTGGCGGTACCTTAAAGTGGTAAGAATACTCCAGCGGGGGCAGTTGTTCCTGGCAGCGGATGCAAGTCGGTGCTTCGTCCGGGGGAAGAGAGGATCTCGTTGGGGAGGAAGACAGGAGTCCGTTGCACTACCAGGGAAGAAACCAGCCGCGGAGTTCTCAGGTAAAAGGAGCGGTCCTTTTATTCGCGGTCCAGTGGTAAGTGGCTATCCGGTTGCCGGGGTGCTTGGCACGGGCAATTCGACCACAAGACGTCCTGGGATGCGAGGAAAAGAAGGTAAACTGGTTGTGCCCACCAGTCAGGGGAAGAAGCCTCTCCAGCCGGGAGATCTTCTCTGTCGTCGAGGAGTAGTGAGTCGGTTCCGCAGGGCTCCGCCGGTGGTGTCATCGTGGTAGGTTGGCTCAGCTTCTCCCTCGTCGGATTCTCAGGTCCTGTGGCGACTTCTGAAGTTCCAGTCCCCAAAGCCCTGCTTTTATGCAGCACACCCCCATTCACTCAGCCTAGCTGTCAATCAAACATGCTAAGTGGTGAGCTGGCCGGCTCACCACTTGGGCCAATCACACAAGAGTGCGACTTGAGTTACCAAGGTAACTCAGTCCAGGGTGCCTAAACCCCCTCCCACACCCCCTGTGGTACCCAGACAGAGTGGCACCACTTTTGGAGGCTTCTGTGGAGAATCCTGCCAAAACGTGGAACACAGGGCTCGACTTGGGTTGGAGTCACAGGAGAGAACACAAACGCCATTTTAGAATCAAGTCCTGGCAAAAAATACCAACCGGCGAATTAATATTAATTAAATAAACCGGCGGTATGTTCGAGGCTATGAGAATTAAATAATTAAAGTTGGTAGCCTCGAACAATGGGAAATTCCCATAGGGATATATTCGCGGTCGAATATAAAAAGTAGTATCCACTGCCACCAGCCAAAACTCAATCAGGGGGGACGGAGATGTGCCCCCTCGACTAACAGACCCCGGGGCAATCGAATTTCCCCGACCAGTACGTCCACAATATGATGGTTTGTACCGGTTTCTGTTAATAATTTGGGACTAGTAAAGCCAATGGTGACTTTACATGCCCTGGGAGACAGTAGTCAGTCCCCGGGTATGGAGTCTATGGTGGGGTGTCACTATGACACCCCTGTGTCACTGCACGGAGGGTGCTGTGTAACACACATGAGACCCTATGGAGTAAAGGACCCCATAGCCCATAAAACACATTAACAGTCAAAGGAACACCATAAATCATGTCCAAGAGTGGGAGAAAAAGAGTCTCACTCTTGGCAGGAGAAAAAAACGAACTCCAGAAATCCAGCAAAGCTGCTGGGGGACTCACTAGGTTAGGAAATTCAGCCTAAAGAGAGAATTCTCCCTAACAGGGGTCAAATTACATCACTGCCTGTGATGTCATCAGAGGTCAAGGTCGTGTGATGTAATTTCTGCTACCCCTGGCATTTGGGTGAAACAACTTCCCTGAGCCTCTCTGCGTTTCTTGTCTGCCTGCAACCAACAACAACCTATAATTGCTTTGAGACACACTTCTTTCCCCTACTACTGTCTTTGGCAGTGTAGGTTGTTTAAACTTTAAAGAATATTTGAGTAGCAAGTCGCCCTTTCCCAACCTTGCCTTTATTCCTCTGCCTACTGTTGGACAGAATAATTGCCCAGAAGCTTTAGTGCCACACAGATAATGCTTGCCCAATTGTATCTTACGCAATGTTGAAGTTCTTTTTGGCTCACAGTATTGCTTACACTGTCCTCTAGCTTTTGGAAAGGCTGGTTTCAGTCTCAGGTGGAGAATGCGTGGTTTGCTCTTGGCTTGGGCAATTTAACAAGGTTTCAACAATTGACATCTCTTTGCAAGCAATTGTCTGCATTACTAAAGATTCAGTGGTCACTCTTCCTCTTTAGGCACATGCAACCACTTTTTCATAGGTTTTACAAAGTTTAAAGATTAACAATTGCTTTTCGTAGCATTTGGTCTTCATACAAATAAGAGAAAATGCCGATCACACACGAGTGCTGCATTTCAAGTGTCCCATTTTTAAAGACTCAAGAAACAACTTTGTCTCGTTGCTACTCTTATGCAAGTGATTATTAAGCTGGATACTGTTGCCGGTAGTGCTCGTGCAAAGAATCTGTATTCCTTTCTCAACGTGTTGCACAACTTCTACGACTTCTGGTTTCACTTGGGAACCACACCCTTTCTCGCTGAAGGCGTCTTCGGTCCGGCCACTCAACTAAGGAGCCTATCTCGCTACTGAGACCCACAGCTTCACGACAGCTGCTCACCATGGTCTCCCCCACGCTTCTTGTTGCGCAATCTCTGCAATTAGGCTCACATGGGGAAAGGCAGCCTTCCTGTACGTCTTCTGCTGCGCAGCCTCTGTGCAGCAGAGTTTGGAACGGGACCCTCACAGGATAAGCACGTGAAATCTGCTGCATCAGAATCCCAGCCTCCCTTTGGTTCTCCCACTTCTGCCTGAATTGCCAACACTGTTCCTTCTTCTTTCTGCTTCTGCTACTACTACATATACTCCGGCCACAGTTCCAGAACCTTCTAATTGCCTGCACCTGAGGGGGCCTTTTAAGCTGTGGGCTATCAGGCTTAATTGCCTGACTACTACTACCGCATGACTCTTCAGCCCTCTTCCTCGTCCCAGTACTTATAGTATTATTTGTAATCCCCAACAGCAAAATAATTTATTTTTAGTAACTTCTTGGTTTTAAGGGTAGAATTATTTTCATTAGTTATTTAAGGATGTACCATTAGAGTTCATTGTTACAAGACACTTTATTTAAGTCAATATTTCTAAATTCCTTTCTATTATATCTTTTGGGAGTAAGGAGGATTTTTATCTTGAAGTACCTTGACGGGTCTTTCTATTAAGGTTTGTTCAGGTTTTATACACTTGTGCCCAGAGCGACAGATCTTATATGTGGTTCAGATGCATCATAATGACAAGCCATTACCTGTTTTGGCAACTCTAAAAGTTTCTCTCTTTTAGAGGACAAATAACGTGTCCCACGGGATCTCCTCACCACCCTGGGCGTTGTCTTCTCCCAGGTGATCCTCCCGCAGTACACCGCCCCCAAGGTCAGGATCAAGAAGCGTCAGCCTTTCCCTGGCCACCTGGGAGGAAACTTTAGCAAGGGTTTTAGTGAAGGATCTGTGGGATTCATCAATATATATATTTCTGAGGCTTGTGGAATCTGCTTAGATCACATGCTGTGCATAGGCCGACATCTAGTGGAAGCTGCGGAGTATTAGTTTGTTTTTCGAAACTCGAAAATGGGCGTCGACACAGGGCGTGTCAGTAATACTATCCCTAGTGTGACGTCCACTGTACCCATGATCCCTCACGCGTCTAGGACCCTCAGATTGTTTTTTTCCGCCATGCTGGTCGGAAGCACTGAGCGGAGTTCCCTTACTTAGTCAGATTTTGCAAATATTGTTCTATATTTCCCCGTTTATTCCACCTATACGTTGAGTCTCCGAACATCGACACTCGACGCCGGATCGGAGAAAATTCAACCGTCGGACTACAGCGACGGATTTGGGCTTCGGAAGGCCTCTGGCCTCGGCCCGGGACTCGGAAGTCCTCTGGACTCGGCCCTGCAAGTAGGGAGAGTGGGGGGTGGCACATATCCTACACTCTGATTAATATAGGTACATTACTTATGTTCCTACACTCTCAGCCCGCTGCCACAGGGTGCTTATGGAGGGTACCCCTTTTCAATTTTGCCCCAAGTGCAACCGCAAGTATCCTTGGGTTGACAGACACGCCACGTGTAATCTCTGCTTGCCGAGGGACCACCCCGAGGCGAATTGCAGAGCGTGCAGTCGGTTTAAACCGAAGACCCTTAAGGACCATTCGACAAAGCGTTATGCCCACCACGCCAGGCGACAAGAGGCCATGGCCGCGGAGGGTGCCTTCAGCGATGGCAGCGACGCCGTACTTTCGGATGGCGAGGGCAATGTGGCGTCGATGGACAGCCAAGCGCAAGTCCCCGACCTCGGAAGGTTGTCTGGCAGGGCAGCTATGGGGAAGACCCCCGGCGACACGAGCGTTACCCACACCACTTCCAGCAAACAAAGGTCCAACCGAGACTCGACACGCACGTCGAGTTCTCGGAAAGAGGCACGTAGAGAACGGTCCACCGAGTCAGTGTCCTCTGGGCGTTCACGTTAGAGATCGCCTCATGACACCAGGCAACCCTCCACTGTTGCTAAGAGTGCCTCGCTCCCCTTAGTCACTGAGGACGATGCCAACCTCTACCCCCAGGCCGCACTCCAGGAGTCGGCGTCTACAGGCAGCGCAAAGGCTGCTACCGAATCCCTTACACTCTCCAGAGACAGGGACTCTACCCCCGAATTTCGGCACCAGGCATCGAAAAGCTCTGATAGGGCCCAAAAATCGGGGAAACACTCTTCCACCTCTGGGGAGGGGGGAAAACAACGAAGTAAGCAGTCCCAGCCTACTTCCACTCCTAAACTACATTCTACTCCACCTAAACAGACACACAATTCTCAGTCTCTTGTCCCTAAGGCCCCTATTCAGGCCAGTAGGTCTAGTCAGGATACAACAGGGAAAAGCACTCCAGGAAAGAGTTATTCCCAGTTCAAGGGAATGGTCCAGTGATGACATAGACAGAGTAATGTCAAGGATGTCATCATTGGCAGATTTCTACGCCAAAAACCCGGAACACTTTCTCTCTTATACCCCAGAAGGGTCAACTCCCTCAGGCTCTAAGGATCCAATACCCCCAAGTAAGAAGTCCCGGGGTGAAGCACCAACTCAGTCTTCAGACCCCTTCTATACACATCCCTATTCTCAATATCAGGAAGATCCATCCTTTGGTGAGGATCCAGACGTGGGCATGTTCGAAGAACAAACTGGGACAGGCGATTATGGGGATGATGAGGACCAAGAGGAGGAGGAGGAGGAGGACGACGACCCAGATACATACAGGGTAGATTCCCCGGTAGAGAAAGAGCCCGCGGTTACCGACTCCTCTGTCGACAACCAGCCTCTCCTGAATGAGGTCCTGTCCAGAGCGGCACAGCACTTCCACATTGACACCCAAGGTGCCCAGGAAGAGAGGGACTTTGCAGAGGAATTGGTGGGAGAAAAGAACTGTTGCACAGGCCATCCCTATCCTTAAGTCAATACAAAGGAGGATAGACCCTTCCCTTGTTAACCCCAATCTCACTAGGGCAGTAAACCCCAGAATTGAAAAGCTTTTCAGGGCAGCCCAATCTGACCCACTGTACATAAGGGGACATCTCAAACCGGACTCCCTGGTTGTTACAAACACCCGTAAGAGGGCGGGAACACCCTTGTCCTCGTCCGAAGCTCCCCCCGACAAGGAGAGCAAGAAGATTTAGGGCTTGGGCAGGAAAGTAGCCTCCACGTCCTCCTACCAGGCAAGAATTGCCAACTCCACCACCCTGCTGGCTAGTTACAACTGCCACCAGTGGGAAGAAGTCGCGGCTCTCATAGACTCCGCCCCAGAACCCTTAAAAAGCCAATTGGCACAAGTTTCGGCAGAGGGGAGAGCCGTGTCAGGTTGCATTTTAAAATCAACCTTTGATGCCGCGGATAACGCCGGCAGATTAATTTCTGAAAGCATGGTCATCAAGAGGCATGCTTGGCTACGGCAGTCTGGTTTCAAGGCCCAGACCCAAGCATCATTGATAGATAAGCTGGTGGGGCCGGATCTATTGTTTGGAAAGGCAGTCGAGGATGGGCTGAGGAATGCCAAGGACGAGTACGAGACACTCAAGTCCCTAGAGCAACTAACCAACAAACCCTCTAACCAGAGAGGGAATGGCAATTGTCGTCGGCCTCGCGGACAAAACTCCCAAAGAGGCTCAAACTATTCCCAAGGCCAGGGTACTACATGGAACACTAACCAGCAGTCTACCCAGAGTTATGGCAGGGGTAACAAAAGAGGTCGGGGTAGAGGCAGTCCCACTAAAGGAGGGGGTATGCCTCCACCAAAACAGTGACGCTCCGTTCAGGGTCCCTTCTCACGCATCCCCAGTAGGGGGACGCATTTCCATCTTCACCCAAGCTTGGGAAGGGATCACATCAGACAGATGAGTGCTGTCCACAGTGTCCGCAGGATATTGCATAGAACTCCTAGAGCGTCCCCGAAACCACCCTCCACGACAGAGAATACACTCCTTAGACCACCAGAAGATCCTACTCGAAGAGATCGAAAATCTTCTCGCAAAGGACGCGATAGAACTCGTCCCGGGACACCAGGTAAACAAGGGTATTTATTCAACTTACTTCCTTGTGCCAAAAAAAGATTTGACAATGCGCCCAGTATTGGACTTACGGCCTGCAAGCAAGTATGTCAAGCCCCAAAAATTTCGCATGACTACTCTCCAAGAGGTAATTCCCCTGCTAAAAAAGGGGGATTGCATGGCAACATTGGATATGAAAGATGCCTATTTTCATATTTCCATGTTCCCAGTGCACAGAAAATATCTGCGCTTCAAGGTGGACAGTCGGCACTACCAGTTCAAGGTACAAGATAGTCTCGGCTCCAAGGGTATTCACCAAGGTACTGGCGGTGGCGGCGGCACACCTACGCAGGGAGGCAATCCCAGTCTACCCTTATCTGGACGACTGGCTCATCACGGGGGAGACCCCAGTAATTTGCAGGACAAACATTCAAAGAACTATCGACCTCGTCTTCGAATTGGGCTTCTCCATAAACGAGAAAAGATCAAGTCTGGTGCCCAGCACCTCCAAGCAGTTCCTAGGAGCTGTTCTAAATACAAGAGGGGTTGGCTTTTCCTTCAGAGGAAAGAATTCGGAATATACTACTGCAAATTCCACAATATCAAACCGGTCGTCAGATAACAGTACGCAAAGCAATGCGTTTGCTGGGCATGATGGCGTCATGTATTTACCTGGTCCCCCATGCGCGCCTGCGCATGCGTCCCATGCAAGAATGGTTGGCGAAACTGTGGTCTCAGGCAAGTGGTCAGTGGTACGATCTAGTGGTCGTTTCGCCAACACTTGTACAAAGCCTCCACTGCTGGACAAGAGACAATCTATCCAAGAGGAAGCCCTTTTACGATCCCGAGATACAGGCGGTAGTCACGACGGACGCATGCCTGACAGGATGGGGAACTCACCATCTCCACCACACAGCTCAGGGTCTCTGGTCTCACACAGTGGCCAAGAATCACATCAACCTGCTAGAGCTTCTGGCAGTTTTCAGAGCACTTCAAGCGTTCGAGCCCCACCTACTGAACCTGTCGGTGCAGATCCGGATGGACAGCACGACAGCCATGTTCTACCTGAACAAGCAAGGAGGGACTTGTTCGCCAAATCTGTCCAGACTTGCCCAGAACATTTGGATATGGGCACTCAGACGGAACATATTTCTGTCATCTCAACATGTTCCAGGGGATCTCAATTCTCTAGCGGACGCTTTGAGCAGAGATCCCCTTCCGGGGGAACACGAATGGTGTCTACACAGAGAAATCGTAGAAGATCTCTTCTCTCAGTGGGGTTTCCCCACTATAGACCTATTCGCCACAAGCGAAAACACAGTGCCCAGGATTCGCATCCAGGTTTCCCCAAACAGACTCCCTGGGGAACGCCCTGTGGATGAACTGGTCAGGGATGTTTGCGTACGCTTTTCCACCAACTCCTCTCATCAGGAAGGTGGTGAACAAGATAAACAGAGAGTCGATGACGCTTGTCCTAGTTGCTCCCATGTGGGCGAGACAACCGTGGTTTCCACACCTACGCAGACTTTCGGTGTGCGATCCCATCAAACTCCAGGGCTGGTACAATCTTTTGTCCCAGCACCAAGGTCAGAAGGTGCATCCTCTACCCAACTCCATGAACCTAGCAACATGGCTCCTGAGGTCATAGTTTGGACATCTCAATCTACCACAGAGGTGTATGGACATCCTAAAAGAGTCTAGGAAACCGAACACGAGGCATTGCTACTTCGACAAATGGAAGAGATTCGTTATCTGGTGCCAGAATAAACAAATCAACCCAGTTGATTGCACTCCTTCCACAATCGTGACATACATGCTCCACCTGCTGGACGCAGGGTTGGTTTTCAACTCACTAAAGGTACACCTGGCAGCACTGTCAGCGTACACCACCTCACATAGCAAGGTGTCGTGGTGGAAGGTACCCGTGGTTAAAGCCTTCATGGAGGGAGTAAAGAGACTTCATCCTCCTATATCTAACCCACCACCAGGATGGGACCTGAACGTGGTGCTATCTAAACTCATGGGCCCCCCATTCGAGCCCATGCATAAAACAAGTCTCAAACACCTGACCTATAAGACTGCCTTCTTAGTAGCCATTACATCCATAAGAAGGGTCAGTGAAATTCGGGCTCTGTCAGAGCAGGATCCTTTCTTTACTATTCATAACGATAAGCTGGTTTTACGGACACACCCTAGGTTCTCACCTAAGTTTATTTCTAAATTCCACGTAAACCAGTCTATCGAGCTTCCGGCTTTCTTCCAAAACCCATACAGCTCGGCTGAGGTTAAACTACACACCCTAGATGTGCGTAGGGCGGTCCTTTACTACGTAAACAAGACCAGACCGCTTAGGAGAACAGATCAACTGTTTGTCTCCGTAGCCACAGGCAAAGAGGAAGATTGCGTCTCTAAGGGTGCCATCTCCAAGTGGATTGTCAACTGTATCCAGTTGTGTTACTCTCTTTCTGACAAGACTTTGCCTTTTACGCCCAGAGCCCACTCGACAAGAGGCATTGGGGCCACTCTCGCTTTCATTGCAAATGTTCCCCTTGACACCATTTGCAAAGCAGCTACTTGGAGCTCTATTCACACTTTTTTACTCAGCACTACTGCATTAACACCCATTCCAAGACAGATACTCAAGTGGGACAAGCGGTTCTAAGTCATTTATTTGCTCATGACCCTTCTCAAATCCCACCTCCTAACACTGCTCGCTAATTTATGCACAGCATGTGATCTAAGCAGATTCCACAAGCCTCAGAAGGGATACATTACTCACCGTAATCGTATTTCTGATGCTTGTATCTGCTTAGATTCACATGCGACCCACCCTTCCTCCCCTCTGAGAGAAGGCGCATGGATGCTTGTAGTCTTATCTTATCTATCTTCTATCTGCTTGGATCATCTGTACTCGCGCTACTCCTCATGCTACCTCATGTCAGGAAAAATACAATCTGAGGGTCCTAGACGCGTGAGGGATCATGGGTACAGTGGACGTCACACTAGGGATAGTATTACTGGCACGCCTTGTGTCAACGCCCATTTTCGAGTTCCGAAAAACAAACTGTAATACTCCGCAGCTTCCACTAGATGTCGACCTATGCACAGCATGTGAATCTAAGCAGATACAAGCATCAGAAATACGATTACGGTGAGTAATGTATTATATATATATATATGTATATATATATGTATATATATATATATATATATATATATATATATATATATATATATATATATATATATATATATATATATATATATATATATATATATATATATATATACCAGACCGCTTAACAAGCTAGACAAGGGCAGTATATATATATATATATATATATACTGCCCTTGTCTAGCTGCCTTCAATTCATATTCGCCATGGAGAGTAAACCTTTTAAATTCTGTCAGAGTTGTAACAGAAAATAACTATGGAAGGACACCTATCGAGTGTGCAACAACTGCGTCCCTCAGACCACTCAGAGGAGCGTTGTGCAAATTATTTAGACCCAAAACCCCAAAAGAAAGGCGCACCAAATGGTGGACGGCCCATGCTATGATGGTTGAATCTGAAACCCCTACTGACACCTTTGAGTCGGGCGTAGAAGGACAAGGGCAGCGACGGCCCTGTTTTGGAAGCCGAGGATGTTTCAAGGGAATCTTCTGGCTCCTGCACATCAGTCTCTAGCCCGAAAATCTGTCACAGCGTGCTGCTATGTGGGAAACCACTGGCGACAGACGCGCAACAACCCAGAGCCCTTCTTCACCACCGCTATGAAAAGGGTGGGTGTTGCACTGTCTAGTGCTGAAGCACCTCCCAATAAAGAGCCAAACGATTGTATAGCCTGGGGGAAAAAGTAACCACCTCTGGGGCTTATTTGACACGCATTGTAAACACCACTCTGCTTGCAAGCTATAATAATATGCAGTGGGACGAAATACAAAAATAGGATTCTGTACCAAAACTAGTTGGGCCCCACCTACTCAAGATCTCAACGGAGGGCAACCAAGTAGCACAAAATATCCTAAACACTTTAGATTCAGCGGACACTTCTGGTAGAGTAATATCTGAGGGCACCCTGCTCAAACGCCATTCATGGCTCCTGAATTCAGGATTCAAACCCGAGACTTGGGCAACTTTGATAAATATGCCTTTTGAAGATGTTGTCCTCTTTGGGTAGTGTGAGATAGGCATGGTATAGAGAAGTGTTTGTGCTCATCGCTCTTAGCCCTAAATTTGTTAATGAACTTCAGTGTAGTACATGGTAACAAAATCCAAATTATTGATGACAGAGTTTATAATGTCCTTAAACTGTCGATTTATTCTCTTCATTACTGTTGTGTGCGGTTCTTGTACAATAACTCGTGTGGGGGTCCATTAGCGATTTTCTATAGCACCCTGGAGTGTCAAGGTGTCTGGTCCCTATTTTAATGTAGTCCAATGTGTTTAGGATTCCAACATTGCCTCCCTTGTCTGCTTCTTTTATTACTATATTTGTGTCTTTTGAAAGTGCTGTTAACGCTAATGATTCCTGGGGGTTCAAATTGGTGTTTATAATTTTTCTTTGGTACTTTCCTGTCTAAATGGTGGTGAATGTCCCTAATCACTGCTCTATGGAAGGTGTCAATAACATTTTCAGATGCCAATTGTGGTGTGAATTTGGATTTGGTTTTTAATTCTGTGATTTTTAGATTGCTGGGTTGTATACCTAGATCGTTGCATAGTGCCTGTTGTCGCATGTGTTCTTCCTGTTCTAGAGACATAAGAAGGTGGGTGCTCTCAATGTCTGTGATTGTTAAATTGCTTATTGGTGGTAGTTCTTCTCTCTGTGAGCAAGTTCTTACTTGAGTTGCTGGCTCAAGTAATAACTTGGCTGGCCCATTCTAGCAAGTAATGGCTGGCCCATTCTAGCAAGTAATGGCTGGCCCATTCACATCCAAATCCACGTCCAAGCGTAGTTGGACACAACTCAAACCTGATTTTTCTTTCACATATGGTATCAAGAGAGATGCAGTCTCTAAGGCAACAGTTAAAAAACCTTTATTGAAGAATTTTGTTGGGTTGGTGTAATGCCTAACTGGCACTAACTCGAAGGGGGTTGTTACCTCAACTAATGTTTCTAAGTGCCGACAATGTCTGTAAGTCTAACACCAAACTCCGTCTGTGTCAACCTAGGTTTGCCCTCACTCTTAGACAAAATGTGTTCTGGGGTCTAAAACCTTTAATTCAATTTTTCGGGGTTTGGAAAAACTTCTTCTTTGTCCTATAGCTACGATGGGAGTAGTCTCTACCATCTAATAAATAAAACAGTCCTAGTTGAGTCCGTCAAATCAAAATGGCTTATACTAACAAAACCTAATGTCTGCCCTATCTCTCATACAAAGTGTGTAAAGGGGAATATATATATATACGCAAAAGAAAATCAGTGTTAAGAGTATAAAGCATAAATGTGGCGGAGTCAGCTCTCCTCCCCATGCTAGACAGCACAGAGTAAGGCGGTTCCCGTAGACAGGATGACACCCTCAGGTTCTCAAAACAAAGGCAGTTCGAAACACGGACCGAGGCCCGCTTGGGCTTCCACGTTAGTCTCTCGTTCCAGCTTTCAAAACACAGTTCAACATGAAGTTCACACAGGTCTCCCTCTGTCAGGCTCGGACCTTCTCCTGATTTCGAAGACTTCCGAATGTGCAAGGCTTTTACTATAGACCTCTACAGGACCACTTCGACTTTCCCTTCAGCTCACACTCTTGTGTTATTTGCCCCAGTGTCTCTTGGTCTGGGTAGTTCGATATCGTAAGCACAAAAGTTCAACATTCACCTTTTTACTTCCACCCTTTTGCTGGGGTTAATTTTGATCACTTTGCTTTTTATAGTTCATTCACTTTGTTGCTTCATAATAACATGTAACATTTCACTGCGACTTTTGAGTGGGCTGCTTCCTTTTGCCGGACCACTCCGCTACTCAGTATCGCTGGTTTCACAGCTATCAGTAATTCAACGTTCACCAGAGGTCTGCCTTCCTTCGCGTCCCATCCACACGTGTGCAGCCTTCAATTGTGCGATATACTGTTGCAACTTCAATCTTTCCTTAACACACGTCGTTCATGTCGCTCACCAACTCACCGGCTGTGTGCATTCCTTTCTTGTCTTTGCAGTTTTAGTTAACGAGTCAAGGTTAATACCTCAGACTTGACCTCCCCTCCCCAACTATGTCATTCACCCGGGAGGGTCACTGATGTCCTTGAAACACAATGCAGTCTTCTTGTCTTGGATTTGTCCTTCTCCACGTGTCTTCCACAACCTTTTGGAGGCAACTACCTCCTGCAGGGAACTCCTGGGTTTCTTTACCCTTTGCTCTCGTCCCTCTGTCTGTCACTCTGCTCCAGTAGGTTCCCGTTCACCCGAAATTTCTGCTCTTGCTAGTGTTCCACCTTGCTCAGAGTGTGTCCCTATGTTCCGCCTTTTATCTGTGTGGAGAGAGCGAATTGGTACCAGATGCATGTACTAAAAGTTAAATGCCTGACTTTGCCTAAACCGATTTAGCGTGTCATGTCCAATGAGATATGTATGGGTTAGCCTGTTTATTATGTAGCCCTCTTCCTCGGCTCAGTGTTTGTGTGGTGGGGGGGGGGGCTGGGACATTGGAGAATCCTATAACATAGGATGGGTCATGAGTACGTGAAAGGGGCAGAATATCGCGTCTCCCCATTGGTTGCCTCACCCCCACTCGCTGAATACCTCTCACCCAGGTGATCCTCCAGCACTGGTCCATCCCCAGGGTCTGGATCCAAAGGCAATGGCCGTGCCTTGGCCCCCTGAGAGAGTGATCGATCCCCGGTTACTAGTAGTTGAAACACCTTTTGGTTTCTCACACCATCAAGGGCATAGTGTCGGTACTAAAAAAATTGTGGTTTCCAGTATACTGGGTGATGCCTTCCCGGTTTGTTTTAACCACAATAATGTTGTAGGAATATTTTCTGAGATCCCAAGTTTGTGGTCCTTGTCCTTGGCTGACATTGAGAGAGTGGAATTTCCCGACCGAGGGAAATCGGAGCATTGCATACTTTATTTTGGCTCCAGACTGGTGAAAGACTTGGTCCATGCAGAACGTGAAAACTTAAATTGCCTTGGGTTTAAAATTAACCAGTGGAGTATGTGTGCTGTATACAATGAGGAGTTGTTATGCAGGGGTAACTTAACAATATCTTCTTTTTCTGATGGAAGAAGATTCACTAAACGGAATGAATGCCAGGACAAATGTTATGATTCAAGGGTAAACTGTCCAGAGGTTGCATCTTCCTCGTGGTATTGGAGTGGATGGTGATGACCTTGGTGTTAGTGACCCTGTCTGCAATTGGGAAGATTTAAAGCTATTATCATGGAACACCCAGGGGAACACCCATCTGTTGTCCAATGATGACATATGTTCATTTCTGGGAGGGTTTAACTGTTTATACACTTACGTCCGGAGAAGGAACCTTTTTCACCAGAAAAAACCTTCTTCCCCTTTAAAATTAGAGGTGCGCCGGGGTGTTAGGAAAGATTTCATAATTTTAGGTAATTTTCCTTCCATGTGGCAACCCCAAACTTTTTGCTGTTGTTTTACACCCTGATCTAGACTTTGCCGGAGAAGCGCAGCCTTCCGCCGCACTCCTCTGGGCTTTCGCTCAATTCTTCTGGGGAAACTGACATGCCCTTAAGACAGTCAGTACTGGGAGACTTTGTTTCCCTTAGTCCTTTCCTCATGTTGCAGCTTTTGAGCAACATGAAACAAGAGTGCACCGTAACTTACATTACCGTGCTCTTGGGTCTCTAGCCATTCCAATGGCCCTAGAAACACTCGCTGGACTGAAATGTGCAAGTGTGTCACGGATGGGACTGGTGGCAGCTATCGTTTCTTCGTGTTTTGAACCCATTTTTGCCATGTTAACCGTGCTTCCCAAGTTTGGCCCAAATGGGTGGCCTGGCCTCCAAAATGGCCATGCCTGTCCGCTGACCTTCTTGCCCCTTCACCTTCCCCCAGTTCGAGCCGACCCGGGGCAGTCCTTATTTGGTCATGCACTTTCCCGCGAAACACTACGCTTTTGCGTGCTTCTGCATGCCTCGTGTGTGCCTCCAGGATGTGGGCTGGGATGTCTGTTCCCAATACACATCCTGGGTGCCAGAGAGTCTAGAGTGTCTTGAATGCCTGGGACCACTGTGGTCTGTGATGGGTCAATGTATGGTGCGAGTGTTTTGTGAGCAGATCTCCTATTGGGTCCTCTCCGTTTTGGCGCGAAGGAAACTCTGGATAAGAGGAGGCTGGAAACGCCACTACCATGTCGATCTCCTGAGTTCTCACGAACGAAGGATAAGGAGCCAAGTATCCTGCAACTAAGAAGCAGAGTCGAGGAATTGCTGGTGACCCGCTGAAGGTTTGGCACCCTGCACTGCTGTCGTCCTGTGAGACCCCTCTGCCTCTGATCGAACGAGAAGGCCTGTACTGGCGCTTCGACCCTTTAGAATAGTGGGAACAACTATTCTCGGCACCTTCACCAAATCCTGTACGTAAGCCTTCGGAAGCGTCCCTGTGCCATCCAGTGGACTGACCAGCCTACACAGGAACCTTGCTCTGTCACTGCCGTCTGGTTTACTGCTAATCCCGTCTCCTCGGCACTCTCACACGATTCGTACACTTGGCATTCCCAGGTCTGAAGTGAGACGTGTGCTTTGGGACCGGAATACTTGCGGTTGCTGAGTTGCCTTGCTGTGGTAACAAACCTGTGCTTGTTCGCTGCATTTGGGGCACCCTCGACCCTGACTCCTGCTGTCGCGAAAACTACACTGCGTCGAGACATCCTGCTGATCGCATCTGAACCTGCCAGTACCGAAACGGAACCGGAGAAGCCTGGGTCTGCCTGCATCGGGGACCGGTGAGTAGTCAATACCCTAACCGGTCGCCCTCCCGCAGGAGCCTGTGGCTCTCCACTGCTGTCGTAAACAGCAACCCTTTTCCGCATTCGCGCCCTGCTTCTACCCACAAGTGGAGGCCGCACTTGAGTAGCGAGGAACTGTTCATCATCGTTTTGTTCACCTCTCTGAACTCCCTGATCTCCCTGAAGAGACTCTCCTTTGCCCGTTGGCACCCGCGTGTGCAGGTACTTTTGAGCACAGGGCTCAACTCTTCGTAGGGCTCGGACTTCAGACTAAACAAATGGTTTACTCCACAGCTAAGAGATTTACGCATTCTGAAAAGAAAAAGTGAAACCAGCTGGAGGCTCTGCCCATCAGTCGATAACAAAGCCAAACTATCCACACTTTCCTCACTTTACAAAAAAGAAGTTTGCCAGGCAAAACGTAACTCATATGATGACCGTATAGCTAAATCTAATTCCAGCATGAAAGAGCTTTTTTCCATTTTAACGGAACTCGAGTCTCCCATCGCCATTCAGGACACTTGTACTAAGGACAAACCTTGGTGCACGGATATCCAGCAAGCCCTAGCAAATAAAATTATTACACTCCAAAATAAAATCCAGCAAAAAAAAGGAAGTACTTAAAATTCAGGATTCGCCTAAAATGCCTCACATCAATAACCCACTGGCGCACAGCAATACCTTCCACTTCTCCAAAATGACTACCTTGGAAGTAGAAAAAGTTATCCTGTCGCTTAAACCATCAAACTGTAAAGGTGACATTTGCCCAGCACAGCTAACAAAAGACGCTGCCAGAGAATTATCTCCCTTTATCACCAAATTGATTAACGCCTCCTTCGCCTCAGGCACCATCCCTGCCAACCTTAAACAGTCCTGGGTACCCCCCCCCTCCTTAAAAAACTGACTTTAGATCCCCTCATCCCCACTAATTACCGCCCTATTACTACAGTACCGTTTCTTCTTAAGATTCTGGACAAAGCCGTATACAACCAAATTCAAAAGTACCTAGAATTACATAACCTATTAGGCGAAAGACAATCGGGCTTCCGTCCTCTACACGGAACAGAAACGGCCCTCATTGACTTAAAGTCTCAAATTGATGAGCTGAGAGACAAAGGGAGAACAGTACTCCTACTACCCCTGGACCTCTCAGCTGCCTTTGATTTGGTGGATCACAAAGTCCTCTGCAGTCACCTGGACTCCGCCGCCCGTTTCTCCTCGGAAGCCATTGGATGGATCAAGTCATTCTTGTGCGAGAGAACAATGAGTCTTCTCCCCCTCGGCAGCGGCAGATCCCACCCCTATCTCATGTGGTGTTCCCCAGGGCTCTTGTGTATCCCCAACTCTATACAATATCTTCACCAAGCCCCTGTTTGATGATCTGGACTATCTTGGTATCACCTACACTAATTATGCAGATGATACACAGATCCTCCTCCCGCTTTCTGGGAATCATGCTAAAGACACGGAATTGGTGAACAAGGTATACCTTATCATCCAGGCATGGATGGCCACTCACGGCCTCTGTCTAAACGATAAGACAGAGTTTATTATCCTGGGTACCCAAGCCAATATCAAAAAACTAGGTCAGGAATTCTCCTCATTCAACATAGACGGGAACATCATCCAAGTATCCAAGGATGTAAAAACCCTGGGATTCTATCTTGATTCTACACTATCACTTGACAAACAGCTAAAATCCCTTGCCTCCTCCACGGCCTACACATGCAAACTGCTAAGAGCCGGTAAACCATTCCTTTCCAATAAGAGTTGCCTAATCCTGGCCAGAGCCTTAATTCTCTCCAGAATTGATTATTGTAATGCTCTATATTCTGGAGCCAATAAAAAAATAACCCAAAGACTACAAACATTACAAAATAATGCCTTGAGAGCAGCACTAGGCATTAATAAAAGATCCCATATCTCTTCCGCCAGACGCCATTACAACTGGTTGACCACGGAGAACAAAATAAAACTCAAGATGCTATCCCTGACCCATAAAGCCCTTAATAACTCTGCCCCTAGTTACCTGACTAACAAATTCCACAGGAGAACATCTCTTAGACCAACCAGAGTTGTCAATTCTAATTGCTTGACAATACCAAACTTTAGACTCACTACTATTGGAGGAAATAGCTTCCTGGTAAAGGCTGCTAAAACCTGGCACTCACTACCACAAGACCTTAGAGCTGACCTGCCCTACCTTTGTTTCAGGAAAAAAGTCATTCAATTCCTTACCTCGACTGACCTCAGTTGACCGGTGTTACCTACCTCCTACTGGTATTAACCACTAGACCCTTCACTCTATACAGCTGTTACTCTGATTGACCTACTCGAACCTGTATATTCGAACTTGTATATTCTGTAATTATTTGTATGACCTTATTGTATTTTCTAATGTACACTGCGCTATGATGTAACCTTGTAAGTTTAGCACTCTCTTGCCATTGCGCCCTGCTACCCCTGGGTCTGGCGCGCACAAAAAATGAATAAAACAAACAAACTTCCTTCTAGTTAGGTGGCCTCTGATGTCGAACTGGGTCTAACGATTACTTGCACTGCCTGTTTTCATCCCCATCTAGGTGGTCTGCATATTTCGTGCTTCTAACTCTTTAGACCCCTTGGTCTTGTGTATATATATTGTATTGCCTGTGATGTGTTGGTTAATTGGAGTTTTACCGTGATTCTTTACTATGGTCGATGTTACAAAGGCCTTGTAATAAATGTGTCTATATTTTTAATATAACACCTGTCTGGAGTAATTTGTAAGCGTCCTTGCTTTGTGTGCTCATTGCGGGCTTTCAGTCACCCTCGCCCCTTTTGAGACCTAGTGTTGACCGCCGCCATCGCTACCCTGATTGGTCTGGCTTGTCCAGAGGTTACCCTGTTCCAAGAAACTAGGCTGGCCTTCTGAACCTCTGCCCCTCTAGGACAGAGTTCAGAAATCCATCTTAACACGGGGTGCGGCTCAGGGAGCATGCACTGCCCTGACTCCGCCCTCCGGCGCCACACCTCAGTCCCCTTTTCCGTGTCGACGGGAACGGGCCGAATTTACCAGCACTCCTGGGTTTGGCTTCGGTTATGTAATTCCACGCGCGGATACTTCTTCTCTTGGTCTTCTGTTTTTGCCTTTTTGTCATTCATGTACTCGGTCCTCAGGTGTCACGCTCCCCCCTAGCCTCCCGGCGCATGTTGACTTGTACAGGATTCAGCAGGTGTCCAGCCTGCAACAGGCTCTTGCCAACTTCAGACCCCCACGCCCTCTGCCTGTGTTACCTTGGCCTAGACCATGGTTGGCAAGCTTGTTTAGCGTTTTTCTCGCTGTCCTCGAAAGCGCTGAAGGACAGACTAGCCAGGTGGAGGGAGCTCTTGCACCTAGCACCTCAAGAACTTCGTGAAACATCGAACCAAGCCCAAGGTAGGGCTGATATTCTCCATCGCATCCCGCAAGGGAGACTCCTTCACGGGGATTATCCCACGCAGGAGGGACCGGTCAGATCCTTCTACCAGCACGTACACTGAGTCTGCTGCAGGTAGCGGCCTCAGGGCTGAGGGATCCTCCCGGTGACAGTGTTGAGGGACCAGAAGGTTCTTTTACCGGGTCTACACCCAAGGGGCTCCACCCTTATACCGGCACCATGGGCGAGGGGTTACGCCCTGATACTGGCAATATGTCCGAGGGGGTGCCTAAATGCAGCTCTACCGATCACCAGTCGAGAGTGCCACACCTACCGTGTCTAGGCCCGCGGAGCAGGGTAGGCCTCGTGATCCACACTCAAATGTTTTAGACGAGGCCGGGCCCAGTGGGTTGAGCAACACGTCGCAGGCACGTGGCAGGCAGCTGGACAAAATGGCTTCAGCGCCAGACAGAGGCACCCGTCTGACGCCATTCCAGGAATTCGGCGAAGAACGAGTGTCAAGGTGGGACTGGCCACACCCACGTACGTGGCCTACAGCCTACCCTTATTATGAACAGGGCAGCTTTCCTTTGCGTTCATATGGGCAGGGTACACAGTGGCTCCAGCAGCTCCCCGCTACCCTGTCAGCACCCCCTGCCACCTCCTCGTTCAGTGAAGAGGTCTTCGAGAGGTTTCTCGGCCTCCTGAGGTCCCCTCAAATGGGGGGGGGTATCCTCAAAGACGCCATCAGGGAAGTCCTTCCCGCAATGCTAGCGGCACCACAGACCCCTCCGTCGGCACCCCAGGCCTCGGCGCAGCTGCCTCCCCCGGCTCCCCAGCCGGCTCCGTACCAGCCTCCGCTGCCTCCAGCCCTGGTCCCTTTACCCCAGCCTCTGGCGTCAACTACTCCTTCTCCTCCACAGGATCCCCCTGATCCACAGGCTATGGATGAGGAGGGAGGAGGATCCGGACGCACCAAATTCAGGTTGCGGTAGGCCCAGATACTCAGCCAGTCCAGCAAGACGTTCGTGGAAGGCCTTGGCTGAGTATCTGCCCCTATACAAACCCGAAGTCGAGCAGCCGGCAGAGGGGATTCCTCTGCAGACCGATGTAGTCTCCCTGGCCAAGAAGGGCTGGCTCAAACCCCACTCAGCCCAGCTGGTCAATCGACGCCTGGACGCCAAGTAAAGGCAGATGGAGGGGATACACTCTTGCTCTCGGGCCATCCTCAGCCACACTCCTCGGTGATCGCTGCAACATCACTATACTCCAAGCCTCAGTCGTCCTCAGCCTCCTCCTCTGCGGCGCTGCTAGGCAACGAGGAGAAGATCTTGGAGGCGGACAGCATGAAACTCTATTCCAACACGTCCTTACATCTTCGTCAGACCAACACAGATGCCATGCTGGCTGCCGCCAACCAAAGATTATGGCGGGAAATGTTTTCGTCCGGAACTCCCCACCCAGAGCCAATCATGCTTTAAGGCGGGGCTAGCCGAGGCCAAGCTTGTGGCGCATGATCTCACGGAATCCACAGTGGCCCATATTGACACCGCTGGCCGTGCCATCTGTAACACCATGGACATGAGAAGGACAGCCTGGCTCCGGGCAACAAAGTTCCACCCGGATGTCCAGGAACGCATATTAGATCTACCGTTTGAGGGGGGTTGTTTTCCACACCTCACGGACGAAGACAAAAAGAAAAATAGCTCACAAATGTTAAGTCTTTATCCATCTTGACAAAGACCACGGCCAAATCGTACTACCAATCTCTGCAGCGCTCCGAGAGGGGTCGTACGTACGGAGGGTTCCGAGACTTCCAGGGGCTAAACCACTTGCCGTCTCAGAGCCGGCACAAGCAACAAAATGGGTGGGGGGAGTAAGGGCTTTTCCAGTCCCCGTCCTCCGCGACAGCCTCTGAGGGAAAGAAGGCATGACACGCCCCTTCGGGGTCCACATGTCTCCGGTGGGGGGCAGGCTTGCTCTCCATGCACATTTCTGGCACGAGAATTTCGCGGACCCCTGGATCCTCTCCGTAGAATCCACGGGGTACCGCCTCCCTATTCCAGCCTCTCCTCCCTCCTCCCCTCCACTCCCACAGGTTGAGACAGCAACTCTTTTGGCACAGATCCGTCAATCGTAGAGAGCCAGGCAGTGGAGGAAGTCCCAGTCTCCCAACGAGGCTTTGGCTTTTACTCCAGGATTTTCGCCATTCAGAAGAAGGCGGGCCTGAGAGTTGTGCTGGGCCTTTCCACCCTCAACCTCTCCTTAGCCCTGCAAAAATTCAAGATGGTTACGCCAGGTTTTATAGCTGAGACATTGGACAGGGGAGACTGGATGTGCTCCCTGGACCTGAAGGATGTGTACCTACACGTCCCGATTTGGCAGCCCCATCGTTCTTTCCTTCGGTTCAGGATCATGGGCTACCATTTTCAGTACAAGGTCCTTCCGTTTGGCTTTAACTTCTTCCGTTTGTGTCTTCACCAGGCTCATCAATGCAGTGACAGCCCTTTTCAGAGCGCAGGGCCTCCACATCTACCCATACCTGGATGACTGGCTAGTCAGGGCTTCATCTACGGAAGCCGTTCACCACTCTTCCCATGGCCTTATGAACATTCTGCACGATCTGGGCTTTTCGCTCCATCTCAAGAAGTCGCAGCTGCAACCCAAGCAGACTGACATTTTTGGACCTCATGTGGGAAATGTGCTCCCAGAAGGTATTTCCTTCAGAGGATAAAATCTCGGATATCAAGAGGGCCACCACCCACTTCCTCAACAGAGGTGACCTCAGCATGGTGGTACCAACATCTCCTGGGTCTGATGTCAGCGGTCCTGTTAGCCATCCCGCACACAAGACTAAGGAGGATTCAGCTGCACTTCGCAGCCTAATGAAACCAGGAGCGGGGCTCTCAATCCGAGATCAACGTTCCTCCATCCTTCCACCCGGACCTAACTTCTTGGTCCAGAGACTGCAACCTATGGATGGGCAAGCCCTTTCGAACGCCCACTCCACAGGCCACCGTCACCACGGATTCCTCTCTTGAGGCCTGGGGAGCCACCCTGGACGATCTCTCTGTCCTCGGCACCTGGACACGTCTGGCGCAGGAATACCACATCAATTGGCTAGAGTTGAACGCCATCTGGCTGGCGCTCAAGGCATTCCTACCACTTCTCAGGAGCAAGTGTCAGAATGTACCAAAGTATTAACTGAAAAGGATACAATTCTCAAAAGGATACAGGAGGTAGGGTCTTCCGGATCCCTGTTCACACGATTTGATAGTCGTGAAGTCAATAAAAGACCTTCCAAATGATACAACCCTCTGGCTGATAAAACAGGCAGAGCGATGGATCACTGGAAAGGGCGTGGGTAAGGTATAGTAATCCAGCCTAGGACAAATTAAAGTATCATGAATAACTGCTCCAACCTGAGTATGATGAATTAGATAATGACAGGAATGTTCACACTGACCTTTAGATTTGGGTAGAATAATCCAGAAGTCTCTTGATGGATTTGAATGAAGAACAAACGACAAGGAAGGGAAAATTAGTAAGGGAGACTTATCCCGAACGGAACGAGGCTCACGCTAGATACGGGTTGAATTCACCACAGGATAGCGTCCAAAGTTCAGTTCAATGTCACCTTCCAATAATCCTTGAAAGGCTTCCTTCCCACTATAGGGATCAATCCTTCTGTTAATTCCACAGATGCAGGAGTTAGAAGTACACGCGGTTATAAACAGCCGCGAAGAAAATAACGTTTGAAGACAACGTGCGCGTGTGGATTTTACACGCGGGCAGGATTCGCGCAGTCTGGGCCAGCCGCGTGTGAAGACAACGTGCGCGTGTGGATTTACACGCGGGCAGGATTTACGCAGTCCGGGCCAGCCGCGTATGAAGACAGAGAGCGCGTGTGGTTTTTACACGCAGGCAGGATTCACGCAGCCTTGGCCAGCCGCACTTGAAGACAAAGAGCGCGTGTGGATTTTACACGCGGGCAGGATTCACGCAGCCTTGGCCAGCCGCACTTGAAGACAAAGAGCGCGTGTGGATTTACACGCGGGCAGGATTCACGCAGCCTTGGCCAGCCGCACTTGAAGACAAAGAGCGCGTGTGGATTTTACACGCGGGCAGGATTCACGCAGCCTTGGCCAGCCGCACTTGAAGACAAAGAGCGCGTGTGGATTTTACACGCGGGCAGGATTTACGCAGCCTTAGCCAGGCGCGCTTGAAGACAGAGAGCGCGTGTGAATTATCACGCGAAGGGATAGCTCCAGGAATCAGCGTGTAGCGGAACACACGCTATCGAAAGCCCAAAAGTAGCTGTAGAAATATGCCAGGATGCAGATCAGAGGTTCAGCTACACAACGCCAATAGAGACGATCAGAAGCAGCGAGTGAAGTTTCTACGCTGCTTAAATACGTAATACCGTAGTTCACGTGACGAAGCAAAAGTCACGTGAAGTTAGCGACGTGAAAAGTGCAAACGTCGTTTTCCCGGTAACGTATCGAATAACCTCCATTTGGAGTAGAACGGTCTAGCTGTTCTACGAGCGTAGCGTCCAGCATGCATGACAGTGCCATCCCCCAAAGGGACAACCTCTCCCCTTCTTGTGTGAAAGCGCTTCAATAAAGCAGGAGCATGAATATTGGAAAGAGGTTCCCAGGACCTATCTTCGGGACCATAGCCCTTCCAATCCACCAGATAATATGGTCTACCAGAACGTAGTTTCATATCCAGTATGTCTTGTACCTCGTATTCATCAGACCCCCGCACAGAAATAGCAACAGGCCGTACAGGCAGTCTAGTAGCTTCAGAGAATGGCTTAATGAGTGAGACGTGGAATACAGGATGCACCCGCCATCGTTGTGGCAAAGCCAGACGTACAGCAGCAGGATTAAGAACATGGAGCACTACATACGGACCGATGTATTTAGGCAACAATTTCTTTTTGCCTGGAATTCTTAAGTTCTTAGTGGATAGCCAGACTTTCATACCAGCCTTATAGACAGGTGCGGATACTCTATGAGCATCGGCATAGAACTTGTCACGTCGTTTAGCCTGCTCCAATTGCTGCTTCACCTTTCTTTGTAATCTCTTCAGATCACGAAGAGTACGGCCTGCGGCAGGCGTGTCCAAGGATAGACCGGAATCCAGAGGTATTGATCGGGGGTGCTGCCCATAGAGAGCATAGAACGGTGAAGTGCCTATGGCACTATGATAAGAGTTGTTATAGGCGAATTCAGCCGCCGGCAGTACCGTGAGCCAATCCGATTGGTATTGCAAACACAGACACCGCAGATATTGTTCCATAGTACAATTGACCCTTTCAGTCTGTCCGTCAGTTTGAGGATGATAAGCACTGGACATTCTATCATCAATTAGTAATGCAGATGTTAAAGCTCTCCAAAAGCGTGACGCAAACTGCGAGCCCCTGTCAGTAATGATTACTGATGGTAGACCAAAGAAACGAAATATATGTTGGATGAATAGTTCAGCCAGAACAGTAGCAGTTGGTAAACCAATACAGGGAATAAATAGAGCCAATTTAGTGAAATAATCCACTACGACCCATATGGTATCATATCCCTGATTTGGGGGGAGTTCTACCACAAAGTCCATAGATATCATGTCCCATGGTTTGTTAGGGACAGGTAGGGACCGGAGTAAGCCCACTGGTTTACCAGGAGTGTTTTTACATTGGATACATACAGAACAAGAAGATACATAGTTTATAACATCTTTTGCCATGGATGGCCACCAGCACCACCTTTTGAGCAGATCCAGTGTTTTCTTCCGTCCAGGATGGGCTGCAATCAAGGAATCATGATTCCATTTGAGGGCTTTATTCCGCATTGAAGGAGTTGGTAGATAAAGTACTCCTTGTGTGAATGGTAAACCGTTATGCACGTCCAGATTCATATCCTGGACTACTTGTGGATGATTTTTTACCCACTCTTGTATTTCGGTTTTTAGGGATGGTTGAACCGAACAACTACAAATTACATGATCTGCCAACAGCTGAATCTGTACTTGTTTTTCTTCCTGCGCCTCTTTACTCATACGGGACAAAGCGTCCGACTTAACATGTTCTCGGGCAGGACGATAGGTGACCTGGAAATCGTATTGGGCAAAAAAGACATGCCATCTGGCCTGACGGGCCGTAAGGCATTTCATGGATTTGAATGCTTGGAGATTTCTATGGTCCGAGTACACCAACACCTGTTGTTTGGCCCCAAGAAGATGACGCCATTCTCGGAAAGCATCTTTGATAGCCAGTAGTTCCCGCTCAGTGACGGTGTAGTTCCGTTCATATGAGGTGAGTTTGCGAGAGAAGAAAGCCACTGGGTGTTCCTCCTTGGTTTCTGTGCAAACTTGTGAGAGCACTGCACCAATAGCGACACTGGATGCATCCGCTTCAACGACAAACTGGCGATCAGGATCCGGATGTTGAAGCACGGGTGCAGTGGTAAATGCTTCCTTCAGCTTTTCGAATGCTGCTTGGGCATGTTGGTTCCAACAGAAAGGAACTTTGGAACTAGTTAAAGCCGTCAAAGGAGCTACTGTTTTGGAAAAGGAATGGATAAATCTGCGATAGAAATTCGCAAAGCCTAAGAAAGACTGTAGTGACTTGACGTTATGCGGAATCGGCCAATTCAAGACGGCCTTTACCTTGGAACGACTCATTCGAGCACCTAGATTGGTAATGTCGTAACCAAGGAATTCCACTTCCTGTGAATGAAAGACACATTTTTCGGCTTTCACATAAAGATGGTTCTCCCTAAGTCTTTGTAGGACTGTAGAAACATGTCTGACGTGTTCCGATAAAGATGATGAGTAGATCAAAATGTCGTCCAGATAGACAACCACAAATTGGTCCATTATGTCTCTGAATATATCATTCATGAAGAATTGAAATGTGGCGGGAGCATTGCACAGACCAAAAGGCATCACCAAATATTCGTAAAGACCATACCGTGTCTTAAAAGCGGTCTTCCATTCGTCGCCTTCACGAATGCGAACCAAATTGTATGCACCTCGCAAGTCCAATTTGGTGAAATAACTGGAAGTGCCTAACTGATCCAACAGAACATTTATTAGTGGTAAGGGGTATTGGTTTTTGATGGTGATATCATTAAGTGCCCTGTAATCAATGCATGGTCTGAGATCTCCCTCTTTCTTAGGAACAAAGAATAGAGGAGATGCAGCAGGAGATTGTGAGGGCCGTATAAAGCCCATTGCTAGCGCTTTGTCAATGTATTCTTTTAACACGACATCTTCTTTAGGTGTTAATGAATAAACACGGCCTGTACGAATTTTGGCACCAGGAATCAATTCGATAGGACAGTCGTACTGTCGATGAGGAGGTAATTGTTCTGCCTGGCCTTTATCAAAGACATCAGCATAATCAGCGTATTTGCATGGTATGATATTGTCGCATTGATGTACAACGCTGATAGTAGAATCCTCCACCATAGAGGCCAATATGTGTTGTTTATTTGACACCTCCTGACTGGTAAAGCAATGTTCATTGCAATGAGTCGAAGGATATTGGAGCGATCCCGAAACCCAGTCAACAGCAGGATTGTGAAGGGTTAACCATGCAAGACCAAGTATGATCTCGTACTGCGGAGCAGCAATAACATCGAAGATGATTTCTTCTGAATGGTTATTCGATAACGTCATCTGAACAGGTACCGTCTCCTGGGTTACCATACCGGAAATCAAAACAGATCGGTCCACGGTGTTCACCGTTTCAGGTCTTTTTTTGTTTACAAGGGGTAAGGAACAGTTCTTGGCATAAGTGATGTCTATGTAATTGCTGGTGGCTCCAGAATCAACCATGGCCTTGGAAACCACTTCTAGCTCATCACAACGTAACGTCACCTGAACTATTACAGGCGCATGTTTAGGAATGGTACTGGAGTCCGATGAAACACTCGACATAGGGACTCCTGCTAATGTCGAGTTTTGGCGTTTCCCGCACGCTTGATGGGTTTTTTAGGACATGTTGCCAATAAATGCTCGGAAGAACCACAGTACATACATAAGTGGTTTTTTCTTCGGTTCTCCCGTTCTGCATTGGACAATCGGCCTCTCACGGCGCCTATCTGCATGGGTTCAGGGTCGTTAGAGATGACTGCTGGTGTCTCTGACCGCCCCGAGACTGGCATGAAGGGCTTTTTCTCTCCCTTTCGAGCATTCCTTCGGGCGTCGATTTGTAGAACCAAATCGAGCAGCTCTGGGAAACCCGTAGGAACCACAGGAACTGTAGATAAGGCATCTTTCAGTTCTTCAGAAAGACCCTTGTAGAAAACAGCCGTTTTCTTGCTGTCAGGCCATTGGGTTTCCGCCGTCAGTTGATTGAACCGGGCATCGTAAGACATAAGGGGTTGGCTGCCCTGTTGTAGGTTAAGCAACTCTAAATCTGTGGCTTGAGTAGAGTAACGCATGTCAAAGACTTTACTCATAGCAGTCAAGAGATCGTCACAATCGTACAACAAAGGGCTATTTGTTTCCAACAAAGGGTTAGCCCAAGCAGCAGCTGTGCCCCCTAAATGGGAAAGCACGAAGGCTGCTTTTGTGGTTAGATCAGGAAAAGATGTAGGACGGCAAAGAAAATGGAGTCGGCACTGATTTACAAAGGTTCTATAGGTTTTGGGATCACCCGTGAACCTTTCCGGAGGGGCCAAGGGAAACTGAGTGGGCATAACCACATTAATAGTTTCCTGTGGGGGTGCCGTAGTCCCAGATCCAGATGCAGTAGCCATCGGCGCCTGTGCTCCCTGAGGACTACCATGTAGGGCGTCTTGCATAACGTCCATACGGTGCCGTAACATGTCCTGTGCTGTAACCATTTCATTTCTCAAATCGTTGATCAACTGTGTCAAAACAGTTAAAGGATCCGTACCCTCCATGGCTTCTGATTCTGTCAGAATGTACCAAAGTATTAACTGAAAAGGATACAATACTCAAAAGGATACAGGAGGTAGGGTCTTCCGGATCCCTGTTCACACTATTTGATAGTCGTGAAGTCAATAAAAGACCTTCCAAATGATACAACCCTCTGGCTGATAAAACAGGCAGAGCGATGGATCACTGGAAAGGGCGTGGGTAAGGTATAGTAATCCAGCCTAGGACAAATTAAAGTATCATGAATAACTGCTCCAACCTGAGTATGATGAATTAGATAATGACAGGAATGTTCACACTGACCTTTAGATTTGGGTAGAATAATCCAGAAGTCTCTTGATGGATTTGAATGAAGAACAAACGACAAGGAAGGGAAAATTAGTAAGGGAGACTTATCCCGAACGGAACGAGGCTCACGCTAGATACAGGTTGAATTCACCACAGGATAGCGTCCAAAGTTCAGTTCAATGTCACCTTCCAATAATCCTTGAAAGGCTTCCTTCCCACTATAGGGATCAATCCTTCTGTTAATTCCACAGATGCAGGAGTTAGAAGTACACGCGGTTATAAACAGCCGCGAAGAAAATAACGTTTGAAGACAACGTGCGCGTGTGGATTTACACGCGGGCAGGATTTACGCAGTCCGGGCCAGCCGCGTATGAAGACAGAGAGCGCGTGTGGTTTTTACACGCGGGCAGGATTCACGCAGCCTTGGCCAGCCGCACTTGAAGACAAAGAGCGCGTGTGGATTTTACACGCGGGCAGGATTCACGCAGCCTTGGCCAGCCGCACTTGAAGACAAAGAGCACGTGTGGATTTACACGCGGGCAGGATTCACGCAGCCTTGGCCAGCCGCACTTGAAGACAAAGAGCGCGTGTGGATTTTACACGCGGGCAGGATTCACGCAGCCTTGGCCAGCCGCACTTGAAGACAAAGAGCGCGTGTGGATTTTACACGCGGGCAGGATTCACGCAGCCTTGGCCAGCCGCACTTGAAGACAAAGAGCGCTTGTGGATTTTACACGCGGGCAGGATTTACGCAGCCTTAGCCAGGCGCGCTTGAAGACAGAGAGCGCGTGTGGAATAACACGCGGGCGGTGTTCCCGCAGTCCGGAACAGCCGCGTTTAGAGACCGCGTGAGCGTGTGGAATTACCCGCGGGCAGGATTCCCGCAGTCCGGACCAGCCACGCTTGAAGACAGAGAACGCGTGTGAATTATCACGCGAAGGGATAGCTCCAGGAATCAGCGTGTGGCGGAACACACGCTATCGAAAGCCCAAAAGTAGCTGTAGAAATATGCCAGGATGCAGATCAGAGGTTCAGCTACACAACGCCAATAGAGACGATCAGAAGCAGCGAGTGAAGTTTCTACGCTGCTTAAATACGTAATACCGTAGTTCACGTGACGAAGCAAAAGTCACGTGAAGTTAGCGACGTGAAAAGTGCAAACGTCGTTTTCCCGGTAACGTATCGAATAACCTCCATTTGGAGTAGAACGGTCTAGCTGTTCTACGAGCGTAGCGTCCAGCATGCATGACAGCAAGGTTGTCCTTATCCAGACGGACAACTCGACCAGCATGTACTACGTCAACAAGTAGGGAGACACCAGATCCCCCTCCTCTGTGCAGACTGGCGATCAGCATGTGGGAGTGGGCCCTGGAAAATGACATTTTCCTCACGGCAGTCCACCTCACGGGGGAATCCAACATGGAAGCGGACAGGCTCAGAAGGCTGGGAGCTGACAATTAAGAGTGGCAGCTAAACGATCGTTATTCAGGAGATCTTCAACTGGTGGGGTCACCCATAGGTGGATCTCTTTACCACCTGGCACAACAAGAAGTGTCCCCAGTTTGCATCCTGGCAAGGTCGGTGCCCTGGCTTTCTGGGCGACGCATTTCACCTCCAATGGCCCGGCACGAAGGCCGACACCTTTCCACCCATGCCCCAGATTCACAGGGTAATTTGCAAAATCAAGGAGTCTTGCCAACTCTGCATCATTCTAATAGCGCCATGGTGGCCGGCCAGGCCATGGTTTTCGGAGCTGCTCAGTCTCTCGGAAGTGCCCCCGATTCACCTCCCGACGGGCCCAGCACATCTTCTGGCGCAGCAGGGGGGCAGAGTCATCCACCCTGCGCCAGGGAAACTAGCCCTCACAGCGTGGCACCCGAGCAGGTAAAGCTGCAGCATTTCAGCCTCTCACAGGCCAATCTGGAATTCATACAGGGTACCAGGAGCAAGGCTACCAGGGCCCAGTACAAAAGCAAATGGACCAGATTCTGACACTAGGCAAACTCCAACGGAATAGACCACTTGGCGTGCACCTTGGACGGCGTGCTCTTTCTCAGAGCACCTCACCCACTCAGGCGTGCAGGTGCAACCATTGGGGCGTACAGGAACTCTGAGGAAGGCATCTTCTCCTCCTCCAACCCTATCGTCAAGAAACACCTGACAGGACTCGCAAGACTCTACCGGACCGTCAAGAGACCGCACCCTGTGTGGGACCTTAACATAGTCTTGGACACTCTGGCGCACAAATGTTCAAGCATATGGCGTCTGTTGACATCAGGCTGGTCACCATCAAGACGGCCTTACTAGCCGGCCTCACCTCGGCTCGTAGAGTCTGCGAAATCCCGGTGCTGGTCACCTCAGACCTATATACTACCTTTCACAAGGACAAAGTAGTCCTGCTGACCCACCTGGCATTTCTGCCCAACGTCCCGTCTGCTTTTCACTTGAAGGAGGAAACAGTACTTCCTACATTTTTTCCCCAATCCCAAGGACGAAGCACAAAGAGTGCTGCACTACTTGGATGTCGTGCGTGCCCTGAAATTCTACTTGGACAGGACCAAAGGCCTTCTGCAAATCGGATGCCCTGTTTGTCACTTTCGGAGACTCAAGACCTGGCTATCAGTCCTCGAAGGCTTCCATATCTCACTGGATGGTCTCTGCCATCAAGGAAGTGTATGAGGGCCAGCACATGCCACTTCCAGCCAACATGCATGCTAGGGCCAAGGCAACAGCCATCACATTCCAGCGTCATGTCCCTTGGCAAATCATAAGCAGGGCGGCCACTTGGGCCTCTCCCTCGGCTTTCTGCAAGCATTACTGTTTGGATACCGGCTCTAGATCTGATGTGGCTTTCGGACAGGCAGTTCTCAAGAAACTATTTGCTTAAGGGGGGTCTCCTCTCCACCCTGGGGCTACAATCAGTTGTAATCGCCCATACAGTATGGAGGAAAGGGGACTATGGAGTAATAGTACGTTAGTCACTACGGTGAGTAACTTATACTTTTTTCAGAAAACCTGGCATATTACCGCTCCTGTATTTGATTGCTTCCAAGTATTTGCCCAATCAGCAAAGCTGAGAAAGTGGGATGGCATGCTGGGAGCCTGATCATTGCTATCAGCATTAGTCTTGAGTTATCTGCTGAAGAACTTCCTAATGTGTCATATGGTGTATTGGCAGTTGCTCTTTCCAGGCCGGGCGGCTCACTCCATGTACTATTGATCAATATTTATTGGCATAGAGAGGTGGACCCCTTAGAGCACTGTGGCTAAATAACTTTGAAAAGGGTCACATAATTCTTGTTGGAGATCAGAATGTCCACTTTTTTCTGCTACTCTTAGACTGTGAGACGTGGGATATTTCATTGGATTTCGTTGCTATAGATTTCAAATGCCAAACCGGCAAGGAATGGTTTCTGGCATTGTCATCTTTAGGGCTTCATTTAATAAATGGCAGGATGGGGGAGGAGTGGGATTGAAGTACGTTGCCAACTTGGTATCGAGGCAATAGTGCATCTGTTTTGGATTATATTTTCATGTAGCACCTTTTGTTGGACCGCTGTTCTGACTTTAAAATATTGAAAAATACCTGGAGCGATTACTGTTTTCTGAAAGCTAACTTTAGAATACCGCTAAAAACAAGATAAGTGGGTGGTCCTACAAATTTGAAGGTAAATGCTCAGAATAATTCCCTCTGCTGGTCACCTCACAATATTGGAATCTTGAATGATAACTGAAGTGGGCTATGAAACACATTCTACGCTTGATTGGAAAATTGAAGCTTTTAATGAAGAGCATTTTGACCTGTCAGTTGAGAACAACCTTATGGATACAGTGTTAAAGAACCCCTCTGTTAGGTATGGAAGAAAAAGAAAACAGCATTTACATGTTTTGACTGCTTTAGCTGTAGAAAAACAATCTATGAGGTGCACTGTTAGGGAAATTGATATTTATTATGAATTAAGTGAAGTACAGCTGATTAAATGCAAAAAAGAGCAGCAGAGATGTACAAATCTGTGCAAATCAAGACGTGCACTGATAATGCAGAGAGATGCTGAAACCATGCTTCAGGTTCTTATTAAAAAGAATGTTGGTGCGTTTTGGTCTCTAGTGAATGGGCAAGATGCCTCTCTTGCAATTAGACAGTTGAACACTGTACCAGAAACAGAATGGGTAAAGTTATTTGAGGTTCTGTATGCCCTAAGGGCGGAGAATCAGATTCTGAATATCATAAAAGGTTATCCCCTGAATATGATGATTACTGACTGCTCTATTCATATTGAAGTCGATAAGGTTTTGGAGTTGATAAAAGCTAGCAAAATCTCAGGCTTCAGGTCCTAACGGACTTACAAATAATACTCTAAAGGCTGATCCAATTCTCTTGGAAAATGCCTTAACAACCCTCTTTAGTGGTATTGGAACCCTTAGTATGTTCCCGAAGTCTCGGGACACGGCCTACGTTGTACCTATTTTTAAGAGGGGTTCAAGATCTGATACTAAAAACTACTGCCCAATCTCTCTGATGTTGATAGTAAGATCTTTGCATCCCTCTTGCTCCAACATTTGGAAACGTGGGCCTCTTGTATACATCGATTACATGAACTGCAAACAGGCTTTCGTAAACGACATTCAACCAACCTTTATGGGCTGGTCTTAAGAGCTATCCAAGAAATTGCTTGGTTAGATCAGTCTAGTTGCGCCTACTTGGTTTCAATGGATCTTTCTGCGGCCTTTGATAGTGTGGACCGCAGAAGGCTCTGTTGGAAATTAGATTCTTGGGGACTTCCGAACGGTCTATTGAAGCTACCTGTGGGATTGCATGTGAACTGACATTCGGTTCGACTAGACACAGCGGGTGCCCTGTCTAGAATTTTGTGCAAAACAGGCCTGAGGCAGGTTTTATCTGCCTGCCTATTTAATTTGTACGTATCCAATATTAATGAGTATTTGACATCTGCAGCTTTTATCACTCCAAAGCTGGGCTACCAGAAGATTCCATGGATTGCTTATGTAGATGAGTTCCTGCTTTTTGCTAATTCTCAGGTTGGATTGAGGAGACTATTGCAAGCCTCTTCAATGGACAATGGCCTCCATATTAATCCCTCCAAAACTAAGATTTTGGCTTTAAGGAGCAGGAAATGTGGGAATGCTGTATGGTCATTTGAAAACACAACGCTGAAATCCACTGCTAGTATGGTTTATTTGGTATACCACTTCTCGGCCCAGCCAGTGTTAGGAATGTACATCGGGTGCTGATTCAGAAGGTGGCAGTTCTAGCCCATCAAATGGTAAAGCTCAACTTTAAATGTGGGCGATTTTTGTTTACACCAGCAATGCATTTTTATGAGCGGAAAGTAGTTCCCAAGATCATGTATGGGTTGTAATTATACACAGGTGTAACTCTTAAATGGCTTGATCCTGTAGAAGGTATGATTTGGAGGCTGGTTTTGGGCATCCTATATGCAGTTCCAGTTGCTGCAATAAGATAGTAGTTGGGTATTCTCTCTTTGAGAGCTTGCGTGTATAAGAACACCATCGCAGACTCCCTCAGCACGGAACTGCGCTCCTGCCACGAATGGGAACTTCGTCAGCATCAGGTGGACTGTCTGTCAAATGGGGGCAGACCTCTGATCGACCTTTATGGCACAGCGGCAAGCTCAAAATGTCAGAGGTTTGCCAGCAGATTGGACTCGTTCTCCTTCCCATGGGAAGATCTGTTTCTGTATACGTTTCCCACCCGTTTCCTTTCCTGCTACGTGTGATCAACACACTCAGACAGTGTTGGTGCTAGATGATGCTCATCGCCCTGGCGTGGCCGAGGCAGATTTGGTATCCGGACCTACTCAGCCTGTCAGTGGCTCCTCCAGTCAAGTTGCTGGTACTTCTGGAACTTGCTAACCAGGGAGAAAGGGGCAATCCTTCACCACAACCCAGGATCTCTGAACCTGAAGGCATGGCTCCTGCAGCCTTAGTTTGGAGGTTATGTGCTGTCGGCAGACTACAGGGAGGTCCTCGCCAAAAGAAAAGGGTTACAGCCATAAGTGAAAGTGTGTTTCTACGTGCTGCAGTCGCAGAAGATTACCTCTCTGAGGATCACAGCCCCACAGCTTCTGCTTTTCTTGGCCAAAGCTGGCCTGGCTCACGCATCCTTCGTGGTACACCTGGCGGCCATCTACTGCTACACCAGATCCCCGGGAAGATCCTTGTTGCGGTCCCACATACTCGCCAAGGAGTTTATCAAGGAGCTTTTTCTATCTTTGCCGCCGTTGAAGGCGCCTGCCCCGTCATGGGAACTCGGCATAGTCCTGATACGTCTTATGGGGGCACATTTTTAACCTATGCATCAAGCCCCACTCAAGTTTCTCTCATGGAAGACTACGTTCCTTGTAGCCATCACCTCAGCCAGACAACTGGGTGAGATCCAGGCCCTGTCTGCCTTTCAACGAATCGAGTGTGATGCTGTGTACGCACACCAAATTCATGCCGAAGGTCCAGTCTGAATTCCACCTCAACAAGCCTTTGGTTTTTCCGGTTTTCTTCCTGAACCCTTTGTCACCGACAGAGAGGACCTTGAATTCGCTGGACTTCGCTCGTGCCTTGAAATTCTACATGACATGCACAGAGTTTTCGGAAGACTTCTCAATTGTTTGTGAACTTTGGACCTGTGAATCATGGGAAGGCCTTGTCCAAGGTTTCCATCTCAAGATAGCTCTCTAGCTGCATCATGCACTGTCAATGGCTGGCTAACCGGCCTCTGCCGGACTGTCCGAACGCTCACTCCTCCAGAGCGATCACGGCGATGATGGTGTTCCTTTCTGGTGTGTCCCTGCTGAAATCTGCATGGCTCTGACCTGGAGGTCCATGCATACCTTCACGAGGTTCTACTGCGTCGACCAGGATTCCAGGGAGGAGTCCAGAGCCGGCCAGGCAGTGCTACGCAACCTGTTCACTTGAGGCAAGTCTTTACCAGGGGTAAGTGTTCATTGCTTCTGTTGAACCTTGCCACCTCCCGTGGTTGTGTAATGTGTACTGCTGTGTATTCGTCATTCATGAGCATGTGAATCCATGCCAGACCCCATGTCATTCTTAACTGAAAATATCAAAGACCAACACTTCACAATATTAAAAGTCCGGTTTAAGTTACTTACCTGTAACTATTGTTCTCCAGCATGGGTCTGGCATGGATTCACATGCTCATGAAAGTTCCCCATCGCCAGGCTGGGAATCCTTGGTAATAAGAAAAACAGTTTCACTTTCACTTTTAAACTGTATTTCTCCTCTAAACCAATCACTGTCCTCTGGGTCATACTACCCCCATCCAATGACAATCCTCTCCCTAAGCCCTGCCTCTGGCAGCCAACTTCAGAACTGGTAAGCACGTAAAGTGACAGTATGACCAAGAAGAGGTGCAGAGGGGCCAGAGGGAGGGCTTGCATGTGAATCCATGCCTGACCCATGCTGGAGAATGACATTTTCCCTAAGAATGTATATATTGTATTTACTTTTAACTTTTCTTGAAATTGCTGTTTTATAAGTTCTTCCTTTTTGTAAAGGTTTTTATTAAACTATATACAATGAAGAAAAAAAAACATATCAACTTTCTAGACCTGCTAGTCATCTTCAAAGCTCTTCACACATTCAAACAGCTACTACAAATGGCAATGCCACAGCCATGTTCTACATAAACAAACAGTGACAAAAACACACTCCAGGGCAGCCCAAACTTGCCGAGATCATTTTGTTCAGGTCACTGAAACATAACATGTTTCTCCTAGCACAACATGTTCCAGGAGAACACAATTCTCTGGCAGACGTACTAATCAGAAGTGCGGAACGGCCCTCTGAACATGAATGGCATTTCAGTGCAGACTTTCTACACAACGTCTTTACAAACTGGGGGTTTCCGGACTTAGACCTGTTTGCTACACAAGATACTGCACAATGCCAAAACTAAGCATCCAGGTTTCCCCATACAGAATCCAAGGGGGAATGCTGTGTTAGTGAACTGTTCAGGGAAATGTGTCGCTTTTTCCCCCCAACATCACTTCTCAACAGGATAGTCCACAAGCTAGATCGAGAACGAGTAACCTTGACCCTAATAGCTCCTATGTGTGACAAACATGGTTTTCACACCTACAAAATATGTCTCTTTGTCCTCCAATGAAACTACTGTGCCAATACAAAATGTCACAGAACCAATGGACAACACTTCACCCATTCCCTTAGAAGCTGAACTTAGCAGCTGCATTCTGAGGTCATAGAGTTGGGTCATCGAAACTTAAACCAAAGGTGTATGGACATCGTAAAGAAAGCATGCAAGCCTAATACAATCCACTTTTAACAAATTGAAACATTTTGTCTTATGGTGTAAAACACGTATCTTCAATCCAATTGACTTTTCACCTTCACATATAGTACACCATCTACTATAACTTTTAGACTCTTGCTTAATCTTCAATTCCTTACGAGTACATCTAGCTGTTCTCTCAGCCTACACTACATCACAAAGTAAAATTCCATGGTGGAAGGTGCCTGTGGTAAAAGCATTCATGGAGAATGTTAAAAGGTTATACCGATCAGCTCCGAATTCTACTCCCGGCTGGGACTTGAATATTGTGCTTACAAGCCTCATGGGAGGGGGCGGGGAGGAGGGACTGGGGCCTTTGAGACAATACACAAAGCCAGTCTTAAACTTCGAATGGATTGTGTCCTCCAACGTATTCCACATCTTTGACATGTAATGTCCACAGCTGTGCACTTCGGAAACTTTTTCGGGAGAGGGCGTCCTGCGTCGATGAAGTCTGGTCGATGTCCCTCGAAGGCCTCCGTCGAGGGCGACGTCACCGGATGTTATAAATAGGACACATGGCGCCCGTAGCCTCAGTTCCATTTCTTCTGCAAACGTGTTACTTCGTAGAACTCGGCACGCCTCGTGTGTTCGATTATGCTGTCTTTCTCTTCGACCCTTCCGACTCCGCGGTCTGGCTTCAAGACCTGCCGGGACTGCAAGTCGCAAATGTCGCTCACCGACCCCCACCGCATTTGTCTGTGGTGCCTGGGCGAATCACACGACACCGACGACTGCTCAAAATGCCAGTCGCTGACTGCCAAGGCCTTGCAGAAGGGGAAGCTCCAGGTAGGTAGGGGCTCTAAGCCTATTACGTCACGGAACTCCAAATCTAAGTCCAAGGGGGTTTCCACCGATGACTCGAGGGGCGACTCTCCGCCTCGGAAGGAGTCCCGGGGATCTCGGTCTCGGAGTGGTGCCCACCATTCTTTTTCCTCGTCCCAGCACTCTAGGAAGCGCTGTCACCGGTCGCCTTCCCCATCCTCATCAGAGGATGGTGCCTCGTGGAAAGTTGCCTGCCCGACAAAGTCCTCGACTCCGGAGGAATGGGCGCTGCATTTAAAGAACAAATGCTAGCGATTTTTCAATCGCAGGGCACGGGTCCGGTCGTGCCTTCTCACAAAGCCGGCCAGGATCGGTCTCGTACCTGTGGCTCGCACGCCTTCGGGCTCGGGTCCACAACACGACTCGCATTGGGAACCTTCAAGGTCCCGTACGGACAAGGATTCGCTCGATGCCGACGTTGACTCGGTCAGCGCTGTGTCCTTCCGACTCCGACATCACCGATTCACCATCGTACCAGCCCACGGCACCGTCGGCACCTGGGTCGACGCCGAAGCCTTCGGTGCTCATGACGTCGAGGTTGTCGACGCTCTCGACGTCGAAGCCTTCGGCGCCATCAGCGCCTTCTGGGATTTTTTTCTCGAAATTTGCCTTTGGAGTACCCGGATATCGTGGATCCTCCAATGAAGGCTACGGCGAAGTCTGTGATGACAGTCTTGGACTCCAGGCCCTCTTCTGTCACCAGACCTTGGTTTCAACTCCCCCTGTCTGACATTTATAAAGTGGAGGAAAGGTTTGAGTTTGAGGACCCGGTGAACTTGATGAAGCTCCACATTTTTCTGGAGAGAGTCAGTTGGAGGAGTTGAGGCAGACCCTCCATGATGCCAGTGGGTTGGACACTTCCCCGGAAGTAGAATTTGGTAGACCTCAGCCTGGAGCTCATGCAGAATTTTCCTACAGGAGGCTCATGCCACGGGTCCCAGAGTATCTGGACTGGTCCAGTCCTCTTGAAGACTTTGTGCAGTATGATCTAACAGACATTTTAGAACAAGGTCCGTCCTCTGACCTGGTTTTGCCATTTCATCTTACCTTACAGAAAAGGGTGGCAGCTGCTTGGCAGTCCCCGGAATCTCTTCCCGTTGTTAATAAGTCTTTGACCAAGAAGTATTGCCCTTAGCGACCCCATCTATTTATCTACTCACCCCACTCCCAAGAGTTTGGTGGTTCAGGCGGCTACGGCCACCTCGAGGCAGGTGGCGTACCCTACCATCCCTCTGGATAGGGACAAAAATCGCTTCAACGGTTGGGCCCGGAAGGTACTTTCTGCTGGGAGCATAGCCTTGAAATCAGCCAACTCCACGTGTGCCTTGGCAAGATTTTCACACACTTGTGGAATTGTGTTTCTTTAGCGGCTGAGCATATTTCCGAGGAGGAAGAAAGGGATATGTTTGGGATATTTCTTCTCTGTGAAAGATAGTGAGCTAAAGACTCTGGGTAAGTCTCTCGTAACCAGGACTAATGTCTGGCAGAGGGACTCCCAGGACCCCCCCGTGTTAATTCTCGTGCAGGATGGCAAGGATGCCATATGTGAATCCCTTCTGTCGGGTTTCGATACGGCCGACCGTGTTAGTCGGTCCGTGGCTGCGAGCACCGTTATACGCAGATTTGCGTGGTTGCAGAAGTCGGGGTTTGCTCCGGATGTGCAGGCCCGTCTTCTGAACATGATGGCGCACATTTGTTTGGCAGCAAGGCTGATGAGAGCCTTGAGAGTTTGCAGACCTCAATAGCGGCGGCAAAATCTTTAAGCGCTGCGGTGCGTCAACCTCCGCTTTTTCGTCCTAGGTGACAGCAGTGGAGGGGAGGTTCTTTTTGTTACTACTCCTCCTTTGGTAGAAGGAGAGGGGCCGTCAGTCAAAGGGGCCCGCGAAAAAGTACCTGTGGTGGTCGGGGAAATCGTGAGGTCAAAGCCGCTCAGGCATCTGCCTCTTTGCCTTCAGGCACTTCCAAACAGTCATGAGGCCATGTCCCATGATTCTCCGGTTGGGGGCAGACTGTCTCAGCATTTCGAAGAATGGCGTGCCATTACTTCAGATGCGTGGGTTCTGGATATCATAGCCCACGGCTACTGCCTTCCCTTCCTCCAGCGGCCTCACGACAATCCACCAGGGAAACACTCTTTGAAGTTTCTGGATCCGCTCCTTGCGCAGGAAATCTTGAGCCTGTAGCAGTGAGGAAGAAGGGATGGTATTCCCCTTATTTTTTGATCCCAATGACTGGGGTTTGAGACCCATCATGGACTTGCGTTGGTTGAACAAACTTTTCAGGAAGGACAAGTTCAAGATGGTCACTCTTTCAAGTTCTCCAGGCCCTTCAACTTCAGGATTGGTTGGTGTCTCTGGACCTCAAGGATGCTTACTTTCATATGCCGATTCAACCCGCGCACAGAAAGTACCTGAGGTTTGCGGCTGGCTACTCACACTTTCCGTTTCTGGTCCTGCTGTTCGGATTGACCTCCTCCCCGAGGGTCTTCACCAAGCTAATGGTGGTGGTGGCAGCGTCCCTCAGGCAAGGGGGGGGATTCACGTCTACCCCTACCTGGACGACTGGCTGATCCAGGCATGCTCTCCCGAGCAAGCTTTGGATCATCTCGGCCTCACCTGCTGCACCCTCCACAGGCTGGGCTTCTCCCTGAATTTCAAGAAGTCGTATCTGACACCTTCCCAACAGCTCCAGTACATCGGGGCTGTGTTAGACACATCCTTGGGAAAGTGCTTGTCTCCCAAGGTGAGGGCTCATCACATTGTGCAGATGGTGGACAAGTTTCAACATGCCCAGAGTCTCCCGCCTTTCAAATTGTTAAGGTTGCTCGGCCTCATGGCATCCTGCATTTTTCTAGTGCCAGAAGCCAGACTGCGGATTAGATCTCTGCAAGGGGTTCTCAAGATGCAGTGGCCGCAGTTCTCGGGCAAGATGTCGGATCCCATTCAGTTTCCACTCTCGTTCTCCCAGGATCTTCTGTGGTGGGCCAACGAAGGGAGCCTGATGAAGGGGGAACCGTTTTGGCAACCGTGGCCTGAGGTGACTGTAGTGACGGACGCTTCCCTCACAGGATGGGGCGCTCATGCCAACGACTTGACCGCCAGCGGTCGTTGGTCTCCGTTGCAGTCCAGACTCTGCATCAATCTGTTAGATCTGAGAACCATTAGGCTAGCCCTGAGGGCTTTCCTGCTTTTTGTGCGGGGGAAAAGTGTCCTGATCATGACGGACAACACAGTGGCAATGCATTACCTCAACAAAAAAGGGGGGGGGTTAGGGTCACTCGCGATGCAGCTCTGGTTCTGGGCCATCCAGCAGGGAATTTTGATCTCGGCAGTTCACCTGGCCAGAGACGAAAATGCAGCGGCGTGGGGTATTCAGGCTCTCCATCCAGAGGTCACGCATCTCAACCTTCACGCTTCGTATCTGAAAGGTTGAGGTATAAGGATTGGGACCTCCCGGATGATGTGATGTTGGTGTTGCTTTCGGCCAGGCGGCCTGCAACAAAATCCCTGTACCGTTGACGTAAGTTCAGCGACTGGTGCAGAGATCACAATGTTGATCTTTTTCAGTGCTCTATTCCTATGGTTTGTGGGTACCATTAAGTGTTACCTGGCGGGCGCTCTCTATCTTTAAGCGCTCGTCTGAAGAATGTTCTTACTTTAAGATTCCTTTGATTTCCCAATTTCTTAAAGGGCTAACTAATGTATTCCCGCAGTCTCCTTTCCAGGTGCCAGTTTGGGATTTGAATTTGGTTTTGAAATTTCTCATGGTTGCTTCGTTTTAACCTTTGCACTCTTGTCCTTTGAAATTACTGTCCTTCAAGACTGTGTTCTTGGTCGCGGTTACTTCAGCTCGCAGAGTGAGTGAATTGCAGTCACTTTCATCTAGGCCACCCTTTACTGTGTTTCATAAGGACAGGGTTGCACTGCAAGTATGTCCTTCATTTCTACCTAAGGTAGTCTCTGAATATCATTTGAGTCAAAAGGTGGTTCTTCCATCTTTCTACCCTCTTCCTCATCCTGGTAAGGAAGAGGAGCGACTCCATCGTTTGGATCCTAGGAGAGCTCTGAGCTTTTACATTTCTAGGATGTCCAGGGTCAGAGTGGACGATCAACTCTTTGTAGGATATGCTGGACACCGATTGGGCCAGGCTGTTAGCAAACAGACCTTGTCCAGGTGGATTATCCTTACCATTACGGAGGGTTACAGATTGGCAGGTATGGACCCTTCTGAAGGGTTGAGAGCTCATTCCACTAGGGGCGTGGTTACTTCCACCGCCCTACAGCGGGGGGTTCCTATTAGGAATATTTGTGATGCCACTACATGGGCTTCAATACGTACATTTGTTAAATATTATTCCCTGGATACAATCCGTGGTCAGGATATGGCCTTTGGAAAGGCGGTTCTTTATTCCGCAATCTAATTGGGTACTCTAAATTCTTTTCCCTCATCCGTTTACGGGTACTGCTTTAGGAGTCTGTCAAAGATGTGGAATACGTTGGAGGACACAATCCATTCGAAGAACAAGTTACTTACCAACTGGTAACTTTCTTTCGACTGGATGTTCCTCCAACATATTCCACATCACCCTCCCAGCCTGCCCCCTCTGGAGAGTTTCCTATGCGATTGCAGCTTCCGTTTCTGCAAGGGTAAGTGCATTCAAGCAGGCATGAGACTGGTGTCACACGTTCTGAAGGAAAAAACTTTGAGGCTACGGGCGCTGTGCGTCCTATTTATAACATCTGGTGACGTCACCCTCGACAGAGGCCTTCGAGGGACATCAACACGACGTCATCGATGCAGGACGCCCTCTGCCGAAAAAGTTTCCAAAGTGCACAGCTGTGGACATTGCATGCCAAAGATGTGGAATATATTGGAGGAACATCCAGTTGAAAGAATGTTACCAGTTGGTATGTAACTTGTTCATCTAACTTAAGACTGCTTTCCTTGTTGCTGTCACATCAATATGAAGAGTTAGTGACTTGCAAGCACATTCAGTGCATGATCCTTTTGTCATTATTCAGAAGGGCAAGGTGGTACTACACACACACACATCCTCGTTTTTCTCCAAAGCTCATCTCAAAGTTCCATGTAAACAATCCATAGAACTTCCTGCTTTCTTCCAAGATCTAAGAACACAGCAGAGAAAATCCTACATACCCTTGATGAAAAAAGGGCTGTCATGTATTACCTTCAAAAGATTGAACCGCTAGAAAAACTGACCTTTTTTTTGTATCTAGCCGCAGGGAGAGCGGGTGATGTGAGTGGTCAGAAATTAAAGGCAGACACAAGGTGGTGATATTGAAATCAGGCATTTTATTAAAGAAATGCGTTGGAAAAAAACCTCTCTAGCCCTATTCTACAGGGGAACTTCCCTACCTCCAAAACTAAAACTGAGGACCTGTCTGTGTCAGGATGTCATTAACTAAAAAGCTTTCCTTGTGCCCAAACACTCTAAACTGATGCTCACAATAAACCAAAACATCAAAGGATGCAAGGAAATGTCTTTGATTTGATATTAGCAAAAGGTGTTCACAATCAAATATAAGTTAAACATAACTTTATTCAGTTGTGGTAACCATAAAAGCATTTTGTTATCACATACACAAAATAAAAACACAGCAATGGATAAATACATAAATACGATGGGACATAGCCAATAAAATTAGTGCATCGAAAAAGAGGAAGGCTTTGGGACACCTGGAATCTTCCAGGATAAGTTCATGTTGGGGTTAATTTTCTGACATGCGTAGCCATGCCCCAAAAACATACTTCGAAACAAAATGAATTGTTTGGGTTCTCTGATTGTTTACATAATTCCACAACTGTGGCAGTGGATCTGACCGTCTTGCTTCTGAATAAAGGCAATAGATAACATTTCTTCACAAATCCATATATATTTGGAAAAACAAAAGAAAATGAATTAGGGTTTCCCTAGGTGCACCACATGCTTTACAACTAAAATCATTGGATCTGGACCATTTTGCTGTAAATGCGGCTAGTTTAAGGGAGTTGTTCCGCATCTGGGTGAATAATGCCCGGGCATTGCCGGGCCCACCCAATCCAGATATGGCTCAAACCCCTCCCTTGGTTTCATGTCCAAAAATAAAGTGCCTGTGCTTAATTTCCAAAAGGCCGTTCTCATGCCATTACATAATGCAATATGACAAACTAACTTCATCTTTGTTTTAGCATCAGTTGGCATAATTTCCGGAGCAAGCCAAAGGTGAGCCATATCCATTTCTCCGAGCCCTCTGCGTACAAAACTCATCCACCGCAGAGTGCCTGAACCAAGCACATTTAAGAGGCCCCTGAGTGCATTTCGATATGTTTCAAGTTCCGGGCTATTCCACAATATAACAATGGTTTTGTCGCCAACACCTCGCAAATCGGTATTATATTACACTCCAAGCGCAGACTAGCCAGGGGTGCGCTTTTAGGTTGCTGTAAAAGGGCTCTAATAAAGTTGTCAACTGCACTTTTCGATGCAGGGGCGATTGATCCTCCACCATGGCTGTGATGGAAACGATGCAGCCCCCGTTCTATTCCTGAAGTGTAGCCACTGCCTTTGTCATTTGATCCGCCCAACCCAGGTCTTCAGCAAACCTTATCCCCAAATAGTCGTAGGAGCTGACTTGCTCCAACACAGCCTCCCCCACCCTGGCTTCTATAACCAGTTTGTTTTTTTGCTGATTTTTAGCAAACACCGTAACTTTGGTCTTCTCAGTGTTCAGTTCCCTAGAGTTCCTTGCACTTCTCCATGAAGATCTTCAGATTGTGTTTTAGCCCCATGTGGGGAGGTTGAGAAGATCACTGTATCTGCATAGAACAATGTAGGTTGCTTGTTTGGGCCTAATTTGGGGTGAGGTCAAGGCAACCAGTTGCAAGTCCGTCAATAATCACATTTATATATAGACAAAATAAGATGGGGGCCAGCACACAGCCCTGGCAACCCCACTGCCCCCTCTCAACCTTAAACAGGTCAGTGGTCTCCCCACCCAGGCCCCACCTCACAACAGCCTGGTTCTCATGGTATAAAGACTGAATAGCGTCCAGTAGGTGTCAAGGAATCCCCTTGCTTTTAAGAATTGACCAGATCTTGTCAGAAAGGTTGACCTGGAAGTTATTGTTTAACCCAATTAATGAAAAGGGGTTGTGCAAATTATTGCTTCATCAAGGTGAAGAGAGTCTGCCTTAGAATGTATTGTTTGACCATGTTAAAGAAATACTTTTATGACATTCCTTATTCGAACAAGAACTTTGAGTCCAGTATGAAGACACAAACATAACTGTTGGATTTAGGGGACACTTTTGCCATCCTACCTAAAAGTCTAGAGGAAGGGAACCACCCCGTGGATCCAAGGATTTTTCCCTGGAAGTTGTTTTTGGTTGGAGTCATCCTTATATTTGATTGTAAGCACGCTGCAGGGCGCTGGCGTCTGTGGCTGTTGAAGCTGTCCCGGGACCAGGCAAAGCAAGCCCCGTCCAACTGTGAGCAGAAGGAAGGAAGGGAATGAGGGATAAAATCCCAGCATTCACACACTTGCTGCGTAAGCCTGCTGCATGGGCGCTGCTGTCTGTGGGCTGGAAGTGGCCCGTGGTCCCTAACGACGTACCGTTAAACGATTGTATGGAATGTCTATTGTAGCGGGCTGTGCATGGTGCAAGGCGGAAAAGATCCAACATGTGATAACCGCCGATGTGGTTGTGTCCCAGCACTGTATGTCCTTGATGCTTGCGATTGTTGCAGGCAGTGCCCTGTGTGACTTAACTCCGTGAGCAACCTGATGAGCGGACAGTTTTTACCTTTGTTTTAATTTTTTAATAACTTGGACTGCCATTTGCGCTTTTAAACTTAGCTTAATTAGCTATTAGAATGAAATTAATTGGACAGCCGGAATTGGAAAACTGGAACTGCTTATACAATTATGGTGAATAGGAAAGCTGTAAACCCTATTGCCCCGGTGGAGGGCCACAAAAACTCTTTACTGTTCAAACCGATTGACGATGTGAATGTATTGATTACAGAGATTAAGGACCTGCTTGGATATATTGAGGCCATAAATGCTATCGACACTGCTGCTGGCCCCAGGAACGGAACAGGGGGCCTGAGGAGAGGCGGGGAGGCTGTCGCCATTGCTTCTTATGCAAACTGTGTGTGATCTCCAATGATCTCTGCTTGTCTGAGATTGTAATCGATCCCCTCCACGAGTGAAATACCTAGGCCATACAATGGTAGCAATAAAAAAGGCATTGACTTGCTGGAAGAATTCAGGGTCACGAAACCAGGGGCATTCGTGGAATGCAGGAGCTTTTTAATCCCAGTGTCCCACTTGAACTTGCGCACGGGGAGAGGAGCCGTTGAATGACTGCCCCCGCCCCCTCCAACCAAGTGCGGCTACAGTCTTAAATTACCAACATGCAGCTGTGGGGATAGAGGCAGTGGGGTCTGGTGTGGGGATGGACGGTGTAGGAGGGAGAGTGGGGACAGCGTCAAAGGATGGGGCAGTGGCAGTAGATATGCCATTTTGCTGTCTAACCAGTTTGAGATCTTGGGAGACGAGAATGTTTCAGGGACTCTGGCTGACGAATGGGTGGAGGTGGGGAAAAAGAAGTGGATCAGGGAAAAAAGGACAAAACCCACAGGCCCTAATTCTAGGCCAGAGGGGGTATACTCACCTGCCAGGAATCCTTCTATGGGCTTTTCAGATTACCTGGTATACTCCCCTGCCAAAGATCTTACCACAATGTCCGAACGTTCTACGACTTCAAGTGCCTGGTACTTCTGCTTGCCAGGACGTCTTTTAGTTTACTGTTCTTTTATCTATATCACAGTAGCATATTTCCTGAAGTACTTGACATATTTGCCCATGGTAATACTTGCTTTAGTTTCCTCCCACATTGGCATTGCATGCACCTGTACTGGCTTGTGGTCTGCTGTTGCACCTTGTCTCGCCTGCATTCAAACATTCTGCTTGTCATATATTTGAAATGGGATTATACTTTATCTGCATTCAACCACTTTTGTATATTGTCCATATTTGCAATCTCGCAACTTTGTCATTTGTTCACACAACCCTATTGCCCCGGTGGAGGGCCACAAAAAGTCTTTACTGTTCAAACCGATTGACGATGTGAATGTATTGATTACAGAGATTAAGGACCTGCTCGGATATATTGAGGCCATAAATGCTATCGACACTGCTGCTGGCCCCAGGAACGGAACAGGGGGCCTGAGGGGAGGCGGGGAGGCTGTCGCCATTGCTTCTTATGCAAACTGTGTGTGATCTCCAATGATCTCTGCTTGTCTGAAATTGTAATCGATCCCCTCCACGAGTGAAATACCTAGGCCATACAATGGTAGCAATAAAAAAGGCATTGACTTGCTGGAAGAATTCAGGGTCACGAAACCAGGGGCATTCGTGGAATGCAGGAGCTTTTTAATCAGTATGTCCCAGGGTCCCCAAAATCCTCTGGCAGACTCACCGGTCATTTACAGCATCCCCGACTCTTGACGTGCCTTTGCACTGAATCCTCTTTGCTGGTTCGGCTTCCCATATGGTACAGACGTTCCCCCAGCCTGTTCTTCAACTGTGCGATCACTCACCGGCTTCCCTCTGTAGCCGGGATCGGAGAAGGCTGCTTCCCGGCATGACAGCACCTCCAGCAGCTCTGCTGTGGCTTCCAGTTCTTCCCCAGACCCTCCGATGTGCCTTCTGCGTCTCCTTCCTCTCTCGCCACGCCGGTAAGTGAGCCTTATGTTCTCGAGCCGCTGTCAGGCTTTGGACATCCTTTCTCTGGCTGCTTTCTCCTGCACGGTTCTGTCACAGCCTCTGCTATTTTTAAAATCCTGTGCACCTGAGGCTCAGTAAAACAACTGTGCATTAGGCTTTAGGCTTCTCTTGATCGGCATAGCCTCCTTTCTCCTCTTCTTCGTCTCAGTGCTTGTGGTTTTATGGGAATTGAAGTCCATAGCTGTTATTGGTTTCTTGGATGTTGTTCAAAAGTCTTACGAAAGGCCATATCAAGACCAGAAGATGTCGCACATGTTTTGTAAATGGCTGAGCCATAGATAGGGGTTTGACTACAGGGTTTCTGAGAAAAATGTTGCTCACATTCACTATAGGAGGGCACTGTTAAGTGACAACATGCCATTAAAGACTTGGGTATTAGAGGTCTTCAGAGGAGAGGGGAAAATACTGCATCTTACCCAATGGAGTCACCACCTCCCCCGGTAGTTGTCTCCTCCCATGCGATCCATGTACATATAGCCGCCGCCAGGTACAAGATCAGGTAGCGGCTGCCCTCCTCTGGCCACATGGGAGGAGGTCATCAGAGGGGAATCAGTGATGACTCTTACCGGATTCACAATGATTCTATATCCAAATCGTCTATCTCAAAATGGATTGTCACATGCATCGAACTTTATTCTCTTGCCAAGAGAACGTTACCCTTCAACCCGAGAGCACACTCAACTTGGGGCACAGGTTAGCAAGCAAACAATAAATAAATAGCAAATGTGCCCTTAGACGCCATTTACAAAGCTGCCACTTGAGTTCTGTTCATACCATCACACAACATTACTGTTTAGATACACCTTCTAAAGGTGACACAAAGGTGGGCCAGGCAATGTTCAAACATCTTTTTACTGCTCTATCTTCAAATAACCCACCTCATTCTCCAAGTACTGCGTGCTAATCATGTGATTCTAAGCAGACCCACCATCCTCAGAAGGCATCTATTACTTAGTGTAATCATATTTGGGATGCTTGTATCTTATTAGATTCACATGCGTCCACCCTTCCTCCCCTCTTGGAGTTGAAGGTTGTACAGCAAATCATAACTGGTTCACACATACTCACAATTTACCTATTCTCCAGGCATACACTTTATACTCCCTCATGTCAGAAACAAAACAATCTGAGAGCACTCGCGAGTGAGGGATCATGGGTACAATAAACGTCACACTAGGGATAATATTACAAACCCGCTCAGTCGACGTCCCTGTTTGAACTTCGAAAACAAGTGCACTACTCTTGACCTGCCACTAGATGTCGACCTTTGCAAAGCATGTGAATCTAAGCAGATAAAAGCATCAGAATTAAGATTACGGTAAGTAATGTATGATATATATATATTTCTTTTTACACAATTGGAAATTAAACTTCTGTTGGGTTGTCCTTTTTCATTGGAATGTCTTGCAAAAGGGAATTTTGTCACTTTTTTTCCAAATGTTACTTTTATTTTGGATTATATAGGTTTTACCCTCGCTGACTTATTCATAGCCTACAAAGGCATTTAATCAACTAGAAATTGTTTTTTTAGTGCCATTTACCACTGCATCCCACCAATTACAACCAGGATTGTCTGCTTAGCAATTGGTAGCTGCTGGTGTCCAGAGGTGTCTTGAAATGTAATTACTCCACCATATCAGCTTGGGGCATCTGAGGGTGCCTCCAGCGATTGTCTCTGCCCTGGGACTGTTTGCTGCTGTGCTACTGCCTTCTTTTGTTATTCAAACTGCTGGGAGGCATTTTCACAGGTCCTTAGGTTTTCCTGGGGACTTCCTCACTGAAATATCTGATGCATGATTGAGGGTCCAGCTCCGGATAAAGAGCCTTTGTTTCTTTTCTGGGATGCTGGGATCATTGTTGACCCAGGGTTCAAGTCCTTGGCAAGCGACATACTGAAAATCGCACCTGTGGAACAGAGCTGTTTTTTGGGTTCCCGGAACTGCTTTTCTGAAACTTCTGATGGTGCCACTGCAGATGTAAAACCAGTAGTTATCCCCGGATCGACAACTACTGACTGTTTGAATGGTGCACATTCTTACCATTGGTGGGTTTGGACTTGTTTTCAGCTCCAGGTTTGGATATAAGGACTCCTCCTGCAGTCATTCTACATGCCACTCCTTGGCATTTGTCAAATGAATGCCTCAAGACAAAAGAAAATCACTGTTAATCTGTTTTTGGCTTGGTTTTCTCATGGCGACTAAGAATGTTATTGTTTTATCTACGTTGGAGCAAAGCATCCTTCGAAGACCAGCCCGTTGAGAACCAGTGGACGACTTCTACAGTGGACCAGCACCCCCTTCAGCGATTGGCCTGGTTAAAACCTGCTTCTCTCCCTGATCTCTGAAGACCCTCATTGGTGCTTCAGCGCTTGGACTAGTTGGACCATCTAGTCCCGACATCCTCTCGTGAATCCAGACCCCAGAGCCTTTGGAAGTGTCCCATGTGAGAAACCAGAAGGTGTCTCACCTATTAGTCCACAGGGATCTGTCATCCAGGTGGTCAGGACACAGCCATTGCTTTTGTATCCAGTGACTGCAGGTGGACCAGTGCGGGAGGATCACCTCGGTGAGGGGGTCTTTAGGGCGTGGGAGTGGTACACCGGATGGTGAGACACAGTGACCCCTTCCCTGTAACACCTTTACCCCATCCTACCGGTAGGATTTTTATAAAGTGTTTGTGCTGTAAAAATGGGGGAGAGGTTTCTACTCTACCCCCAATCCCTCTTTCGCAACACAAACACTTTCGAATGGATTGTGTCCTCCCACGTATTACTCATATTTTGACATCGCCAATATCCAGCTTCAGCTGTTTCTGATTTTTTTTGTTCAGCAGGGGGGGCCACTGTTCATCGATGCGGTCGGCTCGATGTCCCTCGAGGGCCTCCGTCTCGAGGATGATGTCATCAGAGGTATATATAGCAAGCGCAGCACCCGTTGGCTTCAGTTACATTTTTCTGTGTAAGCTTTTGCTTCATGAACTACGGCGCGCCTCATAATTTTGTTCAAAAATTCTGTATAATGTCTTTGTCATTGACAGCCCCGCAGAGCAGGTTTCAAAAATGCCAAGATGTCGTTCACGGACCTCGGTCTGTCAGAAGTGCCAGTTGATGACCGGAAAAGCTCTGAAGGGAGCGTAAAGGGAAATTGGCGGTAAGTAGACTCCCCAGACTGAAGAGGTCTAAAAGGTCCAGGTCACAAACTGGCTCTCACCACTCCTCGTCAAGGAAGTTGAAGAAAAGGCATCATAAATCTCCTACTTCGTCTTCCTCGTCTGACTCTTCTCCTGAGAGTATTATACCTTGCACCACTAAGGCCTCTACTCTGGCTCAATGGGAATAATTCAGGCAGGAAATGCTAAAGATATTCGAGAGCCAGAAACCCTCGAAGCAGGTAGGCCGGCCATGCTCCTACCGCGTCTTCTGAAGCCGCTAAGGAAGGGGCCCGAGCCAAATCCTGTGCGCCCACAAGCCCGGGACGAAGGCCTGATTTCCATCGAGAGCCGTCCAGGCCTTCACACGATGAAAAATCATCGAAGAATACTTCAACCCATCGAAGTCTGTCACGGACTAAGTCCACGTCGAAGTCATTGATGCCAGCGACACCCAACGCATCTTCATCGAAGACATTGATGACTCCATCGGCTTCTGGCTGAAAACCATTGAAGCCATCAACGCCATTGCCAGTAATTCAGAAAACCTTTTCACCTTTGCCTAGGAAGGATTTCTTTAAGTCACTCACATCCATTTATGAGGATAATGAACCTTCTGATGACAATGATCCACCCTTTGGATTGCAATATGGCACTCCTAATGACCCTGATAGCTCTATATCAGAAGAATCTAGGTTGTAGGACCTGCGTTAAAATGTACAGACTGCCAGTGAAGTGGACACTTAACCAGAGTTGGATTTTGGTAAGCCAGAACCAGGTGATCATGCAGATGTGTCTTACAAAACAGTTAATTACCAGGGCCACTTAATTTATGCGATGGAGCAGGCCAGCCCTTCCATTCGAACAGGATGACCTCACGGATATTCTGGACAAAGGTCCTCAAAGGGATCCAATCCTACCTTTTCATGTCGCTCTACAAAAGGGAGTAAGTGCAAATTGGGAAGCACCGGAATCAAGTCCAGCAGTAAATAAATATTGGCCCACAAATATAGGCTGTAAAGTAGTGACCCCAGCTATTTGTGTACACTTACTACCCCAGAAAGCCTAGTGGTGCAAGCAGCAACAACTGCCTCCAAGCAGGCTGCCTATCCGACCATCCCATTGGATCAGGATGATCAGCGTATAGATGCCTGGTCAAGGAAAGTATTTTCTGCCAGGAGCCAACTCTCCATGTGTCCTTGCGAAATTCACCTGCACCCTATGGGACTGTGCATCCATGGCGGCTGAACATATTCCAGAACGGGAAGAAAGACACAGCTTCTTGGCCATTGTAAAAGATGGCAAGAAGGCCATCTGAGTCTCTTCAGTCAGGGTTGGACTCTGCTGATAGTAGCAGCAGAGCCATGGCGGCAAGCACTGTGATACGTAGGTTTGCGTGGTTGAGCAAGTTTAGATTTGCACCAGACATGCAGTCTAGACTCCACAATATGTCTTTTGACGGGTATCATCTTTTTGGCAGCAAGGCTGACAAAAGCCTTGAGAAGCTGCAGACCTTGAAAGTGACAGCCAAGTCTCTAGGTGTCGCTGTGAGGCAGCCTCAGCCCTTTCACCCCAGTGGATCATCTTAGAGGGGTAGATCCTTTCGATACTATTCCTCAGTTGGAAGAGTGCGAGGAATGGCTGGTGAAAGAGGCCAAAAAAGATTCCCTCGTGATGGACGAGGGAGAGGTGCAAAGCCCGCCCAATCAGCTGCATCTTTACCATCAGCCACTGTGTAAGCCGCCTCAAAACCTCTGACGTCTTCGCTCACGACACCCCGGTGGGAGGCAGACTGTCTCAGCATCTGAAAGAATGGTGGGGTATTACTTCAGATGCCTGGGCACTAGAAACCATAGCCCAAGTTTACTGCCTCCCATTCATTCAGAGAGCTCTGAATCATCGACCGGGGAGACATTTGTTAAAGGTTCCAGATCTGTTCCTCTGCTTGAAATGTTTATCCTGCTAGAGAAAGATGCTATAGAACCAATACCTGTAACGGAGAGGAACAAAGGATGGTATTCTCCATATTTTCTAATCCCCAAGAAGGACGAAGGACTGAGACCCATCTTGGACTTGAGATACTTGACAAAGTTCCTCAGGAAGAACAAGTTCAAGATGGTCACACTTTCTCAGATCCTTCAGGTCTCCAGCTCCATGATTGGATGGTGTGATTAGACCTTCAGGGTGCTTATTCTCATGTACCAATCCAACTCAAGTTCAGAAAGTATCTGAGGTTCACTGTTGTCAGTTCTCATTGTCATTTTTAAGTTCTGCCATTCAGGCTGACCTCCGCCCTGAGGGTATTTGCCAAACTGATGGCGGTGCCGGCAGCGAGTCTCAGGAGAGGGGTGTTTCACGTCTATCCCTACCTGGACGATTGGCTGATCAGGGTGCGTTCTCCCAAACAAGCCCTGGATCATCTCAGCGTAATCTGCCACTCTCTCCATAGAATGCGCTTCTCCCTCAATTACAAGTAGTCCCATTTGATACCATCTCAAAAGCTCCAATTTATCAGAGCTGTACTGGATACATCCTTGGGAAGGACCTCGCCACCTGAGGTGAGGGCTCAAGACGTTCTGCAGATGGTCACCAAATTTCAGAGTGCTGTTGGATGTTTGGATTTTAATGTTTTTTGTGTGTATGTTGAGATGCGGGGGTGGGGGGGTGTTGGATGTGTATGAATGTTTGGATTTGAATGTATTTTGTGTGTATGTTGAGATGCAGGGGTGGGGGGGTTGTCGGATGTGTATGAATGTTTTGATTTGAATGTTTTTTGTGTGCTGAGTTTGCGGGTGGGGGGTTCGGGTCTGTGTGTGTGCTGATTTGGGGGGTGGGGGTTCGGGTCTGTATGGGTTCATGTTTGTGTTTGTGCTGAGTTGGGGGGTAGGGGGTTCGGGTCTGTGTGTGTGCTGAGTTGGGGGGTGGGGGTTTTGAGTTGGGGGGTGGGGGGTTCGGGTCTGTATGGGTGCATGTTTGTGTGTGTGCTGAGTTGGGGGGTGGGGGGGTTCGGGTCTGTATGGGTGCTTGTGTGTGTGCTGAGTTGGGGGGGTGGGGGTTCGGGTCTGTATGGGTGCTGGTTTGTGTGTGTGCTGATGTGGGGGGTGGGGGGTTTGGAGTTGGGGGGGGCGTGTGGGCTTCGGGTCTGTATGGGTGCATGTTTGTGTGTGTGCTGAGTTGGGGGGTAGGGGGTTCGGGTCTGTATGGGTGCATGCTTGAGAGTGTGTGCTGAGTTGGGGGGTGGGGGTTCGGGCCTGTATGGGTGCTGGTTTGTGTGTGCTGATTTGGGGTGTGGGGGGTTTGGAGTTGGGTGGGGTGGTGGGGGGTTCTGGTCTGTATGGGTGCATGTTTGTGTGTGTGCTGAATTGGGGGGTGGGGGGTTTGGGTCTGTATGGGTGCATGCTTGTGCGTGTGCTGAGTTGGGGGGTGGGGGTTCGGGTCTGTATGGGTGCTGTTTTGTGTGTGCTGATTTGGGGGGTGGGGGGTTTGGGTCTGTATGGGTGCTTGTTTGAGAGTGTATGTGTGTGTGTGCTGAGTTGGGGGGGTGCCAGGATGAATAACATCAGGGACAACGGGCAGCCTTGCCTGGTGCCCCCTAGGGTCACCCAGGCAGGTGAAATGTGTTTGCCAGTGCGAACCCTGGCCACTTGCCTGATGTATAGCAACTGCACCCAGTGTATAAATCCTGGGCCAAACCCAAATCGGCATCACCATGTAGATCTGTTCCTATTTAGTGATGCTCTTTGGCATTAGCTGCAGTCCCCTAAAGATCATACTCCTAGGTCCAGAATTGTCCCTGGATATAGTATGATAGTAACAAATGTTTGCCCCCCACCCCCACTTACTATCCCCTCTCCCTCACTATCTGAAATGTCATCAGGCCTAGTACGATAAAAGCCTGTTTTGTTCCTCTCCCTCCTTTCTCCTCCCCTCTCCCTCACCTTGTGTAATTCTCCGGCTCTACCAGAAATGTTGTCAGGCCTAGGACGGTAGTCGCCTGTCTGTTCCCATTTCCTTCCTATCTGTGTCGCTAGGCCGAGTACGATAGTTAATTTCGCATTCTTGTTGTTCATGGCCTGTAAGAATGTTTTGTATTTCCCTTGTTCCCTCCCTTGTCGAGAAGCGCATTGAAACACATTGTGTATAGGCGCTATATAAATAAACTATCATAGCATATCATTAGAGATGTTGGGCCAGAGTGCCAAGGGTCAGCAGTGGGTGTGGTTTATTTGTACATTCCTAAAGCTTTCAAAATCGGCTGCAGCCTTTTCTAGTATGGTCCTGGATGATGTCTGCTCCTGTAATTTTGCAACTAAACCTCGATCAAGCGTTTGAGACCCATTGAGTGTGGGTAATTGTTACCTTTCTACAACCCCATCAAGCATTATTCAGGGGGATAGAAGCACAAGCAGAAACTATTTATCTGGCGCAATATGGTAGAGCTCCTGTCAGTTTTGCCCTGCCCAGGAAGAAACTGAGATCAGTTTCTTTGTATGTTCACTAAAGTAATTGGTCATCCTGTGATAATTCCTTTCAAAAACTCATAATTTGGCAACCGCTTGTGCTTTGAAATGTTATTTTTTTTATTAAAGCATGTCCTCAATTTCCACCTTATGCTCAAACATAGCAGGTTGATATGCTATGCAGCCCGCTATTCCTGAAAGTATCCATCAATAAGTGCATGAAAAGGTATGCTGGCAAGGCTATGTTCTTTATCTGATCTTGTTCTTTTGTCGCTTCTAGGATTCTCAAAGTATATAATTTGTATATACTCTAGACCGTCGTAGTGGGAGCATAACAGTGGATTTCGTATCTTTATCCAAAGATGTCCCTGCCAATGTTCAGTGCAGTAAAAAAAAGAAAGATTGACCAGGAGCACCGTCAATTTAAGGATGAGTGGACTGAGAAGTTTTTTTTCATCGAGTCCAAACCTGATGTGTACTCGTGTCTCATTTGTCTCGAACGCATAGCAGTCCCCAAGGAATATAATATCCACCGCCATTGTGAATCAAAACATTCACAATATAAGGATTTGCAGGTGGAAGCGAGAATTAAGAAAGCTGGGAGCTAAAAACACAGCTGGCTAAGCAACAGGGTGTTTTTGCCCAGAAAAAAAAAGAATCTGAATGTGCCACCATTGCGAGTTATAAGGTTGCACAGCTTATTGCAAGTTCAGCACGTCCTTTCACAGATGGGGATTTCGTTAAAGGGATGGTCTAGTAAAAATGTTTATTTAAAAAATAGATAGGCCACATAAAAAAAAAAATACTGGCATCCTCCGTTTTAAAACTTCCTATGTAAAATTTTGAGCTATTCAAGCTCAAAATTCGAAAAAGCAAGCACAGGGGCGCAGCCATTTTGTGAAATGGAGGCCCTCCTGTGCTGGCTTTTGCGGCACTAATGAAGGAAAAGCCAGCCAGCTGTAGTAAACAAAGTCTACCGCTGGGTGGCTTTCCCTTCATTAGTGCCGGGACTCGGAGGACGCGGACCGGAGACCAGAGCAGGAAAGCTGCAGCTGAATCTCGGTAAGTGCTATTTATTTTTTTTACAAAAAATAAGCACTAGCTGCGGTTTTTTTTCTAAGTTTTTTTTCTAAGTTTTCCGGGCTGGAGGAGCCCGGAAAACTTAGAAATAAAACCGCAGCTTTAAAAATGTTGTATTTATGTTTGCGGTCGCTTTTGAAGCGATTCAATGCCTTGTAACTTTTTGTTACATGAGATATCTCGGCCAAATTCGGAACCTTTTTTTCCCACATGTAGGCGGTCGTAACGCCACCCAGGAATCCTAGGTTGCTGTATGTGGGTGAGCGAAAATAAGCAAAAAAGGCGAAAATGTAGTGTTTTAAAAAAAAAATACCTATAAAATGATGTGCAAAGAAGCCTGTGGTTTTTTCCTTGTAAGAGCTAGGAACAAATGGTTTGTTGTGCTGAGTTCCCCAATTTCCTGTCTTTCAAGAACAGGTTGAGTGGAAACGACCAAAAAATTATTTTGATGTGGTTATCAACTGTTTGTGTGAGGTAGGCGATTTTGGCCATTTTTGCCAATTGGACATGCATGGATGGAATGGAAGAAAAGGGTAGGAAAGCCAAATTGGAGGACAGAAAGGCATATATTTCTGAAAAGTAGCCATATTCCAAGTTTAGGAAGGAGTGATTTGCGTAGGTCAGACAACAAGTAGGTAGGGGAAAATGCCATAGATTGGGGGAAAAGCGTGAACATGACAGAAAAAAAAGGTTTCGAGGGGATTGGGTCCTCCGACGTATTCCATATCTATGACAGTAATCACAACAGCTGTGCTGCTTCGGAAAGTCTGCATCCTGCGTCGATGACGTCGATACGCCACCCTCGAGGACCTACGCCAATGGCTGACGTCACTGGATGTTATAAGTAGGACGCACGACGCCCGTAGCCTCAGTTCCGGTTTTTCCGCGAATGTGTTCGCTTTGGGAATCTCTGCGCGCCTCGACTCTTTGGAGTTTCTGTTGTTTCTCGGTTCTTCGAACCTGTTCGTTTTGTGAAGTTTCTTCTTTGTGAAGGATGTCTACCTCGTCTTCAACCCTGCATCCGGGATTTAAGAAGTGCGGGGACTGTGGGTCCAAGATGTCGGTTACGGACTCGCACGACGCCTGCCTCTGGTGCCTCGGGGAGGCCCATGACACGGATGACTGTGTCGACTGCCAGTCGCTCACGTCTAAAGCCTTGCGGGAGCGTAAGAAGAAGTTATCGGTAGGTAAGGTGTCTAAGCCACGGAAGTCGAGGTCTGCAGGGCTTTCGACGGACGATTCGAGAGTCGACTCTCCGCGTCGTCGTCGGAAGTCCAGTGGGTCTCGGTCCCGGAGTTGGTCCCGCCACTCCTCTGCCTCTTCAAGGCACTCCCGGAAGCGCTGTCATCGGTCGCCTTCCCCGCCCTCTTCCGAGGACTCTGCCCGTCGGCGGGTCACTTACCCTACCAAGCAGGCGACGCCGGAGGAATGGGCTTCCTTCTGGAAGAAAATGTTAGCGATTCTCGAATCGCAGGGCACCGGTCCATCCGCGCCTCGAGTGGGGTTGGTCGAGAGACACCGCTCGCACGCCTTCGGGCTCGGGTGGTCGGCACGATTTGCAGGAGAAGTCCCGCTCGGACAAGGGGAATCGTTCTCGTCATGCCCGGTCCAGGTCCCAGTCCTCGACGTGCTCGAGACAGTGTGAAACTGTGACGTCTTCGAGGAAGACGTCGACGCCGAGGTCGTCGACGGACTCTTTCGAGGCCCCGCCTCCGAAGAAGTCATCGGCACCCAGGCTGTCGAAGGACACGCTCGGGGCTCCGGCCTCAAGGCCTGTGTCGACGCCATCAATGCTGTCGGCGCGCGTTCGGCGTCGACGCCGATTCACTCGATGCCTTTTGAGGTTGTGTTAACGGGGGTACCCCAAGGCTCGGTGGAACCCCCTAGAAAGGCTCTGGCCAAGGTCAAGCATGGCTTTGGTTCACTTTCTGTGCCTTCTTACCGCCATCTTGAGTTTATTTCAGAGGTGGATGAGGGCTCTGATGATGGCAAGGTTCCTAATACGGTGCCAGACGAGATTCTCTCAGGTCATAGCCAATTTGAGGACCTGAGGCAGTCCCTGCACGATGCTAGTGGGCTGGACACCTCTCCGGAGGTGGAGTTTTGTAGGCCTGAGCCTGGCACTTATGCCGACTCCTCGTACCGGCGCCTTATGTCGAGGGTCACCGAGTACTTGTGATGGTCTGCTCCCCGGGGCAGTTTCTTCAGGATGACCTTACGGATATCCTCGACCTTGGTCCACCAACTGACCCGGTACTGCCGTTTCATATGGCTCTACAGAGGAGGGTGGCGGCGGCTTGGACTGCTCCTGAGAGTCTCCCGGCAGTGGGCAAGTCTTCGCTGCGAAAATACTGCCCAACCAGTAGCGACCCCTGCTACTTGTCTAAGCACCCCACTCCGGAGAGTTTGGTGGTGCAGGCGGCTATGGCCCCGGCAAAGCAGGCGTCGTATCCTACCATCCCTCCTGATAGGGATGACAAGCGTTTTGACGGCTGGGCGAAGAAAGTGTTTTCTTCAGGGGGTATGGCACTTAAGGCGGCCAACTCCATATGTGCCTTGTCATGTTTCACGCACACTCTGTGGAACTGTTTCCTTAGCGGCTGAAAATATTCCCGAAGGGGACAAACGGGATGGTTTCCTTGCCATGGTTCAGGATGGCAAGGATGCCATGTGTGAGGCCGGGCAGTCGGGTTTGAACATGGCAGATTGCGTCAGCCGGTCCATGGCGGCGAGCACCGTGATACGCAGGTTTGAGTGGTTGCGGAAGGCAGGGTTTGCTCCTGATGTGCAGGCCCGGCTCCTCAACATGCCCTTTGACGGGAACATCTTTTTGGCAGCAAGGCTGACGAGAGCCTTGAGAGGTTGCAGACCTCAAAAGCTGCTGCAAGGTTGTTGGGCGCTGCAGTTCGACAACCTCTGCCTTTTCGTCCTAGGGGACAGCAATGGAGGGGAGGTTCCTTTCGTTATTACTCATCCTTTGGTAAAGCGAGAGGAGCTGCCAGTCAAAGGGGCCACCGTAGGGGTGCCAGAGGTGGAAAACAAGGTACTCGAGGTGCCAGGCCGCTCGGGCTGTTGCCTCTTTGCCCTCAGGCAACGCCACAGCTGCTTCAGCTCAGTCATGAGGCCATGTCCCATCGTTCGCCGGTTGGGGAAAGACTGGCGCAGCATCTTGCAGAGTGGCGCGCCATTACTTCAGATGTGTGGGTTCTGGAGATCATAGCCCATGGCTACTGTCTTCCTTTCCGGCAGAGGCCTCAAGACAATCCACCGAGGAATCTCTCTTTGAAGAGCCCGGATCCGCTCCTTGCGCAGGAAATTCAATCCCTGCTGGAGAAAGGTGCCATAGAACTGGTGCCTGTAGCGGAGAGGAACAAGGGATGGTATTCCCCTTATTTTTTGATTTCCAAGAAAGACGGGGGATTGAGACCCATCATGGACTTGCGCGGTTTGAACAAACTCCTCAGGAAGGACAAGTTCAAGATGGTTACTCTCTCTCAAGTCCTCCAGGCCCTTCAACTTAAGGACTGGTTGGTGTCTCTCGACCTCAAGGACGCTTATTTTCATGTGCCGATACATCCAAAGGACAAGAAGTACCTGAGGTTCGCGGTTGGCGACTCGCACTTTCAGTTTCGGGTCCTGCCGTTCGGATTGACCTCCGCCCCGAGGGTCTTCACCAAGCTCATGGTAGTGGTGGCAGCGCACCTCAGGAAAGAGGGGATTCACGTTTACCCCTACCTGGACGATTGGTTGATCAGGGAGCGCTCTCCTGAACAAGTCCTGGATCATCTGTCAGTCACCTGCCACTCCCTCCACAAGCTGGGCTTCTCCCTCAACTTAAAGAAGTCCCATTTGACACCAACTCAGAGGCTCCAGTACATCGGAGCAGTGCTGGACACGTCCCTGGGGCAGTGTTTTCCTCCCCAGGTGAGGGCTCATCACATTCTGCAGATGGTGCACAAGTTTCAGCTTGCCCAGAGTCTCCCAGCGTTCGAGTTCTTGAGATTGCTCGGCCTCATGGCATCCTGCATTCTTCTGGTGCCGGAGGCCAGGTGGCGGATGAGATCTTTGCAATGGGCACTCAAGCTCCAGTGGTCTCAGTCCTCCGGCAGGATGTCGGACCCTGTTCAGGTGCCGTCCTCGGTCATCCAGGACCTTCTGTGGTGGGCCGTCGAAGACAATCTGATGAAGGGGGCTCCATTTTGGCTACCCTGGCCGGAGGTGACGGTCATGACAGACGCATCCCTCACGGGATGGGGCGTTCATGCCAACGAGTTGAGTCAGCGGTCGTTGGTCTCCATCGGAGTCCAGACTCCACATCAATCTGTTGGAGCTGAGGGCCCTTCAGGCTAGCCCTGAAAGCTTTTCTGCCGACTATGCGAGGGAAGAATATCCTGATCCTGACGGACAACACGGTGGCCATGCACTACCTCAACCAAAAGGGGGGGGGGCAGGGTCACTTCCTCTGTGCAGGGAGGCGATGCAGCTCTGGTTCTGGGCAATCCAGCAGGAAGTTTCGATCTTGGTAGTTCATCTGGCCGGAGACGAAAACGAGACGGCGGACGCTCTGAGCAGCCAGAGCGTGATCTCTCACGAGTGGGAGTTGGCTCAGGAGATTCTCCTGGAGATCTTCGCCCTTTGGGGGACCCCTCAAGTGGATCTCTTCGCCTCCAGTGTCAACCGGAAGTGCGAGAGGTTCTGCTTGTGGGAATTTCCTCCAAAAGGAGCCTTGGAGAACGCGTTTGTGGTGGAGTGGTCATTCCCACTGCTGTACGCGTTTCCTTCAGTCCCCGTCATTCCGCAAGTGCTGCGGAGGTTACGGACGTTCGGTTCCCGGATGATCCTCATTGCTCCGGCGTGGGCCCAGAGGACGTGGTACCCGGACCTTCTCGACTTTTCCATCTGCCCTCCATGTCGTCTTCCCTACCGAGACGATCTGCTCTCACGGGAGGGGGGTCAGGTTCTCCATCCAGAGGTCAGATCCCTCAACCTTCACGCTTGGTTTCTGAAAGTTTGAGGTATAAGGATTGGGACCTCCCTGAAGACGTGATGGAGGTGTTGCCCCGGCCAGACGGCCAGCAACAAAGTTCCTGTACCGTTGCCTTTGGCGTAAGTTCTGCGACTGGTGCAGGGTTAAGAATGTGGATCCTTTTTCATGTGACATTCCTGTAGTTCTGTCTTTTTTGCTTTCTTTGGGCCACAGGGGCCTGCAAGTGGGTACGTTAAAGGTTACCTGGCGGCGCTGTCCATATTTAAGCACTTGTCTAAAGAGTGTTCCTATTTTAAAATTCCTTTAATTTCTCAGTTTCTGAAAGGGCTCACTGTGTTCCCCCCGTCACCTTTCCAGGTGCCCGGTTGGGATTTGAACCTTGTTCTCAAGTTTCTTATGGGTGCTCCATTTGAGCCTTTGCATTCATACCCTTTGAGACTGTTACCTCTTCAAACTGTATTTTTGGTTGCGGTCACTTCCGCTCGCAGAGTGAGTGAGTTACAGGCACTTTCAGTTAAGCCACTCTTCACTGTGTTTCATAAGGACAGGGTTGTCCTTAGAGTTCGTCCTTCCTTTCTTCCGAAGGTGGTGTCGGAATTTCATTTAGGCCAGAAGGTTGTTCTTTTGGTTTTTTATCCTCCTCCACATCCTGGTAAGGAAGTGGAGAGGCTCCATAGGCTTGATCCTAGGAGAGCGTTAAGCTTTTATATTTCACGCATGTCCCGGGTCAGAGTGGACAATCAACTCTTCATTGGTTACGCTGGAAAGCGTTTGGGACAAGCTGTGATGTAATAGACTTTGTCTCGCTGGATTATTTTGGCTATCTCTGAGTGTTACCGCTTGGCGGGTAAGGACCCACCGGTCGGCTTACAGACCCATTCTACCAGGGGTATGGCTGCCTCTACTGCCCTACAGAGGGGTGTTCCTATTCGTAACATCTGTGATGCTGCCACCTCGGCTTCGGTACATACTTTTGTACGTCACTACTCCCTCGATTCCATCCGGGGGCAGGATCTGGCCTTTGGCAAGGTGGTCCTTTACTCCGCAATTTGATTGGGCATTCTAAATTTCTGTTTTCTAAATTCTTTTCCCACCTCCTTGCATTGGTACTGCTTTGGGAGTCTGTCATAGATATGGAATACGTCGGAGGACCCAATCCTCTCGAAGAACAAGTTACTCTCTTACCTGGTAACGTTCTTTCGATGGGATGGTCCGATGACGTATTCCATATTGCTCCCTCCCTGCCTTGCCCGCTAAAGAATTTCTTATGCAATTGCAGCTTACGTTTCCGCAAGGCTTTGTGTAGTCAGACTGGCAGAAGACTTGTGCCACACGTTCTGGGAAAAAACTACAACTGAGGCTACGGGCGTTGTGCATCCTACTTATAACATCCAGTGACGTCGGCCATCGGAGGAGGTCCTCGAGGGCGGCGTATCGACGTCATCGACGCAGGACGCAGACGCCAAAAGATTTTCCGAATCAGCACAGCTGTGGTGATTACTGTCATAGATATGGAATACATTGTCAGACCATCCCATCGAAAGAACGTTACCAGGTAAGAGTAACTTGTTCATTTGTTGGACATGGTTGGCTTGGTACTGCAATGGCTTCTATGAATTTTGAGAAAAGCAATGCTAAGCTACATTCCCCCAACTCTTGCAGTTAAGAAAGCACACATTTTTTGTAGTGTTTTACAAAACAAGCAATACCACAAGCCAAACACTGAGCCATGGTACACAGGCGTTTTATGCTCACGGCCTGAACAGACGCACTTAGCATGTGTAAATCGGGAAAACCAATGTGGCGAGGAACGGAAAACATCCCTTTTTTGAAAGAGCACAGGCAGACCTTTTCAAGGGTAGGTGACTTGTGCAGGTTACAAAAGTGTATGGTGCCTAAAGCAGCGACTAAATGTAGGTCACATTTGGGAAATGAAAGGGTTGTGTGACAAAGGGCACCAGCAAATGAGTCGAAACGTTATGAAAACCACCCAAACACAACAAATGTTATACATTCCTGCGTTCCTACAGGTGTCCCGATGAAAACGGTACCTCACTTGTGTGGGTGCACCTATCTGGGCGCCAAGGGGAAAGCCTAAAACACAGGTAACCCCAAGTCTGTTTCGACACCTGAACAATCCTCCCTGGGCTCAGGCGTCCCTTCTTGGGAGCAGATATCTAGTCCCAGGGAGGGCTGCATGACATGGCACCCACTCCATTGCGGGTGGCGGAGATGGGGTCACCTCCCCGTCCCATTAGAAAATTCCCTGTCCCTTTGGGGTGCCTGCCCCACAGACCCCCCTAAAATGCATTCCACCATTTTCCATTTTTTTCTTTGTTTACGAAACTTGCCTTGGCGCAGAGGGGCACATTGGTGTGCCTGTCCCACCATTTTTGGGGGCCCTCTTCCCCCATCACTCGAAATGGGTGGCGGGGGCACCTCATGCAGGCCTCCCTGGGCCTCCTACAAACGCGCCCGATCCGTGAGCAGAAATGCCACATAATGGGTATCGTTGGAAAGGGGAGAATCTCCCCTTTCCAACGATACCCGCCTCGGCTTGAAATACAGCCGGAGATCGAGGCTGACAAAGAAGGGCACTGCAGTGGCACCCGAAAATGGCTGCTGCAGTGATTTTACTTTCAGTTTCACGCCGACTTGCTTTACGCACGCCAACGTGAAACTGAAGGTAATCCAGCCCCCTGGCATTGAGGGGGGACCTTCCCCTCACATAGCCCGGGGGTTGGATTAAAGTTTTGAGCGGCTCAAAACAAGGTGCCAAAAAGGATGAGCTATCTCGTCCTTGGCACTGCACATGCAATTCCAATGACGAGATATCTCGTCCTTGGCACTTATACGGTTAAAGAGTGGTCGCGTGTCCCTAAATCTGTTTCTCTTTTGAAGACTGAACATTGGAACACTAAGCACAAGTATTCTTTAAACCTGTAAGTTGTTGTACTAACGAGAAGAACAAGGATTACCCAAGCAAGAGACAAACCCTTTCTTCAGTGAAGCAAACCTTGTTTAAATCTATCCACCTAATTTGCAAAGTTATTAGAACTTCAGTGTCCTCTGATACAAGTGTGACATTGTTACCCGAAGTTGGAAGTGTGGCAATACAGCTTCAGGGTAGCTACTGGAACCAAGAAAGTGTGAATAAAGCTAGGGAAGGGAGCTGGGTGCTTGTAAGAAGATTGAACAAATAATATGTAATGCTGAAACTGTTGAAGTTGATAGAGGGAGAGTCAGTATTGAAGTAGAGGCAGGTTACCCATGTGTCAGTAAAGCAGACAGAAGAGGCAAAGAGGCTGCCCTTTACTTGGATTATAGGAAAGAAGAGTGCCTTTCCTACCTGTAGAGATCAAAGAGTCTTGTCTTTAATTGCCTAACAATCCTGAAGGACAAAGTTGAAGCAGAAACGCCAGAACTGTGGTTATGTATAATACTGTCAGTGGATGTTACATTAAAGTTGGTTAAGTAGTGGCATACTGTGGAACAAATTAATCTGTTTGCATGGTAACAGTACTAGAAGGGTTGTTGTCAAGCCACAAACCAAGCATCCTGACAATTATACCAAATGTACTGCAGAGGTCATAACCACTTGTAAAGTTGTAGATGGAAAGGTTGTTGATCTATTCTTTGAACTGTGGCAAAACTATCTTGGAAAGAGGACATCCAGGATTACTGTTGGTGCTATTTTCTTGGCTGGAATTGGAAGGGGATATTTTCGATTGAAAGCTGAAGAACTGCTACCAGTGAATTTTTATTTGATATTTAGTTTTATTTGGAACTGGTTCAAGACTTTACTTTTTCTTTTGAACATTTGGGGAACTTGACTTTGGACAATCCTGGGGAAGGTCATTTGAATAATGTTTAATTGTTTATTCTTTTATGTTTTTTATGAATTACTTTGAATGTTTTGTTTAGTGTGAGGGCCAGTTTGTATATGTTCCTATTAATTCCCTTAGCCCTTAGACTAGGTAGGGAATTTCCTGATAGAGTAGGATTAGCAAGGAATTGTTTGAACCTTTCTCCTTTAATAAAATGTTTAATCGTGAAAAAACCTTAAGTAGTTGTCCACCTCGCATTACTGACCCTTCACAATGCTGGTTCTTTTATGGCACTTGATGGATGGTCAGATGCAATTGGCAATTTATTACCAGCCTAGTAAACCTCACAATGAAAATCATATTTGTAGCTATGTTTCTTTGCATTTTTTAGTGAATTAAACACCAGAGAGAACCATCATGGGCTTTGATCTCAAACAAGCTGATTCATGTGCACTTACTGACCAGTTTCCCAAGGCTAACGAATTCGTGTCCCAGCCAGGCACATCTTGTAATATCATTCTTTTATAATGTAAGTTGTAAGGAGGAACACAACATTCTTTATGCAAAACGGCCCAGCTTCCATGTGGAATACAAAAGTTCGAACATAGGACATGTGTTACTTGAAGTGACAATTTCCTCATTAATTTCAGACACTGCATTTCGAAGGGATTGTGTCCTCCGACGTATTCCTCATCTTAGATATCTCCTTCCAGCTCTGCTGGCCTCGGAAATTTTTTCTCTAGAGGGCGCTGCGCGTCGACGTCCTTCGAGTCGATGTCCCTCGACAGCCGCCGTATCGACGTTCGACGTCATCCTGCCTATAAAGGCCGCGCGCAGCGTCCGTTGCTCAGTTCCGTTTTTCCGCGCTTACTCGGTGCCTCGGAATACCGTTGCTCAGTTCTTAGTCAGATTAATCCTATTTACCTCGAGTTATTCGATCCGTACTCGATGGCTTCCTCGTCGGAACCGACAACTCCTCGATCCGGCTTCAAAAAATGTCGAGATTGTGGGAAAAAGATGTCGTTGACCGATCCTCACAGAATTTGTCTGTGGTGCTTGGGAGCTGAACACCATTGTTCGGAAAGCGAGGACTGTATGTCCATGACAGCTAAGGCCCTGAAAGAGCGTAGGGGGAAGCTGGAGAAAGGTAAGACTTTTAAAGCTTCTTCTTCGTCGACGAAGTCGAGACATTCGTCTCCTCGTCACCATTCGCGCTCCAGGTCTCGGAGTGGGTCTCATCACTCCTCGAGATCGAAGCACTCGAAGAGGAGACGTCGAAGATCCCCTTCTCCGTCTTCCTCTTCCTCTGTTTCGCCAAAAAGAATCCCTTGCCCTACGAAACATAGTTCCCCGGCTGAATGGGAGGAATTCCGAAAGAATATGATGAGCGTCTTCGAGAAAGCGGCCTCGACCCCCTCGAAGACTGCCGAGAGCGATGCTCTGGTCGAAAGACCCGAAGGTCAAAAACGCCGCGAGTCGCAGTACCCGGCGAAAGAAACCTCTCGAGCGCGTTTCGAACCCTCGAGCAGGACTATGACCTCCAAACCTTCCTCGAAGGTTCCGTCGACGCCGTCGACGAGGGTCCCGTCGAGGTCGATGTCTTCGACGCCGTTGTCGAGGGGACCTTCGACACACGGGTCTGTCGACTCGACGCCGGCCTCGACACCGGCGTCGACGCCAAGAAAAGTCACGGTTACCACACATCCAGTGACTATCCCCAGGCCCTCGACGTCGATGGCTTCGATATTGTCGAGTAGAATTCCAATTCTGTCGAGGTCCTCGAGGCCTCCACCTCTGTTTTCGACGCCACGCTCGAAGCCTTCGACGTCGGCGTCGACGACATCGACGCTTTCGAGGCCAATAATGACAAGTTCGGCACCCTCTGCCTTGGAAATGGTATTTACTCCCTTTATGAGTTCAGAACAATTGAGAACTATATCCTCAATTTTAGAAGAGGGTGAATTGTCTGAACAAGACACATTTGAGTTACAGGGACCTGTAACCCCAGTTAGAGAGGAATTTTCCTCTGAAGAGCGCAGATTAAAGGATCTTCATGATTCTTTACATGAGGCAAGTGGGTTAGACACTTCCCCTGAGGTGGAGTTTGCTAAGCCAGACCCGGGGGAGCATGCTGAAACCCCCTACAGAGCCTTAATGGCCAGGATTACAGAGTTCATGGGGTGGTCTGCACCTTCACAATCTTTCCAACAAGATGACCTCACGGATATTCTTGACAAAGGCCCACAAGAGGATCCTGTGGTGCCCTTTCATAAAGCTCTTCAGAGAAAGATCATGACAAACTGGGAAACCCCAGAACCCCAGATGTAATACCAGCAGTAAATAAAAAACTGTCTACAAAGTACAGGGTATCTTCCACAGACCCAGAGTTTTTGTCTAAACACCCATCCCCAGAAAGTCTTATCCTACAGTCCCACAGGACAGGGACGATAAAAAATATGATGCTATGGCAAAGAAAGTCTTTTCAGCATGTAGCATGGCGTTAAAGTCTGTTAATGCTACTTGCACCTTGCTAGGTTCAGCCATACACTTTGGGAGTGTGCTTCTACAGCGGCTGACTGCCTCCCGGAGGGAGAAGAAAGGGATGCGTTCCTGAATATTATACAGGACGGTAAAGACGCTATGTGCGAATCCCTCCAGACGGGCATTGATTCGGCTGACAGTATCAGCAGAGCAATGGCGGCAAGTACATCAACCAGGAGATTCGCTTGGTTGAGAAAGTCGGGTTTTGCCCCAGATGTGCAAGCCAGGCTCTTGAACATGCCATTCGATGGCTCTTCTTTGTTCGGGAAAAAGGCGGATGACAGTTTAGAGAAACTGCAAACTTCAAAAGCTGCAGCAAAATCCCTAGGAGCTGCAATCCGTCAGACTCCTTTTCGTCCCACAGGAACCTCTGCGAGGGGCAAGTCCTTTCGCTTCTACTCCGCATTCGGAAGAGGTAGAGGACGACCGGCTCAAAGGGGTCAAAGAAGAACTACCCGAGGTGGACGGGGTAGATATTCTAAAGCCGCAGCAACAGCAGGTGCCTCTTTACCATCGGCATCTGCATCAGCCGCCCCAAAACCACTCTGAGGACTCCCCTCACAGGACACCTGTAGGAGGCAGGTTGACTCAACATCTGACGGTATGGCAGGCTATCACGTCAGATGCTTGGGCATTGGAAACAGTCACCCAAGGTTACTGCCTGCCTTTCCTACGTAAACCTCAGAGTCATCCACCGGGGATCAGCTCTCAGAAAGCTCCAGATCCGCTCCTCTTGCAGGAAATTTTGGACCTGCTAGAGAAAGGTGCCATAGAACCGGTACCTGTAGCGGAGAGGAACAAGGGCTGGTACTCCCCTTACTTTCTCATTCCGAAGAAAGACGGAGGACTGAGACCCATCTTGGACTTGCGAGAATTGAACAAATTCCTCAGAAAAGACAAATTCAAGATGGTCACTCTTTCTCAGATCCTCCAGGCCCTTCAGTTCCAGGACTGGTTGGTATCTCTGGACCTTCAGGACGCTTATTTCCATGTGCCTATCCATCTCAAACACAGGAAATACCTGAGGTTCGCAATTGGCAACTCTCACTATCAATTTCGAGTGCTGCCATTTGGGCTGACCTCCGCCCCGAGGGTCTTCACCAAGTTAATGTCGGTAGTGGCTGCAAGTCTAAGGAGGGAAGGGATTCACGTCTACCCCTACCTGGACGATTGGCTGATCAGGGCTGTTTCTCCGGAGCAAGCTCAGATCCAGCTAAATCACGTGTGCCACTTCCTTCACAGACTGGGCTTCTCCCTCAATTTAAAGAAGTCACAAATGATACCATCGCAGAGACTCCAGTTCATAGGAGCGATCCTGGATACTTCCCTGGGAAAAGCCTCGCCACCAGAGGTGAGGGCTCAAGATATTCTACAGATGGTTACCAAGTTCCAGCATGCCAAACGTCTCCCAGCCTTCGACTTTTTGAGGTTGCTAGGCCTCATGGCATCCTGCATTTTCCTTGTGCCAGAGGCTCGCCTCAGAATGAGATCCCTCCAGTGGGCACTGAGGACTCAGTGGTCACAATTCTCAGGGAGAATGACAGATCTTCTTCAGGTTCCCGGCAGGGTGGCTCGAGACCTTCAGTGGTGGGCCTGTCAGGAGAACATTCTGAAAGGAGAACAGTTTTGGCAACCCTGGCCGGAGATAACAGTAGTCACGGATGCCTCACTCACGGGGTGGGGAGCCCACGCCAACGACTTGACCATCAGCGGTCGTTGGTCTCCATCGGAGTCCAGACTACACATCAACCTGTTAGAGCTGAGAGCCATCAGACTTGCGCTGAAGGCGTTCCTGCCAGCTGTACAAGGGAAGAACGTCCTGATAATGACGGACAACACGGTGGCCATGCATTACCTCAACAAAAGAGGAGGCGTAGGATCACTACCCCTGTGCAGAGAGGCGATGCAGCTCTGGTTTTGGGCAATCCAAGAAGGAATCTCTCTATCGGCAGTTCACCTAGCCGGAGAGAAGAACTTGACAGCGGACGCTCTGAGCAGGCAGAACACAGTCTCCCACGAGTGGGAGCTAGCTCAGGAAGTCCTTCAAGAGATCTTCGCCCTTTGGGGAACCCCTCAGGTAGATCTGTTCGCCACCAGCCTAAACAGGAAATGCGACCTGTTCTGCTCAAGGGAATTTCCTCCGAGAGGAGCTCTGGGAGACGCGTTCATAGTGGACTGGGAGTTTCCGCTTCTGTACGCGTTCCCACCGGTCCCTGTCATTCCTCAAATGATCAGGAGGTTGAGAAGATTCCAGCGAACCATGATCCTAATTGCCCCGGATTGGGCCAGGAGAACGTGGTACCCGGACCTTCTAGACTTGTCCATCTGCCCTCCAATTCGACTTCCACTCAAAGAGAACCTACTCTCACAGAAGGGAGGTCAGGTTCTCCATCCAGACATCAAAACCCTCAACCTTCACGCTTGGCTTCTGAACGGCTGAGGTACAAGGATTGGGACCTCCCTGATGATGTTATGGAGGTGTTGCTTTCAGCAAGGAGGCCAGCAACAAAGTCTTTATACCGCTGCCGTTGGAACAGATTTTGCAGCTGGTGTAGAGAACAGAATATCGACCCATTTTCATGTGGTACACCAACGGTTTTGTCCTTCCTACTATATTTGGCAAATTCAGGCCTTCAAGTTGGCACCATTAAGGGCTATCTCGCAGCGCTATCCATCTTTAAGCGTACTGCGGAAGAACCATCCTATTTCAAATTACCCTTGGTAATACAGTTTCTAAAGGGGTTAACCAATGTTTATCCCCCAAGACCATTCCAAGTTCCCCTATGGGATTTGAACTTAGTACTAACTTTCCTGATGGGTACACCTTTCGAACCTCTCCATTCTTGTTCGTTAAGATTCCTTACCCTTAAAACTGTTTTATTAATAGCAATTACATCTGCTAGAAGGGTGAGCGAATTACAAGCTCTTTCTTGTAAACCCCCTCATACAATCTTTCACAAAGACAAAGTTGTCCTGCAAGTGAAGCCTAATTTCCTCCCAAAGGTGGTTTCTGAATTCCATATCACTCAGAAGATTACCCTACCATCTTTCTATCCTCCTCACCCGGGGAAAGAGGAAGAGAGGTTACACAGACTAGACCCTAGGAGGGTTTTAAGTTTTTACATTAGTAGACTAGCCAGGATAAGACAGGCAGACCAGCTGTTTGTAGGTTACACAGGTCACAAGCTGGGGTTACCAATAACTAAGCAGACCATTTCCAGATGGATCATTCTAGCCATTCTGGAATGTTATAAACTGGCAGGGAAAGAGCCCCCTCAAAACCTTAGGGCTCATTCGACCAGAGGTATTGCAGCTTCATCGGCCCTCAAAAGAGGCGTGCCGGTTAAAGACATATGTGCGGCCGCTACATGGTCGTCTGTCCATACCTTTACACGTTTTTACAATCTGGATTCCTCCTCCAGTCAAGAGACTAGGTTTGGAAGGGCTGTACTGCATTCTATTCATCAATAGAAGACAGCGTGAAGTCAGTACTCCCTCCTCCGAATATAGAATACTGCTATGGGAGCCTATCTAAGATGAGGAATACGTCAGAGGACACAATCCCTTCGAAGAACAAGTTACTTCTTACCTTGTAACGTTCTTTCGACGGGATGTTCCTCCGACGTATTCCTCATCGACCCTCCCATCCATCCCCGCAGTTCTACTTCCCTTGTTGTTGCAGCTTACGCTCCTTCAGGGTGATTAGTCTAGTCCAGACAGTAATACTGTGGGCTACAAAACGGAACTGAGCAACGGACGCTGCGCGCGGCCTTTATAGGCAGGATGACGTCGATACGGCGGCTGTCGAGGGACATCGACTCGAAGGACGTAGACGTGCAGCGCCCTCTAGAGAAAAAATGTTCCGAGGCCAGCAGAGCTGGAAGGAGATATCTAAAATGAGGAATACGTCGGAGGAACATCCCGTCGAAAGAACGTTACAAGGTAAGAAGTAACTTGTTCATTTATTTAGAAGTGTGATTTACTTATTCTAATTCAACCTGGGTGTAGCTTATGTCTAATTTGTTTAATCGTTTGTCTTTATTTAACTTGTAAACATTTCAGCTCCTACCCCCATTGATAAGAATGTTGTGCATTGATTGTAACATGCTGCAAATTTCTCACTAAGGCCCCAGTTTCATGTTTTGCCTTGCGCAACACAAACCTATCCTGAGCCTTTTTAACCATCATTTTCTGAAAAGTTACATTAAGAAAATGATCAAAATACTTATCTCACGAATTGTCAAAACAGCCTGCCTTTTTTCATCAGAATATAGTCTAAAAAAAAAGAGCAGCTTTTGTCACAATATCCCGTTATTGTCCTGGCATTTGTTGAAACTGTGTGTCATGGGGAAAACCTTTGACAGATGCTTTATAGCAGTGATGCTTCCTGCTTCTTGCATTCGGGTTATCTGAGATGAATCCTCTTTGGTTGGGACTTAGCTTTCCAGCACATCTGCTTGGGGTATGGTTAGGCTTCCTCAGCCGTACATGGTCCACACCCGTTTAATTGCAAAGAGTGTTTACATAGTCTGTAGTGTGATTTATTTGTATTTGGTTATACAACCTTTTACAAAATCAACTAAAACATAAAAGGGAGAAGAATTATGACATCCATCATGACAATTAACCACAATTAACAATAAAAGTCTAGGAACAGTTAATCAAGCAACCTAAAAATGTTTTTTTTCCCAACAGTTAAAATACTGAGAACAATTAAAAGGAAAGAATGAGAAGGAGAAAAGAAAAAAAGAAAGATGTCAAATCAAACTGGAGCAATACTGGACCACAGCCCTACCATCATTGTGGAAATACAGAGAAGACTATAAATGTAGTGTGGTTTACTAATGTTTGTTTTAGATTTTCTGGTGAGCACAGGGTCATTTACATCATTCTGCTGGAAAGTCTGCATTATAAGAGAAATTAGAGCCCCACAATACCATCAAAGCTGCTGTGATTAATCTGATGAGGTCATCACTCCTTTTTCGGAGGGACCCTGTCCTCGCGTGGCCAGGAAACGGAAGATGCTACTTGATCCTGACCCTGGGGGCGGCAATTTGAGGGAGGATTACATGGGGGGGGTGACCCTCAGGGGGAGGGTGTGAGGCATTGTCGGATGAGACATGGTATCTCACTTTCCCTTTTAGAGCTATTCCTTCCATTTTGCATGCTTTGGTGGCATATGGTAATACTCCTCCTCAGCGACCCACAAAACCACTTGAAGTTTCCCTTCAATGTTCTATAACCAACCTAATGACAAACACTGACACGAGGAATATGGCAACCAGAAGGAAGATTGCTCAACTGAAGCAAAATGAGCGGTCTAGTAGGTGGTGAAATCCAATTGGCTCTGAGCAACTTCCTTTCTCAGCACAGGAGTTCAAAGATGGAACGGCTGAGCAACACAGGGTGATCCGACTGGCTAGCCTACACGAGGTAAGCCAAGCTGTCAGGTGGACAGACTAATACAGAGGTACAAGAGAATCATGGAGGAAAAGGAGGAAGCAAGTGAAGCTGAAGAGCGAAGTGGAGAGCAGGAAAGGTATTGTGTGTTGGCGGCACACTCCCACAGGAACCAGAGATGCCAAGGAGGGAGGTGAAGCAGAGAGGACGCTTAGTGCCGAAAAGGGAAGCCAGGGTGATACGCTGAACACCATCCACCAATGAGCTGTCAGATGTGAAGAGCGAGGGAGAGCAGGTGTGAAGCAGGACCTGAAACGGGGGTCAGAGAACCTACGGAAGCCGTTCAAGCACCGGTGAGTCAATAGTAGAAGGCTTGGGCACCAGATGGGAGTGGGAGAAGGCATTCCTAAGCACACGTGGGAGGTGAATAGCTATGCCTAATTTTCAGAGTCCTTGTACTTAGGGAAGAAGGAAAATACAAGTACCCCTAATGAAAAGGGAAACTTGGGGACACTAAATACCCACTTGGCCCCAAATCTGTTGGCTGTTCTGCTGAAAGTCCTGGCAGGAGAGTACACCAGGTGAACAGTGTGCCTGTGACTCTCACCCATAAAGTTGAAATTGAAAGTAATGGCAGGAGAGTATACCAGGCAAGCTAGAGAAGTGAAGCGAAACAGAAAGGAAGAACAATAGCCCTTCTGGAAAGGAACTGTGCCAAAGGCCTTGCAGGGGAGTAAACCAGGTGTTGTGTGACTCTGGGACCCACACCCAATTTGTGACATTTCAAAAATAGAATCAAAAGGCAGATTCATACTCTTAGGATTTTGAACTGCATTACATGAGGGAAGAAACCTGGGGAAGGGTGCCATTTCAGACGGGAGTGAATTCCAACATTAAGAGGAGGAGTTATCCTCTTAGGCTACAAGAACTTGGTTATTCTTTTTGAACTTTTTGCTTTGATAAAGAGAAACCTGGGGAAGGGTGCCATCCCCTGGAACTGTGAACACTATCCATTTGAAATGTCTGTTGGATTCACACCTTTTGTTGAACTTGTGCACTTTTTCATTATCGTTAGAACTTTATAGTTATTTTTCGTGGGAGAAGGCTAGATAGGATTTTGGACACATGACATTTTTGCTTTGGGAATCTTGACAACGGACAGACCCTTAAGGTTTGGTTGAGGTATGGAAAAACCTCCTAGCTTAGGGACAGTGAGACCTTTTCCAAACACCATTATTATTTCAATAAAAGTTTGTATCCACAGACATGAGCCCCCTGTGTCCGCGTCTCATTCCTGGCTCTTCAAAGTACTTAATTGTTGAGTGGAGTTGCAATCATCGTAGCAAGACGGAAGGTGTAGCATAACACGAGACATTGCAAAATACATGATCAAGATCAATAAAAGTGTGCAATTGTGAATGGTGTTACACTGAGCTGGAGACCAAGCCTCCACTCTATTGGATATGTAGTGCATTCTGAGGTACTGTCACAGTATTATGGAGGCATGTGAAACTATTTGGCAGCTGCCATCAGGGACATATTTTTCTCCCTGTTATGATGCAGATACCCACTTAGTGGCACAGAGCACTGTATTCGATTGTGAGCTGGAATGTCCTATAGTTGGTTGGCCATTTTAATTGCCAATAATGTTTCTGTTTTTTCTGATATCTATCTAAAGCAAATACCCATGGCTTTTGCTCCTAGTGGCATTCTGAGTTGAAGCATACCTCCTGCATTAATGTGTATTCGAATAATGCCCATCATAGTTTTTCAATACTATCGAACATGCCTATATTTCACGCCTTTTGTAATAGTTTCTCCTTTAATTTCTTGATAGGTTGGCCTCCACACAGAACGCTGCGTGGTCACCGCAACAAAGTCACCTGCTTGCTATATCCACACCAAGTGTCTTCCCGTTATGACCAAAAATACTTGATATCTGGAGGTGTGGACTTTTCCGTCATTGTCTGGGACATTTTTTCTGGTGAAATGAAGCACACTTTTTGCGTGCATGGAGGAGAGGTCACCCAGCTGCTTATTCCTCCAGAAAACTGTAGTGTAAGTATTTATTTTCAAAAGCACATTGTGGGTTGATTTTATAGGATGTCTGGTTATAAATAGATGTTTGTGATGTTGATTGTTTTCGTTCATTGTAACAATGAAAATCATTGCAAAAGGATTTTTTCTCTGTTGGATTTCTACAGCTAAACGTGTTCATCTAGTACTACTATTTGGGTTGGTACTACTAAGGGTGCCTACATTTTATTTTCACTATGGGACAAAAATCACCCCCTACCCTCTCTATGCCTATGAATAAACAAGCAACCAAGCTGCCCAGGTGGAAAAGGTTCATATTAAAGCACATTTTACAAAAGGAATTCAGAAAATCCTAAAGGAGATGATCTCAACGTATATCTCAGAAACAGTTTCCTAGCCTACTATGCTAGCTTGTAGCTTTCTAATTTATAGAACGTCACTCAACTTTAAAGAGTTTAACATTGCAGGTGGATCCCTGATGGTATCCGTATAAAACTTTGTCAGGAAAATAACAAATGGAGAAATGGTTGCATGTTTTTTTGCAAACATTTCTCCATTCTTGGGCACATTTTAAAAAAAATATAGCAGTGGAGTGGGGTTTGTGTACAGAAAATAGTTGAGGTGGGGGTGCCCCTTCTATTTAACACAAAGAAATGTGATATTTTCAACATACATCCTCCCTGATACTGCTCAAAGACATTGCATTATCAGCAGTGCAGTCCATGTACATGGCTTGAACGCCAATTGCGTTTAATCCCTTGCAGCATTCAAAATGTGTCCAGTTTCATTTGTGATGTTGTGACACGTCCAGTACCCTGGCCTTGTCAAGACTGGATAGGAAGCCTTCTCAATTAGGAACGGGAGACCTTGCAGGGAGAAATCCAGAGCCAGTTCTTCCCCTGAGGAGGATGGTGACAGGTGAGGACCCCAATATCTGTCACCCCCCACCACCCTCAAGTGCCAGTCTGTTTTGTGCAGTACTTAATTGTATCGCCCAATTTCTGTGACCCAAAACTCTGGTAGAGTGTTCTTTTCTAATTTTAGAAATCTGGAAAAGAAAGCTGATGAACTATCGCAAAGAAGAGAAGCCACAGCACCCCTTGCATCAATCCCCCTATAGAGAGTACAAGAGAGACCCTGTCCCTGCAGGTACCAGCGTACGCATGCCCCCTCCGCCAGTCGGTAGGAGATATAGAAAACTGAGCGGTAGCTCCTGTGCGGCAGAGCTCTTAGCCACGCATTTCATGCCAGCCCTGGATGCCTGACAGGGAGTCCCTAAAGCGGCCCCTAACATGAATCTAGACAATATAAAGCATAACTACCATTTGTGCCTCCTCGCGGTCCTGTGCTTTAAAAAGGGGTGAGGCTTAACACACTTTTTAAAAGTGTTCTTGTCTGTAACACCCAGGCAGGGAATGCCAGACCCAATCGGATAGGGACAGACTGCAGGTCAGAGGACAGGGTGGAGTATAAAAAAGCGCCAGGAAATGGGAAGGTGTTGGTTGTTCGGTTGAGGTCGGAGGAAGTGGAGGTGGCATACCAGAGAGCAGCAGCACGAGGAAGGACCGAGGATGCTATTTGATGATGTGAGGCATTGGTTAATGACTGCAAATGATACTGCACTGTGAGTTTGCTTGAAAGAGTAATAAGCGTGATTAGGTGAGCTAGTGTAAGGAGTGACTGTGAAGTGTTTGTGACTGAGTGAAAGGGAGGGTGCGTGAGTAGGAGGTGGGTGGATGAGGGAGTAGTAGTGTAGCCGAGGGTGTAGTAGTATGGGGGAGTGAGTAGCAACATCAAAGGGGGAAGGCAAGACATAGTGAGAGACATGCAAGGGACAGAGGAGAAAGTTGTAGGGAGTGGAGTAAGAAGTGGGGGCAGAATAGTGGGAGAAGATCATCAGATAGTTGGAGGAATAGAAATAAGTGGGATTGGTAGAAAACAGGCAATCGGGCAAGCAACTCAAGACCTTTCTATTCTCCTCCTTCTCTCTCTCCCTCCTGTGCTAACCATCCCCTCAGCCGCTGAGATTGGCAGCCCAGTCCCTCAAGAGTCAAATAGGGTCCTGGCCATTTACCCAATCGCCACCAGCTTCCACTGACCCCCGCACTACCCTCTGGGCATTCACCTGCTAGCTGGGTGGTTTGTCCAAGCCCTGCACTTACCTAATGGGCTTCAGACCTCCCTCTGGCTTGGGATGCTTCCGCCCATGCTCTTACCTGTTGCCTCCCCAACAGGCACCTTGCCACTTACCTTAGCACTTTGCACGCTCTGAAAGTCACAAGGCTGAGAAGGACCGTTGTCTGTTGTTTTCTTATTTCTTTCTTTTTCACTCCCATGGTTTATTTGCTCCTTGGTCCCTTCTCTTTGTGGCGCTTTGAAACACTGTCCTGTTCTATAAGTGCCATATGAATTACCAATAAATAAAGTGCCTGGAAGAATTACTAACCACTGGATAGAGTAGGGACAGTCTAGGAAGTCCATGATGGAGTATAGATCGAAAAGGCGAACAGCCTTTAGATTTTCATCTCCAGTGGAAGTCAGAATTTGGAGAGTAGAGGTAAATAGTCAGGATTTACTAACCTGGGGTTGAGGGATGCCTGGGTTAGGAAGTAGGGGGGCTTTACTAAACTAGAGAGAGAAGGCCAGCCATAGGGTCTATTAAGATAATAATACAAATGCTTGAACTGGCCAAAGTCTAGGAGTGTTTCTTGAGTCATCTGTGACAGGCGTACTGTTGCCATTAGAATAGTAGAAACATATCTTTCTCTGGGCTCTCTAGCGCCCCCCTTTGCCCGTGGAAACATATCTTTGGTGGCAAAGTGTGGCCCCTGCCCACATTGAAACAGAAATCTGCTCCTCCCGATGCTCCTGTGCCCCATGCTGGACATGATGTTGGGGCCAGTATATAAGGCACTGTTCCCGTAAACTTGGTTCCTATTTTCCACGCACTGTGCTTCGTTAGAATTATTACCTTTTCACCATGCCTAATCAGACGAAGGCCTCGGGATCCATCGATTGCGGACGTCAAATGTCAATCTCTGACCCTCACAGGATTTATCTCTTCTGTCTCCCAAGAAGAGGATGATACGCAGGATTGCAGATCGTGTCGCTCAATTAACCCGGCTGCTTTCGATACCGTCGATCATGCCATCTTGCTTTCTCGCCTTTCCAACGCTGGTCTTTCTGGCCGGGTCCTGGACTGGTTCACATCTTTTCTGTCTGAGCGCTCTGTCTATTTCTCTTCTTCCTTTTCGCGCTAAATTGGCTACACTTCTTTGTGGTGTCCCTCAGGGTTCGGCACTTTCTCCTATTCTTTTCAACATTTATATTAGATCCCTTCTGCTTCTCATTCATTCACACGGTTTCCGCTATTATCCTTATGCGGACGACACTCAGATTCTTGTCTGCCTGGACCTCACTCAAGCTGAGACTGCTGCTCGTCTCAGGAATTGTCTGGAGGATTTGGGGCACTGGATGATGACTAATTGGTTAAAACTGAATGGCAGTAAGACCGAGATCCTGGTTGTGGGTACCTCTTCTCCCCTTCTGTATTGGACCTCGCAATTCTGGCCATCGAGCCTTGGTCCTCTCCCCCTTCCAGATCAATCAGTCCTTAACCTTGGTGTTAAAATCTCTGCATCTTTGTCTCTTGATAATCAGATGGCTAGTGTGTGTAGTGCTGGGCATTTTAAACTCCGCATTTTGCAGAAAGTACTTCGTTTTATTCCTGTTGAATGCCAGGCACCGGTAGTGGCAGCCTTGGTCCTCAGCACGCTTGATTATTGTAACTCTCTTATTATTGTAATTATTGTGGCCCAGCCCCGCTATCTGATCCAAAGGCTTCAACTGCTGCAAAATGCCACCGGTCGTTCTATACTTCGCCCTCCCTTTGGATCCCACATCTCTCCTCTGCTTAAGAAACTCCATTTGCTTCCGGTGGCCAGCCAGATCTTGTTTAAATCACTATGTTTGGTGCATCGCGCCTTTTATGGCGTGGGCGCTGAGTATCTTCAAACTAAGTTTGTCCACTACACTCCATCCCGTTTGCTGCGTTCTCATTCTGCGTGTCTTCTTACTTTCTCCAGCATGGGGTCTGGCATGGATTCACATGCTCATGAATATTTCCCATCGTCAGGCTGGGAATCCTCGGTAAAGAAAAAACCAGTATCAGTTTCGTTTCTGATCTGTCTTTCGTAGTAATAACCAATCACTGGTCTCTGCGTCATACTGACCACAGCCAATGACTGCCCTCTACCTAAGCACCGCCTCTGGCAGCCATCTTCAGATTTTTACCGCACGTTCATGTGTTGGGATCCTCGTGCTATTGCTCTCGAGCGTTAGTGCTATTTTTTCACGTTTTTTCTCAAAAACTTCGTTTTTTTCGGTCAAAAGAGCCTCAAGCTCCACCGACTCTCCATCCGATCAACGGGGACCCGTGTCGGATTCGTCTGCGCCCCTCAAGGGTGAAGATTTCGTCGAGCTACGCTTTTGGAGGACTCCAGAAGCTTCTCAGGCCCGGACATGGCCCAGGAGAAGGGAAGCTCGACGCCCGGAAAGCTGTTCAGGATCTGCCCTGGATGCCAGCTGCAGAACGTCTTTAAGGAGGACGAACACTCCTTTTGTCTCTACTGCTTACATGAGGACAAGACGCACGTGGAGAAGGACTGTGCGTTTTGCGGCAATATGTCGGAGCGGACCATGAAGGACCGCCATCAACGTCTCGCCAACTGGCTGGAAGGGAAGAGCCCGTCAGGCGAGAAGAAGAGGAAGAAATCCGAGCGGTCTTCTAAGACCTTTGAGGACGCCCCGGCGACGGGGGTCCAACACAAGGCCAAGCACCGCGAGTCCGCTGGCACCGGGAGCGCCGAACGGTCGGGCTCTACGGGCGCCAGGCAGGGCGCACCCTCCCCGGCACCATCAGCCACGAGCCAACGCTCTGGGTCGGGTAAGAGGAAGGGCGAGCACCCGGCGAAGCTCCTGGAGAGGCCCCGGTCGAGCTCGAAGGCCCCATCGGAGGGGGAGCGAGGCAGTGTCCCCCCCCTCAAGGATAAGGCGGTGAGCGCACCTAAGGTGGTGAAGGCCTTAATCCATCCGGCCAAGCCCTCTATCGATACTGTCGCGGCGGCCCTGGCTCAGCCTGTGGAGGCTACACCAGTGGTGGCGACCTCGGGGCTCAGAGTCTCCCTGCCACCTCGGAGGGAGTCCTCTTTTGTGCCCATCGATAGGACCCCCGTGAAATCTCCGGCGGGGAAGAAAAAGGGGGGGCAGGGCGTTGTCGTAGATTCGGCCTCAACCTCGGAGGAAGAGCTGATCGAGGTCTTAAGCCACGGCCTTGGCGTGGAAGAAGACCGGCCCGTCGGGATGGATCCCGACGCAGGTGGCGACGACATCGTCGAGGGTGCCGACGGGGCCCCTGATCGCCCGTCGGATTCCCCTCTGCCAGCGCCGCAAGACAACTCGGCGGCCATTTTGTTGGCTATACAGTCCTTATGCTCAGAGATAAGGACGAGACTGCCGTTGCCGACGGAGGAACCTCTCCCGTCGGGGGATCCTGAACCGGGACCTTCTGGTGCTCCCCCGCCCAAGAAAAGAAGGATTAACCCTCCACCTCCTTTTCAGCCGTCGCGCCCCGTCCAGCCCTCCTCCCCGTCCACCCGAGGGTATGATACGGGGACTGACACGGCAGCGACGGGTACGGACGACGAGGTATACGACGAGGATCTACCGTCGTCACCTCCCACCAGGGCTTCTCCGCCCGACGAGATTGGATCGTTCCACTCCATGATCGCCAGGGCATCCGAGCTTTTCCAACTCTGCCCTGAGGAGAAGAAAAAGGAAGGATTCCTTTATCAACGGCGCGAGGCCAAGAGGAAGACGGTCCTCGCGGTGCCTCTACTGGACGACATTTGGGATGAGGGCCTCGCCCTCCTCAAGAACCCTTCCACGACGCCAGCTAGAAGAGACCGGTACGAGAAGAAGTACCGGGTCCCGGACGCGGCCCCCCTGTGCCTCCGGGCGCAGCCTACCCCGGACTCCGTCGTCTCCGCGGCGGCCAGGAAGAAAGCGGAGGGGGTGCGGCCTCCACATCGACTTCCCCACCGGACGGCGAGGGAAAGAAATTGGACGCTATGGGACGCAGGGTCATCTCGTCTGCAGCGACGACGATTAAAGCGGCCAACGCCTTGGCTATCGTGGCCCGCTACGACAGGGAGCTATGGTACAAACTGGCTCCCCTGCTGGACTTCCTACCGGACGACAAGAGGGCGGATGCCCTGGAGATCCTACAGGAAGGTGAGGTGGCGTCGGACCACGCCATCACTATTGCGACGGACATCGCCGACACTGGGTTTCGCCAGTTGGGCAACGGCGTGTGCCTTAGGCGGCGTGGATGGCTCAAGGCTACGGACTTCCGTCAAGACGTACAGACCAGAGTCCTGGACATGCCGTTCGATGGGAACAACCTGTTTGGGAAAACAGTGGACGATTCCCTTCAGGCCATTAAAGCGGACACTGAGACGGCCCGGGCCCTTGGGGTTCTGCAGCAACGACGGACGCCCTTTCGGAGCGGCGGAGGCAAGGGCGCCTCCAAAGGTTCCGGCGGCGGTTTCTCCACCTACCGTCAAGCGGCCCGCTCGTCGTCTCAGGAGGCCTACAGAGGACGAGGCAAGTCTGGCGGACCCCGCCGTCGTCGCCAAGGAGGTCAAGGCGGCAAAGCCTCGTCGAAACAGGATTGAACCGGCCGTGGGGTCGGACCCCCACCGAAGCACCCCGGTGGGAGGCCGACTGGCGAGCTTCGTCAGCGTGTGGGAGTCCATCTCCACCGACCGTTGGGTGCTGGACGCCTTAGCCCGGGGCCACGCGCTCGAGTTTCAAAGAAGGTGCCCGCGCGTCCCCCCCGTGGCCAGGAAAGAGCTTCACGTCCCTCAGCTTCTCCTGGAGGTAAAGGCGATGCTCAGGAAGGGCGCCATCGAACTCGTCCCAAAGAGGCTTCGGGGCTCTGGAGTTTACTCGAGATACTTCCTCGTGAAGAAGACGACGGGAGGATGACGCCCCATCCTAGACCGGCGACGTCTGAACAAGTTCATCAAGGCGCAGAAGTTCCGGATGGTCACCCTCCAGCACGTCCTGGGGCAGCTGGAGGAAGGAGACTTCCTGTCATCGTTGGATTTGGAGGATGCCTACTTCCATATTCCCATCCTAAAGGGGCACCGAAAATTCCTCAGGTTTGTGGTCCAAGGGCGTCACTACCAGTTCAAAGCCCTCCCCTTCGGACTACGGTCGGCACCCAGGGTATTCACCAAGTGCCTTGCACCGGTGGCGGCGCAGCTGCGCCGCGAGGGGATCCACGTCTACCCCTACCTGGACGACTGGCTCATCCGAGCCAAGACGAGGGAGCTCGCCGTGGAGCACACGGCAAGGACCGTCCAACTTCTCACGGACCTGGGATTCTCCGTGAACTACGCCAAGTCCCACCTGGTACCCGCGCAAAACGCACTGTTTCTGGGAGCGAAGCTCGACACAGTGTCCCTTCTGGCCTCCCCGTCGGAGGAAAGGACCAGGTCCATCCTGGGCAAGGTACAGCGGATGTTGGTTTCCGACGCGGCCAAGGTGAGGTCCATCAAGTCCCTCCTCGGAATGATGTCTTCTTGCATCTACCTCATTCCCATGTGCAGGCTCCGGATGCGCCCGTTGCAGGAGTTCCTGGACGCGCGCTGGATCCAAACGACGGGCGGCTTCGAGGAGAGGATCACACTCGATGAGAGTTTCCGCCGAGCGGTCCGGTGGTGGGGCAACCGCGCGCATCTGACGGCGGGCATGGACTTCCAGACCCCAGACCACCAGGAGACAGTGACCACGGATGCCTCCCTGGAAGGGTGGGGAGCGCACACCGAAAATCTGCACGCGAGAGGCCTTTGGCTCCCGACGGAGAAGTCCCTCCATATCAACGTCCTGGAGCTCCGTGCAGTGTTCTGGGCCCTCAGGTCCTTCCTTCCGTCCCTCAAGGGCAAGGTGGTGAGGATCTTCACCGACAACACCACCACCATGTTTTACATCAGGAAACAGGGCGGAACCAGGTCCCCAGCGCTGTCCAAGGAGGCGCAGGACCTGTGGCATTGGGCCGTCGCCCAAAGGATGTTTCTGGTGCCGTTTCATCTGGCAGGGATAAAAAACACCATCGCCGACTCACTCAGCAGGGAGCTGCGCTCGTGCCACGAGTGGGAATTACGGCAGGATCTAGTGGATCGCCTCTTCAGACGGTGGGGCACACCCCAGATCGACCTGTTCGCGACGGCGACGAACTCCAAGTGCCGGAGGTTTGCCAGCAGGTTTCCCCAGGCGAGGAGCATGGGCGATGCTTTCTCGTTCCCCTGGGAGGGCCTGTTCCTCTACGCGTTCCCTCCTTTGCCACTGCTAATCCGGCTCGTCAACCAGCTCAAGAGGTCACGGTGCAGGATGATCCTCGTCGCACCTGCGTGGCCGAGGCAGATATGGTTCCCGGACCTTCTGGACTTGTCAGCGTCCCCGCCAATCAAGCTGCCGGTGGACGCGGATCTACTCTCCAGGGAAGGAGGCGCCATCCTCCACCACGGCCCGAAATCGCTGAACTTGCAGGCCTGGCTCCTGCAGCGCTAGAGTTTGGAGGATACGACATACCGGCCGACTGCAGAGAGGTTCTTGCAAAGGCCAGGGCGTCCTCGACTCTTAAATGCTACGGACACAAATGGAAGAGGTTCTCTGTCTGGTGCCACGCACAGAAGATTAACCCTCTACGGATTACGGCTCCCCAGGTACTACCGTACCTGCTGACGCTGGCCAAAGCTGGACTGGCACACGCGTCCATCAAGATTCATCTTGCTGCGATCTCCCGATACACCAGAACCACGGGTCGGACGTCCTTGTGGTCTCATCGTCTGGTGAAAGAGTTCATGAAGGGACTGTTCAGATCGTTCCCGCCGGTGAAGGCTCCGGCCCCGGCGTGGGAGCTCAACGTGGTGCTGACCAAGCTCATGGGACCTCCGTTCGAGCCTCTGCACTCGGCCCTGTTGAAGTTTCTGTCGTGGAAAACAGCGTTTCTTGTGGCCATCACCTCCGCACGACGGGTGGGAGAGATCCAGGCCCTTTCATGCAAGGCCCCGTATTTGACTTTTCACGACACGAGGGTAGTGCTCAGGACGCACCCCTCCTTCATGCCCAAGGTACCGTCGGACTTCCATCTCAACGAACCCTTGGTGTTGCCTGTGTTCTTCCCGTCGCCTTCGTCGCCGGCTGAGAGGACTTTGCACTCGCTGGATGTGGCTAGAGCGCTGAAGTTCTACGTGGACCGCACAAAGTGTTTTCGGAAGACGTCACAACTCTTTGTGAACTTTGGACCTGTCAATCAGGGGAAGGCTCTCTCGAAGGCTTCCATTTCCAGATGGCTCTCCGGCTGTATCATGTACTGTCATCGGTTGGCAAACCGACCGCTGCCTGGCCGTCCGAGAGCCCATTCCACCAGAGCGATCGCAGCTACCACGGCGTTCCTTTCTGGTGTGCCCCTGCTGGACATATGCAGGGCTGCTACGTGGAGGTCGACGCACACCTTCACGAAATTCTACTGCGTCGATCGGGATTCCAGGGAGGAGTCCAGGGTCGGCCAAGCAGTGCTGCGCAACCTGTTCGCCTGAGGTGAGCCTGGTGAGGAGGTAAGATGCTTAATGTTGAGTTTGTACTGCTTAATGTTGAGCCTTTGCCACCTCCCGTAGTTGTGCATGTGTGTACTGCTATGTATTCTTTATTCCTGAGCATGTGAATCCATGCCAGACCCCATGCTGGAGAAGGAACAAGTTACTTACCTGTAACTGTTGTTCTCCAGCATGGGTCTGGCATGGATTCACATGCGAACCCTCCTGCCTACCCCTCTGCGGCTCTTCACTTGGTCATACTGCCACTTCACGTGCTTCCAAATCTGAAGATGGCTGCCAGAGGCGGTGCTTAGGTAGAGGGCAGTCATTGGCTGTGGTCAGTATGACGCAGAGACCAGTGATTGGTTATTACTACGAAAGACAGATCAGAAACGAAACTGATACTGGTTTTTTCTTTACCGAGGATTCCCAGCCTGACGGGGAATATTCATGAGCATGTGAATCCATGCCAGACCCATGCTGGAGAACAACAGTTACAGGTAAGTAACTTGTTCCATCCCCCACTTCCGTCTGTCACGTATGGGAGGCCGCGCCTTCTCGGTGGATGCTGCTAAATCCTGGAATAAGTTGCCTATTGCTCTTCGGGCAACTGAAGATCACCTTACATAGCCGGTCAAGTGGCACAGCGAGTAGAGCGCCCGCTTTGACACCCGTGCAGAGCCTGTTAACGCAGGTTCGAATCCCGGCGGGGCCAAACTCAGCCTTTCATCCTTCCGAGGTCGATAAATGAGCACCACACACCGTGGGTAATAATAAGCAGTGCTCAGATACCTGAGGGTTTGTAGCGCTATATAAAAGCCTAATTATTATTATTTATTATTATTCCGTCGATTGATAAAAACTACTCTCTTTTAAGCCACCCTTTCTTTCTTATGGTATTGTCTGGCCTTTCTGGTCCTCTATTACCCTCAGCAACTAGCGCCAAGATACCTTCGGGTGTACGTGCGCTTTACTAAGTTTTTATAACATAACTGTCACGAGATGACACCCTGAAAGGAGAGGCACAGAACACCCAGGAAGGGTTTCGGGTGGTTGTGCCGAAGTAAGGTGGACAGAATAGTACACACACAGCTGAAAGTAATGAGAACGAAGAGTAGTCAAGTGTAGCAAGGAATAAGATACAACAGAAAGGATTCCCTCTAGGGGTGTATGCAGATATAGGAGAAGAGTATTCCACGAACCTTAGGAAAAACTCTAGCCTTCTGCACAGTTTGCTATAACAGAGCCCACGTTGTTTGCTCATGGCTTGGAACAGCAGCTATGGGTGTCTGTAATGTAGAAACGAGACAAGGGAAGGGGCAGAGGTTGACTGATGGGAACCAACAGACAAGCTCTGTACAAAAGGGTCTACAAACAGTACAAGAGAAGATACAGACAAATCCAGGAAAAGGAGGTTGATAGCAAACTAGCAGAAGGAAATGAAGGGAAAGTCGTGTAACAGGATTGGATAGCAGAGGACAGTAAGGAACAAGGTTGAGAGCTCAGAGGAGCAGGAAAGCAATGAGCAAGCCCACAGGAGCAGGGCTGTAAGGTAGAGAGCCCAGAGGGAAAGGGCTTAGGGCAGCAGAGTAAAGCAGGCTGCACGGCAAGGAACCCAGAAGGGCCGGGCAGCAAGGAGTGAGCCCTGAGGGGCAGGGCCGCTGACCGTAGAAGGTTGCAGAGGACTGTAGAGGGCTGCTAGGCCGAGAACCCAGCGGAAAAACGTAGGTAGTAAGCAGCGGAGCGTGATCAGCTGCAAAGTAGGAAGCCCAGAGGACAAGGGCTGTAAGCAGCCGGAGTGAGGCAGGCTGCAGAGCAGGGAGCCCAGAGGACAAGGGCTGTAGGCAGCCGGAGTGAGGCAGGCTGCAGAGCAGGGAGCCCAGAGGACAAGGGCTGTAGGCAGCCGGAGTGAGGCAGGCTGTAGAGCAGGGAGCCCAGAGGACAAGGGCTGAGGCTGGAAAGCAGCAGAGCGTGAACAGCTGCAATGTAGAGAGCCCGGCAAGGCAAGGGCGGAGGCTGGAAGGCAGCAGAGCGTGATCGGCTGCAATGTAGAGAGCCCAGCAGGGCAAGGGCGGAGGTTGGAAGGCAGCAGAGCGTGATCGGCTGCAATGTAGAGAGCCCGGCAGGGCAAGGGCGGAGGCTGGAAGGCAGCAGAGCGTGATCGGCTGCAATGTAGAGAGCCCGGCAGGGCAAGGGCGGAGGCTGGAAGGCAGCAGAGTGTGATCAGCTGCAATGTAGAGAGCCCGGCAGGGCAAGGGCGGAGGCTGGAAGGCCGCAAAGCGTGATCAGCTGCAATGTAGAGAGCCCGGCAGGGCAAGGGCTGAGGCTGGAAGGTAGCAGAGCGTGATCAGCTGCAATGTAGAGAGCCCGGCAGGGCACTGGATCCAAAGCCGGAGTAAGGAGGAACTGCAAACAAGATCCGTAGCTCAAAGCAACAAGGTGCCGGGAAGACTCCTAATGCAAGAGACTGAGCTCCTGCAGGCAGCAGCATTTATACCGCCCAGCCCAGCACAGAGGCAGGCTAATTGGTCACACCTGGCTAAGCACACCTGTAGACAATCGGCCACCTCCCTCTCTGTTCCTGAGCTGGTGGAAGCAGAGGCGATCCCTAGGGCTTCTGGGGATTGTAGTTCCGAAGATGGCGAATAGGAATGGCCAGGAAAAGATGGTTATAGCCAAGTGCATTGTGGTAAGTGTAGTTAAAGCCTCGCAAATGGGAAATAAGGTCCATATTGTTCGTAAATGTATGCGCCCATGGCGCAGGCATGACAATAACATAACCCCAAGACACTGCAAGAGCAGGCAGCAAAACTCTTCATCATTTTCCATAAGGAAAACGGCAACAATGTTTCCACAGAGGGAGATCCTCCCGTTTAACCCAGCAGTCTAGGCCCCGATCGTAGAATTGTGGTTGAATCTGGCTTTGATCCTGACTGTGGCAGGGATTTGGTGACCATGACGCCCAGCAAGTGCAAGAAGGCTGATTCAAGAACCCTCTCGTGTGAGTGGAGGACATGGACTATCTTCGCCACTAGATCCTCTGCGGGAAGGCCCTGCCCAGGCAAGATGCACAGCAAGGATCCTTCTGACCCTTCTTTCCTGTATTCACACACCTCCTCTGAGAAGCTGGTGGTCAAGCCAGCACAGCGGGCCTGAAGACGTCTTTCCCTTCCTTACCTCCAGCCATAGGAGAGTAAGAGGCTAGATGCCACAAAAGAAGGCTAGGTTTTCAAGCTCAGGCAGTCTGGGCCACGAGGGCCATCAACGCCTCCTGTGCCTTTGACAAATTCTCCTTGGGCATTTGGTCTGCTGTCTCAGGGGCTGAGGAGCACCTCCCTGGTGGAGGTACAAGGAAGGGCTTTGAAGCTCTGGCCAAAGACAGGTAGGTGTCCCATTGAATCCTTTAGACCAGCTTGGATTCGGCTGGCTATGTGGCTTGTAAAATGACCATGGGGACGGTGTTTAATGATAATGATGTGTTATTTATATAGCGCCTTAAATCAAAGCACTTTACAGAGCACATTTTTACATACAATATCACCCAACCGAAAATGGTACTCGGTTTAGAAGGTACTCGTGGCTGCGGACCCCTGGTTCCAATCCAGATATCCAAGCTAAACTCCTAAACGTGCAATTTGATGGTAACAATTTGTTTTGGGCTAAAGCCTATGAGTCACTCCAGAAACGTCAGTCCTCCAAGGCAACTGCTACATTTCTGGGCCTTAAGGTTCAACAGCAACAGCCCACAGCCACCAAAGGCCCAAAGGCATGGTAGGATTTTTTTCCCCTTCACCTCCTACACCCACATGGGTAGAGAGCAGGCTTTTTGTGTCAAGCAGATGCAGCGCCGACCAGTAGGGGTCTGGATAGAGGTGCTGTAAGAGGAGGTTCATCAGCCTCTGCCTAGAGTGTGAAGCCCCTGTGAAACAGACTTCCACACCTCATCAGGCAGAATTTCTTAGTTTGACAAAGAGTGAGATCTCAGCTCTCTGATGCCTGGGCCTTACAGGCCATTCGCAGGGGCTACAATCTCCCTTTTTCTCAACGCCCTGCAAATCATTTCCCTACCAGCCAGTGCTTGCCCCTGGACTTCCTCTTCTTGAAGGCAATTAATCTGCTCATGGCTAAATGCAACATAGATCAGTTGTGCTGCTCAGAACAAGGCAATGGTTGGTAGTCTGCCTATGTTCTGCTGCCGTAGGAGGATAGATGCTTATGTCCCATACTAGATATGTGACCTTTGAACTTGTACTTGTGCAAAGGACAAGTTCAAGATAGTTACTGTGGCTCAGATCCTTCAAGCCCTCGATTTGCAAGACTGGCCCGTCTCGCTGGATCTACAGGATGTATACTTTTATGTGCCCATCCATCGAAAGCATAGGAAGTACCTGAGATTCTCAGTGGGACATGACCACTACCAATTCAAGGCTCTGCTCTTCAGTCTAGCTTCAGCACCCAGAGTCTTCACCACTTGTACCAAACGTGCAGCCTCCTGCACAGCTTTGGGTTCTCCCTCAACTACAAGAAGTCTCAGTCCCTCTGTTTTATCTGGAGAGTCTGGGAAACTTTCCTGAGCAGGGCCTTCCCGCCATCGTATCTAGTGGCGAACATCTCCAAGATGGTCCATGTCCTCCAATCACAGGAAAGGGTTATAGCATCCGCCTTTCTGCGTTTGCTGGGTCTCGTGGTCTACTGCGTTTTTGTAGTGCTAGAGACCCAGATGCGCATGGGGTCACTACAGTGGATTCTCAGTTGTCAATGGACTCGGTTTCAGGGACGCACCTCAGACCTCTTGGGTCTCGGTGAGTGTCCAGAGACCTGGAATGTTGGTCCCAGAGAGACAATCTACTGAAGGGGGCAGTGTTATAACAACCCTGGCCTAAATTACACTAGTCATAGAAGCGTCCTTCAAGACCTGATGGTGAGTGACCTGTGTTCTTTGTCAGAATGCTGAGAACACATCAGTTTGCTAGAATTGGGAGTGATCAGGCTGGGGCTAGTCAGCTTCCTTCCTTCGTTACAGGTCAAGACTATGTGTGTCCTGACGGACAACAGTTTGCCATGCGCAACCTGAACAAGCAGAATTGTGTGGAAGCCTTGCCTCCATGCAGAGAATCAATGTGACTTATTCTGGGCACTTGGGCACAACATTTCTCTGATGGCAAAGAACATCATTAAGGAGGCCTTGGGCAGACAGACTTCAGGTTTTCACAAGTGGGACTCTGTCTCGAATTTCTGGAGGATATATTCTCTAGGCAGGGGACCTCTCAGGTGGACCTCTTTGCTCCCAGTGTGAACCTAAAGTGAAGATGGCTCTGCTCCAGGAAGCTTCCATGACTGGCGGGTGTGAGGGTTCCACTGACGGTCAAGTGGGATTTCGACCTAATCTATGCTTTTCCACCAATCCCTGGTATTCTGCTGGTTTTTGGGACACTACACTTATTCAAATTCACTTCAATGATTTTGATTGCTCCAGACTGGGTCCGGTGAATGTGGTACCTGAAGATGCTTGACATGCCCATCTGCCCTCCCTGGCGTCGTACTCCAGAGAGCGTATCTTCTCTCCCTTCGAAAGGGCGAGTCATCCATCCCAACCTTGCAAGCCTGAACCTTCATGTCTGGCTGCTGAAAGGTGAAGGTGTAAGAAGTGGGATTTATCGGAGAATGTCCTGGACATACTCCTTTCTAATTGGAGGCCCGACACCAAATGCATGTATGCCTGCAAATAGAGTACTTGTTTGGCTTGTCGCTGGGGCAGGGTTCTGGACTCTTATCTGTTCCACATCCTCAGTTCTGTGTTTTCTGCTTTCTTTGGCCCGGACATGCCTGCAGATTGGTACTGTGAATGGGTGTCTTGCTGTGTTTTCGGTTTTTAAGAGTACTCAGGAGCAGCGCTCATTTTTCACGATCCCTACCACCATACAATTTTATCCCATGTCACTTTGCTCTTTCAGCGTGGGACCCATACGAAAATGTAATGAATTTAGCATTACATTTTCGTATGGGTGCTTCGTTTGAGACCCTCCATTCTTGTTCTTTAAGATTACTTACCCTTAGGGTGATTTTCCTGGTAGGCATCACGTCTGCTAGGCTTGTGAGCTCCAGGAATTATTGATTAAGCCTCCTTGTTTGGTTTTCTCCAAAGAGAAGGGACGTTGAGAGTGAGACTATTATCCTCCAGCGGTAATCTCTGATTTCCATGTCTCGTAAAAGATCCATCTTCTGTCACTTTTCTTCTGCCTCATCCTTCCAAGGCAGATGAACGATTCCATTGGTGGTCCTGGTGCGGGCCCTCCGCTGCTACGTCTCTTGGAAAAGGGAGACCAGAAAAGATTACCAGTTTTTTTTGTTTTGGTTATGCTGGTTCCATGCTGGCAAGGCTTTGACCGAACAGACCCTGCAAGGTTGGATTATCCTCTGAATCTCTGAATGCTATGATATGGCTGGTAAAGATGTACCTGAAGGAATCCGTGCTCATTCCACCAGAGGGCTGGCTGCGACCTCTGCTATGCACCATGGATTGCCTGTTAAGGTAATTTGCCAGGCAGCTACTACCACTATAATCGCCTTGGTCCGAGTGCTGTACCATGAATTCTGCACCCGGTCGACCGAGTTAAAGGCCTGAGCACAGCGAGATGTTTAAAGAGGTTCACAGGCCCATAATGCTAGATACAACCAGAGAGTGGCTTCTATAAAGCTGTTATTATTCACTCAGAAAAGAAATCCCTCTAAGCGTTAATGTGCAAAAATGGAAAACAATATTTAAGATGCATTTCACAACACAATTATCAATTTTAGTTGAATTTAAATTATCCTTTTATTGCTTCTTGTGGGTTATTTGGCTGATATACTATCGGTCTTCCCTGTGATCCTTACAAACCCTCAAAAATATCCTGGATTTTCTCGATTTGACTTCATCTTGGTGTTTCAAGATTTCATTGTTAGACTTCATGTTAAGAGGGTTTTTCAAAGTCACTACCTGGGCTAAGACTGGAAAAGCCAACCCAGGGTTAGCAAGGTTTCGTACAACTCGAGTTGACCAAAGCCACACACTTAAGTAGCAATAGCCAGGCAGTACTGCTGAATCCAGGAGGAAGGGGGCACTGTTGACTAGTACAGTTAACAGTTAGCAGATTGTGTATGTAAAAGACCCACTCGGATAAATTCTAAAAATAACAATGTTTTGTTACAATACTACACTAAGGCACACTTATTTATAAGGTAAGTAAAATACATTTGAACATATATACAACTCAGTTAGGTCCCCCTGTGGGGTTACCTAATACTTTGAATTACTTTAGCATAGACACATACATGCAATGCAATCTTTAAAGTAGGAGAAAAGAGATGTTATCATACGTTGAAGTCAGACCTTATAATTATAAGTTCCCCCATTACCATATATTAAACTTTGGTAGTCCGACCCTATTCTTCCCCAAGTCTCCAAATCTTTTAGGTGTCCTGAAAGGTTCCTGAGAAGGAAGGTGAGAATCCAGGAGGGCACACTCAGCTAATGTAAGTACAGTACACAACTTCAGCTAGTGCAGTGCAATTGCAGCAATGCAAAGATAGGTACTTAAGTCCAGTTCCAGTGAGATGGGGGATCAACTAGCACCCCTGGGGTTCTTCAGGTGGTCAGCCCCGGATAGTGCCATGGTAAACAGGACTTTACGCCCAATGCATAATCTATGGGGAGGGAGGTGCTTCAAGAGATCTAAGGGATCTCAGGCCCCATGCCCCTACCAAGTTAGTAATGATCCCAGGTGACAGTACATCAATAAATCACTGGGGGAAGTAAATCTCACAATTGTAAGTTGCCGTGAAGGATTGTCTAGTGGCGGGATCGAGGTTGGTTATCCCCGGTCATCTTTAGATTCCTATGGAGACTTGGCCCTTTCAGATCAAATGCAATAATGCATGCTGCAGCGACAGTAAAAAGGCAACAAACCTTGAGAAGGACAGCTGGCTGGTTCGTCTCACCAGTCTTAGGGAGGAAAGCACCTTGCAGAGTGCATTCATGTCGATTATTGGAGTTTGAAGTGCACAACACAGTGGTTCCTACTGGTCACTGCTGTAAACATCTGGCGCCCCATGGTTGTCGTCTTCTTTGGATCTCTTCAGGTTAAGTAGTCGACTTGGTTCCTGGGTCCAGCTCTTCTCCTTCTATCCAGAAGTGGTATGGGGTGACCCCAGACCTTCGATACGGACACTCTACAACATTCAAACCTGGATGCAGCTTTCCATTGGGGACAGCCAACCTCCCAGAATCTGCCCAGTTGTGTGCGAGTTCTGATACTGTTTGTTCCTTTAGGTGTACACTACTCTTTACCACACAGCTGGTACCTTGTTTTTGGGGGCTGCTGTTTTCACTGCATAGCCAGTGTGAACTACCTTTGATGCCATAATTTCATGCGTTTTAATAGAATTAGCCTAGTTGTTAAAATACTCTTCCCTGATTACAGGAAAGCCTCCCTTTCGAATGGATTGTGTCCTCCCACGTATTCCTCATCTTATGATATCTTAGTTTCCAGCTTCAGCTGCTTCGGAAAAAATCTTCTTCTCAGCTGAGGGCGACCGGTCAACCCTCTGTCCCTCAAAGGCTTCCATCTCGGTTGACGTCATAGTTGAGTGTATATATACCACTTGCAGCGCCCGTTGTCTTCAGTTCTGTTTTTTCCACGAATGCGATAGCTTCAAGAATTATGGCACACTTCAGTGTTCTTCAGAAAACGTTTTCGATATGGCCTCGTCTTCGGTATCTGTTACTCAAGAGACCGGCTTTAAAAAGTGCCTAAAATGCGTCACCAAAATGTCCATCACGGACCTGCATACGATATGTATCTGGTGCCTGTGCATCAAGCATGAAACCTCTGCCTGTCGATCTCGTCAGTCGAAGAAAGGGTAAGTCCTTAAAAGAGCATAAAACTAAATTGTCAGTGGGTAGGAGTGTCCCAAAATCTCTTTCCACCCCATCAAAATTTGGGTTGCCCCATGAGTTGAGATTAATCTCCTCATAAAAAAAGGTCAAAAAAACGAGCTCGCTCCAGACACAGACACTCCTCTTCATCTTCAAAAAAATAAGAGAAGGCATTGTAGATCTGCCTTCTCTTTCTTCTCCTCCTTCTCTTTCTTCTCCTCCTTCTCTTTCTTCTCCTCTTTCTCTTTCTCTTTCTCCTCCAACTAAATCCTCTACAAAAGATGAGCGGGGGTAATATTTCAGGAAACAGATGGTTAAAATCCTTGAGAAGGAGGCCCCGTCCTCCTCGAAACACAATGAAGGCCATGCGCCAGTCGACAGCAAACATGAGGCCAAGGCAAAACCCTCGAGCCCGGGGTCTTAGGCCTAAAACCTCTCAAGGTTCTTTGAGTACTCGACGGGACGAGAAATCATCCAATACTCCGTTGGGTCGAAGAGTAAGTTGTCGATACAGTCTATAAAACTAATAAATCAACGCCTTTCAGGGAAAAGGAAAACACTTTTAAAACGTTACCTAAAAGGACTTTCAAGTGTTTAACCTCAATATATGAGGGTTATGAGAAGTTAGATGAAAGCTCACCTTTTGGCCTTCAATTGAATACTCCTAATATACATAGGGATACTCCTAGCGTTCCACTAAATTTCATCTCTGAGGAGACCTGAGTCGGGGAGCTACATGATTCCCTACAAACAGCTAGTGGTGTCGACACTTCTCCAGAATTAGACTTTAGGAATCCAGACCCCGGCTGATCATACCGATGCATTATACAGAAGTCTTATGACTAGGGTTATATATTTTTTTAGGGTGGCGTAGACCTGCTCCACCACTTCAGCAGTATGATCTCACAGACATATCGTACAAATGTCCACAAAGTTATCCAATAATACCCTTTCATGTGCCACTCCAGAAAAGAGTAATGGCAAACTGGGAGGTTCCGGAATCTTGTCTTGCAGTTAATAGAAACCTCACTATGAAATATAGGCCATCCAGTAACGACCCAAGCTACCAGTCAAAATATCTGACACCAGAAGGTTTAGTGGTCCCAGGCAGCAAGGTCCGCCTCTAAGCAACCTGCATACCCCACTATCCCTCCAGATGGGGATGATAAACGTATTGATTCCTAGGCGAAGAATGTTTTTCTGCTGGATGCATGGCTTGAAAGTCTGGTAACTCTACATGTGCACTGGCAAGATCTACATTCACCCTGTGGGACTGTGTATTTATGGCGGCAGACCACATTCCTTAAGTGGAGGAAAGAGGCGGCTTCATGAACCTGATAAGAGATGGCAAAGAGGGGTATCCAGTGATTCCATCGAATAAAAAGCATTGAATGCAAAAGCATCGAATAAAAACACTTTTTTTTAAAGGTAAAGGTTTTATTTTTATAATGGGTTTTAAAGGGCAAAAAAAACGGGGGCTGAGGGGACCCCACTTAAAAAAATAAATGAAAAAAATGCAAACAAAATCATTTTTTTCGATGCTTTTGCATTTGATGCTTTTGCATTCAATGCTATCACTATAAACCCAAAGAGGCTATGTGTGAGTCTCTTCAGTCAGGTCTGGACACTTCAGCTGCCTCAAAACCTCTCTGAGGTCTTCACTCACGATATCCCGATGGGAGGCAGACTGTCACAGCATCTGAAAGAATGACGAGGCATACTTTGGATGCATGGGCATAGGAAACAGGAGCCCATGGTTACAGCTTCCCCTTTATACAGAGACCTTGGGATCATCCACTGGGAAGACATTCGCTAAATGTTCCAGATCCATTCCTGTTGCAGGAAGATTTGAGCCTGCTATAGAGCCAGTACCTGTAATGGAGAGGAAGAAAGTATGGTACTCTCCCTATTTCCTGATCCCCAAGAAGGACAGATAACGGAGACCCATCTTGGATTTGAGATACTTGATCAAGTTCCTCAGGAAGGACAAGTTCAGGGTGGTCCCACGTTCTCAAATCCTTCATCCCCTCCAGCTCCAGGATTGCATGATGTCATTGGACCTTCAGGATGCTTAGTACCTGAGGTTCGCCGTTGGCGGTTCCCATTATCAGTTTCGAGTTCTGCCATTCGGGCTCACCTCCGCCCGAGGGTTTTTACCAGGTTAATGGCGGTGGTGGCAGCGAGTCTCAGGAGAGGGGGGATTTGTGTCTACCCCTACCTGGACGATTGGCTGATCAGGGCACGTTCACCCGAACAAGCCCTGGAACATCTCAGTGTAACCTGCCACTTTCTCCACAAACTGAGCTTCTCCCTCAATTACAAGCAGTCCCACATGATACCATTTCGAAAACTCCAATTCATCAGAGTGGTCCTGGATGCATCCTCTGGAAAAGCCTTGCCACCCGAGGAGAGGGCTCAACACAGTCTGCAGATGGTCACCAAATTCCAGAGTGCCCAGCGTCTTCCGGCCTTTGACTTTTTGAGGTTGTTCGGCCTCATGGCATCCTGCATTTTCCTGGTGCCAGAGGCTCGTCTGAGAATGAGGTCCCTCCAATGGGCTCTCGGGACTCAATTGTCCCAAAGCACAGAATCTTAAGTGGTGGGCCTTGAGGACAACATTCTGAAGGGAAAACCTTTTTGTCAACCATGGACGGAGATGAATGTAGTTACGGATGCCTCTAAGAAACTAGAGGGTGACTCGCCCACTAGTCCCCAGGGATCTCTCTCACAGGTGGCCAGGGCACAGCCATTGCCTTTGGATCCAGACCCTGGGGGTGGACCAGTGTAGCAGGATCACCTGGATGAGAAGTCTTCGGGGAGTGGGGGTGAGGCAGCCGATCGTGAGATGCGGTATTCCCCCCATTTTTCTTTCATCTAACCCATCCTATTTTCTAGGATTCTCCGTGGCCCCAACCCCCTGCACTTTTATACAAAAACTGGGCCGAGGAAGAGGGTGATTGTGAGTAACAAGACTAACTCTCATACATCATACTGGACATGTCCCGTTCATCGGGTCAATTGAAGTCAGGCACTTGACTTCAAGTACATATACCTGATACCAATTGGCACTCCTCACATAGATTAAAGGCAACACCTAAAGACACACTCTGAGCAAGGCGGAACACGAGTAAGAGCAGGACTTCTGGGGTGAAGGCAAACCTACTGGAGCAGAGCGACGATCCAAGGGACGAGAGCAGTGGGTCAGAAAACCCCAAGAGTTTGTTACTGGAGGTCGTTGCCTCTGACAGGCCGCTAAAGACACGTGGAGAAGGCTAGATCCCACATCAGAAGGCTGCATTGTGGTTCAAGGATGCCAGCTACCCTCTCGGGTGAACACCAGAGTTGGGGAGGCGAGGCCAAGCCTATGGTACTAACCTTGACTCGTGAATTGGAAATTGTAAAACCAAGAATGAAATGTACACAGCTGGTGCGTTGGCAAGCGACCTGAGAGACTGTTGTGTGTTAAAGAAAGTTTGAAGTGGCAACATCATATGACCAGTGATGGCTGCATGTGTGTGAATGAGACGCGAAGAAAGGCAGACCTGTGAATGAACTTTGAAGTAAAAAGACAGCTGTGAAATCGGCGATACTGAGTAACTGAGTGGTTCAGCGAAAGGAAGTATCCCACTCGAAAGTCTCAGTGAAAGGTGCATCGTTTGTAACGATAAAGCGAATGAAGTACAAAAGCAAAGTAAACAGAATTACCTCCTAGAGAAGGGGAGAGTGGAAGTTGAATCTTGAACTATAAGTCAAAGTGATCCTGCAGAGGTCTGTAAAGAAAGCCAGGCACACTCAAATATTTGACACTTGAAAGTGGTCTGAGCCCGGCTGAGGGAGACGCTTGGGGAAGGGGAGCCCCTTTGCAAGTTTTGTTGAACTTTGTGGTGAAGAGTTCTCAGCTCGACATAGGGAACCTACATGAACTTTGTGTTTGAAGTGGTCTGAGCCTGACCGAGGCGGACCCATGTGAAATTTGTGTTGAAACATTATTTGGAGGTCTGAACGAGAGACTTTAACGTCGAAGCCTAGGCGGGACTCAATCCACGTTTGGGAACAGTTTATTGTACTAAGAACCCAAGCCAGAGTGTGTCATCCTGCCTACAAAGGCCGCTTTACTCTCTGGGGTCTAACGTGGTAAGGAGAGCTCATTTTGCTACCTTTATTAATTTGAACACTGATTTTTCCTTTGCATACATTTCTCCTGTATACACTGTTTGTACAAGAGATAGGGCAGACATTAGGTTTTGTTAGCATAGGCCATTTTGATTTGGCGGACTCTACTAGGACTGCTTATCGTTGATGGTCAAGAGTACTCCCATCTTAATTATAGGGCAGAGGAGTGTTTCCACCCCCAGAAACTTCAATAGAGGTTTTACAAATTGTACCCATTATGTCTGTGTCATACATGTAATACAATGCCTCCCCTACACGCCTCATTCACGAGTTGGGGAGCCCACACCAATGATCTGACTGTCAGCGATCGTTAGTCTCCATCACAGTCCTAACTACACATAAACCTTTTGGAGCTGAGGGCAATCAGACTAGCGCTGAAGGCCTTTCTGCCCTCTGTACGGGGAAAGACTTTCCTGATAATGACTGGCACCACAGTGGCCATGTACTACCTCAACCAGAGAGGAGGTGTAGGGTCACTACCACTTTGCAGAGAGGCAGTGCAGCTCTGGGCAATTCAAGAAGGAATTTCTCTGTCCGCGGTTCACCTAGCCGACAAGGAGAACACAGTGGCGGACGCTCTGATCAGGCAGAGCACATTCTCCCACAAATGGGCACTAGCTCGGGAAGTCCTTCAGGAGATCTTTCTTCACCTTTTGGGGGACCCCTCAAGTGGATTTATTAATGACCAGTGTCAACCGGAAGTGCACACTGTTTTGCTCCAGGGAATTTCCCCCAAGAGAAGCTCTAGGAGACGAGTTTGTGGTCGACTGGGAGTTTCCAATTCTTTACGCATTTCCTCTAGTCCCCGACATTCCTCAGCTGATCAGGAGGTTGAGAAAGTTTGGGAAATCCAGTTCCTAATTTCTCTGGATTCGGCCAGGAGGTGGTGTTATCCGAACCTTCTGGAAATGACCACCTGCCCTCCAAAGCATCTTCCACAAAGAGAGGACCTTCTCTGTATGAGAGGAGGGTCAGGTTCTCCATCCATAGGTCAAGACACTCAACCTTCACGAAGGGTTTCTGAGAGGTTGAGATGTAAAAATTGGGACCTCCCGGATACGTGATGGAGATTTTGCTTTCGGTCAGAAGGATAGCAACAGAATCCTTATACCGCTGCTGTTGGAACTGGTCTGCAGCTAGTGTAGGTAAAAGTATGTGGACCCTTTTCAATGCGATACACCATCTTTTTTTGGTACATTTAGCAAATCTGGGGCTCCAGATTGGAACAATTAAGGTATCCGGCAGCGCTTTACATATTCAAACGCACCTCGTAGGAGGCATCATAATTCAAAATAATACTGTTAATAACTCTGTTTCCTCAGGGACTCGTGTGTTTCCTCCTACACCTTGGGACCTTAATTTGGTTTTAAAGTTTTTGATGTGTGCTCCTTTTGAGCCACTGCATTCCTGTCCATTAAGGTTTTTAACTTTCAATACCTATTTTGTTGGTTGCGATAACATCAGCCCGCAGGGTGAGTGACTTGCAGGCCTTATCCTGTAAACCTCTATTTACGACCTTTTACAAGGGTAAGATTGTCCTTTTAGTCAAACCCTCATTCTTACCTAAAATTGTATTGGATTACCATTTGGCACAGAGAATTGTGGTTCCAACCTTCTATCCACCACCTCATCCTGGCAAGGAGGAGGAAAGATTTCATAGACTCGACCCAAGGAGAGCTCTAATCTTTTATAATTCAAGAATGGCAAAATTGCGCCAGCATGATAAACTCCTCATTGGGTATACAGGACAAAATCTAGGTCTGTCGGTTACCAAACACACCTTATCCAGATGGATAATACTGGCTATTTCAGAGTGTTACAGGCTAGCTGAAAAAGATCCCCCAGGGGATTTACCCGTCTTCGACTGACAAGATCGACAGTCGGAGGTTTCATGCTCGACGCACAGGCACCAGATACATATCTTATGCAGGTCCGTGATGGACATTTTGGTGACGCATTTTAGGCACTTTTTAAAGCCGGTCTCTTGAGTAACAGATACCGAAGACCAAGCCATATTGAAAACGTTTTTCTGATGAAAACTGAAGCGTGCTGTAATTCTTGAAGCTATCACATTCGCAGAAAAAACAGAACTGAAGACAACTGGCGCTGCACGTGGTATATATACTCGACTATGACGTCAACCGAGATCGAAGCCCTCGAGGGATAGAGGGTCGACGCACAGCGCCCTCAGCCGAGAAGATTTTTTCCGAAGCAGCTGAAGTTGGAAATTCAGATATCATAAGATGAGCAATACGTGGGAAGAACATCCATTTGAAAGAATGTTACCATGGTCAGTAACTTGTTTATCTAATTCATTTTGTTGCAGTCCTCCTAGCCAATAAGCTTCCAGCTACTATGCTTTGATGAGAACTAGTCCTGCTATCTCAACTTGTCCCTGACCTGTTTGGTTAGTCTATGCTCTGTGCCTACCATTGTCCTATGTTACCAGTCCTTGATCTCCAAACAAAAATCTTAGTTTAAATGCAGGTGTCCAGTCAAGTTTTTTCCTTCGAGAACTTTATTGTATTCTTTTATCTCCCTTTCTCTGCTCCTCCAGTAATTATATCTGTCCTCTCTTCTCTGTCTCATGTGTCTGTACTTGTGCTAGCTGCTGTATGTTCACTCAAAGAGTTGCAGTTAGTTGACCTATGGATGTGCTGCATGGGACCTCTTATACAGAGAGCAATTGAACTCTTTTGCCATAGAGATGCTGGGTAACTCTGTAAAAGAAAAATAAGGCATGTTAGCCCTCATTATAGGTTTAGTGCTAATTTGGTGGTAAATCTACCGAATTACTGCCAAACTCAATTACTGTTACTGTCACTTGGTCTTGTGAAGTTACCACAGGATCACAAGTGGTGGTAATGCCCCGTTTTTGGAGTACATAGGACTCAAAGGATTTTTGCTGGATTTACCTTCAGTGGAATTACCATGTGGTAAATCCGCTGAATTTTGGCAGTAAAGTGGCATATTCACGCCCACCTTTTTGTTGGAGATAAATCCTCCACTTCACCTCCAAAGTTATAATTAGGAGGTGTGGGAAAAACTGGGAATTTCGTTACTGCCAAAAACAGTGGCTGTAACCGAATTACCACTACTTTTTTTTCCTGCACCACTAAACTTGTAATGAGGCCTTTAAATGTTTGCTCTCCCAACAGACACCAGGCAGCTCACATTCATGGAACAAACAAACAGTCATTTACTCAGTGATGTTTTATTAAACCAGCTCGTCCTCTTACTCATTCCTTAATGCTTTCTCTGTAGTTTTGTTTTTCACCTGCCTGTAGTAAAGCTACAGCTTTACTCCGGTCCTCATGCTTTGTTCTTCTGCATCCTCTTTGCTTTGGTTCAAGTTTTATATTATTGCTGTCTGTGTTTTTCCCCTCTTGTGAGGCTGCGGGTCACTGGCCCTCAGGAGCCGCAACCCCCAGGGTGTTGCACCAGTGTTGTAGAGGGAAACACAATGTGTGCACTCTGGATTGTGTTCGGCTGCTCTGGCTCTTGCCGTGCCAGTGCCACTTTTATTGTTTCAGTGGAATGACAGAAGCCTTGTTCCTGCATACAGTCCTCCAGGTCACATGACCATCTGGCACAGCATTCCTCCTTCATAATTTTAAAAAAATACACCACAACGGTCTTCTGAGAATAATGTGCTGGAAAATTTCCTCAGCAGACGATAGCTCAAAGCTCAGTCTCTTATAACGATAACGTCCTCCACAGGTACTGAAAATGTTTGCGCTGAGATTTGGGGTGCACAACCAGCTGATGATACCCTGCATTGAGGGCTAACTTCGAGAAGATAGATGCCCCTTGGAGGTCTCAACCACATACATCTATGGTTGGCATGCAATGTCTCTGGTGTTTAATCCCCTATTTGGTCAACTGCATGTCCACACATTTGTAATTGTCCAGTGTGATTGGATTGGTTGGTATGACAATAGGGGACACCCAAGGGGTGGGCCAATGAATTGCTGTTCTGTTCACTCACTGGGGCCTTATACTCCTGCACCCTCTTACACAGACCAAAAGCAAGTACTTGCACTCAGGGAGGCAATAAATCACACTTGGACTACTGGTTTAGAAGAAAATAAACGGCTCGTTATAGGCCCTTTATTCACACCCAATATACATACACATAACTAACATATAACATATAGTTGATTATACATAAACATAAAAAAGAGCTTCCCCGTTAGTATTGCTGCAGAAGACACCTTCATCTCGGCCACCACAACACTGCTTAGTCCCAGAGCAGATAGACAGAGTTCAATCTTGCTAACGGGGTCTGGAGTGGAGCGTCCTCCCTCTCAGCGAGACTGCATCACCTGGGGTCCAGTTCTCTCTGACTTCCCTGGTGAATACCTCATCTCTTTATGGGATAATCCCTGCACCTTCATGGTTACCACTGCCCTCGCCGAAGGGCAGACAGCAAGTTTTGGGAGCAAAGAGTGGAAAAATCCAGCTAGCAGGGGAAAACCCCAGCTTCTCTCCTTCCCCTCTGTACCCAGCACCCCTTATCACTGCACCTGCAAAGCTCCGACTCCCTTCTTGGCTCGTCCTTCAGCGGACAATACAACTATCCTCCACAATTAGCTCATCTGACATCATTATGTGACCTGCAACCGTTGCAGAATTCTTGTTAGCTTACTGAGCCCAGGAAAACGTGGGCTTTCATTGCGGTAATGAAGTGAATGTCCAAAAATGGCCGTGCATCAGCGCCATGTTTAGCTCATTTTCGCATACACACTACAGCCAGTCACCTTTTCAATACTGATTGCAATGACCAACTTGTTTAGTTCTTTCTCCGCTTTGTCCCTGATTTGGCAAGGCATAAGTCTGTTTAAGAAAAATCAAAAAATAGTCCCTAGGCGCCCCTCTGTGAGAACAAACACGGCACATTGACCTGTTATTTGGGAAGGTACCCACTCGAGAGTCTGCAGCTACACTTTAGGTCCCTCTACCTTTCACAGATGGGAAATATCCATTTGCATATCAGTCTTTGTCCAGCACTGAAATGCTATGGCAATTCCCTTGAACAAGAGTACCAACAGCAACCCTAGACACGTGTTTCGGCCTGGTTGTAAGTGTAGACGTGCAATAGCCCCCCTTAGGCATCCAGTTCCTTGAAATAGGAGCTTATCGTGGTCTAGCAGGGTAGCTACATCTTTGGATGTACTCCGTAAGCAGTATCCAGCATTGCAAGAGTGGGGGGAGGGGTGGACCTGCTACTTTCCCCCCCAAATGGAGTGCTGCAATTCCATATGTTGTCATTCGCGCACACAAACCACCCACCCCTGCCCCAATCTAGCCTTCCCCCTGCAACTCCTCTGTACGCCACTGCCGTAAGTGGAATTTACTAATTGTATAACATCAGCTCCGTCATATCCTAGTAGCATGTCATCGCTCACTTCGGTGATATAGAATCTTGCTCTTATCACCTGCGACCCTTGCTTTACATTGGCTAAGAAAGCACCTTCCAGTGGGAGGGGTTTGGATCCACCAAATGTGTACATAATCACCTTGGTGGGTTAGAACTTTTTCCTGAGCTGGCGAACATGCGACTGAGCCATAACTTTCATAGAAGCCCCTTGTGGAAGCACTGGGTCTCTTTTCCCTGCTTACAGACGGTGCACCGTGGACGTTCAGATTTAAAAATACAATAATCCCACTAAGGGAGACAGGGTCCCTCAGTAATGATAGTTTAAAGGACTGATCAGTTTCCCCATAAATGTGAACAAAAAGCAAAGGAAAAAGTGAGGTCAGGAAGCAGACGGTGCTAAAAAAGAAAAGGTGGTCCAAGAGAAGTCTATTGGAGGCAAGCAGCAAAAAGAAAATCTTTCCTAACACTACCCAGTTGTCTAGTTATCCACTATATGCAGCATCTGCATCTTCTGCCGTTGTGATGAGTACAACTGTGCTCGTGTCCGATCATAGCCTCAGGCAATCTGGGTATTACATTTGCCTCACTGTCCAGCCAGTCTACCGGGGCGCACAAGCACTAAACCAGGAGCAGCTACCCTCGGCTCACTCACCGCGGATATAGAGTTGCTGTGAGGCTGCGGTATTCACAATATGCATTCTTCGGCTGTTCCCAACTGCTCTGGCGCTCTGGCGCTTGCCGCACAGATGCCGCTTTTACTGTTTCAGTGCGGTGATGGAACCCTTGTACAGCGTCCACTACGTCTGACCCAGCACTCTCTAGACTTGCAAGACTTAGTCTGTTTCAGCTGTTTACGCCAACCCTGCTCTTACATCTGTCCAGTCTGCAGGTATTGCCAGGCCGTGTCCTGTTTTCAACCAGTATGATTCATTTTGTCCATGTTTATGCTGAACTAGCTCCTCTCCCGCATCCCGTGTGCCTGCAAAGTCTGTTATATCCATCGCTAACACTGTACCAACAGAGGCTCATAACCGACCCCCACATTTGCAGGGCACAGGTCGAGGTTATACGTGGCTGGACAGTGTCCACCCAACTTCCCCTCCTCACCATTCGGGTGGTTTTGGGGAATTAAAAAGGCATTTAAAAACATAGTTTGCTACTATAGTTTTATAGTTAGTTGAACTACTGGTTTAGTGTTTTTGGCCTGCTTCAAACCGTGTTGCACACTAGATTGTAGCCCAGTTAGTGGGTCCCGCTCAGAGGATGTACAATTAGCCACAAGACCATCTGATCTCAATGCCTATAAAATGTCTCGCTCGAATTTGGATTTTGCTCAGTGTGCAATATTTAGATGTAGATTCTTAGATGTAACCATTCTGTGTGAACCATTTATACTTTGCCAGCAACGTTGTAGGATCATCTCCTTCTCGTGAGTTGTTATTCTTCGGGTGTTCATGATTAATCACCTGAAAGGCACGTTTTTTGTCCTGGACATTTTTTTTGATTGGTGTATAGCAATTGATGAAATGTGCATATTTCACTGTAAGATATGTTCACTTGTGACTTCACTATCTATTACTTATGTTGGAGTGCACACACTTTTTTCCTGCTTTGCCATGCACATTTGTATGAATACAAATTGGGACACAATCAGGGGTTGAAGAGTTAACAAATAAGAAAAGGTGAACTATTAGCAAATTAAAAAAGTTGAACTATGTTCCTCTGCCCGACCGCCTCCCATCACCCCTGCACACCAATACTCACCCTCATTTCCCCCTCATCCAAACCCCACACCTTGCTCCTGCCTTTCCTCTTCTTCCCTCTATCCCGCCGCGCTATATAAATAAAGTACAAATACTCACCCCCACGTCTCCCATTTTCTGCACGCACAGCTTTGTCTGCAGCAATTTCAGGTTTATCATGGTTAATTATTTTTTTAATGTGACCCAATCAAAATCCGACCTTTTACAAAATACACATTCTGTACAATGTAATAATTTCATCAATACAATCAAATAAAATAAAACCAATTCCTAATATTCATACACAAAGCAGAGAAAAGGAATGAAGCATATCATTTCAAGTTCTAGAATGAACATTCTAGATACAATTCTCCTATCAAGCGTATCCCTTCTTATTGCCAAGGACACCAATTTCTTTCCATATTCTGATTACTTCAGTAGTTGGAAAGATCTAATTCCCGCATTTAGTCTTTCCCACATGGAGTCTGTGCCTACCCCAGCCCTCTTTATAAAAAAAAGCAACCCAGATCCTTTGCCTAGATATTTGCAAAAGCCGGCATTCTACAAGTATATGCTTTAATGTATGAACTGCATCTGGCTTTTACAATTGCCACATTTTCCCTGACTTATCCCAGGATTAGTTGATCGAACTAATACCATTTCCCCAGTTAACCAGAGGTTTAATCGTAACCGTAAAAACTGTTCTCGATAATGAGGGGACGGATATTGTTCCAGATACTTAGGCAACATCCCCAAAGGTTTATTCACCTTCGAGAACATAGAATGTAGACCATAATTCCTTGTCCTATTGATGGTTCCTATCCAGTCTGTCTCTGGGCAGACATAGTTTTACCCATAATGGACTCGCCATCAAATCCACGTTAGTTCTTCCACATTGCACTAAAATGGATTCTGCACTTTTCTCAATGCAGATCAAAATATTGTATGCTTTATTGTACATGGCAGACTGTAGATCTTCGTACAGGGTAGCGTGCATAGGAGAAGCGATTTTACTATATAGAGAAATCGTGCGCCATTGAAACCAAGCTTGAAGAGACTGCAGGCCAAGTTCAAAACCTAGCGATGCTATCGGCACAGATAAAGGGAGGTTAAACTTTTTTTCCAAATGCTTCCTTCTAGCTTGTCCCAAGACATCCCGTAGCAAGAGGGCTCAATTTCAGACCCATATAAAACTTAAATGCTTTATAGAACATTTACATAACTTATGATATGTGTTTTTCATTTGGTAAATAGGCTGATCAATTTTGTGCTCCAATTTCTTTACAATAGAAATCAACCTTGGTTGAGCTGTGTAAGGGAGGCATGGTGTCACAAGTATGCCACTGACACAAGTTTCAAAACCTTCATTCAATTTGTCGAGTTTGGAAAAACTCCTACTTTGTACAGTAGCTAAGATTGGTAGTCTCTACCATACAACTCCTACTTTGTACTGTAGCTAAGATTGGTAGTCTCTACCATCAAATAATAAAGAAAATACTGTCCTACTCAGTCTTATGGCATATACTAACAAAACCAAATGCCTGCCCTATCTCTTATACAAAAAGTGTTTAAAGGGGAATGTGTATGCAAAGGAATGTCAGTGCTATAACATAAAGCATCAATGTGACTGAGTCTGCTCTCCTCCCACGTTGGACAGCACGGAGTAAGGCAACCCCCGTAAACAGGATGACACACTCTGGTTCAGGTTATCAACAAAAGGCAGTTCATAACATGTGTCGAGGCCCGCTTGGCCTTTCATGTTAAAGCCACTTATTCCAGCTTTCCAAAGTTCCTTTACACTTCAATAAAAGTTCACATACGTCTTCCTCTGTCGGGCTCGGATCTCTCAAGATATCAATAGTTCACGTAGTCCTCCCTCAGTCGGGCTTGGACCTTTCAATCAAAAAGTACCTGATTCAACGAAGAGTTCCCTCAGCCGGACTCGGACCTCATAATCGCAGTACTTGCAGGGGTTCCCTTCTCCAAACTTCATTCACATTTTTTAGGGGTTCCCTTCACCGAATTTATTTCATGCTTCCAGTCTCCGTCAGTTGGGCTCGGACCTTCACTGATGTTGAAGGCTTTCGAATGTTCAAGGCTGTTACCATAGACCTCCGCAAGACCACTTCGACTTTCACTTTAGCTCTTCCTTAATGTTATTTGCCGGAATGTCTCTTGGTATTGGTAGTTCTATACCATAATCAGAAATGTTCAAAGAACTCTTCCTCTTCAAGCAATCACCTTTTTAACTTACCCTTTCGTCTGGGTTAATCTTGACAATTGCGCATTTCAGAGTTCATTCACTTTGCCGCTTTATTACAAGACAGCAAACATTTCGCTGAAACTTTCGAGTGAGCTACTTGCTTTCGCCGGACCATTCGGTTACTCTGTATCACTGGCTTCACTGTTATCGGCAACTTAACAGTTCATTACTGGTTTGCTTTCTTTCACGTCTCATCAGCACATGCGCAACTTTCAATCGTGTGATACTGTTGCGGCTTCAATCTTTCCTTGACACAAACCGGCCTTTTATGTCTTTCACTAACTCACTGGTTGAGTGCACTCCTTTCTTGTTTCTGCGGCTTTGATTCACAAGTCAAGTTTGATACCACAATCTTGGCCTCGCCGCCCAAACTCTGTTGTTCACCCGGGAGGGTCACTGGAGTCCTTGAAACACAATGCAGGTTTCTTCTTGTCTGCGATTTGGCTTTCTCTGCGTTTCCTTCATGGTTTTCCAAAGGCGGCAACCTCCTGCAGGGAACTTCAGGGTTCCTCTATCCCTTGCTCTGGTCTTGATTGGTCATCCTGTTCCTGTGGGTTCGCCTTCGCCCCCAGAAGATCTGCTCCTTCTCGCGTCTCACCTTGCTAAGAGTGTGTTTCTACGTTCCGCCTTTTATTCATGTTGGGGGAGCTTGTTAAGGTCCCGTGCCTGACTTTGCCTGACCTGATTAGCGGGACATGTCCAATGACATGTGTAAGTGTTAGCCTCTTTACTCTGTCGCCCTCTTCTGCTACACAGTGTTTGTACAGAACGGGGGTGGGGGAGAGTTGGGACATTGGAGAATCCTACAAAGTAGGATGGGGAATGGGTACGGGAAAGGGGCGGAATACACATCTTACCATAGGTTGTACCACCCCCACTCCTCGAAAACCCCCACTCAGGTGATCCTACCACACTGGTCAAACCCTAGGGTCTGGATCCAAAGGCGATGGCCATGCCCTGGCCACCTGAGAGAGAGAGATCCCCAGGGACTATTAAGTGAGATACCATTTGGTTTCTAACAGCTGTTACAATGCAACCTAGATAAATTATTTTTTTCAGACTATCAATTGGTACCTTATCGATTAACCACTTACATTTGTCACCTTTTGTCAGATGCCTGATAAACAGGATAACGTTTTGATTTATTTCCGATTAATAACCAAATAATTATTTCCAGCATATCCAGCCTAGCTCCTCAGCAACCTCTGTAGACCGATCAGTGTTAAATCTAGCAGGGCGACATAATCCGCCTATGCCATTCTGCAGACGCATGCTTCCCCAGCTTAGGACGAACAAAGGCTGCTTTGCTTAAAACATCACCAAGATCGGCATGATACAAATTGAAAAGGCGTGGCACCAGTATACAGCCTTGTCTGAGTACTCTTATTATACAGATGGGTTCGTTCAGGTTACCTTCTTTATCTACCTTGATTTGGATCTGAGTATAAGAATATATGTACTCAACGCATGCTAAATTTATGTACTCAAGGATTGCTAATAGTGTAATTTTCCAAAGCCTTAACTTTTGCCATCAAACTTGCTGATTCACGGTATCAAAGGCCTTCGAGAAATCCACCATTGCCACATATAAGGAGTGTCCTTATTGGTCTGCACAGTATCTCTCAAAGCAGATAGTACTAAGCGATTTTAGGTTGGCCCCATTCCTTTCTGCAATCCTCTGAGTTTTCGAAGAGAATCTCTTGTCAACGATCCATGCCTTTAATTATTCCAGGATTAGGAGAGTGAAAATCTTGCTGCCTGCATCGAGTAAGGTGATCAGCCGGTAGTTCCACTGGATCAGACCAATCGTCTTTCTTGTAAATCGGGATGATTATAGAGATTTTCCATGTCTCTGGGATGGCTCTGAGAGCTAGGATATCTCTAAAAAGCATAGATAACAAGAATGCCCACAATTCTTTATTTAATTTTAGTGTAGCATTCGTTACACCATTTGGTTCTGCTGCTTTGGAATTAGATACTCGCGTTATTAGACGTTCTATATCCGAGACTTCAAAACTCATTTCCCAAGAAGGGATCACACAAGATCTTATTGCTGCTTACAACCCTGTTAATTTTTGCCCACTAACAGCGCAAGCTACTTTCGCTTACTGCATTATTTCGTGATTCATTTTGGGTGTTCGTAGCCTCATGGACTAGGGACCAGAAATTGTGGGTGTTTCTTTGGATCAGGGATTTGAGCTTCTTTTCCCCATCTGCTAGTGCCACTTCATACCTGTGGAGCGATAACAGTTTTTATACACGCTTGCCAGATTTCTTTTCTGACTTTTAGAAGTTTCTACATCAAGTATGCTTATTCTTAATTGCTGAAGTTGCTCTCTATACGTTTGCTTCTTTGCCCAGACAGATTTGCAAACTTGTGTGCATGGGTGCTATTACGCTGCCTCAAACATACCCGGCTTGTCTCTATCCCATAGAAAGGTCTTAAACACATGGCCAGTGCACCCTGCGTTCAGCACTTCATCAGAATTATTACAAACAAAATTCTTATTGTGCTTAATTACTGAAAACGAGCGTAACTCGGGAATGGGTGTTATGTCCCAAGCAGGCAAGTCAAATAAAAGTAAAACCGTGCCTGAGAGATAGCTGAGAAAGATGTGAGACTGGAGAGTTCCCAGCAGAGGCCAGGTTCGAATCCCCAGTAGGGTGAAGCAACAGGCAAGGAGTTGGGCTGTGTCAAGACGGAGCTGTGCTAATGCAAAAATTGTCTTGCGGAACACCGTTACGTGTAGACCCGAGGCCCATCCACACCACTGACAACCCTCCTCCTCCACCAAATACTCCTGCTACGTGCGCGCAAGGCGGGGGCAGAGGAGTTCCCCCCCCAATAAATGTCCATTTCAAACACTGGAAAGCAACACAAATACAGCTTCTCATCTATGCCATCCAGTAACGGTGATCGGTGTGTCAAAAAGTAAGGGAAGAGCCAGGATTTACCCAATCTTTGGACCCTTTAGTTCCCTCCCACGATGGCCTCTGGGTCCACAATCCAACGGTACCTCCGTCTGTGACGGGATTTGGTAAGCTACTTGTGCCTGTCTGCGATCGGTAGGATCCTCGCTGTCACTTAGGGGGGTCGGGGAGGGCAGGTTTGGTCATTTAGAGAGATCCCGCCAGAATTGCTAAGACTGAGCGACTTCCTGCATTGCACACATAAAGAATGATCAAGCTGAAAAATACAGAATTTACAACTAATGCTCACCAGTCTTTTTGCCAGAGGTGATGACATGGTCAATAACGTTTTATCTGTAACCGTTATTTTTTCGGCCAGGCGATAGTAAAGTTGAAAAGTTTCTATAACGCTTCTCCAGTAATGATTGAAAGCTTGAGAAGCACAACCGTTTCCAGAATCGACTTTAGTTGCCAGACTCATCCTATATTGATCAGTGGCTGTAGTTCAATTGAAGACCAACAGCAATTTGACTAGCAGTAGAAGGTCTCCTCCCAGCTTAATGACCCGCGCCGTTGTGCTCCCACTTATAGCATATCAATACATGTACTTAAAGACCAAAGGCCCTAATTGAAAGCTAACGCGATAGGATGCGAGTAGGTGTGAGACGGGTATCTCCTGGATACCCGGCAAGCATTCATTCTGCTGTGCCTTCGAGAGCTAACCGCATTACGCGCCCATGATTAAATCATAATATATTTGCTCGGCCGGTTCAATGACTCCCACTTAACCTTCGACCTCGGGAGTTCAATACAGCATGAGTGCATATTCATGGCAGATGGCATGCAAAACGGCAGTCAGTTTTGTCCTAATGAGAAGAGTTGCACTTTTGTGAGCCTCTGTAGAGCTAGCAAGCGTTGTGCTTTAGTCCCGTGTTTTACTTCCTGTTTCCGTTTGTGTAAACAGATTGTCGTCACTCTGACGGATTCGGTGATTACTTGGAGAGAAACTTGATCGTTAATTTGATTTGCCATGGGTAATAACGAGACGAATGCAGGCTTATGTGCTGCTTTTCGACCTCTTCCAATAAAGAGTGTATTACAATAAGAAGTGGCAGCCTTGAATCATATGCACGATACCATGTGACTATAATGTAAAGAGGCGGCAAGTCATTTGTCAGAAATCATGGAAAACTGTTGATTTTTGATGTATACCTTTTTATTTTCTTGTTATAATACATTTTCGGAAAGCCCTTTCTCACCCCACCCCCGGCTGGTATGCTCGTACCTCGTGTACCAAAGCAAAGATAAAAAACCTGTTTTATATTGGGTGAACAGGCTGCGAGACAATGCAGTATGCTAAAAACCTGTTAAGGGTAACCAGTATTTCCAAACTCATTCCTCACTCTCATTACAAAATCAGGCCCGTTTCTAGGAGAGGGCAATGGCCGTGTTGCCGGTTAAATCTCCCACCTGGTGGAGCAGGGAGCCTTCGCATTTAACTTTCAATGAGCACTATAACGACAGAGGCAGGGGACAACATCTTGCCCATATACCTTCCACGTTGAAAGCCAATGGCTTAATACTTTGCTTAGAGGTTTTTAAGAAGGCTTCCACCTCCCAAATTGGCATCTATTTGTGAAACAAAGCATGCTTAAATAATGTGATAACTTCTCCTGCATTGCACTGGCATGGCATAATGGAGGGTTGGGCCTAGATGGTGGACTGATGGGGCTTTTTTTTGTTCGCTGGTTCAATGAAATGGGCCACAGACAGCCTGCGTGAGTAGGTGGTTGCACTGGCGGCCCGCTATCCCCACCCCTGAGTGGCAGGGCAGCAGAGTCTCTTCATGTGCTTTAGTTCCACATGAGATTGTGCTGCCTGTTAAGAATTTAGCCTTGGATGTAGCGCGTGCGATTGGAATGCGTTCTCTGTATTTTCTGCTAATTCAATTTGAGATGGCACACAACCCGTCTCACACCCCCTTTTACAAATACCCCGGGTCACAATGGACCATGAATCAGGCCGGTTGGTGGGAATGCAATATTTATTTATTTTAAAATTCAAAGAAATCACACAAATTTGAATACTGGGCAGCAATCACCAATGGGGTGATAATTACAATGAAAATCAATGAAATACACTTGGTTAACCTTCTACCAGAACAGATCCAGAGTACAAATGAAAAGAGCACTTTTTCAATTAGGATAGATAGCACCCACGTTAAGGTTTCCCTCTGCAATGTTTCCTCAACTCAAAAGTACTCTAATTCTGAGTGGATAGAAGCAACATCTAGCCAGGGATATGAGGTTATGAGGCAGCAAACGGAATCAAAATCCGACCTTCCTTTACAAAATAAGAGGCAGATTTTAAAGCCCTTTGCAATGGAATGAAATGACACTCGGAATTTGACAAATAATTAATTAATGCACAGTTAAATCAATGAAGCAAATATGATTTCTCACAATAGCAGGAAGGTACAAACACCAGCAACCACAAGGCAAAGGATCAACAAAAGGCATACAGTTCAACAAGCAAGTGGAAAGCAAAAACACGATGCAGCCGAATCACACGTTGGAAAGTTGCATTTTACTAATTTGCATTTTTAAATGTCAAAAACTGTTTCTATGAAAAACGGGTGAAATACTTAAATCCGGAATGCGGTTTTTGGGCTGGGGTATAGATACACATCACAGGGACAATATAGAAGTCGAATGATGTCTCTAGCTGAAGGATTGGATGAGATTTGCAAGATAAAAGGAGGTTATTTTTACAAAGGTAGCGGGCGCCCCTCTCTCGCAAGAACAAACATGATAACCTGTTCAGTGGTTATTAACCACTTGAGAGTTGGCAGCCACTGCTTTTACTCACTGTGCCTTTCACAGATGGGAAATATCCATTTGCATATCAGTCTTTGTCCTGCCCAGGGGCAGTCCAGCACCGAAATACAATGGCAATTCCAATCTGAACGAGAGTACCACCAGCAACCCCATACACGTGTTTCACCCTTGTTGGGGATCATCAGTGAGGTGAAGCTGATGCCTCTCTAAGCACAGTGAGAGGGAGACCACGTCTGGTTGCCCCCAGGAGACCTAGGGTTACCAATCCCAGGTTCCTTAACAAATAGTTTTACAAAGGTAGCGGGCGCCCCTCTCTCGCAAGAACAGGCATGATAACCTGTTCAGTGGTTATTAACCACTTGAGAGTTCGCAGCCACTGCTTTTACTCACTGTGCCTTTCACAGATGGGAAATATCCATTTGCATATCAGTCTTTGTCCTGCCCAGGGGCAGTCCAGCACCGAAATACAATGGCAATTCCAATCTGAACGAGAGTACCACCAGCAACCGTGAGGTCTCCCTCTCACTGTGCTTAGAGAGGCATCAGCTTCACCTCACTGATGATCCCCAACAAGGGTGAAACACGTGTATGGGGTTGCTGGTGGTACTCTCGTTCAGATTGGAATTGCCATTGTATTTTGGTGCTGGACTGCCCCTGGGCAGGACAAAGACTGATATGCAAATGGATATTTCCCATCTGTGAAAGGCACAGTGAGTAAAAGCAGTGGCTGCGAACTCTCAAGTGGTTAATAACCACTGAACAGGTTATCATGTCTGTTCTTGCGAGAGAGGGGCGCCCGCTACCTTTGTAAAACTATTTTTTAAGGAACCTGGGATTGGTAACCCTAGGTCTCCTGGGGGCAACCAGACGTGGTCTCCCTCTCACTGTGCTTAGAGAGGCATCAGCTTCACCTCACTGATGATCCCCAACAAGGGTGAAACACGTGTATGGGGTTGCTGGTGGTACTCTCGTTCAGATTGGAATTGCCATTGTATTTCGGTGCTGGACTGCCCCTGGGCAGGACAAAGACTGATATGCAAATGGATATTTCCCATCTGTGAAAGGCACAGTGAGTAAAAGCAGTGGCTGCGAACTCTCAAGTGGTTAATAACCACTGAACAGGTTATCATGTCTGTTCTTGCGAGAGAGGGGCGCCCGCTACCTTTGTAAAACTATTTTTTAAGGAACCTGGGATTGGTAACCCTAGGTCTCCTGGGGGCAACCAGACGTGGTCTCCCTCTCACTGTGCTTAGAGAGGCATCAGCTTCACCTCACTGATGATCCCCAACAAGGGTGAAACACGTGTATGGGGTTGCTGGTGGTACTCTCGTTCTGATTGGAATTGCCATTGTATTTCGGTGCTGGACTGCCCCTGGGCAGGACAAAGACTGATATGCAAATGGATATTTCCCATCTGTGAAAGGCACAGTGAGTAAAAGCAGTGGCTGCGAACTCTCAAGTGGTTAATAACCACTGAACAGGTTATCATGTCTGTTCTTGCGAGAGAGGGGCGCCCGCTACCTTTGTAAAACTATAAAAGGAGGTTAGGTTTTGGAAAAATAAGCCGTTAAAGAGAGGAAACCGGTTTGGAAAGAAAAAGACAAAGTTTACTTATACTAGATTATCAAGAAGATGGCGCTGCCCATGAAACGGGTTAAGCGGCTAGATTAACCCGCTCCACGTTGCGTTTCTCTTTATGTGGTAATTACTTACATTTTTAAAAATATTACTAAGGAGTGACAAGATGGGGAGAATGAAAGAATGGCGCTAGCACTAGGAATCAAGGACAGGATGCACAAAGAATTCTGACAGTTGAACAAATTACCAAGGCATAGATAGGATTACTTGGAGAGTAGAACAAAGACAAGATGGTGTAGGCTATGTGTTACTATGGGATGGGGAAATACAGTCCACACTTGAGTTTGGGATTTTGGGACAGTCAGCCGGGTTCTGTTCACCGAACGGCAGGCGCCCCTAACAGCAAACAGCTGGGCAATTCTGGTCACTGGATGGCAAAGGTACAGCTGGATGGCAGGGGTATGGCGGGCATGCAGTTAAAAAGCCAGGCTGGTCACAGGATGCTCCCCAAAAGGGTACCACAGCTTTTCCCCTTTTTGTTACTAGGGTTTTTAGTGGGATTTCTGGATCGAGGCCTTGCTGAGATAGGGTCAGCCATGCTTTGGCCTGGCAGTAGAGTCTGGAATCTGGCAAGATGAATGTAGAATATCAGGATACGCAGGCACTGGAAATTCAGGAGTGTCCTGTCCCTGTGAGCTCCCACCACTTCTATAACAGCAGGTGACATCACCAGGTTTATTGTTGGGCAGAACTAAGCTAGACCTACCCCCAAGAACCGGATAGGTGCGCCTAAATTGGTCGCCTCCTACAGGAGGGGACTCAGTTTAGGGAGCTGTGTTTTATGAGGTGAAAATCCATCCCACAGTCTTTTTTTGCCAAAAGTCAATCTTAACATAAATCACACCTTTGTACAGTTGTGGCATTTTGCAAATTACATAGGCAGATTGCATATTTCACACAGAGCAGGGCAGTCCCACTCTCCAGTTAGTAGGACTTTGTTTCGTCCATCTAATATTTTTTCGTCATTTTCATTGAAATTACTTGACCTAAAATTTTATAACTTAATACATGTGTACATATTATCATAAGGCATATGAATTTCAAAGTGGCATCATATACACTTTCCTCAGAGTATCCAATTCTCTGCTATTTCTGTCCACAATATGCGAGTGAAGGCTATCGTGTCTTGTTTAAAAGCCACAAAAATTATATTTAAACTGTGAAACATTTACATTCCTGCCAAGTCCTGTTGCAGAGCTAAACGTCTTAAAAGTTTATTAATAAGCTAGTCTTTCCAGCCAAATGGCCAGCATTGTCTACCAAATAAGGGCATAGCTTACAAGGCTGATCTGGAGTTGGCTTTGAAGCTCCCCAGTAGAAGTTGCGTGGAGGTGTTACTTGAGTTTTCACACATAGGCGTCCCAGAATCTATTGTGTCAACCTGGACCACAGACAGAAGTCTGACGAGCGTGTGATATTCTGCCTCCTGGACCATTCGAACTTTCAAAGGGCATAATTAACATGGAGGTGTCCCAGAATCTACTGTGGTTTCCCTTATGGGGGTAGGGCACTCCTGTTGTCAGCACCCAACTGTCCCCTGAGCCATGACCGAAATCTGTTTGGGCTGATTTCCCAGTCCAGCCAATGCAATTATTTCTTTATTTTATTTTCTTTTGTTCTGAATCAGAAGAAAGCCTGTGGAAATAAAACATCCCCTATATGTTTCCCAGCAAAATCCCCTTTACATTGCTAGGCAAGGACAGGGTATTATTCGACATTGCACTTTTAAAACTGGTATTTTTCTTATTTGCAAAAGCACATTTTGACATGTGGTGAAGTCTGCTGGGAGGTCCCTCTCTCCATCTGAATTCCCAATATTGTTTCTCTCATCCAGCAATCTGTTTAAGACACAGATCCATTGAAATTGCCATAGGCCCAGAGAGCCAGGGCCTGTTTTGAAGCATTGATTTTTGACATTTTGTAGCCCAAAAGTCAAGCGTTTTTCCGTGCAGCTGAAATGAAGTTTCTGTTGATTCCCCAGTTCTGACGTTACCTGGCCTGTCATTCAGGACTAATGCTGTTTTCTGCTGGAGCACAATCTGGATATGCGTGGGCATGGCAGGGCCTCATTGATAAAAGCAATGTGATGTTGAACAGATGGAAATGACGTCAAAGCTGCATCATTTTAAATGTAAAATGTTTCCCTTTTTCCAGGGGAAATGTTGTGCTAGCAGCGAAGCAGTGCTGCTTTTCCATTTTTCTCTTGGGTGCATGTAAGAAACACACTGGGTGCCTTTCGCAGTGTGCCCCCTTGTTCCATCCTGCCGAAGAGGTGCTTGGCAAACAGTGCAGCCATCCTTTTGTAGATGCAAAACAGTTTTGATGCGAGGCAGTGGTGCTCAAAGGAGCCAGCGCAGCCATTTTGCGGTTAACTGCTGAAGTGCAGCTTGGTTATGGGTGGGAATTTTGCTGAGTGGGTCAATGTATCCCACATGCCTGCCTCTCAGTAGGAGCTCAGCTACCGCTAGGTTTTTTTGTGTGCATTTTATTTTTTGCAGTGCCCTTTTGGTTTTCACAGTAGTTGTGCATCAGTGGCAAAGCAAACCTGATCTGTGTTATCACGTGGCTATGCTCGCCTACATTCACTGTAGGCCATCCTAACCATGTAATAACACTGATCATGTTTGTTTTTCCCTTCATGCCAAGTAGAAAATGCCACACCACTTTAAGAAATTCATTGGAAACTGGCACCACTAATGTAGGGCAGTCTAGCCATGTAACCTTTTTGCATTTGCTTTATCCTTAATGGCAAGGATATAATGCCATGCCACGTTTAGAAATTATATGCGCAGAGTGCATATACTGTCTTATTTTGGCATGCCATATTTTACTTGGCATCAAGGGTTAAGCAAACCTGATCTGTTATGTGGCTAGAATGGCCTACATTAGTGGTTGGTGTCGGTGTGCATTTACTTTCTTACTGTGGTATGGCATTTGTTACTTTTTACTTGGCATCAAGTCTCTTTTTTTCCTCCTTCCTCTCTGACCTTTTTGTCTTCTGAATGCAATTTGGGGGTTATCATCGATCCCTCGCTTGCCTTTTAACTGCATATCTCTATTTCTCGCTCCTGCTGTTATGCCTTTTTTAACATCCATGGTGCTCACCCCGATCTCTCATTTCATGCTACTAAACTTCTGTTCTGCCTGGTCTTTTCTCGCATTGACTATTGCTCTTCTCTTCTTCTTGACGTTCGTGCCTCGCACCTTCTGCCTCTCCGATCTGTTTATAATTCTTCAGTTCGTCTTCTCTTCCCTTTCCCATTTCGCTCATCTATCCCATCTTCCTTACTGTCTATTTCACTGCTTGCCTTTGAGCCACCACTTCTCTGCCATTTCTTTCTAATGTTTTGTATGATAGGATAGGATATTATTTGGGATTTATAACACACCTTTAAAGTGTTTCTAGGCACCACAAGACAAGGAGGAGAGACGGAAGGATGACAGACAAACGATCTTACTAGGCCCTATGATATTCAGATTGTACAAGTGCAACAAAAAGTGCAGATGAGAGGGTGAGGTGAATAGTGCAGTCAGGGTAGCAGGGCTCTGAGTAAGTGCAAGGACGCCAGAGTACTACAGGGGTGCAGCCCCAGACCGGAGTGCTGGGTAGGTTAGAAGGCAGTGCAGGGTTGACTGGTCAAAGGGGGAGGGGGCGTGGTACCCTCTGTGACTGAGGGCAACTATGCCATCAGTCAGGATGAGCAAACGGGTAGATTAGCAGGGGAGAGGGGGAGAGAGAAGGAAGAAGAGAAGAGGAAGGTCTTAAGCAGCTTCTGGAACTTCAGGTGTCTGGCTCAAGTCCAAGAGGGGCAGGGAGGCTGCTCCAGAGGCAGGCACCTCCAGAGGAGAGAGGTCTACCCCCACTCTGTTTGGAAAAGTGTCTGACCTGCAGACAGTTTGAGGTAGCAGAGCAGAGTGCTCTAGAAGGAAGGTATTTAGGAAGAGAGTGTTGGATATAGAGAGGTCCACGGCCCCAGAAAGCCTTGTGGATGATGCAGAGGGTCTTGATGCTTGTCACCACAGGGAGCCAGTATAGAGATTTCAGAGCTGGAGGAGAGATGTGGTCTTTGGGCTTGAGGTCAAGGATAAGTCTCACAGTCCTGTTCTGGATTAGTTGAAGAGGGTGAAGAGTAGAGTTAGGACGATTGAGAAGGAAGCTGTTGCAGTAGTCCAGCCTGGAGAGAACCAGAGATCTGGAGACAGTGAGCGTCTGAGGGAAGGTAAGAAAGGATAGGATACCTATGAGGAGGTGCAGCTGGAAGTGGGCCGCCTTGGTAAGGTCTGGGATGTGTGGAGAGAGTGGAGTCGAAGATGACGCCATGGTTTTTTGCCTCACAGTAGAGTCGGGAGGGGCCCCAAAGAGGGCCGCCAGAGGGGGGAGAAGAAAAGCAAGGGCAGGGGTCCCAATGACAAGAATCTCTGTCTTACTGGCATTAAGGCAGATGTCGTTAGAGGTGCACCATCCCGGAATAATGGATAGACTGTCTGGAATGAGCGAGGAGGCAGAGGAGGCTGAGGGTAGCCTGAAAGAGAACGGAGGGTTATCTGCATACCACTGAAAGTTAGAGGAGAAAGTAGAGGTTGTTGGTCCAGGAGTGCCAGATAGACATTCAAGAGCCAAGGTGATAGGATAGAGCCTTGGGGAGCACCGCATGTAGAAAGAGAGGTGGTGGAGAGAAAAGACCCAAGTTGGACCTGGGAGGGTCGGTCCAAGAGGATGGTCAGCCAAGCCAGATCCTGACCAGTGATGCCAAGGTTTACACTGAGATGATTGATCAGGGTGGCGTGATTGATTGTGTCAAAGGCAGAGAAGAGGTCAAGATGGATGAGGACAGAGTGAGAGCTGAAGTCCAGGTTAGAGAGCAGATCGTCACAGGAATTCAGGAGGGCAGTTTCCATGCCTCTGGCCGATCTGAAGCCAGACTGATGGCTATTGAGATAACCAGCAGATTCAGTGTGGAGGTTCATCTGAGAGATGACCAGTTTCTCAAGGAGTTTGCCCAGGAATGTAGTGATAGAGATCAGGCGTTAGCTGGCCGGGCACAAAGGATCAGCAGAGGGCTTTTTCAGGAGGGGGTGCACAAGGGAGGGCTTGAGAAGAGAGTGGAAAGATACAGTAGCAACAGAATTATTGCAGAAATAGGCCAAGGCTGGAGCAAGGGAGACTGTTGTTCTTGATGGTTCTGGAGGAGTAAGAGAGCACCTGTTTGGATGAAACTTTCATAGGCCGGGCTTGTCTAGAAACATTGTCGAGTGTTCCAGGAGAGAGCAGAGAGAAGGAGAGGCGAGGAGAGAGAAGGGTGGCCAGAGGGGGCCTGATAGTGGTAGAGGACAGGAGATGAGGAGAGGAGGATAGCGTGGGCAGGATGTTCTGAGTTTTAGTGGTGAAATGAGAGCCCAGGTCCGTACATATGGCCTGGGAAGGAACAGGAGAGGTAGAGACTGCAGTCAGATTGGCCAGCTCCTTGCAGATTTTAAAAGGTTCGGCCGTGTTGTTAGAGGCCGCAGAGGCTTGAATGTGGACTGTCTTCTTGAAGAAGACCGAGAGTTTGTATTGCCTTTGGAGCAGGCGGCATGCCTGTTTGTCAGAGGATGTGCCCGAAGCCCTCCACCTCTGTTCAGCCCCTCTGCACTTGCATTTCAGAGTGGCGAAGTCGGCGTTAACCAAGAATTGCAATTGGAGGCAGGCTTCAGGCAGATCCTCATGACTGGGACAACAATATCGAGAGCATTTGTGATAAGAGAGATGAAGATTGGAGATGGCAGAGTGGGAGTTAGCCGCAGTGGTAGGAGGAGAGAAAGTAGAGGCAGAAACTGACACCTGCTTCATAGGTAGATTAACCGTGCAGGAAGGTAGCAGTGCTGGGGTAGATTTTGCCAGCGGGACAGACCATTTCAGGTGAGAGGAAAGGAGAAAGTGGTCCATCCAAGAGAGTGGAATAGTGAGAGAGTTAGAGAGGGGGATGTCTGAGGAGATGAGAACATCAATGTGAATCCAGTTGGGTGTGTCGGACCAGAGGGAAGAATAGAGAGCGAGGGAGAGAGTCGCAAAGGATGCAGAAAGGTGCAGAGTAGTCAGAGGAGTCCAAGTGGATGTTGAAATCCCCAACGATGAGAAGCTTGGAGGTAGAGGCGAGGAGGCCACCTATCAAGCCTATGAGGCACATGTGACGGCACAACTCCACTGAAACACGAGGGTCTTCTCCAAAACCACAGCATTCCCCTTACAGTCAAGAGGAAGGAGAACTACAGTCCTTTACTACAGAAGAGGGAGACAACTGGTACACTGACACTTCTACCTCAAAATCACCAGTTAGACAACTGGGAAGACACAGACTTTGGTCTAAACCAAGACTCTGGAGGACCGTCACAACAGTCTCCACCTGATGACATAAGATTCCCAGGAGGCTGCTTGTGTGCCGGCGCAGGCTGGAGTGGCATTCGGCTGCACTATGGAACCTCCCCTGCCGTGCCCCGCTGCCACAGATTGCTGCACTATCAGACCTCTAACTCCCATGTGGCTGCCTGGGAGCCGGCGCAGGACTCGCGTTCCTGCTCATTTCTTCCGCACTGCCCGTTGTGGCTGCTCCTACCCACCTGGCTTCTGGGTTTGTCCCTCCACCCGCCAGCATCCCTTCGCTTTGGTCCGTTCCGGCCTGCGCTTTCCTCAAAATTCAGGGTCACCACCTCAAGTCCGGTGGCTGTTGGCGCAGTGTCCGCATCCGCCCTGGCTCCGGATCTTCCTTTGCCATCTGTCTTGCACCATTGCGGGATGCCTGCAGTAACCCGGGCCCTCCTCTGACCGACCTCACTCCCCCTCTTCAGGGCCTCATCCTTCTCGCCCCAGAGCCTGCTGCGCTCTCTTGACTGTCTGTGGACGCTCTGCTGCTGAGGCACATCCCTCCCAGATCCTACTGTGCTCACCGGACTGTCTGTGACGCTCTGCTGCTGAGACTAATTACTCCTCCTCTTCAGGGCCTCACCCATCCCTGGCCTGTTAGCCTCACCCTTCCCATTCCGGAACCTGCTGCGCACACTACACTATCTGTGGACGATCTGCTGCTGAGGCTACCTGCCCCGTACTTCCCCCAGACCTGCCTGTCCTGCTCTCAAACTGTGTCTCCTTCCCCGAATATCCACCTATCACCAACTCCAGGTTGCCCCCAGCTGCTTCCCCACTGTAAGTGCCTTCTCTGCCAACAACAGTACACTCTGCTGTCGTGGCCACTTAACCCTAGACCACCCTGTCCTGTGTCACCTTCCACGATTATCCAACTATCACCAACTCCAGGACGCCCAAGCTGCTTCCCCACTATAAGTACCTTTTCTGCCAATAACAGGATGCTCTGCTGTCGTGGCCACTTACCGCTGGTTCACCCTGCCCTGCTCATAACTGCATCACCTATCCCCTACTCCCACCCATCTCCAACTCCAGGACGCCCTGCTGCCGAGGCTACCTGCCCTGTCCAGCCCTTAACCCTGCCCTGCTCTATAACTGTGTCATCTATCCCCTTCCCTCCTGGCTGTGGCTTCTTATCTCCTCTGGCGCCTTACTCTAGCTTACCCTGCTCTCTCCCACCTGAATTAGGACGCTCTACTGCTGACTCTTCCAGCCGTGTCCTGCTCCCAAACTGCCTACCCTCACTTCTCTCCCTCGTACTCTTCTTAGTACTTCAGTGAAGTACTCTCTTCTCCACCTTCAGTGTAATACCCCACTCCTCGCTCTTCAATCCTATCAGCTCCCTCCATAGCCTCTCTCCTAACCTGCAATTCCTCTTTTCTTCCCTCTCCTCCCTTCTTGTCATGCGCTCTGTCTCTCCTCTCCCTGATCACCCTCCTTGCCCCTCCCTCCTTCTTCCCCCTCCTCCTTTTCCTTCCTCTCATCTTCATGTCCACCCCCACGACTCACCACCTCCCTTGTTCACCCCTTCCCCCCTCACACCGTCCCTCTTCGTCCCAACCTCATCAACCTTAATTTCCTTTGTATCACTGAAACTTGGATTCCCCTCAATTCCACTGTTCCTGCTTCTCTCACCACCCCCTCTTCCTCCTTTTCTCATGTCTCGCGCTCCTCTGGCCGCGGTGGCGGCATCAGTCTCATCTACCACCCTAAATGTCTTTCCTCCACCTCTACCCCATCTCTCCCTACCTTCTCTTCTTTCGAATATCTATTCAAATCTTTCACATACCCTCATGCAATCTCCTTCTTAATTATTTACAGACCTCCTGGCACCCTCACTTCCTTTTACGCTGACCTGGATCACCACCTCTCTCTCTCACCCCCCCCCCCTCTCAGTTCTCAGGTGATTTGAACCTTCCCCTCACCAATTCCTCTCAATATTCCCCTCCCCATACTTGACTCCCATCTCCTCTCTCCCCTCCCTACTCCTCCAACTCACTCCTCTGGCTCCACTCTTGATCTCATCTTTATCTCAGCCTACTCCTCCTCACCTGTTTCTTCTCTTCCCAACTATCTCTCTGTCCATGCCTTACTCCCCTTCTCCCTTACTCCCTCCCTCTTTGTCCGCCCCCTCTGCCTACCCTCCCTCCTTCTCCCGTCGTGACCTCTGCAACTTTAACCCTTCCCTCTTCAACTCCTTCTCCTCTTCCCTTCCCCCTTTCTCTGACTTCTCTTCTCTCTCAGCCAATAACACCCTCTCCTCCCTGTCCTCCTCTATCTCCTCCAGCCTCGACCAACTCTACCCTCTTACTTCCTACCACCCTTCTTGCAAACCTTCCCAATCCTGGCTTTCTCCTCGCCTTCTGTCCATGCGTCGTCTCCTCCGTCACCTCGAACGACGATGGCTCAAATCCCCTTCTCTGACTAATCAATCCTCCTATTTCTCATATCACTCTCTCTATGACTCTTGCCTCAAATCAGCCAAACGCTCCTACTACTCTAATCTTCTCCACTCACAAGCCTCACACCCCTGCCAAATTTTCCAAACCCTCGCTCGTCTTCTTTCCCCTCCTACTCCTGATCCCTCTGCCAACTCTTCTCTCTCGCCCTCCAACTTTGCCAACTTCTTCTCATCCAAAATTCTCTCCCTACGCCAAAATATTCTCCACTCCCTCTCCTATTCCCCTCCTTCCTCCTCCCCCCTCTGCTTGCATGTCTAACTTCTCTCCTATCACTCCTTCCTGTGTCTCCCTTCTTCTGTCCAAAACTCACCCTACTGCTGCCCCCTCTGATCCCCTTCCCACCTCCCTTATTCCTAAGATTTACACTCTCCTCATTCCCTACCTAACTATTATCTTCAACATTTGTCTCTCCTCTGCCACTTTTCCTTCAGCCTTCAAACATGCTACTATCATTCCCATCCTGAAGAAACCTTCTGCTAACCCTCTTCTTGCTTCCAACTTTCGCCCAATCTCGCTTCTCCCCTTCCTCTCTAAGCTTCTTGAACGCCTAGCCTACTCTCAACTCTCAGATTTTGTATCCACTCACTCTCTCCTTCCCCCCTCTCAATCTGGTTTCTGTCCTAAACACTCCACAGAAACTGGTCTCACTTACGTACTCAATTCCCTCCTTACTGCTCGCTACGCTAAGCAATCCTCTGTCCTCATCCTCCTTGACCTTTCTGCTGCCTTTGATACCGTAGATCACCCCCTTACTCCTCAATACTCTTTCCTCCTTTGGCTTCAAAGACTCTGTCCTCACCTGGCTCTCCTCTTACCTCTCCAATCGTTCCTTTGCTATCTCCTGGGGGGACCACACCTCCTCCAACATCCCCTTGGACTACAGTGTCTCCCAAGGCTCTGTACTCGGCCCTTTTCTTTTCTCTTTATACCTCCCTTCTTGCCACTGTCATCTCTTCTTTCGGCATCGCTCACCATTTCTACGCAGATGACACCCAACTCTTTCTCTCCTTCTCTTCTTTCACTCCGGACCTCCATCATACTGTATCTTCCTGTCTCACGGCTATCGAAAACTGGATGCCGTCCCATTTTCTCTCTCTCAACACTGACAAGATGGAAGTCGTTTTCTTTCCTTCTAACACACCTTCCCCTACCCCCCTCCTTTCATCCACTTTCCCCCTTCCACTCTCCCCATCTCCACCCATGCTCGCAATCTTGGCCTTCACTTTGACTCCTCCCTCTCGTTTTCCCACCACATTTCTCTTACCTCTCGTGCCTGTCGTCACCATCTCGTCAACATTTGTAAGATCCGCTCCTCCCTCACCTTACATACCTCTAAACTCTTCATCTCCTCCCTCATTTTCTTCCGTCTCTTCTACTGCTCTTCTCTCCTCTTTGGACTCCCTGCCTCTTATCTGACCCCCCCTCAAATCCATATGTTAGGGAGAATTCTCTCTTTAGGCTGAATTTCCTAACCTAGTGAGTCCCCCAGCAGCTTTGCTGGATTTCTGGAGTTTGTTTTTTCCTCCTGCCAAGAGTGAGACTCTTTTTCTCCCATTTATGGTATTCCTTTGACTGGTAATGTGTTTTATGGGCTATGGGGTCTTTTACTCCATAGGGTCTCATGTGTTTTTCCTATATGTGTAACACAGGGGTGTCAAAGTGACACCCCACCATAGACTCCATACCCTGGGACTGACTACTGTCTCCCAGGGCATGTAAAGTCACCATTGGCTTTACTAGTCCCAAATTATTAACAGAAACCAGTACAAACCATTATATTGTGGACGTACTGGTCGGGGCAATTCGATTGCCCCGGGGTCTGTTAGTCGAGGGGGCACGTCTCCGTCCCCCCTGATCGAGTTTTGGCTGGTGGCAGTGGAAACTACTTTTTATATTCGACCGCGAATATTTTCCTATGGGATTTTCCCATTGTTCGAGGCTACCAACTTTAATTATTTAATTCTCATAGCCTCGAACATACCACCGGTTTATTTAATTAATATTAATTCTCCGGTTGTTATTTTTTGCCAAGACTCGATTCTAAAATGGCGTTTGTGTTCTCTTCTGTGACTCCAACCCAAGTCGAGCCCTTTGTTCCACTTTTTGGCGGGCTTCTCCACAGAAGCCTCCAAAAGTGGTGCCACTCTGTCTGGGTACCACAGGGGGTGTGGGAGGGGGTTTAGGCGCCCTGGACTGAGTTACCTTGGTAACTCAAGTCGCACTCTTGTGTGATTGGCCCAAGTGATGAGCCGTTCGGCTCAACACTTAGCATGTTTGATTGACAGCTAGGCTGAGTGAATGGGGGTTTTCTGCATAAAAGCAGGGCTTTGGGGACTGGAACTTCAGAAGCCGCCACAGGACCTGAGAATCCGACGAGGGAGAAGCTGAGCCGACTTACCACTACGACACCACCGGTGGAGCCCTGCAGAACTGGCTCACCACTTCCCGACGACAGAGAAGATCTCCCGGCTGGAGAGGCTTCTTCCCCTGACTGGTGGGCACAACCAGTTTACCTTTCTTTCTTCGCACCCCAGCCCGGTTTGTGGTCGAACTGCCCGTGCCAAGCACCCTGGCAGCCGGATAGCCACTCACCACTGAAACGCGAATCACCGGACCGCTCCTTGTACCTGAGAAACTCTGCGGCTGGTTTCTTGCCTGGCAGTGCAACGGACTCCTGTCTTCCTCCACGACCAGATCCTCTCTTCCCCCGGACGAAGCACCAACTTGCATCCGCTGCCAGGAACAACTGCGCCCGCTGGAGCGTTCTCACCACTTTAAGGTATCGTGTCCGCCAGGCCTCCCTTTCCAAAGATTGCTACAAGGTAATAATAACCCCTTAACCTTCTGGACTGGGCTGGCCGCCTTGACCCTCTAACTGGTCCCTTTCTTTGGTCCAACTCCTTTTTGAACCTCTACAAGACTTTTGTGCACTGCAACCGTGTGACCCTGGACACATTTCGTTTGGATCCTCTGAAAGTGGATCCGGCCTCTTGAACTTCACGGTTTTACTTTGCCTTCCTCTCTTGTTATGTTCTGGTAAAAGTGTTGGGATCTATTTCAACTTTGTCTCTGCTTTTCTCTCCCTTTTTAAAACGAATTATTAGAGTGCCATCTACGTTAAGCGCTCACTGCTGTCTGAAAATAAGTGGGGCTTTACTTAAGACTTGTCTAATATTCTTTTAAGGGAGTGTATATCTTTTAGTGCCTGCGTGTTTTTCTAGATATGGTTTTAAATAAATAATTATATCTCTTTTACACCAAGCCCTGGTCAGTGTTTACTTGTTCTACTGTGTCCTCTTGACCTATTGTGAATACTCTGTATACTGCCTAACTCTTCTTGAGGGAAGTCTGACTGCTCAGCCACAGCTACCAAGTGAATCTGTGTGGTACAGACTGCTACCAAGTGGGTTTACTGCCAAACACCTGTAGTCCTAAATCTTTTTGCAGTGGTCCCAGAGGGAACTGCACAGGTTTCTGCCTAACACCATATACCACTCCTCTATCCGTACTCTGTCTCCTCGGTCCTGGCAACTCTATTTCCTCCTCACTCTCTCACCTTGGCTGGCTTCCATTTCTCTCCCAACTTAAATTTCAATTCCTCTGTCTGGTTTTCAAATTTCTCCATGACCTTGCTCCCCCCCCAATCTCTCTCCTCTCATTTTACACTCCCTCCCGCTTTCTCCGCTCTGCTGACCTCTTCTTACTCACTGTACCCCCGTCCCCATGTGCCTCTTCATGCTTCCGTTCCTTTCAGCTCTTGGCCCCCCTACATTGGAACTCTTTACCTCTCTCTATCCGCTCCATCCCCACCTACACTTCCTTCCGCACCTCCTTGAAAGCCCTTCTTCTCCACTCCCCCCTTGACCTTCTTCCTTCCCTACTTTCTCTCCTCTCCAGCTTCCCTTTCTCCCACCTATTCCCTTCCTACCCTCCCCTTCCTCTCTCACCCACTTGAAATTTGAATCTGATAATTGAAATATTGTTACCTCTTCCCTTGACTAACTCCTCTCCCTTCCGCCTCACCACCTCCATCTAAGTAAATTGTTCTACATATTGTTTCATTGGTTTGTTTCATGATTGTAAATATGCTTCTTTCATTATTCTTGTACCTTGCTATATTGTAAAGTGCGTTGGATTAAAGCGCTATATAAACCTAATAAACATAATTCAGTTCAAAAGGCTTGTGAAGAATTTGCCTAGTTCCATCGGAGCAGAACAAATATAGTTTCTCGTTCGATTTAATGCACAAGCGCAGAAAGGCAGTAATGTGAACCCCCAATCTAGCACAATCAAGGGGATGGGGGGTCCTGGGAGTGTCTCTCTACCGGCCTATATCCTGGGTTAGAGTCTCAACCAGAGTCTTCAGCTCACCATCCTTTCAGAGAAGAGAATTTCCCACTACATATCAGTCTTTGTCCTTCCCAAAGGCAGTCTAGCACCGAAATGCCAGGCAATTCTCTTCTGAACAGGAGTACCAACAGCAATCCCAGACCTGTGTTTCGGCCTGGTTGGGCCTCGTCAGTGAGGTGGAGCTGTGCCTCTCTAAGAACAGTGAGCAAGGGTTCTAGACCATGTTTGCGAAGAAGGGCTGTTGCTCATGAAGAAACGCTTCTCAGAACCGACGTTAAAAGGCCATCTGGAGAAAACAATCAAAGCAAGGCCATCTGGAGAAAACAATCAAAGCACCAGAGGTATCCCCAATATGCCTTGCATCCCAACCATCCCCCAACTCTGTGATTTCAGCAGCAGCGTGCAGAAAATCTAATATCCAAGGTCAAAAATGCACAGTTCCACCTGACAATGACAGCAGGAAACGAGACGCATTTGGCAAGAAAATTCTAACTATCGGAGCCATAACAATAAAAGCGGCCAGTTCACTGGCAATACTCTCACGAGACGACCATGAGATGTGGTACCGGATGGCACCGCTATTAGCGTACTTGCTAGAAGATAAAATAAAGCAGGCCCTAGACATCCTGCGAGAAGGGGAAGACACTTCCAATAAACATAGTAGTCGATATCGAGGAGACTGGGCTAAAACAAGTCCACAATGGCATCGTGCTACGAAAACAAGCATGGTTAAAATGGACAGATTTCAGGGCAGATGTTCAGTCAAAGGTATTAGGCACACCTTTCGAGGGAGACCAATTGTTTGGTCCCAAAATTGACGATGCCCTTAAATCCATAAAAGTGGATACAGATACAGCAAGATCGCTTACCACGCTGAGATCCACTTTTAGCTCCTTCAGAGGAGCCTCGGCCGTTCCACAGCAACAAAGGCAGCAAAGGGTCACAGAGGAGAACCTCATATTCACAATATACTACCAGGGGTATCGCCTGGTGTACCCGTACAAACAGAGTACAAGCAAGCTCCAAGAGGCTGACACACAACATCCACATCTAGGGGCAGGAAGCAAAAAACAACCTTGACGTCCATCAAGCAGTTGCACCTCCGGCCCAACTGTAGGTTGCAGGTGGGGGGGTCAACCTACAATATCAAATACAGCAGTGGCAACAAATAACCACAGACAAATGGGTATTAGACATCATACAAAGTGGCCATGTCATAGAGTTCCAAGGAACCCCTTCTCCAACGCACCCAATAGTTCAATACCAACCGCACTTAAACATCTTGAAGTGCGAAGTAGAAAAACTGCTCACAAATAACGGAATCGAAAAGGTAACGGTTCCGAGGCAGCAGAGGGGCAAGGGCACCTACTCACGATTCTTCGTAGACAAAAAACCAGAAGACTCATACAGAATAATTCTGGACCTAAGAACTCTGCAAAATTATGTCAAACAAAAATTCAAAATGATCATCCTGGCAGAAGTCATGAAGTCAATAAAGGAGGGTGACTTCCTGGCGTCGCTAAACTTCAAAAGACACATTTTCACATTCCAATTCGCAAATGCCACAAACAATTCCTAAGATTTTTTCGTGGGCACAAATCACTATCAATTTAAAGTCCTCCCGTTTGATCTTTGCTCGGCCCCAAGAACATTCTCAAAATGCGTAGCCCCATTAGCTGCGTTGTTCAGAATGAAAGGAGGTCATGTGTATCCATATCTCGACGATTGGTTAGTACGAGCTCCATCATGCCTAGCAGTGGAAACAGAGATCCAGAAGGTGTCCGACACCCTCTCACGCTCGGCTTTGCAATAAATTCAAGCAAATCCTGCTTCAGGTCATCGAACAAGCTAGTGTTCGTAGGGGCACAGTTCAACACCAACAAGGGCCAGGTGTGCCCCTCAATAACAAGGGCACCGTCCATACCCCGCCTAGTTATAAAATGTATCCCGGGAACCAGGATCACAGTCGGGACCATCATGCAACTCTTAGGCACCATGTCTTCCTGCATTCATCTAATCCAACACTGCAGGTTGCAAATGAGATGGCTACAAGAGTTCCTAGTGGATCAGTGCTCCCAACTAACGGGAACGTGGAGCGACAAGGTAACAGTAACAAGGTCACTCAGACAGCTTGCAGTGGTGGCTCACACTGGCCCACGTCACCAAAGGAGTCCCGTTCATGGATCCCCCATTTCAAGAATCCCTAATCATGGATACATCACTTACAGTATGGGGCGCGCACGCAAACCAGTTATCATAAAAAGGTAATTGGTCCCTGACCGAGACACAGCAACATACTGGAGCTGAAGACAGTAGCACACGCCCTTTGCTAATTCCAACCAGTGCTCAAAGGGAAAGTGGTAGGAGTGTTCACAAACAACACGACCACAATATATTACGTGTGAAAACAGAGAGGCACAAGATCAAGGGCACTTTCCCGTGGAAACCCAACAGTTGTGGCACTGGGCAATAGGAAGCAACACGCAACTGCAAACATTTCCCCTTCCGGGAAAGGAAAACAAAACTGCAGATCAACTCTGCAGAACCAACAACCAGTCACACGAACGGCAACTAGCAGACAGGAAGCTCCAACACATTTTCAACCAGTGGGGAACACCGACCATTGATTTGTTTGCCACATGGGAGAATTGAGAAACCTGAGGGTATTCTCCTAAGCAGACCTCGATATCCCTTATTCAGGTGGCCAGGGAAGGAATGGTCTTCTCAGATTCCACACCCTTTTGTGTTAGTTGTAAGGATTGGCAATAGGTTTTTCTTCGTATAAGCCCTTTTATTTTGACAAGACACCAGTAAGACTGCCTTATTATTATTATTTGATGGTCGTAGCTTGCTCCCATCTTAGATTTAGGTTTAGATTAGGTGTTTTTCCAACCCGCATATAGAGTTTAATAAACACCCTTGAACTGTGATCACTTGTGTCTGTCTTTACTGTTGCCACCATGAGTTCCTTACAGAGAACAAAAAATGCCTGCAGTTCGCGAGCTGGTATCCGCATCATCAATCGCTAGAAGACGCATTCTCAATGTCATTGGAGGGAATGTTTGCATATGCCTTACACCGGAACGGAACCTTTTTCACCAGAAAAAAACTTCTTCCCCTTTAAATTGAGAAGCGCGCGAAGGGTGCAGCCAAGGAAGCATGCGCCACACCTCAGTCCCCTTTTCCGCATCGACTGGAACATGCCGAATTCACCAGCGCTCCTGGTTTGGCTTCGGCCATGTAATTCCACGCGCGGATACTTCTTCTCTTTGTCTTTTTTGTCTTATCTATCATTCAGGTACTCGGTCCTCAGACGTCATGATCCTCCCCGGTGCATGTCAACTTCTACAGGGTTCAGCAGGTGTCCATCCTGCAGCAGGCTCTTCCCAACTTCAGACCCCCACGCCCTCTGCCTACGTTGCCTTGGCTCAGACCACGGTTGGCAATCAAGTTTGGCGTGTGACTCGCTGTCCTCGAATGTGCTGAAGAACAGACTAGCCAGGTGGAGGGAGCTCTTCCAGAGGTCGCCTACAGAGGATCTCAAGAACTTCGTGAAGCATCGAACCAGGCCCAAGGTAGGGCCGATATTTTCCAGTTCACCCACCCCCCCCTCCCCCCCCCCCAAGGGAGACGCCTTCCCAGGGACTCACCCGCGCGGGAGGGACCGGCCAGGTCCTTCTACTGGCAGCGAGGCTGCTACAGCTACTGGCCTTCGGGTCGAGGGATCCTCCCGGCGCAATGTTGACCGAAAGGTTCTTGTACCGGGCCTACACCGAGGGGCTATGCCCTTTTACTGGCACAATGGCTGGGGGGCTACGCCCTACTACCGGCAATACGTCCGAGGGGGCGTCTAAACGCAGCTCTACCGACCACCGGGTTCAGTGTGTCACAACTACCTGGCCGAGACCCGAGGAGCAGGGTAGGCCTCGTGATCCACACGTAAGAGCCTTGGACGAGGCCGGGCCCAGCGAGCTGAGCAACACATCACAGGTATGTGGCAGGCAGCTCGACAAAATGGCCCGCCATGCAGAAAGGGGCACCCGTCCGACGCCATTCCACAAATTGGGCGAAGAACGAGTGTCAAGGTGGGACTGGCCTCAACCAGGTACGTGGCCTACAGTTTACCATTAATTTGCGCAGGGCAAATTTCCTTTGCGTCCATATGGACAGGGTACGCAGTGGCTCCAGCAGCCCCCCGCTACTCCGTCTGTACCCCTTGCCACCTCTTTGGCCAGTGAGGAGGTGCTCTTCGAGAAGTTTCTCAGCCTCATGAGGTCTCCTCAGATGTGGGTTATCATCAAAGACGCAGTCGGGGAAGTCCTCCCTGCCATGGTAATGGCACCACAGGCACCTCCATTGGGTCCCCAGACACCGGTGCAGCCGCCTCCTCTGGCTCCACAGCCAACTCTGCTGCCTCCTCAACCTCCAGTTGGGGTTCCTGTACCCCAGTCTCCGGCGCCATCTACTCCTACTCCTCCTCCTCCTCCTCCTCCACAAGATCCTCCTGATCCACAGGATACGGACGAGGAGGAGGATCCGATCATGCCATCCTCAGCCAGGGCCATCCATGAACATGTTGCTGGCCTGGTGGAGTACCTGGGCCTCCCCCAACCTGAGGTCGAACAGCCGGCAGAGGGAGTTCTGGCTGAAGTCCTCACGAGACGCCCCTCTGCCAACGCAGGGATTCCACTGCAAACCGATGTAGTCTCCCTGGCCAAGAAGTGTTGGCTCAAGCCCCACTCGTTTCAGCCGGTCAATCGCTCCCCTGGACGCCAAGTACAGGCATATGGAGGGCGATCTACTCTTACTCTCGACCCATCCTCAGCCACACTCCTCGGTGATCGCTGTGGCATCACTATACTCCAAGCCTCTGTAGTCTTCAGCCTCCTCCTCTGCAGCGCTGCTAGGGAAGGAGGAGAAGATCTTGGAGGCATACGGCAAGCAGATCTACGCCTCCTTGCCCCTGCATCAGGCCAATGCAGATGCCATGCTGGCTGCCGCCAACCAACGGATATGGTGGGAAATTGCTGACTTCCTCCTGGAACTCCCCACCCAGTGCCAATCACACGTTAAGGCGGGACTAGCGGAAGCCAAGTTTGTGGCGCATGATCTCATGGAATCCACAGTGGCTCATATCGATATATCAGGCTGTGCCATCTGCATTGCCACAGACATGAGGAGAACAGCATGGCTCCGGGCAACGAAATTAAACCTGAAAGTCCAGGAGCGCATTCTAGATCTACCGTTCCGGGGGGGGGGGGACCTCTTCCACCTCTACGGACGAAGAGCTGGACAAGAAGAACAGCTCACAAATGGTGAAGTCTTTATCCATTCTTACAAAGACCACGCCCAAATCGTACAACCAATCTCAGCAGCGCTCGGAAAAGGGTCGTTCATATAGAGGGTTCTGCGGCTTCCAGGAACACAGATCCAGGCAGCCGGACCACTCGTTGCCTCAGAAACGGCCTAAACAACAAAAAGGGGGGTGTGGGGAGTAAGGGCTTTTTCCAGTCCCCCTCCTCAGCATCGGCTTCCGAGCGAAAGAAGGCATGACACGCCCCTTCGGGTCCACGTGGGAGGCAGGCTTGCTCTGCATGCACAATTCCAGTGCCAGAATTTCCCGGACCCCTGGAACCTCTCTGTAGTATCCACAGGGTATCGCCTTCCCATCCCAGCCTCTCCTCCCTCCTCCCCTCCACTCCCACAAGTTGGGACAGCAACCCTTTTGGCAGAGATCCGGTCGCTCGTAGAGAGCCAGGCAGTGGAGGAAGTCCCAGCCTCCTAGCAAAGTTTTGGCTTCTACTCCAGGATTTTCACCATTCAGAAGAACCAGGCGGGCTTGAGAGTTGTGCTGGACCTTTCCACCCTCAACCTCTCCCTACCCTTGCAAAAATTCAAGATGGTTACGCCAGCTTTTATAGCGGAGACATTGGACAAGGGAGACTGGATGTGCTCCCTGGAGCTGAAGGCCGCGTACCTGCACGTCCCGATTTGGCAGCCCCATCATTCTTTCCTATGGTTCAGGGTCATGGGCTAACATTTCCAATACAAAGTCCTTCCATTTAGCCTCAACTCGGCCCCCAGTGTCTTTACCAGATTAATGAATGCGGTGGCGGCCCTCCTCAGAGCGCAGGGCCTCCACATCTACCCATACCTCGACGACTGGCTTGTCAGGGCTACATCTATGGAAGCGGTTCGCCACTCATCCCATACCCTTTATGAACACACTGCGCGACCTGGGCTTCTAGCTCAACCTCAAGAAGTCAAAGCCACACCCTACGCAGACTCTGACATTCCTGGAACTCATTTGGGACACGTGCTCCGAGAGGGTTTTCCCGTCGGAAGACAAAATCTCAGCCATCAAGAGGGCCACTGCCACACTTTCTCAGCAGAGAGGGGAACTTGGCATGGTGGTACCAAAGTCTGTTAGCCATGCCACACACGAGACTAAGGATGAGAAGGATTCAGCTTTACTTCGCGGCCTCATGGAATCGGGAGCGGGGCTCGCAATCCGAGATGATCAACGTTCCCCCATCTCTCCACCCGGACTTAACTTGGTGGTCCATGGACTGCAACCTACGGACGGGCAAGCCTTTTCGGCCACCCTCTCCGCAGGCCACCATCACCACAGACTCCTCGCTCGAGGGCTGGGGAACCACCCTGGACGATCTCTCGGTCCACGGCACCTGGACTTGACAGGAGCAGGAATACCACATCAGTTGGTTGGAGCTGAACGCCAAGGCACCAGATCCCCTCAGCTAAACAACCTCGTTATTCAGAAGATCTTCAACAGGTGGGGTCAGTTTGCCACCTGGCACAAAAAGAAAGTGTCCCCAGTTCACATCCTGGTAAGGTCAGGGCCCCGGCTCTCCGGGCGACGCATTTCACCTCCAGTGGACCGGCATGAAAGCCTACGCCTTTCCACCTACTCCTCTGACTCCAAAGTTTAATTCGCAAGATCAAAGAGTCTCACCGACTCCTCATCATTCTGATAGCTCCATGGTGGCCGGCCAGGCCATGGTTTTTGGAGCTCCTCAGCCTCTCAGAGGTGCCCCCTATACACCTTCCAACGGGCCCAGCACATCTTCTGGCGCAGCAGGGGGGAAGAATCATCCACCCTGCACCAGGGAAACTAGCCCTCAAAGCGTGGTACATGAGCAGGTAACGCTTCGGTACCTTAGCCTCTCACAGGCCAAACTGGAGATCATACAGGGCACTAGGAGCAAAGCCACCAGGGACCAGTACAAAAGCAAATGGACCAGATTCTGCCACTGGGCAGACTCCAAGGGAATTGACATTTCTGCCCACGGTTCCATCTGCATTTCACTTGAACGAAGAAATAGTCCTTCCTATGTTCTTTCTCGATCCCAAGGACGAAGCACAGAGAGTGCTGCACTGCCTGGATGTCAGGTGTGCCCTAACATTCTACTTGGACAGGACCAAGGGTTTCTGCAAGTCGGACGCTCTGTTTGTCACTTTCGGAGGCTCGAGGCCAGGCTATCGGGCCTCTAGGGCCTCCATATCTCACTGGATGGTCTCTGCCATCATGGAGGCGTACGAGGGCCAGCACAAGCCGCTTCTAGCCAACATGCATGCCCACGCAGTCAGGGCCAAGGCAACGGTCATCGCATTCCAGCGCCATGTCCCTTGGCCAGTCATAAGCAGGGCAGTCACTTGGGCCTCTGCCTCGGCTTTCAGCCAGCATTACTGTTTGGATGCCGGCTCTAGATCTGATGCGGGTTTCGGACAGGTGGTTCTTAGGAACCTATTTGCTTAAGGAGGATCTCTTCTCCACCTGGGGCTACAGTCAGTTGTAATTGCCCATAAAATATGGAGTAATTATAAGTTACTCACTGTAGTGACTAACGTGCTCTTAGTCCATAGTCCCCTTTCGTCCATACGTCCCACCAGCCTCCCCCTAATAATACTGGTGTCATTAGGCAATGGTAAATCTATGGTCGATGGGGGAGAGGGGCGCTGTTGCGCCGAAGCAAGATAGCCGCCTGACTTCAGTGCTCCGGACCGGGAGAGCATATAATCTTCGGAAAATACCCTTCTCTGTGCACCATTCCGCCGTGCGCTAACAGTGCTGACGCAGGAACCCCTCCGGCATAACCCGGCTGTTTCTTGTGATCCTGCGCCCTCGGGGGCCCTGGCTGTGACCCTCGCCCTCGACTGGGGCCGCCTGTGTCTGGTCGCCCCGTCCCGCGACTCCAGCGTCAGCGGCTCTCTCCCCCGCCCGAGGGCGCGGCGCTGCAGGCCGCCCGGGGGAGGGGCATCTGATCCTGTCTTAATGCACTGACCCGCCTCAGCACTGCTGTGCGTCCTGAACTCCTCGGATCCCTGTGGTCCGCCACTCCAGCTGGCTCACGAGACTCGCCTGCATCCTCGGCTGTCTCCCTCGATCGCCACCTCAGACGCCTGGAGGCGTCGGACTCCCCTGCTGCCTGAGCCCGCGAGGTTCCTGGACGACGCGGTGAGCCCCTGTACCTTCACGCGGCCTGCTCCCCCTCCTGCTGCCACCCCCCCTCCCACTTCTGCTCAGATCGTATCTGCGACTAGGTGGGGGGGTGGGAGGGCCCTGATATGCCGGCTCCTGCGACCGTAGCGCCTGACTCTGTTCTGCATAACCCTAACCTGCGGGCATAAAAAAAAGAAAATAATTATTTTTTTCATTTTTCATTTTTACGGGCGCGGGCTCGCGCCACTACACTTCACATCGGCAGCTGGCCTCAGCCGTTGCCTCTCCCCCCACACCCCCGTGACCTGAGGGGACCATACACGGCGACATGGCCACATAAACAACACCACCATCCCCGGTGGTTCCAGTCCACTAGCTCTAACTCCCCATACTCGCTGCAGGCTGGCTAACCCTGCGTGCTGCATCACATCTGGAGGTACCTGATTGTTGGGCGGTGAGGTTTGTGTGCTGATCTGACCTGGCCGCCAAGCTGCCTCCCCTTGGTTCCTGTCAATTCTTTTTGGGGTCCTGCCCCCCCGCCACTCTGCATCCCGCCTGCTGATACTGCCTACATCGACGGTGGCCGTGGCCCGGAACCCCCAGCGGACATTTGCCCCTGGGCCACTGCTCCTTTCCCTGGCCTCCACCTTGCCTGCCCCCCCCCCCCCTGCCGATCCGCCCCACGGTTGCGGCATCTGACTACATCGAGTTGGGGGCATGCGTGGGGCGGCTGTGCCCGGCCTCGGCGGTCCTTGCAGCCACCCCATCAGCCTACTGCGGATCTGGCGGACCACCACTCCTCTTCCCGCTATCCCGGTGGCGACTCACTTGCCCTTCTGTGCATGAACTGACACGGCTGGGGGGCCTCGCTCCTTCGCTACTTCTCCGCCCTAGTGGCCACGCCTACCCTCACGGCACCAACGTCCTTTTCTGCCCCCCCCCTCCTAGCTACTGACTGTGGCCCCCAACCACAATTCCGGATCCGGACCCTGCACTGGCTACCCGTGGTGAAATACACCTCCCCAGCTCCACTTCTACGCCACGGACAATTGGTTTTCCTCACTTCGTTATTACGTTGTTGTGAGCCTGTCTAATCTAGTGGCCCTCACCAGTCACCTTACTACTTACCATCTGGGTGGGCTCCCTGGTGCACTCAGGCCCTCGCCGGCAGTCCACCAATAACACCCTGCTGTACACCCTTCTGCTCCATGAGCCCTCCATGGGGACGGGTCCCTAACTTCAACCACGGATCCGGCCTAACATTCCAGCCGCAAGATCACGCCTGGCCTACCCTTCTGGTCCTCTTGTTGGGTCCCTCTCTCGGAGTTACACGGCATTTCATCCCAGACACTTTTGTCGATCGGTCCCCGGGATCTGGTCCCCCTCAGACTAAGACCGCACCCAACTATGTTACTGCTGTTTAATGGCGCACGGCCGCACCCCAAACTCCGATGGTCCCTTTGCTTATAGATCTGGTCCTGATGTGACTCGCTTTCACTCTAAACACCCTGCTTGACCCTACTACATAGCATAATTCTCCTTACGCTCTCCCGGATCGGCGCGCCTTCGCCCGGCCGCAAACAGACCCCCAGGCGTTGATGCCTAAGAGTTTATGGTTGTTTTGGATTTGTTTGGGTTTCGTCCCTCTGATTGGGGGAGGGATGTGGGTGGGGTTGGGAGGGAATGTTATGGTTTAAAAAGGTCTTGACAGCCTCCGGAGGCCCCGCAGGCACCGCGCCCAATCCATTCAGATATGCAGTCCACCGACCGCATACACCTAAGGTACATACCTTTTTTGTCCCTGGAATCCACCTTTGCTTATTCCACCGCCACTCCTACGTATATGGCTGATACTTCCTTAACTTTTATGAGCTGGAATGTTAGGGGATTAGGGAACCACAAGAAGATGAGACAGATTCAGCTTCATGCTGAACGCCATGGAGTAAAGATCCTATGTTTACAGGAGACCCACGCTCGTTCGGAGCAGTGTGAACGATTTGCCAAGCAATGGGGCCCCCAGAGATATTACACAAATTATTCCACTCAGAGTCGAGGCACGCTCACCTTAATACATAAAAGTTTGAAGTTCACCTGTCAGCAATCCCACATAGATCCACTTGGAAGATTTGTACTCATAACTGGTACATTACACATCAGGAGATAGTTATTCTGAACATATATGGTCCTAACGTCGACGACCCTGATTTCTACCTTCACCTAACCACTCTACTTGAGAGCTACCCCCTGATTCCTATTTTATGGGGCGGAGACTTCAATACGATACTAGATGTCAACTTGGACAGGTCCGGTTCTCGCCCTCGCCAACTATCTAGGGCATCCTATTCTATTTTGACCTCGCTTCCCCGCTTGGCACTGGTGGACGCTTGGCGCCTGATGCATCCTGATGACCGTACATACTCCTTTTACTCCTCAGTACATGATTCCCACTCAAGAATAGATAGATGGCTTGTCACAGATTTACTGGTTAGATGCATAACTCACTTGGCCGTTCTCCCAGGACACTTTCGGACCACTCACCGGTACTAATCTCCCTAAACTGGGGACCGGACCTTAACAAAACAAGACAGTGGAGGATGAGCCCTCATGCGCTTCTTGACCAGGTGTTTGCCTCGGAGCTCGAATCCTCTATCGAGGAATACTTTGAGATTAACAGAAACTCTGTTTCCACACACGCTGTGCTTTGGGAAGCCTTTAAGGCACATACGAGAGGAGTCGCCATCTCTAAGAGCAGTGGCATACTTAAGGGCATCCGTGCTGACATTGCCACTAGCGAGTCAGCCCTATCTGCTTATGAATCCCAATACGCTGTGGATCACTTCCCGGCTACTTTGGCTATGCTGGGTTCTGAGCTGGACAGGTTCCGTGGCCTTGCCGAGCGCGAGCTTAAGTTCCTGGACTCCCCTCGATCGCAAAGGAAGTACGGCGAGGGTGAGCGCCCGGCAGGATGTTAGCCAGGCTGCTACGCCACGAATTCGGTGCCCCCAACATACCGGCCATTATTAGACCAGATGGCACACTCGCCACCTCTCCACAAGACATCAATTCTGAGTTTCTCGCGTTTTACACCTCCCTGTACTCAGAGGCTGACACTTCTCAGATCTCGGAGATTGACTCATACTTAGAGAACCTCCCTCTATCAGTCCTATCAGCCGACACTAGTGCCTCCCTCGAGAGGCCCTTTACCCTAGAGGAAATTGTGGAGGCCATCGAGTCACTAGCATCGGGTAAGGCCCCCGGCCCTGATGGGCTCCCAATGGATTTCTACAAACTATATAAGGCCCAACTAGCGCCGCAACTACTGACCCTGTGGGAAGAATCGTGCGATATAGGCATACTTCCACCGTCTCTTCGTGAGGCACTGATCACAGTGCTCCTCAAGCCCGGTAAAGTCCCCACGCAGTGTAGCTCTTACCAACCCCTCTCACTAATTAATAGCGATATTAAAATATTTGCCAAACTACTTGCCAACCGCTTAGGCCCGTACATGTCCCACATTGTTCACCCAGACCAGGCTGGCTTCGTCCCTGGCAGGTCCACCTCCCTAAACCTACGGAGACTCTTTAATGTAGTTAGCAGAATTGACCCGGCCACTCAAGCAGTGGCAGCCACATTAGACATGCAAAAAGCATTTGATTCAGTTTCTTGGAAATACTTGTGGTGTGTTCTTGAGAAATGCAAATTCGGCCCCAACTTCCGCACCTGGGTAAAGCTCCTTTACAATGCCCCGTCGGCCAAAGTCCGCACGCAAGATAGGTGCTCCTCCCCTTTTCAGATATTTAGAGGTACGCGCCAGGGATGCCCCTTCTCCCCGCTCATTTTTGCCATTGCCATGGAGCCCTTAGCTGACATGATTCGGCAGTCACACTCACACAGAGGGTTGCGCACATTTGGCCAAACTGATATTGTCTCCCTTTATGCGGACGATACCCTGCTGTTTGTTCGGTCCCCTGAAATTAATCTTTTACCTATACTGATAGACGTGGCTCGATTTGGGGACATATCCGGTCTGACGGTCAATTGTTCTAAGTCTACATTGTTCCCCCTCACAGATTCGACTCAACCCCCTCCCAATCTTCACAGGTTCAACTGGGCTCCCTCTAGTTTCACCTACCTGGGGGTGGTGGTCTCCCGGCACGTGTCACAGCTGCGTGACGACAATTATCGCGCTTACCTAACTAACCTGCAGGTTAAAACCTCCAGCTGGACTAAGCTTCCCCTCTCACTAGCAGGCAGAATAGGCATACTTAAAATGATTGTATTACCTCAATTACTATATCGATTCACCAATCTGCCTCTGTGGCCTGGAGATACCTTTTTCCAAACACTGCGCACTATATGTAACACCTTCCTCTGGCACTCTGGGGCTGTCCGGCTATCAGGTACTGGGTGGTGGCCCAATCACAGTTTGCTGCATTCTGGTTCAACACCGTTGACTCCCCCCCCCCCCCCCTCATGTCCGCCTTGAGAAGCTAGCTGTCTGCGACCGGGTGATCGGGTCCCTGGTTCTTCAGCCAATCCCCCCTGCCTTCGGCTCTGCGAATCCGGTGGCTTGTACATCCCTGGCGTTGACTAAACTCTGGTCTATGATCGACACACCTCGCCCGTTCCATGGGGATCTGCCACTGTGGAACTTCCTTCCCGACGTCCCGCACATTCCACTTTCGGTGGTCACTCGCTGGGCTGCTGCCGGTTTCTTGACCCTGCGCGATGCCTTTGATCAGGGAAGTTTCATAGAATGGTCTGATCTTCCCCCTTCGATCAGGCGCCGACCCTCGGTGTGGCTACAGTACTCTTCACTCCGAGCACATCTCAAGTCCAGATACTCGGACTTCCCCGCCTTGCCCACTGATGAACCCATAGTTGAGGAGCTTTGCTCCTATCTCTCCTTTAGAGGTAAGGTGTCGAGGCTCTATTCCCTATTGCAGACTAGAGCGGCCCCCCACTTTGCCGAGCTGAGACACAGATGGGGGGAGGACCTTGGTACTGAGATCACCGACGAGAGGTGGGCTCAGATGTGTGCCCGTACCCATGAGGTCTCCTACAACACTAAATTTAAACTCATTCAGTTTAAAATTTTACACAGGTATCATCATACACCCATGAGGCTCCACCACATGTTTCAAGCCAACCCCCCCACTTGTCCTAGGTGCGGCGCAGATCAAGCCTCCTATATACACATGTTGTGGCTTTGTCCCCGTCTGTCCCAATTCTGGCTGGACATTTGTTCTACATTGTCGGACATTCTGGGACACCCAATCACCCCCACCCCACTGCATTGCCTATTCCATGATCTCCCGCAGTTACCCCATGATGGTAAGAAACTGGCAGGCCTCTGCGTGCTACTGGCAGTTCGCTGTATACTACTCTGTTGGCTCCGCCCTAGTCCACCTACTTATGCTCAATGGGTCAGATCGGTCACATGGGCTCACGACACTGAGCAGTCCTGGAGTGCCATGCAGCATTCCCACTCCAGGCCGAGGGACATCTGGCCGAAGTTCCGAGACTATATTGCTGCCATGACCTCGCCGTCTATTTCCCCGTCTGCTTCCCCAGGTGGTTCCCCTTGAATTGCGACATGTTATGGTGTATGTATTAATACTTTGTGTATTGCTTTTCATCGATATGCTATATTTACGAAATATGCACTGTGGATTACTAAGTTTGATTTACATTTAGCGCTGGTGCCATGTGGCCCCCTCTGGTTGTTGTTGTGCTGTCAAGTCAATAAAAAAGAGTTTAAAAAAAAAAAATCTATGGTCGATGCGTCAATGGGGACTGAGGAGTGGCGTCAGAGGGCTGAGTCAGGGCAGCGCATGCTCCCTGGGCGGCGCCTCTGCGCGCCTCTCAATTTAAAGGGGAAGAAGGTTTGTGTTATGGTTAAAGCTTTAATGTATTTACTGTATGTCCTATAATGCTGGAGAGCAGCTAGGTCTTTGTTGGAGTTCAGTGTCATTAGATGACATAAACTTTCTGATATCTATGAGGTAGATGTTTACTGTCATAAGTGTTCTATGTTTGTCAGTTAGCTTTTATGCAGTTCATGTTGGTGAAATGTTGGTTATGCTGGATGTCTTTATATGTACTTAACTTAATAAAAACCATTAAGTTAGTCTACGTGTTCCCTGGCATATGTAACATAACATTTTTTTCTGATGAAAAAGGTTCTGTCTCCCGTCCCTTGGAAGGGACGCCCATACAGTATGGAGGAAAGGGGACTATGGAATAAGAGTACGTTAGTCACTATGGTGAGTAACTTATAATTTCCCCCAACGCCAGTCATACGCAAAGTCCTGCAAATGATTGCAACATACAAGTGCACGGTCATTCTCAAAGCTGCAACATAGGTGAGACAACCGTGATTCTCTGAACTTCACCTGTCCCAAGACCGTCCAATTGCTCTTGGTCAAGACCCTGACCTGTTGACTATGTGCAACCAACAGGTGATACACCGCAACCCATGGTACTCAACTTAAAGGCTTGGCTTCTGACTTCAAAGAGTTCGGACATGTCCCACTCATGCAAGAGTGCAGAAACATCCTATAGGCTGCCAGAGCGGAGTCCACCAACAAGTCATGTGTGTACAAGCCAAATAGATTTTGCACTTGGTGCTCCCAACAACAAGTAGATCTGTTAGACGTGGAACCTCACCAAATCCTACCATACCTTTAACAATTAGCAAAAGACGGTTTCTCTGACTCATCCATCAAAGTGCATCTAGCAGCTATCTCTAGATAAACCAGGAAGCAAGGAAAGGCTCCCATCTTTGGAGCCTGCATCGTTAAACACTTCATGAGGGGTCTATCTAGCACTTGTCCCCCCTCAGAAGAAAATACCACCTCGGTGTAGCTTACACACTGTGATCTCAGCCCTCATGAAGCCCCCATTCCAACCCATGGCTACTGAGGACAAAATGTTTGTGTCCTGGAAGACTGCTTTTCTAGTAGCAATCACATCCTTCCGATGGGTGTCGGAACTACTTGCACTATCCGTTAACCTTTTAACTGCCATGGGTTTTCCCCCCTAGTGCCAAGGCCTTTTTTGGTGATTTCAGTATTTCACCATGCAAAGCCTTCTAACATTTTCTCCTTCATTAACCCCTTAAGTGCCAAGGACGAGCTATCTCGTCCTTGGCACTGGGGAGGTAATCCCAAGGACGAGATACCTCGTCCTTGGCACTTAAAGGGACGTCCATATTTATGGTTTGAGAAAAACAAGGTAATCTTAAAATCTGAATGGGCTACTAAAGTGGGCCTAAAAGTTCTATTATAAGCTATAATAAAATGTTAACGAGGATTCCCAGCCTGCCGGCGGGGAATATTAAAAGCATGTGAATCGATGAAAGATACCAATGCTGGAGGACAGAAGTTACAGGTAAGCAACATACTCCTTACTTAATATAGCTAGGAACTGCCTCCTTTTTCACCACCGCCTCACACTTTCCATTTATTTTGCACCATCTTCCATTTTTCCACCAGAGCTTTTAGAACGGCCTCGAGTATTGTATTCACCAACTGAAGAGAGCTATTGGCCTGTGCTACCCTTTTGATATCTGTACTACGCAGAGGCAATCATATAGAAAATGAATTCCTGTTTAAAATATTTTTGTTTACGTTGTCTACTTCTTCAGCATGGGGCCTGGCATGGATTCACATGCTCATGAATATTCCCCGTCAGGCTGGGAATCCTCGGTAAAGAAAAAATCAGTTTCAGTTTCGTTTCTGAACTGTCTTTCTACTAATAACCAATCACTGGTCTCTGGGTCATACTGCCCCCAGCCAATGACTGCCCTATACCTAAGCCCCTCCTCTGGCAGCCATCTTCAGATTTGTACCGCACGTTCAAGTGTTGGGAGTCCTCGTGCTATAGCTCTCGAGCTTTTACTGCGTTTTCACGCTTTTTTCAAAGAGATTTTCTCATTTTTCGGTTAAATCGAGCCTCAAGCTCCACCGTTCTACTTCCGATCAACTGGGACCCGTTTCGGAATTTTCTACGCCCTTCAAGGGTGAAGTTTTCGTCGAGTTACGCTTCTTGGAGGATTCCAGAAGATCCGAGGCCTACCTTGGACATGGCCCAGGACAAGGGAAGCTCGATGCCCGGATCCAAGCTGTTCAGGAATCCTTCTGGATGCGGGTTACAGAATGTTTTCAAGGAGGACGAGCATTCTAGATGTCTCTACTGCCTTCATGAGGACAAGACGCTTGTGGAGAAGGACTGTGCGTTCTGCAAGAACCTATCGGAACGGACAATGAGGGATCGTCGTACCCGCCTCGCCAGCTGGCTGGAGAAGGGCCCAGCAGGTGAGAAGAAGAAAAGGTCCTAGTGGTCTTCTAAGTCCTGTGAGGGCGCCCCGGCGACGGGGGCCCAACAGAAGGCTAAGCACCACGAGTCGGCAGGCACCCGGAGCACCGAACGGTCGGGCTCGTCGGCTGCCAGGCAGGGCGCGCCTTCCTCGGCACCATTAACCACGAGCCAACGCTCTGGTTCGGGGAAGAGGAAATCCGAGAACCCGGGTAAGCTTCTGGAGAGGCCCCGGTCGATCTCGAAGGGAGCCGAGGGGGAGCGAGGTGGTGACCCTCCCCCCCAGGGTGAAGGCCCAGGGCGCACCTAAGGTGGTGAAGGCCCTGATCCAACCGGCGAAGGCCTCTATCGAGGGAGTCGCAGCGGCCCTGGCGAAGCCGGCGGAGTCCACGCCAGTGGAGGCAACCTCGGGGCCCAGAGTTTCCCTGCCACCGCGGAGGGAATCCTCTTTCCAACCCATCGACAAGACCCCCGTGAAGACCCCTGTGGAAAAAGATGGGGGGGGGGGGACCGGTGGCCATTACGGACACGGATTCAGCCTCTGAGGAGGAGCTGGTGGAAGCCATGAAGGGCCTCGAAGAGAGGTTCGAGGAGGTACGATCCCACGGGAGAGATCCTGCTGATGTGATCGAAGAAAGCGATGAGGGCGACGACGAAGGCCCAGTGGAGGAGCAGCCATCCCGCCCGTCGCAGCCATTGCCCGAGCCTCAGTACAGCTCGGCGGCCATTTTGTTGGCAATCCAATCCTTATGCACTGAAATAAGGACGAGATTACCACGAGCCCCAGCGGAGGATCCAGAACCAGGACCATCGGGAAGCCCTCTGAACAAGCGGAGGAGAGTCCACCCCGCCGCGCCCTTCGTACCCACAAGGCCTGTGGAGCCCTCATCTCCCTCGCCGGACCCCCGAGATATCACGGCAACGGATACTGCGATGGGGACGGATGACAACGGTGGTGACGACGGGACGGACCTTCCATCACCACCCCTTCAGGCTTCTCCGCCCGACGAAATTGGCTCTTTCCACGCCATGATCGCCAGGGCATCCGAGCTCTTCCAGCTCTACCCGGAGGAACAGAAGAAGGAAGGCTTCTTCTACCAGCGACGGGAGGCGAAGAGAAAGACGGTCCTCGCGGTACCGTTACTCGCCGATATCTGGGATGAGGGACTTACCTTCCTGAAGAACCCTTCCACAACGCCCGCCAAGAGGGACCAGTACGAGAAGAAGAACCGGGTCCCCGATGCTGCCCCCTTGTGCCTCAGGGCCCAGCCTACGCCGGATTCGGTCGTCTCAGCAGCGGCCAAGAAGAAAGCGGCATGTGCGGCGGCTTCAACCTCCACTTCCCCACCGTATGACAAGGGAAAGAAATTGGACGCCATGGGGCAACGGGTCATCTCGTCGGCAGTGATGACAATTAAGGCGGCCAACGCCTTAGCGATTGTGGCCCGTTACAACAGGGAGCTTTGGTACAAGATAGCTCCCCTGCTGGACTTCCTACCAGACGACAAGAGGGCGGAGGTCCTAGAGATTCTGCAAGAAGGTGAGGTGGCGTCGGACCACGCCATAAAGGTGGCAACGGACAATGCCGACACCGGATTTTGCCAGTTAGGCAACAGTGTTTGCCTTCGACGACGAGGATGACTCAAGGCGACGGATTTCCGTCAGGACATTCAGACCAGGGTGTTGGACATGCCGTTCGACGGCAGCAATCTTTTTGGAAAGGGGGTAGATGAGTCACTCCAGGCCATCAAGACCGACACTGAGACGGCCCGAGCCCTGGGAGTCCTGCAACGACGACGGCCCTTTCAGAGCACCGGAGGCAGACAAGGGGCCTCCAAGGGATCCAGCGGTGGCTCCTCTACGTACCGCCAGGCGGCCCGCTCCTCGTCCCAGGAGGCCTACAGAGGTCGCGGCAAACAAGGAGGATCTCGCCGCCGTCGTCAAGGAGGCCAAGGCGGCAAGGCCACTTCCAAACAAGACTGAACCGGCCGTAGCGTCGGGCCCCCACCGAAGCACCCTGGTTGGAGGTCGGCTTACGAAGTTCGTCAGCGTGTGGGAGTCCATCTCCACCGACCGTTGGGTGCTGGATACCCTGGCCCACGGGCACTCGCTAGAATTACTGAAGTGTCCCCGCATTCCTCCCATGGCCAGGAAGGAGAATCACGTCCCTCAACTGCTGTTGGAGATAAGGGCGATGCTGAAGAAAGGTGCCATCGAGCCCGTCCCCAAGAGGCTCCGGGGCTCCAGAGTATACTCAAGATACTTCCTCGTCAGAAAGAAGACAGGCAGATGGCGCCCCATCCCGGACCTACGTCGGCTAAACAAGTTCATCAAGGCACAGAAGTTCAGGATGGTCACCCTCCAGCACGTGCTGGGACAGCTGGAGGAGGGCGACTTCCTATTGTCGTTGGACCTGGAGGATGCTTACTTCCACATCCCCATTCTAAAAGGACAGCGAAAGTTCCTCAGATTTGTAGTCCAGGGACGTCACTACCAATTCAGAGCTCTGCCGTTCGGATTGAAGTCGGCACCCAGGGTGTTTACCAAGTGCCTAACACCAGTGGCGGCGTGGCTGCGCCTGCAGGGGATCCACATCTACCCCTACCTGGACGACTTGCTCATCTGTGCAAAGACAAGAGAACTCTCCGTCGAGCACACAGCGGGGACCGTCCGCCTACTCACGGAGCTGGGATTCACCATCAACTACCCCAAATCCCACCTGGTTCCGTCGCAGGTGGCACTGTTTCTGGGAGCGAAGCTCGACACAGTGGAGCGATTGGCGTCTCCGTCGGAGGAGAGGACGAAGGCCATTTAGGGCAAGGTGCAGCGCCTGCTAGCCACGGACATGGCCAGGGTGAGGTCCATCAAGTCCCTCCTCGGGCTGATGTCCTCATGCATCTACCTAGTGCGCCTTAGCAGACCACGGATGCATCTGCTATAAGAGTTCCTCGACGCCCGCTGGATGCAGGCGGCGGGCAGCTTCGAAGACAGGATCCCGGTCAATGAGGTTTTCCGTCAGGCGGTTCAGTGGTGGGGCACCCGTGCGGACCTCACGGCAGGCACAGACTTTCAGACCCCAGCGTATCAGGAGACGGTGACGACGGACGCCTCCCTGGAGGGATGAGGTGCTCACACCGGAGATCTCCACGCAAGAGGCCTTTGGCTCCCGGAGGAGAAGTCTCTTCACATCAACATCCTGGAGCTCCGAGCCGTGTTCTGGGCCCTCAGATCGTTCCTCCCGTCCCTCAAGGGCAAGGTGGTGAGGATTTTCACCGACGACACCACAACAATGTTCTACATCCGGAAACAGGGAGGTACCAGATCCCCAGCCCTGTCCAAGGAGGCCCAGGATCTGTGGCACTGGGCTGTCGCCCAGGGGATGTTTCTGGTTCCCTTCTACCTGGCAGGAATAAAAAACACCATTGCCGACTCACTCTGCAGGGAGCTACGCTCGTGCCACGAGTGGCAACTACGCCAGGATCAGGTGGATCGGCTCTTCCGACGTTGGGCCAAACACCAGATCGACCTGTTCGCGACAGCGACGAACTCCAAGTGCCAGAAGTTCACCAGCAGGTTTCCCCAGCCAGGGAGCATGGGCGATGCTTTCTCGTTCCCCTGGGACGGCCTGTTCCTGTATGTGTTCCCTCCGTTGCCGTTGCTGCTCCGTCTCATCAACCAACTCAAGAGGTCCTGGTGCAGGATGATCCTCGTCGCACCGGCGTGGCCGAGACAGATCTGGTTCCCGGACCTTCTGGACTTGTCAACGTCCCCACCAGTCAAGCTGCCGACGGACGCAGATCTTCTCTCCAGAGAAGGAGGCGCCATTCTTCATCACGACCCACAGTCGCTGAACTTGCAGGCCTGGCTCCTCCAGCACTAGAGTTTGGAGGGTACGATATCCCGGCAGACTGCAGAGAGGTTCTTGCAAAGGCCAGGGCGTCCTCAACTCTCAAGTGCTATGGACATAAGTGGAAGAGGTTCTCTGTCTGGTGCCGTGCACAGAAGATTAACCCTCTACGGATTACGGCACCTCAAGTGCTACCATACCTACTGTCGCTGGCCAAGGCTAGACTAGCTCACGCTTCCATCAAGATACCTCTGGCAGCGATCTCCCGATACACCAGAACTACAGGACGGCCGTCCTTGTGGTCTCATCGACTGGTGAAGGAATTTATGAAGGGACTGTTCCGATCGTTCCCGCCAGTGAAGGCTCCACCCCGGCGTGGGAGCTCAATGTGGTGCTGACCAGGCTCATGGGACCGCCATTCGAGCCTTTGCATTCCGCTCTGTTGAAGTTCCTGTCATGGAAGACAGCGTTCCTTGTGGCCATCACCTCCGCATGACGCGTGTGAGAGATTCAGGCCCTATCCTGCAAGCCTCCATACTTGACTTTTCACGATACGAGGGTGGTGCTGAGGACGCACCCCTCTTTCATGCCCAAGGTGCCGTAGGACTTCCATCTTAACGAGCCTTTGGTGTTGCCAGTTTTCTTTCCGTCGCCTTTGTCGCCGGCCGAGAGAACTTTTTAAGGTCCACGTAGAACTTGAGCGCTCTAGCTACATCCAGCGAGTGCAAAGAGTTTTCAGAAGACATCACAGCTATTTGTGAACTTTGGACCTGTGAACCAAGGGAAGGCTCTCTCAAAGGCTTCAATTTCCAGATGGCTCGCCGGCTGCATCATGCACCGTCATCGGTCGGCCAACCGACCATTGCCCGGCCGTCCGACAGCCCATTCGACCAAAGCGATCGCTGCTACTACAGCGTTCTTGTCTGGTGTGTCCCTGCTGGACAGCTGCAGGGCTGCTACGTGGAGGTCGATGCACACCTTCATGAGATTCTACTGCGTCGACCGGGATTCCAGGGAGGAGTCCAGAGTCGGCCAAGCAGTGCTGTGCAACCTGTTCGTCTAAGGTGGGCCTGGTGAAGGAGGTAAGAGTTGCTTAATGTTGACTTTATGTAATGCTTAATGTTGAGCCTTTTGCCACCTCCCGTGGTTGTGCATGTGTGTGCTGCTATGTATTCTTATATTCATGAGCATGTGAATCCATGCCAGACCCCATGCTGGAGAAGGAACAAGTTACTTACCTGTAACTGTTGTTCTCTAGCATGGGTCTGGCATGGATTCACATGCGAACCCTCCCGACTGCCCCTCTGCGGCTCTTCTCTTGGTCCTACTGCCACTTTACATGCTACCAAATCTGATGGCTGCCAGAGGAGGGGCTTAGGTAGAGGGCAGTCATTGGCTGGGGGCAGTATGACTCAGAGACCAGTGATTGGTTATTAGTAGAAAGACAGTTCAGAAACGAAACTGAAACTGATTTTTTCTTTATCGAAGATTCCCAGCCGGACGACGGGGAATATTCATGAGCATGTGAATCCATGCTAGACCCATGCTGGAGAACAACAGTTGGAGGTAAGTAACTTGTTCATTTTGAAACTGAGTTAAGGTTCATTCTGATGAAGCGCAATGTAGCAGGGAGCTGTAGTGCCGCCTGAACGAGGGAGTAGGGAAGTACACTTACTGTGGAGCTAGCACGTGTGCGTTGGGGAATTTGCTGGGGACACTAGCTGAGTGTGCGGCTGCGCGATTAATCGAATAGTGCATACGCGGTAAGATACTGGTGCGGGACACTAGTTCCGTGCGAAAAAAGCTGTTGGGCTCGTGTGTGGGCTCCTGATAGGTGCGCAGAAGCACGTCTGGGCGCCGAGGGGCGTGGATACAAATCTGGGACAGCGGGATGATACCGCATAATTACACTACAGTTGCATTCAAAAAGTAAAAAAATGCTCGTAGCTTGGTGAATGAATTCATACCTTTGCATTCATGGTTAAGGAACATATTTGGAAACACTTTGGCAACGTGTTTAAACATCCAGTTGTTTGACCATAAAAACAGAAATGTTGAGGACCCCCCGTATTTTTAACATGTATGCAATACATATAGGACATAGGGTTACGTGTATTTCAAACAAATTGATCTCATGTTGACTCTCTTCATCAATAAAATAGTGAAGATCGCATGTGGATACATATTTGGAAACACGTTGGCAATGTGTTTAAAACATCCTGTTTTTTTACCATAAAAACAGAAATGTTGAGGAAAGACACCCTGTATTTTTAACATGTACGCCATTCAGAAAGGACATAAGGTTACGTGTATGTCAACAAAATGATCTCATGTTAACACTCTTCATCAATACAAGATTTATTGAAGAAAACATGTGGATACGTATTGTGTACCACTGTAATTGTCAGTCGATATAGGACAAACCTCATTTCTGTGGGGGTTGCTGCTGGTGGTAAACCAAGGGGATGTTGGTGTCTGGTAAGTTAGTGGGCGAGTAAACTGATGATAAAGTATGAGTGATTGAAGGCACATGTATTTGAAGGATCTGGTGGTAGCATTAATTGGAGTTATTTGAAGAACAGATTCTATTTGATTGCCACATTCAGGCCTTGTTTGACTGAATTGAGTCGGAAGATCCATTGTTGCTCTAGTTTGCGAAGTGAGAGATCTCTGTCGCCACCTCTAAAAGGCTTTTTGGCTGTTTGTAAAACAAAGCAGATGATGTCATTGTGGGTGTGGTGTTTCTCTTGGAAATGGGCCACCATTGGTTTGTCAGGGATGGCATTTTTGATGCATGAGCGAAGTTCGCATATGCGCTATCTTACTTCTCTCTTGCATTTGCCGATGTATAATAGTTTGCAAGGGCATTGGATTCCATACACTGGCTATTTGCTCTTACAATTGGTAAAGGATTCGAAATTCCAGTTCTTACCGTTGAGGTCGATGGATTTCATGTTATTCGTTAGGCAGCATACTGAGCATGATCCACATTTGTAGTGACCTTTAACAGGCGGTACGTACAGCATCCTATGGTAGACTTTGTGTGCAGGGTTTTATGATTGTGAGGTTTTTTGTAGTGTTTTCACACTATTGGGCTGCTTTATTTAGGACTAAATTACTGTTCCATTTTTTCTTTCGCCCATGTGATGGGTTGAGCTTATCAATTTATTAACTGAATTCAATTGCTATATCCACTTTGGCCCAGTTGTCTTGGCTCTTTCCGTTGGTGAGATTGCATTTTTTTCCCCAATTTATAATGCTTATTTTGGCAACTAAATATTCACCTGAGGGATTATTGTCATTCTTCCCCTGTTTGGCCATGAGACATTGAATTGTCCATAACCTCCTTTTGTGACTAGCACTTTTTATTGCACATTGCACTTTATATTTCTGTATGTTAATTCCTCGTGTGAATTTCAAATGATTTAATAACTTTTTAATGTAATTTGATTGAAATAAATAAAATGGATTCTTCTTTCTTTGTAAAGTCTTTACTGTGGTCTGTATGGGGTGATCTGCGGTGATGACTGAGGGTTCCTGTTCTCATGCTATTGATGACTCCATGTCCTTTTAAGTGAACTAAGTTTCATATCCGCTGGCTTGACCACTGTTTTCTGCGCCTTGGATCTTCTCAAATTCCAGAAGCTACTTAAGACTTTCCTCTTTTCCTCCTCCTTCACTCCTCTACTAATCTCAAAGTTGCTGTTTTGGTGTCCTTGACCTCCCACATAAATTCTCCCCAGCTCTTATCTATCCACAGCACTTTGCATCTGCACACAGTATGTCCTGGAGACTCGCACTTACACCACCCGCGGACCACGCAGTGTAGCACTCAACATTCCTAGCACTTCGTCCATGGCTCACCCTCGAGCTTGGTCGCCCCAGACTTACCCCTTCTTCCTTTCTGCACTTGCACGTTCTGAATACTCAGAAGGCATAGGAGGTTTGTCATTTCCCCTCTGCTCTTAATATTGTGTTGTAATTGTATTGGCCACCCTCACTTCCTGCCCTGTGGGTGCTTTAAAACAGTATATTCTTTTTGCATAAGCGCCTAACAAGCAAGCAAGCAAATAAATAAATAATGGGACCTGGCCTGTAGTCCGAAATTACAAGCTGCCTGTCAGCCATGTCGGGACCAGGCAGCAGTGTACAGGCGGACCGCAAATCCCATGTTCCGTTCCCCCTTTTAAAAGTTGATTTCTTTCACTGCTTTCGGCATACTTGCTCGGAATGGATGCTCAATATTGTGTGTTACCTGTTTGCTGAAGGATTTCTGTTAGGCTCCAGTTCTTATTCCATGCCAGTGCTTGCACATCCGACGTGTGCTGTATACCAAATTCTGCTCTTCAAATGGAACCTCAAAAAATGCCTGAAAGCCTTGTCAAATAATCTGCCTGTAGTACTGTCATTTTAAACCTTCCTTGTGACACCACCTCAATGGGTTATGTCGAGGTGACTTTGGCCAGAAGTAAGTTTCAGTGGTTAGAGGGTGCATTAATAGCTAGTACCTCACACTTTCTTAGACTGGCTGATACGCAGTCACTTGTAGAATGAAGACTGCTTATTAATCTTGATGGGGTCAAATCTTGATTACCGGGACTTTTTACAAAGACCTGAGTTAAAACACATTCTTATCTTTTAATAGCACAATTGGTTTTGATGGAAATCATTTTTTTGTTGTTTTGACAGAAACAAGTAAAATGCTATTCTTTGTCGAACTTGAAAGAAACATCACACTGTATTTCACAATAGCCTTTATTTCTTGTGATTTATTTTTCTTCCAGGCAAGGGTCCAGCATTGCATTTGTTCAGTAGCCAGTGATCATTCTGTGGGACTTCTAAGCCTGCGGGAGCGGAAATGCATCATGCTAGCTTCTCGGCATCTCTTTCCTATCCAAGTTATAAAGTGGCGGCCATCAGACGATTACCTGGTAGTAGGATGTTCCGACGGCTCTGTGTATGTCTGGCAAATGGATACTGGTAAGATGGCCAATTAGAATGATGGGAAACTATTAAGTGTTTTTCAGTCTCCTCTATATTTGTAACATCGTTCTACTGGCACAGCACAGCCAGCCACATGTATTTGAAAAGATTTGCCCGTAGCATTATCTGACAGTAATTGGCCCCAAACAAGGCTCCATATAGGACTCTGTTGCTGTTCATAAATTTAAATAGTTAGTACTACTCTATGCTTCGCTTTCTGTTTTGAAAATGTTCATGCAATATCAATATCTTATTTCAATAACATTCTATGCAAATAGGCAAACAAATCTCGTAAAACATCTCACTGAGGCTGGGCTGGAGCTAATAGACTTAAGCTGAACCAATGTGGACCAGGTATGTGGGATGAGATGGAATAAACAACTCAACATAGGTTTAGGGCAGATCTTGGTCTGAAGACTCCAAACATAAGACCAACGCTACGGTTGGCCACCCATGAAGGCCGCCACATGCAAAGTTGGTCTTATTCCTCCAACCTTTCCCCTGTCAATTTTGATGCCCCCCTCTCCTCTCCCCTCCCTCCCAGCACCAACCTCCTGATGTGCGCTCTCCCCGAGCCCTCACTTTCCTGTACCAGCCCCTGCTGCCTTTGCCGCCTGCTCTCCAGGCTGCTTCCCAGAAGCCAGATGTACTGAGACCAAAGTTGAGATTTGATATGCAGGAGCTAAAACCAGATCCTGAGTATCCAGCATTCACCAGTGACCAGGGATCTACCACTGAAGAACCAGGAGCTGGTGCATAGCATTCTGCAAATCTAAGTTCCACATAAGATGCAATTGTATGTTTTTCTTCCTTATTTATGACCCATCATGCTTTGAATGTTATATAAATGTGTCCTAATGTTTTATGTATAGCTTATTCAAAATAAACAGTTAAATTCATATGGGTATGAATTCATATGGGTCTGTTAATTATGTGTCATTTGGCCTGGGGAGCCAAAGGTGACTCCTAGTAGCGGTCAGTCTCAAGCTAACCAGGCTGTGCTAGGCTCCAAGCAGGAGTTAAATGGCACTGGGCTCCCCTCAATGTATAACCCTGTATTAATTTAGGACACACCAAGGCAATATACATTTTTTGTTTGGTTTTCCACATTCAGACTGAAGAAAACAATAAAAAATGTGAGAATGGGGAACTCAAAAGGGTTTGGAAAGAATGGAAAAGTCACTCACGGCAGTTCCAAGAAGTTGACCTCTCATGGTTGTGCTTGATGTTTGTGTTAATACCCTGGTCTTTGGCTTTGGGTTGCATGTTTTTGAGGTTCCCGAACCTTCCTCTGTAGAATCTGTTGCACTGACCCTCTGAGGGGAACATGGTGCAGCTTTGGCAAAATGTCAGTTTGTCCTCTTGCAATTACAGGTAGAGGTGTTCCTTTTCCACCGGTCCATCCCTAGGAGTTGAGGGGCATGTCTGTGTATCAGTTCACTGACCACCTTCCTGGCCTTCGGTCATGGTCCACAGCACCTCCCTTCTTACTAGACCTATTGTAACCTCCCTGCTCTTCCATGAAGTTGCACCATCTGTTCCACCACCCATCTCTGCGTGCTGTCCTGGACCAACATGTTCTTGGATTCCACTGGCCTGTAGTTGGTTACCTGTCCCTCTCTGTCTCAGGGCATGCAACTCTTATCTTTCCCTCTAGCCCATAAGCCTCTCCTCATGCCTCTGTTCCAACGCTCTAACCTTATTCTCGTCAAATGGCAATAACTGTAATTCTCCCCGCCCTCTTCAAAATTACTCTCCAAATGTTAACTGTTTTCTCCCCCTCCAGCCTCCTCAATAACTGGCTCTTTCCTGCTTCCAATATCATCCAGCAAAACCGTCTCTCAAATTCCATCCTGCTCTCTAGTCACTTCCAGTCACCTTCCCCCAATTCCTACTATCTGCCCAGACTATCAAAGCTTACAGGGCCCTCATTCCTCTCCCTGAGTGGACCTTGCGTGATAAGTTTGCACCTCGGGCTGTTTATGGAGCAAGGACTGGTATTGGCTAAAAGCCGGGTCAGCACTTGAGTTGATTTGTGCGTTGGGATGGCCAGAGGTGTTATGACTTATCTCCCATTTTGAAATCCACTGAGACCCTCCTCTTGGTGCTCTGTGATGAAGTTTTGATTTTAAGTAATTGTATCGTGCAAAACTGAGCAGACCCAACTGCATCTGGGTGCAGATGTTCCTAACTCCATGTTCCACTCCATATTCCAAAGAAAAATTTAAGGAGTTCTGCCTACGGATCTATTCCTGTAGTTTATTTAAACATGAATGTATGTGGAGATTTTCAGAACTGTATTAGCTCTGTCAGGCTTCTTAGCTCCCAAGATAAAGTATTCCATAACCTGAGTCCATAAACTGCAAAGCGTCTGTGTCCTCTGGAGATACAGTGTGGAGGAGGAACTACTAGCTGCAATTTCTCTGACAAGTGCAGTGTTTTTTTTTGGTACTGTGATGACTCCCATGATGTCACTGCTTCCGAAGGAAGAGCTCTTTCCCATGAGACCAAGGGGGTGAGTCTGCTATCCGATAGTCCGCCTGGGGGTGGTACCCAGTGGGTGGATCTCATGGAAGGAGAGACTCCCTTTGGGACCAGTGACAACCACATCAGGAGAACGCAGTATTCCCGGCCAGCACATGAACCTGGTGCCCCTTTACAGAAGAAACCTGCGTAGCTGCTGCAGGGGGATGGAAGAAGCTGCGGAAGGTCACCGAAGTACCACGAGTGAGCCCAGGTGCCTTGGGAGAGCCAGCATTCACGTAAGCCATGCCACAAGGTACACAGGAAGCCACAGGGGGTGGCTCCAGGAGTTTGTTGCAAAAGCCGGAAAGGTGAGTCTGGGGCTCAAACCCAAATTGTACTGGGGCTTGTACTAAGGCTTGGCAGGAGAGTGAACCAAGTCTACAGCTTGTGGAGTGCATCCAGGCAATGTTTTTTCAGTGCACCACTTGGTGCAAGGGAACCAGGTCTGCGCCCAAGTGTCGGGGACACTTACAGCTAGAAGGGAGCATCCAGGCAACGTTTCGTCAGTGAAGCATTTGGTGAGAGAGAGCCAGACCTGCATCCCAGGGCAAGGGACTCCTGCTTGGAGAAAGCATCCAGGTTGTTCCTCTTCAGCGTAATAGCTGGTGAGGATCTGGGACCCCAAACAACTGATTTGTAAGCCGGAGGAAGGCTGGGGAAAGAGAGACATTTCTCTGACAGCCAAGCAGTGGCTTTTGTCAAGGGGGAGGGAGTCACCCCTCTGGATGAAGAAGACCTCACTTTTGATTTAGTTAGCTTAAGTGTGTAAGGGACAGAGTTAGGATGTTGACACTGGACAGTGGTTTTTTTACTTTGGACATTCTGACACTAGTTATTTCTGTTTAAGCAGGGAACCCACTCTTATTAGGTTTCTTTTCCTTTTGCACTTTTGAATACAAGTTTATAGCCAACACCAAAATTCCTCTGTGTCAGAGACTTACTTCTGGGCAGTTAAAGTACCAAGTCAGCTTTTACCCGAGGTAGGTAACCTCTGGGTATTAAGTGAGTTATAAGTAACCTATCATATCAGATATCATATCAAACATTAAAATCACCCAAACAGATCACCTTCTGATGCCTAATTCTTGTGTTTGTGCGGAATAGATCAATATTAGTCAGGAAAGTTTTAGCGGGTCCAGGTGTATCTATACCCCTGAATGATTTAAAGGAGGCGGTGTGCGAGATCCATATAGTTTTCCATATAGTGTCAAGCACAGCTTCACACGAGTGCAGTGTACCTGAGATACTGGATGTTGTAGGTACTGGTCTCGTTTGCAGGTCTTTGGAATGGTCAGGTATGTTTCTTCCTCTGGGATAACTCTAGGATGCAGTAAGGTGTATGCCAGATGTCCAGTTCAGTATCCCGCTGTGGAGTGAAACACACAAGACGGGCTGAACCGAACCCACAACTTCACAGACTCGCCCCCAGTATTAACGTGGTGATGAGGCAGTGCAAGCACTGAACTGGGAGGTGTAACAGCAAGCAGAGGGACGCACCAGGAGAACTGTTAGTTTGAGTCCAGGGAGTCAGACTGGACCCCAGGTATAGTAGGATAAACCTGAAGTTCTAGGCAAAATAGGAAGGAACAACAATAAAGGAAGTAGTCAAAAGAGAGAACCCAAGCAGGCAGAAGACAGGGGCCAAGCTGAAGTCCAAAGCAGGACAAGGAGAAATGCAGGGCCAAGGGGCTCACAAAATGGAGGCTGGGAAACAAGCAGGAAGCAGGTCCAGTAACACCAGGGAACTGGAGAGCGTTGAGACGCACCAGATGCTATTCAGTGTCTCCGTTTATGTCCGTAGGGAAGCCAAAGCGAGGCTGGGGAAGCTTTAAAGGATGCCGTGGTCACATATGCGAAATGATGCAGACCACTTTTATTTCCTGCGGTCTGTGCACCAAGAGGCCCGGCCACGCTGGATGCAAACGCCAGCAACGCGGCACGGTAACAAATGGTGCGTGCGAGCAACGCATGACATCCAATCTTAAAACCAACCTGTGACACATAATCCCAGTATACGGGTTCCAAATATAAAAGCACCCGACTGGACCTATAGAAGGCCGGTTGCATTTAAACTCAAAGGGAAGGTTCCCTGAAGTCTTTTTTTTCTCTAAACAAAAATGGAAACAGCATTCCTGGATGCCTAGCTGTGATGATAGTTTTCCCTTAAAGGGAACGGGAACATTCCTCTTGCTGTGACTTCGGAGCTGCTTAAACTGAGCTTTAAAATTGTTGCCAGGTCAGAAGGAAAAAATAAGCTGAATGCTCCTTTAAAACAAGCCCAAAGCAAGCTGACTCCCAACCAAATAAGCTGAAAAAACAAGCGCACCTCTAAAACAAGGTGAAAAGGTCTCAGAAGTTGAAAAATAACTATAATGCAAAGAATACATACAGAGAGGACAAACATAATATGTTAACAAAAAGCATTTATTAAAATTTTATTTTCTAATAATTGGTGTCTATTTTAATTTCTTGTATGTGTGCGACTTATAAATTCACATTGGCTTTTTGGATCCTTGGCTGCTCTGGTCCTTGATTCGTCGCTCACCATATAGTCCATCACCCCTCTGGTCATTGGCTCCCTCATGACTTGCTCCTCTAGTAAATCACTAGCCCACCCACTGACTTCCCATTGCCATGCTAATCCTCAACCCTGTTCTTGCCCCTCACCGCCCAAAACACCTTCTCATGGGAGCTCTTTGAGCTCTCTTTAATCAAGCCTTAACATTAAACTTTGCACTCAACAATTACTTAATTTGAGCTGTAAATGCTACTAGTGTAATAGAAATGTCTTAACCTGGTCTGCCTTCAGCCAACCAAGTTAAAAGCACTGTGTGTGTCCTTCAGTGAAGTCATGTTAACAGTTTTTGGCTTTTGTAAACGTTATCAGGCATTTGCCAGGCACTGCCATTAGATGCCCAGGTACTTGCACCATTGTGCACCTGCTACAGTTCATACAACTAAAGACAGCAGTGCCTACCAAGGGCCTTTCCCATGCCTACACAAAACCCCAAACTATTGTCATTGCCAATGCTTGTTTCCATCATGACTAAACTACATGTTGCTGTAAATACTCTGTGTTTACTTCTTGGCTAGGTAATGTGCTTTCAGAGGGTCTCTCATATATGAAGAGCCCATCAATGCAAAATGCCTCCACACAACCTACAATGGGAGAGCTGGTACTAAAAGAAAGGAGTACTTGCAGGTCATTAAGTGGCTGCAGACAGCCCCTTCCAGAACGCTGCATGGGGCTTCGGATTAGAAAAGCAATCAGCCTGAGCCTCACCGTGAGTGCTTAACTGGTTATGGGAGGACGGGGTGATAGCCTTTCATATTCATATTTTTTCCTTTTTTGTAAATGGGGCCAAGTCAGACAGGAACGGGTAAACAAGCGGAACAATAAGCACACAGTTAAGGGAAAACGCGGACAAAAACTGCGACAAGCGACCTGCAAATTGTTTCAACCCACTAGTCCAAGCCCTGCAACATTACAGTGCATTGCTTGCAGCAGAAACATCAGAATGGCCACCGGAAAGCATGCTGCTCGCTAAAAATCACCAGAAAGTGCGCAGTAAAAATCTGAAGAAATAGGCCGCCATCCACTTTTGCCTATGTCAGTGGTAACACAGGAGACCACTGCCAAAACCCATCATTTGGCTGCCCAGAGAGCAAAATCATTGCAAAAGAAACACAGAGCTGTTTTAAAAATCCGTTTTCCCTGGCTGTCAAAATTGCAAAAATCATGGCTCACAAATCACACAAAAAGATCCAACCTCCTTGTTGGGTGGTGAACATCATTCTACTTTGAGAATCTGCATAAATATAATGTCCACAGAAGTATATATTTTCCGAACAAAGTCCACTTTTGAGGATGGTTGGGCTGGAAGAAATCTGTCAAATGGGTGTAGTACCGTTACTCACCTCTGTCAGAAGCCGGCGATTTAAAACCTGTCTGGTGTAAAGTTGTACATTGAACTCAAACTATGCCAAAGAAAGACTTGCTATCAAAAGCCTAAGAGGTGGATACAATTCAAAACTATATTCTAAAAAGGCTTGAAGTAAGAAATTGGTTGATGTATTTGTTAAAAATGTAAGTTATATTTTAGGACAAGACAATTTCAGACATTGTGTTTAAAAGTTAAGGTTTCCCCACACTGGGCTTCAAACACATTCCACACCTCCTCCCTAAACAAAGGAATCTGTTCTCCTGTGCTCTGCTAAGAAACTAGCAGGCTGGTGTGAAAAGGAACTGGGAGGGGCACCCTGGCCTGTTGCTCTGAGTGCAGACAAAGGGCTCCCTTGAGCTGAATGGAAATGCTAATTTGGGGTGTCAATAGAAAATGCCCTGGCAGGAAGAAGGCCATGTGACTCTCTGACTCAGACAAGATCTTGGAGATGGGCCAGACTGAAAATGTGGATTAAAACTGGACTAAATATATGTTTAAGGAAAAGACTTATAACAAATGGTACGGTACTGACAAAAATATGAAACGTAGAGATTATTAAAATGAAAAATTTGCTCACATTTTAAAACTAATCTGGAATCTGTGCATTGTTCTGAGACTGAACCACAAAGGTTTTTAAGATTGTAGCTATTGTGGTTGTGCTAGGAACATGAAAAATTACAGAAGTATGACCAGATGGTATGTGCATGTATATGTAAAAAATTGTACAGATCCAAAATTGTGTAACCAACCAAAAGCGGGGAAAAAACTGTCATTTGTGAACCGAAACTCGTAGGAACATGAGACTTTAACAGAGAATTGCCTTAATTAATCTATCATGTAAATATGTCTTATGAACAAGTTGTGCATATGGGAAATATGTTTTTTGGGAAAAATAGATTTTCTAAGTAAAAGCAAAGGGGAGGTTCTTCTCTAGACTGTAAATGGCAGCATCACTGACACATGATGACACACTGTTCCCTTCTCACATCAGGGGACAGAGAATTCTCTAACCTATCAGAACCTTAGAGGGTTGGGTATAGACGATCAGCCTCCCCACCCACTTTGGAAAATGGATAAATAGGGACTGTTGAGGACCCACACACACACACTTTTTCACTCATCCACTGGCAAAGCACCCTGCAGGAAGATCCAGACTCCACAACCAGACTCCAGATCCAGACTCTAGAACCCTGAAGCAGAGGCCTAATCCAAAAAGCTGAACCCTTTTCAGCAGGCCTTTAAAAACCTTGCAAACCTGATTTAACCCCTAAACTTCCAAGGGGCACCACAAAATCCAACAGCCTGGCTGAGCTGTTTTGCTTCTGGCTAAAAACCTCGTGCTAGAACCAAGATCTAGATCCATAGAGCAGAGCTGTACCCAGAACCAACCCGTCAGATCCAATCCAAGAGACCTGTCCGGTGGCGAGCGAATCCCAGCCAAACCCTTGACCAGATCTTTGACGGGCCTCTTCCATTCCAAAGCCGTAGGAGTGAGTATTTAGTCTATAACTGTCCATAGTCATCTCTTAGTTTAAAGTAATCCTATTCAATCCACTTCAACCTATCCAGAACTGCATTATAGAATCTTGTGTCCATCCTGAATTCTTCTCATTATATAGTCTGTGATAATTGTAGTGATAATCATCTGTGCGCTGATATTTTCTGAAGAAAGTCAAGTGTCCTGGCGCACAGCAATCAAAGCGGAAGGCGCCCTGTTCTGGTGGTTGTCCCGTGGGGTATCTTGTACTTTCATAGCTCCTTAGTATAAGTCCATCTTGGTTCCTAATCTTTAAAGCGCATCTTTCATTTTGAATCTCGACCCTGTTTCTGAAAAATATACCTTCACAAAAACCTCTGTTTTTGAACCTTTGAACCGTACGTCCTAGAAACGAAATTCAAATGTCATTTTCAAGCTAACATCCTCAGCTTTCAAACAAACCCAAAACGACATCCTTAAAGTTTTTCCGCAATCGAGTTTCCCGCACGCGGAAAAGTTGCCGGGATTTCGCATTTGGCTAAATTTCACCCCATGTAAAAAAACAGCTGTTCCTTGCTTGCAGCTTCTGAATTTCGTTTTCCATCTGCTAATCATTCTACAATCATTGCTAGTGTTGACCTGAACCTATCCAAAGCTACTCTCACTAGTTCTGAATCCATTTAGTGAATTAAAGTCATTTTAGCATTTTTCCATACATTACTAAACCACATTTAAAAGCAATTGACCTGTTTAAAAGCATACCTGTTCTCTCTAATCTTGCTGGGGGAATTGGGATTGAAACTGCAATTATTGATTGTTATTCCTGATACCTGTGTGCCCTCATTCCATATCTTCATATTGCATGTTGGGGGGAGTGAGTAGTAACAGGGGAAAGAGTGATAATATTGTCTTTTGATTGAAGTCATATCAAGTTTTATTTCTGTGTTGCATTTCTTCCTATCATTGCAATCTCTTGAACCCATACAAATTATTCTCTGCTAGATTATTCCTCCTATTCCTACTCCTAATTGATTAAAGAGATTGTTGATATTGTAATATTACACATTGCTGATCATTGCTCATATTCATAAGTGTGATATTCAGATATAATTCATACTCATAAAAGTGTAATCTATATATTGTTCAATTCTTCAAATAAATCTTTTAATTTGCAAAACAAACCTATTGCTTGGTCCAGTGAGACCGGGGGAATTCAAAGAGAGGGGCGTTATACAAGGGTACATCATCCAGAATTAAAGAAACTTTTGACATAAAAATATATAAATAAGGGTTTCCATTGGGCATCCCATACTAGGCATTGACTTAGTTGGAGTGCTGGATTGAAATCACTTACAAAATATTATAAGCGACTTTGGGCAAAAACAAGCCCAAAGTCGCTTATAATAAGCGGACATGGCAACACTGAGCTTTACTCTGTGCTTGGTTGTCAGTTCCTCACAATCCCTCTGCCAATAAGGATCCCTGAAGGGTTGGGAATGAGGTCTGGAGATGTTAATGTTAAAAGATATTTGTACCGCGCACTATCACCACCGGAGTGGTCCCCTGGTGCGCTGGCGGGTCTGAAAAAGGGATCAGGGGTGGGGGGTGAGATCTGGGGTGCCTGATTATGATAGTTCTCTGCCATAATACTGGTACCGAGTGAGGGTGGTTTGGAGATCTCCTTTGTACCTCCAACTGTTCCTGCATCCACAAGCTCTTGTGGCTGCCAGCCACTCGGACCCACCCCACTTTCCGTCCCTAGTGAGACAGGAGACTGTTTTTTTTTTTAATTTAAACTTTATTTAGTGCAATGAAAGACGTGCATCCTCAAAACCACACATGCATTACAATATTCTGTCAACAAACCTGGGTTTGTAGACAAACAGACAAGCGTTGGTAGGCCTGCTTGAAATATATCGGGCTTCCTGTCACATATCCGCTACAGGTTTTATCTCAGTTTCTGTTGATATTCCCGGAATGGCTTCCAAATGTCCTTTGGCCTGCAGCTGGGTGTCACAAGGGACACATAGCCCTCCACACTCTCATTAGCGTATGTCAGTTCTTTAAGACACATTTTGATGTCAGGGGCAACCTTTGATTTCCAATGGGTTAGTATACATTTTTTGGCAATCAAACAAAGACGTACTATTGTTACAGATACCTTTTCAATATCACCAAACAGATATTTGGTGGGTGAAAGTGTGGGAGGGTTATTGGTGATCTCATGCAGGCTGTTAGCAACCAGTTTCCAATACTGTGCCACATGGGGGCAGTCCCAGTACATATGGAAAGAGTTGGCCATTAAACCGCCACACTTGCCACACGTAGTGGTGGCCGCAGGACTGAACCTGGCGAATCGTGCTGGGGTGTAGTGCAAGCGGTTTAGAATCTAAAATTCTATGAGCCTATATCTAATGTTAAGTGATACCGCCTTGGTTAGTCGGCACCATCGGAGCCACTGTGCATCATCTATTGGCTTGTTCAGGTCTGTTTCCCACATTGTCTTGGCATTTAAGGGCGATACCCGAGCAGTTTCACACAACCTCTAAAGCCAGGTCACCAGCCCTCTGGGGTTCCCATCGGTAACAATAGTCCCCAAAATTTCACATTCACTGTGCTTTGCAGGGAACAATGGCCAGCACCGTCCAGCCGCAGCTCTCATTCTGTAGTATTGCAATGATTTAATCAGACTATTGCCAAGTTTTTCATGAAGTCTACGTGAACTACAAAGGAGCCATCGGGGAAGAGGTCATGTAGTGTCAGCATGCCCTCACGGTCCCACCCTTTCTGTATGTCCCGGTTCTATGTAGGGGGAGGCTGGGGCCGTTGTGGAAGCGCACCGAGGTAGGAGGGAGAAACGTCTAGTCTCTTGATAATTCTAGCACATGCATTAACAGTTGTGTGGACCGGGTCAAATGTGCATGTATCCGAATGTTGGTTAGCAAGGACGATAGTGCTTAAGCTTGAAGGGGAGGCACTGTATTTCTCAAGGGCTGTGTGTGTTGGCCTCTAATGCGAGGAATACCAGTGACCAGCGAATTGTGCCAGTGCTACCTCATAATATAATTCAAAGTCGGGGGCTTGTAGGCCACCCTGTTCAAACGGCCTGGTCATATCCTCCCATCTCATCCGCGGAGTTCCATCTCCCCAGATAAAGCCAATTGCCAGGCTTCGCAACCTATTGAAGAGTGCGCGGCCGGGCCATACTGGAATGTTGGAAAAGTAGTACAATAATTTGGGAACCACAATCATCTTTAGCAGTGAAAGCCTGCCGTATAGGGAGATGGAAAGTCTGGTCCAAAAGCCGAATTTGTCCGCTAGAGCCTGTAAATATTTCTCATGATTGCCGGCCAGTAAGGAGCTGTGTGTTCGAGAAACAACTATGCTTAGGTATTTTAATCCGTCCGGGACCCAACAAAACCCACATATGATATGATATGATGCGGTTAGTACCAGAGGTTTCTAAGCACGGACCCGGGGATCGAACCTGTGTTGCTTTGTGTCGTCTTGCTTCCAAGGCCAGCACATTGCACCTGAGCCGGGGTCTGCCGGGGTGATGGAAATGTCATACAGCAGTAACAGCTCAAACTTGGATTCATTAATGCAGTAGCCTGAGTGGATAGAGAACCTACGTATCTCCTCGAGAAGCAGGGCTAAATCTAGGAAAGTGAGCCTAACAAAATTGTCAAAAAAACCCTAAAAGTATAGGGCAGATCTCCTCAAAACAATTTTTTAAAGCAATATCGCTTCCTAAGAGAAATACTGTGGTGGCCATTCAAGCAATCAAGAAAAAATACTCTCAACAAATACAGACGAGAACAAATGTGAGTGTTACCTTTAATCCAGCGGACCAGGAGTTATCCACCTTTGGACGATTTAATGGATGAAATAAGTAATCAAAACTTCTCAGAACCCAATCAATTAAGCGAGGCATCCACTGTGCCTGCAATGATCGGTGCCCCTGCCAAACCTACAATGGTAGCAAACGAACCTACTCAAAGTGCCCATAGAGCAGAAATCTGAAAAGCACTAGATGCTTATATGGCGTGGCTTACCCCGTCTGGCCCTACCTTCCCGGTAAATAGCACTCCGCAGCCTGACCATGTAAACCCCGGGTGTGATGCTGGCTTCATAGTTAAAGAGAAAAACCAGGAGCCTGAAACTGGACAAATTAATGAAAAGTTAACCTGGCCCACATCCACCAATAATCAATCACCTGTCCCAGGGCGTGCAGGCACAAATCAATATCGGCGAAGGAACTCAGGACATGTCTGGAGCCATTCTGCGACTAATCGAAAGTGCCCTGGGATATCTGCAGGGCCAAAATTTACAAAAAGGCCAAGCGGATTTGGTCAACAAATTAAAAGGCGACAACACGAAGAAAGCAGTGCATTTTGTCAGGAAGCCTCCAGCTGCACATTCCTTAGTACTGGCGTGTAGGCCTCCTCCGCTTACTCAATACGATTTAAACCGAAGATCGGTAATGGTCATCTTCTCCGATGTACAGCAGTTGGAGGATGTTGTTTCCTCAGAATTAGTACTATTGGAATTCGTTAGTAAGGTCCACTTGAATTCAGTTAGATTGTGGATGCACTCACGGGTAGTCTAGAACTTAATTTGGCAGACGAAAGATGCTTTATATAAGTTGGGTTTCATGCTGAGTTTAGAACCAGGAATGAGTCCTGACCAACATCTGGATATCAAACAAGGGGATCCCCTAAAACAGATCTCCAATGGAACCATGATGGCAAAAAAATCCCAACAAAGTAACATGCATTGCAAATGTCAGCAAAAGAACAACCAGAATTAACTAGATATGGAGGTGGGTCTGGACCAACTGTCCCTTGTAAGTTGGAATACAAGAGGATTTAAACATATCCTTAATAACGAACAAAGTAACATAAGTAAATGTGATAAAGCCCTCTTTCAAGAGACGTGGCTCATCCTGCCTCCAATCTGGGACAATCATGAAATCCACCTAAATCCTGCCTTTAAACCTCCATCAGGCAGACCGATTTCTGGCCTGTTGACAGCTGTGAAAGTGTGCAAAGGTCTGTCATCTAAATTTTGGGCGGCACCAAACAAATATATGTTGTTGGTTAAAGTGTTTTATTTAAATGAAGAGTATGCAATCCTAAACATATAATGGAATCAGGTTGCATTATCGGATGAGGTGTTTTTTTAGAGATTTGAATGCTCTGTTGGACATGGTAGCAGAAGATCAAAATGTCCGGTTCCTGGTGTTAGCTGGGGATCTAAATTTAAACTGCATGGCCAAATTAGACAGCCGCAACAAAGAGAGGCGCTTGAGAATGAATGCCTTGTTTGACGTTAGAGGTCTATATGTGCAGATATGCCGCCTGCCGCGACATGGCACAAGGGCGAGAGCACATCGATAATAGACTATATATATATGTGAATTCTACATTGTGGTCTCCCATCAAGAACTTCTGTGTGATTAAGTCCAAAGTGAGTGATCATAACATCCTCACTGCAGAGTGGCGGGCATCGGTTGTAAATGAGGGTGTCCACATGGAACCCGAACAAGGTTGCTTGGTAGTCAATCCAGGTGGGAACTGTCTCTGATGGTCGGAAGATGACTTGGTGCATTTTAATCGATTGTTAACTCCTGGTGGGACACACAATTACACTCAGTTAGAAAATGTGCGGATAGTATACTGTGATGTAATTCAGGCATTGCAACAGGGAAAATCAAACCTAAAGCCACAATTGCGCCATTTGCACAATTATGACAATGTGGTCAGAGTACGAAAATCATTGTATCACTCTGAATTGAGACAGCTTGCACATTGTCCTCCCTCCACTAGATCAGCGACATCAAAATTGATAAAAGCCAGCAATAGAAACTGGATTAAGGGGTACAGAGCTTCCCTGTATCAGCAAGATGGTGCCAAATTGTAGTGATGACCCCTCAACCCCCGAGATAAGAAGACTAAAATATTCCTTACCTGCTATATGCAGATGATTTGGTGCTCCTCTCACAAATTCCTAATGGTCTTCAACGAATGTTGCAGGGTTTGGGCACTTATGTGCAGCGGAACAACTTAGACATCAATACAACAAAAACACAAATTGTTATCTGTAATAACACGCGTAGTTCCAGAAAATGCAAGTATAAATGGCATCTACAGGACTGCGAACTACTTATTGTCCCTCAATATAAATACTTAGGGGTAACAATTCAACATGAAAAATCTTTGCAGCAGGATGCATTGGAACTTAAAAACAGACTACAGAACTTAATGTATCAAACGAAAATACTAATTAGAAAATTTGGGAAAATTTCTTTGAAACAAATTGTTGTATTTATAAAATGAAGGTTCTTCCCATTATGTTGTATGATGCAGAAGGAATTATACCAAAAAAGCGTGCAGCTTGGGATTTGCTTGAATCAAAGTATTGCAAACAAACATTATGCTTACCGAGCTGCACCCCGATAGCCTTGATACGACATGAATTTGGCCTCTTGTCACTGTACTCGCAGGTGACGTGGAAACAGTGCGCTTTACTTCACAAATGTCTGTTGGGCCTAAAAAGCTCCAGCATTTTAGAAGTGATAGTTCACTATTTGTTGACGTCTAAAAACATATTTCCAATCACTTGGCGTAATCATGTTCTGAACAGTCTGGCTGATGCGGGCGTCACAATTGACCTGCTATTGTCCAACCCAGATCGGGCAAAAAACGAACATCTATCAATTAGATTGGGCTAATAATGCCACAAATTGTTCACAATACAAATATTTTAACATATTTTTGTTTGGCACTAAGAGATATGGAGTCATGGCGGAATATCTGGTGAAATGCCCTTCACCTAATATACGTGCAAAATACCTAAGGTTTAGATTAAACCTATGGAACACGCAGGATGTATTATGTAAAAGGAAATTGCTGTTACTTGAAAAAAACTATTGTTGATATTGTTTGAATATAAAGCAAAAATAAACTTTACAGCATCAAGTAGTGGAGTGCACTGGACTAATGAGGGTTTGAGAGAAGTGCTTTAAGAGGGTGATCACTATACAAACACATATGAGTAGTGACCAAATATGGCAATTCTTATTTGCAAATCCACGTCCAGCTGTACAAATAGCCATTGTGCAATATATAAAAATGATCCTACCTGTCTGTAAAGAATGATAACATTGGGGGTCGCTTTCTCATGTTCAGTTGTTGAGTGTCTAACTATTCTTAGTAGAAAACTTTGGAAAATAGCGTTGGCAGAAGACTATGCCTGTCTCGAAGCAATGGAAAGTGAAATGTTTTTCACTTTTACTGTTTTGTTTTTGTGTTTTAGGATTCATGTATTCATTGTGATATGGTGTCATTTGTGTTTTTTGTAATCTGTGAATGATTTTGTAATAGATGAATGATAAATGGTGAAAAATATTTGAAAAGTTGTCAATTCAACAAAACAAATAATAAAAAAATAAAAAAAAATGATGTGCTTTTTACTCTTGTGTTCTTTGATTATGGAGTTTTAGACAACCCATAGGTATCTTCTTTTCATGTGTGCCACACATCACCCTCAGTGCAGTGACACAGGGAAGCCTTTTCTGGCTGTCCCAAGGTTTAAATACCTTCTCTGGGATAAACTACTGTTTCCCAGAGAATTTAAAGTTAAATTGACTTTACTAGTCTTTTTAAATTCCTAGACCCAGCTAACACTATCTTACAATAGAGTGCTGGAGGGGTTAGCTAGTATGCCCTATGTCTAGAAACTAATGTAGCAGTCAAATGTGTCCCTTTCCTATCAAAATGGCTGGTGGCAGTGGTTTTACAATGACTACCATGATTTTTCCCCGACCACGAACACTGGTAGCTAAAAATCGCACGAGCCATGTTTTTCAAGATGGCATCTGAGCCCCCTTTGTTTAAACAGGTCCCGGTCTTCTTTTTTCGCTATTTCTTTTTGGAAAGGTCCTTCTAGAGTTTGTCTCTGCCCGCCAAACTAGGTTTGGTCCCTTTGTTCCTACGCCTTTGGCGGGCTTCAGGACTGAAGATCGCTTCTGGCGCCCGAGTGTCTGGGGTGGGCAGGAAGTGAGGGAGGTGCCTGAAACTCCCTGTGCTTAGTCTCCTAGGTGACCCAAATGCACTCTGGCGTGATTGGCTGGCTGACTGTCAGGCAAGGACAGCCACCCTGCTGGGTGAGTGGCAGCTAGGCCGGAGTGAATGGGAGAAAACTGTTTAAAAGGCGATTCTCTTGGCCTGAAAGGCAGAGTCGACCACTGGAACGAAAGAATCGAAGATGAGCTGGAAGAGGATGGCTGCTGCAACTCCTGGACCGTTGGTTTGCCCGGTGAAGCCCTGCAGCAGGTCCAAATCACCAAGTTCATCTCGACAGAGAAGCCCTTCAAGGACGACTTCTCCCTTTGAGTTGTAGGACCAATCAACTCGTAAGCCACCTGGACACCATTCTCGGAGCTGGTTGTATTTTCCTCAGAGAGCTGCAGGAAAACAAATAGCCGGGGAGAACAACACCAGTTTGTGCGCTTTAAGACAGCTACCGGAACCGAAGATTTGCCAGTTTGCCAGCTTTGTGACCAGTCCCCGTGCAGTGCGGGAGTCCCCCGACGTCCTCCCTCTTGTCCCCACAACTGAGGCTCAGGAACAGCGAGATCTGCAGGAACTGCCAGGAACAGAAGTCTTCAGCTGCATCTTTTTCTTCAATACAAGGTACTGTGAAAACCTGACAGAGAACCTACCTCTCACTGCGAAAGTGCGTACAACTTTGGCAACTTGCAGGCCTAGTCAGCTTGGGACCCGACATATGAAACTCTCTTCCGTGAACTACTTCTGAGAACCGTGGCAAAGACTTTTCCGTTTAAATACCACAACCGTTTTTACCTATACAAGACACTAGCCCATTGACTTTGTTCTATCTATTGCATTGAATCAACACCTCTGGTGAACTCAAAACTATTTGCACTGTTTAAGAGTAGCTCCATTATTGTTTTATTAACTTATGCCTTTTTGCTCCTACTTCAAATGCTCTGAATGCCATTTTTCTCATACTTCAAAGTAGTTTAAATGTCTCAGAATCTGATAGTGTAAAGTACTGTAGTATATTTCCGTCTGATATTGATTGCCGCCTTCTAGTGAATGTTTTCTAACTGACTGTGTAATAAATTAAGAAGTGTTTTTACCAATAAACCTTGAGTATAACTGTCTATCTGAATACTTCTAATTATAGACCTCTGTTTAACACCTTTACAAGCTCGCATTCCCTCTTGAGATAAGCATGGCTGCACAGCTCGCTACCAAAAACTGTGTGGTACAGGCTTATACCAAAGGTTGGTTTTGCTTACACCTGTAGTCCTAGTTGTGTGTAGTGGTCCCAGAGGGTATTGCATACAAACTTTGCCTAACAATAGAGATTCAAAAAAGCTATGGAATTCTCCATCTATTGCCTCAGTGCTTGTAAGTATAAATCCAGAGGATCCCTTAATCCCAGTGATATGTTGCACTCCCTTCTAGGATCTTAACGCATTAGCAAGGAGTCGGCCCGGTTTATCGGCCTCGACGTACGGTCGCGCCTGAGTGGGGAAATGCAGAAAGCTAACCTCCCTGTCCGCTAATTTTCAAGAGGTTGCCCTTAATGAGACCAGTTAGAGCACGGTCTTGTGTACTGCCATATTCGATCTCGAGCTTCTTGAGGTCTGATTCAACCCTGTTCAGCTCCCGTCTAGTCTCCTTCAGAGTCCCTGAGGGAATAGAAATCACCTCCCCTCTAACCCAGACTTTAAAGGCTTTCATTTCTACGATGAAACATGACTACCCCATTGTGAAGTGTCTCTACAAATACCAGATCCGATAGGTGTTAGGCAGAATCCTATGCAGTTCCCTTGGGGACCACGGCAAGAAGATTAAGACTACAGGAGTAAGCAGTAAACCCAATTGGTAGCAGTCTGCACCACCCAGATTTACCTGGTAGCTGTGGCTGAGCAGTCAGACCTCTCTCAAGAAGAGTAGGGCAGTATATAGAGTATACACAACAAAACAGAGTAGAGCAAACAAACACTGACCAGAGCTTTGTATCAAAAGTATATAATTATTTAAAACATACTTTAGGCAATACACTAGCACTCTAAATCAAGAGCAAGTTAAAACACAGTCAGGTAAAGTATAAACACCTCCCTTGGTAACTATTATACAAGTCAGAGTTAAAACACCACTATTGGTTAAAACAGATGTGAGTGCGTAACCTAGATGGCACTCCAATAGTTAAGTTAAAGGGAGAGAAAAAGGCAGGGCATAAAAATAAAACAGTTCCCAATGCTTTTAGAAGTTCAGAGCAAGGGAGTAAAGGCAGTATGCACTGTAGAGCCAAAGTTCATAGGCCAGGCCCACTTTAAATGGAGCAAAGCGAAATGTGCCCAAGATCACACAGTTTAAAATGCACTAACAGTCTTTGCAGAATGTTAAAAAGAGGTTGGGGTGATTCAAGAAGTAAAGTTAGGTCTGGGGCCAACCCAGTTGGAAAGCCAAGGATTTAAGGGTCACCTTTAGCAATCCGTGGAAAGGGAGGCCAGGCAGAACACAGTACCTTAAAGAGAAAGGAAGCTCAAGCGGTGGCAGTGGTTCTTGGCAGTGGTTGTAGTTTGTTGTTTCGACCAGGGGAAGAGAGGATCTCGTCGAGGAGAAAACTTGGAGTCGTTGCACTGCCCAGAGATGAAAGCAGCCGCGGAGTTCGTCGGTTAAAAGGTGCGTTCCTTTTATTCGCGGTCAAAGTGGTGAAGCTTGGCTATCCGGCCACCGGGGTGCTTGGCACGGGCGATTCGACCAAGAGACGTCTTTGTAGGCGAAAGGGGCAAACTGGTTGATCCCACCGGCTCAGAGGAAGAAGACTCGTCCAGCAGAAGATCTTCTCTTGTCGTTGGGAAAGTGGCGAGTTCGTTGCAGCAGGGCTCCACCGGTGGTGTCGACATTGCAGATGGCTCTGCTTCTTCCGTCCTGTGGTGACTTCTGAAGTTCCAGTCCCAAAGGCCCTGCTTTTATGCAGAAAAATCCCCATTCAACAGCCTAGCTGTCACTCACACATTCTAAGTGGTGAGCCGGGCGGCTCACCACCGGGCCAATCAGAATAGAGTGCGACTTGGGTTGCTAAGGCAACGCAGTCCAGGGTGCCAATTCCCCTCCCCACACATCCTGTGGAATCCAGACAGAGTGGCACCATTTGGAGGGCTTCTGTGGAGAAGCCCGCCAAAAAGTGGAACAAAGGACTCGACCTTGGTTAGAGTTACAGAGACGGACACGAATGCCATTTTGGAAAAGAGTTCTGGCAAAAAGACCCAACCGTTTATTTAATATTAAAGAAATAAACCAGCGGTATCTTTACCAGTGCACCAAAAAGTGGTGCGTTTAAAATCAATGGGAAAATCCCATAGGAAATATTCAGTTGGAATATTTTGCGTGGTAACCACTGCCACCAGCCAGAAACTCGACCAGGGAGGGGACTGGACAGTGCCCCCTTGAAAACAGACCCAGGGGCAATCGAATTAACCCCTTCCAGTACTTCCACAATATTATTGGTTTGTACTGGTTCTGTTCACAATTTTGGACCAGTAAAGTGACTTTACATGCCCTGGGAGACAGTAGTCAGTCCCAGGGTATGGAGTCTATGTTTGGGGGTCACTATGACATCCCTGTGTTACTGCACTGAGCGTGCTGTGTAACACACCTAAAAAATAGATGATACCCTATGGAGTAAAAGACCCCATAGCACATAAGCACACAAAGAGTCAAAGACATACCTCAAATCATGCCTAAGAGTGGGAGGAAAAGAGTCTCACTCTTAGCAGGAGAAAAAAAAAACAAATATCCAGCAAAGCTGCTGGGGTACTCACTAGGTTTGGGAAATTAGCCTTATAAGAGAATTCTCCCTAACAATAGGCATACAGGTGGCATGAGCCATGGGGGGGGGGGCAAAGGGTGACGAGCCTGTCCCATTGTATCGACACAGTGATGGGGTAGTGGTCAGAGATAGTTTGAGGAAGAATCTTGCATTCTTTGACCTGTGTCATCAGTTTGGCCGTGATCAGCCAGTAGTCGATCCTGGAATGGGCGTTGTGGACAGAGGAGTAGAATGTGTATTCCTGGACTCCAGGGTGGCGGTCTCTCTACACATCCACTAAATCTAGATGTTGTGTTATATTCAGAACAGTGCGACCTGCATTCATTATGGACCTAGACTGATCAACTGCACAATCTAGAATTAAGTTAAAATCGCCACCCCATATAATACGCGTGTGGGCCTCATCTAATAGGATATTCAACACCTGTCCATAGAACTCAGGGTCAACAACATTGAGGCCATATGTGTTAACCAAGACTGTGGCGACTCCAGCTAATCTACCCCACAGAATTACATATCTCCCTTGTGGAGCGATGCAGCGTTTGGTTTCTTGGAAAGGGATAGAGCGGTTTATCAATGGCATAACTCCTCGGGATTGTGATGAATAGTTAGTATAACCTCGTTGTGATCCCCATGTGGCAGCAAACCCTTCATTGTGTGTCCCTTGGACATGTCTGATGTAGCATCACCACCCTTGGGGCCAGACGGTTAATGTACGCCGCAACCTTGCGTGATTTAGAGCACGGATATTAAATGAAAGGCTATTATCTATTGTGCCACTGCCGAGTCAAATTATGGCCCAAGCCTGCACGGGCCAAGCAAAGCGTAGGGCAGCACTGTGTTATCGAGGCGCAGCCTGCACTGATTTTCATCAACAAAATAAAAACAGAACTTGTAGAGCATCGATACTTCCCTTGTGTGTCATCAAACCCAAACTTGACACTATTCCACCTCCGATATCATCAACCCCACTTCAACAATTAGAACCTGTAAAACCTCAAACATTCTTGGACACCCCCTTGGGGGGCACTGTGAGTAGGGAGCGGTACTTTATCGATGGCCGCCCTGTTGTAGCCAGCCTGTATTCGCAAGATTTGATGTACCCATATTAAGTGCAAGTGGGTTGACACAGCATATTATTTATGCAATATTTAGTCATTAACCATGTTATCGGGCTCGGAAACACAGGGCCATCTGGAGCAGAATGTGTGGCAGTCCTGGCAGTGGTGGGAGTCCTGCGGCATCAGCACCATGCCATTAAGGAATAAGAAACATATGTATTGGCGAATCCAGGGAATATGCCCCCTCCTCAAGAGGGAGCTAACATCCTTTTGGACTGGGAAGATGAGCCCGTCAGCTTAACACCCCTCTTTAAGGGTACATGGCAAGCTGGATCCCACTGGGGTGAACCTCTAGCCCCCTTGAAAGCCACACCGTCTGCCCTCCCAGAGGACATGATATCCCTAGAAAGGGATATTATTTATCCTTCCTATACCCATGACTCAAATACTACCTTTGTTGGCCAAATGGGGGTTACAATGACTGATAATCGGAAACTTCCTGTACAAATGATTGGTGTGTTTTCTGAACTTCTGTGGGACAATATCGGCGAGGATGTAACGAATTGTGGGGAGTCCACCCCCCTTACAGAGGGAAAAAAAAGAGTCCATCATTAGAGGAAAGGGACACATCTGCAGGGCGTCAGAAACACACAACCTTCCCCCTGGGAGGTGTGGCAGCAGGAGGAAGGGGCACGCTGTGCGTGGTGGGCATGACAAATGCCATGGAATGCTGCGAGCAGCGTTGGACGTGGCGCCGGCAATGCCCAGCCAAGGACACCAAGCACAAAGCCAAGACCACGTGACGGGGACCGCAGAGTACAGGGGAGCCTGCGAAAGGCAGAAACCACTCCTGAAGAGAAGGAGGCACCAAAGAACCAGCGACACCACCACTGACCTTCCCTAGACTGCCAAAGAACACTGAACAACAAGGTGCACTGTGTGAGAGGTGCCAGCAATGTGAGGCGAACAACTTTGTGAAGATTTTTCAAAAGATTCCATTTTATTAACTAAAAAGATTGGATAAAGGCCTCACTGTCCCTAACCTGATGAGGATTTCCCTGCCCAAAATAAACTAAAGGAAATAAAAGGTTTATAGCTCTCACACTTGTACATACAATAATATACCTCATCTTCTTTCCTGGTCTCGACGGTGTCGAGACTGTTTTCTTGGCTCTTTCGGATATATTGAGTCAGGTTCAAGTTGGTGAGCTGGCTCTGCAGGATTCAACAAAACAATACTGTGCAATAAACAGCAATGGCTTGTGGCTTGTAGAAGCTTGGAACAGGAAGGAGATGTTGCGTTGGTGTAACTCAAAGGCTCTATGGTAACAAAATGAGAGGAAAGTGGCGATTTAGCATCCGTCGCAAACTGGATCCAACAAAGAACTGCGGTTCAATAATCAGCAATGGCTCCTGGCTCGATGAAGGTTGGATCATGCAGTAAGGTTTGGGTCAGCGTAGCTCGAAAGGGCTAGAAGTGGCTAAAAGTTAAATGTGTCAAAGGTAGCTCCCTTGGGTATAGCTCAAATGTGCTCAAAGCACTCCCACCACCTCGAAAATGCAGCAAGCCAAAGGCACTACCCTTTGGTCCTTGGGGTGCTGTGGGACCCTTAATTGAGTTCCCATAGTAAAGGTGTATCGGTCTTCTGACCTCACAAGTCAGGGCAGAACAGGTTGCTTAAGACACTTGCACCACTTCAGCTGTAGGAGTCATGGGTTCCATTGTCGGGGGCAGTCAGGCGTTCCCATAGCAGATCACTTCAAATATTTCCCTGAAGTGGTTATGGAGAGGGTCTGCACCCTCCTTGGATATCTTTGTCATCACCCAATGGATGGGAACCAAAGACAGCCTTCACCCTAAGAAGTCTCCAGTGAAATCTTCAAGACGTTTCCAAAATGATTCATTCAAAAGGGGGATGTCACCCAGGGATGTCATTTCACCAAAATGCCATGGGTAGTGGAAGTGACATCGCACGCCCCTTGACCCCCTGATCACCCCACAGGAAGTGATGGCAAATGACCTTCAGATTTTTCAGATGCGTCTAGAACCCGTCTTTCCAGGCGCTCTCATTTCAGCCAGATATAAGAACCGAGGCACAGAGGGAGGAGTGATTCTTCCACGATCACACATTTGGGGAATGTCATTTTCCAGATTCGATGTGGGGTCTATATGTAAAACATACATAATGCAGTACTTGTAACGGGGTAACCAAAATCTCTAACGCAGGCTACGCCTAGTGTATGAAACATCTATAGATCAATGTACACAGAAGTAGTAGTATTCCGTGGTGTTGCTATGCTCAACTAGCCAAAAAGGCACTGACTTGGGGAGGCAAGCGCTGCTGTTTACCCAGAAGCAAAATGCTGCACGAGCAAGGCCTGAAAATTAAATAATTGACCAGGATCTAGTATCAACAAAATTCCCTGGTTATAAATGTATCTATCAGTCAGCAACCACTACGATAGAAGAAACCTATTAGACTGGTCTGCATGCACACAAGGGAGTGCACCTGATGATGTCATCTTTGCTGGAGTATAATACCTGGGAGAGGTTATTTTAATATACCCAAGACCCCCCACCCCAATAGTTTTTATTATCTAAGTGTAATACTGGGTGCCACATGACTTAAAAAGACCCCACCATTTAGTGTAATATTGCTGCACACAAATCCTTGGCACCACACAGTTATTTTAAATTGAAAATACCCACAAGTTGCTTCACACCTGGGGACTCACTGGCAGACTTCCAGGCACACACGTGTGCGCAATGTCCATGATGATTATGCCACTGCTGGGGCATGCACTACTGCAAGTGAAAAAAGTAGATATGTTTTTTAATCAAAGTTTAAATGTTTCACGTAGCGTAGAAAGAAGGGGGCCGTGCCTGGTCCACAAATATACCAGCCACCACTGGTGAGTTTTTTTGGAGGTTGTAAATATTTGCCACAAGTATGTGATTGCGACTGAGCATAGTGAGGGAGCTCAAACTAACAAAAATGGGTTTGGGTCGGGTCAGGGGGGATTCTTCTCCCTCCCCATAGAAAATGTTTTCAATAATAGGTTAAAATGGTGCATTACACAGCACACTTTCTGTAAAAATGTGGGTAAAAGGCCAACAATCTGTTTTGTAGGGTAAATCATGAAAAAAGAACAATAGACGCCAGTCACCAAATATTCACAAGCATTTCCCAATGCATTATCATGCCGGTCCCTGCAATATAGGCCAGTATAGACAAAATGTTCATGCTGGCTGTGCCCATACATTTCCATGCAGGCTCCACCAACATATGCTAGTATTCCCATACAAGACCATACTCGTGTTTGCTTTAAGATGTTTTTTTTAAAGTACCATTACTAGCACTGGGCACAAAACTGGCTCTGCCAATATATGCCAGTACTCCTATGTTAGAACATACTCCTGTTGGTTTGGCCATTAAAAGTGACATGTCACAATATGAAAACCTGACCACAATGGCTGCTTTGTAAGCCAGTCGAGACCCATGAGAACATTTATCATGTTTGATTCATCATAGATGCTCAGTTAATAAAAGGTTGTGCTACAGTAAAAAATATACATGCTGCTACACCAAAACATCAGTCTAGTGAGGTAACATTACTCATCATGTTTGCTTTTTTGAAGACCCTAAGTAATAAATGTCATGCCACAGTAGGCAATTGGCTAGACTGAAGTGCCAGTCTAGCCAGGTAATGACACATGAACTTGGCTCTGGCCGAAAATACCAGTAAAACATTCAAAGTCAATCAAGGATGTGGCAAAAATGCTCTAGTGATCCCCAGTCTCCCAGGGCCTTACACACACACATGCATTCCCTTTCACCCACCAGTCACTCACTCATACATCCCCTCTCGCATTCACTCACACTGGTTTCACCACACAGGCACACACCCAAACCTTCCCAGAACATTCAAACACACACTAACACATTCATACGCATTCACCCACCGGTCACTCACACCTTCTGTTACAACCACTCATTGATTTCTCTACACAGGCACACACCACCCACCCAGAACATTCAAAAACGGACATCGCATCACTCCTCATTCCCCCACCATTCACATACATACATCTGACACACATTTCAGACATGCAAAATACACATTGTTTTAAAAGCATTCTTAGCTCTTTCTTGCAGCTTTGGTCTGTTCTTCGAGGCCACCCTCGGCTCCTCCTTGCTGCTCACAAACAAGATCCAGGAAGCTGCAAGAGATTCCTGGTTCCTGTATGTGAGCTGCAAGGAAGCTGAGGGAGAAGTCGACTCCAACGGCAGCCCCTACTGAGTACCACACGGCACGCCCTTTACCCTGATCGGTGAGGACTGGCCCGAGGAGGAAGGCCCCACTGCACCAGGAGCTTCTGTTTTTTTGGAAATTTAAAAATGTGGGGTGGCAAAGGAGTCCCCAGGGGTCAGAGTTGCGAACCCCCTCACCCTCCCAAATTACATCCCTGATGTCACCCCGTTATATGGTCACTTCATCACAGTGGACTGGCCCATTCCAAGCCTTCTATGTGGTGCCAGTCCTTGCTGTTGTAACAAGGATTATTCCTTGTGATGAGAGCTCCCAGGCCTGCCTTGTCTGCAGGAATTTAGGTGGTCACAGGAAGGAAGTGAAGGTCTGCCATAGCCAAGATGGCTGGCCCCTTCCACATTGTGGAGGTCCTCTCCCACCTACATGGTCCTTCCTTCAATCTCCTATCTGCCTCTGATCAAAATGACTCCAGTAATCTCCCTGATGTGACTTCCCCATTGTGTTGCAGAGACCACTTTAAGGCTCCCAGCTCTCGCTCCACCCCTAAAGTATGACCTGTTCTCCTGGGAGAGGCATCAAAATATCACAGCAGACAAAGGACATCCTGGCCAATGTACACCATATGTTGTGGGTGAAACCTTGAGGCCAGACAGAATACATAAATGGCCCTGCAGCTGCTGGCCCAGTGGAAACCAAATGTAAATAAGACATCAGATTGTGGTTTGGCAATTTTAACTAGATCTCATCTGTCACTATATCAAACCAGATATAATTTTATACTTATTTTTAAACAACGCTCTGCCACTAGACCATTTTTCAGTTGAAGGTATTTTGAACATGGTGCCAGTGTTTTAAATCCAGCCCATAGATGTTCAAGTGACTGTTTTTATGGAGGCATCTGCTACTCTGTAGTTACCATGTTTCCAAATCACATTTCAGCTGCTGGTATGACAGCAGACCGGGAAAATTACACACACATTTGCTATACTTTTCATCATGGAGCATTTTAAAAGTGAGGAGGCCTGTTTAGCAAAGCACACTTTTCAGAGGTAAACCCACAATCATTTTGTGTATAAAAATTCCAAAAGGTTTGGGATTGAATTTCTAAATGAAAATAATTCTTAAACATTATGAGCATCAGGTGTGTGTGTGTGGGGTGTGTGTACAGCACACACACACCCACCACTCAGGGATAACAACTGGGAGATAAGCCATTTCAGACAAAATCTTGTTAAAAATAAATCGCGTTCGAATACCCTCCATGCAGCAGTTGATGGATGAAGTTTGATACATAACACCAGAAAGGACAAGGCAGCTGTGCTATTGTGAAGGATGGCTGCAAATGGAATAGGAGACTGTTTGTGCCCTGTAAACACTGTGACGAATCAAGGGATTCAATCACTTTCCCCAAGGGGGGAGCTCCTTCCTGAGAGGCTAGCGATGTGAGTCTGCTATGCAGCATTACCGTTAGGGGTGGCGGCAAGCGTGACCTCATAGGGTGAGACACCCCTCATGGGGACAAGTATTCACTTTTTATTGTACTCAAATGCCCAATCCAGTTCTAGCAAATGACGCACCAAAAATCCTGTTGTATGTATTATTGTAAGGTAATTACTCAAGAAAAAGATCATTGTGGTACTGTGAAAAGTAAGATAACGGGAGCAATGAAGAATGGCTAACAAATACTGTGACGAGGAAACCACACAGAGTGATAAATAACACAAGTCCAACACAGAGAAAGGACTATGTTGAGAGGCTGGGGAAGCCTTTCTTTATCATGTTATAATAAACCTTGTTGGATGACATATACTGGAAAACCTGCTATCTACAGGCTGCCTAGGTTTTTCGCAATTCGAGGGAGTTTCTTTGATTGTCTAACAATCTCTCTGTTTCTACTGTTGTAGCTAAGCTGCTCTGAAATACAGTTCATTGATTTCAGTTGCTCTGAAAGGGTTCCATAAAGGCACCTACCTAAATTTCATACATTCTTGGTGGACATTTCTGTTGGTCGGTTGTAAACGGTTTCCAAAGGATCTTGTTAAGGATAATGATTTGTTATCTATATAGTACTTTAGCCAAAGTTCTTTACATAGAACATGTACATACAATTATCACCAAACTGTAGTTGGTACTCATTTATTGACCTCTGAAGGATGAAAGGCTGACTATGCCTTGCTGGGATTCGAACTGTAGATCAAACATAGATCCCATCAGCGAGCGCTCAGCCTGCTGAGCAATATTACCAGCTATAGCATAGCTTGTTGCAACATATTCGGTTTTGACATTGGGCCAAGACAAGAAAACAAGAGGAATCTACTTATTTAATATTACAAACTGAAACACGCATGCACATCCTTATGGAACACTATATAACAAACCGAATAAACATGTTTTTGCCTTTGGCATCCTATGGTGCACTTTATACAAAAATTCACGTGGCTGCTTAATTAAGACAGCAAGCAATAAACCTTGATTAAAGCAGGAACAAAACTAAAAGTGTTCACAAAGTATACATGGGTCAAATGTTATGCCTTCAATAAAATACTTTTGGAAGTGTTGGGAAGGGGGCAACCCCCTCCCCCCCATGCCTCCAGGTGCTTTAAAGTAAGCCGAGATGCATTCGAGGGACTGTGATGACCCAGGGGGAAGGGGGGACAGTGAGAGGGATGCCTTCCCATCCAGCAGGTTCTCATGTTAATATAACCAATTACAGTTGAACAACATGGTGGGTCCCAAGGCGCGGGTGGCATTGCTATTTTGCGTAGATATTAGTAATCCAAGGTAGATGCAGCATTACATGCTCTTGGGCCCAATCCGCGAGGTCACAGAAATCTCCAGTCATGTCCGAGCTCCCATGAGGACCCCGATGTGATCTCTGCAGCCCCCGTACCTGCGGAGGCTTCCTGACCGCGCCCACCTACAATGACCGGCCCTTAAAAACACGTTTCGAGTGGTTTAGCAGGAGCCATTTTAAGAAAAGTCCTCTCTGATCTTTGAAACGGTGCACGGCTCCGAGGAGAGCGCAGGCCAGTGTTGGAACTCTGTGACGAAGGAGTTCAGGGGAGCACGCACATGTGAGTAGATTCCTGTAAGAGATAACAACTAAGGGACAGATGCATGGGGAAGTGTGAAAGGTGTGAGTACGAGTCAGGTCATTGATGTGGCATGAATGAGGTTAGGGTTATTTGTTGACAAAATCCGTATTATTGGTTGAGTGGTTGGGTAAAAGTATTGTACGGTAAGGTATTATAAGGTAAGGCAGGGATCCCCTCCTCGGAAGGAGAAGGATGGTGTTACCACAGGGCAGTACAGTATTTAAAGGAGGTTTATGGAAATAAAAGGTAGTGGTCTCGTAGAAGTAGTAAGGCTGGAACAGGTAGTGGTTGTTAGTTTTAGCCTGTTATTTTAATGTATGGTGGTTGTGTTTCTTGGGTGAAGAGCCGGCCCTATAAAGGCCGGTAGGTGTGTCCGTCGCGGTGTGTTGTGGTGCTGCCCAATTTTCTGAAACGGTGTGTGTGTGTGTGTGTGTGTGTATGGAAGGGTGAGAGAGATGGGTGGGGGTTGATTTTCTTTGTTTTCATTTTTGTTGTTACAAGCGAGCAGAGGCGCGTTTTGAAGGATTTTTGCGGGGTCAGTAAGAGATGGAACTGACTAGCATGGGGGGCGGAAAACCAATAGAGCACATGTACAAGGCTCTGCCACTGTATTGTGACTGGGTGGAGAAATATCATAAGCAGTGGATCGCGGAGACAGGAGGAGGAGATGTCCCGCCCATGTAAGAGTATTTTGGAACACTTGTACATTTCTAGTAGCAAACTAGCAAACCACTGTCGAGAGAGGCGGAGGAGGGCATTGGAAAAACAATACAGGCCCTACTGGACCACGGATTTATCATGCCATGTACGTCCCCGTGCCACATGGCACTATATCCTGTTACAAAATCAACGGGGGGCATTTGGAGAATGATCCAGGACTTGCGCCTCCCAAATGATGTGGTGTAGAAAGAGTTTCCGGTAGTCCCCAAACTTGCAACAATTTTATGTAGCATCCCCAAAGAAGCCACATTTTTTACTGTAGTGGATTTAAACATTTTATTTTTCTCAATTCCACTCTATCCGGAGTCGAAGTACCTCACCGCATTCCGCAGGGCCAGATGCGGTTTGAACACACTAGATTACCCAGGGGCATGTGGACAAGCTGCTAGTGTGTAGTGACAGTGGACAGCTCTGCTGAAGGGACTCCATTGCACCCCTACAATTGTTGGCCTTTAAGGGGTACAAGGTCGATGAGGCCAAATTACAATATTGTCAGCAGGAAGTGATCTATTTGGGGCAGTTCATATCAGCGAATGGGAAGAGGATACTACCCGACAGGGCAGCGTCTGTACGTGCAAAACCCCAGACCCGCCTCAGTTAAGGAGATGCAGAAGTTTCTGGGCCTATGTAATTACGAAACATCCCATTCCACATGCTGTAACCCCTCTTCTTAAATATGTTAACCACAATGACTTCTACAGTGCTGTTGCTTCTTGCCTAGGTTTGTGCTATACAAACCCCAACTACAAATTGAACCACTTGGCGATAATCCACCACTGCCACAACCAATCTCTGCTGTATTTTCATTTATGATATTTGTAGAGTGCACTATGGCCAGAAGGCATCAAGATGCTGAGAGGCAAAAACCAGTAAGTCTGCCCTAAGTCAACTAGAAAAAATGCATCAACGCTTTAGGAAACTGGGAGTGATCAACAATCTCCTGCAACACCGGGGGCAGAGGCAGCTTGTTCCATAGAGTAGGGGCCAGAACTGAAAAATAATGCCCACCCAAACACACTTTGTGATACAGTGGCATTCGTATAAGATTTTGCGAGGTCGAGCGTAAACACCTTGTAGGTTGGTAAAAAATCAGCTTGTCTCAGGTTTCTTACTTTAAGACAGTGTCCTGCTGGAAATTCCACTTTATCATTTGCAAACAGCAGTGTGTGTGTTCGCCTGCTAATACATGGGGTTTTATTTGTCTCCTGAACTCCTTTAAAGACAATTTAAGTTGTGATTATTGTTCATCACAGTACACTGCACGACCCTTCCTCTGTCTTACCACAATTCTGCAGGTCATGCTCTGAAGGCGCCTCTTTCACTAATCACCATTCATTCCCTCTACCCCCTCTTTGCCTCATTTCTCATAGAATATGTTTGCAAAACATATACCAAAGCCGAAACTAATGACTTCGCCAAGGATTATTTCGTTTTGATAAAGCACTTCTTAAAGTGGCCCAATCCCGATTTTTGTGGACTGAGGCACAGAGCGAAGGTGACTTGCCCAGTTTTGCACAATTTTGGTAATGTGGTGAAACCAGCCTTTAGTGTTTCCAAACTATAAACGTGCAGTTACACCAGTTTAGCACAAATAGGTATTGTCGTTTTAGATCAATTTACCAAGCCTCCCACGCCACAAATAAAATTGTGGATTGGTGGAAATGATTGACATACATTTTATATTTTATCTGGGGACATGCTACAACATATCTTTTATCGATTTGTGTTGTCTTTTGTTGACCCATCCTCCAGGGAATCTCCCCACCCACCAAACGTTGTAGTTGACCGTTTGTTTTCCTGTGAAACTCATAAGTGAACCCGGCAATGTATAATATTATTTAAACCGTTTAAGCAAACTATCCATGGCTCACTTTTGCAGGAGAAATTACAACAATGGGGAATACATACCTTTACAAGGGAATGCAGTTTATAATAGGTGGATTAAAACATTACTAATGCACACTTTATTCTATAAAGTGGAATGTCACGTACAAGGAAGGACACATGCTGTGAAGATTTGAGAAGTTGCCAAATTGACTGAAATAGAAGTGATGAACTGTTAAAAGAAGAGGCTTGTGAAAGGCGGCCGCTCTCGGGTTACCTGGCGAATAGAGCTAGGAGGCACTTGCAGCCTCGCTCCACGGAATTGTGCTCTTCAGTCTAATGTTCAAGAGTTGACCATGGCCCTGTACAAGCGTTGAAGGGAGAAAAGCAAGTGAATGGAGGGCAGTAAGGAGCACGTACGAGCAGCTCCAGTCACCCTGTCCGATTTGGCGCTCGAACACCAAAACAAAAGGACATGCTCCGAGCGTGTGCACTGCTTGCCAGGCTTGTTTACAGCGCCAGGCCCAGCGAGCCATAATGCGCCTCTTTCACAAGCCTCTTCCAAATCCTTTAACCCAATCCTCCTCACGACGGCCCTGCCTCCGCTAACCAATTGCCCAACATTTTTAATTGAGTGAAAATCATAAATCTGGTGTGAAACGGGCGGCAGTTCTTTCTGCCAGAGAGGGTTTAATTTCTTTATTGGCGTGTTTGTGCCTTCTTAAGACACGAGGTGGCACTGCTTGACAGTTTGGAATTGATTTGTGACAATTCTGTTATAGACTTTGGTACGTTTCTTTTAAACCTACTTTGGTGTAACCCATGTTTTTTTTATTTGTTGCCTGATATGCAGTAGAATTCACCTTCGACCGAGACAAATTTTAATGTATCACCATGTATGTTTGATATCTTGAAGTTGCGAGTTAAAAGCAATGAACGAGACCACCAGGTGCCGCGGAGCATGCCAGTCGTGTAAGGCTCGCGCTCCACCTGCCCCGCAGGGCCTAGCGCGCCGTTCCAATCCCCGCGCGCGATTATTCATTGAAGCCTGAGTGGACCTGCGCCCTGGGCGGACAGCTCCACCGAGGCCGCTGACTAGTGGACCAAGCCCAGCGCAGCCCTGGGCCAGGGTGCCAGGGGAAGTTTCCCAGAGGGACGCCAACGGCTGCCTGCGCCTGGGCCTCTGGGCGCGGTACACTTAGCTACGACATCGCCTCCCCAGGGACCGGGGTGAGGCCTGAAGTGTTGGGGACCCTCCCACACCCACAAAACACGCCTGGAGGCCCAGCGTGGGTGGCGACGCTCCCGTGCCCACAGCCCCGGGCGAGCGGCGTGGTGAGCCAAGCCTCACCGAAACGAAGATCCGCGGGAGCCCGGCAGCGGACAGACGCACCATCCGAACCCCCCACTCATAGGCTGCACACAGGAGCAGGCGAGTGGAGGCCAACACCACCGACGACCACAAGAGCAGCCCACCTGAGCGGAGTGGGAGCCCCCCATCTTGCACCCCAAGCTGAGCGGCCACTACCGGAGATCCACGGGGACGCCAGCGCCTTGGTCCATTGCGCGCTCGGGACCCCGGAGACGTCCTGCATTGCCGCGCTATCGCCTCCCCCTCAGAACACTTCGGGGGATCGAGCGCTGGGGCCTCCGCCCTGGCGCACACGACACAGCCTAGGCCCCTCGCCCACACTCAACAAGCTGGGGCCCACGAGCAGAGGAGGGCACCCAGTAGGACCTGAAGAGCCCCCCATTCGACCACTGGGGGAGCCCCTCAGCCCACCCCCGAGCGAGGAGGCCTGCAGGGCCATCTGTACGTGGTGGCGCTGGTGAGAGGAGGAACCTGGGCCTAGAGCGTCGGCCTGCCCCAAGGACAGCGCGGAAAGGAGGTGAGGAGACAGAGGGGGGAAGTGGATAATTGAGGAAGCAGTGTTGGGGTGCCGCTCCCCCAACCTCCCGTGGCCCCCACCTGGGTTACAACCCTTTCTCCAGCTCCCCCCCAAAAAAGGGACAAGGTGGCTTTCACCCCACCAGCGGCACCACATCTCCCCCTGCTTATACAGCAGAGGCCTACAATACCAAGCAGGTCACAGCCTCAATCCTTGGAAGCCCCACAGGCCCCCGGCACAATATCGAGGCCTACAGCCAGATACTCGGCACCCCGACAACGTAGAGGGACTGGGGCCGCCCCGCCGAACTTTGGGATTCCCACGGGTCCGCCCTGTTGGAGGCACCACACCAAGAGGCACCAAAAGAGCAACATCCTGGAGCGGCCTCCAGCCACCGGGGCAATCGTTTCCTTCCAACGCTTTCGCCGCTCACAAACCGCTCCGAGCGAGGCCCACGGAGCCACCATGCCCTCAGGCAGCGACCCCCCCCCCCCCAGCAGCGCTAACGAAGGATGACCTCAAGGACATCCTTCAGGAAATGAAAGCTATTCTCACCGACATACAAGCCTCTATAGTGGACCTCAGAGGAAGAGTGGACACCTTGGAGGAAAAAATTGAAGGAATGGAAAATAACCACCTCCAGACAGACCTGTTGGCCATGAAATACGAGGCAAGGCTAACAGACCTTAAAATGAGAGAGGAGGACATAACTTTGAAGATGGATGACCTGTAAAATAGGGAGCGCCGAAATAACCTGCACATAACGGGCATGACCCAGCAAAGAGGGGAGCCGGCGTCCAATGTGGGGAGGAAGGTTCAAGGTCGGATCAACCAACTCTTTACATTAGAAGGGGGCAAGAAAGTCCAGCTTGAAAGAGCACATCGAGGTGAAGGGGGCGGAGGAGGGGGCCCAAGGTCCATTGTGGTGCATTTCCTCCGGAATAGAGAGAAAATGGAGGTCGTGGAGAAGGCAAAAAGGCTTGAGAGCTTCATCTTTGAAGGCGACACAATTAGGATCTACCAAGACCTGTCCACCCTCACGCTCACCCGCAAAAGGGAGTGTCGCCCGCTCACCCAGTGGCTCACCAGCCAGGACATAAGATACAGATGATTGTTCCCATTTGCCCTCTCCTTCGAGCGAACTGGAGTAGATTACAGGGTGAATAGCGGCAAAGAAGCCACGCAAGTTCTCCAAATGCTCAAGGGCGACGCTCCGGAGGAGGGAAACGAAGAAGGTACACAAGCATGGCCAGAACCCAGGAGACAACCTGAGGGCCCCTGGTCCACAAAAAAGAAGACAAAGGGCAGAATAAAAATCAGGAAACCAAACACCCCCACGTCGGAGGCTGGGGAGAACTAGGCGAATAAAGACTTACCATTAGGGAATGCAATGACACCAGTTTGGCGATCCCGGCCGGGGACACAGAGTTCACTGAGAGACCTGCGGTGTACGGATACACGCTCATCCTGGTGGCTTGCCAGTTGACAGGCATCCTGAACGGGGAAGGGAGGGGGCAGGGGGACGAGAGGGGGATTGGGATAGAGGTTCTCGGGCTCAGACCCAATCCAGCGCCAAAAGGGAACAGGGCAACTTCCACAGGACCGGGGAAAAGATGAACACAAGGACCGATGACAGACAATGAGAGGAAGGGCCGGGCCAAGACCCTTAGAATAGGCTCCCTCAACATTAAGGGGCTTAACTCCCCAACAAGGCGCTCTTTTGGGGAAGGAAATGAAAAATGCAAGAGTTGATATCCTCTTTGTGCAAGAAACTAGAACAGTCAAGGGGGAGGAGAGGGCAACCCCGGGATCCCATGTAGGTCAGACCTTCTGGGCATCCGGCTACACTAAGAGAGGGGGTGGCGGAATCATACTGCACAGGAACCATAAACTGGCCGAGGTAACCCGATGGGGAAGGGAGGACGGGAGAGCCATGGTAGTATCAGGCAATTTACATAACTCCAGAATTACCTTGCAAAGGTGTTGACCTAGTGGAATGCTCCTCCTCCTCAAGGGGTGATTTTAATATGTGGGCGGATCGGGAGTTGGACCATAGTGGTAAGGCCATCCCACCAGGCAGTAGTGGGGAACGACCATGTGGAGGGCTTCGGGACCTAATGTGGGAGCAGGGACTGGTGGACATATGGAAGGAGCTCCACCCAATGGGGAGGGGATACACCTTCTTCTCCACAGTCCATGGTACGAGGACTAGAATAGACTATTTACGGGGCACCAGTACATAAGCAGAATAGAGACCTCAGAGATCCGCCTAGTCAGTTGGACGGACCATGACCTGGTCTGACATTAGCATATCGGGCCTAAAACCCAGGGAATCCCTATGGAGATGTAACGACTTCCTTCTTAGGGATGCAGTCTTTAAAGAGGGGATGATAACGGCGATCAGAGAATATTTTGAGCTAAACGATACTGGAGAAGTCGACCGGGAGATAGTATAGGAGGCGGCAAAGGCAACCTGGAGGGGTAGGTTGATTAGCGAAGGAACTTCCAAAAAGAGCAAGAGGACTCTCCTGGCTCACAGGCTGAGGTCTGAGATTCTCACACTGGAGAGGTCGGAAGGGAAGGGGGAGGTGGAGAGGGAGAGGGATCTGGGCATTGCAAGAGGGAAGAGGCAAGAATTGAGGGAACTGGAGATGGGCAAAATTGTAGCTGGACTCCAACACCTACGCCAAAGATATTATGAAAAAGGTGACAAGGCAGATGCCATGTTGGCAGCTAAACTCCGAGGTCAACGGGCCGAGAGATGGGTGACAAGAATTGTAAGCGGGGAAGAGGAGGAAAGATCAGATCCTGAAGGCATAGCTGAGAGGTTTGCTGGCTTCTACGAAACCCTATATGGGAGGGATGGGGGGAGGGCAGAGAAGGAAACACTCGATGCATGCCTCAGTGGGGTCACCCTCCGAATCCCAGAAGCAGCCGCCCTGGATGCCCCGATAACCGAGGAGGAGGTACTCGAGGCAATATCAGGCCTGAAGCTGGGAAGGGCCCCGGGAGAAGATGGGTACACTGCAGGCTTTTACAAGGCCTTCTCGGGCCACCTAGCGGGATTCCTGGGAAGTCTATTCTCTAACATCATGACCATAGGGAGGGCACTCCCATCATTTGGTAAAGCATTAATTACTGTGATCCCGAAGGAGGGGAAGGACCCGGCAGACTGTCGTTCCTATAGACCGATCTCTCTCCTGAATGTGGATGCAAAACTATTCACCAGGATTATCGCTACGAGGATCGATGGCCATATGACGGGGTTAATCCACTCTGACCAGGTGGGCTTTATACAGGGGAGGCAGGGGGCGGACACCCTTCGTAAGACCCTGCATGTCATGAGGGAGGCGGCACCGAAGGGGGATAACCCGGTCCTGGTGTCCATCGACGCTGAAAAGGCGTTCGACTGGGTGGACTGGGGATTCTTGCACGGGGTACTTGAGAAACTGGGTTTTGGGGTGGGGTTCAGATAAGCCATCAAGGCCCTGTACGCAGCCCCTTCTGCTAGAGTCACGGTCAACGGTCACCTGTCACGCATATTTGCCTTCCAAAGAGGGACGAGGCAGGGCTGCCCCCTCCCCCCGCTCCTGTTCGCCATGACCATGGAGATCCTGGCAGAATACCTCAGAGGTTCCCAGATGGTTCGGGGTATTGACATAGGTAACCGTACCTTCAAACTAGGCCTCTACACAGACGATATTCTGCTACACCTGAGGGAGCCCGCTAAATCAGTCCCAGCCGCCTAGTGGTCATCGAACAGTTCGGTCGCTTCTCAGGCTTCAGGGTAAACATAAGCTATGATCTTTCCTTTCGCTCCAGATATGGAAAGGAACTTGGCTGTATTGATCCCCCTGGGTCTCCAAATCTGCACCGAGGGTATAAAATATTTGGGGATTAATATTGTAAGACAAGACCTAACGAAGACTTGAGCCAGGCAAACTACCCCCCTCTGTTTGATAAACTCTTCAGGGACATGGAGGGTTGGACGAAGGGGCAAATTTCATGGATGGGAAGAATAAATGCCATAAAGATGAACCTCCTCCCCAGGGTGTTATACGTCTTCCAGATGCTTCCGTTGGAGGCCCCAGAATCCTACCTCAGTGAAGCCAAAAAACGAACAACCAAATTCATATGGCAGGGCCAGAGACCCAGAATAGGATATGAGACTCTCACCCTCCCCAAGGAAAGAGGGGAAGTAGCGCTCCCAGACTTGCAAACATATCATAGAGCGGCCCAGCTAAGGGCGTTGGCCCCACATCTCAGGGAGGACCCCAACAAACAATGGGTCTATCTCAAACTTTTACCTGCACCCAGTCACAGTAGGTGAATGGCTATGGGTTCCATTGAAGAAGCTACCAAAAAGAATTAGGGACCACCCCATACTTGGAACAATGTGGAAAGCATTGGCAGGGAAGGGAACTAGAGAGAAGGTGACGACTTGGCCCTCGCCACTGAGCCACATTTGGTCCACGCCAGTCCTAGAAGAAATCCCAGGCCATGAACATTACCAGTCCTGGTTCGACTCTGGACTAGCCAGAGTCGGTCAGTTGGTGAGGGAGGACACCTTCATAACCATTCAGGAGCTTGAGGAGGCTTTGGGAATTGGTAGCCTCTCCCCGCACCTATACTTGCGACTCAAGGGCGTCCTAATGAAACCAAAACTAAAGCCCTGTATACATAGAAAGCTCACCCCGGTCAAGAAAATTCTAGACTCCCATGTAGAAATGAAAGGACTCATCTCCCTCCTTTACGGAGCTCTTATGATCCCCCGAGAGGGAACAACCAAAAGCCTTAGAAGGAAATGGTAGAGGGACCTGGGCTGTGGAATAGGGGATGGCCTCTGGGGATGTATCTGTATTAGGGCATTCAAGACATCTATCTCCTGCCAATATAAGACACATGCCGTCAAATTTCTTCATAGGTGGTAGTACGACCCGATCCCTCTATCTAAGATGTTCCCAGACGTTGACCCGGTATGCTGGCACGGATGCGGGGAAAAAGCCAACTATTGGCACATGTGGTGGTCATGCAAGAAGGTTCAAGCTTTCTGGTCAGAAGTCCTGAGCTGGCTTAAAGATGCGGGAGAGGGGGTCTATCCACAAGATCCTATCCTGTTAATGTTTGGCCTGCAGCTAAGGGATGAACACTGGGAAAAACTCCCGGACCTGACACACTCGTTACTCTTGGCGGCCGGAGCAGCTCGGGCTAGAACCTGGAAGAGGGCCGCCCTTCCTACAAGAAGAGAGTGGGTAGCAGTGGCTAAGAACATTTATTTCATGGAAAGACTCACAGCGGCGATACAGGGCTCAAGCGCCCAGATGGACTGGCTACAGTTTATGGAGGTATTTGGCCAGGCGGAGGAAACGCCCGGTGAATCGCAGGGTCCCACGACCCGGCCCGAAACCACCCTTAGCATATAACACTTTGCTTTAGACTTGGGGGAGTCGGTCAACCACTGACGGCCGTTAGCCCGGTCGGAGTTGCCCCAGGAGACGTATTAGGGACAAGCTGTTTTTGCGTCCCGAGACAATGGGTTCGGGGGGAGGTGGGAGGGTGGGTGAAAACATCAGGGATTTATGGTTTGTTTGTGGTGTTATGATGGGCACTTGCCCAAAAGTTTACGTGCTGTAAAAGCTCTCTGTTATCTTTAAATACCAATAAAAATTGATTTAAAAAAAAAAAAAGCAATGAACATCGATTCCACATACGTGCGAGTCTCCAACTTAGCTTCATTTTTCTGCATTATTGATGTGACATTGCTGAAGGCAGTGTCCTTGACACAGGCTTATGGGAAAGGAGAGGTACGGGAAAGGGAAGTTTAGTTTGGAGTTGAGGGAATGAAGACACGTTGTGCAACACTCCTCCTGTGTCCGCCACTCCTTGGTGCGTGGTGCATGAGGGAGGCCATGTGGGATATGCAGATAGGAGCCATTCGGGTCCGACATCGCATTTGGCAACAAAGCTGGCCAACCGATGCGTGTTGGGGTCCCTGCTGCGCGAAGGAAGCCGTCTGCAGACTCCATAGGGAGCCGCGGGTAGGAGGAGCTGTGGGCGCAGAGGTCCCGATGGCCCTGCCTCCGACCCCACAATGTGAAAAGTGGTGGAAAAAAATAACCTGTGGACCACGGCCGGTGAACTGTGCAGGAATCCAGTGGACGCGGCAGTTCCGGCAGCCCTACCTTATCATCGGAAGATGGGGGAGAAATGAGAAGCGCCGTGAGATAGTCCAGACATGAGCCCAGGTCTCAGATACGCACGTGTGCGCACAATCGATCCGACAAGGTCCAGGAGGAGCATAGGTCGAGGAGAAGCCATCCAAGGCCAGGACGAAGCCGGAAGCTCACGGCACACAGCAAACCAAGGTCAGTCAGGCAGTGGGGCCCTGCATAAGGATCACAACACACCCAGCAGGCTTACCAAGAACACTAGCGGCCAGCCCCATCCCACTCTTTACTGTCCAGAAAGGAAAGGGAAGACACCACGTGGCCTACCCCACAGCCAGAATGACAGTCCTTGAAGAACGCAGCTAACATCCACCACCTAAGATGTCGGAAGAAGACAACCTGGTGGTACACCACACTCCAGCAGTGGCCCTACCTAAGACTACAAGACAGTCTCATCATACAACTACCAACACACTTTGATCTGACGGAAACCAGCAGTTTGGGCCCCTGATGGAAGAGGTCGGTCAGGGATTTCGAGGTGTGCATAAAAGCCATTGGGCCTCTGGAAGAAGACAAAAAACAGTCTCCTCACACTATCCATAGGCTCCAACGCAAGAGACATTGTAGATTAATTCCCAATGGGGAAAACAGGTACCTACACCAATCTTAAAACGGCCCTCACAGAATATTTCATGCCGCACACCAACGTAGATGAGGAAAGACACATTTCTCACACCACCAAACAAATAAAAGGGGAATCAATGGACACCTATATGATGTGCCTACGGGTAAAATTAAAGCATTGTGACTTCAACAATTACTCGAATGACAAAGCACTAAGGTCACAAATTATATCCGGATAGGAGTGCAGCAACTTCAGAAAGAGATTACAGAATCTGCGTCCTCTGGAAGAAATACTGCGCCTCACACAATCAGACGCAGCATTGGCGTCTCAAGTGGAGAGCTTCTCCAGCATGGGGTCTGGCATGGATTCACATGCTCAATATTCCCCGTCGTCAGGCTGGGAATCCTCGGTAAAGAAAAAATCAGTATCAGTTTCGTTTCTGATCTGTCTTTCGTAGTAGTAACCAATCACTGATCTCTGCGTCATACTGACCACAGCCAATGACTGCCATCTCCCTAAGCCCCGCCTCTGGCAGCCATCTTCAGATTTGGTAGCACGTGAAGTGGCACTATGACCAAGTGAAGAGCCGCAGAGGGGTAGGCGGGAGGGTTCGCATGTGAATCCATGCCAGACCCATGCTGGAGAACAACAGTTACTGGCATGGATTCACATGCTCATGAATAAAAGAATACATAGCAGTACCCACATGCACAACCACGGGAGGTGGCAAAGGCTCAACATTAAGCATTACATCCAAAACTCAACATTAATAAAATTCTTACCTCCTCACCAGGCTCACCTTAGGCGAACAGGTTGCGCAGCACTGCTTGGCCGACCCTGGACTCCTCCCTGGAATCCCGGTGGACGCAGTAGAATTTCGTGAAGGTGTGCGTCGACCTCCACGTAGCAGCCCTGCAGATGTCCAGCAAGGGCACACCAGACAGGTACGCCTTGGTAGCTGCGATCGCTCTGGTGGAATGGGCTCTCGGACGGCCAGGCAGCGGTCGGTTTGCCAACCGATGACAGTACATGATACAGCCGGAGAGCCATCTGGAAATGGAAGCCTTTGAGAGAGCCTTCCCCTGATTGACAGGTCCAAAGTTCACAAAAGTTGTGACGTCTTCCGAAAACTCTTCGTGCGGTCCACGTAGAACTTCAGCGCTCTAGCCACATCCAGCGAGTGCAAAGTCCGTCCTTTCAGCCGGCGACAAAGGCGACGGGAAGAAAACGGGCAACACCAAGGGTTCGTTGAGGTGGAAGTCCGACGGCATGAAGGAGGGGTGCGTCCTGAGCACTACCCTCGTGTCGTGAAAAGTCAAGTACAGGGGCTTGCAGGAAAGGGCCTGGATCTCTCCCACCCGTCTTGCGGAGGTGATGGCCACAAGAAACGCTCTTTTCCAGGACAAGAACTTCAACGGAGCTGAGTGCAGAGGCTCGAACGGAGGTCCCATGAGCTTGGTCAAGTAAACTGATACTGATTTTTCTTTACCGAGGATTCCCAGCCTGCCAGACCCATGCTGGAGAACAACAGTTACAGGTAATTAACTTGTTCCTTAAGTGACATTAAAATCTCACATGGAAATTCTGAGAACATACACAAACTAGACTTGACGCAAGCAAGAAAAGTAAACGGTGAACCCTTTTTGCTACAGGTGTGGATATGAATTCCCTCACGAGGGCGCCTGCCCTGCCATTGGACAAACAGTGCTCGGCATGTGGTGGGGACAACCATTTTAAAGGGGTATGCCGCATGTACCGTAGCCAAGCAAGAGGTGTGAAGGCAACAGAGGGGAAGACCTTTGCAAGGCAGACAAAGACGAACACAAAGCCCTCCAAGGATGTCTAGTCAACCTTACAACCAACCTCATCGAAGACACAGAGATGACAGAGAAGACAGGAAGCCACAAGATAGGGCATTGGGGGAATGGAGATTGAACAGATCAACGACATCCAGATCCAGGAGAAGATCCAAAAGATACGTGCGATACCTTGTTGAGCAGACACAGACAGTAGATCCAGTGCATCATCAGAAGAAGACACTAGGAGAAAGGAAAGACTTTGAGAAGAGCCAAGGAAGAGCGGATACCTGTATGCACTGGGCAACCCGACCGCAAAAGAACAGAGCCCAGTGTTACTCCTCCAGATAAACAAAATGGCAGCCGAATTCCTTATGGACACTAGAGCGACAGTAAATATCATAAGTGAAGAGTCTACAACAGCCTACCCCATGCCCGCCGTGCCTTCGACCATATGGATCAAAAACCCCACTGCCTTGCAAAGGATACTTCATGGCACTATGCAGATATAAAGTGCAATCAAAGAAAATACCATGCATGTGCTAGTAGCTGCAACAGATAGTGACTGCATCCTAAGCTTTAAAGCCGCAATTGACATGGGTCTCATACATGTGCTCTACACTCATGGCACACAAATATCTGGAACCATCCACAAAAATAGAACAACTCTTCTTTTCACTATTCAAGGGTTTGGGCAAACTCAAAGATCGACAGATTGACCTACATATCGACCTACTAGTGCTACTGGTAGCCCAACATTACAGCGGAATTTCAGTCAACCTACAAAAACAGGTGGAGGAAGAGCTATATAAGCTACTAGATGCAAACATCATCGAGCCAGCGGAAGGCCCTACATGTGGGTATCACCCATTGTCCCAGTACCCAAGGAGGACTCCTCTGACATCCAAATATGCGCGGACCAAACAAAGCAATACTGAGGGAACGCCACCAAGCCCCCTCCACCCCCCCCGCATCATTGACATGGTGCACCTGTTAAATGGTGCAACAGTTTTCTCAAAATTGGACCTTAACAAGGGTTTCCATCAACTTGAACTGAGCAAGGAATCCCAATATATAACCACGTTTGTCACCCACTTGGGCCTTTACAAGTACAAACGCCTCAGTTTTGGTGTGTCCTCAGCCACTAAAATTTTCCAGGCACATGCAGAACATCGGGGCATCGTGTCCACTAAAAGGATGCTACGGCAGAAGGTATGGTTCCACCAACTTGACTCCCAAGTAGAAGAACTGCTCGAGCAATGCCCGAAATGTGCAGTCATCAATCCCATCACCCGCCCGAGCCATTTGACATGATGGATCTCCCAGAAAAAGCCTGGGGTGAGATTGCCAGACTTCTTTGGACCCCTAGAAGGGTGAGGTGTGGGGTACATATTTGTGGCAATAGATGAATACTCTCGGGTTCCCTGATGTACAGTTGGTACCATCCACTTCAGCCTTCCACACCATACCTGCGCTTGACAGGATGTTAACCACCTACAGAATACCTAAAATGGTGAAATCCGACAATGGACCTTCTTTTACAGGACATGATTTCAAGATCTTTGCGGAGTACATGAGGTTTGTCCACAGAAAGAATACACCACTCTGGCCACAAGCCAGTGGCACTGTAGAATGCTTTATGAGCAACATCTAAAACTGACAAATTGCACGCTTGATGGGGGAACCCATGGAGAAGGCCCTATATCAACTAATGCGGGACTGCCGGAACGCACCTCACAGCCCAACTGGGACAGCACCATCTGAGGTGATGTTTGGAAGAAACATACGCTTAAGAATCCCTCATGTTACGAGCATGGATGAGAGATAAAAGTGAGATGCCGAGATGAGGGAACAAGACGCGAGAAACAAGGAGAACATGAAAAGGAGAGCGGATGAGAACAAAAGAGCCCGGGAACACGATCTCGAAGTAGGAGACATTGTGATAGTGTGCCATCCCCAAACCAGGAAACAGGTGACCGCCTTTTACAAAGAACTTATGACAGTAACTCATGTGAAAGGATCTTGCGTGTCAGCTGAAGGAGAACACGGAGGAATCACTCGTATCTCTTCACATTTTGAAAGGATGCCGGGAATCATCACATCCTGTCCGTCGGCTGCAGAAGCAGAACTCCAAGGGTGGGACCCTTCCTATGAGGACGACGATGAAGACTCCAGTGAAGAGCAGACAAGTTCACCTGGGAGAGAGAGAGAGAGAGAGAGAGAGCGAGCGTGAGAGAGATGACCATCAACTCTGCACCTGACGGAGAGGCCAAAGAAGGCCAGGAATCGACTCCAGAGACTCATAGAAGAAATTAACTGAAGCACAACATTGTGTTAAGTAAGGGGGGGGGGGTGTTGTGACATTGCTGAAGGAAGTGTCCTTGTCACGTGAAAAGGGACACAGGACTTATAGGAAAGGGAAGTCTAGTATAGTTTGGAGTTGAGGGAATAAATAAACGTTGTGTAACCCTCCTCCTGTTTCCGCCTCTCCTTGGTGCATGGTGCATGAGGAAGGCCGTGTGGGAAATGCGGATAGGCCCCTGTCGGGTCGGACATCACAATTGATGCCTTTATTTTTTCTCCCATGAATTTCAGTTGGCGTTTTTGTACTACAACTCTCCAAGCATTCTACATATTTTGTTCTACAAGGTCTTATCTCGGTAGAGTTTATTGGATGATGTTAATCCCATCAACAATACAAAGGCGATCAGCTATCGGCATTCAGGTTTTTTGCAATTTTACTTGAAACCATTTATATGTGGCATTTATTTTTCTCCTAACACGTAGGTCCACTCACACTTAACACCTAATCTCAGAACGCTCACCGTGGGTCTTGATGGCAGGATCTAGGTTTTCTTCTTGGTGTTTCTCTCTTAGAGGTTCAGTGAGTAAGTAAAGTCTGTCCTTGCCCACCTCCACAGTGTAGCCCGATGAGACAGGATTACCACTGAGGCGGGACAGGGGGGTGGGAAGGACCCCCATGAGGGGAAAAAGCCAATAATGCACAAAAAAACCTCGAGTGATGAATGTAGGAGTCCTGTCAGAATAGTTCTGCAGTAGGCAATTCAGGAAGGATGGCCAAATGAAGAGCAGAAGGGTGAATAAGAAAACAGCAGGCAGCGTTAGACACAGAGACTACACACAGGAGAAGGCTGCCGGAGAGTTGAAAGCAGAGGAGAGGATATGCAGAGGAGTGGGCAAGAAAAAAGGAGGCAGCAGGAGAGGCCAGGAAAGAAAACCGTGTCTTATCCAAGAGGAAACAAAGGTCTGCAATGCACGGGACCAGAGAACGACGCCATATTGAAAAAGACTACAGTGCTGATGGAAGAAGCGATCTAGCATGATGACACATTACATTCTACCATGCCATTGCCTCCACAACGACCACGGTGCTGTGACACCTAAACTGAGACTGGGCGATTTCCTCCACCCCTATTTTACCACCAATTGCCTGTTGATCCCTTGCTGCTAAATTGCCCACCCTCCCCTTCCCCCTTTGTTAGCTCCTCGCTCCCTTGTATCTCTTTCTCCCCTTACTATGTACTTCCTATGAGTTGTCAAGCACTCTGCTGCTTCCTAAACCTAGATCCGCAATCAGTAAGTATCCTAATAATTCTCGCATGTAAAAAAAGCAAAAGCCCAAGGCAACTTGTTATTGGATCGAGAACATGGCTGAGAAGTGGCTACAATCCACTATGTTCTCAATGGAAGGGGTAGCAGAGAAAATACTCCTGCAGCAACGTCATGAGGCACTCCCAAGCCCTGTACAACATTGGGTAGAACAGTATCATCAACCGAAGGTTTATCCTAAATCTGATAAATATGTACAGCTCCCTGAAACTTGCCATATTTATGCTTCTGCTGTAAGAAACCCTGGTCAGGTCCATCCATGTTTCTAACTACTGCCCAATATCCAGATTTTCACACCTCATCAAAGTCCGGCAATATTAAGATCCAAGACAAAAAATATCTGACACTATACATCTTCAAGAACAAAATGTACAACACTATGCACACCTATATTAAGTAAGTATTAGTGACAATATTCATGATATTCTGATCAAAATGAATCTAATGATTATTTAAAGGTGTTTGAGGTGTGGGGGAGATGATCTCAACCTTGGCATCTGGGTTGGTAAATATACAGAAAAAAAAGGTGGTGTTCCCAAGATGGGGAACTCGTGTTCCCTGCACACTGTCTGAGATCTGTATAAACAGATAGATAATTTAACCATATGCATGTGACCATATGCGGTTATTAGGTTATAACTCTTTTGTACACTACTTCTATATAATAGGTAGGTACAAATTTGTTCATACAAAAACATTAATAAGTGACAATTTCCAAATTTAACACAAGAACTTGAAATTTATTCTTAATTTGATGGCCCAACGCGTTTTGAGATTTCACTCTTCATCAGGGGCAAAACAGATAATTCACATTAATCTATAGTCTATATATCTTCACCTCATGCAGTCAGGTTTCAGACCCATCAGAGGACCATGAACCACATTACCAGATATAAGGTGGGGCCCTCTTGTCTTGCGTAACAAAGGGTGAAAAGTCCTCTTGATCCTTCTCAACTTTTCAGAAGCGTACAACACTTTGGACCACAACATTCCTTTGAAAGGAGGGAAAGACCACCTGATACTGGACCCACTCATTCCTCCTTGTTTGCAATTTGAATTGAATCAGTGGAATTGTCCACTCATAGAGTTAATTACATACAGTGTCCTTAAAGAATCCTCCATTGCTCTACTTCTGTTCAACTTGTACATGTGTCTGCTGGCCAGCATCTTGCAACTTCAGGTGCACTTCTAAATGTAAGCTCATGCTGCTCAGTCATCTGGGGCGACAGGTAACCATCATTTAGTGTCTGATCCACACCTTCCACTGTGTAAAAGAAGGTTATCTTTTGACAGAGAGGTGTAAAGACCAGCAGCACTCGTATTTGCACGGCTCTCCAGTGTAGGGACCACCCCAGGCACATCTCAAAAAGTAATATATTTTGGAATCATGTCTGGCAACACCTCTCGTTTCTTCCCCAATTCAAGGCAATATATCAAGGACTGCAACCCAACATTAACCATGCTGTGGGCAAGCCTCTCTCTACTGCAAACAGATCACTGTGCAGTGCAGTTTATGGGAGACGGGGAAACATCTGGAATGGACGGTTTTAACACATAAAAACATTGTAGGCAGACTTGAGAGACTACAAAATCAAGCATCCAGAATTCCTATGGATCTTCGTATCATGATCCTGTGAAACCAGCCTGCAAAACACTCAGCCTCCTTTTTGTAAACACTCACTGCACGCTGCAAACATGCTGTACCAATCCTATCATTTCTGTCTATATTGGGTCGACTAACTACCTTGTAAATATATGTATATTTCTTTGCCTTATGTATATTTATACTTTGTAATATGTAACTGCCTTCCTGTAACTGCCTTTCTGTAACCTCTCATTGTAACCCTTCCAAACATGCGCCCTGATGCCCGTGGGCAGGCTGCGCAATATAAATAAATAAATACAAATACAAATACTCAATTGGCTTCATAAAGAGTCAAGGATCACTTTGGACCATCTGTGTTATTCACAAAGCCTCACAGCAAAAACAACATAATCTTATGAGGATTAGGAAACTGTTAAAGGCACGAGGTCTACTGACCATTTGTAGGCTTAATTGCTGCTTTCAACTTAAGAAATAATCATTGAACTTGTAGGATTGTTGTTTTTGCTGTGATACTTTTAATGTTCAAAATACCTCCAACGTGTTTTTGTTCCATTTAATAGGACGTGATTTATATGATGAAAATATCGCAACACCTTACAAGTTCTCAGCAAACCCTTTATTAACAAAGGATTATCTGTGATTTTGTGAAGAAAATCAAGAGGGATGTCTTAATGCCATAGAAAATAGCGATAAATGGCCATATAGCGATTGTAGAATCTATTCAATATGAGCAAACATTAATCAAACTTCTGTTTTCTTGGGCATGTATCACATCTGTACATTAGTGTTCTATTAAGCTACAGATCCTACTCTTTCATCTCAGCAGTGTGTCGATAGAGGCAATTGTAGACGGTTTCACATAGTTGCAACCCAGAATTAATTTGAAGACTACTGTATTTCCAAATAATGGCACCAATAGTTACACAATGCAAGTGTTTGTAGTTGCTGCAAGGCAGTGCTGGAAATATATAACATTTACTGAGTTAACTGTCACCTCTTTCGAGGGCCGGGGCTGTGGAGAGGATTGGGCGGGGCGAATGGGCGTGGCCCCCAGCCAGGTTGCGTAACACAGTATCTCTTTATAAAACCCAATCCTGGCGAGTTGCATGAAAGCAAAGAGCATATGGGAGCATCAAAATGTCCACAATTTTAAATGTTAACATTCAGTAAGAAACCCTTTTAAGCAAATAATGGACTCTTTTGTTTTGATTAGTCACAACTTTCGCCCTAATAAAGAGATGCTTGTAAATTGCAGGGCATATGTACCAATTTGGACAGATGCAACACTCTGTGTGAGGCTTTGGCAGTGTGTGCATGCAGTCTCCAGTGCAGAGTCTTCTGAAATCTCTTGAACAGGTTGTCCGAAACGAGCATACCGCTTTCAGAAGATTATGCAATGCTCTGTGCCACGTCTTCTGAAAGCAGTCTGCTTGTGTTGAGGTGCAGGATCTGGGAATGTCATGTGCTATCCTCTGGGTCTGGGGGACGGTGTGGCACTACGACAAGACCTTTGTTGCCGGAGCACTGCTTCGCTTTGTCACGATTAATTAGGTGGTAACTCTCAACTCGGAGTCCTCCCCCAAAGCAAGGTGGCAAGCACCCAAAGCACTTAGACAGATTCAACTTTAATGAGGCCTTCAACCTGTCTCGCACCACCCCAGCCAATACCCTCTGTGCCACCAATGGGCTAGGAACAAGGCCGGTGTATAGTAAGGATATATATTTATTTAAGGTTTGACAAAGTATAATAGCAACCAAACATCAGTCCCCAACGCCGTGGCACAACACAATGTCACAATTTCAAATTACTTGCACAAATTGACTGACTTGTATTTCCAAAGAACTTACAAATACTACAACACACAGGTAAAATTTAGAGACTGTACATCAAACACACACACAGGATTTTCATGTGTTCAAAGCGAAGCAAAACACAGGAACAGTGTTAAGCTCTAAAGTTTAACTTTACAGGTGGCAGAAATGACGCACATATTATAGATAGGCCAAGTCCCCTCTTAATATAAAAAGCACAGGCTGACTGGGTGGTGGGACACGGCGCCGCAGGAAAACTCAAACTCTGGGGGGCTGGGAGGGTACATCCATCGCAGGTCTTCGAGCAGAGCCGCAAGCAGGCCCGATTGACAGGAAGCTATGGTCAATTCGTATGCAGCCCAGCGAGTCCTAAAAGCGCCAGTTTAAATTTGGAAGTCGAACTGTATGCATTTTTGCGAGACTACAAGCATTTTGGTATGTTGCACCACTCCCGTCCTTACCATAGCTTAGTGTAGACCAACATAACATAAACTCCATGTTGCTCAAGCTGGTATCTTAAAATGATTAATTGTTCCTGGTCTTAAATGTAAATCATGCACTTAGCTTATGCAATAGTGGTCTTCGTATGTTTGGCAATATGCTATGGTATAATTGCTGCTTCCATAGCTGGTGCAATGAGAATTAGAGCTTGTAGGAATTAAATGTGAAATTAAATATATTAACTTGCTATCTTCTAGTGTCCGTTTCATATTTCTGAGTAATGCTTCAGAATGATGTCTCTCTGAGTCCAAACAAACTTCACAAAATGTCCTGGCTATATTTTTGTTAATTATGTCAAGGGGAGCAAACGCTCAGGAATACTGCCCAAAGCGCTAGGCCGAACTCCTGAGGCATCCCTTATCATAAGATATGACTTTTGATTCCATGTCCACTTCACACAGCCATACCTGGGATGGAGGGGGAGGGCAGAAATCACGCCCTACAGGGGCAATTAAGTCAGGCCCAGAACTTCCAGTTCAGTGGGGAAAACAAGCTACATTCATAATTCCAAAAGAATAGAATTTTGCATTGACATGTAAGATTTTGTATTACACCTAGGCCTGCTGTTCATAAATACAATCTTTCTTTTCTACTATATTAGAAAAGAGGTAGATTCATGATTAATCTTATGCACACAGATAGGCCACAGTTAACATGGGAAACCAGTGTTCACTTTTACAAAAATGAAACAGGCCTTTCTCTTTATATGCTTTGATTTTATATGATGAAAATTAAGTCTTGTTATTCCTGATAATGCAATCTGTCACTTGACTATTTCTTAAATGTCAGGCATCATTCCTCTTTTTTATCTACTAAATGCGCCATATTTGAAATGTATCTTTTCTTTCCACATGCACCGCTGCGATTTAAATCTGCCAAAGGTGCTTTTTCCCAATTTACACAAAGTCAGCATTGCAGCACCACCTGTTTCTTATTGTTTGACTCCATTGGACACAGTTGGCAATATTACAGTTCTAAGGCATCCTCTCCTTCAACTCAGTGTCTTTGTATTTTATTAAAGTTGAAATAGGCCCATTTCTGTTTATTCACTAGGCCTTATATTGGAAAAAGTGTTTTCGAACTGCCCTGCATTTCAGCGGAACGCCACATCAGCCAGCACCATTCTCGTAGTAGGGGCCTAGCACGGCCTCTCCATCTCTGTCACTCTGGTGCTGTATTTTCACCCCTGCAGTCTTGTTCTGGCGCATACACTGCAATGCTGCAAGACATGAATAAACTGAACCAACACTATCTACACTTCAAAGTGATTTGACCATTAGTGTTTACAGAAAATAAGCACTGGAAAATTTGAAAATATTGTATAATTTGCTTATGAAGGGAAAACAAAGTATATCTTAATTCAAAAGTAAATTGCCATACGATTGGATATCCATGTTCCTTGTGTTCTGAGAAATTTGAATGAACATATACTTTAAAAAAAAAAAGGTGCTCTCTTGCTGAACGATTTCTTTATAGTTTTGAAGTTGGCTGACTTTTGAATGAGTGCATGGATGCTAATATTTTGCTTGTTTTCCTTTTCTAATCTGAAGGTGCATTGGATCGTTGTGTCATGGGGATCACAGCAGTTGAGATTTTAAACGCTTGTGATGAAGCAGTCCCAGCTGCGGTTGATTCTTTAAGTCACCCCGCTGTCAATTTAAAACAGGCCGTGACCAGACGAAGCCTTGCTGCTCTCAAGAATATGGCACATCACAAGCTCCAGACTCTTGCCACAAATCTGCTTGCATCTGAGTCCTCTGATAAAGTAAGTCTCCTGCATAGACAAAGGGACTTGTGCTTTTTCATGTCTTGGTTTATGAATAGTCTCCAGTTTAATGTCAGTCACTCAAAATGAAGCTAAAAAGATGTAACAATAATGCAAAAATGATACAACCAATGCTGGAATCTTAATGGAGCAGCTAACTAAATGCGTTTTTAAAATGTAACCTGGTGTTTGGACTAAATAGTCCAGACTCTATACAAATAACACTGAACAGCATAGTGGAACTATTCAGTGGACATCATGCTTGAGTAAAATGTTTGCTTTATGACCGCAGATTCGGGGGTTGTCCTAAAATTGTCTTAAATGTTGTGAAGGCATCATGAAGTAAGACACAGACAACAGATTCAATGTTCTAAATCAAATTACTTAGGTGGGATTTCCCTACCTAAAGAAACTAAGCATTGTTTGTGTCAGTAAGTTCAACTTAAGTCTGTATGTGTCAACCTATACTTGCCCTCACAACTAAAGATTAACAATGTGTAGGGATGTCCGCAACAAAAGAAACTGTATTCCAAATACATTTCTAAGCTTCTCCCAGCTCTTGGCTTACTTTCCAGCTTCCCCTTCCCCAAGTTAAAACAGTTCCAAAAGGTCTCAGGGTTCCCTTCCCCAAGAGGTCAGCGCTTCAGATTCAGAAGTATAATCAGTTCAGATCTCTTAGCTTTCAAAAAATAGTTCCAGTTCAACTTTGTAATCATCCAGGCATTCCAAATAGTTCCTAGATTTCTCTCTCTCTTTCACTTCAGCAATCTGTTATAACATGCAACTCTTTTGTCTTTGCTTTCCTTGGCTCATTCCAAGTAAAGGTCACTCGGCCTAGGCGCAGTTGTCGAAACACACAGTCCAGCCATCATAGGTCACGCAACCGATAATCCTTGGCACTTTTTCATACTTCTCTATTCTTTGGCCTTTCTTGCCATCACAGGTTTCCTCTCTCTGAACCTGTGTCATTGGTCAACACTCCTTTCTGATTCTCCTTGGAAGTCCCTTGGCTTTGCCATAATAATTTTCCACACGACTGAATCTGTGGTTTTTGTGAGAAAAATGATGATCAGGACTCAGGAAAAAGATTTATCGTGTTGCTTTATTGGCCATCGGTACAGAATTGAAAATTCAGACAGGTTACTTCACCCCTTCTGAATCTTTGACGTCATGCAATTCTCTTGCGTCGCTAGGGCATATGTCTGCCACTTTTGTTAGTCAGTATAAGCCCACCAATTCTCTGGCTTCTGGTCTCTATTTAGGTTCTCCTGAGTAACAAAAATCAACAATGTTAAGAGTTTGCACTGGCTTTTGCAGCCATCCTCGATTTTCCCACCTATCAGAGACTTTCTTGTTAGTAGATCCCAGGGTCGGTTATAATGTGGAAGCCCTGCTCCCTGTCGTGGCTGCCGTTCGTTCCTGTTTGGTAGCCGAGTCCCCTGCTGAGAATGCCTCAAATGAGCTCCCTTTGGAGTCATGGTGCACCGGGTGTCGCTGCCAACATGGAGGCATTATGCGGTCAATGCCAAAGTCATGGAGGAATTGAGGTAAAGATGCAGTCTTCCTCTCTGCATATTGCACCTGACAGCTCCAACTTTGTTGGGCATGACCTCTTGCGAGGTAGGTGGAGAGCCGCTGCCTGGTGCTCCATTGGAGAGCCATGCTGCCGACCCGACCGCGGCAAGGCATGATTGTGGGAAAGGGTACAAGCAGTCTGTATCCATCCCATCGGGATTACCTGCTGAGCTGCGAGTGAAGGGAGGCAGTAGTCGGCTCCCAACGCAGCTGTGTCGTTGTGTCGGGCGGCCGGATCTCCGCAAACCCCCACCACAACTTCAGGCCGATCGGGCGTGGGGAAACACCTGGACAAATAGTCTGCCACCAACACGTACCGGCCGGGCTTAGGCTCTGTGAGAAAATCAAACGGCTGGAGGGAGAAGAACCACTGCAACACGCAATGGTTGATTCCTTGTGTTTGGACAGCCACTGTAGTGGAGCATGGTCGGTGAATAAGATAAATCGCCTTCCCAGGAGACAATAAAGAAGGGTCTCTGTGGCCCACTTGATGGCAAGACACTCCTCCTCCACTGTAGAATAGGACAGCTCTTGAGGCAACAATTTGCAACTAGCGAAACATACAGGAATCCGTCTGTCTTCCTCCTGGCAGAGAACCACTCCCAGGCCATCACTGGAAGCATCCGTTTGTAGGAATTATAGTTTCTTAAAGTCATGACACCGGAGTTCTGGGTCACTAGTGATAGTCCTTTAAGGTGTTCAGAGCTTATTGAGCCTTTGAGTCGTGGGAAATATCCCCAGACCTGTTCGACCTCAAGGCGTCTGTCAAGGGAGCCGCGATGGAAGAGAAAGTGGGGGTTCAACTGACCATAGTACCCCACAACAACCAGGAACGATGGCTTGAATCTTAGTCGCGGATGGATGGTTCTCTTGCTGATGGTGTTCTCCAAATACTTGGTATCTTCTGCACCGATCACCATCTTTTTGGTTTTGATATGTAGGCTAGCCCTGTCTATGGCATTTACCACACATTCGAGAGGTACCAGGTGGGATTCCCAGATATTACTAAAGACAACTATATTGTCAAGATATGCTACAGCATATGATACATTAGATTTCAGTACGAGATCCATCAAACGATGGAAGGTTGCTGGGGCTCACTGTAGACCAAATGGTAATACTCGAAATTGATATAAACCTTGCGGGCTGGTAAAGCGTTGTCTTGTTGTTTTAAGGGGATCTGCCAATACCCATTTGTGAGGTCAACAGTACTGAGATATTGTGTAGAGCCAAGTTTTTCTAATGACTCGTCAACCCGAGGCATGGGGTAGGCTTCATAGCTGGAAATAGAGTTCAACATCCAGAAATGCATGCAAAACTGTGTTGATCCATCCGGTTTTCACACCAGTACTATTGGCGAGCACCAGTGGCAGACAGACAGTTCGATGATACCCATCTGTAACATTGCTTCTATCTTGTCCTTCACTATCTTTTTCCTCGCTTCGGGATAACGGTATGGTCTTAACCGTACAGTCTGTCCTGGTGTTGTGTTAATGCAATGTTCTGCCAGGTTAGTTTTTCTGGGTAGACTGGAAAAGACCCTCTCATATCTTTCTAATCTCCTTTTCATTTCTTCCCTTTTTTCTTCTGATAGGTTGTATACCCACAGTACGTCTGTCATACAAGCTTTGTTCTTTGTTATCCGGTTGATCACGAGTCATGAAGGCCATGGGTTTAGGATCGTGCCATTCCTTTAAGAGGTTCACATGGTACACCTTTTCTGGTTGTTTCTTGTTGGGTTGACAAACCCGTAGTTGACAGGGCCTACAACGTCTTTAATGATGTAGGGTCCCCTCCACCTTGCTTGCAGTTTGGTGTTGCTTGTGGGTAGTAACACCAGAACCATGTCACTGGGTGTAAATGTCCTTGACTTGCTTTTCTGATTGTAGCTGACTTATTGGGCCACTTGTGCTTTCACCAGATGTTGTCTGGCTAATTTTCACAGGGCATCCAGGTGGTTTTGTAGGTTAATCACATATTCAGAGAGGCGTCTCTCTTTACTAGTTTCCCATTCCTCCTTTCCAACATCCAAGATAGTGCAAGGTTGTCTACAAAACAAATGTTTGAATGGGGGAAACCTGTGGATAACTGTGGGGTGTCACAAAGTACCATAAGGATTCATGGGAAGGCTTGGCCCCAGTTCGTTCCTTCCAGTCCTATGACTCTTCAGAGCATTTTCTTGAGGCTCTTATTGTATCTTTCGGCCAGTCCGTCAGTTTGTGGATGGTACACAGACAATTTCAGGGGAGTAATTTGTAGGTGTTGACATACTTGCTTCATGACTGTAGACCTGAAGTTAGTGCCTTGGTCTGTTAGGCTTTTGCTCGGCAAAGAACGGAATGAACTGGTCACAGACCTTTCTGGCTGAGATACCCTTGAGTGGAAGGGCCTCAGGATACCTGGTAGCATAGTCTACAATATCAAGCAGGTATTGATACCCCCCTACTAGCCGGTTCCTGTGGACCTACAATATCCATCCCTATTCTCTGGAAAGGTATGGTTATCAATGGCATCCGCTGTAGAGGTGCTTGAGAAGGTATGGATCTGCTGGTCAGTTGACATATCGAGCCTTTCTTACAGAACCGGGCCACTTCTCCAGTAAAAACATTTTAACAAATTCAGTTGGGTTTTAAGAGGGGCCATATGTGTCCTGCATGGATGATTGTGGGTCAACTGTATTACCATTATGCGATGGGAGCGAGGCAACATCAGCTATTCTCAGTCTGTTCCTTCATCAGACTGATGCACCCTATAGACGAGCTCTGGTCGGAAGAAGCATCCTGGCCCCCTTGTTGTGTTGTGTCTTCCTCCTTGATTTGCTCTTTTTCGGACGACCCTAAGAGTAGTGTCTGTCAGTATGGACTGTTCGTGGTCTTCTAAGTTCCATCCTATGGTATGGGTTCCGTACATTGTTCGAACCCTGCTTTGTCTATTGTCCCTTAATTCGTGTCTGGTTTTCTTATGTTTGATGGCCGGTGGTTCAGTTTGTTCATATGTATAAGGTGCTTCACTCCACCAGTGTGTTTCCACATCTTCTATGATTTCCTTGAAACAGGGCATATCGGATCTGAATTACCATGGGAGTCGGCAATGAGGGAAGAACGGCGGCCCTTAGACTCACTGCCTTGTCCTGTATTTCTGTGTGTACCCTTTTTGTAGGATAGGTCTTTACATCCCCATGTACACAACGTATTGGAATGTACTCGACAGGGTATATTAAGGAAGTTTCACTCACTTGGGGGAGATGGCGGTCTGCTGGCTGCCACTGTCCAAAAAGGTGTAGGTCGGGTGTCTGACAACACGTACCTCTGCGGTGTATGGATAGGTCGGGGCCCAGCTGGTCTCCTTGTGCATGTATCCGATTTCCATTGGTTTGCCAGGTCTTCCTTTTGAACATATTCGTGCAGTGTGGCCCCAGTCACTGAATTCATAGCACTGAGGCTGTCGAAACCTACTTCCGGTGCTGGTGCCTCTTCCCTCTGTTACACCTTTTCTTTCTTCCGACTTGAAGGTCTGGTCTTCTGTCCGTTTCCATCTTGGTACCCCTGCCTTCACTGATTTAGATGTCATGGGATCTGTTCCGCTAGGGAATACTCGAGGGAGTATCCCGTGAATCGGCATCTTGTTATGCCCCGCGTTATGATAAGTGGAAGCGATGTCTACGGCTTCAGCCAGACTGGCCCTATGGCGCTGCCTTACCCAGCATTGTATAGGCCCAGGTAGTGCGTCAAGGAACTGTTCGAGCACTACTTTGTGCAGAATCTCCTGTACACTTCGGAGGGAGGCTGCAATCATTTTTCAACCAGTCTTTTATTCGTTAGTAGAGCTGGCATGGGCTCTCCCCTGGCTCGAGACTTGTCTCCCGTAGCTTGATTCGATACGATTCCTCATCAAGTCACAGTCTGTCTAGGACAGCTCTTTTGCTTTCTGCATATGGGTTATCGCCATTGGGATTCACAGTTTGGTACGCCCCTTGCATTACACCAGACAATAGCGGGGCCACATATTGCCCCCATCGATCCACAGGCCATTGGGCACTCCGAGCAACCCTTTCAAAACTGGTCAAAAAGAACGCTGGATCCTCGCCTTCCTGTATTTCTGTAGGATGGAAGAGGGGACCATAGGGTTGCTCCGTGAGGTAACGGCATCAGTAAGACGCAATATGGTTTTGTGGTGTTCATCCTGTGCAGTATTTTGTTGTCTTTTGTAATTGGATGATCTGCTGGAAGGCTTGTCGATCAGTCACAGCCTGCTGGGTTTGTATTTCAGTTAATTGCTGGAGCTGTTGCTGTCCATCAGTTAGCGCCTTCAGTAATCCCTCCATCGCGTTATCGTTATCCCACCTTCGTCATCACTTGTAAGAATAATGATGATCAGAACTCAGGAAAAGGATTTATCTTGTTCCTTTGTTGGGCATAGGTAGAGAATTGAAAATTCAGACGGGTCACTTCACCCCTTCTGATCCTCTATAGTCCTGCAATTCTCTTGCATTGCTGGGGCATACGTCTGCCATTTTCGATAGTCAGTATAAACCCACCAGTTCTCGGACTTCTGGTTCCTCATTCGGTTCTACTGAAATGTAACAAATAATAACAATGTTCAGAGTTTGTGCTGGCTTTTATAGCCCTCCTCGATTTTCCCACCTATCAGAGCCTTTCTTGTTAGGAGGTCCCGGGGTTGGTTATAATGTGGAGGCACCGCCCCCTATCATGGCCACCGTTCGTTCCAGTTTGGTAGCAGATTACTCTGACGAGAATGCCTCAAATGAGCCCCCCGGCGAGTCGGGGCGCCCCGGGTGTCGCTGCCAACACAGAGGCAGTGTGCGGTCAATGCCCAAGTCACGGAGCAATTAGGTAAGGATGCAGTCTTCCTCTCCGCATATTTCGTCTGACAGCTCCAACTTTGTTGGGCACAACCTCTTGCCAGGTGGGTGGAGAGCCACTGCCAGATGCTCCGCTGGAGAGCTACGTTGCCGACCCGACCTCAGAGAGGCATGATTGTGGGGAAAGGTACAAGCAGTCTGTATCTGGCCAATCAGGGTTACATGCTGAGAGCAGTAGTCTGCACCCGACGCAGCCATGTCGGGCGGCTGGATCTCCACAGGTGTTCACTCTTCTCCACCACCTTGCTTTCACATATTTCATAAGTGCTCATCACTTGCTTTTCACTTTGTTCATAAGTGCTCATCACTTGTTATTACTTGTTATGTATTCTCATATACTCATCATATTTCTCCTTCAGTTCGGTATTCAATATTCGCTTTTTGCACTCTTATCAGTGCTAATACCACTTTGCAGCTTGTTCGGCATTCAACCCTTCATTCGGTTTCCAAAACCACTTTTCATAGTTTTCCGTTCGTTCAGCATTACCATATGCCTGCTAGCAGCTCCTGGAGCGCCCCGGTCTTAGTGTTTCCTTTTTTCCACTTACCGGTCTACTGCCGCTCCTCCCGGTATCTTCTATTTCCTTTCCGGCATACTTTCGCTCCATTTGTGCTTCTTAGGAGCCTGGCGAGCAGCGCTTGCCACTTTCGAGCCTTGGTGCTAGCATCCTACGGTGCTAGGATGCCTTCAGTGTCGCACAGCTCCAGCTGTGGGCACAAGGCCAGGGCTACTGCGGTTGTCTCCACCCCCTCATGGCCCGCTCAGGCCTTGGCATCTGTCACCCTATTGCTGCACACATCGTCCTTCCTGCTTGCTTCATGTCTGCCAGCCGCATTCTGTTCTCCAGGCAGGTCTCTCTGTTACGTGGTGGCCTCTCCTTTTATGCACCTGGATTCTGTTAAATGGTTGCAGGTGCAAGATCTTGCCTTCAGTTACCTGACTACAATCAAGCCCATTAACTGGACATAACTGCCTATTGCAATGGTAAACCTCCACAGTCCTCTTCCTCGTCTCAGTACCAAAGTGGTGTGAATGAATGGAAGTGTGTAGAACTCCCAGTCGCCACCTCCTTGTCCCAGTCTTAAAGTGGGATATGTGGCACATTTGGTGTGTACCTCTGACTGATAACGTGCAAGGCAAGGGGTGGGAAGGGTTCATTCTGACAAGGTACAAGAAAAGGTAGCAGGCGCCCCTCTCTAGATAGAACATGGCATGATAACCTGTTCTGTGTTTTTTTCCCCCACTGTGAGAGTCGGCAGCCATCGCTTTTTGCTCACTGTACTTGTCACAAAGGAGGAATACCCATTTGCATGTCAGTCTTTGTCCCGCCCACAAGGGCAGTCCATCACCGAAATGCCAGGCATACCTCCTTTGAATAAGCGTATCAACAGCAACCCCATACACGTGTTTCAGCCTTGTTGGGCCTCATCAGTGGGCTGGAGCTGTTCCTCTCTGAGTGAAAACTGTGAAAAGTACAGTGAGCTAAAAGCGATGGATGCAGACTCTCACAGTGGGTAAAAAAACACAGAACAGGTCATCGTGCCGTGTTCTTTCTAGAGAGGGGCATCTGCTACCTTTTTTGTATTCATTCTGACAAGGGAAAGGGGGATATGATCTGATTGGTTATTTATAACGTGCTAAATACCCAGACGTTTCTAAGCGCGGACCCGTGGATCGAACCTGTGTTGCTCTGTGTCGTCTTGCTTCCAAGGCGAGTATGTTGCCGCTGAGCTATCCTCCCAAGAGCTATCCTCCCGAGACATCCTCTCCCCACTCTCCAAAATCCCTCCACCCAGGTGATCCTCCCTCGCATATCCACCCCCAGGGTCGGTATCCAAGAGCGATGACCTTTCCCTGGCCACCTGAGAGGAGGATCCAGAGGGAGAAAAATGGAGGATGCCCTCAGGTTATTGACACTGTTTAGGCATCATTATTCCGAGTCCCTAATGCATGTATGTTGTCCATGTTTAATAAAGACTTTTCGTCCCTTAGCATTTCTTTCTATCTGATCCAAAGACAAGTGTACGATCACCAACGACACAATCTGATAATGTCAATCTACCAAAATTTACAATAAGGGAACCGATGAGGATTTTATTTATTTATTTATTTATTCACTTATAAAGCGCTCAAAGCCCAAAGGCAATTAGGTGCTGATACAAACTTCAGAATGTGGTTACATATGTAAATTACGTCATAGTTACATCATTACAGTTTACATAAAATAAAACATAAAATACAGTAAGCATTTATATACATTTATGTACAGGTAACGCAAGCCCTGTTCTAATACCTACGAATTTATTGAGGGAAGGTCTGTCCTGAAGAGTAAGGTTTTTACATTTTTTCTAAAGGACCAGAAGGAGGTGTAGTTTCTGAGGTGAGTGATAATGATGTGTTATTTATATAGCGCCTTTATCCAAAGCACTTGTGCCAGGGCATTCCGCAATTTAGGTGCTAAGGTACGGAAACTTGTTCCTCCTGCTTTCTGTCTTCTGTACTTAGGGGTGACAAGGAGATTGGCTTATTGTGAATGGGTTGGTCTGTTAGAATGGGCTTTATGGATGAGGTTCCTAAGGTATTGTGGAGCCTTGTTTGTCATACATTTGTGGGTCAGCGTAAGGATTTTGAAATTGATTCTATCCTGGACTGGGAGCCAGTGTATATTTCTCCTGAAGGAAGAGATGTGTTTGTTTCAGGGAATGTTTAGTGCCGCTCTAATGGTGTTGTTTTGAACAACTTTTAGTTTTTTTTATATTTCTTGCGCTAGTTCCTGCAAATTGGGGAATTACAGTTGTCTATCCTGGATAATATTAAGGCTCTGGCCAATGTGATATTGTTATCAGAGGAGAGGAATGGTCTACTGGCTCTTATCAGCTTGGCCGTGTAGGCTGCCGACGAGACGACAGCGTTGACCTGTCTATTTAAAGTGAGCGATGAGTCAATCTAAACACCCAGTGTTTTTATTTCATTAGCAACTTTTATGGTATTACCGTCTATGTTGAAGGATTTGTAGGTCAAGGGCAGGTTGCTAAGGTTAGTTTTGTTGCCAATGAGGATGAGCCCAGTTTTGTCGTCATTCAGGCACAGCTCATTGAGCGCCATCCAAGCCTGGATGGCTAGATATATTTTGTTTAGATTTTTTGCATTAGTGTCATAGCATCCGGTGATGGGTATGAGTATTGGCGTATCATCTGCGTAGTTTGTATACGTGAGACCCATATTGTCTAGTTTGTCAAAAAGTTATTTCGTGAAGGCGTTGTATAGAGTAGGTGAAACTCAGGAACCTTGTGGTACACCACAGGTCACAGGGACAGGTGGGGCTGATGATTTGTCAGAAAAGATAGTTTACATCCTTTTGCATCCAGCACATGGGATAACATTTTAAATCAATTATAGGAAGCTTTATGGATGAAAAATTGCAAGTCAGGTAATGGATGGTTTGTTGGATTAGGCGGAACTGCACTACTGTTTATCTATGTGTATGACTTGACAATAGTTTTTTAGTAAGAAAAGAAAAAATCCTCAATTTTCCTGCCACAATGCCCTGGTGCAGTACTAAAGCAGGTTACACGCGTTGTCTTTGGATCCGGGATACAACAGGGCCTAAATGCTTATCATGCAATCTGCAGACCTGCGAGCATGTGGCCCTCATGTCCCAATGACTTCCATGCTTCTTATGCTGCAGAGAGGATTAACTGAAGAACATCAGTGGTATATAGTGGAAAGGTATGCATGAGTCCACTCATGGCAAGGCTTTCTTACCCAAACTAGAGCAGAGAGCTGGAAGAACATTGAGGCTGTGGAGGCCAATTCAAAAATTGGAAAAGGAAGATACCCTGTGGGGGATGTTTTATGGGGATATGTATTAACCTGGGGCTCACAGCTGAGGTTGGCTGGATTATGACGGATGGAGCGCAGAGACACTGCAGAAACCATAACCTGAGAGTCATTTAGAACTGGAAAGCACTTAATCCTGGTGAGTGTCACTTACACACAAGGTGCTGAAAACCTTTAAGTACTTGAACCTGATAGCTGCTGTGAGCTGGGATGAATCCTATGGCGTCACCACTGAACGCCAGCCTAAAGTCTCCTCCCGTGTGGCCAGGGAAAGGCAGCCGCTTCCTGATCCTGAGGGTGTTAAGACCATCTCCACCGACCGTTGGGTGCTGGATACCCTGGCAAGAGGACACTCTATCGAAATCCTGAAGAAGTGCCCTCACGTTCCACCTGTGACCAGGAAGGAAAATCGGGTCCCGCAACTGCTGTTGGAAGTACGGGCGATGCTCAGGAAAGGCGCCATCGAGCTTGTCCCGAAGAGGCTCCGGGGCTCCGGGGTGTACTCAAGGTACTTCCTTGTCAGGAAGAAGACGGGCGGCTGGCGCCCCATCCTGGACCTTCGTCGTTTGAACAAATACATCAGATCACAAAAGTTCAGGATGGTCACCCTCCAGCACGTACTGGGACAGCTGGAGGAAGGCGACTTTCTATCGTCATTGGACCTGAAGGATGCATATTTCCACGTTCCCATCCTCAAAAGTCACCGAAAGTTCCTCAGGTTCGTCGTCCAGGGACGCCACTACCAATTCAGAGCACTGCCGTTCGGATTGAAGTCGGCCCCCAGGGTCTTTACCAAGTGCCTAGCACCAGTGGCGGCGCAGCTGCGCCTGCAGGGGATTCACCCCTACCTGGACGACTGGCTCATCCGCTCAAGGACGAGGGAACTCGCCGTCGAACACACTGCGAGGACCGTCCAGCTACTCACAGACCTGGGATTCGCCATAAACTACCCAAAGTCCCACTGGTGCCGTCGCAGGTGGCCCTGTTTCTGGGAGCGAAGCTCGATACAGTGTGGCGCCTGGCAGCCCCGTCGGAAGAACGGACGAAGACCATTCTAGGCTAAGTGCAGCGCCTGCTAGCCACAGACGTGGCCAGGGTGAGGTCCATCAAGTCCCTACTGGGGATGATGTCCTCTTGCATCTACCTGGTGCGCCTCTGCAGACTCCGGATGCGCCCTCATCAAGAATTTCTCGACGCCCGTTGGATGCTGGCGACGGGCACCTTCGAAGACAGGGTCCCCCTCAACGAGGTGTTCCGGCGGGCGATTCAGTGGTGGGGCGTTCGAGCGCACCTCACGGCGGGCAAGGACTTTCAGACGCCGGCGTACCAGGAGACGGTGACGACGGACGACTCCCTGGAAGGTTGGGGCGCCCACACCGGGGATCTCCGCGCGAGAGGCCTCTGGCTCCCGGAGGAGAGGCTCCTGCACATCAACGTCCTGGAACTCCGAGCCGTGTTCTGGGCTCTCAAATCGTTCCTCCCGTCGCTCAAGGGCAAGGTGGTGCGGATCTTCACGGACAACACCACAACAATGTTTTACATACGGAAGCAGGGAGGCACCAGATCCCCAGCCCTATCCAAGGAGGCACAGGATCTGTGGCACTGGGCGGTCGCCCAGGCGATGTTCCTGGTTCCCTTCCACCTGGCAGGAGAAAGAAACACCATCGCCGACTCGCTCAGCAGGGAGCTGCGCGCGTGTCACGAGTGGGAACTGCGCCAGGATCAGGTGGATCAACTCTTCCGACGATGGGGCAAACCCCAAATCGACCTGTTCACAACAGCGACGAACTCGAAGTGCAAGAGGTTTGCAAGCAGGTTTCCCCAGCCGAGAAGCATGGGCGATGCGTTCTCGTTCCCCTGGGACGGCCTATACCTGTATGCGTTCTCTCCATTGCCGTTGCTGCTTCGACTCATCAGCCAGCTCAAGAGGTCCCGGTGCAGGATGATCCTCGTCGCACCGGCGTGGCTGAGGCAGATCTGGTTCCCGGACCTTCTGGACTTGTCAACGTCCCCTCCCATCAAGCTGTTGGCGGACGCGGACCTTCTCTCCAGAGAAGGAGGCGCCATCTTCCACCACGACCCGGCGTCGCTGAACCTGCAGGCTTGGCTCCTGCAGCGCTAGAGTTTGGAGGCTACGATATACCGGCCGACTGCAGAGAGGTTCTTGCAAAGGCCAGGGCGTCCTCGACTCTCAAATGCTACGGTCATAAGTGGAAGAGGTTCTCTATCTGGTGCCGAGCACAGAAGATCAACCCCCTACGGATTACGGCCCCTCAAGTGCTGCTGTACCTGCTATCGCTGGCAAAGGCTGGGCTAGCCCATGCCTCCATTAAGATTCATCTGGCGGCGATCTCCAGATATACCAGAACCACAGGACTGACGTCCCTGTAGTCCCATCGACTGGTAAAAGAGTTTATGAAAGGACTGTTCCGGTCGTTCCCGCCGGTGAAGGCCCCAGCCCCGGCGTGGGAACTTAACGTGGTGCTGACCAGGCTCATGGGGCCCCCATTCGAGCCGATGCACTCCGCACCTATGAAGTTTGTGTCGTGGAAGACTGCGTTCCTGGTGGCCATTACCTCCGCACGACGAGTGGGAGAGATCCAGGCCCTATCCTGCAAAGCACCGTACTTGACTTTCCATGCCTCGAGGGTGGTGCTTAGGACGCACCCCTCCTTTATGCCCAAGGTGCCGTCGGACTTCCATCTTAACGAGCCCTTGGTGTTACCTGTTTTCTTCCTGTCTCCTTCGTCGCCGGCCGAGAGGACTTTGCACTCGCTGGATGTGGCTAGAGCGCTGAAGTTCTACGTGGACTGCATGAAGAGTTTCTGGAGGTCATCACAGCTGTTCGTGAACTTTGGACCTGTGAATCAAGGGAAGGCTCTCTCAAAGTCTTCTATTTCCAGATGGCTCTCTGCCTGCATCATGCACTGTCACCGGTTGGCTGCCAGGCCGTCCGAGAGCCCATTTGACCAGAGCGATCGCTGCTACTACGGCGTTCTTATCTGGTGTGCCCCTGCTGGACATCTGCAGGGCTGCTACGTGGAGGTCGACGCACACCTTCACGAGATTCTATTGCGACGATCGGGATTCCAGGGAGGAGTCCAGGGTCGGCCAAGCAGTGCTGCGCATCCTGTTCGCTTAAGGTGAGCCTGGTGAGGAGGTAAGAGATGCTTAATGTTGAGTTCTTTGTATTGCTTAATGTTGAGCCTTTTGCCACCCCACGTGGTTGTGCATGTGTGTACTGCTATTTATTCTTATATTCATGAGCATGTGAATCCATGCCAGACCCCATGCTGGAGAAGGAACAAGTTACTTACCTGTAACTGTTGTTCTCCAGCATGGGTCTGGCATGGATTCACATGCGAACCCTCCCGCCTACCCCTCTGCGGCTCTTCACTTGGTCCTACTGCCACTTCACGTGCTACCAAATCTCAAGATGGCTGCCAGGGGCGGGGCTTAGGTAGAGGGCAGTCATTGGCTGTGGTCAGTATGACGCAGAGATCAGTGATTGGTTACTACTACGAAAGACAGATCAGAAACTGATACTGATTTTTTTCTTTACCGAGGATTCCCAGCCTGACGACGGGGAATATTCATGAGCATGTGAATCCATGCCAGACCCATGCTGGAGAACAACAGTTACAGGTAAGTAACTTGTTCCATCCTGTGCCCTGGACAGACCACTCCCTGATCCTATTCACCTGAGACCTCAACGTCACCACTGAAAAAACCCACAACCCATCACCGCTAGACACACGAAACTCCTAGAACCTACCAGCCTGACCTCCCTAGAAACATGCCCTGATAACAACCCAGAGGCAATTCGCTTAGCCTATAACACTGCTTTCAGCCACACCTTGGATCTTCACGCCCCTCTCAAAACAACCACTCGGAAAAAAGGCCACCACCACAACTGGTTCACCGAAGACCTAGCTAATCTCTGCAAAACCAAGCGTGCTAAAGAACACATCTGGCGGAGAAACCCCTCCACGAGCAACAAAGATAACTTCGGCATCTGCGCCGCCTCCTACAAACTTGCCATCATCCACACCAAAGCCAGCATCTGCAATAACCTGCATCTCAGAAGCCCACTCCAAATCCAAAGAACTAGTCAAACTCCTAAAAGAACTGGAAACCCCAGTCCCACCCGTCTCAACCTTTCCCAAAGACAAAGCCTGGTGCACACTGGTGCAATCCACCCTAGCCAACAAAATCCAGAACCTTAGAGATAAAACCATCCTCAAGAAAGCACAGATCCCTCAAGCTGAACCCTCCCACCATACATCCTCCCCACCTATACCCACCACTCCCTCCTTCCAATTCACCCCCATTACCACAGCAGAAACTATTACCATCACCTCAAAGCCTCCAACTGCACTGGTGACCTCTGCCCCACACACATCATCAAACTCTGTGCCGATCCCCTGGCCCCCATCATTACTAAATGTATCAATGCCTCATTCAGCACTTGCACCATACCTAGCTCCATCAAAGAAGCCTGGGTCAACCACTGCTGAAAAAAAAACACCCTTGATCCCACTCTCCCCACCAACTACCGCCCCATCACTACAGTCCCATTCCTCTTGAAAATTCTTGACCGCACTGCCTACCTACAACTCCAAACCTACCTCAAAACCCACGCTCTACTCTACGCCAATCCAGCTTTAGACCTAGACATTGCACGGAATCCACCTTCCTCAATCTCAAGATACAATTTGACCACATTTGCGACAGGTAGACCTCGCCATTCTCATGCTACTCGACCTCTCGCCGGCTTTCGATCTCGTAGACCATGATATCCTCTGCCACAGCCTCACCACCTCCTTCAACTTTTCCCAATAAGCAGCCAAATGGGTCAAATCCTTCCTGAGCGACCAAACTTCTAGGGTCTTCGCTGGCACAGAAGCAGCAGACCCTATCCCTGTGCCCTTTGGTGTCCCACATGGATCCTGCGTCCCCTCACGTTCTACAACATGTACACCAAGCACCTGTTTGATCGCCTTGACAATCTCAAAATCCCCTACACCAATTTTGCTGATGACACCCAGAACCTCCTCAAACTATCTGGCACCTATGACCTCGACTGCGCAAACATCAATCACATCTGCAACATCATACAGGCCTGGATGGCAAACCACCACCTCTGCCTCAATGATAAAACCAAGCTACTCATTGTCGGCTCCCCCCACCACCTCAAACATCTTGATTCAGCCTACTCCGCCTTCATCATCCGCGGAAACAGCATCCCTGTCTCTCCCCCCATGTGAAAACACTCGGAGTCTACCTAGATGCAGAACTCAACCTGAACAAACATGTGATAGCAATGGCCTCCTCCGCAGCATATTCCACCAAACTCCTCAATCTCGCTAGAAAGTTCCTCACACCTAGAAACTGCCTCACTCTTGCTAGAGCAATAGTCGGCAGCAAAATTGACTACTGCAATGCCATCTTAGCAGGAACAACAACAAGAATCTCAATAAACTACAACTCACACAGAATAACGCCCTCAGAGCAGTTTGGGGCCTCAAACACTCAGAGCACATCTCCCAAATCAGACGTGAAGCCCACTGGCTTCCCATCACAGCACGCATTGATTTGAAAATGCTCTCCACCACTCACCCCTGCCTCTACAACACAGCCCTCCATCTCACGCACTGCATCTCCAAGAAACCCAATCTGCGAACCTTACTTTCAACTTCCTCCATCTCACTCACTACACCTAGATTCACCAGAAAATAATCAGGGGGTTCCTGTTTCACCGTCATCGTGCCCACATTATGGAACACCCTCCCTCCCGCAATCAGGAACAAAACCACACTTTTTAACAAATATGCATGATTACCTCTGTAACTACTGTTGAACCGAAACCCTGGACTGTACTGTAACTACCTATGCTTTACTTGTATGTAATCTAGCGCTGTGATGCCTCTGGGCGCGTATAACAAATGAAATAAATAAAAATAAATGCTGATGCCATATGTATCCAGTGTGCCTTTCAGCGGTAATGCATATTGAGTGGCCCCATGTTTATATGATTCCGCTGGTAAATAGTGTAATCAAAGTATTTTCAGTCTCAGCCGGAAGTTTAAAGTATTTCACAAGATACAGAAACTGCAGAGAACTGTAATGATGTCCCATGTCAGAGGCTGAGTGCTGGGAATCTGTTTACTGGAGGAGGCGGGGGCTGGATGCAGGGAAGGAGGAGTACAAGGTGAACTGAGGATCTTCCAAGATTCTCAGTCCAGAGTTTTTTGCTCCTTCTAGATTGTGACTGACATTTCTTTCTCAACGACTCTGGGTTTTGCTCGCTGAGAAGAAAAGCCTACATCTGGCTGATACATTCCAGGTATCTCGATATGGTCCATTGACGCCTATTAACTTTTCCCATAGCACAGACCAATCCTTTACAAGATGAGGAAGGTGAACTTTGGGGAGAAGTAAAAAAAAATCCAATTGAACTGCAGTGAAGACTTCACAAACTCCTAATGAGAAATCCACCTCTTTATATAAATTAAATGAATAATAACTCTCCATGTTTTTACTTATAAACATCCTTAGATTTAAACCATAACATTTTCAATAATTAGTTAAATGTATTAAAAATATAATGAGAACATTATTTTCTAGAGAATTCATGTATCCATTTTTGGAGTAAATTATACTTCATTACTACCATACAGACTTTGATTTCAATAAATAAAAACATAACCAATGTACAACACTTGACAAGTTATGTTTCCCTTACCTTCAATTGTTTTTAGACTGGTAATATTCAATAGAATGTGTATCCTTTCACAACTTTGTCTTTTATGGTCCTTCTTGGGCGCTTCTTTAGGAGATCATATAATCTGTCTAAGAGTACAATGTATTTATAATATTTATATACCTTAACTAATGCTATGTCTGAAACCATAAATCCTAACACCAAAATCCCAATAATCTTCTTTTTTAAATTTTTTCCAACGTTTCTTTTTAATAGGATTTACAATATACAAACAGAACATAAGAGGAATTGGGAAGAAACAAATTAGGGTTGGGGGAACTTGGGGGAAGAGACAAGGCAGTTGTACATATGCGATTGATTGGTTAGCATTGGGCTTCTGGAAGTCTATGGGATCTGCTGTGATGCATGTGGGACTAAGGCAGAATAGAGGTGCCGCTGACTAGGTACTTTCTCTGGTCCTGAGATACCGGTTTCTCTGGTGGTTTACACAGGTTTTAGTTCTACGGATGTCTTTTAGTCTTATTTCGCCAACCAGCGGAAGGCAAGCGGTTGCCTGGTTAAACCCGGAAATTGTTCTGTGAAGTCTAGAAAATGTGCCCAGATGTAGAATTTACTCCCGTTTCTGTTGCGGAAGGCTGGTATTTTCTCTGCGACTGCTATATCCCAGCATTTTGCCCACCACATGGGGATTGCCAGGCCTTTGGGTTCTTTCCACAGTCTGACTATGGAGATTTGTGTCACTGTGAGCAGGTGAGAGCATAGATCCGCTAGGCAGCCAGGCAGCCAGAAATTGGGAATTGGCCTGCACCCGTGCCCCTAGTAGAACTATTCCCGGGTTCCATGGGATCGTCAGTCCTGTGATTAATCGAATTTTCTCTAACACTTCTTTTCAGAATTGTATTACTCTAGGGCATGCCGAGAGGAGGTGGAACAGGGTGCCTGTGACTGCGCAGCCTCTCCAGCATTGCGATGGGATTGTTGGGTTACTTTTTTGTTTAGAATTTCTGGTGTTAAGTACCACCTGCAGCACACTTGAATAGCCCCTTCTTTGTTTGTGACACATTTTGAGCTTTTGTGCATTCGTGTCCAGATTCAGCCCCATTCCTCCAGATCCAGTTCTTTTCCCATTTCATGCATGTAATGTTCTTTTTTGCTGGGATCTGATTTGTCTATGAATTTGTATAAGGTTGTTATGTTACCTTTCTGGGCGCTTGCTGCTAGGGTGCGCTCTAGAGCCGTTTAGTCTCTACCCCCATGTGTTTTTATATTGCTGTGGGATAGCCAGTGCCCAAGCGGGGTGAAGCAGAGTCGTTCTGTTTCAGGCACCTGGAATTGTGTTTTACATGCCTCAAATGTTCGCGGGAATGGTTGGTGAAGAAGTCCGCCATCTGTTGTAAGCCTCCCTCACTCCATTCGTCAAATCCGTTAGGGGGTATTCCCAGGGAGTAGTCAGGGTTATTCCAGATTGAGGAGAGGGGCCCCACTGTGCTTTTGCAGCCCCATATATGTCTGCCTTTTTCAAGCTATCTACAGTGTTTCTGGTGGCTGTTAGTGGCCCAGAGTTGGGAGAATCCTGGGGCATTCTAATGTGTGGGAGTGCGGCTGGTGCAAACTAGCTCCAGTCCTCCTCCATTTTCTTCCAGTGAGGTTGGTTCATGGTTGATTGCCATACGAAGGAGTGAGAGAGCTGTGCTGCAAGCCAGTATCTGGCAATGTCGGAACTCCCATGCCTATGCCTGGAGCATTATCCGTTTAGCAATTCATGCTTTTTCCCACCCCAAACATATTTCTGGATTTTTGTTTGCAGCTTCTACAGGTCCTTTTTAGAGATGGCTATGGGGAGAGCCAGGCAGTGATTGAGTAGTCTTGGAACCAAGTTCATTTTCAGAGCCGTTATTCTCCCCATCCAGGACACTTCCTGGGCGTGCCAGCTTTCCAGGTCGCTGCATAGTTCTTTAAATAGTGGGGAGAAATGGATGCGGAATGTGTTCTCATTTTTTATTTGGGATCTGAACTCCTAGGTAGCTAAAGTGGGATTTAGCCCAAGGGATAAGACGTTTGGCTGCTAGTGTTTCTCTCATCTTCCTTGGGGTGTTAATGCCTAGTGCTGTTGATTTTGCGTAATTGTCTTTGAGCCCTGATGCGTCCCCAAATGCTTTGATTTCTAGCCATAGAGCTTTAATGGATTCGTCGGTCTGGGTCAAGGTAAGGAGGATGTTGTCTGTGTACATGGCTGCTTTATAGGTAATGCCTTTAACCTCCACGCTGTGTATTAATGGGTTGTCATGGATTCTTCTAGCAAATGGCTCCATAGAGAGTGCGAAAATTAGCTGCGACAGGGGGCATCCCTGCCGCGGGCCTCTGGAAATGGTGATTTTGGGGGATCTAATGCAGTTTATTCAAAGAGACGTGCTTGCTAGTTTGAAGTTTGACGTTTAGTTTATTTGTAAAACGCAGCCAGGCCCATGGGCAACCGGGCGCATATTCTTGAATACAGGTTACAATATATACAATATAACAAAGTAAGCAGATTGCATGCATACAATAAAGCAATATAGAATTTACGAATTATAATACAAGTACATTTAAAAACGTGTATATACACAGTTGAGATATGTTATAGGTCAGTAGCAAGTTTTAAATGGAGGAACTTCATAGGTTCTGCGTAAACAGCCAAGATTTGGTATTTTTCTTGAAAGTTAGGAACGAAGGCTCAGTTCTGATGGGAGTAGGCAGTGAGTTCCAGAGTTTTAGGCTAGGACAGGGAAGCTCACACCACCCGCTTTATGGAGTTTAAATCTGGGCAGGATAAGGCTGTGAGTTTGAGCTGATCTGGTAGGTCGAGAGGAAGTGTGGAGTGTGAGGCGAGAGGAGAGCTAAGGTGGGGCATTATTGTCCAAGCATTTATGAGTCAAGGCTAATGTTTTTAGGGCAATTCTTTGTTTTACCGGGAGCCAACGTAGATCGGATCTGACGTTGGAGATGTGGGACTGTCTAGGGATATTAAGAGCTGCCCTTATGGCGTTATTTTGGATAGTTTGCAGTTTATTAAGGTTAGACTGGATAGTCCCCAAGTATAGAGCACTACGGTAGTCGATTTTTGACATAATAAGTGTTCCTCCAAGGGTAATAAAGTTCTGAGGGTTCAGAAAAGGTCTGCAAGCGGTGATAAGTTTGCAAGCATAGGCCGATGCCGACCTTACTGCATTTGTTTGTCTGTTCAGGGAGAGGGTGGAGTCCAGATAGACGCCTAGAGTTTTAGTGTCCTTCGAGACCTTGATGTCGTTGCCGTCAATGACAAAGGACTTGTAGGCTAGGTATAATTTGTTAAGACGTTGAGTAGGTCCTAGTAGTAAGAGCTCAGTCTTGTCATCATTAAGGCATAGATTGTGTTGCGCCATCCAGGCCTGAATGACCAGATAGACATCATTCAAGGATTTGGGAATGAGTATCTGGGTGTCATCCACGTAATTAGTGTAGGAGATACCCAGATAGACAAGCACATCTAAGAGGGGTTTGGTGAACACATTGTATAGCGTGGGCAACACACCAGAGCCTTGAGGGACGCCGCAGTGGATAGGCGAGGGGTCTGCCGAGGCTGTGGGTGAAAAGACCCGCATGGATCTGTTGCTGAGGAAGGAATGGATCCAGGCATTAGCAGAGTCTGAGAAGTGGTCCACTGAATTAAGATGTTGGCAGAGTATTTGGCGGTTGACCAGATCGAATGCCGCGGAGAGGTCCAGGAGAAGGAGTAACGCTAATTTCCTGTTGTCCTTTAGAGTCTCCATCTGAGTTTTCAAATCAATCAGGGCTGTTTCTGTGCCATGTTTGGGGCGGAAACCTGATTGTCTTAACCCCAAGAGATTGTTTGATTCAAGGTAATCTTGGATCTGCAGATATGCTGCACGATCAAGGATCTTGAGCAGGAATGCGACTGTAGTGATCGGTCTAAAGTTGGTCGGTACGTTGGAGTCAAGGGATGTTTTTTTTAGTAGTGGGATCACCCAGGCGTCCTTGAGGTTATCAGGGACTAGACCTGTTTTGAAGGAGGCATTTATGAAAGCTGTGATAAAGGGGGCTAAGTTGTGAGAGGCTTCCTTGATGATATGGGCCGGGCAGGGATCACCTTGGAAGTTGGACGGCTTGAGGTTGTTTATATTTACTTCTACTTCGGGAGTAGTGAGAGGGGAGAAGGCGAACGGTTTAGGGATCAAGTTGGCTTGGCGGGTACTAGATGTGGGAGCGGTCAGAAGTTGGTCTGGCTGTAGGGACTTTTGTTTGTTTCTGATTTTGGTTTGGAGGGTGACAATTTTGCCCAGGAGGGCTGTTTGTATATTGGTGCACCAAGTGCTGTCTTTGGTGGAGGAGTCGGGGGTGAGGATTTTGAATAATTCCTTTGTATTTGATTGTGCAGACATGATGCGGTTATTGTAGGATTCTTTTTTAGCCTGGAGTATAGCTTCTTTATAGTTTAGGATCGGGGTTGGCTCTAGGTATGGAAACAGCCTGTGCTAGGCTCTGCTATTGTCCGAGACTAATAAATTGTTCTGGCGTTGCAAGATCACAGAAGCTGTTGGGGTTTAGCCAGTACCCCAAGTTGTTAAGTAGATAAAGGAAGTTTTTCTCCTGGCTATCTTGCCTCAGTGGTTGAAATAATCGTTTTAACACTGTAGTTAATGCGATACAGGATTCGCTTTTATTAGTGATAGTGTTGGATTGTTTTTCACATTACATTGATAAGCGTCATATATACTTAAAGGCAATTGTGTGCCTTGTTTGTCAACCGACACGTGTTTCGACCCGAAGGGTCTTTATCAAGGCTGAGGAATATTCAAAAATCATGTGGTTCGTGACATTTGTGACATAGGTTATATAGGTACATGAATAGTGGTGTTTGAGTGAAGTGAATTGGTTGTGGCACGTGATTCAAAATTACATGGTACATACATTCGATGTAATGCAGTAATAATTCAAGGTAGAAGGAAAGAGGAGAGAGAACAGAACAAGGTTAGCAAGGACGTGGTCAGGGGTAGTAGTCAAGGTTGGGAGTTGCGAGAATTAGAGCCTCTTACCTATTGTCAAAATTCTTGAGCCCCCTGTGGGGTCTTGGTCCTGGTATGGGTGCTGTCCTGTGACAGGTGTGGCTCCTGTTGGGCCCTGAAATGCAAGTGGCTTGCTGTTAGGGTGCATATTATCTGTGAGGTGAGGTTGTTTATAGCCCAAAGGCGTGAGATGACGAGCCTGGCCAAGTGTTCAAGAGTAGGGTTGCTGGTGTTGGTAGGTCCGAGGTACTGGTAGTGCTGGTCCCCTTGGAGGATTAAAGCATTGGCGGGCCTCGAGGATGTGAGATCTGGCTGGGTCGTGTGTTGGTCCCCTCGGAGGAGCGAGGCCGTGGCGCTGTCTTGGGGTGACGGGATCCGGCTTGGTTGTGCGCTGCAGGAATTGCCAGGTGATGGCGTGGCCCGCCGTGTTGTGTAATCACAGCGGTCCGGTCCAGGCCTGGTGCATAATTGGGTGAGCAGGCAGGATATGCCTGTTTAGAATGGGGTCCTCGGGGCTCTGCTGCCCTGTTGAGGGTGCTTGGCAGATGTGAGAATGCGAGAATGTGAGAATGCGTGTTGGCTGGGAGGGCCGAGCTTCGCTCGTAATTAGGGGGTGAAGGACACATTGTGTGACAGCCAGTCCGTCCGTAGCGGAGCGGTGGCTTGGTCCAATTGGGATAGTGAGCGGCTGGCGCGGGAGTGAAGGGGGTCAAGGCTTACCTTGTATGCGTCTGCAATGCCTGTGTGACGGACCTTTGAATTAACCGAGCATGTGTGCCGAGTCACGCAATGTGACTACGGCGCATGCGCAGGGGATTAGTGTCCCGGTATGTGCGTGTGCGTATGACAGGGGAGAAGTGGCGCGAAATTTCACATGCGCGTACACTGCATGTTGTGAATTGAGGGAATGGAACACTTGCGCGTGCGCGAGGGGAATAGTATCCCCGTTGGCACGAAGTGCCCAGGGTTCTGGGCATCAGCGGTGTGGCTCCGGGGAATGGGTCCGCAGGCTGGGAATGGGCGATGTCCTAGGGGGGTGGCGGTTGCCTGTTGGTTGATAGTCAATGAGACATGAGACATTTGCTTGTGGAGAAGAACAGAGCATATGAGTGGCAGGGTTAGTGTTAATGTCAAGCCCCTGTGAGCCTAGGCTGGACTGGTGCCATAGTTCAAGGATGTAGTCTGGCATGAATGTGGTGTGAGCAGTGTCATGCTTTGGGTAATAATTGGTTGTAAATTAGAAGCCAGGTGGCAGTAGTAATGTCTGTCTGGGCTGGATTGGGGTCAGTCGGTCCTTGTCGGTCCTGATGACATGTATACAGGCATAGATGATGCCCTGCCTGTCAGTAGGGCTGGTGTGTTAAGGGCGTGATTGTCCTGGAGTTAGCCGTGGGTGATGTTTGGGTCCAGAGGAAATGGAGCTGATTGGTTGGACAAGGAGGGGATAGTTACAGAAAGACATTGAAATCATGATCCTTATTGAGGCCATTTTTAACGCATCTAAAATGGCAGATCAATCGTGCTTCCTCTTGTCTGAGTCTTTTGATTCTGTCTCCTCTGGTTCCCAGCCGTACGGTTTTCAGTCCAATGAATCTCATCTGGCTCTTGTCATCCATCTGGTGATTCTTCTACCAATGTTTGGCCAGGGGTAGTTTTGGATCCTGTGAATGTATGCTGTTCATGTGTTCCCTTATCCGGGTACATACTTCCCGAATGGTGCTTCCTATATAGATCTTATTACACACACAGATTAATGCATAAATTACAAATTTGCTTCTGCAATTAAGGTGCTCCATGATTTTGAATGTTGGGTAGCATGTGAATTTAGCACATTTAGTTTGGGGGGCATATTTGCACATTGAGCAGGTTCCACATTTAGTGAAGCCAATTGGTATTTGTCTGCTTAGCCAGTCCTGTGCGGAGATATTTTTCTCAGAAAGGAAGGGTGGGCTGAGTAGGTTTCTTAGTGTCGGTGCTCTGCTAAATTACATACTGAGGTATGCTTCAAATTGAGGTTTGATATGCTCATCCATGAGAAGTAGGTCCCAATGTTTGGTTAGGACTGTCCTTGTTGTATCTGGTTACAAATCGAATCGTTGGATTTGCATCTTTCTTATTAGGTTTGGGTGAGAGCAAAGTTTCTCTCTCAATGTTTAGGGCTTGATTCCTGGCTAGCGTGAGGTTTTCGCTGGAGTAGCCTCGACATTCGAATCGTAGGTCCAGCAAGTCGCATTCATCCGCGAAGAATTTTTCAGTGTTGCAGTTTCTTCTAGCACGAATGTATTCCCCTTTAGGGATATTCTGAATAACACTTCTTCTGTGACAGCTTTTCGCATGGAGGGTTGAGATTACTTCTGTTGGTTTGCGAAAGGTCTTGGTTGTTATTTTGTTGTCTTCAATTGCGATCCTTAGATCCAGAAAGTCAATTTGGTCTGTGCTGATGTGACTGGTTAACTCAATACCATAGGTGTTTACATTCAGGTATTCTACGTATTGGTTCAATTCTTCTTCGGTTCCTTTCCATATGAGGCTGATGTCATCTATAAAACGTGCCCAGTTGACCATATGGGTGAACTTGTTTTCTCGCATTGCATGTTCCTGTTCATACGAGTGCATGAAGCAATTGGCTAGAGCTGGAGCATAGCTTGCTCCTATCACGATCCCCTTGGTTTATTTATAATATTCTCCATTGAAAATGAATATGTTGTTAGTCAGTGAGAATTTAAGAAAGGATTTGGTCATTTCCACTTGGTCAAGATGTGACGCTGACTCATGCTTGAGGATTTATCCTAGGCTTGTTATGGCTAGTTCATGATTGATGGATGTATACAGGGCCTTTACATCCAGTGTGGCCATGATGAAGTTCGGTTGCCATTTGATTTTTGAGAGTATTTCCAAGGTGTGCATTGTGTCCCTGAGGTATGTCGGTATCTTGGTGACTAATGGTTGTATCACATTGTTGTCAGCCAGCCCTTCACTACGCTACGGATGGACAGGCTGTCACACAATGTGTCCTTCACCCCCTAATTACGAGCGAAGCTCGGCCCTCCCAGCCAACGCGCATTCTCACATCTGCCAAGCACCCTCAACAGAGCAGCAGAGACCCGAGCACCCCATTCTAAACAGGCATATCCTGCCTGCTCACCCAATTAATCACCAGGCCTGGACCGGACCACTGTGATTACACAACACGGCCGGCCACGCCATCACCTGGCAATTCCTGCCGCGCACAACCAAGCCGGATCCCGTCACCCAAAGACAGCCCCACGGCCTCACTCCTCCGAGGGGACCAACACAACCAGGAACCTGGGCTCTCCCACATTAAAACACAGGGCCAGGGCACGTTGTCCAAAAGCCCTAATGGGCAGGAGGCAACCTCACCCTTCACCGGCCTCCACTTGGCAGTCCATGCCGTGCACGACCCAGCCGGAACTCACATCCTCGAGGCCCCGCCAATGCTTTAATCCTCCAAGCAGACCAGCACTACCAGTACCTGGGGTCTCCCAACACCAGCAACCCTACTCTTGAACACTTGGCCAAGGCTCGTCATCTCACGCCTTTGGGCTATAAACAACCTCACTTCACAGATATTATGGACCCTAACAGCAATCCACTTGCATTTCAGGGCCCAACAGGAGCCACGCCTGTCACAGGACAGCACCCATACCAGGACCAGGACCCCACAGGGGGCTCAAGAATTTTGACAATAGGTAAGAGGCTCTAATCCTCGCAACTCCCAACCTTGACTACTACCCCTGACCACGTCCTTGCTATCCTTGTTCTGTTCTCTCTCCTCTTTCCTTCTACCTTGAATGATTACTGCATTACATCGAATGTATGTACCATGTAATTTTGAATCACGTGCCACAACCAATTCACTTCACTCAAACACCACTATTCATGCACCTATATAACCTATGTCACAAATGTCACGAACCACATGATTTTGCCAGGAGAAAAACTTCCTTTATCTTTATAGTTTAGTGTGGCTAAGAAGAGGCTGTCTTTGTGGACATCAGAAGGGTGACTTTTCCAGCGTGACTCAGCACTGCGTTTCTCTTTGCGTAGCACTCTGAGCTGTGGTGTGAACCACGAGTTGAGGTGCGCGTGTTGTTTAGGTCTCCTAAGTTTAAGTGGGGCGATGGAATTTATGGCTGAAAGCATTGTCTGGTTATAGGTGTCGGCTAAGATGGTAGGGTCCGAACAAGAATCAGTGGCATTGTTGAGGGTGGGGATGATGAGGGGCAGTAGCTTTTCCAGGGTTATGTTCTTTTTATTTCTGGTAGGGATGGCTGGAGCGACGGGAGGCGTAGGGAGAATTGCTGCTTCAATGTTGAAGGTGATGATATGGTGATCAGACCAGGCGCACGGGGTGTTCGAGAGCAGGCTGATGTTGCAGTTAGTGTCGCTTAGCCAATCTAGAGACCGCCCTTTGATGTGGGTGGGTTCTTGTATGTGATGTGAGAATCCTAGATCTGTTAGGGTATTGGCAAGGTCGAGGGCCGCGTGGTCATTAGGGTTGTGGTGTCCTAGATTAAGGTCTCCGAGGATGATGGTTTGAGAATTCATTTTCGCTTTGTCAATTAATAAGGAGGTGATGTCATCCACGAAGGATGTGGGGGGACCCGGGAGTCTGTATATTAGATGAATGGTGGTCGTTTGGTTGGCAGATAGCGGAAGTTTGACAGAAAGTAGCTCAGCAGATTCCAGGTTAGTGCTCAGTAGAGTTCTAAGTCCAAGTGAGTTTTTGTGGATGAAAGCAATTCCGCTGCCTCAAGAGGTGAGGTCGCATCTGGTAATGGAGTACTCCGGTGGAATGGCCAGGGAGAGAGCCGGGCCTGAGGCCGGTGCAACCAGGTCTTGGAGATGGCAATGAGGTCAAGCGCCTGAGTCTTGATGAGATCAGCAATGTCCAGTGCATGGGCTGCTAGGGACCTTGCGTTGATCAAAGCGGCCTTGATCAATCCGACGTTGCTTGATGTGGTAGGGTTTGTCTGGGGGCACTGAGGAGTAGATGAGATTGGGGTCTGGGTGGACGTGCTAGACGTCGGGGGTTTCTGGTTTGCGCTAGGGTGCATGGGGTGTCCTTTCGTACCCATGAATCTGGAATTGGATCTTGTGTTTCTTAGGACGGTAGTGCAAGGTTGGTTAGGTTTGGGGTTTTTAGTGAGGTGGTCAAGCCATAAGGTAGGGGCATTGAGGTAAATGTTGAGGTGATGATGTTCGGGGCACAGGTGGGTGTCCGTAGGTCTGTAGGTAGGGGCCATCATTCCAGTGCACCAGATGCTAGGTGTAGCTAAACTGGGTGATGACCAAAGGAACGCACAGGTAGATGCCCACAGTAAGAAGGGTACTCTTAATAAAGAGAGCATAAGCCTTTTGGATGAGGGACGTGGTAACAGGGTACCCGTGTTGAGGAAATGGAGTGGCAACAAGCAGGTATAGTGGCCGCTAACTCGAGTTACGGTCAGTCCAAGGATTCAGAGAGGTGATTAGGTGAGGGCATATGGCCGGGTAGACAAAATACGAGGTATGGAGAGGCTAACGCCAGTAGAGGCTGCAGGCACATCTAAATTAGGTAGGCTAAGAAGGTGTGGGTCACACAGGGTTAGATTAGATTGTAGCCCCGGGCGTGCTATGCTAGACAATGCGGAGCACAGGTGGCTAGTTTAATTGTAGCTGCCAGGTCCATATGAGCAGAATGATGGAGCGCACACAGATGCTAAATTCAATTGTAGGACCAGGGCAAAGGTTGGCTAGTCAATGCAATGCACACAGGCTAGATTCAACTGTAGGTGCGCATAGGGTAGTTAAAAGGTGCAGGGCACATCAAGGCTAGGCAGTGAATGTCACATAGACTAGATTTGAATGTAAATGCAGGGCACATAGGCTCAATTCAGGTGTAGGTGCACATATGATTCAGTTGAAGGTGCAGGGCAAATCAAGGGCTAAGCATTGAGCGTCAAATAGGCTAGATTCGAGTGTAAGTGCAGGGCACATCAGGGCTGATCAATGCAAAGCACTCATGCTAGGATCTGATGTGGGTGCGCATGGAATGCAATTATGGGTACGGATAAGCTAGTCCGTGTAGGGCACACAGAAGCATAATGCAATTGTAGGCGCCGGGTGCAAAAGCTAGGCTGAACAATGCAAGCATACAGGTTAAAATCAGGGTATGTTCAGGGTACGATAGGCTGAGTAGTGCGAGGCACATGGGCAACAGTCAGATGAACATGCAAAAGATATCAGGGCATCAAAGGCTGGATTGCGCGAGCACACAGATTGAGATCATAAGGTATAAGACACAACTAGACTAAGTAAAGCAGGCACACAGTCGGTGGAATCGATGGACGATTGCAGGTGCAAGGCACATCCAGCGAGATAATGCGGATTGTGCCGTAGGGGTAATACAGTGCAATGCAAGGCCGGGTAAGTAAGTCCTTGTGTCTTTGAGGAAGGCAGGTGAAGGGCAGGAGTGCGGTAACTACAGCTGCGGTGATGTTCCGTAGTACCGGAGTGACAATGACAAGCAAGCGCAGAGAACACGAAGGTAGAAATGAGCCTAAGGCTAGGGCTAGATTACTTTGCGCAGGAGTTGCCAGGCATCCATGGTTTAGGCAAGCAGGACAGGACAATAGGGATTGCAGTAGACCGAAGCAAAATTGCGCATGGGGATGTCGCCAAGCGCCGGTTGCGCTCGGTCAGCTCAGTCAGAGCCTTTGCCTTCTTTCCACGCCTTACTTCCAGAGCCGGCTTCCGCCTGCCGGCGAATCGTGTTGCCTTTAGGAAGTGGTGCTGTAGCCAATCGGATCGCTGCTACAGGCCTGGTGAGGGCAGGCACAAATGAAGACACGACAATTCCGGGGCGGCGGCCATCTTTGAGTGTGAAGCACCTCGTGTGCTCCAGTGGTGGATGATTCAATAAATGAGCCAGATGGGTGCTCGCTCTGTATAGGAGTGTAACAGTCAATAAACGTGTAGGTTGCGGACAATGGGCTAATGTCAGGTAGTGCCAACGCTAATTAGAGCGGGCGCGGAGGGGCTTAGAGACAGCTGATAATAAGCCCCAAGCTTACCTCAGGTCCTGTGACCTGAGGTAAGGGTGTTGATAGTTGGCTAAGGTCCATTTTGTGAACTTCGGGCCAAACCCAATGATGCGCATTGTCCTCTGTCTTTTACCGGCTTTGGAATGAGTACTGTTAAGGATTCTTCCATCGAGGGCGTGATAGTGCCTGTGGAGAGGAACGTGTTAAATAGGGACGCAAGGTGGGGGGCCAGAATGCAGACAAACCTTTTATAGAACAAGGTGGAGAATCTGTCAGAGCCCGGGGCTGTGTTTTTTAGGGTTTTTATTATTTTGGCTATTTCGGTCGCTGTTATTGGGAGCTCAAGGGGCTCAAGTTGAGGGTGGGGGTTTACCTTTTGGGCCGAGTGTAGGTACCTGGTCTGTGCTGCTTTGTCTGTTGATGCTCCAGACATGATTTCCAAACTCCAGGGTCTGCTGTTTGTGCCTCGAAGAATATGAATGTTCCGGGGGAGTAATTTTTAAAATGTGTGTGCTAGTAGATGGTTTGCCTTGTTGCTGTTAATATAGTACTACTGCCTGGTGTATGCTAGTGCGTGGGCTGAAATGTCTGCCACGTGCATCTCTAGAGAGGATTTAGCTTTCTTTAGCTCTCTACCTACTTTGGTGTATTGATATTTTTTGAATTTGCCCTCCAACTCTGCGGTTCTCTTCCAACCGAGACTGCTGTAATTGATTCCTTCTTTGCACAGCAGTACAGTTCATTGCTACCCCTCTTACCACTGGCTTCATTGCGTCCCAGACGAGGGTCTCCGGGATAACCCTTGCTATGTTTTCTTCAAAGTAGCGCATGAAAGTTTCGGGTAGTTCGCTACAAATTGCAGTGGCCCTCATTACGACCCTGGCGGTAAGGGGTTTGCGCCAGCGTTAGCTGCGCCGACCCCTTACCGCCAACTACGAGTTCCCATAGCGCCATGGTCACTTTTCCGCCCGCTTTTTGCGGGCGTAAAAATCCATGGCGCTATGGGACCTTGGTGTTAATTACGCCACCGTAATGTACGGTGGCGTAATTAACGCCTTCCCCACTCCCATTGAGCCCTATGGGGCCGAAATGGGAATGGGGAAGGGTAAATGGGTCAATGGGGACTTACCGCCCCGCCGACCTCGGAATGGGGCGGTAAGTCCGCCATCCGCCATGGCGTAAACGGACTTTACGCCATGGCGGAAAAAATCTGCCAGGGTCGTAATGAGGGCCAGTGTCCGCTATGATGTGATCTTGTAGTTTCCAGAACTTTTGAGGGGGCTCTGGAAGGCACTAGACTCGCAGACGGGCTATTATTGGGGCGTGATCAGATAGTATTCTGCGATCAATCTGCACTTTCTTGCAGCATGGGAAGAGAATGCTAGATGCTAGCAGTAGGTCCAATCTGGAGAATCCTTTGTGTACGTGGGAATAGAACGTATAATTGTAATATAATTGATCTATAGAAAGCAATCGCGATATGTTGTGTCAATACATCTGTTCATACTAGTCATTCATACTCCTTTCATTCCGTACTAGATCGTTACTCGCCCCGATTCGCGCGAATTTTCACAAAAAATGACAATACATTTGTTTGTCTGACAGACAATTTACGATTTGTCATTTTGTATGTCATTTTTTGTGAACATTCACGCGAATAGTGTAACAATATAGTATGAAATTAAATTAATGTGTATGAAATATTGGTATGTATGGATGTATTGACACAACATATTGTGATTGTTTTCTATAGATGAATTATATTTTTATACGGTGTCACAAAAGTGTGAAGTCTGAACAAAATAGAATTTAATAAATGTATAAGTTATTGCAGTCAGAAGTCTGAGTATTTGGTGCTCTATATGTTCGTAACACTAATTTACTAGTGTATTTGAGTCCTGTTCTGCACAACATTGGTCTTGATAATTTCCTTTGTTTATAAATATTCTTGCATCAGACAAGCACGATCAGATTGATTTCTGAACTAGAACAGTGCAAATGCTAAGGTTGTCTATGTCATCTCCAAAATTTAAATGCGATTTCTCTTTAAACGAGGACAGAATGCGTGTGACATGGTTTAAAACAAACGCACTCCTGTTTCCAGTATATCACCCACTAATACCTCAGTAATACGTTATTAGATATACTGGAAAAGATTCGGATGACCCGAGGTTTCCTTTCAAGCTGCCCTCTTTACAGATGAAAGGTTCTATTTTCACTATAAAACCGAATGCTAAAAGCCTCTTTTGCTGCAGCATGTGCTGCACTGCCTGCTAATAATGTATTTATGGGTGCATACACTATGCGGCTCCACACTTCTCTTTCAGCTATTTCTGCTCTGCGCTTTCCCCGAAGGGCGAGCTGGGGGTCGAGCTTCGACACTGCTAACCTTGGAACCCGGAGACATGGGGTTCTAATCCAGAACTTGATCAGAGCAGCCACTGGATTCGGGAAATGATGTTGCTTCCCAAATTGCGAATCGGTGACAGGCACAGTACAGATAAGTACTTCCCCAAATTCCAATGCCGCCAGTCTCACGCCACATCCTTGGTTTCCAGACCCTGCACCCACACCAAGGAGAGCTCCGTTTTCTTTGTAAATGATTCTGCTGCTCCTTCGAGCCTGGTCCACGCTGTAGGGAATAGAACAACAATTAAAAAGTCCAGCAAGCTCGTGTCACTACAAGAGCGCTACGACTATTCGCGCTGAGGCCTGCAACAGCTGAGCAGGAGCGGAGCGAGAGAAATCCCTAATGATTTGGTGCACATACATATTTCATAAAGTGATTATCCCCTTGCAACCTCGGCTTCTTATGCCTTTTTTCTCGCTATAATTGTTTTCCATCCAGACCAAGCAACAATTACCCATGGGAGAGAATGGAGGGTGTTCACCAGCAATATATTTGACGATGCATAAAGCGTTGCATTTGGGATGTCTGCAGCTATTATCACTAATTGCCCCATAAAAAGTGCTATTAAATGGAAGGCAAACAGGACCAGTTTAAAATAAAAAAATTTAAAAAATCACATAATGGACAGAGTCCCCTTAGGAAACGACTTTCACGAATGTCAAGATATGGTTTCGTATTAACATAATTTTACACTCTTTTACATAAGCATTTCTCCTAAGACTAAGGTCAGGAGCATCTAATTGAAAGCAGGCAATTCATTGCAAAGGCAAGGCAAAGAAGCGTTCCAAAGGACAAAGCTGGTGGTACCAATAATTGACTGCTCTTGCCCAATGATGAGGCTAGACACATGGGCTGTTTCTTCACTTTTTGCAAGGATTCATTGGATCAACCCTCGGATCTGGAATAGTGTTTCTTGCATCATAGCCTGCATGTGTTTCATTACGTTTTGCATAAAGGCAGAATAAGGTAGAATTCATCGTTTTTTTAACCTCTTTTGCTTTCTTTCCGTTATTCATTTTCTGAAATACTTTTGTTTTGAAAGGGCAATGTGCCGCCATCACAACCCATGGCTAAAAAAGGTTCACTTATTACCTTTCACAAAGTATTGACCATGGATCCATGTAAAGCAGCAGAGTAAGGAATTACTCTTACAAGGGTTTGAATGGAAATTCTAAGCCGATTTCCAGAACACGGACACATAGTTACACTTTTGTTTTATAAAGCTCTTCCTCTGCTGTACATTTCTATGTCACTAAGCCACAAAGGTTAAGGTCATTTTCACCATCCGGTTTGTACAGGAAGGGTGACATTGCTACTGCTCTGCTCTGACCTGACCATACATGGCAGGACGATTGCCAAGGGACTTCGCGTTCTCCTTGATTTGGTCGGGTTCAGTGTCTCACGTCTGCTGTATGTAATCTCTCCCACAGCTGCCAGGTCATCATCTTGGCAGCCTGTCCACCTCGTAGTAAAGGATCCGGATCCATGCAGGGGTTACAACCGGCAATGGACTGAGGCGGAATTCATGCTGTGATTATGTGTCGATCTCTGTGCCCCTCCTCCTTCCTTTACTCTATTGGGTTTAAGTTTGAGGTGGAAGGGGTTGGGTTCTTAGATTTGTTGTCTCAGTAATTCTTACGTGTGGTGCCAAAAGTCCTTTTTTATTTTATTTATAAAGACACTTGATTCTATCCATCCCACTTCTTTTGAATTCTGACATCTGTGCAGAGGCTGCTGACGCAGTTTCGAATCCCGGCAGGGCCAAACTCAGCCTTTCATCCTTCCGAGGTCGATTAATGAGCACCACACACCGTGGGTAATAATAAGCAGCGCTCAGATACCTGAGGGTTCGTAGCGCTATATAAATGCCAAATTATTATTATCAAACGTGTAATTCAGTCAGATGGCGAGTATGCATATACATGGTAAAGAATTGAGACCAGTGTGGTCTCTAGGGCAGGAAATGTGACCATTAACATAAGATTTCTATTCTTTTTTCAAACGGCCACGCGTTCTAGGCTATGGAAAAGTGCAGTGTTTAATCTTTCAACATTATATTGTTGCTATTAGGAATAACTTTAACTAATTGGTGTTAAATGTCCAGGCATACATTCATCCTTAGAGGCAGTAAAAACAATTTGAGCAGGATACAAAAAAGGAAAAATCAATTCAAGAATATGAAACCAGAAAAAACCTGCTATTCCGGATATTATCCATTCATTAGTAACATTTTGTTTCAGTTGATTTGTTTCACACACACTGTACAGATTTCAATGGTAGAACACTGTATGTGTTTTTATGTTTCAGGTATCGGCTATCATCACGTTGACACACCATGAAATGTCAGAAGATTGATTAGTCACTGCTTCTGTCAAGTATAAGGAAAACAAGCAAATCACATCCAAAATTGTTGAGATAAAGCTACAGCCCTGCTGCACTTGTATAGATTGTCCTGTCTGGCAAGGCGGCGTCCTGGGTGGAATTGTGTACCATGCTCATGTCCTGCGCCAAAAAGCAATTTGGGTTTCTCGTGTATTGCGCCAGAACGTAATCGGGAACTTTCTCTGAATCGCACTGGAAGGATGTGAGGGGTGGCCAGGTATCGTACTTGGATGAACTATAGACTTGGCCTCTCATGGTAAAGGTAACAAATGTGATGGTTCAGTGCGTGCACATTATCTGTGAAGATTCGCCATGCTCTCCACCTGGAAGCTTGTGAAGCTAAGCCTGCCGCTAACCATCTGTCGCAGCCGAAAGGTTCGACAGAGGATGACACTACCCGATTGGGTTTCCATCCAACAAATCTCAATGCGAGTTTCTAGGTACATATAAACGCACGACTCCGGTGGATACTTGCCGCAAAAAGGCTACCGTCTCACATCAGAATACATCAATGTCTAGCAGAAATGTTATCTTGCTGATCACATAATTGGTCCACCTACTTACACCAGACTATGCCTCAACACCTCTGACTTCAGTATGCAGTGAAGACCGATCACAAATTCAAGCCAGCTGGACACATAGCGAGTCTCTAGCACTCGCGCCATCTCCTGACCCCTGTCAGCACTCATCCACATGCCTGACCTCGTGGGTTGTTTTCTACCGGAGCCTGGCCAGCCCTGTGAAAGCCTGATCAGGTCCAAATGCACACACGCATTCTAATCCTACTCCGTGATCTCCAGCACTCTGGACTTTGGTCCCCAATGGCGTTCCCACCACTAGCGCATTGAGACTATAGTAATGGTAAAATGCGCTATATTGATGACAACTACAATACAATATGTTAACTTTTCAAGCATCTATCAGTTGCATCTACAGTTTGCGTCTGGACCTTACTAGTTCCCCTACACATCCTAATATCTAATACCTTTTAATGACTAAAAGGCACTTCCTCATTCCCACAAAACAAACTACAAATTCTGCGAGTTTCCAAGGCAAATACATATGATTATGCTATGTTCTTTACACATGTTTGAATCCTGGATAGACATAGTTTCAAAGGCACAAAACACTGAAGTGTGTTGATGGACTAAGGAATTGTGAAGCTCTCCTGCATAGTCCATGGTGTGAGAAACCAGAAGGTGTCTCACCCACTAGTCCCAGGGGATCTGTCATCCAAGTGGTGAGGACACAGCCATCGCTTTTGGATCCAGTTCCTGGGGGTGGACCGGTGAGGGGTCTTCAGGGAGTGCGACGCCGGATGGTGAGGCGTGGTATCCCTTCCCTGTAATACTTTTACCCCATCCTACCAGGTAGCATATTTATAACTCGATCCCCTAACCCCTTTTACTACACAAACCCTTTCTCACAGCAGACTGCCCGCTATGAGAGAAAATGGACTAACAACCGAGTCGTATACCTGACTTGTCCCAATTCAATAGTCAGGTAATTACGGACCATCACACACACCGGACTTCATTACACTTCCCCACATGGATAAAAGGTGGACCGCAAGAACACACTTTGAACGTGGCAAAGCACATGAGGAAACGGCAGTTCTCAGATGGCAGTTTACCAGGAAGAGAAAGAAAGGAGGCGAAACGGAAGCAGATCGCAAGGAGGGAGGTTTGCCTTGCCCTTTTCGACAAGGAACCGTTACTTTCAGGAAGCCTCCAGAATAGAAGGCGTAAGACCAGGAAACCAGGCTGAGGAATCCTACTTTGTGTGTCGGAGGTATGCAGGGCCCTCCCGCGTCAATAATCAAGGCGGGGAGAATTGCCATCTGTCGTGGTACTGTCCTTTGCTCCAACAACAAAGCCGTGTTTGTGAAATCCACACAGCCGGTAAGTTGGGGAGACGAATACAAGACCTGTCTGTGTTTAAGTCAAGGTTGCAAGCGGCAACATTGTATGGCGAGCGCTGGAATGAACCTTGTATGAAACGCATGTGATAACCAATGCAAGCAAAGTTGAACTTTGAAACCAAGATACAATACCTTTATAGTGGTCCCTCACCGCGTGTGTGCTCCATCGAAGGTCTCTGTAAAGTATAAAGCTGAGAGTTGTCAAAAGTGAAAGAGTGGCAACAGATTGTGAATAGAAGTGGTCCTGCGACGGGGCAAGCAAAATTCTGAGCACAATCGAAAGTCTTTGATGTTCATGCAGTAAAGAATGTTTTGTGTTGCATAAGATATATCAGTCAGAGCCCGGCAGAGGGAGAATGATTTTGTGTCAAAGCAGATCTGAGCCCAGCAGAGAGGGATCTGCAGTGAACCATAAATCACCCGAGAAATTGCATATGTGAAAATCTTGAGAATTGTGTGTTAAAGTGGACCTGAGCCTGGTGGAGGGGGATTCAAAATAGGAAAGGAACTTTGTTGCATCAGGCCCTCTAAAGGATGAGACTTTGAATGGCAAAGAGATTTTGGCACAGAAGGCCATGTTGTTGAGGTTTTCAACTGAACCCTCATGCTAGAGAAGCCAGAAACTGTGCTAAGCTCTACTGACGCGTGCTGAAAACGTGGGGATGAGAAGACAACGGCTTGAATATCCTGACATATCATTTCTTGAATCGCCCCTTTTTTGCATAACATTGTTTCCCAGATTATTTGTATTTAGAGGTAAGGATTGGCAATAGTTGCATTAGTATAGGCCCTTGTATTTTGACAACACACAACTAGGAGGCGTTATTATTTTTTGATGGTCTTAGCTTGCTCCCATCTTTAGATTTAGGATTTGATAGGTGTTTTTCAAACCCAATTGTAGTTCAGTAAACACCCTTGAACTGTGGTCACTTGTGTTTGTCTTACTGTTGATACCATGCCTTCCTTACAATGACCTCTTCTTTTCTGCTGGCAGAGGTTTTCCTGACGACTGGCATTGGTACAGTACTGACGAGTGGAACCAGGGCTTTGGCTGCATTGGTTGCTTCATGCAGGTGGAAGGAGTCAAAAGCAAGACGCGGACACAGTTATGGCATTTTAATGACTGATGAACTCTTATTAAATGAAAAATGAAAATCCTATCTTTCTTTAAATCTAAGACGGGTTTCTCTGCCTTAAGCAAAACTAAGGAAACTGCCAGAACGTCCGTCAAAACAATAGTCCACTGTCCTGTGTCCAAAACACCTTTTTCCGACCCTTACACTTAAACTAAAATACAAAGGGGAAACTGGGACTCCTAACCTGCAGTGTAATTACCCCCTTCCTCTGAGTAACGTCCAGTGTTCATTCTTCTGCTCCAGATGCTACAAAAAGGGGGAAAGTAAAGTTCACAGTTTCAAAACATAAAGCTTCCTCAACAGGTAACAGAAGAAAGGGCTTCTTCCTTTTTGTCACAATGTTCACAAAAAACAAGAGGTAGTTCTCCTTCTCTTGGTTTTTCCAACTCCCAGTGTACTGCCTCCCTTAACCTGGTTACCATAAGCACAAATGTTCACAAAGCCAAGAGGTTGTCTTGTCGCTCTTGATGTTTCAAAACTCAATCAATACCAGGTTACTGCCTCCCTTCTGCTGGATACCAGATGCACTAATGTTCACACGGCCAAGAGGTAAATGCTCTTCTCCTGGCCTTTCAACTTTCTCCACAGGTCCAGTTGAATGACTTTCCCCTGCTTTTTAAATGATGAAGAGGATGACTCCCTCCTCGTGATGTCCCCATGCATATGAAAGTTCAAACAAAAATGTGTGAGAGTCCCAGACTCTCAATCTTCTTGCCTGGTATACTCTCCTGCTAGGACTTTATCAATATTCACAGTTGTGACAAGGCACATGACTATATAGAAGGCTATTGAAGGCAAGTCCCTCTATGCGCACACTCCAGAGTAAAGACAACCCGCTATGGAAATAGGCCAAGAGATAGCTTTGCAAGGATAACAAGATCTAATAATACAAGGTACAAATGCAAGCTAAGGACTCTGCTGCTCGAGAGCGCTCTGCCAAAAATCAGTACAAGCAGAAACTTAAAAGGCATTACATTGTTGTCAAAATACAGTACTAATTAGCATAGCTGGTTGGTGGGACCCTATACATGGGCCTGCTCCATATGGGATGCCAGGCATTGGTTGGTTCTTGTCCCGTCACTCAGCGTCCAAACGGGTCAACTGGGCGCATCCTCGCAGTGAAGGTCGGGTCACACATAAAAACTTTGTTTCTAACTAAACTAAACATACAAACCCGGAATATTAACTCATTGTGATAGGCACCTGGGCGGCACGGGAAGTGGTGCCAAAGGAAATGGAGGATAAAATACAGTCATGCTGACCCACACATTCAGCGCTTTGTTGATACCTCAGTTCCTGCACGCAAGGTCCCCACCCTGGGGTTTGATCTTTCATTTATCCCCCCCGAGTACGTCGTGTTACTTGGGGTATGTGTTGTTGACTAGACAAAATATTGCAGCTCATGCTTAGATATCCTGTGGACACTTGATGAGATTGGGACATGGGGGTCGTATTCAAGTCAAGGAGCGCAAAGGTATTGGGGCGATGCTGGCTCCCTCCTGGCTGGGTGGGGGTGAGAGGCCTCCTGGCAGGTTGAATGGACGCAGCACAGAGCCTAGTGCTGTCTCACGCTCTTGCAGGCTGCATTCCGGTGAAAAGATAATAAATATTCGCAACACTGAAGGGACGAGAGGGGAATGGACTTCCTTGGGAACAGGGCTCGAGCGGAGCCATCATGTTGTGCCGAACGTAGGCTTTGTGAACCAGGAACTTGAACAGAGCGAGCCTTCAGCTTTCTCTGCCTGAGTCTAACACAAAATGGAGGCGAGGGGTATGGGCATTTCTAGTGTCATGCACCTACTGCTAAGTGCTCCAGGGTCGCAATGTAGTGCCCGAAGAGGCTGATTGCTCCCTCTTGTAGGTTATGTCGCATCATATGGTGTTCACCGTACTTGGAAGCACCTAAGAGGGTGGGATAGGCTCATCTCCATCCCAACGCTATTTACTGGGAGAAATGACCATCAACAACCCTGGATACAATACTTGAGAAAAGAAAGAACAAAGTAACAACACACCAATCTTGCTAAACCCTTCCAACACTGTCAAGGAAATGTACGCTAATGTAGCGGAGCAGATGACATCATCTATAGTGTCCACCCCCTCACCTCTCGTCATACTGGAAGCAAAGCAGCAAGACTCTGTGCATGACACCAGGTATCTTCCCAATACAGCATCGAAGATATAAGAGACTTTATGCACTCAGACAACCGTATTAACTGTACCCTCACACTGATGTGGTGGAAGGATGTCAGCATACACCACTGGACATAAAGGAATTGTAACTGAAGTCGGATCAGAGTAAAGTGACGTCATGAAGAGAAGATACTAAGATGTACTGAAATGATATGCCATTACTCAAAGAATGGTAATGTAACTGAAGTAACAAGAGAAACATGTATGCAGAGACGTAGAAACCATATATACAAAAAGATGGGTAACCATACGAGTAGTGAATGTGTATACGCAAAAACGCAAGGTAGATGAAATAAATAGAAGTTTACTGCAGTAGTAAATATAACAAGAGAAAAGCAGCCATGATGGAAAGATGAACGTCTGATCGTGTCGAATCTACCTCGGAGACAAACCAGGGCCACGGATCAGAAACACTGCAGAAAACACGTTCATTCGAGAAACAAAGAATATCCGTTTGGTGAGGCGAAGGATGACACAGCAGACCTAATTGGAAAGCACAAAGGGAGTTTACCAGGTTAAGCTATAAACCAAGGGCACATTTCTCTCAGATTAAGCAGAAGCGAAAACATTTGCAAGTGCGAAGTATTGGACAATCAAGGGTGAGGAAAGTATATGTAAAATGGAGCAACCAAGTCTCCAGAGGCCAAGAGAATTAATAGCACCCAGCATAATTAAATCAAATAAAAGTAAATAACAGGTCGAAATGGACAAATTCGTGCTCTATTGACACATGATGCAAGACTCGAAAACAAGGTCTATTCATTAAGCCTCAGATGAAGATGGTGGTGTATCCTGACTCACTTACAAATCCCAGAGACGAAAACAGTCAGCAAGGTCAACTACAAAAGAGAAGCCTTGGCTCATGGTCTGACTGATGAGAGATGGTCGGCTAATTGACCAAGGTGGGCAGTGGTCTGATGTTGTTCTCTGAACCTGGGTTTCGATTTGCTTAAGTGCTGCCAGCGAGCTGAATGTCCAAGGTTGGGAGAGTATGCCAAACAATCGAGATGCCATGTAGCAGCATGCTATACCATGTCGCAGAAGCCAATCCGCTGTTATTATATTTCTATAATCAGTATTATACGTATCTGGAGGTAGGTCGAGGCGTGCCTACCAGATAATGGCAGCCACTAATGTTATTAACACTTATACATATTATAGGTATATATGTTCCCTTAACCAATCCCTCCCCTAAATAGTATTTACTGTTTGCCACGTAGGATGACGTTATAGCTGACGTACATCGAAGTACAAAGCCTTTGTTTAATCAAAACTTGGAGTGTAAATGAGCTGCTTTTCGTATGGTCACTAGATTTCCCTACTTTATTTGACTTGACAATAAAGTAGTACTTTGCCATCTTCTTTGAGTCTGTCCGGTTATTTGCGCCCAATGTAATTTATTATGGTAATTCCATTCTGCGCATGAGATATGCTCCAAGGTGCTAGTGCACATTTATACCATAGAAATGTACATCCCCCCCCCCCAAAGGAATACTGTGATGAGGAAACCTAGCATGGATGAGGGAGGAAGATCTGGGAACCAGAGCACCCGCTCCAGTGATCCTACAATACAGAACCGAAACCTGTGAAGGCATCATGAAGAAGTACACAGACAACAGATTCCAGATTCAAAAATAATAACTTTTTATTAACTCAAATAATGTCTCAAAATTCCCTTAGAATTGGAATGCAATAGTCTTTAAGTCTGAGTCTCCTCCCACAAGTTAGGACTCCGGGTGCCCTTCCACAAGCTCTAAGTGAAAACGGTTCAAAAATAAACACATGTAAGTCACATAATTCATACTGCCTTGAATTGGAATGTTCCTTTGCAGAACTCGGGGTTCCCTTCCCCAAGCTCTACACTACAAAAAGAAACACATTTCCTTATCTTCCACAGTTTAGTTAAACGCTGTTGTCAAATACAGTTTGGATAATTTTGTAGCTTTCATACATGTTGAAAAAATGTAACTGTAAATCAAGCTTCAGTATCCTTTGCCTGTTCCTGTCAGATCGCATTTTATTTTGGCATATTGTGGTTGATTTAGAATTATTTTCATTTTAGCACTTCAATTTATGGTGGTTTGCAGGAATTTAAACGTCCTCTTCTCTTTTTGGCTTTCATTTGGTTAGTAGTAAAGTTCTAATTCAGTTCGGTATTTAATAATTAAATATTTAGCTTAGGGTTTGTTTTCTCTTCATTTTATGCTTCAATAATTGTTAGCTTCACTTTAAATGTAGAGTTCAGTGTGTGGGGACCTTCGAAAACATGTGTATTGCCACACGCGACCACTTTATTGTAAAATATTCCCCTTTGTTTAATAGTTTACAAGTATAACTGTTCCTTTCACTTTAAATGATTAGTTCAGCTTTCAGAGACTTTCGAAAACCTGTTTCTTGCCCCACGTGACCACTCTGATGCAAAGTATTTCCCTCTATTTGATAATTGACAAGTATAGTTAGTGTCCCTTTAATTGAGCTATTCAATGTTCGTAGACCTTCGAAAGCATTTATCTCGCCACACGTGACCACTCCGATACAACGTATTTGAAGAAATGCTCAAGTTCACACACGGACATCGGGTTTCTCAATTCACTGAAACTAACCGGTTGCTTTGAATGTTGATTCTGCAGCGCAGATCACACACACTTCTTCCTTTGATGTCATCCGGCTCCAGTTCCTGTCCCTCAGACACTCCTGGGGTGGTCCTCCACCACAGGGGAACAAGCACGTTGAAAAGAAAGGAAAGGGGCAGCCTTCCAGCAAAGCTTCTTTCACCTTTCCCAGTCTGCTCTAGGGAATCCCCACTCTCGAGCCATGTTGGAGTGCCCTCTGCTTCCTGCACCAGCCTCCTGGTCTCCTTCCTGTCTTTCCCCCTCCCTACTGGTTTGATCTCCATTCATACACCTGCAGTCTTTTAACAGGCTGCAGGTGTGGATGATTATTGAGCCTTACCTTGCCACAAATAAAGGGACATGCCTGACTTTCACTACTCATCTTCCTCTTCCCAGTACTAGGGTGGTAAAAGAGCATAGTCTTCATTGCTCTTAGTGGCCTCTTCTTCCTCCCAGTACTGTAAAGTGTCAATGGTGGAGAAATGAGGGGAGCTAACCTAAAATAGCCCATCAAGGTTGGGGAAGAGTTTGGTTGGTTGTAGCTACGAAAAGGGTGATACCATGCCTCACCCAAGGGCACCTTATTCTTTCTCCCCCTCTTTCTGGGTCGTCGAGGCTTGTCTTTTCTCCTGATGTTGTTCTGACCGAAGGAAATGGGGTAACAATATCCCACAAAGGCTTCTGGGACAAGGGTTCATTACGGCATGGAAAAGGGAAATACTGCATCTCTCCTGAGGACATTTTGTTCCCCTTTCCCAAGAACCCTCCACCCAGGTGATCCTCCTTTGCTTCTCCACCCCCAGGGTCAGGATCCAATAGCGATGGCCTTTCCCTGGGCACCTACACAGAGGATACAAGGGAAGTAGATATGAGGACACCCTCTGGTTTCTCACACACTGGATAAAAGAAATTATTCCATACCAGTGCACGAGTAGTGGTAGCAGTAGCAGTAGAAGCAGAGGCAGAAGTGAAAGTATAGGAATCCAGCTAAATATTGTATCGCGGTTGAAGACAGATGCTGTCAGACGCAGATACATTGTTGTGCATGGAGCAGAGAGAAAACCGGAAAGCCTCAGAAGAGATCTTTAACACATGGTGTGTTCGGAGGCAGCAAGCGACCAGGGAAAAGCATTTTCCAACCCGATCCCTTGACCCAGTTGAACAAAGACCAACGAAGACGTTGTCTAAGGTATGGATTACACGTGGTGTGGAGGTGGATGGGTCTGAGCTTAAAATACTCAGGAAAGATCAGAGCTGAAACACAGAGGGCTATACCAGTACTGTAACAAGCAGACCCCCACTGCAACATAATTCCCCGACACACCATACCCTGAATAGCCTTGGGCAGGAGGGTAGACCTGCCTAAAAGAGAAAGAAACGAGGAGAGCACAACTCTTCCTCATCACAGTACGAGGCAGAAATACCACAGACAATCCGTGGCAAGAACGAATGCCAAGTCTGTTACACATCCAACTAGAATCTACACAGTTCTTAATTGCACCTGAAGGATTAAAAAGATCAGGGGAAAGGAATTGTCCCCCTTGTCATCTTTGAATGAAAGGCAGCTGAAAGAGGGAGTTTCACTTGGGATAATTGTACCAATAAACAAACAAAGCATCCTTTTGGAACAGGTGGTTGATTCTTTATTTTGTAACATTTTATTCAAGCTGCTCTGCGGATTGGTTAGTCACTTGAGTACATCAGGAACAGTGTTCTTTTCAGTTAAAGACTATCCTTGCACAACTTCTTGGTGAATCAATAGTGTTCGGGACAGTGATAGGTTTTGGACTTGACAGTATTATTTGGAATTCCTTATATTAACTAGTATTTCTTTGAGGCATGGAACCCTTCCCCCGCACTCCCCTTAGGGCTAGGGAGAGATGGGTAGCCCCCCCCTTTGCTGTTGAATAAACAAAACGTTGTTAAACATTCCACCTATGTGTCTGAGCCGTTCTTGCAATCCCTCACAAGTCTCATACAATTTCAATATCTTGCCTTTACGGCTTTTTGTATTTTGCTTATCGTAACAGTTTGCTTTCTCGTGTAAGTACAGCCACAAAGAAGATATCTCCTTTTCTGGGTGAGGGATTGTGTTTCAGACCAAGCTTCTCCCCCTGTGGTTCCCCATGCAGCACCCCAGTGCCCTAACACCCTTCTTTGGGCTCACCAGCTTCTTGTGGTGACTTTTGGGTCTCCCGCATTCTCCATTCGGCTCTGCCGCTTCACTCTGTACTAGGGTAGCGTTTCTCTAGCTTCCCAGTCTGCTCGGTCTGCGGGAAGGCTCCATCCTTCCTTCCACCTCAACCGTCGTACAGGCGAACCCTTTCGGAAATGCCTCTTGTCAGGATGCTGTCTCCCTGAGCCTTTGTGCTCTGCGGTTCTGCCTGCAACTCTCCGGTTCCTCAATCTGCATCGAACGGAAGAAGACTCAATCTTGCTTTACACTCCGGGGTTTTGAATGTCCCAGCACCAATAGGATTGGTACAACAACTAGAGCACATAGCTTGGTTCCTCCAGGTATTCTTCATCGCTCTGGCCCATCCCAGTGCTTTGACTCAGAGTCAAAGGGGAGTATTTAGGAACTTTTCTATTTGTCATACAAGGATGGTGTTTTTCAACATGACAATAGGATATGGAGGATTGGGTAATTGGGTCCTAGTTCGGCCTGGAGTGCCCCTTTTGGATTGGGACTAAGCCTGATTTGCATATGTTTTTTTCCCCTTATGTAAAGGCTTGGCAGGCGAAGAATGATGGTCTGGCCGGTTGCCCAGAGCAATGCCTGAGGTTCAGATTTATTCTAAATCTTCCAGCCATCACTCTTTATTTTTTGCTACTTCTACAGGGCCCCACTCGGAATGCTCATGGAATAGAGCAGCAGCAGTGAGTGTCCTGTGTCTATACCTAAAGGCACGAACAAGGAAACGGCACTCAAAAGACTGAAGACTGTACGAGTCCAGCAGGAACTGAACAGTGACTGCATCCTGTAACAGGAACCAGCACACTGTTAACAATATGACACACGGTGCAATACTAAAACTTGATAATCGAAATTGGAAACCCAGCAGCCAAACTCTGAACAAAGGAATTACAAAAGCACAAATGAGGTCAAACCAGTAACCGAAATATCCAGGGAAGGCATAGGAATTCAAAGTAAGCAAGGTTCTGGACCGAGATCAGGAAGAAAGAGGAAAAGCAAGAAGACAAGAATCTAAGTGTAAGGGTACAGGAGGCTGGAACTGCAAACTAGAAACTAAGGCCTGGAATCGAGGAACAGAGGATATAACTATAGACCAGGAACAAGAAAACTAAGGACCGAAACTCTGGACTGGGATGACAAGTAGTGAACTGCAGACTGGTAACTAACTATAGACTGGAATAACAAGGGCAGGACTGCAGACAGATAACATGGAAACTCTGGTCTGGAATATAGGAAGCTAAAGCCATGTAACAGACTTTGGGCACAGAGCAAGGAACTGCAGGCAGGGAACAAGATCATTGGTGGTAGAGCGCAAGAGGCTGCAGGCATGGAACAGAGTACTGAAAGCAGAACTGCAATGCAGGAAGCACAAAGCAAGGGAATGCAAGTAGAGTGGCAGGGCTTCAAGGCAGGGAAACTAGGGCACTTGAACAGGAGCAGGTTCTGGAAAACAGCAGCAGAACACAGCAGAATCCAAGGATCAAAGCACAAAGTGCTGGGAGCAAACTCAATGCAAGAGCCTTGTGCTCCTGCAGGCAGCTGCCTAAATACCAACCTGCCCTGTGCTGAAGCCGCCTCATTATCAACACCTGGAGCACCACACCTCAAGGTAATCTTCCTCCTCCCTTTATGGTCCTGGGAAAGTGAACGCAGAACTGATTCTGGGGATTATAGTTGTGTTGCAGAGGAATAGTCAGGTAATGAGGACTGCCACAGGGTTCATTATGGGATATGTAGTTTGTAAAATTAAATAAGGAAGTACCAAACTCTTGCAAACTGAAAGTAAGGACAGAGATATAAGTAGGTATTTTCTGGAGAGGATTATGAATGAGTCCCAAATAGTGCACATTAGGTACCAATTGGTGTTCGAGTGTGTTAGGTAAGATTTTCATCATTCTGATAAATCTTCTTGAACTCTGTCAACCCCAGAACATTTTGCTTGGACTTAGTAATTCTTTTACTTTGTCCCTAGGTGAGTGGGAATCTTCTTCCCCTCACCTACTCTTTTTATGTCTCTCCATAGTACATGATTGGAGTTATAGTTTCCTATAACTTTGGACTGACTGTAATGTGCTATGGCAGCACACAGCATTTTAAATGCAGTGGCTTCCTTTCACTTTTTTATTTCTTGGGTAAACTACCGTTGACAAGACGTAAAGTGGGGTTCACATCCCCCTTACATTGATTATTGATTATAGTGAGCAAGCATAACCCATCTTGAGTGGAGTGCTTGGGGATGAAATGCATCCCCTTTCTTACTTACCTGGTAACTTTTTTGTTACAACTGCAAGCTTATTTAAATGGCTGATGTAAGGAAGGCACGGTATCAAACAGTAAGACAGACACAAGTGATTACAGTTCAAGGGTGTTTATTGAACTTCAATTGGGTTTGAAAAAGGCCTATCTAATCCTAAATCTAAAGATGGGAGCAAGCTACGACCATCAAATAATGCAGTCCTAGTCGAGTCTGTCAAAATAAAAGGGCCTATACTAATACATTTGTATTTATTTATTTGTATTTAGTTCAGTATAACTTTTACAGAATAAACATTACATTTATAACAAAAATGTATCATGCATTCATAAATAAATATACAACTTAATTCATTCAACCTCTTAATTCTTACTTTATTTCTTATTCATACTTATTTGAAAATATTTTAGATCAATTTAAGCAAATGGGCATATTTCATTTGCACTTTTCACTTCATATGTTAAAAGATTTTGTTCTCTCGAATAGCTAGATTCTCTACAGTTATATATAGAGTTATGGTAACAAGGTAATTTCTATCCATGTAACATGGTTAAGTGACTCAACTGTAAATGTCATCAAGGAGCATTTTAACTTGTCGCCAATCTCCATATAAAGCGATGTGTACCGGCCTATTTTCCGTATTTAGACAGAATGAGCAGAATTCAGGTCATTTTATCATCTCATGTTCATATGTTAAATGACCCAGCAGGGTCATCTAAATATGACCCAATCTCGAGCATTCGGTGAACAAATAACTCACAGTTTCTACGCACAAGGGAATTTGACAGATTCTACAGAATCTCCCCTTGCAAGTAATTTTCCATTGGGCCCTCCGAATAGCATGGGCAGGCAACTGATTGGTGCGGATTAATAGTCTAAATTGACAAACTCCAGGGTCAGGGCAGCATAAAAGATAGCGCTGAGGTTTCATATACTTATGCGTTACATGTGCAACTTGCCAATACCCATGAAGTGTTTGTAAGTGCGAGTAATTGCAGACCCCATCCCACTTTTCTGTGCGCCGAAAATGTACATCTTTTAGTTTCGTATAATGTACACATAGCCTAAAATCTGGTCTGCAGTCAATCACAGCAAAAGCCTCTTTCACCAACTTTATAAATCCCTTCTTTTTCAAAGGCATATGCTCAAGGCAATAATTTGCTTCCAATCATGTTAACAGGGGGCAAATTGAAAGGGTTTTAGATTTTAGAAAGAGTATTCCTCTTCGTTGAAGTACTAATGCTCTCCATTATGCCAAACCTAATTCTAGGCGTATGTACTCAACAGATGTTGAGGGGGGGGGTAGCATTAACACACAACGACAAAGCCATCAAGTACTTGCAGCCAATACAAAACCTGGAGTTCGAATGCCTCCAACCCATACACAATTGCGGAGCAGAACCACTGCTTATACTGTGCAAGGATCCCACCAAGTGAGAACCCTACATGGCCCAATACAAATTTGCGGACCATAAATGAAATTGGTTTGACTTTGGCAGATTTGGTAGCTATAATCTCCCTTTTTGGTAGAGATTTCTAATCCTAAATAGGAATAACACTGCGTATATTCTATGCAACCAAGATCTGTACACATTGTTTGGCACTTTATATGGAGTGATTTGACTAACATTGTTTTTTTCAGATTAATAGTGTCACTGTAGTTCACCGAATACAATGCAAGTGCATTCAGCATAGATTTCATCCCAGACAATAAATGATAACATATAACAAGGTCATCAGCATATAGCATGGCAGTAACTGTGCACTGACCAATCTTGTGGGGACATTTGGCATTTGTTGTCATCACATTTGGCAGGTCTGAGATATAGAGGATCAGAAAAGCAGGGCAACCAGGGTGCATCCCTGCTTTACCCTTCTATCAATACAGATGTTCCTTGATAGCAATCCATCATTACCTAATCGAATCTGGGCTGATGTATCGGAGTGTAGTGCCATGATAATTTTCAGTAACCAATCAGGACAACTAAGTTTACAAAGCTTTTCCATAACAGCTCATGGTTCACCTGATAAAACGCAGCTCGAACGTCAATGTATGTTATATATACTGATGGACTATCTTTGACTTATGACTGCATCATAATGGTGTCTAACACTCTGATATTATGCATGGTGCCAGACCCCTTCCGGAAACCCATTTGAAATGAGTGTAAGATCTTACTCTAACTGGCCCATGCTTCAAGATGTTCCTGGACACACCCTGCAAAGACCTTCCCGTTGCCTCTAACAAGGAGAGTAGATGATAGTTCTCCAGAGAGAGCCAATCTCCCGTTTTGAACACTGGGACATAGATAGCTTTTTTCCAAGAACTGGGGATACGTCTCTCTCGGTAGACCTTTGCATACAAATCACAGAGGACAGAGGCCCGCAAGTGGTAATCACCTTTCAACACTGCTGTAGACAGGCCATTGAGCCCTGGGGCTCGCAAGTTTTTTTATTTGATTAAATGACTGATCATATCAGGAGTGATAAAACCCATGGGCCAACTGTTATTACAGGGCTCTCGTCTAGCAATGTCATCAGAGTATTGCATTTTTTCCTCAATGAATATTACCCATACACTCTCGGGAATCGGATTTCCAATAGAATCCACTGTGCGGGGGGTGGGGTCTGGCTAGATTTAGGATACGCCACATTTGTTTGGTATTTTGATCGTAAAGGGCCTTGATCATTTTTTGCCAATTTACAGACTAATAAACCTATTGCCAATCCTTACTTCTAAATACAAATAGTGTGGGAAAGAATGTTATGCAAAATAAAAGTGTTTAAGAAATGATTTGTCAGGATATTCAAGCATTGGCTTCCCTTTCCCACTTTTTCAGCATGGGACAAGGCAGCACACTTGAGTTTAGCGCACTCTATGGCTTCTCTAGCACAAGAATGTAGTTCAAAACCTCAACGTCAGGGCCTTCAGTGCCAAAGTCTCTTTGCCATTCAAAGTCTCTTATTTCAGAGGGCCTGATGCAACACAACAAACATTAAAGTACCTTTCATTTTAGGATTTCACATATACAACTTCTCAGGTGATTTACAGTTCACCCCGGGTCCTGCTCCACTGGGCTCAAACCCACTTTAACACAAAACCTTCATATGTATCTACTTTTCAAACTTTCTCTACTCCATCAAAATCGAAGACTTGTGACTGCGCGCAGGGTTTGCTTGACCCGTAGCATTTCCACTTCCATTCACAATTACTCATTCTTTTCTTGATATAACCTTTTTCTCACTTTCACTTTTGCCACTTCTCATCTGGATACCTTATTGAGCACCCACACGGTGTCGGGCCACTCATTCAAAGGTATTGTATCTTGCTTTTAAAGTTCAATCACACATCATCAGTTCAACTTTACTTCTGTCTCTTATCACACTTGTTTTAACAATGTTTGTTCCAGCTCTGGCGATACAATGTTGCCGCTTGCAACCTTGGCTTCAACACAGACAGGTCTTGTATCAGTCTCCCCAACTCACCGGCTGTGTTGATGAAGTATGGGCAGAGGCAGGATGAGGAACAATGAGATCTTTATTAAACATAAATGCTGCATGTAAATAATGATTATAACTGTAAATGGTGTAAGCTATGAAAGATATCCGGGGACATGAACTCTGCTGTCTCTCGCTCCCTCACTGCTCCGCCTTCTCTCTCCACTGCCTCGTCTCACTCCCTCGTCCAGCCTCTGAACTCCCACAGTGTTCTATTCGCCGCAAGACTTCACCATACTACAGTTGATTTCACTGACGCTTCTTTGTTCTTGGAGCCAAGGACAGTACAACAGCGGCTGGTGCTTCTCCCCGCCTTGATTATTAATGCGGGAGGGCCCCAGGTATCTCCAACACACAATGAAGGATTCTTCAGCCTGGTTTCCTGGTATTACGCTTTCTATTCTCAAGTTTTCTCAAAAGTAACAGTCCTTGTCGAAAAGGTCAAGGGTTTCTTTGCTCCTCCTGTTTTGCTGTCTTTCTTCTCTCGTTCTGCTGCCATCTTAAAACTCCTATTTCCTCGTGTGCTTTGCCTTGCTCAGAGTGTGCTCTCATGCTCCACCTTTTATCCGTGTTGGGAAGCTTAATGAATGGAAGCCATGTGTGTGTGATGGTCAGTAATTGCCTCACCTTGCCTGACCATTGTATTGGGACACGTCCGGTATACTGCTAGGGTGATAGTCTGTTTTCTCTCATGGCGGGCTGTCCGTGTGAAAGTGTTTGTGTTGTAAAAGAGGGTGAGGGGGTAGAGTTCCTAAATATCCTACCTGGTAGGATGGGGTAAAGGTGTTCTAGGGAAGGGAATAATGCGTCTCACCTTCTGGTGTCTCACTACCACTCCCCGAAGACCCCTCAACCAGGAGATCCTCCAGCACTGGTCCACCCCCAGGAACTGGATCCAAAAGCGATGGTCGTGTCTTGGCTACCTGGATGACAGGGTTGTAGGTCATTTGGTCAAAAACCAAATGATCGAATGCCATTTGATCGAGAATGAAATGGTCGAAAAAATGGTCGATTTTTTTTTTTTTTTTACATTTTTTATGGGGGGAGGGGGGTTCCTCCCCAACCCCCCTTTTTCTATATTAATTTTTTTTTTACCAAACAAAACTAAAAAATATATATATAAATAAATAAATAAAAAAATTCGACCATTTTTTTTTCTCCACCATTTGACTTTCGATCAAATGGTCATTCGATCTTTTATTTTCGACCATTTGACCGGACACCGGATGACAGATGCCCTTGGACTATTGGATGAGACACCTTCTGGTTTCTCACACTGGTGGCAGTGGTTTTACCTTTGACTTTTAGTCTTTATTACTCGCAGACTGTTATATCATGCGTTTTAGGCAATTTCTTGTTTGCTTGTTTCCTAGGTCGTCTTCTGCCATTGTAGGTGGGAACGACTTTGGCTGAAGTGTCGTCTTTGGCAGAAATTCTTTATATTCCCTGCCGAGTCTCCGAGTGTCTGAGCAGGCATGAAGCGAGGGCAGAGTCCAAAACTCTGCAGCCCTTTGCCTTTCACCTTGCCTGAAAGCAGGCATTTTCTAAAACTAGCAGCTTTAAAGTGTTACTGTGTTTGTGCAGAAACATTTATTTGCACAAATGCAGCAAAACTTTAAAGCTGCTAATTTCAAAAAAGGCTTCCATTGCTGCACTGCCTAACAAAAATGAAATGCACACATCAACCCCCTCCCCATGGGTGAAAGCGAACATATAACATCTGTGTTCTTTCACATCGAGGGGTGGGGGCTGATGTGCACACTTGTTTTTTGTTGGCAGAGATGCGAGGGAAGCCTTTTCTGAAACGAACAGTGTGAAAGGGTGTTGCATGTTAGCTCATTATGTATGCATAAGTGTAAGCAGTGTGTTTGCAATGTATGTATGAGTGTGTGTGAATGAGTGTTTGTATGGGGGCTGGGTGCGCATGTAAACGAGCAAGTGTATGGTCAATGGGATGTTTAAATGAGTGAGTGAATGTGTAATTATGTGTGTATGTATAGGTGCACGCTTATGTGTAATGCTGGACTGAGGAACTGATTCTGGCAGGTTGAGGGTGGAAGGTGGAGTGTGTGTGCGTGTGTGTGTGGTGGTTGGTAGGAGAGGGGACGGGTGGCGAAAAGGGGGATAGGATATATGGGCTCTCCAACACACAGATTTTGGGGTAGGACAGAGGGTGGCGGATCCTCTAAGTTTGCCCCGCCCACTTTCTAAAGTGGCCCCGCCCATAACCAGTTAGCCCGCCGCCCCCACGAAATGTGGGTTTCGTTGCACTCCTGCCTTAAAGGAATCAGTACCCAATGGGAGCTGGCTGTCGTGATTGGACAGTCAGACCACCCCTTTCTGTAAACTGCAGGGAGAGTTTACAGAAGGTGTGCTGTAGTTCCTGATAAATACTCTGATCCTAGAAGCTGCTGACAAGTTGCCCACTGGAGCTGAATCCGAAGAGGAAGATGAAGAAAATATATCTGTAGCTTTTTACAGCGACCGGAGAGCCTGCTGTGTAACCGGAGCCTGATGCAACCCTTCCTTCCATTCGACCTGGGGGTCCCGAATGCGACTTCTACCCAGAGGCTGGCGAGACCTTCATTAAGCCCTCTCACGATGGACCCTCTAGCCTGAGTGCAGTGCCTGGTCTTCTGAAATCTGATTCCATCCGAAGTGTGGGTGGACTCCATCTGGATCGCCAGAGACACGATTCAAATCCCTCACGTCCCCTCACCAGAGTGCAGGACAGAGAGAGGGAAAAAAATGTGATGTATGTGGATGGGTCTTTACTTACCTTGAAAAGATGCTGCTCTTCTAAACTGGTGAAATTGGGTTTTGCTTTCCCTGAATTGCTTGGTGCATTCTAAAATCGTTGAGTGTTCATGCTTATCATTGAGTAGCTTAAGGCACAGAGTGGCATAGTCGTGACCAAGTCCCACCCTCCTACTGGCTCTGTGCTAGAGTGCCGTAAGACATTCACTCCTCTCCTATGCTGGATATAGGAATACATTACTGTAGGCTTCCACCAGTGATGGGGGGAGGGAGTGCAAAGAGGGTTGATTGACACCGCTCCCCTGAAAAACATTTTTGTTTTACCTCTCAGAAGTTAAATCATGAACACCTGCCAAATAATTCTGGAGACCATTTCCTATAATGTTGCTGGAAAAGTATGAAAGGCAACACCTTTTAAACCTAAGAAGCTTTATTTATATATTTCTTACAGAATACTATCAGACTTGCACGTGGTACTTGGGGGTGGTGGTAAATGTATCTCACCCCCTGGTCTTAATGATCCTTGGGGGTGGTGGTAAATGTATCTCACCCCCTGGTCTTAATGATCCTGGTACGAGACCAGGCTTCGCCACCACATAGAACAATCTCGAATGCACTAAACGCTGCAGGTGCATTGTTCAGTGGGACAAGATCTGGGAAAATCTGGCCCACAATCGAGCTCTTCTCTGCTCCACGAGTCCGGTCTGCTTCTGTGGCTGTACTACTGTTTGCTTTGATGCACAGCATGCATGCTTCTGAGGCCGTCTGATTTCTACAAGCGCTCACGGGCGTCTGGCATAGGCGGTTCTGCCATGTTGATTCTCCAAAATCTGCTCCTCTGCTTAATCTTGGCCAAGCTTGCACTCAGGCCAACTGGTCCCCTGGGTCTCCGATGGCTCTGCAGTCTTCTTCCCTGTGCAAAGAGTATGCACAGGAGACGCATCGAGAGCCTCTTCTTGCACTGAATAGTGTCAAATCGAAGTTCCCAGTCTGCAGCTCCAAGCCCTTGCAGACAGCTTAATCTACATGCCAAACTGTTTAACCTATCCCATGGCAAAAGTGACGAAATAGCCCTGTCCACGGCAGTACAACCCGCGCTCATGGGAGCCTGCCCGTGCGGTCTTGGCGGTCCCACCACTACAACTGTCAAGCAAATCATTTACAAGAACGCAAAGGTGGCTGGTCGCTTGCCATGTGTCCATGGACTTCGATGTGTCATTTTGTGTTTGATAGCAGGGTAAGTAAGGCACAGGAGTCGGGAAGTCTGAGGTTCCTGTGTCTTTTTAAAATAATGATGGAATTGTATAAGTTCACGTGATCACTGGGAATCCAGTTTCATACTGCTCGGTATTACCCGCAGTGCTCAAGGTATGGTGGTTGAAAGGCTGAGTCGGCTTGCCAGCGGTATTGATTCCATGATGTACGCCATGATCACCCTGTTCAAGCTCACTGTGCCGGAGCCACCATCTTTACATCCCTACCATAAAACAGGCGGTAATGCCAGGCACCACGTCTGTGCACAGCAGCCAGCATTACAGTGAATGCCTATGAATTGCGGCTGCTTTTTACATGAGTAAAATGGAGGTGGAAACCCTAGGGGTTCAAGCCTCTCAGCTGGCGGTGTTCGTGTACAGAGGAGGGATGAAAGGTGGAGTTGACTTCACGCTCCGTGCATACATTTCCATCAAAATGGCCCTGATCGAGCTTCAGAGGTGGATTGCTTGGATGTAAATTAGGATCTCGTTCATTTTGCACAGGTATCAAACACAGCCAATTGTAGCGTCAGATTTGCTGTTCAGTGGCCGAGAAAGCCACAGTCTTCGGGGTGGCGAGATGAAGCCCATCCCCCCTCTCTCCAATCTAGGAAGCATAAGTCAGAAGGCGGCACTCTGCAGTGATGCTAAACCCAGTGTGTGTGCCCATGAGAAAGGGATGCTACAGCAAGGTTCCTTTAAATCTCTCACCTGAGCAGAGTCTTTAAGTTGAAACAACCATTAACATTAGCACGAACAAACTTAGTGCAGAGGACAGAAACCTACCGTGCCATATCAACATCCCCCCCGCCACCAATCCCCCACTAAGCCAACGTCTTCACTACCATGCTCGGCTTTCAGCTGGATCAGACCTCCCACTGATTAACTTCTGTTTGGCTAGCTAAATATCCTAAACATTGGGTGGAAACTAGATGTAAAGAACCATAGAGGGCCGCTTAGAGCAAGTCCCCGGGTTACCGGTGCCACAGTACTCAAATCAAAGGCACAATTACTATCATTATGTCGTTGTTTATTGAGCGCAGACTGAGCTTCGGGAAGCAATGGAGTGTGTTATATTCTATCTGGGGCTGTTTTAGTCCGTGTTGTAGGTTTGGAATGTTGGTGTTGGTGGAATGTTCCTTGCACTCGATTCTAGGTTGACAGTTTGAGACCTGGCCAGAGTAAGGGACTGTGGATGTGTTCTTCCTTATGAAATTACTTCATTTCAATATACTACGTTCACTCATGTAACGTGTAACTGAAGTAACGAACTTGACAGCAGCTTGTGGCCGATCTCATCTGTTCTGCAACTGATCAAACAGCGTGCTTTACAAGTCATAGGGAGAAGTATGTTAAGTTGTGGGTTTAAGGTTAAAAATAACCACTCAGGAGCCTTGTTTAGTTTAGGTAGCTTTAGGGAGTTCGTAGGAACACAGGTAAGTACATTAGGAATAATACAGGATACGTTCATAGGATAGAAGCACCCACCGGTCCCCCTGTGCCTAGTTCATCTCCCAACTGACACAGAGGGAACCATGCCACTCACACCAAAACATTCTAGATGGAACACTTGAATACAAGCATTCCACACACCAGCTACACATACTTGGGAACAGCTAATGAACCAGGATGGGTAAAACATAATGAACCAGGATGGGTAAGACATAACAAAGTACAGGGGCAAGGAAGCTGAGATCCAAGGGAGTGGGGAGCTAAGAACGGGATGGTGAGAGCCGGCAATTTGTCAGCAAGGAATCTACAAGCAAGCAGGGTAGGAAAGTGGCGCAGGGGGGTGGATCGTCCAGTCTCAGTTTAGGTGGAGGGTAGAGGGTGCGTGTGTGGTGTTCGGGATACACCATTCCTTGAGGAGGAGGGTCTTGAGACAGTTAAGCATTGGTATTGGCTAATCACTAACCCTTGCATTGTTGAAAGGTTCTCCTCACCATTGTTGATCCTGTGTGTTTGTTTGTCTTTATTATTCTGTGCCAATTACACTGTCTCTTGACTCCGTTCTTCAAATACCTCCTTTCTGTCAACCTACTTTTGACCGATTGGGATTTGTTCTTGCTACCTAATGTGTTTTAATAAATGTTAAATGCTAAAGGTTTGCATGGAGTGTCTTGCTCTGGCATCAAATCAAAGGTGGTCATTTTATTAATTTCGGTTCCCTTCTTTTTTTGTATCTGTACGTTTTTATTACCTTGTAATTGTATACCCACGTGAGGAAATTAAATCATCAACTTCCCAGTAAAATGATACTTGGATGTATTATAATTGTGCAGCAGGGGGCAGCAAATACCCGTATCACCGTGATTCTCTTTTTTGCGTTTGCTGTGCAGTAATACGAAAATCTCTCTCATGAGCCTTGCGTCTTCTTCGTGGAATTTGGACATTGAATGTTTTGCTGAGAAACACCTCGCGTTTTCTCCTGAACGCCGCAGGAACACTGTTGCTGTGCCACAATTACATTAAAATAGTATATTTCGTTTTTTAAACAGTAATTCATCTTAAGGAATTCTGCCTATAGGTTTCACCTACATCATAATGGCATACCGAGTCTTTTGTGTGAAGATTGTGTACGTTTTACGCGGAAAATCAATGGCTTTGGCGTTTTGGTCTGCTGTGGAATATGCATGTACATTCGTAAGCGACAGATTGCTGCCCATGGAGCCCTTTAATTCCATCTGCACATTCCCACTAACCGTATCTGCTTTTTTACTTTGATTGTTAAACACGTGACCTCCAATATGGAGTACTTGATTTATAGTGAGACTGTATAAGTTGTTTCTTGGAAATCACTGCTTGGAAAGCCATTCATTCGCAGATCGCAATCAAGTTGGGCATTTTGGCTGCTTGCGAATGGGTTCTGTGCGCCAAGCAGCCTATTGAAATAAATAATTTATTGCAGCACCTGTGAGACAGCGCAGTGCAATGTTGCACTGGCTTGATACCAGCACGGCTCAAGTTCGAGTCCCCAATAGCGATGAAATTAAAAAGTTATTTTTAAAAATATGCCATCCTGGAACGGTCTTGTGGGTCGCATAAAGTAAGGGCACGATGACAGGTTTCTCCGAGAATTAAGGGAACGTCGTACCATTTAGTCCCCATGCACCCCCCTCTCCTTGACCCCTGCTGCTTGCAGACCACCACTCCTCTTTGTGCGCAACGTGATTGTATTAAGCAGTGTGGGCTGATTCACAGGCGGACATCAGTGAAACTAATTCATCAGTGACTGTCTAGATCCGTTTTTAAAAAGTTTCAACAATTCGGATCTAATCACTAGGAAAGCATGTTTGCTCGTGTGTTGGTTTAACGCCAGAAACGCTCAATGGCGTCGCTGGGGGAGGGATGGGGGTATGAGGGTGCCCGTGCCCCCCTCTGATATCGTGTGCCCCCACTACCTAAGGCGAGCAGTGACTGTGTTCTCTGTTCGATCACCACTGACTGCCTTTCTTTGTTCTGTCATGCAGCGGCCAATACAGATGTCTTGTTATAATCGGCAGGCTCTCACCCCTTCATTGTATTTCTTTTTCATACTGTCTAAGGAAGCATCAGTGTTCACATAGTAAAGGCTCAGCTACTTTAAATGTGTCCTTGCTGACCAAGGACAGAGCTTTAAAAGGTGTTCACTTATTCCAGAACTTTTTACCCTGCTTGCAGCTCTCCGGTGTGGGGCAGGGAATTCGCTTGGAAATTAATGAACTTCCTGGTGGGTGGCGCTTGGGTTATGTTAAGATTAGGGAAATCACTCGTTGGAGTTTCCATTAGGAAACATCTCCATTGTAATATCGGTACCTCACAGCTGCTTCCGGCGAGATTCCCCAGCTGTAGGCAAGGGGGCACCCCCCATGAGCCATCAGCCTGCCCTGATGGCATGAATATATGCATGAAGAAAAAGCACGTTTCCTTGTGGAGCATAATTCACACGACCACGGTTCTGAACTGCCCACCAAAGCTATGCTACGTTAATTGAGTTGATATAGTGCATGTTGATCCCAGGGATTTATGGCACGGTCTCTTGACCCGATGAGAGTGGAGGCCCCTTGACTAGCCCAAGTCTTGGGTGCAATATGAGTTGTATGTTTACGGAAGGAAGAGTGGGAGGAAAGGGGGCGGAAGTTGCGGAGATATAAGTAGACACGTGGGTGAATATGGAGGGAGGGTTGGGGTGTGAAGAAGAACATGTTGCAATGGTCTAAGTGGACCCACATTAGAAAACAGTTTGCTCAAGAAGGTAGGAGCTTGGTAATCAGCCAGTCACAATAATGCATTTCAGTTTGAATCACCATACAAGATTGACATTGCTATAAGAGCAATACATAAAATGCAAATGGCCAATACACAGTTACATAAGTGCATGAAAATAAATCATTACATTTTACAAGGGGACAGTAGTATAAGGATCCTCTTGCTAATTTACATAAATCAGTGACCGTAACTTCCACATACCCTAAAGGCGGCAACCGAATAGCACCGAAATGCCCAGAGGACAGCGGGATCACTCAGCGACGAAGATACAAGAGTCGGTTAACTCTGCCCTTTAATACTGGTCAAATAGTTTGACAGTTGGGGATATATGGGGCAAAAGAAGAAATGCAATACCACCTCCTCCAACTGAGTAGAAACTGGTCTTTTGGAAGGCTCATTAGGGTCGTGGAGCCTCTAGCAGAAGCTCTACCAATACGAGGAAGGGTTCAACTAAAATGCGTCCATCATTTCCTTTTGCTAGTCAGCAATCCACAGTAAATCTTGCTCAACTGTTCCTTTCGAGGAGGCGACACCATGCAATCTACTATTGTATAAAAAAATGTGTACAGAAAAGTGCTTATGCGAGAGGTGTTTTTTTTCTCCAATATGTCTGCTCATTCTTTTGAATCAAGAATTGCTTCAAAAAATAAAATGTGAGCAACTGATAATAGTTAGGAGTGCACATGTACCAGACAACGAGATTTACCCACCTCATGTCTAGAGAGAACTGGTAGCCAGTGAGGGGAGAAGAATAGTGGAGCGGCGCGTGGGACCCTGGGGGGGGACTCATGATGAGCCGTTCTGATAGAGGAAGCCACTGTACTCCATATGCGGCTGCACTGTGGCCATAACCACAGGGGGGCCGGCAACAGTGGAACGAAAGTGAAGGATGTGGAAGCAGGAAGAAGCCACCTGGTTAGTCTGGGCCAGGAGAGAGATTGTGAACTATTGGGACAGAAGAAGGGGTGACTGAAGCAAGGAGGGCCAGATACCAAAGTCCCAAGATGGGAGGGGCAGGGCCTTTGATTGATTTAACAATTATCGTTTCTAAGAGTTGGAGCTCAATCCAGTCTGCAATGACCAACATGCACTTGTGGAAACTGTAAGAAATGTGCAGATTGTTATAATTAAGGTGGATAAGGAGTTTGGTGTCATTGGTATATTTGAAAAAGCTGCCATGGGGTGGAATGAGGGAAGTCAAGGATTTGACATAGATGTTAACAAGAATGGGGAAAGGGAGGAGGATCCCTGAGGGACATCGAGGGGGATGGCCTGGGGAGAGGTAGTAAAGATTAAAGTGAAATAGCTTGGGAACGATCACTTAGGAAAAAGCAAAAGCAATTAGGGGCTCTGATATCGCACACCAAAGCAATGAAGATGCCAGATGAGAATAGTGTGTTCCACCTTATGAAAAGCTGCCGATACGTCTACTAGGATCCTAGCCATACACATTGACTCGTCGAGGGGAGTGGTGAGAACAGACAGAACACTATGCCTCTGCCAATAGTCGCCTCAGAGAGGCAGCAAGAGTTGAAAAGAAATGTGGGGTTCAAGAATTTTGGCAGAGGTAGGGCAGAATAATTAGCTGAGTTTTTTTTTTTTTAAGAAGTGGGGCTACATTGCCAAATTTAGCGGAATAGGGGGTAACTGAGCAGGAAAAGTAGGGCAGATACAAGTCTAAAAGAATGATTTGAGCCGTCCGACGGGGCATTTATCAAGATGGGAGTCAGTTGATACATGTGATTGCATTAGTAAGGGATAGTGGAGTGAGGTGAGATGAGAGGAGTTCAAGAGAATTGGAGTCGGGGCAGTAAAAGGGAGAACATATTGGGTTAAGAAATAGCAGCTGCAATAAATGGCATTTTGTCCAGCCATAAGAAAGAGATTTAGAAGAACAAGAGAGGCAGGGATGGAGGAAGCAGCACTAGATGGGGAAAGCTCTTTCAGAATCGAGAACATTTCTTTTTGCTATTGGATGCCGATTCAAGGTGTGTAAAGTAGTGGGTTGTTTTAGCAGCTCCAATGGCTATTTCACAGGCTTTGAGTTGAGTAGAACCACGTGGGAAATAAATATTGTTGCAGTGTACACAGTTTTTTCTATGTAATCCACATTTTCAACATATTCTAGGGCTAGTATAATTGTATAGGACAACTCCAGTCCCAAAATGTTTTAGGTAAATTGGAGAAAAAAATGTTTAAAGGACAATTTTTTTAAAATCCTAGATGTAATGACTGGCTACCAAAACAAGTTAATCTGCCTCTGTGGAGGAGGAGCACAAGAAACACTTTACTCTCGGAGTTTTCAATTGAAGAATGAGTGTGAACAACAGGTTTTGTTCAGATTTAGCAGGAAGAGAGACAGATTTGACAGGAATCAGCTAATCAAGTGCAGAAGTGATTCAGGGGTCGGCGGGAAGACGCCGGGAGAGGGCAAGTGGAGTGAAGGGGAATAGAGGGAGGGAGGGAGGGAGGGAGGGGAGGAGTCGACTTGGAAAGGATTGCACAGAAAGCTCAGAAACGTTTTCCATGGACGTGCCTTTACCATGGTAAACTGAGTGGAGATGAGGCAAATAGCCAAGATAAGTGAACAAGGAACCAATAACCGATGAGATGAGCATAAAGGCACGCTTGGTGAACGTAGGAGTGGAGGAAGACTTAAGATCTATGGTGTGGCCCGCCAGTGGGCGGGGCAAGGGACAAGTTGGCAAAGGCCTTGGGTGGGAAGATTATTTTAGAGAGCACAGCTAGAAAGAAGGGCGGTTTCGAGTAGTTGCCTGAGATTCCTTAAAACCACCGGCTACACGAATTCTCTTTCACTTGGAAAGCATTTTGAAACTGATTTTGGAGTATACTAATCAGTTTCTTCAATTAAAGATGAACAGAGGTAAATGGCACAAAAGATAGAACGGACTTTACCTTCAAATTGCAGAGCTGGGTTTACGTGACAACTGGCACTTTGATTGCCACAGTTGATGTGGTAGGTTTTTAAAGTAATATTCCACATCGGGAAAGGTTACATGTTCAGCATGCATTACAAGACAAAGTACACCACGAATAGCTAAACCTATTGCTTGGCATTTCGTTGGGGTTTGACAACAATTCTACAGACCGTTACATTAAACATTCAAACATGCAAAATGCCTGCCTTGATGTGCAAACGTTGTAACTCAAAGAGTTAGGAAATCAGTATTTGTTTATTTTATTTAATTCTTACTTTTTCCATATATTCCCATGCTCTACAAAAAGTAAGGTTGAACAGAAAAAGGTTTTTATTTGTAAGTAATTGTTTCAAAACTCCGCCCTTTGTGATGACACGTGTTTGGGCATCTTTGCGCCTTTTTCAAATCAGGGCTATTATCAACAGAAAGTTTCAATAATTGTAAATCTTTTCCTGGCCAATTCAAAAACAAATCAATTGTGTTCCATTGCATATGTGATTCAACAAAAGAATAATTGCAATGGTGTCACCCACAAGACCACAACAAATTGGGAGTAAGAGTTATCAGTCACATTGTGGTTTAAAACATCATAGTGCACATGTTTGTACCAAGCCCATTCCATGTGTTAAGTTACAATAGTCATATAATATATAAATCAAAATCAATAATATCCCAAACACAGAGAAGAAAGGGTGGGCAGCGGGATGGATATTTGAGGGATGACGTTTGAGAAAACAAAACACAAAATTCATTGAACACAACAAATGGGGAGAAAAAGATAAAAAGTTCCATGAGAATAAAAATGAGATCTCTAAATTAGTACAATATATTTTACTCTGAGTGATGACACTCACTCTTACCCAAAATCCATATTCTGTTTCATTTCATGGGTTAAATCCCTCCAGTTAAGTTAAAAGAACATAATGTCAAGATAATCCTTCTGTTCTCCAAGTAACAAGATTACCCAATTGTTATATTCATTGGTATGGTCTAATTTATGTTCTCCTTCCTTACTAACGTTGTCTGTATGTTCGAAAATGTAATTTGGTTGTGAGTATATGTACTGCTTTGCAAACCGTGTGTATTTTTAGGAAATTCGCATTAGATGTATACTTTATATTGCAATAATATATCTTCCTTGGTGCCCCTGTTTGTTTAAAACGAGTCGGTACGTTGTTTTGTTCATACGCATTACATACATTATTAATTATATTTTGTGCCCGTGTGGGCCTCACGCCATTGTGTCTTACCTTAAATAATCTCATTCACGTCGGACTCGCTTCCGTTTGTGTTCGCGAGCGGCTGGGCTGGAATGAGGAAATGTTTGCCGTGTGTTACTATAGCAACATTCGGTAGTCCTACTTTAGTGTTTACTGTGGCCGCCATATTTAGAGCAGATGTGCGGGTTGTTCCCTACTGTGTGCGTCATTTGGAAGACATATTTTACATCATTTTGATTATTTAACTGGCAGATTCATAATATGGTTAAAATTACGCGCTCAGTTTAGTATTTGTTATTTCACGTATCCTCTTGCCTACGACTCACCGGGATGCAAATTGTACATATCCCACTGATATTTGTACAGGACAGGATCTACTTGCGTGCAAAGTCACATTAATAAAAATAAATTGATGATATGTAATAAGAAGCTTCATTAGGAGATAGTTGTATAAGAGCAAAAATGCTGCCTAATGTTTTATTGCTCAAGTTTGACTCGCTGAGTATAAGACGCATGGATGCGTCTCAGGCTAAGACAGGAAGAAGCCAAACTAATTAGTAAATTCAGATCGGTGGAGAAGGGGCTCAACTCTGATAATGAGATGTCTGTGTTTTTTTTAACTTCTGTTGGCAAGAATTGAATATTTCATATGCAAAATAACAGCAGAATGAATATATTGGCGTCAACAAGACAATGAGTAACAATTTAGTCTCTCATAATAACTGTGTTAATTAGTATAAGATTAATTAACACTTAATTGGCTCATTGACCATTGCATATTAGGCATTGTCATCATTGAAATTAGCAGTGACCCCTAATACGCAATGAATCTCATATTTTAGATATGAATTAACTCACGCTAACCTAGCGGCCTAGTTACGTCATCAGAAACTTAAATGCACTCAGCACACTCATGCTTCCATGCTTCTTATACTCAGCGAGTCAAACTTGAGCAATAACACATTAGGCAGCATTTTTGCCCTTGTACCTTGTATCTCCTAATGAAGCTTCTGATTACATATCATCAATTTATTTTTTATTAATGTGACTTTGTACGCAAGTAGACTCTGTCCTGTACAAATATCAGTGGGATATGTACAATTTGCATCCCTGTGCGTTGTAGGCAAGAGGATACGTGAAATAACAAATACTAAACTAAGTGTGTAATTTTTCCCATATTATGAACCTGCCAGTTGAATAATTAAAATAATGTAAACTATGTCTTTCTTATGACGTACACAGTATGGAACAACCCGCACATCAGCCCTAAATATGGCCGCCACAGTAAACACTAAAGTAGGACTACCGAATGTTGCCATAGTAACACACAGCAAACATTTCCTCATTACAGCCCAGCCGCTCGATTGCGAACACATACGGAAGTGAGTCCAACGTGAATGAGATTATTCAAGGTAAGATACAACGACGTGAGGTCCGCCCAGACACAAAATATCATAATTAATAACGTACATAATGCCCATATACAAAGCAATGTAACGACTCGTTTTAATCAAACAGGGGCATCACGAAAGACGTATTAGCGCAATATAAAGTAAACATCTAATGCAAAAACAAACGGTTTGCAAAGTAGTACATATACTCGCAAGTAAATTACATTTTCGAACGTACAGAAAACGTTTGTAAGGAAGGAGAACATAATTGAGACCATACCAACACATATAACAATTAGGTAATCTGGTTACTGGGAGAACAGAAGGATTATCTTGTCATTATGTTCTTTTAACTTAACAGGAGGGATTTAACCCATGAAATGAAACGGAATATGGATTTTGGGTAAGAGTGAGCGTCACCACTTAGAGTAAAATATATTGTACTAATTTAGAGATATCTAATTACTTATTCTCATGGAACTTTTTATCTTTTTCTCCCCATTTGTTTTGTTCAAAGTATTTTGTTTTTTGTTTTCTCAAACGTCATCCCCCAAATATCCATCCCGCTCCCCACCCTTTCTTCTCTTTGTTTGGGCCATTATTGATTTTGATTTTGATTTATATATTATCTGACTATTGTAACTTAACCCATGGAATGGGCTTGGTACAAACATGTGCACTATTTTTTAAACCACAATGTGACTGATCACTCTTACTCCCAATTTGTTGTGGTCTTGTGGTTGACACCATTGCAATTATTCTTTATAAAACCTTACTTTTTGTGGTGCATGGGAATATATGGAAAACGTAACTGTATCTTTTGCCAAACGGAGTAGAGGAACTTTCTCTGTTTCATTCCCATATCCATGCAACATTTTTTGTTGAACCACAAATGAATACAAGGCGCTGAGGCTCATGTGTTGCTCTCCCATAAAAGGTTCCTCATACCCTTTCAACTGTTTAAAACAAACCTTTACAATCTCATACACATTACAAATTCTGATGAACCTTATCCACAAGCTTTGAATCATAATTCACTCATTTACTAACAAACCATTATATCCATAAATACATTCCTATAATACAAATCTTGTAATCTGAAATGGACACTAGTTTTTATTTTTTTAGAAAATTTAAAACCGTTAAAAAAAGTACAATATCATAACCTTTGTTTAAAAAAAAAAATAGTGTGGAAAAAATCTTACCACTACAAGTGTCAAGGCCACAGACTTGCCACCCAACATATTCAGGCACATATTTTCAGAGTTTATGGCCCCTAAATTATATACACGTTGAAATGTAAAACATGCAGAGGTGCTAGGTCTGGACACAATAAAAGCAGATGATACAAGTTTTCTTTCATATACACATTTTTGCAGAATCAGTAGAAGCCATCTCTGGAGGAAAGCGGCTGCGGAAGCACGCAGTTTTATTAGTGAAAAGAACATTAAACCGAAATCGCATACAATTATTTCAAGCATTTCTATCTGGGAAATTTTGCAGATAAGGTTCCACAGACCCAGCCCTCTTATGAATAAAACTCAAATGAGCAGTTAATGGAGAATTTAAAATCTTCCGATATAATGCCTACTGCTGCGACCAGATCCTACTGCAAAGGGATTGTAAGCCTTGGTCATAGCGGACTACAGCTATGGATACACAGGCTGGAATAAAACATAAAACTCTTTTCCAAAGAATAGCTTAATTTCTATCTAATTCATCCTATACTCAAATCAGTAGAATCTCTAATCCATGTTTAAATATCACTTTACCATTGTAAAACATATAAGATGGAAGCAGAGAAAGCTTTCCATTGTTTACATCAACCTTTGCCATCTGGCAGCTACCATCTCGGCTTTATTTTTAATAAAATGTTGATAAAAAGGTTTGCACAGGTGTGCTAAAATTGGAAATCCTAAATACTTGATATGATCAGTAAAGACAATCATCTATTGTTTTCATACCAAATACAATTTTGTTTCTTCTCCCTTCTGCAATATTTAGTCAACTTGTTTTTTGAGGGGACAATTTTCAAGTTGGTGCCTTTACAAGAAATGTCCCAATGCCTGCCATATATAAATTAAAAAGATGGAGATGGGGTGCCAAAATGCACCCTTGCCGAAGACCATTCCTTGTTTCAATTGGTCTAGACATAACACCTTCATTGTTCAATCTGACCTTAACCGTTAGACCTTCTTCGGTATCCCCCACCTTTCAAATTTGGTCCACAACAAACAATGATCTACCAGATCAAATGTCATAGATAAATCGATCCAAATGGCATAAATGGGCGCAAAATTCCCCCCATGCTAAGTTTTGAATACAGGATACCCCCACAGTCCGTACCCATGCACTGTCTAAATCTAGTTTAAAATTGATCAAAAATAAAAAAAGTTTCAACCTGCAAATATTTTGGAGTGCGCATCAAATACAGTAATAGGATGATTATTACTTGGCAGAGTTTTATTGCCTTTTTTATAGATAGGTATTACAAATGCTGACTTGAACAAGGCCGGGGCGAGCATACTATTGACTATATCATTAAACAGAATAAACATGATGCTGGACCAAAGAGCAGGAACCCTTTTAAAAATTGTATTTGAAAGTTGATTTGGTCCCCCGGCCCGTGAGCTCGCTAAGAATTCCCACAGACCCACCTCACCATCCTGCTTTCTGTACAATTGAAGGAAATAATTGACCCATACCTCTTCCAAAACGGGGTTGTACTGTGCTACCAACTGAATAAGTTCAACCACAAAATGACCAAAAATGTGATTCCTGACTCCCAGCCACTATGGCAAGCTTGCCTCCCCATCCTGTTTGATTAATTGAGGGCATCTTGGAGTAAGACGCAACAGATTCTGAATTAGAAACAAACTTTATTAACTTAAAAATCAGGATGGAAAAAAGCCAATCTTGCTCTATGCTACGACTCAGACTTTCCTTAGTTTTGTTTTGGTAAGGAAATTCCACCCAAGAATTGAAATTAGGAATCTGTCTGTGTCCAAAACCTATACTTGCCCTCAAAGCGTATCTATACAATGTGTAGGAATGTTAGCAACCAACAAAACAGTGTTCAGCCCAAAGTCCGGAGCTCTGTCCAGCTTGCAGCCGCCTTTCAGCTCCCATCATCAAATGTAAAACAGTTCACACAAGTCTCAGGATTGCCTTAGATTCAGGATGATAATAGTTTTAACCACTACTCAGGGTTCCCTTGACCAGGTTCCAAATAAAACAGTTCCAAATACAAAAGTATCTTGAGATTCTGTCCTCAAGTCAGTAAGTAGGTTAAACCTCAGGGTTCCCTTTCCCAAGATTCACTCTTGATGTCAAAATCGTCTTTTCCAGTTCTCTTAAAGTTCTGCGCCCTCTGTAAACAATTGATCTTGGTACAAAAGTATCTTGACTGAGACTTACAGTTCACTCCGCTTTCCAAATATTTTATGTCCAATTTCTCCCACTCTGTAGTTTAATATGCCTTTCTTTGGTTCACTGGTAAAGTTCACCTCCAAAGTTCCATTCACTCTGGAGTTCAACATATACTGTGTTCACTTGTATTGTTGAAGTTTGTTCTCTTCAAAGTGTGTTGTGTATTAGATTAATTTTTAATTTAAAGTAATGTTCAATTGTAGGTTCAACATATATTCATTTCTGAGCTTGGCACATGGTGGTTTCATTTGAATTGTAAAGCTCCTTTCACTTGTAAACTTCAAAGGTAACAGTTTATTAAGTTTTTCTTTAATTCGGTATTCAATAAAGATATATTTGTTAAGGCTTTCATTTGGTTCGGAATTCAGTAATCATGAAGATATTTGTTAAAGATTTCATTCCATTCATCTCGTTGTTTCACATCTTTGTAGATTAGCTTTTATTCAATAGTTAATTAAGATTTGGATCAGAGATGTTCGAAAATTTGTTTTATCATACACGCAACCACTCCGATACAAAGTAACCCTCTGCATAAGTTCAAACACTCGCATACCAGGTTTCCTCTTTCATAACTCACTGGTTGCTTCTTTGGGTTTCCTTGTGGCGCAGATCGCTCGGTCTTCTGTTCTTTTCCACAGGGCTCCACCTCCTGCTGCTCCTATGTCGGCTTCTGAACGAGCAGTGTGAACACCAGGAAAATGGATAGCTTCTCTGCACGGCTCCCTTCCCAATGTTCTTTCGTTCCACAAAGCCCCAGCTCTCAGGCCGCACTTCCATGAACCGTCAGCGTGCAACACATATACAGCTCCCTGCTGCTTCTCTTGTCCTCTCTGCTGCTGCTTCACCATCACCGCCACTGCCTCGCCTTCCTCGCCTCTCATTTGATCGGGCCTCGTTTTATACACCTGCAGCGCTTTAACAGGCGTCAGGTGTGAATGTACAATCTGCCCTGCGTGACCATCATTAAGGGGACATGCCTGACCTCTACAACTCTTAGCACGCCTTTTCTTTGTCCCAGTACCAGAGAGGTAAAAGCACATAGTCTTCATTACTCCTGGTTGCCTCTTCCTTGTCCCAGTACTGTCAGTGATCATATATGTGAAAGTCAGGGGAGTTGACTCGCAGTAACCCATAAAGGTGGAGCAAGGGTTGGGTTGGTCGTTAGTAGAAAAGGGGGATGCCATGTCTCTCTGGAGCGCTTTTCCAGCCCGAGGGTCAGGATCCAAAATCGATGGCCTTTCCATGGCTACTTGCGCAGAGGACCTGTGGGAAATAGGAGTGAGGATACCCTCAGGTTTCTCACAATTCCAATATATAAAATCTTTGCATCCGCATTCATATTTCTAAATTTAATCCTTCGTATAATTCTCCGACACAACCGCTTAAATAAATGTTTCTTTCAAGAGACTGGAACAAAGGTAGGGCCCTCTAGGCAAATATATGTATAGGATTTATTTGTTATGTGACAAGATGATGTGGATTAATTACAAGCATTTTTAACATGGATTAATTCTTTCCATCAAACTATTATTTATTTCGTAGACTGGCCAAAATAAGACTTTTCTAGACACAATTGTAGATGCCTCCAAAGGCTACATTCTATTTCATAGTTCAAAACGAAATGCATATTAATGCTTTGTTACATGCTGCATTACACCATCCACCTCCAATAATGCAGGATTTCCCTTTCCCCAAATTTAACTGAGATTCATATCATTGCTCGCCCTATCCCTAGCCTCTTTTGCAGGTGATTCCCATAAATACATGATAACCTGGCTGTCACCCAAGAAGCTTCTGAGAAGGGCTTATGGAACATGGGTGGGGCCAGCTGCTTGCAGCCCCTATGCGAGGCATTGAGCCGCATAGCAATTCTTAAGAGAGTGAGTGTTTTCGGTTCCACATCTTTGCACACACTTTCCATGTAGTACCCCAGGCCACACTTGACTCAAACCATAAGGACCCAAGGATGGATCAGAAGTGAAGAGAAACTGTAGTTAGAGCCGCCAGACCGATCAGTGAACAGGCTGAATGAATTCAAAAGCGAATTTCTGATTAATTACCTCAGCGAATGGATCCTTGGGGCAATAGAAAGCACAAAACCAACCAGCTGGGAGAATTATAGTTCATTCAGCGCTTATCCAATAGCCATGCCCCATAACACACACATAGCAGACACCATTTTTACACTCTTGAACACCGGTCACTGTCTGCTTAAGTATATAAGGGTGCCGTAGCAATAGAAAATACTGGGAGTTAGAAGTTAGAATGCTAGGTGAAAGATATACATTTGACTGTATTGGAGCAGCAAGAAGGTTGAGAGGAGCAGGAGTGACCAAGTGTGGATGAATCTGCAAGGAGGTGAAGAGGAGAATGGAGAGGAGGTGGAGAGTAGGAAAGAGAAAAGTGCAGAAGAGTACTCTAGAAAAGGTAGAGGAGTAAGGGTGGAGGAGGAGAGATTGGAAAGGTAGGGGAGGAGAGAAGGTGAAAGGAAGGAGGACAGAAGGGGGAAGAAGGAGATAGGAGAGAAATAGGAGAGACAGGAGGAATGAAGAATGAAAGAAAGGAGGTGGACTGATGCACTGAAACCTCAGCCCCAAGAAAGTACCTGAAGTGGCAGGGGAGACGACTAAGATTATAACTATTTATTTTGGAGGCTGAAAGCATAGGTTACAAAGGTCCCCATGTGGAGATGCAGGGAGCATCTTAGGGTCTAGCCAACTTCACATTACCTAGCACCCAAAGACTGTTGAAGACCTAGAGTTAAGGGGTGTACTTGGTATGCGAGTCCAAAAGGAACATTTCGTGACTGAGAGCGCTTTGGCCACACCCGGCAAAGAACTAAGAAAGAAGTGCTGGACTCTTTAAATCCAACAGTCTGAGCTTTACGGATTTTTTTCGCTAAGAAGTCAGCACTGAAATAGGGAGAGAGTGCACAAGTAGAAGTTGCGATTACATTAACCGCACACTAATCACTGCTTTAATTGTCCAGAATAATTGTTAGCTTGTATATGATTTAGAGTTTTCTCTTGATACCTCGCTCTAAAAGCCTATGAACTGAAAGGCGTCCAGGGATTTCCATGCTGATTATATCCAACTTTTATTGAATCCAAAGGTTCTAATTTAGCATTTTTTTTGCTGTTGTTGGTCTAGGCTGCTCACAGCGTCTGCACTGTGAAGGGATATTTAGTGCACTATATTTGTTCTTAAGAAGCTCCTCATGCAGAGCTGGGATTTGTGGGTCGCTAAAGGGATTGTTAACTTCTTTTCTAAGATGTTTTATTTAATTTTATTAAATGTTATTTTATTAAATGTTAACATAAAATCAAACAATAGTTACATCTTGTGCATAGCCAGATCTGTCTAACCCATGATTCCCAACCATACCCATCCTGTCAATAGGTGTGTGCACAACATTATACATGTTCAGCAGATTCACAGTTCTTTAAGCAATTGGCTTCCTTGGTCCATTTACCCCTATTCCCACTGGTAATATATCTCAGTGACTCATGTTGCCCCGAATTCTTTTCCTGAAGTCTCCTCGCAATCTATTTCTCCATTTGCTACCACAGCGGTGCCTTGCCCATCATTGCACCATTAGCCATTTCGCCCAGGCGTCTTAATGTTTTTCAGGACATCTTATGTATTATTGATCAGTTTTTCAAATTCCATGGCCCTATTAAGTCCTTTAAGGAGATTCCATAAGCTCTGCACCTGCCTCCTGGCTGTGTCTCCCTTTTCTGGTAATGAATGCCATGGCAATAAGCAATTTCTCGTACCTTGAGCAGGCTGCCTCTCCTATTCCCTAATATAGCCAATATGGGGTTCCATCTGAAAATGCTAGGCAGTATCTTATTGAGTGTAGTGAAAATGTCCCTCCAATGTGCCTGAAGCAGGGAGCATGACTAGCAGATATGCATAAAGGTGTTACTTTGCCTCTTAAAGCTAAAATAGTCCGCATCCTTCCTCCGACCCATTTTGAGCAGTCTGTCCAGGGAGTAGTGAACTCAGTGTAGAATTTTGAATTGGAACAGATGCCTTTGTGCACTAATCACCATCTCTGATATCAGCATAAAGCACCTTTGTCCGATCCCAATCATCAAGAACCTCCAGATGCATCTCTGATTTATCTTTGTTTGGTCAGAGTCCATGGTATCGGTTGAGATCTTGTAGGACGTCAAGATAATCTTGTCAGGAATCTGTTTCCTCTAATGACCTTTCCAGTGCAGTGGCTTCTGGAAGTTCACTGCTCTCTTTAAACTGTTTATGTATTGCATGTCTGAACTGCAGGTATTGATAAAATAGTTCCCTTTCAGGTAGAAATTCTCCCTGCAGTACTACAAATTACTTTAGCTAACCATTTTTGATAACCTCTCCCACTTTTATTATTCAGAACTCAGTCCATACTCTGTGCAGTGCCCCAGATCTCCCTCAGCCCAACATTGCTCCAGAGGAGGAGTGCGGGGAGTGTGAACAAGTGTGTTTCGACCTCCTTAACTTATCTTGGTGTATAGCTTCTGCCAAGTCTGAAGTACGAGCCTACCTGCTGGGAGAAGCCTACACAGTTTTACTATAGACCAGTGCCTGCCACCCCCTGGGTTCCCTCTGACGTCTAATCCTCATTCTATATTCCTGTTTAGATATGCAGTCATTGGCTCCTCAAAGGTGAGGCCCAATTACTTTTTGGGAGATCTGATAGTCCTAGGTCTCCAGCCTGTGGGATCTACCTAATGGTTTCATGGCCACTCTGAAGATCCCATTAGCCCACAGTAAATACCTCCTTCCAATTTCATTAGGTATGGATTAAAGAATGTACAAAGAGCACCAGAGGGCAATCATTTTACAGAAAGCAAACTTGCCTATCAGTGAGTGGGGCAATCTCCACCAACGTTGAACATGAGATCAATTCCTATGAAGATGTGCCTAGTTTAAACGTAAAAAGTCAGTCATGTTTCTTGTCAAATGAACCCACAGACACTTAAGCGATAAGCTCCATCTTGAGTAAACTGCTCGAGTCTCCCTCCCTTACACTGTGGCAAATGGATTTGTTCCAGTGAATCCAAAGACCATTATGGTCCCCAAATTCTCTGATGTCATCCATGGCTCTCTATAGTCAGGATAGGGTTACTTATGTGCAATAGGATGATGTCCGATTTAGCTACACTCTGTCCTCCCACTGGGTGTGCCAACTGAATTAAATTAGCATTGAGTATCCCCTAATCCATTTTGCTAGTGGCTCAACTGTCAATCCAAACACTCTCCTCCAGTTCATAAATGTGGATCTATGCGTCATAAAGTTGAATTGTTCCGGATGCACTAGTGAAATGATTACCCCAAGTAGCCTATTTACTGATATCTTAACAAAAATGCTAGTATCTTCGTAAGGTGTGAAGTATGGCACTTGGGTCTGCAGTATGTGGGTGGTTGGCCCTCCTTTGTTATTACTCTGATTATTGCCATACGTATGTCCTCTGGAAGCATTCCAAGGTCCCTATTAGTATGAAAAGCACTAAGGAGGTGCTCACTCATTGCTTCCATAAGTGCTTTGCTTAGTTCACTCAAGAGCCCATTAGGCCCCAGCGTTTTCCCAGATGTATACGTTTTGGCCGTGGCACAATTGGTCACGCCTGAATTGACAGTGAGCCAATCGACCGTGAAGCCAATTTTGCTGTGGCCAAAACCACACTGTTTATAACCCGGACCACCCTCCAGCCCCCCACCGACCCCCTATGTATCTTTTCCCCATCCGGGCATTTACTGACCCTGCAGCGTCGGATCCGTCCCTCCTATGCGGGTGGGATCCGACGCTGCAGGGTCCACTTTTCTTTTTTGAATTTTTTTTCTGTCCCCGCCTTCCTACCCTAGGAAGCAGGGGACACCCCGGTTACCCCCAAAGGCAATCACTACCAAACATGGGGAGCGGGGGACACCCCTGCAACTTCCGCTCCCCATATTTAATAGTGATTACCCAAATTGGTTGTTTCGAAACAACCAAATGGTACTGGCCGAATTCGGCCAATTGTACCATTCGGTCAATTTGAATCGACCAATTTAGGTAATACCGTTTTTCCCACTGTACAGCTGCTGTATGCTCCTTTCAACCTCTGCCTTGGAGATGTCCACTTCTAGGGCGTCCCTTTGTCGGGCTGACACTTGTTTGACTAGGAGGCCCCACAAGATGGCCCCTGTCCCATTGTTTGCCCGTTTGCTAAAGTATTTCTTATCATAGAATCTCTTTATCACTAACTTCTACATATACCGTAATGTTCTGGCATCTTTTACTGATCCCTCATTTTCCTTGATGAAGTTAACTGTTCCTTCACCAAGGTAATATAATACTCCCACTTCACCTACATAGTATGCTTTTAGTCTCCACTATTAGTAGGGAATGCCCCCTTCAGTTGTAATATTCTGAGTAGAATGATCAGATATCCCTTTTTGAAGTACGTTGCCTCCTTCACCATCAGAGCATTCGTGTTAGGAAGGAGCAAATCATCAATACCCCACAGAGCGTGATGCCCTCCTGAATGATGGGAGTAGGATTCTGGCTCTTAATTCTTATTCTCCATACTTCTATCAAACCAATTGACTGAACCCACTCATGTAGCGTAGTCTGGATCCTTCCCTCTGCCTTCAATCTATCCGTGGCCTTTTCTATAACATCATTGTAGTTCCATGCTATTATTGTCAGCATGTCTGCTGCAGTCATAATAGCTTCGCTCAGATTTAACATGAATTCTGTGCTGAATCTAGCAATGTCCGCACTCCCTCTTCCCAAATGGTCAAGGAAGGGCATTCTATACCTGATTCCCAACCATGGGGTTGGAGGACCATGTTTGGGAGTTAACCCTCATGGGAGGGAGGAAGACTCACTGGCCAAACATAGGTATCCCCCCTTTTCATTTAGGCCATGATACTTACGCTCTGACTCCACCAACCCGCATGATGTATTGCAATATAGAGCCAGTCCATCTTCTTTATATTGACTGTGAACCTTTTCCCCACACTCCTTACAAGAAGACGGAGTTGAGAAGGAGCAGTGGAGCAATAGGGAGCACAGAACTAGGGACACACTCTGGATGTTTATTGAAACCAGAAGGCGCAGCTGTGCTTAAAAACAGAAAGCATCAAGATGACAAGAGACTCCCTGCTCCCGACGCAGGACGGGATAGCCAAAAGATGCAGACTGCATTGTGTAGTCGGGAAGAGGCTGAAGACACTGTCGCGTAAAGCCCAAGAGACGGAGGTCTGCCGGAAAGATGGCGAAAGCCAGGAGAGCTGTCAGAGACAGTCGGAGGTGTGGCGTAGACTGGGAAGCAAGCTGGGCATCTGCCAGACCTGACATCAAATGGTAGACCAAGTCAGAGGACGCAAAGCAAACAAACTGCTGCTGAGAACTGGTGTGCCCACGCAGAAGGATTGGGACACCAGGACGGTTAAGAGTATGCCATGTGCCGAAAGAAACAATATTTCAAGGTTGGGAAAACCCGAAAACCACAAGTGAAAAAGAAAGGGTCTGAAACCCGATGCCATTCTGAAAGGGACACAGAATCGCAAAACAGTAAGCATGAGAAAATAGAGATGGGACAATCAGAGAAGTCCTGGTGAAGAAGTGAATCAGGCATTGAGCAATGCATGTCTTGCCCCCAAAGTATGTAAAGCAAACGTCCTGACAGGAAAGTATAACAGGCAGTGTACCTGCAAGTCTGGGACCCGCGTCCAAAATGTATGAAGTGGAAGCCCTGGTAAGAGAGTATACCAGTCAACTTAATTGTGAATCTGGGACCCACACCAAATCGGAAGAGAACTGTAAGAAGCAATACCCAGGACGGAAATTGTGTTTGAATTGAGACGGCAAGGAGCAACAGAGTGCCCCTTGAGTGTGATAAAATCCAGGGGAAGGGAACCATAACCCCTGGACTGGAGAACTGTAAATCTTTGAGAAAAATAAATATCGTTGTGCTGAAAAACTCAGGGGAGAGGGAGGACCCCGCCTGAGGATTGTGGAACTTTGATTACTTGTTTCTTTTTACACCTTTTCACTTTGTAACTCTGTGTTGAAACTGGAGACCCACGTTTGCTCACTTGAGAAACTATACTCATTTTAATAAGTTTAGAATGTAAGGGTCCGGTTAGGATTTCGGACACGGGAAGTTCTGACAATTGACTTCCTTAGTTTCGTTGAGGCAGGGAAACCCCTCAGAGTGATAGGGCAAGATAGGTCTTTTTCCAACCCATTTTGTGTTAAATTTCTATTTATTTATTTATTCATATTTGTAGAGCGCGCAACAGCCCGAAAGCATCGTGGCGCTTGTTAGTGAGTGAGCAGAGCTTAGTTACATATAAAAAACAGACAAACTTATTGTACAATTTGTATAAGACAGTTTACACAGGTCATCGATGCGGTGGAGGCTAAGAAGTGGTGGGAGAGTTGAGCATCAGTGAGTGGTTAGTTAAAGAGGGATGTTTTCAGGTTTTTTCGAAAGGCAGGGAGAGCGGTTTCTGCTCCAAGGGCAGTGGGGAGCGCATTCAAGAGCTTCGGGGCTAAGTATGAGAAGCCTATCCCTCCTGCTTTGGCCCTGTTGATGTGCGGGATGGTGAGTTGGTTGGTATAGCATGTTCTGGTAGGCCTGGTTGAGATGGATCTGGATAGTGTGTCTGAAAGGTAGGACGGTGCAGTAAGGTTAATGCATTTGTGTGTTGTCGTGAGGATTTTGAATGTGATACGGTCTTTGACTGGGAGCAAGTGAACAGTCTTCCTTGCATGTGAGATGTGATCTCTTCTTGGAATGCTTAAGGCTGCTCTTAGTGAGTTATTTTGGGTGATTTGGAGTCCGTTTATGTTTGTTATGGAGGTGCCAGGTAGGAGAGCTATAGCAATCACCACAATGCACATGTGTCCCAGTATTACTCATGTTCCTTACAATTCCTTTTTTACATGTGGTTTTGTGTGCTTACACCATAATCACAATTATGACATTGGTGCCTAGTTTACCTGTGTTCAGAAGATTTTGTGTTTGTATGTATTTGTAGAGCAAGCATGTCAATTTCAATCAGAAATGATTTACAATACCACATTTACAGGTGGCAGAAGCAGTCCCCTGAAGGGTGCCTGTACAGTAGCACAAAGATGATTAACACATTTGAGCCAGTTTGAGGGTGTGAACAAAGTGGGACATTGATCTAGGAAGAAAGAAAATGGAAAGGTGGCTGAGAGTGGGGCTCATAGGGCCAGGAAGTTGTCCATGTGCAAAGTTACATTATGATTAACATGGTACATTTATAATTTCCAGAAGTAAACATTAGTTTGTATGCATCATGACTCAGCAGTGCAGGTGCAAAACCCTTTTGCTGGAAGAAAGGATCAGTCTCCTGTAGCCACCCCTCTATGTAGGCTTTGTAAGGCTCTTCCAGTGTTTCAACACCAGCCTCCTAGTGACATTTAATACAGAGTTACAAGCATTTCGTAAGCCCCTAAGGCAAAGGAGTTTGAACTATGTCCCTTAACCCTGTCAACAACAACTGCCCCGTGAACGCATCATGAAGCCAGACACAGACAGCAGATTCAAAGTTCAAAATAAACCACTTTATTAACTTAAATGTCCGGATGGAAAAAGACCTAACTTGTCATATGGTAAGGTGGGATTTCCCTACCTAAATGAAACTAAGGAAAGACTGAGTCAAGAGTTCAACTTCAGTCTGTCTGTGTCCAAAACCTATACTTGCCCTCACAATTAGATCTATTCAATATGTAGGGATGACGGTAATCAAAGAAACAAACAGTGTTTAAAATAAAGTTCTTAGCTTCTTACAGCTCGCAGCTGTCTTTCAGCTCCCTTCCCCAAGTGTAAACCAGTTCCATAAAAAGTCTGTTACCTTTCTTAGATTCAAGGTGGTACAGTTTAAAACATTCCTCTGGGTTCCCTTCCTCAAGTTCCAAGTAACACAGTTCCAATAAAACTAGGGTCTTGAAACTCTCCAAGCAACACAGTTAAAACACAAAGGGGTCTTGAGGCTCTGCCCTCAAGACAACAAGTGGCCTCAAGCCTCAGGGTTCCTTTCCCCAAGGCTTTAACTTCACCATCAGTGTCCTTGAATATATTTGACTGTAGGGTTTCTTTTAATTCTGCTTTCAATATGCATTCATGCCGTTTGATGCTTTCATTCAAATGGTATTCAATACGCCTTTTTTGTGCTTAACTTTAAAGTTCTATTCAGTGTGAGCTTCAATGTAGCTTTATTTTGCTTAATTTAAAAATTCTATTCCATTCGGAATCCAACATGTAGTGTGAGGTTTGTGTTCATTTTGGTATTCAATGTGAATTAGTTTTGCTTAAAGTTCAATTTCCATTCAGCCCGATGTTTAGTATTCATTTGTTTTACTTCAATTAAAATGTTCAGCACTCGGAGACTTTCCAAAACGTTCTTCCTGAGACACACGACCACTCCGATACAAAGTATACTTCAACAATGGAAATGTTCAGGCATTCGCGCACCAAGTTATACCAGGTTTCTCCTTTGACAGAAACTCACTGGTCTCATTGAAAGTTTTCACCGGCCATGCAGAACACATAAACATCTGCTTCTGCTGTCCGGGGTCCGATGACTGCCCCTCAGACACTCCTGGGTCGGCCCATTGACACAGGGAAACATGCACTTCTGTTCAAAGGGAAAGGGACGGCCCCTTCACATGGCTCCCTTCTCTGCCCTCCCTCTGCTCAACAGAGCCCCAGTTCCCACAGCACGCTTTACAAGACCACCTCTCTCTGCAGTCCCCAGCGTCTTGGCGTGCTGCACACGGCAGACCGACTCTCAGCAGTTCCATCCAGCGGCTTGCATCTCCCAAAACAAGGTTCCCTGCTGGTCACACAGGCCTACCTGCTGCTTCTCTTTGTTGCTTTCTCCGTCTCATTCTATACACCTGCAACCCTTTAACAGGCTGCATGTGTACTTTCCCAATTAAGCTTGCCTGACCATGATTAACGGAACAGGCCTGACCTTCACAAACCTTTGCAAGCATCTTCTTCGTCCCAGTACTAAAGTGGTGAAATGGCATAGTGTCCATTACTCAGCTACCTTTTCAAAGTACTGTCAAGTTTCACAGGAGGAGAAATGAGGGGAGCTGACTTAAAATAGCCCATAAAGATTGGGGAAAGTTTATGTTGGTCGTCAGTAGGGAAAGTGGGATACCATGTCTTGTCTCATTGTAACCTGCTCCCAATGGTGCCATATGTTAATATCTCCGCAAAAATATCGCAATACAAAAATATCTACCTATTTTTGCGGCGATATTGACCCATGGACCCTGCGGGGGACACCCCCGCAACCTCTGCTCCCACAATATATCCTCCCCAAAAATATCGCCTATGGCGAGACAAACAGCCATATGTACGGCGATATTTTTGGTGGGGATATTTTGTAGCGATACCCTCTCAATCCCAAAGGACTCTTCGCCCAGGTGATCCTCCCTCGCTTCTCCACTCCCAGGGTCGGGATCCAAGAGCGATGGCCATTTCCTGGCCACCTTAGAAGAGAATCCAGGGGGTTTAGGAGTGTTGATACCCTCCGGTTTCTCACAGTCCTTATTGTTTCAGCAGGTCCATCCTATTCAGTCAGTACATCTTACTAAAAGGAATCTGTTCTGGAACATGAACATGCCATACAGCATTGGTCAGCAACCTTGAGCAGTGTTTTGAACTACAATTCCCATTAACCCTAACCAACATAGTCAATGGTAAGTGGTGTGAGACAGGCATGGTATCGAGGGACACAGACCCAAAAGGGTTAGTTGAAAACCTTTTTTTACTAAGGTTCATGGGTTGGTGTAATGCCTGACTGGACCGAACTCTGAAGGGGTAATTCCCTTAACTGATATTTCTAATGACTGATGTTAGAGCGTCTTTGTCTAAACCTATGATTGCCCTCACTCTCTACAAAAGTAAAGAAAAATAGTGGTGGAACAAAAATGGAAACCAGAGTTGGTTTCAGGTGGTCTTTTTACCAGGTGCTGCTTGGTCAGTATCACACACTTCTCCAGCATGGGGTCTAGGCATGGATTCACATGCTCATGAATATTCCCCGTCGTCAGGCTGGGAATCCTTGGTAAAGAAAAAATCAGTATCAGTTTCGTTTCTGATCTGTCTTTCGTAGTAGTAACCAATCACTGATCTCTGCGTCATACTGACCACAGCCAATGACTGCCCTCTACCTAAGCCCCGCCTCTGGCAGCCATCTTCAGATTTTTACCGCACGTTCAAGTGTTGGGATACTCGTGCTATTGCTCTCGAGCGTTAGTGCTTTTTTCACGTTTTTTCTCAGAAAAATGTCTCTTTTTTCGGTCAAAAGAGCCTCAAGCTCCACCGTCTCTTCATCCGATTAACGGTGACCCGTGTCGGATTCGTCTACGCCCCTCAAGGGTGAAGATTTCGTCGAGCCACGCTTTTGGAAGACTCCAGAAGTTTCTCAGGCCCATCTCGGACATGGCCCAGGAGAAGGGAAGCTCGACGCCCGGAAAGCTGTTCAGGGTCTGCCCTGGATGCCAGCTTCAGAATGTCTTTAAGGAGGACGAACACTCCCTTTGCCTTTACTGCCTACATGAGGACAAGACAAGACGCACGTGGAGAAGGACTGTGCGTTTTGCGGCAATATGTCGGAGCGGACCATGAAGGACCGCCATCAACGTCTCGCCAACTGGCTGGAAGGAAAGAGCCCGTCAGGCAAGAAGAAGAAGTCCGAGCGGTCTTCTAAGACCTTTGAGGGCGCCCCGGCGACGGGGGTCCAACAGAAGGCCAAGCACCGCGAGTCCGCTGGCACCGGGAGCGCCGAACAGTCGGGCTCTATGGGCGCCAGGCAGGGCGCATCCTCCCCGGCGCCATCAACCACGAGCCAACGCTCTGGCTCGGGTAAGAGGAAGGCCGAGCACCCGGCGAAGCTCCTGGAGAGACCCCGGTCGAGCTCGAAGGCCCCATCAGAAGGGGAGCAAGGCGGTGACCCTCCCCCCAAGGAGAAGGCGGTGAGCGCACCTAAGGTGGTGAAAGCCTTATTCCACCCGGCCAAGGCCTCTATCGAGACAGTCGCGGCGGCCCTGGCTCAGCCTGTGGAGGCTACACCAGTGGTGGCGACCTCGGGGCCCAGAGTCTCCCTGCCACCGCGGAGGGAGTCCTCTTTCATGCACATCGACAGGACCCCCGTGAAACCTCCGACGGAGAAGAAAAAGGGGGGGCAGGAGGTCGTCGTGGATTCGGCCTCAACCTCTGAGGAGGAGCTGATCGAAGTCTTAAGCCACGGCGTTGGCGTGGAAGAAGACCAGCCCGTCGGGAGGGACCCCGACGTAGGAGACGACGAGAACGTCGAGGGTGCCGACGGGGCTCCTGACCGCCCGTCGGACTCCCCTCAACCAGTGCCGCAAGACAACTCGGCGGCTATTTTGTTGGCTATTCAGTCCTTATGCTCGGAGATAAGGACGAGACTGCCGTTACCACCAACGGAGGAACCGCTCCCGACGGGGGACCCGGAGCCAGGCCCTTCTGGGAGCCCTCCACCTAAGAGAAGAAGGATTCATCCTCCACCTCCTTTTCAGCCATCGCTCCCTGTTCAGCCCTCCTCCCCGTCCACGACACGTGGGGATGATACGGGGACTGACACGGCCGCGACGGGTATAGACGACGAGGTTTACGACGAGGATCTCCCGTCGTCGCCTCCCACCCGGGCTTCCCCGCCCGACGAGATTGGATCGTTTCACTCCATGATCGCCAGGGCATCCGAGCTTTTCCAGCTCTGCCCGGAAGAGAAGAAGAAGGAAGGTTTCCTTTATCAACGGCGCAAGGCCAAGAGGAAGACGGTCCTCGCTGTACCTCTACTGGACGATATTTGGGATGAGGGCCTCGCCCTCCTCAAGAACCCATCCACGACGCCGGCTAGAAGGGATCGGTATGAGAAGAAGTACCGGGTCCCGGACGCGGCCCCCTTGTGCCTTCGGGCACAGCCGACCCCGGACTCGGTCGTCTCCCAGGCGGCCAGGAAGAAAGCGGGGGGGGGGGTGCGGCCTCTACGTCGACCTCCCCGCCGGACGGCGAGGGAAAGAAATTAGACACGATGGGACGCAGAGTCATCTCGTCGGCAGCGATGACGATTAAGGCGGCCAACACCTTGGCTATCGTAGCCCGCTACGACAGGGAGTTGTGGTACAAACTGGCCCCCCTGCTGGACTTCCTACCAGACGTCAAGAGGGCGGAAGCCCTAGAGATCTTGCAGGAAGGAGAGGTGGCGTCGGACCACGCCATTACGATTGCGACGGACATCGCTGACATTTCGCCAGTTGGGCAACGGCGTGTGCCTTAGGCGGCGTGGATGGCTCAAGGCTACTGACTTCCGTCAGGACGTGCAGACCAGAGTCTTGGACATGCTGTTCGACGGAAACAACCTGTTTGGGAAAACAGTGGACGATTCCCTTCAAGCCATCAAGGCGGACACGGAGACGGCCCGGGCTCTTGGGGTTCTCCAGCAACGGCGGCCGCCCTTTCGGAGCGGCGGAGGCAAACAGGGTGCCTCCAAAGGTTCCAGTGGCGGATTTTCCACCTACCGTCAAGCGGCCCGTTCGTCGTCACAGGAAGCTTACAGGGGACGAGGCAAGTCAGGCGGACCCCGCCGTCGTCGCCAAGGAGGACAACGCGGCAAAGCCTCGCCGAAGCAGGACTGAACCGGCCGTGGGGTCGGGCCCCCACCGAAGCACCCCGGTGGGAGGCCGGCTGGCGAGCTTCGTCAGCGTGTGGGAGTCCATCTCCACTGACCGTTGGGTGCTGGACGCCCTAGCTCAGGGTCACGCGCTCGAGTTTCTAAAGAGGTGCCCGCGCGTCCCCCCTGTGGCCAGGAAAGAACATCACGCCCCTCAACTTCTCTTGGAGGTAAAGGCGATGCTCAAGAAGGGCGCCATCGAGCTCGTCCCAAAGAGGCTTCGGGGCTCCGGAGTTTACTCAAGATACTTCCTCGTGAAGAAGAAGACGGGAGGATGGCGTCCCATCCTGGACCTACGACGACTGAACAAATTCATCAAGGCACAGAAGTTCCGGATGGTCACCCTCCAACACGTCCTGGGTCAACTGGAGGAGGGCGATTTCCTGTTGTCGTTGGATTTGGAGGATGCCTACTTCCATATTCCCATCCTAAAGGGACACCGAAAGTTTCTCAGGTTCGTGGTCCAAGGGCGTCACTACCAGTTCAAAGCCCTTCCCTTCGGTTTGAGGTCGGCACCCAGGGTGTTCACCAAGTGCCTCGCACCGGTGGCGGCGCAGCTGCGCCGAGAGGGGATCCACGTCTACCCCTACCTGGACGACTGGCTCATCCGAGCAAAGACGAAGGAGCTCGCCGTGGAGCACACGGCAAGGACCGTCCAACTACTCACGGACCTGGGATTCTCCATAAACTACGCCAAGTCCCACCTGGTGCCCGCACAAGACGCACTGTTTCTGGGAGCAAAGCTCGAAACAGTGTCGCTTCTGGCCTCTCCGTCGGAGGAAAGGACGAGGGCCATCTTGGGCAAGGTGCAGCGGATGCTGGTTGCGGACGCGGCCAGGGTGAGGTCCATCAAGTCCCTCCTCGGAATGATGTCTTCTTGCATTTATCTCATCCGCCTGTGCAGGCTCCGGATGCGCCCGTTGCAGGAGTTCCTGGACGCGCGTTGGATCCAGACGACGGGCAGCTTCGAGGAGAGGATCACACTCGACGAGAGTTTCCGACGAGCGATCCGGTGGTGAGGCACCCGCGCGCATCTGACGGCGGGCATGGACTTCCAGACCCCAGCCCACCAGGAGACTGTGACCACGGATGCCTCCCTGGAAGGGATGGGGAGCGCACACCGAAAATCTGCACGCGAGAGGCCTTTGGCTTCCGACGGAGAAGTCCCTCCATATCAACATCCTGGAGCTCCGTGCAGTGTTTTGGGCCCTCAGGTCCTTCCTTCCATCCCTCAAGGGCAAGGTGGTGAGGATCTTCACCGACAACACCACCACCATGTTCTACATCAGGAAGCAGGGCGGTACCAGATCCCCAGCCCTGTCCAAGGTGGCGCAAGATCTGTGGCATTGGGCCGTCGCCCAAGGGATGTTTCTGGTGCCGTTTCATCTGGCAGGGATAAAAAACACCATCGCTGACTCGCTCAGCAGAGAGCTGCGCTCGTGCCACGAGTGGGAACTACGACAGGATCTAGTGGACCGCCTCTTCCGACAGTGGGGCACTCCCCAGATCGATCAGTTCGCGACGGCGACGAACTCCAAGTGCCGGAGGTTCGCCAGCAGGTTTCCCCAGCCGAGGAGCATGGGCGATGCTTTCTCGTTCCCCTGGGAGGGCCTGTTTCTATACGTGTTCCCTCCATTGCCATTGCTGATCCGGCTCATCAACCAGCTCAAGAGGTCACGGTGCAGGATGATCCTCGTCGCACCTGCGTGGCCGAGGCAGATATGGTTCCCGGACCTTCTGGACTTGTCAGCGTCCCCGTCAATCAAGCTGCCAGTGGACGCGGATCTTCTCTCCAGGGAAGGTGGCGCCATCCTCCATCACGACCCGAAGTCGCTGAACTTGCAGGCCTGGCTCCTGCAGCGTTAGAGTTTGGAGGATACGACATACCGGCCGACTGCAGAGAGGTTCTTGCAAAGGCCAGGGCGTCCTCAACTCTTAAATGCTATGGACACAAATGGAAGAGGTTCTCTGTCTGGTGCCACGCACAGAAGATTAACCCTCTACGGATTACGGCTCCCCAGGTACTGCCGTACCTTCTGACGCTGGCCAAGGCTGGACTGGCGCACGCGTCCATCAAGATTCATCTTGCGGCCGTCTTTGTGGAATCATCGTCTGGTGAAAGAATTCATGAAGGGACTGTTCAGATCGTTCCCGCCGGTGAAGGCTCCGGCCCCGGCGTGGGAGCTCAACGTGGTGCTGACAAAGCTCATGGGACCTCCGTTCGAGCCTCTGCACTCGGCTCCGTTGAAGTTCTTGTCGTGGAAAACAGCGTTTCGAAGGGATTGTGTCCTCCGACGTATTCCTTATCTTAGATAGAAATCCTTCAGCTTTGCTGGCCTCGGAAAATTTTTTCGCCAGAGGGCGCTGCGCGTCGATGATCGCCGAGTCGATGACCCTCGACGGCCTCCGTGCCGACGTCGACGTCATCCTGCCTATAAAGGCCGCGCGCAGCGTCCGTTGCTCAGTTCCGTTTTTCCGCGCTTCGTTGTGCCTCGGAACACCGTTGCTCAGTTCTCGATATAATATCTAACCTCGATATCGATGGCATCCTCCTCCGACCCGACGACCCCTCGGTCCGGTTTCAAAAAGTGCCGAGACTGCGGGAAGAAAATGTCGTTGACGGACCCTCACAGGGTCTGTTTGTGGTGTCTGGGAATCACGCACCAGAGTTCGGAGTGTGAGGAATGCCTTTCCATGACGGCGAAAGCCTTGAAGGAGCGTAGGGGGAAGCTCGAGAGAGGTAGGTCAACTTTAACTTCCTCGAAAGCTTCTTCGGTAGAGTCGAGACGTTCGTCTCCTCACCATAAAAAACACTCTCGTTCTAGATCACGAAGTGGCTCCCACCACTCGTCGACATCGAGACACTCGAAGAAGAGACGTAGGAGATCCCCTTCGTCATCTTCGTCGAGTTCTCCTGAGAGAGTTCATTGCCCCACAAAACGCAGCTCGCAAGCTGAGTGGGAGGAATTCAGGAAAAAGATGCTAAGCGTCTTCGAGAAAGCGGCCTCGTCCCCCTCGAAGACAGCTGAGGGTGATACCCCGGGTAAAAAACCCAAAAAATCTAAACGCCGCGAGTCGCAGTACCCGGCGGAAAAGTCAACCCGAAAGCGCCTCGAGCCATCGGGAGATAAAGCATCATCGACGCCATCGTCGAAAACTCCTTCGAAACAGAGGTCGGCGCCATCGACGCCGTTGTCGAAGGATTCATCGGCGCATCAGTCGATCGAGTCGACGCCGACGTCGACGCCGATATCGACGCCGGTGAAGGAAAGAACCACGGCTACTCCACAGCCAACGGTTAGACAAAAGACCTCCGACTCGACGCCGAGAACGTCGACGTCGTTCTCGAGCAGGACTCCGATCCTTTCGAGTTCCTCGAGGCCTAGTACACATTTCTCGACGCTTTTCACGGCGCCTTCGAGTACTTTCACGTCGGTGTCGACGACATCGACGTTTTCAAGGCCTGTGATGATGGCTCCTTCTGCATTGGAAATGGGGTTTATACCATTCCAAAAACCAAAGTATCCCCCTTTAACCTCGATTTTTGAGGAAAGGGAGGATTCAGACCAAGATATTGATTTACAGAGGACCACATCACCAGAGCCAGAGACTTTCGCCTCTGAGGAAAGAGGATTAAAAAATCTTCAGGATGCACTTCAGGAAGCTAGTGGCTTGGACACTTCTCCTGAAGCAGAATTTATCAAACCAGACCCAGGAGAACATGCGGAGACTCCATATAGAGCTCTGATGTCTAGAATCATAGAATTTATGGGTTGGTCTGCACCTTCTCCTGCCTTTCAGCAGGATGACCTCACTGACATACTGGACAAGGGCCCACAGGAGGATCCTGTGGTTCCATTTCACTCTGCTCTACAGAGAAGGATTTTGACAAACTGGGAAACGCCGGAAATTATCCCGGCAGTAAATAAAAAACTGTCAACAAAATACAGGGTGGCTAGTTCTGACCCTGAATATTTGTCAAAACACCCTACTCCTGAGAGCTTAGTTGTACAGGCTGCAACCTCATCAGGCAGCACATCTGCATACCCCACTGCTCCGCAGGATAGGGATGACAAAAAGTATGATGCCATGGCTAAGAAGGTTTTTTCTGCCTGTAGCATGGCGTTAAAGTCTATTAACGCGACCTGTACGCTCGCTAGGTTCAGCCACACCCTTTGGGAGTGCGCTTCATCAGCGGCTGACTGCCTCCAAGAAGGAGAGGAAAGGGACGCATTTTTAAACATCATCAGGGATGGTAAAGATGCGATGTGCGAGACCCTACAAACTGGCCTAGATTCTGCTGACAGTATCAGCAGGGCCATGGCGGCAAGTACCACAATCCGCAGGCATGCGTGGTTGAGGAAGTCTGGTTTTGCCTCTGACGTGCAGACCAGGCTTTTGAATATGCCCTTTGACGGTTCTACCCTCTTTGGAAAGAAGGCGGATGACAGTTTGGAGAAACTGCAAACGTCCAAGGCAGCAGCCAAGTCATTGGGAGCTGCTATCCGTCAGAATACCTTTCGTCCTTCGGGATCATCGTGGAGAGGACGGTCCTTTCGTTACTATTCCTCATATGGAAAGGGCAGAGGACGACCGGCTCAAAGAGGCCAAGGAAGATTTACCCGTGGTGGACGGGGTAGGGGAAAGAAAGCCGCACCCGCAGGAGCAGGAGCCACTTTACCTTCGGCAACTGCATCAGCCGCTTCAAAACCACTCTGAGGTCTCCCCTCACAGAACACCAGTAGGGGGCAGGTTAACTCACCATCTGACGGAATGGCAGGCTATTACGTCAGATGCTTGGGCTCTGGAGACAGTGGCCCAAGGTTACTGCCTGCCCTTCCTACATATCCCTCAGAGTCATCCACCGGGGAACAACCCTTTGAAGCTTCCAGATCCGCTCCTCTTGCAGGAGGTTTTAGACCTGCTAGAGAAAGGTGCCATAGAACTGGTACCTGTAGCGGAAAGGAACAAGGGTTGGTACTCCCCCTACTTCATAATACCGAAGAAGGACGGAGGACTGAGACCCATCTTAGACTTACGGGAATTGAACAAATTCCTCCGAAAGGACAAGTTCAAGATGGTGACTCTCTCTCAGATCCTTCAGGCCCTCCAGCTTCAGGACTGGTTGGTATCTCTAGACCTCCAGGACGCTTATTTCCATGTGCCGATCCATCCCAGGCACAGGAGATACCTGAGGTTCGCAATTGGCAGCTCTCATTATCAATTTCGAGTTCTGCCATTTGGGCTAACCTCCGCCCCGAGGGTCTTTACCAAGCTAATGTCGGTTGTGGCTGCAAGTCTAAGGAGGGAAGGGATTCATGTCTACCCTTACCTAGACGATTGGTTGATCAGAGCTGTATCTTCGGAACAGGTTCAGAGACAACTAGATTATGTTTGCCACTTCCTTCACAAGCTGGGCTTCTCCCTCAATTTAAAGAAGTCACAGATGATACCATCACAGAGACTCCAATTCATTGGAGCAGTCCTGGACACTTCCCTGGGAAGAGCCTTGCCACCAGAGGTGAGGGCTCGAGATATTCTGCAGATGGTCATCAGATTTCAGAATGCCCAATATCTCCCAGCCTACGACTTTCTGAGGTTGCTAGGCCTCATGGCATCCTGCATATTCCTCGTGCCGGAGGCTCGCCTGAGAATGAGATCCCTCCAGTGGGCACTGAGAACTCAGTGGTCACAGTTCTCAGGAAGGATGACAGATCTCCTTCGGATCCCGGTCAAAGTAGCCCGAGACCTTCAGTGGTGGGCCTGTCGGGAGAACATCCTGAAAGGAGAAATGTTTTGGCAACCATGGCCGGAGATAACAGTAGTCACGGATGCCTCACTCACGGGGTGGGGAGCTCACGCCAACGACTTGACCATCAGCGGTCGTTGGTCTCCATCGGAGTCCAGACTACATATCAACCTGTTGGAGCTGAGAGCCATCAGACTAGCGCTGAAGGCTTTTCTGCCGTCTGTACGGGGAAGAAACGTCCTAATAATGACGGACAATACAGTGGCCATGCACTACCTCAACAAAAGAGGAGGCGTAGGCTCACTACCACTGTGCAGAGAGGCGATGCAGCTCTGGTTTTGGGCAATTCAGGAAGGAATCTCTCTATCGGCAATTCACCTAGCCGGAGAGAAGAACTTGACAGCGGACGCTCTGAGCAGGCAGAGCACAGTCTCTCACGAGTGGGAGATAGCTCAGGAAGTCCTTCAAGAGATCTTCGCCCTTTGGGGAACCCCTCAAGTGGATCTGTTCGCCACCAGTATCAACAGGAAGTGCGACAGATTTTGCTCAAGGGAATTTCCCCCGAGAGGAGCTCTAGGAGATGCGTTCGTAGTGGACTGGGAGTTCCCACTTCTGTACGCGTTCCCTCCGGTCCCTGTCATTCCTCAAATGATCAGGAGGTTGAGAAGGTTTCGGAAGACCATGATCCTAATTGCCCCGGATTGGGCCAGGAGAACGTGGTACCCGGACCTTCTAGACATGTCCATCTGCCCTCCAATTCGACTGCCATACAGAGAGGATCTTCTCTCGCAGAAGGAAGGTCAGGTTCTCCATCCAGCCATCAAGACCCTCAACCTTCACGCTTGGTGTCTGAAAGGTTGAGGTACAAGGATTGGGACCTTCCGGATGATGTTATGGAGGTGTTGCTTTCGGCCAGAAGGCCGGCAACTAAAACTCTATACCGCTGCCGTTGGAACAAATTTTGCAGCTGGTGCAGAGAAAAGAATATTGAACCCTTTTCTTGTGGTACACCTATGGTGTTGTCATTCTTACTTTACCTGGCTAATTCAGGCCTACAGGTTGGCACAATTAAGGGCTATCTCGCAGCGCTATCAATCTTTAAGCGCACTGCAGAGGAGCCTTCATACTTCAAAATTCCATTGGTAATACAATACCTAAAAGGATTAACTAATGTTTATCCCCCGAAACCTTTTCAAGTTCCCTTATGGGATTTAAACCTAATTTTAAACTTCCTAAAGGGTGCCCCTTTTGAACCACTACACTCTTGTTCATTGAAGCTTCTCACCCTCAAAACTGTTTTGCTAATAGCATTGACATCTGCTAGAAGGGTTAGCGAGTTGCAAGCCTTATCGTGTAAACCTCCACATACAATCTTTTACAAGGACAAAGTTGTTCTTCAGGTGAAGCCTAACTTCCTCCCGAAGGTAGTCTCGGAGTTTCACATCACTCAGAAGATTATATTACCTTCTTTCTACCCTCCTCCTCATCCGGGGAAGGAGGAAGAGAGACTGCACAGGCTGGACCCTAAGCGAGCCTTGAGCTTTTATATCAGCAGATTGGCTAAGATCAGACAAGCAGACCAACTCTTTGTAGGTTATGCAGGACATAAGTTGGGCCTTCCAATAACAAAACAAACCATCTCCAGATGGATTATTTTAGCCATTCTGGAGTGCTACAAATTGGCAGGAAAGGAGCCTCCTCAAAATCTAAGGGCTCATTCTACCAGGGGTATCGCAACATCCTCAGCCCTTCAAAGAGGGGTGCCAATTCGAGATATATGTGCGGCTGCCACATGGTCGTCCGCACATACATTTACCAAATTCTATAGCCTGGATTCCTCCTCTAGTCAAGAAACTAGATTCGGCAAGGCTGTGTTACACTCTGTCCATTCTGGAAGGGTAACATAACTTTTATTACTCCCGCCTCCAGTCACAATACCACTGCTATGGGAGTCTATCTAAGATAAGGAATACGTCGGAGGACACAATCCCTTCGAAGAACTAGTTACTCTTACCTTGTAACGTTCTTTCGATGGGATGTTCCTCCGACGTATTCCTTATCGACCCTCCCATCCATCCCCGCAGTATGACTTCCTGTGGGTTTGCAGCCTATGCTCCTTCAAGGTGATTAGTCTAATCCAAAAACATTACTGGGGACTACAAAACGGAACTGAGCAACGGACGCTGCGCGCGGCCTTTATAGGCAGGATGACGTCGACGTCGGCACGGAGGCCGTCGAGGGTCATCGACTCGGCGATCATCGACGCGCAGCGCCCTCTGGCGAAAAAATTTTCCGAGGCCAGCAAAGCTGAAGGATTTCTATCTAAGATAAGGAATACGTCGGAGGAACATCCCATCGAAAGAACGTTACAAGGTAAGAGTAACTAGTTCTTCTTGTGGCCATCACCTCCGCACGACGAGTGGGAGAGATCCAGGCCCTTTCCTGCAAGCCCCCGTACTTGACTTTTCACGACACGAGGGTAGTGCTCAGGACGCACCCCTCCTTCATGCCCAAGGTGCCGTCGGACTTCCACCTCAACGAACCCTTGGTGTTGCCTGTTTTCTTCCCGTCGCCTTCGTCGCCGGCCGAAAGGACTTTGCACTTGCTGGATGTGGCTAGAGCGCTGAAGTTCTACGTGGACCGCACAAAGTGTTTTCGGAAAACGTCACAACTTTTTGTGAACTTTGGACCTGTCAATCAGGGGAAGGATCTCTCAAAGGCCTCCATTTCCAGATGGCTCTCCGGCTGTATCATGTACTGTCATCGGTTGGCAAACCGACCGCTGCCTGGCCGTCCGAGAGCCCATTCCACCAGAGCGATCGCAGCTACCACGGCGTTCCTATCTGGTGTGCCCTTGCTGGACATCTGCAGGGCTGCTACGTGGAGGTCGACGCACACCTTCACGAAATTCTACTGCGTCGATCGGGATTCCAGGGAGGAGTCCAGGGTCGGCCAAGCAGTGCTGCGCAACCTGTTCGCCTAAGGTGAGCCTGGTGAGGAGGTAAGAATTGCTTAATGTTGAGTTTGATGTAATGCTTAATGTTGTGCCTTTGCCACCTCCCGTGGTTGTGAATGTGTGTACTGCTATGTATTCTTTATTCATGAGCATGTGAATCCATGCCAGACCCCATGCTGGAGAAGGAACAAGTTACTTACCTGTAACTGTTGTTCTCCAGCATGGGTCTGGCATGGATTCACATGCGAACCCTCCCGCCTACCCGTCTGCGGCTCTTCACTTGGTCATACTGCCACTTCACGTGCTACCAAATCTGAAGATGGCTGCCAGAGGCGGGGCTTAGGTAGAGGGCAGTCATTGGCTGTGGTCAGTATGACGCAGAGATCAGTGATTGGTTACTACTACGAAAGACAGATCAGAAACGAAACTGATACTGATTTTTTCTTTACCGAGGATTCCCAGCCTGACGACGGGGAATATTCATGAGCATGTGAATCCATGCAAGACCCATGCTGGAGAACAACAGTTACAGGTAAGTAACTTGTTCCATCCGTTCAATCCACAGAGTTACTCATAGGACCTTCTCCACAGGTCCCTTGTTATTCCAACCACCTTCAGTGTCCTTGAGTTCCTTGGGGGTCCCTTCCACAATCTTCAGCTTAATCAAGTTTAAAAAACACCATGAAAAATGGTAACACAGTTCCTTTTGGAAGCTTGTTGGGGTTCCTGTCCCCACGCTTAAATCCTTTCTACAGTACAACAAAAACGAACAAGTCTCTTATGTGGGCTAGTCGCCTTAGGGTTCCCATCCCCAAGCTCAGGCCCCTTTCAACTTTAAACACAAAGTCTGTTATCAGGATGATTTCTTTTATAGACCTCCCAGGGTTACTCCCCTCCCTCCCAAGCCTTAGGCCTCTTCCAGTTTTCAAACGCAACATTTTTTGAATTCTTTTTTATTTGTGTTGATCATGTTAGACCTGTACAAAATGAGTAAAATTATAACTTTAAACCTTTTTTTATTTAAAAAAAAAAAACAGTATAACCATTTTAAAGCAAAAAAAGAGAAAGAAAAAAGAAGCAAAGGAAAAGAGAAGGAATATAATGAGGCCCATGGACCAATTTCTTTTTTCACTCTCCCACTGTCTCTTGGGGTTCTTTAGGTCCAATATTCATTCTTTGTCTGTTGTCCGTTGGTATTAGGCCGATCCTTGTTAGGACTTGGCCTACTGCTATTGTTAGAGCTGTATTATGCCCCGAAATCAGAAGGTTCCAAAAATGTTCAGATCGCAAACCTTCCACTGTATTTACAAATTTAGAGAAATACATTACTCTAATTTCCCAGGTCCCTTCACAATCTCAGAGCAGATGCTGTAGATTTTGGGTTCTTGGATCTGCGCACCTTTTGCAGAGGATAATAGCCTTGTGTTTTTGACCTCTGATGTTCAAAATTTCACCTGTGGCTATTAAATCTAGTCGTGTTCTAAGGAATATGTTTCTTGATTCCCAGGCGGGGTGCTTTTGCAGATATTTTGGCAGTGCTCACAACTTTTTGTCCATAGTTAGTAAACTGCTTTTTGGTTTTAAAAGCCTCATTTCCATTCCTGTTTTAATCCAATCCATTGTTTCCAAATATTTCTTTGCTTTCAGGGGATTTTCTTTCAATGTTTCCACAGATGAGTTGGCCTCCGTCAAAAAACTTGTAACTTTCACTTGCATCTTTTGAAGTTTCTTATATTTTTTCAATTGCAACTGTGCCTTTATCTCCTTGTAGAGTGATTTTTTTTAAAAATTAATAAAAACCTATACAGAGAAAGCAATCTCCAACACACTTGCTGCTGTAATGATTTTTGCCCAAGTTCAAATCTTAATGCGTGCATAGAGAGGCTAGTTGGCAGGCCCAGAGATCTTTTCCAGAGTTGGCCTTCCACTTTTTTCCAGTCTATATCCCAGAGTGTTGGTTGGGCCTCCAGACCATACAGTATTTTTCCAACATAGAATTTTAACAAAGATCTTCTGTTTCATCTCTATTTCAGCCTTGTTGATTGAAGGTGAGGAGGAAATCCTATAACCCAGGTAAACCAAATCTTCTGTTCTCTCGATTGCCTCCCCTTCAAAAATCCATTTACCATAGTCGATGATCTTTGATGGTTGTTTTATCACTAAAATATTAGATTTCTTTGTATTGACTTGAAGGCCATTCATTCTGGTGTAAACGCTTAGACCGTTTAATAGGTGTTGTAGGCCGATTGCTGTCCTGTCTAACAGGACAATGTCATCTGCGTACGCGAGCCAAAAATGTTTAGTAGAATTTAATTTTGGACTCGCCATTGTCCAAGAATGCAAAAGGCCCCTAGATCTGCCAAGTACAAATTAAAGAAGAATGGTGCACCCAAACATCCTTGTCTCACCCCTTGTTCCACTTTGATCGGGCTAGTTAGATGGCCGGTCTCATCTAATCTAACCATCAAGGAAGTATCCCTGTGTAGCTCAATTAAGATGGCTAGCAACCTTCTCGGTAGTCCCCAATCTTAGTTTCAGCCACAGTTTTTCTCTTACTACTAGATCAAACGCCTTCAAAAATTCTATCCAGGCTCCATATATTGGGCCCTCTCCATGTTGTTTTGCATGTTCTGCTATGAGATTTAGGGGCCGATTCATGGAACAAACGTGTGCCGAAAATCTACGCGCAAGCAGGCGCAAGCGGAAAAAAAGAGGCGCACGCGTGCGATTCATGGAAGTCCCTGCGCGTGTCTTCCTCGGGATGTGCGCCAAACCCGTGCATGGCGCACACGTCACTGCAACATCCTGAAAGACGTGCGCGACGCGCACAGTGAAAGCGCACAACCTCTGCGCATACACTAGAAAGTGGGCGGAACACGGGGCGTAACGCGCGGAATGGGGAACAACTTGCGAAAACAAGGGCGTAACTGGGGATGTACTGCAGGGAAGCAGAGGGAACGCCCACACGCACCCGAACCACACGTATTCATGGAACCGAATAGGGCAAAGCCACGCACAGCGAAAGACACGCACAAGCCGATACACGTCTGCCACACGAAGGCAGGCGGTAGCGTCCCTGCGCATTACAAAAGTGGCAACATACAGCAATTGTGCGAGCGGGACACGTGTTTTTCGGGGGTTCGCGTGAACTAACTCACGCGATCGGACCTGGGGGAGCGGGCTACGTGTATTCCAGGGGTTCGCGTGAACTTTTTCACGCGATCGGGCCTGGGGGAGCGGGCTACGTGTATTTCAGGGGTCCGCGTGAACTTTCTCACGCGATCGGGCCTGGGGGAGCGGGCTACGTGTATTTCAGGGGTTCGCGTGAACTTTTTCACGCGATCGGGCCTGGGGGAGCGGGTTACGTGTATTTCAGGGGTTCGCGTGAACTTTCTCACGCGATCGGGCCTGGGGGAGCGGGCTACGTGTATTTCAGGGGTTCGCGTGAACTCTTTCACGCGATCGGGCCTGGGGGAGCGGGCTACGTGTATTTCAGGGGTCCGCGTGAACTTTCTCACGCGATCGGGCCTGGGGGAGCGGGCTACGTGTATTTCAGGGGTTCGCGTGAACTTTTTCACGCGATCGGGCCTGGGGGAGCGTGCTACGTGTATTTCAGGGGTTCGCGTGAACTTTCTCACGCGATCGGGCCTGGGGGAGCGGGCTACGTGTATTTCAGGGGTTCGCGTGAACTTTCTCACGCGATCGGGCCTGGGGGAGCGGGCTACGTGTATTTCAGGGGTTCGCGTGAACTTTCTCACGCGATCGGGCCTGGGGGAGCGGGCTACGTGTATTTCAGGGGTTCGCGTGAACTTTTTCATGCGATCGGGCCTGGGGGAGCGGGCTACGTGTATTTCAGGGGTTCGCGTGAACTTTTTCACGCGATCGGGCCTGGGGGAGCGGGCTACGCGTATTTCGGGTGCGCGCGGGAAGTGACACACGCGATTGAGCGGGGTACGTGTATTACGGGGTTGCGCGGGAAGTTACACACGCAATTCCATCAGGGTACGTGAATTACAGGTGTGCGCGATATCAACAGGGTACGTGTATTACAGGGGTGCGCGGGGAGCAGCACACTTGAATTGCACGTGTGGGTCCTCCCAGGTGTTCCCTCTACACCCTCCACAGCCCCTGCAGGTGGCTCACACCACAGGGGCCTACCCAGCACATGTCATGCAGGCACCCCACCCACCATGCCCATGCCCACCAGCCAACCCACATGTCAACTTGCACTACTCCCCCCAACGCATGTCCCCCTGCACCCCCAGCCACCAGGGGCAGCCTCCACCAGGCCCCCACCCATGTCTCACACCACCCCCACCCCCCAGTCACCAGGGGCACCTGCCAGCAGGCCCCCACCCATGTCCAACTCATGTTCCCCCCCCCAGCACTGTGGGGCACCTGCCAGCAGGCCCCCACCCATGTCCAACTCATGTCTCCCACCACCCCCACCCCCCAGCCACCAGGGGCAGCATCCACCAGGCCCACACCCATGCCTCACACCACCCCCACCCCCAGCAGTGCAGGGGCAGACTCCACCAGGCCCCCACCCATGTCTCCCACCACCCCCACCCCCCAGCCACCATGGCCAGCCCCCACCAGGCCCCCACTCATGTCCCCTATCACCCCCACCCCCCAGCCACCATGGGCAGCCTCCACCAGGTCCTCACAATCCCCAACACACATGTCATTACAACTCGCACACATGAGCCATACCACAGCCATATCGCAACTGCCACCACCATCCATACACATATAACAGCATGAGCAGCCAAAGGGAAGCCAGACATCACATGCAACACAGGAAGTGCACCACACATGTACACACACCACCACACTTGCATGCATGTGTACACCCCTGCCAAGTGTCGCACTGTTCAGACGGCCATCCATGTCACATCTGCCAATCAGGCTTCCACATACCGCTGTCACATGCATCCATGTGGCATCACTGTTGCACCCTTGTCAAATACACACACATGCACATGTACACAGTGCTGATACATGCAGCCAAAAACAACATACATGCGTGACATCACGGACATGTCTACTCACATACACATTCATCCAAACATGTGTGCCCACACAACTGCATTTGGCATGCAAGCCTACACACACAAGCACCATCCATGTCTCACACATCACAGCCCTCGCATGTGTCAGCCCCACGGCCCTGTACACCCCCACCCCCACCCATACTCGACCCCATACAAACAGATGTGCAACCTGCACACTACCGAATAATCACCACACGCACTGCTCACAATCAGGATGCATGTACACTCACCGCTCGACTCCAGATGGGTCTGCTTCTCTAGGACCTGGACGTGGAGCGCTGGGGATATGCGTTCCAGGACCCTCATCTGTTCTTCCGACAAGTGGCCCCGGCGCCCCTTGGCATCCGCTGCCTTCAAGAGGCGCCGGCCCTTGTTCAGAGTCCTGGACCTGAAGTCCTCCCAGCGCTTCCTGACATGTTGGAAGTCGCGGACTGCCACCCCCTCCGCGTTGATGGCAGTCACGATGTCAGTCCAGATCCGAGTCTGTCCTTCCTTGTCGGCGTGGGAACTTCCGAAGAGGGCATCATACTGGCCCAGGACTTGCTCCACCAGGACACCAACTTCGGTGGCACTGAAGCTGGTGCCCCTCTGCCTGTCAGGCCGGGGGTTGTCAGTGGTCACAGATGGTGTTTGCCCCGACATGACAACCCCAGAGGCAGGAGTGGGTGGGCAACTGGGTCCTGGGGCTGGGCTGTGGAGCGATGGAATCCCAGTCGGGAGTCTTCGGTTCCAGCAGGGGTGGTCACAGCAACAGCACCCCTGGCTGATGTGCAGGCAGCAAATGGCAGTGCACGTGGGCAGCAGGCAGTCAGGCAGCAGCAGATGGCAGGTGGGAGCGTGCTCGGGGCCCTGGGGGGCAGTAGTTCGGCCTTCTGAGTAGGAGCATGGTCTTCCGTGTGCATACGCGTGGCCAGCTTGATACGGAGTGATTTGGCACGTGAAAAATCTGCACGTCAGCGTGTAATACGACGAAAGGGCCATGCGCGTAAGCGCACGTGGAAACTGCACGTCTGCGTGTAATACGAGGAAAGGGCCATGCACGTAAGCGCGCGTGGAAACTGCACATCCGCGTGTAATACGAGGAAAGGGCCATGCGCGTAAGCGCGCGCGTGGAAACTGCACGTCCGCGTGTAATACGAGGAAAGGGCCTATGCGCGTAAGTGACGTGACGCGCGCGTGCGTTTCCCTCAGCACGGGTTAAAGGTGAGCGGGCCCAGCAGTTCGCTGTACGTGCCTTTCGTGGAGACCGACGTGTGTTGCTGCTTCCTGTTGTTTTGCGCGCCATCACAACTTCACAGCTCTCAAGGACGTATCTCTTCTTTTGGCGGGGGTATTGGCTACGTGTGTTTTTCTGCATCGCGCTAGTCAGACGGTGAGTCACACACGCTCTTTTTCCCACTGCGGGTGCCCCTGTGTATCGCACCCATTTTTGATGTCATAGTAGCCTGCGTGTCCCACGCGTACGCGTTATTCGTGTTACTGGGTGCCACCGCGTACTGCGGGAGGTTCAATCCACGCACGTAGGCTGCAGGGTTGCGTGCACGGTTTTACTTCAGTTTTGGGGTGCCTGAGCATTGCGTGACCCGTCACCACATCACCGGGGTCACATACAGCCTTGCAGGTGCAGGGGGGCTGTTAACATCTTGCTTCCCACCCCCTTCACCCCAATTGCCCAGGTCAATTGTGGTGTACACCTCCCATTGGCACCACTCCATCTGTGCCAGCACTACTACATCTGTGCCATGGTTGGGAGGCCACCAAAGGTGAGGGGCGCCTCAGCTGGGCGTACTCCTCGTGGCGGGCGTGGTCGGGGACATGGCCGTGGTGACCAGGGAGTAGGGGGACTCCAGGGTGTCCAGGGCAGCCACAGAGGGGGAAGAGGCAGGGGTGCGCCACTTGAGCACAATGTTGTGCCATGTGTCGGTGCAGCCATGCCACCACCCACTGTGGTTCCGGGGGATGCAGCTCCTGCATCTGGCACTGGCACCCATATGACCCGGCAGTCCGTTCCATCGACTGCCACGGGCCCAAGGGTGGTGGTAGCTGCAGGTGCAGCTGTGGACACCGCCACCCAGGCTCAGGGTCTGCCAGCGCAGGCTGCGTTGGCACTTGAAGAGCCCTTGGTAGATCTCCAACAGGCCAGGGGGGAAACCATAGGGGCACGCTGGGCTGCTCAGACCAAGACACGTGTCCCTGGGGCAGTCATGTCATCTGCTGCCCCGAACAGCCGGGTGTTGGCAAGTGCAGGGGCAGATGCACCCAACAGCACCCCGGTTGTGAGTCTGCCAACCAGGACCGTTGCGGCCAACCACCCTGCCACAGCTGATGCTGCTGCGCAGGGTCCATTAGTGGGCACCCAGCTGCCACTGACACAAGTCAGGCCTCTGGTCATCCCTCCACCTGCCACTCCCTTGGCTCAATCCACCGAACCCACTGGCCATGCTGGTCAGGGCGGCATTAGCCAGCCAGGGTCTGCGCCACAGTCCAAGAGGAGGAAGGTTGCACCTGCAGCACAGGCTGGGACACACACAGCCACGACCTCCTGCACGTCGAGGAAGAAGCCTTTCTGTAAGCAGGAACTGGACTTCCTCGTGGACTACGTGCGGGGACACAGCCGTGACATGCTAGTGGGTGCCAATAGTCAGACCACGGCTGCCCAACGTGACACCCACTGGAAGCATGTTGCGGAACATGTCAGTTCATTCGGCCATGAGGTGCGCACGGCGCAGGAGTGCAAAAAGCGTTGGAATGAAATCAACCGCAGCACTAAGGCCAAGCGTGCCTCAAATTACAACTTGACTCTGGTGACTGGCGGTGGGCCTGCACCAGAGGAGGAAGAACTCAATCCGCATGAGGCTCTCGTTGCGGAGTTCATACCACCTGAATTGGTCGAAGGAGTGGGAGAGAAGCTGGACTTTGATGCCCAGTCCAGTGAGTGTTGATGCGTGTTTGTTGAGGACGTGTGTTTCACTTGTGGGATGTGTTGTGCATGATTGCTGCTACATGTGACGTGTACATGGTTCTGATGTGTAAGTAATGCAATGCTACCGTCATGCATGTCTCCTCTGCCTGCATGCGGGACTCCATGTAGGCATGCTCCCTTTCCCCTCCTCCGCCACTCTGCACCCCAGTTCCACCTTTGCACTGGTCTGCTCCAATCTTGCCAATGTGTAGTTTCTTGTCCATGTGTCCTGTGTAGATGCTAACTTCCAGCGTAGAATCTGCCAGACATATGCCATGTCGTACAGCCTTAGTACTCGATGCAGGCTATCTCACTTGTACTGTGCATGGGTCAGATGTCCCGCAGGGACATGAGTGCCCATTCATGCTCCATGTGCATTGCACGCATGCCCCTATGTGTCCTTGACTGGATGATCACTGTAATATCAGTCCTTGGTTACATACATTGCCTGCCATCTCATCAGCCTTCCCATGTCAACTGTGCCTCAGTCCTGCGTTGCACACATGTTTAGGCTCTGACAATCTGTGTGGCTCACAGGCCTCAGCCTGTTCAATGGCCAATGACTCTGTCCAACTCTTGTTGTGTCTTCTTCACACGTGGGCGGCCTCTGGAGTTTCCCTCATGTGTCCTGCCCACTGTCCCAGCACCATTTGCAGTGTTGTCATTTGAATCACATGAAGCTGTTGATGCCAGTCAACACTGCCTGTCAATACACAGGTGTATGGTCAGCCTTTTGATACCATGATAGGCATCCCTGCTTTGGTACTGGGGTGGAGGGGTGCTTGGCTTCTGGACATGGTACACATTGAATGCACAATGCACGTGATGTCTGATTTTGACATTGCACTGCCTTCACATTTCCTGGCACACACCATGTAGTGCTTGTACATGTAGGTAGTGAGTGGCGTACACATTTTCTGCACTGCATAGACCCACTTCCATGGAAACTGCCACCATTCAACAGGTCTGATCGCAGAAGCTATTCAAAGTAGACCCAGCATGCATGCCAGGTCATATGTTGTGTGTCACATGTCTGCCTGATGCCTTTGCTGTCGGTGTGTGTGTGTGTCGTGTGCTTCTGACATGTGTATTGACCTTTTCCTCTCTATTTTTCAGGTGATGACGCAATGGAGGCAGAGGATGGTGTTGTCATGCCAGACACAGGGTTGGTAACGCCACATCAACCCGGCACTAGTGGGGGTCGTGGGGTGGTAGGCCACGAAAACCCCCAAGTGCTGCAGTCCATCTTGTCTCTGGCTGCCTATGAGTCCAGCCTTGATGACGACTCTGACGTCCATGTTGAGTTGGATGAGCATCAAGTCCATGTGTCAGGGGTGAGTGATTCTGATGTGGACACTCCTCTGTCTGCGACACCTGCACTGAGGGATCAGACAGTCTTGGTTCCTCCGCCCGTGGTGGATCGGGACGCAGGGTCACCCTCCACACCAGTCACTGATGTGCCTGGGACATCACGTCGACGGGGGCATGTAGTCGTGCAGCCGCAGGCGGTGCCAACACAGCGAGGACACCCGGTCCTTGGGTCCCGCAGGGGTCAAGCCCGGCAACGCGGTCGCCGCGCGCAACCGCTGTATACTGAGTGGGAGCAAGACATGACTGCCAATTCCGAACGGCAGGGGGCAGCAATGGAGAACATCGCTGAGAGCATGGAGCGTGTGGCCCGATCTGTGCTCCCCCCTGCTAGGCAGGTGCTTCTCCAGCAGCAGGCGGCACGGTCCACGACCCGCTCGCTCAGGCTGGGCATGGCGGCCTCAGACAGGGCACGCCAGGCTGAAATGCCGTCACTGTGTCAAGCAATTGCTGCTCACGCAGAGGCGCACATGGATGCCTTGAGGGAGGAGTATGCTTCCCTCAGATCCACTCTGGGTGTCCTTATGATGTCCCAGAGGCAGCGGGCAGAGGAGAGGTTTGCACAGCTTGAGTGTACCATCTCGGCTGAGCTACAGGCTTGCCGGGAGGTGCAGCGGTTGTCCAGCCAGGCCTTGCAGGAGGAACTCCGTGTTACACGTGCTACCTTGCAAGAGGAAGCACGTGTATCACGGGAGGTTCTGCATGCAGACCTACGTCACATCGCCACACAGAACCAGGCTCACCCGTCCGGCAGACTTGCTGCCGACGAGGGGCAAGCTGCGGGTAGGCGTGGCCAGGCTACTGTGCCACGTCCTCCTTTCCAGGATGAGCCAGACTCGGACGACCATCTATCTCCCACATAGGTCGTGCTGTGCAGGCGTTGAGCCCATGGAGGTTTTTTTTTTTGGCTCGGCATCATCGCATGTGGATGTTGAGCAGCACCCTGTACCTCCCCCCTCCTGGGTGCCTCCCCTCCCCCCCGGGTCGTATGTGGCCATTTTTTATTTTTCCTCTAGTTTAGTTAGTTAAGTTTCTGTTTGATAGTTAGTTTAAATAGGTAATGTAGGTTTTCCATAGTTAGTGTAATTAGTTAATAGTTGATTTAGTTTAAAATTGCTAGTCTATTGTGCTTTCATGTGACGGTGCGGTGCTTTGTGGCTTTTGAAGGCATCCACTGTCTGTTCCAGCTGGGCCCTTCATGGTTGTCTTGTGTATGTGTTTGCTGCTTGGGTTCCTTGACTCACATATGCCACTCCTGCCTCCCTTATCCATGGGCTCGCAAGGATGGTTCGGTGTTACAGCATTTTACACAAGGGCATTGGACTGTCATGTCTGTGGCATGTCTGGTGCTGTGTGACTTGTGTTGACACCCCTAGTGGGGATGATTTAGGTGTCATTGTCCACTGTTCAGCTTTTGCTAGATGGGGTGTATCATGATTAATGTGGACATTGATTGCTATGCATTGTGTAGTATGTTTCATTTCTTTCCTGTACATGTGCTTGTTGCAATTCATGCTGTAGATAGTGTTCCACACTTTGTAGGTGAAAGACGGACTGATGGTGTGATTTGTGATGTGACTCTCTGACATGGTCAAGTAATGAGATGCCTGATGAGACACACACAGATGACTTTGAAGCATTAATCATGTGTTACATGCCCTTTCTGCAGGTGGATGAGCCTCCAGAGCACCTTTGCCAGCAGACATGTCCCATTGGACGACGGAATTCTGGACCCGTTTGTTGGTGCCCACATGCACATGTGTGCAGAAGCAGAGGCACAGTGATTGCAGACCCATATCCTAGTACTGCTGACATGTTCCAAGGAACTCCAGGCAAGGTGAGCATCACAGGGGGGCCACGACACAGCAAAGCTTGCACCAGGCGAGTTGCACATGCAGGCTTAGTCACAGCACTGAGGGTGAGCTTAGACGAATATTGGTGTTGAAGCACACAATGCAGCTCAGATGTGTTTGTGGACTGATGGCTGCTGATAGTAGGGTTGTCTGGGACACATGCAGGGGCAGTGGCACATACCCTCCGGTACACCAAGGTCCATTGAGCCACTTGTATCAACCATGTAGCCTTCCGAGACATGGAAAGGGCCAGCTCACAGCGACATGCAGCAAGGGACATACTCGGGTGCAGTGCATGTCTTTTCCACGTACTTCATGATAAATGCACTGCCAACTTTGTTTTGGTCATGGTGGTACACAACTTGCTCTGTAGTCATGGCTTGCAATATGGGTCTGTCTGCTTACCCAGGGAACATTGCATGTTGTGTGAATTGTGACACATTGGTGTCCCATTTGCCACGCACCCAGCAGCGGCTGCCTTACTGCATTGACTGTGTATGACCCGTCACAGGGGTGATGTTATATATGGGTACGAAGCATCAACCACAGATTGTCTGTTTGTAGAGTAGTCTGTTGCTATGGGGCATGTTTGGTGTTGTGTTTGTGTGCAATTGGCACGTACAGGTTGTTGACTGTGTCTCTCTTTGCAGCATTGCAGTGCTCCTGTAACCGGACCTGAGAGTGCGCAGGCAGGAGGCCAGCACTCAAAACCAGAGCTAAGTGTCTTGTTGTTTTTCTTACAAACTGCTCTGCATAGGCTTGCTGGGGAGTGTACTGATGCATGGATGTATGTGTGGTTCAATTTGGTATGTTATTTTCTCCCTAATCACCCGTGATCCTATGCAATTTTGAAACCTGTACCCTCTACCCGGTGTTCCTGCTTCCCGTGCCTATCCAAGCAACGTTCCCTGACCCTCTTTCCCCACTGGGGTTGCGGATGCCTGTGTAAGCCCCGAACTTGCAGGCGCCAAAACCCTAGAGGGGGTGGTTGGTTCGTACCACTCCTGAGCCTGGACTTCAGAAGGCCATGACGATGATGTCCAAGTCTGTTTGGATTGTGTATGTGTTCATGCAGGTTGTACATTTTCGTGCATTCCCTAGTTTCATGTGTCATTCCACCTCCCCTCTCCTGCCGTTCATTCCAGTCATCCAGTGTGTCAACACCTGTCCCGACTGCATATCCCTGAACCTCCTTCCCCACCAGGGTCTCAGGGGCCTGTGTGAGTTTGACCTTGCAGGCACCCGGGACATGGTGGGGGTGGTTGTTTCGTTGCACTCCCGCGCCTGTACAGGGGACCTCTGACAGTACACATCCATTCATGGTGCATCATCCTATGTCATGTACCACACATGTCTCACATCCTGTCGTGACATTGTTTTGCTGTGCTACCTTGGTTGTTGCATCATTGTGGTAGTACTTGGCCTTTGTGAGGTACTGCTACGTCAAGTCATCTACTGGAGGGTGTTTGGGTTCGTTTTTATGCCTTGGATTTTGTGTTTCGGAAATGAGTGTGTATTCTGAGGGTTCAGGCATCTTTTTACACACAAGGTGGGAGATGGTGACGAAGGGTTAAGGTGATCCTGTGGCCAGGTGGAATTGAGGTTTGGGGGCTCCATGACCCAGGTGCAGTTGTTCAGTGGGTCATGGTCATTTGTGAGGGAGGGGGGGGTTGTTGTTGATTGTTGCCTTGCCCTGCAGTGTGATGGGGACTCTGACATAGTAATGGTGGTATCCCATGTACATGTTGTGTTCTGCTGATCAATGCCTGTTCATGTGTTCTGTTTTCCTTTCAGGTGCGAGGGGATAGTTGTGGTTTGCCATGCTGGGGTGTACACATGGTGGATGTTCACATGTGATGTGTAGGGAACACTGATGGTCACTTGAGTGCACATGCATATGTGGAGTGCATGTCCTTGCAGAACCACACACTTGCACTCTGATGCACTACATGTACTCCCACCCTTGCATATACACGTGTATACTGTTTGCCTTCTGGTGCCCACTGTGTCCCGGCAGCACATGTTCTGTGAACGATCATGGATCCAGTACATGCCTGATTTGATGTTTGACGTGGTCTGTCACTTAGATGTGATGCTCAGGGTGTGCATCACACACAATGGCTGTTCACTGTGCTGTGCGCTGAGCAGTGTGATGCAGGAGTAGGACACTGCACACATGAGCTGCAGTGTTGATATTGCAATGCATGATGTGCATGTAGACAGGCATTCATTGTGATGTTACGTCTACGACTGTTGTAATGCATTTGGAAATGACTTATTTTGGAAGGGAGGTTGTTGGTCTGTCATTACATCTGATTCCGGGTCAGGCAGCAGTGTCCGATGCCACTGTGCATTTAGGACATGGCAATGTGTACCTTATCGTTACTGCATTGGTGTATGGGTATTGCGTGCCATGACATGTTGATGTTTGGGAGGGTTTGTGTGACATGACAGTGATGGCCATGGCCTGGTTTGCAGGTGTGTGTGATGCACACCTTGCATGTCCGTGTCATCCGCTTCTCAGAGCAACTAGCTGGGGGTAGATTTCTCTCCGCAGCAGGGCCCTCCCCCTGGAACAGACTTCCGGCCTGACTTGAAATTGAGGGGAATCATCTCCAGTTCTGGAAGAACCTCAAGTCCTTCCTCTTTGCTTCTGCTTACTGTCTGCCTCTCCCTTGCAGAATTCTCCACTGGAACTGCACAGGAGCTGCAACTGGGCCACTCTCACCGACCTTGGTCCCTGGCCCAGCCACTCTCCACTTGCACTGCCTCCCTGGCAACCCCTGCACTGCAGTACTGTCTCTCTATCCCTACAGCCCTCCCTTCCCAACACTTGTCTGCACTCACCTTTGTAGTTGCCACCAGGTGACCTATGTATTATTTTTTCGGGCTACTTCCCCTGTACTGGACTCCCCCCCACCCTTCCCCTTGCACTTTTCCCATTCCCCCTACCCCTGCACTTGCACGATCCCAATGACACCTGGCCTAGTAGTACCGTTCTCTGTGTTCCCTTGTTCCCCCCTCCCTGCCTCATTGCGCCTTGGAATACTTGTGTATGGCCCATATCATGTCATATGTCATATGTGTGCCTTTTGGTCACACAGGATAGCTTGTGTTTAAGTAGCTAGGGATGCAGACGATGTGGCACTTCCATGGCAACTATCTCAGGGTGGTAAGGTTGTGACAGTTGACTGTCTCTTTGTCATCATCGATTGTCACCTGGTATGTGCCAGGCCTGTGTGCACTCCGCAGGGGTGGGAGTTTAGGTGAAAAATGTGGCCACAAGCTGGGTCCGGGCTTCCTCGCCACGTGCCCTGTCCCCTCCCATGGGCAGCGCCTGTGGTTGGGGATGTGGGGGCACCACCATGTCCACCGGGACGCCCTGCCGTGTTGCAACATTGTGCAGGACACATGCTGCCACAATGATCCTGCACACTACTGGTGGTGCATAGAGTAGCTGCCCGCCAGAGCGGTCAAGGGAGCGGAAACGTGACTTGAGCACTCCGAATGTGCGCTCCACTATGCCCCTGGTTGCAATATGGGCGGCGTTGTATCTTACCTGGGGTGGTGTGGTGGGGTTCCGGATTGGCGTCATCATGTGGTTGCTCAGAGGGTAGGCACTGTCCCCTGGGGAGATGATAATAGTTGAGATAATTAGGGTTTGGATATTTGTCTGTGTGTGACTTGCATGCATGTGCAAGGGCATTTGTACTGACCTAGGAGCCATGTGTCGCCATGCTGCCCAGCTTCCAGGGCCCGGCTCAGGGCGGACATTCTGTATATGAAACTGTCATGGGTGGAGCCAGGGTAGTTTGCATAGACAGAGGTGATGATTCCCTTTGCATCACATACCACCTGTACATTGATGGAATGCCAGTGCTTGCGGTTTCGGTAGATGTGCTCAATGGCCCTAGGTGGACGTAGGGCCACATGGGTGCAATCTATGGCACCGAGCACTTTGGGGAAGTGTGCCACCCTGAAATAATCCAGGACAACGGCCTGCCTTTCTGCGGGTGTTCTGGGCATGTATATGTGCCTGCGGACTGAGGGGCGCGCTGTCATGATTGCCAGTACCTGGTGTAGGCAGCGTGACTGCGTGGCCTGTGAGACCCCCCCCCCCACTATGGCAGTGGTCCGCTGAAATGACCCAGTGGCCAAAAAATGCAGGACATTGAGCACCTTCTCCAAGGGGCTCAATGCTTGGGAGCAAAGGGTGGGGGATGTGAGGTCATCTTCCCACTCCCTGACCAGGTCTAGGATGATATGGGGTGGAAACCTATACCTGCCATAGACCTGGTCGTCAGGCATCCCAAAAAGGCTTGTCCGTGTTGCGAAAATGCGTGCCCTGGCTATTCTCCTCCTCCTGCGGTGTCCCAGGATCAATGCAGCGACAAATGGGGCATTCATCGTAGCTGTATAAACGCGTTTGTTGTTTGCGCGCACTTTTATGCTGTGCGCGGGGACGCTTCCGCCTGCCTTCGTGTGGCAGACGCGTTGACACCTGTGCACGTCTTTTGCCGTGCGCGTGTTTCCCGTGTTCGGATACGGTCCGAGTGTCATCGCGTGTGATCGGAGGGGAGTGTGCGTACACGCAAGTGGCCTGGGTACGTGTGTTTCGGGGTGCCCGGGAAGTTCCACACGCGATTAGCCTGGGTACGTGTGTTCCGGGGTGCCGGGAACTTTCACACGCGATTGGTGGAAATCCACGTGTGTTCTGTCATCACGTGCAATGAGGGAAACACCTGCGCGCGTCACGTCACTTACGCGCATAGGCCCTTTCCTCGTATTACACGCAGACGTGCAGTTTTTCACGCGCGCTGAAATGCGCATGCACGTCTGTACGCGTCACGTCACAGGGGCGCTTGCGCTTGAGGGGCCTTCTGTCCAATGAAAATGCGTATGCGTGCAGACGCGCTTACGCGCTAAGGGCCTTTCCTCGAATTACACGCTGACGTGCAGATTTTTCACGTGCCAAATCACTCCGTATCAAGCTGGCCACGCGAAAACACACGGAAGACCATGCTCCTGCCCAGAAGGCCAAATCACTGCCCCCCAGTGCCCCGAGCAGCCTCCCACGTGCCATCTGCTGCTGCCTGCCTGCCTGCTGCCACCGTGCCCTGCCATTTGGTGCCTGCACATCAGCCATCTGCAGGGGTCCAGTTGCTGTGTCCACCCCTGCTGGTACAGAAGACTCCCGACTCGAATAACATCGCTCCACAGCCCAGCCCCAGGACCCAGTTGCCCACCCACTCCTGCCCCTGGGGTTGCTATGTCGGGCACATCCACATCTGACCCCAGTGGCAACCCCCGGCCAAAGGGGCACCAGCTTCACTGCCACCGAAGTTGGTGTCCTGGTGGAGCAAGTCCTGGGGCAGTATGATTCCCTCTTCGGATCGTCCCGCGCCAACAGGGAAGGACGGGATAGGATCTGGGCCGACTGTGTGGTTGCCATCAACGCGGAGGGGGTGGCAACCCGCACCATCCAGAAGGTCAAGAAGCGCTGGGAGGACTTGAGGTCCAGGACCCTCATGAAGGCCCGGCGCCTCATGGAGGGTGGCCGGGGCCGCATGAGTTCCATCCAGTTGAGGGTCCTGGAACGCGCACACCCAGCGCTCCACGCCCAGGTCCTTGAGAGGGAGACCCGTCTGGAGTTGAGCGGTAAGTGGCCAAGCATTGCTGTGTGAGACAGGGCATGTTGCAGTGTGCTGGTTGTCTGATACTTGCCTGCATGTGTGACATAGGCCATGTACGCATGTATGTGTGCAGGGACATCATGGGAATGCATGTGCGACCTGTAATGTGTGAACCGCACGGTTGTTGCATGTGTTTGAATGCGACATGGGGAGCCCTGTGCAGATTGCACACATGAGAGCATGGCAGTCTCTGTTCCTGGACATGGGTGGGGGCGAGGGATGGGTGCTGATGCCAGATACATATGTGGTATCCATGTCTGTGTGCCTGACCTGCGTGTCTGTGACTTGTGAGTGCCATGGATGCATGACACATGTCTGTGACAATGTACAGATTCACTGATGCAGCCTAGTCATCCTTGTATGCACTGTGATTGGGGTCAGATGGATGTGACTGAGGTGAAATGTGTGCATGTGATAGGCATGACCCATGATGCATGTGAGTCCCATTACATTGTATGATTCGAGAGTCCATTGGACATGCATTGAAATGTCCATGGCACGCACCATGACTGTCACTGTGTGTGTTTTGCCTGGACTGACACATGTGTTGTGGTGTGACATGATGGAAGTGTACTTTGACAGTGGCACTCATCTGCTATTGCTTCCTGTCTAGGGGACCATTGTACAGTACCATGATGCTTGTGTTCTATGTCTCCCTCTACGCAGCGGCTAGTGAAGGAGAGGGCGGAGACGGCGCTGTGGAGCAAGGCGGCGGGGATGCCCCCACGGCTGCAGCGGAAGGGGTGGGTGAGCCCCCACAGGGGCCTGCTACGGCGGTAGACGGCGAGGAGCCATCCAGGTTGGTGGTTTCCACAGAGGAGGAGGAGGCCGCCACTGAGGCGCACATGGGGCCTGGTGGGGGCATCCCTGCTGGTGCAAGTGGTGCAGTCCAGGGGCAGGGGCAGGAGACAGCACAGGTCACCGTGGAGGGGCCTGTGCATGTCGCTGTCCCTGAACCTGTGGGTGCACCACCTTGCACCAGCAGGGATGCCCCGTCCCAGGCCCGTCCGCAGGTAGAGGGGATGTCCATGTCATCTGACTCTCCTCCACCTGCGGACGAGGGGACCCCTGGCCGTGTGGAGAAGGTCCTGATTGGGGTCGCGATGCGCACGGCTGTGATTCGTGATGCCGTGCGTGCTTCCCAGGAGGAGCACGCACGTCATCACGAAGAGCACCGTGCCGACGTGGCCCAATTGGGATCGGCCATGTTCGGGGGTTTCCTGCATGTGTCAGCCAATCTGGCGGCCCTCTCCTCCTCTGTGGAGACTATACGCCAGTCGTTCTCCTTTCCGTCTTCCGGCCCAGATGCCACCAGGGCCCCCTGTGGACCTGCCCTGACCAATGCAGCCAGCTCGGTGGGGATCCCATCCCTGCCACAGTCGGGAGTCAGAGGTCCAGCAGGGGTGGACAACACAGAAACTGGACCCCAGCAGATGGAGGATGTGACGGCATCATCGGGCAGGGCACGTGCACGACGGCGTCGGTGGTTTCCATCATCCTGGATGCCGTCGTGCTGGCAGAGGCAGTGGCGTCGGAGGCAGCTGCAGGCTCGACGTGGGAGGCATCATGGCTCGGGGCCATCACGATCAGAGGGGCAGGCATCGGCCGGAGGGCAGGAGAACCCTGGAATGGTAGTGTCTTCCATGTGGGAGCAGTTGGTCCAGCGGATAGGTGCGGAGCGGCAGCGGGCGGAAGAGGAGCGGCTCACCATGGTCAGGGCGGAGTTCTCAATGCGTCGGGCGTTGAGGCGGGCTGAGTGCCTCGAGGAAGCTCGCAGGGAGTTTGAGGTGGACATGGGGTTATCCCTGCGAGACCTCGGGGCCAGGACATTGTCCCGCCTCCAGGACATCGACATGGAGTTCGATGATGCCCTGGCCGGCAACATCACAGAGTGAGCCGCAGGACTTGCCCGCTGCCATTGTATATAGTTATATAGTTAGTGGTAGGTTTCCTTTAAAATATATATTTTTTTATTTGGTTGCGATTGGACAATGCGCCACTTTTTTGTATATAATTCAGTTTTTAGTTAGTTGACATAGTTAGGTTTCATTTGGTTGGGCTCATGGACCCGGGATTGTCTTGTATATAGTTCTTCTATGGATTTTTGGATTTTTTGGATTTTTTTCATGGACATTCATCTTCTTTTTGTTGTTTTGCTTTGTGGTTTTTCTAATTTCATTTCCATTCTTGTTGATTTTCAATACATTTTTATTTTCATCCTTCAATGTGTCGTATCATCTCATTACTTTCATGCATGTCATGTTGGGTGTTTTAACATTCACTTGCAGCCATTGTGTGTGACAGACATGTGTTCATTTGCATTATTTACATTGGGTGTGTAACATGTAATTGCCTTTGATATGTGGGTGGATGTGATAGTTGGTTGGGCCTTTTGGCAGGGGAGGATGGCCATTACGGACATGATTGGGGATTGTTGGGACCCAGGTGCAGGGGGGCATGGATGGGACATGGGTGGGGGCCTGCTGGCAGGTGCCCCACAGTGCTGGGGGGTGGGGGGGTGGGGGCATGGATGGGACATGGGCGAGGGCCTGGTGGAGGGTGCCCCGCAATGCTGGGGGGTGGGGGGGTGGGGGACATGAGTTGGACATGGGTGGGGGCCTGCTGGCAGGTGCCCCACAGTGCTAGGGGGTGGGGGTGGTGGGGGACATGAGTTGGACATGGGTGGGGGCCTGCTGGCAGGTGCCCCACAGTGCTGGGGGGTGGGGGTGGTGGGGGACATGAGTTGGACATGGGTGGGGGCCTGCTGGCAGGTGCCCCACAGTGCTGGGGGGTGGGGGTGGTGGGGGACATGAGTTGGACATGGGTGGGGGCCTGCTGGCAGGTGCCCCACAGTGCTGGGGGGTGGGGGTGGTGGGGGACATGAGTTGGACATGGGTGGGGGCCTGCTGGCAGGTGCCCCACAGTGCTGGGTGGTGGTGGGGGTGGTGGGAGACATGAGTTGGACATGGGTGGGGGCCTGCTGGCAGGTGCCCCACAGTGCTGGGGGGTGGGGGTGGTGGGAGACATGGGTGGGGGCCTGGTGGAGGCTGCCCCTGGTGACTGGGGGGGTGGGGGTGCTGGGAGACATGGGTGGGGGCCTGGTGGAGGCTGTCCCTGGTGACTGGGGGGGGTGGGGGTGCTGGGAGACATGGGTGGGGGCCTGGTGGAGGCTGCCCCTGGTGACTGGGGGGGTGGGGGTGCTGGGAGACATGGGTGGGGGCCTGCTGGCAGGTGCCCCGCAATGCTGGGGGTGGGGGGTGCAAGGGGACATGAGTTGGTGATCATTGGTGCAAGGAGACATGTGCCTTTGCTGGGGGGCATGCCCATGCTGGGTGGGCTGCCTGCGGGACATGACCAGGGATGCAGGGTAGTCCCCTGTGGTGTGGGCTGCCTGCAGGGGCCGTGGAGGGTGTACAGGGAACACCTGGGAGGACCCACACTGGCAAATCACATGTAGGACTCCCCGGCACCCCTGAAATACACGTACCCTGCTGAAATCGCGTGTAAAACTTTGTGCGCACCCCTGTAATACCCGCACGCAGCCCAATCGCGTGTGAAACTTTGCGCGCACCCCTAATACCCGCACGCAGCCCAATCGCGTGTGGAACTTCCCACGCACCCCTGAAATACACGCGGCCAGGCCAATCGCGTGTGGAACTTCTCACGCACCCCTGAAATACACGTAGCCCGCTCCCCCAGGCCCGATCGCGTGAGAAACTTCACGCGAACCCCTGAAATACACGTACTCCCCCAGGCCCGATCGCGTGAAGAAGTTCACGCGAACCCCTGAAATACACATAGCACGCTCCCCCAGGCCCGATCGCGTGAAGAAGTTCACGCGAACCCCTGAAATACACGTAGCACGCTCCCCCAGGCCCGATCGCGTGAAGAAGTTCACGCGAACCCCTGAAATACACGTAGCCCGCTCCCCCAGGCCCGATCGCGTGAGAAACTTCACGCGAATGCCTGAAATACACGTAGCACGCTCCCCCAGGCCCGATCGCGTGAAGAAGTTCACGCGAACCCCTGAAATACACGTAGCACGCTCCCCCAGGCCCGATCGCGTGAAGAAGTTCACGCGAACCCCTGAAATACACGTAGCCCGCTCCCCCAGGCCCGTTCAAGTGAGAAACTTCACGCGAACCCCTGAAATACACGTATCCCGCTCCCCCAGGGCCGATCGCGTGAGAAGCTTCACGCGAACCCCTGAAATACACGTAGCACGCTCCCCCAGGCCCGATCGCGTGAGAAACTTCACGCGAACCCCTGAAATACACGTAGCCCGCTCCCCCAGGCCCGATCGCGTGAGGAACTTCACGCGAACCCCTGAAATACACGTAGCACGCTCCCCCAGGCCCGATCGCGTGGAAAAGTTCACGCGAACCCCTGAAATACACGTAGCCCGCTCCCCCAGGCCCGATCGCGTGGAAAAGTTCACGCGAACCCCTGAAATACACGTAGCCCGCTCCCCCAGGCCCGATCGCGTGAGAAACTTCACGCGAACCCCTGAAATACACGTAGCCCGCTTGCCGTGCTGGTACAGGGTTAGCGCAGCCCTTTGCGCTGGATTGGGGATTTTGATGGCTTTTCCCTGCGCGGAAGGCGTTCTTGGGGGCGTAACTGGCGCTGCTGCAAGGTCGCTGCGCCACTGTGCGCCACGGCTGGTTTTGGTGGCTGGAATCCATGAATACGCTGTGCGCGGAAATGGGTTTTGGCGCACGCGGCTGAATGTGCGCTGAATTCTATGAATTACCCCCTTAGTGTTAAACTGTTTAACATTGTGGACATGCAACGTCTGAACGCTATTTGAAATTTGGACAGGACATTCGATGTTTTGGCCCAGTCCTCTAATTCTAACAAAAGGATTTGCATGTATATTTTACTTTCGATATCTAACAGGGCGATAGGCCTGTAGTTCTCTGGTTGGGATCTGTCGCCCCCCCTTGAAGAATGGTATAACCACTGCTTGCTTCCATGATGGAGGGAAACTCTTTGTCTCTAGTATTGCATTGTAAAGGTTATAAAGGAGGTTTGCCCATGTTTTTGTGTTATTTTTTAGTACCTGGTAGGTCAAACCATTGGGGCCCGCTGCTTTTGATGATGAGGCATTCATAATTCATTCTTCTATTAATTTGATGTCAAAATTGAGCTCCCATTTTACAGTTTCTTGCTCCTCTTCTTGTGGTTCCTCTATATTCTTAAAAAGTTTTGTAAGATATTCTCTCCAGCTTTTTTCGGTCACCAAATTACATTGAGTACTATTTCTGCCAGATTTCAGCCCCACTTTATTTATGATTGACCAAAAGTTGCGTGTGTTATTTTCACATAAGGCTAAAAGCATCTGTTCATTGTCATGTTGGATTCTTGATGCTTTTCTTTCCCTTGACCACTGCTTATATCCTCTTTTCAGCTTTTGCAATTCAACTCTGACCTCTGTATGGTTTGTTATGCTGTTCTTTAAACATCTGCATTCTCTTCTTAAGCTCTTTTTCTGCTCCCAAGTTTCTTCATCAAATGAGTGTTGATGATACATCATTTTGTTTGATAACCCTGTATTTGGCGGATTGACTGACCAGATAAATGATTTAAAACATTCCGGCTTGCAGTTTTCTCGTTGATCTTCCAATGGGATGCAATTCAGTTTATCGTTTAATTTTTTCCCCTCTCTCTTGTATTTTGTCAGAGTAGCTTTGCCTTTTCTCAGGGTAAGGGCATGAGCATATTTATCGACCTTTATTTCGTAGAATTCTGGATGCATACTTTTAGTCGGTCATGATCGCTCCCTTCTCCACTTTGATTTCCATTATTATTTCCTTCATTTGTAGATCTTCTGAGACAAAGAAATAATCCAGAGTGGAGAAGGACTTGCCCCGTGACCAAACGCAACATATAATTCAACACAATGCTTTCCTGAGTTCATAGGGTGCCCTTCCCCAGGTTTAGGCCCCCTCATTTCACAACATTATTTTGTTGGTCAAGATATACCTTTTCTGATTAACCTTTTCCACATACCATCTTTTCATGGCGTAGAATCTGAGGCTTCCGAAAACACCAGGCTTTTTGCTTTTCTTAGGCAATACCAGTCTGACCATTTTGCCCCTCTTTGTTTTCTTGCTCTCCCTTTCTGACACTTCTTTATTTCCTTCAGATACTTCTAGCACCCCTTTTCTTCTGCTTCCCTTTCCGGCCACACTTGCACCCTTTTTAGCTTGTCCCTAGCACTTTTCTTGACCTTTTTTTTCTTGCTCCTCTTGTTAAGGCCACCGTAAGGTAGGCATGGTATCGAAGTTAGACAGACACAAGTGACCATAGTTCAAGGGTGTTTATTGAACCTTCAAAAGGGGATAAAAAACGCGTATCTAAACCTAAATCTACAGATCGGAGAAAGATACGGCCATCAAATAATAATAATAATGCAGTCCTAGTGGAGCCTTGTGAAATGAAAAAGAGCCTATACTAAACAAATACTATTGCCAATCCTTACTGCTACTTTACAAATAGTGTGGGGTAATGTTCATGAAAAAGAAATGTTCACAAAATAAGTAGGGATGTTCGGGCTGTTGGCCTCCCTTCCCCATGTTTTCAGCACAGGGCAAAGCGGTTCACTCGAGCCAAGCACACACTCTGGCTTCCTTGACACAAGGGTACAGTTCCAAATCCAGCATCAAGGCCTTCTGTGCTCAAGTCTCTTTTCCATCAAAGTCTCTTGATTTGGAATGCCTGATGTACAAAAAAATAATAAAGTGAATTTCTTCTTATAATCATATGATTTGGGGTGCCTCTCCCTGGATCCCCCTCAGCCGGGCTCAAATCCCTTTTATTTTAAAATTCCCAAAATATTCCTTCTCGGGTGACTCACTGTTATGTTATTGCTTTTTGTACCAAAGTACAGCGCAATCAACACCAAAAAAGGCAACCTGGCACTAAGACTGAAAACAGGTATTAAAAGAAAAGGGAAGCTAGAATAGGAGAGTTTTCAAAGCCTTCCTGAAATGTATATGAACCGAACAAGCACGAAGGGCAGCCAGAAGTGCATTCCACAACATGGTGGCTCTGACCGAAAAAGAACTGCCTCCGATTCTCTCACGATGAACTCTAGGGACAGCCGAAAGAGAGCGGTCCGCAGTGCACGAGCAGGGACATAAGGTTGAAATGTTGCCTGCAGAAACTTCGGACCAACAGTATAGAAAGCCCTATGCACCAAGCAAAGAGATGTGAAATGCACACGCTTTACAACAGGGAGACAATGGAGGGACCTAAGGACTGGTGAAATATGCTCCCGATACGGGGTACCAGTGGCAAGGCAGGCAGCAGAATTTTGAAGCACCTGTTGACGATATAATAAATAATCTGATTGATTGAGCCAGATATAAGGAGTTACAATAATCAATCCTGCTGAGAACCAGAGCAGAGACCACCAGGGCCTGCAAATGGAATGGGATGAATAACAGGATTTTCCTAAGTATTTTCAGCTGCAAATGAGCAGCCTGACAGACCGAACCAACCTGTGCAGCCTTAGAAAGAGAGGCTGATAACTTAACACTTAGATTTGTGACCGCCGGAACAGCCTCCGGAAAGGCACCAAAAGCAGAAAGAGAAAGGACAGTGCCAGAGCCCACAACCATAACCTGGGTCTCATCAACATTAAGTTTCTGCCAATTCTCGCCCATCCAGCATCCCACAGCTAATAGGAAATCTCGCAGCTGAGTGGCCTGGGTAGGATGAAGTAGTTCCAGGCGAACCAAGATCTGCGTATCGTCTGCATACAAGTAACATCTAAAGCCTTGGGAGCGGATTAGAGTGATCACAGGCTGAATATAGATATTAAAAAGTGTAGAAGACAAGGCTGACCCTTGTGGGACCCCACAAAGCAAAGCCGCAGCTGCAGAGAGAAAAGGTTGAAGCAGCAGTATGTCCCCCTCAGCTGGGCTTGGACCAACTGCAGTTTACTTTATACTTATCGAAGACTTTCGAATGTGCACAGGGTTTAGCTTGATCCGTTGCAGGACCACTTCAATTCAAAGTTCCTTTCTTACAATACAGTGGCCAATCGGTTGGATACCCAACAGAGACCTTCGAATGAGCACCCATGTGGCGCTGGCCCGCTCTGTACACAGTATCTGATTTGGCATTTTCCAAATACATTCATTTCTTCAGTTTTCACTTGTTCACGCCTCTAATCGCATGCGCTTCAAACACTGGCCTTTGTGGATTTCTTCATACAATGTTGCCGCTTGCAACCTTGGTTCAAACACAAGCTGATTTCGTATTGGTTTCTCCGACTCATTGGCTGTGCTGCTTCTTCTTGCGCAGCTTTCTTGCAGGAGCCAAGGACAGTACCACAACGACAATCGCTCCTCCGAGCCTGGGCTATCGACACGGGAGCGCCATGGATACTTTTGATGCACAGCGTAGGCTTGCTCGGGTTCAGTTCCTGTTCTTAGGCTTCTCACTCTCCAAGGCTCATAAAAGTAACGGTTTCTAGAGGTCAAGGATACATCCCTCCTTGCAACCCTCTCCGATCTCGCCGACTTTCCCCTCATGTTAAAGCACCATATTGGAACTGCTGCTTCCTCGTGTGTGTTTCCTCGCTCAGTGTGTTTTCGTGCTGTGCCTTTTGTCCGTGTGGGAAAGTGTGATGGGAGTCAGGTGTGTGTAATGATTAGTAATTGCCTGACCTTGCCTGACCATGGTGTTGGGACATGTCAGGTATATGGCTCTGGTGTCAGTTGGTTGTCGCTCACGATGAACTGTTCGTAAGAAAGTGTTTGTATCGGGAAAGCGGGTGGGGGTTGAGCTTCCAGGTATCCTACCTGGTAGGATGGGGAAAAGGTGTTGCAGAAAAGGAGATGCTGCATTTCACCCTTCAATGTCCCCCTTCCACTCCCCGAATACCCCTCATCCAGGTGATCCTCATGCACTGGTCCACCCCCAGGAACTGGATCCAGTAGCGATGGCTGTGTCCTGGCCACCTGGACTACGGATCCCCGGGGACTCGGAGCTGGGACACATTCAGGTTTCTCACACCACTCACTGTTTCTTTTTCACTTTCTCTCGCTTTCTACTCTGATCGGTCTTTCCCTTGCTTTTCGCTGCGATCTGCTTTTCTGACTGCTTTTCGTGATGCCTTCGGCCGTTTCTGCTTTCTCCATCACAACTGCTTTTTAGCTGTGCTGTCAGCCTTTCTCTGGCTCTTTGCTGCAATTTCCGCCTTTTTCGCTTCTTGCTTTCAACTTTCACACTTTACTTTCTTTCCTATTTCGTGCTGCTTTCATGTCTGTGCCTTTCTCTGGCTTCTCTCTCCTCGAAGCACATGCTCCCGAGGTTCTCTCACATTAGCTATGAAATCCACCATGCAGTGTTGGGTTAAGAGGCTCCTCCAGGCGTTGCAGGGTTGAAGTAAGGGTCCCCCACCTTCCCCTCAGGCACCATTGGGGCCGGCACTGGCCTCAAGTGAGCAATCACTTAGCTGGACCAAGCCTGCAGAATGCAGGCAGCACTTCTCTGGCTCCCTGGAGGCATGGCTCACTCACCACGCTGCAGCCCACACACACCGGGCCTGTGTTACTGCATGCTGTCTTCCTCCTGCCTGCAGCTCCTGCTTCTCTCTGCTTCTGGGCTCCACCGGTCCAGACTGCATCCCCACCTTGTTTGTCTGTTTGTGAATGACCCCACCTTTTATAGCTGAACACACAGTCAAGTGGAGTCAGGTGTGAATGGTTACCTACAAACGACTGACTCTGCCTGACTCTATTAGTGGGACAGTGGTTTTCTCTAAAGTAGGTTGCCCTTACTTTCCCCATGTTATTCCTATTGGTAATCTTTATTGATCTTAGTGGCCTCCTCCTCGTCTCAGTATGTGTTGGAAATGGGGAGTTGGAGATGAGGCGATATTTTAAACACCCCACAAAAGCTCAGCAAGAGCAGGGTAGGTATTTTCAAGATTGGGGAAATACCATGTCTTGCCCTCGGGTATCCTGCTATCAATCTCTCGTGACATTCCATTCCGGTGATCCTCCCTTCCCTGGACACCTGAATAGAAGATCCTGAGCGAGTGGGTGGGAGAATACCCTTGGGTTTCTCAAAAAGGTCATGGGAATTGTAGTCCAAAACATCTGGCGAGACACATGTTGAAGATCCCTGCCATATAGAGTAGCAACCCCTCCTCTTTTATTTTTTACACAACCAACAGACACTTGTCATTGCAAGTGGGATCCAGTATTGATGAGAAAGGATGCACTGCTGGATTAACGTTGAGGCAAGGTCCACTTTCATTCTATCTGTGGGAACCCAGTAAGAATTGAATAATCAATACTCGCACCAAAGAAGAATTGAATAATCGATACTCACACCAAAGGTCTTATCCCACTTTTCTTTCTATTTTAAAAACTCAGTAGCTGGATGGAGGGGGTGCTGTTGCGCAACAAGATGACCGCCTAAGAGTGGAGCTCCTCTCCGGCGAGAAAGCCTCCATAAGTATATCATGCATCTGGTTCCCCCGAACCACGAAAACAGCTGTGCTGATTGCAGGATGTATCCTGCATCCATCTGCAAAAGCAAAAAGAACGGAAGAAAACTGACCCCCCCTATGCCCAAGTACGGACGGGGTCGCGGACGGGAAGCTCTGGCCTGCCCCACAGCTCCAGAAGAATTAACACGAGGGTCGCGGCTCCTGGCTGGGCGTGGGCCACTTCGGGGGCGGAGCCGGCCTGGCGGGCAGTGTGGGCTGAAGACGGCGGCATTGGCGGTCCTGGCTCCCCCAGATTCCGACAGGCGGCAGACCCTGGAGGCGCGTTGGAGTCGGAGGCATTTATGGTAGGAGTGGCGCTGCCTTCCCCCACGCTCCAAGCAAATTTCACATACCACATCCTTGCCTGCCTTTCGTCGGAGAACACCGCTCACGTCCCCTGCGCAGCCTGAGACAGCAATGGCTACATCTGCCCTCACCATCCTGGGGGAGGCGGCCCACCGTGCAGCAGGCAACCACAGAGCCCAGAACACGGCCGACCTGATCCTGCTCCTCCGGGCCGGCCGCACGCATAGTCAGGAGAGGAGATAATATGCGCGTGGGCCACATACACGGCTCAGCTCTGAACAGCACCCTGGGGACAATAATTGAAATAAACAACTCAGCTCCTATCTGCACAAACATCCTTTAACATTAAACACAGGCTGGTGGACACAAGGCCACGCGAGAAAATCCCCCCGACGGTAGAGGATACCTGCATAACATAATACACAGACACGCGCCGCACGAAGGACAGACACTCTCCCGTAATCCGTGGAAGACAGCGCCTGCGGGGACACAATACAAAAAAGTGCGGGTTGCTCCATCAAATTAGCGGAGGAGAAGTGGAGAGAACATCGTCCAGCCTGACCATTAGTTCAGTCGGGCCCAACATACCCTGATAGAAAAATACAAAGCAAATACCCAGGGTATCTGGCCCAGGACGCGGTGCCCCCCCTTTGCCAATGCTCGCACAGGGGCGAAAAAGACCCCTGTCCACTGGTCCCACTGGCATCTGATAACTGAGGACACATCCGGTCCACTCCACCCTCGCAGACCACACAATCAGGAACTCGCCCCTAAACCCACTATACGAGAGGACATCTGCCTCTTCCCATCTCAACGTAATCCTGATGACACGCGAACACGTTGGACGACGCAGTCCATTCTGGAGAGCAGTGGTGGGACCAGCAAAATAAACTCCAGAAGCAGGCCAACACAAAAGGATCAGCACCCCCTGGCACATCTGACCCTGCTGCCCAGTCTGCCATGGACGTCTCACCCCGAGGACGTGGCCACAGGAAGTTCGGTTAACCAACCACTGAAGAATAAGGGGACATGTAAGAGATAAGAACCAGAACTGGGTTATAGTCTACTTCGAGCATACCACCAACTGGCCGGCACGGGCGTAGCCCCGCGTCTCGACACATGCAGATCCGAATCCAAGCAGGCATCACTTTAACCAGAACAACCAAAACAAACATCCCTGTGATGCCTGGAAAAAACGTGGTCAAAAGTAGGAAGACCGAACCAATGGATTCCTTTACAATCTCACAAACAACCCCTGAGAACCCGAACCCAGCGACAGCCGCCACGTCCTCGGCTACAGACGTCTCCAAGTTTGATCAACTCCTAACAACGGTGCAAAACGGGTTCCTGGCAATCAATGTTAAGTTAGATGACATTGTCTCAACAATAGGCTCCCTCAAGGCCCGAGTGGACAAAGAAAGTGCCAGGATCACGGACGCCGAGAAGAGAATTAGTGCAAACGAGGACTCAACTCATCAAAACACTCACAACATCGTGAGGGAGAAATGAATAAGCTCCGTGATAAGTGTGATGACTTGGAGTCGAAGTCGAGAAGGATTAACATACTTATAGTAGTCCTTTCAGAATCCTTTTGCAAAGGCCCGATGGAAACTCAAATTGAAACTCTCTTGAAGACTCTCCTGGGTGTAGACTCCTTCTCCCCTCAATTCTTGGTCAAACGGGCGCATCGCACCCTTGGTCCACCACCCAAACCAGGGGCTCCTCCCCCGCACGATCATAGTCAAATTATTGAATTACAGGGACAGAGAATCCGCACTGAAGTTGGCAAGGGAAAAGGGCCCCCTGAAACACACCAATGACAATATACATATATACCCTGATTTTTCAGCGGGAGTCCAGTCCCAAAGACGATCCTATGAATCCATCAAGCGCCAACTACGAATAAGGCAAGTGCCATATGCCCTTCTGTTTCCAGCAAAGCTGCACATACAACACGGCGGACGGGAGCACTTCTTTGACTCTCCTGCAGCAGCGCTGGCTTATGTAGAGACCTCCGTCCCCCTTCCACCTGGAAGAAATGAACTTGATCAAAACGACCTGCAACAGCCAGTATAAAACTTAAAATTATTCATTGATCGATTACAGCCCCTTGCTTCCTTTCACCCTCTCGCCGATCTTAAACAAATTGAAGTGGCAGAAGGGGGGTAAACAGTTTTCGAATATTTAATGTGAGCCGGATGAGACGCACTCAACTAGCGGAACAGCGTTGTAGCACCCGTCCCCTCCACGGGTGAAACCACACAGTTGCAACAAAGGGATCATCATCAAGTTGGGCCGATGGTGTGGGTGGGGGTGGGTACAGGGAATTTGGGACTGTTTTGTTGTCCAGAAGTACTGTTACTCCAGTCGAGAGCCCCAGTTGGGCACCATGAGAAGAAGTTAACTGGTTTGTTCAATGTAAAAAAGCATTCACTGTATCATGTGCTGATCCCCTTAACGAGACAACCTCCCCCCCACCTTTCCCCTCTCCCCCACCTTTCCCCGCTCCCCCAGGACTGCTTGGTATACGTTGAAATGGAACAGAAAATAGTCACCCACCGGGTTAACACTTAAAATGCTTACCTGGAATATTCGTGGGCTGAAGAATGGGGCCAAAGCCAGCAAACTGGGGGCATATATTAATAGACACCGCCCGCACCTGGCCATGCTCCAGGAGACCCATGCATTGCGGGAAACCAATGAAAGTGTCCTGAAACAGTGGGGCAATAACAGGCACTATACCGAATACTCATCACAGAACAGAGGTGTCCTTACGTTGATGCATCCCTCGTTGGGGTTTGCCACTGAAAAAAGCAAAACTGATCCACTGGGTAGATATTTTGTGGTGGCACTGTAACAGGTGAGAAACCTTTACTCGTCAACACCTATGGTCCGAACTTGGATGACCCTGAATTTTATGTACATCTCCTTGACGAAATTGGTCCGACAATAGTTGCGTGGGTGTTGTGGGGCGGAGACTTTAATACGATCTTAGATGTCTCATTGGACAGGTCTTCAAATAGACAAAGGACCCTCACTAGATAGGCCACTATCATACACCAAGCCCTACAGGAACTGGGCCTAACCGACGTTTGGAGAGGGATACACCCAATTGATCGACAATACACCTTTTACTCCTCAGTACACGACACAGAATCCAGAATAGACTATTGGTTCATCTCCTCTTCCCTGATTATCTCAGTAGAACGCTGTGAAATACTTCCCTGCACGCTCTCGGACCACTCCCCGGTCACACTCGAGGTATCATTACATAATATAAAACGACCAGCCCAACGATGGAAAATGCCCCCAAATATCCTGAAGGACATGAATGTTGCAGAATCACTATATACTGAAATGGAGGAATTCTTTCAATGAAATAAGGGGAAAGTGGACAAATGGTCCATCGTATGGGAAACATTCAAGGTATGGGTGAGGGGCAATCTAATGTCTAAAACCACCGGTCTCCTTAAGAACATTAGATCTGGATTAGATAAAACTGAAATACACCTGAAAACACTTGAAACAGACTACAGTGCAACACATAGCAAACATACGCTGGCTGATATTAATGCACACCTCCAAAAATTCAACGATCTGGCAGCCCAAGAACAGCAATGCATGTCCATTCCAATCAGGGCGCGCAGATATGGGGAAGGAAATAGAGCAGGGAACCACCTGGCACGTTTATTACGGAATGAACACAATCATACTCCTATCACAAGCATCTCGACAGGCGAGGGAGAGCCCGTACATGGGGAAGAAGAAATTAATGCTGAGTTTGCTGAATACTACAATAACCTGTACGCAAACCATGACACGCACGCAGGAAAACATTAAGACATACTTGATCAAGATTGACCTCCCTAGTCTTTCGCCGGAGGATAACTGGGCCCTTGAGCAGGAAATAACCAGCGAAGAGATCGCTGAAGCGATTAAATCACTGGCAGCGGGCAAAACTCCAGGCCCAGAGGGCCTGAGCGCTGAACTATATAAAACATATGCCACAATACTTTCCCCGATATTAACACGTGTATGGGAGGAAGCCTTGAGCTCCGGCTCACACCCAGATACAATGACAGATGCAGTCATAACGGTTCTGTTAAAGCCTAGATGCCCTGCCCATGAACGCTCCTCATCCCCCACTCTCCCTGATTAACACAGACGCTAAGATATATGCAAAAGTACTCGCTACCAGATTGCTGCCCAAAATGACCACCCTAATACACCCTGACCAGTGTGGCTTTATTCCAACGAGGTCCACGGCCTTAAATTTGCGCAGATTGTTTAGTATTATGGTACAGATTAGCACAGAAGTACAGGCAGTGGCTATATCACTGGACGCTGAGAAAGCGTTCGATTCCGTCTCATGGTGTTACATGTTCGAAGTTCTCAATAAATTCGGCTTCGGCCCATACTTTACACAAAGTGTCAGATTGCTCTACACCTCGCCCAAAGCTAGTATCCTAACAAATCGCACCCTATCCACCCATCTCACTCTACATAGAGGCACTAGACAGGGTTGTCCCTTTTCCCCCATCCTTTTTGCCCTCACGAATGAACCAGTGGTGGCTGAAATCAGACTGGAACAAGAACTGAGAGGCATAAAGATGGCTGGTGTTTATCAATCTATCTCATTATATGCAGATGATGCACTATTGTATATACAAGAGCCAGAGAATAATCTTGAGACCACATTGGCAGTAATAGAAGACTTCACCGCACACTCAGGCTACAAAATTAATACTGCCAAGTCTGAAATCTTTCCATTGACACACGCCACCATCTGCCCTACACATACATGTGGTTTGAGATGGGCCCCTAACCATATAAGATACTTGGGAATCCTGGTCTCTAGAGACAGAGCGTCTCTATGTGTTTATAACTATGAATCCTCGCTACAGTCGATCCATACCAAACTCCAAATCTGGACCAGACTTCCTTTATCACTTGCTGGTCGAGTCGCAGTACTCAAAATGGTAGTGCTCCCCAAGCTCCTGTACATTTTCAACAACGTCCCCATATGACCAGGCAGACCCTTCTTTGAGAACTTACGATCTATGGCGACCACCTTTATATGGAATGGGGGAGCCAACTGACTGAAATGGGACAGACTGATGGAACCCTATGAAATGGGGGCCTTTGCCGCACCCGACTTCGAATTGTACTACCAGGTGGCACAGGCACAATATGCTAAATACTGGCAGAACCCCATGGAAAAAACACCACACGTCGACATTGAACGACACTCGGTCCGCCCTACAGACGTGAGATCCATAATATTTGCGAAATCCCATAAAGATGACTGTAAATTTGACCCAGCATCCTGTACAATCGCAGCGTGGGCTGCAATTAGTAAGCGGCTCTGCATAGATATACCCTATGATTCACAGGCTCCACTATGGAACTTCCCGGGCATTAAGCCGACATATGACATCAGTATACAGAAAGCTTGGATCCCGGAATACGAAATTACAATGAAAGCCATGTTCCCAAACGGCAGGTTTGTAACCCCAGAAGACTTCGCGGACACAGTGGGGCGAAACCATCTTGTCACTTTACAATACCACTGTATGAAAGCAGCATTCAAGAGGTGATGGCCAACATATCCAACAGAACCGCCCGAACATGCATGTTATCAAACACTTTATTCACCATCAGGCACAGGTGTCTCCACACTATACAAAATAGTCCAAACACATACAAAATCGCCAAACAACATTAAGGCTTCATGGGAGTAGGACATGGGCACAACAATAGAAGAAGGAAAATGGTCCAGATATTGCCTGCTGACTAAAAGTCTCGCTGAATGCGGGGCTCAGACTCGTACAGTTCAAAATACTGAACAAGCTCCATTATACCCCAGTCAAATGGCAAAATTTCATGACTCCTTAACTGCAAACTGCCCGAAATGTAACAGCCCCCCGAGCGGACGCATTTAACATGTACTGGGCCTGCCCCCCTGTAACTGGGTTCTGGCGTGAAGTAGCTAACATCTTGGAAGATATAACACAAATTCCAGCGCAACTCGATCCCCAAAAATACCTGTTCGGTGATATAGGAAAGGTCCCAGAAAAAACCAGGAGACTGTTTAATATTGCATGTGTAGTAGCCAAGAAGTGCATTTTGCAAAATTGGTAGAGCAGCCGTGCCCCAAGCGCAAAACAATTCCTTACGGCTTTGACATATGTCAATGAATGCGAAGAAGCCTATATAGGAATGGTACCCCCACCATGCAGACCAAAAGTCATTTGGACTCTGTTCAGATGATACCTGGGAACTACCCCACCAGATACAGAAGACTCAGAGGGTGACTGAACCCTACACAAAGTTTATCATCATGTATTCCCAATGTCATTAAACCTATGTAATTACGAAAACATGTATCACTACCGTATGAGCTGGGGGCGGAAGGGAGAAAATCACTGTTTAGATATGTGTACCATAATGTTAGAGGGAAGTTGAAGCAAATGTGATGTGATATGCATACCAAAAATAAAGTTTAAGAAAAAGAAAAAAAATCAGTAGCTGGAGATTGAATGAGCTCATATAAGGTGGAAACAGAGATTGCATAAGACCTTGACAGTGTTAACCGTGCCAAGAGTTCAGATGCATTGAAATCATTAACATGCGGCAGTAACTGATATCATCAGTTAATTGCTGACAAGCCAATCCCCCTTGCACATCAGGTCTTTGAGGTCTTGTTACCACGCCACAGAAATGTCACCCTCAACTTATGAATCGTTCAGCCTTTTTTGTCTCGGGATGACAGGCAACATGCTTGGCACATATAAGAACTTGGAAAGGAGGATCATTTTAATGCTTCCTATCTTGCCACAAAGACAAAGATACAACTTATACCATCTTTTGGCATCTTGTTTTACACTCAAAATGTGCCTCTTCAAGGTGCATGACAAATTCTTCACAGGACCTCGCTCATTGGCTAAGTAAGTAAGGCTCTTCTTTGCCCAATCTACTCCCCATTTTCCCAAATATGTCATTGACACAACCTCGTAATCGGTGACACATTCATTTTATTGAACTTCACCTTGAAGTAAGACATGGCACTATAGAATTCAAAAGTATCCCAGGTTCGAGGGGGCCAACAAGCACTCGCATGCATAAACAAGTACTTTGGACTCTATATAGCCCATCTTTATGCCATATGTGGTCGGGTCTACCTGCGATGCTGTCAGGAGTAGTTCTAGGGCCAGGTTGAAGAGGTAATGAGACGGGCAGAAACCCAGCCTTCTTCCACTACTCAGGAGAAAGCTATTTGAGAACACCCCATTGACCAACACCGAGGCAGAGGCATCCTTAAACAAAGCCCTGAAGAGATTTTAAAAATTCAGTCCAAGATGAAAAGCCTGACGGATATGTTGGATATTCCCATCCTACTCTATCGAACACTTTCTGTGTTTTTTCCCATTTGCTGCCAATGAGCTATTGAGGTATAATGTACATTCAGTGAATTTAGTAATACTCCTATTATCACTTACGGAGAACCCATTAATGCATCCAGCTGATTGCTGTGGATGAGATTGGGCATCACGTTTTCCAGGTGCTACATACATCTTCAGCAATAGCTTTGCATATACATTGATCAGGGAAATCCATCAGTAGTTCGCCCTGTACTTCGAATGTTTCCCAGGTTTTAGGACCATGGATATCAAGGTCTGATACCTAGTGGACAGCTATTGCCCCCTACTGATAATTTAATTAATTAATTTAATAGCTGGAGAGACTTTTTTCAAGGTGGTTCCTTTGAGCCTATAAAGCTAGTCTTATTGGCTATTTTAATTTCTTCTCTGCAAAACTACCAAAAATACATTTTATTGCATCCGCTCTCACCTAAAATATCTAAACATCAATTTCTATGCAAAATGAAACCATCTCATTATAACATTTCCATGTTACAGAACTTAAACAGGTGGGAGCCCCTGTAATCAATTCAATGATGCTCCCCATTCATCACAATCTCATCTTCTCTTGGCCTGACCATTGGCCTGTTCAACCCTATCGGTTTAATCTAATCCTTGCACAACGTCATGAGACCTTGCATGCTGATTTATGTACCCATTTTAACTGCTCACTCCACCTCCTTTTGATAATATGAAAATTATACTTCTTTTCTTTTGTCTGGTAACCTCAAGCCTCTTCATCCCATCCCTTGTTTGATATGAACACATTTAAAGAAATTATGAGTTAAAGTTTAGGTTGAAAGAATATTAAAAAAAAGAATTACTGTATGTAATTGCCCTGATTCATTTTGTTATATTGAAAGGATGATTTCACTGCGTACCTACTTATCCAAAGAAGTGCAATACTATTTCTGATGTTTGTTAATCTGCTTAGAATCACATGCTGTGCATAGGTCCGACATCCAGTGGTCACTGCGGAGTATTGCATTTTGTTTTTCGTAGTCGAAAAGGGGATGTCGACAAGGCGTGTCTGTAACACTATCCCTATAGTGACGTGCGTTGTACCCACAATCCCTCACGCGTCGAGGTCCCTCAGATTGTTTTTTTCCGCCCAGCTTATGGTCGCCTTACGCGGAGCTCCTAGAGAGACATTGCAAAACAATTACTACGGACCTCGGTCCTTAATATATACTTATTGTAAAGATCCCTCCCCTCGACGTTAGCTGTGAAGCTGTTTCTCCGCCGTGCAAGTTTTCGACGGAGGGGAAGAGACGGAGGAGATCCCTCGGCGCTGCCGAACACGTGGCCAGGCCTCGCCGGCCAACATACAGTAGGGAGAGTGGGGGTTCGAACTTTTTTCTTCTCGTCGAGAATGTCTTTCTTTCTCCCCTATCTTTCCCCTGGGGTTGTTATCACCAGTTTTTATTGCCTCAGCTATGGAGAAGCCACCTTTTAAGTTTTGCCCACGCTGCAGGGGCAAATACACTTGGAAGGACAAACACAAGCTCTGTAATCGTTGCTTGCCCCTCGATCATAAAGAGGACAGCTGCGCGGCCTGTAAGCTCTTGAAACCAAGAACACTTAAAGAACGGAAAGTTAAGAGGTGGGCGGACTACGCTATGTCGAAGTCAGTTTCCTCACCCGCTGCCGCTGTTACAGAAAGTGACGAGGAGGGTGATAACTCGACGTCCGTTACGGAAGTCATTAACCCCCAGAAGGAGCGCTCGCGCTCCTCGACGTCCGTCCCCGGCCCCGACGGGCTCGGCTCACGCCCTGCTTATGGGGATGAACACCCCGGCGACAAGGACGCACACAGACCCCATAGGCCTAAGCACACAACCCACGGCTCTTCTTCGTTGAGGACGAAGGATCCACCAGCGCCGAATGGGACGCAGGGCACTCCGGCGTCGACCTCAGACCGCAAGGGTCTCAAGCCCCACCCGCAAACGCAGCCGCGACCAGCGATTGGGCTTTCATCTAACACGGGCGCTACCTCAAAAACATCCGACGTAACGCTCCATAGAGCGGCCGTCGAAAAACAACACGCAGCGCAGGCAACGCCAACTCCAGAACCCTCGACTGACGAACTCGTCGTCGAGAGTCTGGCGAGAATTGTTTCCGAGGATAAACGTAAGCGGACGACGAAACAGACGTCGAATACCGCACCCAAGGAAATAGAAACGCCGAAAAAGCACAAGAGTAGCCAGGAACTGCCCCATTCATCTAAAGGCACTTCTGAACTACCGGAGGGCTTTTCTGAGGGCGACGGAAACCTTTCGTCGACGTTGTGGGAGCGTTCGAAGCGTTTTGAAGGTGATAACACTGATTTCCCCCCTCTAGACTATTCAGGGGTTCCCCATGAGACCATGGAAAGACTCCATTCTTGTATGGAAAAGATGGAGAGGTTTTTGGGTAGCCAAAACCCACCCACACGCAAAAGACCAAGAGAATGGACCCAGGATGACCCTAGGGTCAAGATTCCTAGGCTGTTTCCCCCTTCTACAGATGCATATGACCTCACTGAAGAGGAGCAATACCTCCAGGAAGATGAGGAGTGTTTAGGTGGAGAGGAAGAACATGAGGAGGAGAGGTTTGAGGAAGACCCTTACACTAGCGCAGGAGCTTTTGAGGAAGATACAGCTACCTCACAGCCCTGGCACTCCCCATCAGTGCAGCCTTGGCAATCCCCATCAGTGCACTCAGACCCTGATGTCTTTCACCCTTCTCCTCCCAAGGACTCACCTATTGGGAACACCTCCCCCATAGATGACCAGCCTTCACTTAATGCACTATTGCGCAAGGCAGCAGCGCATTTTGAAATAGACACAGGGGAGACTCTTCCGGACATAGACTTTGTAGAAAAAGTTATTAAAGAAAAAGCCCCGGTCAGTCAGTCCATTCCGCTCCTGGCTTCTATAAGGAGAAGAATAACTCCTTCCCTTTCCAATCCGGCCTTAGTCAGAGGGGTCAACCCTCGGATAGAAAAGCTCTTCAGCCCTTCGTCTTCTGACCCTTTGTACATCAGGGGACATTCTATTCCGGACTCTCTGGTAGTTACTAACGCAAGAAAGAGAGCGGGGGTACCACTATCTACTAGTGAGGCCCACCTGACAAAGAGGGCAAGAAGCTCTATGCACTTGGGAAGAGAATCACGACCTCCGCCGCCTTCTCAACTAGGATTGCGAATAACAATTCCCTATTAGCTAGCTACGCAGATGCACAGTGGAGCAAGCTGCGCAGCGAAGCAGAGGACGCACCAGAACCCCTGCGTTCACGCCTGTTGGCTACTATATCAGAGGGAACTCTTGTAAACCAGGGCATCGTAAAGAACTCCTTGGATGCCGCAGAGACAGCTGGACGTTCCCTGGTTCAGGGAATACTTCTCAAACGCCATGTCTGGCTGCGCAATTCGGGATTTAAGCCAGAAACCCAGGCTTCCCTAATAAATAAGCCCATAGAGCAAACACATCTGTTTGGAAAAGCAGTTGATGAGGCCCTAGAACATGCGAAGAAGGAGTTTGATACCATCAAGACTCTTGACCAAATTTCTAGGCCACCTAACAGACGCAGCTATGGCAATAGACGCTCCTTTCGTGGCCAACACCAGCAGCAAAGCCAACAACAATTTTACTCTGCTACCAACTGGCCCTCTAACCAAAGCACCCAGTTCAGTCAAAGAGGCCAACGTCGTGGCAAAGGAAGAGGGCGTGGCTCCAGTCCAAAAGGCCCCACGCCCAATACCAACAAATGACCCAAAGATTCGGGTCCCCTCCCATGCATCACCGGTCGGGGGCCGGCTAACATCGTTCCTTTCAGCATGGGAGGGAATAACGTCAGACCGCTGGGTATTATCCACCATAGCCCACGGATACTGCATCGAATTCAACGGTTCCCCAAAATACAGACCCCCACGGAACCGGCGCATGACACCGGAACACCTCACTATTCTTCTTCAAGAAGTAGAAGAGCTACTGAAAAAAGAAGCTATAGAGGCTGTCCCCCTATCGCAGGTAACAGAAGGTATTTATTCAGTGTACTTCCTTGTACCCAAAAAGGATTTAACCATGCGCCCTGTATTAGATCTGCGTCCAGCGAACAATTTTGTCAAACCCCAAAAGTTTCGTATGGTAACCTTGCAGGATGTAATCCCACTGTTATCACAGGGGGATTACATGACAACACTAGACATGAAAGATGCATACTTTCATATTTTAATGTTGCCAGCGCACAGAAAATACCTCAGGTTCAAGATAGAGAACAAACACTACCAGTTCAGAGTACTACCCTTCGGGATAGCATCTGCACCAAGGGTATTCACGAAAGTACTGGCAGTGGCAGCGGCCCACCTGCGCAGATTATCCATCCCGGTTTACCCGTACCTCGACGACTGGCTCATAACAGGGGATTCTTACGAAACATGCTTCTCCAATACCCAAAGGACCGTAGACCTTTTGTCCCAACTGGGCTTCTCCATCAACGAAAAGAAGTCCAGCTTAGACCCCAGCCAAATCAAACAATTCCTAGGGGCTCTAATTCGAACAAAGGACGGCCTCGTCTTCCCCTCCAACGAGAGGGTCCAAAACATGCTGTTTCAGATCCCCCATTATGTGGCAGGTCGAGAGGTTACGGTACGCAAAGCAATGCGTTTGCTAGGGATGATGGCGTCATGTATTTATTTGGTACCTCACGCGCGCCTGCGCCCAATGCAAGAGTGGCTCTACAGCCAGTGGTGTCAGGCCAGCGGACAATGGGACGATCTAGTGGTGGTCTCGCAGGCCTTGGTTCTCTCGCTACGGTGGTGGACAAAGGAAAACCTGTTATTAGGGAAAACTTTTGCCACACCCGCAGTGGAAGCCACTCTAACCACAGACGCATCCCTTACAGGATGGGGGGCTCACCTATCCCATCAGACTGCTTACGGAGTGTGGACTCCGAGCTTAGCATCCAAACATATAAACCTGCTGGAACTATTAGCAGTGTTCAAAGCACTGAAAGCCTTTCAGGAACACTTACAAGGAAAGACAGTGATGGTCCTCACAGACAGCACCACAGCCATCTACTATCTCAACAAGCAAGGGGGCACTCACTCTTCAGGACTGTCCAAGCTGTCCCAGAATATATGGAAGTGGGCAATCAAACACAACATGTTCCTACTATCACAACATGTACCAGGGGAACTCAATCTGCTAGCAGACAAACTCAGCAGAGACTTCCCCCTACCCAAAGAGTACGAATGGCAATTGCAAGAAGACATCGTCTTAAACGTCTTCACGCAATGGGGTTTCCCGGAAATAGACCTGTTCGCAACCCTGGAGAACTCACAATGCCAAAGTTACGCCTCCAGGTACCCCCAGAACCAGTCCAAGGGGAACGGTCTGTTGATTCAATGGTCAGGGAAATTTGTTTACGCCTTTCCCCCGACTCCCCTCCTCAACAAGGTGGTGCACAAGATGCACCAAGAGCAGGTGACCATGATACTAGTGGCCCCAATGTGGGCCCGACAGCCATGGTTCGCTCACTTGATGGAGATGTCCCTATCTCCCCCAATGAAACTTCCTTGCCCGTACAACCTGCTGTCACAAGACAAGGGCAGGACACTGCATCCATGCCCTCAGACCATGAACTTAGCAGCCTGGCTCCTGAGATCATAGAATTTGGACATTTACATCTCCCTCAGAGATGTATGGACATCCTCAGGGAAGCCAGAAAACCTAATACTCGCCACTGCTATTCTAGCAAGTGGAAAAGATTTGTCATCTGGTGTAGAAGTAAGAACATCAACCCGGTTGACTGCTCTGCCACTAACATTATTCTGTACTTGACCCATTTACTGGATTCAGGTCTAGTGTTTAATTCCATTAAAGTCCACCTAGCGGCACTTTCTGCATACACCACTTCCCAACTTAAAGTGTCGTGGTGGAAGATACCAGTTATAAAGGCCTTCATGGAAGGGGTAAAGAGAATACACCCCCCAATAGCTAGCCCAGCTCCCGGATGGGACTTAAACGTGGTACTTTCTAGACTCATGGGCACTCCTTTCGAACCCATGCACAAGGCAACTCTTAAATACCTCACTCTTAAGACTGCTTTCCTAATAGCTATCACCTCCATTAGGAGAGTAAGTGAACTACAGGCTCTTTCTGTATTAGACCCCTTCGTATCAGTTCACAAGGATAAGGTGGTTCTTCGCACACACCCAAGGTTTGCACCAAAATTCATCTCTAAATTTCATGTAAACCAATCTATAGAACTACCAACGTTCTTTCAAAACCCTTCCAACTTGGGAGAAAAAAGTCTGCATACACTAGATGTACGCAGAGCTGTCATGTTCTACATGGAAAGAACCAGATCACTGAGAAAGACTAATCAGTTCTTTGTCTCGGTGGCAGCAGGAAGAGAAGGAGATGCAGTCTCTAAGTCCACTATATCTAGATGGATTGTACAATGCATCACTCTCTGTTACACTCTTGCTAAGAGAGAACTACCCTTCAAGCCAAGAGCACATTCCACTCGAGGCACTGGGGCATCCATAGCATTCATTGCAAATGTTCCCCTTGAGTCCATCTGCAAAGCGGCTACCTGGAGTTCTGTGCACACCTTTACAAAACACTACTGTCTAGATGCACACTCAAGATCTGACTCCCAGGTGGGACAGACAGTATTAAGACATCTTTTCTCTACTGTTCCTTCTCATAACCCACCGCCAACTCCGGGTACTGCTCGCTAGTCTATGCACAGCATGTGATTCTAAGCAGATTAACAAACATCAGAAGACAATGCATTACTTACCGTAAAAGCATTTCTGATGGTTGTATCTGCTTAGATTCACATGCGCCCACCCTTCCTCCCCGCTCGGATGGAAGGAACATAGACTTCCTTTTATATCTCTCTTTTCTGTACTCGCTCACGTCTAGAAGGCTCCCTCAGGGCAGAAAAATACAAACAGAGGGACCTCGACGCTTGAGGGATTGTGGGTACAACGCACGTCACTATAGGGATAGTGTTACAGACACGCCTTGTCGACGTCCCCTTTTCGACTACGAAAAACAAAATGCAATACTCCGCAGTGACCACTGGATGTCGGACCTATGCACAGCATGTGAATCTAAGCAGATACAACCATCAGAAATGCTTTTACGGTAAGTAATGCATTGTCATATACACTATCCTCTTGGCAACTATTACTTCAACATGTCAGGTGGTGTGGACCCTCCTTTCATATTCTCGAAAGAATATACAAAATTAAGGTCTTGTTTCTGAAAGTTTTTATAAGATTCCTAAGAAAATTGACATCCTTTTATTATTCCCTTCTCCTGATCCTCTTAAGACAGAAGATAGTTTCCATTGTATTTGCGCTTCTATATGTCTTCATCCAAGGACCACCACCTCCCATTTGTTAATTTTGCTGGTCTTTTTAAGACAAACCCATTACCATATAGACCTCTTTAAGTAAATTGTCATTGTATTCTATACTTGCTATGAGCAGGTGAACAAGGGGATTGCTGAAGGCATTGGAGCGCATTCAGCCTGTGGTCAGCATTCTAGAATGGTCGCCATTTGCTGGACATCTTTCAGGCCGCCGCTGTATCTTCACTGATAGTCTATGCAATAATGTTAGTCAAATGTATACAGAGAGGGACAAGCATTTTGCGTCATCTATGTTTGTTGTTCCTCGATTAGGGTTTTGATTCCTTATGTTTGTTGACCACCATCTTTAGTTGGTACAGCTTTGGGAATCTTTCAAACAGTGATGAATCTTTGGTGGAAATCTTTGAAACAATTATGCATTTGTGACATGTAGATGATATCAATTAAAATATACTATTCTCCAGCATGGGGTCTGGCATGGATTCACATGCTCATGAATATTCCCCGTCGTCAGGCTGGGAATCCTCGGTAAAGAAAAAACCAGTATCAGTTTCGTTTCTGATCTGTCTTTCGTAGTAATAACCAATCACTGGTCTCTGCGTCATACTGACCACAGCCAATGACTGCCCTCTACCTAAGCACCGCCTCTGGCAGCCATCTTCAGATTTTTACCGCACGTTCATGTGTTGGGATCCTCGTGCTATTGCTCTCGAGCGTTAGTGCTATTTTTTCGCGTTTTTTCACAAAAACTCGATTCTTTCGGTCAAAAGAGCCTCAAGCTCCACCGATCCTACATCCGATCAACGGGGACCCGTGTCGGATTCGTCTGCGCCCCTCAAGGGTGAAGATTTCGTCGAGCTACACTTCGGAGGACTCCAGAAGCTTCTCAGGCCCGGTCTCGGAGATGGCCCAGGAGAAGGGAAGCTCGACGCCCGGAAAGCTGTTCAGGGTCTGCCCTGGATGCCAGCTGCAGAACGTCTTTAAGGAGGACGAACACTCTTTCTGCCTTTACTGCCTTCATGAGGACAAGACGCACGTGGAGAAGGACTGTGCGTTTTGCGGCAACATGTCGGAACGGACCATGAAGGACCGCCATCAACGTCTCGCCAACTGGCTGGAGGGTAAGAGCCCGTCTGGCGAGAAGAAGAAGAAACCCGAGCGGTCTTCTAAGACCTTTGAGGGCGCCCCGGCGACGGGGGCCCAACATAAGGCTAAGCACCGCGAGTCCGCTGGCACCGGGAGCGCCGAACGGTCGGGCTCTACGGGCGCCAGGCAGGGCGCACCCTCCCCGGCACCATCAACCACGAGCCAACGCTCTGGGTCGGGTAAGAGGAAGGCCGAGCACCCGGCGAAACTCCTGGAGAGGCCCCGGTCGAGCTCTAAGGCAGAGGAGGAGCGTGGCAGTGCCCCCTCCCTCAAGGATAAGGCGGTGAGCGCACCTAAGGTGGTGAAGGCCTTGATCCATCCAACCAAGCCCTCTATCGAAATGGTCGCGGCGGCCCTGGCTCAGCCTGTGGAGGCTGCGCCAGTGGTGGCGACCGCGGGGCCCAGAATCTCCCTGCCTCCTCGGAGGGAGTCTTCTTTTGTGCCCATCGATCGGACCCCCGAGAAACCCTCCGTGGGGAAGAAGAAGGGGGGGCAGGGCGTCGTCGTAGATTCGGCCTCAACCTCAGAAGAGGAGCTGATCGAGGTCTTAAGCCACGGCCTAGGCGTGGAAGAAGGCCAGCCCGTCGGAATGGACCCCGACGCAGGTGACGACGACGAGCCCCTGCTCGCCCGTCGGATTCCCCTCTGCCAGCGCCGCAAGACAACTCGGCGGCCATTTTGTTGGCTATACAGTCCTTATGCTCCGAGATAAGGACGAGACTACCGTTACCGACGGAGGAACCTTTCCCGTCGGGGGATCCAGAACCGGGACCTTCTGGTGTTCCCCCTACCAAGAAAAGAAGGATCCATCCACCACCTCCTTTTCAACCGTCGCGCACCGTCCAGCCCTCTCCCCCGTCCACCCGAGGGGATGATACGGGAACTGACACGGCAGCGACGGGTACGGACGACGAGGCATACGACGAGGATATTCCGTCGTCGCCTCCCGCCAGGGCTTCTCCGCCCGACGAGATCGGATCTTTCCACTCCATGATCTCCAGGGCTTCCGAGCTTTTCCAACTCTGCCCTGAGGAGAAGAAAAAGGAAGGCTTCCTTTATCAGCGGCGCGAGGCCAAGAGGAAGACGGTCCTCGCAGTGCCTCTGTTGGACGACATTTGGGATGAGGGCCTTTCCCTCCTCAAGAACCCTTCCACGACGCCAGCTAGAAGAGACCGGTACGAGAAAAAGTACCGGGTCCCGGACACGGCCCCCCTGTGCCTCCGGGCGCAGCCTACCCCGGATTCCGACGTCTCCGCGGCAGCCAGGAAGAAAGCGGGGGGGGGGTGCGGCCTCCACATCAACTTCCCCGCCGGACGGCGAGGGAAAGAAATTGGATGCTATGGGACGTAGAGTCATCTCGTCGGCAGCGACGACGATTAAAGCGGCCAACGCCTTGGCTATCGTGGCTCGCTACGACAGGGAGCTCTGGTACAAGATAGCTCCCCTGCTGGATTTTCTGCCGGACGACAAGAGGGCGGAGGCCCTGGAGATCCTGCAGGAAGGTGAGGTGGCCTCGGACCACGCCATCACCGTGGCGACGGACATCGCCGACACTGGGTTCCGTCAGCTGGGCAACGGCGTTTGCCTTCGACGTCGTGGATGGCTCAAAGCTACGGACTTCCGGCAAGACGTCCAGACCAGAGTCCTGGACATGCCCTTCGACGGGAACAACCTGTTTGGGAAAACAGTGGACGATTCCCTTCAGGCCATCAAGGCGGATACTGAGACGGCCCGGGCCCTCGGAGTTCTGCAGCAACGTCGGACGCCCTTTCGGAGCAGCGGAGGCAAGGGCGCCTCCAGAGGTTCCGGCGGCGGTTTCGCTTCCTACCGTCAAGCGGCCCGCTCGTCGTCGCAAGAGGCCTACAGAGGACGAGGCAAGTCTAGCGGACCCCGTCGTCGTCGCCCAGGAGGTCAAGGCGGCAAGGCCGCGTCCAAGCAGGATTGAACCGGCTGTGGGGTCGGGCCCCCACCGGAGCACCCCGGTGGGAGGCCGGCTGGCGGGCTTCGTCAGCGTGTGGGAGTCCATCTCCACCGACCGTTGGGTGCTGGACGCCCTGGCCCGGGGCCACGCGCTCGAGTTTCAAAGAAGGTGCCCGCGTGTCCCCCCCGTGGCCAGGAAAGAACTTCACGTCCCTCAACTTCTCCTGGAGGTAAAGGCGATGCTCAGGAAGGGCGCCATCGAAATCGTCCCAAAGAGGCTTCGGGGCTCCGGAGTTTACTCGAGATACTTCCTCGTGAAGAAGAAGACGGGAGGATGGCGCCCCATCCTAGACCTTCGACGTCTGAACAAGTTCATCAAGGTGCAGAAGTTCCGGATGGTCACCCTCCAGCACGTCCTGGGCCAGCTGGAGGAAGGGGATTTCCTATCGTCGTTGGATTTGGAGGATGCCTACTTCCACATTCCCATCCTAAAGGGGCACCGAAAATTCCTCAGGTTCGTGGTGCAAGGGCGTCATTACCAGTTCAGAGCCCTCCCCTTCGGACTACGGTCGGCACCCAGGGTATTCACCAAGTGCCTCGCACCGGTGGCGGCGCAGCTGCGCCGCGAGGGGATCCACGTCTACCCCTACCTGGACGACTGGCTCATCCGCGCCAAGACGAGGGAACTCGCCGTGGTTCACACGGCAAGGACCGTCCAACTCCTCACGGACCTGGGATTCTTCGTGAACTACGCCAAATCCCACCTGGTGCCCGCGCAAGTCGCACTGTTTCTGGGAGCGAGGCTCGACACAGTGTCCCTTCTGGCCTCCCCGTCGGAGGAGAGGACCAGGACCATCTTGGGCAAGGTGCAACGGATGTTGGTGGCCGACGCGGCCAAAGTGAGGTCCATCAAGTCCCTCCTCGGGATGATGTCTTCCTGCATCTACCTCATTCCCATGTGCAGGCTCCGGATGCGCCCGTTGCAAGAATTCCTGGATGCGCGCTGGATCCAGACGACGGGCAGCTTCGAGGAAAGGATCAAGCTCGACGAGAACTTCCGACGAGCGATACGGTGGTGGGGCACCCGCGCGCATCTGACGGCGGGCATGGACTTCCAGACCCCAGCCCACCAGGAGACTGTGACTACGGATGCCTCCCTGGAAGGGTGGGGAGCGCACACCGAAAATCTGCACGCAAAGGGACTCTGGCTCCCGACGGAGAAGTCCCTGCATATCAACGTCCTGGAGCTCCGTGCAGTGTTTTGGGCCCTCAGGTCTTTCCTTCCGTCCCTCAAGGGCAAGGTGGTGAGGATCTTCACCGACAACACCACCACCATGTTTTACATCAGGAAACAGGGCGGAACCAGGTCCCCAGCGCTGTCCAAGGAGGCGCAGGACCTGTGGCATTGGGCCGTCGCCCAAAGGATTTTTCTGGTGCCGTTTCATCTGGCAGGGATAAAAAACACCATCGCCGACTCACTCAGCAGGGAGCTGCGCTCGTGCCACGAGTGGGAACTACGGCAGGATCTGGTGGATCGCCTCTTCCGACGGTGGGGCACACCCCAGATCGACCTGTTCGCGACGGCGACGAACACCAAGTGCCGGAGGTTCGCCAGCAGGTTTCCCCAGACGAGGAGCATGGGCGATGCTTTCTCGTTCCCCTGGGAGGGCCTGTTCCTCTACGCGTTCCCTCCCTTGCCTCTGCTAATCCGGCTAGTCAACCTGCTCAAGAGGTCACGGTGCAGGATGATCCTCGTCGCACCCTCGTGGCCGAGGCAGATATGGTTCCCGGACCTTCTGGACTTGTCAGCGTCCCCGCCGATCAAGCTGCCGGCGGACGCGGATCTACTCTCCAGGGAAGGAGGCGCCATCCTCCACCACGACCCGAAGTCGCTGAACTTGCAGGCCTGGCTCCTGCAGCGCTAGAGTTTGGAGGATACGACATACCGGCCGACTGCAGAGAGGTTCTTGCAAAGGCCAGGGCGTCCTCGACTCTTAAATGCTACGGACACAAATGGAAGAGGTTCTCTGTCTGGTGCCACGCACAGAAGATTAACCCTCTACGGATTACGGCCCCCCAAGTACTGCCGTACCTGCTGACGCTGGCCAAAGCTGGACTGGCACACGCGTCCATCAAGATTCATCTTGCTGCGATCTCCCGATACACCAGAACCACGGGGCGGACGTCCTTGTGGTCTCATCGTCTGGTGAAAGAGTTCATGAAGGGACTGTTCAGATCGTTCCCGCCGGTGAAGGCTCCGGCCCCGGCGTGGGAGCTTAACGTGGTGCTGACCAAGCTCATGGGACCTCCGTTCGAGCCTCTGCACTCGGCTCCGTTGAAGTTTCTATCGTGGAAAACTGCTTTTCTTGTGGCCATCACCTCCGCACGACGAGTGGGAGAGATCCAGGCCCTTTCCTGCAAGGCCCTGTACTTGACTTTCCACGACACGAGGGTAGTGCTCAGGACGCACCCCTCCTTCATGCCCAAGGTACCGTCGGAATTCCATCTCAACGAACCCTTGGTGTTGCCTGTATTCTTCCCGTCGCCTTCGTCGCCGGCTGAGAGGACTTTGCACTCGCTGGATGTAGCTAGAGCGCTGAAGTTCTACGTGGACCGCACGAAGTGTTTTCGGAAGACGTCACAACTCTTTGTGAACTTTGGACCTGTTAATCAGGGGAAGGCTCTCTCGAAGGCTTCCATTTCCAGATGGCTCTCCGGCTGTATCATGTACTGTCATCGGTTGGCAAACTGACCTCTGCCCGGCCGTCCGAGAGCCCATTCCACCAGAGCGATCGCAGCTACCACGGCGTTCCTTTCTGGTGTGCCCCTGCTGGACATATGCAGGGCTGCTATGTGGAGGTCGACGCACACCTTCACGAAGTTCTACTGCGTCGATCGGGATTCCAGGGAGGAGTCCAGCGTCGGCCAAGCAGTGCTGCGCAACCTGTTCGCCTGAGGTGAGCCTGGTGAGGAGGTAAGATGCTTAATGTTGAGTTTGATGCTATGCTTAATGTTGAGCCTTTGCCACCTCCCGTGGTTGTGCATGTGTGTACTGCTATGTATTCTTTATTCATGAGCATGTGAATCCATGCCAGACCCCATGCTGGAGAAGGAACAAGTTACTTACCTGTAACTGTTGTTCTCCAGCATGGGTCTGGCATGGATTCACATGCGAACCCTCCCGCCTACCCCTCTGCGGCTCTTCACTTGGTCATACTGCCACTTCACGTGCTTCCAAATCTGAAGATGGCTGCCAGAGGCGGTGCTTAGGTAGAGGGCAGTCATTGGCTGTGGTCAGTATGACGCAGAGACCAGTGATTGGTTATTACTACGAAAGACAGATCAGAAACGAAACTGATACTGGTTTTTTCTTTACCGAGGATTCCCAGCCTGACGACGGGGAATATTCATGAGCATGTGAATCCATGCCAGACCCATGCTGGAGAACAACAGTTACAGGTAAGTAACTTGTTCCTTATTAACTATCTTTTTGATTGCTATAGTCTTCCTCCCACGTCACGCTTTGTCCATCCTATCAACTACATGGAATATTGTGATTATTCAAAACATGTGTTGTGTTTTTATCCCATCGATCGTGAATGAATGTTGGTCGATAACAAAGCAATTGAGGGACAAATTAATAGCATCACTTACCCTAAATTCAAGACTGGTTATCGCTGGCAATAAGCCCCATTTTACAGTAGCTAGTCAACATAAAGGGCCTTTATATTTGTAGGTGTATTAGACTGTTAGATTAGGATGAAGGATAGCTTGGGGGAAATGCGTTTGTCTTGGAAGCAAGACAACGCAGAACAACACAGGTTTGAATCCCGATCCCGCGCTGAACAACCACTTGCTGGTATTAAGCGCGTTACAAAAGAACAATTATAATTGTGATTGCTAACGAGATTGAAGCAAATAAGAATGAGCTGCGATAGGTAAGTGCTGTAGGAAAGGGGAGACTTAGAAAGCGCATGTGTGTTAAGGCCATCAATTCCTTGAGAAAGGTTACGGAGGGCAACAATACATAATTTCAGTGTGTATGTGCAGACTTGTTATGAATGGCAAGGAATGTCATGTATTTAATGGTAGCTCCAAGTTTCGTGCAGTTGCTATTGATAGCGTATGTCTAAAAAGGAAGCCCAAGAATGTATATCAGAATAGTGGTACATGAAGAGAACAAGGAAATGTAATAATAATAATTTACCATTTATATAGCGCTACGAACCCTCAGGCATCTGAGCGCTGCTTATTATTACCCATGGTGTGCGGTGCTCCTTTATCGACCTCGGAAGGATGAAAGGCTGAGTTTGGCCCTGCCGGGATTCGAACCTGCGTCAGCAGGCTCTGTACAGATGTCAAAGAGAGTGCTCTACTCGCTGTGCTATCGGACCAGCATAAAGTGGGATTCTGGAGGGTTCTGGAAAGGAGGTTGTAAATGTTAGACTGGTGATTCTATTGGATACAGGTTCATCAAGTGCTGTGATGCCAGGACCTGAAAAAAATCCATGACTGTCTTGGTCATGACCTCTAGGGCACGTGAGGTCTCTCACTAATTAGTTTTCGGGAAGAAAGCATGGGGTGGGAGGCACAACAGTAAATAGCTTGGTCATGTTAAGACATAGTTACATCATGAGGCTAGGACATACTTGTATACGCTGTATGTTGTAGATACTTGTATTAACGGATGAAACAATTGACAGTCCTTAAACTTTTGTTTTGAAGTTGGTAGAAAGGATTGAGGTGTTGGGTGAGTGCAGGAGCAAGTTAGATGGTGAAAATGTAATTTGTTGAGTTGGTTGAATATTTTTGCCCCGCAAAATTATTCCTACGAGAGCGGCTGTACCAAAAAAGTAAAGTTACAATCTTTGCTGTGGATGCTAAGGAGGAACTAAAGCGGAGGCTAGATAATATGTTAAAATGGTGTAACTGAAGCCCTTGGAGAATCCACATGGTGTTCTCCCATTGTCCTTACTTGGAAGTAAATGGGTGTTAGGAATGTTTGTTGACTTGAGGGACCTTAATGCTAATATTTGAGTGGATGGCTACTAGCTGGGAGTGTGCAGAATGTGTTATGACCATTGAAATATCCACTACTCATCACTAGTCGTCCATGCCGGTTCTTGACACTTGGCTTTGTAACACCTCTGTAGGCTTTCAAATTTCAATATATGCTTTTTGTGTTGGTCTTCCACGGGTTCATGAATTAGTTATTCAGTTAAAATTAATTCGTTCTTTGTCCCTTCCTTGTGCTGGTTCTTGTCCTTGTTGTGCCCTTTCTTTGTTCTTCCAGCACCTTGTGCATATCTCATGGAGCACCTTCCTCACCTGATTCAGTACCTACTTCGTCCCAACTTCTACTGGTTCAATACCAGCCTCTTCATCACCAGTTCCTTTGTGCACACAGAATTGACTTTCTTAAAGTGGTACCTGGTCCCATCAACACCAATACATTGTGCACACTGAGATGACGTACTTCAATTGCGACTGTTCCCTTAAACTATGTGCTACCTTTCTGCTTCTCCATTACTTTGATATTGCTTCCTGATGGTTCAGTTCTACTGTATGATGTTATTGCTAGGCCCTCTCTACCCTTATTTCTAATGCCAAATCTGGGCCTGCTGGATCTACTCTACTTCCTGTACGGTGACTGTACTTTGGAAATACAATCCTAGATGTTTTAAATCACTGGTTCTATACCATATGTTCATTTTGACTGTATTTAAAAATGAAATTGTGTTAACTAAACTAATATGCTAAGCCTAACTGTGAGTTTCATATCCAAGTACTCTTAACACACTGCTATGGCATTTCTAGGCCTCCCTTTACCATATCATTCTTGGTTGTTCCTACTATCTGCGCTCCCATTCCTGTGAAATGTGTGCCCCTACTGCCTGTTGTAAACTAAGACTTTTCCCTCTTACCCTGCGCTTTTACTGTTTTCATTTGCTGCATTGACCCATCCCCCCTGATTGCTGCTAGGCCGCCTGGTGAATTTGGTGTGTATTGTGCAATCCCCTTTGCTGCTCTCCAGCCCCCTCTCAAAAATACATGTAAAAAAGCACTCCTGGTCTCCAACCTTGGATTGCTCATTACTGGCGCCTAGTCAACGCTTCCTCCAGACAGACAATTACTGATATCCTCTTTGCTTTCCCATCTCCCGACCTATGGACTATGACTCCCCATTAGGTCTCTATCCTCTACCTTTTTTCCACTTCACCCATTAATGGTGGAAACCAGATGGCAAGTGCTTTTGGCACACTTCCCATCATCGAGATGCATCCTTAATGTATATCAGAATGGCACTATCATGGCCCTGGGCTGCCAGCCCAACCTCCTCCTTGACAGGCTTCTACCCTCTCTCATTAACTTCCTGCCACTCCCCTTTCTGCCATCCCCTTGGCCTCTTCGCCCCCACCGACGGTTGTACCTCCTTGAAGCCTCAGAAGACCTTTAAAGGTGGCAACCTGCTTGCCCTCGCTACCCTCAATTCTGGTTCTGCTGTCAAACACTCTTCTGACATCTGTCACCTCCTTGAAGACTTTAATCTTGATGTCCTCGCTCTCACCGAGACGTGGTTCAATCAAAGCTCTGTCACTGCTTTTGACACTATCCTTCCTGAGGACTACAAGATGCTCTCCAAACCCAGGCCTCATCAGTCTGGAGGCTGTGTGGCTCTTGTCTTCCCTGAAAGGGTCCCTGCTTCTGCCTACCCACTCAATCCTACTCCTCCTTTGAATGCCTTGTCTGTAAGCTCTGCATCTCCCCTTCCCTCTCGCTCATTCTCGCTACCATCGTGGACCCCGGGCCAACCTCCCTCTTCCTCTCGGAGTGGGCAGACCTTGCCTCTTATCTTCTGACCTCTACCTCTAAGCTTCTCTTCCTTGGAGACTTCAATATTCATCTAGACTCTTCTGATGCAGCCACTCTACCCTTCTGCAACATCTGTGACTCTTTCCCTCGCCATACTTCCCTCTGGTCCAACCCACTCAGCCGGGGCACACCCTGGATGCGCTCATCACTGCTGATATCTCCCTCTCTAACCCTCTCACTACCCCTCGCTTTTGGTCTGACCATGCTCTCCTCTCCTCCCATCTTGAGCTCCCTGGCTACACAGCTAAACCTCTGCCTTCACTGTCCTTCTCCGTCATTCGATTGATGAAGCGCGTGCCAGTAGCTGCTTTTGCCGCCTCATTCATTCCTCCTCCCACTCCCTCTATCGACTCTCACACTGACACTTCTCTTGGTAACCTTCACCTCTCCATTTCCAGCACTCTTGATATGCTTGCCCCTGCCATGAGGATCTGCATGAAGCCTATCTCCAAGTGCAATAGCTGTTATGATTCTGACCTAGCCTCACTTAAACGCAAGTGCAAAGTCACTGAATGAAAATGGTTGGCTTCTAGCATATCCTCTGGCAAACTGGCCTGTCGCCTGGTCCAAAGGCAATACAGACTCTATCCACTCCATGAAACAGGCACACATCCAAACCTGCATCTCTGGGGCCACAAACAACATAGCTGAACTTGTCAAAATCTGCAAGGAACTTGCCAATCCTACTTCTCCCCTTCATTCCCAAGCCCTCTACACTGCCCTCTACACTGCCATGGCCACCTACTTCACTACCAGGCCTCCTTTGTACCCTCTCTCCGTCTTCCTTTCACTCCTCCTTCACACCTAATGGCACCGGATGAGGTCACCAAGACAGTATGCTCTATGAAAGTCTCGTCCAACCAAGTGCTCCCCTGCTCCTCTTGAACTATCAAGGACAACATTGCCTCTCTCGATCCCTCCTTCGATGTGTTGTGCAACCATTCCTTTCCACTGGCTCCTTTCCATCACCCCTCAAGTATTCCCTTGTGCCAACCCCTACCTTCCCGGCTTACTACTGCCCTATCTCCACTACCCCTTTCTTGGGCAAACTCTTAAAGAAGCTGGTCATCTCCCAACTAATCCATCACACTGAATTGTTGGCTGTCTCCACAACCACCAGTATGGCTTCAGAACAGCCAGAGGCACGGAAACTGTTCTCCTGAATACCCGTGATGACCTGCTCTAAAATCTTGATCCCAACTCCCCCTCTGTTCTCACCCTCCTCAATCTAGCCTCTGCCTTCCACAGGTCAATCATTCCACCCTTATAAATAGGCTTGGTGATACCCTAGGCATCACTGACCGGGCACTGGATTGGTTGACCTCCTTCCTCTAAAACAGCCCTCTCGTTCAACTGGGCCCGTTCCTCTCCTCTTTCTCACTCTCCACCTGCGGCATCTCCGAGGACACTTATCGTCTTGCCGTGGCTCTTCAACATTTACCTTTCCCCTCTCACCCACCTGATCTCCACCATCTCTCCTCATTTTCAATGCTACGCTGGCACTCAGCTCTCCTTTAAGCTTCCCTCCTCTTGCTCCTCTCCTTCCTCTCTCATTCTCAACTGTCTGAATGGTATCCAATCGTGGTGTGCTTCTAACGATCTCAGCCTTAATGGCAGTAAGACTGAGATCCTTCTCATTGGGACTCCTGCCCCTTTCTCCCCCCAACTCTCTGGCCCTCTCGCCTCACACTCTTGTGAGCCAAAAAATCTGGGCGTCATCTTTGACTCCTCTCTCGCTCTCCTTCTCACCTCACATCGCTGAACTTGTCAAGAAATCTCATGGGGTAAAGCATGGGAAATAATCAAACCTGTGCAATCGTCTCCTGGTCATTAGATGGTGTGAGGCTGCCATGCCGTCTTTGTGTAAAGGTAAACGTTTATCTTTTCCTGAGTTAAATTGAGATCTATACATAAAGAGTGTACTTAACAATATCTTGAAGCATTTTACAAAGCCAACTCACTTTAAGGCGGCGGCGTTGCCACAATGTGCAAAGAGATGGGAAACATTGGCTTAATGGATCATAAATCCACTTTACTTCAGTTGCTAGGTTACAGTGCTCTACTATAAAAAGAGCTGACTTGCAGCCCAAGACGGGGTTCAGGGTAATGGCAAATGCAAGCCCTAGAAAGGTCGCACGTTTGTTGAAGCTGTTAATTTTGAGGCTGATTTATAGTGGCGTTGATGAAGGCACTTAAGCGCTTGAGTTCTTTGATTCCTGGACCACTTTTATGACTTGTGGAATTGAGCTCTTGGATAGCATATTTTGTTATTTTATGGGAGCAGTTTACATTCAGTTCTAATTTCCTCACTAAACTGCCGCAGCTGCTACCCCTTCTTGCCATCTTATTTCTGTTTCATTCAGATTTCAGAAATTTAAACGTGCACATAGTAAGATTATAACAACTATATTAGCCCTCTATTGTCTATTTGATATGTACATACTTACATCAGAAAAAACGTTTTGCGATTAAATAAATATCTGTGATGTTGAATTCTAATTTGTATTGTTGATTTCTAAGCCCGCTTGATGTTTGTTTTTAAGACGATAGTTTCCGTCGTTGCTGGGAATACTGAGTGGTAATGGCCCTCTACCCAAGTTAACTGGGGTGAACGGAGCTCCGCACGAGAAGGTCCAGGGTTCTAGTACCTTTTTTTTTCGCAAGCGGAAAGGCTCCCATGCAGAGTAGAAACTAATCGTATGTCAAAGCTGCATTCATGGTAGATGCAATGAAAATGCCAAAGGGAGCGCGTGGATTCCCTTTTTCATTTTCATGGATTGCCTGTAGTGGTGAAGGTGAAAGGGGCTTAGATCCAAGAGAGTAGTGAAGCCTGCTAAGTTATTTTTTTTGAAGGGGGTGTCCGATGTGGCATGAGGTGACGCGTTTAACGTGAAGAGGAGTGAGGGAGGAGGCACAGAGGGCGTGTAGAGTGCTGTATTCATCCTCCTGGTGCTGCCGGCAGAGAGGGATGAAGGAGGGCCACATTACAGGCCTTAAAGTGCGCGGCGCGGGAGGCACAGAACACACGTCTCATCAGTTTATCGTGCCCCAAACTGCCTGCCTTCTGGCAGGTCGGACCCTTTATTGAACTTCACGTAACCGTGCATACGGGACGTGAGTTGGATATAATATTCCTCCTTTTTTCCCAACAAACAAATTAAACACAAATCTATAACAGTATTCAAGAAACATCAAGAACTCCCCTGTGCAAATCTAGTCCGGCACAGGTGCATGGTCTCTGCCTTTTCTCTCACCATTCATAGTCTCTTTGTCTCTCTGGGACCTTCGGGCTGCCCTTGGGTTATGCCTGGTGGGCCTCTGCTTGGGTGTTGTCTCTGGGTGATCTCCCCTCTCGCTCACCTCCATCTTCTGGATATGCCTCCTCATCTTCTTGCAGCTCCCCTGGCACTCCGTTCTGTGTCGCTTCTTCGTCGCATCTGTGACTCAGGGTGTGCTGTGAATGCTCATAGTCTAAATGCGATTGTCTCTCCCTGTCTGTCCACATCTGCTGGGGCGCCCTCTTGAACCAGGATGCGTTTCTGGTGATTGTCAGCTGTCCTCGTGGCGCCGTCACCATAGTTCCTTCCGTTCGGGTAACTGTCCAGGGTGCGTGGTCCTAGCGTGTTTACAGCTTGGACTAAGTGGGGTTTTGCAGTACCAGTACATGATTTCCGACCTTGTGCTTCAATCCTCTTGCGTGTCTCCTGTCACGCATATGCAGGGGAGTTGCTAGGTCTGGAAAAGACCCAGGGATAAGCTGATGTCGGAACTGTTGGGACTGGGGGCTAGCTAGTCTTTTGGCTATAGCTCCTGAGATTCTATCTGGGGCTACAACCAAAAGATCAGGGGCTATAGCCCGCTTAGCCCCCCCTAGCAACACCCCTGCTCATATGACTGTTTGCTGCAACTCTTTTCCTTTGGCGCGGTCGCTGTGGAGAGCATCCACTCCCCTGCTAGGGTGAGGTGGTATGGTTGAGTTCACCATCGATCCCATACATGAGGTCTGAAGGGGGTATGTTGGTGGAGCTGTGGGGCGTCGCCCTGTAGTTCAGTAAGAATCGGTACATATCCACTTTTCAGGTGCTGTTTTGGGACCTGGATATGCACAACACTTTGTTGATGGTCCTCATGAATCTCTCCACATCCATGTTTGCCTGTGGCCATCTGGGTGCGATGTGGTGATGTCTGATGTGTAGATTTTTTTAGCTCCATCCCCAGGCAAGGCGGTCCATTGTCGCTCCTGATGCGTCTTGGCAGTCCGTGTTTTGCAAACATATTCTCGAGTGCTGGTATTACGGTCTCTGCCGCTGTCGAGGATATGATCTCCACTTCCGGGTACCGCGAGTGGTCATCAATAGCCACCAGCATATATGTCCCTTCTGTGCCATATTCTGGCTTTTGTCCTGACCCCTGGTGGCCTTAGTGTGCAAGTGCCATGATCCTATCCTGCAAGCTGCTGGGATGACTATGCGGGTTCCTCTCAGGATTAGCCCTTCGCTGGTGACGGACAGTTCCTGTCGTACTGGGAATATACCGGTGAGGAAGTTTCTAGCTGCTGGTATGCGGTTGTGTACATGGCGGAGGAATGATTTTCAATCATCCGATATGAGCGTGTTTTTCACTATGTCACAGCAAGGGTCCTTTTGGGTGGCCTCCACAATGTCATTGATACCGACACCCTGGGCTTAATGGTGTGTATGATTTGACAGATGTGCTCTTCCATCTCTTCTGCCTCGCTCACTTCCCCGAGGGTCGCAGCCATCGGGTGCCTGTACAGGAAGTCTGCCGTGTTGTCCGTACCTGCCTGGTAGGCCAATTCAAACTCATACTGCTGTAGGAGGAGCAGCCACTTTCCAATTCTATCCGGAGGGTGTGCTGATGAACCTGTGAAGATCGGGATGAATGGTTTGTGGTCTGTGGATGCCCTGAACTGTTGTCCATAGAGGTAGATATGCAAGTGTCGACAGCCCCAGAGTACCTTCTCGATGAGCGAATGCCGCAGTTCGGTGGGCACGAGGGCTCATGAAGTGGATGCAATAGGCTTGGTTTCCCCTGCCCATGACATTTGGACAGGGATGGCCCGAGGCCAACTGGGGTCGCTTCGACATACAGTACATTCAGTGTTGGGCAATCTTTGTGTCCAAAGAAAGTGATGTCTTGATTCGCTCTAACGCTTGGCGGCATTCAGGGCTCCAGTCCCATTTGACGTTTGACCTGGTGAGCTCTCTCAGCGGTTCAATCATGTTTGCCAGGTTTGGAATGAATCTGCCATTCCCACAAATCTGCGTACTTCCATGGGTGTTGTCTGCAGGGAGGCCTCCTTTATGTATGCTACCTTTTGTGGGTCAGCGGATACTCCCTCGCTGTTGAAGACGTACCCGAAGAACCTTCTCTTCTTTCAGAAATTCACATTTGTCCAGGTGGATGGTGAGGCCTGCAGTTTCCAGCCTGCTGACCACCATTTCTAGTTGACGCATGTGCTCCTGCCTGTCGCTGGCGTTGATGAGGATGTCATTGGAACACCTCTGCCGCTGCGGAAATGCCAATGCTTAGCCTCTTGTACCGCCGCAGACCCAGGTGGGTGGAGAGGGTTGTAAAACACCTTGAGTCTCGGTGTAGTTTCAATCGGTGGTAGCCAACATTCAGGTCAATCTTATTAAAAAAACTTTGACCCTGTGAGGTCCATGATTATCTCATCTAACGTAGGGGTGATGTGCTGCTCCCTTTTAATCACTGCATTGGGTAGGCGCAAGTTTATGCACATCCTTACCTTCCCTGGTTGTTTTGGCTTTTTCGTGATCACCATAGACAATACCCAAGGCGTTGGTCCAGTCACTTGTTCGATGATGCCAGCCTTTTCAAGTACTTTGTAGCTCCTTTGCCACCAGGTCTCATGTGAAATGGAGTTCTCCTATTCCGTACCACCGGGGTTGCACTATAGGGGTCAATATCTAATTTTATGAGTTTCTTTTTAGGCATCCAATGCCTTTGAGGATGCCAGGGTGTTTGGCTAGTAGGTCAGTCACGTCGGTGGAATCTGCGACATCACAAATGAAATGGATCAGTCCTAGGTCTTCATCTGCGTCCCCGCTAAGTAGGCATTCGATTTCAATGTTGACGATGTAGATCTTTGATTTGTTGACGGTCTCACCTCTGCTTTGTTCCATTCTGAACCGTCCCTGTACCGGGAGTGGCGTCTTGCTGCCATAGGCAAATAAGAGTGTTTTGGTTGTCTTGAGTTCCAGTCGGGGGACGCAGTGTCCGGAACATGGTGGTTGGCATTACATTTACCGATCTCCCTGTGTCGATTGTCCGAAGTGTCTCTTGACCCTGTATATTTATGAGGCATATGGGTCTTCTCCTTTCCTTTTTTGGCTCAACGTTTCTGTTGACCAGTGCCACAATCAGGTGGATTTTGCTCCTCCTCCCCGTTCTTCCAGTCCCCACAGCCGTCGCTGTTTCTCCATGGTCATCTCCGGATTCGTCTGTTGATTGAGTTGTCCTCTGCTGCTAAACAACGCGTATCTGCTTGTTTCTTTTTCTTGGAGAAAGATTTGGCCTGTTGTAGCTTTGGGCGTTGGGGCTGCCTAGAGGATCTGCAGACGCATGCGTAGTGGTCCTTCCGGCCGCATGCTCCACACGTGGTTCCTTGTGCTGAGCAGTTTCTCCTTCCGTGATGTGCTCCGCCGCACCATCCGCACTAGGTGGGCCCCAGGATTCTCGGTTGCCACCGCAGTGAGTTGTGTGTTTATTGTAGTCATCCCTTGCTGCTTAACGGTTGGAGATATGTGCTATTACCGCTGTCGCCAGCGCCAGTTGAAGTTTATGTAGTGTGGTGCCCATTTGTCCTGCCCTCACGTGCAACAGCTCCCTCTGGCATCCATATTCGAGAATCCTGGCTAGGGTGATGCCTTTTTCGCAAACACCATTCTGCACATTTTCTCTGAGTACATGCCATTGATGATTTGGCGCCTTATTTCTTTTTCGATGTTGTCGAATTCACATGATGGTGCTAGTTTTCTGAGTCTTGTGTGCTAGGCATCCAGTGTCTCGTCCTCTATCTGCACTGTGGTGCAGAAATTGAAAGTTTCAAAGTCTGGATTTAACTGCGGCATAAAACGTAATGTGAGGGCGTCCTTGGCTAATTGGTATATGTCTGCACCATCGTTGATGACTAAAGAGTTGAAAATGCACAGCACGTCGTTGCCCACAGTGAGCAGGAAGTGCAATCTAATTTTTCTGGGTGGTGTTATGTCCTTGCAGTCCATCGCCATTTCAAACTTTTGGATTCACAGCATCCAGTGTGGCCCCACGGACGATGGATCCGTGTAGGGGTCAAAAGTTCCCAGTGCAGCCGTGGCACCTCCATGATGTCGAGGGGATGGCACTTTGGTTGTCAGTGTCTCAGCTATACTTGCCTGTGTGCTGGGCCTCGGCGTGGAGAGACCAGTTGCCATGTTGTCCTAATTCTATCTGCACCTCTGTGTGTTGATTGGCGATGGACTCATCACCTGTGATTTCTGTAGTGTTGGTGATATCCAGTGGTTTTACAGTGCAGTTGTCTTTCCATATTCTTCATATTGCATAGTTTGTGGCAGCTATTGCCTTTTATCTTCACCATTTTTGAGGGATGGTGTGACCACCATGTTTCCAAAAAGTCGATCCTTATGATCATGTTATGCAGGAGATTGCATGCTAATTATTGCGCGTGTGCTTTGTTCCATGAGCTTGTCGCCAGTGTTGTATTCCTCCTGCCACTGCTGCCGGCGCTGCCAGTAGAGAGAGGGATCAAGGAGGGCCGCATTGCAGGTGTTCTGTTGCGCAGCGCAGGAGGCACAGAACATGCGTCACACCAGTTTGTAATTGTGCCCGGAACTGCCTGCCTTCCGGCAGGGAGGGCCCTTTATTGCGCCTTACGTCACCGCACATGTGGGACGTGATGGGGATATAACACAGAGGATCACAACATCAGGCAACCACTTCTGATTGCAGAGTGGTAATTTACAGCAATAATATGTCATCCCTAACTGTTGATGTTTTAACTCCAGCCATTTTTGTAAACAGGACGGTGGATACGAGATGGCTATCAGGTAACAGGGCCTTAAAGCAGCACTGCCACTGCACTTTCCTACTTTAGCTGCTGGCTCATGTGCTCAGGAGCGAGGACGTGCTTCTCTGCTAGGTAATAAAGGCCAACTGCTGGTGAGAAGGGAGGACCACCATACTTTGGTGTTCAGCGGTTGGAGTGTTCCTTGAGTTAATCTGGGGATGTTATGGAAATTCCACCTAATTACAGTGTCTGCCTGATTTACAGATGTTTTTGACTATGGGAATCTAGAGCTTCTCATATGTTAAGTTGATTTATGCCGCGCCCTGCTACCATTTGCATGGTCTCCAGCCGCTCACATGGCTCTGTAAGAAAGTGGGTTGGGTAGGTTAGTGAGGCTCGAGGGATAGGATGGAGGTTGTGCTCTTCTGTTGGTGATTGCAGAACCAGGAGAAACTGGCGACTGTGCGTGTCGGCTTTATGAGTGTGTTTGGATTGTGTTCACAGGGTTCATTGTCTCCAAAGGGGCAACGTTCAGTGTCTGCGTTGTTTGTGGCAGTTTGTTCTTTTGGTGGCAGTGTGAGTTGTCTGTTTTTTGTGTGGAAGGGCTGGCCCATTGGGTCGTGTGAGGTATGCTCGAGTGGAGTGAGAAGCAGGGTGGTTAGTACAGTGCGGTTGTTTTATTTTTGGTTCAGGGATACGCACTGTCCCGTGATTGTCACGGGTATGCAGTGATAGTTGTTGGATGTGGCCATTTCTATACTTGGTATGCATTTCTTGTGTTTTTATGCCACTCATATTGGAACCTTTGCTACCGACATTCAGCTGAGTGGAAGAGCTGTCGTGCTGGGATATAGGATAATCTGCTACAGATACTGCTTAGCCTATTGACACTTGTGGCTCAGGCTATACATACTGTTCCTGAGGAAGCAGCACTGAATTACAACATGACAAAGGGGAAATATATATAAGGGGCACACAGGGTCTCCAAGGGGCCTCTAGAGCATAGCGTTGCAAAGGGCTCACTCAGATCTACAAAGCTAGCTGAAAACCCGGCAGCAATTTCAACAGAAGCAAACTCGACAAATTGTATCACTAAAGCTGACTTGAGACTATTGATATTGGAAAGCAATAAAGAAATCTCTGAGGTTGATTAGCTTTCCATAGCAATGGCGCAGATGAGTCAGGATGTTGACAAACTAAGCGACAAAACTACAAAGGTCGGGCAGAGGGAATTTTCCTTGGAGGATGCCAAAAATGCCAATAAGGAGGCTGCCAAGAAAGGAATCGAGGAACACCTTATCCTGTTACTGTTCAATAACAATCGAGCCTTGGAAGCTTTGCAGCTGTTAAGAATGTTAAAATGCAGCCATGCAACCTGTACAGCTGTTTCGTTCTGTTTGGATCTCATCTGTAGGGTGGGGCTAATGTCCGGCAGAAGGACTCCAAGGACCCCTCCTTGTTTTTTGCATAATTGGAGTAACTTTGGGTCTCACCCTGTTACTAGAGGAATCCAGCCGTGGACCACTTGCTCACTATTCTTAGAGAGGCACAGCTCCACCCTACTGATGAGGTCCAACCAGACCAAAACACGTGTCTGTTGTTGCTGTTGGCACTCTTGTTCAGAGGAAAATTGCCTAGCATTTCGGTGCCGGACTGCCCCAGGGCAGGAAAAATACTGATATGTTTTGGATAGTTCTCCTCTGTGAAAGATAGTGAACTAAAGAATCTGGGTAAGACTCTCATAACCGGGACTTATGTCCGACAGAGGGACTCCCAGGACCCCCATTGTTTTTCGCTTGGTCTTCTCTTCAGGCACCACCAGCTTGAATATATTATGTCCAGGGAAGCAGAAGGAGGGGAGGTACTTCCAAAGCTCCGCTCCTCAGAACTCCTCGCAGCCCGTACAACCAAGAGCAGACAGCGACCCAAAAAGGCAACCCTGCACTAGGCTCCTGCAACGGGGTGCAGCTTGCACTTGCCGCCTCTGTGTCCGGTGTGGGGCTTCAGCAGTTACTTAGGCTCACCTATGTTCCACAGCGATCCCCCACTGAGACCGTCTGATATCAGACTCGGCTTCCAAACTTCCCGATACTGGGAATCTGCTATTCTGGATTATAAGCTTTGCTTCAGCCGTGCCGGAGCCGGTGGCAGAGCTGGGCTATTGTAAGCTGCCTTGCTTCACCTTACTTCGCTCCGGTAGTTGCAAGGGGAAAGCACAGAAAAACTCTTGAGCATCAAGCCGCACTGCACATACACAACGTGTGTCAAAGTCAAACCCAGCCGCAGCTGCTTCCGACACTCGCTGCCGGGCACTGTACTGCGTAGTTATAGCAGAAAGGCTGTCTTGAGATGTTTAGGGTGGCTCCTGTTCTTTTGACCGCATTCTAACATTTTTGTTACTTTCCAAACAATATTCTTTATGTGGAACTCTAAGTGCACAATTAAGGTAAGGCATTGATTGCTCTTACCACTTATTCTTACATCATTTAATTGCTATAATCAATAATGCTCCTAGTCCTAAACGGTTTAGGGTGAAAGGGTCGAATGCAATTGTTTCGAATGCAATAGTTTCTAACCAAAAGGACGGAAAAAAAAATCAAATGCATGCTTTTTTTCGGGAGGGGGTCGCCCCCCGAACCCACTGTTTTCAGGGTAAAAAACAGTTTTTTTTCCTATACGAAAGCCAAAAAAAATCAAAAATACATTTAAAAAAAGGCATTCGACTTTTTTTCGGTCCTTTTGTTTCGAAACTATTGAATTTCGAAACAATGTATTCGACCGTTTGACCGGACACCGTCCTAAACCTCATTTATTATTGTTCTTGTTATGTACTGTGATGAATCCGATGGTGTCATCACTTCTCTCCTGGTGGTGACCGCTCCCTATCTGGTCATGGGACGGCATCTGCTACCTGATCCTGACCCTGGGGGCAGCTATATGTGGGAGGATCACATGGGGGGAGGGGACCTTTAGGTGGCGGAATTATGACATCATCGGACAAGATATGGTATCCCCCTTTCTCGTTTGAGGATTCCCCTGCCATTCTGCATGACATAATGGCATATTGTCATCTCTCCCAGACCCAAGAAAAGCACTGAATACCTCTTCACAGGTTCTGTTACTCAACGACCAGGGAGTATGTGAGACAGGAGACCAGGACTGCTTAGACTGGGTAGTTGATTGAAGAGCTCGGATTGGGGCCTCCAACCGAGCCTCCTCCCTGTGAGGGAATAAACTATTTTCAATGATATGACTCCTTGTGTGTGTTGTGATAAGGAGGCTGATCACTTAAAAGAACGGGGAGAACATACTGCCACGGACCCAGCTGAAAAGAAAGGACAAAAGGTAAGTAACCAGAACAGTATGAACCACCCCCAGACTCCTAGCGCCTAGAGGAATACCTGAGCCACACTCGCCCCTATTTCAACGAGACAGCTACTGGAAGCCACCTATAAATGCAGAAAGAGAGTAGGTGCTAATCTAAATACAAGATATGCATGGGTGGTATATATGTATAGGAATGAGCCGTATGTTTTACCACTGGTTGGAGCATAGATACTTAGAATGTACAGGAAAGAATACAACAAAGTACAAAACAAAAAATAGGGAGGGTACTAAGGACGCTATACCCGGGCGGCATGAGGAGCACACTAGATACAGGAGGGTGCACAAGCAGCAAAGTGTCCCCGTGTGCACTTGTAAATTTGGAAGGTGTGCAGTCCAAAAGGAAGTGATGACAGTCCGTATTGCAGCAATTGGATTAGATATCCTCAATAAAAGGTCAAAACCCACAGTGACAATAACGGAATGGCACTTTTGGAAGCTCCAAATCAGTTGATGGTAATATCAGTAAGCAGTCTTACCAGTGTCTAGAATGCGAATGGTGGGAGGAGTCAACCAGGTTCAAAAAACGGCAGTACGCAGGAATTCTATTAACAGGAAAACAAGGCAGTCCTTTGGCAGTCTGTAAGGTCCGGTACACGGGCGGGCGGCAGAATAAGCAGACCAGTAGCAATGCAGTCTGTAGGTAGGCTGTAAGGTCCGGTACACGGCAGGTTAGCAGACAAGGAAGGAATTTCACAAGAAGTCCGTTAGGCAAGGCAGGGTCTGGTACATGGTAGACTAGTATTCGGTATGAGGCACAGAAGACGTAACGTCAAAAAATGCCGGCTGTAACTATAAACAGAAGCAGCGTTCTGCAAGCTGACGTGGATTAAATCCACAGGGAGGCGGAACCGTATGAAAGCGAAGCACCATGCCACTGCCTCCAAACTACAATCAGGAATCGGGTTTTCTGGGCAACGCAGATCTGATTCGTTACAATAGGGACTGCCACAGCTATTCTCCACTGCAACTTCGACTGTGAATGGAAAGGTGCTGTAAACTCTATGACTCTCCTGAAAGTCGATTTGAGGTGTTTGGGGGTTTCCAACTGCTCCAATGAGGAGAAAAGGTAAGGGGGGCATGAGGCGGAAGCCGAGGCGGGCGCCGAGGTGTAACAGGTTCTGCACACAAGACATCAAGGACTGACTTGCCCTTCAAGATCACTGTACAAACTTCCACATCCAAGTTATCAGAAACAGACTTTTTCCCTAAGTGTGAAAATACTGTAACGAGGATGATGGGCCCAGTAATGAGGATCAATGGAGGACAGGAGCACAGGCAGCGCTGTAGTTGTTAAAGAAACCTACCTGAAGCTGGGAAATTTAAACTGGCACAACAGCTGATGAAGGGACGCTGGCTGGAGAACGCTATCTCTCTTGGTGCTGACCCAATGAGCTGTGGGGCTGGAGTGGTGTCCGTGGAGTGAATCGGCTTTCCGACAAGGGAAAGGAAAGCAAATTTCAGGTGAACGTAGGCGGCGAGCACGCCAGAAGCAGACGGAGAGCTTCTGAGCATTCTCTGGTACTTCAAGTCCAACTAACCAAATCCAGGAGAGATGCGGACCAGAGAAGTGGGAGCTTCGAAAGGACGTGCAGCTGGGAAGTAGAAGCAGCGAGAGAAGGCAAAATGTCAGAAAGTCGCCACCGGCTTGCGGCGGGAAAACCGGCATAGGCCAGCAAAAGCCGGTGAGTCCACCCAAGGGAAACGGGGACATTGGGGCTCATCGCCAAGACTTCCAGACCCAAATAAATGCAAATAAAGCAAATAAGAAAGAACGAGCAAGAGAAATGTCCTTAAAGAGGCATAACATAATATACTGAAAAGACTGTCAATTTTGCGAGTGTGTGCAATACACCTATAGCACAACCCTGGCAGGATACTATACCTGGGGGGTTCAAGACAAGATGGGACAGTACAGATATAAGAGACTGTCAAAGTGTACAGTACATATATAAGGAAAGTCCTGGCCAAAGAGTATACCAGGCAGCTTTAAGATGTAACCCAATAAACACAATAAGCTATCAAGTTTGTAAGTGTGTATCAGACCGATGCAAGCTACAAGAATAGACTTATGAGAAAAGGCCTGGCAGAAAATATACCAGGCACGTCAAAAACTGCAAGAACACACATATATAATGAAGCAAGACACAGTCAACAGATTCAGAGTTCAAATAAAAATAGTTTACTAATTTAAATGTCAGGATGATTGTAGGCCTAACCTGCACTACGCTAAGGTGGTTTCCCTACTTAAAGCAAATAAGGAAAGTCTGAGTCAGAGTTCAACTTAAGTCTGTCTGTGTCCAAAACCTAAACAATGTGTAGGGATGTCAGCAAGAACAGAAATAGTATTCAAAACAAACTTCTGAGCTCCTTCCAGCTCCTGGCTTACTTTTCAGCTTCCCCTCTTCAAATTCAAGAATATTCCACAAAACCTCAGGATTCCCTTCCCCGATGTCAAGACAGTTACACAAAACTTTGGGGTTCCCTTCCCAAGTTCAAGGCAACACACTTCCAAAGAAAAGGGTCTTAAGGTTCCCGTCCTTAAGATAGCACTAAAGTTCATTAAGGGCCTGATTCATGGAAGTGCTTTTTAATGGCGCAATCCCATAGGAAAACGTTCCATGAATCAGGCCCTAAGTCTCTGGTTTCCCTTCCCCAAGACTTCAACTTGCCAACTTATAGTTACTCTTAATCTCCTAATGTTCAAAACAACTCCACATCAACTTGACACTCCTTCTGAATTGGAATAACAATTCAATCAGTTTACTCCTTCTTGGTTTACTTCAACTGTGTCTTTGGATTTCACAATTGAGGGTTCCCTGGTCTATGCGCAGTTGTCAGATCACACAGCCCCCCCATTACAGGTTGCGCTCCCAGGAACCTTAGGCTCTGCAGCCCACACAGGTTCTTCTGTGTCTGCAAATGTGTGAATTTTCAAACTCACTTGGCTTCTCCTTGTTAGCTTATTGGCTTTGCCATAAATCCTTTGGCCTTGCCACACTGTATACATGCATAAAGTTCACAGTGTGGTGGTTTTATACCTTTCCCAACTTGCTGTCATGCTCTTTCGCAATCTTCCACACTGGCTCTCTTATCTCGTACTTTGCTTTCAAACTGGCAATATCTGAATCTCATATTCATTTGTCACCAGGTCGTAACTTTGCCCACAAAGGTTTCATGAATTTCGGTATTCAATGTTCATGATCATTTACTTTGCCGCTTAATTTTCTCCAACCCGTAGATTCGGTTTGTTTCATTGTGCACATGTTTTATTTGTTTGTCATTCGCCTTGATTTGCCACAGCCCCCAGGAGCGCCCTGATTAGAGTGACTTCCTCCCTTCACTCATGGGTCCCTGGCATTCCCTCCGGGCAGCTGCACTGTTCGGTTTCGGCTCCACCTGCTGGCTTTCCTTCACCCACGGGCCCCGCAAGTACTTCAGATTCTCTTTTGCTCCCATTCCGCAGGCGCTGGCGTCTTCTTAGCTTCTTTTTCTTTGCCCAAAGCTCCGGCTGCATATCCCTGACCACGGAGGCTCCCACACCTGTGGGTTTCTTATGGCTCACCTAGTCCTGGGCTCCACAGTTCCTTGGGGTCACCTGCTGGCATCCTGGCTCACCTGCAGGACCCACCACGCTGCCTCCTCGCAAACGGGATTCCCTGCTGGTCTCTTTGCTGATGGTCTCCTCCCTTCTTATTCACCTGCAATCGCTTCACAGGTTGCAGGTGTGAGTTGTCAATAGTAATCTCCTGACTGCAATTAGAGGAGAACTTGGGACATACCTGACCTTTACAATACTCTGCAGGCCGCTTCCTCATCTCAGTACTAGAGTGGTGAAATGTACTAGTGTTCACTACTCTTAGTCACCTCTTCCTTGTCCCAGTACTGTAGTAGCTTGAAGGAGGGAAAATGAATGGAGATGTTTTACAATAGCCCATAAAGGCTGGGGAGGGGTTGGGTTGGTTCTCATAAGGGAAAGGGGGATACCATGTCTCGCCTGTGGATACCCTGTTCCCAATCCCCAAGCACCCTCCACCCAGGTGATCCTCCCTCGCTTCTCCACCCTTAGGGTCAAGATCCAAAAGCAACGGCCTTTCCCTGGCCACCTGAAGAGGATCCGAGGGGAGTAGGTGAGAGGATACCCTCGGGTTTCTCACAATAAATATATATATCTAACACAAGTACAAATCCAACTGTTAGGCTATCCCTCTAAAATGAAAGGGAAGCAGGTAAGTTGAAAATAAGGACCCGGCACTCGTATTCGAAAAGTGCAAGCCAAGTTTATTTTGTAAGTCCAAAGATTAAATAACCCAATTCATCTCTATAAACATGGACACAAACAGTTTAAAAACACCAATGAAAAAGGTTGAAAATTCGCCACCCGCTCCATCCCATTCGGGACTTCCTCAGTCTGTTAGCTATTCGCAAAGACTCGGCGTTCATATATAAAGCGACAAGCTCTGCATTTAAAAAATAGTCATGTGCTTGTCACATGTTCCCCAGTAGCAGAAAATGTTGTACAGGCATGGCGGCCATATTAGCCTAGTTCCATGGCACGTTGGTATTACTGCAAGTGCAGATAACTATTTAAATAGTGTGTCTCAGTATAAGCATGTTATGCTAAATTTATTAATATACATGACTGTATTATAGTGGGGATTGCCGCTTCCTGTAATAAATTTCAATTTGCGGAGTAAAGTGCTTAATAAAAAACACTAAATGCTTTGATTTCAACATTTTCCGGTTTTTAAAGCAACTACGACTAAACAGCAGCATCTATAGGTACCTTGTATTAGCACTATCAATATTTACATTCCAATTATTTTCCTGCTGACCTTTCTGCCACATGTCAAGCAAATGTCTAATTGGATGTACCACTAATTAGAAAACTGTCTCTATAGTTTAAACAGTCAGTGTACCACTTTGGGCATTGGTTACCTTAACTGCCCCATATTCTATGGATGTCCCAATGTAATCCTTCTTGAAGCGGATAACACTTGAATTTAATGTACATTTTTTATTATTGATGGAATATATATTCAAACAGCGTACAAACTGCTACCAACACATTAATCCAACAGTTGATGTTTTTAAAGTTATCTATAGATCGGATAATATATATTGCAGAACATTATTGAGCTGTTGGTGATAGTTTCAACAGTGAAACGTGTTTGTGTACTACCCCAGTGCGCTTATGTAATCCCAATCTCCACAAGTAAAAACGTTAAAAGTTTTTTGTCTATGTTGTGCAATAGACAAAACCTTAGTTAGCAAAAATACAAACTATGTAATGCGACAAAGGTGTGATGTACAGTTCAAATACACTGCTGAGGTACATTGATACAAAATTATGTAAATGAGAAAAGTCCTGGTAAGAAGGTATACCAGGAAGGTTCAAGTTAGAAGAGAAAAAGCCCTGGCGAGAAAGTGTAATCGGCAGATCAAAAGTGCAAGAATGACACATAGCTATGTAGGTGACGAGCCCTGGCAGGGTATACCAGGCAAATACAGGGTGCAAGAATATACACATGATTAAAGCCAAGGCAGGAAAAATATACCAGGCATGGTCAAGGTGAACAGTGTGCATTATACTGTCCTTGATAAGGTCCTTATTATGATATAACCAGACTGGCGAAAAAGGTTGTGAAAATACATCAAAAGGAAGTGGAAACCTGGCAGGAGACTATACCATATATCCCAGTAAGATATGGACTAACGGCTAAGTTGTTTTGTGTAGTTAATAAAAAAAAAAGTTGAGGAACTGTCATTCTTGAAATACAAGGAAGAGTGAAGTGAAATCCAGGGGAATGGAACCACACTCTGGAACGAGGAACTCTATATTTCTGGAACCTTTTTTTGTGTTTGAGTTACGCATTTCCTTTTTGTACATTTGTGCACTACTTAAGGCCAAAGACATTTTCCCTTTTCACCTTTGAGTTATTTTTCCTAGATTTGAGGGTCAGAATAGTATTTTAAACACGGGACGATTTGCTTTAGACATCCTGACTTTGGACAGACCCTTAGTTTTGGTTTTAGGTAGGAAAACACCTCTTAGAGTAGGGACAGAGAGGCATTTCCCAACCCCCTTTTATTTTACTAAGTCTTTGACCAAGACCACGGGCCCACTGTGTCCGTCTCTCATTCTGGCTCTTCACAGTACCTTGCACCACTCTAATGGTTTGCCCCTGAAGAAAAAATCCACATACTCTCTTTAAGGGATTGAAACATGTAGGGCATTGCTTTACGCTCTTTATTGGTGATATTGTGAAGAATTATTATTTGTGGGACAAACAAATTTTGAAGAATGTAATCTTTAGTTGATTGTTTCCATGTGGTGTATTATACACTTTGTGATAAATTTGAGGTGCATGCTTATTTGCACAGCACTAATGCACTTTGGTAGATTGGTACTTTTTTTGACTAATTGTTTCTTGCACATTATAGTATTTTAAAAATGTTTTATTTTATTGGTTTTAACATATGTCAAACAACTACATATCGCAGAACAAAATCAACATCTGTTGCATTAACATTCTTTAACATTACCCCCAACACCCTCCCTTTTTCCCTCCCGCCCTCCCAATTCCCAACCCCTAATGCCTTAAGCACTCATGTGGTATCTACCCACCCCCCGACGCCCAAAGAAATAGAAAAAATAAAACTTGCAATGTATGGAACTCCTCATTCAGCTATCAGACTTCATCCGCCTACCCACCTTCTATGGCTTCCGCCGCAAACGGAGAAAGTAACAAGGCCTCCCATGCTGCAATGCCCACCTTGGCCTCACCTTAACTGCCCCATACCGCCCTCTTCAATGCCACTGTTTCTGCCATTGCCCACTGCCTCGGTCCCGCCACCAATCCTCCACAACCGGGCCGCGAGGATATTTCTACCCTTGGTGTCCGGGACCTTTCCTGATAAGTTTTGGTAAAATTCCAGAAACGCATCGTTGACACGCTTCTTGGTATGACACAAGTCTCTTCATTTCGTGTATATAGATGGTATGGGCCCCTGTTTATCCTTCTTTTTATACAGCCATGCCAGCAGGTGGCCTGCTTTATCCCCCTCTATATGTTGCCTCTCAGTATATCTTGCAAAACTGAGTTGACTCAACCTCTCCCAACATTCCATGCATTTCTGTTTTAGCACAAAGACCCACGCATTCTTGTCTGATAGCTGCTCTTGGGATTGTTCTAATTGTCTCAAGCTTTCCTCAGTGGAGGACAAATCTCTGCTTATGCTTGCTTGGACACCCCTTGACCCTGCTATGGCCGTTCCCTTAATCACTACGTTCAGTGCCTCCCAAAAGGTATCTGCACTAGGGACACTTCCTTTGTTATGCAAAACATAATCAGTGATACCGTCTTTGATGCAATCTCAAATTGGGGGGTCTTGTAGTGACTCACTTCTGAGCCGCCATGTAGGGATCGGAGCTCTAGGGGGGCACATAATGCCATTGCAGACTAAGCTATGTATGATCCGACAACACTCTACCATTGTACTGTGCATTTGTGATGAGGTGAGCTTGTTTGCATCCTGTAAAAAGGTAATCTATTCTCGTGTGCACTGCATTTGGTGCCAAATAGTACGAGTAGTGCCTGGTGTCCATATGTAGAGCGCTCCAGGCATCCACCAGGGTGAAGGAGTCTAGAAGTGTCTGCAGGGTCTTAGCAGGTGGAGCCGGTCTAGTATATTTTGTGTCTGATCTGTCCAGGAGAGGGTTTAGTGTACAATTTGTCACTTCCCCATATTATTTGTTACTATTCCTATAACGACCCAGCCTGGGGTATAGGGTTTGGAAAAACGTAGCTGCCCTGTGTTTGGGGGCGTACGCGTTGACCAGACATGTATCCACCTGTTCAAGAAGGCCCTGTTCCACCAACATGCTTTCCTCATTATCCGTTTTAACGTGGGTGACCTTAAAGGGTACTGAGGGCACAATCCATATTAGGACTCCGCGTGCGTAAGTCGAATATGTAGAAGCCAGGTCCCCCGCTCCCCATTTCCTTGCCAGCAGTGTTTGCTTCTCAGGCATAAGGTGGGTTTCTTGCAGCGTGGCTAGGTCCACTTTGCATCTCCTAAGGTACAAGTAGACCCTGATCCTTTTACATAGGCGTTCAAACCCCTCACATTCCATGTGAGGACATTCACAGATCCAGCCATTGGCTTTTCGCCCCCTCTGCCGGGCTAATCCGCCGCCACTTCACATCCATCTCTGCTTTCTTCTTATGAGGTGTTCCAAACAAAGGTGATATGCTACCAATCTCTTTTGACATACGTGCAGGCAACCCCCTCCCGAAAAAACCTTCCCAACAATAACCAAATGCCCAGCTACGTTCCCGTTGCTCAGGCATGTCCTCTCCTTGCGTTCGCTCTAAGCCGTCCTACTGGACATTAGTGCACAGCGGATAGGCACAGAAACAAGTGCTCCTAGGAAGAAAGAGAATTCGGGGGATGGGGGTGAGGGAAGGGTGTGGCAGCAGCCGCAAGTACGATCTTCCTCGTCATGGTGTATGTTGCCTAAGCCCCACCATGTACAAAGAAGGAAAAGAGTCAGCAAGCGCAGTACGTTTGTTCCAGGGTGGATCCCGCTCCCAGCGAGATCCTTTGCCTTAGAGTGTCCGCCCCTAGCGGCGGTGTCACTGGAGCACTGCGTTTCGCCTCGATCCAGTCCAGATACCCTAGATGCTCCTGGCCACTGGTTGCGTAGAGCTTCCTTTACATCTCTCCTCAGCGTTGTCTCCCTCTTTACCGCAAGGGCATATCTTCTCCCTGTTCATCCATACCTGCACTTCCTCTGGAAGGTCAAAGAACCAAGACTTGTTTTTATGTATGATTCTGAGTCATGCAGGGTAGATCAACATATACTTCAGGCCTGCCGCTCAGAGCCTTGACTTGGCCCTGAGAATTGCACCCTGTTTTTCTGTACTTGGAAAGTATAGTCAGGGTAGACCGCCAGATCTGCGGAAGCTCTACTCAATTCACCTACTTGTCTGGAGTATGCCGATATTTTATCCTTGTGCTTGTAGTTCAGGACCTTAGCGATGATCGATCTCGGATGTGCTCCTGGAGGGCAGTGTATGGTCAGGACTCGGTGTGCCCTCTCAATTGTTAAACCTTGCGTGAGGTTTCCAGGACCAATCTCCTGAAGTAGCATGTTGTCAATTTAAGATGAAGGGTCAGCGCCCTCCTCCCCCTCAGGCAAGTCTACTATACAAATATTATTCCTCCTGGCCCGCCTTTCCGCTTCTTCCACTCTATTTTCCAGGAGGCTGACCTTCTGCTGCAGAATATGGACATCCTGGCGCAGCAGTCCGACGTCTACTTGCACTGATGCAATCTGCGTGCCCAGGGAGGCTTTCAAGTCTGCTATCGCCTGCCTCACCTGTTTATGCAGCTCTATAGCCTCACACCCTTTCCCCTGCGCAGGTGCTATATCGCTAACAGGAGACTGTTGCTTGGCCTTGGCAAAGCAGTCTAGCATGGGTTGACTTGGTTTCGGTTTAGCCGACTTAGGAGGCATCAAACCTGCTGGATTCCTGGTGCTCAGTTCTGTCCTTGTTCCGCCCGAGCACCTGCTTTGGGTACCTGGGCGTAGGTATTCGTGTACTAGTTGTGGCTGAGCTCTAACCGGACCGCCACATGTGTGTGTGTGACAGCTGTAGGGGCTCATATACCTCCACTGTCGCTATTTCTGTTCCATATGCCTTAGCCACCTTAAAGCCGTGACCACAGTGGTGTCCAACACAAAATGTGCATGCTTGGGCTTCTGTCCTGGACTTTTCTTGGCCCTGTGCCAAGTATGGCTGTTGTCTATGAATCTGTTATTGCGGCAAGGAGGGCTAATCTTATGTTGCTGCCTGTGCTGCTATTGACATAAATGGAATGCTGCTTATGTGCAATCCCTAGTTGGGTGGGGATCTCAAAGGCTGCCTTTTGTGTTCACCATGCAGCCCGGGTCCTGTGCTCAATATGCTCATTCAGCCGTCTTAGCTTGAGGATTTCCCATGGCCCGGGGATCCCTAGGGCTGCTTTCCGTGTTGCTCCCGTGGCCCAGATGCCTTTTTTTTCAGAGTGTGCCTCCAATCTTCTGCGTGTGAGAATTCCAGGGCTCAATCACAATTTTGAAATTTCACCCCGTGGCCCGGGTCTGTGTGTTCAGGGCACGCACTCCGTCCTCTGCATGTGAGAATTCCAGAGCGCACTCCGAGTAATAATGTTTCCCCCCATGGCCCAGGTCCTTCTATCCAGGGCACGCATCCGGTCCTCTTCACCTGAGGATACCGGAGCACAATGATAGCTGTGGCTGCAGGACCCCCACAGTAGTAGTATTCGTACCGGGGGCTTAGTTATGTATGCGCACATCACTGCTGCGTGGCCCAGCTTATGTATGTCCCTTCTCTCCGGTCTCCCCTCTGAGGGAGATGGGCCCACTGAGGATGCTGCGCGCACTTGCCTGGTATGCAGTGTGGGATCCTCGGTGCCGGCGGGGTGGGGGGGGGGGCTGGCAGCACACCTCACCTTGTGTCTTCTCTGGTCCAGGCACTCCAACAATCTGGTGGCCATCGTCTTCTGCGTGGGAGCCTCTGCTGCTCCCCTTGGAAACCGTTCCTACCACGACCTGCCGCTTCTCCTCAGATGTGTACCGGGCACCACACGCACTCCGAGCTTCTGCCTCATGTCCACCTTCACTCCATCTTCGCAGCCGCCACATTCGACAAAGGTGCCGTCAGCAGTCCTGCACCGTTGCGCCTCGCCCCCCTCCTCCGATCACAGCCCTGCTCAATACCTTACAGATGGGCACTCCAGTGGTATTCCCCACATCATTGCTAACTTTCAACGAAGTTCCTATAATAGCGCTTGCTATTCAAACATATCTTTCAGGATCTGACAGGAGCGGTCTGTGAATGCGACCTACTCCATTGTCTGCTAGCCATACCCCCTGTCACATTATAGTAATGTGTTGTGGTTTCTGCATATGTTTTTATATTACACTAATAAAATAGTTTTCTTACTTTATTTATGAGGTGAGCTACTCGATATGATCTCGAGTTCTATAGGGACATTTTTGTCTCCCTAATTACTTGTTAGGTGGGGCATTTGCTCAAACTGACATGGGGTTCTTTGTTGGTGCCTGGATTTTGTGAAATTACATAGGTGAGAGTAGGCTGTTTGGTTGATTAGTTTAGCTTAGAATCGGTTGTTAGAGCTAGGTCAGTAATTGGTTGGGGCAAGGGGGTCGAGTAAGGGTTTTTTGAGCAAGGGCTTGATGTAGGAGGTCTTGAATTCTGCTGGGAAAGTCCCAGAAATTAGAGATGTGTTGACACTAGACCGTGCAATGTCGCCGGCACAGGTGGAAGTTGGGATTTCTTTTGCAAGAATTGGAGGGCAGGAGTCTCCAGGGGATCCTGAGGGGCGGTTGTTTGATAGCTTTAGAAATTCATGGTGTAAGAGTGGAGCGAGGAATGAGAAGGGCTCCTCCTCTGCCCTGCTGATCTGCTCTGTCTTGGCACTGTGCACTTGGCTTAGCCTCCGATGTTCGGGCCCATGTACCTTCTCACCCTATCACCCACCCGCACTGCCTCCTGGCGATCCCTTGCATTGGGGTCTGTATCTGTAACCATACAGTCCCCCCTTTTTCTGCACTTATAAGACGCACCCAGTCTGTTGCCTTATACCTAGTGCAACCAGCAAATGGCAAGTGCTATCACTGTTTATTGCTTTTTACTATTTATTTGTTGATCAATGTATCTGTATTCCTTTGTTAGCACTTTCCACCTCCCCCCAGTCCCCTGCACTTTCTCCTTTCCCCTCTCCCATGCACGTGCGCATTCTCAATGTCACTGGGCCTAGTAAGATCGTTGTTTTTGTACTCCCTTGTTCCCCTCCCTTGCATTGTCACGCTCTGAAACACATGTGTATGAGCACAATATAAATAAAATATCAATATCAAGAGCGGGAGGGTGTGAAGGCAGTGCTGATGTCCTGGTTGAAGTAGCAGGGAACAGAGGGGGGAGCGATGGAATTTCAGTGACGGTGGCAATATTTCATTCTAGGGATATTTTGTGGCAGTGGTCTGAGAGGGGTCGCATAGTGATTGGGTGGGGGGAGGTGTTGGTGCATGCTGCAGCAGTGAAGTCTGAGATATGTTTCTGGGTTCCCTAGAAGGGGTCGGAGCATTGGTGATTCTATTCCAGTAATCGTTTATTTTGGACTTGCATATTTCTAACCGGTAAGCTTTGAGCTGGCAGGTGTATGCTATTCTGTTCGACAGCAATATGTGTATGTGGGTTGAGTGAGTAGCCCAGGAACAAGGGATAGACCATGGGGTATATTGCCTCAAGGGTCAAAATTAGTCATTAGCATGGCCAAGCCTGCACAGTCCCTCACCCACTCTTGCCCAACTAGTGACATAAATAGGTCTTCACAGACCTCCCCTAACTTAGCAGGTGCAAATATCTTTGAAAGCTATCCTTTTCACTGAGGTTTTCACATTGGAACACGTTCAATCTGGCACTGATTGTCCCAATCCTAAGAGGGAACAGATCACAAATGCTTCTCCTTGGGGTCACTTAATGCCCTCTCCACCAGTGGGTATTGCCAGTACATAACCATACACCCTTCAACTAACATAAGAGATACTGTATGAGTATCAGTTCGCAGTTCAGAGTTATGAGGGGATCACTTAAGAAGTGGCAGAAAGGCATTTGTCCAATCGTTGAATCGAATTCGCTTACTATTAGCGCAGTTGCCGATACCATCGTTTGAGCCTATGTATAATCGACTTGCACTCAGGATGAGCCTTTCTTGTACCGTCCTGACATTTAATTTTATATATTTATTTATTGGAAGAGAAGGTAGCTGGTGCCCCGCTCTAGATAGAACATGGCATGATAACCTGTTCTGTGTTTTTTCCCACTGAGAGTCCGCAGCCACCGCCTTTCTGGACAAAGACTGATAAGCAAATGGATATTCCTCCTTTGTGAAAAGTACAGTGAGATAAAAGTTTATATTTATAGCTTAGCCCCATCAGGACAAATGCATACTCCTGGGCAACCCCTCCAACGCTGCAAAGGTGGCTGAATGAAATGTGCCTGGGTGAGTTGAAACCTCACCTTGTTAGCAGTCCCTAGGACTCATTTTGGATAGCAATCTATCCTTCTAACAACTGATGGCTAAAACGGCTCAGAGAACCTGCTGTCAGAGCTCTCCAGTCAACAAAATCAAGCCATCATTCCACCCCAGGACATCCGAATTGGGTTGCAGGCACTGGAGATCTCACAAATCTATGAGGTACCGCCCTTCTCGCAGAACTTGCAGCTTCTCACCTGGCTTCCATGAAAGTGTCTGTTCATGCCATGCTTGCCTCAATTCTGCTCTAGGAAATGACTCCGTTGGGCGGCACACTTTCATCTCTCACTAAGACCTTCACCAAACTGGAAACTATACTCAAGACTGGCTCGCAAGGAGAAAAGTAGAAAAAAGTATTTTTTGTGCTACACTCCCGTCGCCTGGGACATCATCCTGTTTGCATTGCAGAATACTCAGTCTCTGTCAGTTTCAGAAAGAACTGAAGACCTGGTTCTTCCAACAGCACCTTGGAGTATTCTAGATTCCAGCTATGATTTGCACTCCCACATCCTTGTATTACAGTGGGTTGGTTGTTGTAACATTTACTTGATGCCTGGTTTAATTCTTGTTACCAATGCTTTGCTCTGACCTGTGGAGGGCTCTTGCTCTCAAACTAGGTTCACACTATAAAATGTGTATTTATTCACATTTGTATAGAGCTTTCGCCAAAGCGCTGAACATCGACAAATAGTAAAACAAAATAATTGGCGAAATGATTGAATAACTAAAATGGCATGTGAAGGACTATGAATTGGACAGATGTTTTGCTTTATCGTGGTCGCCTGGGAGATCAAATACTTACATTCTCCAGACCCTTGCAAAAATAATCATTGGACTCAGATAGGCACAAAATTACACATTTCACCTCTGTAATGGTTATAAAAAGAATGGCACATTATAGGCCCTACACTCGTAGCATAAAAACAGAAGAAATAAACACATTATAGATTTATATGAACAAAAGGAGAAAAAGACTTCACCATTATGATTGCCACAGGATACACCTTCATCTCGGCCACGACAACACTTCTCAGTCCCACAGCAGGTAGGCAGAGAGGTCGATCATCCTAGCAGGATCTGGAGCGGAGCGTCCTCCATTTCTCCACAAGGGAAGGGAGGACTACAACACCTGGGGTCAAATTATAACTTTGAAGTTCCAAGAGGAAAAACTCTTGTCTCTTATGGGGGCTACTTTCGATCCCTGCCCCTCATGGTTACCAAGCTGCTCTCGGCCGAAGAGCAGGCAATATGCATGAGGCATAAACAGAGTGGACTATTCCAGTTAGAAGCAGAAAAAACCCATCTTCCCTCCTTGCCGTCATTCCCACTGCCCCTTATCACTGCACCTGCAGAGTGCTCCGACTCCCTTTCTTGCACTTGCTTCGATAGACAATACAAAGAACTATTCTCCCCAGCTCGGTCATCTGACATAAATAGGTGACCTTGTCTCCGCAGCAGAAAATACATGTTTGCTATCTGAGCCGAGGAAAACGTAGGCTTTCATTACTGTTTTCTTGCGGTAAATGGAAGTGAATATCCAAGATGGCCGCACATCAGCACCATGTTTTCTGGCTCATTTTTCTCTCGCACTACAACAGAGGACAGAAAATTCACTTTCACAAGTACGAAAAATGTGATGGGTAAAGGAAGAGCAAATAGTAAGGGGCAAAGAGTTCTAGTGGTCGGGGGCCAATACAGAGAGAGAACGAAAGCGGGAGGAGACGCAGGGAGGTTTGGGAACAAAAAGGCAGAATTTAGATTGCAATGGAAGAGAGTGAGACGACAATGGCAGTAGGCGATTAGGGAGGATAGATCAGGGAGAAGCAAGGCCATAAAGACATTGAAAGACAATAGATAATAAATTAATCAGAAGCCGGGATTCAAAGAATAGAATAGTGACAGATAACAATGAGGGAGTCATTGAGGCATGTTGAGGGAGACAAAAAAGGATTTGAATAGCTGATTTATAGATGGAATGAGATGAGGCGCAGGAAGGCCTATAAGGAGGGGAGAAAACAGTCACTCTGAGAAAAGATTAGAGCGTTGGTGAGAAGTTCAGAAGCATGGAAAGTGAGAAAGGGGCTGGCACTATGTTGATTGAAGTGAAGGGAGCAACAGTTGCGTGCAGTAAGTGAAATGTGTGAGGAGAAGGAGAGTGAAGTGTGTCACGATGCCTGCCCCCAGACATCCGGAACAGGTCAATCTGTCCAGGGAACAGGCACCCAAAAAGACACAGGAATTCCCAAAACCCCGACTAGGGGCTATATGGGTTCAGGCCTGGCGCCTTAGGTGCCAGGCTCATATTGCCAACTTTAAACTATGCAGGTCATCCTGCAAAGAACTCATGTACAGGCCATGAAGGGACTACTTCCCTTTAGGAACTATTTTGCTGCTTGGGTGTGGTACTGGAACTTCTTACCTGGGAACTACTTTTTTGATGTTATTTAAACCACGCCCGAAGAGCAGCACACGCTTCACGTTATTCTGCATCTTAGCAGCGTAACGCTCACCGTGTCTGCAGTCCAGTATCCATTCTACAGCCACACCCGTCTTCTGTCCGGAGCCGATCCTAGAGAAAAGGAAAGAAGAAGAGAAGGTTAGAACAAGGAGATTTCCATTTGGTCATCATCTTTTCCTGGAGCAGCTGCACCTGTGGATAAAGGAAAACGGCATTAAAATAAACCGCGTCGCATTGCCAGCTGCAGCGCTGCGCCATACACGCCTGTCTTCGGAGCATCTCCACGACCCGGCGCAGCACCCGTTGAATCGCCGTCCGAAACATCAGCATCTGAAAAGACAAGAACAAACAAATGGTGAGCGTGGTTCCGCCAAAGACATTCTTTTACTTACCGCAAGATACTTACTCGGAATTTTACCGCTCGAGGCATCGCTGGTCACCATCCTACGTTAGACATTTTCGGCAAGACACCGCACCTGCAAAGAAGATAGAGAACTATTGGTTAATTACATTTGGAACAATATTACTTGCTAGACAGTGCTTGGTACAAACTGACTCTTAGCTATGCACTACCTTCATCCATCGAGGCAAACTCACTCCTTGGATCACGCTACAAGGGAAAAGGTATGAAAGGAGCAAGAGTGAATTAACAGACATTTGAACTCTAAAAGAACTATACATTCGGTTTACACACTACTTACCTCGTAGTCATTGTTGTCTGGAACTCTGCCAAATACCTTCAGATCAGTGAAGTAACTGAACTTCTACACGCCCCTGCACTCCACGCAGGATGGAGAGTTCATCCTTCCAAACAATAAGGTCAGACTTTATGAAGGGGAATACTGGAAGTTTTCAGGGAAATGGGGTTAGTGTAACCTCTCTACCACGGGTGGCTAATGCCCTTTACTGCTTTTAGGAAAATATTCTTGCTGGCCAGGCAGACGAAACTGAGTGGGCAAGTGCAGTCGATCATCACTTCACTACGAGTCACACTGGTGGAGACATCAGCAGTCCAGCTTCGTTCGACGCCCCTGTGGAATCCAGGTGAGCGTAACAAAACGCGAAGCCTTACTACAAATCTCCACTCGGGCGTTATGGAGACCTCAGAGACTGACCAATTAGCCCAACTATTGGGAGAATTAAGCGCTGAAGTGCATTCTGCCCGTCAAGAGACTACTACTCTCAGGAGAGAACGGATTGTGGCAAAAGAACGTACGGATGATCTCGCCAGGCAATTACTTCAAGCTCAAGCTGGGCACACACCTTTACCTATACCCGGGGGAGATTCTGTCCAAGCTCAATCAAGTAATCCAGTGCAAGTAATTTTACCAGGGACAGTTCCTTTAGCACCGCGAGAACGCTTTGCGGGGGACCCCAAAAGGTTCGCCGGGTTTATGAACCAGTTACGCCTGCATTTTTTATGTAGACCTGGAGCCTTTCCGAATAATCAAGCAAAGCTAGCCTCTGTACTATCGTATCTCAGTGGCAGTGCAGCTGATTGGTTTATTCCACTAGTCAACCAGGATGACCCTCTTCTTTGGGATTTTCAGGGTTTTCAACTAAGCATGGAAAGACTATTTGCCCGACATTCCCAAGGCCAAGCTTTGGATAACAAACTTTTGTCCTTGCGTCAGGGTAACCAGGATCTGCTGACCTACATCGCAACCTTCAATAGGTTGGTGGTAGAAACCGGATGGCCAGAGGTCAAGCGGATTACGCTATTTTCTCATGGGCTACGAGGTGAACTAAAATACGTTTTGGCACAAGTAGTGAACCCACCTCAAGATTGTGCTGAATACATAGACCTGGTTGTCCAGTTGGATCACAGACTTCAGAATCGGAAGGCTGATCGGGCTAGATTCGAGAATCGAGTATTGGTAAGACCTAAGGACAACGTCACCCCCAAAGGAACTGATGTATCTGAACCCATGCAAATTGGGGGGTTAAAGGACCTTTGAATCAAAAAGAAAGAGACAAGAGGCGGCAGTTACAATTGTGTTTGTATTGTGGAACCTCGGGGCATTTTTTACGGGATTGCCCAGTGAAACCACCTAAGAAGGTGGTAGGAGTCGCCAACAAAGTCAATATGGAATCAGACCCGGTAAACGACCACGCCCGACAAGCGTAGAGGTCCGCTTGCCGAGCATGAAGGACACTCAGACCTCGCACCTAATTATACCAATGGTCCTTATAGATCAAAGGCAACCATCTCGTATGCACGCAGTGAGAGCATACATAGATAGCGGAGCCATAGGAAACTACATGGATCAAGAATTGGCTACAAGGATGAACCTGCCTCTTTGCAAAAAACCCACAACTGCTGTAATCACCACCATCGATGGGACCGAAATAACTTCCGGTCCAGTAACTCATTGAACTATGGAGATGACACTGTTGGGTCAAGATGGGCATCGAGAGAGCATTGTGTTTGACTTAATCAAGGCCCCACAGTTCCAAATAATTCTGGGTATGCCATGGTTGGAAACTCATAATCCTTGTATTGACTGGTGAGAAAAGAGAGTGACCTTCTCGGATTGTGCACACACTTGTTACCCTGAAAGAACTTTGATCAAAAGACTGGCTACGGTCACAAATCCGATAACTCAGTTACCCCAGGAATACAAGGAATTTCAGGATGTTGTCCAGAAAGAACAAGCAAACATGTTACCACCCCACAGATCATGATTGCCAGATCGACCTCCTACCCGGCGCTCAAATTCCATGCAGCAGAATCTACGCCCACACTGAACCCGAAAATCTATATTTACGGCAATATTTGGATCAATACCTCGCTAATGGCTTCATTCGCCAGTCCAAGTCTCCGGCAGCATCGTCTTTATTCTTCGTCCCTAAAAAGGAAAGTGACCTTAGGACTTGTATTGACTATCGTGCATTAAACCAAATAACGGTAAAAAAACGATACCCGTTGCCCCTGTTCCCAGAAATACTGGACCAAGTAAAGGATGCTCGTATCTACACTAAGTTGGACCTCCGAGGGGCGTATCATCTGGTACGAGTGAAAAAAGGCGACTAATGGAAGACTTCCTTCCGTACCAAATACGGATTGTTCGAATACCAGGTGATGCCTTTCGGGCTTTGCAAAGCACCGGCAGCCTCCCCGTATTTTATGAACAATGTCCTTCGCAAACTCATAGATGTCTGTGTTGTTGTATACATAGACGACATCTTAGTATACTCTTCATCTGAATCAGACCACGTGAAGACTAGAAAGACTATGCCAGCATAAGTTATATGCGAAATTGAAAAAGTGCGTTTTTCATACTTTGGAAGTTGAATTCCTTGGATTTATCCTGACCCCAAATGGAGTTCGAATGGATTCACGAAAGGTGGATGCAATCCTCAAGTGGCCCTCACCTACCTCGATTAAAGGGGTACAGAGTATGCTTGGATTTGTGAACTTTTACCGCAGATTCATTCCTGATTTTTGACATCTTGTACACCCCATCACGGCTCTTTTGTGGAAAAATAAACGCTTCCATTGGACAGAAGAAGCTGAAAAGGCCTTCCAAGACCTAAAACAGAAATTTACTTCAGCTCCTGTTTTAAAGCACCCACATCCAGAACTTCTGTACGTGGTTGAAACTGATGCATCCAGCTTAGCCATGGGAGCTGCCTTTCCCAAAAGGATCCTGAAACTGGTCAAATTCACCCGGTGGCGTTCTGGTCACCGAGATTTTCAGCACCAGAGTTAAACTATGCAGTTACCGACAAGGAACTACTGGCCATCAAGTCGGCGTTCAAAGCCTGGCGGCATTATCTTCTCGGAGCTCGACACACCATCACTGTAATCATGGATCACAGGAACTTACAATATTTAAAGACAGCCAAGGTGTAACGCTCACCTGACTCCCACGGGGCGCTGGCCTGGTTCGCGCTGCTGTGACCTCGTCTAAGGTGATGCGCAGGGTTCGGAAGACGGACTGGACCGGGCCCCAGATCTGGCTTGTCTGACTCGCAGAAGTATCCTTCTGTAGGTGAGAATAGGGGGTTAACTGTCTGCGGGGTAATGCAATCGGCCTCCCACTTACCCCTCTCACCCTCCTCAAAACCCTTCTGTGCTTCCCCGTAGCGTCTCACCTTAGGGTCTGGAAGGACGAGCTCTCCATCCTGCTTCTGATGCAGGGGCGCGTTGTTATCCAGTTACGTCACTGGATTTTCGGATGGGTGAGAACCAAACTTGCTTGGCTTCCAGGTAAGTTTTTCTATAAGTGGTTCCCCTTGTGTCCATGCATTAATGTTCTAATGCTAGTGTCTTTTTCCCCATAGGGGCCGGGGTACGGAATGCCGGGGAACAGGCACCGACCCGAGGTGAGCGGTGAAATCCTTGTGGAAATCAGGTAAGTCTTTAATGAGTGTTTTGGTAATGTATTTTCATTCACTCATTAACGCTGATGTCTTTTTCCCCTTAGGGGCCGGGGTCCGAAAATGCCTGGATGCGGCGCGGACCCGAAATGAAAAGGGAATGACCCAACAGGTAAGTCTTGACATGGAGTTTTAGCTTACCTTTTCCCTTCTTTCTCTCACCTTTGTTCTTGTCTTTTTCTCCCTAGGCGCGGGGGCGCGACTGCGAATCCAGATTGTCGCTGCTGAACATGGAGGCGCCCTGTAAAGGTGAGTAGAATGCGGCGCTGCAGCGATCGATGCAATGTGCTTTTAAAAATAAATGTCTTCCTTTTCAGGATTGTCGGCGAAATGTCTTTGGGATGCAGATTTAGCAGGTGAGGCCTTTTCCTTCTTCTGTTCTCTTGTTCCCTTCCTTTGCAGGTGATTCAGGATGCTGGCAGGTGTTTCAGAAGTCAAGATGCAGGAGCAGACACGGTGAGCGTCCAGCTGCTAGATGCAGAACAACGCGAAGCACATGTGGCTGATCGGGTGTGGTTTAAATAGGCTTGGAAGAAGTTCCTAGAATGTGTCCTTCCTCCAATCAGGTATGTATCCTTCCCCGACCACGCCCGGGTGGTAAATGAGTCCCACAGGTAAAGTAGTTCCTTTCAGGCCTCAAGGAGGCCGGGGTTCTGCAGCATGGTCTGCATCAGGTAAGTGCACCCAAACACTTTCATAATGAGCCTGGCGCCTATGGCGCCAGGACTGACGTTTTCTATGAGCCTGGCGCCATAGGCGCCAGGACGCTGTCCAAAGGGCCCCCTATAAGGGGTTGCTGGGACCTTCCCTGGGGACTTGATGTCCGCTTTCGGGGACGCAGGGCCTGAGCCGGCTCCCCGGGAGCGGGCATCGTGACACAAGGCTCAATCATCACGCCAACTTAGATGGGCCTTATTCTTTGCGGAATATGATTTCGTGATTACTTACCGACCAGGTTGTCGAAATGGCAAAGCAGATGCCTTATCTCGTATTGGAATGGGAGAAGCATATTCAAATCCAGAACCAGTACCCATAATTTCGGAGAGAAGAATTCTTGGTATAACCACTCTACACACTCTGGACGACATCCATAAAAAGATTCAACAGCTTTTCGAGCCTGCAGCCTTACAAAGCTGGTTGAACAAAGGCAAAGATTATTCAGTCACCGATCACCTACCATACTATCAAGGACGTCTTTACCTACCAAATAAAGAATTACAAGAACATGTTATCTCCAATTGCCATGAATCTTTGATAGAAGGCTATCCTGGGATCGCTAAAACCGAGGCCAAGATCAAAAGACAATTCTGGTGGCCTACTTGGCGGAAAGACATTAAGCCCATTTGTACTGTCTTGCGGTATTTGAGCCCAAAATAAGACACAGAAAAGGAAACCAGCAGGCCTATTACAACCTTTGGACATTCAGACTACGCCTTGGCATACCTTATCCCTTGACTTTATTACTGACCTTCCCCCCATGTAATGGGTATAACACCATCCTAGTTATAGTGGATCTTTTTTCCAAAATGGCTCATTTCATTCCATTAAAGGGTCTACCTTCAGCCTCGACCTTGGCCAAGGAATTTCTAGAACATATCGTCCGAATACATGGATTCCCCACCGTATTGGTTTCTGACCGGGGAAGTCAGTTCATTTCTCAGTTTTGGAGGAAATGCTGTCAATTGGGCCAAATCGACGTTAGATTATCAACCAGCCACCATCCTGGAACCGATGGTCAAACTGAGAGGACCAATCAGACACTAGAGCAATACCTACAGTGCATGTTACACCAAACCGAAGGCAATTGGAAAGAAATTTTGTGGATATCCGAATATGCATACAACAACTCATTGCACTCAGGAACAGGACAAAGCCCATTTTGTACTATATATGGGCAACATCCTCGAACCTCTGAACTCGATTCGCCCCAACACTTGGAGATGCCCGCCGTGAACCATCTACACGCCACTATTACGCAAGCTTTTAAAAAGGCAACCGAACATTTGAAACAGGCTAAAAAGAGATACAAGAAAACCGCAGATCAACATAGAAGCGAAGCTCCGAAATATCAGATAGGAGACCAAGTTTGGCTGGCTTCAAGACACATACCTTTTAAAGGGCACTCGAGCCTTTAACCCCAAGTATTTGGGACCTTACACTATTAAAGCCATTATTAATCCTGTGGCCGTCAAATTGGAGTTACCGTCAAATATGCGAATTCACCCAGTCTTTCATGTTTCACTTCTAAAGCCAGTACAATCAGGGACAACGCTACCTAAACCACCTAACCCCATCCTAATAGACGGGGAACCAGAATTTGAAGTAAAGAATATTTTGGACTCAAAAATAGTCAAATCAAGACTTTATCTGGTTGACTGGAAAGGTTATGGTCCACAAGAAAGGTCATGGGAACCAAGTGACCATATTCATGCACCTCGATTGGTGAAAAGGTTCCACCAGAATTTCCCAGACAAACCGGGACCAGTGAGGAGAGAACAGCCTTAGGAGGGACCTTGGGGAAGGAGGGGAGTGCTGTCACGATGCCTGCCCCCAGACATCCGGAACAGGTCCATCTGTCCAGGGGAACAGGCACCCAAGAAGACACAGGAATTCCCAAAACCCCGCGTAGGGGCTATATGGGTTCAGGCCTGGCGCCGTAGGCACCAGGCTCATATTGCCAACTTTAAACTATGCAGGTCATCTTGCAAAGAACTCATGTACAGGCCATGAAGGGACTACTTTCCTTTAGGATCTATTTTGCTTCTTGGGTGTGGTACTGGAACTTCTTATCTAGGAACTACTTTTTTGATGCTATTTCAACCTCGCCCGAAGAGCAGCACACGCTTCGCGTTATTCTGCATCTTAGCAGCGTAACGCTCACCGTGTCTGCAGTCCAGCATCCAGTCTACAGCCACACCTGTCTTGTGTCCGGAGCCGATCCTAGAGAAAAGGAAAGAAGAAGAGAAGGTTAGAACAAGGAGATTTCCATTTGGTCATCATCTTTTCCTGGAGCAGCCGCACCTGTGGATAAAGGAAAAAGACATTAAAATAAACTGCGTCGCATTGCCAGCTGCAGCGCCGCGCCATACTCACCTGTCTTCGGAGCATCTCCACGACCCCGGCGCAGCACCCGTTGAATCGCCGCCCGAAACATCAGCATCTGAAAAGACAAGAACAAACAAAAGGTGAGCGGGGTTCCGCCAAAGACATTCTTTTGCTTACCGCAAGATACTTACTTGGAATTTTACTGCTCGAGGCCGCGCTGGTCACCATCCCACGTTAGACATTTTCGGCAAGGCGCCGCCCCTGCAAAGAAGATAGAGAACTATTGGTTAATTACATTTGGAACAATATTACTTGCTAGACAGTGCTTGGTACAAACTGACTCTTAGCTATGCGCTACCTTCATCCATCGAGGCAAACTCACTCCTTGGATCACGCTACAAGGGAAAAGGTAAAAAAGGAGCAAGAGTGAATTAACAGTCATTTGAACTCTAGAAGAACTATACATTCGGTTTACCCACTACTTACCTCTGAGTCATTGTTGTCTGGAACTCTGCCAAATACCTTCGGATCAGTGAAGTAACTGAACTTCTACGCGCCCCTGCATTCCACGCAGGATGGCGAGTTCATCCTTCCAAACAATAAGGTGAGACTTTATGAAGGGGAATACTGGAAGTTTTCAGGGAAATAGGGTTAGTGTAACCTCTCTACCACGGGTGGCTAATGCCCTTTACTGCTTTTAGGAAAATATTCTTGCGGGCCAGGCAGATGAAACTGAGTGGGCAAGTGCAGTCGATCATCACTTCGCTACGAGTCACACTGGTGGAGACCGCAGCAGTCTAGTTTCGTTCGACGCCCCTGTGGAATCCAGGTGAGCGTAACAAGTGTCAGAGTACACTGAGAGAAGAGAGAAAAGAGAGTGACGAGAAGGGAAAAGACAGAGATGGAGGAGGGTAAGGAGAAACTGAAGACAGAGGAACAAAGAGGACCTCTGTTTTCGAAGGATTATTGTAGAGAAAATGGAAGAGCTCCAAGATTGGATCACTTAAACACAGTATGAAGAGCATCAGAAAATTCAGCGAAGGAAAAAAGATCTAGCAGTCGCCGGCCTAGAAGTGACAGGATAGATCAAAGGAAGAAATAAGATAAGAAAGGGGAACAGTGTAAAGAGAAAACAGGAGGGGGCCACGAACAGAACCTTGTGGGACACCAAAGTAGGGGACGAGGAGAGGAGAGGGTTTCAACCCAAGACAGGGTATGTGTAACCTGTGTGGTAAGACTTACACCAGGTAAGCACTGAGCCAGAAATACCAAGAGAAGAATGTGGCAAGGAGGGTAGGGTGGTTGATAGTGGAAGGCGGCCGATAGATTGAGAAGGATCAGAATAGAAGAAGCTTATTGTGACGGACGGATATGAGTGAGTTTGAAACCTTCAGAAGGGCAGTTTTGGTAGGGTGGGCGGAGAAGGTTATGTAAGTGAAGAAACGAGAAATCCTGAGAGTATAGTACACGTTCCAGGAGCTTAGGGAGGAGGCAAGAGAAATAGGTTGGAAATTTGAAGGTAGAGCAGAATCAAGAGATTTTTTCTTTTTTTAGTATGGGGGAAAATACATAATGATGCACATTTGTGACTTTAATCTTTTCACTTTTGATACTTCAGTGCTTTGCTATTGAAATTAGGACATATATGTTCGTCCGGAGGGCACTTAGTGTTAAGTTTGTGACATGAACATCTTTGTTTTCATTTGCTATTTTATCTGTTTGATGCATCAGCGAGCTTCAGTCTGTACCTCAAGGCAGACCTTTTTCTGGTATTCTCTAAATACATAGATTTGAACATTTTACTGAAAGAGGTTACAGAGTTCAGCTTTAACAATTCCATTCAATTGCCTCCATTTCTTTTTTCACTAACGCATCCTTCTCAGGATGAAGAGAGGACCTTTTAGTTGTAACATCTTCTTAACTGATAAATAAAAGATGGACAGACTGTATGGTCATTCATCTACGCGAGTGGTTCTGCCCTAGCAGACCATTTTCAGATAGTTAGCTACATCTGGTTTGTTATAGGCTGGCACATAGCACTCTACCTGAAGACATTCTGCCACAGCCCACCAGAGCTTGAGATGTTTATATATTTATTTAGAGGGGAGTTACAATGAAGTAAACATTAAGTAGCTCCTTTGACATCTTTGTTTATCTTTGTATATCTGCAGTTTGATCCTTGTATTCCATTCTTGGAGGAAATTCCTGGTTTGGAAGATCAATGCTTGATGTTTTCTATGCATGTATGTAAGGCCCCGCCATCCATTGTTGAGGCTATTCCTGGGGAAACTTTTTTTAATTTTTTTTAAAATTGTTTTTATATTCAAAATTAGAACTTTTACACATCAAAAGAAATACTTACATGATTCATTAGAGAACAAACTAAATGTAACAATTCATTACAGCATCTAAAGATGCTTTTTTAATACTTTATAGAAAATCCAAATTCGTCCAACATTCTAATGACCTCTGTGGTTATGAAAACGTAATTACCCGCAATTAACCTGTCCAATACTACTTGTGCCAGATGTTCATTATTTGTGAAAAGAATCTACTCAAGAATCTCGTTCTAATGTCTCTTAACAGTAGACATTCCACCATCAAATGATATAGGGTCCCTTTGGTCATTTTACAGTAGCAACACATATTTGTCTCTACTCCCCTCCTTCTTTTGGCCAAAATTTCTCTTCCGTGGGCAAAAGGTTCAGATGGAAGCTCTGGTTCTGTGTTCCTGGGCATGGGAACTGCTTCAAATAGGTTGGCAGCATTCCCACTGGCTTTTTAGTTCTGGCATAAGTAGGTTTTGTAATTTTTTACTAAGTGGATCGTTTTAATCTAATCCATCTCCTTTAGTCTTTTTTTTTACTGCATTTGGATTTTCAAATATCTCCTTCTGATCTTTACTGCATTCCACCAAAATGGCGTTTGCTCTATTAACCATTGCCATAAGAAAGGATAATTTGACTCCATTCTTCAGCCAAGTTTACAGAAAGTGTATGTACAGTGGGATAGAGAATTTTTGTTACAAAAGTCAACAACTTCCATTGGATCCAGTATTCCAATGACAACAAGCCAAACTATATCGAATTAACGGCATTGGGGTCCCACTTGGTAAATTAAGTACCTTTTTCCATATGAAGCCCTCTATTTTTACCCATGGTATGGTTAGACTTGTTGGGTTCTCTTCCGCTCCATATAGTATTTTGTGAACTACTTTCCCCACATAGTATATGATCAGAGGTGTTATTGCGAACTTGCAGTATTTAGAGAGGATTTTCTTAATTTGGTAAATCTGACCACATTTGTGCAGCAATCAATTCACACTATCCTCACACCATGTTTTATCAATAACCTGAACACCTAGGTAGATTACTTCTCTTTCAGGTGGTATCTTGATGTTATCTACTTGCCAGGTGTATTTTGCCTGTAATGCTTTAGGATGGGATAACTGTATCACTTGGCACTTTTTCTGATTAATTACAAGACCATTCCTTTTAGCGTATTCTGCAGTTTTTATAAGCACACACTGCAACCCTACCGGGGTAAGGTCCAGGAGGCCAGGTCGTCTGCATAAGCCAACCAATTTATAGATTCTCTTCCTGATTTGGGTGGAACCAAACCCACTCCCTCTAGTGCCCTTTTGAAATCCACCATGAAAAGATTAAATAAGCATGGTGCAAATATACAGCCCTGACATAGGCCTTTATGGGTCCTGATTTGCGATCTTAATGCACCTTCTAGGTCTGATCTTATTCAAATCCAGGTCTCTTGATGGATATGTTCTAATATTGATAATAGAGAAAACGGGATACCCCATGCCTTGGGTTTCTTCCATAAGTGTTCCCTATCGACAAGATCAAAAGCTTTAGATAAGTCTGTTAGAGCAACACAGATTCTTGTCTGGCTACCTCTTTGATCATTAACGATTTGATATTTTAGAACCGATAGGATCAGTACATTTAGGGTGCTTCCCGTTCCTTTAAGAAATCCTGTTTGCGCTTTTAGTAGGATGCATTTCTCCTTTACCCAGTCATTGAGCCTTTCAAGTACTAAGGCCTCAAACATTTTGCTATCAGGATCTTACAAAGCAATTCGGCGATATTTTAAGGGATCAGAATGATCCCCCTTCTTGTGAATAGGTACAATTACCATGTTTGTGGGATCTTTCTTTTCCTCAAGATATCATTAAATAGAAGATTCAACAGACCTGCCCATAATTCTGCATTGTTCTTAAAGACGGCATTAGAAAGACTATTGGGGCCACATGCTGCGGACATAGATTGCTAATGTCGCGCCTCGAAACACTTGTGTATAGGCGCGTTATAAATGCCATATCATATAATATCAAGCTTTTGTGATTAATCTCTGAATGTCAGGGGGATCAAAATTCAAGGTCCAGAGAATATTAGTATCAGCCACTTGGGAGGACCCTTCATGTACTTCTCCATTAATTACGTTCCAATGTGCAATCCAAGTGCCCTTAGATACACTAGTTGATTGCGTTAGGCATTGCAAATGATCGATGTTGTTCAGCAAGGACCAAAACTGCTTAGTATCTTTTTTGAGAAGTACTTTTTTTTTCCCAAATATATTTTTATTGGTTTTGTACATACATTGCATCGAGTGGCTGCGAGTACATAAAGAGCGCTGCAGGCAGCGCGGTTGAGCTTAGAGGTGCAAGTAGTAAAACAACAAGGACCACGTCCTTCAAAACAAACAACAATAATAACAGGTCAGAGGGCAGTTCAAGGGGAGAAGCAAGCGATTAGTCTAGCCCTGGTGGGCAGTGATGGGTTACAGGCGGGCGAAAAGGGGATCCTTATATATTCTTTAGGCATTGAGTCATGCGCGGGCAGCGGCGAGCGTCAGCTTATCCTGGCCTTGATGCCTCATTCCTGGGTTTATTAGCCGGCGGGACCCTAGGCCAATCTGTATTCCAGCTCTGCGTTGTCCCCTTTATGTTTATTCAGTTTTGTCCATCCATCGCAGGGAGGGGGGTTGTCGTGCTAAACCTGGGAATTTCTGGGTGAAATCCATAAAGGGAGCCCATGTTTGGGAGAATTTGTCTCTATTTCCGAACCGGAGGGCAGTTATTTTTTCTGCTGCGATTATGTCCCAGCATTTCGTCCACCACATTTGTACTGCCGGGCCCTCTGGGTTTTTCCACAGCCTAGCTATGGAGATTTTTGCGGCCGTCAGCAGGTGGGAGCATAGCTCTGCTCTGTGCCCGGAGAGGGGGAATTGGCCCTCCCCGCATGATCCCAATAGAGCGATGCCCGGGTCCCATGGGATAGTGAGTCCTGTGATTTTATTGATGTGATCCAGCACTGATTTCCAGAATTGAGTAGCCTTGGGACATGACCAGAACAGATGAAAGAGGGTGCCTTTGTCTGGGCATCCTCTCCAGCAAGCCGGGGGAATCGTGGGGTTGCATTTATTGAGTGTCTCTGGGGTCCGATACCACCTGAAGCATACCTTAAATGCCCCTTCCTTGTTGGAAACGCACTTCGAGCTTCTGTTTGCTCTTGCCCAGATGTGGTTCCACTCCTCCAAATCGATAGACCTCCCAATGTCATTTTCCCACTTTAGCATATATGGCTCCTTGCGGGATGGGTCCGTTCTGTCCAAGAGCTTGTAGAGGATGGAGATTCTTCCCTTTGGCGGGGACCCTGTGAGGGTGAGTTCCAGGGCCGTGAGGGCTCTGCTTCCGTGGCGCTTAATCTCCCTGCCCGAGAGCCAGTGGCGCAGCTGGGTGTATCTGAATCTCTCGCTCTCCGGCACGTCGAATTTCGCCTTGCAGGCCTCGAAGTCCAGGGGGTTTCCATCTTCATAGAAGTCTTGTATTCTCTCCAGTCCTCCATTTTTCCATCTCCTGAAATTCCTGGGATTACAGCCCGGGGTGAATTCTGGGTTTCCCCAAACCGGGGTGAGTGGGCCCGTCGTGCCGCGGAGGTTCCACAGTCGCGCCGCTTTCTTCCAACTCCTTACTGTATTTTCAGTTGCCGCCAGGGGTCCCCTGCCTTCATTAGCGCTGAGTTCCTTCAGGTGTGGCAGCGAGGTTATCGGGCTTGGACTCCAGGCCTCCTCCAGCTCCAGCCAGCGGGGTTTAGTGGTGGCGGGGAGCCAAGCGAACGCCGGCGAGAGCTGTGCGGCCAGAACATATCTTGCAGCATCGGGCGCTCCCAGACCTCCCGTCTCCCGACTCCGGAGCATGACCCTTCGCGGGATGCGCGGCTGTTTCCCCTCCCAGATATAACTCATGATGTTCTTTTGTAGCTTCTGGATCTCCTGCTTCGGAATTGTGGTGGGTATGGCAGCGCATTGGTAAAGGAGTCTAGGGATGAGGTTCATCTTCAAGGCCGTGATTCTTCCGAACCAGGAAATCTCCTGCTTTTGCCAGCGTATGAGATCGACTTTGAATTCTTTCAGAAGTGCCGGGAAATTGGCTCTATACAATCTGCTGAAAGCACCGGGAAGCTGGACCCCCAGATACGGGAGGTTCTTTTTGGCCCAAGGGATCTGGTATTCTTTCTCCAGGTTTGATAATAGCTCGCTAGGTAGGCTGATGCTTAGTGCTGTAGACTTGGTGAGGTTAACCTTAAAACCTGAGGCTTCCCCGAATTCTAGCAGTTCCTTCCATAGGGCCTTCATGGATTCCTCTGGCTTGGTTAAAGTGAGAAGGACATCATCAGCGTACAGGGCGGCTTTATATGTTTGGGACTTGATTACCAGACCTTGGATCCCTGCATTGTGGCGAACCCTGATCGCGAATGGCTCCATGGAGAGGGCGAATACCAGGGGGGATAGGGGGCAACCCTGTCTAGTGCCTCTTGAGATTTTGATCGTTTCGGACCTGACTCCATTCATCTTAAGGCTGGTGGAGGGATGTTGGTAGTTAGCTAATGTCCATTTTATGAAGTTTGGGCCGAAGCCGAAATGTGAGAGTGAGTTTCGGATGTAGCCCCAGTCAAGCATATCAAAGGCTTTGTGTGCGTCCAATGATAATACCATCAATGCCTGCCCCCTCCTGTTGGCAGAGTCGATGACGTTGATGGTTCTCCTTATGTTATCATGGGTGCAGCGACCGGGTATGAATCCCGTCTGGTCCGGGTGGATCATTGAAGGAAGCAAGGGGGCCAACCTGTTCGCGAGGGTTTTGGTGAAAATTTTTGCGTCATAGTTCAAAAGGGAGATAGGTCTGTAGGAGGCGCACTGGCTCCGGTCCTTTCCAGGCTTCGGCAGTAGGACGGTTATCGACTCTTCCATGGAGGGGGTGGTCGTGCCTGAGGATAGGAATGAGTTGAATAGGGTAGCCAGGTGGGGAGATAGGATATATGAAAATTTTTTGTAGAATTGGGCTGTGAGCCCATCCGGGCCAGGGGTAGAATTTTTCAGTTTAGTTATGGTTTCACTGACTTCTTCTGCCGAGAAGAGGGCCTCCAGGGCCTCAAGTTGCGGGCATGGAACGGCGATTTGCGCTTCTGCCAGATATTTAGCTTGTGCTGTTTCGGCCGTGGGAACACCCGACATGATCGTTCTGTGATGAGAAGCCATAATTTCAATTTTCTCTTTGATAGAGTAGCGGAGGGTCCCTTGCGCATCAGCGAGGCTGTGGATGAGGTTTCTTGTTTGTAGCTTTTTTAGTTTGTGGACCAGGAGCCGGTTTGCTTTGTTGCTGTGCACATAATAAAACTGTTTAGTGTACGTTAGGGCCCTGGCCGCTTTGTCAGCCAGATGCATTTCTAGGGAGCGCTTCGCCCTCTGGAGCATGCGGCTCGCTTTCCTGTTCGGGCCACGTTTAAGGATGCTTTCCGCTTCTGCCACCTCCATTTCCAGTGCGTCTTGTTGAAGCTTGCCACGTCGTCTGAGTCGGGCTGTGCAGTCGTTCGCCGTGCCCCTGATGACAGGTTTCATAGCGTCCCAGATCGTGGCCAATGAGGAATCTTTGGTGGTGTTTTCCCTGAAATAATTTTGGAGGGCTTCCGCAATTTCTTTTCTGATTGTGATGTCCGATAGAATGTGATCTTGCAGTTTCCATTGCCTCTGGGGTGGCTCCGGGAGGCATGATACCCTCAAGTTCAATATGACTGGAGCATGGTCCGAGAGGGCTCTAAGCCCGATTTGGATGGATTCGACGCAGGGTATAAGGATGCTTGAGATCAGGAGCAGATCGATCCGTGAGTGACCCAGGTGCACGTGGGAGAAGAAAGTGTAGTCCCTTTTCCCCATGTTGGCCAATCTCCACACATCTATAGTGTCGGTTTCCCTTAAGAATTCTGCCATGGCAAGGGCCTTGCTGAAATCCTCTTTCGATGGAGGGAGCGATTTGTCCAGGTATGGGTCGGGGGTTAAGTTGAAATCGCCCCCTATAAATACGCGACCTTCAGCGAAGGCAGCAAGTGTTGGTAGAAGATTCCGGAGGAATGTGCTTTGCCCGGTGTTTGGGCAATATATAGCGACGATGGTGATGGGTAGTTCTACCAAGAGGCCTTTTAGCAGGAGATAACGACCCTCGGGGTCACGCTTGGTGGTTATATTGGTTAGGGGCAAGTCCCGGCTTAGTAGAATGGCAACCCCTCTCTTCTTAAGATCCGCAGAGGCGAAGAATCTTTTGGTGTAGCGTTGAAAGGTTATGCGGCGTTCGTCGCCTTTGAGAAGATGCGTCTCCTGCAAGCAAATAATGTCGGGTGCCAGTTGGGCGAGTCTATGCTCCACGGACTTCCTTTTTCGGGGGGAATTCAGACCCTGAACGTTCCAGGTCAGGAACGAGATTTCCTTATCCGATTGAGACATTATTGGATGGGTTCGAAAACGACTTTACCCTGCGTCTTTTGTATTGCGGCGCTGGGAACCCCACAGGTTCGGCAGGCCCTCTCGCCACTGCCCTGGAGCTACCGAGCAGGGAGGAGAGCGCCCCGTCAGGTTGTATTTTGACTTTTGTTTCCCCCTTGCCCCCCGCCCGAGCCCCCGCTCCAGCTCCCCATTTCCCCCCGACCAAGGAGAACCAGTAACATAAACTAGAACAGAACCAACAACAACAAACAAATAAAGGTATCCAGACCAGCCTTCTACCAACAGGGCTGTCGGCTGGGCCACAGTCGCCATCTGTGTCGGAGACCAAGGGGTCTCATTCTGTAGTGGTGAAGATCTCTCAGCTCAAGAGAGCGCGATAATTGTGAGGCTCCGGGTTTAAAGTCTGGGCTCCCAGGGGGCGGTCAGGCGGCTGCTGTAGAGCTCTGATGAGGATAAGCTTGGAACTGGGCCGTTCAAGCTCTCAGTGGGTATTGGTGTTTTTCCCCCTTGCCAGAGGGCCGCGCATCCTGCGCCGACCAGCCACCTGGGACCAGGAGCGAAGAGTCCCCCCCACAGCCCCTTCGGGAGAGCGGGCCGGGCCCCTTGGGGCCTCCTCCTCCGTGTCCGGGTTCATAAATGCTGCCGCTTCCCGTGGAGATGGGATTTGCTGAGGCTTTCCATCCCAAGTGAAGGAGAGGCCCGAAGGGAAGCTCCAGCGATATGGGATCTTGCGTTCCCGTAGCCAATCCGTCATGGGTTTAAGAGCTCTTCGCTTGGCTAGGGTGGGTGCAGCTAAATCTTGAAACAGGGCTATCTCCGAGTCGCGGAAGTGGATCTGACCCATGGCCCTGGCCTCCTGCATAATCTCCTCCTTGAGCTTGTAGAAATGGACCCTGACCAGGACATCAGCCGCCCCGTTGGGCCTCTGCCTGGGTCTAGCCCTATGTACTCTGTCCAGCTCCAGGGGGGAGCCATCAGGGAGGGTGATGATGTGGCGGAGGAGATCAGAAACATAGGATGGGAGATCCTTCTCCGAGACTGCAGCTGGGACTCCCCGGATCCTGATGTTGTTCCGCCTCGAGCGGTTTTCGGCATCCTCTTGTCTAGCCTCCAGAGCCTCACACCTGCACTCCAGGGCCCTAATCCTGTCCGCCCCCTCTCCGATCTCAAAGTTCTGCTCACATAGTGTAGTCTCAATCTCCTCGGTTCTTGCCTCCACCTCCCCCACTCTCTTGTCCAACTGGGCAATTTGGGTCTTGACTTCTTCAGTGCCCTTCTGGAATTCCCTGGTGAGGGCTGATAGGAGGTCATGGAGGTCTGCTTTCGTGACCGCCTGTGATGCTTGGTCATCAGGGGGGCCATTCCCCGCCCCAGCTTCAATACGCTCACCCCTCTTGCTTTTTTCCCCCCCAGTAGGCATGGTTAATAGTGTGGAAATGTCAGTCTGCTTGGCGGCTTTGCCCGATTTGGACATGGCGACTAGGACAGAGGCGAGGGGCAACCAGCCGGGCCCGCAGGGCAGCAGAGCGTCCAGGTGGGGCGAGATGCGGCAGGTGCCGCCTTACCTTGTGGCAGTGACTTGGGAAGGCTGTCTCCCCCCTCCAGGAGTGAGCCAGGAGCGTGTGGCGAAAGAGAGTCCAGGAGCCCAGAGGTGCGGGGCAGGAGCTGATGGGTGCCCTGGCGTGAGCACAACCCGCAGGGTTAGGAGCGTGGGGAGACCTTCGAGCAGGCCGAGTCTCCTGTCTGTGGCTTCAATGCAACAAGGGGGGGAGGCGTTCCAAAGTTATTGGGGGGCCCGACGGCCACCACCTGGGCCGCGGCGGGCAACGAAGGAGGGAGAGCTTTGGGTGCGTTGCTGATGCGGCGTGAGGGGGGGGGTCGTCAAGTGAGAATATCCCCTGGGAGCTCTGTTGAAGGATGCGGCCTCTGTGGGCCCTGAGGCGAGCCGGCCCGTCCACACCTGTATGTTGGCTGTTGAGGGGGAAGGACAGACCTCGGCAGGGGCAGGGGGGTGCAGCTAGAGGAGACTCGGCGGGGAGTGTCCACGTCGCAGCCCCTGGGCGGCTGTTACATTAGGGCCTCTGTCCGGGTCCAAAGCTGGCGGCTTTACGGAACGTCCCGCGGGGTCGCTGGCTTGGGGACTGGGTCCAGGATGCCGCCCCCGCCGAAGACAGGAGGCAGAGTCTGGGCTTGTCCGGAGGGCGGGAGGGGGGAAGCGGGGAGGTCCACGGTCACCTCCCGGGCGCGCCGGCCCCAGCGGAGCAGTTGGAGCAGTAGCCGGAGTGCGGGGCTGAGATGAGAAGGAGGACCGCCGATTCCACCAGACCCCGGAGCAGGGGAGGTGGGGGAGGGGCCAAATCCCACGTCGAGTGCAGAAGGGTCCCGGAAGGATGCCGGCGAGCCTCAGGGGCGACGCCGGAGCTAAGTTGCTGTCTCCCGCGGGCCGAGTTCCGTACCTGGAATGCTCCGCCTCCCACCCCCAGGCCCCGAGATCAGAGCCGGGCCTGGGAGGAGGCCGCCATCTTGTCTCCCGCGTCCTCTCGGTGCTTCGCGGCCGGTGGATCTATGCGATCCGCATTAGTAGGGCTTCGTTATGCAGCCCAGGCATGCCGCAGCGACTCAGCTCTCGGTCGCAGTCGGGCAGATCGAGAAAATCTGATGTTTACACGGGCATTTTTGATGGCGACGTGGCACCAGCCGGGAGCTCTCACAGAGCACGTCCGACTGCCATGGCTCCAAGCCACGCCCCCTTGAGAAGTACTTTTAACATCACCTTCCCAGATTTTTTAATCGGCAGATATGTATGTTCCTTAGCCAACGTTTGTCGGCTGATTGAACAGCCTTTTTTTGTAATTGGTAATGTTTTTCCCCATGCCCGTTCATTTTAAACTGCCTCAGATAATTCATTCTTGTCTTATTTAGCTAGACTTCTTTGTCAAAGGCATGTTTATGCCAAGTTGTTGGATTACGTATTCTATTTGGTATTTCATGTGACAAAAGGAAGTCGCTAACATTTTCCTCTGAGCAGTCATTAATCAAAGCCCCCTCTGTTGCTGCTTGTACATAGTTTTACAATTTCAGATTCAATGTGATACCCCCTTGCATCTGTATTTCTGAATCCGGTTTCCAACTGGATTAACCATCAGATCTACTGGTTCAAGAGTTGCAAAGCAATTTACCTTCATTGCTAAGATAGTAATGAGCAGGTCATGATCACTTTGAGCGGTCTTTTCACTAAAAATTGTTCACACAGATCTAATAAAGGTCTTGACAAAATGACGTAATCAACTGTGGAGTGAGATTTTCCCCGTTTCCATGTGGATGCAACTTTTTTTGTTAACAGCCTTTGTTTCATTCGCAATATGCAGATCCCAAGCATCACACAATCTCCCATTTTTGTCCATTTGCTATATCAATCTTTTTCGAACGAGTGTTATAAATTACACAATCTGTATTGAGGTCCCCTGCAAGCATAATCAGCGAGTCACCCTCCATTTGCCACTCACCAATCATTTGAAAGATATGATATATGTAACTGTCTGTTTCCAAATGGTTATTCCAGTACAGGTTTATCACCAGTAGCTTCCTTTTTTTACCCTCAAAGATAATCTTAATTTCGACGGTGAGAATCCCCTCTATATCATTAGAGACTGTGTGATGATGTTATTTTGGAATTCCTTGAAGCCACTAACAATCCACCCATTGGCCTACCTTTATCGGGTTTCTTAGCTACTTGATGTATTATACTGAAACCATCACGGCATAATGTGGTAGTTAGCCAAGTTTCCTGCAATATTATAATATCGTATTCTGTGAAAATATGATTGGTGCCCTCAAACCCCAAGAACCTATAAAAGCCACTTGTGTTCCAATTTAGACATTTCAGATTCCCTTGTGTCAGAGATTCGCTTGGAGCCCCTTTGTTCCCATTCATTCATGTTTTAACAGTTGAATGACTGTTTGTACTAGTCCATGTTGTTCAGTTAGGGGATTAGCTGTCAATTGGGTCCCGCTTGCACCTCTGACCTCTATCATATTCCCTACATCTCTAACGTCCATCATCGTCATTACATCAACTTTCTTCTTCCCATTATCACCCTGCCTCATACCATCATTCAAGTCACACAAAATATTTCTCACTCCGTGACGTTCTTCATAGACCACACAACCGAACTTCATTATTTCCTCTCTTTCTTCTAATACCATACGTTTGACAAAGGGCGACCTCCAGCCCACTTCTGCAAGGTCACACCTGTCCTCAAAGGGGAAACTAACATACAGTATATCTTGTGAGGAAATGTTTGACAGACTACTGGCCTACCTCAGTAGTGTCAGGATAGTAGATCTATTAAGCACAATATTGAGATGAATGTAAGGACACATCTCCAGATACATAATGTTCTGATATCGTATCTGTCACGACTCGCTCCCTTCGCTCCCGTTCCCACCATTTGGGGGCATGATTTGGGGTTTATTCCCTACTGGACTTTTCCTCCGAACTTTATGCTACAGTGCTGTGATGATTTGGGAGCGCTAATTCCCTATTTTCCCAGCTACTTCCCTTCCGGATCCATTCCAGGTTTTTGGCAGCCAGCATGCTTCTTTAACCAAATGACTATGCTTCCCAGAATGCCTGGCCCACTGCTCCACCTCCACCCTTGCAACACAAGGTTGGGTGGAGGATAGGTAACAGCTGTGGCGGCAGGTGCAGCAATCAGCACACCCGAGGCGTGTGCTCGTTAAGCAGCTTTAAAAGCCTCAGTCTTACTTCAGTCCGGCGCTGGTCATCGATTGCAGTGTTCCTGTTTTTGACTAGTCCCTGGTTCCTGGTTCCTTGCCTTTGTACCTACTTCCTAGTTCCTGTTTTCTTGTTTCCTCCGCCCTGAATTTCGGATTCATGCGCTAATTGATTTCTGCTCCCTTGATTTCCCTTTTTGTCTTCCTCTGTTTGCAGGCAGCAATTCTCAGTGCTTTCCCTTTTTAGATGCAGCCCAGTTTGTCTGTGTTCTATATTTCTTTCACTCTGTCCTTTGCTGCTGTAAACCCGTATGCCTTAGCCTTCCTCTTAGATTAGCTTCCTGTCTTTTCCTTGGAGAGGTAGGGAGAAGTTTGCATTGGTTAGTTCGTTTTTTCCCTGCTCCTGATCCTTACTTTCCATTGGGATCCATTCCATGTTTTCCTTTACACTTCTGCATTTATTTCCCATTTGATTATTAGGTGTGGTGTGCTGTTGTAGCTAGCTCCTGTGTGAATGCTTATGTTTTCCTCTCTAATTTGTAATCACTATTCCCACTTAGGTATTTAGTTTTCTGCAGCGGATCACGCTCTGCTGTCTTCCAGTCTCCGCCCTTGCCCTGCGTACACGCTACATTGCAGCTGATCACGCTCTGCTGCTTTCCTGCCTCAGCCCTTGTCCTCTGGGGCCCCCTGCTCTGCAGTCTACCTCTCTCTGGCAACCTACAGCCCTTGTCCTCTGGACCTTCCTACTTCTCCCATTGCTGTTATAGCCTTTCTGGGTCCCAGTTTCATCAACAGGATTCGTGGGCTAGCTGACATTCAAGAGGTTTATCTCGTCCTTGTGAGTACTGTTCTTTAGTTCCCTTAATTAATACCATCAAGAGTGTTAGTTCACAGATCCTGTCATTGCTTGCCCTCCACGTGGGTTTAGCGCTGTCAGTACCTGTAACAGCAATTGGGGGTAAGGCGCTTGCCGACTTTCCTCGCGGTCAGGTGCTTACCCCACATCCCTTTTCATATATTGGTTTTGTTGTCACACTCTATTTGCACTCCTGGGTTCTAGCATACATGAGTCATTGTTCCTGGGTGCACGTAGTTTAATTCGAAGCTCTTCACTGTGTTATTTAGTGCACATTTCCCTTGCCATATTCGCTGCCTTTGTACTCGCCTGACTAATCCAGACAGAATGACCAGCCCAAAATTCCCATTGAATATGGCAAGTTTAAGAAAGAAAGGCAGCAAGGCCTCTAACAAGTTTGTACAGAAAGCTTCCCCTACATTTACCTGTGACAATCAAATCACTAGTCCTGACTCCAATGTACTCCTTGTCACGAATGGGCATTTATGTGCAAAGTATTTTTCCCATAGGATGGCACATCCTACATGGCCTGATCCTAGTTCTATCTTTGGTTTTGATCCCGATTCTATGTCAGCACAAGCCTTAGCCGCAGAAAACAACACACTGTTAGACTTATTATACGAGAGTACCTCTGTTGTTGAACCCCATGATTCCAGTTGTGCTTCACCTCAGATAGAACAGTTTCATGATACCAACATAAAGAATGGAGGGGTTTCTTGCATAACTTCTGTTTTCTACCCTCAGTCTAACGCATACTCCGTTGCACAGGTACATACTGTAGTCCCTAATGCCAAGAGGTCTAATGTCAATAGTTTGTTTAAGGGAAACACAGACCAAGTTGGAAAAATAAACTATAAATCACAGAACCTGCAAGCAGTAGAGGACAATGTACAATCGATGCACATCCAGATTGCTAGTGCAGGATCCAGCCCTGATGCCACTATGCTTCCCCCTGTGCCTACTGATAGTGATGTACAGTTAATGCAGGGCATGCTAAGAGCTAAACTTGAGGAGTTAAGACAAGAACTCATTTCTGCACAAGAGGAAAATAAAACCTTACACTCTTTACTGAAAACACCTCAGACTTTATCTGTTGATGTGGAGGAAGTGAACACTGTTCAGCCCCTGAGTGCAGAGACTTTGGTAAACCATGATATTTGTCGATATGTTAGATCTATTGGGAGTGAAGGTCTTTCGTCTAGCACAGCGCTTAATCTAGGCACAGGTTCTAACAATTGTTCTGCTGTTTATCAGGGATTGCAGTTAGCTGAAGAGTTACAAGCCACTCCTTTACCAAAAATACCCTGTGTAGCAGTTTGCCATAATTCTGAGCTAGCACACATACAAGCTTCTGATTTCCAAACACAATCCACAATGGTGGCATACACAGATTCAGTCACTACCGTAGGCTTAGGCCCTGCTCTTGATACAGCTGCTGAGACTGAAGTAGATGTTAGAGCTGATGTGGAAAACAATGTTACCTCTGGGTTCACTCTTCCTTCTGCCACTTCTGATCAATACGAACAGTCAGAGACAGTACAGATTTCATGTTCTGATGGACTCATTCCACAGTATACCGAACCAAAGAACCGTCAGGCGGTTCCTGAACTGTTGATTGATAATCTGCCTCTTTCAGAAGCTAAAACAGAGGAATGGACAATAGACGAAATCCTGATTAACAGAGACTTTACTATGGTGATTCCACTGATTGACTTTGACTTCTACAAAGAAAAAGACTCTGTGTCACCCACTAAAGAAAGGGACTGCAAGGGTACAGCTCAGTCTTTGGTTACTGGTGCCAAGGAGTCTACTGCCCTAAAGGTGCCCTTCATTCCTGAGCCACCGATGGGTCTGTCAACTTCTGAGACTTCTGTCGGTCCTCCTACAACCATTGACTCTTCTATGATTCAATCCACAGCCCTGCAGTCATCTTTGGCACACCTGTCTTCAACCAATGAACCGCTGCCATGTCTGCCATTTACTCAAGAGCCAGTCCCAAAGACCTGGACATGCTTGTATCCAGCAACCGAGATTGCTCCAGCTTGCATGCCTTCAGCCTCAAGGTTTCCCCTGACCTGCCTGTCTTCAGCTACAGTGACTCATCCTGCAGATCATCCTTCAGCTTTAGAGCCTCCGGTAGTCCATCAAAAGAGCATGTCTTCAGTCCCGGAGTATACTGAGTATTTGCCTTCAGTTCATGAGACGCCTGTATCCTGCATAGCCTCGCTGCCAATATCAGAGGTATACCTGTCTACACCATCAGATTCTGCTGTATTTTCTTCTGCTCCAGCGATTCCTCCTGAATCCCAACCATTTACAGTCGATGAACGTCTAGCCTGCCTTTCTTTTGCTTCAGGAGGAGCACCAGAATGCCTGCCTTTTCCAAAAGACGATTCTCCCAACTGCTTCACTTTAGCATCAGAGCCTCCTAAGGATGCAGCATCAGAGTTTGAGACTTTTGCCAGCTCCCGCTTCAGAGTCATCAAGCTGGACCAAGTGGTGAGTCAGAACCACTCACTTGGGTGTGCACAAGGGGTGGTGCAGACCGGCGTATTACCTACAGGACTTGTGCAATAGAATTCCGCCAAGAAGCACCAGTCGGGTGCTAGTAACCAAAGGAAGGGAATGACTGCTGCAGTTCAAGATGTGTCTGTTATTGCTCCTTCTGCGAGTCTGCCTGAAATACCAAGTACTGCGTCTATCACTCCTATCAGGATGCCAAACATCCCTGCTGTGGTATCCCACGTGAAACAAAGTGGCTACACGACTGTCACCAGGAGTACTAGCCTTGTACAACCCATTGGACTTTCAGGTCTCCAAGGCGTAGAACATGTGCAGTCAAACCTAAGTCACTTTCAACCAAAAGCCTTTTCCCAGATGGATGACAGAAGGAAATCTGAACCTCTACCTCAGCCACCACCTTCTCTAATGGCTGAGCATAAACCTTTCCTGAAGCCAGCATTTTCCTCACCTCCCGCATGTCCACTCTCGGCAGAAAGGCTAACAGAGCTTCTACCATTGCCTAAGGCATGTTGCACCAGCCTGCCTCCCTCCTCAAAGACTTATAAGGGTCCACTCCCAGTGACTGAGCTTCCTGGACCTTCCAACTCTGCTTCTGGTCCTGCAAGTCCTTCATGCCTTTCTTCGAACCATGAGTCTCTTCCTCACCAGAAGCCACCGTTTCCATCAGTACCACCTCCAAAGACAAAGCACTCCTATCATGGAAGTCCATCTGCCTTTGCCCACAGGCCACCATTACCATCAGTGCCACCTCCAAAGAAAAAGCACTCCCATCATGGAAAGAAGATGTCTCGTGCGGGTGGCGGGCACCCGAAGCCGGCCGTAGGAGGGGGTATACTGTCACGACTCGCTCCCTTCGCTCCCGTTCCCACCATTTGGGGGCATGATTTGGGGTTTATTCCCTACTGGACTTTTCCTCCGAACTTTATGCTACAGTGCTGTGATGATTTGGGAGCGCTAAATCCCTATTTTCCCAGCTACTTCCCTTCCGGATCCATTCCAGGTTTTTGGCAGCCAGCATGCTTATTTAACCAAATGACTATGCTTCCCAGAATGCCTGGCCCACTGCTCCACCTCCACCCTTGCAACACAAGGTTGGGTGGAGGATAGGTAACAGCTGTGGCGGCAGGTGCAGCAATCAGCACACCCGAGGCGTGTGCTCGTTAAGCAGCTTTAAAAGCCTCAGTCTTACTTCAGTCCGGCGCTGGTCATCGATTGCAGTGTTCCTGTTTTTGACTAGTCCCTGGTTCCTGGTTCCTTGCCTTTGTACCTACTTCCTAGTTCCTGTTTTCTTGTTTCCTCCGCCCTGAATTTCGGATTCATGCGCTAATTGATTTCTGCTCCCTTGATTTCCCTTTTTGTCTTCCTCTGTTTGCAGGCAGCAATTCTCAGTGCTTTCCCTTTTTAGATGCAGCCCAGTTTGTCTGTGTTCTATATTTCTTTCACTCTGTCCTTTGCTGCTGTAAACCCGTATGCCTTAGCCTTCCTCTTAGATTAGCTTCCTGTCTTTTCCTTGGAGAGGTAGGGAGAAGTTTGCATTGGTTAGTTCGTTTTTTCCCTGCTCCTGATCCTTGCTTTCCATTGGGATCCATTCCATGTTTTCCTTTACACTTCTGCATTTATTTCCCATTTGATTATTAGGTGTGGTGTGCTGTTGTAGCTAGCTCCTGTGTGAATGCTTATGTTTTCCTCTCTAATTTGTAATCACTATTCCCACTTAGGTATTTAGTTTTCTGCAGCGGATCACGCTCTGCTGTCTTCCAGTCTCCGCCCTTGCCCTGCGTACACGCTACATTGCAGCTGATCACGCTCTGCTGCTTTCCTGCCTCAGCCCTTGTCCTCTGGGGCCCCCTGCTCTGCAGTCTACCTCTCTCTGGCAACCTACAGCCCTTGTCCTCTGGACCTTCCTACTTCTCCCATTGCTGTTATAGCCTTTCTGGGTCCCAGTTTCATCAACAGGATTCGTGGGCTAGCTGACATTCAAGAGGTTTATCTCGTCCTTGTGAGTACTGTTCTTTAGTTCCCTTAATTAATACCATCAAGAGTGTTAGTTCACAGATCCTTTCATTGCTTGCCCTCCACGTGGGTTTAGCGCTGTCGGTACCTGTAACAGCAATTGGGGGTAAGGCGCTTGCCGACTTTCCTCGCGGTCAGGTGCTTACCCCACATCCCTTTTCATATATTGGTTTTGTTGTCACACTCTATTTGCACTCCTGGGTTCTAGCATACATGAGTCATTGTTCCTGGGTGCACGTAGTTTAATTCGAAGCTCTTCACTGTGTTATTTAGTGCACATTTCCCTTGCCATATTCGCTGCCTTTGTACTCGCCTGACTAATCCTGACAGTATCCCATGAGTCTTCTCATTAAGGTCTTCTTTTACCATGGTTGTCTGCTTCAGTCCCGAATGAAAGTTTCTGGTTGGTTGGATATCTTCTTTGGTCACCACTTTGCATGACCGAACAGCTCTCTCAATCTGTCCAATGGACCCACCATGCTTTGCTGCCGTCCCTGCATTTTACAGCCTTCCTCTAGCCTGGGTATAGTATCTATTGCTGTATCCTAAATGGAGCCTTGTTCATGGAAGAGCATTATAGGGCCAGGATTTTGTTCTTGTATGATACAGCACCTGTCTGTATTTGGACAGTCGGACCCTGAGCAGCCGTATGAGTCGAGAATAATACTGCCCATTTTTCCTTGGCTGTTGTCATATCAGTCTTCTCCTTCACATGTTCACCGGGCTTATTAGATGTCGTCCCAGCCTTATTCTGTCTCTCCTTATCCAGCAGTGTTGCCCTTTGCGATCTTTTCTCCAACCCATTCATCTTTGTTGAGAACTGATCCTGGGACAAGAGTCTTCCCTTTTTCTCAATTTTTCGAATTGCATGCTTGATTCGAGCTATCACTATCTGGTATACTTTCTTGAATCTTTCTTTAGTTGGTTCCTTCTACCATTCTTTTTTTTGGATAACTTTGGGGATGATGCTTTTGTTGTCATAAGTTCTTTTGTCGAAATAGCATCCGTTAACTCTGCCTCATCACTGGTTCCCGCAGCTTTTTCCATGAGGGTTTTCAGTTATTTTCATGTCGAAGTGACTTGTGCTCAATATATCAATTTTTACATTTAGCTCCGGCAATATCAGAGTGCGAGCTCTTACTTCATCTCTGATATTATTGTACAGAACTACTTGTGCATTCAGTATGGAATTTAATGTTGATATGGAACGAGATGAGAATTTTATGCATCACGTAACGTATGGTGAAGTGTATTAGTTCTACTCATATCCGGTCCATTTGCTAAATTACCTGAAGACGTTAACTCCACCAATTCAAAAGGCGATCCTGCCATACTATTGCCATAGCACTGTCCTTGGGGACTAGCAGGAGTCGACGCTGGGTATCCCATGTTGGAGGATGGTACCGGTTGCATCTGGTATCAAGTATTCTCCTACTTCAGTCAGACTTTTAGAACTTTTTGATGAGTGTATATTCGAGGTTGAGTCATTTTCGATTCTGACTGCCCTTATCTTTCCTTCATTAGCTTTACTCGGGCCTTCCCCATTTTCACTCCACTCTTGAACCTTTTTTCCTGCATCTTTAACTTACGACTGCCATAGCACGTCTCCTAGATACTTTCTTGAATCTTTCTTTAGTTGGTTCCTTCTACCATTCTTTTTTTTGGATAACTTTGGGGATGATGCCCTTATCTTTCCTTCATTAGCTTTACTCGGGCCTTCCCCATTTTCACTCCACTCTTGAACCTTTTTTCCTGCATCTTTAACTTACGACTGCCATAGCACGTCTCCTAGATACTTTCTTGAATCTTTCTTTAGTTGGTTCCTTCTACCATTCTTTTTTTTGGATAACTTTGGGGATGATGCTTTTGTTGTCATAAGTTCTTTTGTCGAAATAGCATCCGTTAACTCTGCCTCATCACTGGTTCCCGCAGCTTTTTCCATGAGGGTTTTCAGTTATTTTCATGTCGAAGTGACTTGTGCTCAATATATCAATTTTACATTTAGCTCCGGCAATATCAGAGTGCGAGCTCTTACTTCATCTCTGATATTATTGTACAGAACTACTTGTGCATTCAGTATGGAATTTAATGTTGATATGGAACGAGATGAGAATTTTATGCATCACGTAACGTATGGTGAAGTGTATTAGTTCTACTCATATCCGGTCCATTTGCTAAATTACCTGAAGACGTTAACTCCACCAATTCAAAAGGCGATCCTGCCATACTATTGCCATAGCACTGTCCTTGGGGACTAGCAGGAGTCGACGCTGGGTATCCCATGTTGGAGGATGGTACCGGTTGCATATTCGTATCCTCACTTCTCACCTCTTCAGCACAGCCTAAATCTCGAGCGCCTTCCAGGAAACTTATATCACTCATATTATTTTGAACAGCGTTAATTGGTTCATTTCTTAGAGTGTGGATTGCGTTGTTTAGAACAGTACTAGCACCTACTGGTTTCAAAAAGCTATGAAGCCTATGTGAGGCACCTGGCGTGGCCGTCTTCACCCCCATACTCGGATCATCTGATTGAGGGACTTGAGGTCTTACAAGAGCTTCGAGTGAAGTTTTAGACACCTTTTCACTGCTTCTAGCTGCTGCTGGTTGTTTAGCCTCTGCTATACCCAAATCCGCGCAAATTGCATTAAGAAGCTCTTGTTGTTTTTTTTGGGGTATTTCATTCACTGTGTCCGCCAAACTAATCAGATCTCCTGATGTCCCCTCCAATATTGCAGGCGGTAATTGTGTAGTTTGCAGCAGAGAAACCTTATTTCTTCCTTTCTGTTTGTGCTTTTTTTTTTTTTTTTTTTAGTATTGCTACAGTCAGTGTTGATTGTATCGGCTGTTTTTTCCTTGTTTGAACTGGCAGCAGCCTTAGATTTTGCGCCTTCGTCCTTGTTGAAGATTGCTAAATTGGCTAATAGCTTGCACCAATTGAAATATCACACTATAGGATGTCGTAAAGTCATTAGTTTGTTCTCCGATATGCTACAGTTGCAACGTGATGGTGTTTACACTCCAATGCGTTCATGTGATGAAAAAGGTGCAAATTGGAGAATTCAATTCAGTTTCACTGAAACTTTTACAAGAGGTATATTAAGTCCTACAGCACCATCTTATTGCCGTCTCCTATTTCACAAGATATTCAGCGAGCAACATGCAGCTCGTGCTAGTCCACAGGAAGCTCAACGGTTCTTGGGCCCACAATTACTTCCCAACTAACTTAATTGGCCGCAGTTATCAATTTCTGGTCTCTGGGAAGCTCAAAGGCCTACTATCACTTCCACGTGAGCTTGACGGTCACACAATTGTCACACAAGTTTGGGCTTTAGACTCAGGTTTACAATAATATAGTTACAAATGGCCGAATTATTATGCCGGGAATTATTAGACATCCTCCCACACATAGAAGTTACAGCAGTCCGCCAAAGATATTTATACCGAACATTGTGCAGTCAGAGCAAATAATGCATTCAATTATCCGCACACGCTTTTTACCTCTGTGAGCTTCTGTGCTGCTGGAAGATGGAACCGCGGTTCCTTCGTAACTTCAGCACCTCACCGCCTCACACCGCTAACACCATGAACACTCTGATCACTCCCTTTTGAAAGACGATAAAGAATATGCTGATGAAATAGTATCTATTAGCAGATAATGTAATGCACCTTAGGGTTGTGTTGATTCTAATGAAACTTATTCCAACTATGCAGATTGTTAATATTCCCAGTTACCTTTTAATGTTCTGTGAGGTTTCCGAGTTAAGAGACAGACAGAAGGTTAGTTGTCATTTGTTAGCCCAGTTACTTTAATTCAAATAATAGTGGTGAGTAAAGTGGCCAGTCTGCAGTGCCTGCAGAGTTCTCTCTGTTTCCTTGTCACTGTGTGAGCAGTGTTTCTTCTGTGCCTATTCAGTGCTGGAGGCTCCGCCTGCAACTTTCCAGACTTAACCTGATTTGACCCGCGAAGCGGGCAGCGAAGTGGCGAGTAAAGTTGCCGGTCTGCAATACGCAGTCTGAGGGCTGTGGTGTGGCCCCCAGGCGTCGGTCGCTTCATCACTTCGACCCTGAAGGTGGTGGGCAACCGGCCTACCCGGAGCAGTAAGTGACCCCGTTACAGTTGCGTGATAGCACACGGCAGCAACGCACTCCGAACATCTCACATCTATTTGAAAGCGGTTTTCCCAGAGACCGCAGGTCAATATTTACCTTTGATCTGGGATACCCCTCAGCTGTGATTCCAGTCAGTTTAGTTGTGTATGTCTGCATTTGGCCCAAAGGCTTCCTCCTTCTACTGCACTTACCCAGAGACTGCAGGGATATTACCTCCCTCTTACACGGGCCATCTACCATCTGAAAACCTTGTTGTTTCACGCAACTTATTAGACTGCTTTTTTTGCCCTAACATTGAACTGTGTCCTCTGCCTGCTTGGATCATTCACTTAATTACCATTTACGTCCTTCCTACTCACGGTTGTTCTATCTTGCCGAGAGTAGTTACTGCGACCTGATGGGCTCTAGTGGCTTGATCTACTAGAAAACTTGCCATCGGGCTTGCGTAGCTTGTCAGACCAAGAGCCCCTCAAGGGCCTTGATATCCTTCAGACCCTGGCCGATCTGATGATAATGATTCTATTTTGGGCTGTAACAGCCAGGCTATCCAGACCCTAGAGTTGTCCTCAACGCTGTGTAGGTTTTCGCCTCCTCCTAACAGCTCGGAGACGCTGCGGCAGGTGCTTTGTGGGGAAATAAACATAGTACCACAACTAATTCTAAACCCGGATGATCAGTTTAATACAGCCACGTTCCCTCATGTGGCTGCAGTGCTCCCTGCTATTGCCCAAACTGAAACAAACAGGAACACTCTCGCTAAACATCCATCTTCTTTCAAGACTCCACATTCAAACTCTGCTTTTTTGCCTATAGCTGGTCAATGTTTTCTGGACCACTATTTTGTTAAAACGGCGGCAACAAGTACGGAACTGAAACCTATTCGCCCGGTTAGAGACAAGGCGATGCTGGATCACTCAGTGATGTGTGTACATGATAACCTTGGTGGACACAGAGACCTTACAGATATTAGGATCATCGAATTTGCTGATCAGGCTGTGGACCATTATCCTATCCAGGGGCCTACGCTGTTTGATAATACAGACAGCGTTATCCAACAAACATGCGATGCATCGATGCCAGGCTTACCAATGGACCCATGCCCAGGGCCAGCGCTGATTACTCCCCCGAGACTGGTGACCAATATGAAAACCATGCAATGCATCACACTTTAAGGGAAGTTGATGAAAAAATCTGCCTGACACATCTGACAGTTTCTGCCCTTAACATGGTTCTGAGCTCCTTTGTATCTCTGTACGACAATATCTGGGGGCAGCTAAAGTCAACACACTCTCTGCTGTCAGAGGTGAATGAAAAACTGGACTTTATTGCATCTCAGCTGAACTTTCATCCTATAGGATCTGGCCTGAGTGCCTTGGAAGTTCCTCCTGAGTGGCCAAATATGAAGCCTACTAAAGTGGAGGATATAATTGAAATTTCTGATGCTTTACTCATATTGGATAAGGAACAGGCCCGTGCTAACGGCTCCGCATCTGTGCGAAAGCAGCGCCCTATCACGGATCACTTGCCGAACCCTGGCAGCAGCAGGGCTGCTCCAACGATTGACCTGACGGATGAACTCTTTATCGGCGCAAGAACATGTGGACTATGGGGCTGCTAGTGAGGAGCTGTATACTAATAACCTGCCCCAAGGGAAACCAAGGGAAACAAATTAAATCAAGAAAAGATCTATGCAGTGAAGGGCTTAGCAAAGTACTATAAAATCGAACTCCAAACCCCTTTTTCGGACCAAAATGCCGCCGCTCCTGGGAGAGGGTGCTTCGTTGGAACCATCAACGACAGACTGTAACTACAGATTCCTCAAACAGGCGGACCCTGTCCCTGTGAACTCCCTGTGCCTGCATGCTTACCCCCTTCAAATGGGGTGATGGGTCTGCCTGCTCTAACCAGTATGAGGGTGGGCCTTGGGAACCTGATCTTCCAATGTTAGGATGCTTACCTTCAGTGGGGCACACTGGGAACTATGCTAGTAGCTTTCTCTGTTGTTGTCAACCACGTTGGACAATCAATCGCTTATCCCACCCCCTATCCCTACCAGTTGGGCTGGTGGACCCTGTTTGATCGACAACCAAACTGAGGGAAGAGAGGGGAGCTTGTTCGGACCCTGTCCAACTGTAAACCAACCTTATATCTTTTGAGTAGACAGGACTCGCTGTTAAGATCCATTTGCCTCCTGACTAATGAGGTGACCGAGGTCGCTCCGAAATTTGTTGCTCCAGACCTAGGGTTCTGGCCTCCTGGACCCAATTCATAAGTAATTTGCCGCCAAATCTCTATCCAACTGTGGTGGCGGGTGTGGGCAATTTGTTGGAACGTTTGCATCTAACGACCACCTACTTAAAATATCGGGTGCTCTTGACTCAAATTTTCTGGTTTCCCTCAATCTATCTAATATCCTATTGATTTTTGCTGAAATCCCGTGCCTGTGTCTCCTTTGCCTTCCGACATTGATAGAGTGGCTTTCCCTGATAGGAGACACCCGGATACTAGCATTATCTACTTTAACTCCTCTCTGGTAAAGGTACTTGTCCTCTCCCAGCGATCTTGCCTTGTAGACCTTGGCTTTGAAATGTGTCCTATTGTGTTGGAGGACGGGGGGCCCTTGGGGTCTCGGAAATTTTACGCATTGTGGTCCGGCCGTCTGGGGATGTGACCAGACGAACAGGTTGGGTTGACGAATGGGAGAATGTGAGTAAAATTGATTGGGCAGTGGTTACGTCAGTCTGTGCCATAACCGATCGAGACCTCTGGGTACGGAATGTAAAGAGATAATTCTATGCCTTAAATCCTGGAACACTCGTGGTAGTAGAAGCCTATTCACCAACCCCGCTTGCATAGCGAATTGTACATGTCTACAAGAGACGTGGTTGACTAGCGCCCCTGTTCTGGATGATTTCCAATTGTTTACCCAATCAGCGAAACCTAGTATTGGTGGGGAGAGCATCTGGAGGAGTATTGATTGCAGTAGACACCGCCCTGGGCATGACCAGGACATCTCTTGGAAACCTTGGGGCAATGGGGGTGGCTGTTTGCTCTGATTGTGTATTGAACTTTGTGCTTATTAACATTTACTGGCATACGATAATCTTAGCGATTACCCTTTTTGTGATGGCGGTGAGTGAGTGTATTGCTGAGTGGTCATCGAGTCAGCCAACCGACAGAGTCATTGTAGTGGGTGACTTTAATGCTAACTGCCTGTTCCAAGACTCTGCTTGGGAACTGTGTGACTATGAAGTGGACACTTTGCCATTGACCCCTAAATGCCAAGCGGGAAGAACTTGGTACCTTGGCCTTGGAGCGCTTGGTTTGCAGCCTCTTGTGGGTAAGATATCTAGTCATCAACTTGAGACTGATTGGCATACTTGACATAGAGGGAGTTGCTCCTCTTTATTGGACTACATATATATTGATGACAATCTGTCAAACTATTGTGCTTCATACTCTGTGCTTCAAAACTGCCGTGATCGCTCTATTCTTATTGTGGTCTTTGATATTGTACTGAATACTACAGAATACAACCGTCCGCTGCACTGAACTACTAACTCAGCTGGTAATGCCATTCACTGGTCCGATCCTAACATCCACATTCTAAATCAAAATCTTAATGCCATCATGAATACCACTACTCTGGATTGGAAAATTGATCATTTTAATGTGAAAGGGATCCAGAGTTTTTTTAAGATCTGGTATCTGGGGTGCGTTCACATCGCAGTTTTAAGCCAAGTCGACCATTTAGACCCCTACACTGCCACAATAAAGATCTAGCTATAGCTAAAGCTAACATGAGGAGGGAAATCAGACATGCTTAGGCTGCTGATTACCTCCCGTGTGGGTGCCTTCTGGTCACTACTTAATGGCCAGGATCCCATTGTTGTTATTACACAATTAAATCCAATCTCGGAGATGGAATGGATCTCTTTCTTTGGAAATCTATTTCAGACTCCCATTAGTAATATTGGGGAAGATCCAGGCTTGAACCTCTCTCCTTCTAAGCACACATGGCAGCCGTATCTGGACATCAAAACCATCCACTCCCTTCTAAAAAGATGTGAAAAGTCTTGTGCACCCTGCACGTATGGCCTAACTAACGATACTTTTAAGGCTGATTATTTCCCTTGGGCCAACCTGCTTTATCTTCAATTTGGCAACATCATCCACACTGGAGTTACATCTGCTACATGGAGTACTGCGCATGTGGTTCTGGTCTTTAAATGAGGTAGTAGGTCCGAGCCTAAACACGATCAGCCAATCTCCTTAATAGACGCAGATTGAAAGCTTTTCTCTGCATTTCTCCTGACCATCTGGAGTAATGGGCGACGCCAGGTCATTGCTTAAACAGCAGACAGGCTTCTGCAAGGGCCATTCCACCAACTTTAATAACCTAGCAGCTAAATGTATCCAAGAAGCAGCCTAGCTGATGCCCAAGGGCTGCACTTATATGGCCTCAGTCGATCTATCGGCTGCTTTTGATTGCGTTGATCGGAAGCGGCTATGGGCCAAACTGGCTGGATAGGGGTATGCATGTAAGACTCTTGAGGCTGGTAAATGGGGTCTATGAAATTTGTGGAATGCAGATACGGCTTAACCAAAAAGGCGATCTCACAAGGAGAAAGGCAAGGATGCGTGCTGACTCCCTGGCTCTTCAATCAGTATACGTCTGACGTTGCTGACTGTTTGGGGAAGGTGGCCTGTCGAAGATAGCATGGCTGGCTTACACAGACGACTTCTTGATGTTTGATCAAGCTAGGGTCGGCCTACAGAGATCGTTAAAGGCTTTTGCTGGGTATGCCAAGGATAATGGACTAATTATCAACCGTAGGAAGACTAAAATCTTGGCATTTTCTATGACAAGGCAGAAGAGCAGTAATACCTCTTGGGACGTTGTAGGTGAAACCATCAAAAATAGTCTGCGTTGTACATTTGGGGTTCTACTTTGGGGTCCACAAAGGCCTAAAAACCAGTACGGATATCCTGCTGCAAAAGGCAACACATCTTCAATTTCAGATCATGAAAGTTGACAGCAAATTTGGCAGATTTTCAACAAAGCCCACCCTCATGTTTTACGTAGGTAATATTTTCCCAAAGTAATTTATCGCCATGAACTTCAAAATGACCCAATATATAAAACACAAGATATGATTGAGGGGAGGCTGTGGAGAAAGATCCTGGGCATCCCGAATGCTGTACCTCTGGCGGCGATCAGGTTTGAACTCTGGGTCACTCCTTTAAGGGCTTCGGTAGAGTGGCGACTTTTGATATTCTCAAACCTAGCCGTACCTATCCTGATTCCCTCTATCAGACCCTTGGTGCTGCTATCAATTGCAGAATCGAGCCCTAAGGCATTTCCAACTATTTGGCCCTGCTAAGGAGTAGATGTGAAGTAATCCTTCTAAGAATTGGTTCAGATTTGGAGACTCTAACAACCCATTGAAGACCAAAAGGGCCGTGTTCGACTCTGATTGAGCACTAACAACTGATGCTTTCCATTCTTACGCATCTATGATACATTCATCCCGGAAGCATAAATTCCCAATTTCTCAGTCGCTACCATAGGGGGTTGTTATTTAGGCTTCGTTGGAACTTGCTCCCGACTAAGGAGATCTTGCTCAGGAGAAGCTTAATCACAGATTTTGAGTAGCTGCAAATTCTGTAATACTGACTTGGAAACAATAAAGCATTTAGTTCTCGAATGCGCAGCATTTACTCCAAAAAGGTCCATACATATGGCTCCCTTTTTAAAATATCAAGTAGGCTGTAGTGAGGAAGCCATCTGGAAATGATGTTGAAATATTCTGAATGTAGATGAAGGCTTATCAGTATCTGGCTTCATCAAAAGCCTTAACCTGCTGTAAAAACCGATGGGTTTACCCTCGTAGATATTAATTCAATTGTGTCCATTTAATAAGATGCTTTACTGTAATGAAGATCTTGATTTAGGGATCCTTAAAAGTTTTAATTTTGAAAGTTTTGCTATGCAAGGTGACATTATTTAATCCATGTGTCTATAAATGTATTTGTTAATTTTGCTTATTTGTGTTTGTTGTTTTATCTTGCTTTGTATGTTTTTTATGACTACACGTAAAGGTTTCATTTAAACCATATACAATAAAAAAAGGGATTGGAAAAATGCCTCACTAGCCCCAAATCTGAGGGGTTTCCCTACCTCAACAAAATGAACTAATGGGACAGTCATTGTCAGGATGTCCAAAATAATGTTAACTATTCTGTGTCCAAAACCTATTCTGACCCTCACACGCCAAGTGCTGCAAAACATACTACAAGGGAATAGAAAAGTGTCTATTGGCTGCCCTGCTGCAGCCTTCCTCGCTTCTCTTGCACATATTTTCCAATCTGTAACGTAGCAATTCCAGCATTCCCAAAACACAGTTCCTATTGGGGAATATACCTTCCTTCCCTTCAAGTGGATCTGTGAATGCCAAGGGGGACAATCCACTTCCACTGGTCTTTCCTCAGATTTGCCAACTATGAGCAATTACCACTTTAATGTTCTCCCCGTCTCTAACAGGCTTGGTATACTCTCCTGCCAATGTCTGTCTACTAAACTCATCCATCAGACACTCTTGGTTCACTAATCTGCCAAGTATGTCCCTTGTTCTCCCCATGTACTGGGACGAGGAAAAATAGCGTTCTTTAATTTTCCAGTTATGTCTTTCCTTTATTAGGGCTTTATAATAGATTGTCTTACCCCTTTCTTAGCACTGTCAGGATTCCCTTTGTTTGATATTTGGTATGAGTATTCTCCTTGTCCGTTCTTAGTAGTTCAACCATCGTCTTCTCTTTGTTACGGAGCCCCTCTCCCTCGAGAAATACTGTATTTCTGAGCATGCCGGATGAATGGCTTTGCAGTCAGCAGTTCTGAGATCCTAGGGTCCGATTGGCTGCAACACACTGTCTCGTTCCCACAACGCCTCCACTCGCCTCTGTTGTTCAAGGCCACAGGAACCGTGACACTCCGGTGCTCTGCATCAGGCTGATGGTGTCTCAATGCAACCCTATTCCCTAGACGGTGATGCTCTGTATTTCTTGCTGCGTCTTCCATCATCCTGGGCCACTGTGGATTAGCCCGGGCAAGGCAATGAATGCCAACCGCTTTCGCAGTCAGTTTTGCGGCTGCCGGCGAGGCTGCTGCTAATTCCTTTTGCGAAATGCCGCCTGTGTTCGAACACCAGCGCTCCGCCTCCCAACCAGGCGAGGTGCTGATATGACTTTGCCATGCTTGTTCAATGCTTTCCCTGTAGCTCCCGGCAAAGTCCCTCCTCTGGCTTTCCCTGTTGATGAATCGACTGCCTGAGGAAAATAAACACTTGTTTCCTCCTCTGACCTCCGGTGATGCATACGGGTTTTCTGGCCAACCTTTAACTTGCTGGCTACCAGTCTTCCATGTTTCACTTCATCTTGTCGCTTACTTTCCACAACTCCTACGGGTCCATCTGCTATTGTTTCCAACTCTGCTGTCACAACTACTACGACAGCTGCTACTACGATCTTTGTGTTCTTGTCTTTTGTCTCTTTTTATTATTGGGTCAGGCTCCCTTATCAAAAAGCAACTAGAAAGTTGCCAGAAGTTCTGTGCCTCCTTCTGTGACCTCCGTGTCTCTGTACTAGTTATTCCTAGTGGAGGTGTTTGTTTATTGGAATACATTGATTGACGTGTTACATCAGACTTCAGAGAAGGGGATGTGGACAAAACCTTCTGGATATGCCCTTTTGCCAACATTGGTGTTTTGTTCGTTTGCTTACACAAAGGGGTGTGATACCTTTAGGTTCATCACAGTTCCTACTTCTGTTTTTGATAAATGTTGGGCCTGAGTGGGGCTGGTGGTATGTATTCACTGTGGTGTTCTCGTTTCTCGATAGTGTCATCTGACATCTGTGCGGCCCCCAGGTAGATAAATGGTACCCCCCAGCATCTTTAAGATCATGAAAACATTTCAAGGGTCCCATCATGACAGCCGGGGTATTTCAAGAGATCTGCAGGGGAAACTAAGTGTATATCAAAACCAACAGTATTGTCTGGATATCCGCATATGCAACTCTGTAACTACCCTACTGATCCATATGCCAATAACCTTGTACTATGTTTTTTCTGAAACTAAGACATGAATGTACCTCACCGGTATGTAAGATAAGCGCCCAGATGCCTACCGGTTTGGTGCGCCTTACAAATAGCAAAATAAATAAACAGGACTCTGAGGTGCATATCCTTTAGTTTTCTAGTAAACAATCTGTGGGATCATTAAAGAAAGAAACATGTTTTAAATGTTGTGGTAAAGCATGATTTGAAGGCTTTCTTATAAAAGTGTTGACCTGTTGCATGCAATTGCATTTATCAACGAAGTATGTAAAAATAAAAAGAGGAATGCCGACCAACAAAGTAACTAACATACATTATTATATTTAAATTTTGCAGGGTAATCTACCCAAATATTCTCATAACTCCCTCATGGTTCAAGCAATAAAGACAAATTTAACCGATCCTGATATACACCTACTTTTCTTTGATGTGGAAGCTTTGATTATCCAACTACTGACAGAAGAAGCCTCCAGGCCCAATACTACACTTACTTCCCCAGAGAGCTTGCACAAGGCCTCTGGCGCTGTTGACAAAAGCAGCTCTTTTCTGGCTGGCAAACGAGCGGCAGTTCTCTTCCAGCAGGTCAAAGAAACAATCAAAGAGAACATTAAGGAGCATCTCCTCGATGATGAGGACGAGGATGAAGAGACAATGAGGCAGAAGAGGGAGGAGAGTGACCCAGAGTACCGCTCCAGCAAATCAAAACCATTAACTTTACTGGAGTATAATCTGACCATGGACACTGCAAAGCTCTTCATGTCTTGCCTTCATGCTTGGGGCTTGAATGGCATGCTCGACGAGGTCTGCCTGGAGCGTCTTGGGATGCTCAAGCCACACTGCCCAGTTTCCTTTGGTCTGCTCTCTAGAGGAGGCCATATGTCACTAATGCTGCCTGGATTTAGTCATTCCATCACGAAAACACCTGGTGGTGGAGTAGAAATGGGACGGAAAATGTCCATCACAGAAGGACTGGGAAAGGGGACATATGGGGTGTCACGTGCCGTCACCACTCAGCATCTTCTCTCCCTCATCTCCTTGGCCAATACTTTGATGAGTATGACTAATGCAACATTCATTGGGGAACACATGAAGAAAGCTCCAACCAGGTACAGCATTGCATATTTAAAACATATATATATATTCCAGATGCTTTTTCTTAAACATTAATTTGTATTGTAAGCTACATATTTTTCTCAGCGTTAGGAAATAAACTTTACATGTGTTGCATGCTATTTCTGCATCAACAAAGTATAGCAGACATTTTGGGGTACATTGACGTAGTAGTTTTGATGAGTAACAGAAATATGAGACTTGGTTGCGTATTTAGACTGGTCCAATTACAAGTTTCCTATGTGGAAAATGTCCTATGCCAAAACGTGTGAAAGGTGCACATGAGCGAAAGCCAAAGGACCTACTTGTAAATTAAATCAACAATCGGTGGGGTTACATTCAGGTGACAATTTTAACATAACTGGAAGGACAGTATTTATGGTGAATCACATCAGACCTTGAACACACCCTACAAGACATGCAACCCATTCACAGGAGCTTGGTTCACTAAAGTGAGGTAATCTTGAATACTCAGAAAGCCACATCCCACTCGACTATAGCAGTCCTTGGCAAGAGGTTTACCTGACATGGTATCCCACCCCATACCAACAGAGGTGGGCCGAGGAAGGCATTCATTTGGATCTAGGAATAGATGGTATTTCTGTTACTTGCAGCCTTTTTATGTATTGAAATAATGCCTGTCCTTAAACCAAATTAAAATGTGTGTTCTCTACATCAGTTATGGACGTAGCATCCCCAAATAAATGAACCTGCCAACAGAGTATGTTTTTAAAACCGATGTTTATTGTAATGAAAATATAATCCATCGTGGGTGAAATTACCTGGGGATTCAGATAAAAATGATGCAATGTCCGCTAGTGTACTGTTTTTTTCATGTTCGGTATCAAGAGAAAGGAGACGTTTTGTTCTTTTGTTAAAATATAGATGATTCCCCAATGGGCAAATCTGTGGCATCCAAAGGATCTTTTATTAAGTGGTCCATTCCTTTATTTCTCAGTGGGTAGGATTCTGTGCAAGGAAATAAAATAAGACCAGTAAACCCAGTACAAAGTCCACGTTTCAACCGACAGACAGTAATTAGATGGACCTTTTTTGAACAGAGCCATGCTTCCTTACAGGACTTAAATTATTTAGTGGTCCAGGTCACACCAACAACACCAATGTTGTTCTTTTTTTCCGTTTTGTCGGTAGCAAAAAAGAGATGACAATTCTTAGTTTAGAAAAGACTTAAGCTATTCTAGCGTAGTCGTACATTTGGGAGGCATGCCTGCATCATGGAGGACAAGTATTAAATCCATGTACAACTATAAAACTCAGTCAAAAGTAGTCAAGGGTGTAGCATGATGTTGCGAACAAAGAAACCATAATAGAAGTAATTAGAAAGAAACATTCTACTAGTTAGTTCGCATTCTTTTGGTGATGGTATATCAGTGTGGAGGTCATGTTTCACAATGATGGTGGTGAAGTGCTTCTAGTTATGGGGCAGTTCTTGATCTTCTTCTGCAGCATGCACTGCAAAATAAATGCTCTCCCCTGTATAGCTGAAGCAGTTAACAACATAAACTGTCTTGCCATTGGAAAATCTGCACGCCCTGATGCTATTTGAGCAGGAAGCAGAACTGCTGCTCCTGCTGTAGGATGAGCACCTTAGCTATGGTACTGCAGTCATGATGGATGTGGCGAGTTTACAATGTTATGCCATTTGCTGTTCCTGTGCGCTCAGTGCATCTGTTGGAAGAGCTGGACCGTGGTCCGGTGTAAAAATACGACTAGACTGTGGTGACCTGTTGATCAGCCTGTCACACACCCGAGACCTGTCTCCATGAGTGTCCCTCCACCGAACTTAGACTAGGTGCTGCACTTCTGACTGAGCAGGATGTGTTCTCATCGATCACCTCTGGAAGAGTTGGCATCATACAGGATGGCTTTATTCCTTTTGCTGCTTCCTTTTCACTGTGGGCTTTAATGAATCCCAGCAGTGGTTCATTGCCTCAACCCTCTTGGAAATGGCATGGCTGGTTGATGGTGAATCAATTCTCGTAGATGGTGGACTGTCTGGATGTGTAAGAGGGAATGCATTCAGCACATGTGTCTTTAGGCTATTATAGTGTTGCCCCAGCGAACCGTGTACTGATAATGGGGCTTTGCAAAGTTAATGCCATCTCCTTTGATTGTGTTTGTCTAATGCTGCGTGATGTCTGATGAGCGTTCTTGTTGGATGGTGTGAATGATATCTTGTTCTCTGTGTGTTTCCAACCATGTTGGTGCCAGCCGTCTGGATTATGCAACTGTGCTTTAGACCAATGCAATGGTATTGCTCTAGTTCAGTAGAAAATGATCGTTCAGTACTTTTTCTGCCACACAAGCCAAGTACAGTATTTGCATGCTTGTTGCTGGCCACCTGTGTGCTACACATCTTGAGAGAGTTGCATCGCAGGGCAACACCAAGCTTCATATGTTGTCCCAAAAGGGGGGATTGTCGGAAGTGGCTTGTTTCAGTGCGGTTTGATGACCCAACGTTCCTAACGTACTGAGGTGCTTTCCTCAAACAGAAATTGACAGCGAAGATGGTGACGAGCAGTCTGTGCTGTGTGCTGGAGCTATGTTGCTGATGCGTGCCTGCTGGCTACTTGGCCTCAAATTGCTCTGGAACACTGGAGTGTTGGTGACTGTATGGACCACGCTCAAGGGAGTTCCTCCTGACTAGCCAACTTTCCTGTGTTCGACCCGTGCGGTGAGTGCAGGAAATCACTGCTGAGGAGACACTGGGTTGGGAGGGAGGGTCACTGCAACTGTTGGGAAACATCTAACAGTTGTCTTCGTGGTCTCTGTGGTGCACAGTTCTTCACAGCTTCTGCAGTTGCTCTGCTCCTGCCCTCTCTGCAGTGGCAGCAATCTTGGTGTTGGCTGCCATGTGAACGGCAGGGTCAGCCTCCTTTGGGGAGTCTATACCCACTATACCCTCTGGATGGTGGGTGGCTGAGGCTTGGAAAGTGTTTAAGTGACAGTAGCTGAACGAAGCTGTGGAGTAAGTGGGGGAAGCGTCTCTGCACTCTTGCATCCTGTATCAGTGCAGGGTAGTGACTTTAGCGGCTGGAGGCTTTGCCTTGCGCAGAGTTAGTAGATTTGATGCTGCATATTATTATTTTAGTTCGGGGAAGTGCAATTACGTCAGCTGTGATCTATGTTGCAGAAAGGATTTCCTTTTGGTAAATATATCAGGAATTATTCAAGCAATTGTCAGGGTAATGTATGCATTAAGAAGAAAAGTTGTTACACGGCCACACAATGATGTTGGGGAAGTCGCCTCTGGGATAAAACTCCCCGGGGGCCTTGCGTCTGCTGCTATGGGTTGTCTCGCAGCAAATCTTGATCAGCTATCACAGAGTGTGGTGACTTAAACAAAGTGACTCGTTACTTTTCTTTGACTGCAAGTAAGTCCTAGGCTGCAGAAGCAGTCATTAATAATGGTACAGAGGAACCTGTAGGGAGGTCCTCATTTTCTCTTGAACCTATCGACACGGAAGGCTTGGAGCAGCATGCCAATATAGGCTTAATTTACAATGTGTATGTCCTGGCTCTTGTATCTCAGGCGCTGGCTAAAAGGGTTCGGCCATCTTTAGATTTAAGACCCAATTCAAGTCCATTGCTGGATGATGAGGAAAAAGTTGTTCTGTATAGAACTCCACATCTAACGAGAAAACTGCTGAAAAATCATTGGATCCTTTTGGTAGACATACACAAGTGCTCAGTAGCAGTCCTGTCCCTTTGAGATCTGAGGATGCCTCAACTTTATCTGAGAGACTCTCAAGAGAAGAAAAGGAAATTTGTTAGAACATCCATGGGTCTATTTGAAAATCTAGTAGACCCTGTTGATGAAGTAATTCCTACTTTGTCACACATTCTGTACTCTCTTGATAGAGGCTCTGATAACATAAATTATGAGGTAAGTAAAGTCCAGGCAGCTCTAAAAGAACTGAATTCCAAGACGTGTTTGTGGAGGGTTTTGTCACACCCTTACCCAATAGAATTGGTGGCATCGATGGTTTATCAGTGCATATGAGTAATCCTCATTTGAGAGGGGCCTTGGTTCCTTTTTTATTTCCTCTACTGATGAAGTGCATGAAATGGTGGTGTAAAGACATGAGGTTACTCCCTCGATGATTGTTGTAGAAACCGATCCGCAAGCTATGGACAATGTTGCTCTTGTATCTTCCTCTGAGGGGAGCGCAGTCTAGGGAAGCTTGCTAGTCTCCCAAGAGGTTCCTGTGGCAATTGAGGAGGATAGAATAAACCGCTTTACAGTTAAGAGGCCTGAGGAAAAAGAAAAGGAGGAATTTAAAAGCTCAAATAGAGCAGTCTGTCGGGCCAATGCTATGTGATATAAGAAGTGACCCAATCCCCAAGAAGTCTAAAAACATTAAATCTGTAAACTCTAAGAAAAATTGTGGCTCTCAGAAGTTCGTTCGAAAATTATAACTCAACAAATGTCTCCTCAAGGGGGGAATAAGGAGGTGGATATCAATTGGAAGGATGAGGCGCTTGATAAATTAAGACTCCTGGGAGAGGTGGGTCATCTCATCAGTAGTTATAACCATAGGGTAAGTAATACCCTGGGGGTTTTGCGAGAGGCATTGCAATTTACAATTCTCCCATCATCGGTCCGGACACTCCTAACACATATCTGTTTTTTAAGAGTCCTTAACTTATGCCCTGAGGAAGGCAGCTGTCATGATGCCTACCCCCGGGGACCCAGACCACGTCCAGCAACCCCGGAAGCAGGCATCAAGTTATCCTAAGCAAACCCAACAACCCCTGCTAGGGGCTATTTGGGTCCAGTCCTGGCGCCTATGGCGCCAGGCTCATATGGAGAGTCAGTCCTGGCGCCATAGACGCCAGGCTCGTAGATTAAAACTTACCTGATGCAGACCATGCTGCAAACTTACCTGATGCAGATCATGCTGCAAGAGCTCCAAGCCAAAAGAGGCTTGAAAGGGACTACTTTACTTGGGGACTATTTTTTACTCGGGCGGGGCTGGGGAGGAATACTTACCTGGGACTACTTTGGGGGCTATTTAAACCACGCCCGAAGAGCAGCACACGCTTCGCGTTATTCTGCATCCAGCAGCGTAACGCTCACCGTGCCTGCAAGTCTGCATCCAGCCTTCTGCCACGCCCACCTCGAGTTTGGAGCTCCTAGAAAAAGGGAGAAAGAAGGAGAAAAGGTTAGAACAAGAGCAATACCTTTAATCCTTACCTGAATTCCCTATCCATCGCGCCTTCGAGCTGGAAGAAAGAAGTTATTTTATGCGCGTCGCCTCGCCTGCTGCAGCGCCGCGCTAATCTCACTGGCCTTCGCAGCATCTTCATATTCCACCGCATCCTCCTGTGTGTTCCCGCCGCACTCCGGCACCTAAGGAGAAGACAAGAACAGCAAGGTGAGGCAAGGGTATACACAGAGGAATATTAGTTACCCTCCCATAGACTTACCTGATTCTACCACCGGGGGTACTATTCCTCTTCACGTGTCGGCGCAGCTTCCACTGCATCTTCGCCGAACCCTGGCCCCTAAGGGGAAACAAAAGGACAGCAAGGTGAAACAAAGGGATTAACAAGGGGAACCCTCCTCACCACAATAGACTTACCTGATTTTACCGCCAGAGGTATTATTCCCCAAGACTTCATACTTTCTCTGAGCGCCTGAATAAGGGAGAAAGCAACAGGTTACATATTGACATTATTTTATCAAACTGTGTTGGAAAATACAAATCCTTACCAGAATACTACCGGTTGCCACAAGGAACTCTTCATTAGGAGCAAGCTGCAACCTGCAAGGAATCGGACAAGAGTGAAAGTCAGGCATTTGAACTCTTACGAACTTTATACTTACGGCGTCTTGCCAGGAATCTCGGCGTCAATATTGTTCTGGAACTCACCAATTCCTTAGAGTCAGTGAAGCAACTGGTTATCAACGCGCCCCTGCGCTCAATGCAGGATGGAGAGCTCATCTTTTCAAACCATCAGGTGAGACTATAAGAGGAGACATCAAAGGTGATCTGTGGGAAGAACAGCGGGGGTGGGGGAATTTGCGCTCCACTCCACGGGTGGTGTATTCCCTTTCTCCATTTGCAGAAGAATATTCCTACGGGCCAAGCAAACGAAGCTAGGTGGGCCAGTCCAGTCTGTCATCTCAGCCCTACGCGTCACATTGGTGGAGACCGTAGCTGTTCAGTTCCGATCGACGCCTCTGTGGGAGCCAGGTGAGCGTAACAGCAGCCCATTACCAAGAATGCAGCCGAAACGTGACTTGTTCTGGTAGACCCACAACCTACCCCAGCTAACCTTACCAAGCTAGTCTATCAAGTTTGACGATTAGTCCGATGCTGAGTGACAATAACTAATGTTCTTCTACACTTCCTAGGAGATGCAAATCGTTGATACAAAACCCAATGCAGTTCCACGCCATGTTAACAATGAAATAACTCATAGGGTGTATGACTCTAGGAGAAATAATTTCAGTACCACTTTCCAAATAGGATTTGGGCTAGGGGAAACAATCATAGAATTGCTTCCCAAAGGTGATTTAGTGTTGAACCTTTGAAGATGTCTATTTTTCATTGATTTCATGACCTATGATTGAGTGTTAATAAGGAATAATATTATTGACCTACTTCACAAACATGATTTTTCTTTAACCTCTATTACCCTCTACGGGCCTCAATTTTCATTTAACTCTTTTACTCTTCTTTCTCACCATACTAATAGCTTGAAGGATTTGCTCCTTGGTTGATTTTCATGTTTTTTGAAATATTGGTTCATGTACTAATTAATTCCTTGTTTACTTTCTGCTTAACATTGTTTTACCTTCTCTACATGGTTTAAATCAAACTATGGCATATGAATAATAAAAAATAAGAGTGTTTCTTGGACCAAATGATGGTAAGCGGGACAATTAATGTAAAATTCCCACCCACAGTGAATCAGATCTAAATTAAGATTGTTGAAATATTTAAATTTAACAGTGGTATGTTTTTCTGTTGCGGGTTGTCTCTTCACCCCATAGTTCTGGGATTAAGGAAACCTGCAAATCAAAAACGAGGCAAGATAATTCCTTTTTTGTGTAGGTCAAGTGTGCAGGACCCAGTCGAGAGTCTTTCCAGCGCTTCTATACATGAAGATGACCGTGTTGAGCAAACCTTCACTGGAGGGGTCGGAAGGGACTCATTAGATGCATTTCTTCTTCTTTCAGAGGGACTGACTATGGCTTCTATGTTAGCTAATGCAATAACTATTCATAAAGTCCTCTAGCATCCTTAGGAAAAGCAAGTCCTGTCTACAAAATCTTATATTAAGAAGTCTAATGGGGATTGTTCTAGCCCGGACTATACTCCACTGGACCAGGATGTTGCGTTTGGAATCTTTGTGTTGGAATTGATTTTATCTTCTAATTGCCAGGTTCTCTTGACTAGAGCAAATATTTTGGATCTCCTAGTGAATATTCCTTCATTAAGAAATATATAGTCAAGAGACATAGTTTTGGTTGATTTTTCCAGATCTCAAGCAAACAGATATTGTGTTCCTGCATGTGAAATTGAAATCTTATTAATGAACTTCTCCTGCATGCGGCTGAGGCTTTATTAGTCATGAGACATGACCTCTTCAAGTGGTCCCCTACGGTTAGACAGGTGAAAGTAAGGGATAGTTGGGTTGGTATGGAGGGGAAAAAGAGTTAAACTGGAAAATAATTGAACAGATATGCAGTTTTACTGCATATCAGTGGTTCACTTTGTTCTAAAGAGGAAGATTGGCGATGGATACCTGGATGTTTAGCAAAAGATCAAACAGAAGGAGGCACGAGATTCCAGCTGTAGAATTTTCTTTTAAAGATTGCCTCTTGGAACTCCTGGGGTTACAATCATCTTTTATGGCCAGGTTCCAATTTGGATGTACTGGGGGGGATTTCACTTGATAAATTTGCAAAAGGTATGGTTAAAAGACCCTCTGATTCATGATGAATATAACATATTTTTAAAGCAGTAAAACCAGGCCCAATGGGAAGCCCTTACGGGATGTTAAATGGGGTAATAAATGACCTAGGCTGGCGCATCGCCTACTCCAAAGTCAATAACAGAGACTCTTTCTTCTCCAAGAAGAGGGTCCATATCCAAGCCTGCATCTCGGCATCCTTAAACAACACTGCTCGAATCTTTAAAATCTGCAAGGAGCTGGCCAATCCTGCTGTAGTCTCCACCTGGCCTGTCTTGTTCCCTCCCAGCTGTATGGCCCTGGCGTCTCACCTTACCACTAAAACTCAGGACATCCTGTCCTCACTTTCCTCCTCCTCTCTCCCTCTACCTCTCGCAGGCCCCCGTTGGCCACCTCTCCCTCTCCCCTTCCTTTCTCCTCCTTCTCTCCGACAACACCCGATGATGTTTCCAGACAAGTCCGATCTATGAAAGTGTCATCCAAACAGGTGCTCCCGTGCTCCTCCAGAACTATTACGGACATATTTCCCCTCGCACCAGCCTTGGCGGATTTCTGTAATCATTTGTCCTCCATTGGATCTTCCCCTCTCTCCTCAAGCACTTACTTGTGCGCCCCCTCTTAAAAAAAGCCTTCTGCCAATCCTACCTTTCCTGAAAACTATCCGCTGCTTTCTCACTCCTTTCCTAGGCAAACTCCTGGTAAATCTGTCAATCTCCCAGCTTACTCTTCACACTGAATCTGTTGTTAGTCTCCATGACCCTCAGTCTGACTTCAGAGCAGCAAGATGCATGGAAACTGCTCTCCTATACACCTGTAAAGATCTACTGTCAAATCTTGATTCCAGCGCTCTCCCTCTGTCCTTATCCTCCTTGACCTTTCCTCTGCTTTTGATCCGGTCAATCACGCCACCCTGATCAATCAACTCCATGAGAACCTGAGCGTTGTGGATTAGATTCTGGCGTGGCTGACCTCCTTTCCCTGGACCGACCCAATCCAGATCCAACTTGGGTCCTTTCTCTCCGCCACCGCTTCTCACCCTGGCTCTTCAATGTCTATCTGGTCCCTTTGGCCCATCTGATTTCCACCTGCTCTTCTAACTTTCAGTGCTATGCTGATGACACTCGGCTCTTTCAGGCTTCCCTCAGCCTCCTCTCCTTCCTCGCTCATTCCCGATTATCTGTCCGCGGTTTAGGATTGGTGCACCTCCAACGATCTCTGCCTTAATGCCAGTAAGAATGAGATCATTCTCATTGGGACCCCTGCTCCTGCTTTCCTCCTCTCACTCTGGCCGCCCTCCTTGGGCCCTCTTCCCTCGCCATCTTGTGAGGCAAAAAACATTGGTTTCATCTTCGACTCCACTCTCCTCTTCTCTCCTCACATTATTGACCTTTCCAAGAAGGCCGACTTCCAGATGCACCTCCTCAGAAGTATTCTACCTTTTCTCACCTTCCTCCAGAAGCTCACTGTCACCAGAACACTAGTTCTCTCCAGGGTGGACTACTGCAACAGACTTTCTCAATCTTCCTAACTCAACTCTATACACCCTGCACCTAATCCAGAATAGTACTGCTAGAGTTATCCTTGCCCTCAAGCCCAGGGACTGCATTTCTCCTGCCCTGAAATCTCTCCACCGGCTCCGGTGGCGACAAGGATCAAGTTCAAGACCCTCTGCATGGTCCACAAGGCTTTCTGGGGCCAAGGCCCTCACTATATCCAACTCTCTCTGCCTAAATACCTTCCTTCGAATGGATTGTGTCCTCCCCCTGTATTTCTCATCTATGATATCTCCTATATCCAGCTTCAGAACAATTTTTACGGCAGAGGGCATTGTGCGTTGTTGCGGTCGACTCAATGTCCCTCGAGGGCCTCCATCTCAAGGATGATGTCATCGAAGGTATATATGGAACACACAGCATCCGTTGGCCTCAGGTATGGTTTGTGAACTATGGCACGCTTCATATTATTGCTTTTAATTGTGAAGATGGTTTTGTCTTCGGCTCCGACATCCCCGAAGACCGGGCTTAAGAAATGCCAAGACTGCAGCGATGAAATATCGCTGACTGACCCACATTGGGTGTGTTTGTGGTGCCTTTGTGTGGAGCACAAGACCTCAGCCCATCAGTCGTGTCAATTGATGACGGGAAAAGCTCTGAAGGAGTGTAAAGGGAAATTGACTGTAGGTAAACTCCCCAAAAAATCCCTTAGTCTGTCCTGTCGAAAAAATATTCCTCTGACGAAGCGAGGGACGACTCTCCTCGACGGAAGAAAACTAAAAGGTCTATGTAGCAGAGTGGCTCTCGCCACTCTTCGTCGAGAAAGTCAAAGAAAAGGCATCATAGATTTTCGTCTTCCTCATCCGACTCGTCTCCAGAGAGAAGTATATCTTGCCCTACTATGGCCTCTACTCCAGCTGAATGGGAATCGTTCAGGCAAGAAATGCAAAAATAATTCAAGAGCCATCACCCCGGTTGGAAGCAGACTGTCTCAGCATCTGAAAGAATGGCAGGGGATTACTTTAGATGCTTGGGCATTAGAAATCATAGCCCAGGGTTACTGCCTCCCTTTCATTCAGAGACCTCAGAATCATCCACCAGGAAACCATTAGTTAAAGGTTCCAGATCCATTCCTTGCGCAGGAAATGTTGAGCCTGCTAGAGAAAGGTGCTATAGAGCCAGTACATGTAACGGAGAGGAATAAAGGATGGTATTCTCCATTTTTCCTAATCCCTAAGAAGGATGAAGGACGAAGGACTGAGACGCATCTTGAGATACTTGAACAAGTTTCTCAGCAAGGACAAGTTCAAGATGGTCACACTTTCTCAGATCCTTCAGGCCCTACAGATCCAGGATTAGATGGTGTCATTGGACCTTGAGGATGCTTATTTTCATGTGCCAATCCATCTCAAGCACAGAAAGTACAGAGGTTCCCCATTGGCGGTTCTCATTATCCGTTTCAAGTTCTGCCATTCGGGATGAGCTCTGCCCTGAGGGTATTCACCAAACTGATGGCGGTGGTGGCAGCGAGTCTCAGGAGAGGGGGGGATTCACGTCTACCCCTACCTGGACGATTGGCGTTTTCCCAAACAAGTCCTGGGTAATCTCAGCGTATCCTGCCATTCGCTCCATAAACTGGGCTTCTCCCTTAATTACAAGAAGTCCCATATGACACCATCTCATAAGCTCCAGTTCATTGGGGCTGTACTGGATACATCGTTGGGGGGTAAGGGGGGGGGAACCTTGCAGATGGTCACCGAATTACAGCGTTCCCAGCATCTCACGGTCTTTGACTTGTTGAGGTTGTTCGGCCTCATGGCATCCTGCGTCTGGTGCTAGAGGCTCGCCTGAGAATAAAATCCCTTCAATGGGCTCTCAGGACACCACGGTCTAAATTCTCAGGCAACATGTCAGACCAACTTCAGGTTCCAAACAGGGTCACACAGGATCTCTTGTGGTGGGCCTGCCAGAACAACATTCTGAAGGGAGAACCTTTTTGGCAACCATGGCCAGAGATAACGGTAGTGGAACTCGCTGGGTGGGGAGTCCACGCCAACAATCTGACAATCAGCGGTCATTGGTCCCCATCGGAGTCCAAACTACATATCAACCTTTGGGAGCTCAGAGCAATCAGACTTGCGCTGAAGGCTTTTCTGTCCTCTTACTCCTGCGTCCCTTCCTGTTTCCTCCATACTGTATGGGCGTCCCTCGCTGGAGACGGGAGACAGAACCTTTTTCACCAGATAAATCATCTTCCCCTTTAAATTTAGATGCGGGCGGGGCACGACCCTGGGAGCATGAGCTCTCCTGACTCCACCCATGGGCGCCACTCCTCAGTCCACTGTTCCACATCGATGAGAACGGACCTCTTTCACCAGCACTCCTTCTTTAGGCTTCTGGTATACTAATTCCACGCTCTGCCCTGGAGAAGTATTCTTGTCTTTTTTTTCTTTTCAATTATTACGTACTGCTTTGTCCTCTGGCGCCACGCTCCTCCCCGGTGCATGTCGACGACGGCATTCTTCAGCAGATGTCCAGTCTGCGAGGGTCCCTTCCCAACATCCGACCTCCACACCCTCTACCTCTGCTGCCTTGGCCCAGACTTTATTGATCCTCACCAAATCCACTCCTAAAACCTACAGCCAAACGCACCAGCGCTCGGACAATGGTCGGTCCTTCAGAGGCTTCAGAGGATTTCAGGAGCGCCGGTCCAGGCAACCTGACGGATCCCCTAGCCAGTACAGGCGCAAATAGCACAAGGCAGCTAATACAGGGTTTTTCCAGTCCCCCTCCTCAGCCCTAGCCTCAGAGGGTAATAAAGTATAACGGGCCCATCCGGATCCATGAGTCTCCGGTGGGGGGCATGCTTGTCCTTCACATACACCACTGGAGGACAAGGTTCATGGACCCATGGATCCTCTAAGGATCCATGGTCTTCCTGCTCTCCCTTTCTCCTTCTCCTCCTTCCTCCCCTCTGCGGATTGGTACATCAACTCTGTAGGCAGAAATATGCTCGCTGGTAGCGAGCCAGGCTGTGGAGGAAGTCCCAGCCTCTCAGCGGGGCATGTGCTTGTATTCATGAGTTTTCGCCATACACAAATAAAACAGGCTAGCCTGAGAGTTGTGTTAGACCTTTCCACCTTGAACATTTCCCTTCCCCTCTAAAAGTTCAAGATGGTTACCCCAGCTTTCATAGCAAAGACATTGTGTACAGGAGACTGGATGTGCCCCCTAGATCTGAAGGATGCCTACCTACACGTCCCGATTTGGGACCCCCATCAGTCCTTCCTGAGGTTCAGGATCATGGGTTTTCATTTTCAAAACAGGGTCCTACCCTTTAGACTCAATTCAGCCCCCAGGGTATTTACAAGGCTAACAAACGCAGTGGCAGCCCAACTCGGGGTGCAGGGCCATCATATTTACCCATATCTAGACGACTGGTTAGTCAGAGCGAGATCGCTGGGGGTGTTCATACATACAGCTTCCACCCCCACGGATACACTGTATGACCTGGGATTTTCTATCAATCTCAAAAAGTCACAGTTGGCGCCCACACAGAGCCTGACTTTCCTGGGTCTTATCTGGGACATGAGCTCCGAGAGGATCTTCCCCTCCATGGACAAGATCACAGCCATCAAGAGGACCACGGGGCATTTTCTCAGCAGATCAATGACCTTGCCGTGGTGGTACCAACACCTGTTGGGAGTTATGGTCATGCCACATAGGAGGCTCGAAATGAGGCGGCTGCAGTTATATTTCTCAGCCTCATGGAGCCAAGAGAAGGGTTCACAGGTGGAGTAGGTCAGCATACCACAACAGCTCCACCAGGAACTGATCTGGTGGGGTACGGACAACAACCTGTGGATAGGCTGGCCCTTCCGGCAACCAACACCTCAGGTCACCATTACCACAGACTCGTCCCTAGATGGATGGGGAGCTACCCTGGACAGTCAGTGTCTTTGGAGTATGGTTCCGGCAGGAGCAGCTGGCACACATTAACTGGCTCGAGATGATGGCCATCTGGCTTGCTCTCAAAGCCATTCTACCTATTATCGGTTCCATGTGTTAATATCCCCGCAGATATATCGCCATACAAAACTTTTGCCATATTTTTGCAGCAATATTAAGCCATGGTACCTACGGGGAACACCCCTGCAACCCCCATAATATTTTTAATGGAGCGGGGGACAGCCCTGCAACCACCAGTCCCAATAACCACATAAATTATCCTCACTAATAATATTGCCTATGGCCTTACCCCACAACCATATATATGGCGATATTATTGGTGGGGATAATATTACCCGATACCTTATTATCACCGGCAGGGGATCTTCAACAGGTCGGGTCATCCGCAGGTGGACCTCTTCGCCACCTCTGCCAACAGGAGGTGCCTCCAATTCGCATCCTGGCAGGGGTTTGCTGGGCGACGCAATGCTGATCCAGTGGAACAACATGACTGCTTACGCTTTTCCCCCACTCCCCTGGTGCACAAGGTCATTTGCAGGAACCGGGAGTCGAGGTACCTTCGGATCATCTTGATAGCCCCATGGTGGCCAGCACGACCCTGGTTCTCGGAGCTGCTCAGCCTGTCGGACCAGGTCCCAGCACACCTCGCACTGGACCCAGCACACCTACTCTCACAGCATAGGGGCACAGTCATCCACCCCTCCCTGCAGAAGATAGCCCTTGCAGCATGGTTCCTGAACAGGTCTCTCTGAAGCATCTGTACCTGTCACAGGCTTACCTGCCCATTATAAAGGGGGCTAGGAGTGACGCCACCAGGAGCCAGTACAAAAGCGAGTGGACCAGGTTCTGTCACTGGGCAGAGTCAAAGGAAATTGATCCTTTGACTTGCACGTTGGAAGACGTGCTCTCCTTCTCAGCACACCCTGCACACTGAGGCGTGCAAGTAGATACATGCTGCACTTATCTAGCGGCAATTAGATTTTACAAGAACTCTCAGGAGGAAGTATTCTCATCCTCTAATCTGGTGATTAAGAGTCACTTAGCGGGCCTAACTAGACTATATCCACCAAGAAACCACACCCGGTGTGGGAACTCAATGTGGTCCTGGGCTCCATGGCCCATAAACCATTCGAGCGATGACATCAGGCTAGTAACCATTAAGACTACCCTCGTAGTGGGCCATACTTCGGCACGCCGAATCTGTGAGATCCAGGCACTAGTGGCTTCAGAGCCATATACTACATTTCATAAGGACAACATGGTGCTCAGAACACACCCTGCATTCTTACATAAGGTCATCTCCTCTTGTCACTTAAATGAGGAGATAGTGTTACCAACTTTCTTCACGGACCCTAAGGATAATGCTTAGAGGGTACTGCATTGTCGAGATGTCAGACGCACTCTAAAATTCTACCTGGCCAGAACCAAGAGCTTCTGCAAATCAGACGCCCTCTTCGTCACCTTTGGGGGGTCAACAACAGACTGTCAGGCCTCCAAGGCTTCCATAGCAAGGTGGATGGTTATGGCTATCAAGGAGGCGTATGAGGGGCAGCACAAGCCATTACCAGCAACCATGCATGCCCACGCCATCAGAGTTAAGGCCACGGCGGTAGCTTTCCAAAGACACTGTTCCGTGGCATGTTATCAGCAAGACAGCCATGTGGGCTACTCCCTCGGCCATCTGCAAGCACTACTGCTTGGATGCCAGCGCCAGGACGGATGCAGCATTTGGTCAGGTAGTGTTAGGGAACTTCTTTTCTTAAGAGGGCACTCTCCACCCTGGGGCTGCATTCGGTTGTAATCGCCCATACAGTATGGAGGAAAGGAGACGGGATGTAGGAGTAATTTTAAGTTACTCACTGTAGTGACTAACATACTCCTAGTCCATAGTTCCCTTTCCTCCATACGTCCCACCGCCCCCCCACCCCTAACAGATCTGGTGTCATTAGGCAATGTTAATATTGTCGATGTGTTAAAGGGGACTGAGGAGTAGCGCCGGTGGGCTGAGTGAGGGGAGCTCATGCTCCCAGGAGCGCGCACCAACATGCATCTAAATTTAAAGGGGGAAGAGGATTTTTCAGGTGAAAAAGGTTCTGTTTCCCATCTCCAGCCAGCGACGCCCATACAGTATGGAGGAAAGGGGACTATGGACTAGGAGTATGTTAGTCACTACGGTGAGTAACTTATAATGTACGGGGAACGAATGTCCTGATAATGACAGAAAACACAGTGGCCATGTACTACCTCAACAAGAGAGGAGGCGCAGGATCCCTACCACTGTGCAGAGAGGCAATACAGCTCTGGTTCTGGGCAATACAAGAAGGAATCGCCTTACAGATAGTTCACCTAGTCAAAGTGGAAACTATGGCAGTGGACGCTTTGAGCAGGCAGAGCAGAGTCTCCCACAAAGTCCTTAAAGAGATCTTCAGCCTTTGGGGAACCCCTCAAGTGGATCTGTTCACGACCATTGTCAACCGGAAGTGCAAACTGTTCAGCTCCAGGGAATTTCCCACAAGAAGTGTCGAGGGGGCCCGTTCGGGTGGGAGTTTAGTCTCCGCCATTCCTCACGTGATCCAGAGGTTGAGAAAGTTCAGGAAATCCATGATCCTAATTGCTTCAGATTGGGCCAGAAGGATGTGTTACCCGGACTTTCTTGACATGTCCATCTGTCCTCCAAACCGTCTTCCACAAAGATAGGACTTTCTCTTGCGAGAGGAAGGTCGGGTTCTCCATCAAAAGGTCAACACGCTCAACCTTCACGCATGGTTTCCGTGAGGTTGAGATAGAATGATTGGGACCTCCTGGAGGACGTAATGGAGATCTTGCTTTCGGCCAGAAGGCCAGAAACAAAGTCTTTATACCGTTGCTGTTGGAAAAAATTCTGTAGCTGGTGCAGGGATAAGAATGTGGATGGTTTTCTATGCAAGACACGGGAGGTGTTATCTTTTTTGCTGCATTTGGCTTACCCGGGTACTCCAGGATGGAACCATTAAAGGTAATTTGGCTGCGCTTTCCATCTTCAAACGCTCGTCTGAGGAAATGCCATATTTTAAAATACCTTTGGTAGTACCATTTATTAAGGGACTTACTAACGTGTTCCCTCCATCGCCTTTTCAAGTTCCTATTTAGGACCTTATTCTTGTTTTGAAATTTCTCATGTGTGCACCATTTGAACCACTCCATTCATGTCCTTTAAGACTTCTAACATTCAAAACCATCTTGTTAGTAACGTTAACATCAGCCCGTAGTGTGAGTGAGTTGCAGGCACTATCTTCTAAACCACCTTTTACTTTTTTTTTTTTTTTTAGAAGGACAAGGTCCTCCTTAAGGTCAAACCTTCATTTTTACCTAAGATTAAATCAGATTTTCACATTGGACAAAAGTGGATATTAACTACCTTTTACCCACCACCTCATCCTGTCAAGGAAGAGGAAAGGTTACACAGACTGGACCCAATAAGGACCCTCTGTTTCTACATTTCAAGGATGTCAAAGTTTTGTCTAGATGGCCAACTGTTTATAGGAATACTGGCCATAGATTAGGACAGGCTGTATCTAAACAAACCTTGTTCAGATGGATTATATTAGCTATTACTGAATGCTATAGACTGTCCGGGAAAGATCCTCCAGAAGGCTTGAGAGCCTATTCCATTAAGGGCATGGCTACTACTACTGCTCTGCAAAGAAGGGTTCCAATAAAAAATATTTCTGAGGAAGCCACTTGGTCTACCATTCAAACTTTTACAAAGCATTACTGCCTTCATGCCACCTTAAATCAGGATGGAAGCTTTGGGCAGGCAGTCCTTCATTCGGTTTATAACAACCCTTGATTACAAAATTCTTACTCCCTACGCCAATTTTAATACTGTTTTGGGAATCTATTATAGATGAGGAATACGTGGGAGGACACAATCCATTCAAAGAACAAGTTACTTACCCCTGTTAACATTCTTTTGACTGGATTTTTCCTCCCAACTATTCCTCATCGCCTCTCCCAGCCTACCCCCATTAGAATTTTCCATGTTATTGCAGTTTACGCTCCTTCAGAGTCTAGTGTAGTCTAAACCACATTAATGCTGGTAGTTCTACTGTAAGAAAAACACGAAAAAACAGAACTAAGCCAATGGGCGTTGCACATTCCATATATACCTTTGATATATGATAGTTTATTTATATAGCACCTATAAACAATGTGTTTCAAAGCAATTCAAGGCAAGGGAGGGAACAAGGGAAAATACAATGACATTCTTACAAGCCATGAACAGTAAGGATGTGAAATTAACTATTGTACTCGACCTGACGACATTTCAGATAGTCCAAGAGCTGAGACACAGATAAGGAAGGGATGAGGAGAGTGGGAAGGAAATGGAACCAGACAGGCGACTACTGTACTAGGCCTGACAACATTTCTGGTAGAGCCGGAAAAACAAAAGGTGAGGGAGAGGAGTGCAGAAAGGGAGGCGAGGAACAAAACAAGCAACTATCGTACTAGGCCTGACGACATTTCAGATAGTGCTGGATGGGGGGAGGAGGGACAGTAAGGATGTGAAGGATGATGTCATCCTCGAGGCGGATGCCCTCGAGAGAGACATGGAGTCGACTGCATCGACGCACAGCATCCTCAGCTGAAAAGAAAATTCTGAAGCAGCTGAAGCTGGATATAGGAGATATCCTAGATGAGGAATACGTGGGAGGAACATCCAGTTGACAGAACGTTAGCAGGGGTATGTAACTTGTTTGTCTAGATCCCTTCGCTCAGCTACCTCTAACTCTCAGAGGATCAGATGCTTCTCCAAGCAGAGTTGTGAGGGCAGATCTCTCCTTTGCTGGTGCCTCCCTTTGGAATGGCCTCCCTGCCCCTCTCAAACTTGAGCCGACCAACTGAAGTTCCAGAAGCAGCTCAAGATCCTCCTTTTCTCCACTGTCTTCTCTCTCTCACTTCCTTGCTAACCTACCCGTCTGCAGCGCCGACTGGTGCCGGGTACCCTCGGAGTCTCACTAGGTACCAGGCTCCTCCATGACCAGTCTTCCTTGCACTGCGACCTGGCCTTCCGTACACTTAGGGGCTGTAACTGTAACCCTTACAGCCCCCCTGCCTCATCACACTTACCCAGAGCTGCACTGCCCTGGTTGCACATACTCAAGCCATGCTGTCCTGATCGCTCTTCCCCCTACCTTTCTCCTTCAAGTCCACCCTCCCTTCCCCCTGCACTTCTCATTGCCACACTTGCACGATCGCAATGTCACAAGGCCTAGCAGGATTGTTTGTCTCGTCTCCCCCACTGTCTTCCCTCCCTTGTCTTGTGGCGCCTAGAAACACTTGTGTACAGGCTCGTTATAAAAGCCATATCATATCATATATCAATACTGAAATTATGATTGACCATCCGGGTAACTTAGCCATCCCATTGTCTTGCGACCGTGACCACCCAGAGGATAGAATGGATTTGTTGTTGGTCAATATTTATCAGAATCATCTATTAATGCAGGGAAAGGATTTCATATCCCATCTTGAAGATTTGTTACAAGAATGGTTGAGTTTGTGGATGAGCTTCAATTTAATTTTGTTGGGTGATTTTAAATTAGTATTGTGGGGAAGACTATGGAGATCTCAGCCTAAGGATGAGGTTAAAAGCAGGTATTAGAGAGTGTATCAATCACAATTGGATACAATTTTCGAAGGAATGGGATTTTCCCTGTAACAATGCGGGACCATTGCAGAGGGGAAAGTATTGGAAAAAATGTGGAAATCAATAGAGCATCATCTACCCTTGATTATATTTTTACTTCATGTTCTTTATTGATTATATTTTTACTTTGCGTTCTTTATTGAATGCATATAGAGCTTTTAGTATTCTTGAAACCATGAATAGTGACAGTTACATTGTGGGTAGTGCTTTCGATTTGAAATCCTTTGGTATGCCAACTAGTTTGGCTGTGAATCTTTGAGTAAATAACGCGGGAAATAGACTACGTGGTGTCCTGGGATTATAACCAGGTTTAATCCGGATTTACCAGCCTCTCTTGAGCTTCTTGAGGGGGAAAAAATGAAATATTGTCTCTAAGCCCTAAACCTTTCCCATTTTATTAAGGGGAAAATAGTCTTGATGGAAGAATGGTGGAAAACACTGTTTACTGGGAAGAATAAGGAAAATCAAACGTTTTTGGTTCATTCAAGATATAAAGGGGAATTGCGAAGGAATCTTCGACTATTGAGATCCAGATTACGTTTTGAAAAATATATTGATGAGGCAAAAAATTTAGACCATATTTCAAAAACTGGGCGAAACGCCAAAGGGTACATTTGTATCAGCAGTAGGGTCAATTGGTGTTAAACATTCTTAGGGAAAGGGACTCCAGATTTATTTGGAGATTAATGAATGCAGATACTGGGAGGCAAGAATATGCACAGACAAACCTCATCTCAGAGGACGTATGGTTAAAATATTTGTACTCTACCTACACCTGTGATGATAACTTCAAGAAATGGGGGTGTTCTATGCATAATTGAATTGGTCTTTGGTCTTTGGTCTTTGACAAAGACCATATTGAACTGCTGATCAAGGCCACTAAATCATCTAGAGTAGGGTTGTCCAACTCCAGCTCTCAAGGGCCGGAAACATGTTGGATTTCAGGATACCACTCATTAATATTCATAAGATACATTTGCATCCAATGATTCTAAATATAGCCACATTTCCTTTCATGAATATTCATGAGGATAGCCTGAAAGCCTGTCACGATTCCTGCCCTTGAGGCCTGGAGTTAGACCACCCTGATCTAGAGCTATGGATATTGATGGGACCTCCAGTTTAGTTAGGCAGGCAGACCCAGGTCTATGGTCAGATATCCTGTATGTTTTGTTTAATGACATCCTAGCCAGGAAAAGTAACCCAGACTCATAGAAGACTGCGTTTATCATCTCGATTTTCAGGAAGGGCGATAGGCTATCTCCTAGTAATTACCGGCCTATCGCTCGTCTGGATGTTAGCAGTAATATTTTTGCTTTGATAGCATTGGAAGCTTTATCTTCTTGGTCAAGGGATGTGGAAAGGTTGATGTCAATCATTGTGGGTTTAGGAAGGATCTGGGGACCCAAGTTAATAGTTACATTGTAAAAATGTTGAAAAACTATATATGGCCTTTGTAGATTTAAATCTGCTTTTGATATTGTGATTAGAGGCAAATTATGGAGGAAATTAAGGGATTGGGAAATTCTTATATCTCTACTAGAGATGCTGATGGTCCATGATGACAAGCGTGTTCAGGGCCGTTTAGATGCAGAGAGGAGATTGTAAGGTCCTGTCACTATGCAGTGTGGTGTTCACCAAGGCTGTTCAATCTCTACCTGAAACTTGGGCTGTTGGATGAGGATTTTCATGCTTTACCTCAAATTAGGGTCTTTAATTATTTGTCATACGGAGATTGATTAGTGGTCGGAAAAAAGCTGAATTGTAGGTTTAAGTCGAAAGTAAAGGGTGAAGAAGGAAGAACATTTACACAGTATTGAAAGAAAGTGTAATTTGTATTCAGCCCAACTGAAAAGAATCATAAATAAATTGGGGAAATTCTCCCTATTACCAGCGCTTACCTATTGTAAGGCCAAGGCCATATCTGCGTTGCTCTATGACACAGACCTGGGCTGTCAGTCTAACCAAAGGGACTGGGACTCGTCATTCTAATCTGGAGAAAAGTATCAGGCTTGCCAGGGTATATTCCAGCCCTAGTGGTCAGTTATGAACTCGGCCGCTTGTCTATTCGGGCGTGGTTAGATTGGAAATCTACATCTTTTTATAGAAAGATTACATTTCCTCCTGATTGGTCGCTTCTAAGGCAACTGCACCGATTAACTGAGAACAATACCTGTCCCTGCTTTGATGAATTGGTAAACGAGATCAGGACTATGTTAGAAGCCTTAAATCAGTCCAATGATTGTCTTGAATTAGAACCTTTAAAGGTCAAAATGACAGTAGGGGAAAGAGACTGGATATGTACTAGTGAGGCAGAAAGGTCATATTCATTATATAAGAATGTACTAAGAAGCATACAATCTCCCTCACAACATGTGCCCTATATTGCTAAGTTTCCGTCCCCAAGTCTGAAGATGTACGTTTCTCAGATTCAGAACACATTTTTCCCTACTAATGAAGTTGTAGTTTAAAGAACTGAAATCAAGAGAAATAATAAAATATTCACATACTGCACAGGGGAAGACCATATAGAAACTTTAAAACATTTGCTCCCGCACTAGACAATTGAGATGTAAATACCTGCACTCTTTTATTAGGGATTTCCGATTTTATAACCATAATTGCTTCTGATCACAAATTCTAAATGGAAAATAAATGTCCTTATCCTTAGCTATTTTAAGGTGTCTCGAATGTTTGGATTTTAGGAAGATTTGAAATTGCTAAATTATGATTCATATTTGATCTGTAAATTATGCAATAACGTTTCATGGTTTTTAAGTATTAAGGGATGAACCTGATGAATTGATTAGGATTATTTTATTTGTCTAATCTATGATGCTGATTGATTATGATTTGGTATTTGTCTAATATATGATCATGTGACTATTTAATTGTCTAACGTTCAATTATGAAACCATTTCGCAAATAAAAAAAATAGCATAGTTTGTATTCTGGTAGGCCTGGCCTGGAAAATGTGTTTGTATTCTGAGTGTTCTTTGTGTGGGAGCCTTGCTAGTTGTAGGGGTGCAGAAGAAAGACTCTGACACAAAGGTTGCATGTTTGGTGATAAAGACTTTTTAAAAGTATTATAGCAAGAGAAATCCTATCTGTCCCTATTCCTAAGAGGGGTTTCCATGCTTCAACTAAAGATCTAAGGTGTCTGCCAGGATGTCTGTTAAAGTAAAAGGGTCCACCATCCTGTGTCAAGAAACCCTTACTTCTGTCCCTTACAGTATAAACTAAAGCATAAAGCAGTATTGTTCTGGTCCCAGGAGAATGTCGCCCACCTCTTGATTTATGGTCAAAGTTCTACACAATGCTTCCTTGGTGGGACAGGAGATTGCTTTCCTTCTCCAGACATTCAGTCTCAGATAGCCTGGGGGAATGATTCCCTTCCCCAGATCACAAAGTTCCAAATAATATTTACTTCGTAGGCTAGGAGAATGCATCACTTCTCCTGGCTCCAAACAATGTTTAGTTCGTGGGCCAGCTGAATGCCTCCCTTTTGGCGTTTGGTCTCAGTTACGAATTAGCCCGGTGGAATGACTCTCTTTCCCCAGGACTGTTGGACCTTCCCCCGGTCTGAGTTACCAGGAAAATGACTCCTTTCTTCTGACAATCATACAGCAATCTTTTACAACCAGAGGGATTGGCTCCCTTCCCATGGTCTTCACTTCACTAGGTTTGTTGTGCCCCCGACCCCAGTTTCTCTTCTTCTTTGGTTTGGCCCACTTGGTTCACTTCCCTGCCAAGTACTGCCACGTGGAAGATGACTCGTAACACTCTCTTGGTTTGTGTTCCTGACCCTGATTTCTCTCCCCTTCTCTTTGTCCTTTTGGCTGCCTTGCTTGCCAAGTTCTGTCACAAGGGGGATAGTGCTGCTTTTTATATATCCATACAGGGTTTATGCCTCCTGTAGTTTACAGACCCTAGAGGTCCCTGCGCCTCTCCCATTACATTGCATGCTCCCAGGTTGCATGCCCGGTTCTTCCTGGGGTCTCCCACCTACTCTGTGTGCTGCATGGGCATCTCAGTGAGTCTGTGCCTTCACCTGGAGGATCTCCTGCCCGACCCTTGGACCGACGGAATTGACGCCTCCTCTTGCATTTGTGTCCCTGTCTGTCAGCCTCCTGTTACCGTCCGCACACTGTTGGGAAAAGGAATTCCGTTGTCCTTTTGACTCTGGGAGCAGACTCCTCTTGGCTCCGTCCTGGCTTTCTCCGCGTCTCCTTGGTGCTTCCCGGGCATCACAGTCTCTCATCCTGGTTGGGCTTTTCCCCTTAATTAGGTAGTCCTTATTTGGTCTTTATGGCGGAGAAGAAACCACGCCTCTGCAGAAGTCTATACCGCTGCAGTTCCTTCTTGGCATTGCTCTTATTTGTTCCTGTGCCCCACCTTGTGCCAGTATTTGGGTAATATATATTCCTGATGTTCTTCATCTCGGTACTTTCCAGAACCTTGAGGTGGACTGCCTTATAACAGAAAACCAGAACAGTGATGTGTGGAAGGTTTCGAATGATTCTGAACCACTGGCATTGCTCTGGGCAACCTTCCACACCACCATTTTTTAGCCTGTCTGCACCATTGCAAAAAAGGTCCAGCCATATGCAAATCCATCGGGTACTGCCACCAATGGGAACAGCACTGCCAGAACTGCTAGTCCAGGTCCCCTCTGCACAGAAACACAAGCAACCCTAAACATGTTTCGGCCTTGTTGGGCCTTCCCCCTGAGGTGCAGCTTGGTTCTCTATGGCACAGCGAGCAAGGGACCCACATCTGGGTATACCCTGTCTCACATAAGGAGACAAACTAAAAACCAGAAAAGTGTTGTGTGAAAGGTTTTGAATTAATCTTCAGAGCCTTATACTACTTTCCATAGGGGCAAGGTGGTGCTTAGAACGTACTCTGCATTCTTACCAAAGGTGGTCTCCTCTTTTCATCTGAATGAGGAGATAGTGTTACCCACTTTCTTCGCGGACCCTAAGGATGATGCTCAGAGGGTTCTTCACTGTCTAGACATCAGGTGTTCTTTAAAATTCTACCTGGACAGGACTAAAAGCTTCCACAAATCGGTGGGTCAAGGCCAGGCTATCAAGCTTCCAAAGCCTCCGTAGCAAGATGAATGGTGGCGGCCATCAAGGAGGCATATGAGGGACAGCACAAACCGTTATCTGCAAATATGCATGGCCACGATATCGGAGCCAAAGCTACAGCTGTGGTTCAGAGGCACGTTCCGTGCCGATCACCAACAGGGCTGCTATGTGGGCTACGCCTTGGCCTTCTGCAAGCACTATTGTTTGGATGCCAGCTCCAGGTTGGAAGCGGTATTTGGGCAGGCAGTGTTAAGGAACGGGAACTTGTTTTCTTAGGGGGGTCACCTCTCCACCCTGGGGCTATATTCAGTTGTAATCGCCCATACAGTATGGAGGAAGGGGGATGGAACGTAGGAGTAATTATAAGTTTCTCACCATAGTGACTTACGTACTCCTAGTCCATAGTCCCCTTTCCTCCATACGTCCCACCATCCTCCCCCTAATAAAACTGGTGTCATTGGGCAATGGTAATATTGTCGACTCGTCAAAGGGGACTGAGGAGTGGCGCCGGTGGGCAGAGTCAGGGAGCGCATGCTCCCAGGGTCGCGCCCCCACGCGCCTCTTTAAAAGGAAAGCAGATTTTTTCTTGTGGAAAAGTTTCTGTCTCCCGTCTCTATCGAGTGACGCCCATACAGTATGGAGGAAAGGGGACTATGGATTAGGAATAAATTAGTCACTACGGTGAGTAATTTATAATTTTTAACCCGTCTATGCCATTGCAAAAAGGGTCCAGCCATATGCTAAAAAACAGTGGTGTGGAAGGTTGCCCAGAGCAATGCCAGTGGTTCAGATTAATTCAAAAACTTCCCATCAATTTTGGTTTTAGCTTGCCTTATAACAGTACAAGGGTCTACTGTCTACAAAGAGGTTAGCCGAAGACGGAGGCTAGAGTGTGTGGGAGTCTGATGTTTTCATAAGGGCTTTAAACTATACGGTGAGGGGGGCGTGGGAGGGGGTGAGCAGGATGGGCAGGTGATTATCCCCCCATGAGATCCTCCCGCTTTATACCACCTGCAGGGGACTATCTGGTAGCGGCCTCACCACCCTGGCCTCATGGAAAAGGGCTCCCTGCTGGAGAGAAGTGATGAGAGCACGTGAATCGTCTCATATGATACAAAGTCCTCCCAACCACATGTCATAATGGTTGGATGTGTATGATGTTCAAAAGCATGCAGTGGTTTAAAATCGCAAACACCACTTCATTGTATGCTTTGCCTTCCATTGTCTCTGATGAAGTGTCCCTTCACTTATAGGTGCTTCTGTAATCTCCCATGGTTGTGAATGGGCATATAGAGTGTTTCTTGTAGGAGTGAAGATTGGCACGTTTATCAGTGTGCTGTGTGACGGCAATCCCTTCCTGCGCTTGTGGTCGAAGTGTACAAAAAAAGTAGTGGAACGATGTTCCTCTGCCATGTCCCCTTTTTCTGCTGCTTTCAATCCCCCATACAGTCATTAAACCCCACCGGGCCCCCTCCCCAATTCAACCACTGACCTGGGTCCTTCCAGTCATTCCCTGCACCCCAAAAAACTGTGATCTACAAAAGTTCTCCCAAGACTAAAGAAAGCGTGATGAAAGAATATACATTTAAATGACCACCATTAGTGTGTCATTGCCCCCTCAGAATGCAGCTTTATGTGGCATCCCCTTCCCTTAACCCACCATTCGCACCTCTGAAGAGATATGCCCATGACTATAACCACTGATATGCCCACCCCTCCGATTGCCTGCAACCCTCTGTGCGTAAACAAGCCCCTTGCCCCTACAGCAATTCTAAAATTGCAGAGTAACTACCTGGGAATAGACTTCATTAGCAAGCAGACCATTTAAATGAAGAAAAATGAATCTGCAATTGTGAGATAGCAGGATTGTCATGCCGGAGCATAGATTATAATCCCCAGCAGGGTAACTGTTATTTTCTTTTTTTTTTTTAAAGTGTCCTTTCCTACCGTCCTGGAACGGTACTCCATGGTCACATAAAGTAAGGGAACTATGCCGCTGATGACGAAAAGCACAAAGAAAAATGGAGGAGGCAGCTTGGTAACGGCTGCAGGGTTCTCTCTTAACTTGTTCCCCTCACCGTGGGAAAGGGCAGGGTGCGGGGGGCGGAACGGCGCCAAAAGCACCCCGAAGCCCACGAAGGGCAAACAAAGGAAAGGGGCGGGTTGAGCCCCTTTATAACAAGCAGGATCCTACAGCAGAGACATCCAGCTCCTGCAGTAGGACCCTGCAGACACGCTGTGCGGTGAGGAAGGATTTCGTTTGGACCTGTTCGTGTTGCCGTTTCTGAGGAAGTGTTGCTGAGGGCCGTTACAGATTAAGAAGGGTTCCGGTGATGGCGGGTTCCAGCAAAGGAGGAACAGCGTCGCGGCAAAGAAGGGGCGTCGGGTAAGGAGCAGGGTGAATAGAGAACGAAGTGGGACGCTGCTGAAAGTGGGACGCTGCTGAAAGTGGGACGCTGCCGAAAGTGGAACGCTGCTGAAAGTGGAACGCTGCTGCGGGTATACCGGGATCGACATAAAGTGAGGGCTGGTACAGCAACTAATACGTGATCCGTTGCGGAGAGCGAGCTTGTAAGTAAATATCAGGCAGAGGATGTTATATGTGGAATTGGTTGCGTGCTTATGAATTAATTGGGAACATTTGCAGTGTGGCAGTGGTCACCACTTGACCGGCGGCGGGCGCTTAATGTTATTAAGGTTAAATGTCATGTCACGGGGAAGGGGCCTCGGGCTTTATTAGATACCCCTTGCCTATTTGCTTTCCGGCGGGAATTAGCGGGTTAACCGCGTTATTTTAAAGCAGCGCTCAGATGGCCACGGTCATGCGAAATGTTTTGATACTTGGTCTTCACATGTACCCGTGTGTTAGCCGCATTAATTTAAAAAACACATGCACAAGCGGGGGTGTTTTCCTTTTGCCGTACATGGGTGGTTGGGCATGGTCTGTGCTCCGTGCGTTGCCGTGGTTGATGTTAAGATAAAGTTGAGTTGCCCATGGGACGGCAATAGCGCAACGGGTAGAGCATCAGTCCACTGGAAGCCACATGCACTGGTTCAAGCAATCTCGCAGGCATGTGAATGCAAAAGGGCGGATTGGGTTACATGTCGATGTCTGGCCTCCGGGACGCACGCCTTTTATTCAAGTGTTCTGTAGAAATGTTTATAATAAGCGCACTGGCGGGTTAGCCCTGACCTCCCTTGGGTATCTGGACACTTATCCACTGGCATTTACGCTCAGCTGCACATTTTATCCATGCGGCAGCAGCCATTGCACATGAGACCCTATGGAGTAAAGGACCCCATAGCCCATAAAACACATTAACAGTCAAAGGAATACCATAAATCATGCCCAAGAGTGGGAGAAAAAGAGTCTCACTCTTGGCAGGAGAAAAAAAAACCTCCAGAAATCCAGCAAAGCTGCTGGGGGACTCACTAGGTTAGGAAATTCAGCCTAAAGAGAGAATTCTCCCTAACAATTACAAACATTGGGTTTTGCACAGTGATCTCTGATCGAGTACACTAGCCATCAATCAGGTGAAATTTGAAATGTATATTTTGACTAAATGACATACACAGTTTATTATATTCCTGGCATGCATACAAGGTTGGGAATTAGAAGAGGAGACGCATGGATCAGAGGTGGCGGACTAGCTTGCTGGTGCAGTCGTTACAGTGAAGAACAGTTTCACAGAAAATCAAGAAAACAAGGGTAGCTAACAAACAATTTTGTTTACAAAAAGGGGTTTGGGTTGGTGTTCTCTTCATAACATAGTTTTTTAAAGTCTAAAGTGCTATATACTGTACCTTGGATTTACATTGAACATGTTTTTACAACCCATCTGCTAGAGGCACAGAAGAAAATGAAGTATGAAGACACAGACAACAAATGAAACCAAGATGCAGCTTGCCAAACAGATTTCACCATGGAGCATCTAATATTTGAGGCGCGGCGTAGTCCAGTCAATAAGCGGACTCGAGATGCTTATGCCCAATGGCCAGAAAATGAATTGAATGTGACCGGCGAAGCAAGCAAAGTGGTTTTGGACTATTGCTACAATGTGAGAACTCGACAAGATGAAGACGAAACTGAATATAAGGAGGATGCTTTTGAATTACTCAGTGACCACTTCACACAATCTACACCTGCAAAAAAAGGGCCACCCAATAAACAATCGACAGTGATAGTTTCTTCAAATTGTGTGCAAATAACACAAGCAGAAATAACAGACGCTGAAGCCACAACGCAATTGACCGAGGAACTAGCCAAAGATCTCGACTTCAGTGTGTCCTCTTCGGCCGATATGTCCACCACAGTTGAGTCACAAACCACATTCATGCAAGACGATAGTCTAATAAAGGAACACAAATACATTGTATTCGACAGCTGCCTGGTACAGATTATACTGATGCTGAAATGTGTCCATCCAGTGAGGGGGGGCGGAGTATGCAGGCAGCTATTGGTGAATCTGACTCGTGTATCAAAGGCACAAACCTGAAAATCCAAGCCACCTGTGGCCTGCTCCATGCTGCATTTTCATGGTCCACTCAACCAATGCTGGGCAAAGTGTCAGCTGGAAATCTGTGTGCAGCAGCTTTACTTTTCATTGGCTCTACTTTTAGTAAGTTGTCCAGTTTCTGTAAATTTGTGGGGCTCCAGTTCCTTTCTAAAACCCAGTACTAAAAATATCGACGAGAATATTTATTCCCTGCCATTAGTGAAGCTTGGAAAATTGAACAAATGTCAATTAAAAGGACATTCTTTGACAAATGGTTCAGGTTAGCTGGCGATGGACAGTGTAACAGCCCTGGATTTTCAGCAAAGTACTGCACATATAGGTTTGGTGGTTGTGCAGGTGTCCGAATGTAAATCCTCAGTAGCCATGGAGAAACATGGTTTTATAAAATTCCTGGAAGATCTCCAATCGAGGGGAATGCAAATAGACCTCATAGCCACCGACAGGCATGTTTCAATAGCCAAGGCCATGCGAGAGCAGTTTCCAAACATTCACCATCAATTTGATGTATGGCACATTGCCAAATCAATCAATCAAAAAGATCACAGCTGCTGGTAAATAAAAGGTTCTGAAAATATTTTACAGTGGTCCCTGTCTTTAATCAACCATCTTTGGTGGAGCTCCAAAACTTGTGGTGGGTTTGTGGAAATTCTACTTGAAAAATGGCACTCATTGATGCACCACTGTTCCAACGTTCACTCATGGACAGAGAACCAACATTTTCACCAATGTGCACATAGACCTTTATCGGAGGAGCAGGAACGCAAGAAGTGGCTGGTTCCATCTTCACCTCCACACAAAGCTCTTTAGAAGATTATGTTTAATAAAACTCTATCAAGAGTTCTGAAGGGACTCACAGAATTCTGTCACACAGGAGATTTGGTGGTGTTCCACAATATGTACCTAAAGTACAGGCCTAAGAGATTGCATTTTGACATAGACGGGATGCAATATCGGACATTAATAGCGGTTTTAGCGCATAACGAGAACATAGAGAGAACAATCGAGGACTGCAGGAAACTTTGGTATGCTTCATTACACAATGGCCTTTATGAAAAAAAGCAAAAAATGGATGGTCAAGCCAATATACCAGGAAATGGAATTCGATTTTGTGAAAGATCTCAGTTTGACTGTGTTGGACATACATACTCATAGGACACATACATAGCCACAAAACATTGCAAACGTGCCCTGTCCACCGAAAGCAGACCTCGTGGAACAATTCACTTCCCGGTTCAGAAGATTAGCAACTATTTATTTGTTCAACAATATTTATATAAAGTGTCCAAATAAAGCGTCCAAATTGTCTTTTGGAATGTATCCTCTTTGTCCATTTCTTTTGCAAGAAGTGCCTTTTGGAGGATGCCATACAGTGTAACGCTCTGCTTTCACTCTTCAAGATTTCGTCAAGCTCTTGTGGGTCTTTCACTGATTGGGGAGGGTCACATGGATATCAGCATGAAAGCATTTTGGGGTTCTGCAGGTGCCTTATCAAGCACATGTCCGAATAGCTGAATAAATACACGTCCCACAAAGGAATGAGACTAGGGTACATAAGAAACTTGGCACGCGAGAACTACTGACTGTAATTAAAACAACGCATCAAAGGGGGTTGTTGCGAGAAATAGGTGCATTCTGACCTATATTTTTATGGGGGCATGTGTTAGGGGTCGTTGCTTTCGGATGCCTTATCGGAGGGGCCGATCAAATCTTCCGTCGAAGTTTTACGATTAAAAATGCAGTGGGGTGTCAGTGTTTCCAAAATATGACACCTCATGATTAGGTATATGGGAGGTGAAGTTGTGGTGGTGCGGGGGTTGGGTCTGGAGACCAGATGCGTTCAAAGGAAACAGGGGTCATGGGTTCAAGGGACCGCTGCCTGGCAGGAGGGGTTTGGAGATGGCATGAATCAGTGAGCAGAGATGGATTTTGCACTAAAGTTGGAGCAGGGCTCAAGACTCTCTACTTGCAAAAATGATTAGCTGATTTGCTTTGAGAACAGGAGACGGGCTGAGCTGACAGGTGGTGGGTGCTTGCTGGGAGAGAGCAGTTCACCAGAGAGACACTAAAATAAAGCAATTGGAAGTAAACTGTTTTCATTAAAAAGTAAATCGCTAGAAATTTCGTGTAGCATTTTCAAAAATATTTCAGATGCCACTGTGGTCTGCAAGGCTATTCGCTCACTTTGTAAGTGAAGGTCACCGCGTTTGAATTTTGTTTGTGACCTGTGCACACCCACGCATTATACACAGTGTAAGGTTTGATTGTTTTTCGTCCTTGGATGAAAGGGAGGATTGCAAATGGAATGAATTGAAGGGAGGTGTGTGATACCGTCAAATATGAGCTAGGTGCTCACGCCCCATTTCACACTCCCAATGCACGTCTCATGTCAACGTCCTCTGTGCGCAATCTATTTCCGTGTATCCATGGAACTGCCAAGACGCCCTGTTCCTCGACAAGTGTCTGATCACATAACGTTGAAGTTTCTTTTTCCTTTGTGTCAGTGCATTTCATTTCAAGCTTCCCTGACTTGTTTCTGCTCTGCTTAGCTATCTGCCAAGTATGACACACTGAGAAAACGGTACTGATTCGGCATACAAAGAATTAACTCAGTATGTGCTTTACATTTTTTATATTATGGACAAATGTCTTTACTAAACCATATTTAAACATGTATCCTTGCAAACATTTAAAGTACAATACAAGTGAAGAAACAGCCAGGTTACAAAAACACACTGTGAAAAGACCAGATGAATGGGCTCGAACTAAATGTATTTGACCATTTTCTAAATTTGCCTGTATAAAAGGTCTTATACATGACCACTCAATATATTGAAATTGTCTGTGAACAGGTAACGTAATGCACGGTTTTCAGTTTTTGGGGAATATTTCCATTGATATTTTACTACACATGTTTCCTTCGTTACACGATCTACTGTCGTTTGTACATTTTGAACTTTAGATTACTTAGTGTATCCCTACTTTAGAGATAATCAAATAGCTCTGTGCAATGGGAGCCTTTCCAAACGACCTCACATCGCAGCAATTTTTTTTAGACCATACTGATGGAATTACAGACCTTTGACATGGAGGAAACCACAGACACGTCTAACATTCTAATGTTGAGGCCAAGCAACATGCACCCAAACCTTTTTTTTATCGTTTTTGATGTGGTCTAAATTATAATACTAATATTTATTTTCTATTGAACAATGGTATGAATATATACATCGATTAAAGGACCGTGATGCTGCATCGACCACTGTTCCGGAGTCAACAGCAACCTCACTCACCTTCCAAGTAATTTTTTTAGAACATTCCTTCAGATGCGACTATACAAAATATACATTTGTTCAAGATCAACGTAAAACAGATTGATTATTATGTATAATAACTTTTGATACAAACTGGCATATAGGCTTCTTTGTCAATATCGACCATCTTTTACATGTAATCTTTTTTTTATGTTACATCTTTATTATTCCAATTACTCTTATATAGGCAGAGCCAGGAACTTCAACATTCTACTATTCTTCTACTGCAACCATTCTGGAGGATCAGGTATAAGAAGTCATACATTTTGGATTCATACTAATAGTTATTGATTAACAATATCTTTTTTACATTTAAGTAAACTTATTCTTTTGATAATTTGCAATCCAGTCAGCAATTGCGTAGCATTAGTTCAACAACATTGATGTATTTAACGCAGAAACACGCAATGATAAAAGTAAACCTTCTGAAAAATGTACTTTGTCAAAGAATAACGTAGACTCTTTCACTATATGAATGGTGTATGTTTTTGCTTACAAACCTTTGCTGCTTGGCGAAAAAAGGAATCAGTAAAAAACATCAAAACATTAAAGGTGCCATTATTTAATCAATATATTTTGCAGGATGATCTCACACCAACTCCCTGCGACATCTCTGAAGGTTATCAGGGACAGTGTTCAAATGTCTTTTTAAAATATTATGCACAGTGTTGGACTTTGTCAATACTAATTTTAACATTTTAATCAGAGGATTAACTATTTTTTTTATATAGTTTAACTGATATTGTAAGGGCGATCATCATTAAATGAACTTTCTCAAGATGTACTTTGTGAGATCAAAGATTTTAATATTAAATTGTTTAACAATGTAATCAATGTTGTTTGAATTTATGTACAAGGAATGTACTACTGAAGCTGTCAAAATTGAAGAGACACATTGACAAGAGGTATACATAAAATATTGTAAAATATTAGTTATCCGTTTTAACTGGGATGTCATATTTATTATGTTTTAATGGTTTCCATAGCAAATTTCAAGGTTTATCCAATTTCAAAATGCTGTTTTTCAGCTTAAACTGGTGGTCGGCAAATCCAATTTGACTGTTTCAAGGAAAATTCGGGAAAAGGGTACATAACCATTTTTTTTTTAATGCAGTGTATGAGTTATTCTATTGATATTACATTTTCATTTTGTAATTCAAATATTCTGTACATGTGCTATTAATTAAGCATTTTTTTCTCTTCTACTAGAGGCCTTGGAAGAAGAGGAGCATAACGACTCGGACAACTACACAAACTGATGATGTTGCTTGCCAAACTGTTGTCACTTGGGAGCAGCTTCATTTTGTGGCTCAGCATGGTCCTCACAAGATTGTGTTATGATGCAGATGTCCAGTGGCCGGAATTTGAATTGAATGTCGGTAGTGGAAAGTAACCCTGGATCACTGTTATAGAACACAAGGTCACACAGAAGAAGCAGAGAACACAGAATATGTTTCAGAACCGCTCACACTATCCACACCCTCTAAAGAAATGCTAGCTAAGAAACAATGTTCCCTGTTTACCCAATACATGTGGACAAATCTGAAATATCACACACAGAAATAACAGAAGCATCATTGCTACTGGTTGTGCCTGTGATGTGGACTTCACTCTTTCCTGTGTTGAGGACTTATCCACCAGCATGGAATCGCAAACCTGTAGACTTCTGGACGATTGGCTTTTAAAGGAACCAAAATACATTGTATTCGACTGCTGCTTGATCAAGATTTTGAAAAAATGATTAAAAGTGATCATAAATTGCGGAAGAAGATTTGTGGGGAGCCATTGGTGAAGTTACTCGTCTAGTCAAAGGCACCAACCTGAAGATCAAGGGTAGCTGTGTACACCACCCCAACTCATTTTCATAGTCTGCTCAACCTTTACTTAGAAAATAGCCTGCTGGAAATGTACTTTGTTCATCTGCTTTGTTGTTTAGCGGATCAACGTACAGTACAATTTCAAGTTTTTTCTAACTTTGTGGGACTCAAGTTCCTTTAAAAAACACAGTACTACAAATATCAGAAGGTTTCCTTGTTCCGCGCTATTAGCCAGGCATGGACACTCAACCAGATGTCAATGGACAATGCTCTTGCTGGCAAAAGGCTCTGGGTTGCTGGTGATGGACAGTGCGACAGTCCAAGTTTTTCTGCTAAATACTGCACTTACCACTTCTAAGACATGGAAACCCAAAAAATAGTGAGTTCAGTTGTTGTGCAAGTATCTGAATGTACATCTTCTGTTGCAATGGACAAATATGGTTTCATTAAATCCATTCAACTTCTGCAATCCAGAGGAATGCAAATAGACCTCATAGCCACTGACAGGCACGTTTCAATAGCCAAGGCCATGCAGTTCCCAGAAATAAAGCATCAATATGATGTATGGAACTTCACAAAAAGCATTTTCTGCGGCTGACCCTTCTCTTAGAGAAGCAGGACAGTGTACTTCTCCTGTCCCCTCCTTAGCATCTCAGTGTCTTTTCAAACAGTTCATAGAGGACATTCCTTGCCTTGTCGACACAGTTTCTCTGGACTTTAGACTTTGCCTCTTCTCATTAGCACCCCTCTTCTGGGTTCACTCTTGCCAACTTCACGTTCACTTTCACTTGTAATGTTCACAGAATTCACTTTCCCCTTTTAGTTTCACCATGCAGGATTCACTTCGCTTACTTACTCTTCCGTCCCGTCCCCTTTCTTCCATAATGCATAGGCGTCCCTAGCTAGGGACGGGAGACAGAACCCTTTTCACCAGAAAAAACCTTTTTCCCCTTTAAATTCAGAGGCGCGCAGGGGTGCGGCCCTGGGAGCATGCGCTCCCCTGACTCAACCCACCGGCGCCACTCCCCAGTCCCTTGGATACTTCGTTCTGTCTTGTCTTCTGTTTTTTTGTTCAATCAGGTACTTGGTCCTCTGGCGCCATGTTCCTCCCCACCGCATGTCAACGCCAGCGGGCTTCAGCAGGTGTCCAGCCAGCGAAGGGCTCTTCCCTACGTCCGACCCTTACACTCTTTGCCTCAGCTGCCTTGGCCCCGATCATGGCTGGGAGGGTTGTACCACGGGTGACGCGCTTACACCGCATGCTCTGAGGAACAGGTTAGCTCGGTGAAGGGAGTTCTTCGAGAGGTCGTCTCCAAAGGACTTGAAGGAATTAGTCGGTCACAAGTCAAGGCATAAGTTAGGGCCGCTTTTTTCCATCGTACCCTGCAAGGGTGACTCCTTCCCAGGGAAACGCCCGAGCTGGAGGAACCTTTCAGGTTCTTGCACCAGCACAGGTACCAAGGCTACTTCAGCTACTGGCCGCCAGGCCGAGGGGGGTCATCGGATCCTTCCGGGGACAGTGCTGAGGGACCACAAGGTTCTTTTACCGGGCGTACACCAGATGTCCGAGGGGACGGCTACACACAGCACTACCGGTGATACGGCCGAGGGCAACACGCCTACCAGGCCCTGTCCTGAGGTGCAGGGTAGGTCTCATCCTCCACCGCCAAGAGTCCTGGAGGAGGCCGGGCCCAGCAAGGCAAGCACCACGACTTTGGCACGTTGCACGCAGCTCGACAAGATGGCCACCATGCCAGACAAAATGGCCGCTTGTCCGATACCGCCCCTTGGTGCGGAGCAGGTGGGGGAACAGGTTTCAAGGTGGGACTGGTCTCAACCAGGTACGTGGCCTACAGCTTATCCATTAGCAGGTAAAACAGAGTACGCACCGGACCTAGCAGCCGTCAGCTACCCCGTCAATACCACCTGCCACCCCACCGGCCTGTGAGGACGGGTTTTTTGATGAGTTCTACACACTCAAGAGATCTCCTTAGATGGGGCCATCGTTCGGGATGTGATGAGACATGCTCCCTCCGGCCCTTCAACCAGCGCCTATGGTCATTGCTCCTATGGCTCTGGCACCGCAGGCCCCTGTGCAGCCCCTGCTACCCTTGCCAGCTCCTTCGATTCAGGCTCCCCTGCCTCCCACAGTTCAGGCGGTTCCACACAAGCCTCCGCAGCAGCCACCAGCTCCGGTTCCTACACCGCAACCCTCGGCGCCCAGCACTCCTCCATCCGCTCTGGATCAACCGGACACCCTGGTGGACACTGATGAGGAGGAGGACCCCGACACGCTGTCTTCAGCCAAGGCCTTCCACGAACGGCTCAAGGCTTGGCAGAATATGTAAGGCTTCTGCAACCCGAGATTGAACAATTGGAAGCAGGGGTTCTGGCTGAGGTTCTCAATCTACGCCCCACGGCTAGAGCGGGGATCCCGATGCAGAAGGACATTGTCGCCTTGGCCAAAAAGGGTTGGCTTAAAACCCATTCGGCCCAACCTGTCAATCGGCGCCTCAAATCCAAAGTATAGGCAACTGGAGAGGGATCCACTCTTGCTGTCGGCACACCCTCAGCTGCACTTTTCGGTGATCGCTGCAGCGTTGCTCTACTCCAAGCCTCAGGCGTCCTCAGCCACATTGTCCTCTGCAAGGAGGAGAAGATCGTGAAGGCTTACGGAAAGGAGCATTATTCCAACGCCTCAATTCACCTTCGTCAATCCAGTGTAGACTCCATGCTGGCAGCCGTTAACCAGAGGCTTTGGCAGGAAACGGGTGCAGAGTCAGGTACGTTTCAAGGCGGGGCTGGCAGAAGCTAAATTGGTGGCACAGGACATCATGGAGCCCTCCGTGGCCAATATTGACCCCTCAGGCCGGGCCATCTGCATCACCATGGACATGAGAAGGACTTGCTGGTTACGGGCTACCAAATTCAACCGGACGTCCAGGAACGCATATTAGACCTTCCATTCGAGGGTGGTGACCTCTTTAATTCCACCACTAATGAGCTAGATAAAAATAAAAATAGTTCAGACTGCAAAATCCTAATTTCCTAACAAGGGCCACGCCCAAATTATACACCCAGTCGCATCAACGCTCCGATAAGGGGCAGGCGTTCAGCGGGTTCCGGGGCTTCCAAGAACGCTGGTCTAGGCAGCCTGACTATTCTCTGAGTCAGCATCGGCGCAAACAGAAGGGGGGGAGCAAAGGCTTCTTTCAGTCCCCCTCCTCACACCAGCCTCAGAGGGAAAGAAGGCATGACGAGCCCCTTCGGATCCACGTGTCTCCGGTGGGGCGGGGCGGCAGGCTGGCCCTTCACAAACAGTCTTGGTGTCAGAGTTTCGCTGACCCCTGGATCCTATCTGTAGTGTCCATGGGGTAGCGTCTACCGATGCCTCCCTTTCTCCAGCATGGGGTCTGGCATGGATTCATATGCTCATGAATATTCCCTGTCGCCAGGCTGGGAATCCTCGGTAAAGGAAAAAAAAAATCAGTTTCGTTTCTGAACTGTCTTTCTACTAATAACCAATCACTGGTCTCTGGGTCATACTGCCCCCAGCCAATGACTGCCCTCTACCTAAGCCCCTCCTCTGGCAGCCATCTTCAGATTTTTACCGCACGTTCAAGTGTTGGGAGTCCTCGTGTTGTAGCTCTTGAGCTTTTATTGCGTTTTTCCGAAGAGTTTACTCTTATTTGTTTTTTCGGTCAATCGAGCCTCAAGCTCCACCGATTCTACTTCCAATCAACGGGGACACATTTCGGAATTTTCGTCGAGTTTTCACTTCTTGGAGGATTCCGGAAGATCTTTGGGGTCTACCCCGCGTGGTCATGGCACAGGACAAAGGAGAAACGACGCCTGTTGGATCCAAGCTGTTTAGGATCTGCCCTGGATGTGGATTACAGAAGGTCTTCAAGGAAGATGAGCACTCCCGGTGCCTCTACTGCCTTCACGACGACAAATGGAAAAGGACTGTGCGTTCTGTTAGAACATGTCCGTCCGGACAATGAAGGATCGTCGTACTCGACTCACCAACTGGCTGGAGGGGAAGAGCCCAGCTGCAAGTGAGAAGAAGTCTGAGTGGTCTTATAAGACCTTTGAGGGCGCTCCGGCGATGGGGGCCCAACAAAAAGCTAAGCACTGCGAGTCCGCGGGCAACAGGTGCGCCATTGGTTCGGGCTCCTCGGCTGCCAGGCAGGGCGCAATGTCGCCAACGCCATCATTCACGAGCCAACGCTCTGGTTCTGTGAAAAGGAAGTTGGAGAATCCGGATAAGTTTCCGGAGAAGCCCCGGTCAATCCCAACGGAGACAGCCAAGGGGGGAGCGAGGCGGTGACCCTACCCCCACGGTGAAGGCCTCGAAGGTCGTGAAGGCCCAGATTCACCTGGCTAAGGCCTCGATTGAGGGAGTCGTGGCGGCCCTGGGGCAGCCTGCGAAGGCTACCCCAGTGGTGACGACCTCCGGGCTGAGAGTTTCCCTGCCACCCAGGAGGGAAACATCTTTCCAGCCTATCGAGAAGACCCCCGTGAAACCCTGGGATGAGAAAGAGGGGGGGCACGGTAACCCTAACCGACACAGATACCACCTCCGAGGATGAGCTGGCTGGTGTCAAAAGGATCCTGGACAAGAAGTTCGAGGAGGCGAGAGCCTACGGGAGGGATCCCGACAAGGCGATGTAGAGAGCAATAGTGGGGCCGACGTGGAACCGCAGACCGTCGAGGAAGCGGAGGAACACGGGCCCCAGCCTTCTCCCCCGTCGCAACTGATGCCACAAGACAATTCAGGAACAATCCCGATAGCTTTGCAGACCCTGTGTACAGAGATGAGGACAAGGTTGCCCTTACCACCAGCGGATGATCCAGCGGCGCCTGGACCATCGGGAGCACACCGAACAAGCGGAGGCGAGTCCAGCCTCCACCTCCCTTCCAGCCTTCACTCCATCTCCTCCTCCTAGGGACGAGGCTGGGATGGAGACGGCGACAACGGGGATGGACAACTGTCATGATGCCTACCTCCAAGGAGCCAGGTCCGACCCAGCGACCCCAGAGGCAGGCATCATTTCCCCCAGGGGAGTGCCAGCGGGCCCAAGCTGGGGCCCTTTGGACGCAGTCCTGGTGCCTTAGGCGCCAGGCTCATGTTGGACCTCTGTCCTGGCGCCATAGGCGCCAGTCTCATAAAGCTAGACATGTGTTCAAGTGTTTTCATGTGCACTTACCTGATGCAGACCATGCTGCCACATCCAGGCCCTCTTGAGGCCTGAATGGAACTACTTTACCTGTGGGACTACTTTCCACCCGGGTGTGGTCGGGGAAGGATACATACCTGATCGGAGGAAGGATACACACTTGGGACTTCTACCAAAGCTATTTAAACCACACCCGATCAGCAACTCACGCTTCGCGTTGTTCTGCTCCTCGCAGCTGGACGCCCACCGTGTCAGCTCCTGCATCTGGACTTCAGCCACGCCTGTCAGCATCCTGGGTCACCTGCAAAGGGAGACAAGAGACCTTACCAGCTAAATCTGCACCACGGAGACATCACCGACGATCCTGAAAGGGAAGACATTATTTTTAAAAGCATTTCGTTACGATCGCTGCAGCGCTGCATTTCACTCACCTTTCCTGGGTTCCTCCATCTTCAGCAGCGATCATCCGGATACACAGCCACTTCCCAGAGCCTAGAGAAAAAGACAAGAATAAGAGGTGAGAGAAGGAAGGGAATAAGACTTACCTCATTTCATTTCGGGTCTTGCCGCTTCCAGGCATTTTCCGGACCCCGGCCCCTATGGGGAAAAAAGACAAAGACATTGAATGAGCGTATGCAAAGTCAGTTCCCGAGCGCTCATCCAGAACTAACCTGCCATTTACTGGAACTGGAACTGCACGTTTCACTTCGGGTCGGTGCCATATCTCCGGCATTCCGAACCCCGGCCCCTAAGGGGAAAAAAGACATAAACATTAGCGCTTGCTGCAAAAAGACAATGAACATTATTATTAAGCTTGGACTTTTGAACTTGCAACAGAACTTTTACAGAGCCTTACCTGAATAGTCAAGCTTACCTGAACTCCCATCAATCCTCAATCCAGTGAAGTAACTGGGTTTCAACGCGCCCCTGCATCAGAAGCAGGATGGAGAGCTCATCCTTCTTGACCCTAAGGTGAGACTTGACGGGGAATCGTGGAAGGGTATCATGGAGGGTTGGAAGAGAGTGGGAGGCTTGATCATAACTCAGTCAGTAGGTAATACTCCCTTTTCACGCACAGGGAAATATTCCTGCGAGCCGGAGAAGCCAGAGTAGAGGGCCCTTCCTGTCCATCTTCAGAGTCCTGCGCTTCACCATTGAAGAAGCATCAGCACTCGAAGCCAGACCTGCGCCTCCGTGGGAATCGGGTGAGCGTTACACAACGACAGTGGCGACGACGGGATGGATCTCCCATCACCCCCTGCCCGGTCCAACCCCCCCCCCCAACCCCTGACGAAATTGGCTCCTTTCACACCATGATTGCCAGGTCATCGGAGCTCTTCCAGCTATGCCCCAAGGAACAGATGGAAGGATTCCTCTACCAACAGGAGGCCAAGAGGAAGACCGTCCTCTCAGTCCCCTTACTGGACGACATCTGGGAAGAAGGACTATCCCATCTGAAGAACCCGCCCACGGCCCTGGCGAAGAGGGACAGGTACGAGAAGTAGTACCGGGTCCCGGACTCCGATCCTATGTGCCTCAGGGCACAGCCGTCCCCGGATTTGGTGATCTCTGCGGTGGCCAAGAAGAAATCGGCAGAAGCGACGGCATCAACTTTCACTTCCCCATGGGCGCCGAGGGAAAGAAGCTGGATGCCATGGGACGACTGGTCATCTCGTCGGCAGCGACGACCATCAAGGCGGCCAACGCCCTTGCGATCGTGGCACCCTACGACAGGGAGCTGTGGTTCAAGATCGCTCCCATCCTGGACTTCCTCCCAGATGACAAGAGGGCAGAAGCCCTTGAAATCCTGCAGGAAGGTGAGGTGGCGTCGGACCACGCCATTGCAGTGGCCACGGACATCGCTTTCGCCAGATGGGCAACAGCGTTTGCCTTCGCTGGCGCGGTTGGCTCAGGGCCACTGATTTCTGTCAGGACGTGCAGATCAGGGTACTGGAGATGCCCTTCGACGGGAACAACCTGTTCGGGCAAGGCAGTGGACGAATCACTGCAGGCCATCAAGGCGGACTCCGAGACCGCCCGGGACCTGGGAACTGCACAAGTTTCTGCCTAACAGAAGGTGAGGTGGCGTCGGAGCACGCCATTGCAGTGGCCACGGACATCGCTTTCGCCAGATGGGCAACAACGTTTGCCTTCGCTGGCGCGGTTGGCTCAGGGCCACTGATTTCTGTCAGGATGTGCAGACCAGGGTACTGGAGATGCCCTTCGACGGGAACAACCTGTTCGGGCAAGGCAGTGGACGAATCACTGCAGGCCATCAAGGCGGACTCCGAGACCGCCCAGGACCTGGGTTCTCCATCAGCGATGGCCGTCCTTTCGGACCTCCGGAGGCAAGTCTCAAGGTGCCTCCAAAGGATTTGGCGGCAGTGCCTCGTCGTACCGCCGGGCAGCCCGCTCCTTGTCGCAGGAAGCTTACAGAGGTCGCAACAAGACAGGAGGTCGTCGTCGCAAAGGAGGCCAAGGTGGCAAGGCCAACGGTCCCTCCCTAGAGTTCCAAAGAAAGTGTCCCCCTTTCCCACCTGTGGCCAGGAAGGAAACCCACATGCCACAGCTGCTTCTGCAGGTACGAGCAATGCTTAGAAAGGGTGCGATAGAACTCGTCCCAAAGAGGCTACGGGGCTCTGGGGTATACTCTCGGTACTTCCTTGTCCAAAAGAAGACCGGCAGCTGGCGGCCCATCCTAGACCTTGGCCGCCTCAACAAATGCATCAAGTCCCAGAAGTTCCGGATGGTCACCCTCCAGCACGTGCTGGGACCATTGGAGGAAGGCGACTTCCTGTTGTCGCTGGACTTGGAGGACGTGTACTTCCACATCCCCATATGAAAAGGACATGGAAAGTTCCTACGGTTCGTGGTCCAAGGGCGGCACTACCAGTTCAAGGCCCTGCCCTTCGTGTTGAAGTCGGCACCATGGGTCTTCACCAAGTGCCTGGCACCGGTGGCAGCACAGCTGCGCCTGCAGGGGATCCACGTAAACCCCTACCTGGACGATTGGCTCATCCGAGCAGAGTCAAGAGAACTCACTGTCGATCACACACCGAAGACCGTCCACCTGCTCTCGGAACTGGGATTCTCGATCAACTTCACAAAGTCCCACTTGGTACCGTCGCAGGACGCCCTGTTCCTGGGAACCAGACTCAACACAGTGGCATGGTTGGCTTCACTGTCGGAGGAGAGGATGAAAGCCATCCTGGGCAAGGTACAACGGCTATTGACCATGAAAGTGGCCAGGGTGAGGTCCATCAAGTTCCTGCTCGGCATGATGTCATGGTGCATCTACCTCGTGCGTCTGTGCAGGTTGCGGATGCGGCCACTGCAGGAGTTCCTCGACGCCCGTTGGGTGCAAACGGTGGGCAGCTTCGAAGACAAGATCTCCCTCAACGAGACTTTCCGCCACGCGATCCGGTGGTGGGGCAACCGCGCGCATCTAGCGGGGGGCATAGACTTCCAGACCCCGGCACATCAGGAAATAGTGATGACGGATGTCTCCCTAGAAGGATGGGGCGCGCACATCGGAGATCTCCACACAAGAGGCCTTTGGCTCCCGGAGGAGAGGTCACTACACATCAACATCCTGGAGCTCCAAGTCATGTTCTGGGCCCTCAGGTCGTTCCTCCCATCCCTCAAGGGCAAGGTGTTGAGGGTCTTCACCGACAACACCACCACGATGTTCTACATCGAAACAGGAGGGGCACCAGATCCCCAGCCCTAGCCAAGGAAGCGCAGGATCTGTGGCACTGGGCTGTTGCCCATGGGGTGTTCCTGGTACCCTTCCATCTGGCAGAAATAGAGAACACCATCGCCGACTCACTCAGCAGGGAACTGCGCTCTTGCCATGAGTGGGAGCTTTGGCAGGATCAAGTGGATCTCCTGTTCCGATGATGGGGCAATCCCCAGATCGATCTATTCACGACGGCGACAAACACCAGAGGTTCGCCAGCAGGTTTCCTCAGCCGGGGAGCATGGGTGACGCATTCTCATTCCCCTGGGACGTCCTGTTCCTGTATGTGTTCCTGCCGTTGCGAATCATCAGTCAACTCACAGTCCCGGTGCAGGATGATCCTCGTCGCACTGGCGTGGCCAAGGCAGATCTGGTTCCCGGATCTTCTGGACATGTCGGCGCCCCCCCCCCCAGTCAAACTGCCGACGGACGCGGATCTTCTCGCCAGGGAAGGGGGCGCCATCCTCCATCACGAACCGGGATCACTGAACCCGCAGGCCTGGCTCCTGCAGCACTAGACTCCCGAGGGTACGATATCCCGGGGGACTGCAAGGAGGTGCTTGCAAAGGCCAGGGCATCCTCGACAAGTGCTATGGACAAAAATGGAAGAGGTTCTCTGTCTGGTGCCATGTACAGAAGATCAACCCTCTGCGGATTGTGGCCCCTCAAGTGCTGCCATACTTGCTGTCTCTGGCCAAGCCGGGGCTGGCGCACGCCTCCATCAAAATCCATCTGGCGGCGATCTCCCATTACACCAGAACTCCAGGGCGGTCATCTGTGTGGTCTCATCGCCTGGTGAAGGCGTTCATGAAAGGGTTGTTCCGTTCGTTCCCGCCGGTGAAGGCTCCAGCCCCGGCGTGGGAGCTCAATCTGGTGCTGACCAGGCTCATGGGACCGCCATTCGAGCCTCTGCATTCGGCACCGTTGAAGATCCTATTGTGGAAGGCAGCGTTTCTTGTGGCCATCACCTCCGCACGACAAATGGGAGAGATCCAGTCCCTCTCCTGTAAACCTCCATATCTGACATTCCACGAGATGAGGGTAGTGCTGAGGATGCACCCCTCCTTCTAGCCCAAGGTGCTGTCGGACTTCCATCTCAACGAGCCGTTGGTGTTACCCGTTTCCTTCCCGTTGCCTTTGTCGCCGGCAGAGAGGACTTTGCACTTGCTGGATGTGGCTAGAGCGCTGAAGTTCTATGTGGACTGCACAAAGAGTTTTCGGAAGACATCACAGCTGTTTGTGAACTTTGGATCTGTGAACCAAGGGAAGGCCCCCTCAAAGGCTTCCATTTCCAGATGGCTGTCCGGTTGCATCATGCACTGTCACCGGTTGGCAAACCGACCGTTGCCTGGCAGTCCAAGAGCCCATTCAACCAGAGCGATTGCTGCTACTACGGCGTTCCTGTCTGGTGTGCCTCTGCTGGACATCTGCAGGGCTGCTACGTGGAGGTCGACACACACCTTCACAAGATTCTACTGCGTCGACTGGGATTGCAGGGAGGAGTCCAGAGTCGGCCAGGCAGTGCTGCGCAACCTGTTCGCTTGAAGGTGAGCCTGGTGAGGAGGTAAGAGATGCTTAATGTTGAGTTGTTGAAATGCTTAATGTTGAGCCTTGCCACCTCCCGTGGTTATGCATGTGTGTGTACTGCTATATATTCTTGTATTCATGAGCATGTGAATCCGTGCCAGACCCCATGCTGGAGAAGGAACAAGTTACTTACCTTGCAAACCCTCCCTCCAACCACTTTGCGGCTCTTCTCTTGGTCCTACTGCCACTTTACCTGCTGCCAAATCTGAAGATGGCTGCCAGAGGAGGGGCTTAGGTAGAGGGTAGTCCTTGGCTGGGGGCAGTATGATCCAGTGACCAGTGATTGGTTATTAGTAGAAAGACAGTTCAGAAACTAAACTGAAACTGATTTTTTTTTTTTTTCTTTACCAAGGATTCCCAGCCTGGCGACGGGGAATATTCATGAGCATGTGAATCCATGCCAGACCCATGCTAGAGAACAACAGTTACAGGTAAGTAACATGTTCCCTCCTCTCCTCCCCCAGATTGGGACAACAAGTCTGTTGGCGGAAATTCGTTCACTCGTCGAGTGCCAGGCAGTGGAAGAAATCCCAGCCTCCTAGCGAGGATTGGGCTTCTACTCCAGAATTTTCGCCTAACAAAAGAAGAACCAGGCTGGCCAGAGAGTTGTGTTGGACCTCTCCACCCTCAACCTCTCCCTCCCTCTTCAAAAATTCAAGATGGTTATGCCAGCACTCATTGCAGAGACACTGTGCAGGGGAGACTGGATGTGCTCCCTGCATCTGAAGGACCCGTATTTACGTGTCCCAATTTGGCAGCCTCATCGTTGCCTTCTGCTGTTCATGGACATGGTCTTCCTTTTCCAATACAAGGTTCTACCCTGTGGCCTCAACTCATCCCCTAGGGTATTTACCAGACTTAAGTGGTGACCCTCCTCAGGGCCCAGGGCCAACATGTCTACCCGTACCTGGACGACTCGCTCATCAGTGCTTGATCTCCAGAGGCGGTTCACCACACTTCCTCCACTGGTATGATCACACTCCACGAACTGGGATTTTCTATCAACCACAAGAAGTGTCAGCTGCGGCCTACACAGAGCCTGACCTTTCTGGGCCTCATATGGGACAAGAGCTCCGAGAGAGTGTTCCCCTTGGAGGACAAGATCATTGCCATCAAGAAGGCCGCAGGTCACTTTCTTAGCCAAGAGGTGACCTCGGCCTGGTGGTACCAGCCTTTATTGGGTATCATGGTGGCAGTCCTACTGGCCGTACCCCACGAGACTCAAGATGAGGAGATTACAGCTGCACTTCGCAGCCTCATGGAATCACGAGCGGGGCTCCCAAGCGTAACTTGTCAGCATTCCTCCCTCTCTCCACCCGGACCTTACCTGTTTGTCCAGGGGCTGCAACCTGCGGAAGGGCAAGCCCTTCCGGCAGGCAGCACCTTAATTCCCCATCCCCACGGATTCCAACCTGGAAGGCTGGGGTGCTACACTGCACAACCACAGTGTACATGGAGTCTGGTCCATCCAGGAGCAGGAGGCTCATATCAACTGGCTGCAGCTGAAAGCTGCCTGGCTTGCTCTCAGGGCCTTCCTGCTGCTTATTGGGGGCAAAGTGGTCTCCACCAGTATGTATTACATCAACAAACAGGGTGGCACCAGGTCCCCTCCGCTGTGCAGTTTATCGGTCAGCATGTGGGAATGGACCCTGGAGAACAACATCTACCTGAGTGCAATCTACCTCCCAGGGGAGTCCAACTTGGAGGCGGACAGGCTCAGCAGACTGGGAGTGGATAATTCCGATTAGCAGCTTAACGATCAGGTCCGGGGGTCTTCAGCAGATGAGGACATCCTCAGGTGGATCTCTTCGCCACCTGGTCCAAGAGGAAGTGGCCGCAGTTGGCGTCCTGGCTCTCTGGCGACGCGTTCCAGATACAATGGAACAGCATGACAGGATATGCATGCCCTCCCACGCCCCTGGTGCATCATTCCGATCGCTTTGTGGTGGCCAGCAAGACCATGGTTCTCAAAGCTCCCCAGCCTCTCAGACAGGCCACCTGTTCACCTGCTGCTGGGCCCAGCTCACCTCCTCTCGCAGCAGGGGGGGCATGGTCACCCCCCCCCTTGCTCCACAGAAGTTAGCCCTCACAGTGTGGAGCAAGGCTCCTAGGAGCCATTGCAAAAGTAAATGGACTAGGTTCTGTCACTGGGCGACTTGATTACTTGCATGCTGGACGATGCGCTTTCCTTCTCTGCGCACATCGCACACTCAGGGGTGCAAATAGACACATGCCGCACCTATCTGGTGGCCATAGAAGCGTACAGGACCTCAGAGGAGGAGGTCTTCTCCTCCTCCAACCCAGTGGTTAAACGACATCTGGCGGGCCTCACTAGGCTTTACCCACCCATCAAGAAACCACACCCTGTGTGGGACCTCAATGTAGTGTTGGGCACCATTTTGCACAAACCTTTCGAACCAGTGGCGTCCGTAGACATCAGGCTTGTCGCCATTAAAACAGCCCTTTTAGTGGGTCTTATGTCTGCGTGTAGGGTCAGCGAGATCCAGGTACTGGTTGCTTCAGAACCCTACACTACTTTTCACAGAGATAAGGTGGTCGTCCTGAGAATGCACCCCGCGATCCCACCTAAAGAAGTCTTTTCTTTCCACCTAAATGAGGAGATAGTGTTACCTACTTTCTTTGCTGATCGTAAGGATGATGCTCAAAGGTTCTTCTGTCTGGATGTCAGACGCGCTCTGGGCAGGACCAAGAGCTTCCGCAAGTCGGACGCTCTTAGTCACATTCGGGGGTGGGGGGTCAAGGCCCGGTATCAGGCAACCAAGGCCTCTGTAGCAAGATGGATGGTCTCGGCCATCAAGGAGGCTTATGAGAGGCAGCACAAGCCACTTCCAGTGAACATGCATGCCCATGCTGTCTGAGCCAAGGCCACGGCGGTCGCATTCCAGAAACAGGCCCTTTGGCAGGTCATCAGCAGAGCAGCCACCTGGGCCACCCCTTCGGCCTTCTGCAAGCACTACTGTTTGGACGCTGGCTCTAAGTCAGATGGGGCTTTCAGACAGGCGGTTCTAAGGAACTTGTTTTCTTAAGGAGGGTCACCTCTCCACCCTGGGGCTGCATTCAGTTGTAATTGCCCATACAGTATGGAGGAAAGGGGATGGGATGTAGGAGTAATTAATAGTTACTCACTGTAGTGACTAACAGACTCCTAGTCCATAGTCCCCTTTCCTATATACGTCCCACCATCCTCCCCCTATTAAAACTAGTGTGATTGGGCAATGGTAATATTGTCGACACATCAATGGGGACTGAGGAGTGCCACCGGTGGGCGGAGTCAGGGGAGTGCATGCTCCCCGGGCCACACTCCGGCACGCCTCTAAATTTAAAGGGGAATAAGGTAGGTTTTTCTGGTGAAAAAGGTTCTGTCTCCTGTCCCTAGCAAGGGACGCTCATGCAGTATGGAGGAAATTGGACAATGAACTAGGAGTACGTTAGTCACTATGGTGAGTAACTATTAATTTCTCAAGTTCGTAGATCAAAGTCGTTCCATTTGTATCAGGAGTTTACTAGACCACCAGTATGACCACTTTGACCACTTCTGGCAGCTCTCCCACGGCCTTCTGGTTTCTATAGTTTCACTCAAATTGGGATGGACCAGGTCTCTCGGAGCAACACCCACGTGGTTCCGATTCCCTCTGCAGCTGGTCTCCCCTCAACACTTTTACAGTTCTTTTACTGTTCATTGAGCTATCTTCAAACTTGCCACCTTGCGTTCCTTATTCAACACAGCCTGGCTCTTATAGGTTCTCCCCTCCACTCACCGGCTGTGATGAACTGCTTGGCTTTTGGTTTCTCTGGAGTCAAGGCCGGTACCACGGAGGAGGGAACTTCTCTCGCTCCTGCTTATCGACATATGCTTGACATTTGCTGCAGGACACTTGTTCTGTTGTTCTATTTTCTTGGTTTTAGGCACTCTTCCATGAAGGTTCTGCGGGTCTGGGATGAAAAGGGCAAGGTCACTTCTTTCCTTGCCACCCTCTCGCTTCCCGCCACCTTTCTCCTTCTCTTGAACTGCTGCACTTGTTTAGCCGTCTCATTGTGCTGTCTGCTGTGCTCGCCTTGCTCGTATTTTGCTCTCCTGCTACACCTTTTATCCTTGTGGGGGAAGGAAAGAGCCGTCCGGTGTGTGTGGTTCAGGTTAATTGCCTGACTTTGCCTAATGCCGGGATGGGGACATGTCAGGTAGACTGGATATAGTCTTTGTATTGGAAAGGGGAGGGGTTGGAGGGTCAGAGTCTCCAATGGGACGAGACAGGGAAGGTTTGTGAAATGGACGAAAATTACTGCGATGAAGAACAGAACATAGGGTATTGTGGGAACAGTGGTTTTCGGTCATAGTAAGTTGGGATTTTGGAGAAGATGACAATCTGAGGGACAGGATTGGTAGGGTTTGCAGGTTAAGCAGAAACAGCTGGGGTCGTGGCATGAACAAAGAGGATTGTGGGAATCGTAATGTTTTGTCTCATCAGGTTGTAAATGCAGAAAATGATAATCAGAGGGACGGAAAGAAGGATGGGGAGTATTCGAATGGAGACCGGTCAAACTAGAATTCTGAGTTATATATTTTGGGTGTAATTGGGTTTGGGACCTTAGAAGATTGATTATGTACAGAGGGGTTTTGGATATGGGCGGAGAGATCTAACAGGAGGAAGGGCGGCATATGCAACACATCTCATAAAACCGTCAGACATCTCGCCCTCCTCTCCTTCTCTGGCACAATACTGCGTCTCAACTTGGGTATTCCCCTGAGCATAACTCTGGGATTCCCCTACCCAAGTGATCCTCCCACACTGGTCCACCCCCAGAAACTGGCTCCAACAGCTTTGGCCGTGTCCTGGCCACCTTAATAAGGGATTCCAGTGGTCTTACTGGGAGAATACCCTCAGGTTTCTCACAGCACTCTTGCCAAAACGTCTGGAGGAAAGGATTGTGGTTGCCTCGGCTGGGTGCGTCATTGGGGAGAGACAGCTCAATGGGGGCGTCATTGGGGAGAGACAAGACGGAGCCGGAAGAGGTCCCACCAAATTCCTCCAGGTCCTCTTCGGGGACCAAGGGGGGGGGGATTCCCCGTATGGGAATGTTGTTGTGGCGAGAGCAGTTCTCACTATCTTCTTGCTTTATTTCCAAGGCTTCACATCTCGCTTCAAGTACAGCAGTTCTGTCAAACCCTTTGCCTATCTGGAAATTTTGTTTGCATATGATTGTTTCCACATCTGCTATTCTGCCTCCCCCCACTCTTTTGTCCAACCCGGTGATCTTTTGCATTAGGGATTCCGTGCCCTTCTGATATTCCTTGGTCATGGCAGCTAGCAGCCTCTGCAAGTCAGATTTAGTCACTGATTGCAATTGTGAGTCCCCCATTGGTTCTGGGTCCACTGCGTGGATCATGGCCTTGACACGGTTACCTTTTTTGGCTTTTTCTGCTGCTCCTGTGGCTAGTAAGGTGGATATGTCAACCTGTTTGGCAGCTTTATTGGATTTTGCCATGTTGTGTTCTCCGTTCCACCCCGTGCCCTCTTAAAGTTGTTGCGCTAGTGTAACCACTGCCTCCGCTTCGGGTTGATGCTGGTGGGCTCTCAGCTGCAGGGTTGTGTGTTTGCACGGCTTTGAGTTATTTGGTCCACAGTGGGGGGTTGTCTGTCACGTGGCTGCTGCAGCTTGTGGCTTATAATGCTGGACGGATCCCTCTCCACAGATATTTTGAACATTTTATCAGGGAAGACGAGGGGGTTGGGGTGTAAGTACTGTTTGTTGAGCGGGTAGCCGAAGATGTGTACCGAAGATGTGTAACTTCAAATATTCTTTGTGTTGAGGCAACCTGACCTCCTAGCCAAATATATTCTACGCCATGATTGTCGCCCCCATTTCTTATATTCTCAGGAGTCCATTAGTCCATGACTCACATTCATATTGTGAGGCAATAGCACCCTTGTTCAAACTGAGTGTTTGCCGTGGATGTCAGGTCTCAACCTGCGAAACTACCAGCTCCTCTTAGAGTGCCATTCTCTTTCATGCTGTATGGGCACATCGCTTCCATGCCCATGGTTTTTGTTCACGGCTGTAGCGGATATTGCTACCTGCTGCTTTTCTCCTATGACCAGGACTGCTCCCGGCTGGTTTTCAGGTATTTCCTCGCATCGGGAGCCGATCACGGTCCCGAGTCACCCCGATGGATGGCGTTGTCACTCACACTGCCGCGCCTCTCGCCCGCCGTTGCGGTCTCCTGCTCTCACCCAGTCCTATTAGCGAGTCCCCCGGGGCTCCAGACTCATTCCCCGCCCCCAACGAGGAGGTGCGCAAGGGCGAGTCGCCGCTCTGGTTCCCCGGTCTGGGGGGAGCACTTGGGATGAGTCGGCGTTCTTTCTCATTGCTGCAGAGTAGGCCAAACAAAGCTCTGCCACCCGGGTATCCTCCTCCACCAATGCCCCTCTTAACTTTCACTGCAAGTCTGCAGTGTCATTTTTAACCAGCAACCCAATGAGGTCTGCACAGCATTCTTCGCTGTTGCAAGGCTGAATGCACAGGGTCCTCAGGCACTCTTCCCCTGAAAATTAGGCAGCTCTAGTCACAACAGGCACTGCATATACAATTCTGTCCCTCTCGGCCACCTTTTTTTCTCCTTTCATCTCACAATTTCTCTGAAACCTATGCTTGCTGTGACTCTTTGACAAAATGTGATACGAAGTCTTCTGAAAAAGAAAACAGTGATTCCAAAAAGAAAGATAAACCAAGGTTAGGTGATTTTCCCACCAGGTGTAGTTCTGCCAATACATTAGCACAATCGAAAAGGATTGTTTGTGAAATCTTCTCCACAGGATTCTTGCAATATTTTCAAACAGTTTTCAAGGTCTCTGGTTCCTCTGGTGCCTTGGGATGACCTTCCCCAAGCTTCAATTCTTTCAAGTTTCAAACGGAATACAACACAGTTCCATGTAGTCTTCTCCAGGCTCCCTTGCCCAAGCTTACTCCTCTTTGTTTCACAAATAAATATTTGGCCGTTGTGGGCCTCTCAGGCATCCCTTTCCCAAGTGTTAGTCCCCTTTGATGCAACACACAAAGGTTCCACTCTCAATAACTCTCTAGGCCTCTCAAGGTTGCCTTCCCCAAGCTTAGGCCTTCTTTTATGTAGCACAAAAAGTTCTGCTTGTCAGGATGCACCCTTCGTTAATCACAGTCCTTTTCAGGGGCAGTATCAGCGACTTTTGAGAATGCCAGGCTCTTTGCTGCTCCTTTTTTTTTAATACTTTCATAAGTCTCTTAACCTTTCTGTGTTGGGGTTTCGTGCATCCCTTTTCACATTTACCATGCCTTTCATACTTTCTACCTGCTTTACTGGACAACTGTGCACACTTGCACCGATTTATTGCTCCTTTTCACTTTACTGTGCCTTTTACACTCTTTCCTTTTGATTGTGCTCACTTGCATTCTTGTCTTGCGTTCGGGTCGCTCGCACCTTCTCTGTGTTTATTCTGCTTTTCTGGTCTTTTTGCCTTTAGCGCCTTTCACTTTTAAAGTTCATTTCCCCATTTTACTCTGCACGTCTAGCGCATTAATTCGCTCCCCTTCTGTCTTTTTTCCTTTCGCAACACTTGCAATATGTTTGCAACAATGTTTCAATTCCGCTCAAGCCACCCGCATGCTACCGAGTTTCTCTTTCTTTCTTGTGAAACTCGCTGGTAAACGCGGCACTACAAGCGGTCTTCCTCCTGTTGATTGGATCGAGGTCATGGTCTCACAACCTGCCCCTCTTACTCCCTTGGGACCGGCACACATCCCAAGGGAACACGCATTTCTTGAAACACGGCCAGCAGCCAACAATAGGTTAAATTGCTCTGGCTCTTTGGAGACACGGCTCCCTAGCCATGCTGCACCCCCTTTGGCATACCAGGTCAGTGGCTGACCTTGCCTGACTTTATTAGTGTGACAATTGAAAGGTGTTTTGGATGGTTGGCCTCACTTTTCATTCCTGTGTGTTATCATCATTGCTCCTGATCACCTCTTCTTCATTCCAGTACTTATTAGAAATGGGGGGGAGATGGGACAAGACCAGTGAGGGTTCTTGCAGGATGAAGGATAATAAAGTGGTTGAAATTGGGGAGAAGCGGAACACCCAGCTTGATTTTTATGTAACCGTGACAATTCCCTTTTCCCCATATTATCCTTCTTCACTGGCGATTTGAAATGGTTGGACAGATATGAATAGGAAGTCCTTTGACTTGAGTTGGGGGTGGACCTGTTGATGTTATAGCTAAACATATTCGGCTCCCTCTGTTTCCTATGCCTCCTCAAACGTGTAATTCTTCTACGATGGGACTTCTCTTCTATATTTAAGAGATATAGACCCGAGTTTCCTATGAAGGCTTTGGGGATGTCTTCCTTACCCCCTGTCATCCTAAGAGGGTACTGCATCTCGACTGAGTGTCTCCCAGATTTGTTACACCGGACTCTCCTACCCAGGTGATCCTGACTCGCTTGTCCACCCCCAGGGTTGGGATCCAAAAGTGATGGTCCTCCCCTGGTCCCTTGAATAGAGGAATCTCGGGATTACCTGGGAGAATGCCCTCAGGTTTCTCACAGTGCTCTTCCATGCTGTGTTTATTTCCCAACATTGCGCCTCAATCCTCACTCCCTTCCTCCATCACAGAGCATGATTATGAACCCCTGGGCCAAAGGCTGCACTTGCCGCTCAACTGCACTTGTGCTCAAGCTGTGGAATTCACGCTTCCCTAGGCATGACTCTGACCCTCACCAGGGGGCGTGCCTCACCAGATTGAAGATTAAATCAAACCTTTCTCATTGCTTCCAATCAGTGTCCTGTACCCTCGCCTGGGGATGTGTACACTTCTCATGGCCTATAAGCCTATAACTCAAAAAACGCAATCTTATCAATTAATATAATGATCTAAAAACCTATTTTTTGGCAGGGTTAAAAAGGTCAGGTTACAAGCTACCAATTAGGCATACAAGCCACCTGCCCCCTGCCTTGCATGCAGTTTCTTACACACCAACAGTGTATGTCGATGGGTCGTGGCAAGTGCAGTTTATGTAGAATTTGCCTTGGTCTATGTACCGTTCTCATGATGTTTTAATAAGAGGCCTGTATCTATGCTTGAGTATATAGCTTCTGTGTCTTGCAGATCTACTATGAACAGCTTACCTCCTTCATGGCTTCTGGCGTTAAAACGTGGCCTGTTAGTACAAGAGCATATTTCGAAAAACTTAATCTGTAGCAGTTTTAGTGAGGAAAAGGTGGGACAGTTTTTGTGTGATTATAAACTAGTTATAGATTAATCAATTCCATGATGGCACTCGGTCCTGTGGGGCACTGATGACATCAAGATGGGCACCAATAAGGCACATAAAATCTTTAATATCTTATATTTATGGATGAATTTTAATTTCAATGGTCGCTTTTAAAAGGTATTTTCATGCATACAAAATGTCCCTAACAATGTCTACTCTGAAGTCAATTGTGTCATAAACATTTCACAACACAAGTGTTATTCATTCAGATCTTCAATTTTTTAATGATTAAGTTTATTATCTGTTTCAGGTATGTGATGAATCAGAGATGATTCGCCCAGAAAACCTGGCATGAGACCCTTCTCATGTGGCCAGGGAAAGGCAGTCACTTTCTGATCCTGACCCTGGGGGTGGTGTTCTGCGGGAGGATCACATGAGGGAGGAAGCCTGGTCAGGAGGAATCGGAAACCCCTTTTATAACTTTCCCTGAGAATGCACTCCTAATGGCTCATTGTAAAATTTAAGCTGTCAGAAAAGATGATTTAACCATTGGGGACTTCAAGTCCCACAATGTCCAAAGTAAACGGACGAAGAAGAGGGCTGCAGAGGCACGAGACTGCAAGTTGCCAGTTACAGCCTAATAGTGTTATGACCCACACCTCAGTACTGAAAGGCATAAAAATAAAAAGCCCCCTTAGGTGCAGGCCATAGGGAAGGAGAGCAGGAGGTGGAGTAGTAGTGGTACCTCAATGTTGCAATGGAAGCAGAAGCTGGCGAGCAGATATGCTGGGACCACCATTGCCGGCCCTGAGAGGGTCTCTTCTTTCAGAGTCCTTGATTGCAGAGTTTGCTGTAGAGGTCAAGCAGCGGGACGTTTCCCCCTAGGAAGTCGGGCTCCGCTGGCAGGCGAACTCCGGAAAGCCTTTGGAGCAAAAGGATCTCCTTTTCCGACTCGTGCGGGCCATGGAAAAAACAAACAAAAGAAGCAGTTTCCCGGGATGTGCAGAGCAGCAGAAGCAGAAGACCTGGAGCACACACCAGACCCGGTGAGTTCACTAGTGTATTGTGACACTGGAGCGTTCTGTGATCATCCACTGGCCAAATCTGGGTATATTCAGTACCGAATTAATATAAAGAGAGTGACGTGGCCAAACAATCCTTATTTTGAATACCGAATGTATGCAAAGCAGAATAATAATCAGTTTGAAAGCCAAGCAGACTCAAAGAGGAGAAGGCGGCAGAATAAGGACTTGACAAGCAGACCAGAAAGATGTGATTGTATTTGTGTGTCAGAACAATTGCCAGCCAAGAAAGGGTAATATTTTGAGAAACCATACAAACCACTATTACCAAATTCAAAATCGAATAATATCAAGGCAAGTCAGAAAGAGCCAACATTGCCTTAGCCAAGAGAGGGCAATTAAGAACTCATGTGTTTGTAATTCTTATTGCCAGTGTGTAAAATAAGTGTTAAGAGGAACTGTCTTAAACCACATTGCCAAAGAAGTGTAAGTGTGAGAGAAAACTATTGTCAGCATTTGGTTAATGCAGAAGTGGTGAAACAAGAGTGGCAGGAAGGCTGCCCTTCTGACAGAAGGTCTTCAGGAGGATTGGAGCATAACCTGCATTGAGTGTGGCAATCTCAAGTGTATAACAAACAGCCCCAGCGTGTTTCTTGTCTTCCTAAAGAAGTAGTCGAATTTGACGTTAAGCAAAAGACATTGCAAAATTGTTTAACTTGACCTTTACCACAGAAGTACTTGTAGTAGTCCTGGCAGGAGAGTAGACCAGGGCAATGAATCTTGTAGTGCTTGACTTGGCAGGTGATATTGATATTTTATTTGTATCGCACTCGTACACAAGTGTTTCAGAGTGCGACAAGGCAAGGGAGGAGAACAAGGGAGAACAAAAACAACGATCTTACCAGGCCCAGTGACATTGAGAACGTGCAAGTGCATGGAAGAGGAAGATGGGGAAAGTGCATGGGAGGGAGTGGGGGCGGAAAAGTGCTGAGCAAGAAGAAATAAATACACCATAAATAAATAGGAGCAATAAGCAGTGGTAGTGCAGCCAGCAAGTGGCAAGTGCTAGGTATAAGGCAGCAGACAGTGTTTGCCAGATAAGTGCAGACAAACAGATGGAGGGGGGGAAACTGTAGAGTAACAGATACAGGCCACAGTGCAAGGGGTTGCCAGGAGGCAGTGCAGGTGGGTGGCAGGGTGAGCAGGTACCTGGGCCCGAGAATCGGAGGATGACCAGGTGCACGAAGCCAAGATAGAACAGATAAGCAGGGGAGAGGAGGAGAGAAGGCAGAGGCAAAGAGGAAGGTCTTGAGGTGCTTCCGGCGATAGTTCTCCTCACGTTTAAGAGTGGCAGGGAGGCTATTCCAGAGGGAGGCCCCAGCCGAAGACCGAGATCTACCTTCAGCTCGTTTCTTAGAAAAGTGACTCACCCTGAGGGAGTTGTAGGAGCGAAGAGCTCGGGAGAGAAGGTATTTACTGAGGGAGAGCTAAAGGTATTTTGGGCCCAGGCCCCAGAAAGCCTTGTGGACAATGCAAATCGTCTTGAAGTTAATCCTTGCAGCCGCCTGGAGTCAATGGAGAGATTTCAGGGCTGGAGAGATACGATCCCAGGGCTTGAGGCTAAGGACAAGCCTCACAGTCCTGTTCTGGATAGGTTGCTAAGGGCACAGAGTAGAAACAGCTAGATATAGAAAGAGGCTATTACAATAGTCCAACCTAGAGAGAACTAGGGCTCGAGAGACAGTGAGCTTCTGGTGGAAGGAGAGGAAAGGTAGAATATCTCTGAGGAGGTGCAGTAGGAAGTTAGACTTTTTTGAGACAACAGAGATGTGAGCAGAGAAGGACAGCGTGGAGTCAAAGATAACCCAGAGGTTCTTAGCCTCACAGGTGGCGGTAGGAGGAGGGCCAAGAGAGGCCGGCCTGAGAGTGACAGGAAAGGAGGGTGAAGGTGTACTGATGAGGATGATCTTCGTCTTGCTGGCATTCAGGCAGAGATCATTGGCAGCACACCAATCCTGAATGGCAGATAGGCAGTCAGAGATGAGAGAAGGAGAAGAGGTGGCCGAGGGTGCCTGAAAATGAGTTGTCATCTGCATAACACTAGAAATTGGAGCAGCAAATGGCAATGCGGTGGGCAAGAGTTGCCAGATATTGGTTGAAAATCCAGGGTGAGAGGTTAGACCCCTGGGAAACACCACAGATAGAAAGGGAGATAGATGACAGGAAGGACCCAGTTGGACCTGGGTGGGTTGATCAGAGAGAAAAGAGGTCAGCCAGGCAAGAGCCGGATCGGTGATATCCAGGTTGTCACGGAGAGTGGACCAGGTGGAATTCATTGAAGTACTGTGGTGTGGTGTAAAATATTGACAAAGAAGTGGTAGGACCACTGTTGTTTTTTATGAGCTACTGCAGAATCATTCCGACAAAGACATTTCTATTGAGCCTAAAGAATTGTGGAAATATTCTTGTTTTTGAGAACAAGTTGCATTGAACTATATCACAAGGGAAAAGATGAAAACTTGTTGAGCATTGAGAACTGTTGGTGGAGTTCGAGTTGGAAAACAATGAACTTTACTCGAACTTTGTTGTGAGACAGTATTTCCTTTTCAACAGTGTGTGAGGAGTCAGAAATGCGAGGCAGGCAACTTTGTGAGTGATTTTCAAAGTTAGCTATTTTATTAAATTAAACCGGTTGGTTAAATGCTTCACTATCTCTACCCTAATGAGGGTTCCATGCCTTAAATAAACTAAAAGAAACACTCTTTCAAAGGATAGATGTCCCTCACACTCGAACATTCAACAACAATAGGAAATGCATGGCAATGTAATTTAACAGAAAAAATAATCCATCATTGAGTTTAAGGTAGGGGTGTACCGAACTTCGGCTGAAAACCAGGTATTCAGCATTCGGCTGAATACTTACTTGAAAACTTACTCGAAATTATGTAACACCCCTATTCCTAAATCGGCAAAGAGCGTGCGTCACTCCTTGGTGAGCACACTGCACAATAGTACTCCATAGCAGATGGCACCACAGCGGGCAAAGCGAGAAAACGAGTAGGTGCGTTTTCCGAAGTGTTGAAATATTCCTAAACTGATCATTCTGAGGCCTGCGGTATTGTTTGAACGTTAACATGTCTCGGGGGCTTGCCAGCCACCCCTTGTTCATCACGTGTGTGCCTCACTGGTGGTCTCAAACACGCCATTGTCTCCTGGGGTAAGCAGCGGCAGCAGCAGAGGCCTCTCAGCTGGTGGTTGTTCCCAAGGCTGCGCTCTGGCTCTCAGATAATTGCTGTGGAGGCTGGCGCAGATCAGGCATGATCAGCCCTGGGAGCCTGGTTCCCCCAGTTACAAATCAGCACTGAAAAAGGCTGCAGCGGGGAAGGGGCTGGGAACAGAAGAGAAGGGAAAGAGGGTGGTGTGAAAAAACTACAGGCACTTCAAAGAGGGAGAGAGGGAGGAATTCTGCACCCTTCCTCCCCCACGCAGTCGGGACTGATGGGCACAGAGCCATGTGCCAGAGCTGGGAGTCTGTCCATGCCAGTGAGCGTCCTGCAGCTCTGGGCTGGTTGCCTGTGCAAGACCTTACAGAGTGTGCATTAGCGCACAGATAAATATTAGCGGATCGGATTGAGAGCCAATGCATGCTGCATACAGCCATTAAGCTGAGTAGACCCAACCCCTGCCGTCCTCATAACTTAGCGTGGGCACCCCAGTGCCTTGTCCTCCCCCCCTCCTCATGACCTGGCCCCTCACTCCCCCCCCCCCCTCCTCCCCTCATACCCCCCGGCATATGTCATACATCACATGTTTGAAGAAACAACTCAGACACCTTGTAAAGTTGGAAGAGTAACATGCCTCAGCAGCTTTATTTTGCATAAAGTCTTGGAGTTATCTTACAGGCGATCCGTCATTCACCACAACAGGTATACTACTCTGTGTGCGGCTACCTAGGTATCCCTTGCCCTCCCCCCCTCTCCCTTACCTTCCTCGTCCGGTGGACGCCTCAGTTTGAGTCCGGCCCTTGCTATTAACCTCTCTCTACCCCTGGCCGTTTGTAGATTTCCCATGAGCGACTTTTGGCATAGGCCCCCCCTTTTCTCTAGGTCTTTGTTGGGAATCCCCTGCCCCCCCTCCCCCGACACTTAACCGTGTCCGGTGTTTGGGTCTAGATAAAACCGGCAGCCACGCGGTGCCTCGCTAGTAATCAGGTTCCTATACCGGCACCACCACAAGTGCCCCAACGATACACATATCCCACATCCGTACGTTAAAGCCGACCCCGACCTCCGGTGCCGGCCCACACCTTTCTGCCTGCCTATATGGTCATCGCTTTGCGATGCCCGTCTATTTTGAGTCCTTTCTACTCTACTCTGTCCCCCCTCCGTCCCCCAAGTGCAGCTTGTGCCAGAAGCCCTATCCTATCTATGCTGCCCCCCATGTCTCCCTTCCGTCTTGCCGAGCCCCTAAATCCTCTCAGTTCCCTCTCCCCCCGGCCTCCCTGTGGAGTCTGGCCCAGTGCCCCCCCTGCCAGCGTAATATCTCTTCGGTGTACCCTATCCCTTCTCCTTCCTTCCTTTCCCTCGTTCCTCCCCTCACCAGGTCCACAGTTTTTAGGGTCCCGCCAAACCCCCCCCTGCCGTTTTCTGCCCCTCAATATCCTAGCTCCATTTCCCCCCAGAGGCAGACTTCCCAGCCCTGTTCTTCCGTACCCCGTCTCTTGTCCCCCAGCTTTTGGTCCTTGCCCCCCCCTTATTCCTTGGGGCTGGCTTCCTCCCCCCTGTTCCCTCTATTCGCCTAGCCGCCCTATCTTGGACCCTCCACCTCCCTCCCCCTCATGCCCCCCTCCTTCCGTGAAGACTTCCCCTTGCTGTTATTTTGTCACCGTTACCTGAGCCCCATGTAGTCTCCTCTTGCTCCCCCCCGACCGACTTCCCTTGATGCCCTTGATTGTGCGTTTGTTGATTCCTCCCCCCCCGCAATTTCGGGCTTGGAATTGGCTCCCAAGTCCCCTACGTCCCTCCCCTTTTTCCCCAGGGCCTCCCCTGAGCCTATTACTCTTGGGGCACCGTAAGATCTAAGCTGTTGGCTGAGCATTCCCCTATGGGCCTGCCAGTACTTTGCTACAGGGATCGTAATGTAACTCCGCGGGGTGACCTGCAAAACAAAAGACAAATCATTACAAACATTTTGTTTCTTGGGAGGGTGGGTGGGAAACAAAATCCACAATCTGGTGGGGGCAGGGAACCGAGGGAGAGGGAGTTTGTAACTGGAACAAACCCGTGCCTTTATGAGGCCTGTTTCTCCCTCGGCTTCCTGCCCCGCCTCTTGCGTTTCGCGCGCTCACATCCCTTCCGGGGGCAGGCTGCGTGTTCCTCCCCCATCCCCGCCCCCCTGACCTGCTTCTTGAGTAGTGGGGGGGAGGAGGCCGGCTGGGCAGCCCCCACTAAGGGGCGGCGCCCGCCATGCCTTCTTCGTTGGTGCGTTCGCCCGCCATTACCGCCATTAACCCGCCACGTAACGTGCCACTCTGCCAGCTAACTGCCCCTATTAACAGTAACTCTCACTGCTCCTCCCCCGTTCTTCCTGGCTTTTGTGCTAACGTGCCTGTGTCACTGAGGTTTTGCCTCTGGGCCAGGGGAGGGTGCGTCTTATTGTCGCCCACCACCTGGTTTGAAATGGCTATCCTGCTGCACTTAAAACATCAAACTATTTCCACCCTGTGGGCAACTCGGTGTTAGCTTGCGTTCTATTCCTTTATAATGTGTGCACTCTGTGCTCTATTGATGGAAAACAAAAAAGTGTTCTTGAATATGATACTCGGGCCGGCCATTTCGTTGATGTTTTTTTCACAAATCTGTATGGGATGAAGTGTGTTTTCTAAAATAATTTGCACATTAGATTTCTGAATGATGGTCGCCAACATGTTACAATCAAACAACTCCCATTCTGATTGACGCTTCTGCAGGGGCATTTACAAATTACTAGAATTTCACTGCAGTTGCTGCAGGCTTTCTGGAGATTGTGAATACATTGTGTGTGCGCCCTACTTTGCCAGGTACTTTTCATATTTTATTTTATTTTATTTATTTATTTATTTATTTATTTATTTATTTGCATTTGTATAGCACACTTACAGCCCAGGGGCATCGAGGCGCTGTTACATGAAGTTTGTAAGACATTTTGATTAAATGGTTACAGGTGACCAAGGTGGTCTCTTGGGTACAGGTGCAATAAAAGTAGGTGACTTCATACATGACAAGTGAGCAATCAATCATTATTACAGCAGTTATAATAGAGCATATAACAATTACACAAACAATTAGACAAAAAGCTTGATTCTGATTGCTTTGCGGAATGCTTGGTGGAACTCGAACTTTTTTAGGTGAGTGGGAAGAGCATTCCAGTGTGAGGCGGCCATCGTGGGGAAGCTGGAGCCCCCGGCGCGTACTTTCCATATTTTGGGAATGAGAATCATGTTAGAATAACCCTTTCTCAAAGGTCTCATGGATGTGTGTTTAACAATTCTTTGGGCAAGGTAAGGTGGTGCCAGATCATGGAGGCCTTTATGCATAAGGGAGAGGGTTTTGAAAATGATTCTCTTTGACTGGGAGCCAGTGAGCCTGCCTCCTCACTTCAGAAATGTCGTCTTTCCGCGATGTTCTCGTGGCAGCCCTAAGGGCGTTGTTTTGAACCAGTTGGAGCTTAGCCAGGTTTTTACAGGAGTTCCCTACGAGGAGAGCATTGCAGTAATCAAGCCTTGATCCAATTATTGCCCTAGCGATGGTAAGGCAATTCTGGCGGGATATGAAGGGTCTGGCTGCGTTAAGAACTTTGGAGTAGTAGGCCGATGAGGAGGCAATGGCGTTAACCTGCCTGTCCATGGTCAGATCCGAGTCTAGGTAAACTCCAAGCATCTTGACATTATTGGATACCTTGATGGGAATGTTGTCGATGGTGAAGGACAAGTACAGCTGATCCAGATTGCCCAAGGTAGTGGGTGAGCCTATTGAGAGGATTTCACTGTATTCTTCTGCCCGACATGGGCCTTGATTGTGGACATGTCTTTCTGTGCTTTCAGCGAGGACCGGTTTTTAACATTTTGACCTGTTTTATTTCCAGCTCAGTCTGTGTTACTTGCTAGTAGGCACAGCACTCAGTAAATGCTAAAAATTAGTTTTTGGAGAAATACTGTTTCATGTTGGTAACAGTCGATATGCTGAATGTATGTTTGTTTTTTTGCAAACGTTGACACTGTGCTATTAGTTTGAAACTGATGCTACCACATGTTTGCATACAAAACCTAATTTAGATTGCGTGCTAAATGCAGAAGTCTTGTATGCAAGAATAGCCACTAATTTTAAGTGCACCGAATGTGAGTGTACATTATGGGCTGCAGCAAAAGACACAAAAGCGAGAATGATAGTGTCACAAAGAACTCGCATCTTTTGGACAGCTGGGACCGTACGTGCTAGGAAGGGTGCATTTCACTCATGTAAGCGCCATACTCTGTTTGCACTCCTCACAACTGTTTACCAACCACCCTCCCTCCAAGGAGGGACTGGGCCTTTCCACCATGCTTCAGATCTTAAAATATCTTCCTGCTCAGGACTGACTTCAATTGCGCGAAAAGGGAATAGGTCCTGTAGTTTAACAAGTTCTTAGTAACAGGGTCCATGCACAGTAATCCACAAAACATTTATTTTTACAATGTTTAATTGATAAAAGAAAACATAATTTTAATTAACAAAACATTTAAATTTCAACTTGAAAGAAATACTTGCAAAAAATTAACTCAAGTCAGCAGAATGTATATTGTCTTTGTTTTTTTTTAGCAAACTGTGACACTGTGCTATTAGTTTGTGCCTGATGCGAATTACATGTCCCGTTTAGCACACATTGGCCATTTGCACAGTAGATGCAGACTGTGCCAGGTAGCAGCCTTTTAAATGACTTCTGCATAGCTCATTTATGGGTGGCACTATGTTAAACAAGGGTATTTATTCAACTTCCTTGTGCCAAAAAAAAGATCTGACAATGCGCCCAGTATTAGACTTACACCCTGACTACATACATTTCGCATGACTACACTCCAAGAGGTAATCCCCCTACTAAAGAGAGGAGATTACATGGCAACATTGGACATGAAAGATGCCCATTTTCATATTTCCATGTTCTCAGCGCACAGAAGGTTCTTGCGTTTCAAGGTAGACAGCCAGCACTACCAGTTCAAGGTGCTGCCCTTCGTTATAGCCTCCGCTCCAAGGGTTTTCACCAAGGTACTGGCGGTGGTGGCGGTGGCGGCGCACCTACGCAGGGAGGCAATCCCAGTGTACCCTTACCTGGACGACTGGCTCATCACAGGGGAAACCCCTGTAATTTGCAGATCCAACATTCAAAGAACTATCAACCTCCTCTTTCAATTGGGCTTCTCAATAAACGAGAAAAAATCAAGCCTGGTGCCAAGTACCTCAAACCAGTTCCTTGGGGCTGCTCTAAATACACAAGAGGGTTTGGTCTTTCCATCACAGGAAAGAATTTGGAATCTGATACTGCAAATTCCTCAGTATCGGTCAGGTCGCCAGATAAGAGTGCGCAAAGCGATGTATTTACTAGTCATGATGGCATCATGCATTTACCTGGTTCCCCACACGCACCTGCGCATGCATCCCATGCAAGAATGGTTGGCGAAACAGTGGTCTCATGCAAGTGGTCAGCGGCACGATCTAGTGGTCGTTTCGCCAACACTTGTAAAAAGTCTACACTGGTGGACAAGAGAGAACCTGTCAAAGGGGAAACCCTTTTACGATCCGGAGGTACAATCTGTAGTCACTACAGACGCATCCCTGTCAGGGTGGGGAGCACACCTCCACCACACAGCTCAGGGTCTCTGGTCTCACACAGTGGCCAAGAATCATATCAATCTGCTAGAACTCCTGGCAGTCTTCAGAGCGCTTCGGGCGTTCGAGCCCCACCTTTTGAACCTGTCAGTACAGATCCTAACAGACAGTACGACAGCAATGTTTTACATAAACAAATAGGGAGGGACTCGTTTGCCAAATCTGTCCAGGCTTGCCCAGAAAATTTGGACATGGGCACTCAGACGGAACATTTACCTGTCATCTCAACATGTTCCAGGGGATCTCAATTCACTAACAGACGCTTTAAGCAGAGATCCTCTCCCAGAAGAACACGAATGGTGTCTACACAGAGAAATGTAGAAGATATCTTCTCACAGTGGGGTTTCCCCACTATAGACCTAGTCGCCACAAGCGAAAACGGGCAATGCCCAGGATTCGCATCCAGGTTCCCTCAGCCGGACTCCAAGGGGAAAGCCCTGTGGTTGAACTGGTCAGGGATGTTTGCCTATGCTTTTCCACCAACCCCTCTAATCGGGAAGGGGGTCAACAAGATAAACAAGGAATCGATGACGCTCATCCTAGTTGCTACTATGTGGGTGAGACAACCCTGGTTCCCGCACCTGCGCAAACTGGCAGTGTCCGATCCCATCAGACTCGTGTGCTGGTGCAACCTACTCTCTCAGCACGGAGGACAAACAGTGCATCCTCAACCCAACTTGATGAACTTGGCAGCATGGCTCCTGAAGTCATAGAGTTTGGCCATCTAAATTTACCACAGAGATGTGTGGATATCTTAAAAGAATCAAGAAAACCTAACACAAGGCACTGTTACTTTGATAAGTGGAAAAGATTGGTTATTTGGTGGCAGAATAAACAAATCAACCGAGTTGATTGCACTCCTTCCAATATTGTCACCTATATGCTCCACTTACTGGACGCAGGGTTGGTATTTAATTCACTCAAAGTACACCTGGCGGCGCTGTCAGCCTACACCACCTCCCATAACAAGGTGTCATGGTGGAAGGGGCCAGTTGTCAAAGCCTTTATGGAAGGGGTGACGAGACTCCACCCTCCAATTTCTAACCCACTACCAGGGTGGGACATTAATGTGGTGCTTGCTAAACTCATGGGACCACCCTTTGAACCCATGCATAAAGCTAGTCTCAAACACCTGACTTATAAAACTGCCTTCTTAGTAGCCATTACATCCATAAGAAGGGTCAGTGAAATTCAGGCTCTGTCAGTGCAGGATCCTTTCTTTAGTATACATATGGATAAACTGGTTTTACGAACTCACCCTAGGTTCTCACCTAAGTTTATTTCCAAATTCGATGTTAACCAGTCCATTGAGCTACCGGCTTTTTTTCCAAGAACCCAAAGGTTCTGCTGAGGTGAAACTACACACACTCGATTTGAGAAGAGAGGTCCTCTTCTACGTAGACAAGACCAGACCGCTAAGAAAAACAGATCAACTGTTTGTCTCCGTAGCTACAGGCAGAGAAGGAGATTGTGTCTCTAAAGGCGCCATCTCTAAATGGATAGTTAAATGTATCCAGCTGTGCTATCCCTTTCAGAAAAAACACTGCCTTTTACGCCAGGGGCCCACTCCACTGGAGGTACTGGGGCCACTCTGGCTTTCATTGCAAATGTACCCCTTGACACCATTTGCAAAGCAGCTACATGGAGCTCTATTCACACTTTTACTCAGCACTTCTGCATTGACACTCATTCCAAGACAGATACTCAAGTGGGACAAGCGGTTCTAAGATATTTGTTCGCTCATGACCCTTCTCACATTCCACCTCCTTCTTCTAACACTGCTCGCTAATCTATGCACAGCATGTGATCTAAGCAGATTCCACAAGCCTCAGAAGGGATACATTACTCACCGTAATCGTATTTCTGATGCTTGTATCTGCTTAGATTCACATGCACCCGCCCTTCCTCCCCTCTGAGATAAGGCGCATGGATGCTGTAGTCTTCTCCATCTATCTGCTTGGAAACTCTGTACTCGCGCTACTCCTCATGCTACCTCACATCAGAAAAAATACAATCTGAGGGTCCTACACGCGTGAGGGATCATGGGTACAGTCGACTTCACACTAGGGATAGTATTACTGGCACGCCCTAGTTCGACGCCCCTTTTCGAGTTTAGAAAAACAAACTGTAATACTCCGCAGCTTCCACTAGATGTCGGTCTATGCATAGCATGTGAATCTAAGCAGATTCCATCAGTCATATTTTGCAGGACCAATTCATTCAATTTTCCAATATGTATTTTCCAAAAGGAACATTTCTGTACATATGTTGACACATTTCTAGTAGTAAACAACTATTCCCCACCGGCCGAATACCTAGTACAACTATTCGGTATTCAACCAAATACCCCTAGTTTGAAGTATAACCAAAGTCTCTTCTGGGTGAACATTTGCCTTCTCCATATTTGAGCTATGTCCTGCTCAACAGTTTCAAACGTAAGGTAGGAAATCCTGACCCTTGTCCACAAAGTTCCAACACGGTGCTTGGTAATTTCAGTTCGACAATAAAGTTCTATCACTTAATAATGCTTCAAAAGAGGAACAATCTTCATGTTTGTCTAGGGGCTTGTGTTCTGCACATTTGTTTATGACTATCTGTTTGGGCAGCAACTGGGCTTCCCAGAGGTTTTCTTCATCACCATGTTGTTTAATCGTTGAACCAGATGATCTCAAGAGCCCCTTCTGTTTCCACAACGCAACAAAATCGGGAGGCAATCTGTTGACTGTCTGCTTTTCAGCTAACTTAAACACTTGTCCCAATGTTACTAATTCTGCTACTTGCACTGAAGTAACCTTAGACTGTGTGACGGGGCTAGCTTCGGGGCCCTGTCTGTGGGTGAGGGTGGGAGCCCTCCCACCACATCCCACCTCTCCTTACCTGCAGCGACTGCAACCTCCAGAGGAAACAAGGACACTGGAGAACAGCGAGGCAGAGTGAGCATCCTTTTCACAGGGTGCCGCCAAGCTGCACAACACTGGTCGGCAATGTAACTCGGCTCCAGCTGACAACTATCAGCTGGAGCCCGCGCGAAGACACTGCCACTAACCCAGCAGGGATTTTTTAATTAAAAAGGCCCAAGGGCGGGGTGGAGGGGTCTAAGCCACTAACCCACCAGGGATTTCATTTTTATTAATAAAAGGCCTCATGAACGCCAAACCCGCGATGCCCACAGGGACCATATTATTTTAAAGGGCTTGCAGCCCTTTATTGTTCGAGCGTCCCGGGACTCCAGCAGGGTCTATGTTGGAAAAGGGCTGGGGCATAACAGGCATTTTAAGCCCTGCCTTGGCCTTCCCCATGTCACACCCCCTGGAACCAGGTAAGCTATTGATTAAGGTAAGTGGTGAATCCTGGGAGGGGGTGTGGTCTATAAGAAAGTCTGTATGAGTGTGTAAGTAGGGGTTAATTGGGTGAGAACAGGAGGAGGTGGAGGATGTCCAATAGACCAGCGTAAGCAAGAGTGTTTTGGAGTGTGGAGGATATTATTAAGGGGGCGAGGGTCTGTAGAGTGTATGGGTGTGAGAGCGAGAGAGAGAGCAAGAGAGAGAGAAGTGTAAACAGCAGAGGTGTAGTAGGAGGAGTGGAGTAGTGGCAGAGGTAGTAGTTGTGAGTAAAGATAGTAGTGGTGGCGGAGTGGTGTGAGAGTGGGCAGTCTGTGGCAGTCCCTACTTTCAGTCTCTCTACAGTTGCTTCTTCTACAGTTTTGGTGGCAAGAACCTACAAGACCTACATCATCGGAGCGGAGCGGTGTGAGAGTGGGCAGTCTGTGGCAGTCTAATGGCGGCTGGTGCCAATGGTGGTGGTGGTGAACCCTTGGATTCTCGGCTAAACACGCCTCACATGAGGAGGACCGGCGTAGATTGCGCAGTTCTCGCTCAGACCTTGTACTTATTGAAGCTTCTGCTACACCAAACATTGCTACAAGCATGCTGGCAGCACCCCAATCTGGCCCCTCATCTTCTCTAAAACGGCCGGGGGGCACGCTGCAAAATTAACCTATCAAAAGAGCGCTGGTTTCTAAACCAGACAAACAGAAACAAAAATCAAAACAATTGCCGCTTAACTGGCCACAAGAGATACTCAGACCTACCAAATCCAAGTTCAAGTTCGTAGCTATGGACTCCTTATCGGTCCCGATGACCACCTTGCCGCAGCTGTTCCCCGGAGATGCAGCTCAGGAGCCAAAGGAGAGCGAGTCCGCTGAGCTAGTGCCGGGGGCGGCCCTTTCCCCGCTCGCCGATGGTGTGGTGAGGCCGTCCCTGGGAGGAGTGAAGGCCGCTCCTGCTGGCGGACAGGGGGAGCCGGTGGTTGAGGCAGGCAGAGTCGCGGGCAACACATCACCCACAGTAACCGGAGCAGCGCTTCAGGCATCTGAAACCCAGCATAGTTTGCGCTCAGTGGATCCCACAACACCGGAAGATCCAGATCAAGCCCACTTCCCTGTTGCCGACAGGCAAACCAGTGAGATTGGGAAGGCATTGTACAAAAAGACTTGTGCAGCTGTATCCCCACAGCGTCACACGGTGGGCCTTGTGGATAGTGTGACGGATGACCTAATTTTGCATGCTCAGGTCCATGTGCAACCCTTGCCACTACATGCTGTACTGCCAACAATTTCTTCATGCACCAGCACTGATTGTTCGGGCCTGGCTCCAAATGACTTAAATTCAGACTCTTATGTCCTTCCACCTCGCCCAGTGTGTTTGGAAGCAGACCTCAGCCCACGTCGGAAGGTGAAAGAGGGTGCCAAGCGAGGTGTTCCAACTCGAAACTTGCACGATATTCCTTCATCTTCAAGGAAAGATCTGTTAATTCACAAAAAAAGAGCTTACATAGAAAAATCTCAGAAGAAGGGCCCACTGTCCAAATCTTCAACAAGTGCGATTCTAGAGAATTCTCTAAAACACTTCTTCCAAAGACAATCTAAACGGAAGCAAACTGGGCCAGATTAGATTTCGGACGTTGACTTACTGGAGGCACTCCTTGAGCCTCTGGTAGCTTCTTCAACATCTCATTCTCCTAGTGACCCACCAAATTCTGGTCGGGAATCATCAAGCAATCGAAGATCGCACATAGGCGATCCTCCAGAGCCTCCACCACTTGGTCAAATGTCTATGACCAAGGAGCCGAGAGTCTTGGACCAACCAATAGCTCTAAACCCTAAGCCGGCTCCATGAAACCAGTCTTCCTCTTCTAATTCACCTACACAAGGCACTGGTCCTAATAACCGTATGTCCTGCTTAAGCCTACTCTCTGTGTCAAAAATTCAAGTAGATCCTAAGGCAGACTCTTCAACAGATATAGGACCAGTCCATACAAGCCATCCTTGGCTCCTGGATATGCCAGTTCTACCAACCTTAAACCCGGGTTGCCGGGAGATTTTTGAAGCACATACCATTAGCCGTGCTCTTCCGGACTGTGCTACACAATCGCTTTGGACACTTCAAGGCCCCAATTCAATTAGCCTTTGGACAACTAATGAAGGGCCCTCCATTCATTCAACCACAGTGTAACCTTCCACAACTTCCACGGCCTGGGTTGCCACACTCGCCGTTGTGACCCTCTAACAATAGAAGAATGAGTGATGTATCCTATACCAACTCTAAAGATACTCCAACTAAGAAAATTGCCATTTTATCTATTATGTCCTCAGTCACCATACCATTAGCACCTTTCTGCAAGCTGTATGAAGCGATCAACGATTCTCTTAAAGATCACACTTCTATTTTGCAGTGATGAACTCCAAACTCATCTACTTGGAGGGCTATATCAACGCCTTGGAACGCTGCAAAAATGATCACTGCACCTTGCCTCACGTGATCCATCCGAACATCTTTGGAGTCACTGGTAATAATACTTCATCCTTGGGCCATCGAACAATTATAGACTTAAGCACGCAAACGGACCCACAAGATTCTACTTTGTCAACCCTCACAATCACTGCGGAACAAAGCCCAAAGCTTTCTTACCATGCCTATCGGGCCAGCCAGCTAGCTCTTTGGCGGATAAATCCAAATTAACAAAGCTTATCTCCTGGACAACGATGTGCTGTGCTTGAACGATATGCTTTCCGGCAAAGAGAATAATGTGGCAATATATCTACTCCTCTTGTCGGTAGCAGTGCTAGTCCTATAATGGCAAGTAATAACCAGGCCGCCATTCCCCAGGTGTGTCTGAAACTTGCCACTACGCTCAAACCAGCTCCACCGGCTCCAATGAAGACCGCAACGACATCCCCTGGGATCACACAAAACAAAGGTGCATTTGGTGGTGCGGAAGGTAGCAAGCTGAAAGAACCTCTAACCTCTCAGGAAATTAATTCTAGCAACTCATTCTCCTAAAACAATTGACGACTTTCTGGACCACAAGGAGTTGATGGATTTAAGTCAACATCTTGAAACAACTAATGACAGCCAGCTAAGTGACGCTAAACACCATCCTAGTAGCGTTCCGACGACTCTGCAAACCGTTAAAGTAGATCTTTCCAGCTTTCGCTCACTGAGCGACCGTTTTAAAAAGTTGCCAGACAATATTGTATCCCGGGCTAATCCACTTAGACAAGAGTCACCACAGCGAGGGCCTGTGTCAGAAGCAACTACTCATCATACAGTGACAAAATATATCTCAAGGGTACACACATCTAGAACGATGGAGGACAAGGGTCACGTTGCCCCTAGTTCGGATAAATATCACAGGCGACCTCACTATGCCGCACAGGTGCAAATGAGATCTTCTAAAAATAAACAACACAAGAAGTTTCATCACTACGAGCGCTCCCGGTCTTCCGTGAACCCCACCTTTAAATTGCGCCAACGATCAGGCAATCAAAAATATATAGGCCTGAATAGACGCACGGTGATGAACTTGATGTATAGTATTTCTTCTTTAAGATCTATCAAATCTGATGATTTCAAGACAGTTGAACCATCCCATGAGGGCCAAAAAGCATCTTACTTTATAGAACGTCCAATCGGGTGGATGACGCCCTTGCTAAGGCCGCAGATTCGCTTTATAAACAAGGATTCGAGTTAACACACCTAAAAACGAAGGAACACGTGTTACCCGATAACATTGATGAGCGGTGTCATGCGCCAGAGTATAGAACGGGACCTTATCCGGAGGACAATCTTCATTCTGGTTCACAAAAAAGGGGGACAGACCGACAGAGAACCACTACACAAGTAGCCTCGCTCTCACCAAGGAAATGCCCCCGACCAAGGTCGCCTTCAGGCAATGGACCAGAGATAGCGCAGACGCCATTACAAAGGAAAGACTCACTCCATTGGACAAATGGTCCGGCTAAAAGCCACAAGGATTTGGTGGTGTTAGCGCGGGACCTAACCGTTCCGAATAAAGCTGACTGCCGTAGGCCGGATTTACAGAAGCAAACATGGTCGTGGCTTCCGAAAGTACTGTCATCAAGACTACAAAAATAGCCACCATCACGGACCCCTGTCTCTCCCTCGTCGTATTCTCTTTCCTTAGCTTGTTGGAATACTAGGGGCTTTCTCCATCTAACAGCCGCAGGAGGGATCAATTTAGGTGGATACGACATTTTGTGGTTGAAAGAAAAAACAACTTTAGATGACTTTGAAATAGCCTTTTCAGAGGCATTATCAGGAGAAAAAGGCCGACCATCCTCGGGTTTGTTGATTGCAGTTCGTCTGGGAAGTGGTCTACAGTTAGTAAGTCATTTTGAAGTCACCATTTGTCCTGGCGGTTCTGCTCTCATGGTTGTGCAGCGACGTTAGAACAGGACACTTACCTTCCACGCCTCTCCTTATCATAAACATCTATTGGAATCCAAAGGGAATCCAAAGAGACTCGCTGTTTGACTTGGTAACATTTATATTGGACTCTGCACACTCAGAGCTGAAGTTCTTTGATATAATAATTTGTGTTGACCTCAATATCAACTGCTCCCCGAATAAGCCAGAGTCAGCTGAATTTATAGCCTCCCAGGCCATTCACCGTGGGCAGGAGTGGTCTAAGCTAATGACAACGAGAAATATATTCATCACGGCCACTCTTCTTGCTAAAAATTGCAAGACACCAACATGGAAGTGCAGCCTGGCAAATTCCACCATTGACTATATCTTCGTCTCAGTCATTCATTGCCAACCTGTTGGAAACAAATGTTCAACAAACAGCCCAAAGTGACCATAACTTGCTGTATATAAAGTGGGCATCTGCAAAGCCAGCCAACTCTTACTATTCGGAAGACGTTGAATCAGTAGGCAAGGGAAATCGTGTACGGGTTACTCCGAATAATATCCGAGCCTTAACAGATTCCTACACGAACTTGTAAAATCACTCTGAAGTGTATTATAGACCCATCTTAGAAAGATTTTGAACTGTCAACTCCGGTTATAAGCATTCAACTCCTGAGGAGACCTGTTACATCCATACTTGCGACGCACTCCTGGTGGCAAAACGCAACATGGTCCGAAGCGCCAAAAGAACAGCTGTCTGACACAATACAGAACTAAATAAATCCTTAGCAAAAGAGGAGGTAAGGATTTATAAGGCTTGGCTTAGATCATATCGTCATGTCCTCTACCAACAGGACTCTTGAGGGTATGCTAAAGTAAATTAACGATAACAATTCCAGAGATATTTGGAAACTGATCAACCCTTGGGGTAAAGCGACAGAATCAATCTTGTCGAATGGCATTGAGGAATCTACTTGGACTCAATTCTATTTAACATTGTTTAAAACTTCAGAGTCGACTTTACCATTTCCATTGGCCTACTCAAATGCCCCCTTGGTGGATCTTCATGATACAAGCGACATATCAACTATAACTAAGTTGAAAAACTCCAAAGCGCCAGGGCCCGATGGCTTGTCTAATGAGAACTTAAAATCTGCTCCAGTGGTTTGGGCAAATCTACTGAGTTTAATCTTTAAACGATGCAGCACTCAAAGGAAGATCCCGCCCTCCTGGACAGCGGTGATCATACCTATCTTTAAAAAATCAGGTAAAGATGATCCTAAGAATTTTCGACTTGTGGCATTATTAGATGTTATAGGGAAGGTCTATGGTAGCCTGCTTTTGAAACATTTCCATCTTTGGGCGAAAGAAGCTTCTTGTGAAGACCCCTTACAATCAGGGTTTAAAAAGGGGGCTGGAACCAGCATTAATATTCTGCTATTCAGTCTGTTAATAGCAAGTCCTGGCAGGAAATCAGAAAATGTACCTAGCATTCATAGACCTTACCAAGGCCTTCGACTTAGTGAACAGATCGAAACTCTGGAAGAAACTTGTCGACTAGAACTGTCCGCCGGACATCTTGGGACCTTTAACACACAAATACCAGTGTACAGGTTTGGCTGAGTTCATGGGGGCTGTTATCCTCCATGATTCCAACCTTCAGAGAAGTCATACAGGGTTGTCCTCTTGCTCCAGCTCTTTCTGGCGTACTTTGGTGACTATAAGGAAGCAAATGCTGAGACAAGATCTAATACAACTGGATCAAATGCCAATAGGTCTGCAACGCCAGCTTGTTTCATTAACCAAGTACACTGCAGACAATGATCTAGAAGTTACAAGCTCAAAACAAAGATAATGGTCTTCGAAAAAAAAGACCCGGAAAAGAGGCAATCCAACATGGTTTTTGGAAGGAGAGAAAGTGGAACAGGTTCTGGACTTTAAATACCTTGGGGTCCTGATTGACTCCTCAAAAAAAGGACACAGCAATCCAACTACATTTGCATGCGAAGATGATAAATATAATTTTGCAAGCAAACATTTTGGACAGGAAATATGGTTGCTTTTCAATTATTCCACCAAGTTCTACCGGGGAAAGTAATTCCAACAATCACAAATGGAGCGGATGCTAAGCCATCTCTCCCACATTCAATATGGTCTGGATTGGAAAGTCTGTTTTGGCGTGCTGTTCATAACCTTCCGAAATTCACGCCGATGCCGCTAATCAGACGAGAATTGTCATTATCATCTTTGGAGGGAATTGTAACTAGAGCCACCATAATGATGTATCGGAAAATAAAGGATCCATCCAGTCCAGCGATCTTTACAGTAGTACAAGAAGAACTGAGCCTAGGCAAGTACAAAATGCTGTCCTTGTGGGAGAATAGATGCAAAATAAATCTAGCGGACTGTGGCAGCTCACTTGAAGAACTAGTTTTAAATCCAACCGAAACGAAAAAACGTCTTGATGAAACAGACTGGATCACCACTCTGGAGAAAGCTTCTACCTACAAACTGACCCAACATTTGCCTCCAACGGTCACAAAACTTAACAATGTTCAACCATTTTTAAAGAAGCACCAAAACAGAAAAATTTGATCAACCCTTCTTTGCGCCAGACTGAAACCTTCTGCCTTCAAATGAGATTCTAAATATAAGAGGAGTCTCGGCGACGAATAGTTGTCGTTTTTGCAACTCACATGCAACTATAGAAACGCTCCAGCACCTCTTATTATCTTGCCCGGGTACTAGTCACTACAGAACCCCATATCTGTCACATCACTTGCAGAAGCTTACTTGGCAGGAGAAGGTTTGTGGTGGGAGCGATTGATAGGGGGCCTCAGACCATCATGGGCGATAGCCGCGGCTAAAATCTTGGACTGCATTTTCGATGATAGACTAACAGAGCTCTTGCCTGATATCTAGAGCCCAGCATAACCTATAAGACCGGTGATCTAGGGGGTGCCAGACTTCGTAAAACATAAGACTTTGCAAAACATAAGTCCTTTGTGTTTTAAATCTGTGTTTATCTTTTTTCTTCCGACTTTGTCGTTTCTCTGCTGTTTCATGTACATTTTCTTCTTCTTTTTTATTTATTTTCTTCTTTTTTTAGTGTTTAAGACTGCTGTTTTCTTGTAAAAATCACCTCAGTGATTAAAGCTCGTGAATAAAAAAATATTGGGTGATGGGAGTAGCGAGCAAAGTACATTAGTGGTAGAGTGGGAGTTGGTAGTAGGAGGGTGAGCAGGGCACCATATCCCTGGAGTCCTTGAGGGTTAATCAGAGGCTAATGCAGAAGGTGAGTGGGCACCATGTCCATTGGGGTTTGTAATGGTGAGCGAGGTGCACTGCAGACTATATCCCAGAGTACTTGGAAGGTAGTAGAGAGAGGTAGTGGTAGTAGCATAGTGGGAACAGTAGTCGTGGTTATAGCAGGAGGAACAGCAGTTAGTGGGAGAACAGGAGTAGATCTTGGTATAGAGTAAAATAGGAGTTGGTATTAGATGAACAGTAGGAGGGGGAGATGTAGAGTGAGAAAGGAGGGAGAAGAAGGAACAGGTAGAGGAATAATTAAAGATACAAGCGACAGTAAAGAGTGAGTGGGAAAGGAAGTAAATTCAAAGGGTGGAGGTAGAAAGGCAGAGTGAGAGATTGCAGGGACAGTAACGTGGTGGGAGAATAGATTAAGCGATCAGGAAAGGGTCAAGTGTAAGAGGTTGTGAAAGGAGTGTGCGTGGCACTGGGTGAAAGAAGGCACAATTCACGGAGAGACAAACCAACGATTGGAGAGGGAAAGTTGGATGTTCCCTAGGGAGACGGGTAGCCAGTGTCTTAGGGAAAACACCTATAGTTTTAGAGAGAAGAGGGACAGACGGGTTACTGACCGGTAGATAACTAACACCCCTGTAGGGGCGGCTGGGGCTGGGAGGTGAATTCCAAGCCTTTAAAAGTTTTTTTTCCTACTTTATTTTTGCTTTTTATCAACAGTAGAAACATACACAAAGTCTGATTGCCTCCCAGTAACCCCCCCACCCTACGCAACAGAAATTTCAAACCAAAAGTAAAAAACACAGTCTCATAGAATGCGCATCAGCACAATCATTGCATGGTTCAACGTTATAAGTCCGTGCTTGTGATCAGTTATTGAATATATGGGGTACGAGCATGTAGGGGCAAGGTTCGGATAAAGCCATTCTCCGTGTCATAACAATAAACCACGTCCTGAAGCCACCCTTGAGGGCTGGGTGGGCAACCCCTTCCCCATGCCATGGCCACCCTCCTGCGTCTCATTGCAGGCCGCAGAGCTCTTGTACATCGCAACAGGGCTGCTATTGGATCTGGCTCCAGCGGTTCCCCAACAGTCAATGCATTTTTTGCTAGCAACTCTGTCCATAACCCAGCGACCCATGGGCTCTCCCATGCCAAATGGAGAAATCCTGCCGGAGCAAAAGCACACCCGACACATGCGGCCGAGATGGTCTGATAGTGTTTGTGAAGCCTGGCCGGAGAGTGATAAGTCTTGTGTAGGAAATTAAAGTGTATTAACTTATATTTGGAGTTAAGGGATACTTTCTGTGTTTGCTTCAGCACATAGTCCCAGTCTTCATCTCCAATAGGGCCCCCCAGGACCTCCTCCCACCTCCTCTGCGGTGCTTCTTCCTCCCACAGCGCGTCCAACACCAACCCGCTGTAGATCCATGAGACCAAGCGCCTCCCCCCCTCCTGCGATTGGATCACCTCTTGCTAAAGTGGCCACGTCAGAGGCTGCGCCGGAAACGTGGGAAAAAGATCTTGAAGCGTATGACGCAGCCGAAAATAAAGGAAGATATCCAGCGCCGAGCTGCCCCCCGGCCTGCTGGACTGTAAGGAACATCCCTTCTATAAACGGATTGCAGAGGGTCTCGATTCCTAATCTGCTCGCCCATTGCAAATAAGCCTGTTCGCTAGTTCTAGCCAGCCCAGGAATGTGCCTTGCCGGTAGGAGGGGCGAGTACAGCGTAGGAATGCCTACCTTCCCCACCATCACAGCACATGTGATCTTGACGACATTTAGTGTATTGGGCGACGTTGTGGGTTCCTCGATAATCACTGCTCGCAACAGGGCGGGAGCCACCAGTCCCCTTTTTACTTATGTGTGGTCTCACAAAGTGTGTGGCGTACCAATGCCCAAGAAATTGTTCCTGCGCTGCCCAGTAGTATCATTCCAGGTCAGGTAGAGCCAAGCCACCTCTTGTCATTGGCTGCATCAGTGTTGTGTTTGCTACTCTTCCCTACCCACAGTAAATCAAGAATAAGCTCCCGCAGCCTTTGAAAAAAGGTGCTTCTTAGGCAGAATCCAGTGCAGTTCCTTTAAGGAGCACTACACCAGATTAGGACTACAGGTGACAACAATAAAATCCCCTTTGGTATCAGTCTGTACCACAAAGATTTAGTTGGTAGCTGTGGCTGAGCAGCCAGACTTATCTCAAGAGGGAGATGAGCAGTATTCAGGGTTTACACAATAGGTCTACTGTAATGTGGCACAAGGAAACACTGACCAAAGCTTTATATTTAAAACTTTGTAAGCATTGTAAAACACATGTATCAGTTATCAAACAAGTTAAATTAAGTCAAAGGAAAAATATACACACTCCCAAGTTAAATTGTAGACCAAGTGCACCAAAGTGAAAACTGAGCAAAACAGCACAGTGAAAACTACACACAAGGGATCCTCTAACAATTCCTCACAAGGGCGGGAAAGCACATGTTATCTAGAAATAGTTTCTTATACACCGTAGCCACACTTTCCATCAGTTTGTGAACCAATTCAGCAAGACAGTGCAGCAGTATAGGCAATACTTAAAATGAAAACTGAGCAAAATGGCATTTCACAATGTTTAAGAATAGGAAGGAAATGGTAGTTAAAAGAAATAGGTGCACCACACAGTTCTCAGTGAGAACCAATCTAAAGAAAGCAGATCTAACAAATGTGACCAGAGTCAGTAGGCCTGTGCCAGAGTCAGTGGTACAGGGCAAGTACCCAGAAGCAAAAATGTTCTTGTAGCTGCAATCAAGTCTTTGGTTAATGAAGTTGAAAAGGTAGTTGCAGAAGTTGAAAAGACAATGTTAAGAGAGAGGGGCGGCCAACCCAACAGGTAGGTAAAGGATTTAAAACACCTTTAGCACTACCGTGAAGAAAGGGCGGCCTGGCGGAAAAAATGTACCTTAAAATGAAGAAGTGGCTCCTGCGGTGGCGGTTGTTCCTGGTAGTTCCTGCAGTTCGGGTGATCCAGCAAAGGAAGAGAGGCTCTCGTTGTGGTGGAAGGTTAATTCAACTTGGGAGTGTGTATATTTTTCCTTTGACTTAATTTAACTTGCTTGATAACTGTGATACATGTGTTTTATTAGAAGTGTCTAAAATAAATATATAACTACTTTTTAAATACAAAGCTTTGGTCAGTGTTTCCTTAGGGCATAGTACAGTAGACCTATTGTGTAAACCCTGAATACTGCTCATCTCCCTCTTGAGATAAGGCTGACTGCTCAGCCAAAGCTACCAACTAAATCTTTGTGGTACAGACTGATACCAAAGGGGATTTATTGCTCTCACCTGTAGTCCTAATCTGGTGTAGTGCTCCCTAAGGGAACTGCACTGGATTCTGCCTAACAGCGCTCGATAACAATAAGGGGATCTTAATGAAGAGATAGATAATTTTAACAAGGGAGATCCACCCAATTAACGTAAGCGGAAGTAATTGCCATCTCGCCACTGCCTCTTGAAGATTCCCAATGGCCCTCCCGTAGTTTTCACAAAATATTTCTTCCCGATTACGAGACCCCAGCACCCCCAGGTACCGGACACCAGTGGTCTCCCACATGAGGCCGACCTCGTCTTTAAATGCCCTAGTCTCTTCCGTGAGGGGGAGCACCACAGGCTTGCTGTGATTGATTCTCAGGCCTGAGAACGCCCCAAACCTATGCACTTCCCTCATCACCGGACACGGGTTCCCTCATCACCGGACACAGATTATCCTGTGGGTCATCAATGTAGAGGGCCACGTCATCCGCGTACAGAGAAATAATCAATCTGTGCAGTCCCCTCTGGATGTGCCGATCCCTGAGGATCGCAGCCAGTGGCTCCATTACGAGGGCAAAGAGGAGCAGAGAGAGAGGGCAACCCTGCTGGGTCCCTCTCCCCATAACAAAGCCGGCCCATCTCGCCCGCCTCACCACAATTCTTGCTGAGGGGTTAGCGTAAAGGAGAGAGACTGTAGTGTGTTCTCTCCCAGCGTGGTACTCAGCATTACTGTGTGTCGTACTGCGGTTCAGCGTCTGCAGCTCTCCTCTCTCCCCCTCCTTCTCACTGTCAGATGTAGCCGGGCACAATTTAAACTTCCCGGCTTGATAATTCATTTTCCAACAGCTAGACCACTGCATTGGTCTTCCAGGTCTTGACATTTTCATTACTCTGTGATTCTTTCTTGTGTCATTGGTCATGGGACCCTTTATATTTGTATTTGTATTTTATTGAATTTATATAGTGTTTTTTAATCCAAAACGCTTTACAAGAGGAACCAACAATATACAGCAAGCATTACATAACAATTGAATTAAACCAGAAAGCAGTACAAAAACAATTTACATTATGGAAGCGGAAGAAGAGGAGGGAGGGGTCAAGGAGAGAGAAGAAATAAAGGGTGGGGGGAAAAGGAGAGAGAAGAAGTATGAGAGGAGGGAGAGGGAGTAAGGAGAAGGAAGGGAGTGAGGAGAAGGAAGGAATGGAGGAGGGTGAGAAACGTACATGAAATTAGGAAGGAGAGAGTGGAGAGAAAGGAGAGAGAGAAAGGGGGAAGGAAGTAAGAAAGGAAAGGAGAGGTTGGGGAGAATATTAAAAGAAGTAGGAGAAAGCAAAGGGTTTTAAGGAGGCGAGTGAAAGATAGGATTTTAAGGAGGCACAAAAGTAAGTAAAGGAGGAAGGAGAGCGGATGGAAAGAGGGAGGCAGTTCCAGTGGAAAGGGGCAAGGAGTTGAAAAGAGCGGAAGCGAGAAGGGGCACAGGGTGGAGGTGACTGAGGAAGTGGATACTAAACTTCGTTGGAAGGGATCCTCACTACTCCCTGCTTCTTCCTTGTCCCAGTTGTCCATATACTACCCATCATGGGTAGTATATGGATACTCCCAATATTCTTTTTTTTTTTGGTAATGTGGGGCAGGTGAACTGCACCAAGTACCACCTGCCCCTAACAGCCTTTTCGGTTCATATAGGACCAAGGGCCTGCACAACGGGCCCAACTGCCCAAAAAAATTCACCATTATTCAATAAATATTGGTGCTGTTGGGAGACAGTCGGCCCTGCGCTCCAGGCCTTCATCCATACTGCTTTATATCTTAATGTAACTGCAGCAGGGCTCTACACTCCTGGCCGCCTATTCCCAAAAGCACATTGTTTTGTTAGGGAGGGGCACAGGCTTGCCCCCAAAGACACTATTATTTATTAAAAGGTACATTTGACGGCAGGCGGCCCCCAATAAAAGCTTCTGCCCTTTTTCCAAATTCTGATTTAGGGGACTGTGGGCTTGGGGCCATCTTTGATTGGGCTGCATTAAATTCAGCTGAAGCCAGACCCAGGATTTATTTTCTTTCTGAACTGTTGATGTGCGCATCACCTGTTTTTGAAGCAGCGCCCCACTTGGAATACAGCTGATGTAGACCAAGATGGACCTTATGTTCAATGTGAAGTTAGTGGACAAACTATTTCATGTTTAGTCGACACTGGAGCCAATAGATCAGCAATTCGTTTTGACTGTTTCCCGGACATTCCTTTATCCTTTGAGACCATCAATGCCATGGGCATCTCAAATACCCCAGTACCAAACTTATTGGAGCAGTGGATTACCCAGGGACTATACACTGGCCAGAGTTCTCTTAGATTCCCAAGTAAGAATGCTGAAGCAGTAATAGTGATGTTGCACTTTACCAAGACGAAATTCCATTTCCTATCCCTATTAGCATGAGCATCATTTAAGGGGGGGGGGGGCAGGGGTGTTTGTTCCCCCCCCCCAACTTTCATGGCACACCATTTTTGTCCGCATTCATTTGGCTGGGGAAACCTTTCTTCAGATGTCATGCCCCACCCGCAACATTTTCAGCAAAGTTACTCCATTGCCTATCAGGAACAACAAAATATGAAACGTTACACTGATTTGCTACCTAGTGCTTAATCCAGCCTCCCTACTATGTACCACTTTAGATGGAGAATCTCATGGGTGTGTAGCTAGAACTGACAAGCTTCTGCAACAGAGAAGTGACCCGTCTGATACACCAACCCAGAAAGCAGAATTGTTATACTTCGTGCAACAATCATCCTACAGAGACAAGAACAGGCAAGATGGTAGCTGAGTATGCAGTTTGTTCCTTGGTAGATGCTATAGAAAGTGGTAGATTGTGTGAAAGAGCAGAGCGCCACAAATAACCACAGTGACTCTTGAGAAAACGTTAAAGGGTGTTTATTATAATAAATTGTCAGAATGGCGCGCCCGTTTCCTTAATTCTAAGTTATGGGGGATGATTGGTGCTAGGACCGTCCCTCTTCTCTCACTCAGCTTTCCCGGACCTAGTTGGCGCTAGAGTGCCCAACCGAGATGGCGGTCTCTCGGTGAGTTCCGTGTGTGGCTCTAATAATATCCTGAAACTATCTGCATTGGAGGCACATACAGCTACAAGTCCCACGTGCCTGAGGGGTGAAATAAGCCCCCCCCCCACAGCGCCCTGGTATCTGGAGCACCTCAGATCCCTCCCCGCACCACAGCAATATATATCCACGGCGCCAGCAGGTGTGCTAGCTGGAAGGCCATGGCGAATATTTGAGAGCGGGCCGTTACATCTCCGTGGACAGTGCCACAGCACTGTAGCACCCCTCTGGACAGGGCACAACAGCAGCCTGTGTGGCGGAGGGGCCGGAGAGCAGCCCGACCCGGCCTTCCTGGTGATAAGAGGAATGGCCAAAAAGAGCATGTCGTAGCCTGAGAGCGGAGGCTGTGTGGAGCGCCCCCCCCCCCGGGGCCTCAGCGTGTACTGCACCCACCGGTGAGCCCACGGAGGACGGTAGCCAGAGGGGAGATGCGAGCAGGGTGAGGGGATATGCCCTCCCTCCTGGGATGCAGCAGAGCGGCGCCCCTCCCGGGAGGCAGGCAGATCCAGGCCCAAAGAGGATCAGGGAGACTGCATGACACGGCCGGAGAACGGAGGCAGTGTGGAGCCTGTTCTCGCACCTAAACCACTGACTGGAGCGCGGGGATAGCCGGTGGGCCTACAGGTTGGCTGAAGGTGTGCTCCTCGGTGGGTCGGGGAGACTGACCGTCAGGAGACCCAGATGATTGGATAGATGGGCAGCACTGGCCTAGAACATTGTGGCGAGGCTGGGAGGTGGCAGCAGTCTGGAGCCCGCCTCCGATTCGAGGCAGCCCAGAGGGGAGGCCACTGGATGGTGTACACGCTCAGAGAGGATTGGGGGGTGGGAGCATCGGCCTGAGATCCCTCCCTGCGGCTGGTTAATGGGGGAAAGGTGCCCCAATAGTGGCGCCTCTGGGAGCCACCTGCCCACAGACCCCTGTTTCCTGGACTGGGGGGAGAACTCTGCGATTCCCCATCCCGGTTGGCGGGGGCCAAACCATTGTGTGGCTGGAGGTGGCGAGAGCCCAGGATCCTGCTGGACTGGCCCCACTCCTGCCTGACTGGAGTGCCCAGGATGGTTGGGGCCCCGGTGTACATTGCGGGGATGAGTCCCAAGCTCAGCAGCTGACTCAAGGGGAACCTACACCGGCCCTGGAGTCAGGATCTAGGACGGAACTCGCCCACTAACAGTCCAGAACTCGAAGCGACCTGCCCCTGATATGGGAAAGTCTGATAAATCGCAGCAGAAACTTACCTTCGAGAGGGGGGGGGCATCCAGAGTGGCCAAACCACAACACCAGGCGTAGACGTCTAACCCACCAGAGGTAATGATGGAGGGAGCCGCCCAGATCCCAGAAGTGGACATTAGGCAAATATTGCAAGATCTGAAGGTGGGCATTGGTGGTCTCGACTCTAAATGGGACTCATTCTCCTCCAAGGTTGACTTGCTACAACATTGTTTGGACAAGCACGTGGACTGCCTTGATGAGGTGGAGCATAGAGTGTCACGCCTGGAAGATGATTCAAACTCACTCGACGCCATGGTGTTGTCTCTAGAGGCCTAGATGAAGGTGGTGTCTGCCAAAAACGAGCACTTAGAGGGCAGTGCCTGCCGTAACAACATACGCCTGGTGGGGATCAGAATGCCAAGGGCAGCTGAAGATGGAGGCATTTGTCGAAACTCTTTGCAAGGACTTTTTCGGGGGATCGAGCTCTCCCCTCTGTTCGTGGTTGAGAGGGCCTACTGCATACCAGCGACTCGCCCAGGGGCGGCCCCCGTCCCATCATCGCTCGCCTTCTGAATTACAGAGACCGGGACACGATCCTTTGTCTGGCCAGAGCAAAGGGGGACCTCCAGTACAACGGGGATAAAGGCCAGATATACCCTGATTTCTCTGTGGCGGTGCAGGCCTGCAGTGTCCTTTATAGAGACTAATATTGTGTACTCCATTCTGTTCCAGGCAAAGCTTTGGATCCAACATGAAGGAAAGAGACAGTTCTTCACCTCACCGGAGACAGCAAGCTCTTTTCTGGACGAGATCGGCAGACGCCGCCCCATAACAATCCAAGACCACGGTAAAATGAAAGACTGCGAATGGGGGGGCCGTGAGGACACAGGGTGAGGAAGCTCGGGACAGCCTTAGCAAAGGGGGCAGCCCATACAGCAATGTGATGAGTGCTAGCACCCTAGATGTTTGAACCAATGTGCCTATAATACACTGGTACTGTCTAGGGTGATGAAGCCCCGAGGACTTGGCCAGGCACTAGCACCCCGAGCACGGCATTGGTTTATGGTTTAGGGGATGGGGAAGGGTTTAACCGGCGTGTTGGGGATTGCCCGTTGGAGAGGGTGAAGAAAGGGGGTGGGTTGGGGATATAGGATTAGAGGAGGGGGGGTTGGCAGGGAGGGGTGGGAATTATGGGGTTGTTTTGGTTGGGGGTGATTTGGTTCCCCTCGGAGCGTCATACCACTACATCAAACAACGCAGTCAGGTCCTCTTCATGAGAATCAAATTATGGGCGGGGGTAAACAATCTTCATTACTTGTGCGCCCTGGGAAGCAACAGAGTTTCGGGTCGCGGCATGGAATATTAGGGGCGGTAACAACCCTTCCAAGATCTGGAAAATTGTGCTATACCTTAGGAGGCACCAGATAGATGTGGCTTTTATCCAGGAGACCCATCTCATTCCATCCTCTGAGCGCAAGTGGGATGCGCACTGGGGTTGCCATAGGTACATCTCCTCCTACTCTTCCTATGCCAGAGAGTTGGCCATCCTGATAGCCAGGGGGGTGAAACTTTGCCTGATTTAAGCAGCAAGGGACCAGGATAGGAGGGCTCTCATGGTGTTCTTGAGGGAGTGTTTGTGGCCTTGGTGAACTCCTACGGTCCTAACGTGGAAAGGCCGAATGCATTTGATTGGATAATGGTGCAACTAGCGGGGTGTCAGAATGCCACTATTGTTTGGTGGAGAGACCAGAACACAATGTTGGATCCCACACAAGATAGAACTGGGGTTAATTGGGGTGGCGCGACTAAGGCGAGCTTACAGGTCTGAGAAATCTGCAACATATGACCTTATAGATGCATGGAGGCACCAGCACCGGGAGGTCCAGGACTACACGTATCACTCTTGGGTTCATGGATCCAGCTCTCAGCTGGACTATTTGTTGGTATTCCGAATGGCGAGCTTCTAGTGGGGTGACAGTCATATACTTCTGTGTACTTTATCGGATCACTCCCGTGCTTTTAGAATGCATGCTGAGGGGCAAGGGGATGGGGGCCCACTCCAGGAGATTTAAGGCAGGTACACTTCAGGACCCAGTGTTCCTTTGGGAACTACAGTGGGCAATCCAATCCTACCTTCAAAATAACAGGGCTCCATCTCCACCGTGGGAGTACTCTGGGAAAACCTCAAGTGCTATGTTGGGGGGGTGTGTATGTCCAAAGAGAACGGGATTCTCCATCAGGTGGGAACTCGCAATAGGGGAGTCTCGGATAAAGGATCTAGAGGGGGGGTATGCAGTGACAACAGACCCCCGGACCCTGACACGGTTTTGCGAGGAGTTAGATAGGTTTAGGGCCAATGCAGACCGGGAGATCCGGTCCCTAGCCAGCAGCCATCAGGTATGCCAATATGGTGAGGGGCAGAAACGAGGGCACTATTGCGCGACTGAGAGTGGCTGACAGACGTCCCCCACAGGTGGATTGCATGAGAGACCCCTGGGGTAGGGCGGTGCACTCAGAAGAGGATATTGCGGCTGTGTTCCAGGCCTTCTATGAGCAAATGTATGGATCCCAGTACTCGGGGGACCCAGAGGCCCTGCATGTCTATCTAGAGGGGGTGGAACTATACTGGGTGGAAGCACTACTCCTGAGCCTCTCAATCGGGAGATCTCCCTGGAGAAAATCATAGCATTGATTAGGGAGCTCCCATGGTCAAAGTCACCGGCGCCTGACGGCTTACCAGGTGAGTTTTACAAGGCCTATGCCTCTATGCTCAGAGTATATGTGGAGTCGCTGGTGACGGGGACTCTGCCCCCGACGAGGCGCAAGGCAAACATCGTGCTAATACATAAACAAGGGAAACCACCCGAAGACTGCTTCATACCAGCCAATTTCTTTAATAAACGTCAATAACAAAATATTTGCTGAAGTCCTTGCGAGGAGACTGCTCCCTCTTATGCCTGGTCTGGTATTGGCCGATCAGGTGAGATTTATCCCCGGGAAGAACACCACATTCGGCCTTCGACGTCTCTTTGGGGTTGTTGAGGCGTGTGATTCCCTCCTCCCAGGCGATCACAGATTTTTTAGATGCTGAGAAGGCCTTCGACTCAGTCGAATAGCCCTTCTTATTCACAGTACCTCAAAAGCTCGGACTCGGCCCCCACTTTATTAGACTTTAGACCGCAGAGATAGAGAGTGAGCAGCGGGAACCGCGCACCACGAAAAGATAAACGCCAAGGGTACTTCGCTTAACCGGGCGTACACAAAGCCAATAAGCTGAAGCAGGAGCGCTTGAGTCAACCGGTAAGCCGATGAGAAACAGAGGGGTTCAGAGTTACCAGCGCATGTGTAGCACTCCATAGGAATAACACAGACTGAAGGAAACCAAAGAGAGAGGAGGCCAGAAGTTACTGGTGAACCTGGAGAGCACAAGTGGGTTCCCGGATGGCCTAATAAAGTTAGTTGCTACTTGAAAACACGAGATGCCAAAAACAAAGCCGCTAAAGAAATAAAAAGATTTGTAAAACAAGTGTGGGGAATCCTGCGGATCCCTCACCAAAACCCTGCCTAAAGTCTCCTCCCAGGTAGCCAGGAGAGGGTGACGCTTCCTGATCCCAATCCTGGGGTGGTTTACTGTGGGAGGAGCACCTGGGTGGAGGCGAGGCCCAGGGTAGTGAGGAGTTTCCGTGGGATGAGGCACATTATTTGTCTTCTGGGAGGGTCACTCTTACCACCATTTCAGAGGAGGTTCTGACTTATTGTCATTTTAATATATCTCACCCTCCTGGTAAGATTGAAATGGTAAGCTCCAAGGTTTTAACTCTGCAACGTGTAATTCTGCAACATATTATATCAAAAGACCAGTTCTTTTGTATTCCTAAGAATAAGCATCTTCCACAAAAGGTATACCAAAAGGAGTGACGGAAATGTGGCCTTTGTTATACCATCTGTCGCTAATTAGATTAAACCCCAAATATTAAGGGAATTAAAACCACCCTTAAAAGGGTGAAAGAAGTGGAAACTCCCAATTTCCTTAAAATGAACTACATGTCCCAGAATCCCACAGGGACTGAGACGAAGAAGAGGGCCGAGGAGGCATGTAGAAGTAAAGAACAGGCAAGTAGGCCTAATAGCCTTTGCCTGGGTCAGGCAATTAACATTAAGGGTCCGCCCCTGAAGTCAATTGCTCCACCTGAGCAGCATAAAAGGCTGCAGCAGGAAGGAGCTGGAGCAGGAGCTGTGAGGCTGGCAGTAGTAGTAGAAGGAGAAGAGCACGAGGCTGGCAGTTCATGAGGAAGTGTGATAACTTGAGAGACGCCGGGACGAGAGAAGAGCTGATTTCACCTGCAGGTTCTGAGTTGGTCCTGTGTTCACAAACCCTGCTTTGAGAGGGGCGTGCTGAAGTTGGTCTTCTTCGCAGGTGTGCCTAGTAGCTGTGACTGCAGAGCTGAGATTGTGCTGCAACCCGAGGCCTGTATGCAGAATCAAGCCGATGGAGAGAGAGTGAAGGAGACTCCCTGTGGTCTAGGCTGGACCGGAGTCACCCAAGCTGCAGTGGGGTGTCCCCCCAAAGAGTGCATGAAACAGTAGTATCAGGAAGAAAAGTCGGGAAGTGGAAGCAGCCCGCAACCGCAGGGTTTCTAGTGCCGATGAGTGAAGCTCCATACTCCGATTCACTGAAAAATCCTTGCCGGTAACTGTAACCAGCTCAATTATAACTTGCGTAGAAGTGAGAGCGAGTAGAAGTTGTTTGTTGCTGTGAAAAGTCTTAAAAACAAAAGAAATGTATCACACGCACATTTAATGCAAGTCGGAGTGCTCACGTAAACAAAAAGCTTTACATTTTCCATTGTTGAACTATATAACTTTACTGGAGTGGCACGTGTCTCCAATTAAGAGGGAGAACGCTGTTCTAAATCACTCTGAAGGTTAAAACTTACTTTCATGATTTGTTACAAGAACTATTACATCAAAGAAAGGTTGTGTAACTGACTTTGACATTAGGGACTTAAAATCCCATAATTCCCTTAGTACTGGGACGAGGAAGACGGTTAAAAATGTCCAATGTTGCAGGAGTGATCAGGTCATTAATTTAAATGAGCCTTACCTAAGGGAGACAGAGAGGCTAAAAAAGCCCCCTCAGGTGCAGGCCATATAAAATGCAGAAAAGCAGACAAGCAAAGAACGCAGACATCCGAAGCAGCGTGGTACTTGTTTGCAGCCCAAACAGAAGCTGGGAGCGAGAGAGAAGACGCCGGGACTACTGTGCGGCAGTTCACGGCTGCCGGTCCTGAGAGGGTCTGGTACTCTCAAATCCTGAAGTGCAGAGGCAGCACAGCAGGAAGCGAAAGCAAGGGAAGGTTTCATTCCCAGGAAGTGGTCTCTGGTGCTTGGCGTGCACCAGAGGGTCTCCAGAGCAACAGGGGATCCCGTTGCAGGTGGCAGGGACGAAGGTGGACTCAAGAAGCAGTTTGCCAGGTCGCGAGGAGCCACAGAAGGAAGTCCTGTGAGCGGCAAAGGGACAGGAGACGCAAGGCTTACCCAATGAATTCACATGATGGTAGTGATCCCGGAGTGCTCCTTACCCACTTGCATATCCCACAGAGGCACTCATTTGAAGAGCAGCACTTGCGTATGTATAAAACCTTGAAGTTAATTTTGAAAGCTGAACCACTGGAAAGCAGCACTTGGGTGTGAGTGAAAGTGGTCACTAAAGTAATTTTGAATACCGAACCATTGAGCAGCAGCGAAGTTCTATAAAAGAAACCCAATTGACTATAACGCTGGACATGTAAGTCTATGGTAAACAACCAGCCGATGGGGCAATATTGTTGAAAGGTAATACTCACAAGTTTTGCCCAAGCCAAAAGCTACTGATATCAAGGTAGATAAAAATTAATCAATATTGCCAACAACAGAAGGAGGCAAACAAAAGATCTATAAGCGGTGAAACCTCATGCTCAGATTTTATACAACCTAGGGTAAATGTTGCTGTAGACACGCATTGCCAAAGCCACGAGAGAGGCAGAGAAAGAACCAGTGCTTTTCAATGTTTGGTTGCCGCTGTAGTGGGGAAACAAGAGTGACAAAACGAGGCTGCCCTTCTGGGAAAGATATTCAGAAGGAGAGGAGCATTTTTAAAGAGCACAGATTTGAACCTTGTTTTCCCTAAAGAGTAAAGAGTTTCGAAACTGCAATTTGTTGAATACTGCAAACCAGTTGTGAACCTCTTGCCAGTTGATCTTAATCACAAAAGCACTTGTTGTTGTGAAACATTGTTCAAGCAGGGCAGTATACCCGGATGGCAAACCTTTGGAGGTAAAAGGCCTGGCATGGGAGTAAACCAGGTGGAAGTTGAAGAAGTGCTACAAAGTGGTCTTGCCAGAGACATTTGATGTGCTTGTGCTACTGATGAAAGGAGCTGTTTAAAGCTATCAAGAAGTTGTTTCTTTAAACTCATCAATTGTGGAAAATCATCCTGACCAAGACAATGATTGTCATCCTGACTAAGACAACTATTGTTGCTATTGGTGAACTGCAAAGTTGTTCATTATCTGAAGAAGCTACATTATATAAGGAAGAAGAGCCTTTTGTTTACTTTGTTGAAAAATCGGAGTATTGGAACTTTTTGTTTGACAATTTGAACTGGCAAAAAACTGTGTTGTAACTTTGTTGCAGGTGAGGATTTCCTTATTTTCTTTTCTTGAACTGTGAAGCAGAAAGCTGGGAAAGAGGAATTTCCCTAGATTCTAAGAGGTTGTGATTACAATCATTATTGTTTTGAACTTCCATGCATGTCCTTATTCATTTGTTGTATATGAGTGTGAGGGACAGATATCCCTTATTAGAGTATTTCCTTTAGTTATTTTAGGAAGGGAAATCCTCGTTAGGTTAGGTATATCGAGGCGCTTATCCCACCTTGTTAAAAGAATAAAATGGCATTTGTTGAGAAAACCTTACAAAGTGGTCCACCTCACATTTGTGACCCCACACAAATTGTTCTCTTTACACATCCAAACACTCTGCCAGTGACTCCCCTTCATACTGTCGGCAGTTGAAGATTTTTCTGTATCAGTCTTCCTGTGGTGCACAAATGGAATAGTAGTTAAGTCGGTTTCGAGCTTGTTCTAGTCGATTTGCACGCCTGGATCAGCTGCTGACCACCAACTCTGTTGCGCAAGTCTCTCTCTAAATGTATGCTTCTTATCACCTTCAAGAGCTGATGGACATCAGCCTAAGCAGTGTTGTAACACTGGATAACATTATGGAAAGCCCCAACAAATTACTGAGGCTCCTCTCTTATGTTTGGAAATTGTTTAATCGAGTTCTTTATGTCTCCAAGAGACCATGCGGCATGTACTGTCACTAGGTTATTCTCTTTCTCATCTGTGCCTGCCGTCCTAGTCCTAGGGACGTGTCCCAAAGGCGCTTGGAGTATCAGAGGGTTTGTTCCATAATTCATAGCTCCTCTCATTAGAGAGGCAGTGAACATAGAGGATAATGGGTATCAGTGAGAACATGAGGCGCCAACTCCTCAGGGGGGGTCAGTTTTTGGCCATGGGCTGCCGGTGCCCCTGCCCATGTTCTTGGTGTCTGAAAGTGATGGGAGCCTTCAGGCATCTGCTGTCAAACAATCGGTCCTTGAGGGTGCTGTTGTCCTACTGCTTCCGTGGGCATAGCGTCATTGTAACAGTCCTGGGCACGGTGGTCAAGACGCCAGTCTGCGCACACTGTTGATCAGGCATATATAATCTTGTGAAAATATCTAATATATCCTCTGCAGTTTCCTCCTCCTGCTTATCTTTTACCAATTGAGGGCAAAGAAGAGTGGGTGCTGGTCCCATTTCCTCTTCTGTCTGCCTTTTATTCCTTAGATTTTTAATTTGGTCTCTTATCCTTTTGTTCAAATCTTGGAACCCTCTAATTTTTGATGTGCTCTCTTTCAGATGCCTCCTCTTGCCAGGTAGCCTAGGCCACCTACTGCTTCGGTTCAAACTTTTCCTTCCTTGTCTCTGTGTGCCTTAAAACGGTTAGACGAAATGTACCTTCGAGTAGGAACTGGTTGTGCCAATTTTCCCACATCAAAATGTGCCACACATCTATGTACTTGCGTGTGTGTGGTTATATCTTGTGAACATAAAATTAGTCTGTCCCCCCCGCCCCCCCTTAGGTGGTAAGGGTGCTTGCATAGACTGTTCAGTTCCTATCTATGTCTCTGATTTTAGTTTTAGCATTACAGTATCTGCGGTTGCAACACCCTAGTTATGTATAAGTTGGACTCCAAGAAACATTATTTATTTTGATGCTTATAACTTTGCTCCCGTTGCAAAAATGTCTTCAAAACGTTCCCCAGAAATATAGAACTGACCATTTTTGGGACAGTTTTATGAGGATCTGTCAAGGAGGACAGAGTTGCTGGGGTATCTCAAAACTTGTGTTACCAACGCAGTTATCCATAGTCCAGTTTTTGCTTTTACCTATATCCCTAACTCTGGACGGATTCTTGCTGACCTTTTGTGAGGACCTTGCATCTTGCCTGACTTGAGATCCTGTTCGGGTTTGGTGTACATTCGCCCATTTGTTTGTTTAATATATGGCCTATAGTGACCGAAATAACATTAGTGATGTTTGTCATCTCACGAGTTGTTCGCCTACCCAAATGTCTGTTTTAAGTGCCGTTACTGGCCACTTATGCTGGTGGACCCGCAGAATGCTAGGACAATGTAATATGGGTTCTTGGAGAAAAGACTGTGTGATTGTTGTGTTGCCCCATAGGGCCGGATGATTGTTCACACCTTGTGGGTTCCTGTGGATCTTTTGATTCAACATATGTAAAATGGGATTATTGCATCATCCTGGGCCACCCTAGTGCTTAGACAAGTTCAAATGGGTCACGCTGGGTTGCAACATGCCCCAAAAATGACACAACCCTGAGAATTTAAGTGCTAGTCCTTGAGTCCATGGAGCAGCTCTCTGGTCCACGTGTGGCTTTGAAACATTGTGTATAGGGGCATTATAAATACCCAATAAATAAAGTTAATCTTGTTGCCTCTTTATTCACAGATTGTATATAATTATTAACTGGTCTCGTCTAAGCTTGAATGTGCCTGTATTTCAGAAGAACTGCTGAGTAAAATGTATTTTTAAGCAGGTATTGAAAGGGTGTTGATGAAGGAAGCTGCCACAAAGGTGGCATGATTTAAGTTATAAACCTTTATTTCTTGAACTGGAAATACCCATCTATCCCTATCTCTATGAGGTATTTCCCTGTCTCAAACTAAAGCTAAAGGAATTGTCAGAATGTCGGTCACGTCATAGTTCCTCCGTGCCGTATCAAATCCTACTCTAACCCTCACACTATAACTAAAAGGTAAACTAACAAAGTTCCTGCTTCAGGAGAATGGCTCCCTTCACCTGCTTCTTGACGTGTCCAAAGAATGTTCTCTTACAGCAATAAATGCCAGGGGGAATGACGGGGAATTACTCCTTTCCCCTGGCGTCTTCAGCACAAGTCCTGGGCCTTTACGAGGAGAATGACTTCCTTCTCCTGGTATTGCTTGGCACAGTTCTTTCTCACTGTTGGGGTCCCAGACCCTTCTCTGGTGGCCAGTGGTTTCCTTGTTGCCACTGCGCCGAGGGAGGTTTCCTCTGATGTTAGGCTTTTCACTGTGGAGTCCCATGCCCTTCTCGCCCTAGGCTCATTAATGCCCTTGCTAATACTGGCTGGGGAAAAGCCACCTTAGCCTCTGTGCCAACCCCTCTGGTTCTCATGTACCTCCCCTTTACTCTTACAGGCCGCAGGTACGTTGCCAGGACTTCCTGGGACCGCAGCAATTTCTCTGGCTTTCCCCTGTACTCGTGGCTTTGAGGCGTCTTCCTGGCTTTGGGATTTTGTCTGCCGCCACTCTTTTGCACAAGTCCTTCTTTAATCCTCGTGCCTCCTTGGGGCCACCCTGTGTACCAGTATCATCACAATGATTTGTATGTCTTCTGTGTTATTCCTCCTTCTAGTACTTTGTGCTTTAGGCCCTATGTTACAACAATACATAGGTCTGCTTTCAATGCAGTGGCTCTGGACATCAGGGAGTGCTAAGGAATGTCGGGGAGTAACGACAATCATTGGGCTGTGCCCGAGGTGATCGTCCTTATTCCCAGATGGAGAGTTCCCTCCCCATGAAGTCCTCCCACATTAATACAACTCTAAGGGGACTATCTGGTAGCTGCCGGACCTCCCTAGCCTCATGGAAAAGGGATCTCCCTGGAGAGAATGCCGACACTCTGTGAATCATCACAGTATATATTGATATGCAGTTGGCGACATCGCTATCCTTTTCTTACTTAACCTAATGGAAGGCTTTATTTCTTTTAGGCCTCCTAAACCAGGAACTCCTGAGAAAGCAAAGGTTGCCCAGACGGTCACAAGTGGCGTGGTGCAAGGACAGATTAAACAAGGTATTTGTTTTTCAACAACATGCATTTCTTTTAATATGAAGTCATTTGTATTTGATGTTCACAAAACATGAACATGATTAATGTACCATGAGGAGAGAAAGAGGCACAGCAACAACTGGAAATGTCATCTAGTGTCTACCTTATTAGACCGTATAACCAGGAGACTAGCTTTCTAGTTTCAACTGCCCCTCATGGCCACTTTGAGTGATATTGGCCTTTCCTAAACTGTCAGAATTGTAAATCATTAGAATTGGATTGAATGCTGGCATTAGGCAGAACAATACAAAAAACGGTCCCACTCATCCTCAACATCACATCTGTACTCCATTTTAAACAATGTTATGTTCATTATATTCTGCCTCCTTTCTTGTTAAAATATTTTGTTCTGCTGCATTCAGAAAAAGACATTTGTATGTAACACAATTTTCACACATTGTTGTCATTTAGACTCTTTAAAACAATGTGATCATTGTTTTAATAAAGTAGCCCACTGGCAGTGCTCCAGATAAGATCTGGAATTGGGAGTATTGTACTCCCTATTTTTTAAAGTTGGGAGTGAAATAATTTTTAGGGAGTAAAAAAAAAAATTAATTCGAATGTCCAATGCGAGTATTTTATAAGTGGGAAAATATGTTTTAACTGGAAAAAAATATTTCTTTTCAACTAGTTATTCATGCACATTAAAAGATACAGGTTTACTTCTTCTGATCAAGCAGTTATAACAGTAGTTTCTTCCTGTGCTGCTATGTGGGTTTCTGGTCCAAACATATCAATGGAGCTGTGTGGGTGAATGCAGAGCCGCAAGATGCTCTGTGTCGGTTTCTTATTTTTAGTTGGGAGTATTTCTACTCCGTATTTTTATTTTTGGGGGTGTTTGCTTATTTTTAGGGAGTAAAAGTCGCCGATACACCCCTTATCTGTAGGGCTGGGCACTGGAATGCGTTGCTTATCACTGGCATTAAAAAGTCGACTTACACATTTGACTACTAACGCTAAAATGACCTCCAGCCATATATGTATTCCTACTGCTAATTCCCATTAAAGAACAAAATACTACTTGTGAAAATGACTGCCCCAAATTAGATCAACTCTGAGCTAGTCCTAAAATTGGTAAAACCAGTAACCATCTGCTGCAATGCCATGCAAACCTTGTGTGTGATGTTTGAAGAATCATATTGAAGCTGTTTGTGCTGCAGGAGCCTTATCCCTGACCCTGAAATGACAGTATCTTTTATCCCAACAGCTGCAAAATGTCCCTGTTCTGGTATTCGTTTAGTTGCTCGAAATGCAGAAATATGTTTCCCCCTTGTGTTGTTTTTTTCTGCTTTTGGCTGTTTCTCACTGCTGGCAATATAGAATAATGCAATAATTCAAATTTGTTGCATATGGTGGTAAAATATAGTCTTGTAGTCATCTTGGCAGCTAGGCTATTTTCAGATGACAGTATATAATATATAATCAGGGCCCCAATATTTATTGACTGTTTATGCTATGCGCTGAGCTTGCACTCACCGGGCAGTGTTGTCTCGTGCAGTTTGAGCGCCAATGCCACACTTTGAAATTGTATTTTTCATATTAAACCGATTTTGTAATGTTGTCTACCAATGGGGAGTGGACAGAGGTCGGAGTGAGCAGGAGCTGTCGGGACCGGAGTACCACTTTTATTTTTTACTGTTAACAGTTCCACTACTTTTTACAACCACTTTCATCATTCTGGAGTGGCTACTTTTAAGTAAAAAAATACCTCTTTATTTTGCCACCCTGCAGCAGTTGCAGCAAAACTGAAATCTGTTTGACTGTACGTTCACAATGACTGAATGACCTCTCTTCCTAGATGAACTCTATCTGGCTTCATCTTAACTATCCCAAGCTGGAGGAGGTAGTGCTTACACTAAAATATTATCTCTCGTAGCAACCCACATCTCTGAGTTTTGGAAAATGTGTCAAGCTCAGATTAAATGCTTAGAGGTTAGTTAATAACGGTGCAGGCCACTTCCACAGGATTTTCTTTTAACATTGGGTGGCTACATAGGCTTTGCCCCTTCATGCCTTTGGGCAAGTGTGCAGTTACGTTAGGAGCCTTAGTGAGTAGTCACTTGGATTACTGTAATGCACACCTGTGGGATACATCAGGACCACAGACTCTTCATCCCTCTGACTTCGTCAGAATAGAGGGGATAAAAGATGTTTAGTTTTCGGATCTTGGCTTCGCAATAAATTACCAAATTCTATTCATGACAGCACACAATTTCTAGTGGCAGGCCCATGTTGAAGCAGCTGCTGTTCAGGTATGCGTATATTATGGGTTCCAGCTGAGTTATGATCAGTCAGTAGAGGGGATTGATTTGACAAGGCCATATATAGATGTCCCAACTGGCTGACTGACTGAGAGAAATTAATGACAGAAATGAATGACAATACAGTGTACCTCCTTATTTTGCCTGTTACACACGCTTGACTGTCAACCTGGCCCATTCACAACCCCTTGAAACATGTGTTCCTCCTTGCTTCTTCCCGGCTACCCGTGCCCTGCCAGTGTCACTACCACTACTTTTTTGGGGTACATTTCTACCACTGGTAGTGGGTGTCAGTGCTTCCTCTTGGATGAGAATAAAATCCTAATTTTAGTGCATGGAAAAAGCATATTGTGTGGGACTACTTTAGATTGAAGGACCTGCTTAGTACTGTTGAGCGGGTGGTAATGACCTTTTAAATGAAAGAATTGTAGGAACTTTGGATCTTAGTCTGACTCTACATATCATATCTCCTAACAGTTTAGTCCAAATGCTCAATTAATTAGGTTTATTCTCAGTAAATAATGTATATGCTGAGGACGATTATTAAACAATTCGACATTTTTTATTGACTTGAGGTAAGCCAGCAGTTCTGTTCAGGACAGACCTCCATGAACGTGTCTATTTTGGTGACTGTAATTCATTAATGGGAGGCAAGGAATTCTTCAAGCATGCCTTTCAAACAAAAAAAGTGAGTTCTAACACACATGCTGGTTTGGGCCATTGTTGTACATGCATGAGCAGTTCAAATCCCATGAATGTGGTGGATCATCATCATCTTATTTGGAAACGTCAATAATGAGCAACAATGAGCTGGCTCGCTTATGAAACGGATTTGGGGCTTTGCTGCTTAGCCTGTTCCCTACTTTCAGATGTCCAATAATCATTGTTGTGTAATGCTTTGTTCATGTTTCCCGCCTAACATAGTAGAAATGATGCAGTGCATCATCATACAGGAATATAGTGTACATAGCCGTGCTATCAAATCATAGTGTCTTGGTTTGGATCCTGTGACAGGGACCTGCCGTCCTGTGGTAAGCTGTGTGGCCCGGTCCCCGTTGTCGGGGTGCTCTAGATGTGCGCCTGTACTGCTGTGCCGACCCCGGCGTACGGCCCGCCTGGGTGCTGGTGTCCCTCCTGCTTGCCCCCGACTGTGCTCCTGTCCTTCTTCATGGTCCCGGTGCTGGCTGCCGCGGTGATTGTGGAGCCATTGCGTGGCGTGGGCTGTAGCCCCACAAGGTGAGGAGAGCCGCACAAAATCGCATAATATCTGAGGCCATCTGTCAGTCAGTAGCCGCTTCCCCATACCAGCTGACAGTAACATTGGCCCACATATGACATTTGGTCCCCGGCCTCTTGGACATGTGATGTGGTGAAGGGTGGTACACTGGAGGCCCTCTAACGGACACAGCCCTGCTTACTGCCTACACTGTTGTCCATACACTTAAAAGTGATCTACTGCGTGGAACACCCAGGTGGTTTCTGCAGCGCTGCCTGGGGGGTGGGACCTCAACTATACACCACAGGTGGTGTTCACTGCAGTCCCTTACTACCTCTGCCAACACTCCTGCACGTTGGTGAACGCTACCAGTGCTGGTCCCTTTGATGGTGAGGAGGGGAAGCTTCGGTCCCACCGTCATGGGATAGTGAGGCGAGGAACAAACACATTTTAGTTGAACTCACTGCACTAACTGGGGAAAGACATATTTTTACTGGGACATGTAGGGTTAACCAGATTGAGCCTGCTACTTTTGAAACTGAAGACCTAATACCAACAGATATAATACCTCCGGACCACGATAGGGTTCATCAACCATATGCCTATGCTTTACTCTAACATCTCACATTGCTCTGACCCCATGATAACGACTGACACCATGGTGAATACTAAGAAGCAGGCCAAGATGGAACAATTTGCCAGGCATGAAACCACGTCGGCTTCCCAGCCCACCACTCCTGTTTCATCCCTGGTGGACCGCATAATGCTCAATCAGTCATTGCTTGCCCTCAAGAGTAGCACAGATAGTCTGGAAACGCAAATCAATGCTCTCACAAGCAAGGTGGACGTTTCAGCTGTGCACATAGACAAACTTGGTGGCTGCATTACTGAGGCTGAACAGAGAATAGGGGGGAGAAGATAAGGTGGCTATTTTACAAAGTGAGGTCAGTCTCCTCCAGCAGTCAGTGAAGAAAATTGCTAAGAATGACGATCTGGATGGGAGATCGAGACAGAATATTATACACATTCTGGGCATCCGGGAGTCCACCCATATCGTCAACATGGAAACATTTGCACAGAAACTCCTTCTGGAGACCCTACCAACCCAGCACTATCAAATACGTTTCTGGTGGAGCACACGCACCGCTCGCTTGCTGGTTGACTGCCCGATGGTGCCCCAGAATATCCTATTATCTCGCATCTTCAATTTTTGGGATAGAGATGTCCTGCTCAGACCGACAGGGGGAAAAGGAGAGATATGATGGGGTGCGGCCTCGATCCACCTGTTTCCAGACTTCAGCCCCCAGGTCCAAGAGCAAAGGAAGACTTTTCAGGCGGTGAAAAATATACTGAGGAGGAAGGAGGTCCGCTACTCCATGATGTATCCGGCCAAACTGATGCACGAGGGCAAGAATATATTTTTCACATCCCCAGAAGCAGCGGAGCGATTTGCACAAGGCCTGCCTGAGCTGCGGGGCTCCCCTTGGCGTTCAACTTGAGGTTGTTGGGCTACTGACATTGTGAGAAACACTCACTCGGTCATCATTACCTGACAAGACAGTCACTATTGCATGACCGGAGGCCACCTCTAAATCCCGCTATGGGCACTTTGGAAGGACCACTTGACTCTGTAAGCGAACCCCGCCATAAGAGCCAGGCGGCCGCTGACGGCTCCCTGGTCCCATGGATACCGCAGGTGTGGCAACTGGTTGTTTTAGTCTTATTTTCTAGTGTGGATATTTATTAGTTGTTGATTCAGGGTGGGGATAGCTGCTATGTTTGTGTTTCTGGCCATGGGATGGGTGTGGGTGTTGGGCTGGGTGTTTCGGGGCCAGCATTAGAATCTACGACAGCATATATTCCACTGGTAGCGCCTTCAATACTATTGACTGAATGCATACTAGTGTTCACCCAAGGTATGGAGCCAAATGCAGCTACCATTCTCTTAACGCACCATGCCATGTGGTGGGGGAAGTAATATTTCACTACTGACGTGGAACATACAGGGATTTACGAATCTGAAAAAAGCTTGTTTGATCGCTAATTATGCCAGGAATCACAATATTAATATTATGCCTCTAGCAAGGGAAAGTAAGCTACCTAGTATGTCAGGATGGGGGATATGCCGATATTGCTCCTCCTTTATTTCCCACTCATGTGGTGTCATCACTTAAATACAACACTCCTTAGAATTTAAACTTCATGAAGAAGTGGATGATGCAAAGGGGCGAATCTTGCGGGAGGCTTCTGGATCCTCAGAAATATATATGCTCCAAACATCGACTCCCCTGAGTTCTTCCAAGGGTGCATTAATTACATTGTAGAGGAGGTCCCAGGCATGGCCTGCACCCCTGCCCCCCCCCATTTTGAGGTACCAGGAGCGTACTCGCCAAGGTATGTGACGAATGAGGAGCAAATGAACCAACAGAGAGCCGTGCTGGGACTCTGACCAGTGTACATGAGAAGAGCCATACCGGTTGAAGCGCCCATAACCAGACAGTCATGGGCTGCACGATACCCTTAGGTAACCATACCAGCCGCTGAGACGAAATGAAGAGTACCTACAGATGGTCAACGAAGAGACCCAAAGAGCCTTAATGGATGGCCAGTGGAAATGACACAAGGGCCTGAACAGACTCGCAAATGAACGAAAACGGCTATCAAGGATAGCACGCCAGTGCGAGCAGCTATGAAAATATATGTAATGGACACAGGAAAGAGACAATGTTAAAACGTAAGGAGAGATGGAAGTAACCAACCAGTTAACGCGTGTAAATAGGCTTTGAACGCAAGAAGCTAAGAAAACGATAATGCTTGCAATGCTTAGTAGAAGAATAGAACGGCAAGCGCCAACCAGATATATGCCTCAATAAGGCACATTATATTAGCGCGACTCCATTTTGTTAAGCAGAAGTATGCCCAGGCGGCCAGAGGCCTACTAGGCCAGGTTTCATATTCCTGCAGAAGCCAGAAAGAAGAGCGGAATCGAAACTCAACAAACAGCAGCTCATTCCTGGGAATTCGAGGTCAACCCAAGGAAAGGGGGAGAGCGGCAACGCTAGAGAATCAAAACTTCAGAGCATACCAGCCTGCCCTGTGAAGGTCAAGATAAGGGGGGCCCAGGCAGGTGGCAAGGCTAAAGAAGAATCAAATACATGAAAAGCTGGAAACTAAAGCAGATTCACAGTGAACAGACATGTGACCAGTCAGGCGCGAAGAATTACCAACGTCTGATGTCACCCAGATCCAAGGGTGCCATAACTTCTCTAGATAAGAGGCTACAGCTTCGAGGCCATGCCCAGCCAACTAACTGACACATAGCTCAAAAGCCCTGATTGATGGAAGGGAGGCAGGGTGAATCTTGGGACACAAGGCACCTTAGTGTCCAGTCTGCATACTGCTAATTAAAATAGAGATTTACGTCTAGGGGTGTAACCTGCCCAATCACAACGGACCAAGTTATCTAGGGTCCTATAGATAGTAGAACCAATGGGACGTCGTATTTGTAGTGATGTCTATCACGCGTGATGTAGAGGGTGGGCGTCTACGCCCACCCGATAAGAGTTATCAATCCGCATGCCGTGTTACCATATACAGATATAGCACCTATACTTAAGTTACCTTTCCTAACCAATTATATTGCATGACAAATTTGTAGAGGTGGACGTCAGTGATGACGAGTTTTATGTATAAAGGTTGCTGTTCAACTGAAGCTCGAGGAAGTTGGAGCGAGACAGGCGATCGCCACGATGCTGATTTCCAATTGTTTCCCTGTTTGATGTACTAAACGGACTTCCCTTTGCAAAACTACTGAGTCCTCATTATTGAGACGTGTTGGAGTAAGTGAATCCTGCACCCCCATTCCTCACATGGTGCAGCTATCATGTTTTACAGGTACTAGAGGGTTTGCACGGGCCCGTCAGTGGAAACACCGCCCTCCTGTACACTTGATAGCAGAGGATGGTTTCGGGCATCGATTATTGATTATATAATTCTAAGACACCTATAGACCGACGGCACGAAGTAACTGTAGGCCTTCGGCAATATCACGAGTCGTTTTGCCATTCCGACTGAGTAGACTGAAAAGCTTCCTGTAGACAATGATAGTGTAGGTCCATAAAATCTGCATTGGGTCTGAAGGAACCCGCCTTTCCAAGCATAACCCTTCTCATTCCCACAGGCAGCCAATCGGACGAAAAGACCGCAAGAGGCTGAAGAGGAAGGGTCGGTGATCCTGAGGTTCCAGAGAGGAAAAGAGGCGAGCGGCGAGTGAAACAATAAACTCGTTACTTTGGCAAATGTCGTGTAGGCATTAGAACGAATAAGGGAAAGGTAGTGGAGGGCAGCAGAGAAAAAATAAAATTGTCAGAAGTAGAGAAGACTGTATATAAATATATATATAATATAGTAATGACTCGAGCATTAGAGATAAAAAGTGGTTACCGGGGGGGGGGGGGGCACCCGAGAGAAAAACGAGTGGTTACCGGGGGGGGCACCCGACAGAAAAACGAGTGGTTACCGGGGGGCACCCGAGAGAAAAACGAAAGGATGCGCCTTGCTCCTGCGCTTTAATACAGCAGTCAGAAGAAATGTGAACTCATAGCCCACATAATGGGGGACAATTAGACTACGGTGACGTTTAAAGACGCATCAAAGGAGTTTGTTTAAACTCCATGACGGGGTATTGATTAGAAGGCCGGTATATGTATGACCAGCTGGTGTACGTCTAGTCTGTCAAGTGTCTGTCATATGTGTTCTGTTGTACGCCAAATGTAAAAGAACTGTATCATTGGTTGTTTGAAATGAAATTTGGTTTTATGCGATTCTGTAACTAAGAGGGAATCGCCAATGAGTTGATGGTTTTAAGTAAATTGATAGTATAAATTCTGGCGGGAAAAGAGTGGATTGGAGCTTGCGTATTTGGTGCTCGCTCATACTATTGGTAGGGTAAAACCTGCATAAATACTGGTGGTGTCGAAATTGAGAATGGAAGAGGTTACCTCACTTGCGCATCTGTGTAAGCAGTTACCCAAATATCACCTAAGCTTTAAGTACAGCACAGAGTGGGTTAAGGGTACCGCTCACAAGATGTTTATGCCTTGGCTACAGAATGGGTCCCTATCTAAAGCCATCTTACAACATATGACGACTTACCTACATGCCACATACACAGGTAAAACATTTGAGAAATGCCTCGCTGTTCTAGAACTTTGGAAAATATTCGAACAGACGAAGGAGGTAGAACCGCCCACTAACTGGATATTAAACGTATGCACGGAGGGGGGTGAGACGCCTACCGCGCCGCCAGCCCCAACTGAGCCAGTCATCGAGGGAAGTAAGTCAGAGGGACTCTACCCGCTAAGAGAACTTAAGGCAGCCACGGGGTATAGCAATCCCGCATATGATTCGCCTACGTACAGTAGTGACGACAATAAAGGAAAGGAACAGGCAAACAATCTTGCCTCCGCAGTCCCGAGGGACAAGCAGAAACGCGATGATGAAAGGAAGGACCAGGCACAGAGTTGTGCACCTCTCATTAAGGAGAGAGAGGGAAATAAATGAAAAGGAAGTGGAGACAGAACTGAAGAGATAGCATTCACAAAAGACGAATGGATGGGAGGACAGATATTGTTGAAACTTGATGGAAAAGGAAGTCATGGTGTGAGACCGAGAGAGAAGTCTGAGACGCAAAGGAGGGAGAGAGAAAAAGAGATGGAAATAAGGGACGAAAGGATAAGAAGGAAGGATAGGCTGAGGTGAGAACAACTATATTGCGAAGAGCAAGAGAAACAGCTTGATCGCAAACAGAAGGCAGCCTATGACCAGTACAAACAGAACAAACAAAAGTTGGAAGAAGAGCAAAGAATAAGTGAGAAGAGAGTGAAGAGAAGAGAAGATGAGGAAATTTGAAGGGCAAACGAACGTAGAAACGAAAGGATGAGGGAAGTAGATAAGGCTAGAGAAGAAGCAAGGAAGCGCAGGGAAATAAATGGGGAAATAGAACGTAAGAGCAGACAGAGGGCACAGGACCTTGAATATTTGGAGCGGGAAGTTAAAAAAACCAATCCTGTTGTAGAATGGGAAGACATGGGAGAATTCTTTCCTGCAAATGACTTGGTACCAGGTGCAAGTGGGACAAATATTGAGGATGACTTCGACACCAGAAGCATCGGGGAAACGATCGATTAAATATATGAGATGGGGTTGGAATAAATTTCCCAGGGGGGAAGGGAAGATGAGCGCTTGGAAAGCACTCAGCTATATGACACTGAGGATGTCACCCGAAGTAGTGGGAGCAGGGGACTGTCTCTAGACAGGCTGGCGATTGGGCAGAACGAAGAAGATGCAGGGAGTTGTGTAAACTGGGAGCATTCAGAATCTGACTCCGGTGGGGAAACGGAGGATGAGGCACACAAAGAAGGGAGACGGTGTGAAAAACGGCTCCCATGGGACCGAGGGGTACGATGGTCAGACGCCAGCGAGTCCGCAACTAGGACACCGAAGCCTGCCGCGCCGTCATGCCGACATGAAGGAACACCCCACGGTCAGAGGGGGGCGTCAGCACCTGCCTATGCAGACAGATTAAGGGCATTGCCAGGTAGACGGCAATGCAGGAATACTACCCCAGCGGTAGACAGGAGAGCTATGGGGAAATAGAAGGAAGACTGCGCATTTCGATTTCTGCTGCTAGAAAAAGGGGGAGCAAGACCACAATATATTCCATGGCCACACATGGATCGAGAGAACCTGAAAAATAAGCTTCCGATGCTGACATCGGGAGCTGGGAAGTGGATACATGAATTAGAGAAAATGACAGGGGGTGTCACCTTAGCTATAGGGGACATTAAGTGCCTCCTGATTGCCATACTCGGTGAAAGAGCAGGCGATGTATGGAAAAAGGGCAGGGTACCCTAGGGTAACCATAATTAATACTTCCCATTATGGAGCGCCATTTAATAATCGTAGAGCAGCAGTGTGGAAAGTGCTACAAACTCTATACCCAGACACTTCTGATATGGGAGCTATAATGACTCGGAAAATGAGAGTCAGAGGATCCGTTGAGTTATATACAGAATTTTCAAGACGCATGGGTGCTCGAAACGCATGAGTCTTGGACGAAATTTATTTCTGTATTCTACCACATATTGTGTCAAGGGTTGCCTGAACCGGTGCAAAAACAGATCAAGAAATTAGTAGGAGTAGAAGCTAAACCCTGGGCCGAAATACAGTTGACAATTGCGCACTACTGTAGATTGTTGCAAGAAAAGAACCGGAAAAAAGAGGCAACTCGTAAGGGTGAGGAGGCGAAGCTGCTGCACCAAGCACACAATCAACTGCTAACCCATCCCAGAATAACCAGGGTAGCGCGGAATTTTACCCGAGGGGTAGGGATTTCGGAGGAAGAGGATGGCAGAGTAACCAGGGAGGGTTTTGAGGTAACCAGGGAGGTTTTCAGACTAACCAAGGTGGATTGCAGAATGTGCAGATGGGCAGTCCAGCTACGCCAGATGGACAGATGGCCCGACCACCGCCAGTGTGTTGGCTGTGTGGAATGACAGTACATGTGGCGCGTGTGTGCAGAAGCCAAGGCATGTGGCAAAATGACCAAGGAAGTGGGGCAGGCATGGTGAATCAGCCTGCCGTCCCACAACAGGGCCGTGCACAAAATCACACAGTGCAGCAGCAGGCGTCAGGCTTGCAGCAAGGTGCACAGGAAGTGGTTCAACCCTCAAACATGGGGAATTTACCACAGGGACAATCCATACAGGCACCGCCACAAATGCCTTAGGGCACTAACCCCGGAGGGGGAGTCACCCATGGAAATGGGGGAAATCCACAATTATACAGTGGGCCGAACTTATACATGAAATAGGACAGCTCACGGGGGACTCTGATGTACTCTATCCTATCAGTGACACCAGACCCTAATAGGGAATGTCGTCATAGGGGGCAGAGAATATTCCTTCTTAGTTGACACGGGTTGAACGTGCTCATGCATACGAGAAGGCAAGTTTTCCTTGTCCGGCGAGGCCATAGATACTCAGAGTTTCACAGGAGCTCACATTAGAGTTCCCGTTACAGACGCGCTCCCAGTCTCTGTAGGAGAGTGCAAAATGAATGTACCCTTATTGTATTCACATCAGTAAACATCCTGGGTCGGGACTTGATGACAAAGTTGAATATGACAATCTCGTTTACCGAGAATGGTATATATAGTGTGCTCCACTCCAGGAATGCATTATTCAAACGAATGCGAAATGATTAGAGCATACTCGGGACGCATAGCCATGAGAGCTATACCCTTAGAACCAGAAGTCTTTGCATAGGGCGTGCGTGTGCTTATGGCGGGATTGCCAGGCCTCGCAGATAAAACTGAGAACCCCTGATGAGTTCCTATCACGACCAAGAATACCTATTCATGAAGAAGAGGGACAAGTGTTTCCCTTAATGATACAATCTGCCAACGTGCGAGGGGAAAGTGGTATTGGTCGAAGGATACGATGACGAAGGTAGACAATGGTGCGCGATTATCGCCATCGAAGAATGGTATCGAGTGACTGACGTCACCAATGACGATTTGTTCGAAGACCTAGAAGAGACAAGGGTGGAAGTGATTCTCATACTTTGGGTCAAAATGATCAAACGAGAAGTGCCACAAAGAATGATGTTGGCACTGATACATCCAGAATACTTTGATGATGACATGGCCCAAGTGCCTGTCACAGTATGGACTGCAGGGCCCTAAGACGTAGGGCTCTTGAAGGGACAGGTGAAGTGAAAATTAAATTGAAACCAGGAGCAATTTTACCAAGAGCGCGACAATATCCCATGTCCAGAGAAGCAGATGAAGGGATCGCGAAGACAATTTCCGCCATGATGGAGCAGGGCATCCTAGTGACGTCAGAATCACCTTGCAACACTGTGATTTACCTCGTCCAGAAATCGAAAGGAGGGTCTTGGCGTCTAATCCAAGATTTAAGAGCATTAAACGATATTGTTGAAGCAGAGTTCCTTCCAGTCCCTAATACATCCACATTTATGCAACATACCCACTGAGGCAAAATATTTCACGGTGATTGACTTGAAATCCCGTTGAACCGTGATTCGCAAGACCTGACATCATTTACTTTCAGGCAAATGCATCTGAAAAGCACAAGATTGCCACAGGGGTATTGTGAGTCTCCGTCCATTTTCAACAGAGTCCTGCAAATGGACCTAAGCAATATTGCGGTAGACGGTGTCGTTTTGCAGTATGTGGATGACATTCTGGTCTGCAGCGTCACTGAGGAACAAAGCAGGAACGACTCTGTCCAGCTACTGACTATCTTGGCTGAGAAAGGATATAAAGTTGATAAGGAAAAGTTACAATACTGTCAACAAGAGGTGCTGTACATGGGTCAGCTAATCTCACACAAAGGGAAAAAGGTAAGCCCAGAAAGGGCTGAAGCTATCATGAACACGGCTAAGCCGCTCAAGATAAAGCAAATGCAAAGCTTCTTAGGCCTATGCAATTATGTCAGAGCATGCCTCTTCGATTACAGCTCGTATACCAAGCCCTTGCTTCAGGCCCTAAAGAAGGCCCAGGTGACAAAAGAAAAAATTGAATGGACTGAGGCAATGGAGAAGGGGTTTACAGAACTCAAGGAATCGATTTGTAAGGCCCCAGTTCTAGGGATTCCAAATTATGCAGAGGAATTCTACCTGTTTTCACTCACCGATGGCAATTTCATGACGGCGGTACTCGCTCAGCGAACCTCGCTGGGGTATAAGCCCTTAGCATATTACAGCGGGAGTCTGGACCCGGTTATGAGAGGCCACTTCCCATGCGAACAAATTTAGCTGCTGCCGCATTCGCCATCGAGAAGGCATCATCCATTGTGATGGGGTGCTCCATGACTTTGTACGTTGAGCACTCACTATTCGCCATACTAGAAAAACCAAAGGGCACGCTGACTTCTCAGAGAGCATCCGCCTATGAGGTGATTATCTCTAACCCATCGATCAAAATAGTTCGATGTAAAACTGTAAATCCAGCTACGTTCATAGCTGAGCCAGTCACAGAGGGAGAACCTATATACGACTGTGCGAATTATGAGGAATTCTATGATGAAATCCCCAGGGTAAAGGAAAATGCTCTGGCGGGTGGCGAGATCGTGTTCATTGACGGTTCATCAAGAATCGACCAAGAGGATGGACAAAGATACACAGGCGTGGCTGTGGTGAAACACCTAGCGAATGGAGAGTTTCAGGTACTCGTCAGTGCACGAATACCAACTCATTACTCAGAACAGGCTGCAGAACTATTGGCACTGATACTCGCCATTGAGAATCATGCAGACCAGGAAGTAACAGTGTACAGGTACTCTGCCTATGTGACATCTACCGTGCACGCAGGCTTAGCACGCTGGAAAAGGAAGGGCTACCTCCGAGCAGACGGCACACCAGTGCAACATTGGACAGGTTGTTAAAAGCACTAGAGCTCCCTGTGGGCATAGCGGTCGTGAAATGCGCCGCCCACACCAAAGGAACAGATTTCGTGTCACGTGGAAAATCATGAAGTGGACACGGAAGCCAAGTGTATGGCATCCAAGAGTGAAACAATCATGGATGTGGAGGTGGCACGTACCCATGAGAGGATGATGGTAACACAAGCCACACCTGAGGCCTATAGCAACATGGGGCAGACTCAGCTAATGGAGCTCCATGGGGAGGCACCTCAGGAGGAGAAGAATTTATGGAAGCATTGTGGGTGCTCTTTAAGCCCCTCTGACGTATTGTGGATGCAAGACAGCACTGGTAAACCAGTAATGCCTGTCGCCCTACTGAAGGTAGCATTGGAGCAATTACACTACCCTATACATATGTCAAAGGAAAATCTTGCTGCAACTCTCGCAGAAGACTGGTTTACACCGAATTTAGCGGAGCATGTTGCATTCTTCATGGTGAACTGCATTATCTACCAACAATTCACCGCTAGGCACACATTGAAAGTAGTAAGAGGAGTTATCCCCCGGCCCAATGGGCCATTCGTGCACTTGCATATCGATTATGTCGGCATGATTCAAGTGTGCAATGGGTACAGCTATTTAATTGTGGTGGTGTGTCCATTCTCTAGATGGATAGAAGCAGGTTCCTGTACACACGCAGACTCTACCTGTGCTGCCAATTTTCTGGTGAGGGAAGTGTTCCCTAGATGGGGGGTGGGCAAGGTAATGAGGTCAGATAACGGAGCTCACTTTGTCAATGCAGTATTCGAGCAGATCAGCTTGTCGCTTGGTATAAAGCACAAGTTCTCGTCGGCGTATCATCCGCAGGGGAGTGGCATATGTGAGAGGCTCAATGGCTTGTTAAAGGAGAGGATAGCCAAGCTGAAACTCACATTAAAAAAGGGGTGGCTGCACTGTCTACCACTAGCATTGTATGCACTTCGGATCCAACCCGGCTCCGACCATCATTTCACGCCGCATGAGATAGTCACGGACAGAAGGATGAGGACCCCCTGAGATAGAGCTAGATGTGATGCCCAGCCAACAAGAGAGGTCTTTGGGACAGAGATGCAGGAATACTTGAACTGTATGACATCCAGCGTCTCTGTCATTTCAGGCCAACTGCAGCGACGGCGAAGAGGGTGCAGCACAGTACAAAACACAACAGGAAGTGTTGCAACAGACACCGCGCAATGTCTATGTGCGCCTCTCGTCTTCCCTGGTGATGCTGTGCTTATAAGGAACTTTACAAAGAAGAGGTGGGACGAGCCACGTTTTAATGGCCCTTTCATCGTGGAACACTCCTTCAGCTGTCAAACTCCAGGGCAGGAGGGCATGGCTCTTCCTAAATGACATTAAACCATACATAGGGTAGAGCCTTCCAGCTGCATCTAACTGTGAAGAAACCACAGACAATGGGGAAGAACCTCAGCACGTGCAGACAAGATCCATGGCGAGGAAGGACGCATGAGCAGCAAAATAAAGGCAAAAGAACTCTGTTTTAAATTGTGGCTTTTAAACTGGACATTTCTTCAGACCATAGAAAGGTGTTAAAAAACAATAATACGGACACTCTGTGCACCACAGTTACAGGGCGAAGAAGAGGACTACACATCCAAAGCCACAACATTGTTGATAAAACAAACTTTTGAATCACGTCACACTTAAGTAGTATAAAGAATCAAGACTCTGATAGACTCCAAATAAGACATTTTCTGAGAGCGTAACACAGTATCCTGAAGCAACCAGTGTCAAGACTTTGTTTACAGAACGTATGGTATCTCCCATCAGAAACCTGAAGTGGGATGTGCTCACTTATTTGCAGTTGGTGGTGATATCATATCCGTCACTCGTAGGGAGAGAAACCAGTGTAACAGACTTTATTCGAGATCCTGCTAACAAGAAAGTAATCTGCCAACTGCTGACTGTCATCGCCGAAGCCTTCGCCGAGCTACCCGAGCACAGTAAAAAGGACACAAATGCTTCCACTACAGACAGACATTGAAGAACTCACCTTCACGGTGTTCTTTCAATTAATCGTGGTGTTTCAATTAATCGAGAAGTGCCCAGGACTCGTCAGGAGAACGACTGATAGACGTACATTCATCAGAGATCCAAGAAACATTGAACGATTAAACCAGCTTTGGACTAAGCTAAACTATCTAGTGGCAATCCACGCAGCAGGAAAATGCAGAGACTGTTCGAGTCAAAAGAAAAGCTTGTGATCAGGATCCAGCAAAACTGGACAAATGTCCCCGTCACCTGAGGACACCCAGCTGGCACATAACGTTTTGTTCAAACTAGTCACAGACTATCCGGAAATGGTGGGAAGGCCTGCAGATCTTGACGTCATCACCTTCCCTAGAGATCCTGCCAATATCCCACTCATGGGCACACTCCTTCACGGAATTATGCTCCAGGTAGAGCTATCTACCGTCCAGCGAGAATACTTGAGGAGATTCCAGTGAGACTTTCCGCTGAGGGACAGATCGTGGAGATAGTCACAGGTCTTCAACTTTCCGCCGTGGGACAGATCGAGAAGAGCAGAAATGAGAACTACACCATCTTACTTTTCTTTTACTTTTCTTTTTCTTTTTTCTTATTTTTATTCTTATTTTTCCATGTTTACTTTTATTTTTATTTTTGTTTTATTTTTACGACATTTTATTTTTGTGTGATTTTTATCAGTTCCATCTTTTCATTCCTTCGCATTGAACAGGTTCCAGCATGTCCTCAGAACCAAGACAAATTCGAGGAGTGCACTGGGACTTTACCTACTATAGATATGCATAATGAATGTGATGTGCCAAAGATGCAAGCCTAACCTTTTTCCATAGTTTAGCAAAAGAACTGTACTCCATATCCAGAGACTACCGTCATCACTCGCAAGAGTGGGGGACACTTGAGAAGCACTAATTATAAAATTGATGCTTTAATTGTTGCAGAAACAGCCCTTGTCTCTATTAGACATGTAATCAGCCATTATTGTGCAGTGAAGGTCAGCAGGCGCAGACTAACGACAATAAATGTAAAACAAAAAGATGTGGATTATCGCATTCGAGGTCTGTGCGCTAGTATTCACTGTTTGTGTTGATACTAGAGAAATTGAAGTGTGAGCTGCACTACCACCTGCGCCAGCCAGTCCACCCTGGCTGGTACCAGAAAATATGTACAAGAAGGGAGTTGAGGTGGAGATGCGCTAAACACCATATGAATAAGGAGCACTAATTATAAAATTGATGCTTTAATTGTTGCAGAAACAGCCCTTGTCTCTATTAGACATGTAATCAGCCATTATTGTGCAGTGAAGGTCAGCAGGCGCAGACTAACGACAATAAATGTAAAACAAAAAGATGTGGATTATCGCATTCGAGGTCTGTGCGCTAGTATTCACTGTTTGTGTTGATACTAGAGAAATTGAAGTGTGAGCTGCACTACCACCTGCGCCAGCCAGTCCACCCTGGCTGGTACCAGAAAATATGTACAAGAAGGGAGTTGAGGTGGAGATGCGCTAAACACCATATGAATAAGGAGCACTAATTATAAAATTGATGCTTTAATTGTTGCAGAAACAGCCCTTGTCTCTATTAGACATGTAATCAGCCATTATTGTGCAGTGAAGGTCAGCAGGCGCAGACTAACGACAATAAATGTAAAACAAAAAGATGTGGATTATCGCATTCGAGGTCTGTGCGCTAGTATTCACTGTTTGTGTTGATACTAGAGAAATTGAAGTGTGAGCTGCACTACCACCTGCGCCAGCCAGTCCACCCTGGCTGGTACCAGAAAATATGTACAAGAAGGGAGTTGAGGTGGAGATGCGCTAAACACCATATGAATAAGGAGCACTAATTATAAAATTGATGCTTTAATTGTTGCAGAAACAGCCCTTGTCTCTATTAGACATGTAATCAGCCATTATTGTGCAGTGAAGGTCAGCAGGCGCAGACTAACGACAATAAATGTAAAACAAAAAGATGTGGATTATCGCATTCGAGGTCTGTGCGCTAGTATTCACTGTTTGTGTTGATACTAGAGAAATTGAAGTGTGAGCTGCACTACCACCTGCGCCAGCCAGTCCACCCTGGCTGGTACCAGAAAATATGTACAAGAAGGGAGTTGAGGTGGAGATGCGCTAAACACCATATGAATAAGGAGCACTAATTATAAAATTGATGCTTTAATTGTTGCAGAAACAGCCCTTGTCTCTATTAGACATGTAATCAGCCATTATTGTGCAGTGAAGGTCAGCAGGCGCAGACTAACGACAATAAATGTAAAACAAAAAGATGTGGATTATCGCATTCGAGGTCTGTGCGCTAGTATTCACTGTTTGTGTTGATACTAGAGAAATTGAAGTGTGAGCTGCACTACCACCTGCGCCAGCCAGTCCACCCTGGCTGGTACCAGAAAATATGTACAAGAAGGGAGTTGAGGTGGAGATGCGCTAAACACCATATGAATAAGGAGCACTAATGCTCCTTATTCATATGGTGTTTAGCGCATCTCCACCTCAACTCCCTTCTTGTACACTAATTGTGCACTAATGCTCCTTATTCATATGGTGTTTAGCGCATCTCCACCTCAACTCCCTTCTTGTACATATTTTCTGGTACCAGCCAGGGTGGACTGGCTGGCGCAGGTGGTAGTGCAGCTCACACTTCAATTTCTCTAGTATCAACACAAACAGTGAATACTAGCGCACAGACCTCGAATGCGATAATCCACATCTTTTTGTTTTACATTTATTGTCGTTAGTCTGCGCCTGCTGACCTTCACTGCACAATAATGGCTGATTACATGTCTAATAGAGACAAGGGCTGTTTCTGCAACAATTAAAGCATCAATTTTATAATTAGTGCTCCTTATTCATATGGTGTTTAGCGCATCTCCACCTCAACTCCCTTCTTGTACATATTTTCTGGTACCAGCCAGGGTGGACTGGCTGGCGCAGGTGGTAGTGCAGCTCACACTTCAATTTCTCTAGTATCAACACAAACAGTGAATACTAGCGCACAGACCTCGAATGCGATAATCCACATCTTTTTGTTTTACATTTATTGTCGTTAGTCTGCGCCTGCTGACCTTCACTGCACAATAATGGCTGATTACATGTCTAATAGAGACAAGGGCTGTTTCTGCAACAATTAAAGCATCAATTTTATAATTAGTGCTCCTTATTCATATGGTGTTTAGCGCATCTCCACCTCAACTCCCTTCTTGTACATATTTTCTGGTACCAGCCAGGGTGGACTGGCTGGCGCAGGTGGTAGTGCAGCTCACACTTCAATTTCTCTAGTATCAACACAAACAGTGAATACTAGCGCACAGACCTCGAATGCGATAATCCACATCTTTTTGTTTTACATTTATTGTCGTTAGTCTGCGCCTGCTGACCTTCACTGCACAATAATGGCTGATTACATGTCTAATAGAGACAAGGGCTGTTTCTGCAACAATTAAAGCATCAATTTTATAATTAGTGCTCCTTATTCATATGGTGTTTAGCGCATCTCCACCTCAACTCCCTTCTTGTAGACACTTGAGAAGCACTCGTCACTTTAATAATTCACAAACTCTTGAGCAACGAAATCTGAGTAATAAAAGGAAGTAAACGCGGAAAATAGACTTATGTTCGGGATGGGGGCCTGAAACAGTAACTTGGTTTTACCACCAACAGAGGAGCGGCCCCGCTTCCCTGGAAGGAAATGCTGCCAGCTGTCCTACAAGTCAATAATATGCATATGTGTAGTAATTATCATTGTGTTTCTGTCTTTGACTATCAGAACAGCATTTATTATCGGTGCATGAAGCGTCCCAACTTCAGTGCACCCGCCAGATAATGAACGCCCGGGTCCCACGAAAGCACCCAGACCCTATATAGTTATCCCGGTTCCAAGAAAAGCTGATGGTAAAGTTAACAAACTGAAATTGAATGTAATTAGCAGTGGCACATAAACACTCGAGGTGATGAATGAAGAGAAAAGCTGGAGACAGGGTCAGCACGGAGTGAGTGAGAATGTAGCACTGACCACTGCACGCACGCACACACTGAATGCATACGAACAAGGGAAAGTGTCAATGGCAACAGGGCTTCAAACAAGGACAACGGAAAAAGAAAACTGCCTACCGTACGACCAGCCCCAGAAAATAGTGGAAGTAACCAAGAAGAATCAAGTGAGAAACCAAAGAGAGAGGGCATAGCAAAATCCCTCAAAAGAACAGAAGTAATCACAAAGGAACTCACAGAGAAAACACAAGCGCTGATAGATCATTTGTTCCCGTTCATAGTTAGAGCAAAGAAACTGCACGAGGAGCTGAGAAATAGAACTACAGAGACTATAGCAACAAGCACGCCCGCTCCAACGCAAGAAACAAGCACCAGGCCCACGACTCAACCACGCGTTGGGCAGTTGGTGAGCCAATGGTGGTTAGAGGAAATCTATGGAAGATTACAAAAGGGAAGGAAAGGAAACATAAAACCTTCTCCTACCACAGTGATACAGCCAAGGCAACCTGCTCCACCAAGACGCCCAGAGCGGAAAAGCAGCACAGACGCATTTAAGGACATAGTTATAGCAAACTACAGAAGAACGCTGAGAATCAAGAGAAGCCCGCATGAAGATAACAATGAACTCAATGATTACCTGGACAGCATAGCCCATCTCGGAAACAACATATGGTACCAGCACATGAAGGAAGTAGGACGAAGGCAATCAGAAGGAGAATGCTTCGTCTGTGCACTCCTACTGTACAGCATGGGAAAATCCAAGATCTTTGTAGCTGTAGAAATTGATGTCCCCACAGCACACTGTATGTCACACGTAGCAATATGCAACACCAGAGGACAATTTATGGGAAGAAACGCCTCACTGATATGGGCCAACGAAACGGATTACCCAGATGAAGATGGCTACGTCCAGGACATTAAAACAAGAAATAGGGCGCACACCAGGAATCACGTGATCAGATACAAGAACCATGACGTCAAAGGATCAGGAACAAGATGGGAAATAAACCTGAGACTGAAGGTTCAAGGAAAAACTGCAGAAGAGGCTCAAATCTAGAAGAACAGAGGCCAAATGCAGATCTGCGGAACAGTAGTTTCCGCAGATGGGTGTGAAGGAGGAGTAGTAATCTGCCGAGCTTGGATGGTCCTTGGAGCCTGCCAAGAAGCAATTGAGAATTCACAGAGGTTATGCAAACCTCTATGGCCAAAATTGGTAAAGCTGCTGACATGGGTCGTGGTCAGAGGAGGACCCCTGCAAATATTACCACTGGAAAGCCCGAAACTATGCTTCAGAAGCAACAGCACGAGAAAGATGGGAGAGAATCAAAACTGCGGATGAATTTATGAGGCCCCAGGAATGACACAAGGAACTGCAGTTATTATGGACCGTTACTGGGCGTGTGGATCCAGGGCATATATAAGACTACCGAAGAACTGGGGAGGCATACGCACACTGGTGAATGTCCACGTTCCCGCACTAGTGATGCAAAATAATGACCTGAAATTGGACAGTTTCCCGTAGGCAGATGCTCATCGAAGAAAGCAGAGATCTGTGGAACTGGTATCCAGGATGAAGAGAGAAAATTACTTTCCTGCCAAATCAGAAGAGGCATTCCATGTGATCCCATACGAGCACAGGCTGTTCAGCCTCACCTCAACCGTATTCACAACACTACTCCTGCCACACATACAAGTTGGAGTGAATGCTAAATAGTTGCCGATAACCAGATGGGAGTTATTGCAGACCATCAACTCTACCATAAAAGGATTTAACGCGATCAAAGAGGAACTAAGAGCAATCCGACTGATGACCCTCCAGAACAGATATGTACTAGACATGATCCCAGCGATGGATGGAGGTGTTTGCGCAAAGATCAGAGAGTCATGTTGCACATTTATACCATTGCACGATGAAGAAAAGGGAACCCTAACAGAAGCCATAAGTATGTTGACGAACCTAAAGAACCAGATGATCGATGAAAGTGATGAAGTGGACGATGACAGCTGGTTTGGAGCCCTGTTCTCATGGGTCCCACAATGGATGGTGGACATATTCTAGTTTCTGGGAGCCTTACTAGCAATGATACTTCTAGGATTCTGTGTTCTCAAGATAATCATCACACAGTGCCAGAAAACTGTGAAGAAAGCCATTGAGATGAAAATAATGATCAATGTCGAACCAGGATGGAAGCCCCGAGATTTGACTGATGAAGAAATAAGAGACTTTGTGAAGGCTAGTGAATTTGCGCCAGAAGGAACAAAGTTTACATATCCCAGGAAACAAAGAAAGTATGAAGGGAAATGGATCTATTGCAGCCCAAATGGACAATGCCAGCTAATGACATGGAATAAGGATGAAAACCGCAGGAGGTCTGAAGGGTGTGATAAAAATATCGACTCCAAAGACGCACACATTCACACCATCATGTACAAACCCTAAAGACGATGAACAGGACACTGAAGAAACTAAGGAAATAAATACAAAAGAAGAAGCAGAAGTAGTCGATGAACCGACCAGAGGGGGGATTGTAGAGAAGGTCCCAGGCATGGCCTGCTCCTCTGCCCCCCATTTCGAAGTACCAGGAGCATACTCGCCAAGGTATGTGATGTATGAGGAGCAAATGAATCAACAGAGAGCCGCGCTGCGTCTCTGCCCAGTGTACATCAGAAGAGCCGTACCGGTTGAAGCGCCCATAACCAGACAGCCATGGGCTGCACGATACTCTCTTAGGCAACCATACCAGCAGCTGAGACGAAATGAAGAGTACCTACAGATGGTCCACAAAGAGACCCAAAGAGCCTTAATGGATGGCCAGTGGAAATGACACAAGGGCCTGGACAAACTCGCAAATTAACGAAAACGGCTATCAAGGATAGCACGCCAGTGCGAGCAGCTATGAAAATAGATGTAATGGACACAGGAAAGAGACGATGTTAAAACATAAGACTATGAGACAAGATGGAAGTAACCAACCAGTTAGCGCCTCTAAATAGGCTTTGAACTCAAGAAGCTAAGAAAACGATACTGCTTGCAATGCTTAGTAGAAGAATAGAGCAGCAAGCGCCAACCAGATATATACCTCAATAAGGCACATTATACAAGTGCGACTCCATTTTGTTAAGCAGAAGTATGCCCAGGCGGCCAGAGGCCTACTAGGCCAGGTTTCATATTCCAGCTGAAGCCAGAAACAAGAGCGGAATCGAAAATCAACAAAGAGCAGTTCATGCCTGGGAATTCAAGGTCAACCCAAGGAAAAGGGGAGAGCGGCAACGCTAGAGAATCGAACCTTCAGAGCATACCAGCCTGCCCCGTGAAGGTCAAGATAAGGGGGGCCCAGGCAGGTGGCGAGGCTAAAGAAGAATCAAATGCACGAAAAGCTGGACACTGAAGCAGATTCACGGTGAACAGACATATGACCAGGCAGGCGCGAAGAATTACCAAAGTCTGATGTCACTCAGATCCAAGGGTGCCATAACTTCTCCAGATAAGAGGCTACAGCTTCGAGGCCATGCCCAGCCAACTAATTGACACATAGCTCAAAAGCCCTGATTGATGGAAGGGAGGCAGGGTGAATCTAGGGACACTAGGCACCTGGTTGTCCAGTCTGCATGTTGCTAATTAAAATAGAGATTTACGTCTAGGGGTGTAACTTGCCCAATCACAATGGACCAATTTATCTAAGGTCCTATAGATCGTAGAACCAATGGGACGACGTAGTTGAAGTGACGTCTATCACGCGTGATGTAGAAGGTGGTCGTAGACGCCCACCCGATAAGAGTTATCCAATCTGCATGCACTGTTACCATATACAGATATAGCACCTATACTTAAATTACCTTTCCTAACCAATTATATTGCATGACACATTCTTTTTTATGTATAAAAATTGCTGTTCAACTGAAGCTCGAGGAAGTTGGAGCGAGACAGGCGATCGCCACGATGCTGATTTCCAATTGTTTCCCTGTTTGATGTACTTGTCATTAAACAGACTTCCCTTTGCCAAACTACTGAGTCCTCATTTATGAGGCATGTTGGAGTAAGTGAATCCTGCACCCCCATTCCTCACATGGTGCAGCTATCTTGTTTTACAGGTACTAGAGGGTGAGCACTGACCTATGGGCCCGTCAGTGGAAACACCGCCCTCCTGTACAACATACGTTTCAAAATTATGAAATTGTGTGGTCTGGTGATTTCAATGTAGCGTTGTACCTAACCATGGACAGATCCTCGACAACCCAGTCCTCACCACCTAGGGCTGCGTTTAAATGACTTGACATAGCGGAATATCATGGTTTTCACAGTGCATGGCGGGTGGTACACCCTAAAGCTAGGGAATACTCTTATTATTCCGGTGTGCATGAGGGCTCCTCTAGGATAGACTATGTCATGGTATCCTCTGATTTGGTGCATAGAATAGGCGAAGCCACGATCCTCCCCCGAATGCTATCAGACCATTTCCTGGTTCGGATCCAACTCACCTGCCCTCACAACCCCCTAGGCTACTTCGATGGCACTTTAGAGTCTGGGCATTGGAAGATGTGGTCTTCCGTGAGAATATCGTTCAGGATATCCAAACCTTCCTCCAAACAAATGTTTGCTTGGTCTGTGACAGTAAACTGCTGTGGAAGACCTTCGAGGTGTATGTCAGGGGATGTTGTATATCAAGGGAAGGGGAAGTCCTAAAGGCACTCCGTGGGTCCATAGCCAGACTGGAGAAGGAAGTTATGGAGTTGGAGATACAACAAGTCACCCTTGACACAACCACGATATACCGCAGCCTGAGAGAGAAGAGGACCCTATCCTGGCCACCTCACACGGCGAGGGCGACCGCCCTGGTCGATCTTTGGTCTGGTCTATTAGACGGGAGCAGCATTCAGACAACATTGTTGAAATTGAGGGCCTGGATGGGATGACCAGCAGGGATCCTGGGGACAACATATTCCGGAGGTATTATGAGCAGCTATACACATCAAAGTCTCAGGCAGGACGTGACTCCATTACCCAATACCTGGATCAGGGTGCCCTGGGTGGCTCGACCCAGCTCTGGGTGAGGAGCTAAATGCATCTCCCATGGAGGAGGAAATACGCAGAAAAATCCTTTCCCTTCCCAAAAGTAAATCCCCTGGCTTGTATGGTAGCACAGTGGAGTTATATAAAGAGTAAATTGATATTATCAATTATCTGTGGTATGTATGAGACCACCATGGCATCCATTGTTTTACCCGTGTCCACCAGAACGGCCCTCGTGACGATACTACTGAAGCCCAATGAAGACCCCCTAAAGTGCTCCTTCTACAGACTCCTGTCTTTAATTAATACCAACAATAACATTCAGTCCAAAATATTAGCTCCTTCCTCATATGCCGGGATTGGTTCTCTCAGACCAAGCCGGATTCATTTCTGGCAGATCCACACAGATTAATTTGAGACGGTTATTCACATTAATGCATGTCCACCCCACAATTCCCATAGTAACTGTAGACTGTCATCACTTCATGCTTTGCCCTGAGATAATTGGTTTGTTACACTACTGATTCGTAATAAAGGTCTATAAACTAAAAGGACACATTTCATGTGTAAGTTTATTCTATTAGGACAGCCAACAAGTGTTTGAACAAAATTGTCTTTCTAAGGCTGTTTCCAAGTGAAAAAGGCAAGTCAGTACATAACATTCCAAACATAAGAATTGTATAAACCATAGATACATAGTAATACAGTTGTATGTTTGTCATACCAATACATATAAGACAAAAGTACATACCTTCGGTGGGAGTTGGGGCGGGGGTATAAAGGAAACAAAGTAAATACATACACTTGTTGGTCAAAAATCTCATTGCCATGCATATTTGCAGCATAAGTCTCTAATAGCGGTGTGTGACATCTCATGCAGAATCCTATCTGTGTGCGCGTTACATTCATACACTGTTACTGAAATGTGTCAAAGATTTGATATTTAAACCTAATATTTAAACCTAGAGAAAATGTTAGACAGATAATCATTATCTGAGTTAGTTTTAACTGTTGTGGGCAGGATGACTGTGCACTCACAAGTGTTTGCGTATTGCAGTAGTGCACAGATTACTGTATCCAAGTATGGTTGAAGCATGTATTAGTGAGTGTTAACTCACCTCTCTAGCCTCTGTGGGTAATTAGACGTTTTTAAATATAACTTGGCCTGGTGTGACCACTCACTGAGGCTCTGTATAATTCAGCCTTGTAATGTTTGAATGGTTGGACAATTAATGATATACAAAGCAGCAGAGTTGTCTTCACTTAACAATATGCAAAGCTAAATGCTCATACTGTTCGTAGTTGGCAGCGAGTGCAGGCATTATTGGTGAGGTTACTCTGGTATCCAGATTTCGCTATATACAGAGTTCGTGGCATTCCAATAACCCATGAAAAGATATTTTGGACCCATTTTGAAAAGCTTGGGATTCACTTATTGGGGGATCGTATTGTGGACGGTGGGTTGATCTCCTGTGAGGCCCTGAAGAGTCGGGGGAGGGAGGAGTGGAACACAGTGACAATGGCCCTCATTACGAGTCCGGCGGTAGCCGTGCCGTAAAACCGGCAGGCTGCCGCCGGATCTGTAGGGATTTACCGGCTCCGGACTTGCCGGAATTACCGGGTCATTACAGTCCCAGTGATCTGGTAATTCCGGAGCCGGCATGTAAACCCCCATAGGACTCCACGGGAATGGGGAAGTGGAAACATCGCACCATGTGGTAACAGTGCCGGTGTTTCCATGTTTGCCTGCGGCCGGTGGCGTTACGCCTGCCAGGTGAGACCTGGCGGGTGTAACGCCACACGGCCACAGAACTTGTAGTTAGCCTGCCCAGAAAACGGTGCCGGTACGGTTTTACTGGCACCATTATATCTGGACCGGCCAACTTGTAATGAGGGCCAATGTTTTTGATTTCCGACCAAGGGAAGTACTCAAAACCAAATAGCAGCTTTACCCTCTGGTCCTGGTTACCTCTCCTTTCTTACAATACATTACTATGTCCATATCCCCGAAGAGAAAAGTCTCCAAGTATATCGGAACGCAGAGACCCACCCAGTTTGGTAACTTTAGGGCTCTTTGGGAATTGGCGCTGAGTACGGCCGTATCGGAAGTGCACTGGAATGTAATCTGCATGCAGACACGTTATATATCTTTAAATATCCGCCAAGGTGTGATCCACTAGAAGTTTCTCCATCAAGTATACTTATATTCAGTAAAATTACATCGATTTTACCCTCATGGGTCTTCCAGCTGTACCAGGTGCTCCCGGGACATAGCAGATTTTCTGCATATTATATGGACCTGTCCAGTGATCTGGGTTGATATTGAATGCGCAATGTCTCGTACGTTACACTCCCCATGGCAATATTCGGCTGCATTATGGTTGCTAGCACTGATAGAGGGTGGATCAAGGTGTGAGAAGAAACTACTGGGTATAGCTTCAGTGGTTGCTAGGACGGTTATTGCCAAAACATGGGGGAAACGGAAAGCCCCGACCTTTCGGGAATGGTTGAACTACATTATCATGTGTGAAAGGAGGGACTCAATATATAAAGCTACGCTACCAGTAAGTAGCAGACCACTAGATTACTGGTTATCCTTTAGGTCATCCATGTCCACCGATACACATAACCCGGCGCCTACCCAGCAAGCTGGTACACCAGCTGAGTGATGATCTTACTATTTCCATGATATAGATTGTAGAAATGTGATGCCAACTGTAGGACTGCTAGACACGGCATTTATTCAGAAAGATGTATTTAATCATTGCCCCTCTGTACTGTATGTCTCCCGGTATAAGTAATTTTTTTTTCTTCTCATTGTTCGATGCTTCCATGAATATTGTTATCACTTTTGCTGGGCTGGATGGGGAAGTATATTTGTTGTTAATCATTTAAAAAATAAAATAAAAATACAGGTGCACATTTAGAGGTGTTTGCTCCCAGGACAATACCTCGGGTGGCGAATTGTCGCGCCTTGAAACAATTGTGTATACACTTGTGTATAGGCGCGTTATAAATGCCATATCATATATCATTGCGATCACCCCCGCATTTGGGGAATGGGAAAGCCGGAAACGGCCCTGAGCCCTCTCATAGGCCCTCACTTAGGCTTTGGCTGGTGTGCCATAAGGAACCTGTTACACCCCACCAACGTGGGGCTGATCACTTAGCATCCAGAGAGAGCATCTGGCCAATCAGGTGGCCGGGAATCGCACTGTAATCGCCTGCATTCCAAATAACGTTTTGCGCATATACAGCTGTTTTGCTCCCTTCCAATATTCTGAAAGACAATACAATTAGTGTAATTTTGTTAAACATAACCTAGACAACATATACAATGAAATAAAGGGGAAACAATGGAAATTCAATAGTCGAGAGTTGAGTCAAGCTGTGCATGTAGAATCTACACCATTCGAATAAGCAAAAGTGTAAAAAAAAAGTTATGTTGCCTATAATTCATCAACGTTTGTGTTGATGCTGCATAAATATCCACAATCGCCCTAATGCAAGCAAGATTACTTTTCCCACCAAATGAATTATAGATAGTGTAATAACCGTTTCAAGCTCATTGTGTTAATAAAATAAGCAACCATTCGGAGGCACTGGACATGCAAACATTTTTCTGAAAACCTTGTTTTGGGTTTATAGATCAATGCCAAAACGGCACTGGTGTGAACTTTCGGATTTTGAGCGCTCATTTGAGCAACAGTCCCAAATGCTACATACTCCAAATAGTAGTTGCCACTGAGCCCGTTGGCAAGCTCCCGAACTGAGTTTATATTGCAAGCTCCAAGAGGATAATAAATGGCTCAAGCTTCAATACTGAAATGTTGCTACAATTTCTTGAACCAGCGTTGAAAACTAAACCGACATACACATTGTAAAATAGCTTTGTATATTTTTTTCTCTTTTAGTTTTTGATCTTTCGCGCCTTGAAACACTTGAAACGCTTGTGTATAGGGGCGTTACAAATGCCATATCATATCATATCATATCTTATCTGGATGCAGAGTGCATCTTTTTTTAAATTATTTTGACAAAGGCCAGCTTAATTTGAAAATAGTCTACTGAGTGAGGAACTTCTTGAGTGGGGATCTCATAAGGTGTACTCTCGCGACCCGTATGTTAGTGCTATTAAGGTTGGCAATGGTTTTCTTATTTTATTATTTTATTCTTGTGTCGCAAGGATGTAGGTCAACACGGAGACATAGAGTCCTTCAGCTCCGTTTGTAAAGTAAGCAGTAGTTTGTTTGTGCCTACACCTCTTTGCGCCAGATTTCTGATGTAAATGAATAAAAGTACGTAGTCAAGTTTCTTCAAGTATATTTTTTTTAATTTATTTGATATATGTTCTGCCCATATGGATGACACGTGTTTCGGCGTTTCATTGGCGCCTTTTTCAAATCCGGGCTGAATGCAAGCGTAACATGTAATAAAACAAAACACAAAATATAACATATGAAATGGCATTTTAGCATATTTTGTAACACATTTAGTAGTTAGAATAGTGACTTAGGCTGTGTAGTATATCCTTTTAGCATTCTCAAATTGCATGAACACCTAAAAGTGCAGCACCTCTTAGTTACCTCAAATGGTTAAAAATAAATCCATTACAGTGACTGTTAGTTTTTTAAAAATTAAATTTGTGCAATCTGAAAAAGAAGTAAGTATGGGATGGCATGGACCTAACAATTTTTGGCTGTCAGAAAAGCATGTAAATTTGTTTTCTTACCCTTATTGAATGTAATGCGAATCTCCCTTTCCTTATTTCCGGGAATTAGTTTTTAGTTGAAGAGTGTCACGGTAGTTCCAGGGTTAAATCCCACCTAGAACAAATTTGGTTGTTCTATTATGCTAACATTAGCCTTTTAACCTTCTATCGAATTGATTCTTTATGCATGATTCCCTGGCATATATTTAGACACATTTTAAACTCTAGTAAGCATGACTAGTAACATCTTTCTCATTGCATTTATGTAAAAAGTGCTATTCATATTTGCAATCCTCCAATCGCATTACATATCCTTGTTCGGAAATTAAAACTTAAAAAATTTTTTGCGACTCAAGTTGAAAAAAGGAAAAAAACATCTGAAACCATAACTAGAAGTGATATAACCATAGAAGAACTAAGCGGTATTCACCTATTACGATCCCTACAAGAACCAGGAGACTATCCAATACGTGGAAAGACCACCGCCACAAGCATGTTCAATGTAGAATTCAGCACGCTTGATGCCGAGTGGCATAAACAAAATATATTTTGGTTGGGATTTCAAACTCACGCGAAAGGGTGTTTTGGTAAACACAAATGGGGAGCAAATCGGTTACCAGTCATTGTAACTGAAAAAGTAATTCCTAGTGACCGCTAAAGTAACAGAATGCATGAGACCAAGGATATGTAATGCGATTGGAGGATTGCAAATATGAATAGCACTTTTTACAAAAATGCAATGGGAAAGATGTTACTAGTCATGCTTACTAGAGTTTAAAATGTGTCTAAATATATGCCAGGGAATCATGCATAAAGAATCAATTCGATAGAAGGTTAAAAGGCTAATGTTAGCATAATAGAACAACCAAATTTGTTCTAGGTGGGATTTAACCCTGGAACTACCGTGATACACTTCAACTAAAAACTAATTCCCGGAAATAAGAAAAGGGAGATTCGCATTACATTCAATAAGGGTAAGAAAACAAATTTACATGCTTTTCTGACAGCCACAAATTGTTAGGTCCATGCCATCCCATACTTACTTCTTTTTCAGATTGCACAAATTTAATTTTTAAGAAACTAACATAGTCACTGTAATGGATTTATTTTTAACCATTTGAGGTAACTAAGAGGTGCTGCACTTTTAGGTGTTCATGCAATTTGAGAATGCTAAAAGGATATACTACACAGCCTAAGTCACTATTCTAACTACTAAATGTGTTACAAAATATGCTAAAATGCTATTTCATATGTTATATTTTGTGTTTTGTTTTATTACATGTTACGCTTGCATTCAGCCCGGATTTGAAAAAGGCGCCAATGAAACGCCGAAACACGTGTCATCCATATGGGCAGAACATATATCAAATAAATTAAAAAAAATATACTTGAAGAAACTTGACTACGTACTTTTATTCATTTACATCAGAAATCTGGCGCAAAGAGGTGTAGGCACAAACAAACTACTGCTAAATTTGAAAATAGTACATTAAAAACAAAGCATTGCCTTATTGTCACCTCGCCTAAGTTTTGATACTAAAGCTTCTGGGACATTTGTTTGTTTGTCTAGCTAAACTTGTCTCTGGGTTCCCACTGGAGGTTATTTAACAAATATTTTCAAAAATATGGCTTTTCAACAAGACTGGAGGTGTCAATAAATGACAGACATTACTAGGATCTGCAGAAGTGAAAGTCTCACTCGTAGAGGGGCAGACACAGATATTGCCTATCCTCTCGCCTCACACACTAGGTCTTTGGCATCACTGCACATGTACATGTACATCAGAAGAACGTTTAACTTATGTGAAAGATAACGAAACTGCATGTGAGGGATTCGACCACCTGCATGGTGGGTGAGCGCTCAACCTGGGCTTTTTTCACATTTTAAATGAAATTGAATGATGGTAGATCAACGTACAGAAAATCTGTGGAGCTAATCCACACATTTTCTTATGCTCACCGAACGACATACACATAGACCTGTGTAATCTGGGTGCACCCAGCTTACAGGCGCCGACCCCCTGTCATATGTAGTTGGGATATGGCAGCCAAGAGTACATCTCAGAAAGGGGAAGGCAAAACCTTCCTCCTGCCATGGCCAGCCTAATTAACTATCAAAGGCTCCATGGATCCGCCCTGTCCTTTTGTATAAGCACATAATTACTAATAGAGTATACTTCAAACAGGCCCACATGGGGCCTGGCTGCAGCGGCTAATCAAAAGAGACAGGAAAACCCCCAACAACCTTTGAAATGCAGTGTCAACCTGAAGCCAGCTTCTGCCTCTCAGTGTTGGGGGCAGTAACCTGTCTTGTCTAGGACTGTGTTTACAGTAGGCAACCCTCGCAGGGGGACCCCATTTAGAAGGTACAAGTATGTGGATTGATGGAGACAGAAATTCTGTTCCCTGCGCAGCTTCAAGGGAGACCTGTCACTTTAATCAGGAACGACAGAGCGCTCAAATAACCAGAGAGACCCTTTGATCCACAACAGACAGGAAGGTGGATGGGACTTAGTATTACAAAGTACTCTGATTATGACCTCATGCATACAGGAGATTTTTGGTGGAGACCAAGGATTGGTTCATTAAGGTAGGCTTAGCCTACATCAATCTCTGGGGCCCATTTGGCTTTAAACGAGGGTTGAGCCCCTCTTTTGGCATATTATCTGAAGACTTTGTAAGGAGTAACTAGAAGAACTCGGCTTTGGACCCTGGTTGAAGGTACAGTCTGTCTTACAGCTTCTGCCAGTGAAGGAAGGCCAGGATTTCTAAGAGGGTTGCCAGATCCCTCCCCTAAACATCTCCCAATGAACAGAGGGAGATATTGAATCCAGAGGACCCCCAGCAGCTCCAGAACTTGTACCCAGTGAGCACACAGTGCCCTACTAAGCCCTGCAGCAAGCTTCCTAGGTGGGAGGTGGCAGAGAGTCTCTGAACAAAACCAAGGACAACGCTGTTGCCTGCAGCACTCTCCTCAGCTTTGGGCCGTCCGCCTTAAAGGGCGACATGAGCACTGTGAAAAAATTAGGAGTGCATCGACAAGCGTCAACCAGTGTCCGCCTAAAATGATATATTTGAGCCAGTCAAGCTCCTTGAGCTGCAACAGACTGCACCGCTGACTGTTGTCATGCTGCAGTCGCTAACATCATCCGAGACGCCTCAACCAGTGCTTCAGACCCGCCAAACAGCCTTGAGACAACGATTCCTGCCCCAAGCCACTGTGCAGGCTAGTCTGAAGCAGTCTGTCCAGCCTCGCTCACCTAACTGCCTGCCGCATGATACCTGCAGCTGTTTCCCCGTCTTGAACTCTGTCGCAGGAACTGCAAAGCGCCCTGAAACCAACTCAACCCCGTCGAGCACCAAGAACTTCTACAAGCACAAGGTACATTGTGGTTCTCTCCCCCTGGTCCTTCTCCGAAGGCCTCTAGTGACATTTTACGACCCAATGCGCCCTTTGTGTTGAACCCAAGTATCCTTGAACTATTGTGATGAATTACTTTAGCAACTACCCTCCTGTCGGTATCCAGAGTGCATGCCTTTTCCTTCTTGAAACTGTCTGTCATCTGCATTCCTTTACAGGGTGGGTTGTATTTTGTAGTGTTCTTGAACTGTCTGCTGTGATAATAATAAAGTAGATATTTGTATGCAACCTTCACTGGATATTCTCTTTTGTCATTGGGTAATGTTGTATTTTCGCTGTGTTGCAACTAACCAGCGATCCACAACCTTGCAAAGATAAGCCTGCTGGTTCCGTCCACGTTACCAAAATTGGACAAGGAGGTTTAGAATTTGCTTGTGTTTCCAATCTGTTCGGATCGCATCTGGCGTTCTAGAGGTGTGGGGCTGATTGATGGTTTAGAAACCGGTATTCATCCCTGGACCACTGGTGTCGCGGAAGTTGATTAGTCACACGGCAGTTGTGGTGATGTTTCTCTGCCAAAGAAAGTACTTTAACAACAAATGGTGAATAGCCTACCTTTGAGCAACAATGCCTTTCTCAATGTAAAAGGCACTCTTTACAATTGTTCACCTTTCAGTGGAGTTTCCTGAAGATGGGTTATTTGGGCAGTTGAATGAACCAGCTCTTACCCAATAGAATGCAAATATCTGATTCAGAATCGCAAAATAAAAATAGGCAACACTTGTGTACCATAGCTTGCACATAGCTTCGGTTTAATGCATACAACTGGCGCGAGCCGAAATTGAATAGTAAACGGTTTTGTGAATAAGCTCCCCCTGTCGCTATCTCGCCCTCCTTCCCTGCAAATGGATTGTCATTTGTCTCCCAGGGCCTCTGGGACAGTACACGCGCCACCGTGATGCTACGATGCGTTATGAGAGAGGTAGTTTTCATGCAAATATAGAGTGCTTACAAAGGGAGTTCACGGTTTGAAAGGCAAACATAGCATTTAGTTGTCAAAGCATAATGTGCTCCCGACCCGAGGCCATCGTTGAGCTGCTAAAGAATAAAAAGGAAGGATTAATTTGGGGCTGTGTGTGCGTGGCACATGGTAATTTCTCTATGCGTAGGATGTGTCAAGTTGTGACCTCTAAATCTCAACACTGACCTTCAGTTGTAGAATGTGTTTGCCGCAGGACCCGCCTGTCTTTTCATATGGTAATAATCCGCGGCACAGCGCATTAGCTCTGCTGGGGGGCTCATTAGAGCAGTTTATGCAGTCAGGCTTTTGGAAAGGCCCGCCATCAAACACCATGAGAATCAGAAATGTTGATGAAGGTTATCGTGTGGTGTGAGGCAGACCGAGGATGTGGTGTTATGTAACTGCCGTACAATATTTGAAATCGTCAGACTTTTGATTATCTGAATAACAAATCTGCTACAATGACAGTGGGTTGCCCTCTACCAATTTAGATTTCACAATTTATTCAATACACTTCTGTTGTCTCTGAAATTGTGTTCGTCTTGTTCAAGTCTCATCATGGAATATTGTTGGTTGACGGTACTGTCCATTTTTCGAATACATAGCGTATAACGTGTGATTGTGCTTGTTGAGTTTGCATGTCATTGAAATAAAGTAGCACGTGTTTGGCATCTTTCAGTTTGCTGCAGTTGCTTCCTTCTCCTGTTCTCGTTTCCCGCTAACTCTTTAGTGAAGGCTCAAATACTGTTTTTTTTGTATTCTACGTGTCTTTTCTCTGTTGTTCCACTAATTGACACTTTTTCAGCAACCACTGCACCTCATTTTTCTCTTTTTGTTTCTTTTTCTCTTCTCTTTCCTCATCTCTTCTGCCAGCTGTTGCGCCTGCCGTTTCTGCTAGCACTGAAGCCGCTCACTCCGGCTCTGCTCCTGCTTTACATTCCTGTTTCTCAGTTAACGAAGGTATTCTGTCTGTCTGATTCCTAATGTCCCGTCTCTTATATCCAAATGTCCCTGTCTGAGTAACCTGTTTGATTCTATCTTTGTAGTGAACACGTTTCTCTCTGCAGCTTTATATGTAGTATATGCATACCCCATCCAACCCCCATGTTGTTAAGAGGCCGCAAAGAGCCCGCTGTTTTGTTTTGTCCTCCTAGAAGTCCCAGGTAGAGCTGTAATAAGGACATGCACAAAGATTGTATTTAGGGGTGGGTGAAACTACAGTTGGCATGGCGGAGGGGGGTGAAATTCACCTAAAATTCCGTTTCGCAGGTGGAGCAGATTCCCCCTCGATTTATCTGCTTTTGAGAGATCGCTTTTTGCGCTGTTTTGCTGAGGCATGAATATGTCTCACAATTAGCGGGACAACATGTTTCAGAGTAAATGGGAGAGTAAATGCAAACCTTTATGATGTATCTGTGGCCCAGGAATGGCAGTAATCATTCAGGTAAGAGTCTGGACCCAGGTAAGTAGAAATAGAAGGCGTCTTTATTGTTGCAGGTAACAGTTGGCGAGTACGAGCAGGAGCAGCAGGTAAGTACATCTCTCTAGCCAGGGCCCCACTTCTGCAGTCCCCAACATCATCTCTGGAACTCTCAGATCCTTCTAGGTTCCATATTCCATACACTCCATCTCAGCTCATACCCTACCAGATACAGACCAAGTCACTACACGCCGCCCTCCCTTCCTGGAGGGACTACAACAGAAAGTTTCACACTCGAAGAGGCTCATTTTGAACTAAACATCATAACAAACTAAACATAAAAAATACATATCCAGAAACTAGACTCCTTATGACCAGACCTGCCACGTCAGGGCCTCAGACCTGCTACACCTGAGCACAATCTGTCCACAAAAAGACAAAACCAATATCTAACATCCGTAAAAAACCTAAAAAACCACTTGGGTCCTTCAGCCTGGGTCTACCACCCCCAAGCCATGGAACTGCCACTCCTACGCACACCCCCACTCCGCCACACAGAGCATCCCCTCTGTGATAAAGAGCAATTACACTGGCGTTCCAAATCCTGTGAAGTCGCACAATACAACCGCTAGCCAAACCACCAAATTAACTAACAGCAAGCTGAAAACCAAACACCAAAACCAACTGACCACCTGCTCTCCTGTAAGAAAATAATGAAAAGGCTGAAAAGAGAGAAAAGGACAAAATAAACAAATAACACATGAAAGCAACACAACCACAAAGAAATGGTGCGCAAATGTGCACACGAGCAAGGGTTCACAACTCCCGTTGCCCACATGATGCAATAAGCCCAGTGCAACTACAGAAGTAGAGCGTTAAACCAATCCACAAACATGGGATAACTACTTCCGCGTTTGCGTTTAGCACAATAAAATGTAAGCATAAAACTGTTAGTTGTGTAGTTTCTATACTTCATCTGTAAACATTTATACACAACAATACCCATAAATCTTCTGACACTCCTGATGCCACAATGGCCCATTAAAGGACAAAATGACATGTCCAAATCTCCTAAACAATGGTAAACCGCTCGATTGTTTGAGCACTCAGTGGATTAAAGCCACTTCTCGTGTCTCCAGGTTCTGCACCAAGAGGTGCATTGCGTCCAAATACTTCAATCACCAATAGTGAAACTGCTGCACACTATGTGCGTGGCTCACAATTCTGACTCAAAATAAACTCCAATTCAAACTTGAGCGTGGAGACCATCGAGGGGCGCGAACCAAGATGGTTGCGTGAAGGCTGAGCTCCGCCAACAACGTCCACATCCAGGAGCTTGCGCCTTCCCCCCAGTTCCCAGAGAAGTAAAACTCTGGGTTGTCGGAAGCCACACTGTGGGGGGAGTTCATCTTGACCCCCCCGCCGTCGGGTGCTGCAGAGCCCCTACACTGACGCTGTAAGCAGAAAAGGTGCAAACAGGAGGAGCAGCGCAGCACGGGACCCTGTGTGTCCACGCAGTGAGGGAGATGTCCCCAGACCATTGGGTGGACACACAAGTCAGTAAGTTGCCTGTCTGGGTGGACGCTGACCCCACTGAGGACCTGACTCAGTTGGGGCAGGCACCGCAGCGAGGAGACGGGAGAGGTTGCAAAGGGCACAAGGAAAGGGAGCAGTCGAGCCCGGGGCCTCCCCGCGCCCACACAGTGCTGAGGACACTTCTGAACTTGACGACCCCATAGCGGCCTGGGAGGCCTGTTGGAGCCAACAGGGAGGATGTCAGGAGTGTGTGGAGGCCTCAGAGAAATAGGCAAGTGGGGGGAGGAGCTACTCCTATCCCGGATCGTTCCGGCAGCCCGTGAGTATCAGCAGCTCCCCCACCCCACTCCGCCGATTTGGATGTGGCCATCAGGATAGGGGGCCAGTCCAGCAGCCCCTCTACCACCCCAGCAAACCGTTAAAGTGAGGGGCCAACAGGACAGAGGGCCATTCCAGCGCATGCCCTGGCGCTGTTGTGCTGCACACAGGCCCTGGCCCACATCCAGAGGGGTAGTAGCCCCACACCAGACCCAGAGTTTTAGGAAACTGCTCCATAGGACCCGGGTGCTCCCCAACACATGTGAAGGAGGTCAAGCAGCAGGAGTTGACACGAGGGCCTGTACGGAGAAGAGGGTCTGTCCAGAGAAGTGGGCCCGAGTAGGAACTGAGGGCCTGGATCAGGCGGACACCACCAGTATAGAGTGCCGGAAAGACAGGGGGAACATAAGGGTGGACCACTAGGGCATCCACGGACCAGGGGACACACCAGATACTGCGTCCCGGACAGACATGAGGGGGCATCGAGACACCTGGGCAAGCTGGAGATGGCCCTGTACCCGACTCCACAGAAGAGGAGTGGGCAGACGGGGGTCGTATCACTGCAGAATTTTCTGAGGCAATCGGACGGGGAACACCTGGGATGCTGCGACAACAGAAGACACAATGGCGGAGGCGGGTGGAGCACCAGCTGTAACCAGAGATTACCTAAAATACCTGCTGGAGGTCAAAGCCATCCGAACAGGTATCCAAGCCTCTATCTGTGATCTCAAGGGTAGGGTAGGGTTGGCAAATTTGAGGACAAGATGGAAGCAAAGGAGAACAACCACTCACAGGTGGACCAGTTGGACATGAAATACGAAGCAAGGCTCATCGAACTCGAATCCCATGAGGAGGACACGTTGTTGAAATTGGATGACCTCGAGAATAGGGAGCGGCGAAACAACCTGCGCATTATTGGGTGAAGGAACAGAAGGGAGAGACGGCAGCAGACGTTGGAAGGAAGGTCCAAGGTCTAATCAATAATCTCTTCCTGGGAGACAGTGGAAAAGAGGTCCAGCTCGAAAAGGCCCACAGAGAAGGAGGAGGAGGCGGTGGAGGGAGAGGCCCAAGTTCGATAGTGGTCCGCTTCCTCAGGTATAGAGAGAAGATGGAGGTTCTAGAAAGGGCCTACCGACTGGGTAGTGTTCAGTTTGAAGGAGATACAGTCAAGGTCTTCCAGGACTTATCGGTCCTTACCCTCTCCAGGCGGAGAGACTGTCGTCCTCCAAATCAGTGGCTGATGGATAAGGGCATCGGGTAGCGGTGGTCGATAAGTGGACTACGGGGTCACCATTGGCCAGGAAGCGCAGCAGGTCTTGCATGTATTGAAGGAGGTGGTCTCGGACGAAGGCCCTGGGGAGAGCGCTGGGGGCCTGGGTGGGAAGCAGTGTCAGGAGGGCTCCCTACGCACTAAGAGGATGCCCAGGGGCAGGAAATACAACAAGCTTAACACTCCACCGCCAGCAAAACCATTATCCCCCAAGTGGGACTGTTGGGGAATAGTTTTTGAGCAGTTGAGTCACCACATTTTAGAGGGAAAAGAGGGGTCAGGTCATATGACTGAAATCCAGAATGGCACACGTTTATAGTGGAGGCCGGGCAGATGCTCTTAGGGTAGGGACTCTGAAAGTTAAGGGCCGGGATTCACCCACCAAGCAATCCCTGGTGGGTAGGGAGTTTCCCAACAGACAACTGGATATTCTAATGGTTCAGGAGACAAGGCTGGTGAGGGGGAGGAAAGGCGCATACCGCGATGTCAGACTGGGAAGGTCTTCTGGGCTTCGGGACCTACCAAGAAAGGAGGAGTGGGCATCATCTTCCATCGTAAAATCAGGCTGGGAGAACCAAGAGTCTGGAGGAAGGTGGATGGGAGAGTCTTGGTGGTCTCCGGGACCCTGGAGGGAGTACAGGTGACCTTGGCTACAGTATACTGCCCCCAATACGTGTTAGTTCCAGTTCCTTCAAGAGGCCATACGTGACATACTCAGTAGAGCAGTGAGTCTATTGTTATAGGGAGGTGACTTTAACATGTGGGCCGACAGAGGTATGGATCAGTGGTGGAGTTGTCCAGCCGGCGGGGGGGGATACAGGATGGGGAGGGCTTCCTGAAATACATGAATGACCAGGGCCTGGTCGATGTGTGGACAGAGCTTCACCCCGCGGCCAGTGAACACTCCTTTTTCTCCCCACCCCACGGGTCAAGAACAAGAATCGACTTTTGATCTGCTTCTAAAAGATGCCGCCTTTTCTGAGGAAATGGAAGCAGCGATAGGAGAATACTTACTTTAGCCTCAATAACAATGAGGGGTTGAACTCAGGACGGTTTGGGAGGCAGGCAAGGCCACATGGCGAGGTCTCCTGGTACGAGAAGGAGCCGCCAAGAAAAGGCTAAGGACCCGCAGAGGAGACTAGTTCGGTCGGAGATCCGGGATTTGGAAGCCGGGGAGCGGGGCAGGGAGATAACGAAGGGAGTTGAAGGAATCAGAAGTGGGAATGGTGGTTTTAGGGATGCAGCCCCTCAGACAGCGATATTACAAAAAAGGGGACACTGCAGATGCACTGTTGGCAGCCAAACTGAGGGGTCAGTGAGCTAAACGGTTGGTGACCACAGTTAAGGACTCGGTGGGGTGGGGTGGGGACATCTGCAATCCACCACGGGAGAAATCTTGCAGGAATTCGCCTTATACTACAAACAGTTTTACGGGGCAGAAACTGAGGTTGAGGAGAGGGCGTGGGAAAGGTACCTTGGAGGTATGCACCTGCTGACCTTAAGTCATAGGGAAGTTGAGGACCTGGAGACACCGGTTACCCAGGAGGAGGTGCTTTGGGCGATTAACGGGCTAAAACTGGCAAAGGCCCCTGGTGGTGACGGGTACACAGCAGGGTTCTACAAGGTGTTCTCAGGCACACTAGCCTGGCATATGGCCAGGCTTTTCAACCATATCCTGACCACGGGTAGAGGACCGCCGTCTTTTTGCAGAGCACTCATAACGGTTACACCGAAGGCAGGAGGGACCCCAAGTCCTGTAAAATGTATCACCCCGTATCCCTTCTCAACGTGGACCCCAAAATCTTCACCAAGGTGCTGGCCACAAGGATGGAGGGGGTTATGCCAAAACTGGTCAACTCAGACCAAGTAGGGTTAATTCAGGGCACACACAGAGCCAACACGGTGCTCAAAAATGCTCCAACCGATGGAGAGTGCAGCGTGGAAGGACGGTAATCCTGTACTGGTCGCCCTACACGCTAAGAAAGCATTCGACTGGGTCTTCCTCTTCGGAGTGATGCATAAATATGTGTTTGTAGAAAGAGTCCTGAACGGAATACAGGCGTTTTACACAGCCCCTACTCCACGTTAGCAGCTAATGGGGGGGGCGTCGAGGGTCCTCAAACTAAGGAGGGGCACACAGCAGGGATGCCCCCTCTCGCCACTCTTATTCGCATTATCCATGGAACCGCTGGCTGAACGTCTGCTGAAGACCCCCCAAGTAGAAGGAATCAAGGTGGGGGAGAGGGAATTCAAGGTGGGGCTCTATTCAGACAACTTTATGCTACACCTAGTAAACCCACTGAGCTCAATTCCTGCAGCCCTAGATATTACTGAAGAGTACGGGAACCTCTCAGGCTTCAAGGTGAACAGGGAAAAGCCGGTTGTGTTCCCCTTTGTGGAGGATGACCGCAGGGACATAGAGGCTCTGCGGCCCTTGGGGACTTGAAATCCAAGCAGAGAGCATACAGTACCTGGGGTTACCATTGTTAGACCGGGATGAAGCCTAGGAGATGCAAATTATCCCACTCTCTTCCACATGCTATTTTTAATTTATTTATTTATCTGACTTTCTTTTTATTCAGGGAAACCCTGATAAATTTATCGAAAGCTTCGGGGCTTTACTAGAGTTTCAAGCCTCTCTTATCTTTGTTTCAAAATGTGTTTTCAATTTCCACGTGACGATTCTGAGTCCATCAAAACTTTGTCTCCGTCACTGTAAGCTGGACCCCAGTGTTTTCCTGCGTAGGCGAAGTTCTATCACCGATCTGTCTGAAAGTTACCTCAATTAGGTTCGCCATTGACACCGACCACCTCGTGGATTCCCCTGATATTAATCTGTTCCATAACTCGTTTTCCTGGAACATCCACGGATTCTCAATTAGCGGTAGCAGGTGGATTTTTCTGTTTTGTTTGTTGTTATGACAATCTAATATTAGATGCTTCAGAGTTTCCTTCTTCTCTGGGTTTTTGCATAGTCGACATCCTTTTTTGTCAGATGTGCCTCTGATGGTTAAGATTTCCTGAGTCGGTAGTAAGTTTAATCTTGCTTTCATGAGCAGCTTTCTTTTTCTTTTTTCTGGAAATTTTATGCAGTACTTAATTGGGGATTTCACTTTGTTGAAAGTCAGAGGGAGATGGGTAAGGAGTTTATTTGTGGCTAGATCGAGAGTTCGTATCCAATCCATCGTTACCATTTTTTGCTTGATTCTGTCAGGGTTTTCTTTGAGCTCTTTGTCTGAGTACGCTATTTCCTGGAGTTTCTCTCTCCTCTTCTCCGTCCATTTTTTTAGGGCTGCGCATTTGGCGTTGTCCATTTCGTCTTTAATAATGGTAAAGGCTAGCAAGGTCTCGTCTAAGATAATTTTCCTAAAAAAGCTCATGGCGGCTTGGTCTACCAAGGATTCAAGAGATACTAGGCCTAGCTCTCTTTTGATCGCTCCCATTGATGTTGATTTGGGGACTCCTAACACTGCCTTCCAGATCAGTCCTTCTAATCTAATCCAAATTTTGGCTGGGATGAAGAGTGAGACTTCCATTCCGTGGATCAGGGCTGGGACCACTTTACCCTTATAGAAGTTTATGGCAGGGATCAAGGAGAACTTTCCGAACATTTTGTCGATGAGTCGCATTTGCGCTGTTAGTCTTTTGGCTTTATCCCATAGCGTCGTTTGCATCGCCAAAGATGTAGTTGAACTGTCAAAATCGACGCCAAGGCATCTGATGTATTTTACTGATTCAATTTTGATGTTTTCCAGGAATCTGTCAGGCTGAGAGGTCCTGTGTCCGCGGAAGCTGCTGAACCCCCGACAATCCCCCTGAAATGTAATTCCCAGAACTAGTTTTCAATTCAGCTCTGTTAACTACACCCCAAAGGGAAAGGGGGAAGTGGATAACAAAACAACACCAGGCAGACTGCGTCAAGGCTAATCAGAGCTGAACCTGCAGAGGATATAAGCAAAGCAGATACAATTCCTTTATTTACTTACTAACCTTATGAATGGGAAAACATTAAATCCTTAACTAATATTTAAGACTCATACCTGGTTCTTCTCTTGAAATTTCTTTGAGAAAATTATAAGAAGCTGAAAGATCTCTCTTACTTGAGACTCATGAAGTAGATAACAACTTCTTACTTTAGGTCATTCTGGAAAGGGAAAGCTTAGTTCATTGTCTCTTTTCCAAAATGCACAGATCTCCAGATAGATTGTTTAATATAGATTCTTTCTTATTTTTTCTTTCAAAACTGTCCAAAACTAAATACACCTCTGTTGAGTTTTTAATCCTTGAAGAATTCACGTGCGAATAATGTCCATACAGATGAGCTTCTCGTTGAAATCTTCCTGGATTGAAGAACGCGCGCAAAAAGTTCTCCAAAGAACGAATTCACGCGGAAGAAAAAAGGACACGCGCTAGAAAACACACGCGCAACAATAATCTCACGCAGTTCTTAGATTACGCGTCAGAAAACACACGCGCTCATTAGTTCACACGCGAATAAAAGTCTTTAGCGCCTAAAATCACTAGCGCTGTAGAAAACACGCGCAAATAAAACGCACGCGATTCCCAAATCCACGCGCTACGGAACACCCGCACTGGAAAACACACGCGCACTTAAATAAACACGCGATTCTCAAATTCACGCGCTCCGGAACACCCGCGCTGGAAAAAACACACGCGCAATAGGAAAACGCACGCGATTCTTAGATCCTCGCGCTACAGAACTCTCGCGCTAGGAAAACACACGCGCACTTGAAGTCGCACGCGACAAACAGATTCTCCCGCTACCACGCTGGGAAACTCGCGCGCACTTGAAGTCACACGCGACCAACAGATCCTCGCGCATCCGCGCTTGAAGACACACGCGCACTTGAAGTCGCACGCGACAAACAGATTCTCGCGCTACCGCGCTTGAAGACACACGCGCACTTGAAATCGCACGCGACAAACAGATTCTCGCGCTACCGCGCTTGAAGACACACGCGCACTTGAAAAGTTCAATAGTACTAGTTCAAAAAAAATAACTTTTCTCAAATGCTTTCAAGGAAAATGTCATTGGGGAAGAACAGAGTTACTGTACAAATAAAGTCACTTATCTCTTGAGCGAATTCATAAAGATCTTCGGATTCTCATGTCTTAAAAATCGAATTCCTGTTCACAAATGTCTTCTCCCGGAACCCCCAAGAAAGTAGCCGCTCAACTGCTAACACCTGAAGGATAAAATCCACCAGGCCCAAGTCTAAAGCAGGAGCAGCCACTAAACACGTCCTCTCAGATGGGGTTTTGATGATGAAAGGCACAGAGTGACAGTTTAGAATGTTCATTGTTGTTCAGCATTGTCTTCCAGCCAATCAGAGCTGTCACTGTGAGGCTCCATCTTGCCTTGGGTTAGAACCAGGAGTCTGAATCAGCAAGTTAAGGCCTAACCAACTATAATAGAAAACTTCCCACCCACACAAAACTAATCTAAAAAGGATAAATAATGAAAAGGAAACTTAAATAAGAGAAGGAAACCTGACAGTACCCCCCTCCTAATGCCCAGTCTCTGGGCCTATCTTGTGTGGTTTTTTAGCGTGAAACTTAGCAACTAATCGGGGGGCATGCACATCAATTGAATCTTCCCAAGATCGTTCCTCCGGTCCATATCCCTCCCAATCAATCAAATACTGCAGTCTTCCCCTCACTTTCCTAGAATCCAAAATTTGTTTAACCACAAATTCCTCAGATGAATCCTCCAAAATCACAGGGGAAGGTGGTGTTCTAAATCTAGTTCCTGAACAAACTGGTTTTAAAAGACTAACATGGAAAGTGGGATGTACCTTTAATTGCTTGGGTAATTTCAATCGTACTGCCACAGGATTGATGATTCTCTCTACCTCAAAAGGGCCTACAAATCGTGGACTGAACTTATTCTTTCCCTTAATTTTCAGGTATCGTGTAGAAAGCCAAACTAAGTCTCCCACCTTATATTCAGGACCAGCCTTCCTTCTCAAATCTGCACACCTTTTGTATTTCAACTTGTTTTCTCCCAGTACCTTTTTTGCTCTATCCAAGTTATTTTTCATTAGCAACAAACGATCTTCCACTCTAGGATTCCCTGAATCCTCCAACACCTCAAAACTCAGAAAGCGAGGATGAAACCCCCTACCCAAAAAGAAAGGGGACATAGAAGTAGCATCTTTACCACAATTGTTGTAAGAGAATTCAGCCAACCACACCAAATCCACCCATTCCTCTCTAGCTTGTAAGTAACACCTTAAAAACTTCTCCAATTCTTGATTTACTCTCTCCACTTGTCCATTACTCTCCGGATGATATCCAGAAGTCAAACTAACTTCCACTCCAAGTTTCTTACAGAAAGCCCTCCAGAATTTTGAAATAAATTGAGATCCCCTGTCAGAGATAACTTGGCTTGGGAGTCCATGTAGTCTAACTATACCTTGCAAAAAACTATGAGCCAATTTTTCCGCGGTAACCTCTCCCTCCATTGGTAAAAAATGTGCTTCTTTCGTAAGAAGATCGACCACAACAAGAATGGTAGTACAACCTTTATCTTGAGGGAGATCAACTATGAAATCCATAGAAATAGTGTGCCAAGGACGAGGAGGAACAGGCAACGGCTCCAATAAACCATGCGGCTTCCCAACTTGACTTTTTGCTTGTGCACAGACTACACAAGTTTTCACAAAGTTCAATGTGTCTTGGCGAATTTTTTCCCACCAAAAATTTCTTCGAACCAATTCCAGAGTTTTTCGGAAACCAGGATGTCCAGATAAAATGGATTCATGACAATTTCTCAAAACCTTTTCTCTTAACATTTCAGTAGGTACATAAAGCTTGTTATCAAAATAAGGTAGATCGTCTTTCAAACTTCTGGCTGGATCCAGTCTCACCCACTCCTCCATCTTCTGAAAAGACATATTCTGACGAACTTCATTCAAGAAATCCATTTCTTTAATGGCTCCGGCTAACAAAAAACGTTCTGGAGCAATAATAGGTTCTGGTTCTAGAATCTCTCTCTCCTCACTTCCAGGAAATTGGCGGGATAACGCATCAGCCTTTTTGTTCTGACTTCCGGGTTTAAAAGTCACAATGAAATCATAATCGGCAAAGAATAAGGACCAACGAAGTTGTCGTGGAGACAAAGTTCTTGCAGATTTTAAAAACAATAAATTTCGATGATCAGTAAGGACTGTTACTGTATGTCTTGCTCCTTTTAGAAAATGTCTCCATTCTTCAAAAGCTGACTTTATTGCTAATAGTTCACGATCAGCAATTGTGTAGTTCACTTCAGCAGCGGAAAACTTCCTAGAGAAAAAAGCAACTGGATGTATTTGACCAGTAGTTTCATTCCTTTGAGAAAGCACCGCCCCCAACGCCAAATTTGAAGCGTCTGCCTCCACAAAAAAAGGTTTAGAGAGATCAGGATGAATTAGAATTGGACTAGAAGTGAATCTTTGTTTTAACTCTTGAAAAGCTTTTTCTGCTTCAAAGTCCCAGTCAAATTTCACTCCTTTTTTCAAAAGTCTCGTTATAGGAGCAACCAGCCGAGAAAAACCTTCAATAAATCTCCTATAAAAATTGGCAAACCCTAAAAAACTTTGTATTTCTTTAACCTTAGTAGGAGAAGGCCATTCAAGAACTGCTTGCACCTTTTTAGGATTCATTTCTAAACCCTTTGGTGAAATGATAAAACCTAAAAACTCCACAGAATCTGTATGGAATTGACTTTTTTCCAATTTGGCAAACAAATGGTTTTCTCGCAGCTTTTGTAAAACTAAGCGCACATGTTTCTGATGTTGATCCAGGTCCGAAGAGAAAATCAAAATATCATCGATATACACCACAACAAAAATATCCAGGTATTCTCTAAAAACTTCATCAATAAAAAATTGGAAAGCCGCTGGAGCATTACATAGACCGAATGGCATAACTTGATATTCAAACAGCCCAAACCTGGTCTTAAACGCTGTTTTCCATTCGTCCCCCTCCTGCACACGTACAAGATGATAAGCTCCTCTCAAATCTAATTTAGAAAAAATATTTGCTCCTTGTATTTGATTAAGCATTTCCGAGATGAGAGGAAGAGGATACCGGTTCTTAATAGTGACTTTGTTAACTGCTCGATAATCTATGCAAGTCCTAAGCGTGCCATCCGGTTTTGGTACAAAAAATAAAGGAGAGGCCGCCGGTGACTTAGAATGACGAATAAACCCTTTGGCCAAATTTTCCGACAAATATTCTTTTAAATAATCATTCTCTTTCTCAGTAAGAGCGTATACCCTACTACTAGGCAAAATTGTTCCTGGCTCCAATTCAATTTTACAATCAAAGGGCCTATGAGGTGGTAATTCTCCTGCCACTTTCTCATCAAATACATCCCAAAAATCTTTGTAACACTGGGGAAGTTGGCCCACTACAGCTCCCACATCATGACACCCAATTCCAGTCTCAGCCAGAAAACTTGACACAGAATTACTTTGTTTTACATCTTCCCCTAAGAGACTTCCTGTAAAGCAATTCTCCTTACAAAATTCTGACTGCATGTCAATTGTTCTAGCACTCCAATCAATCAGGGGATTATGGAGAGTAAGCCAAGGCATGCCCAAGATGATCTTCAACAAAGGAGCATCAATTAACTCAAATGAAATTATCTCTTTGTGACCTCCTGATAACTCCAAAGTTAAAGAACCAGTTCTATGAGTAATTGGCCCCGAAGATAGATACGTACCATCAACAGCCCTAGCCTGTTCTACAACCTCCTTCTGAATAATTGGAATTCCCAAAGATTTTGCCAACCCCCAATCCATAAAATTTCCAGTGGCACCAGAATCAATTATTACAGGCCCATTTCCCTTACATTCCAACTCAAAAAATAAGGATACATTTACGGTTATATGGGGAACCGCTGTCTGCACCGTATTGGCGATCTGTTGTACCTTGACTGCGGAGGAAGAAGTCTTCTTGGGGGTGTACGGACAATTTCCTAAAAAGTGACCACCTCTTCCACAATATAAACACAGATTGTTTTCTCTCCTCCTAGTCTTTTCTTCCACTGTTAAAGGACCTCTGATTCTAGAAGATGGATTATTTCCTTTGAATCTACTCTCTACTTTAGGTTTATCAACTCTAACAAAAGACTTGACTTCACTCCCACCATGACGCCTCTCTGCCTTCCTTTCACTCAAACGAAAGTCCAATTGAATAACCAAATCAATCAGACCTTCACAAGTAGAAGGGCGTTCAACGACTCCAGACAATGCATCTTTTAACTCATCTCTAAGGCCCCGATAAAACAACGAAGCCTGCTTATCCTCGGGCCACTTACTTTCTAACACAAGGGACTTAAATTGTGTTATATAAGCAACCAAGTCTCTATTTCCTTGCTTTAGTTCTAAAAGTTCACCATCCACTTCCAAAGATAACTGTCTTCTATCAAACATCTTTCGGAATGTCTCTAAAAAACTAGTGTAGTTTCCTAAAACCGCACTCTTCTGACTCACCAACAACCCAGCCCAAGAAGATGCCTCTCCAGAAAGATAGGACAACATAAAAGTTATCTTAGAAGCATCCGATGGAAATAATTCTGGTCTGCTCATAAAATGTAATTCACATTGTGTCAAAAACACCCTAAACCTCTTATGATCCCCATGATAACGTTCTGGAGGCGCCAAAGGAACTGGCATAATTAAACTCCTTACCCCTTCTGTCATTGGAGGCGCTCGTTGTATTGGTGGTAAATGATCTTCATCTTCCCTTTCTAACTCTGGTGGAGAACCAGCGCCCCCTGAAACCTCATCCTCTCTCCTTACTCCCCTGTGTTGGATTTGTGTAACCTTAACACTCAAGTCATCCACCTTTTGACTAAGTAATGCATTTTCATCCCGAGATATTTTCAACTCCTCCCTTAACTCCCTGATCAAAGATCCTAACATCTCCATGGATTCGTCGGGGTTCATGACAGCTCGGGCGGACTAAATTATAGGCCTTTCATTCTGTCAGGCTGAGAGGTCCTGTGTCCGCGGAAGCTGCTGAACCCCCGACAATCCCCCTGAAATGTAATTCCCAGAACTAGTTTTCAATTCAGCTCTGTTAACTACACCCCAAAGGGAAAGGGGGAAGTGGATAACAAAACAACACCAGGCAGACTGCGTCAAGGCTAATCAGAGCTGAACCTGCAGAGGATATAAGCAAAGCAGATACAATTCCTTTATTTACTTACTAACCTTATGAATGGGAAAACATTAAATCCTTAACTAATATTTAAGACTCATACCTGGTTCTTCTCTTGAAATTTCTTTGAGAAAATTATAAGAAGCTGAAAGATCTCTCTTACTTGAGACTCATGAAGTAGATAACAACTTCTTACTTTAGGTTATTCTGGAAAGGGAAAGCTTAGTTCATTGTCTCTTTTCCAAAATGCACAGATCTCCAGATAGATTGTTTAATATAGATTCTTTCTTATTTTTTCTTTCAAAACTGTCCAAAACTAAATACACCTCTGTTGAGTTTTTAATCCTTGAAGAATTCACGTGCGAATAATGTCCATACAGATGAGCTTCTCGTTGAAATCTTCCTGGATTGAAGAACGCGCGCAAAAAGTTCTCCAAAGAACGAATTCACGCGGAAGAAAAAAGGACACGCGCTAGAAAACACACGCGCAACAATAATCTCACGCAGTTCTTAGATTACGCGTCAGAAAACACACGCGCTCATTAGTTCACACGCGAATAAAAGTCTTTAGCGCCTAAAATCACTAGCGCTGTAGAAAACACGCGCAAATAAAACGCACGCGATTCCCAAATCCACGCGCTACGGAACACCCGCACTGGAAAACACACGCGCACTTAAATAAACACGCGATTCTCAAATTCACGCGCTCCGGAACACCCGCGCTGGAAAAAACACACGCGCAATAGGAAAACGCACGCGATTCTTAGATCCTCGCGCTACAGAACTCTCGCGCTAGGAAAACACACGCGCACTTGAAGTCGCACGCGACAAACAGATTCTCCCGCTACCACGCTGGGAAACTCGCGCGCACTTGAAGTCACACGCGACCAACAGATCCTCGCGCATCCGCGCTTGAAGACACACGCGCACTTGAAGTCGCACGCGACAAACAGATTCCCGCGCTACCGCGCTTGAAGACACACGCGCACTTGAAATCGCACGCGACAAACAGATTCTCGCGCTACCGCGCTTGAAGACACACGCGCACTTGAAAAGTTCAATAGTACTAGTTCAAAAAAAATAACTTTTCTCAAATGCTTTCAAGGAAAATGTCATTGGGGAAGAACAGAGTTACTGTACAAATAAAGTCACTTATCTCTTGAGCGAATTCATAAAGATCTTCGGATTCTCATGTCTTAAAAATCGAATTCCTGTTCACAAATGTCTTCTCCCGGAACCCCCAAGAAAGTAGCCGCTCAACTGCTAACACCTGAAGGATAAAATCCACCAGGCCCAAGTCTAAAGCAGGAGCAGCCACTAAACACGTCCTCTCAGATGGGGTTTTGATGATGAAAGGCACAGAGTGACAGTTTAGAATGTTCATTGTTGTTCAGCATTGTCTTCCAGCCAATCAGAGCTGTCACTGTGAGGCTCCATCTTGCCTTGGGTTAGAACCAGGAGTCTGAATCAGCAAGTTAAGGCCTAACCAACTATAATAGAAAACTTCCCACCCACACAAAACTAATCTAAAAAGGATAAATAATGAAAAGGAAACTTAAATAAGAGAAGGAAACCTGACAGTAACATGCTGGTTGGTTCGGTTTTTTGTTTGGCGCTTTCTCGATCGTCAGGACTTTGGTTTTGTTTTTGTTGATTACAGGGCCGTTCTGGGCGATGTATTTCACCAAGCTGTTCAGTTTTCGCTGTAGACCGATTATAGTCTGGTCGATTAAGATGATATCATCTGCGTATAAAAGTCTCAGTATAATTGTTTTGCCTATTTTTGGCGGGTAGCACCTGACTTCAGTTTCAGAGTGTTAGAAGTCACCTAGGAAAGAAATAAATAGGGCTGGTGCCAGAGGGCAGCCTTGTTTGACCCCACGGTTCACCTTAATTTCTTCAGATAGGGTTCCATGCTGGCTTAGTTTCACTCTTAGTGTTTTCTGAGTGGAGTGCTTTGATTGGATCCAAAACTGATTGGGGGCAATTCCAAGCCTGTAGTTTGGCCCAGAGCATATTGCGGTCGATTTTGTCGAAGGCCTTGGATAGGTCAATGAATGCTAGGTGGATCTTTGGAGCCCCTTCCTTCACCTTAGCCTTTAAGATGTTAATGATCATGATGTTTAGCGAGGTAGATCTGTTTTTTTTGAAAGCCTGTTTGAAGGTTGTCTTTCGATGGGCTGCTTTTTTCCCACTCTCTGAGATGGTCCAAGAGAAGGGAAGCCTAAATCTTGCCAATGATGTCGAGTAAAGCGATTCGCCTGTAGTTAGCCGGGTCTTCGCGGCAGCCCTTTTTGTAAATTGGCACGATTACTGCTTTCAGCCAAGACTCTGGAATTTGTTGTTCTCACATTCGGCAAAGATTTTACTAATCACTACAGACCACTGGTTGGCAAATTGCTTAATTGTTACGTTTGCCAGGCCATCGAGGCCGGGTGCTCTGGAAGTTTTTAGTTTCTTGATTTTGGCTTCTATTTCGTCTTGATTAGTCAGGTTTACCCAGCTTAAATTTGCGTTTCCTGGTTTTGGCGGTATTGATTCTTTTGCCTCTTCAAATTCCGATGTTAAGTAGGTTATCCATTTCTTCTCGTCGACTGTGTTGTACATTGGCGAGTTCTGTGGGCAGGTTGTCTTTTTTATCAGTGACCAGTATTCGCTCAATTTTTTAGATGCAAGTCTTTTCATCATGTCCTCTGCGTCATATTGATATTGAAGTGCCCTGTGTTGTCTTAACCAGTTACGGTACCTTTTCGTCTACAGGTGCCAATTCTCCCAGTCCTCTATGCTGTTTGATTTTTTTGCTCTTCTTTTCAAATGGCGGCTCATTTTTCTTTGTTCGACCACTTCTTTGTTAAAGGCGTGCGATGGCTGGGCTGTAGTTTTATGGTCTTTCTTCAAAGGTTTGTTGTAAGGCAGTAGGAGCGGTATATAATCGGGTCTTTCTTTTATGTTTTTCTGCTTGTTGGACCAAACTTTCTTTTCCCATCCGAGCCTGATTTTCGAGATGTCGTGTTCCGTTAGCCTTAGCCGTGATCTCTGGCTGCTTACTTCTGTTTCTAAAGGGTATATCGTTTTTACTGTTCTCGATCCCTGCCAGGAGCATGTCATCAGATTGTGGTCGCTGTTGATGGTTCTTACGACTCGGAAGTTCTACATGTATTCAGTTAGACCAGACGAGATACAAATGTGGTCTAGTGTTGCACTCGACGTTCAGCGTTCCCAAGTTGGGATGTTTGTTTGGTTCGGGAACAGTGTGTCGATGTTTTGAATATTTGTTCCTGCGATTAGCTCCTGCCATGCTTTCCCTCGCTTTGTGGTGGGGTCTGATGTTGTCGAGTGCTTGTTGATAGTGGGAATTGTCTCTTGGAGGTTGCTACACTTTGCATTGAGGTCTCCACAGATGATGATTTCAATGTCTTCGTAGAGCTGGTCAATCGTGTTGCCCATGTTTGAGCAAAACGTTGTGGTTGACATACGCTGTGGATTCCAGTAACAGTTAATGATAGCTAGCCTATTTGCATGACCTCCACATTTTTTAGTGACCCGTTGGGACCAAGTTGTCAAAGTCACCAGCATTTCGTATGCTTCTTTCCACTTCCTCGGTTCTGTCTGTTTTGATTGCCGTCAACAGGCCCGCTGATGGTCTTCCCAACAGACCTTTCACTGCTGGAGAAATTTGTACTGTGAAGCCGTCAAGTGCTGGTTTAGCCATCAGCCATGTCTCTTGTAAGGATACTATGTCAAAGCTGCCGAGGTTCACATCGCTCACCTGTGTTAGGTGTGCGTGGCCTCAGGTGTTCCAAGATCCCAGGCAGAAAAGCTCGTTTGCTGGCCGTTCCTCTTTAAAAAGTTGAAACATTGTAGTTTGAGAGGGCTGGCCCGGGTCGTTGCTATTTGTTGCTGTTCGTGTTCCACGTTGATCTCAGCCAGTTCCAGGGGCCTTTTGGTTTGCCCAGTCCGAAAGATTTTTCTGTGTGTTTGATCTCATCAAACTTTACGGATGTGTCTACTCGTGGGTGGCGATGGTGCTCGTCCTTGCTCAGACTTTTATCTCGGGTCTGGTCGTGATGGTTGGGGTGGGTTTCCTGAGTTCCTATAAGAGCCGGGAGCTTTTCATCATTGTTTCTTTGCTGTTTTTCTATTTCTGTCAAAAGAAGGCCCATCTCTTTTAGTTCTTGAAAAGCGTGATGTTTGATTTCTTTCCCTCTCGCTGATTCTATATGGATGAGTGCTTTGGCTCTTTTGTTGCTGTGGTTCTACTAATTTAATGTCTTCTGATTTCAAGTGCCTTAACATTTTAGATCTGTTCATTATCTGAAGTATTGTCGGGCGGTTGAGAGGTACGTGATCCTTCTTTGGGTCTAGTTGTTCTAGTTTGAGTAGACAAGACCAGATGTTTCCTGGATGTCTGTCTTCCACTGTCTCTGCCGATTTTCTGATACTGCTTTGAAATTCCAAGTTTCTAGGTGATTCTTTGTGTTTGCACTCATGCTGGTCGTGTCCTTTTGTTGGCTTTGTGTGAGTCATGTATTTGTTTTGATAACTCATCGTGTCGGAGGTGTTGTGCGTTTCGTTTAACGAGGTTATATGCCTTTTTCTTTCTTGTGTTCTCGTGTCCGGATTTGCTCTTTCTTCATTCCTTTTGTCCTGGGATTTTATTTCAGTTATAAGGAAACCCATCTGCTCGATTTCTTTGAAAGCTAGGTAGCCGATATTTTCGATGCCTTCTGCTTTTACGTGTAAGTATGCTTTGGCTAAATTCCCACTGTGGTATGGTTCTACTCGTTATAGGTCTTCAGTTCTGATCTTTCTTAGGGATTTAGTTTTCCTCATTAGCTGGATGATGGTGGAGCGGTTTAGAATAAGGTAATCTTTTTCCCCTTCTTGTTGCTCGAGTTTAAAGAGACGCGTCGCTTTCTTTATTTTTTGTTGTTGAAAATCGGTCCTACTTCTCCCTCTGGTCTTTGGTGGTGTTGTTTTGTCTTGTTCCTTGTGTTGGCTTGTTTTTTTTTTTCCTTGGCGTATTTACGTGTTGCTTTTCTTGTAGTACTCCACTATTTGTTTGGAGGTGGGCCTTCTCTTTCAATACTTTGGTGGGATCGCCCCTCTTGGGCGTCTCTTTGCTTTTTCTTGGTGGCATAAGGTCGTCCTCTGTGCTGTTCGAGACGTTGTGATTCATATGTTGTGATAAGTTCATTAGGACTTTGTCTAACATAAAATCTTCTGTTGTTCTTGGGGAGCTTATTATGATGATTTCTTCCGTTTCGGCCTCATTAGGGGGAGTACTGTTGGTTCTTTGAGTGTTGGTACCGAGTGTACAGTTTTGACCCTTGATTTTTCAAAGTCTCTGTTTTTGTTTTGAGCCAATTTTATTCCGATTGGTTCCGGTGCTAGTTCCGGGCAGGATGTATTGTTGTTTTTGTCAGCCGATCATGATCCAGATGCGTCATTGACGGCCTTTCCTGTGCCACGGACGGAACGTCGAAAAGCCGTTCTAAATTGATGATCTTTTTTTCCAACTATTCGATTCTTGTGTTCCGCATTTGTGCTTGCCCGTTCTTCATGTCTTCAATTGCTGTTAGATAACTATCGACGTGGGAAATTTTCGTAATCATGTTTGTCAGGATTGCTGTATTGTCTCGAATCTCTTCTTTTATAGCCTCGTACAATTTGCAGAAAGGTGCTAATACAACTGACATTGCTGACCTAATTGTGATCATATCCAGCTTGTCGTTAGGGGTGGCTTTCTGCATTCCTGCTGCTATGTCGCTGAGATGGCGGTTTTTTGGCGTAGAGTAGGTATTGTCAAACCTTTTTTGTGGTATCAATGGATCTTGATTTGGATGTTCCATCGACACACTATGGTCATGGTCTGCCGTTTTTTGGCTTTTTTAGGGTCTTTGTTTTGGTAGTTCAAGGCCATATTGGCGCGCCTCTCTATCCGAAGTCGTTGATGGCGGCGTCTTTAGTATGCCTGTCGCCAGATGGGTTTTGGTCCACGCGTATCTTCGCTCTTTCTCTCCTTTGGCGAAACTTTGGTCTTGGTCATTGTTTGAACTTTGGGGTGGGGTAATAGTGTCCTTCGCTTGGTCTTTCTTAGAGAGCGTTTTGTGTACTGGATGTGCTGTAGTTTGTGGTTGTGTTGTTTCAGGGTTATCATTAGTTTATTTTGTCTCTGGTTCATTGTTTATTTGGCTTATGCCCTGGGCCAGGACGGTGTCTCCCATTGTGTCAGTATTGTTGATGTTCTGGTCTAGGATGTTGTTTTCCAGCGTTGCCAGGGGGGCTGCGTTCCTTCTAGCTGCTTTAGTTTTTTGGGTCCAGATTGAGTCCGTGATTTTCTGTTTGATACCTGGGGGCTGGTCGTGTGCTATTTCCAGCATCTCCGCGTCGGAGACTTCAAGTTCCGAGGTCAATTTCCTTTTGTATTGTTGTGTGAAGAAGGCCTTTAGGGGGCATGAGAGAAGGGGGTTTGGTAGGCTATTAGTAGACTTGCTCCTTCTTTTGATCACTTTGACAAGTTCGTACTTTGGAACAGGTTTTGATTCGCTTGCCACCTTTCCCAAACTTTTTTTGGGTACTGACTTTTTTGATTTTGTCGGTTTTGCATCTGTTTTCGTTTTGTTTCTTTTCTTCTTTGATCCTTTTTGTGTTGACTTCGGCAGTTCTTCCTCAGTTATTTGTGGAATTTTCCGAATCGTTGGCTGATTCTGAATGGGAAATCCCTTCTATCGACGCGCTTGTGATCACACAGTTGTTAGGCGTGTTAGTGACCTGCTCCTTGGGACTGGTCGGTAGATTTGTCTGCGTGTGGGTCGAAGGCATCCAGAGCTGTACGGGCGATAAGGAGGCGCCTTTGTCTTTTTCCAGCTGGTGCATCAGTGCCTTTATTATTGGGCCCGTTCGAAACTGGTCCGCGTTATGTATTTTCAGAACTGAGTTCGCGTTTGTTTCTTTCGTTTTCCCGGAGGAACTTGCCTCTGAAGGTCTCTGGGGGCTAGAGCTCTTTGCCACTCCTGCAGGTTTTGCCGGAGGAGGGGGCTCGTGGGTTGGACTTTTTCCCCACTAACCGGCGGGGTCGATGTCCCATGTTCGACGGCCTCTTTCACTGGCCCCAGTCTTTCATCTCCCTTTTGAGGAAGCGGTCCTTTGACTGCTTCGCTTCGCCCCGCCCCGTCTCCAGCGTTCCGATCGGTCCTTCGACAGCTCCTGCACCGAGGACGCTCGCCGTGTTGGCGAGTAGGGGACTGCTCGTGGCTGCAGGCGGGGGAAAGGGAGGCTCCTTTGCCGGCTCTCCGGTCTCCGTGGTCCTCCGCTCGTGGTCCTTTCCTGCGATGGCTCCCAGAGACCACTCGGACTCCGACCCGACTACGCGGGAGTCGCTTGACATCGGAGCTGGCATTGCGGTCGCCGGGCAGGAGTCCCCGCTGGTCTCGGTAAGATTACGTGCGCTTTTTCTTGTTTCTCTCAGATTTGGAGACTCGGCGGACATGTGAACTTGGTTCTCCATTGTCCGTTGTTTGTGGCATAGGGTGGTTTGGTTTTGACGTCATCGAGTCCCGTTTTGGATGGTCGGCGTAGTTTGCATAATTGAGTTAGCCGAGATTGGGGTTTCCTCGCACGCCTCCACAAAGTCGTTGTTCGTTTTGCTGGTTTGTGAGGGGGGGGGGGGTGAGTGCCGTGCTGGGTTTCCTGGCGGATTTCGCCCTTGGACGCACTTCGGGCTCCATTAGACTCCTGCTACGTGCCTGCAGTGGGCTGCTGCAGACTGCTCCTCACCTCTGCTCCCAACTCCGCTCACCGCTCCGTGCTATTTAATGACATGACGAGCTGGGGTAAGGGACAGATTTCATGGATAGGGAGGCTGAATGCACTGAAGATGAACCTACTCCAGAGAATACTGTATTTCTTTCAAATGTTGCCCATATGAGCCCAGAGGCCCCCCCGGAGGGAAGCCATGGCCCGGATTGTAAGTTTCCTATGGCAAGGCCACAAACCCAGGGTGGGGATACGGTACCCTGATACTAGCTAAAGACAAGGGGTTGGGGTCGGGCTCCCAGACCTGATGCTATAGCGGCACAAATGAGGGCGATGGTACCACATCTGTGGGAATACCCGGACAAACGGTGTGTCTACCTTGAAAACTATCACATGCGCCCGGCCGCGGTTGGAGAGTGGCTCTGGGTCCCAAGGGGGGGGTCGGGTTCCGAGGAGAATCAGAAAACGCCCATTCCTACGGCTTTATTGGGAGGCATGGGAGGGCAAGGGATCACCACATGGCCCTCCCCAATGAGTCATATTTGGTCCCCCCCTGGTATGGAACGAAATTCCGGAACCAGAGAGATACCAGAAGTGGTTTGAGGTGGGTCTATTAAGGGTGGGCAACTATGGAAGCGAGGGAAGTTCATAGTGTTGGAGGCCAGACCAGATCTAGGGGCTCTGGTGGCCTACCGGTGCTCCTCTACCTCAGACTGAAAGCAGTCTTTACAGCTGAACGCTGGAGAGATAAAATCCAGAGAGATCTCACACCTGTAGAGAAGGTGCTAGATGGACAAACTGAGATGAAATGTCTAATTTCTTTGCTTCATAGAGCTCTTTTAGAAATACAGGGGGAAGCAATGGAGGGACTGCAGCAGAGGTGGGAGAGGGACCTGGGTCTGGACTTCAATGCGCATCTTTGGCAGCTCATGTGTAGGAGGGCGTTCAAAACAACCATAGCCTGTCACTATAAACTCCACGGGGTGAAGTTACTGCATTGTTGGCAATATGACCCAGTAAGGCTTTCCAAGATGTTCCCCACAGTGAGCCCCCTGTGCTGGCACGGATGCAGGGATAGGGCGGACTACTGGCAAATGTGGTGGTGTGAAGGATTCTGATCGGGCGTCGCACACCAACCAGGACCCTTGGTCTCAGCCTAGGATGTAACTCTCAGTGAGAATACGTTTTCTGTATTTTCTACGAATTCAAATTGATCCGATACCCAACCCATCTCACACCCCCTTTTACAAATACCCCGGGGCACAATGGACCATGAACCAGGCCGGTGGGTTGTAATACAATATTTATTTATTTTATTTTCAAAGGAAATCGCACAATTTTTATTTTGGGCAGCAATCACCAATCGGGTGATAATTACAATGAAAACCACTGAAAAACACTTGGGTAACGTTCAACAAGAACATATCCAAAGCACACCTGAAAAGGAGCACTTTTTCTATTCGAGTGGATATCACCCGAGTTAAGGTTTCCTTCTACAATGTTCCTTCAAACCCCAATTAATGGAATTCTGAGTGGATAGAAAGAAGCAGCAGCGGGCCAGGCAGCAAACAAACTCAAAATCCGACCTTCCCCCACAAAATAAGAGGCAGGTTTAAAACCCTTTGCAATGGTATGAAATGACACTCGGAATTTGACAAATAATTAATTATATGTGTGATTAAATAATGATGTACATATGTTTTATCACTGGATCAGGGATGTTATATCACTAGCAACTATAAGGGAAGGTATCACAAAAGGCATAGAGTTCAAAAGCAGCTTGAAATGGAGAACATAGTGCAGTCAAAATCACACGTGGAAAAGTTGCAATTTACACTTTGCAGTTTTAAATGTCAAAACGTTTCTTTTTTAAAACGGGTGAAATATACAGAATCGAAATGTGGTTTTTAGGCTGGGTGATAGATGCACATCACAAGGATCATATAGAAGTGAAAGAGTGACTATAGCTGAATAATTGGATGAGATTTTCAAGGGGAAAGAAATTCGGTTTTGGTAAAATAAAGCAGTTAAAAAGAGAAAATCGGTTTGGAAAGAAAAAGGACAAGTTTTACTTAAACTAGATTATGAAGAAGATAGCGCTGCCCATGAAACAGGTTAAACGGCCGTCTTAACCCCCTTCACGCCGCATGTCTCTTTATGTGGAAATTAATTCAATTATTCAAAAGATTGCTAAGGAGTTAAAAGATGGGGTGAATGAAAGGATGGCGCTAACACTAGGATATCAGGGACAGGATGCACTGAGAATTCTAACAAGTTACCAGGATATGAATAGGATTACTTGGAAAATAGGACAAAGACAAAGGGTCAATCTGGGATAGGCTATGTGTTGATATGGGATGGGGAAATACTCACAATCTGCACTTGAGTTTGGGATTTGGGACAGCCAACCGGGTTCTCGACTCAAAGGGCTCTGGTCACAGCACGGCAGGCCCCCCTTACTGCAAACAGCTCGGAAAGTCTAGTCACTACATGGCGAGGGTACAGCGGGCATGCAGGTAGTGGGCAAAAAGCCGGTCTGGTCAAAGGATACTCCCAAAAGGTACCACAGCTTTTTCCCCTTTGTTATTGGGATTTTTAGTGGGGTTTCGGGATCAATGGCCTTGCTGGGTCAGCTATGCTTTGGCCTGGCAGTAGAGTCTGGAATCTTGCATAGGTGGATCTGGAATGTCTGGATACACGGGCGCTGGAAATTCAGGAGAGTGTCTGTCCCTGTGAGATCCCACCCCTTATATAAAGCCGGTGACATCACCGGGTTTATTGTTGGGCAGAACTAAGCTAGAACTACCCCCAAGAACCGGATAGTCCTCCACGAGGGGACCTAGTTTATGGGGTTGTGTTTTATGCGAAACAAAGCCATCCCACAGTCGTTTTTGCCTAAAATCAATCTTAACATAAGTCACACATTTGTACAGTGGTGGCAATTTTGAAAATTACATAGGTAGATTACATATTTCACACAGAGCATGGCAGTCCAATGATCACGTTTGTAGGACTTTGTTTCGTCCATCTAATAAATTGTCATTTTCATTTAAATTATTTTACCTAAAATGCTATAACTTTATACATGTGTGTGTATATATAGTATCATAAGGCATGTAAGTATTGAATTTCAAAGTGGCATCATATACACTTTCCTCAGAATATCCAATTCTCTGCCATTTCTGTTCCCAATGTGCTAGTGAAGGCTACCAGGTCTTAAATTAAAACCACCAAAATTGCATCTAGATTGTGAAACTTTTGCGTTACTGCGTTGTCGAATTTCGGAGATAAAAAAGTCTTGAAATCTATTGATAAAATAGCCTTTGGAGCCAGATGGCCAGCATTGCCTACCAAATAAGGGCATAACTTCCAAGGCTGCTCTGGAGTTGGCTTTGAAGCTCCCCAGTAGAAGTTAAAGGGAGGTGTTTTTCCAAATGTCACACGTAGGTGTCCCAGAATCTATTGTGTCAACCTGGAGCACAGACAGATGTCCGACGAGCATGTGATATTCTGCCTCCTGGTCCATTCAGAGTTTCAAAGGGCACAATTAACATGTAGGTGTCCCAGGAATCCATTGTGGCTTCCTTTGGGGGTAGGCCACTCCTGTTGTCAGCACCCAAATGTCCCTTGAGCCATGGCAGAAAACCTGTCTGGGCTGATTTCCCAGTACAACCAATACATTTAGTTCTTTATTTTATTTTGTTCTGAATCAAAAGCAAGCCTGCTGAAATAAAATATCCCATATATGTTTCCCAGCAAAACCGCCTTTACATTGCTAGGCAAGGACAGGGCCTCATTCAACATTACACTTTTAAAACAAGTATTTTTCTTATTGCAGAAGTACATTTTAACATGCAGTGAAGTCTGCTGGGATGTCCCTTTCAAAAAGGTTTTCTCTTCCATCTGAATTCTCAACATTGTTTTGCAGCCCTAGTCAGTTTCTCTTATACAACAATCTGTTTAGACACCGATCCACTGAAATTGACATATGCCCATAGAGCTAGGGTTTCTTTTGAAGCATTGATTTTTGACATTTTGTAGCCCAAAAGTCAAGCGTTTTTTTTCGGTGCGGCTGAAAGTAAAGTTTCTGTTGATTTCCCCAATCTGGTCTGACACAGCCTGTCATTCAGGGATAATGATCTCTTCTGCTGGAGCACAATCTGAATATGGATGGACAAGACAGGGTCTCACTGATAAAAGCAGTGTGATGTTGGACAGATGAAAAGAGCGTCAGGGCAGCATCCTTTTCAATGTAAAATATTCCCTTTTCAATGGGAACTTTTTAGCAAGCAGCAGAGCAGCGCCGCTTTTCAATTTGCTTCTTTAGTGCACACAAGAACACACACTGGCAGCCTTTCTCTTTGTGCTCCCTGTTCTAACTTGCCCTATATGTGCTTGGCAAGACAGTATTTTGTAGCTGCAAAATGCAGTTTTGATGCGAGGCAATGGTGCGCCAAGGAGCCAGCGCAGCCATTTTGCTGTAAACTGCTGAAGTGCAGCTTGGTTATGGATGGAAATTCTGCTGAGTGGGTCAATGTATCCCACTGTGGAGATGCCCTAAAGTGCAGGTGTACTAGACTGAGGTCCTGGGATTGATCAAAGACATGGGAGGAAGGGAAGAGGGGTTGGACCCTATTTTAGTGCTCTTTGGCCTAGACAAACAAGAGGATCAATGGCACTCCCTGCCGCATATCACCCACTTTATGCTGTTAGCTGCTAAGGCATGCCTCGCAAGACTTTGGAGAAGAAGTGAACTCCAGAGCTTGAAGAAGTGGTCGGACACAGAGATTTATACCACATGGAAAGGATCACTGCGGCTATTCAGGGTGCAAGTGTAGACATTGTGGGGGAATGGCAGCAATTTTTTAATGTTTATTGGTCGAGAAATGGGTCATGCTGCTAGACTGTGTTGGCTCGCTCGTTTCCGGCCAAGACATAACAGTGTTCAGGACGTACATGGACATCTTTGTGAGCGATCTTGACCTCTTTGTGAGTTGATGCTTCCACTCTGAGTTGGACCTCTCATAACCAGTGATGATTGGGAGGGGGAGAGGGTTGAACAGTTGAAGGATCCTGAGTTTGAAACTTGTGCCGAGGGCTTACACCCTTCGGCTTGCTTGTGCCTTTCTATGTTGCTTCAAAATTAATAAAATCTGATAAAAAAATAAATAAATTTAAAAAATGTGGTGGAGGATCTCCTCTGTTACTCTCCGCATACCAAGTACTTATTCGTCCACACACTTACAATTCTAAACCCTAGCACACTATGTGCTATCAACTAACTCTGCTTTTGCACGCTATGTGCCCATATACTCACACTTATACTTTTGCAGGCTGTGTGCTTATACTCCATTTGCTCATGCATTCATATCCATTCACTTCTTATTTTCTTTGCAAAACAAAATGCCTAAATTCTAAAGTAAACTCTCTAAAGCGCTCAAATCTTCCAATTCTATGAAGCGCTTTAAATTCTTTACAAATCTCTAAAGCGCTTACAACTTTACAATACTCTCAAGCGCTAAAACATCCATGCTCCCTCACATTCTCACCACATCCCATACACCGCTTTAATCCACTGTATTAAATATGCTGTACACATATGTTGAAATTAGTAATGCATCAAAATCCTCACAAAGCAGTGGTGATCAGTCATAGCATTGTAGAGACATCTCAGTTTGGCATAAGCATTCTACACAGTAGGTGTATGGTCAAACAATGATTCCTTTAAAATTGAGCTCTGCACCTAATAAATGTGGTAATAATGTTTTACTCTATACTTCAAGCATCCAAGTACTCCAAACATACTTCATTCACTAAGACACACACCAACGTCACAAAGGAACATTTCTTGTTGTAAACCCTCCATAGAATACATTGGCTATAATTGTATTTCTTAATCTACAATACCATTTCTTTACATTGCACAGCATTACATGTACTAAAACTTCAGCTTCTAATTCTGCAAGACTATCCTGCATAACTACTAATACTCCTACATCTTGCCCCCTTTCCTCCATACTGTATGGGCATCCCTCGGTAGGGATGAGAAACTGAACATTTCTCACCAGATAAAATGATCTTCCCCTGTAAATTTAGATGCGCGCGGTCACGGGGCCCTGGGAGCATGCGGTCCCCTGACACTGCCCACCGGTGTCACTCAGTTCTCTTTTCTGTGTCGACAGGAATGGACTGCTTTCACCAGCGCTCTTGGATTAAGCCTCCGGCCTTGTAATTCCATGCGCTCTTCCCCAGGATAATTTCCTTTTTGTCCTTTTCTACATAGCAATTATCAGAGTAATACTCAGTCTGCTGGTGCCATGCTCCTCCCCGGCGCATGTCAGCGACAACGGGTTTCAGCTGGTGTCCAGCCTGCGAGGGTTCCTTCCCCACGTCAGAGCCTCACGCACTCTCCCTCCGGTGCCTTGGCCACGGCTGGGACGGCTGTTCTGCGTGCAACACACTGACCGCGCACTCGTTGAAGAGTCGCTTGGCAAGCTGTTCGAAAGATCACCACTAGAAGACATCAAGGCATAAGTATGGAGGAAGACCAGGCCTAAGGTAGGTGCCCTGTTCTCCTCTGCACCCGCAAGGGTGACTCCTTCCCTGGGAAGCGTCCAAGCGGGCGGAGCCTTCCAGGTCCTAAAACCAGCAAGGTCACCAAGGCTCAGAGAACTACCGGCCAACGGGCCAAGGGGTCCAAGGATTCTCCCAGTCCCACTGCTGAGGGGCCGCAAGACTCTAGTACTGGGGATCTTCCCGAGGGGCTCTGCTCTAACACCGGGCTCGCTCCCGAGGGGTAGCCTATATGCAGTACTAGCACTACAAGCATCATGGCCGAGGGCACACCACCTCTCAGGTCCCTACCTGATGTGCAGGGAAGGTCCGAGCCTTCGCTCTTAAGCGTGCAGGCGGAGACTGTGCCCATTTCATCAGGCACGTTCGCTGGGCATGATAAAATGGCCACCCGGCCAGACAGATGGCAGCGCATCCTGGGCTTCCACACTCTGGCATGCAGGAATGGGAATGCACCTCGAGATGGGATAGGACAATGCCCGTTACCTGGCCCATACCCAACCACTTCTGCACAGGTGTGATACACAGACCCCAGCTTAGTGAGACTAGGGGTGGCAAGAACACTGCAGCAGACACAGCTTCAGGTACCAGTTACCACGCAACCAAGCCCTTCAACAACATGTGAGGATAGGTACTTAGAAAAGTTCCCCACCCTCATGAAGTCGTCTCTGATGGGTACCATTCTGAGGGGGGTCATCAAGGATATGCTCCCTCCTGTACCGCCTCAAGCTCCAACCTTGGTCCAGACCCCAGATCCCTTTCAGGCCCAGGTTCCCATGCTCCCACTGCTGCAGGTAGTCACGGTGGCTGTGCCCCCAGTGCAGCCCTCTCCCCAGCCTCCGGCTCTGCCATTCAGCACGCCACAGCTGCCTGCACCAACCATGCCACCAGCAGCTCCCGACCTGCAGGACACAGCAGGGGACATGGACGAGGATCAGGATACTCCCTCCTCAGCTAGGGCCTTACACATGAGGCTGGCGGGTGTCGCGGAGTACCTGGGGATCCCGCATCTGCCAATTGAACAACCTGAGGCGGGGGTCCTGGCAGAGGTGCTGACCATCCACCCAACCACACAGACGGGCATCCCTCTGCAGAAGAATGGAGAATCCTTGGCAAAGAAGGGCTGGGTAAAGCCACATTCCGCGCAGCCTACGAGTAAGCGACTAGATACCAAGTACAGACAGGCAGAAGGGGACTCGGTCATACTGTCGGTGCACCCCCAACCTAATTCCTCTGTTAGAGCTGTAGCATCCATGTACTCTAAACCGCAGACCTCTTCATATGCCGTACACCAGCCCTTCTAGGGATAGGAGGAAAAGCTGCTGGAGTCCTATGGCAAAAAGATATACTCTAATGCTATACTCCACCTGCGCCTGGATAATGTGGACGCCATGTTAGCAGCGGTGAACCAAAAGTTTTGGCGGGAGATAGCGGACTCCCTCCAGGAGCTCCCCCCGCACATAGTCAGTCTAGGTTCACTGGCAGAGGCGAAGACAGTGGGCCGGATATCATGGAGTCTACAGTGGCACACATTGACACTGCAGACAGAGCCATCTGTGTCGCCACCAATATGCGGAGGACAGCTTGGCTAAAGGCGACCAAGTTTAACCCCAATGTGCAGGAGCGCATTCTCGACCTGCCATTTGAGGGGGGAACTTGTTTCACTCGACTACGGACGAGGAGCTTGATAAAAAGAGAAAAAGCTCCCAAACAGCTAAGTCCTCGTCAGTCTTGGCTAAATCTGCGCCCAAGACCTATAGCCAAAGCCACCCATGCTCTGACAGAGGTTGTACCATCGGTGGCTTCTGAGGTTTGCAGTAGCGCAGTAGCGCCGCTCTAGACATCCCGACAGGTCGCCCAGCCAGCACAGGCGCTTTCCTTCATTTCCTCTTTCCTCCCCTCCACTCCCACAGATTGGAACGGCAACTCCTCTGGCGGGAAAATCCGCTCGCTCATTGCGAGTCAGGCGGTGGAGGAGGTTCCAGCTTCACAACGAGGCATGGGCTTCTATTCACAGATATTCACCATACAGAAAAAGATCCAGCCTGGCCTGAAAGTTGTTCTAGACCTTTCATCCTTGAACCTTTCTCTACCCCTACAACAGTTCAAGAGGGTTACTCCAGCACTCATTGCAGAGACACTGTGTGGAGGGAGACTGGATGTGCTCCCTGGATCTGAAGGATGCTTACCTACACGTCCCGATTTGGGAGCCCAATTGTTCCTTCCTCCGGTTCAGGAGCATGGTATTTCAATTCCAGTACAAGGTCCTCCCATTTGGCCTCAATTCGGCCAGATGGTCTTTACAAGGTTAATGAATGCTGTAGCAGCTCTGCTCAGGGCGGAAGGCCACCACCTTTATCCAGAACTCGACAATCGGCTTGCCCGAGCATAGTCGCCCGGGGATGTAGACTGCACTGCTGCCGCACTGATGCACATGTTATACGATGTTGGGTTCTCTGTCAACCTCAAGAAGTAAGGTACTCCCCATGCAGTCCTGAACATTCATGGGTTTAATTTGGGACACCGGGGCAGCAAAGATCTTTCCATCAGAGGACAAGATCATTGCACTCAAGAGGGCCACTGGGCATTTTCTCAGCAGACCAGTAACCTCGGCATGGTGGTACCAGCACCTGCTCAGAATAATGGCGGCTTACCTCTTGGCTGTGCCACACACAAGGCTCAAAATGAGGCTGCAGCTGCATTTTTCAGCCTCTTGGAATCAGGGAACGGGCTGCGGAGTGTCTCTAGTCATCATACCACAGCACCTTTTACTTTTTTCTTTTTACTTTTATTTTTTAGACTTGCTTTATTAGCATTTTGCATAAACCACAACAACTAACAAACAACACCCCCCCTCCAATACCCATGCAAAAATAGCATATAACACCACTGCAAGGCCGCCAATGGGTAAGGTCCAAGTTTAACATAGAAGAAAACAAAAAAAAGAGCCATCCAAACAATAGTCAGTCGAGGAGTGTCCGCAGGTGGGCACAGGCCCCAGCACCGTGGCAATAGTCATATTTAGTACTCCCCGTTGCCATGGCTACAGGATTCCAACTGCCCTCGGCAGCAGGTATCGCGCATTACTTGCTTACGGCAGTAGTGAGTGTGGGGAGCTCCGCGAGGAACAAAATTGCTGACTCCCGGCCGCTTGGCTGTCTGAGCAGATATGCTGCGTATGCATCCCACATCTGCCCACCCCCCTCACTACCTCAGCGCATTATGCCCCAACTTGACTCCATGTTGTTACAGTACAGAATATCTGCAGACCATTGTGCAACCGTCGTGGGACGCTTCTTTCCCCAGTCTATAGCTACCCTATGCTTAGCTAGAATTAGCAAGAGGCTAATCAACTTCCGAGTGTCCTTAGAGACCTCTTTAGTGTATCCCAGCATAGCCATCACCGGATCGAGCTCAAACCGCTCACCCGCTATTTCGCCAATCACTTCAAACACTAGCCCCCAATAGTGACCGAGCTCCACACACTCCCAGGCTATGTGAAGAAATCCAGCCGCCTCTCGTCCACATCTAGCGCTGGCCCCAGACCTCAGAGGGAAAAACCTTTTCAACTGAACCGGTGAGTAATAATACAGATGCAAACATTTAAAATGAATATGTTTAAAGCTGGTGTTGATCGCCTCTTTCCTAATCATCTTGCAACAATAAGACCAGGTGGCCTCCGGTATCTCCCTGCCCAATACCTCGTCCAACTCCTCCCGCTGGGACCCCGCAGTCCGCGGCCAGTTTTGCAAGGCTGCCCTGTATAGCTCAGAAACTACTTTCCTCCGTAGACATCCCCTTACCGCTCTGTCCATCATGCCGGCTGTGTGAGGTTGCTCAGGTAATGTTGGGAAGAGCTGTTGCAGCGCCACCCGCAGTCGACAGTACAAAAACACATCCAGCCCTGATAGGACCGCTTTCTCCCTAAACTGAGCAACATAGATGAACCGCCCATCCGGGAACAAGTCCCCAAATTTAGTGAAACCCAGTCTCTTCATTAGAGCCACATTGCCCGCTTTGCTTGACAGGGGAATCCCCGGTACGTAAATAATCGGGAGCTTCGGCGAATATAGTATACTGCCCTTGGGCGCGCACTCCAGCTGGGCCCAAGCCCTGCATGTCAACTCCACCAGGTTCCGATGTGCCCAGGAGCCGACCGGAGCGGTGAGGATAACCGAACGAAGCAGCGCTGGGGAAGCAATTGACCTCTCTATTTCCACATGCCTCCTCTCAGCCACCAACCCATACCAGTATTGGAGGAAGCTAGCCTGCGGCGTACAAGTTCGAAGTCCGGCAGAGCCAGACCTCCTTCTTGAATAGGTGTAATTAGCTTATCCCAGGAAACCCGCACCCACTTCCCAGCCCAGATGAATTCCGTGTCTAACGAGCAAAGATCTCAAAAATACCTCTTGGGCACCTTGATAGGTGCATTGAGAAACACATAAAGAAACCTGGGAAGGATAGTCATCTTGACCACTCAGATCTTAACAAATAAATTGAGTGGAAGCGAAGTCCACCTCCTCATTGCCAATTTGGCCGACTCCATCACCGCCTTATAGTTACTACGAAATACCACCCCTTCGTCCCTGGCTACTGTGATCCCCAAATATCGAGTGCTGACCAAATCCCACTGAAACCCCCACCTATCTTGGAACCGACCCGTCAGTCAACGGGAATATGACCGATTTGCTAGTATTCACCTTGAGGCCAGATATATCCCCGAATTGTTGAACATCTAACATAACCGGCTCGAGATTAACCTCCGGATGGCGAATGAGCAGCACTATATCATCCCCATACAATGAAATTACTAGCTTGTGATTGTGCAGTTGAACTCTGCGGTGCATATGTTGCGTTCTAACCCATTCAGCCCACGGCTCTATCGCCAGGGCGAATAGCAAGGGGGGCAGGAGGCACCCCTCGCATGTCCTCCGCTCCAGCGGAACTAACTTGGTTGTGTGACCATTCACCCGCACTCTGGCGACTGGGTGTTTGTATAAAAGGGACACCAAGGAAATGAAGAACCCACCCAACCCCAGTCTACGCAGGACCGTAAACAGGAACAGCCATTCGACAGAATCAAATGCTTTAGTGGTATCCAGCAGGACTGCCACGACTGGGTCGTCCCTCGGCAAGGCACACATCAGTCCAAACATCCTCCGCAACCCTAGCGAGGTCGGCCGGCCGGGAATAAACTCCACCTGATCGGCCAGCACAAGGGTCAGCATCAGCGGCACCAGCCTAGCCGCCAGGAGTTTAGCTAAGATCTTGTTATCAATATTGATAAGTGATATCGGGTGATACGAAGAGCACTCCCCCTCGGGCTTCCCCGGCTTCAGCAGCACGACAACCACAGCCTCGCGAAGGGAATCCGGCAAACGGCCCATCGATACCGCTTCTTGATAAACTTGCAATAGGTACGGCACCACCTTATCAGCATAGCACTTATAAAACTCGGCTGTGAAGCCATCGGGCCCTGGGGATTTCCCACCCGGTAGTGACCTAATGGCACCCACCACCTCCTCCAGTTACACCGGCCTATTCAACCACTCCCGCTTCCCCTCGGAGCACCAATACAATCCAACCTGGTCAATAAACGCATCGATTTCTGCCTGACCAGCCTGCGACTGGGCAGAGTATAGACGGCTGTAAAATTTGTAAAACTCACTAACAATCGCCTCATCTTCAAAAAGATCCGCCCCCATCTCATCCGTTACCACCGCCACCCTACCCCTCTGCCCATCCATCCGAGTAGCCTTAGCAAGTGATCTTTCTGGAGCTTGGCCCTCACCATATTTCTGGCGGGCAGACCTGTGCAAGACAAACTTCACCTCCCGCTGGGCCAGATCATTGAACTCCTGAAGTTTCTTCAGTATATCTCCTTGTGAGCTCTCGACGGGATGGGGGCCGCCTTTTGTAAATCACGTATCTCCTCTTATCTACCAACTCCCTTCGTATATGCCGCAGGATCCCCGACTCCTTAGCTATACACACCCCTCTGATCACACACTTGAACCCTTCCCACAGAATACCCCCCCGAGGCAACCGGCCCTGCATTCAACTCAAAGTACTCCTCTATGGCACGCGAGAGCTCCTCCCTAAAGAGGATATCAGTGAGCTCCTCACTACTGAACCTCCACTGCGGCCTACCCTCCGCCCGCCCTCTCAGCCGGATAGTGAATGCAACAGGAGCATGATCAGAGAGAGTGCGGGCCAGAATATCCACCCCCATAACCTGCCCCATCGGACACCAAAAAGTAATCCAAACGTGCCGCTGAATTATGCGGCGCTGAATGATGCGTGAATTGATTAACCAGTGGGTTTCTCACCCGCCACACATCCGCAAGTCACCACACCTCCAGCATACCCCGGATCTTGGTAGCACTCCTACTGGTCGAGCGCAGCGCACTCCCCACCCGATCCTGAGCCGGATCTAACACCACGTTGAAATCCCCCGCCCACAGGACCACCCCCTCCGGGATGTCCCCAAGTTGCCTCTCGACCCATTCCAGTGATTCGGTCGTATCTTGGTTAGGGCCATAGTAGCTGATCAACGTATATAGTCTTCCCCGGATGATACCCTGCACCACCAGTGCTCTGCCCTCCTGATCTCTCAGGACCTTAGTCTGACGAAACCCCACCAAGCTATGTACCAAGATGCATACTCCCCTGGAATAAGAAGAGTAAGAGGAAAAATACCTATGGCATCCCCAACTCTTGCCAAACTTGGCTTCAGAGCCCACTGTTAAATATGTCTCTTGGAGAAAGGCTACCTCTATTTGGTGTCTCCGCAGGTAGTGCAGAACCTTCCTACATTTGGGCGGATCATTAAGGCCCCTAACATTCCAGGTCATAAATCTTCACGTCGCCATACACTGATGACACCATTATATTCTCCCATTTGCCCCTTGCAACCTCGCATATATGCATCATCTGCGCCCCAACACCCCCTCCCCACCACCCACCAACAATACCACAACTGGTCGGTGCCCCTCTTGTCCCCCACATACCCCTTCCCTGCCAGCCGCAACCCCCCCCCCCGCCGGATACCCCAACTGACCGGCTCATCCCCAGAACACAACAATTCAACTTTCAGCCTTCGCATCGGGGGCAGCTACCAGCCCAACCCTCCAGCGCCGCCCTCCCAACACTGCGACTCCTGCATAACTACAAAGCCCGGAACCTGCGAGAGGCTCCCCGAACGAGGATTATCTGCCTTCAGGCCTCGTGTCGAGCATTGTTAACACGCTGCCCTGTGACCATCCAGGAAAGACACTGCCTCCTCCGCAAACAGCATTGCATACTTCATGTTTCTATCCCGCATCCGCCGCTTCACGTCCAGAAACGTTTTCCTAGCCGCTTGCACCTTGTCCGAGAAGTCAGGAAAAAATTTGATGGTGCTCCCCTTGTAGGTAACAATGCCTTTTTCCCTCGCCCTCCGGAGTGCCGTGTCTCTGTCTCGATAGTTCAATAGACGGGCTATCAGCGGTCTGGGCGGCGCCCCCAGGACCTGTCTCCGCCCGCTGGGGATCCTATGTGCCCTCTCCACGACACATAGGGGGGAGAACCCGTCAGGCCCCAACGACTCCTTCAAAATGTCCTCCACCAGTGCCTCCATATCTCTCTGGTCCGTCTATTCAGCCAGGCCCACAATCCGAAGATTATTCCTCCTCGACCTCGATTCGAGGTCCTCCTGCTTCTCCCTAAATTCTTTCAGAGCCTTCCGCACTCCTGACATCTCCCCTGAGACAGAGGTCACCACGTCTTCCACCCTGGATATTCACCCCTCTGCCTCCTCTAGCCTCTCCCCATGCTTGTCCAGACGGACTTGCATATGATCCACTTTACAAGTCAACTTGTCAAGTTTGCCGTCCAGTGATTGGATCCCAGATTGCAATTGCGTAAACATAACTTTAATGTCCCGAAAGGCAGCACCCGGGTCCGGGTCGAATCCAGAAGCACGCGGCTCTACCAAATCTTCCATAGCCCCGCTGTTTTTGGCCTGGGAAGAACTTTCGAAATTCAACTTAGTTTGTTGTTTGCCACCTTTGCCGGATTTTGACATGGTTTGTATCAGGGATAGGCACCGCACAGCTCACCCAGTCCACCGGGTCTGCCCCCCGAATCCACCCCTCTTACAACCAAGGATTAGAACCAAGCCCCCCAAGAGACACCCCTCCAGCTCATTGCATACCACAGCACCTTCACCACGACCTCTGGTGCGCGAGAGCGGCCACCAACCTGTTAGCGGGCAGGCCTTTCAGGAAGCCTTTACTGGAGATCCATTACCACAGACCCATCCCTAGAGGGACGGCGGGCTACACTGGACAACCACGGTGTCCATGGAGTCTGGTCACAGCAGGAACAACTGGAACACATCAACTTGCGTTAGCTGTTGGCCATCTGGTTTGCTCTCGAAGCGTTCCTCCCCATTGTCAGCAACAAATCGGTTTGCATCCAGACAAGCAGCTCCACATGCATGTATTACATCAAGAAGCAGGGAGGTACCAGGTCTCCTCCTCTCTGAAGGCTGTCTGTCGACATATGGGAGTGGGCACTGCCGAACAACATTTACTTTTCAGCAGTGTACCTCCCGGGGGAATCCAAATTGGAGGCGGACAGCCTCAGCAGGCTGGGGGCCGACAACTAGGAGTGGCAGTTGAATGAGGATGTTGTGAGGGGATTCTTCAACAACTGAGGCCACCCTTCGGTAGACCTGTTCGCCACCACACCCAACAGGAGGTGCCACCAGTTTGCGTCCTGGATGGTGTAACGCAGGGGAGCTCTCTGGGGGACGCATTGGAGATTCTGTGGAACGACATGAATGCACATGCCTTTCCCCCCACTACGTTGATTCATAGGGTCATCTGCAGGGCCAGGGAGTCACTAGGCCTTCGACTCATCTTGATAGTACCATGGTGGCCTGCTAAACCTTGGTTCTCGGAGCTCGTCCGACTGTCAGATCAGCCTCCGGTACACCTCGTGTTGGGTCCAGCCCCCCTACTCTCCCAGCAGGGGGGAACTGTGGTTTACCACGCTCCGCTGAGCTTAGCCCTGGCAGCGTGGTTCCTGAACAAGTCACCCTGGAACATCTGCACTTGTCACGGGACAACCTAGCCATCGTTCAGGGGGAAAGAAGCGACTCTACTAGGAGTGAGCACAAGAGCAAGTGGACGAGGTTCTGTCACTGGGCCAAGGCAAACAAGATCGAACCCCTGGCTTGCTTTCTGGACGAGGTGGTATCCTTCTCAGCGCATCTGGCTAACTCTGTTGTGCAGGTAGAAAGCTGCCGTACTTGTCTAGCGGCCAAAGGGGCCTACAAGAACTCCGGAGATGACATTTACTCCTCCTCCAATCCGGTGGTTAAAAGGCACTTGATGGGCCTGACCAGGTTGTATCTGCCGGACAAGCGCCCACATCCGGTCTGGAGCCTTAACCTTTTGCTGGGGGCTCTGGCGTACAAGCCCTTTGAGCCCATGGCATCATCAGATATCAGGCTGGTTACTATAAAGACTGTGCTACTAGTGGGCCTTACCTCAGCACACAGGATCAGTAAGATTCAGGTGCTGGTGTCTTCAGAGCCCTATACCATATTTCACTGGGACAAGGTGGTGCTTAGGATGCACCCTGCATTTCTCTCTAAGGTCGTGTCAGCTTTTCACCTTAATGAGTAGATGGTACTTACAACATTCTTTGCGATTCCAAACTATGATGCTCAAAGTATTGCACTGTCTGGATGTCAGACGTGCTCTACGATTTTACCTGGAGAGGATGAAAGAGCTCCCATTAATCGGATGCCTTGTTCATCACTTTAGGTGGGTTAAAACCAGGCTGTCAAGCCTCCAAGACTTCAATAGCAAGATGGATGGTTATGGCCATCAAGGAGACGTATGAGAGGCAGCAGAGGTCTTTGCCAGCAAACATGCACGCCATCAGGGCCAAGGCCATGGCTGTGGCTTTCCAAAGACACATTCTGTGGCAGACGATCAGCAAGGCCGCTACTTGGGCTTCCCCATCAGCCTTTTGCAAACACTACCGCTTGGATGCCGGATCAGATGCAGCATTTGGCCAGGTAGTTTTGAAGAACTTGTTTTCTTAGAGGGGCAACTCTCCTCCCCAGGGCTGCATTCAGTTGCATTTGCTCATACAGTATGGAGGAAATGGGACAGGACGTAGGAGTAATTATAATTTATTCACTGTAGTGACTAACGTACTCCTAGTCCATAGTCCCCTTTCCTCCATACGTCCTACCATCCTCCCCCGTAATAAACCAGTGTCATTAGGCAATTGTAATATTTTGACGCGTCAAAGGGGACTGAGGAGTGGCGCCGGTGAGCGGAGTCAGGGGAGCACATGCTCCCAGGGCCTTGCACCTGCATGCATCTAAATTTAAAAGGGACGACATTTCTTTCTGGTGTAAAAGGTTTCGTTTCCCTTCCCTAGCAAGGGACGCCCACACAGTATGGAGGAAAGGGGACTATGAACTAGGAGTTACGTTAGTCACTACAGTGAGTAACTTATAATTTAGCATCAAGTGTTAAATATGATTCAATTGCATCTTCTAATGCTCACTAACATTTGACTACAACATAGTTGAAATGGTGTACTACTCTTAACACGCTCTGCCATACATGCAAACATGCATTGATACTTATTACTGTGCAGAAAGTCTGTAGCTCCCTAGCGCAACATTGGCCCAGTCTGCCGTGTTATAAAGGAGATTACAATTGTCTAAACCCGGAAAGTTATTTCCACCTTCTCCAGCATGGGGTCTTGCATGGATTCACATGCTCATGAATATTCTCCGTCATCGGGCTCGGAATTCTCAGTTAAAAGAAAGCAGTTCATCATGAAACTTTAAACTACTCGTCTCCTGTATAGCCTATCGGTTTCCTTTAGGTCATACTGCTCCGAGCCAATGACACTCATCCTCATAAGCTCCTACCCTGCAGGCCATCTTCAAATTTGAGTGCACGTGTCTACTGTTGGGAGTCCTCGATCTCCGCTCTTTGAAATTAAGTTTTTTTCCCTGTTTTCTTGAAGAAATCTTCCATCTCTTTGTTAACCGACAGGCGGCGACGACCGATAGCAGGGACCCGTTCTCAGTGAAGATCTTGAATCCACCGCCGGATCTTCAACCCAGGGCGCCAACAGGTCCAGCCATGGGTCCTACAACTCGAACATGGCTGATGCCATGAAGAAAAACCTCTTACAGGCTTGTGAAATCGGCTGCCTGACGAACATCTCCGTAGAGGACTGGCACCTAAAGTGCCTTTGTCTTCACCCAGACCATGATGTGAACGGATGCTACATCTGCCAACCCTTTTCGTCGAAGACCAAGACTGATCGCCACCGGAGGTTAGTGGCTTGGATTGAGGAAGGGAAGGCCTCCGACGAGGCCTCTTGGCGCTGTCATGCCACTACCAGGACCGGCAGGTCCCATGAGCGTATTCCCTCTAGCAAGAAGAGGCCTAGGTCCTTTGAGGATTCTTCCTCTGCGAAGATCCAAAAGAAGGTGAAATCCCACACTCCAACGTCCACGCCATGGTCTCCACGGCTGCAGGACCAGGTGCTAGAAAGGGTCGGTCATCGGCTTTGTCGATGGTTAGCCTACCGGCTGATGCGTTACCTCTATCTGCGAGGAAATTGCTGACGCTATCCAATCACAGATCGTCGAAGACTACATCTTCTACATCTGTCACTGACAGGGTGACCCCTCAACGACAACCTCGTCCACCAGGACCATCGCCACGTTGACGAGCACCATGACGACTTAGTAAAAAACAAGCCTTTCTTCAGTGGCAACAAGTTCGTCAACAACTGTCATCTTTACATCGTCAACTTTCACCATGCCAAGGGTTTCTTAGCCCCCCAGACCCCCGGCTCTGACCTGGTGAGAGACATTTCCTGCGGTTCTGAATTTCCCGCTATGGCCCAGAAGGCCCCAAACCATCTACACCAGTTCTGAGGAGGAACAGCCAGAAGATAGTTATTCGGAGGAGGAAGAGGACCTTGAGGAACTTAACCCCATTCTGCCAATGCCTCACTGTGGTTCATCGACCCATAGGCTTTCCTGGCTGTTTAGCCCTCCAAAGGGCTCAAGCCCAGTTCCTACTCCTCCTGTACCGGTTACACCGGCTCCTGCACCAAGGGACATGTCACTGGACATCCTAACTACCCTGCATACATTGGCGGCGGAAATACAGCAGCGGCTCCCCCAATGCCTGGTCCAGCCATGAGTCCTTAAAGGCCTCCTCGGAATCAGCCCACACAGCACATAAGGCATCTGTTACCCCTTGGCCAGTGATGGGGGCACTGCCCCCCTGTGGCAGAAGAGCCAGTTCACACTGGCACAGGCTCTGACACCGCTAACACTCACACGGAGGATTTTGGCTGCGTTCCCACGGATGGGGAACCCCCGGAGGTTGATGGGTCCGCCAGGACCTCTCCCCGGATAAACTTGTCTCCTTTCACTCCATGATATTGAGAGCTGCCAAAATCTTCAACCTGGTGCCAGAAGAGAAGAGAGGGTTTATTTTTCAGCTGCAGGAATCGGCAAAGAAAACCCTTGTAATCGGTCCCTTTGTTGGACGCCATATCGGAGGATGGCTTGGCAGTCATGAAAGCTCTAAATACCACTCCTGTCAAGCGTGACTGGCCGGAGAAGAAAGACTGGGTTCCAGATTTGGTTCCCAGGGGCCTCAGGTCTCAGCCTTTGCTGGACTCTGTGGTATCAGCTGCTGCTAGGAAGGGGTAATCTAACCCTTCTTAATCGTCCATTGTGCATCCAGACCAGGAAGCTAAGAAGCTCGATTCAGCTGGCAAGCGCATCATTACCATATCAAGGAGCCAACACTCTTGCCATCCTGTCAAGGTACAGCAGGAAGCAGTGGTACAGCTGGGGCGATCCTTGACTTCCTCCCTGATGACAAGAAGGCCAAAGCCTTGGCCCCTATTCCAGGAAGAGGTATCTTTGAACCACGCCTTCACTGTCACGCTCAGCATAGCAGACTCAGGCTTTCGCCAAATGGGGAATGGTATGGCTCTCAGATGCAGTGGCTAGCGAAAGGCCACTCATTTCCACCCAGACATGCCGTTGGATGGGGACAACCCGTTTGGGAAGGCAGTAGATGACACCCTCAGCCAACAGACAGCATGCTCTCTGGGGACCCTGCAACAGAGAAAGTGGTATTTTCGTTTCCTAAAGGGGATGGTCTCCAGATTGTCCAAGGGGTTCACAACCCCCTAACAGCCCTTCCACTCCACCACCCAAGAGGCTTACAGGGGTTGCTCCCAGGCCAAAGGCAGTGCCATCCAGTATAGTCATCACCCCCCAACCAGCATGCAGACTCCCAAGCAGGCCCAAACTCACCCAAGACCCGCTCCCCACTTTCGTCGAAAATCAAACCTTGTTGGTCGGTGTTCAAATGGGTGCTGGAAGTTCTTCAGCAGAGGAATACTTTAGAATTTCAAGACAAGTGCCCCCACATTCCTCCTGTCGTGCGACAAGAACTACGCATGGCCCAGCATCTGCCAAGGTGCAGGCCATGCAACACCAAGGGGCAATAGAACCAGTCCCCCAGCATCTCTAGGGCTCTGTAGTATATACTCCAGATACCATCTGGTGAGGAAAAAGTCAGGAGGGTGGCAACCAATCCTAGGCTTGTGATGCCTCAACAAGTATCTAAAATTCCAAAAGTTCAGGATGGTCACATTACAACATATCCTCTGCCAGCTGGAGGAAGGGGATTTTCTGGCAACTCTCGACCTGGAGGATGCATATTTCCACATCCCCATTCATCGCAAACACTGCAGGATCCTGCGTTTTGTCATCCAGGGGTGGCATTACCAATTCAAGGCCCTGCCCTGCCCTTTGGCCTGAAATCGGCTCAGAGGGTTTTCGCCAAATGCTTGGCCCTGGTAGCAGCTCATTTACACGTCAAGGGAATTCACGTCTACCGTTACATCGACGATTGGTTCATCCGGTCCCGCTTCCACGTACTGGCAACAAAGCACACAGCTGAGACCATCCAACTTCTGACTTTGCTAGGATTCTCAATCAACTATCCGGAATCCTGCATAGTGCCATCTCAGAACGCACTGATCCTGGGTGCCCAGCTCAACACAGTATTGTGTCTGGCGACTCCATCGGAAGAGAGGGCGAAGGACATCTATGGAAAGGTCCAACAGCTGTCTACAGCGTCCATTGCAGCAATGCAGCCGATGAAATCCCTGCTTGGGCTGATGTCTTCCTGCATCCATCTGGTTCCCTTTTGCAGGCTCCAAATGTGACCCTCCAAGACTTTCTGGTCACTGGCACATGGACAGACAAGATCGCCCTCAATCAGGCTTTCCGTCAAACTCTCCATTGGTGGTCAATTTGACCATGCCACGCAAAGAGGTCCCTTTCAGATCCCTCTGTACCAGACTTCAGTCATGACCAAGGCCTCTTGGGAGGGTTGGGGAGCCCACACAGGACATTCTTACACCAGAGGAATCTGGCTCCCGAAGAAAAAGGTAAATGGAACTGCGGACAGTCTTCTGGGCTCTCAGATAGTTCCAGCCTCAGCTGCAGGGAAAGGTGGCACAGATCTTCAAGGACAACACCACGTTTTACGTCAGGAAACTGGGTTGGACGCGCTCCCCCCGCTCTCTCAATGGAAGCCCAATCTTAATGGCACTGGGCCATTCTTCAACTAATGTTTCTCGTCCTGTTTGACCTGGCAGGCGTCAAGAACACCATCTCGGACTCTCTCAGCAGGGAATTAAGGTCCTGCCATGAATGAGAGCTTCAGCAAGCGCAAGTGTCGTCCCTCTTCAGTGAGTGGGATCTTCCTTAGATCAACCTCCTTGTGACAGCTGTCAAATCCAAGTGTCAGACGTTTGCCAGCAGATATCCTCATCCGAGGAGTCTGGGGATGCCTTCTCATTCCCCTGGGAGGTTCTTTTCCTGTATGCCTTCCCTCCAATTCCGCTTCTCCTACGTGTGATCAACACCCTCGGACGTTGCCACTGCAGGATGATCCTAATTACGCTAGCGTGGCAGAGACAGATCTGGTACTCTGACTTCATATGTCATGGATTCTGGCCATCCAACTGCCTCCACTTTCCAGCCTCCTCTCCGGAGGAGGAGGATCAATCCTGCAGAGGAGGAGGATCAATCCTACACCACGACCCAGCATCACTGAGCCTCATGGCCTGGCTTCTGCAGCTTTAGAATGTGCACACTATTTGCTGCACTTGAAATGCAACAAGATTCTGGCCAAGGGCAGTGCCCTCTTTACGCTACAGCCACTAATGGAAGCACTTCACTGAGTTGTGTCGGGCACAGAAAATTACGCCACTGTGCTCGACTGCTCCACAGCTACTTCAGTACCTGCTCTCGCTGGCCAAGGTTGGTCTTGCCCATTCATTTATCAAGCTCCACCTGGCTGCCATATCCCGGTACAGACTGGTTCCTGGGCAAACTCTGCCTGTGGTCACACAGACTAGTTAAGGAGTTCCTCAGGGGTCTCTTGAGGACGTTCCCACTGCTTAGGGCTCCTGCACCGGCTTGGGAACTGAATGTGGTCCTGTCTAAGCTCATGGGGCCCTCTGTTTTGAACCAATGCATCATACCCCTTCAAAGTTTCTGTTGTGGAAGACTGCCTTCCTGGTGGCTATCAGATCGGGCTGGCAGGTCGGAGCAATACAAGCCCACTCCTGTAAGCAGCTGTATTTGTCCTTCCACTGCACTAAGGTGGTTCTGTGAATTTAGCATACCTTCATGCCGGATGTTCCGTCAGACTTTCATCTCATTGAGCCTTTGGTTCTACCAGTTTTCTTCATAAACCCGTCTTCACCTGCTGAAAGGGGGTTGCATTAGATGGATGTAGCTCGTGCCCTAAAGTTCTATGTGGCACGCTCAAAAGAAGTTTAGAAGACATCACAGCTTTTCGTCAATTGTGAACCTGTGGGACACCAGAAAACACCCCGTCTAAGACTGCTGTCTCCAGGTAGCTCTCGGGCTTTATGGTTCATTGCCATCGTCAGGCCAACAGACTGCTTGCAGGCCGGTCGAGGACCCTTTTCCACCAGACCCATCGCAGCGAGACAGCGTTTCTCTCTGGTGTTCCCCTGCCCGACATCTGCAGGGCTGCTACATGGATTTCGGCCCACACCTTCACGAAATTCTACTCTGTCACCAGGGATTCCCGGGAGGAGCCTCGAGTCGGGCAAGCTGTACTTAGCAACCTGTTTGTTTTTGTTTTGGGTGAGTCTGTTGCAGGGTAAGTGTATTGCTTCCTGGGGTTGTGTGTATATATACTGCTGTGTAATCTTATTTATGAGTATGTGATTCCATGCAAGACCCCATGCTGGAGAAGGTACAAGTTACTTGCCTGTAACTCTTGTTCTTGAGCATGGGTCTTGCATGGATTCACATGCAAACAATCCCTCCTCTGGCTCTTCTTGGTTCATGCTGCCACATTACGTGCGCTACCAAATCTGAAGATGGCCACTAGGGGTGGAGCTTAATGACGAATGTCATTCGGTGGCGGCTGTATGACCCAAAGGACACTGATAGGCTATAGAGGAGACAAGCAGTTTAAAGTTTAAAGCTAAACTGATTTCTTTTTACTGAGGATTCCCAGCCTAACAGGGAATATTCATGACCATGTCAATCCATGAAAGACACATGCTGGTGAACAAAAGTTAAAGGTAAGTAACTTGTACTATTTCTTCAGTGCCGCTGTGAGTCGTGAAAAGTACCTCATGCGCACAATGTGTGCTGAAGCAGCAATGTATATGAGAAAAATGGTTCCCCTTGAATTCGAGGCTTCAGCATTACTCAGCCATACCTTTAAATCCATAAATGCCTTCACAATGTTGCTGCAGCAAACAAACCTACTGCAAAATATCATCAAACACCGGTTAATAACGGCACTTGTTAGCTTCTCTGTACCACTCTAGTCCTTTATCAGACAGTCAAAAGTATGTGTCGTAGTGGGGCCAACTCTTCCCCGTTCCACTTCACCATCACAAAGGCACATGTCATCATGCTCTCCTCGCGTGTATGGGTACTCTTTGCTAAACCTGCTTAGCAGGACCACGTCATCGATACGCAGCGCAAACCTCCAGAACACAGTCTCGGGAGGCATTCTGACAATCGTCATACCCTTCTGTCACCAGGATGATGTCATTAGTGGCTGCTGTGCCTCAGAGCCCGACTGAGCTCCGCCTTTACAACCACTCCAACTGACTTAATTCAAATGACTGCCGGTGCCCATCCATCACTTGGTACTCGAGCACTGCATGCTCATCACGGAGACACTTGCGGCAGCGTTACACACCCACCGGATGCGCTATCTTTCCAGTGTACCATAGACCTACCCCAGGTGCTGACCTTGTATCGACGAACCTCACCCTGTAGCAGGATAGCAGGGCATCTTTTCCACTCCCTCTATACTGGGTGCACCTGTACTCAGCAGTTTTCAGCCGCCTCATGAGCTCTTTTTTACTGGTTCTTCAAAAGGGGCATTCAACATTCCCTTACTCCCTGGCGGATTTTTTTATTTGAAAGACTGTATATCTGCTGCAGTTCCTCAATTTTGGGATCGTGCTGCTGTTATCCTGTCCTCTTGCTCAGAACTTCTGGATCAGTTAGTTCATGGTCTTCGCTCTGGTGCCCTTTTAGTCTTCCAACACTGACTCAGCCTGTTATCTTCTCATGGATTCTTGGTCCTGTCGCCAAAATGATGCATATGTAGCCCAGGAATGGCAGTAATCGCTCAGGTAAGAGTCTGAACCCAGGTAAGTAGAAATAGCAGGCTTCTTCATTGTTGCAGATAAGACAGAGTAAGAGCAGGAGCAACAGGGAAGTACATTGCTTTGGTCAGGGCTCCCATTCTGCAGTCCCCAGTGGACATCTCTGGAACCCCCGGGTCCCTTCGGGTTCCACATTACAAACACTCCATCTCAGCTCATTGTTATGAATCCGATGGAGTCATCACTGATTTTCCGGCGGCGACCTCTCCTGTGGCCAGTGGACGGCAGCCACTATCTGATCCTGACCCTAAGAATGGCTATATGATGGAGGAGCACATGGGGGGAGGCCACCTACGGGGAGATGTCATGGCCTCATCAGGTGAGACATGGCATTCACCAGTTTCTCTTGAGGCAATACTTCCACAATTACAGAAACAATTCTTGTAATGTTAAATGTTAAAGGTATTTGTGCCGCGCACTGTCCAACGGAATTGGTCCCCAAGCGCTCAGGCGGATCTGTAAACGATAAAGGTGGGATGGGTTAGTAAGGTGAAGAAGGGAGTAGGATAGTGAGAGGAGTGGTGTTCTGTTGGCAGCTTCAACTCAGTATACACCGGGTGCTGAGCTTTGGTGGGGGTATCGGATCGGAGTCAGTCCGCGTGTGCTGTTGTTCCGGCTTATGTGTTGTTGCAGTGTTGTGAAGTGCGTGTGGCATGCTGTGCGAGAGATGGTTGTGTGAGATTTTTGAGTGAGATAAGTATGCAGAGTTTGAGCTTATATTGGTTAGTGGGTTACCTGACCTTTACTATGCTAACATTTATAGTTCTGTCATAGTGTGGCACCTGTCGGCCCTCACATTCCCATCTAGACGCGGCGCAGGCCAATGTTTAGGACTCCATCCAGGTGTGGTCATGCCAACCCTCACACACCCATCCAGATGCGGCGCAGGCTAGTGTCTAGAGACCCATCCAGGTGTGGGCATGCTAACATTCACAACTCCATCTGAGCGCCACGCAGGCTGGTGTTCACAACTCTAGGTATGGCACATGTTAGCATTCTCGTTTTTCCTAGGCGTGGGCATGTTATCCTTCAATCGATCCTATCCAGGTGCGACGCAGGCCAACGTCTATCTAGATGCATCTGCCGGTCTGGATATGTTCATCCGGTACGTACGAGTGGGAGTGTCACTTGGGGCTTTCGTCTGGGTCTAGGTATGTGATCAGTCTCTGCAGCCTTCCTTTGTGGCTATTTTCCATGATGTCTTATGCTCTGTCGAATGGTTGGTTCTTTGGTTTGAGTGTTTGTCCAATTTGAGAGCGGTCGAGGTTGGGGTTATTTTCGTCATTGTTTTAATGTCTGGGCATTCTAGTGCGTCTCCGTTCTGGTTACGTTTTGAAGAGCCATGATTTAAGGAGTTTCCTGAATGCTAGGTGGTTTGTTGTATTCCGTATATTCTTGGGTAGGTAATTCCGGATTTTGGGTGCCTGGGGAGAGAAAGATGATCCTCCAAGTTTTTTTCTGTTGTATGGTTTTGGTTCCAGGCGTATGTCGGTGCTTGATCTTAGTGTTCTTGTCGGTTGGTGTAGGCGTAGTTTGTCGCTTAGGAATTCTGCGTCTGTGATACCCATGGCCTTGAACTTTATTTGTTGTTTCAGTGGTAGTCGGTGTAGTATTTTTAGCACGGGTGTGATGTGTTCTCTTCTGGGTAGCTTGAGGAGGAGTCTGGCTGCTGCATTTTGTATGCGTTGCAGTTTTTTTAGAAGTCGTTCGGGTATGCCCAGGTATAGGCTATTGGCATAGTCTACTCTGGACATGATCAGAGCGATGATGGTAAGTGTTTTGTTGGCGAATGACAGGAAAGGTAGGATCCTTTTTGCTGCTCACAGGAGGAAGAAACATTTCTTGATTACCGAGTTTACTTGTGGCTCCAGAGTGAGGTTGTTATCCATCAGGACCCCTAGGCTTTTTACAGTTGATGATGGTTCTGGTGTGGTGCCGAGCTCTCTTGGCCAGGGGATGTAGTTGATGTCTCCTCCCTTTTTTGAAACAATCATTATCTCTGTTTTGCCTGGGTTGATTTTGAGATGGTTGAGGTTCATCCAGTTGAATATGTCACAAAGGCAATTCTCTAGTGTGGCGTTTTCTTCTCGGGTGTCTTGTATGTTGAAGATTATTTGAGTATCGTCAGCGTAGTTGTAGCATGTGAGGCCGTCTTTTTTGATGAGTTTGATTAGTAGGTACATGTAGATGTTGAATAGAAGCGCGGAGAAGGATGATCTTTGTGGTACTCCACACGTGGAGACTCTGGGTTTGGATTTACAAGGTTTCATCCATATTGTTTCTGTTCTGTTTGTTAGGAAGGATTTGATCCATAGTAGGGCAGTGTCTGTTATCCCTAGTCCTTCTAATCTCTTTATGAGGATGGCGTGGTTGACAGTGTCGAAGGCTGCAGACAGATCAAGGAGAATCAGGGCGGTGCTGTTGTCTGAGTCTGCGTTCGTTTTTAGGTCGTCCCATATTGAGAGGAGAGCCGATTCTGTTCCTCTCATAGGTCTGAAGCCAACTTGTGCCTGGTCTAGTAGGCAGTGCTTTTCTATGAATTCTTGGGTTATTTGGTAGACGTACGTTCTTGCAGTTTGGCTATGTAGTGTATGTTGGACATGGGTCTGTAGTTAGATAAGTCCTCTACGTTTCTTGTTGTGTCTTTGAGTTGCGGCTTGATGTATGCCGATTTGAAGGCCTGCGGTACTTTACCTGTTGAGATTGAGAGGTTGAGGAGGTTCCTGTGGTATTCCATGGGGGTTCCTTGTTTGAGAATTGTTTTGTATATGTCCGGGGGGCAAGGGTCTTCAGGAGAGCCCGATTTGTTGCTTTGGTTTACCAGTTTGACGAAAGCCTCAACTGATATTTCTGGGAAGTTTCATAGCTTGTATGCGTGTTCCTCGTCTGTGTCGGTGGAGTTTGAGCTGTGAACGCTTAGTCTGTTTTGTATGGTGTGTTGGATGGAGGTTATTTTGTTTTTGAAGTGGTCTCCGAGGTCCTCGCAAAGTTTCGTCGATGGGATTGGCGTGTTGTTGCAGGTCGGTGGGTTTTTTATTTCGTTTATGATTTTGAATAGTTCTTTTTGAGCGTTTGGTGCTATGAAGATTCGGTTGTCGTAATGTTTCCTCTTCGCTTTTTGCATTTCCTTTTTATATGCGCGGATCTGTTGTAGGAATTTAAATTTGTTTGCGGTGTTGTTGTTGTTCCTCCATTCAGATTCTAGTTTTCGTTTTTTTCTTTTCATGGCTTTGAGTAGTGGGGTGAACCATTTTGCTGTAGTTTTCTTGCGTGATGGGGTGAAGGGCTTTTCTTTGGCGATGTCGTCAAGGGTTGTTGCGATCCAGGTATGCAGTAGGGCAACTTTTTTGTCTAGGTCTGCTTCTTCCATGGTTGATGCTTGTGGTTTGCTGAGTTCTAGGAGGTCGGTTAGGTTGGAGTTTTTTATGGTTCTCCAATTTCTTTTCATCATGATGGGTTGCTTTTCTTGTTGCTTTTTTGTCGGAGCGGCCGTTGTGATTACGAACGGAATAATGAGGTGGACGCTCCAATGTATTTGAATTGGGGGTGCCGTGGTGATGAGATCCTTGTTGGCGAAGATTGCGTCAAGTGTGTGCCCTGCTGAGTGGGTTGCTCCTTTGACTAGTTGTTGTAGGTTCATGGCTGCTAGTTGGGTGGTTAAGGATTTTTGTGTGGTTGTGGTTTCTTCGTCGAACCAGATGTTGAAATCTCTTTGGATGATCAGATGATTGTACTTGATGGCTAGGGTAGTGATTGCTCCCATGAAGGCATCTACGAAAGTCGCATCGTAGGTTGGTGGTCTGTATATCAGTACGAATTTCAGGTTGGTTTTGGGGTTTACTGAAAGTCGTAGTATTAAGGACTCGCATTTATCGATGTTTAATGGTTCTTCCATTTTGATGGCCAGTTGTTCCTTGTGGATGATCGCTAGTCCCCCCCCTCTTTTGGATTTTCTGTTTGTTTGGATGCATTGGAAGACTTTAGGCAGGCAGTTGTTGAGGGTGATCTTGTAGTTGTCGTCTAGCCATGTTTCGGTTACAAATAGGATGTCTATGCCTCCTTCTGACAGGAGGTCGTATATTTCCGTTGAGAAATATATATTTTTATTTATGTTTACCTCATATTGAAGTTCTTAAATCAGAACATATTTCCACAACTTAAAATCTTAGACATCAACATCTATTCTTTCATACAACCATTCATACACTAAAACAACTATGTTCTTTCAATAGAAACAAAGACAAAAAAATAGTGACATTTGTTCTCACAAAAGAACATAATCCTATTAATATAACTGTTGTTTCTTGTATCTAAATACACTTTTCAATGTTCATAGAGTAGGTTCTGCTCCCTCTCACTGGGATCTAAATATGTTTTGGTCGATCTTGGACAACCCTGGGTCCTCTAATTAATCCGACCTTCTTCAGGATTTAGGAACCTCTCTTTGGGGTTCCTCATACAACGGGAAAAATGATGTCTTCTGCGGAATAGTTCTCTTACCAAAGAATCGTGTCAGTGGTAGTGCTGATACTGGAAATCAATCCTGACGGGATGTCAGATAGTGTGACTCTGTCCACTCTGCTGATGGCCCCTGCTTTGACATCCAGCGCACCTGTGCCACAAGACTTGCCCGCGACAGAAGAGATGGAGGGCAGCTGCGGGGGTGTGATTGAATCCGATGGGGGCGCTGAGTGTGGAGGAGGCCTGCAATCAAGTTTACAGCTGTTGTGGGTGAAAAACAAGGCCCCTCTGATGCCAGACTGGGCCCCTGATCCAGTGGGGGAACGCAAGGAAATCCGGTGAAAGGAAATCAATGAATCAGGAAGGGGAGGAGCTGGTGGGAACCACGATGTCCCTCTTGTTATGACTCCAACAGAGTCCCTAAAAATGCTGACCAATGCGACAACCGGCTCGATATCAATAAATGCGGGAAGGCTCGGCATGACTGTACAACCAAGTGTACAAGCCCCTCTGCTCATAGCCACTCGGACCCCAGAATGGCTCGGCCACATGTCGATATCCTTCCCTTAGGAGGGGGAACTTGTGCAGAGAGAAGAAACAGAGGAACTAAATAACGAAAGAGAACCGAATCATTGTCGTCCAATGGAAATGGCTACATTCAATATGCACCAGACTACAAAACAGCAAGGACTAAAGGGCCACAAGGCAGATGAGAGCCCTGGGGGGAGGCATTCACCTCACAGACACACTAAGCATGACAAAAATAAGGCCAAGCAGAGAAGAAACGGTAACTCCTTCAGCCGAAAGGAAACAAAGTACCAGCTAGGTCGATCTGGCACAGGATTCCTGGCAGGGGAAATGAAAGGGAACCAACAGACAGAGACATTCTGGAGGGACTAACAGAATATGAAAATGGAGATGGCCAAGTGGCAGGGACCCATTGATACTTGGGAAATCCATATGACTGCCTGCTGGAAAAAGACAGTGTCTCCTCTGTGCATTCCACCTCTGTCCAGATAGATTAATCGACATCTGAGTCGGAGACTGATCACCCCCTAACACTACTCAGTCCTGGGAAGCAGAAGAGTAAGCCCCGGATTCTAGAACTACAAGGGGAGCAAAAGAGCTATCTGACCTGAAGTCCTTTGATCAAATTAAAATAGCGGGAGAAAACACTGTCATGACAGTTGCAGACAAACTGATTTACAACCCAAGAAAAGACATGATCTTCGGACGGAGAAAAAGCATACTCACGAATTAAGTGGGCCTGAAGAAAGAGACCCCCAGGTAGATGGGTGGGAAACCAGAGAGAGACAGACTTGCGAAGACGCAGCCCCCAGGCAGCTAAGTAACTTCAGTAAAGCTAAGAGACGTTCTGAGAAAGGGAACAACAACCTTCTATCGCAAATGTCAGTAGTGACTATAGCTATGGCTCCCTTTACTAAGCTTTACGAAGCTGTTAACTAAACCCTGAAGGATCACACAACATTATTAGCAATGATTGATTCAAAACAAATTTTCCTGGAGGGCTGTTAGGGAGAATTCTCTGTAAAGGCTAATTTCCCAAACCTAGTGAGTCCCCCAGCAGCTTTGCTGGATTTTTGGGGTTTATTTTTTCTCCTGCTAAGAGTGAGACTCTTTTTCTCCCACTCTTAGACATGATTTGAGGTGTTCCTTTGACTTTGTATGTGTTCTATGGGCTATGGGGTCCTTTACCCCATAGGGCTTCATGTGTTTTTGATATGTGGGTTACACATCACCCTCCGTGCAATAACCCAGGGGTGTCGTTGCGACCCCCAAACATAGACTCCATACCCTGGGACTGACTACTGTCTCCCAGGGCATATAAAGTCACCATTGGCTTTACTAGTCTCAAATTGTGAACAGAACCAGTACAAACCATCATATTGTGGACGTACCGGTCGGGGCAATTCGATTGCCCCGGGGTCTGTTGTTCGAAGGGGCACTATCCAGTCCCCCCGGCCGAGTTTTGCCTGGTGGCAGTGGATACTACTTTTTATATTCGACGGCGAATATATTCCTATGGGATTTTCCCATTGTTCGAGGCTACCACTTTTTAAAATAGCTTCGAACATACCGCCGGTTTATTAAATTAATATAAATTCACCGGTTGGTATTTTTTGCCGAAACTTGGTTCCAAAATGGCATTTGTGTTTGCTTCTGTGACTCCAACCCAAGTCGAGCCCTTTGTTCCACTTTTTGGCGGGCTTCTCCACAGAAGCCTCCAAGAAGTGGTGCCACTCTGTCTGGGTACCACAGGGGGTGTGTGAGGGGTTTTAGGCACCCTGGACTGAGTTGCCTCGGCAACTCAAGTCTCACTCTTCTGTGATTGGCCCAAGTGGTGAGCCGCCCGGCTCACCACTTAGCATGTTTGAGGAACAGCTAGGCTGAATGAATGGGGGTTTCTGCATAAAAGCAGGGCTTTGGGGACTGGAACTTCAGATGTCACCACAGGACCTAAAGAATCCGAGGAGGGAGAAGCCAAGCCGACCTGCAACGACGACGCCACCGGTGGAGCCCTGCTGAACCGTCTCACCACTTTTCCCGACGACAGAGGAGATCTCCAGTCCAGAGAGACTTCTTCCTTTGACTGGTGGGGATAACCAGTTTGCCCGTCTTTTCATCTTCCTGGACCATCTCGTGGCCGCCTTGCCCGTGCCAAGCACCTCGGCATCCGGAATACCACGGTTTACCACCACCGCGAAGAAGAGGGTAGTGTCTTGTAACCAGGAAACCTCGCGGCTGGTTTCTTCCCTGGCAGTGCAACTACCTTCATCTTTCCTCCACGTCGAGACCTCCTCTTCCTCTGGACGAAACACCGACTTGCACCCGCTGCCAGGAACAACTGCCCCCGTTGGAGCGTTCTTCCCATTTTCAGGTACTGGGTCCCGCCTGGCTTCCCTTGCGACAGATCGTTCGGGGTGACAGTAAATCCTCGACTTTCTAACCTGGGTTAGCCTGGGGCCTGTTAACTAACTTTTCCTGACTTGATCTCAATCTTTTGTGAACTATCTACAAAGACTCTTTGGGCATAACCCCACTGTGTGATCCTGGACGCATTTTGCTTGCTCTCTCTAAGAGTGGGCCTGGCATTTGAACTTCCTTGCTCTCCAGTAGACTTTGCCTAACCTGGCTCACTGTGGTTCTTTGAAAGGTATTGAAATTGTGTGCTTCCAAAACTTTGCCTTTTCCCTCCCTTTTTCTATAACTTATTAGAGTGCCACCTTATGTTAAGCGATCACCTCTGTCTGAAAAGAAGTGGTGTTTCTCACTAAGACTTGTCTAATAAGTAATTAGGGTTGTATATCTATAATAGTGACTGTGTATTTAATTTACTTACCTCTTTTTGTGCTAGTGTAATTTACAAGTGTGTCTTTAAATAAATAATTATATACTTTTACACCAAAGCTCTGGTCAGTGTTTGCTTGTGCTACTGTATCCCTGTACCTATTGTGTATACTCTATATACTGCCTAACTCATCTTGAGAGAAGTCTGACTGCTCAGCCACAGCTACCAGGTAAATCTGGGTGGTACAGACTGGTACCAATTGGGTTTACTGCCAACCACCTGTAGTCCTAAATCTTTTGCAGTGGCCCTAAGGGAACTCCACAGGTATCTGCCTAACAAGGGCTATGTGACAGCAGGGGTCAAATTTCACCATCCAATGGGTTGGCCTCATAACCAAGAGGGTTTCGTAACAGCAAGGGACAATGCAGGCTCCTGTCGGCCCGGCCCCATAACCAGGGCCGTAACGATTCCCCTCCCCGAGATGCTCAATTGTGTAATGATCCCTCTGTGGTCAACACGACCATGGCAACAATGGAAAGCAGTAAAGCAGAAGACCCCAGCGGCTCGGCTACTTGGATGAAACAGCTGCTTAGCAACAAGAGCCTTGAGCAAAGGGTGGAGAACAACCAGGTGGAGGGACGCCAAGATGTCGGCCAGGAAAGCCTTGCACAAAATACATCTTCTGTGGGTGAAATTAAAACTGAAGCATGTAAAAAACGAGACTCCTGAAAACACAAAGCTATCCGACTTCCCGATGTTTACAAATTCAAGAATGGGAAGAGTGGAGACAACCATTCTAAAATCTCCAAGTCTAATATTCTGTGGGGAAACGACACCAAGCATAAATCAAAAACTCAAGCCGAACTTCAAAGTAAAAGGAGTGAGATGCCACTACATAGACAGCAAGACACAAGAGTGAAGAGGTCAAAGACTAGCCAACTCAAGACTTCAAAGGTAGAGGACGCATGCCCTAGGCAGACTCCAGAGCCAAGCTTCAGGGAGATCAGTCAGCAACTCGACGACAAAGAGGAAACATCATCAATCGAAAACACCTCCATCTACTCTTCTGATGAAGAGTTGGAAGAAATGATGAAACCCAAATGGTTGTCAACAATTCCATATTAAGAACAGGAAACCTGAGGCAAGCCGTCCAACCAACTACAAGAGAAAATAGTCCTTTCAGGACCCTGACTGACAGAATAGAGAGAGCATTACATTTCCGGGAACAAGACAAGCCAAACTTCAACAATAATAGAGGCACGGTAAGGCTGACCAGAGGTGCACCGAAAGACTCTGGAAGTGTGGAATGTGCAGTTTGATACCGATATAGGGCACGGTTCCAGGGATGCCCTGGCAAGAAAAGATCGTAGTAGGGATTGTGACCCTAAAAGAAGCAGTGGAAAGTTTGTTCAGCGGAAGGTAGTAGTAAGGCTGGGGGACGGCTGCTTAAGATTGGAAAGAATCATGAATAAGGGCAAGAGTGTATCGCACAATGCCATGAAGCCAATGCATCTCCGACTTACGACAAATACTCCCTGATGATGTCTGCATAGTTGAATTCCCAAATGAGAAATGGATGGATGGATGGTTATAATATATCTGAGAACCTCACTCATTAAAGACCTGCCTCAGCCTTCTTTCTTTGGGCTTCGATGTAACCTCTCAGACGGGCCGAGGATCTTCCTCAAGCAATACTCAAACTAACACTTGGAACCAGGACCGCAAAACTGACAAAGCACGGCCAAAAAATAGTCCAACACCCCCACCAAAGAAGGAGAGGTCGTAAAAAGGGACAGGGCTGGAAACCAGGCAGGATGAAAAACAGGAAGGAAGGCTAGCCTTAAGAATTAAGGCACCAGAAGACAATGGGACAAAAAGGCTAGTGATAATCGATCCACTGATGAGGAGCGACCAGCCAGCATCTCCATTAGGCAGTGACTATTAGCAGTGAAATTTGGGACCAGCAGAACCTCATGAAGTGACCTTGGTCTCTTGGAACACGAGGGGATTTTCCCATTTAATGAACCCAGTGATCCAAGGATGGAACAAGGCAGATTATATCTGCCTGCAGAAAATGTGTCTCTCTCTGAACCCTGTCCTGGATGGCTATGTTTCCTTCATTAACCCCGCAATAACATCATTGAGGAGAAGACCAGCAGCAGGACTACTGACACTGGTGAAATCAAGGACATCGTACGAGCCTGTCATGTCAACTAATTGTGGGCCATACCTACAGTCTACATTACTAAAATTAAGACCCTCCAAGGGAAGATCCCAATTGAAGAAAAAAAATAAAATGCTAACACTGATCAACATCTACCGGAACCTGAAAAAAAGGACCGAAGATCAGATGTTGGTGGACGTAGCTAAACTCAGAGATGAAGCACATAGTTGGCCAAATGCTGCTACTATCCTCTGAGGTGACCTAAATCTGGTCTGTGGGACTAGACAAATGGGAGGCCAAAGGAGGGCAAATATGGGGTTAAAAAAAAACAGAGGAGCTGCATGGGTGGAACTGATGAAATCGCGTGATATGCACTTGTTGAATGGAGCTCTTGAAAAGAACAGGCTATGTAAACCCACCTGGCATTCTGGAAAGTGGTTGACCGTAATTGACTACATATTGGGTCTAGAAGCATGATGGAAGTCCTAGATCTAATGGAAGTAAATTCTACAGAGCAGAGCGACCATAAAAAGCAAAGTATTAAATGGCTTGAATCCAAAATAAGACCACCCCAGGTATATAAATCCACATTTCAGGTGGATAATGGAGGGATTATGCTAAGGCTTGTAAAGCAAGATATCATTGCATTAATTCAAAATCTACAGAGCCAAGCGTCATAAGGAGGACAAGGAAATACTGACTATAGAGCACTGCTGCTGACGCACCACAAACCAAAACGCAGTATGCAGAGCTTGCAAACGGATCATAATCATGCCTTTAACATTGAAATTGCTAAGAAAAAACCGAAAACTGATAAATAACATCAAACAATTACTAAAGGGGGAGGAAGCCGACAAAGCCAACAAAATGAAATCATTGAAAAACAATTACAGGAACTGGGCTAAATCCAAGAAAGGGGAAATGCTGAAAAAAGATGCACAGACAATGCTTGAAACCTTGTTGAAGAACAACTCAAGAGACGTGTGGGCAATAATAAATTTGGCTACTGGAAAACCCCAGAATTTGATCAATGGAGTATCCGAGGAAAACTGGATAGTTTTCTGTGAGAATCTATACATGGCCCCAAAGGATGAGCCAAAACGTCGAACTACAGCTACATCTTGGAGACTAACATACAGTCTAAAAGACCTAATTTCTCTGATAAGACTGTAAAGCACCGGAGCAGGGTGTCTGTTCCCCTGCTCTCTATATGGCAGAGGAGAGGCACAGAAAACCCCAGCCAAGATTCTCTTTTGTTGATGGCAATGGACAAGCAATGAAGGCCTAGCTTCTCAGGGGGTGATGCAGGCTAGTTTGTAAGTGCAGTGTAGTCCCCAAGCACCCACAAAGTTATGTCCACACACTGTTAGTTAAAACACAGCTCTTTATATAGATAAGGTTCACGTTATATACACAATTACAATAACACACTTTGTGCTCCGATAATTTGTCATGAATCGTCCTCTCTGGAAGTTATGTGAACAATGGAGGAAGGGTTAAGCCATCTGCGCTTCCGGTGAAGCTAATGCAGCATTCTAGTGTTTTTTTGTTACATTGAAGATGACGTGTTTAAATACGCGTCAGAAGTATCACTCGGTGCGTTGCAACACTCTGCTTTCCTTTGGGTTCAGACACTGGTCGAGTGTTCCGTGCCTGCACGCTTCCACTCACTCCTTCGCTCTCCTCCTGTTCCTTCCTCCTTTTGCCCTTTCCCGCTGCCTCCCTTCTGTTACTCCTGAGCTGCTCCTTCCGCGTTGTCTTTGAACACTTTCACAGAGCTTAGCAGCGATTGCGGTTACTGTAGTTCGGTACCGCCCACTTTGCTCTGTGTTTTTCTTACTTATCAGAGTATTTCTATCCCGATCCTTTACTTAACTTCCAGATCCATTGTTGGTTACGGCTGGCTCTTGTACAACCTTTTGACCAGCGTATCCATTACCAACGACTCCACCTCCTTCCAGTGCATCCTGGGAGCAGTAGTTTCTGCAATAAAAAGAAAAAGGACTTCAGAAAAAGAAAGAAGACCGTTCCTACCCAGAATTCAAGCTACCATCGTCAGCAGGTCTACTTTAGGGTTTTTCAGCAAAGCTTTTCCCTGAAAGTGGAGTGGACTCACTGGAGGCCCCTACTGCCGGGCTTATTGCTGTAAGACAGTGTGGCTTCCAGAAGAGCTTATCCTAAAAACGACAAAAAAAAGCCTAACAACACCTGGCGAGAAAGAAGGGAAATACCATCCGAAGGTACATCTGACGAGGTGTCCACAGGTGAGGAGGAGGAGGTGGGAGAAACTATTTGTGAATCACCTGGTTTATCTGCAAAGTCTGAGATAATTCTAAAATGGTAAATATATACAGTTCTAGGTGGTACCACGATTACTCTGATTCCATTAAAAAGCATCAACTGTACTCAGTTCAAATATCATACGAATCAACACAGCAAAACAATATCAGCCATAGACTTAGGAGGAAAACAAGTTGGTTAGACAATTGGCAGAATGCTGGGCCCCTATCCCTAGGCACCGTTGTGTATGAGGATCCCCCCACCTGGGCAATCTGTAAATTAAGATGCACTACAAACCCAGTCCATATATTGTCTATTAGAGTCTTAACTCCTTCTATAAATGTTCTGCTGCTCCAAAGTACCTGGTTTCATAGAGTTCTTTGCTGAGTCGTCGACAGGCCCTTCTTGAACGCACTCCCTTTCAGGCATGAGCCGCGGGTCGTCGAGATTCGGTGAAAAGAGGTGAACGTTGTCGTAGAGGGAGCATCTTCGATCTTCGCGGTGCTCATTGACAAAAGCTTGTGAACGTCCTGTGAAGAAGCGGTGTGCGGTGCACCTAGACGACGAGTGTTCGTTGTCGCAAAGAGTCAGTGAAGAACTTTGGCCCAGCAAGGGCGTCGAGTCGTCGGCGTCTTGCGTCGGCGAACGGGATGTGACCAAGGCTGGTTTCAGTAGCTTTGTCGGCATCTCGGCAGTCCTTGGGTGGCTGGAAACCCACCGGCGGATTCTCCTCGGTCGTCGACGGCCTTCACTTTCTCCGGCACGATGAAAGCGGTCGACAAGGGAGAACAAGGGAGTCCTTGGATCAAATGTTCTTAGGCAAAGGGAGCACTGTGGCTCCGGTCGGCGACGGCAGTCATCGACGGTGGACGGCTGTCCAGGGCTTCTCTTCGTTCTTGTCATGGGTATCAGGCAGGTAGTTGGGGCAAGCTGGGTGGAGGCTTGGCAGGCCTGGCATAGGCACACAAAGAACCCATAACAAATCCCTCCCTTCATTCCTTCCTAGTGTTTGTAGTAACTTCCTGGTTACCACTTCCTGTTGCCAAACAGGAAGTGCATGATAACTCATAAGCTTTCTAGTGTTTGGGTGTGGCTTGCTATATAAGCCACACGCAAGATTCTTCCAGTGCTTCATGTTGCTTACTGTGAGCTGTATCAGCAACACACTTGCCGTGCTCTGGATCAGCTAGCATCTGCTTACCTGCTCTGGATCAGCCAGCATCTGCTTGCCTGCTCCGGATCATCCTGTTTCTGCTTACCTGCTCCGGATCATCCTGCTTCTGCTTACCCACTCTGGATCATTCAGCTTTAGCTTCCCTGGTTCTTACTCCACGCCACAGCTATCGCCAGTCAAGAGGGGACTTCTACACCGGCACCTGTAAGAACAAAGAAGAACAGCGTCAACACGCGCACCTGAGTAACGCTGTGCACACTCCCCGAATCTTCCTGCGACCCTGGAATCCAGGTTAGTTGCACGAGCGCACAAACCCGTCAGAAAGAAGAGACATTATTCATGGCGCTCGCGCCAATAACGCAAACACTTATTTATTTCACTGCGCTCTCTCTCTCTATGCGGTGCATACCTACCAAAATCCTCTGTGCAAATTTACCTTACCACCAAATCTCCAGTAGCGCTGAACCCGGACTTGAGGCGCTAATACCACATAATTTCTCCTACAAGGGAAAGGGAGAGACATTACCAGGCGTGCTCGAATTGAAGGCGCTGCGCAAACCTATCAGCAGCTAGCTTCTACACGCAGCACTACTCACCCACAAAAATACCGGCACACAAAGACAATACGGACAATTTTGGACACTCAACATTCTCTGTGCAACGTTCACTTGTGGGAAGGACTTTCTAGCAAGTGAAGAAACTGGCGCCTTGAACTCGCGGCCTCGCTGTGAAGGCCTAAAACAGTGTTTGGCATCTGAACTCAGCCTACAGACATTGGCACCAATCACATGAGTGAATCGCGCCCCTGCAAATGCAGGATGGAGTGCACACCCTACTGAAGATCAAGGTATTCCTCTGAGTGAAACAGGGGAAGTGAACACTCGGGGACAAGGGAGGCTAGTCCATCGCTCCTGCAGAGACACAGGTGAGTGTGACAGTTCTCCTCGGCTGTCCCCTTTCGTAGGTCTGTCTACCAGGGAGCTTTGGCAAAGATCAGCTGGTGCACGATGGTCCCTCGTAGCTTGGGAAAAGGTCTCCTAGCCAGGTCCCCTCTTGGATCAGTTCCTTGAAGGCACAGCAACTTTCAGATTAGCGACAGACAGCAGCAGCAGTTCTTCTTCTTCCAGCAGGCTTCAAAGTTAAGCATCAGTTTCAACTTCAGCTTCTTAACGATTTGTAGCAGTGAGAGGTCCCCAGATATACTGCTGATCTCCCATTCACTCTGCTGAGTCACACTCAAGCCACCCATCACTCAGAAGGGCATTCAGGCAGTCAGGCAGCCAATCAGGCGCACAGTGCATTCAGGCCATTCTTCTCCATCCAGACACTCACAACACAGAATGTGGATTCGGACAAGCACTCTGCCATTCTGCACTGCACACTGCATTCATACCAGTTTGGGGCAGGGCTGTCTCAGTCTTTGTGTCAAACACCAGATACTATACACCCATAACATAGAATGTGTATTCGTCACACACTCCATTCACCCAGATCCCACCCCATGGGCGTACCCACAACATAGTCATTGGGAAGGCTCCAGGCAGTCTGGCCTGGACTTCTGCACAACACCATGTATGGAATTTCCACCCAGCAGCCAGTCAGGGGGAAGGGACAGAGTCAGGGCGTAACAGGCGATGGAAAGCAAGAGGCCACAGGGGCCACCTTGTTTGCTATCTGGAATATACTGATTCCAATGACAGGGCCTGGGCATCCCAAAATGGAGGACGCTCGGGTCACCTGCCAGTCCAGCACGGAGCGGCCAGCAGCCCGTACCCTGCTCTGTGGGCCACACACAGGTGCCCAAAAACATACACCTGGAGTACAGGGCAAACTCCCACCCATGGGTGCCATAAGCGTATCCCAAGGGTCTGTTCGCCAAATCAAATGCAGGAAGAGCTGCACCGCCAGGAGTCCCACATGAACTCCTGTGTGGAAAACAAGACAGAACACATGATAAAAAGCAATAAAGGACAAGGATTCAGAGGCCCTGTCCCTCTGATGCATTTCCAGCATGTGTTAGGCAGAAACCTGTGCAGTTCCTTTTGGGAACACAGCAAAAGATTTAGGACTACAAGTGTTAGCAGTAAACCCACTTGGTAGCAGTCTGTACCACCCAGATTTACCTGGTAGCTGTGGCTGAGCAGTCAGACTTCCCTCAAGAAGAGTTAGGCAGTATGCAAAGTACACACAATAGGCACTCAGACACACTAATACAAGCAAACACTGACCATAGCTTTGGTATCAAAGTATATAATTATTTATTTAAAAAAACACTGAAACACTCCAGCACTCTTATTGTAAAACACTCTAAACACAGTTACTATTATAATATATACAACCCTTATTCCTTATCAGATAAGTCTTAGTTAACACCACTTATTTCCAGACAGAGGTGAGCGCTTAACTATAGATGGCACTCCAATAAGTTTATGAAGAAGGGAAAAGACAGAATATGGGAAGATACACCACTCTAAGATTTAGGAACACTTTTAGCAAGGCAGAAGAGCAAAAGTCACTTGTGAGCCAAAGTCCATAGGCTGGGCCCACTCTTCGAGAGAGCAGAGCACAAATGCGCCCAAGATCACACAGTTACACTAGGCTTAGAAAGTCTTGCAGAGAGTTCGAAAAAGAGTTTAGAGAGGCTCAGAAAAGTTTAGCCAGGGTGTCCCAGGCTAACCCAGGTTCGAAAGCCGGGGGCTAAATCTACCCCGTACAGTCAGTGGCAAGGGAAGCCAGGCGGGACACAGTACCTTAAGTGGGAAGGAGCCTCCAGCGGTGGCAGTTGTTCCTGGCAGCAGGTGCAAGTCTTGTCGTCCAGGGGAAGAGAAGATCTCGACTTGGAGGGAAGATGAAGGTCGTTGCACTGCCAGGGAAGAAACCAGCCGCAGAGTTTTCCGGTTAAAGGTATTACCCTTTATTTCGCGGTCGTGGTAAAACGTGGTATTCCGGTTGCTGGGGTGCTTGGCACAAGCAAGGCGGCCACGAAATGCGTCGGGAAGGCGAAAAGACGGTGAAACTGGTTATCCCCACCAGTCAAAGGAAGACGACTCTCCGGCGGGAGATCTCCTCTGTCGTTGGGAAAAGTGGTGAGACGGTCCAGCAGGGCTCCACCGGTGGTGTCGTCGTGGCAGGTCGGCTCAGCTTCTCCCTCTTCGGATTCTTAGGTCCTGTGGCGACTTCTGAAGTTCCAGTCCCCAAAGCCCTGCTTTTATGCAGAAACCCCCCATTCACTCAGCCTAGCTGTCACTCAAACATGCTAAGCGGTGAGCCGGCCGGCTCACCACTTGGGCCAATCAGGACGGAGTGCGACTTGAGTTGCCTAGGCAACTCAGTCCAGGGTGCCTAAATCCCCCTCCACCCCTCCTATGTACCCCAGACAGAGTGGCACCACTTTGGAGGGCTTCTGTGGAGAAGCCCGCCAAAAAGTGGAACAAAGGGCTCGACTTGGGTTGGAGTCACAGAAGAGAACACAAACGCCATTTTAGAACCGAGTTTTGGCAAAAAATACCAACTGGAGAATTCATAATAATTAAATAAACCGGCAGTATGTTCGAGGCTATCGTAATTAAATAAATAAAGATAGTAGCCTCGAACAATGGGAAAATCCCATAGAGAAATATTTGCGGCTGAATATAAAAAGTAGTATCCACTGCCACCAGCCAAAACTCGATCAGGGGGGACGGAGACGTGCCCCCTCGACTAACAGACCCCCGGGGCAATCGAATTGCCCCAGCCAGTACTTCCACAATATGATGGTTTGTACTGGTTCTGATATGTCACTGAAAGGCACAGGAGACCCCACACTCTAGATTAGGGTATTACCGTAATAGTTCATCTCGGAAAGAAAATCCAGAGGAAATAATTCTCAGAAAAGAAAGGCGTATTAAGGATTTTATTATACCCAATACATTTTTTTCTTTGTGAATTTAGTCACAAATTGATCTGCACTGTAGCAATTTTTATTTTACATAGCAGGAATAATTAAAAACAAAGCAGTTTGATAAAATTCATCCTATTAAATCATACAAACATTTACCCGCATCGACAATTACAAGATAAAAACATATAACAAATATAACAATTCATATACAATTTCATAATTAAACAATATATTTTTTTGCAAACAACGCATAGTGTAAGGCCACAATACATTTTTAAGTGGTCAGCAGCAACAACACTTAATGCATGACCATAGTAGATTTTTGAAGACTGTGGTCAGCAATCAGGATAGGACAAACAGAATCTTCATAAGTGGCCTTATCCTAGGTTTTTCTCGACCGGTTTCGATGTGTAAAATATGGTTTAATACGTCTTCATCAGGAGATTAAGGCTAGTTGTCTTGTCAATTATGGTAGGAGTCAATCCATTCAGTAATTTTTGTACGGAACAGCAACACTGTCATACAAATTGGCAATGTTCTAATAGACGATCCTGCAAGGCATATGGCTGCAGTTGGACTCCAATCTGCAGAGAATATCCCACAAAGTGCATCGCCGTTACTCGAGCGAGACCCGGAGTTCGCTGTTAACTCCGGACGTCTGTGTCGCGTCCAAATGGAGACCCGGAGTTAACAGCGAACTCTGGGTCTCGCTCAAGTAACGGCGATGCACTTTGTGGGATATTCTCTGCAGATTGGAGTCCAACTGCAGCCATCTGCCTTGCAGGATCGTCTATTAGAACATTGCCAATTTGTATGACAGTGTTGCTGTTCCGTACAAACATTACTGCTGCAGAAGAAACTCTGATGTAAAGGATTCAGTTTAAATGTGCTTTACATTAAGAAGTGCAAAATTGCCTGTTTAAAAGCATGTTTGTGAAAGGCCTAATTCTTTAAATGTCAAAATCCCCTGTAAAACTGTGTTCATTTTTATATGTTTTAAATTAAAGATTTAGGTGAATCTTAAAGTCAAAACCCAGTCTGGAGTTAATTAAATAATTAAGTCTGAGCTTACAGTTCAGCCTGGGAAAAATTGACACTTCAGGTTGACACTCCACTGCTAGCAGGAAGACTTAATTGCTGCTGGAGGTTTTCGCATACTTAGAACAATGAACTCATTAGACATTCGTCTGAGGCCCAGCCAAGGACAATGGCAGGCTGAACACTGATCCCATCAGGGGAGGGGCACGAAACTTCCCTCTGGACCCCCACCCTGATCAAAGGAATTTGACAGCTGTTGTCAGTTGAAAGGAAAGAAAAAAAATGGCCAAATGACATTTATTGTTTAAAATGCCTATTTGTGATTAAGTTTTGAAAACCTTTAACTTTGCCACATGAAGGAGGACAAATCTAAAAATTGGTATTTTATGCTCTTTCTGTGAAGACGTGAGTGAACCCTGTAGTACACAAGGAACCAAAGTTACACAAAAAGAATAATTGTGGCAAGACTATTGATGCTGCAAATATAATGTTGTGTAACCGTGTTCTAGGGGTAATGGCACAGATATGTACTAAATTAGGAATTGTTAGGCCAAACCGTTAAGATTAAAATTGACGAAATTCCACAGAACGACAAAGCCAGCTCTCACTGAGATGGGAGTTAGATGTCAGGATAACCCACCAAATATGTAATTTATGTGTCCGATTTTATTAGAGGGCATAATTATAGAAATGTGCATTTGTGGGAAAGTTGATTTGTGGTTCAAATCAATGTGGGAATTCCCAAATCACATCATAAAATATGACAGCTCTTTCTGATTTCCAACCAGAGAAAGGCAAATGCCTAGGACCTTTCACAGCCTTGTGGGTGTGGTTTGTAATTCTGCCCCTACCATAAACTGAGTGATGATAAACATAGGAACCTCACAACACACAGACACACACTGATTCCTGACTCCCTCCTGATTTCTGCATGACGCCCTGTTCCAGAATTCTTCATCTTGTTCCTGTTCCAGATTTCTTTACCAAGCCAAGGCCTCAGCATTTGCTGAACTCTTCTTCAGCTAGGCCCAAATCCTGAACCATCCCAAACTCAAGGGACTACATTCTGATCCAGTCTGGCTTGCTACCATTAAGGCTTGCCTGCTGAAACTCGCTATCCCGCTAACCTACAGTGTCCAGTGACCAGAAGGGCCAATCCAATCCAGCCTGAGGTGCCAGTCCAATTGACCAGAACCGCCCAGCTGACCATCCTGCGAAAAGTGCCCTGCTGGCTGTAGACCCGATCCGGTGATGACCAGAACCTGACGGTCCAATCTTAATTTACAGTGGACTGTAAGTATCAATAGGAATCCTAGTGACCCATAGTATATTTGCCTTGTCCTATCCCATCTCTCAACCTATTCCATCTTTAACTTAAGAACCTATAATATTGTCAGAACCATTCTTGCAACCCTATTTGTAATCCCTAGTGTTAGCGCTGATTATTCTCATTTGTTTTACTAGACCACGTCATGTGAAGGGTTACAATCGGCCGTGCGTAACTGTAGAGATTCACGGGTGGCATTCTCTTTTTCTTAGTCATTAATATAGTTTAAATAAAACCAATCTGTCATTTAAAACCGAAGTTCTGCTTTTCTCTGTGATATTATTTTGCAAAACAGTGTATTTGACCCGCATTTATTAAAAATCGCATAGTGAAATTTAGGCAAGAATTTGCATTGTTGCAAAAGTTTTACACATGTTTTTTCTCATTCAAAGTGTTTCTTAACATCCATTCTGATCTAAAGTGTGTAATGTTGCTCATCTTGTAGCTCATGTTGGTTAGAATCTGCATAGTATTGCTCCCATAGGAATGTATATCAATTTAAGGATTTTTGCACACTTTTCATTGTTCACTTTTCTCTTTTGTTTGGGGAGGGAAGATCATATTCAAACACAGTACTTTGTTTTCATTCCTAAATACCTGCTGCTTACTTAAATCTGTGTAGAATTGCTCAATTGTGAATTAAGAACTTGGCAGGGGGAAATCTTAACCTAAGCACTATCTTTTCACCAACCAAAACTGTTATTTTTCCTGGGTTTTCTATTCTGTATTGCTATAAGTGAATTCAATTGCTATACTTATTTTCTGATGTGTATTGTCAAAACATTGGTGATTGCTGCCCCATATATATATATATATATATATATATATTAAAATTGGTGTTGATTTGAATTTTAAATAAATAAATACATATTTACCTTTACCAACCAGCCTGATTCCTGGTCCACTGTAACCTGTGGGATATTTTGAGAAAGGTGTGATATGAGTGGTATATCACTCAGAATATTGAACCTATAGACACAATAAATAAGTATTTCATCTGTGAATTGCATGCTAGGCGAGACCCGGGTGTATTGCCTGATTGAATTCCTTAACGGAACCAATTTAGGGGCACAACTCTGCCCCCATCAATAGAGGGGAAATAACAACCGGAAACCCCAGCAACGAGGAAAACGTCGCACAGCTACCCCTATAGGCAACAACCACTTAGGACACATCAGAAGAAGGGAGGCAACCAGACGTTATAGTGGATAAAAGAAGCAAAAAGTGAAGTGAGACACCAAGGTCTCAGATTGAACTACGCAAATCAAGCACCACAAGGGGACAGGAAAGACCATCATTGGCAGCAGTAGAACAAACAACAAGATCGGGGGGTGGGGAAGCCGACGAGAGGGAATAGACAGGATAAGTACACCCCCCCACCGACCCCAAGTGTTGGACACGAATATTCCTGCCACACCCAAGCGGACGGGTACCCGGAAACCCGGCGCCCCACAAGAACTAGGATATATCAACGGACAGAACCAGAGAGGCACACATGTCAAAATCCAGGGGACGTCAAACACAGATAGGAACACAAACAACAAATACAAAAGCTAAACAAACCAAAACCTGGTGCAACTCTGGGGCACAGACCCACCGAATCTTATGAAGGACAAATCGCAAACGGGGAAGGACGTGGAAACGGGCCCAGGTGCAGAGAGGGTGGATATGGCCACAAAAGAAGATATGAAAACCTGGTTCTACGAATTCCAGGAACAGTTCATGGCCTCTATGCACACCCAATTTGAGACAATTAAAACTGAGATGAAACAGGCAGTACAAGAGCTGAAGACGGAAATAGGGAATATAGGGGAAAGAATTGACACCCTAGCGAAAACTGTCCAAAATTTAGATGAGGAAACGCAGGAGCCCAGGAATGCTTGGTCCGCCTAACCCACAACTTAGAGCTCCAATGTGAGGATTTAGAATATCTCTCCTGGTGATCAAATATAAGGATAAAAAATATGGTGGAAACGGTCGGAGAAAAAGACCTAAGAACCCCAGTGCAGCAAGTCTTTAGGGACATCCTCGCAGAAGAAGACACGGGTGTCCCAATAGACAGGATACACAGGGTAGGACCAAGAAGGTCTGGGTAGCCAGGAACCCATCCCAGGGACTTCCTGGTAGCAATGACATTATATCCTCAAAAGGAGCAGATACACTGCAAGGCCAGAACGATGGACCATATCCGGATGAACGGGGTGGACATATACTTATATCAAGACATGGCTCAATCAACCCTTCAAAAACGCAGAGAAATGGCCCCTGTAATAAAAGAATTGATGTTGAAGCAGATCAGATACAAATGTACGTTCCCATTCGGGCTGCTCTTTACGTGGGAAGGGAAGCCACAGAGAATTACCACCTGTGAGGAAGGTCTACACATTATGAACCAACAAGACCAGGAAAGCGACCAAGGCAACAGCAGAGGGAACCCCCTCAGGCAGAGAACTCCCTGGGAATGGAAAACAATAAACAAGAGGCCCAGAAACGCAGCAAAGAGGTAAAAGAGAACTCCGCCACCACTCAAGAGGGCTCCGGTAAGATCGTCAAATGACCCTAAAGGGTTTGAGGCACGGCATGAAAGGTATCACACAAGGGTTAATGATCAGAAACACAGCCACGGCCAGCACTGGGAGTTGGAGCGGACATCTATAGTGGATCCTAAGTGGGATTTAGGACTCCCCACACAGTTTCTTTCCCTGGGTATATTGAGGGCATGGCGCAAACAGCTTTACGCCCGAGCGATTGTAGGACCCAAAGCCCTCCTCAGGGCAGTTATGGGGGATTGAGGTGGGTAGAGGCAAGTTGGGGAATGCTAAAGGAACAATAAGGCAGAGGATAGCAGGAGGGAAGGGACTTAGAACCGGAAGGAAACGCATACAACGCGCAAAAGACTCGAGAGAGCCAAACCGGGTATGATCCATCCAGGAAAGAATGGAGCTGAAAATATTAACATATAACGTCAGAGGGCTGAATTCCTAGGCAAAAGGAAAGGTTGAACACTTCCTTCACACAAGAAATACGGCATAATGTTGTTTCAGGAAACCCACATAAAAAGACAAGACTGCGGGAGGCTCCAATTGAAATGATACAATCAAATCCTTCAAGCAAACGAGTGGAAAGGGGGGAGTCCTGATAGCATTCTACAAATCCCTCAAACCGTAAATCCACGAAACCCAGGCGGATAAACAAGGGAGATACCGTTTTGTAAACATTCATATAGAAGGGTACCCCCTCACTCTAGCGACAATCTACGCCCCCAACTCTGGAAAGGATGGCTTCTTAAGGGATTGCCTCAACAAGCTGGAATCCTTTGCGGAGGTGGTGCTAGGTGGAGACTTCAACATGGCATGGGACCCCAATTTAGACTGCTCTAGTACCAGATCGTTGAGGCAAGGAAAGCTGTTGAAGGCCCTGCAGCGAGACATTCTGAGGCTGGCATTGGAGGACACCTGTGCGGTGGGTCAGGGGGCGAACCCCGGGCTTTACGCACTTTTCGCATGTTCATAACTTTCAAATCCAGAATTGACTGCATATGGGCCTCCTCAGGCTTCTTGGGGAAGGTTCAACAAGCAGAAACAGGGCCAATCTCGCTCTCAGACCACGCTCCATTATGGGTGTCCGTGCTCTTGGCCCGCAGACAGACGGTTCTGTGGAAGTGGAGACTACCGGCGGAAATCATACAAGATCCAGTCATGCGGGAAGCGATCAGAGAACACATTGCAGACTACTTTGCGAACAAAGACTCATCAGAAACCTCAAAGGCAATTATCTGGGAGGCCTTCAAAGCAGTGACACACGGACATCTCATAGTGCTTAAAGCACAGCGGGATAAACAGAATCGCCAATGGGAAGCCGAGCTGGAAGCAAAGTTGCAAGAGAAACCAGCGGAAATGACCCGAAACCAGTCGCCGAAACTGAAGAGAGCCCTAAGGTATGTACAGGAGCAATTGAATTCCATACGCACTAAGCGGGCAGAGAGGATCCTCCTCCATCTGAAACATTGTTACTTCATGAAAGCGAATAAGGCGGACAAGCTCCTGGCCAAACAGCTAAATGGGAGATGACAGAACCAAACAAGTAAAGCGCTGAACGATGCGCATGGACAAATACGGACATTAACGACAGGCATCAGGGAAATATTTAAAGACTTTTATCAAAACCTCTATACCTCAGACAATCCCAGGGAGGAGGAACAAAACACATTTTTAGAAGGAGTCACGCTCACCTCAATCACGGAAGAACAATAACAATTAGACAGCCCAATCACAGTAGAGGAGGTATCCAGAGTAATCCAGGAACTCCCCAACAACAAAGACCCAGGCCCGGAGGGGTTCACCGCAAACCTCTATAAGATATATAAAGAAAACTTGGCCCCAACCCTGGCAGAACTATTCAACACATTCAAGGAAACAGCCAACATAATGCAGACCATGAATGAGGAGGATAACCCACCTGATAGAAAAAAAGGATCACGCGCAGACCGGCCATATTAGTAGCGCTAGACGCTGAAAAAGCATCTGACCGCGTGGAATGGTCCCTGCTATTTTGCATCCTGGGGAAAATGGGTTTTGGAAAGGAATTCATCAAAATGGTACGGGCCAAATATAACTCACCCAATGCCCGGATAGCTGTAAACGGCGACTGTCTGGCACAGTCAAGATCAGAAGGTGGACCAATCAGGGGTGTCCCCTCTCGCTGCTCTTATATGCAATTTTCCTGGAACCCCTCTTGGCGAGAATAAGAGACTCCCCAGACATCAAACGCATAGATATGGGGGAGCATCACGAAAAATCGCTGCCTACGCCGACGACATTCTGGTGGCCCTAACCGACCCGCTGAAGCCAATACAGTTTCTTCTGCAGGAGGCCTCTGGAGAAATCTCAGGCCTTAGAATCAACAGGCAAAAGTCTGAAATATTGATTCTGGCGGGAAACAGAGACGACATCCAAAGGCAAGCAGCATCGCTACAACCTAGAGTGGCAGCAAGCGGGGTCAGGTATCTCGGAGTTACATTGACCAGGAATATAAAAGAACTCTATGCCGGGAACTACACCCAACTTCTTGAAAGGACCAAAAGAGACCTGGAAAAGTGGAATCCACTGTCAATCTCCTGGTGGAGCTGGAGCACAGTGATAAAAATGACCGTGCTGCCCAGAATAATGTATACCTTTTTAGGCGCTCCCCATCAAGCTCCCCGCCTCCTTCTTCAAAACGCTAACCAAAATAGCTCAGCATGTATATGGCGTAAAAAGCCTCAGAGATTTTCTAACACGGTCATCACAGCACAAAGAACGGACGGTGGTCTGGCGCTACCCCACTACCGTAAATATTACGAGGCAGCCCAAATCTGGGTGTTGAAGGAGTGGATCCCGGATACATCCCAGAAACTATGGGTAGCCTAAAATAGGGCAGTGGCCACGACCCGACCCTAAACCCTTTTGTGGACCACAATAGAACACAGACATCCGAACGTACAAATAAGCAAAGTCATGAAAGTTATGCTGGAGACATGGAACAGAGCAACTAGAAGAGAAATACTGTCAATTGACCCGGCCCCCTTAATACCGTTGTTTGGAAATCCTGAATTCCAACCGGGCATAGAGAAGGGTTCTTTCCAAAGATGGGAAGAGGCGGGCTGCACAAAGGTAAGGGACATGTTCCAGGGCAAGCAGATTAGAACCTTCGCAGAATGCCAAGCCCAACTCGGCCTCGCCGCCAAGGACAGATACAAATATGAACAAATCCATCACTGGCTGTCCTCCCCATGGATCACACAGGCAGTATCCAGACAATTGACCCCGTTTGAAACATATATCACCACACATGACGGGATGAAAAAGTTTGTCTCAGACATCTACAAATTCCCCAATGCCCAAACTGAAGAGACCGATGGCAATACATGAAGAGATGGGAAATGTCGCTAAGGGGCAACGTCACAAAAGAACAGTGAAAATATATACGGCGGGCCATCCCTAAACTATCAAGAGCAGCCACGACAAGGGAAATGTGGACGAAGATCCTGGTTCAATGGCACTACACCCCAGAAAGACTGCATACAATGTACAATACAACCCAGAACAAGTGCTGGAGAGAGTGTGGGCAGAGGGCAGTTGGAGACATATTTGGTGTAACTGCCCGAAAATCCACCAGTTCTGGGAAGACGTGAAAACCCAAATGCAGTTGATGTTAAAGGGAACGGAGGACCTAGGAGTGGAGGTATGGATGTGCGACCTGTGGAACCCCAGGGCTAAAACATTGACTAGAAAACAGAAAAGGAACTTCATGGGACTTCTTACGGAGGCCTGGCTAGCCACAGCTCAAAAATGGAAGCAGAAATCGCCACCTAAAATATTCGAATGGCTACAAAGGGTTTGGTCTCACATAGCAATGGAACGGATCACATATAACATTCAAGGAGACCGCCAGAACTTTAAAACAGACTGGGAGTGGCTCTGGAATATTTACAGAGCGACTATATGGAACAATGGTGCCCGCATAAAATAAGAATCTTGGACATGTTCTCATAGCTTTCATGATTCACATATGCAAATAGAATAGAGAGGACTGCTAATTTATGGTGGGGGAGGGGCCGGGGGGAAGGGAATGGGGTGGGGACCCTCAGAACTTCTGTATATGACCATGAAACCGACATTCTTTTGCACGGTTCAACAAACGCTCAAACGAATCCTTAAGAAACTAGTCGAGGCAGACGGGAGAAATTGGGACTTGATTATACCCTGAGCCCTATTTGCCACCAGAAAAGCAGTGCAAAGCTCTATGGGGTTCTTGCCCTTTGCACTTCTATATTGGTGAGATCCCAGAGATGCATTGGGCATGCTTAGGGAGACCTGGGAAGAGAAGTAGTAAGTCCTGCTACATTGATTCCAAATAGAGCAGAGAATTAGAGCATATGGCGCTGGTTAGGGGTATCATAAATTCCAATGTGGCCAAAGCCCAAGAAAATTGAAAGGAACATTATGGTAAAAAGGAAATCTCGGACTTCAAGATGGCCGCTGACACAAAATAGACATCTTGACGGTGCTCCCGAGCCCGAAAACAGCAATTAGCGGCCCCATCACCCCGAATTTGCAGCAGAAGGTACCAGGATCCATGGGAAGTGGTACGTGAAGCCCCGGACAAGAAGTGCCCATGGAGAGGCGTTTGGATGAGACATCCAGAAGCAAAGAAGAGAGCCGGCGCCCCAGTGGAGGCGTTGGAGCCAGGAGAAGTGGAAACGGCGGGGACGACTACAACCTGGGAGGAGTAGTCGAGTAGGAAAGGTCACCTCAGTGAGATGATCCCCAGCTCCGACCTACACCAGGCGAGCCCTCCCCGTGTGAAGTAGAGGATTGAGGAGGGAGGCGAGGAGCCGTGACCAGGAGAGCAGCCAAGAGGAGCAGCAGCTGAAAGGATGCCGGAGAGGGAAGGAGGAGACTTTAACGCTGTGACGCTGAGTCTGTAACCCTCTGTGTCCGCCGATGGTCTTTATAGTAGTGGGGGTCCTCTCTGCCCCGCTTTCACCCCTAGCCCTGTGATGGGGTGTCCCGAAGTCCTTTCCCCCTTATCGTAGCCCTTCCCGGGGGCTGGCATTGCGCTCTGAGACTGCGGATGGGCTCACCTCAGTTCTGTGCGGTTGGTGCGTTCCCCGCAGGAGTCCCGCTCCTCTCTGCGCTCCTGTCATTGGCCGCGCTTGGCCTCCAGCGCTGTGTCCTAGCTCGTCCCCTCGACCGGAGCGGAGAGAGGAGCGGGACTCCTGTGGGGAACGCAGCAACCGCACGGAACGGAGGTGAGCCCATCCCCAGTCTCGGAGCGCAATGCCAGCCCCCAGGAAGGGCTAAGATAAGGGGGAAAGGACTTCTGGACACCCCACCACAGGGATAGGGGTGCAAGGGGCGGCCGAGAGGACCCCCACTACCATAAACACCATTGGCGGACCCAGAGGGCAGAGAGGGATGCAGAGGACCCCAAAATATTGTGGATAAGTGGGCACACTAGGAAGGAGCCCCCTGAAAAATGGATGTGAACACTGAGGCCCAAATGAGCCACTGCAAGGACGACTCCAGATTAAAACAGTAGCGGAAGGCAAGACTGGGCAGGCAAAGGAGAAAGAAGGCATCAGGAAGGCCTCAGGGCTCAAAGGCACACAGCAGTGGCATGAAGAAGTGAAGGGGGACGAGTGGGCTTCCTGGAGACAGGCACACCTGGCAAATCCTGGGGAGCGGCCCCCAGATCAGCAAACACCACAGACTAGCCTGCGGCACCCATCAGCAACACCCCTGGGGGGAACAGGGAAGGATCTCCCAGGATCGGGAGACATCCAGTCTGAGCTACCTCTGGACTCGCTACCCAGGGGAACACTGAGGGAGACATGTGCATAAATGAAGAGCGCCAGGTGGGGGCGGGGCACGAGACCCGCCAAAGATGGAGCAGTGACTACACCACAACTAAAGGCAGCTCACAAATAAAGGTCACAAGGCAAACCCAAGCTGGGCCATGTCGACCAAAGCAAAAAGCAGGGCCTCCAAAGCGAACCCCGGCATATGAGAAGGCCCGGGCACTCTCACCAACATGTGGCCGGCACTGGAGGCTAGAGAACCACACAAACACCCCCAGGAGACCCCAACAGAGCGCAGCACCTGTGAGGAAGCGGAATCAGCGTCTCCCATCACAAGGCAGGATTTTCATGGGGAAATGAGAACCCTCCAGGAATCTTTAGCGAAGACATTTCAGGAGCAATTTCAACTGATGTCAGACCTCAACACAGCCCTGGTGGAGATAAGACAGGAGGTAGGTCAGCTGGGCGAAAGAACAGATTTATTGGAAAGGGGCCTACAAGAGATAGATAAGGAGACCGCTGCAAACAGCGAGGCTATATAACACCTAAATGTGGCGACCCAAAACCCAGAAATGCAGACATGGAGAAAAGGTCCTGGAGGGTCAACATCAGGCTGAAACTGCTACCAGGAGCGGTCTCTGATAGAGAACTCAAAGAGGAGGTTCAGAGAGTTTTCGCCGACCTCTTGGGGGAGACTGAACCAGGAGCCGTTGAATTGGACAGGATCCACAGAGTGGGACCACAAAGTAAGGGCCCCAACGCTAGGCCCAGAGACGTCCTCGCAGCATTCACAAGATTCGCACAGAATTAAGTGGTTCTCAGAGATGCACAACAACACGAGCCAATGCTATACAAGGGCCAACAGCACCCTCATTAAGAGGCGGCAAATGAACTCAATAACCAAAGCGCTGAATGAGCGGGGTATTAGATATAAGTGGACCTTCCCGTTTGGCTTATGTTTTGAGTGACAGGGGCACAACAACACATGGTCTCCCCCACGACGGAGCGGACATCTTGCACCTGGACTTCGAACTAAACCAACCGGACAAAGGGCCTTAAGGAACAGATGATATGAGTGATGTGAGTGGTCGACAGTGGTAGAAAAGAGGAGAATAGGTTGCGAGGACCACGCAGTATGTTCTGGTATTTGGCATTTATATAGCACTCTATATATCATTGGTATGACCTCAAAGTGCTGGTAGATTGAACGCCCTCGGGAACCGTAGTCCAGGTCAGTTGAGAGAGTAAGGTGGCATAGGGTGCTTGGGTGCACCAGTTATGTTTAGTTTATTTATTGTATGGAGCGCCATACCCTGGGGCATCAGGGCGCAAGCAGACAAGTATATGCTCAACTTAGTTACAGGTACATAAAGTGGGAAGAAGGTACAGAAATATGCTGAGCTTGGTTACAGGTATGCTCGGCTAGATGCAGATACATGAAAGAAGCATAAAAGTGCAGTCATCAACAATGTTACAGTAGGCAGGTATGTGCAAGGAGAGATCAAGGAACAAAGAGGCAAGGTACATGCTCCTGCATAGTCGTAGGAGCATAATATACAGTTATATATACAGTTATGTATAGTGTGACATATCAGGTCAATCAAGGTTAGAGTAGTTAGCTGTCATTGGCTCTCAGCCACCTAATTAGGTTCTGTCTAAAATTGGCGAAAGGCTGGGGTTATCTGATGTCATGGGGGAAGGAGTTCGATAACTGCGCAGCCTTGACAGGGAAGCTATTTCCTCCTATGGTGGAGAGTTTGAAGCGCGGAACTTGGAGCAGTTTGCGTTGGCTGTTCTAGTTGGTCTGGACGAGGTTCTTTTGCATAAT